>NC_046285.1:45116776-50116776 GCF_004115265.2 Rhinolophus ferrumequinum | reverse complement strand
TTTTAAGTCAGCAGGTTTCCAGGCTTTCAAACTCATACATGTTTAGCACTCCAAACCATTTTTCTCTGGAAACAACTCATGGGAGGAGGGGCCTTTGTATTTGGCTAGAACAGAGTAGGAGGCTTAATATTAGGTCACTTTCTTTACTAGCTTTTTAAAATACAGCCTTACAGCTAATCGCGGAGTCTGTGATTTCCCTTACTTGCCACAGCTCAGCAGTGCCTTATGATATGTGACTATGCTGATGAGTGTAATGAGGTTTTTTTAAAACTAAGCACTTAAATGGTTATAGAAATGAAGGAAAACATGGATATTTAGAAGCCTTCATATATACATTTTGCAGTGAGATGTTTTACAGCAGATTTCGTTTTATTTCTGAAAATGTTGTAAACATGTAATTAGTAAAAGATTTTGTAAAAACAAACATTGTCCTATATTTGTATGTCTGTAAATATAATGCATAAGTTCTAAGTATAAATATGTCAATATCATGTATGTTATTTTAAATTGCCTCTATGCCACCTTACACGTTGACATTAAAATAAAAGCCAACACTTCAATAGCATGAAATAAAGGCTGATTTGAAAATGTTCATACCTAAAGCATGGTTTCCTTGGCAGAAATGAAAGAGTTTCTAATTCCTTAAAGTAGTATCAGTACAAACCGGGTCCTCATAATAGGCCCTTAAGATCAAAATGTACTTTTCAAAGGAAGTATAGATACCCATTTTGCCCTGTATTTGGAGTTAGATATAAAGCTTAACTCATGAAATATATGTGACACATATGGACAGTTTTTAATTTCAGAAATTACCAACTGTGCTGTAGAGAAAGCTTTAGCATCCCAAGACATTCTATTTTGATTAATCAAAACAAGAATGACCCAGTGGGCTCATTCTTTTTTAGGGGAATAGAGAGTGACAGCTTTATGTTCCAGGCACAGGTTAAGTATTTTCACATTGTCTCTTAGTTTTATACCCCATAAGGTGAGAATTGTTGAGTGAGCAAAGTAGGTATAGACCCTAGGGTCTCACTTATCAAAAATATCTCCAAACTAGTCTTCCTGTGGAGCTGTGTCACCCGTCTTTACTATTTGTGGGTTAGCCTAACATCTCATTTCTATCTTATAATTTATATTCCTACCTCTTCCCCAGAAAAGGAGCTGAAATAGCTTATAAGATATGTATATATATAATGAGATTACATATATCACATATATAAGGTTATATATAAGATATATATCATAAGATACGTATAACAGCTACCACCCCCCAATAAAAACTAAAGTGATCATCTTAAAATTTCACTGTGTATATATTATGCTAGACACTTGATAAACGTCATTTTGTAATTCCTACTGAACAATTTTGCTCATAAGAGGTTTTTCACTATAAACCAGTTGAATAAAATCAGAATCAGATCTTTTACAGGAATGACTGAAGTTTTAATGCATCACTGTAGCCAAGCCCATGAACTTTTTCTTGGCAAGAAAGAGCAAGAGGAATCTTCACAAGGCTCCTAGAAATACTTCTTTTCAGCAAAATTTTTTCAAAATATGAAGAAGCCCTAAATCAACGGTATAATCCTAATTCAGGGTTTGAAAACGAAGGTAACAGGCCAAGTGAACGAGCCAGGCCACACGTGGGAATGTCCGAATAAGAAACAACCTATAGGTGAGTTATCTGATGATAAAACGTTTCTTCCTCCTTCAGATCCTCCTCCTCAAGGATACGAGAGGAGAAGACAGAAGATGCTTGGTCACTATTTCTTGCCTCTTCTCTTATCTTTTTCTTTACCTTTACCTTTACCTTTACCTTTACCTTTTGAATCCTTGCTATCATCTATGTCCTTCTTAGGCATCCTGAAGCTGCCAATTTCCTTCCGTACCACAGTGCCTCGCCACCATGCCTGGAGCTGGAAGAGAAAGGAGGGGTGAGTACAATTTATAGTATGCCTGACAAGCTACATTCTTCCTGCATAAGGGGATTGGTTTTTGATAAAGTAACTTCTGTCGGAAAAAATGGTCTCTGTGTGAGACATGGAAGTAACCAAGCATGCTGTCCCATTCTGATAGCTCCCGTGAGTATCGTGGTCACTAGACACAACTGTTCTGAGTACAGTCTGGGCTACTTTAGAATCAGACTAAGCCCTAAAGACTGGGAGCAGATATACTAGGAAGAAGAAAATAAAAGTGGTCTTCAGCTAGTTCTTACATTTTTGCTCTCAATCGAGGAATCCTGACAAAAGAAAACCCCATAGGAGCTCAATAGATACTTGTTAATTGTACATCGGACTCCCAATGGAAGGGTCAAGTTTGAGTTTGGATACCTGGTCCTGAATGTACTTTAAAGTTTACTTTTTTAACCCACCCCCCAATATGCTTCCCAAAGTACAGTTTGCACACTACCTGGTCTCAGCAGATACTCCTCTTTGAGAGACAAGGGCAATCCTCAGAACAAGTTTCAGTCCAGCTAATATTACTACTTTAAACTATTTCCCAGAATCTGACCTGCCAGTTTCATCATCACTAAGACACACAATTTCATGTAAAGCTAAAATATCTCTATTTTTTTCCTAAATTATTTATCCCCTCCGTCCCCCTTTTTAGAAAACAGCTCTTATTAGAACTTAGCCGATAGCCTGGGCTAACATATTATAAATAGGGTTTGAAGAAGCAGTAGTATATTAGAACTCCTTGAAGAGCTGTTTTTGGTTAGAAATAGTATTCTTAAATTTGACCACTGGGCACAAGTTTTAGTTTTTGCTTCTACTGCTAACCATTTCTTTCCCCCTGGATTAAGAGTTGAGGTCATCTCTTTTTCTGTTAACCGCCTCCCTGCACCATGGACTGTGTTGGCAAATTCCAGTAACAACAAAGGCCATGTTTCCTCACAGATCTCCTGTTCTGAGTTTGATAATAAATGAGAGAGACTTTGCATTACTGTGTTAGGCCAGCTATAGAATTGAAGGGGCCCCAAGAAGCCAATTATGCCTTTCTACCTTTATGATGCTCTTTAATTCCAAGATATCATTTTCTTGCTTCTTCCTGCTCTTCTCCTTTTCCATACGATCTTCAATGATGACTTGTTCATACTCCCTTAGCTGTAAAAGTAGACACATTAATCATATGTTACATGGCTGACTCTCTTGGCTAAGCTGTGGCCCAGCCAGCCCTGCAATTTTAATATAAATTTTTAAAATAAAGCATGCCAAATCTAAAGCTAAACCAAAGAAAAGAAAAAACTTACTGGATTACTATATTGTAAATATTCACATATTAACTTTGTAATTGTTCCCTAAAGTTTTCAGTTTGAATAATTCAAATTTGCTTTAAAATCTTCATTGAAATGAAATACTAATTTGATGTGTGATTAATGACCTCAAAATTATGTAATTTTTTAAAGCTGTGATAGAAGTTACACATAAAAATAGCCATCTTTTGAAAGAGAAATTTGGAGAGTTCTACAACCAATGATGAAACCATAATCGGAAGCATTTGGGAAATCATAATTTACTAATTATTTTCTAGAGACCATAAAGTAGAAATAATAACAGTATGTATTTCAAGAGGTTGTTGTGAGGGCTGCATAAGTTATATATGTGAAATACTGGTAAAGTGCCTGGGACAGAGTCAGCGCTATTTAAGTGTTAGCTGCTGCTACTATTGTCCCCATCATCAACGTCATCGTTGCCAGCTTAGTCTTCGTCACTGAAAAAGACTCTCACTGGTTTATGGACACACCTCCACATTTTGTGACCAAAAAGACCATTACCCAGCGGCTGTATCTTAGCTACCACCCTTTCCTCAGGGCTCAGGCTTACACTATCGAGACTGCTTCCTTACCGTTTTTGCAATTTCTTGAAGGTGTGCTAAATCACTGGCCTTAGCAGATTTGAGAGCATTCAGTTCATTCTGTTTCATTTCTGTGTCTTTATCATACTTCTCCATCCAGAATTCTAGTTTCTCTTCAAGTTTCTATTTGGAAAGAACATTAAAACATGGCTTGTGCCAAATAAAAACAGTATATACTGTATAAAATCATTTATATAAGACTCAAGAACAATCAAAACTTCTATAGTGAGAGTAGTCAGAATCGTGTCTACCTCTGAAGGGAGAGTTGGTTTATTGGAATGGGGTTATGGAGGAGACTTCTAGGATGCTGTAAGTGTGTTCTATATGTCTTCCTGGGTGGTTACAGGAGAATACTCATATATACATAAAAATTCATCAAACTATATACTTAATATTTGTGCACTTTACTGTATGTTGCTCAATTTAGAAATGGGAAAGAGGGCTTGGATAAGACATTACAGTGAAGAGGAAAGAAATAAAGGGTAGATAGAAAATTCTGAATGATAAAGAATGGCATCACACATCTCTGATTGGTAACACTGAATACTAGTTGGAAAGGGTGCAATGTCTTCAAAATTCTAAAAGATAATGTGAATCTTAAGATTTTTTTACCCAGCCAACCTAGCATTCAAATGTGAGGGAAAGACAGACTGTACCTAGTCTTTCTGAAAGAGTTGCTCAAGAATGTATTTTAGCAAAATAAAAGATATATATATAAGAAGCAGGAGAGAAACCAGTAAAAAATGTATATGTAAGTTATATAATATACTTTTTAATAAATCATAATCTGGAACTAAAATCCTAAATTAGGCAGTATAGTCTAATGGAAGGAGCACAAACTGGCTCTGAAGACCAGTTGCCTAGGTTCAACTCCCAACTATGGCACTCAAATAAGTTTACTTAAATTCTCTAAGCCTCAGTTCCCTCATCTATAAAATGGAAATATATAATGAATGATTTAACATGGGATGTAGGAGAGGAAGAGAAGAGATAAGTGAAAGCTTTGTCTTAATAAAGGCAAAAAGATATAGATATTGATTAACTCTAGACTTAAGAAAAAGAACAAAGTATAAATATATGTTAAAATTTTAAGGATTACCATTGCAAGAGCAAAATATATAACTTCCAAACTCCTAGAGTGTGTACTTCAAGAATGAGACATCAAGTGGAGCCTTAGGTGGTACATAGACAGGGGACTTTTGTTTTTTAAGACGTGATTCACAATCATTCTGATTAAGAGAGAGAACATGTCAGTGTGGTACAATCATGTCTTCAACATCTTTCTAAATCTTGTTAACTTTTTTTTTTAACAGAGAACAGACTCAAGGCAGGCAAGAGGAGCTGGCTATAATATAATAACATCATTCAGTATTTATTGTACTTCTATTTACATTAATTTCTATTTATGGCAAATAATACTGGTTTTCCTTTTATAGTAATTATATAAAAATCTTAATTGATATAGTTAAGTGAGTAATTAGGTAGAAAACAATAACAGAGATTATAATGCAGATATTACAAAACTATGAAAGTGATGCCAATAACCAGAGTTTGCTCCAGACAGCTAGAAATCAAGCAATAAAAATTCCATCAGTGTAACAAAAGTTAAGGAGGAAAGAAACAACTAGAAAGTTTGAAAAGCAGGAAACATAAAATAAAAAATTAAGTACAAACAAGTGAAAATATCACAGTAAAAATAAATTGGGGTAAATTCCCTATCAAAAGAAATGTTTTTAATCTAGTTATGAACTTAGGAAATCATCTTAGGAAATCACCACACAAACAAAACATCACTCATGGATACAGACAACAGAACGATGGTAGTTACTAAAGAAGGATGGGGGGAGGACGAAGAGGGTAAAGGGGGTCAAATACAAGGTGACAGAAGGAGACCAGACTTTGGATGGCGAGGATACAACAGAGTGTACAGATGTTGTATTACGAAGTTGTACATCTGCAATTTATATAATGTTCTTAACCAATATTACCCAAATTAATTTTAAAAAAGAAAAGAAGGATGGTTTCCACAAGTGAAGAGAGGTAGGGGGAGAGTGAAATGGGTAAAGGGAGTCAAATATATATATATATACGAGCATATAATAATGTAAGGAAACTAGACTTTCAGTGGTGAGCATGCAATGGAGTAGGCAGATATCTAATTATAATGTACATCTGAATTTTATGTTAACATTATTAATCCAATTTTTATATTTAAAAAAGCCCAAATAAGAGCTCAACAAATTCCAACAAGCATAAATTTTACATTTCACATTCCGAGGCCACAATAGAGGACAGTAAGAGTAGAAACCTCAAAGGCTGGTTGTGAGGATCCACAGCCAAAACAGCAAAGTGTTATTGTGAGCGATAGAAAGACACCTACACGCTCCTCTCCCCAACTGAACTACATAGATATTTAAGGAAAAGCCTTTTAAATAACTTTTGGGTGAAAAAATAAATAAATTATAAACTACAAATTGTGATGCCTACAATTTACTTTTAAAGGCATGAAAAGGATAAGGTGAATTAATGAAGGAAGGATGTATAGATATGTGACAAAGCAAGAATAAAAAAATGTTAATGGTAGAATATACAACTAGATGGTGGGTATGTGGGTTTTCACTATAAAGTTCCTTCAACTTTGTATATTTGGAAACACGCATAAAAAATGCTGGGGGGAAGTAAATAAATAAATTACAAATTACTTGGAAAGTAATGATACATAATGTAAGCATTATGTATCAAAACCTGTAGATTATAGCCAAACAGTACTCAGAAAATGTATTGGCTAACATGTATTTACTAGAAAATTATAAAATTTGAAAATAAATAAATTGAGCATTTCAGAAACTAGACAAAGATTAGCAACATAAGCTTGAAGAAAGTACCAGAAAATAATTATTAAAATAACCATTATGACAGGGGAAAAAACAGATTTGCTCCATAAAACCAAAAGATAGTTTTTGTGAAGACCAATAAAATGGTCAAACCTTTGACAAGTCTCAGCTAAGAATAAGGAAAAGAAAACACACATTTTTAAAAATTGATAAAAAAGATGATAAATACAGAAATAAAGGAAAATTTTACATTGTCAGAGACTATAGAGCCCAGCTTTATACTAATAAATTTGAAATGAATGTTTAGATGAAATAGATTATTTTCTAGGAAGACACAGTTACCAAAAATGACTCAGATTTTTTTAAAGTGAAGACATCAATAATCATTAACAAAATTGAAAAGGTAGGTAGCCAAATATCTCCCTTTTAAAATGATACCCAGACAAGATTGTTTATGACTGAATTTTATCAGTTTCAAGGAACAGATAATAATATAATTTGTTCTATTTATACTTTCAGGTTTCAGAGCATAAAAATATAGAAAACTTCCTTACTCAAGCTGCCAAGCTAGCATAACTGATGGCAACACAACAAAGAAACACCAAAAAATAAATCTACAGGCTAATCTCACTTATGGAACATCTAAATACAAAATAAAAATCTACAAAACAAATCTAGCAGTGTAGTAAAAGAATAATACGTACATTATAACCAAGTAGGGTTTAGTCCAGGAATTTAAAGATGATTCAACATCAACAAATACATTAACGTACTTTATTAACATATTGAAAGAAAATGTATCTCAATGCGTGAAAAAATCTCTTATAAAACTGAATACTCATCCTGATTAAAAAGAAAAAACAACCCAGCAAGGTGAGACCAAAAGGAAATTCCTTGAATTTCATTAAGTTTATCACCAACCATAAACCTACAGAGCAAACCTCATACAATCCCCATTTTTGCGTTGTCAATTGATTGCCTCTCAACTCCAAATTCATCCATCACTGGTTAACTTTGTAAAATTGGATGCTTGCTGTAAATACTGCTCTTTTGGAAACTGGCACAAAGTTAAGATTTGTCAGTAGAGGGTGCCGGAGGGACGTCACAGGAGTTTTTTTCCCTTGTTTCCACTGTGCTTCCTCAGTTCCCAGGACATGGCTGACAGTGGCGTGTGTGGGACACTCCGGGCACTTGTTCACCAACAAGTTTTACTGACAAAAGGATCCTTGCTTGCCAAATGCAGTCCACAGCGCTGCCTGCCAGCCTTGTCTCACTAGCTGTGAACCAGCTCTGACCCAGGGCAACAAAGCAAACAGCTCTATTTAATCCTTCCTTGGATACTGTCCTTCAGTCCACGGTGGTCTTTAGAGTTCGCTTTTATCCCTTCTTTGTAGCCAATCCCTTATTACCAGTTAATGATTCCTTTGTTAAATCTTCCCTGCTCAAATTACTGGTCTGGTTTGTCACCTAACTGGACCAAAATGATACTGAATTAGTACCAAAAATCGAGTTTATTTCCCACCTTCTAATTCACAGATGTCTTACTAAAGCATCTAAAATCCTTGCTATCCCTGATCATTAGATATCATCAACATAATGCAGTGGACTACTGCGATGTTTTGTGCGAAGCCAAAGCAAGCAGTATCTCTTTGAAGATGTACTGTTGTGCTAGATCTCGACACTGAGCATCCCTTTTCAAGGCATCTGCCTCAGATGTTATTATCACAGGGAAAGGAAGATTACTCTTCTCAGTCACAGAAGTTCAGGCTACTTACACTGGCAAGGCAGGCTCAGAGTAACTTGGGGGTTCAAGATTGTCAATTACATTTGAGTCCAACCAGATGTTCCCATTCCAAGTTTCAGGGTCGTATTCTTCCTCAATAAATGCCCTAACTTGCACATGACAAAACTGACATGACTATGAACTCATGTGTAATACTAACTGAAATATCATTAAAACCAAGGATAGAACAATGGTACCCCTTTATGACTACAATTAGTCAGTATTACACTTGACATTCTCTCTATAAAATAAGCCACAAAATGGATAGACATAAATAATGAAAAGGAAAATATAAAATTGCTACTATTTGCAGGTAATAAGGTTTTCTACCTAGAAAACCCAAATGAAAAACCATTAAAACTAATATGAGAGGACATAAGGAATCTAGAACAACATGCAAAAATGAATAGCCTTTCCATATGCCATGCACTTAGAGTCATATCCAAGAAGGTTTAGCATTGTTTAAATAGCAAAACTTGAAAACAACCTCAATGTCCACAGACAGAAAAATGTTGACTAAATTTTGGTATATCCTCTCTATGGGATATTATATAGCAGTTGTATTGCCATAGAAAACATTAAAGACAAGGTAAATTTTAAAAAAAAACAAAAAAAACGGTCTGGAAATGTGTGTGTGTGTGTGTGTGTGTGTGTGTAATCCCATTTACTTCAAAAACAAATATAAATACTAAAAACATGTAAGTATTTAGGTACATACACAAGTATGTATAGTAAAAGAAAAAGATGTGGAAGAAATATTTAGGGAAAAAGGGAGTGATTAAGAGAGCTTTCACTTTTTAAAATCTATATATTTGTGTACTGTTTCAAATTTTTCATTAAAAAGTATTTATGTGTTGGTTGTGTTATTAGGCTGAAGATCTGGAAAACACTGACTTCGTCGTCCACCATCCACTTAATGCACCAACTCGTCTGACTGTTATCAAATACCTGCTACGTGTCTAACACTTACCTGTGTGTAACCTGTGTCTAAACAGGTAAAATGTTACATAATTCTTAAATTGCAGGGTTACAGGACCCTGATTCTACTAGCCTACCAGATATTTTTTTCAGTAAAGGTCTGTGAGATAGCATCTAGAAATTATTTTCTGTAACCACAAATTTGGAATTGTGTACTGTAAATTCATTAGCTTTCTCCGAAGGCTGTATCACAGGTAAGCTGGAAATTTTCTCCTTATTCATCCAACAGGGATATTTTGAAAGGCTCCACTCAGCTTGGTTTGTTATTAATATTGGAAAGACTAATTAAAACCATTTCAGCCACATGTAATTTACACAAGAAGAAATGAATAAATAAATATATAGAAAAATGGTCAATTCTATTAGTAAACAAAGAAATGCAAAATAAAACAACTCATTAGCTTAGCAGATTTTTAATAGTATCTAAGGTGACTAGTACTGTGGAAAATACCTAGAAATTAGTTCCTGCATACATTGCTGATGGCAGTGTAAATTTGAAAATATTAGCAATATTTACCAAGAGTCACAAAATACTTCTCTCTCTGACATAATAATCTCTCTCATGCTTGTGATTTACTTTCGGTAAATAATTGCAATGAAGAAAAACAGTTATTTGGGCAAAGCTTTCATTACTGCATTGTTTATAATAATGAAATTTTGGAAATACAGGCATACCTCAGAAATATTGCAGGTTTGGTTCCAGACCACCACAATAAAGCAAGTATCGCAATAAAATGAGTTGCAATCTTCTTGGCTTCAATTTGTAAAAAACGCAACATCTGTGAAGCACAATAAAGTGAAGTGCAATAAAACAAGGTATGCCTGTAACCCAAATATCCAAAATAAAGGGTAAAAGTAAACTATGGCATAACCACTCAATGGAACATTATAAAACTATCTAAATTATTTTAGGAAGAGACTAATAACATGAAAAAATGAGTGAAAAAGTAATTTAAAAAAAAACCTTCCTTCAACTAAGAATGTTATTTTTAAAATTTAAAAAAATCAGTGGATTTTATTTTAAAATTTTTAAATTATGAAGTTGAAACAAGTAAAGTTTCTTATACAATGCTAAACGATAAAGGCAGAAGACAAAATTTTACTGTACTCAAATGACAGCTTTGTAAAATACTCGGATAACTTTAAAAGAAAATATGGGTTACAGCTCATTCATTGGCCTGGTAGAATTGAAGTTGATTTTTCTTTCCTTAAAAATGTCTTTCTGCTGTCCTTGGTATGTTATAAGTGGAACACAACCACATCAGAGGATAACAAACTTTTGGTGACTCACCTGCTGCTCCTTTTTGAGGAACGTTTCAATCTCCGTATGAATCCGGTTCTCTTCTTCGGTTTTCAGTCTTAGTTTCTGTGAGAACAATAAACCAAACATCAAGAATTCTTGAAGGCTGGGATGGAAATCAGTTCTCAACTACTGCCAGAGGTGTCTCTGTGACAGCAGCATCAGTTTTCTTTACCAGCTGGGATCCCCTGAACTCTGCGGTATTGCTCCAGAGCTATTCAGTTCCCTTCAATTCAGTGTCTACAAACGTTGCCGAGCCGTGTGTCAGGCGCTGTGCTAGATACCTGCAAGTGCCCAGAACAAAAGGACCATAATCCTGTTGCCTGCAAAGGGATGTCAATTTAGGGAGAGAAACAGTGCTTCAAAGGCACAGGTTCTTAGGCTTAAAAAAGGAAATCCCAGAATGCAAGAACAGTTTGCTGTCCTAGCCTTAAGCCACATCTGGGGAGTAAGCTTTCAAATAAGCAGGGGGCTCAGAGAAAGTCCTCCACGTGGATGACACACTCATACTGAGTTTGCTCCTTCTCGCCTACCTGTTGTTGTTTTAGCCATTTACCCTTCCTCTTGGGGGGGCACGGGGGGCTACCCCTTGCTTCTTTCTCCTGATACTTTTCACTGTGATTTCTCATTTCAATAAATTTAAGTTTGAATGCAGTTCAGCTCTAGATTTCTATTTCTTTAGTGGCAGGGATAAAAGTTACTGTTTAGGTAAGGAAAGCAGCAACAAAAACCTGCAGTTACTAAGTATCTTGTTTTGTCCTCTCCAGAAAGTACAACCAATTTTCAAAGTCATTACAAAAACAAAAACAAAAATCTCATCAGAATCTCTGCTTGCAAATATGCAAGTCCTCATTCCATTTTGATTTTTAATCTCAGATGATAGGGCTGCCAGAGAGAGAAAGCAGTGAGCAGGAAAATCTCTCCTTCCTCCTTTGTTAACTGAGGCAGTATCAGGAATGACAGCTCAAATGCCATTCATTACCAGGCTCATTCCTGCGATAGCAGTGATTACCTCAATCTCTTCCAGCAAGAGCTCCTCTGTTTTGTTACATTTTTTCTGGGTCTGGGAAATCTGCAGCTCAGTATTTTTCTTCATATAACGGTCCTCCATGTTGGTTTTTGCCTTCATCTCTTGCAACTGGTCCTTGAGGTAGGCGATATATTCATTCTGACTCTGTAGAGGTAAGATCAGGTTTCTAAATTAAAATACATTCTACTTCCATTCAGTTCCGTCAGTGGCTTACCTTTTGTATTTATAAATCAAGAAATTGGATCTATTTTTCTGCTACCACTCTATGGGAAATTTAGCCAATAATCATGGATAATATAAAGGAAAATGAAAGATAACCTGTCCTAAGCATCGGGACTGTGATGCTTAATTCTAGGCACACTATTTGGGTACTTGTATCCACAAAGATTTCCCATTACTGTCTCTTTCGGGTAGAAAGAGCACTGGTTTAAATGATCTAAAGACCTGACTTCCCACCCAAGCCCCACCAGCTGTGTGACTTGGCCAAGTCAGTTAAACTCTCCCAAGTCTTACCTTCTATAAAACAGAAACTTAGTATCGACCCGGCCTGAAGTATCTCAGAAAGTGATTATAAGGATTAGTTGAGAATATATGTGAAAAGTCTTTGCAGGTTACAAAATACTTGGCAATTTTAAGGTCTCAGTATTATTTAAAAAATACTGATTCAGTACCACACCAGGTAAACAGTAGAGATCTAAACAGACATAGCCCTGGGCCTCAAAAAGCTTACAGTCTAGTGGGAGACGTGTGGTTAAAAGGAAACAAATATGTCTAAACTATTTTAAAGGTGCAAATGCTATGAAAGAATAGAGGAACCGGCTATGGGAGGAAGTAACAAAGGAGACCTACACTAGAATGGATGGTCTAAAAAGGATTCTCTGAGAAAGGAATGTTAAATCTGACACCTGAAGAAGGATAGTCTGTCACATGGAAGTGGGGTCAAGGAGAATTCTAAGGAAAAGGAATCGTGTGTGCTAAAGTCCTGAAGCAGCAAAGCCCTGGATACATTCCAGGAACTGAAAGAAAACTCTGGAGGCTCTAGTCCAGTGAGGGTTGAGAGTGGGACAAGATGAAGTTGGAGAGGTAGGTAAGAACAAAACATGCAGGATCTCAGAGGCACTATTAAGAAGTTTGAATTTTATTCCAAGTGCCATGGGAAGCCTCGGAAGGGTTTTAGTCAGGGTGGTAACATTTGATTATTTGAAAAGAATCAGATAAAGTGTGAGTAATTTCATAGATGATCAGAGTTAGCTGAGAGCACAACAAGCAAACATAGAACTACTAACAAAAATGCATGGCTTTAATCAGAGATCTGTGTTTCTCCAAATATCAAACAACTTTAATTTTACTATGAAAGCGGGGCAGAATTAGTGCGAAGTATTAGAAGAAACAAAGCAGAAATTGGTCAAGATCATCGATAACAAAAAGCAAACCAGTTAAGAATCATAGACCCGTAAAATTAGTCAGAAAGGAAGTCTTCAAGTCATTTTGCCTGACTTCTTGGTGTAATGCTGTGGAATTTATCGGCAATTAATCCAACTGTATCAGAGTCACTGCAAAGAATATGTTACAAGCCCAGTTGACAATACGTCTTATAGTACTTTATAACCTTTGTAAGTAGTAGGGTTGTAGGAAAATTAACCTTTCTATGACTATTTTCTTATCTGTTAAATCCTGCCAGTGCCTGGTACAACTTAGATGCTCCATACATATTTATTAAATGAATTTTAAGATGTATCTTTTTTGGCTCACATTGTTTTCTTCCCTTCTTTCTACAGTCTCCTTCCCCTTTTCTCCTCTCTTATCCATTTCTCTTCTCTCCTCCCTTGTAGTTTTAAATTGTATGACAGTCAGTGACAAAGTTTGAATCTCTAGAAAGACGTCGGTTAAAATGTGATGCTTTCATTTCTTCATCATCTGGAATCCTTTTACTTATTTAATCATTTAGACTTTCTTCAAGGTCCAGCTTATACAAGTATATTACTTAAATCCAGAAAACCTTTTCCAGAAAACCTCAGCCCACATAAATAATTGCAGGTTTGTTTTTCACAAAATCTAATAGTGTCAAACAGTTAAATATTCATTAAACAGTGTCCATACACAAATATACTTTCAAAAGCTGAAGAGAATTTTCTGGTCAGTTTCTTTAACAAATTGAATATTAAGTCTTTCAGAGTAACAATATGAAGATCACAAATGCAGAGTTAAAACTCTAGGAGTTTCTGCCTATGGCAAACAGAAGGTATTGCATTATGTAACTGTTAATAAGGACATATAACAATGATCTACAATTAATTATACTGTATCAAGTCAAGGGCATCTGGTCTTCATGCTATTGCCATGGGCCTCTGATTACTCTGAGTTCCTTTCTGTATTGCTGTTCTATACAAATTTATAGCTTTCCATGGTGAGAGTGTGGAAGAAGAAGAGGATATAAAATAGTGACAGACTAGTGATGGTAAAATCATGATCAAAGCATACTAATAAATGAACTGAAACATCATTCAATTCTTTATCTTCCCACTGTGCAAAAAAGAGGCACTCTACAAGCACTGGGTTACAGGCCAATGGCCTTGAGTTGTATGGATTCCTTTTAAGATTCTCACTAAGAAAAGATCTGCCTTCCCCACAACACACCATCATAACCTCAGTTATCCATAGTGTCTGGAGCTTTCTCCATGATCAAGGTCTGTGGACTGTGCAGCATATTTGTGGGGTTTTGTATCAGACCAAACTTTACTTCCAAATCCCAAAACTGCCTTCAGATCTGGACTTCTAGACTTGTTATTTGAATTCAAAGAAGCATGATTTAGTAATGGAAAGAAGCAGTCAACCAATTAAAGTTAATAAGGCTCCGATAGCTGCCACATTATTAAGAGCCAAAGGCTTTGAATGTGGTGTTTGTTTCCAGAGTTGAACACAAAATAGGGAACAAGAGTATTGGTTCTGGAATGTTTGGAAGCCACTATCTGGAGAAGTTGGAGCTTGTCTTCCACGTCAGGCTGCCCTCTGGTTAGATGGAGAAAGAAAAATGGGAATGTGGTATATTACAGTGATGAAAGGCAAAGGGAAAAAATACCATTCTATATTAAATTAACATTTGTATCCATCAGTCTGTCTAGGAATTTTTAAATAATGGGACAGTTTTTCAGGGGAAAAAAGCTAAAAACCTCTGAAAAAGTCTATTCATTAGAGAGAAAACCTAAGCACACACCAATTTTTTTGAAGCTTTCCAGAGAAGAAAAATGGTTTTCAAAAAATGTAACCTATAAACAGAGGGTTAATAGAAATAATGATGTAAAACTCAATACCAAAGTTACTTTATAATTGGTAAATAGAACATAAGAGAGGATGTGAAACAATTTGTTCAGAAGAACCTAAAGATAGTATCTTGAAAGAAAGGCTAGTGACCTTTTTTTAGATAATTCTTCTAAATACTTTGAAAAATATTCTTCTAACTTCCCTGTAGGGAATAATGAAGATTCCCTGGTAATCATCCTAATAGAACTAATTTTGAACTGTGTAGATTGTAGCCCAAACATTGTTTTGCAAGTCAGTTGCTTTAAACTTGGGATGCATTTTCTTTTTTTCTTCCCCCCCTTTTTTCTGCCTCCCCCCAACCCCACTCCGGTTCAAGCCATTGTTTCTCAGTCTAGTTGTGTAGGACACAGCTCCCTGGCCCGTGCTGGTATTATGAGCCTTGCGCTCCCCCCAGCTGAGGCAGATGGTCGCTGGTTGTCGGTGGGCCGCTCACAGCAACTCATGGCAGCTCTCGCCAGCTGCCAGCCACTCACACTGGCCGCTGGCCGCTCCTGGCAGCACATGGTAGCCCACAGCAGCTCACGGTAGCCCAGCTCCAAAGAGAACCATGTTCACAGTCTCAGCGGTAGAGGGCACTGGCCCATGTGGGAATCGAACTGGCGACCTTGGTGTTAGCAGCACTTTGCTCCAACCACCTGAGCCACTGGGCTGGCCCGGGATGCATTTTCTTTCTTTCCTTTTTTTTTTTTTACTGGGGAATATTGGGGAACAGTGTGTTTTTCCAGGACCCATCAGCTTCATGTCGTGTTTTTCTTTGTTTGTTTTTTCAATCTAGTTGTGGAGGTCACAGCTCACTGGCCTATGTGGGACTCGAACCGGTGACCTTTGTGTTATAAGCACTGTGCTCTAAACACTGAGCCAATCGGCCACAGCTCCAGCAGCTCAGCTCCAAGCTCAAGCCACTGTTTTCAATCTAGTTGTGGAGGGCACAATTCACTGGCCCATGTGGAAATCGAACCGGCAACCTTGTTAAGAGCTCACGCTCTAACCAACTGAGCCATCCAGTTGCCCGAGGATGCATTTTCTTTTAGAGGTAAATTAGATATAAGGTTAGGTTCTAATGACCAGTAAAACTCAATAAATCCACTCTGTATTTGAAATAGAATACAAATGACATTATTAACCCTGACTATCATGTATAAGGAGGTTTGTAATGTCCTACCGAGGACTATCTAATCTCCCATCTGGGATGCTGCAATATAAGAGACTGCAGAAGACAAGGTCCCCTGTAGGGAAGGAGCGGGTGGTGTGGTCGGTGGGATGGGAGGGTTAAGAACTGACTAAGAGCTTAACTGACTAAGAGCTTGGTTGGGGTCTCCAAGAGTTCTGTTCTGGACACACTTGTACATCCCAGGCCAACTACTCTCGTTACATCTTCAATAGTAAAGTCACCCCAGGAGAAACAATCATTTCTCATCCATAGTTTTCTTTGCTTAAGAAAAATAGCTTCTATATTACTGTTTAAGCTCAGTAACTTCTGGTGCTGCCCAGGTTAATTCTTACCTGAATTTCAACTTGCCGTTCTTTTTTGACATTATGAAACTGTTTTTGAAGAGATTTTATTTTGTTTCTTCCTTCTTCTTCCCTAGAAGAAATAATAATGATTTGTGTTTAGAGCACTGCGTTTCAAACTTTAGTGTGCCGGAGGATCCCATGGATGTTAATAACAGATTCCTGGGCTCTGTCCCCAGAGACTCTGATTCAGTAGGCCCGAGACAGGGCCCTGGAATTGGCGTCTCTAACAAGTTCCCAGGTGACGTTAATGAGGCCGGTCCCTGGAGCACATTGTCAGTGACACTGTTAAAAAGACTGGGATGTGTTTTAGTAAATTGAAGGAGGATTTTCTGGCTTATCAGTCTTGTATTCAAAATAGCTGTTGCTGAGAAAAAAACTAAGAGAAGGAACAGGAAGAGGAAAAAGAAGAATCCTTTCTGTTCCGAGCACTTCACATATTCTTACATCACAATAACCTTTAAGTAGTCGTCTCTATCATTATCCCTGTTTTACAGATGGGGAAAATGCAGCTTAGAGAGCTGAGGTAACTTGCTGTCGTGGACATGAGAATGTGCCACAGACCTCTAACTACAGGGAGTGTAAGCAAAGAAAGGTTTTAGCTCAAGGCTCTGAAATCCTTCACGGTGTGTGTCCTGATGCCTCACATCCCACTGTCTGTTCCCAGCCAATTTTTGAGCGTGGCAGGGATTCTAAGGCAGGCCCTTCCTGGGAGACCCGGGCTTCTCTGATGGTTAACTTTGGCTCAGGGGCTACCTGATGATTTTGCGAACCATCCTTAGACTGCAAGGCAGTCTCTTTTACCCAGCCTTCCCTCTCCTTCACTTGGGGTCAGTCCAGCATTGGGTCTGAAGGCTCCCTCCCATTTTCTCTCACGTACTGTGTCCATGTTGAAGTCTTTGCATAGCTAATCTCATCTACCTCTCAGAAGACACAGACTAACACACTTGTCATGGGCACCCCAATAGTAAATGGCACGCAGGATTCAAACTCAGTACTGTTTGAATGAGAACTACTTTATGTTATTGTTTCTTTTTGCTTTCAGAAACAGAATTCTGTTTATCTCCAGTAATCCTATTGCTTAGGTTTAAAACAAAATAACAAAACAATATATAAGAATAAACAAATGAAACAACTGTCTTAGCTGGGGCTGCTAGAACAAAAATATCAGAGGAGCACAATTAGCTAGGTCAAGAAGAGTCTTCGTCAATACCATACCATTCATCAGTTTAAATAGTATAATTTAGTGGGGTTTTGGTATACTCAACAGTTGTGCAACGATCACCACTATTTAATTCCAGAACATTTCCATCATCCCAATAAAAAAACCCTGTACTCATTAGCACTCACTCTCTATCCCTCTCCCCTTAGTCCTCTATTTATGAAACTTCTCTTGGAGGCGGGGCCGAGGTCAGGGCCTAGTAGAGAAGATGGCTCAGAGGAGCCTTCTGACTTGATTAGCTTTTTTCAAAATTACAAAGTAATAAGTGCACATTATAATATTTCAAAATAGAATAGGAAAGTATGAGGAAAAGTGGACAATCTGCCATCTCCCTTCCCCCTCCTATGAGGTAACCAATGTTAAACCTTTTGATGTATATACTTCCACCTCTTTCTCTATGCTCTTACATGTATGAATGAGCAGATTTTCTTTATAAACATCATGCTATATACATAATACTGTAACTTTTTTTTCACTGACCTATGTATGACCAACATCCCTGGAGATCCATCATATAGTTAGAATTCATTTTTTTAATAGCTGTACGTTTTTTATTTCATAAAGTTTAACATTCAAGTACTCCTCTACTGAAGGACATTTATGCTATTTCTATATATTTGCCATTATGCTGCAATAAATATTTTGTATACATGTCTAATAGGAACTAATTTTTTTTCTATAGGTTAGATTTCCAAAAGTAGGAATGCTGGCTCCAAGGGTATATATATTTTGTTTAGCTTTTTTGTTAATACGTTTATTTTCTCCCTTGATAAAGTGAAATTTTAGAAAATACTAAAAGATTAAAGAATTAAAAAAAATAAACACCCATTTGTTAACATATTGGTGCATTTCCTTCCAGTTCTTGTTTTCTCTATATATTTTTTATTAGTTTTATTATACTGATGTGATAATACTATATTATTTCTAGTCTTTCTTTTTCTACTTAAAATTGTGACATAAACATTTTCATCATGTTATTATAACTTTGTAAACAATACTTTCAACAGCTTCATAACATCATCCATTAAACTATAGACTCTTTTTGATTCTGTAATTCCACATACTGTGTTTCAACCTAATGGAATAATAACAGATTCAGACATTTGCTGATGTATATTCATATACAAAGGTATATATTGACACATTATTTACTACAGCAAAAATTTGGAAACAATCTAAATGTTCAAACTCAAGGAATGGTTAAATATTAATAAAGTATGGAATAGTACATATGTAATAGTGAATATTACAAAATTAGGTGTATTTGTTTTTATTTTCATAGGTAAATCACTTTTCAAAAAGTTATACCAATTCATTCTCCCACCAGCTATGTACACTAGTGCTCATTTCCTTGCTTCCTTGCTAGCAAGTAATGTTAAGTTATAATAGCAGCTATTATTGTTATTAGGCACTTACTGTGTACCAGGAACTATCCTAAGTGCTATACATGTATTAATGAATCTACTCTTATAACTCCTGTACAGAATTTTTTACCAAGTTAAAAAGGAAAAGAAAAAATCTCAAGGAAAAACAATTCCACCTATGCAGACAAGATAAACACTTTTTCATTCTGCATACTCAGGATTCATATAAAGAGAATTTTATCATGGTCCCAAATCATTTTGATTGTGTTGAATTTCTTAAAGCATAAAATTTTTGGAATTAGTTGAAAGGCTCTGGAAAAGACAAGTTCTCTTGGCATGTTTTTTATTATCACTTGTTATAATTTAGGGATTTTCAGTGAACTCAGTCTTAAGAAGTGTTTCTGTGGTATAGGATGAATATTATTGATATATTGTAGATAGAGATAATTGAAGCCCAAAAATCTGAGTTATTGTCCCAGCAGAACTAGAAATAGAACCTGAATTTATGACTTCTAGTTATCCTACCTGGAAAGCACAAATTTGATTTGCTTTAGAAATCAAGGACTTCTGGTAAAAGTTTTATAGCACTTTAAAATACAACAAAGCAAATAAACCTCATATTACTCTGACCTGGCAATGATATCATAGAAATGCATTTTGTTTTCCCTCTCCTTGCTTAACGCTTTCAGGAGACTGGTGAAAGTGCCTGAATTTTGCAACTCCTGCATGGTATCTGTAATCACATCACTGAAAAATTGCCTGTAAGGAGAAACAAAAATACGAGTTAATGAGATATATTTCCTTGCATTCACAAAGGGCTACAGAAGTCACACAAGACCCAGAAGGAACATCATAACTAAGTTGGAATTATTTCTGGAATGCCAGTCTTTCAGTATTAGAAAACCTAAATTATTAAAGAATTCATCACATTGATAAACGCAAAAGGAGAAAAACCATATGATCATTGCAATAAGTGCAGAAAAGGCATTTGGCAAAATTCAACTCAACACTTATTTAAAAACAAACAGCAAAAGCTCTTAGAAAACTAGAAATAAAACTTCCTTAACCTGAAATAGTTTACATACCAAGGACTGACAATCATTCAATGTACCTGTGACAATATATATACATTTTAAAATATATAAACTATATGTATTGCTTAAATAACACACTTGCATACATAATAAAAGTGTCATAATTTGCAAAAGAATAATAAACACCAAATCCCGAAGAGAGTTTATCTTTGGGAGAAAAGTGAGGGGACTAGAATCAGAAGCTTCAATTGTATCTGAAGTATTTTATTAATAATAAATATAGAATAAATAAATAAAGAAATAAGTAGCCCTGTTTGAGAAAAGCATCCAAGGAGCTGGTTTGGGGGGGGAATAGAAAGCTCTAAAGCAATCGTGGTAAAATGTTCTGATTTGGTGGTTACACAGATGAAGTATTCATAATTTTATTCTTTATATTTTTCTGCATTTTTTAAATAGTTTATAATTTTGAAAATGTTAAATAATTTTAAATTTAAAAAGAGCTAATAAAACCGTCACATTTTAGAGATGAGTAAACCGAGGCTCAGGAAGTTTAAATGACTTGCCCAAGTCAATAACTGGTTTGAGAAAGATAGATAGATAGATAGATATAGATATATAGATATAGATATATAGATATATAACTCCTCATCCATTGCTGTTTATATTCTTTCATGTAGAAAATTTTAAAAACTGCTATTTAATGTTCTGATAGAGTCAGCAAGAATTATACTTACTATTTTACATAGTGATTTATTAACAATAGTTCACACAAAAAGATTCAATAAGTTTTTTTCTTAGTAAGTACACGGAAGACAAGAAACTGAAAAGACATGAGCCTCACACTGAGAATGAAAAGAATGTTAACTAGATCAGGCAGTTTATAAACAGGACACCTTTCTGTCATGTATGCAAAGCAGGACCGGACTGATTTTAGCAAGAGACATCACTTTTCTGGTGAGGGTCTAATGCAGGACTCAGCAAACTTCTGTAAAGGGACAGAGTAAATATTTTTGGCTTTGCAAGCCCTAAGTTTTCTGTTGCAACTGCTCGACTCTGCTGTTACAGCATGAAATCAGCCATAGACAATATGTAAACAAATGGGCAATGCTATCTTCCAACAAAATTTATTTTCGGAAACAAACTACAGCCAGATTTGGCGAGTGACCCTAGGTAATTGCTATAAATTCTCATTTACCAAAAATCCTTACCATAATGTTATACCCTCTTTCAAACTTAACAGGCTTTTTTGTCAGCAAGTTAACCGACAACAAAAAACTGAATAATGAGACAATGGAGATTGAGACTACCTTTAAAAAACCATCAGGATTAAAACATAGCTTAACATTTGGTTAATCTGATGGTGCCTGTATCTTACTGATGGACAAAGCATCACATAGCTACTAATTTTTCCAGGCACTTGACTGAAGCTGTATTTCTAATCTCACACTAAAGTTGCAAAGTTGCTATCATTCTAATTTTTAAAAACGGAAACTTGCCAAAGATCATAAAGCCACCATACTTTGAATTGTACTGCACTTCTAATGACTAAACCATAGGAGAAGAAAGCAGCCAGCCACCTTTGTGCCTATTCTTCATCCATTCAGAAATACATTATTACATTTCCAAATATGCGCTCCTTCCTTACCTATCTATCTGAATTTTCTTCAGTGTCTCCGTAGTCATTATGGTCTCCCTTGCAGGATTTTTAAAGAAAAGATCTTGCATTTTGTTAAACTGGTTGGCAAATTCGCCTCCTTGTCTGATTTCTGGCAACTTGGGTTCTTCTTTAAGTAAGAATGCCCTGGGTATTTTTGAGGTTCCTGAGACCGCTGGAAGTTGGTCCAAGCTTTTTTCTTCTAAATTCATTTCTTTGATTTTCTTCTAAAAACAATAATGTTTTATGTAAGGCAGATTTTGAAAGAGTAAAGAAACAATGCTATATGAGGGCCTCTGCCTCCATTTTTCAACCTCACCTTCTCCCACTTTCTTGTAGTACTCTATACCACAAGAAAATTACCCTTTTCTTCAGCCACACAAAACCACATCTCCCTGTTTTGTATCTTCTGGCCTTTAGGTAACATTCCCTCTCTCTGTCATTACCCAGCTTACCACCTGGTCAACTTTAACACTATGACCAAACATAAAGTTCTTTGTGAAATACCTCTATTAGCAAACTTTTACCACATTTTAATTATTTGTATAAATATCTCTACTAGAGATCTTGGTTCACCTCAAATTCTTTTTGGGACAAGACTGGATAGTAAATAAATATGGCCATCTGTATAATTTAATTACTTAGAACAATGTCTATAATATAGTAGAGATTCAAAGGTTCATTGATGAGTTTGGAATATAAAGAATGAAAGGAGAATCATACCAAAGAGCAGAAATTAACAGTATAGTTAGTGGTGACCATCATTCTTTGATGGACATTTGAGTTGTTACCACCTTTCAGTTATTGTGCATGAAATGTAATTTTGATAGAAAGTTAAAGTAGCTATTTATTCTAGCCAAGTGGAAATTGAAAGAACCATTACTATGGTTCTTTGTATTCCAAGTGGACATTTGCAATGGCTATTGTGTGGAATACATGAAATAAAAGACTTCTCTAAATCTCAAAAAAAAATGCATTGAAAGGTTTAATTCTTGGATTTCTAATCTCTTTGTCTTTCATTAATTGATAAGGACATTAATGTGTTACAAAATTCCTTATAATACTCATTAAGGCCATTTTAAAACTACCCCAAAACTCATAGAATGTTAGCAAGGGAAGGGACCATGTGGATCTTTTAGTTAAAACTCCATCACATTTTCCAAATGAGAAAACTAACACCAAGAAAGTGAAATGAATTGCTCATAGCACACAACTAACCCACAAAGGTCTCCTGACTCCAAATCTAGTGTTCTATTAAAATCTTGTATAAACTTTTAAACTTTTAAACTTTAGTAAAAACTTTACAAACTCAGTTATACATACAATAATTTTTAAATTGTAAGCAGGGAAATTTCATTATCTACTCACAGTAAATATGGACTTTTCTGTTAAATATGGAAAGCAATTTACCCTCTCATTTATGTAGCAATTTTCATTTGTCATAAAATCAGGAATAAGAATATATTCTGTACAAATTATATAAAGTAATTTTGCTAAATTCAAATATGTATTTGTATTTTAAATTATTTTTATTTAATATCTACAACCTAAATTATTAAAATTTATAAGAGCTTAAGAATTTATAAAGCTTTTGCTCCCTACCAAGTTGAGCTTTCTGATACCTCAATAAGTGCTTTGAGAAGGAGTCCACAACATCACGGAAAATGTAGTGGGTGACACAGTGATGTGGCTGGATATTCAGAAAGGCAAGTTGAAACATACTCAGCTATGACAACCAAGTCATTTTAGATTAAAGCAATGTTTAGAGGGTCCAGTTGAATTTCCTCCCCCTAGTGTTCAGTTAGTTTTTAGCAGCTGAGAAATATAAGATAGGACAACTCAGTAATTTGTCTAACCTCACTACATAACCTGTATTTAAATTGATTTAACAATAAGCCTTTTGAATAATGCTAGTATATTGGAACAAAAGAACATTCTGACTGGTAATGTACCTTGAGTTATGGCTATTGCACTCCATCAATTGAGAGTCCATATCTCAGGTAATTATTATAGCCCTTTATCTGAGAAAAGGTGCTATTACCAATTTTAATTTAATGGCATGGGTAAATGATGTAAATGATGGGAGAAATAAAAAGAAAACAAATGAAATAATGGTGAGTTTATATACCATGCTGGTGCTTTGTTTTATTTCATACTGAACTGGCATGATATACTTTAGAATAGACAGCTGGTCTGTGGTATCCTCCAGAACTGCCGAAATCCTCAGCACATCTACAATGGAGAGTGGCTCTATGACTTCCGGAATGATGTCTATGTCTGTGTCTTTGGCTATTTCTTTTTCTACAGCACTAGGTGGTTCACCCGTCACTGACACTGTCACCTCAGAATGCCAAGCATTCGAAGGAAGATTTGAGGCTTCCAGTTGACGTCTAGAGAAAGAATAAAGAAAAAATAATTCAGCCATCAAATGTTTAAAAACTACTTAAACTCAAAAAAAACAAAACAAAAAAAAAACGAAAAAACACACAGCATGAATAATTATGTATAGTGCTAGGTGGGTATTGTTGAATAACCATGATGTACACCTGAAACTAATATAATATTAGTTATATTTATATAACTATATATAAATATATTAGCTATATTTTAGTTATATATTAGCTATATATTTAGCTACATATTAGCTATATAACTATATATAAATATTTTAATAAAAATGTTTTTTAAAAAAAAATGCAGCACGTAGATTGGCTCCTATGAAGTCCGTATAGTCATATGATATAACCAAGATAAAAAAAAAAAGTAGTTTGCTGCATATGATTCTGCTAAATACCATCCAGTGACATTTTGACCAGCCAAAGGCAAGCCACTTACTGTTTAATAAAGTTACGTAACCCATGCAATTTGCCTATGCTTAACCAATTTGAATTTGAGCCAAAATTAACTTTTCTAGCAACATCTTTAGATGTTAACCAAAAGTGTCTCATTATTAGTGAAAAACATAATATGGTAGCCAGTCCCCAAGGTGGCCCAGATGATTCTCACCTTCATGCCCTTTTGTAGTCTCCCCCCACATTGAATAGGACTAACTATACTATGTAACTAAAAGGCTATTGCTGGTGCCAAGGCTAGGTGATAAAAGACATTACAGCTTCTCCCTTACTCTCTCATACCTCTCACTCTGTGGGAAGCCAGCTACTGTGTCATGAGGACACTTAAGGAGCCCTGTGGAGAGGTTCATGAGTGTGAGGAACTAAGGCCTCTTGCCAACAGCCAGCATCAACTTGCTAGCTCTGTAAATGAGCCATCTTGAAAGTGGACCCTCCTGCCCCAGTCAAGTCTTCAGATGACTGCAGCCCTGGCCAACTTCAATCTTATGAGAGACCCCCAAGTCAGAACCATTCAGCTAACCTGCTCCCAAATTCCTGACCCACAGAAACTGTGTGAAATAATAAATATTTATATTTTAAGTTTTGGGGTAATTTATTACACAGCAATAGAGAAATTAAATACACAGAAATTTAACCTAAGGGATTATTTAAATAAATAAATACACACAAATTGGAATTTTGAACATACTCTTCCTTTCTTCTTGAGTTAGTTTTGTTAACTTCCATGGTATATTTATAATCTCACAAAAATGCAGACACCTAAAATGGGAAGAAAACATTGAGATTTGTTTAAGGGATTGTTGAATAACATTTAAGATATTTCTATGCCCTTTCATTCAGAGAAAATTAAAGAATTACAAGAGCTGAAGCTTATCCCTTCTTTTTGCTTATTATAGAAATCCTAGAGAAAGAAGAACCATCATGTGGTGCAGGTCTGTTAAGTCACTAGCTTAATTATTGGCAGAAAAAATGCTATCTTTGAGTCTTAAGGTAAATTAATATCCAACATGGTTTTCATAGTTTTTATTGTATTCTAATTTTTAATTGGTAATCTCTATGTAGTGGATTTACTTTTTTGTTATTGATTACTAAAATATTTAATTAGATCACTCCATTTCCCTGATCGGTCAGGTAACAGAATTTATTCCACCTGGACTTAGAAGAACATTTGATATTGCAGTCAGAAAAACTGTATTTATCTGGAAAATCAGTTTAATACAGTTATCAAGATGTTACCCCTTCTTGGTAAACCAAAGTCCTTTCTGCTTAAAAGAGTTTTAAATTCTCCATGGAGAATTTTGCTCTATACTGAATGAATAGTGAATGGTGAGTTTCCAGTGTGATTTTGTTCACAATAAAGTGATCCTGAGAGGAGTGGTACAAATATGCCTCACACAACAAAAATCTCACATGCAAAAATTCAAACATATAAAACAATCTTTATGTAATAAACTGAGAAAAACATACTCCAAACTAGCCAAATTTTCTGGTGCCAGGACAGCCTTAGGAAGTAGCATGGTGTTAAGGTTTTGTTCTTTTGTTGTGTTATTTTAACATTTTTTCGGCTTGGGGCATAGGTCAATATACTTCACATAGGTAAGACAGGGCTATGCTTATGTAGTATCCAGTGCTTTTGTGCTGTTCTAGCTTCTCATTCTTCAACACTAGAAACCCAGGAATCATTCCTGCTTCTTCCTTCATCTTGCCATTACCAATCACAGCTCTTTCAAAACAATTTGTGTAATCCCTCTGGGTACCCCCCTTTTTCTGTTTTTACAAACTCTGTCTCTTTCTTTCCCCCTCAGAACACAGTTGGGGTTTCCAACAAAATCTGTGTCTCCTGGATTGCAATTCCTAAAAAAGACCCCCAAATAAAGCTTTTAATTGCCTTGCAGTTCTTGGTCAAAACTGAATCATGCTCCCTTTCAACTCAGGGTTTTTGCATATGCTATTCCTTTAACTGGAACTGTTCCTCTCCCTTCTTTACCTTGTAAAGTCCCACTGATCCATCAGGTAGCAGCTTAAATCAGTGGCATTTTGCTAGGTATCTGCTATGTGCCCTTCTAGATCCAATCTCCACCATTTTCTGTGCCGTGAGAGACTGATCCATATGGAGTGCATCAATGGGAGATTCCAAAAGAGATCCAAAGTGTAGGATTGTGAGGTTAGGTGGTGATACCCCTGCCAGATCACCACTGGTTGGCAATGTTTCTCTGTCAAAGGCCATGCATGGGTTCTGTCAGGCAATCCTCTCCATATTGCTCTCTCTTGGGAGTTCAGGTAACTTCTTTCCCATGTGCCTGGAAACGGCATCATCCCTTATAGTTTCACTTGTGCCTATACTTTTGTAAGCAGACTCCTTATTAAATTCTCCTCAACTCTGCCAACTGTTTCCTTCCAGGGCAACACTGATACAATGACCTACAATGACATGTATACATTTTTATATGTAGTGTGTGTGTGTGTATATACACACACACACGTATATATATACATATATATGTATATATGTAAATATACATGCAAATAACAAGTTTCATAAAACAATTTATAACATGTGATACGTTCTGATATTTTCAATTCTATCATGTTTTGCTTAGAAAGTTTTATAACCATGATCTAATGTACCATAACCTCCAGTTTGGAAAATGTCTTAAATGATACTTCTGCCAAGTGACACTATCCCTGACTCATTAGGCTGGATCAGGATCTCTCTGTTCAAGCATTCATTGCACTTGTATTTTCCTGCATAATTTGTAATGTTTATGTCAATTTCCCCCACTAGACTGTTAAGTTCCATGAAATCAGGAACCATGACAATGCTCGCTATTGTATCCTAAGTTTCAGGCACTATTCTCAGTAAGTATGTGTAGAATGGATGAATGAATGAACAAAGGAATAAAATTCAATGTGTTATTCCTCTCAGGAGTACTTATCTTTGGATTTCTATAACAGTACATTTAACAGTGAGATTGTGAGTACATTCTCTAATATTGGGATTTCTGGTATATTTCTGGGACACAGAAAATTGGATAGGGAGAGTGGGCTATAAAGGTACATAAATTCTATCTTGATGTATTTATAAGACGATCTAATTTTAAATGATTTATATACACCTATTTTATGAAACTTTGAAGTCATCCTTTTCTCTCTCTCATTCCTCATCTATCAGCAAATCCTGTCAGTGTTACATTCAAAATATATTCAGAATTCCAGTACTCATCACTTCTGTCTACATGCCATAATCTCTCATTAGGATCATCACAATAGCTTCCGAATCGATCTCCCAGATGGTGCCCTTATTTCCCTTCAGTCTCAACACAGTGACCCTGTTAAAATGGAAGTCAGATTGAGCAGCTCCTCTATACAGAAATCTCAAATGGCTTCCCATCCCATCCTTTACAGTCCTCCGAGCTTAATTTTTCTCCATAAAGAATATGTTTCTCACATCACCTTCTAATGTGCCATACATTTTACTTGCTTATTGTCTTTCTCCCCCCTACCAGGATGTAAGTTCTACGAGGGTCAAGTTCTGTTGTTTTGTTCAGTGTCCTCCGAATCAAGAACAAAACTTGGTATGTAGGAGTCACTCAATAAACTGTTGAATAAATGAATGAATCCATAGGGTAACCCAAATAAATGTGCAATAATTAGGAAATATAAATCTCTGACGTCCATTAACTTATCTTATGCTAGTATTCAAGTAATTACTGAAGACGTGAACGTGTGGGCATGGTGCTGGGCGCCCAGACCGTTAGCCTGACAGTTTACCTTATTCCCCTAAAAGGGAGTAAGGTCTTTTCAGGGCAGTCCTCCTTACCCTCGGGGTCAAATCAAAGGATGGAGGTAAGAATGTAACTCATTTCTGGAAAGAGATAAAGGAGCAGAAGGAGGGAAGGAGTAAGGTAAAGAGAAGGGCTCCTCCTGCCTTTGTGCTCCCGGCCTTTCTCTTCCAGGATAGGATCCGAGAGTCTCCGTTGGCCTACTCCTGTCTAGTAAGAGGGAAAGCTACCCCTACATTGGCGAATCAAATCTGAGGTACCTCAAGCGGCGCTATGTCCTCCCGTCCGGCTTCACTTTTTCCACCTACAACCGGAGCTCGCAGGAACCACGCTAAGATGTTTCTATGGCAACGGTCAGCTTTGAGGGACTTTTTGCTTCTCTTTTAGTTGGCTACTACTTTGCCTTCCTCTATTCTAAAAAATAATACATGTTGCAGCTTGCAAAAATGGAAGGACTTAAGGGAAGAATTTTAAGAGTGTTGTTAAATGTGGCTTGTTTCAGTCAGAAGACGATTTCTGAGGCTTTTTTTTTGGCGGTCGCGGAAGATGCCTAAACTGGAGGCGAGGTGAAAGTATTTTTCCCACAAGGCTACGCGGCGGGGCTTCGCCTTCCTTTTTCCGCCATTTTGGCGCCTGGGGAGGTGAGTGGTTTTCGTGCTGCTGAAATTTGGGGGTAAATAACTGGAGTGCGTTCAACCACATATGTCTCTGAGCCACTGTTGCGGCTCGGAGGCACTGCCAGCCACTGATTTCTATGGATTCCAGCAATAGGGAGGACAGGATGGAGGAGATATGGGACTGATGGTGCTGGTCCCCTGACGTCCGGAGAGCGGGTGCTCCCGTAATCAGAATTGCTTCTTCTGGGCCGTAACGGAGTGAAACAGATGCACTTCGTCTGCATTTACCTTTTTGAGGCAGTGGCTCTTTTAGGATGGATTTTTTCCAGTTGCTCCCATTCCAGTCTTGGCTTTTGCTTGCTTACAGTTTCTTCGGTTTTCTTTCCCATTTATTGCTAAAGAGTTGTTTTCTGCATGTTTCTCTGACTCCTTGATCTTCCTTCTGATCATGGCATGAATTTTCTTAGAACTTCCTTTGGAGTTTCTTTGGGTTATTTTAGTGTAGAGTCTTGACACTTATTTTCAAGTTTACTTAGCTATTAGGCATTCTTTGGGGTTGGGATGTCGTGCCAGACTGCGCTTCATGTATTTATGGCATAGTTACGTTTCCACACTCAGCGTGAAATGCCGATCAAAAAGGAATTTAACGTAACACGTTTAAGAGACGAGAGGGGACCAGGTGGGGAGTATGCGTTACGAGATTTTAAACTGATTTTTTTGTTTATTTTAAGGCCTGCTGGGAACAGGACTTCTAAAACGACAAATATGTCTGGAAGGTACTGCTTTTCATTGTTTTGTACTCGAAGTTTTTTGTTCAGCATGAATCTAAAGGCGAGTTTAAAACTAGTGGGAGAAATTAGGTAACTTTTGGGTGAGGGTCGTTACAAGTCATATTATACTGGACGTTTGAACTTAAAGGAGATATTAACAACAGCTTATGGTTAATATATACTTTGTGTGTTTTAGGTTGTGGTCCAAAGCCATTTTTGCTGGCTATAAGCGGGGTCTCCGGAACCAGAGAGAGCACACAGCTCTTCTTAAAATTGAAGGTGTTTATGCTCGAGATGAAACTGAATTCTATCTAGGCAAGAGATGTGCGTATGTGTACAAGGCAAAGAAGTAAGTTTATAGTATTATACTTTTTGCATTTTTATTTGATCTGTGTCATTTTCCTATTCAAAGAGGAATAAAAAGATGTTGGTAAAGTAATTGGTACTGTTGTGCCTTCTACTTTGGGATTTTAAGGAACTTCATGGGATGGGAGGTTACAGAAGGATGTTATTTTGTGGATGATGTTGGGTACAGCTGTTAAATGTTTCAAGAAAGGAGCCAACTCCTTGTATGATTTAAAAATTTTACAGAGTACTTTACATGTTCCTTAATTCATTTCGTTGATTCCTTGAAATTATGTTTTATATGTATACTTAAAGATGTTCCTAGAGCATTGGTTCTTAATCCTTGGTTCTTAAACCCATTCCAGACCAATTAAAATCTCTGGGGACATGCCTTCATCTTTGCCCCCTTTTCCTTCTACAGCCAGAGCTCTTTAAAATTATGTCAGGTCATCGCTGCATTGCTCAAATTCCAACTGATCCTCATCTCATTTAGTAAAAGCTAAAGTCGTTAAAGATCTTATGCATTCAAGGCTCCCAATTTCTACTCTTAATCCAGCTAGGATTTAACTCTTGATATCTATTTCCTGCCTTTCCACAAGCCAGGGACACAAACCACAGGTTTTAAACACAGGCTGTTCCCTTATCTTCCAGTCTTTGCTCAGTGTTACCTTCTCAGTGAGGCCTTTCTTTGCTATTTAAAATTTGCAAACACAAATATTCTCAAACTTCTTATCTCCCATTGTTTTTTATTATTATTATTATATATTGCAGTTATTACCATCTGACAATCTATACATTTTACTTAACATATAACTGAAGGCTATATTTACATAGTTATCCTCTGAAAGTTTTGTTTTGTAAATGGCTCTATTTTACAAAGTTTTTAAAAATTACATTTATAAACGTGGCATATAGTTGATACTCAAGTATTTGTTGAATGAATGATGGCCCAGGCTTATTTTCAAGTTTCTCATGTCACTAAGTGGTTAACTAGGCTCAAGAGCCACTGTCTAGATGTCATTTTGAATTTGTACCACACTGTAGTGGTTGCCTGAGTTCTCATTCCTCTTTTATTCCCTTTTAAAATCAGTAACACAGTTACTCCTGGTGGCAAACCGAACAAAACCAGAGTAATCTGGGGAAAGGTAACTCGTGCTCATGGAAACAGTGGTATGGTTCGTGCCAAATTCCGAAGCAACCTTCCTGCTAAAGCCATAGGACACAGAATCCGTGTAGTAAGTCCAATTATTAGCAATATGACACTCCGTTGAGTCAAACTAAGCTCAAGGCTTGGGCTTTGACTTCTAAGAACTATTGTGATTATAAAATGTCATTAATAGATTATGCTACAAAATTCGTGGCTACTGTGTAAAATGTAGAACATCAGATCTTGGCATTAGAAGGAAAATGAAGGCAAAATATGCAAGTGGATTGTGCCTAGATTTCAGATTTTGCTAAAGCTGCGGTGAGGGGAAAAGCATTTAAATGAACATTTTTCTGGCAAAGATATTTATTGGACACTGAAGTAATTGCTAGAAAATAAAAATTCAATTTTTCCTGGCATAATTTTTTTTTTAAATTATAAAGTTTATTGGGGTGACAGTAGTTAGTAAAGGTACATAGATTTCAGGTGTACAATTCTGTAATACATTATCTATATCTCACATTGTATGTTCACCACCTAGAGTCAGTTCTGTTTCCATCACCATGTATTAGACCCTGTTTACCCTCTTCTAGAGCCCCCCTCCCTTTTTTAAAGATTTTATTGGGGAAGGGGAATAGGACTTTATTGTGGAACAGTGTTTTTTTCCCAGGACCCATCAGCTCCAAGTCCGTTTGACGTTTTCAATCTAGTTGTGGGGGAGGGGGGCACAGCCCATCATCCCACGCGGAAGTCAAACTGGAAGTCAAACCGGCAGCCTTCTTGTTGAGAGCATGCGCTCTAACCAACTGCCATCCAGCTGCCCGGGAGATCAGTGGCAGCTTGTCTTCAATCTAGTTGTGGAGCGCGCAGCTCACTGGCCCATGTGGGAATCGAACCTGCAACCCTGTTGCTTGGAGCTCGGGCTCTAACCAACTGAGCTATCTGGCTGCCCCTTCCTGGCATAATTCTTAGTATTTTTCCCATGTTTTCATCATGACAGTCTCGTTAGAGTAGGTGTTATTGGCCTTATTTTGTAGAAGAAAACTGATGCTCATGTTTTTGGGTCCCAGGATTTGGGCCCAAGTCTTTGAATCCAGATCTCATGATTTTCCTAAAATAGCTCCTGTTTTCTTTAGTTAGGCTCCATTTTTAATAGATTTGGCCACAGTGTTGGGGTCCCAGGGTACTTTTGAACCCTGCTAAGCAGTTGAGTTGTCTCATCAGGAAGTTTTTTACACTGTCATTAGAAGTAGCAAAATTAAATGGACTTTCAATGCTCCCATATTGGTTCTTAATCAAAGCGTGTTCACCTAGAAACTGAAGGCTATAAAAACTTGGTTCCCTCCCCACCGGGATATAAGTCATCATTGGATGCATTTCAGAGATGAATAATGGGATTGATCCATATTGTGGTATTTAGTAACATTGGTAAATTTGTATGTAACATGCATCTAATGGCATTGTGTTCTTTTTTCCCCCCAGATGCTGTACCCCTCAAGGATTTAAACTTACTGAAAAGTAAATAAAGTGGATTTGTTCTCTTGTATTTTTGTTAAATGGCTTAAAAATCACTTTGTCCTAAATTCATTTGTTACGTCCTTAAATGATGGTGGTTGTCAGGCATTTTCAAAGTATTCAAGGAAGTCAAAGGGCTATATGTAATGATGATTACAGAGATTTAGACAATGGGATAGGATGTGAGTTTGTTAAAGGAGAGGGGGACAGTAGAAAGTACCTTGAAAGGTTTATAGTGATGGAGCAGTTAAACCTAGCCTCTGACAAGCTTTTGGAAAAATGGAGACACCGCATATTCCAAGAAGTTCAGAAGCCATCAATTTTAGCCAGTACAGATATATTACCATGATATGTTTCCAGATTTGCACATCAAAATGTATCTCTAACTTCCACATACGGTTTATTTCAACTTTGGTACTGTAGTTTATTAAATGTATTGGTAACTGCCTCACTCAGTAGATTGAGAGTCAGTGAAAGAAACTTAAGATTTTATCTTCTAGGTGGGGAAACTTGTGACTTAAAATGGTAGTTGGGAGAAACTTGAATGGAGATTATATTGATGGTATTGGTCAGCTTGTTGGATAGGCAGGGATGACAGCCTTGGGATTTGTAATGGGACAAAGCATTCTAGTATATAACACTTAAGGGGGAATAATGTGTAAGTTGAAAATGTCAATTCCACATGGTTCAGAAAAAATAATTGGATGGGGGAGGGTTAGGATTGCCTAGGCAGTCTAGTTTTACTTGGCTTCGTGTTTTAATGTAGCAATTCAGGATTAAGATTTTAGCGTAATGCAAAAGAAATTAAGCAAAGCTGTAGAATATTTTAAATCTCAGCATTGAAAAAAGTTTGACCCAAGGTATCAGTTTGCAGTATGTTGTAGATTGTTGCAGTAGCAGCTAGTCCTTTCAGTAAAATCTTGACATTCCATTGAAATAGGAAACGGAGCTTGCCAAACTGAGCCCCAGCTTTAACAGTTTTTCGTTATATTTGGGTTGTCAAGCAGGTAGCATGCTAAAAGTATTGGGGGGGATGTGTAAGAAAGACTTGAAGAAGAGGATATAAGAGGATTGAGGACTAAGCACATGGCAGTTCTAAGAAAGGTTTGCTCATTAGTCCAGTGGTGGTCCTGAAGCCAAGTTGCTGTTGGAAGAGTCTCAGGTTTCACAGCAGTGGGCTTGTATTTGTACGGCCCGCTGCAGCTGCCCTTGGGAAGTGTGGCTTCAAGGCAAATAAGGTGGATGGTGAAGTGAAGCAGATTCAGGCCATTGGTCAGTTACGCTCTTCACCAGATCTAAGCAGTGCATTTCATGGCCACCACAAGTTACAATTAGGTTATTAGAACCATAAGGAAATGGAATATCAGGTCAAGAGCAGGAAGTACCAGTTTCAGAGTTACTCCACTAAGATAAGTTCCCCCTCAAACAGCCAGTATAAACTGAAAGTACCTATGTTGTGTCATGTAGATGATGTATCAGTACTTTTGGGGTGATCAGGGATAGAGTGCTTGGGGAGGCATTTCAGAAAAAGGAAATGGTACAGGTTTTAGGTGAAAACAAAGCATTTAAGGAATTCAACCGAGATGTAATGTGACAAACCTATTAGGAATAACTGGAAAGTACAGAAAACTAAGATGCTAAATTATACTGCACTGAGGAGGACTGAACTATTCTTGTGTCATTGAACTTTATAGGGTTGACCAGATTCATATTTTAGAAAACCCAGTGGTAACCCCACATAAACTGAAGGAAGGGAAAACCAGGTAGGGTTTGCAGTCTTAACTGAAATTTTTGAGCATTGAAATGGCAGACTCCATAAACATTAACAATTTTAAAACCAAGTGGAGAGGAGTCTTGAAAGGTAACTTTCCCAGCTTTGGTTTCTGGGTAGGTAATAGTGCATTTGCAAAGTTGGGGAACCAGGAGATGTATGTGTGTGTGTGTGTTTTTCCAGCGAATGGGTGTTTAGTTTGAAGAACTCAGCTTGATAATGTCCAGGAAGGCAGATGGATATTGAGGTCTGGATTAGTCATACAGACAAGAAATCACAATACCTGTCATCTTTGTAGGAGTCAAGTGAATGTGTCCTATTGTGAGGGGGATAGATGATGGTAGAGCAATGGGGTAGGTAAATGATGGGCATTTTGAGCAAAGCAGGAAAGAGAAAGCTGAGAATTCTTAGGGTAAGGAGTAAATGCAGTGACAAAGAAGCGTAGCTTGCAAATCAATCTTTTCCATTGATGTAATGCAGCATTTGTAAATGAGAAGGTGCATAACGCTTTTCTCCCATGAAGAGGTTTGCTCAGTGCTTAAGCCAAAGCTAACCATTGGATGAATCCCATATTTCACAGAAATGAGCTTGAATGGCTAGCAACTTGTATGCTAGACCACCAAAAAAGCCTCTCCCTAGCATGATACTACTGTTAAACAACTAGAAACTTGAAGATGACTGGTGGTTTTTGTTCACAACTTTGAATTTCTTTGTGTTCCTGTGGATAGAGCACATAATTCTGAAAGGGGTGAATTTGGTTTGGAATCTCCACTTCTACCAGTTGTAGGACGATAGACGGTATCTGATGAATCTTGTCAAGTGCCCCGCCTATGTTTTTGAGTATATGATCTTTGCCAATGAAATACAGATTCTTGGGGATTTTCTCTGCTTTCCTACCCCCACCCTTCCTAGTAATTTACAATATCCGTGTTGATTGACTTCCAGTTTAAGTGCTTCCAGTTCCTGGTTTTTTTTTTCATGGGCCACAGGGAGATTTGTCCTGATTTCAAATTTTTCGTTCATCAGATTTGAAGGTAGCTTCCTTAATGGAAAAGATCCACCCAGTCTGAGTTAATGCAGTTGGAATTCTTGATTTTTAAGTAAATTCAGGGATGGGGTTGAACAGTAAAGGACACAGTTGAATTTATAGGAAATGACAAGAAATGGGCCTAAAATTGGTGACTCCTAAGAATTAAAAATGAGAATTATATTCCATTCACTACACACACATACACAGGCTAAAACATAAAATATTCTGCAACTGTTTGTCTAAGCTACGTGGCAGTTAGTGGGTGCATAATCTTTTCAGTTACTAAGTGAATTAACTGAAAAACCGCCTCAGTAAAGACACCCACATAACCACCGTCCTATTGCCATCAACACCTACAGTCTCAACCCAACTCACGTGGGCCGCTAAACGACTTTTATTGGCCGGCTTCATGCAATGAGACGGGATGCACGTCTGTTCCGCGGTGAAGTTCTTGCGGGTGACGCTAGCCAATCAAAAAGCATGTTTTCACCGGCTGGCTCCTCCACCTGCCCAGAGCAGCGAGGGGCGGGGCTGGCGCCGGGCGCGGAGGCGTCACGTACTCCATGGTAACGACGCTCAGCCCAAAGATGGCGCCCGAGTGGGGTGGTGGAACGGGTTCCTCCGGGCCAGGCCCGGGCCCAAGCCGGTGGCGCTGGGGCGGTTCTTTATGGGTCCGAGGCGTTTTCCTCCTGTTAGGCGGGATCCGCGCAAGCGCTACATCTATTCCTGTCTCCTTGGGCAGTTCCCCTCCCTGCCGGCATCACGTACCCTCTGACACTGAGGTAGGGCGACGGAGGGGCGGGAGCGGGCCCTGTGAGGGTAATGTGGGAGGCAGTGGCATAGAGAGTAGTGTAGTGATTGGGACAAGGTGTACGGTAGGAGAAAGCGAAACTGGGCCAGAGACTGAACTCAGAGGGCTGGGACCTGCTATCAACTCCCTTTCTGCACCAGCCAAGTGACTGAGTTAGGCACTCAGAACATCAGCACTTTTCTGTGCGAAGGTTGTGCGTAGCAAGTTAGTCCTAGAGTAGCGGTTTTCAAATTTGAGCATGTATCATAATCACCTGACGGACTTGTTAAAACACAGATTGCCCACTTCCCCACTTTCTGACTCCTTAGGTCTGGGATGGGTCCCAGAATTTGCAGTTCAAGTTTCCAGATGGTGGGTGATGCTGCTTGTTCCAAGGACCACACTTTGGGAACCACTAATCTGAAAGTTTGGGAAGGAATTAATAGGAGAACGAAAGGCGGTGGAGGGATATTGGGGGTTCTGTAGAGACAAAGTTCAGGTTTATTTTCAAGTTAACTCGTCACATGGCTTGCTTTACCCGTTTCTGCCCTGGAAGTGCCAACCGCCTTCCCACTCCATTTTTCTCCCTAAGTTATTTCAGTCTGTTTGCCTCAAGGCATCCTGCTGAAACCACCCCAACAGAATGCTCTTTCCATTTCACAGTACGTTTTAGTATCTCTACTCTCTTCTGGCACTTAACCAAGTACCGCTATGTGATGCTGGCTTATTTTCCAGGCCTTTGTAGTTAAATTGTAAGGTTCCTTAGGATGAAGTTTGCCTTATACTTTGGTTCCTCCACAGTACTTAGCTCAGAGGAGAGCTCACACCAATCACTATTCTTTGAGGAAAGGAGACAGAGTACCTGGGGCAGTGCTTCATGTTGTGATTGGTTTTACAATTTGTCTTATTATTTTATCAAGAAATATTAACGTAGAAATTTTCAGTTTAACCCAGAAATCTAAGATCACTCATTCTGGTGGTAATTTCCAAAAATTTCTGTGCATAGTGTTCATAATCATGTGTGCCAAAATATTGGGGTTTGTAGCAGTATTACAGTTTTTATCATGACACTGCATTTTGGCTGAATTATTTTTTTAGTCTTTTAGCAACTTTTAAATTTACAATGCATTATTGTCTGTAATCACTATGTTGTACATTAGAGCTCCTGGACTTACTTATGTACTGGTTGCAAGTTTGTACCCTTAAACATCATACCCCACCCCTCTGATGAATTCTTTTTAAAAACAGTCCCACAAAGCCCTATGCTTCTCTCTTCCAATTTAGATTAAAATAAGTGAAAGTAGTTCAAAGATCTGCAAAATATCTGTGTAGAAGGAACTTTAATAGCTATTTTGTTCTAGTTTTCAGATATTAAAAGCAAGCTATTAAGTTCTTGAGCGTTCTCATCCCTAATATATTTTTATAGTTCTTGATAGAATATGTAATAGGAAGTCCTCTTAACCTGAATACAAAATGTAGGCAAGAACTATTCATTGTACTCATACTAGTGACTGCACCTCTGTTAAGTGCTACAGGAAATTACAGTAACTTTTCTTGGTGGTGGTGGGGAACTACAAAACATCTTGACTCATTTAACTTGTTCTTAATTAAAACCTCTAAGTTTTGTTTTGTTGTTACTTTTATAGAAATTAAAACAAAACCCCAAACAGAATAGCATAATGAACTCCCATGGACCCATCACCCAGCTTCAACATGTGATAATATTCTGTCATTCTTGTTTCATATACTTCCACCCATTTCCCATCCTCCCACTTGTTACTGTTGCTTTTGAAAGTTTTTTGGGGTAAGATTTACATATATTGAAATGCAACAGATGCAATCATGTACATCCATGTAAAACCCACAACCCTATTACAATGTAGAACAATTCCATGTCTCCAGAAATTTCCCTCCTGTCCTGTACCAGTCAGTCTCACGTCCACCCAGACAACTATTGTTCTGAATTTTTTATTTTTAACATTAGGTTTAGATTTTACAATATGTTAGTTTTGCCTGTTCTAGAACCTAGTTTACATTAATGGAATGATACAGTTTATACTATTATATTGTAGATTACATTAAATTTTCCAATAGTAAATCAACTTTGCATTTCTGGGATGGACCCTACTTGGTCATGATGTATTATCCTTTTTATATACCTCTGAATTCAATTTGCTAATAGATTTGTTAAGGATTTGTGCATCTGTTTATGAATGATGCTGATTTGTAATGTTCTTTTTCAGTCAAGTTTTTGTTAGCCTTTAATATCAATTATACTAGACTTACATAGTGAGTTGAGAAGTGTTCTATCGTCTTACATTTTCTAAAAGAGTCTCTATAAAATTGAAATCATGTCTTCTTTAAATGTTTGGTATAATTCATGACTGAAACCATCTGGGCTTGGAGTTTTTCTTGTAGAGAGTTTTTATAATAAATACCTTCATTGAGCTATAGTTTATATACTGTACCGTAGAATTTACCCATTTCGGTGTCCAGTTCAATGATTTTTAATAAATTTTCAGAGTTATGCAACCATTTTTAGAAGGGATCCAGAAAGATCCCTTGTACCCATTTATAGTCAATCCCAGTTTTTACTTCTGGTTCCAAGCAACCACTGCATAGGGAGGTTCAGATAAATCCAATTTCTCTGATACAAGTCTATTTATATTTTCTGTTTGATCTTGTGTCAGTCTTGGTAACTTGTATTTTTCAAGGACTTTATATTATTTAAATTGTTAAATTTATTGCTATAAAGTTGTTCATAATAATTTATCTTTTTGGTGTCTGTAGACTTTCTAGTGATATCTACTCATTCATTTCTAATGTGGTAATTGGTGTTTATTCTGTTTTATCCTAGTCCAGTCTTGCTAGGGGTTTATTAATTTTATTAATCATTTTAAATAACCAACTGTTGGCTTTGGTTATGTTCTTTAATGATTGTTTTGTATTTCATTGTTTTCTGTTATTTATTATTTCCTCTTTTTACCTATTGTGGATTTGCTTTGTTCATACTGTTAGGTTGAAACTTAAATCATTGTTTTGGAGCCTTTTTTCCTTTCTAATATAAACATTCAAATTTAAATTTCACTCTAAGCACCTACAACTTGAGCTGCACTTCACAGATCATTGTATTTTAATTATTGTTTAGTTCAAAGTGTTTTTAATTTCCCTGGTAATTTCTTCTTTGATCCATGGGTCATTAAAAATGTTTAAAATATACTTTCCAAATATTTGGTCCTTTTCTAGATACCTTATTGTTCGTGATTTCTAACTTAGAGAGTATCTTTGGTAAGATTTCAGCCCTTTGAAATCTGAGATTGTTTTATTTATACCTCAGCATATGCTGTATCCTGTTTAACTTTTCATGTGTACTTGTAAAGAATATATATTCTATAGTTATTGAGTGTAGGTTTCTTACATGTCAATCAGGTGAGGTGATGATGGTGTAGTGCAGATTTCTGTATTCCTGCAAATTTTTGTCTAATTGTTAGGGTCTTAAAAGTCTCTAAGATTGTACATTTGTGTTTTTTCTGTTGGTTCTGTCAGTTTTTGCTTTATGGATTTTGAATTTGTCGTTAGGTGAATTCATATTTATAATTATGTCTTTCTGATTTATTAACCGTTTACTTGTATCAATTTTCATTATAAAATGTCACTTTTCCCCCCTTTTTCCGCTCCCTCCCCCCACTCCAGTTCAAGCCATTGTTTCTCAGTCCAGTCTAGTGTGTAGGACACGCTGGTATTATGAGTCTTGCGCTCCCCCAGGCTACCCACTCACAGCAGCTCTCTGCTATCTCTCAGGCTATCTGTGGCTGCTCAGGGAGAGCCATTGTTCACTATCTTAGCTGCAAAGGGCGCAGCTTACTGGCCCATGTGGTAATCGAACTAGCCACCTGGGCGTTAGTTAGGAGCACAGCGCTCCAACCACCTGAGCCACTGGGCTGGCCTCAAAAATGTCACTCTATTCTGGTAATGCTCCCTGCTTTGAAGTCTAGTTTGTCTGATATTAATATAGCCATTTTAACTTGCTTATAATTAGATCTTATATGATATATTTCTCTCCATCCTTTTATATTTAACCTTTCGTGGGGTGTCTGTGTGCACGCACATCTGTGCATACACTCATGCATGTGCACATGGATATGTTTGCTTTAGGGATTATAATATGTATCTTTTGCTTATTACAAATATTTAATGTTACTATTGCCTTATACTGACTCCAATAAGATGGACCTCCAACATGATGTTGAATAAGAGTGGTGACAGTAGACATCCTTGCATTATTCCTGATCTTAGAAGGAAAGCATTTAGTTTTCCACTATTAAGAATATTAGTTGTAGATGTTTTGTTGATATGCTTTATCAGGTTAAGGAAATTGCCTGCTATTCTTAGTTTGCCAATAGTTTTTATCATGAATGTATGATGAATTTTATTAAATGTTTTTTCTGCATCAATTGATTTAATCCAGTATCTTTTCTTCTTTACTGAGTTCATATTGTGAATTAACACTGATTGATTTTTTTGAATGATGAACTAGCCTTGCTTTCCTGAGATAAAAGCCCACTTGGTCATGATGCATTGCCCTTTTTACATTTTGTTGGACTGGTTTGCTAAATTTTTTTTCATTGGGGGATATTAGGGAACAGTGTGTTTTTCCAGGATGTCAAGTCGGTGTTTTATCAATCTAGTTGTGGGGGGGTGCAGCTCAGCTCCAAGTCAAGTCGTTGTTTTCAATCTAGTTGTGGAGCGCGCAGCTCACTGGCCCATGTGGGGACTCAAACTGGCAATCTTGGTGTTATGAGCACCGCACTCCAACCATGGAGCCAACCGATTGCCCATTGGCGGCTCAGCTCCAAACACAACCCGTTTTCAATCTAATTGTGGAGGGTGCAGTTCACTGGCCCATGTGGGAATCAACCCATCAACCTTGTTAAGAGCCCGCACTCTAACCAACTGAGCCATCCGGCCACCCTGCTAATTTTTTTTGAGGTTTCAATATTTTATTCAAGTTTTATTTTAAGCACTTGAAAGGGAGAAACTAATTCCACACAAAACGGAAGGCTCTAAAATGTACCCATTAAACTGCTAAAAAATAAACAGAGTGGTGAGAACAAAACAGAAATCTAATTTATGTTCCAAATGTCGTCACCATGTGATTACAGTCACAGAGTCTCTTCCCAACTTGTAGCCGGAGCTTTTAGAAGCTATTTCATTTTCTGGTGCAAGGGCAGAAAACCACAGCATGAGAGGGAATTAAGTCCTAAATTATTGGCTTCATCACATCCACCTTCTCCACCCCAAAATGGCACAAAAGAAACAACTACCACACTCTGTAGACTTTTAGTGTAAAAGACTTTTAGTATAAAAGAGGTGATGGACAGGGGTGGAAACGGGTCATGAAGATCTGTCTAAAAAAGTCCCTTCAGATGAGTTTCTTCACGCATCAGTGAGCCTCTCTCAATTAGGATGGGAAACCACGGTTCAATTCTCACAAAGTCACAATTTCATTCATTTACACAATACAAATTTACAGTGTTTACAAATCATCATCTTCCACTTACAGCCATTTCTGGATAAAAAAGAAACCTAACATCTCTAGAGGGGGCCACCAAGTTCCCCCCAAGTCGACATGTGAAAGGACCTTTTTTGGAACTGGGTTTCTTCTATGTCCCTGAAAGGGTAACTCTTTAAACCTGAATCATCTTTAACATGGATGTCTAACATGATATTTAGCAACACTTGCATCTCAGACATACAACATTAAAAGGTACATTGAATTCTGAAGGTAGCTATGCTGCAAAATAGTTTAAAACTAAAGAATTGTACAGTATTTGTTTATACTTGAAGTTCCAGTCCTAGACCAAGCTTGTGGCCGCCAGTGGTGACATTCTTGCCATCCAGCAGAGCTGACAGCATCAGTTTGATACTTGGCTTTGGGCTGGAGTGTATCCTAAACATACCAGGCTGGAGTTGTTCACTTTAGCCGGGAAGCAGGCGTCAGGGTCCATCTGATACTTGGCTGCTATTTCGAAGTGAGTGTTACTGTTTCCTGCTGTTCAGGCGAGATTAGCAGTGGTCTTTAATTTTTCATTCACCTGATAAATGGAGCCACCAAACTCTGTCCTGTCATTTACATTAGTGTGAAGCTGGAATTCATCAGGCTTGTAGCCAACTGAAAAGTTGCTCTGGATCACTTGAGACTTTGCAGTCTCAGAATTCATCTGGTAGCCAGCCAGCCAGAGCACCCCAGATTGAAGGCCCTGGAATGTTGAAATCCACATCGCAGTTCAGGTTTATGTGCTCCTGCTTGTACCTTTTCTTGATTTTAGCATCCCCCCCGCCCCAGCGTTTGGTGTGAAGGATGCATCGAAAGTCAGCTTCGGTCCACGTGCAAGCTGATCTTCCACAGTAATCTCCATGCCTCGTGTATTGTCAGTGTTCTGTTTCTCCGTAAACGGCAGACCACACTCAGTCCATCTGAACTTGGTTTCCAGACGGCCTGTGCTTTGGTGGTCTCACTGTTGGCTGAACCTGAGCTTGTAAATTGCAGTCCATTCTCAGATTTTCTTTTCAAATCGAGTTTTATTAAGCCAAATCCAATAGCCCTTGGTGAAGACGTCCCTGGCAGATTTGCCAAATCCAGCATACGTGGGAAGCACAATCATCTGCTCAGAGGCAGTGGCTGTGGGCTCAGCAGCAGCTGGATTTGCTAATATTGTTTTTGTGATTTTGCATATATATTCATGAGGGATATTGGTCTGTGTTTTTTTTCTTTAATAACGTTGGTTTTGGCATTATGGCCTCTTAGAATGAGTCGGGAAGTACTTCTTCCTCTTCTAACTTCAGGAAGTGTTTGCAGTATTGTTTCTTCCTTAAATTTTTAGTAGAATTCAGGAATGAAGCCATCTCAGTTTGGAATTTTCATTATTGGAGAGTTGTAAACTATGAACTCATTTTCTTTGACAAATATTGGACTATTCAGGTTATCTGTTTCTTCTTGATTGTGTTATGGAAGTTGTATCTTTCAAATAATTTCATTTCTTTGAAGTCAAATTGATGGACATACAGTTTTTCTTAATATTTCCTTTAGATCTTTTGAATGTTTTCTGGTACCAGTTCTAATGTGTGGATTTCTTTCCACATACCTCCAAGTAACTATCTGACACCAGCTGGGTGTCCTACAGTGTAAGTCAATTCTGACACTATCTACCCAGAGGTAGCATCAGATTCCACAGGTTAAGGGCTCAGTCCTACAGCCCTCCCCCACCCTCCTCATTTCAGATACCAATCTCAAGTCCAGGTTGTCACCTGGGCTTTTGACCTAATGGCTATTGATTGGAGGTTTCCATGACTACCCGCCCCCCCCCCCCCAGGTTCACTTAATTTGCAGAGCAGCTCACAGAACTCAAAAAATTTTTACTTACTGGATTGCTGGTGTATTATCAAAGAATATAACTCAAGAATAAGCAGCTGAAGGAGATACATAAGGCAAGGTATGGAGAAGAGCATGGAGCTTCTATGTTCTGTAAGCACAGCACTCTCTCCAAATCCCTACATGTCCACCAACCTGGAAGCTCTCCAACCCCATCCTTTTGGGTTTTATGGCGGCTTCGTTACATACATGATTGATTAAATCATTGGCCATTGGCGATTGAGCTCAACCTGCAGCCTCTCTTCTCTCCTCAGAGGTGGGACAGGACACCCCTGAAAGTGCCAACCCTCTCATCATATGGTTGGCTCCACTGCAACCAGTCCCCATGTTCAGGTGCTTTCCTAAAGTCACCTCGTTAACGTAACAAAGACACCTTTATCTATCTCATCACTTAGAAAATTCAAAAGGTTTTAGGAGCTCTGTGCCAGAAGCAGGACAAAGACCAAATACATATATCTTCTTATAAATCACAGTATCATAGTCTGTAAAGCCTAGAGTGATATCTCCTGTTTCATTGATATTGATATGGGTAATTGTTGTCATTCTGTCATTCTGCTTTGAGGTTTATTAATTGCATTGATCAAAGAATCAGTTTGGTTTCCTTGATTAATTTCATAAGGTCTTGTTTTCATTGATATTTCTCTATTATTTTTCTATTTTCCATTTAATTTATGGACTTATCCTTATTATTTCCTTCTGCTTTGAGTTTAATTTCCTCTTTTTCTTCTAGTTTCTTAAGATGGAAACCTAGATCATTAATTTGAGATTTTTTTCTAGTATACGTATTTAAAGCTTTAAATTTCCCTCTAAATATTGTTTTAATTACATCCCACAAATATTTTGTTTTAATTTTATTGTCATTCAATTCAAAATACTTTCTAATCTCCCTTGTGACTTCCTCTTTAACCTTAGGATTAATTATAAGTTTGTATTTGATTTTCAAATACTTGGGGATTTCCTAGTTATCTTTCTGTAATTTCATTGCATTTTAATTTTGTTATGGATAGAGAACATCCTTTGTATGATTTTAGTCTTTTAAATATTTCTTACGGTTTATTTTATAGCCAAAAATGTGGTCTGTTTAGGTGAATGTTTCACATGTACCTGAGAAGAATGTACATTCTGCTGTTATTGGGGCAAGTATTCTATAAAATGTCAGTTAGGGACAGCACAGAAATGGCAGTGTGGGGAGCACTTTTTGAAATCTCCCCTGGAAGTTACAAGAAATTAAACAGCTATAATTAACACCTGTCTTCTTCAAACTCTTCCAACAAATTGAAAAAGAAGTCCTAACTCATTTTATGAGGCCAACATTACCCAGACACCAAAACCTGATAAGGATAACACAAAAAAAGAAAATTACAGACCGATATCTAATGAATACAGATGCAAAAATCCTAAACAAAATTCTAGCAAATCGAATACAACAATGCGTTAAAAAGGTTATACATCATGATCAAGTGGGGTTCAACCCCATATGGTTCAACATATGCATATCAATCAGTGTGATATACCACATAAACAAAATAAAAGATAAAAATCATATGATCATATCAATAGATGCAGAAAAAGCATTTGTCAAGATACAACATCCATTTATGATTAAAACAATAAAATGGTTATAGAAGGAAAATAACCTTAACATAGTAAAGGCCATATGTGACAAACCCTCAGCTAATATTATAATTGACGGTGGAAAAACTGGTCATTTGCTCTACATTCAGGAACAAGACGGGTTTGCCTGGTATCACCACTATAACTCAACACAGTATTAGAAGTCCTAGCCAAAGCAATCAGGCAAGTGAAAGAGAGAAAAGGCATCTAAATTGGGAATGAAGTTGTTAAATTATCATTTTTTGCAGATGACATGATTCTTTATATAGAAAACCGTAAAGACTCTACCAAAAAGCTATTAGAAATAATAAATGAATACAGTAAAGCTGCCGGCTACAAAATCAATGTACAGAAATCCATTGCATTCCTACATACTAACAGTGAAATTTCAGAAAAACGAATAAAAACAATTCCTTTTGCAATTGCAAAAGAATAAAATACCTAGGAATAAATAAAGGATGTGAAGGGCCTATACACTGAAAACTATAAGACATTTTTAAAAGAAATTGAAGAATATGGAAAGACATTCCATGTTCATGGATTGGAAGAATCAACATAGTTAAAATGGCCATATTACCCAAAGAAATATACAGATTTAATGCAATCCCCATCAAAATCCCAATGACATTTTTTAAAGAAATAGAACTAAAAAATTCATCAGATTTGTATGGAATCACAAAAGACCCCAAATAGCCAAAGCAATCCTAAAAAAAAAAAAAAGAATAATGCTGGAGGTATCAGACTTCCTGACTGCAATTTATACTATAGAGTGACAGTAATGAAAACAGCATGGTATTGGCAGAAAAACAGACACACAGAACAATGAAATAGAATTCAAAACCCAGAAATAAGCCCACATAAATATGAACAGATAATTTCGACAAAAGAGCCAAAAACATACAATGGAGAAAAGAAATTCTCTTCAATAAATGGTGGTGGGAAAATTGGAAAGCTACATGCAAAAAGAATGAAACTAGTCTGTCACCATGTACCAAAATTAACTCAAAGTGGATCAAAGACCTAAACATAAGACCTGAAACAATAAACTGCATAGAAGAAAGCATAGGTACTGAAATTAGGGACCTTGGGTTCAAAGAGGATTTTATGAATCTGACCTCAAAGGCAAGGGAAGTAAAAGAAAAAATAAATGAATGGTACTAGAGCAAACTGAAAAGCTTCTGCACAGCAAAAGAAAGCATCGACAAAACAAAGAGGCAACCAATTGAATGGAAGAAGATATTTGCAAACAACTCCTCCAATAAGGGGCTAATATGCAAAATATATAAGGAACTCACAACTCAACAAAGAGACGAACAATCCAATTTAAAAATGGGCAGAGGACATGAACAGAAACTTCTCCCAATAAGACATACAAACTGCTGACAGATAATATGAAAAATGTTCAACTTCACTAGCTATTAGGGAAATGCAAATCAAAACCACACCTGTTAGAATGGCTATCATCAAGACAAGTAATAACAAATGTTGGAGAGGCTGTGGAGAAAAAGGAACTCTCATACACTGTTGATGGGAATGCAGATTGGTGCCGCCGCTATGGAAAACACTATGGCGGTTCCTCAGAAAATTAAGAATAGAATTACCAGCAATCCCTCTCCCAAAAAAATCTGAAAACATTTATCCATAGATATATGTACTCCGATGTTCATTCACAGTGGCCAAGACATGGAAACAACCGAAGTGTCTTTCGATAGGTGACTGGATAAAGAAGTTGTGGTATATATACACAATGGAATACTACTCAGCCATAAGAAGAGATGAAATACTGCCATTTGCAACAACGTGGATGGATCTGATAGTATTATGCTAAGTGAAATAAGTCAGACAGAAAAAGTCGAGAGCCATGTGACTTTAATCATATGTGGGATATAAAACTGAAGGCAACAAAAGAACAAGACAAAGAAATAAAAACTCATACACGGACAACAGTTTAGCTGACTCTGGGTGGTGAACACGTAATGGAGCATATAGATGATGTATTATAGAATTGTACACTTGAAACCTATGTAGTTTTATTGACCCTTGTCACCCCAATAAATTTTAATTAAAAAAACCCGTCAGGTCAAGTTTAATTGCAGTTCTGCTCACATCTTGAATATCCTTATGGATTTTTTGTCTGCTTGTATCAATTATGAAATAGGAGTGTTAAAGCCTCCAGCTATAATTTTGGATTTGTCTATTTCTGCTTTCAGTTTTGGCTTCATGTATTTTAAAGCTCTGCTGTTAGGAGTTTACACATTTTAGATTGTTATGTTTTCTTGGTGAATTGTTGAATTTTCTTGGTAATCAGTTTAGCCTTATATACTATCCCTTTCTTTATCCTTGGTAATATTCCTTGTTTTGAAATATACTTTGTCTAACACTAATAATAGCCACTCTGACTTTCTTTTAATTAATGTTTGCTTGATATATCTTTTTCCATCCTTATGCTTGCAACCTCTCTCTCTCTTTATAGCTAAAATGGGTTTCTTGTAGTAGATAGCAAATAGTTGGATCTTGCTCTGTTGTCTAGTCTGGCAATCTGTTTTTTTTTTTAATGGAAAATTTCAGTCCATTTACACTTAATGTTTACATTTAATGTGATTGTTGACGTGATTGGACTTGGGTTTGCAATTTAGCTATTTATTTTACTTCAGGTTAGGGAACTGTTTACCATATAAAGTTCCCAGATCAGTGAAAGGTCAAACTTGCAGGCAGGCGTTTTTAAAGACAGCAGTCTTAGGACCGCTGTGTTAACTCTTATCTGCACAATAATCTTATATTTACTTACATATTTACCATTTCCAGTCAGCCTCATTCCTTCTTACAGTCTGATATAGACTGAATGTTTGTGTCCCCCCCCAATTTTCCTCAGTTGAAATCCTAACTCCCAGTGTGATGATGGGTAAGTCGGGGTCTTTGATAGGTTATTAGGGATTAATAAGGGTGCCTGGAGAGCTCCTTTGCCCCTTCTGCCAGAGGACACAGTGAGAATATGACCGTATGAAACAAGAAGTGGGCTCTCACTAGAGACAGAATCTGCTGGTGACTTCATCTTAGACTTCCCAGCCTCCAGAACTGTGAGAAATAAATGTCTGTTATTTATAAGCCATCCAATTTATTTTGCACTCGCCGTCTGACCTTTCTGAGACAAGATCCAAATTACCTCTAGTGTCATTTCTATGACCATGAAGAACTTACTTTAGCATTTCTTGTAGTGCAGGTCTACTGGTGATGAATTCTGTCAAGTTTTGTTTATCTCAAATATTTTTATTTCCTCTTCATTTTTGAAGGGTCATTTTATTGAATATAGACTCAGTGTTGAACATCTTTCTTTTAGCACTTTAGCTATTTGTGCCATCGTCTTCTGGTCTCTTTTTTTATTTTTTAATTAAAGACTATTTTTTTAGAGCAGTTTTAGGTTCACTACAAAAATAAAAAGGTATAGAGATTTCCCAAATACACTGTTCCTCCTCACATGCATAGACTCCCCCTTTATCAACATACCAACCAGAGTGGTACTTGTGTTACAATTTCAGAACAACCTACATTGATTTACTTATCATAATTATCCCAAATCCATAGTTTACATTAGGGTTCACTCTTGGTGTTGGACATCTATGGGTTTGGACAAATGTATAATGACACGTAGCCATCATTATAGTATCATCCAGGGTATTTCCACTGCCCTAAAAATCTTCTGTACTCTGCCTGTTCCTCCCTTCCCCCATCCTCCAACACTTGGTAAATACTGATCTGTGTTTTCTTTTTACCGTGTCCATAGTTTTACTTTTCAAAAATGTCATACAGTTGGAGTCTACAATACTCATATGTAGCCCCTTCAGATACTCATATGTACTTATATGTAACCCTTCAGACTGGTTTCTTTCAATTAATAATGTACATTTAAGTTTTCATGTCTTTTCATGGCTTGATAGCTCATCTTTTTAGCTCTGAATGATACTCCATTGTCTAGATGTACCAGTTTATCTATTTACATACTGAAGGACATCTTAGCTGCCTCTAACGTGTAGCAATTATGAGTAAAGCTTTTATAAACATCCATGTACAGGTTTTTGTGTGAACATGTTTTTAGCTCATTTGAGTAAATACCAAGGAGCACAATTATTGGGTTATCATGGTAAGAGTATGTTTAGTTTTGTAAGAAACTGCTACACTGTCTCCCAAACTGGCTGTGCCATATTGTATCCCCACCAGCAATGAGTGAGAGTTCCTGTTGTTCCACATCCTTGGCAGTCTTTGGTGTTGTCTTGTGTTCCAGATTTGGGCCATTCTAATATATGTATAGTGCTATCTCATATTAATTTGCATTTCCCTGATGACTAATGTGGAGCATCTTTTTATATGGTTTTTTGCCATCTGTTAATCTTCTTTGGTGAGGTGTCTATTAAGGTTTTTCACCATTTTTTTTAAAAGATTTATTGGGGAAGGGGAACAAGACTTTATTGGGGAACAGTGTGTGCTTCCAGGACTTTTTTCCAAGTCAAGTTGTTGTCCTTTCAGTCTTAGTTGTGGAGGGCGCAGCTCAGCTCCAGGTCCAGTTGCCGTTGCTAGTTGCAGGGGGTGCAGCCCACCATCCTTTGCGGGAGTCGAACCGGCGACCTTGTGGTTGAGAGGATGCACTCCAATCAACTGAGCCATCCGGGAGCTCAGTGGCAGCTCAGCTCACGGTGCCGTGTTCAATCTTAGTTGCAGGGGACGCTGCCCACCATCGCTTGCGGGACTCGAGGAACTGAACTGGCAACCTTGTGGTTGAGAGCCCACTGGCCCATGTGGGAATCGAACCGGCAGCCTTCGGGGTTAGGAGCATGGAGCTCTAACCGCCTGAGCCACCGGGCTGGCCCCTTTCACCATTTTTTAATTGGATTGTTCATTTTCTCATTGTTGAGTTTTAAGAGTTCTTTGTATATTTTGGATAATAGTCCCTTATCAGAGGTATCTTTTGCACATATTTTCACCCAGTCTGTGGCTTATCTTCTTATTCTCTTGATGTTATCTTTCACTGAGCATTAAGTTTTTAATTTTAATAAAATCAAACTTATTAATGATTTCATTCATGGATCATGCATGCCCTTTTTTAGTGCTATAAATACTAAAAAGTCATTCCTATATTCAAGGTCATCCAGTTTCTCTCCTATTGAATCTGTCAAGAGTTTTATAGTTTTGCATTTTACATTTAGGTCTATAATCTATTTTGAGTTAATTTTTTTTGACGGATGTTGGATCTGTGTCTAGATTAATTTCTTTCCCATGCAGCTATCCAATTGTTTCAACACCATTTGCTGAAAAGAGAATCTGCTCCATTGTATTGCCTTGTTTCCTTTGTCAAAGGAAATACTATATTTATATGAGTCTATTTCTGGGCTAACTATTCTGTTCCATTGTTCTATTTGTCTCTTCTTTTGCCAGTACCACCCTGTCTTGATTATTGTAGCTTTATAGTAAATCTTGTAGTCAGGTAGTGTCAGTCCTCCAACTTGGTTCTTCTTCAATATTGTGTTGGCCATTCTGGGTCTTTTGTCTCTCTCTATAAATTTTAAAATCAGTTGGTATATATAATATAACTTGCTGGGATTTTGATTGGGATTACATCTGATCTATAGATCAAAAGAAATTGTTGGGAGAAACTAACATCTTGACAATATTTAGTCTTCTTATCCATGAACATGAACTATCTCCACTTATTAGTTCATTTATTTTTTTCTGGGTAGTATACTTGAAGTTTAGTTTATTACTTTTAAGTTAGGACCTCAATTGGCTAATGTGTACCATATATATTTTTAAATTTCAAATCTATCCTTTTTTTTTCAGGTCATAAATAAGGTCCATCTTAAGGCAAATCATGTTATAAAGAGAGATGTTGATGAACATTTAAGAATCAAGACTGTCTATGATAAAAGTATTGAAGAGTAAGTACCTCATTTTGTCATCTTTGATACTAAGAATCAAACTATTAAAGATATTTTTATCTGTTATCTGAAGTTCCATAGATGGAAGTAGGTGCCAATGCACCTTCAAGAGTATATTAAGCTAAATATGCTTCTTTTAGTATGGAAAGATCATGGCCATGGGATATAATTAAAATCTATACATCATGAATAATTTGAACAAAACGAATGTGGATCTACTTGGATGTGATCAATAACAGACCTGGAAGACACCTGGTCAATAAGTATTTGGAAGAAAAATAAGAGGAAGTGCTAATATATACAATAATAAGAACATTTACAAAATTATTAACCAGAGAGATGATATGGTCTAATTTTTTATTAAGTATAAGAGGGGTTCAAAAATCAGATAAATTATGAATCTCTAGTAGTTTATGAAAAGCTATTGAGGGTAGTTGATGTCTTTTCTTAACCTTAACTTCCCAAATGAATGAGATAACATGACCATGTCTAGTGTTGTGCTTTGATACAGAGTAAACTCTCAAATGCTCATTGAGGTAAATTGAGATTTTAGGGGATTGATATTGTATGCTTCCACAAAGCATTCCTTGGGGCTCCTGCCAGCTATATTCTGAACAAATGAGACAGTGCTCTGCCCCCGCACGGCAATTCTCATGTTTATGTCATCATTTTCAGGTTGCTCCCTGAGAAAAGATACCTTGTAAAGGTATGTAATAAATACTCATGGCTTGAATTGAATACTTCAATGGGTGCATTTTATTGTATATACATTCTACTTAAGAAAAGAAACATATATACATGACTGGTTTGCGAATTACTGAATAAAAAGTGTTGGTAGGTAGTGAATTGACAAATGTATTTATCATTTTCACCAAAGGTGTCTTTGTGATGCACTCACAAAAACTCTGTCCATATTTGATATTAAATTAATCTTCTCATTTTCTTACTTGTTCTCTTAAGTTTTGGGAGAGCAGAGCATGCTGAGGATAGGGTGAAAAAGATGATTTTTTTAAATACTTTGAGAACACCATTCTCTTGGTGGAAATGCTTATTCTCCTGAAGACTAATTGGCCTGATAGTATGACATGCCAAAGTTGTTTATAGAAGTGCTAACCTCATCAGTTTTTTTAAACTATTACCGAGTCACTCATGCATTAAGCCAATTTGTCATGGTCCACAGAAATAAGTGAGGTTAAAGTAAATCTTCTAAACATAAGTTTTCTACACATAAGCTACCTTAAAGTTGGAATCAACTAAATCGGTCTCAAATTTGAAGTAATTTAGATTAATAGTTGAGATTTATGTTTTCTAACATTCTATTTAAATAGAGGTAGGAAAGGAAGTTTCCCTCTATAGTGTTCTTTCCTCAAACTCAACAAGAAAATGAGGAAATTCCTTTGCTCCTAGACTTCTTCTCTCCCCTCCTCCTTGCCACACAACCTTTGACTAACTAGTATCTGTATTGCAGAATTGTAAGGCTTTTCCCTTTTTTCCCCTCAGTCATTAATCGCCGGTGCTTACTTGTTTTAAATATAATTTATACTTTGACTGTAATTTTGACTGGTTTTTTTTTTCACCTTTTATTTAGAACAAACTTTTTCCACAAGCTATTTCATATTTAGAGAAGACTTTTCAGGTCCGTAGACCTGCGGGCACTATCTTACTTAGCAGGTATGTCACATTAAACACAGACATGTTCTTCAGTCCCTTAGTACTCTGCCCTCTCCATTCTGCTACCAGTATGGCAAGTTAGGAAATTTCCACTAGGATATTTTATTATGCTTTTCTTAGAGACCAAAGTGCAAGTTATTTTAAAAGAATATAAAAGCTCCTGCTGGGTAATCCCTCTTTTCCTGATTTTCCATTACGAGGTGACCTACTGGATCTTCGCCTAGGGTGTAGTTGTCCCCTGTTTACTACCTCCCCCTTCTCCCTCGTTTATTTGTCTACAGTACTGGCTGTATGAAATATTTGGGTGTTTGAAAACCCAGATCAGAGGATTTCTCATGGAACCAAAATTCTTTCTTAGTCCACTTTTCTAACTAAAATAGTAATTATTAATGAACTAATGGCAGCTACTAGTTTTTTACAATGTCTTTGACTGCTGTGAACTATTCTTTCGTTTTTTTTTTTTTTTGTAATTAAACTTTGATGTGCAAATTAACTGAAGACAATGTGCAACAAACCAATACCTACGGAAGGAAAATGATCCCCATAGATACTGTACTGGGGAATGTGCCAAGCATACAAAATGCGGCCCGATTATAGTGCCTGAAGATCACCTCCAGGTAATTCAGCCTGCTCTTAGCAATGTTTTTATTCTTTAGGGAAAACGGGGGAGATTTTGAATCTGTCACCAAAAAGTATTTATAGACTAACGTTCAAAAGCTCCATTATCCTACCAAAAGTAATCACAGTATGCTGATTTTATTCTTTCATTAATTTTTAAATGAATTTAATGATATTTTCTTTACTTTTTAATTTCTTTTTTCAATTTGTCTCTGGGGCTGCTGAATCATTTCAGCTTAGAACTTTATCCTCCAAAACATCTTTTAGCAGGTATATACCTCAGTATTTTTGAAGGACAATTTGATATTATCTCTTAAAATAAAAACATCTAGGCTTCAACCCAACCTAGAAATGTATTCCATAAAAACACTTATAACTCTGTGTAATATATGTTCAAGGATACTCTTTGCAAAACTATACGTATGCCTATATTAGTTAAATTATGGTATAAGCATGTAATAGAATACTATGCAGCTATTGAAGAATGAGTAGATCTCTATATATTGACTTGGAAAGATATTTCAGATCTTAAATGAAAAAACAATTGTCAATCAGTATGTGTAGTTAGCCTATTTTATTTAAAAATTATAGTCAATTCAGTTTTCAATAAAGCTGAAATAAAAATAACATTTTTAAAAAGTATATACACACATATAATAAAAATCTATGAAACATTCTGGAGGTATATACACATTAAAAAATCTGGACACATAGCAAAATGTTAATGGTTTCTTTAAGAGTTGGATTGTGGGGGACTTTTCTGTGGTAAATTATGTACCAGTACGAGTATTTTTATAATGTTCTGATATTTCATAGTAAGCATATATTATATCAGAAAAAAGATAAAAATTTTAAATGTATCTATCAGAAAACCAATTTATTATACATATACCTTTGAAAATATGACTATTGCTATAGTTGTTTTTCTGTATTGAACTGTGTTCTCTCATTATGGATAGAAAATGAGTTCATTACTGAACACTGACTTTGTAATCAAAATTAAGCATATGTTTAGATGAAGTTTACTTTGTGATTTTTTTTTTCTTAAGGTATTTGAAGCTTAGTAAAGGCTTTTAGTGCCTGTGTATTGGCATTAATACAACTAACTTACTCAGCTTTCATTTCTTTTCTCAAATTTCTTAAGCGTATAAAGGGTTGTAGAGACACATTTAAAAATTAAAACAACTTGTTAATTACATATTCATCTCTTTTCCTAAGACATTAGAAGCATTTCCTAAACATTTAGAAATACATTTCTTTGCTTTTTTCCTAAGATATTTTTTGTTTGTTTTTAATTCTCTTGGATTTTCCAAATTCTGCTTCCTACTTCTTGGGAATCCTGATTTTAAAAAATAAATGAATGATCTATCATGGGAAAGAACACTTAAAAATCACAACTTTGAGTAATACCAACTATTGATAGGTTAAAGTAATTGAATTTAAAAATTATAAATACATATGTTAGAGAAACAAGAGAAAATGAAATGAAATGAAATGGGGATTTCTAATTTTTCTCTGTGTAAGTATTACTTATGTTTAAAAAAAATCACAACTTACTGATTTGTTAAATTTATAATTTGGAGATTATGATTGTTTAGGAACTTTTTGATAGAAGTTCTCTAAAAAACAGACATTAGAGAGACTAAATAAGATTTGCTTAGAAAACTAGAAACAAGGGTAATATAAGATGACTTTAACTTTTTTACCTTATATCCTTTTGTACTACCGTGATTCCCCAAAAATAAGACCTAGCCGTATCATCAGCTCCAATGAGTCTTTTGAAGCAAAAATTAATATAAGAACCGGTATTATATTATATTATATTATATTTATTATATTATATTATACCTGGTCTTATATTATATTAAAATAAGACCCAGTATTATATTATGTTATGTTATATTATATTGTATTATTATATTATATTATATTACCCGGTCTTATGTTATATTAAAATAAGACCAGGTCTTATGTTAATTTTTGCTCCAAAAAACACATTAGAGCTGATGTCCGGCTAGGTCTTATTTTCGGGGAAATACGGTATTTGAATTTTTAACAAGATACATGAATAAATTTATAATAGGAAATATGTTTATATTAAATAAAAATGTTTATTATTTTTTAATTAACTGCAGATTCATAGGAAGTTGCAAAAAAATGTGTAAAGAAGCCCCTTATAACTTTCACCTAGTTTCGGGGTTTAAAACCTTTTGTGTTTCTTTTTTGCATACTGGTTGGCTGCCCTTTATAGATAGTAATTGTTTGTTTTAAGTAACACTATAGATTTATGATCATTTTACATAAAGTAGAAATTTTAGTAAAATGAATTTAAAATTAGAGACAGGATGTGAGTAGCGGAAGGTATGGATTTTGATAAAAGTTGAGAGATAATAAATAAAAATTAAATTATATGTATTTAGAGTGTGGATTCACTGTAAATTAAAAGTCCCCACAGCTAACCTTGTCTCTGGTCTGATTTTCTGTTGCCCTCCATGGGTACAGCAATGCAGGGTCTGCCGTGGGGGTAAGTGGTTCTGTGGAGCAGTGGGTGTGCCAGATCAAGAGGGCGTCCGGGATGCTGACTTCGTTCTTTATGTCGGTGGTCTGGCCACTGAGAGGTGCAGCCATGAGAACATAATCTCTTACGCAGCCTATTGTCAGCAGGAAGCAAAAATGGACAGGTAAACTTTCTACTGAGACTTACTTCTCAAAGCAAAAATGGACAGGTAATCCTTCCCCTGAGACTTACTTCCCAAGACCTAATGTGGGAACTCTTCAAACAAAGTATATTAGAAGTGTTTAGAGTACAGGAAGTTTGCATTTGCCAGATTGCCTCCTGTAGTAAGAAACGGCACACTGCTTGGAGGGGGTAGGGCGGGGAGTGGGGGAAGTCAGGTTACGGATTGTTACCTATGTGGTAATGCCAGTACCAACTCCAAAGAAAAAGTGTACTGTCAAGAGAATTTTCTTTGGAAGTGAATACCTCTGAGGAAACAATTTGAACTTTAATTTTAGCATGTCTGTGCTAAGCTGTAAGATGTTAAAAATAACTGTTCATCTAATTGTCATATCATTTGATAGGTCCTTCACTTAGCTAAATTATCACTTAAAAATTTAGAGTCCTCTTTTTTACTTACAAAAGGTTTTTCTGGTGGTGAAGCAAATGTGAAATGAAAGTCATTAACTGTGCAGAAGATTGCCTGCCATACCCCAGACATACCAATTAAAGGCAGTAGAAATGCTGCATCTCAATAGGTTGTATGTAACATTCTTAACTCTGGGAGAGTTCATGTGACCAGTTCATGCACACGTAAGGACCATTGCTGAGATCCTGAACATTCATTTATCTGTGAAGCCTTGCTGACTTTAAAGAGCTGTTGCACATCCATTGATATATAATTCATTTAAGGAAAATAATGAAATTATTTGTTGAACCAAGTAGTCATACAAAGGAAACACTGGTATGTGCTTCAGAATTATGCTATCAGTACTGAAGATGGTGAGGTCAAAATCAGCATCATGAATTATGAAAAACGGTGTTACCGTGATACTGTGTAATTGCTGATCCATGAAATTGACTCAAAAATCTTTAGCTTCTGAATGTTGAAAAAGCTTAGAGTCAAATATTGAATGTATTACTGAAGAAGAAAGTGCTATATGTTTTGCAGATATGTATGTAATATTGTTTAATAAAAAGAATATATATATATGTAATAGAGTATTCCCTTTTTCCTGGGAATACCCTATTACATATATATATTCTTTTTATATGTAATGGTGTATTGGTATCAACTATAAACTATAAACTGGCTTGGTATCAACTGTAAACTATAAACTGGTATTAACTATAAACTGTCATTAAATTTGTGATAGTTTATAGTTAATGATGTCTTGGTATCAAGAAAATGTGGTGTTTGAAGTGGTAAATGCATGATAAGTTACTTGATAAAATGAGATACTTTCTTATAGTAGATGACTTTGAAAATATACCTTCATAACAGTAGTGCTGCAAAATCATAAAATCATAGTTCTTTATCTTAACTTGAACTAAACCATGTGGATTGCACGCATGCACACACAATCTCATTTTGAATATACTGTCGAATGTAAAAAGAACATTGTAAAACATTGTACATTATATGAATCCATATTTATTTTAAAAATCTATGTATGTACTTGAATGTGCTAAGGAAAAAGTCAGAAATAATTAGTATTACCAGTTATCCCAAATTGCCCAGGACTACCCTTGTTTTAGCATTGAAAGTCTCATATCCTGGGAAACCACTCAGTCCTGGGCAAACCAGGATGACAGGCCACCCTAAAAATAAAGCAACCCAAACGGTGATAGCAGTTACCTCTGATAGTGAAATTTAGTGGGGGTAGATTGTAAAACAAGAAATTTTCATTTTTTTTTCTTTTTATATTTCTATATTGTTTGGATGGAGATCTATCTATCTATCTATAGATCTATCTATATCTATATATAGATATAGATAGATAGATAGGTAGGTAGGTAGATAGATGGATGGATAGATATGTGTATCTATCTATCTATCTATCTATCTATCTATATATATATATAAATAACTTTTATTGCTTTTTTATAGGAAAGACATGTTAAGGTGAACATCTTATTAGGAATAGAATAACTTCCCTGGGGAAGTGGAGAGAAGGATATAAAGTCCCATGTTGAGATGGGTCTAGATTAGTTCATCTCTTTTCAGCATATAATAATGCTGAAAGTTCCTAAAGTGTCTAATTGTCTTTTGGTGAGAGAATCTAGCGGTGTATGAGTCGTCACACAGATGAGAACCCCATAGCCCAGAGGTACATTTCAGTTTCATGTACTGCTATTTTGTTTGTTTAAAGCTCTTTTAACATTTGGTTCACATTTGATGTCACTGAGGAACTAAAAGAATAAATGTTCTTTATATCAGTGAATACGAAGCTACTCATATATGTCTTCTCATATCTGGGAAAAGATTTTGGTTTCTTCTGAGGAGAATGTTGATGTCTTCGGTTCTGAGTGTTTTTTTGAAGGAAGCGAAACTTTCCTACAAAACTGCTTATTCCATGAATATTTGAGTGCCTAATGTTGCTGGCAGATGAGGTGAACAAAATAGATATGTGTACCTGCTTCATGGAACTTAAAACTACAGAGGGAGAGATGTATTAGTTAAATATACTTACAAATGAATAGGTGGTTTCAAAATGTGACAAATAATTTGTAGGAAAAAAAAACAAGGTGCTGTAACATAAAAGAGAACAAAAGGGGGAAACGTAACATAGATCAACTGGGCAAACAAGTCCTCTTTGAAAAAGTGAAATTTTATGTGTAACCTGAGTATTGATAGGCTTCAGCCAAATAAAGAGGTAGAGAAAGAGCTTTTGTTAAGAAGCCATGCGTACCTGTTGCTTTGGAAGCCACTTGAGTAGATACCGACAGTTTCAGAAAATGCATTGGAGAGGCAGACAGAGCTGTTTTAATATAAATGCTGTAGGAAGTCCATGATCAGTTTTAAGCCTGACAGTGACATCCGTTTTATATATTAGAGGTCACTGGCAATGTTTTGGTAAGTGAATTATATTCATACTTTTTCTAAGTGTAAATTGTTGTTTTCAAGTGTGAAGAAAGTATGTTTTTTATTTAAATAAGGCAAATGTTACTGTGTAAATAGGTGATTATTATTTAGTGAGATCTGTGGTATTGCTGTGGTAAAATGTTAAGGTCGGGGTGGGAGAAAGGACCTTGGGGTTCCTTACCATCGTCGGTTTGCCATAGCTTTTGAAAGACAGATTAGGTGCAGGGTGGAACTGACTGAATTACTCTGGGTACCAGTCAGCTCTTGGACTCTCAGATTCTGGGTGCAGAAGAAGAATAGAATTCTGTAGACTCTAGAACATAACAGAATATGAAAGAAGATAATGGGAAGATGAAGACCTTTATGTGAATGAATGAAAACAGTGTTGGGGCAGGAGAAAGGGCATAGCAAGATGGAGGTAAGAAGGTTCAGCAACTTCAGCAACCTGAATGATTTGCTTATCGTCCTATTATATATCTGGTTTTCCTCTCTACTTACTTGTCTGTCTCTGTGCTTGTAAATATAGTGAAATGCTGACATCAAATATGGATTTCTCAGATAAAAGTGCTAGAATTAGAGTTTTTCAGTTAATTCCTTTTTTGGATATATATTGACATATTTTAAAAATTCACACTATAGTATAATTAACTGACTGGGATACAGGAACAGGGGTTGATTACCTGTGCCATAGGAACACAGAGGTATATATACATTTTCAAGTGAAAGATCGTGAAAGTTAGATATTGTAGTACAAAATGACATTTAATAAGTAGCAAAGAGTTTTTTGAATTTGGGCAGTTTTTGATAGAAAAGTATAGGTTAGTAAATATCATAATACATGTTGCTCTGGAATATAATAAAAAATTCAATGTCTATTTTGACAGGCCAATAGCAGGATATGCTAACCTGTGTCCAAATATGATCTCTACCCAGCCTCAGGAGTTTATTGGGATGCTCTCCACAGTGAAACATGAGATTATTCATGCCCTGGTAAATTTTGCTCTTAACTCTTCTTTTCTTCGTGCCTTGATTTTCTGTTTATTGTGCTCTCGTTTTGATATATATATTTAATTTTAAGATTATCTAGATTCTTAGATTCACGTTCCATAAAACCTAGTTGATTAGGCCTCTGCCAATAGAAAATTTGTAATGATTAGCATAGGGGCTAGGTTGGATTATACTACCTAAAATAATTAAACAAGTAAATCCATTAGGCAAATAGAAGTTTTGAGACAATGATTATGTTTCTTCAGGAAAAAAACTTAGTAGTTTGGAAAAATTCACTTTCCTCCAAAATGACAATTGATATACTAATTATAGATCTTTTCTCCACAGAGATCTCATTTCTAAAAGTCTTCTTGGTCTGTTTAGGCTTTCTGAATTAACACATGCTGATTCAGAACTTCTTCCATTTCCATATTTATCTAAAATACTGAACTTTTACTATATGACTAGGGAATTAAACAAAGTTGCCCAAGACCCTAGGAAATGTTCTCCTGATGCTATTCGTGTATTAGAAAGTAGATGGCAGTAAAATTAAGAGAGAGAATGGATCACACATATCTAGATGTGATTCTTCTTAACTCTACCACTAAAAATCTGTGGTATCTTGTGCACATTACTTAGTCTTTATAAACGTGTTTCATCTGTAAAATGAAGATCATAGTGCATACTACAGTGGATATTTTTTTCTTGAAGATTAAATGAGACAAAACATATAAATGGCTTAGCACCATGCTGTACATATTAAGGTGTAATGAAATTAATGGCTGTTATCTATTAGTTTTATTTAGTGAGCTACCCTGTATGACCTTGAAATGCACGCCTCCATCTTTAAATCAGTGAATACATTAAATAGCTCAGTGAAACTGTAGTGTAACCAGACAACACATATCTTTCACATAAGGAGATTCTAAAATGAATCATCTATTTTCCTTTTATTAAAAACAAATAAGTTGAACATGCTAAATTTGGTGAAAGACAAGCGTCATTCTAAGTAATATTTTAAGCTTTAAGCTTTAAAATCTATAGATACTTGATGAGAGAACCATAGAAAAACAACAGGTTTTAAGACTAGTTCATAAGTGAACATGAATGCAGAGGTCCCAAACATGAGATAAATTAAGGTTGTGAAGATACAATTCGAAAAGAAAAATTCCAATTGGCCAAGAAGGGTATGAGAATGTATTCACGCTTTAGCAGTCAGGTAATCTCAAATTAAAGTGAGACACCATTGAATATAAAAACATGTATCAGAGTTATGCACATTGACTTCAAGGGAGTGGTTATCTCTGGGAAGAGAGGGAGGAGAAAGGGTTTAGGTAATGAGGCTTCAGCAGTATTTACTCTGCAATGCTTTATTTCTTTAAACAAATCTGAAGAAAATATGGGAAAACTCACACCTTAAATCCTCTTAAAGAGGATACATAAGTTTCATTAGATTTAAATTTTATTTTGTGTATTTGAATTATTCTAAAAATTTTGAAAACCTAAGAAATTTTAAGGATTAGTTTAAGTCTCAAAAACCATCTTGGAGGATGGTAAGAATTAAATGTTTAACAACTACAGGTACTCCTTGTAAAGTTAAATATGTTCATAGCTATCAATTACAGTCATCCATGGACTTTGAATACTATTAATAGATAATGCTTCTGAAATATGAGTGCTTAGAAAAATTTTCTGCTTGATAGGGTGGGGAAAAGGTGCATTTAGAATATTATAAAGAATGAGGCAAATCATACTATTTTAGCTTTATATAACTTCAGTGAATTGTATGTTAAAGACTTTAGATTTTGTTAGCTGACTCCATTAAGTGTCCTTTGTATCTTCAGATTAAAAAAGAAGAAGAAATATAGGAATAAAAGAATAATCTGAATTTTAATCATTTTGGCAAGCCTTAAATGACACAGAGGCCACAGTTATGTAAGCAAAGAAATTTGCCAGTAAAATTAAGTGATCATTTATGTTTGTTAGTTATTTGAATGTAAGCTATAACATATTCTCAATGTATAAAACATACATAAAGAGGTAGTTACAAAAGTGCTTTGTTTTAGTTATTAGATTAGGAAAGAAAGCAAGAAAAGAAAAGTTGGGGGGAAGTAGGAGATATCAAATGTCAACTTTTTTTGCCTATTTTCTCATCTTATTTTGGAGGGGAGGAATATAACAATTTATGTGACATAAACATTATCATTAAAATTGAAGACTTCTTAAACTACTCTTTAAAATGTGATTATAAACATACAAATTCACATTATAAAAGTATTCTGGGAATATGAGTGATTTTATATATTACCCTTCTAGCAAAAGAACCATAACTAACATTTTGCTATATATGTTTCTAGTCTTTTTTCTTCAGTGTACACACACACACATGCACATTTCTACTCTTTTTTTTAGTGTTGATAGGTATTAAATGTGGACTTTGGGATCAAAGACTTTGAATTTTTATGAGTGCTCTTAGGATCACACTTCATCGCTCACCCCCCTACTCTAAACTATATTGTTCTCGATAGTAGCATTCCCTGGGTGCAATTATAGAGCTTACTTAGTAAGTTCATGTGAAGATCAACTGTGATAAACACGTTCTTAAACAAATAAATGCATTGTCTATACCACTACTAAAGAATATCTTTGTTACCATTACTTTTGGTTTCCTCGCAATAACCTCAAGTAGTTGGAAATTTAAAATTCACAAATATGGAACACTTCATTGCTGTCCAGTTCCAATATGAGAAGTTCCCGTAGAAGTACTGATGTGGTGCTTTTCTGTGGTTATGTCAGTGTTCTCTCGATAGCAGCACGTTACGTCTATAATCAGAATCGATAGTTTTCACTTTAAGACATTTTGAACTTTTTCTTATAGGGTTTCTCTGCTGGGCTATTTGCATTCTACCATGATAAAGATGGAAATCCTCTAACTTCAAGATCTGAAGATGGTCTCCCACCTTTTAATTATAGGTATTTGTTATTTTTGTTCTTGTTCTCTTTTAGGAGGGTACTAAGACTGGAATCTGAGGATCATGGCATGTTAGGTGCCATAAATAATAATGGCTTTATGGCTAGCCTGAGAAAATTATAGCTATGAAAACAAGATATGGTATTATGATCTCACTTATATGTGGAATCTAAAGAACAGAGTAAATGAACAGGATAATCAGAAACAGTCTCAGAGATATAGAGAAAAAAACTGAGTTGCTAGATGGAAGGGGGTGGGGACGGGGGTAGAGGGTGAGAGGATTAGAAGGCACAATCGGTAACCATGACCACGAAATTGCCACGGGGATACGAAGGACAGTTTGGGGAGTATAATCAGTAATGTTGTAAAGATTTTGTAGGGCATCTGATGGACACTTGTCTTATTGAGGAGACCACTTCATGGATGGTGTAGGTGCCTGACCGCTGCGGTGTACACCTGAAGCTGAAGCTGAATAGTGATGGGTGTTGACTGTGGTTTAATATATATATGTAGTCACAGGATGTGGAGTCCAGTGCAGGGAATGGGGTCAGTGGAACTGGGGCAGCTATGTGCGATGTTCGGGGATGGGTAGATTGGGGGAGCTGCCCACCATCCCTTGCGGGACTCGAGAAGTTGAACTGACAACCTTGTGGTTGAGAGCCCACTGGCCCATGTGGGAATTGAACCGGCAGCCTTCGGTATTAGGAGCATGGAGCTCCAACTCCCTGAGCCACCGGGCCGGCCCCCATCATAATATTTTTTTAGAGTACATGTGAAGAAACGAAATTCTAATATAGAAATAGATGTTTTCCTTATGGATTGTGTTTATTTGGTGGTGTGGGAGAAGTCGGGTCTTTCCTAAGAGTTGTGGTCTTAGGGGAACATATAAATGTTGAAATGGACATAAGCTACATAGTGATGTAGGTCAGGAGGAGAAAGATATCCCCACCCAGGAACCACTGTCAAACTGATAAACTGCAGTGCTTTCTTGCATCGAAGATATTCTTCCAAAGCAGGAATTTTACAGTATTAATGGAGATGATAGAGTAACAAGAAATTCAGTTGTTAGACATACAAAGAGTTGGATTTGGCCCTAATCTATTTGGAGAAACTGTTAATCTTGAAGTATGCATGGTGAAGGGGATATTGGAGTAATTAATAAGGTAATATAGCTGTTTATTTTCTTGCTGGCTTTGTTCACTATTTATGTTTAAACGTTGCCTTGCCATGAAAAAGATAAAAGGAATTAAGAATAGTCTCTCTATGGCATGGGTTTTCACCATGACTGTGGGTTTTTGGTTTTCAGCGCTGCCGTAGTACTGGAGAAGAGGGCATGGGAAAACACAAAGCTTACTGTTCTTACTGAGGTTCATCCATTTTTTTTTCTAGATATTTTTTCCTTTATTTCTTTACTATTAGTTTCAGGTGTACAAAACAGTGTAATAGTTAGACATTTATACCCTTCACAAAGTGATAACGCTCCTCCCCCCATTTACTTCTCCTCTGACATTGTACAGAGTTGTTACAGTTCCACTGACTCTATTCCTTATGCTGTACTCTCCATCCTGTGCATCCATTTTCTTAAATGCTTCCTGGATTGCTGCAAGCCTTTGGTTAATTTCTAGAGTTCTGAAAAAGTTGATTTGGCCAATTTCGCTACTTTTCTTGTTGCTTTCATGAAGAAGAGAATTTTCAGAGGTCCTTACTCTACCATTTTGCTGACATCTGTCTGGAATTCATTTCTGTATATGGGATGAAATAGGGATTTATCTTTTTTTTTCCCTAGATGAATAACCTGTTTCACAGCACAGTTACACTTTTCCACTAAAGTGCCATCTTTTTTTTAAGTTTCCTTATATACTTGGGTAGGTCTCTGGACCTGCTTTTAGTTTGTACAATAAATTTGTTAAAAGGAAGTAATTCATTGTCATCTTAGCGTAAGTATTAGCTATGTGGACTTAAGCAAGTTACTTCCTCTCTCTAAGCTTCTCTTTATCTGCAAAATTGTGATGATACTCTCAAAAGGTTGTTGAAAAGATTAAATTAGAAAATGTTATCAAAGTTTTTAAAATTAAAAATTTTTAATTCTGTATCATTAAATTCATGGACGTGGTACATAGTAAGCTCAAATATTTTAATTTCATTGATATTCATAAATACTTTTACATTTAGTGTGGTGAATTTGCAAAAGTGACTATCTTCTTGTTCATTAATTGCAGTCTTGGATTGTATCAGTGGAGTGATAAAGTAGTTCGAAAAGTGGAGAGATTATGGGATGTTCGAGATAATAAAATAGTTCCACACACTGTGTATCTCCTAGTAACACCGCGTGTTGTTGTAAGTATTACTGAATTTATTAATGTCTCGTGAGCTATCTGTTCTTTTCCTTCATTATGGCCCTTTCTTTACTAATCATTATTGTCTAAGAATATATGATTAAATTTTAGAGCCTATAGTAGGAAAAATAATATAAAGGCAGTACAGTAAAGCCACAGGCGCAGAGAAATCTGAGGAAATGGAAATTCAGCAACAACTCTCCTGGTTACCATCCTACCCACTACCTTAAGCCAGTGCTCCTCTGTTGTGACACCTCTTACAATTACTGGTACTATCTGTGTAATTGCTGGTCATTTCATTTGGAGTCTGTATTAGGCAGAGTTCTCCAGAGAAACAAAACCAACAGGATGTGTTGACAGGGAGGGAGAGAGGGAGAGAAGGAGAGAGGAAAAGAGGGAGAGGGAGAGGGAGAGGGAGAGAGAGAGAGAAAGAGAGAGAGAGATAGAGAGAGAGAGGAAGATTTATTTTAAGGAATTGGCTCATGTAATTGTGGAGGTTTGGAGAATCCATAAGTTGATGGGGTCGGCTGGCAGGCTGGAGACTCAGGGAAGAGTTGTAGTTTGAGTCCAAAAGTAATCTGCTGGAGGAAATCCTTTTTGCTCAGGTAAGGTCAGTCTTTGTTCTGTTAAGGCCTTCAACTGATTGGATGAGGCACAACTATATTATGGAGGATAATTTTTTCACTCAAAGTCGACTAATTTAAATGTTAATCTCATCCAAAGGCGCCCTCACAAAAACATCCAGAGCAATGTTTGGCCAATTACCTGGGCACTGTGGCCCAGCCAAGTTGACATAAATGAACCACTACAGAGTCCATTTCACACCCCTATGTGATGACAGAAGCCTGTTGTCCCTTTCTCTTTCCTTGACTGAACACACCTCTCTGCCTTCTGAACTTTTGCACTGCTCTTGGCCTGTTTCCCATCCCTGGAAATCTCTAACTGAAGGACAGACAGAACCAAATAAACAAAATTTTAATTTAATGAACAACTTAATTTCCTACAAATACTATGTCCATAATAAGAACAGTTTATATCTACATTAAAATCATTGTTGACACAAGAGTTACAAGTGGCAGTTATACTAGTCTATAATTTTTTTTGAAATATATGTGACTTAAAGTCAAAATCTTCAAATAGAAAAAACATGAAGAGAAATAGTAGTTTACCAGCAGTGTGACAGTATCAAAAATATTTTATTTAATTATATTAAAAACCATATTTTTAAAAGATGTTTTCTGTCCTCAACAAAGTAACTCTTTTTTTTTTTTTTTGAGGAGATTGCGTTAACAAGTTTATTAGCAAAGAGGTGTATAGGCAAAAAGAGATTTTCCTGGGCAGTCTGCTAGAGACAACTGCCTTGATTTCCTGTTCAGTGAGGGTTTTTTATCTCGTTGTACTGGGGGCAGGGCATTCCTTAGCTTGCAGGGAGTTGCCATTACAGTTGGTTTTTTTTTTGGGCGTACCCTGCACCACTAATGGCTAGGGTCGGGGACCCAGCCTGTGAAATTCCCCGCACCTCACGGACTTCCCCAGGCGTGTCACTCACTCATAGATCTGCAGGGGAGCTCATGGAGGTCTCCCCGAAGAAGAGCAGGGTCCAAAGTGACAGATAATTGCGATAGAGAGGAGGGTAAGAGTCCCACACTGATTTCAGCACTGGACGTCCCCCTTGATGAGCGGGTCGGGCTTTCAAGTCCACTAGGGAGTAGCCATAGCCAGGAGATGGCAATTCTTGACTTTCCCGCAGGAATCTGCCAGAGACTTGGAGAGGAGAGGAGAGAAAGAGGAGAATGAGACCTATTAGTGTATATGCATTTGCCCTGGATGAGCTGCTGCTGCCAACTGAGCCACACATTGGAAAATAGGTCTCGGAGGGGATAGAACCACAGGGGAGGGACCCCAGTGGGGATACGAGAGAGCCTCCCAGTACGGGGCCACCAAAATGTCAGTGGTCCCTCGCAGGTTGTGAAAGAATACAGAAGGCACGAAGAAGGAGACTGAGCAAGTTTATTAGCAAAGAGGCGTACAGGCAAAAAAGAGATTTGCCGGGGTAGAGTCTGCTAGAGAAAACTGCCCAAAGTAATTCTTTAATGTCTACTTTATTATATCTAGTGTGATAAAGAGTTTGCCATTATCTTACTGTACTTTTGTAGGGTTTATATTTTTTTCTGATTCTTAGGATGAAGCACGAAAACATTTTAACTGTCCAGTTCTGGAGGGCATGGAACTTGAAAATCAAGGTGGTATGGGCACTGAGCTTAACCATTGGGAAAAGCGGTTATTAGAGGTCAGTTTACTTTAAAATTTTACTACACATATTTTTTTTCTTTAATAAAAGTAATTCTTACTCATGGTAAAAGTTATCCAAACAGTATAATAGCTTATACAGTAAAAAAAAAAAATTTAAGTCACTTTTAGCTTTCCAGATTCACTTTCCTAATAAAATCACTATTTACGTTTTTTGTATGTCCTTTCAGAAATGTTCTATACATAGGTAGAGATGCACACTGTAACACACATTTTCAAAAATGGGTTCATACATTTATGTAACCTTCTCCACTTAATGATCTATCTTAAACATTTTTCCAATGTAGTACAAGTGCCTCTGCTGTAATATAACGTATGCTTTTGTACATAAAAACCTCTTTCTTCAAAATTGAACACTAAACAGAACAAGGCTTGTAGGAAAAAACAAATACCAGAATACTAACAAAAGCAGTAAGTCACAAGTACTAGCTTGGTTTAAAGAAACATCATATTTCCAATAAATAAGCTCCTTTATTTACTCTAGTATTTCTTTACTTAACCACAAAAAGCAGTGACAGCTAGAAGGGTGACTATAAATCTGAGTGATGGAGAGAAAGAGTAAAATGTGTAAAAATTAGAGAGAACCATGCAATAAGCTCTTGTAAGACAGCCTCTGGCCACACTAAGCCAGTGGAAGAGCTTGGAGTGAACAGACATCATGCACAGTAGTACGTACAGCTTTACTGTGTTGCTGTGTTTAGTTGTCATAGTGTATTTTGTATTTAGTTGCTATTGCTCCATTGCACAAAACATTAAAATCTAGGGAACAATCACTGTGAACCAACATGATTCCTTATTATGCTGATGTTTCCTTATTACCAGCCTCACACGAGCGCATTCACATTACAGAAACACATGCTTTAGCAAAATAGACTATTGGATCTACTCATTTTTTAACAGCTACATAGTATTAATATGAATGTAACAACAGTCCTGTGTAAATGAATGATTATGTTTTAAATTTTTTATTTTAAAAATATTGTAATGAGCAACTTATTTATATCTGCAGTGCTTTCTAGGAGTGTGGTTCTAGTGGGTGTTCTTAGGTTCAACTAAACCATCAAACAAACTAACAAAACCTCAACAGGGCCGGCACGGTGGCTCAGGCGGTTGGAACGCAGTGCTCCTAATACCGTGCTCTTAACACCGAGATCACGGGTTTGCTTCCCACATGGGCCAGTGAGCTGCGCCCTCTACAGCTAAGACTGTGAACAACGGCTCTCCCTGGAGCTGGGCTGCTGTGAGCAGCCGGAGGTAGCCAGTGAGAGCAGCTGTGAGCAGCCAACAGATGACTGGCGACCGACTGCCTCAGCTCGGGGGAGGTCAAGGCTCATAGTACCAGCACGGGCCAGGGAGCTGTGTGCTACACAACTAGACTGAGAAACCACGGCTTGAACCGGAGTGGGGGTGGGGGGAAGCGGAAGAAAGGGGAAAAAAAAGACCTAAACAAGCCACAGTGAATAAACATTCACTTAGAAGGACTAACTTACAAGGATACAGGAAAGAAAGCACAGCATGCCAGCATGGCCGTCAGGCCTTTTTCTCGTGCTCCATACAGCAGTCTAAGAGCTATTGTTTGTGCCTCTCTCCTTCCCCCTCCACAAGACCATAACAAATGGGTGCAAGAACCAGCCTTGCTTAGAAGTATCATGTCCCAAACAAGAACCAATATATTTTTTAATGGTTCCATACACATAACTTCCAGATTCCTATAAGGGGCACAGCCCTAAGAGTCACTGCACACAGAGAGGTCCCAAACTGGGCTTACCAATGGGTATTCATGTTCATTTACAGTAATCCCCAGTCCAGAGGCATATCAAGAGGTCTTTTTCCCTATGTACTGTTGCCTGGTAACACAGTTGACATTTCTTCTTTATTAGGTTTGCAGGGGAGCAAAATTAGAAAATTAACTCAAGATAGATTTGTTTACATAGAAAATGAAAGGATAAATCCCTGGAAGTGAAATTTCTGGATCAAAGGGTATATTTCTTTTCAGAGCTCTGTTTGGCTCTTTTGATAGTTGTGCCTTACATATGTCATGACCCACATTAGCAAAATTATGAAAAGAGTGAAATTAATGCTTGTGCTGACTGTTGTCATCTAGGTGATCACAAAGTAACAGGGATGGAAACTTATGGAAGACACATTTATTTCTCCCATGGGAATTTCAGTTCCATTATTTTCCTTAAGCAGTTTTCTCAAGTGATTCTCTTTAGAAAGCTGTAGATTGGACAGAAATGAAAATTTATTTACTTCTCAGTGGAACTATTTTGTTAGGAAGGTGATGTTAAAGTACTTGAGATGACCATCTACTGTTCAACATAAAGATTTGAAGAAGAATCGGAGCTGCCCAAAGATGGAATATGCTTTCTTAAGAGGCAGTGAAGTCCCTACCACTAGGTGATCTACTGGTAGGAATTTTATGATGTGAATTAAAACATTGAGTAGATAGTAGATTTGATGATATGTTAAGTCCCTGTGCAAATCCTTTGCTCCTGTGATTGAGTCTGTGATACTTGTTTTGCATAGTAATGTGTATTTCTGTGATCACAAAGTTGAGGGCTATGAAAGCATTCCCGTGTAACTCAGGTAAGTATACAACCCCCGTCCCATTTTCTGGGCATGTGTCTCAACCACCCACTTTACTTTGCCTAGATAGTGTAATATTTTTACTGTATTTCTGTTTCCATATATTTATCTTCATTTTCATCATTGCGTTTTACATGCTGGTTGCTGGCCATTCAAGGAAAATTGTATGCATTGTAGACATTTGAGGCAGAAAGTAGATTTTGCTTTAAGCTTCAATGTTGTGGTTTTAAAGAAGGCTTATGTATTTCACTATTTTAAGTGACTATTTATTTCATCAGCCTCTCACACTTGAGACATTTTAAATATACATCAGAGTAATCACGGAAATGATTGGGAGTTGCAAGGAGTCTAGTCTTCTAATTACAATCTGTTGGTGATTTCCAGAATGAAGCAATGACTGGTTCTCACACTCAGAACCGAGTTCTCTCTCGAATCACTCTGGCATTGATGGAGGACACTGGGTAAGACAGCTGTGAGATTACTTTAGGAATTGTTTATTAAAATGAAATGAATATGAGACTAATATTAAGATTAAGATGAAATGAATATTTGCTTAAGAAAATACTGACATTTTCCTCTGAAGTGAAATATACTTACTCTTTGAATTTTATGCAGTTAGCTATTCATTACCTATAGCAACGACATTCATTCATTCAATAAATATTTGATGCCCTGAGATAATAGTAATGAATAGAACAAAATCCCTGGTGTTATGAGATTTATTTTTCAGTAAGTAGAGGCCATGCTAATATGAAGGAGAGACTAAACAATTTTTTTAATAATAAATGAAATTGGTGATGTATAGATTCCTGGTTTTTAAAACAGTAGAATTAATATTGTTTTCAAATGACTCCGATGGGAGTCTTTTTTTTTGTTGGCTCCTGAGTTCTTTTGACAAACTGGTTAGTTTTTGAGCGCTCCGTTGCTTTCTGGTGTGGCAGGATGTACCAAGAGGATCAGCACATCCTCTTGGATCTGGGCGTCAGCCAGTCTTTCAAGGAGCACTGGTTCCTTGTAATCGAGAATAGTTTTTAGAAACCACAGCCTGGGCACTGTGTTCACTGCTACAAGGTTGTCATTGTTTCTCATACTTTACAGTGGACCAAGTTAGGAAATTCATATATTTGAAAAGGATAAAAGAAGAAAACCCACTGGATTCCTTGTAGTGCCATTATAACTCTTTGCCGTTTATCCCTGAATAAGCAATGGCCAGCAGACGCAGTCCTACTGCTCTGCTTAACAACCTGTTTATAGCCTGTTTCTAAACAAAGCTAGTGTCTTTAACATACCCATAGGCTATAGAAGCACAGTGGAGTGTGTCAGTCACTGATAAACCATGACACTAGTGAAATTTAAATCATGTTTTCCTTTTTCTGAGGCAACACAACAGAAACATGGGCAATATGTTTCTAAATTTCTGGCAACAATTTATAATTGCAAACATGGAAATTAATTTTCATAAATCCATATGATTTCAGTGTAGCTTAACTGTAAAAGACATTATAATTTTTCTATCCAGAAAGCTGGGGATCATCCTTGACAACTTCCTCTTCCCACCTCTCATCCAATGCATCATAAATCTTGCTTGATTTTTAGCTCTTCAGTATCCTCAGAGTCTACTTTTTTGGTCACCACTGCCTTTATCAAGGCCACCATCATCTTTTGCCTGGGTTACTATAGTAGATTTTTTTAATCTGTCTCCCTGCATCTTAAGTGCTCCTTTTTACAGACCAAAGGCCTTCATACATTCTATACGAGTGTCCTTTAGAAGTTTTTTAGGCATAGTATCTCACACAGCAAGAAATACATCATGACCAAATCACACACGCACATATATAGTGATTAAGAGCAAATACATTGACAGTGGTGCCAAGGCCATTCAATGGAGAAAGAATAGTTTTTTCAACAAATGGTAGTGGATGAATGGATATCCACATGCAAAGGAATGAACCCCTAACACACGTGACATAAAATTTACTCAAAATGGATCAAAGACCCAAATATAAGACCTAAAACTATAAAACATTTAGAAGAATACACAGGTGTCAATCTTCATGATATTGGATGAGGAAGTGATTTCTTAGATCTGACACCAAAAGCATAAGCAACCAAAGTAAAAAACAGATAAATTGAACTTCATCAAATTAAAAACTTTTGTGCTTCAAAGGATACAATCAAGAAAATGAAAAGATAACTCACAGAATGGGAGAAAATATGTGCAAATCATCTATCTGATAAAGGATCTAGTATCCAGAATATATAAAGAACTCTTATAACTCAACAATAAAAAGACAACTCAATTTAGAAATGGGTGAAAGATTTGAACAACTGTTTCTCCAAAGAAGATACATAAATGGCCAATCAGCACATGAAATGATTCTCAGAATCATTAGCCATTGTGGAAATGCAAATTGAAATGACAGTGAGATGCCACTTCACACCCACTGGGATGGCTATAATCAAAAAGACCATACCAAATGTTGATGAGGATGTGGGAAAATTGGAACCCTCATACACTGCTGGTGGAAATGTAAAATGGTACAGCCACTTTGGAAAACAGTTTGGCAGTTCCTAAAAATGTTAAACATAGATTTACCATATGATGCAACAGTTCTATTCCCAGGTATACTATATCCAAGAGAATTGAAAACATGTACACGAATGTTCACAGCAGCATTACTCATAATAGCTAAAAAGTAGTAACAATCCAAATGGCCGTCAGGTGATCAAATGGACAAACAAAATGTGGTCTATCCATGCAATGAAATGTTATTCAGCCATATAAGGAACGAAAAGGCAAACTACAACGTAGGAGAAAATAATTGCAAAAGACACATCTGATAAAGGACTATTGTTCAAAAATACAGAGAATTCTTGAAAACTCAACAATTAAAAAAACAACCCAACTAAAAATGAGCCAAAAATTGGAACAAAAACTCTTCACCAGAAAAGATGTACAAATGGTGATTGAACATATAAAAAGATGCTCTACATTATATGTCATCAGAGAAATGCAAATTAAAATGACAAGATACCACTACACACCTGTTAGAATGACCAAAATCCGTAATACTGATCACACCAAATGCTGCCAAGGATTTGGAGAGACAGGAACTCTCATTCATTGCTGGTGGGAATGCAAAATGGGACAACCACTTTGGAAGATAGTTTGGTACAAAAAAAACTAAACATACTCTTGCCATAATAACCCAGCACGTCATTCTCTTTGGTATTTAATCAAATGAATGAAAAGCTTATGTCCACAAAAACCTGCACACAGATATTTATAGCAGCAAATTCATAATGGCCAAAACTTGGAAGCAACCAAGTTGTCCTTCAGTAAATGAATGGATAAATAAACTGTGGTCCATCCAGACAACAGAATGTTATTCAGAGATAAAAAGAAATGTACTATCAAGCTATAAAAAGACATGGGAAAACTTTAAATGCATATTATTAAGTGGAAAAAGCCAATCTGAAAAGACTACATGCTGTATGTTTCTAACTATGACTGCAAAAAGCAAAACTATGGAGAATGTAAAAAGATCAGTGGTTTCCAGAGGTTAGATGGGAGGAGGGATGAATAAGCAGAGCACAGAGGATTTTAAGGGTAGTGAAATTATTCTATATGATACTGTAATTGTTGATATATGGCATTATACTTTGTCCACACCCATAGATTGTATGACACCAAGAGTGAACCCTAATGTAAGCTATGGACTTTGAGTGATAATGGTATATCAGTGTAGGTTCATCAATTGTAACAAATGTAGCACTCTGTTGTATATAGATCGAGGGGGTGGGGGTGTGTATGTTGAGGGGGCAGGGCATATATGAGAACTCTGTACTTTCCACTCAATTTTGCTATGAACCTAAAACTGCTCTAAAAATTAAAATTGATTTTTAAAAAGATTGAAGTACTAATACATGCTACAACATGTATGAACCTTAAAAACATTATGCTAGGTGAAAGAAGCCAGACACAAAGACCACATTCCATTTCTATGCAATGTCTGGAAATAGGCAAATCGATAGAGACATAAATATTAGGGGTTGCCAGGGACTGGGGAGTGACTACGAATGGGTACATTGTTTTTTGTGGGGATGATGAAAATGTTCTGAAATTAGATAGTGGTATGGTCGTACAGCCTTGTGAAATACTAAAAACATTAAGTTGTACACATTATAAGGGTGAATTTTATCATATGTGAATTATATCTCAATTTTTTAAAAAAGGCACACAGACACTGTAGCCAGAAGCCGAGATTCAAATCCCAGCTCTGTCACTTACTAATTGTATCTTTGCCTCAGTTCTTACACCTGTAAAATAGGGATAAGGGTGATACCTACCTCACTGAGTTTTATGTTGCTTCAATTAGTTCATGTCTATAAAGCCCGTGGTACAGTACTTGGCACATTGTAAGTGCCGGACTGCATATTAGCTATTATGTATAAAGCTGAACCAAAGTTTCGGGAAACAGTGTTTACCCTTGCTACCTACAGTGCAATGCTTTTTTGGTATTCTATTGATTTTTAAAGAGAGAGAGAAAGAAATGTTGATTAAAATCCACTAAATGGATTTCACAACCCACTAATGTCACCAAGAAACTTTCTTAAATGCCCCCTGCTCCCTCAGCTAACTTAGGCTCATCCTTCTGGGTTTAGCTTCAAGTTGCTTCCTCAGAAAAACCTTTGCTAATTCCCTAATCTACTTTAGGTTTCCCTTTGAGTGACAGAGCTCTGTTCTGTGAAAGGAAAGGAGGTTTGGAAGATCCTCTATCACATAATCCTGCTTTTGTTTGATTTTGTGAGAAGGTGGCTGGAGTGGAGGGTATGATTCTTACCATTCCCCCAGCCCTTGAGCCTATGTTTTTATTTACTGTTTTGTTAATGCTAAAAGGGAAAGTTTTAATACAAACAGGTAAGAAACTGTTTTGTGTAATTTTACAACTTTTGTGAACTATAACTTTTGTAAATCTTGTCATTAATAAAGAAGAAAAACTAATATAAGTAAGCTTGTTGCCTTTGATTAAATTTGCCAGGATATTAAATTAGTGTGTTTTTTCCTGAAGTGAGAACATTTAAAATATTGGACATAGTATTCATTTGTCTTATTATAATGGCGTAATGTTTAGTCACAAGCAGGGCCTGTATTGATAAAGTGTCACAGATTCAAGGCCAGCGAAGCAAGAAACTAGAGCCAACTGAATCAGATTAGGTAAAAGCCGGCCAACTAGCGTAGCGATTCTACTGTTTCTTCCTCAGTTTACCCCCTTCTCTTTTTCTCTCATTCTTGTTCTGTTTCTTTGGCCCTTATTCCCCTTGTGTTAACACCTTAACCACTTTCTACTCTGACTACTGTCATCTTTGGAAATTACAATGAAAATGTGGTCTGTTCTTGTTTTTTTCAAATATGAAAGTACCCTCACCGTAAGACTGAAGTTTTCCAGTCCCGGCCCTGGGGCTCCTGTGTGGCAGCCTGTGCAGCAGAAGCTTTCTCAGTGATGCTTCTCTGTGATGCTGGTCCCCGAAATCCTTTCTAAGGTCCTACTTTGCTCATTGTTGGGATATGTCACTGGTGTGCTGGAATTGTTTGTGAAATGACAGTAATAAAAAGTGCTTTGTTTGAATTATTTCCGCAGCTGGTATAAAGCTAATTACAGCATGGCTGAGAAGTTAGACTGGGGCCGAGGAATGGGCTGTGACTTTGTCAGGAAGAGCTGTAAATTCTGGATTGATCAGCAGAGAAAAAAGTAAGAATACATTGCCTCATACTGTCTTTGATAACACAACTAATTCTGATTTTGTTCTTTAGAGCCTAAAATGTCACTATTTTCAAAATGTGGTCTAAACAGTTCAGTTTCAAAATGTGTGGAAAACCATCTGTAGTGCTTGGTGATAATATAATAAGTAGCTGCAGTATTGTTTTAACTCATATACTAAAGGAATGTACAGTATGGGAGCCAGAACCATGAAGCATTTCTGTTTAGACTGTCATTCATAAATACATATATTGCAAAATTTTTGCATATGCTATCATTGTTTTCTTCAGAAAATGCACTCATAAACATAGATGCAACTGTTGATTCAGTATCAAAAAATATGAAGGTATGTTTGAATAGTGGTTCTCAAATCTGGATGCACAACATAATCACCTAGCAAGCTTTTTTAAAAATACAGTCTCCAATTTTGGGACATACACACACACACACACACACACACACACACACACACACACGTTTATATGTTATATGTGTTACAAATATATTTTTTTAACTTTTTGAGATAATTGCAGATTCACATGCAGTTGTAAAAAACTTCATAGAGATCACATACGAGGTGTGACAATTAAGTTCGTGAACTTGTTGCAACGATGTTGCTAACCTTTTTTGATATTGGAGGGATTATTCATTATGAATTTTTACCAAGTGGACAAACAGTTAACCAGGTTTACTATTTGGAAGTGCTGAAAAAGCGTGGAAAAGACGACCTGAACTTTTCGCCAACAAGTCATGGCTCTCACATCATGATAATGCACCAGCTCACATGGCACAGTCTGTGAGGGAGTTTTTAGCCAATAAACAAATAACTGTATTGGAACACCCTCCCTACTCACCTATCTGGCCCCCAATGACTTCTTTTTTCACCCGAAGATAAAAGAAATATTGAAAGGAAGACATTTTGATGACATTCAGGACATCAAGGGTAATATGACAACAGCTCTGATGGCCATTCCAGAAAGAGTTCCAAAATTGCTTTGAAGGGTGGGCCAGGCACTGGCATCGGTTTATACCTTCATAAGGGGAGTACTTCGAAAATGACTGTAATGATATTCAGCAATGAGGTATGTAGGATGAGTTTGGGAGCTTAATTGTCAAACGACGTACATACTTTATCCAGTTTCCTGGACTGGTAACATCTTACAGAACTGTAGTACAATATCACAACCAGGATGTGATTCAGTCAGATACAGAACATTTCCACCATCACATTCCACCACCTCCTGTTTCCCTTCTGTGGCCGCACTCACTGCCCTCCCAACTCAGCCCCTGCTTAGCTCCTGGAAACCACTAATCTGTTCTCCATTTCTCTAATTTTGTCCTTTTAAGAATGTTATATAAATTGTTTCATACTGTATGTAATTAATCATTATAGACTGTATTCATTATAATGTATGAAAAAAATAACAAGTAAAAACAATCCTTTGGTTCTTTTTTCTCTTTGTTTCTTTTACAGTTTTGCTAGAGGTTCATCAATTTTACCTGTCTTTTTAAAGAACCAGCGTTTTGTTTCATTGATGTCTTCTATTGTTTTTCTGTTTTCAAATACATTGATTTCTCTTATCTTTTGTATAGCCCTTCTTCTGCATATTTTTAGTTTATTCTTCTTTCTCTAGATTCTTAATTATTGATTTGAGATGTTATGTCTTTCTGATGTATTTAGTGCTATAAATTTCCCTCTCAGCATTTCTTTAGCTATATTCCACATGTTGTATTTTTATTTTCATTCATATCTTAGTCTTCTCAGGTGGCCATAACAGAATACAAACTGGGTGGCTTAATTAACAGAAATTATTTTCTCGTGGTTCTGGAGACTGGAAAGTCTAAGACCAAGGTGCCTGCCAATTTGGTTCCTGGTGAGAGTTCTCTTTCTGCCTTATAGATACCTGCCTTCTCACTGTTCTCACACGGCAGAGAGACAGTGTGCTCTGGTCTCTCTTCCTCTTCTTATACAGACACTAATCCTATCAGATTAGGACTCCATTCTTATGGCCTCATTTAACCATAATTACTTCCTAAAGGCCCTTTCTCCAAAAATAATTGCGCTTCAATACATGAATTTTGGGGGACATGATTTAGTCTGTAGCAGTTAGTGCAATTTTTTTTTTGTTTTTAATTTCCATTGAAACTTCTTTTACCATGGATTATTTAGAAGTGTGTTATTTAGTTTCCACGTGTTTGGAGATTTTCCTGTTAATCTGTTGTTGATTTCCAGTTTGTATTTGGAGAATACACTCTGTATGTTTTAATTCTTTGAAATTTGTTGAGGTTTGTTTTATGGCCTAAGATATACTGTGTTTCCCCAAAAAGAAGACCTAGCCAGAGCATCAGCTCTAATGAGTCTTTTGGAGCAAAAATTAATATAGGACCCGGTATTATATTACATTATAAGACCGGGTATTATATTATTATATTATATTATATTAAAATATGACCGGGTCTTATATTAATTTTTGCTCTGAAAGATGCATTAGAGCTCTTTGAGGAAGGCGCGGTCGTGGTTCGATCGTCGTTCGTTTTCGCCCGCTCCTGCTCCTGACTCACCGCTGTTCGCTCTCGCGGAGGAACAAGTCGGTCAGGAAGCCGCGCCGCAACCATGGCTTTTAAAGATACCGGCAAGACACCCGTGGAACCAGAGGTGGCGATTCACCGAATTAGAATTACTCTAACCAGCCGCAACGTAAAATCCTTGGAGAAGGTGTGTGCTGACTTGATCAGAGGCGCAAAGGAAAAAAATCTCAAAGTAAAAGGACCAGTTCGGATGCCTACCAAGACTCTGAGAATCACTACAAGAAAAACTCCTTGTGGTGAAGGTTCTAAGACTTGGGATCGCTTTCAGATGAGGATCCACAAGCGACTGATTGACTTGCACAGTCCTTCTGAGATTGTTAAGCAGATTACTTCCATCAGTATTGAGCCAGGAGTCGAGGTTGAAGTCACCATTGCAGATGCTTAAGTCAATCTTTTTAATAAATTGACTTTATCAGTTGTTAAAAAAAAAAAAAAAAAAAAAAAAAAAAAAAAAAAAAGATGCATTAGAGCTGATGGTCTGGCTAGGTCTTATTTTTGGGGAAACACGGTAGTCTATCTTAGTATATGTTCCATGGGCACTTGAAAATAATGTATATTCTGCTGTTGGGTGGAGTGTTCTATAAAAGTTGACTACATCCTGTTCATTGATGTTCAATCCCTCTATATCCTTGCTGATTTTATCAATTGTTGAGAGATCTCACCACCATGTTAGTCTTCAGGTCCCAAGGTCCCTAGCTGGTCTGGCTTCTTCTCTCTACCTTTCAGCGTCTTCTTATGTTTGTTTTACTGATAATATGTAAGCCTTTTAGTTGTACTTGGAGGGAGGAAAAGGAAAAAATACATCTCCATCTTCTCGGAAGTAGAAGTGGGACTCATGTTTTTATTTTCATATTATATTTTTATAAGATTTCCCCAGGTTATTGTGGTGCATGCAGACTGTGGACCTACTTTTGGGGATAATACAATGTTGAATTATTCCACTTATTTAATATTTTATGATTAATAGGACTTTCAAATAGTATATAATCTCCTCATTCCTAAAAGAAACCCTCCAAAGTCGAACTAGCGCCTTCAAATTTTATTGATAAGTAAAACGTTTGAGGCAAGTGGTTCAAAATAATTTTTGTTGATTAAGCCACCCAGTCTGTATTCTGTTATGGCAAAGTGCAGGGTCATATAGCTGACAAGGGACAGAGCTGGGACGCCAACTTCTCTCTCCAAGTTCAGTACCTTGTCCATTAAATCACAGGTACTTCTTGTGCTGTAGAATATACTATTGTTACCTTTTCTCACCTGAGCTAGGTCTCAGAGCAGTTTATATTACTCCTAGTTTCTAATAAGGAGTCTGATGTCTGAGTTACAACCCTGCTATGAAAAGAGCTGCTGATAAACAGGAGCGGAAAGCACCTGCAGCTACTTTGGGGACAGCCAGTTAAGACCCACACTACATTGTGATCTGCTGGTGTGGTGGTTCCCAAATTTTGCTGCACATTAGAATCATCTAGAGAGATTTAAAAAAATCTCCATGCCCATGTTGCTCCCCATACCAAATAAATCAGAACGTCAGGAGATGGGAACCAGGCATTGGTATTTTTTAAAAGAGATTCCCCAGGGGATTTCAATGTACAACAAAGTTTGGAAACCACTGTTCCAGTCTGTTAAAGGAAGTAAATAGCTAACATTGCAGCTGCAAGAGTATAGAGAGATTTTTTTTTTCTTTTAACAGCTGCAATTCTGTTCCTCTTTGGGTTCCAATTATAGGATAGCCTAAAACCAAAAACAGAAGGGAATTTCCTCTTCTCCATTCTTCAAAAATAAAACTGTTGGCTTCCTGAATTCTCTACTATCCTTTGAATCATAAGCTAGATATTGGCAAACTTTCTCTGTAAAGGGACAGATAGTAAATATTTTAGGTTCTGAGGGTTGTACAGTCTCTGTCACAACTGCTCAACTCTGCTTTTGTACATCAAGAACAGCCATAGACAAAATGAATGGGTGTGGCCATGTGCCAGTAATACTTTATTTACAAAAATATGTTGTGGGAGAAACAAAGAAAAAAAACAGCAGGTCATGAGCAGGATTTGACCCAAGAGTTGAGTTTGCTAACTCCTGTCATAAGCATTCAAATGTCCTACTTGTGAAGCGTCAACGTCCAAAAATATTTACAGGACAGCCCAGTCTGACTATATCCCTAAATTATTGTAGAGATTTCAGCATAATTCTTCCTGAGCACAGGGGCTGGTGCTGAACTTCAGCGGCAACACCCCTCCTTCTCGATGGTTGGGTGACTGATTTGAGAAGAGAATAGCTGAGCATACGCAGAGCCACACTCATCTGAAGTACTCGAATCTATGCACACACAAAATAAGGTTCTTTCTATGTGAAATTCTATGTTAAAAATGGTAAATTTCCCAACTGCTCTGCCTAGCTTATGTGACATTAATATCAGCTCTAGAGCTGCACTGTCCAGTATGGTACCACTAGCACTATTATCTATATAAATTTTTATTTGAATTAAAGTTAAATAAAATTTAAAATTCAGGTCTTCAGTTGCACTGGTTACATTTCAAGTGGTTAATAGTCACTGTATGATTAGTGGTTACTGTGGACAGCACAGATACTTTAAGGAAAGTTCTGTTGGGCTGTCCGGTAGAATTTGTAAGCCATGAATCCTGAACAACTCGCCTTAACTAGAATTTTTTAAATCAGTGTATTTTAACCTCCTTATTCCTTTTCATTAATTTCACCAAAACTCATCTTTTATTAATTTAAAATGAATATTATGTACTGTTTTGTTTTAGAGAAAAAGGAAATCCATCGAGAAGGAGGGGTGTTGCCGCTGAAGTTCAGCACCAGCCCCTGTGCTCAGGAAGAATTATGCTGAAATCTCTACAATAATTTAGGGATATAGTCAGACTGGGCTGTCCTGTAAATATTTTTGGACGTTGACGCTTCACAAGTAGGACATTTGAATGCTTATGACAGGAGTTAGCAAACTCAACTCTTGGGTCAAATGAATTTCATGGTATCGAAAGAGCACCTTAGTAAGAACTACAGATCATATTCATTAGAAACTTTGTCACAGAAAGTTATAAAATTGCCTTCTATGAAGATTTTATAAAAATGGTATTTACAGTGAAATTACATTTCTTGAGTAACTCACATGCACTGGGCACTGAGTGCTTTACAGTTGGAGGTTAGGAAAGTTAAGTGAACACCAGATAAGCTGGTGTTTGAAACCAAGCCTGTTTCAGTACCCGTGCTTTCCCCTTACACTGTGCTGCCAGTGTACCAGAGACAGGCAGGTATTTTACACATTTTGTCTCGAGAAGCTCTGATTCCCTAGGGATGTTTTATCACTATCCTATATAAAGTTAAATGAGACAAGTATCAATCTTCCTTAAAATAAGAAATCCAATTCACACTTTTTATCCTTCACAAGCATGTGGGAGAGGAAGAAGAGTACCAGTGATACTGTTACAATTAGGCAGACCAGTCTTAATACCATAGGATTTGTCTTGTTTAGGAACACTGGAATTTCATTTATAACATTACTGTTAGGGCGACATTCATATAATATATATTACAGTTTTCAAGAAGATGACTGATTGGGGTTGTAGGTTTGTTTGAAGATCTTTTGACAGGACAGTGCAACAGATTCTCATGTCTTTGGAGAATTACAAGACCCCTTTTCCAAACTGTACATCTAAAATTAGATTTAACAGAGGATGGAACAAGTTGTAACAATCAGGAATATTCACACACTCTTTGTTTTACACAGGATAACAAGATCATCCTATTAATATTTTCAGTTTAACAAATTGTCAGACAGGATTCTTTGCTGTGGATTATGGCCCAGAAAATATTTCTGTAGCTGCAGGACAGAGGGGACGTCATTTTCGTCTGTTTCTATGACTCCATTTGTTAATTATGCAGATTTGTATTTTTTAGGCCAAGTATGGATTTTCATTATTTATCATAAAAAATGCAAATCAAATCTTCAGAATTCCATTTTACTGGCAAAAGTGGAGAAAGAGATAAATAGGATTTTATTTAATAACATTGAAATAATGTTATAATTCTTCTGACGTTAGTCTTTCACATCTACAGTAAGCATTCCTTTTATCCTTTGAAAAATAAGTTTATAACCTGATTTAGCAATTATTTTTAAGCTATTAAAACATTGAAGTTATAATGGAAAAGATAAGCTCTAGAATAGACTTGTAATGTTTTCTTAGCAGTTTTACTCCATTGTGTTTATCTTGTGAGCAGGAGGCAGATGCTGAGTCCTTACTGCGCCACGCTCAGAAGTAACCCATTGCAGTTAACATGCAGACAGGACCAGAGAGCAGTTGCAGTGTGTAACTTGCAGAAGTTCCCAAAACCCTTGCCTCGAGAGTACCAGGTAACATTTATTTGTTTGGGGCACAATGTTAAGAATCAACTTTTTAAAAAGAAGTTTCCATTTTGAATTAAAAGAGTGCATTTTCTTAAGTTTTTCAATTTGTAAGGCCCTATTTGTTTTCTACAAGTCAGAACAAAGCTGAGGCATTCCTCCATTTCTTTATAACCTAGGTTCTATTGATAGCAAGTAATTAATACCTACCAGTGCTTTGTAGAAATGGTTATAGGCATTTAGAATATTTATTTCAATCTAAATGTTTTTTAACTGCTTGTCTTTTCTTTTTAATTGTTTTTAAAGTCTTCATCTTTAATTTCCTCAGAACACAAGGTTCTTTTAAAGGAAATAACTGAGGTACTCTAGTTCAATTAATTAGAAGACTTGGAAGTTCTGCTGTAGAAAAGATTTGACTGTGGGATTTAAAAGATGAAGGAGATGATCCTACCTGTTCAGTCCGAATTTCTGATTTGACCTTTTAAGTGTTTGTTGCTGTGGCTAGTATCTCTAGAAAGCCTCAGCTCTGCCTGCCACTTTCAAAGTACCCTTTAGTCAGAAATATAACTCAGCAGCTAACTTAAAATGTTGCCGCTAAATTTTGAGCTTTATATTAATGACCTTGCTGAGTGCTTCACACACCATAAGATGGCAACTATATTTTAGGCATAGTACTATAATTCAATGCATTGGTGTAAAATGTGAAATCTTAAGATTTATCTCATGCCTTGTTCCTTTGGTGTTCAAAGTGTTGTATATACATATATTATCTCTTTCATTTTCTCACAGTTTTATTTTTTCAAGTTTGTCAAAACAATATATAAATTAAGTCTCCTAAAAACACTTGAAGTACAGCATACTTACAATCATAATTCTATCCATTAGCTTTGTGTTTTGTCAACTCTTTAAAGTCTTCCTTTTCATCCTTTAAAATCATTAGTCAATTTTTTCATCTAATAAACCACAGACTAATTTACTTACCCGGCTTATTTCTAAAACTGCAACTTTGACATACCTGAGATAGTATGTTACTATCTTTGTGTTGTACTATATATGAAGAAGAAAAGCACATTAATATCTTCTTTGTGTTATATAGCATTAGAGGGTTGCTGTAAATTCCCTGTGGGCTTTATTTTGATTATACAGAATGTTTCTTTCTCTCCTTCCTGATAATTATTTTTGTAGTACTTTGATGAACTCAATGGAATACCTGCAGAAGATTTGCCTTATTATGGTGGTTCAGTAGAAATTGCTGACTACTGCCCTTTCAGTCAGGAGTTCAGTTGGCATTTAAGTGGTGAATATCAACGCAGCTCAGATTGTAGAATACTGGAAAATCAACCAGGTTAGTATTTTAGTGAAATTAAATGTTATATGCATGTTACAATTATATATCAGCAATGTAAAATAGTGGTTAGGGGCACAGACCCTGGAATCAGACTGTCTTGAGTTTGTATTGTGGTTCTACTGCTATCCATCTGTTGTAAGTAACTTAACTTCTCTGTGCCTCAGTTTCCTCCTCTGTACTAAGTGGGTAATAATACTTGTCTCATGGACTTGTTGTGAGAAGTAAATGAATTAATGTAATCAGAGCTTAGAACCATGACACATAGAAAGGTTTGTTAGCAGTTAGATACACTTGCACGTGTATATCCACACACTACTTTTGTAGTAATACCTTACTTATATCTGCATGACACTTTTCATTTGCAAAGCACTTTCATTTTTATCATTTCATTTTATTCTTCTAAAAACCTCATGAGAGACGTAGAGAAGATACTATTGAATTTCACAGATGAATGAAGAGACACTAAGTAATACAGTTAATTGGTGTTAGTGCGAGATCCTCCAATGGAGAGTTGTTTTGAGTTAATCACATTAGTGATCCTATTTTTTCCTCTCCTGAGGAGTATGCATTTTCTGTAATTTAGAAGTAACATCATTTTTCAGATACCAGAATAATACTGTTGTCCCATGGCTAGAAAGATGTATTGCCGTGTTATTTATTCCCTCTTTATAGATATAAATGAACAGGTAATCACATCAAAGGAATAAACAGTATGGCAATTGGATATTCAGCAATAATAGTTATAGCTCATACTAACCACATTTGTAAATAAATGTTCTCACATCTGAGATGTTAATACACAGCAATAAATAGTTTTTTTCTCTGTGGTCATCAAAACTTTTAACCTGGTCTTCCCCCACACCCTATTCCATACTTTATTACAGTGTAAGTCATTTAAAATTTAAATTTCCATAATTTCTCTTATTCTTAAACCTGGATTTGTATAGTTATTTTTTCCATCACTTAGCTACTTAATAAATGTGTGATACAACTACTCAGCAGTTCCATGTTAAAGCAAAAGAAATGCACAGGTCTGTCAATTATGGGTTTGTCAAAAATACAATATCACATTTTATGGTTTTAGAGCTGGGGTTGGCAAATATTTATTGTAAAGAGCAAGATAGTAAATATTTTAGGATTTGTGGGTCATACAGTCAGTGTTGCAACTACTCAGCACTGCTGTTACAATGTGAAAGCAGTCATAGACACTATGTAAACAAATGAGTGTGGCTGCGCTCAGGTGAAACTTGATAAAAACAGGTAACCCTCCGGATTTGGCCTGAGGGTTGTAGTTTGCTTACCCTCTTTTTTTCTTTCTTTTTTTTTTTTAAAAAAACAAAACACTGATCACAATGTTTTTTGAGGACTTTGAAATACTCATAAGTAAAAGAAATACAGAGTTCTGTTTTATATTTTCTTTCTTAGCTTATACAATTAAGATTTTTCAAAACTGACAAAATAAAATACTTATCTTTATAATATTTCAAAATGGGCTAATTGAACTCTGCTTTCAAAAGAAAAAAATTACTTGTATTAAGTGTAAAGAGAGCAAATTATTGCTAAAGAGCTTCATCCCTTTGTCCATTAGCTATTTAGAGGTCATTGAGTCCATCCCATACCTCTGGAGGTTTGTGCTTAGTCTGTAACTAGATCAGTATGAACTTCCCGGAGATGACGTAAGTTGAAAATATAAGAATGTTTTGCAAACGTTGCAGCACCCCCAAAAAGCTTTCATTATATAAATCATTGGCCTCATCCTATCTTGGGTTACTTGGGAGGTGACCTATTTAGGCCACCAGTCAATGTAATTCTTAGTGCCATTTCCTCTGTATATCTAACTTAAATGTTTTAGACCCAGTTTTAGCTCTTGTTTCTGATATAATAATTTTTCCCCACTAATTTCTTTATTGAGAATCCAGTTTGAGTTTGGAGACCTCTTTCTCTTGATTTTTTTAATTGAAAATTTCCATTAAACATGTTAGATTTTTAAAGCAACTTTTAATAATAAAAATGGAATGCTTCAATTTCTTGTTCTTTGAAAGTCAGTTTTTAAGAAAACATTTCTGGTTTGCTTCAGACCTTTTTAAAAACTATGGTGCTGAAAAGTACGGACCTCATTCAGTTTGTCTAATTCAGAAATCAGCATTTGTCATGGAAAAGTGTGAAAGGAAGCTGAGTTACCCAGACTGGGGGAGTGGATGTTATCAGGTAAACTAAATGATTGTTAATAATTATACCAAATATTAACATAATTTTATCTCATTATTTGATTTTTATATATTAAAATACACTTTATCTTTCTATAGTTAATTTACTGATTAATATTTTAACTTTTTGTTTATTTACATAAATATTAGTTTGGATGTTTGTGAAAATACTGTCTTTTTTTTTTTTAGAGAGAAATTGCCTTTCTCCATTTATTTAAATATATATAATTGCTACATATCAGCAAGTTTTATAATAATTTTACTTTTTGGCATATAGCCTAAGGAAATAATGGAAAATATGTAATTTTGTTCTTGAACAGATATTACTTTGTAATGAAAAAAATTTACCTTTTTGTTTTATAAGATCTGAGGAAAACATGGGTTTAAGAATTAATAAATCAACTACTGATTTATAATAGATTTTTTTCCTTTGAAATTAGAAACCCAAAGGGGGCAAATTACTATTTTCTTAATTATCTTATTTGCATGTCTGATATTAAATGACTGCATCACCTCATTAAGAACTTATTAAGATACAGGTATTCTATAATGTAGGAGCATCCAACTTAATGAATATTCATACCGTACCAATGGATGTCAGGGAGGAGTGTGATCCTGAAAACTGAAAAATACGAATTTGTTGTGCCATTTCAGCCGCAAGAGCTAAATGGACTTCTGTAGCTGGGAATTTAGCTATTATTTTTTTAATTAATTAATTTTATTAGTTTCAGGTGTACAAAACATAGTGATTAGACATTTATATACCTCACAAAGTATTAACCCCAATAAGGCTAATCTGACATTGTACATAGTTATTACATTATTGACTATATTCCCCATGCTGTGCTTTATATCGCCGTGACTATTTTTTTTTAAATTATAGTTGACATTCAATATTATTTTATATTAGTTTCAGGTGTATAGTATAGTGGTTAGACATTTATATAACTTATAAAGTGATACCCCTGGTAAGTCTAGTACTCACCTGGCACTAGACATAGTTATTACCATGTCATTGACTATATTCCGTATGCTGTACTTTACATCCCTATGATTATTTTGTAACTGCCAGTTTGTACTTCTTAATCCTTCACCTTTTTCACCCAGTCCCTCAACCTTCCTCCCATCTAGTAACCATCAGTTAGTTTTCTGTATTTATGGGTCTGTTTCTGTTGTTTGTTCATTTATTTTGTTCTTTAGATTCCACATATAAGTGAGATCATGTGGTATTTGTTTTTCTCAGTCTGACTTATTTCACTTAGCATAATATATTGTTTTTAAAGTTACTTATAAAATTAACTTTTTTTTTGGTAACAGCTTTATTGAGATATAGTTCACACATCATACAATTCATATAAAATTATCTTTGAAACCTTATGAAAGGCAATTAAAAATAAACACTTTCCAGCTATAATTTGACAGCTATAATCCATCAACCATTTTCTGATAAATTCAATTAAAGATTTATGTGTTGATTAAATACATAGTTTTGACCTATCAATTAAAGATTTGTGTTAATTAAATGCATAGTTTTGACCTAGTATAACCACATAATATAATTTTGTTTCACTGCCTTCACTTAGTATTTTTCCCCCCCTTCTTCCGCTTCCCCCCGCTACTCTGGTTCAAGCCATTGTTTCTCAGTCTAGTTGTGTAGGACACAGCTCCCTGACCCATGCTGGTATTATGAGCCTTGCGCTCCTCCAGCTGAGGCAGTCGGTCGTTGGTTGCTCACAGCAGCTCACGGCAGCTCTTGTCGGCTGCCAGCCGCTCACGCTGGCCACCGGCCACTCATGGCAGCACACAGCAGCCCAGGGCAGCACACGGCCTCCAGCAGCAGCCCAGCTCCAGGGAGAGCCGTTGTTCACAATCTTAGCTGTAGAGGGCGCAGCCTGCTGGCCCATGTGGGAATGGAACCAGCGACCTCAGAAGCATTAGGAGCACAGGCGCTCCAACGACCTGAGCCACGCCCACTTAGTACTTTTTATGCAGAGCAAAATACACTTTCCAAGTTTTTCCAATAATAATAATATTCTTTATGGCTGTAGAACATTACATCATTTTAAAGTATCATAGTTTGGGAAGTCACTTTCTTGTTATATATTGAGTTAATTTTTACTTTTCACTATGTAAAAATTCTATTAGAAGTATACTTATATATTTTACCTTTTTTAAAATTTATTTTTTGAAATAAATTCCCATAAGTGAGAATATTAGGTTAAGGGAATAAAGCTAGAGCAGTGACAACTATAATAGGAAGACGAGGATTATGCAAATTTGTAATACCATATACAAAGACTGAATGTACTACTTGGCTTCCCTGTATCTAGTGTTATTAATTTTGCTAATTTAATACTAACCACCATTTATGTGGGAAAGTGTGTATGATTTCCAAACAATTAACATATGGATTAGCTGTTTTGTTTTTGTTATTTGTTTTACTTATTTTGATAGAGAAGTTGCAAGAATGATACAAAAATGTTTTTTTCCTGAGTCATTTAAGTGTAATTGCTGACATGCTTCCTCTTCACTCCCATGTACTTTAATGTGTATTTGTTTATTAAACAAGGATATCTTCCTACAGTGTCGCGTCCAGCGCAACAAGGGCAGTGAGGGTGCGAGAAGGGGCGGTTTGGGTTAAGTTTTTAAGAAAGAAACAAACAGAGACTTAATGCAGTTAAATCTCTCCGAAGGCCAGGGGTCTCTCAGTCTCAGAGGACTGGAGCCCAGAATAAGGCTGACTGAAGGTTTTTATTGATAGGTATACAAATACAAGAAAGTAACATTGTTTCTTACACGGTCTGTGAGACTCATACATCATAGTAGAAAAATGTTTATTCCAATCGCCCTTTGTCTATAAACAGCCGAAGCACAAGGTCCCATGATGTCTTACCTAAGGTATGTACCTTTTCAGGGTCAAGTCTCTCATACTGTAACAGCTCCATTGAGATAAGTGGAGAGAACTGATCTTTATTGTCTTCATGATTTCTCTCACAAACAGGTGCAAGGGAAAAGCCAGAGCCTGCAACAGATTTTCCCAGGCAGGGGGAAGGGGAGGCAAGGCCCCTTCCCATATTTCTCTAAGGCAGCACATTAGGGGTCCCCACTCGGTTCCACCTGGCTTAGCTTGTATCTCCTGTGAGATATCTTACCCGTCTTTGGCTGCAAACCATCTTTTGGGGACCAGACAGAGACATAAGGTGTAAACACAAGGATGGAACAGAGTCCCAGAAAGGCACAGTCTTACAGACTCTTCTTTCCTTAAGGAAAGACACGGGGGGACAGTTGACTAGGCTGCTGTGTGACTACACTACAGAACCAGAATACTCCACCCCCCAAAAATCAGGAAATTGACATTGATATATCTAATTCTCACCTCATTCAAGTTTTGCCAATTGTCTCAATAATGTCCTTGTAGCAGTAGGATCTGGACTAGTGTTACAGGTTGCGTAGTTGTCATGTCTCTGTTCTCCTTCACTCTGGAACAGTTCCTCAGTCTTCTCTTGACTTTCATTACCTTGATACTTTTAAAGATTACAAGCCAGTTCTTTTCTAGGATGTGTCTCAATTTGGGTTTAGTCTGTTTTATTCAATTCAGGCAATTTATTTGGGGCAGTAATATCACACAAGTGAGGCTTGTGTTCTGGTGATACACTCTTTTGATTTGTCCCTTTACTGCTGATGTTAGGATGTTGGTATCTACCAGACTTCTCCACTGACAAGTTACTCTTTTTCTGTTTTAATTAATTTTGTAATTAATAAATAATTTGGGAGCAGGTACTGTGTCAACTTATTTCTTATTCATTTCATCAATTTGTGTATTTATATCAGTATTGACTCATGGATTCCATTTTATTCAATGGGTATTACCATTACTGTCATTATTATTGATATTCAAGTTGCCCCAGCTTTGGCCAGAGGGAACCCCCTTCTGTGACCTTTGGCCTGCCCCCATCTTTCTTTGACTGTTTCCTTGCTTTCTAGCACAAGATGTTTTAGGCCCATTTTTACTTTCTTTGCCCCAACCTGGAACCAGCCATTTCTCCAAGGAGTTCTAGTTTCTTTTAGTGGAATGTGGTATTTAGAGACTAAGAACTGGGCTAGATGTACTGTTCATTGCTGTTGGGATATAGCTGCTCCCCAGACCCTCTTGGTAGACAAAGCTAGGAAATATATGCACTGTGTAATTTATATATACATTCATAACACCATGAGTTTGCACTAATATCTTTGGTTTCAGTCCAGCACCAAGTGGTTCATTTTAGTTCTTTCCCTTTCCACATTTGTAGCTCCTTTCTCTGACAGTGAGAAATCTGCACTCATCATCCTCAGTGTGCTTACGTATTTGATCTGTCGACATCCCTTCCACCTTCTCCGACCCCTGTGTAGTTACCCTCCTCACCCACTTGTGCTCTGGTACAACCTGCCAGGTCACAACATGTCTCCCTCACTGATCCAAATCCTCTGAATATCTTTAGGATATAAATGCTCTTTCTTCCATGAAACTTTCTAATCTTAATTGCTCTTGTTTCTACTGTTTATTGACTCTTAATTATAAAACAGTCTGACACTGTTAATTTTCTGGGGAAAAAATTTATATTCCGTTCCTTTTCTTCTCAAATAAAGCCGATAGAGGACAGATGCTATTGTGTGTTTCTCTGATGTCCTTTTCGGCACAAAGCATGGTACTCAGTGAGTTCTCACTTAAAAGGTGGTTATATTGCACTAAAGCTATATAAGACCTAGCCAGACCATCAGCTCCAATGCGTCTTTTGAAGCAAAAATTAATATAAGACTGGGTATTATATTATATTATATTATATTATATTATAAAGAGCGGGTCTCATAGTAAAATAAGACTGGGTATTCATATTAATTTTTGCTCCAAAAGATGCATTGGAGCTGATGGTCCGGCCAGGTCTGATTTTTGGGGAAACACGGTATCAGGTATGGGTCATTGGATGACAGGCTATGGAAGAGGTTACACTTTGTTGTTTGTTTTCTCGAAAGCTTATATAACTTAAATTCTAAAAGAGTATTATATTTAAACTTAATTGATGATAGAGTTAATTCAAAATTGACTCCATTATTGAAATGTACTTTTGGAACTCTTCTTTTGAAATTGCTTTTAGCAATGGTTTAATAGCCATCTAAGAAAATCAATTTTAGTACTTTATGTCACACCTATGTTAACCTAGAGTTAACCAGCTTATTCAACTACTTTTACCAGACTTAGTTCTGGGCAACTTTGGGACATTTTCAAAAATTATACCTACTTGTAAAGTAAAAATTTGCTACCATCAAACATTTTCAGAAGCATGCACTTGCTTTAAAGATAATTCCAGGAGAAGTTTTAGAAATATTTAAAGTGAAGTCACATAATTGAAATTAACATGAAGTCTTTTTAGAAAACAACTTTGCGAGAGCCACGTGCAAAACAATGAAACTAAACTGCTGTCACTATTCACCCAAATTAACCCAAAATGGTTGAAAGATTTAATTGTAAGACCTGAAACAATCAATTGCATAGAAGAAAACATAGGTACTAAATTTACGGACCTTGGTCTTAGAGAGGATTTTATGCATTTGACCTCAAAGGCAAAGGAAGTAAAAGCAAAAATAAATGAATGGGAGTATATCAAATTAAAAAGCTTTGCACAGCAAAAGAAACCATCAGCAAAACAAAAAGGCAATCAACCGAATGGGAGAAAAAATTTACAAACAACACTTCGTTTTTGTGTGTGTCTTTTTTTAAGGAGGGCGCAGGTCACAGTGGCCCATGCAGGGATCAAACCAGCAACCTTGGTGTTATTAGCACCACGCTATAACCAATTGAGCTAACTGGCCACCCCGCAAACAACACTTCTGATATGGGATTAGTATCCAAAATATATAAAGAACTCATACAACTCAATAACAAAAAAAACAATCCAACTAAAAGCTGGGCAGGGGACCTGAACAGACACTTGTCCCAAGAAGACCTACAAACAGCAAACAGATATATGAAAAGATGCTCCACTTCACTAACTTCACATGGGAAATGCAAATCAAAACCACCTGACACCTGTTAGAATGGCTATTATCAACAAGACAAGTAATAAGTGTCGGAGAGGTTGTGGAGAAAATGGAACTCTCATATACTGCTGGTGGGAATGTAAATTGGTACAGCCACTATGGAAAACAGTATGGAAGTTCCTCAAACAATTAAGAATAGGATTACCATATGACCTAGCAATCCCTCTTCTGGATATCTACCCAAAAAATCTGAAAACATTTATCCATAAAGATAAATGCACCTCATGTTCACAGCAGCACTATTTAGCCGAGATATGGAAGCAACCTAAGTGCCCCTCAATAGACTATTGGATAAAGAAGCTGTGGTACGTATATACAAGGAATACTACTCTGGCAGAAAAGATGAAATAGTGCCATGTGCGACAACATGGATAGATCTTAAGATTATCATGCTAAGTGAAATAAGTCAGAAAAAGTTGAGAACCATAAGATTTCACTCATGTGGGATATAAAACTGAAAGCAACAAACAAACAAGACAAACAAACAAAAACTCAGACACAGACAACAGTTTAGTGGTTACCAGAGGGTAAGGAGAGAGAGGGGAGGTAGAAGAGGATAAAGGGGGTCAAATGTATGGTAACGGAAAGAAATTGACTGTGAGTGGTAAACACACAATGCAATATATAGATGATGTATTATAGAATTGTACACTAGAAACCTGTATAATTTTACTAACCAATGTCACCCCAATAAATTTAACTAAAAAAAAAGTTTAAAGAAGAAACAGTCATTTCAAATTTTTCAAAAGTTAGCTTAAATGTGTTCACTTTTCAAAAGTGATTTTGTTAGGGATGGCAGGTTAGCTCAATTGGTTGGAGCGCGGTGCTCTTAGCAGCAAGGTTGCTGCCAGTTCGATCCCCACATGGGCCACTGTGAGCTGCGCCCTCCGCTACTAAATTGAAACAACTACTTGACTTGGAGCTGATGGATCCTGGAAAAACACACATAAGTAAATAAAAGTTTTAAAAAAAAAAGTGATTTCATTAGTTACTCCTTTGTGTTGAGATATGAGTCTTTGTATTTTTTAGGAAAAGTGTCCATAGCTTTCATCAGATTTTAAAAAGCTGTTAGACTCAAAGTTTTAAAACTACTATCACACAGTGAAATTCTTTCAGAACCTGAATATGAGTAACTTAACCCTCTTTATATGAGATTAAAGATATGCCCCCATCCCAAATTGTGTTTTATAGCCAACATTTTTAGTAAATTCTAACCTATTTTCCTGCAGATGAAAAAGGTCTGTATACTAGAATCTTACTGATCTGCTTTTTTTTTCTCCTATTTGAAGGTTTCTTGTTCTCCACAAGGTCTGAAGGTTTGGGTCCAGGATACTTCATATTTGTGTAGTCGGGCCGGGCAGGTCCTCCCCGTCAGCATTCAGATGAACGGCTGGATTCACGGTGGAAACCTGCTCTGTCCATCGTGTTGGGACTTCTGTGAGCTCTGTCCTCCAGAAACAGATCCTCCAGCTATTAACTTGACCCGAGCTCTGCCGCTAGGTGAGTAGTCTCTGGTTGGAGTAGAGAGGGACTTTTCTTGTAAGATGTTAAAAATTCCCTTCAAGGAAACTCTAAAACAGGTTAGCATCTTCTCTTCTAATTGCAGTTTTATGGGAAAATCTCCTTCCCACCACGGAATGTTTTTTTCTGACGGGAGCATCATCTGTGAAGCTTGGCAATAGACTCCCTCACACTCCTGGCCCCTCAATTTTGAGGGCACAGATTACATCCCAGTCAGTCAGCCACTGACCTGTTTCAGCACAGAGGAGCCTGTCCCCTCAGGGCTACATATTCAGAGGGCGCTGCAGCCCTCCCAGATCTAGCCTGAGGGTCTTGGGAGCATTTTACTGTGAATTCTTTGTTGAGTCCCGAAGATCCTTGCAAGGACACAGGTCCACAGGCGCTACCTTAACAAGTCTTAAGTGGCACTGCCACTGGAGTAGGAGCTTCCTGTGGTCGTGTGGAACCAGCCTGTCCCTGTACTGTAGAAATATTTTCAGGTTGTTATGTGAACCCTAGATAAATTTTATTTCTTCCATCAGTTCAGTGCCAGACAGAGCCCTTTTTGTGCCAGATAGGGTCAGTGGAACCAAAAACGAATTTCTAGCGTCAAACAGGGAGTCCTCAGTTCTATATCCTCTCCATGTTAAATACCGTTTTTAAAATACATATCACAAAGTTCCTTAATCTGACCACTGCTCCAACATGCAATTGTCAAAACCACATTGCTAGGACAGTCCCCTGTGTTCCTTTATGTCTCCGTCCTAGTTTCTTATTCCTACTGATCCCCAGCCATCTTTCACCCCCTCTTGACAGTCACTATTATGGTGACGTACACCTTACCCAGCCAGTTTCTCTGGGATGTTTCCAGTCAGTCCCGTCCACACCCCTGTTCAGGGAGCAGCACTGACAGCTTTGATGTTCTATTTCCATCCCTGTCAGAAGGAAGCGGGGTGGGGCGGGGGGGGGGGGGAACAGCGGGGTGGGGGAGCTTAAGGGACAGTGTTTACAAAGTCTGCAGTCTTGTTCAGTAATGTCCTGGGCTTTCATATCCACTTACATTCATTCTCCCAGAGCAACTTCCAGTCCTGCTGCTCCATGCATGGTAAGTGCCCTATAGAGGTGTGCCATTTTTTATCTTTTACACTGTATTTTTTACTGTACCTTTTGTGTTTTGATATGTTTAGCTAGACATATACTGTTGTGTTACAACTGGCTATAGTGTTCAGTACAGTAGCATGCTGTACAGGCTTACGGCCCAGGAGCAGTAGGCTATCCGATGTAGCCTACGTGTGTAGTGGGCTGTGCCATCTAGGTTTGTGTCAGTGCACGCTCTGCTGTTCACACAGTGATGAAATTACCTAACGATGCATTTCTCAGAAGTTATCCCTGTCATTGAGTGATGCATGACTGTGTGAATATAAAGATCTTACGCAATGTTTTATTTTCTCAGCTGGAGGTATTTTTTAAATGACACTGTGTAGCCCTTTGCTTGTTCCATGGTCTGGTTGAAAATGGGGGCTACATTCACTTTGAAAATGGGGCTAAGATTTGATTTCCTTTCTTTTTCAAATCCTGGGGGCTTTATCTAGACATGAACTATAGTAGGTGAGTTTTGGGTTATTAGTACTTGTGTTGGGGGTGCCCAAGACTACCCTTAGGTTTGGTGATTCTCTAGGACTCCCAGGACTCAGCCTCTAGTTGTACTTATGGCTAAGATTTGTTAAAGTGAAAAGACACAAAGCAGAATCAGCAAAGGGAAAGGGGGCAGTGGGGTGAAGTCTGGAGGAAACCTGTTCCCAGACACCAGCTAAAGGCCATCCTTGCAAGCAGGACATTTGAAGGATGGCAGCCTCAGGCCTGCTATGTCAACTCTTTCCTGCACAGTACTCCAGTGAGTCAACTGAGTTTTCTGCACTTATAATAGTAATGACACAGTGAATTGTTTGAAATGATAAAAGATCTTAGGTCCTTTTGATGTGGTATATAGTATATGTAGTGTTAACTACTCTTAGTTAACTTTTTCATGTGAAGTTGGTAGGGTAACTTAATTTTGTTGTTAAATTACTTTGGCTCGAATTAGAGGGCTGCTAGTCCACAAGTAGTTGGTTCTGATGGAGTTCCCATCCTCAAACCTAATCATGAGTTAATTGTAAGAAACAATCAACATCTCATTGTCCAAGAAATGGGCAAGGATTAATCCATTAGCAGTTAGAGTTGACATAAAGAGAGTTACCCCAGCTAGTACAGGAGTAAAAATCTTCGAAGTACAGTAAAAGAATGTGTGCGATTGTGAGGAAAGCCAGACCAGGGCAAGAGGCTGTGAAATGATTAGACCCTGTCCTTGGAACATGACAAAGACAAGTGAATCTGTGGAAATACAGTAGAGACTGCAAACCGCAGTCTTTCCCCTCTACCCTTTCCCCACCCTTTCTCCTCTACCATCCTGTGCCTTAGACTCTACTTCTATTTCTCCGGCTCCCTCTTTATCAGTCACCCTTCTGATATTGTGGTGCTATAATGTGATTTCTATCCCCGTTAACCTATTCTATGAGGAAGCATGCTCAAAAAAAAAATTGTAATGTATAAATCATTATTACAAATTTGAAAAATGTATAAAATACTACAAGAATAGATGTCTTGTAGGCATTACTTTTTTTTTTAGGCATTACTTTTTAAACATTATAAATATCACTTGAAATTCTGAATGTCTTTCCATGTTTGTTAATCTATGTGAATAGAGTACACACTAAACTCTTACTAAACTGCATGCCAGGAACTATGGCCGACTTTACATACGCTATTTCTTTTAGGTAAATAGTTTGTTTCTTTTTTTTTTAAAGATTTTATTGGGGAAGGGGAACAGGACTTTATTGGGGAACAGTGTGTACTTCCAGGACTTTTTTTTCCAAGTCAAGTTGTTGTCCTTTCAGTCTTAGTTGTGGAGGGTGCCGTTCACCTTCAAGTTGTTGTCCTTTCAGTCTTAGTTGTGAGGGCGCAGCTCAGCTCCAGGTCCAGTTACCGTTGCTAGTTGCAGGGGACGCAGCCCACAATCCCTTGCGGGAGTCGAACCAGCAACCTTGTGATTGAGAGGATGCACTCCAACCAATGCTCAGCGGCAGCTCAGCTCAAGGTGCCGTGTTCAATCTTAGTTGCAGGGGGTGGAGCTCACCATCCCTTGCAGGACTCAAGGAATTGAACTGGCAACCTTGTGGTTGAGAGCCCACTGGCCCATGTGGGAATCGAACCGGCAGCCTTTGGAGTTAGGAGCACGGAGCTCTAACCGCCGGGTCGGCCCTGTTTCTTTTAATATAGTTTTTATAATCCACCAAACCTGCAAAAATAAGATTGGATGCTTTAAATAAGGAAGTTCAGATCAAAACCCAAATCCGATCGTCTCCAATTTATTTTGAAACGCCATCTTTGAATCTTTTCTTTTTAAAGAGTATTATCGCAGAAAGTGCAGAGTTTTTGAAGGACTGATCTGCATGTTCCAGATCTGCAATTAATAACGTATTAAATATTAGTGCCAAAAGTAGATAAACAACAGCTAGTTCTCCTCCTGTTTCCTTTGGACCAAACTGAGACTCAGGAGATAAAGGGATACGCCTGTGCTGTTAGACTCCAGGTTCCATTCCTTATTCCAGCCAAGACCTCTTGACCTGATGCTCTAAGCCAGAACTTACCACTAGAACTTCCTGGGGTGATGGAAATGTTCTGTAATCATCATTATCCAATCTAATAGTAATTAGCCACTTGTGACTGTTGAACATGTGAAATGTGGTTAGTGTGACTGAGCAACTAAATATTTTATTTAAATTTTAGTACTTCGTATAACTAGTGGCTGCCCTAGTTGGACACTGCAGCCTAGGTCAGAGTTTCTCAAACTTCTGCCTACATCAGAACATGTGAAAGCACAGGGTGCTGGGCCTCACCCCCGAAGGTTCTGGTTCAGAAGATCTGGATTAGAGCCTGAGAATTTCTATTTTAAACAAGTTTCCAGCTGATGCTGACATTATTGACCCAAAGACCACATTTTGAGAACGTCTGTTCTTGGATAAGTGGGCTTTTCCTAAGATTTAACATTTTCCAGCTGATTCCATTGGGAAAGAATAGAGGTTTCCCCATGGTTTGCCTGAATTACATGCAGTGAAATGATTTTTTAAAATACGTGCACCACACTGTGTAGTGCTCAGGCCGGCTGCAGTACCTTGACATTCTCGCTCTATTCATTCTATCACTGAAGACCAACCCTATTTTTCTTACCTTTTAAGCAAGTCATACTTGAAGCTTGGTTGATTCTTTATTGGTCAAAATGTTAGAAAGGACAGCTCATTCTAAGATAGTGTTCAGGTTGACCTGGTCTCTTTGCTACTATAAAAATATTTTTCATTCTGAGAATTGTTTTGGGAAATAGTTTCAGCGGTGAGAACAATTCATGGCTAAATTAAAATATCCTTCTAGTACCCCAAACCCATAGAATCTTATGCTGTTTCCTGATCAAGCCTGGGGTGGGGTGGATAGATGGGTATCTGTCTAGAGATCATGGACCATATGTCCTGGTTTACCTGGGACAGTCTGTGTGCCTTTTGTCGTGGTGTAATTTTTAATAGTGTTCCCTTGTGTTAAAATAAAGAGAACAATTTACTGTATTTTGCTATGTATAATGCGCACCTGTGGTTTTTGGCCTAAACTTTCAGGGAAAACTTTCGTTTCAATTTTTAACTCAAATTTTTATTTGTTTACTTTTGGGTACTTGTTTTTTGCATTATAACGGAATTTTAGCATTTATTTTTTAATATATTATGTTACAAGAAATTTTATGTAACAAATCATTACAAAACACAAGAACAGATACAAGGTACAGGAAATATGTACCGGTAACAAATTTATGATATTTACACAACATAGAAGGCCAAGAACTCTTCATTGTTGCAAGTTCGTCATAAGTTCAACAAAACCAATTATCGTATTCCAGGGTATTATTTTGCGTACGGATATCATTATTGATTTCTAGAGTTACACTTTTAACTCATAAGCATAAATAAAAGAATTAAAAACATTTATATAGATATGGAATTAGTACTACCCATGTATAATCCTTATTTTTCCCTCACAAATTTGGGCAAAAAAGTTCACATTATCCACAGCAAAATGTGATAGTTGAGCTAAGCAAATTTTATTTCACATGTCATGAAGTGGGCAGTCTCTACTCTCAAAGAGTCCAGAGAACTATAAAAATAAGGAAAAAGGGCTGCAAGCAGGAGACAAGGAAGAAGTGCTTGGCTTAAGTTGATTGGCTGGGGTTGTATATCACCTTATTTAGAAAGATCAAGGAAGAAGGAAATAAGTATAGAGCCCAGAGTTGGCTTGGTTGTTGGCAGACTGGATATACAGTGTGTTAGGTCAAGCACACAGAAGGTTTCTAAATTTCACTTTGCTGATGTGGCACCATGGACAGGAGTGCTCTATCTTGGGACTAGAAATTTATTTCAATATTGCCATTTGTGACATTATGAATGGATCTTGATATTATGATGGTACACAAAATAAGTCAGACAGAAAAAGTCGAGAACCATTTGGGTTCACTCATATGTGGGACATAAAACTGAAAGCAACAAAGGAACGAGACAACCAAAAACTCATAGACATAGACAATAGTTTAGTGGTTACTAGAGGGTAAGGGGGGGAGAGAGGTGGTGGAAGAGGGTAAAAGGGGGCCCAATATGTGGTGACAGAAGGAGAACTGACTTGGTGGTGAACACACAATGCAACGTATAGATGTATTATGGAATTGTACACTTGAAACATATCTAATTTTACTAACCCATGTCATCCCAATAAATTGAAGAAAAATAAATTAAAAAGAAGACTTACATAGAATAAATACCAGAAAATAAAATTTCATTTTGAAAAAAATTTTTTAAAAGAAATTTATGTTGACTCTTGTCTCAAAATGTCCTGATTTGGGGTGATAAATTATGTGGTCACCCTAGAGGAAGGGACAAGGAAGAACAGAAAAGAGTCCTACTTCCCTTGCAGAATATTAATTTACTTTCCTGTGTAGCATCTTTCAATTTGCTAGGATGCCACCCAAAGACACTTCTTTCTCTTCTTGGGTACCGTTTTTTAACCTTGATATGGTGAGTACATTTTCTTTTCTTCTTGCATAAATATTTTGTTCTTTTTCCATAAATGTAATATAAAAATGACTTTGCAAATCTGGATTTCAGGAGTCATTCTTGATTCTTCTCTCCAAGGTGGTCCTTGTTTACATTTTAATAATCATCTGTCTATATTTGTTTGGTATGCTTTATTCCAAGAATGTCTATAGGAAGTCAATTTTTTTGTTTTCAACCCTAGATCTCTGTTCCCGTTCCTCTAGCCTGGTGGTCACCCTCTGGCTTCTGCTGGGCAATCTATTTCCTGTGCTGGCTGGATTTCTTCTGTGTGTATGGCACTAAGAATGGAAAAAAGAATTCTCAAGACATTCCTTTGTGTCATGTTCTTCTGAACAAAGCACAAAATCTGGGTGAGTGCCAGCCTGTGCAGATGGCAGAAGTGGCATTCCTGACTTTGGCTTTGAAGTGTTAACTACGATTCGACCTTGAAGCAGAGCTTCACAGCAGTCACTCTTAATCAGCAACCCGACAGCCTCAGAGCTTAGAGAAGGAGAAGAAAGTCCACGTCACCAACTCTCTCTGTTTTCCAGGATACATAATCTTCCTGAACTTTTCCTTTGAAGATGGGATAATTGGTGAAATTTTCAGATTACATACCTCAGCATTTTCATTCACCTAATAAAACAATGGGAAAGTTCATCAATGCTGCAATAATTTAAAGAACAGTTAATTATTGCAAGATTGTAAGTGTGGATCCCGTGCCCAGAAGTATAAACTGTCCTTCGACTTACAGAAAACAATTGTTTGAAATTTCTATATCACTATTATACATATTTTGAATTTAATGACTGTACCTGTTACACTTAAATTATTGTTCTCATTGTTCTAAAAAGTCTTTTTTTAAATTATGTTTTGCTAAATCTTATGATTTAACCATGCTTGCCTTTTTCAAAACTAGCTGTATTGTAGTTTGCTCCTGAATCATTATGTGTTGGTAGCCCTCTTCTAGCTGTTTGTTACTCATTGATCTCCAGAACTCAGTTTCCAATTGTATTCTCCATTAGTTTAATAATGACTTGAAAAACTGTGGAAGCAGAGAGAGAACAATACTCTGCCCTGTAAAAATAATTGAAGTAATGAAAGCAGAAGTAAACATAATTGTATGTTTTTCAGATAATAGTTATGACAACTGTAATCTAGCAAAAACAGAACTATTCCTCTCTGAATAGTAAAGATGAAATTCTTGTATAGACAGGTATGCAGTTATTTTCACGTAGGCTTAGAAATTGTTTCAGAAGAACTTCTATCTGAAAATTATTTTATATATAAGAAGAAAAACATAAGTCAAAACAAGGTGGTCTGAATTACTTACTAATAGCAAAGTGTAGGTTTGGTCTCGGGCCTTCCAGTGGGGTCCGCTTTGTGCACAACATGGGGCTCAGTCCACAGTAGTTGGAAGATTGCCTTTGCTTTAAAAGGAGGTGAAGTCCTCTTACCTCCTGCTTTTGACTCTTCTTGTGTTACCGCATAGATTCTGTTCCACAGAAGCAATTCTGCTCTGGTACCAGAGCTTACCAACCCCACTTTACTAATTAAATTATTTAATGATGAGTGATGCCCAGTTTTTCTCTCTAAAGCTTGTAAAGTCCTGTGGCATTATAAATACAGCCCTTGGAGAAGTGTTCATTCATTCATTCGTTGGTTGGCCCTTTAATTCCAGCAAATAGTTTTTGAGCACGCCATTTGAGGAATTGTGCTCAGTGAGCAAGCAGCATAATTACCAAGGAATAATTCCAGCTGACTGTTTAGCACTGGGGCCAGAGAGCAACCCTAAAAAAGTTTTTTTAATGCATAAATTTTAAATATGTATTTAAATATGCAGTTTTGAATTGAAGGTATTTGTCATTGTGAAAAGCTTAGGGTCTCTAGCATATCCTCCTACAGCTAAAGAGAAGATAATAGTAATACAGATATCAGGCCAGTGCTTGGTTTTCTGCCTCTTTCATGTATACTTTAAATTGTGCAAGGTCAGAGAAAAGTATAGAGTATATTTTTAAAGAAAATTATAAAAATCTAAACTTACATATCTATTGTGATTATGAATCATCCTGCAAAGATGTATAAAGAATTTCACCAAAAATACTATGGATTAATAATATATTTAAGATTTACAATGATAGGTTTGGTTATATTTTGACTGTTGTGCAGTAATGCCGTTTAGGTAGTATTGTTTCTGAGCATGGTGCTTTTTATACTTGAAATATATTTTGCTTTATTTTTTATTGATATAATTATATTTGCACTAATGACTTTCTGGAGAAAATATTATAGATGACATTTTTTCTATATATATTTATTAAGCTTGGAATCTGGTAGCCCAGTGTTTTCTCTGCACAAATATGAAACTTGATAAAATATGATGTTAAGAAATCGTGAGTTTCTGAGGGTAACTAAATGCTCTTGTGTCATCCTTCCTCTTCAACAAGTCTTGAAAGTGGTTGCTTACTTATTGATTCTGCGTAGTTTACTCAGTGAAGACGTAGAAGGCCACTGAACCTGTAAGAAATTTTAAGAAGCATGTTTTAGTCACTTAGTTTATGACAATATTATAAAAACAAGACTTTTAAAATCTTTGATTTCAATGCAGAATCAGTGGGCTAGAATTCCGCTTTGCACAGAAGAATTTGAAATGGCCTAAATGTCTGTATTTTGTGTTAGGTATCCTCCTTCATGTTAGTAAAACCAGTTCACTGAGAAAGCGATTGAGCAGACTGCTGCCGCAGTGGAAGTGAGATGGTGTAGGGAAGGAGAACAGGGGAGTAGCTTGATTTGGGGACAGTAGACAGGAGTCCCTTTCTAACTCAAAAAGGGTCAAGTGCTTATAAAAACTGACTACCTCAGTTTTCAGTTCAGACTTAGGTTCATTTTGATAGTATTAAGGTCCCAATAGTATGAAGTGAATTTGTCTCTCAGGTTTCCAAGAACAGAATTTAAAGGAAGGAAGCAAAAGCCATGTCAGAAGACTTGAGCTGACAGCTTTGAAGAAACTGGCAAGCAGTTAGGAAGTCTAAATATAGATCACTCTAATATGCTCCTGAATAACATCTTTTTCCCTTACTTATTTCTTAAGGATGCTTATTTTTGTTAAGACAAAATATACATTCTAAAAGTGTTATAAATTATGCTTAAAATTAGTTTCAGCCTATTATCTTGGCTTAGAATTTATCAATAGTTGAAGATGAAATACCAATTACTGAAGTTTAAATAGTTCTAGGAAGATACATGAATAAGTACACCAGAGTATTCTATAACATTTTATCAATATTCTCCAATATTAGAAGACTCACTGATTGATACCATCTGTAAAATGAATGGATGCTTTCTCAGACTCTTTCTAGCTCTACTACCCTGACTAATATTCACCCATATTCCGAGGTCACTGCTGGCTCTGAGTCACCTCTTCGAGTATGCCAGCTTGCACGTCCTGTTCATCAGAGTCTTGTGCTTGATGCCTTAGCACTATCCATGCTCTTGGACACTGAATGGAAAGAGAAGAACCCGTCTCTGAGGGCATCGGAGCAGTCCTGGCAGGAGGTAGACTTCAGTCACAGCTCCACAAACCTGTTTCCTAATGGGCACCAATCATCTGTGCGATGTCCTCGCAGCCCAGGAGGAGAACCATATTTTAACAAAATCTGGACTTCTCATTCTGAAGAAAGAACTTCACCTGAAGGGATGACCTTTTTCTTTTTCTTTTTTTTTTTTAATACTTTTAGTCAGGGTTGGGGAGGGAGTAGTACATTATTTTATGTTTACATTTTTAATAAATAAAATAGAAGATTTAAGAACTAATCTTTATTTATGGTATTGAACTTTATGTATAATATATATATATCCCTTAGAAAACACACAACTTGAATAAAAAATGGAGACTAATCTTTGTCTTGTCTTTGCTTAACACCATCAGTTTTTAAAAACCTGAACGAGGAACACAAACATAGCCATGCACTCAATTTGGGGAAGATGAAGTGTTTATTATGGAACATAATTCATTTTTATTTTAACTGGAGTAAAACTGTCCTCCTTAAAGACTAGGGACAGGTCTTCTGTAAAGCTACAGGGAGAAGTCCTCCTCAGATAGTTAAGCAGACGAGAGTAGACTAAAACAATTCCCGGCAGCCACCTCTGGCTGAAGATTATTCCAGTCCCTTTTGTTCTGTGTTATGGGCCAGGCGTCTCATTGCATGACCACCCTGGCGCATTCAAGTACTGCACTCAGTACAGTGGTGGCAAGTAGATTGTGGCTGTGATTGTGGAGCAGGATCCTTCCTCATAACCTGAAAGTAGTTTGAGAGCATGTTCCTGGGCCATGCCTTCACCAAGTGCACTTTGAGCCATTCCGCCCTGCGTGGAACCAAGCACTTTGGGAAATTGACTGAATACAGCCTGTGTGACCTGGTTGCTAATTTGAAATCTTTGTGGGAAATTTTAATAATGATATTTAGATTTTTTTAAGCTTTAAATATTTCATGTAAGTAGCTAAAACTATTATATACAATACATTACTTCAATTAGTTGAATAAGTCCAATATTATTTGCACAGTGTACTGAAGATAAACCTGTCTACATCTCATATGTGACCTGTTTACCTTTTGGTTTGTTCATAGAATATAGCTTACTTAATAGGCATTATTACATAAACTAGGCTCTTTTTTTGCGTTAGCATTTCTTTGTTTTTTGTTTTTTGTTTTTTTTTTTTTTTAGTTTCAGGTGTACAAAGCAATGTAATAGACATTTACACCCCTCACAAAGTGATAATCCCCCTCCCCCAATCTACTGCCCCTCTGACATCGTATATAACTCTTACAGTTCCATTAACTCTATTCCCTATGCTGTGCTCCACATCCTGTGACTATACACATACATACATATATATATATATATATATATATATATATATATATATAATTATAGTTGACATCATTATTCAGCTTCAGGCATACAGCGCAGTGGTCAGGCATCTACACAGTCCATGCAGTGGTCTCCCTAACATAAACTAGTCTGTCCACAAGCTCTCCAGTAGATTGGCTGAAAAGGAGGGGTTTATTTAAATCAGTTAGTGTTCTACTAAATGTTCATTCTTTAATGTTTAAAATAAATTGGACATATTTGGAGACAGTTGGCCATATGTGATCTGATATTCTAGTTGATGACTGATACCATTCTCATTTTATATGTATAGACATTTTTTTCTGCCTATAGACATTATATTTTAGATTCAATGTCACTTAAACACTCAATGCCACTAACAATCAATTTTTCAATTTCAACAGAAATAGTGACTCAACAACCTTCTGATATTGTCTCATTTTGAAATATTCAAATCACAGTATCTGAACACCTCCTCCCCTGCCCCGTTGGGTCTCCTAATGACATTTCAAAAGGGCTACAGGTTGGTTGGAAGAGATTTCACATGTGCTCACGCACGGGTGTCTGTCCATGAGGGTATACAGTGAAGATTTTGATGTATTTGGCTGAGGATATGAAAATGTAAGTGAGGCAGCCACAAAGAAGAGCAAATGGTGCATGCCTCAGCACAGCTTGCCAGCCCAGACCCCCGAGTCTTGAATCTTAAATGAGGTTGAATAAACAGGTTTTGCCACTGTTTTAAAGTGATTTGGCTAGTTGTGAAGTTTTATGTTTGTTGCTAAGGAAATAAAATGTGTATGTAAAATCTTCATTTCTTACAATAGGTCTGACAGAGGAGTAAAGAGGGAGCCAGTAAGTACCATAGAGGTGTTCAGTCTCTCTTAGGGATGAGTATCATCAGAATGGAGAGAAAAACGAAGAAGTGAAAGATCTGAGAAGAGTCAGTCCTTAGGCTGACTGAGGTGAGTCAGTGGCTCTGCCACCTGGGATTTTGCCCCAGATCCTCTGCACGAGCCGGATCTTCACAGATGGGGGGTTTTTCTCCATTTTTCTCTAACGTGTCCTCGGCCATCACAGCTGCCCTCCACCCCAGACTGTGGTCACTCCTCCTGCTGCCACATCATCAGTTCAAAACAGCCCATTTTTCTCAAATATGTGTGTATATATATATATATATATATGTTTTCTCAAATAAGTATATATAGGAATGATATATATCGGTATTACTGCCTAGGAGTGGTAGTGAAGGGGCTTATCCTGCCATCATTTCTCAACGATTGACTTGGAGGCAAGGAGCCAGCCACCCTCAATAATTGACTATAATAATTTGACAGAAACCAGAAACTCCTCTCCCTCTACGGTCTGCTTTTGCTGTTTTATAGTTTGCGTACCACCCTTCAGGTTCCAGGTTGGGAATGACAGAGCCTGGTGTGGCAGTCCATGCTTCATGGCCCAGGAGGCGTGGTGCTGGAAATGCAGATTGGAATTTGTTGAGCTGAGAAACCACAGTGGGTCAGCTCCAGGGTGGGCAGGCACCGGCCTGGGTGTGGCCATCAGAGGCTAAAAATAAGTCAAAAACATAGATGCAGCAACTATTACAGTCCAGAGGCAGAAACAGAGTGAAGGTGAGTCTAAGTACAGGGGAGAATGAAAGCTTAGGAATTTGATACTAAGAAATTAGTCAAAGTCTTTGAAGATGAGAGAAACAGAGCCAGAGGTACAAGAGTGTGCATGCATGACCAGACAACACACTGCAGGACGGGAGGTGATGCCTTTTGTTTCTGACTCCCAGGTTTAAGCACATGGAGGGTGCCTTCTGACCCTTAGCACAGTGGAGATACTGAATCTAGTGATTTAACACTGAAAAGTATTTGTTGGGTATTTATTTGTTGGGTATTTGCTATATTCATTGTGTATTTAACACTCTGTCAGGCGCTGTATTGGGCCATGGGAACACAAGGAACTAACAGATATGGTCCTTGTCCTGATGATTAGTCTCTGATGATGAGTGACATTGAGCATCTTCTCATATGTCTATTGCCCATCTGTATGTCTTCTTTGGGGAAGTGTGTTCAGGTCCTCTGCTCATTTTTTAATTGGATTGTTTATCTTTTTGGTGTTAAGTTGGATGAGTTCTTTATATATTTTGGATATTAACCCCTTATCAGATGTATCATTGGCTAACATATTCTCTCATTCAGTAGGTTGTCTTTTCATTTGTTGATGGTTTCCTTTGCTGTGCAAAACATTTTTAGTTTGATGTAGTCCCGTTTGTTTATTTTGTCTTTCTTTTTCCTTGCCCAAGGAGACTTATCCAGAAAAATATTACTAACAGCAATGTCAGAGAGCTTACTGCCTATGTTTTTTCCTAGCAATTTTATGGTTTTGGGTCTTACATTTAGATCTTTAAACCGTTTTGAGTTTATTCTTGTATATGATGTAAAAAGGTGGTCCAGTGGCATTTTTTTTTTGCATATACCTGTCCAGTTTTCCCAACACAATTTATTTAAGAGACCTCATTGTATATTATTTATGAGGATTTTTTATGATACTTATTTAAAACTAGTTATTTCCTCTACATCTCTTCTGGGGCTACTAAAGGGATGTAGCCCCACATATTCTTTCTACTCCATGGTCAGCAAACACTTTCCTCATTATTCCCTTCCTGAAACTACATGGAATGCACTGGAATGAGGAGAGAGAACTTATGCATTTTTTTTTCATTATAAAAGAAATTCAGTAAAGGCCATGTGGCATTCTGGATTGGATCTTGGTATGCGAAAAAGATATTAGTGTTAAAACTGGTGAAATCTGAATAAATCTGTAGGTTATTAAATTATAATTTAGTCAATTAGCCAATATTAACTTCTTATTAGGTTGGTGCAAAAATAATTGTGGTTTAAAAGGTTAAAAATAATTGCAAAAACTGCAATTACTTTTGCACCAATCTAATAGTTTTGATAAATATACTATGGTTGTGTGAGTTGTCTGAGTAAAGAGTATATACAGGAATTATCTGTACTATATTTGCAGCTCTTCTGTAAATCTGAAATTATTTTAAAATAAATAAAATAAAATCATACTTATGGAAAATGGGAGATACATAAAAGTATAAAGAAACAAAAATTAAATACATGAAAACAAGTGGAACATTTGCATTTTTGCATATCTCTTTCATGTAAAATACCCAGTCCAGCACCTGGCATTATAGTAGTATATACTTAGTAAAATCTAGCTCCTTTCCATGTACGGCCATATTCCTTGGAGAGTTGGATATGATGTGTTATTCCATGGCGTAACTAAAGATTTAGAAAGGACTTGGCAATGAATATTCTTACGGAGAATATTTTGTCTCCTACACAGCTTCACCTGGAAACAAGATCTTGGCTACTTTTCTCATTTCCCCCAGCTTTCCTTCTTTGCCCTTTCCCAACTCCCAACCTTCTTCTCAGAGGGAAGAAAAACTAGTTAATTTGGATGTTTCCCTGGAGCAGTTATTACCAGCCGTGGCCTTCATGCCTTCACTTCAGCACCTCTTTAGCGAAGTTGCCCACATCAGTGCCTTTGTTTTGATGACCAGCTTCTCATAGATCAGACTAGTCACCAGCATTTTCAAAAGTTCCCCAGTTAAAAGGGAGGCATGAGCCAGTATTAGCAGAAGGACATTGACAGTCTAAAATTAGCACAGAGGAAAGAAACGACAGAAGGAGTTAAAACCACCAACTTTTCCGAGGGCATCATCCCAGTGTTCCGCTCAGAGTGAAGGGAAGGAATGTGAGCTTCCTTTCTTCTACCCACTGTGCCCCAATAGCCTCCTCCATCCTTACTCCCTCCTCTTAGGGACTGTAGGTCTCATGGTCTCCCATTTCAGTCCATCATAGTTAGGTCTCAAAGTGTGGTGCCTGAACCAGCTGCACTCATTAGAAATGCAAATTCTCGGGCTGCACCCCAGACCTACTGAATCAAAACTTTAGGGGTGGGACCCACAATCTATGTTGTTGTAACAAGCCCTCTAAGTGATGCTATTGCAAACTCAAGTTTGCAAACCACTGCCCTAAAGTCTTGTACTTCTTATCGGCACCCGCCTGATAAAACCCCAGGTCTGGATGAACCCATTTATCTGCCTTGGCCTGGCTTGTGCCTGGACCACTGAGCCCTGCAGGAGAAAAGTACTCAGCTGAATATTAATTGGTGTCATTGTAAACCCACAGTCACCATCCTCAACTGGGTTCTACCCCGCAGTCTTATATTCCTCTAGCCACTTACTCTCCCAGTTTTAGGGATGCAAGAACTAGCAAAGACAAACCAAAAAAACAGGATGCCCAGTCAAATTTGAATTTCAGATAAACGTACACTAAAAAATGGTTTTTCTGAAACTCACATTTGACTGAGTATCCTGTATTTTTATTTGCTAAATCTGGCAATCCTAACTAGGATATATATCTTCAATGTCTTCAGTAGTAAGCAGTTGGAAAGAAGGAGAGGCTGGATGTAAACAGAACAAGCACAAGCTGGAGCCCACAGGATGAAAAGAAACCATGTCAGTCCGTGTTGCCTCGGACGTTGGCGGTACAGGTGTCCTGCAGAAGGTGGGACCGGGCATCGCGGAGCTAAACTCACACACACCTGGCCCAGAAGCCAGAGCTCCTGTAGGAGGATCTGGGGAAGATGGGGCCCTTGTAGGTCTGGCGGCTGTCTCCCACCAGCAGCATGAGCCAGGATAAATGACAGTGTGCGTGAGCCACAAAATGGCCACTGTTTCACTTCTGCCCTCAGTTGCCCACAAGAATATCTCTGGGGAGCACCTAACTGCCAACACACAGAGAAGGGAAGTTTGGGAAAAGTAGCTCAACAGCCAACCTGACCCATTCTCCACCACACCCATTCTCCATTTTTAAAAGAAGTTTGATGTGGAGTGCCAGGGACAAATGAAAACTTACACAGGAAGAAATAGCTACCCTTTGTTGAAAGCTTACTACTTAAACACTTCTCACATATAAATCCTCTTTATGTACATTGGACTGACATAGATACATGAATATGCCCATTGCAAACATGATCTCATTTAGTCCTTGTAACAATGCAACAAAATTGATATTGCTAATACTATTCTATAGATGAAGCAACTAAGGGTTAGAAAGGTGGAGAAATTTCCCCATGAACTTACAATAAGCAAGCGGCAGGGCTGTGATTTGAAGCCAGGTCTCTCTATGCTGCCCAGCCTCCCAACAAACTGAAGACTTTATTATTTCATAAGCACTTAGTCTGCACTCAAACTGCAGATCACCTGAGACACCTTCATGCACTAGGGCTCAGTGACTCATACCTGACACCAGTGGTTTGGGAACAGGTTCTTGAGGTGCTCATCACACTCCCTGAGAACTCATCTGAGTTGGAGTCCAAGCCTTTTCTCTTAGTAATTGGGTGCTGGGCAAGTTACGTAACGTTTACCACCCTCCTCGTAAGTGCAGTAATTCCTACCGCACAAAACTGTGAAGATTAGATAATATTAACACCAGGAAAACATCTGGCACAGCCTGATCCTCGTACACACTCCACAAATGGGGAGTTTTCTCCCTTCCTCCATGGATTAGCTACCACCACCTACCTCTGGGCTGAAGACCCTTTAAATTACACCGTCAGCACTAATCTCTTACTCTACCTCCAGGTATGTATTTCCTGTTTCCCACTAGAAAACAGAGCCAACCCCAAATCGTCTTACCCATTATCCCCAGGTTTTCAATACCATCAAATGCCATCTTCAGTACCATCTTTCTGATCCCAGAGCTCACTTCCTTAAAATCACTGCTATTTCCCTCTCCCTCTGCCTCGCTCAGACCTTATGTGTGCAGCATAACTACTCTTTCCTGAGAAAAAAACTTCCAACTCCTAGTGCCATATTTTAAAAAGTGTATCGACAAACAATGTTTGAAAGTTACCAAGAGAGTAGATCTTAAAAGCTATTCATTATAAGAAAAAAAATTTTTGTAACTTAGTATGGGGACCATTTTCCAATATATACAGATATTGAACCATTATGTTGTACATCTGAAACTAATATAATGTTATATGTCAATTATACCTCAAGAAAAAACATTCAGAAATATATTGACAAACTTGACAAAGAAATATATTGACAAAATCAGAACAGAATGATCAGGATGATGGAGACCTGGAAACTGGCATATTAGGATGAATTCATTCTAGGGATTTTTCTCCTTTATAACAGAAGCCTAAGGGTTGTCACTGGGAAGAGAAAGTCCTTTCTCTGTGGGCTTCAAAGTGCAGACCTCATCCATAGAAAGTGTGTTGCTGCTCAATGTAAGGAAATTTTGAGGATATGAGTGTTTGCCAACGAGCTGGGGGGTAGCCATTGAGGTTTTCTATCTCTTAACTCACTGACTTGCTCCTTCCATTCTCATTCCTGCATGAAGGAGAAGGATCTCAGCACAAAAAACATGTTTACCTTCTGATGTAAGAATCTTAAGGAAACAGCTTGCTAAGCTTCAAACAGGTGCACGCAGCCCCTCTGTTGAATGACCCTAGCTGCTGGAGTCGTAGGCTACTGTCGACCTGAAACAAATAGCCAGATGTTGCTGCAGCAAAATGAGTTTATTCAGAAGAAGGAAGAATTGCAGTTCAGGACATGGGGCCTAACAGCAAACCATATGTAAGTCCTAAGAAACAAAGGAGAAGAAACTGTTTTATAGAAAAGAGCAAGTCGTTAGAGCTATTCTAAATAGAGTTCTCCTGTTGGGCTCTGCTATTGACGTCGGGTGTGAAAGCTCCCCCTCCTGGCCTCCCAACTTCATTTTAAATGATGTTTCTATTTATTAATTTTTGCACTACCCATTTTGGATCTGTTTGAGACCTGGCTTCCCAGCACCAGTGACATGAAACGTGAAAACTGCTGATGGCGAAGAAGAGTTTATAATCTTTCTCTGAGCCAACCAGAGATCTGGCCTCATAGATTTGCCTTAAATAATGTGTACTTCTTTGGTGTAACTAGCTGGCACTTTCATTTTCAGCTCAGAGAGCCACAGTTTCACACTATTTTGGTCCTTATTTATTTTCCTTCTAGTTTAGGTAATCAGTATTAGCAAGACAGAGGTTTATCTTTCAAATGGCCCTTCTGCTCTGAAGAAGGAGTCTCATCTCCTGGTTTTTCCCCAGTTACCTCTGGAGGAGATGACAGAAGCTGGACAAGCAGAAACAAAGAAGTTGTGAACATTTTCATCCGTCCACACTAAGGTGTAAGCTCTACAGGGCAGAAATTTCTGCCTGTCTATTTCATTGATGTGTCCCAGAGCCGGGAACATTTCCTGCCAAATAGTAGGTGCTCAATAAATATTTCTTGAATGAAGAAAAATGAACAAGACACCTGTTTTGTGGAGGCAGCAAAAGTTATACTCAGAGATTGATTCTTTTTAAAATTTATTTAGCACAGGAATTTCACAAGCCAATCGCATATAGGATAATATCTCTTAAGCCAAATAAAGAAATAACATGCTCCCAAAAATGACAGATTAATCACACTATTGTTCCAGGTAAGGGAAGATGAAGGAATAAAATCCAAATTGAATAGAAGTGTACCTTTTTATACTTGAAGGCACTCTGGAGAGACGGCGACCAACCAAGAGCTGATATCCCGTTGCCCACGCAAAAGTGCAAGTCCCTTGTCACTAGGGCTCTTTGCTAAGGAAAGAAGACACCGTGTGTCGGTATTGGTGAGTTGCCTGATCTTTTTCACGGGGCTCAGCGCAGTTTCTCTTCACTGTCTGTGAGCAGTGCTTGGCCAAGGCAGGAGCTAATTCCCAAAGGCTGGAGACTTTTTAGGTTTAGGAAGAGTTGCCGCACCAAACCAAAACTCAAAAACAGTCCACACAAACTCTCAGGATTTATGGTCTAAATGTCCCCTTGCCATTGTTGCTTCTCCAAACATTCTTCTCCACAAACCTCCAGCAGGGCCCCTTAGCAGCTGGGTGCTGACTGCTTACCAAGGACAATAGATACAGAATGATGACATCCTGGTGTGACTTACTTCATTCTTCTATCAAAGCAACTTTTTTTGTCTTTGTCATAATTAAGTGGATTAAAACAATGTCACTTAGTTATAGATAAGTGGATTTGAAGTCATATTCAACACGCTTGTTTTGTGATGCCTGTTCTCAAAGGCCAGTAGCTTCTAGAATTGATCTATCCCCTTGTCCAATCTTTTATTACTTTGGGGGGGGGTGGTCCTGGATGCTAGAAAGACTCCGGGTGCACCCAGGATTCTATTTTTGACCAAGACATGCTGCGTCTGAGCATGATGCCCAAAGCCTTAGTCCTCCAGGCACTTCCTTACTCTCCTGTGGAGGGGGTCCTGAGGCCTGCAGCAGCAGCTCAGGGCTAGAGGTAGGGGCACGGCACCAGCATCCAACGTGAAGAGTTTCGCTCCAGCTGCCCAAATATGCCTCTACCTCTTATCAAAAAGAGTCTTTTGATTTCTCACTGGATATCCCCCCTCTGACCCTACTGAGAAGCTCACAAGACAGGCACTTACCCTGTACGTAGAAACTGGCTTGGGATTTACCTAACAGTCCTTGGAGAGGATCAGTGTTGACTGAGGGTTTGCAAAACAGCACTCTCCCTCGTTCCCCAAACACACCTCATCCAATAAGGTGCAGCCACAGTTATCATTGAGCTTAGCAAAGCAGGAGCCAACCTTGGCGGTACCTTGGTGGGGAAGATGCAAACCGCTCCAGGCTTCACCAGGAGCCATCAGCTTCCTGCATCTAGCCTAGGTGTAATTCAGGGGCTTGACAAACACGGGGATACCACTGTCGCTATGGCCTTGCAGGCATCTAGACCTGCTTCATAGAATCAGAAAAAGCAGCCTTTACCTGCGTTCTGCCAAATCATTCTTCTCCCCCTTCACACACACACATATAACAAAAGCTGGCTGAAATATTTCCTTGACTTGCCAGGGTCACAGGTGCACTGTGCTCAATTGACTTAGCCTCTGCCTCAGTTTCCCTATATGAGGGTTCTTAATCAGAGTCCATTCAAAGCTCATTCCATCCAGCCTCTTGCTTCCTGGCGGCTCACTGCTAAATGATCTGGGACACATGTAGACGTCTCCATTACCACAGACCACAGCGCCACTTTTATTTTATTAGAAAAGACGTCTTATATGAGTATAGCATAAAACATTATGGAATCATTTTATTTATTTATATTCTTCCCCACCCCTGCCCCCCATATAACTAAAAATTCCAGCTGGCAGTACTAAATTTTAGTATCTCCCCCAGTTCCTTAGTAAGCAGTGAGTTAGTTGTAAGTCCAGCTCATTGTTTCAGTTTTTCTTTTTTCTTTTTATTCTGCTTCTTCAACTACTTCATCTCTGAGTAAGAGTCACACATTTCTGCATCCTCCCTGTCTCACCGAGGAAGGTTCACCTTTTCCCCACATTTTCCCACATGTTCTCTGTCATGATGGCTGCTAGATGCACTCATCTCTGCATGCTTATGCCCCCCAAATCAGTGGCATCTGTCAGGAAGTCTCATGCTTCTGCGTTTTTCTTTCTTTATGCACTGTTTCCCTCAAGGCAAGCTTTCTCTCTTTTTCCTGTGAGTGTTTTGGTAAGTTGGTACATGCCACATTATACCCTCATTTCCTGCTACTGTGCTTCTGGGCATCCTGCAGTGATGGTCCTGGCAGCGGGGACTCAGGTGTGTAAGCAGGCATGGCTCCTGCCCTCACCCGGCTTATAGTCCTGCCCTGGTTTTACCGTAATTTTCTACAAAAATACAGTATACCGAAATTGTAAACATACTAAACACATTTGTCCTCACACAAGGTCAGAGAAAATATATTCACCAATCAAACAGTTTCTATTTTAAAGAGCCAGATGTTTCAGGAGGGACTGCCCCTGGTGGCTGCATGCTCTTCCATTGCCCACGGCTTGGTGGAAGGCCTTTTCACGGCAGGCAACAAACTGGAGACCACTTCACCCTTTCAAGGGGACAGCCACCTCTCAGCAGCTAGAAGGTAGACCCAGTTTTGCCAGATCTTCCAGTTTTTCAAAAGAAGCCATAAAACAGAATTTTATGTAAAATCTTTTGATTTTTCAATATTAGCTACTAATTCAAACACTGTGCAAACCAAGTAAATATATCTGCTGGCCAGATGGCTTTGAACTCTCTTTTAGGATTACATATTAAACTTTTCTTTATATAACTTGTTCTGTTGTTTGTCTTGAAGACCTTTGTTTGCAATTCTTGTCACACCCTCATCAATAGCGTCCCCTTTGCACTTTCTAATATGTTTTATCACCATAAGTGCACTCTGTTCCCACTCATCTCTCAAATTCTGGGCAGATGGAAGAATAACATCTCTCAATGCTTGTATTTCTGCTTTGTTTCATTAAACCCAAAAATCAGTATATTGTGAAACAATTTCACATGTATCAGTCCCAGGTCCTCCCTTAAGGCTGATAAGAGTTGATAAAACTAGTTTAGCTGCTCTCTATGTTACACTTCAAAGGCCTCAGAATATTTGTCTCTACCAAGCGCCTATAATTAAACATTTTGTCCTTTCTGAATCTTAGGATTCACAAGACATGTGCTTTTCACCCTGTGGCAGTGTTAATTCACTGAAAGATCTTCTTTCCCTGGCAAAATGGTTCATGGTTTATTCATTTGTTTATTGCTATTTTTTTCATTAGTTTCAGGTGTAATTTTTTTTTTTGCTCTTTAAAAAATTGTGGTAAAATATATATATAACCTCAATTTTGTCATTTTTCTATGTACAATTCAGTGGCATCAAGTATATTCACAATGTTGTGCAACTATTACCACTGTTTGTTTCCAAAATTTTTCATCACCCCAAACAGAAATTCTGCACCCATCAAGCAATAATTCCCCATTTCCCCTTTTCCACCTCTATAACCTCTAATCTACTTTCTGTCTCTGGTATGAATTTGCCTATCCTAGATATCTCATGTAAGTGAAATCATACAATATATGTCCTTTTGTATCCGGCTTATTTCACTTAGCATAATGTTTTCAAGGTTCATCCATGTTGTAGCATATGTCCGTACTTCATTCCTTTTAATGGCCAAATAATATTCAATTGTATATATATATATATCACATTTTGTTTATCCATTCATCTATTGGTGGATATTTGAGTTGTTTCCACCTTTTGGCTATTGTGAATAATACGGCTATAAACACCAGTGTATGAACAACTGTTTGAATCCCTGATTTCAGTTCTTTTGGGTATATACTTAGGAATGGAATTGCTGGATAATATGGTAATTCTATGTTTAACTTTTTGAGAAAATGCCAAACTGTTTTCCGAAGAAACCGTACCATTTTACATTCCCACCAGCAATGTATGTGAGTTCCAATTTCTCCACCACTTGTTACTTTCCTTTTTAAATAATGTTATAGCTAGTATCCTAGTATGTGTGAAGTAATATCTCAGTGTGGTTTTCATTTGTATTTCCCTGATGGCTAGTGATGTTGAGTGTCTTCATATGTTTATTGGCCATTTGTCTTTCTTCTTTGGAGAAATGTCTATTTAAGGATTTAAGTCCTTTGCCCATTTGTTAATTGGGTCATTTGTTCATGGTGTATATTTAACTTAGAGTTTTGAAGAGCTCCACCATCTCACAGGTAAAAGGTGGACCTACTACTAGAGGTCGCAGGCAATCAGTCTGTACTTTGAAAAGTTTATTTACAACCTCGAGCTCTCCATTCAACCTTAGATGACAGACTGTGGTGTCCAGGGCTATCCATTTTTACATTTGGGGCCGGGTGAAGGAACAGACTGCTCAGCCATAGAGATGGTCCATCTGGACATATCATATCTTTAGATGAACCAAAAACGAAAATGAAAAGGAGAGGATAGATTTGAAGTTAATCTAGTGTATTATTCCTCACTCATCAATTTAACAAATATTTCTTGAGCACTTTATATGCAACAAGCATTAGTCAATGAGATGGATGTGCCTCATGTGGGAGGCAGAATAATGGTCACCAAATATGTCTATGTCTTAATCCCAGAAATTTTAAATATGTTACCTTACAGGGACTTTGCAGGTGTGGTTAAGTTAAGGATCTTGAGATGGAGAGTTTACTCCGGATTGTCTGGTGTGCCCAGTGTAACTACAAGAGTCCTTAGAAGAGGGAGGCAGGACCAGAGTGCGAGAGATGTGAGAATGGAAGCAGTCAGACAGAGATTTGAGGACACTATACTGCTGCTGGCTTTGAAGATGGAGGAAGAGGTCATGAGCCAAGGAATGCATGCAGCCTTTAGGCTGGAAAAGGCAAGGACACAGATTCTCCATTAGTGCCTCTGGAAGAAACACAGTCCTGCCCACCCCTTGACTTGAGGACCTCTGACTTCCAGAACTTTAAGATAACAGATTTACGTTGTTCTAGGCACTAAGTTTGTGGTCATCTGTTCCAGCAGCAATAGGAAACTAACAGAGTTCCTTATCCCCCCCATAAAGGACACTGGCGTGGTGGGCAGTGGTCAGCAGACCTGGGTCGGACTCTGTACTCTGTGTGTCTTGGGGCAAGTTACTTGATGAGGAGACTCATTCTCCACGTCTATAAAATAGGGATGGGATATCAATGTTTGCCTCACAAAGTTGTTGTGAGAATTAGAGATAAACTAAGAATTAGAGATAAAACAGTTTAGATGTAGCAGGCTCTTAGTAAGTGAAAGCTATTATTTTTATCATCAGTATTTATTTTTAAACAATTTCCTTTAATTAGGCAAGAAGATGGGAGACCTCATAGGAAAGACCCAAAGGATGCATGCAGACGGATACATGGTGAGTGCCTGCTTTGGGCCAGGCATCAGGCTTCCAGTCATTCCTCACAGTTATCCAATGAGGCGGTGGTGCTTTTCTCATTGTACTGATAAAGAGCCGATGATAGAGGTTAAGGAACCTGTCCAGCATCTCACGGGTAAAAGTGAAACCAGAGGCCAACTGAGTTCGGGGATCGTGCTGCCTGCGCTGCTCAGCCAGTAGACCGACACAGGAATTGGGCCCTAGAATAAACGTTTATCATCAGAGCACCGATGGTCTGAGAAGGCAGTGGGTTAACACCTCCAAAAACTGCCTTAACATTCTCCAACCAGCTTAGGGTGTTTAAGGGAAAATCTGGGCCTTCCTCTAAAGGCTATGTGACAGTTCCAGGCGTCTGTGTGGAGCCTTCCCCTTGAAATCATGGCTCCCAGATGGTGTCAGCAACCCAGGAACAATGATGGGAGTAGCCTGGAAAGAATGCTAGACCGAAGAGGTTGTGATCAATAAGCATAAGGATCTTAATCATAGTTTCAGGATAATTTTCTAAAACAGGGAACTGAGTAGAACAGGGGACATTCCAAGCTCAAGCCACAGGGGGATGATCTATTGTTAAGCTATAGGTCAAGGAAAGGTGCGGCCATGGACGTTGAGAGGGGTCCCAACTGGGCCCTGTTTCAAAAGGTCGTGGCTTCCATCTCAGTCTAGAGCCTGCAATTTTTACCACAACAAACACAACCTTCAGTTGAGAGGGATCTTATTCCCAGGAAAAAATGTGTAGTTTTTCCATTAGGCCTGGAACAGAGCTCACACTCTAGCCTGTGTCAGGAAAATGACCTAAACAGTCATCCAAAGGCCTTCCTGTGGCTCTGTTACTACATGGGTCAGGGTTCTGCATGCAGAGTTGATTCATAACCGCCTTCTGAAGTAGTTAGTGAGAGCACGACGGGCAGTTAGCTGGCCAGGGCCTTGGACTGGAGGGCACCCGAATGGTGGAGACCCATTTCTGCCTCTGATTCCTGCGCCTTTGTTTTCAAGGCCATAACATGGGAGTAATAATTCCTGTCTATTCCACCTCACAAAGGGCAAAGAAGAGGTGACCCTACCCATACATGAGCCAACACACTGCAGAGCTCTCTGGTCCCCTCTCACCCTTAGCAACAGCCCTGTGATGGCAGGAAAAAGTGTGACTTATTGGAAAACTCGTGCAGATGCCGCCTCACTGGGTGTCACAGACCCTAAGAGCTGCCCTTCCCCGGGGCAGGGGAGGGAACTGGCAAGACCAGCCCAACTGCCCAAGGCTTATCTCGGTCACCTTGAAACTGAATAAGCAAGACTTAATGCAGCCCTGTTTCCCTGCACACAGAACACAAAGACAGGGATGAGATTAAGCAGCAGGACAAAATTAATCGCTCCCCCACCCTATGGCTGCCCACAGCACACAGCTAGCACAGCGCTTCTGATACTATCTTATCTTTGTTTATTTTCAGGCCGCGCTCCCCTGATAGATTGTGAGCAGCTTGTAGTCAGGGACCTTTTCTTGTTCCACATGAAAAACACAAAGAATTTTCCTTGTTAAATAAGAATAAAAACATGGCAGAAAAGGCTGAGGTCTTCTTTGACCTTTTTTTTGTTCTAGCTCCCCAAACCCAGTCCTCACCCAGGGGGCAACTTCTGTTAGCAAGATGAATGTAGGTATTTTTCCTATGTATCTCACTGAATGGATGTCATATACATAGTTAACTTACACAAATTCAATTTTAGCCAAAACAGAATAAAACAAAACTCGAAGCGAGAAATAGCAATTTAATAGTACCATTCCACACACTGAGTCGATGGCCTCAGAAGGGTAGGTTGAATGACATAATCCCTCAGTTAAAACGCGGGTCCCTCTGCTGTCCTGTGCTTCTCAGGTGACCGCTTCACCACTCTTGGGGATGATTTAAAATATTTTCAAGGGTAATTCCGACAATACTTGATTTTTGCCTAAAACATTACCCTTTTCCCCCCCCTTTTCAACTACGGTTTAATTTTCTTTGTGTGTTTGTTTTTGTTTTTTTTCTTCAATTTATTGGGGTGACAATTGTTAGTAAAATTACATAGATTTCAGGTGTACAATTCTGTATTACATTATCCATAAATCCCATTGTGTGTTCACCACCCAGAGTCAGTTCTCCTTCCATCACCATATATTTGATCCCCTTTACCCTCAACTCCCACCCCCCACCCCCCTTACCCTCTGGTAACCACTAAACTATTGTCTGTGTCTATGAGTTTTTGTTTCTCATTTGTTTTGTTTCTCTCTTGTTCTTTAAACGTTACCTTTTGAACCCAACCCCTATAAGAGTTGCACTGCATACGCCCACTCGGGATGCATGACGTACCATAATGCCCAGGATAAGACCTGAAATATAGTATAAAGTTAATTCTTATATTGGGACCCACAAAACGGAGGCCGCCCCAGTGGCCCAGCCCACAAATGTAAACCTAAGTCAGAGGACACTTAACGGAAACGCCTCACTGTGAAAGAAACCTAATACCAATCACAATCCAACTCAGCTTTAGGAGCTCACCTCACCCTAGAAAAGAGGACCAGAGGGCCTTCGAAGGAAATCCCCGACCTCCTAGCCACGCATGCCCGTTTCCAAGTTGCTGCTGCTAACGTTCTGTAAAACACTCTTGCCCACAATCCCTCGGGAAGAGTGCTCCACTGCTTATGAGGGGCTGTCCTCGTCGGTGAATAAAGGAGAACATCAAACTCATTATTAAATTGTTTTCGTTTTGTCCTTTAACAGCAGGAATGCTATGTAATGTTTCCAGACAGAGGAAAGGAGTGAAGGAAGGATCCTGGAGTGCATGTACCTTACAAAGGAAGAAAATCCTGGAAACAGATCAATCTGAGTAATGGTATTTCTGACTTTGCTGAGATGATATTCAGAGGGAACCACCACTCTGCTTATGTGTCCTGTGGGCCTTAAACAGTGGTCGTTTGGGGGCTACCCTTCAGAGTAGAAATCCTGGGCTCTCTGTTTCGAACATTGTATCATGTTTAATAAGGCCTCCATCAGCGGGAAATACCGACGGGCTGACCCCTGCCCACATAAATGCCGTGATTCCAAAATCTGACTTGAGCCAGATGTACTTTCCTTTTCACATCTGCACTTCAAAGGCAATAGGACTGGCCGTATTTTCTCTCAAGGCCAGGGGAACTTTGCGCCTGACTCTCCTCACTACATCCTTGGGCGGCTGGTCTCCTGGCAGATACTAGGGATTTGCATGGTCCTAGTTGATGATCACTATCAAATTTCTCCTACCTACCAGCTCTTCCTTAACCCAGAGTTTCACTTTACTGTCCAATCTATTGATTTTTGGACATAGTGGGCAATGGTTCTTGCAATAGTGAATCCCTTGCAAAGGAGGAGAGGAAAAGTGAACAGTTGATTCTTACAATGTTAAATGCTGTCCTGGAGTTGCATAATCAGCTCAGAATTGCCTGATAATTCCCTTTCTCATCCAGCTGGCAGAGGGAAACTGCTGCATTAAGAGAACATCAAGCTCCTGGCCAGCTGTTCCCAGGGTTGGGCGGGGCAGAGCCGAGACTGCTGCTTAAACCCCATTGTGGGAGCCTTTTAGCCCCAGAAAAAGCATCAAAGCCAGAGCTGCTCATCTCTTCCAGTGGGATGGAAAGTGGGGATTAGAAAGGCCGTTGGATATAATCTAATATAGCCATGTCATTTTAGATTTTTATTTTGAATTCCTTCCATTTACAAATGAGAAATGTGAGGCTCCGAAAGGGGAAGTATCTGGTTTAGGATCACACATTTGCATTAGTGGCAGAGGGGAAATGAGAACTCGGATCTCCTGACTTCTAATTTCAGTGTTCGTTCCTTGACACTGTACTTTGGAAACGCTGGGTGAAACAAAATTAAACCATGGTCTTTCTCACCAGACTTCTGAGCCTTTAATACACTAACCTGCACTGTGAAATTTCTAAGAGGGGAATATAATTTTCAGACTTGCCCAAACTTTTTGGACCAGACTGCTTTTTAATACAGAGTCTATATATTTCTCCTGAGGAGGATTAGAGGATTTCTCGTAACAGGGTAGGAAACACTGCCCTACACCATGCCCCTATTGTGAAGTGCTCCACAGAATAATGTGCTAACATAATCCCTACAGTCTACTTACGCAACCCTGATGCTGAGACACAGGATACTCAGCCAGGGGCAAACATCATTAGTCAGTCTAAAGATCAGCAATAAACTCTGCGTCTCAAAATGCAGAGATAGGTGTGCTGGGGGTGGGGGACGTGGGTAGGACAGGGGTTCATAGTCAGCTCTTGTCTGACTCTCAGAGCCATCTCAGCACGTCTGGGACGTAGGCTGGTCAGTCTTGATAGATCCTTACCCTCAAGGAGATCTCCGTCTACAAGGAGAACCTGTACGTAAAGGAATGAGAACTGTCATAGACCCGATGACAGACGTCGGTAATACAAGGCAAAATTAAAGGTACTGGGGAGAGAGAGCGTGAAAAGAGCCCTGGAGCAGGAGAGCGGACGCAGTGGCTAGCACAACTTCCTAGAAGGGCCCCTTTGATTGGGTGTAAAGGCCTGTTAGGAATTAACTAGCTGTCTGAATGGGGTGAGGAAGAGAGAATGTACAAAGACAGAGAGGGCAAGAAACAACCCGGGGTTTGGGGCAGCATAGGCGATTGAGTATTGTTACAGGGAAGGGGGCGAGTTGCAGGGTTACCTGACAGGGATTTGAACGTGAAGCGCCTTCAGCCTCAGGCTGAGGTATGTGGATTTCACCTGTAGGAGCAAACAAACTAAAGGAGTTAGCCCATAAATGCCTACCGTTCTTTCTGTGACTATGTGGAGAGTCAGCGACCTCCTCAGGTCAGACCAAGACTCCAACTTGCCATGTCAACAGATAGCATTTTGAGCGTGTAAGGGACCTAGTTTCCTAACAGCCTCCTCTACCACATGCAAATTAAAGACGGAACCTGAATGTCTACCTGCAGCCTAGAGAAGCTATGCTTTTTTGAGATGGAAGAATTTTGACAAATCCATCCTCATAACTCATTTTGTAGTTAAGATAACAGCCTCTGAGAAGTGAGGTGATATGTATGGCCAAAGCTACTGGCAGCAGAACTAGGCTATAACCCCATGTCTCCTACGCCCAGACCAGGGCTTTTTCTTTAGCCTTCCTTCCCTCCCTCCCTCCCTCCCTCCCTCCCTCCCTCTTTCCCTCCTTCCTTCCTTCCTTCCTAATTGGGGAATATTGGGGAACAGTGTGTTCCTCCAGGGCCCATCAGCTCCAAGTTGTTGTCCTTCAATCTAGTTGTGGAGGGCGCAGCTCAGCTCCAAGTCCAGTTGCTGTTTTCAGTCTTTAGTTGCTGGGGCAGCAGCCCACCGTCCCATGTGGGAATTGAACCGGCAACCCTGTTGTTGAGAGCTCGCGCTCTAACCACCTGAGCCATCCAGCCGCCCCTCTGAAAGCTCAGCAGCAGCTCATTGTCTTTGGAGGGCACAGCTCACTGGCCCATGTGGGAATCGAACAGGCAACCCTGTTGTTCGGAGCTTGTGCTCTAACCAACTGAGCCATCCGGTCGCCCCTTTCTTTAGCTTTCCCTTAAGTTATACAAGCCAGGAGATTACTATCAGGCTCCTGTGTCCATTCATTCATTCACCACAAATTTATTCACACTCTTTCATCAACTTGGTTTTAAGGAGTGAGGATTCACAAATGACAAAAACCAGGTATCTGTTCTGGAAAAGCCCAAGTAAACGGATGGGGCTATTAGACCAAGGGGGGCTCTGGTGGCTCCGGGGTCTAGAGAACATGCTGCGGTGATCATCGTATAGCTTCAGATGATTGTTCAGATGATTCAGCTGGTATCTGAATACCAGCTCTAAGAATTTTTCCAAGAGAGGCTGGAAATCTAGATATTTGAGTGAAATGTTCTGATTTTTAAAATAAGGGCCACACAAAATACACCTGCAAGTCAATTTTATCTACTGTTGCCATTTGGTGTCCTGTTCTGGGTCATCGTTCTTACTTATTGCTTAAGGATCTCCCAGGGGACTTGCTGAAAATACAGAATTCTTGGCTACATCCCAAGGTATGTGGAATCGGTCGGCCTGGGTTGGGACCCTTTAATTTCCACTTATCACAAACATCTCCAGTACAGGTACACACTTTGAGAAACCACAGAACACACACTTTGAGAAACCCTCATCCAGCTGATACCGCCTCCCTAAGGCTGTTATGAGAACTAAATGAGATAATGTACGCAAACGCATTTAGCCTAGTACCTGGCTAGTAAGAGATGACCAACAATTTTTTTTAAGATCTAAGATAGGATTCAAGAAGTTATGGGTTCCAGCCTCCTGCTTTCATCATCAGCAAAAAGCATTGAGCCATTCTCCTCGTTTGGCAGGATCAAAATACCTATTTGGATTAGAGGAAGAAGATGGTCATCCCATGCATGTTTCTGGGAATGTACACTCGACTGGGTTTCAGTCCAAAGAATGACCCTCTCAAGGGCAAGGTCTCCAGAGTGCACTCCGCCTGGGCCACACCTAAGCAGGTGAGCAGAGATTGCATATGAAACCAATGAAAAAATGCTCCTTTTACCCAGACTCTCATGAAACAATAAACACTCCAGACTTCCACTGCTCTCTAAATCCAGAAGGACAAACAGAATCAATGGTCCCACACTGATTATGTTCCAAAGATAGGATGTTTTATTCTAAACTTTCAGCCATCAATCCTTTTCCCTTTCCACCCTTAAGATAACACTTAAGATCCACTTGCCTTTGTGATTGAGAGTGGAGGAAGAGTGACTAGGCACAGCGGAGAGAAAGAGGGTAGGCTGGATAAACTGGCTGTTGTTTCATTGTAATGACTCAAGTAAAATGAAATCAACATATTCTATTAGTATCTTTTTTACCTTAAATTTGCCCTTGAAATAAGGATGGAAGCTATAGTTGGCGTTAACATCTTGCATCTGAGCCTCCCCAAGTCTCATTTAAGATTGGAAGTTTGCCTTTTTAAAGCAACCCACGGGAAGCTGCCCAAACCGAGACCATAGAGGACCCATCCTCGGGGGCAAATCTCTGAACCACTCAGTTCAGTCTAGTTCAACACATGTTGGCTGCCTACTTTGGCCAAGCACTGTGCTAAGAGCCAGGGAGACAGATATCAGGAAGACATGGCGCCTGCCGAATGGAGCTCCCAGGCGAGGGCCCCCTCCTAATGATGTCCAGGTCTGTGGGTGGATGTGCGAAGTGTGGATGACACATATGCCATCTCCCCTCCTGTGTCCACAGGAGATGCTGCTAGGTGACCATACTCACTGCAGCCTGATGCAGTCTCAGAATTGTTCTCAACGTAGCACATCTGATCGACCACCTGGCCAAGCGTGGACTCTCTCCCTGCATTTGGCAGAATATGGGCTTTGGAAATAGGAGACTCTAAATTCGAATGCCAGCTCCAGCCCATACTAATTGTGTAGTTTTGGGAGAATCTCTCACCACTTCTTGAGCTTCAGTTTCCTCACCTGTAAAACAGGACAATTCTGACAACAACGCTACAAGGTTGGTACTATTACTGTCCCCATTTTATAGATGGGAAAACGGAGGCGCCGATAGGGTAAGTAATATGTCCAAGATCACAAAATATAGAGGGGGAACCAAAATGCAAAGCCAGGAGGTTTACTGTCAGAGCACATCCTGGTGACTGCTAGGCTCCTCTGCCTCTTAGGCTGGTCAAATGCTCTCGGGCAGCTAACGGGCACAAGGTGCCAGTCTCAGTGGGGCTATTGCACAGAGGGCTCATGATGACACATATTCTATTGGCTAAGACTTTAGCTCTGGCTAGAGACAGTTTATTTTGTCTCAAAGCAAGAAAGGCTGTAGTGGAAAGACCTGCTGGGATTTGGGAACATAAAGGTTTATGTCATATTTAAACTATTTGACAAAGAATCTGACTCTTTTTTTATTATTAGTTTCAAGTATACAAAACAACATAGTGATTAGACATTTACACCCCTCACAAAGTGATAAATAACCCAACAAGTCTCCTACCCCTCTGACACCGTACACAGCTATTACAGTACTATTGGCTATATTCCCGCTGCAGTACTTTATATCCCGTGACTGTATATTTTTTAAAATTATAGTTGACATTCAATATCATTTTGTATTAGTTTCAGGTGTACAGCTTAGTGGTTAGACATGTATATAATGTACAAAGTGATTCCCCCCCAATATGTACATTACCTATCTGATACTATACATAGTTTTTACAATATTATTGACTATATTCCCTATACTGTATTTCACATCCCCATGACTATTTTGTAACTACCAGTTTGTACTTCCTAATTCCTTCACCTTTCTTACCCAGTCCAAAAGTCTGACTCTTGAAAGCAACTCATCTAAGAACAGAAATATGAGAGTCAGAGGTCACTTGACTCTGATTTTAAAAAAGTCCGTCTGATTAAAGAGGAAAAATGTACCATCATTATCCTTTTCCAAGATGATTTTTCAGTGATGGAAGCACAGGTTTAAAACATAAAGGAAAAGAAGGCGACCCTTAATTTAGGACTGAACCATAATAAGTGGGCTAATATTTATAGAACTCTTAGAACAGAGCCTGGCACTTAGTAAGCACTAGTTTCGTAAGTGTTTCATCAATAAATAAAATATTGACATATGGGTGTGGGAGGAGACCTAGTTAGAAGCACCCACACTTGGGTAGCAATTGAGCTTTTTATACCCTTATGTCCCACTGGCCTTAGAAATCCTAACTTTTTCATTTCTGAACCTCAGTTTTCGTTTCTGCCTGTGAAACGAAAATCATAATAACTTGAGACGGTTATTGTAAGTACCAGATGAGACCAGTGTGGTATTAAGGATGAAAATGCATCATTTGTAAACTATAAAGCACTATACAAATGTCATCACTATTATTCCTTAGAATTCCTACGAGGGAAAGCATTAGAAAGAAGCCCTGAGGCAGAGAATCAAATTTCTGGTGCTGGTGGGATTATCTGCCAGGATTATGTGCCCTTCTCTCCAGCCCCCTCCCTGGCACAGCCCTACCCCTAGCTGCTGGCCCAGCCAAGTAGGGAGTAGGGGAGAGCTGTGTCCCTGGCACCCGGAGTTGGAACATAGAGTGCCCTCTCTCCCTCTCTTACAAAACCAAGGCTGTACAGAGTTGTTGGGAGTAAATGAACAGTGCATCTAGTGTGGCAAGTTGGCAACATTCAGGGTTAGATAGAATTTTGTGGACTGCCCTGAGAACCTGATGACCCAAGGTAACCTCGTTTCTGTGGGCCTGGCACTGGGAGTTTTAAATGACTGGCTTTGTAAAACACTTCGGAATCCACAGTCTGTGCCAGAAGTGGGACTGCTTTTATGGAACCAAATTGAACTGCGTGAAATATGGTGGGTACTTCAGAAAAGTATACAAAGCCATGGCGTTACTATAAACTGTGAGATATTACCCCAGGGGGAGCTCCCTTTTTCATTTTCTTTTATTGTTTTGGAGAGAGCCATAGTTACCTATTGTTTGTCTCTAGGATTAAATCAAGGGGGAAAACCCAAGTGACTCAACAAGAATATGTGAAAGACAAGAAAGACTCCAGGAATTAGCTGCCACAGAGTGTAAAAAGCAATATAAAGCCCCCACGGAAAGATAAGAAAGAGGAAGTTGTTATATGGCACAGGGATTCAAGAGCAAAGCAGAAATTGCAAGCTGGTGAAAACCCTTTGTAAATATAACTTTTAATCAACTTTCCGTATGCCATCAATTGCAGAGATCGGATGAATTCTGTCTAGAAATATTTAGATCAGATTTCTTTACCTGACATAATGTGAGAAGGTAACTAACACCAGATGTTATTTCATTTTTATTCCCTATAACTCCAGCAGGTAAGTATTAATAACCCACCTTTAATAGATTAAAGAACTGATTCTTGTGGATGATTTGTAGTTTGCCCAAGGTCACTCAGTTATAAAATGGTGGCGCCAGGATTGTCTGACTTTCGTCCATAGTCATGTCATCTCCACTATGTAGCTCTATGAAATAGCCACACTGCTGAACTTCCAAAGGCACATAGGAAGAGAATCAGTCTGGAAAGAAGAATAAAATTTGGTTCTCATACTTTTGGTAGGGGAGTTCAGTTCACCTTAGGATGATACCCTTAGCTGTCTGACAACTGATGGATATTTTATATGGGAGATGCTTGTCTTTCTGGTTCACTTATGTTTGATATATATATACATTTTTATGTATTATTATAGAAAAAAGAAACCTCCCTGCCCTGTGGGGCTGTAGGGGACCAATTGTGAGTGCACTATAGATGCTGTACTAGAAGTATTGGGGGAGCATTGAGGGGGTCCGTGCTTTGGTCAGCATCAGCAATTGTTCCTAAGACAAATTCACATCCATATGCAGATAAGGCATCCTAGGGGAATTCATTTTTACCATGTTTGGAAATTTTCCTATTTCAAAATTGTTTTGGCAACAGGTTTATACAGTAGAGACTGCCATCCCTGTGCCAGGCCTGGGGCAAAACCACACGATATGAGTGAGGATTGAGTTTGGGCTCAAACCATGAGGTGATTCTGAGTCCAAAAGACATAGAACATCCCAGGTGAAGTCCCAAGAGTGTTCCAAGGGTCCGAGTGTAATAAGGACCGCAGACAGGCCTTATTACTGTGAGCAGGGCCGTCCTCAGGAGGATTTGAGCCTGAGTCTGGACATTTTTCCTGGGACCTCTCTTCCCCCAGCCCAACAGTTTTCCATATGTGAAAATGGTTTAAATGATGAAGTACAGCCTACCTGAACACCAGGAACTAGATGTAAGAGTGAGAATTGTACACTTGTTCATTTATTAATTTATTCATTCTTTCAATGTCTAGCATCAAATATGGTCTGTGCTTCAGTGAGGAATATGAGATGAACACACCTCTCAGCTCCCAAGAACACACTTTCTGGTGGGAAAGACAAGGCACAAACACACACAGCTTCAGCAGAGTGTGCTAAGAGCCCACAGGGCCTGTTCAAACAGGTGCGCTTAGCTTGTCTGAGGGTAGAAGGGACAGTGATGATCAAATTTGATTTTGGAGGAGGGGGAAGGTACTGAAAGCAGAGAACAGATGAAGTGCAAAATCATGTAGCTGTGAGAGAAACTGACAGTTTCAGAGGATGGAGACAGCCCTGTGTGGTTGGAAAGCAGAGTACAGGCTTGGGAGCTGAGGCTGCAGAGGAGAGCAGATGGTGAGGGCTGTTACACAGTTCAAAGAGCTCGGACCATGAGGCACAGACAAAGAGGAAAAAAAACACAAGAAAGCTTTAATCCCAGAAGCGCCATAATCATGTTTGCATTTTAGTAGACTACTGAGAAAGCTGTGAGAAGGAGGGTAAAGGGCAAGAACACAGGTGGGGGACTATTTAGAAGGCAATAGCAGTGACTTGACACAGGTAATATGAAAGCATTTTCATTAGCAACAATTTAAACCGTACAGAAGCTATTCTAGGAATAACACGTTATCCTACTAACGGATATTTAGGTTGTTTCTAATTTTCTTATTATAAACTATGAACATGCTTGTACAAGTGTTCAATATATTGCTTATGAAAAAGGTTGCTTCATAAAATGGTCTTTAAAAAACTAGATGACCATCTTGGCATGGCTAAATAGATTTTTCTGGGAGTTAAAGGATATATAAGACAGTAAGGTGACTCCTTAAGATTACTTCAGACTTAGTATATCAGTCAAAACGTGACGAGGCCAGGACTGACACCAGAACTAATATACTCAGAATCCAGTCTGAGCGCGGGAAGGGCTCTCACAGCTTTTATTCTGGATCGAATGTTTGTTTCTCAACAAAATTCATATGTTGCAATCCTAACCCTCAGTGTGACGGTATTGGAAGGTGGGGACTTTGGAGGTGCTTGGGACATGAGGATGGAGCCCTCATGAATGGGATTAGTGCCCTTATAAAAGGGACCCCAGAGAGCTTCCTCGAGCCTTCCACCATGTGAGGACACAATGACAAGAAGGCCAGGACGTGGGCACTCACCAGGCACTGACTCTGCTAGTGCCTTGATCTAGGACTTCCAGCCTCCAGAACTATGAGAAATACATGTTCGTTGCTTAAGCCACCAGTCTGTGGTATTTTTGTGATGGCAGCTCAAAAGGACTAAGACAGCTTTCATGGACGTGCTTGGGAAAGGAAGGTGAACATGACAGAAATGTGATATAGTTTTCCTATGAAAGCCTGGATCTTAAGAGGAAACTGGTGACAAAGGGGAGAAATCGTGCTGAGTGGAAGAGGCTTTCAGAGCCATGCAGCACGTGAAGCTAATGGTCAGGCAGCATCCAGGAGGGGCTGTCCCATCGGATGACCACCATTGCTGTCAGCATTGGTCCCTGGAGGTCATTTGGATATGTGAGGCTAAAAACACATGACTTCCGGGCCAGCCCGGTGGCTTAGGTGTTTAGAGCTCCATGCTCCTGACTCCGAAGGCTGCCGGGTTCGATTCCCACATGGGCCAGTGGGCTCTCAACCACAAGGCTACCGGTTCAACTCCTCAAGTCCCACAAGGGATGGTGGGCAGCGCCCCCTGCAACTAGCAACGGCAACTGGACCTGGAGCTGAGCTGCGCCCTCCACAACTAAGACTGAAAGGACGACAACTTGACTTGGAAAAAAGTTCTGGAAGTACACACTGTTCCCCAATAAAGTCCTGTTCCCCTTCCCCCCCAAAAAAAACCCAATATTAAAAACAAAACCAAACAAACAAACAAAAACCCCACATGACTTCCACTTCCCCTCTCTGTGGCAATTCTCTTACAAATGGCCTGTTAATCCTCGAAACAACTGATACCCTTCCAAGGTCTTGGGTCAGATGTGTTTGGGGTCACACCTTCCTTATGTTCTGTACCAACCCCATCTCTGACAGACTGGTGTTAATCCTATGCCCAAAGCCCCCCAGGGATCAAGAATTCCCAGTATCTCCCTTGTAGATTCGTCTCAGGATCTCCCATACTTTCATAGTCGGGAGACACATCTGTCTCCCACCTAACGCTGAGCTTGGATTTCTTTGTTCAGATTTTAGGGACAAGGATGAGGACAGGACTTCAGTTGTGGTGTCAGAGTTACCGTATCACAGGAGAATGGAACTCGAGACAAGCATAGAAACTTTTGAGCCCTGGACTAGACCAGAGCTGTCTGCAGAGCTTCATATCTAGCAGGTTAGTATGTGTAGATTTAGGAATGGCTAGTTTCTTTAACTAGTCACATAGTATAATAAAAACATTCTCTTACTTGAGAGAACAGAAGATCTCTAAGAAGTGTCTTAAAACCATGTGGTGGGTCCATTTTTTACTTCTCTTGCCATTTCTTTTTAGGCTACACAAGTGATATGAAAACATGGCACAGGCACAGTGGAGGAGATATGGCTAGAACCTTTTTGATCTGCAACCAAGCAGAACTTAGGTATGACATCTCTTCCTCATCATGGATGCTTGAAACAAATGCCTTTCTTCTAGGCCCTCATTGTGAAGGGATGGTTGTGGGGTGTATAATAGCCATCGGGCCCAGATCTCCCGCCAGACTTGCCTTAAAGACAACCTGTGCCAGCTCTAACAGCATTTCTGGGAAGCAGATTCCACAGGGGCTGAGGAAATGGTTTCAAATGACTAAGAGCCCATACTTAAAGAAAAAGATCCTTTTTTCCAACTTGCAGGAGAGAAAAATGGATAAGGACATGGTATGCTCAAAGCAGATTCAGCCAAGGAGATTTTAATCCACTGAAGCTTTGTTCTTCAGTTTGGATCTGAACAGGTTATGCTCATGCCCTCCCGTCTTGTATCCCTTTTTTCTCTCTACTTGATGGAGAAGAGTGCAGTCCTCTTGACCATGCGTTTCATTTGTATGTTTCTTAGGTCTCCAAACAGATTAGGAGAGTTAGGACAACAGAGATCACACTATTTCAGTTCAGCCACTAACTTGTTGGGTGAGTCTTTAAAATTAAGGCTGTGAGACCATTGGGTAGGGAAATGCTGTAGCCACAGGATTTCAGCCAAGTCTCTTAGAACATCTTTTTGAATTAGGTGGAGAAATACAAGCTGGATGAGAATGGAGACAATGCATCACACCAAAGAGTTCTGATTGATTGGATCCCCGTGAATCCAGAGGCGGACTCTCCTCAGGCTCTGTCCTGGTCAGAATTTTACCCATGACCGGGATGAATACAGGTGACAACCTGATGAACCTGTAGCCAACATGAAGCCAGAGGAGACAGTGAATGGAGAGGAGGTCAGAATCAGAATCCAAAGAGAGCTCATCAGACTGCAGGAATGGGGAGAATCTGGCAAGATGTAAGTTAATAGGAAAAAGTACATCTGTACTAGGTGGGGAGATGGGCTTTACATAGCACACCTGTAAAGGACTTAAGACGAGGTTAATATACATGAACAGAGAGTTGTGCTAAGATGACCAAAGGCTGTATGTATAGAAGCATAATGTCAAGAGTAAGGGAGGAGATTGACCTGATCTATTTTATAGGAGTCTGTCCTCCTCTATGCGTTTGCTGCTTCTTATTCTAGGCATACCCTGTAAGATAACAAATATAAGGGTGTGTACGGGATAGTAAAGACACTTGAAATCATGTCTTAAAAGGACTTGAAGATTTTTATCTAAAAGAAAAACATTTGTGGTGACATGATGTCTCTGGAAGTAGCTGGAGCTCTGACTTGCAGATGTGGAATGAAGTTGGGCCATTGGGCCGGAACATTTCACAGGGAAGACATCCCGCAGAGAATGACAGAATGGATGACACCCAAGGCCCCTTGCAGTTCAGAGAGGTTGTGATCTTGTCCCTTTGGCATGTCACGGGACCCCTCTGTGTCTTATTTCCTCATCTACAAAATGATCTCTAAGCAGAACTCAATTCTTCAAGCTCTTTTTCTGCTGTCAGTCTGTGTTTCTGGATCTCCTTTTCTTTGAATTTTTCCACAAGGTTAAGTACAGATGGGCATGAATATGTACTTGCTTCCTGGGCTGCTTAGTTCCCTTAAATAAGAGGGATGGAAAAAGTGGGTGCTGCTCTCGTAGAGGCTATATGAGAACCTGCTGTTTAGGGTTGAATTTGGTCCCTCCAAAATTCAAATGCTGAAGTCCTAACCCCCCAGGACCTCAGAATGTAACTGTATTTGGATATGGGGTCTTTAAAGGAGTAATTAAGTTAAAATAGGTCATATGGGTGGGCCTAATCCAAATATGAATGGTGTCCTTATAAGAGGAGGATAGTAGGACATGTGCAGGTCCATGAAGAAACAGGGAGCAGTCAGCCACCTGCAAGCCAAAGAGAGAGGCCTCAGAAGAAACCCACCCTGTCAACATTTGGATCTCAAACTTCTAGGCTCTGGAATTGTGAGAAAATACATTTCTGTTGTTTAAGCCTGCGGTAGTTTGCTATGGCAGCCCTAGCAAACTCATACACCTGCTATTTTCACCTCTCCTTTGCTCCCATATATGGCTGGGAGAAGAAGAATGAGAAGGTTTTGTTTACGAAAAACTCTTACCAAAAGTGTCAAACTACAAGGACACTGCTGATATGTACCCTTAGATTTCACCAGTCCTGCTCAGAAATGTGAGGCTTTTTCTGTGGTTGCAGATTCTTACAATAGAACAGACTACAGACCAGAGATCCCAAACTGGTGACCTATGGGTTGAATGTGGTTATTTACATGTTTTGTTTGGGTTCCTACATGTTAAAAATTTTTTTGAAATAGTGGTGAACATTTAAAACTTGAGGGGCTATTACATTAAAGCTCATATTTCTGGCTTCTCTTAGCAAATCAGATTTGGCTTCACTGGGCTTTCCTGGCAACAGTCTGTCGGAGTGAAATAGTGGTCCTCTCTTTAGATGGGGCATACACTATCCACTTCCTGTACTCCCCACCTGCATTTGTTTACCTGACCCTGTTCAACATTGGCGTCTATGACTCTTGTCAACTAAAAATCTATTACTCTTCACTCTGCGAGGATCATCATAGAGTTTCTCCTCAATGACACGATATATGCAATAGAAGTGTGATATTTTCTTTGCAAAGTCTATACCACATTTGGCTCTTTGGAGCTTGATTAAATGCTGAACATGAAACTGGGAACATATTGCCATGAGAAGGGATCACAGAAGCATGGAAAGCTTAGGCTTAGGGAAGGCTAAAGGCAGGAGATCGGAGGACTAGTTGACCTTGACCTCTGGCAGCTGACCAGACGCTCCAAATAATTAGCAGCTTGGTCTCCCAACAGTACTGCATTTGCAGGGTAACTTGAATGAACAGTTATGCCTCTGTTATACTTCAAGATGAACTGATACTGTTGGGCTGTGGTCTGCATGAAATGCCTTTATCTGTTCTCTTCCTAAAACATGTGAGAAATTGTTTTAAGAGCTGATCAGTTAAATTCCAAAACATCTGGAATGGTTCAGAAGACCTAAAAGAGGTTTCGTTGTAGGTGAAAGAACTATAAACTATAATCGCCATAGAAAGAACAGCTTATGACAAACCCAAAATTGCCTCAAAAGATGGAAGAAAGGACCAGAGTGTCCCTTTACGTCATGTCCGTTGGATTGAGCAACTTTTCCCAAGGGTGTGTGGTTGCCCAATACCACTTTAAAAACCGTAGAAATGGTAGGAGGAAAAGAAAAGAACAACTAGGACAATGCATATGTCTGTCTATGGTCACACGAGTCAGGACATTGAGAAATGCAAACAGGTAGGATAAAAATCCATCATTTAACTATCTTACAGTCATCAAGGGTAGGAGACTTCCTTGCTAGAAGTTTCTGTGCCTGTCTTACGGCTTGTAAGACCTGGCAGTGGAGGTCTTTCTACTTGAAATCCAGTAACGTGAGTGGGAAAATAAGTCTTCAGATCCAGGTAGAAGTTAAGTCTCGAAATAATGTCATTCCAGATTATGCAACCTAAATCTCATCATGCAATTAATTCCTTTGCTTAGAATCATTTAATGGCATCCCTTGTACTTAAAAAAAAGTCCGAATTTCTTGGCCTGGCATCTGATCCCCGGCTAGATCCCTAGACTCATCTTCTGTGATAGTCCTTTTGAGCGCTGGCCACCCAGCCTCCTCTGAGTTCCTCTCGTCTGTGGCTACGTTCTTCCCTCTTCCCAGATCACTGCCTCACTCTGCCTGCAACTCATCTTTTCAGTTGTCAGCTTAACTATCACTTTTCTCAAGAAGGCCTCTGATTGCTGCATTAGGTAAACAGCCGCCCACTCACCCACCCACCCATTTCTCCTCAGGCACCATACTGCATGTATCTTGATACTTCTCACATTTATTTTAAATTTCTTGTTTCATATCTGGCTTCCTAGCTGTATGCGTAGGCTTTGAGGGCAGAGACTGTGTCTTGTTTATGGTTCTATCCTTTGCAACTAGCAGAGTGCCTGGCATGTAATCTATGTACGGTAAGTATCTGTTCAGTTAATGACTACAGTAAAGGTTTTCAGAGAAGAAATAAGAAATAACATCTATGGGCTTTGAAAATCGGTGACCATTTATCTCCTTTCCTTTAGGCAGATCTCATTTCAGTTCAGGAAGATGGGGATCTTTCATCTTAAACTCCCCTAGAAAAGAAGAAACCATAATACTCTTGATAGTTCATCCTTAGGCTCCATATAGGCAACCTTTGGATAAATCTGACTTAAGTCCATGCTACTGCATGAGCTTACCTTTCTTACTGATGATGCATGTTACCAAACCTCTAGTTCTTTGCCAATAAACTTATTACAGAAATTTACTTCCCACATTATTAATCACTTGACCTTGACTCTTTGTTCCTTGCCCTCACAGACTCAGCCATTTTCCAGCTTCCGCCTGGACAAAAATGGCTTGTTTTCACTTAGACATTCTACTCTTTATGTTTAGTATTTAGAGTAATAAAGGTAATTACCCCTGTGGAGAGGTGATGTATGAAAAAATGAGAGGCTGATGTATGAAAAAATGGGAGGATCTGATCCTCTGGCTAGTGTTAGCGACATCACAAATGCCATCATCACAATTGGTGCTGAGGTTGCTGGCACTGAGGACAAAAGGATGGCAAGAGCAACCTCCTGTCAGAGCCAGCCCAGAACAAAACATCTCACTGGGGGCCCACTGAATGCAGAGACCTGGCCTGAATGTTGTAGGGAGATGCCGGTCCAAGAAGGGAAAGGGCGTTTGCCTTCTACAAGGTCCCCAGCTTTCCTTCATTCCACAAGTCTGTACAGAGGCCTGCTCAGCACCTGGCTGTGTCAGGTGCTCAGGATCTAGTCATCCTCCTTCAGGGCGCTCACAGCCTGGGGTGTGGGTGAGGAGGGAAGGGTTCCCTACAGAAAAGTGATAATTTCTGTTCTTGTGTCATCAAGGATTGACGTTAAAGACTTCATGTAAAAGCAAATATAGCCCCACAGAGAGCTTAAGCATAGAACACATAGCAGTTATCCAGCATCCCAGGGGAAAAGACTGAAAAGAGGGCCCAAGGCAAAACCATCAAATAGGCAATCCACCTTCCATGTAGCCAACCCACTCCCAAGTCCCTATTGCCGTGAGCCTGTCCTTGATGGCTGGTACTCCTGGATCCTTTCCTATTGGGTGTTTTCTACTACTACACCATCCCAAGTTTCTTCTCACAGATGGAAAAGAGATTGAACTAAATCCATTTACACTGGGATAGAGCAGCAAGGGGATGGTTAGGAGGACACCACCACCATCACCATCACCACCACCACCACCACCAGGCAGGAAGGCATTTCTCCAGGAGCCAGTGCTGGGTTACCCAATAAGCGCACGAGTAAAGCACCGCCTCTCCAAATATTTCAAGTTTGATATATGACATTTCAAACCAGTTTTTCATGGAGGAAAACCAAACTTTGTTGGGCATCTTTCTGTTTGTTTCACAGCTTGGTATTATGTTGATTTTTTGGAGTTGTGTATGAGAAACACCATCTTTCAATGCTTAGGGCCCCAAAGGTGTAACTCCTTCCCTGCCAGGGGCTTTATGAGCACATCCGAGGCCTCTGTCCTAAATTACCTCCCAGAGGAGGTGTTCTCACGAGAGGAATTCCAAGCCATGCAGAAGCAGAGGGAGGTTAGGGAGTGAAATAATGCTAACACTTGCAAAATGAGGTAAATTTAATCTGGGTGGGTTTCCTCATAAGAGTCTACTTGCTTTCTAATGGTATGCTAATCTGTAAAGTTTGTGGACACTATTCCTAGGAGATATTCTATGTAAAAAGAACATCTTTAAAAATGTAAAAAGAACTATGTAAAAAGAACTATATAAAAAAGTTCTGTGGTCAAATAATTTGGGGAAATAATGTAACTTCTATCTCCCTTATGAAGATTTATGATACATGTTAGCATATTAAATCCTCCAAGAAGTTCTGCAATAAAGGAACCAGTGTAATTTTAAAAAATCAGTGTTTTACAAAATGGATCTAATCACAGCCGAAAAAATTTAAATCAAGTGTCACCTGTTAACATTATGCAATATTGTGTGGAGCACATATTGAAAAATGCTAACCTAGTGTTTGCTTTTTATTTATTTACTTAGTTATTTAGGTGATGGGATGTAGGTTTTTCAAAAGAGATAATGGCACATGGTCTGTTAAGTAAATCAGTGTTCTCCTGTCAACTGACTTATTTGATGGGAACAATAAATTTGCACGCTGACCCCCAGAATTCATACCCATGTGATTTCACAATAAAGTGTTAATAATTGGCTTTCTTTCTCTCTTTTCCCATAGTATTCTCCCCTTGATGATGGAAAGATCATGTGACTCCAGTTGACTGTGCATTTTTATGGGCTTCTGTCAGTAAAACCCTACCTGCACTAGCCAAGTGAGTCAAAAAATGGACAAGATGAACACACCACATTGAAGGGACTTGTGTTCTCATTTTATAATAGAGCTTTTTTTTTTTCCCAAGTCAAGTTGTTGTCCTTTCAATCTTAGTTGTGGAGGGTGCCATTCAGCTTCAAGTTATTGTCCTTTCAGTCTCAGTTGTGGAGGGCGCAGCTCAGCTCCAGGTCCAGTTGCCGTTGCTAGTTGCAGGGGGCGCTGCCCACCATCCCTTGCGGGACTCGAGGAATTGAACCAGCAACCTTGTGGTTGAGAGCCCACTGGCCCATGTGGGAATCGAACCAGCAGCCTTCAGATTTAGGAGCATAGAGCTCTAACCGCCTGAGCCACCGGGCTGGCCCAATAATACAGTTTTAAGAGCTAATTTTACTGTCTATTGAGTATTTAAGCAAAATACTTTTAGGTTCAATTGAAAGAAGCAAAGAATGGGAGAAAAAAATGATTTTATCTAAATCTGAGCACAGCAGCTATTCCATTCTCTCTTTCCCAACCTTCCATCCTTCCTCTCAAACAAAATCTCTGAGTGTGTCTATTTCTTTTACTCCCACAACAAGCTTTGAGTTTAGCAGGGGAATGTTTCCATGAAAAGCTTGCTCCCTTGGAGCCCTTTAGCTGAATCACGCCCCTGGAGTGGGAAATTGCTAAAGGATTTCTGCCTAAACTGGAGGCGAGGAGGGGAGGGCTCCTGGTTAATTGAAACTCTGTTTCACCGCAGTAGTAGTAACGTCTATTGTGAATAGGAACATTTCAGAATTTTTCTTCCTTTTTCCTTCCTTCTTTCCATTTTTTTTTTAAATAAAAATTATGGGTCCACAGCCTTATTCTCACTGTGGCTCTCATGGGATCAGTACTGCTCCCCACTCCCCTGTCCCCCTCTACCTTGCCCCCCGTTTCTGTGTGGCCTGTCTTCCTCTTCATTCCAGATGCCTTAGCTACAGGCTCATAGAGAAAGTGGGTCACTTGTGCTTCAGAGAAATAAATCACCCTTCCCTCCCCTGTACATCAGACTTAGAAAGAGAAAATGAAAACAGCCAGCATTTGTTTCATGCTAACTAGATGCTAGGTACTGTGCTAAACACTTTCTATATATTTCCTTATTCCATTCCATTTACAGATGAGAACCCTGAGTCTCACCAAGGTAAGTGGTGAGACCCTGGTGAGAGACCATGGTGAGACCACTTGCCCAGGACCGTGGACACTAAGTGGCAGAGATTACAGCTGATGACAAAGTTCATGTTCTTAACCACTGTAGTAAATTCATTCAACAAATGTGTCAGGCAATGTTCAAGTACTGGGGACACAGGAATGGGAAAAAAAAAGAATTGACTCTTTCCTCATGCAGCTCTAGTGAGGAGACATTCTAGTGAGGAGACAGAAAATGCACAACAAAGCATACAGTGTCAGGTGCTATGAAGCAAATAAAAGCAGGGTAAAGAGATCAAATAAGGGGGAGGGGCTGCTACTCTGTACAAAGTGAGTGGTGGTGGGGGGCCTCTGTGAGGGGATGACACTGAAGCAGAGATCACCCTATGCACCTGCAATTTCATCCTGACACCCACAAGCTGGTGATCCCAGGTAATGTTCCTAGGACACTACATGCTTTACATGTATCATTTTATTTAATGCTGAAAACCCATCAGAGAGGGAGACTGCCTTGGTCAGCTCCCGCTGCCATAACAATACCATAGACTGGGTGGCTTAAATAACAAACTTATTTTCTCACAGTTCTGGAGGCTGGAAGTCCAAGATCAAGGTGCCAGCATGGTTGTTTTCTGGGGCGAACTCTCTTCCTGGCTTGTGGATGGCCTCCCTGTGTTGGGGAGGGGAGAATCTTTATCTCTGGCATCTCTTCTTATAAGGGCACTAATCCCATCACGGGGGACCTAGTCTCATGATCCCATGTAAACCTAATTATCTCCCAAAGGCCCCATCTCCAAATACCATCACATGGGGGATTAGGGCCTCAACACAGAAATTTTAGGGGGACACAATTCAATCCATATCAGAGATGTTATTATTTACTCCCATTTTACAGGTGAGGAAACAGTATAAAGAGTTTAAGTAACCTGCTCAAGGTCACATTCAGTGGATTCAGGATCCAAACATTGTCAGGCTGACACCAGAATGCATGGTTTTGACCACTATGCTATGCAGCTTCTCTCCATGTGGAAGGGTGCTCTAATCCGTCGTCCCGCTGGACTGCTGGGAGTGCACCTTAAACTCTTCAGAAGCAAACGTATTCTTCTTTGAAGGCTTTCCAAAAAGTGCATTTCTTTATCTTACTGGTTCAAATCATACACTCTCCTTTCTCCTTAGATAGGTACTAAACAGTTAGACTCAGACACTACTGTACAAAACTTTTTGCTTTAAAAAAACAAAATAAAACATGTATCAAACCAACGCCCCTGGCTTTGATTCTGGAGCATCGCATAACCTTCTGGAAATAATTCAGCTTATCCTGTGGAGTATCTTGCACAGAATGTGCTGACAGTCAAACTTGAGTACGCTGGACTGCATTTTTCATTATTAATTAACACCAGTCTTTCGGTTATTGCATAAATCTGTTGTGTGGTGAGTATGAGCCAGTCCCCAAGTCTTATCACCACTGGGAGCAATGACAAAATAGTTTCTGGATCTCTAAAATGAAGGCTTTTCCAGACTCCATGTTGTCCCTCGTCCTTGGGTTGGCATGTTTGTTCTTTACACCTGCATTGCTCCAATGAAGGCATCCACTAACAAGGCTTCTTTTCCTTGATTGAAGTTTGAAGGATCATGAATTAGGGTGGCTTACTTCCACAGCTGGCTAAACTCATTGATTACATCCAGATCCCCATGTCACCCAATACCAGACTATAAAAGGATAACTCTGAATCCTGTCACCTCTACATTTCACAGGAGGCTATTACAACAACTGCCATACAGGTACTATTTTTTCTTGGACAGAGTTTGGAATTTATTCCATAAATAATGAAAGGTCTTTGGAGGTTTCTGAGTTTCAAAGGGAACATGATCAGAGTCTGTATTGGATCTGTATTTCCTTGATGACACATGTAGAACAGCCCAGAAGTGGAAGGCCCGTAAAAACATTAGAGCACTATTGCAAATCCAATCTATTAGCAGAACTGTAGCTGTCCCCACCCCACCACCCCCATATACTGGGTTGCCAAAAAAATGTATACACATGACTTGTATTTATCTTTTGCTATCGGTATATATTGAGTATTACAATTTTAATACAGTTTTTTCCTTTCTTAAAATGTGTATACAATTTTTTGGCACCCTCTGTAGTTTGGATCCGTTTACTTCTCTCTATCCCCACTGCCAATAACCTAGCCTAAGGCATTATTGCTTCTCACCTCATTTCCTGTAATAGCCTCCTAACTGGTCTCCCTGCTTCCTCTTTTTTCTCCCACTAAAATCAATTCTCTATGTGGCAACTAGATAATTTATTTTTTAAGAACTAGCTTTCTTTTAATATAATTCACCTACCATACATTCACCCATTTAAAGTGTACAATTAAGTGGGTTTTAGTATAGTCACAAGATTATGCAACCATCATCACTATCTAAATTTTTTTTTAAATAAATTTTATTGGGGAATATTGTGGAACGGTGTGTTTCTCCAGGGCCCATCAGCTCCAAGTCGTTGTCCTTCAATCTGGTTGTGGAGGGCACAGCTCAGCTCCACGTCCAGTGGAACCGACAACCTTGTTGTTGAGAGCTTGCACTCTAACCAACTGAGCTATCTAACCCCAACACTATCTACTTTTGAAACATTTTCATTACCCCTGAAAAATTCCATACCCATTTAGCAGTCATTCCCCAACCCTCCTAACCCCTGACAACCATGAATCTACTTTCTGTCTCTATAGGTTTGCCTACTTTGGACATTTCATATGAGTGGAATCACACAATATGTGGCTTTTTGTGTTTTGCTTCTTTCACATTCCTTTTTATGGCCAAATAATATTCCACTGTACAGATATACCACATTTTACATTTACACCAGCAGTGTATGAGGGTTCCAATTTCTCCACATCTCTCATCAACATTGATTATTGTCTATCTTTTTGATTACACTCATCCTAGTGGGTGTAAAGTGCTACCTCATTGTAGTTTTGATCTGTATTTCCTTGATGACTAATGATGTTGAGAATCTCTTAAAAGTATTTATTGACCTTTTGTATATCTTCTTTGGAGAAATGTCTATGTAGCTCCTTTGCTCAGTTTTACATTGGCTTATTTATCTTTTTATTAATGAGTTGTCAGAACTCTTTACATATTCTGGATATAAATCCTTTATCAGATATATAGTTTGCAAATACTTTTCTCCCATTCTATGGGTTGTCTTTTCACTTTCTTAATGGTATTGTTTGGAATGAAAAGGTTTTAATTTTCATGAAGCCCAATGTATTTTTTTCTTTTGTCACTTATATTTTGATGTTGTATCTAAGAAGGCTTTGCCTAACCCCAGGTCATGGAGATTTACTCCTATGTTTTTCTTTTAAGAATTTAATAGTTTTGGCTCTTACATTTATGTCTTTGATCCATTTTGAGTTAATTTTTGTGTATGTGTGAAGTAGGGGTCCAATTGCATGCTTTTATATGTAGATATTCAGTTGTGTTAGCACCATTTGTTGAAAAAACTAGAGAGATGTTTTAAAAACAAAGATTGGATCACAACTCTCCTGATTAAAACTTTCAGTGATTTTCTATTGCACTTACAATAAAATACAAATTTCTCTGCCTATTGCTTCACTCTCATTTCCCACCATTCTCTCCATTGCTTATCATGCTCCAGGCTCCCAAGTCTCTCATTTCCTGAACAAGCAAAGCTTGCTTTTTATCTTAGCTTCCTCATCTTCCTGAATCTCTCACTTTTAAATGTCGTCTCCTTATAGAGGACTTTCTGTGACTGTTCTTCTAAAGTACATTCTCCATCCCATCCCTTTTATTTTTTATATAATCCCCTTTTATTTTCTTCGTAAACTTAATTATCTGTATGTCTGCATTAAATTTGCTACTTTACTTTTTTACTTTGAGTAATACTTCTTTGCATCTACTATACTGTCTTGCATATGGTATAAGTTCAATTCACAAGTCATGTTGTTAAAAACAAGAATTTAAAATTAGAAGGGACTTTAGAAATCACCTAGTCAACCACTCTTCCTTTAGAAATGCAGAAACAGATCTAAAGAGGGTGAAAGATTTGTCTGATGTCAGAAAGAGTACCTAGTTTTCACTCCGACAGCTCTAAGTTCCACAACAGTTTCATTTTCATTTATAACACTTATTTGCCTTATTTCAGTATCATGCTTTTTCTTTTTTTGCAAAATTACTAAAATGAGGCGGTATATTTTTGTAATTTCTTATAGAAATGGCATTATTTTTGTAAGCTTTCTCCCTAAAACCCCTGGAATTGGCCCTCAAATGGAAGGACAGTACCTGGCTAGGAAGGCCGGAAGTCACACTCCACAAGGGCACTATCTCCAATCGCTCCTTTGTTTCTCCCTGGCTGTCCCACCTTCTCTTTCCTCCCCGGCCGCACCCTCACTCTCCCTTTCTAGCCTGTCAGCCATCCCGGCACTGCTGCCCCCGGAGGCTCCGCCCCTTTAGGGCCGCGTGCCCTGCTCCAAGATGGCGTCAGGCGCTTCTGCTCCAGGGGAAGTGAGCTCACGCTACTCCGGAAGGGAAGGCGGGAACGAGCAGGCGCGTGGGTGACCTACCGTGGTGCTGTGGGTGGGGCGGCGGCCGTGGCTGTGCTGTTCACGTTGGGGGCTGGAGAGAAGGCGAGGGACTCGCCCACCCTTGGGAACCCAGGGGAGGGCCCAGGGCCGGGGACGTTGGGGAAAGTTGGTCTGAGAGGCTCGCCTCAGGCTGGAGGAAAGGCAGCCCTGGGAACCGGCGCCCCGCCCCCGGCGGCCTCCTTCCCCGACCCTCGGCTCGGGCTGTGCGAGGGCGGCTCCAGCTCTGTCTCCGGGGCTGCGGCGGGAACTGGCAGCGGGCTGCACCGGACCCTCCCGCTGAGGAGCCGCTGGAGAAGAGGGAGCGCGGCGGGTCAGTCCGTCAGCCCAGAGGTCAGGCCGCTGCCCCGTCTGTGGTCCGACGTCCTTCGCCTGGCGCGCTAGGCTGGGCTGGAGTCCGCGACCTCCCGCGCGGCTGCTGCTGCTCCTTTGAGGATGCCACCACATCTGGCAAGGTGACTTTCCTCCTTGCTTTTGCCGGGACGGAGATACATGTTCAAAGGATCTCCGTCCTCATCGCTACCCCGACCCTCTTAAAAGTTTTCCTTCAGTGGGAATGCTTGTCTTCTTACCCTGGACCGTTTGATGGTTCCCACTCCGGCTGCCGTCAGATTTAGCGAGTGGGATCACCTTTAGATCCAATCTTAAAAATTATCACCCACAAAGCTACCGAGTTGTTCTCTCCTCCCAAGAAGGACAAATGGACTTTGGAGTTAAGATGCAGGGGGGTGAACCAGGATCAACCGTGAAAGTCTCGGAGAGCGAAGGAAAGCTGGAGGGCCTGGCCCCAGCGGTGACCCCGAACAAGAACAGCAACAGCAGCTGCGGGGGTGGAATTAGCAGCAGTAGCAGCAGCAGCAGCAGCAGCAGCCGCGGAGGCAGTGCAAAAGGCTGGCAGTACAGGTGAGATTCTTATTCCAAGGTGGTTTCCTCAGGTGGAGGTGGGGGTGAGGCATGCTGGGTCTGCATTCCTGCAACTGACTTCCAGAAGCAACTAGTAATAGTATCACTTGGACCTCGATCACAGCTTTCATTCGCAAGATTGCATTCATTCATTCGTTTGCTCAACAGGTATTTATTGAGGCCTATTGGAGAATCCTTAAGTGTATCATGGAACTTCCTCTGCAGCCCTCGAGTTACTCCCTCCTCTGATTTAATTCTGTACTCACTTCTGTTTTTGCCTGTGTTGTCATTTATTTGCAAGCCTGCCGCCTCTGCTTGACTGGGAGGGCAGGGACTGTTTAACTCCGCTCTCTCCAGAGGCAAGCAAATACTAGGTGTTCAGAACGTATTTGTCCAGTGATTGAATGAAATAATTGAATCAGAAGAGGTTCTTGCCCTCATGGTGTTTGTGACTTACAAGGGGAGATGTGCATAAGTAATTTGAATACAAAGGCAGACGTTCAGATGCTAGTGCCCCTTATGCTCCTAAACCAGTGTGCCTGGAGAGTTTTCGTTTATCAGGAGCTGTCTTGAGAAATTCTACATTTCTTAATTTTCATTAATACAAATGAAAAACTTAAGGAACAGGAAGGGTCCTGGAGAAGCAATGGTAGTTTTGTTTTGTTTTTTGATATGTAAAGTACACAGGGATATACCCTTCCAGAATCTTAAGAATGAATGAAATTAGGGTATCTTATGGTAATGGAACTAAAAGGAGGAATTTTTAAATTTTGGCTGTCTGTATGCCTAACTCTAGTCCTTTTTAGCCCTTGTGCTGCCTGTAATTGTGAAATTTGTGTGAAACTTGAGAGGGATTAAAGCCAAGATTTTGTGAAGGATGTACTTTTATCATGGATAATATCCATATATGTAAAATATGCATGACTATATTAAACATACAGAAACAAAGTGTAAGTTATAACTTTTTTTTAATTTATTGGGATGACAATTGGTTATAACTTTTTATTGGTAAATGATTGTAGCACAGGAAAGTATATTTAGTTACTGCGAGATGTCAGGCCCACTTTTGGAATCAGCATGATGCTTTTTTTGTGTGGTTTAAGATTAACCATATAAAATTATTAGTTACTTGGCAGGGATATTTTGATATGACTTAAGGAAGCAAGATAAAGTAATATTCCATGTTGTCAGAGCTCAATTTTATGCCATCCTCAACTCTTTCTGAAATCCAGTCTCAATTGAATTGAAAAGTGAAACAAGTTTCTTAGAAGCATTAGGGAGAGTTGTCATAAAGCGATGCGTATTACTTCTGTACATTCATTCAGAACCCTATTAGCCCTTATTTAGGGTATTATTTAATGGTGATATAATTTTCAAACAAGAATCTATTGGAAGCACAAATGACAAAGGTTGTCAGGGGAAATGTAATAGAGGAAATGGCAACTGACAATGTCGGACAGCCAAAGAAGATTTGAGAAATTGACTTGCAGGCTCAGCAGTATTACTTCCTAGTACAGTAATCATGGTTACAATGACCTTAAGTCATTCAGGAAAGCACACTGTTTAAGAAGGCAGAGAATTGTATGATACAGTGGTGAATAATTTTAAAGGAAATGGCTAGAAAGATGCTTAAATGTGTGGAAAATTTAATTATGTGGAACTCTTCTCCAAGGATGCAGATGAATAAGGCATGGCTACATTTACACACTAACATAAATTTTTATTTTCTTGAAGCTTGTCTAAGGCTATCCTTCAACCTAGCCCTCCATCTAATTTGTCCCTTTGTCTTGTAGGACACAGATCAGGCAGTTTCCTCTATTGTCCTCTGTTGCCCCCTCTACCCTGGCTTCTTCCCTGAGGCTCAAAGTCTCTAGATTTTTAAAAAACAGCAATAATAAAAATCAACCTAATCCTTTCCTCTTAAAAGCAGTTTATACTCACTGCTTTCATTTTCTTAACCCTCATTTATTACTCTGTCCTCACCAAAGATATGAGCGGAAAAACAGTGTGTTTTTAGATTCTTATTCCAATTGATTTCTTTATAAGTATATCTGTTACAATTCTTTTCTTGACTTTTTGATATTGCTTTTTTTTGGTTCTTCCTTTATTCCTCTGACTGTTCCTTTTTCAGTTTCTTTGGTTGGCTCTTTTTTTTCCTTTAAAGATTGATATGATACGTATTTTATCATCTTCCCCTAAACTACATGCTTTTGGTTTATCTCATTTTCTTCTGTGGTCTCAGCTCTTTTGGGAACCTTTTTGCTGCCTGCCTGTAATTTGCTGCTATCCCATTTTTAAAATGGAGATTTGTTGTAGAGTTATCTTATGGAGTGGTTGAAATTTAGTAAAGATTCCGTGGTTTGACTTTGCAGATTTAGACTCTGGGCTTTGCCTTTGCAGACTTAGAAATTTAATTAGCATAATGTGTTCAAAGTTCATAAGTGTTATATCATGTATCATTATTTTATTCCTTTTTATGGCTGAGTAATATTCCGTTATATGAATATACCACATTTTGCGTATCCATTCATCAATTGATGGACATTTGGGGTGTTTCCGTTTTGTGGCTATTACGAATAATGCTATGACCATTTGTGTTCAAGTTTTGTGTGGACATATGTTTTCATTTCTCTTGTATATAGCAGGTCCTTGAATAATGTCATTTTGTTATAATGTTGATGAGATGCCATACTCTTCTTTATATCAGTTAGCCTATGGTAAAATTGGTTTTATCATACTTGGTTTTGCTTAAATTCGCAGAATCTATGGATGATATTAAGGGAGGACTTACTACATACCTAGGAGTAGAATTGCTGGGTCATGTAACTCTGTTTTAACTTTCACAAGGCTTCTTGAGGCTCAGCTGGGAAGGATCCACTTCCAGGCTCACTCATGTGGCTCTTGCCAATTCAGTGTTTTTTGCCTTTTGGACAAAGACCTCAGTTCCTCATGAACTGACTGCTGGCAGTCTCTTTTGGTTCCTGGCCACATGGGCCACTCCACAGAGCATCTTACTACTTGGCAGCTTGATTCATCAGAGCAGGGAAGTGAGAAGGCAAGAGAGTGGCAGCAAGGCGGAAGTCAGTCTTTTGTAACCTAAGCAAGGAAGTGAAGTCCCATCACTTTTCACTGTTCATTAGATGCAGCCCACACAAGGGCGTGAATACCAGCAGGTGGAGATCACTGGGAACCATGCAAGAAGGTGCCTATTACAGATGTTAATATAAATGTATTCTAGATTGTCATCTACTACTGAGATAGATTTGACAGGTAGGCAGTTGGAAATTTGTTTCTATAGCTGAGAGTTTGGGACTAAATTTGATTGTTGGGGAATAAAAGGAGCTACTAGGAGATTACTAGTTGCAATGACCTAGACGTGTTAGTAGGCTGGACAAGAAGGAAACCATCACAAGGAAAAGTGATGGGGTGGAGGGAGGTAGTGAGGGAAGGAGGTAAAATTGACCTCAGTCATACAGATTTGAAACTTGGGAAAGTCTGCAGAAGAAACAGATTTTGAGAATCAAAGGATGCATTTGGTTTTAGGTATCTTGAGCTTAAGTTGCCAGAATGGTTAAGAGGCATATCCAGTCATACCTTAGAGACATGGGGGATTAGAAATGTAGATAATTGCCTTTACAGTTTTCACTTCTATTTTCATATTTAAACCTCCTAACAGTTCTTTAGGGCGTTGTTATCCCCATTTTACAATTGAAGAAAAGGGAAGTCAAAATGTGTTGGCCAAAGTTACATAGCCAGTAAGTGGAAGAACTTTTATTTCTAGGTAGTTGTATGCATAGAGGTATTAAAAGTAGATAAGCTCCCTAAAGTAGTGAATAATTATTGATAAATAATTAGTTTAGGACATGGTGGTTTTATTATTTACTAGTGTTCTGACTCATGCAGCAAATGTTTTTGAGCTTATACCATGTGTGAAGCCCTCTGTTAGTGAATTCCAAATCAATGTGTACGCTCAGAATAATGGAAGTAGAGACCTCAAGGCTTATTTTGGGAGGATCATGAAAAAGAATCACAAGGGAAGAACCTTAGCTGCATTTGCAAAATATATCATGTCCTTTTTAAAAATCAAAGTTGAGAAGTGAATATATTAGATTAGCCTTAAGTTTTCTTCTTTCTAGAATAATTGACACTTATATAGTCTTTGCTAACCGTTTAAGAAGAAAATAAATTTCGTAATTCTGGATCCTTCCTTTTTCATAGTTAATGTGCAAAGTTTATAAAATGTGCGTGTTTCCATTATTTTTATATTCTGCGTGTCTGCTTTCAGAAGACTTTACAAATCTGCACATCTGCCACTTGTTTATTAAAGTGGACAGAAGAGAACTGCCCAGAGGAGGAACTGAAAAGCAAATTGGGATATGTGATGGACCTGCTTTTTCTTATTTTGGGCTCTATGCTGGCTAACCACCATTAACAAACAGGCAGATCTCCTTTCCTCATTAGCAAATAGTTATTGTTTCAGTAAACGGGTAGAAGTCTACAAATGTACAGTATAGAAATAATTTTTGTGGTCAGACGTTGTGTCTTCCACTCTAAATACTCTGTTACAAGGAAAAGTACCTATTTACAAGTAGGGAAAGGAAAGCTGCGTAAATACAACCTAACGTTTACTGTATTCTAGTTTTTATCACTTCTTTTGAGGTTGATTTGAAGAAAAAGTCATAAATGTTTGCCTTTTTTTCTGTAGGGGATAAAGGAAGTTGAATGCATTTTTCTGTACCCTAGTTTTTGTTATCCTTGTCTGGAATCTGCTATAGATGCTGTTAAAAACCCGGGGAAGACAACTTGTAGGCGTGTAACTTAAAACTATAAAATATTGTTCCTAAAATCTAGTGAGATTTATATTAAGCCTTGAGGAACAAGATTTGGTGTATTACGGTATACTCTGATTTCTTAATTTCCTTATATTTTTTTGCTTAACAGATCTAAATATAGTCCATTTGAGTTCATATTTTCCATAGAAGTTAAAATATATCGAAACTGTACAAACAGGTTAATGTTAGAATATGCAAATTAGTCTTTTTAGTCCTTTTCAGATAACTCACATAATTTAGGTCCCAGGGGAAATTGTCCATCAAATAGACCTGTGGGAAATTATGTGTTTTTAAATTCTTGTTTTTGCTTTTGAGAATATTCTTGATGTAAATCATACTACCTTGAAGAGAGGGACCATCTTTGTTCTCTTTGTTTAAGGGAACATCTTCCCTAGGTAAGAATCATCCCCTGTATTGATTTTGCTTAATATCATAAAATCATTTGTGTTCAGACTTATTCAGGTTTAACTTACAACTAAATCGTCTGATTAACTAGTCACATTATTGTTTTGGCATATTACCATCTGGGTTTTAGGACAATTTCTAGAGCAATTTAGTTTGCTGATGAAAAAATGGATTTTTATTAGGTGTTGTAACAAAGCATGATTTCCCACTTGATGTCTCCCTGTACTTGAGTTTGATTAGGCTGCCTTTGCAGTTTATTTCCATTGGTATTCTTAAGGTTGGCTGGATGGTTTCTCGGGGGATAAACTAAAGTCTGTGGTTGCTACTGGCTGCAGCTGGAAACCCTAATCAGAAGGATAAAAGGGAAAGAAAAAGAGAAGGAACAAGATGGAAAATGGAAAGAAAAAGGACATAGCAAAGAGAGTCAGAGAGGGAGGGAGGGAATGAGGGATTCTGCAAATCCTGGAAATACAGATTTGTATAGAAACCCAACTGTGTTCTGAGGGGGAAAAAAACGAGTTTGTGAAGACAGAAAAGACAGAAAAAGCGGGGCTTCCAAAGGGATTACATAAATTGCTTTGAAAGAGCTGTGATTGGTGCTGGCAAACAGACGTACTCTATGCTAGACATGATTAATTGCTTATGTCTATTTCTAGGTGAAAAAAAAATTGTTTTAATAGAGAGTTCAGTGATGCAGAGCCAGTCCCAGGAACTGTATCAGTATGTAGCCGTTTGGTTTAGCCCAGATTCAGTTCATTCTCATATGGAAGAAGGGTGAGGTAGCTCAGCTTCCCAGAAGCCTCCCAGCTCTATTTCAGATTGTTCTCTTAACAATATCAACACCATTTTGTGGTTTTTCTTTCACATTTCTCCATTCTGATCAAGATCTTTCCGTGGAAAGTATCAATGACCAACCATTAGGAAATATCATTGGTCTGTCTTTGAAAAAGCAATGCTTCCAATTAAAAAATGGGCAGAGGACTTGAAGAGACATTTTTCTGAAAAGGACATACAGATGGCAAACAGACATATGAAGAAATGCTCAACCTCATTAACCATCAGAGAAATGCAAATAAAAACCACAATGAGATACCACCTCACCCCAGTCAGAATGGCTATCATCAATAAATCAACAAACAACAAGTGCTGGCGCGGATGTGGAGAAAAGGGAACGCTTGTGCACTGTTGGTGGGATTGCAGACTGGTGCAGCCGCTATGGAAAACAGTATGGAGGTATCTCAAAATTCTGAAAATGGAACTACCTTATGATCCAGTAATTCCACTCCTAGGTATCTATCCGGAGAAATCCAGAACTTCAATTCAAAAATCTCTATGCACTCCTATGTTTATTGCAGCACTATACACAATAGCTAAGACATGGAAACAACCAAAATGCCCATCGGTAGATGACTGGATTAAGAAACTGTGGTACATTTATACAATGGAGTATTATGCAGCCATAAGGAAGAAAGAAATCTTACCATTTGCAACAACATGGATGGATCTAGAGAACATTATGTTAAGTGAAATAAGTCAGACAGAGAAAGATAAGTTCCATATGATCTCACTTATTTGCGGATTCTAAAGAAAAGAATAAGTGAATGAACTAATCAGAAACTGTTTGGGAGACAATGAGGAAAAACTGAGGGTTGCTAGATGGGCGGGAGGGGTGGGGGGGTGGGGGGGAGGGTTAGGGGATTGGAGGGCAGTCGGTGACCACAGGATGGCCACGGGGTTTGAAAATTAATCTGGGGAACGTAATTTGGTGGTTACCAGAGCGTAAGGGGGTTGGGGGGTGGGGGATGAGGGTGAGGGGGATCAAATGTACGGTGATGGAAGGGGAGCTGACTCTGGGTGGTGAACACACAGTGTGATTTATGGATGATGTGATTCAGAATTGCATAACTGAAATCTATGTAATTCTACTAACAATTGTCACCCCAATAAATTAAAAAAAAAAAAAAAAAAAAAAAAAAAAAGAAAAAGCAATGCTGATCCCTCGTTGCCAGGACGGCTCGTTCCCAGCATGTCATGTCGCAGGTAGGAGGGAAAGTAGTCTCCTGAGTGTACAATAGTAAGAGAACTTTTGGCCACATTTGAGCAACAAGGAGGCTTGTTGGAAGCAGAGCTAAGTCATATATTCCGCAGATCAAAAGTTCTTCTGTAGAGGTGGTCTCAGTCGGGTTTATTCTTTGTAATTTGTTAGAGTAAATCAGGTCTCCTGTCAGCAGGGCAGGTTCACACATTCTTTGATCTAATCTCATGAGTCTGCTGATAATAATTTCTAAAGACAGGCTGTGTTTGCCAAAGAGAGTAGAGTTTAGATTGGGCAATACCAAGGGAAGAGCCTTAGGTGAAAGCAGAATAAAACACTCGACAAGTTTTCCCATTTGAGTTCTGATGACCCAGTTGGACTGTTCTACAGGACTGGAGGCCTGGGGCTGATAAACACAGTGGAAATGTTTTCAAGTCAGCCAGGTCTTACAGATTGTATAATTTGTCCAGTGAAATGCGTTTCCCTGTTGCTGTGGAGCTCTGTGGGGATTCCTCAAGTCAGGATGCTCTTCTCTCGGAGTGTTTAACTTACTGCGGAGGCTGTGGCCACGGCCTGGGAATGCTTCCACCCAGTAAGGAAACGTACACATCATTACTGGCACATATTTGTGTCCTGGAGACGGGGACAGCTGAAGAAAGTCCATCTGCTAGGCCTCAAGGAGTCCTAAAGGCAAGGGAAAAGGTCCCTAGAGGTCTGAATGGGCTCTCCAGAGGAGTGCTTTGGGCAGATTTGTCATGCGTGGTATACCGGGAAGCTGTCTTTGGAGGTGGCTTCCAATAGCATTGTTTTCCCCATAAAACCACTTTGTCGGTGTTGGGAGTTAAGTCATGTACGTATTGTAATATGTGGTGTTATATGCAGTCAGGGAGAAGTGGTCGGTCATTTTTTGACCTACGCGTAAGGTTTTTTTAGGGTCAAATTTACAGCCTTGTTCTAAGCATTTCTTTCTATTTTGTGGAACAGCTAAATGCTGCTTCCATTACTGTTATCTTTTAAATCTCCAGTTACTCAGCCAGGAGCATAGATGCTTCAGTTACATTGTTTTAATGCTGCTAACTTAGCAACAGCATCAGCCAAATGATTATCTCTGCTTTCCTCCGTGTTGGTCGTTGAATGTCCAGGGATATTTTATGATTGCCGAATTTTAGGGAATGGGATAGCCTCCAAGAGTTCTAAAACATAAGAACTTTTTAATCTTTTGTCCGGAAGCAGTCAAGAATCCTGTGTGTTTCCAGAGCATACCGAAGTCATGGCAACACCACAGGCGTACCTGCTGTCAGTATAAATGTTAGCTGTTGTATCTTTAGCTGAATTGCAAGCTCACATTAATGCGTAGAGCTTTGCTTGTTGAGCAGAGGTTGCCTGAGGCATTGGACTGGCTTCGTTGTTTTTATTTAGACAGACAGTTGGATAGCCTGCTTGACAGCGGCCTATTTCATCCTTTAGGTAAGAACCATCAGTCAACCAAACTGATTCAGCGTTTTCAAGAGGTGTTTCCTATAAATCAATTCAAGGAGTTAGTTGGACTGTTAATGTCAGGCAGTCATGAGGGGTTTTATCAGAGGGCAGAGGGAGGAGAGTAGCAGGGTTCAGAATATTACAGAGAGCAATAGTCACATTAGATTAAGACAATAAAAGAATTTCATTGGAGGTTAGTCTGCTAGTGAGGGCTGCTGAGTATGATGAAAATAAGGCTTCCACTGAAGGAGGCACATAAATAATAGTGGAGAGCCCATTATTTTCTACATGTTGAAGTAAATTGACGGTGACCACAATAGCTCTCATGTAGGATAGGAGACCTTTGGCCACCAGATCTAATGTTGGCTGTAGTATCCAATGAGCCTATTTGGTTTCCATGTCATTGGTCAAGATACCTAAGGGCTTTTCGATGTTGTAGTTGCTTTTGGCAGAGATGTCATAGTACTGAAGATTTCCCTCTCGTGGATGAAAAGGAAAAAGAGCAATTGAATAAATGAGGATGGCCTTCTGTTAGATGCATATGGGTCAGCTAATAGTGGTCAGAGAACCCTGACTCATGTTTGGAGAGCAAGCAGAAATTCTCCAGGAAATTTCCCATCGGGGTCCTCTTTGGGTTTAGGGAAATCTTTGGGAATGGCATGGAGCTCAGTTTTAGTTCATAGGGTATAAGAAATAAGGGGTTGATGATTGAACAGGCACCTTGAGCTGAGCTGCCGCTGAGCTCCTGGATGGCTCAGTTGGTTGGAGTGCATCCTCTCAACCACAAGGTTGCCGGTTCGACTCCCGCAAGGGATGGTGGCCTGCGCCCCCTGCAACTAGCAACGGCAACTGAACCTGGATCTGAGCTGCGCCCTCCACAACTAAGACTAAAAGGACAACAACTTGAAGCTGAACGGCACCCTCCACAACTAAGACTGAAGGGACAACTTGACTTGGAAAGAAGTCCTGGAAGTACATACTGTTCCCCAATAAAGTCCTGTTCCCCCTCCCCAATAAAAAATCTTTAAAAAAAGAAAGAAAGAAAGAAGGGGTTGTCATCCTGGGTCAGGCCCATCCAATGGAACATTTTTTTTTTTGATAATTGAAGTACAACTTTATTCTGATTTTAAATGAAAAGGAATGGGAATGACAGTAAGAAACAAGATTTAACAACTGAGTATTGTAATGTGACTAACAGTCTTATATTTGAAACTCAATAAGTAAACAGCTGCATTCCAAAACAGCTCAAGATGCAGGTCCAAAAAAATGAAGGTTTGTTTTTTTTAACTGCCGCATTCATTCTGAAGCCCATTCATCTCCCTCAGCATCTCCCACAGTAAGCATGTTCTGCGTAGCTATATAATAAAGTGCAAACACGTTGCGTCACTGACATCACAGGGCAGTTGTCTATAAAACCACACTTCTGACGCTGGGCTCCAGCTTCTCTCTCTCACAGGTCGTCAGCCGCGTCTGGGAGAGCAGTTGTCCCTGCAACCTCTAGGTCATGCTAGTGCTGTGCTGCCAGAGCGGGGTCCCTGATAACCGACGGGGAAGGGCAGGCATGGCAGCGGCTCCAAGTTAGGGTCTTCGATGAGTTTTCCAGCCATCCAGAGACATTGAACATGGTCCTCTGTTGGTATGTAACACAAGGAAATGGACCTCAACACCCAAGGCAGCTACATACTTCTCAAATTGACCAGTCAGATGACGTTTCACCAATGTAGTTTTTCCAGTCCCACCATCACCAGCCAATATTAGTTTGAACTGAACTTGGGATTCTCCTTGGGAAGCCGTTGTGATGCTACTTCCAGAAGCTACTTCCAGAAGCAGGTGACGGAGAGCTGGAAAGATGGCAGAAGCACAATTCAAATGCCCTGAGATGCAGCCACCCGTGCGCCAAGGGAGGGTAGGGCAACGGCGCCCCCTGTGGTTTGACTTTGGGTTTGACTTTAAAGTAAGAGCAGAGATCTCATAGAGCCTCAGGTTCATTGTTTAAGGAAATCCAGCGAGCGAAGGGTACAGAGAGGGGGGACAGGCAAGAGCCAAGGAGCAGAAGGTGCAGATGGTAATGGGACGTCAGAAGAGCATTTAGAAGTTAACTCAAATTTAGTAAGCCTCTGTTTAGTAAGCCTCTGAGAGGACTCAATTTGGTTAATTTAGAATTTGTGTGTTGGAGGGAAGCAATTTTTTTTTAAAGATTTTATTGGGGAAGGAGAACAGGACTTTATTGGGGAACAGTGTGTACTTCCAGGACTTTTTCCAAGTCAAGTTGTCCTTTCAGTCTTAGTTGTGGAGGGCGCAGCTCAGCTCCAGGTCCAGTTGCCGTTGTTAGTTGCAGGGGGCGGAGCCCACTGGCCCATGTGGGAATCGAACTGGCAGCCTTCAGCATTAGGAGCACGGAGCTCCAACCGCCTGAGCCACTGGGCCGGCCCCAGGGAGAAGCAATTTTTGATTCACTTATGTTTGGAGGCCTCAAAATGCCAATTAAAATAGGCATTCCATTCAGGTTGCTTAATTTTATAGTCTTTTTCAAATTGACTACGCAGGTATACCAGCTTGGGGATTTTAAAAAAGCCCCAGGTCGGCCAGTTTAATTGTAAATCACCCTGGGTAAGTATGATCCAGTGAGGCACAAAGTTGCAGGTCTAGGGCCAATAATTTTTGTACACAAATCCAGCAGGAGTTGTGAAGGTGGTAGGTCAACTGTTCCATTAGAAAGTGAACTTTCTGTTTTCAAGAGTAATCGCTCACTGGATGGGCATTTTAAGTTCCGTAGACAAAATGCTGGCACAGAGGATACCCAAGTCGAGCCTGAACCTTAACCAAGGAAGGACGTTCTGGTCCAGGAAGAGTTAGACCACAACATCCGGGGCCAACCGTGAGAAGATAGCGTGCAGTGGACTCTCGTAGGTACTTGACTTGAATCCACGGAGGTGCTAGAGGAGGAGGCAAGTTAACTCTGGATCCCACTTCTCTAACACCATGTGATGGTGTCAGTCACTTTTGGCCAAGAGCTGCAAGTCAAACAAAAGCTTTATTTGGGGGTCTGTTTTAGGAACTGCAGTGTTGGGGACACAGATTTGCATAGAAACCCCAAATATGTTCTGAGGGGGACAGAAAGGGACAGAGTTTATAAAGACCACAAAAGGGGGTCTGCTAAGGGGCTTATACAAGTTGCTTGGAAGGAGTTGTGATTCGTGCTGGCAAGACGACTTAACGCGATGCTAGACTAGACGTGATTAATTGCTTATGTCTCCTGCTTGGTGAAACTTATTTTTAATAGAGATTTCAGTGCTAGAAAGTCAGTTCTAGGAACTATATCAATATATAGCCATTTGGTATTGCCCAGTTCAAAAGGCCCGTTTCAGCTGCCCTCCCCAGAGGCCTCCATTGCTCTCTTGACAATATCAACTCTATTTTGCTGTTTTTCTTTCACAGCTCATACAGAGAAAAATTGAATGTTACTCTGAGTGTATTATGGAACTAAGTGTGGCTTGAAGCCAGAGAGAGGTACCTACAAAAATACAATGAGAATAGACACACTGACAGAGAAGGTGGCAGTGGGAGTGTTAGTACCCTGCTGTTCTTAGTCTGTGGTGTCTTGGGCTTATCGAAGTGGCTACTGCAAAGACCTTCTGAAGTACATGGGGGAACAAATAAATACTACTATGGGAACAAGATGTTGTACGAGAAAACATTTTCTACTTTTCGCTAAAAAATTTTAATGTGTAATATAATGTTGCCCTCATTTGCAAACTTTGTTTTTTGAAATAACATTTTTTTATTGAGAAAAACCTTTGAATTTTGAGCGACGAGTCATCTATACACATTCTAGGTTGAAAGAGTCATCTGCATATGAGTAAACTGAGGCCCACAGAGATTGATTTGGCCAAGGTTACTCATGGCGTTAGTCAGTGGAAAAGTCCGAGCTAGAGCCACTGTCCCCTTTGGGCGCTCATCCCACAGTCTAACACTATCTCACACTTAACTCTAGAAACTTAATTTTGAACAATAAGAGTATTGAAAATAAGAGTATTAAGAGTATTAAGTATTAATAAGTATTAATAAGAGTATTAAGTATTTGAACAATAAGAGTATTAAGTAGTATTGAAAAGCCTACTTAATAATGCCTGAAAATATTGGCTATAGGTAAAAGCTACGCCCTATTTTTGTTGGCAAACAGCACTGCCATAGGCCGGTGTGAGGAAACAGGCCCTTTTTCACTTTGGAGGAGAGGAGTTAAATGGGTGTGGCGTCTTCGGAGAGCAGGTTGGCAGTATCTGTGAAAACTGAAAAATGCACATGCCTTTTTACCAGCAATTTTAGAAATGTACACAAGGAGGAGTACTGTTCAGTTTGTTGCAGCAGCATTGTTTTTAATAATAAAAGCCTGGAAACATGATCATTGGTAGGGGGACTAGTTAAATATATAACGATACTGCCATACGAGGGATTCCTATGCAGATGTTAAGCATGAGTTAGATCCCTATGTGTCAAAGTGAAACCATCCCTAAGAAAACTGCAGAAAGCAAGGTACAGAACAGTATGTAATTACAACCAATAGTTTAAAATAGAAAGGCGTGTGTACGCTCGTAGGTACATAGAACAGCTCTGAAGAGATACACAAGAAGTTGAGGGAATTCCTTGTCTCAACTTGTCTCACCAGGAGGGAAGTGGTGGCTGGAAGACAGAGTTAGATAAGGTATTTTTCACTGTAATATGCATGTAATACTTGTTGGGAGACACTTCTTCATGGGCCTCTCATGTTTGTGCATGTCTTGTGAGCAGAGGTACCAACCGCCCTTTGTTCCGTATTGTTTTTCAAAAATGTTTGTATAGCAAACAGTCTTAGAAGATAGGTAGTTATCTCCCTCCTGAGCAAGAAGCAGGTTTATTTACTGTCCAGTTTAACAATGTCTCCTTGACTCAGCGGTCAGGCTGATTTACTGCCATTAAAAGACTTGGGTCCCTCCTCGAGGTTCCTCATCACCTCCACAACCTGCTGTACATGCAGGCGTTTTCTGCTCTCTTTGCAGTGCCCAGTGTGGTTGGGGCGAACCATCTGGCTCCTGCTATCGCTGCGACTGCTGAAGTCTTTAGTCTCTGACTCAGGAGTCTCGTGTCTTCTGGCAGCGTCTATGAAACTATGCAGGCTACCATGTTAGCTTACCAGTGGGGTAACATCTGAAGATCCACGATGTAACAAAGGAGCCACTGCTCTTCTGAGGGATGCCATCTCAGTGTGACACTGGAAAGTCCAGATTGCCTGCCTTACTAGTACCCAGTTTTGGGGGGTAAGGTACCAATAGGTCTCTGAACTTAAGGAAGTCAAGGCTATGCTGAAAGCAGAGAGAGGAAAACAGGACATAAAAATGAATTTTAGTTTTGCCACAATGTAAGGTATTTGTGCCAAGGTGGCTATTGTTTGTCAAGAAGAAGTCTCTGAAAACTAGAAGAGAAACGGTTTTTTCCCCCCACGTCAGTCCATCTTTGGAGACGTTGTATTAGTGACATACTCGTATGCCCTTCCCCAAAAAACAACAACGAAGTGTTCTGTGGGCTAACACCATAGTTTAAAAAAAGAAAAAAAGTAAAACTATTCTGCATTTTTATGAAACTTGATAAAAAATAGTATTTCAAACTGTACAGTCACCAGAAGTACACAGTTATCAAAAATGCACACACTTCACTTGGCATCTCCAGCATCTGCAGCTTTCTGGGCCTGGTCTGTTTTCGCATCTGTTTTCTGCAGTTATTCCCAGCCTTGCCAGTGTCAACTGTCCTCTTTTTCCTTGTGCGTACTTTCTCTCCCTTCTTTGAAGGGCCTTTTTAGGCTTGGGCTCTGGCTTTGGAGGAGCAGGATTAGCAGATAACCTTGCATGACCTTCCCTGTGGTTCGTCCTTCCTCTTGGCTTTATCTCCTTTTGCCTTCATCTTGGGCATGTTGGTGAGGGTGGTGGGGAGTAGGCGCTGGATGCGGGGAGGCAGCTGCATGTGCGTGGGCTTTGGTTGGTCCAGGGGTCGTTCTTTCCTCTTCTGCACACTGCTCCTGATATAGCTTTCTGGGAGTTCTCAGTATTATCTTAAAAATTCATGAGGATTTTGTATTCTACCCTGTAATATATTTGTTATTGGGTTTTCCAGAGTTCAATAAATAATGTCCTGAGTTCAGGACCAGTTGAGAATAGGACATAGGGATCAGACAGGATGCTTATCAAATTGTCAGGTTTTTTATTGTGGTAAAATATACATACAAAATTTACCATTTTTAAGTGTACAGTTCAGTGGCATTTATGTTGTTAGGCAACCATCACCACCACTATTCATCTCCAGTATTTTTTCATCATCCCAAACTAAAACTCTGTACCTATTAAATAATAACTCCCCATTTACCCCCATCCCCCCCCAGCCCCTGGCAACCACTCATTCTACCTGTCTCTGATTTTGACACCTGTAAGCCCCTCATGTACGTGGAATCATACAATATTTGTTGTTTTACGTCTGGCTTATTTTACTTAGCATAGTGTCCTCAAGGTTTGTCCATGTTGTAGCATGTGTCAGAATTTCCTTCCTTTTTAAGGCTGAATAATATTCCATTGTGTGTGTATACCACATTTTATTTACCCATTCATCTGTTGATGGATATTTGAGTTGTTTCCGTCTTTTAGCTCTCGTGAATCATGCTGCTATGAGCATTGGTGTACAAATAATCTGTTCGAGTCCCTGCTTTCATCCTTTTGTGTATTACCCAGAAGTGGAATTGCTCGATTATATAATAATTCTCCGGTTGAGGAACCACCATACTGTTGTCCACAGTGGCTGTACCATTTTACATTCCCACCAGCGATACACATGGGGTGCCAGTTTCTCCATATCCTTGCCAACACGTCTTATTTTTTTGTTTTGTTTTGGCTTTGGTTTGATGATATCCATCCTAGTGGGTGTGAAGAAATAGTTTTATTACTGGAAAAGCTCACTGAGAAAGTGGCTTTAACGTGACTAGAGTAGGTTTGCGAATATTTCACCCTGGAATTAGGCTCACTTATTCACCTAGTCATGGGCAGCTTGGAACACGCAGGTCTCATTGTTGTCAGAGTAGACACGAATATCTTCTCTGTGTGAGAGGCAGATACAAGGACGAGCGCCCAGACTGGGTTGAGCCCAGCTGTAGAAGCGTTGAGGGGAAGGAGGGGGAGGGGCGGACGGGAGCTCTTTGGAGTTCTCCACGTGGAAAAGTGTGAGGAGGGAGCCAGTTTCTTTCTCAACACTTATGTGAGTTTTGGTGCAACTTCTTACAGTCAAGTAAATTTGCTCTAGAAAGATAGTCTAATTTTACCCTGTTCTCCTAGCCACCCAGCCCAGTTTTGGGTATGTGTAACGTAATTTGGGAAATAAGGGCTTTTGGAAACACAGTTGTACATCCCAGAAGAGCAATGCTCATGCAGTCACATTGGAAAGTTTTTTAAAAATATAATCCATACCTATTAATAGACACACTGATAGGTATAAATAGATCTGTGCCTGGACTCTCACACCTATTCAAGGTAATGGAACATTTAAAAAATGTTTTATTTGATTATAAAGCTAATATATTATAATTGGAAAATGTGAAACAGTGAAGGGAGCAAAGTAAAACTATCTATGGTTCTTCCATCCAGTGATAATCACAGTTAAACTATTTTATATGCTTTTCTGTGTGTATATTTTGTACTATATAAAATTTGGTAACCTGCAATTTTAATGATTTTAAACACTTTCCCAGGTTAGGAATTCATAAACATTTTTAATTGGTGAATACTATTCTATCATATTTCTTAATTATTCTCCCACTGTTATTTATTTGGCTTGGTTTTTTTCCCTTTCCTCTCCATTTCCGTTTTTCTCCATTTTTTATTTTTAGTTTTTACTATTATAAATAGTGCTCCAGTGGACACAGCTGCCTATTATTCTGGTCTACATTTCCAATCATTTCTCTTAGCCTGGATACCTAGAAGTAAAATTCTTGGGTCAAAGAGTGTTACCATTTTTAAGGCTCTTAGCAGGAGGGAAGATCTCTCTCTCTCCACTTTATACTTTTTGGTATAGATTAACACACAGTTAGAATTATAATTTGTTTTATTTGAGATTTATTTAGTATATGGGCTGTGAATTGAATGGGGTTTTTTGCAGGCTACTCAGCATTGTCTTGTGGTTTTGTAGAAAAATTCTGCTTCTATCTTCCCATTGCTTAATTCATTCACCTGTTATATGCCAGGCCATACACTAAGTAAGTACTAGGATGAACAAGAAGCAATCACGGGCCAGCCCAGTGGCTCAGGCGGTTAGAGCTCCATGCTCCTAACTCCCAAGGCTGCTGGTTCGATTCCCACATGGGCCCGTGGGCTCTCAACCACAAGGTTGCCCGTTCAATTCCTCAAGTCCTGCAAGGGATGGTGGGCTCCGCCCCCTGCAACTAGCAAAGGCAACTGGACCTAGAGCTGAGCTGCGCCCTCCACAACTGAGACTGAAAGGATAAGAACTTGACTTGGAAAGAAGTCCTGGAAGTACGCACTGTTCCCCAATAAAGTCCTGTTCCCCTTCCCCAATAAAAAAAAAATCTTTAAAAGAAGCAGTCACTGCTCTGTGGAATACCTTTTTGCAGGATGAGGTACAAGTGTTGCAGCCACTGCCATCTGTCATTAGTTGCTTTTTCTTCATCTAAGGAGGCTGCTCCCTCCTGTCCTCATGCTATTTATGTTAACAAGGGAAACAAACCGAAACTAAGCCTTTTTGGAGGACAGTTTATGCCTAGTAGAAAGTACGAATTTTGATGTGGCTTGATTGACACTTCCTTTATACTGACTACAGCTTGCATAAATTCCTGCCTGCAGTTAAATTAAGGTGTCCAAAACTGTTTCCTCTACCTGCGCTGTGGACCCCACCTCTCCCCCATTTTCCGTTTTCTCCTGAGTCTTAGTCTTTTTCTTTATTATCTCCTTTCTATTAGGCACTTAGAGCTACCCTGCTTTAAGCCCATACTCTCTTTTCCCCCCCTTTTTCCGCCTCTCCCCCACATCCCCCTACCGTTGTTTCTCAGACTAGTTGTGTAGGACACAGCTCCCTGGGCCATGCTGGTATTATGAGCCTTGCGCTCCCCCGGCTGAGGCAGTTGGTCACTGGTCGTCGGTTGGCTGCTCACGGCAGCCCTCGCTGGCTGCTGGCCGCACACGATGGCTGCCGGCCACTCATGCTGGCAACTGGCCACTCAGGGCAGCACATGGTAGCTCATGGCAGCACACAGCAGCCCACGCTGACCTCCGGCAGCCCAGCTCCAGAGAGAGCCATTGTTCACAGTCTTAGCTGTAGATGGTGCAGCTCACTGCCCCATGTGGGAATCGAACCAGCGACCTCGGCATTAGGAGCACAGCGTTCCAACCACCTGAGCCACCGGGCTGGCCCAAGCCCGTATTCTCTTAACCACTCCTGTTTCTCCCAGTCTCTCTTCAGTTACTGCTAGCTGGCTCTGCCTTTATCATTCCATCATTGCACATCTTGGTTGTTAAATCTAATAGAAACGTTTCAGTCTTTATCTTATTTCACCCCTCCGTTAGCAGTGAACATTGTTGACCACAAACTTGAAATATTTCCTGTTTTCTTCCTACTACTCAGCTACTTCTTATCTTCTCTTTACATTGGTCATGCCTTTAAAACTTCTCCTTAGGGTTCACTCTTAGACTCTGTCCCATCTTTTGTCATTTTATAATACTGTCTTTCCCTGAAAATAAGACCTAGCCAGATAATCAGCTCTAATGTGTCTTTTGGAGCAAATTAATATAAGACCCAGTCTTATTTTACTATAATGTAAGACCGGGTCTTTAATATAATATAATATAATAAATATAAGACCGGCTCTTATATTAATTTTTCTCCAAAAGGCACATTAGAGCTGATTGTCCAGCTAGGTCTTTATTTTTGGGGAAACAGGGTACTACTTCCTGGGTGATTTTATTTACTCTCATGGCTTCAGGTTCCACTTACATGCCTATATACTGATTCCGACCAAATCTGTGTGTCCAACCCAAACCATGCTACCTTTCTGAGTATCTATCTCCCTGTGTATATCCCACAAGTAAGTCCCCTAAATTCAAAATGTTAAATTGGAACAAATCCAAAACTTCCTCTATGATCCCAATTTCACCGAGGCATTTGTATCTATATATTTGCTCCAGCTGGAAATCTGGGTGTTGCCTTTGTTCCTTTTCTCTCACCTTTACCCTCGCTTTCATTCTCTTTCTCACTTCATATCTAATTAGTGAAATCCAATCATTTCAACCTCAGTCACTATTGAATCCTGTGTCTTGAACAAAATTCCTTTTTCATTTGTATGACAGTTAAAAACACAGTCCCAATGTGCCCTTTCTCCAGTGGCAGCCCTTCTCATTGTCTTTTTCTTTAAGGAAATATATTTCTCTTAGATTAGATTATAGATTGGGGATGGAAAGGAGTTAACTTTTTTTAATTTTCTCATCTTTTTAAGTGGATTTTCAGAGTGCTTTGCTTTTAGAAGGTACTGAGTAATTGTGTTGAACTGAAATGAAAGGATTTGAAACTGTTAAAAATAGGGTAAAGTGTGTGTGTGTGTGTGTGTGTGTGTGTGGTGGAATACTACACAGCCATAATACTACACAAAAGAATGAAATCTTGCCATTTGTGACAACATGGATGGACCCTGAAGGTCTAATGCTGAGTGAAATAAGTGAGAAGGAGAAAGACAAATACCAGATGATTTCACTCATGTGTGGAACCTGAAAAACAAAGTAAAACAAAAACAAACTCATAGACACAGAGGACAGATTGGTAGTTACCAGAGGGGAGGGGGTTAAGGGTGGATGAAAGGGGGCCAATTGTATGGTGACGAATGGGAACTAGCCTTGGAGGTGATCACTTTGTAGTGTATACAGACTCAAATTATAATGTGGGGTACCTGAGACTTATTTTAAAAAGTAGCTTAATTTTAAAAGCTTCTACATATCTTCATTAAGTCTGATAAAGAAGGGCTAATTAAGAAATAAGTGTGTTATAATAATGGAGATTTAAGAATTGAAGCAATCATTATTAAGATATATAGGAGGAGATGAGTCTCAAACTAAATATATTAATGCCACATGGCATAGTTCTGTTAATCAACTATTTTTATAGACTATCAGCTTCTAGAGCTAATCCCAATTAATTGTTAACAAATTTAAAAGGTCACAATATACCCAGTTTTTTGAGTGGTGGAGTTGCTGAAGGGCTGAAGAAGAAATTAACTTTTTCATAGCTTATTTTTCAGTGTATTAGTCTCTTGGACCATCATCACTACTTCATAGAACACAAAATAGTATGATATAATCAGATACGGCGTGTGTTTCCACTTTTTAACAACTAGATTTTATTCATATTAACAGGTATATTAAAAATCTTCTATAAAAATTCACACATTTTAAATGGGAGCAAAGTATGAAAGTTAAAGGTGTTACATGATAACTCAATTATGAAGTAGAGAGAAGAAAGAGTGAACCAGATATTCACCCTCAAAGCTCTTTATTCTTGGCCACCAGATGGCACAGTCGTTCCACATCAGCTGGTTGCTCTGAATACAGTAGAGGGGAAGGATGAGAGCAACAGTGCAACCAGCTGTCCCAAAGAATAGGATGTTCTTAAGTTGGTTCTTTGTAACCTTTGATTATTTTTTTAAATAAATTTTATTGGGGAATATTGGGGAACAGTGTGTTTCTCCAGGGCCCATCAGCTCCAAGTCGTTGTCCTTCAGTCTAGTTGTGGAGAGCACAGCTCAGTTCCAAGTCCAGTTGCTGTTTTCAGTCTTTAGTTGCAGGGGGAGCAGCCCACAATCCCATGTGGGAATTGAACCGGCAACCTTGTTGCTGAGAGCTCCTGCTCTAACCAAGTGAGCCATCCTGCCACCCCAGATATCTGTTTTATGTAGTAAAAGCAGGCCAGCAGTTTATACTTGCTTGTTCGAATTTCTAGTTCTTTTGAGGCTGGTTTTATGCTACTGTCAAATAAACCATGTAAATCTCTTGTAATTTTTGTGAGAAAGTTAACTTTTTAGATATAAGGATCAATAAAACATTAGTAACATTAAAAAATCAAACATAAAACATTACTGTGAAATATGAAGGTATCCTTTGTTTCTACTTACTAAATGATGCTACTGAAATTGTACTCTTAAAAATTCATTGATAGCTATTAAATAACGGATATAAATAACTTAGATATGACCAAAATGAAGGAATATCTATAGTAATATGAGAAACTGAACAAAGGTAGAGGAGCTGATGCGTTATCTTTGGTTGCTTTGAAATGAAAATTTGTTTTCAGTTGTAGATAGTGTACTTTGAGAATTTAAGAAACATTTCTCCCCACAGTTCACATATGCATTTGAAGAACATATGTGTAATCCTAGAACTAGAGGAATTGAACTGTAATTGAGTTGTAATGTTTATATTACATGCTAATAGCTATGTAATGATGCTTGGTGTAGAGATTAAGGGAAAAACTAAAAATGGTAAATTATGGAATATCTTGGCACTTTGAGGAAATACATAATTTAGGTTATGTGTCACCTTAGGTCCTTTGTGGACTGATACACAGAGTGTAAATAAATAAATAAATAAATGTTCAGGTTATGGAGCTACAGGACAGAATGGACAAATAGTACATTTTTTATTGAGATGTAATTGACATATAAAGTTATATTAGTTTCAGGTGTACAATATAGTGATTTGATATCTGTACTAATATATATTGCAAAATGATCACCACACAGTAACATTAGTAACACCACTACTAATGTTTTTTTTCTTGTGATGAGAACTTTTAAGACCTACTCTCAACAACTTTCACATGTGTAATACAATATTATTAACTATGGTCACCATGCTGTACATTACATCCCCAGGACTTACTTATTTTATAACCGGAAGTTTATATCCTTTGAGCACTTTCACCCGTTTTGCCCACCTCCCATACCGCTACCTCTGGCAACCACCAATCTGCTCTGTATCTATGAGTTGGTGTTTTCTTCTTGTTTTGTGTGTGGTTTTATTTTAAGATTCCACATATAAGTGAAGGAGTAAGTTTTGAGGACCAGAACAGTTCAGAGAATTTGGGCTTTGTGTTAAATATCTAAATCAGAGAAATCACTCTTTGGTAAATTATTTTTGCTCAGAGTCCAGGGGCACTGGGGTTCCTGTGGCCCCAAAGAACTGTTAGCCTAAAGCCTGCAGAAGACGTGAGAGGCAAACAACTTACACATTTTACAACTGAAGAAAGTTTGAGGCATTTGTAGAACATATATCTGTCTACAGCCATTTTTAAAACTATACAGTTAACTTCCTGATATTTCTTGGAATTTTCACTGACTTGGGCGTTTTCTGATCTTTTTGAAACAGTGACCACATGGAAAACGTATGCGGCTACTTAATGAAGTACACCAACCTTGTCACTGGGTGGCAGTATAGGTAAGTGTGATTATTCTATGTCTTAGCACTCTCCTAAGAGGCAGAGGTGGGTGATAATTGTGTATTCTGATATTACTTCAGCATAAACATGGCCAGGAAACCTTTTAGGGAAGGATTTACCATGTTTTCTAAAGTCTGATGACTTTCTTCTCTTTTTGAGAGGATGGGAGGAGTTGACATCTGTCCAAATGCAGCCTCCAAATGCCTCAGAATTTATTGCTGTTTTAGGATTAGAATCACTTGTTTAGCTGCTTTGGGCTTATTAAATATTTGCAGTGGTTAGGGTGGTTTGGAAGCAGCAAGCAGATTTGTGTTAGGTGCCTGTTTTGTACAGTAGTCTCAAAACTTCTCTGGGTTTGAATAACCAGCCCAAGGTCACTGGTCATTCAGTAAGTAGCAAAGCTAGCTGTCTTAAATACTTTGTAGAATTGGCAGTTGTGGAGCAGAGGGATTACACTTTTATTAGGATAAAATATACATAGCATATAATTTATTATTAGTGTACAGTTCAGTGACATTAAATGCATTCACATTGTTGTGCAACTAGCACCACTATCCATCTCCAGAACATTTTATATCTTCTCAGACTGAAGCCTCTGTATCCATCAGAGAACAGCTCTCCATCTCACCCTCCCCCGGTCCTTGCCAACCACTATTCTGCTTTCTGTACCTATGAATTTGACTATTCTAAACCTTATATAAGTGGAATCATACAATATTTGTTCTTTTGTGACTGGCTTATTTCACTTAGTATAATATATTAAGGTTCATCCATATTGCAGCATGTGTCAGATTTTCCTTCCTTTTTAAGTCTGAATAATATTCCATTGTATGTACATACCACATTTTATTTACCATTTATTTGGACATTTGGGTTGCTTTTACCTTTTGGCTATTGTGAATAATGCTGCTGTGAATATTGCTGTGCAAATATTTGTTGGAGTCTCGGCTTTCACTTCTTTGTGGATATACCCAGAAGTGGAATTGCTGGATCATATGCTAATTCTGTATTTAACTTTTGGTATCTCCATGCCATTTTCCATAGCAGCTGCACCATTTTACATTACCACCAACAGTGCACAAGAGTTCCAATTTCTCCATATCCTTACCAACACTTGTTATTTTTTATTTTGGCCTTTTTTTTTTTTTTTTTATGATAGTCATCCTAATGGGTGAGAAGTGGTCTCATTGTGGGTTTTACACTCTTTAAAAATGATAATACTAGAATTTGAACCCAAACAGTTCTGACTCCAAAGTCTGTGGTTTTACATTATATCATACTGCTTCTAATTCATTTGTCATTTGGAGACTTCTGCTTTTGGCCAGTAGAATAACAAGCTGAATTTGCCTTCTTACCTTAAACAACTAGAAAAAGGGATATAATACGTAAAAGAATGATTTCAGACATTTTAAGAATTGTGGAAGCGCTGAAAAATGTGATTGTTTAAAAGAGAAGGCAGTTTGGGCCATGTTTATTTAGCTGGAAGTCACATGAGGGAATCTAAATAGGAATAACATGCAGGAAACTAGAGGATATGAAAGCTCAAAGCTGGATGTGAAGAATTAGAAGGGAAGAGTTCCTGTTGAAGTGAAAAGGGCAGTTCTCCAGATTCCCATCTTACATTTTTTAAAAAAGCAGAGTCAAGGGAGGCTTTTTATTTTGTATTTTTCCACCTCCGTTTTTTGGTGATTTTTTGAAGGCTTACACATTCAAATGACATATAGAATATTAATTTTAAAAACTTTTATGTCACTTTGCTCTTAGCACTATTTTTCATTCCCTTTCTTAAAGGAGAATAAGTTAACTTTCTCTCCCAACATTCAACAACTTTCGTTCATATAATTTTATTGAATATTATTGAGAAAGTCTCAGAAGTGGAACAAAGTAACAAAGCTCCAAAACATACCGAAGCATATACAGTTTAGTAGTATATGTTCAAGATGGCATTTCATGTCAATGACAGCTTGAGAACATGAGGAGAATGGGCAGGTGTTTGTATTACTGTATGAGGGAGCCTGTCAAGAAGATTTATTGGCCACTGGTTGCCTGGGGAGTTAGCTAGCAGGTCCAAGTGAACATTATAGAATAGAGAGGGGCATTGCCTCTGCCAGTGTAGTCCCTCCAGTGTAAGAGGCCAGTTGTAGCAGTGCCAGAGAGCGTGGGTATGATGACAACTCATCCTTGTTTGCTACTGAGAACACAGAACCCATTACCAACTTGCCCCATCAGAGAGAGGTCTCAGCTTAACAACTAGACTGTTGTAGGGTCCACTTTAGAAAAAAACTTCCATCTTCCCTTTTCTGTCAACCTGGCTGGAGGTCTAGTGGTACAGCAGAAATACAGCTGGGTCCTCAGCATGGAATATGTAGATTGAATGATTCAAAGGGAACAGAAAGGTTAAGACCGTGTTAAAGGACCCTAGGCTTAGTGGCTCAGTTTCTTTGGCGTGCCTAACCACTTTTGTCCATGTGCTACTGGTAGAGCTTAACTAACAAAAGCTCTGCACCTATGCCAGATATTCAAGACAGTTTCCTTGCAATCCGTTTCTATTTTGACTAAGGGCAACTTAGAGCAGTTTAGAAGTTGACTTACAGCAGCTTGGAGAAATCCAGCCTGGGCGTACTCTGTAACTAACTACTTGCTCTGGAATGTAGTGCCCTAGGAAAGTACACGCAGCAAGATCCTCTCCTGAACCCACCTCCTTCTACTTTCAATTCTAATTCCTGGAGGTGAGATCACTTCCCATTTGGCTTAGAAGTGTGTATACCCTGAACATTAAAGCCTTAGGATGGTCGGAACAAAGCACATGGTTACCTTTTCCTTCCGAAATCTTCACTGACATTTATTTTTGTCCTAAGATATACTTCCGAGTCAGAATATTTTTTGGGTTAAAGTTGCATTTGATGATACTTCACTTTAAATTGTGGGCTATTTGAAAGATCAGTCATTTCCCCAAACTGACAATCTTTGTTATTTTGAAATTGCAAAAAGTGAACAATTATTTAATTGCCAATCTTAACAGCATTTTCTTTTAACAACTTTGGTGAACTTTCTGCAGGTGAAGATTTGTAAAAAGCTAAATCTTAAGTTTCCCTGTCACGCTTAACCTTTCTATATTTCCTTAGCTTATTGGTTAGGTCAATTTGCTAAAATTGCTTCAATCAAGAGTCTAGTATTCTTCTGGGCAAAATAGCTTTGTTAAATTTCCTCACTATGTGGGTTGTCTTTTTATCCCCAATCTACATATCTTGTAAAATATCTCTCCATAGAAGAGATGAAGGAAGAGCATTTGGGTTAATTCATGTGTAATGAAAGATAACCCAAAGTGCTCCATTATTACCAGTAGGTCCATAGCATCTTTTTCGTGTTACAAAGATAATCTGCTTTTCTGCAGTGGGTTTGCCGCCAGAACACAGGTGTCATGAAAACCACCGCTAAATCTAAGCCAAAATGGGAAGGGAAAAGACTCATATCAATATCATTGTCATCGGACATGTAGCTTCTGGAAAGTCTACCCCTGCTGGTCGTCTGATCTACAAATATGGTGGGATTGACAAAAGAACCATTGAGACGTTTGAGAAGGAGGCTGCTGAGATGGGAAAGGGCTCCTTCAAGTCTGCCTGGGTTTCGGACAAACTGAAATCTGAACGTGAGCGGGGAATCACTACTGGTATCTCGCTGTGGAAATTCTAGACCAGCAAGTATTATGTGACCATCACTGATGCCGCAGGACACAGAGACTTTATCAAAAACACGATTACAGGCACCTCAGGCCGACTGTGCTGTCCTGATTGTTGCTGCTGGTGCTGGTGAACGTGAAGCAGGTCTCTCCCGGAACAGGCAGACCCGTGAGCACGCCCTTCTGGCTTACACACTGGGCGTGAAACAACTAATTGTTGGTGTTAACAAAATGGATTCCACTGAGTTGCCTGACAGCCAGAAGAGATACGAGGAAATCGTTCAGGAAGTCAGCACCTACATTAAGAAAACTGGCTACAACCCTGACACGGTAACATTTGTGCCAATTTCTGGTTGGAATGGTGACAACATGCTGGAGCCGAGTGCTAACATGCCTTAGTTCAAGGGACAGAAAGTCACCGTAAAGATGGCAGTGCCAGTGGAACCACGCTGTTTGAAGCTCTGGATTGCATCCTGCCACCAACTTGTCCAACGGACAAGCCTTTGGGTCTGCCCCTCCAGGATGTCTACAGAATTGGTGGTATCGGTGGTCCCTGCGGGCTGAGTGGAGACTCGTGTTCTCAAACCCGGCACGGGGGTCACCTTGGCTCGTCAACAACTGAAGTAAAGTCTGTTAACAACTGAAGTAAAGTCTGTTGAAATGCACCATGAAGCTTTGAGTGACACTCTTCCTGGGGACAATGTGGGCTTCATTGTCAGGATTGTGTCTGTCAAAGATGTTCGTTGTGGCAATGTGGCTGGTGACAGCAAAGACGACCCACCAATAGAAGCAGCTCGCTTCACAGCTCAGGTGCTTCTCCTGAACCATCTAGGCCACATCAGTGCCGGAAACGCACCTGTGCTGGATGGTCACACAGCTCACATGATTGCAGATTTGCCGAGCTGAAGGAGAAGATTGATCGTTGTTTTGGGAAAAAGCTGGAAGATGGACCGAAGTTTTTGAAATCTGGTGATGCTGCCATGTTGACACTGTTCCTGGCAAGCCCATGTGTGTTGAGAACTTCTCTGACTATCCTCCTCTGGGCTGTTCGTGACATGAGACAGACAGTTGCTGTGGGTGTCATCACAGCAGTGGATAAGAAGGCAGCTGGAGCTGGCAAGGCCACCAAGTGTGCCCAGAAAGCTCAGAAGGCTAAGTGAATGTTACCCCCGATACCTGCCACCCCAGTCTTAATCAGTGGTGGAAGAACGGTCTCAGAACTGTGTGTCTCGTTTAACTGTTTGGCCACTTAAGGTTAATAGTAAAAGACTGGTTAATAATTACATTGGCCACTTAAGGTTAATAGTAAAAGACTGGTTAATAATTACAATGCATCGTAAAACCTTCAGAAGGAAAGGAGAATGTTTTGGGGACCATTTGTTTTTTTGTGTGGCAGTTTGTAAGTTACTAGTTTGTAAAATCAGTGTTTTTTAAAGGAAGCAACTTGACCAAAAAAATCTGTCACAGAATTTTGAGACTCATTTAAACAAAGTTTAGTGAAGAAAAAAAAGGATTATTAGTTAATGGTTTATTTTTTTATTGAGGTATAATTGATATATAACATATTAGTTTCAGGTATGTAACCTAATGATTCTGTATTTGTATATGCAGGAATACCTCATTTTATTGCTCTTTGATTTATTGCACTTCACAAATACTGTGTTTTTTTACAAATTGAAGATGTGTGGCAACTGTGCAGAGCAAGTATGTCAGTGCCATTTTTCCAGTAGCATTTCTCACTTTGTGTCTCTGTGTCACATTTTGGTAATTTTTGCAGTATTTCACACTTTTTTGTTATATTTGTTATGGTAATTGATGATCAGTAATCTTTGATGATTTGACTTTTGCAGTTTGGCAGGAGGTCGTGCCACGAACCACACCTATATAAGACGGCAAAATTAATCCATAAATGTTGTATGTGTGCTGACTGCTCCACCAACTGGACATTCCCCTGTCTCTGTCTGTCTCTCCCTCCTCCTCCGGCCTCCCTATTCCCTGCGACACAACAATATTGAAATCAGGCCAGTTAATAATCCTACAGTGGCCTCTAAGTGTTCAAGTGAAATGAAGAGTTACACATCTCTCACTTAAATCAAAAGCTGGAATTGATAAAGCTTGGTGAGGAATGCATGTCAAAAGCCAAGATGGACCAAAAGCCAAGATGGACCAAGGCTTTTTGCGCCAAATAGCTACCAAGTTATAAATGTAAAGGAAAAGTTCTTGAAGGAAATTATAGGTGCTACTCTGAACACACGAATGATGAGAAAGCGAAACAGCCTCATTGCTGACATGGAGAAAGTTTTATTGGCCTGGATAGAAGATCAAACTAATCACAGCATTCCCTTAAACCAAAGCCTAATCCAGAGCAAGGCCCTTACTCTCTTCAATCCTGTGAAAGCTGAGAGAGGTGAGGAAGCTACAGAAGAAAAGTCTGAAGCCAGCAGAGGTTGGTTCGTGAGGTTTAAGGAAGGAATCCATCTCCATAACAAAAAAGTACAAGATGAAGCAGCAAGTGCTGATGGAGAAGCTGCAGCATGTTCTCCAGAGGATCTGGAAAGATAAATAAAGAAGGGGGCTTGTAATGATGAGCAGGGAAAAGAAGGGGGAGAGGGGAATACACAGTAGAATGGGGCTAATTAATTAATTTGTTTAATATCTAATCAGTTTATTTAGCAATATGTAATAGCAAAAGACAAAGGCAATTAATAGAATATGCTAATGTCAGAAAGTAAAGGTGGTTAAGACTAAACTATATACATTGATAACAATGTCACGTCAAAGGCGTACACATACATATAAGTTTAAGAGATCCCAACATATGTTTAATATTGATCAAAAATCACTGGGCTAAATACACAAATAACATCAGTAAGGAGTATCCAAAAGCAGGAATAAGCTTTATAGGATAGTAACTATTACAGTAGATGCCAAAAGGTCATCAAATTGGGGGAGAACAGTACTGGAAAAGTCATAAATCAAAACTTTGTCAGGTCTGTAGCTGAGAGAAACTCAGGCGTCTCCCACCCCGCTGCTTGCTAGTTCCTAAGAATGCTGCTGCTGTTGGCGTTGTTGTTGTTGCTAGAAGTCAAGATGTCTTCTGACGCTGTAAACTGCAAGCTGCATACAAGTTTTCTAGATGCTAACCAGTTCTCAAGAAGGCTAACCATGGGGAACAACACTGGAGAGGCCGGGAACCAGCCAGGACTCACCAGGTTCGCTGCTGGAAGTCAGGACATCCCCTGGTGTTGTAAGCTGCATGTTGCTGGAAGTCTTCAAAATGTTAGCATGATGAAAAATCACCAATGACAAATGACCAAATTACGAAATAATAATAATTATTACACTGCCAGCTGAGGTCTGTCTTATGTATTTTCTCAGATGTACCTTAGAGCCAAGTTTCTTGTTCCTGCCTACCCTTCTGGAAATGGCCAGTTCTGGGAGGGTCCAGCAGTCAGTGATAAAAAAAGAAAATATATTACTTATCTGGCTGAAGGGCTAATTATCCGGACAAGCAATATCTACTGTTCTTGCTTGGGACCATCAGCCCAAGGTCTTCCAAAGCCTGGCCACGTGCCTGTCACGTCGTCCTGATGTAACTTAGCTACTTCTTCACTTCATCTGCTGATGTGAGCAAAACAGACAGAACAAAGAGGGAATTCTCTCAACCCCTGATCAAGAATTTCTTTAACCCTAAGCTAACTATCACTTCACAGCGCACACAGAACAGCAAACATCATCTCATATCTCCCCTACTCGAGCGAATGAGACCAAACAGAAAAACAACCTCATCTCATGCCTCCCTGCTCGGGAGAACGAGACCCAGAAAGCAACATCTCATATCTCCTCTGCTCGGTAGAATGAGACCAAAGGGGGAGTTTACCCAACCCTTGATCACAGCACAGAAATCACCTCGCATGCAGAAACAGATAAAAGCCAATAGACAAAAGCTCACATCAATCAATGAAGGCAATTTTTCTCAAACATCTACCCTACAGGGCTACACTAAACAACAGATGTTCAATGTAGACACAACAGCCTTATATTGGAAGAAGGTGCCATCAAGGACTTTCCAGCGAGAGAGAAGTCAATGCCTGGCTTCAAAGCTTCCAAGGACAGGCTGATTCTCTTATTAGGGGCTAATGCAGCTGGTGACTTTAAGTGGAAGCCAGTGCCTCATTTATCATTCCACAAATCCTAGGGCCCTTAAGAATTTTGCTAAATCCACTCTGCTTATGCTCTGTAACTGGAACAACAAAGCCTGGATGACAGCACATCTGTTGACAACATGATTTACTGAATACTTTAAGCCCACTGTTGAGACTTACTTCTAAGAAAAAAAGATGCCTTTCAGAATATTACTGCTCATTGACAAAGTACCCGGTCACTCAAGAATTTTGATGGGGATATACAGTAAAATTAATGTTGTTGGGGCTGGCCCGGTGGCTCAGGAGGTTGGAGCTCCATGCTCCTAAATCTGAAGGCTGCTGGTTCGATTCCCACATGGGCCAGTGGGCTTTCACAGGGTTGTCAGTTCAACTTCTCTAGTCCCGCAAGGGATGGTGGGCAGCTCCCCCTGCAACTAAAAGATTGAACATGGCACCTTGAGCTGAGCTGCCACTGAGCTCCCAAATGGCTCAGTTGGTTGGAGTGCGTCCTCTCAACCACAAGGTTGCTGGTTCGACTCCCGCAAGGGATGGTGGGCTGCGCCCCCTGCAACTAGTAATGGCAACTGGACCTGGAGCTGAGCTGTACCCTCCACAACTAAGACTGAAAGGACAACTTGAAGTTGAACAGCACCCTCCACATGTAAGATTGAAAGGACAACAACTTGACTTGGAAAAAAGTCCTGGAAGTACACACTGTTCCCCAATAAAGTCCTGTTCCCCTTCCCCAATAAAATCTTTAAAAAAAAAATTAATGTTGCTTTCATGCCTACTAATACAACATCCATTCTGCAGCCCGTGGGTCAAGGAGTGATTTCAACTTTTAAGTCTTACCATGTTTCCCCAAAAATAAGACCTAGCCAGATAGTCAGCTCTACTGCGTCTTTTGGAGCAAAAATTAATAAAAATTAACATAAGATCCGGTCTTATTTTACTATAAGACCAGGTATAATGTAATGTAATATAATGTTAATATACAATACAATATAATACCGGGTCTTATGAGATACTATATTAATTTTTGCTCCAAAAGATGCATTAGAGCTGATTGTCTGGGTAGGTCTTATTTTTGGGGAAACAGTATTATTTCAGAAATACATTTTGTAAGGTAATAGCTGCCATGGATAGTGATCCCTTTGATAGATCTGGGCAGAGTCAGTTTCTGGAAAGGATTCATCGTTCTAGATGCCATTTAGAATATTCGTGATTTGTGGAAAGAGGTAAAAATATCAACATTAACTAGGAATTTGAAAAGTTGATTCCAATCCTCATGCATGACTGAGCGGTTCAAGACTTCAGTGGAGGAGATAACTGCAGATGTGATGGGAACAGCAAGAGAACTAGACCTAGAAATGGAACCTGAAGATGTGACTGAATTGCTGCAATCTCATGATAAAACTTCAGCAGATGAGGAATTGCTTCTTATGGATGAGCAATGAAAGCGATTTCTTGATTTGGAATATACATACCCCTGGTGAAGATGCTATGAGCATTGTTGAAATGACAACAGAGGATTTAGAATATTACATAAACTTACTTGATAAAGCAGCGGCAAGTTTTGAGAGGACTGACTCCAATTTTGAAAGAAGTTCTACTGTGGGCAAAATGCTATCAAATAGCATTGCATCCTACAGAGAAATTGTTCACAAAAGGAAGAGTCAGTCCATGCGGCGGACTTCATTGTCTTATTTTAAGGAATTGCCAGAGCCAGCTGGAGTGGAATTGCCACTCCAGCAACCACCATCCTGATCACCCAAGCAGCCATCAGCATTGAGCCAAGACCCTCCACCAGCAAAAGGAGTATGACTCCCTGAAGGCTCAGATGGTGATTAGCATTTTTTAGCAATAAAATATGTTTTCAAAAATTAAAGTTTATTAGAGTGACCATATTGGTTAGTAAAGTTACATAGGTTTCAGGTGTACAAGTCTGTAATACATCATCTATATATCACATTGTGTGTTCACCGTCCAGAGTCAGTTCTCCTCCCATCACAACATTTTTGAAGGTTTTTTAACTCGAGGGTATGTGCATTGCTTTTTTAGACATGATGCTATTGCACACTTAATAGACTACAGTATAGAGTAAACATAGCTTATATGCACTGGGAAACGGAAACTATTCACGTGACTCGCTTTATTGCACTGTTTGCTGTATTGTGGTCGTCTGGAACCAAACCTGCGGTATCTCGGAGATATTCTTGTATTGGGATTTGATCACCACAATAAGTCTAGTTAACATCTGTCACCATGCATAGTTACAAATTTTTTTTTTCTTGTGATGAGAACTTCTAAGATCTACTGTCTTAGCAACTTTCAAATACGCAGTTCAGTATTAACTGTAGTCACCATGCTCTACGGTTATTGGCTCATTTCTATCATTTTACCAGTCCCTCCTCAGCAGTACTTTTTGCATATCTAGGTGAGTGCCTCCCATGTTGTAAATCTGTGTTAATCCTTTTGGGATAAGAAATATGTGTTCACAGCAAACTTGAGATTTCCAAACATATTCTATTCTAAATTTTCTTTGAATTGACTACTTTTAAGAAAAGAGACTAGTCATTTTCCTTTGTCTGTTTGAAATAAATTGTACTTACTGCTTAGAACAGGGGGAAGAGACTACTTTCCTTTTCTCATTTCATGTTTCTTTTTGTTAACGGCTTTGTTAAGAAAGAATGCACACCCCCTAGGATTCAGTTTGCCCACTTTAAGTGTACAACTCAATGGTTTTTAGTATGCTGAAGAGATTGCTTTCTTGTCTTTGTCCATTTGGGCTGCTATAACAAAATACAAATTGGGTGGCTTATAAAGAACAAATGTATTTCTCACAGTTCTGGAGGTTGGAAGTCCAAGATCAGGGTGCCAGCATGGTGAAGTGAGGGCCCTCTTCCTATGGCAGACTTCTCGTATTCTCACGTGGCAGTACAGGGGCAAGCGAGCGCTCTTGAGTCTCTTAGATAAACGCTGATCTCATTCAGGAGGGTTCCACCCTCATGACCTAATCACTCCCAAGAGGACTCATCTCTTAATACCATTACCTTAGGGATTAGGATTTCATCATACGAATTTGAGAGGGACACACTCAGACCATAGCAGATTCATATGTGTATTTCATATGTTTTAGAAATTTAAGATGTTGTCAGTGACCATCTTGTGTTCAAGTAATCCCTTCAAATCTTTGGGAAAATAAAGATAACCCTATTAAAACTGGGCAAAACTTGATGGACTTCCAAACTCCAAGAACTACAGATGGTCACTAAAACACATGAAAAAGTGTTTAACTCCTGTAGTAATTAATGATGTGGAAGTTTTAAAACTCTCAAAAATGTTAAAATTAGTTTACATTTTTATCAAAATATGGGAACATAATTTTAAAAATCACAAGCATGCTAAAAGATGACAAGAAAAACAATAGTCCTTTGCTTTTTTCTTTTCCATCTCCCTTCTTAGGCAACCACTTTCAACACCTTTTGCTTGCTTCTCATTGGTTGTTGTTTTATTTTTCCTTTCCCTAAATAAAAGACTGATTCCATTCACTCCCAGTTTGATATGGTTGCCATATTGCTTAAGATAATATCTAATAGAACCTTAAACTGGAGCAAATTGTCTGATGTTACAGAACACACTAATATGTCGTATGCTAAACTGTTCCAAACCCAAATATAAATTTTTGAAATTGAATCTTTCTATTTTTTAAAGAGAAGATGGATAACACTACTTAAATTGGAATTTGAATTAATATATTTCCTAAAGTAGTTCATCTAGAACCAAATCAGAACATCAAATTCTTTTCCAAAGTGTATCAGTATTTCATCATTTAGTTTCAAGTTTCTTATGTTTCTGCATCTCCAATTCCAGCTTTTTCATTTTTAAACAGGATAACTAATCTTTAGATGTGACCTACTTAATGACACGTTCACAAAATCTTTCTACCCTGACATTTTCATGGTATATTTCACTGATTAATCTTATATTAGATTCATTTCTTACCTGGCATTTAGTTAACCTCAGAGCTGATGTTTTGATTTGTTTATAGTGAATTTTAAACAAAAATTCTCACTATCAGTTTTCCTTGGGCAGTTTACCTTCCCTGTTAATGAATTCTGGAGAGAAGTCTTCCTGTGAAAGGACACTAATTTTTGTTTTCTTTCGTGTTATGTGGTGTGCATCTTCCCTCTTAAATGCCGTTTCTTCAGCTGGACATTTATTAAACTCATTCAATTTTTCAATAATCTTTACTGCTAGGAAATTCAACCTAGTGCTTCCAAGTACTTCTTAAAATTCTTTTACATTTTATTTTTTTAATGGCAAAAACTCCAGAGTGTATAAGTGATTGAAATTTGGTTTGCTTTAGTTTGACTAGGGGAAATGTTTTAAAAATAATGACTTTTTTTTTTTTTATCATTACAGGTTTTTTGTTTTAAACAATGAAGCTGGTTTATTGGAATACTTTGTGAATGAACAATCTAGAAATCAAAAACCCAGAGGGACTTTGCAGCTTGCAGGAGCTGTAATATCACCCAGTGACGAGGATTCGCACACCTTCACTGTAAATGCTGCCAGTGGGGAACAGTATAAACTCAGAGGTATGACTGAGATATGAGAACTAGCATGTGATTTTCTTTTTCCCTTGAGAAGTTGGTTTACTTCCCTGCTTTCATTTGGGTTTTGGAAATGGAAACTATTGTCATTGATGATGTAAATACAATATTCTAAACCTTGCAATTGCTTTAAGAATTTATGAAATGTTTTTTGTTTGTTTCAGGTGTACAAAGCAATGTAATAGACATTTACACCCTCAAATTGAAACCGCCTCTCCCACCCACCCCCGCCATCTATTACTTCTCTGACATTGTATATAGCTATTACAATACCATTGACTATATTCCCTATGTTGTACTTTACATCGCCTGACTATATATATGAGGGGTGCCAAAAAAATGTATACAAGTGGACACTTTGGTCAACGTTGCTCAGTAGCTCGCTGTAATTAGAAATGTCTGGACGCCGATGGTAACCACTTTGAGCACCTCTTGTAATTGCAGAAGTCGAACGTGACTTGTATTCATCTTTTGTTACCGGTATATATTGACTATTAACAATTTCGATTGTTTTTTCCTTTCTTAAATGTGTATACTTTTTTTGGCCCCCTCTGTATGTATGAATCTATGAAATCTGTTTTAATAAATAACTTTTTTTGAGTGAGACAATGAACAAGTCTTTAAGCTTGACCCCTCTAAAAATTCGTAGAGGTAAAACCCTGATTACTGAGAACTCTGAAAACACAGGCTTCTTTGAATGATATTTTTTATGTCTGCCGTGGATTTGTAGTTTATTGCTTTTCTTGATTTGGTTTGTATTCCCTCTTTGTGGTTTTTAGGAACTAATGTAGATAGTTGGGATTAATTAAAATATTCATATTCATTAAAATAAAATATAACTTTGTTTAGATAAATTTAATTTGTGTAGAAGTTTTTGTTTTTCATCTGATTAATACACATAAAGTATAAGAGTAATCCTACTCTTATGCTACTTGAGATCTGAAAGTATTGAGTACACGTTAAATGCTTAATAAAGGTTATTTCTTTAAATAAGAGCATATTTTTGTGAGAAATTTAAGACATGTCAAGTCTCATAGCCCCATCTAACTGCATGTAATTTATTCTCCTGAGGAAATATCCACATCCAGGTACTCTGTTATTTAACAGGGCTGATGCTTGGGCCTCTTTCCTGCCTCCCTACAGTCAGGACATTTGCTCCAGGGAGAGTAGGACCAACTACTGGTTTTCAATGATCTATTTTCATGCTGTAGACAGTTGTATTCCAGAAATCAATATAAAAGGAAATAACTTTTAGGTTCTTTTTATCAGCCACTGATGCTAAAGAGCGACAGCATTGGGTTAGCCGACTTCAGATATGTACACAGCATCACACTGAAGCTATTGGAAAGGTATGTGGATTCATGTGTTATATTAATGCACACAAATGGGAAAGAATTAATATTTCTCTTACATTTTTAAATTGAGATACTATTCACATACCATAAAATTTACCCTTTTGAGTGTATCATTCCGTGTTTTTTTAGCATAAGTACAGGATTGTGCAACCATTACAACTATCTAATTCCAGAACAAAACACCCATAATCACTAGCAGTCACTCCATTTTCTCCCCTTTCCAAGCCCCTGTCAAACACTTAAGTTATTTTCTATTTCTATGGATTTGTCTATTCGTGGCATTTCACTTAGCATAATGTTTTTAACGACATGTGATACATGTTGTTGTATGTATCACATTGTATTCCTTTTTATGGGTGAACAATATTCCATTGTATGGGTGTACCACATTTTGTTTATCCATTCATCAGTTGATGGACATTTGGGCTTCCATTTTGTGGCTATTAGGAATAATACTACAGTGAACATTTGTGTTTAAGTTTCTATGTGAATACATGATTTCAGTTCTCTTGGTTATATATTTAGGAGTGGAATTTAGAAGTGAGTCATATGGTAGTTCTCTGTTGAATTTTTTGAGGACTTGCCAAACTATTTTCTAAAATGGCCAAACCATTTCACATTCCCACCAGCAATGTATGAGGGTTTCAGTTTTTCCACATCCTCACCAATGCTTGTTATTAACCTTTTTTCCCCCTTAACTTGTTATAGCCATCCTAGTGGGTGTGAAATGGGCTGTCATTGTACTTTTGATTTTATTTCCCTAATGACTAATAATGTTGGGCGTCTTTTCATATGCTTATTGATTATTTGTATATCTTCTTTGGAGTTTGATTTTTTGTGAAAAGGAGGGTCTCAGTACTTGAAATATGAGATTAGAGATATCTAAAAACTATTATCTGGGCAGCATAGTTAAAGGATTCCATATCTACCGTGGGTGATAGCTGGACTTTTAAAAACATTTTTATTCCTAGTGGTTTTTTTCCCATAAATGTTTTAAAAAGTTGATTGTGATTTAGGCCTACTGCACAGTCTTCAGGAAATGCTACACAAAAGCTTTACTCATCCTGCAAGATTATAATAATTGGAAATGATCAGAAAGCACTCATTTGTTCCAAAGATACTTGCATGTCACATTTAGAAAATTTATCATAATTGAATATTGCTGAGTATATTTTTTGCTTCAATCATGGTGTTTAAAAATCTGAAATTAGAAATTTCTTATCGTTCTAATATTTATAAAAAGTGAAAAAATATTTGTGACAACACACCTGGAATTAAGTTTCTAAATATTACCAGTTTACTGTGGGATGTTTGAAATGCTTAAACTTTGTGTGTCTTAAAATTTTATCATTTTCAGAAACATTCTTGTAGTCAATTCTGAGGTTAATTGAATTTTTAAGACTATCCATGGGTAAGCCTCGAATGTATGATAGGTTGAGGGTTAGAGAGCCTGAATTTTTTTGAAAAGGAATGATTTTCTTTGTCTAACAGAATAATCCTCCTCTGAAATCACGGAGCTTCTCACTTGCATCTAGTGGTAATTCTCCTATATCCCAGAGGAGACCAAGTCAAAATGCCATTTCTTTTTTTAATGTTGGACATTCCAAACTACAATCAGTGAGCAAAAGAGCTCATTTACCTCCAGATCATCTTGTGGAAGTCAGAGAAGTAAGTATGAATTGAAGTCAAGTTAAAATGCACAAAATAATCTTACCTGCTTGATTTTGCCACAAACAAATTTTTTTTAATTCTTTTTATGTCTTCTGGGGCCCTCAATGTTTCCCATCTAGTATGCTGAGATAATTTTTTGGTCATAAAAATTCCCTGATTTTATATGGTGTCCTAAGTTTCCTTAAGTCTGTCAACTATGTACTGGGTACATTCTCATTTTTCAAAAGTCTGTATCTTATTTCTCAAGTAAAAATACAGACTTTTTGATAAAATTTATGATCAAAAGGGTTATTAAGCCTAGTGGGAAGACCTTATGGCCAAACAAGTGACTCTTCTTTAAAAAAAAGAACTTATATACAGATAGAGATAGACATAAATAGAAAATTTCAAATATACACAAAAATAGAATAGTTAAATCCTTCATGTTGCCTTTTCTCACCATTTCCCTCGTTCCCTTTCAAATTGAGTACCAAATAATTCTAGTTAACAAAAAATGCAGTTGTTAGGTTCTGAATATTCCTGGTATTGTTTGCTGAGTTAAATGTGATAGAGCTTGTAGATATTTATTCGTGGCCTAACACAGATGTGATTGGAAATTAGAGAAATATTTTAAGAGCCTTTTAAGAATTGTGGCTATTCTTCTTTGGTACTGCATGAAAACTTGACAGTGCTAGTTTCTTAAATGTTACATGCAGCGTGGAATCTAATACATATCAGTAAACTTCTCATATTCTGTTACATGACAACTCATTGGTCTGTCTTGCACTTTGACTAGATCCTAACCAATGCATGATTTTGTAACACCATGCATTAGTCATTTGGAAAATATTAGTTTATAGAGTTATGCAGTTCTTGCAAATGTTGATCTATTTTAGGATTATACAACATCAAATATTCACATTTATCAACATCCCTCTCAATCTCATTAGAAAAGGCTTTCAGTATTGGGAAGCCGTTAAACTTATGGCGACAGATATAGGTTTTACAAAATTCTAATTTTCATTTTAAAGCTCAGAGTTTATAATTGGCAACAAATATACTGTCAGTTTTTCTTGAAGTGACAGGCTCATTTTGTTTAATTTTGAGAAAATGTCTACCACAAACCCCTAAGCCTGAATATCTTGTATCTCCTCTACTACAACATTCTACACTCTTGTACTCTGGTCACCAAACGTGTGGAGGTTCCCTCCCCCACACCATGCAATTCTCTTTCTCTGTGGACACCAGCTGGTTGTTCTACAATTTAATTCAGTTCTAACACTGTCTACCTGAGGTAGTGTACCCACTTCAGACACCTGTCACAGCCCAGGTTGTCACCTGTGCCTCTGACCTACTGGCTATAAATCTGAGATTTCTATTACTCTTTCCTCAGGCACAATCATTTGCTAGAGCAGCTCACAGAACTCAGGAAAACAGTTTACTTACTGTATTACCAGTGTGTTATAAAAAAATACAATTCAGGAACAGCCAGATGGAAGAGATGTGTAGAGCAAGATATGGGTTAGGGGCACAGAGCTTCCGTGCCTTCTGTGGTCCTACCGCCCTCCTGCGACCTCCATGTGTTCATCAATAAGAAGCTCTCCAAACCTCTTCCTTTTGGGTTTTTATGGAGGCTTCATTATGTAGCCACGACCGATTAAATCAGTGGCGATCATCGGTGATTAATTCAACCTCTACCACCTCTCCTCTCCTTAGAAGTTGGAGATGGGGAGCTGAAAGTTCTCACCCTCTAATCACGAGGTTGGTTCCTTTTTGGGGACTCACCAAAAAATCACCTCACTACCATAAACTCTAGTGTGGCTAAAGCGTTTGTAATGAATAACAGAAAACACCATTTCACCTTTATGTTCTGAATATATTTCAGGAACAAATCCAAATATAACAAAAGATGCCCCTGTGCTCTAATCACTGAGGAAATCACAAAGGTTTAGGAGCGGTGTTCGAGGAAGGGATGGGTGGCAGAGACCAAATATATATTACTTATTACGTCACGCATCCTTTCATGTCAAAATAATGATTTGTGAAAAAAACAGCTAGTTCAGTTTGCAACTCAGTTGCACAGTGCTTTTTTCCTTTAGGTAAGTACTGCATTTTGCTGTGCAACAGAAGGGTTTTTTTTGTTGTTTTTGGTCTGCGACAGAATTGTACTTCCCATTTCTCATATAGACTTAAAAATATGTACTCAAGTGTCAAGATATGGTAAAACTAATAATTTGTACTGCTTTTCCAAGGCATTCCTAAGTAAACCTGGCCTGTTTCCCCCTGTAAATGTGTGGCCGGAAAGAATCCAGTGACTGCTAGTACAGTCGGTGCCACTGCCTTGGTGCTCACTCAGATGCCAACGGTTTTACCCAGCACTGCTTTTGCACCATTGGAGCAAACGTCATCACAATTAAAAAGGCAAATAATTTGCTAGAATTATTGTGAAAATAGTTTTGACTTCACAGACCTGAAAAGAGTCTCTCAAAGGTCTACAGAGCACACTTTGAGAATTGCTGTTCTAGAGTGATCCAGCTCTAGGAAGTTGTAAGGCAAAGATATCATTCAGAGTGAATTTGAAAGGAACATTTTAATCAGTTCATGGGTAAGTCCAGCACTAGGTTAAGTAACAGTTGGCAAAAGCAACTATTGAGAATAGTCATATTGTGCTTGAACATGAATTGATTACTAAAGCTTTACCTAATTAAAATGACGTACTTGAGAATTTACTGTTTATTATTAGTACTATATATCAAATCACTCCATTATTCAATGTATGCTTCATCTGGAGCTGTTCTAGGCCCTAGGAGTAGCTGAAACGGCCAGTCTTATAAGGGAGACAGACAAGTAAAATACAAGTGATAACATCATGATTCTAATCTGGTTTTCAGACAAACTAGATGCCACCTAAGTGCTATACTACAATCACCATATTTGCCGTAACTAGCTGCAAAACACAGAATAAGCAAGCTCTCAGCTTTCTTGAAGCGTTCTCTTTCTTGAGGAATAGGGTTTATAGTGTCAGGAACAGTTACTGAAATAGCTTCATGAATCATAATCCGTTTTCTTTTTCTTTGTAAATATGATCAGCTCATTTGTTTGCTTTGGAAAGAACGATTATCAAATTTTAACATTTGTGGTATAATTATATTTGAAAGTTAATTTTGTCTAGCCAAGAATATCTCTCTTTCTTAGGCCTCTTCACTTCTGGCATTTGCACCACCAGGTGGCTTTTTGGGGCCGTTTGCACAAAGAAACACATTTTTTTCCTTAAGTGTTATATTGTGATAGCTCATTATTTATGTAGTGACTATCCTACTTGTGATTTTTTTTTCCTTTATAAACTTTTATTGGCTTATAATATAGAAAAGTATACAGATTATAAGTGTACATTTTGATGTAATTTCCTCCATGTGATCAAATCCTGGATATTAAATATTACTGGCACTTTAAAAGACTAATGCCTCTCTATCATCATGCCCTTCCTCGATATCATGACTTCTAACACCGTAGATTTATTTGGACTATTTTTGAAATTTCTAAAACTGGAATCAGATAGTATGTACTCCTTTGAGTATGGCTTCTTTTCAGTCAACATTATATGTTTGAGATTTACTTATGATGTTGAGTGTAGCACTTTATTTTCATTGTTATACAGTATTTATCATATTAATATACCTTAATTTTATTTATTCATTCTAATGTTGATAGGCATTTGAATTGATGAACGTGTATACACATATGTGTTGGTTACATATCTAAGAGTGTAATTGCTCAATCATGGATTATATTTATTTAGTTCTGTAAACTTAACTTCATTAGATATTGACAAACTCTTTTCCAAAGTGGTTGTACTTATTCATAAGGTTGGATTATTGGAAATTAGTCCCAGAATTTAGATACAAAAGCATTTGTACACACACAGAGCACGCGTATCTATGCATGTATAAATGTGTGTATATAGATACTTTCATACTCACACTTTTCATTTAAAAACTTTTTTTTCTGGTAAGGGTGAATGTTTGATCCAATAATACAACATGTTTTCAAGAACTAGTTCATGTATGACACACTTGATTTGCTTGGTAGGATCAGTTTGCATTTCTTTCACTAGACCTCTAATGAACTGTATTACAAATTATCTGGAACAAAGCTCTGAAAGCTAAAAGAATCTTTCCACTATATAGAGTTTCTGTGTGAATTAAAACAGTGCCTAAAGGATGGGCAATCTGAGAACCTTCTGCTCACAACTAAAAGTAATTAAGCATAGTAAATTCAGTTTTCATTTTAAAAAATTAAATTTCTCATCAATCATTGTTATTCCATTAGCTCTGTTAGGAAAAGTGTACAGGGCTCTGTCAATGACAAGAACCTGAATCTCTGGAAATATTAGAAATAATTTTATTTGGGCCTATCTGAGGATTGTATCCCAAGAGACCTTCAAGAAACCTTGGAACAGGGCTCTAACTGGAAAAGTTGGGTGGGGGGAGTTGCTTATATAGGCAGAGGAGTAAGTGAAAAGTACATCTGGTACGTTAGAAGTTTCAATTAGGGCACGTTCGGTTCAATGATTAACAGTTTTACATCAAATGGAAGGAATGTATAAGGTTGGATCATCATGCTCCCTAGTATCAGGGAGTCTGGGGACAGGGTCTGGAAATAATTAAACTGCTTTGAAACTCCTTGAGGTGAATTTTTATCAGAATGTAGAAGGAACAGTCAGGCACTGTTTTCTATAGTCATTGATTTTTAGTGTTAAAGCTATGTAGGTCAAATACATTAAATGTATACACATTTTAAGAAAGGAAAAAAACTGTATTAAAATTGTAATACTCAACATATACCAACAACAAAAGATGACTGCAAGTCACTTTTGACTTCTACACTTATAAGAGGTGCTCAAAGTGGTTACCATCAGCATAACTTTAATACAGTTTTTTCCCTTCTTAAATGTGTATACATTTTTTTGGCACTCTCTGTATATATATGTGACTATCCCCCATGGTTTGCCTTAGGAGGAATTTGGATAGGCTCAGTATTCTTCCCTGGGCACTGATTTACTCAGAGGAGCTTACTCACCCTACCTTTCCTCAGCTTCTAATCAAAGCAGAGTGTATTTAACTCTTTTAACCTGAAAAGCTTATATCTAATACATACTTGCTTCAAAATCAGGCTAATGGGAGCAGGAAGTTAGATTATGAAAGAGGAAGCAGGTAAAGCATCATGTTTTTAATGTAGGTTCAGATTGAGCCTGACCAGAAATGCTGAGAAGAAGGTGGTTGAGAGCCTAGACGGGGATTAATTTTACTTTAGAATGAAATGTTTACTGCAGCTATTAAAGATGATGTGGAATGTTCTTTTCGATGATGTATAAATTTATACTGTTTATAAAAAGGTTTGTCAGGGCTCTTGAGCTTTGTGGCTTCCCCAAAAAAGTGTAGCTGCCAAAGATCACCATCCTTTGCTCAGTTGATAATCACTATTAAATCGTCATTAATCGAGGCTAGCCAAACAAACTTAAATAGATATCTAAGCCTAATATATCCTAAAAGTGGTCAAAGCTAAATATGGTAATTAAAATGGCAATTATATATACGAGTGTATATATATATATATATATACATATATACTTATATATATACACGTATATATGTATATATACGTATGTGTATATATATGTATATTTATACGTATGTACGTGTGTATATATATATATATGTTATGAGTGGGGACATACAGAACTGTTGTTTTCCTTAGATGCTGTCTCATGCTGAAGGACAACAAGAGACTTAATTAGACGAATTGAATGCCTTCCTGCTTCTGGCCATCTTTAGTTCCTTGGACCAGGATCTCTTAATGCTCAAAGCTACTTCCATGGCAACTATGAACTGCTTAAATGACTGCTTTCATATCCTACAATTGCAGCATGCATCACATCAGAAGGGCTCGTTGCCTTCAGGTAAGTTATAAATTAAAGGTAGGACTTGGCGGCGGCCGAATGGCTCAGTTGGTTAGAGCAGGAGCGCTTAACAACAAGGTTGCCGGTTCGATTCCCACATGGGCCAGTGAGCTGCGCCCTTCACAACTAGATTGGGGGAAAGAAAAGTTATAGATTAAAGGTAGGACTTAACATTAAGGGCCAAAATGTAGAAAGGACTACATTCATTGTAATTCTAACAGCAGAAAATCTTAAATAAAAAGCAAACAAATAGAAAACCAGCGAGCCTCTTTTAATGATCCACTAATGTTATAAAAAGTCTTTTTATTGTGCCCTTTTTTGAATCTAAAATTATTTGGGTCTAATGTCTAATATCATTGAATATCTCTTTAGAGACCTCAAACTTATCATGTCAAAAACTGAACTCAAAACCCACATCTCCCGTATTTCTGTTAAAATTGGTGATACCACTATTCATGCAGTTGACCAAAGTAGAAATATTGGGATCATTTCTTGAGTTTTGGTTTAGTTCACTATTCATTATTTCCACATTTGAGATACTGAGATATATATTAAAGTCTATCCATCAACTTTCAGTTGAAAAATAAGGTATACATCATACATCAAGTATTTGAGAGCATCTGCTTACTGAAATAATTTACTGGGAAAGAATGTTTATTGCATGGAGAACAAAAACAAGTTTTTCTATTAAATGAGATGAATAAACTCATCACATTTTTTTTATTGAGATATAATTGACCTATAACATCGTGTAAGTTTAAGGTATACAACAGTGTTGATTTGATGCATATGTATTGCAGCATGATACATATCTATATGATTACTACCGAAGCATTAGCTAACACCTCAATCATGCCGCATAATTATCATTTCTTTCGGTGGTGAGAACATTTAGGATCTGGTACCTTAATGTTTCCCTGAAATAAGACCTAGCCGGACAATCAGCTCAGTGTGTCTTTTAGAGCAACAATCAATATAAGACCGGGTATAATATAATATAATGCCGGGTCTTATATTAATTTTTGCTCCAAAAGACGCATTAGAACTGATTGTCCATCTAGATCTTATTTTCGGGAAAACAGGGTAGCAGCTTTTAAGTATAGTTGACCATAGTCACTATGCTGTGCATTAAATCTCTGGAACTTTTTCATCTTCTGGTTGCAAGTTTGTACCCTTTAATATCTCCTCCAATTCCCTACCCCGATCACTTGTGTTAATAGTAGTAACTTAGTATTTCACAACAACTCATTGTTCTCTTATTCAATTTACTCCCCTTACTGTGAAAGATAGATACTTTAGAAAGATATTGAGTCTCTGCTCAGGAAAAATTTATCATAATCAGATCCTGATATGGGTATAGTATGGATCCCATCCTCACATGTGCTAAATATCAATATTTCAAGCTAACAGTTTTTTAATGTCAATTGTAGGTATAGGTCAGGCCAATAAATTACGTGTGTTCCCCTTCAGGACTAATAGTCCACTTGGGCACACATGTAAATAATATGTAAAGTGCCACTTCAATGCGAGCAAAGTATTGTGGATTAATAAGAATGGATTCATACTTCCTGATACTAAAAGGTCTAGGGAAAGGCACAGAAAAGCAACCAAAACCAATTAGCTTAGGGGAGGGGAGAGGGCATGCCAAAGAGAGAAGATCCTAAATTGTGAGCTGTGCACGTGGACTGCTGCCTTGGGGGAATTCTAAAAAGTCCGATATAAATTTTCTCCTGTTACAGAGCAACACACACTTATAAAAAACTGAGAAACTACCATACAATTTGAAGAAGAAACACGAATCATGTGTTATCCTATCAACCAGAAACTTCCATTGTTAATATATAGTACACTACGCACCAGTTTTTCTATTTTTCTTCTTAGTTTTTGTTTCTTTTACCCCATTGTTATTAGAAAAATAAATGTTTGTATCTTACAATTTTTTACTTAATATCAAGATATTTTCCAATGTGTGATATGCTTTCAGTAAACATAATTTTTATTGACTGCATTATGTTACTTTGAGGGGATAGATGAACTTTGGTTTACTTAATATTCTCCTATTTGAACATTGGATAAGTTACCCTGAAGCTAAGAAATTTCTCATTTGGTAATAATAATTTTGTCTGTAAAATAAAACATTTGTTTCCAGTTTATGCTCTTAATTTTTAAAAATTACTTCATGTTGCACAATGCTAGTACTAACTAGATCCTCAACAAATACTTGATTAATTAAATACTATAGAATTTAAAGATTCTTTGAAATTTCACTTGTGTGAATTAACACACAGCCTTGTTTTGAAATGATTGCTTCATGATTAATGAAGCATGCACAAATTTACTTTTTTAATTTAAAAGGTGAAACATATTATAAACTTTTGAGAAATGTTTGAAGTAAAAGTTTTTCTCCTACATCAATTTTTGTTTTGTTAGCACAGATTTGTGGTTGTTTGGCGGAATTAATTAACTAGTATTGGTATTTCTCATTGTAAATTTCCATGTTTCCCAAATTAGGTCTATAGAAATTTATCCTCAAGTCACGTGAGAATGAAAATATAACTGGCAAGAAAAATTGAATTACCTTCCAACTCAAATTTTGAGATGACACAAGAAATAAAATCTGAATTCATGTTAGTGTTTAGTCCCATAAGGTCTCTTAATATGTGTTATCCAAAGACTCATTGATTTAGAGGAGTCCTGAGACCAAATGATTGGCTTGATAAAGAGTTTTATTATAGTTTACAACCAGTTGAGTGATCTCTTAAAACAAATGTCTTAAATTTAGTGTTTGTGCACATTCTGTTTTGAGAAGTAAAGAAATCTAAATAGTGATATTAAAAATAAACATTTTTAATGTGGGAGCAAAGTGTTTCCATTGCTTTTTTTTTTTTTAACACTATCTTGACTTTTTTGTTTTTTGGGGGGAATATCGGGGGACAGTGTGTTTCTCCAGGGAGTTGTTTCTTCAATATAGTTGTGGGAGGGCACAGTTCAGCTCCAAGTCCATCACCATTTCAATCTTTAGTTGCAGGGGGCGCAGCCCACCATCCCATGCAGGAATTGAACCGGCAACCTTTTTGAGAGCTCGCGCTATAACCAACTGAGCCATCGGGCTGCCCCTTCATTTCTTTGGAATTTCGAAACAGCCCCATGAACTTATTTATCTAGGGTATATCCCCAGTCAAGAATTTCCCAATGCCAAGTGAAACTGAACTATAAGGCAGAGTGCTCTGGTAGCCTCATAACTTTGTAATTTATTTCTCTAAGGAAGCCTGGGGTTTCTTATAGACTGAGTAAATTCCATACTTTTTAAAAATTTCTGCTTAGTAGACTGAACATCCCTTAGTGTAGTACGCTATCAACAACATTCTGTGAAACCTAGATCAGCCTCTGAAATCAAATGGAACATTTTCCATTATTGATTAGGCATAGAATCCACTTTGTTAAACTACTTGAGGGTAATAAGAGACATTTGAGTCATTAATTGAGAAGATGACAGGTCTGTAAATGTGACTACTGTCTTTCACTGGGTCAGCTATTATTTATTCAGCAGTAGAACCTTTCAGTTTAAAAGTATATGGAGCTTTTTTTATATGATTGAAAAAAAGAAGAATGGACATATATTTTCAATTCTTAAATTAGATCATGGAGGTTATATTGCTTGGTTAGAAAACTGCTACTGAGAATAAGGTTTAACCCAAATTGAAGCAAATTTTACTATTTTATAGTCCAAGGTTCCTCCTGTAATTGTGACTCCTTAAAGCCCAATTTCATGCTTTTTGATTTCCAGAGGGACAGGGTTCATACAGAAAGGACAGCAAATCAACGGTTAGGAAGGGAATATACTTAATGATTCAGCTTTGCCCGAGAAGTGACTTCAGTGCTATTCAAAGTTGATTCTTTTAAATGGTGGTATCTGATTTCAAGTTGCAAGGTGCTCTTTTGTAAAGCACCCAATCGTGCTGCTCATGCTAATGAGGTACACATGGCTGTCTTGCAGAGTCTCTTAACAGGCTGAATTGCTTTTAGACTTGTAGGCTCAAAACAGTATTGTTTAATAAAATCCACATCTGCTGAACTTTCCAGATTATGAGCAAGTTTCAGCGAAAGTTTTCTCTTACTTCATCAGGAACGACAATCGAATGGTTAGAACCAAAGATACCTTTATCAAACCACTATAAAAATGGAGCTGACCCGCCTTTTGCAACTGAGCAGAGTAAGCCAGTGGCAGTCCCAGAAGACCAGAGTGTTGCAGAATCTGGACTATTAACAAGGGTAAGGTAATGTGAAAATATGGCTTTGGTGTGAAAATCAGGAATCACTGAAAAGGGTCAGTTCCCTTTTCATTGTCAGGGCGTGCAAGTCAGCCTAACACAACAGCAACGTTCTTGTAGACTAACTACATTGACTGTGGAAGAGGTCTGTTGTGTAAAATTTGTACGTATTGTATTTTCCAGGTTAAATTATGTGCCCTTTTCAGTTTGGGTTTAATATTGCATGATAAAAAATGTGTTTAAAATTTTAAATTTGCATGTTTTTCTAGAAAATAGCTTATCTAATACAAGATTATTTGCATATTTATCTCTTACATTTCTTAATTTAACATCATTTACTAGATGTTTAGTAGTATAATTACATGTTTAAAAGTTTACTATTAAGTCTTTTTGATAACCACTTTACCAAACCAAATTTTAAAAGTGTTATTCTACTTGAAATAGCACGTGGTCTTAGGGTTTAATATTTTCCTAAAGCATTATTCATTCCACATTTCTTAGAAGCTAGAGAGTGTTTTATTCTATTCATAGTTCCACCACTGTAGCATATCATTCTGGTTCAATGAGTTAGTAAATATTTGTTAAGCTATTTAGGATGTGACAAGTCCAATGTTAAAAATTAGAGGAGACACAAAAATAGAAGACAGTTCTTTCACTGAAGAGACTTAGAATCACAGCACATATATGGGCATTTAAAGAAAGAGAGATGTACTGAGTGGAGTGGATAAGGAATGCTTTGGAGAGAAAGTGGACTTGGAATTGGGCTTTGAAAGGAGATAAGATTTGAAGAGAGGAGTAGTGAGGAATCTCAAGATGGGGGAGTACTGCAAGCAGGGATACTGAGGCATATATACTTATTGTGAGGAATACTTGCTTGATGGTTTTGAATCCAGATCTGGTCATCTACTAACGTGGACCAATCAGTTAACCACTCTTAGCTTCAATTTCCTCATCTGTAAAGCAGGAATAATAATACCTTATAAGATTGTTATGAATTGCTAAATGAATTTAGCAGAGCACCTGGTTTATGGAAAACGATCACAGGGTTGTTGGATTTTACAAATCCAGATGACCATTCATGTTGCATTCTATGTGGAATGATAATCTCTGGAGCATTGCTCCATTGCATATATTGTAAACTGTGCCCTCGAGGAACGTAGAAAAGCATGCAGAAGAATTTAATCTTAATGTGATAGATAATAAGGTCATGAGCACAGGGAGGGATGGGGTATGTTTAGGAAGATTGGTATATGATATGACTTGAAATTAAAGTTTGGGTAGAAAGCTATAGAAGTAGAAGTGAAGACATGAATTGATAATGTGCATTTCAAATGAAAAATCAGTTGGACTTGTGGTTGACTGGTTATAGGGTTGGATCACAGCAAATGTTTGAGCCTAAATGACTAGATAAAATCGTGGTGCTATACACAAAACTAGGAAAATTAGGAAGAAAGAGCTTTGTGAGGGAAAAGGTTTAGTATGGTTTATGAACATGTTGAGGAAGAGGATATGTGATTGTAAATGTATATAAAAAGCAATTGGAAATAATGAAACTAAAGCTTTGCAAAGAGATCAGGACTAGAGATATAATTTGCAAGTGAAAAATTATAAACTATAGGTCATATACTCCATCTTCATTCTTCTAAATGAGAATACAAAGTATGCTGGAGGTCAGGATAGAGGTGTTTGAGGAGGGGCACGGATGTGGGGAGGAGATAATTGCTATCTCTATTTGCAAATCTTCTGAAGTGCTGAGTAGACCAAGTATATCACGTAGTGTAAGTAGAAAAAAATAAGCACACATTTTTTTTAAGTTACAAGACATTAACCTCCATTCAGGCATACCAGAACAGACCTGAATTTTCCAAAAAAAAAATTCACACGTGCCTTTTTTGAAATATGAGTGTTACTGCAAGCAGGAGACATATGTTACAGTGGTGGAGATTTTGCTGTCAGGTGATAGAAGAAATAAACCCCAGTGAGGCTAGAACAAAGCCCATGGGACCATTGTGCCCAAGTTAGAAATCAGGACAAAAAAGGGCGTTAGTATGAGTTGTGGAATATTGGGGTTTCCCTTTGCCATACAATCTCCAAGTAATATGAATTCCTAGAAACTCAACAGCTCTTGCCACTGCATTTGCTAACCATTCTGGGTTTGTAGGGATTTTGTACATTTGTGCATGTTTATTCGAATTTTGGTAATGCCCCCCCATTTTTTTTTTTTTTACCTTAAGCTTTTCTTTAAGAAAGGCATGATGACCTCTAAGAAGAAGCATTTTAAAAAGAAAGGAGAGCTTCCAAATTTTTCCATTCACACCAGGCTTTAGAATCAGTATTTGTTAATAGAACTACTTTTTTTTTCTATTCTAATAAGTAATTTGACTATTTTTAGAAAAACAAAGACTGTTCTTTTAAATAGTTTTTCTGCCAGATTGTTTTTTTTACCTTTAATATTATTTTCATGGGGAAACTGCAAAGTAAAGTAAACTTTATATTGTCTAATAATGTAAGGCTATATTTGCATTATTAATGTGTCTGACCTCAATGTAATGGTACCTATTCAGAGGATTGGAGACCATTATTTAATCAAGACCTATTAGGTTTTTTTTTCAACATTTCTCAAATGAATATTATATTTGGTATCCAGATGTAGAGAGGGGCGTGATCAACTTCTTCCCGTTTTATGATGAGTAAACATTGACAAGTAAACTGTGTTGTGCAACTGATTTAGGGTAGATAACAGGAAATACTTCCTGACAGACTCACTAGCCATTGAAAGGGGAAATTGAGAAAGCCTTTGGGAATTTCTCAAGGTTATAAAAACAGAAGTAATTCTGATTTATACAAACAATAATTGTTTATGTAATCTTAACATGCAGAAGTGAACTAGACTTTTAAATAATTTATCAGAATTTGAACTGCTATAGATTTCCTTGGTAAAAGGAACAGGAAAAAGGAGAAAAAGGCAAAAAAATGATCAGAAACCCATTATCCTTTAACTCTGTTTTATATTTTGTTGAGAATATGCTAAGAACATTAAGTTCTTGATTTTAGGCCTGATTAGGACTGGTTTTCTTTGCCTAGCTTCATAGAACAGGTTATGGGAAGATAAATTCAAAGGCAGAGACAGCTCTAAAAAGGAAAATCATTTCCTTTTTAAAATCCTCATGACTTTAAAATCTAATATAATACCAAAGACAATATATTCATATGAAGCTCTCTTGCACAAAGGTAATAAAAAGAAGTATCATTGACAGAGATGGAACACTGCCCGCACGTAAGCATGGAAAGTGACATCTGATAAGGTTCTGTAGAATCTTGGGATTTGAAACTGTTATTTGTTACTTAAATAGAAATAAATAAGAAGTTTTTCATAACCAGTCATTTGGAGCAAGATGCTGTTGAGATGAATATAAACATTTTCAGTTTTCCAAGGGGTTGTTTTATTGATTGGTTGATTGGTTAAAGAGCTGTGCAGAAAACTTTTTGTGGCATTAAGATGGCATGAGAATCTACAGGATTTTCATATCTGCATCTAGTATTCTCTTCAACCACAAGTTTTCCTCCTGATGATTCCAGGAATAAATGAGCAAATATAGATTACAATTTGACATGTAAAGTCACTTTAAAATTTTACTTTTATTTACAGTTTTAGTTTAAAAATAGGGCAAATATTTAAGTCTCAAAACATACTGAACTTAAATTATAGTTGTGGTGGTGTTTTCCACTCTTTTTGAAAAAATCATATTTTTACAAAATACATGTATTTTATATGTGACATATATGGCAAAACACAATATTCAATGTCAGTGATAATGGTTCACTAAAGGAAATTGTTCCATGGCCAAGCGATGGAAGTTATATTTTCAGAAAGATTTTTGCCTGTCCTCAGATTCATTTAGGCCCAATATAAATGCCTTCAAGTCTGATGTTGTTCTTTTTATTCTTAATGGAGATTAATAAGCATTTGTAAGAGCAGACTTTTGTTTTGCATCAAGGAACCTGAAGAAGTCAATGCAGATGATGAGGTGGAGGACACGTGTGACAATAAGGAGGACGACCTGGGAGCTGTGGAGGAGCAGCGCAGTGTTATCCTCCATCTCCTGTCACAGCTCAAACTGGGCATGGATTTAACACGAGTAAGTAACGGGAGGAACTGTCCACGGAGATGGACCTATAGTTGTTAATGTTGTCAGGCTTTTTATTCTTTATGAGTTGGTTTCTTAGTCTCTAGATCAGCATTTCATAAAAAATGTAATTTTCAAAAAACTGCCAGCAGGAAGTTGCATAGCGAATAAAGACCTACAGTCTTCTTTTTCTGAGGGAAATTAAAGGGGTCCCTTGGTAGACAGAATTGGAAAATTTAAAGAAAAGGATGTAATCCCACAAAACCATGAAAGGCATTGATACTTCTACTGTACTCTTCTCATGTTGACGAGTACGTTTTGAGTGTTACAATAACAGGTCAGCGGACATTTTCTGTAAAGGGACAGAAAGTAAATATTTTTGGCATTGTGGGTATACTCTCTGTTGGAACTACTCAACTCTGCCTTATAGTATGAAAGTAGCTATGGATAATATGTTTCAGCGAAACTATATTTACAAAAACAGGAGGCCAGATTTGGCCCAAGGGCCATAGTTTACAGACTGTCTGAATTAACTAGATGATGGGAATCCTTTCACAATGTATGTGTATATCAAATCACCACAATGTATACTTTAAATATCTTATAATTTTGTCAATTATATCTCAAAACTGGGGGAGGGGAAGTGTGGTCTGAAAACCAATAACATCACCAGCACCTGAGAACTTTGTAGAAATGCAGAATCTCAGCCCCCAGTCCCAGACTTAGGGAACCAGACTCTGCATTTTAATAAGATCTTCTTGTGGCTCAGGTATACATCAAAGTTTGATTAGCACTGATCTGCAGTTTTTAATTTTAGGCCAGTCTTCTCTTAATTTGTTTTTTAACAATCACTCTGACATTAATTTAAAAAGCCAATCAAATTCAAAACCTATATACGTATGTCAATATTTACTACTGTGGAATTATGTACTTTGAATTACTACTGACATTGCTTTGCATTAGTATGGAATTTCAAAATTGACTTTAGGAAGTGTGTTTCAAGTTGAGGTTTTTTATGCCAGCGAAAGTAGTGAAGGTGTAGATTAAAAGGTTATTAGAAGGGCGGCCAGATGGCTCAGTTGGTTAGAGCGGGAGCTTTCAACAACAAGGTTACCAGTTCAATTTCCGTATGCAATTGTGGGCTGCACCTCCTGCAACTAAGATTGAAAACAGCGACTGGACTTGGAGTTTAGCTGTGCCCTCCACAACTAGATTGAAGGACAACGACTTGGAGCTGATGGGCCCTGGAGAAACATGCTGTCTCCCAATATTCCCCAATTAAAAAAAAAAATCAGGATAGTGTTTAAAAAAAAAAAAGGTTGTTTGATTCCAATGAATTATTCACCTGAAAATATAATTTAAATAGAAAGCATATTGCCTTTTGCATTCTCGTGGAAGCATTTCAAAATCAATAACTTACTTTTTTCTTTACTTAGACTTACCAGTGATTCTGGGAGGATTTAAAAGTTGGTTGGTTGGTGGGGTGGGGTTTCCTTCTAGTTGCTAGATGGGATGCTGCCCGATTCATGAATTGTTTACTAAAGCCAATAGATCTTTTTAAAATATCTACATCCTACATACATACATACATTCATACATACTGGTTTGAATTAATCGCCTAATAAGCCAGACTTTAGAAATTCATAAGACACCCTTAAACCTTTCATCTAACCTTCTATTTCGCTAGACTATTTCCATTTCCAGAAATATCTTCCTATTAGTGGTTCAGACTATTAGTTATAAAGTTGTTTAAATGAATCGTCATTTGAGGGATTTGTTTGGTTATTATGATATTTGCTGTCCTTTAGTAGATTTAGGTTTATAAAGCATAATAAGTACAGTGTTGGGATTTATGAGGCATAAGAACATTTGAAAATAATGTGCTGTGATAGTAATCCAGATGGTAAAGCTCTCTCGGCATGAATAACTATGTATAATATAGCTTCCCCATATTTGTACGTTGTTAATTAAAAAGATACATACTTTTTTTACATTATATATAAAATTGTTAATGTTAACCAATCATGAGGTATTAATACTCGCATAACATTTAAAAGAATGTTACTTTTCAAGCAGCATTAAAGTACCTGGTGACTAAACTGTTGTCACAGCCACCTCCCATCTACAATAACACTAATACAACAAATATTTATTGAGCCCGTCTTCTGTTCCAGACACTGCTAGGTACTAGAAGTACAGCGGCAAAGAAGGTACTCGTGTTCCCAGCCTGCATGTTGCCAATAAGTAACATACATTCTCCTCACTGTTCGTTTTGTTAATTTTTAAATAATATTTTGAATTTAGTATAATTAAACACTTCACAGAAGGTTAGGAAAATGAAAGGGAAAAATCTATAATTCTACGACCCTAACAACACAGCCCTCACTTTCTGAGATTCCCTTCCAATCTTTTCTCATATAATTATAGTTCATATCTAATTTTGTTACGTTCCTTTTTCCAGTTAATATCTTTTCTTTGTGAAATGTATTATAGACACAGGAGAATGCATATAAACATTTCAAACAATGATAAAACGAACACCCCGTGTACCCACAACTCAGATTAAATTATAGGACATACGTCGGCAGACTTGTTAGCTCTCTGAGTGCCTATCCCGGTTGGAGTCCCCTACTTTTTTCCTAGATGCAACCAGTTACTTGACTTTACCAAAGGTTTTACCACCTATATATGTACACTATAACAACGTTTGCTTAGTTTAGGAAAAAGTGAATAACCAGCACAGCCTTAGCGGTATAAGGAAGGGCTGTATTGCCATTCATAGAAGAAGGCTCCCAGACGAAGATAAACTAAGTAGTCTCTGGCTTCAGCTTTTTATAAGTTCTTGAAAAATGTTTTAGATGAGTCCTTTCTGAAGAAACAGAAAGCATAGTTGTAAATGAGTCCTGTGAAATACTCAGCTCACAGCGTGAGAGCATTTGGTGTGAGCCAGATAACTGGGCATCCAGCAGGTATGTAGGCAGAGGGAGTGAGTGTGCTGCTCAGTATTTTCTGCTTCTAAGCCAAGCACTGACCTCAGCAGTAGACGGAAGCCACAGCTCGTCGGTGGGTGAAATGAGTGTCTTCTGCCAATCCAGACGGCTGTGCCATGTCTTGGTATAGGATTCTTTATATCCATTGTCCCTGGGTATTTGGTAGGCCTTTCAGTATGACAACTCATATTCTTCAGTTCTCTGAAACCTTGAATTATTCCATGGATGATTTCTGTCTTCCAGTTTTTTCCTATTCTCTCTGAAACTTTTATTTTATGGCTCTTGGACTTCCTGGTTTTGCTCTATGTTTCTCTTCTTTTCTCTCCATTTGGGAAGACTTTCATTTCCTTTTAAGCATGCATTTTAAAAATTATTTTTTAAAAAATTTACATATAAATTTTATTTGATAAAAGCATGTTTATTTTTTAATGAGACTTTGTGACTTTGCTTTTAATACTCATCTAGAATTAAATGTTTTCAGAGACATAAGAATAATGTCTACAGATAAACACATTGGATTAAAATTGACCTCTTTGGTTGATTTCGTTGTTATTGTTTTAGGTGGTGCTTCCTACATTTATCCTAGAGAAGCGTTCCTTGCTGGAAATGTATGCAGATTTTATGTCTCATCCAGACCTGTTTATAGCCATCACTAATGGAGCCACAGCTGAAGACAGAATGATTCGTTTTGTTGAGTACTACCTTACCTCATTTCATGAAGGCCGTAAGGGAGCCATTGCTAAGAAACCGTACAATCCTATCATTGGAGAAATATTTCACTGTTCCTGGAGGGTGCCAAAAAGTGATGTAGCATCCAGTGTTACTAGCAACTCTTCCACCCAGGCAGTCACAAATCATACTCCTCTATCAGAGGAGGCTTTGAGCCAGGTGGGACCAGACTGTCACACAGTCAGATTTGTTGCTGAGCAGGTTTCCCATCATCCTCCAGTCTCAGGATTTTATGCAGAATGTGCAGAAAGGAAGATGTGTGTAAATGCGCATGTCTGGACTAAGAGCAAATTCTTAGGCATGTCGATAGGCGTGACAATGGTTGGAGAAGGTAAGTAGAAAAATTATTTTCCAATTTTTAATATCAAACTGTAATCTCAAATTTTGAGAAGCTAGATAAATATACTTATAAATTTGAAATGTTGAATGTACTACTTTTTTCCCCTAATTCCTAGTATGTTCCAGAATGCTGGTGGGGGGAAAGGGTGTAGTTATGGAAAAACATAAATTCTCTTTAACATGATTTTTTTATGATTTTAAATGTAAAATATTTTTTTAGCAGAAAATTTGGAAAACTTAGAAAAATGTTAAGGAGAAAATAAAAGCATCTCTAATTCCTCCATCCAGAGATGGATAAATTTAGTTAGTATTTTGTATTTTTACTCTGTGTGTATGTTCGTACTTTTATAAAAGTTTTATAAAATTAGGAGTAATTCTCTCTATATAGTTTTGTTTTTTTGCACTAAATATTCATTTTCCCATGCCACTGATAATACTTTAAAACATATGTCTTTGCCGTTATAAGAAGCTCTTAAGAAATATCTTCTTCTTAATCATATATATGGTGATGGAAGGAGAACTGACTCTGGGTGGTGAACACACAATGTGATATATAGATGATGTATTACAGAATTGTACACCTGAAACCTACGTAACTTTACTAACAATTGTCACCCCAATAAACTTTAATTAAAAAAAAGAAAGAAAAAAAGAAGTATCTTCTAGGTAAATCTACATCGTTTATATTTCTCACAAATATATTCATATTTATAAGGAGATATTTATAGAATGTTTTAAAATACATTGCCAAACTTTAATTCTACTTCAGAAAAAGATTATGAAAATAATCTTTTATTTTGGCCAGTGTTTTTTGGCCAAGAATACAAAGAAAGAAAAAAATCAATAATCGATAAACCTCCACTGAAATCATTGCAGAGTTAATGCAAATATAATGCAGGAAATAAACTACCATTTTAATATTAAAGGGAACACTCTTGTGCATAGAATACTTTGTTCTGAATGTAAACTTAACAGTGTAAGTATGGCATCATTAAGCCTAAGACTAACGTTTTAGATTGTGTTATTGTAGCTTTGAAAAAAATAGTTTATCCCCCTTTTCAGTTTTCCCTATTTTTAATAACTGTTGTGATGAGTCTTACCAACTTTTTATAACATTGGAAAAGATTTTTGTTTAAGAAAGTTTGCCACCTTCAGCTATAAACTTTTAACATTAGCCCTAAGCTCTTCATAAATCTATTTATTTTATAGATGAAAAAACTGAAGTCTAGAAGTGATGGGACGTGTCCAGGGTCATAAAGGTTAAGGCATAGCCAGAATGAGGCATAGAACCTCATTCTTTGACACACTTTCCCTGAGGACACTCTTATCAGCTCATATAACAGAAGGAATCTGATAATGGTAGTCTCTCCTACTTCAAGAAAGAAAATACCTCAAGAAATGAGGAAAAGTATTAATATCTTAACCATGCATTAATCATGAAGGAGGTACATGTTAATTTTTTAGTAAGTCCTAATTATATATTCATGGATTGCCTTTTAGAAATTAAATTACTATTGGTACTCTCAACAGAAAGTAAATTAAATCAGGAATGGAACTTAGAACATTCATTTTGCTCCTATTAGCAGCCATGTTTTTTATTTAATAGTACGGGAAAAGTTTGTTTAATTATTAAATGAGATTTTAGAATTCTTTGAACCTCAGTTTTAACTAGTCTTTTATCACAAATATTTGAAACTAATTGTATATTTCTTCAGATCTTATGTGTATGCTACACAGTGTATGCTACTTAGTTAAATATATTCTTAGAAATCAAAGATCATAATCCCAGTTATAAGGTCATGTAGTTTTAGCAAAGTAATAGAAATACGATATCTTTTCCAATTTAGAATTAATCACCAGTTATTAAACACTTGAAGTATACCCCAGTTTGTTATCTGTATGTCTTCTGACATCACTCATTATATTAATATATAAATATAGCCAGAACCATGTCGCCTGTGAAATGGCTCAATAATTCTTGATTTATTGTTGCCCTTTGTGAAGACTGCTAAGGGCAATACAAAAAAATAGTTCAGGGATGGCCGGTTAGCTCAGATGTTTAGAGCGTGGCGCTAATAACACCAAGGTTGTCGGTTTGATCCCTGCATGGGCCATTGTGAACTGCGCCCTCCTTAAAAAAAAAAAAAATAGTTCATGTTGCTTTACATAAAGTAGACTACTTTAGAATCTCAGTTTGTGTATTTGCTGATCCTAAAAATTAACTACATTAAAATATTTATCACAACTCTTGCCCTTATTTGTGAGTATTAAGAAGAGTGCCTAATGAACGTTTATTAAGAGAGAGATACCGTAACAGTTCAGAGCAGTAGCACATATCCAGGTCAGTATTTATTTGGTTGGTGAACTAGGTAATAAGCTTAGGTTAGTAGTGTAGCCAGCTCAAGTCTCCTTAGTGTCTCTTAATTATTTAGTTAGATCGATTATTCATTAATGTAATTCCTTTTTTATGCTTTTTAAAACCGTTCTTAATATAGCATCACTTAATATGTAACAAGCCCCAGTAGAATAATATTTGTTTGGAAACTACCACCTTTATGTCTTGTAGCCTTAATTGTAAATATTTCAGGATTTGGCAAAGAAAATTATGACCATATTTTTCATCATAAAATTACTTTTTTTCTTTGTGTATACATGTATATATATAAAATTAAGAACACTTTTTCATCATGGTCTGAGATTAAGGTCTAAGACTCTATAACATTAGATATTTAGTTATCCCCAAACTGCTGGAAAAGCTATTAATACTGATGATCAGATCTTAACATGATGCATTATATTATGGCCTTAAACTCTGACTTAAGGTTTTATTTTCTTTTTAGGAGCTTTAGAGGGAAGTCTTAAACGGTTTCCACTGTAACATTTTTGGTTCCATGAAACCAAAGAAATAGTAAGGCCATAGTAAAAGTAACCTTGATTCACTATTACCAGGAATTGTTGTCAAATACAATTGTATATGAAGCCAATTTCATCCAAAGCTAAATGAAAATTAAGCAAAATTATGATGTTTATTTACTAGACAGGAGAAAACATATATGATTTTTCATAGCTATCTTTTTAAGATGTTAACAGCCTTCATATTTTCACATTTAGGGATCCTCAGTCTATTGGAACATGGAGAAGAGTATACATTTTCTCTACCTTGTGCATATGCCCGGTCAATTTTAACAGTTCCTTGGGTGGAACTGGGTGGCAAAGTCAGTGTCAACTGTGCAAAAACTGGGTATTCGGCCAGCATCACTTTTCATACTAAGCCATTTTATGGTGGCAAACTGCACCGGTAAGAACATTTTAAATGATACCTGACTCTTACTCTATCAGTTTGATCTTTTATTGCAGCTCCTTATTCTTTTTCTACTTTGTTTTATGTGAAATGGGGTTGGATTTTTATTTTTGTTTACCTTTTGTTGAATATATTTCATCTTTCAAGGCATTCTGGAAATCATGACCTGCTTTTAAAAACAGTGACAGATCTATTTACTCATAAAACTTTCCTCATTAAATATCTAATGAGATGTAGAGTAGAATTCATAACAAATGAATATGTAGTATCTGGCCCAATTTCTGCCTTTAAAGGGATTCAGACTTGGATCCAGACCTCAATGGAGGCAGATATTGTTACAAGTTAGGGTGAAAATACATCTAGTGCTAAGAAATAGTTCAAGAAGTACAATGATGAAAGCCAGTGTCTTTAGATACCAAGATTGAATGGTGGCTTTGTTCTAATTCCATCCAGGAATAGCCAGTTATTACACTTCTTTTGTGGCTTATTGGTCTCTTCAGCACTTGTGCAGATAGCCCAAACTACTTGAAGACAGGTTTTCTAATAGGATCCTTAATAGGATGCTGACTCTTTCTTTAAACTTGTGATGTCTGTTCTGACTGCCCCTAAAGTAGGGATAGTTTTCTTTTTCTACAAAATTTTTATTGAAGAATAACACACACACAAAAGTATACAAGTTGATTTGACTTTGTGAAAATTTGAGCACTTTGATTTAGTCATGGAACATTACTGGCATCCCAGGCCTTCCTCATGCCTTGTTTGTTTGTTTGCTTTTTGAATAAACTTATATAAAATGTTACTACTGAGATGAAACATAGAGAGCATCGAGTCAAACCTCTTCATTTTATACTTTGGGAAACTGAGGCCTGCAGAAGGAAAGTGTCCTTTCCAAGTCACATAGCAACTCAATGTCTGGCTTTCATAACTCTGCTCAAGGCTGAATTGAGAACGTGGGATGGTCTTAAAAAAACTTTTTTTAAATCACAGACTGGATGCATGACCTTGGGCAGACTATTTGCATTCAAGTTTTATAAACATGAGTAATAGTTAACTATTCCATTGAGCTGGGCTGCTTATTCATTGAGGTTACAATTAGTAAGAGTCACATGGCTCTTTTAGAGTCTGGCTTGGATTACACTAGCCTCTGTGGGATGTTTATGCTATTTCTTTTTTTGTTTGTTTGTTTCAGGTGTACAAAATAATGTAATAGTTAGACATTTCACCCTTCACAAAGTGCCTCATGCCTTGCTACAGTCTCTCTCTCTCTCTCTCTCTCTCTCTCTCTCTCTCTCTCTCTCTCTCAGGTTAACCACTTACATCCTTCCCAACTTAAGGTAGCCACTATCCTGATTGCTAACACCATAGAAACTATATAAATGAAATCATACACTATGTGCTCTTTCACACCTGACTGACTTTGTTCAACATTATGTTTTCGAGATTCATCCATCTAAACTTGTAGTTTATTCTCCTTACTGACTGTTTTCCATTGTACAACTATGCCCCAATTCATTCATTCATTCTAATGTTGACGAGCATCTTGACAGTTTCCAGTTTGGGACTATTATAAGTAGTGTTGCTAGATCATTGGTGAATGTATGTATGAATTTCCTGTGTAGATGCCCAGGAGCTGGGTTGTAGGGTATGAAGTTGAATTTTATTAGATACTACCAAACAGTTTCCTTAAGTGGTTATACCAAAATACACTCCCTCCGGTCATGTATGAGACTTTCAGTTACATACTGTGTTCCCCTGAAAATAAGACCTAGCCGGACAATCAGCTCTAATGCGTCTTTTGGAGCAAACATTAATATAAGACCCGGTCTTATATTTTCAGGGAAACATGGTAATAGCTATTTGACTTCTTCACTGGAGGACTAGTACTCAACAATTTTAGTAGAAAGTAGAAAGAAGTAGAAAGAAAGATTTATTGGCTCCCAGACATTGAATGGGCCTTTAAAAATATGGATTTCCAAACACTGAAGCAGAGAATTAAAAATATGTAAAGATCACCCAAGCAGAACCACTAGACTTTGTCAGAATAGTAGCTTTTATCCTTAGAGAAGGTATTAATATGGTTCACACTCTGTTATATGTGCTTCTACTTACTCTCATCACAGTCATCACACGATTCAAACCTCAAAATAAAAGGGACTTGAGAAATCACTAGACCAACATTTACTAGACGCATAAATCCTTTTGCAACATGCCTAATAACTGATTGTTCAATGTGTATTGGAACATTATTAAAATAGCAGAGAATTCACAGTGGGTGAGGCAGCCCATAACATTTTCAGATTCCCTTTATACAGAGGGTGCCAAAAACATGTATACACATTTTAAGAAAGGAAAAAAACTATTAATATTGTAATACTCAATATATACCGATAACAAAAGATGAATACAAGTCGTTTGTATACCTTTTATTGGCACCCCCAGTATAAATGGAGTTAGAGCTGAAATCTGCATACCTGTAATATTTTTGTATTGGTGAAACCATTTCTCAAAGTATATAATTGAGTAAAATGCTTAGAGGAAAACAACTATAGTGATATATTTTCCAAATCCAGCACTTTTTATTGTCAGTGATATTGATGTCCTTCTCAGTGGCATGGGTGGTGGTGGTTGTTTTTTTTTCTCTTAAGTATTATTTTCTGGATAAGGAAACATGGAACAATTTTAGTTTTCTTTTTTTGCAAAGTATTTCTGGTCCCTGAAACTTCATTCTGAGAGAGAGAGAGAAAAGAGAGAGAATCCTACAGGACTTTTTATCTATAAAAACTTTTTTTTAAAAAAACGTTATTTTCTTGATTGTTTTGTCTTATTTCACCCAATATGGTTGTGAACTTTTTGACAGACTGGTACTGTTCTGGGCCTTCCATTGCTATACACAGCTATACAGTGCTATACAGTGCTATACATTGCTGTGTATACACAGCTATACAGTGCTATACAGCTATACAGTGCTGTGTATGTATTATGTAATTGCATATTCTTCTTGGGGAATGCAGTTAAGTGTGAGTTTTCTTCTTGAAAATATAGTCTAGTCCACTCTATCAAATTGTAGCTGTTCCCAATGACCTACTAGTTGACTTCTTAGATATGAACCCTTGGATTTGATGTTTCTGGAGCTTCATACAACTGATACCCTTTTCTCCTAGCATAACTCTTTAGAGGTTTCAAAATAGCTGTTAATAGCCTTCTTTATGTTTAATAAACTGAGAGTTCCACATACAGGCTTTGCTACATTGATTCTATGAATAGAAATCTCTCCAGGAAGAGATCCTTAATGTTATATGGTCTTGTAATGAATAGTTACTGAAGACTTTCCTTCTTTATATTCAACTGTGTTGTCTTCCAGTGTGAATTCTCCTGTTTTGCAAATGTGGCTCAATGAGTAAAGGGTTTTCTATACTCATTTCATTTAACTGTGTGTGCTGTATGAATTCTCTGGTACTCATCAAGAGACTTTCTCCTGTTAAAGACTTCTCTACATTCATCATGTTTAATAGGATTTCTCTCTTACATGAATTGTCTTGTGTACACTAAGGCCAGAGCTCCAGCTGTAAGCTCTTCTAGTGGATTACAGAAATAGTATTTAATTCAAGTAGCACTCTGGCTGAAGCTTTGACCAAACTGTTCATTACAGTTTTATGGTTTCCCTGCTATGTAAATTTTCCTGTTCCAGCCTCAAAGCTAAAACTTTGGTTGAATACTCTCCCACATTGATTAAACATACGAGTATGTTGAACCAATATGAATTCTCTGGTGTTGTAAAAGGAAGAGCTCTGGCTGCAATCTTGTCCAAAGTTAGAGGGTTTTTAGAGGATTTTTCTCCAGGAATTCTCTTGTGTTGCCTGAGTTGAGTGTTGACTAAAGGTTTTCCCACACAGATCACATTCACATGGGTTTTTTTTGGTGTGGATTCTTTCAGGAATGAATGATTATGGGGAGTTGCCTCACAATGCTAGCCTTCATATGATTTCTCTGCAGTATGTTTTCTCTTGTTCATTTACGGTATGAATGATTAATCATGTTTTTCTCCAGTGTGAGTTCTCCCATGTCTATCAGTCAATAATGACTATAGGATTTTTCGAAATCATTATTATTTAGTATAAGGTTTCTCTCTGTGAACTTTTCTTGTGTTGGTTAAGAGATAAAATTCTCTTTAATTAAGGATATCCCATATTCCATCTATATGGGTTATCACATGTTGAGCTAATGTTGAACCATGAGTGGAAATTTTTCCATATTCATTACAATTCAAAGTGTTCATTTCCCATATTAAATCTCTGCTACTGAGGGAAATAAGAGGCTTGTATTTGTACATATGAATTATCTGATACTCTTCTTCAGTGAAAACCTTAGTCCATATTTAGTACACATATTGTTACTTCTCTTGCATGTTCAGCATTTTCTTCTTTTGTAACAGCTCAACTATATAGCTATTCAGATTAAATTTTAAGTCTTAACTTTGTTTCAAACACTTGATATGAGTTACATTTATACAAATGTCTCTTTATAGAAACTCAGATTATAGTTTTTGAGCTCAGGTTAATGTTTTCCCCAAGTACAAACTACCCAAACCTTTTTCCTAAACCAATGCCTTTTCTGGTCTTAAATTATAATAATAAATACAAATTATAATAATTTACCATATTGCAAAGACTACCTGAACGTGGAGATCAGAATTCATCTCCCAAATCTCATCATTGCTATGACATTTAGCTAGTTCCTGGCTGCAAATAACCTGCATAGAAATTTTCTCCTGGTTTTTAAGTTCCTCTTCAGTACTTAGACTTGTGCCTTGCTGATATCCTCTTTCTTCCCTTCAGAGCTCTTCTTGCTCCAACAGGGAAACCATGTGTCTTTCAGAGCTGATGTCTTACAGAGACTAGAGTCCTGTCATTCTGCAGTGTCGTCTTCCTGTTTAAGTTTCTGTAATGCTCAGCAATCCTGTCTTCCTGTTGAAGTCCATAAGCACATTCTTGGGCTTCCTGTGACTGCGCTGTTAAGAACTCAGCTGTCCTCTGTCTCACTCTGTAGTCGCTGCTGGGGCAGGCAGAGCAGTGATCAAGCACAATGGAGACGTTCTGCAGAGCCTGAGGCCCATTTATGGCTGGATCTCCAAGGGCATCTTTGGCGAGTGGATCTGAGGCTGAGGGATTGGGATGCAGGACCCCAGTGGGAGAGAGGGTGGCCGATTCGGTAGTGCTTTTTTCTCCCTACATAGTCTTTCTATTCGAAAATTGTTCCATTTAACTACTTTATAGCCACAGTTTTCTTGAGACAGAATCTATTTTAAGACTTTTAGGGACTTTAAAAGGATAGGGCAGGTTCAGGCTTCATTTCATAACAGACTTATCATTCTCATCATATTATCTTTAGTGACTTTTTTGTTGACAAATTTGATCTGTATTCTGAAGGCAGTGGGGAGCCAATTAAAATTGCTTTTGAGCATGGAAGTGATATATTTAATTTATTTTGCTTATTTTTATCTTTTCTTTTACAATAATTTTAAACCCACTGAAGAGTTGTAAAATCTCGTATGTACCCTCTGCCTAAATTTACCAATTGTTTATATTTTGCTACATTAGATTTATCAAAATCTCTTTCTCTATATACATAAAGATTTTATTGTTGTTCTTATTTTTATTATTATTATTCCTGAAGCGTTTGAGATTTAATTTATCATGGCACTTTACCCAAAAATATTTTAGCTTGAATTTCCAAAGAACAAGAAAATTCTCATATAATCACAGAACAGTTGTCAAATTCAGGAAACTGAACATTGAGATAACATTATTATCTAATGTACAACCCATATTAAATTTTTGTCAGTTGTTCCAACAATTGGCAGTGTTTTTTCTCCTGACCCAGGGTCATACATTACATTTTATTGTTATATCCCTTTAGTCTCCTTTAAGCTGCAATATTCCTTCAGCCTTTGTCACTTATGACATTGACATTTTTTAAAAATGCAGGCCAATTTTATAGAATGCTCCTCAGTTTAGTTTTATCCGATTTTCTTTGAATTAGGTTCAGATTATATATATATGACAGGAATACAATTTAAGCAACGTTGTATCTGGAAGTGGCATGTTTTAAATCTGTATTTTAAAAAAAGATCAGTCTGGTAGCAGGCGAAGATTGGATTGGGGGAGCGGCGACGTGGTGAGGGAAGATTAGAAGTTGGGAGACCAGTTAGGGATTCAGAAATGACAGACCTTCAAGAAATAATCGACTGGATATGGAGGAAATATAAGATAACTTTGGATCATGTCCTTATTATCTACTGCTGGTAATAAACCTCTCTAAAGTTTAGTGCTTAAAACAGCAATTTATTATCATAATTCTGTGGATTGATTCAGTTCAGCCAAGTGATTCTCACATGGCATCTTTCACATGTTTGTAGTTGGGTTTTGACTGGGGCTTCAGTCATCTAAAGGCATGACCCAGCTGAATATCCAAGGTAGCCACTCACCTGAGGCAGCAGATCTGGTTGTTGACCAGGAGCTCAGCAGGGTCTGTCAGCAGAGGGCCTACACGTAGCTTTCCCACGTGGCAGAGAGTCTCCCATCTTGGCAGCTGGGATCTCAAGAGAGAGCACCCAAAAGCAAACATTCTAAAAGGCTTACTGGCTTTTGATACATGGTTTTAATATTTTGACTTTTTTAAAGGTTCCTAGAAATTTCAGATAGACATCCTCATTTTTGTTAGGGATCAGTCATTATTTTTTACCGTATTACTTCTTTGCATTTCTTACTTAAATAAGCTTCATTTCTCCCTTCATACTCTTTACCTATCTACAGGCCATAGTCATTGGATCTTCTTCTTACTTGGAAGTATGACACTTTTCCTTAACATGGCCTCTCTCTCGCTCTCTCTCTCGCTCTCTCTCGCTCTGCCCTTTGCATTCACATACACACTCTTTTCATAACTCATGAGGGATACTTTTGGCTGACTCCAGAGCTTCCTCATTTTCTTCCATTCTCATCTCCCTTAAGACCAGTGGTTTCACCTAATTTTTCATTTAAAAGATTCATATTAGAAACAGACTTCCCTATTTTGACATCTTTTCTTCTTTGATTTTATAGAATACTATAATTAAGCCTTCTTTCATGCCTTTATTAATGGCCATGCCTCACGCCTCAGACATAGCCTGGTTTTTTGCTGCTATCTGCAATCAGAACAGACACATTATCTGCCATCTGCATTTGTTATAAATATATTCTACTGGTCTTCCCTTACTCCCTCATTTTCCACAACTGTCTCTGATGCAGCCAAGCAGCCTACTTAACTATTCCTGATGCCCTTGTCCATCCTCCTGATGCCATTTTCCACACTCTCTTTAGGATGATGATTTTATATATACGTATATATGTATATGTTCAATGTCATTAAGATTATGTTAACTATCTGCTAGGTGACATACTTTTCTGCATACTGGAGATACAGAGAAGGAAAAAGCCTATCTCTGCCTTCAAGAAGCTTTTAGTCTAGTATTAGACTCCAGGACCCTATCTTTGAAAAGCATATGTAAGGCTTTTAGGAAAAACTCATATATAATAGACAGTTAAAGTCTGTTATTATAATAACCATAATTATGGAAAAGGACAATAATACTGCAAAGCTGGGATTAGAAAATTGCTGTACCTGAAAATAAAATTTAATTCTGACTCTTCTGTTAAAGTAAAAAAAGAAACATGATGCTCAACATACTTCTCATTATAAAGGAAGCCTATCATTTTTTAAAGAGAGATGAACTATTTCCCTGGTATTAAATTCTAAAGGGATTTGTTGCAAGTATCCTTATATAGTGGCATCGAGTAACAGAATAGCGTCTTTAGTAGTTCTGCATAAAATATAATTATCCTTCATGTGTGTATTTCATATGTATACATCAGTAAAATCCAAAATTAAAGTCTTAACTTTCAGTCAATAAAAGCTTTCTATATGAAGCCAAGTTAATATAGCCAATGATTCTGGTATTCCAAATAGCAGTAGAGACAGCGTCTAGACAATCTAAAAAGCCAACTTGATGGTCAAGTTTTTAGAAAGTGAGAGAGCACGTGCCTTATCAGTTATCCTCACATTAAAGATGCGTAGGATGACAACTTAAGATCTCGCTCTTTGGCAGGTGTCTGAAGGTCAACATATTCTGTCATTGATGGACACCAGATCTAGATGTACATGCTTTAGATACTTAGGTATTCATTTACTTATTATCTACTGTACTACCACTTTTCTGCTACAGTAACAGAGCTAAGTAGTTATGACAGAGACAGCCTGGTCCACGAATACTAAGATACTTACAAGGTCAGACAATTAAGATCGCAAACTCATCCTAAAAAAAAGTGCTACATACCTCATTGCTGAATATCACTGCGGTCACCTTCGAAGTACTCCCTTTGGGAAGCTATGCACCAATGCCAGTGCCTAGTCCACCCTTCAAAGCAATTTTGGGACTCTTTTTCTGGAGTGATCATCAGAGCTGTGGTCGTATTACCCTTGATGTCCTGAATGTCATCAAAATGTCTTCCTTTCAATATTTCCTTTATCTTTGGGTAAAGAAAGAAGTCATTGGGAGCCAGATCAGGTGAGTAGGGAGGGTGTTCCAATACAGTTATTTGTTTACTGGCTAAAAACTCTCTCACAGACAGTGCCATGTGAGCTGGTGCATTGTCGTGATGCAAGGGCCATGAATTGTTGGCAGAAAGTTCACGTGGTCTAACTTTTTCATGCAGCTTTTTCAGCACTTCCAAATAATAAACTTGGTTAATTGTCCAGTTGGTACAAATTCATAATGAATAATCCCTCTGATATCAAAAAAGGTTAGCAACATTGTTGCAACAAGTCCCGAATTGTTATAAGCAAGTGAGGTGAGGCCGTTCCTCCTGGTGTTCTTTTTGCAAGAACACTCATGGCCTACCTCTAGCATGTGTGGTTCTTGTTCCCTGTGCCTGTTCTCTTCATGTGGCTCTTGCACTACGTGTAGATGCGCTAAGCGGCGAGGCCCTATGTAACCCAGCTGAAAGGCTTGTGAAGGAGATAAATGATAACTTGAGAGATTGTGCTGTGGCAATAAAAGGGAGATCAAGTGAGGCATGAATTATTGTTCCTCAGTTCTTAGAATATAATTCCGGGTATGTGGATGGAAAAGGGGATTGAGAAGTGTTCAGTGTCATCTCTTCATATCCTGTTTGGTTAGAGATAAATTTTCAAGGACAGGAACAATGTTATCAAGTGGAATCAGAGAGGAAAACTGGATATCACAAACATTCAGTCAGGCAGAAACCCTTAGCAGTGCGATTCATTAAGATTTCAGATGCTTTGAAGTATAACCCAGAGTTCCCACTCCAGCTCTAATCAGTGCGACTTGTAGTCACGATGTTCTTTGTGTCCACTGAGCTACAATTATGCCTAACTTTTGATTTTTGATGAATGTTTGATTTGCTCTTGGATTCCAAATCCTTACACACCTTGATACTTAAGATCTGGTTCGTAGATCATTTGCTTATTGGCTCCTATGCCTCTGCCTTGAACTCGGAGTTTGTAAACCGTTGACTTCTGATTAAAAACTATGGACTCCCTAAATTTAACTATGTCCTTCTGATACCCAGACCCTTGACTTATACCTGAAAAATGCTACTTAGGATTCATGAGCTGTTGCTTCTGGGCTTTGGTCCTTTGGATTCCCTTGTGAATCCAGATAAACCATAATCTCGGACACACTAATTAGACCCTAACCTTTACCCACTATTCTCTGAGTTCTGAGCATCTGTCTAATCTGACCCTGCTATGTCCTTCAGTGAACATAAAATACCTCATTAAAAATAATTAGACCTGTTCCTTTTCCAGCCTTCATTTGAGCTGCATCCTATCTGTTGATAAACCAGCCAGATAAGTCTTCATTAAACTTTCAACAACAGTAGTGTTTGAGTTCTCTCTGAATTCTGTGCTGGTAATGATTTTTATATACCAGTGCTCTTTTAATTTTTCTATTTTGTCAAGAGTTTTTAAATTTTTAATGTATCTTTTCTATTTACCTCTTACTGGTTTGTCTGATTTTTATATTTAATTTACAGTTAGGCTTATGTGATTTTATACAGAATTGATATACCCAGAACTTCAAATATAAGGACTCTGAACTTTTAAATAAATAGAACTAGTTTTTTAAAATGTTAAATAGATTGTAATATTATAACGTTTTTCAACTGTGATAGAAATGTTAATATTTTTCATGTTCCTATTTAATTTTAATATTATAATAGCTTTGTAGCAAGCATTTTAAAGATCACACTGTGTGATTATTTGTGTTAACTAAGTCTCTACTTTGATTCCCAGTGTCCTCTTTAAAGATTAAACTTGATGTTATTTGCAAAAATTATCTAGGAAGCTAACGTAGATTTAGTCTGACTTTGGCACTGACAACTGTATAACTAATTTAAGCCATTCACAAAGTATGTTCTTGGATTTCAGAATCTTAAGAAACAAACCCAATATCACTTATTAGAACGTATCTTTTTTTTCCTGCCTGCTTCTAGGGTTACAGGAGAAGTAAAGCACAACCTTACGAACACTGTGGTCTGCAGGGTGCAGGGGGAATGGAATAGTGTTCTTGAGTTCACTTACAGCAATGGAGAGACAAAGAATGTGGACTTGACTAAATTGTCAGTGACAAAGAAAAGAGTAAGACCTCTGGAGAAGCAGGACCCATTCGAATCCAGGTATGTCATCGTCGTGCATCCATCCAACAAAGAGTCAGAAGCTCTGGATCTTAACCTAAGCCTTTTCACTAACTTGCAATCTTGGGCAAGTCACTTCACCAATTTATATCAGCTTCCTCATCTGTAAATTAAAAGTATCTGGTCTTATCTGATGCTCTCAAACTCTCTTACCAGTTACAACATCATATGACACACAGTCATATTTTAGTAAAAACCAAACATTTATAAACTGGGCAAAAATATTAACATTTAATAAAGGATTACTATCCTTATCATAGAAACTCTTAACATTATTAACATTTTTATTTGCCCAATAGAAAAGTGGGCAAAGGACATAACGAGGTAGTGCACAAAAATAGGAAGAAAAGAATACCCATTAAGAAAATGAAAAAAATGTTCAGTGTAATTAGTATTCAAAGAAATATAAATTAATAAGACAAACAGTTTTAAAAATAATACCTCTTCTGGGAAACAGTATGAACAAATAGGTATTTTCATACGTCTGGTTAGAAGGTAAATTAGGCCTTTGAAAGTAAGTGCAGTGGATGTGTATGTGTTAATAAGTCAAGTACAGTGGTTATCTGGAGGAAAAGCACTAGTGCAGTTGTTTGAGTTACAAGCAAATTACTCTAGTGTTTCATGAAACACCATTTTTATTAATAGTATGGTTGGCAAACCAGCCATTCTAATTTCGATATTAGATTTTTCTTTTTTTTTTTTTAAGATTTTATTGGGGAAGGGGAATAGGACTTTATTGGGGAACAGTGTGTATTTCCAGGACTTTTTTCCAAGTCAAGTGGTTGTCCTTTCAATCTTAGTTGTGGAGGGTGCCGTTCAGCTTCAAGTTGTTGTCCTTTCAGTCTTAGTTGTGGAGGGCGCAGCTCAGCTCCAGGTCCAGTTGCCGTTGCTAGTTGCAGGGGGCGCAGCCCACCATCCCTTGGAACCGGCAACCTTGTGGTTGAGAGGATGAGGTCCAACAAACTGAGCCATCTGGGAGCTCAGCGGCAGCTCAGCTCAAGGTGCTGTGTTCAATCTTAGTTGCAGGGGGCGCTGCCCACCATCCCTTGCGGGACTTGAGGAGTTGAACTGGCAACCTTGTGGTTGAGAGCCCACTGGCCCATTGAGAGCTCACTGGCCCATGTGGGAATCGAACCGGCAGCCTTTGGAGTTAGGAGCATGGAGCTCCAACCGCCTGAGCCACCGGGCCGGCCCCTAGATTTTTCTTGTAAATGAATGACATGAACATGGCACTTTAAGGAAAACAATTGACAGTAATTTCTGCTAATAGTAAAATTTAAATGGAAACAACCTAAGTATCCGTTGACAGACAAATAGATAAGGAAGTTGTGGTATATCTGTATGTACACACACAATGGAATATTATTCAGCCATAAAAAAGAATGAAATCTTGCTATTTGCAGCAACAGGGATGGCCTCGATGGCATTATGCTAAGTGAACTAAGTCAGACAGAGAAAGACAAATACTGGATGATCTCACTTATATGTGGAAATCTTAAACCCAAGCCGATAGATACAGAAAACAAGTTGGTGGTGCCAGAGGTGGGCATGGGGGGGGGGAAATGGGTGCAGTGGGCCAAAAGATAGGAACTTGCACTTATAAAATAAATGTGTCATTGGGATGTAATAATGTCTGTTAGGAAGAGATCTTAAAAGTCCTCATCACCAGAAAATAAAATTTTTACCCATGCATATCAATTCTGCAATATCATTGATCAATTGAAACATGATCTTCCAGATGTTGACATATTTTATTATAAAATATTTTAAAAGCACATTCATTAGTAACACCACCAATTTCATCAGAAAATTCTTTGCTTGGAAAGCTCATTATGACAGATACAATTTTGTATCTATGTGTGGTGATGGATGTTAACTAGACTTACTGTGATCATTTGGCAATATACATATACAAATATTGAAACATTATGTTGTGCACCTAAAACTAATATAGTGTTATATGTCAGTTTACTTCAATTTCAAAAAAATTCATCCAGAAAAAGATCAGATTTGTGGTTACCAGTGGCAGGGGTACGGAGTGAAGGAATTGGATGAAGTTGGACAAAAGGTACAAACTTTCAATTATAAGATAAGTACTGGGATGTAATGTACTACATAATGACTGTAGCTAACCCTGCTGTATGGTGTATTTTGAAAGTTGTTAAGAGAGTATATCCTAAAAGTTCTCATCACAAGGAAAAAACATTTTTTTAATTTAGTTTTTTGTATCTATATGAGATATTGGAGGTTAATTAAACTTAATGATAATTATTTCACAGCGTAAGTCAAGTCTTTATGCTGCACACTTGAAACATACACAGTGCTATATATGTCAGTGAAACTGGAAAAAAATTTAAGCTTCAAGGCTTCAAGTTATAGTGTTTTTCTCAGTAACAGATATTAATTTTGATGAGATGAGATTATCAATGTATTCTTTTATGGATTATGATTTTGGTGTTGCATCTAAGAAAATCTTTGCCTAATGCAAAGTCTCAAAGATTTTCTCCTGTATCTTCTAAAATTTTTATTGTGAGGTGAAGGTCTAAGGTCATCTTTTTGCATATGGATATCCAGTTGTCTCAGTACCATTTGTTGAACAGACTACATCCTACTTTCCCCAAAGAATTGTTCTGGCAGTTTTTTGCTTCGAGTTTGTTGAGCTTCCCCCTCCCTATAGAGTTGTTTCCCTACTCTAGGGGATTGCTGTCCTGTTCTACCTTTTGCTCGGTATCTGAAAATCATTGTTTCATTATATTTTGTCTGGCTTCGTAGTTGATTAAAGGCAAGAGGGTAAATCTGGTACTCTTATTTCATCATGTCCAAAAGCAGAAGTGGTCTCTTTTGTATTTTAGCTTTTAAAAAAAATTTTTTAGTATCTTTTAAAATCTTTTTGCTTAGTATTTCCTAAGTCTCTTAAAAATAAAAATCTTGGTTTTATAACTTGAAAATATAAATTATTTTTAATTGAAAAAGCAGAAGCAGTAGCATGTTGGACATTGACATCAGTAACATAGTATCTGTTCTTGTAACTCATAGGCATGAAACTATAGATCTGATTTAGGAAGTGTAATTTTTTTAAAATTACTGTTAATTTTGAGGGTATGAGTTCTATTTAATTATCTTTTTTGAAGAATGTTTGTAAAATGTATGGTTTTCTGATTTCAGGCGATTGTGGAAAGATGTGACAGACTCTCTGAGGGAATCGGAAATTGATCAGGCCACAGAGCATAAAAGGACACTGGAAGAACGCCAGAGGACCGAAGAAAGGCATCGTATTGAAGCAGGCACACCCTGGAAAACCAAATATTTTATAAAAGAGGTATGTCCTACCTGTCTTCAGACCAAAACGCATTATCTACTTAGAACGTTAGCTTACCAGGCTTTCTTGAATTGTTATCACTTATACATTTCCATTTCTAAAAATACTCTAGCTTAACCTTGAGCTTTTTTGTGAGCTTTTCACAATTTGTCAAAGTAAAATTGCTAACCATTAGTTCAAATGAAATAGATTTGGGGATTTAATTGGCCACAAATGAAAATGCCAACAAAATCTTCTATCATAACAATAGAATATGCAGTTTATAATTTTACTGCCTTTTGTACCACACTGAAATTCTGTGTTTGCTTCCAGAGACCACAGTTTAAGAGAGACATAAGAAATGTAATTGGCTACACAAAGGACAGTCGACTAGAATCTTTGTAACAGTTAAGGAAAAAAGAATGAAGTGGGTGAAGAGGGTGGTTAGCCAGAAGAACAGAAAACAGGAGACATTTATTGTGAAGAGGGTGTTTAGCCGGAAGACAGAAAACAGGAGCCATTTATTGTATCTTTCTTCAAATATATATAGGCCGATCACACAGAACTTTATTTATTTTTATAAATTTTATTGGGGAATATTTTTGGGGGGCGGTGTGTTTCTCCAGGGCCCATCAGCTCCAAGTTGTAGTCCTTCAGTCTAGTTATGGAGGGTTGCACCTCTGCTCCAAGTCTAGTCGCTGTTTTCAATCTTTAGTTGCAGGGGGCGCAGCCCACCATCCCATGCGGGAATTGAACTGGCAACTTTGTTGAGAGCTCACGCTCTAACCAACTGAGCCATCCGGCTGCAACCACACAGAACTTTTTTATCAGTTCTAATAGTGGACTGAGCTAAGCCAAAACTACCAGGAAGCACATTTTGAGTTTAATATAAGAAAGCATTGTATGACAATAAAAAATATCCAGTAATAACAGCACATTTTATAGTAATGTGTTCCCCGTTGCTATCTAAGAGACTATGGCTTATGTAGAAGAGTTTAATGCACTGGTTTTGCAGTTGGGCTAAATTATTTCTGAAGTCTTCTAAATGTAAAGATTTCGTTTTGTTTCATTTTGTTTATTATTTTCTGGTAGAACTCAGAAAGGTGAATAATGAACCAGATCTGATACCAAGAAAAGTTTTCTTGTCTATAGCCAAGTCTAAGGAAACCCATTGAATTTTAATATTGGTCCATCAGGATGGAATTTGGTAAAAGCAATTTGAATGGGATTTTTACATAATTATTGCTCTTAAAATCCCATAGTTATAGTAGTTTCATTACTTTTTTTTTAATCCTTAGTTATCTAATATAAATTACCAACTGTTTTCATCGATAAAATAAGGGAAAGTACTTCATATCTCTGCATTCTTATATGAAGAATGTAAATTTTTAAATTACTATTCAAAATTATAGTCTGGTAACCTTGGATTTTTTTTCATTTCAAGCTCATTGAGAAAGCAAACGTACCAGAAGTAGATTCTCAAGAGGAAAGTTTCTAAGGGAGGGCTTCTGTGAAAATGAACTCTGAGGGCTGAAAAAAGTGAGCTATAATGGGTAAAAGATGCAACCAAAGGGATTTTAACTGATAGGCACCCTGATTCTTGCTGCTAACATGACATATAAACTTGCTACTTCTCATTTATTCCTTATTTGATAGATATTATTAAAAGCCACTTAATTTTTTTTATCACACTTTGTGATGTTGGATAGACAAATGCAGAACATGATGGCAAGGTATGGTGATTATCCAATAAAATAGTGAATTTCTTTTGACCCAGATGGTCTTAAGTAACCACCTGATAGAACAGTAGATTGGAGATGCTGACTCAGATTCGGGCCCCTTTGGGTGGTAAGATGAAGCAGGGCTCCCCACATGGTATGCCATGGCAGTGGTACAGCACATGGGTTAGATTGTGTCATATAGTAATTCCCCAAGCCCATGGGACAACCAGGTGACATCCTGTATGCCACTGGACCACGACATGTGCCATCACATCTGAGAAGCACTGGGGAGTACCAGTGATGGCAACTAGCCCAAGCTGGTTGGTGCCATAAGGTTCCTAACAAATTTGGAGCTGTTCCCATTGTGTATGGCTCTTTGCTAAGAAGTCATATGTTACTGAAAAGTCCATTTTTGTCTCCCTTGTGTAGTCCTAAGCAGAGTGCTAGGTACTTAGTAGATGTTTTTTAAATATTGTTATGAGTAACAAGGGCTTTTGCACTTTTATTATTGCTCTCAGACCGATTACAGACCAGTTAGGAGTTGACCTTAGTTAGATGGAAGAATAAAGAATAGAGTCATTTGGATAGAGTAACCAGAGAAAGCACAGATGAACTTAAACTGTTTCTAGTACCATTTAATTATACCCATCTTCTTTTTCTGACTATTTCTCACTGACATTTAATGTGTTAGGTCTTCCATTTCTTCCCTTTTGTTATTATACATGTCCACCAGGATCTATTGGTTATATACTCTTAAATGAGTGTTTAAAATTTCTTAAGTTGTATATAAATGCAAGCAGGAAAGCCTTTATAATATAGCAGACCGTATTGGAGTCAGATGTGCTAAGTTTGAGGGCCAGCTCTTACCTTAGATAGTTTATTTACCACTTCTAGCCTCAGTTTCCTCATCTGTAAAATGTGGGTAAATATATGGAAGGTGCACTGAGAAGAACTCTCCTCTTTCCTTGGTGAAGTTGGGCAATTCATTTCACTTCTCAGATCTTAGTTTCTTCATCTGTAAAATGAGATGGATGGTCAGATGGCATGTCTTAACTTCTAAACCTAGCATTCTATAATCTGGTTAGGTAACATCTTTTTCAAAGAACAGTATAGGTGTTGAAAATTATCAACCAGGTGATTTAATATAATAAACAATGTGATGGCTGCTGTTGTTAAAGAAAAATTATTCTGACACGTACTAAAAACGGCAAGGAAGACTTTATTGAAGACTATTGCAATAGAGGAGAGAGATTGAACTCAACTCTGAATATGGGGACAAATGGGACTTTATAGCCAATGGGCAGGGTGAGGGAGTAGATGGAAAATTACTAAAAGGGAACTTGGTTAGGTATAAGGATGGCGGGAGGTGGGAGAAGCACTTGGTTAGATACGAAGGGTGGGAGAAGAGGAGTTTAATTGGATATTAAGAATGAGGGGATTCTTGATAAACTGGTTTGTCAGGATTTTTGCTAAAACTGGGCTCACAGGCTAAAAGGAGGCTTAGTCAAGAAGAGAGACTCAAAGGAGTCTGAGTAAAGTTTGGTCAAGGAGAGAGTCCTTGTTACTATGAGCCAAGTAATTGCTGGCCTTAAATCATTTTTGGAACAAGGTAGGATAAATATATTAAAATATTTTTTAAAAATAGAAATAAATTGAAGGAGCTGTACGGGTTGAGGACAGAGGCTCAGATCTACCTGACTTTGCCTGTCCCACTGACACTGAACTCCCAGTTTTAGCTACCGTGACCTCAACTCTGCCAAGCTCCCACCCCAGTATGCTGCTTGATGCAGTTGCTGCAGCTCTTTTCCTCACTTGGTCTCCTGCGGTCTTTAGTTCATTCTCTGACTCTAACTTCATCTCCTTGTGGTAACCTTCTATTCATAGGAACCAGGGGAAGCCAATGGGGTAGAGTCAGGAAAGAACTAGAAAACGACACTGAGATACTGGAGGTGCCACTTGAGATGGAAAGAACAGGTAGTCCCTTCCTGACCATTTCCTTTGCTGCTTCTGCTGTGTGTCAATCTGTGGGTGAGGCTCAATCTGCAGCATTTTAGCAAAACTGGCAGAATTGCTACAAGTGAATTCTGCAAAATCATAGGTTCATGGGGGCACAAACTCGGTCCTCCCACACCAGAACTTCTCACCTAATGCCAGCTAAACCACAGGCGTTGTTTGATGTCTTAATTAAGCACAGAGATTTTTTTTCTTTACAAAAACTCTTGTCTTTCAATGTGAGAATAGAATTCCTTTTCAATGAAGGCATTGCTTCTAGTTTTGGTTACTGACTCTGAAAATACTACAAGAATGGTTACTTAATTTCTTCTACTTGTTTTCAGGGAGATGGCTGGGTTTATCACAAACCCCTTTGGAAAATAATTCCAACAACACAACCAGCAGAGTGATACACACTATCTAAGACTGGACCAAATGAAATTCTTCTCTGTTTACCCTGAACCCTCCCAGAACGGAGTTATTGCACTGAGTGACCTGCTTCCTGATTGCAGACTGAAACTAGCTAAACACGAATGTACCTATTAGGGCACCACAGGACTGCAGCGAGACCAAAGTGTTGAAGAAGCACTATGGACCTCTCACCAACCTATTCATGTGATGTGAGCAATATCATCTGAAAACCTTTCACCTGACTTGTTAGATGATTAATCTTTTATCCAGTTCCTGCTCCTAACGCTAAATTTGAATCCCTTATTTTTTCATCGGGGCAGCAGATACACACAACAGTGAGAACTCAAATGATTTTGATTTCTTTATAGTGAAAAGTGAAGTCTGTTTCAGAGTCTGTGCTTTGCTTTCTGTCAGTAACTGAAGTATTCACTGCTCTTACAAACAAACCAACAGGAGGAGGAACACAGCCCAGAAGTGGACTCAGCCATTGTGCCTGAAATCAGTGATTAAAAAAAAAAAAAAAAATCAACCGGTTGTAGTAACAAGGCATTCTGTTCCTTCCAAGAAACTGTGTGCCTGTGTCTGAGGACCTTATCCATTATCCACCTCTGTTGGAACTCTCTTTTAAAAAGTATATTTATAAATTGATTCGAATTATAACCATGGAGAATTTTTTCTTCTGAGCATTTTAATATACTTGAAAACAAGATTGACTTGAAAAATTTCAGAACATTTTTCAGTACCTAGTTTTATTAAATACTACAGTTGAGAGACAATTTTTTAAAATGTGTTCATGTCAATATGATGAGATTTTGGCCTTTCTCAAGAACTGAGGCATTAAAGAACATAGCAAATATTAAAGAATAAAAACTGTTAGTTTTTTCCTTACCTTTTTTTCACTTGTAGGGTAATATCCAGTATTATGTGTTATCCCTCTGGATAAGTATGCTTATCTTACCTCTGTTCACTCAAAATTTAAAACAACTTCATCTTTCTCAGTAATTCAGAAGTTATATACATGACTGAGAGTGTGTACAGTATGGTTTTTTCTTTTCAAGGAAACTCAAATGCTGAAGAAAGAGTATGAGATAAAAAGATACCAGGAAGTTGTATTCAGGTACAAATCTTTTTTAAATAAGTATTTTATTGATGTTGAAGAAGTTCTGGCAACTAAAAGAATAGTGCTAATTATGGCTTTCATTATTCATTCAAGTATTTATTGAGCACCTACTTCCGGTGCTCAACACTTGTTACTACAAGCTACCTTAATTTTCCAAGAGTGGTGCCTTATTCTGTTTCTTCTGATGTTGTCTTCCAATCAGTGTGTATAACATACCTGTTATTCATCAGCCATTGCAGGTGGCTATATCGGTTACGTCATCATAAGAAATTTAAACTTTGTGCTCTGATAAAATGTGTTTTATTAAAGGGGTTAATAGGACGAAAACAGCAAAACAATTTCTTCAACAAATTGTAAATTATAAAAACATAATTGGTTTATGTACAACTATTTTAATGATTCTCTTGTTCATTTTTGCTGTGAAATGCACTGAAAAATATCTCAAAGTGAGTAATAGTTCATGTGTTGGGAAGATTGAAAAATAATAAAACTAGAGGACAATGATGCCTTTGTCTTTTTTATGAATGGAGAAAAATAGAAAGTTTCTATTTTAGTGGAGTTCTTGTCCTGTTCATTTGAGAGAGGCATTTGTTTTCTCTTTAAACACTTATCTTTAGGAATCTCTTAAAGAGAGTAATGAATAAATTTAATAAGTTTAAAAATTCTTATGAAAAATAATACATTTATGAGTAATTGAAATCTCCTTCATGATTGGATTGAAGTCTTTGACAGGAGTGAAATGCTGCTACTTTAGGGTAATTGTTTTACCTTGTCCCTCTCTTCTTGACCTCCCACTTCTCTCCTAGAAACAGGACCCAGAGAGTGAGGAAGGAGAATATGTACTTCCAGAAGCTGCAGTTTATCCACTTGACAAGAGCTAGAGGCCTTTTCTGTTTTGTTTTTTTATCTACACCTTGTTAATATTTGGCCTAGAAATGAGTCTTTGTAGCAATTACAACATATTTCTGTCTCTTTCTTTTGGGACAAAGTTTTAAAAGTACACTTTCCATCTGGTAACTAGGAATTGTGTATTAAGAAGTTCAAGACTAGAAGTGACAAAAGGAGAATGTTCTGGCCACCTATTTGGGCTTTTATTTGTTCACCATGTTGATACTACCCTATACCTTCTGTCAGATGTGTGGTTAGGCTCCATAGTCATGTTCCAAATAGTTGCATTTTGAATCGTTTTATAAGCCCCAAAAGGTAATTTTAGATTGCGTATTGGGTGAGATATGGCATCTACGTATTCGTTCACTGAACTCTGTAAGCTGTGACCAACATCACCTCTAATGCCTACTTTTCACCAAAAATGATAACAAGAAGAAAAACAATGAAAGTATTGACTCTCTCATTCCATAATTCTAGTACTTATACGTTATTCTCATTATAAATATCTGGTTCTTGATGAAACAGCCTCTACAGATGAATTTTTTTTTCTTTTTTTTTTCTTTTTATTGGGGAAGGGGAACAGGACTTTATTGGGGAACAGTGTGTACTTCCAGGCCTTTTTTCCAAGTCAAGTTGTTGTCCTTTCAATCTTAGTTGTGGAGGGCGCAGCTCAGCTCCAGGTCCAGTTGCCGTTCCTAGTTGCAGGGGGCACAGCCCACCATCCCTTGCAGGATTTGAACCGGCAACCTCGTGGTTGAGAGGATGCGCTCCAACCAACTGAGCCATCCAGGAGCTCAGCGGCAGCTCAGCTCAACGTGCCGTGTTCAATTTTTAGTTGCAGGGGGTGCTGCCCACCATCCCTTGCGGGAGACGAGGAATTGAACTGGCAACCTTGTGGTTGAGAGCCCGCACTCTAACCAACTGAGCCATTCAGGAGGCAGCTCAGTTCAAGGTGCTGTGTTCAATCTTAGTTGCAGGGGGCGAAGCCCACCACCCCTTGTGGGAGTCGAGGAATCGAACTGGCAACCTTGTGGTTGAGAGCCCACTGGCCCACGTGGGAATTGAACCGGCAGCCTTCGGAGTTAGGAGCATGGAGCTCTAACCACCTGAGCCACCGGGCCGGCCCCAGATGAATTCTTAAAGGTTGTATTAATTAGGTAAGCCTGAAATTTTGTTAAAAATATTACCTTGAGATGAAGGCTAACTTCTATTGTTTGTTCCCTCAGAGAAAGGCAAATTGGGGTGATTACTCCAGAATCTACACTTTGGAGGGATTCTTTATAGCTACTCCCGTTACTAGAAGCTGAGTGGTGATTCACTAGAGATAGTAGGAAAGGGAAGAGAAGATAATCCTACCAGATGGGAATAAAAATAAAACAAAGCTCATAGACCTGAAAATGAGTTCTAATAAAACGTCTAATGAGTTTTCTAATAAAGCATAAAATCCTTATTTGGTGCAAAACCCAAGCTGCACAAGAAATTCTTACATATTACAAAATGTTTTCACTTGATTCTCATGACAACCCTGTGAGATTGGAAAGTCAGGGATGGGCTATTCAGACTTTAGAGGCAAAGAAATTATTGCTTAGAAAGTGTAGTGCTCACTTCAAGGCACTTAGTTACACCTTCATTCATTCAGCAAACATCTGTTAAGTATTCTCTGGAGCTGGCTGGTGCATTGGACTCTGATGTGGCAAATATTCTCCCTATCCTTACAGACTTGGACGAGGGAAGAAACTAAAAGCTAAATTCCTGAGAATGGGATGTTAACCAGGGCCAAGCTACTGGTCTCTCCAAACCCCAGAAAGGATCATGGTACCTAGATACTATGGAAGGCGCAGTTGAGCAATGAGTGGCAAACAAGAGGATTGGTTCAAAGTTTGCATAAGAAGCCCTGAACAACGCAACCAACTGAGAACCCTTGTGCTACTGTGCAAAGGACTCTGGAGAGATTGAACCAGAGAGGTTCCCAATTTAGGAACACACATAAATTGAGAAACTGAAAATGGGGGCAAGTCTTCATACTTAAAGCTAAGACGTTCTAGCCCCTTCCCCTATCCCATTCCTAAAGTGTTGGTGGTCAGGCTTATACCCTCAGGAAGGAGATTAAAAGATCCTTTTTGGGAGAACAATCTCCAGAAAACAGTCCTACAAATACATGTGGAGGGTCCAGCAGCAACCACAACAAATCTCAGCTGACAACCCTGTTAATTAGACTAAAGCCAAAGCAGCAACTCCCACCAAGTGTATATATAGATAATGCATTACATCTCATTTTAATAGCTAAGGATCAGCAGCCACTTGAGGAAAGTTTACAATATGAACAAAAAGATTAAAACAGTTTTGTAAGTTTTGACATGTCTATACCGATGAAACATCACCACAATCATGATAATGAAAATATTTATCATTCTCAAGAGTTTACTCTTGCCTCTGTAATCTCCCCTTCCAACATTTCCCCTCTCTCCACTCCTGTCCCATTTCCAGGGAACCTCTTGTAATGGTGTCCTGAGGCTGCTGTAACAATTACCACAAACTGAGTGCATTAAAACAACAGAAATGTATTCTCTCACAGGTCTATAGGCCCAAAGTCTGAAATCAAGATGCCAGCAGGTCCACACTCTATAGAAGCTCGAGGTGAGAATCCATGCTTTCCTTTTGCCAGCTTCTGGTATCTTCTTGGCATTTTTTGACTTGTGGCCAGTTACTCCAATCACTGCCTCTGTGGTTCTAGTGCCTCCTCTTCTCTGGGCCTTCTCTTTTTTAAATCTTCCTCTGCCTTTCTCTCATAAGAACACTTGACATTAGATTGTAAGGTCCACCTAGATAATCCAGGATGATTTCATTTCAAGATCTTTATCAAAAAATTGAAGAAGTAATACTTCCTAACTCATTTTATGAGGCCAACATTACCCTGTTAACAAAACCTGGTAAAGATAACACACACAAAAGAAAGTTACAGACCAATATCTCTGATGAATGCAGATGCAAAAATCCTAAACAAAATTCAAGCAAATCAAATACAGTAATACATTAAAAAGATTACCCATCACGACCAAGTGGGGTTCATCCCAGGGGCACAAGGATGGTTCAACATACACAAATCCATCAATGTGGTACATCACATAAAAGATAAAAATCGTATGATTATATCAATAGATGCAGAAAAAGCATTTGACAAGATACACATCCATTTATGATTAAAACAATAAAATGGATATAGAAGGAAAATAACATAATAAAGGTCATATATGACAAACCCTCCGCTAAAATAATTAATGGTAAAAACTGAAGACTTCTGCACTATGTTCAGGAACAAGACAGGGCTGTCGCCTATCACCACTTGTTATTCAACATAGTACTGGAAGTCTTCGCCAGAGCAATCAGGCAAGAGAAAGAAATAATATCCAAATTGGGAATGAAGAAGTTAAATTGTCACTTTTTACAGATGACATGAGTTTTTATATACAAAACCCTAAAGACTCCACCAAAAAGCTATTAGAAACAATAAATGAATACAGTAAAGTTGCTAGCTACAAAAATCAATGTACAAAAATCCATTGCATTCCTACCATGTTTCCCCAAAAATAAGACCCAGCCGGACAATCAGCTCTAATACGTCTTTTGGAACAAAAATTAATGTAAGACCCGGTCTTACTTTACTATAAGACCCGGTCTTATATAATTGTAATATAATATAATACCAGGTCTTATATTAACTTTTACTCCAAAAGACACATTAGAGCTGATTGTCCGGCTAGGTCTTATTTTCAGGGAAACACAGTATATACTAACAATTTCAGAAAAAGAAATTAAAAAAACAATTCCTTTTGCAATTGCAGCAAAAAGAATAAAATACCTTGGAATAAACTTAAGAATGGATGCAAAGGACCTATACACTGGAAACTAGAAGACATTTAAAAAAAAAAATTGAAGACGCAAAGAAATGAAAAGACATTACATGTTCATGGATTGGAAGAATCAACATAGTTACAATGGCCATATTACCTAAAGCAATTACAAATTTAATGCAATTCCTGTCAAAATCCCAATGGCATTTTGTTAAAGAAATAGAGCAAAAATCAGATTTTTATGGAATCACAAAAGACCCCACATAGCCAAAGCAATCCTCAGAAAAGAGAACAATGCTGGAGGTATCACACTCCCTGAGTTTAGCTTGTAGTATAGGGCAATAATAATCCAAACAGGATGGGATTGGCAGAAAAAACAGACACAGAGACCAATGGAACAATTGAAAACCCAAAAATAAACCCACGTGTATATGGGCAAATAAGTTTTGACAAAGGAGCCAAAAACATACAATGGAGAAAAGAAACCTGTTCAATAAATGGTGCTGGGAAAAATTGGAAAGCCACGTGTAAAAGAATGAAACTAGACTGCTATCTGTCACCATGTACCAAAATTAACTCAAAATCGATCAAAGACCTAAACATAAGACATGAAACAACTGCATAGAAGAAAACATAGGTACTAAGCTTATGGACTTTGGGTTCAAAGAGGATCTTACGAATTTGACTCCAAAGTCAAGCGAAGTATAAGCTACAATAAATGAATGGGACTATATCTAAAAAGCTCCTGCACAGCAAAAGAAACCATCAACAAAACAAAGAGGAACCAACCGAATGGGAGAAGATACTTGTAAACAACGTCAATGATAAGGGGCTAATATCCAAAATATATACGTAACTCATACAACTCAACAGCAACAACAACAACAACAATAAATCCAATTCAAAAATGGGCAGAGGATGTGAACAGACACTTCTCCCAAGAAGACATACAAATGGCCAACAGATATATGAAAAGATGCTCACTTTCGCTAGCTATGGGGAAATGCAAAACAAAACTTGTTTTGTTTATGATAGCCATTCTAACCTCACACCTGTTAGAATGGCTATCATAAACAAAACAAGTAACAAAAAGTGTTGGATGGATTGTGGAGAAAAAGAAACTCATATACTGCTGGTGGGACTGTAAATTGGTACAGCTGCTATGGAAAACAGTATGGCGGTTCCTCAAAAAATTAAGAATAGAATTACCATATGACCCAGCAATCCCTCTCCTGGGTATCTACCCCAAAAATCTGAAAACATCTGTAAAGATATATGTGCTCCAATGTGCATTGCAGCATTATTTACAGTGACCAAGACAAGTAAACAACCAAAGTGTCCTTCGATAGATGATTGGATAAAGAATGGAATAATACTCTGCCATAAGATGAAATTCTGCCATTTGCGACAACATGAATGGATCTTGATATTATTATGCTAAGCAAAATAAGTCAGAAAAAGTCAAGAACCATATGGTTTCACTCATATGTGGGATATAAAACTAAAAGCAACAAAGGAACAAGACAAACAAAAACTCATAGACACAGACAATAGTTTAGTGGTTACCAGAGGAAAAGGGCGGAGAGGGGGTGGTAGAAGAGGATAAAGGGGGGTCAATTATATGGTGATCGAAGAACTGACTGGATGGTGAACACACAATGTGATATATGGATGATGTATTATAGAAATGTACATTTGAAACCTATATAATTTACTAACCATTGTCACTCAAATAAATTTTTAAAAAAAGATCTTACATGTAAATAGACCAAAAAAAAAAAAAAAGATCATTAATTATATCTGCAAAGACACTTTTTCCAAGTAATGTAACATTCACAGGGTCTAGGAATTGGGATATGGACATAACCTTTTTTGGAGGCCACCATTCAATGCACCATACCACCAATCTCTTTATGTCATAGATTAATTTTACATTTTCTAGAATTTTATATGAATGGAATCAAATAGTATGATCTATTTTGGGAGGGGAATCTGGCTTATTTCACTCAGCATAATTATTTTGCTACTTACCCATATTTTTTTGTGTATAAGTAGTTCATTCCTTTTTATTGCTGAGTAGTAATCCATTGTTTGGGTTATATCACAATTTCTTTATCCATTCTTTGGTTAATAGATATTTAGGTTGTTTCCAGTTTGGGGCTATGACAAGTAAAGCTGATATGAACATTATTTTATTTTACAAGTCTTTGTATGGACATATGCTTTCATTTATCTTGGGTAAATACCTAGGAGTGGAATGGTAGGTGTATATTTTTAACTTTTAAGAAACTGCAAGTGTGTTTCCCAAAATGGTTGTGCCGTTGTACATTCCCACCAGCAGTGCAAGAGAGTTCCAGGGGCTGCATCTCATTGGCAATACTTGGTATGGACAGTCTTCTTAATTTTTGCTATTCTAATGGGTGTGTTATGGTAGCATGTTATGATGTTAATTTATACAAACCTAACGATTAGTGATGTAGAACATCTGTCTTTTCATGTGCTTACATGTGATCTGTTTATCTTTGGTAAAATGTCTGTTCACATCTTTTGCCCATATTATAACTTGGTTGTTTTTTTATTGGTTGTCTTCATATATTCTGTATACAAGTCTTTTCCATTTGGTTTGTAAATAATTTCTCCGGTCTGTGGCTTCTCTTTTCATTCTTCTAAACAGTGTTTTTAGGATAGCAGATATTCTTAATTTTGATGAAGCCCAATTTATCAAATTTTTCTTTTATGGATCATGCTTTTGGTGTCATATCTAAGATCTTTCCTGACCCAAGATCACAAATATTTTCTCCTATATTTTATCTCAGAAGTTTTATAGTTTTAGCTCCTACATTTAGGTGTATAATCCATTTTGAGTTACTTTTTTATTGAATATGGTGCAAAGTATTTATCAAAGTTTTTTGCATTATTTTTGTTTGGGGCTTTTTTTTGCATATGGATACCCACTTCTTCCAGCACAATTTGTTTAGAAAAACAATACTTTGTCCATGGAATTGCCTTTATGCCTTTGTCTAAAACTAAGTGATCCTAAGTGTATGGGTCTAGTATGGAGTCAATTTTTAAGGTGATATATTTGTCTATCTTTATGCCAACACTACACTGTCTTGATTACTATAGCTTCATGATGAATCTTAAAGTCAGATAGTGTAAGTCTTCCAACTTTGTTCTTTTTCAAGGTTGTTTTAGCCATTTTAGGTCCTTTGCATTTCCACATAAATTTTAGAACAAGTTTGTTAATTTCAACAAAAAGCCTGCTAGGACTTAATTGTGATTTCATTGAAGCCATAGGTCATTTTGGGGAGAATGACATCTTACCAATATTGAGTCTTCTCAGCATGAATACTGTGTAGCTCTCCATTTATTTCAGTCCAGTCTTGTTTAGTTTCTCTCAGCAATATTTTGTATTTTGTAGTATACAGGTTTATAGATGGTATCTTTTTTTAAATTTTATTGGGGAATATTGGAGAACAGTGTGTTTCTCCAGGGCCCATCAGCTCCAAGTTGTTGTCCTTCAATCTAGTTGTGGAGGGCGCAGCTCAGCTCCAAGTCCAGTCACCGTTTTCAGTCTTTAGTTGCAGGGGGTGCAGCCCACCATCCCATGCGGGAATTGAACCAGCAACCTTGTGAAGGGCTCATGCTCTAACCAACTGAACCATCTGGCCACCCAGGTTTACATATCTTATATCAGATTTATGTCTAAGTGTTTCATATTTTTGATGTTCTAAATGACATTCTTAAACATTTTCAGTTTCCAATTATTTATTGCTAATATATACAACAAGTACAATATAGTTTTGTGTATTGATCTTGTATCCTTTGTATTCTGCAGCCTTCCTCAACTCAGTTATTACCTCAGGAAGCTCTTCTGTAAATTCCTTATAATTTTCCACATAGACCTTCTTGACATCTGTGAATAAATAGTGTTATTCTTCCTTTCCAATCTGAATACTTTCTTTTTATTGCTTTATTGTGCTGCTTAGAAACTTAAATACAAAATGAAATTTTGTATTTAACATCCTTGCCTTGTTCCTGATCTTAGGTCAAAACAATCTTTCATCACTAAGTATAATGTTAGCTGTAGATGTTTCATAGCTTTTTATCCGTTTGAGGAAGTTCTCTTCAATTCCTACTTTGCTGAGAGTTTTTTAGTCAGGAATTGTTGGATGGTTATTGTTGCCTAAGTCTGCACTTGAATTTGGAAGCCATTTGGTCAATTGTTTATTTAGTATACAATCAATTAAAAACCTGATGGTCTTAAAACTCTTATGGCTAAATCACAAAACACTATTGAAGAGTAGGGTTAGCAGAATTTGTACCTGAAGGCCCCTTCTTAATTACTGGTTTCACTATTTACTTACTATCTGTAAAACTTAAGTCATCTAACCTAGCTCTGAGTCTCAATTTCCTTATATTTAAATTGGTAATAACAAGGTCGTGTTAATACCCACGACTGACACTTGTCTGAACCTGAGGGAGGACCTTCTTCACTGTACGCTAAGTGCCTTGCTTGCCTAACCCTGCACCGATACTCAATTCCACAGTGTTCCTGGAATTGTTACAGTGTTATCCAGCATCCTCATTCTTTGAACATAGCTCTAAGTCTGAAAGAGCTGGATTTTTCTGAAATATGACATGTGAAAAAAATTCTAGATGTATAATTTCAGATTTCTTGAACCTGAACTGAGATTTCAGCTCTGTCTTTAATAGCTAAAAGGAGCCAATTATTGGGCAAATTATTGAACTTTTCTGAACCTTACTTTCCCAAACTGTAATAGGAATAATAATACTTGTCTTACCTGCCTTATAAGGTGTTTTAAGGCTCAACAAAGTGATGAATGGAAAAACTGCAAATCATCACTCAAATGTATGTGATTAGCACAGCCAGTTGTGAGGGCAGATTGCTGCCGAAAAGCTTGCTAAATTCCTACAGACCCCAGACGCTACAGAAATGACACAAAAATGTTCCAGGTCTACAAAGTTTTTGATCCTTTTACTTCCCTTGGTGTATTATTGGTGAATCACTCAGTCAAGCACAAACATATTGAAAGGACTTAATTAGGCGATTAGATGGCTCTTTGCAAGGACAAAGAAAGACTGCAACTCAAGAGTGAGCAACTTTCACTTGATTTTGAAAAGAATTTCATTTCATTCAAATTCCCGTTAATTGAGGTATAATTTATCGGCGATAAAATATACATATCTTAAGTGTACAATTCAGTGAGTTTTGACAACTGTATATACCCATGTAACACCTGTATCAATCAAATCAAGATATAAAAACCTTTCCCTTAACCCAGAAAGTTCCCAGGCTCCTTTGTGGTCGAATCTCCCGCTCTCCCAGAGGCATCCATTCTTGTTTCTATCGTAGAATGCTAGTTTGCTTGTTTTGTAGTTCATACAATGGAATAATACAGAATGTACTCTTTGAAAAACTACTTTCGTATTTTTGTTAAGATCTCAGTGAAGTAGAGCTCAGAGCAAGGGTCTCCATGTTCCCTTGGCTATTTAAAAGCAGAGGCCACTTAGGATTTCTATTTGCACTAATAATAGTCATAACAGTTAATTTCCAATTGTCCTGCTGGTTTTTAGAACCACGCTGAAGTGCAATACAAGAGAGAGCACCTCAGTAGGAAGTCAGAAATCTTAGGTTTCCGTCTTTACTCCGTATGACCTTGGGCAAGCTTTGGCTAGAAGTTCTGACCAATAAGGACTATTTGGCATTTTATAATTTTAATCAAATTCACTAAAAATAGATATAGTTCTTATAAACACTTGAAACTTTAAATTTTCTGCTTAGGTGAGCTTTGGGGGAAGCTATGTTTATTCCCTTTAGACCTGTTCTGCTGAGCTCAAGATATTAGTCTGAATTGTGTGTAGCTTCTTTCAAATTGAGATGACACTGTGCAGCCCAGATACGAGGCTGAAACATTTTTCAAAACAAGTGATGTCATTTCTGGAAAAATTCTATGTTGGTTGATTCTATGTTGGTAGGAAAGCAAAGGACTCAAGATTAGAAGTTGAAGGCCAACTTACTTGTTGCTGTATACCTGTTTGTACCTCTTAATTTCTGTGCCAAGTACATGTATTAATTTTTCAGAAATTTCAAAAAAATTAGAAGTGGAGGTGAATTGAAATTGTGCAGCTGAATATGAGTTTTGAGGCCCAAACAGGGGACTCGTCCTGTGTAACTTGGTTAACTTATTTGCTAAACTTTTGATAATGGGGAGGCTAGACCGTGCCTGATGGCAGAGCTTAAATGGATCATTTCCTGCCACCCGTCTCCTCCCCCACCCGCCTCTTCATCATTTCCCAGCATTCCTCACCCTTGCACTCCAGGACATCATAATGTCATGTTTTCCCAAAATATACTTGTTTCATTCCTTAATGCTTCTCCTTATGCTGCTTCCATGGCCTTAAGCCTCCCTGTCCCCAGCCCACGCCACCTCTTGACCTGAGTAATTCTCCCCTCTTCTTTCTCTCACTACCATTCCAGGTTGGTATGAAGGCTCCTCCTCCCTATTTCTGTGCTTATCATACAACATTGAAATTGCTTTTTTCTTTTAAAGATGTGTGTATAGTAAAAAGAACTTTCCTCCTCCCTCCAACTTTCATTCCCACTTTGAAGGATACCGGTGGGTGAATTTTCATACTTAACGAAATAGTTTGTCAAGCACTATTTGAATTCATTTCTTCTTGTAAAAGATTCAAATCACAGAAGTTTATAAATTAACAAGTGAAAGGTCTCCTTTGATTTCACCCTCAATTTCGCTTCCAACGCCAGTAGCACTGTGACGGTACCTCCACCCTCTTTTTCTGTTTATTTCATATATATGCACATGCATATGTGTGGCAGATACCGAAAAAAACAAAGCAAAAATAAAAGTCCTGTCATTATCAGATCTTTCCTTTTCCCCTGTCCCCTGCTTTACAGGGTGTTCTTTGATTTTCTCTGCATAAGAAAGATCTTGGAGTGATCTCGAGAAGGAAAGAAAAACTCTGGAGGTGATAAGAAAAAGAAGAGAGCCCGAGTGAGCAGGAAACTTTGAGGTAAGGGGACAAAGGGGGGAAATGGAAGCAGTTGCTTGGATGAGTAAGAATTTGGGGGAGATGTAGATATGAAAAGAGAAGTTTTAGCAAGTTTTATGGTATTTAATTCCTTACTTATTATCTCAAGAGACATTCAGTAAGGACCATCATTAGTTTTTAAGGCTTTGGGGAGGCACATTTGTGCTCATGGGAATGTCTGTAGGTCCCCACTGGAGCTGGGGGTGGAGTGAGTGTCCCCTGAAGCACATGGGCTGCGTGGAAGAAGTTTAGGGAATAACATGAACAAAACCATGATTCTGTAAGGAGAGGAAGGGGAAAGTGGGAATGGAAGCTGGGAATCCCAACAATTGTTGGCTAGGTTGGTCTTAGGGTCCCCTCCAGCCTGATACCTGATCGCCATTAGCTCACCCTAAGCAAATTAGTTAATAGTTGCCAGTTTACAGGACCTGCCCACATATACAGAGTTTTTTAAAAATTCTAAATTTAAAATTTTGAAATCTCAACAAGCAACCAAGGATCATCAGACATCTTCAGAAAACCACAAAATGAAAGTAAGAAACTGATGACGCAATGACCCAGGAGGAAACAGAAGCAACAAGCAAGAGGAGAAAGCAGAGATAAAACAAAACGAAAAGAATTCTGGCTAGTAATCTCAGAGATTCAAAAAGATATTGCATACCTAAAACTAGAACAGATGCTATGGAAAAGAAACCATCAGAGAATAGGAAAGAACTTTTGCACAAGCCAGAGGCCTGGGAATTTCCTAGGCGACTTCTTTCTTACCTCTTACATCTAATCGGACAAATCCTACCAATTCTGCCTCAGGAATGTCCCTCCTCAGCTCTGGTCCAACCAACTATTCCATCCTCCATAGTACACTCCTAGTGGTCTTTCAAAATCTCTTCCCTGCCTAAAAACCTCTGTGTTCCTAGTTTCCCACGGGATGAAATCCAAACTCCATAATCAGGTTTACAAACTCATTACATCCAGCTCCAGTCTCCCCGTGGCAGACTCATGGCTCCTCTCCCTCCTCCCAGGAAGCCGAGGTGTCTCCATGCTAAACTCCTCCTCACTATTCTCTGAACAAGTCAGGCCCCTTGCAGCCTCGGCAGCTCTGAGTAGAGAGCCCTTCACCTGCTTGCCTGGCAGGCAAGCACCTACTCACCAATGCTGTATTTCCCAGTACTGTAAACCCAAGCAGAATTCTGTCACCCTCCCCCCTCAGCCCCAGCCCTCATTCACACTCTCCTGGTGCCTCTTCGAACAGGAACACATCACATTGCACTTGTTTGGATCCCCCACCACCTGGGAACTCCTGCAGCACAGGCTCTTTGCTCCATGGTCACTCGGCAGGCTGCTGTGGCCTGTTTGCCTGCCACCTCCTCTCTCTTCATGTGGAAGTAGAAGGGGGAGGGACGATGATGGCAACTACACCTCCTCCTTCTCTACCCCTCCAGGCAAGGCAATTAATTCCTGCCCCAGCAGCTTGCCTGGCCTTCAGAGAAAGCTGAGTCAGGTACTCTCTGCCCCTCCAGCAGGGTTTGGGGCCAGAGCTCTGTTCTGACCACCCCTGCTCCTAACTGGTTATTAGCAGTGACTGGGCACGTTTCACTGCCTCTGCGCTTCTCTGTCCTCATCAGAAAAATGAGGGAGGTAGATGAGGATCTTTGAGATAATACCTTACCTGTAAGCTCCAGTTTGGGTTATTTATAAAGGAAAACAAAACTCAGGAGGAAAAATGAATTGTCCTCTACTCCTATTCCCCTCAAGGGCTGAAGTTGGTTTCTGGAATTAATCAGCTGACTCAGACGTTGGCAGGTTCAGCACTTTTTCTACCTAACTAAGCGGAGAGTGTGGAGGGCAGAGCGGCTCAGAGCGATCCCTGGTAGAGGCCCGCTCTGGGGACATGGTGACTGCTGTTTGCCTCTCTGAAGGGCTGGCTGCCTCCTTTGTCTCCAGGAATTGATTTCCACATAGGGACTAAGATAGGGTCTAAGATAGGAACAAGCCTACCGGGAAATGGCTAGGGGAGGACGGCTGCTCCTGGGATTGCGGAAGGGATGCAGAGGAGACTGCACTGGCCATCCTGCCCAGTTAACCATTCAGCTCTACCCACTTCCTTGCAGTTTGGGGGAGAATTCATGTATGAGGAGATGCCTGCAGAGGCTGGAGGGGAGAAGGCTTTCATGTGGCCTGGTTAAAACAGTAAGAGCTACAGTGGGCAGGAGGCCAGGAGCTTATCACTCTCTCACCAGACTGCCTTTAATAAGTAAAAATGCAGTTTATTTGTTTGCTTATTTGTTTTCTATCCCCTGCCCGTCGCCCTACTCATCCATTAATTCAGCAGACCTGTGCTGCACACCTACTACAAGCTGAGAACTGGGGACCAAAGAGGACTAAGGCAGCGACCCTGCTTTTACTGAGTTCTCTGGCCTAGAAGAGGTGACAGACACTAGAGTTACTAGACACTAGTAACAAAGATGAGGGTGCCAGAACAGAGAAACGTCAACCTTCAATGAAGGAGGCTAATGAGTGTGTGGGAAGGAGGTCCTGGAAAACCCCGAGTCAGAGTAAAACAGAACCAGTCTAAACACAGTGCAAACAAGATTCAGTATAAATTTCTTTACTTAAAATTACTTCTAGTATTTAGAAAACCCTTTATTGTTCTATACATGTCAATGAAACGGTAAAATAGAATAGAAAAGTCATCATCAGACCAATTTAAAAGATTTCCAAAGGTTTTTCAGTCACTACAGCCCACGTCTCTTACCTGTTTCTTGCTCACTTTTCTGCATATGTATGAGACAGACTGCTTGTTGGGCAGAAGTAAGATCCCAGATACTGTGCCATCTCTCCTGCCCCTGTCCTCACTTAATTGCTGCATCCCCAGCCATGCCCCAACCTTTGCCTTACTGCCCTGGGAACTACTGCTTTCTGAGGGCCCGTCGGCTGATGTAGGATCCCCTTAGGCGGACCATGCCTCTGCTAAGTGACACAGCACAGTGTTGCCCTATCGTAGTCAGCGTAGCGTGGAACGAATGGTAGCAGAAGTTCCAAGTAGAAGATTCCATCAAAGACATAAATGATTAAAACTGATTCATGGTAATTTAACTTTTCTCACAAATGCATCCTCCACCTTAATACCCGCCACCCCCACAGACACACACTAAAGTTATTCTGAAAAATGATCAATGCAGCCTCAGATAGTCAGTAGTTTACAAAATGCACTAAGTGTTGTGAGGCACTAATACAGGAGGTGGGGCTGGGATCTTCTCAGGGGATGTGATTGGGGGGCTAGCTAGGAATGGGAAGCAGATGGGACCTTATCAAGCACTACCACACATTGGAGGCCCTCTGCCTTTATGCCCAATCCTCCTTAAGGAAAATGTTTCTGCTCTTTAAGGTGCTCATAATTTTAATTCCCAAAGGCAAAGGCATATAATTCACCATGTAAGAAGGAATAAAAAAGCAAGACCCAACTATGCTTTCAAGCATACATACTTGAATAGGTTAAAGATAACTAAATGGAAAAAAAATCTACCATGCAAACAATAAGCATTATACACCTAGTGTGGCCATATTAATATCAGGTAAAATAGACTTGAAGACAAAGAGTATTGGCAGACATAACGAGACACTTTATAATGATAAAAATGTCCATTCCATTAGAAAGACATAACAATCATAAATGAATATGTACCTAATATACAGCTTCAAAATACATGAAGCAAAAATTGACATAACTAAAAAAAGAAATAGACAACTCCACAATATAGTTGGAAACTTAACATCCCCTCATAGTAACTGGACAACTAGACAAAAAAAGTCAGCAAAGCCACAATAATCACCTCAACCTGATTATTATTTATAGAAGACTGCATCCTATAACTGCAGAATACAGTCTTTTCAGGTATGCATGGTATATTTACCAACTTAGACACTTGCTGGGCCATAAAACAAGTCTCAATAAATTTAAAAGGATTGAAATCCTACAGATTGAGTTATCTTACCAAAACATAATTAAATTAGAAATCAATAATAATAACATATCTGGGAAAACTCCAAATATTTGGAAATTAAACAACACATCTTTAAATAATCTATGGCTAAAGAAAGAAATCAAAAGAGAAATTAGAAAATATCTCTAAATGATAATTGAAAACATCAAAATTTATAGATACAGGTAAAGCAGTTCTTAGAGGGAAATTTATACCTTTAAATGATTATGTTAAAAAACAAGGAAGGTTTAACATCAACAATCTAAGGTTCCACCTCAAGAAACTAAAGAAAGACGTAAACCCAAGATAAGCAGAAAACAGAAAATAATAGAAAGCAGAAATTAATAGGGACATAAGTTACAGAACACAAATATCAGAAACAAAAGAGAGTTATGACTACAGATCCTACAGACATTAAAAGGACAATAAGAGACTATAATGAATAACTTATGCCAACAAATTTGACAATTTAGATGAAATAGACAAACTTCTTGAAAAACAGAACTTTACCCAAACTGATACAAAATGAAACAGAAAACCTGAACAGCCTTATATCTATTTTAATTATCAAAACTTTCTCCACAAAGAAAGTTCCAGGCCCAGATTGTTTCAGTGATATTCCTAGCAGAAATTTGAGAAAGAAGTAACGCTAATCTTACACAAAGTTTCTTGGAGAATAGTGAAGAAGGTAACACTTCTGAACTCATTTTTTAGGCCAGTATTATCTGAATATCAAGACCTGGGAAAGACATTCCAGAAAAAGACAATTATAGACCAATATCCCTTATGAATACAGATACAGAATACTTACATGGTTCGATCTATCAAAAGATGGGCCAAAAGTAGTTGAAGTTTTTCTGGAGAGTTAGTCAGTTCAATATATGGAAGAAGCCAAAACTAGGCAAAGAAGAAACGGTTGTCTCAGAAGTTGATAAGGTGAAGATATAAAAACAAATTGAGATTAAAACACCAATGAGATTATCTTTTTTCCATCTCCCCAACTGGTAGAGATTTATAAAACCACAACTGATGTTGTGCATTCTCAAAGAATATTGGTGGGAATGTAATCCAGCACAACTTTTGGAGGATAGTTTGGCAATACCTATTAAAAGTGGGGATTCTGCTCATGTACCTCCCCTCCCGTTCTTAGATCCAGCTTCTTATAATAGGAGAAGGGCAAGTACAAGTAAGCAAAGATATTCATAGTATAGTGTTGGGTGTAAAAGAGCAGGTTTCATACAAAACATTTTATAAAACATCCTATTTTTTTTAACATCCTATTTTTATGAATTATATTTATGTATGTCCACTGGGGGTGAAAGACTGTTCAAAATTATAGTGATTGTTTCTGAATCTTGGTTATGATTTTTCTTTTTTTCTTTTTGCTTGTTGGTATTTCCTGAGTTTTAAAAATGATAATATGCTTGGTTTCTGTAGAAAAAAAAAAATTTGAAGGTCAAAAGACAGTGTGATTCTTATCCATGGTATTGTCATTTCTATGTCTGCAGGTTTTACCATACCTGATGAAAACAAATCCCGAGTAGCCTTAAAACGTGAATATATGTGATATACCTAGATCCTCTTCTACTAATTTCATTCAGCATAAATAGACATAGTTGGATGAGATTTTGTTCTGGCAGCAACACCATAACCTATAGCCTGGTTTCCCCAAATTGGGATCTATTTTATTTTTCTCAGAGCAGAGTCTCTACATATTTATTTGGGGTGGGGGGGACGAGAGGGATGGTATGACCTCTATATGTGAACTCCTCAAAAAAATCTTCCAAAACACCCAAATGGATTTAATACAATTTTGGAGAAGAAATTAAAACAAAACAAAACAGAAAAACAAAACAACCCCCAATCACCCTACCCCTGTTTCCCATCAGAATTATGTAATAAATCCTTATCAACTTTTAGGCAGCCCTAGTTTTCAAACAAAGATCAGGTGATCTGACTGCTTATGAATACCAAAGAAAACTCTCCATTTCTAGAGAGTAAATTGCCAGCCGCTTCTGAGGTTGTAAATTACCCTTACAGGTAAGCAGTTTCTCATATGTGCAATATTAGTGAGAGGTGCCACACACTCACTTGTCCCCAAATCCCCTGGCCAATGATCTGCCCTAGTGCTCCCTCCGAGCCCATCTGTTTTGAGCTTCCTAGTTGTGCAAACAGGTCTTCAGGAGACCTCTATCAAAACATATTTAAGTCATCTGGGAGGGAGGAAAGATTTATATCCTGTGGTGGCGTTTACGATTTTTAGCTGCTGAAGATTCCAGTTGCTGGTTTGCTGAAGATTTCAGTAAGATTTAGGGGGAGTTTCTTAAGCTGTAGGGGGTTTAGGGTGTGGTTCTGCTGATCCAGGGTGTTCCAGTCTTCTCCAGGACATACAGCCATGAATCAGTTTGGATAACCACCTTGGAAGACAACTGCCTGGGACAGGGCAGATACTTAATAAATATTTGTTGCATGTTTAGTTGAATAGATAAGAGCTTTAGTTACAGCTCTGTGCTGCATAGAACAGAACCAGCTCTAGTCATACGAAGCCAATGGAGAAAATCCTGGAAGGATATCAGGAGCTCATGGAATTAAGGCTGGTGATCCAGGCGTAGAAAGTCACAGAATCAAGGTAGCTCTGGAGACTTGGCACAGAACCCACAGGAAATTCACGGCTTGGGAACAATCTGGTCTTAGCACCACCACTGGCCCGGTGATGGCTCCAATCTCCAGCATTCCCTCTGACCAAAGATTCAAAGTCCTGGGAGTGTCCCACTCTGAGTGGCTGAGTTGCAATAATTTGCCCAGAGGCAGTAAAAGAAGGATCTGAATTCTTCGGATGTAATGGGAGGCTGCAACAGAAGGCACATATGAAGACTTGCTCTTTAATCAAATCCTCACACAAAGGGGAATTTGCCCAAAAGGACGGTGGTGGTACTAACGGAAGGAGGCAAATCAGATATTGTGCTGTGAACACGGACAGATGTCATCCATGCTGACACTAAGATTGGGTGGAGTTGGGGCTGGTTGCTGGTCAAGATTGAAGGAGAAGGGGGTAGTTTCAGAGGAAGCAGAAGAGCGTGCTCTTCACAGACCCTGAGTAGCTGGCCAGACAGAAGGGGGAGAATCCCGGAGCGGGGAGAACAGAGCCAGAATGATGGGGAGCAAAGAATAGGTGTTTCATGGTGTGCCTAGGCTCACAAAGGAGCTCAATTAATATTTGTTAAATTGATGACAAAATGGAAATCTAAATCATGCTATTCAGATATGAGACTGAAGTTCCTCTGGGGGGATGAGGTGCAGTGTGTCCCCACAGAGGGTGACTCATTGTAGAGCCAGCCTGGCTAGTCACCCCTGCTCCTCTGACTTTTCCCATTCACTCCAGGGCAGTGACCTTAAGCCCTTTCCCAGTGAGAGTCTGGGGGGTGGGTATCCTTATCCTGTCTGAGTCAGGAGAATGGGAAGCGCTTGTATCCAAAAATCTCCATGGACCTAACCTTGGGCTTTCTCAAACGTTAGCCAGACTGGAGTGACCCTCCTTCCTATTCAAATGTGCTTCTCTCTTTGGGTTTTCAGATGAGAAATCAACCCTCGATTTCCGCCAGTTATTTGCCTCCTTTTCCAGAAGAATCTCACTTTTTCCTCTCCCCCCTGCATAGCAGCATTGTCCAGGAGGTTGGATTCTGGCTGTGCTATAAATCTGGGTTTGAATCTCAAGTCTTCTTATTTGTTGGCTATGTGACCTTGTCAAATATTACGTGAACCTGCTTCTTCCTCTGTAAAATGGGAAAAATAATGCCAGTCTTGCAGAGGCATTCCATGAAAATGTACATAAAGGGCCAAACACATACAAAACTACAGGGCAGGGAGTCCAAAAGCTGGACCCATCAAAAAGTTCAAGATACCACCTCTTCTCCCACCCCAGGTTTTTTTACATAAATACTAGTTATTATCTCTTTATCAAAAAGAATTTTTAACTTGTTAGGCATCCCCAAGGGTAAGACATATTATCTAGTGGAGACAAATATTAATTTTTGAGAATTATATTATTTTGCAATAGACATCATGTAATATCAGAGTTTGCATGAAATTTTCCTTAAAATCTTCCGATTCTTATTAATCTAAGGAAATAACTGGTTAGGTACACAGAGATGTAGAAGGATGATCACTGCAGTATTATTTATGAACGTAAAGCTTAGAATTAAGTTATAACTATAGAGGATTATAAGATTAAACAAAGCAGAGCAAGTTTTTACAGTAGAGTTCTATGTAGCCTTCAAGAAGATTTTGTAGACATATATTGAATCTCATAGAAAGGTGCTCTTGTTGTATTAACTGAATAAATTATAAAATAGCATTATGTGATTCCATTTTTATTATATATGATAGTGAAATTATATATTATATATCATATTATATATGATAGTGAAAGGGATATATGTTTAATGTTAACAGTGCTTATCTCGATTTGGGAGCATGGATAGCTTTTTACGCATAACTATTTCTAATTTCCCCACAATAAACACATATTATATGTATATAAAATAGGAGAAAATGATCATGTTTCTTAAAAAAACATAGGGGGGCGGCCGGTTAGCTCAGTTGGTCAGAGCGCAGTGCTCTTAACAATAAGGTTGGTGGTTTGATCGCCACATGGGCCACTCACTGTGAGCCGAACCCTCCACAACTAGATTGAAACAACTACTTGACTTGGAGCTGAGGAGTCCTGGAAAAACACACTTGAAATAAAAAAAGAAAAGTTAAAAAAAAAAAAAAGAAAACATAAGGACAAAATGATGTCCAGCTGAAACACTTAAAATGGCAATCAAAGGCAGTTGATTTTTTAAATTTGTTTTCACAATAAAAGGGTGTAAATGAAGGGGAAACAGTGTCCTTAGGGTTTTAGTTTTTTTTTTTTCAATGTTAATTTTTCAGTATTATTTTTATTTTGTGTATTTCTGCTTGCCTCCCCTTACTTCTTTTTATTTTTTATTTTTTAAATTTATTGGGGTGACAATTGTTAGTAAAATTACATAGATTTCAGTTGTGCAATTCTGTATCACATCATCTATAAATTACATTGTGTGTTCACCACCCAGAGTCAGTTCTCCTTCCATCACCATATATTTGATCCCCCTTACCCTCATCTCCCACCCCCCAACGCCCTTACCCTCTGGTAACCACTAAATTACGTTCCCCAGATTAATTTTCAAACCCCGTGGCCATCCTGTGGTCACCGACTGCCCTCCAATCCCCTCACCCTCCCCCCCACCCCCCCCCACCCATCTAGCAACCCTCAGTTTTTCCTCTTTGTCTCCAAAACTGTTTCTGATTAGTTCATTCACTTATTCTTTTCTTTAGATTCCGCATATAAGTGAAATCATATGGTACTTATCTTTCTCTGTCTGACTTATTTCACTTAACATAATGTTCTCTAGGTCCATCCATGTTGTTGCAAATGGTAAGATTTCTTTCTTCTTTATGGCTGCGTAATACTCCATTGTATAAATGTACCACAGTTTCTTAATCCAGTCATCTACCGATGGGCATTTTGGTTGTTTCCATGTCTTAGCTATTGTGTATAGTGCTGCAATAAACATAGGAGTGCATAAAGATTTTTGAATTGGAGTTTTGGATTTCTCCGGATAGATACCTAGGAGTGGAATTACTGGATCATAGGGTAGTTCCATTTTCAGATTTTTGAGATACCTCCATACTATTTTCCATAGTGGCTGCACCAATCTGCAATCCCACCAACAGTGCACAAGCGTTCCCTTTTCTCCACATCCGCGCCAGCACTTGTTGTTTGTTGATTTATTGATGATAGCCATTTTGACTGGGGTGAGGTGGTATCTCATTGTGGTTTTTATTTGCATTTCTCTAATGGTTAGTGAGGTTGAGCATTTCTTCATATGTCTGTTTGCCATCTGTATGTCCTTTTTAGAAAAATGTCTCTTCAAATCCTCTGCCCATTTTTTAATTGGGTCGTTTGTTTTTTTGGAGTTGAGTTGAGTGAGTTTTTCATAGATTTGTGATATTAATCCCTTATCAGATATATCATTGGCAAATATCTTTTCCCATTCAGTAGGATCCCTTTTTGTTTTATTGATGGTTTCCTTTGCTGTGAAAAAACTTTTTAGTTTGATATAATCCCACATGTTTATTTTTTCTCTTACTTCCCTCGAGCGAGGAGATGGGTTTTAGTTTTTTTTACTTTTATTAACATTTATTCGATGCTGAATTTACTTATGTAAACTAAATTTACACAAGTTTTTGTTTCTTCAGTTTCTTCTGGGATATCTTTTTCTTCTGTGCAACCTCCTCTTCCGGTTTAGGAACAATGTTCTCTTTTTCAGTAAGGATCATCTCACTGTGGCAGGGCAAGCTCCAGTGTGGGTTTACCCTCCCGTGAACTTTGTAAGTTCTGTGCTGCATCTCTGGAGCTTTGTCCCTGGATGTGCTCAGTGGCCAGAGCATCTACATCTAAACACTTAAGTTCATCATTACTCGCTGCATTTTTAAGCATGTGCAGCAAAAATTCTGCACTTTTTGGGCCACCGACCCTGCATCCAGCCCCACTGTTTGGCCTGGGCACACCTACCAACTCCACCACTGTAATGACGGAATGGCACATATCGCTTCTATAACGTGACATCCTTCAGATACTTGGTGCTTTTCAGATATGCATATCCTTGTTGGCCTGGGCAGTTTCACGAGTGTTCTTAAAATGAATAAGAAGATTTGAACCTTTTGATCTGCATGATTTGGTGGGGTTTTCTGTGAATAGGGAATGATTCTGTCAAGTGAATAGGGAACAATTCTGTCAAATGAACAGGGAACAATTTTCAGAGGTCATTTCAGGCTGCTTATGGAAAGAACTGTTTTAGTTTTTTTTTCTTTTTTTTAGAAACAGCAGATAGCACTAAGGCCTCCCCTCAGGTAACTGTTCTGTAAAGCCCAGAACCCCTTTTCTTGTTCCTACCCCCTGCAGGGTGAGATACTCAAGTCACCAGCCCAGAGAAATAATCCTAATGGCTCTAGGACCTAGTTTTCTGGGAAATGGGCACAGGATAATGCATACAAATCTGCCCCTGGAAAAATATCTACCCCTCCTGTGATAAATTAATAAAATAGCCTTCTGATTTAAAAATGTTTCCTGAGAATTTGCCTAGCATGAATAATCCCTGATAAAGTGATAAAATGCCTTTAAATATTTATTGAATAAATGTCCTAGGTTTAGTAAGAGAAAAAAATAATAATTTAGGGTGTATTAAATAAGTCCAAAGTCTAGTTGGGGCAGACAGATACATAAGTAACAATTGTAAAATAACATAAGAAAGGTCATAACCAATTTATGGACAATGTGATATTAGCACTTAGATGTGATAACTTAAGGTTTTAGGGTGAATGGGAAATTCACCACCAGGCCAGAGAAAGCATTTCAAAAGGAGGAGAAAACTGTGTCACAGCTTGAAATAACTAAGTATTTGGGCAGAAAGATCAGTTTCTTTTTTTGAAAATCTAATGACCAGACTTTGCATGGAAGTACCTCAAGGTACTCACAGTCTGCCACACCCAGTGAGCCCATCAGGTTACCACAGTGAATGTTTGTCAAGGAAGCAGGTTCCTCACATTCGAGATATTTGTAGAAAATTATCAAAATTCCAGGGCTTCATGAAACACTGAAAACAGATCAAGCACTGCTTCAGCCAAGTGCTTCACTTCTGTCAAACATTTGGAAGTGTTACCTTTTGCTGATTGTGTTACTCAACCTTCTGAAAGTTAATAATTTATGCCACTTTGATCTTTCCAGAGGAAAAAAAAAAAAAGGAACCAATAATAGCAGGCGAGAAAGGACAAGAGGGAAAATGTCAGACAGCGGCCTCCGATTTCTTTTGTGTTTCCAATTTTCTTTAGGTGATCACCAACCTGAATGTTTCCAATACCTACTCTGGTCTTCACCTTCCTCTTGCCTTTCTCGATTTCTCTCCCTGCCTCAATTCTCTCGGATTTTCGGGTCTCCTGGCTTAGTAGCTGATCAGTTTCTTTGAAGGCCCTCTTTTCCACATTGCTCCCAGCGCCAACTCCGGCCCTAGCCCGGGAGCCCTCTGGTCTCCGCAGACGCCAGCAGGCAGTGGCTGGGCACTGCAGCGGCGGACGGAGGGGGCGGGGCCTGGAGGGGGAGGCCGTGGGTGGAGGGGCGGGGCTGGCCGAGCGGGGCGGGCCGAGCGAGGCTGCGCAAGCGTACTGGATCCGCCTCGCCGAGCTGCAGCCATGGAACAGGCGTCTCCGGACCTCGAGCGGATTTTGCAGCCCGCGCCTGTAGAGCCGCTGGGCCACCACGACGCTGGACTGGAGACTGCGGTCGGTGAGGAAGCGGAGGGGGTCCGGGACGATGAGCGCCCAGGGGACGGCACGGTGAGGAGAGTGGCGGCAGAGGCCGCCCGGCCTGTGTCGGGGCCTAGCGGGCCGGGCTGGGCTGGGCTGGCGGGGGCCGGTGGGCTCGGCCGGGAGGCTCCGCGGTGTTGGGAGGCGGGTAGAAAGGCTGGGCCACAAGTGCGGTGAGGTGGGGGCGGTTCATTGGGAAAAGGGGGTTCTGGGTAGAGGGTGAGTGCCAGGCGCTGCGGGACCGAAGGAACATCGAGAGGGCGACGGCGAAGGGAAGGGAGGATACCTGTGGGTGCGGTTCCGCGGGCGGTGGAGGTAGGCGCCCGGGACGATCCAGGATGGATGGAGCAGGTGAGGTTTTCGGAGGTCGGGGAGCTGGGAGGTTTGGACCTGAAGAGGAACGCTAGTGTTTCTGGCAGTCTGGCCAGGGGTTGTGCAGAGGAGATGGCTTCACCGGCACCGTGGGCGGTGGGAGCGGTGTTTGAGAAGGAAGAGAACGGGGGACTTGAGGAACAAGTCTGAGGCAATAAGGGTAGTTGGCTTGGTGCCACCTTTAGGAAATTGAGGAAAGTGTTAGATTCAAGAAAAGGCACACGTTAAAAAAAACAATATATTTAAACTTCTGATTTGGCTGTAATTGGTGGCTCAGTGCTGTATTTCCCAGTGGAGACTTTTCATAGATATCCTATGTATCTGCTTTGGGAAGCCCCTTTGGTAGTTGATGATTTCCATTTGCTTGAGGAAAAGAGAAAATGCATCATTTTTATATTTGTAATTGCTTTCATTCCAAAATGTTTTCACGCATAATCGGTAGACCAGGTGAAACTGAAGAGTTTCAGAAACTCTGTCTAATGCCCCACCTCAGACCCTCCTACCCAGAGTGTGCATTCCTCATCCATTTTGCTGCTTTTTTCCTGGAGCAGGTGTTAGTGCTCATATAAAACTGCCTTATGATAGATGGATAAAGAAAAGTTAACTTGTTTGATGAGTGTAGCTGGAAAGACTCTTAGCTTCAAATTTAGATACCAGATAATTGGGAACTTCAACACAGGAGTTGAAGGTTTTGCCTGCTTGGGGAACTGTCGGGGTATCCAGGGTAGCATGAAGAGTTTTTTGGTGAATTTTAAGTTTTTCATTTAATTTTTTCCACAGTTCTAGAATTGACTGTGGAGAGGTCAGGCTCCTATATTGAATGTGAGAGAAGTATGTGTATTCTGTCGTACATAAATTTGGCTCTTACATGATTTGCTTCTTGTGCAAGTTCCCATCTGTGACTTAGTTTTTCTGTTCTCTTTAAATTGTGAAGTATATCATTAATGCAGGAAGGTTCTCATAAAATAATTATCCGTTCCTTTGAAACCTGTATGCCCTCCTGGGTTATAGCCACTCCCTCCACAAAGAGGTAACCAATATTTTGAATCTTATGTTAACAATGCGCTTGCTTTTCTTTACAATCTTTACCATATGTATCCCTAAACAATATATTTAATTTTACTTGATTTTGAAATTTACGTAAGTGGAATAATTTTACTATGACTTCCATTTTTTGCTCAATATTATGGATTTGGGATCCATCCAAAATGTGACTTGGTGAGTTTATCTTCATGGCTTTATAGTAGGCCATTTTATAGATATTCTACAGTTGATTTCTCTTTTCTTCTGTTTTCAGACATTGGGATATTTATAAGATTCTTGCTATTCTAAAAACATTTACCACTACCATGAACTTCTCCCTGTATATCTCTTGGCTCAGATGTCTACAGAGTCTAATATAAACTTAGGAGTGGAATTACTGGATTGTAGGATAATAGCATGTTCAACCCTAATAGGTAGTGCCAAAATGTTTTCCAAAGTGAGTATACCAATTTATACTCCCATTAGCAGTGTCTCATGTTCTCTATCCTTATCAGTACTTAATATTTTCAGAATTTAAAATATTTGCCAATCTCGTGGATATGTGTTAAAGCAATTTTAGGTTATTTCAAAAGGTGAGAATCACATCTTTTGTTGGCTACATCATGAGTTTAATTTTGGTTATGATGATAATTTTGATAATTTTTTTTGTGAAATAGAGATTTAAGTAGTATGAAGTTGAAACTATAGTATAAAAATCCATTTATGTTCACTTAAAAGTGATTATAAATATCTCATTAAAAACACTTATATATGTTCAGTTTAAGATATGTGAAAACCCAAAGACGCCATCATACAGTAAAAGTTGTAGTTATATAATATTACTTGACTTTTCAGGTATATGTTTATAAATATGTGTTCCAAGAAACCATCGGGTAGTGACCAAACTTAGAGGGTTTCCTAAAACACCTCTCTAATTTAGTAATTCATAGAAATACAAGCCATTTGGACAAATATTTGAGAATCACCCAAAATTTAAACACACATATGCTTTGTAACTGCCTCCTCCCCCCAAAAAACTCCCCAACCCCCGCCTTAAAAGGTCACATACTCCTTTTCCCTCTTTCTGGCGTATCCTCTCTTCCATCCATTCCCCGGTGAGACGTATTGCTGTAATTATAGCCATGTTGCTGCAGTTACAGATAGGAATGTGCTCTGTGCAGAAAGGTAGATTTGTTATTTGTGTTGTTATGTATAGCAAGGCTCTACTTTTTATTTGATTTTCAAAATTACCCCCAAAAGACAGGTAATGATGAAGCAGAGACTCTGAAATAAGTGATTGGGCCAAGGTCACAAGGTAGTCAGTGGCGTGGCTGGGATTTGGGCCCAGGTGTGCCTGGGTTTGAAGTCCGTGTTCTGTCCATTAAGCCAAGTGGCTTCATTCCCCCCAAAAAGTTAAAAATGGTCTTATAAATTGCTCCAATACTGTATTGAAATTTTTTAGTTTAGTTAAGATTAAGTTATGATTTTAAGAAGAAAAAAAGGTATAAACGGTGTGTTGATTTCTCACGCTGGTTTTTCACCAAAAAAGAAGCTCACCTTATTCATCAGCCTTATTTTTAACTCTGCAAAGTTTGGACTGAGAGTAATTTGTACAATTGTCCTACACCTAAGGGTAGTTTAAACAAGCACTGTCTGAGTTGCAAGTCTCTTCTGGTTTTAAACATCACTAATCAGATTCTTTAAATTCTGCTGTAAGCGCTTATTCTGTAGTCTCGTTTTTCTTTCTATGAGTCTTCAGTCCTCTTTCTATTGTGTACTTAGAAGTCTTCTTTCTTTTCCTTTTGTACTTTTTCCCTGTAAGGAAGAATGCATTCTTTTTAAAGTATTGTCAGTTCTATTTAAAGTAATTTAGAAAATGGAAAAAAGAGAAGAATCCAGTCTCCCAGAAAGTAGTAATTAGTCCTGGCAGAAGAGAGAGGAAGTAGAAGAGCAATGGAAGTAAGAATACTTCTGTTTTAGGCTGGAAGATTCCATTGAATTGGCAGTTAACAGTATTTGCCCAGAGAAGATCTCACTGCCTTAGCGATTTTTTTTTCTCTTAGGGAGAGCACTGAAGGCTTGGGAGTGCTGAGGGGGCAGAATGCTTGAGCTGCTCGTGCTAAAAAATTCTAGACAGTTAGCAACTTATCCATCAACTTAGAATTAAACTGCCACTGAAAATCTTGCTTTTTGGCATACGTATAATGTTTTATTTTTTGGGGGGTGGTACTTGACTGTGGTAACATAAAAAAATTAGGTATCAGTATTGAAAATCATTCATTTTTGTATAAAGTGTTTTTAGATTTGTTTTCTTTTGCATTTCTATATAGGTTTATTTTTGGTCACCTATGAAATGTCTACGTTTTATTTTTAATTTTTTCACCTATTGTCCATGTTTTAATAATTAAATGTATATGATACTATTAAAATAACTTATGGAAAAGTTTAATGTGCGGGGTGGCCGGTCAGCTCAGTTGGTTAGAGCGTGGTGCTAATAACACCAAGGTTGCCGGTTTGATCCCCACATGGGCCACTGTGAGCTGCGCCTTCCTTAAAAAAAAAAAAAGTTTAATGTGCTACAGTATGCTGATAAAGATAGGCATATCATTTGCTGCTGTCATTTAGCAAACCCTACCAACTTAAGAAATACAAGAAACTAGCTTGAAATATGTGCCAATAATGGATTTTATTATAATAGCTGGGTGTTTTTTTTTCATTACCATCTTAAAGGACTTTTTTTTTTATTGTTTTTCTTCCATTTGCTTTTGTCCAGATGACAGAAAATAATTTTTGGTTGAAGAAGATAGAAATTAGTGTTTCAGAAGCAGAAAAGCGAACTGGAAGAAACGCTATGAACATGCAAGAAACGTATACTGCTTACCTCATTGAAACAAGGTGGGTGATCAGAATTAGGCCTAGGTTAGGTAGGAAAAGCTTTGGTAGCTATGGATATACATTCTGTTGGATAACGGAATTGTTTACAGGTCATTATCTTTTAGGGATTGTGAGGTTTTTTTTTGTTTGTTTCTTTGTTTTTTAACAGGTAAAGTAAGCAGGTGTGTCTTTTACTAGCGTACTTTTTTTTTTTTTAACTAAAGTGATTGTTTTAATGGGATCCAGACACAAAATTACATAATCCGACACAAAAAACCTGTGGGTGATGTGGAGTTGGAAGGTTACAAAATAATGAGGGTAACACTGGGTATAGAAGAAAAACTGTTCCAGAACCTCAGGAGGCAGGCTAATGTGGCCTCTCCCTGAGGTCCTGTCTGTGGCCACCCCTGGAGTCCATCTTGCCAAGGTCAAAGCCACCTCTGTCCCCACCACCCTGCCCCCTTGAAAGCCCCCATGGTCCCCACGTCGGCCTCGGGAGCTGCCCCGATCATAGCGTCCCCCACCACCATGATGATCTCCATAGCCACCCGCCATGTGGGAGCCTTCTGGGCCCCCTCCGGGGCTGTCTGGTTTAGGGGCCTTACACTGGTTGCATTCATCCTCCAAGAGAAGTTCATGTTCTCACATGTAGGGTTAGGGCACTTCCAGCCCCCAGCTCACCACTGTCCCCCTGCTGGGGAATCTGCCCCAGCCACTGCCACCTCTGCCGTAGCCTCCACCCTCCACGGCCCATGGGTCCTCTTCACCCTTGGCCTCCATGCCCACTGCCACCACCCCGATTGAAATCTAGTTGCCGAGTAGCAAATGAGATCTTGATAAGATTCCAGAGAATTCTTTACCATCAAACCAGTCAGTAGACGCTTTAACAGAAGGGGCCTCATCAGATGACACCATTGCTTCTCCCTTCGGCTTCCCTTTTCCCTGTCCACATACATATTAATCATGGACTGTCCTGTCTTCTTGTTCGTCTTCATAATGCCAGTCTGCTTCAAGTAGTCGGCCCCTGACTCTGTGGTGACATTCTCGCCCAGGTCCAGATGGTCGTGGTGTCAGAATTGCCCTGTTCAGAGTCATGATGTGATCCTTGGTCCTGAGGGCCACCAAATTTATTGAAGCCACCACAGTCACTTCCGCCCATGCCAACTCTGTTCCCACAGTCACCTCCATGGCCTCTGGGGTCATAGCCACCTCTGCTGCGGTTGTAACAACCGCCCGGCCGTGACCCCCTCCGCCCTGCTGGCCTCCCCTACAGCCACCGTCACCACCGGTCTGGTCCTGACTGCCGTGCGGCCCATGGGGGCCTGAGCTTGGCCGGAGTTCCCTCCACGCCTTCACGGCCCCCTGCACTGCTCCGGGTGCACTGGTTCTGCCGTCCGTAGCCCGGAGGGGGATTATAGGAGCTTTGCCGCCGTGCATAGCCGTGCTGTCGGCCCCCACAGCCAGGCTGGGGACCCCCACTCGGGGGCTGCCCATAGTTGCTGCTCTGAGAAGCGCTCCCCTAACTTCCCGAGGTGCTGCTGGCCAGGGCCACGGTAGGAAGACTGCTGCCCGTAGACGAAGAATGCTGGCCGCTGCCACAGCCACCCATGGAGCCATGTCCCCGGGGAGCTGACGGAACGCCACAGCCTGTGTTCTGGGTCTGTCCGCGAGAGCCGTAGCTGCTCCGGCCAGAGTCGGAAGTGTCCGCTGACTGGCTGTCCCCACCGTAACTCTCTGTCCATAGTGCTGATGGCTCTGCTGGGAATCGCCCTGTCCAGGCGGGGTGGGGTGGACCCCATAGCTTTGGGTTGCTTGTTGGGTAGAGTCGTTTGAGGCCTTGGTGGCGCATGCGCCATAGCCCGACGCAGGGAGATTCCGCCACCACAGCACTGTCGCCTAGAGGACTACTGTTATACTAGGATAGTCTTGGTAGCTATAGGCCTATTCTAACGTACTCGTTCTGTGATAGAGGGAACGTTAGTGGAATACTTTTGGGATCTGGAATGATACTTGACACATTCTTTGGTGGAGTTCTTGGTGTTAGATACAATCCCTGTGCAATTTTGAGAAGGGAGACTAGGTTCTCAGGGGTGTATTAAATAGACTTAGGTAAGTGAGATGGTTAACAACGAAGTTTAGGAGGAGAATTTAAGTCATTTTAGGAAAGTTGAGAGTTACAGAGAAATTAATGAGAAAACAGTGGATTGAGAAATTTTACCTTGGGGTAAAATTGATAAGACAAAATAAATCATGGAGTAAGAAATCAAAACTTACCAGAAAAGTTGTCTTTTACCTCATAGGGAAAAAGTTAAAGGAAGTAGATTGTTTTGTCTGGAGAAAGGCAAGGGAAGGCTTAATTTATTTTGCCAGTTATAAACAGTTTATATAAAAAATATACTAACTAGTTCTTTACTCTGCAGACTGAGCAGAAACACTTTCAATTAAAATAGGTATGAGAGAACTTTTTGATAGCCAGTGAAAATAACAGGACTACCTGACCTAGTTGATAAAGTTTTACCCATGTTTTATTGTTAATACATTTTTAAGAAAAATAAAATTTAAACCCTCCATTTTCATAGGTTTTACCAAAAGTCTCCAAGCTTGCCTTAAGGCTAAACTTTTCAAGGCTTTCTCCAGGTCTGTGGTTCTATCCAAAATGAAAGTTAAAATCTTGGTGAAATTTGTTTAATCTTCAGACGATTCTGAAAATCCTCTTTGTAAATATAGTTGCTTTTCTTCACCAAAAAAAGAAAAGAGAATCTTTTAAAAACAAGATAAATTTGTATATAATAGGAATTTTAGGAAAAGAGAGAAGATGTGTCTTTTTAAAATTAGGTCATTTTGTGACGTGTATCACAAAGATTTTTACGAAGGTGATTAAAAAAAAAAGGCCATGAGAGAGTTTCCTTTTTTTTAAGTTAAATTAGCCACTTAAGACAAAAAAATCATACTTCATAAATTAGTGTTGGCTCTAGATTTCCAAATAAAAATTTAAATTTAAAACTAATAAGGATATTTTAGTATGTGCCTATTTCTTTACCCCATTGAGCAATGAAATTACCTGGTGATTACTTTTACTGTTGGAAGAGTATCTTGATTTGCATAATCTGGAATAATTTATAGTTGTTTACTCTTGACTTTGAAATGAATTGAGTATCCTAATTTGAAACTGGAAGTTAGAAGTGTCCATACTTGAGTAACATAGCTAGACTCTGAATACATATTTAGGTGGATCATAAGTAAATATGTGGTACACAAAAGCATTATTGAATTGACTTTTATCATTATGTTTCATTATAAATTTATTTTAAAACTGGTTTTCAGACTTTGAAATTTATAGGAATCACATGGAGAATTTGTTAACAGCTGCAGGATTTTGGATGGGGTCCAGGAATTTACATTTTGAAACCAAAGCTCTAGCTGTTTTTGAAGCAGATGGGCCATGGACCATACTTTTGATTATCTTTTAAAGTACACAGACTTTAAATTTTACGAGTCAAATTTAGCTGACTTTTTTCTTTATGATTTGTGTTTTCTTTATTTTAAGAAATTCTTGCCTACTCCATATTATATAGATATTCTCTGAGAATTGCTGTTTTGAGTAGAATATTTTGTAAATACCTCTAAGGTTAACTACAGAACGAATTTCTTAATTATATAGGATTCTTGCTGTAATTTAGTGTTATTCAGATAACCTTGGACAATATAAATATTATTGATCCTGAAGGTTAACTAGAAGTTGAACTTTTATCATATAGCTTACCTACCTTCTCTTTGGATACAAATAGAAAGCCCATTTAGCAATTGCCAATAGTGTTGTAGTTTAGTAGGCTAAGATTGATAAGGCTAAAGTCACTGGTCGCTGGTTTTTAATTTTTCCAGAGATTTTGTGTTTTCCTGTTCATAGAAGATAAACCCTTTTAAAATAGACAAGAATATGCCTCTTTTAGAATAGGTAAGAATGCCTCGGTGGTTTGGAGGCAGTATGACATCATTACTTAATTCTTTTAGTAATTAAGTAAATTCTTATAGTAAAACGTGGATAATGATACTATCTATGTTGTGAGGCTTATATTAGATGTTGCTTGTAAAACCAATTATGTGCTATTAAATATTTGTTAAGTGATTGAACACATAGGGTAGTTTTGTGGTCTGTTTTTAGTCTGTTTCCAATGACTAGATCCTGCTTTAAGTGGCCATTTTTCTTTTGAACACTTAGCAGGACTTCTAGGTGTACTGCTTATAGCCTATGTTTATCTACTTATTAGTAAGATATGGGTTCTGTTGGTAATGATTTTGAATAATTTGAAATTTGATATGAACCTAGATATTTTTTTCCACTGAAGTTGAAAATCTGAATTAGAATGGTATTAATCATAGCTAATGGTTAGGTCAACTCTTTAAAATGAATTACGATTTAATAATCCATCATTTTTGCCATTGGAGCCATTTGTGCATTTTGAATTTTAGAATTTGTTTCTTTTTATTAATATTCAATAAAAAATTTAGTGGCAAGCTTAATATATAAATAATAAAAACATTGACTCTTTTGTGCTGAATATGACATAGTATATACTCATATATTTTCTCAAGACTTTACTCCGAGACTGATTTAGCTTCTGTCCTTTTATGCCCTAATGTACAAATGCAATTGTGATTATATGCATGTTTCTTGAAGGGCCTGTACGTTATTGTCAAGCAGACAATTGAAAAATAAGAAGGTCCTGATAATGTTAAGAAAACTGGTGCTTTCTAACAGTGGTTATGCTAACAGAAATCTTAAATAGTCAAGATAATTTCAAATATCCTGTATATGATTTTACCCTAACTTCCCCCAGCTATAAGTTGAACTTATATGGGTGACACATGGCATTGCCTGCAGCTCTTTACATTAAAGGTAGGACTAGAGATGAATTTTTACATCTTTCCCTCCCCAGAGTTAATTAACATTTTGTTTTGTGGTTATTTCCTGGTTCTTGGATGCATCCGATTCATTTATAACCTCGAACCAAGATTTTTGCAGTATCTTGGTCTTTGGCATGAATGTTGTTCTCGCATTGTGGCAGAAGTGTAGTTAAAAATACTTTTTATTTAATGCAACAGTAGCTAAGCCAGATTCCACTGTAGTATAAAATCAATTCTTATACATTGACTGAGTACACGGAAGCTTTTAGAATGTTCCTAATATGACTATTTCTCTTGAGTCCAATAGGTTTTCTATAACAGAAGGGAAATGGTTAGGAGTGAGGGCTTTGGAATCAGATGCTCTGAGTGTTCTACCACAGCCCACTGTGATTGTAGGAAGAGCACCTGCTGTGCAGCCGCTTCCTCGTTGGTAAAATGGGGGCGATAATCCCTGTCACAGCGTTGTTGTAAGGATTAAGTACGATAAAACATGAAAAGTTCTTTATTCAGTTCCTGGTTCATAAGCATCAATAAATGGAATTATAAAATTTAAAGGGGGTTGTGTGTATGTATTTGCGTTTTTTAAAAAAATAATAGAAATCTTATTCTATTTCTTTTCAGGTCAGTGGAACATATTGATGGTCAGAGTGTCCTCACAGACTCACTATGGAGGCGGTATAGTGAATTTGAGTTGTTGAGAAACTACCTTTTAGTTTACTATCCACATATTGTTGTGCCACCTCTACCAGAAAAAAGGGTAAGAAGTGAAATGGCAGTATAGTTAAGAAGTATTTAACATTGAGACTATTCTTCATGATTATTTTGTTTACCTAGGCAGAATTTGTTTGGCATAAACTCTCTGCTGACAATATGGACCCGGATTTTGTGGAAAGACGACGAATTGGTTTAGAAAACTTCCTCTTGAGAGTTGCTTCACATCCCATCCTTTGTAGAGACAAAATCTTCTATCTGTTTTTAACACAGGTATTTTTTTTTTAATTTAGTTTTTTTTAAAAAAATTCATTTGACTTGGGATTTTTTAAATTTTAAATTGTGGAATCCTTATTCTTTAAAAATTTTTATTTTTATTTTTCAATTGCAGTTGACATATCAGTTTCAGGTGTACAACATAGTGATTAGACATTTATATAACTTACAGAGTGATCACCCTGTAAGTCTAGTTGGAATGCTGTCTTAAGGATCCTTTTGGAGCAGTTTTGTTAATTTGTATACATTCTTTTTTTGTTTTGAATTTCAAAATTATTGGCTACATCATTCTTTTGGCTAACATTTTTATGCTTAAAGATACTAAAGATAGTACTTTTTGGTATCATTTAAATGATGTCAAAGTTAGTCTTTAAGTTTTCGAAGCCCAAATTGTAAAATCTTGGGTTCATCTTTTGGTAATCTTTGGGAATCGGTATTGGGTGTTTAATTTTGAAGTGAAAAGAATTTTTTTTTTAATCTACCTATCCATTCATCCATCCATCCATCTATCCTATCTATCCCATCTTCCCTAAAAGAAGAATAGAACAATAGGTATTTTACTTAATTTGGAATGTACCTTATTTTGTTTTATTTTGCAATGATTTCTAAAATGAACTTGTAATTTCCAGGAAGGTAACTGGAAGGAGACTGTGAATGAAACTGGGTTTCAGCTGAAGGTAAGAACATTTGTGTGAAATAATTTGCCATGTTCCTTTACAATCGCCAGCACAGTGCCATGTGCTTAACGAGTACTTTGTATTTATTGAATGAGTGAATGTTTGAAATAGACTTTGCATCTAATATCGTTGGGTAAGGTTTTCAAAGAAACACTGCAATGTAATTTTGATTTGTGTGATTTTAGTTACTAGTGATACTATAATGACATATTTATGAATTTATTTCTATTGGGAAAGAACATTTTGAAGCAGTAATTTAAATGCAAGCTGTAGAGTTGTCCCATGTTATCTTATACTTTGCATCTTTTTTTTTTCTTGTTTCTTCCCTCTGTCCTTACCACTGCCATTTGACAATGGTGTCCCCCCATAATTGCTTACTCTTTATCAGATATGAAAAACATTTTTGAAGAATTGAGCTTGAGTTTTCCAATCATAATAAATAAACTAAATGATGAGCCATCAGTCATGTTTCTTCTTTCTACTGGGACATGCTGGCCAGTTTTGAGTTGCACCAGAGTCATTTTGAATTAGCATTTGTTATTGATACAGGCATATTTAGTTTTTATACAGCTTTTCAAGTTTAGTCATTAGAATTAGTATTAGGGAGTGAAACTGTTATCTAAAAATTGAAATGGTGGTAAAATGGCCACCCCTAACTCCACTCTGCTCTCCTTGTTGTCCCCAAAAGTAACACTGATTGTTGCAAATTTTTGAAAGTCTTCATCTCTTGTGTAAATTGAATAATTAAAAAAAATGTAAATTGATATAATACATTGATGAGTGATTCACATGATAATACAGTAACAAAAGTGCAATGGGTCTAGCTGAGAAGAACAAAATTCTTTACAGTAATTATAAAAACACCCTCTAGAGATTTATGAATTGCTATATTAGGTATTTGAAATTTAGCACACAAAAAAAAACTAGGAAGAGAAAACATTTTTCTGCACAGAAAATATGATCAGGTATCTAATTCTGTCAACATGAAAAAATTAGAATTTTCTTAGCTGTACATAGTACGTTTTGGTGCTCAGAGAGAATACTAGAATTTTAGTTTAGAAATGGATTTGAAATAACTCTAAACTTTAAAAAATTGTATTTTGATAGGGTTTTCTGAGAACTACTCTGAGATGTTAGGAGCTAAAATAAGGAAAAGAGCAAACTGAAATATTGTTTTGGTGATGTCTCTTTATATAATAGAAAATTTTAAACTTTTTAGTCATTGATTTATTTAGTCATTAGTTTATTAACTAGTTATCAGTTGTTTGCCCTTGAACCCAATTTTTGGTCATAATTTTGGTAACCGTGAGAAAATTCTTGAATTTCTCCATCCATATAGACTATGCTGTTTACAGAATGCTTTGAATCTTGTGTGTAGGTGCTATTTAAGTGTTCAGATATAATATATCATATTTGGATAGCCTTATGGTAAAATCTTGGTTTTATTTTATAAAGTCTTTGAAATGTAATAATACTTAATATACAATGTAAATAATTTGAAAAGTCAGACTTATTGAGATGGACCAGAAATAAAATGTATGGAGAGAATTTGGAAATCTATGTGTCTTGCTGTATTCCTTATTTTATTGTGGCTGTTTCTTGTTTTAAGTCCTTCTTTCCATTAAGGAAATGAGATCTTTTTGGACCGCTTCAAACACATATGTACATGCATTCGTACTATACAAACATATGTAAATGATGTTGCATATATGTGTATATATATACATATACGTATATATAGTCACCTTTCATTTATCGGGAGGTCATGTTTGGCAGTTACAACTAACCTGACCGCAGTTGAAAGTTGGGATTTAAGCAAAATTGACTTCTGAGATGTTTAGATGAATATAATATGTCTTACTACTATACTTACAGAAATACTTTGGTCCTTTAATGGTAGAACCCACTTAATTTTAGTATAGTTATTCAAACAGACTTGGCTAATTTCTAGGTTACAACATACTAGAAGAAATATTAAAAGGTCTAAAAGTCAGTAATACTATTGGAGACAGGCACACTGTGACAATAGTGAAAATTGACAGCTGAGCCTGATAGCAAGAACGGATAACAGTGATATGAGAATCAAACCCTGCAGTATTGGGGCAAAATCCCCATGTACCTGTGTAGCTCCTAGAGCTTCACTACAATCATGGATGGGTTTAGTATTAGTTGTTTATAGTGGCTACCTGGAGGCCTCAGGAAGAAAAGATTGAATTATGCTTGCTGTGTATTCATAATTCAGTGATGCTTTCTTCCTTTCACTTTAGCATGCAGCTATTTTTTTTTTTTCCTTAAATTCACTTTTTCTTAAAGTGTGACCAGCCAGCTTTGCGCATCTCAATTTGTTGGGATTGTTTGTTCAAAATACTGAATCCTAGAGTTCACCCAAGACATACTGATTCCCACTAGCCTAAAATTTGACAACCATTGCTACAAGGTGATAGATAAGAGTATTTTTTAGGAGGATAATTTTAGAAAGAGTGTCAACAATGGTAAAAAAAAAAAAAAAAAAGAAAAAAGAAAAAGCTTTTTAGAATCTAAAGGAGTATCTTATCTATTATTAGCATTATAACTGTGTGTTTACTGTGTGCTAAGCATTGTACTATAATATACTGTGGTTTTTTTCCCCCCACTAAGTATTACCTCAGTACCTTTGAGGTTAGTTCAGTATTATTCCGATCTTTTAGATGAGGAACTCTAGAAAATGACTTATCCAAGATCACATTGTTATAAGTGATGGAGTCTGAAGCCAAGTCTAGGCCTAAATCAAAGCCCTCTTTAATTACCATCCCATATTACCTCTGTTTTCACCTATTAGCTATGTAATTAATATATATATATAAATGGTTGGTAAATGAAGTGTTGGAAACTATATTTCAGTGAAAATGAGATGATTCTGAATCAGACCAAATATTTTTAATTTTATAAGAATATTTGACCTTGGCCATTGGATTGTCATCCTCACATTGAAATGAAATGTCAACTTACTTTAATTTTCCTTTTTTCAGGAATGGTTAATTTAATCTCTAGTTTGGGCCTACCAGATTAATGTTTTCTTAAATCCTAGAGTAATTATTTATTATACCCAGCAAAATAATTATAAAAATTTAGTTTCTTTTTATCTGTGCTCGATTTAACATAAGCATGAACAACAAATCTTTTCATCACTGCTGTAAATTGGCATTCCTTTTTTCTTAAGTATTTATATAATACTCATATTAATCAATTTAGTGAAAGGAGAACAGAGTTTATCTCTAGTGTAATGAACATATAACATAATGAGTTTAAAGTAATATCATTTTAACTTGGTTAATTCAGTAAGTTTCTTACATGAAAAGAAATGTTGTTCATATGCCCAAACCTGAAATGAATTTAGGCTGACTCAGAAGAATCCAGAAACCTGTCTGTTGCTTGGAGCAGAGACTGCCAGAACCAAGATCTGGGCCCTTAGGAGCTCTCTTAATCTGTGGACTGCACAGGAACTCCAAGAGAGCTGATGTGGAGATTCCAAATGCTGGGTGCCCACAGTGTCAGGTACACTAGGTGCTGTGGATACACTCCTGAATGATCTGGAAACGTTCAGAAGCTCCATGTTCTTATGGCACATGTATTTTAGTAGTTGGAGACATTAAATTAAATTTAAATAAGATACTTTTAAGTAGTTGTAAGTGATATTAAGGAAATAAATCATCTTTGTGTAACAGTATGACAGCAGAGATTTTTTTCCCAGGCGTTATTTTGAGATAGGTGACAAAATGGAGATACTTTTGGGAGTAAAACGGGGCACTGTAAAAATTAGACTAGGACAGCAGGTATAAACCAGGACTGTCCTGGGCAAGCTGGGTCATATGGTTGAAGAGGTAACATTTGAGCTGACACCTGAGTAATAAGAAACCTGAGATGGAGTCAGCCTGTGGGTCCTATGTTAGAGAGAGGCCAACGTGGGTGGTGGTTTCCTAGGCAAGGTTTGGAGGAAGGTAAGAATCAGGAAATGAAATAAAGGAAAGATAAGGTCCAGGACAAGGAAAGGAAAGTATGTAATAGAAATTGGAAAGGGAGAGGGAGGTGGGTTTTAAAGGAGAACATGGGAAACGTAATTTGGAGCTATATAGAAGAGTCAGGGTTATTTTCCATTCAGCTGATACTTATGAGGTATGATTAAAAAATATGGTGAATGTTTTTAAAAATTTACTACAATAACAGACACATTGCCAGTAATCCCCCTCCGAATACTCCCCCTCACTTCGAACACACTTAACCCATGGTTCTTGTCCCTTTCTGAAGCAGTTGTGGAAGTCCTCTTTCGTGAGTCTTTAGAGTTGCGCTGTTGTGGTTGCCTTGATGTCCTGAATCATTTTGACCTTGCGGAAGAGCCAGAAGTTGCACAGTGCCATATCTGGTGAATGAGGTGGATGAGGACACACTGTAGTGTTTTTATTTGACAGAAATGGCCGTACCAGAAGCAAAGTGTGACACGGAGCCTTGTCGTGATGGAGGATGATTTATGGCACACTTTAAAACACACCTTCTCTCAGCCAACACACCTTCTCTCAACCGCATCTCTCACCCGACTGACTGCACTGAGCAAGTAGAAACTTGTCACACACTGTTACTAAGGTTCAACACGCTGCTTCCTGAATTGAAGATCCCTGCCTTTCCGTTGGATGGCACTCGGCAGTAGCATTCACTGTATTTTGTGATGACACCTCGTATTGCATGTCTCTATTGTGCTAGGCATTGTGAGGCATTGGGATACAGCGATGAACAAAGTAGAAAGCAGAGTCAAGTATTGCCATGGCACCTTTGTGCAAGTCCAGGGAGCACCACTCACATTGTGTTTTTGAGTAACTCTCATATTCTAGTGGACAGCTAAGAAACAATTAAGATGATTTCAAATATTGGTATGTTAAAGGAAATAAAATAGGGTGGTATGAAACAATGATGTAGGTCTTTTTAATTCTATTTTTAGAATTTATTTCTAATTATAGTTAATATGCAATATTATATTAGTTTCAGGTATACAACATAGTGACTCAAAATGTATATACCTTACAAAGTGATGACCCAGTAAGTCTAGTATCTGCCACTGTACAAAGTTATGATATTTTTGACTCTATTCCTATGCTATCCATTACATCCCCACGACTTATTTTATATCTAGAAGTTTGTGCTTCTGGAAGGGCTTCTTTAGATATTTAATGGGGAATCTGATAAGATCAATGATAACCTGTCAGATTTAGAAGAGTCAAGGTAGTTTTTTAGAGATCTAGCTTTGGGGAGAAGTTTCTGGTTTGGTGACATTTTAGGCAACTTCTTTTTATGGAATCTTGTGAAATAATGAAGCAGATTGAGGTGGGTGTTGTGATGGACCTGACAGAATGTTTGGTAAGCAAAGGGTAGGATAGTTTACATTTTATATGACTTCTAAATTGATATATTGGTGATATTAAAAGTAAAAAATAAATTGGTGGTGTTAAGAATATGAAATTGAAGAAAAGGTACAAATGAAAATTTTCCTTTTTTACTGATGGTTTTTATGTAATTTCATCCTCATTTAAAGAATCATATTTGCATGTGACTATAAAGTCCTTAACACTTTGTTTAGTGATTTTACTTAAAGAACATTAGGAAGTAACATATGACTTAAATTTATAGGTGCTTTTATTTGTAAGGACTTTTTTCATTATTAGCTCATTTGCCCTTGAGATGTAAATAAGGCCAAGGATTAGTGAAAAACTGATTTTAGAAATAAGAGAATACACTGAAATCAGTGACAAATTAAGCTTCTTTAGATATTCTAGATGCTTGTGAATTTCTTTTGGTCTGAAGTTCTAGGAGGCTGAGTTTATGGACTAGCATATTTGTTGCATTTTTAAATTTTCTTAGCCAAGTAATGTGGGGAGCCCTAGTATTTTTGCTCTGTTTTGTCTGCTTTATTATTTTGGGAATATTTGTAATTGTGGATTAGAAGTTGGAATAATATAAAATTTTCAGTGACTAAACCACATTATGAAATGGATTCCTGATTGAGCTATCTGTTACTGAACCCTATAGTTTCTGTGCTTGGTCAGAAAAGGAATTTGGTGTTTTTTGTTGTTGTTGTTTTGTTTTGTTTTTTTTATGAGAATTTAGGATAGATTTGGATATATTAACTGTAAATTTATACATTGAAATTATTATTTAGTGTTGATCTCTCTGTTTCTCCTTTGACATCAGTTATCTAGAAATATGAAAAGATATGAAAAGATGATTAAAAAGTTGTGTTGTCTTGTAACATTTTCTGCCAGCTAGAAAGTACTTTGATATTATCTAGCTTGTTTTACTTTAATGCAATATTACTTTAGTACAGGCGTTTCCACATTTTCTAAAATACTGATCATGAAAATGAGAAAAGCCAATGTACATTTGGTTTGGATTCCATCTGAGAACTACCTTCAGTAATGCACAAGCTTCAAAGCAGTACTTTTATTTAGTTTATTGCTTTTCTTGATTTAGAGAAAAAGTAAACTTTTTTCACAGGATCTAGCCTGAGTTACAGTAATGCAGTTATGTGCCTATTAGCATGTTGGTGTTTACAGTTGTTTTACTTTGATATCATTGAATGCCATGTATTCAGTTTAATTTGTAACATTTTTGTAGTGGTTTCAAAAATAACTACTAAGTTGTTTTTTAGGAATGTTGAATGTGTTTGACACAAATGATGTGAAGAAAACTGTACTTGAGCATCTTAATTCTAAAAGGAAAATAAAACTGTTTGGATTTACCCTGAAATATAATTGTATTAAGTGAATAAATTATTTTTTCCAGGCAGACTCCAGGTTAAAAGCGCTTAATGCAACATTCAGAGTGAAAAACCCAGACAAGTAAGGTTTTGTTTTAATAACAGTTACAATGTTGTTTTGAATGGTGCCTATAAATCGATTTAATTTTTCATTTCTGAATGTATGCACTTTATTTGCTAAATATTTTAAATAGTAATTCACATTTAGTGAAATCCTTATAGTGTCAAACTGATTTTGAAATTTGATGACTTTATTGGGTTGAAGGTTTTAAGTGTCTGAAGTTTTTAGAAAGTTAAACCACTGCTTTTTCCTAGAAGGATTTATTAAATGTTGTTGAAGGTATAAGAAAAATGAGAAAATCAATTTGAGTTTCATATAAAATAGCTTTTCTTATATGAATTTGCTTGTCAAAAATGTACAAAGCTCAAGATAAGATTATATATTAATATATATTTTAATAAACTTTCTACTTTGCATACCAGGGAAACTTCATAAATGTATCCTAGTATGATCCTAACAGAGATATATTCATATGACAATTATTTGACATCATTAATGTCAGTTTGGTGTTTGTGAGAGCATTTCTATTTTAAAGGAAGCTTAGTATATTCAGAAATAACTTTTCTTAAGATGGGACTTGCGTATTTCTTAAGATTTTGATTTCGCTCATTCTCAGAAAGTGGTGGATAATTCAGGCTCTTCATTTCATGGACCTTTACCTGGCATGTGGTTCAGCTGAGTTTTTCATAGAAGTGTATTTCGGCAGATGAGGCTTTTCCATTTTTGGAGACTAAGTTTATGAGGTCTGTTAGAATTTCTCTAGTTAGGCCTTCAGCATTAATTTCTACATAGTATAAGTACTTAGAAGAGAAAGGCCAAGTTTGCATATTCTGATAGCCTATTATGCCTGACTTTATAAACTGGAATACATTAATATAATGCCTCTGGTTTTTTAATATACATTTTGAGTATAAAATAATAAATATTTTAAAATTTTGTTAATTAGGAAGTTGTGATGGTAACCATTGAGGTGTTTTTGTTGTTGTTGTTGTTTTAATGGACTTTATTTCTTAGTTTTAGGTTCACAGCAAAATCAGCAGAAAGTACAGACTCCCATGTGCCTTCTGCCCCTACACATGAACAGCCACCACATACGCACGCACAGCCTCTACCACCCTATCAGCACCCTCACCACAGAGTACATTTGTTAAAATTGAGGAACCTACATTGATGGACACATCATTATCACCCAAAGTCCATAGTTGACATTAGGGTTCACTCTTGGTGTTGTACATTATATGGATTTTGACAGATGTATAATGACATGTATGCGTCATTATAGTATCATATAAAGTATTTTCACTGCCCTAAAAATCCTCTTTGCACTGCCTGTTTATCCTGGCAACCACTGATCTATTTACTGTCTCCATAGTTTTACCTTTTCCAAAAAGTCCTATCATACAGTATATAGCCTTTTCAGATTGGCTTCTTTCACTTTGTGATATGCATTTAAGGTTCCACTAGGTTTTTTTTAAGGGTTATAATGACATCCATGATATATAAACGATGTTCTCTAGGTTAAGAACTAAAATTATGTTACCCTCCAAAAATAGCTTTGGAAGACCTTATAAGCAAAGTTTATCACATTGATGGATGTACTTGCATTAAAGGAGCATGTAGATGAGACCTTTTAAATTAACATTTTAATATATATATTATTATTAAATTAATTTAATAATGAATATATCAGTATTTTGTCAGTTGAATGTTTGTCTTCCCTTTTCTCGTTCTCAAGAACCAGTTTCTTGAGATTGCTAAATTTTATTTAATATTCATGCTGTATATAGTCATGCGCCACATAACAACATTTTAGTCAAAAATGGACCGCATATACCATAGCGGTCCCATAAGCTTATAATGGAGCTGAAAAATTCCTATATCCTAGTGATAACTATAGCCATCCTAAATGCCGCAAGACATCACGGACGTGTTTGTGGTGATGCTGCTGTAACCAAACCTACTGGCTGCCAGTCATGTAAAAGTACAGCACGGACAATTACGTACAGTACATAGTACTTGATAATAAACACCTGTGTTACTGGTATACGTATTTACCATACTACGCTTCTTATTGTTATTTTAGAGTGTACTCTTTCTACATATTAAAAAAAAAGTTTGCTGTAAAAGAACGTTCCGTGTTACGTGGGCAGCAGCCTCATACACCTCGTGTTTACTGCATCTGTTGATTGCATTATTTTCTCTTGTGCTTGATTTAATCTTGTATTTTATATAGTGACATGCTGTACAGGCTTGTAGCCTAGGAGCAATAGGCTATGCCATTGAGGTTTGGGTAAGTACAATCTGCGATGTTCACACAACGATCAAATCACCTAGCATCTTTCTCAGGACTTACCCCGTTGTTAAATGGCGCATGGCTATATGAAATTTTAAATGTGATATGACCAATAATATAACCAAGGCAGTTTTTTACTTCTAAGTTCTTGTTAAACTGTATAATGTATAATTAGTAATAGAATTTGTCTTAAGTTCTAGATAAGAGAATTGCCTACATCATTGTTATAACAGATTCTTTTTTTTAACATGTTCATTCCATTAATTTAATTTAAATTTTTTTTACGGATGGTGCAGCTCACAGTGGCCCATGTGGGGACCGAACCTGCAACCTTGGTGCTATGAGCACCACGCTCTAACCAACTGAGCTAACCGGCCACCCCCCTAACAGATCCTTAATGTACAGAATCTCTTCTAGGTCTAGCTGGCCCAATAGATTAGTTATTATTCATACCATTACTAAAATAGTTTACATCACTAACAGGCTTTTATTCCATCCTTTCTTAAAATCTAGAAAAGCAGAAAGATTGTTTCAGAGGGATTGCCAAAGTGATACTTGCTTCATGCATGTTTATCTTTATTCAAAATAGACTGTTAAGACCAATGAGGAGAGGACCTTGAGTCTTCTACTTTTATGTGGCAATATTTAGACAATATTTGGGCAATATTTAGGAGAGTGTTCTGTAGGACATGTGGGATGAAAGGGGAAGGAAATACGACGGCACGCAGGTTTCCTTCTTTAAAGTGGGGACAGAGGGAAGAGAGATTTGGGGAGATAGAGAAGGATAAGTTGAGCTTTGCATATCAGCACATACAAATGTCTGCTAGTCAGTTGGCTTTATAGATCTGGAGTTTAGGAGAGAGAGTTGGAGCTGGAGGTAGAAATCTGGAATTCAGCAGCATGTCAATCATAATTCTGAAGCTTTGTGAGTGATAAGTCAGAGTGTGTAGATTGAAAGATTGATTTTAAGACAGCTGAGGACCTAGGACTGAACCCTAAAGAAGCCAACACTTTTAGAGCATTTTTCAAAGTGTCATCTGAGAACTACCAGCATCTGAATCCTGTGGGTGAGCTTGTTATAAATTCAGATTCCTGAGTCCCATAGGACCTCTGTGCTCACACTCTGTCGTACTGAGGCTCTCAGTAGTGTTTTTAACAAACACTTCAGGAGTTCTTTGCACTCAAAGTTGGGGTGTAAGAGATGGGTGAAGGAAGTGAGTATTGCAAAAGAGATGTTAGAAGTTACCAGAGAATAAAAGGAAGATCGTAAGAAAATGACACCGATGTCAAGGGAACACATTTTTGAGGAGGGTGAGGTGAGCTGTTACATTGCTGGAAGGATCAAGTAAGATGAGGACTAAAGTATATCAGTGGATTTTAGCAGCATAAAAATAGTGGGTGACTTTGTCAGGAATATTTCTCCACTACAGTGCTGGAGGCAAAACTAGATTCTAGTAGGCTGAGCAGTGAATGGGAAGGGAAGAAATGGTTATTGCTAGAGAGGTGAAAGTGTGGTTGTGAAAGGCATGGGTATTGAGAAGGTGTCAACAGTTGGGTGTGTTGTCCAAGGTGTGTGTGTGGGGGGGTGTGTGTGTGTTAATCTAGGAGAGACCTAAATTAATTGATATACTAATCAGAAGGTGCTTATAGAGAGAGGAAGTCAGGAAATAGGAATATGGAATGTAGCTGAGATAGAGTCTAGTGTATTGGATGGGAAGAAGGATGCTAGAGGGAGGGAGGAAATAATAGCTGTACATACTGGGAAGTTTCTTAACTTGATGAAAAGAAGTGGAGGTGGAGGTAGTTCCTATCTGATGACTTCTGTTTAATCTTTGAAGCTTGGTTGGAGAATGACAGGTGGTGGTCTCAGAGTTTTAGGTCTTAATGGAGAATGACACCTATTAGATTAGGGAAACAGATTACTGAGCAGCATTAAGATTGAAGTTAGGGACCATGAGTAGGGCTGCACCATAAGATTCTTTTAGCACCATGAATTTTTTACATGTTTGTTTTCAAGTAATTTTTCATACCAACAAATACTATCTCTATCTCAGTCCCACAGTACAAATCGTGAAGTATGACATCTTTACCTGGCATTAAAAATATCAAAAGAAAGTATGGTTTTATTTTAGAATTTTTTGAATTTGTATAGGTGTGTAAATCTTCAAGGCCAGCACATAGTTAAATAGAATCAGTTTTATTCTCAGGAACTAGAGTTGATCCTTGAACAACACGGGATTTAGGGACGCCAACACCCTCCCACGGTTGGAAATCTGCATATAACTTTTGACTCCCCCAGAACTTAACTACTAGTAGCCTACTGTTAACCAGAAGTCTTACCAGTAACATAAATAATCTATTAACACATATTTTGTATGTTACATGTATTATATACTGTATTCTTAAAGTAAGCTAGAGAAAAGAAAATGTTATTGAAATCATAAGTAAGAGAAAACACATTTCCAATATTTATTGAGAAAAAAGCCACATTTAAGTGGACCTGCGCAGTTCAAACCTGTGTTGTTCAAAAGTCAACTGTACTGTTTTGTCTTTCAGTTTCTGATGTGTTTTCATGTGAAAAATGATGTGTTATGTTTCCTGTTTCAGGAGATTTACTGAACTAAAGCACTACAGTGATGAACTACAATCTGTCATCTCACATCTTCTTCGAGTCAGAGCTGTAAGTAGTCCACAAGAGTTTTTTGACACACATTTGTACAAAGTGCTTCTCATTTAATTATTATGTTTTTAAGTAATGGATGGTATTTATGATGAATAACTGATTTTTACATTAAAATTTGCTGTATTATGCAAACTGCATTTTTTAAAAAGGTAAAATGTTTTCTGGCATAAACACCTTGCAGAATTTTAGCCTCTTTGCTCTGCAGTTTGTATATGGCTGTACTGACATCTTGTCAAAAGGCCTACCATTTCAGCGTAAGTGGGATTTTAGATCTACGCATACATATAATAATATTCTGTTTTTTCAAGGTTTTTTTTTTTAAGGTCTGTGAAATAATTTATATATGTTAGGCCATCTAGTGTCTGTGCTGTTAAATTCCAAGTAAACTTATTTGGAGTAATGGTCTGCGATGACAACAGATACTAGAAATCCAGGAATAATCATTGTAATTAGTTATATAGTTTGTCTGTAACAGACATGAAGAAAAATACTTTTGGGTAATGTACCTGGAAAATGTGTTGTCCACTCTGGTCCTGTGGGGTAACCTAGAGGAAACTTAGAACTTGCCTTAAAGGCTTTGGAAGATGTTGGGTTACCAAGTCTAGGATCACATGTTATGCTGATTGGAATCTTCTGAAAATGAAGTATATTATCTGGGATTTGTTTTAAGAAAAGAGTCTACTAGGTAAGCAGTGGAGAGTGGGGGAAGTTTTAGATGAAACTAAGTTGGCCATATAATAATTGTTGAAGATGAGTGTTGGGAAATGGAAGTATATCCTGTTGTTCTCTACTTTTTGTATGTTTGAAGGTTTCCATAATAAGTATAAAAAAAATAGAGTAAGTGGAAAAAATCCTTCTGAAAATCCTCATATTGGCCCAATTTCCTGTTTAACCATTCAGAGTACCATTGGACTCCTTAAATAAATTGTAAGATACTTTCTAGAAAAAGAAAAGGTACTCATGAGAATTATTAGACTAGAATCAAGAACTTTGTATTGGAAAGGACTGTAGATTAATGAGATAAAATTTCTAGGCTATTAGTTATCTTCAAATTACCCAAACAAATTAGGCAACAGTTCTTGTGGAAAGTGGAGGTGGGGAACAGAGAGACCCCAGAAGAATGGAAAAACAATTCATACTCTTTATCTTCTGTGCTAGAAAACTTGGAGAATCTACTTAAATTAGAGGTCTGGCTGATTATGAAAGCTGTAGCCTCTTTACAGGCCTTCAACCAAAGAGAAAGGGGGGACTCTATCGAAAGTGTCATTTAGCAGGAAGTCATTAAACAGTACTGGGAGCCTCAGGTAGGCAGAGAGTTATACTATTAAGCAGTCACATGACTAACCCCAGGTAGTGAAATGTTCTCAGTCTTTCATACCCAGAAGAAACTAAGGGACAAAGAAAAACCCGCCAGAATCAGATTTATCAGAAATCTTGCATGAGTGGAATTCAAAAATTTTAAGTTAAACACTCAGAAAATTCATGAAGCATAGGGAATAAATTTAAGAGCTCTAAAAGAGAGAAATGATTGTCATTGTTACGAGACTGTCAGCAGATCATTTAGCCTGGTAGAAGGTATGGATGATTGCTTTTATAAAACAAGTAAGAAAATTGTCACAGGCAAGATATGATAGTGATTATATCTGGTTTTCTGCTGAAAGTATGGTTTTAAATGTGGTTAATGTTTAATAACCTTTGAAGATTATAACAAAATTTAACCATGATGTTAAAGAAAAATTTTAAGAGTCTCCCACACAACTGTTTTTATATTCCTTTTTATTCTTTCCATACTATTCTTTTATCCTTCTAACTATTTTCAACCATGCTGAACTTGTTTCTGCTCCAAGACTTTTTTTTACTCTTTCTTGTGTCTGTGACATTCTTCCCCCAGACCTCACCCTTAGGATCCCCTCTTGGTCTATTCTCTATTGTCATTCAATTCTTGGCTCAAATGCCTCCTCAGAGAAATCTTTCTGGGGCATCTAATAAGATGAAATTTTCTGTCATTTTCAGTCATTGCTGTTGTCTTTATAGCAACACTGTCTGACATTGTATTCTGTACTTATTTGTTAATTATCTTCCCTGCTAATGTATGTGAGCCCGACAAGAGCAGGAGCTTTGTTTTCTCACTGCTAAACCCCTAAAATAATGCCCGACTCATAGTAGGCACTCCATATTCATTAAATGAATGAATAAATGAAGGTATATGTTGACAGTTTTATGTTTAAAAAGATCTGGAAAAGCAGTAAGATAAATTGCTTCTTGAATTTAGTTGTAACCAACCTTGGAGAACAGGTAAATAACGTATATTTGACAAGAATCTTTAAAGAAAATGACCTTGTCATCAAAGTCTGTAATACACAAGTAAGAGAATTCTGGGTGTAGATATTTATCCTCAACTTTATGAAAACAGGCCTCGGAAACTTGATTGACATGAAAGATAGCTTGAGCTCTTCAAAGGAAAGGCAGCACTTGACCTGTGAGTCACATTGAAATTCTGAGTGTATAAATGAGAGACATGCCAATGAAAAATACAGAATGTTTTCTGATTAGCTAAAATTCTGAATTTTCTAAAATTGGGAGGAAGGCTCTTTAGTCATGGATAGGAACAGAAATGTAAAAATGGAAGGTCAAAACCCATCGCTAACAGAAGCCTGCAAACAATGCAGAAAGCACCGTAGGGAGGGCCTTTTTGTAACATTCAGACCGTCAAGAGAAGAAGGCTTAGACACTAAGACAGATGATGAATTGTTAACAGATGTGAAAATATAATTATTTGATTGTCTTTCCTGTCAGGGAGAATTCTTTTAAAGTAGAAAAGGCAAGACAAAAATTACAGATAGGTTAAAGAGTTAAATATTTAAGACATTGAAACAACAACCAGAAAGGGCAGATGGCCTTAGACTGAGAGGAGTTGGGTTTGGAACTTCTCTCTGCCATTTACCAGAGCCTTCTGGCAAATCCAGTAGGTTTTATAAGTTTGTTTCCTTTGCTGGAAAAAGGGAATATCCGCCTGGCACATAGTAAGTATTGAATAAATATTTGTTGTATGAATGGGTGCTTTATTCATAGTTATGAGATTCAGATGAAATAATTTGTGTTTTGTAAACTAGAACAAAAGGAAAATAATACTGGTATCTGACATTTATTTACCACTGTATATCAGCCGTGGTGCTCAAGCATGTTATATTATTATTATGTAATTCCCACGGTAGCCTTTGAAGGTAGATACTGTTATTGTCCCCATTTTATAGATTAGAAAACAGAGGCAAACGAAGTTAAGTAATTTGCCTAATATCACACTATAAATAGATGTGTGGAGCTAGAATTTAAACCTTTGTCTGACTACAGAGCTCATGCTCCTAACTACCTACAAATGATATATTAACAAAGGATATGACTTCAAGTAGATTGAGGGAGGAGAGAACTGATTTTCATTGAGCCACCTTGCTTATTGCCAGGAAGTTTACAAATGTTATTTAATCCTAACAAAGTTATATAATAAAGGTTGTTTCCACTTCTAAGAGAAAGATATAATAGTAAGGCTTGGAATGGTGTAATATATTTTACAAATTCAATCCCTAAAGTAAGAAGGAGCTGGAATTTGAATTCACATTTCTCTGGCTCCAAATCCCTTATTTCCTACTACTACCATGTTTCCCTGAAAACACGATCTACCCTGAAAATAAACCCCAGTTAGGATCGTCAACCAGACGGATGCATTTAGTGTTATGACGATGTTCCAGAAGAAGATGACGTGACTGTATTGAATAAATGTAGATTGTTGTACATGAAAAAATAAGACATCCCCTGAAAATACTCCCTAATGAGTCTTTTGGAGCAAAAATTAATATAAGACCTGGTCGTATTTTGGGGAAATATGGTATAAGACCTGGTCTTATTTTCAGGGAAATACAGTATATATGTTACCCTTCTAGGAGGAAGCAACTTTAAAAGGGAGGAGGGGAATGTTTAACTTTGCTAATACCCTAAAAATGCAAATTATAAATATGATACTATTTAACATTTAATTTGTAGTTATTTATAAAGATGGTAATGTAAATATCTAGTGTTGGTGAAATACAGAGGGTGCCAAAAAAATGTATACACATTTGAAGAAAGGAAAACTGTATTAAAATTGTAATACTCGATATATACCAATAACAAAAGACGAATACAAGTCACGTTTGACTTCTGCAGTTAAAAGAGGTGCTCAAAGTGGTTACCATCACCGTCCAGACACTTCTGATTATGGCGAAGTACTGCTTGAGCAACGTTGACCAAAGTATACATCCTTTTGGCACCCCTGGTATTTAGTGATGGTGGCAATATAAAGTATAACCTACAGCTCCTTAGGAAACCATTTTGGCAGTAAGTTTCAAAAGTCTTAAATCTTATAATCATTGACTCCTTAGGAGATAATTTAAAATAAAAGAAAAGCTATGTATGTCCAGATTTTCAAAATAAGATCATCTACTAGAATAGCATAAAACTTTGTCCTTTTAGCAACATGTTACCAGCATAAAAACAGACGCATAGATCAATGGAAGAGTGTAGAGAACCCAGAAATAAAACCACACCTGTATGGTCATTTAATCTATGACAAAGAAGGCAAGAATATGCAATGGAGTGAAGACAATCTATTCAATAAATGACATTGGGAAAATTGGACAAATACATGCAAAAAAAATGAAACTGGACCACCTTCATATACCACATACAAGAGTAAACTCAAAATGGATTAAAGACGTAAATGTAAGACCCAAAACCATAAAACTAGAAGACAGCATAGGTAGTAAACTCTCTGACTTTGCCCTTAGTAATATTTTTTTCTGATATATCTCCATATCTCCTCGGGCAAGGGAAACAAAAGAAAAAAATAAGCAAATGGGACTATATCAAACAAAAGTTTTTGCACAGCAAATGACACCATCAACAAAATGAAAAGACAGCCTACTAAATGGGAAAAGATATTCACCAATGATATATCCAATAAGGGGTTAATGTCCAAAATTTATAAAGAACTCCTGCAACTCAATACCAAAAAAAAAAAAAAAAAAAACGTAATTAAAAAGTGGGCAGAGGACCTGAATAGACATTTCTCCAAAGAGGACATACAGGTGAACAATAGACATGAAAAGATGTTCAGTGTTACTAATCATCAGAGAAATGCAAATTAAAGCCACAATGAGATATCACCTCACACTTGTCAGAATGGCTGTCATCAAAAAATCAACAAACAAGTGTTGGCGAGGAGGATGTGGAAAAAAGGGAACCCTTATGCACTGTTGGTGGGATTACAAATTGGTGCAGCAACGATGGAAAGCAGTATGGAGGTTCCTTAAAAAATAAAAAATGGAACTACCTTATGACCCAACAATTCCACTTCTGGGTATTTATCTGAAGAAATCCAAAACACTAATTCGGAAAGATACATGCACCCTTGTGTTTGCTGCAGCACTATTTATAATAACCAAGATATGGAAGCAACGTAAATGCCTATCAATAAATGATTGTATGAAGAAGTGATACATATATACAATGGAATATTACTTGGCCATAAAAAATGAAATCTTATCATTTGTAACAGTATGGATGGACCTAGAGGATATTATGCTAAGTGAAATAAGTCAGACAGAGAAAGACAAATATGATATGATTTCAATTATATGTGGAATCTGTAAAAAACAAAATAAATGAACAAAACAGATTGAGGGAGAACTGACTCATAGATACAGAGAACAAACTGGTGGTTACCAGATGAGAGGGGAGTTGGGGGCTGGGTGGAAAAGATGAAGGGATTAATAAGTCTAGCTTGGCAGTTTCAGAATAGTCACGGGGATGTAAAATACAGCATAGGGAATACAGTCAACAATATTGTAATAACTGTCGAGTGCCAGGTGAGTACTAGATTAATTGGGGGAAATCACTTCATGAATTATATAAATGTCTAATCACTATGCTGTACTCCTGAAACTTACGTAATATTGAATGTCAACTATATTTGGAAAAAAAGAAACTTGTCTTTTTAAATACTTAATCACCTATCACCTTAGTGAGGATAGAGAAGATATTCTTATCATAGATCCAAATGATTCAGAGCTGGAGAGGATGTCAGGATGAATCTGTCGAATTTTTTCTGTTGTCGTACAATCTCCTAGGTGTCAATTCTCCCATCAATTGTCAGGTGATCAATTTTCAAAAAGAAAGACTTGTCAACAAACATGAAATTTAGTCTAGACTAAATCATTGAGTACAGCCTCTTTTTCCTGGCACCAATATTCTTGATTACTAACGACCATTGAATTAATCCGGTTTCAGGTTTTAGTAATTCATGTTTTATTTCTCTGCCATTTTTATCTTTCTTTTTCTCTAGAAATGATAATTTTTGATATATAGTATATAGTTTTTCTTTGCTTCATCTTCTTTCTCACTGCCTTGATGACCTAGATACAAGTCACTCCCTGTGTTAGTTGTTAGAACAGTTTGTTTCCATGAAGAGTTTATACCAGAAACATTGTTGGTCCAATAATAACTGCTGAATGTCTGATCTGTTGCCTGGTTCCTCATGGGGTTGCTCTCACCTTTTTGGAATATGAAAACTCTTGCCTCTTTTCATCATGCTTTATGGACCAAAATATATTCCAGACCTCTAATTACTATGGTAGAAGCTCCTTCTGTATCAGCTGCCAGGAATGATATACTTTAAAGAAATAAATTTTTAAGTACCTGGGATTCACAAACTTTTTTTTTGAACATTTATTTTGGATCTGCATTTGGTACTTTTGTTGCTTCTAGCTTTTGTTCTTATATGGCTATCTAACATGCTCTCTCCCTCTCTTCCATGCTTAATATCTTAAGTGGATGATAAAATGCTCAGCTTTCAGGAGGAGGTTGCTACTTTAAAAGTGCAAGGATCTAGAAAAGTTAGTGTTCTAGAATAGCATTTTCCATCTTTAAATTCTTTGGGGTGCCAGTCCTGTAAGATGCAAACCGTATCTCTCTCTTGAACAGTCATGATTCATATATGATGGGTTAAAGATCTAAGTCTGGTAGAAAAGAAACCTGTTAAACTTCATTAGCTCAGTATTTCCCAAACTTGCCTGACGGTAGAACCACTTTAAAAAAACACCTTTGACACTCTGTTGGACTCTCAAAAAACAATTGGGAAATAACATCCTATAGAAATTTGTTTAGAGGTCTGGGACAACTCTGGAAAGTTTCAAGCAGAATAATGACCATGAGCTTTGTCCCGAAAGTTGAGTCTAGTGCAGGGCATGGCAAGCTTTCTGAAGGCCAGATAGTAAATATTTTCAGCTTCTTGGGCCATATGATCCCTGTGGAATCTATTCAGCTGTGCCATGAAAGCAGCAATAGACAATGCTAACATGAATGGGTTCCAAAAAAGACTTTAAAGAAACAAGCTGCAAACCTGTAGTGGGCCACCCCCTAGTTTAGCAGGTATGTGTCTCTTCTGAGCAGGCCAAGGAGAGATGAAAAACATTTTATGATATTCTTAGGCCTGCTCCACTAATTATTACAATGGTGGTTCGTTCACTTTAAATTGTATTGAATTGAAAGTATTGAAAGGGTTAAGATTTGTTGTGTGGTTATGGCCTAATTCCTAAAATTACTCATGTTTGAGTAAGGAATTAGGGAGGTAATTTATCCTCAGGGTTTACATTTAGAAACTATATACCAGGATTTTTTTATTTCATTTTATTTTTTTAGGGTTTTATGTGGCATTAACTTTTGGTCTTCCAGTTCATGTCCATAACACTTTGGGGGAAAGTGAAGCAGATTACTACATGTGTTTTGTTTTGTCTTTTTAAAAATTTGTGTGAATCGCTAGGCAGTACATATTTCATCTTAGTGATCTAAATTATAATTCTGTTACTAAAAATCGAATGTGTTTGTTGGTTAGAAGGAGTTATCTTGATGAAGTAGCATAGAAGTATGTTGAGTATGTTAAGCATTTATAAAACTATCAATAAAATTGAAAACATCTGTATTCTTTCCCCTGGTAAATTCTACTTTGAAGACATTATCATAAGGAAACAATCTGAAATTTGGAAAAAGCCTTACTTTCAGACATTATTTATAATACTGAAGAAAATTGGGGATAACTATATACCCAACGAGGAATGATTACATATTCTATACACTATTAGGTGGAATTTTATGCAACCACCATATTTTGCCGTGTATAATGTGCTCCCATGTATAATGCGCACCCATGTTTTTGGCCCAAACTTTCAGGGAAAAAAATCTTTCGTTTTAATTTAAATTTTTATTTGTTTATATTTAGGTACTTGTTTTTTATGTTATAAAGGAATTTTAGCATTTATTTTTTAACATAATTATGGTATGGAAATTTTATGTAACAAATAATTACAAAACACAAGAACAGATACAAGGTACAAGAAATTTTATGTACCGGTAACAAATTTACAATATTTACACATCATAGAAGGCCAAGAACTCTTTGCCATTGCAAGTTGGCAAGTTCATCATAAGTTCAACAAAACCGATTATCATATTCCAGGGTATTATTTTGCATATGAATATCGTTATTGATTTCTAGAGTTACGCTTTTAACTCACAAGCATAAATAAAAGAATTAAAAACATTTATAGATAAGGAATTAATATCACCCATGTATAATGCGCATCCTTGTGTTTCCCTCAGAAATTCGGGCCAAAAAGTGCGCATTATACATGGCAAAATACGACATTTGAACTGTTAACCTGTTGGGTAAAATTATTAACCTGCTGGATAAAAATATTATCACTCTTGATATAGGAAACTTAAAGACAATAATTAAAACCTGTTTATAGAAAGAAGTATGAAAGTGCATAAATATGATGACACTATTTTTTTTCCCCTCATGATGACTTTGGGAGATTTAAGTTTTTTCTTTTCCATATTTTCCAAGTTTATTGTTCTAAGAGTGTTTATTTTTTTAATGAGCATGAAATCTTTTTTTTTTTAAGTAATCTCTAATTACTTTTAACTAACCTAATACCAACGTCTTTAAATATTTATTCCAGAGAGTAGCAGATCGACTCTATGGTGTATATAAAGTGCATGGGAATTATGGGCGAGTTTTCAGGTAAGCGTTATATAAACTTTTAAAATAAACAATTAGCTCTAATTAGCTTTTTGCCTAAGGACTATAATTCTTGAAAATTTTTGACTCTGGAAAAGTAGATTATTTCAAAAAATCATGTCTTGTAATAGTAGTTTTCAAACTTTTTGTTTTAAAGCCTTTCTTTAAAAAAAAAAAAAGTGAGGAAGTCCTATATACCAAGGATGCTGGGGGTGCCAAAAAAATGTATACCCATTTTAAGAGATGTTACCTATGTATTACTTTTCAAAGTTGAATTGAATTATGGGAGCAACATGTAGTATGACATTCACTCAAAAGATGGCATTAATCAAATGAATGCTAGTGTCACCATGTGACAGGCAAGACAGTGAGAGAAAATGGTGGAAACACAGTTGTCGTTCGAGGAGCGCAAGACGATTTTGACGTGGTATTTGAAATTTGAGAACTTTGTGGAAGTACAACAATGGAGGCGTTGAGTATGCAGTAGAACCTCCAACATGCCTAACAATTGCACGCATTCATGATAACTTTGAGATGCATGGTACTGTGGGAAGAAATTGCAATGGCATGTGCAGCGATACAAGTAGATACCTTGGTCACCATTGCTCAAGTGGTAGTTTGCCATAATCAGAAATGTCTGGAGACTGATGGTAACCACTTTGAGCACCTCTTGTAATTGCAGAAGTCAAACATGACTTGTATTCATCTTTTGTTACTGGTATATATTGAGTATTACAGTTTTAATACAGTTTTTTCCTTTCTTAAAATTTGTATACATTTTTTTGGCACCCTCTGTATTGATCGGATAAAAGTGAAACAAACTGCTCTGAAGCAGTGAGTGGTACTTTCTTGGCATAATGCCCAAGAAGATTTCATTGGAAATCACTGTCTTATACAAATAGTGATTTTTCTTTTTTTTGTGTCTCTATAATTTTTTAAGACTTTTGCAAGGTGGGGTTTTCAGTCTTGGGGTAATTTTAGTATAAATTAGAATATATACTTGCATATTTTGGTTGTTTGTGAACCTTTTGTGAATTTTTGTGTGTTCATTATTTTGTTTGAGGCATTTTAGAAGTTACCCAAACCTTTATTTAATAAATCTCCTTACTAACGTTCCATTATAAGTCTTTCTGATTGAATTAATTTAAAAATGACTCATTTTACATTTTTGGGTAGGTTATACATTCATATGGCATAAAATTCAATAGGAACAGAAGCTTATACAATGAAAAGTCTGCCTACTCCTATCTGCCACCCTCACAGGTCTCCTCCTCTAACACACCTAATATCAGTTTTTTAGTATCTTGTGTATCCTTCTAGTAAAATGTAGCATTATAAATGTATAATATATTAACCTACAAAACCAATGCATTTTTTCTGTTTTTTTAACATGAAAAGGCAGCATGTTGTATACATTGCTATGTTTACTTGGTTTACCTTGCTTTTTTCACTTAAAAACTCTCTCCAAGATATAGTATTATCAGTAAATAACTGTATTGGGCTTTATTGAACATATTATCATAATTTATTAAACTAATTTCTTCTTGATAATTGTTTCCGGTCTTATGCTATTGTAGTCAGTGCTGCAATAAATATTCTTGTTCACGTCATTTTTCACGTGTATAAGTATGGAGGATAAAATGCTACAAGTGGGTCTGAGGATAATTGCATTTGTAGTTTTGGTAGATACTGCCAAATTGTCTTATATAAAGGTGTTAAACTCCCACCAGCCAAGTATTAGTATCTGTTTCCTCACATCCTCACTTAAACAAGTGTTAGCAAACTTGTTTTTACCAGACTGATGGTGCAAAATGGTATCTTACTGTAGTTATAATTTGCATTCCTCTTAATTATGAATGAAGTCAAACTTTTTTCCTTAATGACTAACAGCCATTTTTTTTTTCCTATTTCATAAGTTGTCTGTGTATATCTTTTGCCTTTTTTTCCTATTGGGGTGGTAGTCTGATTTCTTAGTTGATTTGCAGGAGTACTTTATCTTTTTAGGAAAATTAGGCTGTAGGGCAGAAAAACTTTTCTTTCCTTTTAGGTTCTTTGGCTGGTCTAATAATTACATTGGCATAAGAGATTAACAGGAGGAAAAAATTGATTTCTTGCTTAAAGGGAGCCCCAAAGATAGGAGACTCAAGGGCAAGTGGGGCATTTAAAACTTGTCTGCCATCCTGAGCTAAGGAATGGGACAGGAGCCTGGGGCTTCGGGGTGGGGGGGGGCGGTAGTAATTCACAGGGCAAGGACAAGAGCAGTTTAATTGACATAATATCTTTCAAGGGATTCCAGAAAATACTCAAGCAAATTTTTTTTAAAAAGTCATGTGTACATGATCAGGGATACACAAAACTCGAGTACCTCAGAGCTCAAAGACACAGGAAATATTTTGTGTAATGGTTCTATATTTTTTGGTTATATACATGGTGAGTGGAAGTAAAGAGCTCTTTTGAATAAGAACACCAAAAAAACAGAAGTGTTGTGGGTTGGGATTAGTAGAACAGTATTGGCGGTTGATTCTAAGCTCTCTCTGGTCAGCTGCCTGAGTAAACCATATTAGATCTCTGAGTCTGATTTTAAGTATTTGTTAAACAAAAACCTTCACAAAGGCAAGTTTTTCTGAAAGAAAGGTTTTATTGAGGCATACGCTAGCCATAAAAAGGATCAGGCCCTGGGGCACGCAGACTAGCCATCAGCAGCAGGGCTAGATGAGAAGACATCACAGCCGCTGTCCTGGAGCTGACCCGGACTCTTTTATACATTAAGTCTGGGGAAGAAAATTTACACTGGCCATAGGTAAAGCGGGTGGGAGAAGGAGAAGTGGGGCTAGTCCGGATAGGTGCATAGTCTGTAAGGAAGAACTGTTCGCTCTTGTGGATTGGTTGTGGGCTACAGTCTAGAAAGTTCATGTGTAAGCAAAAGGAAATAACCACCTGGAAGTTAATTCAAAGTTTCAGCATACGTTCAGGAATGTAAGCAGTCTTTTGTTGGTTTTGGCCTGCAGTTGTTAACTGATTGGTCTCTCTTGTCTCTTCCTTCCACCTTCTAGCCTGCTGTAATTTAATACAGGCTATCTCAGAATTGTTTTTCTTGTCATTATTCAGTTGTGGGGTTAAGTGAGGGAAGTGATTTCCAAACCCTTTCTTAGCATAGAACTTTGTTTAAATGAAATTTTATACAGAAGTATAAACAAAACCTACTACCACAGACCTGCGTAGGGCTGGAGACTTTCCCTCTTGTGCCTCTGTCCCTGATGAACACCAGATTGGGTGACTAAATTTAGCTCTAAATCTTTGTTTTTGTTGTAATAATATTTTTCAGTCCTGTCCAAAATCTTGCCGCTTGGGCATTCTTGGAGTCTTTTCCTTTCTTTAATAGAATTGTAAAATACTAGAGCAGGAGGGACCTTGGTGGTTTTGTAGTTCAGAGTTTTTAATCCAAGAGGCGGGATGGATTTTGGGTCTGAAGTCTCTGAAATTATATGTAAAATTTTGTTTGTGATTTTTGCTCCCTTATGGAAAAGGTCCATAGTCTTTTATCAAATGCTACTAAGATCCATTCAAATTAGCTGTGGGAATTTCAGAAGCCATTTGCATACAGGATAATAGCCAATAAAGAATATTTCTTAACAAGCCAAATAAAGAAATAACAAACTTTAAACAAATGATAGATTAATCTTACTATAGTTCTAGGCAAGGAGAGATGAAGGAATAAAGACCAAGTTTAATATGAGGTATACCTATTTGTATGAGTGGTTACCAACCAAGAGCTGATTTCTAGCTGCCACCACAAAAGTAAAAGTCCCCTGTTGCTAGAGCATGTTGCTAGGGAACAAAGAATATGGTGTTTGCAAATAGGCTGACTTCCTTGGTGGAGTCACTGAGCCCACTGCCCATAAGAGAGTAACCCTAACACAGCAGGAGCTAATGCCCAAGGGACTTCAGACAGTTGTTTTGTTTGTTTTGTTTTGTTTGTTAGCAAAAAGTTGCTTTGCCCAAACTGAAACTCAGATAGTCCTCGGGGACTCAGTTTTCATGGTCTAAATGTCTACTTGCCATAGTTGCTTCTCCACACATTCTTCCTGATAAGCCCCCAGTGGGACCCCTCAGGAGCTGAGCTGCTGAGGTGCTATCAACAGCATCAGATGAGATAATGACATCCTGAAACAACTTTCTTATATCAAAACAACTTCTAAACTACTCTTTTGTCTTTGTCATAAACAAGTGGATTAAAACAACTTCACTTAAGTCATAAAAAAGTGGATATGAAATCATTAAATCAATATATTACATAGATTTCTTTTTCCAGTTTGCTATAACCTACATATATAACTTCCCATAAAAAGGAATTTTTATTTGAAGCATTTCACAGAAATGACAAAATGATTTGTGGTTTCTAGTAAACTTTCTCATGAAACTTTAGAGCAAATTATTGAAATTTCACTGTGCACCTGTTTCTGTACAATCGTCTTTTTCTGTTAGCTATTATATAGTGGCATGTAATCAGGTGTGCTCACCAGAATCATCTGTGGAACGTGTTAAAATATACATACTCAGCTCTACCCCAGAGATTCTGATTAAGTAGATCAAGAGCAGGGCAGCATCCATAGTTTCTAAAAGCTCCACAATTGATTTAAATAGGCATTCTTGCTGAGAAAGTTGTCTGAAGCAGAAGCTGTTTTGTATGATACCTACTCTGCACTTAACAGCAGTAGGTATCAACTTTTGAAGTAACATTTTAAAGCCTTCACTTACATTTAGTTGTTAAACTTAAGGGGAAAGCAGCATATTTGCATCACAATATAAATCCAAATACATATACTATACATGTATAAAAGCTAGCTAAAAGAAAGTCTTGTAAAAGGTTCCATTTAATATTCTGTATCTAATTCATGATGTTTTGGGTTTTATCTTTTTGTTCCTAGTGAGTGGAGTGCCATAGAAAAAGAAATGGGGGATGGCCTGCAGAGTGCTGGTCATCACATGGATGTGTAAGTACCTAGAATATTTAAGGTAAAACCCGAGGTGAAGTTCAGTGGTGAAGTGCTAGTGACTCTTCCGTTATTTATCAAGTTTGCTGGCAGTTATGTTATGTTTTGTGTATACAGATCTGACTTAAGTTTATCTCAGGAATGTGAGGTTTATTTAACATTCAAAAACCAATCAGTCTAATTCACATATCAGAATAAAGAAGAAAATCTGTATGTTCATTTCAGTACATGTAGAAAAAGCATTTCAACATTTATTCACAGTAAAACTTCTCATCAAACTGAATAAAAGGAATTTCCTCAGTGTAAAATTTACAGCTAATATTGTACTTAATAGTGATATATTGCTGCTTTCTCCTTAGATGAGGAACAAGGCAAGATTATCTGGTCTCACTACTTCTTGTAAACATTGTACCAGAGGTCCTAGTTGTGCAATGAAACAAGAATACCAAATGAAAGGCATAAATCTTAGAAAGAAAGAAGCAAAACTGTCTTTATTTGCAGTTAATGGGATTTTTTACTCAGAACATCATAAAGAATCAACTAAAAACATTATAGAACTAATTACTGAATTTAACAGAGATGCAGGATATAGGCTCAGTAGAGTCCAGAAATAGACCCACATTTATATCCATTTCAAGAAATAGTTCTGGAAATAACTGGTTATCTATGTGGGGAAAAAAAAATGAACTTTGAGTCATACCTTACATAAAAACTAATTCTATTTGGATCTTTTACATAAGCCTAAAAGTTAAAATTACAGCTTTTAGTAGAAAACATAGGAAAATATTGTTGCAACCTTTGAGTAAGCAAAGATTTCTTAAAGAGGACCTGAAACGAAAAAAAAATTTTTAATAGTAAATTGTTCTTCATCAAAATTTTGCCTATCAAAAGCTCCTCTTGGGGGAGGAAGGAATGTTAGAGTTACTGTTCAATGGGTACAGTTTTTTTTGGGGAAGATGGAAAACTTCTGGAGATGGATGGTGGTGGTGGTTGACAACAGTGTGAATGTATTTAATGCCCCTGACCTGTACATTTAAAAATTGTTAAAAAGACTGGGAGTAAACATTTCTAACCACAATATATGAAGAACTACAACTCAAAATCCAAAAAAAAAAAATTTATTTTATCTAAGTATTATTTTGCTTTGGACCATATTCAAGCTAATTGGCTACTTTTCAACCAGTTTATTAAGTTTCCCTGCGTTGACTTAACATTTTCAGTATTTGTAGGAATTTAGGATTATCCCTTTATTTAAAGTGTTAAAATAAAATTAATCTCAGTGCTGACAGCAAAATTTCTTTACCACTTAGACTTTTAGGACGTGCCATTTATTCCTGCACTATGTTTCCTATTTTCAAACCACCATCCCTGTGGTTCTTTTTTGTTTCCTTAACATTAACTCGTCCAGAATCATGGATTGGTGACTAAAGGCAGTTTTTCCTACTTAAAACAATGATTCTTAAGACATTTTTCAGTCACATAGAAGAAATTCTACACTCTACAAATGTAAATTTATGAATCCAGAATGTGTAATTTGCCTACTTTTATAAATCCTATAAGCACATCTCTTTTCAATGAACCTTAAGTTTGCTTATTTTTAAATTTAAGTAAACTATTTACTTGCCTACGTAAAACAGGCCTGGAGACATAAAGTATATATTTCTTTTATTCCTATGCTAAGGAATCAGAATTAATTTGAGAAAAACATGGCCATTATACTATACAGAAGTAGTAAATAGCCCATGTCCTTACAGAATTTATAATGTGATCAGAGAAATAAAACTATATTCAAGACTTTGATAAAATTTTGAAAAATTTTATTACTTTGATAAAATTTAAGTTCTAAATTATTGATAAGAGGTCAGAAGTGAAGTGATGAATAAGGACTAAAGTAATCTAGGAGTATTTCCTAGAGGTGTTGAGATATGTGTTTGTAGGATTTGGAGAACCAGTGTGGAGTGCCATCACATTTCTGTGCAAGGAAAGACTCAGGTCCAGGAATGAGAATGGCATGACAATAAAGAACTTGTCCGAATTAAAGCAGAGGTTGCTATTGAGAATTAGAACAAAATGAGGCTTCTAAAATTTTCTGTAATTTTTATCTGCTTGATTTTTCCTTTGGTAGCTTTTTGACATTACTGTGTGTGGTTGCTACCAGGAACTCTTGTGCACCAGTTATATTAAACTCTTTATTCTTTCTACTGATTTTGTAGCCCTTTTATAATGTCTTCGAATAAAAAAAATTAGTGTTTTAGTGCTTCTTAAGCTACTTGTAAGCAGGACCTTTTTGTTTTATTTCCAAGCCACTCCTGATCTAAACATTTTGGTAAAATTCAATTGTCATAGTAATTAAAAATTGCTATAAATGGTTCTAAATAGTTCTCAGTGTTGGTACTTACTTTTGTCACTGATGGGTATGGTAAGTGGTCTGTGGACCATACTTTGGACAGCTCTTCTTTAGAACATTAGTACTTTATGTCCTGATAAGTTACTTCTGCAGTGTTTTTTTTTTTAACAGGTATGCATCTTCTATTGATGATATTTTGGAAGATGAAGAACATTATGCAGATCAGTTAAAGGAGTATCTTTTTTATGCAGAAGCACTACGGTTAGTATAATAAGTGTTCCAGATGCAGCCTATGGCTGGTCACCATTCTCTAAATGTATTCTAAAATAGAGATAGTAAGTTGGTTTTTAGATGAATTCATTCCGCCAGATATTGAATGAGGTCTCTTTGTATTCCTCTGTGTTGCAGGGTGGTAGGCATAGAAATTTAACACATCCCTGTTCTTGAAGCTTTGATAAAACCTGTCAGTCTTAGGCATCAAGTCTGTCTGTATGTTCTTTCTACTTTTATCAGTTTGAAGTTTGAAAGAAAGAACAGATTGCTCTTATGTGTAGCACTATCTGCTAGGTTGTATATTGCCATTTTTATTCTTTAATTTTTTTCCACACCTGCGTATCTTCTGTCTTCAGTAAGGTTGTAAAACTTATTAATATTGGGACTTTGTCTCCTGTTTTTATGGTGTCTCCTACAGAGCCAAACAGAACTCTCTGGTAGATAGTCATATTTAATTGAGAAGGTACTGTATTTCTTCCATCCATTTTAGAAAAATGAATCATTTTCCTATAATAGGTGGCTTTTGGTCGTAGCCACATTTGGTCATTTTCCTGTCATTTTTAAAAGCAGTTTAAAAATTCTGTTAGTAAAACAGTGGAGCAATATTCCTTTAGCTATTCAGTGACTGGTATGAAAACATCACATTGTTAGTCTTTTTTCCTTGTAGAACTTTGAGTAGTAAAAAGTTTCACCAGCGTATTTTCAAGTTACCAAGGAAAAGAAAGTTCTAAGTACAGTGGAATTTTCTGAAGCTCTTAAAAATTATAGAAAAGATTAACATGTATTGATATGGAAACATGTTCGTGGTCTATAGTTAAGTAAGAAAAGATGTGGAATCACTGGGGCTTATAGATATGTGTATATATGTTATAAATGCCTGGCTAAAGTCGAGAAAGGTATACACTATCTGTTAACATGGATTGTGTCTGGATATTGGCATTGGGGAAAAGAGCAATCTTGAAACTTTTTTTTCTTTGTGCATTTCTATATCAGAATCTTTTTTTTTTTTTTTACAGTGAGCATGGATTATTTTCATGATAATAAAAACGAATAGACATTTCTAAATAAAGAAGAAAACTTTGAGATAGCTTTTTAAACAAATACTCAGTTGCTATGTGAGAATATAGCATTAGTTCCTATGTTATACAAAATATTTTTTTATGATGGGATAATGGTATATTTTATAAAAAAAAAAACTTGCAAGTATCTAGAAAACAAGCTTTTTTGTTGTACATATATGTCAAGTTTGTATGCTTAAGTTCTGCTAGATTTAATTTTTAATGTTGGGCTACTACATGTAAACTTGAAAATTCTGGTTACATAAGTTTTGACCCTAGCAAGACACTGTGATGCCTCCACTTTACCTGTGGAAAAAAATGTTAACGTGTTAAAAGAGAAGCCACAAAAATTAAATCGCAGCACTTTTTTTTATCCCTAGGGCTGTGTGTAGGAAACATGAACTCATGCAGTATGACTTGGAGATGGCTGCTCAGGATTTAGCATCCAAGAAGCAGCAGTGTGAGGAACTGGCAACTGGGGTAAGTGTTTTCCCATTTAGGTCTCTGGTATTGTATTAAGTCTCATGTGGAATGAGCTGCGGTTCTAATCTCAGGGTGCCTGTAGCTTTCACAGGAGAATAATTTATGGATAACTTTATGATTCTTTGGGTTGTGGTCTTGGTATAAAAAGATGTAAGCTAGTAAGCTATTAAAACATTGTATTGTATGGTATTGTAAAACATTTTAATACTGCTCTGTGTAATAAGTGTCATCTTATTTCTGATTAAGTCCAAGTGAAAAACATTATTCTTTGGGATTGAAGTAATAGCCTTTATCAGGTTTAATTTTACAGGGTATATTATAGAAATTTTAGTTTTCTTTGAAAAACTGTACCCAGTTAGAATTAGTGTCGCTCCTAATAAGGAGTGTTTTGTGTACTTTATTTTTGAATGCTTACAGTGAGTACTTGTGAAGAAAATTCCTATCTTATTATACTAGACTTAGATCATTTTTATAATCAGCTTTCTACTGTCCAACTATTTCATTGGAATAACTTAGCTGTCTCAGAGAGAGCACACAATCTGGAAGTAATGAAGCAGTGACAATGTTACCATTTATGTCACTTCATAGTTAACAAATACTTTAGTTATAAAAGTGCCTACAGGTTACCTACTTGCTACATGTGTGAAAAGTCATAAATATATGTGGGAAAAGACCTTTGACCATGAAACAGCTATACACTAGGCCTAATTTATTTTTAAAATTCAGGGAATTCCCAGGCCATTTTCAGGGAGCTTGGTTCTCTGTTCCTACATGTGAAGAGCAAAGTGTATTCAGAAACTCCAGAGAATGAAGAAATGTTAGAGGAGTAAAACTTGAGGCTTGGCCTTAGGCATCCTATTTTATTAAAGAAACCCAAGTTTCAGTGTAGTTATGCAGATTTGAAATATGTTTCTTTAGTTTGGTTTATTTCCATTTTGCCTGTTGAATTTTATATATTTTATATTTTACAGAGTAATTTTTAAAAATATGACCACTTTCCTAAGTTTTCCATTCAATTAAGAAGTTCAGTTAGATGACACAGCAATTCTACTCCTGGTATTTAGCCAGAGAAATCCAAAACACTAATTCAAAAAAATATATGTACCCTTATGTTTATTGCAGTGCTATTCACAGTAGCCAAGATTTGGAAACAACTGAACTGCCCATTGGTAGACAACTGGATTAAGAAACTGTGGTACATTTATTCAGTGGAGTATTACTCGGCCATAAAAAAGAATGAAATCTTACCATTTGCAACAACATGGATAGACCTAGAGAATATTATGCTAAGTGAAATAAGTCAGACTGAGAAAGACAAATACCATATGATCTCACTTAATATGTGGAATCTAAAGAACAGAATAAATGAGCAAAGTAAACAGAAACAGTCTCAGAGATATGGATGAAAAACGGATGGTTGCTAGATGGGAGTGAGGTGAGGATAGGAGAGAAGGTGAAAGGATTAGAAAGTATAAATTGGTAGTCACAAAATAGTCACGGGGATATGAAATACACTATGTTGTAAAGATCATGTAAGGTGCCAGATGGGTACTGGACTTATCAGGGGGAGCACTTCATAGACTCTGTGGATGCCTGACCACTGCACTGTACACCTGAAGCTCAAGTAGAATAATATTGAATGTCAACTATAATTATATAATATATAGACATTCACAGGATATAAAATACAGTATACAGAATATAGTCAGTGGTACTGTAACAACTATATATGATGTCAGAGGAGTAGTGGATTAGGGAGGTTATCACTTTGTGAGGGGTATAAATGTCTGACCATTACGTTGGTTTGTACACCTGAAACTTAAAAAAAATAAATAAAAATTTAAAAATAAGAGAAAAAAAAAGTTCCGTTAGAATTTTACCCATTTTGACTATTCCATGTTAAAGATTTTTTTTTTTAATTGGGGAAGGGGAACAGGACTTTATTGGGGAACAGTGTGTACTTCCAGGCCTTTTTTTTTTTTATCCCAAGTCAAGTTGGTGTCCTTTCAATCTTAGTTGTGGAGGGTGCCGTTCAGCTTCAAGTTGTTGTCCTTTCAGTCTTAGCTGTGAAGGGCGCAGCTCAGCTCCAGGTCTAGTTGCCATTTTCTAGTTGCAGGGGGCACAGCCCACCATCCCTTGCGGGAGTCGAACTGGCAACCTCGTGGTTGAGAGGATGCGCTCCAACCAACTGAGCCATCCGGGAGCTCAGCGGCAGCTCAGCCCAAGGTGCTGTGTTCAATCTTAGTTGCAGGTGGCGCTGCCCACCATCCCTTGCGGGACTCTGAGGAATTGAACTGGCAACCTTGTGGTTGAGAGCCCACTGGCCCATGTGGGAATCGATCCGGCAGCCTTCGGAGTTAGGAGCATGGGGCTCTAGCCGCCTGAGCCACCGGGGTGGCCCCCATTTTAACCATTTTTAAAAAGTGTACAGTTCAGTAGTAGTAAGTACATTCACAGTTTTTTAATTAAAATTTATTGGGGTGACAGTGGTCAACAAAACTACATAGGTTTCAAGTGTACAATTCTATAATCATCTATACACTGCATTATGTGTTCACCACCCAGAGTCAGTTCTTCTTCCATCACCATGTATTTGACCCCCTTTACCGTCTTCTACCATCCCTGCTCCCACAGTACATTTACATTATTGTGGAACCAACTTCCAGAACTCTTTTCATCTTTCAAAGTGAAACTATACCCATTAAATGTCAACTATCAATTTCCCTCTTCCCCGAACCCCTGGCAACCACCATCCTACCTTCTGTCTGTGAATTTGACTACTCTAGATACTTCCTATAAGCAGAATCATTTGTGTTTTCGTGACTGGCTTATTTTTCTCTTAGCATGATGTCAAGGTTCATCCATATTGTAGCATGTATGCGAATTTCCAGCCTTTTTATGACTGAACAATATATCATTGTATGTACACATCACATTTTGTTTATCCGTTGATCTGTTTCTATTTCCTTTTAGACTGTGAGAACATTTTCTTTGAAAGGAATGACTACCAAGCTCTTTGGTCAAGAAACTCCAGAGCAGAGAGAAGCCAGAATAAAAGTGCTTGAAGAACAAATAAGTGAAGGGGAACAACAGCTGAAGTCTAAAAATTTGGAAGGCAGGTAAAAATGCTGAGATGTTTAACAAAGCTAGACATGTAGACTACATGGCAGATCGTTGCTTTATAACAATTCCCGGCTTCATTGGCATCCCTGAATATAGCCTGTTCTTCTAAAATGCAGTGATGGAATTCCTAAGAAATTTGACTTATCAAAAATCATGTTATAAAAACCGTTGTTTTAGTGTGGAGCAAAAAGGGAGGAAGAAGGTTTCAGATTCATAATATTATTTTCCTGCGCTTTTCATGATTTCTATCCTTTGCACATTCCCTGTCCTTTCTTTTCTGTCATTTAACGAAAATCTGATCATTCTTCAGTGCCCAGCTCTGTGTTACTTCCTTTGTGAAGCCTTCTCTTATCCACGCAGGCTATCATAGCACTTTGTTCGTGCCACTGCAGCGTGGCAGTTTTGTCCTGGGTGGTTAGTTGCTCTGTGTGAGTGTCCCTGGCTAAATTACAGGCCCTTCTACGTCAGTGACTGTGTCTTTTTCATCTTTGTGCCGCAACACCTGGTACAGGGCATGGCATGTAATTATTCCATAAATACTTCTAGAAATTCAATTCTCAAAGATCTGCCATCACTGTTTCATTTCCCTTATAGTTTTCATCGGACAGTGAGTAGCCCAAGGCAGACAAAGAGTGTGTCATTGGTTTGGAGGTGGTTTTGTTAATTTTTAGAACTGTTGGCATCAAATAAGTCAAAGTAACCTTTAATGAAGAGAGTTAAAAAGACAAATGCCTGTCGGAATTTTTAAAACTCTACTTGTCATTTGAAGCAAGTACATGATGAATATGATACATAATCCATCCATCTTGTCAAAAAGAGCATCTATTTTCCAGTGACCCCAGAAAGGCAACTTCATGTGGCATCTGTTAGGCTTGTGAGCTGGTTCAAGGAACCATGTACATCTGTTTTATAGGAATAATTTGAAGCTGAAATTCTTGTTGCAAAAATATAGATTATCAAAATGTAGAAGAATATTTGACTCCTTTTTCTCCTGTCATTTTTAGGAAGAAAAATAGATCTTATACAATCAATAGCTTTTTCCTCTATATAGATAAATAAAAAACAACTCAAATGAGAACTGGTTATTTCAATTTATAAATATAAAATATAAATTTATAAAATATAGTTTACTTAATTTAAATATTAATAATAATGACTATATCTTTTATTTCAGAGAATTTGTGAAAAATGCTTGGGCCGATATTGAACGCTTCAAAGAACAAAAGAATCATGACTTAAAGGAGGCCCTTATAAGCTATGCAGTCATGCAGATCAGCATGTGCAAAAAGGTAGGTTTTGATTTCAGTGAAGATATAAGAATATACAAAAGTGCTTACAAATTTCTTCAAAACTGATTTCTTCCATTTGGACCAAATTATCATTTTCATTTTTAAAGCCCATTCTTCTCCCCTTCCAGAATACTTTCCAATATCTCCACTTAATTTTGAAAGAAATGTCATAACCACAATAGCAGTTTGAGTCTCCAGTTGAGTCTCCACTCATCTAAAGGTCCAAATTTGTGTGCCCCACTTATCACTTGTATTGAAAATACATACATTACTTTGATTATATGATGTTCTTGGTCAGGGCAGTCAAATACCATTGCTAACGGTGATGGCTACTTTGATTGAAAAATAGCTTAAAGATTATTTTGGGAAAATGAGATTATGATACGGTTTTGTTGTCAGAGTAAATCCTTCATGTAGCTGATATATATAGAAGATACCAACATAAAACTTAGTATACTAGCAAGACAAATACTTCAGCTTTCAGAATCCTTCCAAAATCACATTTTAAACCTCCTTTTTTTTGCTTTTTTTTTTTTTTTTAAGGGAATTCAAGTTTGGACCAATGCTAAGGAATGCTTTAGCAAGATGTAATCTTATGAAATGAATTTCTCTTCAATCAAAGTGCCCCAAAACAGAAGCACAAATAAACAAACAAACAAAAAAATTTAAATTGCTACCCAGTATACACAAAAATACATAAGTTGAGTAAATTTAGCTTTCTTTAATTTGATTGTAGTTGTGTTGATACAGCACAAAAGGATGTGTTTTAATGAAGATGAAATACTATCATTTGAGGTTTTGGGGACTGGTGCTGATTCCAAAAACTTAATTTGATAAAATATACCAACAGCTTGTTTGTCAGGCTTCTGAACCAATAACTGAATGTCAAGATGTTAGGTGATTTCTAGATGTTCATCTCAATGCCAGCTCTTTCAGATCTGTTTGTGTAGGGAGTTTTTTTCCTAAGATTGAATTCCTATCTTTACTTGGTAAGACCCACTAATCTATCGTAGAGGGTTATTTTTTCTTGCCTTATTGTTGAGCTGTTTGGTTTGACAAAGCTCAGCAGAAACTTAGTGTGAAATCTGAGATTTTCTCCCACATGCATTGATGCCCCCTGTAATGTTTGCATACACTAGAAAATGCCTTCAATTTGTGTTTTACCAGAATTTTGATACTGGTCAGAAATTTTATACTGCCAACAAAGAAAACTCGACCTCTCAGATGCTTAATAGAGAACATTGTTATGATCTAGGAATTGCTATACAGAAAGTTTTAATTGAGTATGTTACATATTAGCATTAAATTCTTCCCAAATAATTCTTAACCTCAGTGTTGAGCCTAAATTTAGTCCGCTTGGCTCGCTACACATGGCATTTCAGGGTACAAGATGTAGCATTTCAATGTATAAGATATATGTAGTGAACATATGTGTTAGTATCTTCATTATTAACATCCTTCTTTTCTATTGCTTGGCTGTAATTTTTGTAAAGATAAGTTATATTGTTTTTTGGTGTGTGTTTTTATGGTATATGTTCAGATGCCAAGTGCCCTCATTTTGCTAGCTTTGCATAATCTTACATGTGCTCATTATTACTAATTATGTAGGAAAAAAATTCTCCATACTGTTCAGCATTTGACTTTTTTACATGTTTGAAATGTTGCTGGATTTTTGTGCTGTTTGCCAAACTTATACAATAAATAAATGAAGTATTGTGCTGATTTTCATATGATTTCTCTTATTTTTAACAAAGTGATTCATATTAGTATCTTTGAGTACATATTTTAGTACATATTAGTATCTTTGAGAAAATAATACATACCATATTATGTTTTGAAATGTTTGTGTAAATTTGCCTTATGCCAAAATATTGGGTTTTAAAAAAATACGATGCTGAAATGAGATATGATTTTTTTTAATTTTACCTTTTTAAAGATAAAATAGTTAGAAGCAAAAGTAATCTGTATAAATATACATTTCATGCCATTGAGTTGTGTCATCTCTCGACTCATGAAATAAAATAGCTTTCCATTTGGCATTTAAAAATCAAAAGCCTTCTTTCCCAAATTAACCTTATGCTAAATGTAAAATGTATTAGATTTTTTTTTCTGCTAGCTGAGTTAATTTGAGAAGGCCCTTGTTACCTATGTTTTCAAAGGTGAATTCAGGAAAATATTTTATTATCTTCTCTAAAATATACAGGTATTCACTTGGTTGTATGTATATTTACTAGGAATATCTTGACTTGGGTTGATTTTGAAAAATTCATTTCATAGCACAATTGTTTCTTTTAAACTCTTAAAGGAATTTTATGATGGAAATAATTTTGGTTACGAGGTGTGATCAAAAACTACAGTGAATGTTTTAAAAAAAATTATTACAGTAAAAGGCACATTGCCATTAATCCCCGTCAAAATACTCTCCCACACTTCGAACACTCTTATCCCATCATTTTTTCCACTTTCTGAAGCAGTTCTGGAAGTCCTCTTTCGTGAGTATCTTTAGTTGCACTCTTGTGGCTGCCTCGATGTCCTGAATCATTTTGACTTTGGGGAAGAGCCAGAAGTCGCACGGTGCCAGATCAGGTAAATAAGGTAGATGAGGACACACCATAATGTTTTTGTTTGACAGAAATCGAAGGAAAAGTTCATGTAAATGCATTGTTCGTGATCCATGATTTATGGCACTTTTTTTTTTTTTTAATTGGGGAAGGGGAACAGGACTTTATTGGGGAACACTGTGTACTTCCAGGACTTTTTTTTTTCCCAAGTCAAGTTGTAGTCTTTTCAATCTTAGTTGTGGAGGGTGCAGCTCAGTTCCAGGTCCAGTTGCCATTTTCTAGTTGCAGGGGGCACAGTCCACCATCCTTTGCGGGAGTCGAACTGGCAACCTCGTGGTTGAGAGGATGCGCTCCAACCAACTGAGCCATCCGGGAGCTCAGCGGCAGCTCAGCCCAAGGTGCTGTGTTCAATCTTAGTTGCAGGGGGCGCTGCCCACCATCCCTTGCAGGACTCGAGGAATTGAACTGGCAACCTTCTGGTTGAGAGCCCACTGGCCCATGTGGGAATTGAACCGACAGCCTTCGGAGTTAGGAGCATGGAGCTCTAACCGCCTGAGCCACCGGGCAGGCCCTGATTTATGGCACATTTTAAAACACACCTTCTCTCAACCGTAGCTCACACCCAACTGACTGCACCAAACAAGTCGAAACTTGTCACACACTGTTACAAAGGTTCCACGTGCTGCTTCCGGTATTGAAGATCCCTGCCTTTCCGTTGGATGGCGCTTGGCAACAGCATTCACTGTATTTATTTTGTGATCACAGCATAAAGGCTCCATGTCACAACTTGCTTCTCGTATGGCAATTTCTGTCAAAAACATTATGGTGTGTCCTCATCCGTTTTATTCACCAGATCTGGCACCATTACAACTTCTGGCTCTTCCCAAAAGTCAAAATGACCATGAAAAGTAAACATTTTGAATCGATTCAGGACATCGAGGCAGCCATGACAGCACAACTAAGGACATTCACGAAAGAAGACTTCCAGAACTGCTTCAGAAAGTGGCAAGAACAATGTATTGGATAAATGTGTTTGAAGCAAGTAATTTATATCAGAAACCAAGGTTGATTTAACAATTAAAAGTCAATTACTATAATCCACCATATTAACAGAATAAAGTAAGAACCTCAGATCATTTCAATACATGCAGAAAAAGCATTTGACAACACTGATTTATGGTTTAAAGCTCAGCAAACTAGGAGTGGAAGTAAACTTAGTGTGATAAAGGGCATCTATGGAAAACCTACAGCTAACATACTAATGTTAGGAAAGTTAAGTACATCATTAGACAACTGCCCACTAGACATATATGTCCCCATTTCCCCCTCTCCTCCCACCGATGCTGAAGCTCCTCCAGCTTTCACCGCAGCCTGCCTCCAACTATTCCCTCCCCCATTGTTCCCTGTGCTCATTCCTAAGCCGTTTTCTCAGAATATTTATTAACCCCTGAAGCAGGTGGATGGTCTATACTTCAAGCTATAACAGAGAGTATGTTCACTAGGTGGGCACTCCAGGTACAAAAGGTTTGGGGAATCTTTTGATTCAGCACATCATTATAAAATCCATCCCCAGATGAAGGTGGAACTAGTCAATTCATTAGCAAAAGCGCAAATGAATACAACATCCCTTTCACGTACCTGTGTGATAGAAGCACCGTTCAGAAGACAAGGAGAAATTCCTTAATACTCAGTTGTTAAGGCTTTCATTTCAGAGGATATACTGTGTTTCCCCGAAAATAAGACCTAACCAGAAAATCAGCCCAAGCATGATTTTTCAGGAGGACATCTGAATATAAGCCCTAATGCGTCTTTTGGAGCAAACCTTAATATGACTCGACTCGGTCTTATTTTCGGGGAAACACAGTAGCTAACATGCATCGAATGATTACTGCTGAAGCCAGAACTGAGGCACAGTGCAGAGATGTGGCTTGCCCACGGTCCTACAGCTAGTGACTGGGAGAGCCAGAATTTGAACTCAAGTAACATGGCTCCAGAGGCTGAAGTTTTCAAGACTTTTCCCTTTTGGATGAGCAGGGTCTTTACGTGTCAGAGACCTGGAGCACAGCCTCTGAGACAAACCCATGGGGGGAGTGGGGATAGAAAAAGTAACTAACGATGTTCAAATTGCAAGATATTTGAAAAGAAAATATCTTGGGTACTACTGGGAATGGGAGCAGGAAGAGGAAACATGAGAGTGAGGCAGGTTGTGGTGACTACTAGACTAATTAACCAACTTCAGTGTGCTGGTGAATCACTTGGGGAGCTAGTTAAAACACAGATTCTGATTCAGTAGATTGGACTGGAGCCTGGGAGTCTGCATTTCTAACAAACTACCGTTTAATGTCACACTGCCAACGCTACTGGTCACACTGAGTAGTGAGGTGCTAAAGATCTATCTATCTACGGTATCTATCTATCACCTATCTATAGATATATTTATGTAGATCTATAGATATATATAGAGAGAGGGTGCCAAAAAATGTATACACATTTTAAGAAAGGAAAAAAGTATTAAAATTATGCTGATGGTAACCACTTCGAGCACCTCTTGTAATTGTAGAAGTCAAATGTGACTTGTATTCATCTTTTGTTATTGGTATATATTACTACAATTTTAAGTTTTCCTTTTTTAAAATGTGTGTACATTTTTCTGGCACCCTCTAGATATAGAAACATACAGATAGATATTTACATATATGTATCTATATATGTATATATAGATGAATATCTGTATATATGGCCTGGCCAAACCAAGATTCAGTTAGATGTAGATATTTAGCAAATATACAAAAATTTAGCAGTTACACAAAAAAAAGGAAAATTAGATGATGCCAACATCCTAGTACAATTCCAAGTTAAGTTTATATCAAAAGCAAAATTTAAAACTATGCAAAGCCTTAATGGTAAAGATGAGTAGTAGAGGGATAATAGAAATGCAAAAATTGAGACTGAAATATGGTAATAACAAATTATTAATGAGGCTTTCATTAAATACTGTGAATGACTTCCTGTTAAATACGGTGATTTAGACATGGGTTTATCTTTGTGCCTTCTCAAAGTTCCTCTAAATGACAGTAAGGAATTTTTTTTAAGCACTGTTAAGGACAAAGAGATCAGAAGATGAGACAACTGTACAAGAAATGTTCAGAAAATTTTGGAAGATAAAAAGGTGGAGAAGTGCTAATTGACTTAGCAAAATGGCGGCAGCTGAGATTTACATGCCTATAGCTGGGGCTACTAATGAGAAGCAAGCTAATTTGCACAACGGAATCCCAGAAAGACTCAGGAAATAGAGGAAATGGTTATACTGGTAAGACCGAATGGGTGTGGGGTTAAAAGGGTGGGGATGAGGGTGGGGGTTGGGTAAAAGTCTGTACCAAGAGCAATTAGATGCCCAGGTCCAGACCCTTTCTCCACATGCTTAAGAGACCACCACTTCTTATTACCATGAAATATCAGATCAGTTAATATACAAAGAACAGCATCAGCCTTCTCAATAGCAAAATTTCTTAGATGCCAAAGAGAAGAGCGTAATGCCTTCAGAACTCTGAAGGAAAATGATTTCCAACCTGACAGTCAAACTGTCAATCAAGTGGGGGAGAATAGACATTTTTGGATATACAGTCGCTCAAAATTCTCTTCCTACGCATCCTTTCTCAAGGATACTACCGGAGGATTTGGTTCATCTGAATAGGAGTATAGACCGAAAATCAGGAAGACATGGGGGGTACAGAAAACAGGAGATCCAACATAAGAGAGGTGAAAAGGAGTCTCAGGAAAGCACTGTCCAGAGTGGAGCCAGAGATGGAGTCCTCTAGGAGGAAGGTCACCTGGGAAAAAGTTAGAATTGTAAGCTTATGTATAGATTCGACAAATGTGGAATATTCTGGAGAAAAATGTTTAGTAAGAAGAGAATCAGAATATACTACATGCTCTGCAGTTAAAAGTATCTACTTAATTATAATAATGGAAACATGACAATCATGGTGCTTATCCAGACATGGTGCTAAAAACTATAGTGGTTGGTTGGAAGGTTAAGAGAGCCAAATACTCACCTGGCATGTCTTGATAAATCAAGATGATACTAGAAACAATTTTTAGAAATATAAAGATAAATGTCAAAAGATACTGAAAAGAATGGAAGGAATTGAAGAATGGGGAATAGGTACAAGTGGGGCAAAGGATTGCTGTTTAACATAAACTTTAAGGACTATTTAATTTTTAAATTATGTGATCGATAACTGGTTTAAATCATAACCGTGTTTCCCTGAAAATAAGACCCAGCCGGACAATTAGCTCTAATGCGTCTTTTGGAGCAAAAATGAATATAAGACCCTGGTCTTATAGTAAAATAAGACACGGTATTATATTTTGTTTTATTTATTTTATTTTATTAATTATAAAATAAGATCGGGTCTTATATTAATTTTTGCTCCAAAAGACGCATTAGAGCTAATTGTCTGGCTAGGTCTTATTTTCAGGGAAACACTAGGTAAAAGTAAGTGAATTGACTTTAAAACATGTCATCTGTAGAGAAAGCAAATAATGCAAATAGCAGAACAGTATGTATTGCATGAACCAGTTTTATTTTTTAATAAAAAGAGGGTTAATTATGTCTGCATGTGTCTGTGTGTTTGTATATGCTTTGGAAATATAAGATACTAAGTAAGTGATTCACAATGGTTACGTTTAGGGTGTAGATTGACGGTTGGAGTAGCAGCCTCTTTTTACTTTATTTCGGTACTCTTAAAATTTTTGCACCATTATGTATTGTGTAGTAAAAGACAAATTTTTTTAAAAGTTTAGATAGGAAATAATTATCCAAAGAAAGATAATCTACCAAAAGAACACCCCCATACCTGCAGGGGGTAGGAATAATATTTGTCAAAAGATGTCACTATATACCAAACTACTTTGGTACCAGAAGAAAAATGAATCACTACTTCAAACAATATGGCCCAGTAGGAACTTTATCAAAGTTGGCACATATCCTAGACAGTGGAATACACTGGAAATGAATATGGACATGGGTAATAAAAGTGATAAAAGCACACATTTCTAAAAGTGGCTCCTGAGAAAATTTTAAAGAAATTAAAGTGAGAAGATTAAAACAAATTAATATCAGGAATTAGGTTATCAGCAAAATGTGGCTACAGCATACTGGAGTGAAAGGGCAGTGTCCACATCTGCCCCCTCCGCTTATTAATAGGTAGTTTCATAAAGTATGGTTTCTAATAACCACAGTGCAGCTCGCTGCCTGTATGTTAGAAATGCTGCTTGGTAAGCAAATGCAGTGCTCCTTATATATGACAGGATGGAGAAAGGACAGGTAGTGTGAGGTAATAGCAAATTCAAAATGTGTGTAATAAAAATGTAAATATAATGGCTTCTTTCTCCTAATACTTATAAGAGGAGAAAAATAGCAGTTTTAAACAAGAAGACCATAAAGGCAAAGGGAAGCCAAGTTCCGTTCCCCCATCCTCACTCAGGGAAGTAAAAGAGGCCAAATCAAAGGCCCCGTGGTAGTATAAACCTAAGTGACAAAGGACATCCAAGTCTCTTTTAGATTGTGAAATTCATACTTGACATTTTAATAAAACATTAGAATTTTTTAAGTTAATTAGCCTCATATTGGAAATGAGAGTGGCTTCCAGTTATGATGATGATACAATGAACATTGTCTTTATGCTCATAGGAGTAAGATAAATTTGGTGGGAATTTTTAAAGTTTTATGCCCTACATAAAATGGTCCATAGTGTATTTCTAATAATGTTGAGTGAACTTCATGTTCTAGTTGCAATGACTGGCTGAGCCTCCTGCCCTGGCATTGGTCAAAAGGGGATTGAGAGTGGGGAACAGTGCAGGTAACCGAGGAAGGGGTGGTGTATTCTAGCACATGCATGTCTAATTACATTCTCATGCTAATTTTAAAGTAATTTGGCAATGACCTACCATTTACAATTGCCTTCATCTTACCCCTTCCACAAGGTAAGCATAACTGTATTTTGTTTGTTCAAAGGGAAAAGCTATTGAAAGTATAGAAAGGTGACCAGCAACGCTTTGAGGCTCCAAAATGACAGATTCTTGTCAGGAGAACTAAGTCTTAGGCAGGAAACTCGGGGCCTTCCCCAGTCCAAAGGGCAGAATTTGAGCCCTCTGAGAGCTGGTGTGGGCCAACATGGACATCAGCACCTTTCAGTCCCTGTCCTGGCTGCCCTGGCCTTCCTTTCCCTGCTCCTGAGCTTCCAATTTGGGGTGGGGGGGGGGAGAGAGAAATAGAGCGAGAAAGTGATTTGAGAGTTTCTCCAAAAGGACAGAATTGTGAGAACAAATTAATACTATGCAACCATGCACCTGATGCCCAGAGAGGCAGAATGAAGAGAAGATTCCCAGTGCTTCCCAGAGTTGCTAAATTTTAAGCGAATGGTGGAGAGGACTGAGCCAGTAGATGTGTTTTCTGGTTGGTAATAAGGGCCAAGGCACTTGTTCCCTCAAAATCAATCCCTGGTCTTTCCCTACTAAGTATAATGAGTGTGAGAAATGAATTTTCAGTAGTGAAATTTATGATTTGTTAATTAGCACAATTGATTTTCACTGATATCATTAATGGGATTCAGAATTGAAAAAAATAGTTAAAATTCGTGGGATTCTGATTCACGGAGTTTTGCACAAGGCCTGGAAATCTGCATTTTCCAAAAATGTCCCAGGTGGTTCCAATAAGCAACCAAGTTGAAACACCTCATTCTAAGGACAGAGGCAATGTCCAACCGTGGAGTTTGGTTATAAATGACACATCCCATACCCTTCCTTGCCTTCCAGACATGATCGGTACAAATGGAGCTCATGAAAGTTGAAGGCCTTCCCAATATGGCCCCAAGTCAATGGTGTGGCTAAGAGTTCACTTGAGGACATGTTGAGCCTGGTGTGCATGAGGACATCCAGGGCGAGGTGAGCAGCAGGGAGTCGGATGTACAGGTCTGCAGGTCTGGAGGAGTCTTAGTAGATGGACAGAGAGAGAGAGAGAGAGAGAGAGAGAGACACACACACACACACACACACACACACACACACACACGTTGGTCAAGCCTGAAAAAAAACAGCAGTGTTAGCCTTGTGTTGTTCCTGAGGTGGGGAGGACCTAAGAACGCTGGCCCTGTTGTTTACATCCTGGCGGCAGCCCCTTGTGAGTCGAATTCCTGGTCCATGGCTCAGCAAAGGCTCAGGGCTTCCCACCTCTGCTTCCTTCCACCTCGAAGCAGCCCTGGAAAGTCAATAGAAGAGACTTTTCTCTGTTAAACAACTGCTCAATTAACCCTTGAAATAGACCCAGTTCTTTCAGTGATAGATCCCAGAATCTTCAGCTACAAATGAGCTTAGAGATGATTTCCCTCATTTTAAGAATGAGGAAACAGGACCAGAGAGGGCAAATGACTTGCTTATTCACACAGCCAGTGAGTGCAGAGTCCTGACTTTTACAGGATTCCTTCCTTTAGGTATTCTCTCTCCACGTTTGTCTCCTGAATTAATGGACCTGGCTATCACATCTCATCAACTGCTCAGTAGCCAGGGAGCAGGACTGAAAGGGGGAAAAACCAAGACACCAAGGCAGAGGGTTTATTGAGAGTGTTTTGGAGGACACAGGAAAGCAATTGGCTAATCTGAAGGTTTGGGATAAACACTGCATTTCAACCATGCAGGGACGTTAGACAGTTACTGTTGCAAACACTCTAGAGTTCCCTCCTAAACATGAGCCTGTGTACATGACACCTTGGCGAGGTGAACAGGAAGCCAGTGATACCTATATTTTAACAGGTGGCCTGAGCCCCAGAGAACTTCGTGCAAATTGAGTCACACAGCATGGGCAGACCAGGCCTGGGGATCCTGGATCCCACTTTGCTTAGCCTAGCCTACAGAGAGTCCCCCAAATGTTTTTTAGGGGTACCCTTGGGGGATGGGCAGAGGATTTCTTTAGCTGTTGGCAAAGCCTTGGGAGTCCTGTGACCTTCCCACCATGAGCTCACCAAGCCTGAGTGACACCTGAGCTCCCGTCAGCTCCTTTTCGGGCCCAGCTCATGTTCCTCTCTGGGGGACATGCCCCAGCTTGGAGGTAACTAAAGACCCCTGTCTCCTGTTAGAGATGGAAACTGAAACATAGCTTTTGGTGAGGCCCCTAGATATTCATGACAGGGCCACTGCCTAGAAACAGGCTAAGAGAACTTGGTGTTTTGGAGAGCAAGGGATGCCAAATGCGGGGCACCCTTTACAGTCTGCATTCACTTGCTTTTGTTTGCCTCAGTGCCCTGGGACCTGCTGCTTCAGCTGCTTGAGCGGGGCTCAGCCCCCAGCCCCACCTCCTTTATCTGGAAAACTGCTCACAAACTCATCTCAACCATAACCTCCTCTGGGAAATCGTCCCTGAGCTCCAAATCAAAGAGCCTCTGGCTCTCCAAACTCCCTTTTCCTATTTAATCTTGTTTTAGAATTAGCACCAGGTACTGAAATAGCTGGTTTTTATGTGTGTGGGGTCAAGTTTTATACCATTTGCATTTGAAAAGAACATGTCTTCTTCAGCTGTAGGGTGTAGTGACCACGCAGGGCTGTTATATTGAGCTTCTAAGGGGTTCAAACCTTTTGCCTTACTGATTCTTTTTTTTTTTTTTTTTGGTCTGTTTCATCTTTCAATTATTGATAGAGGTGTGTTAAAATTTCCTACTTTAATGATGGACTTGCCAGTTTTGCCTTATAGTTTCATCATTTAATGCATTGTACAATTTATTAGGTGCATGCAGGCCTTTAATTTTTGTATCTTTATTTAATTGAAATGTTTATCAATATGTTTGATCCTCTATTTTTTAAATGCCCTGACTCTCACCCCTCCCAACTTACCGGTGAGCATTTTGAAATTATATGTAATGAGCAAATTGAAAAATTTTAAGGACTTCATATGGATAAACCACAATTTAATTAACTTGTCCTCTATTATTGGACATTTACTATTTCTAATTTTTCACTTTTATAAATCACACCATAATGAGCTGCTTTGTATACAGTTATTTCTGATTCTTTCCTCTGGCTAGAGTCCTAATAGTGGAATTACAAGGTCAGGGTATATGAACATATTAACAGCTTGTAACATATGTTGCTTCTTCATGGCTGTTGATCAAATTAGAATTTTCAGTGTGGAGCCGCCCAGTAGTCTTTCGTTGAACTATCTGTTTCTAGAATCTCTGTGTTTTTGGCTTGGTCTTTTTTTGGCAAACAGGCCTCCCCATATTTGTGCACTTGGTGAACAATCTATGTAATTTAGAACTTAAGTTATCTCTGTTAAATTTCACCTGTTAAATTTGGCCCATCCCTCCCCTCCTGCCAATCTCTCTCAACCTCTGATTTAACAGTGACAGCCACCGATGTGGGGGCCATGTCTTCTATAGCTTCCCTCCAGTCATGATGGAAATGATGAGAACAGAACCCCACGGGGATATCGAGTTCTTTTCCAATAAGACTAATAGTTACAGTTTATTAAACATTTACTATGCACTAGGCACTCCACATACGTTAACTCATTAGATCATCACAACCCCCAAAAGTAGATATTATTTAAAGATGTGGAAACTGGAATCCTGAGAGAGGAACTCTGTCAAACTGTTCACTGTGCTCTGCCTGAGTGGAGCCAAGATTGCAACACTGGACTTGGGTTGTGGCCTGCAACCGGAACGCCCAGCCCGGCGCTAGAGGAAACTACCACCAGGTGGCAGTAGAGCCAATGGGCCCAGGAAGAACCTCTCGCCTGAGATCTCAAATTAGCATTTTTTCCCCTATAAAAGTAACACAGACTCCTACTGACATGCCTAAAACTAGATTTTTCAATAATATAAACATTAACCCAAGAGACACATTCCTCGGCGGTTAAAAAGGTAATAAAGTAAACAGACCTTTGAACTTGGACCTTTCTAGCCTAGATTTCATCAATATGATTCCGCAGGGGAAAAAATCTCTGTTCCTAAATAACCTGCACTTGAATGATGCTCCCTGATTTTCTGCCCACTTTGCTGCCTCTGCCCCCTGCATCTGCCCCCTGCACTACTAGTACACACCTAGCTATAGGGCGGTCCTCACGGGGGGGCGGGGGGGGAAGGGGGGGTTGGGGGGGGAGCTTGTCAGAATCTAGGGCAAGGGATTTAGCCAGGATAACCTTGGTGGGCCATGAAAGCCCTCCACCCACCCACCCTTCTATCTATCCAGCTTGTGAGGAAGGACGTGCTTCTTTCTTTCTGATCTAAGAGTCCACAACTCCTTTTGTCTCTTCAATCTCCCAGTCACAGTTTGAGATTTTTCTGCAGCCTTATCAAAAAAAAAAAAAAAAAAGGTTTTATTCTTTCTTTTTAGAGTTCCTGAACAAGCGTAGGACTTTGCTTGATGACTTCCCATCTTAGTCGGGCAGCATTTTTTTCAAATCATTTGAACAAATACATGTTCGTATTGTCTAGCTGCATTATGTTTGAATAGAAATAGAACACAAAAAGGATTTTTTTAAACATCCCGCCACACATCGGTTGTGCCTGGACGGTCCACTGTTGAACTCCAGACCACTCCCCTTGATGTCCTCGGCTGGGAGCTGACTGTCTCCCAGTCCCTAGTCCTCACGCGAGGGAAGGTTTCTCAGCTCCACAGACAGTGGTGAGTTCCTGACTCACTGGAGTTAAGGAGCCCTAGTGGGGCTGGACCTGAAGAAGTAGCCAGGAGTGGGGCTCCAGGCTGCACATCTGGGGTTCTGCAGTCGAGCTCCAGGCCTGGTTTGACTCCTGGCTCCATCTTTCATAAGTTCTGTGATTTCGGGTGAGCTACCTAACTGCTGGGCCTCAGTTTCCTCAGTGCCAAGTGGGGATAAATATAGCGCCTACTGTGCAGAAATGTGCAGAAATGTCAAGTGCTTAGCCCAGAGCCCAGCACACTGTCTTCAGTGCTCAGTAATGTTTGCTATTGTTCAGTTAATGAAGGGATCAGGGACAGCTCACAGAATCCTGGAGAATCACTGCTGACGGGCCCACAGAATCGTCGATCTATGTTATGGTCTGAATGTGACCCCCAAACTCATGCTGAAATCCTAACGCCCAATGCGATGTCGTTAGGAGGTTGGTCTTTGGTCCTGAGGATGGGGCCCTCATGAATGGAAGTAGTGCTTTTATGAAAGAGACCCCACAGAGCTTCCTCGCGCCTTCCACCACGTGAGGACACAAGAATAGCAGTCTGTCTCGCGGAAGAGGGCCTTCTCCAGAACCCAACCATGCTGGCACTCTGCTCTTGGACTTTCAGCCTCTAGAAGAGTGAGAAATAGGTTTCTGTTCTTTATAAGTCACCCAGTCTGTAGTATTTTATTATAGCAGTTCGAAAGAAAGATGGTCTAGTTCTTTCAAATAGTCAGATGTCTTGCTTTGCCAGCTTGAATGAAAATAAAGAACTATTTTTTTAAGGTCCAAATAAATGATTCCAAGTTCCTAACATACTACTTATTAAGAATGTCCTCCCATTATTTATCAATTATACCATAATAAAGCTTAAAAAATTATAAATTAAAAAAAAAAAGTCCTCCAGTTGTGAATCTAAAAACCCCTGAGGCTTCCCAGCCATGGTCACCTCACCTCTGAGAATTTACAAATTGGCCCAAAGGGCCATTCTTCATGTGGCTGCTCCTGAGAAAACAGGTCACCTAGCAGTGCAAGACCTTGTCCACTCAGGAAGCTCCTAGGCCACTGAGCCCTGCCTCCCAGGCTGCAGGTGTTTCTCAGGGCTCAGGACTCCTCTCTCTGCGGGGTTATGGTCAGCCTAGGGCCAGTCTGGGCTCCCGTGCTGATGGTGTTTTAGAGACCGAGCTCTTTGAACTTATCTACGTACAGGTTCTGTTCAGCCTGTGCTCGTTCTCCCCCCAGTTCTAGAGAAGAGGCTGTAAGGGTTCTTGGCATCACCTTGAATCCGGAGGCTGTTTCTCACTGCAGCTGCCAGCAAAAATAAAATGGCAGCCCCCGTGATGCCCTGACCCTCCTGTCCGCCTAGCCAGGGTCAACTCATTGCCACCACCAGAACTGCTCCCTGCCTTCCTCAAACCTCCAAGCGCTGTTCCCCAAACCCCAAAGGAATCCTCCCTCTCCTGGCCACCATCACTCCTGCCCTAGATTCTTCTTCCCAGCGGGGTCTCTCATTTCCTTGAAAAGAAACCACCATCCTGTGGTCCCCATATTTAGATGAGAAACAGAAGCCTAAGAAAGGAAAGGTGACTCCTGCCTAGTACACACAGCTGGTCAGTGGGCTGAGCCAACATGTCCTGGCACCCAACTTAGAGCTTCTCCCTCCCCTCCAACCACGATGGGCCCAGAATGGGAAAATTGGGAGAAAGAGATAGGGGTCAGAGGTCAGGCACAGTCAGTTAAGTCAGGGTACCACAGAGAGCTGTGCAGGTAGCTGAGTCTGCAACTGGGTGGAGGTGGAAGTGATGAGGGGGCAGAGGCCCACTGGTTGCTGATTTTCATTTTCAGTGGGAACTTCCCTCAAGAACTGTGCAATTAGGTACTTAATGAATCACAAACATTTTTTTTGAGGATTAGAAGGAAATACCCAGGGCTGGTTTATGAGTCTGTAGGGCTGTTTCAAAACCAAAACCAAAACCATGAAGTCTGGGGACTGTGAATTACACCACTTGCATGTGAGCTGCCATTAATTTGTAGATTGAATTTGGGGCTCTAAAGAGGCGCACATGAAATTAAATTAACTAATTAGTGCAAATGTCTGCAACTGCTCTCAGGACAATTACTCAATGAGGGAGCCGTGAGAATCTTAGGAACTTTAAAGTCAGGATCTTCTTTTCCTGCTCAACTGCATAAACGTGCAGCTGCAAAAAGCAGAGAGAAACCTGAGCGTAACAATGGCAGCCCAAAGCCCGCAGGCGGATGGAGGCGTCCGTAAGGAGCAGTCAGAAACCAGAAACCTGACCAGGTAAGGCCTCACCTCCCCGCGCTGGAAAATCATAGACCCTTTCCCTGGGATACTCTCCCTTATTGAAACCTGGAGCATCTTAGGACACTGGTCATCAAGGTGTTTGGGTGCTGGTGGATGATGGGGGAATTAATGATGGGGGAATTTGGAGTAACTTGGCGTCTAAGCCTGGGGCATCCCAGCTGCTACGCATACATTATCACAGACCCTTGGAGAAGAAATCTAGAGAAGGGAGCCATTGCACTAGGCGGTGAATCTCAGTGTAGAGCCTGGACCAGCACCCTCCAGATGATTCTGAAGCACGTTCACGGTTGAGGAGCTCTGCCTAGAGGCATCTTGGGACAGTATTAGCTTTGTGGCTGGGTGTGGACTTTCCACAGGCAGGTCTGCTTCTGGGTTCTGGCTTTGCGGTGGGTCTGGGGGCACTCAGGCACAGATTGCAAGAAGGCCCTGGCTCCCGGGGTGGCCACAGCAGATGGGCACCTGAGACTGAGGTGCACGCTGGCTCTAGCCGCCTCTATTGCCTCACCCTAGTGCCAGTTCTGTCTTCCCACTGGGTAAGTATGTGACCTTGGACCCTCACATCTGAGTGCTAGTTCTGTTGGTCTGCGAATGTGCATTTGAAGAGCTCCCCAGTTATTCTGATAACTTCGGGGTTACTGGCTTAGCCTTTCTGAACTTCAGTTTTAGAACCTGTAAAACAGGGTAATAATATCTACCCCATGGGGTTGTTGTGGGATTAAACAAGATAATGCAGGTAAAGCAGTTGGCATCCGTCGGGCGTAACCTCCCGACAATGCTTGTGAGGGAGCAGTTCCCTAGCTTGCCTGTGTGGGTGCTGAAAAGGCCTGGGTTCATGCCCCGGCCCTCGCGGTTTTGGGAACAGCCTTTCTACAGACTGGATTTCATTCTATGGGGGAGCGGCACCTGAGTGAACCCCTCCCTTAGCAGGAGTCAGCTTTCAGATTCTGCTGCTAGGACGTGGCCTGTCTGGATCCCCCTCTAGAAGCAGAGCTTCGGGCTGTCCCACACAGTGACATTCTGCAAAAGCCTGGAGGTACGGCAGCAGGCTGTCCCCTGGGCCCAGGAGGACAGTCGGGGTTGCTGCTGGCACAAACCATGAATCAAAATGAAAGAAAGGGAACAGATACTTGTGGGATACCAACTAAGTGCAGATGTGCTTGCACTTTGTCTCACAGAATTCTCGAACAGCCTGTGAGGTAGGTATCATCATCGTCCACATCGTACAGATGAAGAAACTGAGCTGCTCCAAAGCCCAAGCTCATTGCCTTACGCAGTGGTGTTCACATTGTGCTCTGTGGAACCCAGGCCATTTGTCACTTTAGGGGGTACTACAGGAACAAGGAAGGGTTCCTGGCTCAGCTTGGATGCCTACTCCCTCTTCGCTATGGCAGAGTCTTTAAGTAGTTTGGGTCTTCAAATAAGATTCTGCCAGGATTTTCTGGCTGAAAAATACTTCAAAAAGAGTCACTGCTCTGTACCATCCACCTGCCCGAAGACTCTCAGGTGCCAACTTATGCCCCAATCAACCCTGACCTCAGTGACACAGGATCTTAACACAGGGTTCTCTGGGCCTCAATTTTAACTGAGAAATCAATATGAAAGATATTAGACATCCAAGTGAGTGTGAGACAGAATTCCCACGCATCTTGAATTTACGAAGGAAATGTTAAGATCCGGTTCCACATCTCTTGAACTCCTCAGGCAGATCAAGGAGATATATATATATATATATATATATATATATATATATATATATATATATATATATATATATCCTGAAAATGGGATGGTGTGTGGAGAGAGAAAATGATTTGCGAAGAGATTTCCTTGGGGAAATACTGAATTCCCCATCCTACCCAAGTGGGAAAGAAAGGAGTGCCATCTACTTCACCTCAAACCTAGTGGGAAAGGTTTCCATGGGGCTACTTGGAGAGGTTACCAAGTGTGTTGGTTACAAACTGAAACAGTTCCAAAAATGAGTACCTTCAAACAACAATAATCATTGATTTTGTTCACACTTTTACAATCTGGGCCAGGCTCAGTGGGGACAGTTTGTCTCTGCTCCACGTGGTGTCAGTTCCCAAATGACTCACTCCCCTGGCTGGCAAGTTGAGGCTGGCTGATGGCTTTGAAGTCAGCTGGAATTGTTGGCCAAGGGACTTGATTCTTCTCTACGTGGCTGCCTGGGATTCCTCACAGCATGGAGACTGGGTGCCAACAGGGAGGAAGGGGAAACTGCCAGTCCTCTTAAAGGATAGGCCCAGGACTGGCACAGAGCCACTTCTGTCACATGCTGTTGGTTAGGCAGTCACCGGCTAGATCAGATTCAATGGAGTGGAGTAACAGATTGTACTTCTTGATAGCCGAGTGGGCATGAATGTGGAGAAACCGAAGGAGGATGGTGGCCATCTTTGGAGACAACAACCCCACCAGAGGACCTCTGGATTTGAGGGGGTGCATGGAACCTGTGGTCTGATTGCCTTCTCTGGACTATGGCAGACAGATGTCCTGGGCTGCCTGGTCTCTTAGGATCACCCCGCACCTCAGTGGAACAAAGGGAAGTGTGAGTGTTTCCCGTGGAACAGAAGTGGGCCAAGCAGAGGAACAAGCCTCTGGGACCCCAGCGAGAAGCTGGAAGTAAAGATGTCACAAGTGACCATCCTGAACTCAGATGCATCACATGGGTCCAAGGAACCATCGGAGAAAGGTCCTAGAAGTGGGAATCTGGGAGCAATCCTTAAAAACACCCAGAACAGAAAGTCACCTTTAATTCTCTGCCATCCCAGAGTGTGCAAAGCTGTCCTGCCAAGGAGCGTGTGACCCTTACCTCATCTGCCCTTTTCCTCACTTGGTGATGATGGAAACAGCCACTGTGGGATGGGGAGGGGAGGGCCCTGGTTGGACGAAGAAGAAGATGCCTTTCCCAGAGCCAGTAGCACCAACTGCAAGCCTTGGCTGTGAGACAGGGAGAAGATTTTCCTTTAAATGAAGACTGAGGAGTGACTAATACATCGCTACTGAATGAGATTGTCTTTCTGCTCTAAAGTAACTAAAAGGCTCTCTGACACCTAAAACTGAGGACACGGAAATCGTGAGGCCTGCTGAGTTTTCATCCTATAGCAGAAGAAAAGTTTCCCCCACTGAATAAACTTTAAAGCGTACCGGGAGACAAAAAAAAACCCAAAGTTGATTTAGTCACAAACTGTGCTTGCTCGTCGTAAAGATGCAGTCAATGCATGGTGCCACAGCCAGTCCCGGCCCCGGTCTGCATTGCCTCTATAGCTGGAACACCACCATGACCTGCAGTCCAGGCCACGGTGTGGAGCAGGGAGGGCACTGAGTATCGTGCAGGTGGTTTGTTCCTATGGCCTTGCTTTGCTGAGGGGAGAGGGGCTCACCAGAAAGTTTACCCAGACTGTGCAGAAGTCTTCACTGGTGGAAAGGCTTTTCATTTCCTTCAGGGTGTCAGATCCATCAGATAGAGACACTGTCGCCAACCCCTCTGGACCTCCTGGCCTGGCCTGGAAGTCTCTTCTATCTGTCTGTCTTGGGTCCTGGGCCTGGAAATGACTACACACCTCCGTCACAGCTACGTCCTTGGGCATCGGCACCCACGGGCCAACATCTTGACATTATCCGGAATCCTGGGCTGCTGTGTTGACAGCTGTGGTTGTGGGGTCAAACAGATTGGGGCGGGGGGATATCTACTAGTAAAAAATGTCAGATACATTCATAAAATACAGAATGTCTAGGTCTAGTCACGAGAGCAGAACTTCTTGGTGGAGAAAGGGTTGCTGGACCATGTGGCTTAACTTGGAGCCCAACCTCTCCCCATGAGTCCCTCTTCAGCTACCCCTGCCTCCCACCCACTGTTTCCCCCTTGATACCTTGGCCCAAGTGTGGCTATATCACCCTTCTCATGGCCTGTACTGCTGAGGCAAGACTAGCCTTAACCTTGTATAAAACTTAAACAGGTTTTATACAAACGAAACTTAGGATATATAAATGAGCAATGTACACAGAGAGTAATATGGAAGAGGCAGTCTGGCTCACAAGGCAGGGTTTACTTTGTGACTCTCTAGAGGTCTCTCTCTCTCTTGCCCCAGACCTCCCAGCTACACAGAGTAGACACCAGCTTGGTCCCCTCTACAGGGGAAGTCCAAGGCCAGGACAATGAAGCTCGTGGAAAGAAGTGGATTCCCCACTCCTGCCTGCCTAGGGCCTCATTTAATAATTCATTTTCTGAAATAAAGAGTCTCTTCTTTCCAGAGGGGATTCGCCTTGGGAATGACGTATCATTTCAAGGTGGGATATTGGGCTGCCCCTCTCCCACGCCAAGGGACCACTCAATCAGGTTCAGATTATATTTCAACACCATAAGCTCAAGATTCATATAGCAAAGATTCATAAATCAAACACAACAATTAAGCTTGGACCCAGATTTTGTTTAACTTTTAAGAGACCAATAAAATCTCCTGGGATTCTTCCAGTCATTAGTACTATTCAACAAATGTTCATGCTTCATCTCCCGGCTATACTGTACGCTTTGAAGTTCAGTGTAGGCTTGTGTGATGGTTTGAAAATATCCACATGTTCTTTGATACTCCTCCCTTCAGGAGGTGGAGCTTAAGTTTGTTCATATGGTATGGGCTAGAGTTACTGACTCACTTAGGATAAATAGAATATTCTGGAAGTGACGGTGTCTGTCTTCTAAAAGTAAGTCATAAAAGGTGTTGTGGATTCCTTCTTCGGTTGTCTCTTGACTTGCTCATTCCAGGGGAAGCCAGCTGCCATATCATGAGAACACTCAAACAGCACTTTGGAGAAGTCCATGTGGCAAAGAAGCAAGGCCTCCTGCCAACAACAACCAGCCCTAAATTGCCAGGCGTGTTTAGTGAGCCGCCTTGGAAGCAGATCCCGCAGCCCCTGTCAAGCCTCCAAATGCTTACAGCTCTGGCAACTTGACTGCAGCCTCATGAAAGACCCTGGGCCAGCACCACATAGTTAAGTTGCTCCCAGATTCCAGACCCTCAGAAACTGTGTGAGATCATAAATGTTTACTGTTTTGGATCACAAGTTTTGGGGTTATTTGTTATACAGCAATAGCTAACTAAGATACTATGACTTCCTTTAGCCTATGAAAAATGGACAGAAACATCTGTGCTATTTCCAGGAGGAAGTCTTAAGAACAAGGAAAAACCCACTGTTCTGTTTTCCCAGACAGGTTCCAGATGGTGGCTGCTTCATCAGGCTGGCCCCAAGTGAGGACCATGTCTAGGTCAGGGTCCTAGCAGAGGAAAGATGACATAGGCAAAAGGGTTGTTGAGGAGAGTTTAATGAAGGGACTGTCCCCAAAGATGTGGTTAGGCTTAGCAGAAACCAAGAAGGGATGGTGAAATGCTCAGGCCAGCATTACCACCCCCAAAACTGAAGGAATGGGAAAGGGAATAGTTTCCAGAATTTAGTGGGAACTGAATTGTAGCAGAGGGCTACCCAACAGGACTGTAGGCTTCTGTAGAGAAATGCAGCCACTGCCAATCAACAGTCCTGCAAGGAAGGAATAAGTACCTGACCTTGCCTCCTGCTGGTGCTTTCCATTGGCCAATCCATGTAGTCTTACGTATTGGTTTTGCCAGTATTTAAATGACTTGTAAAATGTACAAAATAGTTCAATCTTTTAGTTCTTTATGGGTGTGGTTTGTAGCTTACTCATTTTGATGGTTCATTGAGAGGAAATTTTTCTTAAAATAGCTGTACTGCTGAGGCCATTCTGAGGTTCTTCTATGGAAGAGGTGGCCAACATCTGCTTTTGATACTTTTTCACAATAAAGTATTTTGTTTGTTAAATGGAGCTTTCCTGACGGCTGCTAGTCTACCCATAGCCTGCACTCTTAAGAATCTTACTCATGGAGGTTGTAGCCTCCAATTTCAAGAGAATACACCTTTCCCCAAGTGATCTTGGGCCTTCTATCCTTCTGTAAACTAACGATGACCCAGCCCGGGCATAAATTCAGCCAGAGGATTTGCCCAACAACCCTACCCCATTGCCCCCATAGCTGCTTTCGTTCACCTAAGGCTTTTAAGACCCAGGAGTCCTAGCCAGAGAAAGGGCCAACTGAAGAGGACTGAGCTTACAGGATGAATGACCCAATGTGCAAAGTTCTCAGAGTGTGCTCGCTCTCACAGAGAGCCTGTGCCGAGTTAGAGATTTCAGACCTCTCATTAGAGCTTTGTTATTCTAGTGAGGTCAGCCCGGCCAAGTGTCCACCACCCAGGCGTCCTCTCCCTGGCACTTCAGGTAGGTCACGATCAATCATGAATGCTAGAGCTTAAAAGATCCTTATTGAGAACTAAGTATTGGCTGTTGAGTAATGTGGTCATGCTTGATGTTTGCGCCTGTGTGGAACAGTGACTTTCTCTGCTGGCCGTATAAAAAAATCTAACTCATAAATGTTCACAAGGTAATGTCAGCTTTTTAAAGAACACCTGTCAAACAAAGCTCATGTAGACCCCCTTCTCTATGTGTTAGAAGAATATATGATGTTCTGTTCCAAGACATCTAATATTGGAAAGAAGTAGTTTATTAATCTGGACTTAGGTTGTACTGGCCCAACATCAAATTAAAATAATGGTTTGTCTGTGGGGGCAGGAAGGTCCAAGGCAGCTGGCCAAGGGCTACTCAAATCGGATAGCCCATCTTCCTGGAGTACCAATTTTGTTAGAATTTTTAAGGGGGGAAATCACATTTTTATCTCTGATACATTATGAAACAGACTGTAAAATTCACATGGATTTTAAATATAAATTGCAAATCTTCAAAGAAATTTTAGCTTACAGCTGGCCTTTTTGGGCTACAACCTCTTCTCACCCGCCCCCAGCTCATATTCACATGAGGGTATTTTCATGGCACAACTGAAGAAGCATGGGATCTGTAAGTACCTTGTCGGTGGCAGAGCTCCACAGATGAGAGAAAGGCAAAAATATGAGCAGAAGACAAAATACCCAGAACCCACCTTTCAGCTGTTTGCATAAATGCCTCCCACAGGTTAGGAGCAGATATCTCAGTCTGCTTTTATGGCAAGTTCATAGAGAGCCATCCAGGCAAATGGATTTAACAGGATATCTTTATAAACTGTTTAAAGATAGTAAGGGGTCTGAGCACCTAATTCCAATGTGTGGAGGTTTTTTGTTTGTTTTTGTTTCTGTTTTGTTTTGTCTATTTTTTTTTTTTACCACAAACCAACAAGCAATTTTCAACACCAACTGGGTGTTTTATAATTCAACTTAATTCTGACATTGTCTACCCAGAGATAGCGTCAGGTCCCACACGTTAAGGGCTCAGTCCTACAAGACTGTCCCCACCCCCGTTCAGATGCCAGTCTCAAGTCCAAGTTGTCACCTGTGCTTCTGACTAATTGGATATAGATGGGAGGTTCCAATGACCTTCTCCTTGGGTTTGATTATTTTGTTAGAGTGGCTCACAGAACTCAGAGAGTATTCTAATATTTTAGCTAGATTGCCGGTTTATTATAAAAGGATATAAATCAGGAACAGTCAGATGGAAGAAATGTATATGGCAAAGTGTGGGGAAAGGGGACAGCTTCCATGACCTCTCCAGCAGTGCCACTCCCTCCAAATCTCCATGTGTTCACCAACCCAGAAGTTCTCCAAGCCCTCTCCTTTTGGGGTTTTTACAGAGGTTACATTACATAAGCAGGATTGATTCAATCATGGCCGTTGGTGATTGTTTCAACCTTCGCCTCTCCCTGGAGATCAGGAGTGGGACTGTTCCAATTCTCCTATCACAAGTTTGCCTCCTGTGGTAACCAGTACCCCCGAGCCCCTCAATCTTTAGGGGATTTCCAAAAGTCACCCTATTAACATAAACTCAGTTGTGGTTGAAAGGGACTTGTTATGTTATGAATAACATTCCACCTATTTCACCATTATGACTCTGAAGTGATTTCAGGAACTGAGCACAAGAGACTAAATATTATAACCAAAGATGCTGATCTTTTATGTCTTTGACTGCCAGAAACAGAGGAAGACCTAACATAGACTTCTTATTATGAACCACAATATCACAGATAGTCTTCCGTGTCCCTCAGTCCCCTTTATATGATGATTCACGTAATAAATTCCTGCTTGATTTTAGATGCCAGGAAAAGCTGCCTCCACAGAGGAATGTTAGAATTCTTTGTCTTATTGGACAATGAAAATTATGTAACTTATTGTGTTTCTTTATGCTTCACTGCCAGACATCTTAGAACCAAATATCCCAGGTCTTCTAATACATTCAGCCCTGATGCCAGAAAATGCCTGCCCCTTCTGCCTCTTTCAGATGGACTCTGAGCTGTTCCATCCCTGAATGTCAAGTCTCGTTCTGTGTTGTAAACAGTCAGCAAACTCAGACAGCAAACGGGGAACAAATGTTAATGTGAATATTTTTTCAATCAGCTTTTAAAAGGTTGTCATCAATTTACAACCAAAATTCAGATACAAGACCAAAATCTATTAACACAGACTAAATGACTAGTCAAACACTAGAGTGGAACAGCTGATAGATGTTTTTTTAAAAAAGAAAATCTATGCAAATTCACATTGTTTTGCTATTATAAATAATTCTGTAGTAAATACCTATGTGCATAATTCTCTGATCAGTTCTTTAAGGTATATGTCTAGAAATTAAATGATTTCCCATATGATATCACTGTTTTCAAGGGCTAATTAATTTCCTATGGGATGCTTTGGGTCACAAGAGAGACAGTATAGCACAGTGGCTAAGAGTATGGATTCTGGACTGCCTGGATTTGAATTCTGGTTTCACTACTGAGTAGAAGTAAAAGTAGGATGTTTACCCTCCAGTTCACTTCAGGAGATAATGATAAACACAATGGTCAGCAAGAAAAAAAAACAAAAAAAAAACAAACAAAAAAAACCAACAACAACAACAACAAAGAAAGAGCAAGGGAACATAAAAATTAGAAAACATGAAGCAAAATGAGGCAACCAACTGAATGGGAGAAGATTTTTGCAAACAGTGCCTCCGATAAAGGGCTAATATCCAAAATATATAAGGAACTCATACAACTCAATAACAAAAAAAACAAACAACCCAATGGAAAAATGGGCACATGACCTGAAGAGACATTTCTCCAAAGAGGACATACAAATGGCAAATAGACATATGAAACAATGCTCAATATCACTAATCATCAGAGAAATGCAAATAAAAACCACAATGAGATACCACCTCACCCCAGTTAGAATGGCTACCATCAACAAGACAAATAGTAACAAGTGTTGGAGAAGCTGTGGAGAAAAAGGAACCCTCATACACTGTTGGTGGGAATGCAGACTGGTGCAGCTGCTATGGAAAGCAGTGTGGAGGTTGCTCAAAAAATTACAAATAGAATTACCGTATGACCCAGCAATCCCTCTCCTGGGTATCTACCCAAAAAATCTGAAAACATTTATACATAAAGATCCATGTGCTCCAATGTTCATTGCAGCTTTATTTACGGTGGCCAAGACATGGAAACAACCAAAATGTCCTTTGATAGATGAATGGATAAAGAAGTTGTGGTATGTATACACAATGGAATACTATTTGGCGGTAAGAAAAGATGAAATAGGACCATTTGTGACAACATGGATGGATCTTGAGAGTATAAAGCTAAGAAAAATAAGACAGAAAAAGCAGAGACCCATATGATTTCACTGATATGTGGTATTTAAACCAAAAACAAGAAAAGAACAAGACAAACAAAAACTCATAGACACAGACAATAGTTTAGTGGTTACCAGAGGGTAAGGGGGGTGGGGGATGGGAGTTGAGGGTAAAGGGAATCAAATATATGGTGATGGAAAGAGAACTGACTCCGGGTGGTGAACACACAATGGGATTTATAGATGACGTAATACAGAATTGTACACCTGAAATCTATGTAATTTTACTAACAATTGTCACCCCAATAAACTTTAAAAATAAAATGAAAGAAGCAAACCCAAATAAAACCACTATGAAAATAGATGTGGATGAGTTCAACTTGCCCTGAGTAGAAGACCGTGATTCTCAAATGGAGTCAAAAGTCAAATGAGAGATTGATTCCTCAGCTTAAGTTAACTGTTTACTGTGAAATCTGGTCACCACGCCCAACTCACCACTGCCACTGCTCTTGTCAAGTCATGTAGGTGGATCACTAAATCCAATAGAGTCTTTTCAGCCCTTGTCTTTCTTAACCTCTTGGAAATATGATGCTATTAGCCACACCTTTCCTCTTGACACAAGCTCTTTTCCCAGCTTCTATAAAACTGCATTTTTCTGATTTCCCCCCCTTACCTCTCTGGCTATTCCTTCTAAGTGTCTTTTTTCCTTTGTCCATCCCTTAAATGTTGATGCTATTCCTCAAGGGTCTGCCCTAGGTGCTTTTCTCTTCTCCCTTCTTTCTATAAGAGCTCAGCCACCCCCAAAGATTTGATTATAGCCCGTATGCTGATGGATCCCAAGTCTAGAATTGCAGTCCAGGTCTCAGGAGAGATGCTGAGCTCCAGATCTGTACATCCAACTGCAAATTAGATATTTCCATTTAGCAAATTTGTAGGAACCTCAAACTTAATATTACCCAACTGAACTCACAATTTTTCCCATCTGTTTCTCCTGTTACTAGTAAATCGTACCACCTGGTTGCTAACGTCGAATCTGGGATCCAGCTTTGAATCCCCTCTCCCTTACCACCCACATCAAATAAATCAGCCTCTCCTAAATATTTTCCAAGTCCATTGCTTCTTTGCATCATCCTCTCTGCCAACACCCTCCCTGACCCACCTCCCTTTCTTGCCTGGACAATTAAACAGCTTCTTAAATGGCGTCCCTCCCTTTAGTTGTGCTTTGCTATAATCACACGTCCATTGTGCTCTAGAGTGCTTCTTCTATCCTAAAAAAATGGTCTACAATGCTCTCAGGCTTAACATCTTTCAGTGACATGGCCCTTCGTGACCTCCCACTGAATCTTTTTCATCTTGAGTGTGCCTTGCTCTTCTCACATTCAAGCCTTTGTACATGCTGTTCTCTCTCCCTAAAATATTATTTGCAATTCTTTTTTAGCTTACCTCCTCTCATTTTTCAGATCTCAGATTAAATGGCACTTTCTCAGGGAAATCTAAAGTAGGTTAGGCTTCCTGCCATGTGCTTCCTTATCACCACACAATTTCTCTACCACTTATGTCAAAAGTGTTGAAATTTCTTAATTGTCCTGTTTCCCTATTGGACTGCAAGGCCCATGGAGATGGGACCTGTGTCCGTCTCTTTCACCATCAGGCACCCCAGCATCTAGCATGGTGTCCAGTAGTCATTATTTGCTCAATGAATAGTTACTGAATACATGGGCAGATATACAAGGATGTGTCCTCTTCACATTGCTCATGGTGGCAGAAAAACCTGGAAAATACCTAATTTTCTAACATGATGGGATAAATCCAATGAAGAGTGACCAGCAAAAAAAAAAGTATTTAATGACTTATGAAAGATATTTATCATATATTGTTAGTTGAAAACAATGGTGTAATATGTACAGACTTATAGTCTGATTGTAATTTTGCTCTTGTGTTTTGAATTTTCTTTTAGAATTCTTCATCTCACCCATCTACCTTTCCATTTATTTTGTTCTTTTCTCAGCTTGTTTTCATCCTGTGGCTGTCTGCTCATATTTTATGAAAAACATCTCTTCTCCCCTCCTATTAAGGATGTTGAACAATCTCCCAACATTTTCTTTCTGTATCCTGCAGTAGTCTGCATTTTCATGAATTTGTCCCTTTCTCTTCTTCCTTAGGGAGGAAGGGATTTGTCCTTCCTTTTATTCAGTAGCATTTTTTCATGGGTTCCATTTTTCTCTTTTTACTTACTTGGATTCAATGAAACAAAGCCATCATCTTGGCCCAACGCTGCCTGCTTGAGAGATAATAGCATCCTTTTCTTAGATTAACAGCTTGAGAGGAGGTTGGTGTGAATGGTTCCCAGTCAAATTCTGAGTTCTAGAGGACAGCTTTGTTCACTGAGGTGACATCTTCTTCAACACCTACTGCCTGGCTCTTTGATTCTGTGACCTCATATGGTACACGACTTCAATTCCTTTTTCATTAAAAGGAACCTGGGCCTCTAGGGGAAATGGCTGATTCCAGGTCTGGGAAGGAAATATGCAAGATAAACTTCTGCATGTTGTCATACAGATAGGGAAAATGATGCATCAAAAGGATTCAAGGACCAACTTGAAGGGGCTTCCATTAACCAGCGAAGGATAATTGGAACATCAGTGAGGACACCTGCAATGGATTGAAACACATCAAATAATTAAACCCATGCATTCCCAATACCACCCCCCACCCACGACCCGATTTCTATAAGAGGGTGCTGGAGGCCAACTCATTTTGAAAATTGGTAAATAAAGGTAAGAAATCAAGCATTTATGTTGCCTTTACTGTTATAGTTAATGAATAAGAAGGAAGGCTAGAACCATTTTGCAACCCCCGGTGTAACAATGGATCTACACTTTAATCATCAACAGCTACCAACATCACAAAAAAGAGACACAGCCAAACATTAAGAAACTCCTGGTGGAAGAAAATGGCAGCACCTATAAAGTAGTCCTGCCAAAAAAAAAATAAAAATCTAACAAACCTGATCAAGCCTCTAGATTGAACTCTCTTTTTATAGGAAAGTCAGAGGATAGAGGAACATGGTAAACATTTTATCACCACCAACATAAGGATGCAATCCTCACAATCCAGATTGTGGGAAACTACCTGCTCCCTTTAATAAATAACTTGCCAACTTGCCAGAAAAAAAGAAAAAATTACATATGTATAATTTATATATATAAAAGTGTATATATATATATATATATACACATACACACATATATATGCATACATATGTGTATGTGTGTGTGTGTGTGTGTATATATATATACATATATATATATATGAAATGGTAAAGGATGAATGTATAGAGACTTAAAAGATACATCCCCATTCTCAATGTATAAACCTTATTTGGATCCTGATTCAAACAAACCAACCATTAAAAAATCAAGATATTTATCAAACATTTGAAAAATTGAGCATTGACTGTATTTCTTCTAATATTAAGAAATTACGTTAACTTTAAGAACTTCTAATATTAAGAAATTATGTTGGGGTGATAATGATATTGTGTTAGTGTGGGAAAAAGTTTATTTTCAAAAACACATGCTAAAATATTTACAGATGAAATGATATAATATTTGGAGTCTGTTTCAAAATGAATGTGTGGTGGGGTAGAAATGGAATATAAAAGAAACAAGATTGTCCATGAGTAGATAATAATTGTTGACGGATGATGGGAACACAGAGGCTATTGTATCATTATTATACTATTCTGTTAATTTTGCACATCTGATATTCTCTATAATCAAAAGTTTCCAAAATTGCAATTATTAAAAAAAATTGAATGAAATAAACCCCTAACACTCGACTTCCCAGTAAACACTGCCTCTGTCCTTAGAGTACTTTGGAATCCTCTTAATGGATACCAGGACCTCCATTGGGTCCCCTCTGACCCCCGTTATGTTCTTCAGTCAGACCTATGGCTAAAATCCAGCCAAGTTAAAATTACCTTGAAAATCCTTTAAATTTCCCACGAAATAGGTAAATAAGATATCGTGTGTGAACCTTGTAGTGTGATTCTTAGGTATATTAGCACTTGAGAAACACTGAGATAAACTAAAGGAAGATCCAATAACCTGGACTACTTTCTCCACTCGTTTCCCTGGACATCACTTTTTCTTTTCTTTTTTTTAGTTTCAGGTGTACAAAACAACATAATGATTAGATATTTACACAACCCACTAAGTGATGAAACCCCCACAAGTCTACTACCCCTCTGACATTGAACTATTACAATACCATTGTACTTTTTTTTGATTCTCCTGATTTATCAGCCACTTCTTTGCTGCTTTCCCGTCACCCACCTCTTAATGTTGGCATTTCCAGGGTTCAGTCCTCAATCCTTTCCTATCTACCCGAACTTCCCAGTGAATTCATCCAGTATTATGGTTTTAAATAATGTCTATCAGCTGATGGCTCCAGGTTTCTATCTCTAGCCCAGAATTAATCCCCTGAACTCCAGATTCATTTATTGATTTTTGCCTACTTGACGTGCTCATCTGGATGTCTAACAGGCATCTTAAATGAACAGATCTGAAACAGAATCCTTGATTTCCCAGCCTTCCTCATCTTGCCCCCCGCCACTGTTCCTCTTCCCTATAAATGGCACCACTTGCTCAGGCCAAAAGCTTTCGTCATCTCGAATGCCCCATTTTCTCTCACATCTCATATTCACTCTTGTATCCAATCCTACTTGTTCTTTAAAGCAGATTCATAATCCAATCACTTCTCTCCACTTTTGCCTAGATTATTTCCATAGTTTTGCAGTTGGTCTCCTGCCTTTCACCCTTGCCGCACTGACAGTTTTCTCATACCTAACAACCAAGTGTCTTACATCAGATCATGTTACTCCTTTTCTCCACATCATCTCATTGTGTCCCATCTCAGAGGAAAATCCAAACTCTTAAAATGGCTTATGAAGCCCTTCAAATTACGTGCAGTGAACTCCACTACTGACCACTACTCAGCTACCCCTCTGACCGTCTATTCTCTGCTTCACTGACTGTGCTTTAGCCCCACTGGCTTCACTGCTGTTCCTTGAATGTGCCATGCACACCGCCACCCCAAGGCCTCCACCTTCCTTCAGTTCTCTGCTCAGTTCTCACATTACAACCTCACACACACACACACACACACACACACACACACACACACTTCTTAGACCCCCTTTCCCACTTACTCCACCTTATTTTTCCTATAACACTTATCTTCTAATATACTATACACTTCTTATTTATTATGTCTCCTCTCTACTGGAATGTAAACTCCCTAAGAATTAGAAATGTGTTTGTTTGCTGCTGTATTCCCACTACCTAAAGCAATTCTTGGCCCATAGTGAGAGCCCCAAAATGTTAAGTGAATGGATAAGTCAGTGAAGGAAGGAACGAGAAGAAGGTCTAGATGCAGATGGATAGGAATGAAACAGTTAAGATGCCCTTCAAATCTCCGCAGTGAGTGGGGGATGGGTGGGGAATTTGGAGGTGTTTCTATTTGTCTCTAGGTTTACTCCATTCTGTCCTATTATTAAAACTCCTCAAAAGCTGCCATATTGTGATATGCTCTGTGGCGAAGCCCATATCTCAAGGAACCAAGGGATCTTCGGTCCCACAACGACTAAGGAGCTGAATCTCACCAACAGCCATGTGAGTGAGGAAAGAATGGTCCTTCCTCATTGAGCGTTAGAATAACTCCAGCTTTGTGAGAGACCCAGAGCCACGGGACCCAGCAAAGCCATGCCTGGACACTAACCCGTAGGATGGTGAAAAAAAAAAATCAATGTTTTCTTAAGCCCCTAAGTTTTGAGGCAATTTGTTATACAGCAATAGTGAACTGTGACATAGTTTGGTTTAGTGACTGGACCAGAAATTCCTTGAAAGCAGTGACTTATTAACTCAGTGTTTGTCAGATGAATATTGTTTAAGTGACTGGATGACATAGAGTTTTTAATCTTTTACCATGTCTGCGTGCATTTTGGAGGGGAGGGAGTTGGGGAAAGCCACATTAGGTGGATGCTAACCAGATGCTACTCTAAAAGGAATGTGTGTCTCTCAGCTTTGCCTCTCACTCCCTAATCCCACCATCCCATTTAAGTGAATCTCTTGGTGCTGGTGATAATGTGGACTGAGTGAAGTTTTCTGAAGAAGTGATCACTTCCCACCCTGTTTCGGATGCATAGTTCAAAGATAGGGACAAGCAGAGAGGGGATAATTATTATCAGTAACAATGGCCCTTTGATTAGACATTTGAATGCTGCTCTTCTTAGAACATAACCTGTAGTTAACAATCACAGGTTATTGTTACAGATCAAGTGGCTTGGATATTTCCCTTTTCAGTTAAGATGCATGTCCTTACAGGTGTGGTCCATGGCGAACAGCCTTTCCATCATAGAGGGGACTTTTCTAGAGCCACTGATGATCTTAGTGCCCAGGTCACCAGGATTTCATCCCTCGTTTTGACTCACAGACAGAGCATGACATAAATATAAGAGATTGAACGCATTAACCGTTGGGTCCAAGCATCTGATTTTTCCACATGCACATCGACATAGGCAATACCTACACTGAGACATCAGAGTGAATTCCTTTCATCAGAAAGCTGACTGAGCCTCAAAGTAAAAATTCCTTATTGGACCCATCAGAGGCTCAGGGAGAACTGCTCAGCTCTGCCAAGTCATGTGGTCAGCGGCCAGGCTGACGGGGAAACTAAAAAGCACTGGATGTGAACACTTCCCTTTATAACCTGGTCTCTTCCAGGCAGGTGATGTGAGAGCCCCGAAGAAAGGTGGTTAGGTCAGGATCTTTTCATTGAATCCCACATTCCATATTCAGAGAAAGGATTTCTACTCCTGTGGGGTGTGCTTCTGGGCCCCGAGGATTGGGAGAATGCAGCTGCTTACCTTTTTTTTAACTCACATTTGTATGCTTTTCCAGCAGATGATTACTAACACTGCCAGGGCTGGACAAGCCTCGTTCTAATTTTTTCAGTGACAAAAAAAAAAAAAAAAAAATAGATTTTCCAAGCTGCCTTTTCTGAGGAGGAGAGCACTCAGTGATGCATCACCCAGCTATGCAGGGCGGGGTGTATGATTGGCAAAACCAGAATTATGCAAGGGTGTGGGGGTCGGCCTTGAGACATGGGGCACAAGAGGTAGATTTGAGAGGGGCTGTCTCTGGAGGGGAGTGGGTTGGTTAGTAGAGTCAACAGCAGGGAACCCCTGGCCTGGGGAGGCAGCTCTGCAGAGGGGAACTTCCATGCTGCTTAGGCAGAAGGGCACGGAGGTTGGTCAGTTGGAAGTTGATCCAGGGCTCCATCTAAGTTGACCCATCTTGGTCCTGGCCAGCCAGTTCCTCCCTAGGTTAGCTGTCCAAGTCTTCCTCTGCTGAGATCTGAGAAAGCTCATTTCTGTGAAGCTCTGGGGAAACCAGAATGAATCTGGAAATAAATATTTTCTGTATTTTTTAGGAATCTTGATAGTTTCTGGAGTTCTATCGGGCCCCTGATTACCATTTGATTCATTCATTCATTGAATATGTTTCTTGAGCACCCCCTTTGTGTCAGCTGGTGCTCTAGGCTTTGAGGTTACAAGGGAGGGGAAGACCCATGGAGTCTGTGCCTTCATGGAGTTGTGTGTGTGTGTGGGGGGTGGGGGTGATATGGGTCTAGCCCCGTGCAAAAGGATGTGTCTGCTATGGGAAGTTATATTCCAATAGTCAGCACAGATGTGATTTTCCCAGGGGATAGCTATTCTTGAACATAAACAGCTGTGAGTCAGCATGTCAAAAAGCCTCCTTAAAAGAGTGCTCTCTCTTGTCTGAGATTTTGGAAGCTTCAGAGAAAGACGTTTTTTTGTCCAGGGTTAGGGAAGCTCTGTGCTGGCAAGAGGCATCCAAGAGAAACTGTCCAAACACCTGTAGGAGAGTTTAGCTTGACCATAACCCTACCTGTTTTGTCATTAGAAATGTAAAAACATCCCTCAACCTCCACCCCACTCTCACTCCACCATCGTAGTTGGGTCTAGTGGGCCTGAGGCACGAGGTCCACGGAGAATGAAAACAGACATAAAGAATTCATCCATTTATTCCTGAGTGGTGTTTTGGACACTGATAGCACTGGTAAGCTTCTAGAAGCCAGGTAAAACGGCTTGATCTGAAATGATGTCTGAGAGGAACATGGGTCAAATGGCAGCTCTCAATCCTTCAAGAACAGCTTCTTAGCTCTGGCTGCACATTAGAATGATGCAGAGAATTTAAAAAGTTACCCAGGCTTCCGCTCAATCCCAGACCAATTAAATCAGTAGCTCTAAGTGGGGTACCTGAACACTTACTTCTTTTTTTTAAAGCTCCTGATGACACCGATGTGTAACCAGAGTTGGGAACTACAGTTCTAGACTGTTCTAGACTAGAGGCAGGCCTTCTCTGTCAGAGAGCAAAGGTAAGTTAAACAGGCTGCTTGCACGTGCCAGAAGGACTTTCAAGCTCACCAGTAAGTTGGTCAATAAATCTAAATTTCAAAAACAAATTTCCAAAGTTCAAGTCACCTTTCCTGTGGCTAGAAACCTTTAAAATTATAAAAGCAAACTTTTATTTCCAAAGCAGCTTTGAAGTTTGAAATGTAAAGCTGGCAAGCTATGTCATCCCACAGAAGGGAATGTTTTAAATTCCTGGAGAGCATGTCAGAATTTCAAAGGACAATAATAATAGGTAAAAGCTGACTGATGTCTAGAACCAAGCAGAGAGCAAGGTTTCATGGGATCATAGTTACCAAAAACCTCCAGATGCTCTCTCCATTCTCTTCATAGAAATAGACAATTATGGAGTTGAGAGGCCAGCTCTTACCCAACAAAAGAATCCTATCTGGAGCATCCCTGCTGGAAGGCCAACTAATCTCTGCTAGAATAATTTAGATAAAGAGGCATGTACCATTTTCTAGAACAGTCTGCACTACTTTAATATAGCAGAGTTGGTGTAAGAAAGGTTCATCTTTGTGTTGAACTGAAAACAGCAACTCCGTCTCATCAGTCTTGGTTCTGCCCTCTTCCCATGTTGGAGCATCTGTGATGGCTGTTTCCGCTCTCCATGTCCTCGCTTCTCTAGCCCATGTCCTCAGTTTCGCGGACCCTTCCTGTGTCAGAGATGGTTCCCGGATCTCTCGCCACCTGGTTGTTCTCTCAAACTTGTCAATGTGCTTCTTAAAATATGATACCCAGACCAAATACTGGATATGAAATATCAGATGCATCAAGTACTGCGGTGATTCAGACACAAAACCACCCCCATCTAGTTTCTCTATGATTAGAAGGGGAGGCTGGATGCTGGCTGGGTAATGTGGGGACTCTGGCATGGTCTGAGACAGACCTGGAAGAGGCACATATCTCGGTGACCATAACCTTGTGGTCAAAGAAGGCCAGACAAGATTTAGCACCAATGTTTGTAACCAAGGATTAGAAACAATACTACTTTTTTTTTAAAAAAAGATTTTATTGGGGGAAGGGGAACAGTGTGTATTTCCAGGACTTTACTGGGGAATAGTGTGTTTTTCCCAGGACCCATCAGCTCCAAGTCAAGTTGTTGTCCTTCAGTCTAGTTGTGGAGGGCACAGCTCAGCTCCAAGTCCAGTCGCTGTTTTCAATCTAGTTGCAGGGGGCGCAGCCCACCATCCCATGTGGGAGTCGAACTGGCAACCTTGTTGTTGAGAGCTCGTGCTCTAACCAACTGAACCATCCAACCGCCCCTCCAGAAGCTCAGCGGTAGCTCGTTGTCTTCAATCTAGTTGTGCAGGGCGCAGCTCACTGGCCCATGTGGGAATCAAACTGGCAACCCTGTTGTTCGGAGCTCGCGCTCTAACCAACTGAGCCATCTGGCCACCCAGACACAATACTACTTTGTAATTTTAGTATAATTACTCTTTTGTTAGTAAATATCTTGAAAATGTGTGGCCTGCTCTGTGTGCTGTCTTTGGAGTAAGGGAAAGAGGAAGGTCACAGGTAAGAAATAATGAAAAGCCAGGTGAGAAAGTGCTCCCTACACGTGGGCAGGAGAACCCCACTGGCCACTCTGTCATGCTGACTGAGAAGTCAGGGGCTCTGATGTCAAACAAAAGCAATAGGGGAGGACTGTGTGGTCCCCAGCCGGAAGCTCTGGGAGAATTTGGAAGGCAGGGAGGGATTGAGACCAATAGTGGTGTTGGTGTTAATACTCAGCTCCCCGGCCAAGAACTTGGGGCAGCTCAGTGTTCTAGGAGAGCGTGAAGAAGCAGAGATGGTACCCCAAATAAACTCATCAAAAGCCACTCTTTTTGGAGAAGGAAGAGGGCAGTTGTCTCAGCTCCTTTGTACACCTGCTTTTGTCTTGTGCCAGGGATTCAGGGCTTTCGAGAATGCTTTAAAGAATGTCTTGTTCTGGAAAGAGACAAGTTCAGAGAGATTTCCAAGGGTAGAAGAACAGAGACAGCTTTGCCCTTCAGAAGGTGAAGTCTGTTTGGAGAGCTGGCAGTCTGGAGGTGAGGATACAAGCAAGCACATTGTTTTCTCATGTTAGAGCTAGAAAAAGGAATTGTAATTAGAAGTGATGTAATCATTCTGCTTGCTTATGATTTCTGCAGTTGTCGTCACTAACCCTGGAGATTCTTTCTTTGCAATGAACATGTTCTGTGTTGAAGGCCAACAGAATGGGCTTGTTTCAGAGAGAGACTCAGGAGAGGGCCACGGTATCAAGTGGTCATGGTATCAGAACCCTCCGTCCTACAGGAAGGGGACTCGAAGCCCGTGTTGACACCAGCCCAGGCAGCAGTCACTAGCTCTTTGTCGTTTTGTTTGTTTAGTCCTGAACACGGTACCACATGCAATAACTTAACAATAAAAGGCTTTCTGATTCTGTGGGTAGTTGATGGCTGATAAGGCAACATCTGATCTCATTTTCTCCCTCGAATTTCACCATCCTCTTGGAATACAAAGTAGAAAAAAGAAACAATTAGCTATATAAATTGATGATGAGGAGTTAGAGAGGAGATTGTTTACTTGTCTGTAATATCTGGATTCTTGAGTTATGTCATGGCTTGCCTGACGTCTGAAATGATGTGACATATGGCAATTGGAAACAAATACACACAAAGAATTTCCATGAATGGGTATTTTCCTTTTAAAGAAAAAACAAACTACTATCGATGCTATTTCTTTAAACTGGAGGGAGTCAACATTTAGCCTGAGTAGGTCCTCACAAGCTCTCCTAACAACTCAAACAAAAGACCTAGATACTATCTGGTAAAATCCACAATGTCTCAGAAATTCCAGGAAACATATCATTCTCATATTTTAGAGAAGAAGGAAGCAGGTATGGAAATGGAATCTATTGAAATGAATGTCAGCCTGCAACGAATTACACTACTTGGAGAGAAATTTAAATGTCCTCAACATGTGCAACTCTCCAAAGTCATGGAGTGAGAAATGTGTTTGTTCATATTCACTCATTCATCTATTTATTTATTTAGCAAATATTTAGTGAAAGCCAACTCTGTGTCCACGGTGTCTCTTTGACTCTCACTGTGTCCGCAGTGAGAAGCAGCTCTGCCCCAGGGTTCTAACTCTGTAGGAGGGAGACAGTGCATATTCATTAATTCCTCCTGAGAGGCAGGGCAGCCCAGATGATGGAATGCTAGTCAGGCACATGGAGCATCACCCTTACATTTTGTGAGCTCCCAGCAGCCTTCGTGCTTGGAAACACTGCAGTAGTTGATCTCACCTACATGGCCGGAGTTGGGGCCCCATGAACCCAGGCTTGTTCCACTTCCATATTCTCCACATTAAAATGTCTCTGTGGGGGCTGGCCTGGTGGCTCAGATGGTTGGAGCGCCGTGCTCCCAATGCTGAGGTCACTGGTTCGATTCCCACATGGGCCAGTGAGCTTCACCCTCTACAGCTAAGATTGTGAACAACAGCTCTCCCTGGAGCTGGGCTGCTGTGAGCAGCTGGAGGTTGGGGTGAGCTGCTGTGAGCTGCTGTGAGCCTGAGACCATGCCCCTCAGTTGAGGGGAGCACAAGGCTCATAATACCAGCATGGGACAGGGAGCTGTGTCCTACACAACTGGACTGAGAAACAATGGCTTGAACCGGAGTGGGGGGGGGAGGCGGAAGAAAGGGGAAAAAAAAAGTCTCTGTATCTTCACTCATCTCCTTCCCTCTTGTTTTAGAGAAAGAAGTGTCCAAGGCTGACCTCTTCTGCTGTCCTCACCCTCTCCAGCATCTGGTCTTTCTCTTCCCCCTAGATTTTTTCGGCTCTTCACAAGCACATGTAGTTCTCCTCTTCTTGTACGTCTTGTACTATTCTCTCCCCTCTGCTGCTCTTCAAACTGCCATCATCTCCTCTATTTCCAGTGACCACCAACCTTCTCAGCTGGTACTGTCTCCTCTCTATCACTTCATCCTTTCCCTGCAAACTCCTTACAGCCTACTAGATGAAACTGCAAAGGTGACTAATGACCTCTATGGTAAAGAGTTATAACTCAATATCTGTCATTTTTTCCTTCCTGTAGAAATAGAACCCATCAGTTGTATCTGAGTACTAGACTGCCCAGCTAAATGTAGCATCTTCCAGGTTCCCTTGCAGCTAGGTGTTACCATATATGTAACGTTTGGGGCATACTATCCAAAAAGAAAGGGGCATACTATCCATTTTTGCATTTTATCCTCATGCTGTCTAGACTGTGGAGGGATCACAGGAACAGTAATTTTAGACCTGAGATAGAAACAAGGTAGGTGGAGGAGCATGCGTTCCCCAACAAGATATCATGGCCCTGTTAGCTCTGAACTGTTTATGCTGGACTGTTATGTGAGGGGAAATACACTTCACACTGTTACTTTTGCCTTTATTATAGAATAACCCACATCTTCATCATCACAAGCTTCAAAGTGCCAATTCCAATGTCCATTTCTCAGACCTTACTCTTCCTGATCTCTCTGCAGTCCTGGGCATTGTGGATAACCTTCCTTCCTGAAGCTTTCTCCTCCTTCAGCTCCCATGCTATTGCACAATCATGATTCTCTTCCCACTTTTCTGATTCTTCCTCCTTTGTCTACCTCAGTGGCTTCTCCTTCTCTATCTCTTCTTTAACCATGGCTCTTCTCCACTGACTTTCTCATCAACATGTGCAACTCTCCAAAGGGCTCATATGGTGCCCTCCTTTGGTAAGCTGATCCCAACTCATAATTTCAGTTCTTCCTTCAGACCTTACTAGCACTACCTTGGTCTGCCTCCCAGACAGGCACAGATATTTACACAGTAGGATGGTGTGATGGTTAAGAGCACAGATTCTGGAGCCAGACTGTCCTGTTTGAATCCCAGCTCAGCTACTTACTCACTGTGTGATCTTGAGCCAGTTACTTAACCTCTCTGTCCCTTGGACGAAAGGAAGATAATAAGAGTACTTATCTCAAAGGATTGTTGTGGGGATTGGACGGGTGAATAGCTGTACAGCACTTAGAGCAGAGCCTGGCACCTGGAAAAGCTATGGAAGTGTGGACTCTTGTTGTTGGCATTCACACCTGAGGACACAGGTCCCAGTCCGTCACTAAGCCGTGGCCGGGCCAGACATTACCTCAGAGTCATAATCACTTCACAGTGCTTTGGATCCCTAGCAACGTGATCAGATTTCTCTGCCTGCCTGGACTCCTGATATCCTTTCTGCTCTGGTGTCTGGCAATTACAAAATAGTTTTATCCCCTTTTGGGTCAGTGACATTTGGACATGAGTCTCCACTCCTGACCCTTCAGTGGAGCCCCAATGCTGCCTTTTAAACAATCCAGGGCTATGGGAACTTCACATCCCTGTCAAAGCTGCCTGACGGGGTTCGCTTGGGCGGTAAACTCAGAGACCTTGTCTTACGGGGCTGATCCGTTGTGATAGTTCCCACACACTACTGAGCATTTGCACAGGGAAGTTTCTCTTTCCTTCTTCTGGATAATTATGGTGTCAGGCTTGGGTGGATTAGTAGGGAGACCCAATTCCAGAATCAGACTGATCCTAATTCAAATCCAAGCTACTCCACTAAGATTGGGGAAATTGTTAAACTGTTCAGAGGTTCATAACATAGTTCATCACAAGTATGTTCGGTAAAATTGGATCCATTCAGACAATGCACGTAGGGAACTTGGACATAGGAGGCAGTCAATAAATACATTTTCTTACTTTAAAAGTAATGCTTATTCTATTTACTTTTATTTATGTTTTGCCTTGGTTGTCTTGTTAACCTTGTTTGAGAGGCTGAAGTCCTATTAGAGGGTTTGCTAGCAGTGCAATGATTCAACAAGTTTAAAATTAAAGGAATGAATTTATATCAGGATGATTCCAGAAATGAGTTCAAGTGATCCTTTCCTAAAGATTAGCTTGCTTCCTTCCCTCGCCATGCTGCATTGGACAGGTAGGGTAGTCAGTTTTTCATCTGACTTTACACACCAGCCCAGAAGGGGCTTTGCTTTTTTTTTTTTTTCCTTTTTTTGAAAAAAAAACAACCACAGGGATTGTTACTGAAAGATGAGTCAGTGTCATCTAGCTCTGATCCTTAATGCTTCTGAGGCCTCATGACTGATGCAGTTTTGGGGAAAATAAGTAGTTTTCTATATACCCTGTCTCTGAAAAAAACAAAACAACAAACCAAAAAAAAAAAATCATAGAGCTACAAGAAATAAAATAAGTTCTTATCTCTCTCCTTAAGTACGAGCTTCATTCAGTTAATAAAAATAAGCTAGCTCCATCAACACTGGCAGTGGAGGAAGGCTCCAAATATTGCATGGTATATACTTAAACTAAAAACGTATTGATTGATTGTCTGAAACCCAAATTTAACTGGGGATCCTGTATTTTCTCTGGCTGCCCTAATTAGCAGAGCAAGGAAAAGTGGTGTGGGTGATGGCTTCTACATGAGAAGAAGGGGAAGGAAAACACAGACAATGTGGGCAGGCCAGTGTCCACGGGGTGAAACAAGCAGAATTCTTGTGGACAGATGATTTTAGTCCTTGAGGCGGTAGGCTCTTGCTGGGTTTGAGTGTAAGACTGCACCATTGAGGGCTGGTGGGTTTTGTTTTTTCTTTCTTTCCTGCTTTAGAGAGCGTGTCTGATGGAAGTCTCTTCCCATCCCACTGTCCTCAGAGAGCAAGACTCTTCACTCCAACCCAAGTCTGTTTGTTCTTTTAAGAGCCTTCTGAGAAATGGAACATTGAGGGGAAAAAGAAGACATATGCAGTGAAATTCCTAAGTATAACCTAATCTGGGCCAAATGTAGCCCACAGCATCCTAAAAATGAGACACGTGGGCACCTCCAGCCTCTAATTACCCAGTGAGGATGACGCAGCTTGGCTGCAGCTCTGGGTGCTAGAGGGTGTACAAACACAGACGTTTCTTTTCTTATGGGAAATGGGGAGCAGTCACTTTGGAGATGGTAGGCTGGAGAGAAGGCATGCCTTTAATTCTTGTCAGCATAAACATGTTGTTTATTTCTATCTACCTACTATAGTTTTTTGTGAGATTTAAAGCATCCAAAATAGTCTGTATGTTGTAAAATGAAATCAAAACAAAGGAGCTCAGCAATTATTAGGGAAAATGCAAATTAAAAACAATAAAATATGACTACCTGCCTTCTAGAATGACTAAAAATAAATTAAAAAACAAAACAAAAACTGCCTGCCAACCAGGTTGTAGATCAACAATGCAAAGTGATACAGTCACTTTGGGTGACAGCTTGGCAGTTTCTTACAAAGTTAAATATACACTTACCATAATACTCCTGGTGTTAAACTTGTTTATTCCAAGAGAAATCAAAGACCTATATGTTAATGTTTATAACAGCTGTTTTCATAATGGCGAGAAAGCTGGAAACAACCAATAGTCCTTCAACTGGTACGTGGATAAACAAACTGTAGTACATCCAAACAATGGAATTCAACTCAGCAGCGAAAAGGAACGAGGCTACCGATACATGCAAAAACATAGATGGATCACAGAAGCATTACGTAGATGAAAGAAACCAGACTCTATGAGGCTACATGCTCTATGATTCCATTTATATGCTATTTTGAAAAAGGCAAAAAGAAGAAACAAAAAACAAACAAAAACCCCAATAGGGACAGAAAATAGATCAGTGGGACGGAGATTTTCTACAAAGAGGTATGAGGGAATTTGGAGGTGATGAAACTGTTCGACATCCTGAGTGTGATGGTGATTGCACAATTTTGTACATTTGTCAAAACTTATTGAACTGTACACTTAAAAAGAATGATTTTATTCTATGTAAATTAACCTAATAAACCTGACTTTAAAACAATCCTAAGGTATTATTTTTATTAGAATATCATTATCACCTATGTTAATGTGAGCTAATATGTGAGTATTTAATATGTTCTAGTCATTATGCCCCATGTTATATGGATTTTAGATAATTTTAAATATATATATTACATGATTGTTATATATATTTGATGACTATATATGTATATATATTATAGTGATTAGTAGATGAAAAAACTATGCCTCAGAGGGTTAAGGAACTTGCTAAAGGTCACAGAGGTGGTCAGTGGTAGAGCTGAGATTTGAACCCCGCTGTGTCGGATTCCAGAGCCATCGCATCTTGCTGCCCTAGTTTGCGATACAAGTATAATCAATTCACACATATCTCGTCAGGGTTTCCCAATCTCAGCACAATTGACATCTGGGTCTGGATAAGTTTGTTTTGGGGGGCTGTCCTGTGCATTGTAGAATGTTTAGCAGTATCCCTGGCCTCTACCCACTACATGCCTGTAGTGCCCCCTCAGTTGTGACAACCGAAAATATCTTCAGACATTCCAAATGTAGCCTGGGGGCAAAGTCCTCCCCGTCCTCACAAAAAAACCTTGAGATTTCAATAAGACTGTCCCAAAGAAAGACCCACATGGAGCCACTGGGAATGCTGAAGGTCCAGAGAGGATATTTGGCATATTTGGGTAGCTGGGGCACTGATTTGTTTGGGTAGCGGGTAAATCCTCAGAAGTTAATTAATTCTGCATAAAACTCATGTGAAGAAATATATATGCACATGGACGTAGAAACACAAGGATGAAACTTCATATAATGTTTCATGACAAATACTTGTTCACACAAATGCATGTTTTCCTTCTATGCAGTCCCCCTGGGAAACCTGAGGCTTGTGTCAGAGGTGCCTCACTGTCCAGGACCGCTAGGGCTGCCCCGGGAAACTACCTCTGCTTTGAAATCTCTACCTGTGGCAAGTCTTTGTCTTTTTGAAAAAACTAGCAGTTACTAAGGAGGGTACGCAAAGTGATTATGTTTTTTTTCTCAAAAAGAAGATGTGACCATGAAGTGATAAGATTCTTTCTCTGCAGTTTGATCAATGACTGTTGAATGTTTGGTGGTTTATTTAAACAAATCATACAATAATAATACTAGCTCCTGTTCACTGAGAGCTTACTATGTGCCTTGTAGTATATGATATTCATCTCGTTGGGTCATTATAAGAACTCTGAGACCTATCACTGTATATAAAAACTAGCTCGAAACAAATCAAAGACCTAAATGTAAGATCTAAAACTATCAATTTTACAGCTAAAAATCTTTAAAAATATAGATATAAATCCTAGTGACCTTGGATTAAACAATGTAGCACAAGCAATGAAAAAATAGAGAAATTGTACTTCCTCAAAATGAAAAGCTTTTGTGTTTCACGGGACACTATCAAGAAAGTGAAAATACAATCCACGGAATGGGAGAAGATAATTGCAAATCACATATCTGATAAGGCATTGATATCCAGAATGTGTAAAGAGCTCTTGCAATGCAACCATAAAAAGACAACCCAATTCTAATACGGTCAAAGGAAATACATATTTCTCCAAAGAAGGTACACAAATGGCCAGTAAGCAAGTAAAAAGATGCTCAACACCATTAGCCAGCAGGGAAATGCAAATCAAAACCGTAATGAGACACTACTTCACATCCACTAATATGGCTGTGATAAAAAAGACAGACAATACCAAGTGCTGACAAAAATGTGGGGAAACTGAAACCCTCAGACGTTGCTGATGGGACTGTAAGATGGTGCAGCTGCTATAGAAAAGAGTTCGGCAGTTTCTTAAGAAGTTAAACATAGAGTTACCATATGACTCAGCAGCTGTACTCCTAGATTTGTATCCGAGAGAAATAAAAACATTTTTCCAAATCAAAAACTTGTACAGGAATGTTCATCTCCATAATATTCATAATAGCAAAAAAAAGAAAGAAAGAAAGAAAGGAAGGAAGAAAGGAAGGAAGGAAGGAAGGAAGGAAGGAAGGAAGGAAGGAAGGAAGGAAGGAAGAAAGAAAGAAAGAACCCAACTGATGAATGGCTAAATTGTGATACACTTATCCAATGGACTATTATTCAGCCATAAAAAGGAATAAAGTACTGTTACATGGTGTAACATAGATGAACTTTGAAAATATTGTATAATTCCATTTATGTGGAATGTCCAGAACAGCCAAATCGACAGAGGCAGACAGTAGATTCGTGGTTCCCAGGGACTAGGATGAAGGGGGAATGGGAAATGACTGCTGTGGGCCTGGGCTTCTTCATGGGATAATGAAATGTTCGGGATTAGATAGTGACGATGGTTGCGCAACTGTGTGAATATACTGAAAAACACTGACTTGCACATTTTAAAAGGATGAATTTTGTGGTGAGTGAATTATATCTCAATTTTGAAAAAAACTCTGTGAGGTGATTACTATTATTATCTTTATTTTACATAAAAGAAAACTGATTTTCAGAGACAAGATATTTCAAATGGCTGAATAATACGTGAAAATTCCCCTTTGCACCTCCAAACTCTGAGTGGTTTAATGTATTTGCTCCATCCTTTTTTTTTTTTTACACAGTCACGAGTGTGTGTGTGTGTGTGTGTGTGTATACATACACACACATACACTCATACGAGGTCTGACAATTAAGTTTAGTGAACTTGTTGCAACGATGTTGTTAACCTTTTTTGATATCAGAGGGATTATTCATTATGAATTTGTACCAACTGGACAAACAGTTAACCAAGTTTACTATTTGGAAGTGCTGAAAAGGCTGCGTGAAAAAGTTAGATGACTTGAACTTTTCGCCAACAATTCATGGCTCTTGCATCATGACAGTGCACCAGCTCACACAGCACTGTCTGTGAGGGAGTTGTCAGCCAGTAAACAAATAACTGTATTGGAACACACTCCCTACTCACCTGATCTGGCCCCCAATGACTTCTTTCTTTACCCGAGGATAAAGGAAATATTGAAAGGAAGATATTTTGATGACATTCAGGACATCAAGAGTAATACAACGACAGCTCTGATGGCCATTCCAGAAAAAGAGTTCCAAAATTGCTTTGAAGGGTGGACTAGGCACTGGCATCAGTGCAGAGCTTCCCAAGGGGAGTACTTCGAAGGTGACAGTAGTGATATTCAGCAGTGAGGTATGTGGCACTTTCTCTTGGATGAGTTCATGAACATCACTGTCAGACCTCTTACATACACATATGGAGAGAGAGAGAAAGAAATAGAGACAGAAGGAGAGAAAAGAGTTCCTTAGTGTTTCATAGAATGAATACATCATAATTTATTTAATCATTTCCCCTATTGATGGATATTTCAGTCCACCCATTCTGTGAACAATGTGTTTATTCCCCAGGGTCCCATCCTTGGCCCACTACTCTCCTCAGTCCCACCCACTCTCCCTGGATTATCTCTCCTCCACTCTCATGTTACCTCCTATCCAATGGTAACTACCCGTACCTTCATTAGACTTAGATAAGAGGGTCCTGCCCTAGACTGTGTACTTTTGACGTCCCTATTACATACGCGAGCATAAACAATGTAAATTAACTGAAGCTATCTGGGCACCTTTGTCACTCAGGATCCAGCACTCAGCACAGGTACAGTGTGACCCATATTTTTAAACATCCACTCTAATAACGAGAACTGTTCAGGTCCCGGGGAAACACTTCTCCACGTCTCTTGCCCTATGTCACCAATACAAAAAGCAACTGCCTCCAAATCTGTGCTGTTGACATTGGAGATGGATGCTGTTTCTGAGTTTGGAGAGGATTTGAGCAGCGTAAGTATTTAGACAATTAACTTGTCAAATCCTTCCTCTCAGGCTTCATGAGTGTAATAGATTATTGCATAACAAAGCATTTCCCAGTAGCGCCAAACATCCCTTTCTTGCTTCTATTCCTGTTCTAAATCGTGATTCTCCTGGTAGTCATAACAGTTGCCTAGAATGATGACAGAGAAACATTTTACAGTAGTAAACAATGTTATTATTAATTCCATATTTTATTATTTAATATATCATCTTATTTTAAATTTGTGTATACGTAGGTCTAGAAATAACATATGTGACGCTGTGTAAATAACCATTACATTGGCAACCAGATGCATGGTGGTAATTTGTTTGCAAAGATAGCTGCCAATAATTCTTCCCATTCCTATCCACTCCTGCCATTTCTCAAGAAGCGGGGTCTGTTTCTGTCCACTTGAGTCTGAGGTGACCTTATAACTTGCTTTGACTGAGAGAATGTGGCAGAAGTGACTACTGGTTCAGAGCCTACTCCTTAGGCCTGGCTGCTTCTGAGTTCCTGCTGGGATCCAGCCATCATGAAAGGAAGCCACCCTCGTTCAGACTACTGAATGATGAGAGACCATGTGGAGAGAGAGGTGCCAGCCTCCTAGCTAGCCCCTAAAAGTCGCCAGACCTGTGAGTGAGGTCATCTTAGACTCTCCAGCTCAAGCTGAGCCACCACTCACCTCATCAGTGAGCCTGGGAGAGACTAGTAGAAGAACCAGCTATTCAATCCACAGAATGGTAAGAAATAAGAGATTGTTGTTATATTAAGCCACTAAGTTTTGCGGTGATTTGTTATGTAGCAAATGATAACTAAAACATGAAAGTTGCTAGAGTTGCTAATAGTTCTATCTTTTTAATACTATTCAATAAGATTTAAATTGTCAAAGAATGAAAACTTTCAACTTCGAGTGGTTTTGATCGAAATGATTGATAATCATTAATTATAATTTGTATTTTGCTTTTCCATTTTGATCGTTTTAGTAGTTTAGGAGAAAAAGAACTTTAAAAATCTTACATGAAAGATAATTTAAAATTTTTAAATTTCTTTGCTTTACATTTTTATGAAAATTTATTAAAAGTTTCGTGTCCTTTGAATAGTTACATTTATTTTTTTAATCCTTTGAATAATCACTACTGTCAATTGAATACAAATTGTGTGAAAATCTTCATCATGACATTATTGTAACTTTTGCTGAAAAGAAGGCATGAAAAAAAAATTTCATGATAAACAATAATACATGAATTATGTGTACATTTTGTGACTCATCCCAATTACAACCCACTGACAGAACTCCCAAGCTGTCTTTGCCATTTTGCCAACTTTCAGTCATGTGAAAACCATTGCTTTACACATATTTAATTTTTTTTTGTCACAATGAAGATATACTTGTCAAGGTAAAAGGAGATAGTGTATTTTTTTAAACAATAAGTTAGATTTATAACTTTTCAGTATTGAGGTTCTTAGTATATGTATTTGTACCCTTGCCCCAGGTAATGTTAGAGGCAGGCTTGTCTCTGTCATGAACTTTCCTTCAACTATCTGACACATATATTTATTTCCTGCTAGGTAGTTCCACCTATTCGTCTAGAAGAACTTCAGAACCAACTTGTCCAAAACGAAACCTCTTTCCTCTTCTCTCTTTCCTCTTCTGGGGATTTCTCTATTAGTTACGCAAGTGAGAAACCTAGAAGTCATCCTTTTTTTCACCCAGTTACTCTCCCTTAACTCTCTAAATAATTCTGCCATCTGTCCTCATCTCTCATCTTTACCACACCTGCCTAAGTTTGGGCCTTAAGAGGCAGTATCACCCAGAGCAGTGCTTCTCAAATTTCAGTGTGCTTCAGAGTTGTCTGGAGGGCAGGACTCGTTAAATCACAAATTATGAACTCTGCCCTCAGAGTCTCTGACTCAGAGGGACTGGGATGGGACGTGATAGTCTGCATTTCTAACAAGTTCCTAGGAGATGCAGATGCTGCTGGTCCAGGGCTACACTTTGAGACCTACTGGCATAGAGGCTGAATTCAAAGTTTACTCCTCTCATTTACTTTGTGACCCTAGGCAAGTTACTTAGTTTTTCAGCCTGTTTCCTGATCTATATAATGGTGGTAAAAGTCTTACCTTTGAGAGTTGAATTAAATGAGATAATACAGGTAAGACATTTAACACAATAAGCCTGTATAAGTAAGGGCTTAATAAATGGTAGTTACTTAGTCCTTCATCATCTTTCTCCTAGACTTACAAAACCATCTGAGTGATTCGCCTCTATCTTTGACCATAATGTCTGCCTTTCTATTCATGCCTACCCAATAACATTTAAACACATTCAAATCTCTTCCAAAGAAAAAAAGAAGAAAACAGAGTCTGACTTTGACTCCATATCTTCCTCTAGCCACCCTCTCTCAATCTTTTCCTTTACATCTAAGCATCTTGAAATAATGATCTAGGATTGCTGTCTCTACTTCTTCCATTATAACTCATTCTTCACTCCATCATAGTTTGGCCTTTGCTCCCTCAGTCTTCTAAGCCAGCTCTCTCTAAAATAACAAATGGCTTCCCCTCATTGCCAAACCTCCTTGGACACTTGATCGCTCTACGACATTTAACACTGCTGACACATCTACTGGAGGAGGCAGTTTTGAAAATGGATCCCGGCGATCTCCACCTCGTGGTATTCACTCCCTTTTGTAATTGCCTCCCCTTGTGTGCGGGCTGAGCCTTGTAACTGTCTTCTAATGAACAGAATAAGACAAAAGTGAGATGGGATCACATGGTACTTCCAAGATTAAGTTATAACAAACGAGTTTGCACTCTTTCTCTGAGTCTTCGCGCATGTTTTCTCTGCTGAAGCAAGCTCTCCTGTTGTGATGTGTCCTACGGAGAGACTCACATGAGAAGGATCTGGGAGGCCCTTATCCTAACAGCCCTCGGAAAACTGAGTTCTGCCAACCATTGGAACCGCTCGCCAATACTTGGGAAGAGGATCACTTCCCAGTCAGCCCTTCAGATGAGACCACAGCCTTGCTTAATACCTTGAATGCAGCCTAGTGAGAGACGCTGAAACAGAGGACCCAGCTGAGCGGGGCACAGATTCCTGACCCACAAAAAGAGTAAGATAATAAATGTGCTTTGTTTTAAGCCACTAAAATTTGGGGTAATTGTTACACAGCATAGATAACTAATATATCTGCTTTCTTAAAAGGACTTTTCCATGGACTTCAACAGTTCCTGATTTTTTCCTAATTCCCTATCTCCTCCTTCTCTCTGTCCTTCATGGGTTCTTTTGATGTTGCTGCCTCTCACCTTTTGCTGTTTCTCAAGGTTCTTTTCTTTCTACATATACTTTCTTGCCAGTGTTACCCATTAAAAGGCCATCTGTAATCCAGTGATCCCCAAATTTATATCTCTAGCTCTTTTGAGTGCCAGGCCCATATATTCAACTGCCTAACGGTCATTCCCACCTAGATGTTGGTCTCATAGACACTTAGACTCAGCATGTTCAAAACGGAACGTATTTCCCACCAAATCCTGCATCTTCCTGTGTTTTCTGCCTCAGGGAGCCACCATCCACCCAGTTACTCAAACCAGAAACCCAAGAGTTACCTTTCATTTCTTTATTCAACAAATATTTATGGAGCATCTAAAGAGTGCTCTGGACTCAAGGAGAATTTACATTCTTGTGAAGAGAGAGACAATGAAGATAGTAAATAAATTATATGGCATGTGATCTGTCTATATGTATCTCTCTCCATATTTATATAGCTATATATCTGTAACAATAAATGTTATTGGAGAAAAATTAAGCAGGCAGAGCAATGAATGTCATGGAAAGTGAGCTGTAGTATTACTGTAATCAGAATACACTTCACGAACACGGAGACACTTGAAGGACTATGCTGTATCAATATTTGGGAGAAGACCATTTCAGGAAGAGGGGACAGCCAGTTCAAGTGCTTTGATCAGAAACTTAACTGGGGGTTTGAGGAAGAGCAAAGTGGCCAGTGTGTCTGGAACAGAGAGAACCAGAAGGAGATTATTAGAGAGGGGGTCAGTGAGGTACCCAAGTCCAGATCGTGTACAGCCTTGTTGGCCATTGTAAGGGTTTTACTGAGCATAACAGGGGGCAATGGGAGGGTATGGAGTGGAGAAACCATGTGATCACTCTGGTTACTATATTTAAAATAGGCTGTAGAGAAATCATACCTCTTCTTTTTATCTCTCAGCCCTCAAATCTTTTTTCTCTCACTAAGTCGTTTATTTTGTTCCTTATATGTCTCTCAAACCCATCTACTTCTCTTAATTTCTACTGTCACTGCCTAAGTCAAGCCAACAAAACCCCCCATTCATTCATTCATTCAACTAATACTTACTGAGCAGCTACTGTGTTCCAAGCACTATTCCTCTTCTCAGTGCTTGGGCCACAGCAATGAAAAAATAGCCTGTGTGGAGTTTATAGTTCTCCCTTGGATTTATTGCTTTTAAAAACTTGCCATCTCTTAAATTGTTTTATTATTTATTTGGTTATTTGCTCATTTTATCTTCTCCTCACCAACATGTAAACCTTGTAAGATCAAGACCATTACCTATTTTGTTTACCAGCTGTATTCTCAGGGTCTATAGCAACAACTTTCATATAATATATGCTCAATAAATACTAGTCAAATGAATGAACAAAGTACTGCAACAGCCTCCTAACTAGAATATTTCTAGTGCCTTTTAAATTTTTTTTGACCTTAACTTACAGGAAGAAAAGTATTTTACATTGTGATCCATTAAAGACTCACACACATGAATACAAAAATATACATATATACACTATATACTACATGTATATCTATATAGTCTTGTGTAGTACTGTCTGACTATGTGTGAAGTTGCCTAATATTATTTATTATTTATTCTATCCTATTGTGTTTCATTCAAAAAACCCTTCCAGTTATAACTTTAAATTTGATTTCAGAATCCACTAATGGGACTTAACCAGAAGTTTGGCAAACACCGCCCTAATACATCCTCCACAACCAGAGTATGCTTTCTAACTCGGAAGTCTTGTCATGTTGCTTCCAAGCATAAAATCCTTCAATGGCAGTCTGTTGGTCTCAAGCAGTTTTTCTCAAACATCTGTCATTTATGGTTGTTCATGTACCAACTATAATATAATATATTCAATTTTTTTGTCTGTACATTGAATCACTTTTGTCACTCAGCCTCATCTTAAGCAATAATTTAAGAGAAGTTATATGTGGGATGCATGAGTTATATATTTTTCTAATGCATATTAAATCCATTAAGTACCAAAATAAAAGACGTTGTTGGTCTGTGTACCATCTAAAATCCTCTTGTTTACCACCAAGCCACACTCTGGGGAAACCTGCTCTGGGGATAAAGGTCAGAGGCCTCAACGTAGCCCACAAGGCAGTCTGAAGCTTGCTGGTGCTTTCCGCAGCAGACTCTTTTTTTTTTTTTTTTTTTTTACCACTTCCTGCATTCATTCATTCTGAAGGAGGGCAGGTCCCTGAAGGCACTCAGCTCTCTCTGACTCTAGGACTCTACTGCCATCTCCTTCTTCTGCCCAGAGCCTCAGCAGACCCCCACCCACCCCCTTTTAGGTCTCAGCTTAAATGGCATCGCCTTGGGAAAGCTGTCCTGGTTGTGGGGCTCAGCGGTCCCCCAGGACCCTGTGCTCAGACTGTACCCCCTGAAGTGAAGCAGCTTCTTCACTATGTTTTACTCCAACTGAAAACCGCAAGCTCCTTTTGGGGAGGAAGAGCATTTTATTTACCAGTAGTATTTCTAGTATTTAGTAGAGTGCCAGAAATGCAGTCACAATTTGGTGGATGAATAAAAGAGCAAATGTATGGATTTCTCAAGGAAATGACTATTGCAAACAGCACGTTTCCTGAAGCATACATAGGAATTCAAAAAATACTGTTGAGTGATTGAAAGAAGTGATGGTTGATCCTCATGCTAGTGACATTACCTTTTAAAAAAAAAAATGTTTGAGAAGTGGTCTGAAACTCTAAGGTGTTTGCTCTAGATGACATTATTCTCTCCTCCCTCCTACCCAGGAAGAGGTCAGAAATGAGGTCAAGATGTCTACCTGTGGCCTAAGAGACTTTTGGTCCCTCAATGAACAAGCCTGCCATGACAGAGGACAGGGTTTGTTGGGAAAGCAACAGCGCAGTGGGGATATGTATTGTATGCTTTTCTCTTACTCAATGTAAAGTAGCTATAAAGTAAGTATTAAACATTTGAATTAACGTTATGCATGTGTTCAGTACATTCAATGTCATTTTACTATATATCCAGATTTTGATGCCATTATCCCCCTTTTCTGAGATTCTAGAATGCTACCCATGTGATTTTTTTAAAATTAAAGTTTATTGGGGTGACAATTGTTAGTTAAGTTACATAGATTTCAGGTGTACAATTCTGTAATACATTATCTATCTCTCACATTGTGTGTTCACCACCCAGAGTCAGTTCTCTTTCCATCAACATATATTAGACCCCATTTACCCTCTTCTAGAGCCCCCTCCCCTCTGATAACCCCTAAACTATTGTCTGTGTCTATGAGTTTTTGTTCCTTCATTTGTTTGTCTTGTTCTTTTGTTGTTTTCTATACCACATATCAGTTTTATATACCACACATAAGTGAAATCATCTGGTTTTCTACTTCTTCTGTCTGACTTATTTAGCTTACCCATTATAATCTCAAGATCCATCCACTTTGTCACAAATGGTCCTATTTCATCTTTTCTTAACTGCCGAATAGTATTCCATTGTGTATATATACCACAGCTTCTTTATCCATTCATCTATCGAAGGACATTTTGGTTGTTCCCATGTCTTGGCCACTGTAAATAAAGCTGCAATGAACATTGGAGCACACGTATCTTTATGGATTAAATGTTTTCAGATTTTTTGGGTAGATACCCAGGAGAGAGATTGCTGGGTCATATGGTAATTCTCTTTGTAATTTTTTGAGGTACCTCCACACTGCCTTCCATAACGGCTGCACCAGTCTGCATTCCCACCAACAGTGTATGAGGGTTCCTTTTTCTCCACAGCCTCTCCAACACTTGTTACTATTTGTCTTGTTGATGATAGCCATTCTGACTGGGGTGAGGTGATATCTCATTGTGGGTTTTATTTGCATTTCTCTGATGATTACTGATGTTGAGCATTTGTTCATATGTCTATTTGCTATTTGTATGTCCTCTTTGGAGAAATGTCTCCTCAGATCCTGTGCCCACTTTTCAATTGGGTTGTTTGTTTTTTTATTGTTGAGTTGCATGAGTTCCTTGTATATTTTGGATATTAGCCTCTTATCGGAAACACTATTTGCAAAAATCTTCTCCCATTCAGTTGGTTGCCTCTTTATTTTGTCACCTGTGTGATTGTTAAGACTGATGTTAACAATGTTTCTTACAGTACATGCCGTAGGGATAAATCATAAAGGTTTTACAGTAACTAAATCATACTCCAAGACTTTTATTGTTCTTTTCTCTATTAGCTCTACTATCTGGCATCTCGAAGAATGTGGCGTTTGGTATAAATGTAGTCTCCAAATAACTGATGTTCCTTCTTGTAAGCACCAAAACATTAAAAAACAAAAAACATGAGAACTTTCCTAATATACGGCACACGTCCCTGGCTTTTTAAACACAATGCCCCAAAACTTAACGGTTCCATGCAGACTTAGGGCTCTCCTGATGGACATCAGTCATTTGGATGTCACATCTGTCTCTGCCAGAGGTCTGAGGAGCACACATGCAGACTCAGATGATATGGGTGATGACTTTAGCTGTGACATTGAAATTTATTTTCTTACAAACCAAACCAACCCCCAAATCAGCTGGTTTCGAGTTACTCCCTTCCCCTGTTTTCATAAGGGAAGAATTAAGCTTATGTATAATTTTCTTCGGGAAAGTATCAAATGATTTTATGAGATATCAATTAGCGAAAGAAAAGGTACAACAGCCTTTTCCCACCAGACAATTATCTACTCTATCACTGATGCTATCATTTCCTTTTGCTATCACTGCCATAGCTCACTTTCACCTCATTTTCAGCTTGCATTTGCTTTTCAGCCTTATTTGTTCACATTTTGTTCATGGACTATGGAGGACTATTTTGCAATCATTTCAAGATGTGTGAGTGCGTTGGAAAGGACTCGCTTCAAAGCTTACACATTTTTTAATTTTCAGGAGGTAAGTGCTTCTCTAAATGTGAAAAATCCTGCATAATATTTGATATTTGTACCGAACTTCACATGTACGCTTTTAGATGTATGAACAAGGTGGAAAGTATTATTTTGGTATCAGAATGATATGCCAATTTGCAGGCTACATCAGTGAGGGAACTCAAAGCACCTTCTCTATACTCTATGTTATCACAGTATATTATGCTGAAATGATTGTTTTTTAATCTGTGTCTTCCATTAGTCTAAGAGCTTCTCATGAACTTAGACCACATCCTACCCTTCTTCGAACCCCAGCACTTGTGTTCTTCTGCAGCTGCATAAATTTCAGGAAAGTGTAAAATGGTTGCCTGTTTGAAAAATCAATTAGTGAATGAAAGGGTAACAGCCTCAACCCCAGCACTTCATTCTTGTGTTCTTGCCCATCTTGACCTTTCAGTCCTTCTTCCCCTGAATCCCTCTAAACCATAGTGGTCTCATAGCTGACGAACCCAGTATCTCTTTTACCCCTTTTGTTGAATCTTGCATGTGGGCTTTCAGTAAATGTTTACACTGGACATTGGCAGGTAGGAAGATGGTAATTTTCTGAGAAGCTAACTCCTTCGTTGCACTGACCTTCATAACTGTTTAGCACCAGGGTAATTTTGCTATTTCCTGATAAGTCCAGAATTCTGATGTGCTTTTTAATTGAAATTATAGAAAGACAGTGAAAACAAAAAAGAAAAAATTCACCACTGCATTTTATCGTCCTATCTGGCAACCAGCAAATGTATAAAATCTTTAAAAGGTCTAGAATGATAAAAAAAATTTTCCAATTGACATTCTTTCCATTTTATGGAAACCCACAGCTTTAATATATACGAGCAGTTAACTTGTTTTTATTCTGCTTAAACTTTGGGAAAGAAGAAGAATTTGATTCACTGGTATTTGCTGAGTAGAAAATAGCAACATCTTTACAATAGACCAATTTCATCAGCCTTATAAATTAAATTATTCAGGCAAAGATCATGCTCAGAAGTAAATTCTCTAAATAATGGTACATATTTTTTTCCTGCAGCTTAATTGCTTACTTTTCCCCCAGCTCCATCTACTTATCATATGCCCTTTTTATTCCTCAGGCTAAACATTCTCCGTTTTTCCACTTAAATTTTTTTTTTTTTTTGTACTTGTAAAGTTTCCATCTTTTCCCTTGCCTCAATCCACTTGCAGGAACTGACTTTTTTCCCTTATTGATTTCTATTTTTAGGGATATTTGGTTCAGCACTATCTCTAAGTCCTTTTAATAGTAAGAATAACAATAACTATACTACTACTAATAACATCTACAACACATAGAACATTCAACTATGTGCCAGACATTGTTCTCAATATTTTACATGTATTAACATTTAATATTCTTAACAACCCTAAGTGGAAGTTACTATTATTAGCCCCATATTCTAGGTGGGGCACTTGACAGCACAGAGAAGTTAAGCTAGTAAGTGGGAGAGACAGGATTTAAACTGAGGAGGGTTTAGTTGCAGTTTGTGGACTTAACCACCAGGCTAACCTCTCTACCTCTACAGTATCCTTATAATGTTGTGTTATTTTATTATTTTATTTTTTTCCTTTCCCACTAATATCCTGGTGCAAGATCTGATTTTCATTCACCTCGTGTTCTTGCACATCTTGACTTTTCACTCATGTCTTCCTTTATACATCCAAACAATAGTTATCTCACAGATGATAAACTTTAGTGCAACCCAGTACCTCCCTTAGATACCCCGAGAGGTGGAGGGCTACTTGTCTTTGTAAACTCAAGAATTTATTATCTAAATTCTTCATATTAAGTAGGAGAGATTAGGCCATTCATTAGATTTTTTATTTTATTTTTTTACAAAACAGCGTTATTGAAGTATAACTGATACACTGAGAATTGCACATATTTAATGAGTACAGTCTGACGAGTTTGGAGATACGCAAAGCCCAGTGATACCATCACTACAATCAAGGCAATAGACATATCCAACGCCTCCTAGAGTTCTCTCTCTATCTCCCTGTAAGAACACTTAACATGAGATTCGTTAAGGAAATAAATTTTGAAGTACACAATGCCTTATTGTTAACTGTAGGCACATGTTGCATAGCAGATCTCCAGAACTTATTCATCTTGTATAGCTGAAACTTCATACCCATTGAAGAACAACTCTCCATTTCCCCCATCCCCCGTTTCCTGGAAACGGTTATTGTATTCTCTGCTTCTATGAGTTTGACTATTTTAGATAGCTCATATAAGTGGAATCATGTAGGATTTGTCTTGCTGTGGCTGGCTTGTTTCACTTAGCACAATGTCCTCCAGGTTCATCTAGGTTGTCACAAATGGCAGGATTTCCTTCCTTTTAAAGGCTGAATAATATTCCATTGTATGTACACACAACATTTTCTTTATCTGTTCATCTGTTGATGGCATTTGTTTCCATAGCTTGGTCATTAATTTTAGACTATATCAATGATCTGGAAGTAGCCTTCAGATATGAAGCAGGAACCCAGGGGGAGGCGCCAGGGAAAGATGGCGCACTGGAACAGGAAAAGCCATTGTTTCCCGGGTTCAGTAGAAATGACACAATGTGGAGGCAGGCTCCTGTGGCCAATCTTTGACAAGGCTATGAATTTAGAGTTTTGCAAAAAGAAGCCCAGTTTCTCCTAAAGGACAAATGGCTCATGCTGCTGGGGAACCACATGGGTAAACAAGATAGTACTTTCACATACTTCTGAGCTTGAGAGTTCTAGGATGCTTGAAAGATGGTTAGAAGGTTCTGAAGACCTGATGAAGTCTTTAGGGACTAAGAGATGGAAGTGCATTCCTTTCCTAAATACCAAGGGCCAAGAATGAAAAGAACCCATTCCAGAGCCAGAGGAGAGGGAAGGGCCTCTGGGAGGCCCTGAAAATCCCACTAATCTGAGCAGTGGTGCCAGCCCTCTGTGGGGTAGGCCACATCATATAGGATAGATGGGTGGCTGAAGGCTGAATCTGCTCCTCGGACATGTTTTGTCTGACATGCTTTCCTGTTTTAAAGAAATGAAATCAGTTGCCAACATTAATATGAGGGTGAGCTCACCTAATAATTTGGATTCCTGCTTTCTCTTGGTTTCCTAATCTTCATATTTCCACTTGGAAATCACCAGCTGGTCATGAGTAGAGGCTATGCCCTTTAGACTGGCTTGAGCTCTCTGGCTTTTCAGTCCCTTTTACTGACCATTGTCTTTACATCTGGCCTGCTTCACCTATTCATGTTACCTGCTTGGCTTGTTGGGCATTTAAGTTTGCCACGTGTGGACTGCATCCTGAGTAGCTTAATGTATATCAGACCCCCAATCCCCACCAAACATTTCTAGGCCCACTTAACAGATGTTTCCTGGAGCCATCTCAAAAAGGGTGTCAAAAAAGACATAAGCTATATAAACTTACTATTTCAAGAAACTTTATAACTTACCCATGAGAGCTGTTTTTTTACAGTGATACATAATAAAATCCTTCAACAAAAGAGGCCTGGGCGCTTGTTTAAAAGCACACCAAGGAAGGAGAGATAGCATGCCTCCTATTCCCCTTTTTAAAAGAGAACCATACTACTACATATTTATTAAAACAGCTAACATAAAAAAGAGTGATAATACCCAGTGTTGGTGAGGATGGGGAGAAAGGGGAGCAACTGTATCTCATATACATTGTTGGTGGGAATGTAACATGGTACAGCCACTCTGGAAAACAGTTTGGCAGTTTCTTAAATTAAATATGCATCAGTCATTCTCTTAGGCATTTCTCCCAGATAAATAAAAACTTAAGTTCTCACAAAAGGCTGTACAGGCATACTTTATTTTATTGTACTTTGCTTTATTGCACTTCACCGATGTTGCATTTTTCACAAATTGAAGGTGAGACCCTCCACCAGCAAAAAAGATTGACTCACTTTATTGCAGTGGTCTGGAACCTCACTTGTAATATATCTGAGGTATATTGTACACAAATGTTCATAGCAGTTTTATCTGTAACAGCAAACAAATTAGAAACAACCAAGATGTACCTTACCTGGGGAATGGATGAATAAATCCTGATATATTCATCCAATGGAATACTACTCAGCAATAAAAAGGAATGAACATTGTTGATACCTGCAACAACCTGGTTGGAACTCAAGAGTATTATGTTTATGTAAAAACATCAATCTCAAAAGGTTACATGCTGTGTGATTCCATTTATATAACTTTTTTTTTTTACACAGAATGCTTCAAGAATTTGCAGGTCATCCTTGCACAGGGGCCATGCTAATCTCTGTATTGTTCCAATTTTAGTATATGTGCTGCCGAAGTGAGCAGTATATAACGTTCTTGAAATCACAAAACTATAGAGATAGAAAACAGATTAATGGTTACGAGGGGACAGGGATGGGGTAGGGGAGTGGGATGAGAGGTGGATTTGCAAATACTAAAAGCTAGCAGGAGAAAGTTCTTTTGTGGTGATGGAACAGTTCTGTATCTTTGTTGTAGTGGTTACATGAATGTACACATGGAATAAAATTGCATTTACACACGAATGCAGCTTTTTAGAAAATGGTAAAAACAAAGTAAATTCTGTAGTCTAGTTAATGGTAATGTACCATTGTCAATTTCCTGGTTTTAATATTTTAATAAAACTTTTGTCATCATTGGGGGAAGCTAGGTGAAAGGTAAATGGGACTTGGTACTATTTTTGCAACTTGTGACTCTAATTATTTAGGAATAAAATTTAAAAAGAAAGGAAAATAGGCTGAATGCCTAAGGCGGTGTTTGGGGAGGTGAGCAAGAGGAGCATGGAGAGGCAAACTAGGGCTGAGAAATATCTATAGATGTTTAACCTACAAAAGGCTTAAATTTGCTCCCCCATTATCAGTTCTGCTGTCACTACCTCTATAGTGCTCTTTATTCTGCTCATGTTAAAGTGTTTCTCTTTTGTTTCGAAGTTACAGTGTTGAGCAAAGAACTAGCTCTATTCCTAATGGCAAACTAATCAATCTTAGCCCATTGAGTGTAGTCTCCAGGACCTCAGTACTTTTCAGTTATTAGTTTTCCTATTACCTAATATTCAGAATCTGCTTCTTTGCTGTCAGAGGTATTTTTTATTTTAGCATCTGAGTTTGATGCCATTGCAGATGCTAGAAGTTGCCAGAAGGCTGTCCTCCAGATAAGTCTCTTGCTCCAGCTTGTATCACTGTTTGTTGCAATTAGCATTCAGAATATGCACTGTCATCTTATTAAAATTTATATTTTTTAATGGAGAAAGCCCATGGAGAGTTGATTGTGGTGCTGTGGCTTACCCTTGCTCTTCTTAGTTACCTGTGTCTAAATTAAGCTGAACTTCGGGGCCTCAGCTATTTCTAAACAGGAATCACGATTTACTAAGGTTAATGCCTGGGGGAACATTAACCTTGCAGACACTAATCTAATTCAGTGCCATCACAAGTGCATAATTTGGGACTTTGGAATTTCGCCAAAAAGCACTATTCAAATGAACATTCAGTTGGCAAGGGGTGGGAAGGTGGGTGTGGACAGGAACTCCAGAAATGGTTATATAGTTATTCTAACACCTTTCCTTTCCCTCTCCCCTCAGAGGTTAAGTATTAGTTAAGTATGTTGAAGCAGAGACACTAAATAAATCTTCAGACTATTATGAAGAAATCGTAATGAAGGTGTTTCGTCCCATTGTAAGTTTCTGACGCTCATAATCATTCAACATTTACAGAGCATCTTTTCTATGTCACATGTCTGACCTTGTAGTAGGGTCGGGACATAAAGATTAGTAACTGTATGCACAAACACCTCAGGGTGCCTAATAAATGTTAGCTGAATAGCACCATTAAGGTCACAATTGGGCTAAGGTCACTTACAGGATCTCCAAAGGATGAGACATAATTGTGCAATTCTAGCTTTCCATAGATCATTACCAAGTCCTTGCCATATAGACCGAGGTTTGGGCCCCAGGTGAGGTGAGCGGGAAATACCATGTAAAACCTTGCGCAACAGGGTCCAGGGCCGGATCTCTTGATCCTGCTCTGTGCTCACACCTTGCAACTCAGTTTGCAGACACTAACGGGGTTTGCTAGTTTCAAGGGCGCAGGGCCGCCGCTTCCGGAAGAGGTGGTAGAGGGCTAGGTAAGAGAGGAGAAACGAAAAAGCCAAGAAATTCTGGCAGATAACCTTTCACCTATGTTTCCGCCCCTTCCTTTTCCCCGGGCCTGAAACGCACACGACCCCCTAAGTCCTCCACTTCTCAGAACGGTAGGCACTGATTAAGGCTGATGGCGGACCCCCACTCAAAGAGGTTTCCGATCTTTTTCAAATTGCTATCCTTTCAGGCCCAGCCAGGGGGACCCGCAGCTCGGGCCAGCTTCCCCGGCCACGCTGGGCTGATGACACGCAGGCGCCGAAATCGAAGCCACGCTGGGTCTTCCCAGCTGGGTCGCGGGGCTAGAGAGGGCGGGCGCCGCGGAGCGCTTCCCGTGTGCGGGGCTTCCCATAATGCACCGCGCCGGCAGTGGCGGCGACCGCGGCGACGCTCTAGCCGCGGCATGTCTGCGTCTCGACTGCTCTGGGAGGAGGAAGAGAAGGAGGAAGAGGAGGAGGAGGGGGAGGAAGAGGAGAAAGGCGCAGGGGTGGGAGCTGTTGCCGAAGCTGCCACAGCAAAAGTTCTCCCCCTTCCCCCCTTCCCCTCTTCTCAAGGCCCCGAGAAAGGCTGGAGCTGCCACCGTCTGCAGTCGGTGACCGCGCGACTCGGCGCCCGCCCGCGGTAAAGCGCTCGGCCTGGCAGGCCCAGGCCCGGGGGAGGGCGGGGGAGGGGGAGGGGGCGGCGCGCGGGGGGAGCGCGCAGCGGTAACGGCTTGACCCCGGGGGGAGTGAGCCGTGGCAAGGCTGGGGGTGACCAGGCGACCGGCGGAGGCCGAGGGAAATGCAGGAGCAGGCTGGGGGACGGGAGGAAGCTGGGCGCGGATGGTGGGTTGGGGGTTTGAGAAAGGATAATGACGGGGGTGGCGGAGGCGAGAAGGCGGCCTCCGAGGCCTGCGGTGGGGGGGTGTCAGAGGTAGGGAAGGAGGTGGGATGTTTGCATGGGGAGGCCAGAGGGTGCTCGGTGTGGATGTGAAAAGGCTAGGGAGACACCAGGTTTCTGTCCACCGTGCCTGGTGCAGTGCTTTATGCACCGCAGGCCTCAGTCACAGTGTTCTTTGGCAGAAGGGAAGGGCAGGGGTTGGAGAAAAGGGAATCCTTGCAGGAAACCTAGTGGGAGTGTGTACCAGGAGAGGCCGGGGGAAAGATACCGGATAGGTGGAGGAATGCAGGGGGTGGCAGTGGAGGAGTTCTTGAGGATTCTGGGGGGTGTTCATTGTGCAGATATGTTAGGTATATTGTTATGGAAAGAACTGAAGCCTTTCCAAAGAAAGGGAATGAAGGGGTTTCCGTGAATAGGAAGGATGGTGTGTGAAGCGAGAGGGAGAGCTAACTATTATCCTAGAGAATATGAAGAGAATGCATGATAGAATAGACAGATGTAGTAGAATTAGTAAATGTCGGCCCAAGGACTAAAGGGTTATTCCAGATGGGCCAGGATGGCCTAGTTCCGAACGTGTTTGGGCTCTTCTGTACATGACATCTGGTAAGTGTGGGTCCCGGTAGTGGTTGGGGTCACCGAAAATTAGACCTTAGTCTGTAATTTGGTCTGAGACATTTTACACCCGCACCAGTGAGTGTGAGAATCTCTGAAACAGACCTTAAGAAAACACCTGGCCCACAGGTATTCTCTAGGCCACGGAGTTTAGATTTTAGGAAATTTGAAGTATCATCATTTACTAGAGGCTGGATGAACACGATCCTTGCAAATGCTGAAGTGGAAATTACTTGATTTGGTGGTTTTCTTGTTTATCGCCCAGCTTAAGTGGTCCAGAACTGGTGCCATATTCAGCTTGCTTGGGTTGCACTACACAGGGTGATAATTAATGATGGGGGTATTCCATGCATGGTGGCCCTTTTTTGGAGGATCCATTTATAGCTCAAATTAGTCTAATTGGCTGCACTGGTTCCATAACTGGGGCTGGTAGGAGACCTTCAGTCATTCACATTTCCTGAATATGTACTCTCATTGAGGCAAGGTGATATTGAAGGAAATGCATCAGCCTACAAAGTGTGGCCAGCAGAATGAAGGATCTAGAATATCTGTTTTGGTCTTAGGTTGCAAAGCTGGGACTGGTTGCCTTGAGGTCTAGGGGAACTTGAAGAGACCGGATTTATTTTTTATTAGCATTTTTGTGTCAGGAAATGAACCAAGGCCTGCTGGATTTGCTGAGTTCACACCAGACCAGATTTCCAAGAGGGAACTCTGGGCTAGGAGCATACTCTTAAAATTCTATTCACTTTTTGAATCAGCTTTATTCACCTGAAAATTGGTTATTAAAGATTTGTATACATGTTACATTGTAATATTAATCCAAGTGAGGAGAGAGTAGTATGGAAAATCTTTTTATGGAAGTGGAAGGTGAGGGGATTAATGAATGAGATGGAAAGATGGATATTCATTTAGCGAATATCTCTAAAGGAGGATGATAATTTAGCATTAGAGTAGAGACGGGCTTCTATTAAAATTTTTCTCAGCAATAATCCAGGATTATTTTTTAAAAACTGGAAAACATTTTATGTCAGTACAACATGTATAACTGTGGGATGTTTCAATATATTGCATGGTAGGATGTACCCATTTTTATTGTCACCACGGTGTGAGAAGGTCTGTTTTTCTTCCCCTCACCTGCACTGTATATTATCAGTTCTTTAATTTTTGTAAGTTTATGGACTTAAATATAGCATGTCATTATTGTTTCTTTTCCCTTTTAAATTATAGGAAACAATACAGGATGTAAATAATTTAAAAATAAAACTATACGGAGGGAGCTTGTCTTGAAAAGCAGTAGCCCCTGTCTCATCTCTTCAGTTGCAGCCCCACTTGCCAGTCTACTACTTCTAAGCATTAATTTTTGTAGTTCTTACTAGGCTTTTCTCCAGGTCTGCAGATAATCTGAATGCACTATTATTTCTTGATTGATCAAAATGACATTATGAAGAAGTCAAGACTTTTCACAGTGAATGGAAAGGATTTGTGTCACTGGCATTATCTCCTTTCTGCCTCTCCTTTCTAGCCTTTGGTAGTTACTGTTTTATTCAATGTTGTCTTTGTATCTTGAAGTAATATACTTAAAGGGAAAGCCTTTAAAATTAGACTGGAAATACTGGGTGAGATGATAAAGAGAAGTTTGTTGGATGGACCTATATAAGAAAGACTAGACTGTAGGAAACATTGTCTTTGCAGCGTAAGGGTTTTCTAGTTAGCGATGAGGAAGAGTTACTTGGCAATGATAGTTCACCTTCGTGAATTAGTTACCAGGTCAACTGTGTAGCATTCTTTGACAGTCTTCTGGAGAGTTTTAGTGTGGGGAATCTGGGAATGCATTAAAATGACCCTTAATTGTTCTTTCCAGGCTTCTGTGGCATTTCTTATGTTTTTAGGAAGGAAGGGATTAACGTGGATATGTGTTTCTTTCTTGTGGAGAGATGGGTGGGGAAATGTGCTACAAGGGGGAGGATGGTGAGGGAGAGGGTATGTCGGAGATGGTGATCATTTTGTGGGCGTCTGTAGAAAAGGTAAAGAATTCTGAGGACACTTGGATAGAGTTGGTGTGAAGAGAGATTTAAATTACAGTGGTGAGACTGTGATTTGTGGCAGTTACAAGGAAATTAGTGTATTAAGCCACAAATATGTTGGCAATACGGTGGGAAAGGTATGCCGCTCATGTATTACGATAGATTCCTGAAATACTGTTTTTGGTTGTTTGTGTCTGGGATGCAGCATCACCAAGTCAGTGTGACTGTGATTGAGAGAAATAGAAAGATGTCATTCCCGTTTGAGGAAGTCTTGTTTAAGTAACCCCACCCCTTGAGAATCTTAATTACTTTGAATAAAAACAACGCTCACGGATAGATTACATACTGTTAAATGTTGTCTTTGCTTATGGGCATTATTCTCTCTTTGTTTTGCAAATGGTGGCTAGATTGTAACCTTTTCTAGAGATGAGACTTGAATCTCTAGGGACACTCAACAGCTTGATTCTTCAGTGCTTAATAAATACCTGTTGAATGACTGATAGAAAGTAGTGTTCACTGCTTTAGTGATAATTGGGGGAATGTGTGAAATAGCTGAGCACTATGGGGGTATTGCAGACAAAATGTGTGTGTGTGTGTGAAGGACAAAAGGGATATCCAACTGGGGGTGGGGGGAAGGCTTTTAGATTTAAGAGAAGACAGAAGGGAACTGTACCGGTTGCAGAAACATCACAGGTGTGGGACCAAAGGTTCTCTTCTGAGCTGAGGCTTGTTTCGTTTGAGTAAATCTGGTCTGGAGCTGGGGCTGGTTTAATTTGGATTTTCTTACCTCAGGCCGAGAGGACTGCTTAGAGATTTTTAGTTGTTTTAAGAATCTGTCTGATTTGATTTAATTCATTTTTAAGATAAGAAAAATGTGTTCAATGAAGTTCTACCTTGAAGGAATTTATAATATTTATATTCTTTTAAGGGGAGAAAGGCAGTTTTGAGTAAATCCAGTAACAATCTAAGACTTCAGAGAATTGATTTTTTTAAAACAAATATCAAAAATTGTACCTTTGATGAGAATTTTTGTATTTTGGCAGTCATTTTCAAAGTAGTGTTCAGAACTTTTTTGTAACACCTTTTCTGAATCACCTTTTCCTATTGAGTATCTGCTGTGTGCCGTGGGAGTGGGGAGCCTATAAAGATGAGTAAAACAGTCCCTATGCTCTAGGACTTCATAATCCCTCTAGGATGGCACAATTGCAAACAACACAGGGCATAATGTCGTTCTGAATAGTCTCATTGGTGACAAATCTTTTTAGTTTGAAAGATTTGATTTTTAGAAATGCTGAAGATCTGTTGATATCAAGTAGACTGAATAAAGAATAGTTTTGGTTTAAATTCACTTAGTGACTGAAATGGGAATGATTTTTTTGTTTGACTTATTAACTGACTTTGGAAACCATTCCCAGAGAGGAAGTTGGAAATATTTTGAATGCAGGTGACAGTTTATATGTAGTTAGTTAGGCACTAAGATTAATGTTGGTTAAATGCATCAGATGGTTGGATGGAGTGAATAAATAACTGATAGCCTCCCAAGGTAAATATTTTAAAGAGTACCACGCTGATATTAATATGTAAATAAATTTTGGGTATGTTAATAGTTTCATTACTGTGAACAAGAGAGTTTATGAGTAAGTTCCCAAATGAGTTTTACAGATAGTGAAGTGCTTTAGAAGCTCAGAGAATGGAGAAATGAACATCGGCTAAGGTTTGGGGAAAGGATTTCTGTGTACCATACTTCAGCTAGATATTTGAAAGGATTCCTTAGGGATCTCAGGAGAGGAACTAAATTGCTCCAAATTTCTCTTGCAGCCCTAGAATGAACCTAGAGTCCTGGTCTATTTTTGTCTGAATGCTTTCTGCCTATTTCATTTTCGCTACTCCTCCTGGTTTGTTCCTTTTCAAATCTACCTTTGCTGGGTAGATTTTTGAGCCCTTTAGAACAACTGGGGTAGGAGGAAGAGTGTCTATTTCCGTCTATATCTAGTGTAACTTTTAGTTTTTCCTTTTTTGAGTCTGTACCCCACAATTGCTTGGTCTCTGTGAGTGAAGAGCGTGAGTCAACTTGGCTCTGTTATTCTGGCATTTTCCTGCATGCTTTTCTCAAAGCTGCTTTCTGAATTACAGAACAGAATAGAAAATTGAGGGCATATGTCCAGTAGACACATCCTTGTTGAATAAATGAATGGAGAAGAAGTATCTGAGATAATTTAGGAAATCTAAATTATCTTTATGTTTTCTCTTTACTTCAATTTATTTATTTGTAACCAGTCTTTTTCTACAAAGGATTTAATGGTGCTGCCAAAGTATATGTACATGAATTGAAATAATTGAGGAAGTTTAATTGAAAATGAAAGAAAAATCTATTTAAAGAATATAAGATCTACACCTGAAACTAATATAAAATAATACTGAATGTCAACTATAATTGTAAAAAACATTACAGTGATGTAAAGTACAGCATAGGGAATATAGTCAATAATATTGTAATAACTATGTACAGTGTCAGATGGATAATAGACTTATTGGGGTGATCACTTTGTGGGGTATATAAATGTCTAATTACTATGTTGTTTTGTACACCTAAAACTAATATAATATTGTATGTCAGCAGTAATTGAAAAATAAATTTTTAAAAATTAAAAAATATAAGATCTATCATTATGGACATTAGAAAACTAGGAGTAAAGTGGAAGATAAGCAGATGTAGAAGAAAAGGTGCTATCTGATAGAAAGTATGATTCTGAAAGAAGAAAAAGATTAATATAAGTTATGTTTAGAGGAAAGCAAGAGAAGATTGAAGGTAAAGCGGATTATTTGAAGTTGCTATTTTAGGGAGGAAGATGGTAGACTATTTGAAGGATAAGCGTTAACAGAAGTTGGAATGTAGTAAGAATTACTTATGTTGATTTATACCTGGTTTCATAAAATTATGGGATGAGTTTTCTTTAGTCCAGAGATAATGCAGTCTCATTGTATGCAAAAGCATTGTTAAATGCAGTCAGGAATAAATCCTTTGAAATTTATATTCTGATAAGGGAGCTGCGTTTGTGCACAAATACCGTGTTTCCCTGAAAATAAGACCCAGCCGGACAATCAGCTCTAATGTGTCTTTTGGAGCAAAAATTAATATAAGACCCGGTCTTATTTTACTATAAGTATTATATATAAGTATTATATTATAGTAAAATAAGACCCGGTCTTATAGTAAAATAAGACCCGGTCTTACATTATAGTAAAATAAGACCGGGTCTTATATTAATCTTTGCTCCAAAAGACACATTAGAGCTGATGGTCCGGCTAGGTCTTATTTTCGGGGAAACACGGTAACTACACTATGATCACAAATGTATCATAAGAAAATACCGAATGTTAAAAGGGAGTAAATACATTTGATTAAGGGAAAACCTGTGACTGCATTTAGTGGCATGGAAGTGGCATTTTAGCTAGTCTTTGAAGGGATGGATAGGATCCCAACTGGCAGAAATTACTAGAAAGAGCATTCCCCCATGAGGGATTAGTAAAAGCAAAGGTTTGGAGGTGAGAAGCCAAGGATATATAGAGAATAATAGTAAGTTAAGTTTTTTAGTAGAATAGTAAGTAAGGTTTTTACTGTGACCCACAGTAAGAAATGGATGTTACATCTTCACCTGATATATGCATGTGTGAATGTTTGTGTGTACATGTAAAACAGCAAGTTTCAGTAACTATAACAGTCCTTACCATGTTGGATGTTCTTAGATGTTTTCTATTTGTCTAAAAAAAAATGAAAGATTATTGTCACTCATTAAACTGGTTTCAGGACTAACTAAATTGATCACATCCTGTGGTTTGGAAGATAGAGTTCATGAATAGGTCATAATATGATATAAGTTGAGAAAAGGGTCATTTGGGGTTGGGTAGAAAATGGATGGCCTTTAAAGCTGAATTCAGTAGTTTGTATTTGATAGGACGTGGTGTTGTGCTTGGTAAGCAAATAGAAGCTGGATTTAAGTATTGGCCTTTCTGTTTACCCACGCCTTAATTATGGAAAGAATTCCTTTCTTTCTGAGACTCAGTTTTCTCATCAGGAAATTGATAATCATTATACTGTCTGGCAAGGATTTGAGGATTAAAGTATGTTAACATACATGATTGAAGTGTACCTATTGAACTTTTTTGAGAATTGAATCAAGGGCTGTGTATTAGATGACTTAATCTGACAATAGCTAAACCATAAGGAGAGATTGGGGGCAGTGTGGTGGTAGAGTGAGATTGGCGGTGAGAAGCCCCATTAGGAGGCTACTGGAGAGACTAAGACGGACTCAAATTAGTTTGATAGCAGCAAGATTAGAAATGCAGGGGTGGGATGTGTGATTAGATGGAGAGAGGAGGGGAAGATGACTGGAAATTTAGAGTTGTGGAAAGATTCAAAAGGCAGCAGCTGAAATTGGGTTACATTTTTTGGGTAGTTTAGTTTTGTTGGACAGTTGAGTAGTTTCTATTTTTTAGAGGTTGGAGGAGTTTAGCTTGACTCAGTATGCAGTGGGGAACTATTTTTGAGTGGGGAGATACAGTGGGTTTAAGAATATTAATCTGGTGAACTGTTTTTGTTTTGCAATGAAGAGAACCTAGTAACCAGAAGACAGAGTTAGGCTGTGACAAACGTGTGAAGTACTGAGAGTATAAGTGGGGATGGTGGTAGTGGGAATAAAAGGAAAGGGATAGATACGAGAACTACATCAAAGACAGATACGAAGGGTATGATGGCAAGTGGGATTTTGGGAAACAGTGGAGAAAAAGGGAACAAGAAAAATTATGGGAAATTGCAGAGCTTTCAACATGGGTGACTGAGAATGGTGGTGCCATTAACAGAAATTATTGGATCAGGTAGCAGAACTGTTTTGGTGGGGAGGAATGGCTGCTTGAGTTTTAAGACACATTGACCAGTGTGTGAGACACCAATAGAAGTATCCAAGGGGAATTATCCAGCTAGAATTAAAAATATTGGATTCAGCTGAGGAAAGCGGTCCAGTAGCGATTTGGGAATATATACATAGAGTTGATAATTGAAGCTACTAATTCTGGATTTGGTAGAGCGCTGATGGTTATGAAAATATTTGGACTGATAATTGAGCTGTTAATTGAAGCAATAATTGAAGAATGTAGTTAAAAAGACGTCATCATATTCTAATTCCTCAGGAATAAATTAGATTGAGCCAGAGGATGATGGTTTAAAGATTATTTTTGGGAGCTGGGGGAAGACAATCATCGAACAAATGATAAACATAATTACTGCAGATGCAGTGGTAAGAGATGAGATGTGAGGGGGAGGGAATTAGAGAAAACTCCAGGACGGAACTTGGGAAAATACCCAGTTTTTGGGCTAAGAAGAGGACCAATAGTCATTGGAGACTGAAGAAGCAACTAGAAAGACCAGAGTAGAATCATGTGATATAGTGACATAAACCAAAGGAGGTAGTTCGTCATTGCCAAAGAGGATAAGGGTTGGGTGGTGATGGGTCATAGGTTTGGTACATTGAGTTGTTTTTTTTTTGGTTTCCAAGAACAATTCAGAGACCAGAACGCATGGGGGTAAAGAACTTAGTGGACTGGGAGAATATGGGAGCATTGACTGTAGGAATTGTATTAAGAAATTTATTTTAAGAAGGAGGAACAACTCTTTTTCTAAAACGGGAGGCAATAAGTAACAGATGGATGAAGATACAGAATTTTAGAAGCTGTAAAGAGATCTGAGAACAGGTGGAGAAGCTGTGATTTAAGGGACTTTTATGGAATAGATTGATGGGATTAATGATTTGAATTAGTCAATGAGATGAGAGATGTGTTTAGAATAAATCAGTTGTAGACAATTTCATAGCTTTTTGGTGGTGCTTAACACTCAATGGTGTGGGTGGGTGTGGAGAAAACAGATGGTGAAGATTATCATTGGGGAGATACATGGTGACTATAATGGAAAGTCGTCATATTCTGGAGAGGACAGTGTGAAAATGGGCAACGGACAAATTTAAATTGTGTAGGGAGACAAAGGAACCTAAAAGGAGGTGAAGAGCAGGTGTAGAACTAGAAAATAAAGTAGCTGTGGATTAGAAAAATAAAGGGTTTCTGAAGTTACAGTCCTAGTGGTACAGCACTTTCAATTATGACCTGTTTTCAGTATATATTCATGGGTGGCTGAAGTACTGATGAAGGTTTTAAGAGTTGAGGAAGGTTAGAATGTAGAAAGTTCTTCAGTATCATTTTTTGAAGTCACTGAGAATAATGGGTGAATACGGAACAAAATAGAATTGAAATGTTTGAGGAAGGAAGGTGGGAGGGTATTCTGGAGCTTGGTAGATGTTGCTGATGGAATGATTTGAATAATGTGAACTGCAAAGAGATTTTTTAGTGATAGTGAACAGTGGGAGTGTCCCTGGGGAGCAGGAAGCAGTTGGTCCTTTCATCAAGCTGAAGGAGTAGGAGAAGGGATAGCTGAGTCATGAGAGAAGCAGGTTGTCCAGGAAAAGGCAAGCTTGAGTTAAGATGAGGTGGCCGCAACAATCCAGGCAAGAGATGACAGTGATCTGAATTGTTGTGGCATTGGGATGGAGATAAATAGATGAATTTGTTACATTCACCCGTTATTTCAATTTCTTTATAAATAAATTATACTTTCAAAATCATAACCATATGTAACATACATATGATATAAATTCAGCTGAGAGATTTGTGTATTAGAAATGAGACAATGAAACAAACGATGAGGTGGAGAGGTACTAACATGAAAGGCAGAAGAAGACCTGGGGTGTTTGTTGACAAAGAACATGGACCAGCCGATAGAAGCTAGTAAATGGATAAAATGGAAATGAATGGAGGAGGTTGGAGTTACCTGACTAGGAATAAGAATAAGCTGAAGAAGAGAGTGAGTAGCTTTAGGAGAGAAAATATGGAGAACACATAATGCTACCTAGGAAATAATGCCAGGAGCCTATTCCTTTCCTGTGCAATCAGGACAGTCCTCGCCACCCGTGATGTTGTAAAGGTGACAGGACATCATGCATAGCTATTTAAAAAAAAAAGGCATAAATGATAGAGACATTGAGATCTTTGATCTCTGCTTGAGTGCCTCAAAACCACATCAAACTTATTTACAAAAATTGTGTGGTGATAATTTGTATACGTAAAGAGGTGCAGGTAAAAAGTAGAAAGAATGCTTTGGATGGTAGGAAGGAAGTGTCCTAAGGGATCTAACACAGCCTCTATAGCTTGCTTTCTTGTCTAAATGATTTTTATCTCATTTCTTTTTTTAATTAAATTTATTAGTTTCAGATGTACAAAACAATATAATGATTAGACATTTACACCCCTCTCTAAGTGATAACGGCACCAAGTCTACGACCCATCTGACATATCTAGCTACTGAAATACCATTGGCTATATTCCCTGTGCTGTACTTTACATCTCGTGACTATATATATATTTAATTATAGTTGACATCCAGTATTATTTTATATTAGTTTCAGGTGTACAGCGCAGTGGTTAGGTATTTATATAATCTATGAAGTGATCCCTCCATAAGTCCAGTACCCATCTGACACCCTACGTAGTCTTCGCAACATTATTGATTATATTCCCCTTACTGTATTTCACATCCCTGTTTTTGACTATTTTGTGATGACCAATTTGTATTTTCTAATCCCTTCACCTTTTCACTCATCCCCCAACCCTATCTCATTGCTTCGCGTTCTTAGGAGGCTGGTTTGCTCTGTCTTCTCATTTCGTTTATTACCTGTAGATGGGTGACTTCCAGATATACAGTTCTAAAAATGCTTTCATATTTCTAGTTATTTATCATTTATTGAACATCTCTAAAGGAGCTACTTTGCTAGTTCCAAAACCAAAAACTGGCTGAAACTGAAACACTTACTTTTTAAAAATTTTGTTTTGCTTTTAAATCTTGGACATTATAACCTCAGGTCTTGAAACCTTCATCTTCTTCCATTGATGATATTTAAGGCCTAGACCATTTTTTGGCTTGTGTCTCTGCTCTCAAACTTTTTGCTTGTCCAGTTCTGCAGTCGTATTCATTTATGTCAGACTTTGTCTTCTGTCAACCTTTCCCTTGTACTATCAAAGATTTGACTGTCAAGTGCTTACCTTAACTGTGGTTTTTGAGATTATCAGTGCCTTGCTGTGGTCCTGGCAGCTGACGTTTTAAATCAGTAAGGGACCAATGCTGTATGTTTCAAACCCTTTGTATTTGCATTATATTCCTTACATGATTAACTGAGCAAAGAATACTTTCTGACCCTCTCTGTTCAGATCAGGGTTTTTGATGTTACCCCATTTTGCAGAGAGTGTATTTGGTGGCAGAGAGAAAAATATGACAAGGTACAAAATACATCATAGTATTGGTGTTGCATCTTAGTGCATTTTTGCTTCAGGATGACTTCCAGAATCTAGCCCTGGGTCATTCATCAATTTCCCCCCTCCCTTTGGCATTTAGTCAGTCACCAGATTTAATAATGAAGAGCCTATGGAGACCCAGAGCTTTGAAAGCCTAAGAGGGCCCAGGGTTGTCACTTTGCCCAAGTCACATCTTTGCTGTAACCTGCCTGATTTGGTCTAGAATTATTTCCAGGACCAGCTTCAGACATAGCTTGGGCCTTGGTGTGTAGGGGTATGTTCTGAATATTTGAGTGAATTGTTTGGGTTAGACTAATAATGCATATCCTAAGGAAGGTGTTGGGAATGGTATAGTAGAAATGGAGAGAGTATGTTTTAAGTGATAATTATATTAATTTAACATAGATAAGTGACTTCACAGTATAGTGGTTGGATGCCTGAAAATCTTGGTTGGCATGGAGTTTTCCTTGTAAATTTGAGAAGAGCAATGTCCAAGGGATTAGAACGAAACACACACTTCATGTTTTGCAAGGTCCTGTATATGTGTGCTTGTCAACACTTACACATCTGCATGTATAGATACATATTATATTTTGGTAGAGTTGTATTAATTTGATTAGTTTCTGTAATTAGTCTTTAGGGAAATGAGCATGGTAGTCTTGAGTTATGGTGATTCAGATGAATTGGTAGAGAATATTTGGAAAGATTGTCAGGTTATTGGAGGTATGTTTAAATGGATTTTTCAGTGACTGACTGACTGGTGGCCTCCCTGAAATAGGTTCACAAAATTTGAGGGCAATTGGGCAAAATTTTGTGTTATGTGTGAGAGTTAGCTTTCAGGGAATGACAGAATAGACAAAAAAATGCAGTGTTTGAGAAAGTAATTTATGAATTATTTGGTAGGAGCTGATAAAAATTATAAAAGTTGTGGAGAGGTTTTGAATAGGTAAGTGGGAGATGGAAGGGATTTATTAGGTAGCTTGCTACTATTAGAAAAGTAAATTTCAAAAGAGTAAAATTGGAAAGATGGTTTAGGGAAATTATTCTTTTGGGAAAATGCAGTTCTTAGGTTAAAAACAAGGCAAGGGCAAACTAAAATGAGTAAATTAAGGTGTGGAGAACAGTAAGAAGCAGCCTTAAGGAAGAGGTTACAGAAAGAGATTTCTTATTGTTAAGTATTGTGTTGGATTCTACTTTTGATTAGTGGTTCAGTAAGGAAAGGGGCTTAAATTTCCCATGGTTTGTAAGGGTGGGGAATTTTACCGAGGATAATTAAGCATAATAGTTTTATTTCTTGAGAAACCCGGGACGTAGGGAGCCCGGGCCGGATCCGATAGCCCCACGGGAGGGATTTTGCCGGCGCTCGGCTCGGCGGCCGGCGGAGCAGCGGCGCGGAGTCGCGCGGGTGCTGGGCCCGGAGCCGCCGCGCGTCCGCCGGCATCGTCCGCGAGCGGGGCGGAGCAGAGCCGGGGCCGGTGGGCCGCGGGCCGCCGGGCTCCGCGCACCCCCCGAGGAGCTCCAGCGAGTGAGCAGGCCCGGCGCCGCGCGGTGGGGGCCGGGGGAGGAGCTTTCCTGCGCGCACCGAACCTCCGCACGCGGCTCTCAAGTCTCCCTTTTGTTGTGTGTGTACGTGTGTGAGTGTGCGCGCGCGTGCGGTAGTGCGCCTGTGTGCAGGGAGGCGGCGGAGGAGCGCGGAGAAGCCGGGGCTTTTCCTGCCTCGGTGGCTGGCGCGCCCGGGGCCTCGGCGGGCTGTGGGGCCTCCCAGACACCGGGCTTCCGGGTCGGGGCCCGCGGCGCAGTCAGGGCCCCTTGCCCCCGGCGAGATGGCAAACTTTGTGAGTGGCTTCTCGGCAGCTGACAAGTGTCTGCCTGACAGCGGGGCCGCCGAACCTTAATTGACACCCCTTTTGCCTCCTAACCCTGTTTTTCCCCAAATCTTCTGTTGGATTGCCTTGTGTTTAGTTTTATGATATGCGAAAAGGTCAGATGGGTAACTTGGTCTGTTAGACAGTTTTTTTTACTTAGTATCAAGAGCAAAAAATGTACGCCGGTATTCGCATATTGGTTGCGCTAGTAAAACCTGCAAGTTTAGTGGTAAGAACAGCCCTAAGGCCTTTCCAGATTTTGGCTGTGGGGCAGACTTTTGCCTTTCAGACTTTGTGAAGCACTTCTTTACAGTGCCAGGAAAGAGCTCCTTGTGTAGTAGACTAAAAGCTAGATAAAGTTAGGAAATGCAAAATTAACGCCCTTCCCAAGAGCTTGAATTAAAAACAGCTTTTTTTGGCTTTACATAATAATTCTGATTTGTGTAGTTTGCATATAGTTTTGCAAAATCGGGCATGGTGATTTAAAAAAGCATTTATTTTGTAGAGGGCAGTGGTAAAGGCACCACACAGTTTTGAAATTTCAAGTATGTTAAATGTTGCTATAAATAAAATCCTATTCAGATTTTTAGATTTAATAAATCTAAAAATACGTTTGCAGTTGTCCTTTGGGTGCAGGAGGAAGTCCTGGGTTTCTCAGTGCATGTTTCTGGGCAGATTTTCAGTATTGTCAGCATGATACGGGTATAGAACCTTAACCTGAGTGAATAATTTGCTTGAGATTACCAGTCTGTTTTGCAGCTGGGAATAGCCTCTGGGTCTCTTATTCCCAGTCTGGTGACCTATCCAAGAATAGACTAAGGAAACTAGGTATTTGTCGGTTTGGTGGAAAATATGGTTGAGTTGATTTTATAGAGAGTATTAAAGAGCCAAAAAGTGAATGTGTGAATTTTCTGTTGTAGCATTTAAATGTAGTTTCTCCACACTGAATGTCTTTGGCCTTTTTTTAAATACATAAAGGATTTAAGGATATGCCTTAGTGTTAACTTTTCATGGCATGTGTAGCATATTTACACTTCATTAAAACAGATTCTTACTGTATTTAACTGTGGGTGGATGTGTTTTTCATGTGGGTATTCTCAGTGGTTAAAGAATAGCAGGTGACTTGAGAATGTTTAATCTCAAATGCTAGGGAGAAGAATAATTTTGTTAACTTAATCTCTGATTTAAAAACCTTTGGCTTTATTGAGGATGGAACACCTGTAGATTTTCTCCTCAGCTTTTTATATTGTTATTCTCATTATTATTACTATATTAGCTCTGCACAATATTTGGTTAATGTGTTTTCAGTAGGCCTCATACAAAAGAGTATCTTTTCTTTTTATAGTAGAAGTATGTGAGTTGCAGTTGAACCTTTTTGTTGTGTTCATTCCTAGCCTTATACCTTTCCTCCTATATCACAAAAATGAAAAGTCTTTCTTCTTTCTCCTTGCCATCTTCAAAAGAACCCTCAGAAGTTTTAATCTAATATCAGAGGTTCTCCAGCAGAGGTGATTTTTGGAGACATTGTTGGTTGTTACCCGCGGGGATTCTAAGGGTATCTAGTGGGTCGATGCTAAACCTCCTAAAATGTGCCTGAAAACCCCCACAACAGAATTATCCAGTGCACAATGTCAGCAGTGTTGATGTTGAGAAACCCTGATCTAATAATATTCTCCCAAATAATTTAAACCTGTAAAAGTTATTTACGATATAATTAACAACATAATTATATATATTGTGTATTTATATAATTATAACATTTATAATGACATTTCTGTATCACATCTAAATGTTTTCCAAAGATGTCATTAGAATGATTATGGGTCAAAGGTTATAAAGTATAGTTTAGAGCATCATTATAAAGAATTTTGGACCGGGGAGACTAACAAGTATAACCCTTTCAGTATGCAGATAAGGAAACGGAGTTTCAGGGAGATTGTGACTTAACCCAAGGTGCCACAGATAATGCAGAGCTCAGATCTTGTTATTTCTATTATACTCTAATTTAAATTAATTTAAATTATTCCTAAGGGAAAAGTTATATCATTTTTCCTTGATAAATAAAATCATAAAACTACATTGTGAGAATCTCAGTATTCAGTGAATTATTGTTACTTTTTCAGATTTACAGAGTGTTGAATTCTTCAGCATGGTTTTGTAACCATTGTTTTTTAGCATCCGCTTTTTAAAAATATGTTGAAAATTTTAAAAGCACATAACAAATTTTAAACAAAATTTAAAGTTAATTATGATATCGTAGGCATCATTGGGAATGCAAACCCAACTGGAATTGTTAAAATGTCTTACGGTGTCTTGAGCTTAGACATGTGATTTGTTGTGAGGACCACAGTAACAGTGAGTTACTGCGCTGATGGTAAGTCTGTTCTATGTTCTAGCAAGAGCGTTTTGGCTAATTTTAGGAAAAGATGATAGAACTTTCAGGTGACATGTAATTGAGTGAAATATAAATTGGGTATGTATAATAGATGAAATATTTTCAAATTAAGCTGTGTTGTCAGAGGAAGAAGTATTCTTGGGGTTCTTAAGTTTAAAAATTTTTTCTGTTGTGCTGTTTTTTGTAATACGAGTAAAACTATGAGGACAGAAGACCCCTTGAGCAAAGATTTCTTTGAAAATTGTTTTATATAAGAAATTTATTTTATAGAAAAAATTTAAAAGGCATATTAGTAAAAAACAATACACTCACCAACTGGGGAAGTTGCTGTTAATATATTGATATATACAGTTTTCTTATACCTTCATTAACTTTTTATTATGGAAAAATTTAAGTAGCTAAAAAAATAGAATAGTAGTGACGAATCTCCATATACTCATGACCTAGCTTCAACAGTTAGCAGTTGATGTGATGGCCAGTCGCATTTCATCTGTACAGGCATACTACCTTGTTTTATTGAGCTTTGCTTCATTGTGCCTCGCAGGTGTGCTTTTTACACATTGAAGGCAAGAGCCTCAACCAGCAAAAAGATGACAACTTGCTTTATTACGATATTCTTTATTGCGGTGGTCTGGAACCAAACCTACAATAACTCTGAGGTCTGCCTGTACCTCTACCCCTTTCTCCCCTCTCATTATTTAAAAAAAAAAAACCCCAAAATGACCAAAGCTCTATTTTGGAACAATTGTATTGTAGACTCACAAGAAGTTGCACAATTAGTACAGAGTCATGTGTATCCTTTGCCCAGTTTCCCCCCAATGGTGACAACTTACAAAGCTCTAGGAAGACATCAAAACCGGGAAATTGACAATGGTACATCACTGTTAACTAAAAAGTGGTGAAAGGTAATTTTCACCACTTTTTAAAACCTGAATTCATTTTTGTGTGTATAGTTCTATGCAGTTTTTTTCCCATGTATATAAATTCATGTAACTATCACCTCAGGAAAGATACAGAACTAACTGTTCAGTACCGTGAAGAAAACCCCCTTTGCGACTTCTTTATATTCGTACTTCAACCCAAAACCCCTCCCTGTCCTCTGGCAACCTATTCTCTATCTCTATAGTTTTGTCATTTCAAGAATGGTATGTAATGGTATATTTATTAATATATACTTTAACCATTCACTTGTCAAGGGACTTCTGGTATATTCAGTATTTTGCTATTAAGAATAAAGTGGCTAGGAACATTCAGGGACAAGATTTGGTGTGTACTTCTCTGTGATAGAGGGAGCTTCCTGTGTTGTAGGGCGAGGACATGTTTAGTTTTATAAGACACTCCCAAACTTTTCCAGAATGGCTATACCATTTTACATTCCCACCAGTGTTTGTGGGGAGCTGCTTTTTCTCCATCTTTGTCAGCATTTGTTATTACCTCTATTTTTTATTTTAGCTGTTCCTGATATTTCCCCCAAAATAAGACCTAGCCGGACAATCAGCTCTTAATGCATCTTTTGGAGCAAAAATTAATATAAGACCTGGTATTATGTTATATTATATCTGCTATTATACCCGGTCTTATAGTTAAATAAGACCAAGTCTTATATTAATTTTTGCTCCAAAAGACATACTAGAGCTGATTGTCTGGCTTGGTCTTATTTTCGGGGAAACATGGTACTGATATCTTATTGTGGTTTTAGTTTGCGTTTCCCTAATGGCTAATGATACTGACCATCTTTATATGTACTTATTTGCTGTCTGTGTTTTGCTCATTTTTTAATCAGAATTTTTTTTAACCGTTTAGATTTTTTTGTTTTTAATGTGTTTTTCCAGGATCCATCAGCTCCAAGTCAAGTAGTAGTTTCAATCTAGTTGTGGAGGGCGCAGCTCACAGTGGCCCATACGGGGATTGAACTGGCAACCTTGTTAAAAGCACTGCGCTCTAACCAACTGAGCTAACCGGCTGCCCTTTAACTGTTTAGTTTTGAGAGTTCTTTATATATTCTAGATACAAGACCTTTGTCAGATACACGGTTTGTAAACATTTTTCTCTCAGTCTGCAGCTTATTTTTTCATCTTCAACGTGGTCTTTCACATGGCAAATGTTTGTTTGTTTATTTTATTTTGATGAAGTGTGGTTATTTTATATGGAGCATGCTTTTGGTGCCAGGTCCAAGAACCCTTTTCTTTAGGTTCTGAAGGACCTTGCCTGTTTTCTTATAAAAGTTCTGTAGTTTCATGTTTAAATTCATGACCCATTTTGAATTAATTTTTGTATACAGTTGTGAGGTTTAGGTCAAGACTCTGGTTTTTTTTTTTGTATGGATGTGCACTTGTTCCACCACTATTTTTAGAAAGGACTATTCTTCCTCCATTAAATTGTTTTTTCTCTATTGTCAAAAATCAGTTGGGCATATTTGTGTTGATCTGTTTTTGGGTTCTGTTTTCTGTTCCACTGATTGATCTATGTGTTTATTCCTGTCAGTACCACACTGTCTTGATCACTGTACAATAAGTCTTAACATCAGGTAGAGTATTCCTCCCACTTTGTCAAGATGATTTTAGCTATTGTGTTCCTTTCCTCTTCATGTAAATTTTAGCATAATCTTTTCTATGTCTACAAAAAAAATCTTGCTAGGATTTTGATGGGAATAGAATAAACCTATAATTCAATTTGGGGAGAATTTATTCAGAGATTTTCAATCCATGACCATGGGATGTCTCTCCATGAATTTAGATCTTCCATGTTATTTTGAAGCAAATTCTAGGTATCATACAGTTTTTCTTAAACAGCTTTATTGAGCTCTAAGTTATGTGCCATGTAATTTACCCATTGAAAGTGTACATTTCAGTTGTTTTTAGTGTATTTACAGAGTTGTGCGTCCATCACCATAATCAGTTTTAGAACATTTTCATCACCCTAAAAAGAAACTTTATTGTATGACTGCATTAATATGAAATGTTAGCAGTCACTCTCCAGTCCCTTTTGTTCTAGCCCCTGGCAGCCATGAATTTACTTTCTGTCTCTCTGGACTTGCCTATTCTGGACATTTCATATTAATGCACTCATACTATAAAGTGGTCTTTTATGTCTGGCTTCTTTAACTTAGCATAACGTTATGTAATGTAGCATGTGTCAGGAATCCATTTCTTTTTATTCTACTGTGTAAATATACCACATTTTGTTTTATCTATTCATCAGTTGACTGACATGTGGGTTTCCACTTTTTGGCAATTCTGAATAACGCTGCCATTTACAGTCACGTTTTTATATGAACATTTATATTCAGTTCACTTGGGTATTTATCTAGGAGTGGAATTGTCGAGTCATATCCCATAAATCATTGCCAAGACCAGTGTCATGAACCTTTCCCTCTTATGTTTTCTTTTAGGAATTTTTATAGTTTTAAGTCTCACGTTCAGTCTTTTATCCATTTTGCGTTGATTTTTGTGTATGGTGTAAGGTAAGGATCCATTTTCATTCTTTTGCATGTGAATTCCAGTTTTCTCAGCACCACTTGTTGAAAAGCCTGTCCTTTCTCCATTGTGTATTCTTGGTACCCTTGTTGAAGATCAGTTTGTCTATGTATGTGTTGGTCTATTTTTGGACTCTATTCTCTTTGATTGGTCTGTATGTTTGTCTTTATGCTGATACTATACTGTTTTAATTATTGTAGCTTTATAATGTGTTTCAAAATTAGGAAACGTGAAACCTCCAGCTTTGTTGTTCTGTAAGATTGTTTTCGTTTCTGAGGTTCTATTTGAATTGTGCTTCTATTTCTGTGAAAAAGGCCATTGGGATTGTGACAGGGATTGCATTGAACCTGTAAATTGCTTTGGGGAGTATGGACGTTTTAACAGTCCATGAACACGGGATGTCTTTCCATTTGTGTTTTCTTTCATCAGCGTTTTGTAGTTTCAAATCTTTTGCCCCCTTTGTTAAGTTTATTCCTAAGTACTTTATTCTTTTTGGTGCTGTTGTAACAGTTTTAAATTTTGGTGAAGTCAATTTACCTATTTCTGTTTTTCCTTGTACTTTTGGAGTCACATCTAAGAAGGCTTTGCCTTATCCAGGGTCACAAAGATTTATTCCTATATTTTCTTCTAGACTTTTATAGCTTTAGCTCCTATATATAGGTGTTTAATCCATTTAGAGTTAATTTTGTATGTGTTAGGAGGAAGGGGTCCAACTTCATTTTTTTGCATGTGGATATATGTTGGTCCCAGCATTGTTTGTTGAAAAGCTTAGTTTTTTCTCCACTGCATTGTCTTGGCACTCTGTCAAATATCATTTGACTGTAAATGTTAGGTATTATTTTCTGGACTCTCAGTTCTGTTCCTTCATCAATATGTCTGTCTGTCTTTATGTCAGTACCACAGTGTCTTGATTACTGCAGGTTTGTATTAAGTTTGAAATCAGGAAGTATGCATCCTCCGACTTTGTTCTTTTAAGATTGTTTTGGGTATTCTGGGTGCCTTACAATTCCATATGAACTTTAGGATCAGATTGTCAATTTCTGCAAAAACTGTTGGTATTTTGGCATGGGTTGTGTTGAATTTGCAGATCGATTTTGTGAAATATTTTTATCTTAACATTAATTTTCCAATCCATGAATACTAGATGTCTTACTTGTTTTTAATTTCTTTCAACGATGTTTAATGGTTTTCAGTGTACAAATCTGGTATCTTTTTTGTTAAATATATTGCTAAGTACTTTATCCTTTTTGATACTATTATAAGTGGCATTGGTTTCTTCACTTTATTGTTGTATTGTTCATTGTTATATGTAGAAATACAATTAATTTTTGTATAATCTTGTATTATGCAACTTTGCTGAACTTGTTTATTCTTCTAGTTTTTTAGTAGATTTGGTATTTTGTATATAAGATCATGTCATCCGCAAATAGAGATAATTTTATCTTTCTTTCCAATGTGAATGCTTTTTATTTCATTTTCTTGCCTAATTCCTCTTGCTAGAATGTCCAGTACGGTATTGAATAGAAATAGTAAAAGTAGTAGACATTTTTGTCTTGTTTCTGATCTTAAGGTGAAAACATTCAGTATTTCACCATTAAGTAGTATAATGTTAGTCTCAGGTTTTTTCTTAGATAGTCTTCATTAGGTTGAGGAAATTTCCTTCTGCTCTTTAATTTGTTGGGAATTTTTATTGTGTAAGTTTGTTGGATTTCATCACATGTTTTTCTGCATCTACTGAGATGATCTACAAAACTTAAAGGTTTATGTCCTTTATTCTATTGATATGGTGTAATAATATATTAGTTGATTTTTGCATATTAAACCAATTTTGCATTCCCAAGATAAATCCCACATAATCTTGGTGCATAATTGTTTTTATGTGTTAGTGCATTTAGTTTGCTAGTATTTTGTTGAGGATTTTTGTGTATATATTCATAACAGATAATGGCTTTTTGTTTTCGTGTGATGTCTTTGTATTGTTTTGGTATCAGTAATACTGACCTCTTAAAATGAATTGAGAAATGTTCGCTTGTATATTTTTGGGAGGAGTTTGTGAACAGTTGGTAATAATTCTTTATTAAATTTTTGGTAGAACTCCCAGTGGAGTTTTATGAGCCTAGAAGTTCTTTTCTTGTGGACCTTTTAAATTTAAGAAATTATTTTTCTTTAATGGTAATGAAACTATTTAGGTTATGGATTTCATTTTGCTTTAGTTTCAATTGTGTGATTTTGAGAAATGGTCCAGTTTTTTTGTGTTGAATTTAAGAGTGAAGTTGTTTTGCACTGTTAACTTATTATCTTGTTAATTTGTGCAAATCTGTAGTGATACCTATTTCAATCTTGATACTATATTGGTGATTTGTGTCTTAGCTCTTTTTATTTTTGCTAGTGATGTTAGAGTCTTATAAAAACGTTTTCTTCATTGATTTTCTCTATTTCTGTTTTCAATTTCATTGATTTCTGGTCTTTATTATTTTCTTCCTACTGCTTGCTTTGGGTTTATGTTTTGCTTTTTTTAAAATTAAGTTTCTTGGGGCAGGTAATTAAATAACTGATTTGAGATCTTTCCTCATTTCTAATGTAAGCATTTAGTACTATAAATTTTCTTCTAATTACTGCTTTATCTGTATTCCACAGATTTTGACATTATTTTCATTTATTTTTACGTATATATTTTAAAATTTTGTTTGAGATTTCCTTATTGATTCATGGAATTTTTAGAAGTGTATTGTTTTATTCCTATGTTTAAAGATTTTTCTGTTGTCTTTCTGTTACTGATTTCTAGTTTGAGTCCATTATGGTCAGAATGTACTCTGTATTACTTCAGTTCTTTTAAATTGTTTGAGGTTTGTTTTATGGCCCAAGATATGGTCTGTCTTGGTGAATGTTCCTTGGGTGCTTCAAAAGAAGTGTGTATTCTGCTGTTGTTGGGTGTAGTATTCTGTATATGTCAACTAGACTGTTGGTTGGTTGTGTTTGTAGAATGGCCACTCTGCTTTGTTTTAAAAATTGTTACAACTTTTCCATTCTACTCCTTTCAGTGTATGTTGGAATTTCTTGTTAGAAACATGTAGTTGCTAACAGGGTGATTATAAAAATCTACCTGCCAGTCTGTTGATTGGTACTTAGAGCATCTGCATTTAAGGTAATTGTTGATATATTAGTGATTAAATCTGCCATTTCATTATTTGTTTTTTTTTTTTTTTTTTTATTGGTGGTTGTTGTTTCTCCTGCCTTCCTATAGATTACTAGAAAATTTTTCAGGATTCCATTTTTTATAATTCATAAAATATCTATTTGTAATGTTTTTGAGTCTGTCTTGGTATAGTTTTTGTAGTGGTGGTTGCAATGATTACAATCTGTATATGTGACTTTCAATAGTCTGCTGGTATTAACATTTTTACTTTGACTAAAGTGTCAAAACTTCACTTTTCTTTTACCATTTGCATTCCCAACTTTGAAATACAATTTGTGTATCAGGTGGTGTTATAATTTTTGTTTGAATTATCAAGTATGTTTATAAAACTACTGATGGAAAAGATAATCTGCTGTGTATACGTAGATTTCTTCTCTGTTTGGAAAAATTCCTTCAGCCAATCTTTATGGGTAGGGCTGCTAGTGACACATTCTTTTAATTTTTTTTGTTTTGAGAAGGATTTTTTTTAAAAAGTCCCCTTTCTTCCTGTCATCTGAATGTATTCCCTTAAAATTCATGTTGAAAGCTAAGGCCCAGTATGATGGTATTAGGAGTTGGCGCCTTTGGGAGGTAATTAGGTCATGAGGGGGTAGCCCTCATGAATGGGATTAATGTTGTAATAAAAGAGGCCCTCTTTCTGCTGAGGAAGAGGGCCCTCACCTGACTATGCTGGGACCCTGATCTTGGACTTCCCGTCTCCAGAACTGAGAAGTAAATTTCTGTTGTTACAAGCCACCCACTCTGTTATTTTGTTATCAGCAACATGGCTAAGACAATCTTGAAGAATAGTTTCACTGGGTATAGGCGTCTTGGTTGGCAGTTCTTTTTTTCTCTTAGTATTCAAAAAATTCTGTGCTACTTTTTTATAACCTTTGTTTCATATGAGAAGTCTGGTGTCATTTGAATTGTTCCATTGTAGGTAATATGTCCTTTCTTTCCGGCTGCTTTAAAAATTTTTCTCTTTGTCTTTAGTTTTTGAATGTTTAATTATTATATGTCTTGGTGTAAATTTCTTTGGATTTGTTCTGTTTTGGGTTTGCTCAGTTTTTTGGATTTGCTGAGACATTGGAGAAGTTTTCAGCCATTATTTCTTCAAATACTATTTCAGTCTGTCTCTCGTTCTCCTTTCTTTCTGGAGCACCAGTGATATGAATGTTGGGTTTTTTGTTATTGCCCCACAGTTCCCCAAGACTCTTAATTTTTTTCAGTATGTTTTTTTCTCTGTTGTATAGATGGGTGAGTTCTATTTTTCTGTCTTCAAGTTCAATGAGTCTCTTTTCTATCATTTCCATGTTTGTATTGAGCCATTCCAGTGAGTTTTAAAATATTCTGTTACAGTAGTTCCCCCTCATCTGTGGTTTTGCTTTCCGTGGTCTCAATTATCCACGGTTACCTGCAGTCTGAAAATATCCCAACCTTCAACATTGTGTACTGCGGACATTCAACTATCGACATCATCATGGCTTGATGATCCAGGATCACTTGAAGCAGGTGATCCTCCTCCTGACGTATTGTCAGAAGGTCAGTAGTAGCTTGACACTGCCTCACAATGTCTCTGTCATTTGCCTCACTTCATCTCATCATGTAGGCATCTTCTCTCTCATCACAGGAAGGAGGAGGGTGAGTGCAGTACAATAAGATATTTTGAGAGAGAGACCATATTCACATACCTTTTGTTATAGTATAATTGCTCTATTTTATTACTGTTACTCGCTTACTATGCTTAGTTTATAAATTAAACTATCATATGTATGTATTTATAGGGAAAACATAGTATATGTAATATGTAGGGCTTGATAGTATCTGTGGTTTCAGGCATCCACTGGGAGTCTTTTTTTTTTTTTTTTTTTTTTTTAGATTTTTATTGGGGAAGGGGAACAGGACTTTATTGTTGAACACTGTGTACTTCCAGGCCTTTTTTTTTTTTTTTCCAAGTCAAATTGTCCGTTCAATCTTAGTTGTGGAGGGTGCCATTCAGCTTCAAGTTGTTGTTCTTTCAATCTTAGTTGTGGAGGGCGCAGCTCAGCTTCAGGTCCAGTTGCCGTTGCTAGTTGCAGGGGGCGCAGCCCACCATCCCTTGTGGGGGTTGAACCGGCAACCTTGTGAGAGGACGCGCTCCAACCAACTGAGCCATCCGGGAGCTCAGCGGCAGCTCAGCTCAAGGTGCCACGTTCAATCTTAGTTGCAGGGGGCGCTGCCCACCATCCCTTGCGGGACTCAAGGAGTTGAACCGGCAACCTTGTGGTTGAGAGCCCACTGGCCCATGTGGGAATCGAACCGGCAGCCTTCGGATTTAGGAGCATGGTGCTCTAACTGCCTGAGCCACTAGGCCGGCCCCTCCACTGGCAGTCTTGAAACATATCCCTCACAAATAACGGGGGACTACTGTATTGTATTTAGTTTTATAAGTTCCTTTTGCTTTTTTACAGTTTGTTTCTTTGCTGAGATTTTCCATTTTTTCAATTGTTTCAGAAAAATTTATAATTGATTGCTGAAATATTTTTTATTATGTTTCCTTTAAAATCTTTTTTAGATAATTCCAACATTTGATTCATCTTGTCCTGGCCTTAGGTGATTTATCTTTTCTCACTCATGTTGTGGTTTTCTTGGGTCATTTCTATTTTATCTATGTGTTAGCAGGTTCTGAGCCTTATTTACATTTTTTATTTTAGCAAACAGTCTCCCTATTGAGGTTTAGCCTGCAGGTCTTGGCCCACTTTTGTGGGCTGTAGTTCCAATGGCAGTTTAATTTTCAGAGCCTTTGTGGTCAGCTTGACTTATCTGATGATTCTGGGCTCTCAGTGGTCCTTGTTGGTGCTTCCTGAGGGAGCAAAAGGGATTTCCCCATGCCAGGCTTCTGGGTCTCTCTAGACAGGAGAGGATTGTAGTGGGATCCCCCTACTGGTTTCTCTGACCCCAACATGCTTTCCTGTCTCTGCATCTCTGGCAAGGGAGAAGAGTTTTGGCTGAAACTGAGCTGCTTGCTTTGGCTGGCTCCCTCTGTTTTACCTACTTGCCTCTGTATCTCAGAGGCAAGAAAACAGTCTTAGGCCAGGTGGGGAAGGAAGAATTGCTTCACCTGGTCTTTGCTGATGGCTGAGTTTCCAGTTGATCTCCCTTGGATATTGCAGAGGGACTCCCGTTTGATTTGGGGGAGGAATGTGACTATCTGATCTGCTGGTCTGGATTGCCTCCTTCTGCTGAGTGTAGGGATGTAAAACACCCTGCTGTTATTTTGTTTCTGCAATCTTGGGGTCCCAAACTGGTTCATTGCCTTCTTACTGCTTTTCAGAGTTTTCCTTTGGTTGTCTTTTGTGCTACCGTGTTTTCCTGAAAAGAAGACCTAGCCGGACAGTCAGCTCTAATGCTTCTTTTGGAGCAAACATTAATATACGACCCGGTCTTATTTTACTATAAGACCGGGTGGTATAATTAATGTAATGTAATATAGTATAGTATAATAATATAATATAACACATAATATAAATACCGGGTCTTTATTTTCAGGGAAACAGTTTTTTCGTGGTTTATATTTGTATTTAGTGAAGAAGGGCAGGGAAAAAAAATCTATGCCATCTTATCTAGACAGAAAGTTTAAATCCCTGAAATTTTTGTGAACATGCACGATTTCCTTCCAGTGAGTTATTTCAGTTTTGAGAATAATGGTCTGTGGCTATGTGCCTTGTGAAGTTTTAAGCATTATAAAAATGTTTGTTTCAGTTATAAATCACAATGTCGGACACCTAAGAAGGTTTTGAGAGGTCAGTTATAACCAATTCAAGAGGGTGCCAGGGGATAGATGCATGCTGTTTTACTAGGCCTCTCTCAGAGGCCTAACTACAGAATTTTATTATGTAGTTAATTAAAATCAGTTTATAAAGTTTTGGTGTTTTTTTCAAAGATGCGTGTTTAATAGATTGTAAGATGTTTAATAATTCCAGGAATACATAATAGTATTTTAATATTAATAAACATTTTTCAAAACACTACTGAAAACCTTGTATTATATAACCAGTTTAATCTGTTTCTAATTCATTGATTGAAAAGGAAAGATAAGCTAAAATGTCCTGCTTTTACACTTTCCTAGTTTTCTAATTGAGAATAAATTGACTCAAGTAAGAAAATGTCCATTCTACATTAGTAGAAGCTACTGTTTCTAGAGTTAGCTTACCAAATTGACTTCTATTGAAAAAAAACAGTCTTACTAACAAATATATATCATGAATTGTTCAATCTTAAGACCATTACTGCAGTTATTGAGAAATCACCAGGCTCCTCTGCAGCCACTTGAGATATTCTCTGATTGACTCTGATGGCAAATCTTAGTTTCTTATCAGATTAAAAGCCATTTCCTTTATGTACGGGCACACCTCTGCATTGTGTCTAATGCCTAGTGTAATTCTGGACATGTGTTCTAGAAAGAAGAGATAAAAATGATTGATTTTGATATTGAATAAGGTGAAAATTATCAAAAAACGAACTGGCTTTTTATGAATCATATACAAGTTTTTAAATGAGTACTTAGTTATATTTCATATTGGAAGTAATAATTACAGTTTTCTCTTACCTTTGACTTTTAATAATATTTTGACATGTTCACAAAAAATTGACATTTTAACAAATCAAATTAAATAAACTTTAATTTTAAATGGGTATTTCTATAATTTTTTGTATGACTCCCTTATTACAACAGAATAATTTTTGTGTCATAAAAATCAGATGAACTGGATTTTCTTTAATAGTAAATAAACTATTAAAATGCTGTTACAGATAGCATTTTAATTTCAAATTTTGTGTTCATTGATGTTAGACTTACTTCAGAGATGTTTATTTTTTTGACTCCCAGAACATTGCTAAGAGTGACATTAAATATATTTTAACTTGGGAATGACCTGTGATGCTATGTTAGACATTTACTGGGAGGCAGAGGATCTGGTTGAAGTCTTTGACTTGACCCTTAGGTATTGTATAACTTTGGGTGCTTAACCCATTCAGTCATGGGTACATTATCTGTAGAACAGAGACAAATAATAATACCTGTCCAGGTAGTTGTAAGGGTCAAATGAAATGTGACATGTGAAAGCATTTTGTAAACTGAAGTACTTTAACAGACTATGCTTACATCATCTTGGAGGAGATACTTGAAAATTTGCCTACGTGATCTTGACCATCATAGTGCAAAACGTTTTAAGATTACTTACAAAATTAATATGTATGCAGTGAAAATTTCGTGTACAAAATAAAGCAGCTTTTCTTTGAGTTTAGTGGCTTACTAAATTTTTTTAATTAAAGTTTATTGGCGTGACAATTGTTGGTAAAGTTATATAAGTTCAGGTGTACAATTCTGTAATACATGATCTATATTGCACATTGTGTGTTCACCCAGAGTCAGTTCTCTTTCCATCACCATATATTTGACCTCGTTTACCCTTTTCTAGAACCCCTCTCTCCCACTGGTAACTGCTAAACTATTGTCTATGTTTGTGAGTTTTTGTTTCTTCATTTTTCTTGTTCCTTTGTTGTTTTCAGTTTTATATACCACATATCAGTGAAATCATATGGTTCTCTGCTTTTTCTGTCTGACTTATTTTGCTTAGCGTTATAATCTCAAGATCCATCCATGTTGTCACAAATGGTCCTATTTCATCTTTTCTCATGGCAGAATAGCATTCCATTGTGTATATATAGCACAACTTCTTTACCATTCATCTATCGAAAGACATTTTGGTTGTTTCCATGTCTTGGCCACTGTAAATAAAGCTGCAGTGAACATTGGAGCACACGTGTCTTTATTGATAAAGGTTTTCAGATTTTTGGGGTAGATACCTAGGAGAGGACCCAGTAGATACCTTGCTGCTGGGTCATACGGTAATTCTGTGCGTAATTTTTTGAGGAACCTCCACACTGCCTTCCATAACGGCTGCACCAGTCTGCATTCCCACCAACAGTGTATAAGGGTTCCTTTTTCTCCACAGCCTCTCCAACAAATTGTTACTATTTGTCTTGTTGATGGTAGCCATTCTGACTGGGGTGAGGTGATATCTCATTGTGGTTTTTATTTGCATTTCTCGGCTGATTAGTGATGAGCATTTTTTCATATGTCTGTTGGCCATTTGTGTCCTCTTTGAAGAAATGGCTCTTCTGGTCCTTTGCACATTTTTTAATTGGATTGTGTGTGTGTGTGTGTGTGTGTGTGTGTGTGTGTGTGTGAGGGGGGGGGGAGAGTTGTATGAGTTCCTTACATATTTTGCATATTAGCCCCTTATTGGAGATGTTGTTTCCAAAAGTCTTCTCCCATTCAGTTGGTTGTCTCTTTATTTTGTCGATGTTTCCTTTTGTTCAGAAGCTTTTAAGTTTGATACAGTCCCTTCATCTATTTTAGCTTTTACTTCCATTGCCTTTGGAGTCAAATTCGTGAAAATGCTCTTGGAATCCAAGGTTTATAAGTTTAGTGCCTATGTTTTTTTCTATGCAGTTTATTGTTTCTGGTCTTATCTTTAGTCTTTGATCCATTTTGAATTAATTTTGGTACATGGTGACAGTTAATAGTCTAGTTTCTTTCTTTTGCACGTGGCTTTCCAGTTCTCCCAGCACCATTTATTAAAGAGGCTGTGTTTTCTCCATTGTATGTTTTTTGCTTCTTTGTGAAAATTATCTTTCCATATTTATATGGGTTTATTTCTGGGTTCTCAATTCCACTGGTCTGTGTGTTTGTTTTTCTGCCAGTATCATACTGTTTTGATTATTGTTGCTCTGTAGTACAAGCTGAAGTCAGGGAGTGTGATACCTCCAGTATTGTTCTTTTTCTTAGGATTGCTTTGGCTGTTTGGGGTCCTTTGTGGTTCCATACAAATCTGATGATTTTTCGTTCTGTTTCTTTAAGAAATACCATTGGGATTTCGATGGGGATTGCATTAAATCTTATATTACTTTGGATAATATGGCCATTTTAACTATGTTGATTCTTCCAATCCTTGAACGTGGAATGTCTTTCCATTTCTTTGTGTCTTCTTCAGTTTCTTTTAAAAATGTCTTATAGTTTTCAGTATGTAGGTCTTTCACATCCTTGGTTAAGTTTATTCCTAGGTATTCTTTTTGTTGCAAATGCAAAAGGAATTGTTTTTTTATTTCTTTTTTCTGAGATTTCATTGTTAGTATATAGGAATGCAGTGGACTTTTGTACATTGATTTTGTAGCTGGCAACTTTACTGTATTTTTTTATTGTTTCTAATAGCTTTTTGGTGGAGTGGCTTACTAATTTTAAAAATTAATTTCTGTTTTGGGAAGGATTATATTGTTACAACCCCACTGTGACGTTTGTTTTGGGACGGTGTCTCTCCTCAAGAGATGATTTAGATTTAAAGGTCAGTTGTGTTACCTCTTTAGTGGTCTGTCTCTAAGGAGTTTATAAAAATGCTTACTATTGTGTTTTCTAATGTGTGTGGATAGTTGGTTTCTTGTTTGAGGAATGTTTACCGGTTAGGTGATTTGAAAAGGTCAAGAGCAGGTAAAAATTTCAGTTGGTGGCCTTATTTTACTAATTTTGGTCAACTATCTTTTAAGATTTTGATTTCCCCTTTGTAGGATTTTTTTTTTTTTTTTTGGTCAACTAAGTAGGTTAATTAATTGCAAAGTTTGTAAGATTTTGGCTTGATTTTTGGTGAGAGTAGAAATCAAAAATGGTTCTAGAGAGCTTGGATAGGGTAATTTCTAGGGTGGTTGGTTTGAATTTGTTGGGCTATCTATCATTCCTTCTTGGGATAGATCTGATCATGAAAAATAGACCATTAGATCATCATTCAGATAGAGTTCTTAAAAGAACATACGTCTTTGCTTTGTTACTGTTTAGAAATGCTAACCACATTCATAGAATAAGCTTTTTTTCTTTAAAAAAAATTTTTCCAGAAAGTATCATTAAATCACAAAAATAAGAACGAATGTAAAAGTAGAACTTGACTAAGTATGTTAAAATAATGATCTAGTTAGAACATGCCAAGACTTTTAGAAGATATTAAAACGTTTTTTTTTGTTTCAGATTCTTATGCCATGTGGGCTGTTATTTATTATTCCTTCATTGCTTTGAGGTTTTATTGATTACATTTAATGACAGGTAACCTGTTTATTTGGCAGTGCTTATGGGCGCATAGAAAGTTAATTTGTAAGCATACACATTTCAGTGAAACTTATGAAAATGAGGCTTAAAAAAACATAATTTTAATTAACCAAAGAACTATGTTCTTTACCAATGAATGGTCATCTTCGGAAGTGACATGGAGGTACGTTGTATAATGAAAAAATTGTGAAACAGTTAAGTTTTGATTAGATTACTTTTATATTAATTTTGTTTATTGCCTTAGAATTTCATATTCTGATTTTTGTGGGGGTCTCTTCTACCAATACATTTCTTATCTGGATTTTGGTAGATTAATTTGTAATACCTCATCTTTTGCCATCTTATTTTAGTAGGCAGAGATGACAGTTGAAATATAAGTTGGTGGACTGCAGATAACATAAAAGTATACTTTTAAAATACTCTGTAAGGTAGAAGTTGTCCTAGAACCAAAACATGAAGCATGTGAAGGATTTGAAAAAATACTTCAAGAAGCTCTTCTTACTTATTGTCAAGTGCATGCAATTTTTGTAGCTTTCTCACAGTACTTCTGAAATTCTTTATTAGCATTCTTTTAAAACAAAGACTGGGAATTGTTAGGTATGATTAAACCGTTCTTTACATTGCTAAGAATTAATGTTTCTGTGTGATAACTTTAATAAAGTTGATAGTAGACTCTTCAGTAGGTTGAATGTCTTTATTGCTAAGACCTTCAAGCCTTTTTGGAGAAATTTCCAAGTTGAAGGGTAATGCTGCCAAAACCCCACTAGGTTGGTTTTGATACCATGTTCTGCCATTTTTTTAGGCTAATGTGACTTCTCTAGATGTCTGAGTGTCATTATCTATGATTCCGTAATTGAGAGATAGTGTTGTATGGCACTGTTTTAGGCACTTGAGATGTATCAGTGAATAAACAAAAGTTCCTGTCCTTGTGGAGCTTATGTTATAGTTAGGGGCAATACAACTATCATAAATAAGTAGATTATATATGTTATGTTAAGAGGGAGTAAGTACTGTGCATAGTATATAATGGATAAAAGGGAGATTGGGTGAGTACGTGTGGGGGCAGGTTACAATTTTAAATGTCGTGACAAGAAAAAGCCTCATTAACAAGATGATGATTGAGCAAAGACTTGACGTAGGTAGGGAATTTTTCTTTTTCTTTTGGTAAGGGATTTTTAGTTCTGAATATCTGGGAGAAGAGTGTTCCAGGCCTGGGAATAGCCAGTGCAGTAGGTCCTAAGGTGGTAGCATACTGGAAGATCTAGGAAGATGAGGAGGTCTGGTCAATGAGGCCCGAGTGGCATGAGCAAGGGGGAGAGTATACAAGATGAGGACTGCAAGATGGCGGGGGGGGCGGGGGGTGGTGGTGGCGGTGGCGGTGGTGGCGGTGGCGGTGTAGATTGTGGAGGGTCTTATAGCCCATTGTAAGGGATAGAAACCTGCAAGGAGAAATGAAATTGGTAGATGATGCTAAATGAATGAGGGTTCCAGCGATGGAGACCTGGGGGCAGTTGAGTTAGGGGAAATTGTGGGTTTCCATGGTGGTGGAAAGGTTGTGATGGGAAAGATATTCCAAAGTTTCTGTTTATAGATTTAGCCTTTGAGGTTATATTATTTTGTGCATTCAACTTTTAAAAAGACTCGTAATACTAAAATATGTAATTTGAAGGCAATTTTATTTCCTGTATATAGACTTTGCCATGCTTTTTCTGGCCTACTTTATTCCTGTAGCTATGTTAGAAATTCTAAAAATTGAATACAGTGAATACAATAGTGAATAGCAGTGTAATGCAGATAGTTTAGCTTTACTTTGCCTGTTTTTGGTAATGTCTACCATGGTGTAGTCATGCAGTGCTGCAATGATGGAGACCGCATTTACAACCTTAGTACCAGAAAATTATAACGGAGCTGAAAACTCCTATTGCCCGGTGCTGCCCTAAGGTCCTAACAGTCCTAATGTCCTAGCGTAACATGACACAGATGCTTACCATTGTGTTACAGTTGTCCACTGTATTCAGTACAGTACCACGTGTGCAAGCTTGTAGCCTAGGAGCTGTAGGAGAACAAGTTATCACCCCAAAATAATTATTTTGGCATAATTAATTTAGGCTGGTTGATTTTAAGAAATCGCAGACTTGGGAGAAGCTCTGAAAACCAAGTAGAAGTAACTCTTTTTAAAAGATGTTTACATTTGTAAGGGAAATCTTCATTTGTTAAGGGCTTCCCCCCCTTGTTCCTGGGAGCGTGGGTTATTTTATCTCTAGAAACTCTTTATTAATTCCGTTGTTCACTATGCTTTTCCTGGTAACTTCCCATAACTGACTCCCCCAGGCACGTCTTCTTTTATCTTCAGTAAAGATGGTATTGAAGGAGGTGGCTTCAGCCATTTTGGTGGGTTACCCGGTTTTCCTGGGTCTCTCCCATGTATAGAGGAAGTATACATGTTATTAAACTTTTGTTTTTCTCCTGTTAACCTTTTATTACAGGGATGTCTCAGCCAAGAACCCAGAAGGGTAGAGGGGAAGTTATTTTTCCTCCTCTCCACAGCAGTAGGCTGTAGTGTATACATACTGTATAGCCTAAGTATGTAGTAGGCTGTATACCGTCTAGGTTTGTGTAAGTGCACTCGGATGTTTGCACACGATGAAATCGCCTGACAATGCATCGCTCAGAACATACCCCTGTTGTTAGTGGCACATGACTTTAGTATATTTTAGGGCTTCTGTTATCTTTTTGATAGTGTCACTATAAAAAGTATGTGTTTAAAAGTAGTTTTACATAATTGAGAAGAATGGCATATATGCTGTTTTGAATGCCTGGGAACAAAACTTAGAGGCAGGCAATTCAGAACTTAGTAGAAATAAATTATTTTAAAAGATTTTTTTGTTTGTTTCTAACTAGTAACTACTAGTGGGGCAACAAAGCTGCTGACCAGCTCAGGACTAGAAAATGCTGAATTATTAATAGAAAGGCTGTAGTGTTTGTAATCCCTTGATAAAATTATATAAATACAATTTTGAATTAATGTAGTTTGTTATTTTCTACAGACTTAAAGTTTCCTTAATTTTTCTGCTTTTGTGGCTTCTATTGATTTGCCAGATATTTCTTGAGCCCTAAAAATGTATTAGGACTGTTATATATAAAATACTTTATTATTTCTGAATAAAAAAATGTATTTGGCCTATTCTTTGTTTCTAATGAAATTTCAGCTTTTAATCTTCATTATCTCCATTTCATATTCTAAGAAAAAATATTCTAGTTACATGAAGAAAATTGCATCCAATATCCATGCATTATTACATAGGGTGTTAATTTTCTGTATCCGTCTTGGCTAAAAGGTTGATCATAACATGAGATGTAAAAAATGTCTGTGGACCATTTTAGCATTATTAAATACTTTTGGCTTGAAAATTTAAAATACATGTTTTTGTATTTTCAGAAACTAATATATTTAGACATTTGAGCTGAGTGAAATGTTGCTGTGGGATTTCATCAAGAAGTAGTACTATTTGAGTAATGGAGAATAGCAACGTAAGATTTCAGTGAAACACATTTAGTGCTCTGTTTCCTATTTTCAATTGTTTAAGAAAATTCTAGATTATTGCCCTGATTTTAAAGAAATCTTTATTCTCAACTAGAAGTTAAATTTGAAAAAGTCCAATTAGTGTTTGGGTCATTTTTTTAAATCTTGGTGATATTCAGTACCGATAGCTAGGTCATTAAGGGTTAGTTGCTACTAGTTTGATTTAATTCAGCATTATCTATCATGGAAATAATTTTCTTAGATTTTAACACATTTAGATACAGCTATTTACCTGACTTTAAGAATATATCTAATCCTGATTCTTTTGGGGGATAACCTGTATTTTTTTGTACTTTTGTAGGACAGAGAGAGGAAGCAGCAGCTTGAAAATTCAGCCAAGTGATCTGGCGGGATGGGTATTTGCCTGACATACTTTATAGAGGTAATCCAACACTGTTTTACTCCATTTTAATTTTTTTACCGGTGTTAAGTGCGCATAGTACCTGCCCATGAACACATATATAACAACTGCATTTACTGGACAATCCCTTTTCTTTTTGTACCCGCTATATCTAGCATGAATATTACACATAAATAGCATGATGTTGCTGTATATAGATATAAACATCTGTACATTGAAATGAATTAATGTTGTTAGTTTTATAGGATGAAGACCATTATATTCTCTCACTTAACTAGATTACTTGCATGTCTCTCTTTTTAGTCCCTAGTTCCCTTATTTTGACAAAACAGGCGATCCTTCTTTCTTGTTAGCCTGTGTTGACGTGCATATATTGGATCTGTGCTTTTATCTTTCAAAGTGAAAGAAAATTAAATATATAATAGTTTTCAGGGTATTTACATCATCTGTGGCACACATTCTCATGTCAATTATTAATGGTCATAAAAATTCTAAAGTTTCTCATAAATTTTGTTTAAGAATTCTTTTAAAATGAGGATGTGAAAATATTAGCAGTTTTAGTTACTGTACTTTCAGATTTGCTTCTTTTTCACATCTGGTAATTGTCGTGTTCAACATTTCTCACTCTTTACCAAGGTTTATTATAAGAGGAGTACACACTTAAGCAGTAGAGAATGTTAGGAGGTTAAAAAAAAAAAAAGGCTTTTGCCATTCCCATTCAGTGTTAACGCACGTGCATGTACTCGTGGGCGTATCCTTCCAGACATTCTCTATACATATGCAAGCATTTATATCTACGCCTGTACTTGCACATTCATTGTGTAAATAAGATCATACCATACATATTGTTCAGCAGCATGTCTTTTTTGATGTTGCTAGCTAATATATCTTTGCATATCGTTCCTTCTTATTTAATTCTGTGTAATATTCCAATATTTGGACGTACCATAATTATTTTCATTAGTCAACCTTTTATGGCTATTTAGGTTTTTATTTTTTTGCTGTAATGGTAATATGGTAAATATTCTTGGGTATGTCTTTTTACATATTTTAAAATGTATTTGCAGTATGAATTCCTAAGGGAAAAATTATTGGGTCAAAGAGTGTGTATGTTTAGTAATTTGGTGGATGAATTGCCGACTGAAAAGATTTGCCCCGGTATTAGTAGTCTAGGAAAATGGGAATCTCTTTATTCCTTTGACAGCTCTAGCTAGGTCAAACTTTTTCATATTTGTCAGTTTTTTGTTGTCTGACATTGCTTTTCAAAATTTTATTATGAGTGAGTTTGAGCATTTTTTCCCATTATTATGGGTCATATGTATATTTTCAGTGATTTATTTGGTTGTATGTTGAGCCCCCTGTCGTTTGTTAGGCAAGTCATTTTCACTGAGTTTTTGCTTATATTTTGATTTTGTTTTTGCCTTATAGAAGTTTTAATTTTTTCTGCTTGAATTTAGTGATCTTTTACCTCATGGCTGGGGGTGGGAAGATTTCTGGTCTAAGGTTTAAAGGTCTTCACTAATTGTAGGACTTACCGTTCCCTCCACATTATATCATTTCTGAATGGTATGAATCACTGGTTTGTCATAGTTTGACATTATTATTTTCTTTTTAAGTGACACATAAAATAGTTGTATATCTTAAGGTTGGTAGTTTTAGATTCAAGGAACTGTGGTACTTGAAATAAAAGTTACATAGGGTTTCTATTACTTTTTATGGTTTAAAGTGTTTAAAAGTTTGATTCATATGGAATATATTTAGTATAAGCAATGATGTAGACATCCAGCTTTACTTTCTTCCAGATGGCTAACCAGTTGTCCCCATTCCAGTTATTGAATGATGTATTTATTTTTTACATATTTGAAATGCCACATTTATCATATACTAAATTTTCATGTTAGGGCAAGGGAAATCAGTTCCATTCAATTCACCGGTCTTCCTGTTTTTGTATTGATAATATTAAGAGAGTTCAGTAAAGGAACTGCTTATAAAATTAATATACATAAATTTTTATACAAAGAGACATCAAGACTAATAATAGAAGAAAGGGTTTATAGTCACAATAACAAGTAAAAAGATAACAGGCCTAGGCACAATCTCCTTAAAGAAAATTTTGAAGCTCTGCTGAGGGATAAGAAAGAAAATTAGAATCGATTTAAATTTTTGTTAGGAAGATACGATATAAAGCTGTCATTTCACTGTAGAAATATGATTGATTTCTGTTTATTGATCCAATATCCTGTGACCTTGTTGAACTCATTTCTTAGTTCTTACAGTTTTTTGTGGATTCACTGGGAAATTTCTACATACAGGATCACTAGAAAATAGTTTTATTTCTTCCTTTCTAATTTGGATGCCTTTAGTTGCTTTATTTGTTTTTGCCTGCTTTACTAGCTACTATTTCAATGTTGAATAGAAATGGTTAAAACGGACATCCTGACATTTAGGAGGAAAACATTAAGTATGATACTAGTTGTGAGTGATGCCTTTTATCAAGTAGAGGAAGTTCTCTTCTAGTCTTAGTTTGGTGAGTTTTTATCATGAATGGGTATTGAGTTTTGTCAAATGCTTTTTTCTATGTCTTTTGGGATAACCGTGTGGTTTTTATCCTTTGTTCTCTTAATATAGTATATTACAATAATTGATTTTTTAGATGTTAAACCAACTTTACATTCATGAGGTAAATACTACTTGGTCATCACGTATAGGCTTTTTTATATGTTGCTGAATTCAGTTTGCTGATATTTTGAAAGCCTTTTAGTATCATTGTTTATTAGAGACATTGGTGTGTAGTTTTCATGTGATGTCTTTGGGTGACTTTGGTATCAAGGTAACTCTGGCTTTGTCGCTTAAGTTGTAGAATGTGCTCTCTTCCTGTGTTTTGTGAAGGAGTTTATGTGCTATTTCTTAAGTATTTGATGGAATTTGTCAGTAAATCTATTTGAGCCTGGACTTAATATTTATTTTTTTTAAATACTAATTCAGTTTGTTTATTTGTCATGTTTAGATTTTTCTATTTCCTCTCTAGTCTTGATAGTATAAGTGTATTTTTTTTCTCTTTTTTTTTTTTTTAGGAATTTGTCCATTTCATACAAGTTGTCTAAATTTGTTGGCATGAATTTGTTTATAATATTACTTTCCTTATATAATTCTTTCCAAAAATTTTTTTATTGAGGTATAATTGACATATAACTTTGTATTAGTTTCAGGTCCTTAGAATACTTCAATTTTGGGAGATGAGTGGTAACGTCCCCTCTTTCATTCCTGATTTTGGTAATTTGTGTCTTTTTTCTCTGATCTTGGTCAGTCTACCTAAAAGTTTTTGATTAAAAAAAGAAAGTTTTTCTCTTAATTTCCTATTTTGTATTTCATTATTTTCTGCTGTTTACTATAGAAATATTTACTATTCCGTTTAATCTACTCACTTTAGGGTTTAGTTGGCTCTTTTTCTGTTTTATTAAGGTGGGGGCTTATATTATTGATTTGAGGCTCTTTTAAAAAATATACTTAAAGTTATAAATTTCTAAGAACTGCTTTAGCTGCATCTTGTAAATTTTGATATGTTTGTTTTCATTTTCATTCAGTTAAAAATATTCTCTAATTTCTCTTGTAATTTCTTCTTTGACCCATATGTTGTTTAGAAGTGTGTGAAGTTTAATTTCCAAATACTTGAGGATTTTCCAGTTTCTAATTTAATTGATATATAATTTAATTCTGTTATGGTTGGAGAACATACTTTGTGTGACTTCAGTTCTTTTAAAATTATGAGACTTGTCTTACGACCTAGCATTTGGTCTGTCTTGGAGAACATTCCATGTGTGCCTGAAAACAAATTATTCTGTTGTTTGTTGGGAGTTTTCTATATATACCACGTAAGTCTAGGTGGTTGATAGTGTGGTTCAAGTTTTCTGTATCTTTGCTAACTTTCTGTCTAGTTACTCTGTCAATTATTTGGAATTGGGTGTTGTAATCTTCTATAATGTTTTTAATTTTCTGTTTTACTTTTCAATAATGTTACTGCTCATAATTTTGGGGCTCTGTTTTTAGGTGCGTATGCATTTATAATTGTTATAATATCTTCCTGATTTATTGATTCTTTACTGTTATGAAATACCTTTCTTTGTCTCCAGTAATATTTGTCTTAAAGTTTCTTTTGTCTAATATTACTGTAACTATTCCAGCTCTCTTATGGTTACTGTTTTCATAGTATACCTTTTTTTCCCTATCTTTTTATTTTTAATCTTGAATGTAAAGTGTCTCTTGTTGACAGCATATAGTTGTTTTATTGTCCAGTCTTACAGAGTCTGCCTTTTCATTGGTCTGTTTAGACCATTCACATTTAATGGTGACATGGTTGGATTTACATTTGCCATTTGTTTTATATGTCTCTTATGGTTTTTATTCCTCTGTGCTTCCTTTCCTACCCCCTTTTGTGTTAAATATTTTTTATTGTGCCACATTAATTACTGCATTGATTTTTTATTTTTACTAAACATAATGGAAGATATTTTCTTTGTTGTTGTTATAGGGTTTACAATATGCATTTTATCAATTTGCTTGATATTAACACTAACTCACTATCAGTAAAATATAGAAACTTTGCTCTAACAATAGCTCCATTTTCTCCTGTTGTGTCATTTTTGTTATTTATATTGCACTTATATATGCTGTAAACCAGTGATACAATGTTATAATCATTGCTTTATACATTCTTGTCTTTTAAAGGTGTTAAGAGAAGAAATGAGAAAAATGCATCAGTTAATGATGGGGATTCATTCATAGACTTGCTGTTACGCAATTTCATTGTTGTGCTACTAACATCAGAGTGCACTTGCACAAACCTAGACGGCATAGCCTACTACACACCTAGGCTATGCAGTATAGTCTGTTGCTCCTGGGCTGTACACCTGTACATCATGTTACTGTACTGAATATTGTAAGCAATTGTAATACACTGTGCTACGCTAATGACAGCTATGACCTCACTGCAGTTTTTCAGCTCCACATAATCTTATGGGACCACTATGCTATATGCGGTCTGTCATTGACCGAAACATTGTATGTTGCGCGTGACTATAGCTACAATCTTTTAACTGACATATTCACCGTTTCTGATGTTTTTCTTTTCTTCCTGTATATTTGAATCTGGTGTCTTTTCCTTTCAGCTTATGGACTTCCTTTAGTAATTTTTGTTAGTCAGGTCTGCTAGCAAAAAATTCTCCCAGCCTTAGTTTATCTGAGAGCATATGATGCCTTCACTTTTGAAGGATGATTTTGCTGCCTTCTTGGTTGACAGCTTCTTCCCCCAGCACTTTGAATATGTGATTACACAGTGCTCTGGCCTCTATTGTTTCTGATAGAAAGTCAGCTCATAATCATGTTGATGGTTCTCTGCACATACTGAGTAATTTTTCTCTTCATGCTTACAAGATTTTTTTTCTGTGTTTGCTTTCAACAGTTTGACTGTGATGTGTCTAGGTGTGGTTCTCGTTGTATTTATTCTATTTGAAACTGAACTTCTAAGACCTGTAGATTTGATTTCTTTTAAAAAACTCAAATTTGGTACTTTTTGGCTGGTATTTTATTTAAAAAATTTTTTTTCCTGCCCTTTCTTCTCTTTCTGGGACTCCAGAAGTGATGGTAAGTTGGTCTCTGAGGTTCTGTTCACTTTTCTTTAACCTTTTTTCTCTCTGTTCTTCAGATTGAATAATTTCTACTGATGTGTCTTCAAGGTCATTGATTTTGTTCTGCCATCTTGAGTCCACCTCTGAGCCCTTCTAGTACATTTTTTGCTTTTGTAATTGTACTCTTCAACTTAGAGTTTACATGGAATTCTTTTATGTAATATCTGTACCTTTACTGAGAATCTATTTGTTTATTTACATAATTAAAAAATTTAAAACATCGGTTCTTTTACTTCTTTTAACATACCTATAATAGATGTTTTGAAATCTGTTTGCTTTTAAACCAACATCTGGGGATATTCAGCTGGGCGTTTTAAATAATATATTGGAACAAGTCTGGTTTGTGATTTCCCCTTCCCCCGCCCAGGTTATTGTTACTGCTGTCATTTCACTATTGTTTATACATGATACAATCCTATGGAAGGAAAATAAATTTTATTTTGGACCATAGGTTATCTGGAAAAATAGACATACACGAATATCCAGAAAAATTCTGAAATGGAAAGTGTGTACTGAGGCATAAAAAGCTCCATTACAATTTAAAGTTTTCAAAAATAAGGATACAATGTTGAAGTGTTTTTAAAAGGTGAATTTATATTATGTTTTCTGAAGTTGAAAGATTCAATTATTACTGGTTCTAGGTGAGAAAGACTATTCTTACTGCCTTTGCACCATGGTAAAAATTGATAGAAAATTCTAAGGTATTTCATATATCATCTGATTTTCAGGTTTCCTGTGAAAGAGTACATATAAACTATTCTTGATAGATAGGAATCTAATATTTTTAAAGACTTCTATGGTAGGAAATTCCATAAACTCTTTAGTCTGTTACTGTGCTCAGATGTATTCACTGTCAGGAAGTTTTCTTGTGTATAGTTTATGTTCTTCATTTTTATTTTTTGGGGATATGGTACACAGTCGCACTATGATTATTCCCATCGTTTTGTCAGCTTTTCCTGTCAAAGATGACCTTGTTGATTATGTTTCTGTAACTAGGTGTGTAATATGATTTTACAATTGTAATCATTTCTATTGTGATTACATTTGTATTCTGTATGTGACTAGTTCTATTTGTTATTTGTAAGGCCTGGCATTGTATTCTCTTCTTTCTTCGTAGACTTTACAAAGCAGATATGAATAGTGTTATTAAGTGGTTTCTTAATCTTTGTTTTGCCATTTCTAACTTTTTAGGTCTGTAACCCTCTCAGTTTCTTTCAAATTCCCATATCTCTGAGCTGTAGATTCCAGATCTAGACAAATTATTCTTTATAAGGCCAGGGTTATATCACAGTTACTACTTACCACTATTATATTTTCCCAGTTTCAGACTTGAAAGCAAGTCATTGCTTTGGTCATTTAGGCACAGTTTTACTATTTACAAAGAGTGTTCACTTCGTTATATATACTAGTTTCTCCATATTGTATTTGTACAGTATTTTTTCCCTTAATAAGTAATGTGTTTTGTTTGTTGTGTGCTTTTTTTCTTTGTAGGAATTGGATGGCATAAGTGAATAAGGTGGTATTGAGGGGCACTGAAACCTATGAAAGATAGAAACTCAACCATGATTTCTTTTTCAACTCTACAGCATTCCCTTCCTTGAAGTCTTCATTTTTACCTTCGTCTCAGGTAACTTCAAAACTTGTTTTTCATTATCATGAATACCAGTTACTGAACATTTGTGCATTATTGTTATGTTTGCCTACAGTAATATCAAAAAGCAGTTATGTAGATAATTCAGTAATCATTTTTATTAGGTACGTTAGTTAAAACATAGACTTGGTTACTGTGACAAAGGCTTAAAAAGGTAGAAATATATTTATTTGAAAAGTCCATGTAAACAGCCTCGAGATTTTATGGAGGCTCTAGCATCATCATGACCTAGGCTTCTTTGTCTCGTTCTGCTTGCTGTTCTTAATACGTGGCTTCTATCTTGTGGTCCAAGATGGTTACCATCATGTCTGCCAATAGGAAGAAGGAAAAAGGAAGAATATTTCCCTTTCATGTAAGGGGAGTTATGTACATTATTTCTACTCATATCCCAACAGAGGCTGGGAAACGAGTCCTACCTAGGTAGCCATGTGTCTCACTTAATATTTTATTTTTGAGTGAAAAGGAGAGAACAAATTTGGGGAAAAGCGGGACCTTGCTGTCTGTCACATTAGGGTTTGTGTCAGAATTTCATTTATCTAGTTTGGACTGATATTAAAACATAATTTTTATTGTCCAAGATATAGTAACTCTTGACCTGGAACAATACTTGGGAAATTGTGCTTATTCAAGTTCTGAGAGAATTCTAGTTTTGTGACTTGTCATCATGCCTCTTTGACTAAATGCTGCTAGTCTTGATATCATAAAATGGAATAAGGTATTACAAGTAAAAATTAATTTGAGAATTCCTTATTTGATTTTAGTGTCATTAGGTTGAAATGACTTGTCTAACATTTTAATGACTGTAAAGCAAGAGGGGGCCTTGGGTGGGAGGAGTTTTTTAGCTACACATAAAGCTAAATGATTGGTAACTGGTTCCTTCTAATTCTAAAAATTCTAAATGTTTAGATATGATCAGAACATCTTATTCCCAAATATATAATTTAAATAGTTCTTTTCAGGTGAAAAATATTTCATTACACATTTTATGGTTCTTATCCTATTGTAAATACTGTATTTTGAAACATGTATAAAACATGTATTTCTGTTACAGAATTTTAAAGGATTGGAAACTAGTTGTCGGTTTCTGCCACATTTTATCAACATATATTAACCTTGGTATTTTTTTAAAGACTTGAGATAATTAGTTTTATTAAATTTGTATACTTGTATACAGCATTCTATACAGTATTTATGCTAGGACTATTGATTTATTACTAAATGGTTATAAGACATAGGTGTTTTTGGCATAGAAGGTGATAAATGCATCTTTAGTGCTCTTGTGCTTCAGAGGTAGGCTTTGTGTTACTAAAGTGAGAGCATTTATCTAATGTTTAAAAAATAAAAGCTTGTTGATAAGCAGTTAACACTTCTGTTCTGGAGTGAGTCTTGGTTACCATAATAGTGCATATTAAAAATAACTTAAGTGTTTAATGTTCATTCATAGTATACAGGGAAATTTGTTTTAAGAAGTATTTTTGATATTCCTTTTATTATACAAGACTGCAGAAAATTCATAGTTTCCTAATAGAATAAGTACTTTTAATATTAGTGTTTGAATTGTTGGCATAAAATGTGATGGATGAAACAACTACACCAGCAGAATATAGGGTTTTGTTTTGCTTGGACTTTTTTTACTCACCCCATCCCCACTACTTTTTAAGATAAATTATCGCTGTTTCTTAACCGTTTGAATTGCCATAAATTAGATATTTGAATATTTCTAAATACCACTATTTTCTTCTTGTTACATTGTTTTAGAAGACTTTGGTGATGAAATGTAGAATATGCTTAGATTCTGCTTTTTTGAGGGGAGCTTCAGGCATGTAGAAAAGCCTGTTAACTTTGGCTTAAGTATACATAAATAATTTTTCTGTGGTTAAAGAAAAATGATCATAGGTTTTTCTTCAGTTGTTACTGCATAAAATGACTGATCTTGGTCTGTAAATACTTTTTATTAGACATCTTTCATTGTTGCTAGCACTAATCAGAAGGACCTTTTTTGTTTGGTTGCCATTATTATAAATGATGCTTCTATTAGTATGTTTTAAAATAGTAACAATTTAAAAATCATCAAAGGACATAGTTTACAAGATATGCTTTATAGGTGCAAGATGGTAGTTATACAAAGTTCTGTCTAAAGAGGTTTCTGAACATAGACTATGCCTAGAGAAGAAGTAGATTTTGTTTTTAGAGATGAAGCAGTTTTTGCTTAGATTAGACTATACATTTGAAGGATGAAAGAGGATAGAAAACTTATGAATGACAAATGGCAAATTGTTAAATCCATATTAATTTATAGGTTTCTTTGCCTCTTGCTTTGTTTAATCAGTTGATCTTGAGGCTGCTTGATATTTGTATTTCTAATGCTAATATATTAAAGTTGTAGTTTCTCACTGACTCCTACATAGGTTAGAAATGTTAATATCCAATTTAATGTAACTGGCATCCTCCAAACAAGGAGTTTGTTGAAAATGCTTTGGATCAGAAGTAATTTGTGAAATCTAGCTTTTCTTTTTTATCTGTTTCAGAATAGGTTCCTTTGAGTGCTTTTCTTCTGTTCAGGAGTGAAGTTTATACGTTGAATAGGTCCTGGTACGAGGTGGGGTATTGTTGATTGGGAGAATATTTTGAGTTGGAAATTATTCTTTTTATGGGAAAGAATGATGTTTAAGTTCCTAAGCTTGCCCACTATAATTTGTTTTGACTCATAATATGTAGTTGAAATTCTACATTGTTCAATAAAAGTTGATGAAAAATAATATTACAGCCAAACTCAATAAATAAAACAGAAAAGCAGTTTCTTTGAGAAGTATTTCTTTCATGCTTGAATGAAGGTGTAATTAAAGGCGAGATAAAGAGGCAGATGAATGATATTCATGTATATTCTGAAGGGGGAACTAGAGAATTGTGAATTGTGGCACAAGTCTTCAAATCTGCTTTCAACTCAGAACTTACAGCCCTCTTTTCTTTGGTACATGTGTATCTTTAGCACTGCGCCTACCTTGATCGGACATATTTAAGATTTTTTTTTTTTTTTTTTTTGCATTTCCAAGTGAAAATGGCAGCATACAGGAAAGAGGAAGAGAGATTTTCTTAAAGTAACTAGTAAAGATTTGAAGAAAGAATGGGAGGATTAAGAGGGTATACGTAAACTCATGAAAAATAGAATGAGGAGAAATTCACTGAGGTGTAATAGATGTAAGTGGCAAAGTAGGAAATGTGGAAAATGTCCATTTCTCCTAAAGAAGGAAATGGGATTCTGTGTCACACAGTCCTCTCATGGTAGCCATAAGAAGGGAGTAGCCAGCTAAGGAGAGTTGGCTTGCTTTACCAAGCCAAGCACTGGTGACAGGGTGGCTATAGGTGGGTGAGAGGAGAATGAGATTGGTGAGTTCTGAATGTGCCCAGGCCCTTTTCAAGTCAGGAGGAAGTATGGTATAGTACAAAGGGCATTAAGCCAGGTCAACCTGTTTTGAAATCCTAGTATACCTGCTAGCTATGTGACTTTGGGTAAACTTCAGTTTCTTCATCTATTAAATGGGGATATACTATTACTATCTTAAGTGTTATTGTAAATATTAAGTGAAGTCACTTATAAATGTTCCCGCACGTTATAGTAGATCCTCAACACACATCAGTGTCCTTACTCACCAGCTTATGATAATCTCTGAACTTTATAGTACAGACTCAAACCTATTAATAAATGTGGAAAGATGTTCTCCTCATTAATTGCGTAGAACTCCCATAAAAAAAGAACTAAGCATTTTAAATGCCTTGTGTAGTTGATTAAAACTTGTTCGTATGTTATGCTTCTATTAACTTTGTCCTTTTAAAAAGAGTCTCACTGTTCCAGACATGCCTAACGGTCCCCTTAGTTTAGGGAATGACTGTTGCAAACGCTTGTATTAAAAGCCTATGTGTTTATTAATTCTTTATTAAAAGCTCTGACTCAAAGCTTATCTACTGTATTTCAACTTACAAATCTATAAAGCTTTCTTTCTAATTGATTGCATACAATTGATTTGAAGCATTGAATTAGAAGGTGACAACAAGGAGAGTAAGCTCTCTCTCCTGGGAGACAGGAGAAAGTGATGGCTGATAATTCATGTTCTCTTTTTAAGTATAGCATTGCTGTTAGGCTTAAATGACTAGGGGTTACCTAGTTGGCTATAATTCGAATTACTTTTACCCAGCTGAGAGAGTGGGCAGTAAGTGGAGTGGGAAGTTACATTGTGGCCCCCTAAACATCCCTATTGCTATACCTTCTAGCTTTTCTGCCAGAGGGATGGAGATGAGGAAGAATAAAACTTGGAAAGAGGAAAAGAATGCAGGGTTTGAAGTAATCTCCTAAATGGAGATTTAGCAGAAATGGGCCCTGAGGTGGGTGAGTGCCATCCTTTCTTCCTCTCTCCTGTGCTGTTCTAGTTCTTAGCAATCTGTTGGTCTGGGTAGCTTGAAACTCCAGAAGAAAGAGTGCCATCCCACCTTTAACTGAATTAGTAGCCCTAGGACATCATTGTCCAGCCTGTCGTGGCTCTTAACAGCTCTGCCATTTTATACCGTTTGTCAGCTTCCCAAGGTCCCTTCAGTTACAGAATAATGGGTCATCACAAGGAGCCCAGGATGGCTTATTGTTTATTACTCTGTGTAGTCCTCTTCCCCCAGTTGGCCAGCAGCTCCTGGGAATGCAGTTAATTGAGAATGCAATTAATTGCTTACTTCTTTTCTTCTTCCAGAGCAGTTTCTCATGGAGGTGGTATGATTTAAAGAAAGCATTCTTTCTTCTTCTCTCCTGTGTAATAACCCTAACTCCTGAATTTCCATTAGTTGTATAGACATTTGGGTCAAAACGCGGTTTGATTTTTGAAGGTTTATCAGGAAGAGACATTTAACTGTTCACATCTTAACTGGATTGATTACATCAGTTTTCTTTCCACTCATCTGATCCTCTCTAGAAATAATTGAAATTAGAGAAGGGAAGCACCCTGTGTTAACTTTTGAGCATGGGACCTTTTGTTGTTTTTGGATTCTTGAACGTGCAGTGAAGCACATGAGAGCTTTGACTGAGACCATGTAAGAATCAAAAAGGGAAAGTTAAAGATAGTAAAGAGCATTTAAGAGCTTCAGGGACAATAAAAAATGTACTTTCTTTATCATTTCTCTTAGTGGCTTTGTACTTTTTTCTTTTACCATATAAGGTTGGTGAAATTTACGTTTTTGTTTGAGAGCCTTTTTTCATTTCCTGTTCAGCTTACTCTGCCCAGACACTTAGTTGAGGTGTGTGATACAAGTATGGCCCATGTTACATTTCTGTGTATCTTCTCCTGGATTTTTTTCACTTAATATATCTCAGAGAACTTTTCACCAGCACATGTAGCTACCTCAATCCTTTCAATGGCTGGATGTATTCATTGTATGGTTAAATCATAATTATTTCATAAGCCTTCTGTCAGTGGATGTTTAGGTTGTTTCCGGTCTTTTCCCATTAAAGGGTTGCACCAAACTTATATATATGCATATATATATATATACATATATATATATATATGTATATATATAATATGTATATGATCTGTCTATCTATCTGGTGAATTTTTATGAATAAGCCCATAGGATTTTGTATATCTCTAGCAGTGAGGTTGCTGGGTCAAGAGTCCATGTAGTTTTCATTTTGATAGACATTTCCAGGTCTCACTTTAAAATCTTGTCAGAGCAGTGTTCATTGATATTGAAATTTATGTTGATACCTTAGTATTTTCTGGTATTTCAGGGACATTGTCTCAAAAATAGTTCCTAGGCTAAGCCAGTAACTTGAAATGTGTGCCTTAACTCGGGTCCTCGGAATAAGAAGCCACACCTGAAACAGGAAGAGAGATTCCTTTTTTTCCGTATATATTGTCTGTTTTCAAAAAAATTTTCAAAGAGGTCAAGTTTATCTTCCATTTATAGTATTTTCATTCCCCTTTTCATTTACTACTTCCATATTGAGGTGTGTTCTCTTCCTGTGCTTAGTCCCTCACTTTGGCACTTCATACAAACCTGCCTTTTTTCCTGAAATATTCTCTATCCCCAAAATACTTCCACTTCCTCAGTACTAATTATTTCAGCGTTGTGTTAGGGATAAGGTGTTTTGTTAATTATGTACATTATATATTAATGCAATATTATAGAAGTGTAGTATGTATATACATTTGACCGTAGACAACAGTGTGAATTGCGCGGGTCCACATATACGTGGATGTTCTTCAATAACTATACAGGTGACTCTCCGTATTTCTCGGTTTCAGAAGCACGGATTCCGTCAGCCACAGATTAAAAACAGTATTTTCCATCTTTGGTTAGGAATCCACAGATGTGGTGGGCTGACTGCAGGCATTTGTTCTGTGCCATTTTATATAAGGACTTGAGCATTGCGGCTTTTGGTATCCAAGAGGGATCCTGGAGCCAGTCTCTTGGGGATATCAAGGCATTGTAGTTAGGTTTTGGGGGAGTCAAAGACTGCACGGGGTCAGTGCCCCTAACCCAGTGTTGTCCAAAGGTCAACTGAATTAGCATATATTTTAACATATTGGTGAGGTGTATGTCAAGAACATTGGAGTTAGGTATTCCTGCTTTAAGAAAGTATAGACCTTGTGTTGGGTTAACAAGTCAGCTTCAACTTTTTTTTTAAAGTTTTGTCCTAAGTCAGTTTCTCTAAATTGATCTTTTAATAACCTCCTCTTCTAAATCTCCTGTGTTCTATAACAGCTCCTGTTTTTTTTTCAAATAACGATGTGTGTGGCAATAGCAGCTGCAGCAGCTTTGTGTATATATAAGTCCCTTTTAAGTTAGAGGGTTTTCAAATTCTTTGAGAAAACAGCAGATAGATTGGAAGAATATAATTTATTTGGTGAGAATTTCCAAAGAAGTAGCCAGAATAAGCAAATTTTAGCCCTAAAAGATTTACGTTTTACTTAGTTGTAGAATAGGATAGTGTATTCGCTAAGAAATGTGATAAGTAGGATATTTGAAGAGAACAGTTATTTGATGATATACTTAAAATCTTTTTCCTTTAGATTTTGAGTTTGCTACTTAAAGATTTTGAAAAGTGAAATCAGGTTCTTGGTCCTTTGTCCTATATATGTATGTTAGACTGATAATACCCGGTACCAGAGAAGACAAGATTAGCAAGTATGAATTATATTTTTATTTTATTTTGCTTTTATATGTTTTTTTTAAACTGTTTATTCAACTAAAGTTTTTTCCCCTACATAATAACCTTAGTAAATGAAATAGTATTTATATTTCGGTAGTGTACTTGAATTTAACTGATCATTTATTTACCTCTGAAACCTATGATCAAGGCAGTAACCATTACCTGATTGATTTGGGAAAGAGATGACTAAACTGAGACATAGTTAATGCGTTCACTAACTGTGGGCCCTTCTTGTTGCGTAGGGTATGTATGTTTGTTTCGTACAGAATGATAATAGAAGTTGGTTTTAAAAAATAAGCTTTGTACCAACGCTTTTACCTTCTCTGAGATGTAGTTTCTTTGGATTTCATGATTTTTGTTATGTTAGTTCATAGAGTAACACAGTGGAATATGAATTTACAGCAACCAGAATTAGTAGGGCAGATTTAATATTGCCTGACTTTTCTATATTAATAGAGAAAATAAGATAATATAATAATGTCTAGTTCTTAATCATGACCTGTTAAATTTATTTAATCATATACAGCTATTTAAGAATATATTAGTAAGGGGGGTGGGGGGTGGGCGATGAGGGTGAGGGGGATCAAATATATGGTGATGGAAGGAGAACTGACTGGGTGGTGAACACACAATGGGATTTATAGATGACGTAATACAGAATTGTACACCTGAAATCTATGTAATTTTACTAACAATTGTCACCCCAATAAATTAAAAAAAAAAGTATATTAGTGACGAAAATACTACTTTTATTTCAGTTTAACAAATTTAAAAACTTTTGTAAAAAATAAAATTTTATTACAGAAAGTTTTCAAATTAGAGATAAATAGAAATACGGAAAAAAACTGGTAATTTTATTACCCAGTGGTAATGTTAATTTTGTTAGCAATTTAGGTAAACGTATGCACATTCAAACACAAACACACACACACACACACACGTACACATACATTTCCCTTAATATATTATGGTGTTTCCCCAAATTTTGAAATATTTTTAAAGACCATATGGATTTCTTTGTTTCAACACACTAACTTTTTATTGAAGTACTGTAACAACGGACAGAAATGTGTGCATATCACAGATGTACATGTTGAAATTTTAGAAAGTAAGCACACCTTTGCAGCCATCATTCAACTCAAGAAAAAACATTGCCAGCTCCCAGACACAGTTTTCTGCCTCCCATCAGTAGCCCCTTCCCAGGGTAGCCATTTTGATTTAATTTTTTTAAAAACGTTATTGAGTTGTAATTTGCATGCAGTAAAACCTATTTTAAGTGTAATTCAGTGATTTTTAGTAAATTTACTAAATTGCGCAGCCATCACTATAGTTTTAAAACGTGTGAATACATTTGAATCAGTTTCCTTTTGCTGAATACATAGTGTATTTCTAGTTTTTCACCATTGTAAACACTACTCTAGCGATTTTCCTTGTATATTTTTGTATATATTTCTGAGTTCATCAAGATAGTTTCCTAAAAGTACAATCATTGGTTCAAAGAGTATATATATTTTTATGGCTTTTGGTACATAGTACCGAATTGCCTTTGAAAGTAATTGGACTGATTTATAGTCCTACTGTCAGTAGATGAGTGTCCTTTTTTTTTTAACCACCTCAACATTGGGTGTATTTTTTAAGACTACTAGTTTGGTGGGTGATTTGTGGTACCTCTGTTTTAATGTTCATTTTTTTGATTAGTGCTGTAATTGACTATTATATTTAGTGACTATTTCTAAGTTTTCTTTATGATTTCTCTGCTAGTATTCTGTCAGTTTATTTCTTAATGAATGCATTTCTTTTTATTTTTTACTTTTAAGACATTTTAATATATTAAAGGATATGAATTCTTTGAGTGTTACAAATACTTTTCCCCAATTTGCTTTATGTCAGGCTTATTTTTTTCGTAAAAATATATAAGGATTTTATGCCCTGATGACAAAAATGAAAATTTATGTTTTAGCTTACCGACCTTTGGAAACTTGTCTAGGTAATTTACAGATTGGAGGCAGTACTGAACTAAATGAGTAAAATTTTCTGTTAAGTGTGTACCTTTCATAATTTGAATTTAAAAAATTATCAAGTAGACATGTAAAACTAATTCATTATGCTTTGTTGCCAAACTTGGTCTTTCTAGGCAGTTATACTTAAGCATGAACATTGACGACAAACTGGAAGGATTATTTCTTAAATGTGGCGGCATAGACGAAATGCAGTCTTCCAGGGCAATGGTTGTAATGGGTGGAGTGTCTGGCCAGTCCACCGTGTCTGGGGAACTGCAGGAGTCGGTACTTCAAGATCGGAGTATGCCTCACCAGGAGATCCTTGCTGCAGATGAAGTGTTACAAGAAAGTGAAATGAGACAACAGGATATGATATCACATGATGAACTCATGGTCCATGAGGAGACAGTGAAAAATGATGAAGAGCAGATGGAAACACATGAAAGACTTCCTCAAGGACTACAGTATGCACTTAATGTCCCTGTAAGTAATTCCTTTATAAGATATTAAACATATAATTAGAAACATGATTAATTTTGTATTAAGTAATACTACAAGTCATTGAAGAAACTTCGGGAAATGTTTAATAACTAAACAGCTCAAATGGGTGTTTTTAAATAGATACACTAAATAGTGACAGATCATATTTGAAAAGGCCAAAAATTAAGTTCTTGTATTACATACATTTTAGAAACTTATCTTTTCTAGGGTAACATTTATTTTTTTCATCAGGATTACTGTGTCTTAAATTTCAAGTGCTTACTTTTTAAAGATAACTTTGTTTTAACTTCTGGGTTTCTCCTTAAAGATTGAATCTTGAGCATAACTAGAAAAATTTCATAAACTCGAGGGGTTTTCCTTCAAATTCTGTAACTCTCAGCAATTCCTGCCTTCTTTAGTTTTTAAAATTATCTTCTTAAAGTATATCAAACCTTTAGTCTTTTCTTTTTACCCTAGACATCATGTCTTATCACCGAAGGTATTTGTTTGGAGGCACACCCATAAATTTTTTGCTCCTTGTGTTTTTACCTGCCAACTAGCAAAACCACAACCCTAATGTAATCCACTTCTATTATTTGTGTGATATTAAACCTGGATTCCTTTCAGTGCATCTAACATACTGTCCTTGGGCTTTAGAACCTTCAGACATACCCCGCCCTGTGTTTTAACCTAGTGAGTGCCTCACCACCATCAGCTTGCCACTTCTGTCCAGTCTAGACTGCATCCATGCAATAGGGACTTGTGAATACTTGCTCAGTGTCTTTCTGATAGATTGTAGGCTCTATAAGAGCATGACATTTTCCTTATTTTCCTTTCTATGCCAGTTGTTGGCACATGGTGTGAATAAATGGATAACTACTTGTAGTTGTGTTCTAATACATGTGCTTACCAACTTTTACCAGGCCCATTGCAGTAGCCTTTTCATTTTGTAGCCTGTTGTTGTGATAGATTACGTTAATTGATTTTTGAATGTTGAACGAGCCTTGCATATCTGGAATAAATCCTACTTGGTTGTGGTGTATAATTCTTTTTATTCATTGATGGATTTGATTTGCTGATATTTTTTTGAGGATTTTTACATCTATGTTTATGAGATAGATTGGTCTAGTTTTCTTTTCTTGTAATATCTTTGTCTGATTTTGGTATTAGAGTAATGCTGGATTCATATAATCAGTTAGGAGTATTCCCTTTGCTTCTGTTTTGTGGAAGAGATTGTAGAGAATTGGTATAGTATCTTCCTTAAATGTTTGGTAGAATTTACCAGTGAATCCATATGGCCTGGTACTTTCTTTTTTGGAAGGTAATTACTGATGCAATTTCTTTCATAGATATAGGCCTATTCAGATTGTTGTGTGAGTTTTGGCAGATTGTGTCTTCCAAGGAATTGATCCACTGCATCTAGATGAAATGGATTTGTGGGCATAGAATTTTTCATAACATTTATTCCCTCATTATTTTTTTCAATCTACATGGGATCTGTAGTGATGTCCCCACTTTCATTTTTGATATTATTTGTGTTCTCTCTTTTTGTCTTAGTCTGGCTAGAGGTTTGCTGTCTTTTATTGTAAATACAATTTTTAAATGTAAAGTAGTGTTAACTATATTCACAGTGTTGTAAAACATCTCTAGAACCATTTCATCTTGCAAACCTGAATTTCTATACCCATTGAACAACAGTTTCCCATTTTGCCCTCCCCCCCAGTGGAGGCTTACTGATTTTATTGATATTTAGAAAAAACCAGCTTTTGATTTTCACTATTGATTTCCATTTCTCAATTTCATTGATTTCTGCTCTAATTTTTACGATTTATTTTCTTCTGTTATTGTAGATTTAATTTGCTCTTTTTTTCTAGATTTCTAAAGTGGAAGGTTAGATGATTGATTTTAGATCTTTCTTTTCTAATATATATACACTGAATGCTATAAATTTCACTCTAAGCAAACATTGCTGTTGCTATATCCCACAGATTTTGATAAGTTGCATTTTTTTTCCATTTTGTTCAGTATATCTGTTAATTTCTCCTGAGATTTCTTATTTGATCCATGTGTTATTTATAGGTATGTTGTTTAATCTGAAAGTATTTTGGGATTTTCCAGCTATTTTTCTTAACTGATTACTAGTTGAATTCCATTGTGGTTTGAGAGCATATATTATATGTTTTCTATTTTTTTACATTTGTTAAGGTGTACTTTATGGCCCTAAATGTGGTCTGTCTTGGTGAATGTGTATTCTGCTGTTGTTGGATGAAGTAGTCTGTACGTTTCAATAACCTTTTTATTGGACTGACTGTAGTCTGAGTCTTGTCCAACCTATATTGCAGGCAGTTTCTGTAGTGAACTTTCCAAAATGAGATTTATTCTTCTCACTCCCCTATTACAACTTCGTCAAAGGTTCCTTGTTGCCAAACAGCTAAAATGTACTCTTTTGCATGGCTGAAAGAACCTTCATAATCAGGTCTCATCCAGGTTCTTACACAGTAATTTAAGCCCCTCTCCCCACTTCATTTTTTAAGCATATCACAAGGTACCTTAGTTGTCCAGGTCCACTATTATTTTTTCTATTGCTTCTATACATGTTGTAGGTACCTACAACATTCTTTGTTTGGCAATCTACCACTTTTCACTTCTCAGTTTAAAAGCTTTCTTTTTTGTGTGATTTTCATCATGGTACCTAACTTATTTTGCCTTTCTTTGCTGGCAAGACTCTAAGGTCTCTTTTGTGGAGCCTGTCTAATTATATATGTTCTGAGTGGAAATACATATATTTTTTTAATTGAGCAAAAGTTTAAAGTGGAATGCTCTCAGAGTTTTGCGTAAACTTGTATAATCCACAGCCCATCGAGACACAGAATTTTTGGTCATTCTAGAAAGTTTCTTTGTGTTTCTTCCTGATCAATCTCCTCCACAAGTGTGGTGTTGTTTTTTCTGTCATAGATTAGTATTGTCCCTCGAGAACTTCATGTGAATGGAGTCATATGTAACTCTGGTGTCTGGCTTGTTCTGCTCATTATAATGTTTTTACAGTTTATCCATGTTGGTTTGAGTGTATCAGTAAGTGCTTCATTCCCTTTCATTGTTGATTAATTTTGTTTTATTATCTTAAATTTTGTTTATTAATTTCCCTTTTATGGTTATTTGTGTTATCTGTATTAAAAGTTTTCAAACTTTATGAATAAAGTTATTGTGAACATTCTTGTACAAGTCTTTTTTCATTTCTTTTGGGTATGTTTTTATAGAAGTTAATCATTTGTCTTTATTTCATTTGATCTGGTATCTATCTATCTTTGCATCAGTGTTACACTATCTTGATTGCTGTATTTTTTATAGTAAATATTGAAGTCAGGTAGTGTAAGTCTTCCAATTTTGTTATTCTTTTGCAAGATTGTTGTTACTATTCTAGGTTGCTTGCATTTCTATATAAAATAATAGAATCAGCCTTTTTTTTTTTTATAAAAAGAACCAACTGGATTTTGATTGGATTGCACTGATTCTGTATATTGAGTTGATGAAAACCAACATTTAAACAATACTGGCTTCGAATCCATGAACATGATACGAGTGTATCACTACATTTATTTACATTTTCTTACATTTATCTTAGTATTGTTCTGTAGTTTTCAGTGTAGAGTTTTGGGATATATTTTGTTCAATTTGCCCCTAAGTATTTCATTTTTTGGATACAATTGTAAATGATATTTTAAAAAATTTCAGTGTCATAATTGTTCATGACTAGTGTATCTTAATTCTTTTTATATTGACTATATAGCCTGTGACCTTGTTATAAGTACTTATTAGTTCTAGTAGTTATTTAGGTTTATTCACTGTCATATTGTCTAATCATGTTGTTCATACATTTTACATCTTCCTTTCCAATCTATACGTCTTTTGCTTTTTCCTTCCTAGTTGCATTGACTAGGACGTCGAGTACAGTGTTGAATGGAAGTGGTAAGAGTAGCTAATCTTTGCTTTGTTTCTGACCATTAGGGGATTGTATTCAGTTTTTCACCATTAAGAATTATTTTAGCTGTAGGTTTTTGGTGGATGATCTTCAGTAGGTCGAAGAAATTTTCTTTCTAGTTTACTGAGCTTTTTTTTAAACTATGAATGCGTGTATACCTTCAAATGCTTTTTCTCCATCTATTAGATGATCATACGATTTTTTCCTCCTTATTAGCATAGTGAATTACATTGATTTTCAAATGTTAAATCAATGTTGCATTCCTGGGATAAACATGTGTCATCCTTTTTATGTTGTTGGATTCACTTTACTACTTCAAAATTTTTTCCCTGTGTTTGTTTATGAGGGTTATTAGTTTTGTTGCACTTTGTTTTAGGTATACTGGCGTCATTATAAATGAGTTCGGAAGTATTGCCTCTTCTATGTTCTGGAAGTGTTTGTGTAAGATTGGTATTACTTCTGCCTTACATATTTGATAGACTTCATCAATAAAGCTAACCTGGGGCTGAGTTTTCTTTGTGGGAAAGGTTTTAATTCCAAATTCAATTTTAAAACATATGTAAGGTTACTCAGATTTAAAATTTTTTTCTTGAATCAGATTTGATAAGTTGTAGTTTTAAAGGAGTTTGTCCATTTCGTGTTAATTGTTGAACAAAAATGTTCATGATATTTTCTTATTTTTTTTTATTGTCTAAAGGATGTAGATTTTCTTCTTATTCCTGATAGTAGTAATTTGTGGTTTTTTTTCTTGATCAGTCTGGGAAGAGATTTATCAGTTTTACTGGTCTCTTTAAAGAATCAAGTTTTGATTTTGTTGATTTTTTTTTCTTCCACTGTTCATTTTAATTTTCATTTATCTTTGTTTCCTTTCTTCTACTTTTTAAAAAATTTGCCCTTCTTTTCCTAGCTTTTTAAAGTGGAGGGTTAGATGACTGTTTTAGACCTTTCTTCGTTTTTGATGTAAGCATTTGAAGCTCTAAATCTTCCAACTTCCTTTATGATTTTTTTGACCCATGAATTAATTAGAAGTGTTTTCCTTAATTTCTAAATATTTTGAAATTTTCCAGATATCATTTTGTCATTGATATTTAATCACTGTGTTTAGAGAATGTACATTGTATCATTTCAGCCCTTTTAAATTTATTGAGACTTGTTTTGGGGCCCAGCATAAGATTAGTTGGTGAATATTCTCTATTCACTTAAAAAGAATGTGTATTCTGGCTGCCCTTAGATGGGTTATTGTAAATGTCAGTTAGGTCAAGTTGGCTAGATATATTCTTCAACTCTTTTTTATTAAAATTTATTGGGGTGACATTGGTTAATACCTTATGTAAGTGTACAATTCTATAATCATCCGAATATTGCATTGTGTGCTCGCCACCCATATTCTAGTCTCCCTCTGTCACCATATATTCGGCCCCTCTTCAGCTCTTTTATACCCTTATTAATCTACTTGTTTTCTAACAGTTAAAAGTTTGTTTGCAGAAAGACCCAGTTCAAAATTATATGTTGCATTAATTGTCATGTCTCTTAAGTTTTCTTTAGTCTGTGTTAGTTTCTAACTTCAAAAATTTTGTAATACTTGAAAATTACTGACCATTTATTCTGTAGAATGTCTCTAAGTTTGGGTTTATCTGATTTTTTCCCTTTTAATAAGATTTAAGTTACTACGTTTGGCAGGGATATCACAAAAAGTGATAGTGTGTTCTCTCTCCATTGCATTGTAACATGTGGCACATGGGTTTTATTGGCCCTATTCTGATGATGGTTTACTTTGATCAGTTATTAAGGTGACGTCTGCCAGGTTTTCCCATTGTAAAGTTAATCTCATACCTTATTACACTTTTTAATTTGTTCACTTATTTATTTGTATCTATGAATTTAGGAGTTTTATTGTCATTGGGTTAAAATCTATTATATGATTATTTTATGCTTGGTTTAAGGTTTGGCCAATCAGAGCCTCTTCAAGGTGGCTTCTATGTTCTTTTGACATGTCCCATCAATCTTTAGCACTTTCTTGCCTTCTATCACGAAATATTCTAGGCTTATCTTGTAATTTTCCTCCCTCAACCCTGAAATCAGCCATTTCTCTGAGGAGTTCTGGTTCATTTTAGTGGAGAATGGTAGTAGAAGCCAAGATCTGCGGGCTCAATGTGCTGCTTATTGCTGTGGGGGTAGTAGCTGCTCCCAGGCCTGTCAGTGGACAAAGCCAGAGAATATATGTATATTTATAATTATGTACATTTATATGTATAGATGTACATCCATTTACATTTATAATTATCTTCGTATCAATATGTTTCCTCATTTTGGCTATTAAAAATAAAGCTGCTATAACCATTCATGTGAAGGTGTTCATGAGAACATAAATATACGTATCTCCAGGATAAATAACCCATCATACCCCTACCACCAGATATAATCACTCTGACATTTTGGTATATGTACACTCTATGCTTTTTTTGATATGCATAACATGTATTGGATCATGTTGCTTTTTTTTCACACTTTTACCAACTTTCTCAAGTCCTTATTCTAATGCATATTTTTTTTAATGTCTGCTTCATAGTCCATATTTCGGGATAATCCATAATTAAGTTCTCTTACTACTAACAGATAATGATAAATTTGAGCAGATTCTGAGAATGAATCAGTTGATATATACCCAATGGGCAGAATTGAAGATTTGTGTAACATTGCTCTTTATACTGCAACATAAAGGCATGAGAAATTATATTCCTTCTTACTTATGTGTTCCTGCTGGTAGAGCAGAGTGGTGAAGGGCAAGTCTTGGGATCATGAATATACATTTTTGAATTAGAGGATTTTGATCTAGGACAATATGATCCAAGTCTCCAAAAGTATGAAAACTTAAGCTACTTGGCCTTCTTCATTTCTAGATTGTGTACTAAAGCCCTTTAAAAATAGATATTGGGGGCGGCCGGATGGCTCAGTTGGTTAGAGTGTGAGCTCTCAACAACAAGGTTGGAACTGATGGGCCCTGGAGAAACACACTGTTCCCCAACATTCCTCAATTAAAAAAAAAAAGTGTCAAATTTAAAATTAGAAAATAAATAAATAAATAAAATAGATATTGAACATATTAATGGTTTTCTTTTGTTTGTTCATTTACTTGGAAGTCACAAAAAACTTTATTTCATATTAACTTTTTTTGTTAATTCAAAATAATTGAGTTTTCTTAAATTGTTAGTAACAGTTTAGGTTTTGTAGCCTATATAAACTCCCCAGTATTTTGTGGCAATTGAAGTAAAAGTGTTTCATTTGTGATAACTGCTGATTTTCAGGATTTGTCTTGATCTTACTGCTCTAAATGAGTCACCCAATTCAATGGCCCTATCTTTTCAACAGCAGTCTATAGGCCAACTTTTGAATTGTGTATAGTTTACTCATTAGAATATTGTTTTTAATATATGAGAAATTTAAAATAAAATTTAATAAAATCAGTATTTCAGTTCCTTAGTCTTATTAGCCCCATTTCAAGTGCTCAGTAACCACATGTGGTTAGTGGCTTCTGTATTGGACTGTGTAAGATAAAGAACATTTCCATCAGCGTCACAAGTTTTGTTGGATAGGTACTGTTAGAAAGCTTTTCAACTCAGAAATTTATTTCAGAAACTTGAAAAAAATGTATTTGATTTATCCTTTTTATTCTTAGATCCACTCAAGAGGAATTGGGAAATGATAACTCTTTATGGTCTTTATTTTTCCAGTTTGATAGCAAGCATGTTGAAGACAAAAGACATGTCTGTATTGACAAAATGGAGCAAATTGTGATTCATAATGATATCTGTCACCTTTGTTTTCTAGAAAAATATTGGTTTGTATCACTTTAGTGAAAGGATTTTATAAATAAAGTGCTATTAAAAAATCATGTTCTAGTTATATTGATAAAATAAAATGTAAAGTATTTCAGGTATTTATAAATCCTAAAAAAGTGTATTTCAGTGTTCATGTAGCATTTTATTTTAGTCACAAATTTCTGTACTACAAAACAGCAAGAATAAAATTGTAGGCATACTTTCATTTATATTTATGATTATTTTGTTTAATGCCTAGGAAACTCAGAATGTATTTGCCCATTGGTATAAGAGCTCTGTTTTGTTTTTTAGTTTTTAAATTTCCTTAAATCTTGTCATTAGTTTAAGAAGGCTTATATAGATGTTTTCCCAAATACATCTTGCCCCAGTTAATAAAGACCTAATAGGCTGAGGCTAGGAATTTACATTCTCTCTGTCTCTCTGTCTCTCTCTCTGTCTCTCTCTCTGTCTCTCTCTCTGTCTCTCTCTCTGTCTCTCTCTCTCTCAATATATGTATATAAATAAATAAAATGGGTGACTTTTCCGCTTCTATTTTTAAAAAAAGGAATCATTTTACTCATTTCAGTGATTTTAAAATACTTTTGCCACATATTTTGTACTCTGATTTATTGCAGAGTTGGACTGCATTTATTGGTAACAAATGATCTTTCACAGTTGTCCTGGAACGGGACAACTCTGTTTGGCTTAGTATGTATCTGCTTAAATAGTCAGTGATAGGCTGTGTTTCACCCTCTCTTTTTGGCTAACTCCCAGCTTATCTCCATTACATAGTTTACTTTTTCAACAATGTCTTATTAGTTGTAGCCAGTTCTTACTATCATTGCTTTTCTATTCAAGTTCATTTGAGGGATTCAGAAGTAGTATCGGGGCTATGTGTTGAAGAAGTGCTTCCCCCCCCCCCCCCCCATTCAATTACTTTCTACTTCAGCATACTCTTCGGAAATCATTTTCAGAAATAGATTTATAGATGAGCTCATTTTAAGGTGACTAGATAGTAATTTATATTAACTTTCTAGGGTTTTTTTTTAAAAAAAAACAAGATTTTACTCCCATTCTACATGGCTCCTTTTTTTTTTTTTTTATTTATTGGGCTGACAATTGTTAGTAAAATTACATAGACTTCAGGTGTACAATTCTGTACACATCATCTATAAATCCCATTGTGTGTTCACCACCCAGAGTCAGTTCTCTTTCCATCACCATATATTTGATCCCCCTTTACCCTCATCTCCCACCCCTCACCCCTCTTACCCTCTGGTAACCACTAAACTGTTGTCTGTGTCTATGAGTTTTTGTTTCTCATTTGTTTGTCTTGTTCTCTTGTTTTTGGTTTATATACCACATATCAGTGAAATCATATGGTTCTCTGCTTTTTCTGTCTGACTTATTTCGCTTAGCATTATACTCTCAAGATCCATCCATGTTGTCACAAATGTTCCTATATCATCTTTTCTTACCGCCATATAGTATTCCATTGTGTATATATACCACAACTTCTTTATCCATTCATCTATCGAAGGACATTTTGGTTGTTTCCATGTCTTGGCCACCGTAAACAAAGCTGCAATGAACATTGGAGCACACGTGTCTTTATGTATAAATGTTTTCAGATTTTTTGGGTAGATACCCAGGAGAGGGATTGCTGGGTCACATGGTAATTCTATTAGTAATTTTTTGAGGAACCTCCACACTGCCTTCCATAGCAGCTGCACCAGTCTGCATTCCCACCAACAGTGTATGAGGGTTCCTTTTTCTCCACAGCCTCTCCAACAAATTGTTACTATTTGTCTTGTTGATGATAGCCATTCTGACTGGGGTGAGGTGATATTTCATTGTGGTTTTTATTTGCATTTCTCTGATGATTAGTGATGTTGAGCATTTTTTTATATGTTTTATATTTGCAATTTGTATGTCCTCTTTGGAGAAATGTCTCTTCAGGTCCTCTGCCCATGTTTCAATTGGGTTGTTTGTTTTTCTGTTGTTGAGTTGCATGAGTTTCTTATATATTTTGGATATTAGCCCCTTATCGAAGGTACTGTTTGCAAAAATCTTCTCCCATTCAGTTGGTTGCCGCTTTATTTTGTCGATGGTTTCTTTTGCTGTGCAGAAGCTTTTAAGTTTCACAGTCCCATTCGTTTATTTTAGCTTTTACTTCCCTTGCCTTTGGAGTCAAATTCATAAAATGCTCTTTGAACCCAAGGTCCATAAGTTTAGTACCTATGTTTTCTTCTATGCAGTTTATTGTGTCAGGTCTTATACTTAAGTCTTTGATCCATTTTGAATTAATTTTGGTACATGGTGACAGATAGCAGTACAGTTTCATTTTTTTGCACGTGGCTATCCAATTCTCCCAGCACCATTTATTGAAGAGGCTGTCTTTTCTCCATTGTATGTTTTTTGCTTCTTTGTCACAAATTATCTGTCCATATTTATGTGGTTTTATTTCTGGGTTCTCAGTTCTATTCCATTGGTCTATGTGTCTGTATTTCTGCCAATACCATGCTGTTTTGATTATTGTAGCCCTGTAGTACAAGCTAAAGTCGGGGAGTGTGATACCTCCAGTATTGTTCTTTTTTCTTAAGATTGCTTTGGCTATTCGGAGTCTTTTGTGGTTCCAAACAAATCTGATGATTATTTGTTCTCTTTCTTTAAAAAATGCCACTGGGATTTTGATGGGGATTGCATTAAATCTGTATATTGCTTTCGGTAATATGGCCATTTTAACTATGTTGATTCTTCCAATCCATGAGCACAGAATGTCTTTCCATTTCTTTGTGTCTTCAATTTCTTTCAAAAATGTCTTATAGTTTTCAGCATATAGGTCCTTCACATCCTTGGTTAAGTTTATTCCTAGGTATTTTATTCTTTTGCTGCAATTGCAAAAGGAATTGTTTTTTGTATTTCTTTTTCTGAGATTTCATTGTTAGTATATAGGAATGCAATGGACTTTTGTACGTTGATTTTGTAGCCGGCAACTTTACTGTATTCGTTGATTGTTTCTAATAGCTTTTTGGTGGAGTCTTTAGGGTTTTCTATATATAGCATCATGTCATCTGCAAAAAGTGATAATTTAACTTCTTCATTCCCAATTTGGATGCCTTTTATTTCTTTCTCTTGCCTGATTGCTCTGGCAAGGACTTCCAACACTATGTTGAAAAGCAGAGGTGATAGGGGACAGCCCTGTCGTGTTCCTGAACGTAGAGCAAAGGGCTTCAGTTTTTCACCATTAATTATGAGATTAGCTGAGGGCTTGTCATATATGGCCTTTATTATGTTAAGGCATTTTCCTTCTGTACCTATTTTATTAAGTGTTTTAATCATAAATGGACGTTGTATCTTGTCAAATGCTTTTTCTGCATCAATTGATATAATCATATGATTTTTGTCCTTTACTTTGTTTATGTGATATATCACATTGATGGATTTGCGGATGTTGAACCATCCTTGTGCCCCAGGGATGAACCCCACTTGGTCGTGATGAATAATCTTTTTAATGCATTGTTTTATTCGATTTGCTAGAATTTTGTTTAGGATTTTTGCATCTGTATTCATCAGAGATACTGGTCTGTAGTTTTCTTTTTTTGTGTTGTCCTTACCAGGTTTTGGTATCCGGGTAATGTTGGCCTCATAAAATGAGTTAGGAAGTACTGTCTCTTCTTCAATTTTTTTGGAAGAGTTTGAGCAGGATTGGTATTAGATCCTCTTTGAAGGTTTGGTAGAATTCACTAGTGAAGCCAACTGGTCCCTGACTTTTGCTTTTGGGAAGGTTTTGGATGACTGATTCAATTTCGTCACTGGTGATCGATCTGTTTACATTTTCCAGTTCTTCATGGTTCAGCCTTGGAAGGCTATATATTTCTAAGAGCCTGTCCGTTTCTTCTAGGTTATTGAATTTGGTGGCATATAGTCCTTCATAGTATTCTTTGATGATCCTTTGTATTTCTGTGGTGTCCGTGATAACTTCCCCTTTTTCATTTCTGATTTTGTTAATTAGTGTCTTCTCTCTTTTTATCTTAGTGAGTCTAGCCAAGGGTTTGTCAATTTTGTTAATCTTTTCAAAGAACCAGCTCTTTGTCACATTAATTTTTTCTATTGTCTTTTTGTTCTCTATTTCATTTAGTTCTGCTCTGATTTTTGTTATTTCCTTTCTTCTGCTGACCTTGGGTTTCACTCGTTCTTCTTTTTCTAGTTCTTTAAGGTGTAACATGAGGTTATTTATTTGGGATTTTTCTTGTTTCTTGAGATAAGCCTGTAATGATATAAATTTTCCTCTTAAAACTGCTTTTGCTGCATCCCCAAAATTTTAGTAGGATGTATTTTCATTGTCATTTGTTTCTATGTATCTTTTGATCTCTCCTCTAATTTTTTCTTTGACCTAGTCGTTCTTTAAAAGTATGTTTGATCTCCATGTATTTGTGTTTTTTCCTGCTTTCTTTTTGCAGTTGATATCCAATTTCAAAGCCTTGTGATCAGAGAATATGCTTGGTATGATTTCAGTCTTCTTAAATTTGCTGAGGCTGATTTTATGTCCCAATATATGGTCTATCCTTGAGAATGTTCTATGTACACTAGAAAAGAACATATAGTCTGATGTTTTAGGATGAAGTGCTCTATATATGTCAGTTATGTCCATTTCATCTAATGTGTCATTTAGGGGTGGTATTTCATTATTTATTTTGTTTGGATGATCTATCCATAGGTGTCAATGATGTATTTAAGTCCCCTAGTATAATTGTGTTTTGGTCAATTTTTCCCTTTAGTTCTGTTAGTAGTTGCTTGGTATATTTTGGTACTCCCTGATTGGGAGCATAAATATTGATGACTGTTATGTCTTGCTGTATAGTCCCCTTTGCCATTATGAAATGTCCATCTTTGTCTCTTGTTATCTTTTTCACTCTGAAGTCTGTTTCATCTGATATCATTATGGCTACACCTGATTTTCTCTGGGTACCATTTGCTTGGGTGTCAATTCCACCCTTTCACTTTGAGTCTATGCTTGTCGTTGTAGCTGAGATGTGTCTCTTGGAGACAGCATATGGTTGGGTTTAGTTTTTTGATCCAGTCTGCTACTCTGCCTTTTTATTGGTGAGTTCAGTCCATTTACATTTAGGGTGATTATTGATACGTGAGGATTTCCTGTCATTCTATCTTTATAGTTTTTTGGTAAGGCTGTGTCTCCATTGTTTCTTTGCCTTTTTGTCGTTGTCTATTATTTCTGTGTGGTGGTATTCTATGATGTTTTCCTCTGTTTCTTCTTTTATTACAGTATATATTTCAGTTCTGGATTTTTTTTGAGTGGTTACCCTTAATTTTATGTAAAAGAAAGTTTGGTATTTAGAGTATTACATTTTCTTCAGCACGCTTACTTTCTCCATTCCCATATTCTGGTTCAGGCCTTTACTCTCCCCCTTTTTATGTGTTGGTTGCCACAAATTGTCCCTGTTGATGGTGGTCAAATAGCCTCCTTTAGTATTTCTTGTAGTGCAGGTCGTGCATTAGAAAATTCCCTCAGCTTCTGTATGTCTGGAAAGGTCTTTATTCCTCCTTCATATGTAAAGGATATCTTTGCTGGATATATTCTTGGCACATAATTTCTCTCTTTGAATAGTTTGAATATTTGGTTCCACTCCCTCCTGGCTTGTAGAGTTTCTGCTGAAAAATCTGATGATAATCTAATGGGCTTTCCTTTGTAGGTTACCGTCTTCTTTTCCCTGGCTGCCTTGAGGATTCTTTCTTTGTCGTTGATTTTAGACAGCTTCAATACAATGTGCCTTGGAGAAGGCCTGTTGGGATTGAGGTAATTAGGTGTTCTATTTGCTTCTCGGATTCAAGGATCCAGTTTTGTCCACAAGTTTGGGAAGTTCTCATCAACAATTTGTTTGAATATATTCTCTGTTCCCTTCTCTCTTTCTTCTCCTTCTGGTATGCCCATTATTCTTATATTGCTCTTTCTGATGGAGTCAGAAAGTTCTTGTAGAGTTCTTTCATTTCTTTTAAGTCTAAAGTCTCTTTCTTCTTCCATCTGTGTAATTTCCAGGTTTCTATCTTCGATGTCACTGATTCTTTCCTCCATCTGGTCAACTCTACTACCTAAGCTGGTTATTTCATTCTTGATTTCTTCTATTGAGTTCTTAATCTCCAGAAATTCTATTTAGTTCTTTTTTAAAATTTCAATCTCTTTCGTAAAATGCTCATGTTGCTCTTTGTGTTTCTGAGTTCGTTAAACTGCCTTTCTGTGTTTTCTTGCACCTCGTTGAGTTTTTTCAAAACTGCAATCTTGAATTCTCTGTCATTTAAGTCATATATTTCCATATCTTTAAGTTCCTTTTCTGGAGACTTCACTTTCTTTCTGAGCTGTCTTGTTGCCTTGGTTATTCATGGCAATTACTGATTTATTATTTCTCTTCCTAGACATCTACAGGAGTGGCTTCTGCAAAAGGTTGATAGGAAGAGGTCTTTCGTTTTCCAGTACTTGTTGTAGAATGTTTTATTTTCTCTCCGACTGCAGCCTTTTTTTTCTCTCTCACACGGTAGTGCTATGTTTTCTCTGCACTATTCCAGCTTGTCACACAATGGGGGGATTCCCTGGGAGATGGGCTTCTCCTCTGTTAATAATTCGCCTGGGTCACAGGGCGCAGTGTCCGTGTGGGTATGCGGAGAGCTTTCGAAGTTCCAAAGCTCTTCCTGCACCAGATTCAGAGCCCGGATGTTTCAGCAATTCTGTTTACTCCTGCAGGGATCCGCCCAAATAGGTGGGGCCAGGGGCGGGGGGAGTTGTGAGCGGTGGCCCAGAGCAATGGCAGCGACCACCACCACAGCCAGTCCTGCTTCCACAGCTCCCTCCCCTCTGCCGGAACTAGTTGGGCTGCGAATCTGTGTCTGCGGTCCACAGTTCTCAGAACAGCAAATATTCTGTTCTTTTGATCTGACACTGCTACTGTTACGCTTCTAGCACTGGGCAGGTGGGGGCGGGGCGAGCTCTGGGAGGGTAGGGAGGGGGCGGCTAGTCTCAGTGCCTAAGGCTGCCGTTCTCTCTGTGGCTGTGATGGCTTAAACCACTTAAACCATCGTTTTCAGCTGCCTTCCCTCATCTTTGCTCCGAGGTTTCTGCCGTGAGCGTTGGGTTCATCCATGTTATATGCTGCCCCCTCAGCCCTGTGGGCCATAAGTGGAGCCCTAGCAGTCCGAGTTCTTCCCTCTCCCGCAGCTGCAGTAGTTCCGGGATGCACTGAGCTAGGTCTGCGTCCTGCACCCGCGTGGCTCAGTCTCCACACTTCTCCCTTCCTTCCTCCCCCACTCATGGGATTCGCCCACCTTTAGGTGAATTCAGTAGTGGGTGTCTTCATCTTGCCTGCCTGCTGTGCAGGGAGTCCTTTGTGGAGTTATTGTTGTTCGATTAGTTATAAATTCCAGGGGAGCTTTACAGAGGCTCACCTCACTCCGCCATTTTGATCTGTTTCTGAAAACCTCTACATGGCTCTTAGAAAGTGGCCCTATTTCATAGGAATCAATATTTTAGCAGAAAAACATGGAGTGAGTAATCCTGCTTCATAGTTTTTTCTGGTGAGTCATGTTGTTGCTTACTGTTACTGATTTCAACTTACCTGGTAAGTAAATGAATCAAGGTATCTCTTCTAGTGAGTTGTTTTAGGGAGCTAATCCAGAATGGTCTGTTTTTCAGTTATCCTCCTATGTTCTTAAAGTAGTTTAACTCAACTTACCCTCCCTTCCCTTAGGTGGACATAAATTGTTCATAGAAGATTTATTTCTAGATGATTAATAACATAGCCAGTTTCCTAACATTTTCAATATAGTTGTCTGACGTTTGATGTCTAATTAATTGATCTGGATTTATGAAAGAGTGGTACTGAATGGGAGTTATACTCTCTTACTTAGGTCTGTGGTGCACAAATGGAAATCATGGACAAGGCTATGATAGAATTAGCCTCTCTCAGAGACGTCTAGTTTGTTTTTTTTCATAATTGTATGACAGTTTATTGTAAAAGGACTACATAGACATTGTAAAAGAATAGAAGAGAACAGAGTAAAAATTCCTTGTTTCCAACATGCCTGCTCTCATTCCAAAGTGATAACTAATATTGATATGCTTGTGGAAATTTTTTATTTATGAGCAAACATACAGAATGTGTGTGTGTTTCTATATAACATGTTTTGTCAGTTTAATGTATAGTTTGTGAAATATCTTTGTTCTACATAAATTAGGGGATGCTATTTGTGTGCTTTTGAAATTTGCATTATTCAGTAACAGAAATTTTCATGTTATTGCATATAAACTGGCTTATTTATTTTACTGACTGATTAAATGGTGTTCCTTATTTTACTTAACCACTTCCCTATTGATGGATTTTTATGTTATTGCTAGATTTGTTTGAATGCAATAATGGTGAAAGGATCATGCTTAAATACATATAGACGTAGATCTCTATATGCAAGCGTGTTCCTTGTATCTATACACTTGCACATTTGTAACACCTTTTCTCTAGGTGTATGTCTTTTAATTGAATATGACATTCATATAGAAAAGTGAACATGCTTGTGTAACCAAGTATCCGGATCAAGACAGAACAGCAGCAGCGTGCCAGCGGCCTTCCTCCTCTTCTATCTCTCTTAGACGCACCCCTCCTTTAATTAAAGATTACCACTGTCCTAACACTTTTATCATGGTCTATTAGTTTTAACCTGATTTTGAATTCAGTAGAAATAGAATCATGCACTATCTACTCTATTGTCTGATTTCTTTATTTTACATTGTTTATGAGATATATCCATGTTATTGCATGTAGCAGTAGTTTATTCTCATTTCTATATAATCATCAGTTGTATAAATATATCAAAATTTATTCATTCTAGTGTAGGCATTTAGATTATTTCAATATTTTGGCTGTTATGTAAAGTGCTGCTGTGAATATTCTTGGATGTGTCTTGGTGTATGTACGTACTCAATTTCTTTCTGTTGGTTATGTACTTAGGATTGAATTTGCTGGTATGCATATTATGTTCAGCTGTAGTAGATACTGTCAAAAGTTTTTCTTAGTGGTTTTGCCAATTTATACTAATTGCTCCATGTTCTTGATATTTGGTATTGTCAGTCCTTTTAATTTTAGTCATTTTGGTGGTTTGACAACAGTATTGCTATGTGATTTTAGGTTATAGTTCACTGATAGCTAATGAAATTGAGTACCTTTTTCGTGTTTACTGGCAATTTGGATATTATTTTTGTGTGAGGTGCATGTTTACCTTCGCCCATTTTTTAAAATTAGGTTTTTCACTTACAGATTTGTAGTAGATCTTTATTTGTTTGATACATGTATATATGTATGTGTGTGTGTGTGTATACATAAACATATGTATACACACACACACACACACACACACACACACACATAGCATATAGCAGTTATCTTTTCCACTCTGATTTGCCACTCTTTTGATAAACAGAAGTTAATGTTAATAAAGTTCAATTTATAAGTTGTTACTTTTGGTAGTGTTTTGTGTATCCTGTTTAAGAATTCTCTGCCTGCCCAAAGGTCATGAAACTATCTTCCTTTGTTATCGTCTAGATGCTTTTATGTTTTCTTCTCCTATTTAGATTAATAGACCATTTAGAATTGATTTTATGAGATGTGAGATAGGTATCAAGATTTATTTGATGTCTTTTTTTTCACTTATAGAAATTGTTTTACTTTCACTTTGCTGGCTTAATGTTTCAGTTCTTAGAACAACTTAGTATATTAAGGTGATGATAGCGTTTTCTTTCATTAATCATAGGGATTTATATTAAGACTGGACTTAATATCTTTTTAAGATTATGAAGTAACATACTTGTTGAGAAAATATAAAAAAATTTAAAACTGAAGAAGATAAAAATTACTGTAATTTTACTACTCTAGGATAATAACTACTGACATTTCATTGGTAGCATTTTAGTGTTTCCTTTTTCTGTTTGTTTTTGTGTGTGTATTTGTATGAAATTTGCTGCATATGTATTTGTATGTTTGTATAAAATTGTAAAAGTATATTTATCTGCATATTACATGTTTATCAGTTAACCTTAAACCATGAGCATTACACTATGTCTTTAATATTATTCAAAAGTAAGATTTCTGTCATATAGCTGTATTGTAATTTATCTATTATTAGATATTAGACTGTTAGCACTTTTTTACTATCATATAAATAATGCTGTGATGTTATATGTAGACATTGTTGTCATGTGAGATTATTTCTTCAGTATAGATTTTTTAAAGCTCTTAGTATATACTGGCCAATTTGTAGTTCACAAAAGTTGACCAGTTTATTCTTCCTTTGGTAGTATATGAAATTCCCAACTTAATGTCTTTATAAATGATCTAGAGTAGGAAATATGAAATACAATTTCTGAATTTGTATATGATGTTGAGAAAGACAATGGGACTTGGTCTTGGGTTGGGAGTGGAGAAGAAAATGAAAAGATGTCCTTAGACAGGAGATTGAGATAATATAGCATATTATTGAAAGACAGGGAATTTGGATGGAGGTTCTGGTGTGAAAGGAAAAATTTATTTTTAGCAGTATTGAGTTTTAGATAATAGAATGTCTAAGAGATGTTCCGTAGAAATTGGTAATCCTCTATATCTAAGCAGTTACACATCTATAATTGTATAATAATTAATAACCATAAGTATTTGCGTAGAACTTGGTGGTTTTCAAAGTGCTTTTCATGTAATCTCATTTGATATTTTGATGTGTATGAGCTGGATATTATTACTAGCACTAATTAACTGATGAGGAAATTATTATGATAAGTGGCATCAATCTACTGTATACTGCTATGTACTGTAATTGATGCTTTATGTATATAATCTCTTAACTCTATAGAAATTCCATGAGGACCATGTCCTCTATTTTTCAGGTGAAGAAAGTTCCAAATGATTAAATTTTAGTTGTTTAGCCTAACACTGCTAATATTACTATGGAATTAGATTGTGTTTCATTTAACTCCCAATGCTTTTCTTGTTTTGCCGTACTACTTCTGGAAGCCAAGTTTGCCCAGATAGTAATTGGAAGAGGTGGGATTGAAGCTCAAAGTCTTTCGTTTCACGTAACTATTGTTGGTGTTTTGTCCACTTTATTTTAAAAATTCTTTTCTTTTTCTTTAGTAATAGATGTTATAGAACCACTAGAAATTCTTTCCATATTCTGGTAGTAACCAGACTGTAGTTCATATATGGAAAAATAAAATATACTTAATGCAGAAATAATTTTTAAATAAGTTTGGATAATTTAGATTTATTAAGCAGTTGTAGTAATGGAAATAACACTGGATTAAAAGATTTAAGATCTTGATTTAAGTCCAAGTGTTGAAACTTAATAGCTTGGGTAAGACACCTCCCTCAAGTCTTAGTTTTCTTATTGGTAACTTAAAGATTAAAAAAAAAAAGAATTTCACAGATCGCAGTAGTTAGGATCTCAGTTGCTAGATTTGAAAGATTTGTTTATATTTTGGTTTCCCCTCTTAATGGGATTTTAGACAAGTAACTTAACTTTTGTGGGCCTTATTTTTTTCAGTTTTAGAATGGGATAAAAATTCCTCACAGAGTTATTGTAAGATGAAATGCAATAGAGTACAGGCTAGAGGCCATGGACCTCACTCCTCCAGCGGTCCCCCCAACTATCTTCTCCTAGCACCTCGGGCAGTGCTTGGCACATACCTGGTAAATGTTAGGTACGTCTTAGTTTGTTATGCTGAGGAGGAGGAATCACAAATTTGTAGACCACCATATACATGCGAAATATTTTTAAAAACAGCTTTATGGAGGTATAATGGATACACAAAAAATCTACACATATTGCATGATGCTTGATGCATCATGATTCATGATGTAATTTGATAAATTTGAGTGCTAAATATTTTTGTAGTTAGAAATATACAAATTTAGAGTAGTTTTTTAACTTTTTATTTTGAAATATTTTAGATTCATAAAAAAGTGGCAGAAATAGTACAAAGTTCACATAAACCCATCACTCAGCTTCCTCTAATATCAAAACGTATTCAACCATAGTACAGTTATCAAAACCAGGAACTTAATGTTAGTAAAGTGCTATTAACTAATAGTTTTACAGACGTTATTTTAATTTGTTTTTCCCCTAATGTCTTTTTTCTGTTCCAGGATTCAATTCAGAATCCCATATTTCATTTAGTTGTCCTGTCTTCTTAAGTCTCTTCTATTCTGTGGCAGTTGCTTAGTCTTTCCTTATCTTTTATGACCTGAGACTTGATGAATACTAGTCAGTTATTTTGTAGAATTTCTCAGTTTGCGTTTGATGTTTTCTCATGGTTACACTGAAACTGCATTTTTTCACAGTTCCACGGAATCGATGTTGTGTTCTGCTCAGTGCACCGTATTAGGGACTACAAAGTGTGGATATGTCTTATTACTGGTGATATTAACCTTGATACTTTGTTAAGGTGATATCTGCCAGTTTTCTCCACTGTAAAGGCGTTATTTTTCACTTTGTAATTGACACATATCTTAGAGGAGATACTTTGAGTCTGTTTAAATATCCTGTTTCTCCTCAAATTGTTAACCTGCTGATTTTAGCATCCATCGGTGGACCCTGCATTAATGTGTTTGCCAAATTATGATTTTGTATTTTCCTCATTCTTTCTATATTTTGTTAGTTGTAGCTGACCTTCTCTCCCATTTATATTTTTCAGTTTATGTCAGTATGGATATTCATTTTATTCTATGAGTTACAATCCAATACTGTGATTTATTTGTTGTTGCAGTGTTCCAGTTTTGCCCATTAGGAGCTCATTTATACTGGCTTTTGTGTCCTTTTGATATGCGCTGGTCCTTTTTCAGGCACCACAAGATGCTCCAGAGTCATCTTATATATTTTCCCTTTCCCCACCTCTGGAATCAGTCGTTTCAAGGAGCCCCAGTTCCTTTTATTTGGATAGTGATATTTAGAAACTAAGGTCTGGGTGCTGTTGTGCTGGATGTCATTGCTTCTCCCCGATCGCGGCACGTAGAGCTAGGAAATGCGTGGATGCCTACCACCCTGCACGTGCACACTCTTCTGTACTAATGCATTGTGTTGGAGGGGCCCAGGCATCTGTATTAAAAGAGGTTGAATGGAGAAGAGGAAGGGGATGCAGAATACAGTTACGGTGTGCCTAGATTGGCGGTTCTCAGAATTTCTGGTCTCCCTTTACTCTTAAAAAATATTGAGGATTCCTAACACCTCTTGTTTATGGGGGTTATATGTGTCAGTATTTACCATGTTAGAAATTAAAACTTGAGAAATATAAATTTTTATTAATTTATAAATAACAAATCCTCTTATGTTAACATATAACATATTTTTAATGAAATGTAACCCTGTTTTCTAAAACAAAGAATTTAGTGATAATTTGTTTTACAATTTTACAGATTTGTTTATTGCCTGGCTTATTAAAAGATAACTTGATTCTCATATATGCTAATAATCCATTCTGTCTGCGGTGTCATCACATGTTAGTTAGCTTCTGGAAAATGCCACTATATACTTGGAGAGAGGAGCGTTAAAAAAAACAAACAGGTATTATTATGAAAGTATTTTTTATCTCATGGACCACCCGAAAGTGTGTCAGGGACCTTTAGGAGTCCCTGGACTAAACTTTGAGAATCACTGGTGTAGATTTGCTGAAACTCTTACAAAATAAAGGTACATACATACTAGAAGGATGGATTCAAAAGAACTGCTATGAGGAACAGGAGAGAACTTAAAATCATGATGTTATGGAAATTAAAAGAGAATTTCCAGGTAGGATGGGGGTGGACAGCACTGTTTCAGGTAAGATAACTTGACCACTTTGTTTGCTTCATCTTACAGTTATCTAAATTATAAGACGGTGATATGGTTACCCAAATGCAAATTCATAGTGAGAAATATCATAGGGCGTAGGCTAGAATGTTTGTTGTGAACTGTGGATCCCTGAACTTTTTCAAAAATCAAAGGCTAGCAATCGACTTTCTCAAACCCTGACAAATGTAGCTTCTCTTGCATTTTTGTATGCAAACGTGGGTCAGGCAGAAGGGCGGGTTATGGCTCAGGAGTCACAGAAAGACCTGCTCCTCCGCCTCGTCCCGCTCTGTGGTTTGGTGAACTGTGAGTTCGAATTCTTCCTGTTGGCTGGTTACATCTAACTGTTCTTGCCAAAACCACTCTGGAAATACACGTGTACACACACACGCGCGCGCAGAGAGAGAGAGAGAGAGAGAGAGAGAGAGAGAGAGATAATACACTTGGTCTTAAATTTCTTTTTTCTGGACTCCATGAATACTCCCAAATATTGCTAAAATTCTTTCTTTAGACAATATGTTTGCAGTACAGTTAGTTATGTTATATCTTTCTTTTTACATTTAAAAACTTGCTATACCTGTGGTCACCTTGATTCAACCTGTTTTCTAGGCAATATTTTGGAACAGATTCCTTCTGGTGATAAACACATTCTTTTTATCTGCTTTTACTCTCAGAATAACCATTTCTCTAAATTTGGGGGCAGTTTTGTCTATATGCTTACTATAGATTAATCTTTCAAAAAGTTTGGTCATAAGAGCAAGTTGTTGGAAGAATTTTGGTCCACGAGAACTTATAGGGGCAGAGAAGTAGCTGGTGGAGTATGGCAGGTTACTTTAGAGAGGAGGTAAAGCACCAGAACCTTGGGGATGGGTAGGAATGGAATCAGTAGTACAGAGTAAAGAGGAAAGCGCAGTGCAGTGATGGGAAGATGAATGAGAATACCAAAAATTATAGTTGAAAATTGAAAGGAACATGCGGCTCCAGAAATGGAGAGGGGAGTTGGTAGGACAGATACTTCTGCCAAGTGACCTAGGTCTTTTCTGTAAAGTAGATAATAAAGACTCTTGAAAGCTGAGGTGGGGAGAATATAATTGAATCCATAGACAACAAGGAGCTATTGTAGATCCCTCATTGGGGAAATGACAAGAAAACAGTTTTATATTAACTTATACGTGGGAATATTTTGGGGAGATGATAATTCCCTAAAGCAGTGAGGTTGATAAGATTAACTGGAGTGGATTGGATGCCCTGGATATGGATGTAGGATATGGAGAATGAAGAGAAAGAAGAATTCAAAATATTCATTGTAAGGAGTTACCTTCTTATTTGGGAGTTGGGGGTAGAAGGGAAACCAAAATTTGCAAACCAAATCAGATGTTTATTCACTGCATATATGTCTGGCAACATTTTAGGTAAATTTACATTTGTTTTATCATTTATTAATATTATTGAGTCTGGAAGAAAGAAGTTGAGAAGAGTAGCAGGTTTGGAAGAAAAAAATAAAAGGGGGAGTATCTATGATCAACTTGCAGTTCTGCTTAAGTCTCTTGTTTCATCCATGAAGTCGTCTGCCGTATGTCAAGTCTCTCACTTTGATTTCTGCTCTTATTCCTTCTACCATTCATTTGGGTTGAGCCTGACATTTGTTGTCTTGAATTAGTTTTGTTTCGTTTCTTTTTTTTTGGGTAGTGCATCAAAATTCTCCATCTACATATTTTAAGACCTTTGAAAAGGAGAACTTATAATTAGAATGTGTTCTCAATATCTAGAATTATGCTCTGCATGTATTAAAATCTCAGTAAATTGAAAGCTTTTGTTGTGTTATTTTAGACTGACTGAGTTTAACACATAGTAGGCACTTAATAGCTGTTGAACCAAAGAAGAATGTCTTATTTTCAGATATCAAGATAATATATAGGTGCATGAAATAGTTAAATATAAAAGTAGAATAGATGGGGGCCAGAAATAGTGAAATAAGTCTTGAAAAAGAAAGAATCATTCTGGGTTCTGGGCTTGTTATCAGAGTCAAGGGAAATATATAGAGGCCTCTTTAAGGTTGGGAAAATAAAGATAAAAAATGAGGAAAACATCAGAATAATTAAGAGATATGTTTTAGAACTTGCAGGAAAGAGCCAGCTTGGAATGTGGAAAGGGGTGAGGAAGCATAACAGCATAGGACTCTTCCATCGTGTAAGGATGCTGGGGAAGACGTTAGATGAATATAGAAGGTAGATATGACATGGCAATCAGAATGCCGTGATCCGCTGATACTGCTGGGTTTGGGTCTGTGCTTTCCCAACGTTAAAAGTCCAAGTACTAATTTGAACACTTTGAGTATACATGGAAATGAGTAAAAGTCTCAGGTACATTAACCTTTTTCTCTGTTTGCATATAAAGGCTCTTCCTTGTTTGTGAATAGCTGCTGATTGCATAACTTACTTGTGCATTTGTCTTGCACTCCGTTTGACACTTTTGCTAAAAAGTGTTCCTCTGTTTCTTATTGCTGCATGTTACATTTTCATGGTTTCTTTGCAATTTGTAAGCTGACAAATAACGTTGGACAAATCTGTCGGAATTACTTTTCAATGCTCCTGTGAAATAGGACAGAGCAATTCAACAGCTGCTTAGATGGTCTATTATCATTTCTCCTTCCCTCATACCCTGCCCAAGTAGTTGTATTTTAGTAAACATCACTTCAGAGATGGTGACATGTCTGTATTCCAAAGCCTTGGTGGTGGTAATTTTACCATTCTGTCCTATGGTCTAAATAATGCCAAAAGGAGCCATGAAGAGTGGTCACTAGTACTATTCCGTAACCTGATAGAAAGAATTATTACCTGAATAATCATTTGCAAAAACATCATGTTTTTGTGCCAGTGTTCTCCTTGATTTGTGATTCTTATAATGCCTACATTTCAGGAATTTATGAAAACTTCCAGTTCCTTATTTTGTCAGTCTGAAGTACCTGGCTTATGTTGCATTTCCTTATGAACCCCTTCTACACAGCTGTGTCTCCCAACTTTACACTAGGAATCCGGAAGATGTTTATGACATTTTTTGCACCTTTTTAAAAGTGTAATTTTAAAAAATGTAGCCATTAGTTCATTGTATTTCCTGGATTAGCATCAAGGATTTTTCCTTTTTTTTAAAGCTTATAAGCAACATAAGTGTATTTCTCACAGTTCGGGAGGCTGGAAGTCCAAGATCACGGTGTGAGCAGGGTAGGGTGAGGGGCCCCTTCCAGGTTGAAGACTTCTCCTGTGTCCTCACATGGTGGAAAGGTGGAGAATTTCTCATGTGTCTCATAGCCTGTTGAGTTCAAAGTTTCTTAGTTTTAAGATTCTTGTGTTATCATTTCAAGGATAGACTGAAAATGTAGCAGTGAGGAATGGATAACTGAGCACCACCACCAGTTCTAATGAGAATTGAGTTACCATCAGTGGTTGTAGAACCTTGGTGTATTTTTTATTTTTTTAGGACCAGCAACTGTGAGAACTGAGATCTAAAGATGGGTAACATTGTTGACATCTTAATGTTTCTTATTGTATTTCTGTATTTATTGTGTAGTTAGCATCACGTCTTGTACATAGCAGCAGCCTAAAATCAGATGCAATTTGGTGATGGTTTGTTGTAGAGGCCGGAAAAAAAAGTGTTGTTGAGCTTAAAGATAATTAAATTTTCATTGTTAGTTTGTCTTCCCTTTCTTTTGATGTGAAGATTACCTTTTAGAATTTTGGGTTGTTTTCCTGGTATTTCGTAAATTGAGAGAAAGCCTACCATGAAGTCTTAAATATCCTATTTATCCCCCTATATTTTATTGACTTTTGGAATGTAACCTTTTTTTATGCTTTTAACTTCAGCATCAGTTTCCTTAAATGTGGGAGTGAAATTGATGTTACTCTCTTGACTTCTTTATTCTGGTAGGTCTTATAAACATCTTTACCCAAGACTTCTTTAACCACTTTTTCCAGATAGGTGTTTGTAAAATCTTGGTTTATCCCCAGTTTATGTACCCTTGATTCTTATTTTTCAGTTGCCTATTGATAAACTCTTCAACACTGTTCACTAGCACACACACGTAATCATGGGAGCACCTAGGTAGGTTGTAGCAAATGATTAAACATGCAGTGGCTTTTTGTCGCAGTGGACTTTTGTTTACTTCTAAAATTGGCTTTTTTTTTTTTTTAACAGATAAGTGTAAAGCAGGAAATTACTTTTACTGATGTGTCTGAGCAACTGATGAGAGACAAAAAACAAATCAGAGAGCCAGTAGACTTACAGAAAAAGAAGAAACGGAAACAACGTTCTCCTGCAAAAGTAAGAGAATATATTAAGGTGGTGGTCTCCAACTGATTAATCCTAAACTAGAATCCTAATCTTATGGCAGGAACCTGGCTGGAGCACAAGGCAGCCCTAAAAGTCTAACGTGGCCTAGCAAAGTTGGGAGGTTGCATCAGCTTCACCAGGAGGAAGGAATGCGTGCCTTCATGGAGGTGGTGGGCTATTGCTTTCAATTTTTCCATTTCTCTTTCACCGTGTCTTTTTCCTAAAAACAAAATTTCTTTCCCTGTATCTCTGTTTTGTTTAAAAACTGATGGATGGTAATGCAGTGCCCTGCTTCTCATTCATATTAGTTTTACTTATTTTAATATTATGGTTTTAGGAAAATTCAATACCAATTATTCATCAGGAAACGGTTGTGGGATACCTGTGCTAGAATAGAATGTAAGCTCCATGAGGGCAGGGACTTTATTTTATTCACAGCTACATCCTAAGAGCCTGGGATAGAAGGCATAATAGACCCTCAGTAAATATTTTTTGGGTGAATGAATGGATTAGTAAACAAGTGACCCACTAAATATTATTAGGAATGGCTTGCCTTTTTTCCCCCACATCAGTACAGTAATAGTAGACTATATGTAACATTTTGGTATTCCTAGGAAGCCTGTGCTATGTATTTACGTACAGTTATTTTTCATCTTTTGTTTTGTTTTCTCATATATAGTAAAGAAGGCTTTTTTAAAAAGATCATAATATATATATAACGTGACCTTTTAATTTTGATGGCTGTTCTTGCATTTGTGATTTAAATCATAATCATTATTTATGTGTTTTTGGACTCAGTGGTGTACTGGAGCCAGCTTATACTGACTTGCCAGAGTTGATTACTAAGTTTTCAGGAATTTTGCAAGACAGTGCTAAAATCATTGGTAGCTTAAAATTAGCCATCGTGAGAATATTTATACCATGGAAATAAGCAGTTTCCAACCCCCTGACTCCTTAATCTGTTGTTAAACATTTACATACCAACATACCACTGCTTTTGGGATAGATAAGTATGACTGTTATAGAAAAGTTTGAAAAATATAGAAACTAAAATAACCCATAGTCACATTTCCTTAATTTTCTGCCATATTCCCTTTCTGTTTTCAAATTTGGATGGATGGATGGATTGATCAATAGATAGATTTCCCATATTTTTAACACTTAACGTGGTGTAAACTATTTTTACATTTAAAGTAATTAATGGTTTTTATAAGAATTTTATTAGCTGCATAATAAATTATTTTTGATGTATCACATTATATTCAGTTTACTTTGTTGGAAAATTGTATTCTCTTTACCTTCATTTTAAATCATGCTGCACTTAAATATTTGTATATACATATTCATGCACTACTGAATCAAAGGGCATGAATTTTTAAAAAAGTTTATTAATGTTACTCCTGCCAGAAATGTGCCGGTTACATTGCTTCTTGAAGTGGACCTAAGGTGTGTCTGTCTACACACTCATCAGCGTTGAGTATGAGAGTTTTGCTTTTTTTGTAGCTTAAGATGAGTGTATCAGTATAGTTTAAATTTTAATTTGTTTAATTATTGGTTATACTAATCTTGTTTTTTCCCCACAATTATTGGTGTTTTATATTTCATGTTTTGTGAAATCCCTCCATCCCTCCCTCCTTCTCTTTTCTTGGGGTTAATGTTTTTCTGAGCAATTTATATGATACTTTTCATTGGTTTGTTTTTTATATTAATGAATAAATCAAATTCTTCATTATAGAATAATACCAGGTTTAGAGGAAAAAATTAATTTCTAAAGTGTTTGTAATAGTGATTGATTATGTTACTTTGGGTTCACTGCTGATCTATGAGGAATCTGTTTCAAGGCCAAAAATAACATACCGTGTTTCCCTGAAAATAAGACCTAGCCAGACAGTCAGCTCTAATGCATCTTTTGGAGCAAAAATTAATATAAGACCTGGTCTTATTTTCCTATAATATAAGACTGCGTGTTATATAATTATAATATAATATAATATAATATAATATAATATAATATAATATAATATAATATAATATAATATAATATAATATAATACCTGGTCTAATTTTACTATAATATAAGACTGGGTATAATATAATATATAACATAATATAATATAATATAAAAGATTGGGTCTTATATTAATTTTTGCTCCAAAAGACGCGTTAGAGCTGATTGTCTGGCTAGGTCTTATTTTCGGGGAAACACGGTAATATATGTAAGTTCTACATTTTCCTTGATATTTTATTGCCATATTTTTCTGGTACTATTCTTGAGTGTAATATAGTCTGAAATTCTGACTAAAACTCAGATTATTATCTTCTAGTAGGGTGTTATTTGGTGATATGCTCTAGGTGTTTGTAAATACAGATCAGATTTTTATAGAGTTTAAGCTATTTTGCTTGTCTATTTGAGATAGTTAGATTCATTTATAATGTATTATAATATTTCTAAGGGTTTTAAGTATTTATATGTCTCTGTAGTTGCTAGATGATAGATTTGGCCAATTCCAAGTATATTGTACATAAGAAAATGCTTTGGGGCAGTCTTTTCAGGGAATTCTTAGGATGGTGAAATAACCAGAAATAATATGTGGCAGACGGGTGTGAGAATAACAAAAACAGTTTTTAAATTGTTCTGACATGTTAACATGTACCGACGGAGAGTGGTTGTGGACTGTTTTTAACACAGGTCTGCAATCTCCAGGTGGATGGTTTTTGTGTCTGGAGTCTTAGAACTTTGAGGCATAACAAGTGAGTTATTTTATATTTTCTCAGGCATATGTTTAAAAACTTACACTTCTGGTTTTTCATTAAAGTAACTCTTCCTACCCTTTTATATGAAGAGCAAGAAAAGCTTATCTTGTGTTTATTAATCAATGGTGTTGCTTGTTTTAAATTCCTTAAAAATGTCTTGAAATTTCTCAAAGAATTACAATTTATTATACCAGAGGTTTCCACTCTCCCCCAACCCCTTTCCCAAATCTTGAATTTTGCCATTGGAGTATTTTGAATGTATGTCACCACTGTGTCATGTTAGATTGGGGATCTGTCTAAAACTAAAGTAATGTGATAGACTTTTAGTAAAAATATCAGAGCTTATATACCCATATAAATATGGCTCCTTTCAAGATAAACTTTGTGGTAAGTAGTACATTGTTAGGTCATCTTTAGCTGCCATGGATTTTAAGCAGTAATTGCTGTTTGAGCCTTTGACATATGGCAAAGCCTAGTCTTCGTAAGGTACATTTGATACTTGAAAATTGCCAGAATACATTTGGCATGTCTTTAGAATAAGAGGGTGGTCAAGTTATTTGATTCTGTCATGTAATAAGCTATTTTATACAAATTTTTTCACGTAATAAATGCTTGTCTCTGTTTTTAAATGTTAAATTTAATTTTATTTTAACTACTTTGTTGGAAATCTTTAATGGGTTTTCTTTTTAAATATAGTGTATTTGAACATGATTCAGTTTTTAATGTCTTAGGGTTGATGTTGTAAACATTAAGAAAAAGCTACAAACCCACTTGTATTGTAATGAAGCCGTCTGGGAGACTGATGTATTAGGGCTTTCCCCCCCTTAAACGTGAAAATTCCTGACTGCTAGATTTTGGTTTTTGACTGCTTATAATAGCTTAGCTGTCTCATTCCTTAATGACATGCTATTCATTTTTACATTGCTATACCTATGTGGCCACTTGACATCACATTCTGTTTCCCCCTTGAATCTGTTTTTGTCTTGTTGTGGATTAGGACTACAGGGAACTACAGTTACTAGAAATGTATGAAAAGTCTCAGTAGACCTAATTCAGTTTCCATGCATTCATGGTTTTCCCTCCTGGCTCTGCATTAGAGTCACATTTAGAGCTTTTCCATTTATAAATACCCAGGTCCCATCCCTGGAGATTCTTATTCAGGGGATTTCCATATATACTTTAAAGAGTCCAAGGTGATTGTGTAAATCGTAAGTCTTAATACTAGAAGTTTCTGGAAAAATGAGGTATTTATCACCTGAGTTTGCTGTTGACCTGCTCGTTGATTGATTAGGAGATAACATTTTCCACCACAGAAGGTTTCATGAGGATTGTTAACATTGATGAACTCTAAGAATCCTTTTCAGTAAAATATAACAATATTCTCTTAATCCAGTATTGTGTACATTTTATAGGCCTTTCGAACTCCTTAGTAATTGAATGGGATAGAGCAGGGTACTTTTTAGTTTTGAAATGTATCTCCTTTTTTCATTCCCAGCAAGTAGTACTTGTGATACGCCAGGATCTCTTTATCAGGTGCTGAAGAAAGGAACTGAGTTTGCTTGTTATAACACTTAGGGTGGTCTGAATAGAAATTGATTATTCAAAGTTGTGCCGAACTCAGGAAGGAGGAAGAGCATATTCCACAAGTCAAATTGATTATAAATTATATAGAGAATCCTTTCCTGGCAATATATTATGTACCAGTGGTTCCCAGAAAAGATTTGTGATTTTGGTATCAAAAAGATTTAAAATTAAATGATAAAAAGTGAGGAAAATTTAATTAAAAGCAACAGAGAAATAGATATACTAGGTACTTATACTTTGTCCTGTATGGTAACTCGATTGCGGAAGAAGTGGCTTTGAAGATGAAGGACTGATTATAAGATGGGGAATAGACATATAGAATAGTACTTAAGAGAAAAATGAAGAAGAAAATTAGTAAAAGAATGTATTAATATTTAATATTCCCAGGGAATTACAAATTCTGGGTAAACTATTTTCCACAGAACTGAACCCTAACTTAAAAATATTTTGATGTACATCTTTCTTTAAAAAAGATCACATACTTCTTTGCTTGATATTTAGTAAACGTGAGAGAAATACCTTGTCTAAAACTCAGGGTCACAGTGCCGAGCATCACTTACTGCACTGTGCTTATGCTACAGTGAATTTCGTGTGCTGGCACTGTCAAAAGCTTGCCATTCCCACCCCCCCTTTCTTCCTCCTCCTCCCCTCTCCAGTTCAAGCCATTGTTTCTCAGTCTGGTTGTGTAGGACACAGCTCGCTGGCCCATGCTGGTATTTCGAGCCTTGCGCTCCCCCCTGGCTGAGGCAGCCGGTCGCCAGTCGTTGGTCGGCCGCTCACAGTACAAAAGCTTGCCATTTAAAAATGATGATTTGGTAATATGTGAAAGTAAAATTGGGAGACACTGAAAATCCTGAAGAATGAAAGGAAGTGACAATGAGGGTGGAATATTAGCAATAACTAAGATGGTCAAAATGTTGTGGTGTTACTGCTCTGGATTACTTTGCTATTTTGTTGTATGTCTTTGGGGTTGTACTGTTCTTCCATTTCTAATTGGATTTGGGGAGTAAAGAGAATTTTAGAAGATCTCATTCCCCACTCCCAGTTTCAGTAAAATAACTCATAAGAGGTGAGATGTTTAAGCTACTCCTCTAAGTTGTCTTTGGGGTTTTGGTGGTTTAGAAGTTGATTTAGATTGATTTAAGAATAACCTATGATCATTAGTTGAAAATATGCTTTAATAATTTCAGTAGTACATAGTAGATATAGTATACATAGTACAGAATGGAAAAAATCTTGTCTGCCTTTTAAGAGAGCAGAACTTGCTCACTGAGGGGTATCAGGTTTCAGTTATTCAGTGGCAGTGACCCTTGAGGACTGACTGAATTGAATAGACAGAGGTTAGTGCTTTGCCTGATGAAAACTGGTATATCATTTAAGATAACCATAACTACACACACACACACACACACACACACAATACACACACACACACGGCTAGCTGAGAACAGGTTTGGCTCAACAAAAAATATATCTACTACTAATGGACCATGAGATTAAGAGGGCCGGTTAGGGGAGGAGTTCCATTTGGTATTGAAAATATTTACTGAAAATATCTGTTTTAAATTTACTAAACAACAATTAAGAAAAAAGTCAAGTATGTTGAGTGTTATTTAGACTATTACTAATTTTTCCCCTCTTGATAAAATCTGCTTGGTCTTTATACCGTATTTCTACAAAAGTGGCAGTGACAGGAGGCAAGCAAGATAAATCACGTGGAGATATTATAAGAAGCACCTTAGGATTTAAACTTTGAAATTTCAAATTCTTTTGTTGTGGTATTCATGTGTTGAAGGGGAAGAAGAAAGCAAAAATATTTTATGGCATTAGTATCAAGTAAGACTGCTAATCTCTAAGGCAAACACGCTTAACTGGTAGATCACTTCTACTAAAAGATCTTGAAAGGCGTTGTGAACAAGAAAAAAGCCAAGTCTATATACTAAGGAAGAAAATTTTGCCTTCATTGATGTGCCATTTCTGTTCCACTAAGGGACTTTGTTCTTTACATGTTCACCTCTCTGTGGCACTACTTGGTGACTTTGAAAAATTGAAAAGTATTCCTTCTTGCAAAAAGTTTTAAAAAGAATAAAGTGGTGAGCTGTGACGATGTATGGTATGGATAGCAGGTAGCCACATCAATAGATGTTTATAAAGCCTCACTATATTCTGGACACTGTTTTGGACCCCGGGTTTATAATGGTGAGTAAAACACAAAAATCAGGCAGTTATATTTAAAACAGATTACAAATCGAAAGAGCCACTTGTGATCTTCTGAGGCAAGATGAATTTTATTAGGTTGGTGCAAAAGTAATTGCGGTTTAAAAGGTTGAAAATAATTGCAAAAACCGCAATTACTTTTGCACCAACCTAATACTTTGTGTCCTTTATACAAAGATGTTTGTCACTCTGGCCTAAAAAGAAAAGAAAAAACAACATTAAATGTAAAATGCCTAAGAATTTGAGTTTTCTGTCTTTGAACTTCATAAATCTGTTAGATGTTTCAGCCTGCTATTCACAAGCCAGTGTTCGCTGTTTCATCCCTAAAATCCACCTTGAATTAAGGCTTGAATTCACAATGAGAGGCAGCAGTACCTCCGGTGGCAGAAAACAATGACCTAGAACTCCTTAACTGTTCCTAAGAGGGCTTTGTACAATCAAGGATTACATCCGTTTCACATTATGTAATTTAGGCCAGATTTGTTCCTTATGAAAGCCTTGCAGTTGCTATGCCACAGAAAGCTATTGAGCTGCCATGTTTTTTGGCACATGGATATTCTCATTTATCAACATATGGGAAAAAATAACCTGGTACTATCTTGTTTTTAGTTCTCTGTTTTATATAAAATGTTTAATATGTTCTTGTTAGAAATACTTTAAATCATATTTTAAAAGATTTTGTGTTTTTTTTGTTGTTGTTTTGCACAGTGTTAACTTGCATATTATTTTGTGACTTGGAGGGGTTGAAAAAATTTTAAACTGAATGGCCAGAGATGAAACTTTCCGTTTTCACTGACTCTTCAGGAAGCTGTGACACCCACTTCCATTCTCTTGCCAAATGTTTCCCTCTATGACTTTGGTGCATAGACTTGGAAGCATTGTTGGCCACCCTGGCAGTTTGCCCAGAACCAAAGGCCCTGTATAATTTGCATAATAATTGCTATCGATTTACATACAGTATAGGCTGAGTTGTCTTTCTAAATTTAAAGTAAAAAAAATATTTAAAAAAATTAAAGCCTTTTTATTTTTTTAACCTCCTTTTTTCTAGGTTTGAGAAGAGGTCATAGCTGTGTATTTACAGACCCTAATCAGTTTTCACAGGCCTTTGTATTTCTTAAGGTGTTTCTTAGATTTCTCTACTCTGTGTGGGACAGTTTCTTAGCTCCCACTCTGTTTGCCCCCACCTCCAATATTGTTTGCTTCTTACTAGTCCTGGTCCTCCTGATCTTATCTCCTATTTTTATTTGCTTATCTTCATGTTGTGTTCTTCCATCTTCTCAATAATGTAAAAAGGGATCATTTATTATTATCACTCTGCCATAAGTGTGATGAAAGAGGCAGGTTAATGTTGCACGTTGAACAAATGGCTGATAAATTGGAATACATGAAGCCCAAATGTGGCTTTTCTCCGGTGCTGTCCAGACCAGGCCCACAAACTCAACCTCAAGAAGCCCAAGATGATAAGGTTGATTTCTTTGTTATTTATCTTGCTTCTCCATACCCACTTTAATTTGTTTATGCAACAAATATCTTTAGGAATATGCTTAATAATAGTAGTTTAGTAGTCTTAGAGTAACCTTAGAAATCCTGGACTGAACCATATTCCAAATTTTGCCCTAGGATGACTTGAAAACTTAAGTTTTCTTGTCTTTAAAAAATAAAAAGAAGTGTAATAGATAAACATTTATAAGATTTAGAAAAGTGCTTTAAGTACGTACAATGTAAAGTGTCTCTCCCACCTTATCTCCTGTCTGCCAGGTTCCCCAGCCATCACAACTGAAGTTATATACATTTTAGATACATCCTTCTTAAATAGTTTTTATGCGTATACAAACAAATACATATACCTATATGTACTCGCGTATAAAAAATTAGAAGAGTTATATACTGGATTCTAAACCTTGCTTTTTTGACATAGTAAATTCTGGAGCTCTTTCCATCTAAGTACATATCGAGCTTTCTCATTTTACTTTACAACCACATGATACTAATTGTATTCATTTTCCATAACTTACTTAACCAGTCCTATATTGATTAATATTTACACCATGCCTAAAACATAAGATTTTTGTCCTGCGTGTGTGAGAATTTGAACTTGAAAATAAAGTTATATTCACCCTAGAAGGGAACACTTAGGGACTCTATTACATAGACATCAGCTGTGGAGAGAAAAGGCTGAGTGCTGAGATCTTACTTAATCAGCTTCTAAGTTTTGATTAGTGATCTTTCCCCATTCTCAGTCACCCTGTACTTTTCTACAATTAATGACACATTATTTTAACAGCCTTTTCAAAATTATTTAGGAAAAAATATTTCATAATCTCTGGTGACTATTGTTTGCCTTAAAAGGCGTTATCTTTTTTATACAAATTAGTATTATGTTTTTAAAACTTCTTTTGTTTTTGCCTTTTTTAAACTAGATCCTTACAATAAATGAGGATGGATCACTTGGTTTGAAAACCCCAAAATCTCACGTTTGTGAGCACTGCAATGCTGCCTTTAGAACGAACTATCACTTACAGAGACATGTCTTCATTCATACAGGTATTTCTTGAATTAAAATGGGCTTATGGGCATTAAAATTATCTTTGCTATTTTCATCTTTGTGTAAATGTCATTCATTCCTAAGACCATAGCTAACCTGTCATTTCAAATCAGAGGTTTCATAGGCCAGAGGGAAACCAGGAAAAACTTTAAATGAGAAAACAATTAGCATGGATGTGCAAAATTAATTGGACACTTATTTGGCTTAATTTGTTCTTTTTAGCTAGAGAAACAGTAAAGAATGTACTATTAAAAGCCTGTCAACATTTACTTTTCTATTCAGGATGTCCAGATGGAGTTTGAAATACGAATTTGGGAGTCAAATACAAAAAAAAAAAGATAATTAACATGAAGTGTAGAGAGCAGAACTAATAACTGATCACAGATCTTTGGGGAACAGACTAGACATGTAAGGATTTTAATTAAGGGGGTGAGGAGACAGAGCTGTAAGGTAGGTTTGATGGACTAAGAAAATACAGTTGTCCCAGAAGCCAGAAGAAGAAAGAATACCAAGGAGAGTATGGTCAACAATGGCACAACCCCCAGAGAGGATAGTGAACTGAGAACAAAACCATTAGAATAAATAGCACGAAAATTACGAGTAGTTTTTAAGAAAGTAGAGTATAAGGGTTAAAGCACAAGTAGTGGTGAAGAGTTTGAGATGTAGGATAGACTACTCAAGAAGGTGTGGTAAAAAGGAAGATGAGAAAGTAGTAAGGTAGGAATTGTTTCAGGATTTCTGGAAAGTTTCTTTGCATAGAACAGACCAAAGAATACTTTCCTCGAAAGCAAGTTCTCTAGCTGAGAGGGAACATTTAAAGATACAAGAGGTTTTTTTTTAAGGATGTTTAGAAAGTTCTGAAGCTTCTGGAGAAAAGAAGCAAAAGGGCATAAAGTGATAGTTAGCCATGGGAGAACAAGGTGGGTGGATCTTCCTCCAAATAAAAAGGAAGAAAAGATGTTTAAGACACACTGGGTAACCTACAGAGTCCTTTCTAGCCTCATGATTTTTAAATTCTGTTTTAAATTGTTTTATTTATTTCCCCTGAAGGCTGTAGATCAGATTTAGTCTCATTTTTGTCTAATTGTGAGAATGTGAATTTTACAATGTTGGAGAAAAATTGAGAGGAAGTAACATTCTGTTAATGAACAGTTTTAAAAAATTGTGTGGATAATTTGGGCTTCTGAGATTTATCTTTCTTCAGGAATAGTAACTATAAACTGTGTTTGATCCAGTAACTAATTTGTGAATGTGAAATTATTTTAAGGCGAAAAACCATTTCAGTGTAGTCAATGTGACATGCGTTTCATACAGAAGTACCTGCTACAGAGACATGAGAAGATCCATACTGGTGAGTGTTGCCACCCTTATTAGGGTCGTTAAAATGACCATTTCAGATATAGGGAAGAATTTTTAATGAGTAGCATCAACTTATTGTCACTTTCATTAGTTTTGTTTCTTAAGAGTATGTATCTCAAAGAATATGTGGTACATTTATACAACGGACTATTACTCAGCCATAAAAAAGAATAAAATCTTACCATTTGCGACAACATGAATAGACCTGGAGGGTATAATGCTGAATGAGATAAGTCAGGCAGAGAAAGATAAATACCATATGATCTCACTTATATGTGGAATCTAAAGAATAAAATAAATGAACAAACAAAACAGAAACAGACTCACAGATACAGAGAACAAACTGATGGTTGCCAGAGGTGGGTGGGTTGGGGAGGTGGGTGAAAAAGGTGAAGGGATTAAGAAATACAAATTGGTAGTTACAAAATAGTCACGGGGCTATAAAGTACAGCATAGGGAATATAGTCAATAATGTTGCAACAACTATGTATAGTTGTATAGGTACTAGACTAATTGGGGGATCGCTGCATAAATTATATAAATATCTAACCACTGTGCTGTACACCTGAAGCTAATATATTATTGCATGTCGACTGTAACTGAAAAAAATAAATAATTTTAAAAAAGAGTATATCACAGCCTATCTTTTTTTTCTTCCTTCAATAAATCAATGTTAACTGTTAAGACTTGGCTTTAATGTCCAAGCCCAATAAATTACTTTGAAATAGAGTTTTATAATAACTTAAAAATATATTTAAAATGACAAAAGGAAGGAAGTTTTTGTGAAATAACTGTTTCCTTAGATGTTTAACGAGTTTACAGTGGGTAAGAAGGATCATTTTCATTAATTAGTCTGGGGAAGGGGAACAAAATGCCTGAGCCCTAAGATGGCAATGCCACTTTTTTTCTTACTATTTCATGTATATAGTTTACTATATCAAGAGAGTTGTAATCTTGATACTTGTAATCCTGGAACCTTCCCAGTTTTTCAGTTACGTTATTAATGATTTAGAAACAAATATTTCGGAAGATCACTATAAAGGAACCCATACTTTAAAAAGTTAAGTCTCATTTTACGGGAAACGTTTTATTTTATTTTTTTTGACTAATGTAAAACCAAGTTTTATATGTAACCTTGATTTAGTAGGTTGTCAACTTTTGATATCTCTAAGCATGGTGAAGTGTTTCTTTAGATTTGTTTTCAGTGTTTTGCCCTTTTGTGATATTATAAAGGCAGAGTTGGTGAATTTGTATAACTTTGATTCTTACATTTAAATAGATTGAGAATGATGGTGATAATACGAGTATAGGAATGTTAAAAATATTAAAGTTCTTCATATTTCTCTTATTAAGTACTCATGCAAGTACCTGCCCAATGTTGTTATTTAGATGTGTTGTCGTGGTACATGCAGTACCTATGAAAGGGGATCCTCGGACAGTTGTCATGTAGAAGAAGAAACCTTTTCTGCCTAATAACTTTCTTTAATTTTCTTTACCCCGAACAAGGAAGCATGAATGTGGCTGGTCTCCTTAAATAAAACTTTACTTGTGCAGAATGTCTATATGCTTTGATGTTCTACTTTTCAAAGATCATTATGCACACCACACATTTCGGTTTTTTAAATAATCATTTATTCATCACTTCCAGATGGAAGGGAAGTGTAAGTATGCTAGGCATATTAGGAAAAAAGAACAACTTTTTTGATTTTGTGACTTATAGCTAAATTTCTATACAATAATAAAATCTGATCAGATAATGAGAAATGAAGTGGTTAACTGTTTTTGTCTGTTTTTAATACATATTACATTTTGGCTATTATTTATTTATTCAACAAAAATTTACTGAACATTCAGGATTTTTTAGGTACCAGAATTAGAGAGATAATATAAGGCAGTTCTTGGAGTTTATATTCTAATGGTAGAGACAACACATATAAACAAGCACATTCTAATAAGTGTTGTAGAATTTTATACAAAATGGTCTTGTGCCCTGAGGAAGAATGAGATGTGCTCTCTGTTAAAGGTTACATAGAGGAGGCAATACAGAGAAACTGCAGGAGGCTCAGTTGAGAGAGAGAGAATGGGGGTGGGGGGTGGGGATTGTGGAAATGGTACTTGCCCTTACTGCATGTACTCTGCTATTTTCTATTCTGTTTTAGTGGATTCTGATCACAATCCTGTAATCTTACTGGGAAAACAACTGTGCTAGGCCCTATGTTGTCTTGAAGATCAGGTTGTGCTAAATGTTTTGTTAAATATCTCATATACTCCTCACCGTAATCTTGAAAGGGAGGAGCCAGTACTATTACCATTTTTTAGATGAGGAAGTGGTAGAAAACACAGAAGTCAAGAAACTTTGCTAAATTTATAGTGTATGACGGATCCAAGATTCCAGCTCAAGTCTCTGTGACTCTAGAGTACACAAGTGAAATCATTAACAGTGCCCAATGGGACTAGAAACAGAGCTATATCTTTTGGCCTTTTTGAGTTTTTCTTGCTCTGCCACCAAGCCTTCTTATGGGTTTGGTAACATTTAGAAGGGGCTGAAGCAAAGGCTGGAGTTCTCATGTTATAGAGAATATATTTAGAAGAAGATAAGGAATTGAGAGGAACCAGGGCAAACCACTCCCTGTGATTCCTTAACACAGAAAAGTTTCCTTTGAAGAGAAACTCAGTTTTACCCCATTGGTCCTGTGTCCTCCCCCCATCACCTCCCAGGAACTGATACACGGGAACTAGAGTTTCCTTCATTTTCTTGATTCTCTTTGTAGACTCTTTCTGAAGACAATAAGGCATTTTTGTGTTATTAAGATACCTATAAGCTATCCTTACCTGGGAATATATATTTAGAACCATAAACATGGTCTCCATCATTTATTATTTTGTCCTTACTGTTCTTTCTTTCATGTTTTAAATAGCTTTTATTTTTGGAGGCTGGTAGTGCTCTAAAGTTGGCCCATGTCAAAGCTTTCTCTATCTTTAGACTCTTTTAGAAAAATGCATCGAAATAGATACGACAGGAAAAAAGATTTTGCCTATGTTTATCCATTTTTCAATGAGTCACCTCTGAACCGATCCTCAAAGTTTGTGTGGTGAGAAGAATTACCAGTTCTTACAGCCTCTGTTTTCCTTACAGCCTCCCTCATCCCTTTAGGTCTCGTCCTGTCTCCTCCAGTCTCCCAGCCCTGCAATCCCCATGCCCATTCTTCCTCCATTTGCAACAAGATTAAAAATCATTACCTGCTTGGCTGCTCTTACCACCAACAAAGAAATCTTCTGTGGCTCTTAAAAACCAAGAACCTAGCTTGATTTGGTTTTCAAATAGAAAAATTTAAAACTCAGCTTGGACAGACTGTCACTTAATGCTGTTTCCTAAACTTTGGCTAGCCTATGAAATATCATTTTAGGGGAAAGTACTTTTTCATCCTGAAGCTGACCTTTGAAATTCTGGTTCAAGCTTTATTCCTTTAAGCCTAAGGCATTGGAAACTGTCAAAATGCAAATATCCTTGGGACTGCTATTTTTGACAGTTACGAGAGATTTATATCTTTTCTGTGAATGTATTATAGAGCCTTTGCTTACAATATGTTTGGGGATGTAGGAGAGAAGGTCTGAGGAGTTGAAGTGAAGGTTGAAGATAATAATCCTAATTGATCATTTCGTTTAGGGTCAGAATTACTGCTCAGGTAGACACCAAGGTTAAACATTTGTCATCACTGGCAGATTTACTGTGTGATCAGATGCTTTTATCTAAGGTGCTTTTTCCTTTGCATTTTCAAATGCATGTATAGAATAAATGTTAGAATGACAAATATCCAATTGTGTCCTTTTCTAGTCACCATGTCACCATTTTACTCTAAGGAAATGCCAGTCTTATTGCTATGGGGAGGGAGTGTGAGTTTGAGGAGTAAAGAACTTAAGTGCAATTTTCAATATTTTATTTTAATTTTCTAAATTACTCTAAATAGTAAGTCAAAGAATACCTATTCTAGTATTCTATTATAACAAATTATGGTTGTTTTGTATAGTTGTGGCAATTTTCATACTTTATTTTTTATTTCATTAGTAAAAATGTTATAAAACCATTTCTGTGTGAGGGGAAGTTTTTATAAAATGACTTTCTTCCCCAAAATAAAAGGGATTTTGCAAATAAGCCAAATCACTCAGAATTTTGCATATACATTAAGTTTCTTTTCCATAAAATTCTCTTTTAAAGCTTTATTTTTAAATATGTACAATTTTATAGATAAAAATGTAGTAAGAAACACTAAAAAAACCTCTTTTAAGTAAGTATTCTTCATGCCTGAAAGCATATGTTGATCTTCTTTTCCTCTTGACTATGACTTTTGCTCACAACCATGTTAAACAGCTGAATAATAACATTATTATTTTTTAAACCAGTTGGGCTAGTGGGGTGGAGTCAGAGAATGTTGATTTACCTTTGACTAAGCTCTAAACACTTTATATTTCCTTCAGTATGGTTCAGTTATTAACAAAAATTAGAATTGTCCTCAATATTTTGAAGCCTAGTTTATTAGCTATAAGGGAGAAATCTTACTTAAATGTTACAGGCCTAGTTAGGGTTTAAGTCTTATTTGGAAGATGAAGGAACCGAATCCTGTTTGTGCTGCTGAGAATGTTGCCTGCACTCCGAGCTCCTGGCACTGAGGTTGCTGAAGCCAGACGGCACTGGCATGGACAGAGCTTGCCAAGAAAGAGTGAGCAGGGAAGTACAGATTGCTCGGACTGAATTCTCTGCTTTAACAAAGCTTTCAGAAACCAGATTTTTTCTTCTGCAAAACTGTTAATAATTCACACTAAAAGATTCGATTATGTATAAAACACAAGTTTCACAGTCTAACAAAACATCTCAGTAAAGATATAAAAGAAGTCATATACCACACATGCATACGTGTTTATATATAAAACACTGTACCATACTTTAAAGGTTTTTTTGTTTTGGGAGGATAGGAGAAATCATGCAGAAAATGAACTCCATTTTAACATGAAGCATTAGAACTGAAATACGGAGAATCAGAGGGTTGATAGTGAAAGTTGCCTCGTTTTCAATTAAGTGTATACAAGGTCTGTCAATTAAGTTTCTGAACTCATCCTAGAAAAAGTGCTACATACCTCATTGCTGAATATCACTACGGTCACCTTCGAAGTACTCCCCTTGGGAAGCTGTGCACTGATGCCAGTTCCTAGTCCACCCTTCAGAGCAGTTTTGGAGCTCTTTTTCTGGAATGGCCATCAGAGCTGTCATATTACCCTTGATGTCCTGAATGTCATCAGAATGTCTTCCTTTCAGTATTTCCTTTATCTTCGGGTAAAGAAAGTAGTCATTGGGGGCCAGATCAGGTGAGTAGGGAGGGTGTTCCAATACAGTTATTTGTTTACTGGCTAAAAACTCCCTCACAGACAGTGCTGTGTGAGCTAGTGCCTTGTCATGATGCAAGAGCCATGAATTGATGGCGAAAAGTTCACGTCATCTTAACTTTTTCACGCAGCCTTTTCAGCACTTCCATATAGTCACCTTCGTTAACTGTTTGTCCAGTTGATAGAGATTCATAATGAATAATCCCTGTGATATCAGAAAAGGTTAGCAACATTGTTGCAACAAGATTGTGAACTTAATTGTCAGGCCTTTGTATATGTGTGTGTGTGTGTGTGTGTGTGTGTGTGTGTGTGTGTGTGTGTGAATACCCTTCCCCCTCAAATCCATGTGAAATGTTCTTTGTTTTAGTGTCTATAGTTAAAAAAAAAGTTGTTTACCATTTGTTTTGACAAGTCTCTAGCTTAACACATCTCTTGAAGTGGTCTCATTCTTGTGTGTTATTAAATGAATGAATGTGTCAATTGTGTGGCTCACAATTCGGCAAATCCTGTGTAGAGTAGTACAGATGACCAGTGCTTTTGGAGTTCATGTGAAATAGACTGGTGAGTATTCAGATTGGTCGCTTCATGGAAGAGGTAGAATTTAACTGGCCCTGTGAGATAGATTTAAATTTTGTAGTCCATATGTTACATGGGAGTCAAGCGTCATCACAGGAACTATAGGTGGTAGAGCAGAAGCATGGTGGAAGCTAGGACCAGGAGAGAAATCTGGGGTATACTGAAGTTGGGGATCTTTGGGAAAGGATAGGTAAACAGATAGCAGATAATCAGTTCAGAGACACGGTAGCCAGTTAAAAGTCAGGCAGACAAACAGATATCAGAACAAACTGCAGATGTTGGATAATAGGACAAGCAGTGTGTCAGACACGTTAGTTTAAAAGAACCAGAAGGAGGCAGGTACTTCAAGATAATAAAAAAGCTAAGAATTCATTATGAACCTAACAATATCAAATTGTCAACTAAATTTATCGAGTACCTGTTCTCTGCCAAGCACTATATTAAACACAATACATACTTAATCTTATTTTGTCCTCACAGCAGTCCTTTGAGGAGGGTATTATTATTATTATTATTATTATTATTATTATTATTATTATTACTACATATAAGGGAGCTAATGGTCAAATGATTAAATAATGTGCACCAGTGCACAACTGGTTAATGACACCGTCCAGGTCTTCAAAGTTCATGCCCTTACCCAGTATGTTATTAAAAGGGTAGATCAAGCACAATAAAATTTGAGTTCTCAAGAACTTTTAGGTTTGTTTGTTTGTTTGTTTAAGATTTGTATTAAAATAGAGCTAACATACAATATTATATTAGTTTCAGGTGTACATCATAGCATCATAGTTATTCAGCAGGACCCACCTGTCACTGTACATAGTTATTACCACATTATTGATTATATGCCCTATGCTAAAGAAGTGATCACATGATAAGTCCAGCAACTGTCTGACACCGTACCATGCTGTCACAATATTATTGATCTTTCCGCCCCTTTTTAAATTTTCAATTAGAGTTGACATTCAATATTATTGTATATTAGTTTCAAGTGTACAGCATAGTGGCCAGACATCATATAATTTAGGAAGTGATCCCCCTAACTAGTACCACCTGGCACCATACATAATTCTTTGTGTATTATTGATTATATTCCCTATACTTTATTTCCCCCTGACTATTTTGTAACTACCAATTTGTGTTTCTTAATCCCTTCACCTTTTGCACTCTGCCCCTAACCCCATTCCCATCTGTCACCCTGATAGATCAAATACCTGTCTGGCACCATACATAGTTATCATATTACTGACTATATTCCCTATGTTATATCCTACATCCCCATGACCACTGTGTAACAACCAGTTTGTACTTCTTAATCCCTTCCCCTTTCACCCATCCTTAACCCCCGCTCCCATCTTAAAGAAGTCCCTCTAAGATTCCTTGTAATACTGGTTTGGTGATGCTGAACTCCTTTAGCTTTCTCTTGTCTGGGAAGCTCTTTATCCTTCAATTCTAAATGATAGCTTTGCTGGGTAGAGTAATCTTGGTTGTAGGTCTTTGCTTTTCATCACTTGGAATATTTCCTGCTAATCCCTTCTTGGCTGCAAAGTTTCTGTTGAGAAATTACATTCTTATGGGGACTCCCTTGTAGGTAACTAACTGCATTTCTCTTGCTGCTTTTAAGATTCTCTCTCTGTCTTTAACCTTTGGCTTTTTAATTATGATGTGCCTTGGTGTTGGCCTTTTTGGGTTCATCTTGTGTGGGACTTGCTGTGCTTCCTGGGCTTGTGTATCTATTTCCTTCACCAGGTTAGGGAAGTTTTCCATCATTATTTCTTCAAATAGGTTTTCCATTCCTTGCTCTCTCTTCTCCTTCTGGTATCCCTATGATGTGAATGTTGGTGCGCTTGATATTGTCCCAGAGGTTCCTTAAACTCTCCTCAGTTTTTTGGATTCTTTTTGCTGTTCTGGTTGGGTGTTTTTTGCTACCGTATTTTCTACATCGCTGGTTCGATCCTCTGCTTCATCTAATCTGTTGGTTCCCTATAATGTATTCTTCATTTCCATTATTGCATTCTTTATTTCTGACTGGTTCTTTTTCATGTTTTCTATCTGTATTTTTATGTTTCTTATCTCTTTGTTAAAGTTCTCCCTGAGATCAGTGAGCATCCTTACAACCAGTGTTTAGAACTCTGTGTCTGCTAGATTGCTTGTCTCCATTTTGTTCAGTTCTTTTTGTGGAGCTTTGTTCTGTTCTTTTATTTGAGACATGTTTCTTTGTCTCCGCATTTTGGCTGCCTCCCTGTGTTTGTTTCTATGTATTAGGTTGGGCTGCTATGTCTTCTTGTCTTAGTAAAGTGGCCTTATGTAGTAGATGTGCTCTTGGGCTCAGTGGTACAGTCTTTTTGGTCACCTGAGCCACACACTCCAGGTATGTCCCTTGTGTGTGCCCTTCTGTTGTAGGTGAGCCTGGTTGATAATTGCATGTCATTGGGAAGGACTGACCCTTGGGCTCACTAGTTGTAAGGACTGGCCTAGACTACAGTGGGGGAGTTGTGGTGCAGGGGCTGACCCTGTAGAGCAGGATCTGCCTCCGCAGGGCTTTGGTGCCTGTCCAGTCTGCTTCTTGGGTGTGTTGTACTTGGAGGCAGCTGGGTGATGCTCCAACTCTTTTTGAAGTTGGCCAATGGGTATGCCAGCCCCAGGGTCACCTGGGAGGGAACCCACTGCAGGTCAGGTTCAGCTGCATCCCGTGACCCACCTGGTGTGCCACCCAACAGGAGCCACAAATAAATCCGCAGATGGCTGCCGTGCGTGCTGTGCTTGGATGCACCTTGACAGGCCAAGCTTCGAACCAAGGCTGGCTGTCACTAGTGCCGGGCTTAGGGCTGCTCAGCCAGAGGTACAGGCCATGCCCAAGCCAGATGCTGCTTGTCTGGGTTCTGCGAATCTTTGAGAGACCCTAGGAAAGTCTGCAGCTTGAGCTAAGGCAGGTAGTCATATGAAAAACCCACTGGAAGCAGCTTGGGTGTGCCCAAAAGTTGGGCGGGGAGGGGTCTCCAATCACTAGGGCTTGGTGAACAAACAGCAGAGACTCAGAAATGGCGGCCGCCTGTGTCTGCACGCCTGCGAAGGGGGAGGGCTCAACAAAGAAGCAATGGCTTCCGCCAGCTCCCCCATCCAGGAGAAAGCTGCCTCTCCAGCCCCTGTCCCAAGCCAGACAACTCAATTCCCCACCATTTGTCCTGGCCTCCTTCCAGCTGCTGCCCCAGCGCTGGAGCTCAGAGCGAGTGATTCATTTGGTAGGTAAGTCCACACGCAGTCCTTTTAGGAGGAGCGTCTCAGTCACAATCTCTGCTGGTCTTTACAACCATAAATTATGGGGACTTCTCTCCCCAGTACTGGAACCCTGGGCTGGTTAGGGCTGGGACCTCTTGCTCCTCTGGAAGTTGCGGGGCGGGGGGGGACCTCCACAGCCAAAATATTCCTCCCAATATTTAATGGTCACATGGGGTAGGACCAGCCCGTTTCGCGTCTCTGCCCCTCCTACCAGTCTTGAGGTGGCTTCTGCATGTCTTTAGTTGTCGAGCTTCAGTTCAGCAAGATTTTAAGTGATTCTCAAAGATGGTTGTTTTGTAGTTTAGTTGTAATTTTGATGTGGTCGTGAGTGAAGCAAGCGTTTACCTACTGCGGAATCTTGGTATCTCTCCCAAAAGCTTTCAGTTTTAAAAATGGAGGTTTTTATTTTGTTCAGGTAAGGGCAGAGCCACCCTTGAACCTGGCCTTATGGCTTGTGGGTAATTGGGTATGCTTGCCTGAAATGAAGTCTGTGGACGTAGGAGTAAGAGCGAATTGCAACTGATAGGGAGTGAACAAAGGGAAGATGGACATGTAAATGACTATTCTGAGTAAAAAGAAAAGGAGTGGGTAGAGTGAGGATGAGGAGATGAGACTGGAAGGCTTGATTTTAGTGTTATATTGTCAAGCCTTGTTGCCAAGCTAAATTTATCCTGTAAACATTATAAAATACCAGACCATTTAACTCCCATGTTAGAAGAATATTTTTGTTTTGTGAAGAAAACTGGAAATTTGGCAAATGTGTTCCTTTTTTTTAACTATTTATAACTAATATTAAAAATTATAATTTATTCAGATAATTGCAAATTTGTTAGTCAAGTTTACTTTTAGGTATGAAAATGTTTTTAAACAAATGAAACAACATTGTTAAGCTTCAAGGAATGTACTCTTACATCAGTTTTGACCAGTAGGCAAAACTTGGAAACCACTGGGTATTACATTGAAACAAAGTTATACTTTCTGGACTTTATATCTTCTTCATTTTTGAACAGTATAAGATGCACTAATTTTCAGAAAAAGAGCTGGAAGAAGACTCCCCAAATTTAACTTAACACATAGAACTTCCTATTTTTTTTTTAAAGTTACTCTTAACAGCAGTTTTTCATTTTTGATATTTCGGGTTATTTTAATCATTTTCATACTTTGGAAAACATGATCAGTCTAAGAACAAGTAAGTTTCTCTACTCTTTCATTTGTTAGTTTGCCTTCCTTTAATATGGGTTTTTTTCTGGGCCCCCAACCCCCAAAATTATTTTACATTCTACAAAAGATGAAGCAGTAAGTCAGTTGAGTCTAGATCTAATGCTTTGTTTTACAAATCTTTTGACACACTCTTTAGGAAAAATATCCAGTTACTCAAACACTGAAGACCTTCAGGATTCTCCAGTATTTGAAGCTGCCATTTTGACAGCTACTACGAGGTGTGATCAAACAATACAGTGAATGTTTAAATTTTTTTAAAAAAGTATTACAGTAAAAGACACATTGCTATTAGTCCGCCTCAAAATACTCCCCCTCGCTTTGAACACACTTATGCTACTGTTCTTACCACTTTCTGAAACAGTTCTGGAAGTCCTCTTTCGTATCTTCATCCTCCATCACGGACAACACCCTGTGTCACATATCGCGTCTGGTATGGCAATTTCTGTCAAAAACATTATGGTATGTCCTCATCCACCTTACTGAATCTGGCACCGTGTGACTTCTGGCTCCTCGCCAAAGTCAAAATGATTCAGGACATGGAGGCAACCACGACAGCGCAACTGAAGACACGAAAGAGGACTTTCAGAACTGCTTCAGAAAGTGGCAAGAACAGTGGGATAAGTGTGTTCAAAGCAAAGGGGAGTATTTTGAGGGGGATTAATGGCAATGTGTCTTTTACTGTAATGCATTTTTTAAATTTAAACATTCACCATATTTGATCACACCTCAGAACCCAGTTAAATGGATGACCAATAGTCCATATCTTTCATATCTTGAATTCATTAAGTTTTCAGATGTCTGGATTGGCTAACAGCAAAATGTTTTATATGTTGATAAATTTTTTAATTCAACTGACTTTTAATGACACTTAAACTCAGAATTCATGTATTTTATTTGAGCCTTTTGGCAGAAGAATGGCAGACAAAATGTACTGTCTGATTTGGACACGGTGATGATGAGGAAATACGATTTAGAATGCTTAAGATAATCTAAATTTCCTTATCAAGGTCATTCATTCTTATTTTTCTGGATACTTTTAAGATGTTCAGGTGTTATCTCTGAAGAGTTTTTTATTTTTTCAAAAATACTTAAATGTTATTTTCAACCCACATTTGAATTTTATGAAAGTGTCTTGACATTCTTTGAAAGCAGACACAATATTAGCAGCTTCTGTGTGTTTTGTAACTTGTTTTGCTCTTCTGTAGATCTTTTGGAGAAAGTCTAACTTGATGATACTGTTAAGAAGGAAATGTAGGTCATAGGATTGACATCCTAATGTAATAATACTAGGTAGGTAGTTCTCTATCCAGCTTCAACTCCCATGCAGCTTTTAAGCTTTTTGCATTGTTGGTCATTGATGCAAGTCCTTTTACTCTATTTCCTCTCTGTGTTGTCTCCTCTTCACGCTGTGTAAAAGAGCTGGAAGACAAATTAACCAAAAGATTATTGATTTTTTTCCCCATATAGTTTTATTCCTCTGTAAATTCTTTAAAAGTGCTTAATTGATTCTTCTTTACTTTGATTATATATATTTTGATTTTGACTTCTCTAAGGGTGCTGAAAGAATGACTGTTGAGCAAGAACTTTCAATATTTTCATTTTTAATTATTCCGCAAATATATTCAGTCAACTCTTAATTACGTTGGGGAATTGACCAGATTGTAGATTATTTAAAATTAAAAAAAATAAAACGAATACCAACACAGAGAGCAACATATTTATTGCTGTTGTTTGAAACCAGTAGTATTCTGCATAGGCCTGTTGTACTTATATAATGGAGAAATTCTCTTTATCCTTAAAAATCACTTAGATAGGTTCTTGCCCACTTCATCCACCTTTTAGTTCTTAGGATAGAGGCGAGCAACGTTGAGTCTGATCACCTATAACTCTAGAGTCTTGAAAATTTTATCCTTACAGAAAGATCTACCTGTTTTTAAAACATTGTATTTTTTTTAATATGAGTGTTGTGGGGGAAATGGACAATGGACTAATTGGAACCTGGAACTGAAAGGTATAACTTTAAAATGTTAGAATTCAGTGACAAATGCCAGGGTTTCCCTTATGCAAAAGCCATGAACGTTAATAATAGGGACTGGGCAGGATGCATTTGAGAGACTGTTATTAAGGAGCTGAGATGCTAAGCAGGGGTGGGAAAGAGAATGATTATTCCAAGGAGGTGCAGGGACTACCTGCCAAAAACATTTGTTTGATGCTCTGCTTAATCACTGAGACGTCGAGATAATTATTCAGGAGGAGAATTTGCTCAGTGGCTAGCCAGTATTATTTAGCTTTTTATGATAGTAAAAAGAGAAAGATTCAACTAAGAAATAGAAAATGCTAACAGACTATTTGAGCAGAATAATAACATCTTTGGTCAATTCTTCCCTTGTAGTTTGTGTAATATTTTGTATTTCCAAGATGTTACATTTGCATTGTTTTTACATTTTGGATGACAGTTCTTGAGTGGTAAATATGTTCCTGATACTGTGTATAAATGCAAAGTTTGCATTTAATCTTTACTGTGCTGAATTGAGAGTTGAAGCTACTACTTCTGTAACAGTATGGATTTATTTGCTGGGCAGTGTTTGGGTTTTAGATTCATTAACGAGCTATTAATATTTTTTTCCACTGCAGGAATATAACTTCTGGAACTAATCCCAATTTTTTTTTTGTCCCTCATTGAAACAATTGCTTTCATAATGAGATTTCTTAGGAATGCCACTGCCATATCCTGATGAGGGCCTGTATTTATTAACAAGACCTAAGACTAGAAATTGAATGAACTGTATAGAAAGACGTTTCAAAGGAAGAATAAATATAGATGAAAATTAATAATTTAGTTAGAAGGAAGTAAAGGAGTGAAGTTAATAAAGGTTAATGGTTTTTAAGCTTTTATTGTGGTACGCTGGTTTTCAAATGAAATCCTACATGGAACAACATCAACAGTCAATTAAAAAACAAGGCAAATGATTCCAAGTGTTTTCCTTGGCTTTTGATGAGTTGACAGATGTTATTAATACTACTCAGTTGTTACTTATTCAAGAAGACAATGCCAAGTTTGAAGTGACTGAAGAATTAGCCTCTGTGGAACAACTATAGGCAAGAATATTTTCATAATGGAATTTTACACTTTAAATGGTTGAATTGCGTGGTATATGAATTAAAGTTCAATAAAGGTTTTTTTCCCATAAAAAGGAATACATGATAAGACATTTCAATATAATATGAAGTATCTTCTGCTAAAATGTGTTACAACTGATGGAGAAATATGTGTGGAACAGAGCATAGTTTAGTAGGACTAATTTACAAAGCTTGAGAAAATATAAAGAAAGCATTTAAAGCATATGGCTATTTATTGTATTACATGAATAATACTTTGTGGAAAACATTTGAATGTATTGTGTGTCACTGAACCAGTAGTGTCAGCAGTAAACTTCATTTGCTGTAGTGGATTTAACTATCACTGGTTCCATGAATTTTTGTCTGAAATGGACGCTGTATATCCTCACTTATCCAGCAGTTTAATAGAATTGGTAGTTTTATTGAGAGTTTTTGAGTGTAGAGCCATGGTTAAATTTTTTTCTGACTGAGAAAGAACTACTCTCAGCCACTATTATTGAACACTGAAGAAGAGCTGTGGAAATTAGCTTTTGCTGAAGACTTGACAAGACTTCTTAATAAAGTCAACCTAATATTACAAAGGGAAAACGGTGCTTGAAGTGAAACTTGTACCTTGGTAAAGTCATTTTGACAGCTAATGTTGAATCACAAAATGCTGCTTTATACACTTCCCATGTTGTTTCAAGTTAAAACAAGAACAAAATCTCCATTCCCACACAGATATGGGGTAGATATATTTTCTAAACTCAAACTACACTTTGATCAGTTTTTTGACCTTGATGCAAGTCCATATTTGAAAATCCATTAAACTGTAACTACCTAATCTTCATTTGAAATAATTAATCTGTAGTGTAATGGTATGCTAAAAGGCAAATATCAGGAGAAGAATCTAGTAGAATTCTTTTAGAAATGCTTTCCAAACGATGAATAATAATTAAATTTTGTTTTTATGGATTAATATCACTATCTCTCTTTGTGACAAGACAATTTCAAAAATAGACTACGTAAAATCTCGTGCAGATAAGTTTTAGCAGATCATAGGGAACATTAACTTTAAATCCCAATTTGGTAAAATGGTATCTCCTTCCATAAAAAATTCCAGTTTTCTCATTGGTACATAAGTATGATGAAAAATTTTATTCTGTTATTATATTTTGAATTTCATGAATTAATTTTTGGGAATTTTTCTCTCTCTTGTTATATGAGTATGTATACAAAAGCCTTGATTTTACCTCTTTGCCCACAAAGCTTAATATATTTACTATTTGGCCATTTACCAAAAAAGTTTGCCCACCCCTGTCATAGTCGATTTTTTGAATGCCCTACTCATTTCTTAGACCTCTGTTTTGTTGATGATCTTGTTTTTTGTTCTACCTCTCTCTTCATCATACCTTAGACTGGTGGTTACCAAACTTCAGTCTCTTCGTGATTTAAATGTCTCATTTTCCAAACACTACCACCTATTATTCCTGCACATGCCTTCTAGTACTTAGGTTTCAACAACCTTTTGTGTCTATGAAAACCTATAATCCAGCGATTCTACCTCCTTTTCACTATCCCTTGTTTTCCTCATTTTTCATCACTTTTGTTCAACTTCCATTGAAGTTCAGTTATCATTTATCATAATCACTCTCTTGCTTGCACACATACCCCTTGCTCTCATACGTGATACTCTTGGCTAAGTTACAACTTTAAGAACTTTGACTTATCTGTGGAATAAAACAGAAAGTAATGTTGACTTAGGGTCACTAAACTTTAAGTGGTCCCTTAATGGCTACTGGAAACCATTCATTTCTAGTCCATTCAGTCTCCATGTTTCAGCTCATGGGCCAGCTCCACCTGCTGCCTGTTACTGTAAGTAAAATTTTATTGGAACATAGCCATATGTAATTCCTTTGTGTGATGTCTATGGCTATTTTCTCCCTACAATAGCAGAGTTGAGTAATTGTGACAGATTGTATGGCAATCAAAGTCTAAAATATTTACCGTCTGATCTTTTATAGAAAACACTTGCTATCGTTTCTCCCAATTTTGTATTTTCTCCTTTCCATAAACCTCCAACATTTCCTCTTACCATCTCACTTTTAGCTGATTGCCTGCTTCCTGTTTCACTGAGAAAATTGAAATAATCAAAAAAGAATTTCAATAAATTCCTAGTACCATATCTATTCATCCATGTGTTGTAAAGTTTTGATCTTTTGGAGGAATATGGGATAATAGTGATTTGTTTTATTTTGCAAAATAGCTGAGAATTTTCGCTCAGGATGTTTTATATAGATACACATATTAGTTTAAATTTTAGTATTTTTAACTTAAGGGAAATACGTTTTGTTGACTTCAAACTTTTTTTCATTATTTTAAATTAAGGCATAATTTAGATACAGTAAGCTTTACCAGTTTAGTGTGTACAGAATGTATACAATGTATACTCATATACACTATGTATACAAACCTAAAGTCCTAATAACTAAAACATTTTGGTTCTGGCTTATGAATATTCAAACCAATGGAATAGAACAGAAGGTCTAGAAATAGATGAATGGAACTTACTAGAGTCTGATTATAATAAAGAAATGATAAAAAATGTGATCAAGAAAAGCTGAATTGCTTATAAAATGGTATTAGGAAAACTGGATACTCATCTGGAAAGACGTTTTATTCGTACCTCACATTCTACCTTAGGATGAACTCCAAATATATTAGATTTAATGTAAAAGATGAAACTGTAAATGTGTCATTGAAAATATGGGCAGATTGGAATGGTAAACTCCTTTTTAAATAACACTCAAAATCTGATATCCGTAAAAGATTGATAAACTCAGCTACTTAAAAGTTAAAAACCCTGGTAGCCAAACAACACCCCCACTGTGAAAAAGGCCAGGACAAAATTCTGGGACTCATACCAGCAAATGACTAGTCTCCTTATAGACCTTTTTTTTTAAAAAAAAATAATTTTGTTTATCTTTCCATTACAGTTGACATACAATGTTTATTTTAGGTGTACGACATAGTGATTAGAGATTTATATAACTTGCGAAGTGATCACCCCTGTAAGTCTAGTACCTGTCTGACACCGTACATAATTATTACAGTATTATTGACTATATTCCCTATGCTGTACTTTATATCCCCATGATTGTTTTTGTAACTGGCAATTTGTACATCTTAATCACTTCCCGTTTTTGTCCTTCTGCCCCCAACTCCTCTTCCATCTGGACACCATCAAAATGTTGTCTATCTTTGTTGGTTTTATTTGTTCATTTATTTTGTTTTTTAAATTCCACATATAAGTGAACTCATATGGTATTTGTCTTTGTCTTTGACTTATTTCACTTAGCATCAAACCCTATAGGTCCATCCATGTTGTCGTAAATGGTAAGATTTCATTCTTTTTTATTGCTGAGTAATATTCTATTATATATATGTACCATATCTTCTTTATCCATTTGTCTATCGATGGACACTTAAGTTGCTTCCATATCTTGGCTATTGTAAATAATGCTGCAATGAATATAGAGATGCATATGTCTTCAAATTAATCTTTTGGGTATTGTTGGATAAATACCCAGAAGTGGGATTGCTGGGTCCTTTTTTGTCTCGTTACAGCCTTTGTTTTAAATCCATTTTGTCTGATACAAGTATTGTTATCCCAGCTTTTTTTTTCATTTCCATTTGCATGAAATATCTTTTTCCATCACTTTACATTCAGTCTATGTGTGTCTTTCAGTCTGCAGTGAGTGTCTCGTAGGCAGCATATGTATGGGTCTGGTTTTCTTATCCATTGAGCCACCCTATGTCTTTTGATTGGAGCATTTAATCTATTTACATTTAAAATAATTATTGATAGGAAGTGTAGTTATTGTCATTTTATTAATCATATTTTTTATTGTATTTTTTTCTTTAAGAAGTCCCTTTAACATTTCTTGTAATACTGGTTTAGTGGTGATAGAATCCTTTAGCTTTTTCTTGTCTGGGAAGCTCTTTATCTGTCCTATATTAAATGATTGCTTTGCTAGGTAGAGTAATCTTAGTTGTAGGTCCTTGCTTTTCATCACTTTGAATATTTCCTGCCAATCCCATCTGAAGAAGATAAAGATAACTTTCCCTTGGGAGAATAGGGAAAAGTATCTCAGAGGATATGGGATTGGATCTTGAAGGAAATGTAGTACTTGAACATAGGTGGGCATTCCTAGCTGAAGGAGCAGTGTGAATCAGTAAAAACATGGAAAAACGCAAGAGGGGTAGGTATTTTGATTTGGTTGGAGGACAAGGTTAAGGAAAGATCGAGTGGGATATAAAATTGCAGAGGTAAAGCAGAACTGGGCATAGTTTCGTTAGTTGTCTCTTTATCATGCATGTATCTTGTTTTTCCAATTATGTATTAAACTGTTTGAAGACAAGTAGTATGTCTTTTAATTTAACCTCCTGTGGCAGAATTATGGGTAGAGATGTATTTAGTAAAATCTAGTTGAATGTATGAAAGGTAGAAACAGTAGTTTCCCAAACAAGCATTTCCCAAACTGTTTTAGATCTCCATAGTAATGGTTCCTTATCGCTAAGAGGTCTTTATGAGATTAAAGAAAAAAAAAATAAAAACCTACAAAAAGGGGGTTGGGAGTTGTGTGTCCGATTAACAGTGCTTAGTTTTATTCATTCCCAAAAGGACACAAGAAATGTTGGTTTGAAGTGAGAAAAATAAAATCAGTATAAACAAACCTTTTGAAACTTAGTCTCTAATTAGAGCTCTTTTTATGTTTTAATAAATTAAATTTTAAAGAATATTTTCCTAGGATTCAAATTTCATTTAACTCCTACAAATAATTTTTAAAAGAAATGAAGAATTAAAAAGGTTTTACTCAAGAATTGTGTTGGACTATATATGGGTAACATTTCTCTCTTCAAAAATCTTTTTAAAATGCTATTTTGCATGACTGAAAGTAAGATTAGAAACATCAGCTACTCTACTGAAACAATGTTCATATTGCTGTAAATTCCTGGCACTATGGGTCTCCATGGAAAGAGTATGTCACGTACACATATCCTTGAAAGGCAGGGAAATTGAGTATGCCTGCTGTCAGCCTTTTCTTTTCAATTGCATATGCCAATCTCTCTTATTTTTATAAAGCAAAATATTCTTGAAAAATTAAATTGGAAGATATCTTTAGCATGGAGAGACTTTGTCATTTAAAAAGAGCAAATATGTCAACTCTCAAAAGCCATTTATTTAGAGATTGTTGTGGTAAAGTAATTCATTATTTTACAATATTTGTTTTGTTTTAAACTTTCTATATCATGTACTAGGTGAAAAACCATTTCGCTGTGATGAATGTGGCATGAGATTCATACAAAAATATCATATGGAAAGGCATAAGAGAACTCATAGTGGAGAAAAACCTTACCAGTGTGAATACTGTTTACAGGTAAGAGGTGGTTTGAAATTCTTTTTTGCAATCCAGTTTTTTGAGCTATGAACACTTGAAAATTTTTCTATCCTGAATTAAATTATAAAGTAATTCTAATAAATTAGAAACTTACTATTGGAACTATTTGAAGATTTCCCACCTGTTGTTTAGATTTATAATAATTGGCTCAGCAAATTAGTTTGGAATTGCTTATATTGTTATATTTATCTTTGTATTAATTGCTTTTTTCTTCTCTTTTCTTTTTTCTTTTCTTGATTGATCAAAAATACAAACTAAAACAAAAAATTCACTACCAAACTCTGAATTCGACAGTATTTTTCCAGAACAGATCGTGTATTGAAACATAAACGTATGTGCCATGAAAATCATGACAAAAAACTGAACAGATGTGCCATCAAAGGTGGCCTTCTGACATCCGAGGAAGATTCTGGCTTTTCTACATCACCAAAAGATAACTCACTGCCAAAAAAGAAAAGGCAGAAAACAGAGAAAAAATCATCTGGAATGGACAAAGAGAGTGCTTTGGACAAATCTGACCTGAAGAAAGATAAAAATGATTACTTGCCTCTTTATTCTTCAAGTACTAAAGTAAAAGACGAGTATATGGTAGCAGAGTATGCTGTTGAAATGCCACATTCTTCGGTCGGGGGATCGCATTTAGAAGATGCATCAGGAGAAATCCATCCACCTAAGCTGGTTCTCAAAAAAATTAACAGTAAGAGAAGTCTGAAACAGCCACTGGAGCAAAATCAAACAATTTCACCTTTATCCACATATGAAGAGAGCAAAGTTTCGAAGTACGCTTTTGAACTTGTGGATAAACAAGCTTTACTGGACTCAGAAGGCAATGCTGACATCGATCAGGTTGATAATTTGCAAGAGGGGCCCAGTAAACCTGTGCATAGCAGTACTAATTATGATGACGCCATGCAGTTTTTGAAGAAGAAGCGGTATCTTCAAGCAGCAAGTAACAACAGCAGAGAGTATGCACTGAATGTGGGTACAATAGCCTCTCAGCCTTCTGTGACACAGGCAGCTGTGGCAAGTGTCATTGATGAAAGTACCACCGCGTCCATATTAGATTCACAGGCACTGAATGTGGAAATTAAGAGTAATCATGACAAAAATGTTATTCCAGATGAGGTACTGCAGACTCTGTTGGATCATTATTCCCATAAAGCTAATGGACAGCATGAAATATCATTCAGTGTTGCAGACACAGAGGTGACTTCTAGCATATCAATAAATTCTTCAGAAGTACCCGAGGTCACCCAGTCGGAGAATGTTGGATCCAGCTCCCAAGCATCCTCATCAGATAAAGCCAACATGTTGCAGGAATACTCAAAGTTTCTGCAGCAGGCTTTGGACAGAACTAGCCAAAATGATGCCTATTTGAATAGCCCGAGCCTTAACTTTGTGACTGATAACCAGACCCTTCCAAATCAGCCGGCATTCTCGTCCATAGACAAGCAAGTCTATGCAGCCATGCCCATCAATAGCTTTCGATCAGGAATGAATTCTCCACTAAGAACAACTCCAGATAAGTCCCACTTTGGACTAATAGTTGGTGATTCACAGCACTCATTTCCCTTTTCAGGTGATGAGACAAACCATGCTTCTGCCACATCAACCCAGGACTTTTTGGATCAAGTGACTTCTCAGAAGAAAGCTGAGGCTCAGCCTGTCCACCAAGCTTACCAAATGAGCTCCTTTGAACAGCCCTTCCGTGCTCCTTACCATGGATCAAGAGCTGGAATAGCTACTCAGTTTAGCACTGCCAATGGACAGGTGAACCTTCGGGGACCAGGGACAAGTGCTGAATTTCCAGAATTTCCCTTGGTGAATGTAAATGATAACAGAGCTGGGATGACATCCTCACCTGATGCCACAACTGGCCAGACTTTTGGCTAAAAAAAAATGTGTAAATAATACTGGCACTTTAAAACAGATTAATCAAGAGTGGGGTTACTCTGTGTAAAATGGAGTGCTGTACAGATTTAAGAGCAATGCGATTTAACAAGCTGATACGAATAGCAAGATAATCCAATAACTGCATTTTGTTTGGTTAGCATTCTTTGAACTGCCTTACATGTTGTCACCTTTATAGAAGCAATGCATTACTTGTTTTAGATCAGAAACTTGCTATTCCACCTACACGTTTAAAAGGAAAAAAAAGACTTTCGCACAATTGTTTCCTAACTGATAACATTGTACATTCTTAGGAGATTAGTAATTGTGTGAAATTTACTCATACTGTTTAAGTTTTTCAGCATAGTCATTGCACTTCAGCAGGGAATCTGACTATACTTTACAGAGTGAACTTAAAAGTTTAAATGTCAAGAGATTATGGCTTAAATAAATTAGTGTGTCCTATAAGGGAAAAAGAAACCACCTTTTAAAAAGAATGATATGCCATATACCCTTGATTTTCATTATATTGACATGTTTTTTTTTTTTTTTTTTTGAGAAAGTAATAAAAATCTGATAGTCTAAGACTCCACTATTTAAAAGCCTAATTACTTTTTAAATATGCATACTTTCAAAACTTTTACCAAAACACGTAACTGTTGAAGCATTCACTTCTCTATGGAAGTATGCATATTGGTGTCAGTTTCTTTGTACAGTTGTACCTAGATATTTTTTATGATTTTTCATGTGCAGGTATCAAGATTTTGAAGTTTTAGTAAGATGATATTCTGTAGATTACATTCCCAAGAACATAATGCTTACACAAAATGTATATTCCACGTTTTAAAGCTTAATTGTATTTTACTTTACATATACACTTCAGTTAACATAGAGCACTTAGAATCTATTTGGTATTTTTGATTTCTCAAAGTACAAAAAAAATTTAGATTTTTAGGTTGATATGGTTGTGTCATAATCATCTCATAATTGACAATTTTAATTTTTGGCAATAAATGGAAATTGGGTATCTTTGGAACTGTAAAACCTGGTTTAATCCTTTTCTTTCTAGAATATTGGTAGATTGGATAATTAAACAGTATCCAGAGAAACTAAAGAAATGGGCATTTTAATTGCTTATTTTATCCTGAGTTACTTTTAATGAACACTGCTCATTACAATTTTATAAACCAAAAGTGTTTACTAATTCTAGTAACTATAATTTCCTTTTCAGCTAGATGAGTGATCGGAAACTTTTTGTTGCATTTCAAAATCTAAATAAACGACAGAATTTATCCTTATAACATGAATGTTTTTTTTTTAATACTTTGTCTTAAAATAATACAGCATGGTACAATAAATAGTGCTTTTATATATATATATATATGTATGTGTGTATATATATATATATATATATACACACACACACACACACTTTTCTGAAGAATGATGGTTTGAGTTACACATTGGACAGTTTAATTTTTGGAAAATAACATTAGTTTTACTGATTTTATTATCCTATTTGTTCCACCTGTTTTGTTTTATTTTAAATTTCTGCCATCTTTGACACAATGCACATAGTGATATAGCACCAGTGATAATCTAATACCCTTGAAAAGTGAAACTTTATTGTTAATTTACACTTTAACTTTTATATTGGCCCTATAGATCTGTAATCTTCGTTTCAGTATAGAATGTCATACATTTAAATTATTTTTTTCTTTTATTTAATGTTATCCCAAGACTCTTCTCATAAAGAAGGAATTAAGATATATCCACCGTTAACATCCTTTACATTTATTTTGAACATATTGGTGTTTTAATGATAAGGAATATAAATTATCTTTAACGTGGTTTTCTCTACACTTTGGTTATTAAGCTTTGCTTGAAATATTCATTTTTCCATTTGACAGCTTTGCTGCCAAATTTTTCAAGAATTTTAGACTTCTTTGAAGTAGATATTTAAGTTCTGCCATTATTGACTCTTAAGAATGGTGTGTGACTTGTTGCACATCACGATTGCCAGAAGGCTTCATTCAGGTGAGATGTTAAAAATGGAACTGTGCTCTCCCTAGGTAGCCGTTTGTATTTTTCTCATACTACTATTTGATGATAGTAGGACTTATTTCCTGAGTTGATTTTTTTTTTTTTTTGAGCCTGATCCAAAGTTTTGTTCTATTGAGAACTTGATGTAGTACTTGGTACAGTATAAAGTTTTTATTTGTTTTAACATCACTTGCACAGTGTTTAGAATGTGACTCTACTGCTGAGCAGTTAGGGTAAGCCAAGGAAGGAAGGCCTTTGAACACAGTAGTTATGCAAGCAGAATTTCAGGTGTTGCATTCCTGTCTTCAACACGTTTATTTAAATCTGTATAATGGCAGACATTTCTACCACATTATAAGCATTTTTTAGATAAGTGATACTTTGGCATAACTTATTGACCTACCATTTAAGTATCATTCTCTAACTGTGAAATTCTAAATGCCTACCAGAGTTACCTTGTATTATTGTCATATAATAAACATCTCAATATTTTGGGTTTCCCAATTTGGTTTAGAAAGTTACTTAATTTCTGTATGTGCATTAGTAGAGAAAGCAAGCAAGTAGCGTTCTGTGCTGCTTCAGATCAGACTATTGAGGATATGAGATATCCTTTTGCAATTTGTGTTTCTTATACTTTCAGTGAGCAAATTGTTCTATTAAAACATGCTTTTACACCCTTAAACTTTTGGTCAATGTGAATGAGGTATGCTTTTTCACTTAGGACCTACTCTCGTGTTTGAAGATTGGAAACAAATCACGTTACCGTGTTTCCCAGAAAATAAGACCTAGCCGGACCATCAACTCTAATGTGTCTTTTGGAGCGAACATTAATATAAGACCCGGTCTTACAGTATATTATATAAGATTCAGTCTTACATTATAGTAAAATAAGACCGGGTCTTATATTAATGTTTGCCCCAAAAGATGCATTAGGGCTGATGGTCCGGCTAGGTCTTATTTTCGGGGAAACACGGTAGATGAGGTAGCATCTCTTGAGCAGCTTCTAAAAAGCTTTTTTTTAATTTTATTTTAACTTATTGCACACATATTTTGTTTGGTTCAGAATATTTGAGTGACTTGTAAATTTTTTGGATCTACTTGCAAATCTTCTACTTGATGCCATAGGAATCCATCCTTTTAGCTCTGGCTGAGGGCTGTCAGCGGCCGGGTAATTTTCTCTTTTTGAGAGGCAAAAGAGGCTTTGTGCTCAGGGTAGGCTTTCATTTCCACAGGTGAGAGAATCTTGCAAAGTGCCAGCTAGGTTAGATCTTTTGTCACTCCTTTCATTTTATTAATTTGGGTTTTCAAAGGGCTGTTAAAAAAAAAAAAAAAAAGCCGGGAAACTTTAAAAGTAGGCATTATTGTAGTACTACATTTCTTAGACTTAGAACATTTTAAACTAGAACTCGTTTTTTCACAGTGTATTTACTTGAAGAAGCACTATTATAATCAATGAGAAGCTTTTTGTCTCTGCAATTTAATTTAAACCTTTTCCGTTTCAAATTACTTTATTTCAGGGAAATAATTTTCCAGTTGTTTTTGCTGTATTCTGCAAATAAAAACCGTATGTTTCCTTTATTCACTTAAATTTCAGTAGGAAACAAACTAAAGCAGACAAACATTTCTTGTTGTGTTTGTTGCTTTCTTTAATCCAATGGATAAAAAAGTAAAACCCTGTAAACATTATTTTATTTTTTTATGCAATACCATGCTGTAAATATGGTTCATCAAATAAGGATGTACCTATGATTGAATCTTTAATTCTGCACAGTTAGAGTTTATATATAAACGTGTCTTGACAATCAAGGACTTTTATGTGAGTCTTCCTTTATGATGTTTATTAATGTTATGCATTCCATTTGTTTTGAAGTGAGTACCAATGTGCTAATTTGTATTGTCTGAAAGTATGTAATGTTTTTACAGCTTGTTTTTAAGAATCTGTAAATATGTACAAACAAATCACAGTACTGCTTTATGTTAGAAGGCATATGATGTTGTACTGTATGTAAGCAATAATACATAGCAGTGCTAACTTTACAAGTAGCATCAGGAAAGTTCTAAAAACATTTCAGTTATTAATTATCCTTATTTCATTTAATAATGATTATCTTTAATCAGTTTTTGTAAGCAAATTCCATTGTTCCTCCTTTTGGAACGTAACACTGTTTACACAGCATCATTGAAGTTGCAGGGGAGACAGGCTAAATCTGACTTCATCTGTACTCACTCACTAAGCATTGAATGGCCTTACCACTCTTCTGCAAGATGGAGGAAGACCGCAAAACTTAGTGCCCATCACACTGAAGGAAGGGGTTTGGGGTTTTTTTTCCCTGCTTCTGTACTGCTACCTAACTTTGTGGTTTGCTTTGGATTTTAATATTTGTTTCTGTTTTCGATTCAAGCCCGTAAGTTTTGAGGTGACTTCAGCTCCATTGTGAAATAGTTCTCTTCATATTTCATATCTACATTTCAATAGTTGTAAACTTTCTACTTTGATTTTTAGATTCTTATTTTTCAAGCTTGATTTCTCAGCTGATCAGCTGAATTTATTCAACTTCAATACAAAGAAAGATAAACCTATTGTAGTTTGAATTGAGTAGATATTATACTGTACAGAACAGCTAACTATTTGAACACACACATCACTGCTTTAGAAATAAAACCGCCAATTTTTAAATGTATATGACCTACATTTTATAGGATCAATGTTTTTAAATGCTAGTCATTTATATAAATGTGCTTTGAAGGATTTGCTAGTTCACTTCTGTCACTTTTTAGTACACTGGTATCTTTTATATGTAATGTATGCTTTTTATTATTGTAGCAGAGCATTTCAGTAGAAAGAATTTTGCAACAATATGGGGGAAATTTTTCATTGTTGGATTTGAATTATACTGGATTTTATCTGTGTAGTCTTGTCTTTATTTTAACGCTGTCTGGAAGGGAACTTGGTATCCAAATAAAGCAGGTAACCTCATTTTACTTCAAGGGCATACTGTGTAGTGCTGAATTTAATCTGGAAATCTAATGATTTTGAAGAGAAACAAGTTTATAAAAATTGTACAGCAGAAATTAAATGTGTGATGGAAATCCTGATGGTGGAGCACGTTGAATTTTCTGACATATAGTGTTATTTTCTTGGGATCCCCTATGACTTCTTTGTATTTCAACTAATAAAGAAAAAAACCCTGTCATTGAAACTGGTAGGAAAATAGGATATTCTGATTATACAGTATTACTTTTCCTATCCCATTTTCTAACCCTTTCTCAATCACTGTAAATTTTTATTTTCTATTTCCTATTGATAATTAAACATGTACATAATATAGACACTGTTGTATAGAACTGAATGAATTGAGTTGCTATGCTTGAATGGGAAACTAAGTGGAAATATTATGGATACTGAGAATTAATAAAATGCCAGAACAAATTTACAGGAAAAAGGGAGGTATCGTGTGTCCTGGGAAGGTCACAGCAAATGTTTCTTTAACCTTTTGTGAAATAAATGAGAAAGACAACTACAAATTTAGTATCTGATACAAGTGGGTCTTTCGTTCCCACCTCCCCCCAAATATATGAGCACTATATTTCAAAATCTACTCAGGTGAAAATTGCTTTGCAATGAGACTTACCACATTGAAATTTTCACTTAATAAAAAAGATATTTGTGATATTTTTAAATACAAACTTTCATATCAGTAAGCAGCCTGACAATTGAGATTCAGTAAGTCAATATATTTTCGAATATATTTTACCTTCCAAATAGAATTGTTTTTAAACAGTTGGGAGGACTTTTTGGTTTAAATGCATTTTTTTATTGTCAAAAAAATAAAGTCTTGCTTGACCCCATACTATGCCATGAATGAATTGCTGAGCCTTTATAATACAATGAAAGCTTTTTTCATGAATAATCGTGGAACATGGGAAAGTTCTTTAAACTGACCTATTCATTACGAGATTTAATGAGTTTCACAGCTTCTGGCATTACTGTCATGTAGTTAACCTTGCCATTTAGAGTTTATACCATTTTATGTATTGTGATGCTAAAAGAAATTGTTTTGTTTTATTTTTCATTGAATTATTACACTAATTTATATTTGCAAATTCTGCATTTTAAATGTGGACACTGGCTGTTTGAAAAATAAAAAAAAATACAGAATACAATTTTATGAATAATTTCCTAGCTGAATTTTTCACAGTATTCTGAACCAAATAACTAATGGTAAGCATTTAAAAACAGTGGTACGTAGATCAATACTAACAAGAGAAAAGGATGTCCATGGAATTAACAATTTGTTACACAAAATTGGGTAACAATTTTGTACAACAAAGGGCAGGGCCTTTACTGTAGCTTTGTGTAGAATGTTACTAGGCAGTGAGAAAATGCAGGAGTCAAATGTTACTGTCCAGTATTTTAGACTGGAAATATGTGTAATGTAGAGCTAAGAATATATGTGATTTTTTTTTTCCTTTACAGATAAGATTCCATTAACCTAGCGTGGATTTTTTTTTCCCCCATTAGTGAAGGTCGTTTCGTTTACATCCATTTACTACCTTGCCATTCCCATCTTGTGACCAGTGGGACTGTTTTGGGACATTGTAAAAAAGCTCTGCAGTTACAAGTGCAGTCTTGGTCCTTGGGACAAATATAAACTAATTGGCCTTTGCAGAGATTAATCCTAGGACCCTGGCTTTACTAGCATGGTGCTTTAGCCAACTATACATAATACCACTGATGTCTGTTAGTCCATTTCCTAGATCCCAGTTTTTTTTGGGTGATTAAGAATAGCAGGGAGGGGTCAGGAGATACTCTACATGGAACTTCTCCCGCCTTCTGAAGGTTGCAAGAAAAAAGTTGAAGTCACTTGAATTCATGTGTTGTTACTGAGTTATTTGACAAAAGTATGAAGATTTTGATGGTTATATGTTTGGATAGAATGTTTAATTTTTTTTCAGAATTCTGGCTTTTCTCCCCCCAACCCCCCACCCTTTCGTGAACCTGAGAAGGTGTTAGAATAAATTATATCCACTTGATGGGCAAAGAATCAATGGAGTGGAAAAGTTTAAGTGATCTAAAGGTAAAATTTGGGTCTCATAATTTTTTTTTTTTTGTCATTTTCAAATGCCCTTCAAAGGATGTTTATAGTAAAACATTTTACACACACGCTCATGCAGAGGTATGTGCATATGTGTAAGGGCTGGGATGTAAAATGTGGTACGGTAAATGAGAATGACATTTTCAAAGTTATTTTCAAGCTGCTAGGAAAACTGAAGCTTAGAAATGGACTTAAATTGTAAAATAGAGAACATTTGAGCCTTTGCATATTTACCTATTTATACAGATGAACCTTTAAAATTGTAACTTTCTTAATTTTCATTAGCTTCTCCCATTCTGAACAAGATTCTGAAACTATGATGCCTGTGTCAAGGTGGTGAAGGGGGCCAAAGAAATGGATTACCTGCGATAAGTAATTGTGTTTTCTGTTGATTTGAATCCTTACTTGCTCGGACATAGTATTTATTCAGCATTTATCACCTCCTTAGTAACAGGTGTGGTGCTAGATGCAAATGATAGATGGTTGAGGCTAAAAACATCTTTATTTGAACATCTAAAAGGGGTTTATAATGATGTCAATTGCAGGATGCAGTGCTGTATTTCAGATTAGTTATTAAAGCAAATATTGAGTGTTAAGATGTGTTGGGTGCTGTGCTGAGTAATTTATCTCATTCCTCAACAGTTGGGTAAGTAGTAGTCCTTATTTTAGGATAGTTTTCTAGACATTTTAATAAATTGGTTCCAGAAGACAGAAGTACAGACCAATACAGTGGAAATAGAGAACATTATTTAAAAGTATCCCCTGATTAAAATACCACACTGAGGAATAAGATTCAGACCTGGACTGCGGAATGTGGAAATGTAGGCTTTGTTCAGAAGGAGCTGACTTACTACAGGAGTGGGAGATTAACCTGAGGAGATTCACAAAACTGAGGGTAAAAATACTCTAGAAGATCACCTGTACCTCATGGGGGGTTCCATGGGTATTGGAAGATGCTCTTCTGGAAGTGGGAGAACTAACTGAACCAGTGTTAGTCATTCTAGTACTGTCTTCATGGGAGGGTACTAATGTGATTTTAAATCTGTTGGAAGTCACACTACTAGTCAGTATTCCCAGACTACAGTTATGTTTATGATACTCTTCATGTCAGATAACTTCCATCTGCCCCTTACCTGAGAATTCTCTTTTCCTTGACCATTTCCTTCAAGGTGTTTTTTGGCCACTGAAACTTTCCTTTAAACCTCCAATATGATCGTTTTCCTTTGTTTCTTTATGGGAACTTCAGCACTAATCATACAACTTTTGTCAGTGGTAATAAGAGGGTGAAAACTAGTTGCTAAAGCACAAAATTAAATGGCAGAAAGGGTACAATGAGTAAAATGCATTCAGAACAACTTGGGACTTCACAGGAGACGTTGGGCTGAGAACAGTTGTCCCATGTGGTTTGCTGAGTTGGCCCTCGTTATTTGACAGCAGATGATGCCACTCAAAGGATAACCAGTATTGCAGGGGACAGCTTTAAATGAGCTGTTAGTGATCTCGTTGAGAATAGTGAGCAGGGGTGTAGTTTGGTGATATTCTGCAGGTTGTATAGGTTGGTCTGAGCAGTGAAGTGAGCAATGGACTTAGACTCCAGAGACTTTTATGTTATGCCTCTACCTTGATCCCTCTGTGTAACATTGTTCATGCCACTTGGCTCTTCCGGAGCCTCAGTTTTTCCATCTATAAGATGGGAATAAAAATATCTTGCTGTGGCTCTCAAATCATTTGAGATAATGTGTAAATATAAATCACTACGCTTTTCATAGTTCAGATTTTAGAAGTGTCACAAAGGCAAGATAGAGCAGGTAGACAAGTGCTGGAAGCCTCACTTTATGTAAAGCAGAGCGTGTAATTCCTGACTTGCTGACAATACCATCTTTCAAAAGATTGAAGAAGTTATGAGAGGGTTTGTCTGCCTGGATTTAATTGACCAAGGAGTAACTTAAGTGGGAGTGACAGGAATTTTTTAAATTTATGATTCCATTATCAGAGACCCTAGTAGGGATTGAACATGCCAGAGAACGCTGTACACTGCAGTGAATGGGGGGGAAAAAGTCATTTGACTTGTCAGAAAAAAAAAGAAACACCATCCCACAAGAGTAAGAATGGATTGAATTTCTCAATCCCAAGCTATTGGTTAGTCATGAACAGGACCTGGCTGCCCGTGAGGCAGAAGCTTCACCGGGCAGGAGATTCCATGTCTGCCAGGACCAGGGGCCCCTCACTCCCCTTTTACATTTACTTTTTTTTTCACCATTTCTCTCCATTCTTTGATCTCTCCTTTGTTTTCTACCTCCTAAATTACTGTGGTCTGTGCCTTAGCAGGTTTACTTCAAATGGAAACAACTGACTGACCATATGTGGTGCTCAGCCTCTTGTGCAAGTTAAGTTTATCTTAAACGTTTTTTAGTATTCAGGAAAATTCAAAACTGATTGTTCATTCGGAAAAGGTTGGGGGACTCCTGGAATAGTTTGTAAGTTTGAGGGCATTTTGTTCACAGCATATAGAACAGTGCTTCACATAAGCAGGAATGAATGAATGAATAAACGAACGAACGGTGTTACGGGGTAAAAGGCCTTGACAGTGAAAGTGTTAGAAATGGCACTGGAGATTTGTTGGCATTAAAATGATGCTATGGGGAGCCTGTAAGTGCTGGATTTCTGCTTTTGACCACAGACTTGTAAACAAGATTCCCTAAGGAGACACAAGGATCAATGGCTAGTGGGAAACAAGGTATCTTATTATGTACTGGACCTGTTTCCCAAACCGTGGTGTGGAAATGGGCCAGAGGATGTGGCCAGGACCATGGGCCTCTAGGGCCATTTCCTTACCATTGGTACCTTGCTACCCTGGCTGCAGAGGAGTGAGAACATTTCAACGTATGGCGAAGAATGAGTAAAGAGCAGGACGGCCAGAACTCCATCAAGGAGCAAGTGGTTCCCAACCCTTTTCCCACTCCAGTTGCATAGGAACAAAGAAAAAAGCAAAAAAAAAAACAAAACATGTTCACACGTGTGGCCTATTAATGGAAAATGAGCTTGCTCACTGCTAGATGTGGCACAATAAACGTTCTGTCATTTGATGAATCAGATTGGAAACTCATGGGGGTTAGGGCTTGTGAATATTTCTCAAATTCTTTTGAACCCTCCTTCCCGTTAACCACTACCACAGTCCAGGCCACCCTCAAGTCTTGCCTGAGCTCCTGCAAGCTTCTGCACATCATTTCTTGATGGCCTCCAATCCTTTCTCCAAACAGCCATGCAAAAACTCTTCAGAAGCTTCTCAGATGCTATTAGGTAAATACTAAGCTCCTTACCTTGACCGTGCTTGGTTGTGCATTGCCCGTAGCCCCAGCCTCCCCGACAGCGAGCCTCATCCTCTCTGCTCGTCATTACTGAAATGCTTTCAGTCTCATCCTTGGTCCTGTCCCCTTCTGCTACAAAGCCAGTTTTCTCGGTGCTGTTTACCTGTTAAACCTCCTACCCGATTTCAGCCCCAGCGTCACTTCCTCAGAAAGATTATTCTGATCTCCCTGATGAGGTCATAAACACCCTCCCCTCAGCCTCTCCCCCCACTCCCTAACTATGTCAGAGTTTTGGACCACCTTGGACATTCCCCTTCTAGCACGGATGTCTGTAGTCATCTGCTTATTACTGTGACAATCTGATTTTCTGCCCATCCAGAGCTGTCTTGGTCCCCATTGTATGTCCGTGTTGGGTACAGTGCTTGGTGATCAACAGATAACGGGTGAATATGGTTCAAAAAGAGCTTCCAAGCCCTATGAGTTACACACCAGGCTGCAAAGAGCTTGCAGGTGCTGTAGAAGAAGCACTGCTAGGGAGTTTGAGGCTCTGGATAGCAGCAGGAGGACCAGAAAATGTCGTGCGTTTCAAAATGGGAGGAAAGATGGTGGATTTTGAAAACAACAGCTGAGCTGGATTTCAATCCCCAGCAAAATTTTAGAATGCTCGTAACAACTCTGCCAGGTAGACTTGGCACGTCTTATCATTAACTCCATATTAAAAATGAAGAAACAGGCTCAGGGACTTTAAAGACCTTGGGAAGGTCGCATTGTCTAAAGGAAGAACCCGGACTCAAATTCAAAGCTAACTTCTCTCATCTAGACTCTTGGAGGTCTTCATTGGGTCTTCCATATATGATATTATTTAAGCAAATGCTGAGTGCTAATTGCACTGTTGTCACAGTGCATTGCAGTAAGACTGCCACTGTCGTGCATAAAATCAACCGGATCCTGTTCATTAGGCTTCACTTTGCATCATATGTTTTCTCATGGGCCCACCAGGTCCTGGCTCATGCCAGATGCCAGGTGGCTGATAGGAGAATGCCTTTCTCTCGTCAGGGCAAACTCCCAGAGTCAATGAATAGCTTAGATCCTGGAGGAGAAACCTGCTCAACAGGAGCTGGGGACACCTTGTCAGGTGTCAGGACAGTGACAGCCCCACCCTCTCCACTCAGCTCTACCCCGGAAGTCATTGGTCTTCCTGGGGTCCTGCCTCCGCCTCTCTGGGAACTGGTAGCTCTGAGGCTTATACCTCGGTCAGATTTGCATCTCCTGAATCTCCACCTTCCAACTCCCAGTAATACCTGACAGCCCTTCTGACAGACTTCTTTCTTGCATCTGGGGCTATAGAAACACATTTCAAAGTCCAGGAAGAAGGAAACGTTTTTCTGTTCTATTTCTTCACAAGGATTAGAGAGGCTGCATTGTGTAGAGGAGAGAGCCTTGTATTGAAACCAGCCTAGGTTCAAGTCCTGACTTCATCCCCACAGCCAGCAAACTTTTCTGAATATGTACAGAATTCCTGTGATTTTTAAAACAGGCAGACGTGCCCCAGGGAAGTGTATCACAATGACCAACTAAAAAGAGGAAATATATATATATATATATATATATATATATATATATATATATATAATACATATTATATATGTAAGATATATGTTTTGATTTTGATTGAAAAAAATATTTTGATTTTTAAAAAAATGTCACAGGGCAGCAATAACAGTGAATTCACACAATGAAATAACATAAGAATACTGTTAAAAGAAAAATTTTTTTTTTTACCTTGGTTGGATGCACTAGGTATTTGCTATCTATTGCTGAATAACCAATTACCCCCAAAACTGAGTGACTTAAAATAACAATAATTTGTTATCTTTCATGGTTTCTCTGGTCAGGAATTCACAGAGCCCAGCAAGGACAGCTTGTCTTTGCTCTGCAATGTCTGGAACCTCAGCTGGAAGAATCTAAGGCTGCGGACTGGCATCATCTGAATGCTTGTTCCACTCACATCAGGTGGTTGGTTGATGCTGGCTTGGGAACACCCCGATGTGACCTGCCCTCGTGGCCTGGGCTTCCTCACAACATGGTGGCTGAATTCAAAGGGTAAGTGGTCTGAGAGCAAGGAAGCCAGACGGATTCCCCACTGCCTATATGACCTAACCTAGGAAGTCATGCAGTGTCATCTCTTCTATTTCTACTCTTGGTCAAGGCCCGTTCAGGCTCAAAGGGAGAGAACACAGACCCCATGTCTTTTTGGAGGAATGTCAATGGTATAATGCAATAAAAGCATATGGGATGGGACATGTTAGTGCAGCCATCTTTGGAAAATGCAATGTGCCCCACATTGTTTGTCTTTTAATGTTATTGCTCCCCTTTTTTTTTTTAGATTCCAAAAGTAACACGTGCTGCTTGTAAGAAAGAAAAATTGTAATAAAAATCCAGAATCTGTACACCAAAGTAAATTTCCTCTCCCACTGTATTTACTATATTGATCCCACTCCCTGGAGATAACCACTATTAGGAGATTGATATGCATTTTTCCATAGAAACTATATACATATACACACTGCTTTTTAAAAAATAAACTACACACTTTATTCTGCAACTTAACTGTTTTTACTCCTTATTATGTGATGAACAGAGTCCCATGTTAGTATATAAAAATAATATCTAATTCTTTATAATGCTGGCTGTCATAATATGGCTATACCGTAACTTATTTAATCAGTCTTCTATTGATGGACATTTAGGTTATTACAGTTTTTAAAATCTATCAATGATACAATGAATATCCTTATACTAGGTCATGTAGGGTAGTATCTCAAAAATGGAATTGTCCTGTTCAGTGGATATGCAGGACAATATTTTTCAATACAAGAGTGTTTCTTTTAACGTTAGTATCGTTCTTGTAAGATAAATCTACACTAAGCTGGATATACTTTTTTATTTGCCGATGGACAGGTTTCTCTAGCCTCAAAATGAACAGAAACAAGCATTTGTTCTTAGGTTTAGAAGATGCTTATAAGCTTTGAAAGGAATTTCTCATTTATTTAGAAAAGGATGAGTGACAGGATATAGGTTATGAACAGAGGGGTGAATTTCCTTCTCTGATGTTTTTAGCTCAGGCTGATGTGGAATTAAATGTGAATTTTTCAAAATTCACACTGACACTTAGAGGGAGTCTTGACAGGTGATAGCAAAGAGGAAGCCAACCTGAGACAAAAAAACCAAGTGTCATGTGTGACCCCCAAAGTGAATAATAAAGATGACCCTATTGGTCATAAAATGTAATATGTGAATATATATAGTGGATTCCAATATTATGACTGTGTAATTAAGCCCACCTATCCATCCTTTGTTCACAGATGGCTAATCTGTAATTTATTATAGGGTTCCTTTCTTTTGCAGAGATGGGTTATTAAACACTTCTTTGCTGGAAATGAAGTTCACATGCACGCTACAGCATAGACGGACCTTGAGGATATCATGCTAAGTGAAATAAGCCAGATACAAAAGGACAAATATTGCCTGATTTCACTTCTTATGAAATATTTTGAAGAAATGAATTCAGAGAGACAGAATTAGATGAAAGGTCACCACGGGCTGCGGGTTAGAGGGGAAAGGGCAATTATTGCTTAGTGGTACGGAGTTTCTGTTTGGGGTGATAACAGGGTTTTGGAAATAGCAGTGATGGTTGCATAACATGGTGAATATAATTAATGCCACTGAGTTGTACACTTCAAAATGGTTAAAATGGCACATTTAATGTTATGTATATTTACACACACGCACACAACCTTCTTTGCTGGAGCAGGAGAGGTTGAGCCTCTGTCAGTGTTCCCATGGCTTTGCCTTCCCTTTTGTTTTTGAAAGAACAACCTCTATTTTTAGGGATTTTCACACAAAGGCTCATGTGGGCGTGGGAAGTACTCCCAGCTGCCCTCCTATTTCTCAGAAGCCCACATGGAAGCCTAGCAAGTTATTTAAGGTTTAGGAAATATGCCAGATTGGGCATGGAGATAATTTAATCTCTCTGTGTGTATTAATTTAGTTTTTTTCTGCTAACTGGGGCCCTGGAAATTTCATTCCCGGCCCCCAATGATGGATCTGGGTCTTGTAGAAGGTGGTGAGGATAATTTCTCCCCACAGCTCCACATGCTCGAGGGCACTTTTCTTGGCAAAAGATTCTGCTTCCTGCCTGACTGAGTGCCTCCTGGTCGGGTAGCCAGCTGCACTTGGGGACCCCTGCAGCAGAGTCTCAAGTCTCCTGTCCAAATGCTTCTGCACTTGCCCAGGAGTCTGCGGGACCAGTGGGGGAGCAGCAGGCTTTCCCACTCCCAGCCTGTCTCACTCCGGTGTGCAGAGTTAGACCGCAATTCCTTAGAATTGGTTGATGCTGGCTTGGGAACACCCCGATGTGACCTGCCCTCGTGGCCTGGGCTTCCTCAGGGAGGAGGCTGTGTCGTGTCTCCTAATCCCTCATCCCAGGCTGGGCACCTCAACTGCTTGCATTGAACTAGTTGTTGAGGGCGGTCGTGGCGGTGGCAGGTCGAGACAAATCTGAGGGCTGGCAGACCCTTTCCCCCTTACCACTCCTCTCCAGTCCCCTCCCACCCGGGTCACGAATCCGGTCCCTTTCTTCTGGTCCTGGGAGTGCTGTCTGGAAGCACGGAGCCCTTCAGGGCGGAGAAGAGGAAGGCTCTGCAGCCCCTTCCTCTCTACCAGGACTCAGACTGTCGTTTGTACAGGTGTGGCTGGGGTGCCCGAGTCAGGGAGGGACACGCCTCACCAGCGGGACAGCTGGGACTCGCACAGCGACACCTGGTCAGCCACGTGGCGGCGGGGCGGGGACAGGGCAGATGCAGTCGGAACTTGCTGTCCAGCAGGTCAGGACTGAGGGGGCGGGTGGTGGGGAGTGCACAGAGTGGTTTCGGGGTGCCTCCCCTCCCCGGAGGAGCTCTGTCCTGTAGGAAGGGGGCCAGGCTTGGGTCACCTTTGCCCCCCGCTCAGGTAGACCACCCCCCCACCTCCTCTCCCCGGTCACCTGGCGCGCAGGTCCGGACTCTCAGATACAGACTGCCTCCTCCGGGCCTGGAGTCCTCGGAGAGCTTGGTACCCGGCCTGCGGCTGGAGGGGGAGTGGGCTGCGCCATACCAGGTTCGCGTAAGTGGGGGTGCGCGGGGTCGGGCTCTGCCTCCCGAACGGATCTCCCTAAATTTTGGGGTCTTTTTCTGTGGTCAAGGGCCTGAGAGGCAGAGGACGTGCGAGGCCGAGGGCTTCATCTGCACGGGAAAGAGCTGGGTGGAGAGTGGTGGGGACCTTTCTGGGGTCCCTCTCACTCTGTCTCTGTAGCCCACTAAACCCCTGCAAGCTCCCTAACTTCACTCTGAATGAATAATGCCCCCCCCCCAACTCCCAACTCCTTTGCTTTGAATACTGCTCAGTGAGTTTTCCCCTTCCTCTCCTTCCCTGGTGACTGTCTTGGGTCATGTTCTTCTCACATGACTACCGCTCTGTCCCTATCCCTTCTTTCATTCTCCCCTTTCCTCCTCCTTCCAAAGTGTCAGAGCCCGGCCTACCTCCCAGCACTCTGCTGGGGCCGAGGATCACACAGAGCTCAGTGCAAGGTCCTTGCCCCAAGGAAAGCTGGGTCCAGGGCCAAGAGAAGACTCTGGTGCTCTGATGAGAACCAGTCATCCTTTTCTAACCCACTCTCTCCACAACCCTGCGCCTTTCTGTCCCTGCTCCAGGAGGAGCCCCAAGATCACCTCCTAACTATCCTTCTCCCACTCTGCCATGTCCTGTCTGCATTCCCTCACCTCCTACAACCAGTTCTAGTGAACGATGGTGCTCTTGCCCTGGACAAAGGGGTTCACAGGATGGGAGAGGAGGGGAAAACTGTGTCCTCAAGGGCTGGGCGGCTGGGCAGCTGGCTCTGACACCCTCTCCCTGTCCTTCCCTCTCCCTGTCCTCCCCCTCCCACCCCACTGAAGAAGCTCAGGGAAGACAGAAAGAGCTGGGGGGAGCTGTGGCTTTAGGACAGCATGATTTGAGCACAGGGAACCTCTGAAAGATGAGTGCGATCTGTCTGAGTACCAAAGAGGGAGGGGGGTGAGTTTCCAGATGAGGTAGAAGAAGGGTGCTTCCTCAGCCAGGGCCCATCTGATACAGAGAAAGGATGGGTGATCAGGAGAGAGGGCAGGAGGAGCCAGCCTGACCAAGGGTGATGTTTACCTTCCAGAGGGCTCTCCCCATCCAGACCGCCAGGACCCCTATTTCCATGAAGATGGCCCAGATGTCTCAGGTGCAGGAACTCTTCCACGAGGCAGCCCAGCAGGTAAGCCTGGGTGGCGGTGGGGGTCTGTGAGGCATGAGCAAGGGCTCAGCGGACAGGAAGCTGAATTACACTGCACTGTTTTACAAGCCATTATCTCAGAAGTGTATTTCGGTATTACAGCTTAATCGAGGAAATATTATAGCCAATGCTTAACCATCTGTGTGCAGAGAATCTTCTTTGCTATTATTTGTAGTAGATTTTTGAATCCTGGACACCTCCCTTCTTCCCCCGCACACACATGGAGATTTTCCATGAACAGTCAGAGTGAGGCCTAAGATAATATGAACTCCTTTTCATATTAAATCAAACCAATGTATGAAGGAAAATGTATTTCTGAAAAACTCATATATACTGAAGCCTAATGCATTTCTGGGTTCCCTGATGTCTGCAGGGTTTTCTTTATCTTCTTCCAGTTGATCATTAGTTATAGTAAATGTTCAGTGTAGCTATGGAATTGAAGTGGCTCTCCCCAGAAGTAGACAGTTGATCACTTAAAAAATAAAAACCCGGCCTTAGGTGTTTATCAGGAAACTGCTTGCTTCCAGGGTCTCTGCCAGTTAACGACACACAGCCTTGGCGCTTCCAGTGTCCCTTGGATTTCTCTCATGATTTGTGGAGAGGGGCAGGAGGCTTTCCTGGCATTATAATGGAGAATGAACCCCCCAAGAGGGGAGAGAACCAAGTCAAGGCCTCACACAGCAGCAAGAGCAGAGGCCAGAACCCAGGAGTCCTGAGCCAAGGAGGCGAGGCCGGTGAGGCAGATGGGGTTCATGGCTGGTGGGGGAATCCAAACTGGCTCGTTACCCTCTCTTCGTGTACAGGGGTACCTGTGAAAAATGAAGCATGAAGGTGGGCAGGTGGTGAGTGATCAGCAAAAGGTACTGCTCCCCTTCCCATGGCAGGCCCAGGGCTGTATCCTGCTCCTCACACCTAGCCTTGGAAGTGTACAAGCTGCTTAGAAATGAATGACTGGAGTAGCTCCTCAAAGATATTTCAGACTGTTGCCCAGAGCTGTTCACTCCTGAGTGAAAAGGCTTGTAGCCTCATTCTTAGTGGGGTTGAGGACCCCTAGAGAGACCTTGATTTGTTAGGGGTTTTACATCTTCTTTAGCCTGTCCAGTCTCACCATACTTCCCATGCATTTTCTTTGGATGTGTAAGACTGTACATGAGTGTTTATGCACTTAACATGTACCTGTGGATTACTTCCTAAATGGTGCTGTGTGAGGCATGCAAATAATACACAGATGGAACATGTGACGCCCTGGTCTCCTGGGATTCCAAAAACAGAGACAACTGAGACATTCTTGGTTCACCTTTGTGAGAGGGATCTGTTAAGGCTCAGCTGTGATGTGCTCTCCCCTTTTTAAAACCTTCAGATGTCGAATACCCAATGTTCAGGCTCCTTAGCCTCGCGCCTGCGCAGTCTGACCCGGCTTGAGTCCTTTCCATCTCCCTCTCTGTGCCCTCTCTGTCCAGCCAAAGCTTACCACTCCCCAGGCTCTGTGCTTGTATCTGTCCCTTAGGTTGGTCTTTGCTGATACTTCTCACTAAACTGATCTGTCACTGGAATCCCAAGTACCTAAGGTAGTACCTGGAATCTAAGTGGACAATAAATGTTACGTGACAAACCAAATGAACAAGTAACAGGTAACCACAATGCAAGTTAAAGTGCCGTAACTGCCCTAAGAAAGTTGATTTTAAAATGTGGGTGCAGAGGTCTCTGTGTCACCTCCCTCTCCATCTCCCTCTCTCAGTCTCCAAACATTGAAGGATTGGACAATGTTCAGTGTCAGGACCTTTGTCAGTATCTAGACACGTTGGAACTCAATCCCCTTTTCTCTGTCTCCCTTGCACTGTCTTGTCCAAGGTACCATTTCTTGATTAGACTATTCATACCCTCCTAACTTCTTTCTCCACCTCGCCACCACAGCGATCCTTTTCTAAAGCACAAATCTGTGCCTTTGACTCCTTTGCCTGGAGCCTGTCAGTGCCTTCACAGTTCAGTTCCAACTCTTTATCTTGACCCCCAAGGCCCTCAGATCGGATGGACCTCTCCTGCTTCCGCAGCAGCAGCAGCCAGCAGCCGTTCTGTCACTCCCTCACCGGGTGGTGTGGAAACGAGCCGTTTCGTTCCTGTCTCCCTTAAGGCTGTGAACTCCTTAAGTTCAGGGACATGTTCCATTCATTTTTGTGTCCTCAATACCTGCCATGAGTGCTCAGCACCTAGAAGATGCTCAGTCAACATAACTGACTCACCTGGCTGGGGATTGGGGCAGCTACTGTTTGCAGTAGGTCTTAGAGTATTGGTGGGAGCAGAACAAAGGGTGAAGTTGGGAAACACATCCCAGGCTGAGGGGGTAAGAAAATGATAACTACCAGTTGGTGGGCACTTATCATGTGCTGAACATTTAATATGCATTCCCTCATTTGATTTTCATGACAATATTCTGAAGTAGATATGACTGTTATGGTTTGACCGATGAAAAACGGAGGCACTTGGAAGCCAGGCATGTTTGTTGCCAAGATCCAAGATTTAATTCTTTCTGCTGAATGCCTCCTGCCCCAATGGTGTGAGCAAAGCCACCCAGATGGTAAACCAAGGCCTGTGTGGGGGATGGAGAGCAGTTTGGGTGGCTGACATGTTTGAAGCTGAACTCTGGGAGTGTCTGGCACTCCAGAAGTTTCCCATGAACCTTTGTCTACGTTTACTCCAGTCTTGGGTGTCAAGAATTCAGCTAAGAGCTTTGGGTCCTGCAGAACATGGGATAGAAGGCAGTGCCCATTGGGAAGACAGGCTCGGGGGTGTTACACCAAGCCTACCAGTTTAGATCTGCTCTTTTCTTGGTCATTGACAAGAAAGTAGCTCTCAGGAAATCTGGCCAGAGTGGGGATGCTTGTGAGTCAGGTGGAGAGGTGAATGATTGGATTCTTGGTTTGGCTTTGCTAGTCTCAGGTAGGGGTGTGTGTATGTGCGTGTGCGTGCTTGCACTGATTAATAATAAGTGGACCAGCTGAGAAGAGGCTGTAGGTCTAAGGGTTCATGGTGTGACGATCAAAGGTACATGTGCTACTTGGTTTCAAGTATTAGCTCTAACACTTTGTGACCTTGGGAAAGTTACTCACTAAGCCTCCATCTTCTCACGTATAAAATGGCTACAGTGATAGAACCTACCCTAGAGAACTACAAAGATTAAAAGAGATAATTCACGTAAATAATTAGTATAGGGCTTGGCTCACAGTAAGCATTCAGTAAATGTTGGCTAATAATAAAACTTAAGGCAGGGAGTATGTATTCGGTCAGTGAGGTAGTGATATAAATGATGAGAAGGCTCTGTTGGCAAATAAATGCATGACTCAGGACAGCAAAGTCAAGTGGAATCCCAAATTCCGGCCGATGCCAGTGGGCATCGGGATGTGGGACATTGTCCAGGACAACCTGCTCTGTGGGCAGTCCATTGAGGAGGATGGGATACTTCCCAGATCTAGATGGGGGAGGGTGTGTGTGTGTGTGTGTGTGTGTCTGAGGACCGACTGAACTTGTGGCAGGTACGAATCTTGCTCCAGGTGCCTCTGTCCTCAGGCGCTTGGCTCATGCGTGGTGTGGTTTGATGGTGTGGACTTGAAGCTGGGAACCTGGGTTCCACATTCTGACTGTGCACTCGATGTGCTGGGCCCTTGGGCAGGTTCCTCAGAGGCTCCCAGTCTGTTTCCACAACGGTAAGGTGGGTTGATTTTCAGGGTTTTTATGCCATATGCAGAAAGATCCGGCCCAGTGCTTGTCACATGGTACACACTAAATACAGTGTGTGTGCAAGGATTGGATGAAGCAGATTTTACCCTGAAAGCCAGTAGAGTAGGCTATTTGGGAACACGGGGCTGGAAAGCTAAGGAAAAGCTTGTGTCGTAGGGAGGTGAATGGAAGGCTGACGACCTTCGATTCTATGCCTGTCTCTGCCGGTCAGGGGGCAGAGAGCACTGTGACAGACATGGTGAGTCAGGAAGATGAAGCTGGCAGGAGAAAGGCGGTAGCCTGAGAAGGGAGAGATGGCAAGCAGACATGCTGTATGAGATCTGAAGTTTAGCAGGCTCCAATACTTTGAGCTTTGGGAATAGTAGGAAAATTCAGCTCCACTTACCAGGTATTTATTGAGTGCCTATCCTTACCAGGATCTCTGCTGGAGATATTAAAACTGAAATCTTTTAATTATTATGGAATAAGGAATGCCTCCAACTAATCTGAGGCTTTTGTCTTCTTTCTCCAGTGTTGGATAGTCTTCAAAGAAACTTAAAGAGAAGCTGTGTCATGCTATGACATGAGAACAAGTCACCAAAACCTGCAGATTAGCTAGTATGAATGACTTGTAGTCTTTCTTCTTCGTCCAGCTTTCCTCCAGAGACCTGAGCTCCAGCAGAAGTAGGTCCATGGGGACTCTATTCTAGGAAGTCTGTGGGCTAGCATCTGGCGGGGCTGAGCTAATCACCCTAGAAACCCCGATGCAAACCCAGGGAGTGGGTGCCCCATCAAAGCCATGGCAGCTGGCCCATGTGTGGGAGGCGGTGTATCCAGACTGGCTTCCAGAGTGTGACCCACCTGTGACCTTGTAGCATGCCGTAGCATTGCCTGACTTCCTGCCCTCCCGTTCCTTTCTCTGTCTTCTCCTCCCGTGCTCTCTCCCTGTCTTCTCATTTCAGCAGCTTACCTAGGTTAGCATGGCGTGGTGTGAGTAGGAAAGAGAGGCTGGTCAAGTTGTGGGGCACTGGTGAACAGGGAGGGAGCACTGGCAAGAGAGGAAGATAGAAGTGAGTATGTTTAGAGACACAGGGGTTCTTAGAACTAACTCCTCTGGCCTCGTGCGCTTGCAGAATGTCAAGAAACAAGCCCAGAGATGAATGAGTTGCTCAAACACTCATGCAAAGAGTAGTGGAGCCAGGCTAGAAACAAGCCCATGACCCCTGACCCCATAAATTACAGCTCTGGGTTGATCTTAACGCATCCTATCTTTAGGTTAGAATATAATCTTGAGCACTGATGTCAGGCTTCACTGCAAAAGCTTTGCTCTTATTTTCTGCATTCTCATTAGCCAGTGTACAGTTAAGAACTGACTTGTATGTTTGCTTTCAGTTTTAGGCCTGTTTTAGCATCTTTAAAAAAGCCAATATGCAAAGTGAGCTTTAGCAGTTGTGTGCGAGCTAATAGCATATTGCTTTATTAGTATGTAGAAAAGTGAATGCAGCTGAGAACAAAAGAAAAGGGAACTTAAGACCTGACTGTCTTGTGAGCCCCTCCTTTTAAACAGGTTAGGAAACGGGGCCCAGAATGGTTGGGTAGAAGACAAGGGCTCACATTGGGGGTTTCTGGAGCCGTGACCCCTCTCTCCCTCCCAGTTTTTGTTGTGCATGAAGCTTATATGATTTTTTAGGGATTGTCTTTAGTAAAAAGGACACAAATGACAAATACAAAATTGGTATAATCTCTGGAAGGGACTCAGTGCAAGTGAAAGGTCTCGAAGCTGAAGCTATTAGCGTCACTGTAAGAACCACCAGTGGTACTTTTGGAAGTGGCAGACGAAAAGAGGCTTATGGTCCTGGAATCTGGGAGAGAAGAGAGGACAGAAGTTCTTCTCAGGATTCAGTTGAGTCTGAGGCTTTCATGGGGGCACTGTCACCTTTTCCTGCTCTTCTTTGTCTTTCCCTCTTTCTGTTTTGCAGCCCTGTTTGTTATTTAGCCTAAGAGGTCAATCCTGAAAATGACAACTGGGCTGCAAATGCTGCATATTTGTAAAAAGTGGAATGGAGACATTTTTTGGATGAAGGTGTCCTAGAACCTGGAATGAAAGTGTTTCTTCACTGAAATGAATTAGATGGGATTCAGTCTGATTTGTACCCACAGGATCTTCATTTACGGAGGTGACTGAGTGATGACACTGAGAGGTCAATGCCATTGAAAGTAGAATTTCCTACTCATATTTTACAAGAGAAGGGGGAATGTCACGCCACACAGGGCCACAGAGGAGGGAAGCTTCAGTATCTGGTCAGGAGGCAGAAGCAGGAGTGAGGGGAAAGCCTGGCCAGAGCCTTTCCTGGGCTTTCCGTGGCAAAAATAGGGCAGGGCAGATTAGGAGTGTCTGGTTTGAATAGTTCTGGCGGGCTTTGGGCTATGGGGGTAGTTCCTGGTTGCCTAGTACCTGGCCCTGCGATGGTTTAGGTGTGTGAGAGTTCCACGAAGGGGGTGACTTGGCGTCTTGACTGGGAATTGGTTGGTTTGCATATGAAAGGCATGCTCCCGGTCCGCCCTTTGCTGTCTCTAAGAACTGGTTAGCCCAGGGAGTGTCATCTCTCCTTGGCCAGCAAGATTTTTATGATGTTATAACACGAACTGTAGAAAAGCAAACACATGATTAATACATTCTACCTAATTGTGAATGATTGGAGTAGGTGTCTTTAAAACTTCTTACTACCTTGGGGTACGTTTCTGGGGGCCAGATCCGGAAAAAATACAGTCCCTGCCATCATTGAATAGTTGAGGTTTGCACGGAGACTCTTAATGACTCTGAAGTACTGTTCTTGTAATTTGCCTACGGTGCCACTGGCTGGTGTGAGGGTCTGGTCTGGCCCGATTGAACACCCTGGCTTTCCAGAGTTTTAGCTCATTTTTTCATTCATTTTATACTTCTCTGACCAAAATATATCTCTTCAGGATAACAGTTTAAACATTAGATAGTTCTATATTCATAGAGCAATATCAAATAATTGTAGTAAGTTTTAAAGAAATATGCATTCCTGAGTATAATTCAATGGCTCTTTTTCTCTTAACTTAAGATCATGTGTAATGTAATCTTATTCTTAAAATTGTTTTATTATTTTTTTGTGTGTTTTCTTTTTTTTTAGTCTCAGTTTTAATACCTGAATCAAAAGACTGGGGTGGTGTGCTTTAGGATAACTTGACATGAAAGATCTTTAGAGACAGCTCCTATTCAGGCTTTAATGGTTTCTAATAAGATAATGTTTGTCATTACCACTTCTCAGGAGAAAGATCCTATTCATATTTCCTTTGTTTTTTGTTTTTGTGTGTGAGTGTTTTACTGTTCACATGAACAGGCAAAAAGAAAAGAGAAAGATAGTGGAATAAAAACCACTGGTCTGTGTAAAAAATTCTACAGTGTTCTTTTCCTAATCTGCAGATAGCTTGTAAGTTACACCATAGTTCCTGTCAGCAGTTACAGGACTGAGGTGCTTACTGGTGAACTTGAGGCTGTGGTGGCCTAGCAACCCTGACTGCACTAAAAATAGTTATGTCTGATCCAGATGATAAATTTGCTCTAGCATCAATCCCTGTGTTCATATAATTTAACTTAAAACAGAAAGCCACGTCCCATTTTAAGTAACTGTTTTATTTTGGACAATTATCAGTATAGAACAACACAGAGCAAAAACAAATTCTAATTTTTTCAGAAAGTACACAAATTTTAAGGACAGCCATTAATTTTATAAAAGGCTACCCTATCTTTAATTATCTTGTTTATCCAATACATTTAAAATGTGCTTCAAAGCACAGGTATCTTTTGGTGAATCCATCCACTGCCAAAATGAAATTGAGTTGTAAGCAGATTACTAACTCTAGGTCAGCATTCTATTTTTAAAATAATGTCACAATTGAAACACTTTTTTTAAAAATAAAAAATAAGTTAGTGTTTTTATCATAGAAGCACTACCTGTAGTAAAAAAATTTTTCAAAAAATAATGATATGAAACAAAAAGCCTTCTTCCCCTCTCTCTACACCCCCATTCCCCAGAGACAGTCACTGCTAATGATTTCTTATTTTCATTTTCCCTAGTGGTTATCATTACAACTTTAAATAATATATTTGTACTTCAATTTCTTGACCAAGTTTCTAATTTAATATCAGTATACTTATTGCTTCCTGATAATGAAAAAAGAAGATACTAGCACATTTACTCTTTCTTCCATTTCTCTCACTTCATTTCTAATTTTTTGTTAGTGGATTATTATTTTTAAGTTGTCAAGGTTTATAAAATTTATTCTGTAATTATAATAAACATTTTCATATTGGTTATAGTTAGTTATAAAAATTCAAAACCTGGGTGGTGAGCACACAACGTGATGTATAGATGATGTATTATACAATTGTACACTTGAAACCTATGCAGTTTTACAAACCATCATCTCCCCAATAAATTTAATAAAAACAATTTTAAACCTAAAAATAGCATTTATGGTAGTGAGATATGTTTGTGTGTGCGTTTAAGTGAATAACCAAGTGACATTATTGGACTCATAGTAAAGAGGACATAATCTTAAGTCATTAAAGTTTTGCTGCTGTTGAGCATCAGGGTCTTAATGTCTTTCAAGTTTCCTTTAATTCTTATAGTTCTTAGCAGCTACTGCTGTTTCTTATATCCTATGTCATCTATTTATTTTTTATTATTGTTATTTTTTGAGTGATAGTAATTTTTTTAATATATGGATACGGTGGTAGTAAATTACTATTTCCTTTTCTAACTATAGAAGTGTGGGAGGCCAATTATTTTTTCATGTACTTCAAAAACAATATTTTGCAATAGATTGAATGCAGAAGTAGATATGAGAATCCAGCTGTTTTCTATCATTAAAAAAGATTTGTAAAATGTATAATAAAGGCTCTTTTCACTAAGAGAAGTGTTTTTTGTTTTGGAAAAATCATTTTTTTCATGAAAATATGTCATTTATTTTAACAGATAATAGGCTTATTATTGTTATGTTTAAATGCTTAGTATTTAAAAATACCTCCCTTTAAGTTTCTAAAATGGTAAATATCGATAGGTATAACACACATGCGCAAAAGCTCTTTGGGGACCGCAATAATTTTTAAGAATGTAAAGGGGTCTTGAGACCAAAAACTTTGAATAAGGCTGTTCTAGGGATTAAAATGTAAATATACATATTAAACATTTCACAATTTATTTAGAGTTAATATTTTACTGCTTCAATGTAAAATGTAGGAACTTGGCAATCATATAGACCCTCTTGTAAACCCCCTTCTCCCCATTTTTTATGCTATTATACGTGCCACATATGTTATTTCCATACACATGGTTAAGCCTTCAAAATAATGTTATGCTCAGTGAATGCCCTTGGCCCATGTCTGCTTCTAGGATTTGCTGAACTTGAAGCTTCTCAGGTGCCTTGAAGACAGCTCTTTTGTCGGCTGTCCTGGGTTGCTCTTTCCTTTGCTTTTTTTTTTTTCGCCCATCTAATCCCATCTGCAGGAATTTTTCCAAATGTCTGATCTGCTGGTATCACTTGTTTTTTTTCACTTTTCTAGTTATAATTATAGTTTCAGACTTTTAAAAAAATGACATCTTTTCTGTCATTTTCACGATAATTTGGAAGGTAGGAAAATACTTATTCTGTCATCTTTAGAGAGGTGCCTAATGTCACTTTCTAAAGCACATTTATTCGTTCATTCAACTTACATTTAGTAGGTACCTGTTCCCTGTTGGGCACTAGGGGTGCAAGAGGGGAAAAAAGCTGTTTTTTAAAAATGTGTTTGGAGTGCTTTTATAAAAATAGCTTTTATTGAAATTATTATTTATTTATTTATTTATTTATTTATTTATTTATTTTTTTAAGTTCTTTGCCAGTTTAATACAGAATTTTAACTTCATGGCTTAACAATTAAGGGTCATACACTGAAGTCAATACACATACCTAGCATTTCAGTCTAAGCTAGTCCATGTACATAACTGAATTACAAAGTATGGCCTAACAGACACTAGGGGAATTTTTTTTTTAGTTTTTACAGGTATTAAACTTATCTTGCACACTGAAGTCATCATACATACAGGGCAGTCAGAGCTTTTATATTTGAGTTTATTCTTCATTTAACTTTTAAAACACTACTATAGTTGAATATTAAAACAAAAACAATAGCCAAGTAGTGGGCATATTATGGTTGCAGTCCTTCACTCATTCACTGCTGCATATAAAACGCCAGCAGTGAGGTACTCACTGGCCCCATTAAGAGGTCTGACACTGAACACCACCCCTAGGATGATGTTCGTCATCCTCGTATGCTTCTCCATTGTAATGGCTTTCTTGATTTGGATCAAAGTCTACCAGTTCTGCCTGGTCCATTTCATCAGTCTCTTCTACTTCCTTCCTTTCAGGTAGGAGTTTTTCAAGCAAAGAGAGTTTATCAGGAGAGAGAAAACCATTCTCAGGGAAGTTTACCTTAAATTCAATGATCAGACGACCCTTTTCATAAGGTCTACGATAAATCGGCATGCCTTCATTTAGCACACACTTGATATCGCCATGCTTGACAATCTGACCTGGATGGGAGGTGATGACTATGGTTCGGTTGTCAAGAGTAGATATTGGCTTTTGGAAGCCACACAATGCTTCAACCAGCTGTATGTCCATACACATGAAAAGGTCTTCTCCTCGTCGAGTAAAAACAGCATGGTCTTTCTGATCTAAAACGATGATAATATCTCCAGGCTCCAGTCCTGGTTCTTGGTCTCCCTCACCATGGAATGTTATCTTCTGGCCATCTTTCATGCCTTTGTCAATGTGAACTTCTAGAATCTTCTTCTCTCGAACTATCTTCCTTCCATTGCAGCTTTTACATCTATCTTTAGGACTGATCCGTTCCCCATGGCCCTGGCACTCCATGCACACAGACTGAATTTGCTGAACCATTCCAGGTCCTATCTGATGAATTCTTATTTGCATCCCAGTACCTCGACAGTTGGGACAGCACTCTACTGCTCCTTTCTTACCACCTCGGCCTTCACATTTGTCACAAATCACATTCTTTTGCAGAGCTAGTTTTCTTGTTGCACCATTATATAAATCTTCTAAGGTTACCGAGAGCTGATGTACAACGTTTTTACCTCTCCTTTCTCTCTGCATCCTTCCTCCTCCTCCAAAAAACATATCAAAGATGTCCATGGGGGAGCCAAAACCACCACCTGCTCCACCTTCTTTAATTGCCTGCTCTCCTCCTTTGTCATATAATTCCCTTTTCTTTGCATCAGAGAGCACTTCATAGGCTTGAGAAATCTGTTTAAACTTTTCTCCTTCATTTGGATTCTTATCAGGGTGGTACTTCAAGGCCAGTTTCCTGTAAGCCTTTTTCAATTCTTCCTGGGTGGCATTGGGTTTGACCCCCAGAACATCATAGTAAGTGGTTTCTTTCACCATTTTTGACAGCCCGTGAGAGGGCCGAGGCCAATGTGGGGGAGCGGGAAGGGGCGCGTTGCTGTGCACACCTTGGACAGCCGCCGCTCCTCCGCCTCTAGCCCAGCGTTCTGGAAAGTTCCCTATTGATTTATTTTTAAACGTTTGAAATTTTGATAAAATTTCACACACATGGAAAGTTGCAATAGTACAAAGAACCCCCATATATTCTTGACTCAGATTTATCAGTTGTTAACATTTTGCCCTTTTGCTTTATTTTTTGTGCGTGCATGCTGTCTTTATATATATGTATATACACATGTACATATATATGTATATATACATATATATATTTCTAGTCCATGTATAACACATTTTAATGTTATATTGTATAACATATATATAGTCCCTAAACCATTTGAAAGTAATTTGTAGACATCACATACCCTTATCCATAAATACTTCAAAGTATATTTCCTAAGAACAAGAATTTTCTTTTACCTAATCACAACATATTTATCGAAATCAAGAGATTTAACACTACTAAATCCTATTATGTAATCCACAGCTCCACATTCCAATTTTGCCAATTATTCCACTAAATATCCTATGGGCCATCCTGTGGCCCAAGATCTATCTAATCCAGAGTCACACGTGGCTTTTAGTTGTCATGCCTCTTTTGTCTCCTTTAATCTGGAACAATTCCTTATTAGCCTTTCTTTGTTTGTCGCAACCTTGACATTTTTTGAAGAACATAGGCCATTTATTTTGTAGACTATCCCTCAGTTGGGGACATGATCTTGATTAGATTTGGGTTTTGTATTTTTGGCAGGAGCCCATAGAGTGATACTGTGTTCTTTTCTAGGCATCGTAGGAGGTGCAGGATTTCCATCTGTCCCAATATTGGTGACGTTTACGTGGATTATTTAAGGTGGTGTCCTCTAGGGTAATCTACTCTAAAGTCATTAAAAATTTTCCCTTTGTAATTAATAAACACTTTGTTGGGGATATTTTGAGACTATGGAACTATCCTGTTCTTCAACAATCTTTCACCGACTAGCTTTAGTATCCATCGATGATTCTTGGCAAAATCAATTATTCCTGTGATGGTTGCAAAATGGTTATTTTCTAACACCATCATTCCTTATTCATATATTTATTGGTTTCCTAGAAAGAAGGACTTTCCCTCCTTCCTCATATTTTAGTTTATTCCTTTATTTATATCTGTATGGACTCAGATTCTTCTTTTTCCGTGAGTATTCTATTGCTATTTTATTTATTTTGATGTTCAAACTGTTCCAGATTCGGCCAGTGAGAGCCCTTCAAGTTCACGTCTGTGTCTTATGGCACATCCTAATCATGTTTTAAGGACTTCCTTACTTTCTGGCACAAAATAGTCCAGGTTCATTTTGTACTTTCTCTGCCTTAGCCCTGAATCAGCCATTTCTCCAAAGAGTCCTGGCTTCTTAAAGTGAGGAATGATATTTAGAGACCGAGATTTGGGTGTTAGGTATATTTATTGCTACTGGGGTGTCTTGACTTACAGACCCTTTAAGTGGACAGAGAAAAGGAATATAAATATACATACATATATTTATCTAGCTCTATATCTTTATATATTAAAAACCATACATTCAAACTGATAGCTGTAATTTCAGTCCATCACCCTAGAGTTCATTCTTGTACTTTTCTCTCTTTCCTTAGTTGCAATTCCCTTCTCCAACAGTGAGAAACTTGACTTCCATTCAGTAAACTTCCTTATTTGCTCAATCCTGCAATTCGCAGAAAGTAGATTCTGAATTGGTAACTCCTACCCCTGCAAAAAACAACATTTCTAACTAGAATTTGTATTAGTTTGTAGTTGTTTTTGTCTTAAGACTGAGAGCATGTAGTCACAGTACTGAGTTCAAAAGCTACTCTGGTCACTTCTTTTTCCATCTCTTTGTGTTCGTTATTCATTAGAACTAGTTAAGGTTAATTTGTTTCTCTTTGCATTCTATTTTAATTTCTATCCCTCAACCTGCTGTTTTGATTTCGTCTCATTTTGAGTACATAAAACTTGAACGTGATCCCAAAAGTCAAAATTACTCAGTACATAAGACTTCTCACACAGATATATTGGCTGAACCACTGAAGCACCTAGAAGAATGAACCTTTTGCAGTTGATTTTTTTTTTTTTTTAGCTGGTTTGCCTGTTATTGGGGGAAGTTGTTAGGGTCTATGTTTCTCCTCCTTGTGTTAAACCCAGGTAGACTTTCTAGTGGCAGCCTGTGTCCTGCATGGTATGTGGATGGTATCAGGTGTCCAGTGTCTTTGGGCTCTGGGTTCTGAGGGCAGAAGTGGCTGCTCTGTGAGGAAGGACATGGAGTGTGGTCCTGGAGGCAGAACTTCAGCAGGGATTTTCCATCAGCATCAATGTTGTCATGGCGTCTGAGGATCTTGCCACTCCTGGGGCAGTGTGTTTGCATGACCAGGTTGTGCCTTGGGAGATTCCCAGCCTTGGACAAGAATTAGGATGCACAGGCTTGGAAAAACCAACCACAGATCAAGCATGCAAGAACTACTGTAGGTAGACATTGGCTTTTGAACTTGTTTTGTGGCAGAAGAATCCCACACTGCCACGCCAATCTCCCATTTCTAGGAATGACTGAATCAATATTGACCAAGGGTGCTGCCCAGATGGGAACCCAGCGAAATCAGACTTTGACCACTCCATGTGGGTTCTTGCCTCCTTCGCTGCAGAGCTGTTTCCATTTCCAGCACCACTTGGGTGCAAGGCACTCACTGCACGTCTGTTTGAGAACTGGTGCAATAGAGAAGGGCTGGGACTGGGCAGGGCTTGGAGAGCTGGCTTTCAGGTCTGCGCTGTAGAGCAGGGATGCACCTCCAACATGGAGGCAAAGTAACCAGCAAAGTAGAAAATGCATCCTCAATAAGACCTCTTTTCTTTCTCTTCCTCCCAACTTCCATGAAGACATCTTTGCCCACATTTAAAATTGTCTGTTGTACTTTGTGCTTACACAAAGCTTTCCCACTCATCATCTCATCTGACCTGTCCACAAACCCCCGATGCAGGTATGCAGCTGTCTGATCTCATGGGTTACCACAGGTGGGCTCTGACCCACGGAGCCTGTGGCCGTGCTGGCCCCCTGCCCAGCTCCAGCACATGGTACCTGTTCTGAGCCAGAGGAAAGGGGTGTGCCCACTCTGCCCGCTGGATCACAGCTGAGCAGCATCCTGGGACTCTCTGATGTGTAATTAATAATTAATAATTAGCTTTCGGAAAGCAAACTGCTGGCTCACGTGTGCGCTCCAGGCGGAGTCCGTCTCCACGGGTGAGCGTCTGGGAAGAAGGGACAGGCCGCGTCTTGCTTTGACCCACTCCTGACCCGAGTGGGCAGAAGCAGGGTTTCTTCTCCTCCAGCTGCCAGAAGAGAGAAGAGGTGTCATCTCACGTTTCAGATGTGTTCATTAAGGGCTGGCAAGTGGCCTGCCCAAGGGAGGTGGCTGTTTGAAACAAAAGGCTCCTGGGCGTGAACTCACAGCATTGCCTGTGGTATTTTTCTTACTCATCTCAGCTTTGCGGGTGCAGGAAGCAGTGTTTCCTCCTCTGGGCACATTTCAGCTGCACTTTTCCCCCTTTTCTAGACGCCCGCTCAGGTGTAGAGATTCTGTATTCACAGTAAAAAGACTTCTACCTCTGAACTGAAACAGACAGCCGTGGTGTTCCAGTGTGGGGTACAAGCCCCTGGACTCAGAGGGACAAGGGTCCAGCTTCTAAATCCGGGGAGCGTGGGAAGAAAAGACCTAGCCATGAACAGCACGGAAGTGTGAGCACCTGGGTCCAGGTTCCAAGTTGCTGTGACCCTGGCACCTGCCAATCTTGTCCCTGCCAAGCTGAGGGTCCTCAGGGAAGAGAGGATCCTGACCCTCGAGCATGTTCTGCAGTGCCTATTCTAAGGGGATGCTTTGCTTCTCTCGCTCCTTTATCTTAGTCCCCACCTCTGCTTCCAGTAGACTCCATACTGGGGAGTAGCACACAGCCCGTTGCCACCCCTCTTGCCCCACAGCCTGTGGGTCTGGGTCATAAAATGTCGAATTGGACTCTTGTTTGGAATTGATGACTGAGACCTAAATCTGAGGAAAATAAGGATCTAAGTGAGTTAATAAACAGTTGGGACCAGACTTCTCCCATGGGGCTTAATTAATAAGGCAGCCCGAAACTGCCCCAACTGTCACCTATTGTCACTTCAGCTGTTCTGCCTCTCTCTCCCCTGGGGGATGGAAAGGACTGGGTAGAGGTACAAAAGGAGAGTCTGAGAGGGCATTTTCTCCATGAGAGGGACTCCTTACCGTCCCGTAGAGGAGAATGTTGGGTATGAGGTCCCGCCTGTGGGAGAAGCTGATATTCTGTCCTCCTGTTGGATATCTGCTTATGCTGCAGACGCCTGGCTCTGCCCCCAGCCTGTCTGAGCAGGAGCTAGAGGGAGAGAACTGGGCAGGGCAGAGCGAGCGTGGGGTTGTGGAGTAGTCAGTTGTGGTACTGTGATTTACAATAAGAAATGTATTTTGATTTTCATCCTCATTCCTATTACAGAGCTTCTAAAATCCCTTGGAACTTCCTAAGTGGTAAGAGTGTGTTGATATTCATCACAAACCTTTTTCAACCACAGTTGGGTTTATGTGGATGAGGTGACTTTTGGAAAGCACCTGAGGATGGAAGCAACATTAAGGCTGATTTAGTCCAGTGAAATTCAGGGAGTGAAAGGCTTTTCATACACCATTAGGTAAATAAACACACACGCAAAACAGCCTTCAGAGTGGAAATATGAAGGCTGGAATAAAAGAGGAATAAAGTTTCTAAAATCACAATGGGAGTTTTATGGGTAAGGCAGATGTATTCACAATAAAGCCAAGTCCATGATGTTAGAAATTGAAACCTGAAAGATTAAAATTTATGAGAGAAAAGGGCAAGTGACCAGTGGGTGATGCAGGACAAAGTCCAGATTTGAAAGCCTGGAGCAGGGGATTCAGACCCCAGCTGTGGACTCGGCAGTCCTGTCTCTTCCCAGGCTCTCTCCTCAGCTGTAAACAGGGGCCCTCTCCCTGCCTGCCTCCCAGAGGTGTGGGGAGGATCAAAGCAGAAAGTGGATGTGGAAGCTGAAAGCACTCTAAATTATTACTCTTTGTGGCTGATAGTTGCTATTGTCATTACTGTTTCTAATAAATAATAGGCCTATAACAAGCCATGGTAGGAAGCTGAACACAAGCAGAGATAGGAAGTTGGGCCGTGTCCTGAATTTTGAGATTAGGATCCTGGAAAACAATCCTACATTCAGCAAACACATCCTTTGGTGCCATTTGTTGAAGGACAAGCATAGGTTGGTAGGGTCCTCGCTCGGAGCCATGATCACTGTTCTCACTTTGACTGACTTTCAGCAGATGCCTCATTTGTGGTTTGTGAAAGACCGATGGACAGAAATACACACAGGAAAAAGGAGTTCCAGCTGGAGTCAGGGATGGACAGGGGACACCAAGGAGTCCCCTGGCCCATCTGTCCCTATGGCGTCAGGGATGTCTCTGATGATTTCTTGATCCATGAGTGTATGATACAAAAGGGAAAGAGGAGCTGGGATCCCCTCCTTTTGTTTGGATCAAGTACAGTTGGCCTCAACCTTTGGTCCTGAATCACAGGCACTTTCATGGTTTTCAGCCACTCAGGAGCTATGCCCCTGTGACTCTGCTTTTCCTCCTGCCGTTTTACCGTGTTCATAGATTACATATGCACGCCAGTTAGACACATGGCACCCCGTGGTTCTTAGTGGTCTCCCAGGTCAGGATCATTGATCACTGCTGTGGGTGGTTGAGGGGGTTGGAAGATTCTACTGATTCTGATGAATTACTAAACCTACGCAAGAGCCATTCACAGCATGTGTTGCTTCTGGTTTTGTTTAAGATCGTTTTAGTATTTCCACAAGGTGTTAGTCTTTTTAGTGAAGACTTTCCATTTGAGTGTTCTGTAAGTGTCTTTGTTATTTGTGAATTGGAAAAATAAGGAAGGTATCTGTTTAACCACTTATTAGCCTCTGATTCTAGACAACTGGAGAACAATGCTTTAGAATCCTGGAAGGGGGCTTAGAGATCACTGGATTGCCCAGCATTCAGTTAGGAAAACCAAAACCACCCCAGGTATTTTAAACAGAGGGAATTTATTACGCAGAATTCATTACACAAGTGTTAGAACGGCTGGAAGAGCAAAAAATGTCAAGTAAGGTTACCCAAAGATTAGGCACTGCTGGAAGCTGCTGTCCCCTCTAGGATTGGAGAGCTGAAAGGGACAACGGCATTACCCACAGATCATGACCACTGCCTGAGCTAGACCCCGGAATCCCACAGTCACCTAGAGGTGGCAGTAGCCCTTCCACCTACATTCCAGGGGCCAGAACTCAGTCACATGGCAAATACTTACGTACCTGCAAAGAGACTGGGAAATGTAGTCTACTGAGTGGCCAGAAGGAAAGGGACTGTGTTTGCCGAACAACTAGCACCCATACATACGTATGGGTACACAAATCGCTGCTGTTAGGAGAGAAGAGCAATCCTTTCGCACACTCAGTCTTCAGGACTCTGGGTGTGTGGTACACACAGGCTGCCCTATGGGCGTGAGATGGGCCGATTGTAAAGCTGAGTCCTCCTACCTCCTCCTGATCTGCTTCCCCTGCTCTCCCCTCGCTGGCCCTCGGCTGCTGCTGAGCCGACTTCTGTGTGCTCTGTTTCAGGGGGCCCTGGCCCAGCCCCAGCCCTGGTGGAAGACCCAGCTGTTTGTATGGGAGCCAGTGCTGTTCGGGACCTGGGATGGTGTGTTCACGTCCTGCATGATAAACATTTTTGGAGTTGTCCTCTTCTTGAGGACTGGCTGGCTGGTGGTGAGTGATGAGTTGGTGACCCGGGACTCTCTCGTGGGCTTGTGACATGAGAAGCTCTGTCACTTTTGCGCATTTCACAGAACAGATTCCTGAAGCTCCAGAAACATGAACCAAGAAGCCAGTACTTGAATAGCTAACATTGCTTTTACGAGGAGAATCCCCAGAAGCTCAGCTTCACACAGAGGTTCCGATGGAAACCTCACCATGGATTTAATGACAGAAATGAGCACAAAAGTCAGGGCAGTTTATGGGTAGGACTAGAGGTAGGTCAGAGAGGCGCAAGTCTGCCTCCTGTTGGTGACCGTCTTAGCTCTCCTGGGAGTCTCCCGCTCTCCGGGTGCCCTCCTGGTGGCACCAGCTCCTCACCCATGTGGTTGCCTCCCCCACAATCCCCCCCCCAACCCTGCGTGTAAGGCTGTCCTTGGTCAGAGGTGCGCCCTGCCTACACCCAAGGCCAGATCCTACAGGAGATCGCGGGGGATGTTTGTCTTCCTCTCTCCCGACCTATTCTTTCTGTCTGATGTGAAAGCGTCCTGGGACCTTCCCGGCCAATGTGTGTCCTGGGCAGGGTCCTCAGCCCTTCACGCAGGGCCTTTTCCCGGGGACTTCAGTAAACTCAAAAGGCTGCTCGGTACGGCCAGCCAGTCAAGAATCAAGCATTAATGAGTACCCGGTGTGTGCCAGGTATCACTGTGTGCCAGCAGGATTACAAAATACAAGACCCTATCCATCCTCGCAGGGAGTGTTAACAGCCATGGTGGTTAGATTTCACATCAGGAATCCAAGAGGAGTCTCCAAATAGCACTAAATCCCTCAGGAGTGGAATGGGCTGCGAATGTATCTAGGATACAGTTTTCCTGTATCCAGGAAAACTCCTGGAGGAGACGTGGTTGAACCAGGCCTTGGAAGGTGAGCTGGACTGGACAGGTGACAGAGAGAGGGGTCTATTCAAAGTACAGAATGTATTAGGGATCTACCATATATATATATATATATATATATAGAGAGAGAGAGAGAGAGAGAGAGAGAGAGAGAGAGAGATTGAGATTTTAGGAAATGGCTCATGTGATTGTAGGGACTGGCAAGTCCAAAAACCAAGATGATTCAGGTAAGAATTGATGTTTGAGGCTTGAGTACAAAGGCTAGAAACTCAGGCAGAACGCCTGTGTTCCAGTCCGGAGACAGAATTCCTTCTTTGGGAAACCTCAGTCTGATTGGGTAAGGCCCAGCCACATCATGGCGGGAAATGTCCTTAAAGTCAACTGATTGCAAATGTTAATCACATCTACAAAATACATTTATGGCAACATCTAGACTAGTGTTTGACTGAAAAACTGGTCTCCATACTTTAGCCAAGTTGATACATATAATTAACTATCACATAGGCAAATTCCAGGAGATTAAAGCTGCACTGTAGTGGAATGTATGGGGGAGGTTCTTAGGCCTCTCAGGTAGCCTGGTGGCACCATGCCTTCCTAAGCTCTTATTCTATTCCCTGAGCTAACAGTCCACAAAAGATCTTAGAAGCTTTTCATTGCTACTCACAACACACACCGAGAGTTCACTGAGAGTAAATGGATTATCCAACTGTGTTTTATAACTGGAGAATGCTTCTCATAATTCTTTTTGAGAACATTTGGAAATTTAAAATTTACTAGATCTTCCTATTTGTCTTTGAGGTAAAAATTTTAGAGTATTATGGCTCATACATGGCAGTTTGCTTGATAGCATCTGAGTTGTAGACTCAAAAATAGCTGAATTCTTAATAGTGTATTATTTATGATAAAGGCAATAGACATATCAGTGAAAACTATCTTAACATTTTATCATTTAGGCCTTTTTTTAAAGTTTCATACTTCATATATTCATATAAATTTTAATTTAATGTCAGAGAGCCCAAAGTGGAATGTTTTGATCTAGCCCTTATATGTACATAAATTGGTATCCCACAACAAAGAGTTTTAACTATGATCTTGCAGAATCCAATATTTGTAATGGTGAGAATTGAAAATAAAGTAGAAGTGTCCTTTTAAAAAGCCCTTGGATCAGGGTTCAACCTTAATCATATCCAGGGTGGGTTTGATTTTTTCTTTATTAATGTGTGGGAATCTTAGGGCAGGGTCAGCAAGCTTGCTGGGGTGGGTGCTAAGAATTCATGCCCACCACACTCCTGCCAAACTTAAAGGACTCCCACTTACACAAACACAAAGTTTCCAGCTCAAACTCCTAGTCCTGGCAGGTGACCTCAGACTTTTGGGATTGACCTCTGATTGGGCCCCTTCCTGGGGCCCCCTCACTGCCCAGCACATCTCTAGCCTGTGTCCAAGGGAAACTCATCAGCCCAGCACTGTGGCAGAGGGAAGCCTGGCCAGTGAGTGCAAGGAGTTACTATGGACCGGTGGGAAGAGAGAAGGGTAACCTCTCTCTATTCTGATTGTTTTAAGGGCCTCCTCTTAACCCTCCCACTGGGTTATATTTTTTTGAGACGTGGCTATCCACAAGTGTCAGTTCCGTCCCCAAAGTGAAGGTACGGTTGTATTAGTTATCTGTTGCTGCATAACAAATTACCCCAACACATTGCAGCTTAAAGCAATGAGTATGTCATCTTATATTTTATGTTATCTTATAGATTCTGTGGTTCAGGGATCCAGGTGCAGCGTAGCTGGGTGCCTCTGACTCAGGTCTTTCATGGAGTTGTAGTTGAACTGTCAGTCAGGGCTGCTGTCTCATCTGAAGGCTTTACTGGGGCAGGATCATTTCCAAGGTCATTCGTGTAGTTGTTGACAGGCCTCGTCATGTGGGCCTCTTCATAGGGTTGCCTCATTGCATGCAGCTGGCTTCCCCCAGGGCCAGCAACCTGAGAGAGTGAGAGAAAGCAAGTGCCCAAGAGGAAAACCACGGTCTTTTTATGTTCTCATCTCAGAGGTGACATCCCATTACTTCTAGAAGTGAGTCACTAGGTCCAGCCCTGACTCAAGGGGAGGAGGTCACACAAGGGCGTGAGGGCCAGTAGATGGGGATCACCGAGTCCGTCTTTGAGGCTGCCTGCCACACCCATATATCCTTTTGTCCTAAAGTGATCTCTGTATTTTGGTTCTGACATTACTTTTACCTGAAAAAATCATATTTGATCATGGAAAAAACCAGCAAATGTGAAATGCCAAAAATAAGATAGAGCGTCTAGGAGATGGCATAAGATTAAAATAGGTAGAGGTCGCTGTAAAATGAATTTTAAATAGACAATATTAATTCTAAATAATAATTTGGCAGCATACTTATAAATTGAAAAATGTTAGAGTGGTAGTTTTTGTATGAAAATTTAAAGATTGGTACGGATATTTTATTGTCACAGGCAGACAATTTAAAAGCACAAAGAAAGGAAGAAAATAGTAATTCTATAATTCATTAAAAATATAAAATCAGCAAAATAAGATGTTGCCTGAAATAAAACACAACTGAATGAAATATAATGCTGCTGTCTTAGAGCTCACGGCCCAGAGGTAAAGACCGACTTGGAAACAGACTCAGTGTGATAAGTGCTAACCCATGGGTACGGTAGGGGAAGGGTCATAGGGACAGTGTCCTGCAGGAAGAAACTCCTCAACACTGAGTGAACCTGGCAGAAAGTGGAATGAGCAGGAAAGGCATTCCAGGCCGGGATCAGCATGGTGAGAGGGTGGTGGGGAGAGGACATGTGGCTTCAGGCTGGGGCACAGAGTGAATTGGGGGGTGGGGAGGGTTGTCGGCAAAGGGATGGGAGGGGCTGAGGAGGTGGAGAGGGGACAGAGTAGGTGGGGCCTCATCAGTGTAGCAGGTAACTTTGACTTTTCCCTATGGGTGATGGGAAGTCATTGAAGAATTTGAAGCAAGGACATTTCCCTTCCTCTGGAATTTCTTCCAGGCCTTCCCCCGATCATACTGCTGCCTTTGTCCTTTCTCAGTTGCCCCACGTCTATGGGTCTCAGGGGAGGTGGTCAGTGCTCCGGGGGGCGGGGGGTGGGGGGGCGGTGAGTCTGGTGGGGCCTCCTTATCCTAACCCTGACCTTCCTCCTTGCTGTTCCACTGCAGGGAAACACAGGCGTGCTCACAGGCATGTTTCTGGTGTCCTTCGTTGTCCTGGTGGCCCTCGTCACCGTGCTGTCTGGCATTGGTGTTGGGGAGCACTGCGGCGTTGGCAGCGGTGGCGTCTACTCCATGATCTCCTCGGTCCTGGGTGGGCAGACTGGAGGCACGATTGGGCTGCTGTATGTGTTTGGACAGGTGAGCCCGGGCTGCTGGGACAGGGGAACTGTCCTGAGACCACCGATGTGCATGGCATCTCTTCCCTTACCTGCTGTTTGCCACCATTGTCTCATCCATGTTCTCGGTGGGCCTGGGGAGAGGCAATGTGGCGCAATTGCCCCCATTTTACAGATGGGCAGACTGGGGAGCTCAGAGGCAGAGCCAAGCCCACCGTTTAAGCCCTGACCCTTAGTCCAGTGCTCCTTCTTCTCCACTTATGCTCATGGAGTCCTGATTTGATCAGGGAGGCAGGGCCGGGGCTGGAACTTTTCTTGCTGCCTGTTCTGGGGAGGTAGTGCAGGACAGTGGCCGGAGCCGGGTGACCCAGTCCCTGGGGCACTTTTATGCTGAAGAGGGGACATTTTGCCTGTGCCAAAGGAATTTCCTAGAAACAGGCACTTCTCTAAAGAGCTGGAGCTCTAGGTGCATTGATAGCTTGACGGCCTTCACAGCGAGGCTGGAAACCCCTGTATGGACGCCTGTCTGCAAAGGAGAATACTAATGAGGGGGTGCGTCACCAGGGTGGCCGGAGGCTTTCAGAAAACCAATGAGGAGGGAGAAATAGTGAGGCTTATTTAGCTGAAACGCAGGGATGGTGACCTAATGCAGAGGAAACGAGTTCAGACATTAAGAAGCAGCTCTTTGTAGGCAGCGCTCCTTAGCTTGAAAAAAAGGCTTTTATGATTGTGCAAAGGGTGGTTAAAAAAACAGCTTAAAGGAAAGAATTTGTCTAAGTGAGACTATACGAGTCTCCTCAAAGAAAGCATCAGTTTTGTTTCTTTTATTTTTAAGCAGCAGGGGCAGGGTATTTTAGCATAAATAAATCTGATTCTCCAACAGCACAAAGCGTGTGCGTGTGTGTGTGTGTGTGTGTGTGTGTGTGTGTGTAGGACAGATGCATGGAAGGCAGACAGATTGTCACTGCACTCTTCCAAACCACTTGCCTTTACTGGAGAAGGATCTTTAAGCATAGTAGTTTGGAAGGTGAGTAATAAATAGTCAGTTTATTTTATTATCCTGGGCGTTTGTATATCTAGTTTTTACTTTTCTGCTATTTTATAGCCAAGCGGACTGCAAGATGGACAAATAGCAGTTCTCACATTTGTTACTCCCTGTGTACCACAGACAGGACCAGTGCTGCATGGGAGGGAGCTGGGATGTTGAGTCTCCTGTATGTGGACTAACTTGGAAGAAATGATGTTCGCCAAGAAGACATTTTCTGAGCACTGGCAGCTGCTGCCAGAGCAGCCGTCAGTCACATCCACTTCCCTGCTTGCTTTGCTTTCTTTTCGTTTTGGGCCTCGGTCAGAAACCTCTGCAGCCCTCTGGTCAGTGTCTTCTCACACCTCTGCTTGACCTGGGCAGGGGCTCTCTGATCAAGCTGTGGTTGCTGCATGATTCTTTTTATATGCTGCTGGATTCTATACTATTCATATGTTTGCTAGTATTTTGTTGAGGATTTTTGCATATCTATTCATGAAGGATATTGGTCTGTAGTTTTCTTGTGACATCTTGGTCTAATTTTGATATCAGGATAGCCTCTGGAGGTAATCCTCTTCTAGTTTTTGGAAGAGTTTGTGAAGGATTGGTGTTAATTCTTCTTTAAACGTTTGGTAGAATTTAGCGGTAAAACTATCTGGTCCTGGTCTTTTCTTTGTAGGAAGTTTTTCGATTACTAATTCAATCTCCTTGCTTATATAGGCATATTCCGATTTTTTATTTCTTCCTGAGTCAGTTTTGGTAGTTTGCGTCTTTCTAGGAATTTGTCCATTTCATCGAGGCTATCTAATTGGTTGGCACATATAACTGTTCATAGATTCCCTCACCATCCTTTTGTTTTTGCAAGATTGGTAGTAATGTCCTTTCTTTCATTCCTGATTTTTAAAATTTGAGTCTTACCTCTTTTTTTCTTGGTCAGTCTATTAAAGTTTTGTCTGCAAAAAAAGCAATTTTTGGTTTTGTTGATTTACTCTGTTGTTTTTCTGGCCTCTACTTCATTTATTTCTGCTCTAATCTTTATTATTTTCTTCCTTCTGTTTGCTTTGGGTTTAGTTTCCTCTTCTTTTTCTAGTTCTTTAAGGTGGAAGATTAGATCATTGATTTGAGATCTTTCTTCTTCCAGACGTTGGTTAGGGTTTTTGAGATTCTGAATCTGTTCTTGATTCTTATTAACCCCTCATGGCTTCATTCAAGAGCAGGCTTGCTCATGGAATCATTTATTTTTAGGCATTGCCAGAACAGATGGCCTGTTTGTGCCAAAACAGGGGTCAGCAAGCTGCCCCTGCAACTCTTATGTCTCTGTTGCAACTGCTCAATTCTGTTGTTGTACTGCCTAGACAATATGAAGGAATGGGCATAGCTGCGTGCCAATAAAACTTTATTCCCAAAACAGGCAGTGAGCAGGATTTGGCCAGTGAGGTGAAGTTTGCCAAGCCTTGCCCTAGAACATCAAAAATTAGAAGATATAAATGCTTAAAGTCACGAGTTTTAAAGCTTGCAGATGTTTTGCATTGCCCTGCCTCCTCCCAACCCCTCTGCCCCACCCGCCCATCTCTCTGAGGCATTGGTGGCTGGCCTGCTGTGCGGGGCCAAGACCCCTTGACCAGTGGAGGAGATGATAAGCTGGAGCCCCTGCTTACTCCCTGCCCCACTCACCTTTGTGGAGCTGAGAGCTCCTATTCCTGGTCACCAAAGTATCCAGCTCCAGCCTGCACTGTCCGGTCTAAAAGCCCTTATTAATGGCTTATGCTCTATGCTGGGCTCTGTGCAGAAACACTGGAGTACTGGAGAACTTTTATAGACCCGATGGACATGAACCTTAAACCGGGGATTTTGTGTAGAAGGGGAGGCGTGGAGAGGGGCAGCGCTGGTCTTCCAGGTAGCTGGGCAAAGATGAAAAGAAAAAAATGCCTATGATTGTGAAAGTGTAATTTTTCTAAAAGAAAAACCTTGGAAGGGAGGCATTATACCCTGAAAATAGGTCACCTTCTGTCTTTTAAATCGTGGATGACATATCCCTCCCTCCCATCCCCGCTTCCTGGGCCAAGGGGGCTAGAAGTTTCTCTGTAGAGAATGAAAAAGGAAAAGGATGCCTGAGATTATAAACTTTAAGAGGAGATAAAAATACTTTTAAAATATAAGAAACTATGGGGATGTTTATCCATTAAACAAACCAAAAGGGATGTTTTCCAACAATGGAGTGTACAGGGTTGGAAGGTAGACCATCTCGGTGGCGGTTGGATTGCTCTGGGGATAGGATAGCAGTCACCCTGAACACCCCTCCCAAGGGGAGGCCTGAGCTCAGGCTAGTCCCCTGGTTGCTGGCAGTGAGCCGGGCGTGGGAAGCTGGGTCCCAGGCTGCTTTCCTCTACGTGCACGCACTGCGCTGTATGGACCCAAATGTAGTTGTGACATAAACAGAGTAGCACTCTTAATATGTTTGTTTTAGTTTTTCCGTTATAAAATTACTTTAAAATTGTGAAGTAATGTTCACTGCAACCAGTTAACACATCAGAGATAACGTAGAGAAAAAGTTTAGTTTCCCTCACATTCCTGAGATAACCGCTGTGAACACCTGGTCGTCTCTTCTGGCACTTTCCTATGCTCATCTACACGCATTTACGGATTTCAAAGTGCTTGCTTGGTTTTACAGAAATGGGGACAAATTTCATGCTCTGTTCCATGGCTGTGTTTCTCGCTTAACAGTGGGTCATAGACATTCTGCTGGGTCCATTTAAACCCATGCTTTTTAAACTAATTACTTAGTATTATATAATGTGAATGTACTATAACTTATGACACATTCACAGTCTTTATTCATTCTCTTAATCTCTTCTGTAAGAGTAGTTTTACTCCTTTTCTCATTCTCAGTAGTCTATATTTTTTGTGTTTTCTCATTTTTAAATTTTTCTCATTTTTTAAGGTTGCCAGGTATTTATGTATTTTATTGATCTTTTAAAAGATCACCTTTTGTTCACTATATCCTTTCTTTCATTATCGTTTTCCTTCTGTTTCATTAATCTCATATTTTCTTTTATTAAGCATCACTTCCTATAGTCTTTTTACTTATGTTGATCTTTTAATCACTTTTTAAATTAAATACTTTATTTTTTGCCTCTTTTAATGACTAAAAACACTTAAAATTATACTTCCCCCACCCCCACCCCCCAAATACAGGGTTAATGTGCCTCTCAGATTTTAGAATAAAACATTTTCCTTTTCATTGCTTTCTAGATAATTTGTAAATTGTTTGATTTCTCCTTATTTTGCCAGTATGGCTCAAATTTATTTTTATTACATTCCCTCCCTTGTTGATTAGGAAGTTCTGCCATGCTTTTAGTTCTGTAGGTAATTATAGTTCACCCTTAGAAGCCATACTCCATAGCCAGGAAAATTTATTTAATAGTTCCTCCACCTAAGAAATATGAAATCTTTATGATACTTTTACTTTTCCACTGACCATAAATACCCTCACTCTTACCCCAAACCTGTAGACTTTGAGAAGATAGTTTAATTTGGGACTGTTATTAAAGTAGGTCTCTTGGGTTTCAAGAATTCTTATTTACAACTTATATTGCAAATTCTGAGTGACATTACCAGCATCTATTTAGTGTTAACAAAATATTTTATGAAATTCATGGCTAACTATTGTTTCCTCTTCTTCAATGGCTAATAACAGTAAAATAATAATAATTCTGACAGCTATTATTTCTATAACTCTAACTATGAGCCAGATACTGTTCTAGGACTTCATGTAAATTATCTCAATTTTCACAATAACCTTTTGAAGTAAGTTCTATTATTATCTGTGTTTTACAGATGAGGACATGAAGCACAGAGAGGTTAAAACACTTTCCCCAAGTCACACAGCTAGGACTGAGAGCTGCAGGATTTGGCTTTAGATAGTCTGGTTTCACAGTCCATGCTTCTAACCACCATGCTCTTTCACACATCCCCAAGAGCCTTTTCTTTTTCCTGTTATTGGAGTCTTCGGGTATAAATCTGAGAGAGAAGATCTGTTAGAGTCACTGGAAACAAAGGCAGCGTTTACTTCTTGGCTCACTTCATGTGAACAAATTCTGTTCTCCAGCTGGAAAAAGAAACAACCGGTTTGGAAGTTCCAGATGCAAGTGGTCATATTCAAGTTCCGGCATCGCCTTCTACATGGTAGAGACGTCAGATACGTGGGAACGTGATACCCATACAAGTGATCATCATAACTACATGTCTATCATTTGGTTTTTTAAACTCTCTGATGTCTGACCGTGAAAAATCCTGTTGACCTGGCCAAATGCTGATGAAATGGCATCAGTGTCCCCATCACACTCCTCTTGGTATTTCGTTAGGAGTAAGTTTGAGTTCTGAGCTGAATGCAGGAAAACATAGATTTCAGGCTCTCTCTCTTTATCTCTGTCTCTGTCTCTATGTCTGTCTCCCTCTCAGAGAGGAGTGTATTTCCCCCACATTTATTGGGCTCCCCCTTTACCCAAATATGAACAGAAATGCCTAATATAAATGTGGGGAACACTGAATATGATGTTACATCTAGTTACAACGTAAACCAGTCTCCCTGAAGAATGGGGCCTTCTTCGTGAGCTCTCCTCCAATACAGAAATTGTATTACCCTTCTGGTCTTCGTATAAAAGGGCGGGAACTTAATGGTGCCTGTTTCCCAGAGCTCTTTCATGCAGTAAACATAATCACGAAGTATTTATTCAATGCTTGCAAGTTACTTAGCAAATGCAGGGGATTTTAAGAGGTACAATCAGCATAAAAATTTTTGTTTTCTAAGATGTTTGCATTCTTGGTGGTACGGATGAGGAGACAAACTTCTATGCATTAAATAATAGAATATGGAACCACGTAATTAATTACATAGAGCCAGTAGTAAGCATAATATTTAGTCAGAAAAGATAGATGAAGAAAAGCTTCATGGAAAAGGAAGAGCTTGACAGAGGCCTGAATAGAATTTGTTCTTTGGGAGAACAGTCAGAGCGCAGTGACAGTGATGAGAGTGGCCTGCTCTCCTGGGGGATGGTGAAGGGTTAACCTGATACGAAAGGGGGGTGGAGGAATTATGGAAAGTGAGGCTGGTGTTATTTTCAAGTATGTATTTGAAATTGTGTTTCAAATTTTTTAAAAAAGGTAAAATTGTGACTCTCAGGCAAATATAAAACACGTGGCAAAGATTTTATTTAACTCATTAATTAATGGAGGAGCCAGTAAGATGTTAAGGAACAGTTGAGATGCTAAGTATGGAGCCTGGATGGATATAGATCAAGCCCATAAATGAATAGGCAATTTAATCAATAAATGTAAGGGTAAGATTGCTGGGTTAGATACAAACTGATTCATGTCTTAACGGGACAACAAACCCTAATCTTTTGGGTCATCTGTTCCACTGGACAGAGTTCCTCTCTGCTGAAAATAAAAACAAAAAACTGTAAGTTAACATGTAACTTGGCCAATTCTGGGACATTTAATATATTTATTTAATCAATAGTAAACTAAATACATTCACATACCCAAGATAGTCCTTGGGTAGCCTTTGTTCTAATGACATTGAAAAGACGTCCTGCCCACTTATTTTTTTTATTTCCAAGTTATATATACATATATGTATTTATTTTTTTATAATAGTGGCCTACAAAGAAATGGAGGAAAATCTGGGATTTGCTTCACTGCCCTTCCAAGGTTCTGAGATGGGACTCTGTGTGTTTTTATTCTCTAGTTCCTGAATAGCTCAGATAGAGAAGTCCAGAGGTTTTCTTGGCCCAGAATTCCATCTTCTTCTTCCCATAATCTTTTCATTTTAGTTACTAGTCCAGGCTTGGGTGGGCATTCATCCTCCCCTCTGGAGGATGGTAGAGAGGTAGATGAGAAGAAATGGGCCTGAGGCAGGGTTCCTGGGCAGGAAGGGCTCACTGAACCCCGTCCTGGTTCCCAGGTCCCGTGCTGACGGCGAGAGCAGGGTCCTCAGTGCCAGGCAGCTCTGGCCTATGGACTCCTGTACTGTTCCCTCTGGACGACTCTTCCTACCTAGACTTTCCTGTCAGTGTGTTGCAGGTGCCATGTACATCACTGGCTTCGCTGAATCCATCTCAGATTTGCTGAGCCTCAGGAATATCTGGGCCGTGCGAGGAATTTCCGTTGCGGTACTTTTGGCCTTGCTGGGGATTAACCTGGCAGGTGTGAAATGGATCATCCGCCTCCAGCTGCTGCTGCTGCTCCTGCTGGCCGTGTCCACCCTGGACTTCGTGCTGGGCTCTTTCACACACCTGGACCCAGGTAAGCTTTTAGAGTTCAGGAGATGGCCTTACAGGGTCTTCACTGCTTTCTAGATGTTTATAGATGTGAGTTTGCAAGACTCCCCCCAAATAGGCTTTACCCGTAACGAGTGTGTGCTGTTCCTGGAACAGGGATGGGGGTGTGTCTTGGCACAGCTTGGAGGCCCCAAAGCCCCTCTTCACACAGACATTTTCACTTAGCACATTTTCTGTGTTTCTTTTTATTTTCTTTGTATTAAAAAACCCAGAAAGTTTAGATGAGGCAAAGAATAAAGTAGAACTAGATAAACATGAAACTCATAACAGTGATTAGGGGATTGGGCAAGAAATAGATCTGGGGGTAGGGAAGAAAATAGACTTTACTTTGATCTGTCATACTTTGTTTTTTAAAAGGACTTGATGTAAATGTTAATGATCATTTTAGGAGATGGAGGTAGGTATAGGTTTGATCCTCTACAGTTGTCTATGTTGGAAACAGCCAGGTGTACTTTGGGACCACTGAGAAATGGTGTCCTACACTGGTAATCAATCTGTGACTGTTTGCCCATGGTTTTCCTCAGCCTTAGGGATGCTTGGCAACTCGAATCCTAAATCCTTACGCTGTGAGCGAGAAGCTCTTACCCAGGCTGTCCATAATTTCATAGCTTTGCAATTTGAGTTGGTTTGGCATCAAAAGTCTTTCTTTCCAGAGTACAGAGCTGTTCCTAGGATGCTGTAGAAAAAAGGGAACTGCCTGACAGCTCACAGTTCGGGGACTCTGTTTATATGTCAATAGTGAGCAGGCATCTATATTGGAATGTGGACAGGGAGAGGGAAGTGGGGCCACCAGCTGTGTTAAAAGAGAGAAAAGAAAGATCTGTAGCACAGTCTCCTCTCATGGTCGTGGTGGTGACCGCAGCTGCGCGTGACTGAACACTTGCTATGTGCCAGGCATTTTGCGTAGCACCTCACGTGGCTCATGTCACGTAGTCCTTATCATAAGCTCGTGAGGGAAGAATAGGTATACCCATTTCCAGATGGGGAAACGGGGGCTCGGAGATTACGTAATCCATGGTAATGCACGGCAGAGCTGGGAATGAAACTGGACATATGTGGCTCCAAAGCGGAGCTATTCCCTGACGTGGGAAGCTGGGCCTGTCTTCACACTACTGGCTGTCTTTTTGTGATAGCAGCTCTCCTTTTCCCTTCCAAGGCTGCCTCTGATGTGTGTCCTGTACAGGCTTGTCTTTTCATAAAAATCTTGGTGGAGGGACGGTCAGAATTCAGTTGGTACTACACACTGATCTGGTCTTATCACTTCTTCATATATTTAAATTCTTCTATTGGAAAGTCAGTTACTCGGTCGCTCCCCTGACCTTCCTGCGTGCCCTCTACCCTCTGGCATCCTGGTCCCGCCCCCAGAACTCCAGACTGCCCCATGACCCAGTATGTATAGAAGGGGTCCTAGGACCCACTCCAACACCAAGGGCCAATGCAGTGTCCAAACACGTGAATCCAGGGCCGGGCAGCTTGCTAAATACTTGGAACATCTCCATGGGAGGGGAGGGGTGATTATTTTTCCTGCCTTTGCACCACCTTATAAAGACAAGCCATATCCCGAGGGACACCTGTTGCCTGTTTAGCCATCAAACTGGCAGCGCAGGAGAGAGTCTGCCTCAGTCCCTCATTCCTGGGTGCTTCCCCCCTCCATCTCTATGGTTGCTTAAAGGGCATAATTAGTTAAATTGCAGGGTGACGCTACTGGCCTCTTTGAAACCTCACTAGGCTGATGTATTTTCCTTCTTCTTGATTAGACCTTTTCTTGGCTGCTCTTCTAAGTTACTTCAAATATTTCTCCTTCTTTCTGGTCAGTACATTAGCAGGGTGTAGTGTGAAATAAAATTTATTTTCAATCATCCCCATAGCAACTGGCCCCTCTATAATCTGTTTTTGGTATCACTGATGTTTTCTATATGGGGCTACTTTCTCTGCAGTTAAAAATGCAAACTAAAACTAGATCATAATCCTTCAGAATGGATTTAGCAGAATGATTTCAACTCTTTAAAAAAAAGTGACATATACATAGGTATTTGAAAAAAGACTGGAAGAAAGACGGGAAGGAACTATGCTTCAGTGTTAACAGTTATTATACGGGTGGCTATATTATTTTGTTTATACTTTTCCTTCAATTGATTAGTGTTACTTTAAAAAAAAAAGACTTTAGCTTTTAAGAGCAGTTTCAGGTTTACAGAAAATAGAGCAGATAGTTCAGAGGTTTCTATATCCTTCCTCTCCACCCCTGCCAGTTTCCCCATTATTAACAGCTTGTATTAATGTGGTACATTTGTCACAGCTGAGGAGCCAATAGTGACACATTATTAACTAAAGCCCATAATTGAGGTTAGATTCACCCTTTGTATTGTACAGTTCTGCGGGCTTTGACAAGCATTATATATAATGACACATATCCACTATTATGGTATCATACAGAACAGTTTTAATGCTTTAAAAATCCCTGTGCTCTAACTTTTCATCCCTTGCCCCAACCTTGAACTCCTTGCAACCACTGATCTTTTTATTGTCTCTGTAGTTTTGACTTTTTCAGAATGGCACAGAGTTGGAATCATACAGTATGCAGCATTTTCAGGCTGGCTTCTTTCACTAAGCAATATGCACTGAAGGTTTCTCCATGTCTTTTCATGGCTTGATAGCTCATCTCTTTTTTAGCATTGAATAGTATTCCATTGTATAGCTGTACCATAGTTTTTTTTTTGTTTTGTTTTTTTTAAATCCATTTACCTATTGAAGGACTTTTTGGTTTCTTCCAGCTTTTGGCAATTACGAATAAAGTTTCTATAAACATTGATCTGCAGGTTTTTGTGAGTATATAACTTTTTAACCCATTTGAATAAATACCTAGGAGCATGATTATTGGATTGTATGATAAGGTTATATTTATCTTTGTAAGAAACTTCCAAATTGTCTTCCAAAGTGCTTTGTACTATTTTGCATTCTCATCTGCAGCAAATGAGAGTTCGTGCTGCTCCACTTCTTCGTCAGCATTTGCTATTATCAGTTTTTTGGATTTTAGCCATTCTAATAGGTACATTTTAGCCATTCTAATAGTATCTCATTATTGTTTTAACTTGCAATTCCCTGATGAGCATCTTTTCATATGCTTATTTGAGTTTTGTATGTCATCTTTGGTGAGATGTCTGTTCAGATTTTTTGTCCATTTTTAAAATTGGGTGGTTTTGTTACTGTTGAGTTTTAGGAATTTGTTGTATATTTGTTGTATACAATCCCTTTATCAGATACACGAAGGTCTGACAATTAAGTTCGTGAACTCATCCTAGAAAAAGTGCTCCATACCTCATTGCTGAATATCACTATGGTCACCTTCGAAGTACTCCCCTTGGGAAGCTATGCACTGATGCCAGCACCTAGTCTACCCTTCAAAGCAATTTTGGAACTGTTTTTCTAGAATGGCCATGAGAGCTGTCATCGTATTACCCTTGATGTCCTGAATGTCATCAAAATGTCTTCCTTTCAATATTTCCTTTATCTTCAGGTAAAGAAAGAAGTCATGGGGGCCAGATCAGGTGAGTAGGGAGGGTGTTCCAATACAGTTATCTGTTTACTGGCTAAAAACTCCCTCATAGACAGTGCCCTGTGAGCTTCTTCGGGACCATTTTTGCACATACCTTTCTCATGCCAAGATTTTCGGTTAAGATTTTCCTAATTGTTTCTCTATCAATGTTTCTCACAGTTTCTGTGCTGTGCTTTTCACAGTAAGTCAACAATTTTGACACACAATTTGATGAATTTTCATCAGTTCTGCTCGTTATTGGCCACCCTGACCTCTCTTCCTCAGTGACATATTCTCTCCCCTCAGAAAAACATTTAATCCATTTGTACACCGCCGTTTTCTTCATGGCATTATCCCCATAAACTTGGACTAATATGTCTCTCATTTCACTTCCACTCTTGCCAAGTTTAACAAGAAATTTAATGTTTGTTCATTGCTCTAATTCAAGCTCAGACATTTTTGGGACAACACACAAAAACACGCAACAACAATAATGAACACCACTCAACAAGACACTGCCACATGTCGAAATGAACACAGCTGTGAGACACTGATATACCAAGGTTATAAAACCTTACCAAGCTGTTTGTACAGTGCTGCCAATGTAAGTGCACGGTGGCAAGCTCGGTAACTTAATTGTCAGACTTCTCGTATGTTGTGCAAATATCTGTGGAGTTTTTTTAAAATTCTTTTGACAGTGTCTTTTGCAGAGCATACATTTTTAATTGTAATGAGGTCTAACTTATCAATTATTTTCTTTCATGGATTATACTTTTGGTGTTGTACCTAAAAAACTCACTACTAAACCCAAGATCACTTAGATTTTTCTCCTATGTTATATTTAGAAGTTTTATAGTTTTGTGTTTTACATTTAGGTCTATGATCCATTTTGAGTTATTTTTTGTGAAGAATGTAAGATGAGTGTCTAGATTTATTATTATTATTATTATTATTATTATTATTATTATTATTTTGCATGTGGATTTCCAGTCTTTCCAGCATCATTTGCTGAAATGACTATCCTGCCTCCATTGAAATGCCTTTGCTCCATTGTCAAAGATCAGTTACTATATTTGCGTGGGTCTGTTTCTAGGCTCTTTATTCTGTCCCACTTCTGATCTCCAGAGGGAGATTGGTGTAGGTATTAGTTATCTATTGCTGTTGAACAAATGATCTCAAAATTTAGTGGCACAAAACAACAATAGACATTTATTCTTTTTTACCTTTTCTGTGGGCCAGGAATTTGGTTGTGGCTTGGCTGGTGGTTCTGGCTCAGGGTTTCTCATAAGGTTCAGTCAGATGTTAGTGGGGGCTTCAGTCATCTGAAGGCTTGACTGGGGCTGGAGGATTTGGCTGGCAAGTTAGTATAGGTTGTTGGTACCTCTCCATGTCGTCGTTTCCTGAGAGCTGATTACGTGTCCTCAAGTCATGGGCTGACTGGTTTCCCCAAGAAATCAGAGAGAGAAAATGAGAAAAAGAGAGAGCGAGCTATCCTTTTAATGACCTACCTTCAGAAATCGCAGAGCAACAACTTCACTACAATGATTGTTAGAAGTGAGTCATTTAATCTGACCCTCATTCAAAGGGAGGAGAATTAGTTTTCACCTTTTGAATGAGATGTGTCAAAGAATTTGCAGACACATTTTAAAACCACACAGTTCATTTTAAAATCAGAAAAAAATTAAAAATACTTAAGTCAAATTATATTTTTCCTTTAGTTCAAAGACAAAAGTAAATCTTTTTTGTATTGTGAAAAAAAATCCTGAGATATAAAGACAAAGTGAAAGTTTCCTCCCCTTACTCCGTTCTCCCACTCCTGCTCTCCAGAGGGAGATTTATAAATAGCTTTCCAGTCTATTTTCCTTACATGTCCAAGCACACATGCACACAAACACATACATAAACACAACATAATTCTTTGTAGAAATGTAATTAAATTCTGCATTGTTTTACTGCTTTTCCTCTCCCACTCAGTAGCATATTATGGGCATCCTGTAATATCAGTACATTTAAGATTTCCTCATTCTTTTTAAATACCTGCATAGTATTCTATATTATAGATCTAAAATGCTTCATATTTAGACATTAATTTATTGATGGACATTTAGTTTCCTCCAGTTTGTTGCTATTACAAATATTGCTGACATGAATATCCTTGTACAAAATTTGAAGCTTATTTCTGTAGGATCAAAGCTTATCAATAGAATTCATAGGACAAAGGTCAAGCATATCTTATATTTTGTTAGGTTCTGACAAATTGCCTTCCAGTAAGGTTGTTCCATTCTAAACTCCCACTAGTTTATTGAGCTATTATTGAATATATAGGAGTTATTGATTCCTCATACCCTGGACAATATTGGATAAGTTTAGTCTATTAAATTTCTGTCATTTGATGGCAAAAATTGTGATCCTTTTCTTGTAATTTGCTATTCTTAAATCATTAATGAGAGTAATTTTATTTGTATTTTTATTGCCAGTTGTCTATGATCTTTCCCTATTTTTCTTTTAAGTTGTCTTACTTTTTAATTATTTAATTCAACAAATATTGTTGAATTAGTGCTAGCTTTTATTAGTGCTAGACAATGTTTGTTATATATGCTGAAAATTTTTTCCTGTCATTTGTTCTTTTAAAGTTAATTTTTATATGTAATCAATGTAATACATATACATGAAAATATTCATGTTTGAGCCAAATTGTGTACCCTGATTGCTTTCTTTTTGTATATCATTTGGCTTTCTTGAAATTAAGTGTACACCATATATTAGTTTCCTAGGGTTGTCTTAACAAATAACTACAAACTTGGTGGTTTAAAACAACAGACACTTATTCCCTCACAGCTCCAGAGGCCGGAAGTCTGCAGTCAGAGCCACATTCCTTCCAGAGGCTCTAGGGGGGCAGCCTTCCGCGCCTCTTCCAGCTTGTGATAGCTCCAGGCCTTCCTTGACTTGTGGCGGACTCACTCCAATCTCTGCCTTTGTCTTCAAATGGCCTTCTCCTCCTCTTGTCCCCTCTCCTGTGTATCTTATAAGGACAACTTATCATTTGGAAATCAGTCCAACTTGGATAATCCAGGATGATCTCATCTTGAGATCCTTAATTTAATTATATCTGCAAAGACCTTTATTCCAAATGAAGTCACATTCACAGGTTCTCAGGGTTAGGATGTGGACATATATTTTTGGGGCTACCATGCAACCCACTACACTTATTTTTTGTTTGTTTGCTTTGTTGTGGGGACAGAGCCAGGAGAGCAGTTTCCAGGCTCTCGACCTCACGTGGAAAGGTGCTGGCTTGGGTAGTAGACGGCTGTCAGCTGTAACTAGTCAGCCATTGGCCACTGATATAACTGCTGTGGCTACTACGCTTGCAAGGGGGTGGGTTAGTTGGCAGAGAAGCAGGCAGCAGATTGCGGATCGTGTTGATCCTACTTCCTGTGTCTCACCCAGCTGCCAGCGATATTGGGGTGCAGGAAGACCCCTCGTTGGGGGACTGGCGGATGTTTGCTTTTGTGTCTCGACCAGCTGTCATTGAGAATATAGTGGTATGACTCCCCTATCTATGGCTCTGTTGTTCCTTTTTGGCCTATCCATATCCTATGTTCTTGTGTGGGGAGTGGGAGCTGAGACCCTGCGTGACAGTTGTTTTCTAGGTTTTTGCCAGTATTTTAAAAAATCTCCATAGAGCTTTTGAATACTTACAGGCATTTCCCCCAGTGCTCCTTATGTTACGTCTTTTCTTAGAGACCCCCTTCTCACCATCGTTCTCCTGGATAGATCACCTCGGGCTGGACCACGGCTGTGGGGCTGGTACTTGCCCTCACTGCTCCCAGGTATTGGTCCCTGTTGTCTGGATGCTAAATCATCCTCTTCTGTCTATGATGGAAAACGTCACTTTCCACTTTCACATGTGATTGGTTGGAGATACGAAAGTCTAGGCTGAAAATCATTTTCCCTTAGAAGTTTGAAGTCATTGTTCTACCGCCCAGCATTCAGCGACATCCAGGAATTTGGCCCTATTCCGGTTTCTACTTTTGATAGATAACATCTTCCTTCTCCTCAAAGTGCTTAGGAACCACCTTTACCTGTAAGTTCTAAAATTTTAAAGTGAAAAATTTTATTCATTTGCCTGGGCATTTTTAATCTGGAATTTTCCATTTTTCCTATGACAATTTCTTCTCTCCTGTTTTTTCTGTTTTTTACACTTTAATTATTTTCTTGAAGCTGACTAGTCAGATGTTGGAGCTTCTGGTTTGAACCTTGTTATTATTATTAGTTTTCTACTGTCTTCTATAAGTTATCTCTTTTTTCTCTCCTTCCTTTATGGGAGAGTTCCTCAACTTTATTTCCAACCTTTTTACTGAATTTTTTGTTTTGGCTATCCTTAATTTCCAAGAGCTCTTTGTTGTTCTCCGATCATTCATTTAAAAATCATGTTCTGTTCATGGATATAATATCTCCATTTGACTCGGGCTATAAATTATAGGGGTTTTATTTTCTTTTGAAATTTTCTTCTGCTATTTATATTCTGGTTTTTTTTTTTTTTTTTAACCAGGTTTCTTTGTTTCAGTTATTTTGTTCTGTATTAGTTCCTATAGCATTTCTCAGAATGTCTGGTGGTACTTGGTCGTTCATTCATTTTTAATAACAAGGCACTGAAAAGCTGACTGGAAGTTCTATGCACAATCTGAGTGGGTGGCCGTTGTGGCAGGAGGGCGTCACTGTGAGGTGATCCTTTGACAGACTGAGCTGTTTCATTGGAAGTTTCTCAAACGTCAGTTTCTGTAGGTCTTTCCGCTGGTGTAGATCGTGTTCCCCAGAGAACTCTCCAGTCTGCTGTCAGGGGCATGCCTGGCCGCCACAGTTCTGGGAGCAGGGTGGGGGTGGGGGGAATGGGCCGGGGGTCTCACAGACAGGGTGCAGATTTTCCGTGTAGTCTGATGTTTTCCACCTGGCACTTCCTTCCCGCCTCTCAAACCACTATGTCATATCTCTCATTTCATCTCCAAACTTCCCACAACAGTGGATCTTACTCATGGCCTCCGTTTCCTCACCTCTGGACTCCTTGCCCACAGGCAGGCAGCATGGGCCTCTCTTCCTCTCCCAGCCTCCTGTCCTGTCTCTTCCAAAATAAGCATCATTGCGCAAGGCTCTGTGGGGACACGGTACTCCATTACTGTAAAAAGCTAAATAGCATGACAGCTTAATTTAAACAAGGTACTCTCAAGCATTTGTTTGGCTTGAAGCTCCTAAAATGCCATTTTGTTGGATTGTATTTTCATTTATGTAAGATGAGTGTCATGCCAAAATTCTGTTATTGCCATAGAAGTCAGGCAAATATAGAGAAACACATTTTAGAAAATAAGGTGACATGTGGCACATTTTAATTCTAGGTTCTGCCTTTTAAAATGAAATTATGACTCTCCAAGCTTCACTTTTTGGTTATCTAGCAAGACTTGCCTAGCATGGCTCCGTAGTACCCTCACCTCCTGCACCCACATTGCACGCTCTGCTGTGCCTCCGCCCTCATTGCACAGTGCACAGCAAGCGCAGGCACAGGTTTGCCCCGCGCTGAGTCTAGCAGGTGGGAGCTGGTTCTCCTTAGCGAGGCAGGGGGCTTGTGATTGGCTGTGGGGGGACCAAGGCCACTGCTTGGGAGCTATGAAGGAGTGGGTCAAGCTTGCCTGACTGCTGTCTGCTGACGTTGCTCTACCTGAGGTCCCACTGACCTCTTGACGTCCAAATCCAGACCTTTTCTCATTTCTCATTCTTGACCCCTTTTGTCCTGGTGACCACTGTTGAAGTCCCTTCAGGCGGCTATAACAAAATACCACAGACTGGGTGGCTTATAAACAGCAGAAATTGATTTCTCACAGCTCTAGCTGGAAAAACACTAGCAGATCTGGTGTGTCGTCAGGGCCCCCTTCCTGTGCATAGACAGACGTCTTCTCTGTGTGTTCTCACATGGAAGAAAGGCAAGGAATGTCTCTGGGGTCTGTTTTATAAGGGCGCTATTCGTATTCATGAGGGCTGCGCCTTCATGACCTAATCACCTCTCAAAAGCTCCACCTTCTAACCATCGCATTGGGAGTTAGGCTTCAATATATGAATTGGGAGGGGGCGTGCGGGGGCGCGGGACACAAATATTCAGTCTACAGCAACCACTCATACTGATTTGAAACAGTCTCTTCCTATTTCTTCTAGGACACAACACTGTCTTGGCTTTCTTCTTACTCTTCTTTATCTTCTTGTTCCCTAATGTGGGCAGGGGGACGATGGGTTCAGTCCTCTGCTGTCAGTGCTTTTCTCTGTGCTCCCCTCCTCAGACAGCCTTCCACCATCTCTGCCTCTCAGGTGGCTCTCATCTGAGCTGCCATGTCACCAACTCCTATTGGATCATTACTGGGATATCTGAGCATCACCTTGAATTAAAGACTAGCAAAGCTGAAGTTCTCATTTTCTTCCTCCTCCCTTTATTTATTTACCTTCTCTTCCTCACTGTCCCCCCAAAAGGCAATAAGCAAATAATTAGCTTATCTTTCAAATGTTTACACCATTTTACCAAGCCTGGAAGGCTTGGAGTTGACTTTTATTTCTCTGTCGAGCTTAAACCCTCCTATTTTTTCTCCACCCTGCAGCTCTCACCTTAGATCAGCAAATGTCATTTCTTATGTGGGTCACTTAGATGATTTTCAAATCTAAATTTATCCTTCCAGGATCTTCCCTTTGGTTGACCCCACCCATCCTATGGGCAACCAACCCCTCCTGTACACTGAAGCCAGATTCATTTTCCTAACACAGTGCTTTGCTTATATCACTCTCCAGCTTAAATATCTCCAGTAGCTTTCTATTGCCTATAGGACAAAACGCAAAAGAAACAGGTTTTCATTTAATAAACTTCATGGTCTATTCCTAAATTACTGGTTTGGCTAAATCTCCAGCTTTGCACATTTCTGAACCCCCTTATTCCCCCAAATAGATCTATTCACTGGTTTATAAATACATATGAATACAGCTCTGCTTCTATTTCTGGAATTCTCTTCACCATGCCCTGTTTAATGTGTTCTCATTCTTGGATGAAACAGCTGGTGAGAACTGTACACGAAAACATGATCTGAAATCTAGGATTCTCTGTGTGGTCTTGAGCAAGATTAGATGTTCTGAGCCTCGGTTTTCTCATCGGTAAAAACAAGGATAAAAATATTTACATCTGCAGTTTGCATTCCCGCCTGTCTCAGAGCAGTGGCCAAACCCGTGCAGATCAGGTAGTATAAGCGGCCGCAAGCAGTCTGCTCAGGCCCCCAGGGATGTTAGTGAGGGCATTTAAGACTCTGGTTCCTCATTACAAGTTTTAAAAGTGTACTGATGAAATATTTCAAGTATATAGGAAATAATATAACAGATACTCACCTATCCCACCAGCAAATTTAATAATATTGTGCCAGTTTTGTTTCAGCGCTCTTTTAAAACTAAAAATAAACAAAGGATTACAGACACTCGTAAGCTGCACATCTGTCGGCCGTCTCCCCCAGGTGGCCACCATCCGGAGGCTGATGTGTGTCCTTCCCAAGTAGTCTTATTTTTCTAAACTATGTAGGTAGCCATACTGATCTCTACTATTGTTGAGTGTTTGAAATTTCTACATGCATTTTATCACACTGCATAGACCCTTTCATTTGGTAAATGTTTGAATGGTGGATGAATGAATTATTTTGCCGTTTCCTTTTCTCACCCAATGTGTTTTTTTTTTTTTTTTTTAAAGATTTTTTATTGGGGAATGGGAACAGGACTTTATTGGGGAACAGTGTGTACTTCCAGGATTTTTTCCAAGTCAAGCTGTTGTCCTTTTCAGTCTTAGTTGTGGAGGGCGCAGCTCAGCTCCAGGTCCAGCCGCCGTTGCTAGTTACAGGGGGCGCAGCCCACCATCCCTTGCGGGAGTCGAACCGGCAACCTTGTGGTTGAGAGGACACACTCCAACCAACTGAGCCATCCGGGAGCTCAGCGGCAGCTCAGCTCAAGGTGCCGTGTTCAATCTTAGTTGCAGGGGGCGCTGCCCACCATCTCTTGCGGGACTCGAGGAATTGAACTGGCAACCTTGTGGGTGAGAGCCCGCGCTCCAACCAACTGAGCCATCCGGGAGGCAGCTCAGCTCAAGGTGCTGTGTTCAATCTTAGTTGCAGGGGGCAGAGCCCACCATCCCTTGCGGGACTCGTGGAATTGAACTGGCAACCTTGTGGTTGAGAGCCCACTGGCCCATGTGGGAATCGAACCGGCAGCCTTCGGAGTCAGGAGCATGGAGCTCTAACCGCCTGAGCCACCGGGCCGGCCCTCACCCAATGTGTTTTTGAGATTTATTGATTTCATTCATTTTAACTGTACACTGTCATGGGAGACCCAGGCAAGTAAACAGTTACTAAGTAGTGAGAATTACTGTGACAGGCGTTTACACAGGGCACATAGGGGGCTTCCGGGAGTAGGGGGAGGGGCTCTTCACCCAGCCTGAGAGTCAGGAAAGGTCTTCCAGAGGAGATTCCCTCTGAGGTGAGTATGAAAGGAGTACAGGATTTAGCTAGAGGAAGAAGAGAAAGCGCATATCTTGCAGTGAGGGCAGCTTCTAAAATACTGAAGAGCCTACTGTGCTTGGGAAAATGAGAGAGCCCTGGGTGTGAGGAGCAGGCAGAACCAGCTCACGGAAGGCATTGTGTGCCGCACTAGGGGGCTTGGGCTTTATCTTGGGGCCAGTTGGAAGTGTGACATCAGTTTTACATTTTAGAAAAATTGCTCTGCGCATAGTACGGAAAATCAATGGCTTGAGATAGGGATGAAGAATGGAGGCGGGGAACTTATTTGAGAGGCCGTTATGGTAATCCAGGAAAACAACTGATGTAGAGCCTCTGGGCATGAAGGGGCAGATTACAGAGGGGTGAAGACGGCGGGATGGGATGCAATGACAAGGTGGAGAGGAGACACGGCTGACATGAGGCTGGCTGCTAAGTGGCATCATTCACTAGGATCGAGCAGAAAGACGGCAGCAGGAACAGAGGTTGGGGAGAGGGTGACGTTAACGTAAGAGTTGGAGCAAGAACTCAGTGGAGATGATTGGCAGGCAGCTAAAGATGATGGGCCTGAAGTGTGGTCAGGTCTGGAGATGAAGTCATAAGCAGTGCGGGAGTCGGTGAAGGGGGGATGGGCTGAAGCGGTTGAGGGCGAGTGTACCGATTCCATAGTCAACAGAGCCATGTTTGTTAAGATGGAATTTAATTCACCGGATGACGCAGTTTTCACTGTTCTGTATTAGACAAAACAAAACCTTCTCTCTGATAAAATTCCAGACATACAAAGAGGGTACGCTAAAGATTAATATTCTTAACCCAAGAATACACCCCAGAATCTCTCCAGGTGACTGTTTGCTGTTCCATTCAGGATGTAATGAACACATATGTGTTTTGGGGGCTCCTCTGCAACGCACAGTTGGCCTGCACTTGTAAGGACAAGGCTTGGGGTCTTCCTGGAATGCACGATGCCTGGCATGCAGTAGGCGTTCAGCAAGTGTTTGTGTAGGAATGAACACACGCAGGGACAACCGGTGATGCCAGACTGTAGCCTCTTCTGCGTCAGCAGGTGAAGATGGCTCATCTGCAGACGTCCCCACTCTGGAACATCTGCCTGGGTCTCCCCTTCCCTGGGGCCCCGTTCTCCTCCTGAGGTGAGGACAGCAGCCCAGCCACCACTGGGACTCTGTAGAATCATCTTCCCAGCCCGGTGTCTTCCTGAGCCTTCCTTGCGGGCTCCGTTCCCCCTTTGGTGGGAGGGCATCTCAGTGTGGCTTTGCTGGGAAGAGTTTTCCAGGCTGCAGTGGGCAAGGCCTGCCTGGGAAGGCCTTGCAGTGCCCAGTATGGCCTCTGTGTGGAGTTGTGATTCTTGCTGTTTGTTTTCTGGCCTCTCAGGGAGGGGGGGCCTTGTCCCAGGGCAGTTCGCTCAGCCTTTCCTCTCTGCCCAAGGAGGTACTAGGAGGAAACACAGACTCCTTTGTGTGGAACGGTTTGTGGTGTCCTGGCATTTGTATTTTAGTTATGGGGTGACTGAATAGGTGGTGCTGTATAGCAGGGCTTCCATACACACCATCTCAAGGGACCCTCACAAATGACTCTGTAAAGGAGTCCAGGCAGGGTGGTTTTCTCCGTCTGACAGATGCAGGAATGGTGACCAAGAGAGGTGAAATAATTTCCAAGAAGCCAGGCGTCAGTACGCAGGCCTCCTTCTGCTCTAGCAGAAGTGACAGTGTCTTCTCAGAACAGCCGATGAGCACTTTATATGCGAGCCCCAGCCTCTCATCCCTGCCTCTGTCCTTGGGACTCGCAACCCTGCGTGCTTCTTAGAGGCCCCAGGGGAACCCCAGGGACCGACAAGTAAGTGAGTGCCCTGGGGCGGGGCCTGCTGGTCTCTACATTCAGGTGCTCCAGGTGATTCCGCTGTGCAGCCAGGGTTGAGGTCCCTTGTGGCCTCCTGCTCACTTAGGCCTCTGCTCCACTCTCTGACTCAGGATCAGCAGTGTAAGAACCAAACGTGGCAACACAAGCGCCTCATGCTCCGCTGGCCGAGTCCTGTAGACAGGACTCAGGAGCTCACTGCACTGGCAGGAGCTCAGGGCGGGGCCTGGAGCTCTTCAGTTGGCTCCTGAATGTGAGGGAGGACGGCCCTCCTCTGTGTTTCTCACTTGCCCAGCGTGGCGGAACCTCTCATTGGTGTGTTTGGTTGTACACAGAGAAATAGTAGTGAGCACTAGCTCCGTGTCAGGCACTTTACCTGTTCTGTCTCATCCTTGAGACAATGTAGGGATATGGGTGAGATGATTATTCCCATTTTACAGACAAGGAAGTTGAAGCCCCAAGAGCTTATGTAACTTGCCTGAGATTGTACAGGAAGTGGCTCAGCCAAAATGGGAACCCATAGTTCTTGACTCCAAAAGGCTGTTCCGTGGTGCTCCCAGACACAGCACTGGCATGCCCTTGGAGGAAGGCGGTGGAGCTGTCCTCCCACGGAGATTCCTTTACTGCTCCCCGTCGCCTCCAGATCAAGAGGGTCTGAGAGCCTGCTGGTCTCTGCTGGGCCCTCTCAAGCCTGGTCCAAACTCTAAGGCTCAGAGCTTGAAGAGGAAGCAGGAGAGGAGAAGGCAGACTGTGAGGCAAGATCAAGAGTCAGAACCTGGTACTGAGAGGGCTAAAACATGGCTCCCAAACGCCACCAGTAATAGAGGCGGTGGACAAGCTCAGCTGACTGGGACCGAGTTCAAGCCCCAAATCAGGCAGAGCAGGTTGTCAGTCAGGACAGGGTCGCTCCCTGTGCAGCCTGATGCTCACCTTTGGGGCCTCAGGTACCACCCCTTGTCCTGTAGAGTAAAGGAGTGACCTGGGCCCCTTGTAGGGACCCTGCTGATGGGAGCCAGGCTGCTCAGCCCTCCGCCGTCCTCGTGGTTGGCCTCAGGCAGCCTGAGTCACCTTTGTGCCCCCGGCTCCAGCATGTGTGAAAATTTCTGCCACTTTCTTAGGTGATTGCTTAGAAAATTATGTTAATTCAGAAATGTACAAAAAAAAAAAAAAGTAGAAAAAGAGAGATGAAGCCACAAACTTCAAATACGTAGTTAAAGAAAGTAAAGTTCTTCTTCACAATGTGATATAGAGATGATGTATTACAGGATTGTACATGTGAAACCTACGTAAGTTTATTAACAATTGTCACTCCAATAAACTTTAACAAACAAACAAAAAAAGAAATGTCCAAGGACTGCAGGACCCCTGGTGAGGACAGCAGACCACCCACTGGAATCTGTGGCTGTAGTAAAAGGGGTGGGAATGGGGAACTGCAGGTAGCATTTCAAGGCTAAACTTTTTCAGACGTCTCCTATCTTCTTTTTCTTTCTCCCCATCCCTTTCTGGGTCCTGTTTTTTCCTTCCCTATTTTCTGGTTTCCTCCTCAGATCTCCTTCCCCTTTTCCCTCTACCTCTATCCATGACTGAATCCTTGAAACGAACTACTATATGGGGGTTTCTGGCCCACCCTGGGGTCCTTATTACTGCCCTAACCCCTTTTTATAAAACAGATTTTGCCAGTATCGGTACAAGTTAGTTACTATCTAGTTAAACATTTGTTCCATTGTAGACTGTTAGTGAACAGACATTTAGAAGATCCAGAAGTGGGCAGCATTGATGATTTAGTGAAAAGTTTAAAGCCTGAAGAGTTTATTCGTTCACTAGATGAGAGTTCCACATCTGCCACCATGGCCAGCTTGCCAGTCGGCTGTAACAGCCGTGTTCTTGGGACCCGAGAGTGGACTTGAGTCTGGAAGCTCTTGCTTGTGCTGAGGGAGAGATGGAAGTCAGGAGGTGGGCTGGGGCTGGGTGACCTACCACCCATTCCCTTGTACAGACCCTCCACTGGCTTTGTTTGTCATGACGTTATGTCGGGGACCGTGGTCTGACCAGTGCTGGCATTGCACAGAGGTGGTTTACCTGGAGGCTCCAGAGAAGTCCAAGGTGCCAGGGTTGCCCTCCGAGTAGCCTGTCACAACAAGAGAAGTGCTACTGGAGACAGAGCTCATCACCCTTGTGCCCCCGACTCCATCATAGGACTTTATATCTGCAGGTGCTTAATATGCTTGCTGAGTGAAAAATGACTCAAACAGGTTGAAGAAAGTACAAGGGAAAGGCTCTGGAATGTAACTGGAAGTGTGGAAAGCCCTTGTCCCTTCATCTCTTACTTCAGCCACCTGGGAGATGAATACTCCCTAGGCCTCCCTTCAGGGAGGCGCCGACCTTCCTGTTTTGGCAGCCGTGCTCAGGTATTCTGTCTGCACAGGCTGTGACTGGCAGGGGAAACCACAATGCCTGCGTGGAGGGCCCAGCCCAGGGCGGGGTCAGGTTGCAAGTTCAGTCAAACTGTCTTGGGAAGGAGGAAGGAAGGAAGGGTTGCAGCCGAGAAGAAGCTGGCTTTGAAAGCTTTCCTCCTGGATTTGTCATTTGCAAGGAGTGGAGATGCTTAGGGAGGCATTAAAAACCGGACAAACGTGTACGGATGAATCACTGGTAAAATCAGAGTGCAGGTCTTACCTGCAGCAGATCAGCAAGGTTAGTTTTGTCTGGGAATTCCTGCATACTGGAAGGATGCCGCTTCCTCTGGCAATCACCTCTGTATCCCTTAGAACCTTTTTTTAAAACATTTTTTTGAGCAAAGCACATGTGCTTCATATTATGTATATCCACTGAGCATGTGTATCCAGATGGCTGGGACAGGCGTCTCCTGACCCGTTCTTTCCGACTGTGCAGGTTTGCGAGGAAGACCGGGGGGATCTGACAGTGCTGGCCAGAAATTCCCACAGGTCAGCTGGAATCTGCTCGGGGATTTGCTGATGTGAAACACGAATGGACAGTCAAACGCACAACAGATGAGCCAAAGAGCAAAGCCAATGACCTTAAACAAAATCTTCCTTTGCTTCTGAACCACATACCAAGAAAGGCAAATTTAGGGTTATGGCAATATGGATTCCTATTTGTTAAAAAAAGAAACAATTGTTTCTCATCAGGCTTTTCCAATTGTAGCACATAGGACTGCAGTGACCTCATTTTTGATCAATGGCCAATGCATTCAACTGTCTGGTGGAATAATCTATTGACTGGGCACTTGCCAGTTGTCTGCAGTAGGAACTAGTTTAGGCATATATTTTAAAAAGTGAGAGCATCGTGACACTCCCTGCCTGGGCATGGGATGGAAGCCCAAACAGGTCAGCGTTAGCACTCAAGTCAGTTTGGGATGATGAGTTGTGTTTTCAGAATACTCACTGCTCCCATGACCTCCGTTTCCCCTGCACTAATTATATGGTATTTAAGGGCAACCCAACATGCACTTAGAATCCCAGAATTTAGGAATGTTGAATCTGGGTGATCTGCCTGATTCTGTGGGTGAGGAAACTTAGGCACAGAGAGGTTGAGTAGCCCTTGGTGCGTCACAAGAGCCACAGTTACAACACGTTCCTCCCAACTCCCAATCTAGTGCTGTTTGCCCTGTACTCCAATGCGGCCCTGAGTCTCGTGTGACTTCCTATGTTTATAGTGAGTCATTGCTCACACAAGTGTGTTGACTGTACTTCGATGAGACCCCTTGTGAAACTGGTTGGTGAAGGAGACAGCTATACTGTTTGATAGCCTACCTGCAAGCTAAGTTAGCCACATTTAAGGAACAGTGTCTCAATCCTGAGTGTGAAAATCCTTAAACAAGTGGTTACAAATGCCACCTGCCTCATCCAAACTCACATCTGCAAGCAGTGGCTAATGGAAAGATGATGATACTTGTGGAACGCCAGGAGGCCATGAGGAGAAGGACTGACCACAGCAAGTCCTGGCACTCATGGACTGTTTGATGGAAATAACTTCTTTCGTAGAAAGGTAGTTGCCCTGCATAGTAAGACAGTTGCTTATTTTTAATAGTAATAATAACTAACCTTTATTGAGCACTTAGTATATGTTAGGCATTGTTTTGTGTGCTTAATGTATATAAATGTATTTACTCTTTACAATAACAGTTAGATATATGATTATTTCCATTTTACGAGTGGGAAAACCTTGCCTAATGTTGCATCATTGGCAGAGTTGAAAATCAGACCCAGAGAGTCTAGCTCCAGGGCCCAATCTCTTAACCACTACATTATATTCCTCTTGAGAATCTAATGACCTTTGATTTAGGCCTTAAGCTTGAGAAGGAGAATTTCTGGTCCTTGACTTAATTCAATCTAGTGTCCACATCAATTTTTAAGACGTGGTATAATTTATGCCTAAAATTGTAAAAATGCAAAGGAGACTCTCAAAGTCTTTACAGAAAATATACCCAACTCTCATAAAATGGAGCTATTACTTCATAAAGATAAACAATTATCTTTTTCTCTGTAAAAAGAAGTGCAGCACTTTGCAGAGAAAGAACATGGTAGGATGTATTTATTCCCAAACAGGAAAGAAAAATAGTGTTTCCAACATTTACATTAGAATTAATTTCTTAAATTAACTTATTGTAAAACATATATATAGAAGAGTATATAAAACATATGTACTGGTTAAAGAGTTGCAAAGTGTCACCTAGGTATCCAGGTTAAGAAGTAAAAGATTGCTAATCCCCATAGGCGGTCCCTGTTGCTCGTCCCCAAGTGCATCTCTCTCCTTCCCCACTAAAAGTAATCATTATCTGATTTTGGATTAGTCAGGTCCCTGCCTTTCTCAGGGTTGTAATATGCATCCGGTACTAGATGTCTGGAGGAATGCTTTTGGGGGAGTGAACTGCTCTGCATTTCTACACCTGAGCTCATCATTGCCTTCTCTAGTCCTCAGGAGTAGGTCACTACAGAAAACAATTAATTCCATGAGGTGAAGCTTCAGGCTAAGGAGAGAACAGCTACAACTTCATATTCAAGTTCATGGCCAAGTACAGATAAAACTCTGAGATCAGCTCATTGCAGTGTTCTGACCTCAGCTTCAAAACTATGTGGGGTGTCTGCAGGGATCTTGGTGATATAGTCTTCATCATGTCCTTAGACACATTGCTCCAATGTGGGTGGTCACCCTCTACTCCTGTGCACAACTGTCATCCCAGGATCTTCATTCACCCTCCTTTATCTCTCATCTTTGTTGGATCTCCTGTTTCTGAATCTCATGTCACCTGATCTGCTCTTTTTTTTTTTTAGATGGAGGTCATCTTCTAGTAACTTCTTGACAAAGAACGCATGGGCAATAAATTATTCAAGACTTTCTATGTCTAAAAATTCTTTTTTTTTAATGCTCATACTTGATTGATAGTTTGGCTGGGTATCAAACCCTAGGTTGAAAACTATTTTCTCTTAGACCTTTGATTACTTGTCTCCTTGCTTCTAGTATTGCTATTGAGTAGTTAAAGCCATTCTGATTCATAATCTTTATATGTAACTATAGGAAGTTATTTTTGTCCCCAGTTTTCTGAGATTTTAAAATGATATGCTATCAAGAGGATCTGTTTATATTTTGCTAGGCACTTGATGGGCCCTTTCTATTCTGGTATTTATATCTTTCAGTTCTAGGAAATCTTGAATTATTTCAACTGATTTTTTCCCCTCAACTTTCCATCCTCTCATTCTGGTACCTCTGTTATTTGGATGTTGCATTTTCTAATTATTTCTTACCTATCTTTATCTTCACTTTTTGAGAGATTCCCTCAGCTCAATTTACCATTCCTTCTATCAACTTCCTCATTTTGCTGTAAAGATTTAATAATTAAGACTTTTTTTTTTAGTTTTCTAAATGTTACATTTTATTGTTTTAATGACATCCTCTTTTTTATTTCATGGATGCAATAGTTTCTCTAAGCTCTCAGAGGATTTATTGATGTATTTTTAAAGTTTTCTTATCTCTGCATAGTTTCTCCTCCTAAGCAGTCTTTTCCTCTTTGTTTGGGTCTTTATCTTCAGTGTTGAGGAATTTATCAGATATCTGGTAATTCTTTGCTTTCTGCTCATGATTAAGAGTAGGGGATAAAAAGGTGATTGGAAGTACTGAGCTCACATTTAGGTCTTGTTCGTTTTGAGATGGGTAAGACAGTTGGGGTGGACTTGTTGTTGGAGAGCCTCTCGTAGGTCCATACCTTTATGTACTTCTTGAATTGTTTCACTATCTCCAGAGAGGTGTCTTCCAATCTTCCTGAAGTCTGTCACCCTTGTTGTGGCAGCTGAGTTGGAGAAAAGGATAGGGGAGGGGGTGTCTCTGCTTTCAGTATGCAGTAAACATTGACTCAATTTCCCTTAGCTGGGCCTGGCACTCCCAGTCAAAACCCTTGGTTTACCCTCTCTAGAGAATAAACCTCCATACATTTATACTGGTTGGGGAGTAACGCTGGTTGGGGAATACCAGGTGCCTGGTAGCATAAGTAACTTCTCATAGTTTCCATCTTGGTCTTCTTTGTTTTAACCCACCACCCCTCACTCCCATATCTAGAACCTGGTGCTACCTGTCCTGAGACCTTTGAAAATTTTGTGCGGTAAATCAGGTTGGTTCACAGCTTACCTTTCTGCTGACTTGACATTCCATTTTCTCAGATCTGATCTCAATACCACTAAACCATTTACTTTTTAGCTTCTAAAATTTTGTTGCTGTTTACCCCATTCTTATGGACTTATATTCTTTTTAAAAACTCTTTATTGTATATTAGTGCAGTTTGGGGAAGGAACAAAATTAGGTACATGTATTTAGTCTGCCATCTTACCCCAGAGGTCTGGTGTTAATATTTTTATATGACAAACGAACCACGTTTTATTTTTTTTCTTTGATAATTTTATTTATTCCCCCCCAAAAAAAAATATTAACCTTACCTTTCCATATAAAGGAATGTTAGCATAACTTTTTGTGAGAGATCATTGTCTCTCTTGTTCTGGTAACCTCTGATGTCCTATAATCAGGAGTGTAATCATTGTGTGGATTATATCTCTGATTTGGGGGACCACTTGTGAAAACATGAATGATAAAACTTGAAACCTTTAAACACAAGCTTTCTGAATTTTTTTGAAGTCATTTGGAGTGATATTGTAGAAGAGATATGAAGAGGGTATTTTCTCTTGGTGGATTGCTGCAATATGATTTGTGACCCAGTGTCACAATAAATATTTGAGAATACTTGTTATCGCCAGTAGGTGTGACCTCATGGGTTAATACTTCATCTTAGCAGTCAGAAACTGTGAGTTAGCATTGTGAAAATCCTCCCAAGTGACTGCAAGAGCTTTCCTTCCCCATCATTGAGAATTATAGAGAAACTCTTTCTCTCAGGCTATAGAGAAACAAGTTTTAGGTAGTGCTCTGGGGAAAACAGTGACTCCATGCTTGAAATATGTAGGTATAGTACCAAGGAAAAGGTTTAAGTTGTCTAAAGAGTATTCTGTAATGGGCATTGGAGCTCACTGGGATTGAAAATAAGCAGATAAACGGTCTATGTAGAAATGAAACCTTAGATTGAAATGGGAAAATGCATTTATTCCTGAAATGATTTTTTCACTGTGTATTTTAAAGTTTTATCTTTTGTTCCTTCCCCAACTCCTTCATTTCTACCTTGTTTTTCCTTTGCCCCTTTGTCTCTTTATCTCTCTCTTGTGGTCCCCACCCTACCATTATTTTCCTCTCTCCCTCTCTAATCAATTAAGGAAAGAACTTCCGGAGTGCCACTAGATGCAGACCCAATGCTAGAAGTTTAAGATACATACAAGAATAAGGCACAGTCTCTCCCCTAACCAAATAATCACCATATGTTGGTTGAATGTTACAAATAAAAATATATAAATTTGCTGGTGGAGGATAGTGGAAGTACCTTGGGGTGTCAGAGAGGTCTTCAAGGAGAAGGTGATATGTGAGTGGACCATGGCGGTTGCACAGGAGCTCACCTGGTGCTAAACTGGGAAGGATGATCCCAAGGAAAGGGAACAGTATATGAGAAGGTGAAGAGATGAGAAAGTGTATGGAAAATTCTAGAAAGTGCAGGAAGTTAGGTGTGTTGGAGCTTAGACTACTGGGGCAGGGTGGGGGAAAAGGGGCTAGAAGGAATAAAGCTCTTTCAGGTTCTAAGAAGAGTCCTGTCTTGAGGTGATCATGGTTTAACGTGAAGAGACAGAAGAAAACTCGGGAAACTCTCAGCAGCGGTGTAGGATCCTGGTGCTTCCAAAATCAGCTTCTACCACAGGCTGATTTTGAGAAATGGATCATTAGCTTGACTCTTGAGATCATAGCTGTAGCTGACAACTGCTGTCCCTGCCACCTTCTCTAAGAGTCTCCTCCTTCATTCTCACTAAGAGAGAGACTTGGTTGGTCAGGATCTCATGGGAAATCTCGGACAGTGGACTTCCTCAGGACCCGCCTCTATGCAGTCACCTTTGTCTCAGGCTCCCATCTATGGTCCAGATACTGTGTCCAGGAAATCAGGGTCATAAAGTACAAGGAGATCTTGGGGCAGAAATAAATTTCATGGCCCATATTTTCAAAAGACGTAAGCATGGCAGACATCAAAGGTTTCCTGATTGTCCAGTACAGAGAGGCCAGGTTTTACCCTGTCCAGTATAGGCCATGCCAGGAGGAGCTAGCCAATTTGAAAACTATTGCTTAAAAATAGAAATTAATTTTATCACAGTTCTAGAGGCTAGAAGTCCAATATCAAGGTTCTGGTTGATTTGGATCCTGGTGAGGGATCTCGCCCTGGCTTGCAGATGGTCACCTTCTCACTATATTTTCACATGGCCTTCCCTCTGTGCGTGTGTGTGTGTGTGTGTGTGTGTGTGTGTGTGTTGGGGGGGAAGGGAGGGAGAAGAGATAAAGATAGAGATAGATAGAACGAACTTGCCAGTGTGTACTAGCTCTGTGGTATCTCTTCTTATATTGGACCAGGACCTCACCCTGTGACCTCACTTAAGCTTAATTACTTCCCTAGAGGCCCCATTTCCAAATATAGCCACACTAGGGGTTAGGGCTTCAACATATGAATTTGGGGGGTGGAGTGGGGATACAAACATTTAGTCCGTAACAGATAGTAGATACTAACTTACAATTCTAATTTATTTTTTCGTTAAGAACAACATGTTTAATTGTAAAATATGAATTATTAAAAGCTATTTCCTTATAGTCTTTTTTGTCTGTTTTTTTTTTTACATAATTGAGCTCACACAGTATATAGTGTTTTTAAAATTAAAATTAATGTAGCAACATTGAGAAGTCCCAGATGGGATGTAATATAAATATAGGCTCGATAACATGTCTTATCTTGAGGATTTTCTTAGTCTTTCTAGTTAGAAAAGCAAACAGATAAACAAAACAACCAGGAATAACTTTAAAACTCAACATGAGTTTTAAAGATGCAGAAATCACTAAAGCTGAGCAAGGTCGCTAGGTTTTTCTTTTTTCATGGGGACGTGGCCTATTCAGATCCAATCTTTAGAAACCCGGCCTGGGGTTAGTGCGGGTGCAGATGCAAAGAGCATAAAGGTAGGGGGAGCCATTCAGCGGTGGCTGCAGTTGTCTGGGAAGACAAAACAGCCTGGACTGGCACGGGAGCCGTGGGGCAGAGATGAAGAACAGATGCACTTTGGGAAACAATGTTGTGATCTCATTCTCTCAACTTGTTTCTAAACACCTCTTTGTTTTTCCCATCCCTTCCCGCCTCGCCTCACCTCCCATCCCACTGCACTCTGCCACCATCAGGAATATACACACCCTCCTTAAACTCAAGCAAACAACATGTGTTTTAACCAATGAGAGCCTTGATGGGCTTTTCTCCTGTTAGTTTATGATTCAAAATAATAAACAAAGATCCTGTCATAAATATTTGTCTTCTCCCAAACCACTGGCTATGTGAGTGGATATACACATAAACCCACCCAGGGTCACATGCACTGCTGACCTGGCCACCTGAGATACCCTGTAGAAAGCACCCAGCACCGTGCCTGGCACAGGAACCCAAACACTTTGCCTCCTCCCATATATCTTGGCCAGCCCCAGCCACGATTCAGGGACTAAAGCCTTCTCACTCCAAACTAAGCTCATTTGCACGGCTTCTAGCATATTTGTCTTTTCAGCCTTTTTCACACCTCCCCACTCCCCTTGGATGGCAGGCTCCCTAATCACAGGACTGCAGCTCACCCACAGGCACCGTGGGAGCTGACTGCTGAGGCTGCTACCTGCCCCCAGGCCTGGATTATTGCTCTCTGTGGCCATCATTTGCATGTGAAAATAATGTCTGCCTCACATTATTAGTCTGTGGCCCAAACAGCAGTCTCTTTCACCTTGAAAACAGGTTCTAGAAATATGAAGGGAAAATTTTTTCCTGGCTTCTCTAAGAATTTGTGTCACTTTTTTGAAAAATTGGAAATATTAAGTTACAAAGGGTTGTTTTTGTTTGTTTCCAATAGCAAGTCTAATGTTTAAGAAAAGTGGTTCATAAACTGTTATCCAGCTCTTCATACTTTCAAACTTATTTCTGGTAGGCCATCAGATTTTTGTCAGATGTATATATGTGAGCTGGTGCGTTAAAAATCTCTCAGTGCCCTTGTCAGATGTTCTTTATCAAATGGCCCAGATACAATTAACATTTTTTGAAACACTGAGTATATTTCTGCTAGTAAGTAGAGAAGAAAAACTGAAATTATTTATTAAGAATAAAAAAGTTGTAGGTCAATTCATGCTGCTATAGATTTCTTGACTTTAAGATGGGAAGGCAGCATAGTGACCAAGAAAGATAACACCGTGTTTCCCCGAAAATAAGATCTAACCGGACAATCAGCTCTAATGCGTCTTTTGGAGCAAAAATTAACAGAAGACTGGGTCTTACTAGAAGATCCGGTGTTATATAATACAATATAATATAGTATAATATAATATAATATAATATAATATAATATAATATAATATAATATAATACCGGGTCTTATATTAATGTTTGCTCCAAAAGATGCATTAGAGCTTATTGTCCGGCTAGGTCTTATTTTCGGGGAGACACGGCAATACCTAATGTTTCCTGCGCGCTCTCTGTGTGCCAGGTGCAGTGCTGAGCATTTCATGTCTCACTGCACCCTCACAACACCTATGGGATGAATGTGGGTTATTGTCCCCACCATAAAGATGAGAACACTGAGGTTCAGAGGCGTTGTCCTGCCCAGCGAGTAAGCAGTGGAGCCGGAATTTAAACCCTGGCCCCTGACGTTAGGATCCAGGTCTTTCTTAACCTTCAATCTCACACCACTACTAGCTGTTGGGGCTGCTCTGCTATTGACTGAATTGTGAAACAAGCAGTCCATTTAGGGCGTGGTATTGAAAGTGTATTTTGGGGAAGTTGCTAAATAGAAAAGTGAAAGGAGATTCTAGTCAGTGTTTTGCATTGGGAGACATGGAGCCAGGGCCCTCTTAGCCACTGTCTGTGGGACTCTGGGCTAGGACCCTAACTCTGGGCTGGGTCTCTGTAACCTTGTAATAAAACTTGATTTTAGATTGATTATCTGTTAGAAGTCAGTGGGCTGTGGTCCCTTCTCCACCTCACCCCTCATCCACTGGAGTGCAGAGGAGGTGTCCTGGAAGGACACTGGCCAAGAGCAGACAGCTCCGCCAGTGATTGGGGTGGGGGCACTTTTACCTGCTGTTTGGTTACCTGTAAGACAAACAGGCTTCTTCCAACTCCAGGGCTGGTTCTTCTAGTCAGTCATCTGACACCTCGGGGCACAACTTTGTATGACACCACTTGCCTGGCTCCTTGTGCTTCTCTCGTGCCAGCACGGAAAACATGCCCTAAGTGAAAAAGTATGAGAATGGGCTACCAGGGAGAGGAGAATCTCAGTCTGGGCCATCCTTTGATGTCTCTCAAAAGAACAAAACTAAGCATCAGAAATAGCAGGAATGCTGGTGGGAGCTAAGAGAGTTTGCTAGGCAGTTTGGGAAAATCGTCTCTGTGTTGGGTAGGAAATATGGAGGTCATTGTTTTAGGCTGTAAGCACCTCAAGGACAGGAAGCTATGCTGCATCTTAGAAAGTACCTGGTGCATGGCTTTGCTGAGGGACAGGGAGACGAATCAGAGTAGACCGGGCTCCAGTTAGGCAGGTGGACACAATCCGAGACAACACCACTCAGAGCCGCTGGGAAAACGGGATGGGAGTTGTAGGACAATGAAGCCAGTCAAACAGATTGCCAGAGCACCGTCTCCAGAGAAGAGGACGGACTGGTGGGTGGGAAGAGCACCCACTGGATGGCCCGGCCATACTGTACACGCACCTCTTCCGGCCTCCCTCTCCATCTTTCTTCCATCCACCCACCCCACCAGTAGTTATGGAGGCCTGCTGAGTGGGCGGAGCTAGGCTCCAGGGTACAGTGGAGAATAAAACAGGCATGAGCCCTGTCCTCATGAAGCAGAGAGAGGATTAGGGAAGGTCATTGTTAATGACAATAATATGTGCTTTTTGAATAGTGCCACCAGATCGCAGGCTCTTTACTAGCTGTAGGACAGTAGGCAAGTCACTGAAACTCTGAGTTTGCTCATTTGTTAAGTGGAAATAAATACCTCCCTACAGGGATATTTTTAAGGGTTAGAAATAATATTATACGTCAACAGTGGCTATTTTTTCTTGAGTTTGTGTGTGTGTATGTGTTTGGGGGTTCTCCTTCTCCTCGCACCCCTATTTATCAGAAAATGAACACTTACTGAATCTTGTAGAGAATAACTTCAGTTTTATTATTTGGACGAAGATTTCTCCTGTTAAACTTCTTCCTGCTCCTCTTACGCTGGCTGAAATGGAAAGGCTCGATTTCTTAAGGTATAGCACCTTATAATCCCCGTTGCAAGAAATCATTAAAAACATTCCGAAGTAAATAAAGTCATGAATTCAAAGAGTAAGTCTGTAAGTACTGTCCAAATGAACACTAGTGTAAACTTACACATGCCAAATGGTCCCATTATAAGAGCAGTTACGTATGGTACGTTCTTAAGTTCCTAAAGTTATAAAGAAACTGTAGCCGAAAACAAACTCATAATGGCAATCAAATAAACCCTATATAAAGTTTCCACTTTTTCTCCACTTTCCATTTGAAGTAAGAGGAAAATTACTTGTGGCTTTCTTGCGATGCACTGACTCAGGTGGAAGCCACTTTTCAGAGCATTGTCCCCTAGCAATTACTCCACAATCCCCAGTTCCTACTGTGTGAACAAATGTGTTCATGTGGAGCTGGGGGGAGGCACTGGGAGACTGGGTTCCAGTCCTGGCCCTGTCACTTCCTCCCTCCGTGACGTTGGGCACATCACCTGTCTGTGCTTCAGTTTCCTCATCTGGAAAATAGACAAAAACGACACTTGCCTCACAGATTGTTTTGAGATTATATGAGGTAATAAACCTTGTTTCCTCAATTCTAAGACCGTATCAATTCTAAGACACACCCAATTTTCGGGTGGAAAAAACCATTACACTGATTGTAAGACAGCCAAGTTTCAGGAAATCAAAATGTAAAAAAAAAAAAATCATACTCAAATTGAGGAAATACAATACATAAGAGTGCTTTGCCCTTGGGGGTTCTAGGCAAACGTCGGCAGTCTTACGATCGTGGGCATTCTCTCTGTGGTGGAGGAGCTGCGATCTGTGCCCAGGTTTCCCTGTTCCTCCCCTCTGCCGAGCAGTCTGCAAGGGGGCTGGCTTTTTAGCTTTTCTCTTGATGTCCCCCCATCCCCCAGTCAGACGCCAAGCCCAGTGTAGGTCAGTTTGGGCACATTGTGGTTTCCTTTTGGGGTGGAAATTCCACCTTGTGGAGAAGAATCAGAAAATACTTAAGTAATCTCTTCTGGACTAAGCAGTCACTCCCCTTCCAGGAGTTTCTTTTACACCTGACCTAGTGCCTCCCAACCGTTGTCATGTCGCTGCACAGCTAGCAATTGATAATTTTTGTATCATGCTCCGGGGCAAAGGGAGGAACAGTTGAGCCAGGAGGCCAAAAATTCACCATCTGGAACCCTTTGAGTGCATTCCAGGGGGGCCCACCTCCTCCAGGTGGTTTCTACAAAAAAAAAGGAGGAGGAGGAGGAAAAGAAGAAGAAAACCCTGGTAATGTTCACTGGTTTTTGATGGAGAATTTTAAGGGCATTTAGTTTTTCAAAGCACTTTTACAATAATGGTGTCTTGATCAAAATACCCTCCAGCTGATACCTGTTTGTATGTCAGAACCACTGGGAAAACTTGTTACACACACACTGGTACATGTATGCTATATGTACTATATATACTATATGTACGTGTGTGTGTGTGTTCCCTAATAGCCTGAAGTTCTCCAGGTGTGTGTGTGTGTGTGCGCGTGTGCATGCCCCCATAGCCTGAAGTTCTCCAGGTGATTTATGTGCCACCAGATCTAGGAACAACTATCTTAAAGGCCCTTGGAGGGTTTCACTTGGCACTATACCTTTTATGTCCTATGTTGTTCATTACCTTTTTTACCCTGTAAAGGTAGCCTTCTTGCTGCACAGTGGTCCAAACCTGGTCACAGAGTACCGGTACATATATGCCTAGCCCTGCCCCCAGTGGTTGGGGAGGATGCTACCATGAGGAGGGAATCTGCTGATCTGCTGGGCCAGAAGCTCGGCCTCCCAGGCTTGCGATTTTCTACAAGCACCGTGTAGCTCAGAGTTTGGTCTAGGGGCTGCCTGCATCAGAATCACCTAGGAGCTCATTAGAACAACAGTCTGAATCAGACTCTCAAGTTTTGCATTTTAAACCAGCATACTGGTAATTCTTATGCACATTTAGGTTTGGGAAATGCTGCATGTGGGTGACTTAGTAATCCCATTGATCTGTAAAGGGTTAATTTCAAGTTTAGCACAGTCATTGTTACCTGGGTCACATGCAGATCTGTTACTGCATGATAACCATCCAGTAACCAACCTTGCTTCCGTACCCCTATTGGAGTGGTAATTTAGGAAAGTGTATTTAGGTCCAAAAGTTCTGTCGGTGAAGCCATTGGTCTTCCAATTAAAAGCTTTATATAATGGCTTGGATACACATAAAATCCCACCCTTATCTACTTTAATCTGGCATTTGGGGTGTTCTTGCTTTGGCCATTAGGAGTCTCCCAATCAGAGTGGAACTTCTAGAATAAGTAGTTTTTAATTTAGGATTCATGAGCCCTTGAAATTGCATGAAAAAATTTATGTGAATATTTTTCTAGGAGAGGGTCCAGAACTATTGCCAGACTCTCAAAAACATATTTGACCCTGAAGGGGAAAAGATTAAGGATTCCAACAGAGGAATGTTTAAAGATTAGAATGGTGAAGAATTACAAACAAAGACTCATGCCCTGGTAAGGATTTTTGAACTTTGGCAAACCGAGCCAAAAGTAACTTGTGATCTCTGGCATTCCTCAAAACTTACCGTGTTTCCCCGAAAATAAGACCTAGCCGGACAATCAGCTCTCATGCATCTTTTGGAGCAAAAATTAATATAAGACCCAGTCTTATTTTACGATACTAATTTTTGCTCCAAAAGATGCATTAGAGCTGATTTTCCGGCTGGGTCTTATTTTCGGGGAAACACGGTAGTACCTGGTTTCTCTCCACTTTTCTTCCTCCCTCATCGTTTTTTCCTTTAGTCTCGGCCCTCTTTCGCTGTGTTTCCTCCCCAATCGTTTTCTCTCGTTTTTCAGCTCTGCCCCCATCTACCATCTTGCCTTCCGCCCTTGCCTTCCATCCCCTCTCTTTTCCTCTCCCTTACGGACCTACTAGGAAGCAAAGCCCACTCTCTTATTTGTTTTCCCTAGGGGATAACATTTTATGTTGGTGGTTCTTCTTTTTAAAATTAGATGAATAGAACATTTCGTATCTCTCTGACAGAGGAAGAAAATAATAGCTTGGGTACCCTGAATTCCTGGCTTTTTGGATTGGGCCCCTGATAGAAAGGGTTCTGCAGGCAGTGGTCCTCACTCCTGCCTGGCTAAGGGAGGGTCAGGAGTGGGCCGCCTCAGGTCTGCCTCTGGTTCCGAGTTTGACTCTGATGAAGAAAGAGTGACTGAGCAAAATCCTCGGCCCTTCCCCCCCCCAAGGCCTTCCCGTGATCTCTACTGAGTGATTTCCACTTGCTGGCCTTGGCTGTGGAAACAGAGAAAGGAGCCATTAGACCGAGGAGGCTGTGGGGACCCGGTCAAGGCTGCAGAAAGAAGTGAGAGCCAACCCTGCCCGGCTCTGCCCATGTTCGCTCCAGCTCAGTGAGCAGGATGAGGCTTGGCCCCCAGGTTCCCTGGACAGCGTTCTGGGGGTGGATGCCTAAAGCATGAAATCACCAGCTTGGGAGGGCCCTTTCCCACTGCTGGGCCTGGTCTGCCTCAGCCCTGCACAGCTGGGAGTTCCGAGGAAGTGGGGTGACACCCTGAGGGATGCGTGAACATATCCCGCCTGTTCCCCCAGCTCTTCACCCTGCCAGTGGGCCTGTGCTTCTGTCACTGCACACGGACGGTGTCCTCTGGCTGTGGGCAGATGCTCTCCGTAGGGCTGTGGAAGGGCAAATGATGGCATTTTCTGGCTCAAACATTTCGAGATACCTACTGGGTTGGGAGGCGTTATAGTGGGTCAGGGAAGGACACAAAGGCAGGGAGACGTGCCCTCAGGGCACTCACATATGGGTGGGAAATGAGGCAGCCATCGATAGACATAGAAAACCAGGTAGACATCCCAGGCTGGCTGTGGGTGGTACAGAGAGGACCCCCTGCAGGCCGGGCAGACTGTGACCCGAGGAAGCCGGGCATGCTGGTGGAAGGGGAGTGTGGAGTTTGTCAGGGTGCAGTTGGCAGGAGGGTGCTGCCTGCTGGGGTTTGGCAATAGATGGAGCCCCAAATCATACATTTGAAAGTTATAGAATGGGGACCGATGTAGGCCTCCCCTTTCTTTTCTCCCCTTTACCCTCACTCCAGGCCCAGACAGGTCAGTGCTAGAGGTTCCTGAGCCTGTGATAGAAGGGCTTTTCACCATCCAACTTTTCTGTTATTGTCAGAGCCATGGCTTTGGAGTCAGACCTCTGTGTTCACATTGCAGCTGAGCTATAACTTGTTGCATGGTCTTGGTCAAGTTAGCTTCTCTGACTGCTGTTCCTGTTTCTGTAAAAATGTCTACCTTTCTGGGTTGTCAAAGCATGAAATAACGATAATGTATGTAAGGGGCCTCGTGTCTTAGCTGGCACAGGGTGGATGCTCAATAAATTAGTATCATTATCGTCGTTATCGTCGTTTATCCTGGCAGAATAGGTCCGTGGAGGCCCTGGGGTTATACTCCAAGACAGTGCTTCTCAAGCTTCAAGATCTGGAGATCTTGTTATAATGAAGATTCCAGACCTTCAGGTTGGAGGGGCGGGTCGGAGAGAGGAGAGAGGTGAGATTCTCATTTCTAATGAGTTCTCGGGTGATGCTGAAGCTTTCAGTCCAAGACCATACTTTGCATAGCAAGGTAGGTCAGCCAAGTCCAGCCTCGAGGAGTGTCGTCCTTCCTTCCTTCTCTTTGCTCTCCTCGCTACACTCCTGAGTGGATCTGTCATCTGAACACTTCCCCAGCTCCACTGACAAATACTCTGGCTAACAGGTATAGTTGGGGCCGTCCCAGGCAGGATATATAGTTCCTCCTACCCACTGAGCACCCCCAGTGATTGCATCCATCTGGGGATGAGGAGGGCATCCTGAGGGAGGAGGGCATTTGTCCTTGACCTTGGTAAGCTCCTAATCTGGTGGGGAGTCGACACAACCACACCTCACTCTCCGTGAGCACTCTGCCGAAAGGCACGCAGAGGCTTGCAAAGGACCACCAAGGCCGAGGAGCCCACTGCAAAGCAGAACACTGGAACAAATCGTGTCCTCTCTGGGGCTCCAGCCGTCGGGCAAAATGGCAGGTGCTGCATCCTGCTAACCCCTCTCAGAGCCAGAGGCTGTGGTGCTCAGAGCAGCGCACCCTGCCAGCTGTCCCCTGAAAGGGGGTGAGGGCATAGCCAGAAGCTGTAAGGTCAGCGTGCGGTTGCACTAACCCAGGGCAGCCCAGGTTAAAGGTCTATTCATCCAAGGCCAGCTCTCATTCAGTGGGACCTGTGTTAAACTGCTCCCAGGCCTGGGTTCCCAGTGGCCATGAGTTTTAAAAGTGGGAATATGCCAAGAGCAAGACGGGGACAGCAGTGCCCTTGACTTTGCTGAAGTTTTCATTGGCGGCTGGGCGTGGTTAAGAGTGAGAAACTCGTCTGTCTTCTTGATAGCTCTCCCTCAAATCCCCTCATCCCCATTGCTCACCCCTAAATAAATAAAACCCCCATAGGTTCTAGACATCGACAAAAGAAGTCATGGTTTCAGCCTACGGTTCATCCTCAGAACACAGTGCTCTGCCCAAATCTGCCACAGGGGATTTGTGGTCAGATGGCCCCTGGTTGGTCCCACGAGCCGTGCAGCAGCCCAGAGCTGGAGCTTCCTCGTTTTTCTGCTTCCGCCTGAGGAGGCAGCGTGCTTTGGCCGATAGTCAGAGTCCATATCTAGGAGTCGTCAGTACCTGTGGGTTTGCCCCTCACTTGTTGAGCAGCCTTGGCCAGGAAGCTTCCTTTGTTCTCTATTTCCACATCTGCGAAGCAGAGAGGAGCCCAGGCTGGAAAGCAGGGGACACTTTGGAAAGAAATGACTTGCTTATTTTTCTTTTTTTTTAAAAAAATGGTAAAATATATATAACATAAAATTTCCATTTTAACCACTTTTAAATGTACGATTCAGTGGCACTAATGATATTCGCCATGTTGTGCAACCATCACAATTATCTGCTTCTAAAACATCTTCGTCACCCCAAAGAGCAACTGTATCCATTAAGCAATACCTCCCCATCCTGACCCCTGGCCCCGGGAACTTCTGTTCTATTTTCTGTCTCTATGAATTAGGTATTTCATGTAAGTGAATTCATACAATATTTGTCTTTATGTGTGTTTTTTTTTTCACTTAACAAAGTGTTTTGAGGTTCATCTATGTTGTAGCGTATAGGAGTACTTCATTCCTTTTTATGGCTGGATAGTATTTCATTGTATAGATACACCACATTCTATCCGTTCATCTGATGATGAACACTTAGATTGTTTCCATTGTTTATTATTAATAATGCTTTATATTTTTTCATGCCCCCTGTACGTAGGCAATGGAAACACACCGAGAAATAAGACAGCACAGTTCCTGCCCCTATGTAGCCAGGCAGTGACATCAAAGGGATTAGGGCCATCACGAGGCCCGTGGGCATCCATAGGACACGTTGGATCTGGTCTTGCCTGACCAGCTGCTAACTGAGTTGTGTGGGCTTCTTTTTCAGGCCTCAGCCTTCCCATCTGTAAAATGGATTTGAGGCTAAAAACCCCTGTGGTGCTAACATTCTATGGTCCTATGATACTGAATCTTCTTCCATGGGATTCTAAGAGAGTATCTGCTCCATTTCCTTCTTGGGTAGGCCTTGGGGTGGGGGAGAGCTGCCCATGGCTGTGGAACTTGGGCGTCTAGGAGTTTCAGTATTTTCAGCATGATACTTGGCAGGAGGGTAGCCCTACTTGCATAACCATGACTGTTGATGGTGACTGCCTCCTGCATGGGGCCCCTTGACCACTCACCCCCTTCCCAGCTGCCTGGAGAGGGTGTCCAGGCAATAGTGGGGCAGGGGAGTGACCCATAGGTCAGAACTCGTGACCACCCCTGGATGCCAGAGCTGTGCAGGCTGTGTAATTTGGGGGATCACCAGTTGGGTTAACATTATTTTGGGTGTTGGGAGTCTGGGGCTTAAGGAGAATGGGAATTAGGAAACCAGAGGCAGGGACAGCCAGAAGGAGTAAGTGGTGGCTGGGAGGAACCCACAGCCAGGGTGGAGACTTCCTGTCAAAACAGCCACTTATCCTGGCGGGAGAGTGCATTCCTTTCCCCCAGGAGATAAGAAGGCCAGATTTTCCTTTCTCAGGGCTCCTTTGAGCTGAGAGCTGCACTGGGCAGGCCAATGGGGGCTCTGCAGGCTGGGGTGGGGTGGGGTCTCTGTCATTCCCTCAGTGGGCCCCAGCCTGACCAGCTCAGCTGCTGGCACCCTGCCCACACTCTGCATCCTCGGGTAAGCACCGACCCCTTCAGTGCAGCCAACAGTTGAATCCAGTCTCCTGTCTGTGCTTCAGTTTTTGTACCTGAAAAATGCACCTACCTCATCAGGTTGCTGTGAGCTAGTGTACGTAAGGCCCGGGAAACAGCGCCCAGCACAGACCCTGCTCAACGTAGGTGGGTCACTAGTATGCCAAGGTACCTCTTTGTTTCCTGGGCCAGGAGAGACCCTAGTGCCTTATCATTCTGGGGCATGTGACAGTTGTTTCCTCTGTAGACCTCTCCAGACAAAAATCTCTCATCTCAACTCCCTGACCCCAAGGCCATTATAGGAAAGGTTCATTAAGCATTTAAAATAGAGCCAATGTCAGCAGATGGAGCGATTTCTTGGATATTAGAAATCATTGTTCATCAGGAAAAGTTTCATCCTCCCTTTTACAAGTGAGGAATCCGTTGCTCAGAAGGACCCCCAGGACTGCCCCTCCTCGATTATAGGGGTTGGCAGGAACCTCTCTTATTACTGGAAACTCTCAGCCATCCCCACCCAAGGGGGCTGCCCTGATATCACCCCAGCCAGGGCCCTTCATCCCCTGAGTTGCCCAGCACTGGGGGCTTTTTGGGCTGTTCCTGACAGCCAGTTGTCCCGGAGGGTGGAGGCCTTCCCCAGGGGCCTGGAGGCTCCAGGCTGCTCCTCCCTGCGCCCTCTGGGCAGGCCCAGCCCCACTTCTGACTTCCCTTCTGGCCACTGCTGGAATGCCCAGCCCTCCCTCTGTGTATTTTCTCTCTGGGTGGGGGCCTGGGAGCTGGAAACCCTGTTCACATCCTCTCCCCACCCTCCCTTTGGAGGGCCAAACTCACTAGGGCTGAAGCCAGAGAGGAGGCTGTGGTCTGGGGAAGGCTCCCAGCTCACTGCCCAGAACTCCTTTGGGAAAAGGAATTTGTGCTGTGGCGGTGCCTGGGGGTGGGGGGGCCTCTCCCAAACCTATCACATTGCCCCTTCTGTCTTTCCAGTCCATGATCAACACCATCCAAGTCAATACAGCCCAGTTCAGTTCAATTTAAAAAAAATTTTTTTCCTAACAATTTTTATTTTATTTTATTTTATTGGGGAATATTGTGGGACAGTGTGTTTCTCCAGGGCCCATCAGCTCCAAGTAATCGTCCTTCAATCTAGTTGTGGAGGGTGCAGCTCAGCTCCAAGTCCAGTCGCCCTTCTCAATCTTTAGTTGCAGGGGGCGCAGCCCACCATCTCATGCGGGAATTGAACCAACAACCTTGTTGTTGAGAGCTCACGCTCTTACCACCTGAGCCATCCGGCCGCCCCTCCAGAAGCTCAGCGGCAGCTCGTTGTCTTCAATCTAGTTGCAGAGGGCGCAGCTCACTGGGCCATGTGGGAGTAGAACTGGCAGCCCTGTTGTTTAGAGCTCCACCTCTAACCAACTGAGCCATCCGGCCGCCCCTAAAATATTTTGTGGAGCATCTATAGTGGACCAGGATTGTCATGATCCAATTCAGTGGGAAATCGGACTTGGTACTGCGCAGACTCCAACTGGACTCCAGGCGAGTTTACTGATCCATCTTCAGTCTTCTGTGCGTGGCTTTGAGCAGTTGGCTTCCATCTCTGTACTCCAGTTTTCTCAGTTGTTAGAATCAGTCAATGACTTAGACCGTCAAGTTTTCATTATCTGCACTAATGGAGGGAACCCATGACACTGAAATAATGGAAGGCATTATGCCATTACTTGTAATTCATAATTGCTTTGACTCATTAACATATTAAACTGTAGTAGGGAGCTTGTCTGACAGTTTGGGAATGCACATTGTGTCAATAGCCACAGAGAAAGGAAAGGGGCATCCGGGAGGTAGGGGGCGGTGCTGACATGCTCTGGAAGCTAGTTTGGGATTTTACATCTGCCATTGAAAATCAGTGGTGTATTTGGATGGTGTGTTTTCAGTCTTGAGAATGAGCTTCTGGATGGGCCACTTCCAGAATGAGAAGAGTTCTGAGAAATCGTACCCTGCGTTTGGGAGTGTGGTCTGCTTCACCTGCGTGCTCATCAGGAATGCAGACTCTCAGGCCCATCCCAGATTGAGAGTCAGAATTTGCATTTCAAAGGGGAAAGGGTTCACCTACAGTCCAGCTGAAGGCGAATGTGGCAGAACCATGGTATAGACCCACGTGTCCTAACTCTTTGTCCTGTCACAGTTTTTCCCTGAGATCTTTAGGGCCCTTGTTCTCTGTCCCAGGGAGGAAGAGAGTAGCCTGGAATGCCCCCAAATCCATACTCTTTGGGCTCAGTTTGACTGGATGCATCCTTCCTTCCTGTGACCTGTGACTGCCTCATTCATTGCATCTCCCAGGGGTGAACACCAAAGCCCAGAGGAAGAAAAACTCCACTGACCAGCCCCAGTGGCCAGAGGCATGCTGGGTTTAACTGCCTTCTTTGTCCACCTTAGACCGGCTGGGGTCAGGCAGTGTCTGAATGAGTGAGTGTGGAAGGGCTGTTTGGGCAGGAGCTCGGTGGGGCACTTAGTGGCAGGAGGGGCCCTGGACACGCCCTTTCTTCCCCTTTTCATTGACCTATGTCAGGCTGTTATTTCAGACTCATTGCCCCTTCCCCCAGGCTACAGTTCTCTGTCCTCATGAGGTGATGTCTCAAGAGTGGCCAAGGTAGAAGGGGACTCTGGCCAGACCATCCTAAGTTCCTGTCCAGCTCCGTGGAGGAGGACCTAAGGAGGAGCCGTGTCCTACGGCATAATGCTTGGAAAAGGCCCCCTTGGAAAAGGCACCCAATTGTGTTTCCCGTCGGGCACACCCTACTGCACTTCCTCCTCCTCTGGTGATGCTCAGCTCGTGCTTGGTGGCCTTCTCTTGCCCTGCCAGTGCCCCTCCCCTCGCCCCACCCCAGGTGCTGTTTGGGGGTGTATGTCCCTTCCCAGAACCTCAGCCTCTCCTTTCCTTTTCCTTGTAGAGTTGCTCTTCCTGTGATCTCCCAGGCCCAGACTGCCCTTTGGGTCTGGCGGGGGGCCCCTCCCTGCCTTCCTCTCTCCCGGGCCCTTCCTCCACTCTTTCTATTCCTGGTTGGACCAACCTCTCCCATTGTCCATTCCCAGGAAAGGGCTGTCTTGCTGGTCAAAGGGTTGGCGACTGGAGCCAAGAAGAAAGCCAGTGCCGGAAGCCACCCCCCCACCCCACTGGGAGCCAGGCTCCCAGTGGGGTGGTGGGGCCCGAGTGCCAGGGTCAGTTTTAGAAATCTCACTTTCTAAGTTAGTCAGTGGTTGCAGTCTGACATCCACATGCGGGAGCTGATGACTTCCCGACTGCCTGTTCTACTTTCAGCAGACCTCAGTGCCTGGGGTGGCAGGGGTGGGGGGGACACAGGTGCCATAAAGAGTTTCCTATCAGTGGCCTCACCACAGGGTTTTGGGGCCCAGCCTAGCCCTGAGCGAGCTGTGCTTTGTCGCAACTTGTGACCAAGGCTGACTGCCTTTGGCCGAGGCAAGGTGGATGGGGTCCCATGAGCGCCCCTTGGGAACAGACAGTGGACCCACAGCACCATAGCCCACTGGTGGCATCCCAGGAAGCTGTGTTACCCTAATTCTGGGAGAAAAGTCCAAGCCTTTCTGCAGACAGACCTGCAAATGTCTTCCCTCTGCCTGTTCTTGCTTGGGTTTTGTTGTGATTTGTTTTCTTTGTAAAAGCATATAGTTCAAATGGGACCAAAGTATTTATTTTTTATTTTTTAATTTTTTTTGGATATAGAAAGAGGTCAAACCTAGTTGCATTTACATACAGAGGCTGCAGGCACTGGGCATCCCAGGCCTTTCAGATTTGGAAGATGTTGAGAGGACCCCAACCTGGCTCCCCCATTTTACCAAAGCAGAGGAGCTGAAAGGCTTATAGAAGCAAAGAAACAATTTTTAGAAACCTCTGGGGAAACAACTCTGGGATGAGTTGCAGAGAGATGGCACGGTTGATGGAAAGCATTGAATTCAGACAGACCCGGGGTCCAGGCTGGGCTCTGCCTCCTCCTAGCTGTGCAAGCACCAACCACTCACATATCCCTCAGCCAATGGCATTCCACAGGGTGGGCCCATGCCTGCCCCCAACTGATGGAGAGAGGGGGACGCTGTGATCTCCGGGGATGCTCCATAAGGTTGAAAGGAACCTTGCTGCATGCATCTCTGTGAGGGAGGGCAGTGCCAGGGCCCGGGGACTGGCTTTCTGGAGGAGAGGCAGTGGCTGTAATACAGGCAGGTCTGGCTGTGTGATGTTGAACCAGATTCTGAGCCCGGTTTCCTCACCTCTGCTTGTAGGGTAGTGGTGAGAATCGAGGATGACATTGTAAAGGACCAGTGATTGGCATGCTGGAGGTGCTCAGTAAGTGGCCGCTCATCATTATTCTCAGGAGAGAGGTTGCCGTGGGATGTCCTTGGGGGACCTGCATAATCTCTGCACACACAGAGACTTGGCATTGCCTGGCAGGGACTGCGGTATGAAGCACTGTTGGCTGTGTCACTTAGGGACACTGTCCACTCCGAGGCACAGCGTGGTCACAGTCAGGGCTTTGGATGCCATAGGTGCACGCAAGGCCTGGCAGAATCGTCTCAGGTGCAGTCAGCCCCTAGCGTAGAGGTTCTGAACCTCAGGGTCCATTCCCCCCAGAAAGGCTTTGGAGGCCTGGGAAGCCCACAACGGTATGCAAAATGTGCTGTCTATGGGGAGAGAGGCCATAGCTGTCATCAGAGTCTCAGTTGGGGCCAGGACTACAAGACCTTTGATTTGGATGTCAACAAATCAGGCATCAGAAACCACTGTAAGAGAACATGGCAGGTGGTATCTGCTCAGCCCAGCTAACTTCAACCCAGGCCTCAGCTAGCAAGTACAAGCCAGTCAGAGACATCAGGGCCTGACCAGCTGGACCATCAGGTTTGGGGTGTGGGAGAGAGACCAGGGCCCTGTGGGGCAGGTGAGGGCCAGTGGGGCCAAGCCTCTGTGGGGCCTGGCTGAGGACTGGGGACCTGAGGTGGTGGTGGTGATAGTGATGGGCCTGGGTGTGGAAGTCACAAGGACCTAGGAAGGGAGGGGAAGAGCAAATGAGGCAGGTCCGCCATGCAAGCCTCTGGGGCTCCTGCTCATCCATTGGAAAATGGCATATGCGAGGGGTAGGCCCTAGGTCTGTCACTGCCTGAGTGGGCTTGGTCAAAAAAGTCATAAAATGATCTTTCTGGGTCTTCAATTCTCGTTTGAGGGAGATCACTGCAGGCTCTCCTCTCAGAGTCTTATTCAGCGATCTCAGGCTATGTTCCGGGTAGGCATGGCTATGGGCTGTGGGTAAACCATCTTTCTCTCTTACTCAATTTTCTTGTCTTTTTTTGATCCTTATTTTATTTGCTCTGTCTTATGTTTTTCTCATAAACCATTGAAATCATTTTGAGAAGCAGGGGGAGAATAGATGGAAAGAAGAAAAAGATACTTGTTTATAGAAAAGCTACCTAGAGAAAGTGGGTTTACAGTTATGGGATGTTTTGTTTGTTTCTCTAAAAGATAGTATATTTTGATGATAAGTCAATTATGCTCATTAAAGACAATGTGGAAAATTTGTAAGCTTAAAAAAAGAAATAAAAAGAAATTGCTCATAATTGTATTATACAGACAACCACAGTTAGTATTTTGGTATGTTTCTTTCTAGTTTTTCCTTACATGTTTAAATTAAAACTTTTTTTGTATTTATTGTATAAATGGTATTGTTGTCTTAACATATATCATATATAACATGGATAGTTTTCTATGGTACTAAAATCTCTTTATAAGCATTTAAGATACGGCAGCCCTCGATAGTTAGACATTTAGACACCGCCCCCGCCCCCATTTTACATTATTATAAATAAAACATTGCCAAACGCCTTTTGTCCATAAAATTCTCTTCAAAGTTAAGGTTATTTCTTGAGAAGGACTCAGAACTGGCCTTGAGGGCTGGGTAAGCAGTCATGTCAGTGTGAGGTGTGAGTGTGTGCTTGTGATTGTGTGAGGGCTGCATTTTTGTTGGTCCTGCAGAGAAGGGAGGGGACGGAGGCAGGCTTCCTCCCCACCCCCGTGTGAGTCGAGTGACTCATTCTCCCATCTGTGGATCTTGTAGATGGGATGGAGGGAAAGAAAAGGCTTCCCAGTCACTCCTATGTGGGGCCTGAAATCCCTTTGACCCTTCAGACTGACGGGAGCAAAGCACTTCAGGCCTGGTGACCAAATACCTGCCTGTGTCAGGGCTGCCTCAGGGAAAGCAGACATCACGGGAGCCTGATGAAGTGTTAATATCCTGCCCGGGCGTGCACAGGCCTGAGCTCAGATGTACTTTCAAACCTATGAATCATTCCAGATTGGCTGAGCTCCATTCCAAGGCAGGCTGGGCTGGTTTTCGCCTCAGAAAGGCTAGTCATGGGGTCAGCCAGCGGATAAACCTAAGTTAACTTAGCCATTATTGCTTTTTTGTTAATGAGGGGTGGACCGGTCGTGAAGATGCCAAACCATTCAGAAATGTTGCCCAGTTCTTGGGATTCTAATGTCCCAGGACAAATTCTGTGTTCAGAGAAGAGAGCATGCGACCGTGATTTTAAATCCTGACTGGACTCCCAAGGGTCCTTTGTGCTTCACTGAGCTTTCATTTTTTTTATTTTTTGAAAATATTTTTCCTATGAAGTTATGAATCTTGGAAGCTGTGAGAAGCGCTGGTGATCTCATTGGATCATCAATGAGCGGGAGCTCTTTTGTGGATGGAAGTTCAGGGTGAAGCGAAGCCCTGAGGTAGGTGGAGGACCTGCAAGGAGGAGACTCTGTCATCACAGGTCGAGGCATTGGCTGTGGAGAGAGGAATGAGCGCCCACCCTCTGGTTGCAGGGATTGATGAAAAAAAGGGTAGGATGGGCTTCTCTAGGACTGTACTTAACAGGAACAAACCAACTCATTCTCAGAGATGAGATTCAGAAGCAGAAGCTGGATACCCTGGGTGTTCCTGAGCCCAAGAACACTTCACTGGTCTTAAAATTCCACAACCCCCTAACATGTCTATAGATGCTGTTCAAAGTGACCTCCTTTGACAAAGAAGCAAAGTGCCTGTAGGATTAAAATCACTTGAAAAATTTCATTCAAGTCAATGTACAAAATGTTTAAAATGCTTTGAAGAAATCGGATCTGAGATGTTCCTTCTATAAAGTAATCTGTGAACAAGTCAAACTGAAAGCATGGAAGCAAGATATGCCTGCAGCCAAGATCTAAGAGAAAGATTCTTTTCACAGTGACCCATATTTGCGACCTACCTGCTGTGTCCCAGGTGCAGGGCTTGACTGTGGTGGACAGAGAGGTGTAAGACTGAATTTCTTGCCCCAAGGAGTCTAGTAGGAGAAAGACCGAATGGCTAGTCCTGGTGTCAAGGCACTTAACGATGGGGGAATTCATTCTGATTAGAGAGTTCACGTAAAGCCCAGAGGAATCCACATGTGAGACGGGCTTGAAGAGTGAGCAGGACACTGATGGTCAGACATGTAGGAGAAAGGTCTGGAAGGCAGGGGACACAGGGATGGGGCCGAGATGGTGTTCTTGGGAAGAGTTGTTGGTGTGACTGTTGGGAGAGGAAAAGGCCAAGGATGAATAGGAAGTGGTGGGAGGTTGCCAGGCTGGAGAGGGCTTTGACATTCATCTTAAAGAGTTTAGACTTTATTCTGTAGCTAATGCGTTCCCATGTGAAGGTTTCTGAGCAGAGAGGTAACTTAATTTTTTAAATTAACAGCAAACACATAAATAAATGCTCATTGAAAAATTTCAGCTGCACTGACGTTTATAAGCAAAAAAATGAAAATGCTCCCATTCCCAGAGGTAACTATTGTTATCCTTCATGTTATTTAATCTACCTGTATCTGCATAGGTAGATACCTCAAAGTCAAGCCTAGAAGTGGGAAGGACGATGGTTCTGTCAGACCTTCTCTCTGTCTCTCTGTCTCTCTCTCACACATACCCACACCCACACCCATGTTTTAACATTTAAAATTACATAAAATAGGACTGTAATCTAGGGAAGCCTGTGCTGTCTCTTATCACTTGGCTCATTTCGCTGTCCTTGTATGTTTCAGAACATGGTTTTGTTGGATATTCACCGGAACTGCTGCAGAACAACACTCTGCCAGACTACAGCCCTGGGGAGTCCTTTTTCACTGTCTTTGGGGTGTTCTTCCCAGCAGCGACAGGTATTGTAATGTGGATTCTTTTTCAGGCTCACATTAGGGATATAAATACTTGGTTCCCAAAACTCAGAGTCATAATTGACCTTCGTGTGCTCCTAGAATGTGTATCTGACTGTAGAGACGGCCTTGGCTTTGATGAAAAAAATCTATCATTGAATAATAACAGTTTACCTGCTTATAATTCCCGAAGGCCTCCAACATGATTTAATCCTCCTTAACCTCTATACTTACGTATTGACACCTCTTGGGGAAGTTAGTAGAGGGGGTATACTTCTCTTAGGGCTGAGCGGGATGGACTCCTTAGCAGGACAAGCTGCCTTTCTACCCTGGAATGAGTGTAAACTTGGTCTAGAACTCCCTTCCCCTGTCCCCTGACCCCTCCGTCTTCTCCCCTGGGACGGGAGAAACACTACTTTCTTTTCTCGCCTCTGGGTGTGGACGAAACCAGGATCCCAGGGGCACTGAAGGAATCTCTGTAGCCTACCTTCCTCACTTTCCCGTTCTGAAGTGACCCAGGAGGAGCCTTCCACTGCTGAGGTCCCCATAGAGCTCTGGTCTCATGCTGGGGCCCTGGCTTGGAAGGCAGTAAGCTAACATGCTGATCAAATGACCGACCCATAAGAAATAACCATTTGCTGGAGACTGAGCTTGTCCCCAGGGCACAGACTCAACAGTATTTCACTCTTGATCAGGCTGTGTGGATGCCCTGGAGTGTTGCTGATTTTATCTCCTTATCCGCCTCTCCTTTTCCCTCTGCCTTCCTATACATGGCCATTTCCTTGCTTGTAATCTCCCCAAATAGGATAGGGGTAGAAAAAGGGAGGAGAGGCTACTAGAATATAGAAAATTTAAAAGATTGTTGGTACCAAATATTGGCAAGGGTAGGGAGAAACTGGAACTCTCATACACTGCTGATGGGAACATAAAATGGTACTACCATTTTGGAAAACAGTTTGATGGTTTCTTAAAAGTTAAACACAAATAGCCCGCCATTCTACTTCTAGTGACCTACTGCAGAGAAATGAAAACATGTGTCCATATAAAGACACAAAAATTCAAAGCAGCTTAATTTGTAATAGTCCAAAACTGGAAACAACACCAATATTCATCAACACATGAGTAAATAATCAAATTATGGCATCATCATACAATATAAACTACTCATCAATAAAAAGGTATGAACTACATGCAACAATATAGATGAATCTCAAAATAATTATGGTGTATGAATGAAGACAATAGAAGAGTACCTTTTACAAAAAATAAAATTGTAAAATCTCCATTTACGTAAGATTCTAGAAAATGCAAACTATAGAAATAGCAGACCAGTGGATGCCTGGAAATGGGGGTGAGGGAAGCAGGAGGCGGGGGTATGAGGAAATTTCGGGGGATGAAAAAATACATTCCTGACTATGGTGATGTTTTTATAGGTGTGTTCGTGTCACAACTTTTCAGATTGTTACCCTTTAAACATGTGCAGCTTATCGTGTGTCAGTTATGCTTCCGTAAAACTGTTAGAATGAAAGAAAGTGAACAACTTTAATCACCCTTCCTCAAGCCGTCCGTTTTCTCCCTCTAGCAGTGGCCCCATTTCTCTTCTCTTTGCAGCCAGACACCAGAGCTTTGTCTGTGCCCCCATCTCCGTGTTCCTGCCCCCTGCTCACTCTTTCACCCTCTCCTTTTGCAAGTCCCAGCCTGTCTCCCCAGGGAAATGATTCCTTCCAAAGTCTTCAGTCATCACCACGTGACTCCATTCCAGGGGCGTTAAAAATGTGCAGTGTGTTTGGCCTCTTCCAGCATCCCATTGCCTCCATTTCTCTTGCCTTTTGGGGCGCAGCACCCTGCTTGTCTCCCTCCTTTCTGACTTGCCCATAGAGGTGCACCCTCGTCTGCCTGCCCGTTAAATGTTGGGGTTCCTCAGGCTGTGTCTTCTTTCTCTGCTGTTTACTTTGGAATCTCATCCCTGCCCATTGTTCAGCGACCACCGACAAAGCTGATGACTCCCAAATTGTACCTCTAGCCCGGACTGCTCTAAGCTGCACGTCATGTTTCAGTTGCCTGCATCACATCTTCTCTTGGGTATCTCAGACCCAACATGTTCAGAACCAAACCCGTGCCACCTTTCCCCCAACTGCTGCTTCTCCTCTACTCCTGATCTCAGGAAATGGCACCTGCATCCAGTCAATTGCTCGTGCCAGCAGTGGGGAGTAATTCATGATACCTTCCTTTTTCTTACCAATACCCTCCAAGTCCTATCAGTTGTACCTTCTAAAGGATGTACTTCCTTGACTGCTATTCTGTCAGTACCACCTGACCACTCTGGTCCAAGCTTCATCTCTCACCTGGATCACTGCAGTGGCCTCCTACCTGATGCCCCTTGAGGTTTGGCCACAGGCATGAGCGTGGAGCTGGACTTCAGCAGTGGCAGGTAGAATCCTGGTCCTCAAATCCGGGTGTGCCAGAAATAGTGCATTTCTTTCATTTTTATGAATTGAAAAGAGAGTCAGTCTCCAAGCCTTCATTTTTCCAGGATGACTGAACACTGATGTCAATCATTGTTCATTCCTCTGCCTTCCCCTGCTATTCTGTTCCAGGGTCTTAGGGTCTTACCAAGTACCAACGCATGTTAGGGGACTCTGGCTCATCATCGGTACACAGAGCTAGGCCTTCCCATTTTCTAGGTTCATGCTCTCTGCTGCTTCGGAGCCACTTTTGGGGACCAGAAATCTGCTAAGCCTGGGAACCCTCTGCTTAGAGTCTATGCATTTCCCAGACCTTAATTTCTGAGGTCTGGCTCGACGCCCTCTAGTGCTGCCAGGCAGTGGGCCCCAGGTCCTCACTGCTCCAAATCCTGTGGGTTTTTCTCTCCTTGCCCCCAGCTCCAGCAGCAATTTACTTTTCTAATACTGGGGACACTCCTGTCCAGGGCCAATTTTGTGGGTATAAACCTGTGCGGACACAGTGTTGCAAGCTCAGGAGGGCCTCAGACTTGGTTTAATGCTTTACTGTTGCTAAAATTCTGAATGATTTTTGTACAAGGGATGCTGTCATTTTACTTGCACTGGATCCTGCAAACTCTGTTTCTGTCTCCCCTATGCTTTCCCTAACCATTCTGCGGCTTCTTTTCTATTTCTTTGATCCTCTAAAATCTCCTAAGGGCCCAGGCTTTTGAGAAACAGAACCCCAAACAGCATGGAGGCGTGTTCTACTTCTTCCCTCCCGCATAGCACCCCAAGGCAATAAAATACAGTTGACCTTTGAACAACACGGCTTTGAACTGCTCAGGTCCCCTGAAATGCAGATTTTTTTTCAATAAATGCATACAGTACTGTAAATGTATTTTCCTTATGATTTTCTTTTCTCTAACGTACTTTACTGTAAGAACACAGTATATAATACATATGACATACAAAATATGTGTTCAGTGTTTATGTTCTCGGTAAGGCTTCTGGTCAAAGTAGGATAGTAGTAGTTAAGTTTTGGGGGAGTCAAAAGTTATACACAGACTTTTGACTGCTGGGGGGTAAATGCCTCCAATCCCCTTGTTCAAGGGTCAACCAATAAGTCAACTTCCTCTCCAGTGGACAGAAAAGGAAAGGAGGAAATAAAATAGAGGGAATTTTTTTAAAAGTTAATATCTGAAAACATTTTCCAGCTCCCCCTCCCCCTGTCCACCTTCTGACTCCCTGACACAGATGGCTCACGCATTCAACGGGCATCCCACCGAGGTGTTTCCTTGGGCCTGATGCTGAGTTCCATTGCCAAGTTAGGAACCCCTGGGCGCAGATGCCAGGTTAACAGTTACACCTGAGGCAGGGCTGTGGGCCTCCTTGGCTGGCAGCACCCTAGTGTGTGTGCTTTTCAGGCAGCCGTAGGAAGTTGCCTCAGTAATGTGACCTGGCTGGACTCCCTGCACGCTGCTCCCACAGCTTCCCTCTTTGGTCTCCCCAGACCCTGAATCTTAGTAAGAGAGGGGGTGCCTGGTCTGAGAGGGGGCAGGTGGTGACAAGCCAGCCCTTCAGCACTTTTCTTTTCAGGCAAGAATTAGGTTTGAAGACGCCACTCAGCAGCCTAGAGTTTGAACTGGACTGATATGTGAGGTCAGTTAGTCCAGCGACTGTCAGCTTTTTGTCTTTTAATCCATATTTGTTTTTGATAATTATACTAAAAAACTCACACTAGAAATTCTGAGATGCCTCCCTGGACCAGACAGGGGTAGCTTTGTCCTCCTTTTGAGGAGGATTACTACCTAAGAGTATTAGGCAAGCTTTATTTTCTGTGGTTTAAATTATGAAAATAATTTTTGTAATGTTCCAAATATAAAGTTATAATATTGAACATACTGTCTACAAAGGTTTCTTTTACCCCACTCCTCTTAGGTGATGTGCTTCCCTGTCCCTTCCACGCCCCTCAGCCCAAACAGGTTGAGAATCACTGATCTGATCCTTTGACCAACTGGGAAAAAAGGAGCACAGAGTTTCGGAAGGATTGCTAAAGGTCACGCAGCTAATTAGTGACCCAAGTTGGGCCACCATCCTGCTGTGAAGGGTTGCCTCCCCTCACTCTCTCTCTGTTTTCCAGGGGCCTCAATATAAACACCGTAAGCAGGGTGAACAATTTGTATCACTTGGCTTTCCCCTGGCAGATGTTCTGCTGAACTATGAATGATTGGCAGTTTCCATGGTGATGGATTTGCCAAGGATTAGCTCCGAGTGAGTCATGGCTGGGGCTCTCTCCAACGCCATCCTCTTCTGGAACAAGAGAACCTCCAGGCTGTGGAGAGGGGCGAGAAGTTTGGAAGAACAAACACTTTAGTCTCCCCACCCTGTGTCTCTATCTCTGGCCAGAGACATATTATGTAGGTTGCTTCAGAGATTTTATTCCCAAGGGCAGGAGACTTCCTGGGAACAGCAGCTGAAGACTAGGTTTTGGTGGCTCCTCTGGATTTAGGAAGCAAGTCCTTTTGTCCTTCTGTCCTTCTGACTGCACTCCACCACACCCTGTGGTAGTGGCTGCAGGGTGGGGCTGGGGCCTTGGAGTAGACTCTGCATTTGCTTTGTTTTTAAAAGTACTTTCCTTCTCCAAGCTGTACCACTGAACTTTCCCTGAAAAACAAACATCTCTCCCTATAGGATTCAGTCCCTCTCTCTCTCTCTGTCTGTCTCTCTCTCTCTCCCTCTCTCTTTCTCTCTCTTTCACATACACACACACACACACACACACACACACACACACACACACACGAGCGTGCACATACACACACTCTTGTGGCCACTCCAGGGATCTGAGACCACAATGCATGGAGGAGCTAGGAAACGGAAATTTACTGGGAATCATACCAGTGTGTGAAGTCATGTAACCCCTGTCCCCAAATCTCAGACTTACTGGAAGGGACAAGGGCCTGTTGTGGTTGACCACACCCAGCATAAAAATGTAGCAGAGAAACCAACAGCCTTTACCAGAATGTCCAGAGCACCTTTGGTCAAGAGCCGCGCTATTTCTGTGACGTCCTTGACTTCTCTGGGTCTGATTCCCTCCCCGCTCACACACACACCCCGAGAAGCCCTCTGGATCAGGGGCATCTCCAGGAGCGTCAGGCGGGGCCTCAGGGCCCGCCCCACCTCCAGCCTACCTCCTGCATCCCTCCCCTCCCAAGCATGTCCTCAGTCTCCCACGTTATGTCCTATACGTGACACAACGACGACTCTCTAGGCCAGAATGGGGCCCTGGTTTAAGGAACAGAGAGACCCAAGTAAGGACAACTTGAAGATAGGGCTCACCTCACTTCACTCCGATGGACTTCTGAGCAGGAGCAGGAGAAAAACGAAGGGAGCTTTATAATTATTATACATGTTTATTTTTATAATTTTATATGCAGAGTTCATTTATAATTTTATCAAAATTGTTATAAATACCTATAGTAATCATATCATTACAGTAGCTTCTCTGTCAGGCACGGTGCTGAGCACTTTAGATGGAGTCTTTCCTTTAAACCCCACCACAGCCCCACTGGTTCCGGCAGAGGCAGATTTCCCAGGAAGCCAAGGAAACCTAGTCAGGATCCCTCACTTCTGTGAGCACCTTCTAAAGTTCTGTTCCTAAGTTCATGTTTATAATGCTGAATTTTTTTCAAAAAGTTTCAAGCCCCATAAAACCTGGATGCTTCCATAGGTTCTATTATTAATCTAATTTGCAGATGAGGTAACAAAGGCAAGAGAAATTTCCCCAAGATCACCTAGAAAATAAGTGGTGAACCTCATTGCTTGATATGTACTTTGGAGAGAAGGCTAGAAGACAGGACACACACATGTCTGGAGCATTCGCGACTCAGAAGCCAACAAATCTCTCTTGAGTCCCGGTGTTTGTCTGTCCCAGCAGAATCTCTAAGGAATTAGAGGGTCAGAGACTGACAAGTTCTGCCTCCAAGAATAGAGTGAAGAGGGGATGAATGATTTTTCCAGAAAGAGCAGAACAAAACACCAGTCAGCCAAGTGTGGAGAAGGAGTGGGGTTTGGAGCTAAGGTGGAAGGTAAGGAGAAGCTGCCAGAGTCCTTAGGAGCCCAAGGGACTTGTGGGTGAGGAATGGAGCCCATCCTTCCGGAGTGGGTATTTATTTATACCTACTAAGTGCCAAGTTAGTTCATTCTAACTTTCCAACAGTCCTGCAGGGTAAATAATCTTACCCCTGTTTATGGATGAGGCTCAGAACCACGCTGCCTCCAAACAGTGTTAAACTCCTTTCATCCAACGAAAAAAGGCAACAGGTAAGATTTGGGCAACTTTAGTGCAGGGATATCCTACCTTAATTAAAAAGAAAAATAATAAATCCATCAGCTTAAAAAAAGGTAGAAAATAGGCAGCAGAGAATCAATTAAGCTATAAATGGAAAGAGAAAATTAAAGGTTTCTGAGGACACAGATTTGGATTGAAAAACTCCCAGGAGGAAGCTTGGAAGTTTCTTGAGAAAGTAGGTAGTCCTTTAAAAAAACGACTAACAGAAACCATAAAATCTATGGAAAAGTATTAGGCTTCCCCACCCCCCCACCCCCGCTTTCTCCCCCGCATACTAATTCTCATTTTCAGGAATAAAAAAGAAAATAGGGTGAGAAGTAGGATTGTGATAACAGACAAGAAGTGAAGACTTTGATCTTTGTGTGCCGTGGTTGGCTAAGGGGGCAGGGAAATAAAGGAGATGACCGTTATCTGGCAAATGCTGGTAAATAAGTGGTTACCTGACCTTTATACTGGTTATTCTAACCAAGAGCTTATTTTTGAGATCTATAAGGGATCAGTTTTTCTCCTGGCCATCCATGTCCGTTGTCAGATGAAACGTTACAGCCAGGGCACCAAGCCCAAACCCCCTGTTACTCGGTGCCACCCACCGAAACTGTAGGCATAATGTCAAAGCCCCGGAGGCTATGGATGCTGCTGGAGGTTTAGCCTCGTAAATCTAACTGGTAAAGTGATGGCCAACACCATCTTACTTAGATGTACTAAAGCTGAGACAATCAAGATATGCTACGAGGCCATAGCACTAAGGCAGGAGACCAAGTCAGAAAGGTTCAACCTAGGAAGGGAGGCTGTTTACCTCAGTCACATACATGGTAACAATGTGCAGACTGTATCATCATCAGGCTCCAGGGAGAAATGTGGTTTAGCGTCAAGTGTTAGCTGCTTCCTGGAACTGCAGTGTGAGACCTGCGACGAGGGGAAATGCCCTCTACCAGGCATAGATTAGTAATTCGGAACTGGTGATGGAAGTACCTGTGGGTAAACCAATGCGTGGTGCCAGTTATGACTGATAAGTGCAGCCTTCTTGTGGGGGAGGTAACCCCAAATTAATCATGCAGTTTACTCTGTTTTAAAAAGGGAAATCCAAGGAAAGCATGGGTGTTAGAAAGAAATGGAGAGACTGTAGGACGTAGTGGAAAGAACACTGACTTGAGATCAGGAAACTTGTGGATTAATGCTGGTTCTGCTAACAATTAGATCAAAAACTTGGGCGGAGTCGCTTTTCCTGTTGGGGCCTCAGTTTCCTCATCTGAAGAAATAAAAGGGTGGAGCTGATCTTAACATCTTTCAGCTTTAAGAATCATTGATTCCAAATAGCCATTTTAAGCTATTTTAGATACCCTGCCAGGAAAAGTATAAAGATAGTAATTACAAAACGGACACTTGGTGTTTCCCAAACTGTGTTCCATAGAACACTAATAATGAATAAAATGTTTTAATTTAAAATAGTGTTAAATTATCAAAATAAGCTTTTGGAAACACTGTGTGCTACATTTCTCTTCTTAGAAATCGACACTGAAAATTAGCGTATTACAGGCACTCGTAAGTCTAACAGTAAGAACCTCTCTAATCTTTTTTAAAAATGTAGTATTTGTACAAACATCTGGCCACGAATGCTCTGGGGAACAGTCTGTTCCACGACACCCGAAATCTAGCTCTAACATGAACAATAACATTTTAAAATTGCACCAGAAGCAGCAAGAAAGCAAACTAGAGAATCTTTATAACATATGACAAGCATGGGCAAAAAATACTAAATCCAAAGAACTTTTCTAGATCTAACTGGCAAGCAAGACATTTATAATTCACCAGAACTAGAGATCATCTGCTCAAGAGTCGTCTGGTCACACAAGGGCAGAATTCTGGAAGCAGCAGCCACACAGTGCAAGCCAATCTGACCAGTGTCACACATCACCCACGTGACCCCAGGAGGAGTCACCCACGAGCAGCTCCCATTTCCTCGTCTCTGGCGTTTCGTGTCTGTAGTACTGACTACCTACTTTCCGGCTTCTCTGTTTTGTCTCAAAAGCCAACTTCCTAGCTGTCTGGGTCTGGCCCATTCCAGAGGGCGGCCTGTGTCATTGGCAGGCCCTTCTCCTCCCACTGACTGCGATCCCGGGGTACCCCATACCGGGCCAGCGAGGAGGACCTACAATCGAAGGCTGGGTCATTGGCTGTGTAAGGGATTGTGAGAAAAAAGAAGGGGTTTGTTGTGAACACCGAAACTGTTTGGAAGCAGGAAGCAACTAGGATCAATCAATCATTTTCCCAGACGGAAGTATATATTATAGCAGTGGAGTTCTCGTAGATCTTCATTCACTAACTTCTGTAAATAATCTGAAGGAAGGTATACAAAATGACATGGCAGCGTAGAGGAGGTGCTAAAATGGCAAAGAATAAATAGCAGCCGGTCATCTCACAAAGCTGAATGAAGGGGCATCAAATTGCCAGGGCTTGGGGGCAGAGGGAGGCCCCTGCTGTGGGAGGCAATGTGGGCAGGCAGGTGAGGCACCAGCACACCTGGTGATGGGTGGGGACTTTGGCAGAGGGTCAGACTTGGGGAGGTCTAGGAAGGGGCGGTGTTAGTGGGGCGTCAGGCAAACAGAGATCTGGCCAGGGATTGTTCTGGCAGCAAGTAGTGGGGCCCTAGGCCTTGAGCATAGCCTCAGTGACAGGACCTGGTCCCAGGAGCACTGGTCAGAGTAAGGCAGGCCCTGGGAATGCCTTGTTTTGATCCCAATAAGACCTGCACGTGATAAAAAATGAAATTGTACGGAAGTGCTTGTGACAATAAAGCAATAGTATCCCACTCCACCCTTTACCATTCCAAATACTCCTCCATAGGGGCAACCACTTTTAATCATTTTCAGTACTTTGAGAGCTAACTGCATTACCAAGCCATATGCCTGTACCTCTAACTTGATTAGTCAAAGTCAGACATAATCTATTGGCTCTGTGCTAAGAAATAGGAGAGGTTAGCTAATTTACATGTTCCTCCACCCACTTCTCAGTTTTTGATACTAGTTATATTTTCATTTTTCTTTTTGATTACTTTTATAACTTTAAATCGTGTATTTGAATCTCTGTTATTTTATCAATTCTAGGCTACATCCTTTCGCTCATTGTTGGTGTGGGAAATTGAGATTCTATGTTGTGTTTTAAGATTAATGTATTAGAGTCATATTTTATGCGTAAAATATTTTTTACAAGGAATGTTTTAGTTATCTCAAGGGACTCCTTAATTTTAAGGGAATCTGCATAATCCTTTTATATTTGCATTTTAGAGCAATATCAGGGCCATAACAACTTGATTATTAGCAGGTGAGTAGGCAAAATCCCATGAAAACTGTAGTTTACAACTTTAAGTGAACAAACACAGTTTCTCTCTCACACACGTACACACATACTCAAAGCTATTAAAAATTATTTTTTGTCTTAAGATTAAAAGTCAACAGTCTTTGTAACTTTAAAGACAAACTGTTCGATATTCTTGGAAATTTCTTAGCACTTAGAAATTCCCCTTTATGATGACAAAGTATAGAATAAGCATAGAGTTAACTTAAAATGTATCGCCACTGGTATATAAACATTTTCTAGACTTTTCCTTATCTACCTAACACATTTAACGGTTAGCTCTCCTTTCAGATTTTCTTATTAAACTGATTGAAGCTTGTTAACATTTAAGCCAGTTCCGAGCGAAGGTCATGGGACCTACATTTTGTTTCCTACTCTACAACAACAAAACTAGTAGTGCTTTTTCTCTTCTCTCTACTTCTCCCTCTTGTCACTTCCTAATATTGGTTAGCGATAGCTTTACTTTCACTGCACTAAGCTAGATAATATTTGTATTCTATTTTGTAGCTATAGTTATGTCCTCCGTACTTTGTCTATTGGTCAGTTGTTAGAAGTTAAATAACAATACACATCTGCACTATTATGACTATGTAGCTGTTGTTCATTGAAGAGCAAAGTAGTAGGCTAGAGTTCTATTCCTTTTGCTGTGATTATGATGATGATGATGTCCTTGTGTCACTTAGGGGACAACCGTTCCTAACATCATGGCCAAATGGGTCAGTGTTCCTAAATGTCATTGGTTGTTTAAAATCATGTCACATTTTAATTTGTTCATATTTAGACCTTGATTTTCTTGTTTACTTTTCCTGGAGTTTCAATAGCCCTTTTCTTGCCATAGTACACAGTCAGCATAGCCTTAAAATCGTTCAGTTTGTTAATCATACTGCCCATTGTGTTGACTTCAATTCCTATCCAGAGGCATCCCTCTTGGGGCCTCCATCCTTCAGCTCCAATTTCTGATGGTTTCTCTGCTGTACACCTGTTATTCTGGGACTTTATTCCATTCCTGACTTATCACCACTGTTTTCTGAATCTCATGGTTTCCTCCTTTATGGTTTACATACTCATTTTGCTGGAGTACATGCTTTAGAATCTTCCTCAGAAATGGCATGTGAGAGGTAAATTTTCTGAGCCCTTGTTTGCTTAACTTTACTTTCACTTAATTGGTAATCTGCCTACAATGCTAATTTCAAAATAACTTTTCCTCAGAATTTAAAATCAGTGCTCCATTGTTTTCTAGCATTCAGTGTTGCTGATAAGACGTCTGATGCTAGTCTAATTTTTGTTCCTTTGTAAGTGTTCAGTTTTTATCTTTGGAAATATTTAGTACTTCTCCTGAAATTACACAATGATGCATTTAGGTGTGGAGGGATTTGTTGTTGTTGTTGTTCTTTGTGTTGTCTACTTTATGAGATATTTCAACCTGAAGGCTGGTGTTTTTTTCAGTTTGGAGACACTTACCAGTTATTTTCTTTTGTTTTCTCTATTCTCTCTTTCTGGATCTCCTATTAGTTGGATGTTGTAACTCCAGGATTCCTCCTGTATTCTATTCTTTGCTCAAATTTTCTACCCCTTTATCTTTCTGTTCTACATTCTGGGATATATATTTAAGTTTATCTTTTAGATCTTTATTGCATTTTTAATTTAGTGATCATGTTTTTGATTTCCAAAAAGTTTTTCTTGTTCTTGGATTATTTTTTTGTTTTTCATGGCGTCTTTCTTTATAGATTGAATATTTTTCATGGATGTGTCTGGAACTGCTAGTGTTTCCTTCAAAATTCTCTTCTGTGTCCTGATTTATATGTTTCTTTCAGCCCAGGTTGTTCTATTTTTATATGCACATATCTGTGTGTTTGTTGCTGGTTTTCATCACATGCCTGACAATCTTTAGTTGCTGGTGTGGATTCCCTGCTGTAGTGTGTATAGGTCTGTTTTCCTGATAGGACTCTCCCTTCATGTGAAAGCTGACTGCAGCACGTTTATGAGAATGGCTGGTTCTGAGGAGGCTTCATTTGGGAGCAAACATCCACATTCGCAGCCCTGGTTTTCCTTGGGCAGTTTATTCAGATCCTTTAGAGAAGAATTCCAAGGCTTTCTTTTCCTTCCCTTTCACTCTGTATCATTTTCTACTTTTTCCGTGTGCCAGACATGTGTAGAAACTTTTCATCTACTTAAACTTTTCATCATCCCAATCCGAGTTGCTTATAGGCATGTATCCCTTTTTTCCTTTTGCTACCCTTTTAATAGGCTCTTGGGAGAGAGGGGAATAAGAAGAAAGAAAATGTGCCTAACGTGCCATTTTAAGCAAAAAGCCTTTTAAAAATTATTTTTCCATCATTTAAAAATGATCACTGTAGCAAATGGAAATATATAGACAAGTAGTTTTTTCATCACCCAGAAACAACATTGTGAACAATTTGAAACATATTCTTGTTCCTTTTTCTATGCATCTATCTATTCATGTTTTTTTTATATAACAAAGGGATCATACCATATGTTCTGTTTTCTAATATGCTTCTGAAAATGAAACAATAGCTTTTAAATACCTTTCCATGTCATAACATATCCCTGACTATTGGAGACCTGGTATTTATTGAAAGATGTCACCCCAATAAATTAAAAAAAAAAGAAAGATGTATCATCACTTACTTAGCCAATCTGCTGTTTTTAGAAATTAAATTGTTTCTATTTTACACTATTATAAATAAGCATTTACGAGGTGTGATTGAAAAATACGGTGAATGTTTAAATTAAAAGAAATTATTACAATAAAAGACACATTGCCATTAATCCCCCTCAAAATAACCACCCTCGCTTCAAACACACTTAACCCATTCTTCTTGCCACATTCTGAAGCAGTCCTGGAAGTCCTCTTTCATGGGAGTCTTTACTTTATCCTCCATCATGACAACGCTCTGTGTCACACATTGCTTCTGGTACGGCAATTTCTGTCAAATAAAAACATTATGGTGTGTCCTCATCTACCTTATTCACTGGATCTGGTACAACTTCTGGCTCTTCCCCAAAGTCAAAATGACCATGAGAGGAAAACGTCTTGAATCAATTCAGCACATCGAGGCAGCCACGACAGTGCAACTAAAGACACTCACGGAAGAGGACTTCCAGAACTGCTTCAGAAAGTGGCAAGAACAATGGGATAAGTATGTTTGAAGCGAGGGGGCGTATTTTGAGGGGGATTAATGACAATGTGTCTTTTACTGTAATAATTTTTTTTTAAATTTAAACATTCACCATATTGTTTGATCACACCTCGTATAAATACTTTTGGCTAAATCTTTACTCTTATCTGTTGACTATTTACTTAGGATAAAATCCTAGTAGTGGAATTGCTGGGTCAAAGTACATGCAGGTACCAGTCTTGGTCCAACATTCAGGATACTCTTTGAAATAGCCCCACTTGAACTTTCTGGCCCCATACTTTCACTTCACTCTATTTGAGCTTCCTTAAGCATTAGAGCAGAGGTGTTAAGAGGTTAAGAGCGTAATTATCAGAGTCAGAAAGGCCAGGGTTGAATCATAGCTTTTGCCACTTACTGAACGTGTGCCCTTAGGCTACTTTAATTAACCTCTTTGAGAACTAGTTTCCTTTTCTATAAAACGGGGGAAATAATTTTACTTTTCTGATGTGGCTGTTGTGGGATTAAACAAAATAAAAAAGAGCACAGGTAAAGCACGTAGCACTGGCCTGACAGGTGAAAGTTTCATAAATCTGTATTGATGGAGTCAGATCCACTCCTCCTCCTACGCCTGTGCAAAGTCTGTCTTCTAGTCCACATTTGAGAGATGCACCCACCCTCGGTGAGGCTTTCCTGACCTGGCTGGTAGAGTTCTTGTGGGCAGGACCCGCATTTGATGTGCAGAACACATCCTTGGTGTCTCTGTCTCCCTTCCTCTCTCTGGACACCATCCTGCACTGTGCCTTCTTTCTCCATTATCACAAATTCCTTCTCATGCGTGTACTTGGTGAGTAGCAGTGATGACAGGACTCGGTGTTGGTAGCATCAGGATAATTCTGTGGAATTTGTTTAGGGCCCTTTGGCAGCGCAGGAGATTTGAGCGTGGTCTCTGGCTCTGACTACTGGGTGGGACCTGCCCCAGGGACACCTGAACCCCAGTGTGGTCAGTGGGCTGCGGAGGCAGTGAACTCTGCTGAGCAGGCAGCAGCAGGCGGTTTGCTGAGGCTGAGCCTCCCAAGACTGTTAACCGGTGGAAGGCAGAGCTCATTATGCATCCTTGGGACCTTTGTGCAGCCTGCCAGAGACCTGCGTTGCCCTCATTACTTTGCACTGGGCCATAAGATGCGTTTGGGCTTTCCTCTCGAGCGTCACCCAACCCACAAAGGTCCTTTTCATGCCTGCGGATGCCTCCCTAGTTGTTAGGGGAGATTGAGAAGCTTGGTTTGCAAAGAGCTACAGCTGGGAGGGCTTACCGTGGGATAGCGTCCAGGAGGGGACCCTGAGGAGGGGAAGGTGATTTGGGGAGTACCCTGCTCACCGTTCTCCCATCTGGATGTCTTTCAGGAGTCATGGCCGGCTTCAACATGGGGGGTGACCTCAGGGAGCCCGCTGCCAGCATCCCCCTAGGCTCCCTCGCAGCTGTTGGCATCTCGTAAGTTCCCCTCGGTGGCAATCAGCTGGAGAGAGGGAGAGAAAACTCCAGGCAGAAGAGGGGATTGGCCCCTTTGTTCTGAGAGTGCCCCAACTGTGACCAATCTTTTACATATTCCAATCCTCCTTTTAACACTCAGCCAGCTGGAAAATGCAAGTCTGGTGGGTTTAGACGATTGCCCTTTCATACCCCCTGCCTGGGAATGCAAGGAAACGGGTTACTAGTACAGACCGGATCCTTTCTTTCCATTCTCCTCAGTCTCCTGCCTCCCCCTCCCGCACCCCCATTTTGAATTTGGGGATTTTTTTAAACCATTGAGTTTCCAGGATCACTGGAGGGAGCCTACAGAGGAAGGGCTTTGCAATCAGACAGATTAGAATTTGCATCTCAGCTCTGCCGCTGATGGGCTGCATGACTTTGGGCCATTAACTTAGCTCTCTGAGCCTCTTGTTTCTTTTCTGTAAAATGGAACAATGAGAATATGTAGGCTCTGTAGATTGTAGAGGAGATACTGTGTGTAAAGGCACGCAGTAGGAGCTCAGAGACTGGTCCTCCTTCCCCTAGCTAGCTTCCCCTCTCTACTCCAAGGCTGTCAGACTTCCTGGGTGTGAGATCACACCATGCCACCCACACGAGGAGGGTGGGTGGTGTTGGGTCTGTTTCTGACCTTCTAGAATCTTCTGTTTTCTTTCTGTACCACGAGATAAAGTTTCTCTGCCTTCATTGGGTGGGTGTGAAAGGCATTGAAATTGCAGACATGACCATGACTTGATAAAGTAGAAGTGCCTGCATTATTTTAACCATGACATTTAAAAAATATTAATATATGTATTTCACAAATGCTGCATTTGCGCTTAGCTTACTGTCATGGCACCGTTGCTCCTCACCAGCCACGCAGCATCAGTCTATTTTGTGCTAAGAAACTGAAGTCAACTGAGAGAGAGAGTCGGGAGTTAGGAAGGAAAGAAAAGAAAGAACCCTATCTTATTTTTGGTCAGAACTAGGAGGTCCCAGGAGGAACCTTTGGCCCATCCTCTTGCTGCCCAGATGGGAATGAGGCCACAGAGATCACGGGACTTGTTCAAGGTCATAGGGCATCTGGGGGCAGAGCCAGGTCACTGCAGGCCTTTTCACACTTGGCTTGGCTCTCTATCATCTGGGAGCCAAAAAACAGCAGGACTTAGAGGCCTGAAAGATCATCCACTTGTTCTCCCTATGGAATGAAGGGCTGAGGACTGCCAGTCAACCCTGGCCTGAATCCTGCCTGGCAAGCTAGAGGTACAGAGAGTGACCCCCGCCCCCAGACAAACTAGGGAGGCTCATGACCAGCCCTTCTCTTTCCTTGAGACAGGTCCCCGTGGGAACATGAAGGTGGACTGGGGTGGGTTGGGACGGGGTTGGCGAAGGTGGGGGCAGGGAGAGGGGAGCTCTGTTCTGCTCTTGGCTGTTTTGTAGGTGGTTTCTGTACATCGTCTTTGTCTTCCTGCTTGGCGCCATCTGCACCCGTGAGGCCCTTCGCTATGACTTCCTAATAGCTGAAAAGGTGGGTGAGTCCTGGACTAACCAGAATGCTCCATGTGGTGAGTCATTTATTTGTTCCCGTCGAGAAACGGCTGCCTGCCCCTTGCAGTCCTGCCTGGGAATCCATATAATCTTGGGCTCAGGATGGAAAGGTGGCGGGGGAAACATGGGAAAGTTAGAGGTTCTTCTCATGGATCCCTAGAAAAAGGTAACAACACCTGGAAAGGTATGTGCACCCAGGTGACTAAATAATGGACAAAAAAATCAGCACAAACACAGAATCTTTTCACCTGAAATCCAGCTCAACCAGCCCTTCATTTTTGCCATTAGCCTCACTTTCCACTATGAGCTGAATGTGTTGCTCACAAGCAGGTAAGAAAGAGACTGATGGACAGAGCAGAGGGTGGCAAGGTGGAGGGAGGTGGTGGAAGCCCAGTACCAGGGTGACAGCCTGGGGGAGGCATGCAGGAGGCCCCCCTCCTCTGAGGACCTGATCTCTCAGGTTCTCCACACAGGGTGGGACAGGGAGATTTGGCTGTAACAGCTTAGTTTCTATCGCTGCACATCCTGCCCTGAAAAGATTAGCGAATTCCTCACGTTCCACAGCTGCCCCTGAGCAGGCTGGAGGTCATGTGACGGTCACGGACGCTCATTTGGCATCTCTGGAACCCAGGAGAATAAGGTTTCCAGACACTTTTCTGGAAAACCCCCCCAAACTCCTACCTTCCCCTAAGTTGGAGGAAAAGTGGACTTCGAGATTCCATCATTTATCCGAGAAACGTGGAAGGTTAGAGAGCCTCTCTTACTCAGTAACTCCTGAGTATCTCTGTTCAAATTGTAGGTAAAAGTACCCTTTCCTATTGGTGTGGGGCTTTGCAAAGCAGCCTTGCTGATCTTCATGTAGGGAGGGCGGCCACTGCTTGGGGCAACCTGGGGCAGGAAGCTCTAACTGACTTCCTAGAGCTCCATTTTGGCTTGTTTCACGCACTAGCACAGGTTTATTTTTAAGGCAAGTAGCTGCTGCTATGAAGGTGCTGTTTGTTTTCAGGGGTCTTGACCTTACCACGAAGGCAGGTTTCGAAAGGGGGAGCAGTTCAGGCCCACCTTCCAGGGCCCAAGGTCTTAGACCACCCCCCGCCCCCCCCAGTGAGCAAGGTTTGCTCTCAGGACAGGAATCTATGCCCCTCATTTATGCCTGCGTGCTGGCTTTCATCGTGAGTTTCATCTCCCAGGGGCCTTTTCTCTAATTGTGGAATGAAAAGCTTGGCTGCCATAGAGGAATCAAAGGCCTCAGGGAACAGCAGAGCCTTTGATCAGGGGGAACTGCCTGCTGTCTGCTGCTTGCCAGTGGCTAGCTGGCTGCCTGCTTCTAAGCCTGGTTCCTTTCTAGTGGATTCCCTCACAGAGGTCTTTCAACCATCAGAGACTCTGCTCTGGGTGGAATGGGGCACATGATCCTCTGCTGGGGCTCCTCTCTCCCCTTTTTCCGTGCTTTGCATGGAAGCTAAGAATGGATACGTGGGAGGGCAGGCATCCTGTATCCAAGGAAGGTCACAACAGCACGAGAGTAAAAACATCTCCATGGACAGCACAGGGGAGCCTGTGTGGGTGGAAATTCCACCACTAATAGTAGACACATCCACGGGGGAAGCTTGTTGGGAATGCCACCTGTCTCAGACCGTGAAACAGGTAGGCAAGTGCTTAGCTGGTTGGGGGCATGTGCTCACCCAGGCCTGGCAATAATATGTAGGAATGTCATGCACACACAAGGGTGAGAGGCGGACAGTTAGTTTTTGGAGAGCATGAGAGACGGTTTCCTGGATGTGGAGTTGTAAAGCCTATAAAGGAAGGAAAGATCCTGTTCTTGGTTCCCAGTAGCAAACGGGCTGGTGCAGCAAGTAACCAAGCAAGGCAACTCCAAAAGAGCAGCAGCCTGGTGTGCTATCCCCCCAAAGCCCCCTCCACAGTGGGGACCACACAGGATTCCCCTCCCAAAACATCGAACCTCGGCTTTTCTCTTTTCCTGTCCTCTGGCATCCTTCCTTGGGACTGACTGGGCTGCAATAGCAGAAACTCTAAGCAGGCAGTGAGTTGGGTCACAGTACCTGGAGAATGGGAGGGTGTGACAGGAAGAGGTTGGAAGGTACAAGCGCGCAGTCTTAGGTGGTCACCAGCCCCGACCTACCAGCTTGATGTGGTTTTAATAAACTGCTCATCATGGATGTGCCTCGTGGCTACGGCCTCAATTCTGAGCCCATCCATATCCGAGCTTTCCTAGCCCTGAGGAAGCAAGGCCTCTTTGGTCTGGTGTGCGTGCCCTTCCGGGCACAGACTAGGCCCAGGCTCCATCACACTGCGCTTGGCCCTGGTTCTCACGAAGCTCCTCCATGCACGTCTCTCTCTTCCTCTGGAGTGTGTTCTGCCAGAACAATTCTCTTCACTGGCTGCCGGCTGTGCTGGATTCCTTTCCACTGACCTGCAGCTGCTCAGTTCATCTGTTCCTTTCTGGGTTTCCTGCAGCTTCTCTGAGGTATTTCTAATTATTTGGCTTCCCAGCCCACAGTTTCTCTAAGAATTTCCTTTCTTGCTTTATGTCCCTACCCCACAGAAACTTTTTCCTGGCTCTCAGGTGTCAGTCTCAGTAATGCTTTGCTTTCTAAAAAATCTTGAGTACATTGTGGTGGCTCTAAGGTAATCATTGTAAAGCACGATATCTAATACATAGTAGGTGCTTCTTAAATGTTTACTCCCTCCACACTCCTTATGGGGATATCCTCACAGATAGGACATATTTTAGGGAGAGGCCCATTTTCTTTTTCCTTCAAATGCACCATGTTTAACTGAATAAGAAAAGCTAAAAAGTCAATCCCAATATTACTCAGTTATACAAGAAGGAATTGTATAAAGAGCAAGTATTAGTAGGGGTAAACGTAAATAGATTAAATGATTGTTTCGGAATAAACTTGTATACAGTGGCTTTTATATAACAAAAAGATCAAGTCCTTTAGGACCCCTGGGGCTTGCTAACTAGCAAGGTAAGAACAGATCAAGTAGGAAAAGTACTCCCAAAAGCATCTTTGTTAAAAATGGGCTATATCCCACAGAGTGAACGCGAATCGTTCTTGGCTGTGACAGTCATGGCTTCACAAGTTTGCAAGCTGTACATGGGAAGATGAGGGGAGGGGGGCCAGGCTCGTGGCTGGTGAGGGAGCCTAGCCCACCGCCGCTCAGCATACGCCACCCTGCCCCGCCGGACTGTCCTCTGCTGTCCCTCATGGAAGGGTAGCAATGCCCCTCAGGAAGGAAGCCGACTTGGTTCTTATGACAAATGGCTACTCAGTGAGAGGGAAAATGTGCCTGAAAGTTAAGATGTTGGCCAATTTGGGGAGTGAGGACGTTACTATAAAACTTAGGTCTCTGGAAATATGAAGTGAGAGAAAACTAGGGGACTATTGAGGCCTTGCCATATTAATCAAGTTTGGGGTTGTGAGGATTTCAGGATGTACTCCTCAGTAATGTCAAGGGGCCACAGGGATTAGATGGGGCAAAATGAGCACCTTACAAATGACTTGAAATTCAGTCCTTCGAGAGAAGGGAGCAGTCAGTGGATTGGGAAAGTCAAGTGGGAGCTGGGACCAAACACCAAGAACACAGGGATATAATTAATGCTTTTCTTCAGTAGTGACTGTAAAAGGAAACCAGGGTAGCTCACACCTCAGATAATATTTTGGAAAAATCGAGAACTTTTTGTGATGGCTTGAACAGCCAGGCAGCCGTATGACAGAAGGACACTCCTTTTTTGTTGTTGTTATTGTTAAAGAACACCTGCTGAAATAAAGCCTCACTTCTACCTCCACTGGCACAGTTAGCAAGTTTACATTCCCCTATGAATAGAGAAAATGATTAAATTCTTCAAGGGTGGGAAGCAAAGCTGTGTAGTCTACTATTGTGCCTATAAAATCTTAACCTGTGCCTGGCACTGTGCCAGGTATCTAACCTGTCCTCAGAAAAGGCTCCTGCATGGATGGATGGATGGATGGATGGATGGGTGACAGATAGAAAGGAACAGATGGGATTCAGGTGGGAAAGAGATAGAATGGAATTTTTATAATTCATGCAGACCTTAGGACCACCATTGCATTTATTTTTCAGAAAATTAACTGAATAGTAAGTAGTTTTATATAAAAGATTGGCAAGTGAACAGACCACTGTGAACACAATTGACAGACTGGACATAAATAAGTCACCATACCTGGACAGTACCCACTCGGACCTCAGCCCAAGCGTTCTGCAGGCCCCCCAGGGAGTGTTTGTGGGAAGGTTGGCCACAGTTGGACATCATTGCATCCTGGTGCCAGAGACTCATCGAGTTCCTGAGATCAGTCCCAGTACGAGTAGGACGTCAAACTAGGAGGGCAGTCTTATTCCCACCCTGAGAAAATAGACAGACTTTAAATGAAACAAAAAAATATTCTAAACACAAATATATATATAACCTTTTGGACAAGAAGCAGTGACATTTCCGCTAGGAGATGCCATGCCTGACTGATCGGGAGACTTCTCTGCGGGGAGGATGCAATGGATACATTGTACTGTACCCGGTCCTTCTGCACAGAGGCATCACCTGGAGTGCTTTTGGAAGCCAGGTGATTCTTGTGTGTGGCCAGAGTGGGGAACTACTGAGTCAGAGTCTCAAAAGCTTTTGACAGAATTTTGCCAGACTCGGTTAGGTGCGGTGGCGGGGGAGGGGGAATGGCAAGATGCGTGAGACCCGGATCTGCCCCTGAGGAGCTGATGGTGGACTGGCAAGATAAGCCCGGAGCGTAATTCACTGCACCATGGGGTTATGAGAAAGTGTCCCAGGGTGGAAAAGAACACAAGGCTATCAGAGCACACAAAGTGATGGGAGACATGGATGACGTTAACTTCTTCTGGTAATAAGATGGTAAGCAAGCAAAAGGTGAAGGGAGGGACAACCACAGGAAACCTGTGACGTTGAAGTAGCGGGAGATTGACAAGGGATACGATGAAGCAGTGCATTTAGGGAAAAGGCTTCCACACTGAATTAAGGACAAGGTGGGCTGTGTAGTGGACCTTAGTCATTTCCATCAAAACTCTGGTCTCCCTGACTATGTGGAGGTTATTCTACCTCTGTGTCGTCTTGAAGGGAGCCAGCCCCATTTAATAGTACAGAAGCCCAAAATGACCAGACCCCAGCTCGCCTGTCCCTTTGTGGCCCTGGTAGGACACGTGACCTGGATTAGGTCTGGGGGATGCTCCGGATGTAGTGAATGAGGCAAGTATAAAGGGGTGGTGAGAATCCATCCATAGGGCAGCAGGGTGCTGGCTGCATCCTGGTCACACTGTTTCTGTTCAAGAGTCTGGGTGGGCCTCCAGGCTTGGGTCTTGTCCTCTCTTGACTTTCAGCCTCCTGATGATTCTGGGAACCTCCAGTGTCCTACAAGTATATTCTTAAACGTTTTGAATCAAGAGTCCTCACTGATGCAGGTTCTGGTGATAATTTATGAAGTAGGAAAGAAGTCTAGCCAGGGGCTGGTCTTCTGTGTAGCTTGATCCCACTGACGTGGTGCATTGTAGACAAGCAAGGGAAAAAATGGGGTCAGGAGAGTCTTCATGGAGATTGAGTAGGTGACAAAACTGAAAACTAAATCTAACCCATCTTAATAGTTGGATGAATTCATAGTTCTAGTGACTGCCTAAAGTAAAGTAAAATGAAGATGCGTACTTCAAATAATCATGAAAACAGAGACTTCCCTGTCAGGACCGATAAGGTCCAGCTCAGGAGGGTGTAGTGACTCCCGGTGGACAGACAGCCTGTGACACAGCTGCGTGGCCAGCAGCACTCATCTTTTGCAAGTTGACACTAAGCAGAACAACTCTGCCCTCTCTTATTCTGTTGGTGCCTTGTGAGCCATGTAAGTCATGGATCTCATCCATTCATTCCTTTATTCACTCATTCAGCATTTATACTTCTGTGTTGGCACGAAGTAGACTAGGATAAACAAGACAGGAGCCCTGTGGAAATGAAGCCAGGAAACGAGACAGTGTGCTAGGTGGCCCCAACCTGACGTGGAGCCCCTGCAGGGCCCGAGGAGCAACCGCCGTTGTGAGGGAGTTGCAGGTGGCCTCATGGAGGAGAGGAGGTCTGCGCCGAGTCTTGAAGCACAACTGGGAGTTTACCAGACAGACAGTGAGTAGATTAGGATTGTGGACAGAGGGCTCCAGCAGGCCGAGAAATCATGCTGACAAAGACTCAGTGTGCAGGGCTAGGAAGCGCCTTGTATGTCAAGACAGCGGGGAGCCATTGATATTTTTGCAGTAGGGGCATTATGATCAGATTTGAGTTTAGAGAGGTCACTGGCAGAGGCTTGCAGGATGACTCGGTGCGGACAGAGCTTAGAGGCAGGAGGCGTCAGCATTGTCGTTGGCCGGTGGTTCTCAAAGTGAGTCCTCCGAGCCTCGGCATCAGCATTACCTGGAGACTTGTTGGAAACCCAAATTCCTGGGTCCCGCCCCAGGCCTACTGAGTCAGAACCTCTGAGGTGGGACCCAGAAATCTGTTTTAACGTGCCCTCTAGATGAGTCAGACGCACACTCCAGTGGAGAACCTCTGTGCAGTCTACACAAGATGTGATGGTGGGCCAACCTGAAATGGCGGCAGTGCAAACGAAGGGGGATGGGGCTGATGTGGGAAATATGTCCAAGAAGCTGAATCTAGAGGACTGGTGATTAGATGGGGTGCAGCCGGGTGGGTACCAGGGGACCAGAAAGGGACAGAAGCAGGTTCTGGCGCTGAGTAACAAAACTGCTTTCTCACATAGGTGTCCCTGGTGGGCTTCCTGTTCCTTTTGGGCTTATACATCTCGTCCCTGGCCTCCTGCATGGGAGGCCTGTATGGAGCCCCCCGGATCCTGCAGTGCATTGCCCAGGAGAAAGTGATTCCCGCACTGGCCTGTCTGGGGCAGGGGGTGAGTTATCATTTTTATTATTTATTTTTTTGAAAAATGTGCGTTTTGCAGTGAACCTGACTGTTGATCAATACCTTGCTTGAGTCTTTCTGATGAGAGCCACTGGTCAAGTTCTCCAGGGTAGGGAGAAACAGAAATGCGCAGGTCATGTCTCTCAGTCCTGTCCTCTGGCTGCCTTAGGCTGGGGCCAGTTGGACAAAGCATCGGTCAATGTCACAGCCCCCAGGGCCCCATAACACTGCGTTAGCTAACTGTCACAGTAGCATCTTGAACCCTGCGTAGCAGGGAAAGGGAGTGCCATGTCCTTTAATAACAATAAATTCAGGATCCTCCAAGTTGAACTTAGAAGAAAGACTCTCGTGGTGAGGAGGGTGCTGCTCCCTGTGGCCCTAACTCTCCCCCAAGTTCACCTTCCCTTTGGGTTGCTTTGTGATGATTTCCCACACCTTTTTCCTCTGGGCTCCCTGTTAGACATCATGGCCCAAACCCTAACTGATACAGTAGAGCCCGTCTGAGCCATGGGACACTCAAAGGAGACAGTCCTAAAACGGAGGGGAGGACAGGTGAGAAATAAAGAGAGAGAACCCAGCTTCCCAAGCATGTGGTTTGCAAGTTCATTTCTATCTTGGAGCACCAGGGAGACCCTCTCCGAACCCCTCCCTATCCCCAGCGCCCCCCCTCGGTGAGGCCACATAGTTGCAATTCATCCTTCATTCCTCCCTTTACCTCCCTCCACTTCTTATCCTTCAGTCAGTGTAGGCTCAGTAGGAGCAACGACTACCATCTCGGTACGTTCCAGGTGGTATATGCCTTTTACTTAATTTCAATTTCGATTCTTTTTATGAGGTAATATATGCACAAGGTTTCATATTACTAAAAGTAACATGAAAGGTATTGCGCTGAGAATGTTTTCTCCTAGCACGAGTCTTTTTTTATCTCCCCCCCCCCACACCCATGCTGGAGCCATAACTGTTTGTATAAGTTTTTATGAATCCTTCTCTCTTCTAGTTTTATCCAAAGATAGTGAGTGTTCTACATACATTGTTCAACACATTGCTTTTCTTCATTTAATATAGCTTAGAAATCTGTGTTTCATATGGATGTAGAGACAACTTTCTCATTCTTTTTTTTTTTACTGGAGAATATTGGGGGACAGTGTGTTTCTCCAGGGCCCATCAGCTCCAAGTCGTTGTCCTTCAGTCTAGTTGTGGAGGGCGCAGCTCAGCTCCAAGTCCAGTCGCCATTTTCAATCTTAGTTGCAGGGGGAGCAGCCCACCATCCCATGTGGGAATTGAACCGGCAACCTTGTTGCTGAGAGCTCCTGCTCTAACCAACTGAGCCATCCAGCCGCCCCAACTTTCTTATTCTTTTTCCAACATGTGGATATACGTAGTTTATTTAATCAGTTCCCTATGGATTGACACTTGTGTTGCTTCCAGTAAACAGAGCTACAAAGAATAATTGTGTATGTGTGTGCGCGCGCGTGTGCACATGCATATGTGTGCGTGTAATTTTGTATATGTGTAGATATATCTATAGGGTAAATTTTCATGAGTGGGTTTGCTGGGTCAAAGAGTCAATGCTTTTGTAATATTAATAGATATTGCCAAAACATCTTCCATGGGATTCATATCATTTTGTACTTCTACCAGCAATGTATGAGAGTTCCTCTTTCCCCACAGCCAGCACCACTCTTAGACTCAGGCCAAAAGACCCAGCTTTATCAGACTCTGCTCTAGTCCTTGGAGTGAGAAGTTCACAAGACCGAGGGGACATGCCCACTGAGATCCTATGCCCCTCTTCTAGACCATGGTCCAGGCATGCTGTACCTTAGAATTCTCTGCCCAGATGTCCCCTAACCCATATCCAGGGCTGCAAGGGCCTCTTCCCTGGGCCTGTCCTCGCTAGGGCCAAGGTATGGGCCCAGAGTCCACATGTGGGTGTGAGGTCCCTTCCTGTGTGGTCTGGGAAGAGAAAGGGGGTGAGCTGGGAGCTGGAGGCTGTGCATGGCCATCCTCCAGTGAGGAACTCTGAGGAGTGTGAGAATTCTAAACCAGCCTTCCCCATTGTTCTGAAGGTGTGTTTGCCAAGACGGGGAAAGAACATATTTGATCTAATGGTTTGTTAGCTTGGTTTATAATGGTAAATATTTAGACATAGGGTATATGGATCAACATTTGTACTCTGGCGCCAGGTACCACAGTGGTGACAGTGAGCCGGTCCATAGCTCATTGTCAAATGTGAATTTTTGACAACTGTGTACTGAGAAATGGCACCTTAGGGTATTTGTCATTTGTATTACTCTTATTATGAATGAAGTTGAACATCTTTTCCTCTCAGAATCATTTCTATGTTTTTCTGTGGTGGTTGGTCTTTTTCTTCTCAATTTCCAGCAGCTCCTTCTTTGTTAGGGAGATTAATTCTTTGTGATATGTATTACAGATATTTTCTCTAGTTTGTCATGCCTTTTAACTTTGAAACCCAAATCTTCTTTACATATGATTAAATTTTACTAGCACTTTTTTTAATGGGGAAGAAGAAACTTAAAAAAAAAATGGATATATGTTCAACATACAGAAAAGGGCATAAAACCAACATGAACAGTTAAAAAACTCTGAAGTGACATCCTTGTAACTTCCACCCAAGAACACTGCCAGCCGCCAGATGCCACCATCCACACACCCTCTCTGGCCAGAACCCCACCCCTCGCACTGTGGAAGCTACTGTCCTGACTGCTGTGATAATATTCCTTACTTTCTTTATGGTTTCACTCAGGAGTTGGCAAACTTTTTTTGAAAAGGGCCAAATAGTAAATATTTCAGGCTTTGCAGCCCCTATGATCTCAGTCACAATGACTCAACTCTGCCATTGTAACTCAAAAGTAGCCATAGACAATACCTAACACGATCAGTGTGGCTGTGTTCCAATAAAACTTTATTGACACTGAAATTTGAATTTCATGCAATTTTCATGTGTCACAAGACATTACTCTTCTTTTGATTTTTCCCCTCAACTGTTTAAAAATGTAAAACCGTTTTTAGCTCTTGGGCATATATAAACAGATGGTGGCTAGATTTGGCTCAGGGGTCGTAGTTCGCTCCAGCTTCTTGTTTACTCCATATGCATCTCTAAACAAAATAATTTAATTGTGCCTGTTTTTAACTTTATATAAATGTGGCATGCTTCTTTCACTGAATCTTATGTTTGTGAGATTCATCCATGTTTTTGCTTGCAGCAGCAGTTTGTTTATTATCATCCCTGTATAGCATTTCCTCATTTGCTATGGTTTATCCATTTTGCTGTTGATGGACCCTGGAGTCATTCCAGTTTGGAACTGTTACAGACAGTGCAATGAACGCTCTCGTACCAGTAGACTGGTGCACATGTAGAGTTCTTCCAGACTATGTGCTCATTAGTGCAATTGCTAAATTGTAAGGCATGTAGATCTCCACTTACTAGATAGCACCCAAATCTTTTCCCAAAGCGATTGTACTAACTGACACTCCTATCAGCAGTGGATAAATGCTCCCATTTCTCTGTGCTCTCACCAGTACTTAATATCATCAGACTTAATTTTTTTGCCAGTCTGGTGGGTGTTGAATGGTATCTCTCTATGGTTTTAATTTGCATTTCCCTAATTACTTAATGAGGTTGGGCATCTTTAATATGTTTAATAGGCATTCTTTTGCTCATTTGTTTTAGTGGGTTGTCTTCTAATTATTTTGTAGTGAGTTTTTGTATTACCCTTTCTCAGGTATGTATGTCAGGTATATCTTTTTCCATTCTGTGACTTGTCTTTTTGTTTCTTTATGGTTCTTTTGATGAACAGAAGCTCATGTTTGACTATTTTGTCACTTTAAGACGCACTTTTACCAGAGTCCTGGCCTAGACCACTAGCATTTCCTTCAGCGTAATTAAGACCCTCCTTTTAAGTTCTTGTTAGTTTTGGAGGATTTACTTTACTCTTTTTTTTTTTTTTTACTTTTAATAGCTTTATTATTAGAGTATGCTAAACTGCTGTACCAAAAACATAATTATGTACCAAAAATATAATTCTCAAAAATAATAAAAGCCTAGTACTCTTTTATTTTATTATTTTATTTTAGAATTTGACTCTAAAGTTCTAGGGAAGGTATTTCAGGGCAGTAGGGGCTCTGATCCTCAGAGACTCAGACTGATGATTATGTTGCCATCTTTGTCCTGTGACTGCGAAGGTTTTGTTCTCTATTCCAGCCCTCAGTAAGGGGGAACGCACCTGGAAGAACATGTGGGAGGTTTGCAGGTCAGATCTGGAAGTGGCTCATACGCCTCCCCCTTACATTCCAGAATGCTGTCAGTGAAGGAGGTGGGAGCAGTGGTTAGATCCTGTGTATTTCCTGAGGGTAAATTCTTATAACAGTTGCTGATGGAGAATGAGAAAATAAGAAGAGGCATCAGGAATTTTGCTTGACTGAGTAACTGGAAGGATGGAATTGCCATTTTCTGAGATGGAGAAGACTGCAGGAGTAAAATTGAGGTGTGGGAGATTGGGGGATGAGCACTTTGATTTGGGGCATATTAGGTTTGAGATCCTATAGGACATCAGCTGGAAATGTTGAGTAGACAGCTGAATATTTAAGTCTGGATTTCAGGGGAAAGCATAAAGCGTGTACGTAACGCCATGAGCCTACTTGATATCACCCAGGAAGGGAGTATAGATAGAGAAAAGAAGGAATCTGAGGATGGCTGGGCTGCTTTAGATGTAGATTTCAGAGGTGGAGGGGCAGGCGCAGAGACCGAAGGAGCAGTCAGTGAGGAGGAAGATGAATCAAGAGAAGCTAGGTGAAGGGCAGCCGCATGGCTCAGTTGGTTAGAGCGCGAGCTCTCGAGGGCAAGGTTCCCAGTTCAATTCCCATATGGGATGGTGGGCTGCGCCCCCTGCAACTAAGATTGAAAACGGCGACTGGACTTGGAGCTGAGCTGCGCCCTCCACAACTAGACTGAAGGACAATGACTTGGAGTTGATGGGCCCTGGAGAAACACACCGTTCCCCAATATTCCCCGATTAAAAAAGAAAATCAGGCAATTCTGAAAAATAAATAAATAAAAGAGAGAAGCTAGGTGAAGAAAGTCTTTGAAAGACCAGGGAGCAATCATGTGGGTCAAATGTAGTTCTTAGGTTAAGGAAGATGAGAACTGAAAAGTGACTATTGATTTTGGCCCAAGAACTAGGTCAGTGACGAATAAATAGCTTCTGTGGAGTAACAGATTACGTGGGGTTAGCACATACCTTCCACTGCTATCCTCCTGTAGGTCACCATAGCCACCTCCTTAATAACAGACGTGTGTAAACATGTGTGTGTGAGCATGTGCATGTGTATATGTTTAGTGTCAGGGTTCCCCAACTTCAGCCACCAATGATTCTGCTGTTTGTCAGGGTCTGCCACTCCCCTTAAGGTCATTTTTTCCACTATGGCCTGGGAAGAATCAACTTTTCACCTCTCTGATTTCCAAAGCTGGTGTTAAAACCCAGTGAAAGACAAAAGGAGAAATACGTGGGAAGTCCAAGTTCTAGTGTAATGCCCCCCATTAATAGTTACTAATACAACTAACACCCATGGTGTGTTCTGAGCCTACTGTGTGTCGGTGCCATTTCAAGCATTTTACATGTATTAGTTCTGACCCCACAATAATTCTGTGAGTTGGATAGTACTATCCCAGGTTTGTAGACTAACAATTGCTAACACACAAAGAGTGACATGGGAGAAGTGGCTGAGCCATTGTGAGTTGTGTTTCTATCGTATAATGTGATTTTCTTGTGAAATGTCATAGCCCTACATGTTGTTTTTGTTTCTGCAGAAAGGGCCAAATAAAACTCCCGTAGCTGCCATCTGCCTGACCAGCCTGGTGACCATGGCCTTTGTCCTTGTGGGTCAGGTGAACGTTCTGGCCCCCATTGTCACCATCAACTTCATGCTGACGTACATCATGGTGGATTACTCTTACTTCTCCCTGTCCATGGGTCCCTGCAGCCATCCCCAGGTGCCTGAGGCAGAGCACAGGGAGGACACGGGAGCTCTCTACTGCTCTGAACACCTGCTCTTGGAGAAGGCTCCCAGCTATGGCTCTGAGGGCACTGCTCAAAGCCTCTCTGAGGGCACTCTGCTAGAATTCACCAAAGACATGGATCAGCTCCTCCAGCTAACCAGGAATCTTGAGAGCAGCCAGCCCAGGCGAGGAGAGAGTGACACGATCCCTGAGAGTCAGAAGGGGAAATGCAAGAAGGCCACCAAGCAAACCCTACAAGATAGCTTCCTCTTGGACCTTAAGTCCCCTGCTTCCTTCCCTATGGAAGGCCCTGACAGATTGCCCACTGCCTCCTGGGACGGGCAGGAGTCCTGCTGGAACACGCAGTGTGCCAGGAGTGAAGGGGCTTGGCTTGGGGGAGCACATGGAGATCAAATTGTCCCTGAGCTGAGGAACCGGCCTAGGCCAAGTGGAGAAGGTGAGTGCTTCGAAATCACACTGGGGACTCCTGACTTGGGATGAATACTGGTGGCTTTACCTGCCCAGTTATCCCAACCCACTTTCAAGTCCGTAGCTAATTCACTGTATAGCTGGGTTTTAAATCCTTGTTAATTTTATTTGAAATTTATTTTAAAAGTTATATGGAGACACCAGCTGAATTTCTACTCCATTGTAGATAGTTGATTTTAAACAGAAATTTCTGTCTACACTTGCACGTGGGAGCCAAGGCCAATAATTGAATATTAATTTCATTTTACTCAAAAATCAACAGAGGTATAATACCAACATGAATGAAACCAATGTCTTTTTTTTCAAGAGAAGGGGAAATGTGTTGTGACCAACTGCCCGGCAAGGACTCGGTATGTTTTGTCTATGGAAGATGAATCTCCCAAACCAGGCACAAGGGGACGGAGAGAAGGAAGCTGAAGGAGCACAGCTTTTCTTTGCTTTCTCCAATCTATAAACACAGAGACACGGAGAGAGACTCTCCAAGACAGGCTTCCGGGGCATGAGAAATTCTGAGAGAGAGGAACTCATAATTTTTGAGAGTCTTCCATATTTTAGGTACTTTACATATGTTATTTCATGTCATATAATAAATACTACCTTTATCCATTTTCCAAATGATAACCCTGAGGCCCACGGAGGTCACAGAGTAGTCTCAGAGCTGCTCCTTTGCACAGCTGGAGTCATATGCAGGTCTGCCTGTATGTGACGCCCAGTCCTTTCCTCTGTATTACGCTGCCCCTGAAGCCTGTACAGACGAGTGGGCAAAGAGGAGGAGACAGAGGGACACGGAAGAAGAGCTCTAAAAATAAATGCTTTGCATTCTCCCATATACCTGCTTTTCCTCCTTTACCTTCAAATTGGTGGGAAGTGTTTAATGGTAGGAGCATTATTAAAATTTTAAAAATAACTTTATTTTTATCAGAGTAATAAGTGTACAGTTTAATAAGCCCAGTGGAATTAAAAGTCACAATCCAAAATAGTAGTTTCCACTCTTTTCTACTATCCCTTTATCTTTCTCCACCCCCTAACCCTACCCCCAGACAACCCCACTTTCAACCAAAATGTTGCTTTTTCTATTAACCTTAATGCTACTAAATAATATATTTGCATTGCTCCTTCTTAATATGTCAGTTTCAGATACCAACTTTTGACTTCCTATTTTAGTAAATGAAGAAAGATTTAACTCATTTATGCCACTCTGACTTCTCATTCAATGTCCCTAGTACTTATATCACAGTTTTTGATTAACTTAATAGCTGGTATTCATATTATCATGATTAACTCTGAGCCCTGTATTATACTATGATTACATTTCCTTTTTTTTGGTCCAATTTTTCTGTTTCCTGGAGTTAATAATTGCCTTGGTTTTTTATTTGTTTGGTTTTTGGTTTTTTTTCTCTCTAAATGCTCTGGCAGCTATGTCAAATGCCTCTCAATGTTATTTTTCAGATGCTCAAGGTCTTCAGAAATCTATCATATCCGTTTCTTTTTATTTCTCCCCCACCACTCCCTGCCAGTCCCATGGCTCCTATCCTGCTGCTCTCTAGGCCTGCTACAAGGCTGTTGTCTCGGGATTCTTATCTAGATTGCACTTTTGTGTTGGATCAGGGAACAAGAGATTTCTTGAATACAATATTATAGTAGACTTTTGCTGGTTGTTTTTTTTTTTTCTTTTGCCTACCCAGAATTGAGTGACCTCCCTATATTTGGAGAATTTCCAATGTTATAAGTCTTGGTGGGAGGCAAAGCAAGACTCTCACACTCAAAACAAAATGTCAAATATCAGTTTTCCAGCTTCTGCAGCAGCCAGAGTTCAGACACAAGACCAAGTCTCTATTAATCAAGTAAGCTCTCCTAATACTTGGAACTGGGAACTGAAAACCCAAAGAAATACAGACTTTGCAGAACTCTCTGGAAGCATGATGGTAGCTGCAGGATGACTAAATTCCTGGTTCAAGTGTCCAGGGCTTTCAGGGTCAATGAAAAAGGGCTGCAGTGTCTAGACCTTGGTGCCCTCAGCAGTGATGTCCCCACGAGACTGCTTTGAGATAATTTTGAGTGTTGTCCCTGGCTGCGTAGCCTTGAACTTGATTCTCCAGCCTTTCCAGCTATTCTCAGAGGGGAAGCTGGGACATGTCTTTTTAGCAGGTCACATTGCTGCTTCACAGTAAATTGTAGCTTTTTTTCCTAAGGCAGAAGGGGAGATTGGGTAGCAATAAGCAGTTTATGCCACAATTATCCTGTTTTTAATTTCCAAGAGCTCTTGGTTGTATCCTAATTTGTCCTTGTCCTTTTTTTTTTTTTTTTTCAATTTGAACATCACCTCATTCTTCTTTTATTGGTACAGTGATTTATCTTTCTGTTAATATTACTTATTCTCCTTTGAAAGTCTTTTTCTACTCCTTTTACTGTACTGTTTTGTGTTCTCTAGATTCTTTTCTCTTTGGCTTGGCCTCTCTCTCTCTCTCTCTCTCTCTGATTGGAGGCTTTATTAAAATGTCTGTTGATCTTTTGATTTCTTTCCACAGTTAGAAGTGAAGTACTAAAAAGCTATTTGGAAGACCTGCATACTGAACAGGGTTTGTTACTAGGGCATCTCACTGTAGAATGAGTAGGGAGTAAGCTAGCATCTTCTCGGAGGACTCCCAAATCTGACTATCTAGAGGGTTTCAGTTCCTCCACAAAAGAGTCCTTTAATCTCTTGCCTGGGAGTCACCCATAGGGCTGCTTGCATTCAGGGAGCAAGGTGAGGTAATGGAGTTGGGGGCGTCCCACTATTGAAGACATAGACTTTCACTTAATGCCCCAGTTTCTAGCTCCGTTTCCCCACTCTTTGCTGTTCCTGGTGTCCCAAGTCTGGCACTCTCTGTTTTGATTTCTTTAGAGGAAGCCCCACTTGGGGAAGGGATCGGACAAAGAAGGATTATTACCTCGCTGCCTGGGCAGAGGAAAGGACCTCGGTGTCTAACCGTTTCATATACAGTTTTGCAACCAACCCCCGGCACGTTAGCACTTCCCGGGGACATGGCGCTTCCTGGTCTTGGACGTTGCTGGAGTCTATGGGGTACACTGGACTGCTCCTCGCCAGCACCCTCTCTACAAGCCCTACAGTTGACTCTCCTCTGCTCTGCTCAGTCTGCTATCACTCCTCTGTCACTTTCCAACTTCCGAGACTTGTTTTTTTAATTTTTTAAAAAACTTTTATTTATTACTAAGTGTGTTTTTCCAGGACCCATCAGCTCCAAGTCAAGTAGTTGTTTCAGTCTAGTTGTGGAGAATGCAGTTCACACTGGCCCATGTGGGGATCGAACCAGCAACCCTGGTGTCATGAGCATCGTGCTCTAACCAACTGAGCTAACAGGTTGCCCTTCAGGGCTTGTTTTTATCTTTCCTCTCTCATTCTCCTTGTGTTTGTGGGTTTATGCCTATTTAATTCTTTTTCTGTTTTCTCAGTGGGTTTTCAGGAGAGATGTATGCTCAGTTTGCCATGTTTAATCAATGAAGTGGTCGCTACCCCGTTGCCCAGTCAAATGCCATAGCTATTGACCACTCCCTCTCCTCCATCCTTGCTGCCTTTACCATGGGGTAGACCTTCATCATCTAGCACCCAGACTCTTGTTAAGTCTCCAAACTAGTCTCCTGCCTCCTGATTTTCCTTTTTCTCCTTCTCATTGTCCACTGAATGATCTTTCCACAATAAAACTCTCATTATGTCTCTCTTACTTAGAAACCTTCACTGGAATCTAATGATATCTGTCTAAAGTTCAAGACCCTTGGTGTGGTCTGCAAGGTTCTTTACAATCCTGCCCTGAGCTACCTTCCAGGCTGCTTTTCTCATGACAACCCATGCACTGTATGTTCGGCTACATCCAGACGGGTGCCCTAAGCACCTCATGTTCTTTCTTCCTTCCTGCCTTTGCATATGCGCTTCTCAAATTGCTTCACCTCCCCCTGCTCCATCTGGAAAATTCTGACTTACGGTTTAAAATCCCATTTCTGACCCATTGTTTTACCCTCTCTGAGAAGAATTCCCTGATTTCCTTGCTGTGCAAGCATAACATTTGATTCATACACATTGACCAATCAATAATTATCACATTGTTTTATACATTCGGAATGCATATGTTTATACATTGGTCTTCAGGCTTATGTGTCTGTCTGTCTTAAGGAAAAGAAATATTAGTTTCATTCCTGTGCCCCCAGACTTGAGCTTCCTTTAGTCACAAACCATGTCTTTCCTCCTTGAATTCATCACAGTATTCCCACACAGCACATGACACACAACAAAACCCAGTAAAGGCTAAATTGATGAACACTTGAACAAATACTGGCTAAAAAAGGGAAACATTGATTGGGAAAGTAGAATAGAAAGTGTTCAACTATTATAAGAACCTAATCTCTGATAAACCAGATGTCATAAAATAATAAGAATCAAATCACTATTGAATAAATATTGTTGCGAGCAAATGGAGCCAAAAAATTAACTTCGGGCTATATTTTATACCTTAGATAGCCATGAATTCTTTATTTATAACAGCTGTGCAGGAGAGATATTTCTGACTATTGAAGACATCAGAGATAAAAAGAAATCTGATTAAATAGAAATAAAAAACATTTGCATACCAGTGTCACAGAAGGAAACAATTATTCTGACAAACATAACTGATAAAAGCATACCTTCCAAAGCATATTATTTTCAAAAACAGGAAGGTCAAAATCCAGATTCTACTAAAGAGAGGTCAGAAAAGATGAACATTCCGTTTATATTTGAAAAATCAATGCCCAGACTCATTCACTGTCCCTTCAATAAACTATTATTAGGTGTTAAATATTGTTAGTAGCTAAAAATAGCCAGCATTTATTGAGCATGTCCCATGTTCCTGGCACTGAGAAAAGCACTTAACGCAGAGAGGCTTAAAGAAATTAAACACTTGCTCAGATTATAAAACAGTCAGAATTTGAACTCAGGTCTGTCTCATTTTTGAACCTGTGTTCTTAACCACCAAAGTGTATGCTGCTTGCTGTCAGTATGTCTTATGAACTAGGCCGTGATATTGATTAAATGAACACAAATTAAACCACCTTTAAGATATCATGACATATCTGTCAAAATTTTAGATAAAAAAATAGTAGGTCTTTGGTAATCAGGGATATGTACACATTGCTAGAAGTAACGTCAAGGGATTCATTCCTAATGGATCTGTCGATTAAAGATTTTCATCAAATTTTGAAGGTTTTTAGCTATTATTTTTCAAATATTTTTTTCCTGCCCATTCCTTTCTTTTCTAACATTATATATTAGTTAACACACTTGATATTGTCCCCAAGGTTTGTGAGGCTCCGTTTCTTTGTCTTCCACCTATTCCTCTCTGTTCTTCATTTTGGATAATTTTTATTGATCTATCTGAAAGTTCACTGATTCTTTCTTCTGCTATCTCAAATCTGCTGTTGAACCCATCTAATAATTTTTTTCATTTCTGTTACTGTGCTTTTTAACTGTAGAATTTTCATCTGGTTCTTTTTTATAGTTTATATGTCTCTCTTGATAGTCCCTATTTTGAAAGTCATTGTCATATTGTGCTTAAATCACTGACATTGTGTTTTTAATTATTTGAACATATTTCTTATACTAGCTTCTTGAAGTCTTTGCTAAACCCAACCTGTGGGCCGACTCAGAGTCAGTTTCTTTTGATTGCTTTTTCCCCCTGAGCATGGGTCACAGTTTCCTATTTCTTTGCATGTCTTGTAATCTTGTAATTTTTGGTTGAAAACTAGACAATTTAGATAACATATTGTGGCAACTCCTGATTTTTATGTATGTCTCTGGGTTTCTGTTGGTTTGTTTTAGCAAATTGCCTGTATTAGAACTGTGGTATTGGTTTCCCCTGTGATGTATGGCTGCTGATGTCTTTACTCAGTTTTTTATTCTTATTTTTAATTTTTAGACCGGTTTCCTAGGGGGGGTTGGCCCTGTGTTTGCGTGGCCTATAAGGCTTCCACCCTTACCCAGTGTGTGGGGGTTGGGAAAAACAGTCAAAGTTGGAGCCAGCTCTCCAGTCTCCTCTGGCTTTTACTTTTTGCCAGTCTCTCTTAGGTGTCCTCAGGTAGGGGCATCGTTTTCCAGTTAGCCATTGAACTGTGGGGAACTATAGTTCTCCCATGGTTCTCTCATTTTTAGAATCTCCCCATTAAATTTCTGACTGGTCCACTGCACCCCCTAGGTGTGTCTGCAACCTCAGGCTAGCAAAGCTGATGATTTTCCCCATTGAATTTTCTACTGTGCTTATCACATTTAACTTATAAAGACACAACCCACAAGTTTGCCCCCTCTGGCAGCAAAACTTCTGGTTTCTGACCAACTCCATGCTGGTAAGAACTAAGGGGGATGGGAGCAGCCTACGCAAGGAGGCCACAGACGCTCACTGTTCTTACCCTCAGCTCCAACAGTTATTGAAAATAAATACTTCTTCTTTTTTTTTTTTAATTGGGGAAGGGGAACAGGACTTTATTGGGGAATAGTGTGTACTTCCAGGACTTTATTCCAAGTCAAGTTGTTGTCCTTTCAATCTTAGTTGTGGAGGGTGCCGTTCAGCTTCAAGTTGTTGTCCTTTCAGTCTTAGTTGTGGAGAGCGCAGCTCAGCTCCAGGTCCAGTTGCCGTTGCTAGTTGCAGGGGGCACAGCCCACCATCCCTTGCCATGGTCGAAACCGGCAACCTTGTGATTAAGAGGACGCGCTCCAACCAACTGAGCCACCCGGGAGGCAGCTCAGCCCAAAGTGCCGTGTTCAATCTTAGTTGCAGGGGGCGGAGCCCACCATCCCTTGCGGGACTCCAGGAATTGAACTGGCAACCTTGTGGTTGAGAGCCCACTGGCCCATGTGGGAATCGAACTGGCAGCCTTCGGAGTTAGGAGCATGGAGCTCTAACCGCCTGAGCCACTGGGCCGGCCCCGAAAATAAACACTTCTTAATTTGTTGTTTCCATTGGTAAATTTCTGGAGCCCTGAGTGATTGTTTTTGATTATTTTATCTTGTTGTCCACTTATTTCTTGTGGAAAGGATTCACTGACCTTTTCACATGCCATAGCTGAAAGTCCCTCTGGTTCCTCGTTTCTGGAGAATGATCTTTCAAGATGTAACAAGAAATATAAAACTGTTAAACTGCCATGACTTAGTAAATCTATTTGGGGAAATTGTATAATCAAGTTAGAAATAACTTAAATGTACGGCGTTTGGAAAATGATTGAAACAATTGCATTATCAGCATGATAAAAGACCACATGGACTTGAAACATGATCTGTTGTGTACTCTATCAATGCACAGTTTTGGTTTGTACATACTAACTAAAAGTATGTGTTTGTTTATTCTGATGAAGGTATGGAATACATTTGCAGAAATGGTTTAGTATTTATTTTAAGTAATTTCTGTAAAATTAGTTAAATTCATGATTTTAAAAATTGACATAATTGTTTTCACCCTTCCTGCTTAAAGTGTTTATATATCTGCATGGGTTTTGTGAATATAGAATCTGTTAGACATACCACTACATTTTAAAGGACAATTTAATATTATGTATTATGTTTATTATATTTGATATTTTTAACATGCCTGATGCATGGTTTTGCTTACTCATTTGTTTGTTTTGCAATTAAGACTTGAAAAGAAAAATTTCCTTCCTGGTCATTACTCTAAAATTTCTAATATGAGTAGCTATTTCCTTCCCCAATAGTCTACAAGGCTTGTTTCTTCCAGAAAAATCCTTGACAGGAGAAAAAAATTCCTTTAGTCATTTGGAAGGGTTTTGAGACCATGTTGTCCTACTTAATCAAAGTCATTGAGCATCCTTGCATGAATTCTCCCTCACATTGCTGATATGTAAAACTGCATCATTGTGCTCGCCTGGAGTACACATCCCTTCCTAACTGCTTTCTCCTGTGTTCCTCAGAAACCACATTCATACACACCCACCCACCCACACACACACACACACACACACACTCACACACACTCACACACACACACAATTCTCTTAGGTACAGTGTAATTGAAGTGTGTATGATCGAGATCAAGTGTGAAAGGGTGAGCTTAATATTTGACAGAGCTCAGAAAGGCAAAAATCTAAGTCCTCAACCAATAGTATTCCTTCTTAACAAAGGGCAACTGTATTTCACTAAGCCTATGATTGATAAAAACTGAGTCATGCATTGAGCATAGAGAATTATGCAATTTAATTAATGGGATCATAACAGTATTCCTTCGTTTTAAAAAATGTAATAGAGCCATCAATTCAAATCAATAAGAAACCTTGGCAGACTTTATTTTAATCCACAATTAATAAGGAGACATTTTTTGAGCACTTCCTATACACAAACTTCTAAATGTCTAGATTTGGCATTTAGAGATATAAAAGATAGTCCTTGCCCTCAAGGTATGGAGGTGTAATAGATAAGTATAGTAGTTGGCAGCACATGATGAAGGAAAACATATTGAGAGGATGAAGACCTCTCTGGGGGCTAGGATGTTTGGTCCACCCATTTAACCACGTATTTACTTTATTCTGAGCACCGTTCTAGCTACTGGAGAACATGCTGACCAGACATAGAAAGTCTCTGCTGTCACTGAGCTTGCATTCTAGTAGGGGAAGACACAGAACAAACATGCAAATAAATATACACTATAATGTCAGTAAGTGAGAAGTACCATGATGAATAATAAAGTGGGGTGACAGGATAGAGAGAGATTAGGGTGGGGAGATCTGAAACCCACTGATTCAGATATGTTTGTCAGAAAAGATCTCTCTGAGAAAAGAATATATATATATATATATATATATATATATATATATATATATATATATGTATATGTATATGTATATGTATATGTATATGTATATATATAGGGGAAGGGGAACAGGACTTTTATTGGGGAACAGTGTGTACTTCCAGGACTTTATTCCAAGTCAAGTTGTTGTCCTTTCAGTCTTACTTGTGTGGGGTGCCATTCAGCTTCAAGTTGTTGTCCTTTCAGTCTTAGTTGTGGAGGGCGCAGCTCAGCTCCAGGTCCAGTTGCCATTGCTAGTTGCAGGGGGCGCAGCCCACCATCCCTTGCGGGAGTCAAACTGGCAACCTTGTGGTTGAGAGGACGCGCTCCAACCAACTGAGCCATCCGGGAGCTCAGCGGCAGCTCAGCTCAAGGTGCCGTGTTCAATCTTAGTTGCAGGGGGCGCTGCCCACCATCCCTTGCGGGACTCGAGGAATTGAACTGGCAACCTTGTGGTTGAGAGCCCACTGGCCCATGTGGGAATCGAACTGGCAACCTTCGGAGTTAGGAGCATGGAGCTCCAACCGCCTGAGCCAACGGGCCGGCCTAAGAAAAGGCTATTTTAATGGGTAACTGAATGTATAAAGTAGTGAACCATGTAGAGATGTGAAGAAAGATCCAGGCACAGGAAATGGCATGTATCCTGGCAAGGAGTGGGCCGAGGGACAGAGGTAGGAGATGAATATAGTGAGGAAAGTGGAGGTCAGTGCTGCGTAGGACCATGCAGGTGATGGTAACTGTGATAGGAGGCCACTGGAAGTTCTGGCTAGGACTATGATATGATCAGATCCAGGCTTTAACACGATCACTGACTTTGTAAGGAATGTATTATATAGAGGTAACGGAAAGAGCCAAAGCCTCTTTGGAGGTATATTAGTTAAAGCAGGCTAAACTGCTATAAGAAATAACCAAATGTGTAGTGGCTGAAACACAACAAAAATTTAATTCTCACTTGCACTAACAGTCCAGGAAGTGGTGTTCTAAATCAGAGGGATGCTCTCCTCCATGCATTGATTCAGGGACCCATTATGACTTCTTTATCCCCTAGGACTTTGTCATGTGCAAAGTCAAAACTGACTTACCATGTTCAGAGGTCAGGCACAGAGAAGAGGCACACCTACTCTCTCAAAGACCTTGGTGCAGTAGTGGCACTCACCACTGCTGTTCATATTTCATTGGTGCGAATTTCGTCACATGGCCACACCTAACTGCAAGAGATCCTGGAAAATATACTCTAGCTGTGGTCTCTACTGTGTAGTGCACTGCAGTAAATCAGATGAAAGACGACAGTGACTTGGACTAGGATGGGAGTAATGGAGCTTGTAAGGAGTGGTCATATTCTGATTATATTGATGGAAGAATCAGCAGGATTTACTGATGGAATAGATGGAGGTGTGAGGAAAAAAGAGAGTTATGGATGAATTTTAAATATTTGAGTGAATGGTAGTGTCACTTATATAGATGAAGGAGACTTAGGGAGAATAGATTTCTGCTTTGGCCATGTTAAGTTTTGAGGGGCGTATTAGCTATATAAAGGGAGATGTTGAGAAGACAACTAGATTCAAAACTGCAGTTTAAGGGAGAGGTCAAGGATGATGTAAATTTGGGATCATCAGTATATGGATAGCATTTAAAGCCACGGGACTAGATGAGATCTCCTAGGAGTGAATATATATAGGAAAAAAAATTAGACTGTTGAGGAATGAATGAATGTTGGGATACTCCCATATTTGGAGGTTGGAAGGAGGAGGTAAGGCAGCAAAGGAGACTGAGAAGAAGTAGGTGGAAAACTAGGAGAGTGAGGCATCCTAGAAACCAAGAAAAGAGAGTTTCAATACGCAGGAAGTGGTCATGTGTGTCAGATACTGTCTAAAAGGCCAACAATGAAGACTGGGAGTTCACCACTGAATTTGAAAACATCAAGTCATTGGTACTTTGGGAAGAGACGTTTTGGTGGAATTTTACAATCTAATGAGTAGGTTTAGGAAATAATGGGAAGTAGAGAATGTATTGGCAATTCTTTTGAGTTTTCCTATAAGGAGACAATGAAATAGGGCAATAACTAGGGGGTGACCAGGAGGTATTTGTTTAGGTAGGAGAAATTACAATGTAGAGTATTTGTACATGGTGGGAATGATTCGGTAGAGAATGGAAAAATTTATGAGGCAAAAGTAGAGTCCTTGAGCAGAACCCAAGTGGAAGGATGGGCCTTACATAAGAGCCGGAACTGTTCATCCACTGTACTAAGAGGGAAGGCAGAAGAGAGGGTTCAGATGCAAGTGGGTTGGTAGATTTGGTGATGAGAGATATGAAAGCTCTCCTTTGAGAGGAGAGTTTGTAAATGTGTTACATTAGAGAGTATGAGAGTGAGTTGACTAAGACCACAAAAGATTCATGGTTGATACAAGTGGAAGTCGTCTTTTAGGCTGAGTTACAAAATAGAAGAAGAGGAGCTCATAGGTATTTGCTCATAAAACTAAAAGAAGAGGATTTGGTAACAAATTAATAAGCAAGGATTTGGCTCATTTATTTTTCAGATTTCTTCCCAAAGTCTAGGCTCCAGGAACAAGATATCCCGAGGAGACCTACTTCTTTCTACGCCCACATGTGCAACCCCTGGGTCTCCCTGTTGGGGGTGAGTAACTTCATTTTGATCTCAATTGTTCTTGAAACATAATCAGGTGGAAACATGTGTGATCTCACCGTTGGGGTGGAGGTGAGAAGGGAGGAGAGTCTTAAGTAGGAGCAATGTGATTTGATTACCTTTTATATTAGAATTTAGATGAAACTACGTATGGCAACATTACATTTAATACACCACTTATTTTAATCAGTGGTTTACTTGTAAAATAATTAATTATCTCTGATAATCTCTGGGTCACTCAATTTCTAGGTGCATCAAACATAATTCATTCTGATTTGTTTCTTTTAGGGAAGAGTAGGACAAGGAGCTAAGATAGAGTATCAATTTATTGATAATTTTGATTAGAGGATACTTTCAGGAGCGTGTTTTCTCAAATATCTACTTAAGTGAGTTTTTTCTTGAATTGAGTGAACTGCAACTATTCAGACTTTTATAGTAATCAGAAGTTGATGAGAAGGACTATTGTTTCTTAAGATACCAGCGCGGTGACTTGCTTACTACGTGATAAACCATTAGGTGACTTGCCCTTCCTACTCTGTTTCCACAGGCTCTTGGGTCCCTTCTCATCATGTTTGTGATCCAGTGGGTCTATACTCTAGTTAACCTAGGTGTTGCTGCCATTGTGTATTTCTATATTGGTCAAACCAGCCCAGGACTTCATCTTGGTAAGCAGCAAAGCCATTTTGCCACCTCATCCCTTCTTCTCTTTCAGCATTCATTGAAGAAACATGTTTTGAGCACCTACTAAACGTCAACACTGACTCAGATATGAATCCCATTTTTAAGTAGTTTATAGTCTAGGAGGAAAAATATGACATGCACATAAATTATAACAAAACAGAAAAATAACAACTTGTGAGATTTATAAGACATGTAGAAGTAAAATTAATGACATTAGCACAAGGGCCAGAAGGGAAGAAATGGAAATATACTGTTGTAAGTTTCTCATACTATATGTAAAATACTATAATATCACTTAAAGGTAGACTGTGATAAGTTAAAAATATGTACGATGAACCCTAAAGCAACCACCAAAATAAGAAGAATTATAGCTAATAAGACAATAAAGGAGATAAAATTGAATTTAAAAATTCTCAAATCGAAATAAAGCAGGAAAACATAATAAAGGACATAAGGGACAAACAAAAAACATAGGATGGTGGTTTATGTAAACCCAGCCGTATCCATAATCAAAATAAATACAAATGGTCTAAATACTCCCAATTAAATGGTCTAAACACTGAGATTGTCAGTTGAATAAAAAACACAATTCAACTATATGTTGCCTACAGAAACCTACTTTAAATATAAAGACAAATAAATTAAAAGGATGGAAAATATGTATCATGATAACATGAATCAAAACAAGATGGAGTGACTTTTTTAACATCAGGTAAAACAGATTTCAGAGAAAAGAGTATTATCAAAGATAAAGAGGGCCATTTTATAAAGTTAAAGAAAAAAAATCATCAAGAGGACATAATAAACCTTGACATTTTTCATTTATAAATAGAGCTTTGAAATACATGAAACAAAACCTGATTGAGCTGAAACAAGAAATAGAAACATTCATAATTATAGTCAGAGATTTCAACACTTCTCTCTCAATAATTGATAAAACAAGTGGACATAAAATTAGTTAGGCTTTAGAGACTTGAATAACATTACCAACAAACCTGGCTAAATTGACATTTATAAAACATTTCACCTAATAGAAGCAGAATATACATTCTTATCAAGTATACATGAAACACCATAATAGACCATATCCTAGGATATTAAAGAAGTCTCAATTAATTTAAGGTATTTAAGTCAATTCAAGAACAAAGCATATTCTCTGACCAGAGGGGAAGTAAATTAGAGATGAATCAGAAAGATATCTGGAAAACTCCCAGATTTAATTTAGAATCTAAAGAACACTAAATAACACTAAATGACTAAGAACACTTAAAGAATGCTAAAACAACTAAAGAAATGAAATAACTCGTGATTCAAAGAAGAAATAAAAATTGAAATTCAGAGTATTTTGAACTGAATGAAATGAAAATATAACATCAAAATTGTGAGATGCAACTAACTGAGTACTTAGACGGAAATTTATAGCATCAAATGCTTATGTTGGAAAATAAGAAAGGTCACAAATCATTGACCCCACCTTCCAACTTAAGAACTTAGAGAAAGAAGAGCAACTTAAATCGAAATAAGAAAGATGGGGAAATAATAAAGACCAAAGTAGAAAGCAATAAAGTATAATAATAATAATAAAAAAGGAATGCCAATGAAATAAAAAGCTGGTTATGTGAGATCAATAAAATTGACAAACCTCTAGCCCGACTGATCAGAATAAAAGGAGAGAAAATCAAAATTACCAATGCCAGATGTGACAGAAGATGACATCACTAGGGGGCCTACAGATATTAAAAGAAAAATGAATATTTTAAAGAGCTTTATTTCAATAAAGTTGACAATTTAGATTAAATGGACAAATTCCTTGAAAGATACAAACTATCACAGCTCACTCTGGAAGAAATATAGGACTATTAGGTCATCTATTAAAGACATTAAATTTGTCATTAAAAACCTCACAAAGAAAATTCTAGGCCCAGATGGCTCCACTAATGAAAGCTATAATACATTTAAGGAATAAAGAATATTAATTCTATACAAACTCTTCAGAAAACTTCACACTAATACCCCTCAGGAACACAGATGCAAAAATTTGTAACAAAATTTTAATAAATTGAACTGAAATTATAAAAATATAAAAATGACAATATAGCATAACTAAGTGGTTTTACCCCAGGAATTCAAGATTGGTTTAACATTCTAAGTCATTCAATGTAATTTATCATATTTACAGACTAGAGGATGAGAACTATGAAACATTTCTGAGAAGAAATTTAAAAGGGAATTAAATAAATGAAGAGATACACTATGTTCATGAACTGAAAGATTCAATAGTCTTAAGATATCAGTTCTCCACAAATTGTTCTATAGATTTGACACAGTCCCAATCAAAATCTTGGGTTGTATTTTTTGGAAATTGGCAAGCAGATTCTAAAACATTTATATGGAAATACTAAGGACGTAGAATAGTCCAACTAACTTTGTAAAAGAAGAACAAAGTTGGAGGACTTACACTACCTAATTTCAAGACTGATTATAAAGCTAAAGTAATCAAGACAGTGTGGTTTTGGAATCAAGATCGACACATAAATTAATAGAATGGAGAGTCTAGAAATTGACCCTCACATATATGGTCAGTTAATTTTCAAAAAAAGGTGCAAAGGCAATTCAGTGGAAGAAGAAATTGTCTTTTCAATAAATGGTACTGGAACAATTGAAAAATTCATGTGCAAAAAAAAACCACTTCAGTCCACATATCATGCAATGTAAAAATAACTCAAAATTGGTACTGTAACTAAACTTAAACTTAAAACTACAAAATTTCTAAAAGAAAGTATAGTAATAAAACTATACTTTGTGACTGAGAATGAGGCAAAGACTTCTTCGATACAATACCAAAAGCAGGAAAAAAGTTGATAAACTGGACTTCATCAAAATCAAGGACTCTGATCTTTCAAACACACAGGTAAAGGAATGCAAAAGCAAGCCATAGACTGTGAGAAAAATATCAGCAAATCACATATCTGATAAAGAACTTGTATCTAGAATATACAAAAACTCTCAAAACTTAGTAATAAGATAACAGAGATTTTTTAAAAAAGGGTGGAAGTTTTAAATAGATTTCACCAAAGAACATATGTGGGTGGAAAATAAACACGTGAGAAGATGCTCAACATGATTAGTCATTAGAAAATGCAAATTAAAACCACAGTATAATTCTACTAGACAGTTATTAGTGGGATTAAAATTAAAAATACTGATCATTCCAAGTGTTGGCGAGGATGTGGAGCAACTAGAACTATCATATACTGCTGGTGGGAATATAAAATAATACAACCACCCTGTAAAACAGTTTGGCAGTTTATTAAAAGTTGAACATGTACCTGCTATATGAACTAACCACTCTACTCCTAGTATTTATCCAAGAGAATTGAAAGCATATGGTCATACAAAAATATGTGCATGAATATTCATAGCAGCTTAATTGGTAATAGTCAAAACAATATAAATGTCCATCAACAGATGACATTATAAATAAATTGTAGTATAGCCGTACAGTGGAATACTACTAGGCAATAAAAAGAATGGATGAATCTTCCAGAATCCTTACCAAGGCCTGCAAAGGCTTACAAAATCTGGATCTCACTTTCCCCTTTAGTCCCATCTCTCTCTCTCTCTTTCTCTCTCTCTCTCTCCCCGCCCTCTCTCCTTTTCTCCCTCTCTCCCTCTTTCTCTCTCCACTCCCCAAAGCTTGCTGTGCTCCAGCAAATTCTCCTGCCTGTGGTTTTCCCAACATTTCAAGCTTTTCCTGACACGGGGCCTCTCCATGTGCTAGGAATCCTATCCCCCTTTACTTCCCATCCACTGTCCCCAGCTGGACTGACTCTTACTTCTCCTTCACGTCTCAGCTTGTAACTTTCAGAGAGGAATTTCCTGACCTTCTAATTTATAGGAGTATAACCCCTGCCCAGTGACTTTCTGTCACAATTTTCTTGAGCCCTCTACCTGTCACCCCCTAGGACCTAGGTCCAAAAAAAGTAAACAAATAAAAAAATAAATGTATGAATTTCAAATAATTATGTTCATGAAAGAAACCAGACAAAAAAAGTATATAGTGTAATATATGTAATTATTGAAAATGCAAACTGATCTGTAATGCAAGCAGATCAGTGGTTGCCTTTTGATGCGGGAGGGGGTGAGGATGCATGGGAGGGAGGTCGTATGAGTGGCTTGAGGAGCCTTTTGGAGGTGATAGATAAGTTCATGATCTTGTTTGTAGTGATGGTTTCACAGTGTATGCAGATGTCAACACTAACCAAATTGCACACACTTTAAATGTATGTAGTTTGTTCTAAAAATGTACCCAGGATTTGTTTTAATCAGGTATGTTAGAACACACAGACCCAGAAATGATTGTCATAAAGGAAGAAGTTTATACTCACAGATCCCTAGAAACAGGGGACACAGCATCCCGTGCAGGGCCACATGGGGGAAAGATTAAGGTTGGTCATGAGACAGAAGAGAAAGAGGGAAGAGCATGGCCCAGAGCCTTTATTAGGGTTTTTGTTTGTTTGTTTTTAGTTAGGGAATATTGAGGAACAATGTGTTTCTCTAGGACCCATCAGCTCCAAGTCGTCCTTCAATCTAGTTGTGGAGGGCGCATCTCAACTCCAAATCCAGTCGCTGTTTTCAATCTTTAGTTGCAGGGGGCACAGCCCACCATCCCATGCGGGAATTGAACCAGCAACCTTGTTGTTAAGAGCGCACGCTTTGGCCAACTGAGACATCTGGCCGCCCCTGGGGTTTTAATAGGAAGGAATGGGTGAGGCAGGTAGGTAGCTGAGTAAGTTTAGGATTAATTTGAATAATTTCAGGGGGCTCTGAGTTATAGGGGTGGTCTCTAGTTGTCTGGTATCTGGCTCTGTGGTGATTTAGAGCAGGAGAATATTGGCTTGGTGGGTGAGAATTTGATAACAGACATGGTTGGAGGTGTGGACTCTGAGTTGGTTGGTGTGTATTTCAAAGGCGCGTTCACAGGGGAGTTGTTTGCTAACTCTAGGAATTAACACCTCTAGAATCAAGGCCCCAAAGGGCATCAAGAATACAGAAAGTAAGAAATTATAGTCGATACTCTGTTTCTTGAATGTCAGTTATTTCTCAGTAATAAAACTGTTTTAAAAAATACATGTGAGCCCCCTTTCCAGCAAAATTATATGATGCCCCAATTTAAAAGAAAGCAATTAGTTTTAAGTCTTAACTACATCAGGTAAACAATAATAATCTAGGCAACCTGAAAAAAAAAGTTCTTCAAAATTTGAATAGTCTGATGTAGATTTTTGAAGGAAATGCACTTCAAACACTGTAAGTCACATGTACAATAAGAATAATGCTTTAAAGGACTTCTGGCCAAGATGGAGGAGGAGGAAGGAGAACAGCACATCCCAGAAAGAAGACCTGCCCTGTCCAAGGCCCTCCAGGGGGAACCGAGTTGGAAGTCCAGGCCTCCCAGTTCAAGAGCCTTCAAAAGCCCCCTTATCTGTGAAGCCTCCTAGTGATGGTTAATTTTTTGTGTCAACTTGAGTGGGCTCCAGGGTGCCCATATTAAATGTTATTTCTGGGTGTGTCTATGAGCGTGTTTCAGAAGAAAAAAAGAAGAAGAAGAAGAAGAAGAAGAATGCTTTAGAAAAAGTCATGCTAAAAAGAGGTCCTTATATCAGCTAATTTAAGAGATAGAATATATTTTTATTAACATAGTGATTACATCGGTGATTTTTTAGAAGTTAGTTTGAACTTAAGAAATTCAAGGATTTCCCAGAAATTGATTCACAGGAAAGTCTGAAATCAATTTTTAGGCCAATCTCCATCTAAACTTTTTAGGTGATTTAGAATCCAAATGATCACAAATAAGTAAGGTCAGTTAGTAAAATGTTTGTTTATTTTATTCCTTCTGACAACCTTAGAATATATTAGGAACTTTCTGCTTGCAATTGCAGATATTAATACAAATCTAAAATTTATCCTCCCTTTAACGGTAAGAACCCTAAATGAGACTGAGTAAAAACATGTTATCAGCTGCAGCAACTGTTGACGTTAGCCAAGACTCTGACTCTGACTTTAGCCATAAGCCTCTTAAAATAATGCTAACTTCCTGATCATGTATTGGACGTTATCTAATTAACTGATTTTCAACCAGCCATTATTTGTGGTGTGTGTGTGTGTGTGTGTGTGTGTGTGTGTGTGTGTGTGTGTGTATGTATACGTGTAGATACATGGTGGAATGAGTATATATAATTTGGAAAAGCATTTTATATACATTTGATTTCCAAAAGTTATGTGAGTTTTTTTTTTTTTTAACCCACACCAAAAGGATGGGTTTTTAAAAAGTTGATAAACCCTATTCTAATCAGTGTGCCTGACGTCAGGCTATTCAGACAGCAAAAATAACAATTTCACTTCAAATTTCAGCTCTAACATTTCTGCATGTGGAACTATTTGATTCACTTAACACCTGCAGGAAACTCCTTAAGTGCCAGATCCTGTGAGTGTTGTACTGTGAGTGTTACAAGATGAAAAAGACACGCTTCCTATCCCCAAATAGCGTATGTCGTGTAGGGGATTTTATAGCATGTATTTAACACATTAGTTTGAATTTCAGAAAAAAAATATCAAAATTTTGAAAATTTCTAAGACCGACGTTAGCAAATCCTCTGCTGTTTACTCTATAGCACTATTCAGTTTCTTTCTTGAGATTTTGGAGTTTGGAAATAAATTTTTGGAACCTACATTTGGGTACAAAGTCCTTAGCAGGCTGCTGTCAGGGAATATTACAATGAATGTTGTTTGGTTAGAGTGAAAAAGGAAAAATAAATGTGCTAATTCTGTGTGTGTGTGTCAGGTGATGTATATTCTATTAAAAATGGGATTCTAGATGCATACGTGGGACTTAGCTGACGTATATTTTTATGTATATGTATTTCCTACAGGATCAGCCGCCAACTTCAGCTTTTTCAGATGGATGAGGTCTCTTCTGATCCCCTCCTACAGGTCTGTGTCAATCGGGGTCCAGGACCAGGGCGGATGAGTGTCCTGGGGCCCTGGGAGGAGCTAAGGGTGTCCCCTTCCTATCTGGGCTTGGGTCAGTTGTGGTGTGGGAACCTGACAATGGAAACCCTCAGGGAAACTCAGACTCTGCTCCTCACCGTCCTCCACCACCGAACCCCAGCCTCACCTCATCAGAAGCTTCCTCTGGCTCATGTCCTCTCCCCTTCTTATCCTCAGGAATCATGAACAGAGTCTTTATTTACAATCTGATTTCTGGGTGATAAGTCAAGGGAGCTACTCTCATTGAGTTCAGAGTCTTTAAGACACACTAGCATCAATGCATCATCACACACAAGGTGAAGGCCCAAGGGACTCCCATCCTTCCATCTCAAGTCAGGTCGTAGCTGGGACTGTGCTGGTGAAAGTACAGAGGCCAAGTACAGAAATAGAGTAAAGATCCTGGAGGATTTCTGTAGAACCTCCACGTTCAAATACACGGGGAAAGGGAATAACAAACTTTCCTAGAAAGCCTCATAGAGAAGGTAAGATTTCATAATCTCTGATCTCTTTCTTCCTCCTCCACCCTTCCGGTGCCAACCACTTTGTGTTCAGACCAACTTGGTGTCAAAAGCCTTTGTAGTTTACCTCGTAGCTTCCTCCCCTTTGAAAGTCTCAGGGCTCTGGGACATTACTTCTCTCTTCTTTCAATATCAGTGAAGAACCAAAACTGCAGGCTGGGAAAATTCAGACAGAGGCCCAACCAAGTGTTTATTTGGTTTCATTTTGTTAGTTTGTTTTTGAAATTCTAGCTGTCTGGGTTGCAATTGCCAATACGTATTGCCACCTTCCATATCCAGATATCGCTAACGGATTATGAGACCCTTCCTTTGTGCTTGGAAGCTGGACTAGACATTCTGTGTGGAGCTATAGGAGCAGTGGACCACCTCTCGGACTCTCTTCCAGTCTGAAGCACCAGATTGGGTGGCTTAGGTCACAACACTACTGCATTGATGTCTTATCCCCTACCACCTATGCCTGAGGAAAAGTAGAGTTTGAGTGGAAATAACTTCTGTGTAGAGGTTGCCTACAGATTCTGAAACTGGACGTGGTGGGTGGTTGAGAGTGTTTGGCCCTATCTGACTTAACAGGAATATTTTTAGGCATATCCAGTTTTAAAGCCTACACATGGCGATGGCGAACACTGGTCTTTGTGTTGCATGCTGAATTCCTAGAATTTCACCTCTGAGGTCACTGTAGTGCTATGTAGAAAGAAGAATGTATTAGAAGGAGATTATTCTTAGAAAAGGACAATACTTTGGTTGGAATAAACCCAGTCCACACTATTCATAGCTCTGTGGGCTTGTGAAGTGGGCTGTGGGGGCCTCAGCTAAGTCTCAACATCAAAGTTGCTGGCCTCACCGTGGCTACTGAGCAATATTTTGTGGTAGTTATTTAGGAGGGGGAAGGCTCAAGAAATGGTGATTTATTTAAAAGTAGAAATTGGTAGCTGTGTTTTATAGTTTGTCGTCTTGAGATTTTTTTTTTCTTCTTCTCAGAACTATAGCTCCAGATGCTCTTCAAAACCAAAGAATAATATAGTGGAGTGGGTTTGGGCAAGGGAATTTGGCTATGTTACTTTCTCTGTTACACCTACAATTCCCATAGGCCATTCTAGACTCGAAAGTAAAACATATTATTTCCCTGAACTCAGAAGAACACAATGGTTTCACCAAAAACAAACAAACAAACGAAAAAAACATTAATGAAAAAAAAGTATTGGTGAAAACACATGTTGACTGGTGTGGCATTTTGTCACTTCCTAACCTTTTTGAAGATTTAGCCTTTATAGAGTTAATTCATTTCTCAGAAAACCACAACCTATCTAATTTAGATATGTTCTTATCAGTGGTGGCAAGGCCTTAGTCATGTGATCTGAGTTTCTGTGACAGCACATTTTGCCAGTTAGTTGAAGCTTTCTGCGTAAGTTCCACAGATTTAAATGTTAGATTTCTACCTTTTTAATTTTTTTACAGCTATCAAATATATTCCTTATTTAAATAATTGAACATTACTACTTGCAAAGTAAATGATTCTTTTCGAGTAAAATTTCTAAGAGGCAATCCATGTCTAAGGTATGACTTAAGGACCTACCATAGGTGGTAGGAACTATAAGGGACCCAGAAATATGAGAAAAGAGAAGCACAAAGAGGTGGAGAGGTTTGCTGAGGCTACTAGGTTGACTAGTGGCAGAGCTGTGACTGTATCCATCTTCTGAAGATACCTGACTACCAGTCTGATCTTTCCTTACTCCTTTCAGCCTCTACCACTTTCCTCATGTATCCCTAACATTTTTCTTTACCAGTTTATTCCAACTCCAACTGTATGTAGACACTTCAGTGACAGTGGAATCCATATCAGGACTTGTTCTTTGTCTTCAGGCCAACTTGGTGTCAAAAGACTTTGTAGATTGCCTCGCAGCTGCTTGCTCTGTGAACCTTAGCTCTGGAAATCATTCCTCATTCAACTTTCTTCCAATGAACCAAAGAGAAGGTTTCTCTTTCTGCTCTTCTTAATTTTCCAGCCTCTCTATTCCATTATTTCATTTGACAAAAAAAAGTAGAGAAAAACTATATAGTACCCCAACACAACACCATTTAGAAGGTTACCTTTGTATAATTTTGTAAATTTCTACTAAAGAAAGGTAAATATCTCTTTCCTCATTTGATACTTATTTCTCATAAATATTTACAAACTTTGGGTTCATAAACTGTTGTACATATAGCTTTCAACAGTTATGTTTTTCAAACACATCTTCAATAATAAGCATAATGACATTGTTACAAATAATTTCTCTATCCTAGAGAAGTCTTATCTTCACTGATGGTCTTTCCTTCTGACCATCCTCTGTGTTTCTCTCACCAAAGGAGCTTGCGATCCCCCCAAGAGCAGATAATTTTGGCGCCATCCCTTGCTAGGGTTGACATGGAGATGACTCAACTCACCCAGGAGAATGTAGACTTCGCCACTCGGGATCGCTACCACCACTCCTCTCTTGTGAGTCGAGATCAGCTGATGCCTCAGTACTAGAGGACTGAGTACTCAATCAGTACTAGGCAGCCCTGGGACCCTCCTCTCTTGGAGCCATCCAACGCACCGTGGACCCAAATCCCAAAACCTTTGTGGAGCTGGTTCTCCTCAGTAGGAAACTCAAAGACTTGTCCTCCCACTGCCATTTTGGACAATGGAAATCTGCATTCTGGTCTGGAGCACCACATCCAACCAAGGTAACCACCGGAATGGTGGTGGCTCTGAAACACACACCCAATCTGAAGAGCTCCACATTGACACCAAGATTTGAAGGTGTGGAGAAGCAAACCGGATTGCTTGTACTGAGGGCCACAATAAATGGGTACTTACATTTTTATTTTATTATTTATGTTTTGAATAAATAATACATTCACATCGTTCCAAAACCCAAAATATAATCATATGTATAGTGAGAAGGCTTCTTCCCATTCTTGTTCCCCATCTGTTCAGTTCCCATTGCCTGCCCCAGAGGTAACCACTGTTCTTATATAGACTTTCACCATGTCTTCATGAATATACAAGCAAATAGGAATGTGGATTCTTATTACTCTCCTTTTATACACAGAAGGTAGCATATTACACACGTGTTCCACACCTTGATTTCCCCTTCACAATCTGTCTTGGAGACATTTCCATATCAATACATACACAGTTGCCTCATTATTTTTCATTGTATGAATGTGCTATAATTTATTTCATCAGTTCCACAATGATGGCATTTGGATTGTTTCCAAACTTTTGCTGCTATTACAATCAGTTCTGCAGTGACTAATCTTGTACATATGTACAAGCATAAAGAATTTCTGTAGGATAAATTCCCCAAAGCAAAATTGCATGATCAAAAGGTGCATGCATTTGTAAGCTATTATTGTTTAGTGAAGGTCTTTTTAATTAAAAGTTAAATTGCCATGGATTACCTAATGGTGGTAATTTGTGTTCTCAAAAGCATTGGTAGTCGCCAGCTCTCTAAACACTTTTGCAGCTGTTTTTTGGCATAAATGCAGGAGGGGACAGGACTATTTTGGTTCCTCTCTGAGCTAAGTGTAGCATTCATCACAAGCACTGGTCCTGGGCCATGGCAGTGGCTCCCCCAGATAACTGGGCACTTGGCCCAGAGCCAGTGCTTTTACCGCTGAGCCGGGGGGAGGTACTATTGTGTCAGTTATGACCCCCTCCTTCTGCAGCAGAGGAGTCCTCCAAAGTCCGTGTGCTCAGACTCACCTGGGAGGCTTGTTACACATGTAGATTTCTGCGCCTCATCCATAGATTTTTTTATTCAGTAAGTTTGGGGGAGAGGCCTCGACTTTACATTTGTCACGAGTGCCTCAGGTGATTCAACACAGGCAATCCTTGGACACCACTTTGAGAAACACTGACCAGTTTAATAGACCGGGCTTAAAGCGAGTGGGGGGTAGAATGCTCGTGATGAGGGGCTAGTTAGATCTTACCATTCTCTACCAGAAAAGGAGATCTAGTTTATGATGACTGTTCGCAATGAGATCTAGTTTCTGATCCCTGTTTTGCACTGTTTTGTGGTTAAATACCAGACTTCCGAACATCCCTGGAAACAACTTAGCGAAAGCCAACCCTGAGTGAAGACCAGGCATTGGGAAGTAGAAACAGCAAAAAAAGACAGACCGTGTTCCTGAGGGGCTGAACTTTGATGTGATCTCTGAGGGCCCTTTTGAAGGAAAAGCTACACTAGTTTCCTGTGGCTGCTGTTAACAAATTACACAAACTGAGTAGCTTAACACAGTAGGAATTTATTCTCCCCCAGTCCTGGAGGCCAGACATCTGAAATCAGTATCACTGAGCCAAAACCAAGGTATTAGGAAGGCCGTGATCCCTCCAGAGGCTTTTGGGGAGAATTCGATCCTTGCCTGTTTCCGCTTCTCGTGGCTGCTGGCATTCCTTGACTTGTGGCCATATCACTCCCAGCTTCAAGGCCAACATCTTCAAACTCTTTCTTTGCTTTGTGGTTACATCACCTTTTCTGTGTACGTGAACTTGGCCTCTGTCTCAGTCTTAATGAAGATACGTATGATTGCAGTGAGGGTCCACCCAGACAATCCCGGAGAATCTCATCTCAAAAGCTTTGCTTTAATCTCACCTGCAGAACCTTTGCCAAATGAGCGAACATTCATAGGTTTCAAGGATTGGGATATGGATATATTTTGGGACACCATTTCTCAGCCTCCCTCAGAAGCCTTTAGGGATTCTGCTTTTCGCTTTTTTGAATTCTACGTAACAATCTAAAAAAGTAACCCCTCTGAAAAAGATGCTACTGAGTTTGAAAACCATATGTGGCAGAAGACTCAAGTTTCCAGGATGAGAACTTTCCCAACATGATAACTTTTATGGAAGAGAGAAGGATGGGGTATGATAAAGATAACCAACCTTCTACTTGGTGTTGGGGATACCTAAATGAATAGTCCAGAGTCTAGTGTGGAACACAGATGCTAAACATGCTGAATCTCTAATTAGATCCAAAAATCTTGTATTTAACCAAAACTGTAGTGTATAAATAGTAATAGTAATTAGTGAAGCAGTAATCAGGTATTAGCCTGGGTTCCCCAGAAAGCAGAAGTTCCTACCGCTTTACTGGGGGAAGGAGTGTGCATCAGGGAAGAGGGATGGAGCAGGCAGGGGACATATCACTGAGATAGTGGCCCCTCAGTTTCATGTGCAACTAAACATTTCATCTCGAAGGACCCTTTCGAGAGATTGTAGGAACACCCATGTCTCAAGATCCCCTTGCAGAGCGGGGAAAGGATGAGAATTCATCCACTGGTTCATGTTTCCCAGAGTCCAAGGTTAACCGTGAGGGGTGTTAACCCACTCTGCACTTGTGATTCACACTTGTGTGAGTACCTAGTGAGTTCAGCAACAAGCAGCACCCTGTGGGCGTGAGATGCCATTGGGCTTGTGTGTATGAAACTGGCTGGAGCCCAGCAGAATTGGTAGTTGCAGTGGTGGTTGGAACAAGTGACCTCAGGCCCAGAGACATGGACAGAGAGGATCTGAGGTGGCACATAAGAGGTGTCATACACTACCCGTATATTCACAAAGGTCAGTTGTAAGTACAGATTGTCAGAAAGATGAGACATGGGTGTCACTGGATCATTGAGACAGAGTTTACTAATCTAAAGGATGCTGAAAAATGTCAGCACAGTCAGGATACATGGCAGTGAGGCTAGCAGCATTTTCTAAAATAGAGGGGCCGGTTTCTGGCCTAAGGGATTTATCAAGGAGCGTACAGTAGTAGGTAAGAATGTCTGAAAGAGTGAGGGTCGTATCAAGCCTTCTGGAACCATATATGTCACCCTTCAGGCCACACTGTCTATCAGTTTTTCCATCTAATGATCCATCCACCCATCTATCTATGTACCTACCCACTCACCCATTGATCCATCCATTCACCCATTGATCTACCCATCCACCCATTCATGGCTGGAGCAACTGTACACATGCCTGAGACTACCTCCCCTGAGCCAAATACACCTCACCAATCAGAGCTTTTTAATGTAAAAATATGATCACAGGCCATTCAGGCAAAATGAACTTCTTAGCCACCATCCTCAAACTTGCAGAGTGAGTATAGCCCAAGTCTAGAGCATTCTTGAACCCAGAGCTGGGAACCAGGACAGGGGTCATTTTTTTCAGGTGTCTTGGAGAGTCATGCTAACAAGTCCTCTGTCCTACACAATAGGGTGCATCCTACATACCCATTTATAAAGCACTGTGGCAATTTGAGGTTCAAGATCCCATCATCCTTCCTTCCCTTCAGGTTTCTGAATGAGAGAGTATACTAAAGAAGGAAAACAATGTGCCGGTTTATGTATTGATACCTGGACAAGGGTGCAAGGGCTGAAATGGAGAATGCAGCTGAGGTCAGAATGTTGAAGCAAGGCCTGTAGTATCTAACTTTCTTCCTCTTGAATCTAAGAATACTCTTCTCCCAAACAGCTTTGGATGAGGAATGAGAATCAAACAAGAGAATGACCAACTGGTCTCATCACCCAGTAGCAGAGGAGCAGAGATCATAAGGTGACCACACATCACCTGTCAACTCCAGGCCCTGCCTACCAGTGAAACGTGGCCCCAGCTCTGCCTAATCAGATTGGCCTTGCCCCTCCCATGGGGGGGTAAATACATGATGACAAGGTGTGGGTGGGGACAGAAGTGTTCCCTCTGCCCGTGCAGTGGGGGGGGGAGTTTGGTTGGTGATTCCATCCTCTCCGTGGGCAGAGGAGGAAAGCTGAAAGGTCCTCAGGAGAAACGCGAGCAGTGACAGAAGCAGACGCAGGGTCTGTGGATGGCCAGGGGAGACCCAGGCCACTTGGATGGCAGTCAGGGAGGGTTCCAGGAGGAGGAGGTATCTGAGTACTTGGCCAGAGCATTCAATACAGCTTTAGATCCACCCTTTCCCTGACATGAATGTTGCTATTTCTGCTCTCCTACACTGAAGAGTGTAAAGAGGGGCTTCCACTCCTGAGGTCAGAGCAAGTGGGAGAAGAGGCTGAGAAACCAGCTCAGAGCTCTGCAGGGGCAGAGCCAATCCCTCGAGTTTCATGGAGCTCCCGTGTATGCTGATATACCAACCGTACCAGTAGGTTGAGTGTGTGCATTGTCAGGATGGGGGCGGTGTGGAGATTAAGACAGATAGAACACACAGTCCTGATATATGACGTGTGATCAAAAAATATGATGAATGTTTAAATTTTAAAAAAGTTTATTCAAAAAAAAGACACATTGCCGTTAACCCCCCTCAAAACACTCCCCCTTGCTTTGAACACACTATCCCATCGTTCTTGCTACTTTTTGTAAAGCTCTGCTTCACATTGTCATTCAGGGACATAGACTCTCTCTGTTTTGTAGCCAAACACTATTTAGGCCCTGAGCTCTCAGCATCCAGCTGGCAGGTGGAAGAAAGAGACATGTGGATTCAAGATTCTTAATGTAATCACATCTGCAAAGTTCCTTTTGCCATATAAGTAACGATTCACAGGTTCTGGGGATTAGGACCTGGCCATCTTGACTTTGGGCTGGGCTGCTGGGGCAGACCGTGGAGGTGCACAGGGAAATAAATGGCTGGAGCATCGCGACAGAGCAGACAGCCAAACCACGTGCTGCAAGTGGAATTCACAAGTGCTGAGGAGATGCAGAGTGAGGAAGAATTCCAAGAGACTTCTTGAAGGAAGTGGATTTTGAACCAGGTTGAGCAGAGGATATGGAAAGGCTTATGAACCAAGGGAATGAGTTGAACAAAAACAAATGAGACAGAGGGACCAAAGCAAGAGAATGTAGGTCTTACCTTCAGCCTAACAACTCTTCTTTCTACTTTGACTTTAAATGGGCTCACTTGAGAGGCAGTTTGGTGTAGTCGTAAATTCATGGGATTTGGGGAAGAAAATCTCTGATTCCTGACTCTGCCACTTACTAGCTCTGTGATCTTGGGCAGGCTTCTTAACTTCTCTGAGCCTTGATTTCCTTCTCTGTAAAATGGGAACTATAATTCCTGCCTGCCTCCAAGTGGAGTTGTGAGTACAAATAAAGTGAGATTCACATTTTTTTTTGGAGGAAATAAAGGTGGAGGAGGTGTGATAAAAGTGTTCTCCTGCCACCCCTGCTGATTCCGTGTCACTTCCTGTAGGCAACAAAGAAAGGAAGGGAAAAAAAAAGCATCATGAGAACTGCAATGATTCTTGGTACCTGCTAGCCTGAAGTTTCAGAGCAAAATAGAGTCCTACCGCTTCAACAGGCCACGCTGTCTCTTGTCAGCGACAGACATAGTGGCTTCACTAGCCCCACAGCAGGGCACCTGCACATGGCCCATGAGAGGCAGGAGAACTGATAGAGTCGCCACTTGATCACATTTCAGCTTGGCCTCCTCCTCCCACCCGCTTGGTTTATCACATTCATTTGGCCACTTCCCTGCACCACTTCCCTCAGGCTTCTCCCTCCCCTCCCCTCCCCTCCCCTCCCCTCCCCTCCCCTTCTGTTCCTTTCCCTTTCCTTCCCTTCCCAGAGCCTTGGGAATTTTTCTTAAACATCAAAAGACCTACCCCACTCTCCCATTCTTTAGAACCAAGGCTTACAAGGGCAAATAACCCACTTCTTGCCATGTCGTATCCCCTTGCCGTCCACATAGGAGCCTAAGAGGAGAGGATCCGAGATGCTCGCATGAGCCGGGGCTCATTCCATCCTGTTTGCACCTCTCCGTAGACAGGAATACAGAGTCTGTGCTCACCATACACTGTTCGGCACCCCTGCGTGAGGGCTCCTTTGAGGAGGCAGAAATAGATGCCAGTTAGTTGGTTTGAGGCAGCACGTAGAGGCGTAAGCCCCTGACTCTTGACGAGGTACTCTTCTTGGGGGGATGGTCACATTCTAGTAAAAGGGAAGCAGATGGCGAGAAAGACCCACCAGCATCAGGGGTCCCCAGTTAGCTGTGCTCCTGGGCACACTGCCCATCTCACAGCATCAAGGCTGGTACACTTGCCCTGTTCCCTGGTCTGATGGGCTAGTGGTGAGTGGAGAATGGATAGCAGTTGACTACTCACCATCATTCATTGAGGTGAGAGTGGCCACAACCTCCTTCTAGAAGAGGCAGAAGCAAAATGATGGAGAGCCTGGGGGTTTTTTGTGGGGGGGGGCCTATTTTGTTGTGTTTCTTAAAAGGGACACCTATGAGTGTGTGTGTGCGTGTGTGTGTGTGTGTGTGTGTGTGCACTTTCCTGACTGTGTCTGTGAGAGAAGGCACTCTATATAAAAAAATCTGGATTTACCAAATGTGAAGCCTGGCTTAAAATATAGGCCATGTGGTCTTTGTCAGATTCACTTTGGGAAGCCCTGGGGGTGAGTGGCATTTCAAAGGATCAGCAGTCCTCTCCCAGCAGCCAGCCAGAGGGCTGGATGAGTGCTGATCTGTGCCATGTGACATACCCCATATGTGGTAAGAGGCTGAAGGTGGAGAAAACAATATCGCTTTCAGATATGAACCCCAAACTGATAGTCACAAGGGCAGATGCTCGAAATGGCAGTGTTGACGTTTAATTGAGAGGCTTGTCAGGTGGGCACCCCTGTGTAACTGTATGTGTCTGTATTAGTCAGGGTGGGCTTGCTGCTGCAACAAACAGCTCCTAAATCTCAGTGACTTGTCACTTTATAAATTTATTCTGGCTCATGTTCCAGTTTGACACAAGTCAGAAGGGGATGGGAGCTCTGCTGTACACAGTCCTTCAGGGATGTAGGCTCTCTCTGTTTAGTAGCTGAACACTGCCTAGGCCCTCAGAGTGTTTTCCTGAGCTCTCAGCATCCCGCTGGCAGGCGGAAGAAAGGGACATGTGGAGGATGCCATGGAGGTTTTAGGGACCAGGGTTATAAAGGCTCAAATCACTGCCTCCTGCACTCCATTGGCCAGAACCGGTCATGTAGTCTGATTGAAAGACGGGCTGGGAAATGCAGGCCAGCTGTGTACTCAGGAAGAAGAGGCCTGGGTTTGGTGGGTGTCTGGCCAGTCTCGGCCACACTGCCACTGTGCTCAGGATGAGAATAGCTACACTGAGCTCTTTATTGACGGCAAATGAGTGAGTCTCCTCATCTGTCCTGAGTGGGTTCACCACTTTAGAGCTGTCTTCTGTAGGAAATGATACATTCAGCCATTCCTTACCTCATGCTTGGAATTCCATTTTTAGTATTACATTCAGAACCTTGGCATAGTCTAATAAATGGCAAGTTTTTATCTTTTGAGGGTTCATTTGATTTCTGGAAGCACCAGAAATCATTTGGAACCAAATCTGGGAATAAGGGGACTGATTAAGCTAAATCATCTTCTTTGGGTCAAAAATGAGGAGTGACCAGAAAGTAAACTTTATGAGACTCCTGAGGCAGTTGCCATAGATGAGATACTAACACACATTTTGAGGACTGACATTGTTATTGGAATAATTCCGTAGGGCCTTTGAAGGTGCTGATTTGAAGGAACAGTATTTATTTAGATAAATATTGTGTATGTGTGTGTGTGTGTGTGTGTGTGTGTGTGTGTGTGGTGTGTGTAGTGAGTGATTCTGTAGTTTTGGTTCATGTGCTGTCTTCTATTCATAATCTGTGTTGGTCTTTTTTTCCCCAACTGGATTGAAAGACCTTCAATAGCAGAGATGTATCTTCAGTTATAAATCATCCCAATTCATAGTTTGAAGTGTTTTTTTATTTGACCTGTCAAGCCATCATGTATTCATTCAGTCACTTGCTTAGAATTTATTGAATGTCTATGTGTGCAAAGCCATTTTTTTAATTGAGAAACTGTGAAACCAGATGACAGCAATTGCTTCCGTAGTAGCCTGAAGCTCAATTTGTAGGCGTTGGAAGCAAAGTGTTCTAGGATAAAGAAGCAGGGATTGGGCACAGACTTCTTGGAAGGCCAGGCAGAGAAGAAACTGGCCTTGGAATAGGCTGCGCTTGGATGGTTCAACCAAAGTGTTGTGAGAAGAGTGATAATTCTCCATAAGCTTTTCTTATAGACTGAAGACACTGGACTGGCTTTTCTCTGGAGTGAGGTTTTACCTTTCTGGATAAACCCAGTGCCTTGGAAAATCTTCATGTCTGTTTTAGAATTACTCATGTTACCCCAGGACACCCAGCCTGAGCTTATCTTTCCTCATGAGCGGTAGGGGGAAGCATAAGAGACAGCATTGGAGACTGCTCCACAGCTGTCCTTCCAGGAAAGGATTTGGGGATCCCACTGTTTTATCATACAGCCAGCTGTATTCAGAGGTAAAGGTTAACACCTCATTTATGAAAGTGTGGTTCTCAGTTCAGTGATATAAAAAATCACCTGGGATGCTTGCTAAAATGCAGATTCCTGTGCCCTTCCCAGCCCTACTAACTCAGATTTTCTTGGGTAGGGCCTAGGAATATACAATTTTAAGTAACCCCTCCCCATGTGGAAAGGCTTTCGGCCGAGCTGAGTCTGAGACTGTCTGTCTCCATCAGTACCGGGCTCTGATGGGCGGCAGCATCCGAGACCACAGCTCCCTGATCTGTGCACTGTGAGGCACGCTGGTCCACGCTGGGGTCTGCCGGCCACACTGCAGGGAGGTACACACGGGACACACGGACAAGCCAGACCAAGGACGGCAGAGCCTCATTCCACTAAGAACAGTGGCGTTGGGCTGCACCACCTTGGTGTGCAAGTGTGCGCACAGGTGTGTGTGTGTGTGTGTGTGTGTGTTTGCAGTTGAGGGTCTATTTGTCTGTAGACGTGGAGCCATTTTATTCTCTCCGCTACTGACTGGTACACTCCCTCCCCACACCTCCCACCCCAGCCTCCAGCTCCTCCCTTCCTTCCAGTCCCCCCTCTTACGATGTTGGGACTTCATGTGTCCCAACATGTCTCCATGGTCACGGCACCCATCTGTAGCAGTGGTCCTGCAGTGCATAGTCTGTTCTTCAAAAGTAAGAAAATTGTTGTTGAGCCAGGCATTAGGCTGTCTCATCTGATCCTCAGAGTAGCTCCGTGAGGAAGGTACTGCTATTTCTCCCACATTATAAATGAGGGAAGGCTCGGGAAAGTTCAGTAAGTTACCCAAGGTCCCATAGCTAGTAAGTGGCAGAGCTGGACTTGAGGTCAGATCATTCACTGATCACTCTTTACTGTCCCCGTGGAGGCCAGCTTACACCTTGTCTTCTCTCTGTAAGGCCCCAACGGCTGCTCCTTACATCTCTATAGCACATGTTGGCAGATTCTAGCCCCTGGGCCAAATCAAGCCCAGGGTCTTTTCTTTTTTTAATTTTCAATTGAGGAGAAATTCACATAAAATTAACCATTTTAACTACTCACTGCCTGTTTTTGAAAGTAGAGTATTATTGGGACATAGCCACGTCCGTTCATTCACATATTGTCTCTGGCTGCATTGGCACTACCATGGCAGAGTTGATTCGTTGTGACAGAGACCATATGGCCCACAAAACCTAAAACTCTGAGTATCTGGCCCTTTATGGAAAAAGTTTGCTGAACCCTGGTTTAGAGGGTTTTGATCTGGATCCAGGCCCTTGGGAATGAGTTTTCTCAGACATCTGTGTCTGCATTAAGACATGCCTCTCCTTCTTAAAGGTAAATGCTCCTCCGTTGCTGGGGCCATGCTTTTGCACCTCCTGGACCTAGCTCCTCAGCTACCTCTGTTTTCTCCTCCTTCCTCTTGTTTCCACCCCTACACACAGGTCAGTCCTGGTAAATATACACACACCTGTGCCTGGTCTGCCAGAAGCCATCCATTTTTCTTTCTTTCCCTGCCAAATGCCTGGTATAGATGGTTTACACCTGAATAGTCCACCTTCTCTCCTTATACTTTCCCTTCTCACCCCGCACAATCCAACTTCTGCCCTTCCTCTAGCTTTTCAGATACGTCTCCATGTGTATGTCTCGGAGTTACATGACATTCACGCAATCGACGCAGTGTCCCATCTTTGCTATCCCGCTCTCCTGTTCTCTGACTGTCTCAGATCAGTCACTGTGAGGCAGGATCGCCAACTACTATAAATCAAGGTCACTCGGCAGGGGCAAAAGATGTCACAGGTCACACGTTCCCACTTGCTTATATGAAACAAAGACCTTTGGAGATAGGACATTCTGGGACATTTATGATCTTTTATTTATTATTTATTATCTTTGAGACATTTATTTATCTTTTATTTCCCAGTGTGGGTCAAAGATTGGGGAGATCTTTTGTCTAATGAAAGCCACAGTTTCAATTTTTTTTTAAAAGTTTTAAAACCAGAAAAATCAAGAGCCTCCTAATGTAATTGTTACTTAATTTTTTCTTTGATAAGAGAAATAACATACTTTTTTTTTGCATGACACTTTTTTTTCTCATATCTATTGTCTTATTTGATTGTCACAGCTACCCCATGAAATAGTAATACCTACCAACGGCAGATATTACATCTTTTGAAGATGAAAAAACTGAGACTCGCTGAAGTTAATTGATTGGCTCAAAGTTGTAGAGCTAGAGAATAGAGAAGCCAGAACAAGGACTCATGTGTTCCGCTTTCTAATCCAGAGCCCTTTTGTAATACATCCCACTTGGCCACCTCCATCTTGCCAAACAGAAATAGTTTTCTTTCCTGGTTATAAGAGTAATACATGCCATCAAAAGACACATACATGAATGTTAATAGCAGTGCTATTTGTAATAGTTGCAAATGGAAACTACTCAAATGCCCATTAACGGAAAAAGGAAAATAGATCTAGCATGGGTACCACTGAGCGAAGAAAATGAAGAGTCTATCATATCACTACATGCAACACGGTGAGTGAATCTCACCATCACAGTGCTGAACAATAGAAGCCAGACGCAAGAGTACACATTACAGCATCCCACGGATATAAAATCCAAAACCAGGTAATTCATATTTCATTAAAGTATATGAATCTTTGCGGAAAGAAGTCCGGATAGTAGTGACTTGCGTTGGGGAGAAAGACTGGAAGAGAACATGGGCATTTTTCCATCTCAGTGCTGACCCTGCAGGTGTTCTGTTAGTGACATTCGCTGAGCTCTGCGTGGTATGTTTATAGCCCCCTACAGGGCTACTTTTCTCTATGTACATCATAGTTTAATTTAAAAAGTTTTAAATATGTGTAGTTGCATGTGCTTTTGTAAGAAAGTCAGACAACACAGAGAAGTACACATATTCTTCAACCATTTTAAAGAATGAAACCCAGAAAAGGTAAAAGTTTATTCCACAGTTTATTCCACATTTTTTAAAAATGTATTTGGTTATGTACAACAGTTAAATAAAAGAAACATAAAAGAAAAGGGGAAAACAGTGGGGATGAGTTGCCTGGAAGAAAGGCATAAAAAGAGGAAAAGAGCCTGATGGAGACGGAGAGAAACGGATAAGTGGGAGGTACTTGGTGATGCAAAGCGAGACATGAAGAAAAGTAGAGAATGAGATACTCACAAACAGCCCCACAAGAAGATACCTGCGAACAGAAAGTGACATAGAGAAACGCCAAAAGAATGGGGGGCCCATCGGGGTCCAGAGCAAGAGGAAAACCCCCAATCTCACAGAGTGAGGCAGAGAGGAGCAGCAAGAGCGAGAGGGGGGAATCTGGATTAGATGTAAAGGTGTGGACAATGTACCTGATTGCTCACCTGGACCACGTGAGGGGAGCGAGGTATCACTGCTTTGTGAAAGGCAGGGGAGCTTTGCAGTCACAGGAAGACACTGCCCTCCCAGTGACTTTGGATCAGGGCCTGGCACTTGGGAAGTACTCATCAAATATGGGTTTGATGACCAACTGAATGAAATGATGCCTGAAAACCCAGGCCCCTCTGCCCACAGTGGGAACTTCACCTCTGGGTTTTCTCTTCTTCCCGGGCCCTGGCCACTTTGCCCAGTGTCCTGGCATCCCAGGAATTCCCCTGGTTGCTTTGGGGAGGATTTTTCATGCTGGAAGCTTTCGCAAAATAAGACCATTTTATCAGAACCCTATTGTGTCGGAGATTGTTCCTGGCTCATTGACGTTTACAGTGTGTAACCGATTTTATCAGAGGAATGTAGTTCGGAATGGAACGGTTCTCTTAGATGGGCAGACAAGAAACGGAAGGTCATTCGAGGACCCACCCCAAGCTGTCTAAGTTGGAACTCAGGATTGCTGTACATGACGCTTGGGACCTGGCCAACCCATGAGCAAGCCTTCCTCCCTGAAGGAGGTCCTAGCCTGCTGGCAGTGGCTTCCAGTGTTTACATCCTCACCCTGGCCCTCCAAGGCGAATGTCTCTGGAACCCTGCACCAGCCAGTAAAGACGCAGCAAGAGGTCCTCAGCTTGGGGTCTATCTAGCAAGCAGCCCTGCTCAGACTGGACAAAATGACACCATTCCTGACATTCCAGAAAAGGGACAGTAAGGCTTCTTTCGGGAGGTCAAATGTTTCGGGAGGGAAACGGGTTTATTCCTTCAGTTCTTGTGTTAAAATCCCATGGCATTCTGTTTTCTGGAGCTCTGAACAAAACAGTGCAGGTGTAGCAAGTGTTCCACGGAGGCTTGAATTCTCTCTTCTGTTATAACCCTGGTGCTGTCAGGCCAGCTCTGCAGCTTCTTCTTGATGTATCACTGAGCAGAGAAAAGGACCAAGTGGATTGCAGAGACTGAGACTGAGATGGGACAGGAGGACGGGTCAAGAGAGGTCAGACATCTTTGTTCCTGGTGGGACGGCATCTACCCTGAAGTGGGAGAGGGCAGAGGTGCCCCAGCTCAGGCCAAGGATGCTGGATGCTGGAGGAGCAAGTTGGGAACAGCGGGTGCTGCAGGACATACTCCATTAATCTCTGTGCGCTCTGGACAGGGCTGGCATTCTAGCACATTTCTCTCACTCTCTACAACTATTTCTAAACATCTTCATTGGAGTGGCTAGAATTGTGTACCTGAAAAGATAAGTTCGAGCCCTAACCCCTGGTACCTGTGAATGTGATTTTATTTAAAAAGAGGTTTGCAGATGTAGTCAGGTTAAAATGAGATCATACTGAATTAGGTTGGGCCCTAAAAATCCAATCAGAGGGCCCTGTAAAGACATAGACACAGAGTGGAGTGATGCATTTATAAGCCGAGGGACACTAAGGATTGCCAGCAACCCCCAGAAATTAGGAGGCAAGGAAGAATTTTCTCCCAGAGCCTTTGGGGAGAGCATGGCCCTGCTAACAGCTTGATTTTGGACTTTCAGCCCCCAGATCTGCGAGAGGATAAACTTCTGTTGTTTAAAACCACCATGTATGTGGTACTTTGTTAAAGCAGCCCTAGAAAACGTATGTATTATGTTCTTCAAAATTTCACATCCCTCAGGCCCAACCCCTTTCAGCCCCTCCACTCTCAGTAAATAGCCTATCTCCTACTTTACAAAAAAAATTGAAGTCCTTAGACAGAAATCCAGACCCCTTCCCTGTGCTACTCTCTCCTCTGTTCCCCTCCCAAGGCCAGTCCCTCCACCCCTCCTGCTTCTCAGAAATCTTATCACGTCCACCATCTTATCTCTTTCATAGACCTCTGATTTTCTCTCTCCTAAGCAGACCCTTTCTGTGTTCATATTCCCCCACTAAAAACAAGAACAACTTCTCACCACCTATATTCCTCTGTAGTTGCTGTGCTAACCCACTCTTCCCCTTCAAAGCCAAACCCTCTTGCAAAGGTATCGCGACCAGCTTGGTTTCTTCACTCCCCAAGTTGCTCCATTGTCGCTTCTGCTTCAATCACTCCGTTGAAACCTTTCTTCTTATGGTCGCCAGTGACTTTCGTGTTGCTAAAACCAATGGATAGTTTCTGTCTTCACCTTACTTGACCTTTTGGCAGCGTTACACACTGTTAATCATAACCTCTTTCCCTTTGCTTCCGTGACATCACTTTCTCCTGGATTTCCTCCCACGTCCCGGGGCTCCTTCCTAATCTCCTCTGAGGTGGAGTCTCTTCTCAGCAGCCATCTCATGCTGTGTCCTCAGGGCTCACTTTTAGACTCTCTTCAATACTACAGTACTCTTTTCCCAAGGTGATCTCACTACTCCCTCCTATGCAGGTCTAGACCTCAAACTAGAACCTCTCCTCTCAGCTCCAAGTCTGTCGATCTAAATGCACGCTTGACATTGCCCCTTAGATGTTTCAAAGTCACCCTAGACCCAAGTCCACAACAAAGTTAATGATCTTGACCTCACACATCTAGTTCTCATCCACTGTTCTCTCTCCTTGTGACTGCCACCATCCATTCAATCATGAGGACTAGAAACTCAGGAAATCTTTGACCTCTCTTCCTCATCCTCCATACCTTGTGGATTTCACCTCCTACAATCTCACACCCATGTGCTTCTCTGAACTCATTTCTATCATCCTTGTCCAGGAATGATCATTTCTCACTTGGACTCTTAAGAGTTCAGGAATCACCTCTTGTTTCTAAATCATTCCCGTTATTATAGTCAGAATGATGGTTTCCAATTGCAAATGCTGTCACTCTTCACTGCCTTTTCTTCTCCAACTCCCGCCTTACCCTACCTTCACAACTTACGATCTTAAAATGACTTCCCTCAATTTTTAAGATAAAGCAAAAATCTTTAAAATAGGCTGTTAGGGCCTGCTTGATGTGGTTGCCTCTAGCTTCACTCTCTTCCCTAGGTGATCCCTTTATGCTCCAGTCACATTGGCTTTCTATTAGTCCTTTACATGTATCTCAATCCCTCCTGCCTCAGGGCCTTGGCACATACTCTTCCCACTCTCCTTTGCCTGATCAATAGCCTACATATTAAGCTTTCAGATTGTGGCTCTATCTCATGTTCACAGGGAAACTCAACACCCCCTCCCTAGTGCTGTGCTTTAGAGCACTTTCCACAGTGATACATTTACATTTGATTACTGTCTGTCTTCTCTAAACCTTTCAGCTCTATATAGTCTGAGACACATCCAACATCTAGCACAGTGCCAGGCGCAAAGTAGTTCCTTAGTAAATATGAGTTGAATGACTGAATAAAACAAAGAAGCTACTATGTTGTGTCCTGAGGATACAAAGATGAATAAGGCACAGAACTTCCCAGAAAGCAGCTCATATTGGGGGTGGGAGGGGACAAGCAGATGAGAGGATGAGTAAACAGATCCAGGGTGTAACAGGATGATGAGCACATAGCAGAGGAGCAGGCCAGAGGACACAGCGATGCCTGGGCCCAGCTCACCACCCCCAGATGAAGTTCATCCAGGTGTCTGTGACTGACTGCTCAGCCCTCGCTGATCCCAGCCCTGTAATGTTACTGCTGTGCAGTGACCACTGCACCCCAGTCTTCGCAGTGCCACCCACACCGCCACAAATCCTACAGGGGCACTGTCCTCAGGAACTGAGCACACTTCCGGTCGGGTCAGAATGCAGTGTTATTAAAGGCTCTGGTTACAGTAAGAGCATCGTGTGAAGCGCTTCAGTCAGAGAACTCCTGGTACCTTCCAGAGAGTGAGCTCATCATATCCTCAGACCAACCCCAGGAAGCAGTGAAGAATAATGATTTTTCTCCCCACTGTACAGTTGGGGAGACTGAGGTCGATAGAGATCGTTCGACTCGGCCGAGGAGTGAGAACAGCTCAGGAACAGAACTTGGAGATAACCCAAGGTCTTCTCTACAGGGTCCACCAGGCAGACCAGTCAGCAGAGAGGGACTCCTCGGGCCAAGGACGTGCCCAGCAGGAGCCCGCAGGCTTGTTTGCTTTGGTGCAGAAGCACATGTCATCACCTCTTGGATCCACAGAATGTTAAAGCAGATGGGCACTGAGACATCATCTGACTTGTCATCCTTGTTTTATGAAGGAGGAAACTGAGGCCAGAGAGATGAATCTTCTTTACGCTCCCTTTCCTTTCCCTGCCTTATTGATATCAAGCGGCAGGGCAGAGACTGCTAGCTGTCTACCCAAATCCCTTGTTTGCCTTCATGGCTAGACTATATTTCCCATATACCTTTGCAGTTTGGTGAGGCATGTGACCATGTTCTCTCCAGTGAGATATAAGAAGAAGCGAAGCATGCTCCTTTCAGGCCTGGCCCATTAAAACCTCCTATGTTCACACCTCCATGTTGTTTTCACCTCTGGCTGATTGGGATGTCAATTCCAAGGGCAACTTTGGAAGCCATACGTTAGAGAATGGCAGGGCTGCCATAGTGTGGATCCCTGAAAGACTGTATGGAGAGGAACCACCCCACTGACCTGCACATCAGTGTCTAAGGCTGTTAAGTGAACAAGAAGAATAAAACATCTATCCTGTAAAGCTGCTGCATTTGGGGTGCCTATTTGTTACTACAGCCTAGCCTAAACCTAATCTAACTAACACAGAGACAGGAAAGTCTCTGCAAAAGCTCTGACTACATACAGTATTGGGTAGTGGAGACACTGGGCTCACTGCTGATTTCACTGTCAACCACTTTGGGGTGTTCCCACTCACCCCTCTGAAGAGTTTAGGAATGCCTGACTCCTAACTCAGTCCAGAAATGTGATCTGAGCTGGCTTCCTGCCTGTTTCATTCTAGATCAATAGACTCCCAGGGCTGGAAAGGATCTGAGATGTTATCTGATTTATCCCTTTGGAAAGGAAACACTGCAAATGTCCTTATACACCTGTTTCATACCTCCTTGCTACTGTGTTAGGTCTTTACTGAACCCTAAAACACTAGAGCTGGAGAACTCCTTCACAGTTATCTAGGACAATCTTTATTTTACAGATGAGGAAACTGAGGCACAGGTCACAGTTAAACAGTAGTAGAGTCAGGACAAGAAGCAAGGGGCCCAAGACCAGTTGACTATTCTTTTCAAGGTTCTCTCTGCCTCCAACTCTCTCTTGCTGTTTTCTCTTGTTCTGTCCTAGGAGGAGATGAAAAAGTGTTGGAGTCCATCTTTACTGTGATCCATCCATCTTTCCAGGTTCTCCTGTGTCTCCCCCTCTTCAGGTTAAGCCCTAACCAGCTGGCCCAAAGTTGGTCATTTCTCTCAGAAGGCAGAGAGAAGATTAGAGGGAGAGGACTCTGGACGCCTAAAGGGGAGGGACATGAGTGTGGCAGATCCACATTTGCTCCTTGGGCCTTGGTAGTGAAGGCAGAGTCTTTAGTGGGATCTCTAAATCTACATGAGAAGCCTGTAAGGACCATGAAACCCTTGAGCGTGACTGGTTGCCTGGGATGGTACCCTGTGCTCTGAGAAATGTTCTCTGAGGAAGGGAGGGAGAGGCAGTGACCAGACGTGTTTTGGCTTGTTGGGGCTTGTCTGGCAGCGTCTGGGCAGCTGGGTAGTCCTGCCTGTTAATGGGAGAGCAGGATCCAGAGAAGTTGACCTGGAGCCATGAGAACAAACCAAGTTACCTACAGGGGGATCATTGTATGGTACTTTCTTGGAAAGACCTGGAAATTCTATGGTAGAGCCCTGGAAACTTGGGTTTATTTTGTGGTTCTTATAAAATCAAATTGTTACTCTTCACTCCTATATTTAAGGTGAGCTTGTTTATACAGAGCATCCTTACGTTTTCTGCCCAGTGACTCACTCGGACTGAGTCACCAGAAAGTAGGCCTAGGTCCATCAGCAGCTGCCCTGGACACCACGATCTGGTGGGTCATGGAGCTCTGGAGAACAGCAATTGAAAGGAGCAGAGAAATGGGGTGGAGAGACAGGCCTGAACAGTTTCCTGAACATCTGGTGGTCAGACAGGGGTCCCTAATGGAACTGACGAGATCCCCAAGGAGTTCCAGTATTCATTTCAGTTGAGACATTGTCTGGATTATTGCAAATTCTGCATGGGACCAGAATTAATGATGCCACGTGGTCATTCACATATAAATCCCTTCGTCTTTGGGTCTAGCTTCAGAATCTTGAGCAAGTTATTTTCCCATTTTTGAGCCCCTCTCTTCAGCTAGAAATGTAGAGGCTTGCAGCCCTACAATTTAGACATTTTATCATTTATTTATTAGGAAGGGAGGAGATATGGACACAAATGAGACTTTATTTACCATGAAAATCTGTTTACATTAAATCTTTGCATCTCTCCCCTGAGGGTTTCCATTTAAAATTCAGTAATCTCTGTGCGTCGTTTTGTTGAATTTGCGATCTGCAAACCTTTTCCTGGTTATGAGTTTGCCCTAGCCGTGCCTGAATTCACAGTTTTCTTTTCCCTGCGGCCTGTTTGGGTGTCCTGGTGGTGACATTTCTGCAGAACTCTGGTGTGAGCCAAAGGCAGTGGTGGATGGGGATGGAATCCAGGCTTGAGAGGGCGCGGGGAAGGATGACTCCCGCGTTGGCTGCAGGGCGAGGTGTTAGGTTTGGCAACAGCGAACTCAGCGCCAATCCCTGAGGCCTGGAAAAGTAGTGGGGGGAAGCGGATGGGGGCTTCAAATTAGTGGGGGACAGTGAGGAGGCAGGGTGCAGAGCAGGGGCGCAGGCTCTACTTCTCTCGCATATCAAAGCACTTTGTTTAATCTAGTTAGTGCTAATCACATAACCCAGCACCTGCTTTTCACCGATTAACTGTGCATTTAAGGAGTTGGTAATTCTGGTTCCCGATTCGGAAGACTAGGTTTTTCTAATTTTTCTCCAAATGGCAAAGCAATACGTGTGTGTGCGCGCGCGCGCGCGCCCGTGTGTGTGTGTGTGTCTGTGTGTCCAAAGTTGACTGGTTCTGTGGCGGTCACCCGGCGGTCCCAGGCCGGCCGCTCTGCGGGCGCCGTCCCCCGCCCCCTTCCTGCCCTCTCCCCGCCCCCCAGCCGGGCCGCGCTCGGCGGGTGATGTCAACCCGCGGAGGAGCCTCCCGCCCCGCGACCCGCCCGGGCTAATTAGCATGTAGCGGCGCCGGGGCCGCCTCCGCCGCGCCCGCCAGGCCCCCGGCCGCCCTCCCGCGGCTCCCCACAACTTTTGAGGCGGGGACTGTGCTCGCAGCCTCACTTCACTGACTTCCCGGGTTCTACACGGCATCCGCTGCCCGCTTCCCTCGCACCCGCGGCCGCCCCGCGCCGACCCCGCGCGCCGGGCATGTGAGCGCGGGCGGGCGCCGCCACCATGGCCTCGCCGCGCGCCTCGCGGTGGCCGCCGCTGCTGCTGCCGCTGCTGCTGCTGCTGCTGCCGCCGACCGCCCCCGGGACGCGGGGCCGACCGCCCTTCCCAGCCCGCAGCACGCCGAGCGGGGCGCCCCTCGCTGGCGCGGAGCTGCCGCTGCCGCCCGAGCCCGGCCCGGAGCACGATCTGCAGCCGCCGCCGCCCACAGCGCCCCGGGAGCACCGCGGGCCCGCGCCCCCCGGCCCCAACCAGACGGCCCTTGTGCCAGACGCCGCGACGCAGCGGGGACCCTCGGGCCGGGCCCCGAGAGGCGGGAGCGCGGGTGAGTGAGAGCCGGGGACCCGACGCCGAGCGAGCCACTGGCTGTGGGCGTGGGCGCGCCCCGGGCCGCATTCCCCGCCCTAGGCCCCTCGGTGCTGCCCCACCCGATGGGGGCTCCGCTTACCCCGGCGTGCGTGGGACCCTGAGTGCGGGCTGGGAGGGAGAGCAGCGGGAGTGGGGAGTGGGTTTCTTAGAAGATTTCGCCGGTGTCTGGACTGGGGGGTGTGACCATCCTGTTTTTCCCCCACCCCTTGGAAGAAAACTTATCTACCTGGTGGACCCCCGAGCCCTCCATATACACACCTCCCTTAAAAAGTGGAAGAGAATCCCCAAACCTTTCAAAGTTTCTCTGCCATTACGGAGTGATGACCTTCGGCACGTCCATTCCCCAATTCCATTCTTTTCCTATATATACAGAAATGGCCTCTCCAGGTGCAGAGCCTGACTTTCAAATATAAATAACTGTTTTTTTAAGGGTTCTAGCCCTTAGGATATTGTAAAGGACAAAGAATGTATTTGGGAACAAAACATTCTACAGTTTCACTCTAAAAGCTGAGGGACTGGGGGGGATGGGGTGGAGTTTGGGGGTTGCAAGGTAGAACCCTTTCAAGGCAGACGCTGACACAGGACTGCCTCTGAGCCTTTTCCTCCCCTTTCCTTACATACATAGGCAGTGTGTGAACTCAGAGAAGGACCTGCCCACTCTCCTCTGGACCTTTTTATCCAGTTCCTTCTTTAGGTCTGGGAGAAATGCTGAGAACTGAGTGGAATTCCAACCATAATACCATTGTGACCTTGGGAAAATCACCTCTTTAGATCTCAGTTTCTCCATCTGTGACATGGAAGTACTGATCCCAATTCCTCCTAGTCTCCTAGTGATAATGTGACAAAATGAAAGTAAAAATAGTGGAAAATACTTTGACCAAATTCAGCAATGTGGTGGTGTTAGCCAATGCGTTCCTGTGAGTGACAGAAGGCAGATGCTCTCTTGGAGTTATCTGGAGAAGCAAGGTTGCTTGCAACACTCGGTTCTGATTTGGAGTTTAGGTGAAGGTTGAGAAGATTTCATCTTCCTAGTTGACACTTCATTTAAGTTTTTCAGATCACACAAACTTTCTGGTATAGGAATTAGCATGCTTTGTTTAAGCTAGGGATGCTGTCTCTAATTAAATAAGAAAACATTTTTTAGAAATAATCAGATCCTCCAGTAAAAAATTCCAAATTCAGTAGTACTCCCATCATTGCAAACTGCATTGTCCTTGTGAATTTCTAAATCACCCTGCACAAGATTGAGAAATTGAGGAACAGTAAGGGGAAGGAGAGGAAAAAGAAACTTCAAAAGACCTACTGGAGACACCCACGGTGACTCTGATTTTAGATGACTTACCACATATATCGTTTTAAGTTCCACGGGAAGGATTCAAGAACACAAAAGAGAACATTTCCTGCCTTTCTCGCACTAGAAAAGTAATGCCAGGACACTAGTATTTTGTGAGTTTTCTAAATGGAAAGTGGAATGCAGGGGATTGAGGCCATTTCAGAGGAAACTCCCAGGAACTGAAGGCAGGTTTGTCTAGCTGGTAATCAGCCTTTCTTAGCTGTGGAACCCCAACTTGTTAGGGGATGGGTGGGAGGGATGCTGCCGTGCCGGGTCCCTGGCAGGATGAGGCTGACACTTGAATCTCCTTCCTTGTCATGGCTGGGAATCCCCACAGGTCACAGAGACCCATGTGTTACAGGGAGAGGGACATTGGAGGAAACTGACTTAGGGGAATCTGCAAATAAAAACTGAGGCTGATCTCCTTTGCTAGTCAGGGACTCTTCTCCCCTCTGCCTTAAGTGACCCACCTTTCCTCACAGGTGCCGCAGGTAATGCTGCTAATCTTGGCTTTACAACCTTCCCAATTTGATTTATTTTGGGAGATGAGAGGGATGGAGGCCTTCGGTGCTTGAGATCGGGAGGAATGCGGGTGAGAATCCCAGAGAGCAGGTAGGCAAGAGGCGGAGTAGTCCAAAACTTCCCTTATCTAAGAGGGTCTCTTCCTGGTGTCCCCAAGGAGTGTCTGCTGTTCAGCGGATCTAAGGGTAGATCTCAGGCGGGATGTTAGAACCGTGAGATTAGAACAGAGAAATCAATTACCTGTTGAAAACTGCTAGAAGCTACTAACATGACTGAGGATTCAGGCATGACCTGTGCTTGTTTTCCAGTGGTGGCTCAAACAGTGTCACTCGAGGGAAAAAGAAACAATGAACAAGAAAGCCAACATTACATGATTTCAGTGAGTCTGAGTTTCCTAATAACCTCTGAGGATTTTCTTTGGATCCTCTTTGATTGGTTACCATGTATCACAAGGTACAATCAGTTCTCTCCTACAGCAGCAAAGTCTCCATGCTAAAAAGGCTTCCCGAGGCCCTCTGGTCCACTCTGCGTCCCATGTGGATATCTGCCCTTTCATCACCCCTGACAGATGGCCATCTAGGCTGCGGACCAACGTTTTTTGTGTTGGGGCGCTGCTCCCTCCTGCTGGTAATGAGCCCAAGGTCTTACAAATAATGTACTTCATTTGATTGTTGGGGAAATTGCCTGTAGTCTGCCGGGGTGCTAGTGGTCAGTGCCTGGCACTCATGGCTTAGGCTTCCAAATACATGAGTGTCAGTCGCAGGGAGCAGAGACGTCCTTTTCTACCGTGGGGCCTTTTCTAGCCCTTTTCCTCCTCTTGGCAGAGTTGGAGGTTCTCATTGTTGAGAAACCCTTGCGTACATTCTGTCTGTGGGTTGTTCGCCTGCATTAGACTGCAAGTCTCAGGACAGCAGGCCCCCCCCCCCCATAGCCATTGTAGCCATTGTTAGGCTTTCACACCCACCTGTCACATGCTGGCTGTTCAGCTGAACTTGCTGTTGATTCAGCCAGTGGAGATAGGATGCCAAGTCCTGGAGGTTTTCTTTTTCTTGGTGTTTTTTAAACAATTTGGGGCTTCCAAGCCACAGTTCTAAGCTGATTTTTATATGCCTCGATTTTTGCAATTTATAGGCCATGCTTTACTTGTGAGATCTGCAGATGACAGGGGGGAAGAAGGCTTAAGTCATAATGAAAATCATTGCAGAAGGAAAGAACTTTCCCACCCAAAGGGGAAATGACGCTGAGTGGCTGAGCAGCCAGCCCAAGGAATAATCTTAGAAAAATGCAACTCCCTAGAGTAAAGGAAGCACTGTGGGCCCAGCCCCTTCTGGGCTGTTACATAGCTGTCCCCTGAATTGCTGTAACTTTGTGGGCCAACTTTACCATTTAGCTGTAGCTGCTGGGAAAACCATTACACAAGGCAGTGAAGACCCTGGTTGGGCAAGAGCTTGCCCTGCAGGCAAGGGAGAGGGGTTCTCCTCTAGGATTTCCGCAGTAGCCAAGGCTGGGGGAGAGGGGGTGGTGGGGATTCCTGAGAAGCCCGCCTGCTTTGATGGAGGGTGCCCCAAATAGAAGGAGGGGTGGGGGGAAAGGGACTGTCCGTCCTTGTGTATGTTTAAAAGCCACATCCTTTGAACCTTGCAAAAACCCTTTTATTGCTTCCCTCGGCATGTGTGCAAATGCTGAACTGGAATTTTCTCCAAGAGCTAAATGGTGTGGGTAGAGGGAGAATGAAAGGTGTTTGATGCCCAGCTGGGCAGTGACTGCATTCCTAGTCCTGGAGAGCTGGGGAAGGAGCCCCTTCCCTCCTAGAGATCCCCTCTGCCTTCCAGCAGCCCTGCCTGCTGAAAACAGTGTTCTTGGACTTAACTTGTCTCAGAGATGCTCAGAAGGAAAGCAAAGAACAGATGGCAGTTGAGGTTTCGCTTGTCACTTACTGCCTCCCTCAGTGGCTTCCCCTCTGCCCCCAGGCTCCTTTTGTATAAATGGGTGGTTTCAGCTGTAATATATGTTCCTGCCTTCAAAGAATTCTAGGGAAGTAATAGGGAAGGAGATTAGTATTGGTCTCTCTTTGGACTTCAGACCTTTGAGCATCTCAGTGTGGTCATTGCTTTCACGTTTCGCACCCCAGTTAACTCTCAAAACAATCCTGTGAGAGGTGTTATTTCTCTTTTACAGCCATGGAAACCGAAGCGTGGTGAGGTTAGATCACGCTGTAGATGGAGGAGGCAGAATTTAAATCGATTTGACCAAATTGATTTGCTCTTTCCACAATGTCATGCAGCGTCTGTTTTCTCATTGGTATCGTAGGGTGAGAGTTGTTCTAGATCTCTAAGATCCTGTTCAGTGCATTCTTCTTCTTCTTTTCTTTTTTGAGAGTAGGGACTAGGATTGAGTGAGAGATGGGATGCAGAGATGGCAGTGGTAATGGAGACTCCCGACAGAGCAGAGATGCAAAATCAATTTTGGGGGAAATTGCTCAAGGCAAGACCACATGTCTTTATACGTATATAAAATGGTATTTTATAGTGAGATGGTGAATGACGCCCTATTTGAAGGGTGTGAATCCAGAGGTAGCTATGTTAATTACCAACCAAACTAAAATGAATTAGTAACGCTCTTAACGGGCTGGGAACATGTTCTCCTGGGAACATGGCTGATACTATGAGGCAGTTGTTATGAATACCTGGTCCCTAGGAGGAGAGGTTAAATGCTGCCCCTATTCAGATCCTCTAAAACTGTTTTCTTTTTAACATCTATGCCCTCTTTCACCCTCTTCGTTCATCTTGCGTACAGAAACAAAGATGTTTCTATCCTGTCTTTTTCCCCCCTTCTGCTGGAGTGTGGCAGATGGTTCATTCTGCGTTATGTTCGACTGATTTGTAAGTCCGCACGTATTTACAGAGCCCTTTCTGTGGATGAGGAGCTGTGCCAGGCGGTGTGCAGGTTGTAGGGCAAGTCTATGTGTGATGCCTCCAGGGAACGGGTAGTCTGTCGGGGACACAAACATCAAAACTGTAAAAAGTGAAATGATACCTTAGTGATTCATAAGTGAATGTCATGAGAAGAGCATCCTGACCTAGGGAATGGTGTGGGTAGAGACAGGCTGCAGCAGGCAGAAGTGGGGGGCTCCTGGCGTGGGGAGCCGGGGAAACGTTAGGGAGAAGGAAGGAGTTGCCTAGGTGTGGACACACACAGAGGTGGGGAGGGTATTGGCATCAGCAAAATTCCAAATATTGAAAAGCTCAAGACTTTTTAAATGGAGGCGGTCCATAGCCAGGAAGCCGGGGGCTGAGGAGGGGAGAGGCCTTGGGGAGACTAGTTAGGCTCCACAATCACTGGAGTCATTGAAGACGGTCATCTCATCCGGGCCCTGTCCAAGTTAAAAGGAAAAGGGAGACGGGGAGTGTGAAGCCTGAGGAAAGGCCACTGGATTTGATTCTGAGAGGTGTAGGGGAGCCTTGAAGAGCGCAAGGAGACAGCCAGTGTGGACTTCCTTGGGCCACGTTTAAGAGGGACTTGAAAGGCAAATCAGAGTGAGCCAGAACTCTTGACACCACCGCCTGAACCAGTCAACTCCCCACGCTTCCCATGTCAGGCACTGGCACCACGATCCACCTGATCACTTAAATGAGAAGTCTAGAAGCCACCCTCCATTCCTCTCCTTTCCTCACCCTCGACATTTTTTTGTTTGTTTGTTTCCAACTCCAGTTGATTCTGTTTCTAGAATATATCACGAATCTGCCCTCTTTGTCTCCACTACTCTTTTCTGTTCTCCCTGCATCCACTCCTGCTCTCCCTCTAATCCGCACTCGCAAAAGCCCAAGTCATCTTCTTAAGATGTAATTCAGGTCACCTCACGATCAGGCTGAAAACCCTCCAAAGGCTTTGCATTGTACTTAGAATAAAATCCAGACTCCCTGCTGGAATGCAGGGTCCACAGGATCTGACCCTGCCAACCCTGTGGCCCCTTCTTGTTCCACTCCCCTCTTCTAATCAGTCACACTAGACGGCTGTTTCTACATGCAAACTCCTCCCTGTCTTAGAGACCAGGTGCATGGTGTCCCCCTGCCTCTAGTGGGACCAGCCTTCCAGGCAGCGAAATGCCCTACGGCCAGAACAAGCGTGGATGTTTTAGGATTGGAGAGAAGGACGGCCACAGTGGCAGGGTCACGTTAGGGCCCTGAGAACCTCAATAAGGAGGTCAGATTTTCTTCCAGGTGCCATGGGGGTGTTTTAGCAGAGAAGTGATGTGGAGAGTAGACTGGGAGAAGACAAGAGGGAGTGAGGGTGGGAACCCAGGGCTAGTTCGATGAGTGACCCTTGGTAAGCACTCGTGGTATTTGTTGAATAAATGACCACTAAAAGGGAAAATGAGCGCAGATACAAAAGTCAGAGGTGGAAAGAGGAATCCATGCTTGCAGTAAACTCTGAGCTGTCTTCATGTTCCTGGATCACCAAGACCCGGGGTAGGCTAGCCAGTACCTTCCTCATGCTTTACCCCCCAGTGCAGTAGGACAGTGGACTAGACAGTCTTTCTCTATGGGTGAGGGAGAGGGCAGAGGGGTTGCCATGGGAGCAGAGGCCTGCATCCTTGCTGTGGTGTGGGGTGCCCCGGCTAGGGTGCTGCTGTGGTGGGGGACTCTCTGGAGTCAAGGGTTTGGATGGACATGTGTGGAGTGTTTGCCTTTTGCTGACTGGGTTCCTGCTTCCTGCGTTGGCCCAGGAGTTGTCAGACAGCGAGCATGCTTCTCCTTCGTCAGGCAGGGGGCCCCTCCCGCCCCGACATTTGTTTCCCCTGCCAGTTCAGGGACCCTCAGCCCAGAGAAGCCTGGCTTGCCATCGTCAACAGTGAGGCCATGAGATGATATTTTTGAGTTAGGCTCAGGATAAAGGGCTTGCATTTTGGTAGTTTCAAGCTGCATGGTCAACTTTGCTTTTTAAAAATTATAGCATTTAATTTTTTCTGATTGTAGACATTTTATGTGTTTATCATATGATTTGGAAGATAAAGGGGAAGACAACACATAAAATATCACCTATATTCCAACTACAAGAAGTAGATTAAAACATCAGTAATCGTTGTTTCTCATTTACAGGGAATATAAAATGTTACATATATCCATATGACTATCCAGACTAGATACTGTTCCATTATACCATAACTTTTATGCATCAGTTTTTATATTTGTATCTGATTATGTCCTTAGTGTTACTTCCTGGGTAGGGAAAATTTAAAGATTCCTGACAGTAATCCCAAATGGTTCCTTAGAATTGTACCAAATTACACTTTTGCCAGCGTTGTGAGATTGTGTAGATCTTACCACACCCTGTTTGTCACCCGGCATTTTGATTAAAACAGAGCACCTTCCTCCTACCTTTCTTTTTTACCCAGATATCTTCTGATAGTGGTGTGTGTGTGTGTGGGGGGGGGGTGGAGTGGCCAGTCACAGCGTCACTCTGCTCAGCCCCGTTTCCTGACGCTGCTGGGGCTCCCCCCTCATCCTCTGGTCTGATGCAAGTTGAAGAGAGACCGTTTCAGTGGGTGACTGACTTTGCAGTGTGTCTGATAATCAGGAAGCGTGGACACTGCTGACAGAAGTGGGTTTCTCCAGAGTAGTCCAGCAAGCCCTCCACCTGGAGGTGTCGAAGTTACTACATCCGGGCAGGAGGCAGCCTGGCAAAGTGTTTTGGCAAAGTGGCCAAGCAGAAAGGAAACACAGTGTTTTAGAAGGAACTGCCATGCAAAATTTGGGATGGGGCAAGAGCATGCCACAGGGACCTGTGTCTTTCTAAATTAGAACCAGTTATTGGCAGAAATTGTTCCTTTAAGTTATGGAGTACTGGGCAAAATTTGATTTTTGTTTTGGGTTTATAAGAACATTTTGAGGATTCTTGACTCTCAGGGTTAGAAGGGACCTGAAAAGATCTATCTTTATTCATTAAATAATGGAAAAGCCTATTTCCAAAATAAGGAACAAAGGGAAGGCTCTTCATTTTCCTTCAGAGCGCCCACTCTTTTGCCTCATCTACCCTAGTTGACATCCAGCCAGAGTCAGTAAATTTCACTTTGCTCAGGATTCGAGGTCGCCTTAAATTAGGAGATTATTTGACAAATCTAGACGATTCCAGTCGAATGATGTGGTGGCTACAGCTCACAGACATTGATATTCCTGGGAAGGTTCTGGAAACCAGTGCGGCAGTTTCACAACCATCCTCATGACAGCGCTGTCATTGGGGTGGAAATGTGCTCCAGCAACCCGAAATGGCTAGAAGTGAAAGCTGGTCCAGAAGGTCAAGTTTTGGCTCTGCTACTTACTTACTATGTGAGCAAATCCCATCCACTTCTAGCCCTCCATTTTTTTATCTGTGAAATGAAGGGTTGGTTCATCCATGCTGAAAGCTCCATTCCTGAGACGGCCCATCTTTATCCTGTGAACCTCCCGACTTCCCTGATGCCGGCATGAAGTGTGAGGAGACTCAACAGCTGGCTTCTTAGCTCGGGGTCCAGGAGCTGTGGGAGCATCAGGAAAAGGGCCTCACAGAGGGTCTGCGTGTACATCTGGGAGCTCGCTATACCTCCAGCAACTAGAGAGGAAGCACCAGATTATATCCCGTCTCTGTTCCTTATTGCCTGGCACAGGCTTCAGCCCAGGGAGCACCTGTCAACCTGTGGCCACCAGCTGCCCAGGTGGTACTGCAGCAACGCTGGCACCACCATATGATCTAAGGACTCCTGTGATAAGATCTCTTAAGGAGCTGGCAAGACCATAGGCTAAGTCTACAGAGGCTGTTAAAAATGGGCCCCTTCCTTTTGCTTTATATTCTGGTTCTGGGGTATACTTGTCCTTCATGGAACTATTCTGGCTTCCCTGTCATGTAAGAGTATTTGAGGAAAGCTCACAGGTCAGATGGTGTTCTGGTGACTCTGTGTTCTGGTTCCTGGGGTTGTTGGAGAGCTTAAAGGGGAGGTTTTGACCTCGCTGGAGACCGTGAATAACAGTGGCCCCCACTTCTCTGTGCTGGGAAGGAGCGGGGCTGCTGGAGACGAGCTGGATCTGATAAGTGTGAAGAATTTCTGCTCAGGGTCTTTGCTTAGTTGGGAAATGAAGACCAAGGAGGAAGATGAGTGATGAGAAGAGAGCAAAGACCAAGATCAAGTTCGCCAGCTGGCTCTGCCACCATCCTAGGCCGTCTGGACTGAAGCAGTCACATTGAAGGAAGGAGTAGCAAGAATCCAGGGGAGAGATGCCTGGTTGTAATCTGGGATGTTGTTCCTTGTGCAAGGGCGTGACTAGTGTTTATCATACATTCGGCCAGTATTAGAAACCACTCCATTTTCCTTCCCTGGCTGGTAGTTAGGAGGAGATGGAAACAGATTCTACTTGGGGATGAGTTTCACTCCTGTGGCCTCTGGGGCCACCAGGGCAATTGTTGCTGCCACGGGGTGAGACTTTTTCTGGGATCATCTTTTGTCAGGGTGTGGGCTTTGCAGTCACAGACCTGGGGAGGTCCTGGTTGGGTGTCAGACTGTTTCGGTTCAAACTCCAACAGTGCCACTTGCCAGCTATGGGACCTTGGTAGGTTATTCAGCCCGACTGTGCCATCAGTTTCTTATCTGTCATATGGGCTATTCATAGGCCTTGCTCAGGGAATGTAAGTGCCACGTACCCTGTAAAGCAGGTGGCTCTGTGCCTGGGCAGGAGAGCTCTGTAAATACTGGCAACGATGATGCTACTGAAACCAATGCCTGTTTATCCGGACTATGTATTGATGATCGCACCCCCTCCACTTGGTCAGGGGATAAGTCCTAGTTCCCCTTCTAAGGACCTCTGTTACCTGGTCCTCCCGCACCCTGGACCCCTGCCAACCTCACCCCTTGGTATTCCTGGAACTCTCTCTCCATCCTTAGCTTCATGTGCAGAGAGGAAAGTGCAAGATTTGTAGTGAGAAAAACTAAGTGCTACAGCCCCTGCCTATAACCATCTGAAGAGACCAGATTAACACACGTGAAGTAATTAGGATTCAGTAAAAACAGTATGTGAGGTGTTGCCACAAAATAATAAGCCTTTAAAAATCGATCCTACTGGGACCTCTGTGGGCAGTGAGTGTTCTCCGGTGAGAACCTTTGGAGGGTATTGATACACACTTCAAAAGGAGCTGGGAGCCTCCTGTATAGCCAGTGCGTGGGCCACAAGGAACCCACGGGTGTTTCTTTGCGATTAAGCCACTTCCTGGATCCAAAATGGGGTCACCCATCCTAATCTGCATCAGTCACTACATTGGGCTTTGATTTTCCGTCTGTTTCTAAAATAATCCAAATCCATTATGAAGGGGTGAAAATGTGTCATGATTCAGGAAAGCCAAGAGAATATTCGACAGGCTGTATTGAAAATCCAAGAATTTTGGAAAACAGCTTGAGCAATTACAGCATTGTTGGAATATAAGTATGTCTTAGTGGGACCTCTTTGAAGAGGGTCCTCCGTACTGGGTAGATAGATTCTTGTGGTTTGTTAGGAATTATGTGTAGTCACGCCTCCTGGTAATGAAGTGCTGCTGTGTGTAGCCACTGGCAGAGGTAGGGAAGGGAGATGCCAGTGGTGGGTGAAAAATTCTGCCAGGGTCGGAGGGCTTTTGGTCTTAACCCCTTCGCTTTCTAGCTACGTGACATTAGCTGCCTGATGTCTCTGGGTCTTACTTTCCATGTGTTAAAAATGGGGATAATAGTATCTATCTTGCTTCCTTAACAAGGCTTTTGAGGAAGAACAAATATAATTATGACTGTGAAAGCACTTTATTGATTGATTGATTGATTTTTTTAAGGAGGACGCAGCTCACGGTGGCCCATGTGGGGATCGAACCAGCAGCCTTGGTGTTATCAGCACCACGTTCTAACCAACGAAGCTAACCGGCCACCCCCGAAAGCACTTTGAACTGTGGGCATAGCAACTAATTTGAGGCATAGTATATGCATTGGCCCCATATTTATTTTAATTGTAGTAGGACACACCTGGGTTTGAGTCCCATTCTACTATTTACTGTGTAACCTTGGGCAATTGACTTAATCTCACTACACCTCGGTTTCCTTGTCAGAAAAGCAGGGATAATAATGGTACCTACCTCCCGGGGCTGTCATAAAGATTAACTGGGACATTCCATGTTCCCTCGGCGCCTGCAGGGAGCAAATGCCACGCGCATTTGGGCTGCTATAATAATATGCCTAATGGTTCCCCGACTCTGGTAGGTGTCTTTTAAAAAAATTCTCCCTAGCTTTGTTTCTCCCTCTCTCTGTAAGTTGCTCCCTTTTGTTTTATTTCTCTTCTCAGCCCCCTTCCTTTCTTCTCCCTCTGCTTTCTCTCTTTTTCTTAACCTGGGTATGGCATACAACTGACTTTTAAAATAATTGGTTATATTTGAGTCAAGTGTCAGGTTTCCCACTGTTAATTTTAAAAGCCTATTAGTAAACTTTTAATTTATCTCTTTAAATAGATTTCACTCATACAAGCCCCGAGGGTCCTGGTGGGCCCACGGTGAGCATTCCCTGGTGACAGCAGTGGCCCTGCTGCCTTCCCTGTCCCGGTCCAGGCCTCTGGCCCCTTTTCCCGTGACATCATTTCATGTGTACATTTTCTAACATTGTCAACTTTCTAGATAAAAGATGTTTCTGTGGTTTCCTTAGAGTCCAGGGCCACTTCACACAGGTCTGTAGAATACATGAACCGCAGAGCTTATAAAAGTCAGCCGCCAAGGCCGAGTGACTGTTTAAAGCCCAGGGCCCCGTCGTGCAGTTCGCCCCTGGCCCTCCCCTGTGGCGGGCCCCTCTTCCTGCCCCCTCCTCCCGCCCTCCACCCCCCTTCCTCCTCGGAACCAGGATGTTTTTCCTTGCCTTTTTATTGTTTCACTAACCTGGCAGGCCTCCTTTGGTGGAGCCCTGCCACCAAGCTTCCTCTCTGGGTGTGAGCGCATGTTAGGGTGACAACACGAGAGAAAGGGAGGCCTGCTCCCCTTCCCGGGCTGCCCCACCTTCACCACCAGGCACCACAGGGAGCTTCCCTTTGCTAAAGAGCCTCCTCTTCAGCCCCTCTGCTGGGTGTTTCTTTTTCAAAGGCTGAAGGGGACTAAGGAAACAGAGGCACAAAGTAGACATGCCACCCCCCCCAAACCCTCCCACACACAAGGTAGGCACCCCCACAGAAAGCCTTTTTGTTTACTTATTTAATTGAACGGGAATCTTTTGACTTTGGACCCTTCGGCTTTGTCGCAAGGATTTTTTTTTTTTTTTTTGAAGCCTATAGAATTATTTTTAAAGCAAAGAGCTTGAGGTCACTTGAGGGTCCTTCATCTTTCACTCCTGCCTGGGTAGGCTGCCTCACTCATCGCCCCCAGGCCACCTCAGGGGTGAGTCCCTCTCTGGAAACCTGACCCCAGACTCAGGTCAGCCAGTCTCTGCGGCCTGCCTTACTCCCCACAGGATGGTCAGTGGGACAAAACCTGACTGTCTCCCAGGGAGCGGGGGATAATACATCTTGTAAACTTCATACTTTTCATTACTTGAGGCTGTTCCAGGGGAATATTTTTTTTAAAAATCAGATCATCGATCTCAAGTCCAAATACGTCTCACTGTATATGGTTTTTCTTAGGGCCGCTCCTTTCAAGGCAAGAACAAGGAAGGAAATGAAACTCCCCGTGAGCCCTGGACAGTTCAGATCAAGGGCTGAGCCTTTTGTTCACACAAACTCATTTGGCTCCTAACCTCCCTCCACCCAGAATCATTACATCCGCAGCAGCGTTTCAAAACACAGCCCAGAGTGACCCAGTTGAGGAGGCAGCTGCCTTTCTGTGAGGTTGCAGCCACCTTCCCCCTACGCCCCCAACGTTCCTGCCTGCCCCAAAATATCCCCCTGGTCACCATCCGGCCTGAAATCCCCCTCATTTGGAGGATTCCAGGGGTGAACGCAGCGAGGCCAGGAAGGCCCTGATGCAGGAGGGCCTGGAGCTGGAGGGGAGGGCGGCAGCCGGGAAGGGAGGATGGATGGCATTCTGGTCTCGGCCCTGTGCCCTCCGCACTCCGAGGGCACCCTCTGCCACCCTCTGCCACATGGGGCCACTTCTCACTCCCCAGTGGCACTGTAGGGCTTTACTTACATGATTCAGCTCTCTTGGAAGCAGTCAGCTCCTCGAGGTAGATTCCACCTTGTCTTGTGTGTGGTTGATGCTCAGGAAATATCTATTGTTTTATTGTGGTAAAATATACGTAACAAACAATTTACCATTTTAACCATTTTTAAGTGTACAAGTCATTGGCATTGAGCACATTCACAGTGTTGTACAAACATCACCGTTTCCAGAACTTTTTCCTTCCTTTAACAGTCTGAATAATATTCCATTGTATGTAAATACATTTTGTTTATCCATCGATGGATGGATGGGCACTTGGTTTGCTTCCACTTTTTGGCTGTCAGTGAACAATGCTGCGACAAACATGGGTGGACAACTATGGGTTTGGTTCCCTGCTTTCAATTCTTTTGTGTATGTACCTAGCCGTGAAATGGCTGGATCATATGGTAAATCTAGGTGTACATTTTTGAGGAATTGCCAAACTGTTCTCCACAGTGCCTGCACCATTTTCCATTCTACCAGCAATGCCAGAAGTTTGCAGTTTCTCCTCGTCCTGTCAGCACTTGTTGTTTTCCAGTTTTTTGACCGATAGCCATCCTAAGAAGCATGAAACATGTTTTTGAATTTATAGATGCCGCTCACTGGCTATATAGTGGATTTGGAACTGTTACTGTCCCTCTTGGGCCCAGTCCTCTCACCTCAGGTTCACATAGTTGGTTCCTGTGGTCTCTAAGGAGAGAGATGGGGGCACCAAAGACAACCCAGACAATTTCTCAACTTGGACCAGAATGAAGGATGCAGACACTATGGATGCTAGCTAGTGAAAAAGGCCACATGCCCGACATTAGTTTGGGAAGAGCTGGCTGAGCTGCTTCTCAGTCCTCACTGGTTTTCATGTGGGTGGCTACTGAGGAAAGACACGGGAATGAAAGACCTGGCTTTGATCACTACTCTGCCACTTTTTTGGGGGTTACCCTTGGCCCGTCACCTCCATACTGAGCTTCAGCCTTCTCTTCTGTAAAGTGGGGTAAGAATTCCTGTCCTGCTTGCCACTCACAATGTCAGGATGTAATCGGTTAATTTAGGCCCCCAAAATTATCCTATAGACCAGGGGTGTTCAAACTTTTTTCAGCGTTTTTCACCAAGGACCATATGTGGTAAAATACACAAACAGCTGGGCCACTCACTCGAGGTGAAGTACGTATTGCCTCACCTGGTTTATTTAAGTAAACTAAATATATTTTTGGAATTTGCTGCTGGCCAATTAAAAATGGATCCGCGGGCCGCAGTTTGGACACCCCTGCTATAGACAGTGCTTTGCAAATTGTAAACATCTCTAAGAATAGGAGCATAATTTCATTCTCCCATACATTTCCTGTGGACAGTGTCTTGCTCCTCTTGCGGTTTACAGCATACCAAAAGGGGAATTAAAAAGGGAGAGTACTAGCAGTCTTTTTTTAAAAAGTTCTCTTCTCCCCTCCCTACGTGAATAATTGAATCTTAAGAACATTTGAAAAAATTACAAAGAAACCTGCTATCACAGGTATAAGATCCACGCTGGTCTGTAGAACAGCTCTCCTAAGAGTGGTTCCTAGGTTGAGGATCCCAGGGAGCTCTAAGGGGGAGGCAGGGATGGGGAATCCCATAGCTGAGCGTCAGTGTCTTACTGTTCCAGAGTCTTCTCCTGATGAGCCTTCATCCCTAGCAATCTGACCGTCATCTTCCATCTACCACGTGACACTCTGTAAAGCCCTGGGGACTTTGATTGACTGGTCTCTTCTTGCAGTCCTGGTGCCCAAGGCCCCTCTCTGCCGTATCTCAGCTCTTACGCCCTCCTGGCCCCTACTTTTACTTTTGTTCTGTCCTCCCCTTGTCATCTGTGTCTTTCACTGGGTCTTCTCCTTCCTCCAAATTCAAGTTTCCCTTAATTCAGTCCTTGGCCCTTGCTTATTCCTGCATATGTCCTCTCCTGGTCCTTCCTTCTAATCCATGGTCCCCAAGCGTTAACTGTCTGTTGGACATTTCCACTTGAAAGTTACAGCCTCACCCCAAATTTCACATTTTGAACATGGACTTTTCCTGTCCCTCGAACTCGTTCTCCATTCTGCCTCCACTCTTTCTTAATGTCCTTCTTTTCATTACCCAGGAGAGTCCTCTCTGAGCTTGAAGCTGATGGAAACGTCCTCTTGTGCAGTCTTCCCGCTAATAACATGCAGCTGTTGTGAAGCCAAGTCTGTCTGATTCCAAAGCCCATGTGACTCTTACCGTCTCCTTCCTCTCAGGGAGAAACAGGGCAGTGCAGAGGGTTTACGGCTGACATGTGAAGGCCAGTGGGACATTTCTGTCCCTGCTCACTGGTCAGCTCCTTAAAGCTTCATGTCATGGAGTTAACTGGGGTGTGGTGGAAAGACACCTGGGTTCAGATTGGGTCTCTGTCATTGAGCACGCGACGTTGACCTTGACTAGTCACTTAATCTTTCTGCCCCTCAGTTTTCTCCATGTGCCGTGATACCCACTTGACCGGCCAACATCTGCATTAAATGAGATAACACATGTGAAAACACTTAGCACTTAGTAGGGAAATCTGATTCTACAGAGAGGGAAGTGAAAAGAAAGGGCTGGTGCTTCAACTCTGTGTCCCAGAAACCTGAGGTTGTAGCTGGCAGCACTTGACACAGGGTCTGCTGCAGTGGTAGGCGGTGCAGTGTGGAGGCGGGTTGGGCCCTCTGGGAGGAAATTGCCTCTTTGGATGACACAGAGCAGTCTCCGTACACGCCCACTCCACTGCGCAGAAACAATGCACGTTGAAAAACCCCAAATCATGGGGTAGGTGGGTGGTGAGAAGCTGACTTGTAGCAGCTGCTACCTGGGAGATCCTACTCCCGAGCTGCGCTAGCGTCCCTGACAATGTTTGTTCACAAACAGATGTTTCGGAACATTAAGACACTACAGAAGTGGAAGTTGTCAACTTGGGAGAAAATAACAAGGCAAAGCAATAAAAGTCTTGTTAATTTAATCTCCATTCATGGTACAAGGGAAAGTGATTGCCTGACACAGGGAGCTGAGCGCAGAGGGAAGGTCGATATTTCCAGCTCAAAGGATACCTGTGAACTGGGACATCCCTAGTTCAACATGGCACTAGTTGGTGTGGTTCCCCCCGGGATGTGGGGTGGGGGTGGTGGGTTAAGCAGTTGTCTCCAACCATCAGGGGAGAGGGATGGGTGAGGTGAGCAGTGCCTCAGGGTGCCCCCTCCGACCCCAGAAGCTTCCCCTGAGTGGGGTGGCACAGCCCCTTCTCCTCATTCCCCATTCGTCCCAGGCTCCGCAGCCTGAGGCATCCCTTCTCTACTTTTCTCCAGGGCCATGTCTCTTCTCCACCAAGAGTCAGATCGGGTTCCCTGATACCCCCCCCCACCTGTGCTGATATAAGAGCCGCCCCACAAACATGATTCAACCACAGTAACCTAAGCAACTGAGGACTTCGGAAAGGATTTGTCCTTTGACTTCAGTACATGTTTTAGCATGTGACCCATTGTTCTCCCCGAGATACAACACGGAATGCTGTAAAAGCACGTGGGTGTTCACAACCCAGACCTCGAGTGCTAGAGGGGTTGGGCTGGGGTGCTGCCTGCCCAGCCTGCGGGCTTTGTGAATGCTGTTTCTGAGGAATACTTCCTACTGTAGCCAATACGAGAGGTAGAAGGGCATCCAAAGTGAAACGGGACAGTGGGATACTGTTGCTTTGGAACCAGGACAGTGACGTCAGAGGCTTCTCATGCCAGAGGTGGTGGCGGTCCTCACCCTGTGCCCCCAAGTTCTCCCTGCACTTGCTAGGTGAGTGTCCTGGAGCAGAGCTAGAGGGAGACACCAGCTGCCCCAGCAGCCGCTCAGCCAGCCTTGGACCTTTCAGCACACTGCGCTCCTCACTTCTAGGAGGGCCTGGGGGCCTGGGTGCTATGGGGGATTTCCCCTCCGGTACCAGCTCTGGTCTGCTGCCTGGAGAGGGATTGGGAGACTGAGCCATGAGTGATTAGCAGGGCCCGCCCAAGTCATCCCCCATCTGTTCGTTAAAAGTTAATAGACCTAAGTCCACTTAATAGCTCTCATGTGTGTGGTGCTGTACCACATACTGTTGAGAGCTCTCACATGTGTACTGTGTTACAGCCCAGAGAGGTAGGTCCTGTTACTGTCCCCGTTTTACAGGTGAAGAAGCCGAGGCGCTGAGAAATGCGGTATCTCGTCTGAGGTCATAGGGCATGTAAGGTAGAGCCAGAAGTCTCTCTCAGACAGCCTGACTTGAACCACAGTCTGTGTGTTACTCACTGCCTGTCATGAAGAACTGAATTTCTAGATCCAGGCATAGAGCTAGAAGCAGGCTCTTTTTCTTCTAGATGAGAGGATCTTTGCACAGAGAACACGGATTCGTAGGGTGTGGGTAAAGCAAGCAACTTTTTATGCTGCCTCCTGTGTGTAGGGAAAGAAAGTGAAAGATCCTTAGATAAAGAGGGACACTAAAGGTAAGAGTTTCTCACCAGTTTAGGCAGCTATGGCCCCCGTGACGAAGGGGAAGAGAGTAGAGGTGGCATCAGAAGCCAGCAGGTCTCTGAGGTCAGCAGGGCCTGGCAGTGGCATCCTAGCCAGGAGTGTGTCTTGTTTCTAGCTGCTCTGGGGAGATGGGCACTGGCACCTCTCCTTGATCAGGCCCCCAGCTAAGGCCACAACTGATGCTGAGAGTGATGAGGTGTCTAGAGGCCGCGTGGCCCAGACACAAGGAAACTCATCAGTCTTTCAGCTGGGCAGTGAAAGGCCACTCACCTGCTTATGTTTCCGACATGGCACAGGAGACCAAACCAGCACACTGTCTTATTAGCAAGTTGCACGAGCCTACTTTATATTTAACTCTACAGGCTTCCCCTACCTTAGGGGGCAGGTCTGGGGACCAAAGAAAGCCCATTACAAGGTGGCTTCCACACCGGGAGTCCTTTCACCAAGATACCAACCTTTTTTATTCTTTAGGAGACAAATTTTTTTTTAACATGTGTTTTTAATAACATGGGATCATATGGTCCATATCATTTTATAATTTATGTTTTCACTTGACAATAGAAGGTGAGTATAATACATATCTAAAACTGTATCAATAATATATTTTCGTCAGTTTTTAAAAAATTTATTGTTTTGGAATTAAGTTAACCAACTCCCTATTGTAGAAATTTAGGTTATTTCCAATTTTCGTTATTATAAAACGATGCTGTGATAAACTTCCTTGTGCCTGAAACTTTGTGTACTTCCTTAATAATTTCCTTGGAATTAATTTCCAGAAATGGAATTCCTAGGTCAAAATATCTGCTTGTTTTTAAGGCTTGTGCAATGGATTGCTAACTTTCTCACCGTAAAGTATGTGCCATTTCATTCTTACCAACACTGCGTGTAGCTGTCTGTTTTCTATACCTGCAATGACTGTAGATATTATAACTTTTTAAATCTTTGCCAATTTGATAGGAAAATGGCGTATAGAAAAATTTGCAAAGGTCAAACTAGAAAAGTTTGGCTTTGTATTTTATTTCTTTCCTACAGTCCTTTCTTACGTTTATTCTCCACTTACACATTTTCTTTTGTGTACTGCACATTCATGTTCTTTGTCTATGAGATGTATATCGTAGGAATTTGAAAGAGTTCTTCATGTATTAAGGATGCTGAACTTTTATCATGCACGACAGACATTAATGCTGGTTTGTTATTCATCTTTTTTTTAATTTAATTTTTATTTTATCACACTTATACATACTTTAAAGATCAACTGTGTTTTATTAAGGTTATTATAAAAACTCTGATCACTTTTACCATCATCATTTCCTGCTTCCCAGAATCAACGACTTTCAGCCCTTTTAACTTCTTTTTTAGTAATTACATCCATATCCCTAAATAACATGCTTCTATTGCTATTTATTGATTTTTTTTGTTTTGGTTTTAGGCAATATTCATTGATTTCTCTCCATGGAAATTTTGTATCATTTCAAGCAACATCATTCAGAAGCGATACACTCCTCTTTCTATTCCTTCAGGTTAGATTGAGGAACTTTAAAATGCATTTTTGACACAATTTAAAGTTACCCTTCTACACAACATGATTCTCATCATCCGCTCCCAACTTATGTTATCCAGGATTTGCTCTGTGTTGTTTTATTAATCCCCAAAATGAGAAATTATTTTTATAAATTCAGTATTTCTTTAGAATTAGGCACGCACTTAACATTTTCTTTCCTCATTATTTCTTGTTGTGTCTTATAGCTTTCATCTAGGGTTGGTTTTCTTCTGCTTGCAATAAATTCTCCATAATTTCTTTTAGTGGACGTGGGTGATAAACTCAAATTTGACTGAAAATGTTTCTATTTTAAAGTAGTCTCAAGATATTTTTCAAAGATAGTTTTGTTGAGTATTCAATTCTAGATTTTTTTCTCTCAGCACATTGAAAATATTTGCCTACTGTCTTTTGACTTTCATGGTTGTGGTTGAGAAATCAGCCGTTAGTCTAATTGTCATCTTCTGTAGATGATTTGTCATTTTTTTTCCTCTCGTAGTTTTTAAGACCTAATATTTATTCTGTGATTTTCTGCAGTTTTACTGTGATAGGGGTTTATATCTCCTTTTTATTTAGCTTTCTAGGATTTGTTTGGCTTCCTTAATCTGAGGATTCATACTTTTTATTAGTTCTGGAAATTCTCAGCCATTACCCTTTTGAATGTTGTCATTTCTTCTCTTTTTTCTCTCTTCTCCTAGAACTCTAGTTAGATATATGTTGGACTCTCACTCTATCTTCCTTGTATTTTCACCTCTTTTTCATATTTTCTATCGTTATATAGCATCTGGGCATTTTCTTGTCATCTGTCTTGTAATCTTAATTCTCTTTTTTAGCCATATCTAATCTGCTAATGAGTTTCCTAATTTCAGGTATTATATTTTTTCATTTCTAGAATTTCCATTTAGATTTCTTTCAAATGTTTTTGGCCATTATATAGTCTCTTTTTCTATCCTTTTCATTTTTTAATTTCTTTTCATGCAGTTTTATATACTTATATTTTTTGTCTGATAACTAACTCCGGTATTTGAAGTCTTTGCTTGTCCAGTTTGCTGACTTTTGCCCATGCATGCCTTTTTACCTTGTATATTTTGTGATTTTTGACCGTGATCTTTTATTCCTAGAATTTTATCAGTGAATGACAAAATTGGATTGAAGGTATATTCATCTAGAGAGTATTCACATTTGTTTCTGCCAAGTACTTGGAGGCATTGTATCTCAAAACCACTTTTTCCACCCCATTAATAGAGTGTGTGTGTGTATTTGAGATATAATTTATATACCATAAAATTCACCCTTTTGGAGTATATAATTCAGTAGTTTCTAGTGTATTCACAAGGTTTAGAACCACTTTTAAACACATCCTTGGCTTGAGGTTTAGACCACACAGGTGTGGTGAGCTTGTGCTTCACATGAGGGTCAGCTTTATGGTTACAAATTCTTGGGTGAGATTTATTTTTCTTTCACCAAAGACCAAGATTGAAGGGCCAGATTTCCATGCTGTCTCCTTCTACAGGGCAAGGTTGTTTCTGTTTCCTTACACCCAACGTATAGCCCTAGTCCCAGCTTTCTACAGGAGTTTCCTCTCAAATACCCTCCTTGAGAGTTTTGTCTGCTCTCTCCTCCATCCTTGTGGTGAGCAGACCAGAAGTTGAAGGTCACAGAAGTTGAGTAGACGCCTCAGGGCAGCTGCGGGCTTCAGAGTTAGCTCACCTCCCTGAATATCTCTCTGAATTCCAGCTCTCGGTTCATTTTTGGCCTCAGAAGATTTGATTCTTTACTTACTTGTCAACTCAGCAACATTTAGAAATATTTTTTTAAAATATTTTATTCAGCATTTTTCGTGGCAGAGTTATCAGGATACTGCAGGACTATTGTCTGCCTTTTAGTTTTGTTTATAGTGTGCATTTTTATCTTCTTGCATCTTCAGTCAACCCTCCAGGGAGAGAGTGTGGGTCAGTGCTAGCCATGTCCTGTCTTCACATGGCCATTCTTTTCCTTTTGGAGACTGCAGTGAAATTCCTTGGCTTGACTGGGGTCTGGGAGTTCCACTCCTTGCCCTTGAAGAAGGAGACGTTGCTGCTTTCTCAGGCCCAGCCACACTTGTTGTAGGGTATAATAGAAGTATACCCCAAATTCATTTCCTTCCCTTTGCTTATGGCTTGCCGGCTTTGGGGCACGGGTTTTAAATCTCTTCCGCCTCCCCATAATCACTTTTTTTTTAATATTGTCAGTCTTTTTAATTTTTTTTATTAGTTTCAGGTATACAAAACAATGTAATAATTAGACATTTACACCCCTCACAAAGTGATAACCCCCTCCCCCAATCTCCTACCCCTCTGACATCATATACACACACACACACACACACACACACACACACACACGTCATATTTATACATTGTACATAATAGCTGTTACAGTTCCATTGACTCTATTCCCTATGCTGTACTCCATATCCTGTGATGATACATGTATATATATATATATATATATATATATATATATATATATATACTGCAACTGGTTTCATATATATATATATATATATATATATATATATATATATATATATGGTCATAATCACTTTTTTCCTGGTTTCTTTTGAGAATAATTTCTCTCATTGTGCCCAGTTGATCAAGAAGATAAAGAAAACATCCTCAAACCCTTTCTTTTACCTCCTCTCGGGAGGCCAGCTTGCCTCGGCAGCTCAGATAGGAAGAACAAAGGGAACATGTCCCATGGGTCACTGCTATCTACACCCCAAGAGTCTCAAGTTCAACTTAGGGACTTTGCAGCTACCCCTGGAAACACCCCTCTACATCCCGTTTCTGGATGAGTGTACACCTCGCCTTTCTGGGGCTGGACCTCAGAGGAGCCTAGATGCCTGGGCACCTTCACTCCCCCTTCAGGAAGCTTCTGTTAATTATCACTTACAGGAAACAGAATAGGAAGCATGAAAACAGTAATCTCAAGGGATTGGGGGAGGAAATGATTCCCTTAGGCAAGTTTGTCAGTATCTCTTATGGAAGTTTTTATAATCACCACCCTTCCAACGCCACTGCTTCTGGTAGGAGTAGACCAGAGTGAGAAAATTGAAAATCATTCATCTGGAATTGCACTGTCCAATATGGTAGCCACTAGCCAAATGTGGCCACTGAGCCTTAAAGCATGGCTAGGAAAATTCTCACAGGATTTTAAAGGTTTAATACAAAAAAATGCAAAATATCTCCGTCATTTGTAATCTTAATTAGAGATTGCAGTGATACTATTTTGGATATATTGGGTTAAATAAAATAGTTATTAAAATTTCATCTTTTTTTTTTTTTAAATGTGGCTACTAGAAAATGTAAAGACACATGTGTGGCATGCATTGGTGGCTCACTTGCTACATCTCTTGGCCAGTGCTGAGCTGGGAGATAACTTGTTTCTCTTGGGAGTGTGGGTGTGTGTACGCGCGCATGTGTTTGCGCTATATTTGGAGTCTGTCGGTTCTGCCTGCAGCCTGTAGTGGTCAGATGGTTGGTCATTTCTGCCTGACTCATGTAGATACAAGCGACTTCATTCATTGCCACAGAGGTTTCTCAACCGTGCCCGTGGCTCCCAGCACTAAGCAGAAAGAAAAATACCATTCCCAAAGAGAGAAAATCAAACTGGGTTTTTCAAGGAGCCGTGGAATCAGCAGTCACTTCACATGGCCCTCGTCCTCATCATTGTTTTCTCTAGAAACTCATTCAAGTCCATGCCCCAGTTAGCGCATGCGTTCCATATTCACGTCCGTAGGAGTTCGGATATAGCTCTTAGAATGCTGTTTGCTGTTTTATCTTTCAGGGGCTGGCACCCCCCGCAGTGGCCTGGCTCTGACTTCCAAGCTGTGGCCGTAACGTGTAGACTTCTCCAGAGTAACGGGGCAGCCTTCGAGGCTTGGACTTGGGTGTCCCACCCACCCAGACTCTGAACCCCCTGCCTTGATAAATGACACTTGATACTCCAAGCTGATTTTCCGCTGTGCCCAATTTTACCCTCAACTTTAACTTCATCCTCACGTTTCAAACTAATGCCCTCTTGGCCATCATCTTAGGTGAAGTAAATAATCACTTAAAAATCTTTTCTGACTAATATAAACACACTCCTAATGTATAAACTTCAAGTAAGAGTCCATATTAATAAGCAACATTTCCTCAGCACCCCGGAACTGGAAATAAGGCAGAAGAGGAGCTTTTGCTCTAACTCTCCTCTCCAGCACATTAGCTTCCAGCTGAGCACAGGTGCCTGGTGCCTGGCGAGGGACATGACCTCTCTGGGCCTCCTTTGCCTCCCATGCAAAGTGGGGGCGATACTAAGAGCACCTACTTCCGACATTGTGCAAGGATTGAATGAAGGGGTGTATGCTAAGCGCTTGCATCAGTGTTTGGCACGGACACACACAATTGCTATTACTGTTTCTTTTTTAACAAAACAGGATCGTAGTCTAAATTCTGTGTTGTGAAGCCTGTTGTTTTAACTCAATGGTACCTGTAGAATATCTTTATTTTATAGCATCATTTTAATGACCTCTTAATATCTTTTCATGTGGATATGCTGCAACTGATTTCATTGATCTGCTATAGGATTTTTAGGTTCTTCCTTTCCTCCTTCTCTTCTCTTCCCTCCCTATACAGTTACTCCCTATAAAGTTACTGCATCAAACTTATTTACATTTACTAAGGTTTTGGTAATATTGCCAAACCCTTCATGAATTTTTCTGGGATTGTGCATGTCCCACCTCCGGCCTGTGAGAGCAGGTGTCAGGCTTAAAAGCTGCCAGCTTTTACCGTCTACCACCAAGAAGGCACAGTTCACAGCCTTGCTCCTAATGAAGAGCTTCCTTCCCGCCACTCACATCTGACCTTCGCCCCTCACCCCCTCTTTGAGCCTGCCCAGATACCAGAGGTCCAAGTCCCTGAGCCCCACGTTGATCTCTTTTTATCAATCTTCATAATTCTGTAAAATTTCCTCTTACTGTAAAATTTAATCCTATATACTATTGTTGCTTCATAATTTCTTCCACTGAATTATAAGGATAATTACTGTGGGGGGTGGGGAAGGAAAGGTGAAATTATTCTACTTGAGTCCACTTCCTTATTAATATATCTGCTTGGGGTGTTGTTTCTGAAGGTTTTCTTCTCTTTGCAAAAGCCAGCAAGTTCTCACTGATCCATTTTCTGATTGTTTCAGCTACTGTAAGGAACCACTGGGCAGAAAACAACACTGAACCCCACGTAGAAAACATCACCTTTGCTCAGAATCAAGTGGACTTTTCCACAGTGGCTTCCAAAGAGGGTGTGATGGTTCAGATCCCCAGCAAGAGACATGCTCCTTCAGATGCTCCAGAAAACTTGACTCCCCAAACTGAAACAGCACATGCTAGAGGAAGAAACAGCTCTTCGAGGAGAACAGATGTCACCGTTTCCCCTGTGGGGCCTGCGATAGTGACAGCTCTGACTTCCAAAAGCAGCACCTTAGGTCAGTTTATGCTGCTGATGTTCATTTCATTCATGTATGTCCAGTCCTAGAAAACAAAATTTCTGCCAGTCTCCTCCTCCCCCGTCCGGCGCCTCAGTATCCATTTTAGGGTCCTCAGTCCTGTGACTTTGGCTCCATCTGTGGCACTCTGTGGTCAGCAGGTATAAGTGTAGACCAGACAAGGGTGCAGATTTGCTGAGAGGCCTGTCCAATCCCATAGAACGTGTCCTCCATGGCCAGTCTGAATCCAAGCAGCATCCAGCTATACTGCCACACCCTGCGGTCTCAGAGGTACCAGGACTGGTGGACTGCGTGGTTGCACGTTTGTATTGAAGTGGCTCAAATGGTTGTTCTTGCTCCAGTCTGTACAGCTGGTGGTTTGCTACTTTTACCAGAAGATGTCAAGAAGGGGCTGGGTCTGGATAAGCAAGATTTGATTGAGGAAAGGAAGACAAAGAAGTTTATCCTTGATTAGATCCCTACTGCATACCAACATGTCTAGTCTCTCAGTTCTCACAGCAAGCCGGTGAGGTCACATTATTCTCATCTTAGGAATTTGGAAAGTGCAGCTCAGAGAAGTTAATTCATCCAACGGGTGCAGGTCAAACAGCTCACCTGTTTCAGAGCTGGGATTTGAGCCTATGCCTATGTATCTGAGCCAGGTGGAAGGGTGGCTGAGGAATGGGTGTCCCGACAACGTGGTGAAGACACAGAGGAGAGAGCATGGGCCCTTTCCGGGGCTTCCAGGCCGGCATCCTCCCTTGAGGGAAGGTATAAGTCGCATACAGAGTAGAGGAGCCTCAGGTAGAGCAGTTGTGTGGATGGCATTAGGGACGATCATGGAGGACTTTAAAGGGCTGACAGTTTAAATTTGGTGTGGTGGGAAGAGTCACTTAAGGTTTTTGAACATGACAGTGACATGATTAAAGCAAATTTGGGGAGGATTCACCTGGTAGGCAGGTGTAAGATATCTGGGTGGGAGATGGGACAGAGAGAGCCTGGAGTCAGGGACCAACCCAGGCAGACACAGAAATCCAGACACCAGGTGCTAAAATATGGCCTGGTGACCTGAGGCTTGGAGAGGAAGAGACTGATAAAGACTCTTCACAAATGGCGATGGATAGGACTTGGTAATGTAGAGGAGGAAGCCATCAAAGCTGCCCCGTGGCTTCACACCTTAGTGACAGGAGGTCTGGTTGGGCGCTCAATTCTGTAAAGAGTATGTATGAAAGTATTTTATGTTCCATTCATGAATAATGGAGTTAGAGCTTAGAAACTCTGCACATGATGCTGCCTGGGTTTGTTAATCATCCAGATATTGGAAATTTTGTTTATGTTGGATTCAAGTAAATCCTGGAACCAACTTTGCGAAATGTGAGTGATGAGTCATGATGATCAAAAACCGATCTCTGATTCTATATTATCTGATACTTAGCTTCCTTGTGTTCCTTTTCTGATAATTTTACCACAAGACATATGCCAAGTCTTGGTGAAATCTAAAAACATTCTTTGTCTTAGTTTGTGGTCTCTCGTTCAGGGGTTAGCTTTTCATAGAATGAATAATTGTTCCTGATTTCTTCTTATGTCTGTATATTTTATAGAGGTCAGAGCTGAGCCCACTAAAGATTATTCAGACATTTGGAGGTTGACTGGTGGAATTTTAACTGTTGCTGTCTACTTTCAGCCTTGGGAAGGCTTCACCTGCCATCAAGCAGTGCAGGGTCAGAAGGAAGAAGTGCCCCTTCTCACACAGAGAGCAGAACATCTCAGGGTTCCCTGGCGAGGGGGAAGGGGCTCCCCGAAGAAACGACTGCGTACACCCGAGTGGCCACTTCTGTTTTGAGCCAGTCCTCTCTTCCTACTTTGGAGATGGGAGAAGAGACCACACTCTCCAGGAAGAGAAATTCCCCAGGCCCAGAGCTCTTCTGGCTGCGTTTCTCTAGGACAGCAGCTTCCTCCCCTCAATCAGATCGTTCCACAGGTGAGTAGTCCTGCCCAGCTTAGCATTCTGAAGTCATTCCGAATAGAAATAAATAGACATGTAGAACGAGACGTACTCGGCACAGGGGCTAAAGGGAGAAGACATTAAGCGCGAACGCAAACTATTTGGGGTAAATTTATGTCAGTATTGAAGTTCCTCTTTAAAATATGTTTTCTGTAACTGTATAAGGAGGAAAGTAATAGTTGGTCTGGTGGCTGCTCCCCTTTACACACACACACACACACACACACAGCAAAGACTAAGTGTTGGTGTGTATTCTTGCACAAGAGGCCATGTTCTGGGGTGAATGAAAGGACAAGCATGACGTCATTTGGTTAGGAGTTAGATTTGTATTTCTTCATTATTGCAAAAGTGTTACTTTCAGTGGCAAAGATAACATAGACATGCATTTTTCTAGGCCATCATTTGGGAAAAAAAACAAAAAACCAAGGCCGTGGGGGTGGAGCACTCACCTCTCTGCCATTCCAGTTCCTAGTCATCAATTCCGTCTCCTCTCAGGTATTTCCATCTCCACGAAGCCTTTCTTCAACCCTCTGTGCCAATCCCCTTGTCACATTAGCTTATCTAATGCCTATCTGCCCAGAGAGGTGGTAATCCCCTCGAGGACATAGGCTGCGTTTATCACTTCTCATCAGCCCCCCCATTGCCCAAGAACGTGGTGCATTTGGTAAGTAATGGGGCTTAGCGTGTGCCCAAATATCACGGGGTTCACCTGGCCACGGGCCAAAGAGAATGTGGTACACTCTGCCCCTTTTTCTCTTCTCTGAGGTTTTATTCAGTCAGTGCATGCTGCATGTGTCTTCATCCCCATGCCATAGGGAGCAGGACAGAGAGGGTTGGAAATATTCTGGGGAAATGGAGGTTAGGTTGCTTTAGAAATTGCCATTTAAAAATTTTTAGAGGTCAGTGGTTTTTAGAAGTACTTGGCAAGACGAGGGGTTTGGGTTTATGTCATCAAAGCAAAAAACGAACCCAGAGGTCCTTTCTGGAATGCCTGTTGAAAGCCACCAGTTCCTCTTCCGTATACTCTGTACACCGTTTCCTGCTGACTGGTATGTATATGGTTTATGATTTGTGTTTTTCGGAGATTGCTTTTTAAAATTATTCTTAAACATTGGTTAGATTGGCTAAAAGCTATGATCCTTTCCAGCTTCGAAGTTCTGTGGTTCCGTGATTTATAAGCAGCTTTACTAAGTGGTGGAAAGGAAGCATTTTCGAGGAAGCTACACTTTGGTTCTGGTCAGGGTCATTTACTATTTATAATTTAAATTCAACGCACTACTGTGGCGTATTTGAAAATCAGCCTATGTTTCCAACTTTACTGCGCTGAACTCTGTAGTTCCCTATATTTTTCAATATTAAAAAAATAATTGATCCTCAAATTCCTTGAGCGTTCATCATTTTAGAACCTTATACTTTTAATTTTTGAAGAGTTGTACCTTTTCTTTCCCATTTCTTGAGTCTTTCATGGAGCATTTCTCTTCCTTCTCAGTGAACTGGGTGTTCTGTGATAGGTAGAGTCCCACCTCCCTCTTTGATGCTTAGAGGGCTTTGGGTGCTGTTACATGAAGGGATAGTGAGGCATCCAGGAACATCTGGATTCTGCCTGCCAGCCTCCTCTCCTCCCTGCCGGATGCAGAGGGGACATGCACGAGGACCCGAAGCCACATGGAAAGCAAAGTTCTGCCTTCTTTTTAAGGCTGAGCTCGTACCTGCTAACCGGAGCCCTGGTGTACCTCCTTCCTCCCGTGAAATCTAAATCTTAAGATTTTGCTATCCCTTTCTGACCAGGCAGGAGGGCTGAGCAGGCCGGCAGGACTTGCCAGAGGCTGATTTGAGACCCCCAGCCCTGCTGGCCACTCTGTAGCAGAACGTAAGTGAAGAGAGAGTGCGGCAGGGATGTGTGACTTTTGACACTTGGCCACTCCATGCACCCAGTAGTCAGTGTGACCCAGGGAAAGCCCTGGCACTTAGACCAGTCAGACGAGTGATGCTTCTTACTAGGTGAGTGCTGAGATGGCCAGCCAGGAGCCGGGCCTGGAGAGGATGGAGCTCCTTATTGGAAACATGAGGGGATTAGATCAGATGATCCTAAAGATCCTTTCTAATGCCTGCATCTGTTATTCCAAACACACCAGCTTTTGTATTGTGTGCCTCCTTTCCTGCTTCCTCTGCTACACAAACATGCACACAGCATAACCTCTTCTGAGGCTTGGGGAGGCAGGAGTTACCTGCTTCCAAAAATAAATCGCATGCCAATAAATATATACATGAAAGCAGGTACAGGCCCAAACAGCTATATTAGATTAAAAAATAGAGAGAGATCAGAAGCCATTTGAAAGGATTTTTCTTGCTGCTTTACATCTTTTGCTGCTTTATATTTTGCTATACTTTGCATATTTTCTCTAATGACCATGTACTATTTGACTGTTAGGAGGAAAAATAAGTAAAGCAACTAACAGGGAAAAAAGTTCTCATTTGAGGTGGAAAGAGAAATGTGTATGTTGAATTGCGTGAGAGCAGCTACAGTGGAGCACTAAATTTAGTACTGAGCTTCCTGGAAACCAGGGCACAAAGGGAAACTGGGTGGGGCATGAGATTTTTGTCAGATAAGGTTAGTATACAGTTTTACCCATAGGCATAAGTGTTTTGGGGGCAGTGAATTCTAAGAGGAAGATTTACATAAGGAATGTTGAGAACCATAATAGAAAATGCCATCAATTGCTGTTTTGTGGAAATTGTGCTAATGTTCTTTAAAAGGTGATATTTTATATAGATTGTCGATAGGAGCAGAGAGTGTAATAATGGCTCTCAACTTATAAAAGTACTTCTGTGGGTAGCTGAGCTCCTGTGGCCCAGGTAAATTGCTTTGTGGTGATTTCACTTTGTAAAAGGAAGAACATAAATAACTCAGAAGACTGTAGATTTAGCATATCTTTCTCAAATATCAGCTGCTTCAGCTAGATTTTTGGCACGTTCTGGGTCGCGGTCAAGCCAAGGTTGATCATTCTGATGCATGCCTGATGCTTCAGTGTTTGTGCCGTGATTGGAGACTCACCTATATACTCGTACTTCTTCCAGATTAGTTGTTGGTCTGTCCAACTCCTGTAATAAAGATTAGGGAATTTGGTTGGTTTCTGCTCCCAAATGGATGGTCTTCCCATTTCTGAGTGGCTGCTTTAAGGGTAGAAATGAGCAAGGACGGGCAGCTCTTTAACAATCAATAGTGTTGGCCTGTTAATTAGAAGCACGGTCAAGTTCCCCTAGATGTCATTAGCAGGTGCTCAGTTAGTGGTATGAGTGGTGACTGTAGATGAGTTTGACCAAACATTTCCTCCTTGTGTTAAGAGGCACCAGCTCTGCAGAAGTCTTCACACTACTTCCAAGCTTTGCTGTGAGAATTAAATGAGATTAGGTATGCAAAGTACTTAAGCATAATGTATAAATGTGGGTATAAAGTACTGGCACATCATAATTGGTTGGTAAATAGCAGCTTTTAATAATGATAACGAGACGATGAAGCAAATGTTCCGCAGAGCCCTTCGCGGTCGCGGAAAACACAGCAGTTTTCCTTTTGTGACTGTCAGCATTTGGGACTTTTGTAATTGTATTTCTGTGGCCACTGATTTGTTGGACAGGTGTTCAGGCTGAGTCCAGTATAACTGCCACTGTACATTGAATCGATGAAATAATGCAGTTTACTGGGAATAAAAGTACCCAGGCTATATTTTGGTGGATTTAGATCATAACTATAATGAAGTTAGGCCTGAGAAGCTACGTGGTTGAGTGAGAATTTGGGACGTATCTATAACTTTTCTTTCTTTCTTTCTTTCTTTCTTTCTTTCTTTCTTTCTTTCTTTCTTTCTTTCTTTCTTTCTCTCTTTCTCTTTCTCTCTTTCTCTCTCTCTCTCTCTCTCTCTCTCTCCCCCTCCCCCCAATGTGTTTTTGTTTTTTAGGTAAGCTGAGACTCTATTTTTGTGTCCTGGTCTTTCTTTTCCCTTGTTTTAATTGCTACTTGTATGGATTGCCTGCATCTTCATTAAGGTCCCATGCCCAGAACTGCGGGCTGTATTCTAAGTGTAGGCTGGTTCTACAGTTTGTACAACAGTAAGAGGAAACTGTGTTTTCTGTGCTCTCTTTCTCTCTAATTATATTTAATATTTGTGCTTTTGGTCACAGCTGCACATAGGACTGGTCTTCAAGGAACCATTTATAATGAGACTGTCCTTCTTCCCTTTCTGGATCATAATTAACAGCTCAAAACCTTTCAATATGAAATGTGGTAAAACACTACAGTGAATATTTAAATTAAAACAATTTATTACAGTGAAAGACACATGGCCATTAATCCCCCTCAACAGACTCCCCCTCGCTTTGAACACACCTATCCCATCATTCTTGCCACTTTCTGAAGCAGTTCTGGAAGTCCTCTTTCGTGAGTGTCTTTATTTGAATTGTTGTGGCTGCCTCGATGTCCTGATTCGATTCAAAACGTTTACCTTTCATGATCATTTTGACTTTAGGGAAGAGCCAGAAGTTGTACCAGATCCAGTGAGTAAGGTGGATGAGGACACACCATAATGTTTTTATTTGACAGAGATTGCTGTACCAGAAGCGATGTGTGACATGGAGCCTTTCCGATGTGATCAATAAAGACAATGAATGCTGCTGCGGAGTGCCATCCAACGGAAAGGCAGGGATCTTCAATATGGGAAGTGGCACGTTGAACCTTAGTAACAGTGTGTGACAAGTTTCAGCTTTTTTGGTAAAGTCAGTTGGGGGTGAACTACGGTTGAGACAAGGTGTGTTTTAAAGTGTGCCGTAAATCATCCTCCATCATGACAACGCTCCATGTCACACATCGCTTCTGGTATATGGTAATTTCTGTCAAATAAAAACATTACAGTGTGTCCTCATCCACCTGTCCTGTATAAGCTATAAGATGGAATTCAAGAGTAGAAGTTTTACCTTCCTCTATAAAAACTAAGGCAACTAATGGTCTAAAGGCTCAAGCTAATGTCTTTTAGCTCGAGCTGAAGCTTTTCATTGTTTGGTGAAGGATCTATATTTGTCTACCAAAATGTAATAAACATTATTTGTATCTAGATTCATCCCTGATTTTCTTAACCCCCCCACCCCCCACCCCTGAGTACTCTTAAAGCATTTTTTTCCTCCATTTTAGGTTCTGGAAGTATGGAGGAGCTAAACAACTCCACTGCTCTCCGAAGCCCCTCAGTCAGTCGGACAAAGAGTGTGCATGTTGCCACCACATTCCCCAGTGGTGTCCCAAGGGTGATCCAGTCTTTAGCTGTCAGTCTGGGACCCTTAAACGAGACAGAGACTTTCCCTGAGGATTCTGAAATTGCCATGACTTCAGCATCAGTCCATTCTTCACCCTCTGAGGCAGAATTGAGAAGAAACAGTGAAATAATCAGGAATCCAGGGGTTGGGGAATCCAGTGAGCTGTCCACAGAAAATGGACTTGGGCTTACATCTTCCAAGGTTTCAGTGGGATTTTGGCAAAATGATTCCCCAAGTAAGTATTCAATTTTACTTCATCTATTATGGACATTTAAAAATTGTTGGATTTTCTTAAGGGATCACTTCAAGTCCATTTGCAACCTCTAGAAAATAGTGTTTCTTTAGATAACACCATCTCCTTTATCTAGTACACCACATTATAACTTTTTGATTTTCATCCTTAGGAGAATATTGTGAAGTTCCTCCAACAGGCACCATTCCTCCCACTTTTTTATACATGAGGAAACCAGGGCTCGGAGGGTTTAAGCAGAGTTGAAACCTCAGCCCCTGAGCCCTCACTGTTGATTGCATCTTGTTGCTCTGCAGCCTCGTCTTCAAAGCGAGGGCTGGCCTGCTCTTTGAAACTAGCTTGAGTTATTTTATGTACGGATCATCTTTAGAAATAAAATATGCAGATATAAATATATTCCCCAAATTCATCGTTTTAATGTACTCCCTATAGTTTATTTTCTGTTTGCTATACTTCAAAATTAAAATAATATTTATTAATAATAGAACTGTCTTAGAAAAATGCTTCTGACTAAGCCCTATGTTTAGGCATATCATATTTATTGGGCATAATACACTCCCTCCCTTGATTGCTTTTGGGGATAGAAAATAAAACACTCAAGCCTCTTAGTAACTCTGCTGCTTTACACATGCTGTTTAAAAGCTCCCCTCTTCATTTTATTTTATGTTTTTTTTTTAGTATTGCTTATTTTTAGTATTATGTTTATTTTTAGTATTGCTATCTTACCGACACTGAAGCGTTTTGAAATAATTATTTAGAATTTAAAAATGCATGTCTGGTTACACATATAATAAATACTACACCAAGGTTTTTGCCAAGGGGATCTTCCCTCAGAGAGGACTCACGTCTCAGCTGTGGAGGGGTCTCTTTCACATCTGTGTAATGGCATTTTTTCCCTGATACCTTGCAGTCTCCGAAGGACACCAGCTGGCCAGCAGCTCTGATGCAGCGAATGGAAGCCCCATGTCTCAGACTGAGACTGTACCTGGATCAGTCCCGTCTGTCAGAGGCGGAGAGCGCATTGCACGCTGGTTCTTGAGCAACACCAAGACATTCGCAGATGTGACAGGAAGCTCCACTTCCTATCCTGAAGTTGTGAACTCTTCGGTTTTGAGCCAGTTCTCAGCCTCTGCCCCACAGTCCAGAGGAAGTGATACAGCGCTGGGTGAAAGGAGTTACTCTGAGCTGGCCGCAGACTTATCCTCGTCCTCAGAAAGCCTGGAGGCCTCCGCACCACGTGGTGAACGCTCGAGTAGGTTTTCACCTCACGGAACTAGATCACAGGGAGGGAACACAGGCTGGTGAGGCTTACGATCTTCTGTGGCATAGTAAGGCCACGCATGAATGAAATAGCTCCGTGGTCTCCTCCAGTTTCATTATACCCAGGCCGTTTTGCTAGCTGGTTGCTACAGATCTCCCTGTATGTCCCCCAATTTTTTCTGGCACTTCTCCAAAGAGCTGCTGTTGCCACCTGCCCCTCCCTCCCGCACACAGCTCAGGGACTTCTGTCCACATCTTCCAGTCCCTACAGCCCGCCCCACACCCGTACCCACCTGAATCACTCAGCTTCTGGAAGGTAGAAATACCACCTTCTCGTGAGTGGTTGTTCACCCCAGGTCCACGCATTCATTAAGAGAAACTCTCTCTCTTTTTAAAGTAACTTTATTGAGATATAATTCGCATTTTGTATAATTCTCCCATTTAGAGTATACAATTCAGTGGTTTTTAGTACCTTCACGACGTTGTGTAACCATCACTACTGTCTAATTCCAGAACATTTTCATCACCTCAAAGAGAAAGCTGCTACTCACCCGCGGTTACTCCCCCCTCTCTCCTCCCCCCAGGCTCTAGCAACCACTAGTTTACTCTCTGTCTCTCTGGATTTGCCATATAGACAAATTGCTATAGCAATCCCACAGGTATTTCATGTAAATGGAATCTTATGATATGTGGCCATTGGTGTTTTTCACTTAGTGTAATGTTTTCAAGGTTCACCGCGCTGTAGCATGTAACAGGACTTCATTCCTTTCCATGGCTGAATAATATTCCACTGTATGGATAGACCACATTTTTTTTTAATCCCTTTATCAATTGATGGATGTGTAGGTTTTTCCCCCACTTTTTGGCTATTATGGATAATACTGTTGTGAACATTGCAGTATAACTTTTTGTGTGGAAATATGTTTTCAATTCGCTTAGACTTCCAGGTTTAATAGTAGCTCTATTTTCAACCTTTTGAGGAACTGCCAAACTGTTTTCAAGACTGGCTGCACCATTTATGTTCCCACCAACAATGTACAAGGGTTCCAGTTTCTTTACATTTTTACTAACATTGGTTATTGGCCATCGTTTTTTATTATAGCCATCCTATTGGGTGTGAAGTGATATCTCATTGTGGTTTTGATTTGCATTTCCCAGTTGAGTATCTTTTCACGTGCTCATCCGTCATTTGTATATCGTCTTTCGAAATGTCCATTCAGATCTTATGACTATTTTTAAATTGGGTTATTTGTCTCTCTCTCTCTCTCTCTTTTTTTTTTTTTTAGTTATAAGAGTTCTTTGTATATTCTGGATAGCATTCTTTTAGCGATATATGATGTGCAGGCATTTTTTTTCCATTCTGTGGGTTGTCTTTTCACTTTCTGGATGGTATTCTTTGCAGCACAAAAGTTTAATTTTGATGAAGTCCAATTTATCAATTTGAGAAAACTTTTGATGTTCCTTTTTAAGAATGTCTTTGGGCAATGTAAAAAACGATTCTCAGCAGCCTTATCAATGTAAAATATATACTGACTAAAGCAAAAATGCATCATCATATCAGTTAAACTTATAATAGGTTTACATGCTTACTTCTCCACCACTCATCCCCCAGGTAAGCATCCTAATCGACGAGGAAAATTAGCATTTATTAGTACTGATGTGATGTGACAAAGCAGAAGCTTATCATGAAAGAATACCACATGTATGGGTCGAGGATATTCATGCTCTTTTATGTCTGTTCATGGAAAATACATTATCTGTCTCCTAAACAAAAAGAATCATTTTCCACCCTCACAATTGTGGGGCTCAGAATTTTTACCTTTTCAAACACCAGGAGCTTAGGTTCTGTAGCCTTTCCATCTCTCTGTACCCTTCACTCTGCAGTTAATGCTCTGTTGGTGCATGTGGAAAATGTGGTCTTACGTGAGCAGATTGTGGGGTTCGGTTATAAAGCGCTAGAATAGCCTCGTTCCTGAAACCACCTCACTGGGTTAACATGATGCCTTATCCCTTTTCCTCTGGATTACCCAAAGCCGACTGATTCTACCATCCAGCCTTTCAGAGTTCTGAGCTCTTCCTTTTTCTGGATTCAGATGCAGCGCCTCTGTTTTAGGACATGACACTGCAGTGTGTTAAGTCTGTAAGCCTGACGGGGTTTTTTGCCTAAATTTCATCTAACAGCCTTTACGATCTCCCCATCCCAGGTGTTGTCCTCTTTGCCCTGGGAACTGGTGCTCAGATATGCTCAGCTCTTGGTGGACTTTCCGTGGGTCTCGTAAGCCCTCCAGCCTGAGTCAGGTTCCATCTGTCCTTGGCTCCGGGCTTTCTCCGTGCTGCTACAAGTCACTGTGCATCCCTGCCCCCACACTCATTCCTGTCTGCCAGTGAATGCACACCTGTCATGAGTGAACTTACCTAACCCTCAGCTTTACATGTTTTCCATCAAGGGGTGCCTTTGGGGTATCAAGAGCTAGCCTGGTCTGGGACTAGGAATAAGAACCAGGAAAAGAGCCTGTTTGCTCGTACAGCCACATTATGACATATGTAGGCCAAGAAGAACTGGACCTCATTTCTATACCCAAGAAAGGAGGAAAGGACATTTATTCATGTATCACTTGTCCCTGTTCCATCCCCACTAAGGAAATAAATACATTAAAAAAAAAGTAAAACAGAGCAAAAACCAAGCCCCACCTTTCACCTCCTCTCACAATGCCATCTCCCACTGATGCCTTAGGACAGAGTATGGACACTTAGGACAGGCCCTGTGTCAGTTCACGGATCACTGGTCCCAGCAGGAGGTGAAAGCCTTCGGAGTAATGTGGACCTCTCTCCTGGGCCTTGTCAGAAGGGCTAAAGCCCCAGTAGGGTTGTTAGTCTTTTGCCCACTGTTCACCTCCCCTGCAGCCACCACCAATTTCCCGGACATAAACTCTATTTATTAAGTATCACCAAGCAGAAATACAGTATTGACCCTGTTCACTGAAGTAATAAACTTCCCCATAAATCTAGGTCTCCTGAACAGATAGGCTGATCCGCAGCTCCTCTTGAGGTTTCAGTCACTGACAGACACCTGCAGAGAACACCACACATTTTGGTTTTACGCGTTGTCGGAAAGCACAGGGAAGCGTTTGGGCTGACACAGTCCGGGAAGTGAGGCTTTTCCTGAGACTCAAGCACGATGCCATTGCTCTTCCCTTGCATTGACCAGCCATCCCCTTTGCAATCTTCTTGTAGCCACTGAAGATAATCCTGAGCTGGGAGTCAGTGCCGTCTGGCAGGAGGGGTCTGAGGGGACATCCGGAGCTCGCGCTCACAGCCCACACACTTCAGCTACTTTCACTGGAAACGGAGAGCGCACGTTGCGATCTCTCACCAACGGGAGCACAACATCTGGGGATGTGGGGCGCTCTGCAGAGGCGCCCAGAGAAACAGAGAGTGCCACTCCGCACAGGAATGTGACTGCGACTGGTGACGCCCACCTGGTCTCAGGTTCCCTGGCATCCCCACGCGCTCTCGGAGGTGATGAGCAGAATCTCTTTCCACATTCCTTCAGCTCATCTGCCAATCCGCCCACGGTCCTGGAACGAATTAAGTTCGCTGTCCACCCAGGAAGTACTTGACAAAGTCTTTACAAAGAGAACTTTCTGGGTTTTCTTACCTCTCCCCCACCCCCCATTTGCCTAGGGCATTTGCTAGGTTGTCTGCCAGGATGCTTAAATACAAGAGAACAGCCACTTTGTGACTAAGGCCGATCTCCTGGGAAAGAAATATCTCATTATACAGAATGGAATGTTGGGAGGGTTTTCCTTTTTCCATTTAGGCGTAACAATTGTTCTATTTGGGGTCTTAAGAGCTTTTCAGATGCCAGTTTGCTTTTATCAAACAAGGCATGTGGAAGGAATTTGGACCGGTTCCCTATTCTTGGGCTCCTGGCCCCACTTCTCTTTTATTACCATTTCCATTGCTGCTACCACACTCCTCACAGGAGGGTAAATCTGCTCGTCAGACTCTGACCTTCCTGCCTTCCATACTGTCTCTCCAGAGTGCTGGCCATTAAAAACCACCTCTCCAGAGGAAGTGTTTCACCCATGGGTGTTCATGGATGGGACACTTGGGAGTCTGTTTTACAGTGCATGCTCAGGAGACTGCTTATCTGTTTAGTTGACCTAACTTTAGTTTTTTCCCTTTGCAGTCACTGGAATTAGCTACGATCAAGTGAGTGGCACTGATATGGAACAGAGGACTTCCAGCGACCACATGGACCACACCTATGTCTCATCTCCGTTCACCAAGGGAGAACGAGCGTTGCTGTCCATCACAGACAACAGTTCATCCTTGGACATGAGGGAGAGTTCGACCTCTTCTATTAAGATCTCAAACTCTTCACATTCAGACTATTCTTCCTCTTCTCAGGGTCAGACTGAAAGAAGTAACGTCTCATCCTATGGAAGGGAATATGCCTGGCCTTCCACTGAGTCACTGGGTCTCCGTTCAGCCAACCTTCCGTCCTACACACCCACCATGGATATGCCAAACATGGTGGTTCTGGAAGCTGATACTGGGTCGGTTGGTGACTCGTCTTCGTCAGGGCCCCCTCTGCCCCTGGCCTCAGTGTCGCAATCCCACCAGTTGTTATCCTCAACCTTACTATCCACCAGGGCCTCTGCTCACGGCTCCTCCCCTGATGCGCCCACACCTTTGTTTTCCTCGCCACCACCTTTGCCAGGCTCCCTGACAGTCTCTTCCCCTGGCTCACCATCTGTGTCCCAGACAACCCTGCCACCTTCATTTTCTACCTTGGCCCCACCCAGGGCAAGGGACACTTCTGTGACTGCGGTTCGGACATTGACAATGACATCATCTGTGGCAGTGCTCTCCAGTACTCAGACAGCAGACCCAAAGAACCAGAGCAACCCACCCCACAGGAAAATGGTTACAGAATCAAAGGCACCGAGCCTGGAGTCTCTGCCCACTGAGGCCTCCGAAGCTGAAACAATGAGCTCTAGTTCGAGGACCCCTCTGCCCCCTGTCTTACCAGAGTCCTCCACTGAGCAAACCCTTCCAGCCACGAGCACCAGCTTAGCCCAAATGCCTCCAGCTTTGACAGCCACCACTCTCGAGGCCTCGCATCCCCCTGTTACCACTCCCAGTCCCCAGTCAAGCACTGCACCTCTGATGGCCGGCCCCACAACAGTACAGACTATGGCCGGAAAACAGCTCTTGCCAACCAGTCCTGGAATTCTAGTGCCACAAATCTCAACAGAAGGTGCTGTCACCACCAAAAGGAACCAAGTGCATACAGAGGCTACTACCCGATTGATCCCCCTGACTGCTGTACCCACATCAGCAAAAGTGTTGACCACAGGGCTTGGCATTTCAGAACAGTACAGTCCAGCTTCACGTTTCCTCAGAACATCTCCTTCTCCCCAAACCGCAGATGTTCCTACAGCTGAAGTGTTGCCTCCCAAACCCACCACCTTCCCTGCTCAGAGCAGCTCGTACTCCCCATCGGCCCCGTTGTCTCCAGCCTCAGGTAGGACGCAATTGCACGCGCACGCGGAGAACAGCTTGGGCTGGGGATGCGTGTGAATGGGTGGCGATGGCTGGTGTTTACAGTAGTCCAGTGTTTGTCTTGTGATCTCAGATGCTTCCTGCTGAAGCACTTGAGGCATAAAATAATGTCACAATGGACCTAATTTTCTCACCCCCGAGTTACATAATTCTTGCTGAAGAAAGAGAAGAAGATGCCATTGGCTGTGTGTAACATCAGCAGATAGTGCGATTGTAGCTTCTAATGCCCCGTAATCACAAGAGCTTTTTCAAGCATGACCTTTAACTCTTCCAGGGCCAGAGTGGGCAGTGATGCCGGATTAGAGGGTAGAGAAACTGGAGTAAAGAAGCTTTAGGGGGCCTGTCTGAGACAGAGTGAGAAGGGGTCAGCTCTAGCTCCCAAATCAGAATCCCAAGCTGCTGAGTCAGGCGCTCCACAGTCACCAGAGAGGCTTTCCTTGATCCAGGGGAAGCCCAGGCTCCTTGTCTCCTTCAGATTGTGTTGCTCGTTGATCAGTGTGGGTGGGGGGCATTTTCAGGAAGAAGGTGATAAACTCATCTTTTCCCATGCTGACTGTACAACAAGGGTTCCTTTGCAGTGCGCTTGAAATGATCTTTACATCCACGTTGATGTTCCCGGTACAAGGAAAAGAAAGCCATCCACATGATTTTTTTTTTTTTATCATGTAAGGAAAGGTAGAAGTAAGATGATCTGTCTTTTGATGTCACGTTCAAAATTGTGCATTTGACTTGTCCACACCCAGAAAAGGGAAACTGCTGTTGGTGACAGGGTGAAATGGAGACTGACATTCTGAAGGAAAAAGAAAAGACGAGAAATGCTTTGTGGTAACTGGAGCAGGGAGCTCTGTTGGTGGCAGAGTTCCACCCAGTCAGCCATCAGCATCCTGGGATCTGGAGGGTCATAACCTCCCCACCCCCACCCCCGCCCCCACTCAGACCCACAGTGCAAGGATGCACCAGTGATTGCAGCACCTCTGGGAAGTGAAAGGTGGATCCTTCTCTCCACAAGTGTGGGGCCCCTGCTCCAAGGTTCACAGGACGTCACTTCCAGTGGCCAATACCATATATTCCAATACCCTATGGGACACAATTCACAATCTCCCTTAAAGCTGATTACGGCCGTTGCCATGGTAACTATAGGCGAGTATTAGGAGCATTATTACTGGCTGTTAGTATTTTTTTTGTGATCGGGTCCATGGGTACAGTATTTGGATAGATAGGTGCTGTGTTTAGACAGGTAATTTGGGGTAGTTCAAGTAGCAGTGAGGAATAGGAACACCATGTTTAGGTGTACCCATTTGTTTTGGGGGTTATTCTTTTGGAGTTAGAACTCTTGACTTTTACCGTTTTCTTCTCATTGTATCACTGATTTTCTCCTTGGAGATGATGCAGTTATTTTGTGGGTTTTGGCTTTTCTAAGTATGTGTCAGAAACCTTTATTAGGCAATTGTTACATAACTGGAGCGACAGTGCTGGTTATGCAGACCGAAACAGAAAGTTGTGGTCACTGCCCTGGGAGTCTGAGATGACATGGAAGCGTGTGCATCACGAGGCCTGGATGAATCACACCCGGTTCATTGTTACATCACATAAAGAGAAGGCATTGCAGGGTTCAACTTGAAGCGTTTTCCTAAACGATTGCACCATATGCAGAGGTCCACACATTATTCCATTTTGAGACTTTCGAATCAAGGGAAATCTTGCAGCAGGAAGGGAGTTGATCAGGGCTCTTTTCCCTCTTAACATGTGGGTGTTTGTTTTTTTTCTGTAAAAATAAGGAAGATTTTATTAACACCTTTTTCCAATATGAAAGCATTTAACAGTTCTAGGCTGCAGATGTATTCCTCTGTTCAATCTGGGCCGCCACAAAGGCAGAAAGCACGGGGATTTTTTTTTTCTTTCGCATCCTAGTGCAAACCAAAAGGACAACATCAGATTGTTCAAGATCTGTCAGGGGATGCAGTCCCCTTTCACATGTGTTTTAAATGGGCCACGAGTAGAATTTTCTAAATATCACAAAGGCAATATAGTTGTCCATCCTGAACAGAGAGACCTGTAAGCAGCATTTGGATTTGAACCAGGGCTTGCATTCAGGGATCCTGTTGTCTGACACGTGTGTCTGTATACACGCGAGTGCCGGAATCCGGTCCCACCACGTCTCTGCTGCGCCTCTTGGGAGCCCATCCTATTTTAGTAGTGTGGCCCTGCAGGGCAAGTAAACAGAATTAAGCTGAAATCAAATAGTAGCCAGAAGAATTAAATATTTACCTAGAGCTGACTTTACATGTTAACTGCTTTATTCCTGGAATGTGTTTTTAGGGAACAGCTGTGCCCCTAACCCTTGTCTTCATGATGGGACGTGCGTTGTGGACCCCAGCAGCCATGGGTATCGATGCGTTTGCTCATCTTCCTGGCAAGGACATGACTGCAGTGTGGGTAAGAGGAACAGTCACGTCCAGGGGCCTACAAGGCAAGAGCACATTGAGCCAGGCCGTAAACGCCTTTTTTCTCCAAAATGTAGGGGAGTAAGATTTTTTAAATTAATACCCTGCTTGCTTAAGAGTTAACATGCTTATGTGTTGCCTGAGAATAATGTCAGACAAAAGCACTGACAAGCCTCCATGGTCTGACTTGATTCTGAAGCTGCCCATGCTCCTGCCGCCACACTGGACCACTCCTGGCTCCCTAAACACCCCTAAGCTTTCCTGCCCCTGGCTTTCACTGTGCTGCTGCCACCAGCCCATGTCTGCTCGTGGAAGTCCTTCCAGTCTTAGTCCAGATGTTATTGGAAACAGCCCTTAATCCTCCCCCTCATCAAAATCTGCTACTTTATCTGTCCCTCCAAATCCTGCCTTGTGGTTGCACTGAGCTGTATACGTGGCTGCCTCCACCCTTAATAGGCTGGTAGCCCCGTGGAAACAAGGGTAGTGTCCTGCTCATCTCTGGGGCCCCACCACCCCAGTGCCGTTTGGCCCTTAGTAGGTGCTTACTGAACCGCAGTGTGGTCCTGCCGTCTGATTCAGTCTGTCCTTGTGTTCTGTCCTCTGCAGATGTGGATGAGTGCCTCTCGACCCCCTGCCCTTCCCTCGCCACGTGCAACAATACTCAGGGATCCTTTACCTGCAGATGCCCAGTTGGATACCAGCTGGAGAAAGGAATATGCAACTTGGGTAAGAGTCCATCTATCTTGGACTTTTTTCTGCCCCACAGTATGTTTTGCAAAGTAACATATATTGTTTTTCTCCCTAATCAAAAGCGTTATTTGTCCAACATACAAGTTTAAGGAACACAGAAAGAAGTGTACAATGCTGCCTATTGTTCCATCACTAAAAGATATAGCACGTTATTTGAAACTTTTTTAATGTACGTTATATTTTTATATAGTTGAAATCATGCGGTATTTGTACAAACTTTACATCTTAAGCATTTTCCCATATTACTACAAATATCATACAAACTTCTTAACGACGGCTCCAATATGCCATCATTTGTTCACCACACTCTTTGCTTACCCATTCCACCCCGCAGTTAGGAAAAAATATACATCAAAGGATATTCTAGCCACATAGTAAAGAAATAACATTTTAGGGAGGGAAGAAAGAGAATAAAACCCTGATTATCCTACCAAAATCACACATTCTTTTCATTTTTAAAAACAGTCTTCACGTTCTTGTCCACAGGCAGATATATTTTTGTAAAGTGTTGCCATAATCATACTGTACAATTTGTCATATTTTGTTCCCCAGTTTGATAGTTTCATGAAGCTGGTGGGTTTTAGATATAATCACCATTTTACGGATTAAGAAGCAAACAACCCACATGAAAACTAAGGCCCTGACAAGGTGCTAAGTGGCTGAGCTTATACAACTGCTTGATGAGAAGCCAAGCTTCCAGCCCACAGGTCCTCCTGTCACACAATAGTGTGTTAATCGTAAAAGCTTTCTTGCACACCGGGCATAGCCCTGTGTTGGAGTGTTCTGTTCAATATACAACTTGTTGAAGAAAGTAGACGCGAAGAACATGGAGTTACTATCTAAGCCGGATAAGGAAGCTGGCAGGAAGGTGCCTCATCTTTGAATCATCTTAAATCGCCTGATGTGATACTTAACACACAAAAAGTGCTCAGTAAATATTTTTGTGACAGGACCAGTGTCTTTGTCTTTGAAAACTGTTATTTGCATGGATTCCTATTGCCTGTAGGCTGAGGGGCATCATCAGACTTTTTGGAAGGTTGTATCAAATGACAAAACTAAAACAACTTAGTGACGAGTTTGACATCCCTTATTCAAGGGAGAACAAGCCAGGGACGGGGGGAGGACAGTGCCTCATAAGCAGGGGAGCACTCTTCCCAAGGGATTGTGGGCAAGAGCGGGTTTTATAGAGGGTTAGACGTGGAAATGGCACGATTACCTGGGGTTGCAGAGCTGACCGTATTTAGAAAGATCGAGGAACAAAGAAATAAGTACAGAGCCCAGAGTTGGCTTGGCTCTGAGGATTGGCTGACTGGATATTCTGTGTGTCTGGTCACGTGGAGCAGTAGGAGGAACACGAATGTTCCGTTTGCCGACCGGGCGCCCCTTGCAGCAGCGGCGCCATCTTGAGCCCAGACATTTATTTCAGCCTTTGGTTCTCTACTAAAATAATGGCAGAATTTTGAAAATTGTTTAAAATACGAGGATCAAGTCCAAGCATCATTTAAAGAAAGAGAAATCTAGGAATGTAGACATTAGTTAAAATTAAGAATTCCTCTCATTCTAATAGATTGCTTTGGGGTAACCTATTCCATTTAGCTACACCCTATAAGAAATAAGCCAGGAGTTTTAGGTTTTAAAGTGGAGAAGATGGACAGAAATGGTTTTGTTCTGAAGCAGCCTGGAGAGTACACTTGCCCAAGAACTCAAATGCTTGGCTTTCCTCTGTCCAGGGCCACCACCTGCAGCATATGACCCCTGCGCCTCAATTTCCTCATCTGTAAAATCAGACTACCACCTGCTGTGCTTCCCACTCAGGGTTACTGTGAAGATCAAATAAAATAATGTATTTGAGCAAGCTTTGAAATGGTAGAATTCTCCAGAGGAGAGGTGTCACTTACCATTAGTTTTCAACCTCTTGGACCAGAACTGAAAGCGATGAAAACAGTAAACTAATCTGAATACAAAGTAATAATTAGGAATCTTTAAGAAAAACCAGTTCAATAACCTATGTAAATCAGCAGTTACATTTGAAGTAAAAAAATGGCCTTAAAGCCTGATGATGTCAGTGCAGACGTGAAGCTGTGCGTGTCCCTGGGGAGAGTACCCTGGGTGATGTCATCTTCGTGTGACAGTGAAAGCAGAGGCCACAGTGACGGTCATGATTCAGAAGAGATGTGTACTTAGCATTTATAGTACGTATAGTTGTAGACAGAGAGTCTGGGTGTAAACCGGGACCTGCGAGATGTGAAGACGAAGGAGTGGGATAACGCTTCTGGAAGCTTCTGTGTGGAGTGTCCCACTGGCAACACGATCAGGAGGAGAGAGCTGGCGGGTCTATTGTGTTAACAATCATCTTTCCCTTTTCAAGTCATTTAGCTTCATTGTTCATACACATCAGAGGAACATGCAAATTAGAGCGTGCTGAAATGCTTTCATTTGGCCAAGAATGTTTTCAAAGAGCTCCCTGCTGCTCAGAAAGAGTCCTAAGCAGCTGGCTTCACTGAACTGTAGAACAAGCAAAAAGATGTTAAATAAGGATTAAAGGCTTTAGACAGTAAGTATAAGATGTTAGATGTTTTCCCTGGCTCATTTGTGGCCCTTTTTCTTAATTCAGCAAGCAAGCTTTCTGTGAAAGAGCAGCTTCAGGGGTTTTTGTGTTTTGGGTTATTTTCTTTTTTTTTTTTTTCCCTGTCCAGAGGGAAAGATTAGAATTTAATATAAAGGAAGATAAGAGCCAGATATAAAGCAGGCTATACTAATTTTTGGTTGCTTACCCATTTGTAAGTTCCAGTCCCCTCAGGCCCAATCAGCACCAATTGATGTTAACTAGAAATTTATGAGTGAAATGGGCCTTGAAAATGGGGCTGCTTTCTTTCATGTCTGAATCCAATATGGGGCGTTTCAATACGTGGCTTATAATCATGCAGTCTGGCAGCCCCGAAGTGCGGTCCCACTCCAGATGTTTGGCACCTTTCTCTGTCGCCCCTTGGTTGTCCTTAGAATGTCAGATTCCTCAGGGGACTGAGGGTAGAGAAGAACTTGGAAGATGGGCACACATAACATTAAATGTTAATTTTGGCCTTTGGGAGCTGGGTGACCTTGGGAAGTCACTGACTTCTGGAAGACTCTTTTATCAGTGATAAAATGGGCATTTCCTCTGAGCAAGAGGAATGGGGGTGACTCTAGAGAGAAGGTGAAACCAAAGCATGCCTTTAAAGCGAAGGACGTATCAACTTGGTAAAAGACCTAGCGTACAAGAGCTTTTTGTCCTCTATCTGAAAATTTTATGGGGCCTGAGGAGCACTTTTTGTGTCTAGCCCCAAGTCTCCCTCCCCTCCTACCAGGATTATGTTATTTAGGCCAGCTCATCTTTCTTCTTTGTCACAGCTTTATTGAGCATCTATTATGTGGGAGGCCATTAGGGAGATGTCAGGAAGGCTCCTCTCAGCAGCCCTCACACGTACACAAAAGTCTCCTTAGAGTCTCTCACCCAAAGTTTCACTCAGTTGGAGTCTTCAGCTCAGCTCGAGATGCTCACTTTTCTAGAGAGCAACCCAGAGATGGAGATGTGGTCTCCATCCTCAAGGAGAAAGAAGTGCACCAATGTGGTCCTTGGAGGTGGAGTGAAGCTGGATGCCCCAGAAATTTACAAACACAGAGCCTTGCGTAGGTCAACCTATTGTGTGGCCTCACAGGTTATGTTTTCATTTTCAGTGAGAACCTTCGTGACAGAGTTTAAATTAAAGAAAATGTTTCTTAATACCACCATGGAAAAACATTCAGACCTGCATGAAGTTGAAAATGAAATCACCAAAACAGTAAGTTTCCTGAAAGGCATATTCCTTCTAGTCCTTTGTTTTCTAGAGCAGATTTTATTCAGAATTAGGATCCTCCTGGGGACCAGCTATAACTCCTGGGATGTTCAATTTCTGTTATATATGGAAGGTAAACTTTATGGTAAAATAAGAGGCCCCCTGGAAGTAGAAGGGAAGTGTTGGAAATGAGTGGTGCCCAGTAGAAGTGTTTCTTTGAATGTGTCCTCATGTGCAGCCTTTATCAGTGCGTTGGCCTTTCTTTTCCATGTGCAGATTTATCATCACAGACATTTAGATGACATGTACCAATAAGAGCTGTTGGTGAGGAGGAAAGACCTAGAAAATCCTACTATCCCATCAGCTGTTGACATGCTGTGTGACTTTCTCTCTGTATTTTAGAACATGGAGAGAATGATGCCAAAGGTGTAACACTTAATCCTGATTATCCAGGGTTCAGAATTCATTGCATAGATTATCTAGGGGCCTTTGATTCTTCTTCTTTCCCTCTTTGCTTTACTTTTTGTCAAGAAAAAAAGAAAGAAAAATGGAGAGGAAGAAAGAAGAGATGAAAATAAAGCTCAAATAGTACATTTTGCATCTCCACTGCTACCTGAGTCTAAGATTTGGTGTTTAGAAAATTGAAATTTGCCATTAAAATAAGTTTTAGAGATTAGTTGATTTCTGACTTCAGTTTTACTTGTTCTTTATGGGCAAGAGTTAGTCTATTGGCAAAAAGCTATAGCATTTTCTAGCACTGTGGATTTTATTTGTGTAAAATTTAGGTTCCAGTTCCATTTCTGTGTCCACTGAGCCTTTGCTCTGTGACAGGTACTTTGCCAGAAGCCTCATTCCTGTTACAGGTATTGCTAACACCTTTACAGATGGACAGCTGAGAGGCTCTGGAAGCTAATGACATTGCCTGAGCTCAGAGCAAAGTTAGGGAACAGTCCACTAGTCCACCCTCACTTCTGACACCAACTGCAAGTTTGGGGATCCCCAAGATCACCCTCAGATCTGATAATTCACTAGGACTCACAGATCTCACCAAAAGCTATTGATACTCACGGTTATGGTTTATTACAGTGAAAAGATGCAGGTTGCAGTCAATCAAGGGAAGAGATTCACGGGGCAGAGTCTGGGGGAGGAGAGGGAGACGGGGCGGGGTGGTTCAAATGTGGTGTTTGCAGTTGTCCTCCCCTCGCGGACTCACGCACAGCGTTAGTCTCTCTCAGCAGCGACGTGTGTATTATTCATGCAGGATTGCCCACAGGGCCGCTCACCTGAGTCTTGGTGCCTAGAGCTAATCCATAGGCATAGACAGCTGCCCATACGGCTGACCTCGGTCTCCAGCCCCTCTGGAGGTCTGGCGGATACCCTGTAACTCAAAGCCCTCCCCATAAATCACGTTGTTAGACGAGCTGGAGTGGCCCAGGCCTCCAGGTAAACAAAAGTAGGATATTCCAAAGCTTAGAGATTACTTTGCAGGAGCAAAGGGCCAGACTTCTCTTTGGGCAAGGTTAAATTCTTTTTTTTTTTTTTTTTTTTTTTTTTTTTTTTTTTTAAGGAGGGCGCAGTTCACAGTGGCCCATGTGGGGATCGAACTGGCAGCTTTGGTGTTATTAGCACCACGCTCCAACCAACTGAGCTAACCGGACCACCCCAGTTAAATTCTGTATACTGGGTTTTACATCTACTTTACGTCTACTAACCCTATACCTGGTGTCTTTGTCACTTCACCACAGCTGCCCCTTGGTTGTGCTGTAGGTCAGTATTTCCTTCTAAGATAGTACAGGAGCTTAGAACCCCATGCAAAGGCGCAGCCTGGGCCATTACACAGCGCTCAGTGACTTACCTGACTTGTTAATTTTTACCCAGTATCAGCGTATAATTTATTGATGATGTGACATCTCCACCCCACGGGAAATAGTGAAGATTTAAGCAGTGACTGGAGACATCACTCAAGTGCTCTTTCCCAAGATGCCATTCTGTACTGAAATGTGCCATTTCTGTTTTTACCTGAGGGAGAAACATTTTAAGTAATAATACTACTACATAATAATACATCATTGCCCATCAGCATAGAAAGCCATGTCGTTTAAAGCCATAAGGGATTTGATAACGTCCCATGTTTGAATCCATCTTCTAAAGAGTGAGATGTATCTGACACACGGGCTTTGAAGACAGGTGGGTCTGCATTGGTCAAGATGTTAAGACCCTCTGTTGCACAGAAGGAGTCCCCAGCCCCTGTGTGGGGGAACCTAGAAGCTGGCATAGTGCTTTATGCCCTAGAGGGAGTTCCTGCGCTCTCTCAGGGTACAAGGCAAACACAGGGAAAGTTGCTTTTAATTTGCTCTGAACAAAAGGGTTCTTGACCCACATAATATAATTCCCCATGGAGAGCCTTTTTGAAGAGGACCTATCTTTACATTAGGTCAACTAATTGTAGATTAGGAAGGGTCTGTGTAAGGCCTGCCAGACCTGGGGTAGCTGAAAGGAACCAGCCTTTTCTTGAGGCTCGTTCACTATGCAAAGTCCAAATAAACAGTTGCTGAGTTTTTTGAAACCCTGCGTCTTAGAAGAGATCTGCTCCTTTGAAGATGTTTTGCATCCAAGGGTGCTATTCTGAACATCTTTTCCTGCCAAGATTTTCCCCACTGATTTACTATCTGCCTCTCTCCCTTTGTACTCAGGGAACAACAGAATAAGCGCAGAAAGGCATTTAAAGAAGGGAACATAAATAGGACACCACTCCTCTGTAAAGACCCCTGCTGATAACTTGATGGCTGGAAAATGCCTGTTTGATCCTAAAAATAGGAAATTGGTTCCAGGTCCAAGGCTTTTGTCTAAGTCACAGTTAACAACAAACCTATTCTTTCTTTCAGTTAAATGTGTGCTTTTCAGCGTTACCTGGTTATACCCGATCCACAGTTCGTGCTTCTAGGTAAGTAACAGAATTACATTCGCTTGTGAACCAGTCTATAGAAAGGGGAGGATATTCTTACACGGGTGGTAGCAACAAAATTGGGCCCTGTTTTGACCCAGCCACAAGGTGACCCAGGGCCAAAGTCGCTGGACCCTCATGCTTTCCCATTCCCTCACTGGACAATGGAGATGACATTCATTTTCCAAAAGTCCTGGGTCCACATGTCATTTTAGAACAATTAAAAACCTACACACTTTTCCTGTAGAGAGTCCAGCGTGGTGGTCATGTCACTGCAAACCACCTTTTCCTTGGCTTCCAATGTGACGCTGTTTGACCTGGCTGACAGGATGCAGAAATGTGTCAACTCCTGCAGGTCCTCTGCTGAGGTCTGCCAGCTCTTGGGATCTCAGAGGCGGATCTTTAGAGGTAAGGGAATGGCCCTGTGGGAGGACCCCGCCCAGACGTTTAGGCACAGACCTAGAATAGAAACGTAAGGCATTCAGGGCTCAGGTCCACGAAAGCTCATCACAGAGCCAGCCTATCTTTGAAATGGGTGTTAAGCAAATTAACACCATGTGAGTGCACCTTTGTGCATGCTTACACACGCACACACACACACACACACAGTCTTAAAGTCACCTGGTTCTCGGCCTGCTGCCCCTTCTGTTTCTTCTCTACATTGTCGGTGAGGGAAGTGATACAGGACCTGATGTAGTGAAGCAGAAATCACTCTTCTTTCCCTTAGAAAGTTCCTGCGCTATCTGAGGAGACAGCCATTCACACACAGAATGTACGTGCTTGTCAATTCCCCAAACTTTCTTCGTGATATACCTTTAAGTAAAAAAAAGCATGTGTAGTATTACCTGTATTTTTTATTTGTTTGCAACGTACCAATGCACAGAAACAAGACCAGAACAACGTAGGCCAGACTGCTCACGGTGCCATGCATGATCATTTCCCCATTCTTTTTCTTGCTTTATCTGTTTTGTCAAAAGCCTCTACAGTGCATCTAGTGTGAAGCAGATGAAGAAAGGGATTAGATACAAGTTCAGAAGGCAGATTTAGGTCTTAAAGGGGAGGTTTCGCCTCTGGGATGGGAAAACTGCTGGAATCAAAAGTACTTTCTCGCAAAGGGGGCTTGTCCCTGCTGCTTTTTCCTAAGTAATCAAAGTGGGCTCTGTTCAGCTCCTGTCACTACACAAGTAGGGAATCTGTGACGCTCCCATCTGGTGCCCAGACGCTGGACCTGAGTGGTAGGTAGCAGGTTTGGTGCTCTATCTGCTGGTAGACCCAGGACTTCCCCAGTGAGTCAGGGCTTCTTGAGGGCTGGTCCCAAGGGCTTGCCTCATGGGCCATGCACGGGAGAGCCTGCAAGCCGGGTGTTAACATTTCACTCTGGGATAAATGCCGCAGCTTTGGCCTATTTCAGGGCTAGTTATTCGTTTGAAAAAACAAAACAAAACAAAACAAAACAAAAAAATAAAAGAGCTAAACTTTCTGGAATTGAAGTTGCTATCATTCAGCCTCTATTGGAAATTAGCTAAACAGTTCATGCCCCATTGTGCTGTACTCTAAACTGTGAGGCAAGAACTCTTTGGTTTTACTTTGTTTCTCTTGCCAGTGATTCAAGGGTCCCCGTTTTTCCTCCTCGACGAATAGGAAGGGGACCTTTCAATTCACTAAACACTTATGGAGTACATCCTACGTGGTCAGCATTGTAGGAGGTTACTTTTTTGTCCCCAGCAAATGTGTTTCATGCCTTGCAAATAAAGTGATCAGATAATTTGGGTTTGTCAGATCCTGTTCAGAGCAGCCTTGCCCACTCTCTGACTCCCATTCTTCCGATTGCTTAGATGGAGCTTATAGGGAAGCTCCTGTCATCCTTGTTTACTTGCTGACGTCCCATTCTTTTTTTTTTAAGACTTTATTTTTTTTTTTTAGAGCAGTGTTAGGTTCACAGCAATATTGAGAGGAAAGTACAGAGATTTCCTCTTACTCCCTTATCCCCACAGGTACTGATCCCCATACTTTTCCTCTCCTTTCAGAGCCTGTGAAAACAAAGACAGCCAGGTATCTTGGCTGGAAACAGGCTCATTTCTGTTTTTCCTCCCAGGTCTTCTCCAGGCTTCGCCAACACACCTCGCTTGGTTTCTCGCTCACCTTTCTGAGTGCTAGAGAGGTGGGCATGGCGAACAGGAGCTGTTAGGCTCTGACATCTGGATGTTTCCACATATGGGAAGCCTCCAGCTACTCTGGACATGGCCATTACAAAGGCAGGTTTTCACTCTTCAATTCACAAAGTATCCACTTCCTTGCCATTCAAAGAACTGCAGCTCTCCTGTCTCCAGATGTTTGGAGTCCTTGGAAATCCCCCAGGCCTTCGATTTACATAAGTTCTCATTGTCTGATGGATGTCATGCCCAGGAAGGACCATGGGAATTGTGGATGTAGAAAAATCACATCACCAGGCTTCAAATGAAAATGGGATTATACGTGGTTCTGTTTGATGGATTTATGATAGAATATTTTAAAAGAATTTTTAAGATAGCGACTCCTTTATTGCAGAGGCAGGGCCAGCTTTCCTTGTTTTCCCATGAATCTGCTTCTGTGAAGAGAAGGGTTGCTTATGCAGGGCGAGTAGTATTTGCCAGCAGGCTGGATTAATGGGCAGGATGAAAGGAAAACGTGACATCGGCTTCCAGAAAATATCTAATCAGGCCAGGCAACTCAGGCTGGAGAAGGCTCTTGCCAGCCTGGGTAGCCTTTTGTTCCGGAGGTATTTCTTCAGATTAAGGCTTGAGGACTGGCAAAGCCTTCAGAAATTTTTGATGAGGGATTGTGGAGCCTTAGTACCTCTCCGGTGCCAGCTTCTCCGTGTTTGCTTGGTGACATTTTCCATTTTTTAATTTTTCCCCCTTAAATACAAACTTTTCACAATAAACAAAGGAAATTCTATCACACACACAAACAAAGTTCTGATTTAGCACGTCGGCTTCCACTGATAAAGACAGGAAATTCGGTGTTGAGAACTCAAGTTGTCCTAAGCTTACCTCCCTGTGACCAGGCCATCCACCAGGTCCCAAGCTCTCAGGACTCAGAAAAGGAGGCGGATGCTGGGGCCCTGGGTGGGTGTCAACTCTCGTCACCAGAACCTGCCTAGGCAGGGACAGTGTTGCCATGTTAAGAACTGGTACCTGGCTTCTGAATAGGTTGGTGTCTTCCTTCAGGTGGGAGAGGGGAGACCACGCCTCACTGTACAGGACACACGCTGCCCTTCCGCGGCTCTCTCCCCATTTCACACTTGCTCTTGTCTGCCAACAATAGCGCACATCAGGCTTGCCTTGCCCTGTACATGGGTCTAAATAAGTTACTGCTCCCTCTCCAGTTGGCTTTTTCATATTTTTGTTCTGTTGTCTGTTTATTCCAATTACATGTGTCACTTTTGTTGGGCTTATTGTAGATGGTAAAATGTACCCTCAGAGGGTCTGCTGTAGAAATGTCAGAGAGGGTCCACTGTATGCAACCTCAGAGGGGGCCACCTGCGCAACGTGAATGCTTTTTGATAACAATGAAGCGGTTCTTTGTCATCCCTGAAATGAACATGGCTCACATGCCCAGGGCTGGACAAAGCCAGGTGGATACACATGTAAGAATTAGGGCTCTAACGTGAAGGAGACAGCAAGCCTGTAAGATGCATTTTTCTGTCTGCCTGTCTTTCTTGGTGGTGACCCGGTGACTGGTGGTCTGACTGCACCTTCAGCAGGTGTGTATTCAGCACTGTGTGTGGACCAGTCTCTGTGCACGGTGCCGAAGATCCAGAGATGAATAAGCCCGAAGGCACTGTCAGTGTAGTGGGGGGGCAGACAGGTGACAGAATTAAACCGCAGTCCCCGGGAGGCAGATTATCTTCTATACCTCTCCTCAGAACCATCTGCGCAGGTCTGAGCCCCTCCGCTTCCTCTGCAGGAGCATAGTCATGATTTCTGGGTTTGTGTTGATCTCCCCACTGCGGTCCTTAAGTGAGAAGCTACAGAAGAAACCGCACCTTTGGCGGCGGTGTTTGCAGTGGAGGCTGGAGTTGGGGACAGCACCCTGTTTCTTTTGGGTTTGGTTTCTCTGTGCCATGGCATGCTGGGTGAACGCTTAGTAAACAGGCCTGGGGGCCAACACGGGAGGAGTGGGAGAAGGCAGAATGGACCTCTGGAAGGAGTGTACACTGCATACTTTTTGGAAAACTCTTCTCAGAGCCTCCTCTTGAAATAGAAAAGTTCCTGCATCTTAAAGTTTGAAGTGGAGGAGGTTTTGTTTGGTTTCACTGTCTTGTTTTTCCATTTCAGCGGGCAGCTTGTGTAAGCGGAAGACTCCAGAATGTGATAAAGAGACCTCCATCTGCACCGATCTGGATGGTGTCGCGCTGTGCCAGTGCAAATCGGGCTACTTTCAGTTCAACAAGATGGATCACTCCTGCCGAGGTACCCCCGGGTCTCCGGGGCGGTGTGGCCCGTCCTGGGACCAGGAAGATGATTTTCTGTGCCAAGGGCTGTCTTTCTGCTCTAGGTGTGACTGTTCTAAACTGGGGGTAACCAGTTCTTGTTACACAGCCAGACTGAGTACATTATCTCCTTGGAATAACAGCATTATCTCTGACCAGTGCACGCTGGCCAGGCCACTGGATTCAAAGGGAAAGAAAAGAGAATGGAATGCCTGTGGTAGCAACGCCTTTTCTTCCTTTCTTTTTTTTTTTTCCACTTTAAGGAAGTTAGAAAAATTACCATTTCAATTTCCAAAGTTTTATTCTATTGTCTGCTAATCTTTTAAAATGGTAATCCAAGCATGGAGTCAGGCCTTACTTTTAGCAGTAGCTGTGGCTCAGTAGACAGTTCTGATGAGGCTCAGGCGACCTGGGGCAGAGCCCGACTCTGCTTCTCCAGTCATGCATTATCTTGGGCACATCACTTGCTTTGCTGAATCTCAGTTTCCTCTCCTGTGAAATGGGTATAGTGATACTTTATTAGAAATTCTAAGAATTGAAGAAGGCTGTGTATGTGGTGGTACTTTGTGACTCATCAGCATTTGCTCTTGCATTTCACCCAGGTTGTTGTTGAAGTAATGAGTTCTAATTTTAAAGGTGTCATGACATGTTTGAGGGAAGAAACCTCATTCTGCTAAACCTTTTAGTTGACACCTAAATTCATTCAGTTTGAGATTAAAGGCTTCTCAATGAGCATAGTGCTTTAAAATTAAATAATTCAAGAGCACTGCGTACCCTGACTTATAACAGATTGCTGCAATGTGATCACCAGAAAAATTTAGCAATGTAAAGGCCATCGTGTAACTTTAAGCATCACATCACATCAGAATGTTTTGGCACACTTTTCCTATTCTGTCAACACCTATGGTGACAGATATACTGGAAGGAATCTGAGTAAAAAATCACACGCTGTGGAAAAGTGACATGACAATGGTATCTGTCAGGGCTTCCCATTAGAGAACTCATTCCATCAGAAGAAGATAAAAATACGATTTAGGGCAGTGCTCTCACCCGGCTCTTCAGACCCTGTGACTTACGTTTGTATACAGAGGGCTTTGGGAGGGCACACCCACAGCTCTGCCTGCAGGCTCTGCAGGGGGTGTTGAAGAGGGAGCCAGCCGTCTGTGATGGGCAGTGGTCCCGATGTGTGACAGCGCCGCAGCATTTCTCAACGCCATGTTCGGCTGCTGCTTTGGTACAAAGAGATGATGCTTCCTAATTCCATCCTATCGGGTTCAATGCAGAATGTTCCTTGCCCTTCTTAGAAACTGAGCTGTTGAGCCCCACTTTATATGGGAAGGCGACCTCTGCTAAAATCCATATGCTGGGGTACCGTGCAGCTGACGGGAGGGAAAGGCAAGGTGGGCAGAAGTGCAGGCATGCAGTCCACCAATCCACCGTGCCTCTGGAGTTTCTGATGGCCTCAGGGTGGCCCTGTTACCTTGGCTTCTGGCTGGCGAAGCCACTTCCCCTCTATTTCCAAGACAGCACTTTCATTGTGTCACTTATAGACGTGCAGTAGCAATAGCAGATCTGTCAGAGATTTTCCAAAGGCAGTAGCACAGGCACCAGCAACCTTATGTTTATCAAGTAATGACCCCATAAGCCGTATAAAGCAGCCTTGGTTAGCTTTCGGGCTTGTTACTGAGCCCCTATGAAGCCTCATGTCTGCAGTATCCTCGTTGGTTAGATTTTCATCTGCAGCCATCAGACCTCTGGGGAGTGTCTTTGGGAGCTCCTTGGACCACAGCCTTGTTGACTGGGTTCTGATGGGTTAGCAGTGACATCTTCTGGCCATTGGTACACAGGGGTTATTTAAGCCAAGTTCCTTTTTGACACCTCAAATCAGGGGTCAGTCCCCTGTATTAATGGAAGGTAGAAGCGTGTGGGTGTTTCCTAAGTCCTTACAATTCATAGCTGTACAGTAGCAAGGCTATGTTGTTCTCTGTCATACACACACACACACACACACACACACCTCTTAATGTCTCACATGAAATGTCTTTATAGAGTCTTTACCAGACTTTCAAAGTGTCATATAAAATTAAAGTAGGTGTCCTTCCCACAGGTGTCTTAGCTTTCTTCCATCATGCAGGCATCACGATGAATGCCGACTACCTGTTTGCAGGTCTCTTTCTCACTAGACCACAAGTGCCTGGAGAGCAGTACCTGTGTCTAGAATATGCTTAGCACATTGAGGGGCTCCACACATGCCTGTTGAGTGAACAAATATGATAGGATACGATTGGCAGGTCTTGATGTAGTTTCCTGCAAGGGAACAAAAGAGTTTTTAAGACTCCACCATTTCTTTTTTTAGAAAGGCCAGAAGGCGTGACTTTTCTGTTCCGTATCAATAGGGGAAGCCCAGTTCGGGTGTGTGTGCCAGCTGTTCATTTCACCTTCCCTGCTCTGTGAGTCTGCCCCTCCAGGGTGTGGAGACGAAGAGCTGGATCCTAAGGCACACGGGCTGCCTCGTGGCACGATTTTCCTCCTCAAGCCCCTAGAGCAGTGCCAGGCCCACCGTAGCATCAGCCTTCGAACGACTGGCTGAATGAGCCCCTTTGGAATAAAGAAATATCATTACATCAGGGAGTCAGGCCACTTCCGAAGCTAAGTGAAAACAGCCCCGCCGCTCAGCGCGCAGGCAGGACAACAGGTGGACCGTATATCTGGCTGGATGACAGCCATGGGGTGGGAAGCTCCCTTCCCCGCCCCCACCCCCCCAGCAGATGAGGGTTGGGTGGGTAGATCTGATGTGAAAACATTTCCAGGAGGAAGTGTTCAGAATAGAACAGACGGGTGTGACATCAGCCTGCCCTGGTGCTGAGATGGGTGGGATGAGTCACTGGCATGCCCTCAGTCCCTGTGCAGCTGCCCTGCAGCCGTATCCATGGGTCCTCCAGGGGCAGCTTCCCACGCCCACACCACCCGCTGTGGCATGGGACTGCCAAGGCACAGTGCTTTCCAGGACCGGGAGACAGGAGTGCTCAGCTTGTTCCTTACAGAAAGCCTGACCTGAGAAAGGCACGAAGAGAGCTCAACGGTAGCACAGATTTGGGGGAGGGGCCTCGTTCCTCCTTCCCTAAATGGGATATAATGCTCTATCTTATTGCAAAAAGGATTTGAAGCACCTAATGAAAATTCACGTAACAAAATGAGACTTAATTTAAAAGGTAAATCAGGTTGAAGGAGAAATACAATGAATGTGCAGAAAGATAGACCATAAGGTCCCACATGTTTGCTAAAGGTAGGCCACTCATTCCAGTTTTGAGCTTCCTGGACACTGAGGCAAAGAGAGCAATATGATACTGCAAAGGGGAGGGGGACCATAAAGTAAAGTTCAGCCGTTCAGGAGCACTCCTATCTTTCTAGACCCTGAGGACCGAGAGAAGTGTCTCTGGGGCATCCTCATGAGGAGGTCACTGAGCGGTATTGTGGTGATGTAGTCCATGACATCCCACAATAAATACTAGGGACTTGCCCAGGGCTGCTGCTTATACTAGATAGCTCTCAAAACAAGAGAATGCAGCTCAGGAAAAGGGATTGCATGGAGCCAAAACAGTGCAGTCCAGTTTCACAGCTCTCATGATCTGCCATGAGAGAATTCTAGGTTAGTTAGAACAGTGCTTACCAAACCGTTCCACAAAACTAGAGATATGTCAATAGCCTATGACAACAAAGCAGATGCTGGAAACATTTAACGTCTAACGTTAAAAAAATAGAAGGAAGAGCGCCATTAAGCACATCTACGTAGGCCCCATTATTATCCACCAATCTGTACGGGCGGATACAGGAAGTCTGTGTGAGCTCTCCCGTCCCAGCCTGTAGGGCGTGCTTCCATCTCTCGCCAGCCATGCATGCTGCTAGCACTCACTTCTCACCATTAGCATGTGTGCTGCCTGTCCAAGGACTGCTGCTCTGTGCTATGTGCCTGCACTGACCCAGGATCTTTTCCGCAGTGCATATCGTACATTAATCATGAATCAAATGTTTATCATTCCTCGCAGCAATGGATTAGTCCGTGAGGCCATTTTTTATTGTCTGCTTTCATCCAAGCATGTGTTATAGCTCATGCTGTTCTGTCAGCTGATTATAGGGTTGAAAGTGTTCTGTGATCAAATAAATTCAGGAACTGCTGATTCAGGGGAATGGCTGGGCCACAGCTCTTCAGTGAAGCATGCGCAGCACCACCAGAGGCTTGAAAGTTACGTGCTTGGGTGGTGGGCCCGTTAGGGATCATCCGGTAGATATGTCCAACATCCCCTGCACAGACCACCAGGTGAGCTTCTCTTATGGAAAAGGAGGCACCCACTATGGCTGGGACCCAGAGAATGTCACCCACTAGCTCAAGGGCCAACAGCAAGTTAAAAGTTTGACTCAAAGAAGGTACAGCATTTGTCTTTCAATATGTGATGTTACATGGGGGCCACAGAGAACTTCCAAAGAGAATTGCAGTTGCTGGAAAATAATTACAGTTGCATTTATTTAGTGGTTACTATGTGCCAGGTGCTGTGCTAAGCCATTTGCATGCCTTATTTAACCTCATCTCCTCCAAAAAATCTATAAGGTAGATATTATTATTATCTTCTTTTTATAGATGGCAAACTGAGAGCCACAAAGAAGTTAAGAAATTTTTTTTTCATAAAGTTAAGAGTTGAGCTGGCAACAGTATTCAGGCCAGTTTATAGACACATAATTCTAAAGCTGTTTGTGGCCTTCTGGTTCTAGAATATTCTTGTGGACTTTACGATGGCTGGTGTTTCATTGTCAGTTGGGGTCATGGGAGGTAAATAGATATATTCATGGATTTTCCTTTTCTCTTTCAGCATGTGAAGACGGATATAGGCTTGAAAATGAAACCTGTATGAGGTAGGCTCCGTGTTCGTTTATTCTGATGAATTTGTTCCAAACTTTATTTAGAAATTACTTAGTAAATTGCCTAATGATTTGAGATTTGAAAGGAATTCTCATTCTTTTCCTCTGTTGACTTGCAGTTGCCCATTTGGACTTGGTGGTCTCAACTGTGGAAACCGTAAGTATGCAGAAGTCTCGAGTTCAGCGTAGACAGGGTCCTGCGTGGTTGTTAGCGAGCAGGGTATGCATCCATCTCTTCCCCTCCCTCAGTTCAAATCCACTGTCTTCTCAGCTCCTGTGCTGGGAGGTAGGAGGAAAGCAAAGAGTGTTCTCCAGAGGATCAAGGTCTGGTAGGGGAGATAAACATTCCTAAATAGCCCTGACCACAGAGTGTTAATACAATAAATAGTGAGATGTGAGGCAGGGAGGCAGGGGCCACGCCCAAGGAGAACAGAGAACCCTCCTGAGCATTTCTTGGAGGCAATGGAATTGGAGGTTTTGGAAGACTTGGACAGGCAAGTATGGAGGAAGAAGGCAGAGGGCAGAGGGAACCACGTAAACAAGGGTCTTGGGGCAGCCAGAGCCTGTGGTATTCTGGGGACAAAGTTTAAGTGGTGTGGCTGAGGATAGAAAGAGAGGAAGGCAGAGAGTGGAGCACTATGTTGGCAGAGTAGAGGGGACCAAACTGTTGGAGTTTGGGACGGCCGCCTGAGAGTTTAGACTCTACTCAGCATCCATGGTGGAACCAGTAAGTCTTAGAGCAGGAGGGTAGTAGAAGAAGAAAATCAGATCGGGCTGCAGTGAGAAGAATAGACTGGACAGAGAACACGGGGAGTTAGAGACTCCCTCCAGTGCAGTCACGGCAGGACTCAGGGCTGGAGACAGGCTCTGAGGCATCTGCTCCAGGATGCCGTTCCCGCTCCTAGAAGCACAGACGATAGACAGGGTGATAGTAACTGCGGATGGTGTGTTTCACACCTAATTCAGTTCTTTGAGAAAAGCAGTTGGGATTCATTGAAGATCACGTTCACTGACATTTTCTTATATTGAGACCTGAGAAATGGAAATCACTCTCAAAATTATGAAAGATATTCTGGGATATAAGATGTAACAGGAATAATACCATTTAATACTTCGTTTGAGGATCGCTTTGTCCCTTCTATAGATGAATGTGCCAACAGCCCGTATTCTAAGTTTACTAGACCAAAAGTAAACATGATTTAATATGTAAAAGTCCCCAGTTTCTGTTCCCCAGTGGTATACTTTACATTTTACGTTCTCAATGGTATTTTCTTTGCTCATAAAGCTTTTAATTAGTAAGTTTCATTCCTGGATTTCTTTTGAGAGTAATAAAAAATAAATGAAAGGAATTAAAACAAAATTCACTGCTGAGGGCAAAACTGACATAAAGCTCTCTCGGTGTACTCAGCACGGAGCCACTCTCAGCCAGAACCTAGAGATTTGGACTTCCATATTTACCTCGGATTATCTGATTCATCCTGCCTGCAAATTAGGAAGAGGTACAATAGACAGCCTAAGAGAAAGACCAGGGAAGCACTTCTGGAAACAAACGTATTGAGTCATACTGACTAGAGAGGGAGGAGCCCACTGAATTAATGTTTTTGTTTTTTTCAAAGTAGCAACCTGAGGTCACGGGGTGGTGGAGTACACAACTCTGTCTTCTTTAGTAGTCACTAAGGACAGCACGGTGTCATACAAGCATTTAGGCACAGACATTCATTATGGTCGACCCGAGCCATCACACACCGCACGGTGTTGTGTTACGATTATATGGACTGATTTGTACTCACAACACTTCTAACACCAAATGTGTGGGGGTTTGACTGTCCAGACTTAGTGTCAGACCTCACAGGTTAAAGGCTCGTTTCCACACGACTGCCCCCACATGAGACAGCATCCCCCCAGCCCGGACCTCCCGTACTTCTGACCACCTAGCTGTAAGTCAAGGGTTCTCGTGACCCCCCACCTCAGATTCAGTAATGTGCTAGAACAGCTCACAGAACTCAGGAAGGCACTTTACTTACTATTATAAAGGATGAAACTCAGGAGCAGCCCAACGGAAGAGATGTACAGGGCACGGGATGGGGCAAGGAGAGTTCTCAGAGCTTCCATGCCCTCTCTGGGCACCACACGCTCTCAGCACGTTTATGTATTCACTAACCCAGAATTTCTCTGAACTCCATTGTTTAGGGTTTTTACAGCAACTCTGTTACTTACATACTATTAATTAAATCACTGGCCATTGACCCTTGGAGGTGTGGGGGTGGGGCTGAAGGTTCCAACCTGCTAATCACAGGTTGGTTCTTGTCCCCATCCAGCAAGAGTCACCTAATTAGCATAAATTCAGGTATGGCCGAAAGGGGCTTACTATGAATAACAAAAGATGCTTCTTTCATCCCTATCTCTCAGAAATTCCAAGGGTTTTAGAAGCTCTTATGCTGGGACCTGGGGGTGAAGACCACATAGATATTTCTTATTATATCACAGTTTCACAAGTGTATGCAGTTTAATAAGGTGAGGAAGTTATCATTGTTTAGACTATTTAAAAATTTAAAAGTATTCAAAATTCTTTGTGCATTATGTGTTGGTACTTAAAAGGGTAGGCTTCAGGTTTTTGGAGATTTGGCTTACGTAAAATAGTCTGGATAGCAGTATATGTCCTTTTCTAAAAATGAGGATGTAGACAAGCCAGTTTCTCACCTGGATTCAGGAACTTGATACTCTGTGTCAGGAAGACATCTGTGCTGTAAAGGGGCTGCCTGGAGCACAGAATAGCCTTTGTTCACTTTCTAGTGTGTCTCTCATCCCTCCCTCAAAACCAGAACCGAGCCATAGAGCACCCCTAAACTGGTCAGAGAGTGGAGTGGCCTGTACATAATAGACCAGAGAAGGCCTAGGGCTTTTCAATGTGGATAAAGGAGGCTGAAGAGTCAGGCACAACATTTGATATTTGAGATCTGTTCACCTAATACTGGAATACTGGAACTAAATGGTATAGTCTTTTAGAAGAGTTGGTTTTAGGGCTCACAGTAGTGATTGCACCACAAGCCTGCAAACCTTATCCTAAGACGTTAGAAATATTTAAAACAGAGGCTTAGATAATATCATTAAAGAATAATTTTATTGAGGGAAGAGATTACATCGATTTGTATAACATGTGCAAGAAATTTACTAGACTACAATCCCATCAGATGGTGAAGAAAGAAAGAATGAGCAAGACAGGTGAGGAGTGTGGAGCTGTGGCAGCTCTGGGAGTGAGTCAGGGAGGGAGCAGGAGGGAGAGATGTCGTCCTGAGGCCTCTTGGCCCTGACAGACCTCCATAGAATGACCAAGTACTTCAAACTTGCTCTGGTCAAACAGCTTCCTAACAAGGTTTTACCAGAAAATGCTTCCTATTTCTCAGTGAGTGGAAGAGTGATCCCTAGAGGGAAAACGGACAGAGTGCAAAGCCCTATAAAGGGTTGAAGGAAAGGGAGTGAATTGCAGGGCGTCGTTCTAAGCGGCAGGTAGTGATTTTTTTTTTTCAGAGATCATTCAATCCTATATATGTCTAGAGATGATATACACTTATATCCATTGACTATTCCATACATTCCTGTGTCTCCCCATTATGTGTGCGGCCGGGGGGCAGGGGGTCTCAGAAGTAGCCAGGATTTCTCTCCGATCCTGAGGCTTCTTTTTCCTCCTTGTTTTTCCAACTCGCCATTGTTATGTCCAGCAGAGGGCACACTCCTTTCTGGATGTAGGCTAGCTCCTGCCCGCCTTTTGTTGGTGACTTGTTAACTCTGTGATCGTGTATGAATATTACTTTTTGATTTTGATATCTGTGTTAGTAATAGCGTTGCCAAGCAATTAATAGTGGCTGATAACAAATAGTACCCGCCATCTGCCCCAAGCCCTAGGTATTGATTAAGGAATCAGGAACTCCTGAACTTTACCCTCATCTCTGGTGATGGCATTTTGTGGTGTCTGGCTTTTCACTCAGTATTTTGTGCCAAATAACAGGGCCCTGATCACTCACTACTGTCACTCTGCTGTCACCACCAAAGACTGTGGGCTGTCGCTTAGGCTGGATTTTTTTGTAGGACAACAAATGTTGTCTTTTCTCTGTGCAGACTTCTTGGAACACACACTCTACCCAAGCTCAGTGAGACGGGAACCCCGCTTTGTCAGCCAAGCCACTGTCTTGAGGCTCCCTCACTCCATATTCCTGGGAGTCATCCGACTCCACTATGTTCTGGCTTAGGCATAGCCTATGACTCACTCGCCTTTCCAAAATTTCCATAATTTCCTACTTGTGTCCAGATTGCATTCTTTGTTCCTCATAAAGAATATCCTTCCAACTGGAGAGGGCAGGAATAGCCCTTCTTTCAAGTCCTTTAGTCCCTGAGGTAGTGTTGGCCCAGCTGGACTCCCGTGTGCACCTGGCAGGGCAACCTACACCTGGGGAGCTCAGGTTGCACCTGTTTTATCACTGCTCTACTCCTTAATTTGCTTTCATATAAAAAAAAGTCGGTGTTTATACCCTAGAGTCCAACAGTTCTGCCTTATACCAGTTGTCCAGTGACTCCAGAATTACCTTGCAAGCTTGTTTTCAGAGAGGTCCCTCACTTCTCCTCACCCCGCCACCCTTTTCTTAGGCATGCATGTTCCGCCTTTGCTTGAATTTTGTATCAGCTGCTCCTCTCAGTTTTATTACATCTCCCATGACATCTTAGTTTGCTTCACCTTTTTTCTCTTTTTAAAATAAATTTTGTTTTTTCGTAGCATGATTTTTTTTCCAGTTTTTTTACCCAAGTTAATTAGAAAATAATTATAAACTAAGGGAAGAAGAAAAGTAAAATAATCTGTCTCATCACCCCTGAAACATTGTTAACGTGCTAGATGGGATCCTTGCTACTAACTGTGGTCCATGGGACCAGCCGCGTGAGCAGCCCCTCGGAGCTTGTTGGAAATGCAGAGTTGCAGGCCTCTCCGAGGGAATTCCAGACCCACTGAATCAGAATCTGAATTTTAACCAGACCCCTAGATTTCGCTCACATGCAGATTTGTATGTTTTCAAGTTTGAGAAGCACTGGTATTGTAGTGACTCTTTCCAGCGGTATGTATGTGTTTATCTTTCTAACAGAAATTGGATCTCACAGAATATACTGTTTTGTAACTTCTTTTAAACCTAGTAAACTGTGCAGTATTTTCATTCACATAATTTTATAATGTCCCTTTTTATACTCTGGAATTCTACTCTGTGGATTACCATAATTTACTTAACCATTCCACTCGCATTATCTTTTTAAAGTCTTTTTTTATACTCCCATCCTCTAAGCCACGTTTCTATTTTGTGGTTATTGTCATTTTGTGACTATAGAACTCACATAATTTTCCTACATTATCTTTGTCTGGCCGCAGATGTTTTTATCCATCTCTGTTTCATGTTCACAAGCTGCCCTTTGGCAGCTCATCCTTTCCACACAAAGGTTCTGCATCTCTTCAGCAGAGACTCCTTCCCCATGCGCCTCCCGGCGTGGCCAGCGAGGAGGTAGAGCCTGTGTTCCTTATGTAGGCTCCTCTTCCAGTGAAACGAGAACCTTCCCCTTAAAGGTCTTTCAGCATTGTCTTCCCATCCTGACTCGCAGTCCAGTGCGGCAGGTGTATAAAGTCCCTGTTAATTGTGTTCACCCTATTGTTACATTGGGCTTAAAAAATTCACACCAGTGGAAACGCTGTGTGTTGGCAGGAGTCACTCCTCACAAACATCCGGGAAGACAGCACTAAACTCTGAGGAGGAAAAAGAGATCAGTCATTATCCAGAAGTCAACTAGCAGTCTCATTCGGCTCAAAGCAAACGTCTCCCTCAGTCTTGACTGGCCTCACTTCATTCAAGTCAGAGCTGGAAGGAAGCAGGGCTTGGGGAGAGGGGCGTTCACTTTGTATCTGCTCCTAGGTATGGTCGCATACAGCCTGTACACGTGAGAAAGGCACACTTTAAAAGGAACAGAGGGGAAAGAAAAAAAGAATGCTGTGAGCAGAGATTCCAAAGGAAAGATGATGCAAGAAGAACGGAAAGATTTAAAAGGCAAAATTCTAACCGTACATCACGAATGAGCTCAGTGAGGGGGAAAAATGGATAGAAGTGAAAAAATTTTAAAACAAAACTTATGTGGTCACTTAGAAAGGTCTGTAATGAGTTCAGGCGTTTTAAAGGAAGGCATATTGGTTGGTATAATGCTGATACCGATTCCAGCATGTGTTCTTTCCATACTGCCACGCGGTTAACTCAGCTCTGACACTATCTACCTGGAGGTGGCGTTAGATCCCACAGCTTAAGGGCTCAGTGCACAAGACTGACCCCTCCTCCTGACACTCACACACACTTCAGCACTTTAGATTCTAATTGCAAGTCCAAGGTGTCACCTGTGCTTCTGGCCAACTGGCTATAGACCAGAGGGTCCCACTACCCCTTCCTTGGAGTCAATTGATTTGCTAGATCAGCTCACAGAACTCCGAGAAACGCTTTGCTTACTAGATTACCAAGTTTCTTGCAGAAGAATATAACTCAGGAACAGCCAGATGCAGGCGATGCGTGGGCCAAGGTGTGGGGAAGGGGCACGGAGCTTTTATTCTCCCCTCCTCCCCACGTGTCAGCCGACCTGGAAACTCTGAACCCTGTCCTTTTGGATTTTTTTGGCGGCTTCATTACATAGGCACAATTGATTAAATCATTGGACTGGCAATTGATTCAACCTCCAGCCCTTCTTCCATTCCTGGAGGTCAGGAGATGGGACTGAAAGTTCCAACCCTCTAATTGCAATATTGGTTCCCCTGGCAACCAGCCCCCACCCTTGGGTGCTTTCCAAAAGTCACCTCATTAATATAACAAAAGACACCTTTATGCTGTCATCACTTAGGAAATCTAAGGGTTTTAGGAGCTCTGTGCCTGGCACTGGGACAAAGACCAAATACATATATACAGAAGGTGCCAAAAAATGTGTACACATTTTAAGAAAGGAAAAAAACTGTATTACAATTATGCTGATGGTAAGCATTTTGAGCACCTCTTGTAATTGCAGAAGTCAAATGTGACTTGTATTCATCTTTTGTTATCAGTATATATTGAGTATTACAATTTTAATACAGTTTTTTCCTTTCTTAAAATGTGTATATATATATTTTTGGCACCCTCTGTATTTCTTATTATAAATCACAATATCACAGTTGGCTACAGCTCTTCTGGAGTAAATAAGCCTAGCTAGCTTAAGCAACAAAGACAGTTTATTGGAAAGATCCTGGGGTGTCATGGAATTTCAGCCTCAGGAGTGGCAAGAATCAGGGAATTATAGGGAACCACAGCAGCTGGAGGTTGGAGGCCCTTTTTTCAGGGCATATGTTCACATGACTCCATCTTCGTCTCTCATCTCTGCTCTTTGCTGTGTGTGTCTGTGCACAGACTTTCTCTCCTTCCCAGACAACATGATGGAAATAGGCTTGCCAAGCAGCTTTGAGTGTGTGTTACTGGTTCAGCCATTTTGGAAGAGAAAGTTCTCTCTTTCCCAAATTGAAATTCCTGGGAAGAAACTACTTGATCCAGTTTGGATCATGTATTTACTCCCAAACCAATGTGCTGTGGCCAGGGAATGGTGTTACATGTACAAGCATGACCGCCCCCAGTGTAACCTGCACTGGGGGGGTGAACAGTTGCCAAAAGGGGGTTGGCTAAGCAGACAGTCCAGTAGATTCTATCCAAATAAGCACATAAGGAAGCGCACAATAGTTTATAGGAGAGGCTAAGGTGCAGAATGGGTTGGTTTACTGAAAAATGCCAACTGTAATGACAGCAACACCAACCTATGATCAAACTACGAAAATAAAAGATAGAACCATTGCTGGGTAAATACCGAAATGTCAACAAATGTCAAAGAGCACGCAAGTAAGACTGCGAATTCCGAGTTCATTCTGGAGAATCTTCTCAATGTGGAAAGGATAAGACAGACGACACTCACTGCCTTCTCTCTCACTTTAATAAATAAACTTTCAGAGCACCTGTGGTTGGTGTTGAGTCGAATCCCATGCGCTTGTACTACATCATCACGTGGCCTCATAATAAATCTGAAGTCAGTACCTACATTCAAAAGATCAGTTGTAGTTCATGAACTGACTTTACAGCAGGCATGAGGAAAAAAGGTTTGTGGGTTATATTGTCCATAAGCTTATTATGTACAAGTTTCCAGTGATATGGCTGCCAAAGAACATCAAACATACTCTTCAAAAAATTACATATGTGTATAAAACAAATTATGTATGTTTATGTACACACATAATTTCTAGATTTAGAGGAGGTTGTGTGTGTGTGTGTGTGTGTGAGAGAGAGAGAGAGAGAGAGAGACAGAGAGACAGAGAGAGAGAGAGAGAGAGAACGTGAATCAAATTTGGGAAATACAGAAAAGCACAAAGAAGAAAGTAGAAGTTAGCCATGAGGACCCGCAGCAACACTAAGTTCTGTGAGCGTTTTGGTGAATTCACTCCCAGGCGCTTTCTCAGTGCTCATGTGTGCAGAGGTCGTCTGGCTTTCAGTCCAGTGTTCTTTCCTCTCCTGTGTACTCTAAGCCAAATGTTACCCGCAGTGTGGTCTGCGGGCTGCCAGCATCACTGTCCTCCTGAAGCTTGCTAGAGACACAACTTATCTCGGGGCCCTAGCCCAGACTTCCTCAATCAGATCTCTCGGGGTGGGGACCAGGCATCTGTGTTTACACAAGGCTCTGGGCAAGTCAGATGCACAGGAAAGTTTGAGGATCACTAGGCTTATACCAGTGTTTCTCAAGTGTGGTCCGTGAACTGTTACTGGACTGTGACACGATCATTCAAAACTTGAAAGTGAACACTTAGAAACATTATATTCGTTTGACATGGCTGTGACATCCAGGCATGGGGTCCTTTTCAAAAATAGTTTTATTGTAAGTTTACAAAATCAGTCCACAGTAGACTCCTTAAAAAAAACAACTCATGATAGTTGGTGCCTGTGGGGAAAGATGAGAGGAGCAAATGAGACTTTATTTTCTTAATTTAAAAAGAATGCCCACAAGAAAACAAAAATGTGTCCTTGACCACAGATGGTATGAAAACTATTGGTCTATACTGTCTGTGTCTCTTTAGAGACAAAACTGCTCTTTTCCAAAGGAATCTGCTACCACTGTAGCCACTTGCAAGCGTCACTTCTAAACTGAGTGCTCACTTTTGCTGGAAGTGAGATAAACAATTTGGTGTGGAGGGATAAGCAGGAGCTAGATTTAGGTCTCTAGGAACAAAGGGGGCCATATAGCTTCCTTCCTTCCTTCCTTCCTTCCTTCCTTCCTTCCTTCCTTCCTTCCTTCCTTCCTTCCTTCCTTTCTTTCTGAAATATAGAAAAATACATTTCAGTGTAGGTTTTTATAAAGCAGGAAAATGGCACAATCAGATTTGTGTGCTTTTTAATGAGTAGGCAAGACTGGGCGCAGGAAGATGAGTTAGGAAGCAATTGGCAGTTGTCTGAAGAGTTGACAGTAGTTTAGGGTGGTGTTGGTGAAGATGAGGAAACGTCAGCAAATTCAAGAGTTGTCTTTTGTCTTTACTTTGTTAAAAGTGAAGCTTGAATACCTATGTCAGGAGGTAAGGGAGAGAATTACCTCATTCCATGGTTTGGCTGTATTTCTTGTGTATCTTAATATGGTTTTCGAGATAACCAGGCTTTTGTGCTCTTTACTTAAATAAAGGAGAGGTGAACGGTTGCTTGTTTTTACTTTTATCTCAGTCTGCTCACTATCAGCTCTGTGCATTACCCTTTGACTTTACCTGAATCCCTAGGGAGCATGGTTCCATCTTAATTTATTATAGAAAATATTTATTGACCCTTTGTTTCATCCTGGACCTTATAACCCAAGAAGACAATTTTGTTATATTTCCACAACAACGAAAAATTAATCTGAATATTTAATAGGCTTTATTGAAAATGATTTACCCGGAAATACACAGGTATAAAACTAATTAAAATTATAATATTGTTTATTTTATGTGGTATGTACCTGCTTATGTGATCGCTAATTTGGGGGTAATTAACTTCAATGTGTATGTATTGGGGAGACTCCTTAGTGCCTAGCATGGTTTATGCAGTGATTCCCTCAGTCTATTGTTAACTGACCAGTAATAGTTCTTACAAAACTGGGGAGTCTAAGCCAGGGTCACCTCCTTTATATTTTATCAAGACCCTAAAACCAAACCAAGAATTTTTATATTTACTGTCACCATCAATTCAAAAATTTAAAACACAGTTAACACCCAAAGGTGGGAAGTAGCCAAGAAAAGATTCTCTATTTTCTCCATTAGTTTTTAAAAACCAGCTTTACTGGAGGCATAATTTACACATAGTAAAATGCACATATTAAGTGAGGAAAAAATACAAAAGAGTCTTAGAAGATAGAAATACTGATTGAAAACCAACAAATTTAGTTTTAGAAAAATTCGTACATCTTTATTTTTCTCTTTTTACCATGGATTGGTGAAAAAAACGTCATCAGGGCTGGTCTGCAAGTACAGGTTGAGAACCACCTTTCTAGAAGTGTCTGAGAAAGAACTTTTCTCAAACAGTGTGGGGAAAGAAAAATAATGTTCCTCCTACCCTTCTGCTTTCTTGGCTGACACCCTCCCCCTGCGCCCTCCCCCCACCCACACACATACCTCTCTATAATATACATTAACAAGAGGAAAAAGATTACATATATACACATGGGAGTCCCACAAAGATGAGACGCGAAAGGCAACCAGATGACTGAGTCTAATACACCTTCTTGAGCTAAGGAAAGGGCTAGGGGTCTGGGGCTTCAGAGGGGGGAAGGTAATTCATGGGAGGGAGGGTAACAAGAGGAAATGTTTGGTAAACAGTGGCTTCCCTGCCGTGTACTAGGTAAGTCTGTCAGGTGAAAAAGTTATCTCTGGTAATAGCTTTATTCCTGGTATAGGCCACCTTTCTAATATAAATCTTCTTTACAAAAGGGTAACTAACACTCAGTTTTCAGATCGTCTGCTGTAGCTGCAGTTGCTTGAAAATAATAAATATGCCTAAGAGGCATATTTTGGGGTGGCAAATTCTGCTACCCTCTGACAGAAAATACAGAGCTAACCCTGACTGAGGGGCTTTTGCTGGGAGCCCAGGAAGTGAAAGGTGAAGTCACCAGCTGTGGCATGGAGGTAGCTGTGGGGTGGGGAGGAGAACCATTTTTTTGGTATTCATTTATTCATTCATTGCCTCTTACCAATCTATTTTTTTTTTTTTAACATGTTTAGCCTATCAGCTTATCACCGTGGTGATCGCAGCAGCAGGCGGTGGGCTTCTGCTTATCCTAGGCATTGCCCTCATTGTTACGTGTTGCCGGTGAGTGACGGAGTTCACATTCTATTCACTTTCTTTGCGTGTGCTATGCAAGGGCCAGTTTTTACTCTTAAAGAATCTTTGGGGTGGTGTACAATATTAAATCATGACATATGACCGAACCCTTAAAAAAAGGAGAAAGGGAAATCCATGATAGGTAGTGCCATTGGAGGAAAGGAAAAGAGAGCAAATGGGACTTTATTTTCTTTACTAAAAAGGAATATCCAAAAGCGCAAGCAACGAAAGACGTAGATTGGACTGTATCAAAATGAAAAACTGCTATGTAGGGAAGGAAATTTTTTTCCTTTACCCTTCTAGGTTATTTGGCTGGTCTGATAATCAAATTAACAGAAGACAGATTAATGGGAGGAAAACAAATTTAATTACGTATGGGGAGGGTATAAAACTATGAAACCCACAGGCAATCAGGCATTTGAGGATTAACCTGCCCTCCTGAGCTAAGGAGAAGGGGGTAGGAGTCTAGGACTTCAAAGGAGAGGAAGACAACTCACAGGAACATGAGAACAGCAAACATTTTGGCAAACAAATGTTTGCCATGCCATGCAGAGGATGGGACACAGAGAGGAATTTGATCCCCAGGCCCTGCTGAGCTCCCCCACAGCTCTCCACACCTAGTCATACTCTTTGTAGTTATCTGGTGATAGCTCTCTTCCTGGACCAGGCCCTCATGTAACTGCTTTTAGGCAGTTAAGGGTGAGGTAGAAAAAGCTCTTCCTGAGTCTTTTGGCCTGATTGTCTTCAGCTCAAAATAGCCCACATGCTAAAGTGGCACATTCTGGGGAGACTTGTTCTGAACCCTTTCAGCTTCAAAAATCACTCTCAAGAAAGTGAAACGACAACCCACAGAATGGGAGAAAGTATTTGCAAATCATATGTCTAATAAGGGACTTGTATCTAGAATATATAAAGAATTCTTACAACTCAATAATAAAAAGGCAACCCAATTTAAACATGGGCAAAGGCCTTGAATAGACGTTTCTCGAAAGAAGACGCACACGTGGCCAATAACCACGTGAAAGAATGCTCAATATCATTAGCCATCAGGGAAATGCAGTCAGAGCCGCCATGAGCTACCACAAGGATGGCTATTTAAGAAAACAAACGGGAAATGACAAGTGTTGGTGTGAGGATGTGGGAAAAATTAGAACACTCATACAGTGCTGTGGAAATGTAAAACGAGACAAGCGCTTTAAAACTGTCTGGCAGTTCCTCGGGGTGTTAAACACGGAGTGTCCATTTGACCTAGCACTTGGCACTTCCACGTTTAGATGTACATCGGGGGTGGCAAAAAAATGTATACCAGTGGACACTTTGGTCACTGTTGCTCAAGCAGTTCGCTATAACCAGAAGTGTCTGGATGCTGATGGTAACCACTTTGAGCACCTCTTGTAATTGCAGAAGTCTCACGTGACTTGTATTCATCTTTTGTTATCGGTCTATATTGAGCATTACAATTTTAATACAGTTTTCCTTTCTTAAAATGTGTATACCTTTTTTTGACACCCTATGTGTGCGTGTGTGTGTGTGTGTGTGTGTGTGTGTGTATGTGTGTGTGTACCGTGTTTGCCCAAAAATAAGACCTAGCTGGACAATCAGCTGTAATGCATCTTTTGGAGCAAAAATTAAAATAAGACCTGGTCTTATTTTACTATAATATGAGACCGGGTCTTATATGAGATGTGATGTGATGTGATGTGATGTGATATAAGACCCGGTCTTATATAACATAATATATAAGACCGGGTAGCCTGGTACAAGGCTGGTAATTTTGCTCCAAAAGATGCATTAGAGCTGATTGTCCGACTAGGACTTATTTTAGGGTAAACATGATATATATATATATATATGTACATATATATATATATACACACACACACATATACATACACACACACACACATATCAATAAAAATGAAAACTTATGTCCACACAGAAACATGGACATGAATGTTCATAGTAACATTTTTCATAATAGCCAAGAGGTGAAAATAATCCTGATATCCCTCAACTGATGAATAAACGAAATATGATATATCCATACAATGGATTATTATTCAGCCATAAAAAGGAATGAAATACTAATACTTGCTATAATGTGCATGAGCCTTGAAAATATTATGCTACATGAAAAAAGCCAGTCACAAAAGATCCCCTATCATATGATTCCACTTATTTGAAATGTCCCAAATAGGCAAATCTAATAGAGACAGAAAGTACATGAGTGGTTGCCCAGGGCTGGGTGGGCAGGGAGAGAATTGGGAAGTAATGGCTAAGGAGTACAGGGTTTCTTTTTGGGGTGATGAAACTGTTCTAAAATTGATGGTGATGATAGTTGCACTGAAAATCATTGATAATACTAAAAACCATTTAAATGTACTAAATATATAAAAACCATTGATTGTACACTTTAAATGGGCCAATTAAGAAACAAACAAACAAAGATGAAAGAGTTACCTGAAATATTTGAGCAGTTAGAAGTTGTAGCTGGCACGTGGGCTGAGCAGAAACTCAGCGGTAGGCTTGGCTCTGGCTTCCTGGCAGCCGGTGGGATTGGGATTCTACTGGAAAAGGAAGGGAAGGGACAGAGTTGGTCTCCCTTCTCAGATTATCTATTCAGATAAGGGAACATTATGACCTTTGATTTAGATGATAATAAATGGCAGGAATTATCCTGACATAACAGATGGAGGAAATAGCAAGTTACCTTTTAACCACTGACATGAAGGACATTTTGTGATATCCGCTATCTCCAGGAAGGCTGCAGAGAGGACTGCCCACTCAGGAATGCAGGCCTCCTGATACAGCCTTTGCATGTCATTTACTAAGTTCCCACCACATGATCAAAGGTAAAGTACGGGAGTGGAAACAAAAGTCTGGGTATGAGATCAGGAGCTGCAGAGATAAAACCTAAGTGGTCAAGGAGACATAAGCCTTATATTTGCTAAGTGTCCTCTATCAGGTAGTGAGGTAGTGTAGCCATTTGGGGAAGAAGACCGCGACCCTTGGTCCCTGGGAAGGGAAGGTGGTTGTAAATGAATGAGTCCTTGTTTGAGCCTGGATGCCCCACCCTCCAGGGACAACACAATGGCAGGTCTGTTCTGAACTTGGGGGAAGGGACAATGCCTAAGCCATATGCTAGACATTTGGTTTTATGACCCTGAGTTATGTCATGCTTTCCCCAGAAAGTTTACATATAGGAAAATGAGGTAGAAGGAAGAAACTTCAGATTGATCTTAACTAGGGCAAATATAACTAAAAATGTCTGATACTAGGCCCATTAGATAGGCAAATATACTACTAAATATACTACACGTTAGATAGGCACATATACTAACAATTTCTAGTCAATGAACTCTCACAAGTAGAGGGCTTGTCCCAGGGTTTTCCTGACCCACTTAAATGAGAATATGTATGGGTTGTAAATAGGTAGGCTTTTTTGCAAACAAAATGGTTTCTGAATTAGCTTCATGTAGTAAAACTGCGCTATCCATGGAGTTGGGAGGCCTGAATTCTAGTCCAGCTTTCCTACCATGTTTCCCCAAAAATAAGACCTAGCCGGACAATCAGCTCTAACGCTTTTTTTGGAACAAAAATTAAAATAAGACCCAGTCTTATTTTACCATAATGTAAAACTGGGTATGTAATATAATATAATATAATATAATATAATATAATATAATATAATTATAATATATAATATAATATAATATAATATAATATAATAATATAAAGTACCGGGTCTTGTATTAATTTTTGCTCCAAAAGACGCATTAGAACTGGTTGTCCAGCTAGGTCTTATTTTCGGGGAAACATGGTAATAGCAAAATGTGGCCCCAGGAACAAGTTGCATCTCTTCCCAAAGCCAGAGTGGCCGCATTTGCAGAGCTCCTGTTTTCGTCACTCTGGGTGCGATCTAGGAGCACACATGTAAATTACGAGGCTCAAGCTGGTATGGCACCACTGGACTGAAGGCCTGAAGGCCCTAAGGCCTTTCCTTTATGCCCCCAAGAAGCAGTGATCTCTGTCCCCCCAGAAGAGCCTAAGCCAACTCCGTTGCTGCTCTCTTGAAGAGGTCTGGTAACCTGGCCTCTTAGATTGGAAGACTTTTTTTCATCTTTTCTTGCATCTGATTGCATTTTTACTTGTTTTGGGCAAATACTAAAAATCACAACAACACTAATAACATCCCTCGGTGATGAAAGAAATATAATGGTAACTGTAGGTCTAATTCATCTTGTAAAAGATTAGATGGCGCTTTCACAGATATCATTTCTTTACAGAATTTATTCATTTACATTTTCAAATATTTTTTACCCCACAGAAAGAATAAAAATGACATAAGCAAACTCATCTTCAAAAGTGGGGATTTTCAAATGTCCCCGTATGCTGAGTATCCCAAGAACCCTCGCTCACAAGAATGGGGCCGAGAAGCTATTGAGATGCATGAGAATGGAAGTACCAAAAACCTGCTCCAGATGACAGATGTGTATTACTCGGTGTGTATTCACACGTCCAGGGTGACCTCAGATTCCAGTTGCCTCTGAGAATTAAGGGATTCTGTTTTGTGGTAGTAGAAGCACTATAGCTAGTTAAGGGTTAAAGAGAACAACAGCCTAAACCTCTTGTTCACATAGTTTAATGTTCAATTCACTTATGATCTATTTTCATGGTATTTGTTTTGACATCGAGATATAAAGGCTATTTCCACAGAGCACATTACTTTTATGGGGTTTTAGCAATAACCCTCTTGTTACTGAACTTCCCTATAAGTTATAGGATTGGAAACTGAAAGCTAGAGAAAGGATTTAGTGATATTTAGCATTTGGCTCTTTCTTTTTTATCTCTTGTCTGTCATACTTTACCTCATGTGGTTGGTTAGATAGTTGAAACTGAGGGATTGGAGAAAGGTATAAAGAGAATAATTCACTGGCATCCTCAGCCAGCACTTCTCAGACGTTCACAAGCTTAGATACTCAGTAGGTCTTTAATCATTTGCTGTGCCCTGCCCTGGACTGCCTCACTTGGAAAGATGGGAGATTCCCTTGAATCTTTTCTTCTTCTGTCCCACATTAAATAATCCATGTCATATTCCAGTGCATTGCTCAGTTCATTTCACATTATACTATGTCAGTCATAAAGCAAACATACATGGGATATCTGAACTGAAAAATAGATGTCAGGTGACTTCTCACGCCATGTGGCGCTGGTTGAGCTGTAGCAATAAACATGAAACCTCGCCCCAGCAGGGACTTAACAGCACTAGGTAATCCTGTGACCGAAACCACAACCCCTCTGTTTGCTGTGGGGATTAACCATGAGGGTTTAGACTTTGGATGGGAGGGGCAGGTTTCTTCATGCTAAGAAAGCTATTTTTGTTGATGGTCTCTTTGAAAAATTTGAACCTGAATGAAGAACAAGAAGACACAGGGGCAAGATAAATGTAGACACAAACTTAGCTGTAGTCCAGATATTTCCATTGATATTTCTGCCTATGAGGTTTGTTTTACTGTCTGTCAGGAAAGCCCTTTTACTCTAATAACTGCAGCCATAATTAAGCAGGTGTCTTTCCCAGGAGTGCACCACATTCACACCGGTTGCTAGGGTCTCCTTAGCCCCAGCATGGCACGACAACATAGCAACAAACAGGCCTGCAGAGTCATAGGACCCAACTTCGCTGTGTTTCCATGGCGTTAGCTAAAGAGTTGCCTAAAATAGATGCAGTCAAGAACTTAAACGAACTCTGTCTTTACTTCACAGATAGGTGTTCTGTAGAAGCAGAGCCTAAGCTTATGGCATGAAGCTGTCACCTGAGTGAGAGCACTGTCCCTCACACTGGTCTCAGGTGTATATTGGGCTTTCCTAGGATTCGTGTTTATTAAATGCAGTGTCTCATGTTTTCTTTCCGCCAGGCAAGCATTTTCCCCTGGTAGTCCTAAATAAGGGCCTCCTCAAAGTAGCCATGTCATTCCCAGGGAGCTTCTTCTACATAACCAGCTAGGTAGTCACAACCCACTAGGCTGGAACCTGGTTAGAGAGACCTGAGAATCGCTGTCGGCCCCCTGCTTTGGGGTCCTAACTCCACATCCGATGGGGTCATCCGACCTTTTGAAGGTTGGTCCCCTATTCATGGCTGGGACAGTCGAGTTCAGCTAAATGCCAGAGAGTATTGCTCTGGCATTTAGTGCTCCACAGAGAAAGATACTTTTTTAAAGGTCAAGCTAATCATCAGATAATAATTCATCTGGATCATAATCGAGATAATCATTAACCCAGGTCTTTTCCTTTGTTGGTCTACAATCACCCAGCTGCCCTTGATTAATGTGTTTTTTTATCCCCTTTTAAAATATGGGCAAAGGTATCCCAGTTTCCATAAAGAAACGGCCTCGGGGTCCTGACTTCTGGGTCAGACCTCACTCTGCTATGTATAGCTGCCTCCATTTTAGGTTTATTAAAATGTAGCATTCTTTTGAAAAAAAAATAATAAACTATTACATTTAAACCCACAAATAATAAATTGACTTTTTTTCTTTTCTCTTTGGCTACCAGCCCACAAGTGTAAGGAATCCTGAACTTGAACGAAATGGACTCTACCCGACCTACACTGGATTGCCAGGATCACGGCATTCTTGCATTTTCCCGGGACAGTATAACCCATCTTTCATCAGTGATGAGAGCAGGAGGAGAGACTACTTTTAAGGGAGAAGACAGAGGGGCTCATTGCTCTGAGCGAGGGCTGGGGACCTCTGTTGCTCAGAGGACTGCACCAGGGGGGCACCGCCGGCTGGCTGCTCCCAGGACTTGGGGAGCCACCCTGAAGTGGCAGGAGAAAGTGGGACAGGCGAGAGGGGCATGACCACCGTGGGCGGGGACAGATGGAACCTGTGGACATGGCACTGCAGGCTGCTCATTCGTTACTGTGAATGTGAACATAGGCCAGTACCAGGAGCGTCTCTGAGGGACTGCAGCTTGGCCACTGGCTCCAGGGACCACGTCAGCTAGGGCAGATCGTTAGGCACCGTTGCAAGGACCCAGTTTTTCTCTTAGTTTGCACTTTAGTCAATTGGGTAGTGAGAGCTCCCTTTGGATGCTTTTCAAGACTGGTCCAGAAAGACCTCTTTTCCCCAGGCGCTTCCATAGGCCTCAATTTGGTGAATAATTTACAGCAAAATCCTGGTTTTTTAGTTGTTTTCCTGTCAGTACCCATGTGCTAACCAACCTGAGTGGTTTGGAGAAGCTGTAGGTTAACTTAACAATATTTTAATATGTTTCTAGGTCGTCTAGTGCTACGGTTTCCAAGCCAACCTCCCAAAATGAAGAATTGAGTCACAGCACAGAACTCCAGTTTGTGTTTTTAGTCAGGGTGACGCTGATTTCAGAGTATGTTTTCCCGTTGCCATTAAATCTCAGATAAGTCTGGGTCAGGGCAAAATGACTGCCTTTTGGTGTTAGTTAGAGGCATCCAGCTGCCCCGTAGTGAGGGCCAGCGAGCAGCAAGGGGCACTGGCGCTCAGGCAGGCCCTGGACCACGTTACAGAGCTGCAGGGGCTGGGGCACGGCATGCTGTTGGGGACTCTGATCTTCACCTTGGAGGCCGAGGCGCTACCGGTGGAGTAGGAATGGAAAGCCGAGTGCAGGTGGGATCTGAGCTGGTATTTCACCACTAAAGGGAAAGCAGCTGGTGTAGTCCCTCCAGCTGACTGTGGTTAGAGGAGTGGGCTGAATACGCAAGCTCCATTTCCTGAAACACCAGGGCTTTGTGAAGCCGTGTGGATGCCTGAGGAAGACTAGAGCTGGGATGGAGCCACATGTAAGTCTGCTTACCTGCTAGTGCTGCGTCTTTGCTTCAATCCCTGGTCTTGTCCATAACCTCAGTGTAAACTTTTCAACCAATTGCTCAAAGCTATTTATTCGCTGAAGGCATAACTTATTTTCACTCATCCAATAATTTGTATCTTTTTACTACTACGTAGTGCCCTCCAGAAATATGATTGTAATTCAAGTCAGCATTGGAGAACTAAAGACTCCTGGCCAGGTAGGGGGTTGAGAGTTTGCCTATAGGAAGGAAATTCCACGTATCTTATTTATTATGCCTGTGACGTGGGTCCTAAGAGAGCAGCACATCCAGTGCTCAGTGTCTTTACCTGCTTCTTGTGGAACTGTGATTATTCTCGTCCCCTGCTTTTGAAGTATCCTAGTTTTGAATGAAGTGAAGAGAACACAGAGAATTGTGTTCTCACCCTGTGACTTGCAGCTCAGTGGCACTCACATTTTTGGAAATGGGGTAACCTTTGGGGACAGTTCTGTCCTGGGCATGGTGGTTTCTTCAAGGTTTTCTAATCTCTTCAGAATGTATCTAATGCTTATTCTTATGTAATCCTCATCCTGACAGTTGTAAATGCAAACTCCTCTATCCCGTGTCTCCACAAGCCCTCACCCTTTGCAGCAGGTACACTAGTCAGGGGTGAGGCCTCTTAGTAGTTAAATTGCACTCATCTCATGAGATAGATACAAAAAGAATTCTGTTTTTGTCAGTGGATGCCAACTGAAAATTTCAGAGCATGTCTTTTTTGAAACCTTGGGTCTTGCATCTTTCTGTTGACACATTCAAACAGCCCTTTGTGCCTCATGGCTGCACATCTACCTAGACACTTCCAGGCTCCTACACTCAGCTCACCTGAGCCAATAGACTTGATCCCTCCTGAGGTGGCCCAGCTTCCTGGCTCTTGATCAGATCCTTGCTCATCCCCAGAGCCACAGTGGGGGCGCCATTCCCAGGCATATGTGTCTCCCCGCTTTAGCGGACATCACAGCTGACAAATCATCTCTGATATCAGTGCGAGAAGCTATAAGTTCCACAAAATGAAGTGTTCTGTCCCAGAAGCATTCTTGAGAAGAATCCCAAAGTCCAGAAAGGAATGTCCTGTGAGTTCCAAGGATGCTTTCCTGTGAATGGATTTTGTGCATATGAAGTAGATTAAGAATGTTGTTTTTCTTTTACTGTGAAAAAAGCAGGCACCCTGCAAGGTTGAGTTCACGTAGTATCTGCAATTTCTAGAGGGCATGTGGGGGTGGGGAAGGTGCATCTCTAGAGTGCGAGGGTCTAAGGCATGAAAACATGACTGTACGGCAATGACAACTGCCCACCCTGGGCGAGGAAGGGCGGGGCTGACTTGACTTCTGCTTGGGGTTACTACCTCCAGCGGGGTCCTGCCTGGGCCCAGGGGAAACACCTGCTAGGACAGCCGCAGCCTCTGGACTGAAGGGTCAGGGCTGGATGTACCCCTGGCAAGCAGAAGTCTCAGCTCGGGCACAGGAGCTCGGTATCAGCTCCCGCACTTGGAATGTGTGATTCGTGCACACAGAAATGCCAAGGTCCTGTTTCAGGGCCCCGCAGCTGGGAGAAGTGGGAGGAAGGGAAAATGACTATTTTCTGCCCAGGAGACACTTAAACTTCTGTAGGGATGGAACCCATGCGTCCCGTGGCATACTGGAGCGAGATGACTCTGCAGGGCCGTGATCACCTGCTGGCCTCCCAGCACCTGTGGGTTTTGCTTAAGCTCCTAAACAAAAGGTCTTATTTCTCAAGTCTTTTCCTCTGACTTGAGACAGCCGGGGCATTAGAGACAAAATAGGAAGTCTGAATAGTCCTAGCTAGCCCCTCCGGCATTCCCACCATGGCCAGGCTCCCTGCAAGATATTTGGCCTCACCACACCCTTTGTGAGGTGGGCACGAGAGTGTCCATTTCTTGGATATGGGAACCTTCAGAAAGGGCAAATATTTTCCCTTGGAGAACCAGGGTTCAAACCCTTCTGCCAGGCTTGCTCTTCCCACTGTACCTCCCTGCCTCACCTTCCTGGTGATGCCTCACCATCCAGAGTACTTTAAATGTCAAAGAGGATGTGAGAGAGTGGGCTTAAAGTGTAAGTTAATTTTTATAAAGAATCTTAATATTATTAAGCAGTCACTAAACTAATAATATGAAGAGCAAAACATGTCGAATCCCCTTTTGAAAAAGTCCTTTCAGGTTTGTTGTTACACGTATTTCTTGAACACTTGTGGTCATCATGAACAAAATAGTGGCTGGCTCGTACTTAGCAAGAAGCATATTGGTACGTGGCTTTGGGTGTAGGAGGTATAAGGAGATGACCTGGGTTTTTGACAAACAGCCAGACTTAGCCGTCCATCTGAGGGCCACTTTGCCTTTTTCCTGTGGTGAGGCCCTGGCTCCCACTTACTGGAATTATAGTTTTTTTAATGTTGTCAGAGTTGGGAAAATATCAGTTGAATGTTGTAAATGCTGACAAATCTTCCTCCTTTGACAAAAGTTTATTTTCAGAAGCAGTTAAGTCATTTAGAGCCCAAATTGCGAGTGGATAGTGTAATCAAGCTGGCTGATAAGGTTTAGGGTCAAAGTCTAAGATGTGATTATTAAGTTCTTGAAAAGGTAACGGTTCATGTAAGCCTAAAAGGGAGGGCAGCATCTTTGCAATATAGGGCTCAATGGCTGCCCAAGAAAATGTCTTTGAAGGATGATATTTATGCAGATGTGAAAGTCCCAGAGCAGACATGGTAGGGACATCCTTCGCACATGACTTTTGGAGACCTCTACTAAGCCATCTTGCCCACTGGTGAAGTGCCTGGGTGCCCTGTAGCTCTACGAACTTTGCCTGGAAAAGCTAGAATTGTATAGTCCAGTTGCTCCTGGCTTAGTTTAGCCTAACACACTCAAAACCTGGGTTTGACCCATAGTTCTAAAATACTCACACTGATTTCAAAACTAAAGCACTTTGGAGAGAGGGAGAATTTCCATATTTTGCATCTTGTTTAAGACTACCCTTAATATCAGATTTTTTTTTTCCTATGTGGAAACTTTTGTGGGGATTAGAAGGGACATTCCATTTCCTTCTTGACAAAGCATCATTCTGGGGTCTTCATGTGCATTTTTTGGCACAGATACACAGTTTTGTAGAGTTGGTTTTTGAGTACTATATGTGTTCTTTTTAAATTTCCTCTCTTTTTGCGAATCCCAGAGAAGGAAACTGGTTAAAATACTAGGAACATTGAAGTATTAAATGTCAGTTCATTTGTTGTGCTAAAGTATCTTTTCAATAATGTTACAATCCATCGTGTTTGGTGTAAACTGCTCACAGAAAAACTCGTGAAACCGAAAGGGACAACTTAGGTCTGAAAAGAGACTAATCTTAGCCTGATTCTGTCCCATTGGCATTTTTAAAGAGGACAGATTAGATTCTGGTTTTATCATTGTTTTGTGGCCACGTCTAATGCACTTCAGGTGTAATCATTGGGTAGGAAGGATGGGACCACCCAGGGATATGATGGATCCAGTCTACCTGCGAAACTAACCTGACTCACTTATCTTTCTGTATTACCTTGGCCTGTTTCTTTAAAAAAAAGATCTTTCATCATGGGTGGCTGTTAAGTTTTCTTAAGATTTGTGTTGCTGGATTTATGGTTAAATGAAGCATGCAGTTGGAATATGAACTTTCTGAGTTTTCACGTCCTGGATTTCTCTTTGCAATCCTTTAAACCTTAGCCCCTGGTTGATTGTGTTAAATCCATTATGAGAATGTTATTTAAAGTTGTATTATAATTACAACCTCCACTAATTATTCAGTACTGTAGCAGCAAAGTATTATTTGTAAGAATTTGGTTATTTTTATACTTATCCACTATAAGTCTGGCGTTCTAGTCAGTAAAATGATGCAATAAAATAAATATCATTTTCATTGTGTGTTTTTCTTGTAAAAAAAAAAAAAGCAAACCAGACAGTGCAGCAGGTTATTTTTCATGAGGGCATCACTTAAATCACGGCCCTCTTTGCAGTGAACTCTTTGCAGTGAACTCTTAACGTGGAAAATATAGGGACTGAGTCATTTCTGTATCCTCAGTGCCCAGCAGAGTGGGGAAATATACTTTTAATGATGGATGGATGGATGGATGGACAGACAGATAGACCTAAATGATAAAAAGCCTAATTTAGGTATAACACCTGCTTTTGTTTACTTTTCTTTCTGTGGATTGAGAGCATAAGTAACCAATTCAGACACACAGTTTTCACCTGTATGCCTCCCAATACCACTCCATGCCAACTCGTTACATCTTGGAGGAGAAGGAAAAATAAGTGTATTTGTGCTTTGTGGCAGAGAGAATCTGTGGAACTTGAAGATGGTGGGCCAATGAATGTGGCTGCCTGACTAGATACCCACAATTTAACTGCATGTAATTGAACCAACTAGACTGGAAGCTGAGGTCGTGGGCTGTGTCTTCTAAGTATAGGATAACTTCTTTGAAGTCCCAAAGTCTGGCGCAGTGTTTTACATGTGGGGGTCCAATAAACATACAATTAAGTTCTGACAAGTTCTAATCATTAAGTTCCTGAACTTGTTGCAATGATGTTGCTAACCTTTTTTGGTATCAGAGGGATTGTTCATTATGAATTTGTACCAACTGGACAAACAGTTAACCCAGTTTACTATTTGGAAGTGCTGAAAAGGCTGTGTGGAAAAGTTAGATGACCTGAACTTTTGCCAACAATTCATGGCTCTTGCATCACGACAGTGCACCATCTCACACAGCACTGTCTGTGAGGGAGGTTTTAGCCGTAAACAAATAACTATATTGGAACACCCTCCCTACTCACCTGATCTGCCCCCCCACCAAGACTTCTTTCTTTACCCGAAGATAAAGGAAATACTGAAAGGAAGACAGTTTGATGACATTCAGGACATCAAGGGTAATACGACGACAGCTCTGATGGCCATTCCAGAAAAAAAAGAGTTCCAAAATTGCTTTGAAGGGTGGACTAAGCGCTGGCGTCAGTGCATAGCTTCCTAAGGGGAGTACTTCAAAGGTGACCGTAGTGATATTCAGCAATGAGGTATGCAGCACTTTTTATAGGATGAGTTTGTGAACTTAATTGGCAGACCTCATATACAGAAGATGCCAAAAAAAATGTATACACAATTTAAGTAAGGAAAGAACTTAAAATTAAGCTGATGGTAACCACTTTGAGCGCCTCTTGTAATTACAGAAGTCAAACGTGAGATGTATTCATCTTTTATCAGTATATATTATTACAATTTTAATACAGTTTTTTCCTTTCTTAAAAACTTATATACATTTTTTTGGCACCCTTTGTATGTTAATCAGTTGCTTCCTTGGGTGCTTTCATGACAGGAACGGATGAGCCTTTCAGATTCTGTCAGCTTTACGACAGAAACCTTGGCGCTGGAGAGGCCAGTAGTGGCAGCTTGGGGCACAAAAGGAACCTTTTGGCAGATTAGATCAGGGTTGTACTCATCAAACATCTCTGAATGGCGAAGACCAGCCGCGTTCTCCTCTCCTGACCTGGCCCCTCCCTCTCAGCTTTCCCAGCCCACCAGTTAATCCCCAACTGAGATCATAACAGAACTGACCCATTTATTTTCCTGCCCAGCTCAGCCAGACATAAACATCACACAGAGATGCCACGAATGAAGATATTTATGTTGATTTTTATTGACCTCCTAAAAACTTAAGAGCACCATCAGAAGGCCTGGGGTCTGACAGCCGGGACAAGACACTCTCTAACAATGTCATGGTGGTTTTTCCCAGATTGTGACGTCAAGCCTGAGTCTGTTCAGCTCTCTGAGCCTCCGTATCCTGCTCAGTGAAGTGGGGATAATAATTCTTGTCTCCTAGAGTTGTGAGGATTAAAGGGGAGAATTCATATGAAAACACTCTGTAAACTACAAAGAAACATAACGCATATTAGTTCTCTTCCATAAGGCCCTTCTGTCACCAAAAGAAAGACATAACTGCAGGATTAATATGTCATTTCAATGCTGGTTAGCTAATTATTGGTCCTGAAGACCTTGGACTTGATTCAACTTCTTGGATATCAATGACATATGATGATGGAAGGCAGAATTATCAGCAGTAGGTATTTATCTGGACACGAGGAGGAAAAAAAATACATCAAAAATGACCTTTAGCCTAAGAGAAAGTAGGGTATTCAGAATGTTTGAAAAGGGTGGTAATAGGAGAAGGAAGATAGAGGAAAACCTCTCCAAATGAAGTGGATGTGTCCCAGTACATTCTTTGTGATAAACAGCCGTACTAAAGGTAGAACTAATACAAGTGGAGAAGAGAGATGTTTCAGGACATTGGAAAGGAGACTTTGCTTTAGGAATATTAAATACAAATTAAAACAACACTAGGAATTATAAAATAGAGAATCCCAGGATCTCAGGTTTGGAAGAGATCTTAGCCATCATTTACTCCAACCACCTTTAAAAAGTGCTTAAATTCCCTCTCATCTGAGTAGCTATCCCAGGAATAGAGAGCTCATTTGCTTTGAGGAAGCCCCCTGCATATCGCAATAACTCCAAATACTAGAAAGTTCTTTCTGATTTTCATCCCAGTTATTTACCCCTTCTTGAGTGAGAATCCTTTATGGGAGGGGTGGAGGAACTGGATTTAGGTTACAGCTATACTGGGACAGATTTAAGCAAAGCTGAGCAGGAGAGAAGAGAGAGGTGAGGCTGGGGAGGAGGGTCTATATGAAGGCAGGTGAGCTCCAGGTGCAAAGAGACTCCAATGATAAGGAACACAGGTTCTTCTGCGCTGGGTAAGCCACAAGCAACCTCCCAGGGATACCTGAAAAATGTGTGAAGAGAATGTTCCTGCCCACCTCTGTGACCTTCTCCCCAGCTATCTTTTTAGGCATGGTTGGGGGGCGGGCAGAGGCTGAAAAGCCGTGGGACAGGGCAGATAACCCTGGCCACTCATGCACACTTCCTGATTCATACCCCGACTTACCAGCTCTGTGACCTTGGACAAGTTATTTTTAACCTCTTTTTAATTCCTCAGATGTGATCATATAGAATCTACTTCTTAGAATTCTCATGAGAATTAAATGAGTCAATATCTATAAAGCACACCAGTATTTTATATTTAGTAAGTGCTGTGTGTTTGTTAAACATAAAACATTTTGGAGTTCAAACTAAAGGTATCATTGAACCATGACTTGGGTTTCACAATTTATGTGGCCAATTTCGCATACTGCTCTGTTTCTTCTCTTCCTCCTTCTCCTCCTTCTCCTTCCTCCTTTTCCTCTTTCTCCTCCTCCTCCTCCTCCTCCCTCTCCTTCTCCTCATTATTATTGGTATTACTTTTATTGTTATTATATTCCTGACAACCTCCTAAACTATGAAACAAGTTAAGAATCACATTATAATGAGAGAGGCATCACAACAAAAGTTGCTAAGAGAGTAAAGAGTTTTGTAACTATGGGAGGTGATGGCTGTTAACTAAAATTATTGTAGTAATCATTTCACAATATAAACACAGCAAACCATGATGTTGTACACCTGAAACTAGTAGTGTCATATGTCAATTATATATGTCAAAAAAAGAAAAGACAGGGTTTCCTGAAAAGAGCAGAAAGCGGGCGGTAAGGGTTGAAAGGAGAGAACATCTGAAGTCGCTGGGACTATGGGAGGAAGCTGGTTCAGACATGGGGGGCGTGGTGAACAGAGGGTGAGAACAGAGGGTTTGTGGTAGCAGCAGTCCCCACAGAAAATCATTTTACTCTAGCAGAGCTCAGCAGGGTCTATTAGAGCTGAGCAGCAGCCAACAGGTGGACCCAAAATTGCAGTTTTGTTTGGTATATGGCACCAGGTTGGGAGGGTACTGGCTGGAGTGACAGCCTGTGGGTCTGGCCTTAGAAGCGGGAAAGGCTGGGTGAAAATGAAGGGCTGACACAGATTACTATCTTTAATCCATAAAATACCTAAAAATGTCATACACTTTAATTAGGACATTATGAATAAGTCTTCCATTAGAATAATAGACAAAAACCATGAATAGGAGCTACAAATAACCTAACAAATATGTGGAGAATGTCCAAACTCATTTGTGGTCAAATTGATGAAAATCTAAGTACTACTGAGATATCCCGTTTTGTTGTTGTTGCTGTTGTTTTTAACCTACCATAGCAGGGAAAAAGCCTGGTTTTAAAAAATGAAGCTATTGTTTGCTGATGGATGAGAGGACCACTGTAGGGGTGGAAATTCATGTCAATCTTTAAGAAGATAATTAGGTAATAATTTCTAGAAGCCTTAAAATTTTTACCCCTTGAATTAGTTATTCCACTCCCTGGAATTCATACTAAGGAAATAATGCAAAACAAAATATGAGAGAAGCACACTATTCTCACTCCCTCACCCCCTTAGTGCTTGTGTGCAAAGAACTAAGTCAGGTTAACCTTCAGGAATAATGGAACTTGGAGGCCATTTCTATCCCTTGAGGCTCTCTGTCCCCTGATTGATACGCACCACATGGCATCGCAATAAAGTCAGCTTTCTCAGGCTACTTCTCTGCAGAGGCAGGTAAGAGGCATGTACCTCCCCCCGCAACTTCATTGCTTTCGATTTCTACATTTCTATAATCCCTGTTTCTATTATTAGCTCCTTGGTTATCACCCACTAGGCTGTGAACTCCTCGAGATCAGCAACCTCAGTTTGATAGTATTTATCTATTTGTTTTGAATTGATCTCCACTCCCTTTTGCTAACACACAGTAGATGCCTAATAGATACTTGTAAAATTATCTGTCAGTTCAGCTGCTCCCCACTCTGTATTGCCACATTATCTACCCTCTTTAGTTTGTACATTGGCTGGAGGTCGAGGTGGTCTCTTCAGCTATTCTTAAATGTCCCGTGTGTGTGCCAACCAATTAATATTTCAGGGGTGCTATGTTTATTAATAGACTCTTTGTCACATACCTTAAGTCAAGGTCCATGGTTCTCTGAGCCCTCAGCAATAACACTTCTATATTTCTTACTAATAAAGGGCTATGGTGATAAGGGAGTAATAAAACATAGTGACAAGTCAGTTGACTCATAGAAAGTTAAAACTGGGATGGAGCTCAGGAAATGGTGGCATCATTCAAACTCCACCCTGATTCTACCTGGAAGGACACTGAAGATTAGAGAGGGGCAATTTTCACAAGGTTACATTCTGGTTCATGGAAGGGTTGGGATAAGAGTTCAGAATCTGGGCATTCAGTTTATTTTGGTTACCAGGGCATGTGGTCATCAAAAGTATGTATAAAGGGCATGTGAGCCACAGCAGTGTATGGGAGAGGACAAAGCCAGCACGCCCAGCTGTGCTGACGAGGCAGAGCTCCATAATGGAGGCGGAAGTCACCCTGAATCTGGGAGAAGGCCTGGTTGGAGAACATGGGCAGGGATGTGGGGCAGGCAGAGACCAGTGCTTGGATGAAATAGAAACAGTGTGGGGTGCGGAGTAGAGCATGGCCTTTGAGACCTGGTATTGAATCCCAGGGCTGTCTCAGATCCCCTTGTTACCTAACTTCTCTAAGACTCAAATTTTTAGTCTGTAAAAATGTGCCCATAGAACTGACTTCTGAGGATGGAGTTAAAGGAGACAGTGGATATGTGCTAATATTCAACTCAGCACCAGGAAAGAGCTCTGGAAGATGGTGGTTTGTGACATCCTCATGGAGGTCAAGTTGTGTGGTCCTTCTAGGAGGTTAAAGGTGAGCACCCATCCCTCTGTCAATCTTTAGGATGCTTTTGGACAGGGATGAGCTCCAACCTTGGGGAGGACCTATCCCCATAGGGCTGACTACACTCTAGAGCTGGGGTTGGCACACTATGTCCCATTGGCCAAAGTCAGCCAGTTGCCTGTTTTTGTAGGATCCAAAAGCTGAGAGTGATTGTTACATTTTTAAATCACTGAAATAAAAAACAAGAATCATATTTTGTGCAAGGTGAAAATTATGTGGAATTCAAATTTCAGTGTCCACAAATGAAGTCTTATTGGAATACAGCTGCACTCACTTGTCTGTATATTGTCTGTGGCTGCTATCGTGCTACAATAGCAGAGTTGCGTAGTCGGGACAGAGATTATACGTGACATTTTCATCACTTCACATGGGTGTTCAGCACATTACTCAATAGCATTTCAAATGCCACGTGCACGGTCATGCCATGACATTTTTGTTTTCTTTTTCAAATTACCAATGCGGATTTTTTAAACTACCATGTCAAAATCAGAAGAGAAAAATGGATTTCAAATGTCATGATTTTAAATCACAGTATGGATTATTTTGGAGAATGGATGATTTTATCAAATTAGATGGCACAGTATTATTTATTATTCAGTGACCCTGTAGGTGGGATAAAATAATAGATTATGTTAATATTACCAGACTAAGGACATATCACAATATTCCCAACTCACTGAAGAGCAATCATCAGAAAACAAATTTTTTTTTAACGGACTATCTCATCCCAGCTGAATTTCTTCATAAAATTAACAAAAACAAGCCTGCAATCAAAGCAAGTTTCCAAGTGGCTCATTTATTAGCCAAGCAAGGAAAGTCATTTAGGGATGAGTTCATTAAATTGTGATTGATTGAATCAGCCAAAGAAATGTGTCCAGAGGAAAGAAACTTGCTTAAGATTATTTCAGTAAGAACAGTTGCTCAGAGAGTTGAGAACATTGGGAACAGTATCAATAGTCAATTAATAAGCAAGACAAATATTTTGAGCGGTTGCCGTGGGCTTTTGATGAGTTGATAAATGTTACCAATACTACTCAGTCAGTGACAAGTTTGAAGTGACTGCAGAGGTAGCCTCTATAAATAGCCTCTGTGGACCAACTATAATGAAGAATATTTTCAAAATGAAATCACACACGTTAAAGGGGTGCATTGTATGATATGTGTATTAAATCTCAATAAAGCTCTTTTTTAAAAAAAACTATTTTCAAACAAGTTGAGAAAACATTATTTCAGTATAAACTGAAGTAGAATCTGCTAAGATACGTTACAACAGGAGGTGGTAGAAATATGTGTGGAGCAGGAAAAACTATAGCTGCATTCATGTACAAAGCTTGTGAAAACATCAGGCATTTTAAAGCTTATTCACTGTATTAGTCATGAGTAAGTATTTTGTATAAAATATTTGAAAATATCATGTGTTATGGAGCCAGTAATGTCACAGTAAACTTCATTCACTATCAGTGAACTTAACCATCATGGGTTCTGTGAACTTTTGTCAGATATAGAAGCTAATATCCTGACTTATCCTACTACAAGGCAGTTTGATGGCTTAGCAGTAGTAAAGTTTTATTTCAAGTTTTTGAGCACAGGACTGAAATTACAATCTTTCTGAAGATTTTAGAAGAACCATTATTATCAAACAAAAATGGCTTTTGAATCTTTTGCTGAATACTTGCTAATGCTTCTTAAAGAATTAAACTTATAATTACAAGGCAAAACAGCACTTACATGCAAATTTTATACTGTGGTAAAGTCATTTTAACAGCTAATGTTGTGTATATCCCAAGTAATGCCAAGCTGCTTTCTATACTTCCCATGTGGTCACAAGTTAAAATGAGAAACAAGATCCTCCTTCCCACATAAATTTGCAGCAGACATATATTCTGAATAGTTCCAGCAGTGCTTTCTGGACTTTAATGCAAATGTGAAGACAATTTCTGTATTTCAAAATACTTTTTACTAAGCAATTGAGGAGCATCTACTTAACTTTCAACTGAAAGTGATAAATTTTCATTGTAATGGTATTCTAAAACGTATCTACCCACAGAAGAATCTCATCGAATTTCAGAACGGCCTTCGAAGCAATGAATATACTTAATTAAAATTATATACTCATGGACTAATAGCAGCATTTGGCAGTACCTATCTGTGTTGAAAGACATTTTCAAAGATGACATACATAAAATTTTATTATAAATCAGCATTACGGTTGAATATTTGTGATCAGTTTTGATGATAGGAAACCTAATTTTGAACGGCAATGAAGCAAACTAATATCCCCCCTCCAAGAAATAATTCTATTCTTCCATTGTAAAGCAGTATTACCAAAAATTGTGCTCACTTATTGTATTTTAAATTTCACCAATAATTTTTTGGGAAATTTGTTTTTTCTCTTGTTATATAAATGTGTGCAGAATATCCTCAATTTTGCCTCTTTCCCCACATAGCCTAAAATATTTACTATCTAGTCCTTTATAGAAAAAGGTTTGCTGACTCTGATCTAAGTCACAGCACTATCTATGCTTTGGTTCCTAGCTATAATATGGATATTATAATAGTAAATCGACTTCATGTTTTTGAGTTAATAAGTGTAAAGCATGTAGAATGGTGGCACATGGTATGTGCTTTTTATTTCTATTTTTTATTTTTTTAAGATTTTATTGGGGAAGGGGAACAGGACTTTATTGGGGAACAGTGTGCACTTCTGGGACTTTTTTCAAATCAAGTTGTTGTCCTTTCGATCTTAGTTGTGGAGGGCGCAGCTCAGCTCCAGGTCCAGTTGCCCTTGTTTGTTGCAGGGAGCACAGCCCACCATCCCTTGCTGGAGTCAAACCGACAACCTTGTGGTTGAGAGCCCAGGCTCCAACCACCTAAGCCATCTGGCCATCGGGGAGCTCAGTGGCAGCTCATTGACTTCCTTCTAGTTGCGGAGGGTGCAGCTCGCTGGCCCATGTGGGAATCAAGCCGGCAGCCCCGTTGCCCAGAGCTCGCGACGCGCTCTAACCAACTGAGCCACACACCCACCCCGGTAGGTGCTTTTTAAATGTAAGTTGTTATTAATATTAATAACTACATTTCTATAGCTCTTCTGAATTATACAGAGTTGTGGTCATTACAAAAGTTTCTGTGTAGGCAGAGAGAGAGGCCTCTGGTGAATAAAAATTTCCTTTAAGACAGTCGTCTCTAAAATTGCCCTGGTGAAGTGTCCACCTAATCCCATCTCAGCTCACTTTTTTTTTAATTTGATTTTTTTTGGTAGCAGCTTTATTGAGATGTAATTTACATACCATACAATTCACTCATTTAAATTCAGAGCATCACCACAACCCATTTTAGAACATTTCCATCATCCCAAAAAGACACATATTTCTTAGCCATCGTCCCCCAATCCTCTCACCTCTCCCTGGCCTTAGCAGCGACTAATCTATTTTCTGTCTCTATACATTTGCCTATTCTGGACACTTAATATAAATGGAATCATACAACATGTGGTCTTGTGTGACTTGCTTGTTTCACGTAATGTTTTCAAGGTTCATCCATGTGGTAGCATGTGTCAGAACTTCCTTCATTTTTATGGTGGAATAATATTCCATTGTATGGATAGACCATGTTCTGCTTATTCATTCATCAGTTTATGGATACTGGGTTCTTTCTACCTTTTGGCTATTATGAATAATGAAAGTTCATGTACAAATTTTTGTGTGGATATATTTTGTTTCTCTTAGGACTATACCTAGAAGTGGAATTGCTGGGTCAAATAGTAAGTCTACAGCTAACTTTTTGAGGAACTGCCAGCCTGCCTTCCAAAGTGACTACACATTTTACATTTCCACCAGCAGTATGTGAGGGTTCTGATTTCTCCACATCCTCATCAACACTTGCAATTATCTGTCTTTTTTTCCAATAGCCACCCTAGTAACTATGAAGTGATATCCAACTCATTTTTAATTCTCTTGGATGGAGAACTACCCTCCTCACCGCTCCATGCTGGGGGCATGTGGGGATACCACCCTGGGAGCCCCAGCCCTGCAAGAGCACTACGGTATTTTCAGCTAAAACTTAAGTTTTTCTCAGAGGAGAAAAGGAACCCAGAGATTGTGCCACATTGGTAATCAGTTTTTCAATTCACAAGCCCACACATTTACACCACCCTCTAAGAAGGCATTATTTAGAAACGTGGAAATAGTTTTCAAGAGACTACAAATACTTACAGGGAAGATTATTACAAGGCATCTTGACTCAGCAGGAGTTAGGACAAGATCCTTCTAGAGAGTTCTGTACACCACTGCCCAGCCCCATCTCACACATTCCACCCTCCATCCCTGTGATTTACAGAGACACTAAGAAGACTTCAGGGCAGAGGAGCCAGGGCCGCTGGGAGAGAAGTCTCCATAAAGAAAGGAGGAGTCTCTCTGGGGTTGCAGGCCCCACATCAGGGCAGGAGGTCAGAGAGGAGGGTGGTTTCTGTTCCTGCCAAGTGTGTCAGCTACTGCCCAGGGTGGAGCAGAGATTGGGACATTTGCCCCCAAAGAAAGGAAGCCAATCGAGGGCTGTTTATTACATGCCTGCTGTGTGCTGGCCTCTGCTGGGTATTGTGCCTACTGGTGTATTTTGCCCAGAGTCTTTCAAGATGAGGTCTTCCCGTTATACCTACCCCCACCACTCTCAGAGTGTCCTTCGTAGTACTTTGCAGAGTTATCGCAGAAATGTTAATTTCAGTTCATTGCTACATTCCCAGAGCCTGGAACAGTGTCTGGTGCTTGTAGATACTCTTAAGTATTTGGTGAATGAAGGAAAGAATCTAAATTCGACACTGGCTGGTGGAACCCAAGTATAGTACCTCATTGTATATATGTTTTATAGTTTATTTGCACTTAGTAAAAATACAGTATTGTTAAAAATTTTCTTTGTTATAATCACTATGTAATGTTCCTTTTACGAACTCATCAAATTTGGCTTGACCAAGCCCAGATTTTGGACATTTACATAGTTTAAATTTTTTTCTATGAAAAATAATAGTAGTACATCCTTGTACAAATGTCTTTGAGCACATGTCTGGCTATTTCCTTAGGAATTGCTGGGTCAAGGATTGCATCCATTTGTAAAGGTCTGTAATACATATTGGCACATTTCCCTTTCCCAGAGGGAAATTTGAGGCCTGTTTCCTACACACCATTGCCAACAGCAAGCGCTGTCGTTCTTTTCATCTTTGCCAACAAAAGTACAGTATCTAATTGATTCGTGGTGCTAAGCAACCGCTCAAGGAGTTACTTATGAGTACATACTGAAGATTGTTTTCAAATTTCCCATAAAGAAAACAGTTCCTGAGAAAATTAGATCAAAGATTCCTTCTTGGAAGAGAAATTTTATAGGTGACTAGGAACAACCACCACCAAACAGAATATCTGATTAAAGATTAGTGGAGTAGTTGCAAGTCAAGTTCAAGCCCTATTAAGTTAAAAGTCATTCATTATACTCTCCCCAGACTGAATCAGTCTGGTGGGGGTGGGAGGCACTTCCTAGGAAAAGAAGCAGGTACTTATCTGATTAAAGTCAATCAGAAATTAACTCAAGAGTTCAGAATTAACCAGAGCTCTTGGATCTATTTTCTCTTTTACTAGTGTGATGTGGTATTTTTCATGATGTTGATTGTGCACATTTCTTTTTCGGTTAATTTACCTGTTTGTTTCCCCTGCCCCCATACTTTTGAAGGCCCTCTCCCTCAACACCCATGCAATGATGTGTCCTAGTAGTGTTTTCCAAATTTCTGTCAATTTTGTACCACCCTCAGGATTCTTGACAAACCATATATAGCAGTTTCCCCTTATCCATGGTTTCATGTTCCTGTTTCAGTCACCTGTAGTCAATTGCTATCTAAAGCTATCAAATGGGAAATTCCAGGCATAAACAATTCATTAAGTTCTAAACTGTACGCTATTCTGAGTAGCATGATGAAACCTTAAGCCATCCCGATCCATCCTTCCTGGATATGAATCACCCGTGTCCATCGTATTCCCACTGCATACGCTCCCCACCCACTAGTGAGTCAGTAGGCATCTTGGTTATCAGATCGACTGTTCTGGTATCACAGTGCTTGTGTTCAATCCACCCTTATTTTACTTAATAATGGCCCCAAAGCTCAAGAGTAGTCATGTTGGCAATTCAAATATGCCAAAGAGAAACTGTAAAGTGCTTTCTTTAAGTGAAAAGGTAAAAGTTCTCGACTTAATAAGGAAAGAAAAAAACATATGCTGAGGTTGCTGAGATCTGTGGTAAGAACAAATCTTCTATCTGTGAAATTGTGAAAAAGGGAAAAAAATTGTGCTAGTTTTGCTGTTTCACCTCAAACTGTAAAAGTTACGGCCACAGTGTGTGATCAGAACTTAAAGGCATTAAATTTGTGAGTGGAAGACATGAACAGAAAATGTGTTCCAATTGACCGCAAAATGTTGCATCAGAAAGCATTGAGCCTATACGAAGACTTCAGTAAGGGATCCCCTCAAGTGAGTTAACACTAGGCCGTTTACCGCCAGGTAAGGGATGGTTACACAGATTCAGAAATAGGTTTGGGTTGAAAAACAGAAAAATTACTGGAGAGTCTGCGTCCGCTGATGAAGACACTGCTGCCACATTTCTGACAGGGTTGAAAAAGCTGACTAGGATTTGGTACTACCCCAGGCACTACCCCACCGGGGGTCTTGGTACTTATGCCCTGTGGATGGGGGTACTACTCTAGCATCTCTACTTTTTCTTCCATAATATTTTTCATGAAATTGACTTATTTCTTTAAGACCTATATGAATTTACTTTTAAAATAAACTTTACATCATCACCTCAACGAAGACACTAGTTTCCTTTGCCATAAATAGCAAATCACCATAAAATAAATACAATAAAAATAAAGTGTTACCAGATTCTAGGTGTATATCTTTGATTGCCAAAGGCTCTGTGCCTGAGGCCTGCTCTGTCTTCCTTAGAAAGGGAAACACGCGAGTCCTGGAGAACAGATTAAGATATGCTAGCAGTAAATGAGACTTTCTCCGGCCATAATCAGAATAACTGAAATAAATTTCAAGGGCACTTATGTTCGCCCTCTAACTGAATCAATGTTCTCTAACGCTGTGTCCATGGACCACTTGAAACCTTGTGTGCTACCGTGTTTCCCCGAAAATAAGACCTAGCCAGACAATCAGCTCTAATGCATCTTTTGGAGCAAAAATTAATATAAGATTCAGTATAATATAATATTATATTATATTTACATATTATATTATATTATATTATATTATATTATATTATATTATATTATATTATATTATATTATATTGTAAAGACTGGGTCTTATAGTAAAATAAGACTGGGTCTTATATTAATTTTTGCTCCAGAAGATGCATAAGAGCTGATGGTCTTATTTTCAATCAGACAGGTCTTATTTCCGGGGAAACACGGTACAGCCTCAGTAGCTCTCACACCCGAGCATGTGTCAGAGTTGCCTGGAGTCTTGTTAAAACACAAATGGCTGATTCAGTAGGTCTGAGCTGGGGCTTGAAATGTGCATTTGCAAAATCCTTCCAAGTCATGCTGGCGCTGCTGGTCTGGGGAACACATTTTGAGAGCCGCTGCCCTCTTTGCATCATCTCTTACTTTGGGAATAACTGAGTTGGGGAAGACCGACAGGCACAAACCAGACACAATTGCAAACCCCAAACAAGTGCAGACTGGCTCACATCTGTTGTTGGCAATTTTCCTTTTAAAGAGCAGTAAGCCGGGACCCAGCACTAGTATCCCTGAGAGCAGTTCAACTCTCTAGAACCACTCGCTTCCTCTGTGAGGAATCCTGAATTACAATTTGTAGCAGAGAGAGAGAGAGAGAGAGAGAGAGAGAGAGAGAGAGAGCTCTCTGACCTTAAGTCAAACCTCCCTATAATCTCACTCAGGAATAGAGGAGGAAGTAGGTGAGAAGTAAAACCACTTCCTCCATATAACTTTTCCAAGAGGTTATTAATTCCAGAAGATAGATGATGATGACAAACATTTTTTTTTAGAGCTGACTAAACTCAGTGGGGTGAGTAGGTAAGCAATTGTGGAGTTTAACAAGCCAAGACTCCAAAAGCCAATGGCTGCGCCTTTTAAAGGTCGAGGTGTTTTGGAAAACGTCTCCAGTAATTAAAAGTCCACATGTCAGCATTTGAACCTCTTCGGAGCCCTTCACATCCTTTGTGTGTGAGAAGAGAAAAATCTCAAGAAGAGAGGTCAACTATGATACCTCCTCCCAACAAATCAAACTACAGTAATTTGTCCATGTTTCCTTCTGGTGCATAACATTGTTTCTATGGGAAAATGGCGTCTCTGTTCTTGACTTATAGATAAATATCTAGAATATAGCTGGTGTGTAAATAAATATCACCCTTTTTCCTTTCCTAGGTTTTGAATCATGTGAGCAATAAAACAAAGCATATGGCAGATGAAGACAAAATACCACTTTTAATAAGGAGCTTATTTTGGAGACTGTAGCGTAGAGCTTCCTAATGCTGAATCCTTTCCCTCCCAGGTACAACAGCTGTGAATACACACGTTCTCTCCCAGAAGGGAAAGGGCAGGATCTGAGGTGAATATTCCCAGTGTATTCTTCTGAACTAAGTCGCTACACCTCACTTAGGCAGAATGAACAAAGGCATGCCGACAGCATGGCACTCTCTGAGTCCCCTCCACGTGGGAGGAAACATCGGCCCTGAGGAAGAAGCATTTCCCTTAATGAGAAGCTCTGTGTACATTGTCTCTATAATCCTGGGATGTGGCAGTCTGGTGTGGATCGGGTTAGAAAGGGGCATGAGAAAGGATGATTGCTGGTTCATACTGTCAGGACTGCCTGACTTTCTTATTGCCCATGTTTATTGCCCAGGTAAGGCCAGGGATGAAACAGAAAGACAGGTGTTTAGCAGGCCTCCATCCCTTCCTGGTCACTCTTCACTGTATGCTCAGCAGAGAAGTGATATAGAGAACCAGAGTAAATATTGACACTGTTGTAATATAACAACATCAGCAGATGTTGGCAGTAGACCTCTGTGCGTCCTACTCCCTTGATATCTTGAACCCGAGACAAGATAGAGCAGTGAGCTCTTCCTGGCTTAGGAGGTAGGATTTGAGACCCTGTATCTATTTTTGTGACCTCAAACCACTTTTTCAGCTTTCCTAGATTCCTGGTTCGCCGTTTATAAAGTGAATGTCATAGGTTGAAATGCCATGTAAAAATGGCAAAAAGGGAGATCATCTTGGCAGTACATATATTAAGAACTTACAACTCAAAAGTAAGATGACAAACAACTCAATTGAAAAATGGGCAAATGATTTGAACAAATATTTTACAAAAGGAGATATGAATGGCTAATAAACACATAAAAAGATGCTCAGTATCATTTTTCATCAGGAGATGTAAATTAAAACAAAACAGAATGGTTCAAACTCAAAGGCTGATAACCAAGTGTTGGCAAGGATCAGTACAACTGGTCTCATATGTTGCTGATGGGAATGTAAAATGGTACAACTTTGGAAAACAGTTTTTAGAAGTTAAACGTGTACCTACTGTCTGATGCAGCCATTCCGCTCCTAAGTATTTACCCAAGAGAAACGAAAGTGTATTATCCATCCACACAAAGACGTGTACATGAATATTCATAACACTTTTATTTGTAGTAGTCAAAAACTGGAAACAACTCAAATGTCCATCAACAGATGAATAGATCAACAGACCATGGTTTATCCAGCACATCCATATAAATGGCATAATATTCAGGAAGAAAATAAACTATTAATACAGACAACAACATGAATGAATCTCAAAATAATTATGCTTAGGGAAAGAAGCCAGACCAAAAAAATAAAAACCCAGTACAGCTGTGCGATTCCATTTATATAAAATTCTAGAAAATGCAAACTCAGTGGTTATCTCAGACTGGAGGTGTGGGGAAGGATGGACATAGGAAAACTTTTGAAGATTGTGAGAATGTTTGATGTCTTGATTATGGTGCTGGTTTCATGGGTGTATGCACATGTCAAAACCTTAAATCTGTGCAGTTTGCTATACATAAGTTATACCTCAATAAAGTTGTAAAAGAGAAAAGAAGAGAGGAAGGCAGAAAGGAAGAGGAAGGAAGGAAGAAAGGATGGAAGGAAGGGCTGGTACACATAGTAATATGGATGAATTTCAAAATCATTGTGCTGAGGGGGAGAAGCCCGACATATAGTACATACTGTATGACTCCACTTACATAAAATTCTAGAAAAAGCAAACTAATCTCTAGTGACAGAAAGCAGACCAGTGGTTGCCTGGGGTTTGGGGTGGAGGGAGGAATGGTCTGTAAAGGGGCAAGAGGAAGCTTCTGGGTGTGATAGAATGTTCCAATATTGATTATAATGGTGGCTTCACATGTTTATACATCTATCAAAACTCGTGGAATTTTACACTTTAAATGGATTTATTTACTGATGCAAATTATACCTACCTCAATAAAGTGAGTTTTAAAGGAAAAAAGACATTTTTTTTTAAAGGCTTTTGTTTAACTCCTGGTGCCAGGCATCATTCAAGCTGAGAATAACAGCACAACATATAGGCCTGAGAGGTGTTTTTGCTTAGGAAAAATATTAAAATTGGCCTCTCTGCTATGCAAGAGCCAACCCCAAATCCCATTCCTGAATGGAGACTTGTGGAACAACAAGAAACTAACCTGCTGTGTAAATAATATTAAAAAATTTGTTTTCACTAAGGTCAGAGTTAAAAATTTGACTAATATTCACAAGGGGTTATTGGAGGTTGGGGCTAGACTCAGGGGAGGTGGGGTCTTGGATTTTAAGGCGGGAGGACTAGGTTAAGAAAACCCTCATCCAATTGATAAAGCTGGTTCCTGAAATGTGGTGAGAGGTCAGGGTCTGAGGCGCAACAGGTGAGTAGAGGAGCTTTGAGGCAGGAACATGACCAGGAGTGAAGAGATTGTCATCTGTTTTGTTTTTCCCTTTTCTGTGCTGTATTTTCCCCCTCCTTGACCTGTCACCCGCAAGCCTTCAGTCAAGTTAGCTTAAATGCTACAATTTGATGTTAACTCTGTTTGAGGACAGTAATGGGGGCTGTATCCAGGTACAGTGATCTATGGAGAGCCATGGAAGCTTGGAGACATGATTACAAAGTCGCTAGACATGACGGTCAGGGAGGCGCAGAGTGGTGATGCACAGTGAAAGGTGACAAAAGCTAAGTCACAAACAGTCTAGGGAAACACATAAGTACTCCTCAGGGATTCTCGGAACTACAGCTGGAGGGAAATGGATTTCCTGCACTCAACTGGGAGTGAGTCGAGCACAGACTATATTATTGGGTGTTTAAAGGAAAGGTGACCACCTAAAAGATGGTAGCTTGGGGTCATTTGAGATATGAAGAGATTAACTACCACCACTATCCCACCTCCTAAGGATGTTTGGGCTGTCCTGAGTTATTAGAAAAATAGTCCTTAAGACCAGATTCATCTCTTCTATCTCAAAAGCTCAGAGGAGATCTATAGTATATGACCAAACCCTAACTAGTAATTGCCATTGGCTGATTGACGTCAGTTAACAACTGGACTTTGTACCTGAAAGAGAGTTAAAACTAAAGATAGTTGGGGGGAAATCATTTCCTCCTTGGATTACCTAGCAAGAAGATCAAAAATGAAAACCTTCGCTCACCTCACTCTTCTTGCTCTCCTTTTTGTAACCTCAGGTAAGGAACATTTAAACATTTTTAATTCTTTTAATCATGTCTGTTGTCTTTGAGGTGGAATCAACAGGCTTCCCCTACCAATTCCCTCAGTCTAAGAAGTAGACTATTTTGTGGATGAAATTTTCTCTCCAACTCAGCTCAAAGACACAAGGCATTTCTGTTTGCGATGAAGTAGTAAAGAGGCCCCTGGACTAAGATTTGTGGTTCAGCAAACCAGAGATTTCTCCTTTGAGTGTTCCTGAGGCCCAACAAGAGTGGTGTAGTAAGTTCCAAGGGCCCGGTGCCCTGAAGTAGCCTTCTCTTTGGCCCCAGATGTCATTGGGCCCTAATGCAGTGCAGGGACCTGGTTTAGTCCCTGCTTCTGCCATCGAGAGTCTTTTGACCCCTTTTACATGGGAATTAAGGTTAACCCTAGGCACATCCCTTAATCCATCTGAGTATTGGTGGGCTCTTCTATCAAATGTGTCGCTCTTATCTATGTCACAGATACTATCAGGCACAAGGTAAACCCTTAAGAAATGAGAATAGCAGCAGGATTAGGAGTAGCAGCAGGAGTACAGCAGGAGTAGCATGGCGAACTGGTAGATTATTTTCTTGCCCCTGGAAGAGCAATTGCTTATCTCTTCAACATTTCAGAATGACTATTTAAACCAGGCCCTGCTCAAAGGGAAGAGCCAGATTCTGCCATCCGGAAGCTCACAGACCCATGGGGGAGTCAGGTAGCCTCTTCAGCAGTTGTCTATATCCAAGGATTTAGGAATTGCTTCCTCACTAAAACTTTTAATTTTTTTTTAACTGATTGTCCATGTCAGAGTTCTTAAAGACAATTAAGGATTCTAGAAAACTGATCACTGGATCACTAAGAGTTTACTACCCCATATGTCCAGGGGCTCCTAAGTGTTGGAAAGGCACCTTTGATGATCACCAGAGCCCTTAGGACAAAGATCATCTCTATTCATCTTACTCTAACAAGTTCGTGTGTCTAGAATTATTCATGTGTAAACATTACTAGAAAAATATTTTTGAAAAGTTTAATCCACATTTAATGAGGTATTTTTATTTCATCATTCTTTAAACACACCCCTTCGCTTTCTTCCTTCATACCTATCAATGGCTAAAATGCTGTGTAATGGAAATTGGGGCAATTGTTTTAAATAGCGGGACAAAGGAATCCACTTCCAGGTTGTAAGAGCGCCATCTGGTGACATTTTCAATTGTCCTCACTGAGGACCGTGAGAAATATTAAACCCAGACGGACAGTTCTGCAACTATAGACATAAAAGATATTACATCTTTTTTTAAAAACTTGGGGTGACATTGCTTAGTAAAATTATGTAGGTTTCAAGTTACATTTCTATAATACATCATCTATATATTGCTTGTGGGTTCCCACTCAGAGTCAGTTCTCCTTCCATCACCATATACCGTGTTTCCCCGAAAATAAGACCTAGCCGGACCATCAGCTCTAATGCGTCTCTTGGAGCAAAAATTAATATAAGACCCGGTATTTTATATTATATTATATTATATTACATTATATTATATTATATTATATTATATTATATTATATTATATTACCTGGCATTATATTATATTATATTATATTATATTATATTATATTATATTATATTATATTATTATATTATATTCCCGGTCTTATATTAATTTTGCTCCAAAAGACGCATTAGAGCTGATGGTCCGGCTAGGACTTATTTTCGGGGAAACACAGCATTAGTACCACGCTCTAACTAACTAAGCTAACCGGCCACCCCAGTACTGCTCTAATTTTTATTATTTCCTTCTTTCTGCTGACTTTGGGTTTCATTTGTTCTTTTTCTAGTTCTTTAAGATGTAATATTACGTTGTTTATTTGGAATTTTTCTTGTTTCTTGAGATAGGCCTGTAATGATATAAATTTCCCTCTTAATACTGCTTTTGCTGCATCCCAATAATTTTGATATGATGTATTTTCATTCTCATTTGTTTTTATGTATCTTTTGATCTCTGCTTTTATTTCTTCTTTGACTCACTCATCCTTTAATAGCATGTTGTTTAATCTCCACATATTTGTGGTTTTTCCCATTTTCTTTTTGTAGTTGGCCTCCAATTTCAAAGCCTTGGTGTCTGAGAATATGCTTGGTATGATTTCAATCTTCTTAAATTTGCTGAGGCTAGTTTTGTGTCCCAACATGTGGTCTATCCTTGAGAATGTTCCATGTACACTAGAAAAGAATGTATAGTCTGGTGTTCTAGGATGAAGTGCTCTGTAAATGTCAATTGTGTAGATTTGATCTAATGTGTCATTTAAGGCTGATATTTCCTTATTGATTTTCTGTTTGAATGATCTATTCATAGCTGTCAATGGCGTATTTAGGTCCCCTACTATGTGTTTTTGTCAGTTTCTCCTTTTAGTTCTGTTAGTAGTTGCTTTATATATTTTGATGCTTCCTGATTGGAAGCGTGTATATTGATAAGTGTTATGTCTTCTTGTTATATTGTCCCCTTTATCATTATGAAGTGTCCATCTTTGTCTCTTGTTACCTTATTTATCCTGAAGTCTGTTTCATCAGATGTAAGTATGGCTGCACCCACTTTTCTCTGGATGCCATTTGCTTGGACTATTGTTTTCCACCCTTTCACTTTGAGTCTATATTTGTTCTTGTAGCTGTGTCTCTTTGAGACAGCACATGGTTGGGTTTTGATCCAGTCTGCTACTCTGTGACTTTTTATTGGTGAGTTCAGTCCATATACATTTAGGGTGATGATATTACATCTTAATACATATTAATTCTTTGTCATATTTTAATAACATTTTCCCAGTTTTGTCTGTTTAATTTTTAATTTTATTGTTATGGGGTTTTTTGTGTGTGTGTTTGGAAGTATTCACGTATTTTCATTTTTAATGTCGTCAACTATACAGTAATTCCTCAGTAAATGTCATTGATAGGTTATGTGACTTTAAGTAAAACAATGTATACTCAAACCAATTTTACCATAGGCTAATTGAATAAACAAGAGTTAAGTTCCTACATCATCTGAATAACGTCATAGCCAAACGATGTTGAATGAAACGCAGTTATTCAAGGACTTGCTGTATTTATTTTTCGGAAAATAATGGCTTGTGTACTAATTATAGCTGACCCTTGAACAAAGTGGGTTTAAATTTTTAAAATCTGAGTATAAGTGGACTCACGGAGTTCAAACCTGCTTTGTTAAAGGGTCAACTCTAATATTAAATAATAGTAGCTGCCATTATATATTTAATGTTCTATCTTCTGAAACTTGGTATTTTTGTTCCTCCAGTCACCAACCAAAACCCAACACCTCCTGCAAATCCTACCACCACAGTGACGGCATCTACTACCACAGCACCTGCTGCAAATCCTACCACCACAGTGACGGCATCTACTACCCCAGCATCTCCTGCAAATCCTACCACCACAGTGACGGCACCTACTGCCCCAGCATCTCCTGCAAATCCTACCACCACAGTGACGGCACCTACTACCCCAACACCTCCTGCAAATCCTACCACCACAGTGACGGCACCTACTACCCCAACACCTCCTGCAAATCCTACCACCACAGTGACGGCACCTACTACCCCAACACCTCCTGCAAATCCTACCACCACAGTGACGGCACCTACTACCCCAACACCTCCTGCAAATCCTACCACCACAGTGACGGCACCTACTACCCCAACATCTCCTGCAAATCCTACCACCACAGTGACGGCACCTACTACCCCAACATCTCCTGCAAATCCTACCACCACAGTGACGGCACCTACTACCCCAACACCTCCTGCAAATCCTACCACCACAGTGACGGCACCTACTACCCCAACATCTACTGCAAATCCTACCACCACAGTGACGGCATCTAATAGCACAGCAACTCCTACAAATCCTACCGCCACTACTGCACCTACTATCACCACTGTTTCTTCAGTGACTTCCAGTGATGTCACTTCACCAAACACCAGCAACACAAAGCCTGATACCACAGGTAAGAGGGACTCCCTTAAAGATGCCTCACTGAGGAATCATAGCATTGTGGAGGATGGTAGGCAAGTATATTCTACTGGGGTAAGGAAGTGGGTATAAAGAAACTCAAGTTTTCCTTGGATATGAACCCTTGTAATTAAAAAATCTGAGTCACAAAGGTTAGTAGTGATGGCAGAGACCCTAAAAAATTACGCGCATTTCCATTCTGTTCTCCTTTCCTTCCTACCCACCCTACCTCAAGCTGTTTGCCAGATGTGAAATATTTTGTGAACTTGGACTTTATGAAAGCTATTTTTCCACCTGCCCTCTCCCTAAGAGGTTTTTAGAAATAGTTTCAGCTTGTTTGTGAAGGCCAGGTTCAAATAAGCACCAACTCTTTAGCCCCACCGGTCTTGCTCCTTTACCTAAGGAAGGAGTAAGTTCTATCCTGACTCCTTATCAAATGTGATTGAAAAATAGAACAAGTTATGATGGTGGCTGATCACAATTTGATATTTGAGCCAATTTTTGGAATTTGAGCCTGAGAGATAAAAAGCCAAACAACAGCAGTACTCATATAGTCCTAGACATGACCTGGGCCATTGCCCAAAGGACAGATATTCTGGGGATACTGTCTAAGAGATGGCAGTTGGCCTCAAGCCAAAGTTATTGAAATAAACCATTTGACTCATTTCCCAAGGGTTGGTCTAGAATAGGGGTCAACAAACTTATCAATAAAGGCAAACTAGTAAATATTTTAGGTTTTGTGACCCACAATACAGTCTCTCTTACAACAACTCCACTCTACCATTTTAACATAAAAGCAGTCATAGTCAATATATAAATGAATAGGCCTGGCTGTGTATCAATAAAACTGAATTTATAAAAACAGAAGATTGACCAGATTTGGCTCATGAGCCATAGTTTGCCAATTCCTTGTCTAAAAGAATCCTCAAACCTAAGCTTCAAGGGTCTATATAAACCCTGTCATTCTCAGATAGGGAAATGGAGGCCCAGCGAGGCCAGCAACTTGCCCAAGGTCAAAGAGCAAGTTGATGTCTCCACACACTCATGTCTTTTGACTTCCCCAGTGTTCCTTGATAAATCTAAAGAGTAGATGGTTAAGCAAATGGAGCCAGAGCCTGTATGTAAGGCCTGGTGCCCAGTGTTTCATGTTCGGAGGGGCCACTCTGCAGGCTAGGTCAAGCGGGACACAGCTACATAATCAGCTCTCCTGGAGTCAGGAAAGGGAGCTTTTCTAAGCCATTTCTGCTTCCCCAGACACTCTCTGTTCTGGCTCTGTCACTAACTGGGGGGGATGGGGCAAACCACTTTGTGCTGGGCTTCAACTTACTCATCTGTGTTAAGGTGTAACTGAACCAAATAACCACCAAACCTTCCAGCTGAAACATCCCCTGACTTTATTCCTGACACAAAGAACAAGCTGTCAGTCCTTTATTGCCAGAGAGAAAGCATTCCAGGAGTTATTTGTCTGGTGGATCCAAAGTGGATTTGTGCTCAGTTTCTTCCCTAGGATTTCCTAAATCATCCTTGCAAGGTGACTGAGGTGTTTTTTTTTAAAAAAGCTACTTGCTTCACTTAGAATATTGACTCTCACCTTGTCAGAAGGGTGAGCCTTACTGTTTATTAGATACTACACTATGCCTCCTTTTGGTCCCATGCAGCATTTTTTAACTCTTTAAAATAAAATTTTAAAGTAGACTTTATTTTTTAGAGCAGTTTTAGATTCATAGCAAAATTGAGAGGAAGGTACGGAGATTTCTCATTTATCCCTGACGTTACATATGCATAGCCTCAGTCATTACCAACGTCCCTCATCAAAGGGTACGTTTGTTACAACTGATGACACATCATGATCACCCATAGTCCACAGTTTACGTCAGGGTTCACTGAGGGTGTTGGTACATTCTATGAGTTTTGAAAAATGGAATCCACGTATCTATCATTATAGTATCACATAAAGTACTTTCACTGCCCTAAAAATCTTCTACATTCCACCTATTCATTCTTATCTTGCCCCAAACCCCTGGCGACGTCTGATCGTTGTACCGTCTCATAGTCGTCTCTTCTCTAGAATGTCGTGTAGTTGGAATCCTACAGCATGCAGCCTCCTCAGGTTGGCTTCCTTCACTTAGCAATATGCATTTCAGTTTCCTCCCTATCTTTTCATGGCCTGATTATTACTCAGTGCTGAAAAGCTCATTTCTTTTTAGCACTGAATAATAGTCTGTCATCTGGATGGACCACAGTTTGTTTATTCATTCACCTACTAAAGGACATCTTACTTGCTTCCAAGTTTTGGCAATTATGAATAAAGCTGTTACAAATACTTGTGTGTAGGTTTTTGAATGGACTAAGTTTTCAGCTCCTTTGGGTAAATACCGAGGAATGTGATTGCTGGATCCTCTGGTAAGAGTATGTTTACTTTTATAAGAAATCTCCAAACTGTCTTCCAAAGTGACTGTGCCATTTTGCTTTCCCACTGCAATATTGCTCCACATTCTCATCAGCACTATTTTATTTTATATATATATATATATATATATATATATATATATATATATATATATATATATATAGAGAGAGAGAGAGAGAGAGAGAGAGAGAGAGAGAGATTTTATTGGGGAAGGGGAGCAGGACTTTATTGGGTAACAGTGTATACTTCCAGGATTTTTTCTAAGTCAATTTGTTGTCCTATCAATCGTAGTTGTGGAGGGCGCAGCTCAGCTCCAGGTATAGTTGCTGTTGTTAGTTGCAAGAGGCGCAGCCCACCATCCCTTGCGGGAGTCGAACTGGCCACCTTGTGGTTGAGAGCCCACTGGCCCATGTGGGAATCGAACCGGCAGCCTTCGGCATTAGGAGCACGGAGTTCCAATCTCCAGAGCCACCGGGCCGGCCTTATTTTATATTTTTTAATAAAAGTAAATTAGGTCCATAGTTATGGAAAAAGAAGCTTAAACAGGGCAAAATATATGCAGTAAAAACTAAATCTCGCTCTCATCCTAAATCTCTAAGACCCAGACTGCCGGTTTCCTTCCCCAGAAACCAATTTTATGGCCAGTTTCTTGTGTCTCCCTCCGGAGATAATCTATGCAAATATAAACATATATATTTATGTGTTTGTGTGTATTCTGTTTTTTTATCACAAAAGAGAGCATGTTATACACATTGTACCTTATATGTAGATTGTTTTTAAAAATCTATTTCTACCTAGGAGTTCATAAGCATTCAGACAGCTCTGAAGGTTGTCAGACATTTAGTTTACTCAGAAATCAAAGTTCAGAATCATTTCATTTGACAGAGATGAAGAAAATGGCCAGGCAAGATCACCATTTGGCCACTGACCTAACTTTCTTCCCTGGATCCCATCAGATCTCTGGAGATAGGAAAGGTGCTGCACCCTACCTGGTCTGGGAGTCCTGGCCAGTGGTATGGGAACAATTGCAACATTATTCTCACCATTGATTCAAGTTGTCCACTCAGAAAGCCAGAGTAGGGTGTCTGTTCATCAATTCCTCTCAGAATTTTCACTGAATTAATCTACACTCCTCCTTTAACATCCCTTTCCTTTCTTTATGGATCTGTATACCACGTATGCTAACGAGAATTTAACCTCTAGTTTCTAGAACTGTCTTGCCTGTTCCTTTCTATAAGACAGTTATTTACACCGTCCTAAAAATGTGATGCTTTCTCTACAACAGTTTTGGGGAGGACCAGCTAGTGTTAGAGGATCAGACATCAAGGTTCCGGAGGTTCCTTGCGATCCAAAGATTCCTGACTCCTTGGAATTAGAAGACTGCTCTGAGCGGACTCTTGCCCCCCCAGCCTCTGACCTTTATTGTTGACAAGCACTTGCTTCCAGAATTTCAGCAACAAACTCCCTAGATACATAATAAAATCTGTACTTGTTTCTAGCTCTTCTAATCGTGTGCCCTGGAGTAACACAACGAAGGACTAGAAAGTGCCCCAGGAGGGAGGCGTGAAAATGTAAAAGTATGTTTTTGGGTGTTATTTGTTGCTCTGTTTTCATCTCTTTCTTCTCTACCTCAGGTCCTTGCAAAAAAGATACCTGCAAAGATGGTTCTTCATGTGTTCGTCTGAATACGGATCATTTTTGCCTGTGTGTAGATGGATATTACTATAAGTCTTCCAAATGCAATAAAGGTGAGTTACAAAGGATGAACCATGCAGAGCTGCATCTAATACCTAAAGTGGAATTGAAAACTTAAAATAATGGCAAAAAGAGCTTCCAGAATACTAGAGGTAGAGGAAAATTTGGAGGCAACAAAGGCCAGCAAAACGGAAAAATGGCGCCTGCCTTTGTCTCAGTGGGACTAAATGTGAGAGGAAATTGGCCAAGTCAGATTTGTGAGTTAGTCCTGAAGGTCTGGCAGTAGATGTGTCCCTTTACTTTATCTGTTCAAGGGACCAATGCTACAAGGACAAAATGAGAATGATAGTTGTCGGAGGCCCTGGAAAAGTATAAAGACTGCACAAACACAAAGTGGTGCCATTCCACGAGGACACTGACATGGTATAAGAGGGTATGCCTAAGACCACACTGTTAGACAAGCCTGGAACCCGGGTCTTCTGACCGTGGTTCAGTTCTCTGTCATAGAATTTGCTTGCTCCATAACAGCAGACCCCATTTTTAGAAACTTAAGAGCCTCTCAGCTCTAGAAATGAACTTTTGGAGCAAATCACCATAAACTTGACGTAACACTTTTTTGGTTAGATCAGCTGGGTGCTATGACGGTCCAAGGCTGTTTCCTGTGTTATAAACTATTATCTGTTTCATGAATGAGAAATATCCCCCCTTGCCAGAGAAGATCAATTGTATAGAAAACAAATGTATAGTATTGTCCACTGGGATTAGAGATATTTCAAAAGCCAAAATGGTGTTCTTATTTTTAGCACTAATAATCTCATTTCTGGGGACCCACTCTAAGTAAATGACCCCAAATATAGAAAGCCTTAGGCTTAGGCACGAAGATGTTCATTGCAACCTTCCCCCCCTTTTGAAGGGAATATATATATATATATATATATATATATATATATATATCATAGAATATTATGCAGCTTTAAAACATGGTAGTTATGAAGACTATCCCAAACCATGATAGGTAATGGTTTGGGAAAACACTTATTATGTAATAATAAGTAAAGTAAATAATAAGTAAATAATAAGTAAAGAAGATTCATGATATAAACTTGGAATTATAAACATATAAACTTTGCATAGGAAAAAAGGAGCTGGGAGAAATACAGGTTTCCCCTACTAACTGAAAGTACAACGGTCCTATGAAAACTTCTGTAAGCTGAAATGGCATAACATGAAGAAGCAATTACCTTAGGACACATCGTGCTAATGGATGCACAGTTATAGATAAGGCACAGATGCTCACAGACAGAATTCAAAGCTCTGGTGGCTGGATGCCGAGACACTGAGTAGGGTTCCCAGGAAAGGAGCCTCTATAACAGCTACCTCTATACGAGCTGCCTCTATAACAGCTCGCTGCAAAAAAAATGCTGACTGCTATTTTCAAATTTCACCTTTTTTCATAAAAGCAAAAATTCTCTTCAGGTTTCTTTTGGTTATTAAAAACAGATAGTAACATAGGTCTTTCATAAAGCAAACTTTTGAAAAGTGGGGGATCCCTTATACCAAAATAAAAAAGGTAGTGTTAGGTTGGGTAGGATTTGGGGTAACATTTTTCATATTTCCACGCTCCCTATAGTATCATCATGTATTGTTTAGAATTTTTTAAATGTATGTTTTAAACAAAATGAAAATGACCCTCTTTACATTGAAACATTACAGAAAGATTCTGCTTGAATTTCAGGAATGATATTCCCTGGAAAAATTACAGTAAGCATATCAGACACATCTAACTTGGAAAATAAATTGTCTGCAGCCTATCAACAATTATATAAAAAAGTTGTTAAATTTGTAAGTATCATTCAACCTTCCTTCCTGTATAAGAATTCTTTATTCTAACACCGAGTTGCAGAGCGTAGGGCTGGAAATTCAGGTGGTCCACACTGGTACAGTTGTTCCAATTGTTCAAATAATGAAATATACCCTTACTGGTTGGCCGACAGTAGCTTTCCTGAGCCCCCTGGGTGCTACTACTGCCCTGTTACCCAGGCCCCCTTCTGGGACCTGTGGGCTTCCCCAGGACCCTACTTCTAAGTAACGCCTGGCTCAGCAGAGGTCCTTTAGAAGCTTTCTCCAGCCATGCCATACTCATCATTACATAAGCTATCATAATATTTTTAAATGGACAGGTAAACGTAATGATGTTTTAAAATAAATTATTTCCACAGCATTAAAGAGAAAAAAATTTAAAGAAGTTTGTTTTTTTCTTTAGCCATTCCAACTTGCATACATTTCTGTGCTAGTATGACTTTTTCTTTAAGGTCTGGAAGAGAAACTCCATCTGAATTGATATCTGTTACTTTTTTTCCCCACTGTCAAAAATGTCAAAATGAACAATAGCTTCATTTCATTTTGAGTTATTGTGAGTGAGTGGGAGGGTCAAAATGAGCTCTCCATTCTAGAACCACAGCTGTTAGACCTGGAAGGGACCTGCAGAGGGCCTCTAGCCAGTGTTTCTCAAAGTTTAGTAAGACTTTAAAACCTACAGTCTTATTCTATGGTAATATCCTTTCATTCATAATTATATCATTACAAACGAGTTTTGTTAATTAGAATTGGTAAAGTGTGAAAAACAATTATCCAAATGATTTTCCGGATTGTACAGACAGAAAGAGTACTGGTGATGGAACGGCCGGTGCCTGGCACTGCTGGGATAAACAGCGTGGCTGCTGTTTCCCAGGAATTGCCCTGGCCCCTTTGTCGTCCTACCTGTGCCCGATGGGCCAGCTGGCCATGACTTCTCTTATCCTGGATCTGCGTTCCTATTTGCCAGCTTCGATGATAGATAGTCAGTACATTGAAGAAGGCAACATCAATATGTTCCTATTTCCGGGGAGTCCCTTGGTTGTGTCGCATGGCTTTACAGAGCACTGGCCACGGTGGCCACTGCCTTTCCCAAACTTGCTTCGGGTCTGAGTGTCCAAAAGCCCCCTCCAGCCACAGGCCTGTGCCCTGGTCTTCAGAGACCAGTTTAGAGACTTGATCTCAGTCAGATTTTGATGGTCCCAGGGGGACCAGGGAGGGGATAGAGCATTCTTATAATTTCGAAGAGGCTTTTGTCCAAAAGGGATATGCCAGAACTCCCTTGCAACTCCTAGAGATAGGAAAATAGAGACAATTTACTTTCTTCAAGGTCCTCTTAGCAGACTTTGTAACGGTCCTCAGAGCAGACTCTGAGCCAGGGCAGTCCTAGCTCAGGCCTTGAGAACTCTCCCAGGGTCCATTTTCTACATAGCTAAATCCAAATGGTAGTCCGCAGAGGGATTTGGAGTCCCCCTGTTGTATGCTGTGTCTAGCATTTTATGGGTACTATTTCTAATTCTCAAAATAGCCCCATGAGGGAGATAATACTATTTTGTGGATGAGGCAGTCGAAGAGCAAGGAAGGAACTGACTGAAGGTCACTTCAGCTGATGATGTAGGAGGTTGGAATTTGAACCCAGATCTGCCTGACCACAGAGCTGCTTCTCCTTCTCCTCACTACCTGGCTCTGTTGTGCAGTGGAGACCAGGCAGGCCTGTTTGGATAGTACCTGGCTTCTTGTCAACCTTACTTAGAGCTGTTCAGACTTAGAGATGTATATCCCAACATCCTCAAGGGTGACCTGGAAGAGAAAAAGAAAAAAAAAAAGGAAAAACTTTCTTCTATGCCAGATGCTAATTTCACAATCTCTTCTTTGGGATTAAGAAAATTAAATGGGCAGTGGTCAGTAGGGGAACTGAAGGATCTTGGACATTGTCCAGAGAATTCGTTCCCTATGTTGATTCCCAGTGACCTGATGGTTTACAGATACACCAGCCATTCCTAATATTTAAAAGAATTAAAAGGAATATTGACATATTCTGGATATAAGGCTGCCCAGACTAACTAGAGCATCAAATTTATTTGAATTTGATAGAATAAAAGAGAAATTAGTTAACATCTTAAGTCACATTGGTGGCCACAATCTTTTAAAACGTGGGGTCGCCATGGGGAGAAACATAAGAAAAAAATCACGGATTATAAAAATGTTGCATCAACCCAGTTCAACACTCATGCAATAAATTTGGAGACTGGGGCCCAAAGAGGGGAAGACATGTCCATGCTCATGTCTTTCATATTTAAAATTCATTCCATCATCAGTCAACCAATGTTTATCGAACTTTTCCTGGGGGTTGCCCTATGCTGAGGGCTGTGGGGTGGGGGTGGCGGAAGTTGTATCATAAGAAAGAAAAAAACAAACCCCATTCTTGGCACCAAAGAACTTACGTTCTAACTGGGCCCTTCAGCCTACCTCCACCTCACCCCTGCCAGAGGTTCTAGCTTTATCTCTGGCTACTTCTCTATGAGTATCTAGAGTTGTCTCTGCTCTTAGAACACAACTCAAGCCTAATAAGATCCATCTGCTCTGGAGCCCCTTCCAGCACACAAAGCTGTGTGTCATATAGTCCATCTCATTTCATACACAGTATAGCCCTCCATAGTAGAAATTACTGCTATCTCAAGCTTTCCAATGAGAAAAGTAAGGTTCAAAGAAAAATTATGCAAATTATGGAAGAAACTTTCTTTGAACTGCCATGGTAGATTGGGTCTGCCCAATTTTTAAATTTCTTAGTACCCTGGCATAATTCCTTGGGCAAGGTAGGCAATGAAAGAAGTGTTCCTTGGGGAAATTGATGCATGCATATAGATAAGTCTAACAAATATGTGGAACTTTACCATGACTTTGAAAAGACAAACTTAAGGTGCGGCCTGATGGCTCAGGTAGGTTAGAGCACGAGCTCTGAACAACAGGGTTGCTGGTTCGATTCCCACATGGGCCAGTGAGCTGCGCCCTCCACAACTAGATTGAAGACAATGAGCTGCTGCTGAGCTTCTGGAAGGGCAGCTGGTTGGCTCAGTTGGTTAGAGCGCGAGCTCTCAACAACAAGGTTGCCGGTTCAATTCCCTCATGGGATGGTGGGCTGCGCCCCCTGCAACTAAAGATTGAAAACGGCGACTGGACTTGGAGCTGAGCTGCGCCCTCCACAACTAGATTGAAGGACAACGACTTGGAGCTGATGGGCCCTGGAGGAGCCCACTGTCCCCCAATATTCCCCAATAAAATAAAATAAAATAAGACAAACTTAATAAGTTAGTTACCTTAATTTTTAAGAGTATGATCATTAATTTGGCTAAGTGTTTGAGGTTTCCATCTTTTTCTTGGATAATGCTGACTTATACTAAAATCTTACTATTTTACAACAAAAATCACTAAAAGGTGTTAGAGAGCATGTTAAGAATAAATAATTTGCTGTGATGAATTACATGTATTGATACATAGCAGTTTAGAAATGTATTTGTGCTAAAACCTAGATACAGTACCACATTCCCCCCCTCTTTGTAGGTGTTAATAAATCTGTTCTCCTCCTCCCCAGTTTGAAGATGCATTTATCAGTTCTACTTTTGGACAGACTGTAATTCAGGATGTAAGGTAAGTTCGCTGTGTACTAAGTTTGCTTGGAGGCAGGTGTGCATTTGCCTAATTTCTCGTCTTTTCTTGAGTTTCCCCAGGCAGCACAAAGGTTGTCCAGTGGGAAGTCACAAGTCAAGCAGAGGTGGTCAGTCTGATGTCACACATCCCTTGGCCTGAATGGACAGAGTGTAGTCTGGGGACAGCAAGATGCTGTCTGTGATTGATTGTTCAGTAATTTGCACACATGGCTCAGTGCATCACCTGGGTCAGTTTGTTTAGTTCGATTCCTTGGCTACAAAACACACCTGGTCAGTCCCTGGAATGTGCATTTTAGGGGGCCACGAGGCGAATAAGTGGCTCATGGCCATTTCTTCCCTCATATAGGGGCAGTGAGGGAGATAAGAACACCCACATCTCATACCTGGCTACTGAAGGGCCAGTGGCGAGTTCTTTCTGCAGTAAGAACAAGCATTTATTGAGTATGTCAATATGCAATGACCAAAGAGGGACCAAAGAAACAAAGGATTCTCAAGAAGGTAGTGATTCCATTTCGGCCTTCTCTGAGGCGTGTTAACACACAAGTGCTGCAGCCCGAGGAAAGAAGGCTCTAAGATGAATGAAGTTGTGCAGAAAAAGCAGCCCTGGTGTATTCATATTTTATGGTTTTTGTTATTGCATCTATCTTTATAAGCTTAGTCAAAGTCTTTGTGGAATAAGATACAATAAATATTTATACATATAAATTCAGAGAAGGACTCCTGAAGGTGGTGAGTTTAGAGCTTGGTGGCTAACGAAAGGCAAGTGTGATTGGCAGCCAGAAGACCAGCAGGCAGACTAAAGGAAGGCACAGTTCCCACAAGGTGAGGGGCAGACAGCAGGCAGAGAAGCTGGACCCCAAGGCAGAGGCTCTGAAACTGGAGGTTCACAGTAGACAGCTGCTGGAGGGCTAGACATTGTTTCAGGACATTCAGTTTGGGTTAGGGGACAGCAGCGAGTTCATGCATTGGACAGGACTGCATAAAACAGCAACAGTGAGGTGTGATGGCTTCAGCCAAATCTGCACTTCAATCCTGTCCTTGGCACTTCCTCACTGCATGAATGGGCAAGAGTTTTAAATCTCCGAACTGTTGTTACCTCATCTGCATACCTGGGATAATTTGGTCAACTTTCCTGGAATCTTGGGAGGAATTAATAAAAGAACATTTGAAAGATCCCCTGAACAAAGTGCCTGGCACATAGATGATTTCAACACTATGTGTTTGCTCCTATCTGTTTCCCTTCCAGAATGTGGGACCCTGAAAGTGTGATGGAGAGCTGGTCCCACAAGGTCATCTCTAAAACTGTGGCACTCCATTCGTTCTTACAGAGTTACTTAAAGGGAGCCAGGGATGTTTGGAGACAACCTTTTACCTGTGAGCTCAGTATACTGGCAAGAAACTAGATCCCCCATGGTGGCTGTGGCAGGGCTAATGGACCTTAGTCTCACCTAGAAGACATTTCTTAGGCTCCAGTCCAATGCTTTCTCCTTTGAATCCCCACAATATTTATCAACTGTACAAATGTTGAAATCAAAAGGATACTCAAAATTTCTCTAACTCTCAAACTTCTCTTTGGACAGAGGTGGAAACTCAGGCTCAGACAAGCTATGACTGATCTTGGGCCACAAAAAATGGTGGCAATCTTGGGTCTTTATCTCAGGTCTCTTAACTCAAAGTTTAGTGCTCTAGTCATTTATGCTTTACCTTTTTGTGTCACTTAGGTACACAGTGGCTCCCTTAATTCATGAGTATAATGTCTTGACTTCTAAATTGGAGTGTAAGCTAATAGATTCTTTGAGTGAATTAATTATGGTTGGCATTTCTTTCCAAGCCCCACTGCAAAATTACACTGTAGTTCTGGTCATTTTGTAACTGATAAAGAATAACTTGTATCAAGAATCCCTTTTTCATTGCCCTCTACCTTCCTTGCCACCTCCAAATCCTATCATAAATGAATCACGGGAGATAATTTAAAAATAAGAATGCTGAAGCCATTTTGTTTTTTTGGACTATCTTTTGAGGTGATTGTTCCTGAAAACAGAATTTGGTAAAAATTTTGGATTATCTTGATTGTTCTGGAAAACCAACATGGCTGTAAACATTTCTTAAGTAGGTTGGCTATGTTTTCAAGCTTCTGTATGTATTCAAACATCAAAATGGAGTAGAGAAAAAAAAAAAAACTGGACAGCAAAAATATACCCTGAGTCTTAAAAACACACAGCCACACATCAAATAAGAAGGGAATTTTTTAAAGTCCTTTTATTTCTCTCTAAGTGCTTGTATCACTTGATTCCTTTTGGGCACCAAAAGAATTAGAACTTGGCCCAACTGTTCTTAGGGCTCCAAACTGCAGTGCTAATTAGAGAGAGAAACTCTTACCAGGTCTCGCTCATACAGACACTCGCTATTTGGTGACGTGACTTGGTAATATATGTTCATATTTCCCACCGCCCCATCTCCCCCTGTTTCAGTTCTCCTCTGGGTCCTGTGGACCCAGGCCCAGTCACATACCCACTTCTCCTGCTGACTTCCTGGCCTTTTCTAGAAATGACCCAGACTCTGTATGGTTGATTACTGTTCACTCTGCGCATGTGGAGGAACACATGCCTCTCTGTCTCTCTCAAAGTTCAAATCTGAGGTGTCACAGCTCAACAAGAGGCTTACTCTTGATTTTCTACAGAAAATGGCAACTTATTAGTTTGGATGTTACTTGTTCTAGATCCTAAAAATGATTGTTCACAATTTTTCTGAGTATCCTCCAATGGGACATTGTTTTAGCCATAGATTTCCTCTGAACACACATTGAATAGAGCTCTCCAGGCCTATAAATGGCCATCTTATTGAAACCCCAGGCCTCCATATTGGGGCCCCAATTGTGGATATAGGACTGTGGGTCAGAGCTAGAACTGGGAGACCTGGGAGTCTGGGAGGTTTAGAGACCAATTTGTTGATGCTTCGGTTCAATTCACCAAATGATGGCTTCATTTCATTTTTAGGATATCTCCTTCAGCAAGATCTGAAATGCGTGCCGATGGCCAGGGTGTTATTGTAACAGTAGTAAACCTTTTCCCAGAAGCTACTAAAGAAACTGAGACGACTGTGTCTAATGCAATTAATAAAGCAATTAGTCAAGGCAACTCTGATGGCGTTACAGGATACACCAGTAAGTAGTAAATAATTTTACTCAAAGTTTACCTAAAGACCTACCTACCTTTTTCTAAACTTTTCCATTGTATGTGAGAAGGGGGAAAGAAGAATTGGATAACGGAATCTACTGATGTCTCCAGGTTTCCTTTTAACTTGTCCATTCTTCCTCCCTTTCTTCTCTCACTCAGCTTCTATTTTTCAACCATCTCCCAAGTCGTCAAACTGACCCCTTTGTTTCTCTTTTTGGAAGGTAGTCTTGGACAAATAGTCTCTGGACAAGGAAAGGTGAAGCAAGGTGAAACAAGGGGGCTTTATACCAAGCTATGGCCCAAATGATTTGAGGAAGTTTTGTGTATCCTGCTTCCCCTTTAGGCCAACACATAAGCCCGTGGCACAGCTACAACAATTCACTTTTGCTGTGCTACAAACCACCCCAAAACGCAGTGGTCTAAAACAACGACTGTTTATTTATTGCAATGCCATCATTCCTTGGGTCAGAATGTGGGCTGGGCTCAGGTGGGCAGTTCTGCTGCTCTCGGCCAGGCTTGGCTGATCTCTGCTGGGCTCACTTAAGCAATTGCTGTTAGCTGCTGGGTAGGTAAGCTGGGGACTGACTGATCTAAGTTGGCTGAGTTGGTTGGTTTGTCTCTGCTCCATATGGTCTCTCATTCTCCAGCAGGCTAGTCCTAAAGGGTTTCAAGAGCAGCAAGAGGATAAGTTTCAAAGCACAGGTATTTCTCAAGTCTCCGCTTATGTCACATTTACAACTGTCCTGATGGCCAAAGCAGTTCACATGACCAAGCACAGTGTGGCAGGCACTACCGAAGGGTGTGGATACAGGAAGACATGAATAAATGGACACTATTACTATAATCAACCCATTACAGCAGTCACCAGAAGTTCCTTATCTCAGAGATACCTGTTAGAGCCAGTTCTGCTGGAAGCTTGGTGCAACTGGTTCTCCGTCCTGGTTGCCAAATCTAAATGCCTCTGTTAAGGCACAATTGACCTGACTTTTCTGTAGCATCTGACACTGGTCTTCTTTTTCTGAAGTCCTCTTTTCCTTGGGACTCCACCCACTGTTCTCCTAATCCCCTTCCTGCTTCCCTCATTCTTTCTTTTTTTTTTTTTTTGATTCTTCTAAGACTCCTTCTTAGTCTCTTAAATTTTTGCTTTTTAATGATTGTAACTTCCTTGGCCTATTGTGCAAAGCTTGTATCTCTTTCTGAAAATATAAACAAATCCTGTTCATTTATAGTTTTTCAGCACCTTTTCTCTTTCTTCAAGAATTCACAAAGATTCTCACTATTCTCTCAGGACCTGGAATGTAAATGCTGTATGATAAAATTCTTAAAATTCTATCAGGAAAGATGGGGACTCCCCTGTACTCTTGCCTGTCCTTGGGCTGCAGTCACTTTAGTCATGTCCGTTCAACTCTTTTCAATGTAAGTATTACTTCCTGGCAGAAGAGACTGGAGAAAAATAGTTGTGGAGCCATTCTGTCTTTCTCATGTTATCCATCAACATTACACCAACCAGGCCTGGCCTTTCCACGAGCCCCTATAGCATGGAAAACACACACACACACACACACACACACACACACACACACACACCTTCATTCATTTGCCCACTTTTCCATTTTAACTCTTTGCTCTTTGTTGTTGGATTTTTGTTGTTGTTGTTATTTTGGGTTTTGTTTGTAGCAAACCTGAGCTCATTTGGTGCTCTAGACTTTGTTACATTTTTAATATTCTGTCATTGGTTATGGGAATTTCTTTCCATGTTTTGTGTATGTCTTTAATCTGACAACTTTCTCTGCAAACCATGCCAGTTTCTCAAATTACCTGACCCTCTCCCCCACTTTTTTTTTAGCGCTCCTTTAGCAGCTACACAGTTAGAATTACATTTTCAGAGCTTCTGATATTCTTGAACTATATCCATCTTCCAGAATCTCATGCCACATAATGACACCTTTTCCTTTCTGAACACTTCAATATTTACTCTGTCAAAGTCATACTCCTCTCTCTGGCCATCACTTAGTCCTTGTCTCCCAAGGGACCCATCACTTCTACCTGCTAGTCAGAATCCTTGGGTCAGAATTTGGTGCAGAGTAGCAATTCCTACAAGCAGAACCTGTACTCTCTGGAAGATGAAATTGTCAGCAAGGTAAGACAAACCTTATCATACACTACTTTTTGACTAGATGCAACTTCTAGCACGTGTGAGGAAGTTGAGGGTCCGTATCAGCATGGAGACTGACCACTCAGAGTGGTTGCCAGCTGACAATAACGAGTGCATTCTTCAAGACAAAGTTGGGGTCCCCTATGCAATTCTCTCATTTAGGCTCTCCTTAGTAATTGCCTTGGCTATAAGCCCAGCATACTTGAAACCATTTGGTCTCAGCTCTGAGAATTGCTCCTCTCAATATCTGACAACTTCTCTCTTCATCTCTCTACTCTGAGACCAGGCATGTGTTCTTAGATACATTACTAAATTACCACATGGTGCCAGCAGCGAGAGGTGTCCACCAGAGCACGAACTGCCCAGCAAATGAAGTGAGAGGCTCAGAACTTTTAGAGGAAAACACCTTTTCCTGCTCTCCTGCTTTTGCTGCAAAGACAGATTCTTTCTTCTGTGTCAAAAGTTGTAGAATCTCTTTCTCTAGACTTTTAACTGGAGGCATTTTTAAATGGCAGGTGATGAAGGAAAGTTTGTCACAAGTCTGGGATGTTTAGGAGAGAGTAACCACATAACTATTCTACTTTCTACTCTCTCTCCCTCTCGTCTATTCTTAGATTCATCTTTTTGTTCCTAATGCCTTCCGACCTAATTAGACTACCATTCTTTTTAAAATTTATTTTTCAATTACAGTTGACATATTATAATAGTTTCAGGTGTACACACAGTGACTAGACATTTACATAACTTATGAAGTGATCACCCCGATAAGTGTAATACGCACCTGACACCATACATAGTTATTACAATACTATTGACTATATTCCTTATGCTGTACTTTACATCCCCATGACTCTTTTTGTAACTGGTGATTTGTACTTCTTAATCCCTTTCACCTTTTTCACCCAGTCTCCCAATCTCCCTCCCATCTGGTAACTATCAATTTGTTCTCTGTATCTATGAGTTTGTTTCTGTTTTGTTTTGCTCGTTTATTTTGTGTGTTTTTTTATATTCCACATATACAACAAATTATATGGTATTTGTCTTTCTCTGCCTGATTTATTTCACTTAGTATGATACTTAAATTTCTCTTAGTATAATACCTAAATAAATACCTAGGTACATCCATAATATCACAAATTGCAAGACTTCATGCTTTTTATGGCTAAGTCATAATCCATTGTATACATGTACCACATCTTCTTTATCAATTCTAGACTAACATTCTTAAAAGATTGCTTTTGCATGGCATGTTTCTGCTCAAAATCTACCAATGGCTTCTCAGGCTTATAGGATAAAAGTCAATGTGCTTAACCTGGCATTCAACGCTTTCTATACTGGTGAGTGAACAAAAGAATGATCATTTGTTGAGGCTCCACTTGCATTTACATTAGCTCGCTCAATTCTCACAAAAATCATGTGAAACAAGAATTATTAGCCTCATTTTATAGATGGAAGGGGTGTGGGCCCACCAAAAATCAAATGATCAAACAGAGAGAGCCCACAGCCAATAAATACGAGAGCCAAGAATTTTCTATTCCACTTCACAACACTGCCTTTCCCCCACCCAAATACACCACCACTCCTTCCTGACAAGAATTCTGTGCTGCTTTTCATGCCTTGTTTACTCCACTTAGAAAGACTTTGTCTCTCCTTTGACTGTTCAAATCTTCCCTGTCTTTTAAGACAGCCAAAGTCCCATCTCCTCCATGATGTTATCATTAGCTACTTGAGCCCCTGAATTCCCATTGAACTTAAAGTCTGGATTATGAGTTGCTTGAAGCAACTCTGTATGGGTTCAGATATATAACTCTGCAAAGATGGGACCCAAAAGTTTTGGAGCTACTATGTCCCTTGTGGAACCCAGCACAGCACTAGGAGCAAAAGAGACATTGGACTTGAACATAATTGCACTGCATTGAATTGAATTAAATTGAGTTGACTAATGTAAGAAAATCGTCATGGAAGAGAGGATTGGGGAGTTGGATTTCAGAATCCCAGATTTTCATTTGTTAAATTCCAAAACTAAGGCAATTATAACACTAATGGAGTGGGGTGCTTTCACAAGTTGTTTTATCCATATTGTCTCGCTGAATACACTTTTGAATTATTTGTGCCCCTCAGAGCAAGATCGGTGTGACTTTTATGGTTGTGTAGACAATAATCAAGATGGCTGTAGCAATGGTTTACAATGTGAATGCAAAGAGGGGCTGGAAAGACCTAACCCACAGATCGCTTTTTGTCTTGGTAAGTGTTCCGCCTGCTTCTAAATGTCCTTCACAACTCCTATTCTCTCTCCTGTCACATTTGCAAAATATAAACTTTCCTGCTCAAGTGTCCATGAGCAATTCAGAGTCTGAGGGCTGTGAATTTTGACTTTAGACATATGGACGTGAAGTGTGGCCTTGGCTGTGAGCTGGCGAGTCAGCCCGTGTGCAGTTTCACAGGGGGGCATGTCATGTGTACAGCCCATGAGCACCTCGTTTTACCTAGAAAAATAAATGTGAAAAGAATTGTATTCTGTGATACATACTCGTATCATTTTGGGGTTGAAGAGATTGTTTCTGAAAATTACCCAGAAATCACTCTGTTTTGCAGCCAAGTGTCCTGATACTTGCAATGAAGAACACAATAAGCAATGCTTAGTGAAGTCCAGAGAGAAGGCTGATTGCGTGTGCCTGCCGGGCTACCAGGAAGATGCTCATAGGAACTGTCAAGCGTAAGAGAAATCATTCCTTTTCCATCTTGCCATCGCTGTAGCTTATATATGGGATAAAGGATAAAACGGATAGAGCTTACAACCTATGTATGGGTTTCAGGTCAGGAAGTCGGTACACTGGCATAAGTTAGTAAGCATTTTCCATCCAGCATCATCACCATCATCGTCAGTAATTTTTGAACATTCTTCATATGCTAGGAACCACACTAGGTAATACCTCTCACACAACAACACTGTCGGGAATGTATTAGTTCCCGATTTTCAGGTGAGGGAAACTGAAGCCCAGAGAATATTATTTGCCCCAGCTCACAGTGCAGCAAAAAAGTGGCAGAGCCACGTGGCCTAGTAGCCTGAGGGGATCCCACTTTATGCCGTGCCTGTGGGGTTCAGCTTCACCTGAATTGCTGAACATTCCTGGAGCTTGGGGGATAGAGTATTCACTCAGTAAAAAATGAGACCTCAGCCTTCCAAAGCTCCATGGGAGCATAAGGGAGAAAAAAGAAAGAGGAGAAGGAAGAAGGAAGGAGAAAATGAAGGAAAGAAGACATGGGGTTGGGTAGAAACTCTGGCATGCTCCCACAGAGGCTCTTTACCGTGGTTTCCTATTATGTATTGTATTTTAGGTGTGCATTTGGCTACAATGGAGTCGACTGTAAAGACCGTGAGTATCAAAGTTTTGCTTTGTTGTTAAGCATCTGAGAAACAAACATTAATCATATTCAAACATTCTGTCCAATCCCCCAAAGGACTCTGGCTCCCTTCATAAAGAGGGAGAAAATCTGCCTGCAATCACGCCTTCCATGCCTGCTCTTAGGTCACAGGCACCAGGAAATCACAGAGCTCAGCCTGAGAGTGGGCTGGCACATTTGCATGTGTCCTGTGTCAGCCAAGGGCGGCCTAACAGTCTCTTCATTTTCTATATTAGCTTAAGTGTGCATTTTCTCCTACTAGAAAGCATAAAAGACCAGTATGTTCCAAAAATGTCTATGGTCGTGGAAGAGCAGAACCAGAAACCAGACATTGAAATACTCGAATCTTTTTTTGTTTCAAAGCCATTTAGTAAAGATGTGTAGTTGCCAGTTCACTTGCTTTGTGTCCTCCCACGCCCCACACCTACCAGATTGGGACAACACTAACAGAGGAGGAGAATGGGTAATAGTGAACCTCCAGACTCTTCCCTCACCAGTTCTATCAGGTGAGGCCAGATACCTGGCTCCTCTGTTAGTGACAATTGAGCTCTAACCTAGTTCCCCCAGCTTATCATCACATCGGGTGTGGTGGGCAGGCAAAAGCAGCAGAGGTCAGGAAGGGGTGGGGACCTCGGGTGAGATCCCATCCCCTGCAAGTTCCAGGATGGCCCTGTCACCGTGGCCTCCTTTGCATTTATGGTCCTGTCTGGCAAGGCTGCCTCTTCGGACTGAGTTCTGAAGACACAGTTGGGGGTTGAAGATGGCGGGGAGAGAGGGTTAAAAGAAGTGAGTCACCCACCCAACCTGACCCTGGAGGGGTGAGTTTGTTCTCACAGACAGGAACCTCTGGGAACACACGTACCGGTGCAGTAGACAGTAGGGGCCTGCTTGTGGGAAACTGTTCCTACTCTTCTCTTTTCCCTTTCAGCATTTCAGCTGATCCTCACTATCGTGGGCAGCATTGCTGGCATCCTCCTTCTTGGCATGCTGATTGCGTTGATATCAGCAAGGTATGGAAAGAAGTGTCTCTGTTTGGGGCACAGCGCCACCGGCATGACACTCTAGTTTTCAAACACACACAACTTTTCCCAGGGCAGGAGAAAGACAGTAAGGCGAGGCCTCTCTAAAACCATTGACTTGTTTTTCTTACCTTAATTTTCTTATACGCTATACATGATCATTGAAGAAAGTCAGGAAAATAGAGAAATGTGTAAAGGAGCAGAATAAAACACCACCCTGAGGCAACATTTTGACGTATATCCTTCCAGGCTTTTCTCTGTCTTTTAAAGGGATATTATATACCTAATTTTGTATTCTATGTGTTTTAAAAAATATTTGTTGAGGTTTATTTTTGTTTAACACTATAATGTGACATAGCAACCATTTTCTTATCAAAAATTCCTTTTTAACAGTGTTTAACCCACTGATGTTGTCAAATACAATTTTCATTTAGTCAGTCCTCTGCCCAGGACCATGTTGCAAATGGTCAAAAAAATCAACCTTAACTAGAGCCCCCTAATTTCAAGTAGAACTGGCTCTGCATGGCCATTTCTCAGCTAGGCTCCTGAAGTGCGCTTCTTAACAACATTACGTATTTATGCAACAAATATTCAGATACACTAAAGTTTCCTTTGTTAACAGGGAGGGAGAAAGCTGTTATCTATTCTATTCTAAATGTGTCAGGGGGGGATCCACTTTGATAAAAACAACCTACTTTTTAAAAATAACATGTAACTCATAGCTTGTATTTTGGCAAAATAGGTATTTTTACACTATATTGTGAAAGGTTAAATAGATTTTTAGGTTCCTGAAATATTTCGCTTCTTCCTTTCTAAAAAAATTCCATTTTGATATTAACTTCCCCAGAGACAATTATAAGGACACCAAGTTGGGGACTGGGAATGTCTTTCCCTTTTCCAGGAGAGGCCCAGAACATTCTGACGGTGGAGCGAGGCTGTCTCTTCCTTTCTTAGGATTAGCTCACTGTCCTGGCTCTCCACCTTGCTCAGGAGCTGCTATAGAACCTGTGACCCTGGGACAGCCACACTCTCATCTCCTCCTGCTGCAGGCCCATGTTTGCTCTCAGCTCTTGGTTCTTGGGAACAACCCAAGAATTATTTATTGTCCATTTCAAAGAAAAGGAAACTTCTCCTCTGTCACCTCAGACAGGAGTGTTGTCAAAAGGCAGGAATTCTGGGGGGTGGCCGCTTAGCTCAGTTGGTTAGAGTATGGTGCTAATAACACCAAGTTTGCCAGTTCTATCCCCACATGGGCCACTGTGAGCTGCGCCCTCCTAAAAAAACAAAAAACAACAACCAAAAAAACCCGGCAGGAATTCTGTTGTAGGCTGGGCTGGCCATCAGGCTCGCAGAGTAAGGGAGCCTTCCTTTACAAGGTTCCCAGTGTGACGGAGGCCCAGTGACTATCACCCTGGGAGTGCCCTGAAAGCATCATGGATCATCTAGCTGGTCCCACTCCCTACTCCAGTCTAGGGCACTACAGGGGCAGGTCCATGGCCTGCCCTGTGGGACACAAGGAAGAAGAAAGTCATGATCAGAATTAATTGGGGGCAGATGCCTCCCTCACCTGCAAGAGTTTCCACTTGGCTTTCAATGCTTGTCCTTGAGAGGCGAGAGCCGAACCTGGGAAACTCCTATTTCTCCTTTTAAGACCTTTATACGTTGAACTTGTTTCATTCAGAGGTGCTTCTATAGACATTGACTTTCCTCAAATGTAAAATTAGGTCACAAATCATCTATTCTCTTTGACTTCTATTATTATTTCCATAAATCATTCAACAGCACACTTGAGAATAGCAAAATGTGCGTGGGACCACTGAAATTAGATGGTAATGTTGGATCAGTGTTAGCGTTCTGGTTTTGATGGTTACACGGAACTTACGAGAATACTGTCCTTAAACTTAGAAACTCTGAACAAATTACTGAACAAAATAATGACGTATTACTGGTAATGGGGCATCAGGTCTGCCTTATTCTTACATGATTCAAAAATGGTAACAATCGGGGAATCTGGATGGTGGATGTATGAGAGCTCTGTGTGATATTTTTATGGTCACTCACATGTAAATTTGAAAATAGTAGTGGAAATGTAATGGCTGTGTGCGATGTCAGAGGGATAGTGGATGGGGGAGGGGGCTTGACACAGTGTGAGGGATATAAATGATAAACATCTAAGTATTACTTTGTTTTGTGCACATGAAACTAATAAAAAAATAAATTTAATAAATAAATTAAAAAAAAAGAATATTAACATTTGCTTTAAGGACTCTCTGCTGTTGTCAGATCCTAATTCCTGTTACTGATTACAGATCAAAGAAACAGAACACTATTGAAGAACAGAACTTGATTGAGAACGACTTTCAAAATCTGAGACTGCAGCAGCACACGACAGGCTTTAGCAATCCAGGAGCAGACGTGAGCATCTTCCCTAAAGTCAGGACAACCTTCTCCAGAGACAGTCAGTGGCAGAATCCCTACGCGGCCTCCGACCACAGAGGCATGCCCCGTCCTGATTATTAGGTGAGTCACTGGGCTTCTGTTTGGCTTTTCTGAGTGAAATGCCCCAGGGCAGAGTAGGGACCTGGCTACTGTATTTTCTCCAAGCCCTGGCTGCCCCTGCAGGCTTTTTTTTTTTTTTAAATCAAAAGAGGAAGGTCCTAAGAAGCTCTCTGCTATTGTAAATAGCCACCACTAGGTCCCTAACACTGACCATCTATGTGACTTTGGCCATATCACTTAGTTCCTTGGCCATCTATATCCCCAGCTATAAAAAGAAAAAAAAAAAAGGCTTAACTTAGAATCCCTTAAGGTTCTTTGAAAATACGTTTCTATGGGTAAGACTCCAGTGGTTGCGTGGGGTTGAGTTATAATTCCCAGGCTGTTGAAGGACCGAGGACACAGGTCAGGCCTGAAGAGGATTTGGATGGAAACACGGTTCTGTGGATCCTTTCCAGCCAGCTGTGTAAAGACAAATCTCCTTTCCTCCCCTCCAGCCCACCCCGCCCAGGCTTCAAGGCGACCCGATCCATTTCAAAAGACATAAGTCAAGTGAGACTGGTAACAGCTTATTTCCCATGGAAGGACTGTCAGAGACTAGCTTGTGTTCCTTAGATTTGTATTGGACAATCGTAGCTGGCAAGTTGCTCAGTGTGATCCAAAGGAAATGCTAAAAGAGAAAAAGCCTGTAAGAGGTGACTCTCTCAGGGAAGAAGAACAAGGGGACTTGTTATGGACGGAAGAAGAGATAGTGAAGGAGGAGAAGCCAGGGGGCCAGAGAAGAGACAGGAAAAAGAGGGCAAGGAGAGAAATAATTTAAAAAATAGTGGTAAAAAGGAAAGAAAGGGAGAGCCAGGAAAAGAAGGAGGGGTTACGGTGAGGCATACCCAGAAGAGTAGAAACATACAGAGGATACAGGAGGAGGACACAGGAGGGTGGTCGAGGGGCTGAGGAGGGCAGGCAGGCATAGGCTCTGCGCTCTCCGGGGGTGCATCTCACCCCTGCAGGCTGCTCAGGTGAGCACACTGCCATTTAAGGATCTTAATGCACTTCGCACATTCTGGGAAAACCTGACTTACTTTTATTCTGAAATCCCATAGTTTTCAAAAGAAACTTTCCTTTAGTCATGAAAGTCTAAATATTCAGTGTGTGTACCAAGGTACAACTTATACACTATGCACCGTGTTGAGTCAGACACAGAGTATGGTCACAATAGCCCAAAATGGACGTCCTGTGGGAGCGCCTGCTGGCTTCACCGAAGGTGAACCTTAACCAACAAATTCATTAAAAACCTCCTTTCGTCCTTATCAATAGAGCCCTTACTTCAAGAAAACCCTTTAGTGGTATAATAAGTGCGGGATTTAGTCAGACAGACCTGGGTTCAAAACTTTGTCATTCCAGTTACTAGCTGTGTGATCTCGAACAAGTTATTTGATTTCTCTGGGCTTGTTTTCTTATCTATGAAATGAACAAAATGCATTCTGCCTCATAGGACAAAGATCAAATAAACTAACATATATAAAGGATCTAACACAGGTTCTAATTTGAATAATAGTATTCAAATCATGTCAATTAAAATAATGTTAATAATTTATGAATCTAAATTTTTCTCATCCATTTCTGTTGGAATACTTTTCTGAGTTTTCCTTTTCCCTCTCTTCCTCTCTTTTTGTCTAGAATGGTAAAAATTTGGAATCATCCATGGCCCTCAACCCAATATACAAGCTCTTATTTTGCATGTTTAAGGTACTGATGGAGAAGTGAACAGTAGTGAAGATCTGACCTTTGGTAATTTTCTTCCATGGATCTCTAGCCTGTCTGAATGGAAGGCTGTGAAAGTTTGCAATGAATACAGCTTGTTTGCTAACTAAGTACCTGGGAAATTAAATGCATTTATTAACACCTGTAAGACAGTTGATTTTTTTCAATGGTTAGGAATTTTTGTTTTCGTTTTTGTTTTTTCTGGTGGGGCAACAGTCACCATTTCTAATCTAGAGGAAAGCTCCCCAGGATTGCTCACGCCTGGGAGAAGGTCGCTGTTGAGTTGATAGCCTACAGATCAGTGACCTCATCCTGGGAGACCCTTACACGTCAGCTGTGGAGGTCCCAAGCGATGGGAAGAGATCCCATCTTTTCAGGCTCTCCTATCCCTCAACTATAGGGATTTGATTGCCCTTGAACTGCCAGGAGCTTGTGACCGGACCTCACACCAAAAAGAGAGAAAAAGGACATGTCTGTCAGCTTTTTCAGGAGGAGTGACTGGGAATACAGGATCTTTTTGATGTTAATTAGAATGCCTGGACAAAAATGTCCACCATGGGGTGCATTCCAGAGTTTTTGAAATGCCAATGGGTGGGAGAAAAAACATGACCAGGAGGAAAAGAGGCAGAAGGAAGCTGGACTGGAAGATGAGTAAGGGAGAAGGCACACAGATACCCTTCCTCGATGAGCAAATGGGCACATCCTTGAATTCATGCCCTACACAAGACTCAGAGCCTAGGAAAAGGTGCGAAGAAAAAAAACCCAGAGCAAGAGCTTGAAGGCACTTTGAAATTGCAGACATTCTGTCTGGCTGATGGTGGGAGAGGGAGCTCGTGCTCTGGATCCAGATTTCCAGCCTGGTGATGCAGATTCCAGAAGTGCTTCACCGAGGTCTCAAACTTCTCCCGTGACAGAGGCTTAGCTATGGCCAGCAGTACATGCACACCCAGGAATGGGGGAGTCACATCCAGCACAGGCTTGCTTTAATGTTAACGGTATCCTTGTTAATGTCTAATGTCTGGCCCCCTTACAAGTTATTTTTATATATTGTTAATATTATTTGTTCTTGACTGTTAACTGTGAAAGGTAACAAATAAAGAATCTTTGGTAGAAGGTGTCCTTCCTTGTGTTCAGGGCTTTTGGTGATGTACAAAGCAGTAAGTTGCACTTTCAATAGCAACCATCATACATGGCAAACTGGAGAACCCTGGAAAAATGGAGCTGGAGCATATGATCAGACCACACCTGTAGTCTTTGGACTTTACTGTTAGGCCAGTCTGAGCACAAGGCTCAACTCAGAGATATTGCCTGTACCACCACCGCAATAAAGCAAGTCTTAATCTTTTTGCTGGTGGAGGGTCTTGCCATCAGGTGTAAAAAACGCAACATCTGTGAAGTGCAATAAAATGAAGCAAAGTAAAACAAGGTAAGCCTATAGTTGTTTCTGCTTTTGCAGCTGAAAGCATCCTCACTCATTCCACTTGTGTTTACCCTTGCCGTCTCAAGGCTAGGTGATGAATGGAATAAAAAACACTCTTATGAGCCATTAATGCCTACAGTGGGGACATTAGCTGTCAACCAATCAGTTAATAGCAGCAGAATTAATACAGACATAACTTAATATTGTCCGACCACTGTGACTTGTCATTACAGACTTTATTTTTAACCTGCATGTTACCGCCTTTACATTTGAAGATGGTGCTGGATTCAGTGTTAGGAGTAAGCTATTTGAGCCCCTTTTCTAAAGAGTCCCTCTCCCTGGCACCCCTCTGCATGAGACCATGGCAGCTTCCATTGCTTCTCAAAGGCCCTGAGCCATACAAACTCTCGGTTTCACGGACCAGAGTACATCATTTCTTCAGAGATTTTCACTGCTATTGTTTAAGTACAAATAATGCTCTAAATATGTATATATGTAATGTTTATGAAAATGGCTTTGTATTCAAAGTTGCTTTTGATTCTTATATAATATGGCCTATAATTCATTTTTGTTTCTGCTCACTGGGACCTTTGCACAGGTTTGCTAATTGGTTGTCCTGAAACATGGGAGGATAGTCAGAATGAATTTTCCAAGATGCAAACCTGATCATGACGCTTCCTCGCTTAAGGCTGTCAAGAGTTTTCTACTGAGAGAATAAAGCTCGTAGAATCAAGCCAGACTTCTTGTGTCTTATCTGGCTGTTGCCACCAACTGCTCCCATTTTGCCTCAGACATCCCCCACCAAGTGCACTAACACTCTGGCCACACCTGCTGCCCCCGAAACAGACCACCTCTTCAGAGTGCCATTCTTTGCTCATGCCATTCCCTACACTTGGAATGGTCCTTCCTTCAACTGCCCAATAATTACCTTCATCTGTCTCCATCAGCTAAACCATCATCTCCGCTGACCAGCTTTTCCTCATCCTCTCCTCCCCGCAGCACTCTCGAGTAGGAGTATCTCCTCCTTCATGTCCCGGCTAGGTCCCGTAACCATTCCTGCCAGGGGAGAGGTTGTGCACAGTCAGTCTGTGTTTTCTTTTCACCCAGTAAAGACCTGGCATAGAATGAGTATTAAAGACTTGTGAAACAGGAGTATACAACAGGACCCTTCCAGCTCAATCTCGAGTATTTTCCTTATCTTGATGGTGGTGATGGTTTCATAGGTATGTCAAAACTTGTCAAACTGTACACTTCATATATGTACACTATATTGTACATCAATAATACCTCAATGTGATATTGTGATTTATAAAAAATATATATTTGGTAACTCAGGTGACTAAAATATATTTCACGTATATGTTTGATCTTGTCCACAATTCCTGGCTCACAGCTCCTGGAACTATTGGAATTTCTTAAGTGTTGAGAGTGAAAAAGTATCTTCTGTTAAGTTAATGAGGTGACTTTTGGGAAACACCTAAGGATGGGAGTTGCCAGTGGAACCAACCATGTGATTGGAGAGTTGGAACTTTCAGTCCCACCCCTGACCTTGGGGATGGGAATTGGGGTTGGAGGCTGAATGAACTGCCAATGGCCAGTGATTTAATCAATCATCACTAGGAGGATGGGTTTGGAGAGATTCTGGGATGGTGAACAGGTGGAGATTCGGGGAGAGAGTGGCGTACTTGGAGAGGGCATGGACGAGTTGAGCTCCTTCTCACATACCTTTCCCTCTGCATCTCTTCCATCTGGCTACTCCTGAGTTACATCCTTTTACAATGTATCAGTGATCTAGTAAGTAATATGTTTCTCTGATTTCTGTGAGCTGTTCTAGCAAATTAATTGAACCCAAGGATGGGGTCATGGGAACCCCAGTTTGTCGGAAGTATAAATGACAACCTGTATTTGTGATTGGTATTCTGAGTTGGAGGAGGTTGTTGGAACCTGAAATGTGTGGCCAATGTGTCAGAAGCAGAGCCTGCGGCTGGCATCTGAAGTGTGGGGGAAACACCCTGCCACGGTGGAACTGGGTCTGGAACCTGCTTTACTCAACAAAGCTCTTGTTCTTTTTTAAAGTGAGGGGATGGACTCTCCTGCAGGGACCTCTCCGACCTTGAGGAAGGCACCTTAGATCACAGCCCTACCACGGCACAGAAACACCTACATGCCATTCTGCTGATCTCTGCTTCAGACGGAAGGTTCTCTTAAGGTCAACACGGGGTGAAACTAGCTGGGGATGGGCGGGCTACCTTGACGCTGCAGGTCTCAGCTGCACATTGGAGTCACCTGAGGAGATTTAAAAATCACTGATGCCTGGGTCCCATCCCAGAGCGCTTCACTGGTGTAGGGCAGAACTGAGCATCGGGACTTTCAAGCTCTTCAGGTGATTGGAACGTGCAGTGGAGTTTGAGAACCACTGCTTTAGATCAGTGGCTTGGCTCCTTGCTGACAAGGCGCTGATCACATCATTTCCCGTTCCTTCCTCTCAGAATCTAGAAACCAGAAGCCCATTGTGCAGGAAGCTGCAGTGGGCTCTAAGTTTCCTTATGGAGGAGAAGGTCAGGCGTCCGTCCAGGAGGTACCGACACCAAAACAGCTTGAAGCAAATCTTTTGGGCAGTTTTGCCCTTGAACCACCGCCCACCCACCTCGCTCCTTCCTACCTACTGGGCAAATTTCACGGCCACTAGGTGGCGCTGCATCCTATGGCTTGCAGAAAACCCAACTTCTGGGGGGTGGGGGTAGGGGTGGGGAAGGTCTTTTAAAGGGCTTATTTGAAATCGTTAACTTTTAATTCACTTTTAATGAGAAACAAATTTTTTCCCTTAACTTTTTCTTTGTCTCTTCATTCCTTGCCCTTGCGCCAAGGAAACATTCAGCTCATTCTTGTTGCAATATTTGCATTATTTTTACTGGATCATTAGAGATCATACATCGTTCCTTTTTATTGGGCCTATAATACCTTAAGTACTATTGAAGTAGTGTTAATGTCATATTAATGATGCATAAAATTTGGTACAATTGTTTAGATAATCAATGTTTTATTTAAAGGTGATTTTCAAAAATCAAAAGAGATAAATCCATTTTCACTGAAAAAAATTCTTCAGTTAAGATAAAAAAAAAAAAAAAAATGCCGCCGGGGGAGGTTTCTATCTTTCATCGGTTTTTAGGAGGTGACCAAAGTCTGCCTGGGTTTTTTAGAGAATGAGGTTGGGAGAGCCCTGGGGCACACAGTCTGGGGCTCTTTCCTCAGCCTCCAGGCTGTGAAATGTGGGTTCTTTTATACAAAGACAGAAGCTTGGGGCAAACCCTCAAAGGCCTCATAATTCCTACAGGACCAGTGACATCTTTTCTGAGCCCACAATCATGACATGTGGTCCAATAAAAGAATTCTTTCCTGCTTCCTGATGAGAGAGCCACTTTGAAACACAGTAATAATAATAGTCGATATATTATGGAGTGCTTAATATATGCCAGGCACAATTCTTAGTGCTTCACATATAGCAACTCCTTTAATTCTCATGATAATTATGAAGTGGGTACTATTATGATTCCCATTCAATAGTTGTGAAATAGAGGCAAAGGACGTTCCCAAAGTCACATAGATAGCGAGTAGCATAGCCAGGCTTTGAACAGGCAGCCCAACTTCAGAGCCTACCTCTGTCATTTAATGCCAAACTATTGACATATGTAAGACATTTCAGTGGTCAGTAGGGACAATGAGACATCTACCTATTTGAAACTGAGAAGTTCCTATATTTACTAAGCCTGGTGCCAAATACAAATAGTTTCCTGGAGCTTACAGGTTAATAGGCCTTTATTACCAAAAATGTAAAATTCAGTCTACATTTATGCAATTGTTCAAATTTCAGAAAGTATTCTCTCCGTTAAAGTAATTCCTCTAAAACCATCTGCAAAATACCTGCTGCTTATTACTTATTACCTCAGGTGTGGCTTCCATCTTTGTCTGCGGTCCTCCAGCTTCGCTCTCGCTCATATGAAGGCTCTCCAGTCTCTGACCATCTGCGGCGTCCTGCCCTTATGTGGTATTAGCGGAATCTTTGACGTCTCTTTCCTTTTGGTGGAAACAATAACCTCTTTCTGGGTCCAAGCCAGAAATGAGTCCCCCGTCGGACTGACACCGAATGCCTGCATCTCTCCTTTATACCACCTTTACCAGCCCTTCCCCTCTCTGTACCTGAGCCTCTGTCTTATTTCTCTGATATTTAGAAAGTCCTCAACAAAATTTATTGAATGAAAGAATGAAGGTCCTATTTCCATAAAGTAACATCCTACAGCCAAGAATGTTCTGGAATATGGGAGCAAATCGATAGAGTTAGGGCAAAACAACAGGAGAAGTTCAGATGGGCGATAACAGAAAGAATCTCTTAGCCAGCCCTGACTAAGGGTCTTTACCATTTTTCTAGTGAGGAGAATTAACTTATACAATGCCCTCTAAATGGCACATAATTCTCAATCTAGAATATAGTATCTGTCATTTTAAACTAATTTCTAAATTTTTTGTTTAGGTTTAAAACAAAGTGTCAATACAAATAGACATTTGGACAATGGACCAGTGGGTCACCTGAATGTTGGTTATAATCCAGAGACATCTGTTCTTGTTCCTGGGTGTTCCTGCTGAGCCCCCCTGCTCTCCTTTAAGTGATGATTCAGGCTTCGCTCTGTTATGTCCCCATCATTTAAAACATGGCTCTCAAGTTCGCACTGTTGTGCATTAAGCTAGTGGCAAGCAAGAGAGTGTGGAGAATCATGTAAAAGAGATTTTATGGGTCAAGTCTGGTGTTAACACACCTCACTTCTCCCCACATTATGCTGACTTAGAACATGGTCACATAACCTCACCCAACAGATGGAGAGAGCCAGAAACAGCAGAGCTACATGTCCAGGAACATGAGGAAATGGGTGCTTTGTGAACAGCTATCCAGTCTGTTTGTCTCCCTCCCTTCACCTTGCAACATTTCCTCATTCTTCAAAACTCAGAATAAACATCACTATTCTATCCCTCACCCTAGAACAGCATCTGGCACATAGTATACTATGTATGTATACACTCGATAAGTATTTGTGGAATAAATGAGTCATTTCACAGATACTTTCTAAGTGCCCACTCTCAGGGAATCGAGAATTAAGTCAGAGAGACAGTCACGCCATAAGCAAGTAACCTCAACCTCAACTCTTCTCACGGAGCAAGGACCAAGCCCTTCGAGAACATGGAGGAAAATGTTCCATAAACATCAGTTCACAGGCTTGAGCTGAATATTGAAAGACGAGTCAGAGTTTACTAGTCAGAAAAGATTAGGAACAGGGCCCTCTCTGGAGGAGAAACACGACGTGCAGAGATGAAAATGTGCTTGAGGGTGGGGATAGGGGCCAAGCTGACGGTGCATCAGGGCCGGAAGGTGAAGGGTCTTGTGTGTTTCCTAACCAGCAGATTCCTGGTCTATTACCAATCCTTCAATTATACCAAATATGTGCCTTGCCTGCTTTTTAAGGCTGCACCACCCTAATTAGTAAGACATTTACTCAAGTCCTGTCTTCCAGTGTAGAGTAACTTGCTAGGCCCTCTGAGGTCTCTCTATAAGGCGGCAGCCCACGTAGCTTACGTTATCGCTTGTCACCATCCTGCCTCGGTCTGACTTGGCTCTGTCCTTTAGCTGCCCTTGGAAAATAGTGATTTGGGTCGCCTAGTCTGGGTGCCACAAATCCCCACAGCTAACTACGTTTTGGCCTGTTGATCTGAGGGTGAAAGGCTCTATGTTTGCTGTCAATGAAGATTTAATTGTGGTTTGGGGACAAATGCTGTAAAGACAGTTATAAAGCATGGAGCTCCATGTAATGAAAGGCCTGCGGTGACCCTGGAGGGGGCCACCTGTATAGCACGACCTAGAAGATTAGTGGGTCAAAGCTGTTGCCCTAAAAAATCGCTTGGGTCCATTTCCCAATTTAGGAAGTACCAGGTAGATTCAATTAATATTTATTGAATGCCTACTATGTGCTGGGTATTTTCAGATATATTTGCTAATTTAAACTGTTCACACATATTTTCTGCAATAAACACAAGACCAACTATTAGATGGTACGGCGCTTAGAAAATATTAAGATACCGCATTTCTTTTAAATACACTCAAATTATGTTAAGACTGTGCCATAGTCACAGTGAAGATCAGAAATTCCATTCAAAATGAGGCAGCGGTGACATAACAGAGAGACTTCCAGTGGGTACCTTGGAGTCGGAGACGTTGGCTCTATCACTTACCTCTTTTCTGAGCCCTGGTGTCCAAACGGGGAGAACAAGGTATGTTTTTTTGTTTGTTTGTTTTTGTTTTAATTGTTTCCCTGTTCAAATGACTGATGTGGTCTCTGTCTCCTGACTGGATACTGAGTCTCCCCCACTACGTAGCTTGGAGGCGGGCGTGACGCTGCTCCCAGGGTGTGACAAAGGGTAGCGGAGGCATTTACAAGTTTATTAAAAGGGTTCACCCCACCAATAGGGTCATGCAAATATACTCTTAGGGTCCCTGGGTGGACTTTAAGTATATGTTAATATTTCTATGTCGTATTTATCCCCCAATAAGAGACGTTTTACAGCATTGATTTACATGAACTATAAATACCAGGCTGGGCACCATCCTTGAGGCCTCTCTGAGAATGGGGACGTTTTGAACTGTGCTTGTCTTTGTGAAGAAACTAGAAACTAGACTCGTGGAGTTATTACAAAATTGAACGGCTTCTACAGCAGGGGGGCTCTTGCACCATGGGAGCAACATGGATCTTATCCCCTTGCCTCTGAGCTGAAGGCTCTGCCCGACTGAGACCAGAGCTCCTGTGAGACGGGCTCTTCACGCTGCCATGCTCGCCAGCTGTGGCTCCTCCCTATGTCTTTTTGAGTTGGCTGAGCCAAGTGTGGCCTCTGAAAAGCTTCTGAGTCCGAGGGTTTAGTTGAACCTAAGAGGGACCTCTGACGGGCACAAGCAGGCATCATGTTTTGTTTTATGGTCTCTGAAATGTTGGAGGGGACAGTCAGTGAGCTATTGCCACTGAAGCCAGGAGAAGAGGAAACTATCAAAGACGGAGTTGGGGTTACATGGAACAAAGAATTTGCTGTGGTTGATGATTAAGTATTTGGAGTAGATTGGCTAGGGAGCTAGAGGAGGCTCCCTGGGGCATCATTTCAAGAGGCGATGTGATCATTTTCAGAGTGCACCCTCAAAACCGGCCCTCACAGTCTTCCCACCTACAGAGAACATGTTCACACAAGCATTGCATCCTCCATTAAAGGGCAGTGGTTTTCTGAAGGACAAATTTTAGTTGGTAGAACAGGTTATGTAAACGAGAGCCCTCTGTCAAGTGCCAAACATGTTCGACTTCACAAGTAGTAATTACAGAGCCGGCTCTGGCATGGACCAGATCCTATACTTTCCAAAGAAGCAAACCGAGGTCCACAGAGGAGCGGGCAGTTATGTGATTGCTCAACTGGTTGAAGGGTAGAGAACCAGAACTCGATTTTTTGGATTCTGAGTTCAGATTTCTAGTTTTCTTCTACTAGCAACTGAATATGAAGAGCTGTATTCTACAAAAGGGGCAGCAGCTTCTGCAAACAGGGCAAAGTTAGGTCCCAGGCTGGTGAGTGATGGTTTCTTGTGCACCGGGTCCTTGAGCAGCTGCTCCCCCCATCCCACCCCCAACATGAGCCCCCACGAAGGGGTAGGGGTCAGAAGCTCGTCCCTCCTTTTAAAGGCTGCTGAACTTCTACCTAAGCCTGGTCTTGCGGACCACTGATGGACCTAAGACAAGGCAGAGGAGAGAGGCAAGAAGGAAGAAGAGGGTGGCAAGGAAGGGAATGAAGTGTAGGTGAAAAGGAGGATAAACAAGAAAGGGGTATTCAAGTAGCCAAGGCCAAATGCTGGCCCAGCTTCCAAGAGCATCGCCAAGTTACGGCTTCTTCCTTCCAGTCTTCAGAGAGCTCTGTCCTTTCCTGTGCTCACTGCCCTCTGTCCCATCGCCCGCTGTGGCATTTCTCCTCATGCCACACCTACATGGACAGTAGCTGTTCTGTGCCCCCTCCCCATTCCCTACTCCTTTTCTTCCTGGCATTTACTCTAGAAGTCTCTCATCACGATTGATTACAAAAGTGTGTATGTGTACCTGTATTCATTCATTGCACTTTTTATTGAAATAACGGGGGAAAAATCCCATGCCCTTTAGGTGGTGTGGATAACTTCCAGGAAAAGAGAAACTGCGATGGCTTTGCTAGAGCAAAAAGGGGCACTTGGAGAAAGACTCCACCAGTCTCTTCTGAGTCTAAGCCCTACAGATAATTTTAAAGACAAGTCTTCTAAAAAAGAAAACAATCATGCCAAAATTAATTGAAAAATATCACACTTTTACTCTAATTTTACTGATGAACATTGTTGAAAGATATTTCTGTTCACGAAAGCTGGAAAACATACATGCCCTCTGGAAAATATAATCTTAAAAAATATTTTCAAAACTAACCTTTGAAAAATTGCTCTCAGAAAGATATAATAATTAATGAGCATTTTCATAATTGATAATTCTATGAACAGAGAGGTTGAAACCACATGAATTATTTGCCAAGGGTGTGCTAGCTACTCCATAAATAAGTTCAAAGTGCTTGTATGTGCATCTTAACAGCTTCGGAGAAATATGACTTTCTATGACTCACAGCTACATTTGTCCATTAAAAGCAGTAACAACAAACAGAAACACCTTTCCTTACTGTTGAAAATTTCTATCAAGACCTGTTCTGTATTCCCCCCTCTCGATATGAATTCTACCCACTCAGGTTTGGCATGACCATAATGTGTATGCTTAACGTCAAAAGAAGCAAAAAACATTACTGAGGGATCTACTATATGTCAACTAACATTAATAGGCTGTTTTCACCGAATGACACCACGGCTTGTCCCCTGTATCTCCTGTGCTCGCCCATTATCTGGATGTTGCCTTTCGATCTGTCCCTAGCAGCCCCGTATAGGCGGTAAAATCTGAGAGCTGGCCTGGGGATTATTTTTTTCCAAATCAGGACCATGGTGCAAAGGGGGAGAAAAACCTATGAAGAACATGTCCCTATAAAAAAGAATATAATTTGGTACTTTAAAAATAAAAACTTAATAACATTAAAGAAAATGTATATGTTTCATAGCCCTATCAATTGCTGCAAAAGAATTTTGTAATACTCTGTCACCAGGACCTTTCATTTCTTGTGACGAATCCCAGGCATGATTATTAAAAGGAGAGTAAATCAAGCATATTACCTAAACGAAGGTGAATACTGTAGGGTTGTTGTCTTTTTCTCCCCTGGAACTTTTTCCCCTGCATAGTAAATTGCAACCATGTATCAGTAAAATATTCTTGACCTGGATTATAAACTGAATTGCACAATATGACAATTCACTGTGAGAGTGAATTAACATATAAATCTGAATTGTGAGATAGAAAAGTTGTAACTAATCTGATTTTTATGTCTTATGGTAAAATACACATAACATAAAATTGTAACCATTTTTAAGTACACAGTGCAGTGGTATTAAGTACACTCACAATGTTGTGCAGCCAATCACCACGATCCGTTCCCAGAAATTTTCCATTATCCCAAACTAAAATTCTATGCCCATTAATTAATAATTCCCCATTCCCCCTCTTTTCAGCCTCTGGTAACTTCTATTATAGTTTGACTCTGTGAATTTGCCTATTCTAGGTACCTGATATGTAAAATGATATATTTGTCCTTTTGTGTCTTGCTTATTTCACTTAGCATGTTTTCAAGGTTTATCCGTGTTGTAGCATGTGTCAGAATTTAATTCCTTTTTAAGGCTGAAAAATAATAGTCCATTGTCTGTAGATACTATAATTTGTTTATCCATTCATCTGTTGATGGACATTTATATTGTTTCCACCTTTTGGCAATGGCGAATAATGTTATTTTGAACATGGGTGTACAAATAGCTAAGTCCTTGCTTTCAGTTCTTTTGGGTATGCACCAGAACTGGAGTGGCTGGATCATATGGTAATTCTATGTTTAATTCTATGTTTAACCTTATTTTTAAACTAATAAGAAACATAAAATTTCTCTGGGTTGTTCGTGCTCAAACCTTGAGAGTCAAACCCAATCCAACCAGCAGCCTCCTTAGGGCCCAAAAGCTCAACAATGATCAGAAATGGGATGTTTCCAAGAAAACTGTTCCAGTGACTGTGGGAAGTACTGCCTTGTCTCCCTCCTGAGGGGGGTCAGCCGTGCACCCTGACTTTGCTGATTAGAGGAAATCAAAGCATTTGAAGGGCATTTCTACCCCCTAGCTTAATAAAAGGAATGAAGGGTTCTTGGGGAGGAAAAGAATTGCACACATGAAAGCAGAAGCTTCAGGGGAATTAGAAAAGGCGTCTCCAAACCAGTTCTAAAATTGTAGAGCATGGAAGAATGTTGTCATCGCTTGGGAATTAGTGGCTCCTGGCAGGTCTGGGCAGATTGGGAACAACCACGTGGGACAGGACGGGGGTAGATTTGATTGTAGCACCTTCCAGGTGCAGTCCAGGTAAATAGGGGTGTGTGTTGGTTCTGAACAGTGAAGCACTATGTTGGCATGGAAAGGTGATGCACAGAAGGTCAGATACCACAGGGCCTAAACTTACAGGATGCTTCATAAATGCAGGTGAATGATTGTACTCAATGCAGTATTTACCCAGTTTCTGAGACTTAACTTTCTTCGATCTAATCCATCTTTTACAACCTGCTCGACAAGACTTTTAAAATCACCGCTTGGCCCATGACACCTCCCAGTTCAAACTTTCACTGGCTTTCAATTATTTATAATCATTGCCTCTCAAGGTTGGGTAAGAGTCGCCCAAGGCCACTACCCTGAGAGGCAGAAAGACACAAGATAAACCTGGGGCAGCCTCTGCAGCACCAATTTTACTGGAAAATGGGGATAAACATGACTTCTTTTTTTAAAGGTACATACTTTTATCGGTACAAATTACAGATAGTAAAATTGAGGCACAAAACAGTTCATTTACTTGCCTAAGATGAGAGAAAGTAGCAGAACCAGCATTCAAACATAGCCAGCGCCTGGCTAGCCTTGTGCTATCTGTGTTAGGCATCCCATTACCGTTATTAGGTTGCTGCAAAAGTAATCGGGTTTTTGCAATTATTTTTAGCCTTTTAAACCGCAATTACTTTTGCACCAATCTAATAATACCTCCTTCTATTTGCCTATAAACCTTATACCAGTCTTTTTTTTTTTTTTTTTCCAGTTGGGGAATGTTAGAGGACAATGTGTTTCTCCAGCACCCATCAGCTCCAAGTCGTTGTCCTTCAATCTAGTTGTGGAGGGCGCAGCTCAGTGCCAAGTCCAGTTGCTGTTTTGCAACCTTTAGTTGCAGGGGGCACAGCCCACCATCCCATGCGGGAATTGAACAGGCAACCTTGTTGTTGAGAGCTCCCGCTCTAACCAACATGTCATCCGGCTGCCCCTAAACCTTACCAGTCTTAAGTCATTCATCATCCCAGCTCAAGCCCACCTGGTTCTTCCAACGCGCTGTTTGTAGCTCCCCACGCTCCTCATCCCCACCCCTTACACTTAAGTTCAGCACCAGCTCAGATGTAAATTATACGGTAAAAACCTAAGCATCTATTTTTTCAGTTTGTCAGTTTGATGTAAACGATAAGGTGAAAGCCTGCACATGTTTTTGAGTTTATCAGTTTGCTTTCACGGAATCCGCCAGTGTATCAAGATAAGGAAAAGGAAGAACAGCGGCACATTGTCCAGTCTGGAATCCTCGAAAGGGGCAAAACGTTAATAAGAGAAAAGTGGGCTCCACGCCCCACGTGTCTTCCCTTCCCCATCAACCGCGTCACCTCCTTCCTTCCTCCCGCGAGCGCCGGGCTGCAGGCTCGGCTTTGGGAGGACGAGACGGCCGTGGCAAGATCCCAACGTGCCCGCTCTCTCCAGAAGTCTAGCCACCTAAAGTAACCCCTGGAGGAGCGTGCCCCGCCCCCTTCCTGTAGCTCCCAGCTGCTGTGAAAGCCCAGCCAGACCCTACCCATCGATTTCGAGCCCCGGCCCCAAGTGCGCGCGGGAAGAGCCTTCCACCTGGGCGCCCTCCGCCTCTTGTCCCGGACTGGTCCCGGCGCAAGGCGGAGCTGTCCCGGCCCGGAGCTCGCCCCGCCCCGCCCCGCCTCGCCGTAAACTGACCGTGTGGCAGCCGGGCGGGGGCCTGGAAGGGGAGAGAAGAGAAGGAGGAAGGAGGGGAGGAAAGTGGAGCCTGGCGGGCCGGAGGGAGGAAGGGAAGGGGCGGAGGCGAAGGGCAGAGTGTGCCGGCGCGCGGGGGAGCCTCGGCGCGGGGCGCCTCCCGGAGTCTAAGTTGCGGCCGTAGCGCGGAGCCAGCCCCTCCCCTGCCGGAGCTGCCCGCCCGGGCCGTCCCTAGCGGCGACACTCCAGGCGTCCCGGCCGGCGAGCCAAGGCAGCGGCGGCCCTTGGACTGAGTTGCGAGCGCTGCGGGAGGGATGGTGGCGGCAGGGCGCGGGCCAGCGCAGCCGCCACCGCCTCCTGCCCGCCCCAGGGCGCTGTGAGCCCCGGCTGCGCGCGGGGCATGCGGCTGCAGCCCCCGGCCCTCGGCCCCCGCGCTCCGGCTTGGGACGCACGTCCCCGCACAGTTTGTGGTTGGCGCGGCCGCTGAGGCCGGGCGCCCCCACCATGCCGCCAGCCCCGGCGCCCCTGTACGCCTGCCTCTTCGGGCTCTGCGCGCTTGTGCCCAGACTCCCAGGTAAGCTGCGCCGCCCTCGGTGCAGAAAGAAACTTTGTGGCGACTTGGATGGGCCTGGGCGGGAGGCGGTGTCTGAGCGTGGAAAGACTCTTCCGAGCACTCCCAGGAGGGCGAGCCGTCGGGGTTCGGCCCGGTGAGGGGCTTCCGAACTGCGTGCGCCACCCCGCCGCAGCCCCGCGCGGCTGTAGTCCGCAGCGGGTCCCCTCCCGGGCTGAGGAGGAGCCTGCCTTCCAGTGTAAACAGCCTTGTCCGTCTGCTGACCCAGCCCGGGGACGCCCGCGCCCAGTGAGCGGGGAGGGCCGCCGCCCGCCCTGCGTTGGGGCCGGGGCTGTGCACTCCTTGGCACAAAGCGGCCCTTGTGGCTGGTCTGGGGCCGGCGGCCTTCTGGGAGGCGCCGGGTGATGCCGCGGGTGCCCCGGTTCTGGGCGGCGAAGGGCAGTTGGAGATGCGAGACCTGGAGTCTTCGCTGGAGCCAAGGCTGGGGGCCACCGCTACCCCGGAGGGTTCGTCTCCTGGAACTGCGGATGCTCCGGGCCCCAGAGCGAATCCTAGGGTTTCACTGCTCCCATTCTTACTTAAAGATGTAATCCACCTTCTTTCTCCCCCATGTCACCCCAAACCCGAGGGGAGACCCACGTCCCAAACCACAGCCCCACCTGGAACTTCCCGATCTGATTCCTTCTGCCTGGCTTTATCCCGCAATTTACAAACATTCTGTGCCGCACATTCCCCTAAGTCTGGAGGATTCTGGAGCGGAGGGCAGGGGGTGGTGTGCGATTGACTGCATTAGTGCGACGCTGCCGTGACCACCATGGGCTGGCCGCTATGTGAGGAGCCTTTTACCTGCTTTAAGTTTTCGGAGTTAGGGGAGAGCTGGATGTGGCAGGTAGGAGGCCCCAAAGGAAGGATGCTCTTTTTGACTTTGGGCTGCCAGGCAGATGAGCTACCTCCACTCCCTCCAAAAAAAAAAAAAAAAAAAAAAAAAACGAAAAGAAAAAGAAAAACAAAAACGCAGGGAGTCCCAAACTTATTTTTCCCCCCGTAGGGAATAATTGTGTATTGGGGTGCTCCATTCACTTTCAAGACCACGATACTTGGTTGCTCTTGTGAGCCAAGTGCCTAGCTTCGGAGGGAGGGCAGAACTGCCCCCTCCACGGGAGTCTCATTTACATGAAGGCAGTGGAGGTTTATGTCTGAGAGTGGAGGAGGGGTCTGGGCAAACAAAAAACTTCCTGCAGGCCCTAATTCAAACTTAATACTGTAGCTAGGTTTCTTTTATGGGAAACTAATCACTCCAGAACTTGGAATAGAGCAGTGGTTTCCAAACACCCATCTGCCAACCAGTGCCGGTCACTTGATGTTTTTATGGGTCCGCAGGGAGATGCAGAGAGAAAGAAGATGTAGCCTATGTCACACATAGGAGTGTGTCTTTGCCAACCAGTCCCCTGCCTCACAAGGACTCTCATTTGAAATTGTCTTTTTTACTTTTATTGAGAAACTTGTTTTAATGATTTAAAGTGGTAATGGGGGGTAGTTTTTCATTTTTGACAAAATCAAAATCTGGCAATTCTTATGTAAATTTCCCCCTTTTCTGTTTGTTTTGTTCTGTTGATAATTTTCTGTGAAATCCAAAAATTAGGAACTGCTAAAGGAGATGACTTTTAAGTTCTATTACAGTTTGACATTCTGTGATTCTAATATTCAAATATTTCCAGTTGCAGAGAATTTTTTCAATACATCTTCCATTTACATGGTGATTTCTGTTTTTTGGAGTTCATATACATCTTCACAATGATCTCCATTTTTCGGGTGGGCCCAAGAGGGTGAAGTGACTTGCCCATTCTCCTTTTCCCTGACAAGGAGGCTTTCTGGCCCAGTTCCCTTTGTTCTACATGACACAACGTAGGTAGGGAAAAAGCTTTGAGCCGGTGATATATTTCCAACTCCTTCAGGGTTCCCTTTTATTCTGACATTGCTTTAGAGCTCAGTCAGCCTCCCTCCCCCGCAATGGATCAGCAAAATGGTGATAGAACAAGCCCCTCATTGGCCTTCATACCTGGTCACCTCCCTCTTAAAATCTGGAGCTTCTCAAGATTAGAAGGGATTTACAACTGTGTGAGTTCTAGTAGTTTCCCAGTGGTGCTCAGCCACCTTCCAACATAGTTTGAAACAGAGTTTTTCTTCTCTTTTCCTTTTTTTCCCTCAAAGCCCTGCAGGTCCTTTCTCCAGAGTTTGTTTCTGTCTTGCTACTAGGAACATGATTTGAAAGAAACACCTTCACTATATTGCTATGTCGTGAAAGAGGTGGACCTGCAAGGCTACCCTGCTTGGGTGTTCCTACACCATTAGCCAAGCTGCCGGTCTGTTACCATCTCCACACTTTCATCCCGGGGCTGAATCCAGCAGGAAACAGACTTTTAATTTAAGGGGGCTCATTTCAAACAAGTCCCCGGCAGGCTGACAAATCCCACATCCCAAGGTTATCTCCCGCTCTTATACCATGGCCAAGAGCCTCACAACAGGACCCTAGGACTGGTCTTCCCACAGAACCAGGGTGGGGTTTCTCTGGGGTGAGGCCTTTGCTCTCTAAGGAGCGGGGAGCGTGGTATTGATCCTCCTGTCGGGCTGGAGTCATGTTTGCTATCATAGTTTATTATTTCTTTTAATGTTCTTTTAGTGATGCCCTGCAAATTAGATTGCTCTAAGTCCTAAGAGAGCCCTTTAGTTTATTTCGTGGACTCCTGTTGGTAGACTCTCCCCATGCCACCTCGTTTTTGGGACTGTTGGACGTGGGCTGTGGGTTGGCATCTGTCTTCAGGTAACCAGGCATAGGTTTAGCAATGACAGGACAAAGACATGCAAACCGGGGGCTTGGTTTGTGGATGGCTGTTTTCCTTAGGTATTTACACTTTAGCTCCATCATCCTTGAATTAGGGGGCTTTTTATTAAAGGGGATTGAGGCAGAAGAGGGCAGGGTCTAATTAGCTCTAATTAGTATTCCTCTCCTGCTTGTTCTCCATGCTTATTTAGCTACTGAGGCAACGGAGAATTAAAATATCTAAGTAGTTGGCAAGAGGCCCTTTGTGCCTGCCTGCCCTGGTAACTGCTTTTTCTTCTTCAGCTGGTTCACGGAAATATTCTCAGAAGTGTTAACGCTACCGGCAATGTGGGCCACTCACACAGTGTTTAAGTAATAGTGTCTTCTCACAGGGCGGGGTGCAGCTGGGTTATAAGGGGGTGGGGTCTCTTTGCACAGGTGTTTTCATTTGGCTGGGGCTGAGGGCTTTGGAGGCCACAGCTATGGTTTGTGTTCTTTCTTTTCAGTTGGAATGGAATTAATGGCTTTTATAAATGTAAAGGAATACTACTTATAGGTGCCCATTTGATTGTGAGGCTTCTTCTTGCTTTTGTTGAATGCAGGGGTTGATTCCTGGGCCGCACGGTGAAAAGTTTGCTTCAAGACAGGCCTTGACACTACCCCGGTGGCCAATGGCCGATGGTTGGAGGGCGGCTGTAGTGTGGCCTGCCCTCTCCTTACTGGATTCCCTCCCCAACCCCCACTAGAGTTTTTCAGTGATGGTTGCTTGTCTTTTGTAGACATGGGACCTTTAGTTATTCTCTACTTGTCCCTTTAGTTATTCTTAACTCTCACTCAGAGTGATCCTGTTAAAACTCAAATCAGATCATGTCACTCTGCTTAAAACCCTCCAGTTGCTTCCAGAAGTCCTCACAGGCCTGCCAGGTTCTTCATGAACTCTCCCTCCCCTCGTCCTCCAGTTTCCCTGACTTTATTTTTCTTACTTCCCCTCACACACTTCACTCCAGCCACAGGAGAAGAGCCTCGTCCTCCCTCGCTGTTTCTAGCATGCCACCCATGCTTCCGCTGCAGGCACTTCCCTCTGCCTGGAACGGAACGGTTGTGCCTTTCCCTGTTCCCAGATGTCCGATTTCCTCCACCACTGCCATTCTTCAATTCTTCCTACTCAGCCAAGTGTTCCCTGGGCACTCCCAACTAAAGCTGCAACCTCCTGCCCTACCTTCTTCCTATATCTCCTTTCCTGCCTTGATTTTTCTCCTTAGGACTCATCACCCTCCTATGTACTTACCTTGTTTATTGCCCTTCTCCCTGAATGAGGTCTCCCTCAGCCAGGACTCGTGAGCTCCCTGAGGTGGGGAGTTTGTCAGTTTTTATTCATCTCTGTATCCTCTGTGCCTAGGACAGTATCTAAATCATATTTGTTGAATGAATAGATGAACATGAGTCTTGATAGTGTGTGTGTGTGTGCGTGTGTGTGTGTGTGTGTGTGTGTGTGTGGTGGGGCTTGTTCCATCCTCACCTCCTTGTTGCCTTCTACAACTAGCTTTGAGATCAGGGTCTGTGTGGGTAGCTTATGAGGAAGAAACATTCTGGGAGAGAGAACCTACTTGAATGTGTCAAGAGTTTTTGGAGATGGAGTCTATGATAGAGACCATTTAGTCTACCTCCTGAGTTGTTTGCATGACGATGCGGAGGCTGAAAGGTTAAGTGACTTGCCCAAGGTCATGTAGCCAATGAGTGACATAACAAGTACTTGGATTTTTCATGCCCAGGGTATCCTCTCCTCATCCTAGAATTCCAGCCCAAATGTCCCCTCCTCTCTGAAGGCTTCTCGGCATCCCTCGGGTGGCCCAGAATTGGTATCACCTTCCCTTGGCTCATAGTGGAGTCTGTTGGCGAGACCGGGGCTGGAGAGGGTCTGCCTCACCTGCTACGCAGTGAATTGCCCAGGTCTTACCTTCAGGTCCCTGATACAACCATGATGATTGATACTCAGTTGATTTTCCCCCACCCCACCTCCTCCATGGTTTCAATGGCATTAAAACAAACAAACAAACAAAAAACCAAACTTCAACTTTTAAAAAATGTAAAATGATTTTGGATTTACAGGAAAATTGAGAGGAAAGCAGCCTATATGCCTACTTTCCATACGCTCACTTCCATTTTTGCCTATAAACATCTTTCGTTAGTATGGTTACAATTAATAGTATTATTAACTAAAGGTCATACTTTATTCAGAGTGCCTTAGTTTTTACCTAATGTCCTTTTTCTGTTCTAGGATCCCATCCAGGATACCATATTACACTGAGTTGTCATGTGTCCTTAGGCTCCTCTTGGCCGTGACACTTTCTCAGTCTTTCTTTGTTTTTGATGACCTTGACAGTTTTGAGGAGCTATTTTGTAGACTGCCCTTCTACTGGAGTTTGTCTGATGCTTTTCCTCATGATTAGCTTGGAGTTATGGGTTTGTGGAGGAGGACTATAGATGTAATCAATTGGCCTTTTAAAAATTAATTTTTGAATAGGTAATATATTCATGTAATTTTTAAAAAGCATACCAAGTATGCAGTGAGAAATCTCATCTATTCTTGTCGCCCCCTCAGCCCTGACCCCACTCCCTGCATAGGTTATCCCTGTTAGGTTTTCTTACGTACCAGTGTGTTTTCTACACGTATATTACAAATACCCCTCCCCCATTTGTATTGAAAGGCAGCACTGAACTCACTGTTCTACATATTGTTTTTTATTTTTAATTTAGCGATATATCAGGTTGCACTTCATATCAGCATATAGGGAACATGTATATTCTTTTTTTTCGTCCCCCACTGGTTGCCAAATTATCTTTAATTGAAATGTTTGCCTTTGTAATTCTTAACTACTCGAGCCTTCCACGGCACCACTGTTGATGCCATCTATGATGTCGTGAGGGTGGCCACCATCCACATGGCAGCCCACAGACTGGGCGGTCCCCAAGGTCTCTTTCATGGTTCCAGCAAGTTCTGTAGCTAAAGGTCGGTGCCGCATCTGTCGGGCAGTGTTGACAATGTCATCAAAAGTGATATTTCTACTCATGTTTAATGTTTGTGCTTCTGTCTGTCTGTTGGTGGTTCTTTGAGGGCTTTGATGATCAGGGCAAAGGCAGAAAGAAGGTGGCACCTCAATGGGGGCCTGTCTGTTCTGCATGGTCAGTTTCACCGTAATCCTCAGACCCTTCCAATCACCAGTTGCTTTAGCGATGTCATCACCAACCTTTTTTAAAGATGAACCCAGGGGGCTGATCTTGGGGGGCCAGGGCAGATGTGGCTCCGACTTCCCCTCGCTGCACCTCAGGTAGATGACTTTGATCTCGTTGGGGTTGAACTTCGGCAGCTTGGTGGAGGCGGCTGGTGCAGGATGAACTGGGACTTGGGACGTCGGCAGAAAGTGGCACGAAGCCTCCTCTGAACCGAAAGCCAAAAAAGTATACATTCTTTTTAAAAAGCTTTGTAGTATTCCATTATATGAATTGATGTTTTAAAAAACAAGTCATATCGGTAACGCTGACATTGTTGAGTGTTCTGTAGATATCTGATATTCAGAAAAGCAATCTAAGATGTGAATGACTGAGATACATCCTTCTTAGGGTGTATTTCCATTTCATGGTAACATCTTCAGACCAATGACTATTTAGTTGCTAGATTCTGTACTGGAAACAATTTATCTATTGTGTGACAAATGTGGCAGGTGTGGTTCAGGTCATGGGGAGAAGCACTCTACTACCTTACTGCCTTTTTTTCATTTTTTTTAAAAGATAAATGTTATTGGGAAATATTGGGGAACGGTGTGTCTCTCCAGGGCCCATCAGCTCCAAGTTGTTGTCCTTCAATCCAGCTGTGGAGGGCGCAGCCCACCGGCCCATGTGGGAATCGAATCGGCAACCCCGCCGTTCAGAGCTCGCACTCCAACCAACCGAGCCATGCGGCCGCCTCCTTTTTTTCATTTTTAAACAAGAATAATGAAATGTTTTCATTTCCTGTTGTCTTGAAAACAATGACTAAAATATAATTCAGGACTGCATTTCTTTAGCCTGACTTTGTCCTTATATCACGAAGGTGATGGCACAGACGTTAACTGTTCCAAATATCATGCTCCGTGACTGTTCATCGGTGGGTGCCCACTCACCCCTGGCTTTCTAAGGTGTGTGTACACCCTATCTATTCGTTATGCTTTTCCCACCATCCCCACTGAACAGCATCCCATCTCCGCTCTCCCCCTGCCAGTGGGGCCATTCCAGCTTACCACTCACTTCTGTTATTCCGCTGAATGTTTTAGATTGGGAAATTCCAACTGCTGGATTTGTGCTTCAGTAGGTGTTGTGTGACCCTGACATGTGGGGTGGACAGGAGTTGGAGAGGCTGAATGGAGGGAGGTGAGCCGGGAGACTGCTGCAGGAATGTGCAGAGCGCCTGGCTTGGATTGCATGGGGCTGGAGGGAGCAGGCAGGAGGGGTTGGATTGGGGGAAACATTTCATACATCTTGAAGGAATGATCGGCCAGACATGATGGCTGCCTGCATATGATTGATGAAAGAGAGGGGTGAGTCAATGAGTTTCGGAAGGAGAGCATATTTTTAGATTATGGCTTGCGGTAAACCCCCGGCTGCAGAGACATGAAAGGCTGCAGGCAGTTGGAGTCGAGTTGGGAATAGTCACTATGCAAACAGCAACTAAGAAAAGATGTGACCATTGTTTGGGCTGCGAGCGCCTATTTCCATGACCTAGGCACAACACTCTTTGACATTTGTGAACTCCAGTTGTTTAGCTTTTTATTCATTGCTTCCTTCCTTTCAAAATGTTATTGGTGCCGAGTGACTCATCCAGCCAAATTCAAACTCTCTGAAATATTCATAGGTGGAGAGAGGAGAGATGCCAAAGGGAATATCTGGCACTCTGACACGTCAGCACACAAGCCTGTGTCAGTTGTTCCTGGAGTATCAGTCTGCTACCTGGTACCTGGCAGGCTGCGAGCTCCCGGGAAAAAGGCCTGGGTCATTCATCTCTGTATTTCTAGCATCCCCTAGTCCAGTGCTTGGCATGCTTAGTGTGCAGGTTTTCTTGATTTTGAACTTGTCCCAACAGCAACCTAATTCTAGAGGGATCATTTTGAGCATAGAATGTGCAATAATAAAGTAAAAATAACTAGCAATGCAGTATGACAAATATTTTACAGTTCAGCATGTTTTCTTACCAGATGTCTGTCATATTCTTTGAGCCTCTTCAGTGTTACAGCCAAGGTATTTTAGGCTGGCTAAGCAGAAGACCAGAGCCCAGTCTGATCTGGGTCAGAACTGGGGAGCCCTTATTGCCCTGACCTGGAGAGCCCCCCACCCAAGGTCCCAGAGCTCAGGGATAAAGCCCTGGCAATCAGAAAGTGGTGTTTGTGAATTTATGTGGATTGGGGCAGAGATGTAAATGAGACATCTGACCTCAAGTTCCCTGCTGACCAAAGCCCTGTTGGAGATCTCCAGAAGACTCTGGAACTCGCTGGTCACACGTCCCTGAGTCTGAGATGGTGCAGAAACGACTAGGCAAGTTTCGGATGTGGGCACTTGCTGGCTAGCATCTTTTCTGAGCTCTTTCTTGTAGACTGGGCTCCTTGTTTCAAGTCACCTACCTTCTTTTTCTCATGTGTTCATCAGTAAAATGAAGCGACTTGACTAGCTCATCTCTAGCTAAAACATTTTTAGCTCCACGTTTTTGTAGTTCCGTGATTTTGTGGAAATGATTTCATAGATCAAAGCAAATGATACGCCACAAGGGCAGAGTTTCTGTTGGAGGACGTTGGGGAGAACAAGAGGAAAGTCACTTTCATTCTAGCTTTGATTTTATTCTAGGTTTCTGACAGGTAAGGGGATTTGACCTGGCATTTTGAAATTTTTTTTCTACACGCATTTTCTTTTTTAAAGGCTTAAGTGCCTATTGAAAAGTCACGACATGGCAGGAGGCAGGCAGGCTCAACTTTCCAGTGAGCTGGATTCTAAGACTTTCTTGGTCTGTGTTCGGACCCAGGATGGGCTCTTCCTGCTCAAACGAAGTTTATGCATGGCTGGCGGGTGGTCCCTGTTTGTTTCTCCTGGAAAAGGTGTTCTGAGGCCAGTGGTGTACCCAGGAGGTTCTGCAGCAGGTTTGAGATGGTGTCTGAGCAATGCCTGCATTGGTTCCCCCAGCTCTGTGGGTGTGAGGCAGGGATCCCAACAGGGTGATGAACACGAGGGGTCCAGGGTTTAGGGTTTGGGTCTCTGGTTGGTGGAAACCATTGTTCTTACCGTCAAAGCCACCCTTCCTTTTTTCCCAGCAACTCAGGTCCTGCCCGTTTCTTCTCCCTTCTATTGCAGCTACCATTCTTATCTCTCTAGTGTCCTTTGGGGTGATACAATATACCTTCCTGTGTCACCCAATTTCTGTGGGTTTTTACCAATCCAGACACCAGAATCAATTGTCTACTGTAGGTTTCTTCCTTTCTTGCGTTAGCATTTCCATGATGTCTTGATATTGGCAGTGAATGGCATTCTGAGGAGCATGTGACAAAGGAAAAGCAGGGAGTTAACACTAACAAATCAGGGGAGTGTTAGAGTTCTGAGATGCTTTACAATAGATGTTGTTATGGTGTTTTAGTGGAGATAGGGCACAATCTCCACCTCCCTACTTTTTTCCCCACTCTCCCTTTTTCATCTTTTGGACTCTTTTTTCCCCCCTTATGGTCTGAGTCCTTCTTAGGACTGGTGGCCCGGGGTTTTCCTTAATCCTTCTAGGCAACAGCCAGGAGAGACCAGTGAGTCTGTTCGTGCTGAGGACTAAGCAGTCATTTTCATTCAGAGAAAAACCAACAAGTTCTGCTCTTGGTCAAAAGAAATCTGTCCTGATGTTTCAGAGAGGAAGGGAAACAAAGGGATAAGTTTCAGCAAGGATATCTCTGCAGCTGGCTGGGTGGGGTGGAGGTGGGTAGGAGAGGTAGGGCTGTAGGGTGGGGTGGGAGGGGAGGATGGGAAGAGGGCTTAGGGAGGTGGGGGTGCGGAGAGGAGAGGGAACAGTGGAGCCTGACTCAGGAGACCCCTCCCAGGTTAATGGGAAAGGGGACTGACCTGGGTTTGAAATAAGTAACTTTTACGACAGTAAAAAAGTTTCCTTTTAATCTTAGTTTCTGATTTATTTTTTTTAAATCAGGAATGGGTTTTGAATTTGATCAAATGCATTTCCATTACCTACGGAGGTGATGATATGGGTATTTTTTCTTATTTGACCTACTAGTAGATACATTGCATTAATGGATTTTCTTTCTCTTAATCCGGCGTTATATTCCTGGGCTACATTCTTTTTTAAGGGCTGTGCTGGCTTTTGGTACATTGAGGGTTTGGTGGGATAGCACCTGAATAGGATTTTTGTTTCTTATGCCTGCAGGAGACCGATATATTCTTCTCCCCCCACGGCCTCCCCCTTTTTTTTGTCATTTTGGCTGCGCTAAGTATAAAGGGGTCTTGTTCCCCCTCAGTGAGGGAGAACTTGTCGTTATAGGGAAGGGGGTGGAAATCCACGGGGGCCCAGCAGAAGAAGTGGGAGTTGTCACACAAGTGTGCATGCTGAGTGGGTGCGTCACAAACGGGTCAGCGTGGGCCCGTAGCCTTCACCTGCAATGAGCACCGGGGCCTGCACCCTTCAGCCTCACTGAGGCCCCCTATTAAAAAAAGAAGAACTCCTCTCCCGCTCCATTCAGAGGCCTCATCCATAAGGTTTACGGCCGTGAACGAATTGGTGCATCTTTATCTTGCTTTGCAGGTCTCAACATATGCACTAGTGGAAGTGCCACCTCTTGTGAAGAATGTCTGCTAATCCACCCGAAATGTGCCTGGTGCTCCAAAGAGGTATGTGGGTGGGGGAGGGGAGGCAGATGAGCAGGAATGCGGTGGGGGCGGGGAGGGCGGGGCTACACCACAGCACACAAGTTGACGAGACAGAAAAACATGTGTGCAGATTCTGCAGGCTGCCTCTTCCTCCCCTGACAAAAGACAAGCTGCATTGTTATAACATGGTAAGTTAAACTGGGTCTCTAGATAGTATTGAAAGTTTTAATCCTGTTTTAGGGAACCAAGACCTTCCTTCCCTTTTGTGGGAGAACCCATCATGACTCCTGTATAGTTTTCTGCTATTTGGTCAGAGACCTGAGCTTGTGAAGTGAGTTTGTTGCATAACGATTCCGAACATCCCTGGGTGGGTGGCACGTTAATGGATGCTGGCCATCTGGGTGTGGCTTATTTGAGGGTCAGTGTCACGAACTGACCATTAGAGAATGATTTTCTTTAAAAAGAATGGCTGCTGTTTTTTCAAGCCCCGCAGGAAAAAGTGTCAGCTTGGGTGGTGATAGGCAGATTGCTGTCATTAAAGCAATACACGTGTCAAGCTTGGTGGGCTAACTGGGAAAGGATCGCTTTCTAAGCTTCCTGGGTCAGTTTTCTAGCCTGTTGTTAGGACCATGGGACATAAGCCCTTCTTGCACTAGTGCACCATTGTGGTTCTTTTTGGGAGAACCCCAGGCTTGCCGTTTTGGACTGGCTCAGCCTCTGAAATTGAGTGTGTGGTGCCGTCAGGAGGCCAGGCTGCTTTGCCAGGATGCAGCCTCAGAGGTCTCGGGATTTCTTTAGCCTGGCTAAGAATGGCTAAGTGATTGTGTGGGGACCCCCTACTAGATGCCACATACTTTTTACATCGTGTCTTTAATCCTCACTACAGTTTTGGCAGGTGGGTGGTAATACACCTGGTTTATTGATAAAAAGTCAAGGCTCAGAAAGATAAAGCGACTGTTCCAAGGCCTCCTGATGTCCCAATGCTAGGGTTTGAGTCTGGCTTCTTGGACCTTTGAGCATGAGCTCTTTCCCCTAGGCTGTACTGCCTCTAACCTGTGACTGCTAGAATTTCTTCTAGTAGAGTAAGATTACGCCCCAAGTATTCTGAGAGGAATCTTCCCAATATGTAAACCCTTTTTTGATTTGTGCTTGATTAGTATCTTTGTCGTGGATGTTCTTTAAAACCTTTCACTGGTTCCCTATGACCTGCAGGACAAATCCAAGTTCCATGGCCCCTGCCTGCCTCCCCACCATCACCCCTTTCCTGCCCCCAGTACGTGTGCTAGCGGGGCCTACCTGAAGATCCCCAGAGAGCCCTGACTGATGAATACCTTCCTGGTTTTCCCTGTGCTGCTCTTTCTCCTAGACAGCCTTCTGGTATTCTCCATCTTCCCTGAGCAACACCTTGTCTTCCAGTTTTCAAGAGTCAGTTTAAGCCCGATTTAGTCTATGAAGACTTTCATGTTTTTCCCTCAGACACATCTGTCCATCCATCCATCCATTTATCTGTACATCTGTCCATTCATTTGATGTGAGAATATTAAGTTTCTTTCACCAGAATGTTAGAGCAGGAGTTTTATCTGTATTCTTCATTGCTGTAATCCCCAGAACTCACAATGGTGCCTGGCACATAGTAGTTGCTCAGTAAATATTGATTGAAGGAGTCCATTGGGTGGCTATTTATTGCATGTCTGCATATGCAGGCCATGCCACTTCCTTGTCTCCTCTTGCTCTACTCTTTAAATAGCACTTATAAGTCTGCTCGTTTGTTTTCATGCCTCTTACCAACTAAATCATTATTTTCTTGAAAACCTAAACTATGTATTATTCACCTTGGCATCCCCAGACCTAACCAAGAATCTGGCAGGAATTCCTATTTGATAAAAGAGGCCTGCTAGAAAGACCTGGAGTTAGAAAACCAAAGTTTAAGTCCCAGTTTTGCCATGATTTACTCTTGGTTTGTTGATATATAAAATGAATAAGACAGTGCCTACCCTCCAGTGTTATTGGGAGTATAAAATGAGGTCACTGCAAGAGAGGGCGCACAGAAAGGACTGCCAATTAACTGAGCCTCCCGAATGACTGAGTGAGAGTTACCCAGCAAACTGCTACTGGCGTCGATGATTATATTCTAGTGAGATGTGGGCAGTGAGATCCGGACACCGGCATCGATGGTCTCCTGTAGGTGTCTTCCTTTCCTGTGTTAGCACCTCCCTGAATCTGATGTCCTGATAGAGGCAGCGAAGGAGGAGCGTATCATTGTCCCAGCCCACACGTGGGCTCCCTCTGTGCTTAGACAGAGCCTCATCCTTGGCTCAAGAACTTCCTGTGATGCCTGCACTGGAATGCAGCTTCCCATCCTCTTTGGGAGTTAACTTTCCCCAGGGAGCTGAGTGTGTCTCAGGGAGCTGGGTCTGCAGAGTTCAGGAATGGCTTTGGTCAACCCTGCCCCTTAGCAAGACGGAATACGTGTGGCTGAATACCTTCCTAACCTTATATCCTGGGACATCATCCTAGAAGTAAGGTGTATATCTGCCAAGAGCATATGACGTGTGTGTATATGGTGGGCTTGGACCGAGCAGATGGCCATGGAGGGCCAGGTCCCTGACCAGTGCGTTCTTGTGGATTCTGAAGCGCAGGCACCTGGTCGTTGCATGCATACCACCACGGATTCATCCCAGCACACATTCCGTCCACCTCCCTGGCTCTAGATCCCACAATGACTTCCTTATTTTACTTGAGGTGGGGGTGGGGACTCTTTACATTTAACACCCCTTGTAACCTAATTCCACCTTCTCTAATCAGTCTGTCCTCCCGGACCTGTATTCTCCCACAGGTATCAAGTTTGAGTCAGCCAGTGGCCTCATTCCGTGCTGCTTCTCTCTACACAGTTCTGCTGGATGGCCCTGTGAACCCGGCTCTCTTGTCTTTGTTTTCTAACTACAGTTTACCTGGGGCTTCAGACTTGCCCGCTGGCTTCAAGACCAGAGCTGCCAGACTCTCCCGACTCTGAGCTAAGGATGGGTAGGGGCTGCCTGTCCTCACCTGTCTGCACTGCACACCTCACACCCTGTCCCTTGTCCTTTGTGATCCCTGTCCCTGGGCTGTTCTAGCCAGTCTCGACCTCTGCTTCTTGGCCGGCTTACACAGTTAGGGTGCTGTGTGAGCTGCACAGCATAAAACATACAGCAAACTCAGGCATTATTCTCGATTTTTGTCCTGCATTTTTTTTTTTTAAAGTGGCAATTTGCCTCTGCTCTAAGATAGTAAGTTTCACACCCCAGCCAGCTGCAAAGAGGAATGTGCAGGGAAGAATGTGTATGGATGCTTTTAGGGCAAGGCCTCAGGGCAGCCCCCATTATTTCCATCCACATTTTCCTGCATAAAACCTAGTCACCTCACTGTGCCCAAGTGCAACGAGAACTGGGACACTTAATCTAGCTGTGTGCCCGGGAAGGAAGGGAGGATGGGTTTTGTGGTGGAGGCAGCGAGGCCAGTGTGCCTTGCAAGAGGACAGCGGTTGAGGAGGAGTAAGCAGGGCTGAGGGATCCATGTTCCCTGCGGGACAGAAAGCAGGGTGGGTGGGAGCAGGAGAGGAGGCAAAGGCAGGCCAGGGCTGTGCTCAGGGCTGGGGCAGCAGGAGGTTGGAGGGCATGAAAGTCAGTCACCTTTATGTGATGTGGCCGTGGGCAGTACAGGCTGCTGAGACCGGAAGGAGAAGGACCAGGTAGGCAAGGCTGCCCTGTGAAAGCTGAAGTCCCATAGGGAGAACGGGGAAGTCTGTGTCATTTAGATGGGTAGAAATAGGGCCAGGTGTGGAAGGAGACTGAGGAAGCCTGGGCTGGGGTGAAGGGTCTTAGCCTGGGAGGTAGATGTGGAGAAGAAGGAACGGAACGAAGGGGTCAGTAGGATTGGAGGCAGGAACGTGTGGAAGGAGATGGATTAGAGGTTGGGAAGTAAGACCGGGCCGACTGGACCTTCTATGAAATTACAGTGGCAGGGCAAGGAAAGGAGATATTGCCTATATTTTCCTTTAAGCTGGGAAGAAATGGAAAAAAAAGAGCATTTAGTCCAGCTCACAATAGAATATAGATTCTTTGAGAGAACATTTCTTTGTAGTCATGAAAGGAATAATCTTGGTCTGTTGTCAGTGCTTCTTAAGTATTTGTTCAGTGCATTAAGTGAGCCGACTAAAAGCTGACAGACGGATTTCTCTGGCCTTAGGCAGGCAGTGCATGTTGTACTTGTGGCTGGTGCACAGATTTAGGGTGGCATCTCTTACCTCCTCTCCTCCCTCTCCCTGCCCCAAATTCACAAGGGTTCTGCCAAGCCAAGGCTGCAGCCTTGGCAGGTCAGAGGGCTTGGCCTAGTCGTATCCCAGGAGAAAGGCCAGCCTCAGAGGGCAGCCAGCTTCCTGCCTGTGCCCAGTCTCTGCCAGGCTCTCTGCCTGTTTACCAGTTTGCTTCTTTCCTCTACATTCCAGGGATTGTGCCTGTCTGCCTGCTTTCCTGCTTGGGTTCCTCTTCTCCCAGGATCTGCAGTTTCAAACAAACACAACTCCGTCTTTCCCTCAGAACAACCACCCACATCTTTTTAGTGTTAGCCTTCAGCAACAGTAGGCAGGCTGGTCTGCAGGTAGGGTGGTGACTGGGTGGCACAGACAGACAAACCTGAATGCACTGGCGCAGGTGGAGATGCGGGATTACTGAGCTGACAGCCAGCCGAGCACTGGCCTTCCCTGCACGAAGACACTGTGATTAACGAAGTGTGCAGGGATTCGGTGTTACAGTGTTACAACAAACACGACACCTCATTATGTCCTCTGCTGACGTGGGATAGAGGGAGTAGAGAGGGGCAGGTATGACAAGGTAAAAACAGCAGTGTTGTAACAAATGAAAAGGATCTAAATTTGGAACACCTCCCTTTTCTTTTCTATATTGTCACATCGTGACTAAAAGCCCTAACAGAGGTTCCAAGTTTCTGTTCCCATTCTGTTGCTTCTCTTGGTCATTTGCCTGGCATGCACTTACCTTCCACGAGTCCTGTGGAGAGTTGACGATGGTGTTTCTGGAGACCATGGGCAGGTGCTTCCTTCATAATCTCAAACCTCTTCCAGCGCCGAGCACCTGCAAGCAGTTGAGCTATGCGCCGTCAGAAGCCCATCCGGAAGCTAGTTTCCGTTTTTCCGTGTTGAGATGAAGTGTACCCCTCTCCTTCTGTACCCATTTTTCTGCATCAAGAGGGCATTTGTCCTCCAAGTTTGATCGGTGGCAGGAAGATCTCTGCATTTGGGGCAGCAAGGAAATACAGTTAATCCTTGATCAACACTGGGGTTGCCGACCCCATGCGTAGTCAAAAATCTGCACATAACTTTTCACTCTCCAAAAACTTAACTACTATTACGCTACTGCTGACTGGAAGCCTTAGTGATCATATAAACAGTCGCTTAACACATATTTTTGTATGTTGTATGTATTGTATACTGTATTCTTGCAATAAAGCTAGAGAAAAGAAAATGTTGTTAAGAAAATCATAAGGAAGAGAAAATAGATTTACAAGGTATGATCAAAAAATACAGTGAATGTTTACATCAAAAAAATTATTATAGTAAAAGATACATTTCCATTAATCCCCCTCAAAATACTGCCCCTCGCTTCGAACACATTTATCCCGTTGTTCTTGCCACTTTCTGAAGCAGTTCTGGAAGTCCTCTTTCGTGAGTGTCTCTAGTGGCACTATTGTGGCTGCCTTGATGTCCTAAATTGATTCAAAACGTTTGCCTTTCATGGCCATTTTGACTTTGGGGAAGAGCCAGAAGTCGCACAGTGAATAAGGTGGATAAGGACTATAATGTTTTTATTTTACAGAAATTGCTGTACCAGAAATGCGATGTGTGACATGGAGCCTTTCTGTTGTGATCAAAACATACGGTGAATGCTGCTGCCGAGTGCCATCCAATGGAAAGGCAGGGACCTTCAATATAGGCAGTGGCACGTCAAACCTTCATAACAGTGTGTGACAAGTTTCAATCTGTTTGGTGCAGTCAGTCGGGTGTGAGCTACTTTTGAGAGAAGGTGTGTTTTACAGCGTGCCATAAATCATCCTCCATCATGACAACGCTCCGTGTCACATATCACTTCTAGTATATGGCAATTTCTGTCAAATAAAAACATTATGGTGTGTCCTCATTCACCTTATTCACCGGATCTGGCACCCTGTGACTTCTGGCTCTTCCCCAAAGTCAAAATGATTCAGCACATCAAGGCAGCCATGACAGTGCAACTAAAGACACTCACGAGAGAAGACTTCCAGAACTGCTTCAGAAAGAGGCAAAAACGATATAGAATTTTTTGAAAAATAATCTGTGTTTAAGTGGACCCCTGCAGTTCAAACCCATGTTGTTCAAGGGTAAACTGTTCTAAATTTAGAGGGATGGAATCTGGGGGCCCAGAGTTAACTTCCTGCTGCAGAATTCAGCAATGACCTTGGCTGAGATGGGAGGCAGATGATGATACAAAGAACACTGAACTTGGGTCTCAGAAGCTGAGTCCAGATTAATCTAAACTTCTCAGGTGAATTTAGGCATGAATTCAGGCATATTGGCTTCTGATTTCTCACCCACAGAAGTGAGGGGCTGGCACCAGGCAATACATCCAAGGTGTATTCCCCTTGGAACTTGCTGTATTCTGATGCCTGGCAGAGGGTTGGGTGTCAGGTCTCTGGAATCTGAAGGCTCTTAGCACATTAGACGTCAGGATGTCATTCACGCGAGAAGGAGTCTCTCAATCACGAGTCTTCCTTTTCTCCAAGGGTGTATAATTTGGGGAATCGCACTCACTGAATTTGGAGCTTGGAAATGTAGGTATTGAGACATTGTCTCTATAATGTTTGTGTATCTGGAACGCCATAACCATCACAGTATATGGTCCTGGTCTCTGTGGTTTTGGTTTCTTCACGTTAAATATGCATATGTTCTTGTTTAAAATTAAAATACCTTGAAAGGAGCTCAGGGGGATAGGAGAAGTTCTTGTGCTTGTGGGGTTAACACTCCTTGGGGTCTGCAGCATTCTCTGTCCTTTTCTTGGACAATGAAAACCTATGGGTAGAAATTAATTATGGCTATTTTCAGACCCCATGCCAGAGGGATCTTCAGCTCTTGTGAGGAGCCCACTGTTCAGGTAGCTGCCTTACTCTCAAAATGTTCTTCAGACTTGCCATACCCAGAGGTGGCTCACCTGGTGTCTTTGAGGCCCTAAAGCTCTGGAACAATGACAAGATTCGATATATAGGTAAAGATGTCTCAAAGGCTGTTGAGTATGTCAACCACTGGGCCTGCCCCAGGTAGCAAGCAACGGAACTCTGTGCAGTAGGATTTTGGCAAACTGGTGACAGAGATGAACGGCACTAAGAGTAAATCTAACTTTGGTGCGCATGCCGTAATAGGGTGTCCCTTGCTGTTTTTAAAGCTGAAGCTTTTGAGAAGGGGGCTCCCTATACCGTCACATTGCTGACTTGATTGGCACTTCTGAAGTCACCCTGCAAGTTGCAGGTTTAAGATGGTCCGTGGTACTTCTCACGCCGACAACTAGGTGACAGGGCAGGAGTTCGTGGTCCTTCTGCCACTGCAGCAGACTTCAGGGAAGACATGCACATTGGAGCTGAGGTTTACCACGACCTTGAAGGATGGTATTAAGGAGAAATAGGGCAAGCTGCTACCAGTGAGGGGAGTGAATGGGGCTTTGCTCCCTGGACATTAAATCAGCCTCAGAACTTCTGAAGAGTGCACTTGGGGAAACCAGCTACACAGATAAGGTTGTAATTGGCACGGATGTGGCTGTCTCTGAGTTCTTCAGGTCTGGAATTATGACCCGGACTTTAAGTCTCCTGAGGATCCCAGCAGATACAGCTTCCCTGATCAGTAGGGAGCCCTGTACAGGTCCTCCATCAAGGACTGATAGTGTCTCTCAAAACCCCCTTTGAGCAGAATGACCAGGCAGGTCCAGGCAGCAGGGGATGATCTCAATGACCAACCTGAAAGCGAATGGCTGAGGCTGTGGAGAAGCCATGCAACTGCCTCCTGCTTAGAACGAAGCAGATTGGCTCTGTGACCCAGTTTACTCCAGAGTGAAAGCAGCTGCAGACCAATGGGAGGGGTGTCAGGGGTTCCCATCACTCTGGGGAGACCGAAGATGCTGTCCTTGCCATCCTGGTGGTGGGGATCTGCACCTTGGCAAATAGAAGTGGGCTCCGGACAACTCTTCAGAATTGAAGGAGCTGTCATGTCAGCAAGGCCCAGTGTGTCAGCAAGAAGTTCAGAAACTGCCTCACCAAGTAAGCTCTGAGCAGCAAGCCCCAGCGCCCTTCCAGCTCTGGACAGCTCATTAGACCTCTGCTTCAGACAGCTCAGGACCGTAGACTGATACTTGTGGGGCCCTCGGGAAGTTTATTCTCCTTTCTCCTATCCCTGTGCTTTTTTTACTTCTTCACTAGAATTGCTACACTAGAGCCAAACACGATCCCTTGGAACCAGTTTTGGAAACCTTAGCTTCGGGTTCTTGCATAATTTCAAGGATAATCATTTTAAGCTAGAATAATTATGTTCCTCACCTTGTTCCACAAGGGTCTGTGGAGCCACTTATACTTATGGTGCAGTCCCTGAGGTTTTGACAGGCAAGATCTCCAAGGGTTCAGTACACAAAGTAAAAAACAAACAAACCAACAAAAAAAACCATTTAGTTATAAAAACACGAAAAAGCCCAAAAAACTGTCACAGAGGCCCAGAACGACACATCTGGTTTTACTCATTTAAAAACACTATAAAATCTATCTTCTTATTGGTCTCGTATCTAGACATTGACTAGTTTTGGGGAATGACTCCCTCTGCATGTTTGTGCCTCTGTCAGCAGTCTGGCTTCTCACACAGCAGTCAAGGGGCACTTGACCCATCTGAGGCTTCCTGTCAAACTGATATAGAGGGCAGAGGGCGACCAGTGTCCTGACACCGCCAGCCACCGCGAGGATTATAGGACAGCACAGGCGTTTCACCAGCTGGAGGAGGGGATTGTCGTTTTCACACCCACCAGGGAAAGGGTGTTCAAAGAGAATCCTGGGTTTGCTTTGCCATTTAAAAATTCCATTACTGGAAAATGATCAGTACTTATTTTAAAACAAAGTATGTTATTTTAAAGTTAATGGCCCAAACTTTTGGTGCCTCACATTAGGTTGGGTCATCCTGATACCCAGCTTTCTCCTCAATTCACCTTAAGAAAAATATTTTTCTTATCAATGTGGCTTTATTGTTCAAACAATGATAAAGATAGAAAGAAAAATATCATTTTAGTTCCTCTACCCTAATACTTCAACTATCTTCATTTTAAAGGTTTTCTTTTGAATCCCAGTGCAGATACAATTATAGTTTCTGATTATTTTCTTAGTATGAATGTTTTGAAATTTCTACTTAGTCTTCTTAATTATTTGTAATGCCTGTGCCATCTACTGAGGTTATATACTGTATTTTTCATTTGGTTTAGGGATCTCGGTTTATAAGCTTGTAAGATTATGCTGTTCTAAATAACACTGCAGTATATATATTCTTACAGAGTTTCCCCTTTCTCTTGATTATTTTCTTGTGGTAAATTACTAAGAGTGGACCTCTAGGTCAAAAGGCAAAGTGTACATGTATATTGTGACATTGTTCTCCAGAATGATGTACAATATCCGATGCCTGCAAAGTAGATGTGTGAACAGCTCAAAAGTTAACTCTTGATTGCCTGAGTGATGACTACTTGACGACTTATATACGTATCTTCCAAAAATTTTTAGTTATACAACCTGGACTATTTCAGTTACTTTCTCCTGCTAGTTATGTAGGCAGAAACATTTCTTTTTCTTTCTTTTTTTTTTTTTTTTTGTGTGTGTGTTTTTCCAGGACCCGTCAGCTCCAAGTCAAGTAGTTGTTTCCATGTAGTTGTGGAGGGTGCAGCTCACAGTGGCCCATGCAGGGATCAAACCAGCAACCTTGTTGTTAAGAGCACTGCGCTCTAACCAACAGAGCTAACCAGCTGCCCCGACAGACACATTTTTTTAAAGGAGCATTTTGACCATTAAAATAACCATGAAACCAAACATTTTTATTATACATTTATAGTTTACAAAATGCTTTCATATGCAGTCCCTCAGTTAATTCCCTTAATATTCGGTAAGGCATTTGGGATACGGACTATCATTTGTCCCTTTTCAAACAATGAGTATGGAATGTAGAGGGTTCAAGTTCAACCAGATGGGGATGGTTCTTCAACTTGAGGTTTTCTGGAGAGACACCCTGATGGCCTCCTGCTGTCTTCCTCTGTTTCTGTGCCTAGGACTTCGGCAGCCTGCGATCAGTCACCTCCCGGTGTGACTTGAGGGCAAACCTGGTCAGAAACGGCTGTGGAGGCGAGTTTGAGAGCCCGGCCAGCAGCACCCAGGTCCTACGGAGCCTGCCTCTCAGCAGCAAGGGCTCCAGCTCTGCGGGCTCAGACGTCATTCAGATGACACCACAGGAGATCGCTGTGAACCTGCGGCCCGGTCAGTGCCCTTGAGATGGGACACGTTAGTGGAAAACGAGGCAGGGCAGACTGAGGGCAAGTGCCAGGGGAGGGTGATGGCAAGGCATGAGTCAGACTCCAGGAAGCAGAGTACGAGGTCCCTGTGGATGGACAGGATATATATCTTTGTGATTTTTAAAATTGTGGTAAAATGCACGTCACATAAAATTGACCGTTTTTAACTGTATATATATAGTTCAGTGGCATTAAGTACACTCCCAGTGTTGTACAACCATCACCACAATCCATTTCCAGAGCTGTTTGCATCTTCTCAAACTAAAACTCTATACCCATTGAACAATAGCTCCTTATTCCCTCTTTCGCACAGCCCTTGGGAGGCACCGTTCCACTTTCTGTTTCTATGAGTTTGACTGCTCTAGGTACCTCAGATCAGTGCACTCATACAGTGTTTGTCCTTTTGTGTCTGGCTTATTTCACGCAGTGTAGGGTCTTCAAGGTTCATCCATGTTGTAGCATGTGTCAGAATTTCCTTCCTTTTTCAGGCTGTGTATATATACTATATTTTGTTTATCCATTCATCCGTCAATGAACACTTGGATTGTGTCCACCTTTTGGCTATTGTGTGTAATATTATTATTTTCTATGAGAGAATGTAGTTCATGCAAGCTTCTCAGGGAAAGTATTACTTCCGGGAAAAAGTACTTTCTCCTCTCAGCAAATTCCTCTTGAGTCAGTGACATTTTGAAGGGACCAACCTTTAGAGTAGAAGTATTTTGTTGTATGATGCTGGAGCCTCTGCGAGTCCTAGGGTTGTAATATAAGGAAACCAACAGACGTTGCACACTTGCCATGTGCTGGATACTTGACCGACCCTAAGGTACCTAATATCACTGTACACACGAGGGGCAACCTGCTCAAGTCCTCCCACTTAGCAGTGGTGAATCTGACTCAATCTCAGGTTTTGTGACTGCAGAACTCGCGGTTGTTTCTCGTCCACCACTTTCGTTATCCTGTATTCTACGTATTAGAATCCTTGGATGCCGAAAGATGGATGTATGTGTGGCTAAATTAAAAAGCATCACACTGTTGAGAGAAGGCAGCTTTTTTCCAAATTCCACTGATTTGCAGCCTTTTCTTCTGTCCCATTGTCTATGACACCATTGGCAATCACTGTTTGTAGATGGTTTATTCAGATTTCAGGGCAGCTTGGTGCAGCGAGAAGATCATGGGTCTGGCTGGCCATCATGAGTCCTAGTTCTGGCTCTGTCCCGAGCTCAGAGGCCCTGGGCAAGCAAGTTAGCATCACAGGGGTTTTGTCACCTTCATTCCTCACAGCCATGTTCAGCTGCCTAAATGAGACTTTTTGTATAAATGCACTTTATTTTTTTAAAATTTATTTTATTCTTAGTTTCAGGTGTACAAAACAACACAGTGATTAGACATTTACACACCTCATAAATATAAATGCACTTTAAAAAGTAAAAATTATTATTATTTTCAAAAAGTAAGGTCCAGAGGTACAGATTCTGGAGCCAGCCAGATCTAAGTTTGAATAGGGGGAGGGAAGGTTCTCAGTGTCTCAGAAATAGATTTAGTATGTCACTGTACATCAGAAGCACTCGATAATGCTTCTTGTTTTTGTTAGAAAGAGCTCAGAGACATCATAATATTTGAGACATGTTTTATTTGCCTATCAAATTGTCTTGGAAATAAAGAACAAGAGGAGGGTGTAAATGCCCCTGCTGGATAGAGAAGCCCAAACAACTGGGTGGCCCAGGGATTAACGCTGGGATTACCTATTTTTACAAATCATCTCACTGTAAGTGATACTTAGCCTTTTTGTTTAGTGAGACACCAAGTTGAGAGAGAGAAGGAAAGGAGCCCTTATAAAGCTGTGTGAGTGGGTAGAAGACAGTCAGCTGAGCCTTTGTGTGGGCAGATGTTTGGTGACATCCTCTAGGGGAAAATAACTCATTTCCTTATGTGCAGGCAAGCTCAGGGTCAAGGCTTTGACCAAGAAAGGGATGTAGGAGTTGTGGTAGACTATTGAGATACTGGAACATTGTGTAGGGTAAGAGTGGTTATCAACTGATGTGAATGATATATCTTCCTTTTTATCATAATAACAGTAACTTAAAGGAAATTCTCGAAAAAGTCGTCTACTTTAACACAATGTTATTTTTCATTTTTACTAGATCCTCTGTCTTTTTTCACGTGTTCATATTTTTCACATTCTTATAATGCGTTTATAAGTGTGTATAGTTTTCACTCAGTAATCTTTGAAAACAAGGACCCAAATTAACACCTCCAAAAGAGTTTATAGTTTCAGGGTCATCACTGAAGGAGGTTTTTATATTTTTGGAACTCTTTATCTATAATTGCTCTCAGAGCCTGTGATATTCTCTCCAAGAAATACTCTTCATGGTGGCAAATTCTGATTCTTTAGGGTAGATTTAGTTTAGGAAAGAGTTGGAGGTCACACAAAGCCAGAGATATTTTAATTCTAGTTTTTCAAATCAGAATTCAGGTATGACTATGTGGCAGAGAAACTGTTGTTTGGTTTGACTTAACTGTTTTTTGGGGTTTTTTTAAAGATTTTATTGGGGAAGGGGAACAGGACTTTATTGGGGAACAATATGTACTTCCAGGACTTTATTCCAACTCAAGTTGTTGTCCTTTCAGTCTTAGTTGTGGAGGGCGCAGCTCAGCTCCAGGTCCAGTTGCCGTTGCTAGTTGCAGGGGGCGCAGCCCACCATCCCTTGCGGGAGTCAAACCGGCAACCTTGTGGTTGAGAGGACGCACTCCAACCAGCTGAGCCATCCAGGAGCTCAGTGGCAGCTCAGCTCAAGGTGCCGTGTTCAATCTTAGTTGCTGCCCACCATCCCTTGCGGGACTCGAGGAATCGAACTGGCAACCTTGTGGTTGAGAGCCCACTGGCCCATGTGGGAATCCAACTGGCAGCCTTTGGCGTTAGGAGCATGGAGCTCTAACCACCTGAGCCACCGGGCAGGCCCTTAACTGGTTTTGAAAACAGCCCCTGAAGAGGAATTAAAGACGTGATGTGAGTAAGGGCAGCCTTCTGGGTCAAAGTTCTCTTGGCATTAAATTTATGCACAGTACTTATTTATGCATAAAGCTCAATGTAGGCTCAATGAAAGAAAAAAGAAATCTGTCTTATTTGGTATAGTCACATCTCCTGCTAAACATTTGTACAATACAGTTTCCTGTACTGGAAATAAAATGGAAAATGTGATCCTGTGGTTTTACAAAATCATGATGTGACTGCTGGGTGCAGTTCTGGTCCTGTGGGAAGGTGTAGCGAGGTCAAGGTGATGGACAGGTGGCTGCTCTATGAAGACACACCCAAATTATGAGGATGTTTCAGTCATAGAGACGAAGACCAGGAGGAGATCTGCTGAAAATAGGAATTTTTATAGGTCTAGAACCTTGTGAATGTGTTTCTCAAATATTAGAAACACCTGAAGCCATTGATGCCTCTTAAAATTTTGAACATGTTTGTATTTAAAGAGAAGTACAGGCAAACCCAGATATTTTTTATTCTGGCAAAGGAGAAATGGTATATTACAGTTAGCAACCTCCACAAAGTAATGACCGCTGACTCTGCTGAAAGCGTTCAGCTAAGTAGTGATTGGTTTTTCCATTATGCATTTCTAGAAGTGCTTTTGTGTCTTCTCCCTGGCCCTGCTCCCCATACCTCATAATAGATATTTGTTGAGTATAATGTAACACTTTACCAGACTAGCCAAGGACAAGCCTCAGCACAATAGAAGACTTCACCAAGGCAAAGTTATTGTTCCAGGATCAGCCTGGAAAAAAAGAAAAAAGTATTTCCCTTTCCTTTAAGCAGGGTGTTTTGTTTTGTTTTTCTTTTATTTTTAAATTGAGATATGAATCACATACCATAACATCCACCATTTTAAAGCGTTTAATTCCGTGGTTTGTAGTATATTTGCAAAACTGGGAAACCATCACCACTGTCTAATTCCAGAACGTTTTCATCCCTCCAAAAAGACACCCTGTACCCATTACCTGTCACTCCTTTCTCTCTCCACCATGTTCAGTCTCAGACAAGCACTATTCTGTTTTCTATCTCTTTGGTTTTGCTTATTCTGGAATTTCACTTCAGTCATATACTCTTTGGCCTCTTACACCTGGCCTCTCTCACTTAGCAAAATATTTTCACGATTCATCCATGTTAGAGCATGTGTCAAGACTTAATTCCTTTTTATGACCAAATAATATTCCATTGTGTGTATATAGACATACCACGTTTTAGTTGATGAATATTTGGGCTGTTTCCACTTGGGGGCAGTTATGATTAATGCTGCAGTGAGCATCCATGTACAAGTTTTTGTGTGGACATATGTTTTCAATAATCTTGAGTGTATAGCTATGAGTGATATTGCGGGGTCATGTGGTAATTCCGTGTTTAACTTTTTGGAAGAACTGCCAAACTTTAAGCAGGATATTGTATAAACACAGGATCATGTTTTCTATTTTTTTCCAATCCGGAAAATGTCAGGGTAACAACCTTTAAAAAGCCTTAACAAAGGACATAAAATCCTTAAGAAAGGACATGAAATGGTGAAAAGCTAGAGGTGGAGCAATTTGAAAGGGTTTACTTAAGTCATCACTTGCCTCAATCTCTTAGCCTCTCAAAAAACGACCCTTGATTGGTAGCTTTTTAAAAATGTTACACTTTTTATTTTGAAATAATTTTAGATTCACAAGAAGTTGCAAAAATCATAGAGAGTTCCTGTGTACCCTTCTCAGCTTTTCCCAACAATAACATGTTACATAACCCCGGATCATATTATCAAAGCCAGGAATCATATGACTCCAGTATCATACCATTAACTAAACTATAGGTTGCTTTTGGTACGGGTTTCCTGCCAGCCCCTATTTATGATGCTTTGGAGGTGCCAGTTACCTGACTGAGGAGTTGCTTCTGCCACCCAGACTGCCAATGCATGCGCTTGATGATGGGTGGATAAGAGGTTTGCTGTAGACGGAATGTTTGTGTTCCCCAACATTCATTAGTCGAAACCCTAACCCCCAATGTGATGGGAGTAGGAGGTGGGGCCTTTGAGATGTGATTAGGTCATGAGGCTGGAGCCCTGATGGATGAGGTTAGTGCTGTAATTTAAAAACAGACCCTGGAGAGCTCTCTCACCCTTTCTGTCATGTGAGGACACAGCAAGAAGTCTACATTCTGCATCCCGGAAGAGGGTCCTCACCAGAACCCCACCATACTGGCACCCTGACCTTGGAATTCCAGCCTTCGTAACTATGAGAAATCATTTCTGTTGTTTATAAGCTACCCAGTTTATGGTACTTGTTACAGCAGCCCAAACTGTCTAGAACAGGGTTATTTTCAAGGAAACTAGAAATTCTGAGCTCTAATGCTTGGAGCAGGCACTGAAGGCCAACCATGGTTCCATCTGTCAAGAGGCAGAACTCTGAGGTGGGGAGTGGGGCGTGATGCAGCACAGTGGCCTTGTTCTCGACCAGAGAGATGATTCTTCAGTTTGGGTCTGGATTTAATTCTGGGGTACCATTACCTTCTGCTGCAGTGACCAGAAGAGCAAGATGATACTCTTCTGAGGTGTGCACTAGGGCCCAATTCCCTGTTCAGCTGTAGTCCTGTTGTTATATAGGTACTTTTTCTGTGTCCCTTCTTTCTTTTAATTTCTAACCCGGAAAGGTAATTCTGGGAAATCAAAAACTGATTACATTTTTGGGGGGCATGGCGAGAATCTGTATCTGTTGAAGTACATTTGAACAAAAATCATTCTTAAAAAAAAACTAGAAGTTCTTGCTGGAATTCTCTACCTTCACTCTCCAGAAATGTTTGTCCTCTGATATATACCCCTAAGGAAAAGCTAACTTTTCACTGTTTATTGAAGGGAGGGCAGAGAGAAGAAAGCTTTTTAAAAAAAAAAAATCCATTTCAGGTAGAATGCTAGTTGATACTTGATTATGGTGGGAGAACCTCCACAAATGAACTGAGCAATGACAGGAATTCTGTGCAAAATACAGCTGAAGCTGGGTCCTTTGGAAACAGGAAAAACCAGAAGGACGTGAGAGGGGGCTGTTAGCAGGAGTGGCTTCATCCTCACCGGTGTGAGGTGATCCGCTTTACTTTTGTGTTTGCTTTATCCTCCTTCTCTGATCCTGCTGCTGGTCCTGATTTTGTGGACTGGCCCCAGAGAGAAGGGGTGTAGCCACAGGGGCAGACGAACTTGTAGGGGTCCTATGTGGAGAGGGAGGAGGGGGGCATGTGTGCCGGGATGGTGGCCCCGTGGCACCCACAGTGAAGGCGAGAAGGGCTTTGCACCCTGCTGGACACAGGGGAGGTGGCGACTACTTTAAAGTCTCAGGTGGTGCAGGACTGGGTGGCTGGATGTTTTATTATCGCGCTGTAGCTAAGCTTACATGGTTCCAAGTGGGCCCCCAAAGATGGAAAATGTGCCCCAGAGCTTCTCTAAGCAGCGAGTGCGCCTCACATGCAGCGATGGCTTCACCTTCAGCCTGCTGACCTTGGAGGCCACCCTTGTTGGGGAGTTGGTGCCCTGTAGCTTAACTCCCACACGGAGAATTAGTCCAGGAATGTCAGTCCCTCCAGGATCTGCTGACAAGAGCATTCCACGATTGCCAAGGCCCACTGAGGAGTTTGTAGCTTTTAAACTCAGACAAAGTTGAGGTAGCAATAAACCCTCATTCTGAACATTGAGGCTATTACTCTCTATCTTATACTCTTCCTTTTCTGGAGAAGTGGAGACATATTTCTGTTGAACACTCGCAGACTTCCAATCGTGTGCGTGCATATGCTGTCTTGGTGATCCATTTCTCTTAGAATTTAATGCCAAGAGATTTCTTACTTCAGCATAAAGGCCCTCTTAGTGTGCAAAGAGACCTATGTATCACATCTTGTTTCCCTCTTTGCCTTCATGCCTGGAAAATCGGGCATTAAATTTAATGGCCAAGGCTGTAGCCTTTCACCCTCACATTTCTGGTCAGGTTTTCTCTCTGTTTTTATCCCCACAGGAAATTGCTTTGACTTTTGGGGAAACTAAGGCTAAGTTTTCCTTGTGTAGAAGCATTTGTAGGGTGTTTATATACATTGTCTCCTCTAATCCCCCCAAAAAATAACGTCCTCCCCATTTTACTGATCCAGAAACTGAGCAGCATGCATGCTGAGTCCTTGGTGACAAGACCTGGATTCCAACCCAGTTCCCCCTTCCTCTTTCCTCCTGTGGGTGGCTCCCTGGATCCAAGCCCTTTTTCTGTTTCCTGGTCCTACAGTGCTCATCTGCTAATTACTCATAATCCACAAAGAGGTGAAAGTGGATCTAGATTAAAGAGCGTGTAGCTTGGTACTTCTGGGGGAAGGACACAGGTGACAGAAAATGCAGAGACCCTGCCAAAAGGTCATGGGATTGGACAGAGGGGACATGATTGCAGGCTATAGCCATTGGGGGTCTGTGTTCTGCCCGTGCAAAGGAGGGTCTCCACGCCCCCCAAGTTTCCCCCCCTCACTCTTCCCCCACTGTGATGTAGCATACAAGGCTGGGAGGGATCCTATGCAGTGACCTGTAGTGTCTGATGGGAACCAGAGACAGGCAGTGATTGCGGCAGTTCAGAATTCATTCTGGAAGAAAGCTCAAACATTCCTCCATTTGAGCCACAGTCTGATGGTTTTTAAAAATAGGCTCATACCAACAGGTAACCCAAACTACATCAATCTTGAGACAGCTGGAACAGTACACACAAAGATAAGTCAGGGCAAGCCCGTGCAGTGCTGTCACTCAGGCTACAAATAGTAATTAAAATAATCGCACTTCATTTGTGCAGGCTCTCCCACATGAGTGCTTTGTAGCCTTAATCAGTGCTTTGCTGTTACTCTTTATTTTATATTTAAGGAGACGGAGCCTCAGGTGGCACCCCTAGTCAAGGGACAGAACTGGAACTTGGACTGAAATCTTTTGGCCATTTGATTCTTCATGGTCTAGTTAATGAAATACATCTTGTCTGGGGTGGGAGGAGGAGAGGGAGCACGAAGGATTGGGTTCCCTGTCCTGCAAGTTCAAGAAGGCTCCAGCTTGCTGATTGTCAGCTAGAGGTAAAATATTGGTATCTCTGAGGCATGATGCTGGCATATCAGGTGTGGACCCCTTGGGTGGGAGTGAGGCCACCTTCACTATTGTACCTCTGAACACACAGAGTACATCCGAATTTCAAGTGTGTGTGGACGGTTCTTCTATCCAAAGAGTTCAAGGATATCTCTTGGTGCCTCTGAAAGGCTAATCAGCCCAAGGGCAGATAGAATTACCTGGTATGGTTTTGCTTCTTGACGTTGGTTCTAAACAATGTGTTTTTAGAGATTATGAAATGATGTAGAATTGTTATCCTGGCATGAGTCCTTCTGATATTGCATTGACTTGGACCTTTCTATACACCCTGAAGGTTAGATTGTAGAGGCCACACCTTCCAGACATTGGCTTTTTACTTTGTTCTTTCCTCTGAATTAATTCCCCTTTTCTCTGTCTGTTAGCTATCTTATCATAGAACCAAAAATTATTTTCTTTTTCTTGTAGCTGGTAGACAAATCCAGTAGTGTTTTTTCTTGCTTTCTTTTTTTCCCCTTTGGAGGGGGCTAAAATTTGGGATCTGTCTTCTTGTATTTACACATATAATTTCTGATGATAGTGATTGGTGTCTGTGATGTTCCAAAACATCAAGTATGTCCAAGAACTAAATACTATTGTTTGATAAATAGCTAGGGAAATAGAAATAGGTGACATGGCACAAGCTCTTTCGGGGTATTTTTTTTTTTTAATTTTTTTATTAGTTTCAGGTGCACAAAACAATGTAATAGTTAGACATTTATCATTTATATCCCTCACACTGTGTCAACCACCCTCCCCCATCCACTATCCCTCTGACATCGTACACAGCCATTACATTTCCACTGTCTCTATTCCTAATGCTGTACTCCGCTTCTTGTAAGTGTATACATACACATATATACATATATGTACATATATATACATACATATATACATACATACATATACATATATATACATATATATATATACACACACATATATACATAAACTTGTAGTTGACATTCATTATTGTTCAGCTTCAGCTTCAGGTGTACGGTGCAGTGATCAGGCATCTCCTTTTGGGGTATTTTAAGTAACTGTCTTTGTATCCCCACCCTCCATTGCCTTGTAATCTGTCTGTTACCCACCTCAGTTCTTACTGACTGATGTCTGTACCCTTCTTTTGTTAATTTCATGCCCATTTTCTATTTCACACACACCTTTCCAGTCTCCTCCTGGCCACGTTCCCACCTTTCTCTGAAGTTCATTTGTGGTTGGTGGGCTATTCTCACCCAAATTACGTCTGTGGACTTGTCTGGCTCATTGTACTCCCATTACCCAAGTGTCCTTTCAGCTGAGAAAACAGAACACCACTAAGGAAGCCTGGTTGTTAAAGAGTTTCCTTAGAAATGCTGAGCCAAGTATTTGGAAAGAGAACCTAGGGCTTCATCTTCAGTAGACATACTCCCTTTTGTCATTCTTCTTCCAAGAAAAACATTTCTTCTGAGAGACACGCAATCACTAAAGAAAAGTAAGAGGTGGATCAACTTTGAAAGCAAAATCCATCCCTCAGCCCCCAGCAAGTTGGGTGACCTCTGACATGCACGGCCTCTCTGTCGGCACAGGTGACAAGACCACCTTCCAGCTGCAGGTCCGACAGGTGGAGGACTATCCCGTAGACTTGTACTACCTGATGGACCTCTCCCTGTCCATGAAGGATGACTTGGACAACATCCGGAACCTGGGCACCAAGCTTGCCGAGGAGATGAGGAAGCTCACCAGCAACTTCCGGTTGGGGTTCGGGTCTTTTGTGGACAAGGACATCTCTCCTTTCTCCTACACAGCGCCGAGGTACCAGACCAATCCATGCATTGGGTAAGTGACCGGCTGTCCTTCTGTTGGGTATTTAAGGATGGGGGAATGGAGTAGCTGGAGAACTTAGCCCAAAGAAAGGACTGGGGGGGTGGGGCATGTTTAGGAGGGAGAACCAGGCTTAGGTGTTTAATTTGATTAACGATGACCCAGTTCTGCCCTCCCCCTATGCATGAACTGTCAGGTTGCCTAAAGATGTAAGGATCATAACTCATTTGTTTTCCTGCCTGCCTGATACAGAACTGTTTGCTACATTAATAGATTTTAGAGAATATTTTCAGGAAGTTTTGGACACAGGTGACCAATGAGGGAGCAGGCAGAACAACTTAAATGTTCCTCTTGTTTGGAGTGACTGACATGCTTGGGATAAGTGAATTCAAAGTCTGTCCCTGTTATAAATAACTATAACTTATCTCCACAAAACAAAATGAAAACCCTGTGCTTTAAAGGTATGATATTTTTTCCCCAACGTAAGTCAAGTGCCTGAATTAGAAAATATTTGACAAATTATTAGCAAATAGGAGTTTCTAACTGCTGCAACAAACACATCCAAAAGTGTGTAATGTCTTAAACTTGATGGAAGTTTATTTCTTGCTCACCTAAGCGCACATGGGTCTCTGACCAGTGGACACCTCTCCTCCAAGCAGGGACTCAGGGATCCAGGCTCCATCCCTTCTGTGCTTCACCATCTTCCACATGTGGCTTCTCAGGTCATCATGCCTGGAGGGTTTGAATTCAGGTTATAACACACGACTTATTCAGAGCTTCTTCTCTAAGCCCTGGAAGGCAGAACCAATTGCATAGGGGGATCTTATGGACAGGACTGAGTGGTCTTTGCCTCTTCTCCTGCGTTTTAATCTAAAGAACTGTGTTCTAGCAAGGAGGCTGGAAACCTCTTTAGCTGTGCCCCGGAATAAGAGGAAATGGGCTGAGTGAACAAGTCTCTGCCATGGTATTTGTGTATGGGAGATGGAGAGTCACATCCTCCAATCCCTTAACACAACCTCTATGAGGTTGGTTTGTTTCCCTTCTAGTCTTTCCAGTTTTCCTTTACATGTTGAGATTATACAATAGCTAAGACTGAAGTTCTTACCAAGTGTCAAACACCATACTGAATACTTTACGTGGATTATCTCTTTTAAATCTCATAGGCATCTTTTGAGGTCTCTAAGGTAGATGTGAACCATATTTTAAAGATGAGGAAACTGAGGTTTAAAGAGAATAAATAACTTACCCAATATTACACAAATTGTAAGATGTAGACTTGGGATATGAATCAAGACAAACTACTTCTGGAATCTACCTCTCCATTAATATAGTGCTTGTTTTCCCCAGTCCAAATCACACTACAGCAAGCGCACTTTACCTGAGTCTGAGTAATAATACCCATTCCAAAACCACCCGGCCCTCTAGGCACTTGTCTAAGGGTCATGTTAGGCTATGCTGCAGTAACAAACAATCCCCCGATCTCAGTGGCTCAACACAATGAAAGTTTATTTATCGCTTTTACAAAATCTGATGAGGGTTGAGCTGCTTTCTATGGCAGCTCTCCTTCTAGTGGTGACTCAGGGATCCAGGCGCCTTTCATCTTGTGAAGTCACTTTTGATTCTTGGTCTCCTTGGTTGTCCCTAGGGGATGAGAGCTGTTCTTAAGCCATTGAGTCTCTGTCTAGTCCTTGAACTCATCTTCGGCAGCCTCAGCAACTCCCAGCTTGGGTTGGGCTGGGTGGTTGGGGTGACGTGGTGTTTATGCTGGTGGTATATGTTCTTCTGAAACCTTCCTGATCCTTCTGTATACTCTCCTAGAAGCTAATTTAGATCTTCCCCAGGGGTTGGGAACCGACATGATGGAAAAACCAATAAGATAAGAAAAAGTTTTAAATACAAATGAGATTTTAAGTTTCTTCACCATGAAGAAGCGGTAGGTGTCATCGTTTGCTGGTTTAGCGTCCTTCTGGCCACAGGTGGTGGCTGGCAATATTACCTTGGTCCTCTCTCCAAGGCCCTTTTCAGCGGAGTCCCAGTGCCAAATGTCTAATTATTGGCACTCTTCTACTTACCAGGAGCACCAGCGTCTTCACCAACTTTTTTCAATTCATCCAGAGTAGTGATTTTATCTGCTTCTTTTAATTTCTGCCCTCTGATTGGGCCCTGTCTCCAGACAGACAAGTTGTTTCTCCACTTTCATTCTTCTGTGGACCATTTACTAACTGTGAGATGCTAGATTGGAAGCTGGCAGAGGATGAAAGACTGACTGTGGGCACTCAGCATTTGAATTCAGGTTATAACACACGACTTATTCAGAGCTTCTTCTCTAAGCCCTGGAAGGCAGAACCAATTGCAGACAGTAAAAGTCTTGACTGTGAGTACAAGGCACCCTGAAAAGCTGCTTGTAAGGCAGGAAACTCAGGGCAGAATTGGAGTTTTGAAGGAAACATCACATCTCAGTTATGCAAATCTCTCTTCTCTGAACTGGGCAACACATGGGGAGTCACTTTTTGGCTCCGTGAGCAGGCTGAGATTTATATCTAACCTATAGGCGGCAGAATAGGTGTGGTGTCCTGGGTGTCCTCAGAGAGGCCCCAGTGCTCCTGGGGGAGGACAGAGCAAGCTGGGGGGATGCAATCTGGCTGTTCCTGTGCCTGATCCTGCCTGTACCTGTGCTTTGTCTGCCTTTCTGAGTTTTGATGACACTGTAAATTAGTTACCAACATTTTAAAAATAGAAGATTTAACCTAGGATAACCAGGATTCCTAGGTTTTCTTGAACAAACTGGAAGGTCTGGTAAAGCTGGGCTTATTCCACATGTCGTTTGGCTGCCGCAGTCCCTACCACTCCCTCTTGCCTCCCAGCTGGCCTGCTTCACTGGTTTACGTTCCATGCCTGGCTGGTAGACGTTGTCTGTGATCCTAGTCTATTCTTTCCCTTTAGCACTGTGGAGAGGAAAATCATAGGGTTCTTTTCAAGCTGCAGTGGCACCTTCAGTTAGGTTTTTCTTAGCTGTGGTGGTGGGAGCAGTAGAAGCAGCTCCCAGGAAGTTTTGGAGGGGTTGGGGGAGTCAGGAGAAGTGACTTAATCACCTCTGCAGGACATCTCAGAAAAGAGCCAGTTTTTCATGGGGCTTTCGTGAGGTTAGTCCCTCCTCCTTCTGCTCCAGATGTTTCTGTCAAGGAATCAAGCTCCTGGACTCATCCCTTCCCATCTTAGAGTGCGCCAGAAATGCCAGAACTGAAGCAAGTAGTACCAGGGCTGCCGCAGGAGAAAAAGATGTCAAGTAATTTAATCATAAGATTAAAGAATTGTTTAATTGCTGTTCTGAGTAATGGGAGTGGTGTCACCGGGAAGAGTCACATGGTGTCCACTGATACAGGACTTGGAGGATTCATCTGGCCCATTACTTCTAGTTGTAAACACTTTGTCTTTTGTTAGAGGTATTGGGCTCTTGTTGAAATACGTGTCATATCTCATCCATACGTGAACTCATAGAATCAGAGAGTAGACTGCTGGTTGCCTGGGGCTGAGAGGTGGGGGGTAGGGGAAATGGGGAGATGTTAGTCAAAGGGTACCAACTTCTGGTTATCAGATGAATGCTTTCTGGGGATCTAATGTACAGCGTGGTGACGCTAGTTAATGATAGTAGAAATACATACGTGTGTACTTGTGTATTTGACAGTTGTTAGGAGAGTCATAGATCTTAAATGTTCTCAGCACACACACAGAAGTGGAAATACTTGGTTTGCTTGTTTTGTTTCGTCGGAGAATGCATCCTTATCTTGAAAATTCTCAGACATTGTCTCTGATTCCTCTCTCCTATTCTCTTCCATTTTCTAACACTACTAGGTGTGGCTCATTTTAAACTTCATGTTTTTAAATTTTTCTCCCATAATTTCTACCACTTTCTTTCCTTAAGCTGCACAATAAGAAATTTCTTCCAGTTTACCATTTTGTTCTTCCGTTGTTTTAATCCATACACTGAAGTTTCATTTTTGAATTTCAGGGACTGTATTTTTTATTTGGTTCTTTTTTCAGACTTCTGTTTTTCATACTATTTTTTTCACAGCCTCCTGATTGGTTTCTTCCCCCCTAATAATATCCTGTTCTGGTCTTTGGTATTATCTCTTCCTCTCCTTGAATATTTTAAATATCCTTGCTTTAAAGTACTCCACCTGATTCGATTATCTCTACTTCTTGAACTGCAGACCCTTCAGTGTGTTGAATTTGCTGCCATTCTTTCGTGGTGGTTTGTTTCTCCGGGGCTTTATAACTTTTTCATTAGCTCCTCTTCATCAGAGGGTTGCTGTACCCCAGGTGTGTCGGCCTCCCTGCAGGGTGGTTTTATATTTGCGGCAGCCAGGATCCTCCAGGTGTCACTGGGACTAGTTTTCCTGTTCATTTCTCAGCTGGGGGTTCCTTTGCCATAAAAGTAGTGAATTATGACTTTGCTCAGGCCTGGAGCTGCAGTTGTTATGGGTGATTCATCTCACTCTTGGCTCTCAGTGGATCTTCCCTCTTTCCCAGGGCAGTGGCTGGAATTTTTCCGTTTTTGATGTTAGCGACAGGGCAGCTCTTCGTAGTGCCCTGATTCATGCAGAGAGCTGCACTCTGGTGCTGGGCCTTGCGGGGCCTGAGGCTCATTGACCTTGTCAGAATCCTGTCCCCAGCGCTTAGGACCTCTGTCAGGTCCTGACACAGGGGGAGCTCTCTGCCGTGAGCTCCTGCTCGCTTCCCACCTTGTCTCTTACATTCATTCATTCATTTGATGTTTTCTTCTTCATTTCTGGCACCTGGAATTTCCCCGCCAGGCTTCCAGTCTTGACTACATATTAACATTTGTTAAAAATTCTACTTTATCCAGCAGTTCTATATGATTAGAGTAAGAGGGGAGTTCTTTCCTTGTCAGCTTGATCCATAATAGTCTTCTGAAGCATTAGATTGTTTTCTGGATTTGCCTAGATCTAATGTCTTCAATTGGATTGACTTTTTATATACCCATGCTCCCCCAGGCTCTTTGAGCATATATATATATATATATATATATATATATATATATATATATATATATATTTATCCTATTGGTTCATAATTCTTAATTTAGTCCCTGCTTGTGTGGCCCTAAACTGGGGCCCTATAGCACAGACACAGGGTGGAGGTGGGAGGGGTTCCTGGCATGAGACCCTCCCCGCCAAGTACCCCAATCCTCAGGTCACTCAGGCAGTTATTCCAGGGGTTAAATTAAATGTCACATGACATCATATTTCAGTGACTGTGGAGACATTCAACAGGGTCCGGGTGACGAAGTTGTTTTCCTCTATGTGGTGCCACTAATTTGCTTCTAGTGAATTCTCTTCAACGAAGGCTTCTCTTTGGCAAACACATTTTCTAATTCCTAATTACTTAATAGTAATTCTCCACAGTAGAAAATCATCTACCGTTGACCCTTGAACAATACAGGTTTGAACTGAGCAGGTCCACTTATACATGGATTGTTTTCGATAAATACGTACAGTACTGTAAATGTATTTCTCCTTCCTTAGGATTTTCTCAATAACGTTTTCTTTTCTCTAGCTTACTTTATTGTAAGGACACAGTATGTAATACCTATAACATACAAAATATGTGTTAACCAACCGTTTATGTTATCAGTGAGGCTTCTGGTCAACAAACAATAGGCCCTTATTAGTGAAGTTTTTGGGGAGTCAGAAGTTATATATAGCACCCTTAACCCCTGCATTATTCAAGGGTCAACTGTGCTTATTGCTGTTTGCAGGAACGTAAGGGAAGAGGTGAAAAATGCTGAGCTGATTTAGCTGAGCTTTTCACAGCTTTTCGGGTTTTCTCATTGAACAATTGTTATTCTGTTCCAACCTTCCCTCAACCAGCCTGATCAACCATGACAATTAACACACACCTGAAATCCTAAATCATGGACCAGAATGACCCAGAAGGGTGTAGCTTAGAGGAAGAACGAGAGGGAAGTGAGAGTTGGTGTGTATTTACTTCCTCCTGGCAAATAACCCCAAATGGGACCTCAGCTCAGTTCTTTCTTCCAGCTGGGAATGTAAGTTCCATGACCCTTCTCTCTATGACAAAATGAGACAGGGATGAAAAGTTTGGGTGGCCCAAAGCATGAGTTATAGGAATCTGACCTGTGCAAGCACAAGCTGCAGGTGAAGATTTGGGAGCAGGAGGAGGGAGTGAAACAAAGGAAAGGCAAGTGGGGAAAGCCTCTAGCTGCTGCCCGTCTGGAGACAACGATGGCCGTTGTGGCCGCAGAGCTGACTATCCAGAGCCAGCTTGTGACGAATGACTGTGGTGGATGGAGCAGGCACTGTTGGTCCCAAAGAATGAAATGGCTTCTTAGAAAGCCAGAGATTGCCTCTTGTGAGGAGGAGGGGAGCCTGTCCAGACCTGCCCTGGAAGCTCACTTTCTTGGCCGGCAGTTAGGCAGGATCCCCTAGTAGTTGCTAAACGTGTTTGCCTTCCCCATGCATATGGCTTCTTTGGATGATAAAGCCTTCCCAGCAGGCCTCTCTGTTAGTGTTTGTTTTTCGTCTTCCGTTCTGATAGAGGCTTCCTGAACATGTCCACAGAACTGCACAGTCTGGTCCAGCCAGCCGTCCTGGCCTTGTGGACGTAGCCCACTCTTGCCCTTACTCCCTGCACTGCAGCTCCACTGGCCTTCCCTCATCTTGGGGCTCTCTATGCTCCCTACTGCCATGGGGCTCATCTCTGGCCAGGATCCTCTTCCCTCTCCCGTTTACCTAGTGAACCCATTTGTGAAAACAGTGTGAGGCCTCGCTTCCTATTTCATTGGTTATATATCAAGCGGAAACTTCTAGAACTATAACTGGGATCTAACTTCCGCCAGGAATGGGCCTACTTGGGATCTCTATTGCAGATTGAAGATGAGATTGCCCAATATTTCAGGAGAAAGACATAGCATTAACCTACTACTGAGATGCAATACTTCCCGCTTTCCAAATTTCCAGACATAATTGTCCATTTGAAAATGGTTGGTTTTTGAAATGATTTCTGTTGCATCGAGGAGAGCTGATAGTTTATCACTGTGATATTTATAAATGAATGAAGATGCAGAAGAACAATTTTCATTCCTTTTCCACTTGGCATTGGCTTGTGTGTCAGCATGTCCTGGTGGACTCTGAGAGGGTTGAAATGAAGGGGCTATGTGATCCTTTGCCCCGAGGCAGCAGCAGAGTTGCCGAAGCGGGTTTCATAGAGTAACTCACATTGTCTGCACTTGACATCACCCACCTTCCTCAGCCCGAAGGGCCTTCCCCTCTGTGCTGCGTGGCTTCTCCATGTTGTCTCCCTCTGAGCGCTGTAGCCCACTTACTTCCTTTGAATCTTCTGTCGATTCCATTCACTCGCACCCTGGTAGATGCTGTCTTACCCCTTTAAGGCTTGAGTAGTTTGGAGAGTGGAGACTATGCTGTTTCTCTTTGTTCTCTCCACTGTGCCCATCCCACAGTAGGTGCCGGGTAAATATTTATTGGTTCCCAGAATACTTGGTTGTTTAAGATGTGGAGACAAAAATGGAAAAATGACTCTTCTCTTCTTTCTCACTAGTTACAAGTTATTCCCAAACTGCGTCCCCTCCTTTGGGTTCCGCCATCTGCTGCCTCTCACAGACAGAGTTGACAGCTTCAATGAGGAAGTTCGGAAACAGAGGGTGTCCCGGAATCGCGATGCCCCTGAGGGGGGCTTTGATGCAGTACTCCAGGCAGCTGTCTGCAAGGTAACTTTTCTTCCTGGTCCTACATCTGCATGGGAGGTCAAGGGGGAGAGCATCCAAGGGGCCGCTGGCACTGCCTGTAGGAAATGGTAGATTTTAATGACCCCAGCATGTGGTTTCTCATCCACTCTTACATCAGAGGGTGAGCTCAGTGAAATCCACAGCAATCAAATCAGCTGGAGCTCAGGAATGGATTGGGGCTGGTGTCCCTGTGTCAGGGTGTGGCTGTGTGCAGTGGGATGCTGTCTTTGCCAGGAGACAGCTGTTCTGTGTTTATGCAATTGGCTTTTTTTTCTTTTTCTTTTTTTTTTTTTATCTTGTCAGGGGAGAAAAAGGAAAGGTCAAGCCAAATGCTTAGAAGTTTATAGAGCTTTCTGGCCCAATTTTGGTAAACCTTAAAGATTGCTCTATTGGGGAATCTAGCTGTAAAGGAGACTTGCACGTCATCTTTGGTTGCATTTCTGTTTGTTTTTCTCCTGCTGCTCTGTGATATATGAATCTAGAGGGAGGGCATAGACTTAGGTCAGAAATGAACTCATGCTTTGAGAGGTTCCAATCTCAGCAAAATATATCATTGGAATGTGGGTAATAACTTATTCTTAACATCATTTTCTATTGTCAAAAGAAACCAATAACAATAACAAAACATAAAAATAAAAATCACTCTTGAATTTGCTATCCCAACCCGTACTTTCAAAAATTTTCTCTAGTGGTCATCATAGAGCATGTATAATTGGCAATGCTTTCTTGAAACTTTAGGCAGGCTTGGCAGTAGGGCGGTGATTGGGACTCATGTTCGGGCGATGGTTGGGGAGGGAGGCTTGGACTCAGTTTAGAGAAACTGCAATCGTCGGCTGCTATTCATTCGTTTACTAGGTGATAAGCACTTAATTGTCCACTTACATGTTTCTGACGCTAGACGACTGTGTTCAGTGTGTCACACTCTCACTTTTCCTCCATTTAATCCTTGACAGGGTGATAAGAGAGCCATGGTCATCCTTTCTGAAATAAAAACCCGAAATGGTAGGTAGAGAGGGATAAGGGGAAGGAAAAATGTGAAGGAAGCAGCACCGTCTCCTGTAGTCCTCTTCTCGGTCCCACCTTGGTTCCACTCGTCGTTCGCTGCATCCTTGGGGCCACCGGGGGAGGAAGGTCTCACAGTGGCCCCCTCTCCAGGATGGCTACAGAGTGGGCCCTTCCCAGCTGCTGGCAGAGCCAAACATGCAGAGGTCCCTGATGCTTTGTAGCAGTCCAAGAAAGCCAGATGGGACACAGCTAGAATGTGTTCAGCTCTTAATCTTTCAAAGATGTTACAAAATAGTTTATAGATTTGCTTCAGAGAGAAAAATTGTATTTTGACTGGCATTCAGACATTGATTGCATGAGGCGTTGTCTTCACAGACATTCTGCCAAATTTCACTTCTTGGCAGGGATGAATAGTAGTGCAGGGAAAACAGAGTATACCTCTCTTCTCCTCATCTTGAGAATTTTGTGGGTTTTCTTTTTGGGGGAAATAAATCACCCTTAAGGCTTAGGGGAAAGAACCCAATGACAGGCCTAAGCAGTGTCCAGTTATATTAATTCTGTGTAATTAGATTAATCAGAAAGGCATGATTGAATGCTTGAAGCACAGTGGTCTTTGAGAAACCATTTGAGTTCCTCTTGTGTTTACCTCTTGTGCCGACCCAGACTCATGAAAATATTCTCCCCTTTGAAAACTCAGCATTTCAAGACAGAGCATGTCAGAGGAGATGCTGGCAGGTTTCTTAAATGCATTGCCTTGTACCTCATATGAGAATTAGTGTTGGTCAGAGGCGCTCTGTTGACATGTTCTCTTCTTCCCCACCATGGCCCTTTGCAATAGAGAATACCTGCAAAGTTACTAATTGCTTGGAATTATGTAGTCTGTGAGCCACGAGCTTCTCCACCTTTGCTTTTCCTTTGTGCTGTCAGTTTATATTGGGATACATGGAAAGCAATTTCTTTTTCACTTGAAATCACCTATTTATAACAAATGTCATCCTTCCTGGTTCACCACAGCCTTCCTTATAGTAGTCAAATATTAAATAGAGATTATGGCCTACCTTTTGATGATGACTATGCAGCAATCATACCTTTAAAGAATATTGAAGGACTTGAATAATGCTTAAGATAAATTAAGAGGGCAGTGGAAAGCAAGTGATAAAACACTAAGAACAGTATGATCCTATTTTGCAAAGAAAAGAAAGAGAAATATTGGAAATACGGAGACCAAAGTTACCACAGTAGTTGCCTCCAGTGATAGGATTATGTATGTGTTTCATTTTTTTTCTTTGTGGTTTTTAAAATTTTATATTTATCTAAATTCTCGCAATGAATATGTATGATTTGTTTATTCTGGAACCTTTCAAATATATAAAAATAGAGAGAATGGTGACATTAAACCCTATGTACCCATTGTCTATCTTTAAGTGTCACAACTCACGGCCAATCTTGTTTTATTTGTTTTGTCCCCTATTATTTGAAGGAAATCCCGGATGTCATTTGTTTCAATGATATTTAGATTTTTAACGATAATTAGATTTCAATAATTAGATTTGGAAGTTTCAATAATAATTAGATTTCCATTTCAATAATTAGACTTTTAATTTCAATGGTACTTTTTTTTATTTTTAAGTTGTTTTTTTCTTGAAGTCCTGGGCATCCCTTCCTTTGTTTACTGAATGTTCTGCCTCCTCCTGATTTGCCCAGATTAAAGGCCCTTCCACGTAATCCTGCAAACCGAATGTGACAGAGCCAGCAGGCCTGGAAACTCTGCCGTTGGAGATGAGCCTCCCACAGGCCGGAGCGGCTGTGCCACCGGCCTGCCGCAGCACAGGCCCGCAGCTGATAACAGGCCTATCTCACAGCCCACGGGGGCTCTTTGTTCTGGTTCCTTTCTCACTCTGGTTTCCCTGGGATCAACTGTTAGTTAATCAACTTGTGAGACTTAAGGGTATGGGGTGTTCACATGATCAACCTCAAGTCCCACCTCTATGGCCTGCTCTGTATTTCTCGGAAAGCTGTTCTTTGCAAACAGAAGGAAACTGTTTCTATTTAGGATTCTATTTAGGATAATGACTGTTTCTATGAGTGGAAGCTCTGAATTGCTGTCTTTCCCCCAGCAGGTCACATTGCTGTGAGAGGCCATCTAATAACATTCATAGCTGAGGAATGCCTGTCATCAGTGCAGGCATTTTTGTTCTGATGTGTCATACCCAGCTGGGTTGGAATGAGGGAATGTCACTGCCCTTCATTTCTCTTCTTTAATAAGTAGAAACCTATTATTGAACCTGTTTATACTTTTTCTTGGTCAGAATAATCGTTTCTCCCATTACCACTTTTCTTGCTCTCCCAGGATTTTCTAGAACTTGATTCTAAGTTGTTTATTCTGCAGTTGTATAGGTGGAAGTATGATGCATGGTTCAGATTGGCACTATGGCTGTTTTCCAGTTTTTCCAAACAGGGAGTGCCTTTAGCCTGGGGAGACGGGAGGAGTGGCCAAGGAGCTCTGTTCCAAGTTGCCAGTCACCACTTGGCTTCTTTTCTTCATGGCACTCAGCTTAAAGAAGTTACCTGCAAATTTGAGCTTGGCTGGGAACATCCTGTCTGCACAGGGGTCCACGGGCTGCTTTCTCCCGTGAGATAGAAAACGAGATCTAAGCCACCCACAGCATTTCCCTGTTGGCCTCAGCTTTGAGCACCCTCGCATTTATCCTCCACATCCTTCAGACAGATTTTCTGTTTGAATCTCGAATCTCTCATTTTGCATTGTGTGTTAAGTTTTTAAAGCACTGTATGCCCTCTCAGAAACAGGCAGATGAATAAGTTTCAAAGCAAAGAAAGTAAGTTTACATGCTGAGTGAACCATCTTGGAGTGGATTGGGCCCTTTATTCCTTTACTGGTGAGAGCATCCTGATATGCAATGGGGACCACAGCCCCGGGCAGCTGGAGGGACACCTTCACTCAGGCAAGACTTTCTCCATGGACCTCGAGAGGCAGAACAATAGCTGCCCTCACTGGACCATCATCCATGCTCCAGATGTTTTGTATACATCATCTCTGATTCTCACAACTGTTCCTCAGTATATGGGTGGTAGTTGTCTCCTATAGGTGACAAAGTGAGCAGCACAGGGATTCATTACACTCACTTTTAGTAAAGAGTATTGCCAGGATCAGAACCAGATCTGGTTGATTCTAAAGCCCATGCTTTCTCCACTCCCTGGTGCCTGGGCACTTTGGGAAGTAGCACAGTGCTGTGCAGAGGGGGAGGACTCCACGTAGTCATGTCCCGATTCAAGCCTGTCTCTTCTGCTACTGACAGGCTCCCTGGAGGCCAGCTGACCTCTCGGGACCTCAGAAAGCTCATCTGGAAAATGCAAGAAAATGGGATTGGAGGGACATCTGCAGGATGTCCTCCAGCTGTGCTGGTCAGTGCTGCTTTCCACAGAGGACTGTCACAGCCCCACCCCCTTTGCTCAGTGCCCTTGATTTTGCTTTTTTGTCTCTCCTGGTTTAGGTTTGAGCCTCCGGCTGAGTGATAAAAGATGGCATGGAGTCAGGCATGACTATGAGAGGTTTCCGCTCTGCACCCTCCCCTCTTCCAGCCTCCTGCAGAGTTGAAATGGTTCTTTTGGCTTGTTGCTTGCTTTCTTTTAGACCTCAGACTTTTATCGTTTTTCTGAGCATGAGTTGAGAAATGTAGGGAATTGCTCTTCTTTCCTCGAGGTAGGCAGCCAGCCACCCCTGACACCTGTGTGTCACCTGAAGGGACTCCCCCATGTGTTTTCTCTCGCTCCCTGGGTTATCAGCAGGCACGACCCGTTTCTGCTAGCAGATAGACTCACAGTTTCTGGGGCTTGATCCAACCCAACCTGTTTGCTCTTCCTTTGGTTCAGGGTCTTGGTGAAATACCATGAAAGTTTTGAATTTCTCTGTGGCCTGCAGAAGCTACAGGGGGCTGTGTATGTAGGTTTGCAGGCCCTCTGCCCATGCAGCGTTTTTATTGGAGGTGGCGAAGGTTCTCCTAGACTTTCTGTTTGGCAGATGGTTATGGTTAATGTGCACTTTTGAATCACTCGACTGTTTTCATCCTTGAGGTGCTGTTTCTCTGTTGCCTCCTGCCTGTAAACTGTGCTATGGGCTTCACTGCCCTGCTCACAGCTGCTGCTTCTGACAAGAAGGGTGAGAATTGACTGAATTACAACTCAGAATTATCAACAGAGCACACGTGAGAATTCACATCTCTCTTTTATCTTCCAGCATAAACCTCTCTTGCCTGCTTAGAAGGTGTCTACACACCTTGGCTCCGCTGGCTGATGATGGCAGGGAAGAATCATCCTGGGGAAAGTTAAGAGTCCCCTTTGATGACTGAGGCTATGTAGTTTTGTACCTGGCGAGAATGTCAGTTTTTCATTGCCGGTGATGGGCTGCATTTTGCTTTAAATGTCCATTTGGCAAAGAGGAAAAGAGACCAGGATTATTCCTGGGCCCTCTGGCTCTGCTCTCCCCAGCTTCCATCCCTGGCTTTGGTGTTGCAGCCACAAGGACTTTGAGTCCATTACTCTGACTCTGGGAGGCCCTTTGCACAAGCTCCTTCCTCTATGTGGAGTATTTCTCCCCTGTATTCCGGCTTTTTTTTTTTATTATTATTAATAGGCTTTATCGTGTAAGACCAGTTTTAAGTTTACAGCGAAATTAGGCAGAGAGTACCGAGTACCTCACAGCCTCTGTCCCCCGCCCCACACAGCCTCCTCCATTGTCAGTGTTCCCCAGCAGAGAGGAACACTGGTTACAACTGATGAGCCTACATGGACACATCATTACACCCAAAGTCTGTAGTTTACACTGGGGTTCACCCCTGGTGTACGTCCTGTGGGTTTGGACAAGTATGTAATGACATGTGTCTCCTATTATAGTATCAGGCAGAGTCATTTCAGTGCTCTGGAAACCCGCTGCCTATGTCGCCCTCCCTTCTCCCCTGAACCTCCTTTCCTTTTAATGTCTAACCTATGGCTGCTGACAGTTCAGACCTCCGCTTCCTTGTGTATGGGTCAGGGAAGCCTTCCTTAATCGAGCCTCCCGACTAGGTCAGAGTCCCCGAGCAGCAGGCGTTGGGCACATCCACTCCAGTTACCATTGTATTGTTATTGGAGCCACTCTTGAGTGATGTCTGCCTCCCCTTTGAGACATAAGCTCCCTGAAGGTAGGGACCCTGTCTCTTTTCTCACCACCGTATATCCCCAGCACTGAGCTCACTGCCTGGCACAGAACAGCGTCTCCTTAAACATTTGGTGAACGAGCAGATGCTTTGTTCTCACAGGCTTCTTTATGCTTCTGAAGTTCAGGTCCCTCAGGTCCACCTCCAAGCCCATCCGTCCTCCCATCCCACCGGGCTGCCTCCGTGTCACAGGGCTTCACACATGTCCATTAAAGCAGAAGGACTATAACTTGGCAGTACTTTCCAACTCAGTATTTATCAAGTGACCAGTGAGTGCACAGGGGCAGGTATTATAGAGAAAATTAAAAGATGAGAAAAAGTTTCTGTCCTCCGGGATCTGATTTGAGCTGCAGATTTCCCAGAAAGCAAACGTTAGATGGAACCATATAAACTTATTGGCATTTGGCTATCAAATATTTGACTCTTGATAGTTTCTCCTACAAAAAGAGAAAACTCCTGTGGTTCAGCTTTATATGTTGCAAATGTTTCTCTTCCTCGATTCAGATTGGCCTCTCCAGAGAGGCCACATCAGACTCGTCCTACTGCGTGAGGCTGGGGCTTGGGCTCCAGATGAATGTCTAAATCCTGAGTCATAGGCCAAGATTTCTTTTCCCCAAGGGAAGAAATACTACACTTTTGCCCTCCTTAAGTTTAACCACAGAAAAGATTTTTTGAAAAGATTTTTCATTGCGAAGTATAGATAGAGGCATGGAAAACTACTAATGAGAACATGTCTATTGTCAGGAAGTGATGGTGAAAGGCTTGAATGTCAGCACGACTGGGGAAGCCAATCACAGAGGAATCTAACCTTGGTTTTCATTATGTGCTGTGTTGGAATTCTGACTCCTTGGTCCCCAAACTCAGATCTGGTGTGGGGACTGCCCACTGGCTGGTCATGTTGGTCCCCTTTCCTTCCTTCTCTTGTCCCCCAAAGCTGTTCTCTGTCTCAGTGCTTGCCTAAAAGGTTAATGTCCAGTGTTTTATTATGACTTTTGAAAAATTGGTCGAGTACTTACTGTGTGCAGGACACCTGTTAGGTGCTGTGAGGGGTGCACAGGTGAATAAGCCACAGTTCCTGTCCCGTGGGCGTCACTCCAGTTGGAAGACAGATGCCTGTATAACAACCTCAGGTACCAGCAGAGTGCAGAGACTCTGGGGGAGGTGTGGCCCTTAGGACCCAGTGGTTGAATCACAGCATTCGTGTCCTTCAGGGGGTCACCTTGGCCTCTCTGCCTCCCCGTGTTTGCCCTGAGGCTCTGACGCTGATGACATTATTGATTACTGTTGCCTGAATGCTTTGTGAGTGCAGGCTGTATGCCAGGCGCTTCACAGAAGGGATTTCAGTTAATCCTTTGGAGGTGGTTCCACTCTCCTATTTTGGTGAGGAAGCAAGCCTAGAAAGGCTGAGTAACTTCGCAAAGGTCTTACACCTCGAAATGACAGAGCCAGAGATGGACCTGAACCCACCAAGTCCAGAGTGCTTCATCTTGACCTTAGAGTGCCTGCCACAGGGAGGGAGAAGTGGGAGGACTGCGCTTCCACGCAGAGCAAAGTCCTCAGCTAAGGAACCATTCCAGTTTCCCATGTGACCCAGTTTGCATCTGGTAGGGCAGGACTGAGTCGGTCCCAGGGAAAGACAGTTGCATGTGCTACTGATCTCTGGAACTAAGAGTAGCCTGTTTATCAGAAACAGTTGTCACATGGCTCTGCCAACCCGTGGGATTTTCCAGAGAGACCACTAGTCCCATCCCAGGTCAGTGTGCTGATGGAGCCCAGCCCTTTGAGTGAGCTGATCTTTGCTCTTGACTTCCCTGTCTGTGAAATGGGAACGCTGATGTTTGCGTTCTCATTTGTAATTCATCGGGCGTCTCGGAACTATGGGTTCTGCCCTTGGTCTCACACTATAGTACTATAGTACTATAGAGACACTGTTTTAGATGTAATGGGTCCATTTCAGCAGTGAGGGAGCATGTGGCCGGTGACTCTTCAGTGACAACTGGGGCCCATGGGCCGTGTCTAGTCAGAGGAGCTGTTTGTTTGGGTGACCATTAATTTTAATTTGAAAAACTGACCTTGAGATCAGAAAACCCAGTCATTTAAAGCTAGTATTTCTGTCCTCAACGAAACTGCTCCCTGGATAGCATCTTGATTCTAGGTCTCCCTTGTGTTTTGAATACCGTTGACCAGAGATAGTACCTTGAGTGTTGTCTCTGGACAAGCAAGCCAAAGCGAGCAAGCCAGCCCACATTCAGGTGGCACCTATGTTTCCTAAGGCAGCTGAGTGGGGCCCCCGCCTTTCTCAGATTCCCAGGAATCGGTGTTCCAGGCCCTCCCCTGCACTCTCCCTGCCTCTCTCACTTGTCATGCTCTGCCATGGTCCCTGTGTCAGCAAGTCACTGTGAAATGCATCTGGGGACCCACAGGCTTCAGGTGGATTCAGGTCGCAAGATTCAGCTTCCAAACATAGGACACGCCCTCCAGGGCCTGCAGGCCAAAGTCCCAGGCCTGTTTCCTCTGCTCGGCCAGACTGCACCGAGGAGACTACGTCTGCCTTGGGGGCTGTGTTTAAGACAGACATCGATAGCAAGAGAGCAGGGGGGCGGGGAGTGGATGGTGCCTGGAAACTATGTCCTCGGGGAGTGGTTAATGGTTAACCCGGAGGAGAGACACCACAGGAAGGCGCGGATGACCTGACCTCAGATATCATTACAGCAGAGAGAGGGATAGACTTCTGGCTGTACCAGGGCACGTACCAGGGTAACACAGGAAAGCAGTTTTGAATACAACATAAGGAAGAATTTTCTAACAAAGATGACTGTTCGGTAAGAGCAAGCTGCCAGATGTGGCCGTGGGTATATGAGGGCGTGCCAGACGAAAGATGCCTGCTTTGGCTGGAGCTCGGACGAGCCAATCTCTGGGGTTCCTTCCAAACTTCAGGTGCTACTATTTCCTCTGCCCAGTAACCCCTGGTGCTTTTGTTCTGCAGTAGTCCCATTCTAGCCTGTCTTCTGTGGTTCTCATCAGTCGATCTTCTAAACTGCATTTGTCCTTGGCCACCATGACCATGTACACTCATTTGTGTGTCAAGCACAGCTTGCTTTGAACTGCTGCCTAGGAAAGCTTTCCCTGGCTCCCAGTGGCTTTCCCATGGAGCCACCTTGCCATGTGGGTAAAAGTCCAGATGGGGTGGGGCAGCTGTTCGGGGGATCCAGGGACCGATTAGAGGTGGGCGGAGGAGGGTAAAAGCCTGTTCTTGGTCCCTTGAATGACCTTCCTCCTTTGTCAGACCTTACAGTTCCTGAGTGTGACTCCTTCCAACCCAAAAACCAAATTGCCCCCTAAGCCAGAGGCTCATGTCCTCAAAGAGAAAAACCACATCCTTATTCCCTAGCCCTGTTTCTCTCTCTCCCCAGCCCCACACTCTCTGGGGCCAGATGTTGGAAGTGAACAAGCCAGCAAATCTGCTTTCATTCTTGGGAGGAGCCAGTTTCTGCTTATCTTCTCAAAGGCTGGAAAGCTTGGCCTTCCATATCCATTCTGCTTCCCATTTCCGTGGACCACTGCTTTGACTTCCCTATTTTACAGAGTCCCACATCCCCCAGATGGACTTTCAGACCTGGCTGTGCAGGTCCTCCCGCAACCATCCCACTGGCTGCTCTGGCCCCCTCCCCACCCCCACCCTTCTGAGCTTGTATCAGATGAGCCTGTGATCCTGCCTCCACCCTTTCTACAATTCCCGTTAGTTTTCTCATATCTCAGCACATGGCAGATGACTGGATTACATGTTTTCACTTAAGATAGCCCCATAATGCTTCTCTTATCTACATGTGTAAAAGAAGATGTTTATTAGACTCCAAAGCATATTAAATAGATGGTGGAACTGTGAGTTATGTGATTGAAGACTTGCAGACATTGTGAGGGAGGTTTTTTTGGTACCCAACCCTGATTTCATTTATGTCTTCATTCATTTGCTCATTCCTCAGTGAGTGCCGAGGATGGGCCAGGGTGCTCTGATTGTTCTGGGACTGGGCCCCGCACCCCTTTCTCTCTTCCCTCAGCTCCAGATCTCTGCTGCTTTCTGAGGAGAGAGTAGAGTTTGGGCAAATTCTCTGCTGAGTTTCTATCCTGAGAAAGTCCTCTCTGGCCCCAGCCCTGGTTGGACTGGTTGGTTCCCACAAAACTAGAGGGTTTGCTTCCTGCAACCTGGATGGAATCAGAGATGTGGGCGTGGTGAAGGCTCCCCCAGCCACTCATTACTTCTGACACGTGTGTCCAGAGTCCATGGATGGCTGCTTTTCACCTAGCATGGCCACCTTCCCGCGTACCTGGCTCACCTGAAATAGCTGGAGTAAAGGTGGTCACAGAGCACATCCCCCTGGGCTGGCAGAATGCAGGTTGCTGGCCAGGACGGAGGTCATCCATGGGCTTTGCCTGCTCGCACAGTGATTAGGAAGGCAGGGGACACGGCAGCACAGCCTGGAGGCTTCAGCTCAACACAGGTCATGAGAATGGACTATAAGAGAGAACTGACAGTTTGGGATTGGACAGGAGCTGTGGGGAGGAGACCAGGGAAGTAAGATGAAAAAGACAAATCCAGGGTTTCTAGACGAGGCGTTTGATGGTCCCACTGTCAGAAATGGGCAAGCCTGGAGAGACAGCTGATTCAGGGGGAAGTTGGTGTAGCAACCTCAGATAAGTTGAGTTCCGGGTGACAGCTGACACAGATCATTTGGCTTTTGGCACAGATCTGGGAGTAAAGCTCAGGAGAGAAATCAAGTGTGTGTGGGGGAGGGAGGGGGAGGGACGGTACGTGAATGGGAATTGTCCAAGCAGATGCATGAACTTGGATAAATCTCCACAGGGGAGAGAGTTACCTTTGACTTCATCCAACTGCTGGGAAAAGAGATGGAGTCAGCCAGAGTGGACGGGGGGTTGAATGGTGCCATGTCCCAGAAGCCAAGGGCAGGAGGGCTCCAAGGAGGCCCTGGTCAGCAACAGAGTGGCCACCACAGTGAGGTCTGTGGGATGAGAGGGAACCTCAGCGTGTGATTCTCAACCTTGGCTGCACGTTAGGTGTTAGAGTCACCTGGGGAGCTTTAAAAGCCCCAGTGACAGGGCTGCAGGTCAGCCCAGTTACATCTGAACCTCTGGGCTTCAGTACTGTGAACACTCCCTAGAGGGGCCTCGAGTGCTGCCAGGACACGGAGCCCTGTGTGTGAGGGATGGAGACGGGACTCAGAACCCCTATCTGAGAGGGGAGACAGAGAGGAAAAGTCACCTGGAGAGGTCAGATTTTAAGGAATTGAGAGGATTTACAGGCAATCATTTTGCTCGGGGAGAGAGAGAGAGAGAGAGAGAGAGAGAGAGAGAGAGAGAGGGAGGATGCGAGATTGGTGGAGTAGCTGGGTCAAAAGAAAGGCTAAAAGTGAGTCAGTAGCAGATTTTTAGGCACATGGAAAGGAAGCAGAGAAGGAACAATCCTCTAAAGAGGGTGGGATTTGGGGACTGCGTTTCCTGGGGCAGGGAGGAGCACTCCTTCCGTTGGGACAGTAAGATCAAAGAGGCCAGGAGGTTGCCCCCCTTATTTATGAGGCATGCTAAGGCTATGGAACCAGACACAGTGAGAGACTGGAATAGATGAAGATGCAAGTCCTGTTACCTGTCTCTGTTGTTGAAAAAGAAAGGTGAGGTCACCTCCTGAGTGCATGTGAGAACTGGGAGTTTGAAGGCTGCCATTGACCTTGTGGTGAATTTGATGCAGATTTGACTAGCGAACAAAGAAAAGTTAAGTGACTCGCAGACTTGGCCAGACGGGAGTCCAGCCTGTTTCCGTGCCGCCCAACCCTGACATTTTCATCTGAGGGCTGACCTCTATCACATTGAATGTAATTGGCTTTAAAAATTTTTGTTTTTACTCAGAGACATGGAGAAAAGTTTAGCCAAACAAATAGGTCTGTTTTTATTTCTCTTAAAATAGTTTTTATAAAAAGAGAATATATACCGTATTTTGCCATGTGTAGTGCTCACATTTTTGCCCAGATTTGTGAGGGAAAAATAAGGATGCACATTATACATGGGTAGTACTAATTCCTTATCTATATAAATGTTTTAAATTCTTTTATTTATGCTTATGAGTTAAAAGTGTAACTCTAGAAATCAATAACGATATCTGTATGCAAAATAATATCCTGGAATATGATAATCGGTTTAGTTGAACTTACGGACAAATGTGCAACAATAAAGAATTCTTGGCCTTCTATGATGCATAAGTATCATAATTTTGTTACTGGCACATAAAATTTCTTGTACGTTTATCTGTTCTTGTGTTTTGTAATTATTTGTTACATAAAATTTCTTGTACCATAAAGTTAAAAAAAATAAATGTTAAAATTCCTTTATAATGCAAAACACAAGTACCCAAATGTAAACAAATAAAAGTTTAAATTAAAACAAAAGATTTTTTTTTCTCCTGAAAGTTTGGGCCAAAGACGTTGGTGCGCATTGTACACGGGAGCTCATTATACATGGCAAAATAGTATTCAATCTAAACATGTAGAAAATGCTGATAACCAGACAGGAGATGAAAATCGCCCATACCCTTACAGCCCTAGAATAAGATTGCGTGCTTCGGGGTTACAGACTTATGTCACAGATTTTCAACTCCGTGGGAATACTGCTGACAATAACTGTCAATTCTGGACTGTTTCTTACTGAGGTGGCTGCTCCTTGTAGATCATTTTGTTTACTCCACTCAATAGCCCTATTTCACGGGTACTATTATTATCTCCACCTTAGAGCTGAGAAGTTGGGACTGGGAAAGATTAAGTGACTTGTCCAAGCTCATAAAGACAAGCCGAGGCAGATGTGGGGCTGAACAGAGATTTGCCAAACATCTGAGCCCAAACCCCTAACTGCTATGAGGATACTGCCACTGGACAAAGAACCACGGACAAGTGATATTTCCAGCACATTGATGACACTCACTCTATTCATGTAATTTACTGTATTCAAATAACTTTTTGAGCAAACCAAAGCTTCTTAAGAAAAACAACAACAAAAAAACCCAAAACAGATTTTGAGGTATAATTGATGTACAACAAACTATACATATTGAAAGTGTACAATTTGAAAATTTGACATATATACACACACCTGTGACACATATATACACCACAATCAAGATAATGCACATATCCTTCTCCCCCAGAGGAGTATCTTCTTTGTCATTTCTCCCTCCTGTGCCACCTGCCCCCTTACCCCAGGCAGTCTTCCGTCACTGCATATTAGTATGCATTTGCTAAAATTTTATAAAAATAGTATATACTCTGTTTTTGGCCTGGTTTATTTCACTCAGCACAATTATTTTGAAATTCAACCATGCTGTTGCATGTCTTCATTCATTCCTTTTGTTACTGAGTAGTATCCCATTGTATAGATAGATGTACCACAGTCTATTTATCTCTCCACCTGTTGATGGATATTTGGATTGTTTTGGATATTTGGTAGTTTTTGCCTGTTATAAATAGAGCTGCTATAAATGTTCGTGTTCAAGTCTTCGTATGGATGTATGCTTTTGTCTCTCATAGACCAGTATCTAGGAGTGGGATGGCCAGGTCATTGGACAGTTGTTTGTTTTACTTCTTAAGAAACTGCTAGTGTTTCCAAGTTAACGTCCACCACTTTACATTCCTACTGGCACGATTTCATTTCTTCCACATTGCCATCAACATTTGGTGTTGTTAGTCTTTTTAAGTTTTTAATGGAGGTATAATTGATATAACATTATATTAGTTTTGGGAGTACAGGGTAATGATTCAGTATTTGTGTATGTTGTGAAATTTTCACCACAATAAGTCCAGTCAACATCTTTTGCCACACATAGTTACAAATTTTTTTTTCTTGTGGTGAGAACTTTTAAGATTCACTTCCCTAGCTACTTTCTAATATGCAACACAGTGTTATTAACTGTAGTCAACTCGCTGTGCATTACGTTCCCATGACTTATTTATAACTGGAAGTTTGTACTTTTTGACCCTCTTCACCCATTTCGCATTTTTAATTTTAGCCATTCTTTTAGGTGTATGATAGAATCGCTCGGGCTGGCCCTGTGGCTCAGGTGGTTGGAGCGCCCTGCTCCTAATGCTTAGATCGTCAGTTCGATTCCCACATGGGCCAGTGAGCTGCGCCCTCTACAGCTAAGATTGTGAACAATGGCTCTGCCTGGAGCTGGGCTGCCATGAGCAGCCAGAGGTCGGCGTGAGTTGCTGCACAGGTGGCTGTGTGCTGTGGTGAGAGGCTGGTGGTCAGTGTGAGTGGCCAGTGGTCAGCGTGAGCGGCTGGCAGCCGCAAGAGCCACTGTGAGCAGCTGTGAGCGTCGACCGGCGACCGGCGACCCACTGCCTCAGCCGGGGGAGCACAAGGCTCGTAATACCAGCATGGGCCAGAGAGCTGTGTCCTACACAACTAGACAGAAACAACGGCTTGAACCGGGGTGTGGGGAGGAGACAAAAGAAGGTGGGGAAGAATCTCATTGTGGTTTTAATTAATGCAAAGCTTTTCAACTCTTCAGTATGCAATACTTCATAGTCCCTGTAACAATTGTGGAGCCTCACATATCAAGGAGTAAAAGGAGAAGGGAAGAAATGTAAAACTTTTTACTAGTCTTAGAGTAATAGTTGTAAATCTTTTTTTAGTTCCCTTTTATATGTTAAGTACTTTTTAATGCATTATGTCTAAACCTAGCATCAACCCTGCAAAGGATTATCTGCATTTTACAGATGAAGAAACAGGCTGAGAGAGGTTAAGTGACTGACTCAGGGTCTCACAGAACAAAGCAAAGACTTGAATTCAGCCTTGTCTGTTCCAAAGCTTACATACTCCGGTCCCTGTGCCTTACTCCATTTTGTAGTTAACTGTTGTCTCTTCTCTGTCTCTCTCTGTCTCTCTCTTTTTCCCCTCTTGAATCCATTTTCTCACTATTGCCCTCTGCCCCAAACATGGAATACAGAACTTAAGCCTTCAAAATAGATACCGTGTTTCCCCAAAAATAAGACCTAGCCGGACAATCAGCTCTAATGCGTCTTTTGGAGCAAAAATTAATATAAGACCCGGTATTATATTACATTATATTATGTTGCATTACTTTATATTATATAAGACCCGGTCTTATAGTAAAATAAGATAGGGTCTTATATTAATTTTTGCTCCAAAAGACGCATTAGAGCTGATTGTCCGGCTAGGTCTTATTTTCGGGGAAATACGGTAGTTCTGCTGACAAGGCAAACATTAGGAAAATTAATTCAAATGTAAATTATCTGTGGAGTAAAATCTTTGTAAAATCTCCAAGCCTCAAAGCCTGGGTGAGTAACCAAGCCTGTCCTGACTCATTCTCTGCAGCCCAAACTCTGGGCCAAGTTTGTTAACATCCCTTACATAACAAGGGTCCACTTCAGAGAAAACAGAATTTATTATTGTTACGCTTTGCCACTCGTCATTTGTGGAGCTGTTTCATTTCAGATGCAACCTTTCAATTCAACAAGCATTTATTTTAGTTCTGGCTGTTTAGTTGAGAGCCTACCATGTACTTTCATGAATTATCAGTTATCACACACACACATTTCCTCCTCTCTCCCTATTTGATTGGGCAGTTTATCTTTTGGGTAAGTGACAAGTAATCTGAATCTGGCTTCTCGGGTCCTTACTGGTTCAGTGACCTTGGGCTAATAACTTACTCTGAACACCAGTTTCTTCAGCTACAAGATGGCAATTATATATATTACCTACTTCACAAGGGTTGTGGTGAAGATTAAACGGAATGATGGAGGTGATCAATAAATGTTAAGTATTATTCCTGTTTTACTGACAAGCAAAAAAACTTCCGAGGTGTTAGATCACTTGGTCAAAGCTACACAGGTAATTGGGGGAGCAACAAAATTCAGACGCTTATTTTTGGGCCCCCAGGTTCCACACTGTTCTGTTTCTGCGCTGCCACCCTCCTTTAGGTCCCCACAAGTCCCTTAAGAAGCTGGCATGGAGGAAAAGGAGACCGAAACAGTTAAATAACAGAGCCAATATTCAGAGCCCAGTCTTGTAAAAGTAGTACTTGCTCATTAAAGACAGTGAAAAATGGAAATAAGAAAAAGATTACCCATAATCTCCCTCCCAACCCCATTATGGTGTATTTTGTTTCAGTCTCTTATTGTCTTTTTAATAGAAAGTGATGCATAGTTTGCACTGCAATTACAGTGCTGTTTCTTTGTTTTTCACTTTGTATCACACATGTTTACATGTAATTTCATACTCTTACAAAAATAATTTTTAATGGCCGTGGAGGAGATATCTCCATTTACTTAACTGTTCCTGAATAATGGGATATTCATGTCGTTCCCTTTTTGTCACTATTAATAAAAATAACTTGTGCATATTTCAGAGTATTCTTGCAGATAGAGTCCTTTGAAGTAGAATCACCGAGTCAAAAGATATATATTTCTTTGTTGTTTTTTTTAAAGCCAGGTTTATTGAGGGATAATTTACATAGAGTAAAATTGACCTTTTTTAGGTGTAAAGTCTTACAGCCACCCCACAATTAAGATACAGATAATTTTCATCACCAGAGTTTCCAAGTATCCCTTTGTTGTCCATCCCTCCCTTTACCCTCAGACTTGCACAACCAGTGATCTGTTTTCTGTCTCTGTATTTTTGTCTTTTCCTGAATATCTTATGAACAGAGTTAGTAAATCGCCTTTTGAGTCAGATGTTTTTCACTTAGCATAATGCTTTTGAGATTCATCCAACCTATTGTGTCTCAGTAGTTTGTTTCTTTGATTGCTGAGTAATATCCTACTGTACAGATGTGCTACAATGTGTCTCTCTAGTCACCACTTGAGGGCCATTTGAGTTGCTTCTAGTGTTTGCTGAGTATGAATAGCTGCTATAAATATTTGCAAAGAGGTTTTTAGGTGAGCATTAAGTTTTCATTTTTCTTGGGTAAATACCCCAAAGAGTGGAATTGCTGGGTTGATAGTAACTACATATTTGACTTTATGAAAATCTGCCAAAATGTTTTCCAAACTTGCTGAAACATTTTATATTCTTACCAGCAATTAGGAGAGTTCCTTTTGTTTCACATCCTTACCAGTACTTGGTAACGTCAGGGTTGGTTTGCCAGCCATAGTTCGTTACTAATGGTCATCTCATTGTGGTTTTCATGTGCATTTCCTTAAGGACTAGTAATGTTGAGGATCCTTTTATATGCTTATTCCCACCCATATCTCTTCTTCAGTGAAATGTCTTTGCAAGTATCTATCTTTTTAAGTCTCTATCTTTTTAAAATTCAGTTGTTTGTTTCTGTATTATTGACCTATGAGAATTCTTTATATATTTTGACTACAAGTCCCTTATCAAGTTTTTAGTTTTCGTAAATATTCTCTCCCAATATGTACCTTGTCATTTCTTTTTCTTAATGGTATCTTTCAAAGAGCAGATGTTTCTAATTCTGATGAAGTCCAATTCATCAAATTTTTTTTAATCCTAGGAATTATCTTATCTGAGAAATCTTTGCCTATACAAGGTCACAAAGGTTTTCTTCGTTTTTCTTCATAAGTTTTAAGTTTTAGGTCTGTGATCTACTTGGAGTTAGTTTTCATGTTTAGTGAGATGTATGAGTTGCACATTTTTTTGCTTGTAGATGTCTAATTGATCCAGTGTCTTCTGTTGAATTGACGATATATGTGTGGGTCTGTTTCTGGTCTCTATATCCTGTTCCACTGGTCTATGTGTCTATCCTTTTGTTAAGACCACCCGTCTCGATTACTGTAGCTTTATAAGAAGACTTGATCTTAGATAATGAGTCCCCCAACTTTATTGTTCTTTTTCAAAATTGTTTGGCTAGTCTCCATTGTTTACCTTTCCATGTAAATTTTAGAATCAGCTTGAGACCTTTTCTCAAAAAGGTCTTCTGGACGTTTGATTGGGATTGTGTCAAATCTGTAGATCACTCTGGGGAGAAATGACATCTCAGCAACATTGACTGTTCCAATCCATGAAAACGACCTCTCTGTCCATTTCTTTATTTCAGATCTCTCTGATTTTCTTTAAGGTTCTTAATATACCTTGTCAAATGAAAGGTTGGTCTTCTACTTTCTCGTTAGGGTGTTTAGCACATTGTTGTGCCCTTCTGGATAACAAGCCACATTTTTCCTGCAAAAATCCCTGCTGGTTTACATTCTCTTGATTAGGCTTTGTCTCCCAAGGATCTTACCCCTCCCTTTCACTCCATGGCTTATAATTATTGCTTTATTTACTTAAAGGTTTAAACTCTTTATGAAAGTATAATATACATACTGAAAGCTATGCATAGAATGCATCTTGATACATTTTCACAAGGTGGAAATACCAGGTCAAGAAAGAGAACATCACCGGCAACCCAGAAGCATCCTGTGATCTCTTCCAGTTACGACGCCCCTTTACCCCCGCCCCAATTCTCCCACCAGTGGGAACCACTGTCTCTTGACTCCTAACGCCATAAGTTAGTTATATCATGGTTTAGAATTTCATTGCTGTAAGGGACCTTCTAGGTTTCTTACTCTAGGTCCCAAAATGTGTCTGGCTATTATATTGTGCCTTTGCTAGTGCCTGGGACACCTGCCCTCCCCACCTCCTTCTGCCTTCTCCTCATTTCCTCTTCTAGCTTCCTTTCAGCTCAGCTTAAGTTTCGTCTGCCCTGGGAAGTCTTTCCCTCCTCCTTCTCTCCCGCTTTCCATTGACATTGTATTTGTCTTCACTAGCACACTAATCATAATGTACTGAAAGTTGTGTTTCCATTTGACTCTAAGCTTTTTGAGGTCTGGAACAAGCTGTTTTTGTAGACCCAGTGCCTTCCATGGGGTCTGGCACACAGTAGTAGGCCAGTAATTGTACACTGAATAAATGCGGAGAGTCAAGGAAACTGATTCCCCAAATGGTTACGTTCCTTACTCACAGTAGGCCTCCTGGCTTTTAGTTCTCACTGGCTTCTTTTCAAACCTCTTTTACTTTGACTTTCTGTGACTTCTAATTTTTAAAAAATTTTTGTTTACGTGCTGCTTTTGGAGCAAGGAAGAAAACATTATACGTTCTCGAAGGCTGTTTTATCCATCATTATGGTGATGAGAGAGGACGTTACCTTCAACCCCTCATCTGCCTTAACAGTGATAGCTTTTCACTTGTCAAGTCCGTGAACCCAGTCTCCTATTTCTATATCAAGTGTGCATGTGTTGATAACTCTCAGCAATGTTTAAGTCCTTCATATATTCACCCTGCTACCGATATATTTTGGGATGCCCTTTCACTGTCAGTAAGACAGCAACCATATCTCAGTTTTTGTTGCTGAGGGTCTGGCTGCTCATATAATGATTGTACAAGTTTTTGTATAGTGTTGGGGCCACACTGACTGCTTAGGACTTCCCTCGCCGTACAGAGTGTATATAGCTGTGCCTCCAACTAAAGAGTGGATACATTCCACGTGGTGAAGTATTAAAGGGAGCAAAGGGATAATCTGATTGACCTTAAACACCACAGTGGTTCAATTAATTGAGTGGAGTAGTTTACACCTACCAGCATGGATGACAGATTTTGCCAAATCCTCCAAAGACAGAACCATCGATTGGTCATGTGAGCACTCCGTTCTGAGTGGTGCAGTCTAATTGGAGGACTGGAATGTTGACTCACCCATCATCTTAGACAAGCCCACCAGCCTGCTCAAGTGGGTTGTGAGAGGTTGGGGAAGGATACAGGCTGTTCTGGGGAAGGTGAGGCTAGAAGGGGAAGCAGCCCTCAGAGGTAACTGAAAGGAGCAGGGAGGAGTTTGATGGGCCGGAGGGAGAGTTCCAGGTGCCTGGGTCTATATGAACCAAACCTGGAAAATTTGTCTGTCTGCATATAGGGTTCCCCAGTCCAGGTTGCTTCTCTTCCTAGCTCTGTGGGATCCATCCCCAGTGGTTTGATGAGGGTCCCAGGTATACACACAGGGGAATGACTCTGATTCAGATCATGACCTTTGGAGATCAGCCAGTGCTTTGTCCGATGCCCCGGGCAGGCTTGGGCAGTGCTCAGAAGGGCTTTGCACCCATCACACTTCCATCCCTCAGGAGAAGATCGGCTGGCGAAAGGATGCCCTGCACTTGCTGGTCTTCACAACGGACGACGTGCCCCACATTGCACTAGATGGAAAACTGGGAGGCCTGGTGCAGCCGCACGATGGCCAGTGCCACCTGAACGAGGCCAACGAGTATACTGCGTCCAACCAGATGGTGAGAGATGGGATCCCCACGCAGTCCTGTGACCCCGGCTGTGGTCTGAGGTCTCACCTATCTGGCCCTCTACTCACTAACTCTCCATTCGTTCTTGAGGTTGGGTTTCACTGTTCCATCTTCTCCAGCTGGGCTTCCAGAAAGCCTCATTCACTTAGAACATTTCTCAGGGATTTCTGCAGCTGGGTCATCTATCTGCCGCTGTGTACCTAGAAGGGAGTGTTTCACTGAGGGAAGGGGTGACCTGGGGGAGACAGGATAAATCTCAAAGGGGAAAAGTGATATTATAGGAGAACGAGAACTGTGTTCTTACAGAGATGAAAACTGGGATCGAACTTATAGGACATGACAAACAAAGACAAAAGTTCCTGGCTTCTAGAAATGGGCTCCCTAAGGCACTGAGTTGTCAGGGTCAGCAGTGGAAGGCATCTTGCTTGAAATGGCAAGCCCCAAGTACCTTCTACTCCCAACAGTCTATGACCGTGACCATGTCACATGAAAGAATTTATGCAAAGTTTCACACATATATATGATAATAGACCAGTGAAATGAACTCCTGCGTTCCTATCACCCAGACCCAATAATTACCACGATCTTGTCACACTTACTGTGCAATTAAAAAAAAAAATCTATAACTTCTTCCTTCCCAAATCCATTCTGTTATCTGGCTAGGGAGGAATTCTTACTAATTTTCTTTGCTGACAAGCCCTTTTCCTCCAGTTTCAAGAGATGGCCAGTGTCCAAGCCTTCCATGTTATCCAAGAATAATGGAGTCTGGAAAAAGCTCATAACTATAGAACCTGATAACTGTTGAACTGATATGGACCCTTGTGCCCGTCATTAACCCTTAAAATCCTTCAGGACTTTGTTCAACTGCCTCTCAGCCTCCTCCTTCCCTCCCTACTTGCGCTCCCTCCCCTGCCACGGCCCAATTTTTAGTCCAGAGGTCCACAGCCTCTTCTGCCCATTCTGAGCCATGAGCAGGACTAAGCAGGACCTGTGGGGGACATTGGCAGGCCCCACATGAGGTATCGGAAAAGTAAAATCGGGAAAGAGACTGGGAGGAAAGCTCTTAGGGAAGAGAGGAAAGATAACAGGTACTGAGAGTAGATGGTAGGATGTGGTGGCTGTTATTTTGGGGGCTTCCCCACTGTACCCCATCCCTGCTGAAAGGATGGAGACACAGACCAGGTATGGGAAACCTCCACTCATCACTTCTCCATTCTGGGTTGGGAGGGGTGGGAGGAGTGCATCTAGTCTGGCAGTGCCAGAGGGTCCTTGCCTGCGGGGTCCCCTCTACACAGTTAGGAGCTGCTCACGGGGCTTGGTGATTAAGGGCCTTTAAGGGGAAGATGCTTTTTCATGGCAAGTGATGAGTTACTGAGTATGTATTGGAGCCTGGTGGGTAGTGTCTCAGCCTGTCAGAAATGTTACATCCTTGACTTTTGCCTGGCCCTAGGACTACCCATCCCTTGCCTTGCTTGGAGAGAAGTTGGCAGAGAACAACATCAACCTCATCTTTGCAGTGACGAAAAACCATTATATGCTCTACAAGGTATGCATGGAGGGAGGGAAGCAGGGGGGGCTGGCGGCCTGATTTGGGGGCCATGCTGACCCTAAGGTGAATGGGAGATTAGAATGTAAGGGGAGGCATGTTATCAGCCCTACTTTATGTGGAGAGAGATACAAAGGGAGGGGTGGAATAGCACCCTGTTTTATCTAGTGGGAAATACTAGTGTTACAGAAGCTCTTAAGCATTCCCCTAGCAGTGCATATCTTTACAAGGAATTTAACAAATGGCATCTAATTCGATCTTGAGAAGAACTTTGGAAATGATACGAATTCCTTCCATTTTTCAGATGATGAAATGGAAGCACCCAGGGGCACACTCTAATAGGGAAGGACAATATGAAATGAAACTGTACAGAAAAAAATGAAGCAGGCTATGTCACTAATTCCAGTATTCCAGGGATTCTATGCCCCAGCCACACAGAGCACAGGAGACCAGTGGGGTAGCCTGAGATAGGAGTTTGCAGATAACAGTGAATGTCATGAGTGAACGGAGCGGTCTGTAGGAATCCATTCTGTCTAAAGGAGGCTATTTCCAGGTCCTCCCACGGACCATCATGATAAACTCCCCTCGTGAAAATGCTCTTTACCACACTCACAGGCAAGTCACATGAAGTAGGACTCTCCTCCGCATTGCTCAGGGAGTGCGCATACAAGCTAAATGTAAAATCCAGCTCACCTCTGACATCCTTGGGCTACCCCCGCCAGCCTTGGTCCCTTCTCCTTTCCGCTGTTAAATACGCTCACAGCAACTTTATCTAATTGTGTTTTCCGATTGCTCCTGCCTGAGATTATCACTGATAAAATGCCACTTACATCTTCTTGAGCTCTTTATCTTCTTTTAGTCTGAATCCATTTTATAAGATGAAAATCAGGGAAGAGGATTGTTTTTTCTTTTTTTGTTTTGTGGAAGATAGGATAAAACATATCCGATTACAAATAACATTTTTAGAGGGATCAGTTGCACAGACTGGACTGAGTGTGCTTCCAGAAGCTTCAGGAGGGAAGAGGTCCACCTTGGCTTAAGCCATCCTTGCTCCTAACCTCGCTCAGGGAGGCATCCAAGGCGGCTGAGGGCAGTGGGTGTTTCTAGATGTTTCCATCACTTTAATAAGTGACACACTCAGGTGTTAGTACAAGTTAAAGAGGAAAGGCAACAATTTCAAGGCCTCCTGCTTTGTCGCAGGACCTCATCCAGAGATACCCAGAGGACCTTGGGAAGGTTCCATTCACATCTCCATTCCTTACTAGGAAAAGAGGCTAAATGTGAGCCCTTTGGAAAAATCTCTCCTTTCACTCCTTCTCAACAGATTGAGGGCATCCTTGAGCTGAACCTGGGAATACCTATGTAGACTAGGGGAGAGATGGCAGGAAATATGATAGGAAATACGAGCTTGGAGGATGGCCTTTCAGAGAGTTGTTCATTTCATGCCAGAGGGGAGGGGTCTCCAAGAAGGATCATGACTGTCTATGATAGCAACAGATCGAGACCTTCGAGAATAGGTATTCCACAGCCTACTGCAACAACTCTTCCCCTGTGCTGGTGCTTCTCGCCTTTCCTTGTGGCATCCTCTTCAGTTTACATTGTGAGAGAGTAACAGGCTGGTGCTGGGGGTCCCTCACGGTTCTAGCTCAGTACAGCAGTGTTCACTCTCTGATGGTGTGGAAGGGCAAATGGGCTTATTTCTTCTTCTTTTTTTTTTTTTTTTGCCAAGAATTTTACAGCCCTGATACCTGGAACAACAGTGGAGATTTTACATGGAGACTCCAAAAATATTATTCAACTGATTATCAATGCCTACAATGTAAGTCACTGGTTCCTTCCCCCACACCCCCCACCTCCATCCCCATTCCCTCCCAGTGAGGCTTCAGGAGCTGATGCAGACTCAGGTGGGCAGCACGCCATGCTGGCGTGCTTGGCTCTGCTTCCTGTCTCCTGGCACCTTCTCATTCAGGTTCAGGGTGGAGAAGGCCATCCTGCTTGATGCACCCCTCTCCCCTCACCTCTGCCAACTAGACTCTCGTCATAAGCTGGTCCCTGTGAGCTGTGAATGGCTCAGTCAGACCCAGGCCGGCGGCCCCTGGCTGTGCTTGAGTTCTGACTACGTGATAACCCAGGACCTGTTGGCTACCTCACTTGGGTGGGTACAGGTGCTCTGCACCCATCCAGTTGCCTAGATGATCCTGCCACTGTGTTCCCTGTGGGTAGAGGTGAGACGCATGCATACTGAGGTTGCCTAACGATGGGCAGGACCGTTGAAATTCCTCAAGCTCAAGGAGCTCCTCAGAGAGCTGCAGATAAAATGGGATAGAAGAGTCTGAGAAGAATCAACAGCAGGTCTTTTGACCACACATTTAGGACCTGATCATAATCAGGTCCTTACAGAGGGAGGCTGAGGGGGCCTATTAAATTTTGTGCTACTGTAACTCACCAGTTTACCTTAGTTCTGCTATATACAAAGGTGTGACAATTACGTTCACGAACTTGTTGCAATGATGTTGCTAACCTTTTGTGATATCAGAGGGATTGTTCATTATGAATTTGTACCAACTGGACAAACAGTTAACCAAGTTTACTATTTGGAAGTGCTGAAAAGGCTGCGTGATAAAGTTAGACGACCTGAACTTCTCGCCAACAATTCATGGCTCTTGCATCACGACAAGGCACCAGCTCACACGGCACCATCTGTGAGGGAGTTTTTAGCCAGTAAACAAATAACTGTATTGGAACACCCTCCCTACTCACCTGATCTGACCCCCAAAGACTTCTTTCTTTACCCAAAGATGAAGGAAATATTGAAAGGAAGACATTTTGATGACATTCAGGACATCAAGGGTAATATGATGACAGCTCTGATGGCCATTCCAGAAAAAGAGTTCCAAAATTGCTTTAAAGGGTAGACTATGTGCTGGCGTCAGTGCATAGCTTCCCAAGGGGAGTATTTCAAAGGTGACCATAGTGATATTCAGGAATGAGGTATGGAGCACTTGTTCTAGGATGAATTCGCGAACTTAATTGTCAGACCTCGTGATAAGTGCAGCATTTACAGATGTGGTTTAGGAGTCATTTCCGTATCCCAAGCCAATTGTCTGTGATTCCCAAACCTTTCTTCTTTCTACTTTCCTTCCCCTCAATTCCTAATACTCAAGGCATAATACTTGACTCAGACCTACTTTTTTTCAGGAAAATGCAAGCACAGTTTCTTATGCGGGGAAGTATGTACCCTCAGCTAAGCCCCAGGACGGTTATAGCTTCCGCTGCCCACACAGCCCCTTGTAGGACCCTGTAATGCCCAAAGCAGAATTCAGAGTGCATCTTCCTGGTAAAACAAAGTTATACATGGAGTAAGTCTAGTGGAAGTAGCACTATTAGTCCTAAATTTATGTAAAATAGATTTTTGTGGGCTACACTGGGAACCTAATTTACCACTATGGCATCACATGTGTGTGAGAAAAGCCATCTTATGTTTCCAGCCACGACCGGTTTACAAATGAGTATTCGGAACTCGGCCTTGTCCAGTGTTGACTTTGTCAGCCTACTGGTGGAGCACTTTTTTGAACAAAGTACTGCTCAGCTAGACTAGCAGCTGTAGGTAATACCCTTACCTCGGGGGGGAACCCTGGAGCTTGGGGGTGTGGCCAGCCCCCCCGAGGTCTCCTGCAGCTTTGCTGTGAGTTGAGGGGCAGTGAGGATTTGTGACTAGCTTCCCCTCCCTCCTCCTGGCTCCCCGCCCCCACTTTCTGTTATAGTTATGGGTCCTCTTCACAAATTCTCCAATTCCACCTCACTCCTGAGCTCCCTGTTGAGAGAAACTAAAGACGCCCTTCTCCTCTCCTGCCCCACTGCCTTCATTCCGACATCCTCTTTTCTGATCTCCGATCTCTAAATCTTTGCCGGATCCAGGGGCCACCTCAGAACCCAGTAAGACAGGGTTTCCAAGTTAACTTTACACTTAGCAGTTTTCAGATTTCCACAGTGAGTGGAACTGTAACACTGAAAGAGTGAGAAGAGAGCGTGTGTGCGAGGGAGGGGGCCTGGCCTTGCTGAGTGTTGTCCTCCAAGTGTTCCGAGTGCCGTGCTGCAAACCTCTTGGCTGCGAGCTCTGGACACTGAACTAAAGAAGTCAAAGTGAGAGCTGGAACCTGGCCTGTGCAGCTCTCCCTGTCCCTCTCGGGGCCCTGGAGTCTGGGTCAGGAGGGGGCCTGTTGCTAGATCTGGGGAGGTGACCTCAGCTTGCCTCCTGCTGAGCCAGGCCTCTTTTGAGGGAGCGATGGCTAAGGAGCAACCGCATCTCAGTCTCTGGGGTAGGGTGAGGATGTTCTCCTGAGTTTCTGGGGAAGAGCCACCTCCCAGCATTTGCATCCTCAGTCCAGACCCCTCTGGGTGGCTGACAGACTTCTGGGGCTCTCCCCAGAGCTTTTCCTGATAAAGTTACAGGCTCTCTGCTCCTCATGGCTTTAATAAAGGAGGGCCTAATGACACACAGTTTCATAGAACTGACTGGATGGTGTTTGCCAGAAATGAAAAGAACAGTCTGCTCAGTCAGCATTGTGTGACTAACTGGTTCTGCATGTCCGCATGTGTGTGTGTGTGTGGGGGGGGGGCTGCTGAAGACCAGGGAGCACGAGGCATTATTGTTCGTTCCCTGGATGGGAATCGCATAAATGCTTAGTGGTGCTCCTTCTCTGAGATACATTGCATTGGCCCTGAGCAGCGTTCATGATAAATAAATTCATTTTATTAATGGAAATCCAGGCACCTGGGGAACCACATTCTCTGTGTGGTAGGCGGAGGTAGGTCAGGGGAGAAGTGGAGAGCCCTCTCTGCTGCTGAGGAGTCGGAATGGGATGAGCAGAGAAAACGATCTTTTCCAGGTGGGAACTGCATTTGGAGCCTGGGATGGATCCCCTGCAGAATTGTGGGAATCTGGCACTGTAACTTGCCTGTGAGTTAAACGGGTTCCTGTAAGAGAACGTGTTAGGAAATGAGCCATACAACTTATGAATGAGTTTGAAACTTGACTTTTTAAAAATGGGCGATTCTGGAATACTGTCAACAGTGACTGTTCAAATTTAGAGGAAAAATTTTAAAACAGCTTTATTGAGAGATGATTAACATACAAAACCGAACAGATTTAAAGTGTACAATCTGATACGTTTTACACATGTACACACCTGTGAAATCATCATCACCATCAAGATATTGAACGTGCCCATCACTCCAAAAATGTGGGACCATTGGTAATTGCCTACTTCCGCCCCTCCCTTCATTGGACATTTTATGGAACTATATACAGAAATGTGAAATGGCAAGGTATTTGGAGCTAACCCTGGCTGGTGGAAGCCACGTTGGGACTTGATGCTGATTAGTACCTGTTCACTGGCTGCCAGCATTTCTGGCAAATGGGGAGGCCCAGGGCTGGACTTCAGCCCCTAATACTTCTCCTGGATTTCGGTCTCTGGTGTGGTGTGTGTGGGGGGTGTGCGTGAGTGAGCAACCTTTGGACCACATTAGAGGATCCAGTTGGCTCTGGCTACCCTTTCACGTGCTCCTCTGCCTGGCCAGCGTCCATGTACAGCTCTAACCGGACTGTTTGCATTCCTCTGTGTCACCTTACCATCTCAGTGGCTTGTGGTGGAATTCAAATGAGTCATGCAACACATGACTTAAGTGTGGGTGTTGACTTTTACCTCCCCCCGAGAGTGCTGGCAAACCATCTGTGGGGACAGTCTGAAAAGATTTTGGTTGGAACATATGTAACAGATGAAATGGCTGTGGTATTTAGCTAAGCTGAGGAGGGAGCAAAATGGAAAGGGTATGTTTAATTTAATGTCTCGTAGAATTGAGTCTGTCATATGCAACTTTCCTAGTGAGAAATCTTTAAGTCTGGGCTTTGATTTATAAATGTATTCTTGCTTTGCCAAATTCTTCATTGTGAGAGATCACCAAGTCCTCCAAGGGCGTTCAGTCATGTGGAGCTTTGCTGTATAGTTGGTGCTGGTGAGAGGGTCTCTTCCAGCGCTCAGAGAGAGGGCCCTGGCTACACACACACAGAACTCCAGCATCACATCGCATTGAGAAAGGGGAGGTAGAACTCACAGAGTAATCAGCGGGCCTCTTCTCAGAGTGGGAGAGAACAGAATGAGCTGGAAACCAGCAGAGTTGCATGTGGAGGGTGACGTCACAGGCCATGGTGTATGTTTCTTCTAGCTGAGCACGTTTCTCTTTTTGTTGTTGCCATAAAGTCTGCTCCCACCCACACCACCGCTGGCCTGACCTAAAGCAATTGCAGATGTGACCTAGACTGCCTATTCATAGCCTTTAAACTTCTGACATTCTTGACATTGTCTCCTTGTCTGGGGATGAGGAGTAAAGGGGCAAATCTGGTAGGAGTTAATTGAATTTCGGGAATCACACATAAGTCTTCATGTGAAAGAAGTGCATTGCCTATGGCTTTGATCCCTGTTATATCTTGTTTCCTATTCATTCATTCACTCCTTCATTCATTCACTCAACAAATATATACTAATGTCCTCATGTGTGGCAGGCATCATGCTAGACCTTGGGAATAAAACAGCAATCAGAACTCAGTCCTGCCCTCTGGGAGCTCATAGTCTAGCAGGGGACACTGACCCTTACAAGCAGAATATAGCCTGACCATCCACCGTCTTCAAAATCAGAGCCAGTTTTCACAGAAAGAAGTGAGGATCGGGTGTGGTGATTACAGAAAGCGCTGCAGGGGGATCAGAAGTCCTGGTTCTGGTCCTGCCTGCCGGTGGCAGCTGGACGACCCGGATGAGGCCTTTTCTTTGGCCTCAGTTCTCACTTCCATAAAACGAGAGGTTTGAACCAAATAATCTCCATGGTTCCTACCCCTCTAACATCTTTAGAGTTTCTGATTTTAGAGACTGTGTAGGGAGTGAGAAGAATACAAACTTCAGATCAGAACACAAGGCTTTGGGGTCTAATGGCCACAGTAGAACATAGGATTCAGTTCCCGTCCATTATAGTTACTGACTCAGAGAATGGGAGTCCCCAGTCCCCAGTGCTTTTTCCCCCTCTACCAGACTCTCCGTTAACACTTCCTGGTGGCAGCCTCAGCAGATCTTCATGGGGAGTGCTTATGTTTCCTCTCAGCGTCCTGTTCATGAACCACAAGGCTCATATTCATGTGACTATTCTCAAGTAACTTTTGACATGGCTCTAATCTACCAAACTCTTTTATGACATACTGTTTTGCCTCATCCTCATAGCTATTCACAATTACACATTTAAAAAAATTAGCTCGCTTTCAAAAATAACTTCATGTAAGTTTCTTCCACTAGGCCTGAGCCCTTTAGCTGCTATTAAACTATCTATCCTTTCTTCCATCCATTCAACAAAAACTTGTGCTCAGTCCTAGAGAGAAATATAATATGGCCCTTGGAATTTACAACTCAATGGGAAAAACAGATTGGTAAAGAATTAGTCACATCCAGCAGGAGAGTGCCATGTGCATGGAGTGGTGCTCTTGAAACCCTTTGGCAGTTGAGGCTGGCTGGCACTTAGGGGGAAATGGATTTAAGAGAGAAAGTATTTTTAGAGTTGTAGAAGCACTTAGGCAATTTGTTGCAAAGGAAGAGACTATTTTTTGCAGAGAACATTTTTAACCAGCTGTTAATTTGTTGAGAAAACTGCTTATTTAACTTATACAAGTTTAATACTATATGCTCAGCAAAAAAAGAAAAAAGAAAGAAGGAAAAGACACCCCATGAGAGTAACAGGCAATTCTGCCTGCAGTTCTGTTCAATGTCGTGTTCCCTGGAGTGAACCTGAGAGTGAGAAGGAAGAGGAGAGTCAGATGGGCCATCAGTTAATCTTGGATTCCACATGTCTATGTGTCTCTCGGCGTGCATACATCCTGCTACACTGAGTGTATTTAGTGTACAATTTTCTTTTTTTGTAAGATATGGCCCCTAAATACAAGCTAATTACTTTATTTGCCCTCAGTCTCCAGAGTACATCGACTTGAGAGATATTCAATGACAGTTTTTAGACTAACAGACATATAGAAAATTGTACAAACTGTTCACAATCTAAATACAGATTTTCCTGCTGGAGAGAAGGTCTAAGATGGTGGGTTAGATAAATGCTACACCAAAATTACAACTAAATTATAGAACAATCAACCTCGAGAATCATCTGAAGACCAGCTGAACAAAATCTCTATAACTAAGGATGTAAAGAAGAGGCCACATTGAGATTGGTAGAAGGGGCGGAGACATGAAACGGGCTGACCACAAACCCACAGATAGTGGTTGAACCCTGGGAAGGACATCTTGGTGGCAATGGTCCCTCCAAAAGAGGGAGGGGTCCCCAGCCCAGGAGTCCTGTGCCAGGAAGAAGAGTTCCCACAACATCTGGCAGTGAAAATCAGGGAGGACTCTGTCTATTTGTCTCAGTGAGATGGAAGGTGGCTGGAAACCTAGATGCCCTTTTAAAGTGTCCATGCATAGACTCACTTGCTTGGAAACACTCACCTGGTCTCTGGTGGAGGGGCGGCAACTCAAGAGGTACCAGAGACATACTGGGAAGGACTGAGTTATGTGGCTTAGGGGTGAGGCTGGAGGGACAGGATCCATTGTCCCTGTGTGGAGCCTGCTTCATGTGGAGCCTGCAGGAGGATGCCATTTATTCTGTATTGATCCTCCCTCAAAGGGCCAAATCTGAGTCTGCATTGATCTGATAAAATCCACGTGTGCACCGCCTTGGTGACACCCTGGGTACTATACTACATTGCCGGAGGCACTCCCGGTTCCTGGGCACCAGCCCCACCCCACAAATTGTGGAAGCCTTTTACAGCAGCAGATGGCCCACAGTGGCCCCGGGGAACTTGTGGGGGTGGGCAGTGAGCCACTACCTGGACTGCAGCCTCTCTTGGGTGGCTGTTGGTGAACTGTGGGCCTGAGGCAAACAATGGATGGCTGTGGTGTTCTCAGGGTATTTTGTGAAGCGGTCATAGACCAGGCACTGGGCACAAGCACTGAATCTGCATTAACCTTGTAAAAACCACCAGGCCACATGACTCCCTGGGACCCCACCCCACCCCACTACTGCTGCATCACCAGAGGCACTCTCAACACTGGCTCAACTAGCCTGGTCCATTCACCCAAAGAGGCTCTTTCAACAGCTGAGCCTTATGGGCAGCTGGCAAGTGGCAACAAGCCTAGGGGTCCTTGGGCCTTTTGCTAAGCTTCCCCAGGCCAATACTAGTGGCAGCTGGCCTTGATTCACAGTGAGGCCACCCCCACATATTTCCAGGTCCAGCACAGGGAGCAACCAACCACATATATATTTGTAGGTCCCACCAGGTAGCTCCAGGTCGATTACAGGCGAGGCTTAAATTGGTCTGCATGGGAGCCCTTTCCAAGAGACACCAGAAACAGCACATCCAGAGGCCAGACTTAGACTACACCAGAGCACTACCTGGCTAGCCTCACAAGTGGCACACACAAAGGGTGGTCTCAATAAGCACAAGAACCTGCCGGGGTGAAGACCCCACACAGCAGCTCATACATTGTGGGTATAGCCAATCCTCACAGTCAGTCAGCCTGGGAGTCAATCCTACCTACTGATGTGCCAAAAGTAATTAAGGCTCAACTATAATAGAACATAAGGGACACTCCTGGAACACACAACAGGTGATCAAGGAGACTGTGCAACTGGACCAGACAGGATACCTACTACATAAGACACCCAGCAAAGAGTGAGAGACATAGGAGACCTGCCTAATACATAGAAGCAAACACAGAGAGGCAGCCAGAATGAGGAAACACAGAAACATGTCCCAAATAAAAGAACAGGAGAAACCTCAAGAAATAGAACTAAATGAAATGGAGGCAACTAACCTACCAGAGACAGAGTTTAAAACACTGATTATAAGAATGTTTAAGGAACTTAGTGAGAATTTCAAAAAGAGATAGTAAGCATAAAGAAGGACATAGGAATCATTAAAAAGAACCCGTCAGAAGCAAAGAATACAATAACTGAAATGAAGACTACACTAGAAGGAATCAAGAGCAGATTAGGTGAAGCAAAGGATCGACTCAATGATTAAGAAGACAAGGTAGTAGAAAGCACCCAATCAGAACAACAAGAAGAAAAAAGAATCCCAAAAAAATGAGGATAATTTAAGAGATCTCTGGGACAACATCAAGTATAACGACATTCGTATCATAGGGGTACCAGAAGGAGAAGAGAGAAAGCAAGGGATTGAAAACCTATTGAAGAAATAGTGACTGAAAACTTTCCTAACCTTGCAAAGGAAATAGACATACAAGCCCAGGAAGTACAGAGATTCCCAGAAAAGATGAACCCAAACAGGCCCACACTAAGGCACATTATAATTAGAATGGCAAAGGTTAAAGACAAAGAATCCTAAAAGCAGCAAAATAAAGACAACTAGTTATTTACAGGAGACCTCCCATAAGACCATCAGCTGATTTCTCAACAAAACTTTGCAGGCCAGAAGGGGGTGGCAGGAAATATTCAAAGTGATGAAAAACAAGGGCCTACAACTAAGACTACTCTACCCAGCAAGGCTATCATTGAAAAATTGAAGGAGAGATAAGAGCATTCCAGACAAGAAAAAGCTGAAGAAATTCATTACCACCATGCCAGAATTACAAGAAATGTTAAAGGGACTTCTTTAAGCAGAAGAAAGGAGAAAACAATTGACGATCAAAAATATGAATTATAAAATGGCAATAAGTATGTACCTATCAACAATCACTTTAAATGTAAATGTATTAAATGCTCCAATCAAAAGACATAGGGTAGCTGAATGGATAAGAAAACAAGACGCATGCATATGCTATCTACAAGAGACCCACTTCAGATCAAAAGACACACATAGGTTGAAAGTAAACGGATGGAAAAAGATATTTCATGCAAAGAGAAACAAGAAAAAAACTGGAGTAGCAATACTTATATTGGATAAAATAGACTTTGAAACGAAGACTATAATAAAAGACAAAAAAGAACATTGCATAATAATAAAGGGATCAATCCAACAAGAGGACATAACCCTGGTAAATCTTTATGCACCCAACATAGGAGCACCTAAATATATAAAACAAATATTTACTGACATAAAGGCAGAGATCAACAGTAATTCAATTATGTTAGGAAACTCGAACACCCCACTGACACCAATGGACAGATCTTCCAGATAGAAAATCAACACAGAAACAGTGGTCTTAAATGACACTAGACCAGATGGATTTAATTGATATTTTTAGAGCATTTTACCCCGAAGCAGTAGAATATGCATTTTTTTTCCAAGTACACATGGAGCATTTTCCAAGATAGACCACATATTAGGCCACAAAACAAGTCTCAATAAATTTAAGATTGAAATTGTATCAGGCATCTTCTCTGACGACAATGGCATGAAACTAGAAATTTTACAAGAAAAAAAAAAAAGAAAAACACACAAACAAATAGAGGCTAAATAACATGCTACTAAATAATGAATAAGTGAACAGTGGGATCAAGGAAGAAATCAGAAGATAAATGAAATGAAAATACAATGAGACAAATGAAAATGAAAATACAGTGACCCCCAAATCTATGGGACACAGCAAAAGCAGTCCTAAGCGGGAAATTCATAGCAATGCAGGCTAATCTCAAACAATCTAACTTCACACCTGAGGGAACTGGACAAAGAAGAGCAAACAAAGCCCAAAGTACAAAGAAGGAAATGATAAGGATCAGGGCAGAAATAAACAAAATATAGGCTAAAAAAAATACAAAAGATCAGTGAAACCAAGAGTAGCTTTCTTGAAAAAATAAAATTGACAAACCTTTAATCAAACTCATTAAGAAAAGAGAGGACCCAAATAAATAAAATCAGAAATGAAAAAGAAGTGACAACTGACACCGCAGAAATACAAAGCAATTTAAGAAAATACTACAAGCAACTATATACCAACAAATTGGACAATCTGGAAGAAATGGATAAATTCCTTGAAGTATACAATCTTCCAAAGCTGAATCAAGAAGAAACAGAAAATCCGAACAGACCAATTATGACTAACAAAATGGAATCAGTAATCAATAAACTCCCAACAAACAAAAGTCCTGGACCACATGGCTTCACAGGTGAATTTTACTTTACATTCAAAAAAGAACTAACACCTATTTTTCTCAAACTATTCCAAAAAATTCAAGACGGAAGACTCCCAACCTCATTTAATGAAACCACAAATACCCTGATTCCAAAATCAGACAAAAATATTACAAAAAATGAAAACTATAGGCCAGTATCCCTAATGAACGCAGATGCAAAAATCCTCAACAAAATATTAGCAAACTGAATTCACCAATACATTAAAAAGATCATATACCATGATCATGTGGGATTCACTTCTGGTATGCAAGGTTGGTTCAATAGCCACAAATCAATTAATGTGATACACCACATAAACAAAATTAAAAATAAAAATCATATGGCTATATCAATAGATGCAGAAAAAGCATTTGACAAAATCTAGCACCCGTTAATGATAAAAACTCTCAGCAAAGTGGGAATAGAGGGAACATATCTCAACATAATAAAGTCCATATATAACAAACCCAAAGCTAATATACTCAATGGGGAAATGCTAAAAGCATTCTCCTTAAGATTGGGAACAAGACAAGGATGCCCACTTTCAGTCAACACAGTACTGGAAGTCCTAGCCACAGCAATGAGACGAGAACAACATAAAATGCATCCAAATGGGAACGGAAGACATAAAACTGTCATTATTTGCAGATGACATGACACTAATTATAGAGAACCCCAAAGATTCCACCAAAAAACTATTAGAACTGATAAATGAATTAATATTCAGAAATTGGTTCCATTTTTATGCACCAATAACAAACTGTCAGAAAGACAAATTAAGAAAACAACCCCATTTACAATTGCATTTAAAAAAATACTTGGGAATAAATTTAACCAAGGAAGTAAGAGATCTGTACTCAGAAAATTATACAACATTAAAGAGACAAATTAAAGAAGATACAAATAAATGGAACCATACACTATGCTCATGGATTGGAGGACTTAATATAGTTAAAATGTCCATACTACCCAAAGCAATATATAGATTTAATATAATCCCTGTCAAAATACCAATGGCATTTTTCACAGAACTAGAATAAATAATCCTAAAATTTATATGGAACCATAAAAGACCCAAAATAGCCTCGGCAACCAGAAAAATAAGAACAAAGCTGGAGGTATCACACCACCTGGTATTAAATTATACTACAAGGCAATAGTAATCAAAACAGCATGGTATTCGCCTAAAAACAGACACAGGTTAATGGAACAGAATAGAGAGCCCAGACATAATTCCATACCTATATGGTCATTTAATCTATGACAAAGGAAGCAAGAATTTACACTGGGGTAAAGACAGTCTATTTAATAAATGGTGCCAGGCAAACTGGACAGACACATGCAAAAAAAATGAAAATGGTTCACCTTCTTACACTATATACAAGAATAAACTCAAAATGGATTAAAGACTTAAATGTAAGACCTGAAGCCATAAAATTCTTGGAAGAAAATATCAAAAGTAAATTCTCAGACATTACCCTTAGTAATATTTTTAATGATGTATCTCTTTGTGCCAGGGAAACAAAAGAAAAAATAAACATGTGAGACTACATAAAACTAAAAGCTTTTTTCACAGCAAAGGAAACCATCAACAAAACAAAAAGACAGTCTACCGAATGGGAGAAGATATTTGCCAACGATACATCTGATAAGGGGTTAATATCCAAAATTTATATATATATATAAAACTCATACAGCTCAACACCAAAAAAAACAAACAATCCAATTAAAAAATGGACAGAGGACACGAATAGACATTTCTCCAAAGAGGACATACAGATGGCCAGAAGACATCTGAAAAGATACTCAACGTCACTAATCATCAGAGAAATGCCACCTCACACCTGTCAGAATGGCTATCATCAATATATCAACAAACAAGTGTTGGTGAAGATATGGAGAAAAGGGAACACTTGTGCACTGTTAATGGGATTGCAAATTGGTGCAGCCACTATGGAAAACAGTATGGAGATGCCTCAAAAAATTAAAAATAGAACTACCTATATGTCCCAGCAATTCCACTCCTGAGTATTTATCCAAAGAAATCCAAAACACTAATTTGAAAAAAATATGCACCCCTATATTACTGCTGCGTTATTCACAATAGCCAAAATATGGGAGGAACTAAAATGCCCATCAGGAGATGATTAGATAAAGAAATTGTGGTCCATTTATACAATGGACTATTACTCTGCCATAAAAAAAGAATGAAGTCTTACCATTTGCAACCACATGGATGAGCCTAGAGGATATTATGCTAAGTGAAATAAGACAGAGAAAGATAAATACCATATGATCTCACTTATATGTGGAATCTAAAGAACTGAATAAATGAAAAAACAACAAATAGACTCAGATACAGAGACCAAATTGGTGGTTGCTAGATGGGAGAGGGGTTGGAGGGATGGGTGAGAAAGGTGAAGGGATTAGGAAATACAAATTGGTAGTCACAAAATAGTCATGGGGATGTGAATTACAATATGGAGAATATAGTCAATAATGTTGTAAAAACTATATATGGTGTCAGATGGGTACTAGACTTATCAGGGATCATTTCTTAAATTACATAAATGACTACTGTGCTGTACACCTGAAACTAATATAAAATAGTATTGAATGTCAACTATAATTAATATATATATATATATATATATATATTATAGTCACAGGATATAAAAGTACAGCACAGGGAATATAGCCAATGGTATTGTAGTAGCTATGTATGCCAGATGGATAGTAGACTTTGTGGGGATAGACTTTGAGAGGGGTGTAAATGTCTAATCATTATGTTGTTTTGTACACATGGAACTAATAATATTAAAAAAAACCCAAAACCTGAGTATGCAGCACCCACGTTAAAAAAAAACAAAACAAAACCAAAAAAACAATATTACTAGCACCCAAAAGTCCCTGTCATGCCCTCTTCTGTTACTGTCCCCTAAGGGTAATCATTAGTTTTTCCTGTTTTTGAATTTCGTATCAGTAGAATCACACAGTATGTGTGCCTTTTGTGTCTGGCTTCTTTTGGGCAGTGTCATATTTATGAGATTCATATACGTCGTGGCATGTAGTCACATTTCATTCATTCTCACGATTATATGGTATTTTGTGAACATACCGCAATTATAAAATAAAACCTGTTTTGTTGATAGGCATTTGGATAGCTGTTTACAGTCAGTGGTGCTATAAATATTCTTGTACACGTCTTCTGGTCGTACACATCTCTGTTGCATATAATCCTTGGGTGAATTGATAGGTCTAAGGTTGGCCTGAGCTGTGGATGCTGCCTAATGGTTTTCTCAAGGGTTGTATCAATTTACAATTTCGTGTGAGGGCTCCAGTTGCTCCACATCCTTTCTTACACTTCATATCTTCAGTTTTTTATTCTATCCTCGTGGGAAATTTTGACTTGATTTTCGTTTCATTCACTGTCTTGAGAACATAATCCACACAAAAGATGTTATTCTCTCCTAATGTAGCTCAGCCTCATTCAGATGGACCTGATCTGCTGGGGGGTGGGTGTGGGTATGAAGAACAATAGGGTGGGTTCCTAGGGAAAGTGCCTGAATTGGTTTTGAAGGATGATAAGGAGCTAGCCAGGGGAAGAGAAGAGCCATTGTGCCAAGGAACATTATTCTAGGCACGCGTAAAGGCCCCAAGTCTGGAGAGCACACGGCAAGATTTGAGGAGCTACGTGTGTGAAGCAGAGGGTGGGATGAGAGGTGACTGGAGAGGCAAATGAGGCAGCACATCACCCCTTAGATATTATTATCTAATAGTAGCACAAGGCAGGTGGACCATTATCAACGTCTCCCAGCCCCCAGAGGGAGACCTCAGGCCAGGTTTAGTAAGATGGGGGTGATGCTGTGGAGAGAAGGAAAGGGATGAAAGAGGAGCAGCAAATCCAACTCCTGAGACTCCTGAGTGAGAGGAATCCATGTGGGCATCAGAACCAGTGTGGACAGCATTTTGGTGGCAGCCTATCCTAATCGGTTTGGGCTTCATCTTCTCTGTTTAGAGCATCCGGTCTAAGGTGGAGCTGTCGGTCTGGGATCAGCCTGACGATCTTAACCTCTTCTTCACTGCCACCTGCCAGGATGGTGTATCCTACCCTGGTCAGAGGAAGTGTGAGGGCCTGAAGATTGGGGACACGGTAAGTTCTCCCCCTTCCCCATTGTTTATATGATGCTTGTGTTAGCATCGGTCACTCTTCTTTGGCTTCTGATAATTTTCATAACTTCTTAGAGTCCTTTAGGAGTTCCTAGTCTTGTCTTCCAACTCAGCAGCCTGGCAGACTTCCCTAAGCCTGCTCTGTGTTGTGTCTTCAAGGTGCCCAATGGACTTGTTCAAAAACCCCAATCAGTAGACAGCTGTCAGTGCATTCATTGCTCCCTAAGGCTTCCTCAAGTTGACACTGTGCCCTTGGGGTTTTCAACCATTATGATCTTCACTTGACAGGGATGAAATCAGGTGGGAGAGTATGGTCAAGAATCTAAGAGACCTGGCCTTCATTCCTAGCTTTCCACAGCTTGCTCTGTCCCTCAGATAATCCGACCCTCACTTTTCCCTTCTGTAAAATAGGAAGAAATCCATCTACTTCTTCTATTTGATGAAATGAAATGGATAACTACAGCAGTGAAGGGCATAGATGCCTTGCATGGACTCAGTGGATACAATTAAATGATGGGGAAGACACCTCGTATGTGTACCTGTGTGCCAAATGAGTGACTTGGGAGAGGGGAACATATGAGTGATGAGAACACAGATGAAATCCTGGCACACAGGCAGGCAGAGTGGTGATGGAGAGCTAGCCGCACATCTTTGGGAGGTTCCTGCTGCCAAAGCAGATCACGAGATCCATTCTTTGCTTTGTTGACAGTTTCATTGCTCAGAAAATAGAAAGGCAGTGAGGGGGATGTTCTCTTCCACTAAAAAGACCGGACTGGAATCAGAAAAAGTACGGGGACCTTAAAAATAGCTGACGATACGTTCTGAAACACTAACAGTGGACAAGGTGGATATAAGCAGACTTATAACTGGGACTCCAGGGAAACCGCTAAAAAAGACGCAGGTATAACTGCACAGCTGGTTACAGCTCAGTCTCCTGGGGTTTTCTCACATTCCACACTGGATCCTCTCCTCCCTTCCCTTTCACAACTGCCCTTCGCCCACTGTGCCACACACAAGCATACGAGTACATCTCACTCCTCCTAAATATTACTGTGGTGCTTTGCCCCGCCAAAGAGACAATTCAAAATATGGTATCGATGTTGCGAAAGGGAAGGACTAATGACTGGGTAACAAACCTTCTTCTAAGACAGTTTTCCCCCAAGTTTCTTTGTTTGAATAAAAGGTGGGGGTGGGGTGGGAAGAGGACCTAATCAAGTTGTCAGCTATAGCATTAAAAATGAGTACGTTGGCATTTCACTGAGAAGGAACTCATGGAATACGATGATGGTGCTAGTCCCATCTTTCTATTTCTGTGAGTAAGTTTTTTGGAGGGAGTGCTTCAATCTACACAAATAGGAAGTAGGACTAGAATTGATGCTTGTCCTTATCTTATGTAGTGATAAGTGATATTATTTTACATGTACATGAACTATTTGGGTGAGGAAAGCCTCATCTCATTAGAGACACTTCCTATAAAATTTTATTTTTAGTACTTGTCCAATTTTGTAGCATATTTATGTTGCTTTGATTCATGGTAAGGGTGAATCAATCAATCCTGATGATTTTTTAAAAACACAAAGCCTCATAGTCACAGGGTTTAAACAGATCGTTATAAAAAATGGCAGGAGGCAGAAATAACCAGAAATAAACAACATGTAAGTGAATTCTACAGATCTGTGGGCGGAATGTTTGGTGCAGTGTGTCAGGCGAGCTAAAGCATGATGCGTGGAAAACACCCAAACAAGGAACCCTTGACTTGGAGAAGAAGGTACAGTGGAGCAGGGGGAGAAGGACATGCAGCACACGCACACAGGAGCCCTGGGTTCAGGAAGCCTCTTGACCGTTTCTGATGACATCCTTATGCATGAGACAAATAACGTGGGTTGATGACAGGACAGTCAGGAAGATGTAAAGCTGAGTAAACGCACTTTCTAAGAGGGTCGGTAGTGTCCAACCGGAAGACTTGACTGAGGTTCTAAATGTCTCTTGTCTGTTTCTGTTTATTACTGGCTTGGGTTGCGCTCATGGAAGACTTATAAAATATTGGAAGATCACAAAGCTGGAGGAAACAGGTTATCTTATCACAGCAAGATTTAAAATATTATTCAAAATTGAGCTGTGTTGAAATCATCAGGATTGACAGCTTGCATTTCATTCAGAATATTAGTAGGCTGGAGGGATCTTGGTTTAATAGTAGTTTTTAAGCAAAGGATCTGACAGATTCTAAATGTCAAAGGCTCCGTGTGAATAAACAGTGTTGCTTTTTTTAGGAAAAAAAGTTATGCCTATTGAGGGTGCATGAACAGAAGTATTTTGAAACCCCAGAGATAATGGTTTCATTCTTCTTTGGGTGGGTCAGCCTGCATCTGGAGTTCTATGTTCAGTTCTTTTTTTTAAAAGGACAGGTCATGATGAATTGTCTAGAAACCAGGAAGGTCAAAGGGACTGGTGTTTGTTGATAATAACATAAAATCAGAATTCTTTCTCGACACTAAAAACCTAAGCCAATTTATGCCACCTTAAGCAAAAAAGATAAGATTGTTATAAGATTGTTATATTGGGATCCCTAGTGGATCCAAGAGGAACATGCAGTTAGTTCTGGAAGCACTAGAAACAAACTAGACAGTGAGTAAGTTAGCTCTATGTTCTCCTCCTGGTTCCCTGTGAGGTAGATACTGTTACTCATGTTGACAGATGGGAAAAACTGAGGCACAAAGAATTTAATTGCCCAAGACTCCACAGTTAAGTAGCAAAATGAAAGTTCAAAGCCAGGGCCTTTTGGCTCTGAGGCCAGCACCCTACACCACCTTTACCTGGCTTTGTGGTGCCCAGGATTCTGCTCTGTCATCCTATTTCAAAGCGCTCATCTCAGAGCAAAGTATGATCACAAAGACCAGGGGCCTCCATGCAGGGGTCACAGTTTATTGTGTGCCTTTATGCACCTCCCACATTCAGTATGCTCGCCTGTGGCTCAGGTGGGGAAGGCAGCACTGCACGCCTTTATGCCGGCAGCTGAGATTTGGGGGTGTGATGACCTACCTGCCCGAGATCACCCAGCTAACAAGTGGCAGGCTCGAATCTCAAACCCAGGTCTTTTCACTCCAAACTGAGTCAGTCATTTCACTAGTTCCTGGCTTCTTATCATGGAGGGAATAACATCCTGGGGACTTACAGTGTGGCCAACACTGCGGTAAGGACTTTGCTGCTACTTCTTTCACTTCCTACAGCAGCTGTATAAGGTAGACATTACTTCTCCATTTTATGTGAGGAAGACTGGGCCTCCAAGAGGGGCCTGAGCAGCTTGCCCAAGTCCGACTGCTGGTGAGCCCCAAGCACCAGAATTTGAAACTGCTGAGGCCAGAGCCTGTGTTTTTCTTTTCTTCTTTTTTTTTTTTTTAAAGATTTTCTGTGGGAAGGGGAACAGGACTTTATTGGGGAACAGTGTGTACCTTCCAGGACTTTTTTCCAAGTCAAGTTGTTGTTCTTTCAATCTTAGTTGTGGAGGGCACAGCTCAGCTCCAGGTCCAGTTGCCATTGCTAGTTGCAGGGGGCACAGCCCACCATCCCCTGCAGGACTCGAGGAATCGAACTGGCAACCTTGTGGTTGAGAGCCCGCGCAGAGCCTATGTTTTTCGCTTACACGTCATGCACTTTGGAAGTAAAAGCTTCAAAGAAGCCAAAGGTGGTGCCATTGCCACTTATGTGCAGACACACACTCCGGGATACAGATTGCATTTTTTGCTGAGATATCGTAGGATAAAGAGGCATTGTCCAGAAGACAGAAAATGATTGTAAGTGGCAGTTTCACAAAAGTGAAAAATCTCTGATGTATTGGGATGATTTGTAGAGCATTTGAAACAGTAAAAAAAGACGGCTGCTTTTCCCACACGCCCTCAACATCTTTTCCACAAGGCGAGTCGCGACCCCCGTCCCCCCCCCGCCCCCCGCCTTGGGATCCAAGGGGCCATGGCCCCGTTGAAACAGCAGTGGTCCCCCAAACAAACTTCCATGTTGGCTCCTGGTCTCCTCTCCACATTCTCATGTTGTCTTGCTGTCCAAGGGGCGTGGTCACGTGGCCGCGGGCTGCGCGGCGAGGGCTGTGGGGATTTGATTTTCTGTGGCTGCGGGCAGGCCGGCGGAGCAGCAGCCGCTCACTGTCTTCAGCACGCTGCGCTCACAGGCCATGCCGGGCCACGAGCGGCGAGCTCTTTGAGGGCCCTAGAGGCAGTGGGAGGAAGAACCTGCTACTGATGTGCACGGCCCAGTGCAAGATGGAAATGTGGGGTCTTTGTTCCAGAGTTATTAAGGATCTCAAGATGACAACAGCAGGGCATTAAACGAAGCACAGGCCCTGCTGAGGGAGGGCTTGTGTGACGCAGAAGCACATGCGCACATAGCCGGCCCTGGTGGGTGGAACTGGGGGCTTTCCCTAACCCCCTTTTTGCTAAAGGAGGGGTGCATGTCCAGCTGGGACTAGTCTGCTTTTCTTAACCCTGGGCCAGGAAGGGAAAGTTTTATTCCTCTTCTCAGGCCGAACTGCCTTTCCCTAAGGAGTTTACAGTTGGGCTTTGGCAAGCAGGCTTGCTACTGAGTATGTGGGTATTTTCTCTCTTGGTATTTGTCCCAAGGACAGATCTGATGGAAGAAATAAACATGCAGCTGAGTTAACCCCCTGGAGGGTGACAGACGGGTGTGGTGACAAAAGCGGGGCATGACGCTTCGGGAGCCCCAAGGAAGAGGGGCCCTGCCTTGCAGAGGTGCTGTTTGAGTCGAGGCTCAGAGCATGACCAGGAGTTTTCCAGACACAGAAAGGAAGGGTGGGCAGGTCCCGTGAGTGAGCTTGGCACCGCAGGTGAGTCTGGGAGCCTGTGAGAGAACATGGCCCTGTTCCCAATGTGAAGCAGCTGAGAGGCGTGAGTTGGGGGCTGAGAGGAGGGTGGTTAGAGCTGGGCTGCAGGCCGTACTGGTAGGACGTGTGCAAAGCTAAGGTGTCTGGCTGTTGTCTGGCAGGTAGGTTCCATTCTTTAGTGCCGCAAGTTGCGAGGGCTATGGATGGGTCCGGGAATGGCGAGGGGCTAGGCAGGGGTATAGAGACCAGCTGAAGGGCCTTGGGACTCGTCAGGACAGAGGGATTAGGGAAAGCAGGCGGTATAATGTCATCAGGTGTCTCGGGGTCTGGCCTATGGATGAGGACATGTGTGGGGCAGCCTTGGGACAGCTAGGTTACAGTGGCAGCCGGCGGGGGGCTCACCTCCTCATAAATAAGGTTTCCTGCAGGGGTGAGCATGGGCAGGCAGAGGTCTCTGGTCACTTCCAACCAGAGGCTCCTCTCTGTTCTCTGTGTTAAGAGATCTTATCCAGGCAAGACACAGGAGAGGTGGTAGAGGGTTAGGGGAAAGGACATCTGTCCTCAAAGAGAAATATTACAGAAAGAAAACCCTGAAAGCCCCAAATCCAATGAGGTTCTTTTCTCCAGTGATTTCAGATTTTTCCCTCATTTTCCTCCCCTGGGCCCAACACCATCCAGGGCTGACTGAGTGGCCGTGGCCTGGGAGTTGGTTTTCTCATGGACCGGCTTTGACAAATCAGTATGCGAGTGGCTGATTGTGTGGCAAGCCCCATCGCCCGGTACAAAGGACCCAATGAGCCCGTCCCCGGCTTCCCACGGCGTCCCTGCTCCTGTCCCCTATGGGGCTTTGTACCCCGAGCCTGTGCCCAATGCTTTGTTTCACTGCACTCCTAGTGGACTTGGCATCAGCACAGCTCTGGGTTTGGTGGGTTTGGGGTGGGGGCCGGGTGGCCCTTTTGAAAGGGTGGATCAGGCCAGCAGCTCTGCTGGGGAACCAGGCGCATCCCAATGAGGTTTAAATAACAGGACTGGGAGGGAGGCAGGGCTGCTCTGTCCGTGACCTTCCTCTGGAATCTCAGACTGGGAGAATGGAAAGTCTCCGGGAACTGGGGAGCCTTCAGTATCAGTTGGAGGCCCCAGTAATCAGGGAAGAGAAGCCTCATTCCCGCCGGCTGCCAGACTCTCCAGATTCTTTCCTGATCCCTCAGGGAAATGGACTCTGAAAAGAGGGGTCGAAAATCAGATTTACTTGCTGTTCTCCGAGTGCTTTTTACAGCATTCTTGTGCCCTCAGCAGGACCTGAGGCCCAGTGGCTGAAATAGACACAGCCATTCTCTGGTCATCAGGTGGCCAGCTGAGCGCCAGGATGCTGGGGCCGGACAGCGAGGACCGAGGAAGGCCACTGGGACCTGCTTACAAGCCAGGTCCTCGTTGCTACCTCCAGCCAGGCGAGATAGGGCGTGAGCCTTTCCAAATCTGGGGTGATCAGCTGCCAGCGCTCACTCAGGGGCTCCCCTAACCTCTCCACTTATCCCCAGCAGGACGCACTGGCAAGACTTGGGACATTTTATTCTCCCTTTTGTTACTTTGTCCCTTGTTGCAGGCAAGTTTTCCTGGGGGAAGCTGATGCTCGTTGGTGGACACCCTCCCCAGTCTGTCAATAATTAAATGCCTCTGACTCTTGGTCCAGGTTACTCCTTTGTAGTTTATTCCAGTTCTGACCCACAGACACGTTTGGGAGCAAGAGCTTTTCATTTAACAAGCGCAGCAAAATGGTAGCCCTGGGAAATAGGACACGGAGCTAGTCACAGCTTCTCTCCAAGTCGCAGAAGGGCGGGGTGGTCACCTCTGCATTCTTGATGGCCCCATGGGCTCAGATCACCTCTAGCCAAGGCAGGAAGATTTGGAGAAGCCTCCAGCCACCACCTTTGGGGTCCCCACAGTGAGCCAGGCCACCTCTCCCACTGTACCCAGATCTGGGTGCCTGCCTCTTTCCCCACTTCCAAGAGGGGATGTGCCAAGGAGAGCACAGGCTCAGCCCTCCCTCTCACCAGTTGTGAGACCAGCACTAACTTACCAGTCCCGTTTTCTCTCTGTCTGTGAGGATGCTTCCTTCTAGGGCATGTCAATGAGATGCTCGTGGAAATGCCTGTGCAGTGCCTAGCTCACACAGGTGCTCGGCACCTGGCACTGTTAGTGTGTGTTGTCACAAGGCAGGTTTTAGTTCCCCCGTCTTGTTTCCTCACCTCGAGAGCCTACCTGTACCTCAGGGCTTTGGAACTTAGTCCTGAACTTGCTTTGGTCAATCCCTCCCTTTGCCTCCAGCCACCCCCCACGTAGACATGTGTGGGGCTGGGCTAGCTCCTACTGTGTGAAGCTGGCTTGGTTCTCCCAGTGTCCTCTGACCCTGGGTCCTGGTCATCATCCTCAGATCACGAGTCCAACAGCATCTCCTGTGATGCCCTTTGGCTAATGCTGACTCTTGGGTATCTGTTGTCAAGGTCCGTGGAGCCATGGCTTGCTGCCAAGCAGGACGAGCTCCAGAGAGCTGGGTCTGGCCTCCTGCTCAGTCTCACACACCCCCGCCCCCAACCTGGGGTGTCCCTCAGTGTCACAGAATCTGAAGGCAGGCCTTTTAGAATTAATAAAGATCCCAAAGTGATAGGGACCTGCAGACCGTTTAGACAAGAGTATTTCCAGTGTTCTCCAAAAGCACACATTATTACCTAAAGAGTGCCCAGTAAAGCTAGCTACTATTTTTTAAAAATCAGCTTTATCCCAACCCAAATAATAGAATTAAGAATAACAATAGCAAAGTGATTTCTAACCCATTTTGAGCTTCAGAATGATCTGAGACTTTTGAAAAATAAAGACATCCGGGCCAGACAGTGTGAGTCAGTGTCTGGAGTGGGCCCAGGCCTCTGTCTGTTTGGGGAGCTCCGCCGTTCAGGGAAGAAGCCCTTCAGGACGGCATTTGGTCAGGGCGTGCCAGCTCCCTGTCAGTGCATTTCCACAGAGCCCTGCTCTCAGGGCAGCGCTGGATGATTCTAACCTCACGCGGCTCCTTTCCCAGTGGGAGGAGGGGAGGTGGAGGAGTCGTGCTCTGCTTCCTGGGACAATCTCACCAAGCGTGTCCTTGCCCAGGTGGGCAGCTAACGGGTATCTTTCCTGCACTGCCATCTGCCAGCTTGGTCCACCTTGCTGCCTGTTTCCAAGGCAACCCACAAGAAGCTCAGGAGTTAGCAACACTTCTTTACATGCTTTTTTTTAAAAAAAAGGAAAGAAAGAAGGAGGGAAGGGAAGGGAAGGGAAGGGAAAAGAAAGGAAGGGAAGAGAGGGAAGGGGAGGAAGGGAGGAAGGGAGGAAGGAAAGAAAGGAAGGAAGGAAGGAAGGAAGGAAGGAAGGAAGGAAGGAAGGAAGGGAGGAAGGAAGGAAGGAAGAAAAGATCTGTCTACGTGTGTGGAGCGTTTCATCATGATGACTCTTCTTTTATGACTTCAGGGCCATGGGCTGGTTATGAAAGCCTCAGCTGTAAGGACCACTCAGGTCCTTTTAGGTGTGGCTGTAAGGAGGCAGATATGCTGGGAGGGACTGTGTCCTCTTGTCCCTTCTCCAGTAGGGAGGAACACTCTACAGAGGGATCCTTGGACCTCAGCACCCATGGTTCAGAGAGCACATCTAGCACAGTGCCTGGCACAGAGGAAGTGCCCCGTATATATTTGTTGAATGAATGACTTTCAAAATGGAGATGGGAAGAGGATAGGATAGAAGTGAAAAGGAAGCAGAGAAGAAAAACTGTGTAACCCTGAGTGGATCTTTCTCCCTTCCTGTCGAAGCCCATTTCCTGAGGGTTATGACGATTAAAAGAGATAATGAACGGACATTCAAGAACCAAGCACAATGCCGTCAAATGCTGGCATGCCCGAATATTCTCTTCCTCCATAAAATGAGGGCGCTTGCTGACCGGGGCCTGCTTCCTCCTTCGGCCACAGCGGGGGTTCTCCACGCGTGTTGTGGACAGGACTGGATTCAGTGGCAGCTCTCCATCGAGCACCTCGGAGGAATTGTTCTTGGGCTGGGCCCCTGGGTGATTGGGAGGCCAGTGCAGATATTCTGATTTGCCGTGGCCACAATGTCCCCTCTCTTCTCTCTGCCCAGGCGTCCTTTGAGGTGTCGGTGGAAGCCCGGAGCTGCCCAGACAAACACATGGAGCACGTGTTCACCCTGCGGCCTGTGGGGTTCCGGGACAGCTTGGAGGTGGGGGTCACCTACAACTGCAAGTGCGGCTGCAGTGTGGGGCTGGAGCCCGACAGTCCCAGATGCAGTGGGAATGGGACTTATGTCTGTGGCCTGTGTGAGTGCAACCCCAGCTACCTGGGCACCAGGTGCGAGTGCCAGGAAGGGGAGAACCAGAGCGGGTACCAGAACCTGTGCCGGGAAGCGGAGGGCAAGCCCCTGTGCAGCGGGCGTGGGGAGTGCAACTGCAACCAGTGCTCCTGCTTCGAGAGTGAGTTTGGGAAGATCTACGGGCCTTTCTGCGAGTGCGACAACTTCTCCTGTGCCAGGAACAAAGGCGTCCTCTGCTCAGGTAGGCACCCCAGGCAAGCACTTATGCTCGGAGCCAGGCATGGGCCCAGGTGCTATTCAGACATCCCTCAAAAAATGCATTTTACCTCCTACCACTGTCCTCCTGAGAGGAGATGAGGGCAAGTCTTGCCCACCCCCAAGCCTGGGAATGGGGACCAGTGTGTCAAATATAAAAGCAGGAGAAGGCTCCACCATATGATGTGGACTCTCAGAGTTGGAGGGGTCTGTCGTGGGTCACCCAGGACTTGCCTGCTCAGCATTCCTGACGGGTAGGTGTTCTGCCTCCTGGGACAGAGAGCTCACTGGGGTTGGTAGTGGTTATTTCCTTGTTAGACATCACATTCATCTCCTATTGCAGCTCTAATAAGTCACCACAAACTTAGAGGCTTACAACAACACAAATTTATTCTGTTAGAGTTCTGGAAGTCAGAAGTCTGAAATGGATGCTGTTTGGCTAAAATCCAAATGTCGGCCGGGCTGCATTCCTTCTAGAAGCTCTGGGGAGAATCCATTCCCTGGACTTTTCCGGCTTCTAGAAGCCATCTGCATTCCTTTGGCTTGTAGCACCTTCCTCCACTTTCAAAGCCTCTTCAGATCTTTCTCTGACTCTGACTTCTGCTTTGTTGTCACATCTCTTTCTCTGACACTCCCGATTATAAGCAGCCTTGCAATTATGTTGGACCCACAAAGTTAGTCCAGGAAAGTCTCCCCATCTCAAGATCCTTGACTTAATCACATCTGCAAAGTCCCTGTTAGCATGTAAGTAACACAGACACAGGGTCCAGGGACTAGGCTGTGGACATCTTTGGGGGGCCATATTCTGCCTCCCACAGACATGATCTGAAAGTGTCTTTTCATATTGAACAGAAAACTGTTTCTCAATAACTTCCACCCAGTGGTTCCCATTGTAGACTCTGTCTTCCACATGACAAACATCTGAAAGCTTCTTTATGTTTCTCTGTTCTCTGTTCTTACCCAGGCTGGATACCAAATCCCTTCCTTCTCTCAGGGCTCTGTCATTTGGTCGAGTGTGCTTCTCAGAATCAAACGTGGTATTTGTCCTGGGTAGTGAGGGCTCATCCCAGAGCTCAGCTGAACATTTGCTTCCTGCGATCTGCACATTCCACTTCCATGAACACATCCTAACAATGTGCTCACTTTTTCTTTTCCATTAAACAATCGTGTTACGGTATTGAGCTCATTTTTGACTGGACGACCAACATTTGAAGATTTTTAATTTTTCGAATGAACTGTAGCCAAGCCCGGTTTTTATTTTATCATCTTTGAATGCTTAAATTTTTTAATTTAAGCATCAGGCTTTACATGTATTCCAGTTACAGGAGGACAGTTTGGCAGGTCCCATTCTGGGAGTTGCATTCTGATGAGGTACTGGAAAGTTGTGTCTCTGAAGTGTCATTCCATCCAACACCATGCCACCTGTAAATAGAGTAAACAGAACAATTTTAGGCAGGATTATAGTTACGTATTCTGCTGTGTATTCTGCTGTGTATTCTGTTGTTTCTAGGATTCCTTCCTTGAGAAGGGACTTCCAGTTGGGAAGTATTGATTTCAAAGGCACATAGAATGTAGCAGGGAAAAATCAAACACAAATATATGAAGCAAATCAGAACATATAAATGATCTATTGCTGTTGGAGAAGTAGCCATCCCTCCATGGGAGAAACAAGTGCTGAGGACACGGGTTAGCAAGTGAGGTCTTCTGGAGCCGATTGCACCAGGAGACAAGTTATAAGTGCACCCTTGGGTGCAATGGTACCCACATGTTCAACATTGGGATTGCTCCAGAAAGTTGCAGGACACAGAAATGTCATAGAAGAGTAAGCAAGGTGGATGAGTTAGGATCTGATGTGCTGAACATGCAACAGGCATCCCCTCTTTCCCTGTCAAAGGGATGACAGATTGGGATTAGCGGGATGGTTCTGTCTGGGTTAGCAGAAAATGTGCTTAGAATCAGGCAGACCCAGCTCTAAATCCGTTAACAACACATGCTGCATGTATTCCTTTGGGTATAGAGCTGTTGTGAGCAATAAGAGAATGCATGTAAAGTGCCTAGCACAAAAGGAGGACTCACTGACCACCAGTGGCTTCGATGGAAGCCACAGCGGCTGCCCGGTGTGCAGGAGCGGCCGACCTTCCCCCTATAAGTCTCTGGGCTTTGCCTAAGGAGTCCCATCGTGGTGGGCTAGAGTTTCCAGTCCCTTTCGCAGCCACCACCAAGGCTCCAAGAAGCCCAGCAGTGTCTGCCATTGGCTTTCAGAAGGGTTTTGTTTTGCTTAAACTTCCTAGCAAATATTTTCACACAACTGTCTCTCCTCTGCCCTGAGGAGTCAGGAATAATCCTCTATCAGGTCTCCATCCAGAAGGCTGCTTGTGTGTACTTTGCCTGGGAGCCAGGGCTTTCATGTCAGACAACCCACGTACATTCCATCTCCACAGTTTATCAGCCCTCTGCCTGGGTTGGCCTGAATTTCTGGTTTTCCTGACCCCAAAAATGGCCTAGCACGCCTTGTTTCTGCGTTACCGTGAGAGCTGCAGGAGAAGACATAGACAGAGGAGCTGGCATGGTGCTGGGCAGCAAACAGGGCGCAGTGTGTGGTGGATGCCTCCTCGCCTGCTCTCAGATGTTTCAGTCCTGTGAATACAGAACAGAGCCTGGAGGTGCTGGGGAGAGAGCGTTAGTAGATGACGTGTGAGTGGCCTCAGTAGGGGAAACGACATTTTGGAAACAGGAATATTCTATAGCTGAGTGAATATGCAGCTTTTTTGTTCAACCACCAGAACCCACAGTTCTGAGCTAATGTTGCATTTCAGAATTCTGCCAGACCCCTGGTGCTCTTCTCTCCTCCTCCGTTCACTTCATACAATCCTGCAGTATTGGGAGACTCGTGTCCCTGGGTAGAGAAATGGGAGGTTCCAGAAGCCCTTTGAGGCTCCCACATGCATGTTTTTTCAATTTATTAACTTCCCCGGATTGCTGAGATAGGGTGTCTTTTACCCACCGCCCCCCAACTGGAAAAGCCATACACATTCTTAAAGAAAACTTGGAAAATACAGGGAAGCCAATGGATGTGTGGTCATTCTGTGCTGTTTGTCTCCTTCTGGGTGACGAGGGTTAATTTGGACCATCTGGCGACCAGACAAGACACTCCTTTTACCCTCACTGTTTCGTATGCCTCCTTTCCAACACTGTGTGCTCAGTCAAGTGATAGCTCCAGATAGCTGAAGCATTCTTCTGAGGTCTAGAATATTTTGAAGGGTAGAAAGACATAAAATAAATTGTTCTTAATTCCATCACTCGTACTTTAAGAGGTTAGTACTTTTCCTTCTAGACTTTTCTTCTAAGTTTGTGTGTGTGTTTGTGATATACAATTTTGGTATACAAGTTTGTGGTATACAATTTTGTATCTTGCTTTTTGTAAATAATATTATATGCTAGGAAGCACTTGAAGTTGAATTACTTTACTCCATCATTGATTTGGACAGTTTGACTCTCTTTCCATCACATCCCCAATTGGGCTCCTCCACCATTTCACTAAAAAAGCGACAATGAGTTGAACGTGAGGCTGTCCACGTCTTCCTGGAGAAAGCAGTTTCTGGAGTGAGGCCACTATTGTTTGGATAGTTGAGCAAAGACTTAAAGCCTAGCTCCAGGCAGGACTGGATGACACATCCCGGCAGCGGCTCCTTGCACATCAGCTCTTCTTTCACTGTCTCTCGAACACTACAGCTTGTTCAAGAGGCAGCTGTGGACAGGGGTTCCAGCCCCTAGTTCGTTGCTCCCGTCGTTGGCTTGGGGCCCCCACTCTGGAATTGGGTGTGTTAGTTTTGAGCTCTTGGGCTGCTGTTACATTTGGGGTTTTTGTGGGAGAGAAGTCTTATTTCCCAATAACCACTCTGGTCTTGAAGATGCTGACTCAGAGAGTCATAAGCAGCTGACTTCAGCTTTCTTTCTCACCCCTTTTCCCTGCTGCCTGTCCCTACAAGGGGACTGTGTGTTTGTGGTCTGTCTTCAGACGCGGGCAGAGGCAGAGCCAGGGCCAGAATTGGTGGGGACATCCTAGAGAATCTCCTTCCACTTCTCTCAGGTCTTTCTGTCTATAAGAGGCTTATAGTCCTTGCTCCAGCTCCCAACCAAGAGACTGGACTGAGGGGAAATGCGAGCAATTACACATTTGTAGTATGTTATACGTCGTAAAAGTTAGTAGTGCAGCAGATCAGACTAAGATCTGGAAGCAACTGAACAACTTTGTTGTTACTTTTGTGACACCCTGTCATGGAAATGCGTGGACAGTCAGGGCTGTTGTGTCTTCCTCTGCTTTCTAGAGGCAACAGAACTTAGCGAACGGTTCTAGCCACAGACTATTCCTGTGTGTGCAAAGGGAGCTTTACGGGGCCATTTTGACCGTTTCTATTCTTTTTAGTCTCGTAAAGTGTTGCCCCTTCAGAGTCCCACTACTAAACAGCTGTTTAGTGGTTTTTAACATAATAAAATATTATGGCTCAAACTTTGTTGTTCTTTGTTGGCTTCCATACAGTGCGTTTTCTGGGATTTGAGTTACTCGTTTTTGGTAAACTGTTGCAATCAGTCTCAACCCTGATGCTTTCAGCAGTCTCTGTACTAAAATGACTGCACTGGGGGTACATTGCATAATTTGCTAATAGCCTACTTCTTGGGTTTCATATATTGAGACAATTTAAATCAAATAGGATATAGAATTTTGAACAGAACCTTTTTGGTCTCATGACTGTGAGATTCCAAAAGTAAATAAATTCTCATATATTTTACTCCATCTAACAGGCTATTTGGCCAGTTTGTGTGTGTGTGTGTGTATGTGTGTGTGTGTACACGTGCATGTGAGCACATGTACACATGCATGCATGTATATATGTGTGTGTATGTGTATGTATATATCCTTTAATATGTGTCAGGCAATTAGAGGTCAAGGGGCATCTGTAGTTCTCACTCAAATATAACAAAAAGGAGAGTGACTCAAGTGACACTACCGGTGTCATTCTTAGGGGTCAGAGCCAGCATCTAAGTACAGGTTCTGGGTCTGGGCTGCTGGTTTCCAGAAGGCTTCACGAGGTTCTGTTAAATCTCTCCAGTTAAAAGTGCCTCTGACCTTATGGTCTCCTTCTGGACGTCTTATTTCTCACCAAATGAAACAGCTCCCGTGGCAACAGTTATCCAGATAATTTTATAAAAGTACTTCTCACCATATTTATACTGTTCTTTTCAGAAATGTGATTTTCACACTCAGAAGCAGCAGCGTGGTGGCCATTCCTGGGGCTGTGGTCACAGCAGTACCTTCTGTCACTCCATTGCAATGTGCATGTTTCGGAAATGACTTGTTCCAGGACCACACTGAGTGTGGTTCCAGGACAGAGGCCTCAACATGTGCTTTTTGAGTGAATTAAGATTTGACATATTTAATTTCCAAAGAAAAGGGTCTTTTGGTGGGATGGCTACCACTATGTGCCTCAGGTGGGAGAGCCTAGAAAATTCTTCAGGTTTATAGTAACCTCTGTTCAGTTTGTTCATGCTTGCCCAAGTGCTAGATAAAGGGCCCCTCTCCCTCACAGGCATATCCTGCATAGCAGTTTCCCTTATCGAGTATTATATAAATTCTAATTATACACATGACAGCGAAGGCCGTAAGAGTCAGATTTGTTCTGGAGTACTCCAAATGGGGTGTCTCTGAGAACAGAATTTGTTACAGAATTCTTCAGTAGCTATGATTATAAGGAAGATATACTTGTAACTAGTAAAGATACTTCTACCGAGGACCATTTACCAGAATGGTTGTGAACAGTGCACGTTCAAATCTGGATTCTAAACCTGGCACTGCCCTTTCCTGCTTCTGTGAGCTTGGGCTCTTCATGTACCCTCTCTGACAGATTTTCTTATCTGTCAAAGACCCCAGAGCATCAAATAGGATAGTACTGTAAAGCTCCTTGCAGGCTGCCTCTCCACCAAGGGTATTGAATAAATGTCATTACCTGCCCACCCCCTTCCTGGAAGAACATTTTCTTACACAGAGATAAGCAGCAGACACATTCATGACATCAAAATAGGTTGGTTTCAGAAGTTCCCAACAAGCATCTTATGGTTAGGAATTCTCTAAAAATTCCATCTGTATCCAGACAATGCTCAAGTTCACTTGAAAGGCGAAAAGGAACCAGAATTTAGGGGCTGTCATGTAAGGAAACAATGCATCTTTCAGACCAGCCTGTGAATTAGGTGAGCTGGGCTGCTCAGCTCTGGAGTCAGCCAGCTTCTTGCAGCTGACTGTGGTTGGAGAAATCTCTTTGGAAAAACCAGAGCATAATAAGTATCTGATCTTGGACAGTGCAGCTACAGATACGGAAACAATGATCTCTCACTGAGGGTTATTTTGTTTTAGGTAGGCTGCTGCATTCTTCTCATTCAGCTAGAGCTCATGGAACATTCCTCGTATACCAAGTGTTGTACTCGGCGCCATGGGCCCAGAGTTGGATTAATTTCTAAGTTTTTGGGGCCCCTGGAATTTTCCACATCTCAGAAACTTTCTGGGATTGAGGAAGGAAGATAGGAATCTTTTAAGCTTCTACCCTCTCCATCCAGATTTACATGAGGTCTTGAAAGACAAGGGAGAGGGTGTTGGGAAGCCACTGTGAGAACTTGCCTTGCTCTGTGCTCTGAGCCTAGCTCTGGGAATGGACTTTTCTTACTGCCTTTGCTTACTGCTGAGATCCTGTTTTTAGAAACATCTTAAGCAACAATTCACCAGTCATTGTGGAAAATGGAGTGATCTCCGCCTTGGATCTCCCCTCTCCACTCTTCTGTTTCTACTTGGAATGGTGTGCAGACAGGGCTCTGTGTGATGAGGAACCAGAATGTGATGCCTTTGAACTTCAGGCCTGGTCCTTAAGGTCATGAAGTTTGGCTTGTGAAGGGAATGATGAAATTCAAAAAGCACAGGAGAATCCTAGGAAGACCATGGGAATGTCAAAGATAAGATCTTAGTCATGTATAGATTTGGGGGGTATTAGCTTTTTGATATTATAGAATCCCATGTTAGAACATTTTTCATTCTTAGTTAAATTGAAAACTACGGGAGACCTCTGGCGACTCAAAGAGTTATTCCTAAGGCCGCTTTTGTTCCATTTCTTGGGTGTTGAGCTGTCACTTTGGGTTTGCTCTTGACTCTGGAAACTGTGACATAATTGATTACAGGCCTCTGCTGCTCGGTGCCTTTGGCAGGGTGGGGCAGGATTGGAAGGAGCCCTGTTTTCCTTTGGGGTGAGTGTCTGTGACTCTCAGAACATTGGCTTCAGAGCTCCACCCAGATCCAACTGCTTCCTGGTGTCTGGAATGTGCTCCGAGCTATTCTGACCTGCTAGCAGTCTTGATTCTTTTCTCCAGGACCCTTTCCTGAGCCTGGCTTGTTGCCCTCTGACCTGGAGGAGGGGGCCTCCTACCACCCCACCCAACAACCACCCCCCAAAGTCTTGACCAGGTGACCCCATCATCCCCAGCCTAAAGAAATATGCTTCCCAGGTTGCTGTGTTATTTGATATCACAGCATTGGCCTTTAGCAATGGGCAGATGTTGTAATAATGCAAGGAGAATCATTGTTAATGCCCTTTTCACTATATTGAGGCGGTTTCCTTAGAAACAGACTGAGGCTAATTTGTTAGTATTTTGCGCTCGTTATGAGCAAGCACTATCGTGGGATTATGCACATGTCATGCCTTCTGTAATACCACCCATCACACACAGTAGATCAAATGCATATTACCTGCTTGTGTTTGGGAAAACGGGCCCAGAACCTAGACTAAAGCTCCCTGCTATTCTTGATGATAGATACCGACCAGGGGGACCTTGCCAGTAAATAGTGACCTTATTTTTACTTATTTTAATTAGCTTGAGACCTGTCCCAAGTATGTGAACTATCAGTTCAGCCCTCCTTGCCCCCATCTAAGCATTTAGCCCCCATTTTCCTAGTCTTACTTAATAAGTAAGTGCTGTTTATTTCAGTCAAGTTTTTAGAAAGCATTGAGTCTCTGTTTTCCTAAGTGTCTCTGGGTTATGTAAAGCTGTATAAGACACAGTAGACCAGGCTGAAGGACACACGTGGACCAAAGGACTGGCCGAGGTACCCGTCCTATGGTTATTAATCTGATGAAAAGCCCAGAGTGTTTCTCTTAGTATTCAGCAGGTATCTGGCTATTGTTACTGATTATGCTGAACCCACTGAAATGAACCTTTGTTAGCCTATTTTAATTCCTAAAACACTCTTGACATGATGGGCTCATGTAGTTGTTGTTACTCTGCCCAGAGGTTCATGGGGCTGTTACTGATCTGATCCTGTGGGGGCGGCTGTGGCTGAGAAGACTGGCACGTTGGCTACACTCCCCACCAGTGTTGGCCCAAAGCCTTGACCCAAGAAAAGCCCATCGCCCCTCACCCTCCGGGGCTGCTGCTTCCTGCTCTCGCGTGGCTGGCTGGGCTCCTGGCAGCCAAGCTTCAGCGTGGCCCACTCATGTGACATTCCAAACCAACTTTGTCCATTGGGAGTGCTGCACCAGGCTCTGAACAGTGGCCAGCTGAGGGTGGAATATGGCAACTGCCAAGCAACCACAACAACGTGACCGTTTTCCAGGCTGAAAATAGTAATCCTCTCATCCTGTTGCAATGATCCAGAGGGTGGTAAATTCCTGTCCTAACTGTGGTTGACATTTCCCCGGAAGTGACTGCCGGCGGATGGGGCCGGGTTAGCCAAACTCAAGAGGTTGAGCTGAGGTATCTCTATTTCTTTTGGCCACAGGCCTTCTGTTTTTCTTTCTGAGTCAGTGTTCTCGGGGTCCTATACTTCCAGACGTCTTTGAAACTGGGAAGGTGAGTTCATGAAAGAACATGGGATTTTTCCATCTTCCCTTCATTGCTTTACTCTCCCTGTGATCGATAGTGTTGGACCAGAGACCAAGCCCTTTCCTTGCCGCTCCCGTGTGAAATGCAGTGGTAATGAGAGGGATTGGGCAGCGTGGGCAGCAGCATGGAGAAATCAGAAAGGCAAAGCTGTCCTTTTGAGAGGACTCTCTTGCCTTTGTTAGTAGAGTCAGCTTTCTAGCCAGTACTGTCATCTCAGGAAGTAATTTAGAGGTTTGGGGACGAGCAGCATAAACAATATCACCGTCTTTATTTGTAGTGGTCCTATTTGGCTGCTCAGATACAGAACGCAACATGTGGTCCAAGAAATGAAGGCAAAGGGTGAGGGGCTTGTCAGGGAATCACCTGTTGGGAAGCACAGGGAGAGTAAACCCTCTGTTGACCTTGTCAGTGCTGGTTCGTTGACCCCAAGCCAAGGACAGAGAGGCCGCTCGCCCTGAGACTCAGGATGCGTCACTGTTCACATCTCTGAAGAGTCTTTTGCTAGAGAAATCCGAACAATATTCAAGAACAGTAGCGAGGTGCAAAGCCTGTGACTTCTGCTTGACTGTAACCATGTCCTGCCAAGGAAAGAGAGGTCTTTATCCTTTATTCCTCCTGTTACCCTGAAGTCTCAGGGTTTCTTGGACATGTGTTAAGAATTTGAAATATCTCCAATATCACTTTGGAGTTCACAAGCATCAATAATGCTTCTGTTCCTTTTCTAATCTCCAGCATTGGATGTTTTTCCCCAGGGCATCAGGATTGACCTGATGATGTTCACAGCCTCCAACAACCGTCAGCATATTCTGAACACCTACTGTGTGCCTGATACCATGCTAGTGAGCCACGGGGCAAACGTGAATTATACACAGTCTGATTTTGTATGGTGTAGGCTAACGGGAAGAGTCAAACGAGTCAACAAACAAAAATATTCATGTGAGGGCCGGCCCGGTGGCTCAGGCGGTTAGAGCTCCGTGCTCCTAACTCTGAAGGCTGCCGGTTCGATTCCCACATGGGCCAGTGGGCTCTCAACCACAAGGTTGCCAGTTCAATTCCTCGAGTCCCGCAAGGGATGGTGGGCTCCGCCCCCTGCAACTAAGATTGAGCAGGGCACCTTGAGCTGATCTGTCACTGAGCTCCTGGATAGCTCAGCTGGTTGGAGCGCGTCCTCTCAACCACAAGGTTGCCGGTCTGAGCTGCGCCCTCCACAATTAAGACTGAAAGGACAACAACTTGAAGCTAAACGGCACCCTCCACAACTAAGATTGATACACTGTTCCCCCAATAAAGTCCTATTCCTCTTCCCCAATAAAAAAAAAAAAAAAAATTAAAGTAAAATAAAGTAAAAAAAAAAAAATGTTAAAAAAAAATATTCATGTGATAAGTGATTATGTATTACAGTCTCTCTCTTAACTAAGTCTTCTGGTCAGTTATAGCACATGCTCAGGTCTCTTCAATCTTAAAAAAGAAAAAAAAAAGGGAAAATAATAGGGTAAAGAGACACCCTCAATCGCCTACCCCACTCACTGCCAGCAACTCTTTCCTCCATATTCGTACAGCTCTATGTCTCAAAACATTTGTCTACACTGTCTTTATTTGTCCCCTCCCATTCAGTCCTCTCCTCAGTTCAATTTGGAGTCAGTCCTGTGATTCCACCAAAATAGGTCTTCCCAGATCCCTAATCGCCTTGCCCTGCTACACCTAATGGATTTTTTCAGCCCTCATCTTGACTTTTCAGCAGCAGTTGATACTGCTGACCATGCCCGCCTTGAAGTGCTTTCTCCCCACTTTCAGTTACAACGTTGTAGTCTCCTTTGCAGGGTCCTTCTCCTCTAGCAACCGGTTCAGTGCTGAATTGTCCTAGGGAAGGCCTAGCCACCTTCTCCCTGTGCTCTCTCTAGGGAATGTCATCAAGCCCACACCTTTTGTTACCCCTCATGTTGTTCAGACTTGCTCCTGAGCTCCCTTTGGCCACTGGCCTTCTTGACATCTCCACTTAAGTGCACCTTAGTCTCAGGATGTCTCGAACGGATACCATGATCTTCCTGCCAACCACAGTTCTCTTCTGATTTTCCCTATCTCCACCTTTCATCCAGCTGTGCAAGGCAGAAACCTAGGAACCATCCTTTTTCCTACTGTGTTGCCCCAAAAATAAGACCTACCCCGAAAATAAGCCCCAGTTAAGATCGTCAGACAGACGCATTTAGTATGTTATAACGATGTTCCAGAAGAAGATGCCATGAGTTTTTTTGAATAAATGTAGATTGTTGTACGTGAAAAAATAAGACATCCCCTAAAAATACACTCTAATGCATCTTGTGGAGCAAAAATTAATATAAGACCCGGTCTTATTTTCGGGGAAATACGGTACCTTCTCCTCAACTTCTACATCCCATCTGCCACTGAGTCTTGTCCACTGACCTCTCATATTTCTTTGAAATTCATCTTTTTTCCACCTCTGCTACCCCCAGACCAGTCGTTTGCTCTTCACAATGCAGTCAAAGTGATTGTTTCAAAACAAAAATACGCTAATGTTCAGCACCTTTTAGAGGCTGTGCGTGGTTTGGAATGGCCGGAACCGGGGGATCTAGGGAAGCAGGAACAAGTGACGAGACCCGAGGGGTAGGTTGGGATGTGGGACAATGACAGTCCTTGTCTGTTGTGCACAAAGTATAAATGATAGAAGGTATACTTTAAGTGATGAGCAGCCACTATAGGGTTTTAAGAAAAACAGTGTCATCGTATAATTTACGTTTTAGAACAATGATGAAGGAGGCCACATTGGAAGAGACGTGGGGAATGGGAAGACCGTCGAATGGGAAATCAGCCATGAGCATGCTGTAGGGTCCAGGGGAGGCTCTCAGCTCACCGCGGTGATAAGTGTACTGTCGGGCTATTTGGGATCTAAAGGATAAACTCAAAACTCCTCAGGCCAGCACTCAGGCCCCATCCTCCATAATCACCCTCCGTACACTCCCTCCCTCTTTCCTTCCCTCTTTTGTTTCTTCCTTCCTTCCCGTGCATCTATTTATTCATCCATACATCCATCCAGTAGGCCCCTATCTAGCCCATCTCTCCCTTTCAAGTACATCCCTTCCAGGCTGCCCACTCTCTCTGTTCATCTTCACAAATGAACTCATGCTACTTTTTGCACCCCAAATGCCTTCTCTCATCTACTGTTCCAAAACCTATACCTTTACCTGGAGCCCGTCCCGGGCTCTTCAGATGTCTCCTTACTCTGACATTGAACAGTAATGTCAGTGGTAGAGGAACCTTAGAGCTCACCTAGTCCACCACCCTTACTTGACAGATAAGAAAATGGAGGCCAAGAGTGATTTAATGCTCAGTTATTTAAAAGAGCCAGCCTTGTGGATGGGTCTGTTCCACAGTTTTAATTATACCACAGCCTGGGTCGCCTTGAATATTCATCCTATGTGTTGTTTTAATTTTTATCATTTAATCATGACTGGATTATGCTGGAGAGGCCGTATGTGTAGTGGTTAGGAAGATGGGCTCCAGGGCTGAACAAATATGGTTCAAATCCAAGGTTCGACACCTATCTGCTGTGGGACTTCAAATAAATTACTTGGCCTCTCCATGCCTCATTTTCCATAGGTGGGAAAATCAGGGTAATAATTGTACCATTGCGTAGGGTTATTGGGAGGACTAATGAGATAATCCAAGTGAAGTGCTTACACTGTACATTTCTGTTACACATTTACAAAGGATTTCCTCAATCTTGTAAGATATACAAGGCACTATTCCTCTTTTATTGATGAGGAAACTGGACCGCTGCCCAGAACCAGCAAGTAGGTAGCTGAGATTGCACAGTGGCACCCATTCAGAAAGAATGTCCCCAACCGAGCAGGTCCAAGGAGTTTCAAGCAGAATGGTAAGGAAAGCACTGAGTTGGTCAGACTGCCTGCATGAGCTAAGTTCAGGCTTGGTGTTTAACGGAGCAGTGCTGTGCTTTCTCGGTGGGAGTTGCTTCCCGCAGTTGGCAGGTTCTCTGGTCAGTAACTACCTCACCCTTGGCAAGACAATGTGGTGTTTACAGGCTTAGGAAGCCCCTGGTGAGTACGCCACTTGTCAAGAGTGACTTCTGTCTTGGTGCTGGAGGTTCATTTCGTTTTTGCTGAAGTGCCTGGAGCCAGGCTAAGGTTCATTCCGAGGGAATGGGGAACAAACATATCCTGTGCATCTCAGAAAGTTCTGTTCTTTACTTTTTTGGAACCAAAGCCAGTGCATGGGAGGGAAAGACAAAGTAGTGAGAGGGGCACAGTCCCACGAGGATCAGACTCGGACACACCCTGAGAATACTGGCAGGCAGCATGGGCCAAGCAGGGACACTTGAGGACATGGGAGGGCCTGTTATGTAATACTAACCTGCTTGTCAACAAAGAACCAGGAAGAACACTTCCCAGGAGGGAGTTCCCCTTGTTCAGAAGCCCCAGACAGATAGGCCATAGCCTTTCGCAAGCCTCTATATGCCTTTGGCCCCAGAGAGGTCAGGCCACATCTGGCTTTGGTTCTCCTTGGAGATTTGTGTGAGTGCCAGGGTATCCGTGACAATGAGGCTACTCTCCTCTGCTGTGTGTCCACAGACGGTGCGGGGTGGAGGTGGGGGGGGGGGGTCCAAACATCCACCTGAGGCTGAAGAGGGCAGGGCTGTGGGATCTAATCCCAGTTGCCCTGGCTCAGCAGATTCTCTGGGCCCCTGAGTCACACAGACCCCCGCGGCTGGAAGCAATTTAAGCTCTGAATTGGGTTCCTGCTGTTTTTAACACGGTTGTTGGAGAGTTCCAGGAGCTGGGCCCAGGGTTCCACCCAGAGGTGTCCAGAACACAGACAAGACCGGACTTCAGTGACAGGGAAATATTCCAAAGGAGCAAAGGCTTTCCCGCGCACACCCCTTCTTTTTCTTTTTCTCTTAACCACTTCCTGTTTATGCAGCTGTCTCCCGAGAAAAGGGGAAGAGAAAGAGGAGGGGGAGACTGGGGGCCAGACAGAGGGTTGTGAGTGAAGGAGATGCTGCAGGCGGTGGGAGAGGGTGTGAGCCCTGGGACAGTGAGGAGAAGGGGATTCTATGAGAGAGGCAGGAACTGAGAGGAAACAGTGAGAGAGAGAGGAAGTGACCATATATACGTGTGGGGAGAGGGAGAGGGAGACAGGGCCATGAGAAAAGGGAAAGGGAAGTGTCCTTCCTGTCTCAGGAACTGAGCTTAGCCCTCCCCTGTCAGTCAGAATGGACTCCCGGAGGGAACGGAAGCTGCCACTGAGGGAAGCCACAGTGAGTTCTGTTCTGAGCTGGATGAGAACTATTTTGGGACCAGCTGTGGAGAGATGATTTATTTGCCAAGGGTCCCATAGCCGTGCCTCAGACATCTAGCTGTCCTCTTCCTGCCGAGGGCCGGGTTTGCTTCCCTCCCTCATAGGCTACACGTTGACACACCTTAAGGAGCCGCCCAAGCAGGATCTCAGGCACCTTTGTGTGTCAGCCTCCCCACCAAGGCTCTGGGGGCCCCGCTCTGTCAGGTGTTCTCCTTTCAGGCAGGACTCGGATTAGGTAACCTTATGGGAGCTTTTCACCCTGAAAATCTTTGATCCGAGCTCCCAGAAAGTGCTCCCCTCCTATCCTCCAAGAAGATCTACCCCAAGCTACCCCTTCCCCTCACTCCCATTATAACCACAACAACAATGATGATGGATGAACTTCACTAGCATTTATTGAGCACTTACTATATGCCAAACACTAAGTGCCTTATCCTGGTTAAGTGATTGAACTCACACAGCCCTACAAGTGGGGCATTTTTATTAACCCCATTTTAAAAATGAAGAAACGAAGATATACAGAGGGGTTAAACATCCATTCCTTCTGGTAAATAGCAAATTTAGGACGCTAACCCAGGCACAGGTTCCAGAAGCCCCACGTTAACCACTACACCTACTGCCGCCTTTTCCAAATGTGTCCTGTGTCCCAGCTCTGTTCTTCACCACCCCCCACGTTCCAGGGTAAACTGGCTTCTCTTCATCCTCAGCCTTACGCAGAAATCCCCACGCCCCCCTTTCCCTGCGAGCACTGGTGGGGAGGGTGCTGACGCTTCCCACCCCCCACTCTGCACTCCCCTTGCTCTTCAGTGCTCCCTGCTTTGCTTTCCACCCCCTTGAACCCACTCCCCTCCTTTGAGGTGGTGCCGCCCCACTTCATGGTCCCCATCCCTGCCGTTTACTGACCTCCTGTCACCCCCTACATTGCACCGCACGCTCACTCCCTCTCCCCCAAGCCCTACCTTCCGGGCGCCCTGCATTTCCCTGTGCCAGGCTGTCCACTGCATTGGTCTCCGTGTTCCTTGATTGCTCAGCTCCAGGAGCAATCCCAGCAATTCCAGCTACCATTTCCTGAGCGCCCCCTGTGCCAGACACCATGTGAGGGGCTTTGCTTGCAATAAACCCCATATGTCTCACAACATTTCCACGAGGAAGGCATTGTCCTTATTGACAGATGAGGAAACAGATCATTACACAGGTTTAGGGACTTGCCCAAGGTGACAGAGTGGATGTGGAGGGCAGACTTGAACTTGGTGCCAGCGCCGTCCCTCAGCCTTTCACACAGCTCATCCGCCATGACCTTGAACTCCACTGCTGGGTCTGAAAACTGGAGCATCTCTGGCCACAGCCCTCACCCCTCAGCCGGTCCTCTCCCTTTCTCCCAATACATCTCTTTCCACTGTGATCAATTTAGAGTTTGCCATTCCCTCAATCCCTCCATTTCCCCCAAAACGTTCTATCTTCTGAATCTTTCTCTTTAGTGAGAAGAATGCTCAAATATATTCCTCCTTCAAAATCCCCTGTCCTTCCCATTGCTTCCCTTTCCCTGCTCAACCAGGTAACTTGGGAGTTGCCTGTCCAGACTGTCACCACTTCCTCACCTCTCTAGTGGCTGGGTTCTGCCCTCGCATCTCCAACGACGGTAGCAAAACCCAGTGGCCACTGTAGGAACTGTCCTTCTGACCTCTACAGAACACTGGTGCTGGCCTTCCTCTCACGTGCCTTTTGGCTTCCAGGCCACTCGTTCCTCTTCTTTCTTTCCATCAGCTCTTTCCCAGCCTGCTTCAAGGGCACCCCTTCCTCTAAATAGCCCGCATTCTATTTTATAAAAGGAGGCAAGGAGGCCACGTCTTGGCCCCCAGCCCACACAGGCACTGTTGTGCTGAAGGAAAGCTGTTGAATTCTGTATAAATGGACCCATTTACAACTTCCTGTCCATTTAGCTATCAATCATTCTAACAAAGGTAGTACGACTAATAACTTGCACATGTAGCAATTCACAGCTTACAAAGTGCTTTCACATGCCCTTCAATATCCCTATCTATGTGTAATGAAAATATTTTTATGTCTGCACAATATTAAACAGGCATCATTAAATTCAACTCACTTTGCCAAGGTGTTGGGGGGAGCATTCTAAATGAGCTTTGCTTCGATGAGGTCTCCTTGCTTAGGGCGTCTGTGTGCTGTTAGCCAGGATCCTGTTCGCAGTCCCCATTCAGTTCTACTGGTGATGGGCAGGTTATTGATCCTTGGGACAGGGCCAAATGACCCTCGTCATGTTAATAACACGTGTTCCTACTGGGATGCTGGGAGCGGCCAAGGGCAGACCAGAAGATGTGGGAAATCCCTGCACATGCAGATTGAGGCCCAACTGCAGGATCTGAGACGTGGATTATGATAAAATGTGACCAGACCTACATAGTTTTTAACACTCTGTATGGGTTATGCTTTCTAAAGGAGGCTTGGAAGCTTTGAACCAATATGGCAAGTAGTCATACCTTGTGCACTGCTCCCAGTAGTTGATAGAACCTGCTGGGAGTGCAGTGTTGAGGAAGGTTCTGAGGCCCATCCCAGGCTCTCTGGAAAAGAATTCCATGATTAGGTGTGAAGGGGGACGTGACAGCATGTGCCACATCTTTGTCATCGCTGCTTTAAGCTGTCTTTGAAAGGTGATCAACTACCCGCCAGACGAACTCAGAGCTACCAGGGAGAGTCACTGAGGAGAAGCCTTCAGGTGGCTTCAGCTGTTCTTCGAAGCATGGAGCCCGTGGCTTCCTTCCTCGTTTGGCTTGCTGGGACTTTGCTTTGGAATCACCAAATATTTGAGGTCCAAAGCCATAGGCATAAGGATTTTCTAATGTCCCGCAGCCCCTCAGCAGCTCCCACTTGCTTGCTCAGCCCACTGAAGTGGGCTGGGATCTCTGTGCTCTGACTCCTTTCCAGGTTCTTTGTACACCATTCTTTCTTGTTGTGTTTTTGCTGTGCTCAAGTGTTGTAGCTTACGAGACTTTCAGGGATGGCCTGAGTCCTGTCCCTTTTCCCGAAACCTCGGTGACCTTTGGGGAATCATCAACTCCAACTCTCTTCTGCCCTTGACTCCTGACTCTCTACTTGACCCTGATCTGGGGTCCCCTCACCTGCCAGCTTCGGGGTGGGTTTTGGAGCTCTCAGGCCTCTATGGGATCAGATGTACCCAAAGCAGCTGGTTTACTTGCTGATCAACCTTCCCAGTGGAAAGTACAGAGCAGCAGGCACCTTTGCCTGTTTTGCCATCATTCTCACTCACTGTATTTCCCTGAAAATAAGACCTAGCTGGACCATCAGCTCTAATGCGTCTTTTGGAGCAAAAATTAATATAAGACCCGGTCTTATATGATTATATATGATTATTATATGATTATATATATGATTATATGATTATATATATGATTATTATATGATTATATAATCATATAAGACTGGGTCTTATAGTAAAATAAGTAAAATAAGACCCGGTATCATATCATATCATATCATATCATATCATATCATATCATATCATATCATATCATATATCATACCTGGTCTTATAGTAAAATAAGACCAGGTCTTATATTAATTTTTGCTCCAAAAGACGCATTAGAGCTGATTGTCCATCTAGGTCTTATTTTCGGGGAAACATGGAAGATGCCCAGTCACCACGGGGTACAAGTTCTCCCTGCAGCACACATACACTTCACCCCAAACCCAAGTCTTCAACAGAATAAAATGCTACCTCCTCTCCAAACCTTGGACACTTTGGAACATTGTGTCGGGTTATATTTGAGAGTAGGAAGAAAATGATGAGAGTAGAAAACAATGAGAACGGGAAGAAACAATGAGAGTAGGAAGAAAAACAACACTCACCACCTCCAGCAAAGCAGCCCCTCTGGCCTGAGTACTGTCTTTGCTGCTTGTAAGTACGGCACTGACCAAACCTTCTACTTTGGGCAGTTTTGCTTTACGGGATGGTGTGATGATGTACGAGCCGTGGGAGAGCGCCAGGTCAGTATTTAGAAACCTACCCCTGCAGTGCATTGATCTCTGCTGCAGATATCAATGCACCTTGAAATGCATTTAGAAATATGACTTGGTGAATGGATCTAGTGGTGGATAGATACGAGATGAAGCAATGGGTAACATACTAACGGTGGAATGCGAGTGGTGAGTATATGGATGTTCACTGTATAATTCAACTTGGCTGCTGGTTTGGAAGTTTTCATAATAAAATGTTGGGGGGGGGCAGATTACCCCTGACAGTGAACCACGTTAATTTAAAACAGGCTTTTGACCAATGTGGTCTCTGAGGCTGGAGAGTGAAGGAATTGTGCGATTGGAGCCATTTCATTTGGGAAGACTTCCTGTGCGGGGTGGTTTCCTGCCTGCTGTGGCTCGAAACCCATGCTCGTCACAGACTGGTGGAGAGGAGGGGCGTGCCGTCCTCCCTCCCGGGATGAGCTGTGCTCTCTGCTGCCATTTCCCTCCCACACCCCTCTCGCCCATCACCCTTGAGCAGGGTACTGCTCTCTCCTGAGGCTCTCACACTAGCTTCTAGGCAGTTAAACTGTACTCCACAGCCTCCTCCTGGCCCTGCTTGGCTTTTCTCTCCTCTCCCAGAGGGCTGCCGTATGCCTTGGCACTGCCTGTGAGACGGGGTGCTCTCACCCAGCATAATGTCTACTGTGAGCAGAGAGGCTGTGCACATGGGAGAGATGGGAGGCCTGGCTGCTCCAGATGGCTGCCCTGCTGCCTCAAGATTCTAGACACTGCAGAGCCGCCAGAGCATGGGGGTGCAGGAAGTAAGTGGCAGGTGAAGAAGTTCTCTGGAGTTAGGATGGACTGACCTGACTTGTGCATCACACACAACAGAAGGTGCTGGGATCCAACCAGCAGGATAACTGACTCAGGTGTGGGAGTAAACCACAAGGTGCCCACCTGTCCAGTGCCCACCCTGCCTCTGCATTCTCCTGCTAGTGTGTGAGTGGCTGCTCCGTGAATGCAAATTCTTGGTGCTATTAATATCAGGCTTAGCAAAATGGCATCAGGAAGGAACATATGCTGCAATAATAGTATTAGGAGGATTTTTAAAAATTAAGTGCCATTTATAGCACTGCTTTCTGCCTCTGTTAGTGTAGAGAATTGAGAATTCACTGTCAGGCTCTTGGCCCTCTGGCAAAATGGTACTTTCTATAGTTTTTACTGTCCATCATGTGCAGACGCATGCACCCACCCACACATATGTGCCTGGTGAACCACTCACAGTCCTCCGAGCTGAGCACTTCCCTGCCCTTGACACCTGAAGAACCTTGAAGGGGTGTCCAGCCCTTCCCCCAGCAGGTTGTGGAAGTGGTCCCTTCTGCAAGAGGGAGTAGGATGACCTCAGCCGGTCCTCATCTTGGTTCGGGCGTGCTCCATCTTCTTTTCTCCTGAGACACAGTGGTTCCTGGAATTCAGACCATGGACTCAGGAGTCAGACTCCTTGGTTTGCGTTCTGGCTCCATGGCCGTTGGCTGTATGACCTGCAACAAGCCTCTCCATCTTTCTATGTCTCAGTTTCATCACTTGTGAAATGAGGATGATGATAATCCCTAATGCGCAGATGGCTTTAAGAATTAATCATTTTATGCTGTGGAGCCTGACACTGTTACATGGTAGTAAAGCAGTGTTAGCCGCCCCCACTGCTCTTGGCAACCTGCTCCTCTGTCACCCCACTCTGGGCTGCACGTTCAAGTCCAGAGCAAGAATTCAGCAGCTCACTAAGACTGAGGCATGGCAACTGTGCTGGTTTCCTATTGTGGCGGTAACAACTTCCCACAAACACAATGCTATTCTTCCAGTTCTGGAAGTCAGAGTCTGAAGTCATTTTCCCTGGGCTAAAGTCAAGGTGTTGGCACTCCCTCAGAGGCTCTAGGGGATGGTCCTTTCCTTGCCCTTTCCTTCTTCTAGAGCTGCATTACTTGCATTCCTTGGCCTGGGGAACTCCTCCTCCATCTTCAAAGTGTAGCATCTTGCCTCTGTTGTCCCATCTCCCTTTGCCTTCTCCTTCTATGGGCCCTTGTGATGGCATTTAGGGACCACTGGATAATCCAGGAGACTCTCCCCATCTCAAAATCCTTCACTTAATCACTTCTGCAAAGTCTCTTGTACCATAAGAGGTAATGGTCCCAGGTTCTGGGAATTAAGATGAGGACATGTTTGGGGGTTCTTCGTCACACAACGACTGAGGCAGGGAGAAGCTCTCTGGGGCCCTGGTTCTATGGCGTGACTTGGCCAAATTCTGTACCAACTTGGAGCACTGCCCCAGGCCCTGCCAGGCCACACAAGCTGCGCAGGACCCCTGCTGTCACTCCCTGTCAGCTCTATGCCCTCTCTATCTGTCCAAACAGACTCTGAGGGCACAGTGTCTCATTCTGTTGGACCCCCAGTGCCTGGCACGTGGCGGGGGCTGGATAGTGGTTATGTGTTCGTGCATGCAGGCGCTGATATGTTATGTGTGTCCTTTTAGGGCATGGCGAGTGTCACTGCGGAGAATGCAAGTGCCATGCAGGTTACATTGGGGACAACTGTAACTGCTCCACAGACATCAGCACGTGCCGGGGCAAAGATGGCCAGATCTGCAGCGACCGTGGGCACTGCGTGTGTGGACAGTGCCAGTGCACAGAGCCAGGAGCCTTTGGGGAGACATGTGAGAAGTGCCCAACCTGCCCAGATGCGTGCAGCACCAAGAGGTAATGGCCCCCACCCACAGGTTTGGAATACCTTGCGTTCTTTTTTCCCCCCTCACTCCAGCTTCGCACCCCAGACCAAGTCTTCTTCCAGCCAGTCAGCTCTCAGGGCTGCCAGCCTCTCACTCCCCATGTGCACCCTCCCAGCCTTGCTGGGGAGCAAACTCTTACTAACATTAACTAAAATAGCATCTTTAAGGCTCTGGTTCCTTGGGGATTTTGTAAGAAAATAAAAAACAAAACAGACAAAAACCAAGACTGCTAGTCTATTGCTAAACAAGTTTAGAAATTACCAGGTTACTGAGTTAAAAGAAATTAAACTGGTTTTGGTAACCAAAATAACATCTCACAGCCTTTAGTGTGCTATTAAATATTTCAAAAGAGAATTCAGTGGCCATCTTTCTTACGAGTGCATTTGATCACACCCATCCCCCACATTCGTATCTTCCAAACAGTGTTTCATGGGACACCCATATGGGACATGCCCTTTTAAAGAAAACATAATCAGAAGGTAAATTGGATAGAAGGGCACCTGACCTGGATGAGCCATGCCAGAAACAAACTGCCGAGGCTGTTGAATTTTCTGCTCCATTTATACAGATAATGGAACGCTGGCTCTGTGCTGCTGATGAATGCACAGATTGTCTAGATCTGGGCGCCCGGCCTGCAGTGACTCAGCCACAGGGTCACGTTCCCTGGCTTGACCTCCCCACGGCTCTGCCCTTCACATCCTGCCAGAGTGCCAATGAGAGGGAATTAAAAAAAAACAAGGAGTTATGCCATCGGGAAAGCAAGAATGACAGTTTCTCTTGAAGTTTGCTAGAGAAACAGCTGCGTCGTCATCATCCATGCTAAGGTGCCAGCAGGGAGGGACAAGGAGGGGCACAGATGATCAGAAACAAATAATAATACAGACGGCGTTTCTCTTTGGTTGGGGAACGCAACTGTGCAATTTTCTTCTGGCAGATTTCCCCTCCAAGCGTCTGGCTCAGGCCGATAATAAAATGAGTTCATGCTCCCTGTGCCTGCCGTGGCTGCTGATCAGTCCGTGGGCAGAAACGTTCTGGGTGGCAGGACCCCTGGTTGGACATTTGCCACAAATAATCCAGGCGTGCGTAATTGAAAGCTGGCTGCAGGTCGAGAGACAAAGATAGACTGGGCCAGATTTTATTCTGTGTAATTGGAAGAGAGCCGGGGAGAGTAAGAGAGAAGAAAAACAGATCCACTTTAGACCTGCTAAGAGTGGAGAAACAACAGAAATTCAGAGCAACAGCCCAGGGGAGGAGGTTAGGATCCTGGATCTGGAGCCCACATAGCTGTGGCCAACTGAGCATGGAATCATAGCCATTGTCCACGTTTTATGCTGGACGCAGGTGCCCTCCCCCAAATCCCACCAGCAACACCCTTTTGAGTATATGGTCCCCGTCCTTGAAGTTAATGGAGGGATGGGGGTAGGGTGGGGGCTGGGGAAGCTAGGACAGCACACGTGGAATCAATAAAAGTAAATAAAGTCCGTTTCTTTTCTTCCTCTGGGGCAGCAAGGCAATGTATGATTGGCTTAGGTTAGTTGAAAGGTTCCGTGGGAAAACAACCCTAGCTTTAAATGTTGAAAGCATTCATTTCCTAGAAGACATAGACATGATAATTTATTATCCGTTAAGCAATACCCAAGGAGCAAAGGGAGCAAAGAGATGTCTGTCACAGGGGAACCTCGCTCTTCCTTCTTTCTTGTCTCTGGGCCACACTGACCCTCAGTCTCGTTCACGGCCTAGTTGCTGCAACTTCTTTTTTTTGAAACAAAGTCCTTTTGATAGTGACTTCTATCAGACTGGTTTTCTACTTGCCTCTTTGCTGAGGGCCACCCGATTTTGAATGCCTTGTGTCCTTTTTCCCTGGGGTTTCGGAGCAGCTGGTCTCTACTTTGTAGAACTAACCACACACAGCCTTCACCTTGGGTGAAGTCACACTCAGCGTCAGCTGATTTCAATTAACAGGTTCTGTGCAAAATCTCTCTCAGCAACTTGTTTGTTTAAAAGCCCAGACCTATTTTAATAATGACCACAATATATCACATTTTTAACCTAGTACGTGAATCACACAAGTCAGACTGATATGTCTATGTGGATAATTAGGGAATATTTTCTAGAAGTGGCGCTGTGGTTGAATGACAGCAGGGAATGCAGTTGGAGGGCACAGTGAATCTCAGCTGAGACCAGAAGCAGGCACCCTTCTTTGTAATGTGTCAATCCAGGAGGCTGGAGGGGGTGCCACTGGGTTAGCGTGAATGACCAGAGCTGGAGCCACCCCTTGCTGGACCGCAGCCACGTCTCACTTGCCTGCCTTCGGGAGCTGTAGCCTCAGGGGCAATGCAAACATCACCAACTTGTTTGTAACTCTGGAATGTTTCCATGAAGTCATTCCCAGGAGAGTGGGATTTTTGTGTCCAATTCTGGGATAGTTGAATTCTTAAGCATATTAAAACCCTCTTAAGAAAATCTTATGTACTTTCTCTTCACGATCTACTCACTTGCCCATTCCTCCTTAATGTTCAGAACGTGAAGGAAGGATTTGGGGAGAGGGTTATCTGAGAGAGGGAGCACCTGGGTGCTGGATCCAGCAGCTGCCCTTGACTTTTCTTTGTCCTCCTTCTCCTCCCCTGGTCGTGGGCTGTGACTCTCTATCCTCTACCAGAGTCTTAGTGTAGCCCGACTAACAGGTGAATAGATAGCAGGGCCCTTGGGAAGCCTGCCAGGTGGGCTCCCTCAGGGAGAGGGAAGGGGGCGAGGGCCTGTGAGTCCCCAGGACAATGGTTTTAAGCCCTCACTGTTAAGCAGAATCCCATATGCCCAGGCTCCAGCTAAGAGATGTAATTCTGTGGGGTGGTTGGCCCAGGCAGTGGTATTTTGTCTTCAAAGCCCCCCTGGAGAGTATAATATGCAGGAAGGTTGTGAGAGCCCTGCCCTAGTGATGACCGGGGATATCCTGGGAATTGGGACAATATCGGGTCATCAAGCACTGGCCATGGGTGTGAGGACCCCTCTGTGAGGCTGGGTTCACAGTTTCTTACTACTCAGAAACTTCTTGCCTGGAGCAGGCTCCTCAGTCAGGTGTTTGGTGCACCAGAGTGCAGATGGATTTGGCTCCAGCTATCGGATTTGAAAGGTCTCCAACCCACAACTTGACTTGTAGACGAGACATGCCTCTGAACTCACATATGTTCCTCCGAGAACCCTCGGGCTTCCCCACAGCCATAAGGGCGGAGCAGCAACATTCCCTGAAGACAAACAGCTGAAGACAGGCAGAAGTTACAGCCTGTGAGGCCTGCCGGAAGGCTGAGATCGGCTTTGCTGGGAGCTCTTTCATTATTTGTGCGGAGCTACTAAATAACATTTAACATGCACATTTATTGCCTCTTTTCCAAAGAGATTGTGTCGAGTGCTTGCTGCTTCACTCAGGGAGCCCAGCTGACAACCAGACCTGCCAAAACCTGTGCAAGGATGAGGTGATCACGTGGGTGGACAACATCGGTGAGTGTGCCAGAGCAGCCCTGTGCAGCCGTCCCCTTTTGGATCTTAGCAGACATGTAGAGACTTCCTCCCCTGTGGGATGATCTTGAAGGCTGCTTGGCGGGGAGGAGGATAGTTTCAGCCTTGAGTTAGGGGGCATAGCCTCAGTGTTCTTGGCATGACGGCCAGCTCCCCAAGAGGACAGGGGAACCTGTGCTAGGGCATAGGTTCCAGACTCTTTAAGGTATGAGACCTCGTTGTTCATAAGTTTCTGTCCCATCACTGGAACCCAGTCTTCTCCTGAGAAGTTAGTGTATTCGTTAAAGTAAGTAATATTAGCTGCTATAACAAACAAACCCCAAACCTCAATGACTTAACAAAATATAAGTCAGTTTACCACTCACTAAAAGTCCAGTGAAGATTCTCCTAGATGTGGTCATCTAGGCACCCTCTATTGTGGAGGTTCCTCCCTTCTCAAGGTCCTCAGAATCCTCTCCATTTAGTCAGCAAATGGGGAAAGACAGAATGAAAGAGCACGTAGGAGGTTTATGTGAACCTGGCCTGGAAGTAGTGCACATAACTTCCATCCACATTTCATTGGGCAATCATCAGTCATCCAGCCACATTTAACTGCAAGGCTGGCTGGGAAATGTGGTCAAGCTGTGTGCTCAGGAAGCAGGGGAGCCATATTTGGGGAACAACTAGCCAGTCTCTGCACTGTTGGTCGGAGCTCAGCATGGCTGTCATTCAGTCCAGAGGGGCAGAGCTCTCATTCAGTCTGGATTGAACCTGGGATTGAGTGACGCCGTGGCTCTTCTCCCAACAGGTCACCCGTTTCTGCAGATCTTGCCCACTCCTTGTTCTGCTGCATTGCCTAGCAGCTTACATTTTAGGGCTTTTCTTTTATTTATTTATTTATTTTTTTGCCCTGCCCTCAGGGCTCTTCTTACTCTAACCACTCCAGTTTGACACCATCCCCTCCATCCCTCTGCTATTACTCTGGACAAATGGTTACAAGTCCATTTCTGATTGTGAGCCCACAGGAGGCTCAGATAGAGGTACAAAGATGTTTGCTTTTAACCATCTCTGGGCGGCATCCATATCTTTCCGGTACAGCCATTGCTCTCCAGGCTGAGGAGTTTCTAAGGGTAAGAGATGCAAATCACTTATCTTAGCCCTATAAACATGTGATGGGGTTTGGGACTATTTTGACATCTGTTTGGAACAGTCTGTTTACATCCAGTCAAAGTAACCCTGTGCTGCAACCCTCCTACACTGCTATTGAGAATGTAAAATGGTACGGCCACTTTGGAAAGGGTTTGGCAGTTCCCCCCAAATTAAAAATAGTCGCCATGTAGTCCAGCAATTCCACTTCCAGTTGTATCCACAAGAGAATTGAAAATGTAGGTTAGCACAATACTTGTACATGCATGTCCATAGCAGCATTACTCATAATAGTCAAAAATTGGAAACAACCCAATGTACATGAACTGATGAATGAAAAAATATGGCCTCCCCATGCAATGGAACATTATTCAACCATAAAAAGGAATGAAGTTTTGACACATGCACAACATGGATGAACCTTGAAAGTATTATGCTCAGTGAAAGAAGCCTGACAGAAAAGAACATACGAGGTCTGACAGTTAACATTCGCGAACTTGCCACCGTGCGCTTACATTGGCAGCACCGTACAAACAGCTCAGTAAGGTTTCATAACCTGGGTATATCAGTGTCTCACAGCTGTGTTTGTGTCAAGGGGTGGTGGTGTCTCGCTGAATGGCGTTCATTATTTTTGCGTGTTTTTGTGTGTTGTCACGAGAATGTCTGAGCTTGAATTAGAGCAACAAACAAACATTAAATTTCTTGTTAACCTTGGCAAGAGTGGAAGTGAAATCAGGCACATGTTAGTCCAAGTTTATTGGGATAATGCCATGAAGAATACAACAGTGTGCAAATGGATTAAACATTTTTCTGAGGGGAGAGAACGTGTCACTGATGAAGAGAGAGGTCAGAGCAGCCAGTAACAAGCAGAACTTAAAGAAAACATTGCAAGAAATCATTGAACTGTGTGTCAAAATTGTCGGCTGACTATGAGAAGCATAGCAGACGAAGTAAACATCGATAGAGAAACAGTTAGGAAACTCTTAACTGAAAATCTTGGCGTGAGAAAGGTGTGTGCAAAAATGGCCCTGAAGGGGGCCAGCCGGATGGCTCAGTTGGTTAGAGCGCGAGCTCTGAACAACAGGGCTGCAGGGTTGCTGGTTCGATTCCCGTATGGGATGGTGGGCTGTGCCCCCTGCAACTAAAGATTGAAAATGGCAACTGGACTTAGAACTGAGCTGTGCTCTCCAGAACTAGTTGAAGGACAGCAACTTGGAGCTGAAGGGCCCTGAAGAAACACACTGTTCCCCAATTTAAAAAATGAAAATAAAAACATGAAAAAAGGAAAATGTTTCCTATCTTTTTTTAAAAAAAAAAAAAATGGTCCCAAAGGAGCTCACTGATAAACAAAAGAAAAGGAGAATCGAAGTTTGCCAAGACCTTTTGGAGAGGCAAGATGATGTTTTGGGCCGTGTTTATCACCGGTGATGAAACATGGCTGTACCAATAGGACCCTGAAACAAAGCATCAAAGTGCACAATGGAAGTCAGCCAGTTCTCCACGACCCAAAAAGATCCGTCAGTCCAAATCAAGTGTCAAAATGATGTTGCTAACCTTTTTTGATCAGAGGGATGATTCATTATGAATTTATACCAACTAGACAAATGGTTAACCAAGTTTACTATTTGGAAATGCTGAAAAGACTGCATGAAAAAGATGACATGAACTTTTTGCTAACAATCCATGGCTCTTGCATCACGACAATGTACCAGCTCACACGGCACTGTCTGTGAGGGAGCTTTTAGCCAGTAAACAAATAACTGTATTGGAACACCCTCCGTACTCACCTGATCTGTCCCCCAATGACTTCTTTCTTTACCCAAGATAAAGGAAATATTGAAAGGAAGACATTTTGATGACATTCAGGACATCAAGGGTAATACGACGACAGTTCTGATGGCCATTCCAGAAAAACAGTTCCAAAATTGCTTTGAAGGGTGGACTAGGCACTGGCGTCAGTACATAGCTCCCCAAGGGGAGTAATTTGAAGGTGACCGTAGTGATATTCAGCAATGAGGTGTGTAGCACTTTTTCTAGGATGAGTTTGCAAACTTAATTGTCAGACCACGTATGTTACATGATTCCACTTATATGTCCAAAATAGACAAAAGCATAGAGACAGAGAGTAGATTAGTGGTTACCAGGAGCCGGGGAGAGAAGGGACTTGAGACTGACTGCTAGCATGTATGGGCTTTCTTTTTGGAGTGATAGAAATGTCCTGGAATTAGGTAGTGGGAATGGTTATACAATATTGTGAATATACAAAAACTACTGAATCATGCACTTTAAAATGGTTAAATAGTAGGGGGGAAAGACTGTGGACCTTGAAAGGGACTCAGCGTCTGAGCCTCCCTTGCTGGCAGCCTTGTTCTCTGCCTTGACCTCAGCTGCGCAGACTTCTAGCCCAGCCACCTGTCTGTCTTGGCCCTAGTTTGCCTTCTTTATAGACTTCCTTGTTCCTGCCTCCTTGATCTTGACCGACTATTCTGGCCAAATCATGGCTTTTGAGTGTGTCGAGTCATGTATGCAGCCAACACATATCCACTGAGCACCTGCTGTGCGCCAGGACTTGTGCTGGATCTAGGGGGAGCCAGCTGGGAGATTACCGAGTCCCATCTCTCATGCCCCGTTTCCTGCTCCTGCTGCCGTCTTGCTACTTAAAGCAGGACAGCAAATTCTGCCTGCAGGCCCTGGGAGGTGGCCCCCTAACTAGGCACGCACATTCAAAAAAGATAAGACAGTGCTTCCCGTGGCCCACTTGGAGAAATTGCAGTCGTTCACGTACAGCTGCCTCTCAGCCTGTCCCTGTGAGGTGAATTGGTTGCTTCACAGAGAAGGTTTCTGTTTGAATTCACCATTTACCCTTTTCTTTTCTTCTCCCTGGCTTTGTATCACACACACACACACACACACACACACACACACACACACACACACACACTCACACTCACAGACCAGGCTGAGAGAAAAGGTCCAGGCCTTTATGTTTGAAAACCACCCTAAGACATCTGGTTCCAGGTTAAAACTCCTTTGAGCAACAGGGTTTCAAAGGCCAGAGCTGAAAAGCTTTTCACGGCATAACATTCACCTGCGATTGTCATTTAGGACCCACTGGCCATTTCCTACCCACTCACCTAACTCTTACTTCACACTCCTCCCTACTTCCCTTCCCTCCTAGAAGCCAGACTTTCCCAAGGAAGCCTTACAATGCAGATAACACCTGGACCGGGGATTGTGGCAGCTTGCATCGGGTAACAGCTCGGGGGACAGGGAAGAGTGGAGGCAGCTTGAGGAAGGGGCTCTTACTACAGGGGAGCAGTCAATCCGTGTCCGGGCTCAGCCCTGGCCTCTAGTGTCGGCTCCCTTTATCTCCAGGTGCCGGCACCACTCTGGGTACCGATCTTTTATCCACACGTTCTCATCACATTGTGTGTCTTTTTGGTTTTACACCTTAAGAAAGAGCAGCTAACGCTTGGGCTCTGCAGCCAGCTCTCCGCCAAGCGGACGCAAGTGGGAACTCAAAGAGCATCAGGACGGCTTTCTTTTCTTTATCCCTTTAATTTCCAGGGCCAATTGCATTTATCAATCCTGACACCAAGCAATTCCTTTTTTTATTTCACATCACCCCCAGTAAACACTTCAGAGGTTTGAAGATCCTTTCTTACTTTCCACAGGGATCCCTCCATCTAAGGGAATTCAAGTCCCCAGAGCAAACGAAACTCAGCACCTAAATCTGTGTTCTCGATGTGAGAAACCTGAATTCATTTTTAAAGGCCCAGCCCCCGCCCCCTCTAAGCCCCTCCGCATCCCCTTTCCTCTGTGAGGTGTTTGGCTCCTCTCCCCATCCAGCAACGCCTCTGGGTTACTCAGATACAAACTTGGGATGTTTCTGCTTGGTTTTCTCCCAGTGAAAGATGACCAGGAGGCTGTACTTTGTTTCTACAAAACTGCCAAGGACTGTGTCATGTTGTTCACCTACACAGAGCTGCCCAGTGGGAAGTCCAACCTGACGGTCCTCAAGGAGCCAGGTGGGTGAGGGCTGGCTCGTCTGCTCCCCCGGGGGCTCGTGTAGGCATGTCACCCATTCTCATCACCCTTGCCAAACTCCAGAGAAAGGAGGGTGATAATTCCTTATAAAGATCAGACTCTAAGGCCGCCCCCCTACCTAACTCCTAGAGTCGAGAAGGAAGATGGCTGCACATCTGGGCGCCCATTGCTGTGGCAGAGCTCTGGGGAGGGGAGCATGGACGCTAGAGGAGCACCAGGCCCTGCCCCAGGGGAGTGTCTCATCTCAGAGGAGAGAAAGCGCAAGGGTGAAAGGGAGCACAGGACTCACTTAACATGCAGGGCTCAAGGCTAATGGTCGGGAGCTGCTGGGAACGTGCAGGGCAAGTCTGGACAATCGGTCTGGGCGGGCCAGCGCTGTGTTAGGGAGCATCTGGGTACACACACACCCTGGCCAGGCCACTGCACTTCCCAGGGTGGAGTCCAAGAATGGCAGATGGAGCGCTGGATTAAACATTCCTACGTGCTGCCGTGCCGGGCTCCCTGGGCCACCAAGGAGGTCCAGCTTTAATCCCAGCACAGATAATTCTGCCTCGTGCTTTGTGCCCAGGGACCAATGGCCTTTTGCCTTGGGGTAATTAGGGTTTCTAGTGTGACCCCTTTTATTCTTTACTGGAGGAGCCCGGGGGGAGCAGAAAAAGATGTGCTTTTTTCAATTAACAGCATTGCAAACTGTTTTTCCAAATTGGGCCAGACCACATAACGTGCCTTCCCTGGGCAGAGGCAGGGGAAGTGTGGTACCAGCCCAGGATGCATGCCTGTAAGAATGAAGCTTTGCTTCCAAGTGCTGTCTTTGTGGTTCTTTGAAAATAAGCACATTTGCTCCAAAGGTCTGCACACTAAGGGCTTACAAATGTTGGCTGGTCCCCAGCCCTTGTGGAAGCGGCTTCATGAAACCTCCTGCCTGCCCAGTCTGCTCTTGAAACCATTTACATGGAAGCTGAGGCATGGTCTAGCGTCCTGCACTGGAGACTGGGCCAGGCTGGGGCGGGGGTGCTTCAAGCTGGGGAGATACAGCGTGTGGGAGCACGTGGGCGGCCTACAAGGTTCTCGCCTCCACTGTGCCATGGACTTGCTGTGTGGCCTTGGAACAAGCAACATTCCTCTTTGAATCTTTCATTTATGTGCCTTGAAGAAAGCTGCCTGCCCACTCAAGTCTTCCAAACGCAGTGTGAGGATCTAAGATAGAATAAAGGGAAGACCTTTGGAAGAGAGGTGTACCTTTTATTTCAGATACACCCGAAGTTGGGGGTGGGAGGGGTGCACTGATGCTGGTGACTGTGCTCATCGTGCCTCCTGGTCCCCTCCAGAATGTGGCACTGCCCCCAATGCCATGACCATCCTGCTGGTCGTGGGTGGCAGTATCCTCCTGATTGGTTTTGCACTCCTGGCTATCTGGAAGCTGCTTGTCACCATCCACGACCGGAGAGAGTTTGCAAAGTTCCAGAGTGAGCGATCCAGGGCCCGCTACGAAATGGTAAGGCAGTGGGAAGTGGGAAGTAGACAAAATGTCAAGTTTAGATGTCTGCTTGAGTTCAAGCAAGTGATAAAGACCCGCTAACATCTTTGGCATTCCAAACCAAGAAACAAAACCTGAAAGGAGGTATGTGCCCAGTTCTGGATGGTGAGACGTGTATGGCCCGGGAACACAGAAGTTCCTGAACAGAGCTCCGCCCCAGACCCGGGTTGGGAGACGCATGGGGCAGAGCTGCTCAGCTGGCATTGCCTCAGCAGGAAGTCTGGACAGTCTTAGAGAGACCACAGACCCAGGGTACGCCCTCAGGTTCTTAGAGTCTATTACAGTGTCCATATGTGTATGTCTTGTCTCCCCATGCAAACTGCATGCTCCCAAAGGACTCGTTACAGAGTAAGGCCCTGCCCTCCGAGCCCCCAGTTAGTTACTGTTAAAGTTGGAAGGAATGTCAGAGACCATCTCCCAGCCCTCATTTTAGAGCTGGAGAGTGAAAGTTCAGAGGAGGGGAGGGATTCTCCCAGGGCAAAACGAGCTGGGGGCAAGGCGAGCTGGAGGCTGCCAGTACCAGAGCACAAGGCTGTCGCCCCACCCTGCAGCCTGCGGTTTTCCTGGGTGACTGCAGCCTGCTCAGCCTGTAGCCTTCCTGGGTGACTCACCAAGGAAGGACCTCTAACTCTGAGTGTGTGTTTGAATGAATGAACTAACACACATCCTCCTGCCTTGCATGTTCTGTAGGCTTCAAACCCTCTGTACAGAAAGCCCATCTCCACACACACCGTGGATTTCACCTTTAACAAGTTCAACAAATCCTACAATGGCACAGTGGACTGACAGCTCCTTCTCAGAGGGCTGGAGGGGGTGAATGATAAAGTCAGAGACTGACACGCTTTGGACAGCTGCTCCACTCAATCACAGCTCCCTAGATAGACAAGCACAGAGACCTTCTGGTGAGCCTGGGCGAGGAGCCCATTTCCTGCACAGGAAGGCACCCGGCCATGCCACCTGGCTACGGCACCAGAGCCTTGCTAGATGGCCACCCCTCCAAGCCTGGGAAAGGCCAGAGGACCTTGGCGCTCTCGGCTTTCCCCACCACATCCACCGTGTCCTGTCAATGAACTGTTGAGAGGCTGGGCTGCCTGTCTCCCGGGAGGGCTGGGCCTCCAGTCTGGCTAGAGGAGAAGGCTCTTGGACTGTCAGAATGTGTCAAATTGATGCACGGTCTGGCTTTTTAATGTTGATCATTTTTATATGAAATAAAAAGACCATGCATTTATGATATAGTTCTGATTCCTGATACTTGTCTGCCTGATGTCTATGCCTCGCACACGGGTGTGGGTGACGGGATTACTGAGATGCTTGTTCAAGGCACAGAGTTTGCAAATGTCTATTTTCCTCTCTGGTCCATGTTTGTTTAGTACTTTTGTAATGAAAAAGAAAGATTGTTTGGGATTGAAAGTAAAGATTAAAACCAAAATATTTTGTCTTTGCCTGACACTCTCTATGAAATGTATGTTCCTTTCTGAAGTCTTGAACGGTGCCCCGGGGACATTGAAATGTGTGCACTTCCTAAGGGGACGCAACAAGCCAGTCCAATACTCGAAACCAGGTCTCTTCAAACAGGGCTCCAAGGGGCACTGAGGGGCAGCTGGGGTGGCTCTAGGGAGGGCAAAGCAGGTATCTTTGGAACCTACCTGCTTTTGCTTAAAGAGTTTAGGTTAGAAAATATGAAAACCACCCTTCCCCCTTCCCGAGGTGCTGAGGCTGGAAATAGTGCAGATGAAGAAGGTTCAAGATGTGGTTTCCACACAAAGTCACTTCTTACACATTATCAAGAACAGTTCCCTTCCCCAGCCAAATGCCTGTGTCCCAACCAGGCCCAAAGCACAAAACTCACTTTTATTTTTATTTTTTCCTGTTGGGCCCTGAAGTCCCCTTAGGTTCCCAAATCTGAGACTGAAGGAACCCCACAAGTAGCCTGATCATATCTCCTATTTATAGAAGAGGAAACTGATTGCCAGAGAGGGAAAGTGACTTGCCCAGGTGTCAGGAGGCTAACTCATGACAAACTAGTACTATGTAAGACCCAGGTCTCACATCCAGAGTGCCAGCTTCCTACTACCTGCTCTTTTTTTGTAAAATCTCTTTCACTAATCATTTTTTGCTATTGGCATCACTTCAAGGCTATCAGGCTTTTATTCCAAATTCATCTGTTTTCAGCCTGTTCCCCTTAATTTCTGCAAACACTAAGACAACAATGCCTATCAGTAAATAGGGCCTATGGTACTCAGAACAGATTCTGAGTTTCCTGTATCCTGTGTAATTAGGATGAAGCAGAGACCTGAGACTTGGTAAAGCTGCCTTAAATCCTTTTTGGAATACAGCCAAATGTAAATAAATATATACAATAGGTAAATGGTGGCTTTGAGACTTTCTAAAATGAGAAAAATTGGATATTGGAAGAAACTTTGGCTTTCTCTTCTGCTTAATAGTGGATTTCCTGGAGACAAATCATTACCTTGTTTGAAGTCTCATTTTTGGACAGCTCTGTAAGGGCACAGCATCCTTGAGCCATAGATAGCAAAGGATGATTTGCTCCTGGCATCCACCTGAGGTGGGTATTTCATCTGTGACTCGGGAAGGCTGCTGATGGAACCAGCCGCTCACGGTGCTCTGCTGCCCCCTGCTGGAAGCTTGTGGGACAAGCTGTTTGGAGACCTGACTTCTGAGATTCTGACCCAATACTATAGGTGATTTTCTCATTTCTTTTCTTAGGCGGTTTGGCCATACCCCTCTTTCCTCCTTGCCCAACAATGAACATAAATAATGGGCTGGAAAGCTCTCTCAAACGGAGGGTTACACTGCCCTTGCAGTCCTTCCTGGGCTGTGGAGGCACAGATGGAGTGAGCCTTCCAATGCAGAGGTATCGACCTTGTGTGGCCACCGCAGCTCTGCAAGGAGTGCCTGGCAGTCTCTGGAAAATTTTTTCTGCTATCTGTTTGGAAAGATGATTAGTGCTGCACTTGTTTGTTGGAAAGAAGAAGGGGGCATTATTTACCTTTGTAACCAATCTATGTTGCTATAATACAGATTTTCAAATGGTACTTGTCATGCGGGGTCTCAGCTCCTGCTCCCCACATAAGAACGCAGGACATGGTGAGGCCAAAAAGGAACACCCATGGAGCCATAGACAGGGGAGTCAAACCACCATACTCTCGCTGGCGGCTGGGCTGGAGACACAGGAAACAGGAGCCACACGATCCGCAATTTGCCGTCCGCTTCTCTGCCAACCAACCTCACTTGCTAACTGCATTCCGCCGTGTTAACTGCAATCCGCACTTGCCAGCTCAACCACCATCTCCTTGCTAGCCCCCATTTTCTGCTAGCGTAGCCACCCAGTTATATTAGTGGCCAATGGCTCACTGGTTACAGCTAACGGCCAACTAGCCACAGCTGATGGCCATCCAATCACAGTTGATGGCCATTTACTACCCGAGTGAGAACCTTTCCACGTGAGGCCGAGAGCCTGGTTCTGTCCCCACAATGTAATACCAGGTCTTAATATTAATTTTTGCTCCAAAAGACGAATTAGAGCTGATTGTCTGGCTAGGTCTTATTTTCGGGGAAACAGGGTACTTACACTGAAGTAACTAACAGCCGCCTCTTCTGGGAAGACACTTTTTTTTTTTTAATGTGCTTTATTAGGACCAAAGCTTGAGGTTGATTATCACAGAACACTTGGGATGAATTTTAGGTAATTTTAGGGGAGACCAGAGGGGAGGGGAGGTCTTATTCTCTGTTCCAATGACACCTGTTAACTGAATACCTCCTCCCTCTGGAGGGCTATCAGCTGCGGGGCTCCCACTTGCTTCCAGAAGGGCAGCTCAGTGCACTCACCCCCAGCAGGGCTTTGTGACGGGCTGAGAGGAGTCAGTGGAGAAGAGCAGGAAGGTAACAGCAGCTTGGATGAAACTCGGGAGGAGGTAAGTGTTGGACCTGTGTGTCTGCGGTGCCTGAGGAATCGTACGGGGATGTGCCGAGCCAGCACAGGACAAGCAGGCAGCACACGCATGCGTCGGGTGACTCCGCCCCCTGGCTTTGGTTGTGGTTTTCAGCATGCCGGTGGCTAAGGCGTTCTGGCCCCTCTCATTTGGGTCCGCAGGCTGAGGAGGCTTAGTTAGATCCCCCAACCTGGCCTCTGTACTCCCCACCCTCCCCAGTTCAGGGGCTACAGATTGCTTCGTCGGGACATGGCTCCATTCAAACCCTCAGACCCTCGGGGAGATTGAGAAGTGAAAAAAGGAGAAGAGAGAAGGTTGAGCAGGTGTGGTGCTAGTTAAGAGAGAGCCGTGCCTAAAGAATTGCCCTTTTCAGTTCCCAGGGTTCCTCTTGCTGAGCTTGCTTTGAGAGGAGCGCTCTGTCCCTGCCCAGCTAGTCTAGTGTGAAAGAGCTGCCTCCAAAATGGGTTGAGTGATGTGTCAGTGTGGGGACAGCGTCCCAGAGAGCAGTTTCCAGGCTCTCGGCCTCACGTGGAAAGGTGCTGGCTTGGGTAGTAGATGGTCATCCGCTGTGACTGGTTGGCCATTAGCTGTAACCAGTTAGCCATTAGCCACTAATATAACTGCCGTGGCTAAGCTAGCAAGTGCGGATTGCAGCTAGCAAGTGAGGTTGGTTGGCAGAGAGACAGCAGGTTGCGGATCGTGTGGATCCTACTTCCTGTGTCTCCAACCCAGCCACCATCGAGAATATAGTGAAGTAGGGGTATGAACCCCCTACTTGTAGCTCCGTGGGTGTTCCTTTCTGGCCTCACCATATCCTGCGTTCTTGTGTGGGGAGCAGGAGCTGAGACCCTGCGTGATACCTGTTTAGGTGACTTGATTATCCAGAAGCTGGCGACAAAACCTATCTCCAGTTCTTGCTGGGATCTTGTCCTCTCCACCAAACTCTGCCTCTTCCCTGCCCCCCACCCCCTACCCTTTCTCCCTACATGCTTTCTAATCCTTCTGACAGATGTTCTGCTGCATAATGTCTTCATTTTAAGCGGCCTCAAATTCTTGTTGTAAAAAGGCAAGATATAAATTGTACTAACCACAGGGTCATACGCCCCTGTGACCTTCTAGGCTACGAGTATGTGACCTTTTTGTGTTGTGCACCCTTTTTGCATGAACTCTACAAACCCCATGTCACAATACACTGTTATGTAAACAGGGAATGTACTAAAAAGTCTAAACCTATTTATTGGGGCAACTGGGTACCATTTAGTATCTCAGTTTGACCCTGGAAGATTCAGCAAGAAAAGCTTCTTTGCACCAAATATTAAACCCCCGAGAGTAAAAGCAGCCTGTTCCGTGCCCCTCACAATAGGCCCACGTCATATTCAGGGAAGGGATTTCCCCCACTTACAAAGGAGGAAGTTGAAGTCAGTCACGCTTGCTTGGAATGAGGAAGAGCAAGTGAGACCCCGGCTGAGGGATCCCTTCTCCGGTGTGGTGCTGTTTCCTCTTCTCTGGGAAAAAGTGTGACTTGTTTTCTTGTCTCAGAACTCTAAGGTATGATTAGGGAGCCATCTGAGTTTCTGACTTGAGGACACACATCTTCACTGAGGTAACATGAAGTTCCTCTATGTGCAGACTAAGAAATTATAAAAGGTCTCTTCCTTCTTCCTCTTCCTTGTATCTTTGTCTCTCGTCCCCACCATATAAACAATCTGGTATATGCACATTAACCAAAAATCCAGATACAGTTCAAGGAATTATTTTTTTTAAATGAGGGAAGATGACAACTGACAGAAATTTCATGATTCCTGGCACAAAAATTCACTGCTTTAAAGACTCCTTTCCATGGAGGTAACAGAGGGGTTGCCCTAGGCCATGGTTCCTGGCTTGTCCTCTGCCAATTCAGCTAGCCCTGTGGCAATGGGACATTGGTATGAGCTGATGTGCTGGCTGCCATTCACGTCCAGGCCCATGGCAAATAAAACAGTATTTTAGAAAACCTACACTGAACAAAACACTGTCGACTGAGGGGGTGGTGTGGGTCGCATGCCCCCCATGTGAGCTTCTCCACGTGGGTGGAAGAGCTGGGCAAAGTCCCAGGAGAGACAGGAGGCTGGGCTGCTCGGCTTCCCCTCCTACCCTGCATCGTTCTCAGGGTCTCTTTCAAGCTCGAACCATGAGACTGTGGGCTTAATTTGAGTTGGGAGACATCCCCTACTGGATGGACCTGGAGTTTCAAGAGGGGAACAGAAGTGAGGAAGAGGTGATGGAGCCCAAGAGGAGACCACAGGGTTTGGGGGAAGTCAGACGGCAACAAGATGGCAGAGGTAGGGAGGGGAAAAGAAAGGGTAAGGGATGGTAGGAAATCAAAGACTGACTAGGCTCTTCTTCCTTGAGCAAATTCTAGGAGGTAAGAATTTTCAGGCCATCCATTCAAGCATGCAAAAAACATGATTTTATGTGTTGTCTCTTAACTCAATATTATCTCTTCTTCAAGTATCTATTCAAGGGATGGAGAAAACAAAGTTACTGGGTAAATAGGGACAGTATGTTTTGTTAAACACAATCATTTCAGGAGCCACCCACCACCACACGTTGGCGGGCTGCTACGTGCAGGGAGACAGTGCCGTGTTATGACATTAGAGGTGGGCTCACGGAGCCACCTCTGCACACTGACACCTGCTAAGACCTCGTAGTCTTTATCAGAACCGCTTTCCACTGAAATGTCCTTACATGACGGCTGAGAGACCCTTCAGGCCCACCAGATGTTTTCCGGCTAACTCCCATGCCCTTTTCAGGGAAGTTCGGCTTCTCTGTCATGTCACTCTGGAGCCACAGGAAGCACAGGCTGCCTCAGGCCCTACCCCAAACACACAGGGCCTCCAAGTCCACTGCCATCCTCTGTGCTGGGGTGAGATCTCTGGATGGTCACCGCTTTCCTGGGCCCTCCCTAGAAAAGCAAGCTCCAGCGTTCCTCTGCTGTCTGGGCATCTATTTCTCCCCCTCCATGTGGTCTGGCCTGCGGTGGGGGAGCCAGTATCACAGCCCACCCCGGCATCTGCCTGTGACCGCCCCTCAGCCTCCTGCTCCTCTCCAGGCCAGAGGAAACCCCTCCGCCACCCCCTTGGTGGGAAGGAGAGAGGCACATGTTCTTCCAAACCAATACTTATGCCCAAACCTTGAACTTTAAAAGTTAAACAATATTCTAATTGTGTTATTTCTCTTTGTGTTTCCATGTGGCCTCCCTTTCCTGAGGCACAAAGGCCAAGTATGGGCTTGGAAGGGCTATGGGGAAAACGAAGGGCAAAAAAGAAAAAAAATAACTTGATAATTCCTATGAAGCCTAGAACCTAAAAAAAGACATGGCGTTCCCACCTCCTGTAATCCAAAATAAAAACAGCATTTAATAAAACAGCATTTACTATAAAGTAAACGTACAGAAGCTCAAGGAATCCTATTTCCCACCCCTCGCTTTTGAAAGAATACATCAGATTCCTTCAAAGAATATATTTTGGTGGTGTTGCTTCCCTGTCCTCCTAGCCCACGCTTAGTCGGCCAGTTGTGTGCTGACATGATAGCATATCCACCTGTTAAGAGTTAGAGGAAGCAAATCGCAGTCCACGGGGTTACACATGGTCACTGTTAGTGACTGATACTGGGCTGTGTTGAAATGCAGTATCCACACAAGAGCCAAGCAGCTGTTTCTTTTAGAGCTCACGAAAAGCAGCCAGAGGCGGACTGAGAAGGCTGAAGGCAGGCTGATGTTGGTGGAACAGCCTGTCTTCCTGGTAACGAGCTGGATCTGGGAGGGCGGCAGCACATCGTCACGTGTGTTTGCTACGGCTGCCTCACAGCCTCCCGGAACGCCGTGGCACACGACAATAAGCATGTATTATCACGCTGACAGGCTCACAGACCAGCTGCGTCCCTGTGCGTCAGGCTGTGGGAGGCTGGGGTGAGCTCTGCTGTACTGTTATTCTTCTGGGACCTGTGCGCTCACCGGGGCATGTTTATGGCAGTGGCAGAAGTGACAGGGGTGAGCAGACACTCATGAGCCTGGGCTCAGACACCGTGTCATCCTCTCTACCCACGTTCCACGGGCCAAAGCAAGTCACGTGGCCAAGCCCAGCATCAGTGGGGTGTGGAAATATTCTTCACCTTGAACTGGAGGAACTGCTGAGTCACGTAGCAACGTGTATGGATTCGGGGAGGGGAAAAGAATCAGGACAATACTAGAATAGCTACTTCAGTTTTGGCACTTTCTGCTGAATCCTGGCAGCAATGGAAGAGTATGTTTCTTGAGTTGTGAGTGATAGGAAAACTCGCTGATGTTTCTTAGGATAGTATGTAAGTCCCTTTTAAAAATTAAGTTTAGAAACTAAGTTCCGTAATGACCAGGACAATGTATGTCTGGTTCACTTCCTGTGTTCAGTAAATACTTGATTAAATGGTGAAATAATAATATATGTATAATGATGTATCTGCATATAGACATAAAGGGGTAAAAGTTGAGTATGTCAGCCTACACAGAAAGGGAGTGAAAAGAGTGTAACAAAACTACCAAACTGGTGTCGAGAGACGGATTCTAGTCCTTGCTCTGCTTTTAATTAGTTGTTCTGCAAGGTTGGGCAAATCGTTTCTCGATGGGCCTCAATTTCATCTGTGAAATGGGATGACTGGATTAGATGATCTCTCAGGAGCTCCCAATTTCAGTTCCCTAAGATGCTGGGATACAGTCACTTCAGCTGCTAACAGGTCCCATTGCTATTGGCTCCACACACCGGCTACCTCTGCGCTCACAGCCTCCACCTGACGAGCCCTTTAAAGGCACACGCTCAGTGCATCTCCCTACTAGTGTGAATCCGAGACGGAGCACTGAAGTGCAGCAGGCACAGGCTACCGGGAGCCTAAGAACAGTCAGGCTGCTCCAACCTCAGGGGACCGTATGGCTGCGTTCCTGGTTTCACAGCCCTTTCTTCTCAGGGCCTGTGGATGTCACTACCTGCCTCCGACCCTCCAGTGTTACAGATGGCAGGAGGCTACCAGTCTGATTCCTTTTACTTTGCAAGTAATTTATTCCTCTAGGTGCTTATACAATGATTTATTTACCCTTGGAGTTCATAATTTTTACAGGCTGTGCCTAAGTGTATGCCTCTGTCCAAAACTCCTGCCTAGAACTTAGCAGGACCTTTTAAGCTGCAGACTCAAGTATCTTTTCAAACGGGGAATTTTCCTCAATTATTCCTGTGCTTCCCTCTCCTCCCCTTATGTCTTCTGCTTATATGCATGGATCTGTCCTCTAAACCTCTCATCTACTCCCTCGTGTTTCCATTTCTTTGTTCCTTTGTTTGGAATTTTGATTCCTTCCATTTGAATCTTCCAGCCCACAAATGTAGTTTGCGAGATTATCATACCATCTTTAAATTTTTCCATCGTTTTCAAATTCCAAGCTAAAATTTTCTTTTAGTTTCCCAAACAAAAAATTGTGCTGGCATCTATTCAGAAACATTTGCTGGGCCGTGTTCCAGGTGCAGAGAACACTGCAATGAACACAAACAAAATCCCTGCTCTCTTGAGAGCTTACACCTGTTACAGGTGGTTTTGCTTTCCTCCCCTGGTTGCTGGATTTCCTCAGGCGCTTTCTTTTGCTGACCTGTGGCTCTGTACTACTCCTTGACAAGTGGGGCGAACCCACATGTAGCAACCAACCCATGGCTGGTAGGAGTCCCACAGACTTCACCTGTGGGCCAGCGCTGCACTAAGCAGGATAGGCTGAGAAACCTGTTCCTCCGGAGCCAGGGGCCAGCGGGCCGAGTTGGGACCGAGACTCCAGGCCTGTCAGGTGTGTAGGCTGGCCGTGAACAGATGCCTTTACATCCTGGCTCTCTACTTCTGGAGCTCTAAACGGAAGTTGGACCAAGTCGCTTAGGTTCCCCCAGCATACAAATCAATGGGCTTACGTGGTACCGCATACCTAGACTAGTGGAAGAGGCCAGGGGATAAATCCTCAGCTCCCGTAATGTTACAGATGTTCTGGGCACTGTGTGGGAGCTGCTCCCCTCTTCCTCACTAGGACCAGGTGTTAGACTTAGAGCTCAGGCTCTGTAAATACTCCGTGACTGAGGACGCGCTAAACTATCTAACGCCTTCAAAATGCTTCTGTGCTCCATAGCACCCTCCCAGGCCCCACGGCAGCCCAAGCGCTCGCTGACTCAATTTGTGCTCCAGTTTTATGACTCCAGACTGGGCTCTTGCTTAGAGGAGAGGTCGCCAGCACTGGGCTTATTCTCAAGACACATCAAAACCACCTGAGGCCTCTGTAAGAAATGCAGATTTCCAAGCCAACAGCAAGTCTGCTAAAACATTCTCTCTGATAGTGGGGCCCAGAGGTCTGCATTTTAAGCATGTGTCGGGGTCAGGGGATTCTTTGACGCTCCTCTGGCCTCCTCCCTTCGTTACTTAGAAGGGGCCCTAGGTGAGCTTCAAACACAGAACAGGCAGCACCGGCATCCTAGTGTGGCAGCTCACACCTCTGAGGGGCGGGAGTAGATGACTCAGCTAGGGGCAGGCAGAGCACTCGGCCGGCTCAATGCAGAAGACACCTGGGACGGCCTGGTGCAGTGGTTGTGTGTTCTCTAGAGCAGCAGCACGAGAACTTGTCAGGATGCACATTTTCAAGCCCCATCCTAGACCGTCCGCATCTGACTTAAGACTCCAGGTGATTCTGATGTATGCTCAAGTGCGAGACCCCAGTACATCACTCCAAAGGTTTCTCAGCTTCCAGGTCACCGAGGCTTTGAAGTCATCTCGAGATCCCTGTAGGTTTTATTGGAGATTCTTCCTCTTCCTAACATTCGGCTCCTTCAGAGCAGCTCTGAGGGCCACACCTTCCTTTTCCTTCTGGTCTTCTTACTCCTTGATAACTTGTCTTTCCCGAGAGGAATGTCTCTAGAGATGCAGCACTGGGACTTCAGAGCAGAAGCTCCTAAGTGCAGACGCCAAAAGGGAATGCAGTGAAAACCCAGTGGAAACCCCAGGCTCCATCTGCATCACTGGAGGAGCAGGGCACTCAGGGACGGCAGTCATCATGAGGAAATGCAGGTGTCCTTTGACACCTGCCAGTGCCTGTAGGGAAAGGCACCCAGACGAGGGAAAGGCAGATGGTAAGTGCAGTGGGAGAATCAGAACTGAGCCTTCAAATACAACTGCCGCCCTGGCCCTGCTCAAACGGCCCTGAGTGTGCAGTGGGGCCATTTCAAAATGGTCATCTGAACCCACACCCTTCACACGCCTCCCTCCGAGATGCTTCCTGAATAGGCCAAAGAAATATAAAAATGGGGGGAAATCTATATAAGTATTGGAGAACAGGGATCATCCAGAAATCCGGAGGAATTTCTGGGAGAAACACTTGGGACAAAGCGTGAGGAGAGGGCTACCTAATTGGTTCCTCTCCATGTGTGAAGGCGGGGCTTTTGAGGAAAGGTGGAAGTCCTCGGCCCCACCACGGAAATGTGCTGGAACCCAGAAACGAAGGTAACACCATCAGCTCCGTTCCTGGGCTCCTTTCTCTTTATTTCTGATGAAGGCTGACTTTTCCGTCCCCGTCAGCAACAGCTGGGACAATGAAAGATACTTGAGCAAACCTCCAAATTGGAACCTTAGGCCTCTTGATGCCACTGTCTTTTTAAATAAATGAAAGAGCAGTTGGTCTATTTGTGATGCAGTGCGGCAGTGGGAACCTGTGACTGGATTTCAGCACGGGTGCACACCTGCTGCCCAGGGGAGGACGAGTCAGGGTCCTCTCCGCTTGTGGAAATGAAGGCCGATATTGGCTTCCAGGGCTCAGCTGGCACCTGCCCCCTGCCCCGTTCTGGGAACCAGCACCATCTGGATGCCTGGACGGACTATCACTTTTAAGAGGAGGAGGAAGAGCACAGCTAATGTTTTAATATTATTTGGGCATCACATTAAACACAGAATAAAGGACACAAGAAATGTACTGGTTTTAGCTTCTTGATGTCCTAAAATTTTCATGTCATGGCAATTAAAAATCAAAAAGTCTGGCCTAGAGAGGGGGACGGGGGATCCTCAAATGTGGAAGACCTTAACACAGGACTGTGATCGTCTAACCAGCATCAGTCTCCCTAAATGCAGGCTTGAAAAGGAACTTACTATAGCGATAATGCAGTGATTACAAGCTGTCCAATATTTCCTAAACACTGATAATTCCAGAAGTCATTCCAACACACGACCCTTGGTGGAATCCAAGCAGTATTGAAGGCTGCTTATTCATCTCTAGCCAGGGCTTTTCAGGAGGCCATGGGTCTTCAAGGCCTTCACAAAATGTACCTGAGACACTCAAACGCCAAGTCGACTCAAATAAGCCTCCCAGGCAGCTTTTCTGTACATCTCAGCTGCTTGCAGACGATTAGCGGATGTTATTATGCCGCGACCTACAATGATGATATCAGAACCTCGTTTGCCAATAACTTCTTGTGGGCTATTGTACTGTTGGCCGAGATTGTCCCCTGCAAAAACACAAAAGTTACTGTTTAACACAATATAAAACATCAGTAAACCTGTCCCATGACTTTCCTGGAAAAGTATCTAACCAGCTTTAAATAGAAATATGCTCTTGCTTTCCATGCCTCTCCTACACAGTGAGTGAGTAGACAAAGAGACCCCCTGACATAGGCTAGAGACCTCCACAGTAAAGAAAGAAGCCAACCAACGTCTAGATGTAGAGCATTTATAGTGTAACAGTATCAAAAAACAAAAAAGATCACCGTTATTGCCAAGAAAGGTTCAATACCGAAAAGAAAATAACAAAAATTGGCCTTACAATTGGGGACAATTTTAGTGTACATCTCAGAATCACTGTGACACACTGTTGGAAAAGGACTCCCAGGGCATCTAAATGGCCCATAACCACACACTGGGCCTTTCTGCCACAGCCCGAGTGCTCAGACCACGCACAAAGCCGAATCCTTAATTTTGGGTTTTTCGTTCTTTTCATGGACTTTTATTGGGGTATAATTGACATATAACAGTTTCAGGTATACAACATGGTTCAGTTTTTGTATATTGTGAACTGATCACCACCTTAAGTCTAGTTAACATTCATCCCCTTGTATAATTACAACAATTTCATATATTCTAGGCTCCTTTGTCGTAAATTAATTGACCATGTACGTATGGGTTTACTTCTGGACCCTACTCCATTCATCTATATGTCTGTTTTATGCCAATACCATACTGTTTTGATTACTAGCTTTGTAATATAATTTGAAATCAGGAAATATGATGCCTCCAGCTTTGTTCTTCTTTCTCAAGATTGCTTTGGATATTTGAGGTCATTTGTGGTTCCATGCAAATTTTAGGATTGTTTGTTCTATTTCTATGAAAAATGTCATTTGAATTTTGATAGGGATTGCATCAACTCTGTAGATTGCTTTGGGCAGTATGGACATTTTAATAACATTAATTCTACAAATTCATGAGCACAGAATATCTTTCCATATATTGGTGTCTTCTTCAATTTCTTTCATCAGTGTCTTATAGTTTTCAGTGTACAGGACTTCAGAAACCTCCTTGGTAAATTTATTCCTACGTATTTTATTATTTTTGATGCAACTGTAAATGCAATTGTTTCCTTATTTTCTCTTTCTGATAGTTTGTTATTAGTGTATTAGGTTGGTGCAAAAATAACTGCAGTTTAAAAGGTTAAAAATTGCAAAAACTGCAATTACTTTTGCATCAACCTAATATATTGACTTTGTATCCTGACAATTTACTGCATTTTATTAATTAGAAAAAGTTTTTGGTGAAGTCTTTGGTATTTTCTATATGTAATAACATGTCATCTGCAAACAATGACAATTTGCCGCCAGAGCCAGGTTATATGAAGGTGTCTCCTGAGAAGCAGTCACAAAAATCAGGGCTCCCAATACACCAGCCAGCTGTAGCGAGGGAGAGCACAAAGACGGCGTCCATTAGCTCACATTCCCTGAGACCAGCTCTGTAGGCCCCACCTGTGTGTCAAACCTGCAGCCTGCCCTTCAGGCTGCAGCTGCAGGACAAGTAAATAGACCTCTTTCACAGAAAGACTGGGATTATGCTTCAGTATGCTGTCTGTGCAGCACTCTGGGGGTGGTAGCCTGAGAACTGTCTCCCCTATCGTTACAGCCTGTGGCACTCAGGAATGCAAATCCCCCTCCCCCGCTACTAGATCCAGGAGATGAAGGGGTGTGCCCAGGGCGGGAGCCCCAAAACTGGGGCACTAGACACCTATAAAAGCTTCCCTCCGAGAGATACTTGAGCTCTGGAACACAGCAGAGGGAGAGCGCGAAGATGGTGCCCACCCTTTGAGGTCTCTGGAAAGGATTACAGTCAGCCCTTAGATGTGTGTTGACTGAGAAGCCTGCCCCTCAGGGTGCAGCTATGATGAAAAGCTAACAGGCTTCTTTCACAGAAAGGCTGAGCTCCTGGATCTGTTGTTTCTTGCTGTGCCCTGGGTGGTGGAACCTGTTTAAGATCATTTCTCTGTTGGTTACAGTCCTGTGGGACCCAGAGCTAGGCCAGGCAGAAGTGTCCCTCGGTGGCAGCTGCAAACATCGAGGCACCAGACAAGGGTAGAAGCTCCTTTCTGGGCGACACCGGTGATTTGGAGTGAGGCAGTGGGGGAGTGCAGGTTGTGTTCCACCAGCCTGTTCCGAGAGCACTTCTGTAAGCCCCTAGATGTGTGTCAAATCCGAAGCCCGGCCTCAGGCCAAAGCGCCAGGACAAGCAAATAGGCCTCTTTCACAGAAAGACGGGGTGTGTTCGAGCATGCTGTCTGCGGTGCCCTGGAGGTGGTCGCCTGCTAGGAACTGCCCCCCAGTCGTTACAGCCATTGGGATCCAGGAACACAAGTTCCCTAGCCTCCAGAGCCACATGATCAAGGGGTGTCCCCTGGGCAGCAGATGGTGTAAAAACTCTCTTCCAGGAGATACTGTGCTCTGGAGGGCGAAGACAGCGCCTACTAGTCTCCATCCCGGGAGGTTTCCAGCCAACTCTTAGATGTATGTTAAGTTAGAGGCCTTCCCTGCGGGCCAACACTTCAATGTTAGCAAACGAGCCTTTTAGTATCTGGGTACCATCGGCTGCCTCTGAGCTGGGCCTGGGGCAGGTGAGTCTGCTCAGAGCCCTCAGCTCACTCTCGTCTGTGAGTCTCGTGGACACAAGCCCCATTAGTGTTCAAAGCTAGATGTTTTGGGGGCTCATCTCTCAGGTGCGGGTACCGCTGGGGCACTCGATGTGCAGTTCAAACCCTTCACTCCTCACAGAGAAGCTCTGGGTTGGAGGTCCCTCCCGATTGTGGGTTCCACTCCAGGGGTGGGGTGTATGGTAAGATTGCGCCCCAGCCTCTCCTACTCCCTTGGATGTGCGTTTCTTGTTCTTCGCCGAAGTGTGGTACTTGCTCAGCCAGCCTCAGTTTTTGTTTTCAGAGGAAACTATTCCTTATGTAGCTTGGTGTGTCCAGGGGAGGAGGTAAGTGCAGGACACCTACATCGTTATCTTGAACCCGAAACCCTCTTTTTCCTTCCTTTCAAATTCTGTTGTTCCAGAAGCCTTCTGTTAAATGGCTTATCATTCAAAGCCAAGATGCTTTCAATATCCCCCAAAGCCTGTATCATAAGTGTACTATCTAGTGAAAGAATTGGGGGGGCTCACAAGGGACGCTAACAGTCGACAAGCACGGAGTGCTTACTCTGTCAAGACAGTGTGTAAATGCGTTACACATGGTATCGCTTAAGCCTCTCAACAACCCTGTGAGGTCACCACCATTATCCTCATTTCACAGATGAAGAAAATGAGACTGAAAGAAGTCAACTGAGTTGTCCAAAGATACACGGTTACTAAATAGAAGGATCAGAAATCCAAATCTATCTGACTCATAAAATGTTTAATACAAATGTGGAGTTTAAAAAAAACACGTTGAAAGCTGAGGCCACTATTACAAAGCCTTAGGAAGGCAGGTCACCTGCTGAGGCTCCGCCACGCACAGAGCCTGTACCACGGAATCTGGGAAATGGAGGCCTCCAATACTCTAACCCCGGGGTAACGTCTACCACTGATTAATTTATTGGAAGGCTCATCAGCCTCTTCGCTTTCTCTCTGATTACAGAAAGTTAATGATTTCTGTTTAAAGTACTTAAAAACAAAATACCAAAAAGGTAGTACCTTCCTTTTCTTAAGTGTGGTTATATTATTGACATAAAATAATTAGCTCCTTCGAGGTTAATGGGTATCCACTAGTTCTAGTATTTCAGAGTTTAAAAAGAAAACCGAGATTTACCAAACTCATACCCTCAATCATTATGTTCTCAGGGCAATCCTTCCAGTTACAGAAATACCAACTTTCATCAGCTCCTAAAAAGCATAGTGTCCGTTCCCTCCAACATTTGCAAAAGTACTTCTAGAATATTTATGTGGCACAGGGGCACTGTGCTGGAGGGTAAGCAATCTTCAGAAAGAGCTCTCATCCTTGAGGAGTTTCTAGAGTAGACGAGTATTCCAGGAACTCTCTACATGTTCAAAAATCTATACAAGGATGTTCAGTTTGTAACTGTCTAAATGCATCAACAGGAGAATGGTTAAACATACCATGGTCCCAACCCTAACTAGGTAACGCTACTGTAGTTGTTAAAAGGCACCTCTAGATGTGCAAACATAACATAGCTGCACAGATACAAAACATTCTCCAACTCTGTGTGCATATGTGAGTACATGTAAAGCCAAAGGTCTGTAAGGATACACGTCACACCATTTATGTGACTGTCTGTGGAGAGGGAAGCTGGCCTGAGGAAAGAAGGGTGTGAAGGAGAGACGGGTATGAGTTATATAAGAATGACTAGTATAGGGCGGACGGGTAGCTCAGTTGGTTAGACTGCAAGCTGTGGTCAACGGGGCTGCCAGTTCGATTCCCACATGGGCCATCGAGCTGTGCCCTCCGCAACTAGATTGACAATGAGCTGCCGCTCAGCTCCCGGGTGGCCAGATGGCTCAGTTGGTTGGAGCCCGGGCTCTCAACCACAAGGTTGCCGGTTTGACTCCCACAAGGGATGGCGGGCTGCGTCCCCTGCAACTTGCAACGGCAACTGGACCTGGAGCTGAGCTGCGCCCTCCACAACTAAGACTGAAAGGACAACAACTTGACTTGGATGGAGCTGATGAGTCCTGGGAAAAACACACTACTGTTCCCCAACAAAAAGTCCTGGAAATACACACTCTTCCCCTTCCCCAATTTAAAAAAAAAAAAAAAAGAATGGCTAGTATAAAATCTACTTTTCTTTTAACAGTTTTAAAGGTAACTTTTGAACTTTTCAATGTAAAAACTGATGTCAGAGTGTCAACCTGACAAATTCCACTGAGGGGTGATCAGCACAGTTGTTTTCATTTTAAATAGTATTTCTAAGAACCCTACTGTTCACAGTTCCAATCTCTAATGCCTTAAGCCTAATCCATAAAGAAGGAAAGAGATGGAAAGTGGGATAAACTCCCACACCCGTGATTGCATAGCTTTGTTGCACAATAGCCAATTCAGGAAAAATAAAAATTTTCCAGGTCATCATTTCTTCCCCATTCAAAATCAAAGCAGTGTTAGTGAGCCCCATAGGACATTTAAATATATATATTTTTATACTTAGATTACTCCTTTATGGACTAGTAACCAACACTGAGAAAATGTGCACTGATCTTTAGCCACTACAACTGCATTTCTCAGACTGCTGAAAGTGTTACATGTTCAAATACGCTCGAGAGACAAGACAGAACCAAGTCTCTCCACAGGGAGTCACAACAGACATTAGCCCATCAAAGGCTCTGCAAAGTCCTCTAACAAAGACAAAGGTTTGTGTTTACCTTAGCGCTTCTTCCTTGAGCATAAAACCTTTTTTGGCAGCATACCCAGAACATCAGTTGGTAAACATTAATCTAAAATATCAGTTTCGGGGTATATTTCAATGAAAAGTAGCTTTCTACATTTTCCCCCTCAAATTAGACCACGAGCTAATTTGCATGTCTAAGTCTGTCTCACCAGGCCAAAAGGGCTCATTCATTACTGCTCTAGACAAACAAGCTTTCTCTTTAGCAACTTTAAAATAACACACAAAATTTTACTTTGCCTTGCTGACTTGGGTAAAGAGTATTTTGGAAGAACCATAACCAAGAAACAGATTTACCTCCTGCTTCTAATTGAACTCCTGGAGTTAAGTGAAGAAATTCTGGTTTCATGCTTACTCGGGAGCCAGAAATAAAGCCAATCACAAATTCAGAATGCTCCTCAGCCATTCTAACCTAAATGGGATGTAATAGGACAGATGACAAGAAAGCAGTTAACAACACAGAATAATAGTTCTGCAAGTAACAAACTGGCTCTAGTAAGGAAGTTTGCTATTTTATAGATGTCTTTCATTTCATATTGAACTCACTGTATCTAAAGCAGAAAATTTTAGACATGAACCTGCATACTTGCTCCATTGACCCCGTCTCTCCTTCTCCCAATTAACCATACCTAACAACATTAAAGATCCTACACCATACGTGTCTAAAATCTAGATGCTGCATAATTATTTATTTGTAGTAACACCTGGGGACCTACCTATGTTCAAAAAGGATATGATGAGCATACTCTAGAATACCTTTTTAATGGTATGAAATCATATTAAAGATTCACTGTCTAGCTACGCTGGATACTCATGTTATATGGATGACCACCATATGAAAAACAGCTCTGTGGTCAAGAGCTAAAGAAAGCTCACCTCTACCGCTTTCCTCCTCCTCTAATATTTGCTAACAACTGGTCTCTACAACTTCTAAACCATTACCGCACACACACGGAAGTCTCTCTAGAAGGTCTGACTGTCTAATTTGGCTCTTCCCTGAAGCTCAGACTGCTTTTTTTTTCTTGCCACCAGTACTACCACCTACCGATAAGCAATGTCTTCTCCTGGAGCCAGACTCAAGAGTCCCAGAATGCCAAATACCAGCACCGACTGACTCATGAACCCTGAGAGCTGCTCTGAGAGCTGGGAAATCATAGACATGTATGGTCTATTCAGGGGTAGGGTTAAAACCTGGCCCTAGGGCCATGGGAATTCTTCACAGTTCCACACACAGCCTTTGAAATAACATGAAAACATAAATTCCCACGTAAAAATTAAAATATTAAAGTCAAAAGTTCTATTACTTTTAAAAGTAATAGTCTTTAAAGTATCTATAAAGGTGATCCAGCCAACTTTCTAGGTGATTATCCGACTATGAAACTTACCCAGAGGAAAATGTGAAGAGGAACTTTTTAACTAGATAATTATCCTCTCTCCTTTTATTCTGGAATGCAGGGGTGGGGGCTGGGTATTAAGGTGTATAGTGTTACAAGAACTTTTAATAATGGGGGAGTTACTGGAGGGACAGTGGGACTGGACTCTACTTAAGAGCTCTGCCACACAAACCAATCAGTATCAAAGACTGAAAAAGAAAAAGCTACTTCATGTGGGCTGCTGCCATCAGAATGCATCTCTGTGGGACTTGGGAGATTCGGAGAAGAAGCTCTTCAATTTCAACTCCTGCTGAGATGGAAAAAAACCTATCTGAAAGGTCAGGTAAGCATACAGGTGGATGTTTATTTGACCAAATATCTGCGTTTCAATGTTTCTCTCTTGGGAGTACAATTCAAATCTCTTAAGTGCCCCCTACAAGACAGAAAATGCTATTAACTGTCAGGCAACCCTAGCCAACTAGGATTAATATACTGTCACACTAACAGCTGCTATTTATTTATTTTTTTTTAGCAGAGGTTTCACAGACCCCTAATTAAGATACTTCCTTCCCCTGGAACATGCAGTATAACAGCCCAGCCTTCTCACCCTAGTCCGTCGCTTACCGCTGCTTTCGTGTAGTTCCCGGTGGCCAAGGAGCCCGCGGAGCTCATTTCCGCAATGAGCAGACAGGCCCGGCGCAGAGGCAGGCCTACTTCTTGCAGCCCTTTCACCACTCCTGGGCCGGGCACTGCGTGAGCATTGACTACATCTGCCCAAGAAGCTATTTTAAAGACACCACCTAAGAAGAAGGGGGAAAAAAGGTATGTGTCAAATTTCAAACAAAAACCTGTCACTGTTTGCCCAACCAACTACAATAAGAAATAATCTCCTAGTAACATGTTAGTTAAATAGTGAAACACTTCAAGAATTTTAGTGATTAGCAGTAGACCTATGGTTCCAACTGTGGAAAATTTATGTCCACCTACCAGCTAGTTGAGAGATCACAATGAAAAAGAAAAACTCTTGCAAATTCTGCACTTAAGTTTTCCAGTAACACTAAGACTGTTTTTCCTTGCAGGCTGAAGCTTGCCAATAAAACGCACGCAATTAGAAATGGTCTCCCGTGAAGAGAGGTGTTTACAGAGGTCAAAGATATCAACATTCTGACATTCCTCTAAAAGTGACAAATTTTCATTCTGCAGGGATCTCTCAGCCGCTTTACCATGTCTCAAATCTACTTGTTCCTTAGCTCTCTTTAGCTCTTCTAATTTCAGTAGGCAATTGTATTCATTTTAAAAGCTGACAGCAGGGCGGCTGGATGGCACCCAAAGTTGGTTAGAGCGTGAGCCCTTAACAAGGTTGCCGGTTCAATTCCCACATGGGATGGTGGGCTGCGCCCCCTGCAACTAAAGATTGAAAACGGTGACTGGACTTGGAGCTGAGCTGCGCCCTCCACAACTAGATTGAAGGACAACGACTTGGAGCTGATGGGTCCTGGAGAAACACTGTTCCCCAATATTCCCCAATAAAATTTATAAAAAATAAAAATAAAAAAGCTGACAGCAATAACTCTAATTGATTTTTTAAAAAACTACATGCAAGCCTGTAGAAAGTTTATATAGAACTCTTACAGTAGGTCAATAAATTAAGCAACATGATGAGGGTAGGACATCTCAAGCACATAAAGAAGTTAGACAAATCTACGCTAAAGAAATAGCTTAAGAATAGGCATGTATTACTTAAAAAAAATTGTCTCAAAACATGCCTGTGTTAATAACAAAACATATAAGGTTAAGCGAAAACAAGCATTAGATACATACAACAGAAATTTGCAATATACAAATTGCAATAGAATCTATATACAATAGAAGAGGTAGAGAATTAAGTATTCTTTTCAACCAATAAATGCTCTACTTTGAGTGCCTATTTAACATAAAAATTTCTTTAAAAAGGACACCTATCAACCAATCTTCTTCTGCTAATAAATCCTAACAACTTTATACGTTTTCATTGTTTCCTGTATCTGCAATTTTCATTTTTCAAACATCAGAACTCACTGTGCTCTGCAGGGCCAAGCCATTTTTGCCTGCCTAGAACCTATGCCCCCTTCTTCTGGCATCAGCACCATTTTCTTTAGAGGAACTACCCCTGACCAAATCTCGGGTTAAGACGTTTACATAGTTAAAACCCTGCTATCCCCAGTGGTGGGCATAGTACCCCGGCGAGCTAATAAAGGTACTAGCTCTCCCTTTAGCTATTCTATACCTAAGGTATTCTATACCCAGTGACTGGTTTGGGGTTGGCAGGAGGAGTATGCCTACCTGAGAAAGAAGTCAAGAAAGAAGAAAGCAGAGCTGAGATGAAGAGAAAGCAAGTCCAAAAGACATCACTTGAGCTCCTGGATCCAACTATACTTGACAGCCTGTTCTACAGCTGGCCTTTCAGTGATGTGAGCCAGTACAGTTCCTTTTTTTCCTTCAGCCAGTTTAAGCTGGATTTCTGATTCTTGCAGATTCCTGAATAATACCTACCTTCATACTGCTTTTTTACTGTGTTTCCTATATCTGCAAATTTCCGGTCTTCAAATATTAAGAACTCATGGCGTTTTGCCAGAGTTGTTAACTCCTCCATCACATCCAGAGTAAAATCATTCAAAATATCAACATGAGTCTTGAGCATGCAGATGCTGGGCCCTAAAGCATCGGCGAGCTGCAACAGCTCTCTGGACTCTGAAATATCAGCAGACACACACAGATTGGTCTCTTTTTTTTGCATAAGCCTGAGAAGCTTCGATGCAACTGGGTGGATCCTGGGCAGCTCTGCACGTGCACCAAAGCTGAGTTCTTTGGGTGCTTTCTTTACAGAAGGGAGAGAACCATTATGATCAGCTGCCACAAAAACATTCTCCTGAATAAATCTCTTCACTCTCTCGACCATCTCAGCATCGATTTTTTCCTGTTGCTCAAGAATCGCCAGCATTTTGGACAATGTACACACTGAGTGGAGACGGATGCCATGTGCCTGCAACTTGTCCCTGCCTCCCTGCTCTCTGTCCAGCAGCACCACAGCGTCGGTGACCTGCAAGCCCTCCTTCTGAAGAACCTCCACCGTCTCCAAAACACTAGATCCACTAGTAATGACATCTTCAATGATCAAACAGGCTTCTCCTGGATTAACAGCTCCTTCTACAAGACGCTTAGTACCTGAAAAAGAAACAATTCTATTGATTCCAATTTAAAATTATGTATTTTAGTCAACTCACGAAGTATTTTGCAATATAAATCTGGGCTGTACTTATGAAGGGGTAGATGATCTAAATCTTATTTTCTGACAATCTACTTGGGATTTATTTCTGATGAATCTTCAAAATGCCACGATTACCATTTTGTTCAGTGTCTCAATATCCCCAAACTGTCAAAGTTACATATACGGAATATTTACAGTAAAACTAGCAAGTTATTTTGTAGTGTAAGTACCACTTAACATGCTTATGATCAAAATTCCAAATACAGGTCTTAAAGCAAGATCTCTCTCCTAGATCAAGGAAAGTGATGAAATACAGAATAACCCAATATCCTCAATGAAATCATGCCTTTTCCCATTAACAAACCAGTTCATTACACAAGATCAGCCAAAAAGTTGGCCTTTGCAGATGTAAATTCAGGAGGGAAAATACTCAGCAACCATTTAGACCAATCACTACAACTTTACGTACTTATGTAATGCAATGTGACTAAATACACTTTTTTACTCTAACCCCCACTATAGACTATTTTCAGAAAATCTACAAAATGTAAATAACTAAGGCTGTAGACTTTATAGACTAATTTTTTTAGAGACTTATTTTTATATTTTCCACTACCAAATTTGTCTTATTTTGAAACAGAAATACGCGTAGTACTGGGCACTTTGCCCACGTTTTTTGTTTTACCACAGGTACCATTTTTGCACTTTCCCATTCCTTTTCTCTTTACTCCTGCCCCCTCCCACCCGCCCCTTGAAAAACTGGCAAGTTTAACTGAATCAGCTTAGACTAGAACACATGACCGTATTTCTAGGTATATTTAAAAATGAATGATCTTATTCTAAGAAATATTTTTGAAGATAATAAGGAAATAGAAATGATAATTTCTTTATGGGCAGGAATTAATATAAACAAACACTATGCCTTCAAGCCTCAAAAATGCTTTTACTATTTTTATAATGGACAATTTCAAACAAAAAAAGCTTCACAACAGTATAACACCCCTAAATACAGCATCTCACCACTTAACAACTGGGTGAACAATTCTTGTTTCAACTATATCTCAACCCCGCCCCCCATAATTTTTAGAAGCAAATCCCAGAAATCATATGATTTTATCATAAGAATTTCTAGAATGCACCTATAAAAGGACTCTTTTCAAAAAAAAAATAACAGAAATACTGCCACACAAACATAAAACAAAACAAAAACACCATTACTTTCTCAATATCAACTATGGAGTCAGTTCCAGTATTTTTAGATTGAGTTGGTTTTAAAGCAAACCCACATGTTTAAAACACCCACCTGATAAACTCTTTTCATGGGCCCATGAAAAACATATTTTCATTAAAAATTTCATGTGGCATTTATACTGCTTTATAAGAGTAACTTTCTTCATGCATTTCTCTTCATGCTATTTATAAATACACTGGGAAAGTATGTGTTCTTAGAACATTCTGCTGATGAGGGAAGGGCTGGTAAAAATGTTGGGTCTCATAGATATGGTGCAAAAAAAGCACTGTTTTCATTGTGTAATAAATACAAACCATTTCACCCCTAGACTCTAAAGAAAAGGAAGGTGATTTATAGCAACAGTTAACAAATTCCACGAGCCATAACAACTTAAAGGTCTTATGAAGAATATTCAAGGTGACTCTAGTAAAACATCAGTGCCTAGAAAAAGTTCTAGCAGTATCAGGTTACATATCAACTTAATTCTTATATGACTGTTATTTTACCATAATCCTTTGTTTCTTTTCTTCTAATAAGCATTGGAATTTGGTTGGTTGAACAGATAATTGTAGCTAATGGTAAAGCTGTATAAGGTACTCCACACACAGTGTCAAATTTGATCCCTGCATTTTGGGCAGTTTGGAATAAAATTTCTGCAACCTGTAAAGAAAATGAACACATAAACCATGATTATTTCTATTTTAAATGGTGTATAAATAATGTAACATAACATTAAAGACAGTAATACAACCCAGTAGGAAAGTCTCAAACCTGATCATAAAAAAGAACAAATGCCTTTTTGTTAAACTACCCACAGCATAAATCTCAGTTTACAAATATAAAAACACAACAAGGAACCTACTTGTCTAGACTGAGGGTCTGCTCTGAGGGTAACATGGGATGTGAGGAAAGGCTGTGATGTTGATCCCATGGACTAAAGATGGCTGCCAGGCTTCCCAGCTTTCCTCCGTAATCCAGTATGCTTTCAGTATCTAAACCTTTCTATCACCCACGAGTTATATTTTCTGCCTGAAAGAAGTCTTCAGTTAAGAAGTTTCGTAAGAGAAATTAAGAAAACAATCCCATTTACAACTGCATGAAAAAATAAAATACCTAGCAACAAATTTAACCAAGGAGGTCAAAGACCCGTACGCTGAAAACTGTAAGATAATGATGAAAGAAACTGAAGATACAAATAAATGGAAAGATATTCTGTGCTCATGGATTGGAAGAATTAATATTAAGATGTCCATATACCTAAGCAATCTACAGATTCAATGCAATCGCAATCAAAATTGCCATGGCGACGGGTGGAGTCAAGATGGCAGCCTAGGTAAAACCTGAACTCCCTGCCTCCCATGAACACATCAAAATTACAATGGAATTATAGAACCACCATCACCGAGGACCACCTAAAGACCAGCTGAACAGAAATCCTAAAACAAAGGATATGAAGAAGCAGCCACATTGAGACTGACTGGTAGGAGGGAGGGGCAGAGCCACAGACCGGACAGGTGCCACACGCACAGCGAGGCGATTAATACACAGGAGGGACAGCTAGGCTATGGAGGTCCCCCCTGAGGAGTGAGGGGTCAGCCCCACCCTGGCTTCCCAGGGTCCCCATTCTGGGAAGAGGAGTTCCCATAATATCTGGCTTTGAAAACCAGTGGCGATTACATCGCAGAGACACAGGACTACAGGAGACTGAGACACTGCTCTTAAAGGGCTGAAGTACAAACAAACTTGCTCCGAGTCCCAGTACAGAGGCAGCAGCCTGAGAAGGGCCTGTGTCATATTGGGAGAAATTAAACTGACTAACTTTAGGGCAAGTGCTGGAGGGGTAGGGATCGGAAGAACTCTCTGAGGCTGGAAGTACTGGCAGGCACCATTTTTCCTTTGTTGAGCTCTCCTCCCACTTAGCAAGCCTGGTATGGGCAGGTGCAGAATCTGTTGCTCTCCATTAACCTGGCTAACAATGATCACCCTGCCCTGGCCTCTCCCTGAAACCATTCCCCACTCAATCTGCTCACCCAGTTGGAGCCTCTTCCAGAACAGCCTGACTAGGTATATAGGGGGTAGACTCTCCCAAAGGTCTGCAATCCCCACACAAGCTGCAGGGGGCCTCAGTTCACACTACAGACTCTCCCAAAGGTCTACAAACCTCACACAAATGGTAGCCGGCCTAAGCTTCCATTGTAGCTCCTGCCAAGTGGCCGGCCCCAAGTCTGGCACAAGTGGCAGCTGGTCTTGGCTCACACCTTAGGCTCTCCTAAGTGCCTCCTAGCCTAGCACAAGCTGCTGCTTAACGCTGACCAAACTGGAGCCACTCCCCAGAGGCTTCAAACCACTCCAGGCCTCCAGCCAAGCAGCTTTACAACTAACATATAGATGGGCAGCCTGCCTGGCACAAGAGCCTTGCTAAAGTGACTCCTGCTTCCTGGGGTCAGCCCCACACAACAGCTTGTCCCCTGTTGTCAAGGCTGACCCTCAGTCAGTCAGCCTGAGGGTCAACTCCACCCACTGACATGCCAGCAACAATCAAGGCTCAACGACAACAGAAGGGCACACACAACCCACACAGGGAACAGCCCTGGAGCACCTGGCTTCAGGTGACCAGAGGGACTGTGCAGCTGGCCCCATAGGACACCTTCTACATAAGGCCACTCTTTCCAGACCTGGAGACATAGCAGATCAACCGAATACATATACAAAAAACACAGCCAAAAGGAAGAGACGAAGAAACATGCTCCAAATGAAATAACAAAACAAAACTGCATAAAAAGAACTAAAGGAAATGGAGACAAGCAATCTACCAGGTAAAAAGTTCAAAGCATTGGTAATAAAGATACTCAATGAACTCAGGAGAAGAATAGATTAACTCAAAACTTCAACAAAGAGATATAGAATATAAAAAAGAATCAATCATATATGAAGACTACAATAACTGAAATGAATACACCAGAGGGAATCAACCACAGATTAAATGGAGAAGATCAAAGCAGAATATTTGGAAGTCAAGGTAGCAGAAAACACCCAATCGAAACAGCAGAAAGAAAAAAGAATTTAAAAAATGGAAATAGTTTAAGAGACCTACCTCTAGGACAACATCAAGCATACCAACATTAGCATCATAGGGGTCCCAGGAGAAAAGAGACAGCGACAAAAAACCTGTTTGAAGAAATAATGACTGAAAAATTCCCTAACCTGGCGAAGGAAATAGACATAGAATGTCCAAGAAGCACAGAGAGTCCCAAACAAGATGAACCCAAAGAGGCTCACACCAAGACACATCATAATTAAAATGCCTACAGTTGAAGGCAAAGAGAGAATCTTAAAAGTAGCAACAAAACAGTGGCTAGTTACACACAAGGGAGCTCACATAGACTATCAGCTGATTTTTCAACAGAAACTTTGCAGGTCAGAAGAGAATAAACATGAAACATTCAAAGGGAAAGGGAAAACCTACAACCAAGAATACTGTAACTATCAAGGTTATCATTCAGAATTGGAGAGATAAAATTTCCCCCAAAAGCAAAAGCCAAAAAAGTCCATCACCACTAAACCAGCATTACAAGAAAGGTTAAAAGGGCTTCTTTAAGTAGAAAAGGCCAAAACTGAAAATAAGACAATATAGCAAAGGAAAATTCTCACCGACAAAGGCAAATACTTAGTAAAAGTAGTGGATCAACCAATCATAAGGCTAATATGAAGGTTAAAACACAAAAGTAGTAAGATCGTATGTAAATACAATAAATTAAGGGATACACACACACAAGAGGGGAAAAAAATGACAAAAGCACATTTAGACCCTTCTACTCAGTGAGGTCTGCAGCTTTGGCTGGCAGCATATTACGCCTCTACTCCAGCATATTACGCCTTTTAACAAAATTCCCACGTGATTCATATATACTTAAAATTTAAGAAACACTGTGCTAGAAACATCTAATTTGTAGAAAGTGTTTCCTTAGATTGACAAAAAAGAAAAAAACCTGCCTCCATGAAATGTCCATCCTCAGGCCTTAATTCTTACTCCTGGTCGCACAGTGCAAAATCGAATCCTCCCTTCCAAGCAACAGTCTTTCCAAGTATTTGAGTAGCTGCTAAATTCTTCCCACCCATCTCTTCCTTTCTTCCCCACATCTAATTTTCTAGAGATTAAATACACAGAATTTCGACCACTTCTATGAGACAGGGCCCCAAACTGGGTTCCCGATTCTCTTGCAAAGCACGTGGGGTGAGTCAAAGAGCAGGCTGCTCTCTGGGTCCCCAAGAAGCTAACAGTTCCTGGCTTATGGGCTTCTCAAACCGACTCCCCAGGCTGACAGTAGAGTCGACCCTCACGCTGGGTTCTTTTGCTCTCACCTACAGCCCAACTCCTGTCACCCTCGCCCTCCATTCCCTGGTCCCCATTTCTGCCACCCAGCCCAGCTCTCCCGTTTCCCGGGCTGACACCTGACTCAGAAGACGTGGTCGAGACACGATACCCCGCAGATCGATGTACACCGGGGAAGAGAGCCCGCTCTTCAGCACGAAGTGTCCAAACTTGAAAGCCTGCACGTCGTACAGATCCGTTACCAATGACCCCAAAACTGAATCGGCGGCCGCCATCGCCGAGCGCTCCACGTTCGCTCTGAACGCTAACGTGGGCGGGTACGCTGGCCTTGGCGCCCGGATGACATCACCTGATAAGCCCCGCCCCTTCCGCCTCCTTTTCCGGCCGCTGGGCGGGGCGGCTGCGCGCGGCTCTAGATCCTGTACCGAGGATGCAATGGCTGTAGCGACGTGTGCACCAAGGTTTATGCTACTGCTGGCTGTCTCTGGATGGCATCGATGGAGTTTAAAGTCCCGAATAGTTAGATCGACTCCAACATCATGAAGTCAAGCCTTTCAAGAGAGTTTGTATAAATCCTGCCCACTTTTTGTAGCTCAGTGTCCTCTTAATTTTCCCTACTTCTTGGCCAAGCGTGTCGTTCTTTGCCTGTTATTAGCCACACCCCTTCCCCTCCCCCGTTTCTCCAAATAGAGTGTAAGTACTCTTCTCAGTTCTTTCAACTTCATGGCATCCGTCACATGACAATGTCATAGTAGTTTGCACATGGGTCTATAAAGCGCTTGGTAGGTTCATTACCTCTTCCATGGGCTCTAAGCAACCTTGTCGCATCCAGCGCAACATGGGCAGTGATAGAACGAGAAGGGGTGGCTTTGGGTTAAGTTTTAAGAAAGAAAGAAACAGAGACTTAATGCTGTTGAATCTCAGAGGGCCAAGGGTCTCACAGTCATGAAAGACTGGAGCGCAAAATCAGGCCGACTGGTGGCTTTTATTAATTATACAAGGGAGTAAAAATTATCTTATCTATGGTCTGTGAAACTCATCCATCATATCACAAAGGTGGTTTAATCCAATCATCCCCACCTGCAAACAACCGGATGACTTATTTAAGGTGTGTACCCTCCTGGGGATAAGTCTCTCTTGATAAAACTTTGTTGTTGAGCTAAACAGGGAGAGCTGATATTATCACTCTCCTAACTTCTCTCACAATCAGGTGAGAGGGAAAGCCAGTGTCAGCAGTGGCTTCCTTTAAGCAGGGGGAAGGGGAGGCAATGCTCCTTCCCATATTTTTCATAGTAGCTCATTGGGGGTCCCCACATGGTTCCGCCTGTCTTAGGTTGTTCCTCACGTGAGAAATCTTAACCCATCCTTGGCTGGCAAACCATCTTTTGGGGACCGGACAGAGAGACATGAGGTGTAAACATGAAGCAAAGTCCCAAGAAGGCACAGTCTCACAGACTCTTCTTTCCTTAGGGAAAGGTACGAGGGGACAGTCGGCTAGACTGCTGCATGACAGCACGACCTGAAAGAGGACGTATGTTTATTCCGCTTTGTATAGCACAAGTCCTTCGTATGTAGTAAGTGAACGGCAGATGAGGTAAAAGGGACAAGAGTAGAAGAAGATAAATTCATCTGTGTCAAGGTTATCCAGGAGGGTAACCTTGCTAGCCAATCTGAAAATCCAAGCATATTTGGTCTTTACAAATAGATCGGGGGGAAATTCCCATCATGTGAAAAAGGCAATACTTTAAGGAAAATAATACTGAAAAGCATAGGGCTAATAATTGTTACTCATCAAATTGATTCTGATTTTCTTTTATATTTTTTGTGTATGTCTGTATTTTCTCTGAAGAGATTGTGCTGACCAGCCAGTGTGAAGAGCCCATGCTTTGACCGTTGTTTCTCATTTCAAATAAATGCAGTAAAATCTTGATGAAATAGAAGTCAAATGTTAAAACATTCTATTCTTATTGACAAAATAAGCTAATCAAAACACTTCAATCTTGAACATTCTCGCCAAATGACAGTGTAACATGAATCAGTCTTTTTTACACTTAGGTGGCATACGCAGACTCTTTCAAAGCCTGATCAGGTCTGCATAGGCTAATCCAGATTCTTCAAGTCCACACTATGATGCATAAAATAGTGAGGTCCATCCCAAATAGCTTGTCCGTTTGCTAACGAAGTTGCCACATGAAACACCAGAATGAAGTTAATGGTGCACACCTGACGCCTTATTCAGCATTTTTGAATAGAGAAATGCCTTAGAATACTTCTCCAGGCTACAGAGTTGTTGCTTTCTTTCCAAAATACTGGACAAAAAGTGTTGTAATAATAATGCGATATTTTTACCTTGTCAAAAGCTTTCATATGAGGAAAGAGAGAAAAAAATTACTCTTTTTATAAATAAAGTTTTTAATTAGGAAAAAAAAGAGACTACCAGAAATAAGATCTTTAGTATAGTATATTTATAGGAATGCATAACTTGTGAGATGTACATTTTGAAGATTCATCCATAACATTTACTGTAGTAAGAACAAGACAGCAGGTCATCACTTTACAACATTACACGTGAGTGAATTTAACTTACAAATAAAATATTTACAACCTACCTTTACAAAATGACATCGTGTGCATACAAAATGAACAACTGCAGAAAATTTAAAAAATAATAAGATAACCAAAACCCAGAAGATACACTTAAGGCAGACCAGCAAGACACTGAAATAATTAAGGCTGTGGAATTCTTCTGCACCTTGAAAATATAGAGCTATTTATCAATACTGTGGAGTGATTTTAAATCAATTGTTACAAGCCTGATGGAAGTATGTACTTATATGTATATGTGTAATGGTCCCTATGGGGAAACCTGTCCACGTATGGATAAGGCCCTTTATCTGAATGACCAGAGAAGCCCACCTCAAAATCTCAAAAGACTTGGTGGGTAGGGGTCACTCAAAACCAAGAGGTGCCAATGCAGTTTGCAAACCAACTGTTAATAATTCAAATATAAAGATACTTCTGACTCCAGATAAGCAGAATAACCCAAATGATGGCCCCACTATGTTTCAGGCTTTGTTTATTTGGTTTTGTGACCTTCAAAAAACAGCAAATAATTCCTAAATGAGTAGAATCTAACTCTACCCATCAGCCCTAATGGTTTTGAATGACCCTGAATGGTTTTCCAATAGAGAAATTGACCCACCTGGGCTGTCTTCAAATGGATAGATTTCTGCATATGAGCAATAACATATACATACATATTATACACTATATACATGTACAGATGTACATATATCCGTATTTTCCAACAGTTTGCACTTTGATCACTACTGTTCTCTGACTAGGATTACAGTCCAAAGAGTATGTTTAGTTTTTTCACAGTCTTCATGTTTGTCCTAACTACCAGTTTTATTCACCTTCCCTATAGAGTAGACCGAAGTTTGGCAGAAATAGAAGTAAAAGCACCAGGGTCAAAAAAATCAGACATGGAGATGACAGATATGGCTTAAGTTAGTAAGAGAAGATGTATGTTTATTAATTTCAAATTTATAACCACAGTCTTTGAGATCACGGTAACAGTTCCCATAATACTCCAGGATGTGGATTCATTTCTTGATAGAAGTCAGGCATTGGTGGCACTCTTACGCTAGCTATTTGTGGGCTAGCAAATTAGCTTGTTTAAAGTAAGCCTCAGGAGTTGACTCCAAGAATTTATTTGCACGTTTTTCCACCACCCTCCCTTTTCTCAGCTATCTTCACTATCCAAAATAACAGTTATCTGGATAAACAGTCAATCTTGATCATTTGAATAGAAATTAAATCTGACCACAGGTTAGAAGCTCCCAGCAAACAGGCTGACAGGAAAACACAATAGCCTATGAGTATTAATTTCAGGTTTTCCATAAATGTCCCTTAAAGATGAATATTTGTCTTAGAGTAATCGCTTTTTCCTTTCCTCTAACTTCTACATATATTAAAAATGAGGAAGAAATGCCTTTCATAGAAAATATGGCCTATGATATTTCTGCATTCTACTATTTCTGTATAGATTTCTGACATGAATAATATTTTCTAAACATCTAGCGCTATGGACAAATTTCAGCCCTTTTTAACCCTCTAGAATTAATGAAACAACGAGAGCCTTATAGTTTTTAGAAAATGAATATTAACATAGTAGCTCCCCCTTTTTTAGTGGTGTATGTATAAACCTTATCTTTTCTAACTCTGTCCCGGGTTTAATCATTTCCAAATGATCCCTAGATTTTAAATAGTTAAGAAAAAACATAATACAAATAAATCCACTGAAAGCTCACACACGGTGTTTGCCTAAGCTGGACTCCACAGAGATGCTATACAGGAGAGAAAGGAATAGGTTAACATTCCTCAAAACTGAGCAAGGAAGCTGTGTTTGCACTTTACTACAGAGCCCCCCACCCCGCCTTGTATGTGAAATATTCCCTCCTCTATCAAATTCATGGGACAAAGTTTTAGTTAATACACAGAAATAACCACCATCTGCTTTATAACATATTTGCCCCCTCATATTCTCACAAATGTAAGCCTCCATGCTCTTCCACATGGGCAAGAAAAAAGTAATGACGAATTCACGGGCACTAAATCCTGGAGACTATAGGAAAGCAAATATGCTAGTCCTGAAACACCTGATTATCTGGAAAAAAAAAGAAACCAAGGTTTTTCCCTCCCAAAACCAACAGTTCTATTCATCTCTACACCCGTGCATTTAATTTGTCTGTTATCATAAATGCCTGTGAGATTCTGAAGAAATGAGTTGTGATATTAGAAAATATTTTCACTTCTGCCTTCCCAGTGAGGAAAGTGGCTGTTTGGGTTCTTGTCTGTCAATTTTTCCAGAGCAGAAGGCTTGAGAAGAGAGTAGCGGTTGCTTCGGAGGGCATTTCACTCTTTGTGTCTGCCCTAAGAAATACTGGCGAAAACAGTTCACCGACATAAGACTTCAATCATCTCTCCTAACCTTTTTCTGTAGACAAGCTTTTCAATGATCAAAATTACAGGCTAAGACCGAATAACATTTAGACAAAGAGCACCTAGTACTTCCAATTAAAATCAATTTACAGAATTTATTCCCATGAGTTTGCAAATGGTATCTAAAGACATGAATATTAAAAACCTGGAATGTTTAAAGTTACTATCAATAAAATTCTTAGCACTGGCAGTGTGTAGCACTTTAAAAAAAATACCGAAGTATTTTCTAGACATCCCAACTAAGGTATTTTTCCAACAGTCCTGTGAAATGAATGTCTTCCCTTTTGTCCCCCCAACTCCCATTTTAACAATGGGGATAATTGGGGCAGAAAAAGCAGACTTTCTGTAAGAAAGGACGAATCAGGAATAGCTGAGATTGAAACTCAGTAATTCCTAGGCTCACCCTATATTCAGATGTTTCCATTTAAAAGATATTCTAAAACAAAGAAAAAATGCTGCAATATCAGTCAATCTAAATACAACGAACTTCTTTATCTCCCATCCTCCATCTGAAAGGCACTACTATTATAAAAGCTTTGTGAACCACAAAGCAGTGAAGCCAGCTAGTCCTCTGCTTCCTCTCTCCCCCAAGAGTGTTTATGGCTGTGAGAGATCTGAAGGACACCCGTCAATATTATAGTATTTTTCTTAAAAATGTTCCCACATTCAGCTGCAAGTGGATATAAATCTATTTACTTGAAACAAATGTAAAAGATGCAATATATCATTATACCTTTTAAAAATTATTATGGGTTGTCCCTGATTTTTTCCTTCTTTCTCCATCCCACTTTTACAAAACAAAACAAACAAAAACCTAAAACCCTATGCAAGGAATATAAGCCAAGCAAGAACTTGTGACTTTAACTAACATTTATTTTTCCCATTTCAACTGGAAGTTCACTGTCACTAATTCCTAGTTAAGTTTCCATTTCAAACACCACCATAATTACAGAAGTGGACTATTTCCTCTCCTCTCTTCTCTATCACAAAGGAATAAATACGTCTTCCAAAACAGGTACAAGAAAGTGGTCCCTGGTCCTCACCACCGTTGCCCACAGAGCAACCTGAAGTACATTTCCCAGCCCCATCTTCTGGGATTCCTTGTTATTTCCAACTTGCTATGGAGAATTCTGGAACCAGGACTGCTACTTATCCTTATTGGGAGGGACCAAGAGCTTTGCAGACAGGGAGACTCCCTGCTAGTTTCCTTCAGTTACCAACTATATAAAATATACCTCCTTTCTCTTTGGGCCTCTATTAAATTCATTCTACTCTAATGATTGTACTTTGGCTCCAGGGAACAAAATCATACTACTGTTCATTTCTGTGTCCTCCCTCTCCAGTCTCTTCATTTCCCCAACAAGTGTCCTTGGGGGAGATTCCAACTTCACATCTGGACCGTCCCCACTCTGCTGTGAAAGCTGATATACATGCTTTGGCTCTGTCTAACATTCTGTCCACTGCCCTCCCCACCACACAATTCCATTAATGCTCTCCTGTGCAGTCCATGCACGTTGCCCTAGGTCCTATCCTTCGCAAGCAGAGACTCAGCTTATCTGCTGCATGTTCATAAGCACTCAAAAGACTCAGCAGGGGCTCTTTCATCCCCGTCCACTGTGGACAGCACAGAACTTTCCAAGCCACACGATACGGATGTCTGGAATCCTCAGTGCCTGCAATCTATCTCATGACAAGCCCTAGGGACCAGGCTTTCTTCTTGTATGCTATGTCTCATCATGATGACATGTTTACTAGAAGAGTGTTTAGTAAATATGTTTTAAATAGTCAAATATTATATCATAAAGCATTTGTATATACATTTGTTTTTAAATGAATAATATGGAGGGTTAGTCAAGAGAGAGCTCTGAGGAAGGGATCCTTGATGACCCAGGGCCATTCAAAAACTAGGAAACAAATACAGTCTGAGTCAGTTTCCACATATTTGGTTAATCCTGAAAATACGAAGTGCTATCTAGGCTTATTGCTTGAACTTTCTACTAATCTATTAATTTATAATCTTGGATGGGATGAAATGCAGGGTAGATGACAAAGTTGACTTTGAAACCAGTGGAAAAGAATGATGAGTATTTTTAATTCTACATTTCCACTGTGGGAATAAGTGTTTTTCTATATTAAAGTTCAGACTTAGTGTCCATCATTCTTCTTCATTTAGATGGGTTTGTAGTTCTATTTATCCTTCATAAACTTGCCGCTCGCTCTTCTTTCTATGCTGCATGATTTTAATCCTTCAATCCTATTAGAGGAGCGAAGCAATGCCATTAAACCTGATTGGAACAAACACTTGAGTTATATTTTTAAACTATTGTTTGCATAATCGCAAGTTTCAAAACATGTTCTAGAAAACAAAGGGTGGATCATGTACCAACACAAAAACAAAAACTCTTTCCAAACACACACATACAAAAAGAAAAGAAACCATGAAATGCCCAGGTTTAATTGTTTTTTCCACTAGCAGAAAACAAGGGCAATTCGTAATCACCTCGTATGGAGAATATACACCAGAAAGCAGCGTCAGCCTCAAAGTGCAGTGCGTCCTTTCAGCCCAGGAAAATCTCAGTGGCTGAGTGGTGGTAGGTATTGCAGGTGCAGTTAAAACTCAATCTCTATTAGGATGATATATCAGATTTTATTCCATGGCTTCAAAAAAGGACTTGAGACCAGGCCCTTAAAAGGCCTATATGGCTGCCTCCTTTTGGTGAGCACCCCTTAGCTTCCACAAGGGGATAGAAATAAAGTAGGCCAACTTTCTGAGGACTGCATTCTACAGCAGCAGAAGGCGTCAGAAAGTGTTGTTACAGCGTTCATAGGAACGGTAGGAAAGGTTTCTATTTGCCCTTTTGTATGTACCTGTTGTATTCATTACCTATTTCAAACCAAATGTAGACGTAAAAATAGCCCACAACTCTTATGCATTTGGACTGATTTCCTGGCAGGGCTTTCCTGCCAGATTAACTCAGAGCTGCCAGTGAATTTGGGGGTAGCATTTCATATACAGAACCTATGTTAATCAAATACCTGTGACTGAGAGGAAAATCTTCTCATTCACAGATTGCAAAAGGGTAACGTTGCTTTCCCTTAATGCACAGGTTCTGGTAAAAGATTTCTATACAAGACTTATAAAATGCTCTAAAAAAACATGTTGTCTACTTGTGCTTCGTCAAAACAATGTAATGCTTCAGTAAATAAATTACTGTCTTAACTGGAGCACTCACAGTATCTTATGATTGATTTCATATATATCTCTATATTATAAAACTCTGAAACCTGAATGGGATATATTTTACCGTATGTGTTTGGGTATCCTATTAAGAAACTATAGCTAAGTAGTCTAAACCAGAATAGTTGGCATACATGACATCTCTCTTAAATAGAACTTTTTGCTTAAAATTTCAGCAAAGGAAGGAACCTTTTTATACTCAGTACAGTAAGCTTACATTTTACCCACTCATTTTGGAATGCACAATTAAAATTTTGTAACAGCTAATGTTTGTGTTATCCTTGCCACTCTTTTTAATACTTTCTGTGACTGCCTCGTTATCTCTTCTGAATGCCCTTCTGGAAAAGCCCTGCCTGGGCTTCAGGTGATTTTACTGCTGCTCAGCCCCTTATTAGCCCCTGGAGAGGTTTAAGAAGTACATCTCTCGATCCAGGGAACCACACGGAGTGAAATGATTAACATAATTATTTACAGGCACACTCAGTCTTGCTTTGGTTCACACTGCACTTCCATGTGAAACCTCAAGGGCTGGGCCACAGCTATGTTCCTTGGTTTACCCGGTTGACGATGTAGCTCTTCACGTTGGGAATAGGCCGCACGTCATTCTGATGCTTGCGACGTTCTATGAAGCACGCCAGGCGGGAGGTGTCCAGGGGGATCTTGGAGTAGCTACCATTGTGAGGCTGCAGCCATGGATGCTGCAGGCAGGTGGCTGCTGTGGGCCGCCTCCGAAAGTCTTCCTGTAAGATCACATTGATGAAATCTCTGGCGGCATTGCTCACGCCACAGAAGTATTCATGGGGGAAGCTGAAGTCCACCCTGCATACATTGATACACGTCTCCTCTTTGCTCTCATCCAAGAAGGGGGACACCCCACTCAGCATGACATAGGTGAGAACCCCAATGCTCCAGATGTCTGTTCCCAGGGACACGGGGATGCCTTGGATCACTTCTGGAGCAGCAAACTCAGGGTTCCCCAGCAGATGGTGGATGTGGAAATGACCTGAGATCTGGACAGCGTCCTCTAGGTCGATGAGTTTCACTCGAGGCACTGGAATCCGCAGGTCAATGAGCAGGTTTTCAGGCTGAGGAGATGCAAGGAGGCGGGGAGAAGACAAGGCAGGGTCAGCTCTCTGTTTTGACTGCCAGGAGGACTCCGGTAGTTCAAACACAATTCTGCTATTCCTGGATAAAGCCTATCATCTATGGGATGTTCCCTAGGCAGAGTACACAGGAGGCGTCAAAGCAAGCTACACTCTGAGTCTGGGTGTTGCTTCAGACATCATGTCTTCTTAGCTATCCCTTCCGCATTGAATCAAGAAAAAATAATAAATTATTTGTTTTGGAGAACAGGGACTTCTTTTTTGAGCACCATGAAAAGGTTGACATTTATTGGCTTCCTTCTATAAAGTTAGGTGAAGTGGTTAAAGCTTACCTACCTTCGCTCATCCCAGATGTCATGGTGACTCGTGTGTTCTCATTAACTTGTAAATGACACACTTAAATTGGGTAACAACCTCGTTTCTGTTTAATATTCATAAGGACTCTAATCTAAGTAAATAAAATGCATTAGAATTTACATCCCTTAAGGGTAATGACTGGCAGGTTGGACTTCACCATTTCCCTGCTAGGGTTGCTATTTCATATTACCTTTATGTCCAAATGTGCAACCCTGCAGTTGTGAAGGTACTGCAGAGCTTCCATGATGTCTCGGATATAAAAAGCTACTTTTTCTTCCATCAGCTCATCATGATTCATAAGGTAGTCCAAGAGCCGGCCATCATCCATCCTGAAAATAAGGAGGAAAAGGCAAAGGAGATATATTTGTAAAGAAACAGAAAAATAACACACACATCTGTAAGATCTCTCCTATTCCTTCTTATAAATAAAGATCAGTGTTGCATATTTCAGTTAGAGCCCAAAGTTAGTATAATGTTCAGAACTAAAATAAATGAATAAATAAATACATACATACATACGTACGTACGTACATACATACATACAATTACAAATGCAGTGTGCTTAAGGGGAGAAATCTATATAATCTTGTCTCATTCTGTTTTGTTAACTTTTAAAATTGCTCACAAGGTAAAAGTTCTGACATCCCTTTAAGAGGTTAGGTTTCAAAAGACAGAAAGTCTTGAGAGAGAGAGAGATGGGGGAAGGAGGGGGGGAGAGAGAGAGAGAAAGAGAGGGAGAAAGAGAGAGAGACAGAGAGAAAGAGAGAGAGAGACTGAGCTATTTCAGCAATATTGTGATTAACTGGAACCTGGTGGCTGCAAGCAGCCCCACATATGTTTTGAAAATTGCTTTTATGTGTCAATTTTTAGTTGGGGAGAAATAGAAAGTAGGCAAAGCTTGTCCTTGGCATTCTTGACTCCTTTCTGAATCCTTTGCCTTTTTAGCAACTTTCCAACCTTAAAAATTGTACTGAGAATAAGGTATGAGGAACCAGCCAGACCCGGATTTGAATCCTGGTTCTGCCACTTACAGGCAGGGGGCCTGCAGCAAATCGTTTGAACTCTGTGCATTGGTTTCTTCATCTTTACAGTGAGAACAACAACAACAACAACAATAATAATAGCAAGGATTGTACAAGGATGAAGAGAGACAGTGAGGGATTTAAGCATACTTGGTAGCAACAGTAAATGCTCAATATACTCTAGTAAGTACCCTGTGCCCTGTTCAGCAAGCAGGACCAGATGTCAGGCCGTTATGCTCTAATGCGCATGTGGCTGTTAAAGGCACATCCCAGAAAATGCCCAGGCAGAGGAGCCTGAGCCAGAGTCAGAAACAACAGTTGAAAATCCCCCCGGCCAAGTTTCCAATCTCTTCTCTAGCTTGTTCCTTCCCACTGGCCTCTTCTCCTACTTTCCTTGACAGGAGCAAAAGCTAGGACCAATGAAGTCTTCCTTTGCCTTCCTCTGACAGAGCCCTGGGTGGGTTGGGAATGGCAAGCATAGAGTAGGATTTGAGCTTTTTAGATGCACCCTACTTGATTTCTTGTAGCTCTTAAGGGAGAAATTAACTGTAGCACTGCTCAGAGACAAAAATGTCTCATCTACCAAGTTCACCCTTAGAGCTTTTGGATAATGCAGATGCCCAGGCCCCACCATAGATTAGGGAATCAGAAACTTAGTTGCCTGGTAGAGAAAAGCTCTACCAGATATTTGGATAACTGCCAAATGGGGAACCCATAGTCATGGCGTAACCAAGATTTAGCACAGGGTTTGGCTCAGGCACTGCCTCTCCACAAATATTTCATGAACCTCAAGTCCAACCAAGCACCTTTCTATGTTCTTACTGCAACCCTCTCCAAAAATATGCATTTCTTTCTTAGCATTTACCATCCTATATCGAAATCATTCATTTAGTGGTTGGTTTTCCTTATTCAACTTATAACTCTTCAAGGACAAGAATAATATTTTTCATCTTTCTTCCTCCCACTCCGGCCCGGGTCTACACAGTGGTTGGCACCCAGCTGAGTGCTCAGTAAATGTTTGAGGAACTAGTTCAATCCAATATTCCCCTCATTAAATCCCCGAAACATCTCTGAGAAATGGGAATAATTCTTCAGACGTCACAGATGAGAACCCCAAGGCCCAGGAAGCCCAGTGCACTGCCCCAAATCACAGAGCTGGGATTAGAGCCATGGTCTCTCATTGCAAGAATGGCTACTTTCCATTGCACTGTGGCAGGCTGGTCGTCAACGCCTTCTTCAGAACAGTGATCAGCAAGAGTGAAGGGGCAGAGGTTTCGGGTGGGCTGTACCACCTTGGTACCCAAGGGACTATACCTTTTATTGCAACTCAAGTATAACAGGTTGCCACTTGTAAATAATCACTCACCTTTAACAGATATGCTTTTTGAGTTAGGAAGCTCCCAACAAACAGGTTAGGTACTGAAAGGCTGTTTGTCAGTGCATTTGTTAAGTCCAAAGTGACAATCTACCAACCACTACACAGCTGTATAAAGTTAAGTACCACACAAAAATTACAAATACTAGTAACGGTGTTGGTTTTATCTCTTCTTGTTTCTTTTCAACCAATTTAAAAATGTAGTCTACGGATGTTGACATTTTGGCTTTCTTTTTTTCATCATCAATTCATTTATGATAAGTTACTGCTTCCAAGGCCCCCATACACATACACACCGACTGACAAGCACACGAGAGCAAGACTGCATGCAAAGCTATAAATGGAGGCGGTCCTCTACTGAGCATGGGTTCAGTATTGGTCTTCGGAGCAAACGTCTGTCTTCTCTCCAGGCCCAGGGCCTCATCTGCACCAATCTGCTACCATTTCTGTGACGGCTCAGTACTTCTGAAAAGACTTTCTTTAGTCTCTTAAAAGCTCTCTAAACCACTGAGCATGTTCTCTGTTCTTAGTCTGGGGTAATAGTGAGGAGAATGTGACCTTATTGCTTTATCTGATGTATTCTGGGGCCAAGAATATGGTGGCTTGAGTCCTGAGAAAATCTGGAATGAGTAGAACGTTTTGAAGGTTCCACCCTAAAAGGAATTTCTTGGGTGGTAGACTGGGGATAGTATGGCAACGGATTGATGCACAAACCTCTCTCTTTCTCTTCAACTCCACCCCTGTCAATAAGCCTATTGTCAATAGCTTTTCCTAAACTCCTGCCCAGGCCAAGAGTCTAGAACAGAAAGAAAAGGAAAACTAGAGGGAGAGAGATGTGGGTTCAAGTCCCAGTTTCTCCATTTCCTAATTTTAAGGAATTAGTTTTAAGGATCTTCCCTGTCTTTGATTTTCTAATCTGTGGAATGGGAATAACATTTTTATAAAATGGAGGGGAGAGTGCTTGTTACATACAGCACTTTGTAAGCTATAAGACTATTAAATGTAACTGCCAATAAATAACCCAAACAGCTGGGGAACACCTTAGAGAGATGACACCTGTACTTACAGCTCTAAAATCAGGATGTAGGATGTGGGGGACTCGTAGGTGTCATGGAGAGTGACGTACTGCGGGTGCTGCAGGTGCTGAAGGAGGGCTGCTTCATGGGCAGCCTGCTCTTTTTTCTTCATTTTTTTGCTAACAAATTTCACAGCAACATCTTTGCGGGTAGCTTTGTGAATGCACTTCTTTACAATGGAGAAACGGCCTCTGGAAAACAAAAAGGAGAAAGCATTTTGTCAAGATTCATTAATCAACTAGGTATTATTTTATTCAAGGGTTTGTGACATTTTATCTTAACTGGTCTGACAGTAACATTTTGTTAGGAATCCTATTTCCTGGATAGTAGTCCCCCTTTCTCCACAGGGTATGTGTTCTAAGACCCACAGTAGATGCTGAAACGGCAGATACATACCTTTTCACTTAAAAGAAGCACTTTATGGCTGTTGTTTAGCATATGTGAATTGCCAGTATCACTCCTTTTGTGCTCTGGGGCCATTATCAAGTAAAACAAGGGTTACCTGAACACAAGCACTGTGATATCATGACAGTTGATCTGATAACCGAGATGGCTACTAAGTGACTAATGGGCAGGTAGCATACACAGAGTGGATACACTGGACAAAGGGATGATTCACGTCCCGGGCGGAACAGAGCAAAATGGTGTTAGATTTCTCTTGTGCTAGTCAGAACAGCACACAATTTAAAACATATGAATCATTTATTTCTAGAATTTTCCCTTTGATAATTTTGAATCATGGTTAACTGAGTAACTGAAATTGTGGAAAGTGAAACCACACACAAGGGGGTCGACTGCATTTTTAACTATAATATTACCATTCAGAAACATCATTTTTCTTCCTTAGCATTTTAGGGTTCTTTGAGATGCAAAAAACTAATTGCATTTTTTAGTCAATATATTTCTCTGTCATTTTGAACATCAACCACTTTCAGTTTTCTTTTCTAAATAGAGTATATTTCTATAAAATACAACAATAACAACAGCAACAATATTGAAGGAGGAATTCTACTTTATGATAATTTCAAAAACATTTTTAAAGAGGCAATTTAAAATTTTATCTTATATTTATTATCTTTTTATTATAAAAATTTTCTAAAATACACAAAGTAGGAAGAATAGTACAATAAATGTCCTATGTACCAAGCAGCCAGCTTCAATAAGTATCAACATTTTGCCAACCTTATTTCATCTATTCTTTTCCTGCCCCCCGATTTTTTTTTTTTTGGGAATGTTTTAAGCAAAATCCAGATATCATGTTATTTCACTCATAAATACTTCAGTTTGCATCTCTAATTGACAAGGACATTAACAAATATACAATTACCATTCTATGTTTACATCTAACAAAATTGACCATACATAAAATAAACAAAATGGCTCCCAGAGTCAGCTGTAGCCCTACGAAAGTTAGTAAGAGAGTGAAATAGAAGAGGGGAACTGATTAGCAATGGAAGCAGGGAAAGGCAGGACCAAAGAAGTGACAAGCCTGCACCATCAAGGCCTGTCCATGAAGTGCCTTAACCCATGAACAGAGGAGTAAATTATCTGAAGAGCAGTTCATTCCTAAAGCAGAAATGGATATATCAGACTCCATGGTCATGACTAAGGTTGTCTAACTGACTCCTTGACCTGGTTCTGTGCTCACCAAGCAACTTTCTGATAATAATAATTTTTTTCCACTATAGATTTTCCCAAAAGAACAGAATGTGCTAGTTAATAAAACAAGTATTAGGCAAATATTAATTGAATGTCTATTATATACCAGACATCATTCTTGGCATAGTGAACAAGTATTTGGTCAAACTGACAGTTCTATGTTACATCATAAATTAATAAATTGCCTTTCTGGTTTTTAACAGTACTCTCTTATAAGTTTGATTATTCTAAGTCACTTTTTCCACAGGACTTTGCAGGCTGAGGCTAGATCTCCTAAACTTATTGACCATGTCAAGGCACTCCTTGCTATCTTAACTTTTTTCAAAATTTGTGTTTATCAAAGTTATGCATCACCGTAGTTTAATTTAGCTTTACAAGGTTTGTTATTAAAAACAATAGTATCCCATCATCCCACCCATTTTTCTCCTCCTAGAGGCAGTTTAATATACCAGTTTAATACATTTTAGCTGATTATTTAGGTATTCACTTCTATAACTCTAAATATAGTATGTTTTGTATGGTTGCTTCTTGATTTTTCAGTTTTAGTTATCTGTTGACAACCCCAAAATATGAGATTTTAGTCTCTTTCTTCCCTCTGTCTCCACCACGTAGCCACTTTTTCCATCCCCTATCTACCCAGGCAGAATTATATTGTAATCAATATTCAGTATTTACATTATTGCAACTGTCAGTTCTATTCAGCTGAACCTCTAGTAAACTATGAATATTTTTCCTTTTTGTGGTAGAATGCATTCTTCAATCATTTCTGACAAAGAGTGCATGGGAAATAAGTTGTTTGAGACTAGCATATCTGAAAGGTGCTTATTCTACCTATATACTTGATTGTTAGTTTAGCTAGGTATAATTATAGATGGAAAAAAATTTCATTCACAGTTTTGAAGGAATTATTCTATTGCCTTTTAATTTCTAGTGTGATTGATGATGTTAACTGCCAGTGTCCAAAACATAATTCCTAATCCTTTGTATATGACCCTTATAAAAATATTTAGCTCTCTCCTTACTGAGCTCTCCTCCACATTCTTTGGCTCCTGTGGGCCACTTTTTGTGGTTCCTCTGGTCAGAAAGATGGGATTCCCTCAGAGTTTTAGCATTTTGCATCATCAAGCAGTTCCACATGAAAGCAGTGAAAGAAAGAAGAGAGGGGGACAAAAAGAAATTTCCCTGCTTTCTTCAGCTCAAATGGACCTGCTTTTTCCTGTCTTTTGGACAGAAAATGGGTTTCTTTTGGAGTTTTTCCTCTTTGTGCATGCTACACAGTTTCCTGATTTGGCCCACCCTTGGGTCAAAGACAGGAGGTAAAGGGGAAACAAACAAACAAACAAACATACAAAAACAGAAAACTCCCAGCCACTGTTCTTGTCTTTCTTTAAATTTTGACTTCCCTCCCTGATCTCCTTGTTATTTACTTTTCAGAATCCTCAGATAGTTGCTATTTGTATTTTGTCCAAGAAGTCTGGTTGTAATCAGTGGGAGAGAAAGGCTACACTGGGCTTACTCCATTTGGCAGTACCGGAAGTTGGCTCATTTTAAAAATTGGGGGACTAAAAAGCTATTTGGAAGCTCTGAGTATAGATAAGAGGACTGGGGTCCTTAGTATGCAGCATGCATAAAGTCTCATAATCGATCTGTTTGGAATAGGGTTCTGCTGCCCTCAAATGTGTTGTGTCCCCGAAAACAGGGGCCCTCTGTTTTACCCTTTCCAGAGAATAAACCTCTAGCCTTTTCCTGGATGGAGAAGGACAATCATACAGAAGCTGGGAGGAGATCTGGAGCCATACGTTTTCTCCCCAAGTTCAGCCAATCCTTCTAACTTTAGCATCTTCTTTCCCCCTATTTCCAGAGGTTCTGAGTGCTGTCAGTACCTGAGCCTTTGTGGAATTCTGCTGTAAGTCATACTGGCTCTCATTTGACCCCACAACTGATTTGGATTGAGTTTTCTTAGATTTCTTAGGTCATTTGTCACTCTTTCACTTGTTTTATCTGCATCTAACACTTGATTGTTCTCTTCTTCCAATGCCCTGATCCTTATGTGCCTGCTTTAAAAAATTCCTTTACTATAGATTTAGTGAAGTCTCAGGAGGAAGTAAAAATAGGAGCCCGGTTCAACCTGCTATCTTTACCTGAAGGCTTGGTACTGCTACCTTTTTGGATTATGTATAGCTAACCAGTCAGCATTCCCAGGGAATAACTCTCTGGCTTCTTTAAACTGCATTGGTGCCTATATAGTTTATTTCTGGTTAAATATGCCATGCTCAGGTGCTCTTTGCTTCTACGGATGGGTTATCAGAGTGAAGATATTCTTTTTTGCTCCATGGTTTTTATAATATTCAGTTACAAGAGAGCTAATTTTAACAAGATAGTTATATCGGCTTAGAATTCTAACTTTAGGTGTGATGGAGAAAGTTGGCTCACTTCTATGGCCCTCGCACAGATAGCTTTCATGTGTCTCATGTAAGTATCTACATGTTTTATTTCCCTTCTGTTAGCATACAGCATTTTTAAAGGATCTTCTGAAAATATGAGGACTATGTTAAGGAGAGAGGAAAAGTTTCAGGTTGTTGGAGATGAGATTTTTGAAAAACCACTGATTGCTTTGAACAGATCAGAAAATTGACCTTGCCTCTGAGAAATATCAAAACATCCATCTCTTTTAGGTAAAACATACCTTAGTCTAAGGCTGTCAGCCACAAATTTATGTCTTATGGAGGAATTAACTGGGGTATCCAAGTGATAGAACCAGTTTGACTTGCTCATAATTAGGGTCCTATGTAGCTTCACCAACTTCAACGTGATGGAGCAAACTAGATTTCAATTACTACCGCTTATTGTATGACAAAAATTGCTTGGATGTGAAACAACATGTGCTAGAAAACAAGCACAGGCTTAGAGTAAGGTAGCCCAGGGTTTGAATCCTGACTCTACACTACTACCGTGTTTCCCCGAAAATAAGACCTAGCCAGACAATCAGCTCTAATGCGTCTTTTGGAGAAAAAATTAATATAAGACCCAGTCTTTTATATTATATTGTATTGTATTATATTATATTATATTATATTATTATATTATATTATACCTGGTCTTATATTATAGTAAAATAAATAAGACCAGGTCTTATATTAATTGTTGCTTCAAAAGACGCATTAGAGCTGATTGTCCAGCTAGATCTTATTTTCAGGGAAACACAGTAGTTGTGGGACCTTGAGGAAGTTACTTAATCCCCTTGAGTCAGAGTTTCTTTTACTGGAAATCCACTCAAACACTACCTCACAGCGCTGTAAGAATTAGATTAGGTAACTTCTGTATAATATCTGTGCACTATCTAGAACAGCATCATCTACATAATCAACATCACGTAAACTTCCATCGGCCTTTTGGCTACACCAAGAAGATAGGAAAATAGAGCAAAGCTGGAGCTTGGTAAAAGGTGCTGTAATGAAAGACAGTGATTTACATTGCGACTCCTGCCTTAAAAATGGGAATAACGAACATTTTGTCTCTTTCCACAACGTCTGTCACAACCACCTCACTTTGGAAATTTGATGCTTCATTGAGAGTCATCAATCAGGTGTGGGGATGATGTTAATGGCCCCCTGTTAGTGACTGCTCTCTTATAGATATATACACTTGCAGGGTGGGTGGGTGACTAGCAAGACCTACTAGCGCATTCTCTCACCTAGACCACCTGGAGAGACTCATGCATGCACAAGACCAAACCCCCTTTTTGTTCCTTTCCATCAACGATTTTGTGGAACAGGTGATACATTTTTTCTCATTATTTTGTTAAAAGTCATACTTTTATGCTTTTTATTTTTGAGGACACACTTTTCTAACCGAGAGAGAGAGAGAGAGAGAGAGAGAGAGAGAGGTGTGTGTGTGTGTGTGTGTGTGTGTGTGTGTGTATGTGTATAGGGGGATTGAACTAGAAATGTCCATAAAACAATGTGCTTTACAAATGGACATATATAGAGACCAGTACTCAACAATTAATGATTATACATTCTTCTCAGGAACATTTTAACAAAAATTGACCATGTACTACTACTCATAAAGTAAGTCTCCCCAAAAATCAAAGAATCACTATCATGTAGGCCATGTTCTTCAACCACAATGCAATTAAGTTAGAAATCAGTAGCAAGAGGACAATTTGTCAAAGTCTTATACATTTGGAAATTTTCAAACATTTCTACTACCATTGGATCAAAGAAATAAATCATAGTTGAAGGAAAAATACTTAGAACTGAATGATAATGAAAATGCCACATGTCAGAACTGGAGAGATGTAGCTTAAATTATACTTTGAAGAAAAGGTTGAGCTTTGAATTCTTATGTTAGAAAAGAAGAAAAGCTGAAAAATTGATGCATGAAGCCTCCAATTTAAGACGTTAGAAAAAAAAACAATAGAAAATACACATAAGTATTCTATTTTTTTTCTTACTGTAGAGAGAATGCACTTAGTAAAAGAAAGAAACAAACAACAAAAGCAAGCCATTATTCTGATGTGATGTTGTTAAGTGCTCAGGAATGAAGGAATAGAAAATTGGGTCATTACCTTCCAATTTCATTCAGCTCAGTATAAGCTGAATCAAAATTTTCCTTCCAAGAAATGGTGGCACCATCAGCAGCAGCATCTTTAGAAGAGAGAGAATCCATTCATGATATTGAGGAAGTCATATGAGAATAACAAAAAGGTTAACAGAAGAGCTCCAGCACCACCCAGAACAACTCTCATGACTAAATATGGAGTCTAACTCAGTGGGAAAATGCCATGATTCTCTGAAATGTTCTTTTTAAAAATATCATCCAAGGGGAAACTGACATGACAGAGTCAGATGCCCTCCCTATGCCATCTACATCAACAAAGGAACACTTGGGACAATCAGGAATGCAACTTCTGGATATTTTAAAATATTTGGTAGAAAAAATTAAAAGGGAGAGAGAAAAATCACACTGAAGGCCTAGAAAAGCCAGTGAGAATCAGGGCTGTAGGGAGGATGCAGCAGAGAGGGTAGGGGAAGAGTTACAAGGCCAAGAAAGGAGGAAAGGAAAGGAATGCGCTGAAAACATTCTAAAAACTGCTCATTCTCACCCCACTGTTCTTTGGCATTAATGACATTATCCCGTATATTGAATGATTTAGCTTAACCCAAAACACATGCACAAGTAGAATCATTGTAGCATTCCCCGGTACAAGGCGTTAATTCCCTGGCAATGATTTACACACACACACACACACACACACACACACACACACACAGAGGCAAGCACACACACTAATATCTATTTGTGTTGTCTCTGGGGACCAACGCTCACAAGAAACAAAACATGAGCAGTGGTCATCTCTGACGAGGATTTAGTCAGTGGTTTGGGAGCAGAGGACAAGCCAGCAGCGTAGCTCTTCTGACCCTGGTCACCTCAGGCCGTCGGGAGCACAGCTCAGCGGGGCTCAAGATGCCTTCTCTAACATTGAAATCTGAGGAAACGGCCCCAGGGCCGAGGTGTCCTAGTGAGTCCCAGGCCCATGGGAGCAGAGCCATCGGTAGGGAGTCGAGCTGGTAGGCACAGGGCTGTGAAGCATTTCCGGCTTTGGGCTGGGGGTGGGGCTGTAGCCTGAGGCCCTGAAGCGTTTCTGACTCTCCCTGGAGGCTCCTGGGTTCCCTTAACCCAAAGAGACACAGGTTCATTGCCTTCCCAGTACGGTGACCTCCTGTCCCCGCGCCAACACACACAGTCCACTCTCCTGCACTGCCTCACACCTCACTACTTGGAGGTTTCTTTAGAACAAGTTTCCTCTTTCAAAATGTCCTTGGGACCGAAGTGGCTAGGTGAGATAGTGAATAGGTGGGCAAAACAAGAGCCACGTTTGTAAAATACTCATGTGTAGGTAATTATAGGTATATCTTAGTTCAACGCATCTACATAAAAATGTACCCACATTAAGGAAAGATGTTCTGGGTGGCTTGGGGGTGGGGACACGATCAAATATTCATTTTGATTCAAATCCTTCAACCAGGTTGCTTTCCTCTCCTCATTTTAAATTGGTGAGTGGGCTGTCCCTAATGCTGTGAGGGACACTTCTGCTTGGCAGGGGTTTCCAGGGGACAGGGGACTTAGTGTTCCTGTGTCACAAGAGGGGCAGGTAGCATCTGTGTGACTCATGACATCTGTCTGCCCCTCTTTGTTCCTGGTGACACACACAGGTGCCAGGAACCTAATCGGCCCTGGGTAGACATCGGTGGCAAATCTAAATTTTGCTTCAAGACACTTGAAATCACACTTTATGGAAACCCTCTTCACCAAGCCTCTGAAATGTTACTTGACTGAAGCCACCAAGCAAATCTAGGTCCCCTCCTGCATGGTAGCCGACATGCCAATGAACAGCCAGTATCAGTGAGTGTGTGACAGCTGGCCAGGTGCCTTGCGTCCCCCAGCTGGGCTCCTGGGCATGGCTAGAACTCACCATATTCTGGAAGGCGCACAAACTCTGAGGGCTCACTGGGAAGGCTGATCCCCCAGGGGTTACTGGCACTGACTCTGAACTGGTAAGGACTCCCAGGACTGAGGTCTTCGATGACGAGGTACGTGTCCAAGGTCGAAGCTACTGATTGCTGCCAGGCCTGGGAACCTAATGCACAATTTCCAAGGAGAGGGAAAGAGGAAAAAGAGAAAGGGACATTGTTTCAAAGACCTTCGGCAAACAAAGAAAGGAAAATCAACACATGCCATTCAAGAAACAGCTGTGGTCACTGCATGTCAGGCTCTGAAAGCCTGTGGGCAAACTGTGGCAGGTGGGTTCAATTTCCTCTATGACTGAGTATATCACAAGGTGTGTGGAAGCAGGTGGCCTATAGATTCTGTTCATTTCAAATGAGTACGTGAGGGTGGACAGATCATACAGAATTTACAGAGGAACATGTGGCAAAATTTTAATAAGCCCAGAAACATACACATTTATAATAAAATGAGAAAATATGCATTTGAAAATTGAAACAAAATAGAAATGAACGTGTATTGAACACTATACACATGTAAAATACTATGGAAGACATCTTCACATCATTCTCTCATTTGACTTTCTCACTTAAATCCACAGAAACCTTATGAGGCTGGGAGCATTAATCTCACTTGACAGATGAAGAAACTGAGACTCAGAAAGATGAAACAATGTTCCCAAGACAACTAGTTGGTAAGATGAAGTATGCACTGAATAATGCCGAGGTAAATACGAACCTTGTGAAATGTGTCTGTCAGCTCAGCATTAATACTTTTGTGCTGAGTTGGGAGACATAAGAATGAACAGCTTAAGAAAGATACAGAAATAGATAGCTTTATAACTGCACAGAGCCTGTCTAATAGAAGAAAGAAGGGTTAAAATAATAAGAATAATGGAAAGTAGAGGAAAACAGATGATTTGGGGTCTGGGTGCAAGCACTTGCTTTCAATTCAGTTTCGTAATCCATGTATTCAGAGATGTGTTATTAACAATGAACGATACCTAGCAGTTTTGTATTTTAGCTAATTCTTCTTGACAAGTAGGTGTCAGGCTCAGTTGTTCTCAACTGCTGAAGAGATGTATGTACTCGTAGCATGTAAATGTGACAAATTTAAAAATCGAACAATTAAAAAAATTACTATATATATATAGGGGGTGGGGGTGGGGGAAAGCTCAGCTCCTGCTTATCTAGTTATTACTCTGGGAGAAAGATCACAAATCAGCAAACTAGAAACCTGGGTTCTAATGCCAGCCCTGCCTCTTACTAATACCAGCTTTGTGCTCACTTTCCTTAGGACTTCGCTTCCTCATCTGCTGAATGGGCCTGATTGTCCCTATTGGATGATTGGCCTTGTTGAGTAGAGAAGCACGTGAAGGCACTTTGAAACTTGTTATGAGCCTTTACCATTTTGGTGAAAACCACTGCGTGATGTTTGAGACCAGAAGGTGCTATCTAGTCTGGCGCTGAGGACTTTGTGTTGGGTTGGAAGACACCAGAAGGACCAGCTGAGCAACGGCCCGGGGGTTAACAGTTTTATGACTTTGAAGGTCCTCCTTATGAGGAAGAGAAGGCAGAAACAGATGGCCTACCTTCCTCTCTGTACTCCACGGTGTAACCAGAAATAGTGCAGTTTCCTGTGCTGGATGGGGGCAGCCAACGGAGAATCACGGATGTGCAGCTTCTCTCTTGGGCAATGGGGCGGTTAGGGGCTGCTGGAACACCTTCAAGTACAGAAATTAGGGTCAAGTGCTATTTCTGCAGAACTTGCCATCTTGCACCCAGGTTGAACATCAACTAGGAAACATTACCTAATCTGCGTCTCAAATTTTCCCTATGACCTTCTCCACCGAGTAGCATACCTTTTCCTGGGCCTAAGGGAGACCTGGGAGACACACCTCGCTGTTGGAAATTCCTCCTTAGGCTAAATACTGCACATAGGAGATAAAACTTGGTCAGGGAACCATGCAGGAAATGTACAGCAGGCCACAGACAGCTCTAGCAAAACTTCGTTCTCTTCCCGTTTGCTAGAACTTTACTTTGGAATTTTCACAATAGAATTTTTCTTTCCCAGATCTCTGAGAGCCCTTGCAACATCCACTTAAAATGTTTGACTAACACAAATTCATGGAGACAAAAACTAGAATGATGGTTGCCAGGGTTTAGGATTGGGGGACACGGCAGGAAGGAATGGGGGAAGTTGTTCAAGGGGTACAGAGTTTCAGTTTTGCAAGATGAAGTGTTCTGGGGATCAGTTATAAAACAATGTGAATGTACCTAACACGACTAACTGTACACTTAAAATTGGTTGAGATGGTAAATTTTATGTTACGTGTATCTTACCACATTAAAAAATAAATATTCAAAAAGCTACAAAAAATGTTTAACTAAAGTAGACCGTACCTTGCACTTTAACGGTAGCAGATGTGGATGTGGTCCCGTGGTCATTTGTGGCTATGCAAGTATAAATCCCGCTGTCTTGGGGCATCAGATTGCAGATCTTCAGGGTGATTTCTCCGGAATCACTAGAGACATCAAAAGGATGCCCTTCAAACTCCAGTAACGAAACAATTGACTGGCAAAGGGTTGGCACATGGTGTGCTGAGCTGATTCTTAGGCCCAAGGGGTAGTCCCAGTTCTGTTATACACCTTGGGTGATCAGCTTGCCTCTCTATATTCCCATTTCCTTATGGGGAGGCGGGGGGGGGGGGGGGAATTCATGCCACGCCCATCTCTCAAGTTTGTTGTATGCGAGGGATAGGGATAGAAAAATAAAAGAAGAATTAGAGCATGGTTTCAAACACATAAAGTCCTGTACAAGCACTGGGCCACGGTAGGCCTCATGTTAGTATCAGCAGCAACTTTGTCCTCAAATATTTTCAGTCTCATCGGTTCAGGAATGAATGGTACAAAACAAGAGAAAAGACTAAAGAATGACAATGTTCAAGTATTTCAAATTCTACATGTAGGACCCTCAAAATAATTAAATGAATTAAATCAAGGGCAAATTCCTCAACGAAATGATAATTGTCCCAGGAGTCCCTGGGAGATCACAAGGGAAAAACTGCTCTGAAAGGGTTAAAGGCAGAGGTCCCAGTCAGCCCCATTCTTTCCCCATTGGTTGTGACATAGGGATTCTCATCAATCACTGCCTCTCACACTCCGCTCCTTGGGTCCACTGGGCAGAGGGGCTCTGCCGGGAACACTATTTCACACACACAAATATTAACTTACTGGATGAAAATGTCTTGATCCTAAGTGTTTCTTCTATAGATGTTTCTTAAGCATTTAGGGCTTGTTACTGCTTGTGCACTGTGAGCCGTAGTACACAATAAAGTTCATACTTAGTAGCAATAAATATTAACAGGTTGATTGCAAGGCAGTCACAAGTTTTGTTTACACACCCTTTTTGCATAGAAGCATGCTGTGGCTGGATTTTGTCTTCTATTGCACATTTTGGAGTGAGTCGTTTTATTTTCTTCTAAGAAAATTGTTCTTAGGTTAATGGAGGAATGAAATATATCACTGTTTCACAGGATCCTGAGAGGCATGGAGAAACTGGGGTGTGTAAACATGAGGACCCCATCCCTACCACACGTTTGGAGCCTTTCCCCACGTCTCTTGATACAGATTCCCTTGGGGATCCTCAGGAAAAGATCATTAAATATGGTGAATGTAAGTCTGTGACAGTCAAAGCTCTTCCAAAGTATGATTCAGGCTTGACCTGAGATACAAAGGTTTATGTTTTTCCTTATTTGCTCAATGTTGGTCCTGAAAGTAGTCTTTCCAAACAGTTCCTTTTGGTCTCAGGTATGTCTACGTGATGCTGAGCAACATGTAAATATGTGCTGGTCCTGACCCAGGTGTTCCTCAGGCAGAGTGGTGGATTGTAGGTGCGGTGAGGTGTGCCCACAGCTCACAGGCCTGAGTCCACGGCCGTGTGAGTGTCACGAGAGTGCACTACTGTCACATCATGGGTTTTTACTTTCCCTCCCAATTAAGGCCAAGTGTTTACGCTCGAATCTCCAGGGCAGCTTTTCTCTTGGAGAGAAGAGACTAAGTAACCAAATAGAAGCTGCACCCCAGACTTGCCTCCAGGTGCTGCCCTAAGGAGCGGGGTGCTGAGGTGGGAGATCAGCTTACCAGGAGGAGACGGTGTATGTGGCAGAGCTGTTGTCAGTGTCAAGAATGTTCTGGTCCGGGCCCTTCCAGGTGATGGCGGGTTTTGGCCGCCCACAGACTTTGCACTGCAGTGTCACTGTGTCCCCGAGCAAGCAGGTCACATCCACTAAGGGCACGAGGAATTCTGGGGCCACTGCGGTCAAATCGACATAAGTTCACATCGTTCAGAACCAACTTAGACTAAAACAGCCATTTTACAACACAGACCTCTCATTTCCCACCCATGTTGTGTAACGATTCAAATAACCTTCAGCTTAACACTGTTGCGTTATTTTGTCCCATGAAAAAATATTTTAAAAAGTAATAAATGTTTATCGCAGAAAAATGAGGAAATACAGATAAATAAAGAGAAGGAAAAGCTCCACAATGTCATGATCCAGAGGTAACTATTGTGAAGCTTCTGTCCTTTCAGGCTTTACATCAACACTTTCTCATACAATAAATTGGATCTCATTATACATATTGCAAGTCGTGGTCTTTTCGCCCCAACACCTTTTCATCATAAACACCTTTTCTTGTCCCTAAGTACAGAACTACCTGACCTTTTTTTTTTTTGGTATTTTTTTTATTAGTTTCAGGTGCACAAAACAATGTAATAGTTAGACATTCATCATTTATATCCCTCACACAGTGACCACCCTCCTCCCCCCACCCACTACCCCCTGACATCGCACATAGTCATTACATTTCCACTGTCTTTATTCCTAATGCTGTACTCCGCTTCTTGTAACTACATATATATATATTAAATTATAGTTGACAATCATTATTGTTCAGCTTCAGGTGTACAGCGCGGTGATCCGGCATCTACATCATCCCTGAAGTGGTCTCCCTAATGAGACAAGTGTCCATCGGATACCCTACAAAATCTTTACAACAATATTGATTACATTCCCCAAATTGACTTTTGTATCCCCGTGGCAATCTTGTGGTTACCGGTTGTGCTTTCTAATCCCCTGACCTTCCCCCTTATCCCCAGGCCCCACCCATCTAGCAACCCTCAGTTTTTCCTCTATGTCTCTGAGACTGTTTCTGATTAAGGACTACCTGGCCATTGTTTAAAGGCTCTGCCTCAGTGCTGGGTTTGCCATAAGTTATTTAGCTAATCCTCATGTTCTCAGTTCTACTACTTTTTAACTCACCTTCTTGGATGAAATTTGGATTTAAGATCTGAAAAACACAAAGAAACAGAAAATTGTTTAAATCCTAAACGACAGAAAGAGAACAGGCAACTTTTACCCCACTGAGTAAAGGAAGTACACATTAGCGGGATGAAGCCCAGAGTCCAGCCTCTGTGGTTTGCGACCACGTCACCATCACAGTAACAAAGAGCCCCCGGTTTACCTTGCTGTCTACTCTGGTTGGTCCCGTTACTCTGGTTGGTCCAGGCAGGGCCCAGGCGGGTGTACCGTGACTGTGAGCTCTGCTGGCTGCAGCTGGCCTTTCTGTCCTCCACCGCCCCAGTTGCTCTTCCTGCCACATGCATAAAAGTCCATTCTCCTGCCCACCCAATTCAACATCCGTTCAAGCAACGTGATGGCACTGCTTCTTCCCACCATCTCGAATTTTCAAGAACAGGACCTGACATCATCAAATTGGAAAGGTCCAATTTACCACTAACCACTAACCCAGTGGCTTCCTTCCAAACGTTACCCCTTCTCCCCAAAGAGGGAAACTGCTCTTCAAGTAGCTCAATGCAGAGCTTGTCTGTTTGAAGGTGAAAGAGAGAGGTTCTGTCCATCTATCTTGTCCCCAGAACGACATCCTGTTGCCATGTGGCAACCTGAAAACCACTGACCTATGGTTCTAGCTCTTCTTGCTGCTCAGGTGAGGAAATGAGACTTAGGCCCACTGAGTGACTTGTCTGGGTGGTGGAGGCACTGCTGGAGCTCTTGGCACACGCTGTGCTCATGACTCGTGATACCCTGCAGCTCACGGAAGGGAAAACCTGCCAGCCTGCCAGCTAGGGTGAAAAGTTCCCCCTTCTTAGGAGGATGGTCACCTTGATTTTTCTCCCATCTTTGTATTACCTCTAATCGTGCAAGTCTGGGTCATAAAGCCTGGCAGGGTGAAGGTGAACAAAAGATGGGCTTTGGAGTCAGAGAGGTTGGGGCTTATTTAAAGTGATTTTATGCTAATTACATAAAATTTATTAGCATTGATTTCCTTGACTATAAAATGGGGATAAATAATACCTAGCGCAAAGTGTTATCACAAAGATTAAAGGAAATAATGTATGTCAAGTGCTTACCATAAGGCTTGACAAGTAACAAGTATTCAGTGGCTATTTAAATAAAGTTTATCTAATTCTAATCACCTTTCTTCTGCTAAACAGCCTATTGTTACAGTGGCTTATCTCTAATAATTTTGCAGAATTCTTCTTTCCTCCACGATAAAGCCAGAAAGCTCCTGTGCCTTACAATTTGCCCTTTGGGGCATTCACACTTATCCGCCTATATTTATGTCGTATGTTAACGTGGTTTCTGTGTGTTCTTCCCTCACAGAGGCATCCATATGAGCCCTTTGGACCAAAGATGCTACTTCCTCCTTTGGGTTCCCCTTTGCAGACCAGTTGCCCATGTACCACCCGGGGTTTTCATGGAGCAGGCTGCAGAATACTACTGTGATGCCAAGTCTTGGAGCTGAGTGTCTCAGAACTGACCTCTGCAGTGCCGTCTGCTAGTCTCAAAGGGCCACTCACACCACTCTCCAGCCTTCCTTTCAATTTGTGGTTCTCCATCTTTGACCTGGGAAGCCTTAAAAACACAAAAGACCAATGTCTGGGCCTCATGCCTGGAGATTCTATTTTAATCAGTGTGAAGGAGGTCCAGGCATCAGGAGTTTTGAAAGCAGTCTCAGGTGAATCAACAAGCAGCCTGGTTTTCTGAATGGTCCCCTCTATCCCAGGGCACTGATCTCAGGTAAATCAACTCCCTGCCCCTGAGGCTTTGCTGGGTGGGACAGGGGATGTGTGGGGCATTTGGTAAAACTTCTGCCTTTCTCACACCTAAGAGACCCCTCTATCTGACGAGACACTGGGCCATGGGAGGGAAGTATGCCTAAACACGGTGGTCAGCACCACATCAGTTGTAGGGGGTGCAAAGTAGGACATAAATTTACGCACCTGCTTAGGTGAGGTAGAGAGATTGACATCTGAACCAGTCATTTTACAGTCCAACAAAAGGAGACTAAGGATATTTTCTAAAATCAAAGGTAGTTCTCTCAAGGTAGTGGGATGAAGGGTAGCTTTTCACCCCATTTAAAAAACATTGTGTTCTCCTCCAGGTCGATGTAAGGTTTTGTGGATACAGAGATGCTAAGACATGGGCCCTGACCTCAGGATTTATAAAACATCTGAATTTTTGGTGATTTTTTTTTCCTTTCTCTTCTTACCTGGGTTTTTTAAATATTCTGCAGTCAGGATATTTCACTTTTGTAATAACTTTTCTTTAAGGGGGAAAAAAGCGTGGTCAGATAGCTATTAGACTGTTAGGTTCTTCGAGGACAGGAACCACTTATTGATCTTCGTACCTCAGGCCCCGAGCGTGGGGTCTGCCGCACAATGGGCATTTAATACACGGTGGTTGAGTGAATATTTGACCTTTGTTCTCATTTCAGGTCTCCTGAGAATTGAGGACTGGTTCATAAATAGAATCTGGAAATAGGACCAAAAGATCTATAAAATGCTTCTGGGTATATTACTGTTTTCCTAGAGTCTGTTTTCAAACACAGATGGAATGCAAACCTTTTGGAAAAATGATTAAAAAACAATAAAACCCATTGCCTCTGACAGAGGAGGTTCTTAGCGGCGTGTGTGCAGGATGGAACGTAAAGTCTGACAGCAGACAGAGCTCTTAGTATCCAGACCCTAAGGCAGACACGCTCTCTTGCTTTGGACGACACTTTTAGGCAGCGTGGGTCTCAGTTTTATCGGTAAATTGGGAATAATCAGGTGCCCCTGGAAGGTTGTTTGATGTCAGACTCATATATTTGATGACCACTTGTTGAACTGCCCCTCGGTTAGGTGGTGGTGGCTGGCAGGGAGCAAGGCAGACATGTTCACTGTCCTCAGTGGGCCAACAGTCTAGTGGGGAAGACAGAATTAAGTGACATCTATGCAGTGTACAGAACGGTGCCTGGCTGGTTAATGATCAGCCTGCAACAGACACGAAGCACTGCCCCTTCCCTTGTCACATCTCCACTCATTCAGAAGGACTCCAGAGGAAAAGCAATTTGGGAATGCTGCCAACTTGTTGAGCGTCCTGCATCTCCCATCCTGATGGGAGCAAGACAGTGAGTCCACGCCAGGAGACTCAGAGAGGAGACAAATGGAAGAGACAAATGGCAGGTTCCTACGTGACAGATTTTAAGTGGGGTTTCCCAAACCTGCACTGTGCCAGTACTTTTATAACACCCCCCCCCCAACTGCTGCTTAGAGGATTTCTTGCCTTATTCCTCTTTCTCATCACAACCCCAACTGTGTTAAGTATATTATTAAACACACTCACTGTTTCAAGAGCAAATCTTCCTAGTTTGGGTGTGGACTTTATCAGGGATCTTGGAGAGAAAGTTTGCCAAGAAGGGTTCATGGCCGGCTGTCTTGTGTGGCAGGGCTTGTGGGAGGCATTCCTCTGCCGCTTGGCTGGCCCAGGTGATACAATGGTAACACCACCACTGATCTGCAGAGCGTTATGTCACTGGCATTAGCTACTCACAAACTCTTTCACGTGCTTCTTGAAAACCCTGGGAGGAGGTGCTGAGCAGGTGTTATTTACTGCCATTTCCAGATGAGGTAGGGGAGTATGTGCAAGATCATATTGCACATGAAGACTGAAGACTGGCTCTGGGAGCTCTTTCCACCCCAGCAGTCAGTGCAGAGGCCAGGTCTTGGGAAAGTGTTGTGAAGCTTTGTGATCAATGTCAGAGGCCTCCCGGCTTACCTAGGCTTTCTAACCTTGCCCTCCATCCCGTCTCTACCTAATCCTTCTCTTCAAACTCTTCTAGCAAGGACCAAGAGCCTGGGCCAAATTCATGCTAATGCTTCTTCTAACCTTGACTCTGGATTATGCCCATAGAAGATTTCTTCCTTGTTTTTCTTCTTTCTACTTGGAAGCAAATCAGAATGGGGACAGAGGAGGGTCATGACGGCCTTCTCACACTGTAGGGTAATAACTTATGTATTTGTCTATGGCTCCCTATAAACTACCGAGCCCGTGCTCAGTCAGACAAGGACCACGTTTTGTTGACTGTTATTGCCTCAGAGCTTAGCACAATACCTGGCTCGTAAGCACTCCATTTATATTTGCCAAATCAAGGAAAATTTAAAGCGGGAGGATCCTAACTTGGGGGAGGAGAATTGAGAAACTGTCTTGCCATGGACTGAGGGTGTTTCCCTATTTCCATCAGTCAGGACTGTGACTTGCTCGGGAGCTTTTTCGGTCAGTCCGTGCCTGAGATTTAGCCAGCAGTGATCCTCCACTCCTCTTCTAGAGGCTGGCACCTATGGCTCTGATCACGTGCCCATCCGTCATATCATCTGCCCTGTATGTCATTGCCCGGCCAGACTTGTGAACCCTTTGAAGATAGTAAGTAACCCTTTTACATGTTTTACGTATCATCTGCCATGCTGCTTAACATCGCATCTTGCACTTAGCAGAAGATCGAGTATTTGTTGAATCAAATTAACTGAGGTCACGCAATCAGTAGACTAAAATTTAGGTCTCCTGACCACCTTGTCTAATGATCATTGTTGATGTGTGCAGGGATCTGAGGTATCAGGCTGGGACCTGAAGGGTTAGTCATCAGCTGTATATGTTTCTTGAAACCTAACGTTTTCCTTCCTTAGAAACAGTTTGGAAGTCCATGTAGAGTGGTAGACGGGAAGGAGGAGAGAACTGGAATCTAAAATGGATTTGGTCGTGGAGGAAAGATGATGTCTTTATATAAAATGCACGTGTCCTCTCTCTGGGAGACCCAAACCCAAGAGGGCAAGGCTGGTAGACAGTGCGGGAAAGAGCTGCTTAGGAATCTGGTTTTATTTGAACAGCAGAGGGCAGTAGGTGGTAGTGCTTCCTCCTAGATGGGGGAAAAAAGAACCACCATCATGTGGTCCGTCTGCAACTTGGTTTCTTCCTGCGGGAGAGAATTCCAATCGTTTTCTTCATTTTTTTCTTCAAAATGGGAGGCTCGGTGAGGTAACAGGAAAGAATTACAGGTAAAATCAACCAGCCCTGAATTAACATGATGAGCTCATAAGAAATCTTGAGTATTTTTCTTGCAGTCAATGTCCAAGATTCTGTCTCTACATCCTGAAAATAAGGGCGAAATCCTTGTCTGTCTTGAAAACCAGGTGACTCCAGAAGAAAAATACTGTTACCCCATTTTTTCTAAATCCCTCATCACCAGTCATAAACCACAGTTCAAAACTACATATTGAGACAGCCGAAGGAATAAAAATGGTCAAAAGAAACTCAAACTAAATGTCTGAAACTACTTTGAATAAACCAACCTCTCTCTCTCTCTCTCTCTCTCTCTCTCTCTCTCTCTCTCTCTCTCTCAACAACTTCTAAAATTTTAGGTACGGTTCTGGTTTGGCGGTTTAATCCTTCATGTTTTCAATCTGGCCAAACCAGGCCCAGTTTTCTGAATTTGTAGAAAATATTTTTCTGGATGTTTAGAAAATATTTTTCTAAATTTTTAGAAAATCTTCCTACCTCTGCCCATTTCCAAATGGACACAAAACAAGCTGCAATAAAAAAATTTGTAAATGGAACTCGATGCCAAACAGCAATAGAATCGTCTCTGAACTAGTTCCTTACTTACCGACTATTTTCATTATTTAGTTCTAAGTATTTTTTCTTCAACTATGATGTTTTCCGTTTGACCCAATCATAACAGAAATGTTTTATAATTTCTAAATGTATGAGATTTTTTAAAATGATCTTTTCGTTACTGATTTCTAACTTAATTGCATTGTGGTTGGAATGCTTGGTCTGTCTATCTGACATTGATTCCTTGATTTTTGATGAAACTTGCTAATTGAGTCAAGTTTTGTAAAAAGTTTCATGTGTTCTTGAGAAGACGGTATAAGCACTAATTGCTGGGTACAGGTTTTTAGGAATGGCCATGTGTCAATCACATTGTTTTATGGGGATTTCTAGTTCAAATTCCTTTTCTACCTCTCCTTGGTATTTTGGTTAGAGAACATTTAGTGTGCTCTCAAAAATAAAAATAATGAAAATATGATTTTCAACAGAATGAAAAAAAATCTATCCCCTGTCCCAAAAAATAGCTGGGGGAAAGGAACAAAAAGGTGGTTTACTGCTGCGTATATATTGCTCTCACCATGCTCTCAGGAGCCTAGACACCTGCTAGGAAGTGACTGGGGTGGGGACGAGGATGGTCAGTGGTGGTGTTACAACTTCCTTTCTATAAATCACATTGCCAACCTGGAAGCCAAGGTCTTGACTTTGGATACAGTCTTTATGGATGAATGTTTTGAGGTCTCCTCCTTTAATGATTTGATGCTGATCATATCCCTATCCCCCAAAACTGTTTTTACCGAGTAAAACCACCTCTCAGAGTCTAAGGTTCCACAACAGATTACAATTTGCTTTGCGGCTGTGGAAAAGTACAAGGTTGATTTGGGGGTTCCTTTGGAGTCTCCAAGTAGGAATGCCCAGCCTGATGTCCCTTCCCTTCCCCTCCACAGTTCTCACTGGAATACTGTAATGCTTTGTGTTATTCAATTTTGATCAATTGAATTGACTAGGACATGACATTGAGTGAGCCTGAAGGTGAACCTTGACAGCATGGTGGGAGGGCGGAGGAGGGAGGGAGGTGGTGACCTTTGCTTCTCCAATTGCTGGCTCTCAGAGCAGCTCCTCCTGGGCTAATGGCACCTTATAATAATCTCATTAGTTTACAACATAAAAGAAATGAACTAGACCTCCAGACTAGGGTGAGGGTGCCACAGGACATGCATGACTGAAGGGGTACTGACTGACTGTTGGCCTGAGAAACCAATTCAGACGTTTTCAGCTCATGCGATTGCACTTCCTTTCTTGGCTTCTATGGCTGGACTCCTGAGTCACTGGGCAAGGGTGGGGTGAGGCCAAGTAATTACCCCAACTGTCAAGGGATTTAAAAAGTTGCCGAGGTAGAAATTCTCGTGCAACAAGGGAGGGCCTGAACCTGATCCTTCTTAAGAAACTATGTGAGCCTCAGTGACAGACTTCTTTCTTCTAAGTCACATGCCAAGTGTGGCCTCTCGAAGCCCCACAGTCAAGACTTGCTCTTTTTATTGGTTGCATGACCATGACTTCTCTGAACCTGTTTCCTTTAGGAGGGTAAGAAAACTTCGTCTTCACCAGGTGGTTGGAAGAAACAGAAAGCATAACAGACGTGAATGAATATGCAGTGGAAGATCTCCAGGAGAAATGCCAGCTCCAGCAAACGAAGTGCCCTTTTCTCGGTGGCAGAATATAAATCAATGTGCATGTAGAGGCAGAACAAAGCTAGGCAAGGAGAGTGAATCTCTAGGCCAAACCCATCAGATATATTACAAAGAAAATATTTTTAAAAAATAAAATGAGAGGAATTTGATGCTTCCCTTTCTTTTCTCCAAAGAGTTCTTTTCACTAAAAAATGAAAATGCAGAAACAGGCATCAGTGGAAACACACTGGCGATGCCAGGAGGTCAGTCACCTGACTAGGGGTGTAAAAGTTTCCTTCAGTCTGTCTGGCCAGGTTATTTTGAAGCTCTGAATCTGGGACAAGGAATCAAAACAGCTGAGGTGGGAGCAGCAGGCTACCTCTTTAAAGAGGTGGAAGCTGGAGCTGGGGAATGTGGGGTCAGGGAAGGAAAGAAGGGTCAGTTCCGGCCACTCCAATCCTTCTGAGCAGGGAGTGGACACTCTAGTCTGGTCTCAGGAGGCCATTCCCACTATACCCCCTGCAAAGCAATTTTCAGGGACAAGGCACAGAATCTTCTTCCTCTTCTGTTGTGGTCTCACTGTTTTCAGAGTCAGAAGTTCAAAAGAGCAAAGGGTCTCAAAGTCCTTCAATATCACACGTTAGCTCTGCTCGGTGCTCAAAGGGTCTGCATCACTTACAGAAATGCCTGGACCCTTGGAGTTGTGTGACCTCCCACGGAGAAACCCGGGGCTCAGAAAGGCTAACTGGCTTTAGGCCTCACAGCTGACAGTACCCTGACTGGAGTCCAGGTTTTCTGACACCCGTTCCAGTATTCCTTGCATGTGACACTGCCTTTGTGTGATTTTTATTTAAATCATACTTCAGCCTTGGGAAGCTGAGATGGGCAGAAATAATATTCCTCTTTGTGGGGCTGGGATATTGAAGAACAAATTCATACAGAAACATTGGCACAGAAGTCAGGTCTTCTCATCTGTCAGGATTCATGTTTTAGATTAAAACCAACCCGGAGATGGGGTGTTCCAAGAAGGAAGCAGAATGATGGAAGTGGGGGAACAACCAGCGATAACCAGACAATGCCTTTAGGGCACGTTTTCATTTTCAAATATAAAGTTATAACTTCCTCTCTCTTAGTTGCCTCTTCTAAAAGTCTTCCAAGGGGCTGGAGGGAGGAGGGGAATGGGGAGTCGTTTTTGGGTAGTTTCAGTTTGGGATGATGAAAAAGTCTGGAAATGAATAGTGGTGATGGTTACACAACCTGTGAAGGTATGTAATGCCACTTAAAAATGGTTAAGATGGGAAATTTTATGTTATGTATTATTTTACCACACACACACACACACACACACACACACACACACAAATACATGAAGGGGATTTCCAAGTTTCCATCAACTCTGAAAGTCTATGATTCTTAACCTAACTGGAGATTTTCTCCAAAATTCGCTTCACCTGTCTCAATGTTTTCTCTCCCTCATCTCTCAGAACCTCTCCCACAAGATCCCAATCCTGTTCGTATTGTAGAAAGTGACCCCCGGAGTTAAGTATCTTGCGGCTGGCATTTGGACCAAGGGTAACATCAGCATTTAGTCATGTCCCATGTTAACTGGCTGGGGCGGAGATGCAGTCTTTCTGGAATCCTGACAACCTCTTACTCTGATGGATTGACCTTCTCTGCTCAAAGTGGTATTGGGCATTTAAAAAAATTCAGATGCAATTTAATTCACTGGGCTTGACCTAAACTCTGGGCAGAGAATCTCTGTCCCTGAAGACAAAAGCCCAAGTCTGAAAGGTTGGTTCAGGCCTCCCTACTCTAGTATATGATGCAGGCAAGTAGCAGTGCTGGGGTTGGAGGGTGGGTGCAAACACCCAAGGATTCATTGACACAGTCCTCAGACAACTTTTCAGAGGTGGCCTGGGTGTGGGGCCCTGCTTAGCGTGGGGTCCTAAGAGATATCCATTCCATCTCAGAAAGGATCCAGACGTCACAGAGATGGGCATTGGCTCAGAGGGCAGATGCTCAACTTCGAGCCTTGAGCCCTGGCTCTAGCCTGGGTGTCAGTGCAGGGGCAGGGACAGGACTGAGAAGCAGGCAGGTGGGTGTGTGGTACCCAGTATATCACCACGTCTACACTCCTTGTCAATAAAAGGTAATCAGCAGGCTAAACTGTAATGGAAAAATGAGGCAATATTAACTTGTTCCCAAGACAGCCTGGTGTTTGAATTTAGGCCCGATTTGACTCTTCTTTCATGTAGTAACATTTCTCTCATCTATATCTCCCTCCATCCCTACTCCCAAAGTGTAATCAGTGCAAGGTAAAGAAGTAAGCTGAACTATGGACCGATCCTTATCATATTTAGAACAGTTCTCTGAGGGATGGTCACGGATCAGCAGGAGAGAAGTGGGTGCTTGGCCACAAGGGGATTGCATAGACCTGGAGCCAATCTTGCATCTTGCAGCAGCTGATGGTGTGGCCGGTGGTGCTAGGAGTAGGGAGTAGGGGTTGTACTTAAGAATATTCATAAGTGTGTCTCCACAGGGGAAGAAACAGGATGTAAACATTAAAGCAGAACTGCCTCCTTTAGGTAATTGGGTGGTCTTCGAAAGCTTTGTAAATCAGATTCCTAGGATTCAAGGTGATTTATTTTCATCTAATTAGCTCTCAAGGATGTGCCTATCTATCTCCCTAAAGCAGTATGGTGGGACATATGCCAGCCCTGAGGGTAGCAAGCAGCTGGTGTGTAAGCCACGACCCCAGGAAACTGCTCCTTATATGGACCCTTCAACCCACCAGCCGAAGAAAGGTAAAGAATGTGTGGGTAGTGGTATTCACATGGAGGTGGAGGTTAAGAGCCTCTACAAAGCTAAGACTGGAATCAACAGGCTGGCATTAGGCCAACGGTAGGCAGTCGGCAGGGTAGGCCGTAGCATTCGGAGACCTAGCAAGGAGCAGCACACAGGGAACACAGGGCCAGGATGTCGGCTGGGGTTCCAGGCACAGGGGCTTGTAGCACAGGCCACAGGAGTTGCAGTTCAGCTCGGTAGGGCACAGGGACATGTTCCCAAAGAAACAACACATATTACAGTAATCAAGTTCAGAAGCCAAGTGTGAGGCTGGGGGCCAGTCTGGGGCTGGTAACGATGCCCAAAGCTACCATTTTAGCAGCGAGAAGCCTCAAGAAGTGGTGGCCCTCCTACCTGTTTCTCAAGCCAGGTTTTTAAGGTATAGCTCTCTTCACATGTATCCTTGGCCATTTTCTTCTACAATGGACACTGCAATAAAGTTCTACTTACCAACTCCTTGAGAACACTCTCAACTCACATTTAACAGGTAGATTTTCTATATCTGATTTATTGTGTCGGAAAATACTAAACTAGCAGTGCCAAGATGCCTCCTTTCGCTCAGCACCTGCTTATGCGCTCAGAGTTAAGTTCAAGATGGCAACACAGTTCAGAAGAGCGCGCTGATGCTTAAAAAGACCCATGTAGAATATACTTTAGACCATTAGACCCATTAGAATATACCCATGTAGAAGGGCTGCATGCACACGTGCTACAGGGAACCTTGGGTTAACCAGAATAGTTGCCGTTTCCAACCACACACCCCTCGAGAGTTCCAGTTAATTGAAATTTCTGCCTCAACTATCACTATATCGGAAAACTTTCCAGACACACATCAACATAATTTTTGGCTTTCCTCTGTTCAGCACTGACCTTCTAACACCTTTGCTTATGTGCCTCTAGCAGTTCCCTGGGAACCGTCTCACTCAGGCCATGCAGGCCGTGGATGAATAAGAACCTTAGAAATGTGTGCAATTCACAAAGCAGGGCTAAGGTGTGTGTGTGTGCACGCACACGCGCGTGCGCGCACTTCTGCTTATCTAAATGTAGAATGGCGCATCTGATGACACTGGTTAACCTTCTCAGTGTGTGTTCCTCACCTGGTCCCACAACTCCCTGTTCCCACTTCTTCCTTTAAAGAGCAGAGTGGGAAAGTCACTCCTCTCTTAGTTCTCCAGAGCTGAAAAAGGTCCCAAATTGCATCCTGGAACACAGATACCAGGCTTTTCCCTTCCCTCTGCCTGGCCTTTCCCTACTTGCAGATGACATCTCTGATACATGCTAGCAACACTTAGGCGGGAGACACAGGGGCCACCAGGCATCTATAAGCTTACAAGTGTGGGCTCCACAGGAGCTGGTGCCTATCTTATGGAATACAAGGAGCACAGAGCCACAAATCTCCCCCAGCTTCTTCTTTGTCTAAGATACATTTAGGCTATGAATGCAGTATCTACTTTCTCCCACAGTGGAGAATTGCGTTGACCCACACCTGCCAGATTTAGCTCTGTGGCAATACCCGCATCCACAGGGGACTATTTTATCCTGGCTAAACTCCTACTTTCAACCACTTGTCTCTGGCCCAGTGCAGCCCAATTGGTGTCTTCCACAGCTGACTTAGCCTAACTTAGGCTGCATGGTCTTTCTTGGGTTTTGTGGTGGTCGCCATAATATGGTGGTGGATTTCTTTGGGATTAGGTCAAATTAGAATAAGAACAATAAAAATCCACTTAGTCAAGTGAAAAGCTTAAGGCTATAAAAATGTTTTTTTTTTTTAAATTCTCTATTTTGTGCTTAGAGGAAATCTCTAAACTTTTATCCATTACTGGAGATGGAGGCACAGATTTGGAGAAAAGCATTTCAATCAATTCTGAAAGACAAAATAGCAGGGAACGCCAGCTCCGAGTTTACTCAAGTTCTCCAGGATTTATAAATTTAGAATGGTTGTCACTCAGTGGTAAGCCATGTGAGAGTCCTGTTTCTATAACCCCAAATAGTTTCTAGCCTACAAGGGGTTGGAAGTTGATTCGAAGCTCTTGGTAGAGGTGTTGGTTCCACTCCCATAACCCTGTACCCCTAGAGTGTGAGAAAGGTCCCAGGGCAGGTTTCAACCTCCCTGTCTCTAGAAAGGCCTCTGCTAAGGCTCCAGGAGGGGGGCCATCTCCAGAGCTTCTTTTCCTGCATGCTGGGCACAGCCACTGCCCAGGATTCCTGGGGGCTGGACAAAGGCGGGTTCTGGGGTTGCCTTCGTCGTTCCTCATTTGCTATCAGCCAGCTGTACAGTGACTAGGTGCCAGGTCTTTATGAAACCACACTTAAAACATGATTTTGCCAGAGTCTTGCAGGAGACATCAGTCCCAGTAGGACAACCACATAAAGAGGATACAGAGGAGAGAAAAAGAGGGAAAAGGGAGGAGGGATAAACAAAAGCGGGAAAAGCTAAAATTAATGGGTTCTTGACTTTTAGCTGAGCACCTACCATTCTTTTTATAATGCTGTTTTCTATGAAAAAAAAAAAAAGCGTTCTAAGTTTCCAGTAATGAAGTTGGATATTTTCCATATAAAGCCAAACCCGCCAAAGAAGAGAAAAGCAAGCATTTAAGAGAAACAGAAGTTTGTTTTTTAAAAAAGATATCTAGGTTGAGTTTTCTATCAAAACGGAACGGAATTAAATCGTTTTGTTTTGTCTGAAGTTGGAATGGGACATCCAGAGATGTCCTGACATAACACTTTATCCTTGACCGTTAGTAAGATCACTGTCACAGAACACATTAAAATAGACAATCACTGTATGAAATAGGACAACAATAGCTGCTCTACCTCCATGCTAGTATTAGGGTCAAGATCATCACACTCTGACTCCTCGGAACTGTTCGTCTCCTTGATGGGCAGCATGAAGAAGGGGGAAGAAAGAGAACACAGTTAGAACACAGGCAGTTTTGGCGAGAGAGTGAGGAGAACTTCAGAGAAGCATGGGCGATGGGAAATTGGGCCGAGAAAAAACCAGGTGCTTTTAAGGTGAGGGTGCGAATCACCGAGGGCGGCAGCATGCTCTTTTCAGGAGCGGAGGCTGGGGTCGTGTACAGCCGCTCAGCTCACAGGAAATAGCAATGGAAGCAACCGAATGAAGCATGAGTGCTGTCGAATTTAAACTGTGGTCTTCTGCGAGGCTGGCCTTCCCAGATGAGGGTGAAGGAGAGAATACAATTTCTTTTCCCCAAGAAGGACGTTAGAATGAGTTTCAGTTGTTCTCATTTTGCTCAGGAAGGGGAAAAAAGTGCCAGGTAGATAGATAATCACACATTAGAACACAATTAAACATCAGCAGTCTAATTTCCATTGTCCAGAGGCAGATTTTTTTCAGAGGCCCATCATCAAGAAAACAGATCCCATTGTTTCAAGATGGGGGTGGGGCGCAACAAGGGTCTGCCAAACCACAGACTCTGTGAGTTCAGAGTGATAGGTGGGTTATCACACAACAGTAACTTGGATTTCCCCAATGTGCCTCCCTTCCTGCCATGCACAGGCCTGAGGGTGATGTCTGAATTCTGGGGAAAAGAAATGAAACTTTACCAAGGACACCGTGGCCCTTAAATTCCAAACCTCAGACTTCACAGGGTTGAGGGTTTGGAAAGCATCCCTGATCTCTCCTAATCTCTTTACCCGGTGTGTATTTTCTAACCTAGGATACACAATGAGCAGCTTTGAGAAACTTAGTATGAATCAAGCACCTTGCATTTCTAAGATAAAAATGCTGCAGATAATTTTGCTATAAAACATCTGCACAGTATAAAGGCATAAAATAAACAAAGAAGACATACTTACTTATTTGACTCGAAGTTGCCAGGAGAAATAAAAAATAAAAAATAAATTGATCTTGCATGCAAAATCCTGTTAAAACTATTTCCCCTCTGGTCCCCACATTGGGAAAAAAAGTCCCCATCCACCCATATTGCCTCGTGAGAATGCTGCAGGGTGGGGGTAGATGAGGTGGGACACAGCTCCAGAATACCTTACTCACTTTAACAGAGACTTTGTTGCCCAGAATATCCTTGGGTTTACGAGGCCCTGTGGCTTCATTTTTACCCGTGTTCTCCACTTCTGCCCGCTTTCTCATGCGTAGAGTGTGCCATGAACATGACTTCCTGTTGTACCAAAAAATGCACCAATCAAAATGGCAGGTCAGGGCAGAGTGAGGCGGTGGGTGGGCTCGCCACCTGTGGGTGAGTCGGTAGGTGAGGTGCTCCATTCATGCCCCAGCTTCAGAGGCCCCAAACCTGTATGCCAGCTTTTGTGGTGGAGGGCGGCTGACCTCACCTCCAACCGGAAGTGAATGAAAATGAACTTTGACCCTTCCTGATAGATGTGCAAGGTTGACTGTAGCATAGAAAAATATGAGTACTGGGTTATTATACGATAACAAGGGACTTTTTATATAACACTGATAAGGCCCTTACAGGACTGAGGAATTCCCTTCCTGAAGGGTGCGGTGGATAGGTGAAGAACGGTGCGTGGGCTGGGTGCGGGGAGCGGGGGTGGGGGAAAACAGGAAAGACTAAAGAAATATATTCTATAGTGCATAAGCTAATGGCACTTTCCCAGGATCAGACAGAAAGACCCAAAAGGATGATTTTGAGGTTTACATCTCGTTATTTGTATTTGGGCTGTGACCACTCCCACTGTAGTACAGATCAGATTTTTCTGGGGCCTTTGACTTAATGAACAGTTGACCATCACTGATTTATCTGGATGTTTTAGGATAAAGGGGTTTTTGGTCTATGTTCTCAGTGTTTGTGAATCTAGGGCTCTGTTAACTACCGAGAGGTCCTAGAGTTTTCCTGTTGGGAGAAGACCCAATATGTGTTCGCAGGGAGGGGAGGCAGCAATGTCCCTTCACACTATTCTAACTTCTATCTTCCCATGAGGGGGTTGGGAGCTACTTCTTCACAGATCTGTAAAGAAGCTCAGAGCAGAGCTCTTGATATGTTAGGACTCAAAGACAATGACACCAAAAGCCAAGTCACATGCAGCATCAGTGACCCTGGACAGGCATCACCAATTTCAGGTGTGGTCAAAGTTTGGATGAAGCTCTATTATTGTCTGGAATAAGTGAGGTTGGCTTCCCTTCAGTGTCTCCTTGTTAAATGTGGGCCTTTGCAGGCAGGGCTCAATGAAAAGAGCCTTCTTTAAGGGAGAGAGGAAAGAGAGGGGCATATGAGATTTAGGAGGAAAGAGGATACTTCAAAATGTATAGCATCCCCTCTACAAAATTCTACATATGTCAGGAATTTTAAAATGTTCTGAAGAAGGTGTTCCAAAAAATATTTATCACTAACACACATGGTCAACAACCAACCTTCTAAGTAGGCAAGAGCAATCATAGCCATGGTGTTGAATTTTGGGGGAAAGTGGGCTCCTTTAAAAGGCAAGAATCTCTTGGCCAGACCTTTTGTAGCTCCTAAATTGGCAGGCTCTCTGGGATCCGCTGCATACCACTTCCTTGCTCCACTTGCTGTAGCCGAGTGAGTTACAGTCATGGAAGTTAACCTTAGATGATCTCACTCTGTTAATTTCAGACTTTCAGCTCATATCTTTCCCCCCAAATCCATGGCCCTAGCTCCTTCTGAGAACATCGTGAGTCAGGGAGGTCCCTGCCGCAGGCTTCCAGGGCAGACAGCACAGTGTGTGTGTGTATGAATGTGGGGGTGTGTTCCTATGTTTATTACAATCCTCTGGGTCATTCAATATGCTTGATGAGAAAATAGAAACATCACAAATAATGTTCAGAAGAAAGGCTCAGGGTAGTACCAGTGGCAGGACAGGCTCAAAGTCATATTCTACTTCGCAGAAGAAATCATCATCATGGTTTGGGGAGCTTCCACCTCTTGGCCACAAGCCCGGGGATTGATGTGGAAACAGGGTTTCAGTGACATTTATCCTGTAGGCATCACACCAACTCTGTCTGACCTCTGTGGCCATAGCAGGCCCTGGGGAGGGCATGGTGTCCTTCATTGAGAAATGGCAACCATTTTTAGTCAGTTACTCTGATCCATCCCCACCAGCCCTTGTGCAAGAACAGCTGACAAGGAACCAAAATGACCAATTTGTATTTGAATCTGTTCTCTCTCACCCAGCCTGACACTCCTTCTACCTTCCCTCCCATGGAAGGTGTGAAAAATGACCAAAAGACCCCCAGGTGAGGAGGAAGGCATGCTCAATGCCTGGATAAGTAGATCACAAATTATTATGACTTAGTTCTATAAGGCCACTGATTAATAAGAACTTCAATGTTTTGAAGGCCTTTATTCCCAAGGGTTCTTAAAGGGTACCAAAGCCAGGTGTCTTCAGAATAAAATGAATTGGGCCTGTTTACATGTTAGGGGCCACGACTGATTTCCAGTTGGGCCTGCGGTTACCTAGAAAGGCTGGGATGCGGTCAGTAGCCTCTATCCCCCGAGAAAGGCCCAAAGACGCAGTTGTTGGTGACCCTGCTCTGATACCTTATGGGAGATCCTTCCACCCCTGTCACAGATGACCACACGGCATGGAAAGCAGTGGGGAACGCAAGCCAAACACTGCCGTCTATGCCAGTCATTAATTGACGTCAGCACCTCAGGGTCAGATGGACAGCACCCAATCTGCCTCACTCCTCCTCGCAGAGGGTAGAGGAAACGAATAGGGGCTGCTTAGAAGCGAAGCCTGGTGTTGAAGCTTTAGTGACTGTTTGTGTAGGAAACACTGCCAATGCATTCAACCAACATCTAAAATACAGAAAAGAAAAGGGGAAAAAAAAAAAAGGAGAAGAAGAAGAAAGAAGAAACATTTGCATATTTCAGAGTCCCAGAAGAGTGAAATGGGGAAAAAGGGTCAACTAGTCTTTAACCTCATTAAAACATGCTCATGGTGAAAATTTATTTTACATATTTAAAATAGTACATTTAAAATTATTAGTTACATTACAGGTACAATGATGAACATTGTGACTCTCCATTATATTGCACAACCTGACTTCATCCGTATGGGTTTCTTTAAATAGTGCAAAATACTTTTATACAGGAATGTGTTCGGAAGGGTCTTCGCAACCAAAATAAGGAAAAGAAATATCTTACAAGCTACCATGAACATATATTAAAGTGACAGGGAGGGGGAAATTAAAAAAAAAAAAAGAAGGTACAATCTGTACAGAGGAATTGCCATAGACAACCAAAAAGTTCCCTCTCTCCTGGGAGAAGCAGCAGGCCTCTGACCTGTACAGGTCTGGCATTTGTGCTTAGGTAATTTTTTGGTGTCAATCAAAAAAAAAAAAATATATATATATATATATATCAGTAACTTAATACAATATAAATAGAAGTCCAGTCCAGTGAATCCTGTGGTGGGTCAAATGGAGCAACGAAAGGCATGCTTTTGTCACCTAGGGTTTCAGTAGGGTTCTTTTCTTAAGGAGGGGAAGAAAAAAGGGAAAAAATGAACACAAAATTATAAATGAAAAGGAAAGAAAAACCACCGCCACTACCATTAACAACAACGAAAATTCAGAACAATCCAGCCTGGATGCCCCATGCTGTGTGTGGTTCCAGCACTCAAATATTGGTTCCGGTGGCACTGTCGAGATTAAGCAGCAGTAATTCCCTACCGTGTGTTTGCATTTTTGTGTTCTTTGTTTTTGTTTTGAATTTTTTTAATCCACATACTCCTCTCCCGGGGAAGCCAACGAGGCACTTACTTGATGCTCCCGTCACTATTTTCTGCTGCTGCTGCCATGGCTTTGGTGAGAGGCGCCAGGATGCTGCCTGGGACCCAGCCCTCGGCCGCGGGGGAATGGTCACTGGCAGGCTGGTACACCAGGCACATGTTCTGCTGGTTGGCGGCGAGGACCTGGACCACCTCACCTTGGCTCACACAGATTTCATTCTCCTTCAGCGCATAGTAATCTTTGATCACGGCCATGGACGAGGTCCCGTTGCAGCCTCCCAGGTCACTCTGTTGGGGCATGGGGTGAGAGGGACACATACACAAGACGGTTGGTTCACACAGGCTTGCTCTGCATCGTGTTGTGTGGTTAAAAGCCAGATGTCTCACTAGCAGGGTAAATAGCAGGCAGAAGATTATCTTGAGTAGCGACATTATATTTTATAAATGTACTCTGTTTCATACACTATTATAATCAAGGATGAATAGGTAGAGATGGTACCCAGCCTAGGTAAAGGTATAAACACACCTTCCACCTGGAAGCCCCTTCTCAGCATGCCAGCTTCCTGCCAGCATCTTCTGACTAAGGGAAGGAAGAGCGTGGTACCAGCACAGGGATACCTGAGCACCTGGGTAAAGTGAGGTCTGGGCAAAAGTCAAGTTAGGGATAACCCCAGGGGTGGAAAGAACACAAACCCTTTGATACATTTTTTTTTCTTTTGAAAAGCATTGGTCTTACTCTACATTCTGACCCTCTTTGAGACAGGATAACAATGAGACATTTGCCCGGTTCAAAGACAAGTCATCATCTCCCCTGACCCAAGTCCTACGGGAACAGAACGCCTCCAGTTTCCCCTGTACTCATTGATACAAAAGGTCTTGCCCCCGTGGCCTTTTCACGTGACTGACTCTATACCAGGGAAGCTGCTTCTGGACAGACCTGTAACTCCCAGGGAGGTTTGGCTGCCTCCTAGGGCATGTGAGAGCCATAAATTCTTCAACGAGTTGGACAAAATGCCAATGTGACTTCAACTTATTCACAAGGACAGGGTGTTTTGCAGGTGGAAAATCATTTCCAGGCGATGTGATGAAGTAGGTCAGTACAGTTACACTAACATAGAATTGAATTTAGATGTTCACAGTTAATTTTTAAAAAATCAGTATCGCAGTAACTTGAGTAAAAAGAATAAAAGTATAAAATCCGAACATGTAGGTCAAAAAGTAGATGTTCCTATTCACAGACCCACTGAGTTCTAGAGGAAACTGAGGCCTAATCAGATTCACTAACTTGCTGAGATTCTAGAGTGAGTGAATTGCAGAATTTGGAACGGAAACCAGATTACCTGACCCTCAATCTAGCACTTTTCCCCTTTGTTCTCCTGTTCCTACTACCTTGTAGGATCAAAATAACTGTGAAGACTGGGTCTACAGTTAAGTCTATGACTATCCTCATGGTGATGTTTGAATAATAGATTATCTTTGATAAATGTTTAATCCAAGGCTGGTGTCCCCATTCACACACATCAGTCTCCTTGACGCATCAGCCAAAGGTTGGGGAAGAGCTGTAAGCTCACTTCAGCAGCTCAGCATCAGAAAGGGCAATCTCTTCAAAGTGTCAAACACTAGAGTTTTGACTTTTAGATGATCTGCACCACAACTACTCTATTTGTGATAAATCACCTGTTTTCATACTTGCTACTACAATAGTACCTAATATTTGTATAGAGTTTCTGCCGATGGCAGTAGCCCTTGAACACAGAGTGCCTGAGCCACGGGGAATTGGTCTAAAACACTCAATTTGCAGGGAAGAAAGAACTAATTGAGACAAGGTTGTACCCAGTGGGCTATTCCTGCCAAAATGATCAGCACAAAAAAGTGCTACTTCTTAAGGTGAGCCCTGAGGCCCCGCCCCCAGAGTGGTAAGGCTTGGAGTAATGGGCTGGCACTTACCTTGCTAGCCTCAAACTTGTCCCCAGGCTGGTGGTAATCAAACCCTGGACTGCCATTGGAGGTAGATATCTTCAGGGGTGGCAGAGGCGGGTTATAGCTGGAGCCCTTTGGGGGCTTCTCAGAGCCCATGGGGACAGAGGAGTAGGGCCTGGGGCTGGCTTGGGGAGCCCTAGCAGGCTGGGACCTCATCACGGCTGTGCTCCTTTCCTTCCGCTGATACTCAATAGGCGACTGCAGTGCTGCAGGAGAAGAGCGGATAGTTACTCTAAGCTTTGGGAATTCCACTCGATTCGGAGGCTTCTTTGGTCCAGGCTCTATGCCAGGTATAATGGGGATACATGAGGAAGACACTACCCTTGTTTTTAAGGAACTTAGAAACCTACCTGAATAATGAAAATGCAAAACCCAAATGGTGCCAGATGTGAGATACAAAGCGTTGTACAAAAGGAGGGAGAGCAGGCTCTGTAGTATGTGTGCGTGTGGGTACATAGGTACAGATGGTTGTAATAAGGAACTTCAGAAGAGGGCTGGCTGTCAGACTGCAGGAAGGAAGCAAGTGTGAAGTGCATCTGGGGAACAGGATGGAGTCAGATTACCTGGAGCACAGAGCCATGGGTCTCCATGGAGGAAGGGGAGATGAGACAGGTAAGGGAGGGTGGAGGTACCATGGTGTGAAACATCTTTCTGCCAAGGCTAACGAGCCTGGATTTAATTCTGAAGATCAGGACAAGTGATTGGGTTCAATGAACTTGAATGTTTTAAATTCAGATTCTATCACCAGATCCACACTTGAATAACATTAACCTTGTAGCAGTTGGGAGAAGAGATCGGAGAGGCCGATTCAGAAGCTACGAGATAATAACAAGTGAGAGGCCTAACCAGAGCAGAGCCAGTGAGAATGTGGAAGGGATTTGCTGTGGCACGTCTTCCGGAGGGAGACTAGACTCTGACCCAGCTTACATGGGAAAAGAAGGCAAGAATCAAGGGTCACTCAGGTTTGGAGATGGGGAGAATGGTGGTCAAGGAGACAGGAAAAGCTCATTGGACAGGAAAGACATGAACTTTGTTTTACTGAGTTTAAGATAACAAAGTTCCAAGGTCTGAGTCCTAAAGTGGTCAGCCAGGCAAAAGCCAAAGAGGTCAAATTCTGTAGTAATGCCTTCAAGGGCTGCCCGACTATGTTGGTTTTTATCAGTATTCACTGCAACAAATATTTAAGTGGGTTAACAGCTGGAGCCCAGAGAACTTTCAGTTACAAAGATATTTCTATAGTGTTCGGACTGTACTTTAATAGGATTCAACATAGGGTCACACTTTCCTTCTATTTAAGATCTCAGGAGGGAAAGATGGACTCTGAGATCCCTGCACCTGTTTCTATAACTAAAAGCCTGGCCCTGGTCCATTAGTCACATCCTGTCTCTTGAGCGTGTCAAAGTATAGAACAGGCTCCTGCTAGATCTCAGCCTTTCTCCCTGGAGAGTGTTCTGTAGGCATTAAATATTTAGGTATTGATAACTTGTTCAGTAATAGCTCCATAATTCACTAAAATTAGGAGAAAGATCTCTTGGAACCATGTAAAAGTCTGAAACATTGGCTATGCTCGAAAATGTAATTCCAAGTTTTAAGTCAATAGCAAAGAGTTGTGAACCAGCACTTGTCAAACTGACCTCCTGAATCAATGACCTGCTTATATACAACAACTGTGCTAAAGTGTTTGAAAATAGTATGCCTTCTTAAAGAAGCTACACAGAGGCTGGTTCTCTTCCATCAGCCTCAATATGCATAACTTGGGTCTTAGGATCAGGAAAGCCATGTATCATCTGACAGGGTTTGCTTCCAGCTGATGGAAACAGTCTTATGCCTGATCCTGTTTCTTTCTTTGCTTTGTTTGCTAGGGAGCTCACAGATAAATGTGTACTCTAGCAACTATACTGCAGTTTTGTGGTTAAGAGACTAATTTTAAGTTATACAGTTCTGGGGTCAAGTCCTGTTCCATCACCTCCTATTTCTGTGACCTAGGACAAGTTTATTAACCTCTCTGAGTCCCTTTTTTCTCACCTGAAAAATACAGGATAGTAGTACTTACTTTTCCATGTAATATGAAGATTAATTATGATAATACATGTGAAATGCTTTGTGTCATGCCTGGCACAGAGAAAGGATTCACTATATGGCAGCCATTATTGTTACTTCAATTATTTCTGGTTTCAATTTATTGTCCTACCTTATTTTTCTTTCATCCTGTATCAATGAACTTATAAACCTCATTATTCCAGCTTAGAATTAGAAATTCCTAATATAATGCAATTTAATGAATATATTATATGCACATATTTTTGCATAAGATTAGCTTATTAACACAACTGTTATTTCAAAGTTGTATATTCAGACAAAGTATACACAACTTTCATTACTATCCCTCAGGGCTGGCCTGGTATTTAATTTTAGAATTTTTAGAGTGAGAAAGAACCCTAGAGATCACTTAGTGTAAGTTTTTTTGTTTGTTTGTTTGTTTTTAAATCAAATTATTCTACAGTTGGGGGACCAAAGGGCATGATCCAAAAATACTCTCAGTGAGTGTGAAATTGCTTTGAAGTCTTATGTTCTATCTTAAAAAGTCTTCTCATCCTGCTATATAATTTATTTTTATTTGTTTTAAAATAAACACAATGTGTTAAATCCCTTGTCATGGAGTAAAACTGACACTGTAGGGAGGCGTGCCATGGTTTTCTGCTTCTAGGACTGCTGCTGGCACGCCATGGTACGTGCCAGCATGGGCCAAGTACATCATTTCCCCTTTTCACAAAATGAGCCAACTGACGTCCAGAGAAACGTCATGACTTGCCAAGGTCCTCAACTAATATGTCACCTTTAATCTTTCCCCATAGTATTCAGGTCCATACTAGACATCCATCAAGTGCTCTATTTGCATCTTTTGAACGAGTCCGGATTGCAGTACTGGCAAGAAGAGGTGACGCAGTGGAGGGTGGGCCCATGTGTGCGTGCGTTCGCATGCATGCGCATACAGAACTATGTGCTTGTTGAGTCTTCAGGTTTACTTTGTTACTAGTCACACTCTGCCTTCAGCTTCAGGCTCCGTTTCTGCTCAGAGAAACTTTTGAGCTCATCAACTCAGCAGATCAGTACTAGTTTAGAAACTGTATGTCTCCTGGCCAAACTCAAAGTGAAGAAAATCCCAGTAGGGAGTAAAAATAAAGAAATGTAAACGAGGTAGCAAGTCTACTTCATTTCCACCGCCCATTAGGGGACTCCTGCAGGGTCTGTAGAGATCTACATTCTCTGCGTAATCGCCAATTTGTTCTGGGAAGTTTCAAGGTATTGCTGAAATTTAGAGTGCAATCAGCCCTCATTTGTAAGTGCTAATGTCAGCAAGCAGGATGACTTATCCAGGCTCTCACACTGTTGGGAGCAGAGGGGGGAACTTGAACAGATCAGCCTAACTCCCAGTTATCTCTAGATAACACTAGAGAACTTGTGAGAGGACCAGCCATTAGCCACCAAATGGGGAGACATGTCATTGATAGTCGGCCCCTACAAGAAAGAGAATGTGCCCATCTCAGACTTTTGCCCCAATTCTTACCAGCTGGTAATGGTGGCCACAAGGTATCTATCCTATGCGTAGGCTCTAAAAGAATATCCCTTCTTTTGGAAAGATGGGGCTTCTTTATCACGCTCCATCTGTTCCACCTGCACATTCAGGTTCATAAAAAATTCTAAACAAAGTATTTCTGAAAACTACAAAGCTCGAGTCCATGTACAATGTGATCTGGGCTCATAACTCACCATGAGCCAGACAAGGAAGCTCAGAGGTATGGGGCCGGCTACAACGGTCCTACCAGAGGCCAGGCCCAGTACCCACCATTTAAGAAGTCTCGCTGTGTTTCTAAGACTTGGTTGATGTCCTGCACCCATGCCTGCTGGATGTCAGCGTTGGCGGCTTGCAGAATGACCCTCTCCGAAGTCTCCCTGTTCATGAGCGCAAACTTGCAGGGGTCGTTGTCTACGTTCTCCTCCAGGACCAAGTAATTCATCTGAAAGACACCAAGTTGATCCTTTTCATATTTAAGTGGTTTAATAAAGTTCCTCAAAGTTTATATGTCAGGAGACCTATGACAGTTCCTCAAAGTTTACAGTTCAGGAGACTTTTCCAAACTTTTGCCCTGGATCTGATAGCTAACTCCTTTGGTTTCTGTCTTTGAACGACATGATCTTGGAGAACCTGTAAGATGCTGCTGCAGACCGGCACTCGGCCTGTCACTTTCTCTCAAGACACTCAACCTTCATGCCTGAACGTTATTAGGCTGAAAGACCTTCAATGCTCTGGACTCCCACTCATTCCAGCGCCTGTGTCTTAGAGAAGCAGTTCCCCCCAATTTGGCTCTTCCTCATCTCTTCTCATCCCCACTGGGTCCTCACCTTGATGCTCCTTTTGAACATATAGCCCGGGGTAAGGGATCCCTTCCTGAGCAGTTCACTGAAGATGACAATTTGCTCAAAGAGGAACACGCGCCTCTCCTTGGTCCGGGACTGCATGCCTGCATCCAGCTCAATCACGTAGAACGTGTCCTGCTGCAGCAGCTTCCCCTGAGCTGTCAGGGTGCCCTGGTGGAAAGAAGGGCTGGGGTGAAGTAGGTGAAAAATGAGGAGACAGCCACCGTCCCCTGGGCCCACAGGTTCCCTCCTCTGGGGACAAGGACAGCAGACCTGATACCAACAGCCTCGGGGCTCTAGTAAGAGACTGAATTAGGAGCCACCCATTCATCTAGGGCAGGCACAAAGGCCTGAAGGGAGACGGAAGGAAGACTATAGAATCACTAGCAAGCAGCTCCAGGAAAATGCCAGGAGGAAGGTAAAATTATTAGCCAGAAAGATGTTCAGAAATTATCCCGCCCTTCTTGTTTTTTATTAGGAGAACAGCAAGTAGGTGTCACTTGGAGCTAGCAGTGGCTTTTCTGTCTTTGGAACTCTGAGAAGCATGTCTGCCTGGCTCCCTTAGTGCAAAGGCCAAGAACCTGGAGTCTTCTTGTGGCCATGAGCCTAGAACCAACCATGGCTAAGAGCAGTGACGTAGGCAGGACCACAAGTAATCTGATGACTTGGGCCTCTCCTTTCTCCTGCTATATCTCAGGATGAAGAAATTCTGAAGTCTTAGTCTCCTGTTATAGATCAACAGGTAAAATTGGGCTCCCATAGAGAGGTGCCCTTATTTTTCTGGGTCCTGTAATCCTTCTTAAAATGCCTCCAGCTGCCAGGCCACTTGACACCCACTGTAGGAGGCAGAGCCTATTTGGCTTGCCAGCTTCTAACCAGATTTTCAGAGACATCTTCACATCCTCAAAGGGAAATGGCCCAACCCTGCAAGTCTTTACAAATGCTATCAGAGAGCCTTGCTTTTTCTATTGTTCTGTGACAAGACGCTGACATCTGAGACAGAAGCCAGAGGGCCTCCTCTGAACTGCACTCTCTCAGGTGATGATTTTTGCCCTTTAGTGCAAATGTGGGCCATTCTCTGCATGTGATGCCATATTCCAAACATTATCCAGCACATGCGTCATTTTGCTTTCATGTTTCCAAGAAACACCTGCCTCTGCTTGGATCATGGCTCCTCACTGTCAAGGTGAGCAGCCAAACAGGCTTATCTTTACCCTGGTCCAAAGTTAATATTAAGCCAGTGACCCGCTAGCCAGGAAAGCTCTAAAAGCTCTATTAATATTACATAAGAGCCTGACCCATGGGTTAGGACCTTGCCAATGCTAAAGGGAACGCTGGAGGATTTAAAAGGGAGGGAATCTAAGTGAAGGGGCTACCTCCTCCCTGGCCCCTGGCTCTGGACTTCAGAAGGCATGGGGGTCTCTGCATGATCCTTCCCAATTCGCTGAAGGAATACACAGCAGATTCTCTGGAGTTTGATGAAAAAAGGAAATGGTGGTGCCTGATTTAAAAGAAAAATAATTCCACACTCGTGTGTGTGGCCATTCACACACACACACACACACACACACACACTTCACAGTTCCTGTGAAGTCTAACCGGAGTCGGACAGCACAATCAGATGCCATTCCTCCTGCCAGTGGTCCTTTCTCCAGGGACCAAGAAAAAGCCGACCCAGAGTCTGCTCAGAAAACATAGGGATATCAAGGTTTAAGAGCAAAAGGAATTACTTGGCTTATTCAGAGTAGCTTCAGACCTGACATCACCCCAAGGGGAAAAGTGTACAACTTCACGTACTATGACTAAAGAAACACTGTGCAAGAACTCAGGGTATGTTTCTGCTGCATAACCCTGCTTAGTCTCATGCCTCAGGTCTACGGTGGAGAACCAGGCACCTATGGAAAATGAAATGAACAGCAAAGACCCTCCGTGTACTTCCTGGTCACAACAAAGCAATGGAAATCAGACAGGGACACCAGGCTGGGCTGGAAGGGCACGGAAGACAAAAGAATTTGGCTCAAGGATACCATGAATCTAACTCAATAACCCAAACCTGAATATAACGTCTCCTAAATTTACTTACGTACCAGTCTGACCTTCTATCTATTCTAGTCTAGCTCTTCTAGTTTAGCCAGAAAAAAAAAAAAAAGGCTATTACTTTCTTTATCATCTCAACTTCCAGGAATCCCTTTTCTCCAAAAAGGAATCATGAAACCTTAGGCTGCAGGCTTAGTGGGAAACAGGACTAGAAGAGTCACATCTTTCTGCAGGGGCTCAACAACAGCTGCGAACCAGTCAATAATTGCGTCAGTTCCAATTTAATCATATGAATATTCAAAACGGACTATGTTTAGTGAATACACGAGGCGTGGATATACGCTGACAGCAGCTACTTGTTAAGTTTAAGTTACAAAAGCCAATTAGCTTTTCAAAGGTTCACTGTTGTGGGTCGAACTGTATCCGCCTGCAATTCATAAGCGGAAATCTTAACCCCAGGACTTCAGAGTGTGATCTCTTATTGGGAGACAGGGTCCTCACAAAGGGAGTCAATTTAAAGTGAGATCATAACGGGGGGCCCTAACTGAGTCTGACTGGTGCCCTTTACTTACAAACGTGGGGATTTTGGACACAGAGATACGCACAGAGGGAAGATGATGTGAAGATACAGGAAGAATGCCATGGGAACATGCAAACAGCCATTTACAAGCCCAGGAGAGAGGCCTGAAAAGATCCTTCCCTCACAGCCCTCACAAGGAGCCACCCTTGCCTATCCCTTGATTTTGGACTTCTAGCTTATAGCAATGTGAGATGCTAGATGTCGATTGTTTCAGCCATCCAGTCGGTGGTACTTTGTTACGGCAGCCACCGCAAACTAGTACATCCACTGACACCAACATCCTGGAGACATCTACCTATTTCTCCTAAGACATGATTGTCCTCTTCAGAGAACAGAAACGTGTCCTGTGACGATTTAGCTAACTAAAATGTTACCTAAAAAGCCAGCCACTATATAGACCTGTTTATTAGAACCATCCTCTCAAAAAATAGTGTTCCACTTTCTCTCTACTTCCATCACATAGTCTGTTCTCTCTCCCTCACCTCCCTAGCATTTCTCAAGCAAGAAAGAAGAGGGAAGAGGTCATTGCCAGGTCAACAGGTATAAAGAATTTTGGGTCCCCCTTGGGATTCTGCCTCCAGCTTGGGTGACGGTGCTGTGACTTCCTGTGACTTTCCTACCACTGGATATTGTAAACCGGTGTGTCTTGTAGGCCCCGGCATAAAGGAGCAGATGGCGAGTGAAGGAGGCACAGGAGGCAGGCACAGGGCTTCAAAGGGCAGGCGTCTCACAGCCTGGGTTCCTGCTGCCCAGAAGGGAGAGAGCTTCAGAGAGCTCTTAAGGGCTCACCTCAAAGCCCTGCAGGCGTCCCAGATTCATCATGTCATTGCAGCGTTTTGGGACAAGGCACATTAACTCCACTGCTTTCTGTGGGAAAGAACAACAACAGCTCAGGAGGAGGAACGGCACCAGGGTAGGAAGCTCCGTGCTGGAAGACAGGGACCCTCCTTGATTCTAGGAAAGGACACTGGTCCCAGCAGGGACCACTCTCAGCGGAGTGTGGGATTGTTGTTCTAGGTAGGAGGGTGTTGGCCATCAGGACAGGGACTCCACATGAATCAGTGACCACATGTAGGCAGAGTGGTCATCCCATCCTTTTCCTACATTCCCATTATTGTTCATCGACTCTCTTTCCTACTGGTATGTTCTGCCTTTTCTCTGTTGCTTTCCAGCTTCCCAAGCAACAGCTTAGCCTGGCTTATGAAACACTAGAGGTTTTAACCTAAAATAACTGGCCGGAATGGTCTGTAGCCTTTCTGGCTTAAAATAATTCCCATGGTGACATTGTGTCAAAGGACTTCACTTAGGGAGTAATCCTTGGGGGCGGGGAAGGGAGTAAACATGGAAAACTTTATAGGTTAGACTCAAATCGTACCTGGATCCATGGATAAAATTGTACTTTGAAATGCCCAGTGTCTGAAGGACGTTGGAGGGCTCAACTATCCTCCTTTCCCACCACGTGTCACTGGGAGACACAAGGAGAATACCAGCGGGCCTAAGTTCTGGTCTAGCCCAGGACAGAATTCTCAAGTTCTAGAAAACTACTCAGTACGTTCATTAATATTCACCGTTCCTGATCCTCCTGAGCAGCTCTTCGCAAGGGGCTCTTCCTGTTTTACAGGAGGCAGCCTGGGCCCTCTGTCCTCCAGACACAATCTGTCCCCTTTACAAACAGACATCCAACAGTACCCCTAAGAACAGTCAGCATTACAAGCAGAAAACTCACCTCGATATCTGAACACTCCAAACCAGCTTTCTCGCTGTATCTCAGGAAGTCCTAGCAAGTCAGGGAGGCAGGGAAGGGTGTGGAGAGGGTGACATCAGTTAGGAAAACAGCCAGAGCACTATAAAAAACCTAGCGTCACAAAAACCATGATAACACCCAGAAGACTTTCCTTCCCAACAGAGATGGCAACGCTTTGTACTGGTTGAGATATGAAGTCATGAGTCACATTGAGCATAATAGCTAGAGAAAACCCCCAGGATATTCGAAAATTCAAAACTATGAGAAAACGGAGGGAGAGAGGGAAGAAAGAGTGAAAGTAGAGAGGAACAAGGATCATGAGAAGCGGTGGGAGGAAGAGAAGTTAAACCTCACTTCTGTTTACCTCCTATTTCTGTAAGATAAATTAAACCGGTTAAAAAAGTAAAATGTGAGCAAGTTTTAGTTTCTAAAGCCTTTCCTTATCTCTCTCCTTGTTATCCACTCAGATTGTATCTCTTTTTATTTTTTTATTTTTTTTAAAGTGCCAAGTCAGCGCTGGTGACAAAGTAAGAAAGTGGATTGAAAAAAAGAAAATGAAATAACAACCAACCTTAAAGGCAGGAGCAACAGACATGCAATTTATTTGGGGGCAAAGCTGACACGAGTAACCCACAGATAAGATAAAAGCCCGTACATGCCCCCCGTTAGCCCACAGGAAGTGTTGTGGAAACAGAACCTCAGGGTAACGTGGAGCCCGTAAAGACCCTTCTCTGGCCCTGACCCAGACTCTCAGCTCTCTTACCTTGAGGAGCAACTGATATTTTGTTATTCTCTGAATGGGCTTGATAAGGAAGTCACTAAGCGTCAGCCTTTGATTTATCTCCTGTTTTACCTCCTGGAACACAAAGAAGCTACGTTAGAAAAAAGGAACCTAAGACTTGGGATCCTTTGGATCCGGGCTCAGGGCAGGGAAGGCAAGTCTTCGCATTTGCCAGTCAAGTTTTAGACTCTTCAAATCACGCGAGAGGTACCACACAACTGCTAATTTCTCATGAACCACGTGTGACATATATTATCACCTTCTGCATGGCGAGCAGTTTCACACCATATGACCTCACCCCAGTCCTGGGGAACAAGTTGGAACGGATATTCTGTTCTCTCTAACACTCCAGGGCCAAAGTCAGGACTGAAGGGCTTCCCTAGGACACGACAAACCTGGGGGGGCCTTCACCTCAGATCAGCAAACACTACGTTGAGGGCTCTTTCCAAGCCATGGTGTTGCCTCTCCTCAAATAAACACTTGCAGGCTGGGGCAGAACAAACAGTTCGAGGTGCTTGACAGAACCTCTGGGAACGGAAGCAGAGACGATGAGATGACGGCAAGCACCTCAAGAAGGAGGAGGGTCCTTCGCAAGCAGTCTCCAGAGACGGGCAAGGAAGAGTGTGGGCGTGGTCTGCGCTGGGGCCACGTCAGGCGGCCGGAGCTTCTGAAGCATCTCCGTGTCAGTCATTCTGCACAAGGCTTCGAAAGCAGTCTGCACGCTGGGCCACTTCAGCTCCTCTCCAGCGGAGGCGTATGAGAATTTAACTAAGAAGCTAATGGCTCTGTTGAGGCAGCTATCCCTGTCCAGAAGGGGTCACCACGTGCTGTGTGGGGGCCACCTGAATGTGTTTGTCTGGGCCTGAGATTCTTCCCCCAACCCCAGTTCAGCAAAGCCCAAGCAGCTTACTTCAAAGTAGGCGTCGTACTCAGCAACGATGTACTCTGAGCGCGGCTTATTCTGGCAGTACCACACGTAGATGTGCAGCTTCCGCTCCTGCAAAGGCAGAGGGAAAGGCATTCAGGCACCTGTGCACCCTGCTTGGTCTCAGACTCTAGGGGTACGATGCTTGTCTACACACAGGGAGAAGGGCAAAGATATGGTCCACATTTTGGGGCTCCACCGAGGCAGTAAAACATCAAGGACAGAAGAATAAATGTAGCAGCAAGAGCCCATCGTCCAAACTGCCAAGAAAGTTAAAAAGCAACAACTCAGGGAAGGATGAGAAGGAAGAGCAGAGGAGAGAAGGAATTTTAAAATGCACATAAATGAGGCTGGTGGGAGGGGAGAGGGTTAGGCGCAGGAAACACTCACATGTTTAATGAAGAGCTGTGCCAATCTTTCTTGCTCCTGGATACATTTTTCCAGTTCAGCCAGGAAAAAACTAAAAGGAGGGAGGGGATAAGAGAAGGAAGCCACATTCCTCAGCAATGTATTATTTCTCAAGGCTGAGATAAATGACAGAACACTCTCCCCAAACCCTGCCCCTAAGGTCAGATGCAGGGGGAGGAAGCGAGAGTCCCGGGTTCCCAGGACACCCCAATCCTCGGGACAACGTAGCACTTACTCCTTATGCCAGTCGTAAATCTGGTGAATATTTCCAAACACGATTTTATCCTTTCCTCGCATGTCCTCAGGGACACCCTTTTCTTCTATTCTCTTCATGAAGCCCTGGAGGGCAGAGGCAATGGTGAGTAGAGCATTTTCATGAGAAAGCTTTGTGGGCCAGGCGCCACACAGCAGCCCATGCAAGCGCCCACTCTCTGTATGAGTTCAAGGGCAAGTGCTTCTGTGGTTTCTCATTATTCAACCAGGACTTGTGCAGAGAGACATACAAAACTTTTATGAAGTTCTGGGTCTCTTTGCCTCTAGCACCCTTAAGAAAGCAGAAGAAAGAAGAAAACAATCACCTGCTCCCTTGCCTTCTCCCAATACAAGCCCTATCCCTTAAGAGCTCAGAACTAGACACATCTGGCTTAGAAAGAAGTCTTAATATGTTAATACATTAGACTCTGTAAAATGCTATCATATATAACCTCAGTTCAGCTTTAAAGTCAAGTTTTGAGGTTGCACAGGCAGCATTTATCGCCATCTGACAAATGAGAAAGCCAAGGCACTGGGGTGTTATGTGATTTGTGTTATAGTCACACCACTGAGGTCTGACTTCCCTGGATCTCAGCCTCCAGATTCCCAAGCCCTCCACATCTAGGCTGACTGCAGATGGAGGTGGCTGTACCTCTGCCTGCCCCATCCTTCCTTGGAGAAGAAAACAACTTTCCATAAGGTAGAAGTCAGGTCTTCTATATGCCAGGTTAGTCTGTTTATGCAAGGTTCAGGATAAGCGAATACAAACCCTAAGTCAGCAGTTTCCATAGGATGGGGATCTGTAGGTCCCATGTGGAACTGGCAAGTGATTCAGATATCAATTTTTAGACTTCACATTCTTTTGTTTAATGTGTTTAACAACAGGACTCTAAGCCATCTAAATTATCCACTTACTTTCTTAGATTTTCTTATCCAAGTGTCTACATCCCACTAAAGTAAACCCCTATGGAGAGAGAGCTGTTTTATTTACTATGAAGTTGACTCTGAACTGTGGACCTGTCAATCTTGCCTTATTGGTGGTTTTTCCTTTGTCCTGTCGGTAGCTCTAATCAAGAGGCTACAACATTTGGGGCCCTATCTCCCTCTAAATCTCTTATAATATTTCAAGAGGAAAAGAGAAAAAAAAAACACCTTACCTACATATTCTATGTGACCTATTACCATTTTTAGTTTCATTCCTGCAAACACCAAGAGAGAGTAAAATATATATCCTCACGTTGAAACACCTTGGCCCAGGTAGGGTCCAAGATGCCCCTGGTTCGGTGACCACAGACCCACCCTGGACCATCTACTCACCTCCACCACAATCCCCAGATCCTTGACGTAGTCTTTCTCTGTCTGTACCAGCTCATTCAGGACAAACCTGAGTAGGAGATGAAGAACAATGAGGGTACCGCTTGACAGTGAAGCAAGACATCTTCACACTCAAGTTCACAGGAAAGTTACTGTGGCTCGGCAATGACAAGACCACCAAAAGCCCGCCTACACGTGGCACCCGTCAGAAAGGTGCTTACTGGTGCTCTCTCTACAAGAGCCCCCACTGAATTGCTGAGGGCACCGAGGCCCAGAGGGCATTCCCAGATGGCACACAATAGCCGGAACGTCGCGGAGCCCAGCATTCTTCTTTCTAGTCATTATGCTTCTTCCTCCCTCACCTATAACTGAGCAGTTGTATGGACACAGGGCAGAAAGAAGGACAACCAGTTTGGCAAAACTGAGTTATGAAAGCTTTGAGGCCAAGGGATCAACGTGAGACTTTTCTTCCTTCATTTGAGCTCCCTTCTTCCCTTCACAAGAGGAGAAAGACATTTGTTTGATAACCACCCTTTCAGGCCTCAGACATCAAGTGAAGCTTTTGAGATACAAAAGCTACAGTTATTCCGACAGGTCTCCATGGTAACTGGCTTGCAAAGCCCCCAGTCAAGACCTGCAAGACTGACGGCAGATATTCCAGAATCACAGCTTTGAATGAGCAATCTTCCCACCCCCACCAGATGTGGGACTTAACAACTTCAAGGACATTTGCTTTCTTGGTTTCTTTCTTGTTAATGATTTCTTCCTCTTGGAGCATTTACTTTGTGCCAGTTGCTTCATCTGAGTTTTCTCATGCTTATTACAAGGTAGGTATTGTAAGCGCTATTGTACGTAGAGGAAAACACTCAGGCAGTATGCCCAAGAGGACAAAGTGAGGAGCAGAGTTGAGATTTGAACCCAGTTGTACAAGAGTCCAAGGAGTCTGTTCTTTCACTGTCGCCCGCTGCCTGGGAAACTACTCAGACTGGCTCTCTGGAGTCCCTCAGGCACCAAACCCAAACACTTCTCTTTCTGTCCAGACAGTAAAGAGCTGGACACAAAATACTCATGGCTGTGCACTGGGGTAGGCTAGGTGCTGTGTGTCTTACTGGAGTCTGACTCGGATTATCTAAGGTGGAGAGAGTTTTGCCTGGAGCCACACAACTGCATTTTTGGCCCATGTAGCAGAAGGGATAAAGTTCTGACATGTCAAAAAGGGGCCCCAGCACCAGGGTTGTAACCGTTCTGAATCCAGGAAGAATATATCTAAAATTCTTCATCTATACAGCACAGAGAAGCCACCAAATCCCTGGGTCTGGGGCCTCAGGGCCAGGGGGAGGAAGCCAGAGGAACACATGCTACTTTATCAGCATGTCCAGCACTGCTAACCAGTACCCTCTCTCTAATACACACAATCCTGTGTTGTAGGCCACAGGAAGGAACTGGCAAGGCCAAATAAAAGCATTTAAATATATCCTTAGTTCAGCCTAAGTTACTGCTTGGAAGAAAGTGGTAAACGAAAACCCACAGGCAAGTTAGAGTGGGAATTTGGGGCTGGACGGGCCCTCTGGAGATGAAGTCCAGCTCTCTGTCTCCGGGTGATGTTTTTATCCTAAACTATCTACTGACCAATGGAGGGCTGTCTTGGGCTTTCCAGCCTCTAGGGAAGGGACTGGACCAGACACTGATAGTGGACCTGGCATCACTTCTCTTGAAGGATCTAATTCTCTAATTCTCCCCAAACTTCCTGCAACCTTTGCCCATCATCCACTGCACACACACACCGCACCAGGGTCGAATATGGGGAAGCCACTTACATCCTGCCTCTCAGGGCCTTCGCTTTCTGTTCTTCTTCCAGGTTTCTAGTAGGTGTGGGCGGGGTCATCCCCTCATTCAGGCAGCCTGCAGGGTCTTTCAAGCTTCCCCGGTATGAGCCTCCTTCTAGGCTCTGGGAGAGAAGAATAAATAGCCTTAAAGAAGTATACACTGAGAAGTCATCTGGAAGGCCCTGTGTCCCCCCAGCCTAGCCACGGGCAACTTGGTAGGTGAGTAGCCAAGGCTCTTCTCACCCACCCTCAGTGAAGCCCCAGAAAACCAGAGACTCCCATCTTCCTGCAGCAGGGAGACCTCAGCTTCCTGCCACCGTCTCAAGCAATCAGCACGTGCTTGGTGTCATATGCTGCCAATTTCCCAGACATAATAAAAATTGTCAGTGTGACTTATCTCTGGGTAAGAGCTCCAAACTGATCCTCGAAACTCTACGCTACACAAACAGTCAGACAAGAAAATCAATTGTAGGAGCATTAAATGCAAACGATAAGGGGAAGGTAGTGACTGAAAAACTAGTTTGGTAAAACCATGTTTGTTTAATCAGCTACAATTGGTTTTTTGAAGAGGTCAATAGATTTAGTCTTTTCTAAAAACATCTTTGCTAAGGTCATTTAGCAAGGGCTTTCCTTCATTTATTAATCACTTTAATTTCTTTTAATTAAGTTGCTGCAGGATTAAGAAACAAATTAAAGGGATTAATATGGTACTCTAGAAAGAGGGAAGTGTAAAGGATTCTAACCCAAGATTGGCTAGTGACTGGATGACTTTCAGTGAAACAGCTCAAATTGTTACATGCTTCAGTTTTCCTCAATTTTCACATCAGAATGCTCCTTTCTACAGATTTCTAAGGACTAAACAGAGACAATAGTTGTACAACCCCTTGAAAAATTAAAAATACTCCACAAATGATGAGTTCCCTCCCACCATGGGTGAAGCTGTTGACAATAAGGAAACTCAAAATGGAGTCAATTACCACCCGTTTTCCCCCTTCCCCTCTGGTAACCACTAAACCTATGTAACTTTACTAACAACTGTCACCCCAATAAACTTTAATTGAAAAGAAAATGGAGTCAATCTGTCAATCTTAACATTTTCACAAGTGCCGTGGAAGAAAGATCACACAGTAACACCCAGCATTTCCTTATGCAAATTGGCAGAAGCAATGAGGCTAAATAGTACGGCTGGAGATCAAGGTCAAGGTGAGCAACAGTAAAACAGATCACCATACAAAATGCCTGTGCCCTGTAGCCGCTGTGGCTACAGGGAAAGGCTGCATTTCAATAGTCTTTGAAAACATCAGCCCTAAGCTTAAAGTCACAAAGACCAAGAAGTGTTCAAAAAGGTAATAGGAACAAAAGGCTTCAGCAAGGTCTTAACCTGCACTGGGAGCATCTGTCATGAATTCTCTTAGCTGTTGTATTTCAACATAGGACAAACAGAGGTAGAAAAAGTCCAGGGAAATGAAAACAAAAAGTGAAGAGGGGCTCAGTGGGCCACTATATGAAAACAGGTAGAGCATATTAAGACTTGAAACTGAAAATTAAGAAGAGATGTCAACCTTCTTTCCCCCTATTTTATCCCCAAATAAACAGAATGAGCCAAGGGCCAAATATGAGTTTGTTACCAACACTAGAAACTAGAATTAAGAGGACAGCGTCTTTAAGCTTGAGAAATAGAATTTCTTTTAACTTGACAGGAAGGTATTTTATAGAACAAGTAATCAACCATGGAAGTTGTTGTCCAGAGAAGCAGCATAGGCTAAAAATATAGAAAGGTCAAGAAGAGTTTAGCTAAATTTATAGGTTCAGGATCTGTAACCAGTTATTAAGGAAATGAGTGTCTGGTGCTGAGGCTTGACAAGCCACCGGAGAGGCAGGCTTTCAAATGACATGTGACATGTCCCCTGGTGCCATCACCAGAGACAGGCTCCCCAGGCAGATGGACGCAGCTGGTGATTGATCTGATTACACGCCTTTTACTTCCCTTCCCCGCTCCCCATTGTCCTGTTACAGTCTTTGTTCTGCAGACAGTTGACTGACAGGATGCTGGTGGCAAGGCCTAAAAATCAGGCTTATATCTCTGCCTACAAGGCTCTCCTATGGAACATCCAGCTTGGCGAGGTCCACTCTCAACTCTTCTACAGAGTGGACATCTGATTAGTCCAAAGTGTCATGAAGAAAAATACATTCCATCTCCGCCTGCCGGACCTGCTACATGAGCCAAAATGCCCCAGCATCTCCAAGGAAGCCCACGCTGAGAAGGGCAGAAGCTATGAGAGAGGAAGGAGAGAGAAGTAAAAGGTCTCGCTAAGCTGTGGGCTGGGTAGTCAGCTTCAAATGACACTGGCTGTAAATACTTGTAAAAATTCAAGAGTGATTCCCTCTGAGGACTTGGCTACCTGGGCTAGAGTTGGGATCCTGGGTCCCAGCCAAGGGCCACGAGGGGTGACCTGCAACTGTCTGTGCTGCTCCTGGGGGGACACAGGCCGTGGTGGCTGGTTGGTGAGTGGTGGCTGTGCAGCCACAGGGCAGACTTCTGCCTTGCTGGGGCTCAGGCTACAACAGTCTCAGTAGACAAAGGAAAAGGTGTACAAAGGAGGGAGCAACAAACATTGCACAATGGGTGTTCCTGTAGTTGGTCCAAGGTCAGGGAACAGAAATGCAAATAGCATTCAAAACAGTAGACTAAGTGAGGAGGAAGGCTGCCCCATGTTAAAAACGAACACATTTCCTGTCTGCTGGGTCTTGGACCACGTACCCATAAACGCCCTTCCTCTGGGCTCCTATACCACCCTTTACACAGCATCCATTGCACAGTATTGTACCTGATCATTTGTACTAAAGCAACGATGTATCGAGCACATACTACATGCTGAACATTTGCAAAGTGCTGGAGAAACACAGATGAGTAAGACAGGGTTCCCCAGGCTCCATAACCTAAGCTACAATGGGTGTTCTTTTAGACAGAAAAGGTACCGTGGAGGATGAAAAAAAGAGTAGGCAGCTCTAATGGTGGAGTGGAGAGGAAAGGGAAAGGCTTATTGGAAGAGGCAACGTTGAACGGAATACTGAGAAATGAAAAAGATTTTATTGGGTATACCAATGGGAGAACATTTCAGGCAGGAGCAGCATTCTGAGTAAAGGATCAAGTTGTGAAACTACATAGAGCAGCCTGAAGCTGAAAGTTGTCTGGTAGAGGCAGGATATAGGGTGCTAAGTTGGGAGGGTGGGTTGGCAAGTAACGGTGTTACGTGAGTTGGGGATGAGTCCGTACTAGGGAAAGAAGAGGTGAGGAATGAAATAGATAACCCTGGAGAAGTACGCAGTGAGGCAAACATAAGGAGCCTGGTGTGTAGCATTAAGCAGAAGGGACCTCACTTTCTGATAACAATGAGGGGAGAATTTTAAGGAGAGTAGTAACATTGCTGAATTTAAGTTTTAGAAAGATTAGTCTAATGTTCATACGAGCTTTTCATGATTTGGGAAAATGTCTTTGGTATGGTAGTAAAGGAAAACAGGACTTAAATTTTATACTCAATATTATTAACTACATTATTTTAAAAAGGATCTGGAAGAAAACGTATTTAAAACAACACTGAATATGTCTAGATGATGATATTAAGAGTGATATAATTTGTTTATACTCTTGTCATTTTTCCAATTCTTCTTGAATGAGCATATATTGCTTTTATTAGTCAAAAGGAACTATTAAAAAGTTTTTTGAAAAAAGAAAAAAGAAAAGAAAGATCCCTCTGGCAATCACATAAAGAGATGTCAGTCTGAAATCCGGCAGGAAATAGCTACAACAGTCCAGGCAGAAGAGGATTTTTGAGCATTAATCCTAGACTGTGAGCCATATTAAGGAAGGCTTTCTGCTTGATCTCAGAGCTGGCACATAGTAGGACTCCAAGAATTTACTAAATATACTATGGAGCTCTTGGGGAGAGTTCAAAGCTCATCTGATGCAAAAACAGGTATGAGTGCTGGTCTACCACCTGCCACACCAACCTTTGGGAGGAAGCTTGCTTTCTAGAGGCTTCATTTTAATCAGATGGTAGAATCCTGGGGCTGTTTCGAGGCACACTACGTTCTCACATGGCCAGGAAACTGGCTCCTCAAACTTGAGGAATAAAACCCAACCATATAGATTGTGAAGCTATTATCCTGTAACATTTACCCAACCACCAATCTACTGGCTGACAAATACTGTGTCCCTGTGCCCAAAGAGTGGCTACAGAAGATAAAGTATGACAAGGTTCCCTTTCCCTGCCCTGTACAGTGCACAGAGCGAAAGTTTGTTGGATGTTCACCTATCAGTTTACAAATCGCATTCACACCTTACTCAATCCATTTTACTCAATCATTATACATTTCTTGAGATTAGGTTCAGGTGGACAGAATCAGCATTGTTGATACATGAGACACAACAGAAGCCCGAGTAGACTAAGAAAGTTGTCCAGGGCTACACAATAAGGAGCAGAGGCAGGACTAAAACCTAGGTTTTCTGGTTCCATACATACTCATCACCATTACCACCACCAGTCCACCTGTCCAGGAAAAGCTTTATTAAAAATCATACAGGGAAAAGAGGAGGTAGTCCTTAGTCCTGGCTCAGAATTAAAGACAACATCTCAATATAAACCCCAGCAAAAGTACGTTAGCTCTGTCTGGGGAAGGGGGCGGGGTGCATCCTCTCTTGGTAAACAAAAGCATTGGTTAAAAACCAAGGTGAGCAGATCAGAACTCTAAAGCGTCCATTAATGTCTGGAGGGACTCACCAATGGAAGTTCTCCGGGGGCTTCAGGGGTTTCATGTACACAGCAGGTGAACAGAAAACACCCGGCTTCATTCCCTAACAGTAGCTGTGCAGCAGCAAAGACCACAACTCCCTGGAGCGGAAGGGTTGGGGGAGTCCTGACCATACGACCATAAAGCACCAAGGGCGGCTTTGAAACTCAGAGACACAAGGGATCTCATTGCTTTCAGGTGGCGCTAGGAGGCCAAATGAATTCTAAATGCAGAACCTGGTGCCATCTCTTGAGCAACCAAAACAGAAAGACAAAAAAGAAATTCAAGCCCTAGACTGAAAAGTCGAAGTATAATTGATGCTCCTGTAAAATTTGCAGGCTCTAAACTGGAAAGGATCTTCTTAGTTCATCCTAGACTGAACTAAGATAACTTCCACCCACAGGTCTATTTCCACCCTCTGGAGCACAAGAGTTGAGATTAACCCTTCTTGTCCACGACAGTGCTCCGTTATTAGAAGACAGCTCTCACATGTCTTCTCTCTCCTAACTTCTCCCCGTACTTAACCTTGGTTTCTTCAGTTTTCTTTCAAATGACATGGACCCCATGGGACTGGTTCCCTCCTCCGGGGAGACTTACACTGAGTTCAGGAATGTTCGTTCGGAAGTGCCGAGTTCAGAACCTGATACATGACTCACACACCACTCATGATAGGTGTGGTCTGGAGAGCTTTGAGTACAGTGGGGCTACTACTCCCCTCGATCTGTACATTGTACTCTCATTAACCCAGCCTATGACCGCACTGGCTACTTTGGCAGCCATCACACTGTTGGACTTACCGTCAAATAAAAACTCCAGATCTTTTACAGGCTCTAGATCTCACCCTCTTCTAAGCTAAAGAGCTGATGAGGAATAGGAATACAAATCTCGGAGGTGAAAATGCAACTCAGTATTCTCAAATCTGGATGAGGAAACAACCACCTCCTGTTGGCTCCACCACAGTGGGTACAGATGGGGATGGGAAGAAAGAGAAAGTACAGGAACGGACAAAGAACTGAATTTTGGTGAGAAGATTCTGAGAAACCAAACTACCGCTCCCTCATTCCATGCTGTGATATGGGTTGGTTTTATAGGTTTGACCAAAGAAATCTTTATAATTCGGGTCCTCAAGAAGTAGTTATTGGTAGAAGAAGTTGTTAAAGCTCTTACGGTAAATTCACCCGAGAAGGGTCGTTCACCCAAAGACATTCGCTGAGAGCCTGTTACGGAATCAGTCAACTCCACCAGCATCCTACAGCCCCTTTCCTCTGGGAAATCTGCTCTGCTGGGACTTCTCAATATCTGCTCTTACGTATTTAACGCCAGACCCATTGATCGCACAAACTAGAGGCCTGCAGAGACTCCCAACAGTACTAAGGGGAGCAGTAGTAGTAGGAAAAAAGTAATCCAAAATATGAAAAACCACAGACGTTTGGAAACAAAAGTGTGTACTTGTGCAAGTGTAAAAGGATCCTGTACGAGTATACTAAGGAGGAGGAGAAAATAATATCCTAAGTGACCACTCATTATCTGGGGAGGTAAGCTGCAAATGAACAGATTATTTTAAGGTATTTTAACAAGTAGCACAACAGAACCACCTCGAGCTGTCCCAGGCAGTGTGTGGCTTACCCAGTGAATTCCATGGGACTGCAGAAGAAATCTGGCGTTGGCTGGTCAGGGAAGCCCTTGTCAAGAGATGAGATTTGAGTGGGACCTTGAAGGACCATTATGCTTTAGATAAGCAAAAATAAGAGAAGTGGGGTTGTATGACCAGAAATTTAGAGGCAGGAAAGCCAAATGTGTGTTTAGGGAGAGTGAAGAAAACAATTTGGTTGAAGCAGAGTGCATCAACTGGAATAACAAGTGGACAGGTTGGAGAAGAGGCTACAAAACATTAGAATTTGGGGTAAATGTGGACTTTCTCTACAGGCCAGTGATTTCTGAATTTGGTTATATACCACTATCAGTATATGTTGGTCATGCACTCCCAAAGCCTGTAACTTATTTATAAATTATGTATCTGTGCCACTGTATAATTATTATTTACACACACAAAACCATTTTTCAAAATGATGAGATAAAAAGATTCTAATATTTTCTTATTAGAGGGCACCCCCACCTGCTTATGTAGGTGAGAGGGAGGTCCTGAGCCCTCACTGAGGAGGGAGGCAATAAACAGTGCTGCTGGAAGACCCGTCAGGACAGGGAAGCCTGGAGGCAGACCAGGGTGCGGGAAGATCAAGCAACGGATACTGCAAGAGTCCAGGCATGAGGTCAGGGCCCAGGATTGGGTGGTGAAAGAGAAACTGAAAAAAAAACAAAATAAAACAAAACAAAACAGAGGGGAGGGTATGATTTTTAAGGAAAAAAAAAAATTTCAATGATATTTGGAGAATGAAGAGGGTGTATGAGCCAGTGTGGAGAGGAAAGGAGAACAAGAGAGGGGCGGTCAGAGAGGCGTGCTGAACACGAGAGAGCACTCAACGCGCCTCAGTGAGACAGGGAGAGACGGCAGGAAAACGGACAACCTTCAAGGGCTTGACACTAGTTACTGAAAACACCAGCTGATTTGTTTTTTAAATTAGGAAGGAAAATTAGAAGGAAAAGAAGAAAGTCCTATGTGTTAAGTTGCACTGGTACACGGTAAGCTGGGATGTTTGCAAAGGAAGTTACTGTAATTAAAATTATTATCAGGCAGCTTTCCCTGGAGAGCATCATCAGTTTCCTCTAATTCCTGGGCCAAATGGAGAAGGGTCTATTTAAATGGTACTGATTAACAGGACTTGGCCAACAGAAATCTGGCAGAAGCAGACATTTACCCTAATGAGAGTTGCAGGAAAAACCAAATGAGTGACATGAATGAGAGCAAAGAAAAGGAAAACGCTTCAAATTGTCATCCTGTAGTGATACACTTAAATGGAAAAGTATGGGAGTAGAGGAACAGCTGTATCCAAAGAGGAGCTCTTTCTCCGGCATTAATGCTGAAACCCTGAACCAGCTGAGACTCATAACAAGCTATGCACCCGCTCCCTTACCTTCTTGTGGTGAGGCATCCTTGTACTTTTGCTCATTCCCCTTCACCATGAGCAATCAACTTTTGTAAGACTGCAAGGTAGAAGGCTGTCTGAGGTCCCCAAATAAAATAACTCTGTGCTTTCAAAGATCCAATCTATGTTCTATGTCTCAGCAGGAAAGACAGTTTGAGGGCTAACTAGATACACATCAATCACTGTCCAAATGTCACTTCCCCAGAGGCCACTGGCCGAGGCATACAGGAAGGCTATTTTGTCTTGGATCCTTTTCACTTATCATCAGTGTGACAATGCCAACAGAGTCTGTTAATTGCCCATGTCCATTCCCAAATAAAGCCAAAAAGGACTTTGAGACACAGATTTTTAGAAATCACCATTAGCTAGGAACAATCCTATAGGAGGAATGAGGATAGGTACACAGGAGAACATTGCAGCTACACGCCAGACCCTGGGAGCCGCATGGAGGTGAGACACAGGCAGAACTGCCTCCAGGACTCCCCACTTACCAGCTTGCTTTTGACCAACTGTTCTATTGCACTGACAAGGTCTGCAGCAGTAGGTACTTCGGAGGAAGCCTGCCGGGCTGCTAGCAAAGAGGAGGACTGCAAGACATCGAGCAGCAAAGGAAAAGCAGATTAGCAAGGAATGAGGAACAGTGATTAAGAAGCAAAACAGTAAGTCCAAAGCTCAAGACGGGCAAGGCAAGCAAAGTTCTCCATTTAGAGGGAAGAGATGACAGAGGGAGATAGGGGGTGTGGGTGTAGGACAGATCTGCCTGACCTCTAGTCAAGAATTCTGGCCAGCAGAGAAGCAGGGATGGGACTAGGCTCTCCTTAGGCAGGCCCAAGGGGCTGAGGGGCGGGGTCTCTGTGTTCCCTGGGAGGCCAGTAGGTAAGGGCTGTACCCACTGACAGTAGTTGGGGCGGGGGGGTAGACAAGACTAGCCACTCACTACAGGGCTGCTCTATGCTGTTCCAGGACATGTAAGGAGTCAAAAACCTAGCCTTGAGTGTGTCCAAAGAAGAGAAGCCGTCCTTGCTTTATCTTACATATGGATCTTCACTATGTGTTAAGCAAAAATGCTCGGGACAGAGCTTCAGCAGGACCTGTGTGTTGAGTGCTGGAGTAACGAGAGACTATCCTGTTCATGGAGAAAGGGTGTTCAGATCAAGGGCTTGTCCCCCTTCCCCTCGCACATGCAATACAGACTGGTTCACGTGACTGTTAGGTCAGTGGTTTGGGGACTCCTGCTCACAGAGGGGCGATGTGGCTTTTATTTTTTATCTCTTCTTTCTCTTATTTGGGAAGACACTGGGCAGTCATGATTAAGCCTACACGCACATGCGAGCTTTTACCCCTGGCACATCAAAGCAGATGGCAATGCTGTTGCCAGGGCCCAGGACGCATGCTCTTTCAGTCTTCCACACCAACGACTGAGAGGAGAAAGCTGAATGTCCTGGCCATGCTCTAGCTTCACGTTTGTCCCTAAGTTAGGGGGAAGAGTTTTAAACAGGAAGCTTCTTGTCTAACCTAAGAGTTACTTTAGGTCTTTGCCTCTGAGATGGAGGAAAAAAAAAAAAAAGAGCCAAATAAATGTAATTCAGCGAGACATAATAACACTCTTTTTCCTCTCTTGGGGAATGCAGGAAGAGAGTTTAAGTCTATTTGGAAATCTAAATTATCAACTTTTTGATCTAGTAAGCCTACCCCTGGGAACTTATTTCAAGGGCAGAAGGGAAAAGAACAAATGCTATATGTACAAAGTGATCTGTAGCAGTATTATCCAGAGTAGCAAAAATTGGAAACGACTTATGATATCACAAAACAGGCTGGTCACGCAAATTATGGCACATCAAATAAAGGAAATACTCTCCAGCTACAAACAGTATAGCTTTGAACGTAAAATTCATAAGATTTAAGGAAATATTAAATAAAACACACATGCATATGAACAAGTATTAGAAGGACACATGGAGAATTAAAGTAATCGCATATTAAAATGGGTGGACTTTTCAAAATTCCTTTTACACTGCTGTAAAAATGATTTTAATAAATCCAACTTCATTTGCTAGAACTTCTGAGATCACCAAATATTCCAGAAAAACAAAGGTACAGAAAACAAATAAGCAGGACTGAGGAGGGTTAATGAGTCTAGAAAGAGATTGTTGCCATCTGCCCTTTTTCTGGCGATGAAAACATCTACACAAACATCTAGGGGCAAGTCTGCATTTTCAGTTAAAAATTACTCAGAAACAACATACTATCCTTTTCCCCCAAACAAGCCATATCTGAGAGAATTAGAGGGAGAGGGTTCGTGACCTTTATTTATCTTATACAAGCTGGCACCTCCGTGTGGAGGGCTGTGTGGGATGGCAGATAATGTGACATGAGTGTCCTACTCCCCACATACACTATCACTGTTTATGGAACATTTTACGAGGATAGGCCTCTGGGAACACAGCAGGTTGGTTCTCGTTCCCATCTCAAGGTGAAGCACAGGCACTTCTGTCTCTGGGAATCCCGGATGGGCACCATGCCATGCTTCCTGCTACTTTTTTCCCAACAGTCAGGAGTCAGAGCTGGCCCTGGAGACCAGGGCCACCAACATCACCTCAGGAGGGGCCACAACTGTGGCCTTCTCATGGGTGAGTCACAGAGGGGGCAGCAACCACTTCTTAGTCATCATCCTGTCTCTAGAATCTGTCCCTCTGGCACAGAGGAAGCCCTCAATTCATGTCTGTGGGTTAACGATCCAAGTAGAAAGCAGAGAGCATTAAAACCAGGACTGGGATATCACCAGAAACGCTAAAGCATCTGCAAACAGTACTTTTTGAATTGTACCCTAGGTGGTACTGTGTGCTGGGCCCACCATGTCAGAGGAGGCTGCCACACTGCAAGGCAGAGAGAGCACTAGAGAGTAAGGGAGACCGTGGATGGAAGCTAAGCCACTGCCAGCGCCAGCGCCACCACCACCACCACCACCACCACCACCAAATGACACTCTGAAAAGCAAATGCAAATGACAATCAAAACCTGAAACCACCACTTCAACCTCCAGACTCCAAAGGACAGCAACACGAAGAAAAGACAGGAAAAACACAATGCAGTGAAAGTGAGTGACGCTGCACACAGTTAGAGCAGCCCCAAGCCTTGAGTCAGAAGAAAGCACATCCAACCTCAGCCTGTGCTCCAGAACAACGGGAATGATCACCCTGTGATTAGAGGCCCAGCGGACATCACACTTCAGACACCCAGAAGCCTCTGCCAGGTGAGTCGGAACATTTTGCAAAACAGAGAACGTGAGCAACCTGGCATGTTAGGTTTGCCCGCCTTTGACAGCAACCTCCCTTTAGCAGCATTTCCGTCCTCATGCCGTGTTTGCAGAATTTTAACAGCACTGAGCTTGACTGGAAGTCACCATTATTTGGGTTTTAGAGTTGAGTATAGGAAAAACAATCAACCGAAACATCAGTCATACAGTTAGTCACAACAAAATGATCACGACCTAGAACCACCCCAGATTCTTTTTTGAGACAAATAGTGACTTTGGGGATCTGCTGCTTCCAAAGATGGAGGCATTACCCTTCACCAACAGGACGAGATACCAGGCAGATCACCACTCTGAGCATTCTTCACACACGGCTGCACTGCCCAGAATGACGTCAGACCTCCAGGGTTAGGGGAGGGCGCCCCTACCTAATACAGACAGAATCTATATCACCATGGATTCACGTGATATAAGAGACAGCAAGGGAGAGAGTATCACTACCCCTCCACACACACAAAACGAAATCCCCTGCATCACACACTGCTCTTTCAAGCGAGGATGTAAAGACGTCCTACCATCTCGTCCTGCGCGGGGTCATTGTCAAAGATCTTCATAGGTGGAGGAAGGGGTGTGTGTGACTCTTCATCTGGCTCATCTTCACCCCAACCTTTCTTGCTCTTCTAGAACAAAAGAAAGGCATTAGTCACTGTTTCATATACTTAAAGATACCAATGCACTTACATTTTTTTTAAAAAAAACAACAGCATATAAGATACTTCCTTTCTCAACACACCCCTATTTTTCAGCTTCAGTGTCCTCCTCGGTAGGATAGGGATACCTGCTTATCTCAAACGACAGCGAGAACCAAATGGGGGAACACACACACACACACACACACACACACACACACACACACACGCCATCTACTTCCCTGATTAGCCAGGAAGAGTGGTCAGAGAAAGCCTAACTTCTCAAGTTTTTGAAGGACTATTAAACCACCATCTGAATATCACCAGGCTTTACAGCTATTTTCAGAGGAAGAAATAGCAGACAGCATAAAATTACAAAGAGAGTCTGGTTACACATCAGGAAGTATTTCTCAGCCACGTCAGTGACTAGAGTAGGTTGGCTTGCCAGATAACACAGCTATCTCATTCCCCCAACCAAAACATACCCCCTGCATTTTGATCACAGAATCTCAGCTTTGGAAGCTGGAAAGCTGCTCAGAGGTCATCCAGGCTGACCTCTTGGCTTACCCAGGGGTCCCTCTGACTGTTACGTGAGGTCACACAGTCTCCCGAACCCTTCCAGCATGGGTGTTGGCTCATTTTCATGAAGGCTTACTTCATCACTGGCTGCCCCCACCCCCACTGAAGTCTCTCTGTGAGCTACAACTTTTCCTGCTGTAACTTTCACCTGTTAACCATAATTCTCCCCTCTAGAGTGACCCTGACTTGTCTACTCCCTTTTATATGTAGTATTGCTCAAGATATTCATAAACAGCTACAGTCTCCTATAACAGTGTGCTGTTTTCCGAGGGCTATGGTCTCCATTCTTGTATTCTTACTCTGAACAGGTCTAGCAGGTTTTGCTAGTCCTTAGCAGAGGCAGGAGACTGAGTGATCAATTGGCTCCTTGTGGAGCCAATCCTGGCAAAATGGTGTCTGTCCGCTGGATATTCTAGGTGTTAGTCTCTGAATTGGTCACACATCAAACTGACAAGGTATTGAGACTGCAAAGAACTCAGGTCACTTAGGCTCAAGAAGATACACTGTTGGGGACTAGAGACTGCCTAGGTTAGCACACCATAGAAAGATGCCTCCCACGGTTCCAGGAAGGATATCTGTCAGAAGCCCTTCCTGATGGAAGGCTCCCGGCTGCATGTACGTACCTCATCAGCGCTGTCTCCCTGAGGGGTCGTCTCATCCCCAGGTTTGGGAGATCCCAGGTCAAAGCTCTTCCGACCATCCCGTACTTTCTTCTGCTTCTTGATGTTTCCATCTGCTTTCCCACTGTTGAGCCGGCGCACAGGACTTGTCAGCCACTTCTTAAGGGTGTTGGTGGAGCGCTTGGGACCAGGGGAGCTGTGGATGGAGTTCAGGGAGGGCTGAGCCTGCAGGTTGGCCACTGACTCAGACTTGCCGCCATTTTCATTTGAGGAATGAGAGTATCCATCTGAGGAAAAAGAACATCCAGACATAGCCATGTCAGAGGCAGTGAAGGCATGTGCCAGCCTGGGAGTAAGACAGCTCTGTCCTCAGAAGCTAGAACACAAAGTGGAATGTCAAGGCCAGCTGCAGACCCCAGCCAAGGAAACCCTCTCTGGAACAGCAGCAATAGCCGACTTATGCAGCTTTTAGTATGTAAGGCACCGTTCCACGTGCTGTGGATACAGGAGTGGACAGAAGATGAAGACTCCTGCCTTCATGGAAAAAAAAGTCAAGATCCTAAACAAGAATTACCAACCAATGTCACAGAGCACCTATTAGTGTATTCTAAAGATATATAAATCATAGATTTTATTTTCATAGTCCCTTTATCTAGTTACACACGAGAGAGAGAGAGAGAGAGAGAGAGAGAGAGAGAGAGAGAGAGAGAGAGAGAGAGAGAGAGAGAGACAAAACACAGAGCATGCAAAGTAAAGATAAATTCACAAGCAGTATGAGATTAATTGCCAAAGGGCTGGTATGGACGCTAGACGATAAGGAAGCAGAGTTCAGTGGAGGGTCAGATCAATGTTGGTGGGACTGGTCTATAAAGGTCGAATGGAAGAGATGTGTCTGACTAGAAGAGAAAGGAGAGGGAATTCCAAAGGGGGCAGACAGTGGGAACAAAAGCATAGAGGCAGTAAAATTGAAAAGTTAAGTCAACGCAGCCCATAAGTAGGCCCTCTGAATGAAATAACCATGAACAGAGAAGGAGAAATTGCGTAGAAAGGTTAGTGAGGACATTTAATCATAAACTAGAGGAGTGTGAACTGTATTGTGAGACTTTCTTGGGATGATATGAGAAAAAAGGGTTTGTTTGTTTGTTAATTAATCTGGTAACTGTATACAGCACAGCCCTGGGAAGGAGGAATTAGAATCCAGAAGGCCTAATTAGAATCCAGAAGACACAGGGCTGTGTCTAGGGAGTGCAAAGGAATGAGTGTGAGGCATTTCAAAACAAGAAGTCCTACCGTTAGTGTCTGGATGACAATCAAAGGTAAGTTGTCTCTCTGTATGCTGCTTCTTCTCGTTACCAAGATGGTCCTGGGAGAATACCTGACCACCCCTAATCCTGCAGTGCCAGTGTGCATATTGCTATCTAAACCAAACTCATGACTAGGTATTTAAACAAATAATTGCAGTGGCCTTTTACACCTACTCATCTCAAAGACTGAATCACCTTTTCCTGTAATGACTTTCTCCTCGACCCATACTAGACGTCTAATCTAGTCTTGGAGGCCCTCTTGCCTAGACAAAGAAGAAACAAAGTCCTGAAAGGTGAATGAATGCTTTTGCTACTAGAGAACTGTCTCCAGCTCCTACAACTGGCTGATCTCCACAGCACCAAGCCTGGCCCTGCAGGGACATTCTGAGATATTGCTAGAATTCTGTGCATATTTTAGAAAATAACAGCAGAATATTTGCGTCTAGGAGCAGAAAAATGGTGCTCCCTGGTATGAAGCATAACTTACAGGGTTGCTCTGCCAAGGGACTATGTGGGGATCGATTGACTTGGTTGGCGTCCCTTTAAGGACAGAGTTGTAATCTTATCTCAGAGAATTCCTTGCTGGCTGTGGTCTAGAGTATGTTGACATTATTTCTGAAGTGTTTGGTATGGGTAAAACTCCTGTTCTCTGAGGCCTGCGTGATAAACATCTCCCCAGCACTGGCAGTGGACCCAGGCCTTTCTGTCACCTTTCTGCTGATAAGCTGCATAAGCTTTTCATTCACCAGGCCCCTGGGATACCACATGGCTCTTTTAAATCCAAGCCTTCAAAACTCAGATTTATCAGCACATACTGTGTCAGCAGAACTAGAGGCCCAGCCACATTAACTGTGCCTTGTGCTACTCAGCAAGGCAGATGACTGTCCAAGTTTTCTGTTCCATGGAAAATCATTGCCTGGCTTTGATATTCACGGGTGCAAAATCTGATTGACCATTCTTTTTTCTCCCATTGTCATCTGGTTCTGCTTTGGTGCATTTTGTACAAATTAATAGCAAGAGTACAAATTACAAAGTACAACTGAAAAAATCAAGAGTATTCTCAATTTTGTTGTCTCTGTGTAAACAATGAGGGCCATTCAACCACAGTCCACATAAAAGAGAATAAAGAGTTGGAAGCAACCTATGAATCATCATCTAGTTAGAACTGAGACAGGACCATTTCTAAATCACCTTGTTTCCTTTTTTTTTTTCCGTTTGGAGATACAATTGACATAACATTGTATTAGTCCAAGGCATACAATACAATGATTTGATATATGAGGGCTGTCAATTAAGTTCACGAAGTTGTTCCAACAATGTTGTTAACATTTTTTATCAGAGGGATTATTCATTATGCATTTGTACCAACTGGACAGTTAACCAGGTTTACTATTTGGAAGTGCTTTTCAGCTGTGTGAAAAAGTTAGACGAAAATGACCTGAACTTTTCGCCAACAATTCTTGGCTCTTGCATCACAAGAATGCACCAGCTCACTCAGCACTGTGTGTGAAGGAGTTTTGAGTCAGTCAGCAAATAACTGCATTGTGACACTTTCCCTACTCACCTGATCTGGCCCCCAATGACTTCTTTCTTTACCCCAAGATAAAGAAAATAGTGAAAGGAAGACATTTTGATGGCATTCAGGACACCAAGCGTAATAGGACGACAGCTCTGATGGCTATTCCAGAAAGAGTTCCAAAATTGCTTTGAAGGGTGGACTAGGCGCTGGTGTTGGTGCATAGCTTCCCAAGGGGAGTACTTGGAAGGTGACCATAGTGATATTCAGCAATGAAGCATGTAGCCCTTTTTCTAGGATGAGTTTGTGAACTTAATTGTCAGACCTCGTATGTATATGTATTGTGAAATGATCACCACAGTAAGTTTAGTTAACAACCATCATCTCACATAGTTATAATTTTTCTTCTTGTGATGAGAACTTTTAGTAAATCACTTTGAATGCATGGTTATAAAAGAATGTGGTATCATTTAGTTTAGAAAATTTGTACTTAATTCATCACTACTTCAAAGAATGATTGGCATGATATGCTCCTTCCATCTTTGGAAGATGGCTGCCATCAGTTGTTTGAGAATTTAATCTAGTACCTTTCCAGGCACAACAGTTAAGTGACTGATTTGTAACAACTATAACAATAATGCTGTTATCTCATCAAGCTGAGGTAGGTGGTATTTTATTCTCATCTTAGGAAACAGAAAATCAGAATACTTCAGGAAACCAAGGCTCACAGTAAGTGGCAGAGAGGCAAAATTTAAACCCAGATCTGACTCCACTGTACATATATCTAATCTTATTCCTACATCTGCATTTGCTCCATATATTTCTAATTTTACTATGAAATATTTTTAAAATACAGAAAAATATAGAAAAAGATTTAACATCCATGTACCCACCACTTAGATATGATAAATGTAGATGACATATTAGCTTCAGCTTTTTAAAAAAGAAATAAAAGATTATAGATATATTTGAAAACCTTTCTTTTTCTTTTTGCTTATTTGCAATCCTATTTCTCAGTTTCCCTTCCCAGACTTAAATTCTCTTTTGAAGTTGGTGTGCTTCTTTCCCATCTATATTGTTAGCCTTTTACTGTGTATGCAAATATATTATTATTTTGTTTTATATTTTATATAATTGTAATGTATCATTTTGCAACTTGCTCATTTATTTAAAGTTATTTCAGATTTACCCATGTTCATATATGTAGATCTAATTCATTCATTTTGATTGTTGAATAATGTTCTTTCTTAGGACATATATGATACTTGTAATCATTTTTCCTAACAATAGACATTTTTCCTAACAATAGACACATTTTTCCTAGCAATAGACATTTAGGTTGTTACTTACATACACACGCGCACACACACACACACACACACACACACACACACACTCACCCGTATAGAGTAATTTAAGCAATCCTCTTTGCATATGTGTGGGAATTCCTCTAGGACAGTGCTTCCCAAACTACCTGTGGTAAGGAGTTACCACCATTTTTCTTATTTCTAGTCTGTTTTGGACCAATCCTTTTACAAAATACAAAGTCATACTCTTGGATGTCATAGAAATGTGAAATTGTTATAAAAGCTTCTAAATGCTTACTTTCATCTTCTTACTCATCTCACTGTGGATTGGAAACAAATAGCTCCCAAACCTTCACCATCCGCAGATCACACATTGAGTAGTACCACTGTCAACTCTATAGCATCTAAACCATACATTCAAGGTGGAGTGGCTGGGTTTAGGGAATACGCATCAGCAACTTAACTAGGTATTGTCACATACTCTCTGATTTACTCCCATCAACTGTGTGCAAAAGTTCTCATCTTTCTGTGTTCTACTTGAGGCTTAATTATGCACATTAGCACATAATTTTCCTCTGGAAAAATTAAATGTGTTCTCCTTAACCAAAAATATAGACTTCAAGGAAGTAAACTGAGAGGAATACAGAATGCTTCGGTAATAAATGAAAAGGTAAAATCCAGTGCCTCTAGATCAATAGGAAATGCATCCTATAGTTGGAATCTCAGCCACAATTGGAAAAATAGAAAACTTGGCAGGGTAATCCATGAAGGTTCAACTTCAAAGACTGAGTGGCATAAGCTTATGTACTTGGTCTTGGGAATATAATGATACTAATGAAATCAAGACAATCTAAATAAGCCAACAAATAACAAACTCTGATCGATCAACAGACTTTCATACTATTTTTCGTCCCTACTTCCTTCAATTTCCAAGTCATCTCTCTAAACAACCCAATTTTTTCCTTAATACCTAAGGAAAGAAGACATGCTATATAGTCACAGAACATATTCCAAAGCTTAACCAATGACTAGAGAATTCCTGACACCAACATGCATCTCTTAATGATATTTTGTTAAAGTTGATGAAAAGGGAAGCTCTGCTGGTATGATAATTTTCCTGCCTTGCTTATGTAATCCAAGGACAACCTACTGATGCCTACTCCGTGGATTGCAACATAGAGATGACCTGGGATCTGGACCTGCTCTGCCACTAACTAGCTAGGTAGCTCCAGACAGACACTCGGGCCTCTGTTTCTTCATGGACAAAATGGACGGATAAGACAGGACGCATTCAAAGTCTGTGTCTACCACTGACGAGCTGTATGACTCTGGGCCAGTTCCTTAGCCTCTCTATATTTCAGTTTTCTTATCCGTAAATGAAGATAATATTAGTATTTATCCCATAGAGTTGTTATTAGGAGTAAGGAGTTAATATTTGTAAAGTGCTAAGGACACTCTAGACCCATAGGAAGCACCATATAAATTAAATAAAAATTAATGAAACCGTAAAAGTCTTCCCTAATTCCACGACTGTGATTGTATTCTGTATGTTCCTTCATTCCGTTTGTATGTTCTTCTAAAGGTTAGATTCTCGCTCATTTAAGGCCATTTCTGATTTCCAAGTTTTATGCGTCATGAAAGCAAATGCTGCCAGTTGCCATAATGTGTCCTTCTCCCTCCCCACCTCAAGTAACCAGTCCTGTGACCAATGCCTAAAATCTCCTCTGACAATAAGGAAGTCACATCTTTGGACTAGGAGGCCGTTGTTGTCCCACCTGAAGTGTACTTAGCACAAGTTACTTTCTGGAGGTGACACAAACCCCCTCACCTACAGTGTTTCTGAGCTAGGGGTATCTATAGAGCGGGAGCTTCTGCCGGCCTCTGTGACCAAGCAATCATAGCAACATGTTTCCAAGCAGCACAGGAGATGAGAGCTGTCTGCTTGGCATGAAGATGAAAACTGGAAAGAAGCCCATGCGAGTCTGTTTCTCTGAACACAACCTAACACGTCCCCTGTCCTCCTTTCACTGGGGTAGCCCTTCTTTAGCAACCAAAATAGAAGATATTTGTGTACAACATGGGTAGTAATTGATTATACTAGAAATGTGTTATGTTTAAATAGAGCTCATTTATAAAGTCGATTTCCTTTTTACAGAGTTCCAACTCATATTTACTTCACTTAAAAAAAGCTGCTTCTACCCATTTCGGTTTAGTGTAAAATTTGCAGTACTCTGAAAGCAAAATACATTGTGTACAAGTCAAGTCATCAAAGCGTACAAGTTGATGATATGGCAAATGCCTAATGGCTGCATCACAGGATTGTCATTCACTATTCTTCTAATCACAAGCAGTTGATTCAGCCTTCTTTCCACTGACCTCAAAGAGAGCTGAAAGTAAAGAAGGACTCTACTGCGCAGACAAAAAAAGAAGACAGTTCTATTAGTTTTGTGGGTTTAGTATCGCCAAAGACCAGGAAGAGTGTCCTTGAGAGGGCGAGGCTGGGGCTCCGGGGAGCATACATACGTGCATGTGCCCTCCAGGGTTTCAGTGGATCATAAGCACCCCAGAGGCGTAACTCACTGCGTTGGCCCACCATTTTCTACTGCTTTGAAGGCCATGACTCAGGACTAAAAAACTCATTTTCACTCCCTTCTTCTAGAGTTCAGTGATGGTATTCGATCACACCCCAAAGGCATGTGTTTCACATACTGTATTGGGTAATTGCTAAAAGATATGGGGTCTTCTTGTTCCATATTAAATATACCTGCTTTATCTAGATGGCCAGGGGGGTCTATAAATGTCCCCCTGGTATTTATCATCACACTGTACTGGACGCTTTGACTCCAATGGCCAAAATCAGAAGAAATCACTAGATAGTTACTAGGTATTTACAGAAGAGTCCTTCAATCTCCCGTTCTTCCGTCCTGCTTTTGCTCCAATGATAAAGGAGCAATGGCAAACTCATCCTTACTGCTTTCTGTGGCTTGAGCTGTATAAGGCAAATGCATTTCAATACATCAATCTGCAGAGACCATAGACCCAAACATTGTTGTTTTCTTTGGCCTTCTCGAATCATTTACTTACTATAAAAATTATCAAAGTATTTATACATTTCCCCCCCCACACACACTGGAAATTGCACATCTAGAGAAGGGCAAGGTGGTAGGTAAAAATTTTCTGGGCAATAAATACATAAATCCAATGGTTTGTAAGCATGGACAGCATGAAACCTAGAGTGAGTATTAAAATATCCTTCACGACATAAGATAACAGTTCTGGCAGATCTTCTAGTGGAATGCTTGTGAAAGCCAATCTCCTGGCTGCATATTCAGCTGAGGTCCCGAGACTATGTACCACCAGATCCTGGCACGGCTGCCTTCCCAGCAAACCATTTGGTTGGCCTTCTTGGAATCTGGTGCAAGAGGATGAAGAAAGCTGGTATCGTGACAGCAATAGGACATGGGGAGTGGGGAGGATAAGCCTGGGGCAGAAACACTGCTTCTTAACTCTACAAACTTCCTGTCCTTGCAATTGCTCCTGCCACAACTTTAGATTAAACTTGGCAAACACACCTTGGCTCAGGAAATTCCTTTGTCCATCTCTTCACCATACCCAAGTCCAAAAACATGGTGCAAGTCCCTGCTTCCTGCTTATTATGCCATAGCTTTTACAGACTTAGTTCAGGAATCTGTTCTCCAGTGAGTCCTTTGCCAACCTATCATTCTTTACCTCACCACTTTACTCCGTCTTTATGTGTTTTTTTAAAATTTTTTTTTTACATCTAAATCCCCATGGATTTGCAACATCTATGTCTGATTTTCCCCATTAAACTAAGAGCACAAAATGAAGGACCGCTCTGAGCCTTCAAAGCACATTGTATTGGACTATATCCTAGTTCATTTCTACTTACTGGTTCCGTTCTCTTCCCTATCCTGCCGTTCCTATCCTGGTAGAATGTGCACAGAGATCTGAGCCATAGGGATTATTCTAAACCCAGGGGCATCCACATAGGATGGGAATTCTTTTTACCTTCTGATACCATTGGGACGTTAGCTTTTAATATCGGGATCCAACAGACAAACAATCTCCACAGGGTGAAAAGTCGCACCTCTGGCTTCAATGTAGATGAACTCTTTGAAATTCTGTTCTAATTCCGTCCAGGTCGCCTTCAACTACTGCAGGCTCCGTCAGTGCCTCCCCGGCTCCTCCCCCTGACACCCAACCCCTTGCCTCCCTGTCAGGATGCCACTGGATGCAGAGGGTAAAGTGATAAAATTCCCAGCTGCTTGTTGTTAGGATCTCCTTGGCCTCAGTTTCCCCTGCGTAACTTCTCTGAGCCAGAGACAGAGGGAGGAAAGCCCTCAAAGGGCACCGAGTTCCCTCCGGCACACCCCCAGATAATAAGCACATCCTCCACACTCAAGGCCGTTGCTGTGGCATGTGGCCACAATGACTCACGTGATTCACTACTCGAGGTGCCTTTGAAAGTTAACGACTAAAACACTGTCTTTCTGTCTCCCTCTATTTCCCCGCCACTCTCTCCATATTCCATGGTGGATTCTGAAACTTGACATATCAGATCAGGCAAAAGTCAATGAGGTGCAGCAGAGTTGCTTTTCCAAGAGCAAATATTCTAAATAGTATTTCCACCTATATGTCCATTTCACTTGCCCGGACCAGTCCACAGCCTCTGGAGAGGGAATGCACATTTCTTCCCAACGGTGGAATAGAGAACTCTCCCACAGGGCTTGTGAACTGTTCAGAACGTAACCTCCAAAAGACTTCACATGTTCAGACTGAAAGAAGGGCATGCCGTATTAAGTATAAAACCTAGATTTTTATGTAAGAGATGGTTTCAACTTATGACAGGGCAACAAGAATCAGTGGCTAAGCAGGGACTGAGGTTACCTGAGCTCTGCTTTCATCTATAAAGGGATCATGACCACAAGGAGGTCACCTAGTCAGGACACGTGGCGCCTGCCAAGTTCCAGGGCTGGGGTGGGCATTTTTCTCTAGCTTCCTCTCTTCACATGCAGCCCTCTCAAGCTCCATACCTGGCAGGTAAGTCAAATTTCCCTGCTACAATATGGCCATTCCTGAGTCCAGGATGTATCCACACCTGAGTTTTCTCCTAGTCCTTCAAGTAAACCCCAGGTAGATTAAATGAGCTCCCTAAAACAGTGGACCCTATTAATTTACATAGCCACATTTTCCACTTTTCTTTTCAGATTGTGTGAATGTAAATAAATTCAATCCTTGTAATATTCACCAAGCCTGAAAATAACATTACACAAATTACTGGATGGAACTGAAGGCTCTCTCAGAGAATGACCAAGCCTACCTTTCAGCCTTTCTTTACTGCAAGCAGCTTCTTCATTCACAAAGATTTCTGCACTGATATTTTTCTTTCCATTCCCAATGTCACTGCCCTCATTCAGATCTTTTAGATCCACTTGCTTTAACTATGTAACGATCTCTGAATTGGTCTCTCTGCATCTAGTATTTTCCTTTTACCTATTCGACCTCTCTCTGCTGCAAGAACAATGACATTGCTTTGTGCACTTAAGTCACTGTTTAAAACTTGATCTGTAAAATTTACCTCATCAGCCTGCCATTTAAGCCGCTCTATGGTCAGGCCCAAGTTTACCTTTCCAGCTCTCTGAGTTTCCATTCTTTGATAACTCAAGGTTCTCAAACAGTGGTCTGCAGACCAGTAATGCCAAGCACCATTTGGGAACTTGGTACCAATGCAAATTCTTGGGTCCCATTCTAGAACTACTGGGTGAGAAACTATGGGGATAGCCCAGCACTGCGTGTTTTAATAAGCCCTCCAAGTAATTTCGATGTATGCTAAAGTTTGGAAACGACTACTCTGTAAGAACCTTCCCTCTAGTCTAATTGTTCAGGTCACTGCACCACCGTGTAGCATTCCTCATTGCTCATACCACCTGCTGCCTCTCTGCTTGCCTAAAGCTTACCTAGGACTTCTTAGATGACGAAGCCCAGCATGTTCTCCTATTTCTCTGCGAGTACCCTCTTGTCCCATTCATTTGGCACTGATAGATGCCTGTTCATGCGCTTCACCTCCTTAACCGTAAGTGAAGTCCTGGAGAACACAGATATCCTCCATCTTCACATCCTCAGCACCAACTCTTTGGTCACAGAGGAGCTCATGAAACGGTTGGTGATGAACAGCTCAGGACAAAGAAAGAGAAATCATTGGAGTCTGACTATTTTTAGGCCCAGAGACCTCTAAGAAAAGTCAGTGTCGGCTGGTGAGGCACTAGTGCTTCCTGTTCCTTACGATGTTCTAAGTGGCCCCCAGTCGATTAAGATGCATTACACAAAGTTACGTGTTTCCTTCCTGCAGGACTTCTAGGAAACTTTCATAGGCTAATTAACGTACTCATGTAGATGATGACTCTTCAAGAAGAACATATAGCATTCACCAAATTCTATTAAGATGTGGTAGAAAGCAGTGTGGTTAGCACTGATCTTGGCTATTATTCCACCTCAGTCTGGAATACAAAAAGTGAATCTGATTCCCTAGGATGGTATCCCGAAAGCAGGGTTGCCAGTCAAACTCAAAACCTCTTAAAAACGCCAAAGTAGGAGATAAATGACAGTCTAGCCCAGTTATTTTCAGCTTATGCGCTATCACATCAGAGTCTACCCAGAAGCCAGCGGGAAGCCTGACCTGGATTCCACTTACAATGTGCCCTTCAGTAGTAACCTTAACCAAAGGTAACCATGCCAGGCTTAATTACAGAGGCAGAGGGAAAGACTTAAGCAGGGTGATGCTGGAAAGCGTATGACTGACTGTAATTAAGCACTACTTAACTGAAAATGTTGCAATGGAAATTCTCCTAGGAAACCTGAGGGAAGAAGGAGGAGGAGGAGGAAACTGCATATCTGGAGAGAGAAATAGGTGGCTGGTGATCAAAGACTATTTTCAGTGTCCTTTTACGGCAAACTACATTTTTGTGTGGAGTGGATGAGAAAGAAAGAATTAAGGTTTAGAGTCTCCTGGACTTTAGGTAGTTTGAGACTCTGCAGTCTTAACCTAGCCCTGTTTCTCCCAAGCACCTGTGCCATGTGAATTTTCCTCTAGGTCCTTGATATCTAGCTTGGAAAAAAGTAGCAGACCGACAAGCTGAGTTCAGCTGGGCCTCTTGGCCTGGACTGCTTGGCCAAATACAAAGTCTCGTTCTGCATTTCTCCACTTGGTGTTCTTCATGCAACTGTGCCCTCGTGCCCGTCCTCGAACCACGGGGCCGCCAGGGGCCTCATGGAACTCAGAGCACAGGGTCACACCAAGGGTACACATGGTTAGGAAAACCCACCACCTGGACTACCTGGGGATGAGATTCAAAAGCGTGATTCCATTGGCATCATTTCTTTAAAACATCTTATTTTAACACAATTTCAGATTTAGAGAAAAGTTGAAAGATTAGGACAAAGAATTCCCATATACCCTTCACCCAGATCTCTCAAATGTTACCATTTTACCACTTGTTTTTTTTCTCTATCTCTGCTTCACTCACTTGCTCTCATTCTTTCTAAACTATCTGAGAATAAGTTACAGGGAAGCTTCCCCCTTATCACTAAATATTTCAGTATATGTTTCCCCAAAACAAGGACGTCCGTCCTCTTACATAACCACAGTACAATTAGCAAAATCAGGAATTTAACATTGCTACTCTACTTTTTTCAAATGTTACCAACTGTCCAAATACTTTCCTTTATAGAAAAAAGTCCTATCTTTCTTGACTTGGACATCTTTAGGAGTACAAAGTAGTTATTTTGTAGAATATCCCTCAGTTTGGGTTTGCTGAATGTTTCCTTATGATAAAATTTAGAGTGTGCATTTTTGGCAAGAATAACCCTGAAAATGATGAATCACGTGAGGAGACACATACTATCCACATGATCCAATTCTAGTAATGTTAACTTGGATCCCTGGTTAGGGTGGTACCTGTCACTGACACAAGCTTCTAATCCATCAAGTTCAATTGCATATATGCTTAGTCCTAATGTTTTAAAACGCTGGTACAAATCAACAGTAAGTGATGTCTGAACATAAATTCTGTGTAAAACACCCAATTCCTTTCATAAAATAATTTCCTGATCACAAATATAAGAGAATAATTTTCCACTCTATTGAAAACAGATCGCACAATGTATAATGAAAACGGGGATTATGCTAAAGGATAGAACTAGATTTTATTAAAATTTTATAAATTGTGCTTTGACATGTTATATAAAGTTGATTGTAGCCTTGTGGGCATGCCAAAATCAGGCAAATTGAAGTTTCCACGTGAAACTCATATTCCTAAAGGCGGATTCTAAAAGCAAGTCCGGGGTCAGGTTTGTACCCAACCCAAGAACCTGTTCTACAGATATTGAAATGTCACTAAAAATGGTGTTGGAAGTTTTGGGGAAGGCGTAAAATTCTGGCTGGCTCTGCTAATTGCTTACATTATTTTACTAATAAATACAGAAAGACCATCGTGATAAACAATGTTGGTTGCTACAGAGTCTGGAGTTTGGGAACTGGCCAGCTGAAAAGGCCAGAGGTTGAAGAATGGAAACATGATTCTAAGATACTGGTAGACAGTGAGGCATTTCCTCTCTCACAAGTTAAGTTTAAGTGTTAAAGGGAAAAACGACAAAGAGGATAAGAGTATGGATCAGTGAGAACCTGAGAACGTCAAATGTTGGCCCCTAGTTTAGAAAACACTAAATGAGGTTATTAACTGTTGTAACAAATAGAGCTGGGTAGAGAGGCTGAGTTGGGATGATGCCTTGGAACCCTAGAAAGGTCACTTCCTAATTACACGTTATTTGCATAGTTGGGACCGGAAACTCCCTTTAGCAAGCATTCTCTACCTTTGCTGCAGGTAAGACAAGCTAACACCTTGTTCTCTTGCTGTGAGCTGCTTCCTAAGACAGCAGTATTTCCACTTCCTTTCAATCAGGAAAAACATCTAAAGTGTCCCCTGGGCTGCTAGGACACAGGGCCCTTAATCACCTAGGGCAGGGTGTCAAAGGTCAGATGTCTTCAGGGACCAAAAGATCAGGTAAACATGAGAAGACTGAACAATCAGGAGAGGCGTAGGGTGGCAAAATGGAGAATGTAGGTTGACTGAAGACATTCATATTCCTATTTTTCCAAAGAACCCAAACACTCTGCTGCCAAATACTACACGTTCTTGCTACTTTGCCTTGCCTACCCTACCCAGTGGTGACAAGGCCATCTCCTCTTTACTAGAGCTGGAACCCCCAGCTTCACGGTCAGCAATGGTTGGGATGGGGTATTATCCAGCACGTGCAGATATCCCTGGAGATACCCTTTTCAGAAAAGATACACAATTAGACTATTTCTGTAAGAGTGTCTCTTTCCTAGAAGACTGCCTAGACCCTGCCCCACTATGACGGCTCTTTTATTACTTAAGTGCTGGATCCTGTAGGCTCAATTTATATAACATTTATATTTAAAGATATTATGATATCATTCAGTCATTCAACAAATGCTTACTGAGTGCCATCTATGTGCCAGGTGCTGTGGGCTCGAGCAATGAAGGGGACAATGCTTCTGACATCAGGAAGCTGACGTTCTAGTTGGGGTGGGGGTGGGGGTGTGATAATAAATTAATAAATAGAAAGTTAGAACATTTTCCAATATTATTGAACAGTATTTAGAGAATTCAACTGGCTCATGGGCTGGAGAGGGCCTGGATAATTCCCTCAGTGAGCCGTTGGTGACAGTCTCGCTGAGAAGTAAGCTGAGAACTGAATGATAAGAAGGAACCAGCCAGGTAAAGATGAGGATAAGACCTCTGCCAAGGACACAGCCTAAGCAGAAATCCTAAGGCAGAAATGAGTTTGGGGTGTTCAAGTTACCAAAAGGAAGTTCTCCTGGCTGGACCACAGTTGGTGGGTGGAGGGATATAAAAGGAAGTTGCAAAGGTGAGCAGTGGTTAGAGTCAGAGCCTTGCAGGCCATGGCAGGGAGTTGGAATTTTACCCTCAATGCAGTGGGAAACACTGGAGGGGTTTGCAGAGGTTGGGGTGATGAGATATGATTTTACTTTCATTGACAATCTTTAATTTAGTCCATATTGTACAGCCAGATTAATTTTCCTGAATGAAAACCAACTTTTTACCAAGAATCATCTTTTCTTTTACAGGATTTGGGGAGAAACATCTTCCAAATGTGGATGAATGGGCGACATCTGACCAAATCTGGTCTCTGGGCAAAATACTCCACACTCAGCTCACACACATAAGGTCATCCCACTGGTTCCTACCATCAGCTTGTGTTTCCAACACCTACAGCGTTTCCCCGAAAATAAGACCTAGCGGGACCATCAGCTCTAATGTGTCTTTTGGAGCAAAAATTAATATAAGACCCGCTCTTACTTTACTATAAGACTGGGTACATAATATAATGTAATATAATATAACATAATATATAATATAATATAATACTGGGTCTTATTTTACTGTAAGACTCGGTCTTTTATAATATAAGACCGAGTTTTATATTAATTTTTGCTCCAAAAGCCGCATTAGAGCTGATTACCCGGCTAGGTCTTATATTCGGGAAAACACGGTACATGTCACCTCATCTCTCAATTACATTCTTCCCGCCATGGCTCAGGCATACTGACACAGCTTTAGGTGGCACTATCAATGAGATACGCTCTCACTTCTCATACTGCTGATCTCTCTGCCTGGAAAGCTCCCCCAGACCCCATATTTTCTCTCTGCCTTCAGGTCTTTACTGAAATGCTACCTTCCCAGTACAGTCTTCCCTGACTATACTATTTAAAACCACGACATCCCACCCTCCCTGCTGACACTCCCTATTCCGTTCCTTTTTTATTTTCTCAGCAGCACATTTCACCATTTCGCCAACGGTATTAACCATGTCTTTTCATTTTCCGTGTTCCGATGCTTTGATATCTGGGGCCTTGCAGACTCTGGAGCGCCAGCCCTCCCAGGGCTAGCTAATTCCCAGAGATAGCCAACAACTCAATTGCAATTGTGCCTTTCATATGCAAATCCACTTCTCCAGAGCCCATGCCCCCAACCATCATCTTTACTGGGCTTTGCATTTGGGGTGCCTCCACCTTCTCCAGTCACCCCAGGGCCAGGTGCCAGACAACTAGGGACAGCCCCTGCACTCCAGAGCCCGCTGAGATGGTTCAAACTAGCCACTCCTACACCTGACCGCCCTGACTGCCTCGTAAAGGCTGAGCCCCCACTTCCTTCTCTCTCTCTGCCTGCGCCCGGGCTCAGGGTTCCCGCTGTGGCCCTGCCTGCTGTGCTCCCTCCTCTTGGGGACTGAACAGGCTACCTTTCAGTGGCCATCATTTCCCATCTGTCAGTCGTGTTGACCTTAACATTTTCCACTCATGTACTACATTTAAAAATACCTCCTATAGAAGTTAGCTTATCATTTGTCTCTTCTACTTCTCTAACTAGAATATAAGCTCCATGAAGGCAGCGATTTTTGTCTGCTTTTGTTCACTGTTGTGTTTCTAGCACCTAGAAGAGTGCCTGACCCAGAACTAAACCACTCCATAAACATGCATTGGAAACAGATGTCATAGAGAATGCTCAATAATAAAGATATTCTAAATAGCAAATGAATAAAAAGGAAGCCAAAGTGCCTGCTTGTGCACGCATGGATAAATACAGGAGCAGCGCAGTACAGTGAGATAGCCCTTGGGATTTGAATTCCAGCTCTGCCTTTTCACCTTTCTGAGCCTTTGTTCCCTCATCTATAAAATGGGGCTTTCCAACCTCTGAGATAACAATACTTAAAGTAACAGTAAAAGGTTATTGTGTGACAATAAACAGCAATCACAGTAATGACTGTTGAATGAGAATGAAGAGTACTATGTTGTAATACAGTAATGCCCCTGGGCGTAAGGACCTGGGAGTCAGCCAGTCCTTGCCTTGAAGGCTGTTCTTTGAGTCACCTGCTGCCTGAGTTCTCTCAGTGTCCTGCGGAGGACAGCAGCCATGGGACAATGCACTTCCTTCTTCTGAGCACTGCCCCTGTCCCCTTCTAGAACCCGCTTTTCCTTGTTAGTCACAGATGCAGACGCAGACCCCAGCAGGTGAAGACACACACACACACACACACACACACACACTCTCACAGATGTGCAAACAGGAGTGAGCAGTCCGTGGCAGGGCCCCCGTAGAACTCCCATGAACTCAAGTCCAAGGCCCAGAATCATCCCACTCACTTCAGAAGACAGGATTTAACTGGTTCATAAAACTTCCCACCCATTTCTCACTCCAAATAAAAATATTCACGATTGCAACACATAAAAATACTTAGGTAAACAGGAGGTCTTCGGAAAAAAAGTAAAGCTTTCAAACATAGTAATTATAAGAAAAAATAGAAGAAAATGAAAAGTTTCTGTAATCCTACTACCATGTGAAAATTACACTCCATAAAACTTTAGAACATTTCCCTCATCTGTGTGTGTGGAGGCTATTTGCTGAATGAATGAACTAAAACTTAAGCTCACATGACCTTCCTTCAACCCACTGTCCCTTTGACTAAGGCTCAAGGGTTCCAGGAATGCTGCTTGAGGAACTTTCACGGCACAGTAAAACGAGCACTGGGCCACACCGAGAATCCCAGGTGAGCATTCTAGGTTTACTGCTAACTTGAAGCATGGTTTTAGGCGAATCCCTGTCTTGCTTGGTTTGAATTTACTAATCTGTCAAATAGAATAACAACTCTAGGTCATCTTAACCAGTCCTTTCCCCATGAACACTCAGAGATAGAGAAGACTGTAATTTGTATTCGAAGCTTACTTTTAGATGCCATTATTCTGGGGGTGGGAGGGTGGGAGTAACTTTTCAAATCCTATCCTTTGGCCCCAGTTCTCAGGCAGACCTGCAGCAGAGAAGGCAGCTCCTAGTAGTCAGAGTTAGACCCTGAGCTGGGCAGAAACAGAAACTAAGTCCCACTGATCTCCAGGAGAGAAGGCGAGAGGGGACCATGTATGGTTTCCGCAGACTTCCATAGACTAGCCTCGGACCTGACTCAGTGGCCCTCTGCTTACTACTCCTACCAGGCAGAGGTGAGGGCTCAGGCTCCAGGTACCTGCCCCTCACGGCCCTTGAAAATCTTGCTGCCATCTATTTTTGAGCCTTAAAGTGTGTGAATAAACATGTAAAGGTAGCAGGAGAGACTATGAATTTGTAAAACTGTCGGGAAATGCTTAGACAAGATGAAGTGAAAGAAGCAGGATACAATATTAACTAAAAAAACTGAACCAGCTGTGGATAGTTTCATGTACACATAGAAAAAGTAACTAAAAGTAACTAAAGTCAAGGTGTTTAGAATTAGAGGTGATATATTTTCCTTAACTTTTTCGGTTTTCCAAATTATCTGCTATAAATATATATTCATACATAAATAACTCATGAAATTTCAAACAACACCTTAGAAATTTTAGGGTAAAATGTCCTCTACCTCTCTCCAGTTCCTTCTCAGCTATTCCCCTATATTCCCAGTTCCACGCTCCACAGCTGTTCCACATAACTGTTGGACTACTTTCTATGTATCCTTTCTTCCTCTCTTCCTCTCTCTCTCTCTCTCTCTCTCTCTCTCTCTCTATCACACACACACACACACACACACACACACACACACACACACACACAGAGTATTCTGCACAGAGCAGTTCATGCTATATAGCTGAATTTTTCTTTCTTTTTTTTTTTTTTCACTTAACAAGTGCAGGATCTTCCCATGTCTGTATTTTCTTTGTATTAGACGGTTGCATAGTATTTCACAGGACAACTGTACCATAACTATTCCCCTATTGGAAATAATGCTGCTGCAAAACTTGTTAGCTATTACAAAACTTGTCACTTGAACATCCTGGGACAAATGAAGAACTCCTAGAAGTAGGTGAAAGGACATACACATTTTCGATTTTTATAGATTCTGCCAGATGACCCTTCAGAAAGACTACATCAATTTATATTCCCACCAGTATATGACTGATTTCTCCACCCCCTTAGCAATAATTTTGCTAATCTAAAGGATGAAAATTTATCTTATTTTTATTTGTATTTCTCTGATTACTGCTGATATTATCTTTCCAAAAGTTTATTGCTTTTTTTTTTCTCTTAAGTACTTCTTCTTTGTAACTTTTGCCCATTTTCCTATTGGGTTGTTGGCTGTTTTTCTTATTGATTTATAAGAACTCTTTATACACTCTGGATAGTAATCTTTTGTCTATTGTGTAGGCTGCAAGTCTTTTCTCCTAGTCTATCTTAACTTCCTTTTAGGGTCCATTTGCCTGAAACACATCTGGAAATTATTTGTACGTATAATGTTATTAGGAGACATAATTTACCTGACTTGATTGTCAGGAAAAATATTTTGAAGTAGAAACTTCAAAGAACCTCTGTTTTATATCTGTCTTATGAGCTTCCCACATTTTATAAATCAAAATTACAGAATTATTAAGAAGAAGCCTTGTCACACATCTCATAGCTCAGTGTATTTCCATAGCTCAGTGGATGCACAGTACTGCATGAGCACTGAGCTTGCCAGATGTGGGAGAAACAGATCTCACATTCTGGCTCTGGGGCAGTTCCGGTGCTCTTCTTGGTCATAACGTCACCAACGAGAGCTCCCAGCTAAAAGAGGACACGTTCCAGTCTAAACATCATTTAAAGCCAAAGTTCAAGGACCTAGAAATGCCCCATATGAGGACAACACAGTAATTGCTCCAAAAAAAAAATTCCCCTCATGCATAAACCCTAATAGAGGTGATTTTAATTTTCTGTGTGCTTTAAGTTTCAGTTCAGAGGTTCAATAAATATTTGCTGAATGAATACGTGAATGTGTTAAGTCAAATCTTTAAATCATTCGTGTTGGGGACAATCGAATGGGCATTGAGATGATTAGGGGCGTGGGGTGTAGTTCACAAGAAGTAGGTTTTCCATTAAAGCCTCAGGAGAGATGCTAGAGCTGTGGCAAGAATAACATTCTGGTGTGCATGTTTCGGGAAGGGAGAATCTAAGTCATGTATAATGGAGCGGGGGCGGGGCAATGGAGGCAGGGCCAACTGCCACTCTGATCTTGGGTGTCCTGACACTGCCTTGAGTGAAGCACAGGGGCCGAAAAACACCCAGGGATACACATGCATCTTTGTTAAAAACATGACACCAAAAAATGCTAAGGTACCGAGACTCTAAAATCAGGAATCAAAACCGGAGGTGGCGCCTGTAGATGCGGCAGCTCAGAGGGGAGGGCCACAAGGAACCACCTGTACTGTCCCACACAATTACTCAAGGCAGTGACTGTGGCCATGGACATGGAGGGGCTGTACTTATGACCCCCTGCCCCATCAACCCCAAGAACAGCTGGGGCAGGTGGAGAACAAAGAGGCCCAGGACGTGCTGCAAAGTGTGGGTGGTCAGTCACCCTTCTACTTAGTGATGCTTTTGTCCCTTTAGTCTTTTGCTGTAATTTAATATGTTCTAGTTGTAGAAGTAAATAACGTTATTGCAGGAATTTTGAAAAATCAGAAAAGTTTACAGAAGAGAATAAAAAAATAACCCAGAATCCTTCCATATAGCATGTTTTGGTGAACTTCCTTTCAGTCTTTTATAAATTAATAAATTGCTCTCTTTTCCATATACACTTACCTTTTTGGGGGTACAATTTAAAAATTCTTTTTATTGTGATAAAATACATATAAAATCGACCATCTTAACCACGTTTAAGGGTACAACAATGTTGTGCAACCATTACCGTTACCTACAGTTGTGTTTTATATGCCATTCTTTACTGCGAACTTACAACGTGACAGATATACTACGCATTTCACTGCCAAATGGTTTACCATTTGAAACCCTCCACCAGCACGGGAGCTAGCACTATGCCCATTTTACTGAGGAGCAGAACGTGGCACCGAGACGTTAAATCCTTTACGGCAGGTTACAGGGCTGGTAAATGACAGAGCCAGTATTCAGGGCAGGTCTGCTGAACTCTGAAATCTACACTCTTATACAGTTTTGAGCCCCTTTTGGATGAAAGACCACAGTGGGGGTGGGAACAAAAGTGTCTTAATGCACCTATTTTCTACACACACAAATGTGAACCTAAAATTATCTAGTTCAAATTTCTAGTTAGGAAAATCTGAGATATTTCTAACCCAATAGAATAGAAATTGCACAGTACTCTTTCTCTTTATTTAGTGGGATAATTTAAGGATCATAAAAATATTTATAGGGCTTTCAAAGCTCATCAGCAACCCTCATCTCCCAAACCTATTTTCCACCATTAAGCACCTCGACTTTCAAAGCTACTTTCTCAAGGTTATGCAGAAACAACCTTTGTGGTTCAGGAAGAACAATATAGTCCACCACTGGCACCAAGTGTGGCTCTTGCCAGAGCTCAGTGGGTGACCTCCGTGCTCCCAGTCTGGAGAACACACTGTTCAAATCACAGGGTAAGCTTGGAAAACGGGAAAGCAATCCTGACAATCTATTTTTTCAGAGTCCTCATTCTGTGGGTTTTTTGTGTTTGCCACCCACGTGTCACCCCCAATTGTTTCAGAAAAGGGATCTCTTACCGATAGGATCCAAGAGCACACAACACAGAATCACAGGAGAGTTGATGCTGTTATTGCCTTTATCCTAGGGATGGCTCTGAAAAAGACCTCAAATAAGACCACCAGGCTCCAGATGGTGGCAGTTTTTTTTGGGGGGGTGGGGAAGGGAGGATGCATAGATAGAAACCATAAGGTGGAAACACCTTCTTCATTCCCCTCCTTTTGGTCTCATCAACTTCAAAGTCAAAATGAGCAACTTTTACTTCAAAGCAAAGGAACTCAATCAACTAGCACAGGGGAATACTGACTTTCTCTGAGGCAGAGCCCCAAAGCAAGGACATAAAGTTTTAATGATCCTGCTGGAGGGCAGGGGGAAGGGATATTCCATTTCAAAAATCGTCTGGATCCATCCCACAGGTTAGACACGGCTTGGATTTTTGCCTGCTGTCCTCTGGGGAAGTCAACTCCTGCATATTGGCCTGGCCTGTGGGCCGAGCCAGAGACAGCAAGGAGGAATGGCTGATGGGCAGCTCAGGGACAGCTCTCCTTTCAGGTACAAGAGTCAACAGGTGGGCTCCGGGCCGTGACATCCAATACACTCACTAGGTCTTCGAATCCTAAGGAATGATTCAGGAGTGTCAACACAAGGGAGCAGAGAAATTAATCACAGTGACTCACAGGCTGCCAAGGCTACCAGGAGAAGGCAGGTGAAACAGATAGCGTGCTGGGGGGGCTGTGACCACTGGAAGCAGTCTCCTTGGGAGAGCCAGTACTATTTTAAGAGACAAACAAGTGTGACTGTGGTTAAAGATAATCACAGTCAGATGTTGGCAAAAGTAGACAAACATTTCTAGGTCTCTGCTATTTAGGGTATAAAGGCGCACGTGTGTGTGTGTGTGTGTGTGTGTGTGTGTGGCAGTACTTACGTTAAGGGCTTTTGGTGGCACAGGGCTTATCCTAGGGGTGCCAAAAAAATGTACACAAGTGGACACTTTGGTCAATGTTGCTCAAGCAGTAGTTCACCGTAATCATAAGTGTCTGGATGCTGATGGTAACCACTTTGAGCACCTCTTGTAATTGCAGAAGTCAAACGTGACTTGTATTCATCTTTTGTTATTGGTATGTATTGAGTATTACAATTTTAATACAGTTTTCCTTTCTTATAATGTGTATATATTTTTTTGGCACCCTCTGTATATACAAATAAAACAGTCCACAAAGACAAGCTGCTTCTGGAACTGCTAACCCATCCCATAGTTTCAGGGACACAATATGGAATTGTACCAGATTCCATTATAGTAATAAAACAGAAAAGTAGAACTTGATACAACAATCAGAATCTAGCTGGGCAGCAGGGTAAGCGGGAGAGACAGCAGACTATTGAGAGGACACCAGAACACAACTTATTAACCACATGCTCTTGGGAAAATAATTTCATCTCTCTGAGCCTCAGTCTTTCCATCTGTGAAATGTGTAGGCTGACTCCCCAAAGTTGAAGACCAAAGAAGATACGATAGCACCACATAGTAAATTGCTATCTGTTCATCATTTCCATAGACTCCCCATTCTCAGCCACAGCTCCATGTCCTTCCTCATGCTATTTCCTTTGCTTATTTCTTAGATGAAAAACATCCCTCCGGACCGGTCAAGACCCAGTCCCCATGTTACCTCTTGACAAGGCCTTCCCTACACACATTTTCCTCATTCCTCTGGAAGAGCTGGGCATCCTGTCCCGTGAGCACATACAACAGAAGAGGCAGAGGGACTTCAGTCGTCTTTAAACTCATTGCAGTTTCTCATTAGACAAAGGGCCCACAGGGCAACAGAGAGGACGCCTTCTAGCTGCTTTCCCAGCACCCATTTCTCTCTCTCTCCTTCATAAAAGCACCCAGATTTTCTAGCTTTGCGAGTTGAAACCCTATCCTTGCTCAGTCTCCACCCCCATCCCCAGGGGTGGGTCCTAAAATAACCAGAATATTTTATTCCCTGGGCCACGGGGATTAATTCAAGGATGATCACATGACCCGACTCAGCATAGACAAGCTCAAAGAGAGTCAATTTTGGAGACTTTTGACTTCTTCCTTCCCACCGAACATGAAGGTCTATAAGTGAGTTTCACTATTGGACAAAGTAATCTAAATCTAACCCATAAAACATTTAATGAAAATGTCAAGTTTCTTTGTTTTTGTCTAAAAGTGATAGATGTACTTACTAAACACAAGCTCTGATTGGTTGCTGATGACAGAACAGAAATTTGTGAGCCGTAAATGGCAGATCAGATATTTACTGGAACACAGCAGATAATTGCAGTAATTAAAGGAACATATCCAAGATGATCAACTTTGGACATGAATACAAGATAATGACACAGGATAAACCCTGTGTCGCCAAAGCACTTAGCATAAGCATTGTTTGGCGTGCACGTGTGGGAGAGCACACTTTTATACTCTAAATAGCAGAGACCTAGAATAAATATCAAAGTCTTTAGTAGTGGCCTGCTGAAGAATTGCGTAAGAACCCAACACACTGGCTTCCAGGTGTAGGGAGGAGACCTTTGATCTCTTTCTTAATTCAACTGTCACCGTGAATCAACTCCATGACCCACTAGATCAGCAACTTGTTTTGAACGGGGACACTCCCAGGGATCAAAACTTGGGCAAAAGGCCAGTGATGAGAGGCCTCAGTTACAAGTCTGTTTTCCTGCACAGCTTTGAAAAATATTCACTAATCCCCCATTCCACTTCACGGTTCATCTAAAACTATAAGTTTTCTGACTTATACACCCTATAAGTCAGAGAAATATCTGCTAATGAGAGAGAATATTGTTGTTCGTAAGCTAGCATTTACTGAGTGCGTTCTACATGCCAGGAAGCCAGGAACTATACTAGGTGATACACACACTTTTTTATTATTTGAATCCTCACAAACACCCTAGAGATAAATGCCTGTATTTTCCCAAGTATACAGATGAAGAAATTAGCGTAAAGAAGTGAAGTAACTAGACTAACGCAACTTAGTAAAGTGCTGCTGCCAGGAACTCAGCCTGACCCCCCCAATTCATGCCCTTCCCTGACACACTCGAGCTAAAGAGAGAACTGCCCACAAAAACCCTCTAGTTTATTTACAGAAAGTGACAGACAGATGAGCACAACAACTCCAACTGGCCCACGTTCCCTTCTTACTCACGTCTTTGTTTGTGATACTAACCTGGGCATTTTCAGAGAATGTTAGAATCACAGCTCTAGAAGCTTTGGGATCTGGTTCTCTCAAATGTAAGCTAGGGCAGTTTTGAAAGATACATACATTCAAGGCAGCCTCTGCAATCCTGCCTCTAACTGTTAGAGATCAAACAGAAAAATGAACATTGTCCTATTTGAGTCATAATCTGATGCTATTCTAAAAATGTCATATATATATGTCACATTCTGTATGTATGAATTTTACTGTGTAGGATGCCAATCATGACTATAAATACAAATGGGAGGCGTGACTAAATTATAATAAGCTAAAGTTTACAAAGTAAAATTTTATTTACTTTGCATTTATACATTTGTAGTATAAAAATGTGCAAAGTTATGCCATAAGAGAATGACAGATGCTGCCGTTGTCCTGTCTCTGAGATATGTCCCCATTAATACAGAAAAAGATGCAAGCCAGACAACCAAAGAAGGGTTGAAATCCATACAACACAATATGTACATTGTACCTCATAAACCTGGGATTGTGACTTTGGAATAAGGGACAAGAGTGAGCACATAATTGTGGTATAATGCTTGGCAGGGAGCCATGGTAATTACAAACCCAGGTGAGTTACGTCATGAATACTTTACAGTGGGAGAAAACTGAGAGGGTGGAGAATTTGGCTGCGTTTCTCCAAGGGACCCAGCCAAGCTAGGATAAACTCCAGTAGTCACTTGGGATGACTACACCCTGAACTCCTCTTCTCCTTCCAGGGGTCTGATCTGGCCTTTTGGGTGGCTTTGCCCACCTTCTCTTCTAACTCCTGCACACACACACACCCTGAGAACAGTCCCGCTCTGATTTTGCTCTTGCAGCCCTGGCTTGCATATGCTGACAGAAGGTCACAGTTAAATTTAGATCTGACCACCTCACTGGAAGGAGCTGGGAAACTGGCTGATTGAGGAGAGCCATAGACACTTGGATAGAGTTGGCTGCTTACACTCTAAAGGAAGGCTCTAGTTGGTGGTTAGGATGCAAGTTAAATTGGGAAGGAGGTATAATTTCCAAACCAAAGCACAAAGAAACAGGGTCTTAAAAATTAAAAATGCAGGAAAAAACAAAAACCTCAAAAGGTTATTGAGGTCTTCTGCTTTCATGCAGAATCCACGTACACCAATAGGATCGTCTCTGTTTTTTAAATCTCTTTGTGGGTATGGGAATTGGGGAAGATCTCAGAGGCCGTTGAGTACAGTGTCCTGCATACAGTAGTCAAGTGTACAACACTGCCAGGAGCAACCCATTGTCATGCACGATTAGTGGTGTATCGTGTCAATGCCTCAGCGCAAACACCAGTGCCAGGTGGGAAATCTCTGGGTGGGGAATGGTGTGTGGGAATCTGGCCCTTTTAATGTGGATCCCAGTATCAAAATATGTAGGAATATGACAGCTCGATCAGCACTCAGGTCATGAATTAGGAAATGAGGGCCTCAGCAATGATCCTTCGTGGACAGAGTACTAGGTCCTCGGGTGCTTATGGACCAAAGAATAACACGCGAGCTCTTGAAGCAAGCCAGCTCAAGTAAGTACCAAAAATGTGAACTCCATGAAGTTGTCTGGCTTTATGCTTCTTTTATTCTACCTCCCTTGTGTTCTCCCTATAATAACTAGTGAAACCTTTTGGAAAGACTCCTTAAACTCGGTCCAGAATGTAAATCATATCTACTTGAGGGCTAGAAGAATGGCAGTAACAAGACTTTTGGTACTTATGTCAGTTTTTCAGACAGGATCCCTATGACCTCAATCTAAATTCCACCTCCCACCAACAGATATTCTCATAGCATCCTTCGAGAACACTTAGAAAGTCTGTGTGCGAGAGATCTGCTGTCCCCTCTGAATTGTAAATTTATAAGGGCAGTGCCATGTCCATTTTGTTCACTGGCTGTGATTCCTGATTATACCCCCGTCCTGGAAGAGTCAGAGCTGACCTGTCCAGAAGACCTTAAGGCAGGCTCCCAGAAAAGTGTGGCGGACCTCTCTGGGTTCTACGGGAAGGCTTCATGAGACCCTGATTACATTGGAACACACTGGTTATCCAGGCCTGGCTTCATCAGCCATCTGGCCTGGAAGGTCACACGAAGGTCTCTTGAGATGTCCTAAGGAGGTCCTTTGTGTTGGCTGGCCTTGCTTGGAGACACTGGGCCAGTGGGGCAGACCCTGATTTCATCAGGACCAGTGAGTGGGACCTAGCCCTCAGCTCTAGGTCCTGGAAAGCCGGCTATGATTTCAGAGTGTAAAGTTCCCCCAGAATTCCTCCAGACATTTAGAAACACCAGATGCAAGTGGCCACTGAGGTACAGATTTCTATGGGAGCAAATCTAGAGCAGGCGGCTAGGACATAGTTCCAGGAACCTGAGAGTGATTTCCGATTCACTGAGGTCCCCTGCCCCCTAGGTTCCTGCCATAGAGCTGCGCCTCCCTACAGACGATCCAGTGCCTCTGCCCTCCTCATTCCCCCAAACAAAAGGCAGGACTATTGTAGTAATACATTTCACTTCCTTCTCTACAAATATACAAGCCATATGCTACAGACAGAATGTCTAATCACCAATTGAGACCCCAGGAAAGTCATTTCTCTTTTACAAAGTGCTCTTCTCATGGACAAAACTGAGATCTTTATGATCTGGGATGCTGTACGAGTCTAGTGTTCTATGATATGTAATCAAGGCATGTTGTATATACAGCTTTCCCTAGACAAATAAGGAGATGGTTCCAGCAACCTGGATAGCACTGTGCTCAACCAGGCACACAGGAATGCTTCATGAGGACGAAAATGAGGATGAAAAAATACGGTTCAGAATGACATAGTTGGACACACAAAACATCATTCAGATAAACGACAAAATGAAACTTGCGCAAGTTCAACCAGGAGTCAGAGCAGTGGGCACCCCACACGGCCACACAGCCTCATCTTTTTCCTTCGACCCTGGAGCCTGCAGGGTCAATGGCTATGTCACGTAAAGAGGCAGAACTGGAGTGAAGTCAGTTAGCTAAGAGGTTAGAGAGTTGGGAAACGGTAGCACATTATCCTTCTCTTCCTGTTCACTGTTCTTTTCAGGAGTTTCCTTCATTATGTTCCTAAAAGCTGGCTGATCTGAGCTCTGTACAAACTTACAATTTAAGCCCCACTTGTTCCCTCACAACTATGTTACTGAGAAAGGAAAATGTGTAACTGCGTTTCTTGAATATTTCAGTCGAGAAGGCCTGTGGACATCTTTAAGCATCAAAAGACCACCATTCTCTTGGAATTGTGGAGAGGGCTGGAAGGATGGCCTTGGATTGGTCCTGGAATGGAATAAAAGGATACAAAGCTGGAAACTTTCTACTCTGGTACCTCAGTATATCATGGTCTATAAAATCTAGGATAGCTCTGTCCAGTAGTAACACAATGGAAGTCACAAATGTGAGCCACGTATATCATTTTAAATTTTCTTGTAATCACTTTAAAAAGTACAAACAAACAAGTACAATTAATTTTAATATATTGCAATTAGCCCAATAGCTCGAAAATATTGTCATTTCAACATGCGATCAATATAAAAATTATTGAGATACTTTACATGCTTTTTGTACTAAGTCTTGGAAATCTGGTATGTAATTTATACTTACCGCACATCTCAATTTGGATTAGCCTCATGTCAAGTCCTCAACTAACGGCTACTGAACTGGACAGTGCAGCTCTAGAAGGCAGGTCTGACCTGCTTTCTTCTGTGGTCTCGTGCACGTCCCTGCTGCTTTGCTCACACTATCTCCTCAGCCCTTTAAAAATCCCTTCCTGGCCTTTGAGACTCTTTGTTTGCTCGGCCCACTCCAAACTCTTTGGAGTGTACTTTTTCTCCTAATAATGCCACCTTGGGCCTTTGAGCCATTCTCTACTGCTCAGGTCCACTCCTATGTCTTTGGAGTGTGCTATCTCTTCTAATAAACTACTCTTTCACTACTTAAAAAAAAAAAAATCCCTTCCAGCCTTTTAGGCCCAGAGGTATCTCTCTCTCTCTCTCTCTCTCTCCCTCCAGAGAAGTCCTCCCAAATCACTCTAGGCTGCTGTATTTTCATCAGCTTCTGCATAATGATTTTAGTCAGCAATTAGGTCGGACTTTGGAGCATCTTTCCTCTTACTGTCTTCAGCCACTATTTTCCTTTTCTCCCTCCTCATTATTTACTGTTTCATACTTAAGGAACAGCTCTCAAATTAACCTGCAAGACCCTCAGGGGCATGGAAACATATTCTCTACGGTCACTAGTCCAATATCTGCCACATAGTACTCGTATATAGGGGGATACACACAAAAATGCTCAGCTCAGTTTCCCATATGATTAAGTGACTAAGGAAATCATTTGAATGTGACAGTTGGCACAGGACCACAGAGACTTCTATAAACTCAAGTCTAATAATAATCTAACACTTACCTAGCACTTACCATGTGCCAATACTAAATGACTTACATATATGTCAACTAATCTAAGCCCTGTAAAGACTCCATGATTCGATTCCATGATCATCTTCATTTTAAAACCAGTTGAGGAAACTGAGGCAAAGAGTTTATGTAAGTTGCATACACATAAGTAGCAGAGCTGGGATTCTCACTCATTCTGGCTCGAGTCCAAGCTCTTAATCATCATGATATATCGCCTCTCAGTTCAGAACAACCACAAAATATATTTTTATACCCTGCAGATCAGCCTAAGAATCAAAGGCATTAGTTTATCATACTCTCAGCCTGGGCATTTCCTTAGATAAAAAGAATTAAGTTAATTCCGAAAATGTAAACAGAAGTAAACAGTAGGAGACACATGAAATTCCTCGTCCCAGAGGATGCTGCTCATAAATCCTTTTAAAACAAAAAACAGTACACCGCCGGGTGTGAAACTGCCAGGTCACTGGCAACAAGTCAGTCTTGAAAGTCCGAATGTCCTTTGATTCAGGAACTTCACTTCTAGGGATTTATCCTATGGAAGTAACTATGGGTGTATGGCAAGGCTTAACTATCAGAATGGTCATTACAATATTGTTTACAATAGCAAAAATTAGAAACAACCAAAAATATGGAGATTGAAAAGAAAAACATACCATATTTACACAGGATAAAATGTGCATCTAGTGGTATGCTGATAAACCACTCTAAATAAAACCAAAAGAAATCTTGATTTGTGGTGTTTGGTGGTTTTCTCAGTATAAATGCCCCCACTATGGCTCATCTCAAGCTACAATGGCGTACCAGTCTGCTATCGAAATCCTGAATATTTAAAAATTCCAACCTGAGCTGAACAGGCTTCAGCAGATCACCGAACGCATCCATAAAAATGCCACAGAAGTTGTTCAATATGTTACGTAAAAAAAGTTTGTAATATTACTATATCATATTTCTGAAAAACAAATACACACATAAATATATTCAAAGTGTTAATAAGGTTATCTCTAGCTAATGGAATTTTATCTTCTTTTATCTGTATTTCCAAATGTTTTGCCAATATGTATGTATGATTTTGCTAGGCAGGAAAATATAGTCAAGGCTCTCTTTCCTACTTACAATAATTTAAAAATGACCTATCTTTTAAGGTATGTCTCAAAAACAAAACAAAACAAAACTCTTGGACTTGTTCAATGAAAACGACCGTACAATCAGAAGCTTCAAGGGTGAGGAAACTCCTAACACCACGTAAGTAAGAAAAGAATGAGAGGGGTAACACCTGTGGCTCTAGCCACAGTGTATATTGACCTCCTGAGGAAGACAGGTCCTTTCTTGGGGTCGTAAATCATACAACGTGAAGAAAGGAAAGGTGGAAGTAGGGAGTGGAGACATGTAAACCCCAAGACAAGAATCATTTTGTCTATATAGTCTGATTCGGGAAAGATCTATTTCTTTATCCAGGGCCATTCCGAATCCCGTCCCATGAAACTTTTCACCATTATATTGAATCAGTACTAGGAACTATCAAGTTTAAGTCTGATCCACAATGAAACACTTGGCAGCCATTAAAAAATATCCTGGAAATGCATCTACAGGGGAAGATGTGCAGAAGATTAAGTGAAAGCAAGTTATAAAGCAGGATATAAGCTACGAACCTATTTATTCTAAAAGGGGATAAACATAGAGAAAGGGATAGATTAAGTGGTTAAGTAGTAGTTTCTAGGTGGTTTAGGATTATGCTATAAAAGTTAAGGCTTTTATGGTCTTTGTTTGCCTAACTTTTGATTTTTGTTTTCTATAGTAAGCATAGCTAGCTTTAAGAGTAATGAGGAAAACAAAATAAAAGCAAAGGTGTCTGAATGGAAAGAAAGACACAACAAATTCCCTTACTGGACCCTTGGGGGTTTTGGAGCTCACGGAACCTAATGCCTCCACCTTCCTCACTCCCAACCACCTGGCAAGTGAAAGTGAACTGGGGGGGAGGGGAGCTCTCTCTACACTTCTCCAGGCTAGAGGCCCTGGGGGAACAGAAGCCTTCCCTGATAGAACGCTTTTGCTGGAGCTGGGGGAAGGGAGGAAGACGGGGAGGGAGGGTGGAGAGAGGAAAGAAAGAGAATAGGAAAAAATTAAAGCAAAGAAGCCAGCTAGAGGGCATGTTAAAACATAGACTGCTGGGTCCCACCCCAGAGTTTCTGTGCCCCTGGGGCCGAGAATCCGCATTTCTAACACATTTCCCTGGCGACTACACTTGGAGAACTTCGCCTGTAAGGAGAGAGAGAAGAGGAGCCAACATACAGGTGTAAAACTGAGACCTGAAATCTGTGCAGAAGCAGAGTGTTTGCAATTCTTTTTAACAGTGAAGCATGGTTCCTCTTTGGATGGTGAAAGAGCCATCCTTTCTCTACAGGAGCAATATGGGGATTCTAAAGGTGCACGGGGGGGGGGGGGGGGGGGGGGGGGGGGGGGGGAGGGGGGGGTTGGTAAAAAATTGGGAGTGGCCTGAGAGCCTGTTACACACCTAAAACCTAGGTTTTTTTTACACACCTAAAAGAACAAACACATGTCTACAACTAATTCCACACCAAGGAAAAGCAGATACGCCTGGAAACAAATGCTTTCCGAGGTACTGTTTCAACCTAGGGGCAGAAGGGGTTTCCCTTCCTTTCAGTTTGACAGTTTCCTCACTGTAGTCCCTAGGAAAGCCATAAGAATGTGGAACAACCTGTTCTGTCACTCTGATCTTTGCCATTTCACCCGGCTAAGACCAACTTGGCAGCCTTCTAGCTGCCTTGCAGGTGTAACCAGGGCTCCCTTCCTTCCAGGAAGTCCAACATAGAAGTTTCTGTCAACCTGGAAAGATGTGCTCCATTATTCACTGTATGAACTAAGTGGAGAGCCAAACTACCCATGCCCCACCCCTATCTGTGTGGAACACAGAAGATACCGTGTTTCCCCAACAATAGGACCTAGCCGGACAAGCAGCTCTAATGCGTCTTTTGGAGCAAAAATTAATATAAGACCCGGTATTATATTATATTAATTAATTATATTATATTATATTATACCGGGTCTTATATTATAGTAAAATAAGACCGGGACATGCAATTGATCTTGGCTGGAGTGAACAGAAAAACGCCTTTCGTTAGATTGTCAGCCAGAGCCAAGGGGTAGACAGAGAGGAAGTGGGGTCTTCTTACACAGCATAGGTTCTCGGGAAGTGAAGTTACTGAAGCTATTCTCCAATTCTGGTACCCTGTGTTTCCTCTCAGAGGAATGCTTAGCTGCTTAGATTTCTTGCCAGTGTCTTCTTTCGAATGCTCTTTTATGTTAACACACAGTGATTATAATACGAGAAGTATTCTGTGTTTTTTCCCCTTTCCAAATTGGTTTAATTAAAAAAAGAAAGAAAAGCCGTCATACTTCTAGATCACAAGCTTTCTTTACCCCAGTGACAGCTCCACAGCATCGAGGCACGGCTGACAATGGTTTGAACCAGGACCATTAAATTACAGTATTACCTCCTAGAGAACCCTCACAAGTTTAGCTGTTGAGGTGTCCCCAGAGGACGGGCTCGCTGTGTAGCACTACAATCACCGTTACCATCAGCAACAAGCCTTTTTAAAGCACTTTACATGCCTGGTGCTACGCTAAGCCCTTTATGTGCCTCATCTCAGAACAGCCCACTGGGGTCATTCTGACCACCCCACCCTTCTCCCCCAGTACCTAACCCAGGGCTGGCAGGCAGGCAGCACATAGATCTCTCTCAAATGAATTAAAACACAGTGCGTTGCATAAAAACCAGTGCCCTTCAAAGATGGAATGATAGGAATGCACTTTATTGATTCATTTCCACCTGAAAGGGTCCAAGTCAAGAAAAGGGACAAGAAAGAAAGGGGGAAAAGGTAACTCTGAACTAAACTGAACCAGAGGGGGAAAATCTAAACAGGTATTTTTTAAGACCATGTGTCCAAGCTGCTCTGGGAGAGACAGATACCTGCCTTCTGTGGTCCCGGGACAGAACAGCCCCTCAGAGCAGACCAGGCAGGTCCAGTCCAAATGGCTGTGGACAATGAAGGCACCCCCCCTACCCCCTGCAACTACAAATCATTCATAGTCAACACCCAGGTTCCAGCTTGGGGATTGCCTCCACCCTTCTCAGATGGGTCAGCCTTGCCTCTGTCCAGAGTAAAGGAAGCCACACACCCAGGAAGACAATGGAGTTGAGGAAAGAGAACAGAAACCGGTTCTAGTTCTGAGCCCGCTCCCAAGCGGCTGGATCTCAGTTTCCTTCTGTAGAAAAGGAGATCTCGTACATGATCTCTAAGGTGCCTTCCAGTTCTAACTTGCCATGATTTAGCCCCTCCTGCTTGAGAAGCCCACCTTGGGTTTGAGAGCCATGTGTTTTTCTATGAGCCTCCTTGAGGAAAAGCCTGCAGTTTGGTTTGAAGGAGAGGGCAGGCCATGCAGCCTCTCACTCACTGAAAGAGAAGCAGCACTTCAAAAGCATGGGGAATGTTTTCAGGGCAGAAGAGAACAGCATCAAGACTCTCCAGAGGACCATCAGGAAACAGAAGACCAACAACACTGCTCCAGAGTAAGGAATGCCTGCAATATTGTCCGGGCGCAGAAGGGAATCCCCAGTGTTCACTTGCTTTATTAAAAAAAACAAACAAACCAAAAAATGCTTTTAAATTAGTTTGCATAAAACACAGAGTCTGAATTGTTACCTTTTTGTTCCAAGTTAGGACTTACCACCTTGTAGCACATGGAACCATGAGGGTGACATGTCTACAGTGTTACCAGGGATCGTTGGACCCACAGCTGTATCAGAGGAGGGACATTTGGCTTCAGTGTCCAATCTCCACATCATCCCATCAAATCCATAAGCTCCCATTTCTATTGGGCTACATTCTGACTGGCAGTCGGTACAGTTATGCAGGCAATAACTGATATCCCTGTTACTACTCCCCAGGCAGAGAATCAGATACGGGAAGAGAAGCATAGCATTTGGCTTGGGGACAGTATGTATGTATGGTAATTCTCGCCAGATTACAGTATATCCCTGGGCGGCAGAGAAAACCAAGAGATATATTGGAAAAATATACATGCTAAATGGTCGATTCAATTTTCATTGTGGTGAAGGTACTTCCAAGAAAATGAAGAAATAAAAGAAAGTGAAGAAACAAAAGGGTATGCATTATGGTCCCAAAGATTTTGTCTGTTGGGTGGTGACTTAAACAATAGAGAATGTCCCGAGGGCTCGTCTTTGAGGTTACCAACACCTTTCTAAAGAACTTGCGAGCATGGCTTCACACATTAAATTCAGTTTAGAAAATGAGCTGGATTAATTTAGGGGCCAAAAAAGAGACATTCACCTGAAGTCATAGGTTTCTGCTTAGTGATTCTGGGAAAAGGTAAGAAAACAGAAGCTTATATAGATGAGGATGACTTGTGATGCCCTGTGAACCCCCATAACCCTCACTCACACTCCACGATGTCGGAATTAAGCGGGAACCCAACCGCCCCCGTGTGAAAGGGCCACGGGAATGTGATCCCAGCATCTCCTCCAGGGTAAGTCACCACCCCTTCATCTCTTTACTTCTGAGATACTCAGACTCCTGAGCTGGGCCCTCTCTTGCAGTGCAAATGGGGACACTGCATGTGCTTGAGACGCAAGGACCATGATGCAGCAATAAAGAAGAATACATAAATCCCGCACACACTGTGGAGAAGCAGAGGGTGAGGGTAATCAGGAAAGCGTTCCAAGAAGGGACTTGTGTCCACATACTCAAAGGAATTACAAGTTGACTAGAAAATTAACGGTTCTAAAGCTGGCTTCCACCTAGCAAGGTCAGAAAGATCTCTAGGCTCCGTGATTTAAGAAGTCACAAACTCCAGGTGATCTGAAATCCCCTTTGTCACTCTGAAACAAGCTGCTTTCTAAAATTTTAAGATAATTAAAGAAGAACCCAGAACTGACCCACTGCTTGAGGCTTACAGGAAAGTCTCAGAAGCCAAAGCAATCCTGAAACTTCCCAGAGTGTGACATCAGTGATTAATCACCCTTCAGACATATGCATGCCATTATCTCACGATTTTTTACTCCCCAAAAGGCAGTTATAAATATATTTGTTGTCTTTCTTCCTTCTCACCTGATCTCTATTTCCATCCTACCCTTGGTTTTCATTTTCCTGCCCTTCAACACCAATTTCAAGGTAGGGAAGAAAGACCACCTTTCATCAAACCTCTTTACTACACTCATATTCAATAGAACCCAAAACTGGAAAAGAAAAATAGATAGTTGCTGTCCTCACTTTTCTGAATCAAAAGACAAGCTCAACTAACTTCATTGAGTATTTTTCTTAAATATTGTATTCAAAGGCCACACAGGTACAGCACTAAATCCTTGACACTTACCCTAGTGCTAACAATTACAACCGCTTGGGATTTACCCGAGAAAGTCCAGGATGCCTCACTTAGCTTTGCGTCAAAAATAACCAGAACATTCCACTTCCTCTTGGTTCCCTTTCCTCAGATTTTAGAAAGAGATGTCCTTTAAATCCCAAGTGACTGGAAGCCAGTTAGTGAAGGCCCTTTGAGTTGGGAACCATTGTAGTGGGTTCTGACCCACTAGGTTCAAAGTGCAACTACTGGAGAAGTAGACAAGATCCAAGTTCTCTCAGGAGAAGAGCTAGAGACCAAATAACACACTGCTTTTATTTAAAAGGAGAAGCTGCCTTTCAATTGCATTAAGTGTGGACATCCAGAGAAACTGGTTTAACTGCACAGGGAGGCAGACCTCCCTGGCTGCGATGCCCTCCATTCTAGTCAGCCTCTCGGACTCTTCCCTGAGCCCTTCTCTGTGTTGCAATGGGGCGAGGTTTTTCCAGACAGTTTTGGGGCTCTAGGCAATGTACTCAAGCTCAGTACAAGACCTCAGTTCAATCTGCTTCTGAATAGATGCCTAAGGCTGGGTGGAGACTCAGATCTCTCTTTTCTGTTAGAGCAGACTAAGGCGCCCCAGAGGGGTGGCCCAACAGCACTGTCCCCCTGCCAGCCCCAGCCAGGAGCTCCTTGAAAGGTGCCTAAGTCACCTCCCCCACTATCTTTCTCATATTCGAGCCCCAGCTTCCCATCTTCACATGTTTCAGATCTAGGACAAAGTAAGGAGTCAAGCCCAGAAGGTAACAAGGCACCCACCTCTGTTACCCTCCTTTTCCCTTTAAAGCTGCTTTCATTGCTCAGGCCTTTTGGGTTCTATCTTCAGCTGTAGGTCTACAGTCTCCTCTGGCTCCGGCTCCTTCCACACCACCTTTCCTCCCACGCCCCCTCTCCAAACCACAGAGCCTGCAGCCACCGCTTTCCCAGTCTTGCAGGCTGGAGGCAGCCCAGCAGGCGCCCCAAGCAGGCTCCCCACCCCTTCCTGGGCCACAGCACAGAGGGACAAGCAGGGCAATTCACAAACAAAGCAAGGAGGAGAGAGACCCTGGGAGAATTACTCTGTAGGGAAGCTGGGCTGCCACACATCTGGACAAGCGCCACCCAAGTCCCTGCATTCTGACTTTGGACAGGAAACGGACTCCCCAGAAATCCTGCTTGGAAACCCTTCACCATGAAAGCAGAGCAAACCCACCCACCAGATTCCCTTTGGCCATTTCCTGCTTCCTCTCCCTTTTAATACCCCCTTCCTTCAATTCCCAGCCTTGGTTTTAAAGGCTTAGATTTTGGTGAGGGTCCCTGGCCCCCTAAGATTCCTTCCCCCTCTGAATTCTGGCTTTTTGAGCTGGCAGCCACACAGTTCCGGGCTGTTCTAATTAAATGCAGAGACTGAGAGAATCTCATGCTGGGATTATGAACATTTATGAATTGGGGAAATGTCCTTCAGATGTATTAGTTTTTGTAGCCTTATATCTGCTCAGGAAGGAGAATCTGTCAGGGCCGTGATGTGTGTGTGTGGCGCAGGAGATGATGAACGGTTACTCGGATGAAATTTATTCATCAGTAACTCAGAGAGAAAGTTCCAGCCAGACTTTGTTACACAAGAATGAGGACAGACTGGGGCATTATAATGGGGGTGGAGGCAACAGGTCCGATAGATGACACTTAAAAAGGGCAAATGTCAAGGGAGAGGCTATAGTCTCACCTCTAACCACACAGAACCAGAATCTCTCTCCCCTCAACCTCCAAACTGAAGTGTTAAAGTGACATGACAGCTGTAGCAACATCTGCTAACTCTGTCTAGGAAAATTGGATTTCTTTTTCAGGAGAGGCTACAAAATTGATAACCTTCCCTCTGGGATCCTTCTCACCATCTTGTTTTGTAGGCTGATTTGGGGAAAACAAGTTGCTTCCCGCAAGTCTCCTCAACAACATGAAAATTAGAATAATTAAACTCAGTGCTAATTGGGTACATAGAGACTTCTTGGTTACCTAATGAGCCAAACTCTGGCCCAGAGCTGCAAACCCACATAGGCCTGAGAAAGCCCACGCAGAGAAAAGCCGCTGCAGCCCCCAAAGAAAATTGTCACTTGGCAAAAATAGTTGCTGGTGTAGAGACAAGTGTCAAATACATTCCTATAGCTAGGAGTCATCGGTTAATCCCGAAGCTGAGATCCATATGTAAATGAGCAGGGAAGTGTGGCCCTGCCACTGTGGGATCACACGCGCAGCTCGGAGTGCCCTCTCCCCGTCTCCCGAATCCGCACCCCACCCCGCTGCAGGCTGGCGCCCAGACATCCAAAGCCGCTGATAAGTAGTAACTGAGTTTCCAAACTGCAGCGCCGCATCCAAGTTAGAACCTCACCGAGGGGGGTGGGGGGGAGGGGAAGAGAGGGAGACCGAGACTGCGTTCTGCCGGGGAAACTGAAATGCACAGCGGTTCAGCGCAAACTCTCTCCTATTGCCGACCCCCACTCCCCTTCCCCATTTCTCCCACCCCGGGGGGTCTCCACCCCCCCACCTTGTATTCAGCCGCCCGTCTTTGACTAAAAGAAGGCGCAAACGCCGACAGCCACTCACCTCTGCACGACAAGCAACAGCAGCACTTAGCAAAGAGCCACCCCAAAGAGGGACCTCGCGTGTAAGCCCGGTCTCCACCCTTCATGCTGTCACACGGCCCCAGCGCTCCCGCATGGCCCGGGGCGCCAGCAGCGGGTGGCAGCGCAGGGGGCAGGAAACTTCAGTGCCTCAACCCTGGAGCCAGCTCCCTCCTTCGCTTCCCGCTCCCTCCCTCCCCACCGTCCTCTCCCCGCACTAAAGCCTCGGTCTGACTTTCTGGGAGCCTGAGCCACCTTGGGGAGGAGGGGAGGGGCCCCGGTGGCGAGGGAGGGCCTAAGGGGGGCGGAGTTCCAAAGTCCAGCTGTTTGTTGGAGTCGCCGCCAGCAGCGTGGCCCACAGCCTGTGCAACGCCGCCGGTGGCTGTGGGCACTGGGCAAGCCTAGGGAGGATGGTCTGTCTCTCACACAGACCCTGGCACAAAACAGGTGCTTCTTCTGGGCAACTTCCTCTCCTCAAAGGCCACCACGATTAGCTTCGCTTTAAAATATACAACCAGATGAGGCCCAAGCCCATGGGACAAGAGCAGATTTAGGGTCAGGACTCAATAATGCTTTTTCTCTCTCACAGGTTCTCCCTCTTCTTCCCCTCAGTCTTCAAACGTGGACAGCCTCCTCTGCACTGAATTCACCTTCACCTACCCCTTTTCTTTCCCTCCTTTTAATATGTAATGCTAATAATAATAATGCCTCCTTTTTTTTCCATTGGCTCCCTGGTGGTAACAATATGCAAAAGCACTCTGGATTTGGACACATAAAACCAAAATTCAAAGCTATTTTTTCCCTCCTATTAACTGTTTGACCTTAGACAAGTTACTTCACTTTAATGATCTTCAATTTCATCATTTAAAGAATAAATAAAAGAAGGAAAAAGAATACCTACCGTGTTTCCCTGAAAATAAGACCTAGCTGGACCATCAGCTCTAATGCGTCTTTTGGAGCAAAAATTAATTAAGACCCGGTCTTATTTTACTATAATATAAGACCAGGTCATATAATATAATATAATATAATATAATATAATATAATATAATATAATATAATATAATATACTATAATATAATACTGGGTCTTATATTAATTTTTGCTCCAAAAGACGCATTAGAGCTGATGGTCCGGCTAGGTCTTATTTTCGGGGAAACACGGTATGTTACAGGATTGCTAATAGAATTTTAAAAGATCCATGGAAGTACCTGTTAGAGAGGAGATGTTTAGTAGTCCAGCTGAGTGAACGCCTGCAGAGAAACTCCAAACATTTTATTTATGGTGGAAGACTTCCATTCACCCACCCCACAACCACGTCCTGTAGATCATCTACCCTTCCTTTACTTCCCTATCCTTTTCTCCTTTAAATCTTTTTCATATTTCAAGACCAAGCTCATATCCCTCCTCGTGCCACGAAGCCCACCTGGGCCACGTCAACTGGACCTTCCCATGAACCACTGTGTTTATCACGCACAGGACATTTCTCGTGTGTATGTGTGTGTGTGTGTGTGTGTATGTGTGTGTGTGTCCAGATTTAGAGAAAAGGGATTGCTAGAAACATACGACAGTGATAAAGTATGGAGGGCTCATTCATCAGGAAAAAAGGAAAGTTTGTGAGAGGAATACAAAACAAGCTTGATTACGCAGGTAACCAATACCTGGCAGAGAAAGAGCCAAGGGACAAGACTTTTAGGAGTTACTAGGATTTGGGGCTTCCTTTCTCAGTTTGGACTTTGTTTAGATTTGTGCCTTATTTATGTATACATTACATCTGCCACATGATTGGAACATAGTAGATGCTCAGTAAATGATATGATAGTAGCACAACTTAATGAGTAACAATTACTAACATGTATCAGCATTTATTTGTGCCAAGCAGTTTCCTAATTGCTTTCTATACATTAACTCATTTACACACACACACACACACACACAGAAACCTTATAAGGTAGGGTCCTCTTGACATCAGAGGAAACTGAATAAATGTACTCTATGATAAGGCTTTGATGGTTTAACTCTACAGAAAAACTCTAAAAAGCTCCATCCCATAGAAGCAGCAGAACCTAAAGTCAAACTCTAACTTCTAGTTCTACCACTGCCATCTCCCTGCTGGCCTCTCCTAGCAAGAATTATAGAAGAATCTCAGTGTTAAGCAGGAAATGTGTAGCTGGTGCTCCACGTACAAAACAGAGAAATGAAAGTTCAAATTGCTTATGCAGCCTGTACCCCATGTTCCTGACTCACTGGTTGTCCTCACTGCTGGTCAGTCTCATCTTGCCGGCTTGAATTACTATAGGATTATAGTTATCCCAGGTTTCCGTTCGACCTGTGACAGCCAACTACTGTCTAGTTTTCTCTTCCATATCACCAAAGACAACTCATTTTGAGGTTCTTTGCAAGCCCAGAAAATGGCCAGCACCTTCAGCCCTTGTGAAAGTAAACCTTATTTGCTTGTGATCCCCTGTACAGGGGTTATGATACAAGAGTTGATAGATATTTGGTTTACCTACTCAGCCCACCTCTTTAGATACTTTTGGGGCATTTTGGTAGGAATTCAGAGATGTTTGAAAACTGCTTGGTGAGTAACCAGTTATTTTTTTACTTAAATATTCCTTCTGGGCCTTTCTGTTCAGGTGACACTGATCACTTCTGCAGTAATCCTCTGCAAAGGGCTGATGACAGCATCTTGCAGAAACTGATGTGAGTTAGGTGTCTGAGAAAGACCTAGCCCTTCCTTAAGAAATCAGAGTACCAGTAGACTTAAAGTAGTCTTAGTCTCCGTGAAAAAGATCCATCAGGCATGTTTCCACCGGTCCTTGTCACCCAGGAATATATCCGATTCTCAACTCAACAGAAAACCACTAGGGACACCTATCTATCTTAAGTTGATATGGTCAACACATTTTTGGCCTTCCTGGAGATTCACTCTGGGGTTAGGCACCAATAACCCAAGAGTCCCCTTGCTGTCCTCATGTGCCTTCCAGAAGGAGACCAGCGATGTGTACAACATGACAAGAAAGTCTTGAACACCATTGGGGCACTGAGTGTTTGCAGACCTACTCATTAATGCAGCAAATACTTATGAGTGCCTACTATGTGCCAGGCTCTGTTCTAGGCACTGGGGGTGCACTGGTGAACAAAAACAATCCCAGCCCTTGTGGAGCTAACCACTAGGACAGAGTCACCTGAATGTAAAAGGAAAGGGAATGAACATCAGATATTTGACCAAGTTTTGAATTGAGGGATTTAAGAAAATAGGTGCCTGAATGCTGTGACCTGCATCTAGATGTTTCAAGGTAATGTCCTCGGGACAATCTGGAGGGGATGGTAGGTAAATGGCTTTACACACTGACACTTATTCAAATCATCAGGAAAACTTTAAAAACTTCTAGGCATTAGCATTTTTTAAGGCTTTCCAGGAGATTCCAGGGTGGAACCAAGTTTAAGAACCATTGATGCCTGGGTCTCCCTTCTCCCAACCACCTAGCACTGCCTCAGAGTCATTAATTTTGGGCACAGGTGGGCATCAATATTTTTAAAAGTTCCCCAGGTGCTCGTAATATGCAGCATAGTTTGAGGACCGTTGGTGTCATGTGGTGGTTCTCAAACTTGAGTGTACCTCAGAATCACCTGGAGGGTGAGTGAAAACACTGATTGCTGGGCCCCACCCGCAGAGTTTCTGATTCAGTAGGTCTGGGTGGGACCTGAGCATTGGCATTTCTCCAAGTTCCCAGGTGACGCTGATATCGTTGGTACAGGGATCACACTTTGAGAACCACTAGTGCAGAGGATTTCCCCCCATCTGTCAGTGATCTACGCTCACTTCTTTTCATAATAGCACCTGATTTTTCTTTCAGGAACCAGCCCTCCTCCATTCTCAGAACACGTTTTTGGGTGTGGCCGAATCCTCCCTGGGTTCACCCTCCATTCCAAGGATGGGCCCACGATCTGCACTTGGCCAGTCAGTCACAGGGAATGGTTCAGACTTAGCACATGATCCAGTTTCAGCCAGTGAGCATACACTGTGAGACCTTAGCAAGAACTACTGGGAAAGCAGCAATCTCTTCCCCCAAGATTTCTGAGTTGGTAGAATGTTAGCCTAAAGCAGCTGGAGGCCACTTTGTCATCACCACAGAGGAAGAAGTTACCTGAGAATAAGGCCAACATGGAGGAAAGAGATGAGAGAGAGAGAGAGGGATAATGAGGGAGAGAGCGAGTGTGGAAAGGTTTGAAATCATCTGAATAAATAAATACACTTTTCTCCAAATCCTTATTGATCTATGGACTTTGAGACTCCCGATAAACTCCTTTTTTCCCCCTCTTTTTTTGCATAAGACAGTTGAATATTTCTAATTTCAGGGTTTTCAGACACCCACCCACCCTCTCCCAAACTTCAGGCTAAGAACCCCTGCACTGAGGCAATATCTTTAGAGTGTTTTTAATCTTCAAAGAGATGGCTGAGTCTCATTCTTATTTTTGGCACAGTTTGTCTTTAGAGATGCCTCCAGTCAAAGTCCATTTTACATGAATGAGGTGTTCCACCTGCCTATGTGTCCAGTTTATGTCTTGTATCGCCATTCCCCACAACAGTGAACCCCAAAGAACCCCTGCTGGTCTCAGCCTGCAGACATTCTGCGCCAGGTATATCCCCACGCTGGGCCTGCCACCAGGGACTAGTTGGACTGCTCTCTCCCCCGCAGTTAACCGCAGCTTCAGTAATGCGGGACCATAATCTCGGGCATCGGCCCTTCTCACCAACAGACGCATGTTGGTGAAAATTTTTCCTTTAGGAAACTCCTTTAGGATTGTTCGCTTCAAATTTACAGGAACAGGATTTTTCAAAATCCCACTTCCCAACATTTCTTAGTGAGAGCTCAGCCCAGAGACAGAAGGAATAGCAACCGTGCCTCGACATTCCTGTGAGACCTTTCTTACTGTGACAAGTACAGTACACACCGTTTACAGAATGTGCTCGGACAGGCGCAGAGAGGGCTGTGAGCAGATTTTTGGTGAATAGGGAGGACAGGCCCTGCTTACCTCATCCCACCCGACCCATCATTTACCTGCCTTTTCCTCCAGCAGTGAAGCTCACCTGTAGCACCCACTCCCAGATTTTGAACCCGAGTCACATCTACAGTTTTAAAAGGCTCTGCAGGTGATTTCAACGTGAAGTCAGGGCTAAGAACCACGGACCGTGGGGCTCCAGGTCACCCACACTCGGGGATTACTTCCTGCATGGTTGATACAGAGTTTGCAGGGCACCCGGACTCAAATGTTTTCACTTGCTCACATTCTGACGACTAGTCCCTTGACTTGGTTTTCCACCGCCTGTTATGTTCTGCGTTTGCCGACCTGCACAATCCTTCAGCCTCATCTTCCCTGTGTAGATTTCTGACCTATGAGCTGCCCGATTGCCGATGGTTCATAATTTCCACAAATTACTCTGTCCTGGCTTCCACTTCTGTCGCTGACAACTTTCAGATTCTTGCTAAGTTGTGATCATTTATTCAACAAATGGTTGGTTTGTGAACATCTACTGTTTGCAAGTCACTAAGCTAATCTGTATACGGGAATTTATATGGGAAACTTATATGAAAAATATAAACTGAATAAGGCATGTTCCCTGAGATAAGACAAAGAACAAGGGTGAGTTCTAAAAAAAGGAGTTGGTTCAATTTTTGTTGTTCTGGCAGAAAAAGGAAAGTGGACACAGACCAGGACTGGACATGGGTAAAGGTTTTATCTTTATGTAAAAAAAGAGGAACTGAAATAATCATCAGCAACCAGAAACACTTAAGAGTAGAGAAAGGAGGTACAATGTGTACATTGGTTCTACATTTAATTTGAACTTCAAATGTACCTTTTAAAATTGTGGAATATCCATGTGGGTAACTATTCCCAGGTAATGGGTGCTGTTTTAATAGTGATATCTACAGAAAAAGCCTGATTGCCAGTATTATGCATGGTAACCTCTTCTCCTAATTGTCTCCATGTAGTGTGGTCTAACCATTGCACTCCTGCTGGATCTGCGGGTCTGCCATCCACCTGGTGATCGCTACCAGGGGCCAGTGACTAAACCGTCACTTAGCTCATCCTGTATCAGTAAATGCGTTCTCCCGTGCTTGCCCACTGGACACTTGTCTGCCTCTTTCTGGCTGTCTCACTTATCCTCAAGGAAGTTAGGCCGCAGCTCATCCTGTCAATCACCCTGTTTGTTTTCAGGAAGTATCACTGATCTCCTTTTGGTCTGAGCCAGGCCCCAGGTAGGGGGGTGAGTCAGACAATACTGATGAAGATGTGGGATTTCACAGAGGACCCTGGTGTCTCCCCAGAACCGCCGATGTTCGTGTTTGTGGGGATGGAGAGCTAGGGCTGCAGGCAGCCAGGACAGCTTCCTGGGAATGTGCACGGAGCAGCTGCCTGAGCTCAGGTGGAGACAAGCTATTTATCAAAATGAAAGATGACTGCAGCTGGAGTTGCTAAAAACAAACCACTCCAGGTTTCATCCACTTCCAAAAACGTTTACTTCTAAGTAGGGCAAGGTATTCTCAAAGTAGGGCAGTAGGAATGCCAGTCTGTCACTTTGACCGAGTTTTGGAAGGCTTACCATGGCTAAGTGTCCACTACAAGGGATGGCATTTCCATTCCGACTGTCCATGCACCTTCCCTCCCACAGGTAGAAGGACCAACTGCAGCAGTATATAGATTCACGGGTGCAAAGGAGAGGTTTCTCTACACTAAATGCTAGGTGGGTTTTGCCTCCACTTTGGTCAGTTTAGTGAAGGTCAGTTCACTGAAGATTTCAGTAATAGGAAGGATGTTGGAGACACTGCCTGCCCTCCCGTTTCTGTTTTCAACCATTCCAAATAAATGAGAGGTGCCGAGCCCATGTGTCCCCAGAGGAGACTTCCCAGAAGACAGGATCTGAAAGACTTTCTCAGTCAGAACTCCTAACATCAGAACGTTATTTACTGTTCCCATCCTCAGGCTCCTGCTAAAGCTTAAGCCAGTTTCCACTACAGTTCTTAGCGGGTGGAGAATTCACTGAGCCAGGTTCTTCCCACGTGAACTCCTCAGGGGTCCTTATTGCATGGCCTTCCTCCTTTCCTCCCTTCCTTCCTCCCTCCCTCCTTCCCTCCCTCCCTCCCTCTTTCTTTCCCACCCTTTCTATTAATATTTACTGAGAACTTCTCATGTGCCAGCCACTGCTCTATGTGCTGGGGGTAGAGCAGTGAACAAAATAGACAAAATTCCTGCACTTGTGGGGGGGGACGGGGCCGTGGGAGGAATAGACGATAAACATTAACAAATATGTCAGGTAGTGAACAATGCAGCGAGGAAAAGTGAAACAGGAAGAGGCGTATTACACAGTTTGCTGGGAGAGAGTGGGAGTGAGGGAAGACCTCTGTAAGTAGGTGACGTTCGAGCAGGGACGTGAAGGAAGCGTGGCAGTAAGCCATCCAGGTATCTGAGGATCTGGCCCATCTGCAGTGTCCCCGGCAGAGGGAACAGAGGTGCAGGTGCTGGGTGGGGAGTGTGCGTGGCTCGACTGGGGAATAGCTCAGTCAGGCAGGCTGGTCAGGAGAGTGGTCGGATGTGGTAGGAAGGTTATGCTCCCCCAAGGTGTCCACACCCTAATCCCCAGAACCTGTAAATATGTTACCTTACATGGCAAAAGGGACTCTGCAGACGTGATTACGTTAAGGAACTTGAGATGGGGAGGTTATCCTGGATTATTCAGGTGAGCAAAATGTAATCATGTGATTCAAAAGCACAGCACCTTTCCTGCGGGGGTCAGAGGGAGACTTGACTATGGAAGAAGAACCAGAGAGATGCACCATTGCTGGTGCTGCAGATGGAGGAAGGGACCACAAGCCAAAGAGTGCAGGTGGCCTCTAGAAGGTGGAAAAAGTGAGGACACAGCTTCTCCCCTAGAGCCTGCAGAAGGAACGCAGCCCTGCTGAAACTTTGACTTTAGCCCAGTGACATCCATGTTGGATTTCTAACCTACAGAACTGTAGAAGAATAAATATGGGTTGTTTGAAGCCACTAGGCGTGTGGTAATTTGTTACAGCAGCAAAAGGAAACTAAGACCTAAGAGATGAAGTCGGAGAACAGGCTCTGGGGCAGGTTCTGTAGGAGCCTCCTTGCAGACACAGAAAGGACTTGGTTTTTACTCGACGTGAGACGGGAGCCACAGGAATGTTGTGAGCCAAGGAGGATCTCCAGCCCAGGCTTCCTCCCCTCAGCTGGGAACCAGCAATGGTAATTATCTCCTTGCCCACCTGAGCACAAAGGTAGGAAACCATACCTTGTGTGGCCTACAGGGATAAGGCCTTGAGGAAAGTGAGGCAGATGGGCATGATATCAGACTCAGCATCCCTGGCTGGGGCGGGCGGACAATGGTGGGGAAACTAGACAGCCCAGTCATATCCCCATGGCAGCGGCAAAGAAAGCGGCAGGCTGTTCAGTGAGTGGACGGGCTCCCTGCTCCCAGAGGACAGGGAGCTGGGATTAAACATGGTGTAAACTGAAAGATTTCTCATACATGTTGTAGGGTTTGGGTTCAAGCTGCAGTTGCAATCCTACACAGCTCCTGGATGAGGGGAAGTTGTTCTCGAGGTTCAAGCCACACGGGAAGGCACTGAGGTGGCCAGAGGAGGGTCCTGACCACTCCGTCTGGCCAAGCAGCATCCGAATGCCGCTGCGGAAAGCTCCTGAAGCTGTGGCCTGCCAGGGCTGTTCCTCACGGCCTGCAAGATCCACTCACCTCTGACCTTCCCTGAGCAGAGAGGGTGGGCATATCCCCAGCTGTCAGACCACCACCGCTCCTTCTCTGCTTCCCAAGCCACATTTGGTGCATGTCATTTCTGGTCCCTTTGTTGTTGGACAGGAAAGTGGTTTCAGCTTAGCTAGCTCCAAGTAAGAAAAAACCACATCATCTCTTAGGGGAACATTTTGTTTGCTGGGGTGACTTCCTCTCCATCTTCTCCAGCCTCTCTTCAGCAAGCATAATCAGTGGCAGCGTTTCCTGTCTGGGATTGAATCCGAGACTCTCATCTTAGCTCTGAGCTCCATCCACTGGCTTATGAGTCTCTCCGGCACAAGGCCACTCGTCAAGCCTCCCCGTCCCTCCCCCCGGATGATAAGGTTCTTGTAGGTCTCATAGACTTGCAGTGCACACCAGGAGGCACGGCAATATGCTATTGACACAAGCATTCGATGGAAGCTAAGTCACAGCTGGCTGGCTAGAAAAAGGCAGGAGGGCCCCAGAGAGCTCAGATCTTTTCCTTGACAGCACATGTCCTCCACCCGCTTCAGCTCTGCTTGGCGGCAGCACCACACTGGGGTGTATTTAGAGGAGGACGTGGCCTGGCCTGACATCCTCCTATTTGAGACTTCAATTCCAAGCCTTTTAATGTCCTAAATACTATCAGATGGATGGTAGCCAGCTGCAGGCAGGACATCTCCTCCAGAATATAGTAGGCCTGGGCACACTTTCTAACCATAACCATTCTTGCTGATCCCTTCGTCTTAAAAAAAAAAAAAAAAGAAAAGAAAAGAAAAAAGAAAAAAGGAGGAGCGAGCGGGAAGAGTATGGACTAGATGGCACCTATATCTCCTTCTTCCTGAAACTGCATCCTGGGAGGGCTCCCAGACTGTTGCTCAATAACCATTTCTGGCCCATCTGAACACAGACAGGTAACTGGAAGAACTTCAGTGACAAATGAAACAAGAAAGGCAGTTTTCACAAAACTCCCCTTTGTCCTTGTCATGTTTGAATGGAAGAATGACATGCTCGTAGCCACCCCAATACTCAACGTCTCGCACAGCCCTCCGTCACATAGGTCAGCCCAGCTCTCTGGTGTGGTCCGAATGCCACCTTCCATGACCACAGTTAACCCATGAAAGGGAATAGGTTACTAAGAGATGCCAGAGGTGCAAGCCAGGGAATAACTTGAATTTTCAGCTCAAATATATCAGCTATGATCTCGAGCCCTGTGTAGAAGGCAAAAGAAAGAGTAGAGGAATAAACTGTTATTTTTTGGGAAATCATGGAGCCAGATGGACCTGCTGTTGGTACGCTGGAGATAGGGCCCAGGATAGGCCAGGAATAGAAACTGAGAGCAAGGGAGGGCCTTGGCTAACCCTATGGATGAAACTAGAAACACAACCTTGGGCCTTTGAACAGCCCTGGAGAGGGTTCAGGCTGGAAACACCCTAGACTCACCACTATAGAGGTATCAGAACTGGGCCCAAGGGCAGGCAGGAAAGGAACATCTACAGGCTGCCTGTGGTGTGGTCCACCTAGGCTGAGACGTCTAACTCAAGAGATCTAAGCACCATGGCCCCATTGCATAGATTTTAAGTACGGTGCCCAAGGTCGTCAGTGGGTCAGTGGCTGAGGCAGGCTTCAGACTCAGGTCTTCCACCCAAGACTTAGTTATATCATACATCACATTGTCTCATTTTATGGCCTACTAGATACCATTGGAAAGCCTCGTGGTCACCAGCTCACTTTTGTTTTATTCCAAACAATTAGCCTGTGCACGGAACAATAAGACCAATGTCACAGTTTCAAAGCAGTTTTACTTCACGTTGCCACCTGTGAGCCTCCCAGTGACTCTGTGAGATAGGCACTTTATCAGCTTCCCGTTGCACAGATGTAGAAACGGAGATGATGCGACTTTCCATATATTCCACACCCTGTCCTCTTCCTGGCTCATCTGACTCCCTGGGAAACCAATCCCTCTCCTGTTTTCTCAAAGATGTGCAGGTTCCCTTCTGAGAAAAAGATAGGCTGTAACATATTAGATTGAACCATTTAGAAATTGCTGATATTCAACCATTTTCTTTTACCACGAACATGGCAATTTCATGTGGTTCAATCCAATCACATTGGACCTCAAAATAAAGATACTTATGCTCAGCTTGGATGGGTTAAACATAGGATATTTAGGTTAATCACTTTAGGTTACCAAGAGTACTTACCTGATGTGGAGAGAAAACAGCAGACAATTTTAGAACCTTAGAGGTAATTCAGGAAGATATGGATGAAAGGAAATAATAATGCTACTTTAGAACAAACTACAATATGCATGACAGTAGGAAATGACCCGTACAGAAGACTAGCCCACAGACAGCCTCAGAGAAGATGGCAGTGGCCTCTCAGTCCTGTGTCCAGAGAGAAGGGGACCAGATCAGAGGTCTGCACACGAGACTGGAGGCTCCAGATGTGTAGGCGGAAAGCCAGACAACTGGATGTTTCTAAGTCCAAGGATGGTTAAAAGGACTATAAAACCACGCATACCAATAATCACTTTAAACAAGTTAGAATTATCAAATTTAATCCAAAATGTCTTATTCTGCTCTAAGGTTTTAATAAAAAAATTGGTGGACAAATTGCGAGGCTCTTATTAAGTAGTATCTTAGGAAAGAAGTGCCTGGCATTTTATATGCAAATCAAATTCCTCTGTTGTAGATAAAGATCAGAAAGAGAAGGAGAAGGAGAATTAGGATGGGTGGGTTTCAATTGGGGGATTGGGAAGGGAAGAACAGGAGTGATGGGCAGGATGCATCTGGATTTCAGCTCTAAGTAAGGAATTTTTTAAGCATCAGAATTGCACTACAATGCAACAGGCTTGCTTTGGAAGTAATGAGCTCCTAGTCCCTGGGAGTGTTTACGTGACGCTTGGCTGTCCACTTGTCAGAGACATTCTGGAAGGAGGTCCCTATGTTAGGGGAGACAGTAAAGCAGAGGACCTTTAAGGAGCTTTTCAAGTCTAGGATTCCAAGAGGGAGCCCCCAAAAGCTAATTTTCTGAAGTGAAATGAAATCTAATCAAGGACTACATTGATTCAATTATAAAAAAGGGCAAGTTTAGTTCTGATTGCTTAAATGTCAGAAACATGTCTGGGAGCTCCTTTTAGAATCTCTACCAATACATCTCCATCTATCTTTAAGCACACCTATCTTCAAGAAGTCTCAGCCCTCAAGTTAATTACATTTCTTATTCAAAGGTAGTATTTTGGGATTTCAGTTATTCTTATCCAACACTATTGTGATTTAAAAAAACAACCTTAGCACTACTTTCACCGCAAACATACTATAGTCAGCGATGTTATTCTCAAAACTTTATGAGCTAGCATGGAAACCTATTTCTATCCTCATTCACAGTCCCACGTATAGTTTTGTTCCATGAGGAAATGAGCTCTGAGTTTCACCGTGGCTACCTCACAGCTGGTCCGTTACAGACGTGGGGGCTGTACAAACGGAGTAGGAATATGGATCAGCAAGCTGGAGTTTGTGATGTGCTATTTCATACGCCAAAGGAAATGTTCATCCTCCGATTACTTGTCAGCTTCCCATAGTAAAGTCCTGTGTCAGGCATTATGGAGTAAACTAAAAACCTGAGAGTAATTGCACATAATGCAGAATTATACTGAAAAGTAAGAGGGAAGGAGGGAAAAAAGGAGGGAGGGAGGGAGGAAGAAAGAGAAAGAGAGGGAGAGTGGGGGGGGAGAGAGAGAGAGACACTTTGGGTGGAATCTTCCAGAGTCAGTAGCAGGAAGAACCTGTAAGTGTCTGGATTTGATAGCAGAGGGGATATGAAAGGCCCATTTTGGCTCCTGGCAGCAGAAAGTGCTGGGAATTCCCATCCTGCAGAAAATCTGTTGCACAGACTGGATCAGCTCCAGGGGCTGGCTGGCCCCTATCAGACCTGGACCCAGTTCAGCCCGCTGTCCAGAGTGCTGCTCAGAGTCGTTCTGCTCCAGCCTGGGACACCAGGATCTTTCTAGTGGGCAAAGCACCCACCTGACAAAATCTGTCTGAATCCTGCTACGACCCCTCCGGAAAGGAGCCCATGAGGCCAGAGGTGGGAGGCAGCGTGAGAGGGCCGTATGCAGAGCAGCCTGTAATGGGTTCATGCTCTCTGACTCCTCGACCAGCTAGCCTGGCGAATCACATGGAAGGATGATACACTCAAGTACTTGTCTCAAATGCCTTCAGACTTCGGAGGTTGTGGAACACAAGGATAAAGAGTGCGACCTGGGGGAATAGACAGGCCTGAGTTCAACTCTAGGTCCAACATTTAAAAGCTATGTGACTTTGGTTGGGCAAGTTACCCGATCTTTCTAAGACTCAGTTTTCTTGTTTGTAAAATGAGTAAAATAATATTGTTATTTGTATGAAAGCATTAACCCAGAACCTGGCCCAGAGTAACGCTTCACCAATGTCGGGTATTTCTGTGAGTTGACTACAAACTTAACATAAGTCAACAGTGCCATCGAGTCGCTCAGCATCTTTAGGCTGTTGGTGGTAGGTGCCTCCAGAGCCCACGCTTTCTCCACTGCTCTACACTTTCACACCCATAGCACGGATACCATGTTCCTGAGGCGGCTAGGTGCCAACAGCAGAATCATCAGGAGACCTCATGGGACACGACTCCCCGTGAACAAGCCAGAGCTGCCATGGACCACTGCCCTCTCCTCCAGGACATCTGCTTCCAGAGCTCACCTGGCCCTGGTTTAGGTTTGGCTAAGCAAAGAGGCGTTTTCTTAGCTTTCCCAGGCACTGAGCTGGAGCCGGAAAAGAGACTGTACAGGAAAAGAAAAAGAACACAGATGTCCTATGAGCTGCATGGAGAAGAACCTAGATTGGTTTTCAGAGCCTGGGGCAGAAACACCCACCCAGAATTTTTCCGTTTTTACCATTTGTAAGTGTCCAGTCCAGTGGCATTAAGGACATTCACATTGTTGTGCGACCATCACCACAATCCAACCCCAGAACTTTTCCATCTTGCAGAACTGACACTCTGTACCCAGGAAACACTGACTCCCCACCCTCCCCCTCCCCCCAGTTCTTGGCAACCACCGTTCTACTTTCTATGAATCTGACAGCTGTAATTTCCTCACGTAAGTAGAATAATACAGTATGTGTCCTTTGATGTCTGGTTTTTTTCACTTAACATAATGTCTTCAAAGCTTATTTGTGTTGTAGCATGTGTCAGCTATTCCTTTAAGACTGCATAATATTCCACTATACGTATAGACCACATTTTGTTTACCCATGCATCCATTGATGGACACTCACCTTGCGACTATTGTGAATAATGCCCTGTGAACATGGGTGTACAAATACCTTTTGGAGTCCCTGCTTTCAATTCTTTTGGGTGTATACCTAGAAATCAAATCACTGCATCACGTGGTGTGTGCATAAAGGTTCCAATTTCTCCACATCCTCACCAACACCTGTTATCCTCTCTCTCTCTCTCTCTCTCTCTCTCTCTGTCTCTCTCTCTCTCTCTCTCAAAATAGCCATCTTAATAGGTATAAGTGGTATCCCATTGTGGTTTTGATCTGCATTCCCTAATGACTAGTGATGTTGAGCATCTTTTCATATGCGTATTGGCCGTTGGTATACCTTCTTTGGAGAAATGCCTAGTCAAGTCCTTTGCTCATTTTTAATCGAATTGCTTGTTCTCTTTGTTGTTGAGTTGTAGGAATTCTTTATAGAACCTGCACACTAGCCCGGTCCCATGCATCTTAAGTATCTCCTAAGCCTGACACTCGGAGAAGTAACTCTCAGCCCTCATGGAACATCAAAATTACCAAGGAACTTAAAAGATACTGATACCCAGGCTCAGCTGCTCTGAATTAATTGGCCTGGATGTGTGTGTGTGCGTGTGTGTGTGTGTGTGTGCGTGTGTGCGTGTGTGTGTGTGAGATCAGTATTTTCAAAAGTCTCCTCCAGGTGGTTCTAAGATGCATCCAGAGTTGAAAACCACCACTGCAAAGTCTTTGTCCCTTGAAAGGCACTGCCCTTCACCACTTGGTGCTGAGAAAGTAAGAGGGGATTAGAAAGACTAGGGGACTAGGTCCCAGAGGGTCCAACCCCAGGGAGAAGCCCTTTGATGTCAGGGTGGCAGGTGCCCCCACTGTATCACACAGCTTCATCATCAGTCCTGCCATGGATATATCAGGAGAAAACAACCAACCACTGTGTCCGGAGAAGGCACAAGAGGGAAAGACTTGAGGCTGTCCCCACAGACAGAGTGTGTGGTGCAGAGCACTGGACAAGAGGTGGGGTCCTTGGCTCTGCCACCAATGCTCCCAGTGGGTTCAGGGAAGTCACCTTCCTTTCCTGTGCCTGAAAGTGCCCCTGAAAAAGAGGAAACTGGGCTGGTACTGTGGTTCTCAACCCTGATGGGACCTTAGATTCACCAGAGGAGCATTTAAAACACGGGCCCCGGCCGGGACATTCAGATTCCAGTTGTTCGAGGTGGGGCCCGGGTGCTGTCATTTGGTGAAGCTTCCAGGTGTTCTACAAAGCCAGGGTTGAGAACGCAGGTCGAGGAGTTACCACGTTCTCTCCTTGCTGCTAACGTGTGGGGCTGACAGTCATGGCTGAGCCCTGATCTGGCCATTAGCACATCATCCAGATTCTGCCCTGCTCCTCACAGCTTGTAGGAGCACAGACTCTGCAAAGCTGAAGAGGACTAGTTCCCCTCCATGGCTGAGAAAACAACAGACTCTGACCTCCAGTGACACTGGATGAGGCTGCACTGTCTACTCTGCACCGCCCAGAACATTTCATTCTCAATCCAGTCGTGCATCACTTATAAGGTGGAGTGCCTGCTGGATACACACCACTGTGGAGGGAAGCAAAGGCCGTGGCCAGCAGGCAGCCACCTGGAATGGGAGAAGGAAGAGTTTACTGCATTTCCTCGGAGAGACCAACACTCAGGGCAGGCCCTGGAGGGAGAGGCAGGGGGGTTTCCAAGTTGGGACAGGTGCAAGAGCACACAGGAGGCGCTCTGGGGGAGGCGCTGTGGGGGCCGTCAGAAATGCTCCATGGAAACAGCACGGAAGTCCGGATTGCTGGCAGTCAGGCACCTGCGTATTCTAAGCCCACACAGGTGAGACAGTAGTGAGCGCTCACAGGTTGCCATTTGAAGGCCCAGCCTAACTGGCCTATACTTGCAGAGAGAAGAACCAACTTGCACACAAAAAAAGCCAAGGAGCTAGGCGACAGGCACTGGAAGGGTGTGGGTGGGCGGTGCTGCTTTAAGAAGCCATGCTGGTGGCAGAGTTAGCTGGGAAGTTCTGGGACAGCTTCCTTCCTCGCTTTCCCTCAAGACTCTATTTTCCATCCCTCCTCAGCTCCCATTTTCAGTTAACTCTCCACTACCCGCCCTCCCCGCTTCCCTCCCCCACCTGAGTTCTTACCCCAATGTCTCCACCTCCCGCCTCTGGATCACAGATCCACTCTGTTTCTCCCCTTTGGGTTTGCTCCTGCCAAGCTGCACACAGAGGTGCCCCAGCTGGGTTGGGCGAGGGAGGGGATGCATATTTTATCCAGTCAGGAAGGCCAGGCCTAGGTCAAGAAGTGTCAGGTCTTCTCCTGAAGCTAAGTCCTTCCTGATGGGCCCAACTGTACTTGGACATCTATGACGAATTAGCCTTGCCCAGCAAATGAACTGCTGTCCTTGGTTTTGCCTCTGGAGATGGGGTCTCTAGACAGGACTTGTAGGATTGTGTAGTTATTTTGCTGAATGATCTATGACAAATGATATTATAACCATAGCTTATCATGACAACTAAATGTATTGAGTGCCGGGCACTGTTCTACCATGTTTCCCCGAAAATAAGACCTAGTTGGACCATCGGCTCTAATGCGTCTTTTGGAGCAAACATTCATATAAGACCCAATATTATATAAGACCCGGTCTTATATTATAATACAATAAGACCGGGTCTTATATGAATGTTTGCCCCAAAAGATGCATTAGAGCTGATAGTCTGGCTACGTCTTATTTTGGGGAAACACGGTGTTTTGTATATATTATCTCATTTCACTCTAACAATTCTAACCAATTTGCACCTCTGTTTCCCTCTTGTTTAGACTTCAAACAGAACCATAATTCCTGTTTCCCTGATTTTCGCTTCCCTGGTTTCATAAGATTTTCTACTGGCTACTTCCAAGGACCGAGGAGCTGCACTGGCAATTCCAAATTCCACACAGCTTCCTGACGCAATCCCTCCTTCGTCCTCAGAGAAAAATGGGAGAAATCAGTGAGGGCTCAATGGGGGGAGGGGAGCACAGGTGTGTGTGAGTGTGTGTGTGTGCGTGTGTGTGAGTGTGTGTGTGTGCGTGTGTGTGTGTGTGTGTGTGTGTATGTGGAGAGGGAGGAGAATCAGGTTGTGGTCGCATTTTTCTCAGGATGGAAACAATGCAGGGAGGCGCGATGAAAGGCCAGGCAGCACTAATAATGCCACCTGCTACCGCCATCTGGTGGAGGAAAGGAGGAAGCCAGGCTTTGGAGAGGGACCAGATGGAATTCCAGAAACGGGAACATTTAAACGTTATTACCCCGTAGTATCTACCAGGAAACGTGCCGCAGGTCTCCATGGTGACATCGTCCCTGCCTCCTAACAGAACCAGGTCCCTTCTCTCTTCCGATCTCATAAATCCCTAGCACAGGTCTGCACAGAAGGAGCCTCTGATGCAGATTAACTGACCAGTTACCAAAAGAAGCTCAGGACTAAGTTGCTTTCTGGATCTCAGTTTCCTCAGTGTAAAATGAGTGACTTCAAGGACCCTGCCAGCCTCGACTTTTGAAGTCAGGTGGTTCTCATACTTGAGTGTGTATCAGAGTCCCTTGAAGGGCTTGTGAAAACACAGACTGCACGGCCCTACCCCAGTGTTTCTGACCCAGTAGGTCTGGAGTGGGGTCTGAACCTGCATTTCTAACAAGTTCCCAGGGGATGCTGAGGCTGCCAATCCAGAGACACCCTCCCACCATCACCTTTGAGAATCACTGTTCTAGTCATTCATTCCCCTGGTGTGAGAAAAGTGAATAAACAAGTATGTGGAAGGAACACAGAGCTATATAACATAGAAGCCAAGTTTCCAATAACTCATCCATCAAAGGCACCTAAATGGGTGTCTCAGACCCTGGCAGGGCTGAGGGAGGGTCAAAATCAACTCATTCCCTGGCTTTGCTTGGTGCCTCTGTGTCGGCATGAGCACTTGGGTGGGGGTTCGACGGTCAGTGAGCTCCAGGGAGATGTGGAAGGGAAGAGTGGGTCCGTGAGAGAGGAGGACTCTAGGCTTTTGGCCACAGGTAGAAGAGGACTTTTCTAAACATAATCCAGCACAGTGGGAGAGCTGGAAGAGATCTTAGAGGTCATCAAATTCAATCAATTTTTAGATGAAGCTCTTTCTCCTTTAGTTCCTAACCCACTGTCTTCAAAGCAGGTCCCAGAGAAATCCCACAAGGTCAAAACAGGTTCCCGAGACAGGTTCGTTCCACAATGTTCTTCAGTTAGAGGGGGCTAATGTCCCCCATGGCCTTCTGGTCCACATTCCCCTCCCCCTCTGTTCTCCCTACCTTTCACCAAGGGGAAGAAGCAGTCCATCTCCACGCTGCTCCGGGAATGGGAGATGCACAGGGCGCTGCTGGGGACCAGGCCCTCCTGGGGGGGACTCCGTTCCGTGGTGCGCACCAGACACCAGCCCGGCCGCTCACTTGGCCGCTCCAGCAGCTCCACCGTCTGTCCCACCTGAATGGTCAGCTCGCTGCTGTGGCCGGCGTTGAAGTCCTGGAGGACCACGGTCAGCTCACATCCACCAGAGAGCTTAGAGGTGGTGGGGGGATGGGAGTAAGCAGTGAGGGCAGGGGGGAAGGAGACGGGTAGGTGAGAGGGGGAGGCGAGAGAGGATGCAGGAGGCAGAGGAGACCAGGAGGAGGTGGAAGAGAAAAGGGAAAAGATGGGATTCAGGGCGGGAGAAGGAAGAAGATGGAAAAGGGAGTTAGGAACAGGAAAGAAAAGAGAAAAGAAAGTAATTAACGGTGGTGTTGAATCACTCAGCCGTTCCAGCTGCAGCAACAGTCTGGAGCCTTCCCAGAGACAGGGCTTTGATTCTAATTCCTCCTTGTTCACTCAGAGTTCTTTTCCTTATTCCTTTGCCAAATTTCCAGCTCATGGTGCCTTTCAACCTCTTCCCCAATATGTCCCTTACTCCTTCCAAGGGCTCTGCCCCATGCCGTACCCCTGTCTCCACAGCTACCCCTCAGATGCTTACTGAGCATCTGTTTCTGAGTCACTCACTCTCACTTGATTCTAGTTGATGTTTAGGAAGAATGGGAGAGACAGCCTGCCTTCCTTCTAACCCCTGCAACCTCCCCTCTTTCCTCCTCTCATTGGAGCCATTAGCTTAAAACAGAGGCTGCCAGTGACCAAAAAACCCCCAATAATAATGAATGAATGAATGAATGAATGAATGAATGAATGAATACATAAGTAAAATGAAGCTTCAATTCAAAGGCAGAAGCAGAACATGGCTTATCTGGAAGGGAAATAGAATTGTTTGACATTAGCTCAGCCACCAGGGACCAGAGGAAAGAATGGAACGGAAGAGGGGTCACAGTTTACCTTGGAACCATCCTGAGTACCCCACGCTGCCCTCCCTTCAGGCCTGGCACTCGCCACTACATCGATCCAGGGACAGAACCAATAAAACGGGGCAGAGAACAACCTCTATTAGCTGAACACTGAGACTTTCACTTTCCGCATGAGAGACGCTCAGCCTGCTAATTTGTCTCCCAGCGCTGAGCACAAGGCCTCCCTCTTGGAGCAGCAGGTGCCCTTAGGGGCAGAGTGAGCGAGAGGGAGGGGGAACAGCGGGTGGTGGAGCCCAGCTCGGCAGCCTCCCCTCTAAGGTTCAGCTCTAGCAGTGTTTCAGGGGAAAAGCCCCGATGCCACCTCCAGGGACATCGCCTCCAGTCTGAGCGTCTCTGATTTAAGCTTTCAGGGCCTGCACTGTCTGCTCCAGCAGCTGTACTACTGCACTAGTCCAAATATGTTGTGTAGCTGTTTTCTACACATCTGGGAAGCTTCTGCGGAATGGTAAACAACAAACATCACAGTAAGGAGGGAATCGACGGTCCCACCAGGACCTAGAACTCAGCATTCAGGATTGTGACAGTTCTCTGGAACTTGAATGTCACAATGGGCTTGAAAAGGTTAACAGGATGCATGAGGCTGGTGGTTGCAATACGCATCGCCACCCACCACAGAGCAAGGAGTCCCTCTAAACACATTTCCATGGGTGGGCATGGCTGCTGTCGGGATTCGAGCGGGAAGAGGAATCTGTAGGATGGAAGGTGGGAGATGGAAAGAGACAGAAGAAGAAAAAAACACGCTTGTTGTCTCATTTTTCCATTGAACTTTCCTGGTCCCATGAAATGCACAGTCCCCGCTCCCTCGCTCTCCCGGTGCTATCGTCCCTAAAGCGTCATTTAGAGAGGGATGCTGTGAGATGGTAGCACATCACAGCTGCAGAGTGCTGGTACAGTGTGCAAAGTACCTCCACACGACTCATCCACTCCATCCTCCAGTAACCAGGTGACGATACCATCTCCATCTCACACATCGAGACACTGAAGCTCAGAGATGTCAAGATCAGTGGTTGGGACATTGAGCGTGCATTGTGCCTAAAGATCACCTACGGAGCTCAGTGAAAATGCAGATACCCTTGCTGGTCCCTCCCTTGGTAGCCCCTCAAATGCCTATGTTTAACAAGGACCTCAACTCATGATTCTGAAAAGGGGGTTCCTGGAATACTGTCTGAGAAACACTGGCTAGATGGTTTTCCATAATCACCCAGGTGGACGTGAACCCAGACCTCAAACACAAATCCCCTGGTCCTTAAAGTACACATCAGAGCAAGTTAGGTACATAGTTTTAGATATGTTTGTGGTTAGAGGGGACGGGAGGCAGGTGGAGAGAAGAAGATATCAGTGGCCTGAGTTACTGGTCCTCTCCAAGTTTGCTTGTCCTACATCGGGTTTCTCCAACTTTTCAGATTGCATTCCTCTGTAAGGAATACAAGTATACTTTATATCTTGACCAGTCTACACTACATATGAATCGCTCCATCACTGAAACACAGATTTCACTCTCAAATTCTATTCTGGTTTTTTGGTCTCAATGGCTGGTAGCATCCCACAAAACTAATTCCACTTTCCACTAATGTACTGCTGGTGGAACGCTGGCCTGGATGACCATGAAAGTTCCTCACTGAACTTGCATGCCTCAGTGGAGTCGTTCCTCTGTGCCAACGTCACGTGCACATGGCCTGAGATGCAACTGCAGCCCTTTTGCAGATTGTTGAGGCAGATCAGAGAGGCTCTGGTTGCAAACATGCCCAGCATGTCACCCAGGTGCTAGGCCCGCTGCCACCCAGGGCAAGTGACAGCCAGACCGACTGGCTAGCTCGGGGCTGGAGTTGGGGGGCAGGGGAGGATAAAGAGCCAGGCGGTGGGTTTCTACAATTCCATGACTCAGTTCCTGGAGAGAAGCCTGGAAACACCACTAGATGGTGGTGTTTGCCTCCTGTAGGCTCCCAGTCCAGCCAGATGAAGGAGGAAGCGGAAGCAAGATGGTCGCTGGGCAGTCTCTGAGGCTCAAGCTTTAGATTCAGCCCCAAACCATTACAGTTCAAATACAGGATGAAGGTCTGGTTCACGTCGCCTCAGAGGTTTGCTGGCAGAGATTTACCACACCAGGGCCCCACCCCAAGGCAATAAAGGAATTCCAAAGAATGGCCGCCGAGGGGGTTGGGAGAAATTGAAGAGTGGGTGCTCAGGCAGGGCTGCCCGTGAAATGGTCCCTCCTCATCCTCTCCCCAGAGCCTCCGGGAAGCCTTAGGGTGCCTGGGTGTGGGGACAGCCAGGACTGCAGTTTCCAGGCTCTCGGCCTCATGTGGAAAGGTGCTGGCTCAGGTAGCAACTGTGATTGGATGGCCATCAGCTGTGGCTAGTTGGCCGTCAGCTGTAACCAGTGAGCCATTGATCACTAATATAACTGTTGTCGCTACGCTAGTAGAAAATGGGGGTTAGCAAGTAGATGGAGGCTGAGCCTGCAAGAGCAGCGGATTGCAGTTAGCACGGCGGGTTGCGGACAGTGTGGCTCCTGCTTCCTGTGTCTCCAACCCAGCCGCCAGCGAGAGTATAGTGGTATGACTCCCCTACCTATGGCTCCGTGGGTGTTCCTTTTTGGCTTCATCATGTCCTACGTTCTTATGTGGGGAGCAGGAGCTGAGACCCCGCGTGACACCCTGCATGAAAACTGGCGCAGTGAGCAGGGTCCCCTGCATGACGCTGGGAAACTCGGAGTTCACACTTCGGAGAACACGGGACTGGAGTCGGTACTGGAAAGTTCTAAGAGCTCCTGCCAGTAGGGGAGGGGTCGAGGACAGAAGGGCCAAATACCTTTGAGGAATATTGGCACACTTAAGACTTTCACTTGCAATCCTTCCATGTAAGTCACTCATGCTTCCTGCTTGAAGCCTTCTCCCGGGCTGATGAGTCATACCAACGACTGACCGTTACACAAGTATGCCCCTCCATACAAACCCAATTCCCTCACAAATACTAAACCGTCACGTTCTTAGAAATGTACGCGTGTGTGTTTTCTTTCTGACCAGTTCTGGCGTGTCAGCTGGTCTCCTGTCCTACAGAGCCCAGAAGCGTCATTTTCTCTTCCTCCTCTTTCCATTTTGAAAGGACCAGTGGACATGTCCCCACTCTCACTGTTTCTTCCCCATTACTGGGCTCCGATCCTTTGCAGTGACACGTTCAGGAAGCCCTCACTTATCTCCCTGAGTGGAATCTTGTGTCCCAGGAATTTAAATGTTTTCTGCAACAGCCTGTTGTAGAAATTGTTGCAAACCACCTCTCTGTTTTGTCCGAATTCTTTTCTTCCTCACAGCCCTTTAAGAAGTGTTTTAAGGTCCTTTGCGAATCTTTAGATTTTTATTTCCTATTTCTTGGCATATTCGTGTTCTACTTTTCCTATTTAGGCCTGCAGATAGATCATGCTTCACATTTGGGTTCATTTTCAACACCTCCTTGTCAGAGGGACCGCTTTATGTTATTAATTTTTCTTCTGGCTAAGCCTTCCTTCCCATAAATCTCCCTGCATGGGCTCCTGCAACCTGCAACTTGCCTCTTAGTTGTTTTCTGATGGACTTATTAACCATTGGGTGACAGCTGCCCACATCTATCTCTTTCTATCTCTACCTATCATCTCTATCTCTATCTCTTTATTTCTCTCTCTTTATCTCTCTCTAGATCTCCCACATTCTGACTTATTTTAAATTGACCTTATCTTTAATTGTCAATTCTTTGAACATCTGCTGCCTTCCACCGAGTATGCCAAGCCTTCCCCCTAACCACTCTCCACTCTTACTCCTCTGATGCTTCCTTCCTCCTTTCCCTCTGCCCCATTTTTCCCATTTCACGGCTCTAAACTTCGATTAGTTTCAAAATTTCCTTAGTGCCCCTGGCTCCCTCTTTACATGCTTTAACCACCTACTCTTTCTCCTGCTGCCAGTGGTCTGGCCATAAAAATTGTATTATCTCAGCCTCCCATCTCTGGCCTGCAGGTTTCACTTTTGAGTCATCCCATGTAGCCCTGACATGCTGGCAGCTTGCTTACTTTCTCGGCACTTTCAATGTCCTATTCTCCTGAGTTGAGTTATGCTAGTCCTCAAAAAAGACAAATCTGTAATCTGATCTTCTCTTCCTCTAAATATGTCTCGAGAAAAGCAGGCTTTGCTGAGGAGACCCTTTTTACTGACATAAATGTAAAAACTCTCTTTTCCTCTCCTTTAGCAGGGTCCCTGATTTCTCTGAGATGTCCCTCCAAGTAGCCTTTCTTTGTCTGTTCATGATGCATCTTTGGGTCTCTTCTATCAGCGCACTGGCTGTTCTTTCAAGGAACAATGTTCCCATCTGATGGGTGTCCTCAGCCCACAGAGGTGGGCAGGCTATCACATCCTATTCCAAACTCCAAGGCCGCATTGTATTCTTACTGTATATTTTAAAACTATCTGTTATGGATGTTTAACTGCCAAACTATCAATTCAATCCTGCGCCAGATTCTAAAACCAAACGTATCCTCCCAGGGAAATGCTGGTATCCTGGAGTGGATGGCACAGACTCTCAGCATGAAGTCAGGTGTCTCTGGGTGTCCTCTGACCTTATACCTTGGGTTCTGCAGTCGTGTCTCATCTCACTCCCTTCACTGTATCCACGCCCTGCAGCCCGTCTGGCTTTTTCGGCTGGGCCTCTGACGTGGCCCCTTCCTGGGAGCTTCTAGGACATTGTCTTTGCCTAGCTCCCTAGGGCCCTGTCTAAGGTCTGCTAAGCCTTTTTTTTTTTTTTTTTAATTTTATTTTTTAATTTATTGGGGTGACAATTGTTAGTAAAATTGCATAGATTTCAGGTGTGCAATTCTGTATCACATCATCCATAAATCACACTGTGTGTTCACCACCCAGAGTCAGCTCCCCTTCCATCACCATACATTTGATCCCCCTCACCCTCATCCCCCACCCCCCAACCCCCTTACCCTCTGGTAACCACCAAATTACGTTCCCCAGATTAATTTTCAAACCCGTGGCCATCCTGTGGTCATTTGATGCTAAGTGCTACGTGGGTTTCCCCCAGGGCTTGTTGCTGAGTCATCATCAGATTCTTTCCCCTGCCCCCACCCCCGTACTTTCCCAGTCTCTCTCCTTTCTGGGTCTTGGCCTTTCCCCTGGGAGCCTGTTCCCCTGTGGCCCAGTATCTGGATGGCTGCATCCTCCGCCCTCCATGGTGCTTCCCGAGGGGCAGAAGTCGCTCTTCAGGTCTTCATCTGCCTCCTGCTCCGCAGTGTAGCCGCTTGGTTTTCTTTCCAGCACATACTGCTACTTGCACTTTATGAAAAGACCTCATGACCACCCTCAGTTCTCACTCATATTCACTAGAAACTATTGCTTTCACTTAGATCCATTTTTGCTTGGTTACCAGTTGGAGATGAACTGAACCTCCTTCTTGTATAAACAGTGTGACCTGGATTAACCCTAAGAGCTTCTGGAAAAAGGACCTAATTATTCCCTGTGGATTTTCCAATGATATTCAGAGAGGTGGGACAGTACCCCACCCAGCCGTCTACTGTTGTTGTCGTGCGGGGTGTCAGGCGGGGTCTCTGTTCCCACTCCCCACATAAGAACGCAGGACATGGTGAGGCCAAAAAGGAACACCCACGGAGCCATAGGTAGGGGAGTCATACCACTATACTCTCACTGGCGGCTGGGTTGGAGACACAGGAACCAGGAGCAACACAATTCTCAACCCTCACTGTGCCGCTTGCAGACTCAGCCACCATCTTCTTGCTAGCTCCCCCTTTTTTTTGCTAGCCTAGCCACGGCAGTTATATTATAGCCCAATGGCTCACTGGTTACAGCTGACGGCCAACTAGCCACAGCTGATGGCCATTTGATCATAGTCGATGGCCATTTGCTACCTGAGCCAGCACCTTTCTATGTGAGGCCGAGAGCCTGGAAACTGCTTTTTGGGGCTCTGTCCCCACAGTTGTCTACTCAGCGCCTCAGCTTCTGCCTCTGTGCTTCCATCCCATTCTCCCCAGGCAGCGCAGCCCAGTGGTTCAGGGCGTGGACTGGAGCCTCTCTCCGGCTGGGTAACCAGAGGCAGGTTACTCAACCTCTTGGTCTCAGTTTCCTCATCTGCGGAATGGAGAAATTAACAGTATCTGCTTCAGAGGTTACTATAAAGATTACATGAGGGCTGGCCTGGTGGCTCAGGCAGTTGGAGCTCCGTGCTCCTAATGCCGAAGGCTGCCGGTTCGATTCCCACATGGGCCAGTGGGCTCTCAACCACAAGGTTGCCAGTTCGACTCCTGCAATGGATGGTGGGCTGCGCCCCCTGCAACTAACAACTGGACCTGGAGCTGAACTGCGCCCTCCACAACTAAGACTGAAAGGACAACAACTTGAAGCTGAACGGCACCCTCCACAACTAAGATTGAAAGGACAACAACTTGACTTGGAAAAAATCCTGGAAGTACACACTGTTCCCCAATAAAGTCCTTTTCCCCTCCCCCCAAAAAAAAGATTACATGAGATAATACTTGTAAAGCACTTAGGATAGTACCTTGAGCAGAGTTAGCTCTCTAAATGTTTAAAAATAAACTCTAGAGGTATTAAATATTATGATTTCAATTTGAATTAGGAGTAGAGAAGAAATGGAAAAAATAATCGATTTTCATGGTACATCGGGAATACAGGCATGTAAATTATTATGCAAATGAACCACATTCCCCCCCCCTTTTTACAACCTTAATGGAATCTTGCCCTGACCCAAGCCAATGATAAGAACTGGCCAAAGGCTATCTAGGGACGGTAACATCAAGAGTCTCCCAAGTCAGCACGTGCTTTTCCTGTTATAAACAAGGGGACGGTGGGACCCCGGGTCCCTTTATGGAAAATGAGGGTTCACTTCTGCCTTTTCATTCTGCATCGCTGTCCAGGCACCTTCCATCTGAAGAAGCCCCCCTTTCCCCAGGAGCCTGATAACTGCCCACGTTACCTGCCACCTGAGCCTGCTGATAACTGGGAACATCAGTTTCTGACACTGCTTCGCTCATCAGATAAATCAGACCTCCTCCGCTCCTGGCTGCCTGCCCTCTACCTCTCTGGATCTAATTCCTCCCCAGCGCTTAGCCAGTGCAAGGCACAGAGTTCTCTGAATTAACATCTCTATATGGATGTCAACACAGGAGGCCGGAGCTGGCTTCAGAAAAACCTGAAGTTGGAAGGTGTCTACTTGGGGCAGTCTAAAGGGCTCTGAGAAGGCCTGCCAACTCCTCTTGTTCGAAGCTGTCTTCGCCCCCTGCAACTGCCGCCGGTGCCTGGAATCCCACTGTCGGAGATTAATTTCATTAGGTAACATCCCTTGGCATGAACCGTCTTCAAGCACAGTATGTATATGATTCCATTCCAATTGGAAAAACATAGAAGCAGCATACAAGTGAGATGCAGTTGTGCTTAGATGGCTTTAAGCATGAAGATGTTCCTAACAGCATTTCTTTTTTCTTTAATGACAAAAACTTAACAACCATAACATAAAAATACCCTAAAACTAAAATATAAAAATCTGACAGGAAGGGAATGGTTAAGTAATTATGACACATCCACTGAGTGAATGTTTAATTTTGCAGCCATTGGCTGTTTATAATAGCTTACAAATTGTTAATCTCGTAGAAAGTAAAAAAGAAAAAAAGGACAGGATGTAAAGTTGCATAAATGACTATATGAAGAATGTCGTCAGCAAAGGGAAAACTAACAGGAAATTCATCAAAGTGTTAAGACTGACTTTGTTGGGTGGGGAACTCCGGGTAACAACCCCCACCCCCTTCTAATTTCCAGTATTGCCCAATATGTCTCACCTAAGAGTTATTTATAATGAAATCAACAAGAACAACCTGTAAGACAAGTCAACAATATAAAGTGAAAAAAAAATCTTGCAAATATTCCCAGGAGGCACAATACTTCGAGGGGAAAAAAGCGGGCAGTGGCTAGATGGCTAGCGCCCAGTTTGGCTCTGGGACCACTGTGTCATAAGCTTCGGGAAAGCCCCAAACTGCCGCTGATGCCTCCACACAGTGGCTCCAAAATCTGTCCCTCCAAACCTCTGTCCCTGCACTACTGTAAAACTCAGATGAGCTCTCCAGAAACCAGATCCATTCATACAAATTTAGTGCTGTTTTTCTCTTGACTTGAATTTTTGAAACAGAGGTGAAAAGCAGTGTCTGGGCATTGAGAAGTACTGTTGTGGGGCTCTGGGATGTCTTCAATTGGCACGCTGGTAGCCTGTGGAGCTGCCAGGTCCAATTAAGAGTCTAAGGCTGATGATTTGCTTTATCTTTGTTCTCTGGAGCTGGGCCGCTGCTGACTGCACCGGAAAGAGCGATTTGGTTTCATTGTTTCCCCTGGTGCTGAAAGGGAGGCAGAAGTACAGAGAGGCAGGGAGTATGGTCTGTGGTCAGAGTCCGTCTCATGAATTGCATAGTAACAGTGGGGAAAACGAGGAGCAGGAATCAGGAGGCCTTGGTGCTGGTGGTGCAAGTTCACCCATGTGCGATTTGGGGACAATCCATCCCTTCTCCATACCTGAATCTCCTCCTTCTTAAGATGAGGCAATTGGACGTCAGGACCTTTTCCAGTTTTAATATCTATGCACGGAGCAGTTTCTATATTTACTTTCTAACACAAAATCCTACTGAAGTTTCCTGAGCCCTCATCATGAACATGTTGCAGTATTTATTTGTTAACTTATTTCTTGTCATATTCCACAGGAGAAGGTAAGGTCCAGAAACACATTTTCCGTCTTGCTCATAGCCACATCTCCTGAGTCTAGAGTGATGCCTGGCACGTAGCAGGTGACCAACCAATGCCTGCGGGATGCACCAGTGAAGCAGTTCCCAGAGCTACTGCCTGGTACGAAGCTGAGCTAACGACAATGCCTGAGAGGTGTCTCTCACTGGCTGCCCCCCTATTGCTGTCGGTGTCTTCTGGAGCCCACAGTTTATGTTCTGAGCCCCTTTTCAAAAATGTTTATCTTGTCCTTTAATCAGTTGGCTATATCTCTACTAATTCCTAAACCGGACAAAAATGGCATGGAGGGGGGACTCACAAAAACAAAGAGAATAAGAGGTAATAATAGAGAAGTCAATTTTTTTTTTTTTTTTTTTTTTTTTTTTTTTGAATAACAAGCTAGCTGCAAGAGTGGTAACTGACTTGGCAGAATGGAGATGCGATGTGAGTGTCTGGCAATGAGCCCTGCACAACTCTCAGAAAGGCTCAGGAAGTGGAAACGCCAGGCTGCAGTGAGCGTGGAAATACAGGTGGGGCTAAAGACGGAAGTTGGATTGCCAGTTAGTGAAGAGAGCAGACCCCTAGATCCCTCCTCTTTCCAATGCACACTTTTCCTGAAAAACTGAAATTCAATGAAGGTCTACGTACAGAATAGGAAGATGGCTGCCACCCATGTACCTCCTGGCTCCCAGAACACTGGCACCAAATATAAACATTGTAGGCAGATCTGAGGATCTTTCATTGGAGAAACCACAAAGAGGTACAGATGTTCAAATACTGATATGTGAGATCCTGCCCCAGACCTTAGTACCCGGCCAGATCACCCACTGCACAGTGAAACTTTCCAGTCAGGAAGCTCCTTCCATTACATAGAATGTCCGGTTAGCTTTTTTGGTGCCTCACTGATATGTATAAATAGGATTCAGCTAAGGATCACCAGATTTTTAAGAAAAGCCTCTCAACAGAGACCAAACTAGCAAACTAAAAGGACCAGGAACTCAGAGGAAACAAAATGCAGCCAGGACAAGAAAACTTCAACAACATTATCCATGAAAAAAAGAACAAGCAGCTCTATAAAGAGAGAAAATTACAGAATGAAAAAGAGCTCTCAGAAATGAAGAACATAATTGAAATGAAACATTTCAGACATAGGTGGGAAGATAAAGTCAAAGAAATATTCCAGAAAGTAGAGCAAGAACGTTGAGAGAGGAAAATAGGAGAAAAAATATAAGAAAATTAAAGATTCAACCTACCAAGTTTTTGGTAGACAGAATGGAAAGGAATAAATTGTAAAGAAAAATTCCCAGGGCTGAAAGGCATGAGTTGCCAAATGGATACAACGTTCCAGGTGCCTGTTGCAATTAATTAAAAAACACCCACTCTAAAACATAGTATCAGGATATATTGACAGAAAAAAGAGTAGTCAAAAAGCTTTCAGAGAGGATGAAAAGAAGTCAGGTAAAATCCAACAAATCAAAGACCATTATAACAGCAGATTTCAACAACATTAGAATATTTTTTTAAAAAATGGAGAAATTCCTTCAAAACTCTGAGTGAGAATTATTTCCAACCTAGAATTCTATGCCCAGACAAGTCATCAGTCAAGATGAAGGTAACACTAACGGCATTTCCAGACCCTCAAAGCCTCAATCAGCATTCAGTAATATTAACTACTATGATTGGCATTGGTTGTCCTCTCAATTTTTCCTCTTTTATTCTGTTTATTTTTCTGGTTTCTCTTAATGTGATACGCCTTTGATATATATACAAATTAAAATTAATCCCTTCATTCCCGTTAAAAAAACTGAGTTACTAGGTAGACAGATTTGAGCAATGCCTGAACCACAAAATGGTTTTTTTTTTTATTTTAGCAAAGCATTCATCCAAGCCTTATGTGGCAACCTTTTAGCCAAAAGTTAAATAATATGTGGGCTGAGAAGGTGGTACTGTCAGGTGGTATTCACGTTAAACAGGAAAGGAACTTTGGGGTTCATCTAATCCAATCCTCTTATTTTACAGATAAGGAAAATGAATCCCCCAAAGAGGAAGGGACTTATGGAAGGAAGGCAGTGTGTAGAAGATGGCAGATGCTCAATAAACATTTGTTGAATGAGTAAATGTGTTGGTAAGTAAATGAGTTAAGTCAGAGATTATCCAACTCTCCTAACTCATAAATGTTAAAACTGAGGGCCCCAAGCTAGTTAGTAGCAGAGACAAAAACAGACAGACTCATGTTTTCAAATTCTCAGAACTCTTTTCACTCTATCTTGCTAGATTAATAATTGTATAATCTACGGGACTATCACAATGCTTGAAGTCCAAGCTTGTACCTGTGTATTCATATATGGATGGGTGTAACTGTGGTAAGAGGACTATCAAATCCATGCTTGACAAAGCTACAGAGGACACAAAGCTGGGAGAGGCAGCTACCATTACAGATCATAGACACCTGGGACCTTAGTGAGCTTCTACTGCAAACGCCTACTCAAGGTAGGGCCCTTCTAGAGGTATCTAGCTCTCTGCTTTCTGAAGCTGTTCTCTCTGGGTGCAGAGCTGTGGTTTTAACATTTTCTTTGTTTTTATAACTTTCATGCAGGGTTCTTAGTCTGCCCTCTAGGGTAATACAGAAGTTATCCTTCTTCCATAGAGCTTCAGATAGGAAGACTAGATGACGAATTCCTTAAGTCTTCTCTTTTCTAAAATGTTCTTCCAATGGCTCCCAAATGTATGGTTTCCAATATTTTTTTTCCTATTTTTCAGGATGAACTTCATGATGTTACTGTCCTTCCTAATGGGGGACACAGAGAATTAAACCCAATCCTTTGAATGTCGTCTGCCCAATGCAGACTAAGTGAAACCCCCACTTCCCATTCTAGACATTGCACTTCTATCAGTGGGGTCTGAGAGCCTTTTAGTTAGGTCACGCTGGGCTTCTACTGAGCACGGAGCTTACCAAAACCCCAATCTCACTGATTCTTAACCCAGATCCTCCCCTTTCTCTGCTTGGGGTTCTGAGGCTTTTAACGCAGAGAATTTTCATGAATCTTCATTAAATGTAATTTTCTAGCTAAGGCGTAGTGTTGTCGACCCTCTCATCTATCAGAGTAGTGACTCCTTCCAGCTGTGTCATCTGCAAAACTGAAATTTGTGCTTCGATGTGTTTATCCAAGGGAGAGAGAAAGATGGAGAACTAGGTAGGAACAAGGTCAGAGCTCAGATACTACACTGTAGGCTCCTAAAAGATGGATGGCTATGATCCACCCAGAAGAAGAACTAGACTTGTTCCTGGGCATAATGAACACCAGGGGTGGAAGTTACAGGGTTTCAGATTTGGCTTAACTTAATGTTTATTCATTTGTTCACTCAATAAGAATTTATCAAATGCTGGTTAGAGCTCTCCAGGTAGGGGGCAGGAAAATGCAAACTGATACAGAATCCTGTCTGCTTGGTATCTCTGTACTCCCAACTCAGGCTTCAGAGACCATCTAGACCAGGCATAAAGTGTCAGTGGAGATGGGGCCGGGAGGATGAACAGTCTGGCAATGAACTTGAGCCTCTGCAACACTGAGCCTTAGGTTGGAGATACGTGTTCTGCCAAGGGGGAGGCATCTTCTGACTTTTCTGGGCTTGCTCCAAGCTGTCTGCATTGCTGTTCTGACTGTACTTTAGCAGAAAGGCTTTTTCTTGCAACACATGCCATAGTGTGGGCTCTGAACAGCCCAAGGTTACCTACAGCAGACGGAGGAGGTGTGGCTGGGAGAAACTGGAGATTACAAAGAGCAACTCTCCAGGTAGACAGAAAAGTTGTGGGCTGCCCCAGGCATTCCTGCAAACTGTCCACTGTGTGGTTTGTGCAACACTGAGAAGTTGAGCTTTGGGCGAAATCTGGCCAAAGGCCAGAGAGGATTTTGCAAAAGTGTATGTGGGTCACCATTTCTGATTTTGTAGGTTATTGGGTCTGGAGTCAGACTGTTAGGTTTGAATTTGTCTCCATTGTTATTATCTGTTGAATCTTAAGCAAGTTAATTAACCTCTCTTTGGCTCATTTTCCTTATCTGTAAAACAGGGATAATACAAATTCCTACTGCATAGAGTTACTGCAAGAGTCACCCGAGTTAACACAGATAACATGCTCAGTAAATGTTACCTATTGTTTATCTAGTAACTGTACCTTGGAATACACCCAACACTTGTTTCCTGCACTGATACTGTGCGTCTAGGGAATAGAAATCCATTTCCAAAGCATCGCTAATGTCACATATCGAGGGAAACTGGCAAATTGGGAAAAAAATGAAAAGCAGATATATATTCCCACGCCCCAAGTTCAAAGGCTTAGGGTACAGGTTAGGCCACTCTTTCCCTTGGTAGGATCATGGATGTGACGTTCTCTCCTCTTCCTCCACCAGGCCTCCTAGAGGAACAACAGACTGGCATCACGTCGGGAAGGGGTTTCTTGGAACTGTTTGACAAATCCGGGTGGATAACACGTTCACACTGTCATGACGGGGTGGAGGGTGAGGTAGAAACCTGGCGAAATAACCCCGGGAAGAGGCCATGCTTCCCCGCAGTGGACCAGGGAACACCAATGACTGTTGGGTAATCTGAGTGCAAGCCCCAAGCCTGTCAGGACTGGAACTGGGGACAGGGCATAGGTGGAGTTCAGGGCTGTGCTACTGAATGCCTGCGAGGGGGCTGTCTCAGCAAGGGGGCCGGCCAGGCACTGGCAGGCTGGCGGTGCATTACAGGTGCGTGTTCAGGAGAAGCACATTCTAAGGGCTTTGACTCAAAAAGCAAACACCCCTAGTCACTGTCTCACAGACCAAAAGAAATGCCAGTGGACGTCTTGCTAATTTCTCATTTTCAAGCAGAATGAGATTGTCATTCACATCTGTATGGCCTTTTATAGCTTATAAAGCTCTTCTATAGACACGGTCTGATCCTTACGGATCCCATCAGGTCAGGGTTATCATCTGATTTCAGGGATGAGCTCAGAGAGATGAACTAACATACATCACACAACAGCAGGCCGCAAAGGCAGGATTCCACGTCCTATGAAGTTAGCGATCCCATTAATGCACTTATTTGCGTATTCACCAGCCACAGTGCTGGGCCTGGGGCACAGAGCAGGGAGGCAGACAGTCATGACGACCCTGCCCTTACCAAGCGTACTGTCTGTTGGGCAACACACATTAGACAAGCATCCGGAGTATGGCGACAGGGAAAGCGTGGGTTGTTAGCCCAGGGATGAGGGATGGGGTCCCTCAGAACTGCCTCACCCGACTGCTCCACAGGATACGGCCATGGTTGTGACTTCTAGGAGCTGTTTATCTTATTAGCTTTGGCACCTCCTTTGGCTGTGACAATCGATAACAACTTCACTGCAGCTTACCCATCAGTCAGTGGGGTTCCAGAGCATCTGCCTCTTTCCTGTGCCAGCCTGCTCAGCTCCATCACCACCAGGCCATCTCCAACTGTGTTGGCACCACCCGAACGGTAGGAGATGCCAACTCTCCAGAAAAATGATCCAGAACAAGGAGGAGAAGAGCAGTAGCAACTGAAAGGGTCGTCCCAGCGTCTTACAGCAACTTTCCTAATAGCTGTCACAGTTTTGCCCTCCGTAAATTACGGATTCTCCCTTATCCCGGATCTTCTCCTGGCCCCTGCAGTGTGAAGATGGCCCTTTACCTGTGATCTCACACAGCTTGTTTCTCCAGGGTCACCCCGTTATTGGGTGAGTCCCAATGGGACTTTCTGCTTCTATCTGCAGTTGTTGGATGGTTTTGCCCTGGGACTGACAGCCACCTCCAATCTCATGTCTGGTTCGTGACACTGTATCTTTCTTACCACCACCTTCCCACTTGAGGCGCCCTCTGCATGCCGCTTGCTACCTGTTCCCTTGTTTCCAGCTACATCTTACACAATTCTTAACTTGCAGTTCAGCTCAGCAATCCAGGAACAAAAGGGCAAAAGCACAGTTCTGGTGGGTGCTAAGTGGCCACTAGAGGGAAGCAAAAGCTAAGACTTACTAAAGGAAACAGCCACACGTGGGCTGGTGGAACAGAAGGCTGAACCCTACCCTGGCTGGGGCACCCTACCTGCCCACAGGAGAAACACGAGACGGACAATTGTATAGTGCCTGGCACATAGTAGGTATTCAATGACTATTTCCTAGATGAAATTCCTAACTTTACAAATAAGAAAGCAGAGATCAGATCACAGAATGAGTTGGTGTCAGGGCCCCACCGTCCCGGCTCTCAGGCCAGGATGCCTTTCCATCACACAGCCCATCAGCCCTCTTCCTTCCCTCCTCCTTCCTGTTCCGTCCTCTATGGTCCAGTCCAGATAAAACCTGCTCATCCAAATTCCAAAACATTTTTGGACAAGCACTAGTCATTTGAGACTCTTTGCTCTATCCCTTATGTCTAATTTGTCACTTAGCCCTGCTGGGTTATTAAACATCTTCCTCTTGCTTTCTGAGCAGCTCTCTTGCCAATCCAGGCGCTTCCATGGGGGCCCTTCCAGTGTCAGCCCTTCCAGGCTCCACCCTCATCATAACACTGATTTCAGAATTTACATCAACTCTGCTGTGTCTGCCCCTTCATATTCTACCAGCCTCATGCGGGCATGCAAAGCCTTTCCTAATCCTCGCCATTCACGTGCTCAACTCCGACTTCCACGACTTGGCCAGATTGTCTCTGCTTGGTCCCCTGATGGTATCCCAAATATGTCCCTGTCATTTCTGCCTCTGGGCTTCTGTGGATAGGTGCCATTCCAACTGAAAGCTTCCCTTTTCCTCTCTAGCCCCTGTTGTCCCCACCACCGAAGGTCAAGGGCAGCTCTCTATTCCCCACGTCTGACATCTCACAGATTCTTCAGCAGTGGTGTCCACAATGTGCTTTCCCTTCCTGGGACTAATTTGTCCGTCCTATGTGTTCTGCTCCTCAAGCAGTCACAAGGACACACCCCTCACTTTCGATGGCTTCCACATACGTGTGTATTATAAAACATGTTTCTTGGCTATCTGGCTTAGTGGCTAAACAGTCACTTTTGGAGTGCCCTCTTAGTTTGATCAATTTTCTCCTATTCTGTGGCACTGTTTCAGCAATGGTGCATCCTAGAGCTCTGTGTTCGGAACCAGTAAAAAACGATTGTGAGTGTGTGTCACATCACAGCATTTTTCTTTATAATTTTTCGTTTCTCGGTTTTTTTTCCTATCCCAAATATGTCACGATTTCTAACTCAGAACCTGTGTTTCAGTTGGTAGTGGTGGCAGGTTGAGGGAATGGTACGGCTGGGAGCTCCCTGGAGGACAGCATGGTGGTATGTAGTCTGGATTTTGAACTCAGCAGCCATGAGTTGGAATTCAAGTTGACCGCTGACTAGCTGTGTTTTCTTGGAAATGTTAAAAATACAAACTCTGTCTAAGCTTCAGTTGCTCAGCAAAAATACTGAGGTACTAGTAATAACCAAGTCACATTGATTAAAGATTATAATGCACGTGAAGCACTTGATATCCAGTTAGTGGCTGTTATTGTTGTTATTACTGTTGTCATTCTTATTTGGTGTGATTGGTTGAGCTATTGAGTGTACATGAGCTAGTCCCTTTTCTTTAGAGAGAGAGAGATTATTCATTTTATTTTAAAACGGTTTATAATATACAGAGGGTGCCAAAAAATGTATACACATTTTAAAAAAGGAAAACTGTCTTAAAATTGTAATACTCAATATATACTGATAACAGAAGATGAATACAAGTCATGTTTGACTTCTGCAATCACAAGAGGTGCTCAAAGTGGTTACCATCAGCGTCCAGACACTTCTGGTTATAGTGAACTACTGCTTGAGCAACATTGACCAAAGTGTCCACTTGTGTACATTTTTTTGGCACCGCTGGTACATACAGAGACATGCATCTATCAATTCAACAAATTTTCTCAAACTGAACACATCTGTGTTATCAGCACCCAGATCATGGAAAACAAACCTCACTCATACTCCATTCCAGACACTATTCCTCTGCCACCCATTTCATAGCATTTTTTTTTTATTGTAAGGGGAACACTTAACATGAGATCTATCCTTTCAACACATTTTTAAGTGCACAATACAGTATTATTAACTCGAAGCACCGAGTTGAATAGCAGATCTCTAGAACCTGGAATACTGGCTCCTACGTGCTCTTGTCCCACTGTTCTGCTCAGTGGCTCAGTGGCTCTGAGCAGTGAGAGTTCAGCAGAATTGGACAATTTTGACTTCTTATCGCTGCAGGAGCTGGGGCTTGATAATATGGAAGAGTGTTAAACTGTAGGTCTAGTTGGAATATCTGGGCTAGAATAAGATTTCACAGATATGGCAGAATGCAAAGTCAAGATCACAGACCCTCGTGAACTGGGGAGGGATAGGAATTTTATTCTCCTTTAAATATAAATCAACAATGCCAAATACGGGTCACGGGGAGCCAGACAGGTAATTTCAGAGAAAGGAGGAATAAAACCCGACTTAGGTATCTTAAAATGTTACGCTTCTTTCTTGCCCACGTCCCTTTCACTGTGATTAGGAGTTTAGTAGCTAGAAAGGGCCCGTTTGACTTGAATATGTCCTGGACAGACTAACAAAGGGAGTGTGGAGAGGACCTGGTGAAGGACGCTCCCCCCGGAGCACACACCATTCTAGCTAAGAATGCCTGGTGTTGAGAGCACGTACGTAGAGAGCAGATTTCTCTGTGTCTTTAGGAACGGACAGAAATTGAGGTGGTACTTGGGCAAGTTATGAAACACTTGGGAACTGCACCTGTGGGAGGGCTCGTAGGCCCCGAATCGTAGCACGTAGGGAGGAGAATGAGGTTTTAGTTAGAGAGATGGTTAGTACCTCAGGACGTGGATGGTAGGCATCAGACAGAGGAAAGGGAGTCTGCTGCTTGTGCTGAAAACTTCGGCATACAAGGGAAAACACACCCACACTCAGCATCATGATAGGGGGGTCCAGCATAAACGTCCACATGCCCTCCTCCCCATTTCCTGGGGCTTCAGCTTCATGCAATACACTGGGTTCCAACAGAGAGGCAGTCACCTGTCACCCCAGTTAGAAAGAGGCACTCCTGTCTCAGTGTTTTCACCACCCCTACTGGAAGGGCTTGGTCAACTTCAAATCAACTTGGTTTCTGAAGGTTAGAGACTGCTTAAGTAGTCTAAGGTAGGGTTAAAGGTAGAAATTCTCCTTTAAGCCCGACCTTAGCTACCCATTCATTCATTCATTCATTCATTCATTCATTCATTCAGCAAGTGTATATTGAGTACCCCTGCTTTTGGGTTCACAGTCAGAAGACGCATGAGTGCAATTTCCAATGCCTGCTCCAATGCCGCAAACGTACATCCCCAGCATATTTGGGAAAGGATGTACTTCATGTTCTCACAGTGCCATCACACTGATAAGACCTTCCTAAGCTGCATTTCTACCTCTCTCCTCCACCTGCTTTCTATCTACCTGAGAACAGCTTCACTAGACTCCGAGACCTCCAAGAAATCCTTTCAAGACATTCCCGACCTCCTTTCAGCTTGTCTAAGATGGATCCAGACTGGGAGATTTTGGTTCTAGGACCATGCTCCAGAATCAGCAGGGTGAAAGGCTTCCATTGTGAAGGAGACATTCTGATTTCCCCAGGGGCACTTTCCCTCAACACTCACCCCCCATAACACCCCTCTTTTATATTGGGGTCCAGGTAAAGTCACTGCTTAAAATCACCACTGCCTTACGACCACTAAGCACTTTGACAAGGTCACAGTGAGTTGTCAATAAAGAAGACACTTAGGGTGATGGTTTCCTTCTTTTGAAAATGGCATTAAATCTTAACTATCTCAGGATGTGTTTTTTTTTTAAATGGAATTAGTGCTGATGAGAGCCCTTTGCTGGGCTGCCTTCCCTTTCCCAGGATAAATTACCCTCTCTGGCCTTTCTGGTTGCTTCTCCTGCTTACAGGAAGAAAAATGAGACAAAGGAGACAATTTAGGACGAAAACTCTCCTGTGCTTGGTCTCTGCCTTCTCAAACATAAAGTCAGGTGTGGGTAGGGCTGTGTTCTGAAGTTGGGCTGAGAAAAGATTTACAGAGTTAAGAACCAGTTGCCATCCTTATCTAACATCACGTTCCCTTAGAGAGGACCAGGCTCTCTGGGAGCTCAGAGAAGCTCTATCAGGCGTGACATAAAGTCTCAGCCTGGATCCCACACCTGCCTTAACAGTGAAAGCTGAACAGAGATTAAAGGAGACATCCATGACTAAGGTGGAGCAGTCTCCTCACAGCAGGTGGGGCCCAGACAGTTGCCCCAGCCTCTGGTGCCCCAGTGCCCCCTCCCCGGGGGCTGCTTCTCTCCTGGCTAAGGGCAGGAAGCAGAGGTCCCTTGCTTACTGGCCTTTCAGGAACAGCGCTGTGTCTTTGCGTGCATTTCCCACGCTTCACGTAGCTGCTGTTAACAGCTGTGAGGTAGTGTTTTAAATCTCAGCCCATGAGGTTTGAGAAAGGAAAGGTACCCTGCACATCACAGGAACTGAAAATTATAGTAAGAAATTCATGATTTGTTCCCTAGGCATACAGCCACAATGTCACATGTGCCACAAATGCCACCAAACTTTTCCAGGGCCTAATGCTGACCTCAGGCTCACTGGCAAAGAAGGGACAACATAAAAGACCCCAATATTTAGAGAATTTTATCCTTCCTGTGCCAGAAAGAGAAAATGAAAAATGAAATGTTGCTTCTTACAGTAAAGGAATCAGAATCATTGGTCAATGAGCAGCCCAGCAAATGTTAGGTAACATAGAAATTGTAGTGTTGAATAATCTTAAGTAGAGCCAGACCATAGAGAAAAAAAACACAGACGTCACCTCTGGCCTTAAAACTTGAGCAGATCCCCACTATGCATAATAAAATCCTAACCTCTTCGGAAACATCCTCTACCACCTGCTGATCCAGTCTAACCCTCTGCCACAGCAACCTACAATCCACCCCACCCACAGATGGCCAGGCGCTGAAGATCCCGCGCCTTTGGTCAGCTGGCCCATCTGCCTGGGACACACTTCCCCAGGCCCCACCTGCCAAGTTCTCCGGCTCAATTATAGCTGAGCTCACTTTCCTTGTATACTGACTAATTATCTAATTTATTCATTCAATGAATATTTGACTGCTTACTCTATGCAAGTTCTTCTTTACGTGCTGGGGTTCAGCCCTAAACAGAATAAACACTATTACACTCATGGATTTGCATTCTTGTAGGGGAGGCTGGCAGTAAACAAGATACATAGGCAAAATCAGGACAACATTAGAATATTAGATAGTGACAAGTGCTAAAGAGAAAATACAAGCAAGGGAAAAAAGGTGTGGGAAGGCTGGTGTGTGGGTGGCAGCAATGGGGGGAGGGGTCTAGTGGCTTGCACATCTTCTGCAAGGATTCCCAAAACCCCACTACGAAATGTTTCTTTCTTACAAGTTCCCAATGGACATTATAAGTACCTCTCATATGTATTTAATATAAGCTTCTGTGTATTTCTATAGGGGCTATTTATATACATGGGCCATGCTCTGCAACTAGAACTGGGGTATCAAGAGGCTTTTAGCTTCAAACTCCAGACGCTAGACATGCTTCACATGGCATGTGTTGACATACTGTTTCCTGAATTGAGAGAAAGCGCCGCCCACAGAAGTCAGAATTTAATGCACCCTTGCTTCTGTGTCCCCCCTTGACATTCTTTTTCCTGTACCTTCTCTCCTATACCTTTTCTTTCTTTTACCTTCCTATTTACAACAGAGGTTTTCTTAATACTCTTTGAGAAGGTATCTTCATAAATTAATTACCCTTCCACTAATTACTTCTCAGAAAGATTCACCTTTCATTAAGTAACTCAGGAAAAAACAACTGATTTCTTATGGAAATTCATTTGCAGAGAAAATAATTAATGAAAGGAAATCTTCTGTGGTGTTTTAAAAGAATGTCCACAAGTTCTTTGCTACTCCGCCTTTCGGCAGCTGGTACAGCTTAATCCTCGTCCACTTGAGTGGCTGGACTTGGAGGCTTGCTTCCCATGAATAGAATACGGTGGAAGTGACGATGTGTGGCTTCTGAAGCTAGGAGAGAAAAAGCATTGCGGTTTCCTCCTTGTTCTCCATGGGACCACTGGCTTCGGGGGAAGCCAGCTGCCATGTCATGAGGACACTTAAGAGAGAGGTCACATGGCGAGGCCATGTCATGTGAGGAAGCCATCTTGGAAGCAGGTCTTCTAGCCCCCATCACATCTTCAGAGACCACATCTCAGGCTGACATCTTGACAGTAACCTCACGAGAAACCCTGAGCCAGAACCACCCGGCTAAACCATTCTTGGATTAATGACCCAGAGAAACTATTAGATAATAAATGTTTGTTGTTTTAAGTTGTTAAGCTTTGAGCTAATTTGTTACGCAGCAACAGTTGAGTGACTTCTATTCTGGTTCTATCTCCTACATTGAGGAAATCAATTCACTTGTCTAAGCCTTACTTCCTCAGCTGTAAGTAAAGGAGGTGCAGGTCAGAAAACTCTAAGGAGTGCCAACTCTTCACACCCTATGTTCTCTGAACAAAACACTCCAGGAATACTCTAGTTTCGGTCAGCTATCTGTAAAATGTTAACAACCTTCATCTCTCTGGGGTATTTCTGCAGATTCAGAGAGCAAGACAGCCATCACCTGAATCCAGAGGTGCAAGCTGCATTCTGGGATGTGACAGTCAACTTAGAAAGGGATACACAGAAGTCCCACAAACCGATTTTATGCTTAGGAAGGGCCTAGAGGAGGTAATATGCTTTACGTGAGTGTGGTGCTATATAGATGACAGTATGTTTTCACGCATATTATTTCATTTAATCCTTACACATTTCCATTTTACAGATAGGAGGTTGAGGCTCAGAGAGCTTAGATAATTTGCTCAAAGTCACAAAGTTATTAAGTTTCAGAGTTGAGAACTGAAGCACAAACTCTTTGTTGCTGAATTCTACTTTCCGTTACTCTCAGCTGCCTCCCTGATAATTTGACCATATGTTCTAGTAAACAGGCTAAGGACATTGCCTGGGATGGCAGGACTGCTTCTATAAGAGTTCCTGCGTATGCTGCTGATAGGGCAGGCTTTACACAGTAATCTTCTATCACATAGCTTACTTTGTCCTGTGTCCACAGGTGATTGGACCAGAGTGGGCATTTGCTCATGGAAAGCTATCCTAAAGGTTGCCAGTAACAAATGACATGGCCTGGGGCAAAAAAAATAAAAAGTGAGTGGGGCCAGTTAGAGTCCATATTTCAAGAATATGAACTAGGAAATGGCAAGAGAATGACACAGTTACCTGAGGGCAGTAAAGGTTTTTAGGAAGGGGGAAAAGGTGAGAAGAGCCATATGGGCCACAGGTAAGCCAAGGTTATGAGGGAACAGAAGCTTGGAGTAAGCAGAGGTGATAAGGTACAGAAAAAGTATATATTGTGTGGGACTTGAGGAGAGGGTCTTAACCTGGAACCGCAAGCGGGGTCCCTCCAGACATCCTGGATTTAGGCTCATCCTACAGATCCAGGCTTCACAAGGTCTAGATCCACTGTGGCCACTAGTATTTGATTCCGGTGAGATTTCACCTCCCTCATCGATTCCTGGTGATACTCATTCCTTTCTTGATCTACCTGGAGAGAGCTCTTACCTTGCAACTGAGTGAATTTAGCTACCGCTGGCATGGCTGATGTGAAATTTAAAAAACAAAAGCGTATGGTTATGAAATTCCAAGAATCATACGTGGTTTTTAAAACAAAACACATACACAAAGACCTCCCTGGATTCTGACAATTAAACAACGAAAACACTTAGGACACCAAAAACTGTACTTCGTGGCACTGAGACACAGGAGATGAGCTCTATTCCCTCACAGAACAAGCTGTAACTGGGCACTAACCAAATGTGTTCAGCGTTTAAGAAACTGCTCCTCACTGTGCAAAAGAGGTGACAATCAGTGCAGAGTAATGGAAAGACAGACCATGATATATGTGGGTCCTACGCTCTGCCTTGGGGGCTTGACTGGCATTTAATTAGGGAGTAAGCTTGTGAACATCTAAATGTCACTTGCGACGGACATAAACCAGTGCTTCATAAAAGGCTGCATTTTGTTAAATGGTGCCCACTGAGCAGCCCCTGACCTGCCAAAATATTGACCTCCATAGCACCGGGACAGACAGATATAACGTAAAGAGTTCCAGACGAAACATGAAGGGTCCTAGATAGGACTTCCAAGCTCTGTTACTTAGTAGTTATGTGGCTTCGAGAAGGAACTTCAACTTTCTCAGCTACAATTCTTCCATCTATAAAACAGAAAGCATGGACTAAAAGATCATCAAGGTCCATTCCAGCTCTAAAACTGTATAAATGTGGGTCAAAGATTCTCAACTACTCATGCACAGCCGGCCACTCAAGCAGCCACTCACCTTAATACAGATGGTAACCATATTACCATCGTATGTCTACGAAACTCCAAAAAAACCAGGACACATAGTCTGGCCACAGGACAGAGTCTTTAAAATCAGACAATTCTGACCTCTTGCTCTTTTTTCCTCCCTTACTTCCTTTTAAAAGAATCTAGAAAACCTAAGCCTTGTCTGGTTTCTTTCTTTCTGGTTCCTATAAAAACACCAACGGTCACGTGCCCTTCTTTAGTCAGCACCTCACTAAACCCCCAGGCCAACTATTTATTCCCCTCTAATTTTGCTCTGCTCTAAGCCCTGAAGCTTGCTGCCTGCAGGGGTGCATCTGATCCTGGGTCTCAATGAGGTACACGATGAGCTGGTGGAGAAGTTATTTATATAACTATTGTTATACTCACCATTTCTAATGGAACGGCATTCAGTGTTTTAAAGCTTTCAGTCTTTTGACGCTCAGTTGGGAAAGGATTTGGAACTTTGACTGTGGGCTCTTTCCCTCAGAGGATCAATGCACTTTAGAAAGAAAATCTGAGTCCCCAGAAGGCACAGAAACCCTAAATGCAGGAGGATGGTTTGCACTGCATTTTAAAAGAAAGTTTTTATTGGGGGACAGTGTGTTTCTCCAGGGCCCATCAGCTCCAAGTCGTTGTCCTTCAATCTAGTTGTGGAGGGCGAAGCTCAGCTCCAAGTCCAGTTGCCACTTTCAATCTTTAGTTGCAGGGGGCACAGCCCACCATCCCATGAGGGAATTGAACTGGCAACCTTGTTGTTGAGAGCTCGTGCTCTAACCAACTGAGCCAACCAGCTGCCCTTCCAGAAGCTCAGCGGCAGCTCATTGTCTTCAATCTAGTTGTGGAGGGTGCAGCTCACTGGCCCATGTGGGAATCGAACCAGCAACCCTGTTGTTCAGAGCTCGCGTTCTAACCAACTGAGCCATCTGGATGCCCCTGCACTGCATTTTAATGTTCCTGAAACTCAGTGGTAAGTAGATTTTCCTCTAAAACCATTTTAGGATATTTCCTGAAATCCCCATCTGACTGCTTCCCTCGGCTCCTCTTCACCTGCAGGCTGCAGATCTCTTCTGAACAGTGGCCTTTCTCTGGGAGTGACATGCCCAGCCGTAAGGACGTGTACAGAGCTCGGATGGCTCTCTCACAGTGGACTCCACCAGCCCTCAGGACACCATGTGACAGCACAGTAGACATGGTTGGGGGGCACTGAACCAGGAGTCAAGAGTCTGGGCAGCCATGGATTTTGTCCCTAAGAGGACGGTCATCTTGAGCAAGCCACTGGATCTCTCTGGGCCTATAATTGTACTCATCTATCCATAAAAAAGCATTGGGTAGGTGACAAAATATATAAAAGCATCCTTAAGCTCTAACGCTGAGTTTCGATTCACAGCTTGCCCTTCACCGATCACATGGCGAATGCCCAGGACGCAGAGTACATGCGTGGCTGTGAGCGGCTCCAGCTGCCCGGAGCTCTTTGGGGTCCCACCCTGAGCTCTGCTACAGAGCTGTCGTCCTGAAAGGTTTTCTACTGAAATCTCCACACATATCGTACGCTTCTGAAACAAACCAAGGTAAAGTCTGTCTCCCTCCAGCTCCACAGATTACATTTCTTAGTTTCCACACAAATTTTTCTTGCTCAAAGTTTCTTTAGGGAAACTCGTCTTCTCCTAATGTCACTATGCCCTGGAATATATAGCATTGCTCTAAGAACTTGTTGCAAATGTCAGCCGGTTTATCCACAGTGCACCCATGTGTCTTATTCCCTTGACCACAAGCTACGACTACCCAGTGACATTTCTCCTGACCTCCCAACTAAGAGCGACAAATACCACTTCTCTCTCCTGTTTCTCTCTCTCTTCTTTCTCCCCCTCCTCCCTTCCCCCCATTCTTCAGCTGTTCAATCCCATCTTCCTTGGTTCCCATATTATCAAGGTCACTCAAAATCATCCCACTGTGCTGAAAGAAGGCAGTGTTGAGAGAAGGCACGTCTTGAAATGTGAATGCCGCTTAAGAAATATGCCCCGTAGTATTCTCGCACTTGTCAAAGACCAAAATGTTACCTAACCTAACTTGTTTGCCTTTCGCTCTTGCTTGCTGTCAGAAAATCTAAATACAAATTTAGTTCCAACACCTCAATGGGGACTTTGAGATTACTCCCTGGTCCTTGTTCATTCCTTTTCTGAACAAGGAAAATTACCATATTATCCCTTGTCTAAACCCTTTATGCTTTTCATAAGCTAACCAACTTTGTCATGGCTTGATGAGAAAATAGAAGTCATAAAATACGAACACACTCAACTTCCTTCTTCTCCAGCTCCTCTACTGCCTAGAGAACCAGGTCCAAATCCCTGAGCATATAACTGAAGGCCAGATCCCATGTCTCAATCTTTCCAGCTCATCCGCTACCAAGACTGACCCTGTGCTCCAGTACACCCACGCTGGCTGGTTCCCAAACATACCCAATATCTTCCCAACTCCCTGGCTTTTATTTATGGCCTTATCTCAGTCTGAAATAGGTTCTACCTTCCTTTCCCAATCCACATTCCTCGTACCTTCTGGAAATCCTTTCTCACCTTCAAGCCCAGCTCAAATGCAGCCTCATTCATGAACCCCCCCACAAGCAGCTCCCATCCACGTCATTACCGCCAGAAATTCCAAGTCATTTCTTCTCCTTTTCCAGTAGATGGCTACTTGTACCTTTACCACAGCACATTTTTGCCTTGGCTATTTGTCTACATTTCTGTGTCTTTCAGGGGATTCAAAGTGAATGAACAGTAAAGCCAGTGTGGTTTTTAAAAAATGTCTTCTATACAGAGGGTTTTAAATTATTGTTGATTTGAATTTGCTGAAGTAGGTGAAAAGTGTTGTATTCTGTTTCCTGACATTTTAGAAACTTCTACCTCCCTTGCCTCCTTCATATGGACTCTCTTATGTTTAATTGCATAAAATTTCACATGTTTCTTAGTGTTTAAACTCTTTCAAGTACTTTTGGAAATATGGAGAGTATATCTTTTAAATGCCTTGTATTGGCTTACAGTTTTGGACTATTCATTGGGTCATCTTTAATTTTGAGGAAATTCCTAATAATTAAAAAAAATTTGTTTACAATATATTTTGAATATTAAGGGGAAAATTCAGTGCTCTTTTATGATATATAGAAAGAGTTAGGAGTTGTGAGTCTCAAGGATACTTTTGCTATACTAATACTTGCCTGTACAAAATAAGCACACAATGTGGAGGAAGGAATTAACAATGGACTGCCATTAATTTTTCTGATAATAAGAGATACAATAGAAAGATCCCAAGTCCATTCTGCTCTGATTCCCTTAGTAATAGACTTATTTTGAGGGGGTGGGGGTTACACAGCCACCTAGTAAAAGACTACATTCCTTCGGTTCCTTTGCAGCCATATTATCAAGCTTTGGCCTGTGAGATGTAAGCCTGCGTATCGGTTAAAACTAGTGTCCTTAATGTATAGGGGTTGAGTTTTCTGCCCTTTTGCTCAACCTGCTCCCTGGAACACCTGCCATTTGGGACTATGAGTTAGACCAAACCCTACGAATGGAGGGGAATCGCTAGAAGGAGCCTCGGTTCCCAGTGAGTTTGTGGGTCTTCCCCACCAGACCAAGTCTGCTTATCTTTAGGTATCTGTTATGTGAGAGTAAAATAAACCTCTGTCTTATTTAATCCAGTGTCATTTGGAGTATTTATATATATATATATATATATATATATATATATATATATATATATATATATATATACCGCCGAGTCTTCTAAAATCCTAACTGATATAGACGATAGGATCATAGGAAGACAGAAATGGGAACTTTGAAAGTGTTATTTTATCTCCAGGATTTCTCATTCTGATCAGGGGAGAAAAGTAAATTCAAAAGCAGCTTGGATCCAAGACCCGTATCTTTGACAAAAGAGAGTGAGGGGAACGCCACAGAACTAATTATGCAAGTTCAGCTGACAGCAGTGCCGGGGACACAGCTGCTCTGAGACCCAAGTGACCAGAACAGATTGAAACAGGCTGAAGGGAAAAGTTTTCACACAAGTTATGCTCAGCATTCTTAGAAAACTCGAGTATTGCCCAGAAAGTCTCTGCCTAAAAGAAAAGATTAAAAACAAGCTGTAAATTAGTGAAAGAAGAATTAAATACAGGGCAATCTAGAATGATTGACAATGACCGAGGTTTTGTGAGAATATCTGTATATAATATAGATTCTTTTCAAATTTGCTTCATTTTATATATTTTAATGTTTACAACTTTAATGTGTGCAAAAGTGTTTACACATTTATAGTGCTAAAAATTCTTCTTTATATGAAACATCCCCCTACCTACCTGCCTAATAAACTGTACAATCATGTACTGACTTTTTTAAACTTACAACCTGGGGAGACTCTTTTTGATCCTTTCCCACTTGTTAAAAGACCCACATAGCTTCCTGGCAGGAGCTAAAAAAATTGCAGGAAAAGTGCCCGTGATGGGATAACTAGCCTCCATAGGACTAGTCTTGAATTTCTAAACCTATTAAGCAGTAATGAATATCAATTAACTCAGCTTTTACCCCCAAAACAGCAGTCCAGTACTTCTACCAGTTTTCTTTACTAACTTTTCTTCATCTTGAGTGAAACCACTTAATCCCATGTTTCCCCAAACCCCAAACTTCTAGAAGATTCCTGTCCTCTGGAAGTTCACAGTTAGCAGTCAATTCTTGTACCCAATGTCGCCTGCATAGACTTTTACCCGTCTGCCTTTACCAGCAAACTTTGGTTGCTCTGTGTGCTTTCTGGATGAACTTCGGTCCTGCAGCCTAGAATCCCCTACCTGCCTGTGTGAACGCAGCCCTGGAAACCGCCTCTCCTGCAGACATCTCAGCCCTTGGTGACTCTCCTGCACAGTAAGTATAAGTCTCAGCACCGTTCCCAGCCTGCTTGCATCTGACCTGCCCAAAGTGCCCCAGTGTCCTGTCCTCTAAATTCCAACCATGGGAGCCTTTTCATCATTGCTTTGGGCTCTTCTGCTTCTGCTTCTAAACATTAGCTCAGGTCATTCCGGATGCATGAAAAATACTTTCCATTCCTTCATTGGCTCTGCCAACCAACCCTCTCCCATGCTGACGTCACAGGTTCATCTCCTCCAGAGGCTTCCTGAATGACTATAAGCTAGGTTTCCACATACATGTCCAGTTTTCCACCCACAGTCATTTTCTTAAAATGGTTCTCATTTGATAAAGCGAACATACTTTTTGTAATTAACATGCCTTTTTCATCTAAGAGAATTTTGTACTAAACGCAACTATTTATGCATTCTTTCTCTAGTTTCACCACATGCAGAAAGTCTGTTTCTTACACCAGCTTTCTTTCTCCCTCGTTGCCCGTTCTCTTGTGTGAAGTTTTGCTGTGTTAACTGAAAACTGTTTCCAGGATGCAATTTAACCACCTCCTCACTACGTCATCTGTGTACTCAGCACTCCCACAAATGGGGCTGTGTCCTTCCAAGTGCATGACTTTATTCAATTAGCATTATCCTAGTCTCACAGACGATAGATTCCCTTTGTGCCTGAGTGGACCGCAAGTCAGAAAACCTGGAACTAGTCCTGGTTCCACTAGTTATATGAATTCAGGGCTAGGTATTCCACTTTTATGGGCTTCAGATTCCTTAATACGAAATTATAATCATTAAGGATTCTTCCAGGTCAAAGATTCTACTACGTATTCTATATCTGTGAGTTTATTCCTTACTGGGACGACTTCAATCTCCTGGCCCTGTCAACAGCCCCATGCACCTCCACTCCTCACTCCAAGGGCAAGCGCAGTTCTTGAATCGTTTTTTATTATGTGTTCAGCACAAGGCCAATGGTTTTGATTCAATATTGAAAGAGATCTAAATATACTTAAGTGATTGAACAAATCTGCAAATTTCAAGGATAGAGAATAGAGGGAGAATGTGTCCCGTGGACTTCACAATTCTCCCATGTCCTCAGAAGACACATGACAGGGAACAATGAGTTTTGTCCCTGTCTCCTCCTGGGGGAACTGCTATGTCTGATTAAGCCCTTCCATCAGGAGAAGCTGTTACATTTCATTTTCCTGAAGCCTTATAATCATGGTGAATGGGGATGAAATAAGGGGGTAGCGGAAGGGGTCAGTAGTTGCTTAAATGCTCAACTATGTGGAGATCCAATTCCTGGTTTTCCAACCAAGGAAACTGGTCCTTTGCCTCTTTGTCCTGGATACAAGGAAGAAGACTTCCTCAGGCATGCTGTAACTGGGGTAGTTGGAGCCAGCCTCCTGATGCTGTGAAGATCCAGGAGATTTCCTCTTCAGGGAACCAATATACAATTACTTGTCTGTACAAGTTAATCCACCTTGGACTGTCCACAGTGACTGGAGGATACCTTCCCTGCTGCTGCCTAGCTCTGAGTGCCATTTTTAGAGATAATGTGGCTTACAGGCATACATCAGGGAACGACAAGGTTTCAGTGGATGTTAGAGAGCACGTATTCATTTATCATTTAGTCCCTTGCCATTTCCCCAAAAAGTATCTGGGGTGACTTATGTAAAATATATATATGTTGAGACAATAAAAATACAAAGAGACTACCAAAAGTTAAAACAGAGAGAGGGAATTCGTAACTCCCTCATTTACACATAAGGACAGAGAGGCTCAGAGAGACAAAGTGATTTGCAAGAAAAACAGAATTGAGACTAGAAACTCTTCCTTTATTGGTGACTTTGGTTCCAGGCTGATAGTTTTCCCCTCCACCCCGAGTTCTGCCATTATCTTGAGTGACTTGATCTCCCTGTAGGCAGCCCATCGGCACCTTGGCCTCTTGGTTCATTGACCTCATTATTTCCATTGAGCTCCTTCTTCACTTCACTTCAGCAACGCCCCTCCCGTGGTCACACCTGGGATCTCATGGTCACCATTTTTGACTGCTCTCTCACATCAGTACATGAGCTATCTTCCTTTCTCTAGTGGCAGTCCACACATTTTAATACGTTGTATTTTTATTTTCATGCAATTCAACTAATTTCCCTTTTGGTTTCCATGTTGACCCACAGGTTATTTAGAAGTGTGTTATTTAGTTCCCAAATACTTGGAAATTTTCCAGAGATCATTCTGCCATTTATTTCTAATTTAATTCCATTGTGATGAGAGAACATACTTTGTAGGACTTGAATCCCTTTAAATGTAATGAGACTTATTTTATGCCCCACAAAAATGGTCTCTTTTGGTAAATATTCCGTGAGTGCTTGAAAGGGATGTGTGTTCTGCTATTGTTGGGTGTTCTAGAAATGTCAATTAGGTCAAGGTCGTTGATTGTGTTCTTCAAGTCTACATCTTTACTGATCTTCAATTATAAAATCTTCAACTGTAATTGTTGATTTGTTTATTTCTCCTTGCAGTTCTATCAGTTTTTGCTTCATGTATTTTGAAGTTCTGTTACCATATGCATAAAAGCTTAGGGTTGTTAGGTCTTCTGGATTATCATTATGAAATATACATCTTTATCCTTTGCCGAAATCTACTTTGGCTGATGTTAATGTAGCTACTCAATGTTCTTTTTCTTTTCTTTTCTTTTTTTTTTTTTGAGTAGTTAGGATGGTATATCTTTTTTTTTTTTTTTTAATGTAGTTGTATATTCATATTTAAAATGTATTTCTTGTAGACAGCACAGAGTTTGGTCTTGATTTTTAAAATCCAATCTGTCTTTAAATTAAAATGTTTAAATGAATTAAATTTACTATGATTATGAATATGATTATATTTGAGTCTATTTTTTTTGTTATTTGTTTTCTATTTTTCTCTTCTATTTTTCCCCCCCCTTGTTCGTCATCTGCCTTCTTTTGGAGTACTTGAGAATGTTTTATGATCCCCTTTTATCTCCTTTGTTGGCTTTTGTTATGGACTGAATTGTGCCCTTCCCAAATTCATATGTTGAAGCTCCACTCTCAAGGTGGCTGTATTTGGAGATAAGGCCTTTATGGAGGTGATTAGTGTTAAATGAGGTCATAAGTGTGGGACCCTAATCCAGCAGAACGGGTGTCCGAACAAGAAGTGGAAGGGACACCAGAGCTCTCTCCACGTGAGCACAGAGAAAAGGCCACATGAGGACACAATGAGAAGGTGGCATCTATAAGCTAGGAGGAGAGCCCTCATCATAAATGGAATTTGCCAGCATCTTGATCATGGACTTCTAGCCTCCAGAACTGTGAGAAAATAAATGTGTTGTTTAAGACACCTGACTGTGGTATTTTGTTATGATAGCTCAAGCAGACTAAGACAGTATATTGGCTACAAGTCTTTGTTCTGTTATTTTTGTAGATCCATATTTTCCTGTGGTATCATTTCCTTCTAACTAAGGGATTCCCTTTGATAGTTCCTTGTATTAGGTTGGTTCAAAAGTAATTGGCAGTTTTTGCAATTATTATAACCTTATAAACCACAATTACTTTTACACCAACCTAATAGTATAGATCTGTTGGTGAATAATTTTTTTTCAGCTTTTGTATGTCAGAAAAAAAATCTTCATTTTACTTTCATTTTTTAGAGATATTTTCACTGGGTATTGAATTCTAGTTTGACAGTTTTCTTTTTACTTTCATTATTGAACTCAGAGGCTCCACTGTCTTCTTGCTTGTCTTGTTTTCAATGAGAAATATGTTGTCACCCTTATCTTTGTTCCTCTGTATATAGCATGCCTGTTTTTCTCTGGCTTCTTTCAGGTTTTCTTTTTATCACTGGTTTTGACTAATTTGATTATTTATGTCTTGGTGTAGTTTTCTTTATAGTTCTGAAGTTTGGGGTTTATTGAGATTCTTGGATCTATGGGTTTATAGCCTTTACCAAATTTGAAATTTTTTCAGCCATTACTGTTTTAAATATTTTCCTGTCCCTCTTCCCCTTTTGGAAACTCCAATTATATGAATATTAGTTTGCTTGAATTAAGACCAAAACCACATTTCCTGACTACAATCCAGGGTTCTTTTCATGCCATTGCAGTGCTATATTTTCTTGCCTGGTCTGCTTGTGTTCAGTACCTCATGTTTGCAGACAATTTGAATGTGTTTTACAGCAGAGCTTGCCCTGGCTTCCCAGTGATACCATAGCTACTTAATAATGGAGTAACCATGTGATTTGTAGAACAAGGTCATGCGATCATATGGCACTACTTACAATAGGAGCCAAGGGGCACATGGATCATGTTCTTATGCTTAGGTAAAATGTCCTTTCCAACAACATTAGTCAGTTACTCCGCCATAGAGGATTCAATAAGTTCACATCCCTACTGTGCAGCACCTACTATATAGAGTCTGATGCCAGATGCCAATAGAGAATTCTTCAGGTTACCATATAAATAATGCAATAAATTAAGTCCTCAGACATGTCCCTGTGGACTCATCAGGACATTGTACCCTCAAAAATTGGTTCCCTAAATCTGGAAAAAGTTTCAAAAAGAAAAAGAAGCCCTCCTATCTTTATACTCTGACTAGACATTGACATGAGCACCGACCCGATACACATAGGGCCTAGTATCATGGACAGGGCATAGTGGAAATTAGGCAGTGGGAGTAAGAGAAAGCAAACAATGAGTGAAATATGAATAATGTTACTTCAATGTGTATGTTTCAAACACACACACACACACACACACACACACACACACACACACACAGGTTGAGTAGATCCAAAAAATTTTAAATCTGAGTTAGAACCAACATGTAAATCATTTACAAAGATAACTTAATGTTAATTGCTAACATAGTCATTCCGATGTTTATCAAATATTTCTAACTCTCTGCCTTCTAGACACAAAACTCAATTGTTTTTCTGGCCCCTATTGATTGAGTAGGACCATGTAACTAGTTCTGGTCATGGATGTTGAATAATTTCTAGTAAAATATGAGTAAACTTTATGCTTTAATTGTGGATTAAGACCCTTCAAAATTCTCTTTCTGTCTGAGATGGTAATTGGCAACTTTAGAAGCTGGTCCATCAGCCAGAATCCCTGATTCCCTACAATGAACAGAGCCCCCTGTCAATCCATAATGAACATGTAGTGTTAGCAAGAAATAAATCCTTGTTGTTTAAAGCCACCAGTATTTTTAGAGTTGTTTGTTACCACAGCATAACCTAGCTTATCCTGGCAGATGTGTCTACTTTCATTCTTTTCTCTGGATAAAATTGTCTTAGGGATGGAAATTGGTAGGAGTCCAGGAACACTGAAAGAGTGGTAGGGAAGATAAAGAAAGGGACAGAGATGTCATGGAGCCATTCTAAGACAAATATAGACATATACAAATTGAATGCAACTTGGGCAGACCTACTGGATTTTATTATCGTCGTTGTTGCTACTATTACCATAATTATTATTATTAGTTTTTTAAAAGAACCTGAAGATTACTGCCATTACATGCTATGAGTCATCCTTGGTTTTGGATAGAGATACACTGGGAGGAGACATCATCATAGCTTCTGGACCTCTCAGGCTAATGCAACAGCTATTCCTATCATACACAGTTGTGAATTTTCTTTGAGCATTTATGTTTTCTCTCTGCCAATTGCACTATACAATTCTTTTCGTCAAGGGCCATATTTTACTCGTATATTCCTTTTGTGCATTTTTGGAACAGTCTTAAAGCTCAAGAAAATGAAGCTGAAGGCCAGTTTCACTTGCCAACAGGAAATTGGCATCATTGTTGACCATCTCTTGGGCTGACTCACAACAGATGCTTCAATTCTCACATTCTCATTTCCTGGAGCTTCAGGAATGCTTAATGAGAATCATGAGCACGGGAGTGGGTCAGGGCACAGAAGAGAAGTGCATTTGCAATCAACACTGTCTTCGGAACTTTAGTCCTCATTGGCAACTTGGTGAAGCAAACCAAATGCGAAACTTTTCAAATTTAAATTCTCATAGCAATTGTTTCATTTGGGGGTGGGGGGAGGGGACTTGTACTCTCTTAGGTTGCTGCTTTTCCTTTTTCAATCCTGCCATTTGACATTCTTAATTAGAAATGATCTACAGAACCCCAGATGTCAAGTGGTACATTTGAAAACTCATGGATGGGGACCACAATAAAAACTGGGCTGCTAGATGAGTCACCATTTGTTAGACTTCTTTGAATTGTCAGGGACGAAACCACATGGTAGTTTCCCACACCTGGCTGTGCACCTGGGCTTCCACTGTCCACTTGCTTCTTTGATTATCAGCGTTAGAGCTTTGCTAAGCATTCAGTTGCTTTTCCTGTTTATCAATCCTGGCCCTCTATTCCAGATTTTAACTTTGCCTATGAAATCATGCAGCAAACCTGTCTTCTATTCTTGTATTATCTGGAAATCAAGCAACATGCTCCTTGTGTTTGCTAAATATGACACTGTTTTGCAAGACTCATTGCCACTCTCCATTGGTGCAATGGAGGCACCTGCTTACCAGTCTGGCTGCCCTGAAGTTGGAGAATATTTCTCTGCACACTAAGGAGATTGCACTTGCTCTATATACTGTGCAGTTGTACTCACAGTACCTCCAATGTGTCTGGCACTACTAGAGGCAGTGGGGATACAGCAGTGAAAAAAGCGGACACGAATCCCTGCCCTCATGGAACTCACTCTGTAGCAATGACAAATCCCATTACGGGTATGATTTGACATGGATCCTATAAAACTATACAGCTAACGATCTACATCTACGTGCAAGTGCAAAAGATTTTGCATCTTACAGATGACGGCTGAGGCATGTTCAAAACCAAATTTTTATCAGGACTGGCTAAAAGATGGTTGGCTCACACGAGGTATGGTCAGAACACCTCTACTAAGCACATGTATTGATCCAAGAAAATAGAAAATAACCAAGTGCCACATTTCATTTCTCATAGCCACACGGAGAATGCGATTTTGTTTGTTATTACATCACTTGGATCCCGGAGGCAGATCTGAGCAGGAATACACTCGTCCCATGCAGCCTTTTTCTGGAGGAGCTACTAACACCATTTGAGACTAATTTTTCTATACATCTACAGCAAACAACTCTCTGCACTTAGTCTAGCAATGTATCTCTCCAGAGATAAGTCTTAGCATTAGATGAAACATGGTGAATTACCAATGAATGGAAGGGCTCGTGTGCGGTCATCTGAGCTCCTCTCTCATTTGGCTTCAACCTCAAGGCTTGTGTTTTGAGGGCACACTGATGTAGCTGGAAGGAGAGACCAGTTTCTCCTTAACTTCCAAGTCTGCTGCCAAAGTTTAATGGGAAGAGGCGATGCAGAAGCTGCATTTACATGATGACTGTGAGTGAGTATTCTTCCTGCTGGCCGGGTTGAACACATCTATTGTGAGAGCCCAGGACTCTAGCATGAATTCTTGTACCTCTTCACTGGGTCTTCTGGGGGCCCTGTGCTCTTTGTGATCAAGAGAACAGGGACTTTCTCTGCCCTTGTACTGGTGACTGGGGTTTGTCCCCAACCAGGCGTGGTTGGGAACTATTCTTCCTGCTGCTGCTGCTGCATCTTTATCAAGCTAGATTGAGGGGCCCTGCAGTCTGCTGGGAATCAAGGGGGCTAATCAAAGAGAATTCATATTTTAAACCTATTAAGGACAAAACAAATACCGTATCACACTCGTCAGAATCTACAATGCCCCATTTGAACTTCCAGAGATTTATGAATAGTATTCCGTGAACAACTGGTTCTTAGATTCATTTTATACTTGGACTATACCTTGATTTATTTTCAAGAATCCCACCATGTGAAAACTTGGAGGGCTGTTTGCTCCCACCATAGGGGAGGTCCTCATTACTCTGAATGGATGCAGGTTCCTCTAACCTAGGCTGATATCATCTAAGAAAGGCTCCCTTTGTCTCCTGGTAGAGGTGGAGGGAATAGCTTGGGGTCCCACTTGACTTCTGGGGCACATTCCTGGGCACTTTCTTGGTTCCAATGGAGGCAGGAAGCCTGGGGGAGATCTTACCTAAGAGCTCCTGCTTGTTCCTAAATAAAACTACCTCTCCTCGAGCCTTCGTGGTTTTTGGGGGAGTAATGAAGAGAGATTTCTAAAACCTTGTGTGTGCTCCTAGCAGAACCCTCATCCTCCAACACTCAGAGCCTCATTACCACTGTCGCCTTGAGACCATTTGGATGAATTTCTTTATATCCTGTATTCCTGATTACGTCAGTCACCAGAACTAGGCCCTCATCTCCCTCCATCCCTGGAGCTATATTTTTCTCTATAGCATATATCATCATCTGGCATTTTATATATTTTACTTGTCTATATTCCCACGAGGATGTAGGCTCCCTGAGGGTCGAAATTCTTGTCTATTTTTGTTGTTGTTTACTTATTGTTGTCTAGCACAGTGCCTGGCACATAGTATACACTCTATAGATATTTGTTGAATAAATAAACGGCATGATGGATATCTAATATTATTCAGAGTCACTAATTATTAACAATATCCATTCTGTTGTTTTCTGGACAAATGACTCCCTAATTGATCTTTGAGGATGTATTAGCCTTTCCCATAGTCTCTGATAGTTGAGGGGACCCTCTAGAACCCAAATCATCACACTACTTTGGGCATAACCCTTGATACCCCTCCCTCATGCCAAACATTTGCCAGAGACCAACATGTCAATGTAACTACTGATGCTGTCCTAGTTCAACCCTCTGCACCCCACCCCTACCTCTGCTGGCATATGCATTCTTTAATGACATTTAATCCAGGAGAAATCAGTTAGCCTGATTTCTGACAATCATAGCCATATTTAAGGTCTAGCGCATGATGGGAAACGGGCATGTGGCAACAGTCTAAGCAACCACCTTTGTAACACCATCACAGTCATTGGGCTAATGACCTTCTCACTTTAATTTCTGAATTATTCCTTCCTCAGAAGCTAGAAATGCTAGGGTGATGGCCCCTCCTAGGCTATGCACCTGCCTGGCCCTACAAGCAACCTTATGCTGTGCCATTAAGCTGGCATGTCACCACTTATATTCGGCAACACCAACCAATCAATCAGACCCTGCAAGGGCATCCCTCTTAAATGACCTATTCCACTTCTAAGCCTGCCTGAGTGGCCTTGTAGGGTGGACAGACAGTATTTTGATCATTTTTGATGGCCTGGCTTTGAAGCCTACATCTATGACTCTCCAACAAGTTTGTTGTTTAAATAGTCCCAGAAATACCAAAAAATAAAGCAGTACTTTAGTATCTTCAATACCAAATGAGAATGCAGGAAGAATCTGGAAGTACAAAGCCTCCTATTTACATTGCTAACTTCCAGTCAGCCTTGAAGAACCAGCTGTGTAAATCAAGGTTATCACCAACGTGCTCCTCTCAGGGCCCAGATGCCCACGCAAGGCCTCATGAATCCAGGCAATCGCAGAGCAACACCTGGAGTGCCATACACATGGGTCCCTTTCAGCGTGAGAGTGCCACACCAACGAAATTGAATCCCTGCTTCTACATCAACTAGGTTTCAGCTGCCAACCCCACCCCCATCCCCACCCTGGTACTTCTTTTGAGCACGATATGTGCCATAACAACCACCCAGCAGAACTCAACCCAGCCACATCTGAAAACTCCACACTAGGATTGGGTCTAAGGACCATTCAAGTGTCGCCATTGACAGGCAACAGAATCCCTGGACATCCTTACAGATAGAATAACTCTCCTTTTTCCACCATCCCAGAAACTCAAAGGCAGACACATGGAGACCTTCTCCCCATCACTGCTATTTCTGAACACTCTACGTTCCCCCTCTTGCTACCACGATCCATGACCACACCTGCCCATTGGAGACCTGGCCATATTACCACTCTACTAGCACCCTCAATGGGCACTGGTAAGCATGGATAAAGCACCTGTGCTGTGAAAACTCCCTCCAGGGTCAGGACAGGTTTGCAGAGCTGCCAGAAATAGGGTTCAAAGAACAGATCTGAGATCTAGCTGCATATCCACCCGGAGTCCCTCTTGGTGCACAAAGCCTGACCTAAAACAGAGTGGAGTCAGGGCCTGAGCAGCTCCTTCCAGGTGCTGAGGGAATAAAAGATGCTGCACATTCAGGTGGCCCAATCTAAACAGGAGGAAGGTGTGTCAGTGGTATTCCTTCAGCCACTTAGACACCAGAACTACAATCTTATCCTTATCTTCTGACGGTGCTTTTGGTTTTCTAAGCCTGTCTTCCTTTTTGACTTTGGAATTTATTCAAAGGTTTCACACCCTCATAAAAGACTTTTTACTGGCCTTCAACGTCTTTCTGTGCATATGTCTTTGTGTACAGACATGCACACACACACATGCAGACACACACGCATTGTTGGATTATGGTCTTCTTCTCATGGATTCTCTAACACTGACCCAAATCATCGAGTCCTCTGCCTCCCACCCCATCTCTCCCAACCCAATCTATTTTCTTACATGTTCGGTCCCTGTGTTGCAATGGGCATGAACTATTTTTTTTTTAAAGAAAGAATTATTTTTATAGCACACTTTGGAATCTAAAACTCAGCAAAAACACATTCACACAGGATCTTTCATCAATATGGAATTTCTAATCATCCAAGCCTTATGACCCTCACATATTTGATTTGTTACAATCCACATGTGGAATATCTACAGCAGATGTTAGATCCCACTGCCCCCTTGTTACCACACTTTGGGCTGGCGACCCAGATCTCCATGTGTGCTTAGAACTACAGACTACAGCCCCAGTCTCACCCCACTCTTCTCCTCCCAGGCATATGTTCTTTCCCTTATGTTGAAGGTAAAATAGCTCATCAGTTCACTTAATTTGAGCACACAGTGAGTACAGAGAATAAAAATGGGGAGAAGCTCACGTGGGTTTATAATCTAAATCTAGAATATACTTCAATGTTGATTATTCTGTGTAATTTACAGACTGATTCTATTATGCCATATTCTTTGGGGACACGATGATTTCTAACTGACTTTTGTGGCCTGTTTACTGGCTCTTACAGGGTCTGGTATATAAAGTGTTCAATAAATGCTTACTGAATAAATGAGTGGTCCCAAAAGCAGTTCTGGAGGAAGATGTCAGAATACCAATGGATTGAGAGACAAATAAGGGCAGTTTTAGAAATTAAACTTCTAAAACCTTAAGCTCCTGAATGGTCAAAAACAGTATGGAAACTGAAGAGAGAGAAAGGTCACGTCTATGTATTCAGTGGGAGATCTCACTCTTTCACTACGAAGAGTCAGTGCAGGACTGGAGAAAAGAACCAAAGGGCAAGTACTGGAAGGGAGGATTTTATGTTTCATTTCCATGATTTTTTTTTTTTTTGGTATGTTTAAATACTTGAAAATGTGATTAACCAGCCATCAGATTTAACAAAATCCACTCTCATTTCTCTGTGTGCTTTAGTAATACAGGGAACTTTCAATTATCTCTACTAATGGAAAGGAAGTGATGGTACATATAATCAAAATGCCATTTCTATTTGCCTCTGGGAAGCATTATGTGTGCTTTTCCCCCAGCAGGTTTGCTTTCATAATGATTAGTTCTAGCTTAGGCGAATATTAAAATGAGTTAGCATTTTCTCTGAATAATACCTGGCAGTAGAAGAGGAGAAATGTGTTTATGGCAGAGGAAACTCATGCAGGGCTTAGTGTTTGCCACAATAACCCACATGAATAATCTACTTGCAGCAAGTGGGATTTTGAACAGAGCAAAAGGCAGAAAGTGACTATATGTCCTGGATTTTAATGGCCCAGGGGTAGAAGCCCTAGGAGAAAGCTATAGCTAGTGTTATGAAGAGTGTTAAAGGAGAAAGAACGCTGGACTAGATGTAAGGCAACTGGGGTTCTCACCTTTGATGACCAAGGGAGGCCATGTAAGCTCTGTGTGTCTCAATTTTCTTATCCATAGAATGTAATAATGACACCTGTTCTGCTACGTAACTGGTTAACTGTGTCAAAAGAGCGCGTGGGCAAAAGGGCTTACAAAAGTATTAAATACTATGAAATAGTGGTACAGCAGAGCACTGATAGACAAGCTATGAAATATTGTGGTCTCCACCTTTTCAGGACCTGTCCTTTGCCCTAACTCCTCAATGCTTGGGGTCCTGGGCTGTAGCTTCTGAAACTCATCCCAGTTTTTTTTTTTTTTTAAAGTCAAATTTCTTAGGATCCTGCTCTTGGAATAGCTCCTTTGATAATGGCCATGGATCCTAAAGAATGGCTGCATCTTTTATCAGGTACTAGTTTCATTTTTACAGGGATCTTCTAACTATAATAGATGAACCTATTGGCTCTCAAAAGTGTGGTCCCTGGACAAGGAGCATCAGCATTACCTGGGGATTTGTTAGGAATGCAAATTCGTGGACCCACTCTAGACCTACTAAATCGCATACTCTGGGAGTGGGGTCCAGCAATCCGTGTCTTAACAAGTCTTCCAGGTGACTCTGATGTACACTCAAGTATGAGAATCACTGTTTCAGCTCAAAGGAAAAAGGGAAAGCTAGAAATTGGGCTCTGGGATGTGCTACTGAGAAATCTTTATTTTTCTGAAAAAGGTAGGGGAAGGCTTATAGGACCTTTCAAATCACACGCACAACTGTGTGTGTGTGTGTGTGTGTGTGTGTGTGTGTGTGTAAAATGATGACCCAGCACATCATTTTCTCAGGGAGATCTTTTTCCCCAACCACCCTACTGAAAAATGCATCCCTACCTCTGGCACTCCCTACCTCTTTTTCTTGATTAATTTTTCTTTGTAGCATTTATCACCTTCTAATATGCTGTGTTATTTACTTATTTATTTTGTTCACTGTCTTTCTCCCCCAGCTACAATGTATGCTGCACAAGGGACAGTCCGTTTTGTTCACTGCTGTGTCCCCAGCTCTGAGAACTGTGCCTGATACCTAGTGAGTGCTCAATAAATATTTATTGAATTAATGAGTGAATGAATGACTGCTGAACGTGGGAGATGAGAAAATATTGGGGTCAGGGCAAAACACTGAGACACCTGCAAGCATCGTTAGTAGGCAGTATCGCTACAGCATGGGAGCCTCACCTCTCTGTTCGTGCTTTGGGTTTTGAAATAACTCTGCAAACAAGGCTTGGTAAATGCCATCAAGGGTTTGGTTAACTATACTGTTTATCATTACAAAATGTGCTGTCTGGTTTTTCGTAGGCATGGGGAGAGCATACTGATGGATCAACATGTTTATATGGCTGGCCGGGCTTAGGGGCCAGTCTATGGGACACAACAGATTAGAGTGTGACCTGGTAGGGATAAAAGTTGTCCACAAATAAAATCAGGAGTTCTGAGTTTTAGTCCTCATTCTGCCCTAATGTGCCATATGGTCTTGGGCAAACTGCTTAGCATCCCCGGGTCTCAGGTGCACCTGTTATCTCCAAGGTCCCTTCCAGTTGTAATTACATACCCATTCATGTGTCACTTGGTTAATGTCTGTCCCACCACTGGCAAGCTCCGTGAAAACGGGCTGAGTCTACATTTGCTCACCTAGATCGTAACGCTCAGCACTTGTAGGCACTCAACTATTTGATGATAAGCACATCCCTATGAAAACCAAATGGTGCTCTCAGCCTCATCAGCCTTGCTCTTGTAAGTCCCAGGTACATGGATGTGGGTTGCAAAGACCCTGGCTGGGATGGGATCTCCAACTACACAAGGAAGAGCAAGATGCTGGCTCTAGCTCTCCCCGAAAACCCAGGGTATACAGAAGCTGCACAGTTCATTCAAGTGAGGACCGTGACAGCGGACAAGGGACAGCCCAGGGTGGGCAGGGGACCGTCAGCCCTGTGGTTTGCAAAAGCATGGGTTTGGGGATAGAGAACTGAATTTGAATCACAGATCTGCTATTTTCTAGCTTTATGGCTTTGTACAAGTGATTTACTTCTCTTAGCCTCAGCCTCTTTATCTGGAAAATGAAGAGAGTACTGCCTGCCTAGCGGTGCTGTGAAGATCAGAGGAGATAATGTATACCAAGTGCCTTCCCAGCCTCTGGAGGAAAAAGTTGCTCTGCAAATGAAAACTTCCTTATCTGGATCTGCCTTCCCTGCCCCTTGTAAGGTTTTTAAAATGCCTCCTTTCCCAAAGAACTGGCTCATGGGAGTGTCCTGGCCAGTCTGGCTCAATGGGGATAAAGATTGGGACAAAAAAGTGTTCCTCAAAATATCTATCTTTGGAAACATATATTGTCTCCTTTTGCTTCCAGTTTGCTTAATGAGATTTTGACATTTGTAACTTACTATGGTGCGATTTTGTAAATAAAATTGCACAATCGATTATCATTTGAACGTGCTGAGATTTATCACTGAACAGAACGAGTTTGAACTTTGCCTGTCTCTCTTATTTGCCTCCCTTGTGTCTCCTTCCACCTTGCTCCCTGGAGAGTGAATTACACTCCTGCTTCTGCCTTGCCTCCTCCACTTTCACACTCATCTACTACATATGGCCACCTTCCTTCTGGAAAATGAAGTCTGCTTCTAGGCCACCAGAAGACAAAATGGCTGTGGTTGACATAATTCTTATTAGTGATGGTAATTGCAGTGGTGCCGCCATCATGCCAGACGTACGCTCATGGCATCTGTCCCCAGCTAGACAGATCTTTCCAGAAAGTGGGGCGGGGTAGATTCTTGGTAGAAAATTAAGGGCCTCAGCACTCAACAGAAAGTATTTATAAATCACTATATTTCAACAGCCTGCTTTAGAATCATTTTTATTAGAACACATTCAAGAAAGTGACATCCGGAAAAAAGACAGCAGCAATTCTCAGTCATGCAAATGCCCGTGTTAAGGTTCTCCATTGGATTTAAATTCAAGTACAAAGACAGTCCCTTCCTGAGCCAGGTGCAATTCCAGAGAATGACTCTTTGAATTGAGAGAACGTTTCTTTCCCAAAGTTCAGAACACTGAACAAGTCCCATCCTCACAGTAAGATTGTGAGACACATGGAAATGTAAACTTTCAGGATTTTAAGGAACCCTTGACCAGCCCTCCCCCATAACCCAGCTGGGGGAAGTAAGCCCAACTTCGGGACCTCTTAGAAATAAGGTTTAGTCTATTGAAAATAAAGCAGTAGGCCTTTAAAAAAATTAGAAAATCAATATGTATATATACATATATATATATGTGTATATGTATAAGTAATGGAATCATCTTTGCCTCTTGCCTTGGTGTGGCGTTTCCAGGAAACTCTGTGTTAGGGTTTGGGGCTCTCTCTTGAGTGTCTTAAAAGCTGGAGGAATTTTTTTTTTTTTTATTCTTTAACTTTTTATTATGAAAAATTGCAAACATATACAAAAGTGGAGAGAATGGTATAATGAATGCCCACGTACCCAACATCTAGTCTGAACAATCATCAGCCTGTGGCCAGATTGTTTCATTTATTTATTCCCCTACTTCCCATCCGAACCCCCAACAGGCTAATCTGGAAGAAGCTGAAGGCGAGTGGTCTTGAAACCAGAGACCTCAGGAGTGAGGTTGGTTAGGGAGGAGGAACTAGAGAATCTTGCCAAAACCTGGGCAGGCTGAAGCAGACAGAACATTTGCTGGGCAAGTGCTTGCTGCCAATGTTTGGGAACAGCTAGCATTAACCCTCCTCTTCTCCATCACAAACCATCCCTTCTTCCTGTTCCCTCTTTCTCATGATGTCAGGGAGGCAGGCTAGATTAGAACAATGGGATCTTCCAGATTGGGGGCCACTGACAATAGAAATATTCACCCTGGAGATAAACTCCAGAGACACGTATGTCCCTCTAATGAACCCCTCCACTCACACTGCAGACCTCTCGGGCAGTGAGGGCCTGGGATGCCTGTTGCTTAGTTTGGGAGCTGGGGGAAGTACCTTGGGTCATGAGGCCTCTCATAGTTCCCTACTGTCCCACCACTTTAGACTTCGGAGAGAAGCTTGGCAATCTCGAATTGCGCCCAGTAGAGAAGCAGGGAGCTCTGAGGGGTGAGCCCATGGCCCAGGCGGGCAGATTTTGCTTGGAACATGTTGCCCTCCGAGCAAAGGCTGCACCCCACACCAGCCCTGCCAGAGCAGTCTCAAGAGAGGTGGGTGATGGGAGTCCAGATGGGAGGTCTCAACGGCGGCACGGCTAACCCGGAGAGCTGCAGGGACAAGTCCCAGGCTGCGCGCTAAACGTAAGTGGAGAAAGGATCTCCAGGTCCCAGGTGCCACCGAGGAACAAGGTTGCCATCCTGTTAAGAAAAGGGCCGGGGCTCTGTGACTTGCATATGACTTTGCAAAAATCTGCATGAGATCACGTAGCCCTTTATAGAAAACAGAGTTAAGTCATCAGTGCAACCTACTGTACTTCTAGCGACCCAATGCACAGAGTGTAATGTGGCAAATACATGATCATTTTGTTAGAAGAGGACCTGGGGGAAGCAGAGTGCTGTGTGGGACATTGTTTGGTCTGAAGGTTCCGAAGGAGCCAACCTAGTCCAGGACCCAGATGAGGATCGCTCACTGGCCCCTCTTGCTAACTCTGTCAGGGCTCAAACCCATACGCTGTTCCTTGCATTAGTTCCCGGAGACCAATCCTGCAATGGCTTCCCAATGTCCCAGATGTATAAACAGGAGTAGAGCCAGGAGTAATATAAATAGGGATGCATTAAACATAAGGTCCTAGAGGCAGTGATCATGAGTGTTTATTTTATACCTTTCTTTTTTGTTTTGTTTTCTTGTTTCAATTCTTTTAGGGTCCCTATGCCCTACCAACAAGTCTTGCTATCACATTCAATTGGGGGAAAGAAACTCAGAAAAGTTTACCCATGTATGCAGCAGATCTTTAGCAATAATGGACGTAACATTCATTATTTCAAGTGTTTCCAGGGTCCAAGACATGTGGCAATCTGTAATTTTCCCAAGGCATGAGGTTGGTTCATGCAGGCTGCATGGCCAGTTGAGAGACTGGATCACACTGAGTGAGAGCGTGAGCTAACGAGGGAGCCGTGATATGGACCCAATGTGGTCAAACCATCTCTACTGGGCCCTCTGAAGTAATGGAATCATTGTTTCTTTAAGAACAATGGCCGCTCAAAGAAAGTCAACTTCTTGTGCAATTGGAAGAGTGACATATTCTAAACAGCAATGGCTCTCAGCCAAGAGAAAAGTTCAAGATAAATTAAAGAGCATGATCTCATATTTGACCATAGCTCAGTTCATGATGTCAAAGGCTCCATCACACTTGCCATATAGAAACGAGAAAAACAGTCTCAAACTCCCTTAGTAAGAACTCCAGCCAGGCAAAAACTGTTCATGCAGGAAGAGAAAATACTTCAGCATCAAGTTCAAATGGTGGTTACCCTGATCTGTGAGGAAGGCAGGAGATACTTCAGATTTGGAGGGAGATGAGATTCTGAAGAAAGCCAGGAGCTGTACACACGCTTTTGTGCAATGACTCAGAGTCAAGGTACTGGTGACCCCTGAGCTCACCTTTGCTCAGGCAAAGGGTCTTCTGAATTTCAGATCATATCCATGAATGGGAGATGGCACCAACTGTCCAGATTAGCTAATCCCCCACGTCATAATTCACTGCCATTACCAGTTTAGTTTTAGGTGTGCCATATGGTCTGTGGAATTTATTTTGGTGGCAGAATTTAATAGTTGTATAAATACTGAGTTTGACATTCTGTTCTTTATACAGTGGTTAAAATTCTAAAGAGGGAGAACAGTTTTAAAAATATTTTATTGTCATCATTATTATCTCATTTATGTCATTATTAGTTTTGTACTTATTATTAATAGATTATGTTTATTGAGTGTTTAGCATGTTCCATGCAAAGTGCTGAATGTCTGGCATGCATCATCTCACATAATTGCACCGCAACCTTACGGGGTGGGTAATATCATTACCCCCATTTTGCAGATGGAGGCACTGAGACGTCCTGCCCAGGATCATACAACTGGCAAGTGGAGGAGGTAAGATCTGTACTGAGGGTGGTTTGATTCCAAAGCTCTCCTTACCCACTGTGCTGTGCTGCCTCTTGTCAAGGAGACTCCATCTGCTAAAGGATATTTGTATGTTTGTGGATTCCAAAGGTCTTGGAACGCATCCCTCACATATTTTGAGGATCCATTTTATCCTTGAGTGCCTAGCTAGAAGTGGTTTGGGTCACTTTATTATACATATTCATTAGGTTTTGCAGAAAAACATTGATCCTCTCTTAAACCTCAACCTGTGATTGTCTCTGTGCACCCGCAAATCTGTCTGGTGATGGTTTCATAAATGTATGTAGGCAAACTGAACGCTTGTTCTCTAAAGCCCTGAGAAAATACAGACATGTACACAGGAAGCCATTATTTTATACAGCCTCGTTGGTAGCCTGAAACAGTAAACACCAATGTGTATGTAGCTTTTAACTTAAAAAATGACAGCCATTTACGACCTCATGAAGAAGATTGAAAAAAAAAAAATCTGGCCTTGGGAAAGGACTAGTGGGAAAAGTTTAAGTGGAAGTGTGAAAAAAGGCGGCCATTGAAATTTTTTGAAACATTAATGACTTCTATTATTTTGAAAACAATCTCAGCTTAGAATTCACATGTATCTTCCATGCCCAATCACCATATACTTTCGGCATTCTGATTTAGTAGTCCAGGGTTGAGTCTGGGATTAGTTTTTTGAACTATTTCCCTGGTAATTCTAAGGGTCACCTGGTTGGGAAACCTCTCTATCGCCGAAAGATCTGAGTTTTGCAGTCTTTCAACTGCATTTTCACATCTGCCAAACACATAATGTCCAAAAGCCCTTGTCTGTGGCATTTTCCACGAGAAGCAAGAGTCAGTGAGACCCGCTTCAATAGGACAATGATTTTTATGAACCAGTGCTCCCAGCATTTGTTTTGTGTGGAGGGAGGAGCATAGGTTGAGATTTCCCCCATCTCTCGATATTCAGGTACAGATACTTTCGTAGAAATACTGTATATATTTATGTAATATACTGTAGGTCCCATTCTCATACCAGATACTCATAGTAGAACCTTTCTGGGCTACAGAGAGCTTTCTGCCATCTCTGGGTGCACAAGAGACATTATTAGGTATCCAGTGGAACAAAAATAGCCACAAATCTGTATTACATTATAGATTTTTGCCCTTTCTTGTTCCATAAAGAGTTGAAGGCAACTATTTTGCAATATATTTTTAAATGCATCTTTAGTTAGCTGTATGTCCTGGGTGTTTCTATCTGATGGATTAGGAAATCACTGAGGCAGGGATATGCCTGAATTCCTCCTCCCGTGGCTAAAATGTAATAAGCGGCCTGCTCCAAACTCCTGACTCATGCCTTGCTCTGCTAGCACAGAAGTCAGCGAGCAAGTGACACTGCAGCACATGGAACTTGGAATGTTCCTGGTGTTTTCATTCAGGTGTGTTTCGTTCAGTTGATCAGGAATGAGGGAAATGATAGGACTGAACACCATTGGGGCCAAAATGTTACTTCACGTGTTTTTGTCTGAATCATCCAATTGTTTTCTTTAGTGGACTTTCTTTAGGGAAGCCATGTGCATAGTGGATGTCAGAAGGACCTGGGTTCAAATCTCAGCCCTGCCACTTTCTGGTTGTGTGACCCTGGGCAAGTTATTTAACCTCTCTGTGTGACATTTTCCTCATCTGCAAAATGAGGCTAATGACACTTACCTCGAAGATCAAGTGAGAGTTCGCACATCAAATGCCAGGCTCCTCTCAGGAGTCCAATGGGAAAGGCAGTTGTTACTGTCCGCTGTTCATGCTCTGGATGATTTCCTTGCTGGCGGTCTCTGTGCCTTCCTCAGCCCGCCCAATTATAGCAGGAACTTCTGAGGGAAAGGACTGTATCTCTCCTGTTACATGGGGAGGCGGGGAGGGTATCCTTGGTGGGGGCTCTATGTGCTGTTTGTGCTCCTCCAACTCAAATTTCAAATGAGAGCCCAGACTAGAAATTTTCCTTGAGGCCACCATCAGAATTAAACAGTGAGACACAGAATAGTAAAAATATTGAATTGTGCGTATGGAAAAGGCATACACACCATGAAATGTATTTTCAGTGTAGCTCTTTTTCAAGGGTTGGTTGTGTGCTCTTATTTGTTCTTTCATGTTTTCTACTCTGCCTGAATGGTCTCCCTTTGGCTTCTTGAGGTCTGTGTTTGCTGTTCATGCTTTTCACTGTCCGTTCTGTGATGAGGGGACTGATAAGGACCGGGTTGGCTGAGCAGCTTAGTGATGGGCAGGCCGGCCCGGTGGGGGGAGGGGCAGAGTTATGCATGCTCTGCTGTGCTCCCTCCCCCCCAAGGCACAGGCCAGGGGCTCCCCACCTCCAGCACACCACCCCAGAGAAAAGAAATCAGCCACAGCGAGGAAGAGGAAGAGTCAACCTCCCGGTTTTTCCTCCTTCCATTTCTCCCTCTGCTCAGGGAACCCTCTGAGAAAAACTGCGAAACTAGGCAGTGTGGGAGAAATACCCTTGAAAATATTTGTTTCATATAATTTTTTTGTTTCATGTTCAGAAAGGTTAGAAACTGCCTCCTTACCAAGAGTTCTTATCAGGACATGTTCCCTCTGCCTTTAATCTGGGGGAGGTGATGGGGGAGGAGGGACACGTGGGGGAGGCTGGGTCTTGACCTGATAATGAAGCTCCTTTTGAAACCCCATCCATGGGTCACCCATTTCCTTAATGGAAGCTTTCTGTGGACTCCTGACCTGGGTTCCAGTGTCCTCACACTGAGTCAGTCTGGAAACCCCTCCCTCTGAAATCACAGGACCATAAAACCAAACTTGTAACCTGTCGGCTCTCTCTGTCTCCCACTGTGTACCTCTTCACGAAATCCCTTCATGAACTGGAAAGTATATTTCAAGCTTTTCCTCGCCTTTTCCATACTTTTCTGAAGAACTGAGTTTGGGGGCAAACACCGATGAACTCATCATCCCCACTGCCCCACCTCCTAAACCTCCCTTCTCATTTCTTTCACTGGGCAAAGCTCCGGACCTTCACAAACAAAGCTGCCAGTTCCTCAGCTCACAACCTTGTCTATCCTGCAACTCAGCCCCAATGCACTCTCTGGCCACTTTGTCTCATTTTTAGGTCTGAGGAGAAGTCAATCGCCCTGTGGTGTGTGTCCTTACTGGGCTCCCTTGGTTCATACAGAGGGTGGACCTCAGCAACCATCTAATAATCGTGTCCCTTCCTAGCCTTTAAAAATAACATGAGGGGTTTTTTATTCATAAAAGTAATTTTCTTATTATAGACAATTTGGAAAAAGTCATCATCCAAAAATAACCACTATTTATATTTTGGTGTATTTCCTTCATATACACACACATACGTTCACATATGTATATACACATATACGTATATATGCATACATAAGCACAGACACATACACACACATATATGCACATACACATTTCTTTTGTATGTTTAACACAAAAATTAGTCTTCATATTTAGAGGGAAAAGGAAGACCCCAAGCAGGTGGGAAAGAAAAGTAACTGGAGACCCAGACTGCAGCTCAGGTTGACCCTTCTCCTGTGCCGGCCACAGTCATGGGCTTTTGGAGCACATGGTTTATTGGTTTGTAATGTCATGGACAGACGGCCAGGAAAAATATCCAAGATATCCCTGCCTCCTAGACCACATAGAAGAGTACCTCTTAGAGAGTATATGGGAAACACATTTAGAGACACCAATTCATAAATATACAGAAAAGATGTTATAAACACAACATACCATTCAAACAAGTATTTTCTGAGCACTTCCTGTGAAAGCCTTGCTCTATCTGCGTGCACTGCTGAAAACACAAGGTATCACACGTGAGCCTGTCTTCATGGATCTTGGGATTCAGTTGCGGAGACAAAACTAACCCATGGGAAACAACAGAAAACCAGGAGAAGATGCTGTGCCACAAGTGCTGAGGGAAGGGACTCCAGAAATCATTCTAATAACGAAGACGTGTTCCGACAACACTCTTCCTGAGGTCAGAAAAGTTACCAGGACAGAGAAATAATTGTGGAGACACAGTGATGTAATACAGGTTGGTGGACAAAGGAGGTTAGAATTTGAAAGATTATATTTTAGTGAAGAGCATCACACATACCTACCAGAAAACATGTTCGAGGAGAGGTTTGCAGACAGCTAGGGACCCAGAGATGGGGCAGGACCAGGGGCAGGGGCCTGTGCATCAGGAGCTCTAGGTCCTGGGGAACGTTACTGTGCTTCGGGAAGCATGTTTCTCTACTTGAAGCTCCCAGGGATAGACTGTACATACTGTAGAAAAATCGAAAGCCAGCCTGAGGAATGTGCATCACGGCGATGATCTATTGGAACGTTATTTCAGGAAGAGGATCGAGAATGAAGGAAAACTAAGATGGCTTCAAGGTCAAGCCATGGACGGGTGTCTTAGAAAAGGAGCAGATCTGGGAGAGGATACCTAATGAGTTTAGTTTCAGTTGAGTAGGGTGCAGTCGTCATTCAAGTGCATTTATGCCATAGACAGTTGGAAATATGGTACCAGATGCCAGGGTGACAGGTAAGGCTAGAAACAGAGATCTTCCAACTCACTCTTAAGGGTGTAACATTATGCTAAGCAATGTGGCAAATACAAGGTAAAACATATTACATGCTCCATGGCTGTTAACAAATAATACAGTTGACCTTTGAACATGGGTTTGAACTATGCAGGTCCACTTACATGCAGATGTTTAAAAATACAGTACTGTAAATATATTTTCTCTTCCTTATGATTTTCTTCATAACATTTTTTCTCTAGCTTACTTTATTATAAGAATACAGTACATAACACATATAACATACAAACTATGTGTTCATCGATTGCTTATGTTCTCAGTAAGGCTTCTGGTCAACAGTAGGCTACCAGTAGTCAAGTTTTGGGGGAGTCAAAAGTTATATGTGGATTTTCGACTGTGCGGAGGGTCAGTGCCCCTAATCCCCCAGCTGTTCAAGGGTCAACTGTATGTGATTTGGGAAGCGGAGGGCAGTATTGGTGGCTCAGAGGTGGCGGTGGGAGATTAACGTGGAGAAATAGTGTGCATTTGCATGAAGGCGGCATGAGTCAGACTGGCAGTGAAGGGTGGGCCTGATGTGACTGGGCGAAGTCAGTGGGCATCGCAGAAGGTGGCAGCAGCAGGAGCAAAGCACGACATGGGTGGGAGTGTCAGTGGCCATTACTGACCATCTACCAGATGCTGACATAGACAGTCAAGATATGAGCATCGTTAAGACCAAGGCATGACTGTCATGGAACTGACAAGTAACTTGGGAGAAAGACATACAGGCAACCTGTGATTTGATCAGTGCTAGTTGGTTGAAACATATCAATTGCCAATACAGCAGTCCCTTGGTTTTCGAACGTCTCCGTTGATGAACATTTCGGTGTATGAACGCCGTAAATTTTATGGATCTATGGTATCATTAGATAGTAAAATTCATGCTAAATTTGCAGTTTTAGGGGTTAATTTTAAAGGTCTAGAATGGATTAATCCATTTTGTATTACTTTCTGTGGGGAAACCGTGCCTCGGTTTTTGAACGTTTCAGAACTCGAACGGTCTTCCGGAACAGATTACGTTCGAAAACCGAGGTACCACTGTATTTGACCATTGTACAAAAATGGCAATTTCATATGATTCAATCTAATGTAGGTGCATTCGAGTGTATTTAATAAATAAATAGATAAGGGTCTCTAAAAGGTCACATGTAGGAGGGAAAGCCACATACCTGTGTTTGGAGATGGGCCTGTACTTTATCCTAAGTAAATGTGCTCGTGACAGCTTTTAGCAGACAAGTGAGGTGTTGAAAGATGTTTTAGGAAGATGAATCTGGTGTCAGCAGAAAAGATAAAATGCAGGGGTAAAATCCCAGAAAGCATGGGGGCCATTCAGGAGGCTACTGAAAGGATTTAAGCAAAGGGTAACCAAGGCCTGACTGGGGTGGTACGACAGAAATTTTGAGAGACTAGTTCTCAGGACTTGGCAACAGATGGGCTATCAGGGAATATGCCAGAAATAAATCCACAGATAAAACCTGGGTATCTGGGAACATCGTGTTGTTCTGTCCCAAATAGGGAAGTCAAACCAAGTTACTAGTTTGAGAGAAGAAGGAAATCATTTTCTGATGCTGAGACTGAGGAAAAGCCAGACATCAAATTGGAAACATACAGGGGACCAATTATGATTACTGCACCCAGCAGTACTAGTGCTCACTATGTCCCCAGTTAGTCTTGCATTTGCGTGTTGGTTTTCTGGTTTCTCAGTGGAACTGAGCGTTTGTGAGGGTGGGGACTGGCCTGTTTTGTTTCACGGCTACGTCTCCATTCTAAAACAGCACCTGGTAAACAGCTGCTCAAAAAATGTGTGAGTGGATAAATAAAGGAATATGAAACTGCCACGGGGAGTAAAGTCATTTCAGAAATATAATCTTGGAATTTTTTGTCACAGACATCAGAACCGAAGCAACAGAAACTATTGCTGACGGTGGGGGAGGATCTAGAGAAAGAAGAATCAGGGGTAGAAGTTCCAGTGCAGATCTCACTGGGAGCATTAAGTAACAAACACATGTTACACGGCAGAGGGAAAGGAGGTGTTTGACCATAGGAGAAAGAGAAAAGGTGTGGAATTAATATACTGGGGGTGGCTATAAAGGATGAGATTCTGAATACTGTGGATAGGTTAATTGTAGACTCTTTCTGAGTCTAGAGAAAGAATGAGAGAATAAAAGCACAGTGATGCATCCAGGTGAAGATAAAGGTAATTCTGTAACCATCATACTGGGGGGAAAAAAAAAAGGAAAAGAACCCTCAGTGTTTCCTGGGTGCTAATCAATAAAATCTAAGCTCCTTTGAACGGACGGAGTCCAGGGCCTTGCCACAGTGTGACCCAACCGATCATTCCAGTTTTATTTCCCACAGCTCACCTCACAAACCCTGAACTTCGACCAGGCATATCTACTTTGTGTGCCCCAAACTGTCTTATATTTTGCTTTCTCCCTGACCCTTACTCCCAACACCAATGTTGCCTGGATAAATTCTACCCACTGTGGAAAGTCTAATGCTGGAACTTTGGAACTTCTCTGACCTTACCAAGCACAAGTTTGCTTTTCTTAATTATATTTCAGCCTCAATTTCCAGATCTCTCTCTCACCCATAACGCCTTGTGTTCATTTGTTCTTCATTTACTCATTTAACAACTATTTACCAAGTACCTCCTGTGAACCCGTACTTAGTTAGATTTGGTGATGCAGTGGGGGCGTGAAACAGACAGATCTCTGGCTCTCTGGTGGAGGAGGCAGGCATATGACCACACAAATGCTTACACTAACGGTGCTAGGTCCCAAGAAATAACAGAGTGTAGTGAGAGATGTGACCTGAGGAGGAGACCTAGTCTGAGGGTCAGGACAGGCTGAGATCAGAAAGGAGAGCGGGTGAGAGGGGTGGACCGAGGCGTGGGAGGAGAAATAAGTTTCCAGGCAGAGGGAACAAAGGCCCTGAGCCGGGAAGAAACCTGGCACATTCGAGGGAGGCCAGGGAGGTTGCAAGGCAGGAAACAAAGGTAAGAGTGGCTCCAGTGAGGCTGGAAAAGTGGGGCAAGGTCCAGACCATGCAGCCCTCATTGGTCACAGCGAGGATTTGGGTATTCCTCCTAAGAGCAAAGGGACGCTTGCGAAGGGCTTGAAGCCACAGAGCGATGGGCAGAGGCTGCACTTGATGAAGATCACACTGGCCGCAGAGTGGAGAAGAGATTAGAGGGAGGTAAGAGTGAGTGTCCGGGGACCGGTCAGTGGCTGCTTTCCCAGGCCATGTGGGATTGGACAGGGGCTCGCAGTCGAGTGGATTATACAGATGCTCAATAAATGCCCAAGGAGCGTAGCATCGGTCTTTGGAGGCGTCACTAGCGCTGAGAAACGCTGAGGTTCCCCTTGACCCATCACTCCATAAAACCACAGTCAGCATAAGCTCAGCTCTCCACAACCCTTGGGAAATGTGCCTGTCAAGATAATGAAGTTTTCTTGATAACTAAAGGTAAACACCAACATATTTCTCCCCATTTTAACCATTTTTATGAATATCTTTACATCTCTGACTTCGTAAGCAGAGTACGTTGAATATAATTTTCCCTTCTGTTGACAATTACATATACTAATCTGAGTAATAATTGCGTGTAGTGCAAAATCCATATAGCACTCTTTGTACCTTCACTAAATAGAACTAAACTGTTAGAATTTTAATTTCCCTGTCAGCTTTTGTTTCAGAGCTTTTCAGTTTCCTCTCCTGTTGTCAGTACCTCATAGCCTTTGCAGCTATTAGTATATCTCTATAGAAATAATTTTCTCCTCTTTTAATTTTCTTATGTGCTAAGTAACTAGATGGCTGAGATGGTAATAATTATGTATAAAATTAAGATTCAAGAAGCTTTCTTGTGAGCATATGTGCTTAGTTTTGCTATGTAAAGACTACCTTCTGAGGTCTTGATTTTGTTTGTCAGACAGCTGAGTTTCAAATCCAATGTACGTATCATCTTTTTTTTTCTAACACATTTCATTGCTTTAGCTGTGTTACCTGTCACATAATGTATACAGTAAAATATAACAGATAAATTTCAAAAAGTCAACTAGTTCTTATTCTTTCATTAAAACTGAGGTATACTGGGCCGGCCCGGTGGCTCAGGGGGTTAGAGCTCCATGCTCCTAACTCCGAAGGCTGCCGGTTCGATTCCCACATGGGCCAGCAACTCCTCGAGTCCCGCAAGGGATGGTGGGCTCCGCCCCTTGCAACTAAGATTGAACACGGCACCTTGAGCTGAGCTCCCACTGAGCTCCCGGATGGCTCAGTTGGTTGGAGCGCATCCTCTCAACCACAAGGTTGCTGGCCTGGTTGGACTCCCACAAGGGGTGGGCTGCGCCCCCTGCAACTCGCAACGGCAACTGGACCGGGAGCTCTGAGCTGCGTCCTCCGCAACTAAGACTGAAAGGACAACAACTGACTTGGAAAAAAGTCCTGGAAGTACACACTGTTCCCCTATAAAGTCCTGTTCCCCTTCCCCAATTAAAAAAAAGTAAATAAATAAAAGACCCGGTCTTATAAAAAAAAAAAACAAAAACAAACAAAAAAAAAACTGAGGTATACTTAGAGATTGGCAGAAACCTAAATTATATATAAAGTCTTCATGTTGGTACACTATTCTGTGGAAAAATAAATGGTGAATTGTATTTTAAAGTACTAAAAGTAAGAAATGTCACATCATATGAGCCTCTAACTTACAAATGTATTGCCTTTAAAATGTCAAATTGCATGTTTATCAATACAGAATAAAGAGAGCAAAAAGACTAGCCACAGAGTGAGAGCATATATTTACAACACGTATAACCAACAAAAGACTGATATCTAAAACATAAGAACTCTGAAAAGTGCATAAGAAAAAAACCAGACAACTTACTAGATATAGGGGCAAAAGGCTTAAACAGGGACATCATAAGAGAAAAATCCAAAGGCCCAATAAGGACATTTATTAGTAATAAATGTCCAACCTCATTAGTAATTAGGGAAATGCAAATTAAAACCATAAGCAGATATTACTACCTACCCACCAGACCTGCAAACATTTTGACATCTGACAATGTCAAGTAGAGGTGAGGATACAGAGCAACAGAAAATCTCATGCATATTGGTAGGAGTGTCAATTTGGTACCAGCATTTAAAAAAATAGTTTACATTATCTAGTAAAGTTGAAGATATATATAAACATGTACTAACACTTAATGATTTTTTTTTTCACCTAGCAATTTCACTCCTAGCTTTGCATCCAAGAGAAACTGCACTACACACACACAAGGATATACATACAAGAAAATCCATAGCAGCATAGCTCACAACAGCCTTAAACATCCCATGTACAGAATGGATAAATAAATTGTGGTATATTCACACATTGGACTACTATACAGCAATGAAAACGAATGAACAACTCTACAAATCAGCATGGATGATTTCCATAAAAATAGGTGCTGAGTGACAAAAACAAGAGATACACGCACACACACAAACATACAGCATGACTCTAGCCGTATAAACTTTAAAAACAGCCACACTGAAACTATATTGTTTTAGGAACACATAGATAGGAGGTAAAATTATAAAGTAAGGATGGTATTATTATGAATGTCAGAATAGTTGCCTCTAGGGGAAAAGGAAGGGTTGTGGCCAGGGAGGGGCACACAGTGGGGGGGGGGGAGGGGAGGGAACTTCTGGAAAGCTGGTGATGTCTTGTTTTCCTGACCTGCATGTTTATTATGTGTATGTTCACTTATAATTACCCACTCAATTGCTTAGTAGTTTTTATGCATTTTTTAGCATATATATTTTACATTAAATATTTTTTTAAAGTTTAACGTAAACCAGATGTTATAATCAGAAATGTATTTTATCCGTAGAAATGAGTATAAATAACAGTTAATCAGACAAGCCCGTAACTCCCATTAGGTAATAGTATAGATTAAATACTGTACATTTCAATAAAAATAATAGAAAATAATATAGTTGCAATATTATCAGTTAAACAAAGCATACAAGAGCAATAATAAAGATTATTTTCAAAGTACCTGATATCAGATTGGAAAAAATAAAAAATACTAATGATATACTGGATTGCAAGACTGTGGGAAAACTGGCAGTCGTACACAGCTGGAGGGAGTACAGATTGGTCCAACATCTACAGAGGGAGAGCTGACAATGTCTATGCAAATTTAATATACATATTCCCTTTCATGCAGCAATTCTACTTCTAGGAAGTTATCCTATTAACATTCTCACAACTCACAAGTGGGAGAAATGATGTGTACAAGGAGTACAGCCTCACAAAAGATTGGCTACATCCCATTCACCCACCAATAGAGGACTAGTTAAATAAATTATGGTGCTGTAAATAAAGGAATACTGCATAGCCACCAGAAAAGTGAAGCAGCTCTACATCTCCTGCTATGAAATTACCCAGATTTGTTACATGGAAACAAGCGTAAAACAGTACTCATTGCATGCTGCAACTTGTTTAAATATTCTGCAAAAGAATAAACAAGTGTAAGTGAGCTTTTGTATTTTTCAATAATGTTTCTCGAAGAATACCTACATTTTGAACCGCGTGTGTGTATTACTGCTTCAAAAATTCATTAAAAATATCTTGAAATTATGTTTGAGGAAAAACAGGTTTAATTAGGTGATTCTCAGGAAGTAAAAGAAAGTTTTGGTAAAGATTCTAAGGGACATTTTGAATAGTTCCCATCAGAGGTAACAGCCCATTAAAAAAAGGTCCAATTCTACATCAAAACAAAATACTTCTTTTGATACAGATATATCAGTAGCACGGCTCTTTTACATACTGTTCATGATTAGAATAATTATTTTGGGATCAAAACTGACACAAAGGAAGAGAAATAGAAAGGAAAATGAATTTCAGCACCAAGTTCAAATTTCACCGCTGTTGTAATAGTCTTCCCTGGTTCCCAGACTAAGTTTGTTGTTCAAAGTAGGTATTCTTGTCTTATAACACGTAGCATATTGTGTGGTAAGTATGTATCTCATCTGACACGTTCATCTTTGTAATTTCTCTGATGCTCAGCACAGTAACTGGCGTAAAGGAAGTGCCAGGTACAACTGTCTGCTTTTGTAAATACATGTAACGTGCAGAGCCACCCTATTTGGTGTCACAGATGAGACACTTGGAGTAATAACTCAGAGAACTACAGGACTAGGACAGAGATTGTTCTTATATATCCTGAATCTCCATGGTATCTGATCACCACTCGACATTCAATAAAATTCTATTGAACAAAAGAATGAATTCATTCTACTAATATATTTCAAATAACTTTTTATTCTACCTCTGACCGATTTCATTCTTCTACATTAACAGATTTTTCTGCTTGGTCATGTGTAATGGTAGTGCCTACTTGTCTGCCCTGTAAATAACACAACCCATTTAGTGGTTGGACTTTATATGCCCCTGTTAGGAGGATTATATCAAAGTTAAACGTTAGAAAAAAATGCTCTCAAAATCTTTTTTCTCTGTTGGGATTTTTCAAGAAAAATTTCATGAAGGCAATAAAGGTTCTTAATAGCCTATGTGTAAAGAGGCATAAAAACTGTGACCATTCTTGTTTTGGGAACTTGCGGGGTGAAGTGGCATTCTGGGAAGGTGAGTTACTTAGATTTCAGATTCCACAATTCAAAGCACCTTCCTTTAACGAAATTATATGCTACTCCTCATCCTCTCCCATCCTCTTTTAAAAAAGTCAAAACAATTTTCCTTTTTCAAAAAGCATACTTTTTCTCTGACATTCCTACCTGTTTTCTGAGATAGGAGAAATTTAAAAATATTTGGGGGTTATGTGAATACTTCCTGATCTTTTCTCTTTGTCTAGAATATCGACCTGCCACGAAAGTAAACTTCCCTAATGAGGAATCGGCCAACAGGAACTACAGCCACAAGACAACAGTGGGGGGAAATCCGGCATTCTGGTTTGAAATGGTTATGAATCAGGGAATGAAACAGGTGAGGATGACCTTCAAGAATTCCCAAATTATCTTAAAAAACAAAATAATTGCTGAGTTCTTTTTAAAATAAAAGCTGCTATGGTATCAGTCACAGAGACACATATGGAGGTAAAAGTAAACATAAAAATAGAAGTTTCAGTGCATTCCAAATGCCGTAAAATTGAGCATATTTGGGTGACCATCAGCACCACAGAGAAATGTCTCAGCAGGCCACCGAGCTGCTTTGTCTGCTGTCCTCATTCCCATCTCCTCTGCATCTAGAATAGCGCCTGCCTCACCATAGGAGCTCAATCAATGGTCGATGAATTAATAAATGAGATAAAAAGATAGCACGCATCAAAATCCCAAGGAAATGAGAACGAATTTTAAATATCCTCTCGTGCTCACGAGATCAGCCTGTGTGTAAGTGGGCAACTGCAAAGAGTAAAGGAAACTGTCTAAACCCCATTCCTGCAGGTGAAAGGACAGCAGCTAGCAGGAGACAGGAGATGGGCACAGTAAAACGGAAAGCCTGTTTTTTGTCTTCAGGACATCATCAAGCCCAGAGAGGAGGCGAAGCCCTTGCAGTGGGCACAGGGCAGAGGGCAATGCATGCGGCAGCATTCACCAAGCATTCCACAGCCAGCATCAGCAGGGGCCACACAGACGGCAGGACCAGCTCTCCTGAACTTCTAGTCGAGGTATGCATCTCTCAGCAATTAGCAATGTCAAACAGAATCAACTAGAGCATTCAAAAAAGAGAGCAGACGAGCATTCCAAACTTGGAAGCCTCAACTTGAATCCCTGTCCTATGAGGAAGCTAAAGACTGACTGCTACCTCTGAAACCCGGAAGCGACTGTTCCATCACAATCAGGACCAGACCCGCATGGAACACGGCAGAAGGATGCTAAGACTGATTAGTGCTGCTCGGAGCTAGGGAGTGGACACCTGTAATGGGTCTGGTCTGCACAGTTCTTTGTCTTCTAACAGTTTTCTCACAAGAGGAAGAGTTATCTGGGCAGAGGCAGGCAGGCTGCTCCCCTTGGTGGCCCCGGGAGAGGCCCTGAGCCAAAGTCATGTCCTAACTGTTATTTCCAGCGGGAGGCCACCACAGTCAAACTTGTTTCTTTTGACAAGTCCCTGCTTTCTGGCAATAGGATCACATCAACTCAGCCCAATGCCGCACGTCCTTCGATCCACTCATCTCCATTATCCATCTACCATGTAACACGGGTACTAGCAGGCAGGTGGGGAAGTGACCCTAAGCTGCCAGGCAGGTAAAACCCAAGTGAGCATTTTCAATCAAAGCTCAACATCATGAGATGGTAATATTTACCTGCTTGTGTATCCAATATGCTTTCCCCAAGACTCCTATGTAATGGCCACAAATAACACATGTCATATTTTCCAGCACAGCAAGGATAGGTATAAAGATAGTTCCAGCTAAAGCAAAACCACCATTTCAAAGTCACCTTCACCTGCCCCATCTCTAGTCTCACTGCTTTGGTTCCAGACATCATTCCTATTGTGTTTTCCCGAAAATAAGACCTAACCGGAAAATCAGCCCTAGCATGATTTTTCAGGATGACGTCCCCTGAACATAAGCCCTAATGCGTCTTTTGGAGCAAAAATTAATATAAGACCCGGTCTTATTTTTGGGGAAACACGGTACCAACACTTCTACTTGAAATTTCTAATAGTTAACTTTCGTACCCACCAGATTGCTTACCTCCGACACCATCCTCTTGGTGTCACTTCTAGTCATCCAAGAGGACAACTTTTTAAGAACGATACTTCCCACAGCCTGTTCCCCCTACCATTAGATTTAATGAGGGATTCAGTCATTTTGCCCTGCACTAAAATAACTTTTGCTCTTTAACTGACACAGAAGGAAAAGCGTAAATGATAGCCGAGGTCTGTGCAGAATACTCCAGTAAAACGCTTGCCCTGAGAACTGCCGCTGCTCTCCCTGCCTACAGCCCCCAAGCCTTGCTCTGCCCTCCCCTGCCCAGTCCATGCCAGCTCCCCTTCTCAAGCCCCTTTTCCCCAGCAGAACACGTCCAGCTGAAGCTGTCCTACTCACTCGGGTCGTGTTTGCCTTGGACTGTCGCCAGCTAATCCATTTTAACATCTTGGCTTGCTCTGAGATTTGTTTTCTCCTTTCACGAAAATTTTTAAACACGGAATTAAAAATTGTGCTGGGCTACCTCAGGGCTGAGCTGGTTCTGGAGACCCACTGCTCACGGGCAGCGGGGAGGCAGGGAGCAGACTTGTCCTATCTCGGTGCTCAGTGCCAAGCGCTCAGAGCCCAGCTGGGGATTCGCCTTGAGAGGCCTGAAGACTCCCTCTGTCTGGGGCAGAATCGCACCCCTCCCAAGGCCACTATATGAGTCACAGGTACTTGGTGTCAAAGTGTCTGTGAGCAATTATCTTGCTCCTTTGCCCTTTTGCCATATGCCAGCCACTGGAGACATAGAGACACTGGACTGGGCTATAGGACTATTTGTAATTTGCTTTGGGTTGCTATGGATTGACCTGGGTGGGACAGGGTGGTGTAGAGGCAGCTGGAGAAGGGGACAATAATAGTGTTTGCTTTTTGCTACGCAGATCTAGAAGCTGAACTATCATGGTTACTACAAAAGTACCGTTTTTAAAGCAATTTAACGGGCAGGAGATTGGTGACTAGGGTTTAAGCCTTACATTTGCCATGAACTGGCTTTGTGACTCTGAGCAAGTCACTTTGTTTCTTTTAAACAGGATGAAGGCCGAGGGCTAGATGATCTCTCAGGTTCTTCCTTAAGCTTGTATGTATCCAAGTTTCAAACTCCTCCCCCCAACTCCACCCTCTAGTCAAATCTGGCCTCTGGCCACCCCTGTGCTATCACACATAGAAATAAACTACTGGCAAACCACCGTGTGCAGTTTCCTTACTTCTGCAACAGATACCTGTGGAAAGCCGCCACTACGCAGAAACAAAGAGATTTTGTGCGAACGCAGTGCTCCGAGCATCCTGAGAGCCCTTCTGAGGTCTCCAGCAGGCTCCCTGGGTACAGCAAACTAAGCATCGGCTGCTGTAGTTTATGAAACATTGCTTTTTCAGGTGACTGGCAAATTTAAATATTAGACTATTACGAAAAGCAATGCAGTCATGGGAGATTTTGTTCTGGGGACCTAGGCTGTCCTTTTCAGCAAAGTGCATTTCATATCTCTGGTGGTGTGCAGTTTCTGGAAACCAGCCATTTCTTTGAGCAACTTTTCATTTACGGGTAAACCTGTGACCTTGAGTCGTCACACTTTATCAATTTGTTCTGAAAAGCCAGCACATTTTACTGTGCTGAACGTCTGTCACTCAGGAGAGTGTGGAGTTGTGCTTCTGGGGAGGTGACAGAGCAGCCACCGGAAGGGAGTCTCTGGTGCTTTTCCATGCCCACTGCCACCATCGCCCCTCCTCCAGTCCCCTGTCCACCACAAGTCAAAGTAACAAAAGAACTATATGAAGGGAAAAAAAATGCTATTTTTAAACCTACTCTGGGACTTGGATTGTTCAGAAAACTGAAAACAACACAAAACCAAAAAACCCACAAGTTGAGCTTAAAATTTTAAAGTGAGGATGGCATTTTTCCTGCTTTGGAGTGACTACCAGAATCAGAAATCACTGAAAAAAATCAGAATGCCTCTGTGTAAGATGCACACAGCAATTCTGACCCCCTGTATCGTCAGGCGCGGGGCGTGACTGAGACTCAAGATTACAGAAGCTTATCCAGTCCCAGTTTAGATTTCAGCTATATCCACTTCAAGCCCTGGTAACAAGAAGTACAATTATATATTCTTTTCAGGTGTTTATTTCTGGGTTAGAAAGTGTTTTGTTACTACATGGGAGGCAATGTAAGTCTTTCCCTATAAAGAAATATCTTATGGGCCCTTAGGCCCCACTGAGACAAAGGGCAGAGTAAGGAAGCCCTGAGGAATGTCTCTGACAGATCCATGCACTTAACGGGCTGGACCTCTAGTGGGTGGCTCAGGCATCACAGCTAAATGCAACACACTGTCACAGTAACAGTTTGGAGACCCAACCTTGGCCGGACCATCTCGATGGCTTTTAAGAATTTGCCAAGTGTAAATTATTACCTAGTGAGAACTGACAGGATTTTTGTCAGCCCTGGTACTGCTGAGTCTCCATATATCCAGGTGTTTGGTTTTCTCTTCAGTGGCAAAAACCAGTGATCTATGGGCCCTTAAAACGCCAGAAAGCCCCGTTTTCTTGCGTGGGAATACCCTGCAATCACTCAGACACTCCTCACTTCAGGTACCTTTTCATACAGGATCTCAGCTAGTCCTTCAAAATCCCGGGAAGCAGAAATCATTGCCCTCACAGTGCAGATGAGGAGACCGAGGCATGAAATGATTCAATGACCCACTCAAGGTCATGCAGCTAGTAACCATGGCTGGGCCTCGCTTCGTTACTGTACTGCCAGTGTGGAGAACTGCACCTGCTGTGAAATAAGCAGGGCCTCAACACAACGCCTGAGTGAAGGGAGCTGGAAGAGGCCAATGCACGGGCTGCACGCTCACCCACGCACCAACGCCGAGGCAGGTCCTCTCTGCCTACAGCCCTGGCCTGCCAGCTGCTCCCGGAGTGCAGGTGTCGGGATTACCAGATTCTGATAAACAGGTGAGGCTCTACAGAAGTCTATTTCCAGAAGGCCCCGACAGCCAGGCTGCCTGCCCCTACTGCATGGTACTGCAGGGAGTGACATTGGAGGAATATTTCCCCTTAGTTGAACCCTCACCATCTCTAAATAGAGCTTGTCCGCCCAATCGGTAAAACCAAGTATTGGTCATGACCCACTGCACGGATTTGTCAGTCCAGAGTTTAAAAATCACTGAGTTAGACCTTGAAATCTCCAGGTTCTCCAGGCATGCCCCTGGCCCCCTTCAGTTCATGGCCATCAGTGGCGCACCTTGCATCTTAGATCACATTAGCTTATTGTTGAAATTCCTCATTCAAATCACAGCCAGCCCTGGGATGTTCCAGCAGTGTTCTCTCCCTTACAATTTTTGTAGAGACCACTAGCACCTGCAACTCATTTTCACTTCTTTTTCCCTATCTCCAGCCAGACTGGACATGTCTAGAAATTCATAGTGATTTTTGGATGGAGAGTATCCCTACTCCACGGGTTTGTAACATGCAATTCAACAAGCATTTGAACATGTCCAGCAAGCCGAAACGAAACGGTAAGTAGATGCACTGGGACCATCGCTGTGCAGATGCCCGCTTCTGCACCCTAAGCTGGAAATTATTCGGCAGAAATCCATTATGTTCAACAAGATACTTTGTCACTGCCACCTCATTACTCAGCCTTGCTTGACTAGAATTCTATATTCTGGATTTCTTTGAAGTGTGGTTGCAAAGCCCCACCACTTAAGCATAAACCTATAAGCAAGGACTCTTTACAGTGGAAAGCCCGGAGTAGCACGAGCATATTCCTGGGCAGATAGGAAGGGGCCCAGACCACTGTAGAACAGTGTAAGCACACGCATTTGCTTCAGGGAAGTAACACTCTGCACGGGACAGGTGTAAGGTAGAACCAAATTATGCAGACCCACTTAAGGGTTGAATAAAAGCGACTTTGGGGAAAGCTATTAATGCCATTTACTGAGGCACCCACATTGGCTTTTTCAGCATTTAATGTGCAATTAAGAATATAGACTGATTTCTCATGATGGGAGGATTTGTAATGTTAAGTAAGCAACACCAGCTCTCCTGCTCCAGAGAAAAGTGGTGGCTTCCTTTCTTAGGAAGAAGAGTCAGAGAAGGAGTGCTCTAAAACCTGGGTGAGAAATGAGCAGGAGGTTGGGCATTGGTCTTCTCTCCTCAGTCTTGTCTTTTTAGCAAGCATTTGGATGAAGCCACAGAGGTATGTTTATTCAATAACGCTGGGAGATGTAGCTGACATATTGGACAAAATAATTTATATGCAAAACATGCTGGAACACTGGGATGGAGCTAAATGAGAAAATCTAATAATGTAGTCTGGTCGTCCGGTTACTAAGTCATCTCACTAAGTCCATGAAAACGGGTGTGGAGATTTTATGAGTAGTACTGCACACCCCTCCTAGACGCGATGTACTATCCTAGGGAGACAAGGCAGAGTAGCCCTAGAACAAGGGTTGAATTTGCTTGAGTGAAATCACATCTGCAGTATTATGTACCATTCTGGATGCCCCATTTTATATAGATGACTATACTCTGCAGTCAATGGAGAGGAAGGCAACCAGGATGTGGAAGGGTCTGAAAATATATTAATACACAGACCTGGAGAAGCTGAGAACTTCTAACCTAAGCAGAGATTAAAAGGTAAGACAACTGTCTTCATATATATACAACATCAGGGGTTGCCACTGGCTAAAGGCGGTACAATGTGAGGATTAAAATGAATACGTGACAGTAATATGCCATCACCCATTAAATAATAAAATAACTCATGAGCCAGTGCTAACTACAAACATCTAGACCTTCGATTCTAAGGGCTAGCAAATGGAAAGAGGAGTAAGGTTTGTTCTGTTTATAGACAGATAAACTGAAGCTAAACCCCTGTATGTCTAATATGGAAAGGAACCTGCTGACAATGAGTTAATGGATGAAGAACCCAGAGGGCAGGACTTTGTTCAAGGACTTTCAAAGATCCTCACTCAGTCTGTTCAACAACTTATTTATAGTATCTAAACATTGGTTTCCCCGCTAATAATGGTGGGGAATTAACCTTGACTGAATGTCTAACCAGCGCTGAGTGAATATATTTTACTTCATCTCCCCAAGGCCTCTGTGAGATGGGTATTATCTTTGTTTTACAGATAGGGAAGTAAAGGCGCAGTAACTCATGTCACGTGACACAGATAGTAAGTGCCGCAGCTGGGATTCGAGCCCAGGTGTGTCGAAACCCCTTCCTCCCCATCACAGCACACAAAATATACACAAAGTGACTGGAAAGGTGCCCTAGGGCCCCCCAGCTCTGCACATCGGTATGTCATGGCCCTTTAATGGTTACATTTTCCACATCTACCCAGCCCAGCAAGGCCACTATTCTAAACCCGTTGTTAAAATGACCCTGGTCCCTGTGAGCTGTCTCTGCCCCGTCCCCTCCCCACAGCCACACTTGTTTGCCCTTCTGTTAAATATGGTCCAATTTATCTGACTCAGTCCCCTTCATTATCTTTCTCTTCTTCAGAGTCTATTTACCTGACCTCATAGAAACCAAAGGAGACCCGTTTCCTGGTCTTCTGGTACAGTTAGGGGAAATGTTAACACTACCAATGCCGTCTCTGAGTTCAAATACACCAAGGACTAGCTCCTCCGATGAAGGGCACTGCAGGTCAAGGGAGACACATGGCTGCCTTATTTTCACTCTTCTGTGTTAGCAGAGTAAGAACATTTTAAATTATAGCACATGGTCACAGAGAGGCCCTCGATTTTATTCTGAAAGTGTGACTTTCTAAGTGGTCGTCCGGGTTTCACATATGGAACACAGCATCTCATCATCTCCCTGCTGCCCCTGTTTCCCAAGGCTTGAGAAAGTAGTTGGGGGTTAATGTTTCCAGCAGGCCAGGTTCTCCAGCTGACTGAAGTTTCCTGCTTGGAGATAAGGAAACTTCTAGGCATCCCTAGCATATTTAAAAATATAATGTTTGTATGTTTGTCTGCTTTCAGGCTGCTAGTGGCCTCTTAATGCTGGAGTTCTCTGAGAGCACGGACTATGTCCCATCTGTTCATTCATTCCCCAAGTATTGCCCGCTCATTGGTGTGTTCTGTGTGCCAGGGGTACGGCAGTGAAACAGACAAACACAACCTCTGCCCTCCTCAGGGCTTAACAGCCTGGTTATAGCGACACACATGAAACGAAAAGTACACAAGTAAGGATTCACACTCAACAAATAGTCCACATCTCTCTACAGTATCCAGAACAGAGCTCAGCACACGGTGGGAGCTTTTTCACGAATATGTGAGCAGTGGTTTTGTGGAATGTGCAGAAAGACTGACCAGCTGAGTTCATCTCAGCACTGGGAGTTCAACGCTTCAACTTTCAGAGTGAGGGGGAAAAACATGAGAGTGCCTCAGGGCAATCTGGGTTCTAGTTTCTGCTTTTGTACTAACACTAGGATTTTTTGGGGACAAGTCAGTCAGTCTTTCTGGGCCTCAGTTTCCTGACTTCCAGAATAACATCCAGGTCCCGGGATTCCTCATGAATCATGAGATGCCTGCCGTCAGAGGTGTTCTCATTTAGCCTCACGTATCTTGCCAGAAGACAAGGCATGGCTGGAGCCGACAGCTTCCTAGGACAAATGGCTCTACCAAAAGGGTCTGTGAGTAAGTCAGGCCCATGGGGAAGACGGAGCAGCAATGGGAAGGGATGAATGTCCTGGACCATGAAACTAACAGGCTCAGTCTGGACATGGGAAACAGCACTTCACTTACCACCCACTGAGTGTTTAAAAAGAAACATCCTCATTCATAGGCTATTCTAGGTTATATTTCTACACAACAGCGCAGAGGAGAACGGAAAGTACCGAAATACTTTGCTTTGTATGTTTTTACAAGTGGGAAAAAACCCACAATTTTCTATCCACTCTGATAGTCAAAAATGGCTGAGAAACTTGAAGGCAGGGCATTAGAGTTACCTGGCGTGTCCTGAACACTAGTCTCGAGTGTGATTAGCATTGCTATCTTAGGAGGTTTGGGGGCATAGCGTTTTTTTTTTTTTTTTTCCCCAGTAAGAAAAAAATTAGGAAAAGTCCTAATGAATGCAGATCATCTTTAAAAAATACCCATAACTTAGCAAACTAAAATGAAACCAGGACACAGCCTGTTGCCTGAGGCTGAAGGGCTAGGCCAAAAGACTAACTAGAGACACTTGGGCCAAATAGTCTTTGAAAATCCCTACCTTCTGCAATAAAAATCACTAAAATTCAGCACCAGACCATCTCAGACTCTTCTGACCCTGAGGTGACTAAATGAGACCAAGCCTTGCCGTGTCCCTGATGCGAATTCAGACAGTTGAATTCTTCCCCTAGCTTCAGCAGGTGCACTGAGTCTTGGCTACTGTCTTCTTTCTTTCACTCCCCATCAGAGCTCCTAACTTTTGTTTACTTGCTCCAAAATGTAAGAGAGCCAGCAATCCGGCTTTCTCGCGAGACTACTACATCCCTACCTGCTGCTTCATGTACCGCTTCCTGGTCCTCGGCCCCTCAGGAACTGAGCCCCAATACCTGGCCAGAGGAAGACACCATTTCTACTGGAGCCCGTTTGGCTAGGAGGCGCCTACCAACCAGCATCTCTCTGTGGCCATTTCCCAAATCATTGGTCATGGTCTAACTTTGAGATGAGCCCATTCAAATCACTGTAACTAGGAGCCAATCACAGCCACTGAGGTCTCAGGAAGCTACCCCAGCCTCAGCAGCCTGAGTTCCAGCCTCCCAGAAGGCAGAGCGGCCCAAGCAGCCCAGATGGGGCATCTCAGAAGGCGAGGAGACCCAGACTCTCTCACTCTTCATTCTCGCCACTTCTGCTGAACTCACAACAGGAGAGGTCTGGCTGACTGCCCCAGTCGCTGTCCCCTCTGACAAGATCTCCACATGTCACATAGCTCCTTCAGCCCTACAAAGAGACCACCGGCTTCTGAGGTCAGGCTCCAGAGTGGGAGAAATTCCTCGGGGGAATAACTCTGCAGGGGTGGTTAAGCCAACAAGAAGTTCTCGGGGAAGGTAGGAAGGGGCACTGTCCTACCTTGTCACTGTCCACTGTGTTCTGAGATGTCCTAGAGGCAATGGAGATGGTGTCTGGCTGGCTGCTTCCATCCCCCTGGCTGTCAACATCCTCCACTCCATCCCTGCAGGAAGAAGAGGAAAAACACAGGGGTGGGGGTGGGGGGAACCACTGTGGGTTTAGAGCACACAGGACTTCCAGCTGGGCTGGCAGAGCAGAGCCTCAGCACTTTCTAGCAGGGATTTGTCTAAAATGATCCCACTACAGGGAGCAGCGCTAAGTGATTTGCGATGATGTCAGAGGGGGCAATTATTTAATTATTTACTCCTTTGTACCAGGAAAGGGTCTATAATAGGCAGTAAGGAGGCACATCCTACTCAGGACCTAGGTTTCGTCCCAGCTGGCTCATCTCCAACAACCCCAGAATTCAGGGTATTCACACAGTTCTTGTGCATCCTGTAACAGGATGGGGGTTGGTTTACAGCTAGCCTATGAAGAAAACAGAACGATAAGATGTTTCTTTTTTGACTTGTGTTTCTTTTTTGACTTGTGTTTTCTTTGCTCAAGAAAAAGGAGTGGGGTATTTTCTCCAGGGAAGTCCCTGATGTTGGGCCCTCAACTCCTGGGTGTCGAGGAGGAGTTTACTGCCTTCGTTTTGGTGGGTCTGGTTGATCTCACGCTTATTTATGATGACTTCTTATAAATACAGAAGGCCAGGCATCTTCTCAAAGACAGGAGAACAGTCACAGATTCCACAGCAGCTTTTGAGACAGCTGTGTTCCTGAGCGTCTGATAAGACAGTCTCCCAAGAGCACTCGTGGCGTTTGGACCCCTTCCTGGGCTCCTGAGCCGTCCAGCTGTCCCACAGGAACCAGCTGAAGGCTCTCCTTCAGCTCTCCAATCCTGCACTGCACCCATAGCTAGGGCCTGGGGAGATTAGATGTCTGGGAACTGATAAAGGCTGAATGGTCTCTGTGCCAGGAAAAACTGGAGGAGGTGTGGTCAGGGTTTGGACAGGTTAGCACAAGGAAGGACAGCTCTTCCCATGGAGGCTTTCATGAAAGTCACAGCCCTGATGCTGCGTATGGAAGAGGCCTGGCTTTAAAGGGAAGGGGAACTCGCTGCCTGAGAACGTTACCACACGGGCAAAATAGCCCCTATATTGATGCTGCCTCACAGAGTCTAAACGATGACCTCTGGTGCATGTGAGTGTACGTGGACATGTGTGTACATGTATGCATTCATGTGATGTGTCTGCATATACACATGCCCACTAGTCATAAAGAGTGTTTTCTCCGGGGACATCTCTCAGTCAGCTGCTCTCTCACCACCACCTGTGGGCTTGGAAAATGCCAACTTGTTTTAATAACGTAAGCCGCACATTTGTAGAAATGAAAATCTGCTGCAGAAAGAAATTATGTGATGCATTTCAAAACCAAAAATAAAGGGCTTTTAGATCATCTGTTGTTTTAGATTTCTGGGCCACTGCTGCCCACCATTTAGTTGAGAGTTGGCTGTCCTCTCTGCTGCCCACTATTCTGACCCATGGCAGGCCCTTCTGGGCCATTCCAGATGAAGCCCGTTCTGGGGGCTGTGGGGAACCCGTCCAGGAGTGTGGGTAGTATCCCCCGAGCCAATCCACTCCGCCACAAACTCTGTCCCCAGATCCAGGAAGCCAAGCTAATGGAATTGTAGACTGCCTGGTTGTTCTCTGGAGTCTGCCAAGGCTTCACAGGACAGTGACAGAGAAAAGGTGGAAGGCATATCCAAGATATGGACCCATGTTCTAGAGATGCTCAAACTCTCTTACTGTAGAAAGAAATGGCTCTTAATGAGTCATTCCGGCCATGGCCATGGACATTCAGTTCTTTATGCCCATTCCATTCTGTCTGCTTTATTAAAGCAGGGGCTTCCTGCAGTATGGTCTGTCTCTAGTGCTAAACCAAGCGTACCCCTTCCCTGGACTCTGGACATAGGTAACTGAAATAAAAATAACTCCTCCCCCAGTACGGTCATGATGTCTCCTTCCAGCACAGAGAGGTGACCTTATCCCGGCCGTGCACGTTGGGTCTCCTGCCCCGCGGAGGGCTCTCTCTCTACCTTAGTCACACCCTTCTTTTGGCTACCAGCTCCCTCTGGGCTGCTTCTCTACAGGCCCTGCAGTGGCTCCCCAGCCTGCGCGTCCTGGTTGGGGCAAAAAGGTCAACCAAATCTGCTGGCTTTATTCCGTTCATGAACAAGGGAGGAGAGGAGAGCCTCTTACCTACCACCAATGACCACCACCACCGTATCTCTGGTTTCTGTTATTTATTTTCCAAAACGGACATGACGTGTTTGTATGCTTTCTTTTGAAGTGCCCTCCAAAAGAGTTGTTGCAAGTGATTGCCACATGGAGACTTGAGAAAGAAATACTTAAGAAGTCATCCACTGGACTAAGGAAAACTGGGATTCAGAAGGGCCTAGAGAGAGGACGATACCCAAAAAAAGTCCTCCTCTGCATGATCACATTGTTTATCTCAGGTGAATGACGGTGAGGACTGTGGGGATTGGCAGTTAAGAGCTGAAACGATCAATCCACCATACCACTCCTCCTGCACTGCCGCACACAGAGCCCTTTCACTGTCGAACTGGTCCACAGAGCTCCCCGTTCACGGCCCGCCTCCTTCCCAAAGCCTTCCCCCGACTCTCCACGCTAGTGCTCAGCTACAGTCCTCTCTTTTTGAATTCTTACAGGCTTTACTGTTCCTATAGATGGTACGGATTCTTCTTGTCTAACTAATCCACGTGTGAGACATGACTCTTAGATGGTCGTTGAGGGAACAGACTCATCTCACACTTCCTTTTATCTTCTTCTAGCACCTTGTAGAGTGTCTAGCAAATGAGAGGTGCTCAATGAAGCCCTGCTGAGTCGAACTGACAGTCCGGTAAGATGCTTCCAGAGGAGGTAACTCATTTAGGTAACTCGGTGGGGCTCCACGTGCAGAGTGCACCACCCCTGTGGAAGCAAAGGTTCACCCCACTCCCACTCCCAGAAGCATGTGAGGCAGTGCTGGGGGAGAAACACTGGTTACCTCTTACTATTGTTCCTCTGTTTAGCTGGTGTTTTGGGGAGCTGAATTGGCTCCTTTAAAGCTCCTTTCAGGTGAATGATCCTTTCTTGAATCACTTCACGTATGTTCTTGATCCACTCCTGCTTGGTTTCTATGTTGGAAGCCTGGAGAGCCACAGGGAGAAAGAGTGAGAACCCCATCTCCCTTCACCCTGCTAAAACAGTCCTCAACCCTCCTCTTGCAGGCCTAGTCCACTACTCTTAAGATACCAAATGTTTGAGGAGTTTATTTATCATTTTACACTTATGACTCTTCAACCCCCAGGATATGCTTCTCCAACTCCTAAAACAGAGCTATGACCTCAAGACTCAATGTAGACTGGAACAGGGGTGATTTTGAAAGTATTTAATAGTCTGTAAGGCACTGACCAATACTGATAGCTGCCCTGGGCTTGGAGCAGTACCCACTGGGCCAGGGATTAATCCTTTGCTGACTAGATTCTCTTGAGGTCTGGAAAGCACTGGGAGGGGCAGTGGGGGCATCTGAAGGCAACTGGTATGGATACACATCAGGATGTTCAACATCTAGTATCGCGACAGAGGCTGTACTGACTGGAAGTCAGTTGTAGGATTTTAGCCTGGTAAACCTGCTCGTTGAAGGCATTGCTCCCATTCCATGAATATCCCATGTGTCTTTGTGGAATATTTTTCAGGTAATTCTGCCTCATGACAGGTAGCAGCTATGCTGGCAATTCAAAGTCAAGGCGTGTGAAGCTTTTGTCAGGGTTGGACTATCTTTCCCTTGGAGATGGGCACTTCCCTGACAAGCAAGTGACGGGTGGATCTCTTCTCAGGATCTGCAGGATCTTTTCTCGGTTAGACTAACCTTACCACAGGCACTAACTCAGTTCGTTGGTCGCGTGCGCTCTGGAGAGCTGAAATGACTCCTTAAGATGTCATCTGCTGAAAGGCCCTTTCTTAACACTCCGCTCAATCAGCATAGTTCCTACACTGGTATAAGTCACTAAAGCTTCTAGAACATAAGTTCCCAGAGGCTAGGGTCCATATCTTATATGTAGCTATCCCCACAGCACTGAGCCGAATACCTTATGTGTGCAAGGTATTCAGGAAAAAATGTTCAATAAATGTGGAGCAAATTGAGGTGCCTTTGGTCAAAGGGTCAATTGTTGTCCTTGACATTGAAGGGGACATATGGACAAAACATCTCTAAGTGGGCCCTGCTGAGGAAGCCCAATAAGCCATTGCCTGCCTTCTTCACTCCACGCTCATACGGACTTAGGAAACCACTGATCTTTGAGATGTCCAGTCTCCTTTCACGACAGAATTTGCTTCGCAATATCCATGTGACGCTGCTCTTCCCAAGACAAGCCCAGTGGCTCAGGGGAATCTCCAGACCGCAGCTCTTAGGTGTAAGGTGCCCACGTCCCTCCACCCCCAACCTGGGTCGTATGCCCAGCACAGAGCAGTACTTACTTTCAGCACGGTTTTATTGTCTGAGGATGGGGTGCGCCCAGACCACAGGGCGAATTTGCAGGGATCTCCCTCTACGTGTTCCGTCACACCCAGCTCTGAGGTCTGTAGACAGGAAATGCCTGTGAGAGGCGGGGAAGGGGAGGGCAGTGGGGAAACTTAGGGCTGGGGTGGGAAGGGAAAGGCAACAAAGAGGAGAGGACCGAGGGAGGGGCTTCTGTCAATCAAACTTAAATAGACTGGATATTTTGTTCATCTACCCAGGATGAAAGGAACTACAGGCACGTGCCTGATTAGCAGGTAGCAGGGAGGGAAGGTGAAGAGGGAGGTGCTAAAAGCAAACAGGAAGAAGAATTGTGAACTCTAAAATGTAGAACTGGGAGTTGAGCAGGGGAGCTTTCCAAATAGGAGGTACTTTCATTTGTCCAGGCTGGATTTGGTGTGGCGCCAGGGGGAGAGATGAGCGGAGTGGTCAAGATCCCTTCCTGCCCACGGGTTCCATGAAAACAGGGAGGCTTGTCTTACCCCACCTGCCCCACCTACCAGTAGCTTGTTCTTGTAAACATATTTCGTGTGTCCTGAAGAGTCTTTGATCTCCTTGCTAAAAACCAAGGAGATCTCAAAGAGGAACAAGTGCCGCTCCCGCCCCTTCCGGATCAGCGACTTCGGGTCCCACACTTGAAAGGCATCCTGGAGAATCAGCTCCCCTTGCACGTCTAGGTTCTCGTCGAACCCTGAAAAATACCCATTTCCACCCTGTGGAGTTTCTCTCGCACCACATCCATGCTCCACTCCCCGCCCGGAGGAAGGTCTCCTGACTGTGGGCCCTCAGCTCCCACAGCGCTTCCTCACTTGGCTGGTTGTGAGACTCCTGAAGACTTAGAGACACGGCTCTGCAGAACAAGAATCAGACCCCCTTCCTGCACCAGCTCTCCCACATGTAACCAGAACTAGTGGCATCTCCTGGTCCTATGCAACCTCCTCCTGCAAAGGCCAACTCTCCACACATCTTCCTCCACAGCTCCCCACTGCCCCTGACTCAGAGCTCGGAGTGACGCCGAGGACAACCACTGGCAGATTGAGTGCCCTTGACTGCCCTTGATTTGTCGTTGCTCTATTTCTTATATCCCATTTCCTAGGACTCTTCCCTGTGATTGCTCCTATACAGTGTGGTGCACGACCCTTCAACAGTTTACATTTATGCCACTTTAAACCTTTACCAGAGGTTCTGAAACTGTAGTGTGCCTAAGAATCACCAGGAGAGCTTGTGAGAACACAGATTTTTGTTTAGCCATCACTCCCCAAGAGAGAGACGTGGGGTGGAGCCCATGAATTTGAACTTCTGACAAGCTTCCCAGGTTTTGCTGCTGGTGGTCCCCAGACCATACTTGGAGTATCTAGATCCAGAATACAGGTCAGAGACAGGCTAGAGGAGAAGGGTACACCCAAGGGTGGGGGTGGGGGTGAGGATCAGGTGCAAACAGAAAAGAAAGGAGTGGAGAAATTGTAACAACAGAAATACGAGTATGTTCAGATGGTTAGTGTTCAGTCTGGAGAAGGTAACCAGGACTCCTCTGCATATAGAATTGGGGCTTGCTTGCTAAGGGTGGCCCAGGAAGTACTGAGACCAGACCAAGTTTCTTAGATGGAGGTGGGGGTGGAGAGGGGAGGTGATGGGGGAGAAAGAGCCCACAAGAGAAAAAACAGCCCACAGGTTTGTGTATTTACAACGGAGTACACTTATCTTTCTTAACACCTGTTTGCCAGCCCAGACTGGAATGAGTCAACTCATCCAACAACTTCCATCCCAATATAACTGCTCTGCCCATTTGTTTTTCAGTGTTAAGAGCACTTTATTGGAGTCTCATTCTACCAGGTTTCTGGGCCCCAAGAACGTGCTTCCAGCAGGATGAAGTCCTATCAGGTTCACCTTCTAGGAATGGCAAGAGTGGTTGCATACCAGTGTGAATATACCTAATGCCACTGAACTGTACACTTAAAGATGGCTATTATGGTAAACTTTATTTCATGTGTATCTCACTGCGATAAAAAAAGAAGGGCCTAAGGCTAAAGATGGTGTGTGCACGCGTGCACGTGTGCAAGATTTGTACTTATTCTGATGACAAAGGCAATGCAAATGCCATACAGATGAACAGGACTGCTGCGAGGGTTCTAGCACATTTACAGAAAGGATTATGGCTTGTCCAAGGCTACCTCACAGGCAGCAAATTGTCCATAGGCCTGGTCCTATGTGGAGGCGAGAGTTAGCTGAGCTGGCCCCTGAGAAGCTCCTCTCACCTCCCGAGTACCTGTTAACAACTTGCTATTTCTCCTGTCTTCCAGCCTTGCCCCTTCCCTGCCATCATGCCTTCCTACCACGCAAGCTCTCTGTTCGTAAGAAAGGAGGAGGCTCCCCCAGGAAGGGTGAGAAGACCGCTACCTTCCAGCATGCTGACATGCATGGCGTCATTAGCTTTCTTTGGGACACTGAGCATCACCTCCAGGCCATCCTTGAGTTCCCCTTTTCCTTCTTCACAGCAAGTTAGAAGTTCCTAGGAAAAAAGTCCAGGCACAATTAGAACCATTTCCCACAGCTTCCCCACCCGCTCACCACCTAACCCATCAAGGCAGTTATACACCAGCTTCATTCTCTATAACTGTTCCCTTTAGCCTATAAGAAAAGTGGGGCGGGATGGGGAGTTACCACCCAAGAATTCAACCACAATTTTTTCCCCAACTGAGCTTTCTCAGATCAATCTAATCCAAACGGACTCAATGCCATCTAATTTCCGAAAGGGCAGACACCAGAAGTCAGCAACTAGGGCACTGGCTGTCACTCGACTGCCCCCTGGGAGAAGGGAATACCCCTGGCAAAGCTCTCGAACAGAGGTGCGGTACTATGGAATCATGAAGAGAAGCAAGGGTGTGAAAAGAACGCACAGCACTCATGTATCACTGCCTGCCTATTGCTAGCGCCACTTGGATTTACACACCGCTACTTCTGGAATGCTGACGTCCAGCACACTGGGAGCAATCCGGGGTCACAGACCTTATAGGTTTGTAGCATTTCAGAGTTATAAAAGATTTTTACATCATATGGATCAGGAGATCCTAACCTGGGGCCGACAGATAGGATGTTGGACTATTCCTTTCATTGTTGGATGAGCAAACTATGATGAGGAAGGACAGAGATTTTCCCCAGGTTATAGAATTCACTGGAGGCCATGAGGAGCTTGAATCCAGGCCTCCTGAATCCCTGTCCAGTGCTCCATCCACCACGCCAACCCTGTCTCCTCCATGCCCTCTCTTTTACTTCCTCATTGGAGACTGGGTCATTACCATCGCCATAAAAGTTATATAGTATCTGGCTGATGGAGAAAAGATCATTTCCAACTACCTTACGAATCAAAAAGACCATATGGGTCAATTTGACCCAAACCAGAAAAATGCTAGCTTCCGTTTTTCTTATGAGAGTTCCTGTATCTTGCTCACTTTGACACTGGGAGGGAAATAGTTAAGCAACAGATCTGCAATCCATACTCTTTCCTTAGCGGGGTTTAGGAAGGGGGAAGGCAGGGAATGGGTGAATGCGTGGGGATGTACTTCCAGGAAAGAGAGAAGCTGACCGGATCAAACCTTGTAAACATGCTAATGACTGACAACCTGGTGAATAAACTAATGGTACTTGCTAGCAGGAGAGTCCATATCTATGGAATGCTTTTAGTAGGCTATATCTGGCCTGTCTATCTAGGATTTCTTATTGTAAAACAAAGCGGGAATCCGTGGCTTTAGGAGCATGGCTCCCTGGAAAGTATCACATAAGCTATGCAACTATTTCAGTAAAAGTGAGTACATTTCGTGACCAAATTGGCTCTCTTTAGGGTGATACATGCAACATACATCCTTTAGAAACCTGGTATATTAATCTGGGCCATAGCACATCCTGATGCTGTAGGAAAGGAGTTGGAGCTGTTGGAAGTCCTAGATTTCTCCCTGTTTCACCTTTACCTTGAGATTATTTGGATTCTTGAAATTAGAGTCATGAGCCCTTTAACGACAGGGATTTGTTCTGTGAAATGCACCGTTAGGCGATTTCATCATGCGAACATCACAGAGTGCACTTCCACAAACCTAGACGGTATAGCCTGCTATACACCTGGGCTGTATGGCCTATTGCTCTTAGGCTACCAGTCTGTACAGCTCGTTACTGTGCCAAACAACACAAGGTTAAACTAAGCACAGGGAAAAGGATGCAATTCAGAGATGGGGTAAACTCAAGACGTATTAGGCTTTGGCTGGTGTAACATGGCATACTGTCTGTCTTACAGTAAATGTTTTTTATAAGTAGAAAGAGTACGCTCTAAAATAATGATAAAAAGTACAGTATATACATATATAAGCCCGTAACATAGTCGTTTACTGTCATTATCAAGCATTATGCACTGTACATAATTGCATGTGCTGTATTTTTATATGACTGGAAATGCAGCAGGATTGTTTGTGCCAGCATCACCACACCACGAGTAATGGGTTGTGCTATGACACGATGGCTACACCATCACTAGGTGGTAGGAATTTTTCAGCTCCATTATACTCTTATGGGAACATCATCATGTATGTGGTCCGTTGTTGACCAAAATGTCATTATGTAGAAGATGACTATATCTTTACGCTTGGTAAGATATCTGATTAGTGAACATCTGATATGAAAATCTAATCCTTTGTGTATCTTGGATATATTCCATATGAAGAAGGGAGACATGAGCACCCACAGAGGAGGTAAAACGTCCAGAGCACATGGGATTGGTTCTCAGCTCTGTCCTTGGTAACAATCAGCGTAATGGTGTCATAGTTCAGAAAGTTGCACTTACTTCTGCTACCTGAAGTTCCCTGATTCTTCCCACTCCTTTCCTAATTTTAACCCTCCCTACCTTGTTTTCATACATCATCAAAGGAATTTCTAGGCAGAAACATAAGAGAGAAATAAGAAATATGCCTTAGTTTACAACAGAAAACACCAATGAGTTTAACGCCCATAGCGATTTGGCAAGCCTACTAATCAATCAGTAAGGCCGATCAGTTCTCCTCAGATCCTTCCTTGCTACAGTTTACGATAAAGAGAAGGCTGCACATTTAATTTACACTCCAGAAAGATAGCTGTAGAGATTTACGTGAAGAATATTGAACATTCTAAATGATATATAGTTCTTTTTCTTTCACGTGACACCTAAATGGAGGAACCTCAGAGGATACTGATAATTAAATATCAGTTTATTTGGAATAAAACTGACTTTAATGAGAAAATAAATCCCATATTATTTATTTATAGTAAAAGCTCAGCAAACTATTTCTTTTACTCAGCAGACACTCTGCTACCAACACATGTAAAAGAGGCCAAAATTATCTTCAATCTTTTTTCCAACAACTCCACGCCCTCTCCACAACCAAATTCCCACTACTTTATATTTTTACCCCTCTCAGTTACCTGTACAGTCATCTCTTCCTAAAACATTCAAGACAAAATGAAGGCCCAGCGCCTTCCCCTCCATCTGTCTAAAGCAAACCCCAGGACAGCCTGTCCATTCTCCACTTCCCTCCCTTGTTCCCAAAAATCAATCCTAGCAAGCTCAGTTTTACGGGATTAAAAGGGAGAAGTGAAAAGCTGTATTTTTCTTAGAACTACATCTTAATTGATTTAAGACATTGGTAGTATGGATTGGAGTGTTTTCTTCTTTTTTGTAATTCACAAATAATTCACCAATTCCCAAAAAGGCTTTAAGGATACTTAAATTAAAACAAAACAAAACAAAATACATACAAACGTGAAAATAAAATTTAAAAACCTCTGGCATAAGAAAAATCACTTAGCAGTGTCAAGCACTACGTGGGATAGGGAAGGAGAGGATAATTACACACAGTAATCTGGGCTAAGGAGAAAGTAGTGTAAGTAACCACAGAACTCAGTGCTAGCTATCTGACAGTCAAAGGCAAAGAAGCATCTAAAGCTCTTGCAATTAAAGGTAGAAAGCACACCCATTTTTTTAGGAGAGAGCACCCCACCCCCATGCCCTACTCTGAGATCTTATGAGAATTGTGAGTCTTTACGTAAGAAGCTTCAAAACACAAAGAGGATGGCAGCTTCAAAAGCGGTTCTGCCAAAACAACGAGACGTCCTGCACATTATTTCTCACACTCCTCCGTAAAGGCCAAGGGCATGACGCGGCATGGGAATTCTCTAAGTCATTTCTGCAGGGACAGAGGACTCGAGCACCTGGGAGCAGACGCCCATAGTCTCTTCTTGGAGGCAGGAGGGAGGTTTGACAAAGGAGGCTGACGGAGAAGGATGGTGCAGGGCCCCGGCATGACCCAGAGGCCTAAAGAAAGGTCCAGGGCACAGGTTCACTGCTGCCCCGACTCTGCGCATCACAAGCACTAAGCCGGGAGACCCCGGGGACCAGGTCAGTGGGCACATTCCGGAGTGACTAGAAACCGAGATTTGAAACCAGACTATTTCCCAGGTTTAGTGAAGCTAGACTACGTGAGATTCTGCAAGCACCTCTAAACATGAGCTGAATTTCACCAGATTTTTCTCTGGAACTGTACTACTTATTACATGCCTATCGTAACCCTTTGCATAGGAGGAGCAACCAGCAAAACATTCAAACTTAAGGAAAACTCTACTCTTACACGTCGGGAAGTAATACAGACAGAAGCTACGTAACTGTCTATAAAGTAATTTCCCAGGCTTTCAGTGGGCAAATGTCCTATTTTTCAGACTGTTACAGTATCCTTCTCTGAGAACAATCAGCCCAAATTACTTATCATTTTACATAATTTCATTATTTGACTTTAAAGGATTTCGGAGAAAATCCAAATCTGGTTGGCTCCAGAAGGCAGGGGATACTATAGACACAAGAATGACATTGTGTTTTAATATGCAGTCTTTGACTGTTTTCTCTCAAAAACCTCATAATGGTGACAAACAGAGATTAATCAATGGTAGGTGCCAGCTGAGCACTGCCCACGCAGACTGGCACTGCCCCTAAGACCTTGACCCCTGATCTTAACAGAAGCAGGGGCCATCGGGAGGAATCTGCCCCCGAGAGAAGCTCTAAGGACCAGCCAGTGCCTGGAGTGGCAGTTCCTAAGCGTTGTGCAGTGGTGGATGAGTGTGAAAATAGTCACGACCTGTTCCTGCTTCCATTTCTCTTCTTTCCCCCAATGAATGGAATTTCCTGTGATAGGACAGATATGCAGTCTGGAGCAGGCAATGCCAGTGTGGATTCATCTCTGAAGCTTTGCTCTAGGTAAAGGGAAGGTCTTAAGGTGGAGGCTTTCCCATCCTTGGGCAGAGCTGGGACTCCCTGGGCCTGGGCAGTAGTTGGGGGTGACACAGAGGGGAGGGGAGGTACCTTCAGGAGCAGTTGGTATTTGGTGATTCTCTGGACAGGCTTAATTAAGTAGGAAGAGATGGAGTTGGCCAGACCATGCCGCTGCTGAATTTCCTACAGGGATGAAAACAGGTACCATTAGACACGGAGGGGCATGTGTATGTGTGTGTTACAGGAGGAGGCAGGCAGGGTAAGAAGAGAGGAGGAAAGAAACAATAGTAGACAATTATGAGAAACTGTTCTTTGATGGGGAAAGGGGGGTAGAAAGAGAAACAAGAAAGGCCAAGTTGCATATATAAATAGAAAAAAAAGGAGAGATGGTGAAAGAGGAGAAGCTTTGGGGAAAGAAAGCAGATTTGTGAAACAGAAATGGAACTTAAGAAGAAATGGAGAAAGACAAAAGTAGAAAAAGAAAGTGATGAGGTGAGGAACAGACAGAAGGGCAAGGAGAGGTAAAGACGTAGAAGTGAAAGGAAATAAACCCAGAATGGAGGAAATGAAAGGAGGATAAAAGAGAAGGTGAGCATGCAGGGAAGGCAGAGAGTGAGGCTTTGATTTCTATTCTGATGGCTCCTGAGTCTTTAGCATCTGCCCGCAGCTGTCTTCTTACAATGCACAAGGATAGATCTCTTTTCCCATCCCTCTTCTCTTTAAATTCAACACATCCTGTCCTAGAATCGCCACTTTTTCCTTATCACATTTTCAGTGTGATCAGTGGTACCTCCCTCATTCTTCAGGTCTGCTGAGTTGGAAACTGTGGAGTCATTTTCAATTGTTTTCCTTCTGTTACCCCTGACCACAAGGAAAGACACATCTTTCCCATCCATTTTCACTGACACTACCCATCATTCATGTCCAGGATAAGACCGTGGCCTCCCGATGGTGGCTGTGCCTGTCGTCTCTCACTGTAGTCCATTCTCTATCTTCCATTCCCAAGACTGAGGCGCTTATGAGGGTAAGAGAAGGGTACATTTTATTCCCGTCCTTCAAATACCTCATACTCTAGGTAGCTGAGAATACTCACACACATAAAATAGAGAGCCAAAAAGGACACCAGAAAGTGTTCTTATTGCTTATGGCCAGTGAGACTAGAGAGGAGTCCCTGGGCCCAGAAGTAGTCATCAATAGTTTTATAGAGACAAAGCCTTCAGCTGGGGCTTAGAGGACAGGTAGGGGTGTGGAGTGGGAAGGTGGAAGAATGGAACTCTATAGAGCAGGGGAGTCCAAACTTTTTTCAACGTTTTTCACCAAGGCCATATGTGGTAAAATACACAAACAGCCGGGCCACTCACTGGAGGTGAAGTACGTATTGCCTCACCTGGTTTATTTAAGTAAACTAAATATATTTTTGGAATTTGCTGCGGGCCAATTAACAATGGATTGCGGGCCGCAGTTGGCCCGCGGGCCGCAGTTTGGACACCCCTGCTATAGAGGGAAAACATAGAAAACAAAATGCACAGGAAATAGTCATTGTGCATTTAGAGGGTAACAAGGACTGTGCCTGAACATCTAGATTCTAGAAAAAGTGAAAAATACAGTTAGATAAGCAAGATGTATTTAGGTCATTGATGGGGTTGAGCTAGAATGAAAAATAGGATTTGATGGTGAGCTTCTCAATGGTAAAGTACGAAACATCTTAAATAGAAGAAAAACATGACGAAAGCAATGTTTCAAAAAGAGTAATATAAGCCTAATAGCAACATAGCGGGTGGAGGCTGGGAAATAGAGACAGACCAGTCATGTTACCTATAAAAGCCCAAGTGTGTAAACCTAGTTACCATGTGATCCAGCAATTCCACTCCTAGGTATATACCCAAGAGAAATGAAAACATGTGTCCACACAAAAACTTGTATACAAGGTTTATAGCACTATTATTAGTAATAGTGAAAAGGTGGATACAACCCAAATGTCCACCATTGATGAATGGAAAAACAAAATGTGGCCTATCCATACAATGGAATACAATTTGGACACAAAAAGGAACGAAGTACTGAGACATGCTACAACATAGATAAAACCCTGAAAACATGTGAAAGAAGTCAGTCACAAAGGAACACATACGATTCCATTTTTATGAAATGTCCAGAATAGGCAAATTTATATAGAGAGAAAATAGATCACTGGTTGCTTAGGGCTGGGAGAGCAGGGCTGGGGGATGAGGTGTGTGTGGGGGGTGGTGATAGCTAAAGGGTGTAGGGTTGCTTTCTGAGGTGATGAAAATATTCTAAAATTGACTGTGGGGATGGTTGCGCATACCTGTGAATATGCTAAAACCATAATCTAGATCTATACATCTATATCTCCAGGTGTGTGACATGGGAGCTTGCCCTAAGCTAAGACCAGTGAGAATAAAGCACTGGAAAGAATAAATAAAATTTTAAAGTTAGACAAGATAGGACGTGCTATGCCACCATGGAGAAGGGTGAAGAAGGAGTGATAAAAAAAAGAAATTATTCCATTTCCTGTCAATTATCCCAGAAAGTAGCAATTTTCTCATTCTTTTCCCTTTTCCTTAGAGGTGTGTAGTTATAGTAGGACTTGTTCATGGATGCTGGGAAAAACAGCTGGCAGCTTGACTCTCTTTGGGCAAGTGAACATTGTGAGTTCATCTGGGGGCTTTGGCAAGATGGCTCAGGCCATAGGGCACAGTCTTTCTTCTGTGACCAGGTTCCCGGCGCTGGGAAGGCTGCACGTAAAGCAGTGAGGAAAGGGCTGCCTCCAATGGTTACGTCAGCAAACCAAGCTTGCTGACATCACAGCCGACATCACAGCTGACATCACAGCTATCCGACATCACAGCCTCAGTTCTCACATCGGGAGCAGAAAATTCTGGGTCATGTGAATGTGTGGGCCTTTCTAGGACCTCAATTTTCTGTGTTCTCATTACAATAATGGGTAATAAGAGACGACCTTTATTAAGGGTTTATCTCTTTTATAAATGGGGGCCCAGTGTGTAGACCTTGGGCATGGTTTCTAAGCGTAGAACTTAGGGAAACCCGTCTGATGGAATGGAAGAAAGTTACAAAGATTATGCTTTCTGGGAAGCTTTGCGAACCATCAGGAGAGTTTACTGTTTTCCTTCCCCACCTCCAGGACAAGCTCCAGGAACTCCTACTGCACTGGATTTCTGGCTTCCATTGGCCTTCCCAATTAATGTAGAGGCTCATCAAGCACTATGGTGGAAAAGGACGATAGGCAAAATCTAGAAATTGGCAAGAAACAGGAATATGAGGAAGACGGGACGAAAGGCAAGTACAGTCTAATGCCAGACACTGTAATGTGCACAAAATGAATCAGGCAAACCATCAGTCAACCTCAAGGTGGGGAGGTGTGTGCCATAGAAAGGTATACTGTTAACCTGCCAAGTGCTGTATATATAAAAGAGATACAAAATGTAATGCATGCATAGAGAAAGGATTCATGCAGGAAGCAACATTTGACCTTTAAAGGAAAGGAAGGATTCTGAAGAGTGACTTTGTGTGTGTGTGCATGTGTGCATATACCTGCATGGGCAGAGGTCATAATCCATTTCCGGCAAAGAGAGTAGTGTGAGCAAAGATTAGAAAGTAGAACAGTCTAAGGCATGCTCGGAGCACAGGACACATAGAGAACGTTCAGAAAAATGTTAAGTGGGAGATAGACACAGTGCCTTTAAAACTTCAAAAAGACCCTTCGGGATACTGTTGATGAATAATGAACCAGAAATATTTTAAGGAAATACACGATTAAGCAAAGATAATGGCATAGAGTATCCAATACATTCTGATACCAAATTAGAGAAGTACTTTTCTTGGGTTTTCTGTTTTCTCAAATCTAACATCAGCAATTCCAGGTCCATTCCCATATTAACGCTCCATTTTTAAAAATCACCTATGTTTCATTCTGTCTGACTTTCTCCCACTCCAGTGTCATTCTTTCACTGAGCAGTACGATCCTTGTAGAATCATTTCTGTTATGGCAATGTCAGGCCGGGAAGATGGTCAGAGGTTTATTTTGTAAACTGGGGCATGGAAACTGTATTTAAGTATCTATATTCCCCATGGGGCCTAGCATACTACCTTGCATACAGTGGACATTCAAATATTTACGGAAGGAATGAAAGCAGGTAGGCTGGAGGACAGACAGCAAGACGTTAAAAAGTTCTGAAGTTCAAGCTTTGGTCACTTCCGAAATGACGACCAGAATGGCCACCGCTGCTCCCGTCTCTCTCTCACTGAACTTCCCTTTCCCCTCATTTCTTCTCCCTCTTGCTCCTCCCTTGAATCTTGCAACGACCCATTTGGTTCTGTTCCCTTTAGGGCACTCTCTGGGGACACAGATTTACCTTCATTCACCAACAGGACTGGATCCCCATTCAAACCCAACGGCTGTGACGAGGCATATCTACTGTGACTCTTCTCCTGGCCTTCACTGCAGCACAAGTGCTCATACAGCACAAGGCTGCATTAAGCTCACCTGCAAACTTTTAAACCTCTCACCGCCCAGCCAATCAGATCAGAATCTCAGAGGTGGGAAGCAGAATCAGTAGTTTGCAAAGGCCCCCAGGTAATTCCAATGCGTAGCCAAGGTTGAAATAATTGCATGAGACTAGTGATTCTCAAACATCAGTGGGCATCAGTCACCCAACGGGCTCCTTAAACTCAGATTGTTGGGCTCCAGCCCTGGAGATTCGGCTTCAACAGATCTGGAGGGAGGTGTCCAAAATATGCCTGTCTAACAAGTTCTTAGGTGATGCTGACGTGGCTATCTGAGGACCACACTGGGAGAACCCCTGCATTTGAGGGAGCTATGTATGAAGTAGAGGTGAAACATCTTAACACCTGCATCATTGGAGATTGACGACGAGCTCAGGTTGCTGTTGAAGCATGGAGGCAAGTGTGCCTTGTCCAAAATCACAGCACTCGAGATGGGATGGGGTAAAACCAACCAACCAACCAACCAAGCAACCAAACACAGATTTGGTTTTCCTCCCTTGCTTTATCCGTGAGAAAGAGGTTTAGGGTGGCCAGTAAAGAAAAGTGAGGAGCAAAGGATAGTTAAAAAACCATTATCCTAAAGTAGAGAAGCATTTCCTCCTGTGAAACAATGGCTCAAAAACAGAAAATCACAGCTTACGTCAAAGAAGGTGCCTGCATGCTCCAGGATCAGCTGGTTGGAATCAGGTTTGTTTTTACAGTAGGTGACGTACATCTGAAATTTGTCTGCCTAAAAAGAACAAAGACAATAATAGCTCAGCATGCTTTTGTTGCTCCCTTCTGTTGACTATACCTACAGGGTTCAACAAGGGCTGTGCAGTAAAACCCTCAGATGTGGTGTTGCCAGGATTATGTGTGGCAAATGTTCTGGGCTCATCCGGCCGATGCTCCCTTAACAAATTTTGGGAAGCTTTGCTCCTATCAACAGGAGAAAGCTCCCCAAAACTGAACTCATTTTAATACTACTCTGAGCTAGAAAGAATTAGAAAATCCAATTCACATACCATAACGTATTCTGAAGTTGGACAGAATTTATTTAGAGATTATCTATCCGCTTTTTTTGAATTACCTACAAATGTGCTACCCATCTTAAAAAATGACAGCATCTGCTTTAAAAACAAAAATCAAACCATGAAAATGAAATATGATCTCAGAAGTAGATCTGCTTGTACTCCAAATGTCTCCGTGGAGGGTAGTTTGTAGGGTGTGTCAAGGGACTATATGCTGTCATCCCCAATTTCTCAAAAGCAATGATGGGGAGAAAGGAAAGCAGGATGACCCTTTGGGGCAGGGTTTGAACAATGAGTCTTAACCAGATTGTTACTTCAAGTCAAGAACCTTATGGCTTGGTGAAAATTCATTTGTTATTTCTCTCAGGACACTCTGGGTTAGTGGTACACACCCTTTCCACTGGGAAAGGTGTGTATATTTTGGCCACCAAGTACTTTTCCCATTTGTGAAATGCTGCCCATGTTGGTGTCTCCTGAACATTTGGGATATCCGTCCTCTTGTGAGAAAACAGCCTAGATATGCATTAATTAGAGTAGGTTTCATTTATGCAAGCACCTTTCTAAGTGCTATGCCTGTAAACTCATTTGATCCTCATGAGAACCCTATGTAGTGAGTTCTATTACAATCATCCCCATTTTACAGATGTGAATACTGTAGCACAGGTTGGTTAAGCAACTTTAAATTCCCATAGTTAGAAAGCAGTAGAGCCCAGACAAGCTGACATCAAGCTTCTTGGTCATTACCATATATTACAAACAACTTTCTACCCTCTACTCCTGAAATACTCATATGTTAGGATTATGAGACTTAAGAAAATAACCTTGGGATAATTTTTGGCAAAATGTGCACATTTTATGCAATCATCAAAGGTTTTTCTGAAACCAATTTCGGGTTTATGTATTACCCGGGAGGCATTCATCATTTCCTAAGAGATGATAATAAATCATGTTTATGGTTGATTGTAAGGCAAATCCACAAATTTTATGAAACAAGATAAAAAAAAATCCCTTCATTTAATGGCCAATCTTGTTTTTTCTCTACGTTGGCTGTGCAAGGGGTCATATAGTGTTTATCATCATTAATGTGAAGCACTCATATGCATGGGCTTATGTATTTAGAGATAGACAAGGTATTCGCACAAAATGAGATGGCAGTCTGAGATATCCTTAAGAAATGAGCGAGAAGGGCAGCCGGATGGCTCAGTTGGTTAGAGCGCGAGCTCTGAACAGCAGGGTTGCCGGTTTGATTCCCACATGGGCCAATGAGCTGCGCCCTCCACAACTAGATTGAAGACAACGGGCTGCCGCTGAACTTCCGGAGGGGCAGCCAGATGGCTCAGTTGGTTAGAGCATGAGCTTTCAACAAGGTTGCCGGTTCAATTCCCTCATGGGATGGTGGGCTGTGCCCTCTGCAACTAAGATTGAAAACGGCCACTGGACTTGGAGCTGAGCTGCGCCCTCCACAATTAGATTGAAGGACAATGACTTGGAGCTGATGGGCCCTGGAGAAACACACTGTTCCCCAATATTCCCCAATTAAAAAACAAAAAAGAAAGAAAAGAAAACAAGAAATGAGAGAATGTGAGGAAGCAAATGTGAAGGTTTCATGAAAAGAAAGCAACTCAGGTCATGAATTGTGGAAATGACTGTGATATTTATTACATGTCAGGGGACTGACTAGTCAATCTCCTAGTTCATCTGACATGTTTCTATCTATAAAATATAAAACATAACCACAGCCATGCCTATTCCATTGGGCTCTTGAGAGCATAAACTCTTGAATCCCGAAGACATTTTGAAAAGTAATTAGCCCATTTTGAGTGAAAGTTACAACTAGATGATCACTAAATGTTAAAACTCCGGACCCTGGGGAAGAATTTCCATGTTCAGTTGCACTGAGAGTCCTAAGTGAACTTCCCTGGAGATGTCTGCACTCCTATGATGAACCTGAGCTCAGAATCACGTGGCGTGGACATGCTAATGAAGACTGTTTCCATTTATACAATTAGTAATAGGACCTGGTACATTCAGCCCATCGACCCGACCCATAACAATAGCACCAAGAAAGACAATGACTACACACTCATCTTGTAGGTGAGCATTGGAATGGATACCCAAGGAGTCTGCTCTCTATTAAGGAAGAAGATGTAACCCATGGTTTGGTGGTTTGATGGATTCCTAAAGTTCTAATTCCCCAATCCTCGTCTGGGTAAAACCAAACCAAACAAAACAAAACCCAGTGGATGAAGCTGGAGTAGCTCCTCTACCAAGGGTGGTGGCTTGTTCCAATCTCCTGCTATATCCATTTCAGAAAGTGCTTAGGAAACTTAACGGATAGAATGTCTAAGCACTTTTCCCAGAGAGGGCTCTGCTCCCTGGAGGGGAGGGACGGCTTCTCTCAGACCTACTCATGGCCCTTCTCTACAATCCCCGGTCCTATGTTAGAATGTCAGTGTTACCAATCCTCAGGTCAGACACCCAACATCGATGCCATCTGGTACCATCTGTACTTTTGGAAAGCCTGTGGCAGTGGGAGAGGAAGGATTTCAGGGCGCTTACCCAGGTAACAAAGCAGTGTCCCACATCCTCAGGCAGCTGCTCGTACTTCTCCAGCTCTTTGAGGAAGATGCTACAAAGGGAGAGAAAGGCTGCATTAGACACTGTGCACAGTTGCGCCCACCCCCCACAGAGCATTATGCTGAGGCTAACACTACCCTCCGCTATTTACACATGGCTGCTCCACTAAGTGACAATGTGGTGAAGAGTAGTTTAAAATATGTGACAACTAATTGCATTAAAATTTATGTTAGTTAATAATAGTGCTACTTCAAATAATATAATTTCCCTTAGGGGTTTATACTTCTCAAGTTGAAAATAATGAAATATTATACTTACATTGGGCCTTTCATTTTAATAGCAACTACGAATCTATTTTTATATACAAGTAATCTGAGCCCATTGTAACATTTTAAAAATACAGATATCAAAAAGAACAAAATATCATCTATAGTCCCAGAGATAAAGTGGAAAAATTTTGAATCCTACAATGACTTCTTTCACCAGTAGCCAGTTTGTGCTAAAAACTATGAGTTAATGTTTCCTAATGTAGACAACATTAGGAAAGAAAATTTAATAGGGAAAAAGTTACAATACATTTTAAAGTTGAATTGAATTACTACTGAATTGTCTGCCATCTGTGCCATGGCTCCTTTCTGTGTTAATAGATAACAAAGAGTGACCATACTGACTTCAAATTAACATACTAAACAATTGATTTGAGGTCAGAGAATATAAATTAATAGTCAAAGTACAATTTCAATTATGCAAGATAAGTTCTGGAGATCCAATACATAGCACAATACCTATAGCTAACAATACTGTATCGTATACTTAAATTTTAAGAGGGTAGATCTTATGTTAAGTGTCTAATAATAATAATAATAATAATAATAATAATAATAGGAAACTTTCGGAGGTGATGAATATGTCTATTGCCTTGATGACTGTGATGGTTTCATGGGTGTATACTTATAACCAAACTCATCAAGTTGTATATATTAAATGTGTACAATTTTTCACATGTCAATCATACTACAATAAAATGGTTTTTTTTAAAAAGTTATTACCATAGGAAACCAGGTGAAAGAACAAGGTGAATGAAGATAGTAGTACGTGGGACTTCTCAATTTATACTTTTATATTTGAGTTTAAAACTTAATTCAAAAATTAAATAAGATATAAAGCAGTTCTGAATTATTCTACTACTTACCTCTACCACTGGAAAAAACAAATTTTATTGATCTGACTTATTCTACCTGGCTCTATTGTCCAAGCATTCCAGCAGTATCTTTTTTTATTTTTTTAATTAGTTTCAGGTGTACAAAACAATGTAATGATTAGACATTTACATACCTCAAAAAGTGATAAACCCAACTAGGTTACTACCCGTCTGACACCATATATAGTTATTACAATACCATTGACTATATTTCCTATACTGTACTTTCCATCATACATATATATATTTGATTATAGTTGACATTCAGTATTATTTTATATTAGTTTTAGGAGTACAGAGAAGTGTTTAGGCATTTATGTAATTAAATAAGTCATTCCCTGGATAAGTCCAGTACCCATCTGACACCATACATAGATTTTTATAACTTAATTGAGTATATTTTCCATGCTGTATTGCACACCTCCATGACTATTTTGTAACTACCAATTTGTACTTCCTAATCCCTTCACCTTTTTCATCTACCTCCCAACTCCCCTCCCATCTAGCAGCCATCAGTTTGTTTTCTGTATCTACAAGGCTATTTCTGTTTTGTTTGTTTATTCTATTCTTTAGATTCCTCATATAAGTGAGATCATACGGTATTTGTCTTTCTCTGTCTGACTTATTTCACTTAGCGTAATATCCTCTCAGCCCATCCATGTTGTTGCAAATGGTAAGATTTCATTCTTTTTTTTTTTTTTTACAGCAGAATAATACTGCATTGTATAAATGTACCACAGCAGTATCTGATAATTACAATTGGTTATGGGTTCTATGTGTATATTACTTGTGTTCTATCAATGGCTTAAAAATATGTGCAATTAAAAATATTTGGCAAGTCATATCTGGACGGTCAAAATGCTAATAATGATAGGTGGGATCAAAGTATATATATATATATATATATTTATATATATACATTGTGTGTGTATATATGTGTATATAAATACATGCATATATAGATTATATACATACCATGTGTGTATGTAAGTGTATATATGTATATGGGTATATATATATGTTTATATATATATATACACACACACATATATATATTTATATATATATATATGCAATTAGAAATTTTCTACACTAAATGAGTATTACTTTAGTCATAAGAAAAAGACACTTACACATTTTGGGGACTCCTAGCAGTAGCCATTTGATGATAGCACCTTTTCCCTAACATGTGATTTTAAGAGTGTCTTGATCAGAATCATGGAACAGGAATAACTAAATGCAATCTGAGTTTTTGAAATGCAAATATGCAGTGCTCAGAATCAATAAAATATCATATTTACTGATACTTTTAGAAGAATTGCAGGTGACACACATGTATTTAATATAACTTCTAAAATAGAAATAGGAAAAAATATTATATAATGCTATCATTGAGGATTAAACCTTTTTCAAGGCCAAAAAGGAAGCATCTTTTTGTTGCAAAGAGACGCAATCTGGCTCATTGCTGTATATGTAATATGTTAATTCTGGAAACTTCCCATAACATAACATATTAATATATTAATATAATATTAATCTATCTTTAACCCATATTTTTATTTCTGGAAGTGAATTCTAAAGGACTTCTACTATGTGGCTCTTTTCCATGAGGAACACTAAATAATATAATGCACAACATCTTCACAAGTAGTTGTTCAGAAGATGCTGAGAGGTTCTCATAGCTGCCTTCAGTATAAATCTCAGTGATGATAGTGAATGGAAATCCAGTTCTGAGCCATGGTGGACTGAACAGGGCCTGGGGCTGGGGGCTGCAATGGCTTGGCAAGTGGGGGAAGAGAATCTGATGAGCTATTCTAGGACAAAAAATGAACTACTCCGAGAAAGAGAACCTAGGAGGAAGAAAGAACTTGGAAGAAAAGATAAAAAGGAAAAAGGAAAGAATCTGGGGGCCCTGGACAATAGGGTAAGTGCTCTCAGCTTTCAGGAAACCTCTGCTTCCCCACTCTCGGGATCTTACTCTGCCCTTTACATTCTGACTTCCATGGTACATAGGCCCTTCTTTTTTAAGGGTGATTGATAAATAGTAAAACAGCCTGCATCATGGCATTCCATGTAAGATATAAAATTGTATTTTTGTTTTAGGAGTTGCAAAGACATCCATGATGACGCAGGGAGAGCTTTCCTCTTTCCTTGACTTATGAAACTCAAGCCTGCTCATTTAAGATTAATTTTAAGCAAACAGTAGTAATTATACCTACAGAATTGATCATTAATTGAGATGCTGAAGACAGGGCTAGCAACTTAATTAAAAATCCTGGTAACTTAAATAGAGCTCTGACTTTTTTGTGATAGCAACTATCAAAAACCTATGAGAGGATACTCAGTTTGAAAATCCTCAAGAAATAAAAGCACTATAAAATGAATTAAATGCATAGACTATTAGGCCCATAATTAATGCTTATCTGGAAAATGAAAGTTCTAACAGCAACCACCACTAGCCCATGCTTTTACTGATCCCATGTCTCATTTTTCTTTCCTCCTGCAACCAAGCACAAGCTAAACAACTGGAGTTCACACTTAGTCACAGTTGTGGTGGTGGGGGATGGGTAGGATGAGGGTCTTCCAAAGCCTCAGTTTTCTCATCTTTAAATAACAAAGTTGTGGGGTTGTTGTGAGCATTTAATAAATCCACATAGTTAAAGAACCCAATGCGGTGCCTGGCATATAGTAGGTACTAAATAAACATTAGTTCTTCAACATGGGTGCTTCCCAATCTTAACAACTCATACTCTCTTTGGTAAACATATGGTATATCACACACTCTTCCTCACTTCGAGATACTTATATTTAGGGAGCTCTCCCCACCAAGCGTCTGCTAAAAAAAAGCTATAGCAGATTAGCTCCCCTGAAACCGTATGCTGGGTTTTAATGCAAAAACTGGATTCCAAGGTCACATACCATTAAGTTTGGGAAATGCTGGGGGTAAGCTGGTTTCTTTACGGCAGGACTTCCAAAATCCTACAATATGATGAGGTACATTATAATCTCTAAAGTGATATTGCTTCCCAAACTTCTTTGTAAGTGGAACACTTTTGGTGGTAATATTAGACTTTGTCTCCAGGATCACTGTTGAAAAACCCTAGTTAGTGGTCCCCACGCGTGGCTGTGCACTGCCCCCTGGGGATAGGATCTGAGTACGTGCATTGGTTAGAAAAGCTCCCTAGGTAATTCTAATGAGTCCAGTCCACAGCCCAGCATTTGAAGGCAACTGCCCTACCTTCCAGTATGCTTTCAGCAGGCAGATTCTGCACTGACTGTATATGATTGAAGTTTTAAATAAAAAAGCTAAGAATTAAAACAAAAAACTACCTTGTGCTGGGCATATAAATTTATAACTTGGAGTAAGATACTCACTACCATCTCAATGTAATTGTTGAAGTGGCAACAGTGAACTCCGTTTTGCTTTTTAATTTGAAGCTTATGAAGATGACAGATGATGTAAGTTTGATTCATATCATTCCACCTACTTCAAACAGAAACGATGAGTTTAAATGAAAGCACAAGAGGTCACAACCTCTTCACAAGTGACGGAATATTCCACCTCAGCTGGTCTGTAGCAAGATCTTAGTTCTTACCATTTCAATAATTATATGTAATAAATAGCAGGGAAATGAGCAAAGCGAGTAGTTGAAGTGTTGGTGTGAATGTCTGATGTTCTTTCAGAAAGGAATAAAACTTTTAAAGAAATGTCTAGATCTAAGCAATGTCATTACTCTTTTCAATTATTACAATGCAATATATGATGCAGTCGCTTCATGGGGAAACTGCTTCCCTCTGGTTCTGTCCAGAATCCCCGGAAATGAAACCTGCAGCACTTATTGATAGGAAAGCTTTCTGAGGTTTGTCATGAAGCACTATGGAAATAGCACCATCCCAAAGGTACCCTGAGTAATTTTGATTGTATTATTCTCTCCAAAGATAAATTTAGTCTACAGTCTCGGTGTTGCTGGAGAAGTGCATTCTTCACTGAGGGGCTCACAAGGTGGTCCTGCAGACACACCTTTACATCAGGGTGCAGCCTGCATTTAAAGGGGGGAATCTATTGGATGACGTTGTGTGTACGTGTGTGCACACGCTCTCACACACAAGCACTTGGTGGAATGCCAGAGGGGGTAAGAAGGGGAATGAAGGTGGGGGCTGTGGCGTGGGGCAAGAGAAGAACAGTGTGAAGGCTACAAAAGCGGGCGGTAGGGTGGGGAGAAAGATGGCAGGCTCACTTATTGGCAGGAAGTCCAGGGCATCGCCTCCTTATCAAAGCAGGGCCGGGGTACTGCTTCCATACAAGTGGAGCCAGAGATCATGTCTAAAGAATCCATTAGTGATCAGGGAGAATCAGAGCCTAGCCTATCGGAGGTTCTAGATTGCTGGGGTAAAGACAGCTGGTTGGCATACGGGAGCAGCTACTAAATTAATGGAGTGTCACGTGTGCTCCAGCGAAGGTGCGGGATTATTCATGGAAGAACTTCAGCACAGTCTGATCCCCCACACTGAGCCAGGAGGACCACCTGGCCAGGAGGACCACCTGGCTCTGTCCCTTCATTGCACACCCACGACGTCAGCCTAGGTGAGAGATGAAGGGGACAGGTGTGCAGGGCTGGAATCCCAGTCACCATATTCGCACCCTCTGCCTCCACCCTCAAGCAGCAATTCACCTTGCTGCATTGCTAGCAAGGTTTGCTAATGTTTCTTGATTTTGTTTAGCTTGTGTGATCAGATGAATCAAAATGTACCTGCATAGACATATAACAGGTTTAATGTTAAAATAAAATACAAAAATTAATCTCACATTTAATGTTATACAGATCCATTAATGTGCTGTTTAGCAACTAGGCATGGATGCTAAGCAGTCAGTGGGTACAACTACAACTAACATTGACACATCCAAAGAAATGTTTCGACTTTGTCTTGCCTTGGGTATTCCCCAGTATCTATCAGCAGCTCACTGAAAACACAAACAACAACAAAACCACAGCTAAATTTTTACACAGCCCTTCTGATGGGTTGTATAAAGCCTGCAGTTATCCCTTCGAGTGTGGGTTGAGGGTCCAAGAAAAATCTCGACAGGTCTTCCTTTTCCTCTTTCCCTGATAGTTAATATTTAAGAAAATGACAGTAATCGGGAGTCATGAAGATCTGGATTCTTTGGCTGTGCTACTAATTGGTTTGGACAGGTCACAAACATTTATAAAACAAGGGAGTAGAACAGAACTGGATTATCTTCAAAGGTTTTTTCCTAGGCTTTTATATTCTGTTATTCTATGATTTTCTGTAAATGGGATAAAACTAATACCAAAGGCATTTGGAAGGTGGGGGGTGGGGCAGGGGAGGAAGAGGCATAGAAAACATGGAATATGCATATTTTAAGCAAGGGGTGTGTGTGTGTGTGTGTGTGTGTGTGTGTGTGTGTGTGCACGCGTATGCATGTGCGCATGTGCTGGGAGGGTGGGAGAGGCGGCGAGGAGCCAGCAGCAGCCTGGCGGCGTGGCCCTGCCCACCGGCCGTGGGCGGCACGTCCTTTGCCTCAGCACCTGGTGGATGGAGCTAGCTCTTCACCTTGTAGCTGCAGCTTCACCCACTGTGTTTTAAGAGGTTGTAAAATCAATTTAGTGGGTATAAACCAGCATTAAAAGAGGAGGAAAGAGGTAGGGAAGGGGAGGAGAAATGGAACCTAACCTAAAATACCAGCGTGCGTCACACATCGTGGGGGTGTTATTTTGAAAAACTGTATTCCCTGTTATATATAATATATCAGAACATAATGTGTAACCTTTTTCTTTGGTTCATAATAAAAAAATGTTTGAAAAACACCTTGCTGATTCTCCTGCTTGCAATAGGATGGTAGCCCCAGGGAGCGCTGTCTTTATCCATTTCTTTCCCTCCCTCCCCCTCAGTACCCCCCCCCAACTTCCTGTCTATCTATCTATTTATCTATCATCTATCTCCTCCCCCCACTACTACTGCCCTCTCTCTCTCTTCTCCCTTCCCATTTATTCTTTCCTCCTTGTTTTTCACCAACTTGACTTTCTCACTTTTCGTTACCTAGGTATTTTATCTCACTTTCTTGTCTTCACTTCCTGTGTGTCCCCCTCCCCTTCATTTCTGACTCACTCTCTACCTCTACCCACCACCTCTCTCCTTTCCTGTACCTCAGTCTCACAGTTACCCACGTGACAAGCCACAGTCTGCCTGGGGTGTGATGTCGAGCTCTCTAATGGAGAGCTTTGGGGTTGAGTCCCACAGACTCTTCCCATTGCCGCTCAGCCTCCCTCGTAGACTTCACCACTCCCTTCCCTTGGAGGGCCTTTGTTCAAACTTTCCTCCCTCAGTGAGGGAGCCATCTCTGGCTATAAAACTCCTGTTGTTTAAATGCAATCTTAAATGCCCCCTCCTCTGTGAAGCCTTTCCTATTGCTCTAACTGAGGCTGTTTCTTTTGCTCCTTTGAGCTGCATTTGTGCTCACCTCCACCCTTATCACTTGTCCCTAATTCCTAGAACTCGGAGGGCAGAGGCTGGGTTTGACTCATCCTGGGGTACCAGCTCCATGTCTAAACTCGCACAGGGATGGGTAAGAAGGAACCCCGGGAAAGAGAGAGAAATGCGGGCCTGGTTCAGCTGCTCACTGGCCTTTCCCAGGACCGCCCCCACCTTGTCTTCATGCTCTGCTGCACACCACCCTCTGCTCCTGGCTCACCCTGGACACCTGCTGGCCTGGAGGCTGACCCTGGCCTGCTCAGGGCTCCCGGCTCAGGCCCACACAGCTGTCCCTGCTCCCTGGGTCTTGGGCCTGGCAATACCAGGCCTGCAGAGAGGGAGTGCGCAGGAATAGTCCGCCCCCACTAGACACATGTTGCCCCACCCCCGCCCCGACTCGCCTTTCCAATCTTTGCTGAAAACTGACTTGTTTCAGGTAATTAGTGTAATGGTGTGGGACCTGGATGACATACATAGCTGTGGAAGAAATGGGTTGCAGTGTTTCTCAAATCTGGGGATGCACATGGATTAAACCCACCAGATCCGGCAGTCCCCATTGGTGGTCTATGGAGTGGGGATAGAGGGGAGAGCACTGATCTGGGAGGCCAAACCCCTTTAAGGGGGGGAGAGGAAAGGAGGGCCACACATTGGGCAAGTCCTCTCTGGGTCTAGTGTCCTCATCTGTAAATGGAGACGGTCGTGCCTGATGGTGAAGACCCTCTGAGCCCTGACAGCAGAGACTATAAAAATGCCATTGCTCAGACTCAATATGACCGTATCTCCAAATCACTGAGAAGGAAAAAGTGAAGTTCAGATTTCACTGAGGGTGATGGGCGTTTTAAACAACAGCTGGCATCACCAAACCTGAAAATCTAATAATCAAGGCAAACTGAAAAGAAACAATTTTCCTGAATGACAAGTTATAGGTTAGGCAAAGTGGGGAGACTGGACTAACAAAAGCATGAGTGTTTGGGGGATCTGTTTATGGCATATACTATCTCCTCTGAGTGCTCCTGGAATGCTTAGCAAAATGCAACAGAAGTAGATCCAGTTCTTGTACGGGTAAGCTTCATGATCTTTATCTTCAGTTATGTAGAAAAAGGGATGTAGTACAAAATGTGGAGGCTGGAGGGTTAAATGAAGTAGCATTGCATTTGAACCTCCAGTGTGGGTTAAAACGACTACTTGTAGGTATTCAATTCTACATATTGAATTGTTCTTCTTTATAGAAATTTTGGTGCTTGGGAATCTCTCTCTCTCTCTCTCTCTCTCTCTCTCTCTCTCTCTCTCACACACACACACACACATTAACCCTGGTTGTCATTTTTCAAAGTGACACCATTTAAAGGATTGACACTGTATCACCCTGGGTGGAGGCACTAATTTCCTAAGGACTCAGCTAATTGGGTCATTGGGGCAGACTCCATCTCAATCCTCTGCCTCTCCCTCAACCGCTCCACCTCCCGCCTTCCTTCCCTTCCTCTGTCTCTGGAGTATAGGCAGATAATCTGAGCTATACACTAGAAATGAGAGGAGTATGTTTTTTGTTAGATAGCACTTAATTATAACGTGGGAAAGACGCAAACGATCGGGATTAAAAAGAATCCTTGGATTTTCAGGTTAAAAAAATGACGATTTCAGAAAAGTATTCCTGAAGAGCAAACAGGTGTTTGGATCACTGTATGGTCCTCCCATTAAGAAGCTCCCAGGAAACTCCTCCATTCTGATATTCAATTATTTTGCTGGTCTAGAAGTTTCTGGTAGTGAAGGGGGGGAAATCATACCTAATGATTTCCTCTATCTTGAGACTTTCACAAACAAAAGACTGAATTATGACTGAGCCATTAGCCATAAGTCTGCAAATTGTAATTCAGTTTTTAGTCCATCCATCCATCCATCCATCCATCCATCCATCCATCCATCCATCCAACAAATATTTACTTAAAGTTTCTTGTGTGCTAGGCACTGGGGTGATACAGTGAAAGACATGGTCTCTTATGGAGTTCACAGGTCCTACATTTCCAACGTTGGCTTAATTGCCATTTTATCTCTTACTGATTAGAGATTGTAGAGGTGTTATGCTTTCTCCATGAATAAAACATTGTACGGCATAAGTCGAAAGCATGCATTACGAGTAAAGCCCTGGCCCTCGAGATTCTGTAGGGAATTACTATACAGCTTGATTTTCTTGGATGTTCCCTGAAATTGTGGGTAATTTAAAACATGAACTTTTTTGGTGGATAGCTTTCCAAATGCATCACAGAGTTCCCTGCTTTTCAATGCAGAATATACAAACGATTCAGGGCTATTGCGAACATTGGTTACTGTGCTGTCCTGCAAGACAGGGGCTGTGCGAGGCTCTCTGTAGGGATCCAGGATCCTTTGCTCCAAGACTGAGCGGCCTTTGACCACTGTGGGAGTTTTTGGTTCTGTAGCCTATTTTTATTGCAGTTTGTCTGCTTTCCTGTCAGGTTTTACTTGATGTGACTGGTCTCAAGCTGTTCTTGATTCTTATTTGCTGCTTCTAAATTGCTATGGGCTTCGACACAATCCAACCAAGAGGTAAATGACTTTCAGAGAGGACAGAAAGGTGTTTCTATGAAAACATAAGAACTTTACCTTTGTGATATCGCTTTTGGTTGCTCAGAGGCTGGTTTTTTTTTTCTTCTTGTTTCTTTATAATGTCATAAATGGCAACATTTGCTGAGTAGCTGTGTTCTTGACAACTGAATTTATTCCTCTACAAAGTGCAGCATTCTATATGGTTTAACTTGACTTTTTAAAAGCATTTCTTAGAACTATATTTTGTAATTGGTAGACAGCTTTTCAGCTATTTAAAAAACTACCAAACTGCTTACCGTGGCTTAGTAGAATGTTATCATGAAACCAGGTAAGAGGAACAGTTATGTTATTTTGTTACAATTGATCAATTTCGAAATGAATATTCTTTCCCTTTACACATTGATTTGGCAAAAGCAGGGCTCATAGGAAGTGCACGCTGGTCATCTCTAGATTTCTCCACTTCGATACTTAGTCAGTTTGGTAAGATGAGCAAAGTGAGACTTGTTGACTCAATTGCAGAGATCATAAATCAGAAAAGTAATGCAACATGATTACAGTTTCCCACTCCCAGGTCTTCTCAGATACCCTGGGGGAGATGGGATAATGGTGAGCTGGACTCAGGTGACAGAATTCGGAATCAATGGTCAAAAATGGCTTTATTAGGGTCTTATTCAAAAGGCATGAGGAGAAACTATTTCTATGTCTGGAGATTTCCAGACAAACCACATGGAGAGTGTTAAAATTTGTGGGGGGGAGAAAAAAAGAAAGCAAGACTGGGAACTCGTATTAAGTTCTCCAGCGAGTCAGAAGGGTTTTTCCTCCGTAGAACTTACTGTTTTCATAATCTGACCCAGTTACCATGTTACAGGAGCTACACGTTCTCCTTAAACTGATGCCATTTGATGACACAACAGGGGATTAATCACCAGGAGTTGACAAGAGAGGAAACTTATTTAGACCTTTTAGAACTCAGGATCCTTTTACACCCAGCTATTGCTTGCCTCCGAGTTATTCTTAGCAAAGGGCCGTACTCAGGTCTCATTTCCTAAAGCTGGGCTGTCCAATATGGCAGCCACCCGCCACCTAAATCTATTCAATTACATAAAATTTAAAATTCAATTCTCAGCAGTACTAGTCACATTCCAAGTGTTCAATAGCCACACATGTCTACTGGTTACTGTCCAGTACATCTGAAGAAAGCTCTACTGGGCAGCGCTGCTCTTGAGTCCTACCTCAGGCTGGCTGCTACACATGGACATTTGGCCTTCTCAGGAACTCTTGGAGCTGGCAGCTTTATCTCCAGCACAAGTGCTTAACTCTGTAAAAGCCTTGACGAGCCTGATCCTAAGACTTCCTCTGTATTGTATCCTACAATATTGAACCTTTACCTCTAATCCCTTCTCTGGAAAAAGGTCTGAAGAAAGCTCTAGGACTTTCTACCAACATATTCCTTGTGTCTTGAAATTCCATATTTGATTGATCTTTTTTTATTTTTTTATTTATTTTGATTTCCTGGCTGACATTTTCTTACTGGGTTTTATTATAGATTTTAGTCTTATTCAGTCATGACATACATTTCAGTGTGGAAACTTTTCATGCAAAATCCTAGTTAGCAACACAAACTCACCATTGGTTTAATGAAAGGAGTACAAAAATTTGCTGCTTCATATGGGTTACTAACTTCTTCAGTGTTCCTCATAAACATATGAAATGTCTACAGACAGATCTTTCAAAGAAGGATTCTGGTTGCAGGGGAGAATTTTTCCCCCTAAATTCTCACCCCATTTGTATTTTAGAAACTGAGTTATTTCCATTAGTTGGTTACATAAGTAATCAACCAATGTTCTTGCTGACCCTCTACTAACCATGGAACGTGCGGTTTAGTAGGCTGTGGAAAAGATACTTAAATCTTTTTGGGAGCTGGACAAAATGAGTTGCGAGGTTTTAGGGCTCTACGATTCTCTATTATTTCAACAAAACAGAGTCAATTAATGTTCTCCCCTATAAGCGGTTAAGAAATGTGCCCCATTAGATATTTTGATTATCTATCTATCTATCTTTACTATATTGTTGTTTTGGTTGAAAGTGGGCTTGATGGGGTACCTGGGGATGGAGGAAATATTTAGGTTGAAAGAAAAGTTCAATGGAATTTGAAACCAAAGTGCCACAAGGTAGGAAGTTTAGCCTCAGATGAATTCTGTCAGGATTCCCCCCAGTTTTAATAAGGAGGAGCTACTTTTATTTCCTCAAAGCCTGGTTATCGTTCTAATTGGGTATGGAGATGCTGCCAGGTAGGTCCCTAAGAGGAACACTGCTGGATACTTCACTCTCCATGAGGAATTCTGGACAATCGTGGAGAAAGATGGGGGAATGAGAAAAAAGTCTGACAGCAACTGACATAGAAAATTTAACAGGTAATAATTTACTAGGTGAGGTTTAACAATCAGTTCTGATCTGTCTGTTGGGAAGCCCTGCTCTTGGGTACGTATTGCACTAAGTGTGCTCCATGCAAACCCTCCACCAACCTACTTGTTATGAAAATCGTAGATCTCCTGGATGTTGCCAAAGATGATATGCTCTTTATTAAGGATCCCAGGGGGGATCTCCTCCACACCACTGGTCATTTCCCACAGGTAGGTCTGTAAGACAGCAACACTTCCATCACTGGCAAGAACTGCCACATGAAATACGGGCAAAATCAACGGGCCTTAAAGCTTGTGGGGTAAGAGACTGGAAAAGCATGTAGCGTGTAAAAAGTGAGATGGTAAAAAGCAGAATGGAAAGAAAGAAAACATGACTGTTTCATTACCTTGCACTGCTGCTAGGGAAACACATCCTGACCTTTCGCAAGAGTATAACCTCCCCACTCTTCTTATGTATTAAACATGTGCATGTCTGAGTGTGTGCTAGGGGGAGAATGACGATTTTCAGACTCAAGTTCATTGACTGTGTCAGGGTTTTGACTTTGAACTCCAGTGTCTTACATACTTTTTTGCTGGGTCTAGCTTGAGTCTGAGAAAAGTTTCTTTTCAAAAGTACTTCAAACTCCCATGCAATTACTATTGACCCCAGGACAAAGGTTTCCTCTGGTTGGCTTTTTATTCATTAAGCTCTAGGAGAAGACAAAGAGCACTGAGCTCCTGTCAAGGTCTTGACGCTGGGAAAGAAGTCCTTTTCCCCATACAACTGAGAACTGATTACTGCAAGACTTACCTCTAAGCACTCATGTAAGTCCCTCACGTAAGCCTTCTCTGTCTGGAGTAGTTCAGCCATAATGAATCTAGAAGGAAACACACGGGCTTTCAGTTGGTTAGAGATATAATACCTCCCTTCCTTCAAACTTCACTTCTCCACTCCAGCATTTATGACATTCTTGACTCTTATTTTTCTACTTTACAAAAACGTCTCTTCCTTTCTTCAAAACTCTTTGCTCTGAGTATTACCCCTGAGTCCCTCTCACTCTGAACATTTGCTCTGTATCCCGCTGGCATGTTTGTGCTCAGCTAGTTCCTCATTCTCTCCCCCTTTTCCACCCCGGTTCTCCCATTTTGTGATTCTGTGCTGATAGGTATCTGTTCCCAATTGCACATGTGTGTTTGCATGTGTGTACAAGCATGCAACACCACTCACATTTGTGAGGAAGCTTGAACCTCAGCTTCCTACATTTCTTTTCCAGCTCTCAGAATGATGATTTCTGTTCAGTTCAGTTGTTGACTTATACCAAAACAATTCACAGTATCATAAGTTAAACCAGATTTAAAAGCTAAAAACAACAGACGCCAAGACACCACCACCGAGCCTGAGGGGTTAGAAAATTTTTATCTGTAAACACCCAGATGTATTTGTGGGCCATTCAGTTCCTGTCACAACCACTCAACTTTGCTACTGTAGTGTGAAAGGAGCCATAGACGATACGTGAAAAAATAAGTGTGGCCATGTTCCAATAAAACTGTGTTTATGGAAACAAAAGAATTTCATCTAATTTTCACATCACAAAATATTCTTCTTCTTTTGATATTTTTCAATCATTTAAAAATATAAAAAACAATTTTTACCTTATAGTCTATATAAAATAGGTGATTATTAACCAATGTCACGCCAATAAATTTAATTAAAATAAAAACCAGGTGGTGGGTCAGATTTGGCCTGTGGGCCACAGTTTGCTGACCTCTGGCCTGGATTATCCTGCACACGTCAACATTACTTCTGATGGGGCGTTTACATCACAGACTGACGTGCGTGAAGCTGAGCGTGCGATCACAAGCAAAGCACAAACGAATGATGTTAAGTGACTGCTCTTCCGTCTCCCATAAAGAGAAGCCTGTGCTACAAAAATACACGTCTTCCAGGAGAGGGCTCCCTTCCTCCTTGGGCCCCTAAACAACACAATGTGCTTGGGCGGTTGTTAAGCTTACGATGTATGGCTTCAGTGTAGTGTACTTCATTTTCTTTCTCCCACAAATTTTTATTAGAAATGGTGCTTCTTAGCTGGCCTGTGATTTGTAATGATATCTAATTTAACACGAAGTTTATATGTGTACATTTATCTTAGAGTTTTCACATCAATTTTTCAAGGTAGTTCATGATAAAAACCCGTTTCCATCATAGGAAAATTTTGAGAAAGATTGTCCCCCTGTTGGAAATTTCACAAGAAATATTTAAATGAGCAGCATCTTTTCCTGGATCTCTGTCTTGGTGGGATCTTCCTTAAAGCAAATACATTTTACTAGTAGTGGCGATTATATTAAAATTAAAGTATTGATTCAAAAAATTCCCTTTTGCAGGAATTAATTAGCCAGTCTCTTACGATTCGTACTCTATTGGCAAAATGAAAAGTGTATGAGCTTTGAAGTTGGACAAACAGGAACTGAATATGACTTTGTCATTCACTAGAGGTAGAACTTGCTTCTCCCGGCCTCAGACTCTTTACTTAGAAAACAGCTGACCACACAGGATTGCTGCAAGGATTAAACAAGATTATGTAAACAGAGTTTCTAGTCCCTTTTAGGTGCTTGATAAACAAGGAAAGAAAGAAGATCAGAAGGAATATAATCTGACATGCTTGGGAAAGTTGTCTTGGATTTTACCTCATTAGGCTTTTGGCATTCTTCTACCTTCTTCCTTTTTGTCCATCTGCTTCCTAGAGTTGTGTGTCTTTCTTCAAATTTACCTCACTACCCTCTATCCCATTTTGTTTTATTTTCCATGCATCCATTACCGTCCTCTGGCTCTTTGGTGTCCGGTAGACAGTCCAGCAAGATGATTTGATCCAGTGTGTTCTCATTTCCCCCCATTATGGGTTGAATTGTGTCCCTCCCAAATTTCATACATTGAAGTCCCAACTCCCAGTACCTCAGAAGGTGACCTTATTTTGAAACAGTCATTGCAGATCTAATTAGTTAAGATGAAGTCATATTGAAATAGGGGAGGCTCCTATTTCAAAATGACCAGTGTCCTTAAAAAAGGGGAAATCTGGACAGGCATGTACTCAGGGAGAACGCCGTGTGGCCAAGAAGACGGCCATCTGCAAGGAAAGCCCTCAGAAGGAACCAGCCCTGCCAACACCTTGATTTCAGACTTCTAGCCTCCAGAATTGTGAGACAATACATTTCTGTTCTTTAAATGACCCAATTTGTCATATTTTGTTACAGAAGCCCAGCCAAACTAATACATTCCCCAGAGGAAATATAAGCTCTGACTTAGCAGACCAGCTTCAGTTTCTTCACTCCACGGGACCTGTGGTCCTACTTCATTTTGATAAAATCAGTGACATAGGGCTTCTCAATCTTAAGACACACTATTTCTTTCCAACATCACCCAAAGGGAATCTGTCAAAATATTCTTCATAAAGCCCTTGCAAGATCTCTGTGTATGTGCAACACCAACATAAAGAAAGCAGAATGGTCAGGAAATGGTTCGTACGGTTGACATTATGCATTGTCTCCACTATCCAGTGCCCTGTGGTTCTTGATTAGTGTGACATATGGGCAAAAGCATCATGTATGTTCACTGCCACCTCTGTAGGTGGCTACGAGGACACATTGATCTGTCAAAAGGGACAGGAGGCCGTGAAAACCAAGCACAGTCACAAGAAGCCTGCTATTGGTCGGAAGCTCCCCAAACATACTCTTTCTTCCGGGCAGACTTCCGCTTCTCTTCATTGACTTCATGGTTGGCGTCCCGTAGCTTGACCTCACGATCCGAAAGGCTTGCTGGGATGATGTCCAGCTCTAGGTCCTTGTTATCCTACACACAGAGAGATCGTAGACGTCAGCCTGGAGATACTTTGGGAAAGCAACTCACCCGAGTTGGGGGAGGGGGTGGAGGGGAAAAATAGAGAAAGATATCACGGAGAAGGATGAGAAGATGGGCAATGACACAGACTACCACCCACAAGCATGCTTCTTCATGGGATAACTTTCTTTTTCCAAATAAGAAAGAGATAAAATGTTCAGGTCAAATGTTCGGGGCTAATATCCACAGTGAAGAAAAACAACGACCACATTTGAAGAATACTGTCATATTTCCCCAAGGACTTCGGTCCTGATAGAATCTAAACACACACACACACACACACACACGCACACTCACCCAAGATTGGTTATTACGCATTAAAATATATGTGAAACAGAAACACATAAAGACATAAGAAAACTTTCATTCGTCAAGAAAAAAGAATAAAAGCCATTTGTTTTTAATTTAAACCAGCAACTTCCCTTGTCAATAGAAAGCTAAATGATAAAGCAATTACTGAATTTTCTAATTGCCTATCCCTGCTTATTTCAACCACTGTTTCGTATTTATACAGGATGGAAACCTCTAGAAAAAAATCTCACAGGCTAAAGCCTGGGGGAAGACATTAATTCCCCCAATTTTAGTGGTTTGGCCATTTCACTCTCTAGTCTGCCCTGCTTCAGAGCATGAGCCTATTCAAAGATTTAAGAATTAGAAATTGTAGGATTAAATTGCCAGCCTGTATTTAGCTCTTAATTCACAGGTTACTGACCCCTATTATAAAGAACAGATTAAAGTCAGTCTTCCCTTGCTTCGTGGCAAATAGTAACCTCTTTTCAGTTGGAATGTCAAATAGCCTTTGCATGAATTACATCCCTTATTCTTAAAAGAGTACTATTATACATACTGGGGACTCTAATCATTTGCTGATTAACATAATTGGGTGGAAGATGGTACTGATGAAGCCAAGATAAAGTTTTAGTTCTCAAAGTCAACACTTAACTCTACACAGAGAAAAACTCTATTCTGTGTTGGCTACTCATAGACCCCTATCCCCGGCTAGCCAATTGTGCAATATATATATAAGTAGCACTAATCATGGAGGGCTGGAGGCCAGTGGCTTAGCAGCAAGATGCATCCCTCCACTAGAAAAACCACACAAGGCAAGAATTCTGGGAGTCAACAGCTCAGAAACCCTGCTCTGGAAGCCCTGCTTCCTTCCACAGCCATGAGAGCAGCAGTACTGAGGGAGAGGAGAAAGGAGGAGGCTCCAGCCGGGCCACCCCCACACCCACCTCTGTGTTGACTCCTAGGGCTTTCTCCAGGGAGTACCGGTACTTTCCCATCCTCAAGGAGAAGTCTCTGTAATGCTTGTCCACCGTGGTCACCCATTTCCTGATCTCTGTGGCATGAATATGGCCTTTTTCCACAAAGCTATCAGCCAGCTGAATCAGAAGTTTCACCTTCTCCTTTGTTTGCTGCCCCAAAAGATGGTCTTAAGTTACTATATTGCATTTCCTCTCATAGCCCCCACCCCCTTTTCTTCTTCACCGTAGCCACAGACAGCTCATCGCCAGGCTGCTTGGGTTTATATCCCAGGTCTATAACTTACTAGCAGGGAGGTCTTGACAAATTACTGAAACCCTCTGTGCCTGAGTTCCTCCGTCCCTACTGTTATGTAGGGATCATAACAGTACCTCCACCATACAGTTGTGAGCATTACACGGGCTGACAATGCAGAATGCTTAGAACAGCACCTGGAACAGTGCTCACAGAAGGACTCAGGAAGCAGTGGCTGTTGGCCATTATGCTTATCGATGTAAGAATCTCTTACATTAGTACAGTACTATATCAGTTTACAGAGTACGTGAATGTCACATCTGAGACTCATCTGAGTCGTAAAGCATCCCTAGGAGGAAGGTGGAGAGAGGGGATGTGGGCTCTTTGAAACCACGGAGGAAAAAAATCGAGGCTTAGAAAGGCTTAGAGCTTGTCCAAGTTCACACTCCCTGCAAGTGACAGAACCTGTCTGCCTCTGTTCCATAGTTGTTAGTTCTCTCTCCTCTCTGTACTGGCCTGAAGTTGGCTTTCTAAACGTCAGATAAGGTGGACTACGCCAGGATCTGATGAAATGCTACTAGCAGCTTTAAGAATAAACTCTGTTCCTTTGACCACGAGGATCCTGTCCTTAGTTTCCATGGAGAAAGGGAGAAAAGAATGACTGAAGCTAGTATCCATTGCTGGCCTAAGTAAGATGGAGCTCTGACATGCATTGGTTAATTTCATTTCTCACAACAGTTTGCTCAAGGTCTACTCTGTCCACACTACTCTGCAGAAGGTTGTACGGACACTCTGGGGGCGGGGCTTAAACAAAAGAGGGAAAGAAGATACTCGTATCCCCCAAACAGTCTCATCTCGAGAGGGGACAAGATTTTCACAGAGAGTACTTAAAGAACTCAGGGCACTATGAATTGAATGTCAAATAGAGAAGCATGTATAGTTAACACTGGGGGAATTTTAAAACAGGAAAACAATTAAAGGTGGGCCGACCCAAGCAGAGAAGTTCTCATGGGAGAGGCGGGACTTACGTTGGGTAAGATACAGAAATAGAAGGGATGTTCAAACAAGTAAGCATTTGCTCATCTTTTTATCTTAAGTTTGGGTTTTGAAACTCTAAAATATATCAGGGAAGTCTAATAGATTTTAAGAGGAAGGAAAGACTGTTTAAATAATATTCTGAGAAGTAAAATTATCTTTTGGACTGGAGGAAAGTAGATCCAAGGTTTGGATCATGCCACAGTCTAGATAACTGAGGGAAACTGAGGCAGAAAATCACTGGGGGACAGGTAGAAAACACAGAAGAGCCTTTCTCATCCTCTCTTGCCTTTCCAGGCTCATTACAGCCCCTCCCCAGCCACTAACCCTCCCAAGAAATGCCAGAGGCAAGCAGAGAGGACTTAGCCGGCCACACGGCCAGGGTGACTCACGGTCCGGCTCTCCAGCAACTCACTCAACACATCTGAGTCTCTCCTATCTCAGGACAGTGAGTTGGTACCCCACAGCTGGGAGACAAGGGGCCAGAAGAACTTTGGCACGAAGAAAGGAAAGTGGGTATGAGGACAGGAGGAACATCTCCTTAGCCACGAAAAGGCTAAAAAATAGTAGCATTGGCAACTAACTGATTAAGAAGATACCTGGTGTCCTAAAGACTTCTATCTTACTGCATTTAGGGGTTTTTCTTCCCCCCCTGGAGGGGGGAGACACACATATATAATATATATATATGTATATATTTGCTATTTACTTAAAATAGAGATTAATTTTTGCAGCTATAATCAAGAAATCCATCTTTAGGGGCTGCCAGATGGCTCAGTTGGTTAGAGCGTGAGCTCTCAACAAGGTTGCCAGTTCAATTCCCGCATGGGATGGTGGGCCACGCCCCCTGCAACTAAAGATCGAAAAACAGTGACTGAACTTGGAGCTGAGCTGCACCCTCCACAACTAGATTCAAGGACAACGACTTGGAGCTGATGGGCCCTGGAGAAACACACTGTTTCCCAATATTCCCTAATAAAATTTATTTAAAAAAATTACTTTAAAAAAATAGTATGGATGCGATATTGTGGACAAAAGGGAATGTTTGGGAAATATAATTCATCTCGGTTTTTCTTTCTTTTCCTTCCTTCCTTTGATCAGTTAATATTATACCATCTTCCCTTAATCAGTGAGCCTTCCTCTGAATATGGTTTTTTAAAAAGTCCTTTCAGTGTCTTTAGCACATTTCATAAGTCTTTAAGATTTAGTCTTGGTATTACTCTTATAATTTCATTATAACCTTTAATTTGCCTTTCACTGCTGATATTCCTTGTATTTACTGATATATTCTGTGTAAATAATGAACCTATTGAGTTCTCTGCATGGGTAAATAATTCTCTTCATATTCATTCCACGTGGAGAGTTTGTCATTATATATGAATAACTAAACCTTTCAAAAATATCCATCACATGTGAGCTATATTCCTCTTAAGAGTCTCAGAAACAGAACTATCCCCATCTTTTATCTGAACTTTTTAGGTTCTACTTGTCTCAGTCTGAAGTGCCTCTATGACATGCCAATGTTCCTTTCCTCGCAATCTGAATTCCAAGACATAATTCAGTTTAGCTAAGGCTTCAATAACTTTCATTATTACTTAATTCTCTTTTTTTAATAATAATTTAGTCCAGTTTATCTCATAGCTTCTTTCAGTTTCAGAGATAAAATTGCCAGTTTGAAAAAGTGTTTTCTCAATACCATTACTCATTGGAAAATGTAAATCAAAACTACAGTCAGAAACCACTTCATATCCTCAAGGATGGCTACATAAAAAAATGGATGAAAGCAAGTGTTGGAGAAGATGTGGAGAAGTCAGAACTCATACATTGCTGGTGGGAATATAAAATCCTGTAGCCACTTTGGAAAACAGTTTGGCAGTTCCTCAAAAGTTAAACAGATGCTCCATGTGACTCAGCCATTTCACTCCCAGGCATATACCTAAGAGACCTGAAAACGTATGTTCACACCAAAACTTGTGCACAAATGTTTACAGCAACTGATAGCCCCCAAATTGGAAACAACCCAAATGTCCATCAACTAATGAATGGATAAATAAAATGTGGTATATCCCTACAATGGAATACTGTTCAGCCATAAAAAAATAAAGTGCTGATACATCTACAGCATGGATGAATCTTGAAAACATTATGCTACGTGAAAGAAGCCAGATACAAAAGACTACAGATTATATGATTCCATTATTTCCTTTATATGAAATGTTCAGAACAGGCATATTTATAGAGATAGAAAGTAGATTAGTGGTTGCCAGGGGCTGAAGGGAAGGGGCTGGGGGGGTGACTGCTAACAGATGTGAAGTTTGTTTTCAGGGTGATGAAAATGTTCTGGAACTAGACAGTGGCAATGGTTGCATAACCTTGTGAATACACTAAAAACTACTGAATTATAAAAAATGAAAAACAAAATACTTTTTAAGAAATTTTGCTTTTAGAAGAAATGGAATTCTTCCAGATGTCGAAGATCATTAAGCTTTCCTGTCACTGTGTGCCTTGATCCCTTGTAAATTTGAAACCCCCAATAGGAAAATACGATCTCCCAACTGGACAGTCTATAGCATACCACAACAAGAAAATTTTGTTTTCGTCTTATTCTCACCCATAGTCTCTTCATCTTATTTTTATTCTTACCTTTGGGGATTGTTATACAGCAAATACTTTTCTATATTCAGTATTTCTCCTAGTTGAACTATTTTTTTGGGGGAGCAGAATACGTATATTCTGAATATGTATAACAATTCAATACTTTATTGCCCTGTTCGATCACGAGATCCACCATAGTGTCTTCTGCTTTCAGGTCAATTTGGTTTCCATTTCAAGTTAAGTTTATTGGTTACTAAGCTTAAAACCCAAGATGGCTAGTTAAAGGCACTCTGCCTCAGGGAAATGGGGCTGGGATGCTCAGGACACTGAGACCTGCCATCAGAAACTCCTCAGCTGGGATTGTTATTCTCCAGATATTCTAACAACAAATAGCCCTGAGACTTGCAACCTGATAGGTGGGGGAATGAATTCCTATGAACAGAAATAGTTATGAGGGAGAAATAGTTATGAGGGAGACAATCAAAGTAAAGGGATCATATTAAATATAGTAATATATTCGGGAGGAGGGGGCGTTTTCAAGTCTCTCCAAATTTCTTTTTATCCCTTATGTTCACAAATGTCTGTGGCCTCACTTCAATCCATAAGATACAGTCAGGTAAGTGAATAAAGCATGCTTCTTGCCCTTCGGGAACCCACTGGTTCATACAGATGATGAGAACAGGACAGTCCGTACCAGACGCCTTAAGGGTTATACAGATAACAAGGGCTGTAGGGCAGCAAAGGGCCAGGTCACATCCCGGCATGTAGGCAGGATTCCAGAGGAGGCGTCACTGAAATGGAAAGATGGGCTCTGAAGAAGTACAGACAAAAGGGAAGGAAGGATATTCTGGACAGAGAAAGGGTATGAAAAAGGTACAGAGGCAAGAAAGTAGATCACGTATCCTTAGAGGGTAAGAAATCCTCCACTCAGCTGGAACATAAAATTTGCATAAAAAAATAACTGAAGCCAAAGCTGGGTGGCAAGGTGGCACAGACGTAGAAGTTGTCGAGTGCTGGCCTGAAGGCACTGGAGAATCCTTCAAGTTCTTGATCTGGGTGGTAACGTGACCATAGGAATGTTTTAAAGATGAACAGCACCAAAGAGCAGGATGGATGGGAAGGAAGGAAAGGCCAAAAGCATGGGACCTAATTAGGGTGGTAACAATGTAAGTAGAAAAGAGGAGAAAGATAGGAAGAAGATGGTAAAGGAAGGATGAATTAAACTGACTAAATGATTCTCCATATTGTCCCTTTGGTTAAGGACAGATTCTGCTCCCAGGAAGTTCTGAGTATCTGCTGTGATCCATCTATGGGAGTAGGAACACCAGCGGAGCTGATCCTATTCAGATTAAAAGTTCATTATTTTTAAAAGCGGGGCAGATAGATGCAAGGTGTATAACTCAACAGCCATTTTCATTTGGATTTGAAAAGGGTTCTGTACACCTGCCACCTTCCTGGTGCTGTTTGTTCTGGCTGGTATTGAAATGAGTCTCTGAACTGACAGCTTTTCACATGGGATGAAAAGGCCCCGAGGCTCACAAGGACACAGGGGAAAGGCTCCCCACTATCAAGGGTTCATAGTGAAAGATTCATCAAGTGGATAACCGCTTCTGAAATAGCAGATCAGGAATGAGACGAAGGGCCTCATTTTGTCGAAGCAAACGAGAGGAACATTCGCCATAGTGTCAGAGGGCTCTCTGGGTAGGACGGGCATTAAGCGATGACAAGAAAGGTGCCTCCATGGCCGGGAGCCCACGTGAGGGAGAAGGACGCTACAAAGAGGGAGCTCAGACAGATCAGATTTTCATTCAAACCCAAGGCTCCTCAGATTGAATCCTGGCTGTGAAAACAGATGAAAATGAGACGTCATCCTTTCATAGCATTCTCTGCCTCAGTGTGAATGGGGGTGTGAGGGGGTGTGGTATGTGCAATAGTGCTCCCCAGTCTGGCTCCTTTGCAGGTCTGTGGCCAGATGCAAGTCCAGTTGACCCTTGAACTGTGTAGGGTCCACCTACACACAGATTTAAAATCAACGGTAGTCAGCTCAGGGAATAAACTCCCCTGCTTTGTGAACCCACGCATAGCCACTGGCCCTTCCCATAAAGCGCACTTCCCAAACCATTCAAATTTCAAGAACGTGTGGCTAAGTGTAGATGTTCACACATGCCATGTACATGTCACGTGAATACCTCCCTTCGCCTTATTGGGCCTGGAGGAACATAGCACATTTCAGAACCTGGCGCACGAAGAGGAGTATGTAGAAGCAGTGACTCCCCATATACAGATGTTCTACCCAGCCGCTGCAAGTCTTTGGGTATTCGGGTTTCCAAGGAGACAATCCTACCTGTGCTTCCCCCCTTGCCACTGTGATTAAGCGTTTCTGTATAGAGAGGCTGCTTTCCCTTCTGCAATGTGACACTGGCCAGACAGGGGAGGGCTGGGTGGATGTGGGGAGGGTTCCTGGATGCTTCCTACCTTGGCAGGCACCCTGAATTCCCCATATTCTTTCAGCAGTTCCTGAGTCTCCTCTGTGGTCTCTCCGGTGGAGGTATGTGTTGAGAGGTAATATTCACCTGTTTCTTGGATCCAGTCCAGCGCCTGTTGGAGGAAACAGCCCACCCCGTTCCCCAAAAGCCAACTGTCAGTAGGAAAACATGCCCTGCTACCATGGATCAGTTTGTGATTTTGGACCGGGTGATGGACCCAGGAAATGCTGACATGATTCGATGAGTATGTAGCTTAGAATTGATGATTTTATGAATGAGCCCTCACTTGTTAGACTTGGAACAGCTCACCAGCAAAGAGTGTCTTGCCCATTAGACTGGCCCAGTTTCATTGTGAGTTAGGGGCAATCTGCCCCCAGAATCTCCTCCCAACTCCTGGTACCAAACTCTGAATCGAGTGCCTGGTAAAGGCTGAATGGCTGGTAGGCAACAGCCTGTTCTCTTTCCTCTGTTCACCCCACCTCCCAGCTCTGTGCAGTCCCTATGACTGAGGGGAAGCCAGGGAAAGCTCTGAACATACCTGTTTAGCACTGCGCTCAAACACCACGTATTGCTGGCATTGGTCTAACCGCCGCTTCTTCAAGGTCCAGAAGTGCAGGACGCGATTTTCCCTCTGTAAGAGCTCACTCAAGATAGCTGCAGGGCAGAGGTGAGAGCTGGTCACGGGAAAGCCCAGCCGCTTTGGCCCCACGCCCCAGGTACTAGATAATTGGGACCGTCACACCTCCTTGTAGGACTAATCCAGGCATCAGAAGCAAGGGAGCAAAGCTTGGTCCAGAGAGAATTTCCCAGAGGGAAGCAAAATGGGGGAGGCTGGGGTGAGAGCTTGCTGATGAGGGTCATTATTTAATGGGGGAAGAATATGTACCCAGGGTGACTTAAAAGTGGCCCTGATTTTCCTCACACCAAAGCTAGTTCTTGATGGTAAGAGACCATATGAAGCGTCAGTCCCTAAAACAACAACTAACTCAATAGGCCCCTGGAGCCTGTAAGAGTGAATGGACTTGCCAGGAATTCCAGCCCGTGTTGAGCAGTTCTAGGAGGAAGTGGGAGGGAACAATGGCAAAAAGGCTGGTAGAGCTGCACGGATAACTCGCATCGTGGGCCGCACTGTCTGCCCTGCACACAAGGTTGTGCACACAGCACTTTCACAGCCAGAGGCTCAGTTTTAAAACTTCAAAATCACAGGCAAAGGGAAGCTGTGTTGGAATCACGTCCACAGGGAATCATGTCCACAGGGAATCATGTGGCTAGGCCCAACTTCCATGTTGTTTTGGATCCGATCATAATAAAAGCTAAAAGCTGGTCTCGTGTTGCCGCTAACGATATTAAGTGTGAGGATAAGAATAAGGCACGTGGAACCACCGTGGGCCATGGCAGGTGTTTGTCCATGTTGCTTCCCTCCTTGCTTCTCCTGTTGAAGAGCAGCTGGCTACATGGATAGATTTCCTACGTGTTTTAATAGTATGTTCTACGCTTGAAGCAATCAAATTTATTTTGTGCTATGTCCGCCTCCTGCTTGCTGCTAGCTATATTAGATACCAATAAAATACACAATGATGACGATATGAAAAATTAGTATTTGTTAAGCCCTCACTGTGTGGCAGGCACATATTTTCGCAATACCTCATGACGCATGCGTGCACCGTTATGATCTCCATTCTATGATGACGAAACTGAGGTTTAGAGAGGATGCGTGGGTAACTTGCCCAGGTCATTCAGACAGAAAGGAGCAGAGATGTTTGACCTCAGAACCTGAGAGTCTTTAGCCACTTTGGTTTCCAGTGTTATTGGGGCTGTAAAACACAAGTTACTGAGCTCTACAAAAAGGCTGCACCCCAAATTGCAGTGTTTATACTTTTTATACTTATAAGTTTTTGTTGATTTTGTGTACTTTTAATGCTCCATGGAAGTTTGGATCTCTCCTCCCTTAGGCTGAGAGCTTGGACGGGTCCCCTGATTCACCTCTCCCTACATCTATGCCTTTGTCATGTAACTTTTTAGTCCAAAGAGACAAAGTGTACTTTCTCATCCCGACCTGGGCTGGGCCATATGACTTGCTTTGGCAAATGAGTTGGTAACACAAGCAGGGGCTCGAAATGTGCTTCTGCACTGACACTGCCCCTTGTATCTCTGCCATCAACACTATAAGAACATCTCCTGGGTAACTGCTGCCACTGAGGTCCCAGAACTAACACACGTGGAACAGACAAGCAGACAACCTGCAGTGAAGGAGCCGGGCCAGGCAGACTTGCAGCCTGCAGCAGAATTGCATTGCTGAGCCCAGCCAAGACAGCCGTTCCCCAGCCAACAGTCACTTAAACGGTAAGTGCTTACACTTGTATACCACTGAATTTTTTGGTTGTTATGCAGCAATAATTGCTCCTGCAACAAAAACTTAAAATAAGTGGCACTGGCTTTGGGTCCAGGCAGCAGGTGGAAAGGAAACAGATACAGAAGAGAGTGTAGGCCCTGCTCAGGTGGATGCTTCAGTTGGGCAGATGAGTTGCGAACTTGTGTTTCCGTTCGTCTTTTGTATCTCGTTGTCAGAGTTCTGCTTAATGCAGCTCCCTCTCAGGTGGCTGAGAGAATCAACTCAGGTCAGGCAAAAATCCTTAAGAGTTTCAGGTTTCATTTCCCTCCGTCCAGAAAGCTTTCCTATGGGCAACAACCCGCCTTCATCCCCACGAAGGCGTGGCGTACCCTGCTCTCCCGGGCTGCCTGCCACTCTTAGCGCGTTGAGATGTGGAGGGAGAGCGCGTTCTCAGCAGGCAGCTGGCCTCACCAAGCTGCCACCTGCATTCAGAAGTCAGAACGCAGGCTCTGAAATGTGCAGGAAGGGGAGGGAGACAGAATGCCAGCTACCCACAGGGTCGCTCAACCACAAAGAGCACATCTGGAAAAGGAACCTGCTTCCCTCTTCTCTCTAGGGAACTTCGATGTCTAAATTTAATTCTTCCAATTGGCCTCTGATCTTTTCACTTTCTGAGCTCTCTGAGCGGGGAGGGAGGCTCTTCTTAAAGCAGCTTCTTAAAGCCCCTCCCACTGTCCACTCTGCAGCTCTCCAGTCCTGCCTCCCCCGCCCCCAATCCAAGTCAATTCTGGTTCCCTCCCTAGCCTTGGTCCCAGGGTTCTATTTCTCTGCTGTGTCAAGAGGACATTTGTTAAATTCTGCACCCATTCAAAGGCTAATTTCTGTATGGTCCAGAGTAAGTGATTCCACCATTAATAATTTAAACTTAATTTGGTCAGCTAATAAGCAGTTTTTAAAGGTACTGATTTTTTTTCAAACAATTATAGACCTTATAGAATTAAGAGAGACATTAAAGATTATCTAGACCAGTACTTATCTAAATTTTTGTGCACGCACATCACCTGGTTGGGGTGAGATAGGGAGAGCTCTTACCCAAATGCAGGTTCTGAATCAGTAGCTTTAGGTGGGGCCTGATATTCTGTGTTTCTTACAAGCTCCCGAGTGATGACAGTGTTGCTGGTATGGGGACCCCATTTGGAGCAGCAAGAGTCTAGACACCCCTTTTCAGTTTTAAATAAGAAAACTGATGTTTTGAAAGCTTAAGCAGTAAGTACGACAGCCAGGATTAGAACTTGGTTTTGTGATTCTCAGTCCACGTGGTCAGTCTTCCCAGGCTAGTGAAACCCTGGCATGTTGCTGTGTAGAATGTGGGCCACATTGGGTTATTTACATTTAAATTGACTAATATTCAATAGAAGTACAAATTTGCTCTGGGCACATGTCAAGTACTCAACAACCATATATGACTAGTGTCTACTACATTATACAGCATCGATACAGACCGCTTCTGTTATTTCAGAGAATTCTATTAGATAGCACTGCTCTAGACTCTAAGATAAATGAAAACGTTTGGGGAAAATTTTAGCCTCCTTTTTCCCTTCCAAATCTTGATGTATGTTTAAAAAACTTCCCATGCATTGCCACAGCCCGTGTCATCCCACGTCCAACTTTTTCTTATCCCAGGAGAAGAACCAGGAAATCGGAGATTGCATGAAGACAAGGGACACCGCCTCTGGCCTGTGCTGCTGACGTGGCTCGTGGCCGGCACGTCTCACACTGACCTTTCACTTGCTGCTCAGGTCCCCGAGTGTGGCTGGCGGCACTGGGCATACTGACGTTGTTTCTGTGGATGTACTTGAGAAACACCTCCGCGTTCCGCCGTGCCAAGGTGCAGGCCTGAGGGAGACAGAGGTATGAAGCCACCACACATAAGGGCTGGTCCGGCAGGTGCACGGGATCCAAGATAACGGAGCAGGGGCTTCTGGAGCTCTGGGTGAGCCGAGCATTGGAGAACACTCTGCTTCACGGACACTCCCATCCCAATGCAGGAGGCTCATGCTTTTACTGAGTAAAGAACTACTCCCGATGCCTCTCCCCTTTCCATTACAGACAAAAATCACACGTCAGCCATCCCTTGTCTACTGCATGTTGAGTCAGTATTACTAACTTCACTCTTAGGCTGATTTTCCTCTGCCACCAGAATGCCTCTTATATGACCACGGGTGTAAGCCACTTTAACATTAGTTTAACTTAGACTCGAGAAAGCAAAGTTGGGAAACACACCTATTCACCACACATTCCAAATCTAAATGGATATGACCCACATTTAAAAACTTATTTGTCGGGCGGCTGTATAGCTCAGTTGGTTAGAGCCTGAGCTCTGAACAACAGGGTTGCCGGTTCAATTCCCACATGGGCCAGAGAGCTGTGCCCTCCACAACTAGATTGAAGACAACGAGCTGCTGGAGGAGTGGCCGGATGGCTCAGCTGGTTAGAGCTCGAGCTCTCAACAACAGGGTTGCCGGTTCAATACCCACATGGGATGGTAGGCTGCACCCCCTGCAACTAAGATTGAAAATGGTGATTGGAATTGGTGCTGAGCTGCGCCCTCCATGGCTAGATTGAAGGATGACTTGGAGCTGATGGGCCCTGGAGAAACACACTGTTCCCCAATAAAAATTTTTTAAAAATTTATTTGTCCATCAAATCCACCCTCATCTCAATACCACTAATAAATATCCTATTGCTGGGAAATATTGCTGTAAGTAAAGGCATAAGAGCTGTTATATTACCTCTTTTAAGCTCCCAAGAGCAGTGGGTGGCAGAGAGGACAGGTCTGTCCCAAGTTGATGTACCCATGGAGGAAATTGAGGCCCAGAAAGGGCCGGGGTCATGAATTAAGTCGGGGTTAGCATCCAGGTCTACTGACAATATTTCTAGTTTCTCTCAAGACCACAGGTGTTCTGAATTTCTTTAAAAAGCAGCTTTTTCCTGATTATAGAAATAACACATAGTAGTCCACTAAGTTTTAATCCATAGTTTTCAGAATTAAATGATCTCTAGACAAAACTGTCAAATTTTAAAATCTTTTTACATTTAGTTTCCGATTCTACAAAGTAGACAGTAAAAAAATTATTTTAAGTACTGCATTAACAATAATGGCTTCTGGGAATTCTGGTAAAAGACTGCTGGGAAGTCTTTTACCTTATCTAGACGCCCATGAATTTAACAGCTGGATGGTGGTCCAATGCTAAAAACTCCAAAAGAGATCAACGAATGCACACAAATGGAGAGCTCGAGGTCCCATCCATTGGGCATATACTTCCCACAACAATAGGGAGTTTCTCAAGTATGGTTTTAGGTACATACAGAAAACATCACACCAAACATCTTCTTTTTTTCCTTCTTCAAAAGAAATATTTAGTTTTATGAAGAAATACCTTTATACTTCTATTTAAAATCTTTTTGATATGCTCTAATTAAGTTGTTTTGTTTAATTTTTTTTTTGTATAATAGAGAAGACTTTTAAAATCATCTTAAGCCCTGTATAGAAGAATTTCTATTGCATCTCATTAGTCAGAGCTGATCACTAAGGGTTCTGATTGAATGCAGACACCAGACAGGGAGGAGGGCAGGGGAAGGCCATCTTGAAAGAAAGAATAAAAATAAAACTCAAAGAGGTGGTTAAGTAGAGAATATCCCTCATAAAAGAAAGGCAGTTAATTATAGAATCGTAGAAAGTCAGTGACAACATGTCAGCATATAAAAATTCTCTTTTGTACTTTCAGAAACCTGAGAGGAAGCAGAACATGAAAGCAAGGAATTTGAGAGTGAATGGAACCTTTAGATGAGTTTTAACACATAAGACTCTGCCAGAGAGAAGATCAAAGGCTGGAGGAAAGAGGGTTAGGAGGACTTCCCATATCAGCTGAAACTCTGTTAGCAGCAGGCCGGGGCTCTATTAAAAACAAAACAAACAAAATAAGGTAGTTCTCTTTTCTGACAGAACAGTGTTACATTTACTGGTAATTGATGGTTGTCAGCTTGATAAAGAAGTAAGATGTCTAAATGTATTTCTTTAATTCTTGCCTTAAATTTTGCGTCATCTGGTTATAAACAATTTACTTGAATATTATTTTATATCTGGGCTTATATAGTTCAACGGAAATATTTCTATAAATCAAACACTGTTGTGAAAGTATGTATTTTTTTCCGTTAACATCCATGGGATATCAAGATATTGGCACATGGCGTCAGTAGTAATGGTGGATTCTAGCTGCCTAATTATACAAAAGGTGCTGAGGGAAGTAAATAATATTTAAAGTGTGACCTTTCAACTTTTCAAGTTAACCAGCCAACATCTTCTCTACAAATGCCTCCTTTTAGAACTTGGAGTTTGGCAGAGAAAGAGAAAGGAGGAAACGGGAGGAGGAGGAGGAGGAAGAGAGCGGAAGCTGGTAGATGAAAGAACAGGCTCACGCCCCAGACCTTGCATGACATGTGCTCTGACCTTGAGAAAGGCCTCCTTTTGTTCCAGATGTTTACTGATGAGTGGAATGACATGGTCAATCTCTGCTGCTGGTCCCAGTTTATCTCGTCCACCGCACCAATCCTCATCTCTCCGGTATTCTTGCTCTAAGCTCTCCAGCACGCTACAGACCTAATGAATCATGGAAGAAAAGACTCAGTAAATTAATCTGTTGGGAAGTATTTTACGAGGACCTTCAGCCGAGAGAAGCCTGCCCAGGGGCACAATTTTCCATTTGAAGTTCAGTTTGTAGGTTTAGGGTGTGCAGTGCCCCTGGCGTGTGTGAGAGAAGTCCAGGAGGCAGTGCGAATCCAGCATCTGGAGCTCGGGGGACAGATTATGAGATATGGATTTTGGAATCATCTTCTGACAGTCAATGGCTGAAAGCTGAAGATGGCATCACCTAAGGACAGTATATAGAGTACAAAAGATAAAGAGACTAGTACCTTGGGGGGTTTCAAAGTGTTTGTATATTGCTATCACCTTACCATAACTCTGTGAATTAGGTAGCACAGGAAAAAGAAGTTTTGAGAAGACACTGGGGTTGCCCAACCATCTCTACTTGCCCTATAGGAAGTAGCCTCAACCAGAGGTCAAGGAGGCAGCTGCCGATGTTATGGGATGTATGGGCCATAATTGAATATTATGTTTTCCTTCCTTGGGGAAAAATATCCCAGCAAAAAGGTCTCAAGGTACTACTTATAACGCAATGGCATTTCCAGGCCTTCTACTGCAAAAGGTCCATTTCCTTCAGAGTGGTAACCGACTTGAGTTAAACTAAAAGTGAGTTAAGAAGCTTTTCAGTTCAAAAATTGCTGAGAGGCCATGCTCTAAGAGTGACCTTATAAATGAATTCCCAGGAGAGCAAAAGCATTTCGAATGGGGCTCGGTGGGGAAGTTCGGTTGAGTGTAACAGTAGGAGACCCAGGGCAGCCTGGAGTCAGGGCCTAGGGAAGGAGGCAGGAAATAGAAACTCATATTCCTGTACTTGCCTTCTATAGGCTCTGATTACTTGCTTGGCTAGGACAGCAGGGGAGAGCAGCTATAAGCGTCCTCTGTCTGAGAAAGTCATCCCTTTTGATGAGCGGTGTGGCATTGGACAGGACGTTTATTGAGTTATGAACTGCGCTAAAAGATGTCCCAGGAAGAACACCCTCGTGGCCAACATGCTTCCCATGACATGACAGTCCAGTCCCTCAGCTCTAGCCGACTTCTTTAGCACCAAGCATATTTCTTTAGACAAGGCATGAAAACATTCAGGAAGGCTCACGCAAGTCTTGAGAGAAATGCTAAACATTCAAAAATTTTAAGAAAAAGAGTACTTGACACTTGCCCCATGATAGTATTGGACTTAACACCAATCAATTTGGAAGTTGAAAAGATTACCAAGCATAAATCCTTTTTAATTTAATAGATGGAGAAACAGAAATCTAGAGGGAGAAAGTGACCTTGGGCAAGGTCAGTTCAGGACCCAATTTCTTGACTCTTAATCTAATGCTCGGTCCTATTTAGCATCTTGATCCATCTCAAATTAAAATTCGTGTATGACAGGGATTAAGCCTCATTTTTACATGAATATTGAGTTGTCTAGCATCATTTGTTTAAAATACATTGCTTATGAAATTGCTTTGTCGAAAATCAACTGACTGTATAGGTGCGGGCCTGCTTCTGGAACCGCTGTTCTGTTCCATGTTGTCTATTTTTACACCAATACCATTCTTGATCATCACAGGTTTGGATTAATTCTCAAAATCAGGTAGCATTACTCCTTCGATGTTGCTCTTCCTTTTCAAGATTGTTTTGGCTACTCTAGGTTCTTTACATTTCCATATAAATCTTAGGAACAGCACATCAATTATTATTTTAAAAGCTTGCTGGGATTGTGTTGAATTTATAGGTCAACCAGGGAAGCTCTTTATCATCTCAGTCTGCTCCGCTCACTTCCATGGCCCTCAAGGGCATCAGCTCTCTGAAACAACTGAGAGAAGGACTGAGAGAAAGTGTGGAGACTGGAGACTGGAGATTGGCTGCAGGGCCCTTGAAAGACATGTTATATTTACTCCAAGACACTTTCCCCTGGTCCCTAAAGTCACCCATAAGAGAATGTTTCTTTGATCTATTTCTACTAGGAAGCAACTGGAATGAGGAAAAGTATTTTACACTGAATAAAATTACTCCTGTTTTGGGCTGGCCCCGGTGGCTCAGGCGGTTGGAGCTCTGTGCTCCTAACTCCGAAGGCTGCCGGTTCGATTCCCACATGGGCCAGTGAGCTCTCAACCACAAGGTTGCTGGTTCTACTCCTCAAGTACCGCAAGGGATGGTGGGGAGCGCCCCCCGCAACTAAAATTTAACATGGAACTTTGAGCTGAGCTGCTGCTGAGCTCCTGGATGGCTCAGTTGGTTGGAGTGCGTCCTCTCAACCACAAGGTTGCAGGTTGGACTCCTGCAAGGGATGGTGGGCTAGCAACGGCAACTAGCAACGGCAACTGGACCTGGAGCTGAGCTGCGCCCTCCACAACTAAGACTGAAAGGACAACAACTTGACTTGGGGAAAAGCCCTGGAAGTACACACTGTTCCCCAATAAAAGTCCTGTTCCCCTTCCCCAATAAAACAATCTTAAAAAAAAAAAAAGTTACTCCTGTTTTAAACCTCTATTTCATGAAAAGAATTTCCTAACAGCACCCAAACCATTTAAAAATTCCTCTTAGCCCTTGCGCATATTGCTGCATAGATGTAATGGAAATGGGTCTGTATCTTTATGGCCCTGTTGTATCTATTTCCGGCCTTTGCTCTCACAGCTGCACCATCTTACCAGTTAGGCTCATAGTTCTCCAATGACAGAGAGAGAGCTGTGTGTCCTCCATTAGACTGGAATCCCCACGAGTAAAAGAGCTGTATGTTTTTCAAGCAATGCGCAGTGCCTGACTGTGGTAGATTACATTTTGTTCAGCAAATTGTCACTCTCCTCTCCCAACCTTTATAGGAGGCATACACTTCCCTGCTTCACTGATGTTGGCTTGGCCATATGACTTTTGGCCAAAAGGATGGTAGAGCATGTGACATAAGCAAAGACTTGAAATGCACTTGCACAGTAGATCTTGGGCTCTTGTACTCCCACCTTTCACCATAAATGTGCCCCAAGTAGCTGCTCGTCAAAGAGGATGAGATACATGAGAACAGATCTAGACTCAGCCTGTAGCTTGGAGCCAGTTCTATCAAGCTCAGCCAAGACCAGCTGAATTCCAGATAATTAAGCAAACAAAATAAAGGCTTATTGTGTTATACTACTGAGTTTTAGAGTGATTTGTTACACAGCATTATTGTGGCAATAGCTAACTGATACACCACTCCAATCTACCATTCAGCATACCCCCCTCCAATTTCTATTTCAACAGCTAGATCCAATGAGTTCAAGAAATCTATAAGTAACAAATCATATGGTCTACGTCTTCAATGGAAAGCATTATAAGGAAGCCAACCAGGGCGTTGCCACAAATCATTCTTCCACTCTCAAAGGTTAGTACCAAGGGGCCTGGCTTCTTGCTACGGTAGCTACTGCAGATTTGCAGTGTGAGGCAGAAAATAATCCTCCTCCAATCTCAGGCCCACACAACCCACAGCCCTTTTCCCTCACCTGTTCAGAAGTTTTGTAGAAGGCCACAGAGGCGTTGACCAGTTTCAGCCGGTCTTCCATCTTCAGCATGAGCTGCTGCCAGTGGAGCGCCACCTTCTCAGCACATTCCCGGATGGCGTCCGCGTCGTAATGGCCAGCCTGGAGCAGCGCCTCAGCTTTCTGCTGTACCTGCAGGGCGCTCTGGTGCGTCTTCTGCAAGGAAGTGGCATGAAAGAGGGACTGGGCACAAGGGGAGGAGAGAGAGATCCATGGGAACGACCCAGGCGTGGTATGGGAGGGGGTGGAGTGAGGCGTGAGTGGAGAGATGCAGAAAAGTTAAAGAGCTTTAGATGACTGATTCAAACAGTTTTCCCGACGAGTAATACATCATTGCTTTTAAAGCACACTTAAAAGAAAATAAAAAAAAATACGATCCATTCTCATTAACTGATTGCTCAGGTCCCTAACTCCTACCCCCACTCCTTTCTCTTCTACTTGTATCACTGCGTTTTAGAGACGGTTCAGTTTCTGTGGCAGAGAAACAGCAGTTGTGTATAACTCTGCTCTCTGAATGGTTCATGCATTAGTGAAATTTCCTTTTTGACTCTCGTCAGAAAATTGTTCCTCATCACGTGTTTTCAAAGGAGGTTACTGCTGCAGTCCCATTTTACAGATCAAATAAATACTGCACATAAACAACAACAACAACAAAAAACAACCCCACGTAACACACATCTGAGCCAACAATGCAATCATTTTAAACATTAATCATCAGTTGAAAAGGATTCCAGTAGAAGGAATACATTTGTCAGGTTAATAAAGCAGGAAAGGAGCATCTCACCCCACCCCCTGGTTTCCTCACCAAGGGAACAGAGCAGCACGGCAGACAGTTCAGCTCAATACGTAATCCCCACATCACTGCATTACTTGTGCTTGCCTTTAGGCTAATATATACATTGTAGAAGGTTTATTTTCTTATTCAGGCTACATGTGGTTTGCATTCTCTGAGTTTACATTAACTGTAGGAGGCGGGGAGACCAGGCTGGAGGACTGGGTGGCAGGGAGAGAGCCAAGTGGGATCACAGCTTATTAAAATAAAACACTGATATGGATGAGCCACACGACTTCAAAGAGCTAATATTATCCTAGCTTCCACTGCTGGGATCCCATCAACCCAATGCCATGGTACTCATTTGGCCTTTGCACGCTTAGGAGTGCATAGCTCGCTGGCAGTGACCGTTAGTCACTGAAGCCCAGAAACTGACTCCAGAATTCTTCCTGCCCTTCGTGTTGGGCAGTCGTGCTGGGGCAGTGCCCGAGAGCAAATCCACTCTGCACTCCCAGTGAGTACAACCTCCCTCCTCTATACCTCTACCAACGCCCTCACCCTCATCCCAGATGGTAGTCTACACAGTCCTATTTATTACTCCCAGGCTATCAACCCCCTCCTGGCTTCCCTTCTCCATCTCCTGAATCTGCACTCAGAATGAGCTCTGGCAGCATGACCTCCTCGAGCGACATCCTCATGTATTCCATTGCTTAGCCTTCCATCCTGAAGACCACATCAGTGTTTGGGTTCCCCATTGCTGACTGCAGCTAGAAAAAGTAAACTAATGGGTAGAAACGATCCATTGTAAACTCTGGTTTCTTTCTCTGTTTTAGTGATTGCCACCATTTTCTTTTCCTGTCTCTTCAATGCAGAGGTACCCAAATGTCCATCCTTGCTTCTTGCTCACTTCTGCAGAGCTCTCGTCTATTCCCTTGGCGTCTATTAGCTCCTCTTTGTAAACGATTCCCCAAGCTATGTTTCTCACCTGACATCTGACCCTCCTCTTTGTCTTTCGATGGCAGGGTGAGCTGCCTGCCTCACCCCTCACCTAGGTCAGCAGCACTGATTGGGCTGATCTAGCTGTCCGGCCATGTTAGTTACTGACAAAGATGCATTATCCGTTAAAGAAGTAAACGATCTCCCCACAGAGAGGAGGAACCCTCACCAATGAATGCAAACGGCTCTACTGTCCTATCAGAGTCTCCATCTTCCTCCCAGATATCTCCTCAAGTTCCACATCTAAACCTAAACTTCTCCTCCCTCTAAAACAGTCTTCCTGTGGCATTCTACCATTCCGTTGGTGGCAGCCCTCCCGGCCACCTAACATTACAATCTCGTCATCAGCCTTGCCTGCTGTTCCTCACCTTGAATCCCAGCCCAGCCCTCACCATTTCATACCTAGACCGCCACGATAGTCATCTAGCTAGGCTTCTTGCCTTCCATTTCTAAGCCATCCAACCCGACCCTTACATTTCTGACAGGTTAATTCTCTGTAATAGGAAGTGCTTGGATTAAGTGACTTCTACCATCCTTTCCTGCTCTAAAACTCTAATTTAATGCTATAAACATCTCTCCCTCCTATCAGTTCAAAAGCCTTCAGTGGCTCCCTCATTGCTAGGACATGAAGCCCGAGCTTTAGAGGACGTCATTAGAAGCCGCTAAGGCTTCTAGACTAGAGGATGTCATTAGAATGTGGTCCTAACTACTTCCCTACTGTTATCACCTACTACTTCCTTAAAAAAGCCTTTTGAAAACACACCATGCACTTTCTCGGGTTTGCTATGTTCATGCTTCCTAACTTTAATGAAACCCTGTAGCCTCTCCCCACCTATGTCCCAGTCTCCCCTTGAGATTCAGCTCGTCTGACCTCCTTCCAAGAGGCCTTTTCTGATAGCCTGAGACTCACTAAAAACTACCCTCTTCTGAACCAGATCACTCATCTAACACTTAGCTAATTCTCCTTACTTAGACTGTGAAACTCAAGGCAAGGACTATTTTTAAAAAATCACTGAATAGTTGTCATTTAACCAAATGTATATTCCGTGGTAGGCACTGTGCTTTTGCATAGCTTTTTCTAGTTCCCAGGACACTACTACAAGGTGAATATTACTATTCCCACTTCACATATTAGTAAACTAAGGCTCAGGCTGGTTAAGTAACTTGCCCAAAAATGTACAACCACGAAAGTGGTAGAAACCAAGAGTAAGATTCAGGATTGACCTATTCCAAATGCCCTTTCCACTGTTATCACGTCACATCGTTTTATCTCCAGCAATTAGAATGGTGTCCACAGCCTGTCATTGAGAGGAAGGTTCGCCAAATGAACATGCAGTAATTATGATAATTATCTGGCCTCATCTCAGCGTATGAAACCAACATATAATTGTCATCATAAACCCGTTATTATGTCTTTCTCTCTGAGAGTGGAGGAGTAACTTTAATTTTCCTATAATTTATGCTATGTAATAAATCCTCATCTTTATTCTAAAACTCATTATCATCTAATAGCCCTAGGAACCCCTTCCTCCTTTGATTTCCAAAATGATAAACTCTTACACATATGACATATGACATAATCTTTGCCTCGCTAGGTTTGAGTCATTATTTTGCATTTATTTCTATTCTCTATTATCTAATCTTGAGTGCTATTATCTTTAAGACATGCTTTTTCAAGGATGTTAATATTTAGTAGCAGTACATGGACGAAAATTGAACCCAAGCAATTGAATTTATTATGCAGGTTTAACTACTGGATAGCGATTTCTATTTCTGCTATAATGCTAAAGTTTAAAATGTATAAGAATACTTCAAATAAGAATGGAATTGAAAATCGAACTTGTCTCTGTGATGCTCACAGTTCTTGAAGACACATCCGCCATAACATCTTGGACACTAACAAATAATAATGTGGGCTTGCTGAGAAAGCTGTGCTTCTACATGTTGTATACTCCAGTCCAATACAACTGTCCATTAGGAAAGGCTCTGGGGAGTTTTCCTGAAACCAACGCTGCTTCAGATAAAAATTCTGACCTTCTTTGGGGAGACCAAAACCTTCAAGCCAATGAGGCCCAACCAGGCTAGAGTGAGTAAACCATTCTGGTTTGCCCATGACAGTTCTCACATATGCCTACTCTTCTGGCTTAGTGATTAATAATTACCTCCTTTACTCTTTAAAGTGTCTCAGTTTGAACAATGAATTATATGATCACCCTACCTAGAGCTATTTTATTTTCCCTCCCGGAACCCGGGGTCCCTTCTTAGGGCCCAAGAAGTCAAATTGTGTTCCCAGTCATTGTAAAGGCCTCCAGAAATACCATCAAAATGGGTTAAGTCAAACCAGACTAGTTAGATCCACTTCCAAATCGCTTAAATCCTCCCTGGCATATTTTCCCTCAGTGCAACCTGGTATACACCGCCATGTTTAGAGAGAAGCACAAGGCTACCTGGAGAAGGAGCGCATGGTGAAATTCAGGGTCTGTTCTCTTCAGTATTCTAGCCGTGCTGCAGACCATGCCTATCTTACATTCCCATGATCTTCCAGAAATCCTATCTGCTCTGCCATATCCTCTGGAAACCACAGACACAAACTTTACAGGGTCCTCTTTCTCAACATCAATCCCAAGAATATTTGATCGAGTTGCATCCAGGTATTAAGAGACATCTACACTTAGCAAGTCTCTATTCTGTAAGGACGCAACAGCACCTAACACAAATTACATCATGCTGCATATGCAAGTCATGTGGAATTCAGTCATTTCTAGCACTGCTAATGCCTTTACCTACTATTTTCCACTAATTCATTGAGATGCTCCAGCGTGTCATGACACTTGGTTTTACTTGCGCAACATTTGATTAAGGGACTGAATATTGAGTTACCTGACAGGCAGGTAAACTTTCACGTGAAAGGTAAAAAGGAGGAGGCATGACCTCGAGCTGTCTTCTCTCTGCCTGGCATCCCTCACAGCTTCATGCCATGCCTCTAGTCTGACCACCCTACCCTCGTTCTCTTCACTGCTGCCTCTCTATGGGGCCTTGACCACTGTGTGCCTGACTCTTGATTGTAACCCCAATCTTGATTTTTCCTTTATGATACATAGATTCGAATGCCCTCCTCTTAGGGCACGGCAGGAAAACACAACAGAGACAGCTGACGATAATAAAACTTCTCTCCTCTGGTTAGTTCATCTTTAGACAATGATTTGCCCATATTGTGTATGTAGTATACAGTTCACTTTTAAATCTTAAATCCTAGACAGTACTCTACTACCAGCAATGGTTTCTAAGAAGATATCAGGCATCTTATAGAAACATGTCACTCATGTTCATGCTATGTTTACACATACAGGATGGTTTCCGGAAAGTCAAATGGTTGAAATCAATCAATACTGGTTTAAAAATGGCTAGCAATCAGATGGGTTACAGTATTAAAGGTATGCTTACTAGCATGGACAGTGAAAATTTTGTCATTGTTGTGGAAAATCCTCATTAACAACCATTTGTTAAGTAGAAAATAACACCTTTGCATTTCTAACACACTCAGAAGTGGGTCGAGTTTTGTACTGAACCACAGTAATGAATGTCTTTGAAGTGTTCATTCTTTATCTCTTTTCCCAATGGCACTGAACTTATTTTATTTTTAATATAGTTCCTATGTCCCATTTCCTATTCTTTCCCCGACATCACTCCAAAGCAATCAGCTCCAGTCTCTTTGGGAAGGAGAATATTTTAGTAAAAAGGATAATTAAAGGTATTATTTAAAGCAAGACAAAATGTATATTCGATTATCATAAGTGGAATTTTATTTTAAAACAGCCATTAAAACAAGTCTCACTCAGTGAACTTCGGGTCTGAGTTTATTCTTTAAATATGACTTCCATCCACATGCTTGAACAATTCCTTTCAGCGAAGCAAGTTATCTAGTGTAATCTGATCCTGTGATCATTGTTCTTGCTCGAAGGCAGAATCTGACAATAGACTCTACATGCTACATGTAAACTACATGTTTAAAAATGGAACCCTAATTTACTAATGACTTTTGCACTTGTTTATTCTCAATTCTGTGTGATCTTTATGTGAGAAATGCTTTACATTTCTCACATGGCGCATAGTCCATAATGTATAAAAAACTCAATGGACCAGGGGCCTTGAAGATTAAAGGTATCAATGAGTAAAAAAAGCAAATCCACATTTGTGGCATGAACACCTGTCTTCTACTACCAGGTCTCCTTGGGGTGACAAACCCTGCCTTTGCGTCTCCATCAATTCCTGGGTAAGTAGGGAGGCTACCAGGACCATTTCACTAGAAAGAGTAAGGCCTTCATGACACGAAGGAATGCCCATAGTTTGAGGAATCATCCTGCCTGAAGCACAGAGCAGAAAGGGAAAGGGAGGACAGTGTAGCCAGATTTGGGTGTTACCTCGATGGCTAGTTGGAATTGCTCGTGCTCCCGCTGCAGCTGCTCTGCTTCGGACAAAGAGCTGGCATTGACCAGGCTGGCATTGAGCATTGATTCTCCATTGCGGATCCATCCCAGGACCTAAGGAGTCAGGACGAGAACACAGGTGAATGGCCGGCGCAGCTTCCCCAGAGCCGTTGCCTTCTCTGAAGGCTCGTTCAAGTCAGAGAGCTCGCTGGTCTTCTTCCCATCGCAGACGGAGAAAGAACAGGGCGGGTCTGGGTAATTAAAGTGGTCACCTCCCTAATCTTACCTGGCCATAAGGTATTTATTTGAAGGACCAACTTAATTTCCAGCTTCATATATTCTTTCCTACCCTCATTACCCCTCTGTCCCAATTTCCTCACCCACTTAATTTAAACATTATTTTATCGGATTACACTGTACGTACATTTCTGGAGTTCCTTCTGGAGCACATAATGGTTATAAATAAATAAATAAATCCCCCTCTTGGTATCCATTTCTTTTTTTAAGGTCCAGTTCAAATAGCAACAGCTTCTTGAAATATTCCGTACTTAAGCACTCGCATTAGAAACAATCTCTTTGTCATCTAATATGACTACACCGATTTGTATGTACCACCTGGGAGGCACTTACCACAGACTGCCTTGTTCAGTTATTTTGACCTATGTTTCATTTTCCCCCTTAGAATGTAAACTTCCAGGAGAGTAGAGTATTTTATTAGTCATATTTCCATCTCACACAGTGCTTAGCGCAGTACCTTGCATATGATAGGTATGCAGTGTTGTTTTTGAATGAGTGAGTGAGCGATAATCTACGGTAAATACCCAACTCACACCTGAGCTGAGAGTTTATGTCTTGCAAAATAGCTGAGTACACAGGTTTGAGTTTTGGTAGGTAAACAACCCAAAGGAAGGAGGAGAGAGAAAGAAAACAAGCAAAATAGAATGAACAATCCATCCATACATTGACTGGATCATTAGAAAAAGGGAGAGTAAGCTATAATTGATTTCAATTATTTAGAGGCTATGACTCGGCTGAGTAAAATTTCTAGGTGATCTTAATTAGTACTGGGGGAAAGAAAACTCAGCTAGGGAATATTAGAATTAAAGGAGAAACAGCTGACACCGTGTACACAGTCCTACGTGACATGGAAATGTGGCATTATCCAGCTAATGGAGTCAAGCACAGAAAATCAAACTGGGAGAATCAGGCCTTAAAAATCTGTCTTGGGTCTGATCACCAAAAAACTACCCCATATTCTCCGTACTAGGGAATCTGAGAGTTTTCTTGGAGAAAAAAAATAAAAATTCTTCTGAAATTTCACGATCAGTAAATACCATCCATCTGCCACCTTACGACAAAGCAGACGTCCCCACAGTCTGTTTCAGATTTTTTTTTTGTTTTGTTTTTTCCTCCTCTCAACTTCTTTATGTTAAACAATTAGAAAAATACTAAGCCTGGTCTCCTATTCCATAACCCTCATAGGCATCTTGCAAATTTCCTCCTTGGGCAGAAAATGACCGATGCCATTTTGTGCATGGATAACACCAGGGCAGAAATCCTGCTGACACTGGGCTATCTGCATCGAGATGCTAATTCATGGCCAGTCTGGCAGATTGTGGGGAAGATGCCAATCTGTACAGCAATTAGTTGCAGGAAATAACTGCTCCGAGTGTATTTGTGAAATCTCTGAAGCCACTGGTGTTCTGTGGCGGGCTGGCTGGCTGGCTAGAGGTGCTGACGCTTTCCAGAAGCTGCCTGCAAGTCTGGGTACATGCATACATGGATGACATGCCCAAATGTTTCATCTCTTTGCAAAATGGAAATTACAATGTATATTTTTGAACTATGTAAGTCCTCCTGCCATGATTCTTTGCATTATTCTTGGTTCAAGGCTCAGCTGAGGGTGTCAGGGAAACATTTTCTCCATGGACCTCACAAATCAATGCTTGAGGAGCCATTTGACTCCCTCTCGGCCTCCTAAGTCTTGCAGGAATATTTTCCTCTCTAGTTTCAGCTAACTGCAGCATCAGTTATGGCTATAGTTGTGGGATCCCCATTTAGCAGCTTTTCCATTTAGAAATAAAGTAGGCTTCAGTCTCTCCATCTTTCATTAAATCATCCCATATCCTTGACATCCTTGTTCATTTTTGTTTCCCAAACGCTGTGTATAAAGGCATTCCAAGACTTCAAAGTGGGAGGTTTGATTTTAGGAAGATAAAAATAGCTGGTGTTTATATCCATGGCTTAGGTTTAGAGGGGGGACTGATCCCTATGGTCGAGTCAGTCCTGGAAGCAGCACTGGGATAGAGTTGAAAGAGGACAAAATCTGAAGTCAGAACGTCTGGCTTTGTCCCTACCTGGCAAAATCAATTAACCCCTCTGAGCCTCCATTTTCTCATCTGTAAAGTAAGGATCACAGGACCTTAACTTTCTGTATCAGGATGGAAGCAACATATTGGGACATGTAAAGCCAGATGATGGTGGTGGTGGTCTTACTTTTGGACCAAAGCTACCTAATGCTATGATTCTTTATTTGTACCACTCACAATGAGAAGAGAAAAACGTTCGGGAATATTAATTTTTGTCCCAGAATTTATAGAGTTTATTGGCATATTCTGGGCCTCGTGATGTGATGTTAGATACCTTAGCTGTCATGTTATTATCATTCTTTGTACTCTGATTAATGACAACTTTTGTTGGTATAATTTTGTATCACTGTTGTTCTTTACCTTCCTGGTTCATAAAATTAGTTATTTATTCTTCTGTGAGCATCTAAATGAGTGCAAGGTAGTAAAATAAATATTGTAATAAAAATGAGAAAACGTTCGTCCTACTAATCTTGAGATGTGTGACTTTGGGAACATCATGTAATCTCTCTGAGGCTCAGTTTTCTGTAAAATGGTAATACTTTGCCTAAGTCATAGGGTCAAAGTGAAATGAAATAATTATAATGCAAAGGTAGTTTGCAAACCATAAAATGTAATCTGTAAAGTGAGCATTTTACGTTAATCACTCCTTTAGGCACCAGTTTACCTATAGGTTAGATGATCTTTGAAGGTCACTTTGAACCCTGACATCACATACTTCTTTCAAAATTCAGACACTGTCCCTATAACCACAGGATATCAGAGAAACTTTGTAGAAATGAGGGACTGGAACAGTATTGCTGCTGGGGGATCTAGGCCATGAATTCCGCTCAGTCAGAGCTGAGAGGGAGAATGGAAGATGGACATCTGCTTCCTCAGGCCAAGGAAACTCAGATAACCCCGAGTTAGGAGAAAACTGGATTTGGTTAATTGGATGTGGCTGTCCACAAATGACAATGCTATCTAAGCTGGGCAACTGGACCCTGTCACCATGTAGCCTGGGGAAGCTGCTTGTACATGGTTGTGTTCTCTACGTCATACCGACACGACAATAAAGCTATGAGGTCACACTCAAGGTCACTGACTCTAAGGCCTGCACTGCAGATAACTTATCACAAGGCACAATCATTTCTGAAACTCCAGCCACAGGAAAAGTCATTAGCCCTTCCGATGGTACCTGGGAGCCTGTCATGTTTCTAGTGTTTCTTTGTTCTAAAACTTCATGGTTCCTGAGATCATACGTGCTCATCCTTTATGATGTTATAGACTGTGACCATGTGTCTTCTTCATTGTCTCCATTTTGAAACAAATGGATTGCACTTGACCCTTTGGTTGCCTCTTTTTTGGATCTACGCCAACTCCTTTCTAATTTTTATGTACAGTGAACCCAACTGAACACAGTATTATTCACAGGAATATGAGGACAGACAGGACAATATTTTCTCCTTTGTTTTGAATGTCCATCTTGATCATATGCAAGTTTTCACCAGTATTTGGACCACAGGGGTAATTTCAATCAGCGACTTTAGTAGACAAACAAGTATGATTTCTTTTCCCCATCGCTTAGAACCCTAACATCTTAGAAATCCATTTTAGCCTGTTTTCTGCTAAATGCACTGCTATGCAGGAATACATATGGAAATTCATTTCATGTTATGCCCAGTAAGTAGGATTTTCAAATCTTCCTAAATTGTCTAATAAATGTGAGGTCACCCTTACCAGAGTAACAATTTTCCTGGAAAGCAATCAGAGCATTCTCTGGGATCTGGAGACTACTCTGAACTATTTTCTAGAAGAAAGGAAAGTGGTTTAGGGCCTGGTCCATGCGCAGTAATCAGGGGACTGGTTTCCCTTGATTTCCCTTCAAGGCTCAACATTTTTCTGGAGGCCTTTGGGCCATTTATCTTAGATACAAAGTCCTAGGTAATCCCTCAGAAAGAAAATCAGTTGCATTAATCAATTTCAGTTGTCCTAAATGCTTGAACACAAAATTCAGTCTAATGTCTCTGGCGTCGTCACTCTTCGGAGCTTCAGGTTCGTATAATTGCGGGGTAACAACACGGAAGGTTATGAGGGCCAAAGCTATCCCTGTCATCTATGAGAGTTCTAATGACAGAGCTGTACACTCATACATTGTTGTCCTCTCCCTTTGTGTCCCCATTAATGGCATTTCAATGAAGGCGTCCTTTTTCTGTTCCTTTTTTGTTTGTCTGTTTTCTTGAGAGTATATTTGAAAAAGAAACTCTCAAGCTAGTCTCTAAATTTAGCCCCACTGATCAATACCGACATCTAAATTAACTCCCTCTTTCCAAGTGTCAACAGCTTCCAAATCAATATTTCCTTCTCCACTAACTTCCATCAAACCCAAATGCCTTGCCTGAAACTGAACCAGACAACTCCCTGAAGGAAGAGCCTTATATCGACAAGGAAAACAAGGCTGCCTAATGAGGCTTGGGGGCTTAACTGGACAGCAGTCCTTTGGTGCCTCCAAGGGCCGATGTCCTTCACAAAAGCCTCACAGCTTTCCTAAAGTCTGACTTGAGCAAGCCGGTACCATTCTGAGTTACCAGCCCCCTGTGTGTCCTTCTCGCCACGGTGGGGAGAAACCATTTTCTCCCCCCAGTAGAATTCTTCTTTTCCTCCAACTCCTGAGATGCTGAATAGAAATGTATACAGCTACTAGTCATGCCTAGATTATTCAGAGAGAGATGATCTACTTCCCCATTTGACGAACTAGGTGTCATCATCCCAGCTCCTTATCCTATACAGAATGTAGACTTGGAGAATGAAAATTCATTCCATTTTCCTGTCAGTCAAGAGGAACATAATTAGGGAGTTGGCTCTAATATTAATGCTGGAGCCAAAAATAAAATAAGATACCAGGAACAAACACAAAAGTATATATTTCATTCCCAAGTCAAATAGCAATAATTTTCCTGTTATCTGCTTTGTTCAGATGATCATGCCTGCCACCTTCCACTGACAGAAACAGCCAAGTAGGAAGAACAGAGAACTCCCACAACCTGCTGAGCCCACTGACCGATCAGGTGCCACCCTCTCTGCCAGGTGCAAGCCATGGCTGCCTGTCTTCTTGGCTAGGAAGTCCCAGACTGCGTCCGGCTGCAGGTCTTCCCTCTTTCTCCTGACCCCAGGATGGAGCGGGGCCTTGCAGAGGCAAAGCACAGACCTTGGATTTAGGAGGCCTGGGCTCAAGTTTCAGCTTGAGTTAGTCAACAAGGCATAGGAGCAATAAACCTACGGGACCTCGGTTTCCTCACTTGTAAAGTAAACATACACCCTTTTCCCCTATGGCCTGTTTTCCTAAAATGAGATCACAAATGAGAACGTGCTGCTCAGATGAAAAGAGAGTCCTATCACCACTGACAAGAGTTTTGGAATCTGTATACTCATCGCTGATCAGCCTGCTAGGATCTCCACGATGTGCTACAAATACCGTTTCTCTTTGGGGAGTCAGGTGTGATCCCAGAGGAACGAAACAGAAAACAACCTAGATGACTGCACTGTGATCCAGCCTTGCTTGGGGCTCAGTGATTTCACCTGAGCTGAAGATGAAGCTGGATCCTGAGCACAGCGTGTGTGGGCTCTGGCTGAGCACTGATTGGACGAGAAGGGGAGGAGAGAAGATAAATACTTTTGCCCATTACCATAAATAACAATATAATAATTAAGACACTATAATAACTAAGACATAGGAATACCTTGACTATAAGGGCCCAAGCAATAATTAAATCAAACACGTATGATGTTTTTGTTCCCTGGGCTAAATGAATGGACTTATATCTAAACGCTCTAGCCGTCACTGTACATAGGAAAGAAAATGTTTAAAAGAGGAAGATGTGTCTTTGCGTCGGATATTCTGGGTGGGGTTCTGGCTAGAAGCAGGGGGGTGCGCTTGCTTGGGAGAGTGTGGAGCAGAAGACGCAAACGCTGAAGTACTGTGGCCCTCCTGGACCTGTGTAGGGAGGTGGCGTGCTCTTTCCTCAGTGTGACCATTGTCTGGCGACCTCTCTAAGCTTCAGGAGCCTCACCTGCCAAATGGGAATGACATCTGCTTTACAGAATGGTTGTGTAGAGTGACCAAGAGATAGGTGTGAAAGGCACACAGCACTCAATAAATGTACCTGTAATTATATTTGTATGTCTTCAATCCCACTTTGTCTAAATAGGAAATCCCCATTCATCATGCTAATAATGCCCACTTAGTTTGTTCACAATATAAATATGTCATATTTTTAAAATGTGTCACTGAATATTGTATATTCCTAGAGATTTCTAGAGATCTGGGTATGTCCTTAGAAAAATGGCTAGTATAATGTCTCATATACGTAAGAACTCTTTTTTTTTCTTTTTAAAATTGACGTTAATATGGAAAGAAAATTTTCTTATTAGAACCGCACACACATTGAAAAGAATGAGGCAACCGCTACTATTTACTGACTATTCACTATGTGTCAGGCACTGTACTAGGCACACAGGGCCCCCAAATTAATCAACCTGGCTCTAAAAGCTGAATGTGTTTATTCATAAAGGGTTTCTGTTTCCCACGAACTGTGAGCCAGGATTGAGGATAGAAAGGAAGAGAAAAGAGTTCAGTGACTAAGGACAACTTGGGAAAGCCCTGGAATGCTCTCCTTAGATTGTTATGAAGGAGAAATTATGCATTTGTGCTTTGAGCCATTGTACCATGAGATGCATTTGTTAGATCCTATAGATGGCAGCCTCGCTTTCAGAAATGAATACAACCACTCTTTCACTTACCTATTTTCTAAGGTCCGGTTACACCTGTGGCTCTGTGTGCCTCATCTCAAACCAGGAGCAGTCCCAAGCTAGGTGGGGAGCCCAGAATGGAGGTGGCAGGGCCGGGCTCACCTGTTTGACCTCAGCCTGGAGGTGCCGCAGTTGGAGGCACTGCTCAAGACGCTTATGAGTCTGCTCTGCGTTGAGCTCCAGTTCATGCTGCTTCTCATGGAGAAACTCCAGTAGCTCTTGCACCTGGGCTGCCAGATCAATGTCCTTCTCACAGATTAACTCAATTCCTGATTTAAAAAAACAAAACAAAACAAAAGTAGACAAAAACCAGGTAGTGCTGCAAAGGCTACATTCCTTTCAATATACATTTGAAAGCTGGAATTTGGAAATAGCCATTTTCAGCACTTTCCCAACCTCTGCTTACCCCTCTGTGAAACTGGATAGATTGCTATAACCAGCTTCGTCTGAGATGCTCAAATCATGCCATTTCTTTTGGATTAACTGATTCTTTGCCTGAGAATAACTTTTCAACAGATGGATCAGCTCCTTTTTACCCACTGGACTTGGAGAGGTGGTTCTCCGGCCGTCCATCCCCAGACATAACAGCACCCGCAGTCTCTGCGGGGGGGATCTGCCAACATCCCGGATATTCACAAGCCAGCCTCTGCATCACATTGGGAAATACAAAACAAAGCCCAAGAGACCCTGTCTCAAGAACTTCTGCCAAATGTACACTCTCATTAGCTGGTCAGATGGAGATGACATCCAAAGGAGGCCACCGATCTCAACATATGGATGGCCACTTCAAAAAATAAATCCATTTTGGAGACTCCTCGTTTCTCTGACTCACACCAATACATCACTGCTAACCACCAACACACCTGCAGGCTACAGTCTGGGGAGTATAAGGAATGTCTGTACACGCTAAAAGAAATTCATTTCTGTAGAGGCAAAAAAGTGTTTTTATAAAAGGATGATATGGGAGAGTGGGAAAAACTTTTTTCTGGTGTTACATGGTAATAATTTCAGTATCTTTTCATGTTTATTTTTTTTCTGTCAGTTTCATAATTTCGAGTCCTAGCTCCTGAAATATCTGTGGGAGACAGAAAAGAACGGCGTGTTCTTTTGGCAGTCACCTCCTTCTAGTTACTATTTTCAATCACCAAGAGGATGAGGTAGAGCATTTCCTTGACGGAAATAAAAAATAAGAAGAAATACAAAAATTTCTACCTCTGCAAGGCTCAGCAAAACGGGATGACTTTTGACCCCCATGTTTACTTCCTGAAAATGTAATTTAGATCCATCTGCAGAAGTAGATGCTCTTCCCTGCTTCCAGCCACGGTGTGATTTTTTCCCCCCAGCTCATTTTCATTCTGGATGCATCTCTCATGTTTCGTATGCTGGGTTTGGGCAAAGTGTCTTTGTGTGGAAAGCTCAGGCTCACCCCTGCCACACTGCATGTAAATCGGCTCTCTGAGCCTAGTAACTCATCTAAATCGGCCAGTCAGCTGCTTAGGACATCGTCCAGAGGAGGCTCGCAGCCTGTGCTGACACTCAACCCTTCATTTTCATCGACCTTGCTGGAGATTGCTTTGTGCGGGATGAACACAGGAAACAGAACGGGTGGAGACGATGCCTGCGGCACCTCTGCACTCCTCAACCACGCATCCTGCTGTGGATGGAGAATGGGAGGGACACGAAGACTTACTCCGGCTGCGCCTGGAAGAACAGCAACTCACCCTCTCCCCCATGCCCCCAAACACACTGACATGAGTCCCAGTTAAGACCCATCAAGTGGCACACATCCATCAATCAACAGCAGCGGGAGTTGACATTATTCCTCTCAATCTAATCATAGGCTTAACCATCTTCCTTAGGGGCTCTCAGAAATGCAACAAGACATGTTTGTTCTTTCCATCGAGTGGTGAAATATATTTGTAATGAATAGTTTGTCGGTCTATTTGAAGAAGGTTGTATTGAGATTTCTTTCTGAGGTGCTCCCCCCATGTCCTGTACCCATCCCTGCCTCAGAACACTTCCATGGAAGTGGGCTCCTTGTTAACTGGTCCACATTCTTGCAGGAATGCAGGCTCTCCGATACCAGGGTCCTGTCTGTCTTATGCCTCTCTGCATCTTTAGGACCTAGCACAGTACTTGTCTCATAACACCCAATAAATACCTGTTCAGCGAACCTATGGGCCTCTTTAGGGAAGGTCATGTGCTATGGTGGAAAGCACCTGAGAGCTTTGGGGAAGGACAGACTTAGCTTTGAATCCATGCTAACCTGTCAACGGTGAGTCTCTGGTCTCCTATCCTCTCTGAGCCTGGGGAAAATTGGAATCCCAACAACAACTCTGTGGGGGTGCCGTGAGGACTAAGAGATAAGGTATATTCAGTGCCTGGCATGTAGTAGGTTAAAAAATATCCATTTTCCCTTTCCCTTGGGGAAATCATAACATTCATTGTTGATTACTGATGGACAGTTGAATGGCTTCTATACAATGTAATATACAATCTTACTGTCCCGTGTTTACGTACTTGCTTTACGTATAGCATCAGAAACTACGGTGGTTTGGACACGATTAGACCAGTGCTCTGGACCTTGGTTGACATTAGATTCATCTGGAGAAGTTTAAAAAAATCATCACGTCCTGGCCACACCCCAGACCCATAACAGAATCTCTGGGGGTGTGGGGGGGACCCAGGCATCAGTAAGTCTTAAAACTCCCATGGTGATTCCAACATGCAAACAAGATTGGGAACCACTGGATAAAATGGTACAATGGCTGGCAATCAAGGGACAAAGATATTCCTTGCCACACAAGGTTGCTAGAATGTTAGGCATTGTGTTTATTTAGGGCTCAAAGCCACAGCTAATAATAAAGTCTTACTTTGCTTTCCTTTGCTGTCAGCTTGGGGGAATCACTTTAATTCCCTCAAGGAGAGGTGGCTGGGGTCTAGGGTACGAGGTAGGTATTCCTGGCTATGCTGCTTGTACTTGTAACATGGTTTTTGACGGTGTGATCTTTAAATGTATGTGTCTGCCTCAAATGGAGAACATCTTCTTTTCTCTTTTCTCCTCGCCTCCCCACGCCTCTGTCTGCATCACTGCCTCAGTAGAATACCCAGTTCAGAAATTACGAAGTTGTTTAATCAGGTTTTCAGATCAGTATTCTCAACCTTGGCTATATATTGGAACCACTTGGGGAGTTAAAAAAAATAGCTAGGCCCAATCCAGACTAATTAAGTAAGAATCCCTAAGGGATGGGGCCCAGACCTCGGTATTTTTGAGAAGTTTTCCAGGCGATTGTACATAGGGAGCCAGGTTGAGAACTGTTGTGTTATATCCAGGTTCTCTTCCTCTCCTCTCAGCTCTCACTAGATCCATATTCCTATTAACCCCAGCGTAGCTTCCATCCTGGAAAAACCCAGGTCTTTTCCTTCCTTTTACAACACACGTAAAATTATTTGTGGCCCATTCTTTTTGCCGACATCTGTTCCACCCACACGGATGTTTAGTCTTGATTAATTTGGCACCTATTATTATTCAGAATGTGCTCTGTGCAAGGCATAATCACTCTGCTAGATGCTGGGACTGTAAAAAGAATGCCCTCATGCTGCTGGAGAAGCTACAAGGAACACAAATAAGCCCAACAGAATGCAGTAAGTGCTAGAATACTAATCCAATTGATAATCGTTAGCAAGATATATTGCCCCCTGAGCGTGCTCGTGTATTACCCCACTGCACCCTCACAACGACTCTCTACGGTTGGTATTCTTATGATCACCATCTTCCAGGGGAAGGCAAGGCTCAGAGAGATTGGGTCACGTGTTCACCCAGGTAGTCAGAGGCTTGGTGGGATGCCAAGCCAGTCTTCTTCTGCTACTGTACTCTTAACCTCTACGCTCAAGGAGAAAAGTGATCCCCCCAAACTTAATTTATTTTAAATGCTTATTTATTTTCAAATGTTGTGCCGGGGTTCTTTCCAGGAATAGTAAGTTTTAAGCATCACGGCCACAGACTCCAAAGATTTCTCACTTAAAAACGCTGCATAAAGAGAGACTGAAGCTTTGATTAAACCACCAAAGCAACACATGCATGGGCTATGCCGCTCTCGCCTTATGCCCAAGGTCAAGCCCACAGTCACGGGTCAGATTACACTGGCGAGAAGAACTGTGGCATGACCGGTGGAGATGGTGAGGCTGAAGCACAGCAGGGGGAACTGGAAAGGACTTGAGGAACGAATGCTCACCTGCCACACGAGGCAGGAAAAGAAACTAATTCTAACGGAAAAGAAAAGGGGCTTCAACGTCAGACTGCACGTTGGCGGTGCGACCGGACCTTGAGTTCAGCCAGCGTGCTTCCCTGAACTTAACTTTCCAGCAAACACCTTCCAACTTGAGGTTCAAATGGACAACACTACAGTGAGAAAAGAACAATCAGCAAGTGAAGACGCTGTTCTTGTTTTGCCTTCGAGTCCTAGGGCTGATAATGATTTAAGCAAAGGCCTTTGCTTTGGCTAGAGTTATCGGCATCCAGAGAGATTTAGCAGAAGCTGGCTCAATGTTACACACTTCATACTTGAAAATAAGTGTATGGAAATGCCCTACCTTCCTTTCCTCCTATAAAAATCAAAGTCTAAGCCCTTAATTAATTTAGCATGGAGCGCTAAATACCAATGAAATTCTTAATTTTGCTAATTGCCCTTTTTCTAAGACAACAGTTTATTTCACCTTGAGGACAAATATAGTTCACTAGGTGTAATCATAAATGCCCAAGCCGTCTGTTGCCTCAAACCTGAGTCTCTGATGTCTTGCATTCCTCTGATGTCCTACCTGGGGGCAAGGTCCACGTGGGTCAACCCCAACCTCCACCCCCACTCCCCAGCTCTGGCGTGATTCTGCCCTTCCCTCCTCCAAGCCAGAGATGAGGTCCTCTCACAGAGATGCCTCCTCTGTGAGACCAGACAATCAGTAACAGACAGAGTGAGCTTCCCTCGAAGCCTTACGGGCTATACCAGACTGAGCAGCGAGCTGAGGTAGCAGTAGGGCAACAGCCAGTCCCAGCAGAGGGGGCTGAAGAGGCCAATCAAGCCTCTTTTGACAAAGCTCATTTCTAGAACAGGGTCCTGTCGGGGTGGGCAGCCCATCTGCCTAGAATGTTTTCACCCACTCAGCCCTCACAGTTAAGTTGGCCGCCAAGCACAGCCAACCCCAGTCACAGGCAGGCTTCAGGGACTGCCAGCTCCTGGCAGTCCTTCTGTTACCATGGACACCCGGCTCTTGAGACAGAGGTGGGCTTGCCCAAGGTCATGTCAGCATCCTAGTCCCACGCGTCACAGGTTTTCAGGCAGATGAGCTTCCGTCCTGCCAGATGCATCAGTACTGAGGGGTGAAGGGCGAACACACCTGCAGGGCTTCTCTGCCCCAGCCTCTGTCCTAGGTACTGTGTCTACATTCTCTCATCGTCCCAGGCTTAGCTGGATGGGCAGCTATTGTGAACCTCATGAGGGCAAGCCGTATGGTGAAACCCTGAGTCCAGAGAGGGTTCCCCATCACAGAGAAAGAATTACAGTTTCCCCACCTTCTCTATCAAGGCTGTGAAAAGATATGAAGCATGGCTTAGAATTCTGCTTCTCAAACTTTACTGTGCACATGATTTGCTTGGAGATTTTGTTAACATGCAGATTCAGATTCATGAGTCTGGGATTCTGCATTTCTAATTAGCGTTCAGTGACGCTGATGCTGTGGGCCCAGGGCCACACTTCGAGTGACAAGGTCCTAGATCGGCGGTCTTACATTAGTGGTGCATCGAGTCACCGGGAAGCTGATGGTTGGGCCCAACCCCAAGAGATTCTGATGTGGCACGTTCTAGGGAAGAGCCCTTAAACTTGCATTTCTAACAAGTCCTCGGGGAATGCTGATGCTGCCCATCTGGGAACCACTTTTGGGAGTCCCTGTCCTGGGGCATTCCATAGATATCAGCGGCTGTGATTTAACCATCCTGATGAAAAGCAGTGGTCCTCAGCCCTGGTTGCACAGTGGGATCACCTGAGGAGCTTTCTGCTGCTGGCCAAGTCCCACTCGGAGAGTGCTACATCAGAATACCTGGGGGCATTGTCATGTTTAAAACAGTCACCAGATAGACCAATGTGAATGGCCCTTCCTGGGGCTATGCAGGGCACGGTCTGCACACCAGACCGTGTGCAGACTGGGTCTCAGAGGCAGCTGCTACCTATTCACAACACAAACGAAAATTCAAGAAAAGATTATGTTGACCAAAGTGAACAGAATTTGCCAGGTGTCTCTCTTCTGGTTGGAAGTGAAGTTCCGTAGAATGCTGGCATGTACTCTTTCGGGTTGTTAAAAGAAACATGGTACCCTGAAGTTAAGTTGGATTGCTAAGGTCCACCTGACCGTCTCATGATTCTAAATATCCTTCGTGATCAACAGGGACACGGACCCATGGTGTTTTAAAGACTGGATGGCCTGAGCCTCCGTCTGCCTCCTCCTGGAGGGTGAGGAACCTGAGCCAGTGAGGACCTGGTGAGTTTGGGCGGACAGACCTGGGTTCTACCACTCCACTGGTATGTGCCCAGACAAGTGACTTCTTTGTTCTGGAGTAGTGGGACCAGAGGACCATGATGGCTCCCTCCAGTTCTGACATCAAAGGCCAATAATTTGGAGAGTGGCAGGTATAACAGTCAGGGCTCACGCATTTGTGGGATAAATAGTAAATAAATTCCGAAGAGGAAAAGAAGTCAACTCTGGGGAAGGCAGCCATGTTTTCTTGAGAAGTTATACAACTCTATGACCTTGCCACACATTTTTATCAACACTTCCTATGCTCCTGCACAGACCAGTGATAGGAAAACGGGACTCTGAGAGGCAGGAACAGGAAACAGGGAGGCCGCCCTGGGGGTGGAGGACAGGGCAGGAGAGTGTGTGAGGGGAGGAGGGAGTAGAATAGCGGAAATTTATACATGTGAAGACAATTCACACGGCCGGCTGACTGCTTTTGAAGTCAGCCTGGTTGGTTTTTTTCCAGGCTACCATTTTTTTTTAGTCTGTGCTAATTTTGATCATTGATATTTCCCATTCTCTTCACAGCTCCAAGAGACGCTGGCCTTATTCCCACCTTCACCACAGCCTAACTGGGCAACCTTGGACAAGTTATTTCAGCTCTCATGCTTCAGTGTCTGTCCTTTGTATCTATAGGAATAAAAGGAACGGACAGAGTGGAACCATGCGGGTATTCTAGCTTTCATCACCGCGCTGCCAGGAGAACAGAATGACACAGGTCACCTACCCGAGGCCTGCACCTCCATGATGTACTGGTGGAGGTCCTGGCCCTGCTGGATGACCTCGAAGGTCATGTTGTTCATGGCCAGCTTCCGCTCCGTGTGGCGCTGCAGCCGCTGCTCCGCCAGCGTCAGGTCCTCCGTGTTGAAGTCATTCATCTGCCGGAGCAAGTCCTCATTCCACGCGTCGAGCTCTGCCGTCACCTGTGAGAGGACAGCCGTCAGCACAGGCTTGCTGCATCCGCCACTTCCTTTACGGCCGCTGCAATCATTCTCACAGAGGAACTCGGAAGTACTGAACTGGATAATAATCCCGCCTGATACATGTACCAGAGGAAAACTTTGCTAGCATGCTTCTCAGGTCCGTTATCTTATGGACCCCCACGACAGCCCTGTGAAGGCAGTCGCACAGGTACTGTCCCCTTCTTTTCCAAGAAGAGAAAATGAAAGCCTCACCCAGATCAAACCGTTGCAGGACGGCTCAGGCAGCCTAAGCACATATCCCAGAGCCCCAGCTTACTGATTTGCACTATGCTGGACCTCATCCCAGCTGACACATGGCACACGCTTCCCAGTTATCAAGTGTTGCTGCTCTAGGAGCATCAGGGGACAAAGGGAAGGAGAAGACCAGCTGGAGGCAGCTGGGAGGTGGCGCTCTTATCTCTTGTGCTGGGGCCATACAGACTGGGATGGGAGTGGCAAGCACTCTGCCATGAGGGGCTGCTGTCTGGGGCACAGGGTTACATGTTTTGTCTAACAGCAAGACCTTTCTTCATTGAAAGTATAGTTGCTGTCTTTGATGCAGAGATGGGGGGGAAAATACCATCTTCACTGTCTGCGTCCCCACCTCATTCAGGTTAACGAGGGATCCGCTGAGCCCAGCAGGAAACCTAGTACCTACTCATTGTGGGGAAACCCTGGGGGAACAGGTGAGCAGGCAAAACAGGTTTTTAATGTACCCGTCTTTGAAAACTACTTCATTCTCTAACTAGAGAAAGGAGTTAAATTGAGAAGAGAGAGAACTGATTTATAATTTATAATTTATAGGATGACGAGGCCTAAATAGACTAGGGCTGTGACTATGTTTTTCCTTCCTGTATTTAAAAAATTAAAGTAATTTATATACAATAAGACACATATTTTAAGCATTTGTTCTATGAGTTTTGACAATTTTATACACCCATGTAGTCATCCCCCAAAACAAATATGAACCTTTCCATCACTTTAGGGAGTCCGCTGGTTGCCCCCTCCCAGGGGGTCCTGCTCCCACCCCGACTCAGGTATCACTTTCTGATTTCTGTCATGACAGACGGAGTTTAGCCTACTTTTGGATTTCATACACATGAACTCATACAGTCCGTACTCTTTGACGTCTGGCTTCTCGTGTCCCACATTCTGTAATTTAAGATTTATCCATGTTGTGTATCTGTTCCTGCCTCCTGCTGTGTGGTATTCCATTCAGTGGATATACCACCATTTGTTTCTCTGCTCTCCGGCTGATGAACTTTTGGGTTGTTTCCACTGGTTTGGCTAATATGAATCAGGCTTCTGTGAAAGTTCTTGTACCAATCTGTCTGTGGATGCAGGTTTCCATTTCTCTTGAAATGGAAGCAAGTATAAAGTCATAAGGTAAGTGTATGTTGAACATCCCCAATAGGAATTTTACATTCCTAACAGGCAGGTATGGACGTTCCAGTTGCTCTACATCCTCACCAACATTTGGTATTATCAGTCTATTTAAATTTAGTCATCCGAGTGGGTGTGCAGTGATACCTCATTATGTTTTAGGATGACTAATGACAGCGAGCACGTTTTTGTGTGCTTATCGGCCATTTGTCTCTACTTTTGTAAAGTGTTTTTTAAGTCTTTTGCCTAGTTTTCAAAAACTAGGCTACTTATCTTTTGATTATAGATTTGTGAGAGTTCTTAATATATGCTGGATTTAAGTCATTTATCAGATAACGTATTGAAAGTAACCCAAGGAAATAGTCTATTTCCTTGCCTACAAACTAAGAGAAGCTAACACAAAATGAACACAACAAGCATCAAAGGAAGAGCCTGCCCTCTTTTCAATTTTGGTTTTCATTTTGTTTCCTGGAAACCGAGTCTAGGAAGGGTCTGTCGGCTGCAGGAAGAACCCAGAGGGGCCCCAAGGCCAGGAATCTGTGGAGTGGAAACTGTCGAGGGACCTGGTGAAGAAGAGTTGAATAAAATTGAGGTGCTTAAGTTAGGAGAGAGAGGCTCAGAGGTCTGGTATCTTGGGAATTTGAATCTAAACCAAATATGTCCAGAATTCTATATCCAGTGTTTCTATATTTTTTCTTACTCCATTCCCTCCCATCCTCTACCCTCACCACCTGACACCATTAAGCTGTAGGGCTCAACTCTGTTATGAAGCCTGAAGAATGAGAATTTCAAGGGACTACTCAGCAGAACAGCCCGACCCCTAAGCCTGCCCTCCCTGGCTCCAAGAGCTCTTTCCTCTGTGTCGGGCTCTCTTCCCATTCCCCGCACAGGCTGATACTCAGGGCCTTGTAATAGTCTGGTTTGTGTATTTCTTCCCCCCAATTTATTTGTGTATTTCTAATGTTTGCTGGAGTTTATTTTCTTTTCTATGGTCTTTCATTTAGTTCCTCCTCGCTCCCTTCTTTCTGAGGTACAAGTCTGCCACACAGCAGGTGCTCATTTTTTTTTTTTTTTAAGAAAAACTTTGTTTTCAAACCCGAAGCCTACCTACTGCTAATGAAGAAACCTAGCTTTCCAGCCTCATCTCATGCTCTTCTGTTATACGAACCAGTCAGCTGGTTTACTCGCTGACCCTGAGAGCTAGCTCTGCGCTCTCCAGCCTCTTTCCCTGGTTCAATAGCCCTGAAATGCCCATGTCCCTCCTCCCAGTCTGTTCAAGTCCCCCCTCCCGACCCCCTTCAACGTAAACCCAATGGTATGGAAGCAACCCTCAGACCCAGATTTTTATCTTTGGCTTTTATACATGGGGCATGGGTTAGTTTGCTAATACAGAGACAAGACTGTGAAAAGAAAAATCTGCACTGGGGAATTAATTCGGTGATTTAACTCCATTTGGAAAAGAAACCTGGAATAATTTGTTCAGGGCAGAAACTAGGGCTTGAACCAAATGAAAGATAGAACACAAGGTGCCCATAGGGCATTCAGCTTTCAATCAGCCTATTTGCTTTCTCCTTCCACTCAATTAGCTCCATCTCAGCTCCTGGCCACTCACTCTTGGCTCCAGCGGCCTCTATCTCCCTCACATTCCTGAATTAATTGGAGTGTTAGGGTACGATGACCTCTTTGAGAGATACAGTGGCAACATCTCTATTCTAACAAATGTCTACTCTAGTACCACAGACCGAAGGGAAATCAAAAAAGGAACTAAACAGAAACTTACGAAGGATAAGAGGTGGTGGGAAATGGGAAGGCTCATTTCAAAGCGAAGCCCAAGACTTTCTTGTCAGATGATTCACTGAATCCAGCATTCTGCTGCCACAAATTGACCCTCAGGACTTTAGCAGCCACCTTGGTCTCTGTTCTCAGGGAGCCCTCTCCATTGGCTCCTCCCATTTCCCCGAGTCTCTCTCAGTATTTATATGTAGAGAACATGTTACCCCACCCCTCATAATGATTTTTGTTCTCTACCTGCCCTTTCTCTTCCCACTTCCTGTGGTCTGTTTCCATTAACGTAGCCCTTTGTCATTACCTGCAAAGTTGGAAATGTCACTGTGTAGTCCTTTTCTTCAGATAATTTTTAGATGCTGGTCATCATAATAAAGATAATGACCATGGTTGAAGAAAGTCTTTTACCTTGTATTGTGCATTTATTATGGAATAGATAGTGTGTCAAGCATTTGACTAACCTTCTTTTATTTAATCCTCATCACTACTCTAGGAGGAAACTAAGGCACAGAGAAGTCAGATCATTTCCCCCGGTCACAGAGCCGGCAGTGGTAGAGCTAAGTATTCAACTACAAAGTCCAATGCCCTTAACCATGACATTATGTCAATAATGTTGGTCTAAGAACTTACTCTGGGGGTATTTTTATCTTTCCTGCTTCAGAGAAGTGGCCATTTAACCTCTGCCATTTTCTTCTTAAAGAAAAAAACAACCCACGATAACTCCATTTTCTTTACTTCACATGAACTTTTTAGATGAATCATGCATTCCTTGAATAGGTGCATAAATTAATTGTGTGTTTGTGGCCATATATAAATGCCAGGAAAAATTTACCCTGGTAAGAAAACACAGCCTTGCCCAAATAGGATATTTTTGTTTAAGAGTGTGGTAATTTTTTTTTAATTGACTGTCAGATTACTTAGTAGAAAGGTGGTCTTAATCTATCGAGAATTCTTTGGTCCCCTACGGGCCTTTGTCATGAACAGGAGACACATCTGCAATATGGTATTCGGGTGTGAACAGGTGAAGGCTTCAGCAGAGAGAGGTGTAACCTGCCCTCCGTACGGCGGAAGCAATGCCTTTGCTTCCACAGCAGCTGCACGAACACTCAGGGACTGCCTAGTATAACCTGGTCACACCTTCAGAGAGAAACAATGGAAAAGAATGAGATGCTTAAACTATGGAAATATATGACTATAGGAAAGTATATTGTGAATAACCATGATAACAATGTGGATTACAGTGCACTAAGTATTTTTTAATTAAGTGCCAGGTGCTTTGCTAAAAATGTTCTATGTTTTAACTCATTAAATCCTTAAGAACTCTATGGGCTAGGAATTACTATTCTCATCCCCATTTCTCAGATGAGGAAACTGAATAAGAAGCTTGCCTAAGGTCGCATAAATAGTAAAGTTGGTGAAACAGGTTTCAAACTCATGCAGCCTAACTCAAAATACTATATACTCAATGATTGTGCTACCTGCCTCTCAGCAAATGGGGTGTGTGTGTGTGGGGGGGTGTGATACACATGTATGTGTATATATATCACATATGTTACATACATTAAGGTCCAATCCCATTTCAACTAAGAGTGGAAGGATGGGTCCAAGGCATTTTATTGTGGTGAGATGCTCTGAAATACATGGACTATCAACTGCAAAATGAACATCTTCCTGTTTTATGGTGTCATTATTTTTACTAAGATGAAAAAAGTGAAAGCTAAATATTCTCCACTGACCTACAAGTAGTGGATAATAGGGAAAGACATATTGCAGCTAAAGAGACAGTCTCATTGCCTGGGAAAAACTATTTTATCTGCAATGGGTTTGCATATTGATATAGGTGACTACTGTAAAACTACAACTAAATTACCATAGTCATTTATTCTTCTTGTCTAAGAATGCAAAGTTTTTTCTGTTAACTTACAAAATGATGGAAGTAGTGAATTCTAATACAGATTACTTTAAAGGTATATCATAGCATTTCATTCTATATTTTAGAAATATATATAACCTATCTAAAGAGTTAAAATATTTATTTATGTAGCTATATAAAGACCTATGAGGATATCACAAGAATTTTCTAGAAAAGCAAAAGTACTTGGTATTAAAGAAATACTCAGTTGTTTTTAAATTTTGCCCAAATAATATAAAAACATATTGCAACATGCTGTACTTGATGAGTTCCAATGTTCAGTTACTAATTTCTATTCCAATTGGATAATTTGGATAATGGAACAATTTTTATGACCAAGTTCATGTTCTTTTCTTCATTATCACGATGATGATTAAAGCTGAGATCTTTGATGTAGTAATGATTGATTTTGAGTGGTTATTTTGACCATATCTTTGCCTCTTAATCAGTTTGAGACATATGAGAATCTATTGTTTTCCAAAGATCTCCTGTGTTGAAGAGCTCCTACAGCATATATTGTTCACTCATTCTAGTACTTATCAATGCTTCAGTGTCAGAATGTTTTTTTTCCAGGTAAGCTAAATACCTAGTACTGGAGCTTACATCTGCTTCCTTCTACTGAATTCCCTGCATCCCTTCCAGAAACAAGAAGCATACAGCATTTGAACCTTGATAATGTAACCCGATTTCAGGTCCACAGCTCCAGACCCACCCCATTACCAAGTAATATGAAAGTTTCCATCAGGGATGTCTAATAATTTGCTGGATACAGATGACTTGCCAGAATAGTAAAGCTGTGGGAATAATCACTTCTTTCCATAAATGGAAGATGGAAGGGGAAAACCCTTAATGATCTTGAAATCAATTTGACAAAAGTCTAGAAGAGTATATCGTGTAAATAGTTCGTGCAAACTTTGGTTTATTTTATTGACTTTATTCTGTATTTCCTTCTCAAAGGATTTGGGGTCCATTTAGAAAATGCTACAGTGATCCCTAGGAGGCATCCACAAAGAATGACCTCAAATAGATCTCATTTTCTTTCTTGATACAGTTACTATGTTGGTGCGTTTGAGGATATATTGCAAACACGGGGAACAGCAAGGTTCTGCAGAGCCTCATATTGTATCTAAGGACGAAAAGGTTATGAAGTTGGACTGGATGATGTGGCCCTTAAATGATCCACAGTCAACAGAAGCACTGTGCAGCCTGATGGCTTTGCGTCACGGGAGGAAAACGCACAGTGAAGCACTGCAAGGCCCTGCCTGACCTGGCCAGTGTTTCAAATAGCCACATTGTAGATAGTGTCATGCAGGGTGGGGTCTCTGCTCCCGCTCCCCACATAAGAGCACAGGATATGGTGAGGCCAAAAAGAAACACCCACGGAGCCATAGGTAGGGGAGTCATATCACTATATTCTCACTGGAGGCTGGAGCCTCACGACCTGCAACCTGCTGTCTACTTCTTTGCCTGCCACCCAACCGACTCCACTCACCAACCAGCACAGCCACGGCAGTTATATCAGTGGCTAGTGGCTAACTGGTTACAGCTGACGGCCAACTAGCCACAGCTGACGGCCATCTACTACCCGAGCCAGCACCTGTCCACGTGAGGCCGAGAGCCTGGAAACTGCTTTCTGGGACTCTGTCCCTACACTAGCAATACTAAATTAAATTTATTTTGATAAGCTAAATAACTGGGCCAACACTCAAAAAAGTAAAATTTGAGAGGGAAAATACCGAATACATAAATGGTTTTCATTGACGTTAAAAGTCAGCGTACTAGAAGCAATTGCCTTGAAAAAATAATGAAGGGCTTTCAAGGGAGTACAAGCCTAGACGAGACAGGTGATGAGGACTCTGAAAAGGCTGCTGGCTGCACTGGGAAGTGCAGTGTCCTACATGCCACGCCCAGAGGTGTGCCTCGTAAGCCAGGCATGGCTAACTCAAGTCCTGTCAGCAACAGGCGACCAGGAGAGTCAGGTGTGTAGAAACCATGCCACATCCAAAAGGAGGTGAATGCATTGGAAATATGTACCACAGAGAAGGGTTGATGATGAAGAGCAATAGTCATCAAATTTTTAGAGTTGGAGGGGACTGCAGAAATAACTTACACAATCTCAGTGTTTTTCAGATAAAGGGAAAGAGGCCTGGGATGACCATTTTCAAATATTTTTCAGGCTGCCAAATAAAAGAGGGAACAGATTTATCCTGTTTTTCCAGAGCAGAAATAGGACCAAAGTGGAGAAGGGTGGAGATTTTGGTTTCACACAATAATGAAACCCTGAGCTCCCTCTTCACCACTCCCCCTCTACCTCCACCCCCGCTTCTGGGCTCTGCACAGATTCTGGTACAGGCTGGGTGGCATCCTCTCGGGATGCCAAATCCTGCCCTCCACCAACTCTTACCTGTCCTCTAACTGTGCTCTCATCGAGAAACTTTCTCTGGGCAGCCTGATACAGCTAAGCATTCCTGCCTCAGCGTTTCATCAAATCGTGAGCCTCTCTCTTTCACAGAATTATCACATTGTATGATGGTTCTGTTTCTGTGCTTCTCCCCAGCAAGGCCCCCAATGCCAGGGACTGTTTGTAACCACAATGCCCAACATAGTTTCTGGTACATAGTAGGTGCTCACTAAATGGGTATGGAGTTGAATTTCTATCAGGTAAAAGTTGACTGAGCAATCTCTTTCAAGTATAAAATGTTAAGGCCTCTGCATCCAACCAATTAAAGAGCTGAGAGCATCAGTAAATTACAATCAGCTTTCTCTCTTCTAGGTGGGATTTTCTTCTTCGAAGGCCATTTTTACCCCAGCCTCAGCCTGGCCCCCCTTGTCCTAATGTGGACCCTGTAGATTGATAGTTGGCTATTCCATTCCTTACTCAGGTTAATTACACAGATTAAATTTTCAGGTGCATTGAGCAAACTTTGTAATTATAGTAAGAGATTTAAGAGAAAGACCATAACTGTGATCCATTTTTCATCAAGTCCTTTGTTTAGAGTATCTTTCTTGGTATCATTTCTAGTACTCTCCAATGGGAGTATGCCCACCCTGAGGGTGCTCAAGATTATCCATTGATAACAGAGAAAAATTCTCTGCCTATACATATGCATATATATTTGATCAAACCAATATCAAAGATAGGACGTTTCCTAAACTTTCCCTGGTAGACTGACGCTGAAGTCTCCGTCTAACCACCTGGCAGATGGTGTGGCAGGACAGGGCCAGGGAAGGTGGCAGCCCCACAATGCAGAGGGCCTGCCTGGCTCATTTGTTCTATTGCTTTCAGCATATTTCAAATTATTGCTCTTTTCATGTGTCCACTTAAATGGATCGATCTATTCTCTAGCTGTAAGTAAACTAACCTTCACAAAAAGACACATGGCTTAACAAGGTTCCTCAAAGAAACTGCAGCTTGAAGATAATACTAATTACGAAAGCACAAGAGAACTTTGAATTCTGTCAGCCACATTGTGGGGTAAAGACACAATGCCAACCTAATCAGACCTGTCAAGAAACCAGGCCAAAAAAAACCTGGAAATTATCCGGGAGATTATTTGAAGTGTGGAACCACAACTTCTAATAAAAAAGCGAAACTTCATCCTAAGGGCACATTGTGTTTTGAGATGATTAGTCAGTGATGCTAGAACATATATAATTTATAAAGTAATATATATGCATATATAGGGGGTTCCAAGTTCAAAATTATTTTATTGAGAGGGTGCCTAACAAAAGAGTTTGGAGACCATATGCCTGTTCTTGCTTTTGAAAATATTTTTTCTTTCTTTCTGATCATTCTGATGAATTGTAGAAAACAATTTTGATGCATGGAAGCATCAAAAACAATAAAAAGTATCCATAGTCTCACCACCACAAAATAAACATTATTTGCATTTGGTGAACTGTCTCTTTTATCATAACCATTTCATATAAAGTATCTTTCATAGAGGTTGGCTGACCCTACAGGAAAACACTTCATAGAATATCTATAGGTCACTTTGTCTAGTCTCCATGGCGTCTAAGAAGGTATGCCAGGAATGCAGCCGCAGTCCTGGTTTTTGAACATTTGCCTAATCCTTTTAGGATAAATTTCACTCTTAGTGGGGGTGCCGGGGCATCTCATCCCAGGTTACACTGTAGGAGCCACATACACCCATCTTACTGAGTAGGAGACTGGTGCAGCGACTCCTGCATTATCTTAATTCTAAAGTTAATTAGCCCGGTTTAGCCATCAGGGATATGGTTAAGGAGTCAAGCTTAGATTCTCCAGATGTCATGGGAGCAGTCCTGCCCAGGTTTTCAGTAATCCCCAGGAATTCTGAATATGTTCATCAGATTCCTTCCTTTAGGGAAGGAAACCAAAGCTGTGGGTCCTGCAATGACAGCCCCTGCCCTGCCTTATGTCAGCTCTGACACATCTCTCATTACAGAAACCACCCTCAGTTTCACACTCTGAATCTTTTCTAGATGCTTGCTCTTCATCCCCACAGTAAAACACTAGCTGGTATTTGAAAAAAATCTCATCACCCTCAAAAATAACTCCTGACAATTTGGCTTGAAGCAGAACTTTTCCGTAGGTTTGGCAGGATTTTCATTTCTATAGATCATGAAATGCAGCATTTCCCCAAGCTTTGGGCCACACCCAAAACAGGGAGCAAGACCCTTTTTAAAACCTGGATGTTGCTGCCTAAGCCAGAGGGTGCAGAAACAAATTACGATTTTCATCTTACTCATTTTATTAGACCCTCATACTATTTCCCCACGTTTTCTCTACTGCGTACATACCAAGCAGCCTAAGTTGTTGTCCAGGATTCAGGGTGGGAAGGGGAATTTTTGTACAATACAAAGACTGAAGAATGCAAATCCTACAATTCAAATATCAAGATCCCCTGTTGCAACATTTAAATAGGATCCATTTGATGTACAGTTAGCTTTTTTTTAAAGGATATTTTTTTGCATATACTTTGGATTGTTTTTCAGGAATGAAAATGGATTTTCCTAGAATCACTGCAGGTGAACACACCCTAGCCATACCCCCCAGCTGACATCAGGGGCACAGTTCATGGCAAAGCGAAGCTAACCAACCCGCTCTGGAAATGAACCAGGAACCCTGACCTCAAAACCACAGCCATCTAATGAAATAACCCTTAAACCACCAAACTCTCAGATTGCTTCCTTCCCCTTAAGCCGATTTTGATGTGGACCTTGAACGACAGGAGAGTAAATAAAAAAATACAACAGCAAAATCACCACAACTGCTGACATAATTTCCCCCTGGATGCGTTCAAACTCTGTGCGCGAAATGGAGCCAAGGAAGGGCTGAGGGAGTGCCAGGGGCCCACATCACTGCAATAGAATATAACCTCTATTTATTTTTGTGAGTCTCACTCCCAATTACCGAAGAATAATAACTCACACCCCTTCTTTCCTTTGTTGCCTTTGTTGCCCCACCTTTATGAAGTTCACCACATTCACTCTGCTGCCATGCCAATATCTCGACTTTTCCACTGGCATTTTAACTATTCTTTCAATATATGTTTAATGCTACTTGACACCTGGAATCCTTGTGAGTGTCGATTCAAAATACTCATAAATTATAAATAAATGCAACCAAAGTTATAGAATAAGTTGGAAAGATAATCAAGATCTAGATTTAAGGACTTAAATCTTTTCCTATGTCCCACAGACTATCCAGAAAGCACCTTTTAGGCCATGAAATCTTTAAGCAAGAAACTGCGGTAGCTTCCAGGGAGGCAGGGGTAGAGGTGTGTTTATGAGAACAGAAAGACCATAAGCGAGGAAGGGACAGAAAGGACTGCTTCTCTTTTACATCTCTGATTCTAAATATGAATATGTTTGGTCTCAGGATTGAAAACAAGGGCAGCTGTTGCCAGTATAGTTTTCTGGTCCTGCGTGGGATTGGGATATTGGAGCTTTCAACATTTAAAAAAAAAAAAAAAAGAAAGAAAGAAAAAAGTCATTTTCCTTCTGAACCAGTTCCATGGAATTTTCCACAGGTACTGTTGGGGAGATCAGTCCCAGAAGCCCCCACTCGGCGGAGATGGTTTGAATGCAAAACAAAGTTTAAAAATATGGTGGATGGAGAACTGGATTTCCCTCCTAGCAGGCCAGCTGGGTGCAAAGAGAAGTCAGTGCCTTTCACTTAACCCTGTGCCCTCCTTGAAAAGGCCAAAGGGCCTACACGTCAAACCCTGCTGGCCTGCTTCAAAGCAAAACCTAATCAAAGGTGGATCTTATTTGGGGCAGACATTATTATATAGTAATAGGTATCACAAAGGGGACATAAATAGATCAGCACACCCAATTCTGACCTTTTCAGAATGAACTGAGGAGTCTATGAGACGACCACCAAATGGCCTTAGCACAGACTTACTTTCTTAATAAGCAGAAAGCAAACCGAGGGTACAAGCCTTCCTTCCTGGGGCTCCTGACTTCCTGGCCGCTGTGTGATGTCACCTATCAGGTTGGTATAAAAGTACTTGCGGTGTAAGTGTTAAGCCATGTTTAGGCCAGGAGCAGAAACCTTATCTTAAATCCCTTTTGTCTTGATCCTGTCTTGCTTTGTCTCCTAGGGGCCTGTGCTCAGCGGCCTGGGGCCCGGGAGTGGATCTGGAGGACTTGGTCAGGCCTTGAAACCCTTTGTCGAAGAAAACCCCCTGAAGCACTGGAGGGGGAATAGCCTTGTTCACCCCCTCCTATAAAACTCCACACCCCTCTTTGCTCAGGAAGTTATGATCTTTTCCCTCTGCTCTAACCTCACCTCCCGCAGCTCAAACACGCCAAATAAATTCAAATAGACCGGTCTTGGTCTCCCGCGACTCATTCCTCGGGCCGTGCCTAACAAAAAGGTTAAAAATAATTGCAAAAACCACACTTCCTTTTGCACCAACCTAATAATCCCTGATCTGTAGTCCTCAGGTGAGGAGACCTCCTAATTTTAACACCTACTTGCTCATGAAGCTGTAGGATTCGCGGACTCTATCCCAATCCCCAAACAGCCAATTCCATGGTCTCTCAGGACCCGAGTCCAAAGCACAGCAACAAAACCCTTGTCAATGAAGTCATCCCCAGACAAGCCGTGAAACAGGAGCTCTGCTTGGCAGTGGGGGGGAGAGGGCCAGGGGACTATCACAAGGTGGAATGTGAATCTGTTGATTTCTAACGATGACTCCTTAATGCGTAATCCCTTGTGATCCCCTCAGGCTACTGCGGCACTCCCTTCCTTGGGGCGCCCCCTTGGCCACTATCCATGACCCCCCCTTCCCACCCCCTACCTCAATGGTGTACTGCTCAAAGATGCGCAGCTGCAGGAAGATGTCCAGCTTGATCTTCCGCTCGTGGAACAGCTCCTCCATCTGTACCTGGGCATCGTCGAGCTGCTGCAGGACTGACTCGATGTGGCTGATGGAGCTACTGTGGGGCGGCTTGTTGTTGGACACGGCCGAGTCCCTGTGGCAGAGCGGAAGAAAAGAGGGCAGGGGCCCTGCCACGTTAACAGTGAGGGAGGAGCAGGGGCCCCCCTCGCCTGAGCAAGGTGGATGTCCGTCAGTCGAGCCAGTCAGTCGACAGCCGTTTATCAAGCTCCTACTGGGAGCCTGGCACTATCTGCTTAGGCAGTGAACCAAAGATACACGTATCCTCCTGGGGGTTTACAACACAGTAGCTCCGAGACAAGCGGCTCTCCTATTCCTCAGACAGAACTGTGAAAAGGATCAAATGAACTAATGCATGGGAACGGGCTCTACAAAGCATACGACAGTAGAGAAATGGAAGGGTTTGTACATATACGTAGTCTAATATATATGGCTTGAATACACACACACACGCGTAAGACTAGACACATTAAACACAATGCGTAAGCGTAGACAAATTAAAGACATAATTCAATAAACCCTTCCTAGTTTTATTTCACAGGATTAATGTTAAAATAAAACGAGATCATGGCTGCCAAAGTTATTCATCCACTTGGTAATGCTATGCCAAAGTGACAGCCTAGTTATTACACGGGCTTCAAGCTATATATAGTTAGAGAAGCATGAGACCTGGAGGCTGCAAGTCTGGAGTCAGTCCCCACTCTGACATACATGGGCTAGTGGCCTTGGGAAGTCCCCTCCCCGAGCCCCAGTGGCCTCCTGTAAGGTGGACTTCATAATCCCTGCCCTGCTCACTTCATGGTTTGCTATTAAGTAAGACAGTGTGCGTGAACGTGCTCTGTGACCAGGAACGCGTTGTAGGAATGACTATGAATCCTGAAAGGACACAAGTCAAGTATCAAGGGCTTGACGGGGGCACAGGCCCGACTGGGGAGGGTAGAGGATAGGACACAAGAGGCAACAACAAGCTTTCAGGGAGGATGAGTTCTGATTTGGGTGTTAGAAGAAAAGGATGAACCCAGACGAGTAGATGGGAAGAGTGCACTTTCCGAGCAGGGAGAGTCTACACAAAAGTATAAGGGGAGGTGACATTTTGTAGAGGGGAACCAAGAGATAAATATATTGACCTGCTCAGACAAGTGAGGTGGAGGTGAGATCTCCAAAGAGATCATTCTAATAGGAAAACTGGAGGGTAAGAAGTTTACATCTATAGGGCCTCGAGCAAACTGGAGCCCTGAAACTTGAAATAAATGGGCACATTCAATATCTTGTGACATCTTGCTTTCTTATACAATTGAAGAAGTCAGAAGACAAGGGGAAAATCAGGAGTGTCTGAATCCTCTCAGCAGCCAGCTTTCTGATAACCAGCCTTTTTAGCCGGTCTCAGAAGCAACGGTATCTGAGCTCACACTGTGTTTCTGAAGGGAAGACAAAGCCAGTTTGTCAAAAATCTCTTCTTCCGTCATTCAGAGAACTCCCAGTTCTATATCCTGTTTGGTCACGAAAGCCCACCACGGCATGGACACCCCCAGTCACGAAAGGCACATAAGAGATGTGCTCCATACTATGCATCGTGCATGTGGTGAGGGCTGTGCCATTGGATGCGATGGTTCTTCCTGACTGCTTCTCTCGGTCGCTCTCCGTCACACAGCTTCCAGAAGGAAGAGAATACTTCCTGACCATTTGGCACAGCACCCGTACCAGTGTCACACTCACTAGGAATCACAGAGATGACGGGAAACCACGTTAGGGACTTCAGTGATGAGTGCCAGACCTAGAGAAGAGGAGACCTAGAGAAGATATGCCCTGGTGTGTGGGAGGCATCCTGCCAAGATCCACTAGGCACCATTTACTTCTTTTCTCTTTGACTGGTCTTGACATCAGGGACGAGAGTCCAGGCAGGAGTCAGGTGTGGAGGAATAACTGGTCACCAGTGGGTCTCGGTCACACGCCTGTGGTCCTCTCTGAAATCCATGGAACTTAAACTTGTGGAACAGGTATCAGCCACAGCATTGTCTTCTCACTCACTGAGTCGCCTCAGCTCTCAGTCACTGTGCAAGGTGGGCCATTGTTAAGAGCAAGTGGCACCCCCATAGCCGAGCCCCAGAGAGTGAAGCCAGCCAAGCTTGTGCAAAGCAATTGGAGAGAAAACACAAAGCCATCCCAAGATTCTAGAGCTGACAGAGCTCGGAGAGTAAGCCCCTGAATTATACAGACGACCCAGCTGAGACCCAGAGAGGTTAAGTCACTGCCTACTATTTGGAATTTTCTCCCGAAACATTAACAGCGGAGGTTCCTAGGTCAGCAGACAAAACTGTCATGTATTATACATTCATGAAGACGAATTAGGGGATGAAGGGAAAGAGGCTGTCTTATTAGTATGTAATATGAGGACTCAGAATAGCTCATGTGCACATTTAGAATAGAAATAATTAGTTTCCAACAGAAACACACGCCAGGGCCATTGAAAGGTAAGTTCTCATTGTTTATTTAATTGGACAACTGGTATGGCGGCGGGGAAAGCCCTCTCAATTGAAGCAATTCCTATAGGCCCCAGGGCTGGCCTGGGACTTGCTGATGAGATTATTTCTGTCCTGGGTTGGCAGAGGTCCCAGCACGCAATGATTTGGGGATAGAAACCAGCCCCCGCGGGCAGCATCATTAGCACCATCAAACCCTATTTATGCAGCACCTGGGCACACAGCTGGTTGTCCAGGGCTCGATCAAGGACTCACTGACACTTTATCTGAAGAGCTGGAGCCCTTGACAGGAAATGGAAACTTGATATTGATGCCAACAGAAAGGAGGCCACGGTGTGGATGATTCTAAGTGAATGTCAGGATTTTCTTTCTTAGTTATGGCTCTTTAGGTGGATACAGAAGGATTTTTATTTGCTGGCAGAAAGGAATGGTGGAAAGGTCATGAGTGGGTGATAAGGAACAGAGTGGGACATCACACACTTTCTACATCCCCATGGGGCCAAAGCCAGCCGTTTTTGGTCCCATTTTGTGAACTGGGGCACTGGAGTTCAGAGTTCAGCCTGAGATCAGATGCCAAAGAACACTATATTCCACAGAGACCATGTCTCCACATGACGGAATTTGCTATACTTCTTAATAAGATGTTGTTTATTTTCTGTGGAATGTTAATTTTTGTGATCATTATGTTACTTACTGATTGCTGAATCATACTGTGAATGATAACTAAAGCTTTGGAACATCATAGCTGTTCTGTGCACTATTTCATTTTAAACTCAAGTAGAACACAGTGCAGGCCTTTTTCTATGTGTCAGATGGAGACACTGAAGCTCACACAAGACCACAGAGCTGGTTGTGGCTGAGCCAAGACCGGGACATGACTTATCTCGCGTCTAGTCCGGGGCATTTCCCACTGGAAAGCACTGCCCATGCTGACCTGGCCTCGCTGGGCTCCCCCAGGGAGGGAGGCGCTGACCTGAGCTGCTGGATAAGGTCTTCCCCTTCCTTGATGACGTTGAGCGTGGCGTCCAGAGTGGCCGTCTGCTGCTGCTGGAACTGCTTTATCAGTTCCTGGACTGCATCCACGGAGTCGGCACAGACATCCTCCAGCATCTCCTTCTGAAGGTCTTCCATCCATGTCCACAACTGTGGGGAGAGAGCAGAGACTCCACTCAGGGCAGACGGGAGAGGCCAGGTCTGGGGCAAGGGCAAGGGCAAGAAAGTCCAACTGGGGTCACCCAATACTACGCCAGTCAGTCCGTGCAATGTCAGACTCTCCTCCTCAGCACACCTGTATGGGCAGGTAGTGTTTCTATAATTATATTCATCACCCGTGTCTGCTAAGTTTACCATTAGTGGTGGCATCCCCTAAGGACGTAGCTACCCTTGACCTGACTTCTCTGTAGTGCAGGGAAACTTGGGAGACTGGGAAGAACAGGAGACTGTGATAAACAAATATTATCTCATCTTTCAGAAAGGAGAAAAGGGAGGGCTCTAAACACTTCCTCCAGGAAGCTAGAGGTCGATTCCTAGAACGGTATCATCATTTTACAAACATGTATAAAAGAATGTGATGCTCCATAAGAACCTGATGAAGATTAATTAAGAAAACGCATTTTATGTTAAATCATTTTGTTCTTTGCAGGACCGCTAGATTGGTTAGAAAGTTGAATGCTAAAGATGCAGCTTATCTTAACTTCAGTATAGCAGGAGACATTTCCCCCATGATATTTGAGGTGATGAAATGTAGTCAGGATGATATTACTAGTCAAACAACTTTAAAATAGCTAAGTAGAGTGTTTTGAACTGAATAAGCACTGGAAATCATGAGGAGTTGAACTGAATTACTGAAAACTCATTTATTGATAGCTCTTCCTTATACTGAAAAATAGGTCTCCAGTGGCCACAGTGCTCCACCTCTAAATCCTCATACTGAACACTTTCGTAAATGATGGAGGGAAGGAAGAGGCTGATGTTTGCTTAGAAAGAAGGCAGCTTCACCTGGCTGGCAGGAAAGAGAAGCTCAGGGCTCTACCAGGAAAAAAGCCAATAGAGAGAAAAAACTAATAGACAAAACTAATAGGCAGAGGTGGATTTTGGCCCCTGCTCCTCCTATAACTTGTGGTGCCATTGCTCACCACGCTTTTGTGTAAAACAGGTTGGGGAAAGCATAAAATAAAACTGTTAGCTACCTTCTGGTTCTAACATTCTGTAAGCTAAAAACATGGATAAATATCCACCTCGAGAATATTATTTCATCTAGTGAGTTCTTAGTATGGTAAATCAGGCTATGGCCTTTTAACGGTGAGAAAAGAAATAACAGAGACAAAAAATAGTTTTCAGAATTTGGACAAGTTATCATTTGTTCTTTAGACAGGGGAGGTTATATATATAGACGTGGCAGAAGAGATTGAGTTGACAAGATTAATAAGTTCTGGAGGCACAGAATAAGGAGGTATAAAGAATTTCCTTCTTAGACAAGGGAGAACCTCTCTGAGCCTCAGTTTCTTACTCTACAAAATGGGAAGAATAAGAACTGCCCTGCTCATTTTAAAGATTATGAGGAGTTAATGATTTACTTATTATTAATGCTTTAAATAAATATATAGCATTATTAATAAGCCTATTGCATTCTGATGATAGCTCTAACCAAATTATTATTATTCGGTGTCCCTGTCATTTAACAGCTTGCAATCTGGTTGTAATTAGTTCAGTTTATTTTCTTTACGAATAAGTTTTTTGTTATAAAAACACAAAACAAGTTGTCCAGGCCATATAAGCTGGGATACATATTCCTACAAGTAGAAATGTACTTATTTCAAACCAGAATGAAACCAGGAAGTTGGTCACTATTGCTTAATGTTACTTCATACTTTCTGGCTGCCATTTTGCATAATGAAAAAACCCATTTTCTAAGTGTGCTAAAGTCCTTGGGTAAGAGATAATGGATTCTCTGAAAAAGTATTGTATACAGAGGCAATATGTATAGTGATGAAAAGTTTCAAACCCCAGTTTTGGTGTGTATTATATAACCCTGGGTAAGTAACCTACTATCTCTGTACCTCAGTTTTCCTTACCCCCACAGAGTTATAAAGATTATTAAGTTGCTATATATGTGTATGTATGTCTGTGTGTGTACACCCAAGAACAAGTGACATATATCTATATCTATATCTCACTTGGAAACAGTGCCTGGCATATAATAAGTGATATATAAGTGCTAGATATTATATTTAAGAAATATTTTTGATGCAAGCCCTCTCCAGTGCCCACTAGAAGGCAGAGAGAAAGTTTGAAATAGGTTTTCATTTTGAAATTGGTAAAAGCTCCACATTGAATTTGGTCCTTCAATCTGCTAGGTTGAGCTGGGCCTCTTTCTTCTGTTTTTGCTGCTGTGTCCTGGGAGGTCTAAGGAAAGCCTACAGACAAGAACGTTCAGATATTTCTAAAAAGAAAAAAGGAAAAGAAAGAAAGGAAGACGTGAAGATAAAGAGATGAAAACCGTGGACATGGAGCAGATTATTTAAGAGAAAAAAAAAGAAACTTGATGTCTCAGTGGAGAACAGGCATCGAGACAGAAGACTGATTAGGGCAAGGCTGCCACTGTCACAGGAATGAGAGAGGTCAGAGAGAGGCTTGTAGGTATCTTGAGGACTTTATTTACTTAAGACAGTTTTGTTCTCAGTGCCCCCTTGAGCTATATTAACGGCTTGGTCGCTTGGAGTTCCTTACCACCCCCCCTCCCGCCCCTTAATAAACACGTGAACACCTCTGGTGTATATCTAGAAAAGAAAGCATCATTCCTTTCTGAGGAAATCACCATGACTCATGACACTTCCTCCTCCTCATGGACATGCAAGTAAATTGTAGGGACAAAGATAAAAATTGCCAAAAAACAATAAAAAAGAGGGTGTCAATGTCACAAAGAAAAAGACGAGGGAAAGACTAGGGACATCTGAGGTCAATATCATTGGAAAATGTGTCCTTCCCCCAAATATTCTTTGATTAATGAAGTGACACTGGTTTTTCAGATTTCTACCACATTATAAAGAAACTCTTGTGTAAGGTAGAGTTAAAAACCTGCTCTGAGGAAAATCAGCTACCGTGTTTCCCTGAAAATAAGACCTAGCTGGACCATCAGCTCTAATGCGTCCTTTGGAGCAAAAATTAATATAAGACCCGGTCTTATTTTATTATAAGACCCAGTATAATATAATATAATATAATATAATATAATATAATATAATATAATGCCAGGTTTTATATTAATTTTATATTAATAAAGGGAAGTACAGTAAGAGATAAAGAATCAAGTATACACTAGATGCAGCTTGATGGAGTGTTTAGCAGCCTGATAAGAAAAGTCTTCCTTCAAGAAGATATTAATAAAATGTCAAAATTGCTAGTGATTGAAGAAATTTGACTCCAAGACAGGGAAGGACATTACAGCACCAGAGACAACGGGTTAGTGACATCTTTTTCTATTCTCCCTTCTGTAAACAAAACAAAACAAAACGTCCAGAGGGAAAGGAGTTCTTAAATGGAATTGATATTTACTGAGGATAATTCTTGATTCTGCCCTTGTCTGGCTAGTTCTGTAACCAGGGGAAAACTACTTTATTTCAGTTACTTCACATTTAAAATGAAGTGTGTGTGTGTGTGTGTGTGTGTGTGTACACACTTGTATGTGTGGTTTCTCTAGCTTGTCTCTAAAATCTCTTCCAGCTCTAACATGCCACGGTTTCTCTTCAAAGCTGACGTAAAGAAGGCGGTAACAGAAATAACCTCTCTAACCTGAACAACTGCAGTCACAACTTGGACGTCAGGACATCCAAAGTCCAGGGAGTACAGCACCAACTCAAGGATCGCTGCGATACCAAGTTAAGACGTTTACAACCTGGAAAGCTCGAGCGGCAACCCACTTGAAATTCATGACACCACGTGGACAGTCACTCCCTGGGGGCAGCAAGCTTAAATTGCAGGCTCTGAGGCATAAAGTGGACAGAAATAAACCTCAGTGCCACTAAATTATGAGGAAGGCTCAATATTCCATTTCTTAGGCTGTAATTTCCCGACTATCTGAATGTCCTGTGGATCTCCTTCTGGATATGTATCCATCTGATTTATCCCTGGACAGCATGCTAGATTGCTTTGAAAAGAATCCAAATCAGAGGGCCACTCTATTACTAATTTACTACACCAGGTAGCCAAAGAGACCCAGTCAGAATGATCTCCTACTTCAAACTACCATACGCCAATGATTGCTAGAACTAGGGAAAATCACTCACTATGGAGTGAGTGTGGGAGCTTGGTAGAAGCTACCACATATTTTTGTTTGTTTGTTTGTTTGTTTGTTTTCCCCCTACTGTTCTTCATTTTGGTTTCTCTCTCCTCGGGTATTCCTCTTTACCTTTTGCTTGTCTGGTATCTAACACGTTAGCACTGCACCTTCTCCATCAACCCACCTGCTCCCCAGGAAGAATCGCATGTTTCAGCCATTTCCAGACCCCGTCTTCTTGGTCCTTGCAGGGTTCTGCTCTCTGCTTGGCAATGCTGCTATGCTTTATGTGTTCATAAAGTCCATGTTCAGAATAGTCCACGCTGATATGCTTTTTGGGGTCTTTCTCTCAGAGGGCACATACAGTTGGGGCCCAAAACACCTCCATCCAAAAAGAATGGGCCTAATTTGAGAATTTCCAGAACCTTGGCAGGGGTGGAGTGAAAGGAGCCTCTCTTTCAGTGCCCTACATAAGGTTTGCTTTAACAGGGAAACCAGTGAATTCAGGAGAGGCCATCCCACAGACCATATCCTGCTTGCTTAGTGGGACAGCCTGAGAAAACGGCAAAGGAAAAAGGCAGGAAGGGGAAAGAGGGAACAAGGAAGGGAGAAACCAGGCAGTTTGTAGAAATAATGAAGCTTAAGGATGAGTGATTAAGAAAAGAGGTAATTTGACTCCATCACCTTCTGCTGTTTGGCTGTTCCATTTGCACAGCTCTCACTGCCACTATAGTTGCGTGACTCCTAGAGATGTCGAAAGGAGCACCAGTTCCACAAGGTGTACAGATCGTTGTTTGATTTGGTATTCACTACCCGCTTTTCTTTCTTAAATAAACACCGTGACAGTTTGGCAATTGAAGTAGAAGATGAAGTCGTTTTGTTCTTGAGGCTATTATTCCTTTTGAAGACATTTAGTTTTGGTTCTACAGTGGGTAGGTAGAGGAGCATGTGTACATGTGAGAGTCTGGGGTGTGTGTGCGTGTGTGTGTGTGTGTGTGTGTGTGTGTGTGTGCGTGTGAACTGTTTTGAGCAGGAAATAGCTTGGAAGACTGATTTCACAAGGTTAGAAACAAATGAAAATGGGCATTTAATTAAGCTGTCTAATAAAGGTCTGAGGTGATTATCTTGGCCACATTCCTTAGTTAATTTGACTCTCATATTATTACTACAAAAATATCTAAAAATGGATATTTTGAAAGCCCAGCAATTACAGCATTTCCATGGAAACACAGCAAAGAAAGAGAACTGTGTCGGGACAATCTCTGCAGTGCAGATGACACTTATACAAATGTATTTTCCCTGGACAAAGAATGTGAGGACTTGGGCAAATGCTTCTCCCTACCTTCTCCCTAGCTCTCCAGACCAGCAAACAGCCAGCTGCCTTCTTGTCTCCAGGCAGAAAGAAGACATTTTAAAGTTCAGCACAATATGTACTAATAGTAGAGGCTCCGAATCTATAAGATGGTCCCAAGCACACGCTTGTCACCTTTCTTCATTATGTATCTCTTCTAAGTAGGCATGAAAAGTTTTATTTTGGTAAAATAACACTTATTGGGATTGTTCCTGATTTTCAATAAAAAATATCATTGAGGAAGATGTATAAAACAAACCAAAACAAATGCAAAGGAAAATTAAATCACCCATAACATTCTTAACTTCATTGTATATTTTTTTCTAGTCTTTCTTCTATGCATATGATCAAAACTGTGGTCATGCTCGATATACAGTTTTTAATGTATTATATTACAAGCCCTTTCTCGTGCCAATTAATGATATTTGGCAATGTGATTTATAATGACTGTATAGTATTTCACTATATACATGCACTGTGGTTTGCTTAATGAATCAGCCAACATGGAAAATTTAGATGATTTCTAATTACTCAAGATTATGAATAACACTGCAGTGAAATGGTTAGAAGGTTTTAACCCTCCATCCAGACTCTATGGTTGCCAAGAATTCACAGAGCTGGGCCAACAAGATTACGTAGACTCTACAATCTCCAGAATAAATGAGCCTGGAGGATATTTTTTTCATATCTTCCTTCTGTTTCCACTTTGATCCTAATTAGAGTAAACCTTTTGATGTAGGAAGCAGGCAAAAGTTAAATTATGAACTTCAGCCTGGGGAGTCGTAGGAAGTCAGGTTAAATCATTTATAAAGAAGGATATTCAGTTCCTGCTCAGAAATCTCTTAGAAAGAGGGTTGTAATTCCTTCAAAATTACATCCTACAATGAAGGACATGCTATTACACATTGGCACTAATGCAAAAAGTTAGCAAATAATTGTAGGTAGGTAGAAAAGAAGAAAGAAAAGAAAGGAGGAAAGAAAGAAGGAAGGCGTTAACCATAGCTAGGCAAGAAGGATCTACGTATGACAATATTTTCCAGTAACCCCAATGCCACCCAAAGCCACTTTGGTAAAACTGAGCAGAAGATCATCCTTCCACCCACTCTATTTACTGTAAGAGGAAAAAAATAACCATAGCAACTCAAAATTCCCTAACAGACTTAAAGACTTGGCTACAAAACCTGCCTTGAGTTAAAACCCAGAAGTTTGCCGATAGAGTCAAGAGTTACTAGGCCCAGGATCAAATAGGACCCACACTTACCACGGTTTGAGGGATGGTGTGTCTTGAGAGGTATTGAACAGAATCCGGAAAGATCAAACCACAGGAGTTCTCCTGCAGGAGAGCATCCCAGGATGCTTACTTCTGCCTACTTAGTAGTTCATTTCTGCCTGCCATTCAGATCCTGGAGGAAGGCTCCCACCGCACTTCGGATTCCCCACCCCCACCCCTTTTATGCAGATTCCCACAGAGTTCAAGTGAAGAAACTGGAGTAGGTGAAAGATGTGACTGAATGGGCTTTTCCCTCTCCCCGGTTTTTTTTTTTTTTTTTTTTTTTAAAGAAATGACTGGATTCCCATTCTCAAGTAAACCTGTTCTATATTTAGTCAGCATCTCTATGTATCCGACATAGTGACAGAAATGTACAGTAGAATCTGTATCTACACACCCAAACCCGCATGTGTGCTCTACATAGGAGCCCTTGGAATTCAATGAAGCAGAGCCGATGAGCTCAGCGTGACCCTAGCACCCCTGATGGAGGTACACACGTGGTGCTCTAGTCCAGTCTAGGTGGGAAGCTGGAAGCCCCGGGGAAGAATCGCAAGGAAAAATGATGCCAGAGGTGAGTCCTCGAGTTCCTTATTAAGCTTACTGTAGAGATGCTCTAAGGATACATCTGGGAGGGAGTTTATTCTACTAGGAAAAAAAAATTGGTGTCAGTATTGTACTACTTGATTTTGTAATAATCATCATAATAATTATCACAAAGTAATAGAGAGTAAGTGATTTTCCCAAAGGCATGCAGCAGGCCTTGTGAAAATCGAGACCTGGAAATCCGACGTCCCTGATCTTGCTGTACTTAATGACTGTGTGTAACACACATGTGTGCATATGCGCATATATACATATGTATATACATGTGTGTGTACATATGGCATAGGTGTGCACATACATACACACGTGTCTTATTCTCTGCTCTTCCCAAAGGGGGCCTCAGACAGACTACTGGGGGTGGGAAGGTGACTGAGAGGGAGCATGTAGCTATAAACTCCTGCTGGATGGCTCAGATAAACAGCTTCTCCATGACAGCCACTCAGAATGATGCTTTTCTTTCCATCCTGGACAACAGTCACAATCTGTGTGGTCTGAAAGGTTCAGATCTCTTGAACAGAAAGATCCTCACAAGCACACACCCATTCGCATCCAGGCAGGACTGCTCCTAATTTCTCTTACATTTTGGGATCCCGAGGAAAGAGACTACGCTATTTTCTGAAAGCCTCCTATTTGAATAAATTCCCTGGTGGAGAAAAACCCCTCCCAGTCTCTATGTTTTGGCTTTCACGTGAAAGCCTGTGTCGCAGAGGAAAAAAAGCGTGGGCTTTGGAGTCAGAAAGATCTGGGATCAATTCCTACATTTACCACATCTTAGCTACAAGTCCCTGGGCAAATTATTAACTTCTCTGATCTGTAAAACTGGAATAAAAAGTGACAATTCTCCTGGCTGTTGATTAGATAGATAGTAGCACATAGTAGGTGCTAAATACATTGTAGTTCCCGTTCTTCATCTGCCCCCAGAATTATGCTTCTCCCCTTAGTACTATTTCATGTGAATGTGATTTTATAAGCTGAGTCTCAGTGTGAAAACAAGTCTCAGGGTCAAATAGGACCAACAAGGTTTGAGACAAATGAGGGTAAACAGTGGTGACTACAGCCCTGACTATTCCTAACTCCTATATCCCCAAGCCTGTCAACACTTTCTAAGCTAAGGTCTCCCCTCCCCATCAAGCCCTTGCTTTGGGGTTTGAAGATATAAAAAGGAAAAAGAAGAGTAAGAAGAGGGAAGAAGAGCAGAGGAGAGGAGCAGGTAGAAAAGGAAAAGGGAGGACTGGAGGGTGTGGGGTACAGTTAAGAACAGGAGCGCAGCATTTAGGAAAATGGGTAAGATCTTTGCTGCACTACTAAGAAGCTCTGCCACCTTAGACAAGTTCTTTTCTGATCCTCAGGTTCCCCATTTGAAAATATGTTTAATAAGACCTATATTATAAGATTACCATGAGGATTCCATGAGATGATATATGTGTCTGGCAAGTAGTAGCTACTTAATCAAAAAAAACAAAATACTAGCTAATATACATTAAGTGCTTACAATGAACTAAACTCAGGCTAGGTAACCTGAATTACTTCAGGCTGAAGTGCTGTTATTATTAATTATTATGATTGTCAACATCAAATAAAGGAGAAGAAGAAGAAAGGAATCTTGAATTCATATTAGAACCATAAGGGGTCATAGAGCTACCAAGTGCAACTGCACAATTTTATAGATGAGGTTACCCAGGGCCGGGGACATGGTGATTTGCACACAAGCTCACGTGGTTCTAGAGCAGCGGAATCTGGACGCGAATCCCAGCCTCCTAGTTCCATGTACAGAAGGTGAGCGATGTAGCTAGAGAGGGGTCCTAGAACCATTGTCACCCTCTTTTTTTATTATTGGGGAAGGGGAACAGGACTTTATTGGGGAACAGTGTGTACTTCTGGGACTTTTCCAAGTCAAGTTGTTGTCCTTTCAGTCTTAGTTGTGGAGGGCGCAGCTCAGCTCCAGGTCAGGTTGCCGTTTTCTAGTTGCAGGGGACGTAGCCCACCATCCCTTGCAGGAGTCGAACCGGCAACCTTGTGGTTGAGAGGACGCGCTCCAACCAACTGAGCCATCCGGGAGCTCAGCGGCAGCTCAGCTCAAGGTGCCGTGTTCAATCTTAGTTGCAGGGGGCACTGCCCACCATCCCTTGAAGGAGTCCAGGAATCGAACCGGCAACCTTGTGGTTGAGAGCCCACGCTCCAACCAACTGAGCCATCTGGCACTGGCCCATGTGGGAATCGAAGTGGCAGCCTTCCGCGTTAGGAGCATGGAGCTCTACATGCCTAAGCCACCGGGCTGGCCCCATTGCGTCTTTTGAGGATGTATTTTGCTGGCACTTCCATGGAAACTGATCTTGTCCAGCAGCACCCTGGTCAGCCAGCACCCCCACAGCCCTCACAAGGAATATGACTCCTGTGTTTTCATGCTCCATCCCAACACCCGCGGGCTCATAATTAAAGGAGAATACACATGCCTCTGGCTTCTAAGACCATTGTTAAGAATTGGGGGAGCCACAAGCAAGCAGACAACCAGGCAGGAAAACCTGGATTAAGGCTAATCCCCTTGCGTTACAGGCACTCAGTTTCTGTGGGTCCCAAGGAGAGGAAGCAGATCCAGCTTCAGGGAGCTTGCCAGACCTTCATCTGCCTGGAGAATCTCAGTTTAGAAAACATTATCTTTTCAGGTTTTTCTCTGAGAGGCACTGCAATGATTTGCATTCATTCCCACAAAGTGTCAGAAAGCCTGGGTAGTAACAACCAGGCTTCTTAATGCATTTCAAGTTTCAAAAATCAACTTAATTAAGTAGGGTTAATTTTTTTTTTTCCTGAGCAGTAAACTTTAATTAATACTCCATTAAAATGAATTCCTGGGGGAACACACGCCTGCTTGTACCTAATGAGTTCATCTGCCCAGGGTGTTATTATAGAAGATGCTAAATGTGCTTCCTCACCGGCCACTTAATTTCAGAGTGCCCCACATTAATCAGAAATGATAAACAATGGCAGGTCTGCAACCCTCCTTCTCTGTATGGGTCCCTCTGCCCTGCCAACAACGTAACATACTCCTTCTCCTCTCCCCACTTTGTGATGATTCAGGGCCAGATGTAAGCCCGGCTCACTTCCTCCTGCGTGGAGGGCACCTCTCCCCTCCTTCACTAGCTATCACTCCACCATCAGGCAGGGTGCGGACCCACTCACTTTACTATCACCCTGTGGCAGACCTCACTGAGAAGATGCAATCCTTTTTTTTTTTTTTAATGAAAACAACACACATTTGCAAACTCTGTATGTTTCTTGGCAGCAAAGATGATCAAAGTTGTGCAGGACTCTGATTCCTGACAGGAAACAGCAACCAAGAGCAACTGGGTGTGGGTTAGGAAGGGAATCTCTGATCCTCTTCCATTTCCTTTGACAGTGACTATTTCTATACCAGGGATTCCCAAATTTCTCCAGCTGCTGACTGAATGCACCAGCAGACTCCCCAAATCATCTGCCTCCGTGGTCCCCTGCTCCTTAGACATCAGGAGGAAACTTTGCCCCATATTGCTTGACACCTACTCACAGGTTATCAGAAGACGAGTGTTAATATCATCAGTCTCAGGAGGCTAGCAACCCCCAGACCGTCCAGGACCCTGGGCATACCTCGAGGGCCATTTTACGAGGAAACTGGCCTGACCCCCGCCAGCACACATCATCCCAGACGAGGCCCCTTGTCCACCAGCTGCCCTTACCTCTTTTGTGTGCGTGTGGAAGGAGACGGACATGTCCAGGAGAAGCTTTCGCTGCTCCACGCGGCGCACGAAGTCTTGGATGCGTACCTCCAGGTGTCGAGCTGCCTTGTAAATCTCCTCGGGGTCACATTCCCCCGTCTGAGCCAGCTGCTCTGCTGCTTCTAGGAGCTTGTCCGCATTGGTGTACGTATTCTGCCGGCAACAACAGGGAGGGAAAGTCAACTTGCAGTCACGAACAGAGCTTTGCGCCTTCCCCAGCCCACCCGAGGCTGCCCGGAGCTGGAGCGCAGGGCGTGGGCTGAGCTGACAGCTCCCTGATCTGGCACAGCAAGCTGAGTGGAGCCTGCCCGCCCACCTCGCAGCAAGCTAGCAGCCTGCTTGGCAGCTTGGCACAAGCGGGCACTAGCTAGGTGCCTCCTTTGTCCCTGGGATTCCTCAGAGGTGGAGCACCCCTGGAGAGAAACAAGGAGACATGCGAGACTCCTCATTCCCCATCCACTCCCTCTCCCCTCCACCCTTACAAAGATCCATCATTGCCCTCACACCTCAGGCTGTAAACTGACAGAGTCGGGGATACCTCATCCACAGACCGGCTGGCTGTCTAGTGAGAACACCAGGGAAACAAGCACGGGGAGACTTGCTTGACTCCCCGCCCAAGTTCCTCGTAACTACCAGTGTTTATCTTTTGGAACAGAGCTATCTCTTAGGAGGGGAAGGGGCCAGCGACTCGGGAGCTGACAGAAGGAAGCAGCCGGCGTGCTTGCGGGGATGCAGGCTAGTCCCTGCGTGCCCAGGGAAGGCTTGCTGCTTGCAGCAAGGGTGGGAAGGAGTCTGGGGATCTGCTTACTGTCAGCGACGGAGTGACATGCCCATCCACACACACCCGCTCCTTAACCCCTCGCGGCACACACTATCGTGTTCTCCAGAACATTTTAAAAGCAAACAACTTATAATTATTATTCATCGGGATGGGAGGCACTGCCTTTATAATAGCTATTCCATACATGCCATAGGTACAACTTTTCCTCAGCAGGTTTCTCTTAAAAAACATCCTGATAGTCACTGATTTGGAGCTAGTGACTCAGGTGTACATTGTACTTCTTATTATCCCTACTGTCACACAATGCCCTAGAGAGTGGGGAACAAGTGGTTACTGGTGACGACTTGAATCTGGGAGCAGGAACAGTCAGTATCAGAGGCAAAGCGAATGGAGAACTGACCTGGGTTTCTGAGCAGTGGCTGTATGGTTCTTCACTTTGCCCAGGGAGCAAAGTAAACTCCCTGGCCTCCAGTCACAAAGTAAACACCTCCAGTCTTTCGGACTCACCTGAAGACCTGGGTGTTAAGGGTTGAATGGTGTCCCTTCTAAATTCATATGTTAAAGTTCTATCCCCCAGTACCTGAGAATGTGCCCTTATTTGGAAACCAAGTCACTGTAATTAGTTAAGACTCTGGGGCAGAAGCTGTTGTCGATTTGGTCAGATGGTAGGCAGAAGCCTGTTGTGATCTTTGCCCCAATTTGGATGAGGATGGATAAGGGTGAGAAGTCACTTATTATTTAAAAGAGCTAGTGTGGACTGGTAAACATGACTACCAGACGACCAGGAGAGAACTCCTTTCCTGATAATTATTTTAATTTTTCCTGGCTGGCATGGCTGGAACCAATGGGCAGTGAGAAGAAAGGAGCAAACGTACACAAGCATTAAAGGAAAAGGACACGGAAGTGCAGGTACAGGGGACGGTACAGACTTGTCTCCGGATCTTGAGGTCAGTGAATGGCAGGCAGGCAAATCAAGGTAATACCCCAAACCTTACAGTTGAATAATACTTTACAGTTGACAAATAAATCTCTTTTACCTTCTTTCTTTATCCAATCTGGGGCAGATCTGCAGAGAATTCACCTGTGTGTGTGAGGTGGATGAAACTACCTGACATTGGGAAAGAACCACCTGAAAGGATTAGAGGTAATGGCGCCTGGTACTCACACAGGACTCGTGCCTGTTCCCACCTGGCAGACTGGAAAACCTCATGATTCACAAGGTATGGGGTAGAGCACTCAGAAGAATGTTGCCTCAGTAGGGGTAAATAACTAGCCTTAGACTGTGCACTGCTCTGGTCTCACCTAACAAATTTTAAAAGAAAGACCTGAAAATATCAAACTTTCTTCAAGTAATTTAACTGTGTCCCAGAACAAAGCTTAAAAATATTATAGAAATACAGAAATACTTAGCAACCAACAAGGTAAAATTCACATGTGTTGTCTAGTAAAAAATTACCAGGCATGTATACAAAGAAATAGGAAAATATAACCTCTAATGAGGTGAAAAAAATCAATCAAAACTGACATAGATGTTAAAATTAACAGATAGGGAATTTAAAATAGTTATTATAACTATTTCATATGTTCAAAGAGTTATGTAGAAAAATAGAAGACATAAAAAAAAAGACCTTGCACCTCTAGAGATGAAAAATATACTGGATGGTACTAACAGCAGGTTAGACATTGCAGAAGAAAAGATTATGGAACTTGAGAATGTAGCAATAGAAAGAATTCAAAATGAAATGCTGAGAAAAAAAAGAACTTAAAAAAATGAAGCATTAGTGAATTGTGGGACAACTTTAAGCAGGCTAATATACATTAACTGAAATCCCTAAAGGAAGGAAGGAGTGGAAAAAAAGATTTGAAGAAAAAAATGACCAAAATGGCTCCAAACTTAATGAAAACTATAAATCCACAGATTCAAGAAACTCAACCAACCCTCAATGCAAGAATCATGAGGAAATACCAAGGCACATAAAAATCAAATCAAATATAGTGGAGGGGGGGAATGAAAAGGAAATCTTAAAAGTGACCAAAGGAAAAATGACATGTTGTACACAAAGGAACAAAGATAAAGATGACAGCAGACTGCTCAGCAGAAACAATGCAAGCAAGAAAACAGTGAAGCAACATTTTTAAAACCAATAAAAACTGTCAACCTAGAGTTCTATGCAAAGCACAAAAATTTTTCCAAAATAAAGGTGAAATAAAGACATTTTAAGGCATACAAAAGCTGAAAGAATTCTTCACTAGCAGACTTAAATGACAAGAAATGTTAAAAGAAATCCTTCAGGAAGACAAAAAATGTTAACAGATAGATATGCAGATCCACACACAGGAATGAAAAGCACTGGAAATTCTAACTATATGAGTAAATCTATAAGATTTTTTTCTTATTATTTAAATCTCTTTAAAAGATAAATGTTTAAACGAAAATAATTAATATGTAGTGTGGGGTTTATAGCACATATATAAGAAAAACATAGAACAACAATATCACAAAGGCCAGGAAGGGAGAAATAGAAGTATACTATTGTAATGTTCTTATACTGTTATATAAGGTATCATAATATCATTTGAATGTAAACTGTTATAAATTGGTAACCCATTCTATAAACCCTAAAGTAACCATTAAAGTAACAAAATAAAGAGTTACAGCTAATAAGCTAACAAAAGAGATAAAATGGAATCATAAAAATATTCAATTAATCCAAAAAGGAAGAAAGAGAAAAAGTAACAAAGAATAGATGAAACAAATAGAAAAAAACTAACAAAAATAGATTTAAACTTAAACATATCAATAATCACATTAAATGTAAATTGTCTAAATACCACAATCAAAAGACAGAGATTGTCAGATTGGATAAAAAGGTAAGGCCCAACCATTTGCTGTCTACAATAAATGCACTTCAAATGTAAAGACACAAATAGGTTAAATGTAAAACAATAGACAAAATATAGTATGATAACACTTATCAAAAGAAAGCTGGGGTGCCTATATCAATATTAGGCATAGTAAATTTCAGAGCAAATAATATTACCAGGAGAAAAGAAGGTCATTTCATGATTATAAAGGGGTGAATTCACGAAGAGGATATAATAATCCTACACGTTTATGCACCAAATAACAAAGCTTCAAAACACATGAAGCAACCTGATAAATTTGCAAGGAGAAATAGACAAATCCACAATTATAGAGATTTAATGCCCCCTCTCAATAATTAATAGAACAAGTAGACAAGACGTTAGTAAGGATGTAAGAGATTTCAAAACTCTCAGTCAACTTAACCTAACTGCCATTTATAGAACATTCTACACAACAACAGCAGAACACACATTGTCTTCAAGTGCTCACAGAACATTAACCAAGATAAACCATATTCTGGGTCATAAAACAAGTCTAAAGAAATTTAAAAGGATATGAATCATATAAAATATTTTCTCTGATCAGAACATAATTAAATTATAAATCAATAGTAGAAATATATCTGCAAAATCCTCGGAATCAGAAAATAAGTAACACATTTCTAAATAATCCAAGGGTCTAAGAAGGCAGTATCAGTTTACCAGATGTCTACAGTGTGCTAGGCATTGTGTTAGGCTCTTTATATACAGTACCTCTAAATTTGGAGATCAATCATAAACTAGGTATTAATTAATTTCATTTTATAAATTAGAAAACCAAGACTCAGAGAGGAAAAGTAAGATGTTGAAAAATGTTACATAGCTAGAAAATGGTGGGCCATGTCTCTCTGAGTGTAACCTCCAGGCTTCATTGAACAATGAACCTCCCTGACACCCAACGTAAAATCTCCATTCCCTCTGCTTCTCTGTTACTTTGCATTATACTCATTCTTATGCCTTTAATTTTAAAATTACAACACTGTAATTGTTCATTTGCAACTGCCATTTTTCTTTTTTGGAACACTCTTCCACTGTGTACATGTTGACTTTAGAGAGAACTGCATTCTCCTTGAAGGAAACAGTCCCATCTTACTCATTTTTTCTATCTCAGCTACTCATTGATGTACAGTAGGCACAGTGCCCTCCTTTCAATATGCACTCAGCCAAAAGACTCTGTAGCCCAGCATCTTGTCAGCATAAGACTTGGAAATGGATGTTTACCTTATCTCCTAATATAGGTAGTTTCCAGTTTAAGAATGAGTAGTGATCCAAAAGTTCCTTTGTAAGCTTATTTAGCACTGGGAAGTATTTTCCATGTAAATGGAAGTTAGAGTCCCAGGAAAATAAAAAGAAATTCAGTTGAGTATATAATAACTTTAAAATACTGATATAGCACATCATGTACAATCAGCCAAATTTTATAACTAGGGGATATAGGAAATGCTTTTCAGTTTTCATCCTGGAGCAGCAGGCACACACTTCTCCTCCATCTGCTGGCTCTGGCCGGGGAGGCGGGGTTGGACTCTGGCAATGGCAAAGTGGTCTTTGGTGGAAGCGGTGGGAAGGAAAGGAGGAAACTACTTCTTGGTACCAGTGATTGGTTAACCCATCACAACACACCTGCTGGAAGGACATCTTCCTAGGTGTCCCGAACAAGGGAAGAAACAATAGTTGTGTCCATTAGGGTAACCTGCCTGTCCACACAAGGAGTGTTTAATGAGGAGTCCCGATCAAATGCTCCTTAAATTGGAGAACTGTCTGTACAAATCTTCAGTCTACTAATTGGGACTGATACCAAAAATAATTACAGCAGATGCTGCTACATCCTCACACAAACAGTTTGGGTGCTGAAATTATCTCTGGGAACCTAAACACGGCTTTACCTCATTTACATATGCAATCAGCACCTCACCCCATTCTTATATACGTCTCTACTTGCTAGAGAGCATTTTCCTCTCTAAAATGCTTCAGCATCTTTTCCTGTCAATGACAAATGGTATATTTTCAGAACTCTACATTTTTTTTTTTTTTTTAGATTTTATTGGGGAAGGGGAACAGGACTTTATTGGGGAACAGTGTGTACTTCCAGGACTTTTTTCCAAGTCAAGTTGTCCTTTCAGTCTTAGTTGTGGAGGGTGTCATTCAGCTTTAAGTTGTTGTCCTTTCAGTCTTAGTTGTGGAGGGCGCAGCTCAGCTCCAGGTCCAGTTTCCCATTGCTAGTTGCAACGCAGCCCACCATCCCTTGTGGGAGTTGAACCGACAACCTTGTAGTTGAGAGGATGCACTCCAACCAACTGAGCCATCCGGGAGCTCAGCAGCAGCTCAGCTCAAGGTACCATGTTCAATCTTAGTTGCAGGGGGCGCTGCCCACCATCCCTTGCAGGACTCAAGGAGTTGAACTGGCAACCTTGTGGTTAAGAGCCCACTGGCCCATGTGGGAATCGAACCGGCAGCCTTCGGAGTTAGGAGCACGGAGCTCTAACCGCCTGAGCCACTGGGCCGGCCCAGAACTCTACATTTTTTTAAGTAGTTTTATTTTCCTACAGTCTAACTTTTATGTGTTTAAGAATATACCTAAGGTTAGGAATTCTGAGAAAAGCATAGCAGTTGTTCTTCGAGAGGGTGTTCTCACTTTTACTGATTCCTTTTGTTTCCTTTTAATCCTCACTAACCCTCTTCATTCACATGTTATGCTTTAAAGAAACTTTCATGTATTTCCTCTCAGCTGTAGGCTGGAAGCTGACAATCTGGTCACTCTCAGGCAAGAGAGTAAAAGAAAAAATGAGAATTAACTGTTAGCATGTTATCTATTTAATATAGTAATAAGGACAGCGTAGAAACACCTTGTTTGGGGACCAAAAGACAGAGGCAATCTTAGAGGTTGCCAATATAGGTTACAAGGTATGACCTGACAGAAAACACCAGGTCCAGCTTCTAAAAAAGGACCAGTCAGGTTCCAGAAAATGTGGCCACTCCTAGGGGACTGAGAAACAAAGCAAGGAAGGATTTTTCTCCCCGACCCTCCCTGCCTGTGCCGCCAGGGCATGGAGAGCAGCTGAAGACAGAGTCAGGGCTGGGAGAGCCAGGACTGGTGCTTAGATGCCAACAAAAAGAAGATGATGCAGACAGGAAGTGGACTAGTGGCCAGAGCTCGGCCCAGAGCTGCAGCATCTATTTACGAGCTAAAACCCAGGGGAGTACCACGTAGACACAAAGCTCTGAAGCCTGCGGAGGGAAGCATTTAATCTGCTTCCCATTGAGTAGGCCCCAGATGCAGCCAGCTGGCATCCACATTGCTGCCAGGAAGCAGCCCACCACTCTGGAAATTGGGTAACACAGGCTCCACCCACGCCACCTTTGCCCTCCCTCCCCCACCTTCATTCAACCCCAATGGGCAAAATAATGAAGGGGAACATGGAACCACAGCAGAAGAATGTGGACAAGTAAATTTTCAAAGTGAAGAAGGTAGACCTAAGTGTTCCAACATGGATACATGGATTTCCAGTTGCCCTGGCCCTGCAGAAGTTCATTCTCACGTGGAATTCTTAAAGCCAAAGAAACAAGCAGTTGGTGAGACAGCATCCCCATGGAATGAAGAAGAGTAGGGCCACCTGCTGCAGGGTTTGGCAATTAGAGAGATATGGGGGGAAATGTACCCAGAACAATGTTCTCTCTCAAAAGATGTTACTTTGCAGTGTTGCTGTTTTTCCTGTTTTCCGTATTCTATGTTTGGCTGTCAGTGGGAGGCAGTGGGCGAGAGAAGGAGAGCGAGGCTTTAGAGAGACAGGACAGTTGGCTTGAATGTGCTGCTGAAAACCTTGGGGTTTGTGAATTTACGTTTCTGTCTGTTTCACCACTGAAGGGGACGGACAGGGAAAGGCTGGGCCTGACCCAGGAAAATGGGGGTCAGATGATGAGGTGAACAAAGCAGAGGGTCTGGCCACACGTCTGCTTCTGCCCCTTTAGCGTAATGTTCCTCAAGCCCTTTCAGCCTCTCTTAGTCGCCTATAGCCATGTATGTCCAGGGCTGCCCACATCTGCACGGAGTCCAGTGCCGCTGACCTAAGAACCTAAGGAGGGTCACCGACCCTCCTTGCTGGTGGCTTTCCTGCTCACTTTCCACCTTTGCAGACCCTGGACCCCTCCTACCTGTTCTGTTCTTACCGTAGCTAACTTCCCTGAGTTTGATCCACAGATGATGTGGAACAGGGTTTCTCACCAGCAGCACTATTAACATTTTGGAAAATTCTTTGTTTGGTGGTGGGGGGGGGGCTGTAATATGTTGAGTCCTGTCCCTTTAAAAAGATATGCTGAAGACTTAACCCCCAACACCTGCGAATGTGACCGTCTTTGGAAATAGTGTTGCTGCAGGTATAATTAGTTACGGTGAGGTCATACTGGGATTGGGTGGGCTTTAATCCAACGTGACTCGTGGCCTTATAAAAAGATGGTTATGTGAAGACACAGACACAGAGCGAGCACCGTGTGATATAAAGGTTGACACGGGTGACACAAGGGAATGCGAAAGACATCCAGCAAACCGGGAGTGGTCAGGAGAGAGGCCTGGAACAGACTGTCCCCCACCGCCCTCAGACTGCCCCCACCGCCCTGCCGACACCTTGATCTCGGACTTCTAGTGTCCAGAACTGGGTAATAACACATCTCTGCTGTTTCCAGCCACCTGTTTTATGGTCCTTTGTCACAGTAGCCCTAGAAAACGAATACAGGGGCTGGTCTGCACACTGTAGGATGTTTAGCAGCATCCCTGGCTTTGCCCACAGAATGCCAACAGCAACCCATTCCCTAGATGTAATAACCAAAAATGTCTCCAGACACTGCCACATGTCCCCTGGGGGGCAAAATCACCTTCCAGTTGAGAACCAGGGTTTTAGGCCCTAAGACCACAGAGGAAGCCCAATGAGGGAGACCATGCAACGTCCTCAGCTTACAGTGGGTTTCTGGTAATCCTGCAGGTGGAAGAAGCCTTAGGGGATCATCTAAGCCTGTGGTTCTCACAGGACAAAATGGGGACGGGGGTCCGGAAAGAAGCTTCAGGGAGAAAAGCAATGCTCATGCCCTCCCCCAGCTTACTCAAAGCAGAATGAACCAAGGGTCGGGTTGGGGCGTGTCTGCTGGCATATGTTTTTGAAAGCTCCCCAAATGACTATAATTGCAGCCACTGTTTAAGGTTGAAACCACCCATCTAAGGGCAGGGCTTGAAGCCTGGCCTGAAATGCTGAGCTGAGAGAAATCTAGTCTTTTGCCTTCCAATGGTTACAGGCTTTGAGTGAATGGTGATGCTCCTGAAGACCAGAAAAACCTGAGAGAACCAAGGACTGTACTGGATTCACACTTTGCTTCGTACTTTCAATACAGTAACTGTGGTTTATAAAAGTAAAAATTAGAATAATCAAAATGTCTAACAATAGGGGGAGTGGTTCTCTGCATTGTGGTACGGCCACGCGATGCAGTCATTACAATTATGTTTTGAAGACTATGTAGTGATCTGAGGAAGTGTTCCTGATGTAAAATTATACAAAGAAGTCAGGACAAGCCAAACTATGGTTCTGATTCTATGTATCGATCAAGGGATTGATCGAAAATACTATTACTAACAATGATGGCTGCCAGTTTTGGATCCACTTACAAACACAACATGTGGTAGATTATGCTAATATCACGTTGCAGACATGAAAACTGAGGCTTGGAAAGGCAAAAGAACTTGAGTTAGCTCACATTGCTGGTGAATGGCAGATGCCAGTCTGGAATTCACATTTACTTGACCCTGAGCAAAACATTCTTTGCAATATGCTGTGCTGAATGGAAATCTGCCAGTACACATTAACAGTTTATATATCATTATTTCTGAGTGATATTAGGGATGATTTTTCTTCTCCCCTATTTTCTGGTTTTCCAAATGTTCTCTGTGAACATGTATCAATTACATAATCAGAAAAAAATGGAGAAAGCATTTTAAGTATAAAAATTACATCCAGGGAACGCTTTAGAAATTATTCCAACAAAGACCCCCCCAATTTTTTTATTTACATGTTTGCTTATTTTTGTGTAAGAAGAAAGATGTGCAAGATAATTGATTATCTTGAGAGAGAGAGAGAGAGAGAGAGAGATTGGGAAGTGGGAGTGCAGGGATAATTAGTATTTTTATTTACATATCTTTGCAATGGTTCACTTGTTATTACAACTAACAGGAATCTTTTTCAAAATTTGAAAAATACCAAATAAAAGACATTTTAAAGGAAAAGAATCCAAGATATTTTTGTCAATTGAGAGCATTTAGAAATATAATGTAGTTTGCTTAGAGACGGATGCATTTCCTAGTACTGAGATCTGGAAGATACTAATGCTTGACCAGTCACAGTGAAATCAAACCCTCACAAAAAAACATAAAATTTCTCTGTAGTCAGAGATTTCATCTTTCTCAGTTTGGACTTTATGACATTGCTCAGCATAGGTTAGGAGAAACAGGATTTTGGTATGACATATATGCAAAAAAAAAGAAGAAGAAATTCCTGTTAAAAATAACCACGTATGAAATCCTAAAAATTATTCCCCCTGGGCACAGTGACAGCATCAGCTACCCACGACCCAGAGTTGTTTTCTGCAGCAGTCAGAAGTTAAAGACATGTCAAATTTGAAAACAGTAGAAAGTGAGGCAGGCTCTTAGACAACCCCCTAAGAGCCTCTGTCTGGAATGGGCTGCATGGTTTGCTGGAAGACCTTCCCTGTCACCATCATATAAATATCAAAGCCCTAATGCCCAGAGCATGGAGCTGACAGCAGCAGAGTGACAGGCAGGAGCCAGCTCTTGGTTGCCTCTGTGTCTGAAACGGACAAGCAGAGGCGTATTGACATGCTGAGGGCCCTTCAAATAAAAACCAGCAAAATAAAGTTGAAGCGATACAAAAACGAAAGGGATAATAGGAGAGACGTAATTCCAAAAGAATCAGCCTCCGTCTTCTAATCTCACTGGTCCACTCTGGGTCTGGGGTTTCAATGGCTTCAGAAAGCCCAAGTCACTTCCATCTCACCCTCCCCAGGTGTACCATGGGAATGTAGGCCAGCCCTGGGACACTGTTGGGAGGGACCCTCAGGGAAGGCAAAAGGGAAACCTTAGCCTCTGCAGTGGCCCTGGATGTGTCTCGACTCATGACTGGAATTAGTGAACATTGCCATGAGCCCTGAAACATCAAAAAAGCAACAAAAACCGGTGACATATGTCAGACTGTTTGGTACACGAGGCATGGAAAGTTTAAACTGTATTTCAGAAAGTTTACCATCAACAGAAATGAAATTTGAAGTTTCAACATGAGTGCTAGGGTTAAGCCTTGTCTCCCTATGAAGGTAAATTATGTAGAACAGTTCATTCTCCGAGGACTAGAAAGAAATGAGGTGTGACAGCAGTACAAAGTGGTGACAGAATGCCGAGGGCGCATCAGGTCCCAGAACAATGGGATACGATGGAGACTTCTGGAGAAGTTTTCAGAAGGAGGCCAGTTTTTGAGCCAACTTTAGAGAATCTGAGAAGTGAAGGCAAAGGAGAGGAACCTGCCAGGCCAGGGAACAGTTCAGGCAAAGGTTCAGACTCGGGAGTCGGGAAGATGGACATGAGGGGCGTTGGCAAGGAACTAAGAGAGATCAAGTCCCGGGGGCTTTCTTCCACAAGCCGGGGTTGGTGACAGAAAGCCTGTCACCAATCAGGAGGAGCTAATGGCTTTTCAGGAAGAACAACCCGTCTGTCCTCAGAGAAGCCGTTCTGCAGTCAGAGAGCCCAGCTCTGGCCCTCCCGTGGGACAAGCCCCAGACAGGGGCTGTGTGGTGTGGAAGTGGGGTGCAGAGGGGAGTGAGAGAGACAAAAGACAGAGGAAAGAGACCTGCACTAAGAATGGGGCCACCTGTACACCTTTCTCAAATAGGGCGGGATTCAGAGATTTGCTCTAGGACAGAAGAGACACCATATATCCACCAAGGACTGTTCACCAAAGACCGTCAGCCAGGACCCAGGGCCTCTGTGTCCTCAGATCCCTACTTCCAAAGAGGAAACACGTTCCTCCCGCTTCCTTTCCTTAGGAGACTGAGTGAAGAGACGCACCCATCGGAGCCTTTCCTCTGTGCAGATATGCTGAGAGAGATCAGTGTCCCCACACACGGCCCTCAAGGGAAAGGGCAGAATCCAAACAGCTGGGGATTGGACCACAAGACAGGGAAGGTCCGTGAGGTTCAGGCTCACATCCATCATTCACCTCGTTATCTGGAGCTCTTGAATGTTCCCAACTTTCACAGGCCAAGAGCTATCTTCCATGACCACAGACTGTACCCATAATCCTCAGTCGTGAAAGCCTTGGCAAGAACCCTGAGTAATTCGGTACAAACCCACCCTTAACACCACAAAGGGAAAATTAAGCAATGGGGTTATGTGAATGGTGACACGATGAATAAAACCGAGCTGGCTAGGAGGCAGGCCTGGCAGGGCATGAATAATTTCACAGAGAGCGCCAGGGCTCTATGGAAGGCTGGCACGGGCTGGGCAACGCAGCTTGCTGCTGGGCAGTAGGTCACTGTGAGCAGGGCTTCCCTGTTTTCTCTGGTTAAAAGCACGTGCAAGATAAGTGGTCAGAGTGGTCTACATACAAAGCATCCAAAATCCACTTTTGACCCCAAAGCCTTACTGAGCTACACTTACATAAACATCAGAACAAGGCTCATTAAGTCACTAGCTGGAGCTTTAGAATGTGGAAAGTCTCCCCAGCTAATCCTGCTACACATGGGAATCTGGCCCTGAACAGTGTCAGAAGCCTGGGGCTTGAAGAGTTCAGTTAAACTCAGAGGCTGGTCAGCACATTCTCTCTCTTGGGAAACACCCGGTATGGGGCAATATCATCAATCTTTTCGATATCTTTAGTTCCTCTCTTCTGAGCGTGTTCCAGACATGATCTCATCCAGTGTCACTATATCCCCCTAGTAATAACGATGGTAATTTACATTTGCTCTGTGCTCTAGACTCAAAGTGCTTTTAAGTACATCAGCTCATGTAATGCCTACTTCCTCTATGGTGGAATATTATTCCCATTTTAGAGATGTAGAAAAGAGGTTTGGCGAGGTTAGATAACCGGGACATACATACACTTGTACATGTAGTTCTGGGCCTCCTACCCAGGCGTTCCAATCCCTGAATCCTTCTCACTGAATTCTGTTACCTCCCACAAGGAAGAAGGGAGGCAGAATCTGTAACTCCGTTTTGTTGATGGGGAGATTATGGCACTAATTGTTGAAGTGTGAGGTACAGGGCAAGGAAAGAGAAACTCTAGGAAATTATTCTGTGTCAAGGTCATCTGGTACCAAATCATTTGGCCACCTGAAGCCACGATGGAATGTAGTTTCTTGGAGAAAACCTCCAACCTCGAACCTTTCTAACTTTATAACTTGTAAACTTTTCAGCTATGGCAGGTGGGTCAGACCCAAGGTTTGCATCCAGATAACTGTTTCTTCTTTAGCTGTATTTTTTTTAAGTAAATGAGACTGACCTGTGAATTCCCAGGACACTGAAGAATCCATTATTTTAGGCAGAGTCCAAACCTTGTAAAGAAAACTGACACATGTCTATCACATGGATTTCGAGCTCCCATTTAAGCCTTACTCACTTCCTCCTTTCCCCAATGTTATTTTCAAATTTTAGGTATGTGATGGCCTAAAGTCTACAAGAGCTATTTCAATCCACGCTTGGCATCACTGAGGCTGAGATATACTGTGCAAAATATCCACAGTGTGAAACACCATGGAGATATGTAATGACAGCTGCGGTTGCCACTATTTAGTATTGTCGGCTCCTAGAATGTAGTAGGACAGCTGCACTCGTCTCTACTGACACCCCAAGGGCAGTGCCTTGGGCTGGCTGGGCATTTGCTTTGTGTATGCCAAGATGAACGAAAGCATCTATCCTGATGAGGCTTGGATGACGCCTAGTACTTCAGGAGCCCGCAAGCTCAGCTCCCTCTGCTGCAAACCTGGCTCCCTTTCCACGTGGAATAACTCAGGTGTAATGCTTTATTCCTGTCAGAACTTGGCTAAGGGCTTTTCTCCTGTTAAAAATCAATTCCAAACAAAATTGGTTCATGAAAAAGCCTCTAGTTGCTCATTGGCAGAGAAAAAAAAACGACATGATCTGCTTGGCGGGTTGTTCTCGTTGGTGATGTGTGTTTATTTTTTGGTTTGCATAATCTACAGCCTAAAGCCCTTTCACTAGGGGCTCCTAGATGCTGGGTCTTGGTACCCGTTGCCTGTCCCAGCTACCTCATCCACACACAAGTTCTCAAAAGCCCTTACCCTTCAGCCCAGACACTCCTGATTTGCTCCATCACCCTGAATGGCACAGCAAGGGAGTACTTGCCTCAAGGAACTCTTAGGGGTTCTGGGAAACATTGCTCACCTGAAACCACACTTGGACCAGAGCCACGCACTGCATCTTGGACACTGACTAGAGCCTCAATTTCAGGGAAGGATCTTCCAGGAGAAGAAGGAACAGACATGAAGGAAAAAGAAGAGAAGGAGGAGGAGAAAAAGAAGAAGGAAGCAGGAAGGAGGAAGTGGAGGAAGAAAGAGGCTACAAAGGTTACAGATTTGAAGCACTCGCCACCATCACTATGTCCCATGCCAGCCAGTTTTAGGGCGCAGAAGGTCCTCAGAGCCCTCTATTATGCGAGTGCATGCACCTACTGAAAGGGGACCTGGAAAGGCTTGTAAACTGCCATTCTCTGAAGCGTTCTCCTGGGAAAAGATTCTGAATGCTTGGCTTAAACCCAGCCCTCCATGTTCAATGCTTATTTTGCTTCTTCTTACCCACTAATAACTGTACCTGCTTTTAATGGCCAATAATTACCAGTTACTAGAATCTGGAAAAGAGGAAGAAGTCTTAATATTAAAGATTTTTACAAGCAAAGAAAAATAACATTGTAGATATAGCTCTATTACCATAGACATATCGTTAAGTGAGAAAAGCTGGTGACCGACATAGAGAGAGAAATATCTGGAAGAATAAACACCAAAGCATTAGCAACTGTTAGACAACTGAGTGGGTGGATTATTTTTGTTCCTTTTTGCTCATCTACACTTCTATATTGAAAATGTGTAGTTTTGTAATTAAAAATTAAAAACTTCATTTGGAAAAAAAATCAAAACGAGAGTTGAATAAGCTCAGTTTCCCTCCCATTACTCTGAATGTATGTGTGCCAGAAGCGTGGGCTCTGGGGTCAGACTGCTTGGGTTCAAATCTTGTTTCCTGCCTTTAAATGATTCTCTCTAGGCCTGATTTTTCATCTTAAAAAATGAGGATAATATTAAAACCTATTCCATAGAGTTGTTTCAAGAATTAAACGCGCTATTTCTTATAAAGGTATACATTCAATAAATGGCAGTTATTACTTATTTTTATAAGTTTTTCTTTATAGCACAGGTTTAAAACCTTGAAAATACCTTTCAAAATATTTTTATCCAGGAGAAATATGTTCACTGTGGAATTCACATATGTTCCTCCTGCATGCAAATTCATCATGTGCTCCCTCTTACTTTCAGCTGAGACAAATGCTGGCTTCCACAGCAGCAAGCACACTCATGAGGCCACCCTGCTTGCAATGTGTCACAGAAATGAAAGAGAGAAGGAAGAGAAAGAAAGTCAATGTAGTTTCTCTTCATCTGGCAGGTTGACCTGTGCTGAAACCAATTATTGGAAAACATGCTAATACATGGTTTGCTTTCAGAATCAATACTGGGCAGACGAGAAAGCTTTCCTCTAGAACAGCTTTCCCTGTTTCCTTTCTGAACTGTCAATGCTCTCTGAGAGATAGTAACTTTATTCGTCTCATCTGTGTGTTATTCTCACGGTGTAGGGAAGGTGAGTATGTCGTCACATTGTGAAACTAGTGGTTATATACTTGGTATCCCTCTAAGGAGGCCCACTGAGTCAGAGACTCCTTTAGAACGGACAGTGCTCTCACTGAAGGTTTCCTGGAAGAGATGATACTTGAGATGAATGTTCAAAGATGAACAGAAGTTGGTCAGGGGTGGTCAGAGTTAAAGAGGTGGGAAGGATGAAAGAGGGGACAGCATTGACACCGGAGAGCGTGGCACGCTCAGGCAAACTCCAGGACAGAGGACTGTAGGTTGGGGTATAGAAGCAGAGCAGGTAAAAGGTAAAACCAGAGAAGGCAGCTGGAGGTCATAAAAGGTTTATGATATCAAGAGTTTGAACTTCTCCCAACGAGAAGCCATCTATGGGCTCCCTAACCAATGGAGTAGCACGATGAGATGTGTGGTGTAGGAAACCCATTCTTGTGGCCGTGAGAACACGACTGTGGGCAGGGGAAGCAGAGGGCTGCTGCAATAATCCAAGCAAGACATCGGGAGACTCTGATCTAGGGCAGTGGCGCTGGAAATAGAAGGAAAGGGGTAACTAAAGAGGTGGAATCAGTGGGACTTTGTGAGGGACTCATTGAGGGGTGACGACAAGAGGGGAGTCACGAGTCCCAGGTTTCCCGCCTGAGCGACGAGGTGGTTGGTGCCCTTGACTGGCATGGGGACACAGGAGGAAGAGCACAATGGGAAAGGGTGGAAGAAGATGAAATAAATTCTGGACACACTGGCTTGGAGAATCCTCTGAGAAATCTAAGTCGAGTGCCCAGAAAGCCAACGGGTTTATGAACAGGTCGCTCAGGTGTGAGATCAGAGATGAGATGGAGTTAGGAGCCATCCAAACAGGGGTAACACTGGAGCCTGGGAAAGAATGTAAAATCATTCAGGGAGTGTACAGTGAGAAGAGAAGGTCTGAGGAACAAATCCTGGAGAAAAGGGAGAAGAGTTTAAGAACGACCAGCCAGAGAGACATAAGGAAACCAAGAGATCATGGTGTTAGGGAAGGCTTGGGAGAAGAGAACCTAAAAAAACGAAGTGGTCGACATGGTCAAGTGCTTCAGAAAGACCAATTAATATCTGAAAAGCGTCTTTTGGATTTAACCACAAAAACGTCAGGTGGAAACTTGGGTAAGATTAATCACAGTTGGCCAGAGTAAACAGAAGCCCAACGGCAAGGGGCAAGGCGTCTAGGAGGTGAGGTAGTAGAGATGCAAATTTAGAACTTCTCTCAAGAACTTGGTCTACGAAGGGAAGGAAAAACAGAGCAAGGCAGGGTCCAGGAAAGTTAGTCTTGTTTTTTTGTTTTATTTGTTTGTTTGTTTTTAATGTGAAAAAAACTTGCAGATGTTTGTATTCTAAGGGAAAAAGGGTTGCCTCTACTGGAAAACACCCCATGATAAGAAGTATGCTATATATTGAGACATTGCATTCTGGTTTTGGACAGCTAATGAAAAAGCAACTGTGGGTTAGAAATGTTACTTGAATTAAGCTAAAATTGGCTTCATTATGCCTTCTACCTTTATCTCTTCTGTAGGAAGCCTTCAACTATCAAACCCAACCCCTGCCTTCCATAAAAAGTTATTAACTCAAAACTGAACGTATCCAGTGCACTTCAACTTCACTATCCTGGCAACCTTCCAACAATCACAGTATACTTTGTCAATATCCTTTTGAAAATATATTTTCTAGAATTAGGCACAATATTCCATATGTGATCTAAACAGCCAACACACAGAGGAATTCTCATCACTCTGGTAGAGAGGTTATATTTTACCTCATTACTTAGAAGGTTTTAATATTCCTCTTTGCTCTAAGAGTAAAGTCTAAACCCTTCCATTTAAAGGTCAAAATTCTTGAGAGTCTAGACACAAACTATACTCTTTTGAGCTTTTCTACACTGATTTGCTCTCTACCATGTAGAACCCTTTGCTTTCATCAACTTATTGGTGTGTTATTTGTAGTGTCACAAAATTTATAGGAGACGCCAGGATATCTGAGAACTCTCATCACCACCATAGTTTTCTTTGAGCCAGATTTGAAATCATGTCAGAACAGCATTTTCCCTATACTTCATCTGATGGAGCGACTATGGTCCTCTCTAGGAACAATCATGGCTTCTTTTTTGCTCTCCTTTCGTCTCTATTATTTCTCCATATTGTTTACTACCCTCAGATTTGTAGATCTCACATAGCTGTGAACCTTTCCAATATATCCTCCTATTAGAACGAATCCTTTAAATAAAAAATCCTCTTCCATTGCCATTTCCTATTTACAAGCTCAATACCTTAAAGTCTCAGAAATATTTATCGCACTTATCTTCTTGTGTTAAAGTCTGAGAACTTTACGTGTTGCACATGTCTTTTGTTGATATATAGATAAGGGAGGCTATAAATATTGTTTGCAATCTGTAGTCTTAATTTTGTTTTTTTAACCTCAGGTGACCTAAGAGCCTTTTATTCACAGGTACTTCTTTCTAAGTCACCTGTGTGGTGTCTCACATATCTGGTTTTGGTCTTACTGGAATAATTTCCTCCTTCCACTTTAAAATTCTCTCAAATCCTTCCAGATAGACCAACAAGGTTTTCTGCCAAAACACGTCCTTCCCAATCTTTGCAAGATGCACTCTACCCCTTGTCAGAAGTCCATTACCCTGGCTCTGTAGGATACAGTCCAGAAAACTTGTAAAAACACCATCTACGTAGGCAGCCGTTTGTTTCCCAAAGCCTCCCTTCTTTTCCAGTCACTGCCATCACATTGAACAAAAGGCAAAAACACCACCTGTGCTTTCGAATCTTTCAGTTCGCTACCCAGAACTTGAAAGTTATTAGGAATGCAGTCCCCATTTCTTCACACAGGAAGCAGCAAAAGTGCATGGACAATTCATGGTCTCGATAAGAGGTTCCTGGCAGGCTTTCTATAATATCTTGGATATTGGCTCCAACACCCTCTCAATTTTCCACGACAAGTGTATACAAAGTGACCTTCAAAACCCCTGGTTCGGAGTTATCCATGACATGAAACATCCTTCTTCTTCCTGATGTGGGCACAACACCCCTCCCATCAGCGCGTGCCAGCAACTTCTCCCCAGTGTCCTGTGGCGGGAGTGTCCTGAATCCACCCCGACATGCAAGATCCACAGGCTCAAACTGCCTTTCGTTTTTCTGCTGTTTCACATTCTTCCGCTTGCTTACTTTATGCCATTAATGTCTCTCCGTTTTCCTGGCTTTCTTCCTATTTTTTTTTTTTTTTCATCTTGTCTAAGAACCTTTCATCCTCCCTAAGAAGCTGAAGCGTGAAAAAGCATCTATTTAGGCTCCTTTCCTTCTGCTTGCATTTGCAGCTGCTATAATTGGTCTCGGGCATGAAAAGAAAGATGTAACTGACTGAAAGGTCACTCTATCACCCCCAAGGCAGGTGTATTTATTGGATTGCCAAATGAACTAATGGTTTATCTTGGTTTCACTAGAAATGCTCCTTGAAAACACTAAAAGAGTAAAGGTTATGTCACCCGTCTTACTATGCGACTTCTTAGAGGGTTAGAATACGTTTGCTGTGTGTTTTTCCTTAGACTGTGAGTTCAAGACAGAAACTGCACATCCCTTTAATTTCCCATGGTGCCCAACACAGAGACTTGATGGGACATGAAAAGTGATGAGTGCTACCGTCCAACTCTGAGGGCACAGGCTTTCCGCCTCCATGGATTGCCCTATTCTATTTGCCCTTTGTACTCTTGTAAGTTAGCTGATTCTACTTTGAATATCTTTGATGGGTAAGATCCTGATAGATCCACTAAAATGTTTTCCCTCCATTTTTGCCTATTTTGACCCGAAGATTCAGAATGAATATTTTTAAAGTGTATTCTATTCACGTTTGAGAAAAAAGCAAGGGTCAGATAGAGAAATAACTAACCAGAGAGTATTGAATGAAATATTTAATTGTGACTATGTTTTTATATTTCTTAAAGTCTTTCTTTAAATGGTCTGTTTTTATTAAAAAAATGTTACACTAATGCTACTTAATATGCTTAGCTGCTTAACTGTGACTTGGTGCTTTGAGATTTTAGATGATATATATTTGAATGTAAGTGCTTGTTAATCTTTGACTAAGCTAGCTTACAGAGAGTCTGGCATTTCAGATAATGAGGTTATAAAGCAGACCACTGACAACAGGCACAGCTGCTATCTAAACCACAGGCACTTGAGTACTCTCCTACTGAATAACAGCAAGTATCTCAGGACAAAATAACAGTACCGTACCCCATCCTACTTCCTGGACAGATATGGGCATCTCTATCCCCTGACAGCTATGTTATTACGGGCAGCAACTCCATCTTATACTTTTTTATACTCCTGCTGACACCTAACATGCCAAAAATATGTACAAATCTAGTGTCTTTTAAAATCTGATGTACTCTATGGCCTGCGTCATTTGACGAGGTTATAGGCAACCTGAGTGAAGTATATACCAGGACCCAGAGGGGGTTCCCGCTAAGGCCCAGGTCTTCTATTTGAGCACAGAGAATGTCAGCAGCGTGGACTAGGAAACCCTGTAGAGACAGACCCCTGGTGCATCCCCTGAGCCCGACCCTCACCACCTGCCCGCCGGGAACCTCCTCAGTCAGGCTGTCCTGAGTGTGGCTCTTTTCCTCCTTATCACAGCTTCCATGCAGACTATTCAAAGAGTGCCATCTGCAGGATGAACGGGAGACTCAGAAATGCTTCATTCAAAGGATAGTTCAAGAGTCTGTTTAAAACCTGTTGAAGAGCTAATAAACACAAAATGGAAGCTCCAGTTTAATGAGAGATAATGGATTGTGACATTAAGTCTTCAGTTATCATCTATATTTATTTTAACAACTGCCTTAAATGTCGTTACCCTGAAGAGTAACCAAGGTTGAGAATCACAGATGTCCCCACTCTCTGAAGAGTGGAGACGTATTTGTTCAGGGGCGTTACTCTGCCCTGACCTCTCCCGGCTGGCTCCTCCCTGCAGAGGACAAACTTCCAGGAGTTGTACCAGATGCAAGCGCTCTCTTCCTGGTTTGACTCGAGACAATTTTTAAAACCTGAATACAGAGAATGGGCGCTCAGAACCCCCTTCTCATATGAACCTTGGGTCAAAGAATCATGAAATCATAAAGTTGAAAGAGGTTCCTTCACTAAATCATGACCCTCTATAGTATTCCGGATAAGCGACCCCCAACCCTCTATTTCACACCATGTGTGACAACCTTCCTGACCATATCTCATAACCAACACCCCCAAAACAACAAGCAACAAGTTTCTACACTTTCACTTCGCATCACTGATCTCTGACTCACTCAAGAATTATCCAAGTCCTGATGAAATCCACTCCTCTCCTCCTCGTGGCCCTCACCTAGTTGAGAACAGAAGCAAGAGAAAGAGACGCTCTTTTCTGACTGGATCATCCCATTTCTCACCATCTGAGTGTGATGATCACCCTGCACAGAACAAAACTGGGTGGAGGCAGGCGGCTATGGACAGTCCATATGCCTTCACCGTGGGTGGAGTTGGTTTCCTTAAGTGAACTACCAATTCCTGGAAGCTAGGTGGCACCACTGCCCACTCCCTACCCCAGAGTAGGGACAAGGGAGAAGACAGGATTGATTTCCAGACTACATGACCCATCTTTAGAGTCCTATGGATGGGGCCACGTGGTGACCTCACGGCCCCTCGCTTAGGTGTTCCCTTTTGCAGGGAGGCGTTCCACATCTGCTCTTTCCCTTTCCAGAGGAAACATTCCTCATAAAAACAGGAGCCTTTTGGAAGGGAGAACTCTCTCTTCTTTCTCACAAAGATACAGTCTTATCAGGAAGCAAGGAGAAGTGGATTCTATCAAGCAATTTGTCATCGGTAGGGCCAGGGGAAGCTGTAATGTATGACGAACGGGATGGCCACAGCAGCACCCCTCCGCTCACTCTTGCTCTTCGTCCTGTTTCCACGAGCAAACTGGTACTCAGAAATGAGTTTTACACCCAGGTCCTACACCTCAATAAGGAGGGCCAGCACAGAGTTAGGTAAGAACATGACTCTGGAGTCAGACAGACCGGGTTTGAATTCCAGCAGAGCCACCAACAAGCCGGATGACTTGGGTACACTGATGAACTTTCTGGGCCTTGGTGTTATCTTCTATAAAACAAAGCTAATACTGTCCACCATTCAGGATTGGTGGGATATAAAACACATAATGGAACCCTAAGCTTTAAAAAATGTGTCCATTCTTTCTCTACTATGAATTTAAATGAATGTGTCTGGTGCTAAATGAAAGGCATTGTCCCATGTGGAAGACATATCAAGCATCCACGAGAAAGCAGAGTGCAATTGGGAGAAATGTTAAAGTAAGGGTGGCCTCCAGGCTTCATTGGTTGTAACAACATTCAGAAATGACAGTTCCCTCATGATCCTGTAACCAAGGCTGGCATTGCCTATGAGGCTGCAGCAGGAACAGAGCAGGAGAGGTGGGCTGGGTCAGGGTTGTAGGTGGCTCTGGGGAGGTCCTCTCTAAGTGTGGAGGGGCTGAGCCACAGGACAGGCAAAAGGCAAGAGCACCGAAGCTATGGGATAGCTCTATTCCAACAGATACCACAACCCTCACTCTCAGCAGATTGGGAATCCAGATGGCCCTCTCCCATCCTTTGCCCCCTACCAGACTGAAGAGGCACCCAGAATGCCCAGCACCCAGCTATTTTAGGCCCATACTACATCTTGTCCACCAAAGGCACACTGGGCCTGTGTCGGTATTATGTGGGTATAGTCCAGTTCATTCTGCAGAAGGTCCTTGTGGCTTCTTTTTGTTGTGGTGGTGGTCAAATATACGTAACAAAACTCGATTAGTGCCGTTAAGTAGATTCACGTTGTGTAACCATTACCACCATCCAAATCCGGAACTCCTTACCTCACAACACTAAAACTGTACCCATTGAATAATTAACTCCTCACCCGCTTCTCCCTTAGCCCCTGGCAACCACCATTTGACTTTCTGCCTCAATGAATTTGGCTATCCTATTACTTCATATACGTGGACTCATACAATGTCTGTCCTTTTGCAGCTAATTTATTTCACATAGCATCCTGTCTTCAAGGTTCATCCATGTCACAGGGTCCTTTTTCAAGGCTGAATAATATTCCATTGTATGGATAAACCACATGTTGCTTCTCCATTCATCCGTGGATGCTTCCACCTTTGGGCTATTGTGAATAATGCTGCTATGAACATGGGTGTACAAATACCTTTTCACAGCTCACCTTTTAATTCTTTTGGATATATACCGAGAAGTGAGATTGCTGAATCATATGGTCATTCCATGTTTAATTTTTTGAGGGACCACCACACTGTTTTCCATAGTGACTGCACCATTTTACATTCCCACCAACAGTGCACAAAGATTTCATACAAGGCTTTATTCCATAGGTTGGGTCTAATCTACATGCATTCACCAGGCTCAGGTCACTGCTGATACAGTCTTTCTAGCTCCTGTCAGGCCTCTCACTTTTCGGCATATACTCGCAGCTCCCCTACAGCTGTGGTATGCTCCACGGCTTTCCTGTCCTCTGGAAGATTCCTTTGGTTCTTGGCAATCCCTCTCCTTTTGTACCCACAGTGTGTATCTGTCGGGCGCTGGTGGTCTTCCTGGTGAGGCTGAGGACTCTGCACGTTGTCCAGCGTGACCCCCACACTGAAGACTGCCCATATAGTGGGATCGGAGCCAGCTCTGGTCATGTGGAAACCTTAGCTGTCATCCTCACTGCTCCAGCAGCACCCTGCCCCATGCGGACACTTCCCGAGCTGCCTTTTCCTCGCCTTATTCTTAAGTGTCTTACTTTCCACTGATCACAGCTGACAAAAGAACGGGACAGCAGTATTTCATCTTGAAAATGAATATTTTCAGGATCCATTTGTAAACTCCCCAAAAAAGGAATCCAAGGGAGACAGGATAAAATTTTGGGGACCGGAGGCTCAGAACAGAAACTCTCTTCGATCACTCCACCAGTAAGACAAATGGGCTCTCATCCTGCCTCTTTGTGCAAATTAGAAAACGGTGCCCATTTTGGATCAAGTGGGCAGCTCAGCTAAAAGGTTGAATATTGTGAAAATTACAGACTATATTGTGCCAGTGATACAAAGGCACACTCTCTGGGCACATGTGGGTGCATGCTTGGTGAACAGGTGCTATCTCTTCCTCTAGGTCCTGGAAGATATACAACTTTGTAAGCAGAGCTGGTGCTGATTTTCAGCTCCCATCACCTGCAGGGAGAGCCATAGGGGTAGCTCTGGGCTGTTGCTGGGTCTGATGTCATTCCCTCCTGCCTTCACCACCGTGTAGATAAGGCTCTTATAGATCATGCTGGCAGAAAGATTTTCTTTGAAGACCGTAAACTAAGAGTCTATTCACCACTCACCTGCTGATCCAATAGCAGACAAAAGTCTCCTTGCATCAGGCGGAAACTATGGGCTATCCACCTGACATGCCCCAGCAAACACCAAAGCCATAGCCCTGGTCTCCCTCACCCTGTACACACACACACACACACACACACACACACACACACACACACACACCCTGCATCTTACCTGAGCCACCTCTTCAAAGTCATCGTGCCTCTTCTGCAGGGCCCGAGCTCGATGTAGGGACTTCCCAACCCCTGTGTGTTTGCTGAGAAAGGCCTCACCATGGTTTTCAATCCAGTCCAACACCTGGTCAGAGGAGGAAGACAGAAACAGTGACTTGCTGGCAGAAGGAAAGACAAGTGACAATATGCTAGAGTCCTAGAGTCCTCATTCCAGTCAGAGAGCAGCAGTCCAGGTGGAACTGCTGAATCCCCTGTGGATGCAGGGGCTTTCATTGCTATCACTGGCACTATACTAAACCAACGCTCAACTACATTCAACTCATCCTTTTTTGATCTCCAGAATATCCCCTCATTACTTTTTCAGTTTTCTCAGCCTTAATTAGTCCATGATTTCAAAGAAGCTACACAGACCGTCTGGTACAGTTTCACCCCGTTGCTACCTTTATTCCAACCACATAAAGTCAGACACATTGGGAGGAAATTAGGCAGAGCCAGAGCAGGGCAGTTCCACAGCGGTGGCAACCAGTCAGGTGAATCCTGCCTCGTTGTGCTTCTAGGACTCTCCTGTTAATCCTGGAAATAAAGTCCAGAGAAGTCAGTCCCCAAGTGGAGCTGTGCTGCAAACTGTGGATCACCAGGAAAACTGTCCTCTCTGGCTTGTTTCCATTTTTCTCCCCCAATCACACCAACCAACCAACCAACCAAGCAAATAAAGTAAGGTCTTTGCACCCTTAAGGCCTTTAGTATCTATGATTCCCTTGGGAAGTAGTGGAGACTCCGTGTTCTTTCAGGATTAAGGTCTAGTCATTTGGCCTCAAGACATTTTCCTTGGTGTTTAAAGAAGTTGGAACAGAGGTGGCTGGAGCAGTAGAGAGACGAGGAAGGGGTGCAGAGAAGGTGAGCAAATATGTTGTCTTGAGGGGCACTTGGTGGGGAAGTGGAAACCCCTTAATAAAAGCCTTAAACTGTAGGGAGGACCGAAGCCTCTACCATCCATTTTGCATTTGCTCAGAAGGCCTAACAAAAATGGGGGCGAAGGGAAGCAGGTCATCTTCTGGCCTCTGAGGAGCTGATGTTCAATTAGTCAGGAGGCCACCATTTAATCAGAATTATAGTACAGACACGCCGGTTCCAGATCCTGCCAAGACTCAACTGAGTCTTGCACTAAACTTTTAACTGCACATTTGATTAATAATACACTAGCCTTCTCAGATTTTAGAAGGACTTTTGGGAAAACGATTTAAATAAAGTGGGCCTGTTTAAAAGGCTACTTTAATCCATTCCTCTGTCTCTTCTACAGCTTGCCCTGGGGCAAGCAGGTAGGCCAAATCATTCCATGGATTGCAGGCATATGAGTTCTAGCTTTACAGAATGCTAGCTTTCGGCTTCACTTCCGCTGACACTGAGATAAATTAATGCCTGCAGTTGTGCAAAGTATGGAAGCCTTCAAAGTCTTCAGAGACGGTATCATAAAGCCCACAAGTTGATATTGATATTAGTTCAGAGAAATGTACATAGGAATATATAAATGAGGTTTACCTAACAACCACTTCACAAAACTGGAAGGTCAGGTCATTTTCCATTCAAGTGAAGAAAAAGTCTTTCCAAAAAATGACTTTATCTAAACATTGGGTATAGAGATTTAAACCTTTTATAAAACCAATTTTGACTATATACATTTAATTCTGGAGGAATATCTCTATAAAGAAATTGCCGTAGGAAATTAACTGTATTTTTACCTTTTGCAAACACTGAAAGGCAGCATTGAAAGGGACTCTAATTGTTCCTTTCCTAGAAGAAAGAACAGCCTACGTTTCCTTAGTATTACGTATGGTAAAATTGTAATAACAACAAAAAAATCAGGACAGTGCACTTTCACTTGACTCGCCACAATTTGATCCCCCAATTCTCTAGTATAAAGGGAATACTGAGCAGCAGCCTGCAAGGTTCTCGTCACAGAGTCCCATAGACTGTGTACCATGGAGAGTGCAATTTTATAATTTTTATGCACATTTCAAGTTTTATTAGTCCCCTTTTGAGTATGAATTGAAGCTTGGGGATGATTTTTATATATGAAAGAGCTGTCTTACAGCCTTTCATGAATGCTGTGGAATTGATGACAGATTTTTCCGATCACATTTTTTTTTTTTTCACTGAGCTTTGAGCAGTTAAGTGTGATCTGCTTGTCTGGCACTGTATTCATGAATTTTATTTTATTTCTTTTCATTTTTTTTTTTATTTCTACTTTAACAAAATAGGTTATTCTCAAACGAATTGGTGAAGGAAAAATGCATTTCATCCATTCGTTTGCAAATGGCTACCTTTTATATCCCCTGGATGTGATTTCAAAACATTTGAACTTTTTTGAAAAAGCGATTTGTTTTCTGTTTAGGTCCTTTTGCTTTCTTTAAAATGTCGATTCATTTTCAGTTAGTGACAACTTTCTTAATTAGCTCTACTGTAATCGCTTAAAACTCTATTTCATATTTGAGAGGCTTTTACTTAGTTTAAATATAACTGTGATTGCTCTGTGATGTTACACGGCCTCCACTTAGTCCAGCTTCTGCCATCAGACCTGCTGCCGTGGGGAAAACATGTGCAACCTCAGTGAGGATGGAGAAACTGCATGGAAATCAGTTTATAAGATAAAAACACACACAAATGATTTAGGAAGTGAACCAAATTACTTTAGTAAGACAGAGAGACTGTACAAGTACTCAAGGATAAACATAATTCATATATGAACTATTGTTTAAAATGCTGATCTCCGACTCCTTTGCTATCAGACAGACCATTTAGAGCCGAAATGGCTGGATACACACATTTAGACCACATGCTCTGTTAACCCAGATTCCATGTCCCCCAACCCTGGGAGTATAATCCAGCTTCCCAGACTAGAAAGCAGAGACATGTGCTCTGACAAGTACCTTACACACCATCCATCACTGTACAGCACTGGGGGTGTCGATAGGCTTCAGTTTCTGGTCAGTCCCTGAACATTACTGGTTCAGGAACAAACTGCATTTCTAGCCAAGCCCTGGATCTTACCAAAGTGTATGTAACCATAGCAGGGCACTCCATAGCATGGAGACGACAGATTTTCCTTAAGTTTTGTTTTTCTTTTCAATTTTCATACTCACGCTCTGTTTTTGATCAATGACAGTTGTGCCTCTGAACTTGAGTGGGAAGTAGCATAAAATGACAGTCGTCTACTGATGCTGGCAAGATGTGCCTCTAGTTTTAAAGAAGCCCTTTTATACACTAAGGTGTAAAATAGCTGAATCTTAATTTAAAAAAAATTAGGGACACCAAATCCATTCAAAGAACGCAAACTTAGGCTTACATGGCATTAACCCGTGCGTTCTTGAAGGGGCATTTCACTGGGACCTGGTTTTTGAGGGGCCCCTTCACCTGACATGCAGTCCTCTGTGGGCAGCCCCAGCTCACCTTCAACCCCACCTCCAAGGAGCTCCCGCCTCACCCCTAAACATCGCAAGAGCTGCTTCCCATCTCCTGAGTTTGGCTGTCGCTATGTTTAACGTCGCTGAAAATGTCCATCTCTTTTTTCTCCCTATATCCGCTTCCAGGCTCCTTCCTACTCATCCTTTAAGCACCATCTCAAAATCCCTGGATTTGGAAAGCCTGTTCTCTTTAATAACCCACTCAGGCAAGGGTAGTATCACTCTTCTCTGATTCTGTTCACACCACAATTATCGCCCACAGGCCTGTCTAATTGCTGGATACAGCATGGTTCTCAGCACTGAGTGGTTCGCTTCAGACATGTCGAACTGAACTCAACTCAAACTCATCCCTCGCAACACACAACTTGGGGGTGAATGTCTCCGTATTCCCATAGTAACTCTACCTTAGCATCTCTCACAGTCTGCATGCAAAGTTTCCTGTGTATCTCCACCCTCTCCGCGGCTCCACTCGGCAGGCAGGTAGTTCCTGAAGGTGGATGGGGTTCTCACAGTATATCCTACCCTTTCATCCCGCCCCTGTCCCCAGCATCCCTGCCAGCACTGCACATGCAGGAGCCACTCAATCCATGTTTATAGCCATGAACTGTCAAGTGCAAACATGGCTGAGGCTCCTGCCCTGCTCTCTTGGGAGAAGCTGCAGCATCCCATTCAGTAAGAGACTGATCTTCGCTCAGTAAGTCCGGGACTCCTTGCCACTACAGCAGGCAGACAACCTCGTAAACAACTTGCAAAGCTCCTCCTCCTTTCTCATGTCCCAACTTCTCAACCAGAAATTAGTCCTTGTCCAGAACAGCCTTTTCCAAGAGAGCTACTCACATCTGAAGCAGATTTAGGAGCCCATCTAACAGTCATTATGCATAATTCCCTAATCACCCCCTTTCTTCCTCTTCTAATTGTGTTTATTCCAACCAGCATACAATCAAGACAGAGAGCTTTTCAGGGGAGGAGACAGTTCTATCTGCTAAGGAGAAGAGATAAAGTCCCTTTGAAGAGAACTGGATATTTTCTGAACAGTTGGCCATGAATACAACTGAGTTAATGGGAGAAAATCAAGGGCCTAGCTGCTTTCTGTTCTGGGACTTGATTTTTTTCGGGTTCTTCTAACATGATAGAAACTTAGCGTTAGAGGAGACCCCCAAGGATCGTCCAGCCCAGTGTAAGAGGCCCCTGCACTTAGAAACAGCCCCCTTTTGAATCCAGTTTTAAGTTGGTTTCTAAGCTCCCCTTCCACATCCAAGTGTTGCAGGTTCCTGAAGCATCACTACAATGTGACACCGTCACAATCGTCCTAACTTAGACACCATCCTTGGGATCAGATGAGCCTGGGTTCTTGTCCCAGCTCTGCCCCCAACCAGTTGTGACCAGCTGTGTGTGCACCTTCTCCTCTCCGGACCTCACGGCCTCAATTGAGGATGCTGGATCAGACCCATCTCCCTAAATCTCCCTCTCACACAAATATTTCCTAATTTTATTATATCGTGGGCACAGCAGCTCCTCTCCTTGGAAGAAGAGACCATGGAGGGCTTGTTCTTTGTCAAGCACTAGGCCACGGCACGCACTGCTCAATCTCGTCGATGCTATCTCAGACAACCGCGGAGGTGAGAGTGACTATCCCCATGTTTGGATGAATGAGTATCAGAGAAGTTAATTAAGTTGCCTGAGCTGACACAGCTATCAACTAGTGGAGTCAGGATTCAAAGCTGAGTGGTTCTGGCAGCGACACTGCCATCTAACACCCAGACCCCGTTCAAGTTTTGCCGTCTGTCCCAACGCTGACCTTTCGAGCAAAAGGATGCAGTCCAGACGCATGCGTTGTGTTAAGCTGTCCCTTTAATCTGGAATGGTTCCTTAGGCTTCTCTTGACTTGCCTGCCTAGATACTTGTAACAGTTACTGGGCTATTACTTTATAAATTGTCCCTCAATTTGGGTTTGTCTGATGTTTTCTCACGATTAGAATCAGGCGTACCACAGAATTGATTCTTGTTTTTCCCGCTGCATTCTATCAGGTAGGATTCAATTCCAATTTGTCCCGTTCCTCGAGATGTTACCTTGGATCATTTGATTAAGGTGGAGTCTTCCAGCCTTCTTCACTGCAAAGGTTTCTCTTACTCCCTTTGTAATGAATAGTTATTTGAGGGAGGTACTTTGAGACCACGTAGGAGGTGGATGCTGTGAGATGCCAGACAGGATGTTTTACCATGATGGCTGGAAGTGCCACCAGCAGGCAGACAGCCTTCAGTTGTCAGTCCCCTTTGGGGATTATTACCTTTGCCCGAGGGCACACCCCTTCCCAGGCTGGCTTGTGTGTATTGATGAACTCCAGTATCTAAAGACCCAGTTCTCTCCCCCATCCTGCGTCTGCTCTGAATGGTCACCCCATCTTCAGAATGCCTTACAGATGGCTGAGGATTCCCTGAAATGACACTGGAGCTCAACTTTCCCCTCTATCCAATCCTTCTTCCCTTCTCTTCCTCTGCAGTTAATTCTAAGACCACCTCCCAGTAAACTTCCTCTGCCTAGCCAGCCCCTGTATGGACGCCTTCTCACCCTGTCTGGTCGCCGGTCCTCTAAGCGGGGCTGCCCTCCCGGCATGAATGTGCTCCTCACTCGGCCCAGGCTGGGACACTGCGTGCCACAGCCCCCGCCCCTCAGGATGGCTCCTTAACCCGCGCAGTCTCTGCACCCATGCCAGGCAACCCTCATACAGACACTCTGCTCACTTCACTTGGGCTCCAACGCCCTGCACCAGGCTGTCCCGACACAGGGACTCCCTCCTGCCTCCCTCTGGACCATCCTTCCTTGAGGACTTCCACTGCTGGGCTGTCCTCAGCCACTCAGGCTCTGAATCCCTGGCCACTGAGGCCCTCCCACCCTACTTACCAGCGGTGCCCACCTTGTACAGACCCCATCCTCACTGGGAACTCCCCCAGGCTCACTGGGCTCCCCTGCAGTCTTCTTTTCTAACCCGCCCCCCCATCTGCCCAGTCTCTACATGTTGGACTCAGTTCTGGACCTCTTCTTTCTTTTCTCTTCCTCCCTGGATGACCTCATCCAGTTCCACAGCTTTCAATATCATCTACTCGTATGTGCTGGTAATTTCCGTATTCACAGTTCCAGCCTTCATTTCTCTCCTAAGACTGAAACTCATGTATCCAACTGTCTACTCTTCCTCTCCAATTTGGCAGATCATGGGCACCTCACACTTAACATATTTAAAACAGATATGTTTATTCCCTTCTGCCTCACCAGCTTCTCCGCCTGGTCTTTCCCGTCTCAGCAAGAGATGACACAATTCACCTAACTGCTTCGCCACAAGCCTGAGAGTCTTTCTTATTTGCTCTTTCCTATACACTGTTCCCATGACAACTACCCTACTCCGAGCCGCCATCTTTCCTCACTCACCCCACCACCCCTCTAAGTGGTCTTTCTCCTTTTACTCTTGCCATCCCTGTCAACACAGTAGCCCGACCTATTACTTTAAACATAAATCAAATCATGACACTCCCCTTATTGCAACTCTACAATTGTTTCCTATCACACTTAGAAAATCCAAATTCTCTCCATAACTTATAAGGCCTGATTTGATATAGACCCAGGCCATTTTTCCAAACTTCTCACCTCCTTTTTCCTGCTGTCCATTCACCAGCCACTCTGGCCATTCTCCCATTTTGGGGAACACAGCCAGTTCATTCTAGTTTCAAGGACTTTTAGGTCTCATTTCATATGCCTGGAACCTCTTCTTAATCATGCGCTGTGGCTTATTCATTTAACTCTCTGCTTATACGTCACTGGCTATCACTATGTGACCTACCACATATTTGTCTGTTTGTGGTGATGCTTTCTCTTTACCTCCCGTGTGTAAGCTCCACGTGGGCAGGGGCTTTGTTTGGTTCTCTGCTGTGTTCTCAATGAGTATTTGCTGAATACATGAGTGAATGAACCCAACGAATCTGACCTGAGAACTTCCCGTGTGATAAAGGGCAAAAACCGTTGAAGGAAATACAGACGGTTTCCGAACAGCTGTGGAATCACAATCCCAGCTCTGATTCCTTTGTCTGACTCTGAGCAGTCATCTTATTTGAAATTGATGATTAAGTTTGTGTGATTCTTTGATCTACAGTAAAACCAGCAAGATGGTTTGTTGTTTTAAGTAAACTGAAGAACTCCCGCTCCCGCCCTCCGCCCTCTTTAGAAAGCCATTATTCTGAGACCAAGGCAGGAGAGTTTACACATCATCAAGTGTTTACAACATATTTCGTTCTGTTAAAGGTTCAGGTTCACACAGTGTGTAAAAGCACCCTGGACAGTCCATCGTTGTTTCTGTCTCCTCGCAGCGCTCACTGAGCGTTAGTTCTGAAGGGGAATAGCTCATACACTGCCAGTACCACCCGGATAGCATGTAGGCACCACTTGAAATGCCCAATTACCAGCAATTCATTCTCTGTTCCCTCTTTGGAACAGGTATGATTAAAATAAATGTCCTGCTATGGTGGGAGACGCCACCATTTTTCTGAAAGGCTCAGCTGAAATTCATTAGCAGGTGTATAAACTCTCTTTCCTGAGAACTGTGGTCCTAACCATGCTGGGTGGCAGCTGCTAAAAGACCGGAAGACAAAAGTGTCAGCCACCTCCTTCCCCTGGGACCCCCCCGCTCCCAGCCAGCCCACACCTGTCCCTTCCCAACACAGAGGGGGCTGGGGTGAATGAACTCGTCTTGTCCTTGGCACCTTCTTGGGTGAACCTCCTCAGCCTGGTGCCTGGATGCCTGTTTATGGTGTCACCATACTTTTCATCACTAAGGCTTGAATTTTGGAAGCCACAGGTTCTCAAACTTTAGAATGCCTAAGAATCACCTGGGGTTCTTTTTAAAACATAGGCTCCACTTTGCCCACACTTCTGAATCAAAATGTATGGAATAGGACCAGATCATTTGTTTTTAACACACTCCCCAATCAGCCCAGAGGATTTTCACACTTTGGAAAATACAGTTCAACGTTTACACTTGACGCCTCTCTTGTTTTCTATAACAAAATGGACAGTGATTTCCAGTGACTTTTTCCATAAATGCTTTCAAACCTCCCCTTGCCCCCTCACCCTAGTTTATGCCTTGTGGACACACCATGGCTATGGCTCCCCGGGTATTCCCACTCCAACCTAGCCCCCCGCTGGCACCTCAGACCTTCACGCTGATGGCCTGTTTCCTCTGCTCAGAATCTTTCAATAGCTTCCTACTAGTTATAAAATGTGAGTCTAAGATCCTTCACCCAGTATTCCAGGCTCCAGAAATAGCATGTTGAGGTCAAGGACATGCTGAGCACGGGGGTTATCAGAAAGAAGTGACCGTGGATGGTGACTGTCTTGTCATTTGTTAACATAATAATAAAAAAGGAATTGAGAACATTAAGGCATTTAAAATTATGGTGGATCAAGGAAGCCCCGAGGCTCAGTAACTCCCGGGAAGGGACTTCTTCACACTGCCTCCCAGGTCCCACCAGCCTCCCAACCCTGCTCGGTGGAGGCACCCAGGTCCTGCCTGGAAGGTGCTCACTACGGAAGGACCACTCTTCAGTCAGAACAGAGTTTGCATTCAGAAAGTAAAAGTAAGCACCAAGGGAGAAGGCCATGATGAGGAAGGGAAGAGGGCAAGGCAGAAAGTAGGGCCGAGAGGAACGGGGTGGGGTGTAGGATGCAGAGCGGTGTAGGCGTCCAGGAACTTACCAGGCAGGAGGGTCTGAGCATGCCAGAGGAAGCCTCTACGGCTCCCTCCCCTTGCCAATTCCAGCTAGGGAATACATGGAGAGGGCTGGGACACAGCCTTCAGGACCAGCCTCCTACGCTGGGGAGAGGGATCGAGGGCTCCCTGTAAGATCAGTGCCACCAAAGAGGCAGAGGGGAATGTTTCCTTATGTGTTCTCCAATCAGAAAACAACCCTGACAAGCACAGTCCTCCCTTTCTCCCCTTCCTACCTTCCCAGTTCAGCTGAGCCTCAAGCCTGCTTTTTTGGGGCATGCACTCTGTCTAAAGACTCACCTATTATCTACTTGAATGGACTCGAATGACTGGATTATAACCATCAAAAAACTTAATTGAGAACTTGCATACTGCGAAAGAGCACCACGGACAAATGGATATTATTCAAGACATATGCAACAAAGCCAAGCACCAGCAATGCCTTTTAGCATAATTATGACTGTGAAAAACAAATGAGAATCGGTAGTGTCTGTTTAGGGAAAATTGGTGCCAGAGAGATAACTCTAGAGGGCATTTTCTAATGACGGGACAGATGGAAAGAGTGCTTGGGTGTGAGTACGCCTGTCTGTTGGTCTTACTGGTAGTTGGAGTATAATCGCAGGTGTCAGAGGCTATATAACCTTGGGCAAGTCTCATTCTTTGGGACCAAGTAATCCATCAGGGCCCTTTGAGCCATGACATTCCATTAGTAAATTGCAAACCCCTCAAGGGCAGGGGCTGTGTCTCTCTGTATTCCCATCACCTAGCATAGTACCCAGGAGTACCCAGGGCATAGCAGAGAGGCTAAGAGCATGGACTTAATGGTTAGGTGGACTTAGGTTTGAATCCTGTTCTGCTAAACTAAATGGCACGTTTACTTAACCTTTCTAAATGTCGATTTCCTCATCAGTAAGATGGAGACCAAACTATCACCTGTCTCATAGTGCTGGAAGATTAAATAAGAAAAGGCACATGAAGACATTAGATGTTCAATCATACTTACTCATAAAGATGATGAAGCCTGAGCTTTGAACAATGAAACTTTTATAGACACATTTAATGCCAGTAACAAAATCTCAGGGTTGGAATCCAACCATCACTCTGATGTTTGAATCCTCTCCCCAACATACCCACCAAGTAACCATTAGCTCAGATTGAATGGTTCCCCCTTATGTGTGTTCCCAGATCTGTCTGGGACTACACCCTGAGCTTTTTCCTTTTTAGATGCTTTAATCCCTGCTTCTTATAGGGAGAATTAATTTCTGGGTCCATCATCATTCTGGACACTGTTTGCTAACTAATCATTCTGTGTGTAACCCAAATGCCCATTTTTTATTATGTAAAATTGTCAATTGGATTACACCATGCCCAAACCGGTTTAGTATGATTAAGGGGTGACAGTCACTATCGTTAGTAAAAGATTGAATAATTGGAGTTTAAAAAAAAAATTATTCTCAGATCCTTTTTTATTCTCAAATCCTTTTTACACATTCCTAGGCAGGCAAGAGCTGACATAGTAAAAGCTATAATATTCCATGTGAGGCTCCAGTAAAACTGATAGAAACAGGTGAGACGTATTTGTAACACAACAACTATGGGCTTCAATATTAATCCATTCGTTCACAATGGAAAGTCACTGAGCCAGATAAATTCTGCCATCACTGCCCTCACCAGCTCACCTGACTGGACTGTTTACAAGGAAAAGATAGTATTTTTAAGGGAGGGTATTGGAACCTCAAATGTGTCCCTGTCCCACACATACCACCAGGATCGCTCCTAAGCCTTCTAGCCTAACCCCTCCCCTCCCCCACCTTTTGCTGCCAGGCACAGGCACCCAGTTAGACTTCCTCTTCCTGGTCTCCTGGCTATGACCTAACTCTCCGCTTCCTGGCCTTCCCCTGGAACACCATCCCCATCTCCTGTGCCTGAGCTCCAGGGACCAGTGCAAAGCTCACCCCAACCACAGGGGACTTCCGCTGCTCTGACTCCACCAGTCCATGGTTGTTCTGCTTCTTTGGCCCTGAACCTAGATAGCTACGTGTCATTCGTATGTCCCAACTCCTAGCACAAGGCTTTGCGCACAGCAGGTGTTCCAAACACTTTACAATTCATTCTTGCACAAAATGGAGAGACAAGAAGAGAGAAGGGAGGCAGAGCATGATAGCCTACAAAGAGTGCTCAAAATGGTTGCTCTGACTACCAAGTGATGGACTAGAATTTGCATCTAGCAGAAAGAGCAAGAATCTAGCTACCTCTTCTTCTCCTCACCACAGAGTCAGGTCTATCTGGGTTTGGAAGCAGTCCTTTGCATCCATGGGAAGCCACAGGAGTTCAGGGAAAAGAGGAGACAGAAGGTGGATATGGGTGGGTGCACACTTTTTGCTACTGTTCAGTACTATCCCACTCTAAAACAATAGTATTAAAAATTATTCCATGAGCAATAATATGGCAGGTGTGACCCATTCATGCTTTTCTACAGCCTTAATGAACCCAAATTCAGTTTGATCCCTAGAGATTTATTTCCACTGTCCCCAAGCCCAGCAGGAAGGGAAAGCTGAGAATACCCGTGTTGGGACCCCGGGGAGGGATACCACCGAGATGATGTGTCAGGCCAACTCTGGCTGCAGAGGCAAAAAACGGAATCTTATTTCCACTGCTGTCTATCTTTGGTTGTCACCTCTCTGCTTTTACTCTGCTTTGAGCCCTAAAGGGTACAATTTTCCTACTTGGGCAAAGACCACCCCCTGAAATGGCAATGGGGCAGGGAGTCAGGCAGGCACCGTCTGTTTACTTGCTGTCTCTCTCCTCACCTTCCTCTTTTTCTTTCTCTTCCCATGCCATGTATGTCTGTTTTCTACTCTCTGTCTTTAAATCTTTCTCTCCCTTCTGTCTCCTCCCCCATTGTTTGTCTCTATCTCTCCCTCCCTGTTTCACGGTGTCTGTGTCTGTCTGTCTGTCACTCTCCCTCCATATGAAGTATGCACGTGTGTTTCCTGTCTCTCTTCCAGTTCTCCTTCTCTGTCTCCCTGGCTCCTCTCTCGTGTGGCTCTTCTGTAGGGCACCCGGACTGGGAGCCAGAAGACCCAGCTTCTTGTCCTGGTACAATCATTAAGTGGCTGTGTGGTTATAGCCAAGTTACTTTACATCTCTGAGCCTCAATTCCTCAACCATGGACTAGGTTAGACTGGATGCTCTTCCAACTGCTTGACAGCTCTGCGATTTTATCACTGAATGAAATGGAACTCAGCAGGCCCATGAAACAGTTGCTGTTGTAGAAAGCAGGGGACTCAGGCTGAGGGTCCTCAACAGCATAAGCCCCAGGGGGCGCCCAAGTACCACTTAAAGAGGATGTGACTACCAACCCAGGGAACACTGATGGAGGATTTTACTACATGCTAGGCAGGCATGTCGTAAAGCCCTGTACTTGCATATCATTCAGTCTCATGAGACAGGCACTGTGATTGTTCCTACTTTAGAGGTGAAGAAACTGAAGCACCAGAGGTGAAGCCACCTGCCCAAGATCACACAGGTAGGACTTATCAGAGCAGGATTGAAACCCAGGCTCTCTGACTCTGGAGCCCATGCTCTTATCTGTGATTCTGTATTGTCCCAGCCACTGATGCTTGCTCACAAGCTTCCCACTTAGGCTGCTGAGTACACATCTCTGGAACCCTAATGGGCTCAGGAGTCTTGAATCCAGACTATACGGTTCAGTCAATTCTCTCCTCCTTCAAGACACCAACTCTGACTTCTCACGCCTCTGCTTATAACTGTTCCACCAATACTCTACTGCCCTGCACACTGGCTGGCATGCTTTCATAGAACTATCCTTTATATTATATTTTCAAATTTGTATGTTTTATGCCATTGTAACTAACCAGGCATCTTGCCAGAACCTAGTCAAGTGCTGGGCCAACTGGAGAGGCCCAAGCTTTCTGAATAACTGATGAGCCACCAGGGTACTTCGTGAGCACTGAGGGTTTGTCCCTGTGTCCCTGGGCTGTAAACATCTGGAACCCTCAAGACTTTCACATCACAGTTTCTGCAGGTAGATTCCAGCTACTCACTAGCAACCACTGGATGTGTTGGGAGGGAGGGCTAAATGGTGTTCACTTTACAGAAGCAGAAACGGGGGTCCTCCAATGATAATTTCAGCTCATGTCAGCAGACACAAAGAGAACCCCAGCTTCACACCAGACACAGCTAAGAGCTGTAAGGGGCACAGGGAGGAAGAAGCCATGGGTTCTACTCTCAGGGAAATACTGGAATAAAAGAGATGAAACACGCAAAATCAAAAACAATAAACACATAAAATTTCTGGGAGTCAGGAGACCAAAGTCCAAGTCCTTCACTCTAACTGTTGTGTGCATTACGTCCAGCACCTTCTGAAGCACCAGCTTAGAAACCTATCGGGCACTAATGGTTTGGTTGCCAGGCAAACATTTGAGATCACTGCCAGGCTGGGGTGCCCCTGCTTTCCACATTTTTCTTTGTGTATCTGCCCCAATGGCAGACACATGGTGAGAAAGAGAGTGAGTGGGACAGGGTGAATGAAGTCATGTTCCCAGAAATCGTATTCACATCTCCTGAAATGGCATTAGCCGTCCGGGGGAGTTCAGTTCTCATGGGAAACCCAAACCCCCATCACACCCACTTCATAGTCGTCTGCTTGCTCTTTCTCAGTGCCGACAACTCGATTTGCACAGTAGAGACGAATTAATGGGGTGTCAATTCCAGAAATGCTCTCATTTTCAAGAGCATGATTACAGAATAGTCACAGGTGTAGTCTTATTATACCTTGTCCTAGCTTTACTGTAGATGTCACGGTGGCCATGGAAAGTCTGATAACAGTTCCCAGATAGTCCAAGTCCGGATGCCGCCCTCCTGTGGGGGGCCTTTCACCCGTCCTCCTCGCAGCCCCTCTGCCCCTTTCCATGCCCATCCTAGTACAACAGCCATGAAAACATAAGAAGGGCAAAGAGCACATCAAAGAAGCTTTCCACTCCATAGCCTGGATTATCTCTGCAAGTCATTCAGAGGTCACTGAAATAGTGACACCCCCTCTGTGTGCCTGCAGAGGCTGGCACCTCCCTCTGCCTCGATCACAGACGGACTCCATGCTCTCCTGTGCTCGGGGATGATATATTTCTCTGGACAGCTCCAGATGGCAGGAGTAGGCAACTGATTTATTTGCTTCTCCAATCCCAGCAGGCCCCACAAGGGTTTCGGAGCTGGGGCCAGCACGTAAGCAAGTGCCACTCTCTCCTGAGGCCGAGGCTGAGGCTGAGGCATTGCCTCTGACAACTCAATCACTGCCCCAGCTGAGGAAAGGGAGCTGCAAGGGAGTTAGGGCAGCCCGAGAATGGGGGACACTCCTGAAGGCTTGTCTACTCCTGGGACTGACTGCACGGTGAATCCCCCGACCCAGAGGGTCTCACAGCTAGCAACCTGGCCCCTCCAACAACAGCTGTGAAGGGACCCAGTACTTCCAAAGAAACGTCCAGCTGGCTCTCAACTGTCCACGTATATTTTGATAGTTTTGGATTGTACTTGGTCTATACCACAGAAGATAGAGAAGGAGAGGGAAATGTTACTTTCCACGTGTAATCTCGAAATTGTGTGAGAGTCACAGAAAAGTCTAGTAACACAAGTGCCCCCAGCCCTGCCTGTCACTGTGAACCAGCCGGGAGACGAAGCGAAGCCTCAGTCTCAGTCCCAGCTCCCACCCTGCTCCCCGACCCCTGGCCGTCCTCAGAGCAAAGTCCTCAGGAGTCTCCAGGGAGACAGAGAAAGTATGAGGGGAAAAGAACGGGTTATTTCATCGAAAAGGGCATTTGTGGCAAGGCTGTCATTTTAAAGTCAGAAACAGAACCATATCTTCATTATCTGTGGTCAAGGAAAAAGCCATGGCTGGCAGAATAATGCAAAAAGGCATATTAAGCCAGAAGTAACCTCTAATTATGGGTCATACGGTCATCAACAGCCCATGTTTTAAATCTGGTTTCCCAAGTCCTATCCTGCCAACGAATTCCCTAAAGGCCCTGTATCCCACCCCAAAGCCCCACTCTAGCAGGCCACCTGCATCCCTGGTTAAGAAGTGAGCTCATTTTATGTGAGGTCCAACCCCGACAGTGCTCAGATAACCACCCGCAGGCTCTGTGTTGTCCAGAAAGCTCACGACTGACTGAGGGTCAAGCTCTCCCCAAGGAAAACTATGTCACATGACTGCAAGGAATTGCTATCCTCAGACTGAGTGTCCCTTCTCAGTACCACAGGGTGAGAAGGCCCAGTCTAGAAAGCTGCTCGGGTGAGAAGCATGCATTTAACAAGTCCAGACAGCACTTTTAGCTAGGGGTGGAACTGCCCTCTTCCCTCCGTCAGTCAGATGTTCCCAGGCCTGAGCACCTAGGTCAGAGGCCCAGCCGTCGGCCTGCCTGGGATGGATGCTGGATGCGGGGCCTGTTACCTGCTGGACGTCCTGCTGGAAGACGCAGAGCTGCAGCCGCTGGTGGAGCCGCACCTTGCGGTGCTGCCAGATGCTCTCGAGGCGGCGCTGGTGGTGCAGCACCTCGTGCACCACGTCCAGCACCTGGTGCACCGCCTTGGAGTAGTTGGCCGTGGCCGTGAGGGACTCAGAGTTGCCAGGACTCAGGGGGCGCTGCAGCACATCCAGCAGCGCCTTGCCATCCTGGCTGACCTGTAGGAAGGAGAGAAGGTCAGGTCAAGGGAGAGAGCGACGGGCAGGGCCCAGAGAGACGGGCAGGGCCCAGAGAGACAAGGAGGTCTGCCCAGGGGTCCCTGGCTAGGACTAGGAATCTCAGTCCCACCCAGGTTCATGGCAATCGAGGTATGTGCCAGCCAGGGCTGCCAGGGTGCGCAGCCCAAAGCCCAGCGGAGGCCAGAGCACCCCAGAAACCTGGAGGAGAGGAGCTGCTGGGCAGCAGACAGTTGCCTTTGCAACTCCTGAATCCGTGTCTCTCCCCCTTGAATTTTAGCTTCCAGAAGGCAGGGAACCTGTCTGGTCCACAGTCTCCCCCACGTCTAGAACAGAACCTGGCACAGAGTACTTGATAGATATCTTGACTGACTCACTGACAGGTCAGGCAACAGAATTACCTTCTTCTCCCTGGCACCAAACTTGTAAATGTATGACCATGAGGCAACGTACCTAACCTCCTTAAGCCTCAGTTTCTTCGTCTGTAAAAAGGGATAGTAATGGCATAGAGTTGTGGGGAGGATTAAATGAGTTTGCACATGTGGGGTGCTTAGGATGGAACACAGCACATAGGGTGGCTACCAATTCTATTAGAAGCAGCAGCAGCATTTCTCTCTCCTGTCTTATTTCCTTGATATTTTCTTGCTTTTCTATTGCTCTTTCTTTTGCTCTCCTTCTATACAACCCTCTTTTGTCTCCTGAAAGTGGTGACATTCTCATTTTTCCAGAATATGCAGAGTAAAGGAAGGACTTTAGATTGGGGACACACCATCCATGCTCTGGGTTCCCCAACACTTACCCTGAGTGGTGAGGCCAGTGGGGGCGGGGGGCGTTCCCTGTCATTCGTCATTGGAATTCTGGCACAATTATGGGCACCAAAAATTCTGGAAAGCGGCATCAGAGGATTGACACCTGCGGCTCTCCAGTGCTTGGCAGAGTACGCGGTAGAGCATGTGTCTTTCCAATCTAAAACAGTAGTAACTGGAGGATTGGTGTTGAAGAGTTGAAAGACTCCATATTAATTTGGGGTCTTTCATGTAACAATGAAATCCAAAGTTGGTTTGCCGTTGAAACGGTGTTTTCCTACCGGCAAGGAGCAGACGGTGTGCTGTCCCCTCCAGCCTTGTGACACGGATGCACAGCTGTTTGCTGGGCTTCCAGCCTCTCCTCCCCTCACCTTCACATCCTGACAATAGCTTGGCTGGGGGTCCAGGAACTCAGGAGCTGCTGTTGCTCCCCCTATCGCATAAAGCTCATGGGTAGGGGTGTGATTCAGAGGAACACTGACGGAATGTGCAGCTGAGACAAGGGAGGAAAACTGGCTGGAGGAATACGGCCGATTTAGGTGACCGCCACGACCCACCCCCTCCTGCCACGCTTGCCCCACAACGTGTATTACCGGGGGAGGGGGAGAGGAAGTATCCTATACATAATACAGAGGAAATGCCCTCCAGGGACATGAATGAGACAAATACCGTAGGGGCAAACCCAGGAGAGCTCTCCTCAGGGCGTCCTGAGCCAATGCCGTGCTTTGGCACTGTGCTAGGACCAGGGCAGGGGGGTCGGAGGTGGAGGGCCATGGCCTGAAATCCACATCGGCATGAATCCCAGTTCTCTGTCTCAGTCTCCATCTGAAGGAGGCAGAGGCAGCCCACTGGCCTGTGGGAATGTCTACATCTCACAATGCCCGAGAATGAATGGCGAGAAATACTGTCTCTATTTGTTATTACAGTCACACCATACCTATTGGACATGTAAGTGCTGTATTGATCTCATTTGTATACTCTATTGTATATTTTATAAGTATTACGTTTAGAGATCCTACCCATGGACAGAGGTACCGTTCTAAGAGAAAGCCTTGGCCATTGGGATCAGAGCTGATGAGGTCAGATTTGGCTCACACAGCCTCCTCTCTGTCTCCTATAATAACAAAACCTGTTACCATTTTTAGCACTTATTTCTTGTCAGGCACTGGACCGAGTGCAGTACATGCATTGTCTTGATTACCCTTCAAACTCCCCTACGAGGCAGCTGTGATTGCCTTCATTTCACAGAAGGAGAAACTGAGGCTTAGAGTGGTGCAGTGACTTGCCTGAAGTCACACAGCTGGCGAGGAAGCCACGATCCACACAGAGCTTTGACAGTAGCAAAAACCCTGAGTCTCACCCAGAAGCCCCTGACTCTTTGACTTCAACCTGTACCACACTCATCTGGGGTAAATATTTACTAAAATGTAGGTTCCAGGTCCCACTTCTTGACATTCTGATTTAGACGGGGCCGTAACCCAGGCATCTGCACCTCTAACAAGCAAGTCAGGTGAGTCTGGTGCCTCGCTGTGAGTGACACGGCTCTAACTCACTTTGCCCCAGAAGAAACCCAGGGGCCACATGTGAATTCACTTACCCCCCCACATCCAGCTGCCTTAACCAGCCCATCTCTTTACATCCCCCAGCCCCCGCCGCACCCTCGGAACTCATGCCCGTTAGCAAACCCCCTTACTTGTGTATGTCCACACAGATGCCCCTGTATGACCCTTTCCTTTTACTTAGAAAAGAACAAGGACAAGAAGTGTTTTTCCCCTTCTTAACTTTGTACCAGGGCCCCGGCCTTTGATTTTTCAGTGGAAGAGTCTTTTCGTTTGTCCTTCACTTCCACGGCAGCTTCTCACTCCTGCAAACACTTATCTCCACCCGGTGGTGAGTTTTCACCTCTGGACCTTCTAGTGAGAAAATCAGTATTTTTTGGATGAGTTGCTTCACAAAAGGGGTAGCAGGCTGGTGTGACCAGCCAGAAAGCCAACTCCTGAGGAGCAAGGTATTGCTTTCTTATATTCCTCTCCAGAGGAGAGGGTCGGATCGTCACACACAAGGTGAGGTGTGTGTGTGTGTGTATGTGTGTGTGTGTGTGTGTGTGTGTGTTCATGTACATACTCACGCACCAAGGTGGTGCCTGCTGATGGCCCCATTTCTCCTGCTTCCTGGCTAGAGACACTATCATTCATAGATAGAGGATCTTAAAGATGTCTCCCAAGGGAGAAAAATGGCTTTTCTTCTTAGTCCAACTAGGCTATTCCACAGTGTACAGGCCAGAGCTCTCACCACCCACCCATATACATACACGCCCAGGGTGCCTGGGTGTCCTGCTTGGCTCTCACCTCTGTGTAGGCCTGGGTCACCTGCTCATACAAGGACTGGTGGTGGTGGATCGCCAGCTCCAGGTCCTGCATCTCGGATGGCAGGCCACCTTCGCTGCACATCTTGCACCAGGCGTCCACTCCCGACAGGAACTGGAAGGAGATGCCGGCTGGGTCAGTGTGGGAGCAGTGGGGGTGGGCAACGGGCACATTATGTGGACACCATCAGATACCTTCGGAAGAAGCATCAGGATCTCTGGAAGCCTTCAGAGACCAGTGTAGAGGGTGGAGTTCTTTCTCTAATTTGACAAACACTAACTGCATGTAAGAAGTCAGACCCATGATCTCTTTAGGAAGTGTGGTTTCCACAAACAAAGATGACTATTATGAAACTGCTAGGGGGTGGGAGCCGTCTGCATGTTCAACAGGTTATACTCACACGTTGGCTATAAAATACAGGTGTGCAAACAGCTCACCATATTACATGCACACATTAGAGCTGCTTGTCCTAGGCACACTCGCCGGCACAGGTGAGGGGCTGCGTGTAATGGAACGAGATGTTTCCACACAGGTACTTCCTAGTATGTGCATGAGTTGTGAAGAGGAGCAAAGAACACAGGACCTTTGGCCCCTTCCCGTCTCAGGGAACTTGCAGAGACCGTTCCCACAAGGGATGGGAGTAACATTCAAGGAGCTCCCCAGTACTGGATCAGTATTCTCAGAGGTGGAATTGGGGAGCGGCAGCTTAGGGGGACAGACTGCATTGCGCCTATGGTGGCAGTGACTCCTGCCATGTGATATATAGATACAGATCTTGACAGATATTAAATTACTTAAAACTTCAAATGAACAACTGTAGAAGACTGTGGGTCTCTGTGCACAAAGGGTGAGCCAACTGAAATCACTCAGATTTATTGGGTAGAAAAGTACACCTTTAAAATGCAAATAATCCTTCACCCAACAGTCTGGAAAGGTTCTGTCTGTGATTCCTCTCGCCTGGATGCACAGCTCCATTTAAATTAATTGCCTAAATACCTTTTATCTCATTGCCTAGAACAGCCCATACGAGGACAATAAAGAGCTGCCTAAATAAATGCATTGAAAAAATAGCTTTGAATCCGTTGTTTGGTGTGTGTGTCTGCGTTTTCCCCCTAGCTAAAAAAAGAATAATGGTTTATGAGTTTCCCTGAAGGTCTGGCAATACCTGAGGAAATTGAATTAAAAATAGATACAAATAAAATTGTAATCCTCATCCAAACTAAATCAGAAAACATCAGCGAGACGTGGACCTCTCCAGCTGCTCTCAGTTCCAGCACTACATTTTCTAAACTGCTTGAGTTCTAGTCTTGGTGTCACCATCAGCTTTCAGTCCCTGGCCTGTTGGCTGTTGTGGTTGATTTTACATTCTATATGTTTGGGTTTTTTGGGTTTTTTTTTTTATCACCTTAGACATCTCTTAATAATTCTGGAAGAGGGCTGGGTGCTATTCAGTATCAGATTGCACTTGTACTTGATAACAGCTCAGAAGCTTCTTTGCTCCACCAAAAACCATTTTACAAAGGAAGCCGAAAGCAACTTGACATTCATGTGTCAATTGTGACAGGAGCACCTCTTTAACGTCCTTGCGATTTCTCTGTGATACTCTGAGAGTCCTATAGCAGACCCCACTAAACGATGAGCTCAAGGCAAAGAAGACAGAGAGGCAGAGATGGAAGCCTTAGGTCTCCCTTGCCAATCTGGATAAACTTTGAATAAAGTGTGCAAGTGATAGAGTTGAAAACAGAACAGGAGATTAGACATGAATATTCCCATGATCCTAAGAATGAATCAGTCACTATCAGTCATTACCACCACCGTCTTAAAAAGCAAACACAAAAACCACTCCATGTATAGGGCTGCCCTTGACTTGTAACACGAGCATTTTTGTCTTTGGGAAGGTCTCAGGTGGACACAGGCACAGTGAAAGAAATACAAAATACCAGGATGGTATGTTGAACAAACGCCACAGTAAAAGCTATCATTGAAACAGCACATTAGGTACTTTACATGTTCCATTGCTAATCCTTATAGCAGCACTAGGAGATAGATGATTATCCCCACATTAGAGATGAGGAAACAAGCTCAGAATGGTGAGGTGATTTGTCTAAGTGTGAATGAATGATGGGGCTGCAATTAGAACCTACCTGTGCCTGGCCTCCAAGCCTAGACTCTTTCGATTATCCCCTACTACCTTCCATGTTAGGTGGGTACCACAGGGAGAGATGTGAGGTATGACCTTGTGCCCGCCCGACTGCATTATCCGTGAGCTACCCAAGTGTCACACAAAGAAAGAAATTGAGAGGTTAAGACCGCAGACTTTAACATTAGATACACCTGGGTTGAAATCCCAGCTGCCCATAGATTGTGTGAATTTCAAAGTAGTAAATATTTAATAACCAGCATATATGTACACACACACACACACACACCAACATACATGTGTACTGTAAACTTTACTAACATAAAGGATACATAGCACATAATTTACACAGAATAATAACATATACAGTGCTCTTTATTGAAAATTCCACACAGCCAATTGATTCTCACAGGACGCTATTGTGTGTAAATAACACACTGGTATAGTTTCACCATGAAAGCTGGTTGATATTTTCACTTACGTTGGTATAAGACAAAAATAAAAATACCGTAAGACTTATGTCAGAACATCCCTCATTCATCCATGATATGCGAGACCTCTTTGCTAATGGAATAATAGTTTTTGAATACCAAAAAGTATTTCCTCAATTTTATGTGCTATTTACAGTGTAAGAGCTATTTAAAATATTTTCTCCCTCATTTGTTTAAAGACTCTATAGACAATCAATAAAACAATAAATCAAGCCTTGGTTTGTAGCATTTGATGATTTCCATGGTGTAAAACTCCTGCCTTGATCTATTTCAAGCTACCAATGTGACATCACCAAATGGGGAATTAGGAAGAGACGATTGGTAGGGCACACTGTACAGTATTTCCACCATACAGATAAATAGATATAAATAACCTCAAGAACCTAGATATAAAGTGTAGCAAAATAATTAGGAAGTAATGAGTTCTGAGTATTTATTGTTGTGAATATGACATATTTAATGTAAATTCAGTTTTAAGTAATGTCTATGTTTAACCAGCTCACAAAATTCCTGAAAATTTAACAATTGGCTCTCCACGGTCTGGTTAGAGCCAGCTCCAACACACCAGTGGATCTTAGGCAAGTCTCTTAATCTCTGAGCTTCAGTGCTCCTCTCTGTAAAATGGGTTAATAATGTCACTGGTCAATATCAGTAAGCAAACGGCAACAAGTAATTATTATTTCTATGGACTGTATTATGGTTCGATCATTATTATCCATAGCAAATGCTTCATGTAAAATTAGTTTCCCCCTGCTCTCAGCACTCAATGATCAGTTTACTTTCACCCCTTTGGTCTTTGTATGCTCAGGGAATGCAAATGAAGCAGACAATCAACACACACAGGCACACAACAATAAACTACCTGGCAGAATGTAAACAGCCTCTGGGTTCCTTCTTGTTTGGATGATAAACAAAGCCATCAGTGTTTCTTTATGTACACAGGGGCCGTGCAAGTGGTAGAACACGGCTTACTAGTGCAACTACTTGGCAAGGTCTTCAGTGTTTCCCAAAGAGGGGAGGGTCTCTCTACAGGTACGTCCCTGCACCCTGCCCCTCGCCTGTCCCTGCACCTCTCCCACCACCAGCAGCCAGGGCAGCTCCCTGGGCCTCACCTGCTCAGCCTTCTGGTGGAACACCGCAGACATGGCGAGGATGGTGCTGCGTTCGTCCAGGGCAGCTGCGAAGCTCTTCCACTCCTGGTCCAGCTGTGTGGAAATCTGCTTGATTTGCTGAGAGGCATAATGGCCAGCCTCAGAGAGGCGGGAAGCCACAGACATGATGCGGTTGATGTTGACATAGGCGTTCTGGAAAGAAAAGGAGAATGAGTGCTTCGTGGGGCTGGCTGAAACGGCCTCCACGGATCCTTTTCGGGGTGGGTATTTAGGGGAAGGCAGCTATCCCAAACAAAACATATGAGAGAGGTTGTGGAGGCCACACCAGTACATCCATGTTCGGGCCAAGGGAAGTCTGTGTCTGTGCCATAAAATGTCACCAGATAGCAAGTACAGTGATCGAGGCCTCTCATTCTGGGCACCAGCCTAGCTTTACTAGTGCCAACTATTAATGCACATAAATGCAGCCACTTTACATGGATTGCCTGTGCAACCCTCACACTCATCCTACGAGGTCAGGCCTAGGGGACAGCATTTCTAACGGTTACTCTCTGGAAGAGCTCAGACGAGGGCCAACGCTGGAGGAGGCAAAGGTGCCTCTCTTGCTCAGGAGAGAGCTGGACCCAGGGCATTAGCGTCACCTACGACAGGGCAGCAAAGAGGGCACAGGACATGTTACATCATAACTCTATGTTCCTAACACCAGGTGAAGACTTTGCTGCCCCCATGCCTTTCCCTCCGTCAAAAGAGCTGGGGCACTTGCCCAGGTTTAAATAGAGAGAACATTTGAACCCACAACATGTTTCCGTGCTAAAAACAAGATCAATGCAATTGTCCCTACTTAACTTAGGAACACTTTCCCACGTGACCCCAACAGGCATCTGTGGGGTTCTCCTGGCCATGCTGACTCCTTTCATCTCGTGTTTTGTTCACACTCATTCCCATCTTTCATTGCCAATTAAAATTCATGACCACCATGTGTGTTGTTTCCTCCTAAGCTAGCAGAAAACCCTCCAGGAGGGAACAAGGCAAGAGAGAAAGAGAGAAACCTCACAAACATCAGACAGTAGTGAGCGTGGTTATTTTTAACTGCTACCTCCTATTAATTGTCTGAGGTGTCAAAACAATCAAGTAATATTGTGGCACCCACAGAGAGCTTTTCTCACACGTCTGCCTGAAGAAGGACGAGGGTGGCAGGTGGCTTGTACATCTTTGTTCTTTGTTACAAATTTTCTCGAATGATAATAAATGCTCTTCAACAACGGCATTTTCTCTTGATTCTATTAGCTCAAAGGTAGCTCATTAATATTCGGTAAGTTTCATGAAGTTTCTTTAGTTTCCTTTCCTTCTTTCCTCATGGTCCCCATTCATCTTAGCTGTCTCTGACCTCAAACACGTCATCCCGAACCTGAGCCAGGTGGATAAGGTCTCTCTTCATTTAGAAGGTCTCTGTGGAAGCTTAAAAGGTTAAGTGACGTGTTTGAACACAAAGCCATCCTGATGTCTAATGACTCCCACGCGTAATCTCTTTCTTTGGCCTGAGATCTTTCTGACTTAGTACATTTCCATAAAAGACTAGAATATTACTGACTCTTGGCATTTGAAATCATAATCCTTCAGAGCTTTAGAAATCATTATCAGCCCTGTTTTCTGAGTTAGGACACAGATTCTACTCAAAATGAAACTCTACAGAACTGACAGGAAAACCAACTCTACACTTAGAGTTAGAAGGAAAGAAAAGGGGAAAAAAAAGGCATGTACTGATTTTAAGAGTCCTGTCTGCGAAGGCAATAGCATTTGGAGTCCCCCAAATTTCCTGCTTGTGTTGTCTTAGTTTGGGTTTCCCCAAAGCATCCCGAGACAAGGATTTAAGGCAGATCATTTATTCACATGTGATCCTAGGAAGCACAGTGAGGGAGTGGGGAAGTCAAAGAGGACAGAGAGAAAAATGTTCATTAGTGGGTTACTGCTATGAATGGGGGTCCTCCCTCCTGCAGCTTGTTGAGAGACTGCAGAACACACTTCTGAGCTGTCCCAGTGGGAGGGGAGGAATCTGGGGTATTTATGCACCAAGTCCCATCACTCACGGTTGAAGGATCCTCCTGGAGCAACTCCCTGGCATTTCCAGCCTGACCTCCACACAGGCCAAACATAGCCCCCAGGTCAGAGAGTGGCACAGGGACCTGTCGGTGTGTATGGGAACCATCTATAGATGACCTGCAGGGCAGGCTGACGGAATAGGGGTGGGACATTGACAGTGCCCGATATAGCTGTCCTTCCAAACCGGATTCAAATCTTGAAAACGCTCCCCCTCACACACATTTTTCCAGCTCTATCTAGGGTTGTTGGGTTTTCCTGTCTTGAGAAAGACCTTGTGTGCTTTGGCCAGATGGGAAACAGCAAAAAGAGCAGATGACTAGCCTTTCCCCAGGGTCCTGTATGTTCATCTTATGGATGCCTGGCCCTCTTTCAGCGCCTGTTTACGTTCTCCCCACAGGGAATGCAGGGAGGAGTTCTCTGAACAATGCTCACTTCTAGGAAGAACTTTCTAGCTATCAGAGATGTCTAACTGTGGCCGCCTTCTTGAGGCTGTTAACACCTTGTCACTCATTCAAATATTTATGGAGAGTGGGCCAGGCTCTGTGTTGGGGGCTTGGGAGATCAAAGAGAAATGAGACAGGATTCCAGCCCTTGGGGGCTCATAGCTAAGACTTAAGAAAAGTCCTCAAATAACTGTAATTTAAAGCAAAATGAAGTAAGTGTATTGACAGAGGTAGAGGCAACTAGCTGTGGGGATGAGAGGGAAGGGACCTGAACCACTGGCCAGGGAGGGGGGCCATGTTAGGAAGGGGCTCTCTGCACAGAAGGGGGTGGCGAGGCTGGCGGTCCTCCAAGGCCCCCTTCTGCCCTTCAGCCTGTGATCATAAAGGAAAGCAAAAAACAAACAAACAGAAAAAGACCACAGCTTACATTCCACATTCAAGGGACTAGCACAGTAAATGCCTTTTTGTTTCCTTATCAGTGGGCAGAGAAATGTCTTACTAAAACTAACAAATGATTATGCTTCACAAAAGAAGTAGAGGCAACGTTCCTCATAATAGAGGGACAGAGATATTGACTCATGAATTTGCTTGTTTTTGCCTCTACCACCCCTTTGCAAATGAGCAAAACACTATAGGCAAGTCACAGTGCCCAAGTTCATCATCACCATCTTCATTTTCCTTCAGCCTAGAACCTGAGCCCAAGGGGAAGAGAGATTGTAAATTGCAGCCATAAACCAAATGAAAAAAGGAATGGCAGAGAAGGTCTCAAAGGACTTAACAGGAAAGCACAAGGGGAAAGTGCTGGAGTAAGAGTCTCGGTAAAGAGTAGTGTTAAGTCATCAGGAACAAATAGCCCACCACGACCTTTGGTCAACCCATCTGCGTGGATCCAACCTTCTGTGTCACTGTTTAAGCCTCTGTTACGGAGCATTTGGGGACATGGTGTGTCCTGCGGATATGGCCAGCAGGGATGGCGGTTGTGACTCTTCCAGGCCTTTCCATTTCCCCAGCTGCCTCCTCCACCACCTCCCATCTGCCCGGCCCTGCCAGTTTTCCCTGCCAGCCTTCAATGCCCTTCTGTCTGCAGGGCTGTCCATCCGCCCAGGGCTCAACACCACTGGGCCAGGAGATATGAGTTCTGGTTCATCCCAGGCACTCCCTTGCCACTTGCTTCTTCTGTGCCTCAGTTTCCTCATCTATAAAGTGAGGACGTTGGGCTCCATGATCTCAGACATTCCATTTGTGCGTAAGCAGTGTCTGCTCTGTGTAACCCAGGCCTCTAGATACATCCCGTTTACGGAGGGCACCCAGAGTGAACGTAGAGAGAATGCAGGTCAGTTTTCTTCTTTCTTCAGTGCCTGGGGCAATACTGACTAAATCTCTTCCCTTCCCCAAACCCTCTTTTGTGTCGGAAGTGGGGCATAAACCGAAGAAACAAGGTAATTCAAAGCTTTCAAGTACCCACGTGCAATGGGAAGGTTTTAAACAAAAGAGGGACATGATCTGACAGGCTTTCAAAAGATTGCTCTGTGCGCTAGTGGGTTAGGAGGGACGGAGTGCATGGCGGCGGCCTAAGAGGGGAGAGCTGCCCACCGCGGAGGTACACGTAGCCCAGCACCGGTTGTCTGCATGCCTCAGCCCCTGGTCCTGGCTCTGCTCTCTGCCCTGTTGTGTGAGGGCCACAGCTGGAGCTGGGTGGCCCAGGGCCAGCTGCTCCCCTCCCCGTCTGCTCTTCAGCCCCTTCCCCTGAGCAGAGCTGGTAACACCAACCAGCCTCCTGGCCAGAAGTTAAAAACATAACTGGCCTAACATAATGCTGGCATAGGGAGGATCGTCTTAAACCCTCCCCTGAAAACTGCTTTATTAATTTACCTCCCCCACATATATGTAGTGCCGCCAGTGTTATTATCATTCTTCAAAGGATCGCGTAAGTCCAAAATGTAAACACTCCTAGCTTGCAGCATGCAGAGCACCCCAGCACGGTCTGTGGCTTCAGCCACCCCATCCTACCTCCCCGGAAAGGCTCTCCTCCCACCCACCATTTCGGTCACAAATGGGAAAAGTAACTAAATTCCAGCAAAATCTCGCTAACACAAAAACACTGCCCCACTTCTGTTGCCTACAAAATTCTGTTTTCTCAGTTCATTCCTGCCTTAATTAATTGGAGATCACAGGATGGAGAGACCCTTCTCCTGAGTTCTTGTTTCCTGCTGTGATTAACTGAAGTCAGTGTTGCAGACTCATTCTCCTGAAAAGAATTTCTTGGCAGAACCTTGATGAAAGTTTTCAGCCCTGCCAAAGGTTTTTCACTTTGAACCTGGCTCCCAGTTGCCCAGACTGGCTATAAAAACATGCAAAGTTGCTTGCAGATAATGATAACTTTCCACTTAAAAACCCAGCTAACTATTCTCTTTAAACAAAGTTTCTTATGTGATATACTCTGAAAGAGATACTAGTTCTTCTAGAAATAATCATTTGACGCAAGCTATCATTTTGGTAACCCCAAGCTCTGTCAGGGGTTGACTGTAACAGTAGATTATTTCTGAATATGTGTATTATTTGAATTCCGTTCCCTTTACTCCTAAAAGCAGGGGTAAATTTTACACTTCTGTGGTCATAGGTTCCTACCCTGAATCAGAAACTCTCTTCTGTGGGTGACATGAGACATGAAGCACCCAGTCCATTGACTGCCATGTAACCAGTAACTCAGAGACTGTCATATCTTTCCTCTCACCCAGTTCCAGCAGATTGGTGTTAACCCTCGAAATTAAATGCAAACTAAATCAAAGTATTAGTAAAAAGCATACTGAAAGAAAAACCTAACAACTATTCCCACTAGAAGGAAATATTCCAAGTGTCCACAGTCCCACTGTATTTCACAAAGAGCATGCCACAATGTCCCCTACTATCCCTGAGAAAAGTCACTTTCCATGGGATCCAACCACCTGTGCCCAGCCCTACAGCAGGCAAAGCTGACGTAGCTGTCTATCAGGCCACTGCCCTACACAACGCACCCCCTCTGCTGGCAGAAATCAGAGCTCTCAGAATCAGCCAGTGACTTTCTCTGTGAGCCATGCCCATTCAACAGTGTTCTTCCATACCTTAAGTTGGAAAACTCGAGGTCTTTGTCTCTTGGAAAAGGCTTCTTAGGGCATCTGCACTCCTTTGGCATGTGTTAGCCATGCCCAAAGCGCCCAGAAGTGGGACTGTCTTGTCCTCATACAAGGAGATAGGTCCTTCTCCCTATCACTAACCATTCTGCAAAAGGTGGCAGAAGCTTCCTCCCCAGGCAGGCTACGGGGCCCTACACTTTGTCCTCCAGGGGCGATGTTTCTCACCTTCACCTCCAGAGAGGCAGAGGGGAGTCAGTGAAGAGTTGTCTCACCTCTGGGAGGGATGAGTTCTGAACAAAGAGGTTCTCCATTCCATTCCAGTTAACAGGGTTACAGCTTTGAAATCCTTATTATGAAAATGGAAGTTATGATCCATCATAGAAGGTGAGGCACAACCACCACCTAGGGGTCACCTTCCTGGAAGGATTCAGTTCTCTAGACAAGCTCTGGAGACCTTGACTCTCCAAATCCAAAAGTCAAGGGAGGAAGGCCAGGCAAACAACCGTCCAAGGGCCAAGGTACTTAGCAAAATCATTTGGGTCAAATGAAAACCAAATGTTAAATCAAAATGAAATACAAAATACATGAAAATAGTGTAGCCTCGGCTGAGAAAAACATTATGCATGCCAGGGAAGCACACCCACATTTACTGATTGCTCTTTTTCTATCAGATATTCATGGTGGTGGGAACTTTTCTTTAGGGTCATTTTTCTCTGCTCAGTTCTCTTGTGTTGAGAGAAGCTTCGAAAAAAAAAATATATATGTGTGTGTGTGTGTGTGTGTGTGTGTATACACACACACACACACACACACATATATGTATAAAATCTTTTTTAAATAATGGGGGGATGTTCTTAAAACTATACAGAGGAAGCATACAGTATTTCATTCTCCAGCCGTTTCCTCCCCACTGAAGTTATTACATCAAAATATCAACTGTCTATGGGTGATGGAGTTAATAGGGAATTTATGTTTAACCTTTTACGTTTATCAAACTCATTCTTTTTATTGAGACACAAAGGTTCTTCCTAGTTTTTGTTTCCTCTGTAAATAATTATAGGAGTGTATTTGATTTCAATAGATTTGGTATTTTAACATTTTTAGTTTGAAAAATTATTTTAACGTAGCTTTCATTTTAATAGATTTGTTCAGGTTGCATTCCATGAAAGCCGCAATTACACACATTTCCCCATCTCTTTTTTACTTTGGTAAAGCTTGTAAAGTAAAATTTACATATAAGTGAAATAGGCCAGTTTTAGTGAGCAAATGCTGCTTTAATAAGAAAAGAAATATAAACACATTTTATTTAAAGTTTTTTAGAAGGCAAGTTCATGCAACAATTTCATTTTACATGAGAAAAAATAATAAAACCTATACATTTCTTGACTCCACCTAGTAGGTACTTAAAAATTGGTTAAATCAATAGAGTGGTGTGTTCAAAGCCACAAAGAGAAAGGCAACTGGGAATAGATCCAGGTCTCCTGATTACTAGTTTGCATGACCCCACTGCTTATAGCTACCTTTTCTCATGCCCTGCACCTTATATTAATTTAAGTTTTTGTTTTGTCCCACTAAAAGAGAGCCATAAGGAGAAGTATTTGGAGATTTTCCCATACAGCTTTCAGTGACTTCGTAACATTCGACATCAGTAAGAAAACAAAGAGACCGTGCCAAGGCAATGGAAAAAGCTGAACCTCACTTCCTTTCTCCAGATGAATAATACCAAATGCATTGCTTACATCTTAGCTAGTACCCAACCCAGTTGGGGTACTGAAGCTGTTAAAGCATCGGCTTATGATTAATTAGTTTAACATTACCATGTAAACCTGCTGATCCCACCTCGAAACATATGGACACTGGGATTGCAACATCTGGAATAAGAACTGTCCATGCTTGAAACTCTTCTACAACAGCTGAGATGTGATGAGCTCTAAATGAAACCTCCAACTTTCACCTCCCACAAACCACAGGGTGCCCTCTTGGGGGCCAAATAGGGCAGCTGATGGATGACTCTCCGGTCAAGTCTGGCCAAACAGTAGGTCAAAGCATGTGGAAGCCATCTGTCATTGTCGGGCAGTGAGAGGAAAGGAGCTGGAGCAGCCCCGGTGCTCAGCAAAGATAACATTGGCTAGTGAATCCTTCTGCCCTCTCGCCTGGCTCGCTGTAGCAATCTTTCCTCCAGCAATTGCTTTACAAACCATTAAGCAGCTATGAAAACAAGCGCCTGGCCATATGTCCGAGGGCCAAGGAAACCCAGGAGCAGATTTAAGTCAAAGAAAAGCCCCTCTTTGTCTTCTTTCTCAGTTCCGAGTGAAACTTCCTTGGAGGGGGTGAGTATCTTTGCATGAGGCATCGTTGCAGGCTGGATATGGTGGGGAGGGGTGGGGTCAGCTGGAATCAGATTCAGGGACACCAGCGGAAAGAGTAGTTGGGAACAATGCAGCTCTTCTGGGGTAGGATGCAGCAATTTCAGGCTGCCTTTGAAGTTGAAATCAGAGGCTATAAGACTTTAGGAAAATGCATCCACCAGTATTTTCCTCCCTCAGCCCTTTCTCCTGCAGTATCTGGCTATTCAGGCCTTGGTCTGTGGGATCAGTACAACCTGGGAGCTGGTTAGAAATGCAGAATCTCAGGCCCCTTCCCAACATCCTGAATTGGAACCTGCATTTTAACAAGATTGTTCCAAGTGATACATCTGCACACTAAAGTTTGAGAAGCGCTGTAGATGGGAACTCTGAGGAGCTGCCCCCAAACAAGGAGACTATCCCTTCTAACACTCCTGAGCTTGGCAATCATAACAGCTGAACATTTGCCAAGCATAACACCACGCCAAATGCTGTGCCGAAAACGCATGATCACATCTCATCCTGACAGACTCCCTGGCGAAAGCACGACCATTATTCCCCGCTTAGACACGCGGTGGTGCAGCTCTGAGAAACTGCCAGCATTTGCCGACGGCTGCACGGCCAGGAAGGAAACACAGAGCCACAGTTAGCTGCTACGCCCGTGCTCTCTCACACCGTGCTGTTTCACTTTGCCGTAAATGCCAATGCCGTTGGACTGGCCAAGGATGTCCCTCAAGGGAGAAGAGAGACGATGAGAAATTTCTCCCAAAGTTTTAAATACTCATACCCCAGACAAATAGGGCCCCTGGGGAGAGAATTCAATAACAATTTCTACATCTCTGAAGCCTCTCCGTTGGGGCCCTTGACTTGCCCTTGGAATTCAGAACAGACCAGGTCTGGAGTGGGCAGGAACCTGGCAGGTGGCTTTTTTTGTCCTCTCCCTCCCTGGAGCCATAATCACCACCTATTTGTCCTAGGCCAGTCACCCTGGGGAACAGGTCCCAACTCCACACAACCACAGGAAAGCTCAGGATTAAGGCAACTCTTTGCCCCCTTAATCAATATCTTGCCTTATTGCTGGAGTCTTAAATCTCTATCCTATTTGTTTACTCAGCCAATCATTCAACAATGCAAGGCACTGTGAAAGCAGGGAACAAGACAGATAGAGTTCCTACGCTTATAATTTAGGAGAGGAGTCAGAGAGTAAATTAATATTTACTCACTATTTCTTATTTCAGTGCTGTATAAACTATAGCTGAGTGATCGTGAGCAGGTTGGGAAATGCTACGTAAGAAAGAGAATTCAGGGCAGGCTAAGCCCTGAAGTCAGGCTGATCCCTGAGCTTCTCTCTGAATGAAGTGAGACAGTGAAGGTAGGAGGAGGTTCCAGGTAGAGGGAAAAGTGGGGGCAAAGACCACGGGGCAGGAATGACCTTGGAGGGCTCAAAGAACAGCAAGAAGCCCGAGGTGACTCGAGGGGATAAGTAGGTGATAGAGGCAGAGATTCAAGAAATACCCGAGGCCCAGACCACGTAGAGCTTCATAAACCGTGGTAAGGGACTTCAGCTTTGATCCTCAGAACAGGAAGACATGAAAGCGGTCTGAGTGCAGGAGTGACATGATATGATGTATCTTACACTTGGCAGGACACTCAGGCTGCTGTGTGGAGAATGGCTGGAAGAGAATAAAGGTAGGCGCTTCTACAATACTGCAGGCAGGAGATGATGGCAGCTTGGACCAGGGAGTTGGCTGCGGAAGTGGCCAGATCCTGGGTATATTTTGCGGTTAGAACCACAAGGACTTGCTGATGGAAATCCTTTAGCTCTTCCTTTTCTCTGGCTGTGTTGAACTCTGACTTCTGCTTTTTTTTATACTGCTCCCTTCCCATCTGCCTACCTGGTCCTAACCTCTCACTTCTCAAATATCCTGATTTGTGAAACGTCTCACCTAGATGTCTTTGATCAGTCTGTGCCCAGCATCTGGTACTTCTCCTGGCTGGCTGGCACCCATGCCCCAGAATGGCATATGCAGTGCTGCTGCTTATTTATTACCAGTACTTCACATTTGCGTCATGCCGTACAGTTTAAGCCTTTTCGTGTACATCATCTCATCTGACGTGCTAGGTTTCATACACCATTTCATGGCTTTCATTCAGCTTCAGGAGACCTCAAAGAAGAGGCATGCGTCAGCTTTGGCTGCATTTCAGCCAAATTAACTCCTTGGTAGCTGAAGACCTGGCAGAGGGCAGACACTGGATGCATGTATGTAGAAGTGTGTGGGTAAAATGAACTGCAAGGCTCGGGGGTTACACACCAAGAGGGTACAATCAATAACCAGGGGGCAAGGAACGTGCTGACAGAAGGCCCCAGAGAGCAGAGGACTGAAGCCAGAAAAGAGGTACGAGGGCTGTGGGCAGAGAACCAGGAGTGAGGGAGAAGAGGAGGGAAACCTAGGACCTGTCAGTGGTGTATGAGCAAGAGAGGAGGCTGAACCGGACCAGTGCCAGCCACAAGTCAGAAATCTGAGTGATCAACCAAGCCCTGCAGGTTAGCTCAGAGAAGTCTTTCAGAAAGGACCCAGGCCAGGTGACTGGGCAGCAGGTGAGAGAAGCAAGCATCATGCACCAGAGTGATGCTAAGAAAGAATCTGCCTAAGACAAGAAGCTTCCCTATGTTTCTTGTTTGAATAGGAGCCAATCCTCAAAACATGGCTGATCAGAGACCTGTGGGGAAAGATTAAGGGCCACCTAGAGACGTTGTGGTGGGAGTAAGGCACAGAGAGTAAAGACAGCTACTCTTTCTCCCTCGGTACTCCTGACCTTGAAGGGAAGTCCTCACCTCCAATTCCACAAGCTAAATAGCCAGTAGCTTTAGAACCCAACCCCAAGGCAATTGTCAGATGGCTTATTTTCTTCACCCTGGACCAGTGATTCTCAGTCTGGCTCTCAACCTTGTACAGATTTCCTGGGCTCCACCTCAGCACAGTTAAATCAGAGTGTGGGCAGCGGAGCCCAGATGTAGTGTTTTCTCAAAGGTCCCCAGGTGACTGCAGTGGGCAGCCAGGGTGGAGGACTGCTGCCTTAGCCACATGCACCAGCCTCACCATGCTTAGTTCAAAGCACATCCTTCTCTCCTTAGGACAAGCTTAATGCTGACGATGGTACCCAGAGTAAGGATCACAAATGGATCGCAAGCAGATCAGAAAATAAAATCTAATCTTCCCACTGAGTTGGAAGAAAAGGGAAATTCCACCCATAAGGCTGTTTGTGGACATACAAACACTGCGTCATGGTCAACCTGATTAGCAAGAACAGGTCTGGCGATGATACGTGCTGTGTTGTACAAGCACAGTTTCCCCAGAAGGCCTGCCTTAGGAATCCTTGTGTTAACAGCAAACCCTGGATCACATTCATTCTTGTCAGGGAGGGATACGTTTAGTGGTTTACTTCCATTTTAGGATTAGAACCTCCAAAACAAAGATGCTTGGAGTGAGGTGAAACTTGAAAGGTCATCCAGTCCAGGCATTCCTGGGCTTTAGTGTGCATCACTGGGGACCCTGTAATGCCTACCCTTGCTGAAAACCACTGCTCTCATTCATCTTTCCAGTGATTGTTCAGTTTCTGCTGGAGTCAAATCCTATAGGGCTCCCTCAGAAGTGAAGGCCCTTCCTTATCAGTTCTGTGTTTTTGCTGCCCAAACTCTGCTCCAGGGTGGTGACAGATGCTGTGGTATGCTGAATAGCCTTATTCACTCTAAAAGCATTTATTAGACACTTGCTAGGCTCCAGGCATTGTTAGGGGTCCTGGCAGTACAGGTGTGAAGGAAACAGACAAATCTCTGCCCTTAGGAGCTTACATCCTAGTGAGTGAAATTCTCTGCATTAGGTACATGAATTCAAGGATGGCTCAACTGCAAGCTCCTTGAAGACCGCTTTGTGTCTTGTGCATCTTGCCATTCTCAGGGTTTGGCCAAGGGCACAGAGAATACAAAGAGCAAAGTCTGCTGAGTATCCCAATCAGTGAATGCTGAGTGGTGCATCCTGTCCTCCTACCTCAGCGTCACCGACACCATCAGGGTTGGTGTCCATGCTCTGTGATGGTCACTCTCTTTAATCATTAAGAAGGTTGTACCTAAAGCTAGAGGGAACCCACTTAAAAACATTCTCCTGTTGTCTCTTTCTTCTTCTTTTTAACAGTTTTATTGACATATAATTCACATACCACACAATTCACCCATTTAAAGTATACAACTCAAAGGCTTTCAGGAGAATATTAGCTAATATACAGAAATGTGTGACCAACACCATGGTCAATTTTAGAATATTTTGATTATGTCAAAAAGAATCCCTGTAGCCTTTTGCAATTATACCCTTATTTCCCATCCATCCCAACCCAAAGCAACAACTAATCTACTTTCCATCTCTATAGGTTGCCTATTTTGGACTTTTATATAAGTGGAATTCTATAAATATGTAGTCTTTGGTGACTGGCTTCTGTCACTTAGTAAAATGTTTTCAAGGTTCATCCATGTTACAGCATGTGTCAGAACTTCATTCCTTTTTATGGCCAAATAATATTCCATTATGTGTATATACCACATTTTGTTTATCCATTCATCAATTGATGGACATTTGGGTTGTTTCCACATTTCAGTTATTATGAACGTTGCTATACACGTTTGTGCACAATGTATGGATATTTTGTGTAGACATATGTTTTCATTTATCTTGGGCATATACTTAAGAGTTGAATCACTTAAGAGTTGGTCATAGGATAACTCAATGCTTAACCTTTGAAGAACTGTCAGACTGTATTCTGAAGTGACCACACCATGTTACGCTCCCTCAAGCAGTGTATGAGTGTTCCGATTTCTCAACATCCTTGTCAACTTTGTTGTTATCTGACTTCTTATTAGAGCCATCCTAATGGATGTGAAATGGTATCTGATTGTGGTCTTGGTACCCCTGTCAAAAATCAGTTGACCACCGACACAAAGAAACCACCTGGGATTCTGGTAGAGATGTACTGAGTCTGTAGATCAATTTGGGGCATATTGCCATCTTAACAATATTAAGTCTTCTAATCCATGAATATGAAATGTTTTCCCCTTTATTTAGATCTTTTAATTTCTTCCAACAATGTTTTGTAGTTTTCAGAGTACAAGTTTTGCACTTCTTTTGTTAATTTTTTCCCCCAAGTATTTTATTCTTTTTGATGCTACTGTACATGGAATGGTTTTCTTAATTTCATTTTCAGATTGTTCACTGTAAGCATGTAGAAATACAATTGATTTCTGTATATTGATTGTTTATCCTGCAATCTTGCTGAACTCATTTACTAGTTCTAATAGATTTTTTGTGTTTTTTTTTTTGTTTCTTTGTTTGTTTGTTTGTTTTTTTACTAGGTGCTTTAGGGTTTTCCAATATACGATCATGAGACTAGGGTTAGTTTTACTTCCTCTTTTCTACTCTGGATTCCTTTTCTTTTTCCTGAATAATTGCCTGGCTAAAACTTCCAACACTGAATAGAAGCGGCAAGAGCAAACATCCTGTTTTGCTCCTGATCTTAGGAGTATGTATTCAGTCTTTCACCATTAAGTATGAATTTAGCTATGGGTTTTTCACAGATGCCTTCTATCAGGTTGAGGAAGTTCTCTTCCTAGTTTCCTAATTTACTGAGTGTTTTTATTATGAAAGGGTGTTGGATTTTGCCAAATGCTTTTTCTGAGTCTATTGAGATGACCACGTATTTTTGTTTGTTTGTTTGTTTGTTTGTTTGTTTTAATTTTACTGGTTAAATCAACCTCACAATCCTGGGATAACTTTCAACTGGTCATGGTATATAATTTTTCTATATGCTCCTGGATTTGGTTTGCTAGTATTTTATTGGGAAGTTTTGTATTCATACTCATAAGTAATATTGGTCTGTAATTTTATTTTCTTCTGTGATACCTTTGTTTTTGGTATCAGGGTAATAATGGCTTCATACAATGAGTTGTGAAGTGTTCCCTTCTCTTTTATTTTTTAGAAAAGTTTCTGAAGAATTAGTATTAATTCTGCAGTAGTGAAGTCGTCTGGTCCATTTCATCTAAGTTACCCAATTTATTGGCATACAATTGTTTGTAGTATTACTTTATAATCCTTTTTATTTCTGTAAGGTCAGTAGTACTGTCCCCTCTTGCATTCTGACCCTACTAATTTTTTTCTTGGTCATTCTAGATAAAGGTTTATCAATTTTTTTGTTGACCTTTACAAAGAACCAGCTTTGGGTTTCTTTGATTTTTCTCTATTGTTTTTTTCTATTTGCTAATTCATTAATTTCCACTCTAATCTTTATTATTTCCTTCCTTCTGCTTGCTTTAGGTTTAGTTTACTTTTCTTTTTTCAATGTCTTAAGTGGAAGTTAGGTTATTAATTTGAGATTTTATTCTTTTTTAATACAAGTATTTACAACTATTTGTTTTATAGTCTTCTATTTCTTTGTTCAAGTCTTCTATTTTCATGTTGTTCTGCTTAATTGTTCTATCCATTAATAAAAGGGGGGCATAGACATCTCTTTGTTGAAGTCTCTTTTTTTAAATTATTATTGAATTGTATTTTTCCCTTTATTTCTGTCAGTTTTTGCTTCACGTATTTTGGTGTTCTGTTTTAGGTACATACATGTTTATAACTGTTGCATCTTCTTAGAATGACCCTTTTATCATCACAAAATGTTCTTTTTCTCCAGTAACATTTTTTTGTTTTAAAGTTTGTTTAGAAGTCTGTTACGGGTGTAGCCACCCTGGCTTTCTTGTGGTTGCAGTTGGGAAATACATCTTTTTCTATCCTTTTATTTTCAATCCGTTATAATTTTTTAATTTAACGTATTTTTCCTGTAGGCAGTATATAGTCGGATCTTGTTCTTTTATCCAGCCTAAAAATCTCTACCTTTGATTAGATTGTTTAATCTTTTCACATTGAACATTATTATTGATATAGTTGGATTTCTATCTGCCGTTTAAATTTTTTTCTATATGCTACATGTCTTTTTTTATACCTCTACTCCTGTATTGCTTTCTTTTGCATTAAATGAATATTTTATAATGTAGCATTTTAATGTAGCATTTAAAAATCTTTACTGGATTTTTACACATCATATTTTTTAGTTATTTTCTTAGCTGTTGCTCTAGGCCTTCCATGACTACCTTATCAGAATCAGTTTTAGATGGATACTAACTTAATTCCAGTAAGATATAATAATGTTACTCCTATAAAGCTTTATTCCCTTTCCTCACTTTTTGTGATATTGTTATTATATATATTACACCCATAAATGTTATAAACCTAACATTAGATCATTATAATTATCACTATTTATAATTTTATGTCTTTTAAAGAAGCAGAGACAAAAAAGGAGAGTAAATATATGTTCATAGCTTTTGTTATATTCACTTCCTTATTTATCATTGCTGGATTTTTTCATTTGTTCCTGTGGACTCAAGTTACAATACAGAATAATTTCCTTAGCCCAGTACAGTTTTGCTCACACTCACCTCCTTTGTGTTGTTACTGGAAAACATATTACACTTCTATATGCTTTAGGACCAATAGCACATTTTATACAATGGATTTTTAAATCTGTTAAGAAAAGAAAGAAGAAATACACATTTATGTTGTCTTTTATAGTTAAATAATTACCTGTACTGGTGCTTTTTGCCTTTTTGTGTGAATTCAAATTACTGTCTGAGGTCACTTGCTTTCATCCTAAAGAACTTAATATTTCTCATAAGGTGTGTCTGCTAAGTGATAACTTTTTTTAGTATTTATTTATCTGAGAATATGTTTATTTCACCTTCAGTTTTGAAAGACAGCTTTGCTGTATTATAGGATTCTTGGTTGGCAGTTTTTTTCCTTTGAGCACTTCAAATATATTATCACCTCCTTCTGGGCTCCATTGTTTCTGATAAGAAATCAGCTATTAATCTTATTAGGATTCCTTGTGACAAGTCACTTTTCTCTTACTGCTTTCAAGATTTCCTGCCTGTTTTTGGTTCAGTATTTTTACTGTGATGTGTCTGTTTATGGCTCTCTCTGAATTTATCCTACTTGGAGTTCTATGAGTTTCCTGGCTGCATAAATTAATATTTTAAAATGTATTTGGGGACATTTCAGTCATTATTTCCTTTAACATTTTTTCTGTTCCTTTCTCTCTCTATTTCTCCTCTCCCTCTTGTACTAAATATGATGACATATTTAATGCTGTCCCATATTTTTCTGAGGCTCTTTTTATTTGTTCACATTCTGTTTTCTCTCTGTTCTTCAGATTGAGTAATTTCTATTCATTTATTTTAAAGGTTGCTAATTCTTTCTTCTGCCAATTCAAATCTACTGTTGAGCTCCTCTAGCAAATTTTTTTTCATTTCAGTGATTGCATTTTTCCTTTTGGTTCTTTTTTTAACATTATCTATCTTTTTACTAATATTCTTTCTTTGATAAGACACTGTCATCATACCTTCCTTCACTTCTTCAATCACGCTTTCCTTTAGTTTTGTTTTTTTTTAAACATGTTTATAATGGTTACTTTGAAGTTTTTGTTAAAGCTGGCATCTAGTGGCCCTCACAGGGAGTTTCTGTTGCCTGCTTTTTTCAGAGTATGCTTTTTATCTGTGTTTTTTTTCCTGGTTATACTTTTTTGTTTCTTGCAAAAATGTATGCAATTTTTGTTGGAAACTAGACATTTTCAATTATAGATCCCAAGTCCCCCCATTTCTGGGGCTTGTTGTTATTTTCTTGCTTATTTATTTAGTATCTGGCTGGATTATTTTAGTGAGGTCTATTTCTACCTCAGCCCTTACAGTGGAAACCTCTGATATTTCCCCTCAGAGAGTGCAACGTTGGGTATGTTCACAATCACCCGGGGATAATCTGGTCTTGGCAGTGTTCTCTTTAACTTTCTCTTTCCCTGACCACACGGAGCTGTTAAATTCAATTAATGTCCAGCTGATTATTGTTTTCAACAATGTCCTGGGGCATAAATTCCTTTATGGACCTATCCAATCAAATTTGGGCTTCTTTGGAATGATCGTTTCTGAGGTCAGTGCTTGAGATTTGTTCTGGCCCCAGGGGTCTCTTTCCCCAGTTCTCTCTGGCAAACTAGCATGCCTACCCTTTATCCTATATCTCCAATAACTCCACCAATCTTCTGGCAATTGCCTTTCAGAGAGCCTCCTTAAGGGCATTTCTGAGTGCTGCTGGTTTGAACTTCTCCACTCTCTGTTGCAAATGAAGTCAGTTGTTTTGGGGAAAAAAATTGGCAGTCTCTGTGTTACAGTTTATTTCTACCCCCAAGCAAAATCTCTAAGCCATGGCTCTGGAGATGGGGTGAGGGAAAATGGTGTGCTTCCCTGAGTGATAGCCCCACTTCAGGAGCTGAACACTCATTGGGGATCGGGGGTGAGTACCCTCACATCTTCTTGGCTTGCCTCTCCCAACATGACTCTACATGACAAGCTGGGGTCAGGGCAACTGGGGCCCTAGAATTCTCAGTGATGTTGCACCCATGGGAGAGCCTCTGTTCCATGAGTGGGAGCTCAGCAGAAGGAGTTCCAGCTCTTGGCCGCACTCCCTCAGAACTTTAGCAACAGGTAGCTGAGAGCAGAATAAGAAATGTCCCATCTGGAATGACAGTCCTTCAACTGAGAGCTCAGGGAGAAAGGACTCGTGTTCTTGGTTGCACCAGTCTGGAGGGGAGTTTCCATCTTATTGAGCTGGGAGGGGAGAGGGTGAGCGTGGGTCTTGGTTCAAATACCACAGACTCACTGTTCTTACCAAGTCTTAGTAGATTTTCTTGAATAAATGTTCCTTCATTTGCTGTCTGTACTTAGGACCCTTTCCAGAGACTTTAAATGTTTTTAAATAATTTTCGCCAGTTTCACTGGAGAGCGGGTCTGTGGAGCCCCTCAAGGGCTATCGTGCTGGAAGTAGATTGTCTTTCAGAACTTGTGATGCTTTATTTTAATAAGTAACTACTTTATAATATAGATACCCAATACAATATAGATTCTCTAACTTTAATGTGCACATAAATAATCTGGGGCGCTTGTTAAAAATGCAGGTTTCTGGGGCCCCATCCTCCAGAGGTTACAATTTTCTAGGACTGGGGTAAAAGCCAAAAGGATATCCACATTTTTAGCAAGCTCACAACATGATTCTTTGGGGGGGGGAAATATACTAAAAAGACAAATACATACCAGATAAAACTGATCTCTCTTTTTTTTTAATGGGTTCTATGTTTATTAAGGGGCTTTGCAACTAAGACAGGGTCAAATGCTGGCTACTTAAATATCACAATAATTTGTGAGTGTGTGTGGTGTGTGTGTGCACGCGTGTGTGTGTGCGCACTTACACCAAAATTTAGAAACACTGTCATGATAGAAAGTGCTGTCTGTTCGGGGTGGGGGAGTGCTGCAAAACCATAGTTTAGGGCTGCCAAGAATCGAAGATGCCAGAGGACCCCAGAGCAAGGCCTCTCACACTGGGGTCAGGAAACCTGCCTCAGAATCTTTATTTTTCTTGCAAGAGTTGACTTTTCCTTGGTGCTACCATTTGTAACCATCCCTCAAAACAAAGAGAAAGCACTGCAGGCTTTGCTGCAACTGTCTGATTTGCACACTGGCAAGTGGCAATATGTGCCTCTGGTGAGCAAATTAACAGGATTAAAGCAGCTATCAAACAGGCTGCAGCAGAAAGGACGCCTGGCGCCTCGCTGCACGTGTTTATCACCAACGTGAATCCTCACAGTCGTCGTAATAGAAAATGAATATCGTTTCATATTTTTAAATGCTAGACAGGAACAATTAGCAATGTATTTTTCCCCCAAGAACTGGTTAATTAAAATTGTAAATAAGGCCGCATTATGTTTGTATGTACTCCTGTGTCTTTTTCATGAAGAACTAGAACTGGATGGCTACAGGGTTGTTCTGGTGCAGATTACAACCCAGCCTTAGCCACGTGCCCACACTCCCAGCAGACGGGAAGGCCGCACTCAGGAGAAGGATTATTTGTGAGAAAGGCTTCCACAAAAGGAGGCATAATTAAGTAAGAGGAGGGCCCAGGGAGCTCAGGAAACCTGGCTTTCTGCAGCACTATAAGAAGAGAATATTTTCCTACTGGGTTTAGTAGGTGGGTTATTATTATTATTCTTGTTTATTTTTTAAAGAGCAAAAGAATAAGATTCCCAGTAGGAACTGGAAAAAAAAAAACAAACAAAAAAACACACACGAAAAAACCGGTTATGACAAGAAGCCAAAGAGCAAGCAATTTAAACTTTCTTATTTTACAGTTGCTCACATATCATACTCAGGAGGGTATCACTCCCACACACTTGGCATGTTAATAATCGATAGCCTTTATTGGTACCAATTCATAGATAAAATTTAGGAAGTGTCTGCCTTTCCCTCCATAGTTTAATGATACGTAATTATTTCTCAGTAATGGTCACCTGAGTGGGAGTTAAATCTGTAGCCGGTATATAAAACTAGACACATGAAAACAAAATGTAGAAAACAGATAAATTAGAAGTTGATCATTTTCACTTACAAAACAAGGGCTCCTTTAAATTGTAAGTTCTTTGGTACATTGTAGAGTTAATTCACAGGCCATTAATTACTATCAATGAATGAACAATGAACAAGTCAGTACTGATTATTGATTGAAAAATGTAACGGACATTCCCTCATTTAAATCAAACCTCCATGGGACTGACCATCTCTCTTTTGTTCACCAATGTCCAGCACAATGTCTGACCCTTAATTATTTCAGGAATGCATGAACAAAGAAGTCATGAGTTTCTCAGAATCTTGAATCGGGAAGGTTGAGTGACACGCTTTAGGAATCCTCTGAAATTGTCTAAAAAAATTTGTTCATATATCTCTGCGGAGAGGACCCACCGCCTTCATTAGATGTCAAAGGGGTCTGTGACCTCCCTGAAAGGTGAGGAATGATGGGCCTATTTCAATGGTTAAACAGGATTCAATATGAAAGAACTCACCTATAGCCTGAAACAAGGTATGCTACACATACCTTTATGTGGAAAGATGTGTGAACATATGTATCAGCGTGTGTATAACTTCCAAGAACAGAAACAGAAATGTCTCAGTGAATTTACAGAACAATCCACATTCCCACTTTCCTGGAGTAATTGATCACTCCCACAGTCACTGGGCTCCATTAGTAGTTGTTTGCATTCCTCTGTTTCTTGGCAGCACATCCATCGCTCAGACCAGGGAAAAGGACTCTGTAATCCCCTCCTTTCACTTGTCTGGGATGCTGACATCCCTCTTTGTGGAAGTTCCTTTTAGTAACAAACCTGTAAACCTCCCAGTTACCAAAGGCAGAGGGCCATATTTATGAAGCGCAGGTGCCCAGGCAATTTGATCACACCCTGAGATTTCTCTTCCCTTGCTCTACAGCCAGAGAGGAGATCTGACCTAATCAGGCTCCAGAGGCCTCCAAGTGCTGCCTGAATTCACAGGGTGGGAGACCTCGAGATGGGCTGAAGTAGGCTAATTAATGTTGTATATTACATCTCTTCTTTCTTCTCTCCCAGCTCCAGAAGATGCTTCCCTTCAGTAAATTCCCTCCCTCATTTTCGTCCTGAATATGGAGACTTCAAAAGTAAATGTGTCAGAGGAAAGGTTTTTGATGTGCCACAAACTCTCAGTTATCCATATTAACAGAGACAGGCAGTGGTGCCGACGGTTCAAAGCCAAGGCTCTTTCTATGTAACTTTGTAGTTCATTTTTTGAGGGGCTTGGTGGCAGACTTACCTCCCTAATTACCTTTGCCTTTGCTTCTTTATTAAAATGAGTTTGTCTACCTTAGGGCCAGGCAGCTGGGTGACATGAAGATTCTGGCACAGAATTTGTAAAAGTCACCAGGGGAAATCCACAAGGCACACAAATAATCAAACTTGACTAGATGTGAATTCCAGTCCTTAATCACCTGTGATCAATTGCTTTGCTCCTCTGTGACTCAAGTGAACCAGGGATGAGACATAATTATAGGAGACTAGTTGGAAGGCAATGAGTCTTTACATTTAGATGAAGACACAAGACCACTGTGGCCAAAATTGATAACAAAATCAATGCGGATGTTTTCCCTGCCTGGGCCCACACGCTTCTATTCTGCAGCCAGAGTTCTTTCTATGCCAATCTCACGATGTTTGTCCTGCAATGGTTCCCTGTGCTAGTCATTAGGGCCAGTCACAAGCAGCCCACCGTCTCCTCCCCAGCACACGCTAGGACCATACACTTCTACCCATGAAGGGTAGAGATGTGGCTATGTGACTGGTATTGGCTGATGGAATGCTAGTGAAACTGGCATGTGACACTTCTAGGAGGACGGTTCCCAAGCGGGCACAGGCTTGGCTACATGCTTTGTCTGGTGAGGCAACCGGCAGCATCTAAGATGGCGGCTGCTCCATCAGCCTGGGTCCCCACGTCACTGACGAGCAGAGCTCCCACCAGCCAGTGATGGACATGTGGTAGGAGCAAGAACTAAACCCGTTGTCTAAACCACTGAGATTTTAAGGCACGTAGTTAACTCAGCCTGTCTCTACCACGGCACCATGGTTGCCTGAGTTCTCTCTCCAACTCGACACGGAACATTTGAGGCTGGAATGATTTCTTCCTTCATACATTAAGTCCAGTGGAAAGTATATTTAAAACAACGGGGTAGAAAAATGAAATTCTCTTCTTTCCTGGCCTCTGTGATCCTCCATGCTTATGTTTTCCTAACACTTGCAGCCCTCCCAGAATCAATGGCTGAAATGGTCAGGTGTCTTTGGTGTTCAGCTATATGGGGAATGGTGAAGCTATTCTTTTGGGCCAGGAGTACATGTAGGAAGAGCTGGCAGAGGGAGAAAGAGACACATACTTAGGTTGCAGGTATTTCAAATACAACGGGGTTCATGGGACAGACAAGGTTTTGAAATAAAGTCTTGGGGTGACCACATGGAAAAAAAATAATATCCCAAATTGTTATTTTTACAAGGGATCACACGTGTGATCTGGACTAGACTCCTACATCATCATCATCATCATTCCAATATTTACTGATAACTTACTATGTACCAGGCACAGCTCTAACTGCCTTGCAATTTACTCATTGAATCTTCACAATAACCCATAAGATAGCTATTATTATTTCCTTTTTACAGATGACGAAATTAAAGCAGAGCGAGGCAAATTCCCTGTGGTCACAAACATCCCTCTCTGAATTCAGTGTCTGCCCGGACACTGAATGACGGGAGCTCACTAACTCCCAGGGCCTCCCACCCCCAAGTCATGTCCTGCCTCCCCCTCTAACTGCCATCCCCTGGACGGTTCTGCCTCTTAGACCAACACAAAGCAATTCTACCCTCTTCTCCCCAAGGTAGCCCTTCCCATAACTGAAGGCGGAATCATGTGTCCCTTAAAGCTCCTCTTCTCCAGTCTAAACAGCCCCAGTTCACTCAACCATTTCCCATGTGCCCAAGCCGGAGGTCCCTCACCCTCCCAGCCCAGTGACTCACATGCTAGGTGGATAAGTCAGCAACGGGGAACTGGTGACTCCCGTTTAGTCTTCTGCTGAGCTAATGGCTTCTCCAAGCCCGCACATGTCTTTCCCAAGCAGGGTCCAGAGGCAGAAATGGGGCGATGACCTGCTACAGAACTAGCTGGCTGGCCACGTGTCCTGCACACGTCACTATCCTGGCAAGCGGAAGGCTAAGGGATCTGTACATTCCGAGTTCCTCACTCTTACTCCCGTTGGAAGTCCGTTCCTGCCCTTCTTCACACTACCCCCAGTTCCCTTCCGTCCCTACTCTCCTGCCCCCAGAGCAGTGCTGACAGTAGGCTTTCCACTCACCATGGAGTTCATGGCGAAGTGATTGTGCTGTGTCTGGAGGTCCAGGGCATGCTGGTAGCTGACTCCGATCTCCGTATGGCTCTGCAGGAATAACTCCTTGTTGTGGCTTATCCAGTCGAACATCTAGAAGAGACAAGATGGTACGGAGTAATCAGAAGAGTCATGGGTCCAATAATGCAAAAATTTCAGTTACTGAAAGAAACAAAAGCCCTCCTGTGGATGCCCAGGGAGAACCAGTTGTCACTCTCAGAATGGGGTGGCCCACAGCTTGCTTCACCCTGAGAGCCCTCACTTTTAGCCTAAGGACTCACCATCGGCTCCTGTGTTTCTCTACAGAGCCTATGGGAAAATGAGTAAGAGAAGCAGGGAGATGAAGCTAATCACTCTCCCTAGTCACTTCCCCTTTGTAAAAATTTTTAGAAAACCACCAAAGCGCCCCATACGTGCTTCAGGGACAGGTGACGAGGAGACAAACAGGGAGGCTTAATCCATTCCTTACGATCCCAGTAGAGGAGAGAAACCCTTGTTGGAAGCAAGAGGTCATCCTAACGTGCCACGTATACACTGCCCGACCACGCTCTTTGTGGAATTGACTCTGAACTGAATCAACTTTTCTTGTAACTGCACAGCCTTACAAGTCCAGGGTTTCTGCTATAACCGACCAGGAACCAGAAGAGGACGATTTTTAAGGGTAGAGTAAGTACTGTCTGTCACCATGGGTATTGAGCCATTTCTTCCCCACAGCTCCGTACTCTGGTTTTCTTTTAGGTTTCCCCTTCTTTCTCACAGGCTTTCAGGGGCTCTGACCAGAACCCCAGCTCCAGGGGAGGGTCTGATCACTCTAAGGGTTCTCCCTCCCCAGAACACCAGATCTGAGCCAATAAGTGTATAACATTTCCTGGCCAATGGGACTGTCTCAGAAATAGGAATGTTATCCAATTCAGTACAATAAAATATGAGGGGAAGTTTGCCGGAAGTTTCTGGAAAAACAGAACCCTAGTTCTTTATATACAACTTCTCTTCCTCTGAAACTGTCATTGTGACCCTGAGCCCCAAATTGCTGCAGTCATTCTGCTGGCAGCTTAAAGGGGGAGCCATGGGCAGAGACAGGGTGTAACCAAAACAACGGCAAGAAATACAGGCAGAGCCCTGACTGAGCCTTGCCTGATCTCCACTTTGCTCCTGTACTTCCTTAGTACCTGAGCCAAGATAGCCTGTTTATTTTCCAAGCCTATTTAAGTTGGAATTGTTTTGTGATTTTCTGCTCACATTAGTCAAGTGATACAGCCGGGAAAGGTGTGACACCTTTGGAGGAGAGGACTGCTGTACATGGAAGTGACACTCTATAGTTTGGGGTGTGCAAAGGGCTGCAGCTCAGCTGAACACAGGTGCAGGTTGAGAAGACCACGCCAGCTTTCCTGGAAGAAGAACTACAGCCTCATTCCATTATTTCCTTTTAAACAGAAAAGTAGATTTACTGTTTCAGTGACACTCAACCAACATGTATGGGACACTCACTATGTGGCAGGCACTGTCCAAGGCAACAGAAAGATAAAAATGACTAAAACGTGGTTCTTTAGTTTAAGTGGATTAAAGGCCAGGGTGGAAAGCAGACATGGGCTCACATACAATGTTAGTATAAACTTGGCATGTGACTCAATGAAAATCACAGCTTGAAGAAAATATCTATCAAGATCAAGGCCAATATGGTCTATCAAAGTAGCACCCACCCTAGATGGCATGGGGACCAGGGAGAGCAGAGAAGGCTTCCCAGAGGAGGTGACACCTGAGTTGAGCTTTGATTCAGGTAGGAATTCGCCAGGTGAAGATGAGTGGGATGCGAGCCCCAGGTAAAGGGGAGATCAAAGGGGCAGGACTGTGGGGCAGCCCAGTGTGCAGGGCTCAGAAAGCACCTCAGTTGTGCTTCTGGAGCCTGATGTGAGCATAAGATGTGACCGGGGTGGTAGACGCAATGACTGACCATGGAGAGGCCAGGACACAGGCTTCAGAAAACCTGGACCGTATACCGTGGGCAGCAAGATGTCTGTGGGGCTTTTAAGCTGAGCTGTGAAGTGTGAGGTGAGCTTTGATCACAGCTTGGGACGTAGACTAGAGAGGGCAAGGTGGGCCAGAGAGAATGACGAGGAAGCTATTGCAGTAAGCCTGGTGAGGGAGGGTGGTTTAGAGCAGTGGCAGCGGAGTTGCAGGGGTGGGCCGGCTTGAGAGCTACTAGGAACGGGACGAAGGGCTCACAATTGTTTGGGAAGGGAGGGCAAGGCAGGGCTTGGGAGAACGGCCAGGTGTCTGGCCTGGCACCCTGGCAGGGAGCCCTGGTTCCAAGCCTGGCTCTGTCACTAGAAAAGCTGCTACTTTAAGAGGAGGGTAAGAAGCTGGGGTGGCATGGTAGACAGTGGGTTTAGCTTTAGATGTGGCAAATTTGGCAGACTTATGAGAATTTCAAGCAGAGGTGTCCTATGGGCAGTTAGATTTATGTGTCTGGAGGTCCGGAGAGTGACTGACAACTCACACTCAAGTATAAAAACATCATCTTCTGAAGGCAAACGTGCATGATTTGGAGATGATTCTCCCTTTTGAATGACCCAGAGCACTTCTGGCTAGCGACACAAATAATCAAGAAAGGACGAAAGTATCATTCTTCACTTCCAAGTGTCAGCAAATGCTTCGGGCTGGCGGCGCCGTATCCCTGTCTGTTGTGGGCACTGTGCTGGGTCTGCCAGCCGTGGCCAGCCCCACGTCACAGACACTCAGGCAGAGCTTTTGCCTTTTTAAAAATTATTATTAAGGACAAGCGGGAAAAGAAGACAGCTGCCCCAGGAGTTTAGAGGAATCTCATTCTGTAATTTTTGATCTTTAAAAGTCTGCCTCTCAATCCTACTTTAAAATAATTTCTCATCTCTTTTCCTTATTGACAAAAGAATCAATACAGTTAATAACAATGTGAAATGCCTGAAGTCCTTGGGACTTGTGATGAAAAGCACTCACTCCACATACATTCCTGGCTATCCCAGTGGCCGAGAGCTGACCTTCCCTGTATTTTCTGTTAAATGCTATTTAGATATGCAAATAAGTAACAGAGTTATGTGCTAGCTCCAGAATGATTAGATGACCCGGTGCCAGGTCCCTGCTGGACTACAGAGCAAGGAGAGGTGAGCATGGGCCAGTTAGAGTGGAAAGCAGCAGGAAAAGTGAGGTAAAAGATAGGCGAGAGTGGAGAATACTGGAGGAACCGTGCACCTCATTGAATGGGCTTCGCACAGAATGAGGACCACCCACTCTGCCCTATTTGGCATTCCACGGGGGAGCACACGAGCAACTCTCCAGTGGCCGGGCATTCTGGGAAAGTTCAGCTGTACTGCAGGCAGCATTCCAAAGAGGTGACACATGTCTCAGGCAGAGAGAAAAAGATCTGCTCTGGGGACCAGGTAGTCCCACCTGATATCAGGAACCAGGGTCTCTCCAGGGTGGCTGTTTGCTAACTGACTATCTCAAGTCATTTCTGGGCCTGAATCTGTTGCCGAATGGTATACAATCCTCACCCGTGCAAGCCCGGCTGTCTGCAAGGGTCACTTTCATTTCTGTTACATTCAGTGGAACTGGCTGCAGAAAGAGAATGTGTACATGTGCACATGTGTGTACATGTGCATGTGTGTGTACACGTGCATGTGTGTACATGTGCACGTGTGTGTGCATGCACACTCAGGTGCACGTGTGCTGGCAAGTGGGATGAAGACGAGGCTGGTTCCAGGCTTGGCTTTGCCACTAACTATCCATGAGACTATGGGCAAGTCTCTTCATTTCTAGACATCTCATTTGCAAAGGATAATTAAGTGGTTCTCCGAATAAGCATCCTGGTTTACAATCAGCTCAATTTGGAAACTCATAAAATATATATTTTTTTAAATTCAAAATAAAAATACTTTTATTGAGTCCCCTGGATCAGAAGGCATATTCATTGCTACAACTTAACATTTTTAACTTTTTGAATAAAGTCACATAAATTACATAAATGTCTAACCACTATGCTGTACACCTGAAACTAATATAAAATAATATTGAGTGTTGACTATAATTTAAAAAAATGGTCACGAGGATATAAAGTACAGCATAGGGAATATAGTCAATAATACTGTAATAAATATGCACAGTGTCAGATGGGTAATAAACTTATTGGGGTGATCACTTTGTGAGGTACATAAATGTCTAATCCCTATGTTGTTTTGTACACCTGCAAGTAATAAGAAGAAAGAAAAGAAATCATGTCAGTGAGAAACCTGACTGATAGCCAGAGAAGGGCAGCTTCTCATCTCAGCTCTGACATCTGTCTGGTACATTAGAGTGCAAAATGTCCATTCGCCTACTTCTCACCGCATCCATCAGGCTCACTTCACAGATGGGAAAAAGGGTCAGAGAGGTGAAGCCCAGGGTCTAGAATTCATTCATTCCGCCCAATGCACATGCACTGAGTGCCTGTTGAACCAGAGTCTTGGGACACTGCCTGGGCTCCACAGGACAGGTACCCCCCAATAGGCAGCCACCAGGACACCGTGAGGATCTAGCTACAGTAAGGGGCTGTCCCTCAACTGGGGTCCTTCACTCTCCAGTACCCAGCCTCCTCCTCCATCCTCGACCTTGCCCCATCAGTGCCTGGGGACAGCTGGTTCAGATAGCGCCACTTCTCTCAGTAACTACTTAGTGAATTGATAAAAGCATAAGTAAACTGGCCATAGGCTCTGGAGTTGCTAATCTCCAGATGGGCTGATCCTTTCTAAGCTCCTTTCCACCCAGAACATTTTATTAGTTCATCTATTTGCATGGGTTTCTCTGGAAAACGCTTGAACTAGACCGACCCAAAGATCTAAAGAAAAACTAAAGACAATATCTCTACAGTGATTTCAAACATTTTGATCTTTTTTTCTTTCTTTCTTTTTTTTTTTTTTTTTTGAGAAGCTACAAATGGTAGGTTCAACAAAATGTACTATAACAACAAAATTCCTCTAAGAGGAAAGTTCATGTTCAAATAATGAAATGTTATCTCTTTGTTTGGAAACCAACATAGTTTTGTCTAATTAAGAAGATAGATGTTACATGTAAGATACTTGGGTATTTTTCTTTTTCGTGTTTTGCTTTTAACTAAGCTAAGTAAATTTTTTATGCTGGCTAAAAATCAGTGAAAATATAAAAATCTGATTCTTAATATATAATAAATGATAAAAGAATCTATTTAAATGCAAATTAGGAAAATAAACAGGAACTTTTTCCCTCTTTTCTTTTAAAGATGGGGATAACTAAAGGTTATTATTGTTCTGTTTCTTAATGAAGCATAAATTATTTGATCGAGCAAAGATATTAAATAAGGATCTTGGGCTTATTTTCCTCATTTGCCAAATGTAGCAACAGAATCTGATTTAGAGTTTTAACTTTCAAACTACCTTACCACCTACTGTTAGTATTTTATATTGTCTGCAATCATAGATTAAGTTGGCTTTTAAGTTGCTCATATTCAGCTTTAATGTGTTTCAGAGTGCAAAGAACAGAGGCTTCAGATAGGAGATGGGCTCTAGTGCAGATTCTGCTGTATGAGCTTTGACAAGTTAGGTAATTGGTCTGAACCTCAGTTTCTTTATCTGTAAAATGGGGATGGCCCAGTCAGAATGGCTATCATCAACAAGACAAATAGTAACAAGTGTTGGAGAGGCTGTGGAGAAAAAGGAACCCTCATACACTGTTGGTGGGAATGCAGACTGGTGCAGCCATTATGGAAGGCAGTGTGGAGGTTCCTCAAAAAATTACGAAAAGAATTACCATATGACCCAGCAATCCCTCTCCTGGGAATCTACCAAAAAAATCTGAAAACATTAATACATAAACACACGTGTGCTCCAATGTTCATTGCAGCTTTGTTTACGGTGGCCAAGACATGGAAACAACCAAAAGGTCCTTCAATAAATGAATGGATAAAGAAGTTGTGGTATATATACACAATGGAATATGGCAGTAAGAAAAGATGATGTAGGAACATTTGTGACAACATGGATGGATCTTGAGAGTATAATGCTAAGCGAAATAAGTCAGACAGAAAAAGCAGAGAACCATATAATTTCACTGATATGTGGTATATAAACCAAAAACAACAAAAGAACAAGACAAACAAATGAGAAACAAAAACTCATAGACACAGATAATAGTTTAGTGGATACCAGAGGGTAAGGGGGGTGGGGGGTGGGAGATGAGGGTAAGGGGGATCAAATATATGGTGATGGAAGGAGAACTGACTCTGGGTGGTGAAGACACAATGGGATTTATAGATGATGTGTACAGAATTGTACACCTGAAATCTATGTAATTTTACTAACAATTGCCACCCCAATAAAAAAAAAATGGGGATGGCAATTTGCCCTATTTTGACCTTAGGGTAGCAGTAGTGAAATTCAAAGAAGATAATGGTTTTATGCTTTGTTAAGTGCTACATACCTGATAGATTTAAAATCTATATTGTGAGCATATTCTATTGTATATATTTCCCTACTGTTTTCATTTAGAGCACAAAGCAGAGGAAAGGTGTGGATTTGGAGTTGCAATAGGTTCACCTTACCGCAAAATCATTGTGGGCTTAATGGAATCACACCTGCGGCTCATATACAAACACATCCACAGCCCACTCCTCTTGGAAATGCTACCGAGAGCGACCAAAGTGCCACACAGACCAGAGACACCCATGCATCCTCCCTCTGTCTCCACATTGACACACACTCAGGGGCCCTGGGCATGCCCGTGCCCACACGGGACTCAGAGACCCTGTACACTCATGGTAGTGCCTGGGCGCCCTGGTGCCCTCCTGCCCTCCCTGTGTGGCCTGACCAGGGATCTCACTTCCTCCCGCCTTGCTTCCAAACTCCCCCTTTCCCATCCGTTCTGCCATACCCCAACTCTTTCCTATCAGAGACTCAATCCCTTTGGCTCTTAATAGTTTCTCACTTGGGAGAGATTCCTATTAAAATGCATTATCCCTGCGACCCTCCTGGAATGAGTTTATCCGAATACAGAAATAGCTCAGTAAGAAAGCAAGGCCTTTTGTGAGCACAACCCAGGATGAGATCCTAAAATGGGGTGGCCTTAGATAGAAGGAAAGAAACGCCAAAATGAAAAGTAGGTGGGAACCCAAAGCAAATTTCCCCACTTTACAGTTCTTCTTTCACAGGAACTCTCACTGACCCTGGGGCATGTGCTCTTGTGCAAATGGAACAACACACAGACTCCAGGTGTGTGTTCTCACCTCTGGTATTTTGCAAGGCTTGCCGGCCACAGGGAATTCAAGGTTCGGAGAGACCATCTTTACACTGGTATCTACAGATGGGGGAAGTGGTTAGCACTTGTGCCTGATAGACTGTAGGTATCAATAAATGTCTACTGAGGGAGGTCAGATTCTCTGGGCTCTGCCTGTTTTCCTTCAGGAGTTTTGCATGTTGCTGGCATGCTTTAATATATTGTATAAAAGAGAAGCCATCTTTATCCTTCACCATAAATCCAGCTGCGCTAGGAGGACGCCTCAGCCTAGGTAAGTGGGAGACATCTCACTGTAGCCTCAGCAATCAAACAGGACACCAAACATTTCATCGGCCAGGCTGTGTCTCTGCAGACATGCCGCAGATCACCTAGCACATTGCTTACACCCTCTGTTTCTAAATTCCCTAGTTACCAAATCTCTCACTAACATCCTAACACATTGCTCACATTTAGAACCCTCCTGGTTTCTCTACAAAACAGGTAAATGTCCCACTGTGAGCAAGGGCTTAACAAAAACCTTTCCCCTTCTGCATGAGAATCTGAACTTCAGTTAACATCCCAGTTCTGTTTCCCTGGAAACAGATCAAGATCGTATGTGCCAACGCATCACTAAATCATGCCTGTGGTAAAAACCACCCCATGACCCCCAGCTGGTAAAGTGTATCTGGATCGAAAGGACTAACAATGAACTATAAAAACCTGATGGGGACACCACACCTTGGGCTTCTCTGAGTGGGGTGACCCTTGTAACTGGCATGTCTATTGTAGGGACCCTGGATGCGGTGCCAGAGGAGGTGTTACAAGAGGTATTGGCCACTGTGGGGCAGGGAGTTTCTCAGCCATGGCAGCTTCTGCAGCTGTCCTCCACAGCACTTGTCTCCTTGCACCTGAGCTAGTCTGTGCAAGGGTCGTCCTGCTGGTAAGCCAGGTTCCCATCGTATGTTGCCCGGAGTAGCTCAGTGCCAAAGTGGGCCCATGTAGTCTTACAGAATCCAAGCTTGTAGAGTCTCTGAAGACTCCCTGGGAGAGGGTGCATCCATGTTTCAGAGCCAAACTATATAAACAACAGTACCCTGCCTCTCCTCGTCTTCCCTGTTCCCATACTCCTTTCTCACTTGCAATTTCTCTCACTAACAGCAGTCATGGGAACGGTAACAACAATAATAGCAACTAACATTTGTTGAATGCTCATTCTGTGTCAGGCACTGTTCTAAGCACTTTACCTAGCGTAACCCCTTTAATCCTCTTAAGAACCTCACAACTATTTCCCCGATATTATCGTCTCCATTTTACAGATGGGGAAACTGAGGCACAAAGAGGTGAATGAACTTGCCCAAAGCCACGCTGCTCATAGGCGGCAGGAGGCCCAGTTTCAGAGCTGATGCTCTTAACCCTGTTGCTCCAGCTTCCAATGTGCCCCGAGCTTCATCCCATCCATCCTTCCCACCATCCCTGAACTTTCAGAAGTGGGCTCGGCCCCTGCTGCCCGTGTTTTCCCTCCATCTGCTTTCTCCTTAGCCCTTTGTAGTACGGTCTGCCTTTACTGCTTCCTTATGTCTGCGCCCACAGCGAAAGACGAGCATCTCCTCCTTTCTGAGTCCTTCATTCCACCACTTCGCCTTTCCTTTGATCTCACGTCGGACTGTGATGCAGCCCTTTCTGAAACTCTACCCTCTCTGGCCTTCGAACCAGGTCATTCTCAGGAGCAGGTCATCTGGCTGCACACACGATGAACTTCTCCCTCCGCATTCACGGGTCTCCACCCAACACTAAATTTTCTCCGGGGAACCAGCACTTTCACACACTCGCGTTCTCTTCCTTGACACACCATGTCTAGTCTCAGCATGACAAAAACAATAGAACACTCACATTTTGAAAGCTCACCCGCCCTCCAGTCCTACATTGATGTATCCAGACTCACTTCCATTTCTCTGGCTGCCCCTTCATGGCTTCCTTTCCTGTCCTCACATCCTTATTGTGACGGTCTCCAGACTTGGCCATCAGCCCTCTGCCTGCATTCATCAGGCTCTGTCCATCTGAACATCCACCCCGGCTCACAACTTCAACAACACGAATAGTATTTCCTATTTCACGGCCCAGGGCCTATGCCAAGCCTCTCTGCAGATGATCTCATGGCGTCCTTATAACAATGCCACAACACAGGCATTGTTCGTTCCGCTTTAAACATGCTGAAAACTCACTACAAAGAGGGGAAATAATTTGCCGAAGATCACACAGTTTGTAAGTGATGAAGATAAATGTAGAATCTCGTGTCCATCTGAACCTGAATCCTGTACAATTTCCTCTGTTCCCGGGTGCCCTCTAATCTTAACTTCCCAGATAACCGACAAGAATAAATACGTGCTAAGCTCCACACAACGAGCTTTCTACACAGGATCTCAATCCTATCAGGTAGTAGATGGCATCGTCACTACCTTTTTCTAGTTAAAGAAACAGATTCAAAGAGATTAAATAACGCGGCCAAGGTCACCTAATACAAACTCAACCGGCATATCGAAGACTCAAATCTGGGTCTGTATGACTCCCCAGTCCATGCTTTTAAACCACTATCAAATTGTCTCCCAAATACACATCGAAATGTCCGACTTGTCCTAGTCACACGGCGCTTATGGACTCAGTATGAATATATGAATATCCCCGTGACATTCCACGGCCACTCCAACTACTACCTCTTTTCCATGAAAATATTCCCTTCTCCTGACTTCCCACATCTTCACCCCATCCCCCCAGAACCCATTTATTCTTTCTTTCCTTGAATAACTCTGAAGTATACCTTTTACTTTCCCTTGCTGCTGCCACTCCCCTCTCAGTCTCCCACCCAGATTACTGCAATCATTTCCTTGCTGGTCTTCCTGACTCCATTTCCTCCCTTATACCGAACCACCTGTCCCCACCAGGTCCACTGCTCCAGTACACTGCTTTCACCATGGCATCCCCTCAGTCAAAAAATAAATTAAATAAAACGAACATAAAATGAACCACACAAAATTATTATAGCTACCTGTCGTCTACAATGCAAAAATCCAATCTCCATATTCTGCCATTCAAGGTTCGCCCTTCACTCCACAACTAGTCCAAACCTGCCTTTCCCTGCTATTTCACACCACTCTCTTACACCAAGCGTCCTGCCCGGCCATACTCTATTTACTGCCATGCAAATATATCATGCCATACTCATAGCCACCCCCATATTTGTGCTCACATCTTTCCCCCCATGAGATGCTTCACACCCAAATATCCAAATTGTTCCCATCTTTCAAAATACATTTGAAGTCTCACCTCCTCTTGGTGCCTTCTTTGACCAACTGAGCCCATTCTGATTTCTCTGTCCTCCAAACTCACTACTCCAGGTAGTGTGAACTCACTACCATAGTAGTTCACAAACCTAGCCTTAATCAGAGCTCTCTGAAATGTTTTATTAGAAAAATACCGCTTTCTTGAGATTCTGATTCAGCAGGAGCCCCGCAGGTGATTCGGATGCACTTGCATTTTTATTTAAACACTTCACGTGGAGACTTATGGTCTGTCTTTGACGGGGTGGCAGGTATCAGAGTTAACGTATCTATAAACTACATGAAAGCATTGGTCAACAACTAACATTGACCAGTGGTCCTTGAAGGAAGGGAAATACCCATGTAAGCCCCATATTCACCCTGGCTTTCTCCTTGAGGGTACTTTGCACACTGTGGAGCAGGGAAACAGGAGCTAAGCAGAGAGCAGCCGTCTTGATGGGTATTAAAACAAACAAAAACAAACAAACAAACAAATGTTAGAGTTCAGGACAGGTAAGGTAGGTGATTGGAATTTCAGTGATCAATATTAGAGAAGAGGGAGTTAAGGAAAGGAACCCAAAAAATACCTTCCTTAAAATTTCCTTCCGGCCCTTGGCCAAATCGTAAGCCGTGCACATGTAAGGCAAGACTCCAGAAGATCTAGCAGAAAACAGCTGTGGGAGGTGGAGGACACTGAGAGCTACACAGAGATTTTAGAAGTCACACCGTGCTGGCGAAATGTTGGGAGTTCTAATTCAAACAGTGTGAAGAGACTTTGGTGGATACTCTGGGCACTGAGTTGAGAGCTCAGAAAGTCCAGGCTGGAGGAGTAAGAACCACATCCTAAGAATAAGGGCTGAACCCTAGGATTAATGAAAAGATGGAAGTAGACCTGCCACAGCAAAGACTAAACCAAGACTCAACATGATCAAGATCTGCTGGTAATATAACTGCATCCTAGAACAACACTTCCCAGTATTTATAGGAAGATAACCTAATCAAGAGTCTGTACAAAAAAATATCATTTACAGTATCCAGCATATAATAATATAAATTATTAGATATATGAAGAAGCAAAGAAAAGTGATTGCTAATCAAAAAATAAAATAATCAACAGAAACAGACCCAGAGATTATCGGGCTATGAATTGGCAAATAAGTCTTTCTCATTCAAAATAACCATGATTAACATCTTAAAAAATAGGAGAGAAAGGGACAAACTGGATTAAAAGATGAAAGAATTCAAGAGAGTCTAGTTTTCTGTTTTGTGTAGCCAAAAGCATCCTGATATATATAGTGTCTTATTTACGATGCTTAGCACACTATTTTATTCACTTACTGAGTACCCACTGTATTCCAGACATTGAATTAGAAACTGATGATAAAAGATCAAGGTCAGAGTCTAGTGAGGGAGACAAATGTATTCAATATTCTGTCAGTTTTAAGTGCGAAAGTACTATGGGAAGTGTATACTATGGGCTGACAGCACAGGAGCACTGGGTTCAACTTGGTACAAGCAGAGGCAGGGAAAAGCACCACTGGCTTCCAGAAGGTGGCAACAGCTGAGCCACACGTGAAAGACATAAGATTTAGGTGAAGAAGGTGCAGATGAGAAGGAGATCTTAATGATAGGAAATAGCTTGAGCAAAGGTCTGGAGGGGGCTTATAACAACAAGGACTAGAGAGGACGCACAAAGTGTTCTAGAGCATAAAGCAAGAAGCAGCGAGAAGGGATGATAAGACACAGCGAGGGGCCAGGTCACAAAGGGGCAAAGGTCAAAGGGCAGAGGACCTGGGTCTCTATTCAGCCACAGTGGGGAAGCACTGAAGGGGAGGAATCTGGTCAAATCTGCTTTTAATCCTGAACCGGGTGTCTACACGAAGGCCCCCAGATAGTCATTTATGTCATTGCAAAGGGGAGTCCAAGCCAGCCCTGATCTCACAAAACAAAATTAACTGGCACATTACGGACTTCTCACCAACTGCGGGTCCTCCGCCGGCCCACCCCTCCTTATTTTCCCCCTCCGCTCCTTTTTCTCACGAACCCTTCAATGTCTGGGTCAAAGAAGATACACATAAAGGAGGAGATAAAGATAGCATAGGAAAGGTGCGCCCGCACAGGGTATGACGCCTCGTAGGCGCTGAATGCACGCTAATTCCTTTCCACTTCCTTTGGGTTCAGACAGGATACGCTGGCGGTCGCAAAAAGTAGCTGCTTTCTGATTAGAGAAATTCAGGCTGCAAGACTTCACGCTAAAATCACACACCGTCCTTGAAATCGAGCCGCAGCTCTGCTCTGCCTGGAGAAGTACATACTCATGTTAGGCCTTAACGGGCCTCTCTCTTTGCTCTCGCCCTCCTCATGCTAAGTGATGTAATGAAAAGTCTCACCAAGTCCATTATTCATATAAATAGTCTCAGACTTTAAATAAGGGCTTTTTGCGTTTTAGTTCCAGCTGTCTGCCTGGATGGAGCCCCATGCAGGACTGGCGATACACACAGTATGACCCTGTGGGGAAGACCTGGTCGTCCAGGAGCCAGCCAGTGAAGCAGACCCAAGAAACAGCACCAACCACGCCAGGAGTCAGCCCCGGCAGCCCCGGGATATTGACTCTGAGGGGCCAAATTCCTTCCATCTGAACCACAGATGCTGATAAAATATTTTCAGGAACGGAGTGAGGGAATGTGTTTCACTCACTTCCCAAAATGTAGAATTGAAGAGGTCAAACCCTATTTAATCCAAGCTAAGAAAATAGTGCCCAATTTTATCCCACAGCTAAATTTAGGCATAAACTGAGATCTGGCCCTTGGCAAGTTAATTTAAATGAGCTAATGCTTGTTCCCGGCATACAAAATACACTCAGTAAACGGGAACTATTATTGTTACTGCAAAAATGGAGTGTCTGCGGGATGTCCTCATCCAGTCCTCCTCATCCACGCATCCTAAACTCGGCTGTGCCGATCACTTGCACATCTGAGAAAAGAATTTCACATGGGCTAAGTAGCAGGTGGCACTCCTTCAGGAATCCCTTTCTGAGAGAAGGGGTGCTGTGCTGAAGGGCGTCTGTGCTAAGTGGACTTGACCTTGAGCTCAGGAAGAAAGCGAGCACTCCCTTTTCCCCCTTCTCTCCTCTTCCAGCAGCAGCTTCAGCAATAGGACCCAGGCAGGTGAGGGACCACACGGGAGCCAGGCTCAGGCATATCTGAGAGGCGATGCTTGGTCAAGCTTCTGGCTTCCAGACCCCACCTGGCAGAGCACACCCTGCAGGAGCTCAGGAAGGACGTACGGAACGCAGAGCCCAATCACGCCTCAAAGCCTCCATTTCTTTAACAATCTTAGTCAGAGGACTAAGGTGAGTCCTTATGTTTAGATAGTATCATTTTCCCTAAGAGTAGGGCTGACATGCAATAGCCAGATTACTCATGGTAATGCTTTTTAATAACCTTCATCACCAATTCTCTCTTTTCTGTGTCAAAAGGAATTAAAATTTGAGTTTAATTTAGTCATCCATCCTCCCTCCAAAAGGTTTTTGGGATTTCCTTCCACTCCCGTCCTACTGTCACCATCCTAACGTGAAGGGCTGTAGTTAGCTGAGCTCTGATCCACCTTCTTTCTTTTAGTGAACCCAGGGTCTGCTGCTCTCCTTTACATTTCCACTAACCCCTCATCTGCTCGCACATGGATAAAAGGACCAGGACTCGATTCCCTGCCTTCAAATCTCTCCATTGCAAGATGAAACTTACTAAAATCCCAGTTGTCAAGTGAGAGTATTCGAGGAGTGTCACTTGAAACCACTCGGCAGCAGTAGGTGGTGCTCTTGTACTCCCAAAAGTTTTGTTCCATCAGGCAGCCCAGTGAGTACAGACTGTGCTACAGCCCTTTTTTTTTCCGTTGACTGTGTGCCTCTGGGGAACACAGAGTTATCTAAGACACTGGCCCTGACCTCCGGAAATTTGCAATGTAATTGGGGGAATGAGAACTTTGAGCATAAATGCATCATCATTTGAGCATACAGTTACCATACAAGATGGGTTGAAACAGGGCCAATTTGAGGGGAATGGATAAAACTATAGGAAGCTGCCCAGAGGAGAGAAAGACCATCTCCAAAAGGGGAGAATGGGGAGTGTGGCATTTCAGCTGGACCTTCAGCTAGGGAAGGGTTTCCACAGGCAGAGGAGAGGGAGGTTGGTGTAATCCAAGGTATTACAGAGAAGGTGGGACTGAGCAAGGCACAGAAAGCGACGTCCTCATGATGGGGGCTAATGCCAAGTCTAGCCTCACTCTCCATTCTAGGTCCTTCTGGGTGCACCTCCTCTTAACACTTCATGGCAGGGTCAGCTCCCCAGGTAAATCTAGGGCAGGACACGTGACCCTCCGTGGTAGGACCAGTCAGTCCACCGGATCTGCATGGAGGAAACCGACTAGCCCTTTTTTCTCTATACCAAGAAAGGGCATGTTTTCTCTCACCACATCAGCCAACTGTCCTCACAGCAAAGCCTTTCTTTTCCTAGAAAAACATCGCTAAGGGGGTGCTGAAGGTGAGCCAAAGGGCAAGAAATGGAGGTTTCTTAGTGGGCATGGAATGCGGACTATGGGGGAAGAACCCTTCTGGGATTCCAGTAGAGGCAGATTTCCTCCAGGGAATTCATGTTCCTTTGCGTGTTTCACCACAGATTTTCTGACTCTCCCCAAGATAAGCACCATGAGGATTTGGCTCTGGCTGGGAATAATGTCAGGGAGAGCCATGGGATACAGGGACGGGTGCCCTGGAGCGAAGGCTTTTCCCAGAGGAGCAGCAACTACTACCAACCTGGTCACATCTAACGCAGGGCACCAGAAACCTGGCAACTCAACATTTTCATACTGGAACGGTCTCTCTAGTGTACGTGTGCGAAGACACACTTGTATTCACATTGGAGACAGTGCCTCTCTCTGTCTGAATGGGAGAACCTAATTCTCTGGGCGGAAATATCCTGGAGTTTCAGACTGACTAACTTGAGCTACACGAAACAAGTGCACCTACATACAACATTGTTTTCTCACCTGTGGAAGGGGGATCAGAGCTGCAGACCCGACCCCCTCCCTCCTCCTATCTGAAAAACTCGTGGCAGGCAGGCTACTTTGAAGAGTCTAGCATCCACGTCAGCTGAAAACGGGCCAGAACTGATGGGAGCTCATCTGGAGCAGGAAAGATGGGGAAGGTCAATGAGGGCTGTGTCTGAGTCATCCGAGGGCTGCCGTGTGGGAGAAGGAAGAGAATAGGTAGTGATGGGACCACAGGATGGAAGTGCCGGGAAGGCAAATGCTGGCCTTGTGGGAGAGGACGTTCTAACAAACGGTGCTGTGCAACGATGACATGGGCTGCCTCACACAAGCTGTGGCTTCCTCAACCCCAGAAATGCCCAGCAGAGTCTAGAAGAATGCACGGCAGTCACGGAGGCTGGAAGGGAGTTCTGCCCTGGGTTAGGGATCTGACCCTCTCGTTGAAAGATTCTGGCATTTTCAGATGCTGCTGGCTGGCAGGGCGGGAGCCATTCATCAGAATCCAGTTTTCATCAGGTCCCTTGGTTGTTTAGGCAGCAGAGTGACTCGATTTCTGACTCTCTGCTGTGACTCCTGGCAATCGAGATGACATCCCCCTCCTGCTGTCCTCCCCACGGAGCCCCAGCTCCAGCCACACTGGACAGGGGGTGTTACCCGACAGAGCCCTCTCTGCACTTCGAGGCTCATGGTCTTCCCTTTTCCTTGCACCCCAATTTCAGCTGAAGGTCTCCCCATCTATGCGCTAGCAGTGATAGGTCCCTCCATAACTTTCCCTGTTACAACTATTTGTTTGCCAGTGCCCTCTGCTCCCATGTGGTCAGGCCTGACTCTAGCTCGTCTTCCAATTGCCCGTCCCCAACAGAATATCTGGCACTTATTTAACCGGCTTATCTTGAGCAACGGTGTTCTAACATTGTGACAACCTGGTCACGTGCTTCTATTTCCCTTTCCTTCTACTACGTAGCAGCAGATCTTGTATCTAATACTCACCTGTCGGTTCCTTCCTGGTTTCTCCAGGCGCCAGGTCCCTACCTCACTCCATGCACGGCTGCCACATGCTGCCCACTGTCTGCCCAGCGTCCCTGCTGTGAATGAGGGGGTAGTCTTCACCGTCCCTCCCCAGGCCACGCAGGAAAGCCTCGCCCTGCCTCTCTTCCACTCCTGATCTCATCTATCTAAGTAACCCCGCTTCAGTCTGTCTCCACAAACCTACCATCTATTGAGCACCGACGAGGCTCCAGGCATGCTAGGTGTTTTTTTGTTTTGTTTTGTTTTGTTTTGTTTTGTTTTATTTTATTGGGGAAGGGGAACAGGACTTTATTGGGGAACAGTGTGTACTTCCAGGACTTTTTTCCAAGTCAAGTTGTTGTCCTTTCAATCTTAGTTGTGGAGGGTGCCGTTCAGCTTCAAGTTGTTGTCCTTTCAGTCTTAGTTGTGGAGGGCGCAGCTCAGCTCCAGGTCCGCAGCCCAGCATCCCTTGCGGGACTCAAGGAATCGAACTGGCAACCTTGTGGTTGAGAGCCCACTGGCCCATGTGGGAATCGAACCGGCAGCCTTCGGAGTTAGGAACATGGAGCTCTAACCGCCTGAGCCACCGGGCCGGCCCATGCTAGGTGTTTTATACACATTTTATTTAATCCACATAACAATCTTAAGGCATATATTAAAGTCCACATTTTACAGATAAAGAAACTGCTCAGAGAGGGTGAATTGGCCACAGATAGCCAATCAGCTAGGGAGTTGCTGAGATTCAAACCCAGGTTTCTGTGATTACAAAGCCAGTGCTCTTTCTAGAAGCCCCAGCTGGGTCATCTGGCCTGTGCTCTCTGCCCTCCACAGGAGGCCTGAACCATACATGGAGCTTTTCCTTAGCTCCACCCAAGGAAGGAAGCAGGACTGCAAAAGGGAAGCTAAGCGACATGTTCAGAGAATGCATGCACGAAAAGGGTGGGGTAAGTAACAGGCTGGAAGAGGTTCAAGGGCGAGGAGAAGAGGGGTCACATGGGAAAGGAAGGAGAAGGGGTGCAGTGGGGTTGGATGGAAGGTGAAGGGAAGGAAGGTAAGTGGGTCCTTCAAAGTAAAACGCCTAGAAAGGAATCTTGAAAAACCACCCTCCCCCAGAGACTGAATTTGTTTTTTTCCATTTTAGAAATTGTACCTGAATGTCTTTCATTCTTCAAAAAGGGGCTTAAGACATTTCTTCTACTTTCTCTACTGGGGCAGAGCTAACATGTTTTCTTTTTCCTTGGATCACTTCCCCATGGTTTCCCCCATATACACTCGTCCTCCCAACCCTAACCCCTGCTGAGTAAGCAGCAGAGAGACCTTGGTATCTAACCAGGGTCTAAGCCCTGGAGTGGTCACTATTTCTAAGCCACCTTTTTCTTATAGGAAACACATCAATGCTGAACCTGATTTTCCCTAAACGACTTCCCCATCCAGTGCCAGGGGTGGGGAGACATGGTCCCCAGCGCCTAGGCAGGGCCTGACCGATAGCTGACACCCAATGTCTGTTGACAAATGAGTGTTTCTCAGTTACTTCCCTGTGCCTCACACAAGTTCTCTCTGATCAGGACCGACTCTTCCTAGCTCACCTAAATTGCTGTGGACAGATTCAGTGTGACAACCTGGATTCTGGAAAGTACTGTGAACATAGCATCACGTTCTCAGTTCCAAGGCACAACCAGGGGACGCGCCGTTCTCAGGGGGCCCATTCATAAGTGGAGGCCACATGCGCAGGCTATTTACATACAACAATTCAGGTCTTGGCCCCTGCAGCCCTCGTGAGGGCCCTGGGAGGGAGCCAAGCCTCCCATGCCTACGGTTCCTCCCAGGCCTTCCTCTGCTTGCTCCCACACCCTCACCCCTGGTGCTGGCCTGGCCCCGCGGCCTGCAGAGGGGCTGAAAATGCAGGCAAGGGAGAAAGGAGAGGGAGCAAGGATGTAAGGAGGAGAAAAACAGCTTTGGGAGAAAACACTCACACATGCAGCCCACAGAACATTGTGACTTGGATTATTTTTGGAACGTAATGTTTCTAATGTTCAAGGGGAGGAAATGAGAAAAAGTAAGCAGAGATTCCCAGGACCAGCAGGCTGGAAATAATACAGGACACTGTGTCCTGTGTTGGGGTGGAATACAGACACACTTCCTCACCCTGAGCCCAGTTAACAGGGAGTGGAGAGGGCAGTGGTTTGGGTCCCAGTAGGAGGAGGGAGGGCAGGAACAAGAGGGCACTGGAGCCTGTCTCCAAAAAAAGCAGGAAATTACAAACCGCCCATAAAGACCTTGCCCTCCTGGCTGCCCCCAGAGGTCGCAGCTCTTTGAAGCCTCTCTCCCAACATGAAGGGCTCAGGCAACTGCTTCACAGAGACTCGTTGGCGTGCCCCCTGGAGGCCTGCCTGGTGCTTGCCCCTTTACTAAAGCAGTGGCCAGGACACAGGTCAGGCGACTCACGCCCTCCGTTTCTCCCCAGCCCCTCCTGCCACCTCTTAGATTGCTGGCATGTGTGCCCTTCCTCCTGCAGGGGCGGGAGGGAGAGGAGAAGGAAGGGTGTGCGTGTGTGTGTGTGTGTGTGTGTGTGTGTGTGTTTTGGAGCTAGGGGAGGAGCCCTTTCTCCTGGGGCATGGGTGTGTATGTGCACATGTGCATGCATGCGTGTGTGTGTGTGCATGTGTGTATGTGTGTGTGTGTGTGTTGGAGCTAGGGGAGGAGCCCCAGCCTCAGGGCAGAGGGCTTCCCTTCCCGTGCTGCCTACCTGCCTACCTGTCTCTATCCCAGGCACACCTCCCAACCTCACCAAGTCTCGGCTTTCCCATCTATAAATGCTCAGTCAGCCCCACCCGGCCTGCACACAAAATAGACGGGAGACCAAATGATGAAACACCATGATGGATGACTGTGGGTGGGTCCCTGCTTCTGGATCAAAGTTTTCTACGTAACAGGAAGGGCTGGACCAGAATATCTCTAAGGTTAAGGGTGTGAGAATACTTTAAAACCCAACATTCAAAAAAATGTAATGTATTGTAATTCCTACAATGGCACTTCAGTTTGACAAGTGACGGTGGGATCAGGCTCACAACTGGCTTAAGAGGCCTCGGGTTGCAGCTGCAGTGAAGAGAAGCAGCAGTGGCCAGTGTCCGGCAGGGAGGACAGACCAGGCAGTACAATTTCTCCACAGCTGGCCCCACTGGCTCTCCTCAGCCCAGGGTCCTACGTTTGGCCTGAGGGCATGATCAGAACAGTTTATCCCTTGGAGGGAGAGAGCAGGAAACTGCAGTGGATCCTTTGCCCAATGACAGGGCATCCTAGGGACGTCCTGAATTACTAAGGTGGTTAACAGGACATACAAACAGCAAAACGATAAGCACGTAACCCTCAGCACAGTACCCTGCTGTCTACTGCGATGCCCTTGACCCAATGGGCCCCATAAATATTTCCTCATGGTGAGTAGTAGCGTGAAAGTAACGTTACTTTGTTTGCACACACTTTCAAGAATATCAAAATGCACAGGCATATTTCTTGGATGGACTGTAGGAAGTGTTTCTGGCCCCATGTTTTCAGGAAGACAAACATGCTCCTACCTATAATGCAAAGCAGAAGGTGACAAGAGTCTCAGATGTAGAAGATGCATGGGGAGGGGCGATCACATCTCCCTGGGGAGAATGGCTTCCCTCTGGGGCTGCTTCAAGGACAGACATTGTTATTCCAGCGACCTTTCACTGTGGCATCTTCCCCAACCCTGATCCATCAGATATGACCACAATTTGATCTGGGTGCTTCTCTCTTATCCCTCACCCAGGGGCACCACACAATCTAGTGATCTTTGGGGGCCCCCGTGAACCTACATCACAATTGCTAACTTCTCTCCAAGCTTAATTCTTGATTTTGTTCCATTAGGGACCACTGAAAATTATTTGGAGCAAGTTCATGAGGGAGAGAGCATCAGTGACACGCTGCACGGTCTCAGCAGGTGTTGGGTGACTGAAGAGCACATTGTGATTAAAACAGTGGAGGGGTAAGGAAGGAAAGCCGATGCCTAGGAAGTAGCTACGCGGGGTGAGGCGCCGTGCTGGACATTTCCACATACAGCTTCCCACTGGCTTCTCGTAAGGACCCTGGGCAGCAGCTTGGCCAATTTTTTTTTTTTTTTTAAAGCAGGAAAAGAACTTAACAGGTTATGGTTCTATTTGCTGAGAAAAGTCTCTTATTTTCCATCCTCCCCAAAGGTGCAACCCTAAAGAGAAAAGAACCGCCTGTAGACATAGCAAGGGGAGAATGAATAGCAAAAAGGCAACAGTTGTTATAGAATTGTTGCGCTATAAAGGGGCTTTGGTATCACTTAGTGCTACACGTCGCACAGGAGGAGGGATGGCAAGCACATTCGGGTTGGGGTGGCTGGGGATCTTTATCAAACTACTCTGGAGATGCTGACACGTCCCCTTACGAGCCTGTTCTCTACAACCATGGCCACTGCCACCACTACCAAGATAACACACATGCTCCGCCACCCCACTTCTCCCATTGAAAGACATTTTCACAAAGAGAGAGTATTGTACGTGAGAGCAGTGCATGTGGAGGCAGAAGACACGTCAAAAGCCACTGAGCTAGCCCAGATGCTTCACCTTTATTTCATGGGAACAGAATCGGGGGTCAGAGGTTAGCAGTATACCTAAGGTCTCCCTACTGGTAAGGGGCACCCCAGGACAAATCCAAATCCCCACCCACACAGTTCCATTTTCAACATAAACATGGCACCCATGGGTGAACAGAATCTCCCCGCTGTACGAATGAGTATGCAGGAAGGCATTTAAAATGAGGGTCTTCAAAGGGAGCTTTCCCACAGGTGGTGTGGTGAGGGCAGGCTGGGGAGCCAGTGAGTCTCCTCTAAGCAATGAGTCTTCTGCGGGCAGATACCTTGGTCATGGAGGGGGTGGGCACCTACTTATCCTCCCAAACGTGGCGATAAAGATCTTGTCTTGGGCGTGTCCCAAGCACAGGTTTACACACGACGCAAGCGCAACATGCTGCATAAACCAATAATAAGTATCAACCCAATACTGGAAGCCCACTGGGTAGCTTTGTCCACTCGTCGGGGGATTCTCCCACAGGAAGTAGGAATATACTCCTCCTTTGTGGAACGGCTTTGGGCAAGACTGCGTATGGGCCTCCTGGGTAGACATCAGTATAGCTTCCTTTATCCAGAAGCGAAGTAGACAAAGGTTTCTCCATCAGTTAAGTCTAGTTACGCACTGCAGCCCTTCTCAGCACTTCTTGCCGATAAAGCCTGGAAGACGGTGGGCCTTCCCTGGATCAGAACTGGGGGTGCCGCGGCTTCAGTATTTTCTCATACTCGCCGTCGGCATCAGCACACAGAAGGGCATCACAGATGAGGTCACGCGGCCGTCAGCAGGATGACAAGGCTGGGTTTCCCCCAGGGCACGGGCGGTCGACTTTTCTAGCTCAGGGTCTTTTCTTGTTGTATTCTACAGTAGTCTTGGCACCCAGGAGAGGGGAGGGGGACTAGGGAGCATCGTCCCTTTTCCAAGGGGACACCTACAATGAGTCTAGGTAATGACCCTTAATACCACAGACTGCCCGCTAATGGGGCCGAGGCCTCCTTTCCGTATGGTAATGGCATGTGATTACAGGGCAGACCCTTCCATCACACAGGCTTCACTGCAGCTGAGGGGGCAGCTGGCTGGGGAAGCGGGCTGCAAAGAGCCGTCATCTGCGCCTGGCTAATGAGGAGCGACCCGGCCTGTGCTCTGTGGACACAGTGGAGGACAGGCCCATTAGTGACAGACCAGAGGGCCCCAGGCCCCGGGCACTGTTCCTCTCCCAGCAAGGTGCACTGTGTGTTACTTACATCACCTCTGGATTACCCAGCCCTCCCCCAACTTGCTCAGGAAGGCTTTCCTGTCATTCCCGAGCTACGATATACCCTCTTCTCTGAAAACTCCCCAATCACAGAGGCTGTGCCTAGGACAGTGAGGTGCACACAACAGACATAAATAATAATAAATAGGCGTTTATGACAGCTTGCTACTCCGGGGCAAATATTCGGGCCTACGCATCTTTATCCAAGTGCCTTGTTTTGGGCTCGTGACAGCTGGTCAGCAGAAGTTCATTAAATAAATGGGTGGCCTGCTTTATGAATCATCGGCACAAGAGTTCCTCTTCCCTAAATGCTTAACTGGGAGAGAGAATGGCTCCCGCCCCACCACCCCCAAGATGAATGCAGGGGTTCATCACAGAGGTCAAGGGCAGGTGGTCAGCGGTGGCTTCCTTCTCCAAGGCCAGCTGGTACAGGGGGAGTCCCACCCATTATTCAAGCCCTAAGAAACAAGCTGTCACCCCACAGGGCCCCGGGGAGACCCTGTGCCCACCTCCTTACAAAAATAGAAGCTGGGAGGTGACCAGACTCCTCCGATTGCCAAGAGCTTCCCAGATCTGGAACCAGAGGCCTCTGACAAGCCTCCCACAGAAAAGAGGCTCCGACGTGGCTCACGCAGTAACTATTTCCTCAGGCCCTTGTTTAGATGTGGATCTGCAAACACACCCCCCTCCCCCAAACCACCACCCTCCTCACCCCCTTTCAAAAACACCAAATAAGTCGAAGGCTGAGGCACTTAGTTCTGCACAGATATTTTAAATTAATCTTGAAGCAACTTAAGAGGACGGTCCTTCCCCTGTGCCCCACACCCAGCACATTTTCTGTGGCAGCTGGGTCAAGCCCGAGCAGCAGGTTCACCCCTGACTCAGTATCAAAATACGCCTGGGCGGCTCACTTCCCATCATCCTTTCACTCCCTCCGTTTTGTGTTTGATGCACACACACAGATGCACACACACCACACCTCCGTGCACACATATGCATGCACACACATTTCTTTTTAAGGTATGAACACACCAAAGAACAGGGACCCTAAACTTAGGAGTCCGTGCGTCGAATTCGGGGATTGTGTACTTGGACAGGGAAAAAAATATACCTTTATTTTCACTAACCGCTAACTGAAATGTAACATTCTCCTCCCTTATGCATGTCGGCAACAGACTACATGACTGTTATATCTCTGACATCAACAGACACATACACGTCACGTCACATCACATCAGGGTGTTGCCCTAAGATATCACTTGTGCTCATCACCACTTCAAAATGACGGCAGTTGTGAGGCTTCAAGTGTAGTTGTTATTCAGCATGTTCCTAAAGAAGTACATGGTATTTTTAAAAACCAGTAACTGTATTTCAATAATTATTTTCCAAGCCCATACATCTTATGTGGTACATTTACAACTCTAATCCTTTGAAAAGGGGTCCACAGGCTTCTCCAGACCGAAGGGGTCCACAGCACAGAAAGGTGAAGAGCCCCTGCTGTTGCGTGAGCGTTAGGAGGAGGTGGGATTTGAGAGTCTCCCTAGAGTCGTCAGGGCATGGACTGGGGCGCAGGGGCTCACAAGCAGTGCTCAGTGGTAGCGAGGCAGGTCCTAGAAGCAGAGGACAGTGGGGTTATTGGGCGAGAACTTGGATGGGCTTTGGAGCAGAAAAAGTACTGGCTCTGTCTAATCGGCAGTGTGCTCTTGGGCCAGCCGCTTTGTCTCTCTGAGCTTCCCTTTCCTCATCTGTAAAATGGGAATAATAATATACCATGTGCTTCCTGTGGGCACGGACTGAGAGGATGTATGTGAGGCAGCAGTGACTGCCTGGGTGGCTGGCACCTGCCTGACCAGAAGGTCAGCCTTTCCTCCCCGGCATCCTCTGGGGCTCAGGTACGGTGTTTTGCTTTGTCTTTGAGACAGGCACTATCTGTGCCCTCTGCAGTCTTCCCATGTTCTTGAGCTTCAGGGATGCTATGAACTGCCTCAAACTCTAATAAATCATATCCAGGCAGACGAAGTCCCCTGACTCCTTTCTGTCCCGGGCTCAGTGAAATGCACATCCAGGCCAGGGTGCAAAGCACAGTCCTTGCCCCAGAGCAGAAGACACCCTAAGTAAAAAGGAGCTGTTGCAGACATTTCCACAGGAAAAAAGCCTGCTTCTGGCTTCACAGAGCAGTTGGCTCCTGATCTGATGTCTCCTGACCTGATCACTTGGTGACCAGCGGCAGGATTCTGCAGTCCAAGTGGCCCCTCCCAGAGCAGGTCAGGGTCACACAAAATGGCCCTCAGGAAGGTCAGGGAAAACTTGCGCAACCCCTAATGTTGTGCGAGAAACCCCTTTCCATGTCTCTCACAAAAACTGGCTTAAATGATATCCAAAAGTTCTGTTGTAGAACGGGGGTGTGCATGCTTCAAAAATTGCATCTGTTGATTTTCTTCTGATTATAAATGATAAAAGATTGGAAAACACATGACATTTACACAGAGAAATTAAAATCAACCATAAGCCTGGCCCCTAGAAATCAAAACAATTAATAAATAGTGTGGTGAATTTTCTTCCAGTTATACCTATGCTGCCACTCTGACACAAATTGGGATCACCATTACATAGAGTTTTGTACCCTGATTTCATCACTCAAAAATACTTAGAGACATTTTCAATGTGGGCTCTTAAAAGACACAAGACCATTACATGAGATGCAGTCAGTCTGTAAAATTCACAGGCTGCTAAGAGATGTCAGGGTATTCCTAACAGTACTGTGGGGCACTTAAACACATTTTCAGAAAACGGATAAGGCGGAGAGTCCTTTTCACTCCTCCTAAAGCACATCTAACAGCAAATTCTCTTTTTTAGCTTGGAGAGAACCTAGAAAAGATACTTTTGTGTCCCTAGCAAAGAGGCATTATATGATATTTTTCTTTCTCACTTTCTCCCCCGATAAGGGGAAAGCTTTGAAAATTCACTGCTGGGAAAAATGGGGTCTTGCTTAAGTGCTGAGCAGCTAAGGAAAAACCTTCAGAAAGACGTGACATGGCAGGAAAAGCCTGGCACTTCAAACTGAGAAATGCTGGATTCATACATCAAGTCTCACACTGTAGCCCCAAGATCAAGGAGCACCCATTTCCTTGAGCTTCAGCAGGGACAGCACCACCCACCTCAAAGGATCAAAGAGCTGTGCAGATTAAATAAGGTTCCGTGTGCAATGCTCTGTCATAGTCAAGTTCACTGCACGGCAGTAATCACTACGTCGTGTGGTGTTACCGTGGCTGGTAATATATTGTTATTTCTGTTGCTCAGCTGGCTTGAACCACTCACTGCACGTCCTGAGAGGGGCAGTCTGCAACAGCGCGGGGAAAAGCATGGACTCTGAAGCCGCACTGCACTTCCTAGTTTGGTCAAGTTATTTAGCCTCTCAGTTTCTTCATCTGTAAAATGGGATGATGACAATATACCTGCCTCATAGGACTTGAGAGGATTAAAGTGAGTTAACTTCCACGGTGCTTAGAACAGTGCCTGGTGCATAACTAACACTATAGAAGGGGAGCTTTAAGCAGTCAGTGATCAATGGCCAAATATAAGACTGAAATGCATGCCAGCTAAAATCGGTCAGCACATTTTTTGGAAAGCTTTCCACACAAAGTATTACCATTAATCAGAAAGTTGGACTAGCAGCCTCTATCGGTTTCCCTAAAAAGCTACGCCCCCCACCATCCCAGCCCCAGGTGGGCTGGCTTCCCTCCTACCTTCTCGGCGTCCTGCTCAAAGAGCCGCAGCTGGAAGCACTGGTCCAGCTTGAGCTTGCGCACGTGCCACATCTGGTGCAGGTGCTGCCGGGTGGAGTGCAGCTTGTCCAGGAGGCTGGTGATTTTGGGCACCAGGCTCTGGAAGTCGGCGCTGCCCGGGATGCAGTTACGGCCCGAGAAGCCGTCACTGCAGCGGATGCACTGCAGCAGCCGCTGCCCCTCCCGGTCCAGCTCTTCCACTGGGGCCTTCAGCACCTTCTTCTTGAGCTGCGTGTGCTCCTCGATGAGCCGCCGAGAGCCCTCCACGTCCACGGGGAACTCCTTCCGGGCCAGCATCTCCTGCAGGTCCTCCAGGCGCGAGAGCAGGTGCACGGCGCTGTTGAAGAACTCCTCCAGGGAGAGCCGCAGCTCGATCCACTCCTCGTGGTTGTAGTCCAGGGAGCCATCGAACTCCTCGGTCAGCTGGGAGGGGTCCACCAGCTTCGTGAGGCCCTCCACCGACACCATGCTCGTCTGGAAGGGCAGACACACAGACGGAGACTCAGGGACGTGGGGTGAGTGGGGGTGAGACCAAGGCAGCGGTCGGCAAGAGGAGAGATAGTCAAGGGGAGAGGCCAGCTAAGTCCACAGAATAATGACCACAGCCTGCCTAGGAAAAAGCCAAGGGAAAGCACGTGGCCCGCTGGACAGGAGTCACAAATCAGCCAGGGTCAGCAGTTTCAACACACTGGCTGACTGGCTCAAAAAGCCTTTCTACCTGCCCACCATTTGCCATTCCAGGAAAGGCTGCCTTTATGTCTTAGCTGCCCTTATCTTCCTCCCCCAACCCCCGCAGTCTACCACAGAAGGGCTTCAGATGCTAGAAGCAGGAGACGCTGGAAGGAAAAATAGACCCAGTGCCTGGGGGTCTAGTTCTCTGTATCTTGAAAACCCAGCCAGGCCCATCATCACAGCTGGATTAAGCAAGGTGGGTCAGATCCTGGGCTGTGAAAATCTGAGCCTATCTTCCTGCCTCCAGCTGGGGGGAGGCCTCAGCCCCATCCCAAGGTGCCCTGGGTTGCCGTTCTCTGATTTAGCTGGCCTAGACTGGAGTTTGGGCGTTGGTGGTTTTTAAAAGCTCCCCAGGTGATTCCAATGTGCATCCAGCGGCACAAACCTCTGCTAAACGACGCAGATCCTGCTCCTCAAAGCATGGCCTTTGGACCAGCAGCATTAAGACCACCTGGGAGCTTGTCAGAAATGCAGCATCTCAGACCTATCCCTATTCTGCCGAATTAGAATCTACATTCAACAAGATCCCCTAGGGACTCTGGCCTGAACTCCAAGCAGTCCTGCTCTAGGGCACTTCCCCCTTCAAATCCGGCTCAAAATTTACCACATCCAGGTCTCCCATGATTATATTCACCAATTATTCATTAAGTATCTGCTACTGCACAAGCCTGTACTTACGGTCTGCAGTAGGTATTTCATTGGCAGTCTGTAAGGTACAGCTTTATAAATATTCTTCTGAAGGGGAGGCCTCCAGTTCTCTCTCCTGTACTTTTTGTTGTTTAGGAGACAGAGGCAAGCTTACTTAACTTGGGTGAAGGGAGATGGGAAGTGCTGGGCCAGTTACGCTGAAGCAAAAGTTTCAGGACTTGTTGGAAAGATTATTTTCAGTCTTTTCAGGTCATAAATATATAGGCTTGTTGTCACCACCGCCTCTGCATAAACAAACCAAAAATACAAACAGCATTTCCCTACAGGACTGCTCATGCTGGCTGGGGTGCTGGCAGAGTATGACTGTTTTTAGACCGAGTCAAAATCTTTTTATATTATTTACACAGAGTGAGACTGCCTCACTAAGGTGGTCGGGTGGTTGTGCTCAGACGGCAGGTATTGGGGCCACCCCCCCCCCCGCCCCCGCCACACACACACACACACACACACACACACACACACACACACACTCCTGGTCCTGTGGGGGAAGGGTCTGGAACGCGAAGTTGCTGCAAGTTTCAGAGCATCCCTGCCTTTCTTTCCCACATACACATGTGTACAAGGACCATCCGATGCAGATGAGGGCTACAACCCCGAGAAAGGGGAACAGCTCAGATTTGGCTGGAACAAAAGCTCCTAAATCATTGATTTAATCCGATGTGTTATTCAAAATTCTCAGGGGACACAGAGTCCTCTAAAAAAAAAATCTTGTTAAAACATAACATGTTTTCCCTGAGAATAAAAGTAAGGCATAATTCTCAAAGGAAAATGAAAAGCACAAAGAAAATCAAAATCACCGGTAATCCAGCCACCTCTAATAATGTACCGCTAATATTTTCATGTTTGTCTCTGCCTTCTATATACTAAAAAGAGAAATTTCAGATTATACTCCCATATTGTTTTATCAATGCCTTTTTAGAACAATATATCATGAGCATTTTTCAATGGCACTATTTTTCTAAATACTTTTTATTGAGCTATAATTGACATATAACTAAACATGGTTTTTAATGCTTTCATAGTATTTGTGTATTAATGTCATCAAAATTAAGTCAGGATACAAACTAGATACACGTGTATGGACATATACGCATATCTGTGTACACATATGTGTGTATATTATTGCAAAAACATGGTAATGACCATCCTTGTAGGTATTTGTTTACAATTATTATTAGGTTTTCAAAAAGTTTTTTGTTTACTTTTTATATTAAAAACATTTTCCTAGGAGAAGAATTGCTAGATCAGTGGATATAAATTCTTTTAAAAGGCAGGATATAAATTCTTTTTAAGGCATTTGACCCAAATTACAAAGTTGCCTCCAGAAACAATTGTCCTAACAGTACACGGGACTGGAACAATCTCACGATCCTCTTTTTCCTCCCCAGACTCTAATTAGTAAGGCCACAGTAGCCAAGAAATCCTGAAATACCAGTTCCAGACATGTGTGTCATAGGATAGATGGAGAAAGGCTGAGAAATGTGTGGGTGCTAAGAGAGAAGTCTGGCTCACCTCAAAGATGAATTTGGAGCTGCCAAAGTTGGTCTTCTGCTTCTGCCAGAAGTTGTCGGGTTTGATGATGAGGGCCACATGAATCTCGGCAGGAAAGGCTTCCTGCAGGGTTTTGAGGAGGGGCTTGATGAGGTCCCACTTGGAGCCCCGCATGTCGATGATGACGGTGAAGCCACGTTTGCACACGTCCTCACTGTGGGAAGTCAGAGGTCAGGCACGGTCACTCAGAGACTTTCAATACACAGTCAAAAAGCATCCGGAAATCTGCATTCCTTTACTCTGGGCCACCCTTCCAACTTCATGCCAGGTCTCCTGGCCGCCTTCCCATCCATGTCAAAATGCACTGCCCCAAAAAGCTTTCCAGATTCACCCCCTCCGACTAAGGGCATTCTCCTTCTCCTAGCACTTAGCAAATAAGCGGGCCTTCCAAATACGGTCATTCACACTTCTTGGGATGTTTACTTTTGGGGTTATTCACAATTATGTCTGATTTTACATTGAATTTTTGTTTCTCTTGGTCCTGGGAGGAATCGTGTTTTTCCCATTTGAATACAAGCTCTCTAATCACAGCGATCCTGTGGCCCTGAAATCTGAGATGAGAAGTCCCTGGCAAGAGCGGGGCCCGTCCCCATGCCCACATCAATGGCAGTCACTGGCACTCTTCACCACTGAACCCAAACTGGACCAAACAACCTCTTTCAATAAAGATTCTAGGCAGATTTTATCAATTGATAAGAGATGGTACACAAAGTATTACTAATATAGCTTTACCACCACTGTATTTAAGATGTGTTACTCATAGATCCAATGGTATGCTTATGTCAAGTTATAAAAAATCAGGTTGTTGAGTCATGCTGATTTCATAGATAGCCTCGGGTGGGCCTGATTAGAAAGGCAGAGACATGTACTGTCTCATGTACTTTCATGACCAGAGTCATGGTGTAAAAAAGCACGATTCAGGAAAAGAGGGAAAGCTCCTAAAATCAAGGACAGATGAAGTGACAGTGGCCATCTTGAAAACCAGAAGACAAGCAGGCTAAGTGAATCCAGATGCTTTTATATAACTTATTAAGTAGCAAAGTTTATTTAAACACTTGGACTTTCACTACAAAAATCAAAAGGAAAAAAAGGAAGGTCAAGATAATTATAACATCTCAGTTTGGGAGAAAGTTTTATGTGTTGGTAGTTAGGGGGTCTTCTCTTCTTCGTGGCTTATTTAACCTAGCTCTTTATTTTATAACTCAAAATAGACTTCGGTTACCTCACGGTTTTACATAAACAATGGCGTAGCACTTCCTGAGGGTCTTGCACGTAATTTCCCAGTCCCCAGCTTGTACTTGCTTAAACCACTGTGCATGTTACACGACCCACAGACGTGCACCTCCCCATATCAATCGCTTCCAGCTACTGGAGGCTAAGTCCACAATGGGAAGATTCCAGCCACAAATGGAAACAAAATCTCTTGTCAGGCTTCCTTCTCAAATCTCAACAGCCATGAGAATGTCACAGCCTGGGGAAGAGACTACAGTCCCTGTGACTGCGAAGGTCTCAAGCTTAAGTCAGCTGCCTCAGGCCTCCCAGTTAGATGGGGAAACTCCCCATTTCTTCTCGTTGGTACAAAGGACTAGGCTCAGCAGAGAAAGAAAGCTGCGTCTTTTATTTCCCCCCAAATTCTGCATCCCAAAGGAAAGGAGCTACCACTTCTCCTTCTCTGACACTTGAATCAACAAGTGGCAAGAGACGTCTATAAATTTCTCTGCCCTATTGTCTGAAAGCAAGATGACGTTTTCTTAAATTACAGAATTTCTTTCCCATTATAAAAGAAAGACCTGCTGATTATCAAAAAGTTAAAATACTCAAAGAACTATATAAGAGATGCCCATGATAAGAATTTATAATATCTGGCCTATTCCCTTCCTTTTCGTGTGTGCAATTTGTGTATGTGCAATGCAATTCCATGGAGTGTGCTGTTCTTCCCTGTCTCACAGGGTTTTTTCTCTTGTCTAACATTTCTTTGAACTGTTCCATTTAATGGCACATAGTCCATCTTATAGCTAGCTATACCATCATGTATTTAGTCACGCTCATGACCGCTTTGCAGAAAGGCATATCAACTTACATGTCTACCGGCAAAGCATGAGTGCCCGTGCCCTTACTGCACCCTCTTCAGCACTGGTCACTGAATCTCTGCCCATGTTCTGGGAAAAATACTGTGTTCCATTTAAATTTGCATTTCTCTCATTACTACAAGTTATAGCGTATTGGCCTGGAAGTATTTCCTCTGACTTGCCTGCTAGTTCTTTTATCCACTTTCCCACTGGGATTCCATGGCTTTCCTCATTGAGCTTCCTTTCGTTCAGCTTGACCCATGTGGCGCAGGCAGTGCAAGGTACCGGTGGGTCTTGCTCTGCCTTCGAGGTGACCCGCTTCCTTGTCCCTGCTCCTCGGGCCCCAACCCTGTTACCCCATCCCTGTAACTGTGCTGACATGAGGAATCTCCATCCCTAACAAGACAGAGTCTTGCTGCCAAGAGCTGGAGCTTGACTACCCCAGCATCGAAATATGGTGGTCAGTAACAGGTTACACATTGTCACCTAATCACTTCTGACAACTCACATAGAGATCAGATACCAATATTCTCTAGGAAGTTGTCGCTAACCCCGGAGATGGGGAACGAGGGCCAGGAGCTGACAGCTAATCCAACTGGCACGTTTCTGTGAAACAGCCTCATCTCTCAAGAAGCTTTGTTTGGTTTCAAGTAAGGAGCGGAGTGGAGCTGGGGAAGGAAAAAGAATGCCAGGGACCATGGCTGAACATTGGATATATGATATTTCATTTTATCCTCACAACGCCTTGTAAACTTGGTGTGGTCATCTCCATATAAGAGATGGTGAAATGGAGGCGCAGCATCTGCGGAAGGTCACATGACTTGCGAGTGGCTAGGTGAATAATCAAAACCAGGACTGCTGAGTGGAAAGCCCACACTCAGGTCACTAAATTATACTACACCCCACCACATCGCCACTATGTGGGGTGCTTTTGTCATTGGGCGTGGGGTTTAAGGGTCAGCCACGAGGGGGTTAGGTCAGGGAGCTCACAGGAGATGAGGAAAATGACGACAAAGAGTCCAAGTGAATGACCTCCATTCTGTAGCCTGTACGCCAAAATCACAAGATCCCAGAAGCAACTGAGCAGGGCATATTGAGAAAGTTCAAGCAGTTCACTTCGGTTTAGGCACGTGGGTAAGAGGAAGAGTGACTGATGGCAGAGAGCTGCTCTGACTGCTTTGGAGAGCCCTGTCCCAGGCTCTGATCACCTTCTTATACACCCCTCCACCCCCAACCCCACCCCAGGACCAACGAGACCTGCCCAGATAGTGTACATGCTGCACCTCCAACTCCCTCATAGACCAAGCTCCTAGTACCTGCAACCCTAAAAATCTCTGCCCAAAGGACCCTTAGCCTATTTTCTGGGCCCATGTGTACTGGTTTTCCAGGTGCAATCCCCCAAGGCAAGTAACACCACCAGTCTGAGCACCCCTAGGCCTGCGGGTGGCAAAGGGCTGTTGTTCACAGGCGTGTGGCTAGAACATGCATGCACGAGGCCCTCCACAGAGGGAGACGGAGCTGGGGAGTGGGCAGAGAAGGGAGGCAGAGAATGGCCCACAGGCTGTGTTGCCACGCAGCAGCCTACACGTCTGTCTCCTCGTACCAGCCCCTAAAGCAAGGAGAGTCTGTGAGATGGATCCTTTCAGGGACTCTGCTTCACCTTTGTGCTTGCACCTTATGTCTCCCTGTTTGGCCCCAGAAAGATGGCTGGTCAGCCAATGATGAGTAAGATTCCCCACGGGAGGGGGCGGGAGCAGGGAACAACTCAAGCCAGGCACAGTCGAGTGGGGGCCGACAGGAGAACCCACGGAGTTCATAGAGGTGGCACAGCCCCCCACCTTCCCCCGGCTAAGGAGAGCCTCTGCCTCTGTGGCTGCATTCCTTCCCACGACCTGCAGGGGAAGTGACTCAATGAGGTGCTCTCCATCTATTTATATGCATAAAGGTTTTGCCCCTTGGGGAAGTATTTATCCTGAGACTTAGGGTTCAGGTGCCTGCAGGCAAGGGTGATTGGCTTGAATCAGTTTCCATTGTAATGTATGGGATTCACAGATCTTGAGATTGACAAGCTTTACTTCTTTTACTTCCACACTGAACTAATAAAAGCCATGCGTTGGCCCGATTTGGGGCTCAGTCCTTGAGGCTGCAGTCCCTTGGCTCTGCTTGCACACTATTCTCGTCTACTGTCTTTCTTAACCTTGTGCCGCCCTCCTTGCTTCCCACAAGTCCTGTCGTGCTGGACGTGACAGGGCTGGTATCCCTGTGCTGCCAAATCCTGGCATGGAAATCAGAGGAGTCCAACAAACCTAAATCTGAAGTTGGCCTCCTGGGTTGCTATGAAGATGTATTTATCAAGATAGAAGGCTGGAACATGTTTCACCTAACAGTTAGCTTGCTATATTAACTTTCAGTATTGAGACGTGGGGTATGTGGGTTTCCATTTGTACTCTTGCCCCAGACACCAAAGAAGAAGCAGAGGTAGAAGCAGGTGCCACATCAGGATGGGTCTTATATTAATACTGTGGCAGGCAAGCTGGATTTATCCTGGGGGCACTGGGGGACCACTGAAGGGTGTCACTGAGGGAAGAAAGATGATCAAGTGGTTTGGAAAGAACACCCCGAGCTGTGCGGAGGGAGAATAAAGAGGGGTCAGCCAGAGGGAGTGGGGAGAGCAGAACAGAGAAACCACCCCTTTGGATCTTTGCTAAAATGCTTCCTACGGGAAGTCGTCCTTGGGCCACCCTATGTAAAGCTACAGCTCTCACCTAGCACTCTCACCTCCCTACCCTAATTTATTTTTCTCCTTAGCACTTATTACCATCTGGATCCTACATTTCACTTATGCATTTATTGTCCATCTTCCCTCACTAGACAATAACTTCAGTAAGGGCAGGGATTTTTGTGTTCATTTCAGGGCCGGACTCCCCATGGCGAATACAGTGCTGAGGAAGTAGAGGTAGCAGTTAAGGGCATGGAATCTAGAACCACTCTTCCCCAGTCTGAAGCCCAGCCACTGTCTGCTTACTGAGGAACCAGAGCAACTTACTTCTAACCTCTATGCCTCTGTTCCTTCGCTGTAAAACATGAATGATAGTAACCACATTACAGGGTTATCTTAAAGGTTCTGTGTGTTAATGCACACAAAGAAAGCACTTAGGGTGCCAGACACACAGTCTGGACTACGGAAGTCTTAGCTGCTGTAGGAGACAAGGCTGATGTCCCATCCAGGGATCCTTTGCTGAGCACCCTGCCCAGCCCCCAGCTCCAACAGCGTGGCAGCCATCAGCTTACACCTGCGACCATCTCTGGAGACTTGCCTTTGGCCGATGGGCTCCACTTCTCCCAGAGATACTGGGAGGTTACACTCCCACCCAGAGGGTTAGGGAGAGCAACTCTGATTAGGCTCTGATTAGAGTCTCGCACTCCCTGGTCGGTCTCTGGGAGACTAACACCACATCCTTGCTCAGTCCGACCCCTGCCCCACTGGTTCTCCAACTCCTGACTCCCTTACAATTTTCCCCGAAGAGAATGCCCTCACTGTATCATCTGCACCTGAACCCGTCTCAAGAAAGAGTTATTTTAGTATTGTATTGTGAATAATTCTGTCAATATAAATGATACATGTTTCATACATATATGACATTCTGAAGGTAATTAGATGTACCGTCTGGAGATTATAAGAGATATCGGATTGCACATTTTGACCTGGGAATCATACTGTGCCGAGCACCTAGTAGGTGTTCAATTACATTTGCTGAGTGAATAAATCCACGAACAGTGGCAGCAGATAGGCACAGAAGTGGGTGAGATCACCCCAAGCAAGCGAGTAAGATGAAAAGAACCATCTTCTGAGCCAAGGACAGAACACTGATGGGATATCAATGTTGAAGAGATGGGAGAAGAAAGTGGATGAGCCCCAGGAAAAAATGCAGAGAGGTTAGAGAAAACCAGGAGAGAAATGAAGTCAAGGAAATCAGGGCAGGGAGGATTTCAAGGAGGAACTAGTATTCAATGCTGCGGGGAGGCCGGCCATTCACTGAGCGCAGAACTGCTGTGTTTAGCAATGAAGAGGCCTCGGTGCCCTTGTCAGCGCAGTTTCCGTGGAGGGCTGGGACGGGGACTGGGTTGCAGCAGCAAAGCCGCGTTCCCAGCTGATCTCCGGCATGAGGGGAGGAAATGTCATCGAGGTTGTCTCTGGGGCACTGCCATCCCCTGGCGTCTCCCTGACTCCAGAAGTGATCAGGGTACTGCACGCTGCTTTGCGGCTCCCCCAAACCCCACAGTGGCTCCCCCGCCTGCCTCCTCCCCAAGACTCCACACCCCCACACGTCTTCTCCTCTCAGTGTGCTCAGATGGGGATCAGTTTGAAGAAACCAATTTACACTGGAATATAACTTACAGGTAACCCTCCTTGGCCCTTTAGGTAATTTATCTTTCAAAAGGTACGTATTAGCCCAAATCAAATTTTCAGGAGCTGAATTTTGCTTTGTGTGTGGTGAGGATGGGGACACAGGAAGGTGAAGCTTGGAGCAGAGGCCTTTAAATCCACAGAGAAGGGGCAAGGAGAGTGAGTGACCCTCCCAACCTCCCTACTTTAGAGGGAGAATGTGGCCACAGCGAGGTGACCCTGCCCCACTGGTTTCCCATATGGGGCTTGAGACCTGGGCCCCCTTGGCCAGCTTCTCACCCTTTGTGATAAATTACAATCTCTTCCAACTGAGCTGTGAACTGTTTCATAGACCCTCGGGGGCTCTGGGCCCAGAACATAAACATACACTGAATGACCGGATGATGGATCAGGTATTTCTTGTACTCAGTTCTAGACCATTTATTGTTTTGTTCATTACGTGTCACTGGGGCTGTTCGCACTCGGTGGGCCTGCGCTCTCTCAAAAAAGCATTTTCACGACTTTATGCCAGTGTTTCTTAAACTTCAGTGACTTTTATTTATCACGTAGGACACTCATTTAAAAATGATGATTTGAGGAAGACTTTCAGGCATGCTGATGAAAATCGGTCTGGGATGGGGCCCAGGAGTGTCCCCAGGTGATCCAAGGACAACCACTAGACTCTCTTAGGTATTGTTGGTGAGACTTTAATGATAAGGACTCACTCTGTCTAAATCAGATTAGAACGGGCATTAATAAGCAGCAGGTAACATACAACTGTATCACATAGCACAACAATGAAATACAGTGAGAACAACATTCGCAGGGAGAGCCAACAGCTATGCTTTGCGGGAACCTGTCAAATGTGTTAGTGGATTCTCTCTCCATAGCCTTGTGTCCTCGCGAATGGAGTCATTTATTGTAAACACAGACTTGGGAGGGTTTCTATCCTTGCAGGGGATTTTTCTAGTTCTTTTGCAAAGGAACTCCTCCTGTCTTGGCCTCAGGAGGCTTTCCCTACAGGCCTGGCTGCTGCCCTCCCCAATATAACTTTTTGCGCTCAACCAGACGCCTGCTGGAGAGCTGCTTTCCCCCAGGCTTCCCCCTCCACTTCCAACTTGCTATGAAATCACTGTGGAGGTTCTGCTTCTTATCATAGACCTGCCCTGGCTACCTCATGTAACACTTCCAGGAAAGGCATGGGTGTCTCTGGGTGCCCTGCGGTCCTGGCTATATTTGATGTTCCCAGTCATTTCTTGACCCACTGAGCTTAGGGCTACCGCAGGTCTGATTGGGCCCGGTACAGGGCCTCAGTGGGGAGTGATAAAGAACAATGAATAAATGTCACCACAGACTCTCTGCACTCCTGGTGGACCCCATGCCTGGCAGAGATCACAATCTAGCAGCCCCTACTGAACCCAATCCCCCAAAGTCGTTTTATTAGGCACAGTTGTTTATAAGGCTTTCAACTGTCTTTGGAGGAAGCTCCAACTCTCCATTCTTTAAACCACTCCTGGCTCATTCACACACTCACATGGTCTGTCTGCCTGTGGACCTTTGGATTTGCATCCTGTCATAGCTGCTACTACTACTACCCAGCCCTACTGCATACATTAGAATTTCAATGGCCTTAGTTTAGGGGGCAGGGATTAAGGTACCAGTGCCTCAAGCCAAAGGTCACTCTGGGACCTGGACGGCAGGGCAGAGCACCTGTCGGTGACAACCCCAGGCCAGGGCTTCACCCTGGGTTACAGGTCTGGCCTCGGGGAGCAAAGTGCTACTCCCTCCCAATATCTGCTCCCTCAGCACCTCCCCAGGCCCTGGCCAAGTGGAGCCCAGAATGTCCCTCGGGATTCCATCCCAGCCACATCAGGGAGCCCTCCTGGATACCTCCCGTTACCGTCCGTCCAAAGGGCTGGCTGGATACAACGGTTACCTTCTCCCCAGGATCTTCCCTATCTCCTCTGTCGGAGCCCTCTCCCTCTCACTAAAACGTACAGCCTATTATATTATCCACACTTCTCTTAACCTCCTTATTGGTCTCTATTTTGTATTAGACTTTGCCCTCTCATCCCTCTATGCCTTTGCGCTTGCCCACCCAACCCCAGCTTTGCCTGGATAACTTCTTACATTTCAAAGCTCAACTCACATGCCTCTTCCTCCAAGATGTCTCCTCTCACTGCTACCTTCCCTCCCATCCTACCCCAACCCCCAGGGGAAAGGGCTCTTCCCACGTACTGTCATTACCTTGTGCTTACTCTGCACAGCAAGTGCTCTACGTGGGGAACTACAGCCAGGCTCTGAATGACCAATCTCTGTATCCCTTACAGAGATTATATGGCTTAACAACGGGAGCCTAGTTATGAAGGTGATGCATAAATAATATTGCGCCATACAAATATATCATATTATCTATTAATTTATTCATCCAACAAATACTTACTGAACACTTACTTTGTGGCAGGCCCACTGCTAGGTGTTAGAGATAAAAATGTGAACAAGATAGAAACATGAAAGCTACATTCTAGGGGGAGAGATGGCCACAAGACAGTCACTAGGTAAAGAGAATAAATGCAAATTGTGGTAAGTCTTAAGAACTTATCAGATCATCAGACAGGCCACTATGAGGAGCTGACAATGTAAGCAGAAACCAACACTATGAGAAGGAGCACTTAAGGAAATAAAAAAGAACAATGCAGGCAGAGGGGGAAAGTCTGTGCAAAGGCCCTGGGGTGGAAAAGAGCTTGTGTGCTGACTGCTCCTCCATTATATGGAGGAGGGCGGAGGTGGTGACGTTCAGTAAGCAAGCAGACTAGCAGCCAGATCTGGGCGGGAACTCTAAATCTGGAGGAGCTCAAAATCGCATGTTGGAGAGAAATATAAAAGGACAGCCAAACTACTGCAACTTGAAGCAGCTGTTTTTGATAAAAATGAGACATACACATATATTAATGATAAAAGCTAATTTTATTGAGCGCATGAGAATCTATGTAGGCTAAGTATTTTATATGCGTGATCTTATTTATTCCTCATGTGAAACTCACGAGTAGCTGCTATCATTATCCCACCCTATTGTTAAGAAAGCTGAGGCTCAGAGAGGTTGAGTAACTTCCTTACAGCCACCAGGAAGAGGTAAAAATCAGTATTTGAATCTGATCTGTTTGATGCCAGTATCTGTCATGCTACCTTGCCTCAGAGACACACAGTGTGCTTGAACTTGAAGAAATGTTAATGCTTACTCTTCCTAATCCTTCATTTTAGTGCCAAGGGCAGCAAATTCCAGAGGAAGGAAGTGACTTGCTCAGGTTTCATAGTTGGGTGGATGTTTTGGCCATTTGGGCCAACCATCCAGAGGTCAATCTCTCTGCTTCAGGTCTTCTATTAAGCCATGAGAACTCTGGAACTAAGAGGAAGAAAAATCCTCCCAGACATCGTATAATGTGGTTTGGAGGCCCAGGGTATTCTGTGTGGAGTACTAAAACCCCTCCTCCAGGAATAAGGCCCATCCGCTCGTGGTTTCCACTGGCCCCGTTTGCTCCAGCTCCTATGATGCCACCTGAAATTTACCCTGTATCTATGAACGTCTAGAAGATTCTCACGTGAAACACTGCTGGAAAAAACACAACGTCTCTTCATCCTGATGGGAGGTGGGGGAGTAGAGATCTGCAAGGAGCACCACCCCCCCAGACCAGGCGAGGGGTCAACAAGAGTTTCTGTGTGCTGCTGGGGCATGTTTGGTTGCTGCTAGTTGCAGGGTGTGGGGTGTCAGAATCCTAGTTTGAGAGCCTATGCATGCCCAGTGCTTGGGCTGTAATGGAGTAGAAGTAACCTTCAAATCAGACCTAGTCACTAAGTTGTTCAGGTAAGGTGACACGTTGAACATTAGGGTACAGGGCTAGACTGGTCACTGAGGAGGGAGTGACAGAGTGGAAGGACAAGGGAAGGACTTCCTGTTTAATAAAGACAGATGGGCCCGGCCATGCAGAGCGCTGGCCCTACAGGTGCAAGCGGGACTAGCAATGCAGCGGGGTTTGGAGGGAGCACTGCAGAAGGCTCACTCACGGCGCATGGACAGTCTTTAACACCTGGACACGGTTCATGGCGAGCAGACAGAAACCAGCCAAGGAGGAAGGAGGAGCACCCCCAACAAGTCACCCGCTTCACACTTCTCCCCTGCACTGTGCTGGACCCATGTCTCCCTGAAAGAATTTCATGAGCTGAATGCTCCATTCTGAATTTGAGGAGAAAGAAAAGGGTTTGCAGTTCTCAGGAGAAAATAATTCCCCTGACCCATCTGTGCCAAAGTTCTCATGCCATTCGCAGGTGGTGCTGAGTCTCTGGCTTCAGGATCTAGATTTCTGTTTCAATCTTTTGCCCATCACTCTAATCTGTGTTAACCTGCTTTCTGCTCATTTTTATTCTAATAGCAGCTTCCTGCCGATTGCCCCAAACCACACCACACCCACTTTCTTAAACAACCAGAAATCAGCAGGTGTTAAAAGAAAAGTGTTAAAGACACATTAGCACATGCTTTAAGCTTTCTAATTGGTATAATCAGAAGCAGTAAAAAGAACACTGGAAGGAGTGCCTTACAGAGAACTGAGCCACTCTCTAGGGAGGTTTGTGTGGGGAATGCGTGTTTGCCCGCACAGACGGTTCTCAAACTCATCCTTCACCATGTGGAGGGCTCCTGGGTGGCTGATGTTGGAAAGGCAGGAGAAAGGAGCTCGGCGAGGGGGAGGGCTCTCTTATCTGTCTTGTACCTCTCCCAGCAACTCACAAGTCTAGCCCCAGCTGATTTTATGTCCCAGTCTGCTTCAGCCATCATCGAGGCCTCCTCAGGTTCCACGATAATCCATCCAGAGGTGTTTTCAGTTTTATTTTGCTTTGTTTTTTATTGGAAGACACTCTCTGTCCACTTTCCCAGGTCGTGATTATTCCAAAGAATCTGTGTGGTTCTAGCCATGTGACAGCACATCTTTTGCCCCTGCACCTCTCACCTGTGAGGCCAGGACGCGGGGGGGGGGGCAAAGCTCTATTCTAAATCAAAGCCTCAATATCTTCCTCTGTAAAGTGGGGAGATGCTGACTAATTGGTCTGAGAATGGGTTCAGCCGTGTGTAAATGTTCCCTGCTGACGCGAATGTTCAGCTGTGGTTAAGTACTACTATAGTAAAGATTCTCGAGCGTCGCTTGCCCGTTTCCAGGTCTGGGAGCTCTCCACCCTCAACTGTACCAGAAGCAAACCTAACCCTTGCCCTAGTCAGAGTTCCAGGGAAATGGAGGCCAATGAGAAAAGTTGTCATTTTCCACCTCTTTCAAGTCTGCTACCCAATTTCAGCCAAATAAAGCTGTTTAAAAAAACAAACGAACTGAAAAACTCTCATTGTCAATGTGCCAGAGGCAGAAACGTGGCTGATCCTCTTCCTCTGGAAGAGTGTAGTGAGGTATTCACGCTCTAAGATTGCTCCCTGTGTCCCCGGGTCTGACCATAAGGTGACACAGGTCCACTGGCCTAAAAAGATAGCAGGACCTTCCACCTGTGCATCCTGACTTGTCCTCAATGCCACCTTTAAAACAAAACACTTTCTAAAATCAAGTCTGCTCTGAAAGAACAAAGATTTTCAGGACAGAGATTTGCCATCCTGCAGATAGTCAAAAGAGCATGTCACAGGCTGAAGGGAGCTCCCAAAGAGAGTTCCAGAAATGACATGGGTGCCAGTAGGACAAAGGTGAAAGGACGCAGTCTTCCAAAGGATGGCTGTCTCTGAGAGACCAGCCTGACTTAGTTGCATAAAACCTGGTGTGTTTGTTCATCAGCCAGGTCATCTTACAGTCTCACAAGCTCTGAAACACAATTGCCATTCACCAAAAGAAGAGACCTGCTTTCTAAATCAGACAGGCCTGGGGACAGGGCATTTGGAGGGAGCTACTCTACGTTAAGAGAGAAAGAGAGCTTGGAGAAGAACCAGAACCATTGCTCCTAGAAGTCGGGGGCTGGCTGGCCAGAGAAGGAAAGTGGCAGACGGGTGGGTTCAGGGGAGCAAGGATGGAAACTGACTTATCCATTTCCGGACAGCAGCCTCCAGCCCTCGTTCCCACCCTCTCTCACAGAACTTTCCTTCTGGGGCATTCAGAACATGGAGCAGAAATGAAACAGAAACGAAAGCAGCACAGGGAAAGAAAGAACGAACTGGAAACCAAAACCACAGCCTCCCAGCATAGCCCTTTCCTTGTCCTCCCCAGACACACCCCGCTGGCCTTTTCTATCACCCCTTCTTTCCCCCAGGGACAGGCTGGGTGAAAAACAAGTCATCTTTTTACTTAGAAAAAAAAAAAAAAGTAAAAAGTCATTATAATCACTGTCGCTGCATCTGTGAGTAGCAAACCAAAGACGGAGTCCTGTCCCAAACACGGTGGCCGGTCTAACCTCAATGCCTCAGTCACCCCAACTATGAGACACAGGGAGCTTTTCCAAATGAGGAGACAGAGGAAAGAGAAGAGGGTGACCCAAGAGCGGCGGTGATGGTGCGGCCGTGTGCGCCTGCTCTGTCTGACTGCAGCTGGCCGGGAGGTGGAGTGGTTCCTCTCCTTTGCGCATGTCAGTCCCTACTGTCAATACCACTCTTTCGCCTCCTCAAGCCGCACCCCGACCTCTCTCCAAACTTTCACAGGATCCCCTACTCTCCAGCTCCTGTCAGGGCAGGTGGACTCCTGGTTTAAAAACCACCCGCTTCCTCCAGGAAATAGTCTTTGGTCAAAACTCATCTGCACACAACCCCACCTCACCCCTCCTCCTCTTTCCCCTTAAGTAACAGTCGCTTTCTGGAAAGCCCAGTGCTGTTTGAATACACACACACACACACACACACACACACACACACACACACTGACAGTCACCCTGCAGGCATGCCCCTGGGCTTTGCCAACGCAGGAGCTCCACTCCCGCAGGGCAGGCTGCTCTCCCCCAGCACTTGGCAGGCTGTCATGGCCAGGGACACTAACGAGGCCCCCTGATTTATGTGGAGGAAAATCCTGTGATGGCTCAGGCACTAGTGCCAACCTGAGAGTAGCCAGGGAGGTCACGGAGAGCCAGATGGAGAACACCCTGAGGGAGGGGAATTGCTTGGGACTTGAAACTAAACAGGAAGGGCTCTGAGGGTCCCCCCTCATTAGCCTGCAAGGTCAGGGGCAGCCCGAAAAAGCCAGAGGGTTATTTGGCCATTCTCTCTAAGTAGGTGTGTATGTAAGTACTACACAAGTGTCCTGTGGATGCCCCTAATTCAATCTGAACTGATTTGCAGGTGTCCTAATGGACAGCTCTGTCCCCCGTCAGGGCTGAGGGCGAGTGAGGAGTGGTCCTTCACATCCAAAACAGGGAGTTGCCCTTCAGCAAAAGAGTTCTGAAGCCTGAGCTTCTTACAAAGGAAAGCAGCCTATGGTCTAGAGATGAGATGACATTCTCTTTCTGGGCAGGGAATCAGGGTGGGGTGCGTCACAGCACAAGGTTCAGACCTTGCCTCGGGCTCCAGGCCAAGAGGAGGTGCTGTGCAAATCCTGGCACACAAATTGCTAGTGATGGGAACAGATGAAATTCCAGCTCAGAACAGCACAGAACAGTCTGAGAGAAGAAAGGGAGAAAAATGCCTCAGTTTTAGGGGTTTTGGGTAGCTCTCAAAACCAAGGCTGGTCCTCTCTTGACCTAGAACCAGTGGGGGGTGGGGAGAGGAGGGAGGTTCTGAGAGAGAAAAATGGAGCAGGGCCATCAAGACACACATTTGGATTATGTCAGTAAATTCTCCAGAAAAACATTTGTCCTAGCTGAGTCACCACAGCTCTGACAGAGTGCTCCCGTCTGGGTTCTGGGAGAAATAGGGCTGGCTGTCAAACTTGCTCAATTTAGAAACAGTAACACCCCTCCTTGGTGAGACCGAGTCCACTCCCGGTTCCCTGGCAAGCTCCTCCACGCTCTGTCCCCTGGCAGACGGCTCTGTCACACAGCCAGTGCCACCCTCTCCGGGCTGGGCACTCCCTATCGGTGCAGCCCCTTACGGTAGAGAAAACACATCCTGAAGGAGACCTGGGTCAGGCCTCAGTGACTTCATGTCTGGAAGAGAGAGCCTGGCTTTGGTCCCGCAGGGTCTGGGGGGTGAGACACTGCCCTTTTCTCCCCTTAGGGAGTTCCCAATCGAATTGAATTCAGCCAACCTGCAAGGTGCTACTCTGCAAACTCACCCACCAAACGAGTCACATCCCTGTCCTCAAGAGGTTCACCACCTATCAGGGAGCGAGCCTTGTGGGCAATGAGAACTCCGGGAAGAGGCTGAGCCCATCATCCCGACATGATGACTTTTCTAGATTCAAAAGTCTTTCTCAGATTTTGTTCAAATGATTTCCTTCTGCTTAGCTGATGCTGGACTTTTAAGAAAGAACTTATTAAGAAGCCTTTTTATCTAAAGCAATCCAAGAAGAGATGAGATGGAGAGGAACAGTCAAGAGGGAGACATTCTTCTTTTCGTAAAAGCCCCAGTGGCTAACTGGTGCGGAAACTATCTGCAACGAGTGAGTGTATTCACCAAGGTTATACTCTCAGCAACAAAAAGCCCTAGTAGTGATGTGTTTCTTGTTTTCTTGTGTTCAGCTTTCATGTTTAGAGAAAGAAAATCGTGTCTGCAAGGGAAGGTTTGAAAAGACAAAGACTTTTATGTTCCATGTTTGTGGCTAATGAAAATTTTGAGGGAGACAGTAGAAGTTCCAAGAGGTAAGTATGCTTGGGGCGTTGTGACTTCAAATCTACCCAAGACTGAAGACAAACCAACAGGAAGGATCCTTTTTTTAATTTTGAAAAAGGTTTGATTTTATAAAAGGAAGTTAAGAATTGGTATAGCACATTACTTAGGCATTTGTTTTCCCTTAAGAGAACATCATTACAAAATTCCCAGTTTCAACTGGGAATTCTTACATACCCAGGCTATTTTCACAAATGTTACTTTATTGAATATTTATTATAGTTCTCTGATAAAGATTATATTAAACCCATTTTGTAGTTTAGAAGAAAAATAGTTGTTGCTTAGTGGTTACTTAAATTTCAGTGTTTCAATCAAATTTTAAAAAGTAAAGCCTCCAAAATCCAAGGTCTAATGATGAGAGAGCAGAACATTACCGTGGGAAATCTCACAAAACCCAGCTATGCCTTCCAGGGCAGCTGAGCTGAGGTGCTCCACCACTGGGTGGCAGCATTCCAAACTTGCCAGAAGGGCATAGTAAAGGCAATCTCTCTAGAAAATTAGTATCATAACATAAAATGTCAGTATCCAATATATGCTAAAAACATACAGCCTCAAGCAGCAGTGAAGGGTACCCCATAAGACCTGACCAATGACAGGTGAAGAGAGAAATACAAAACATGCTGCAAATAATCACATAAGAGAGAGAGAAACAGCCCCAAGTCTGGAACCCACCAAGCGGAAAACACCCTTCTTCACTTGTCCTAGGCTATCTCTCTAGCGTCTATATTCAGGGAACTCCCTTCTTTCCAACATCCCAGCAAAATGAATATGAACTAAATTTAAATAATCCTGATTCCGTAGCATGAATTCCAGAAAAACTTGAATGTACTGGACTTATTTCACCTGACATGCTGAAGTTTACCTAACCTAAGTGGAACCAGACACATCAGCTTCCTAATAAGCCTGCTATAGATGAGCCATACACTTCAGGAGCCTTAAAAAAAAAAAAAATTTAAATGGCTACATCTAAGCTTCAGAGACTCATTCGACATTGTCACCCAGGAGACAAACTCCAAAGAAGCCTCGTTTTCTTGGCAGAAGGCAGATAAGGACCTCAATTCAGATGAGCACAGAGGAGGTTAAAACTACTTTGGGCCAAGCCAGGAACTGACTGAGCAACCAGCCCAGAAGCTGAAACACACCCAAAGGCAAAACTGAAAACTCATCAAGGGCAAAAACAATTAGGTCTTTCTAGATTTCATATCAGACCTGAACTTGAATGTGTGATTCCCCATCAAGAGGCCTATTAGTTAGGAAAGTAAAATGAATCCTGACCTGGGAGACCCCACAGGGCAGGTCTTACGACCAATTACTTCACTCTTTTCAAATCCAGGGTCAGGGTTAGGTGCAGTACATGTGGCCCTGCATTAGGGTTTCTTGATGACGATGGCAACAGCACTCCTTGCACAGTGGGGCCTAGGCAACGATGAGCAAATAAACTTCATTTTGGAGAAATGTAAAGGCATACTGAAAGTTTAAATGGGGAAATTTGGAAAGCAATTTGGCAACGTGTATCAGCAGCCTTAAAAAATAAAATGTCCATGATGGCCACAAATTTATCCCAAAGCCACCATCTAAAATGTAGACAAAGGTTTACACACAAAAATGTTTACTGAGAGTTATTTATAGCAATGAAGTTTGGGAAATAACTTAGACGTCTAACGATAGGGGTAAAATATGGTACATCTCCAGATATATTGTTAGGCATAAAGAAAAGTTTTTAATGTTAAGAAAATATTCTTATGGTACAATTCTAAGTGGAACAAAAAAAGAAGCACAATTAAATAAACAGTATGACTCAATTCTGTGTTTAAAAAGCTCTAAAGAAAAAAGATGAAGGAAATATATCAGTACAGTGTTACTACCTCTAGACGATAGTTACAAGCGTTTTCGTTTTAATTCTTTATGTCACACTCATTTTCTTAAATAAAGAAATACTTTTCTAATTAATAAAAGAAGTCAAGACTTGATCACACTATTGGGCATATATATTCATTCATCCAGTATTTATTGCAAGCCTGCGAGGTTTTACTGACCTTCCTGCTATTACTATGCTTCCCAACGGCTCTAATCCTAATGTCAACCATTACCCCAAGCCTGACTGTGATGAAGCAGTGCGAGAACAACGAGAGACAAGGGACAACGGAAGATCCCTACTTTCAAGCCAGGCCAGGAAAAGAAACTGCCATTGGCCCCCAGCCCCTTCTGTGCGTCAGTCAAGTCCAGGGCCAGCTAGGTGCCTTCCACGAGTTATCCTGCCACCCTCACTACCATCGTACTTGGTAATAGCTTCATGCCTATTTTACAGTGAGGAATTTGCCAGCAAGCATGCACATTTCTCCTTCTAGAAGGGAGGGTGCTGGGGTTCCTTCAATCTTCCTGGGCTGGAACCCCCTGCATAATTTCCAAGGGTCAGTATTTTTCCTCGATCCCCCTCTTTCCTTCTCTATGAGTTCACCGTTCCACACCCACCGAGTCCAAGTCCGTTCTAAGGGCCACAGTGAAGACTCTCTCCGTCAGGAATCCGCGTGTCCAAGGCTGGGTCCTTGATTTATCACGTAAGGCATTCACTGGTTCCTGGAATACGAGGGCTGCTTCTCATAGTTATTTCATGACCGCATGGTTTCCGCCTCTGATTGTCTAGGTTATTGTTCCCCAGGGAATCACAAATGTCTGTCTCTGCATTTGAAGCATCACGGCTGGCTCTCCCCCAACCGCCACCGTCCAGCCCCCCCATTGCCTATCATAGGATTTCCATGAGCCCCCTCAGGACTGTGCCAGTGCAGACCTGTCTACTTGACGGTAACATGGTTCAAGGAAGTGAACCAGACTCAAAATACAGATCAGCTGCCCGCTAACTAACGCCAGAACCGTGCTTCTGACGCCAGGGCGGTGCAGAAGATAGAACCAGGCAGGTGACCGAGGGAAAGAAACATCACACACAGAAGGAAACTGAACCAGATGCCCATCCCTAGAAAACAGCAGAGACCAGCCCCAACCAATCGGGGCTTTGAGTTCAGGGTCCCTGCTACTGAGGTCTTACTCATCTCTTTAGTTTCCAGGTCTTAAGGACTTTTGTTTTACGGACAACACTTGGTATAATTTGGTCACTAGCGCATAGCTGACTATCACCAACAGACGAGCATAAATGAGCAGCGTTTACTTGCATAAAACTGCACACAGACCCCTGAGGGAGGTCTGCGGACTCGCACACCATCCCCATGGTCTGCACATCCACGGTCACCACGGCTGCCCCAGCCAGCAGAAAGAAGCCCAGGGTTAAAGCACTCACCACCTGCATTTCCCACCTGCCCCAACCTTCACACTCAGGATGCTAAGAGAACCTTCGAGAGAGCAGATTTATGCCCACCATCGTTACACTCGTCTGCCCCCTCACCTCCTTACCACCCGCCTTCATCGTCCTGTTCCGATCCAGTGCTCAGCCCATCTTTCAGAGCCTGCCTTCCCTCTCACCCACATGTATCCCCGGCACGCCAGCACCACTGTCTCCTTCACTCTGCTCTCCGCACTGCCTCAGCAGATGGAAGCTCATCCTCTACTGCTAGACCACCTGGCTCCCAATTATACTGGCTGTGTCCCCAGGTGAGTTACCTCACCTCTCTGAGCCTCAGTTTCCTCACGTTATAAAGTGAGAATAATAATACCCACCTCAAAGTGCTGGGAGAATCAAGTTACTGCACGCAAAATACTTAACACAGGGCAATAATATAGGTTAAAGACAGTCTTGATAACAGCTAGCACTCATTTATCACTTACCAGATCAGTCCCAGAGGTGGGAAGCATTAAGTCCTTTCTTCTCCCACTCAAAATTAGACGTGAAGAGTCACCACATTGCTCAATACCGTAGTAGTTCAAAAAAGCTACTCACGGAATACTACATATGGCACAGTACCATTTTTATAAAGCTCAAAACCAAATAAAACTAAACAATATATTGTTTATGAAAACCTGTGGTAATCCATACCAAAAAAAAAAAAAAAAAAAAAAAAAGAAGGATAAACACAAAACTCAGAATAGTGAATATTTTGGGGGGATGCAAAGGGGATCGAGCGGGGGACGACTCGCAGGTGGCTTCAGGAGCAGAGGTGATGTTCTGCTTCCAAAGTTGGGGGGGTGGGCTCTCAGGCGTTCATGTTATTATGCTTCATAACTTACATGTATGTCTATTCCTTCATATACTACAGACCTTACGGTATGTGTGGCGTATATATGATAATATTATTTATTATTATCATTAAGCTCCTTATTATCATTATTATTGAGCTCCTTCAGGAGACAGACTAACATGTACTGAGTGCCGGGTATTACAGAGAGACTGCTAGATCATTTTTTCACAACACCCCTGTGAGACGGACATTCTTTTTCCAAATTAAAAATAAGAATATTGGACTCAGAAATGTTGAGTAATAGATCCAAGTTCTCACCCTGTGCCGAATATCTTCCCCGTGCCCCTCCAAATCCATTCTCCATTCTCTCCCCTCCACCTGACGCCCAGGGAGGCTGACCCCTATGGACTGCCTCAGGGGGCTCCCCATCACCTGGATTCGGTGGCATTCAGTTAATGACAAACAATGACAGGAGGTCAGAGAATGGGAGGACATTCCATTGGGAACTATCGACTCTCCTTGCCCTCCCCATCATTTCATCTCCAGGAGTGGGTGGCACCTCTCTACCGAAGGCCACAGCTGCTGTCACCTCTCTCTCTCCAGATTCCAAGGTGCTCCTCGCCTTGCTCCTTCAGGCCCAGAAGTAGTACTGTCTCCCCTCCCTCTGTTTCGAGCCCTAGGATAACCCAGAAATCTACATCCTGTGGACGTCCCTGTTCCCTGCCTGCACCATGGTAGACTGTCCCTTCATGACACTCTTCTGAGATTACCCAGCTGGAATGGTCATGTGTTTCCTGAGTGAGACGGAGTGGGGCTTCGGTCTGAGCCCCCGCATCTCCCGTCCATCCTAAGAGGCCGCTCTTCCCGTTGCTGTGAGGGGTCTGCACGGCTCCAAGGAAGGTGATCACTACCGACGGTAGTTACTGCTGTGGTTTTATGTTCCTCAGCAGCAGAGCAGACGATCATTTGCTCTTTAGGGCCTGTGTTCTGTACAGCTAACAATACAGACACCTAACTGATATTGCTCAGAGATTTGTGTAGAATGTACGAACTGTAATAGAAATTATAAACCCTCTCTATAGAAGCAACAAAATAAATTAAAAATGGATGTGCAAAGGTATAAGTTTTAGGCCAAGGTTCTCATTGGTCCTGTTTTCTGGACCAACGGTCACTACTCCCCACATCCTCCTGTAATTGATGATCCCAGAGCAAAGGTTAGGATGTGAACACGTCTCAACAGGCCCTTAAAACGAAACACATTTGGTGAGGACAGTCTGGAGAGCGTGGGCTCTTCCATGCTGAATATAGTGGGAGGAAACTACTACAGTTTTCACCTCCTCATCTTTTAACTGTCTTTCGGACTCTCTCTGCTTATTTCTATTTTTCTGGTGATACTGCACACAGACAGTGCTGGCTATAAACCCAATTTATCTCTGGCTGAAATCAGTAGAACCAGAGCAAATGTTATCAAACAATAAGCTATGAATATTGGCACCTTGGTTTGATTGGCATTACAGAATATCCCATCTGAATTTCTTGTCATCGTTCCTCACCAATATGACACCTGCATTCCTTGCCAGAACACTTAGCATCTCAGCAGTGCTGAGGTAAGTGGCAGCTACATCAAGGGGCTAACAATTGGTGCCCTCAGGAGCAGCAAAAAGATGATCGTGACAAAGCAGGATAATACTGATGATGAAAAGGAGGAATTCAGTACAATAAAAAATAACCCAGGATTTCGTTACTAGATACTTAGAACTTCCTGTGTCAAGCATTTGGTCAATTCTGAATAACCGCTGTGGGTAGATTAGCCACACTGGGAGCTCTGCCTGGGCAACTGCTTATTCCCGGGTTAGATTGTTCTCTCCTGTCTCTCACTTTCTAGGGACCTTCATCAGCTGCTTGTATCTGAGTATTTCCTTTCCACTCCTTTCGTGTACAAATAAGTGCAAGCAGATAGCAGGCCAGAAAAACAAAAAAGCTAGATAAGTGTAGGATGGATGACAGTCAAAAAAGAGAACTCGCGAACTCACCAAGATCCTTATCCAGGCCCTGGCTCATCGAAGGCACTCGATAAATATTTGCTGAATTGAGTGAACACAATTGTTAGGAAGGTGAATTAGAAGACTTTTGAGGCCCCTTCCTACCCTGATAGTCTATGACTCAGCACAAAATGACAGAAAGTTTGGAGAAGACCCAGGAGATGGATGCTCAAACTCATCAGGAATAAGAAAAGGAAGTTGGAAAGGACTCATCTCAGGCTGAGTGACTAGGACTGTTCTAACCTGTCACACCCCAGAATGATTCTTGGTCCCAAGTGATGCCCCAAAATTCCCACCCAGCATCTAAGGGGAACAGAAGCAGTTCTCTGAGGATTTAAGATATAGACAAGATCTGAAGTGAAATTCCAGGCCTTAACTTATTTAGGGAGCCTGAGAAAAAGAGCGTATGTTGGTGGGGGTGGTAAAATTCTGTTTTGAGGTCCTAGATTTTCTCATATATGTTCCCCCCCCCACCCCCAGTATCATTGAAACACAGAATTCAGGGCAGGAAAGCCTCATAGACATGATCTAATCCAGCCTCCAGTCCAGTTGAGGAATTCTTACAGCATCCCTCACAGAAGGTTATGCAGCCTCCAGTGACCGGAAGCTCATTTTCTTCCAGAGGCAGCACCATTCCTGCTGGATGCTCCCACAGGGGTAGCCTCTTTCTTCATTTCAGAGTCCTGGTCTGACTTTTACCCACTGACACAAGCAACACAGACCATGCCTGTTTCCTCCTCTTTGGGGCAGCTCTCCTGACACCTGAAGTTAGGAATCACTTTGTTTACATTTTCACTCCTGCCAGAAAACATCCTTCAATCCATGAACCGCAGACACAGTTTGCGGACCCCTCAACGTGCTGCTCCCCTGACAATACGCTAAGTGGTCAATAAAGTTCTCAAAATGAGGCTGGAAGAGTTCAATGTCGCAGAGTTGAATGCAGTGGTCCAGCATGGCCTGGCTTTCACAGAGCATAGTGAGACTATTTCTTTCCATTCATTTCTACATTATCACAAGCATCTGTTTAATCACCTATTCTAGATCCTATTTCATCACTTACTGGGCCTTACTTGCTTATCTTCTGCTGCCGGGTCCACCTATGCACCCGGCACAGTCATATAGTACACTGTCCTTTAGGGTCACTGGTTTGGCACTGGGTAGGGAAATTCACAGATTTTTCCTAACTTTCTCAAAATGTCTCTTTCTTCTCCCCATGGATGCTCAATCTGCCTAGTATATAGAGACTCTAAATATGAATGAATACACTCTAGGTCCCAGCTGATCACCTGCTTGTGAGCCAGCTCAAGAACACTTCAGTAACTTCACTCAACAAAATCCAGCATGGAAAAAAAAAAAGGAATGAATAAATGCATGAATAAGTGAATGTCAAGCGTCTCCCATGGACGACCACACCCGTCCGTGAAGCACACTCCACCCCCACAGGGACCTGTTTTAGTAGCTGCCTGGGCCAGCACCCAGAATAGCTCATTTCTTCCCATCAGGATCATCCACCTGGTCTCGCTATTCCTTTCCATAGTCTCCTTTCTTTCCCAAGGCCATGGCTAAGCAGGAGAGCGGCAAACACTATCTGATCCGCTGCATTCTTCAGTTTCCCTCCCCAGACTTCACTGTCTTTGGAATAATTCTGTTCTAGGTTGTGTTTCCAACTGTTGTCATGTGTGAACGTGTGGCCCCAGAATTAGGAAGGGATGGGAGAGCAGGACTGGTCAGTAAGCTCGGGAGGCGGCCAAGTACTCACGCTCCTGGTATACCCAGGCCCCTCGGGAGAGAGGCAGCAGGCATCCCCGAACAATTATTCCCACTGAAAGCGGCAACAGGATTCTTGCCTCCCACCTGCCAGAACCTGGTAAGAACCTTCTCTCTTCTCAAGAGCACAGGAGGAAAGGCTTGTGCTCAGCCTGCATCTAGTACATTCCTTCAGTGATAATGTGCTGTTTCTCCTTTTTCATGACCTTCCTTTCAGCCCATCTCGGGTTTCATTCCCCTTCACCCAGCAGAAATCTTCTTCTTTTTAATTGCTTCCAATCTGCTTTATCCCATCTTTGCCTAACAAATCAGAACGAAGAATTCTTCCAGGTCTTTTACCTTCTATTCTAAAGAGAAGATGAGCATGCATTATCTGCAGGGATACGATCAACACACCAGAAGGGAAAATATGCCTTTCATATCTCCAGGGATCCCAGTTTCTTCTGGATCTAAAAGAGCTGAGAGTCTGCTATGGGTCCCCAGGAAAACTTTGCTTATAAATTGATTTAGAAAATGCCTGGTTTTATGCCTGTTAGTGTACCTGGGAAGGGTGCTTTTAAAACTGCTTAGCCTCCAGGTAGCTAAATTGCTAAATTACCTAAATCAGTCATGGGTTATTCAGTCCATATCCTTGCCTCTGAAACAGATGGGAATATATCTTCTGTATAAAGACCTGGAGAAAACAAAATCTTCTATTCTATTTTTCAGTCCAAAGTCTCATGCACAAAGTTTAGAAGTTCTTCTTTGAATCTAACCTAAATCCCGTTTGTTGAAGCTTAAGACCTTTTATCTTCTTTCGGTCCCGGTGGATATCATAAAGAAAAAAAAAATAGACACAATTCATCGTCTATTTGTTCACAGCCTTCTGCTTGGAGCTCCTCAGGGCTCCTCATTCTATTCAATATCCTTCCAGGCATTTGACGCCAGCTCTTAAATCCCCATTACCACCTGCCCGTCACCACCCAACAATCCCTTTATATTTGTCTCTCCTGCAGCTCTTTCAAATGGAGTGCTTGCCTCACTTGACACCTGCGTGAAGAACTTAATCAGCTAATCGTGTTCAAGAATTATCCAGGGTTTCCCAGCAAAGGTGGTGCTGCATCTCCAGCTCCTCTCTGTAATTTACTAATTCTCCTATAAAATGCACAGACACAAGATGAAGGTTCTGCAAGCCCGAGGCACCACTTCTGATTTGCCACAACACACACTCGAGAGCCCCACTAAGAGACAGAGAACAGAGTTCTAGCTGGAGGAGAGGAGGGCGGGGAGAGCCCTGGGGCAGGAGGCAGGGAAACATGGATTTGCCTAGCTTACTTTTCAGAGCTCTTCTGGCTCTCACATTCTGATTCTTGGAGCAGGCAAAGTCTTCTCTTCTCCCTCCTTAAAAGATATAGACCGCGTCCTTGGCATGTCTCCCTCCACCAACCTCCATGGCCAGACCCACCTAGAGACCCTCAAAAACCAGTTTCTCAACCTTTTTAAAAATTATCATCGTCCCTTGCCCCCAAAGAGACTTTCTGTACTTTTTTCCTGAATCGCCCACCCAATGCAATTTTAATACTACAAATATGCTGTATATCTGTTTACATATATACGTAGAGCTGTGCTTAATACATAAAAGAGCAAGTTTTTTTTTGATACCCCCAAGAACCAATCCCCCCCCCCTTGGTACTTGGCACTATTACCCCCGTTGAAAATGCATGACCTAGACTGAGCTGACGGCTAACTCCTGAATGAAACGAGTTATTTGACCCAAACTCCAAAAGCCACAAACATATTTTTAAGCCAGAGGTTTTCAAAATAATCCATCACACAAGCCAGAGTGGAATCAGCCAGAGTTCCCATTTCCCCAACGTCAGTTACAGCTTCCAGGGCCACACAGCCTCCTGTTCTGGGCCCCTCGCAGTCCTCAGCCTGGGGCCTGTACCTCTGCCCACAGCTCCCACTCCATTCATATGAATCCCAGAAGTAACCGTGGGAATGAGGTGAACAACGGCTGATGACGGTTCAGGAATGATGAGAATCCACTACAAGGGCAGAAACAACCCGGGCCTCTGGCAGGGTGGAGGCTCATTCCGACTCACTTGCATCAGCCCAGGTGCCCTCCCGCCTCCGCTGCAGGACATACCCCCTCACCTTACCTGGGCACGCTGGCCAAATAGGTCACGAGTTTCCGTAGGTCTTCCTGTCTTATTCTGTCATGATTGCTGCGAGCAGGGAAGGTCAGGATGGGTCCACCTCGCTTATCACGGCCCCCTGCAGGGAGGGAGAGGAGGGAGCATAAGAAAACCAGCCAGCAAGGGTGCTGTTGAGGGAGAAGAATGCCGGCTGAGTGCTGGATGCAGCAGGCAGATATACGGTGCCCAGAGAAATCTGGCCCCTGCTTAGGACAAGGGCATGGGGTTTGGAAGTGGGTAACGTGTGTTCTTGGGCAAGACTTGACTTCTCTGGTGCCTAATCTGCAGCATGCAGATGGAGATAAAAATGCCCACCTTCCAGGGTTGCCGCAAGGACTGATGACATGGCACACTGGAAAGCACTTTGCAAAGTGAGTATCTTCCCAGATGTGAAATGATAAGGAACGTGGTATCACCGCTCTTCTTGATGAAACAAACCATTGAAAGTGCTAAGGTCTTTGGAAATGTAACCTTCCATTCACTTCTCTGCAAGGGTTCTGTGAGGTGGGAGAAGCCCTTAAAGCATCCACCCGGGATGTCATTGCGGGGAATGACAGAAAAGAATTAAGTGCTTTCTACACAGCCAAGGATCCACCCCTGACTGCCTGCCTCAGGTGTCACCTGTCACTCCTGCTGGAGGAGCACATGAATCTATCGGAAATGAGGATACTCACGGTCTGAATCACTACAAATGCCTTGGTACACACTATGATTACAAATGTTTGCTAAATATTGCGTCCAAAAAAGTTGGAGGGAGGACCCCGAAATCATGAGCACCGTTGTTATAAGAAAGCTGGGATTTTACACGATTGCTTTGTCTTTCCTCTATTTTCCAAATTTCCCAGTCACCGCTTATTCTAGAATGTAAACATTGATTCATTGATGGGTGCTACACTTAGGACGCAGAGCCAACTGTCTCAGGGAAGTTAGACGGGAACGAAGTTACGGTGTCGTAACCATGTCCTTACAGGCACTGGTGATTACACAAAGACAACTGCTGTGTCGTGATCACAGACCTCCCATCCCACACGCACCTGGGGAATCCATACCACATCCCCCACAGCCAGGACCACAGGGGAGCTCATGCAAGAGGATGGGGGTGGGCATAGCCCTTCCGAATACTAGAAAAGAAGCTTAAAGCTTAGACTTCCAAAGAAGGATTTCTTCCAAGCAAAAGCAGAGCCTCCCACGGCCCCCACCCACGTGTGAGTTTGTGAATGTTTCCCTCTGATTGTGGGGTCCTGAAGTCACAGACAGTGGGGGAGCTCGACACACAAAACTCGATCTCTTCCAGGATACTCCTGTGGAGGAAATAAGGCGGTTGCAAGGAGAACAGGAACACACGAGATCAGAGCCCCTGAGAGCGGCCCTGACAAACAACTGTTAGCACCACCACCTCTTCCCTGCCCTTCCTCCAGCCGCACACCAGGGCAGATGTGTGCAGATGTACCACAGAGTTGCGCCTGGGCCCCCAGTAAGACAGGAGAGTTAGCGTGTCCCTAGGTAGACAGGGAGGTCCCTGGTGGAACAAACACAGACAGCCATATCCTAAAACTCCAGGTTTTGAAATCACTCCTTCACTCCAGGACATAATAAGGCCTTGAGGTTAATCATAAAATTCCTTTTGGCCTGATAAACGGAGCTGATCTGATAGATGAGAGTGGGTTACTTTGCTAATTCCTTCAGGATGGGCAAGCAGAACAAACCTGGTAGACGAATTTCATTAGAAGACACCAGTTCCCTTCTTCAAACAGCTCCCCTTCCCCAAGCAGGCAAGGGAAGGTATAAAAGTAACAGCTTTTGCCTCAGTCAGGGGGCACCCCCCATTTGGGACCCCCTCCCTCTCGGGAGCTCTGACTTTGCTTTCAATAAACTATCCTCGTTTTAAAACTCTTTGCCTCTCCTGGGTCCGTGTTTCCATTCTTCGGTCTCACGAGACAGGATCCCGGCCCACACCCAGAAACTGCCGGCAGATCCAACATCATCTACATCATTTGGGGACTCACAGGAAAATATTCCTCCATCACCAGCTCCAGACCTTCTATACTACGGGCCCTGGTTCTTTGTACGAATAATCATCCCCAACTCATCTGCCGTGGAAATGGTCCCTATCTCCCAACTGGCTTCCACATGAGGAAAAGGAAACAAAAGGATTAAATGGAAGGTTTCCTGAGAGCTGGGAGGTTCTTCCACACTGTCAATCTTCCCCTCCAGCTCTGACCTCACCCGAAGGATTTTCCCTCATTCAGGTGTGGTTTTAACCTCATCTGTTGCCTTTCTCCCTGACCTTCCACAGACACTTTAAGAATAGAGCCAAGGGAATAGGAGGAGCCAAGGCTGGTCTGACTGGCAAAGGTTAACTAAGGAGTCTGGAGGGCTGTTGGCACTGTCCTTCCTGAGCTAGAGCCAGTTCTGCCCTTAGAGACAGGAGTTGCACAAAATCATGGCTGGGGAAGGTTCTAGATAGCAGGGGAGGGGAAGTATGGGGAGAAAGCCTGGGGCAGTAGAGTCGCCTCCCTTCAGGAAGTATGGATAAGAAGTCAAGAGGGGACAGCAAGATCAAGCCAGGTATTTTCTTCCAAAAGGAGAGGACCTTGCAGGATTGCCGGAAGAAGAGGAAGAACAAGCACAGAGGAAGAGAATCATTACGCTGGAAAGGGTAGGACAGAGACAGAGCAAGAACTCAGAGCCGCTCCAAGCGGAGGGTTCCTGCCCCTACCTCTGTGGCAGGTGGATAGAACTCAATGAGGGAGGAGGAAGCAGATAGATTATGGAGAGGGCGGAGGTCAGCCTGCATGGGGAATACCGTCCTTTAGGTGAAACGGGAGACGAGATCACCTGCCAAGGATCAGGGGAGGCTGAGGCGCTGAGAGAGAGGAGGAGTGGACCACGATTAGCGAGTACCCCACGGGGGCGAGGGGGAGAGCAGGACTGTGTGTGATGTTGGCTTAAGGGGAGGTGGCGGGTACTGGGGCACAGCGAGAGCTCTGCTGGAAGGTCTGAGTGAATGCGGTACCCATGCTGGTCTCTAACTTGAGCGAAGGCAGAATAGAGCTAATGCCCGGGGTAAGTGGGCGGGAAAGGGTAGGAAAGTCCTGCTGGATGATGAGTTCCCAGACAAGAGGGAACGGCCTATGCTTTGTTCATCTGATCTCCATCCTCTCCCAACTGATCGGGGAATATGAGAAAGGGTCGAAGGTAAGAGGCGAAGGCCACAGACAGACACATCAAGTGTCAAGGTCTTGGATGTGCACGGCCATGGTAGGGAGATGGAAGACTTGACCACCAAAGGAACAGCCATGACGCTGCAGGATTTGACTGATAACTGACCTGGGTGCTGCAGTTACAGAGGGCGATTAGCTAACGTCAGTGTCCATTACGGAAGCGGGACCCAAAGGGTGGGAGACAAAAGAAGACACGCTTTGCAAAGGTGATAGAGATGGTAGCAGGACCTTCAAAAGCGCCATCCCCTTTCTCATCAAATACCTGCTATTAGCCTCCTCATACCCGGCTTGGGTGCTAGGAGCTATAGGATAGGAAGGCAGAGAATAAGGAGGGAAGGGATGGTTTGAGGTTCTAGAAATGGCAATGGCCGTCTTCCACAGGAGCAGGGAAAGTCAGGGCCGGGGCGGAGGCAAGGCCAAAGCAGGGAAGGGTACAGCTTCCTGACTGAGGTGGAGGAGAACGGTGCCCACCGCTTGCAGGGGGAGTCAGGCTCCAGGTACAAGCCACTTACGGTAGTTTGGGAGGAGGGAACAGAACGTACACCAGGGGATTCATACCAAAAGTTTGGTCCATGTAACTAGAGTTCTGCAAGATGTTAATGGATAATGTCATTTGGGAAATGTTTTCGTGTGCCTGATGGACGTGGGCTTTGATGAACATGGCAGATCTCTAAGTGGGGGACTCTGATATGCAGCATTTCCCAAACTTATTTGAGAGTAGAACCCCTTTTTCTGTTCTGAGGGTCATCTCATGGGACTGGTGTTCCATGGAACACACTTTGACAGACACAGGTCCAGAGAACAAACGATTGGGCCACAGCAACTCGGAGTTTCTCTGGGGCAATGTTGTCATCTCCCACAAGGATGTTGGCAAGAGATAAGGTGGCAGAGAGGGACATCAGGAGGTGGCCCAAAGGAGGGTGTGAGTGCACACGAAGATAACAGGGGTGAAATGGGCCCTGCACAGATGGTCGGATAAAAGGGACAATGGATGCTGAGAGCGGGAGGCATAGCACACAAAGGAAGCCCGAGAGAGGCCACGGGGGTGGCAGGGAATGAGGGAGGGGGGCGGGGCGGGGCTGGGAGGACGGGCTCCTTGCGGCACAGCACAGACCCCGGCACACACGTGCACACGCCCACAGCCAGAAGCTGCTGGGCTGCCCTGGGTTATTCCCAATGTGTGTTCCCATGGCAGCGTGGCTTTCCTTTCCTGTGGCCATGCCGGGGGGACCAGCAGGGGAGGGCAGCACAACCAGCTGTTCTCTGCTCACCACCTTCCTGCAGTGTTTGCTTCTTAGCACAAAATGTAACTGCTCCACTGCCTTATTTAATGCTGGGCTTCCTTATTTTGTCTCATGTTGGTGTTTTGTCTTCTGAAAATGAAAGGTACGAGGAGCTTTTTCGGTTTGGTTTCTGTTTCTCAGATACAGCAAGTCATCTCCCTGGTGCCGTCCGCGTCCTTCCCGGCACGGAAGGGCAATGTTCCCGAAGCCCAAAAGTTCCTGGCACCACGTGCAGAGGAATAAGACTCACCCCAGGCTCCTCGCCCAACATGAGGTCCTTTGGTCCTGCTCTGGGAAGCGTCTATCCCCCTGATGCCTTCCTGGCACCTTGCTTCTGTGTGTTCCACAAAGACAACTCCCTATACTTGAGAAGTGCTTCTAGGGCTGGCTGGGCCCTGCCCCAGGGCTCCAAGTGAATTCACATGGGAAAAGACAAACAGTCAAGGAAGGGCCTCCAAGTCAAAGTCCAAACTGATATGGACAGGGTGGTACTCAGAGGCTATGCATTCAAGCCAGGAAGGCCTCCTGGAGGAGGCAAACAGGGAACTGACGTGGAAAGAAGAGGACAGGCTCAGACTGGCAGAAGAAGAGGACAGGCTCAGACTAGGGAAGGCACTGCAGGTAGAGGAAGCACCAGGCATGAGAGAAATGGGAGAATTAGCACAACACCCAGGGGACAGAGAGATAGCAAGTAAAATAGGCTCAGGGACATAAAGAAGAGGAGGAAAAGATGGGATTAGGCTCCCGAGGGGGGCTGTGGGCCATGTCCTTGGAGCCCAGATTATGGGCAGCAGCAGAAGGCCGAGTCCTGGCACTGCCCAGGGACCTCCAGGACGTCTATACCAGGTCTTCCCCCAACACGCAGCAAGCGCTCAGATCCAGGTTTACAGAGGCTTTGGAGATTGTCTTACCGACAACTCTGCCCACACTGAAACCACTGCCAAACAATCCTGCGGAGGGATCAGCCTGTGCTTCAACATCTGCAGTGACCCGGCTCCCTGCCTATCACACGTACAAGCACCTAACACCAACGGGGACAGGCAGCTTCCTGGCGACGCTCCTCTTACCACAACAACAATAAGAAAACACCTGTGTTATCATTACTGCCTCTACTGTCACCACTGCTAACCATAATAACGTGGAATGCCTGTAGAACCTTCCAAAGGCTCACATACTCCTGTCGCATACTCCGCCCTCACCTCCCACCCCGACACTGAATCACTGGACGTGCCTCTTCCCTCGGGTCAGGTGGGAGACACCTCCTGCTTGGTTGCTCCTCCCCTCTTTCCCTTCTCTCCATTTTGGCAGTCGCCCATCTGCAAGACCGGCAGTGCTCGTGGGGTGAATCCCTGCACCGTGGGACTGTACTGGCTCTTTCCCTGCCATTCCATGGCCACTCCTTGCACATGGCCAGGATCATCCAGAAACAAAAGCTCAGTCCGTGACACTTAAGCACTTGCGCATGTTTCTTTCAATGTGATCCTTGGCTACTCACATTGCCATTCCCCCAGCCCCTGCCAGAGATGCTGATGCAGGAGCCTGTGTGAAGCCCTAGATCTGGCACTCAGAGCAGTGCTGGTGTACCTTGCAGTGTGGCTTCTGTTACATCAGGAGTCACCACACTTTTTCTTAAAGGGCCAGACAGTAAATATGTTAGGCTCGCAGCCATCCGGTGTCTGCTGGGACTATTCTGCTCTGCTGTTGCAGTGACAAAGCAGCCACGGACAATACCTATAGTAGACTGAACAACGGTTCCCCAAACATATCAGGTCCTCATCCCTGGAAACTATAAACGTCACATTATTTGGAAAAAGCATCTTAGCAGATGTGATTAAGGATTTTGAGACTGGAAGGTTATCCTGGATTCTCTGAGTGGGCCCCATACGCAGTCCCAAGTATCCTTACTCTGAGGCAGAGGGAGATTTGACACACACAGAATTGCAGAAGGCAATGTGGTGACAGAGGCAGAGATGGGAGAGATACGGCCACAAGCCAAGGAAAGCTGACAGCCACCAGAAGCTGGACGAGGCAAGGAACAAATTCTCCCCCAGGGCTTCTGCAGGGAGGACGGCACTGCTGACAGCTTGATTTCCACCCAGTAAACTGATTTTGAACTTCTGCCCTCCATCACTGTGAGAGAGTCCATTTTTGTTATTGTAAACCTCCAACTTTGTGACCACTTGTTACCGCAGCAATGGGAAACTGTATCAACTAGTTACACACATTCACATGGCTGCATTCCAATAATACCTTATTTACAAAAAGACAGGTGGCTGACATGTGGCAAAGTATAGGCTCTAGTTTGCTGACCCCTGAATTAGACATTAAAAGGTCTAGGTGCATAAGATGGGGTTGGAGAGAGAAGTCAGAAATAAATATTTGGAAGTCACTATTCAGAAAAATAAATAAATACAGACACTCACTTGAGTTCCCTTTACCAGGAAGGAGAAATAAGGAGGAGCCCGAGAGTGTTTTAATATCCTGTCCCTGACCCACTCAGATATGAATCCCCCACTCCCCCAAGTAAAACGTCTGGGAATTGTGGAGTGGACACTCCTCCAGGCGGAGCATGTCTCAGAGGGGCTTCCGTGGCTCCTGCCAGGCCTGCTAAGCTGGCAGGGTGGGTATATTGAGGTGTATGTGTGTAGGGGGTGTGGGGTATGGCAGGGACACCACCTGTGGCTGTAAACATCCCCGCTGGTACCAGAGCTCCTACCGCTGCAGAGAGGAAGCGGCTGCTCCGAGCAAAACTCCCACCCCCACTCTCTCTCACTAACACACAGAGAAGTGGGTGCCACACATGTGCACACACACACAACCTCTCAAGGCTCATTACACAGGAAAGTCCCACAGACACTCACCAGACACGAAGGCCACTTTTTCCTTTAGGATGGGAAGGACATCAGAAGCTTTCAAACCATCATTCCGAAAAGAACCTGTGGGATAACAAAACAGGAGGAATCAGGGTGAAAGAGGTCAGAGAGCTGAATCCCTGGGACCCACCCTCAGCCTCCCTGCCTCATCGTGGGCCAGACAGTTAGGCCTTCAGGCCCTACAGCCAGCCCAAGGGAACAGGAGAGAGTCCACCACAGAAAGAACACTTCCACACGATGACAGGCCACAGGGGTGACCAAGGGGGCGAGGTCCTCCTGGTCCCTTTTAGGAAGAAAACAGTCCAAGTCACACCCCGCGCACATATACCATGTTTCCCCGAAAATCAGACCTAACCGGAAAATAAGCCCTAGCATGATTTTTCAGGATGACAGCCCCTGAACATCAGCCCTAATGCATCTTTTGGAGCAAAAATTAATATAAGACCCGGTCTTATTTTTGGCGAAACATGGTAGGAAGCTCCATGCCCCGGAGGCAACAACTGTACCCTGCTGCTGTGAACCTGAAGACGGGGCCTGGGCAAAACTCATCTTTATACGTCCAGTGCCTGGTACACAGTAAACACTCAGTAAATGTCTGTTGAACACGTTCATTAATATAAAGATGGATCACAATGCCGTAAATAATTTTTTTTGCCTTTCCTCTATGTGGCACAGCAACTGTTAGTCTGCAGTTTACAAATGGGAAAGAAACCCACAGGAATCCCCAAGTGAGAAGCAACACAGAATGCGAGCCCTTCCTCCACTTTTCTCTCCCTGCTCTTCAGGGTCACCATCATCAGCCCACACCAAACTGGAGGCAGGACACACCAGTTTCCTGGGAAGGACATGGACTCCCTTCTTCAGCAACTCACTCTCTGCCTAACTCGCACGGCTCTGTTGGCAAGTCCTTTCTGGGGGCGAGGTGAATTCTTGTTAGGGGGTTAGAGGCAGAGGCCTGGGGCTCACACAGAATGGAAGGTAACAATGTGCTCGGAGGGGCAAAGGACAGCCCAGCCCGGGGTGAGGCGCGTGGGAAGGGAGGACTCAGCTTCCACACACACACAAAACCCCACGCCAGCCCACTGTGCCCCTGTCGTTTAACCTGAATATGCCACAAGAACTCGCAGGGAAAGCCAGCCCACACTCAGATCTCTACTGGGTATCCCCACTGGGGACATGGCACAGATGGACCCCGGAAGAGATGTGGCTCTGTGTCAGCTCAGTGAGACAGAACCAGAGACCCCGGACACCCCCTCGAGAGCCTTTCTACACTTGGCTGACTCCCTTGCAGTACAAATGTGACAATCTACAGGGGGAGAAACGTGCTGGGCAGGACAGGGCCACTCAGGGCTGTCTCAATCCCGGCACGCTGACTATTTCAAGAGATCCAGAAATGTTGGGAATTTGGGTAACAACCCAGGATGAAGATCACCGGCTGAGAGAAGGGAAATGAGCCCATTGCCCACTCAGCCACAGAGAAGGGATGGGTCCCCAGAATGCCAGCTGCCACGGTCAGATGTCGTACCCTAACCCAAAACAAATTTCCTAAGTGTCTCTGATGATTTCACCTATTTCTTCTTTTTCAGTTTTCACTAAATGAAAACAGTGAGCCTTTTTATTCATCAGTGGCTTCTCTGTACAAGTTGGTCCACAGGACCTGATGCTGGAGTGACCACTGCCAGGCTCACGTCGAGAAGACCGCAGGCAATAGAAGAAAAAAATACCGCCATCAAAATAAAGTTCTAACTATAAGCATTGTTTTGTACTTTCTATCCTTAGTTTCTACAGATCTTTATGCTCTGACTTTATCTTCCAACACAGAAAAGCTATTAAACCTCACTAGTAGAAACTAATTTGGATCAATAGAAATTACAAAGAGATACATAGGTTTGCTTTTTACCCTCATGCAAGTTTCAGCTTTCTTGGTAAGGAAGAGTCCTACCAGGCTTTACCAACGAAACAAGGGTCATTTACAATTAACATATGAATGGTTTACGTAAAATGATGCTTCGGCATCAAAATAGCTTCTTTTCATACATGAAATGTCTTTCTTTACCTCAGTTTTAAAACATTCTCCTCTCCATCACTACACACATTATTCATTTCTATAAAAAAATTTTTTTGATATGAAAATCTGAACTTCAGCCCTGTCTTCTTCCGGATTATTTACAATTTCAAAACTAGTAAGAACCAAACTAATGAGATTTTACTGGGTAACAAGAACCCGTATAACCTCTTCTCTCTTAAACGCCTGCCCTATTTTCCCACTGCACTTCCTCTCCTCCCTCCTGTGTTAAAGTATACAACGCAGCTTGAATTTCACACAGGCCCTAGACCTTAAGGAAGGGTCTGGAGTTTGCTATAGAAGCAAAATGTTCCCCATCCTTCTCCCTCTTTGCTCCCACCCGTGGAAGAAAAAGGGAGGTCTGCATCTCATCCTTCGCACCCCACTCATCATGCCCACCACTTGTCTCTTCCAGACTCCGGGGCCTGAGAGAAGGGGAGCCGCTTGTCCACACCGCCAGCAATCCCGGGCTCCAGGAAATGTCGGTATCTTGACTTGGGCTGGTCTAAGATTCCTAGAGCTTCCTCTTCCCAGGCGAGTCTTCCCCCATCCACGTCAGCCCACCTCTGCCGTATCTGCCAGGCTGTACCCACCAAAGAAACCTAAAGTGTCCAGATTTACCAAATCCTGATCTAGGGGATAATGCTTTCTAACAACACGAGCCACATTTTTCACATTACAAAAGGAGTTGCTCCAGGGTTTCTTTAAATACAATCTGCCTTCGTGGTTTGAATGAGTTCTTCATTCGCCAACAAATTGAATTACAAACAACGTGTCAACAGCACACGTATTATATCAAGCCAAGTAGAGCTCAACTAATTAGCAGCAGCTCAGAAGTGGGTGACTTTGCGTAGAACACCTGTTGGCACTGGCTGAAGTCCCTGAGGCTCAGTTGCCCCAGGGCCCTTGTAAACCCAGCCAGCAGAATCTACGACAATCAAGGGGAAGTTCACTCGACGCCAACGCAAACAGGACCAGTGAAACAGCAACACGTTTTCACTGTCAGGTACATGTCTGGGCAGACTCATAGTAAATGTTCCATAAATACTTGATGAAATGATAAATAAACGAATGAAATGCTCACCCTTCCTAAAGTGACTTGCACAGGTCAGTGACCTCATCTGTCACAACACGTGCTGCTGAGCTGAGAGGCTGGTCTCTAACGTACCACTCAGCTCGAATATTCTGAGACTTTTCACACCTTTTTTTTTCCTATTAAATTTATTGGGGTGACATTGGTTAATACAATTATATAGGTTTCAAGTGCACAATTTTATAATACATCATCATCTAGCTATTTCATTGTGTGTTCACCACCCAAATTTAAATCTCCTTCTGTCACCATACATTTGACCCCTTTACCCTCTCCTACCACCCCACCCCTACCTTACCCTCTGGTACCCACTAAACGGATGTCTTTGTTTGTCTTGTTTTTGTTTGTCTTGTTCATTTGTTCCTTTCAGTTTTATATCCCATATATGAGTGAAGTCATATGGTTCTCGACTTTTTATGTCTGACCTATTTCGCTTAGCACGATAATCTCAAGATCCACCCATGTTGTCGCAAATGGCACTATTTCATCTTTTCTTATGGCAGAATAGTATTCCATTGTGTGTATGTACCACATCTTTTTTATCCAGTCATCTATCGAAGGACACTTTGGTTGTTTCCATGTCTTGGCCACCATGGATACTGCTACAGAGAACCTAGAAGTACACACGTGTGTTTACAGATGTTTTTATACTTTTGGGTAGATACCCATTAAAAGGATTGCTGGGTCATATGGTAATTCTATTCTTAGTTTTTTGAGGAACCTCCATACTGTTTTCCATAGCGGCTGCACCAATTTACATTCCCACCAGCAGTGTATGAGGGTTCCTTTTTCTCCACAACCTATTCAACACTTGTTATCACCTGTCTTGTTGAAAATAGCCATTCTAACAGGTGTGAAGTGGTATCTCATCAAATCTTTTCTTCCTATTTACTGGCTTTTAAGATCCTCAGATTATGAGATCAATATGCTTTGAAAGGAAGTACTGGGAACAAATTTCCTAGGGAGAGTCAATGTACTTTGGGAAGATAAAACAACTCTTCCCTGGCCTCCCAGCGCCTTCTTTCCCAGGAATCAGCAGAAGGAGTGAGATGCGCGTGGCCCGTCACCGTATTTTGCAGGCAGCCCAAGTTACCAAAAGGGGACACTAGTGATGGAAGAACTTCTGTGAGGAAGAACTTGAACTGCGACGGCAATCTCCGACACAAGGAATATTCGATAGCACTATTCGATTATAAACTCTAGACTAATCGTACACCAGCTTCCGCCTCTAAAGGTAAAGCCCGTTGACACAGTAGGCGCCTTGCTAACTCTAAAGAAAGCCTGAGAACAAATAAAAGCCCTTACACCATTGGAGTTACTGCAAGAGAAAAGAAAAGAAAAAAAACAAACAACCCAAAGGGCACTCTCAGGGACCTGCCCCACTGTGAGTGCTGTGCTTTCTCTTATGGACAAAGGTGCGCTCCACTGGCTGGCAGTTCCCATCTTACGCCCTTCGCGTCCTGCTGCTGGCACAATTACAAGCCTGCTGTTCCTATTAATTAGCAAAGTTGCAATGCTCTGCATCTCTTAGGGAAGTAAAAATTACCACCACCATCTCCCCAGGACTTCCAGCGTGGGTCTTCTCCAAGCCCCCCTTCTGCCTCCTCCTTGCTCCAAATGTGTTCCGCTTACATGGCCGCTGCGTTTTCCTCACACTCTCCTAGTCCAATGTCCCCAGACTGGGAAATGCCCAGCATCCTTCCTCTGGCTCCCAGCCTATCTGTGGCTGCAGCAGGACTGGCCCTTTGTGTCACAGTCCCTGTCCAGGGTGTTATGGCTCTGGGATGGCAGTGAGTGCCTCCCCAGGCAGCTGGGGACCTTGTGCTCCATGTTACCTTCCTTCAGAAAGTAATCCTGATTTCAACAAGAAACAAACAACTAAGTGTTGAGCCTTTGGAGGTGCAAGCTGCCAGGGGACCCATGGATTGCTCCTTACTGCCTTTGGTTCTTAGTCACACCCCTTTAATTTGCACTTATTTAGAAGTTACTGTGTAAGTATGCTAACATTGCTTTAGTGGGCCTGCACCCTGTTTCACCACTGAGATGACAAATTTCCCAATGCTCAGGAGTTGCCTCCTTTTTCCACTCCATCCTTGTGGTGTCCAGCATGGGAGCCTGGATCATGGGGGCACTGAAACACTGACCCATCTGCTGCACAACAGAGATCTACTTACAACTGAGTTCCAAGAGCCTGTTAGGCCAGACTGTGATCTGGGCATGACTTGGGACAGTCTGCTTGTTCTAGATTCATTCTTTCCTCAATTCTTTATTGAGCACCTATTAAGTGCTAGGCCTCACGTTAGGCTTTGGCGGTACTAAAACAAATAAAGAATGGAGCCTGTTCTCCAGGGGGCTTCCACACAAAGAGAGACAAGAGTGTGTAGAAAGGATAATGAGCTCTCATCAGAGATGGGAAATCACCCGTATAGAGCACAAGGGGGCTCAAAAGAAAGACTTCCTAAAGGTGAGCCCCGAGGCCTTGTTACTCAAAGTAACAAGCATCGCCTACCAGCTAGCACTTTGCTAGGAATGCAGAATCTCGGGCCCCTCCCCAGACCTACAGTGTCAGGACCAGCATTTTAATAAGAGATCCAGGTGATTCATATGCACATTACCTGTGGGGAAGTGCTATACACTAAAGTATTTCTTTCTATTCTAGAGTTGCCCCAGAGGCAGAGACAAATAAAAGCACCCTTTAGTCTCATCTAAACAGAACCTCATCTAAACAAAATCTGATCCAGGGCTGATTAACATCCCTCCCACCTCCACCACGGGAATTCCAGAGGTGCAGCCATTACCCTGTAGCCCATCCCTCAAATTCGCTCTGGAATAAAAAGGCTAGCTACGAGATAGACAACGTCCCCTTCCAGGGCATCGAGACTGGGCCGCGTCTTGTTTTTTGGCAGTTGGAATGTTTATGAATAATACCTATCTAGACTGCTCAGAATTTTGGTAGCTTCAACCACTCTTTTCTGCATCGAACATTTTAATTTCCCAACAAATCTTCCCCTCTCCCCCGACCCTCAGAGCCCTGCCTTCCTCACTGCTCCCAGTACCATAAATACTGTCACTGATCATGTTCACAGAGCAAGATGCCACCTCTGAGCCGGCCCTGGAGGGCAGAGGGGCCAGTCGGTTCATGCCTCTGGATCACACCTGCACTCCCACCCCTGGGTCCCAAGCCCTGCACGCTGAGCAACACTGAAAGGGAAACAGAGGAAGTAGAGGTGCCCCCACTCCAGGGAGGTCTACATTCGATGATAACTCAGTGCCCATCTCAGGCAAGTCTCTCCTTGGAGGGGGGACCCAATTGCTGCCCTCGGAGAGTTTCCAGCCTCACAGGAGACTGAGCGTCCATTTCCCCTGACACCAGGTCGTTACCATGCTCTGTATAAAAAACAACGCAAGATGCTAAGATTCTGATAAAGACCCTCCCGTCTTGCCCTCAACCTGGCTGCCCTGTACCCCCTGAATCCCGACTGTTGGTGCCATCATCCACTGAGTTAACTAAACAGAAACCCAGGTGGCACCTAGACTTTTCTGCTCCTACCTCCCAAATAGCGATTCGGTTACTCCGTTCTGTTGATTCTGCCACTTAAATCTCCCCCTAATCCATCATTTCCTCTGCACTGTGTCCCTGACTTAAGTCAGGTTGAGGTGTCCCTGGTTGTAACTCACACTCTATCCCTCCTGAAAAGCATTTCTGTGTTTTCGTTCTGCTCCCCACAAACTGATCCTGACATGCTGAGGGCAGGACCACATCTTACTTGGTTTCCTACCTCAACACCTCGTGCAGTGCCTGTCACACAAACGCGGCCCAAGAAATATTAAACTGAACCTGAGCACGCACGGATCCTAAGAAGATGGGGAGCAAGGGGGGTGAGCTGGAAGCGATTCATCAGGGCAACTCCCCAGAGGAGATGATCTTTGGGCCAGGTTTTGAATAAAGGAAGTGCCACGGCATGGTGCTCTGGTGGGAAGCAGAGCATGCCAAGGCAGAGAAGAAGGGGCAAGTAAGCCGTGTGCCAGAGATGGGAGCGCTCACTGGCTGAACAGAAAAACGGTTAGGGGGTGATGGGAAGGAGGGCATGGATGTGGTGGGTGGGCTCTGTGATCTCATTCTGAACCCGATCTCGCAGCAGTGTGGGCTCCTGGCCAGGTGACAGCCAAGATACAGCTGCAGACGCCTTTGGAAGCTCAGAGAGCTCGGACTGCCTCAGCAAGGGTCAGAGCTGGGTGGGGGGTGGGATCGGCCTGGTCCCAGGGAAAGGCTGTGGCTCCAGGCCAGAGCTGAACCCAAGCTCCACGGCACATTCTCCTTTATCTTCAAGGAGATGGAAGAGGATGGGAAACATGGTCCATGCTGACGCAGATGGTGGAATGTGGGGGCAGGGAACACTGGAACTTTGTCTCTTTTTGTCTTTTCCCTAAGCTCCAAGAGAGGCAGGAAGAAGGTTCGTCTGTGAGGTACCTCCTGAGAGCCTGCCAGGAGAGTTTGTGTGAGACCCTGGGAAGATGCAATGTGGACCTGCATCATAAAGCAAAGAGATGTGAAGTCCCGTCTGTATAGGGAGTAGACGGGCAAAGCCCTTGGGGAAAGACACTGTCAGTGCAACTGGGGACAGTTGGGAACCTACCTGTGGGTGGAGGCCATGATTTTCATCCCCTCACTGTCACATCTCTCCTCCCCACCCTTCCCTACATTAACATAAGAGAAGGAGAGAGAGGGTAAGAGCAAGAGAGAAAGAGCTGGAGAGAAAGATACACACACACACACACACACACACACACACTCAAAGATGAAGGTTAATGTCTTGTCTCCTCTTTATAGATACTAACGAGCTATCGAGGAAACAGCCTGTTGGAAAACTCCTTCAGCGACTACAAATCCAAGTATGCTCCTTGCAGCTCTCATTAAAACAACTACCACGGAGGCAGGAAGTGTGCATTGAGAGGAAGGAATAAATCTGGCGGAGAAAGAGATTGGGCAGCAGAACACATGGCCCAGTGTGGCAATCCACCTGCCTCTTTCTAACCTGGGGACCCATCCGCCCACAGTGAGGCCAGCTCCTGCAGTTGTCCCTCACCACTGACACCACAAATGTCAAAGCCTCCTCCTTCCTTGAATGGGCTGAAGCCATGAAAAGGGACAGTGTGGTAGAGTTCTCCCCCTGGCCTCGGGCCATGGGACTTCTAAGAGAAGGATATTCATGATCCTCAACTAACCTTATTTCAATGCAGAAGGGGAGAGGGAAAAACAAAACAAACCACAGCAAGGGCTCCTCTTTGGCAATTGCTAATACTAAGCTTTCCTAAGCAAACAGAAGAGACCTCATGCAACTTGAGGCAACTTGAGACGTGATATAACAGCCGGTCGGACAGTTTTTACACTTGGGAGAAGCGATGTCTACCGTCTCTCAACCCTGACAGGCATTTGAACGTCACTGGTCACACTGTCTCCTGCCCTGCACCACAGTGAGTGGTGTACCTTCCCTGGGAGGCTTCCCTGGCCCCCGACCCCAGGCTGCACGGGTTCCTCCTTCTCTGTACATCACATGGCAAGCACCTCACTGCCGTGCCATCTCCACTGCTGCATCTGGACCCCTCTCTAGACACTAAGCTCCTGCAGGCGGGCACGGGTGGTGATTTCCGTATGTCCAGTGCCTACAAACAGCTAGTGCTTAATGCGGGAACCCCGGGACTGCCTGTCACTCACCTACAGGGACACGGCACCTTCCACAACAAAGACGCTTGATAATTGCTGTGCCTCTCCCTCCCCGCGTCCCTCTCAGGTGCCTATTTCCAACCCCATCTCCATCGTTCTCTTTCTCACACTCCCAGATGAGCTCTAATTGTGGCCAATTTCAATATTAACTTTCTAAAGTCAATATTAGATATAAAGTCCTAGCTAATGGGCGACTTTTAAAGAGCAGAAATTTGTAACACTTACCATTGCTAAATTAACTCCATTAAAGATCGCTAATAATTAGCACTTTAAACATGTGGGTAACACCTCTCTAAGCCCAGCTAATGAGCAAACCGTTTCTGTTTAGTCTTCACAGGATTTTATATTAGCTCGAGTTGAGACCTCAGCTGCAATCCACACAGGCTAACTCATCCTCCCTCCCTTCTTCCCTCCCTCCCCAGAGAAGCCGACATCATTCAGTGTACGCTAGACACAAGAAAATAACCACTTCGGAAGTGATTACATCTGCCCATCACTTTTTTTTTAACCAATTCTTTGCTAACTGACCCAGTTACTTAAAGTGCTCATCCCTCACAGATGATGGTGGTAGATCTATTGTCTTTTTGTTATGTTGAGCATTAGTCTTGGACGGCTCCGTGAAGTAACACAGAACATTAGCCAGAGATGAATTAGTCAGTGATGAATATGAATCGACTGTTGAACATTAGCAGTGTATTTGCTTTTATTTTGAGAGAGAATTAAAAGGTACTCAGAGGTGCGAGGTATGTGCTGTGGAAGTTCAGACACACGTCTCACTCCTTGGGACCCTCATTATCAACCAGCTCTCCGCCCTCTTCCCCAGTGTGTCTATAGATAGTATTGTAACTGATTTTAATTTAATCAGGGCATAATGACTTTCAAGATAAAACTGTTGATTGGAAAAGCCAGCTTTGGCCTCTGTCATTGTGACAGGCACTCTGGCAGTCCTCCAAACATGAAATGGCCCAGCACCTCCCCACTGCCTCTTCCCTCTCCCCGTTTCCCATGGCCTGAAATTCAGGGATAGGTGGCATACAGAGGCAGCAGCAGCTGACTGCAGAGCTCAGAGCAGGAGACCCTCGTGAGCAGCTCCTGGAGCACTCCCTCTCACCTCTGCTCCCACCTTCATGTTTTCTGATTCCACCGCTGTGCCATTCCTACCCATCTCACTACCATGCCCATCGGTGGGAGTGACATACCAGGCACAGACAGACTGGACACAGGCCCACCACAGACACGGAACGACGAGGACCAAAGGAATAACTAGGTCTGCAGAACTGCAGCCCAGCAGGCAAGAAGGGCCACACGCAAAGGTCATATTAGTGAACAAACTTTAGCAAACGAAAGCACCTTCTCCCATTTCAAGGACATGTGTGCTGCTGTCCTTGGTCCTGAGCTAGTTGTGTAGTTATTATTTGGAGTGGCTGCTGTCCAGCCTGTCCCGGGATATATGGAACCAAATGAGAAAGACGCAGACATGAAAGAGACATTAAGATAGATCAAGGAGATAAACAAATGGGAAGAAGTGTTGAAGGGGCATAGGCATGGAAAGACTACTGGAGAGAATAAAAACATTTGTCCTGGTATTGTTTTCAAGTAATTTCAGTAACCAAGAAAGAAAGGTCTGTGCACATCATACACACACACACACACACACACACACACACACACACACACACACCCTCCCATAGAAATCAGACAGCATGAACTCTGTATGGCTCCCAATACTACGTTTAGGTTTTTGAATATACTGGCTGGACATATCTGAGGTGGATGGGTTGATCATGGAAACATCCCTAGAGTTTTAAGGAATTACTTACTCTCTCCTTAGATTATTAAGTAAGGTATCTAAACATTGCCCAATTCAGCTCAATAAATATTTGCTGAACACCTATACGAGCCAGGTAAAGTTCCAGTCACTGGAGGCACAATGATTTAAAAATGTAGAATTTCTGACCTGAAGGGACTTTTGGTTTAGGGAGAGAATCAGATATAGCAACATGTAATTTTAATATCATGTAAGAAACACGATGACAGAGGTACATCCGTACAAGAAAATCCCAAAGGGATAATAAAACGTGAGCTCTAACAAAAGTGTCTAAAAAGTGAAAGAACAGTAACTAGAGAAATGGCAGAGTTATAGGATTGTCAGCAAGGTCTTGGACTGTACAGGATGGTGGTGAAGACTGAAGTCCGTCTGGTGGGTTTACGGGACCAGACAAGAGTAGCTAGGACCTGGTGGTTTTTCTCCCCCCCCCCCCGACCCAGACCCTCACCAGAGTAACAGATGATGAGTTTCATGTTTGCCAGAGATAAGCAACCAAGTCTCCCGCAGCCCCAGCGTAACCAGGAGCCAGCATAAGCTAGGAAACGACCAAGATCAGAAGACAGTCTAACTCGTGGTGCCTCTGTTTCTCTGGAAACAAGCCTAACAATGTCGAGTGCTAAATAGGAAACCAGGGGTAAACCACTATCTCATGAAGCTAGAATCCTTCTCCAGAATTATGGAAAAGAAGGGGCTGTGAGGTGTCTGCCAAGGGTTGCCTAGGTAACTCTCAGCTCTGCTCCCCAGAGGCCGTCTAAGCCACACATTCCAGGGGTACTTGGTAAACCGAAGCAGGCTTCCTACCCCTGCCTCAAAAATGTGTGTGGTTGGGGAGGGCCATGACTCTCGTGAAACCGCCTGCAAATTATTGCATATATGACCATATGTGTCTATTTTTCTGAGAAAAGAATCTGTGTAATTCTAGTTTTCATCAGATTTTCAAAGGGGTCGATGGCTCCCTAAATGGCTGGGAACCACTGGTTGAAGGCAAAGTCAAAATGAGGCCCGATAATGTACCTCAAGTTCTACCCACTAGACCCTATCACCCCCATCTGCCTCACTCATGGCCCAGTTTCTAACACTCGTGGTTTAGCGGGGACCCGATACTGTGGTTGGGCTGGCAGAGAAAGTAACTGGAGAAATAATTTAGATTCCTTAGCTTGAATAAAAGGAAGCTGAGACAGCTGGTGGGAGGGGAAGGTGGCTGACAGGATCCTCTAAGGATAAACTTAATCAGAGGTGGTTCTCTCTCATGAGTTCCTGAGGGCCTGGGGAACTGAGGTTAAACATGAAATGAACTTTATAGATGCATGGCAGTACCCTTTCTAGAAGTCTTCCAAATTGATGGTTCCCCTGGCCTCTAACCCCTGCTAGCAGAATGCCTCTGCAAACTTATTTAACAAGATCCTTGGAGGCTGGATCAGGGCAGGATAAGGAGGGGGTTCTCAAGTGTTCCTTCTCAGGCAGCCACAGCTGGGCATGCCTGGCCACTATTTTCTCAACGAGCTATTTTCTGCATGGGATGGCAAGCTCCCCCAGCGCAAGCACATCCTAAGAGACAGCCCTGAGTAAAGCACTTACTAGGTGTGTGCCCTTGAACAACTGGCTTAACCTCTCTGGGTCTCTGCTCCCCAATCAGAGATAAGAACACTTACTTCATAGGTGATGATTAAAGGAGAACATTTATTTGAAGGTACCAGACACATAGCTGAGGCTAAGTTAACGTAACACTCCTTCTCTCTTCCCTGTTCATCTTGGTAGCCTTAGTATGGGGCATGGCACATAGTATTAGGTTGGTGCAAAAGCAACTGAGGTTTTTGCAATTATTTTTAACCTTTTAAACCACAATTACTTTTGCACTAACCTAATACCGTGTTTCCCCGAAAATAAGACCTAGCAGGACAATCAACTCTAATGCATCTTTTGGAGCAAAAATTAATATAAGACCTGGTTATATTATATTATATCATATTATATTATATTACATTATATTATATAAGATTATATAAGTCTTATAGTAAAATAAGACCGGGTCTTACATTAATTTTTGCTCCAATAGACACATTAGAGCTGATTGTCCGGCTAGGTCTTATTTTCAGGGAAACATGGTAGACACTCAATAATAAGCGTTGATTATGTGAATAAACAAATACATGAGTGAGTGAACAAGTAAGTGACTGGAGTAAAGTCAGAAAACAACAGCTAAAAACTGCCTCCTCAGCTTCCCACTACACACCTGTAAGCCACGTTGCTCACACTTATCTGTGTGGTCCCTCTGAATGTTGTGGTTCCTCTCTCGTATCCAATCTGGGCTATTTGGCAAGCACTCTGACCACTCCTGTACCCCTAGCTAGGTTCCCCAGATGCAAAGGAAAGCCTCCTATCCCCAAAGAGAGACCAGCTACTGCCTGAGCTTACTGAGCACGTGCCCCCGCTCCTGCGTCCATGGGCACCCCTCCCACGCTAATCTCTGGACTGGTGCCTACAGCACGCATGCCTCCTTCCTTCTTCCTGGGCTCCTCTTCCCCACTGCAGTTATGAGGCTGGCTTCCAGACAAAGGTGTACAGGTCCAGGTGGCGTTTCTGAGAAGTACCCCTACTGAGAATGCATCGCGATAGCAGGACCACCATCTGAGATGAGGTAACCCCAACATCTACCTGGAGGCAAAACCTTCAGAGCCCCATGAGGAGCCCCAGCTTCTTGTGGGGAGAAAGAACAAGAGGCCCTAGCAGAGTCCATGCCCTGTGAGTCCTTTCCTTGGTTGGCCCTGAGCTGTCAAGCCATTGTGACTGGGGCGTTCCCACAGGAAGAAAGGCTGAAGGATTTGCGGAGCTGGGTGTGCAGGCTCCGGGGAGTGGCCAATACAAACCCAGGGGAGTCACAGCCTCAAATCCACCTGCTCCATAAAACAAATGGCCTCAAGCTGCTAAATTCTCTGCTCTGCGCTCTCTGAAACTATTTTCTCATTAATTCTCCAATATTTAGAATTTTCTCCAGTAATCTGAGCCAAATACCTCCAGGTGGCTGGAATCCCTGGGCCTCTGCTGCTCTTCCAGCTGCTTAAAGGAGACCTTGCCATGACCGGGCAGTCATGAGGTTGCCATGCCCATGGATGAAAGTGCACATGTACTCACAACACAGCCTATACGCTCAAGACTAGACAAATGTGAAGGTAGAGAGTAAAGATGTCTATTATGGTCTGTGCTATTGAAATATCACACCACCCTAAATGTTCCACCACAGGTGATAGGTAAGATAATCCCCAATATAGCCACTCTACGTGGACATTAAATATGACACTGTATGAGAATAATTAATGCCATGGGAAATTGCATGGTACATTGTTAGGTAGGAAAAATAGATTATAAAACAGCACGCACGACCTTATTCCATTATACACACTGGGGTGTGTGTGGGTATGTGAGTGTGAGTGTGTGTGCGTATGAAAACCACATACATACACGCACACAGTAGTTATCTTTGGAAAATGGGATTATGGCTGATGTTGTTAATGTTTCTTTAATGTTTTTCACTGTCCAATTTTTCTTATTTATTCTTGAAATAATTAGAGAAAGGCAAATTCCCTCCTTTGTATATTAACCTTTCAAAACCAGGATCTTTGCATAATATTCATGCACTTAAAAAGTTTAATAATTAGGTTGTTATGATACCATCTGCAAAGAACATTTTAAAAGCAAACTTATTTAAAGTTTAGGACAACTGTGTTAACGCAGCTGTTCACTCTGTAATGTGATTACATGGCAAGTAAAAAATGGCTACCATTCATCACAGAAAATTGTCTTAGGGCTAAAAGAACTGAAGTCCAAAAGAGCTGTAAAAAGAAAATTAATTTTTCATTAAATGTCAGTTAAAGATTTGCCATGTATGCAAATAGGGTTTACCTCAGGAATGCAAGCCATTATAGAAGATTCAAGTAAAATAAAATTGAAATAAAATCAATATGTTATTGGATTAAAAAGCTAAATATTATAGCGGATATCTGTTGAATGAATCTCTAAGTACCTGTTATGTGCCAAAGGGATTTTAAACTAGACTTCCATTTGGAGGGATAAATGGATGAAAGTAATTAAACATTTTTTTTGGAAAGAAGATGAGTAACGAGTTGGGCTTGCCCTACTAGATATTAAAAAACATAATTTTAAACTACATTATTAAAAGGCAGAACAGACACAAGAATTAACATACAAATGAATGGTGCCTAATTTACAGATCTAGTACAGATCTGCCATATTTAAGAATTTAATATATGATAAGGAGAGACTCTAATGCAATGGGGAAAAGACAAATTATTCAATAAATGGCACTGGCAAAAATGGACTATTTGGAAAAAAAGAAATCAAGTTAAAACTCATATCTTCATACCATCCACCAAAATAAATTTTAGACAGATTAGAAACTTAATCTTAAAAATGACATACAAAAAAACACCCAAAGAGAAAATATGGGTGAGTAGTTAATTGATCCTCAAATGAGAAAGAGCTCTGTAGGCATGAAAGCCTGAAAGAAATGGGAAAGGAAAATATGGATAGCTTTGTCTGTGGAAAATTGTAAACTACACATCAGAGTATAAACAAAATTTAGAATATAAATGATGAGCTGGGAAACATATTTATAACAAAATCTGACAGACAAAGGATGGATAGTATTCCCTTTAAAAAAACAGGCAAAGAATATAAATATACATTTCCAAAAAAAAGGAGAAATGGCTAATAAACATAAGACAAAGTAGTCAACCTAATTAATAGTCAAGGGAATGCAAACTAAACAATGAGATGTTTTAAAATCCATTAAATTTACAGAGATTTTGAAAAGGCAGCCATCCTCAGTGCTGACGAGGGATCAGTGTGAGCCCCACCTGTCCACACCCCTGCTAGTACAAGGAAAGTGGTACCACCTTTCCAGAAAGCAGTTTGATAAGATGAAGCATGAATAATAATATGATGCATAAACAGTGATCTAGGCATTCCCCTTCTGGATGTCTATCTCAGGAACTAAGAAAAAATAAGAACAAATATTTGAGGACAAAGGGTTTCAAGCAGCCCTTTTTATTGTGGTCCGAAACTGCAAACAGCCTAAATGTCCAACAGAAGGGGACGAGTTAGATAAATTTGAGACAGCTATAAATGGAACACCAATCAGCCATTAAAATTTTTGAGTAATTTATAATTTCACGGAAGAATGCGCAAAATACATAAAGTAAAAATGAGGACACTAATGATACATGTACTGCATATGTTAGGTTCAATCATATGAAAGGAGTGAGACTCAGGTCGTCTTTTACCTTCAGAAATAGCAACTTGGTATGATCTCAAATATGAACATATTTCTTGGTTGTGGGATTATGGAGATACGAGGTCAGACAATTAAGTTTGCGAACTCATCTAGAAAAAGTGCTCCATACCTCATTGCTGGATATCACTATGGTCACCTTTGAAGTACTCCCCTTGGGAAGCTATGCACCGATGGCAGCGGCTAGTCCTCCCTTCAAAGCAATTTTGGGACTCTTTTTCTGGAATGGCCATCAGAGCTGTCATCGTATTACCCTTGATGTCCTGAGTGTCATCAAAATGTCTTCCTTTCAATATTTCCTTTATCTTCGGATAAGAAAGAAGTCTCTGGGGGCCAGATCAGGTGAGTAGGGAGGGTGTTCCAACACAGTTATTTGTTTACTGGCTAAAAGCTCCTTCACAGACAATGCTGTGTGACCTGTCTCTGATGCAAGAGCCGTGAACTGTTGGTAAAAAGTTCAGGTCATTTTCATGTACCTTTTTCACGCAGCCTTTTCAGCACTTCCAAATAGTAAACTTGGTTTACTGTCCAGTTGGTACAAATTCGTAATGAATAATCCCTCTGATATCAAAAAAGGTTAGAAACATCGTTGCACCAAGTTTGTGAACTTCATGTGAGACCTTTGTATTTCACTTCTTTACAGATTTTTTACAGTTTTCAAACTTTCCACAATGAATATCTATTAAAATTTTAAAGTTGTGCAATTATGTGAAGACCATATAATGAAATACCCAAGACTCAAATCTGTATTAAACCACCTCTCAGTCTTCTCTGGTCTAGATTTTACAATCCTCTGCCTCTTTGATCTCTTTTTTTTCCCCCTTCTTCCACCTTTCCCCCCAACCCCACTCCAGTTCAAGCCATTGTTTCTTAGTCTAGTTGTGTAGGACACAGCTCCCTGGCCCATCCCACTCACGTTGGCCACCAGCCACTCCTGGCAGCACACAGTAGCCCGCGGCAGCACTCAGCAGTCCACAACAGCTCACGCCAACCTCTGGCTGCTCACAGCAGCCCAGCTCCAGGGAGCGCCATCGTTCACAATCTTAGCTGTACAGGGCGCAGCTCACGGGCCCATGTGGGAATTGAACCGGTGACCTCGGTGGCGGCGTTAGGAGCCTGGCGCTCCAACCACCTGAGCCACTGGGCCGGCCCCTCTTTGATCTTTTAATCTCCATGTTCTTCATCTTTGTCTCTTCTTTAATTTATTTGCATGTTCTGTAATTTGTTCCTTGGGGTTAATCCCCAGAATAAGAAGCAGGACCGTATAAAGGATCTGACCTGGGCTGTCAGTCCCGCTTCCTCCAGGAAGCCTTCCCAGACCAGGCACGAGAGATTTTTATGACCCTGGAACAGCCAGCAGAAGTACTACAGTCAGTGTAAGCATCACAGAAGGGGAAGGCAGGCAGCCTCCTCGTCGGGCATTTTCCCCACTCATGTCACTGCCCCTCCTCTAAAGCTGGGACTGAGGTTCCTACCCTGTCCTGCGGTGGGCTCACAGGTGAAAGGTAGAGGCCCACAGGCTTGGGAGAAGGCAGCCAGCAGCTCGCCTAGACCAGCATGTGGTGAGAACTAGCCCCAGTCAGTGGGCCTGGCGTGTTATTGTCTCCACGTTCCTGCTGGATGTCTGCTGGGGTTCTCATCCACATGAGGACTCCTAGCTGTTGGTGACAGGTCCTCTCCCAGGACTTTTTCACTGTGCCACTCATGGGGTGGCAGAAAAAAACACTAGACTTGGAGTCAGATGACCTGGGTTCAACTCATATCAACTTTGCAACTTTTGGGAGGCTCCATACCCTCTCTGCCCTCAATTTCCTCCAGTGGATTTGTCAAAACCAGCCTGATAAGGATTAAATAAATTCAATTCCAGGTAAAGCGGTTGCCAAGCTGCAAAGACCCATACAAAAGTACGGTACTAACTATAATGTCTGTATTGAAGCCTTTTTGCAGAAGCCATTACAGGTTTTATGCCTTTCTGATCTTGAAGCACGCCTGTGCTTTTAGGCTCCAGCTACAGCCCTCCCACCACCACCAGCACCACCAGCACCACCAACCTCAGGGTACTGGTGACCATGATCACAGAAAGCCTGGGTCAGCCCAGGTCTACCTGCACTGCCCTAGTGTCTCAGGTCTGAGGTCATAAAGGTGCTGGTTGTAACCTTGAACTCTTGGCAGGAATTAGTTTACAGGGCAAGAATGATGCTAGATGCTGGGTAACGGCTATGTTTCCATTTGGGGAACACGGGAATATGGTTCCCAATGTGGGCTGAGGACTGTGTCAAAACAACCAAGTGCACTTCCCTGCATTCCTACGTGTGTCATTGTCTCAGCACACCCATTAGGACATAGAGACGAATGAAACCTGGGAAGACGCACTCAGTTCTTCCTGAAATGCCAGCCCCAGCTGTCCTGCCACCTCTTCCAAACCCTTTCCCTTCTGACAACTAAATGCATCCTTGCGACTCCTATGATGCATACTGAGATAGATTGCCATCCAGAAATGGGGCCGGGGCCTCCACCCTCCAAATCTTCACCAGCCTCCCAACATAAAACATCTTTTCCCCTCACTTCCTTCTCCCACTGCTCTCATTCAGAAAGAACTTCTAAACGTGCCCAGTGACTTTACAAATAGCCCAGACCAGTGAGCTGAGCAGGGACAACCACCTCCCTTCTCCTCAGATGGACAAAATGCGCCACTTCCTAGAGGGCCCATCGGGGCCAAAATCAAGCAGAACCAAGTGGGATACCAGAGCTAGAAAGTCCTTGCAGAGCAGCTAGTCCTTCAATCACAGGAAGGGAAACTGAGATCCAATGAGGGGAAGGAACTCAAGACCTCATGATGAGAAACCCAATCAAGCGTTGTCCGCTCCGTACCACACGGCCTGCAGAGCACCCCCACTGGAGATGCATCCATATTAAAATGCAAGGATGGGTAGATGACAGCTTAGAACTTTGCTATCCAACACAGTAGCCACTGGATATAGGAGGCTACTTAAATGCCAGTTAATTAAAATTAAAACTTCACCTCCTCCGTCACATTTGTCACACTTGAAGTCGTTAATGGCTATCATCTGGGAGAGACAGACAGAGAACTTTTCCATCACTGCAGAAAAGTCCTATTGACAATGCTAGTCATTTGGATGGATAGATATCCCACAAATGGCTGAGTTCCTTGAGGGCAGGGTCTCTGGCAGTGCTCCTTTGGAATGCACAGGGAATGTTCTTCATACCCCATAACCAACACTGAATGAGTAAAAGAACAATCCTTGATACAACCAGTAAGGGGCTCAGTCAGCAAGGACCCAGAGTCCATGCAACACAGATATGCCACCCAGGGGGGCCACAGAGATGGCCATCCTTGGTCTAAGCACATGAGCAGAGAAAAAAAAAAAAGTAACTTCTGTCTCCTCACCTCATTCTTTTTCAAAAAGCATCACTATTCATTTTGACATCTGATCAAATTCCCCAACGGTAACCAAAGCTTTCAGTTCCTACCTGCCAAGCCTCCTGTACATGCCTTTGAACCTCTGCCACTTGGGGAGGCAGCTGTGCTGGAAGGCCAAGAAGCCCGAACGAGAAGGGAAACCCTCAGGTCCCCTAAAGGTAAACAACCTGCACAAAGCTAGGAGACTCGGCGTTTTCAGGAGACAGTTGGAGAACTTGCATGTGAGCTCACTTTGTAGTGTCCAATCACCCTCTGTCAAAGCACCAAAAAGCTGACCGGGCATACCGGAAATCAGGCTGCCACACTATAGCGAGAAGCCAATCTGCCCAATGGCTTTCGCAGCCCACAGCCCAAGACTTGGCAAGGCGAGAAGTCACGCGAAAGACTGGGTGAACATCCTGTCAGGGAAAAAGCCACTTTGCAAACAGATTTGAATTGTTCTGCTCTATTCAAACATTTGAGTAAGAATATTCCTGCCAATAAAAAATGAGTTTTAGAAATTTCTGGATGTAAAGCCTCTAATCAAGATACCCTTTTTAATAGAAAGGATCATTCATTAAAATGAGACCAACGGGGGAAATAAATTAGCTGCCAACAGAGACCAGAAAAAGACCCGGCCCGCTGGATATTTTCAACACCTGAAGTTCTAACTACAGATGAGACAAGGCAAAGAACTACTCTGAGTTCTATCGGCTCAGTTAAGAGTAACTGACACCATTAACGTTTAGAGTTAAAAAGCTACTCAATGAATACTCAGTTTCTTTTTTGTAAGCTATGGCTCTATTTTTGTGTTTGTTCACATCTTGTAGTATAAAATAATTCATATTGATGTTTCAATTTTAAGACAAATTTTAAATCAATGAAATTCTTTCTCTTTTTTTTGGAATGCCCTAGCCCGTTTTCCACACGGAAGATTCATCAGAGTCCAACTCAAAAAAAAGCTGTGACTTAGCATCACTGTTCCTCAGTTTTCCCATCTTCAAACCATAAATAACACCAATTCTACAAGGCTACTGTGAGAATTAACTGAGATTATGTGCCTGCGTTGTGACTGGTAGATAGCAGGTGGCCAGTAAGTGCAAGGAGATGGAGTGAATGCATGAATTAATGAAGTGTCTGGACTGTGTGACTGATTTGCCGCTGGGCTCAGCTGTACAAGCAGCTACACTGCAGAAACCACTGACAAACTTAAGACAGTCATCCACGAGCTGTCAGCTCCTGGAGGTGAAGACACAATAACGGGAAGACGTAAGCCGCCTCCAGAGAGCGTGCTTTACAAATTCAGACTCCTGTAATGGTGAGGACATGACACTTCCTGTGGAAAAAAAAAATCTTCCCTTCGACGCTAAAATTGTATGAAGAGTACTCTTCTCATTCTAGTTTTGGGGCTCTAGGATTTAAATCCTTCCATCAAACTCCATATGTAGACCTGGAAGCGTCCACCATCCGATGGGGCCCAGGCTTTAAAGAGGAGCAGAGTCATGGTTTTGGTACTGTACCGGGCTAAGAACGTTTCTAACTCGGGAGAAAAACACTAGACTAGGAATCTGAAGACCCGAGCTCCCCTTGTGGCTTTTGCAAAGTCTCTTCCCCTTTCCTGCCATCATTTTCAACACCAGTAAAATGAACGAGGCAGACAGCATGACGACTGAGGCTGTCCCCTCTCCAGCTGTTTCATTCCCTAATTCTGCTTTGCTGTAGAAGGGCTAATGGCCAGCAAGAAGTTACAGAAGGGTACATCCCAAGGGGGAAATGAGAATCTCTGGGTTGAGAATCATGCTGATGAAATACCATATTTAATTAATGGTAACATGCATCATTAGTTTATGTACACTAAGAAAAAACTGCAATTAAACTACTACACACCATAAACTGTAAGATTTCATCCTGATTTCAGAGATGGCAAAATGTGGGGGAAAGAGGACTCTTAGAATCAATAAACTATGGGGACTAGCATTTACTGGGTACTTGGTATATTCTAGGTACTGAGCTAAGTGTTTTATATGTATTATTGTATTATTTCATTTAATCCTAAAACAACCCTGTGAAACAAAAATGCGTGAAAGGTCAGCATTTTACAGGGGAGAAAACTGAGGTACAGAGAGTTTACAGAATTTGCCTACGAGCATCGAACTAGAAAGGAAAAGAGGTGAGATTTGAACCTTCCATGATTACACTCCAAGCTCCATGTTCTTAACCCTTTACCCTTTGAAGAAAGGCTGAAGCAATTTGATACAAAGCAGAAATGAGTTCTCTGACGCAGACAGGGCTGAAACACTAAAACTGTCAGAATACATTAAAGGAACTTATTAGGATGAAATACTTTGAACTAGAAGGGACCTTAGAGATAAGGTAATACAAGCACATATTTTATGGACAAAGAAACTAGCGCCCAGAGGTATTATATCATTTGCCCAAGGTTACACAGCCAATTAGTGTAAAAGCTAGGATTCTAGAATTTTGCCAGGTAACAAGATCCATCTCGTAAGTCTATAGTTTTCTGAATCTTCCCGTTCCTGTCTATTCAAGTTCTAGGCACGTTCCCAGCTCTACTCAATGATTTCTTTGTGATTTCCCTATGATCACATAGGTAAGTTCCTTCGGAGTCCCAGGAGACAGTTCCTTCAGGTCTGGGACAGCCATTCTCAAAGCAGTGGGTGAGGGGGACAGAACAGTTCAATTCGCTCAGCTCTAGGACCCAGCATGTTTAATGTCCCTGGGCCTGCGGATTTATATATAAGACAAGGCCAATAACACCAACCTCATATAGAGACAACGCATATCAAGTTCCTACGGCACATAGTAGGTGGGTAATCGATGGCAGTTATTGCGGCTACGACTGCTGAGGCACTTGGTGCTTTTCCTCTCCTTCCACCTGCTTGGCCATCAGTTCTTACATGAATAATCTATCTTGCATTTTTCAATGTGAAGTACATTCTCCTGGCTGGGGACAGTGGAAGCAGAATTACAGGCCTTTCTCCTTGGCTTTTCCATCTCCCGTTACAATGGACTAGCTTCCCAAGGAGAAAACCAAAAGCCTCCTCTGTCATTACTCTCCACCTGTGTGCCTCCGTCTGGCTTTAAACCAGTTTCCTGTCCTTCCTTTACATTTTTAGATGAGGCCTTTAAAAAACTCAAGTTTTCTTGAAGAAGCTCTTTTCCTTTCAGAATTCATCCTGCTTGTCTTAAAGTGAAGGCCAACCCCTTTCCAAGGTGTGGGCAGCCCTCACCTTGACTTCATTGCTTCATAGCCACTTGAAGCTCAAGCTCAAAGTCATCTATGTTCAGCCCTCCAACCACCAGGGGTTGGGTGCCACTACAGGAAAAGGCCATGCCTACCTTGTTAGGGATCGCTGTGCTTCTGGTCACATCCGTGTTAGAAAATAATGTGTGAGAAGCAGGATGCAGGCTCCAAGGAGAAAGGGCGGGCCCTCAAGCCGGGACGTAAAAGTGACAGAAAAGTTTAGTAGCCAGGACGCAGGCTGCCTGAACAGTCATCGTTTCCATTTTAAGGACACCTAACTGAGGGGAAGGCATGGCCCAGGCCCACAGTGAACCACTCTGTGGAAAGCCCAGCTGGTGACACCAGCTGGCATAACCAAGGTACCACCACCCCCCTGGTGACACCTTACCTCACAGAACACGGGCTTTGTAAACCAAGCATCACAAGAGCCCCAATTTCAGCTCCTGCCTTCACAAGCCTGCCTGGCTGTTGTTTCGTTCCAGCTGCATTCGTGGGACTTTGCCGTGGATGTTGCTCCCACTGATTAAAGTTTCCTACCTTCCTACCTAGGTGTCGCCTCCCTAAGTATCTTACATATTTAATGTTGTTTATGTCTCACAACAACGCCAAGGAAGTACGTATTATTTTCCACATTTTATATGTGAAAAACTAACGATAAGAGAAATCAAATAATTTACCCAAGGCCACAACGTTAGGACATGATGAAGTCAGGATTTGAACTCAGGTCGGCCCCATTCTACAGCCCAACTACAAGTCCTCCTACCATATGAATCTGTCTCCTGGAGTTCCCAAGTCACCGGAGACAAGGCCCCTCCAGAGATTCAGTCCTTTTAGGTGGAGATCTAGCTGTGTTTGGTGCGTCCCAGACACCAAATGTGCCTGGGATGAGCCCCCAGCCCTTGAGCTTCTATGGAGCCACAGAACAGCCAGACTGCAGAGCTCTGGCCTCAGTTTCTTGCTGAGTGCCACAGTGTGTACCCTGCAGCTACCACTGTGTTCTGTTTAGGATCTTGCTCATTCCTTGCCATACCTCTCTCATGGCAGGGACTAGAGAGAAGTATGTAAGCGGTTCCTGTCCTCCCACGCCACTGCCTGGGGGCCTGCCAGGATGGTTTGATGGGCCTGTGGTGTAGGACCACTGACTCGCCTGACGCTGTGTGTCCCACCTCTTTCGCCCTCTGGAGACACTCTCCTCCCAGGACTGCCCAAATCTCCCTCGCCCACCTGGCTGGTGATGCTGGCCTGAAGGAAACTTGCTTTTGTGATGTTCCCTTGGATCCCATGTATTTCACGGCTGACGGTTCACCTCTTCCGAGCCAGCCTAGCAGTCCCTGATCTCTCAGCCAGACACTCTGCCAACCCCTTCAAAAGTGCCAACAGCAATCTTCTTTGGAGGAGGGAAGTCAGTTGTCTTCATGTAGGCCAGGGACTAAAACATCCCACAAAAGACTGAGCATTTCAGAAAAGAAGTAGCTAAATTAAAAGTACCATGAAACTCCCCACCCTTTTACTGTCAATGACATGGTCATTATAAACACAGCATCCAAGAATATTACCAACTTCAAGTGTTAACTTGAAACCAGCTGCTACAGTCAGCAAGACATTCCAGTCCTGGAAAGTTCGGAGAACTCGTGTAACACAGTAATTTCAACAACTCTAAGTCCAACTTAGATGAGGTCTCTGTCTGACTACGGGGAGGGAGCTGTACTTGTTAATGTGCCACACCACCCAGAAAACCCGAGGTGGGAGGCACAAGAAGTCTTCTGTGGTCACCTGGACTAACCAGCATCCACGGCAGTGACTGTTTCCACCAAGTCATGTGAGAATGGCCCAGAGATGGGCCAGGTGCTCACCAAGCCCTTTGCCTCTTCTTTCAAAAGACACAACTCTGACATTTCCCAGACTGCCTTGCAGTGAGGCGTAGCCAATGACTGAGTTCTGGCCAGTGGAATGTGGGCAGAAGTGTTATATGCCACCTCCAGGACCGGCCCATGAAATCACCCAACATGTGTGTCCTCCACTCTCTCTGTCCCGTCCTCTGAAGACTGGACGGAGACTAGTTCCCGGAGAGGACTGCAACGGCCTGTGACATGGGGAAGAAATAAGCTTCTGTTGTGTTACCCATGATATTTTCAGGTTATTACCGCGGTCAACCTACGCTGACCAATACACAGAGGACACTGACATTGTTGACGTCATTTCTGGTGAAATATCAGGGTGGCGAACTGTGAGACTGAAGAAATTACTTTCCATCTCCATCTCAAAATCTTACATCTACTGTTAATGTAATTCTCCAAAGGGTAGACACTGTCTCTTTTAAGACTGATAAGGATATGTGAGTGATTGGGGTACTAAACTTGCAGGAGAACATCAAAGAGAAAGAGCAATAAACACAGGGGAGAAGAAAACTCGGAAGGACCTAGACGCCTGCTACCAGTAGTGAGTCAGTCTCTCCATTCTTCCAAGAGCTCACCCATCCCCATGCCTCTGACAAACACATGTGAAAGTACCAGACACATTTTAGAGAGCAATATGAATACGAGGTTCTATGATCGATCTGATTCTCAAATTGAAATGCTTGGCCTTGTCTCTCACCTGGCCGAGCTCCAGCTGCGTCTGCAACAACCAGAAGTCATTTCCATTTAGACGGCACCCAGAGTTCACCATCTTGTACTATGCTCAGCTTTGTGTCTCCATCAGGTCAGAGAGGGGAACAATCATTTACTTCCCACCTAACATATGCCAGGCCCATTACAGTAATTGCCTCATTAAAGTTTCTTATGTTCTTTCTTCAGATGGATATTATCTGCATTTCACCAATGTGGAAACTGAGGCCCATAGAAGTCAAATGATTTGCCCAAAGTCAGACAACTGGGAAATGGATCTGTACGAATGATTTTCATTTGCGTAAAACACCATAGCTGATTGGAATCCTCCCTTAAACAGCTAACGACACCCAGTGGTGTGAGGGAGACTGTTTATTCTGGCTCCCACGAGCCAATTGTAATTCTCAGGATTTTTGCCCACTGGTGGTTGAACAGGTTAGTAGCTTGAAATCTGCCACAGATAGGAGTATTTACACCATGGAAACCAGCAAATGCTACACTCAGGGGTTTTAATCTCCCATGGAAACACTTACCAGCACATCAGTAACGACACCTTTATATCTGGACCAATATGGCAAGGCAACACTGCGTTTTGCTGAGATGTCAGGAAAAAGAAGTCGAAGGAAATAGTGTCTGGATTGCAGGCTTTGCAAACAAAAACTTACAAAAGCAAAGGCAAATGTTTCAAAGACACAAAGAAACGAGGGAGAACTATGTCTCCCTTAACATGGCTTAAGCTTCTGACTTTCATAAAGAATTCTTCTAACAAGCTGGTAAAAAAAAAAAAAATTGGAAGAATAATACTAGTTTTAGCTGGGGAGGCAGTTACATTCTGGGGCAATGTGGAGGACTGCTTTGAAAAGAAACATCTTAAGAGATTTAGTTTTAAACTAAGGGATAAGGGAAGCATCACAACCCCCTTGAGGTAAATTTTGAAACAGGGATTAAAAAAAAAAAAAAAAAAAGACTGCGCAGTTAGCACGTTAATGCAGTGGCACAGATAACCCAAAGCAGAAGATGAAATCACACGATACATTCCGAAGCCAAAGATAAATGACTGGAATGTTTTCTTTGCTCAACAGCACATGACTTACCTTCTGGGATCAAAGTGCATCTTAATGAGATGAACATGCAGTGATTCCATATCTGGGGAAAAGAGTATAGAAGCTGATGGTGGAGTAGTTAGGGGCAGTCAGCCTGCATTCACTTTTTTCTTTTTAAGTAAACATTCCATGTGTGGGAAATCATCCCCATGTGGAAAATAAAGAAATTGGTGTTTTTATTTGTGGCCTAGAGCAGTTGTTCCCAAACCTGACTGGCTGATCATCAGATTTGGTTGAGAAAAATTTTAAAATACAGACTCTGGTGACTATATTTAGATTTAGATTCAGTGAATTAAAGAGATTATGTGTTTGCCAGAACTGAATTGAAAGACTCATAAAAGCATAACAGCAAAACAATAATTATGAAGATTAAAGGATCCCAGGAAGACACCTAAGTAAGGTTGACCGACAGACCCAACTACAGCCAGGGGAGGGAAAAACACTGATGTAGGATGGGGGGTCCGACAGGGCTTCCGGTTTTTGAAGAGGCATCAGACCAAGCAGGACTCTGAGAGTAAGGGGGTAAGTCTAATTACCACTTATTTAGCCATGTTTGGAGGCCAAGTGACTTCACATCTTTGAGCTTCAAAATCTTCCTCTGTAAAATAGGGGGCACTCACGCTTAACAACTCACATTGACGGAGAATGGGGAGCACCTATCACAGTTCCTGGCACAGAAGAGTCATTGGTAGTTATTCCTCTATTATTATTTTCTCTTTTTCACTCTGCTTTGGGAACGTTACCTAAGCCAAAGCCCAAAGCACTACAGAAGCTGCTTCCTGGGCGCCTCCAACCTCCCTCTTCCCGCAACAGCTAGACAGCAGGCTCACAGCCTGGCATCTTCTGAGGACGACACAGAAGGCTAATTACAGCACCCTCGGTCAGAAAGCAAGACAGGCTTTCACTTGGCTCTGCCTTCCACTCGCTATATGACCTTGAACAAGCCTCCTGCTTCCTTCCCTTGGTCTTCATTTCCAGCCCTGCTAAATGGGCACAATTAAATAGAATCTGTCTTAGCTGGAAGCTCTAATGAAGAGCCCAGAAGAATGAGTTAATGTGATGGCTGACATCGCTCAGGGGTAACAAGCTCGCCTGCCGTTGTCCCCAGGAGCTGTCCCTCCCCAGTCAGGGAGATTGTTGGCACCTCCAAACTGCTGCATTGAGCTTCACCTAATTGGAGGTTTGAGGACAGATGACACCAGGTTTCTGAGAAACAAAATGATCTCTCCAGCTCCAGAGCACTGCACTGAGGAAGAGGAAGAATGGGAAACCTCCCCAGAGTATTGCATCTAAGTTTCCTGGGGGCAGCTTATAAAATATTAATGAAACTTGAGCCACCACCAGAACATGTCAGTGAGCAAAGGAAACAAGCAAAGCGAAGGGTGGAGAGAGTGCTACTGGCCCAGCTGCCAGCTGGCACGACACACTGGAAATGAGACGCAGCCAGCCAGACGAGCAGCAGGACAGATGAGGAGGGCTGCTGTGGCACTGAGGGCTCTGGAGACTCCAGAAGATTCTCAGGAATTAAGGGAACGACACTTTGTTCTCTAAGAGAGGACACGAGGTGTGTCTTGAAGAAAAGGTGATGAAGCAAAATTATGGGGGAAGGACCCCACTTGTATCTGTTGCAAGAGATAATCACAGGAGGGGCAAACAAATGTCCCAAGTAGAGGGGGCAGGCTTGTGAAGAAGAGAAAGGGAGGTATATGGGTTTGTGAAAAGGTAGCTGGAAAGAAAGGTGGGAGAGAGGAGACCAGGATGGGGGTGGGGGCGGGTAATCAAAGAAAATTAGCTTACCCAAGTTCCCATTAAAGAAGTAGGGTAGACAGGCTGTCACTTCTCCACCAAAAATTCTAGACCTTCATGCTGACATTTTCCTAATTTAAATTTTCTAAATCACTTCCCTGTAAATAAAATACCTCAAAGACATGGGGTTTCACACTTCCAACTTAAGCCAGCTCTGAAACCCCTGTGTTTTCTCTTGCACGTGATGGGAAGTAGGAGATGGGGAGAAGGGGACAGTGACAGCATGAGACAAGCAGGGCTTTCTGGGGCCCTGGCCTGCTGCTTGGATGATCCCCATTCCCAGCAGCTCCTGGTCACAGCTCCGAGGTCCAAGCTTAACTAGAGATCAGGACACAGCTCCAGTAAAAGCCACTTCTTCCCAAGAAGGGAGCCACATCATTGCAGCAACTCCCTTGACTACATTTATGGATTCAGCTCATACCAAGTTAATTTACATGTCCTTAAAAGCTAAACATTCTCAAAAAGTAAACATTCCCAAGTCCATCACTTGTTTATGTTCGATGGGCTCCGTCAGATCCGGAGCTCCCAAGGGCAGCGCGACCCACCTCCCTCCCACCAGGAGCTTTGGGGGCCCAGAAATGACTCCCACCAACCTGTACAGACCCCAGCAGTGCCTCTACACACCAGGACTTTGTAAATGCTTTTTGATGAGGATGGCATTTTAAATCCCAAGGATGCTTCTCCAGGAAGAACAAAGTTCTTAAAACTAGCAATTTCTGTTAGAAAAGAAAACATATACAAGGCTCCAGGCTTCCATGGGGAGTGCCAAGACGCTGGAGTGACCAGGAGCTCAGCCAGCCAGAGTCAAGGAAAGCCATTGTTCTGCACGCTACGAAGGATGGCCCGCACCTCAGTGTCTCCACCACCCTCTGAGCCCAAGCTTAGCTGGGACTGCCCAGACCCCCCAGTCTTGCATTGGTTAGCATTGCGTTTGGCTGACAGTAACAGAAAGCCCTACTATAATGGCTAAATAAGTAAGGTGCTTATTTATCTCAAGCAACAAGAAGCCTGGACCTGGCCGTCCAAGGCTGCCTCAATGGTGTCTTTCTTTTTGATCCACCATCTTTGCACATGGCTTTTGTCTCTTGGTCACAAGATGGCTGCAATGCATCCTGGCACCATGTCCCCATTCCAGGAAGAAAAAAGGGTGAAGAGACAACAGCTTTCTCTTTGGTTGGCTTTATCTGTACTTAAGAAGAGAAGATCTTCTCATTGACTTGTGCCTACATGTCAATTGTCAGAATTATCTCAGATGGTCTTCCTTAGCGGCATAAGAAGCTGGAAATTTAAGTATTTCACTCTCCACGCTTTATAATAAAGGAAGAAAAAGGAAAAAGGTCTTTGGAATGGACGTTAAGTACCCTAACCTGCAATATCTGTGCCACCCACCCAGATTCACAAATCAAGAGGATATTCATACCCTCCCAAGAGGGATGGTGTAGGGCGCCTCTTCTCTATTCTCTCAAATATGAAGGGCTGAGAAAAAAGACACCCCCGACTCAGAAAAGCCTCTCTGGCTCCCAAACGTGTCCCTTCCCATTTAACATGCTGAGTCACTGTTACATGCATTCTCTCATGTATTCTTCACCACGATTCTCTGAGGCAGGGATAACCTATCCCACATTTATAGATAAAGAAGGAGAAACTCAGCGAGGTTATGTTACTTGCCAAATATCCCCCAGTTTATAAGTAGTCAAATCAGATTTCGAACCCAGATTTCTCCTCTCAAGCCAGTGCTTTTGTCGTTATACCACGGGTCATTCTTACCCCGCTGCATGCCTGACTGTTGCTGCTACTGCTGCAACGCCCCACCCTTCCCATTTGTGACGACCCTTTCCCACTTCAAAATTTAGATTAATGCAGGAGGAGAAGATAGGTCATGCGGAATCTGGCATAACCTTTTTCAAAGGTTGAAAAAGACCAGGAACCTGTCGCCAACAGAACGTGCATCTTGGTTGGATGCTCTCCCAGTGCTCACCCAGAAGAGGTCCCAAGACACCAAAGCCGAGAAGAGAAGATGCCTTCCTGGGGTCGTCCTCCCGTCCGTCTCCCGCACTCCACCCCCCTCCAACAGCAGGGACAGACCTGGAAGTTCTCCGGCACGTGTCCGAGTGCCCGTATGCTGCATGTTGCTGCCCAGACTCAGCAGTGCTCAGGCCAGCCCCGGACTCCCCGGCAGCGCACTTCCATCACGGCGCGGTGATTGCCTGGCTACTGTTCTCACTTCCACACGAGACCCTTCGCTCTTCAAGAAAAAAGGATTGTATCTAACTCAGTATTGTTTTGCAGAATCTAGCATGGTGCCTGGCATGTGGTAAGTTCTTAATAAAAAAGTATTCGAATAAATGAATGCAAAACATCAATTCTCATTATAGTGTCCGTACATTTCTTTGTACCCTCTCCAGGGTGGAAGAAGAAAACAGCTGGCCGTTCCTGTGGGTGCCCAATTAGGACTCCACAGATCCCAAAGAGGGTTCAATTAGGGCCATTCAGCACCAATACAGAAACCTCTTAGAATACAAGAGCCCAGGGAGGTTGAGGTCTGTGGCAATGGGGGTGATCTTTCTGCATTTCTGGGGTGCATGGGGTGTGTGAGAAGGAGAAAAAAATGGGCTGTAAACTTCTAGCTGACAGAAGTCTTGGTTCAAGGAAAGCAGAGAAGGAAAGCAGGAAGAAGCCCAGCCTGGGAGCAGCAGGAGTTGAGTGCCAACACTCCATGTGGGCCCACCATTCAGGGCAGCAGTGCCGCAGTCAAACAGGCAGCCCTGACTCGGTTTCAGAGGCCCCCGTCTCTGGCCTTCCAGGCCTTTCCTTCGTCTCCTTAGCCCGCCCCACTGCCTTGCCGTGACGCCTGGCCCCTGGCCCATCCTTGCCCCTGACTCTTGCCTGGAACCCATCCAGCAGGCTGCCATGTGCTTCCTGAGCATAGCTGAGGGCAGTTCCCAGGCCTGCCCTCTGCAGCCCACAGCCAGTGCTGATCGAGGACGAGGATGCAGACGCCGAGAGAGCCTCCAAAGCAGCGGTTACGAGCCTCTCCGGAGTCAGTGACCCCTTTGAGAACCTGAAGGAGACCACAGACCTCTGTCGCAGTCAATCGCACATATGCATACAACCACAGAATTTCCTACAATTATAGAAGGTGCACAGATTTCCAAAAAGGCCCATTCACGGACCCAGAATCAGAACTCCTGGCCCAGAGGAGGCCATGCATTGCTATCATTTTAGGGCTGTTGCTGTCCCTGGGAGAACCCCCGTAGCTCAGCCAGGCGATGCTCAGCTTGTCCTTCCCCCCAGGAAAGCGCTTGGAACAGTAAGAACACAAACTCTCTCCGGGATCCCTCCCACTTCAGAAGGCTTTAATGAAAAAGCACTGAGCCCTTACTGTGTGGCCAGCTGTGGGAAGCCAGAGGACTTGATGTATGTTTTCTGGAAACCGAATCATGACAATGAACTTGTGAAGTTCATGTGATCCCATTTCAAATGAGGAAACTGGGCTTAAAAAAGGTAAGGAACTGACTGAGGCCACACAAATAGTAATGGAGTGCGTGCGGTGTCAAACCCTGGCTAATCCAGGGTCCATGACTGCTTTTGTTAGCACCACTAACCAGGCTCCTCTAGAGCCTTCCCAAGGGTAGGTTACCCCTAGGGCTAAGCAAAGCAAAGCTCTTCTTGCCATCCAGAATCTACCCATCTCCTTGCATGTTGCACAAAGCATTTAATTCCATAATCAGGAAACAAGCTACAAAGAGAAGTAATATCACCTCACGGTTAAGCATCTACTCCTCTGCCTGTGAGTTTCTGGGCAGTTCACGGACCTATCACCTAAGTGAGGAGCGTGAACCAGAAGAGAGGTTCAGGTAGCACCCGAGTAGGAAATGGGAGAACAGCTAAAGGTGGGGAGGGGGGAAAGAACACACAGGGGAGAGTCTTTGAAGATGCAATGAGGAGAATTAGCAAGCAGATAGAAGGAATATTCCTAGATAAACTGCATAGCAAGCAAGAAAAGGTAAGACTCCTGATACATTCCTTCCTGTTCACAGCACTGCAGCAGCCCAGTGTCAGGACAGAGGGTAAGCCCTGCCCTGTCAGGTACCTGCTGGAGGGCTGCAGGGAGGTGGGGGTTGGAAATGGCATTCAGAACAGACTGCTGTCTCCCACCTATGTGTGAGAAATGCTAAGGCTGGGTGGGAGGGGGAGCAGGCAGAGAACATCCAGGAAAGACCTCACCCACAACTGGAGGAGTGCCACAGCTGGGAGCGTCAGGGGTGGGGTCGAAGTCAAGGGATGATTTGGCAGAGTCTGGAATCCAGGAGACAAGATAAAGTGAAGCAGGTAGGGAGCAGGAGAAGACGGCACTCTGAGTGTCTGTTTACAACTAGCACCCAGGGCTTGCTTTCAGAAGCCAGAGGCAGGAGCTTGGTAAGCAACAGGGCTGGTCTAGATTAAAACACCTAGAGAACGTGGGTATCTTTCCCCAGCATCATGGACGTTCAGGAAACCAAATAAAAAAGTATTACATAGAATGCAAATAAAAAGCTTAACATGTTCTGACTCTGCAGAATACCATGTTCTCTAAAAACAGAATGACATAAGGCAAATCTAGTCGAGGACATCATTAAAGATGCATGCAAAGGTTTAACAAAGGTTTATAATTTAAAAAATCCTAATTGTCCAACAATAAGAGCAGTTAGATACATCACTGTGGTATAATTGTTAGGTGTGCAAGGTCTGAAATGAGACTGCTTCAACTAAACCCTGGCTCTGCTACGCAAGAACTGTGTCACCTTTTGAAAACTGCTTCAATTCCTTAAGCCTCCATTTCCTCACTTGTAAATGGGCATAATTATAGTACTTGCCTCTTGGTATTTTAACTTACACAGTGCTTGGTACATTCCTAAATAACTGTATAGCAAGAAATCATTCAATACATGCTAGCGAGTCGTATTGTCGTCCTTCTCCAGATGCATTAACAAGACAGAATACTATGGAGCCATTAAAAATAATTTATAGAAATATAATGCTATTGAACGCTGTTAAGTGAATGATGTTGAAACAATGTGTTTTAGGTTTTAAGAAGCAGATTATTAAGTACCTATGCTTTCTTTTTTGTTATACATGTATTTATAAATGTGTGTTCATCGTATTTTTATGTCTATGTATTTAGATGATTACGAAAATAAGATGAAGATTCCAAAAGAAATAGCCAAGGGTAACAAGAAAGTACTTTTGCCCTCAGAAACGAAGAAAGAAAAGAAAAAGGCCAACTTCAAGACACCAAAAAAAGCTCTAAGGGAATGTGCTCCTGAGGAATTCCTTTGATGTGAGCTTATAGAAAATTCCTGGCTGTCAGGCCTGCCCCAGCCCCGACCCTATCCTTCTTCTCTCCTGTCTTTGGTGTGTGACCTGGGATGGGGGCCTCTCTAATCTCAGAAATGGCCGCAGCCAGCTCCATTATTATCAGTATTATCAAGAATAACAACAGCAGGATCTCTCGTGGGAAGAGCACTTCACCTTTTTCCAGAATCCTTCACACACCTCCGGACTGGTCTTTAAAACAAACTTGACCTGAGCATTGACCCTGAGAAGGACCCCACCTGCAGCTCGTCAGTCGGAGCTCCACACGGGCCAGGAAGTCAACGTCTGCTGGGCCACACAGACTGGAAGAGGCCTCCGTACACTGAGCAGACATCCCTGAGGGGCAATTCTAAGGGCTTGTGGTGAAGACCAGCGGAGTCATGGAAAACACTTTAACCCCTTCCCATTTATTCCTGTTATTCAGCATGGACAGTTGGGGAAAGAGTTCCAGGCTCTGAGGACAAGCTGGAGATGAAAGGTCCCCAGTTCCCTCCCTCTCGGCTCTGTGGAGCTCGGCCTCCTCCCCAGGCAAAGAGCACTTTTGACAAGAACCAAAATAATGATAGACACGCCCTACAGTGCAGGTAAGATTAATGCAAGTGTCTGAAATTAGGTTTCTGGCAGGTTGGCAGGACTTTGTAAGCTTCGGCAGCTGTGCTTTTGTGCAGAAGCATGGACGAGGTACCCCACATTCACTGCTAAAGTCGGATCCTCATTGTTATCCAAACAATCGCATCAAAAGGTAGATGAGAGTGGAGGCAAAGATGGGGGTTCTTGTGGAGCCAGTTCTGGGCTCAGGAATGAGTGTTCAGGGGCGGTGATTCATTGAGGCTCTATATCTGAAGACCTACCCGTTTCATGGCAGTAGGACAAGACAAGTGGCTCTATAAGGCCCTTGGAGAGGAGAAGGAAAAGACTTTTGCCATCCTCCTACCCTGCCCACACGGGAGGCTCAGGAGAATGTCGACATGCTCTCTATGGCTCTTCAAAGTCAGGGACCACTCCCCAGGAGCACCCTCCCCAGCAATGACAGAGCACTTCTCCATGTGTCATCAGTCTGATCCTTGCAACAAGGAAACTGGGCAGCTGTCAGTGTATAGCATGCAGCATCCCAAGGAGCATGTCACACAGGAGGTCTTGAGTAGAGTGACTGTGGAGGAGGAGTGAGGCCCTGTGAATTCTGGGAAGCTCTCACCGGCTTGGCTAAGCTCCCGGAGAGAAGTGAAGTAACATGGGGTTACAGTACATGTTCTTTCGCACCTTCTGAGTGGACATGTATATGGTTTCTACCTAAGTCTTAAACTACTCGCTAATTCTTCTCCCCGCGTCTCTTCTAATAGTAATAATACATTAATTTTGCAAAAAGATGCTAACAGTATTTAGAATCTGCATCGGTCTGCAGTATTTGCAATGACCACATACACATGTTCTCATGCTTGTAACTCCCCCAACGTCCCACCCCTACCATCACTACCTTCTCTTTCGGACATTCAGGTCTACTAGCTCATGGTCCTCAAACACATATCCAGAGAAAACATACACTTCCCCACACACAACCCTCCTCCCACAGAGCTGCAGCTGAGGACCCACCCAGAAGGGAACAGGGCCAGGATGAAATCTGAGAAGTCACGTTGACCCTCGGGCTCTGGCAGCACCATGGAGTTTCAGGGGCACTGGGGGAGGGCTTAGTTCCCCTTGGGTCCAGCTGCACCGAGAGAGAGAGCTCAGAGCTTAAGTCACACTTTAACTCCTCTGTTCTTGTAGGACAGGGCATTTATACTTTCAGTAACATGGAGATGAAGTTCTACCTACAGGTGACAACCCACAGCAAGTGCTTACAGGATGACTACTTATGTCCATGCTCCCATGGAAGAAAGTTTTAATCCTGGTGGGAAGAAATGAAGTTATTACTCTTTCGAATACTGCATCGCATTCCAAGAAGTAGGTGGTAGTATCATTACTGCCAAGAAAAGGCCTTAGAGAGGCCTATCCTCACACATCTGGGAGAGCTAATGGAGCCAGGACTAGACCCAGGTCTGCCAGCTGTACCCTCCTCCTCTGGCACCGCTTCCTGCGTCTCCAGACCCACCTGATTCTGCCTGTTGGCTCACTATTAGGATGGCATCACAGGAAGAAACTTTTGGGGAGCAGTCCAGCTCATACTCATCTCTCCCCACTCTGCTCTTTTTTGACCCTCAGTCTGAAGTACTCCACCTAGCAACTGATTTTTAACTCTCCCATTGCTCTCCAATTGCCTCACCTGTGTCCTCTTGGCTTCCTAACCCGTGCCTGAGCCTAGAGCATGTCTTATCTCACTGCTCCCTCTATTCCACGGGCACCGTCAGCATTCAGTGAATGCCTGTCACACAACTGGAGAGATACAGATGCAAACCCTCTTTTTGGAATACAGAATTTCAAAAGTCAGAATTCTCCCTAATTCTACCTTTGTGGTCCCTTTCACAAGATAAAAGTGGTGCTTATAAAGAGTTCTAAAGAAATGGGGAAATGCTTATGATAAAATGTCAAGCTAAAAGAGATAGGATACAAAAATAGATACACTGTGTGAACTCAACTATATAAAAACACACAAAAATATTGGAGAAAATATATTAAAGAAAAAAGGAAAATAAAGACGGGAAGGAAATATACCAAAGGTTAAAGAGGGTTTATCTCTGTCAGGTGGGACTATGAAAGGTTGCTATTTTTCCATTTAGTTTTTTGTCTTTCTTTTGGAAATGCCAGAAATTGCACTTTAAAAGAATTCTAGAATGAATGTTAAATTGAATTCTATTTGTAGAGGAGGTAGTGGGAGTGAGCTTGGGAGTAGAGAGGTGTAGCAGTTAGTTAAATTAAGCAAAAATATTAAAAGAATACATCCTTCAGGGTCCAAACATAAATAAAAAAAATCAGTCTAGGAATTAAAAACAGAATCCAATGCAGGAAATTGGTTATCCAAAGTGACAGAAGAGCTAAGAAGTTGAACAGGATGGAACGGAACCCCAGAGATTACCAGGAGCCAGGTTCACCCAAGGAAACTGGAATCAGGAGAGCTGAGCCTCACCCCCTGGCCCAGAAAATGTGGCTATCAGAGAATGAGGGAAAGATCCTCCTGTTTCCTCTTCTGTTCCATTTTCCAGTCTCCTGCCAGTGCTTTCCACTAGCCACACTCAGCCATGAGCCAGCTCTCCTGGAGCCTGGGAAATATAGTCTGCAGCGGATGGCACCTGGTAAAAGGGAAGGGCAGGAGAAGTCACAGGGAAGGGGGTATCTGAAGGAAAACTGTCCCAGGACCAGCACGAAGGGGGTAAAAATTAGATCACACATCAACTAGATTCTAGGTCAGGTCAATAGAGAATAAAAGTACACATTTTCACAACTTTCTAGAGAAGATACATTTTATATACATACAATTAATTCCAGGCAAATACAACTCTCATACCAGCATTTCCCAAACTTTCCTGGTGACTGTAGTTCCCTGGGGTCACCTATTAAACACACAGGTTCCTGGGCCCCTTACCCGGACATACGGGTTTGATCCGCACAGACCTGCTGTAGTGGATTAAAGACGGCAACACACTGTTCCCTTGTCCTTCCGATAAGAGACAGAGTCTACTCCCCCTTCCTTTGAATCTGGGCTGGCCTTAGAGACTTGCTTGCCCCATGGAATGCAGTGGAAGGAACATTCCGGGACTTCTGAGGTCTTGCAGCATCTGCCCAAAGCCCTTAAAACACTCGTATTGGGAAAGCCAACCACCATGTAGGAAATCTGACGACCCTGAGACCATCATGCTATGAGGACACACAAGCTAGCCATGTAGAGAGACATCATTAAGAGAGAGGAGTGACTGGCCAGCCCAGCAGCTCCAGCAGGCATCAGACATGGATGAAGCCCTCGCAGACATTCCAGCCCCAGCAGACACAATGTGTGTGTGTGTTTGGAGGGTAGGAGGCATGCAGAGAATCCAGCTACGGGCAAAACCCCCAAACATACGGCACCTGTCCCAGTCTTCTCTCACTACTGGAACCGCCCTTGAGGCCCCAAGCTTTGTGAAGTAGAGATAAGCCACCCCTACTGAAGTCCTGACAAAATCATGAGAACAAAACGGTTGTTTTATTATGAGGTCAGCAGTAGATAAACAGGACACGTGGCCAGTGATTTGGCAGGCGGTTGGAGGGGATCTGGCGTGCCCCCAGCCTCTTCAAGTAGGACGAGGCTCCAAGTCCCCTGCCCACGGATGCGTGTCACGGTTGGTGATGACGGGAAGGGGACAGGTAGGGTCTTGAAGAGAAATGACAGCACTCAGACATATAACCACTAGGGAGAAAGTCAGAGGCCCCGGAAGGGCTCAGCGGAGAAGTGGGCAGAACCAACCACCCCAAGCTCCCTGTTTGTTTCAGCTTCTGGACTTTCACACACTCTACCCATCCAAACGCCCTCTGTTCTTCCCGTGCCCTCTCTTCTCCATCCCACCCCTTCACCAGTTTCCAAGTGTTCAAAAGTTGCTTCCTGAAATAAGTGGGATCTGACCTCGTTCTAATTTGTATCATTTCCTATATTTTCTCAGAGCCCATGTACAGAAAATGGGGGAAATAATTGTGGACTAAAATGAGATCGTTTGGGACAGTACTTGTGTACTGTAAAGCACTGTTTAAAAGTATATATATATATATACAGACACATATATATATACACTTTTATATATACTTTTTAAAAAAATATGTAATTTTTTTCCTTGTATGTTGCTTTTTCATACAGTGTTATATGTAAGATTTTTCCAGAGCCAAGAACTGGGTGGTCACATGGAGAAGTATTTCTACCTCCCATTTCCTATGCCGTTTTCAAAATGTCTGGAATCCCTCGCATGCTCTGACAGTAGGAGTTGACATCACAAACGACACCAACACTTTCAGACTTGAATACTTATGGGGACTTGGCTTAGTGTCTCAGCACACGCTCCATTCCATAGCAAGGTGAACCGGCACGCTCAGTCTTCCCTGCAGCACGTGGCACGTAGTGAGAAGACTGCGATCGTCTCATTGCAACACCTACCCCCTGGGAGACCTTAGGTGCCAGGTGTTAGCTGATTCTCTACAAGTATAGTCTCTTGCATTTCTTCACATCTTGTGACCAAGGCCCTGTCAGTTTTTGTCCCCGACTGCCTTTTCAAGGATATTCCCATAGTGAACGACTGGCTCTCTCTGAGGCAGAGAGCAGATTTGTTTGCTGACGTATAAGAATGTCTCCCTCTGGGACAAAGCTTGGGCAGATTTGCGTGCAGCCCCTTTAAAAGACTGGGGTTTCCTAAAGTTGGGTTTCCTCAGCTGTAGATGCAAATCTACTCCCTGGGCAGGATCCACCAGGGCCCCTGTGCGTTACCCCTGTGACGTGGGGGTGAGGGGTGCCGATACAAATATGCTAAAGCTCATGCCACCTGTTTTGCCACGAGTGATCGAGTCCTCTGCCTCTGACCCAGGAGTCTCAGCATCCAAAAACCGGGGCAGGCTAACTTGTTAGCTTCCAAGTAGGTAAGATCTCAGGCCCTTCACGGTTCTTGATAGTACGTGACAGAGTACCTGCTCTTCCCGTACAAAACACCTGCTCCAGCCTCTCTCATTCTCTTGTGCAAAGTACTTCCTTCTGCCAGAACCGTGATTACAAAATCTACTGTCTGTGCCGGCACAGGACAAGAGAAGCTGGGGATAAATGTAATTAAGTAACTAATTTGCGTGCTAAACACCAATTTCTGTCAGAGCCAGCCACGCTGAGGGTATCATTTAGTTAGTAACAATCCTAACTAAAGCAGCTTTTGCTCTGAAGGGAAACCTTCTCAGAAATGTCGTTTTCCCTGCAGAGCTTTTTTCCTTCACAAGCCCTGACCCTTCATGACTGTTTTTCTACTGTCTTGAATATCCACGTGCCCCAATCCTTTATCTATACTCATACTACTGCAGGATCCGATTTATATTAATAAATACGATTTATAACAATAAACACTGTGGACTCAACCCTGGCTACATATGAAATATGACACCTGGGCCCCATGGCAGATTCTCATTAATTTCTCTGGAGTGGGACTTGAACCGGGGATCTTTTAAATGCTTTCCTACAAGACCCCATTTGCAGTTAGGGTTCTAAACCTCTAATCTATCTACCCTAATGGGAACAGGAACCAGGTAAAAATGCATATATCGGGGAGTTTGTCCAACATTGCTCTGCTCCAACATCCTAATTGCCTTTCAGCAAACTCCTTTAGCTCTTCCTTGCTGCAAATATAAATTTTAAGTACTCACCCCCACCTTGTAGTAATTCTCTAATAATCACGTACAATAGAAATCCACCCCTACGATGTAGACTTAATTGGCCTGTTCCCTTTCTTTTACTCTACCTCGCCACTCCCATTAACCCGTTTGTAGTTCATGTACCCATCACTCCCTACGTGCTTTGCTAAAGACCTCTTTGGAAACAACTGGGTTTCTCATGGCTTATTGCTCTGCCAATCACGGTCAGTTCTTCCTCCTTCTCTCCTCTCTGCCCCTCCTTTCAGCACCAAATCCTCAGGGAAACAGGGGCCAGCAGGAAGATACCCTTCCCTGCCAGGGGCATAGGAACTTTTGCTAATGAAGTGGAGTCTGCACAGCTGCTGAGATCCTTGCCCATCCTTCCGCACACATCCCCTGTATCTGAACGGATGGCCAAAATGTGCAGAAGCCTCTACTGAGATGCTGAATTCAGCAGGTCTGACGTGGAAGGCCTGCCTCCCTCTCACTCTGCCCAAGAGGATACCGCTTAATTGGGTATCTCTAAACATATTACAGTTATTTCTTATATTTGAGTACATACAGAGCCTCCGTTCCACATCCTGGAAGGAGGAATTTGTCTTTAAAGACAGCACAATCCACGTGCTCCATGTCCTAATCACTGGGCGTTTCAGAAACACACCCCCTACCCCCACCAAAGTGAGTTCTGGGCAGCGCTGGCAGGTCATCAAGGTCCATCCATGTATATAATAAATCGCCAGCAATGTCCTCCAGCGTCATTGCCCTCTTCTGCCATGCCCTCCTCCCAGAAGAACATCCCCACGCTGTCCCCATGGTCACCTCTGTCAAAACCCCCACTGAGGAGGGATCTGATGTGCTCAGCCCTGGAGCACTGATAAGGCATCGCAGGGAAACATCTGTGTCAAAGGAATGAGTTATTTTAATGGTCGAAACGTGGGCTGTGTTGAGCTGGAGGGAGAGATTCTCTAAGGGATGGCGAGAGGATTTTTATTCCTGGGAAAAAGGAACAAGTTAATTAGCCTCAGCCCCTGCCTAGTGAAGACATAAGCTGTGGGAAGTTATCAGATATCTCAGCATTTCCTTCAGGAGATAACTGGGTACCTGCTTGCAACAGGCTCTGGTTGGGCACCGCGTGGATTCAGTGTGGATTCAGTGATACAGAAGACAAGTTCTCTGTCTCCAGAGCCTACCGCAAAAGGCAGTCACACATTAAGGAGACTTTTAGAAGATGTACAAATGACCAAGGGACACACAAAAAATGCTCCACATCCTTAGGGAAATACTAATCAAAACTCCAGTGAGCTACCATCTCACATTCATTAGGATAGCTACTATCAAAAACAAAAAAGAAAATAGCAAATGTCGGCAGGGATGTGGAGACGATGGAACCCTTGTGCACTGTTGGTGGGAATGTAAAACGGTGCAGTCACTATGGGAAACAGGATGGCAGTTCCTCAAAAAATTAAAAATAGAATTACCATGTGATCCAGCAATTCCACTTCTGCATGTACGAGGACTGACTATTACATTCACAAACTTGTTGCAACGATGTTGTTAACTTTTTTGGATATCAGAGGGATTGTTCATTATGAATTTGTACCAACTGGACAGTTAACCAAGTTTACTATTTGGAAGTGCTGAAAAGGCTGCGTGAAATAGTTAGATGACCTGAACTTCTCGCCAACAATTCATGGCTCTTGCATCACGACAATGCACAGCTCACATGGTACTGTCTGTGAGGGAGTTTTTAGCCAGTAAACAGTTAACTGTATTGGAACACCCTCCCTACTCACCTGATCTGGCCCCCAATGTCTTATTTACCTGAAGATAAAGAAAACACTGAAAGGAAGACATTTGGATGACATTCAGGACATCAAGGGTAATAGGACGACAGCTCTGATGGCCATTCCAGAAAAAGAGTTCCAAAATTGCTTTGAAGGGTGGACTAGGTGCTGGCATCAGTGCATAGCTTCCCAAGGGGAGTACTTCGAAGGTGACCGTAGTGATTTTCAGCAATGAGGTATGTAGCACTTTTTCTAGGATGAGTGTACGAACTTTATTGTCAGACCTTCGTATACCCAAAAGAATGGAAAGCAGGATCTCCAAGAGGTATTGGTACACCCATGTTCATAGCAGCATTACTTATAATAGTTGCACCATGGAAGCAACCCAAACATCCATCGACAGATGAAAGAATAAGCAAAATGTGGTATGTACATACTGGAATATTATTCAATCCTAAAAAGGAAGGAAATGCTAACCTGTGCTACAACATGGACAACTGCTGAGGACATTATGCTACGTGAAATAAGCCAGTCACAAAAAGACAAATACTGTATGATTCCACTTATACGAAGCGCCTAGAGTAGACAATTCATAGAGAAAGAAAGTAGAATGGTGGCCGCCAGGGACTGGGCGGTGGAGAGCATGGGGACTTATTGTTTAAGGGGTACAGAGGTTCCGCTTTATAAGATGGAAAGAGTTACAGAGCTGGATGGTGGTGATGGTTGCACATGATAAATGTATTTAATACTACGGAACTGTACCCTTAAAAGTTGTGAAGATGGTCAATTTTGTTATGGGTATTTTACCACAATTGAAAAAACTGGCAAAAAAAAAAAAAGAAGGCTTTTAAAATAATATCTATGACTCACTTGCGAGGCACGCTTCTAATCACCTTTAAAATATTAACTCATACAATCCCATAGAGTTTGCTGCTGCGTTTTACAGCTGGGAACACTGAGGAATAGAGAAGGGAAGTAACAGAACCAGGATTTGAACCCATGAAGTCTGGCTCCAGTATCTAAGAACCTAAACACTGTGGTGACCGTCTTCAAGAGACCAGTGGCACCAAACACCCATTAGTGGTGTCCCCCGCATGGGCAATCTATGGGAGAAGCATTATTCTCACACTCGCACTGCTATTGCTCAAAGGATTCCTGTCTCGTTGTCTCGATAGGCACTGCCCCTCAGGGTCCTGTGAATATCCTCCACTGAACACACCCTTTCCTCCGAGGAGGTAACCACAGTAAATAAGCTGGGCTCCACAAGCCAGGCGACTCCCCTCTAAGTCACCACTGAAGTGTGACAGATGATGTGACACTGTCTCTGCCCTCCAACCTGCCTCAGAGGGCAGTTCCCTTGGCCTAGGGGCAGACCCCACACGTCTGCCCTCAACTCTCTGCTGAACATGCTTATAAACCTGGTCAAAATGAATATCCAGTAGCCTTGAAAATGAAAGGCAGAGGGGTAGCTGACGGCAGGGGAAGGGCACTGTCACCAGCTGAGTGCTGAAGCTGAGATGGGGCGTTCTGGGCAGACACGTGACCCTGGGGTTGCCTTGGGTCTTCTTCAGATCCTCTTCTTCCCCGTCCCTTGGCGGTCTTGTCGGTTTCTGAGATGGCTCCCCAGAGAGAGGCAGAGGGCAGCTGGTGCTGTCTGGGCCAGGGACATGCCATGTCGAGACCCCAACCAGAGGAACAGGAAGGAGTACACACTGGAGCGACCACTAAGAGCCAGCCCCACAGAGACCTTCCCAGGTCAGACCCGCAGCCTGGGAGCTTCACAGTGAAGGGACACAGTGCAGAAGCCCAACGATTAGGAGCTTCAATTAGAGCTTTGAGAGGAACATGGAAATGGCAGGGAAGAAACGAAGCCCAACTGGGTCTCTTTTCTGACAGAGAAGAGAGAAACTCAAGAGTAAGTAGAGGTCCCTGGGACAGCTTTGGCTTTGAGCATGAGATGAGCTGCTGGCTGGTGGGTTTCCTGTGGCCTCTCCCCGTGCTTGCAGATGGCCACCCTCTTGCTGCCTCTTTGCCTGGCTGCCCCTCTGTACACACAACCTCTGGTGTCTCTCCCTGTGTCCTAATCTCCTCTTCTTATAAGGACACCAGTTTCGGCTTCATTCTAGCTTAATCAGCCTTTTCAAGGCCCTATGTCCAAATACAGTCACATTCTGGAGGTTAGGGCTTCATCAGATGAATTTGGGGGACACAATTCAGCCCATAGCATCCCGTGTACATATAAATATTTAGTAGTTTGGATTTTTCTGCCCCTCTTCCCCATCACTTTCTTTTTCTTTTTATTTATATTCAGTATGAAAATCTTTCATGAGGAAGAACAGCTGTGAGGATGCTGTTTTCGTCAGAACAGTAGAGCAGCTCGAGGAATCCGGGCAGGAAGCGTATCTTACAGGACTGGAGGCCAATCATGAGATGGCTAAAGAGCCAGTAGATGGAACCCGATGGGATTGGGGCACCAGATCCCTCAATCTCCTGGCCCTTGTCTTGGTTTATACTCTCTGACTGTGGCAAGCAGATGCTGAGATGGTACCCAGTGAGCCCCACCTCCTGGTTTCATGCCCTCATGAAATCCCCTCCTTGAATGTACACTGGCCTAGTGACTTACTTCTTAACTAATAGAATATGGCAAAGGTTATGAGATGTCGCTTCTGTGATTAGGTTACATAAGATAGTGAATTAGATCTTGCTAGAAATTATCTCTTTTTCTCTCTCTCTCTCTCTTTCTGTCTGTCTCTCTCTCTCTCTCTCTTTCTCTCTCTCTCATTGGCTTTGATGAAACAAGCTGCCATGTTGGAGGGGCCTACGGGCAAGGAACTGAGATCAGCTTCCAGCCAACAGCCAACTAGAAACTAAGGTCCTTAGTCCAGCAACCCTGAGGAACTGCCACCAACCACGAAAGCGAGCTAAAAAGTGGGTCTTTCTTCAGTCAAGTCTTCACATGAGACCCAACCCAAGCCCTAGATGACACATGAAAGACCATGAGGCAGAGGACCCATGTCTGGACCCCTGACCCATAGAAACCATAAGATAATAAATGTGTATTATTTTAAGCCATTAAATTTTGGAGTCATTTGTTACACAGCAATTGATAACTAATACACTGCCCTAACTAAAGTCCTCAGTCTTGTCCCCAAATCTTTGCCACTCTATTGTTCTGACTTCTGACCAATTAATATCTTCCAGTATCCACACTGTGTTTAATTCCCTTTGGATAATTTTATCCTGTATATAATTTTCATGAGATTGATTTTTCCGACGGCAAAAGACTGCAGTCACTCTGATCACTTGTGGGATACTAACTGCCAATGTGGAAACACCCAAACTTAGTTTGGTAATAAGATTCGCATCCCCGATGTACCACAAGGTCATGGTACCCTGTCCTAAAATACCTGAGGGCACTCACTTTCCCACCTGACTTGGCTTCTCTTTTCTACTTCTTCCTTTCGTCCCCATCAGAGGAAAGATGTTATGCTTCACTATCCATCAGAGGAATCACTTTCTACTATGAACAGTATTTTTACGACACATACATATCCATCCTAGGTCTATCCGTCTGTCTCCTTTATTTCCAATTCTTTCCAAACTAACTCAGGAAGAGATTTTTTTCCCTCCCCTCTACTTTCTTCTCCCTGCTTTGTTCCGCTTTTGAGCCAAAAATAATTCTAATGATGGATGATGAGTGCAAGATCAGTGCCAAGGATTTATACCTGCATCAGGAAAAAGGCAGAGCCATTGCATTTTGAAGTAAATTAGAGCTAATAAAGAACAAAAGCCAGCCGAGCCCTTGAAAGCACCCCAAAATCAACGTCAGAGCCTCTACAAAAGTTTCAACCTCCCACCTCATCATCATCTCATTTAATTTAACCTGTTTTTTTTTTTTTAATCACAAGCAGCTTTCCGGAAAAAAAATAAAATAGGACATCTCTTCGCTAAGTTTTTTGCTATGCTTACTATGAAAACAATGTTGTTATCTACTTTTTTTCATTGCAAATATATGATATGTGGTGAGTTATTTTGGGTCTAGCCTGGGACTGTTTAAGTATTACGCATAAATGTATTTGTTTGTTTCTGTTTTAGAAAAGCACAAGCCTAGTTCTGACATCTGACTTATTGATAAAATTTTGGATATAATCCATTTGAAAGGCGGGGTTACAGATCCCAGTAGAGTTCATTATAGGAAAGGACGTGGGAATTAGGGGAATGTGCAAACATAGGCAGAGGGCAGGCGGGGCAAGCAGAACTGAGAGGAAGGAGAAGAGAGAGTGATGAGCTGTGTGGAAAGAGAAGCAGTGGAGGGAAGTGGAAGGTTGATGACATTTACTGAGTAATATGTGAGGCGCGCTGAGCTAGAGCTTTCTCTTGTTATTGTACTGAAACCTCCCAGCAGTCCTGTGACGGGTCATCTTCTCCTGCCACTTTTCAGATGAGGAGACTGATTCGAGAGGCGATATGACCTGCTCAAGGTCACACAGCTTATGAGTAAGTGGTGGGGACCACGATTCCAACTTGGTTCTTTTTGAAGAGTCAGCACAAACCTTCTCGTTACTTCCCATTGCACCTACTCTTCTTTTTCTAGGTTAAGGAAAAAGAAGAGGTGAACTGTTCCATTTTTCTTGATGAAAGTTGGGGGTAGGAAATGCTAAAGCAGAAGAGTAAACTAGCAGGGAAAGTCTAGGGAACCAGAGAGTCTCCATTCCCCAAATCACGGAAAAGTGTGGCTTTCAAGGCAGGAGCTGGAGGGCTGCAGATGCCGAGTCTGGAACTGCTCGGGAGGATGCCGCGGGGAAAGCCAGGGTGCTCCTTCCAAAAGCCACTACAGCCTCCCTCGGCAGGTGAGGAAACAGAGCAGCCCGAGCAGAGAAGGTCAAAGGCAAGGCAAGCAGCTGAGAAGAACCACAGCTATGAAATCAAGAGAGGCCACATACTCTCCTCCCTACCAGCGACCCCAGGCTCAAACTCAGCACCGTCCTGCTCAGTTTGTGCATACAAGGTGGGACAATTAAGTCTGCCAACTTGTTGCAACGAGTTGCTAACTTTTTTTGATATCAGAGGGATTGTTCATTATGAATTTATACCAACTAGATAGTTAACCAAGTTTACTATTTGGAAGTGCTGAAAAGGCTGCGTGAAAAAGTTAGACGACCTGAACATTTCACCAACAATTCACGGTTCTTGCATCACAACAATGCACCAGCTCACACGGCACTGTCTGTAAGGGAGGTTTTAGCCAGTAAACAAATAACTGTATTGGAACACCCTCCCTACTCACCTGATCTGGCCCCCAATGACTTCTTTCTTGACCTGAAGATAAAGGAAATATTGAAAGGAAGACACTTTGATGACGTACAGAACATCAAGGGTAATATGACGACAGCTCTGATGGCCATTCCAGAAAAAGAGTTCCAAAATTGCGGTGAAGGGTGGACGAGGCACTGGCATCAGTGCACAGCTTCCCAAGGGGAGTACTTCGAAGGTAACCATAGTGATATTCAGCAATGAGGTATGCAGCACTTGTTCTAGGATGAGATCGCGAACTTAATGGTCAGACCTTCATATGTTATGGTTGGGGGAAACTGAGGAAGGGGAAGCTGTGGCTTAATGTGGAAGATACAGCTATGTATCTTAGGCATCTGTTCCTTTTATTTTTATTTATTTTTTTTTAAAAAACTTTTATTTATTTAAGTGTGTTTTTCCAGGACCCATCAGCTCCAAGTCAAGTAGTTGTTTCAATCTAGTTGTAGAGGGCGCAGCTCACAGTGGCCCATGTGGGGATCGAGCCAGCAACCTTATTGTTAAGAGCATCGCGCTCTGACGAACTGAGCTAACCGGCCGCCCTCATTTGTTTCCTTTAAATGTTTGCTCTGAAATAATTATCTTCCTTGTACTGTTTACTTAGTGTTGTTTAAACATTACTCTTTTAATAAAGAGGTATATTGTGGACCCAACAAGAGGGATATGAAAATTGTGCTCTTCCTTTATCTCAGGCAAACACTGAGATGCCACTACTTGGACGTGCATGTCCGGGTGGAGCCCAGCACTTGCCTTTCGAAAGAGCCCCCAGGCGGTGGTGATGCAAGTGGTCTAAACCATACTTCAGGGGACACTGGCCTGGACCAAGTGGCTACAGGAAAGTCCAAGTATTACACAGCAATAGACTGACTAGATTGGGGCTGCTCGCTAAGATAGGGGGCTTAGGAAACTGGGAAACTACAAAGGACAAGAAGAAATTTCTGGGCTATTGGCCACTAAAATACAATACCTCCAACAACCTTCAAACCTACTCCTCGACAGCACTCACGAGCATCTTCTGACCCCTTATGGCCCTTCCCAAGCTTCTGACTCACTTGGAAACCTCACCTCCCTCATACTGTTCCCAATTAACAGTCATTCCTGATATTTTTACTAGACTACTAGGTTATGGTCAAGGTTACCAGGATAGCCACTGCCTTTAAAATGCTGCAGAGAGGCAACGAGGGCTTTGTCTGAGTCTGTGTTTGCTTAGTAACGGCCTGGTCCTGAGTGCATGGGAGGTGGCTGGCCTTCTCTAGGGAGGACATATGCAAAGGTCTCCAACCACACATGCCGAGCCCCCAGACTGCAGGTGGCATGGAAAGGAAGGGAGCGAGAACAAAGGAAGCCAGTTAGCACAGCTGACCCTACAGTGGCGCCCACCCAAGCATTTTGTCCCCCTCTAACAAGAGAGAGGCCGCCTCCACCTCTTCTCATGGAAGGTCAGGTGATCTTTACTAAGTGCTCGGAGCCCTGGGGGCCCAGTGGGCCTCTCTGCCCCAGGAGTCTGACAGGAAATCAATCTGCTGTCTCCTTTGCTTTCTGAGCATGATGGAGTTTGGATCAAATGATCTCCAAGGTCCCTCCTCATGGCCAACATTCTATCACTCCTTTTACCAAGGCTTGAGGATGCCGTTTTGGCATGCGACAAGAGAGAACTGACCTAACGTTAGAAAACACAGTCACCTCCCAAATTGCCTTGAAAATAAAGGAGAGCAGTGGTATGAGTAATCCGCACCTGGACCTTATTTTGCATCTGAAGACACTGAGGCCAGACTGGAGAAGCAACTTGCACACAAAGTGACACCGTTGACGGTTGGGTTACAGCCAGGCCTCCAGGCTTCTCGTGCTTGCCCCCCTCCACTGTTCAGCTCAGCTACCTTTGGCTTGACAGTGGATGCTCTGATTTTTGGCACCAGCAGCTGCTTTAGCCACCTAGGGGCATCTGGTTCCAGCTGATATCCCAAAGAGTCAAAATCCTGAGCACACACCAGTCAGGTTGTGAGGACAGGCGCCATGGCCACAGTGGGGTAGCAGAGAGAAGCTAGTCCCAGATTTTATAAGTCACCATAAATGTATCACAACGTGGGTAATCTGAGGTTACTACGTGGAGGTTACTGAGTGATAAAAATGATCACTTCTCTGAAGACCACCAGGGGCTCCTCAGGACGGATTCCCTCAGACCTCCAATCATCCCACTCAATCTTCTCCCTGACACGATCCTGGGTTAAGTCACGGCTCTAGGAGGTGGAGAGCAGCTGAAGATATTTGTTTTAGAAAGATTGAGCTGAGTGAGCTAGAAAGGAGCAAGGCAGGCCCAGAAAGGCCAGTCAAGAGGCTTCAGAAGCACCCAGGCGTGAGGTGACAGGTGAGAGAGTGGAAAGGGGAAGTTATAACCAGCGACTGGAGCTGAAGACGAAGCTAAGGCAGCCACAGAAGAGGGAAAATCATGAAGGAACTCAGGGTTTAAGTCTTGAGGAAGAGGGGCAAGGTATCTTTAGACATGTTGTACAGGACACTCACATAGAGTCACAGAGTAAGGAGGTAGAGCAAGCTGCCTGAAACCTAAAAGATGTGAGCGTGGCGGCCCCCTGCGAATGGTTCTGGAGGGCGGCCTGGACGCTCGGTACCACGGCCACTGCTGGGCCTCCGCGTGGACGCGTCTTATGTTCCTAATATTCGGTTCACACATTGAGGGCAGAGAATTCGGTCTGTTGTCATTCCCTGTGCCTCAGCGTACGCAGCACGGGGCACACGGGTGCATAGGAACCTCCTCTGACTGCGCACGCGGGCTGGGCTGTGCCTGATGCTGCACAGTCCTACACGTCTCGCCCACCACATTAGTTTTCATGACAGCAGAAGTCAAGCTGGTCCAGGGCCATGGGCCATTGTCCTGCCAGCTGCCCCCTTCTCGAGGGAGGACAACACATGGTCCCCAAAGACTGAGCAGGCAGAAAAGGAAGCCCCTTTGTGGGTTCAACCCTGCCACCGTTTTTCTCAATTCTAAAGATGGTGACTAGCTCACGGGACCCAAGCCATCCTCCAAACATGTTCCCTGCCAAGAATTACAGGAGTTGAAAGGAAGAAGAGCTCTGACTGACAAGGGCAGCTGAGAATCTCCAGACCTTATGGGTGAGTCCCTGGCCAAAAACCATTCTACCTGCAGCTGAGGCCACACACACAGGGACAACGTCCACCTCTGGTTCCCAACCACATGGCCTTCCTGCCCCTCCCTGGATCCCGGTGCAAAGGCCCACTACCTGCTTTTGCATACCTACACCTGAATGAGAACAGCATGCTTTCTTCTCTCTTTCAGGGCTCCTGGAGAGGGCTAAGCAGAAAACTTGATAGCTAGATGCTGATAATTCCTCAAATAGACGAATTCAACTGGAGAGTTCCTGTCACTGAGGAACGCATTTAACGTGACGTCTACTTCTTTCCCTTTTGTCTGAGGCAGGAGCCAGCAAAGATGATTAAGGCTGAAGAATGCCTGAGAAAAGTACAGCCCTCCACCACCAGCCGGTACCATAAAGCTCCACATCATCAGGTAAGATGGGGGTGCTGGAGTGGTTCACCCCACTCTTGTTCACGTGACGAGGGAGCAGAGGTAGAGAGCCTGAGCTCTGGAACAGACGTCAGTAACAAAGTCCTGCATTCACACCAGCACTAAGTCCCCAGAGCACACATGCTAGAACCTTCTACTTCTAGCACGCCTGCAGGCTGTTCCTTTCCTCCCTCTTGTAGGAAAGCTCTCCTCTGGAGATGCTCCCTTCCTGGTCAGAGCAGGCCTGCTCTGCAGTGTGAGGGGAGCTGACAGAGACCCAGCACCCGGACACATACATGGGGGCCTGCGAGGCCGCTGCAATTCTGGACTTCTGGACACTTTGCCCAACGATCTGACATCCTGCAAGTGGAGGAGGGGCCCAGCTGGCTCCAAGGAAAGAAACTGATGGGGGATTTCCTGGTAGAGGGGCCCAGAAGAGACAACCCAAACCTGAGGGGCGATGGGCAGCAGGTAAGCCTTGTGCCCACAGTGGACAAATGCTGGCCTTTTACCAGTTCCCACCTCACTGTAACAGAAAGTCTGCTGGAATATCAGGAACTCCTTGGCAATGAGGAACGGCGGGGCATTTTGCACTTCACAGTATCAATAACAAGATTTACATATCTTCTTCCAAAATTCCTGGACAAACTTCATCTCTGCCTAGCTGGGAATTTCCGAGGCCTTGGCCTGGTCTCTCCAGTTGGTCCTGAGACGTGGCCATTCAAACCAGCAGGAAACCTTTGCTCCTTCCATCTTACTCCCTCTTCCCCCAGTTATCACTCAGCCAGGAGGCCAAGGCAAAAACAAATGAAATAGAGGAAGCTTCAACGCAATGGTTTTTTGACCCCTTCATTCCCTCATCCCCCCAAACTTCAGACCAACCTAAGCACGACTTCCACACGGTATTTCCATTCCCAAGGCCTAAGAGATGATTGGTGTCCACTCCCAATTCTGCCTGCCCTTGGTCTACTGTTCTCCCTTCCATTCTGGGACAGTCATGCCCATAAACTAAATATAGACCATGACGTAGGCTCTGCTCTCTTTCTAAATTTACGTTTTTTTCTGTATCAAATTTATTTTAGCCATTATAAAAGCAATACAAAAATAGACCTAGGAAATAAACGGACTGAATGTCTCAACCCCGTTCTCCACATATTAATTATATTTTTAATGCATTTCCTTCTAGTCTACTTGCTGTGCATTTTTCCTTCCTTCACCCCCCCTCCGAGCCCCGTTCACCTGGATCAGACACCCTTGTTCCCCAGCTATGTCACGTACTAGTTGTATGACCTTGGACAAGTCACTTACTTCATTTCAGTTTCCTGGGTAGACTGATGATAGGGCGAAGCTGACCGTGGCAGCTCTGCTCATTCCCATTACACCTGCTTTCCATTAAACTCTTTCACTGAGACCAGATCAGTCAAAAAGGAAATAGGATTCAATTTATAAAAATTCATGTGACACAACTTTTCTGGAACGCCACTATCATATCCAGGAGGTAGGTCACTCAGAGCATGGAATGGTCTTACTCCATCACTTCCTATGAATGACAACTGCCCCAGCACACAGGAAGCACTGATGCATAGTGTTGACAGAGTTAAGAATAATCCCAAAACTGTCCCTTACTGTGCACCTACTATGTGCTAAGAATTCTTCCAGGCTCTTGGCAATTATTTTTTGATCCTAATCTCAACAAACTTGCAAAACAAAATTCTGATCCTCACTCTACAGATAAGGAAAGCTAGGTTAAAAGGTTTGCCCAAGACCTCACATCTAAAAGGCTCAGGGTCCAGGTCTTCTGCAACTGTCGTCCTAAGCCGGGTCTGATTCTCTGTGCATCATGTCTGGCCACATTCCGTACGTAAGCAGAATTTCTTGTCATCAAGAGCAGACTTTCTGCCTGTTTTTCTAAAACTTCCTCCTCTGGCCTTTCTGCAGGGGACCAGGATTAGCGAGGTGGATCCATCCTGACCTTCCCTGGCCATAGCAATCAAGGTAGAATAAAACGGGAAGACCCGCCGAAACTCATGCCTTTTGGCCAGGGAAGGTCAGGATGGATCCACCTCGCCCAGGTGCTTTACCGGGTGCCCAGGTGAAGTGAAGGAGCACGAGGCTCGGGGTGGCACAGGCTTGATTCAGGAGACCTGAATGAGAAGCTGGAGCTCATTCTGCGCTTGGAGTGGCTTCTAATTACTCCTGGAACATCACACCCATTGTTGAATGAATGACACCTCACATCAACCACAGAAAACAGGTCCACCCGTGTTATGAATAAGGAAAATAAGACTCAGAGAAGCCAAGGAACCTACTCAAAGCCCTATAGCCATCACTGCTAAAGCTGAACTGGCTGAACTCAGGTTTGTCCATCTCCCAAACCCATGCTTTTCCTCTCCACCAAGCTGCCTTCCTTCCTAGTATCCAAAAATGTATGGAGCGAGCACATGTTTTTTGGGGAAGGATGCTTAGGACACCCACCAGAATCTTTCCCAGAACCCCCAGAAAGATGATTTTATTCATGGACCCTGATGGCAACTGCTTGCAGTTATTAAACCATCTGCCTGAGAATCCAAATTCTAATTTGATCTCCACAGGCAGGAATTCCTCAGGGAACATGTAATTTAAACTTAAGAGGGGGTCAGAGAAACAGAAGTCGATCTATGATGGATTGTTTACAAAGATGGCCCCATCGAGTCCTTCCATACATGTGTGCCTGTTCCTTCCCAGTGGGACTTTGCCTCTGCTTCCAACAAGAGGTGAAGTCTGTCTTCCTACCCCCTAAGTCTGGGCTAGTCTGAAACTTGCATTAACCAAAAAAAAAAAAAAAAAAAAAATACAGCAGAAGAGACACTGTGATTTCAAGGCCTTGACTTCAAGAGGTCTTGCAGCTTCTATGCTCATCCTTTTGGAACACTTCTGCCATCATGTCAGGACACTCAGTCTGGTCTTCTGGTGGATGAGATGCCCAAGATAAATAGAGAAGTACCCAGCTGACAGGCAGCACCAACAGCCAGACATGCGAATGAAGCCATCTTACGCCACCCCGCCCCAGTCAAGCTGTCATCTGACTACAGCTACGTGAGTGACCCCAGGTCACTTCCCCAGGTGAGACCAGAAGAACCACCCAGCTGATCCCAACCCAAATGGCTGACCCATAGAATTGTAAGCAAATAAACCATTGTTTTAAGTCACTAAGGTTTGGGGATTTTGTTACACAGCGATAGATCACTGATATACCTTCCCTTTGCCTCTGGTAACACTTCCCTCACCTACTCTGCCCGGCAATACGCACCCACCTACCCAGTGAGGAATCTTCCTTAATTCCTAGCAACCCCTGTGTAGGACTTCTCTCAGAGGTTGGTTCCTGATAATCACTTTCATTCTGTATATAGTGGTACCTTGGTTTTTTAACATAATCCGTTCCAGAGACAGTACGAGTTCTGAAATGTTCGAAAACCGAGGCACCGTTTCCCCATAGAAAGTAATGCAAAATGGATTAATCCATTCCAGACCTTTTAAAATCAACCCCTAAAACTGCAAATTTAGCATGAATTTTACTATCTAATGATACCATAGATACATAAAATTTATGGCGTTCGTAAACCGAAATGTTTGTCAACAGAGACGTTCGAAAACCGAGGTATCACTGTATATGTACACAGTGTATCCCACCAGCCCAGCACTACCCTGGCAAGCATAGGGGATTCACAAGTGTGTAAGCTGAGGACTCTCCCCTCAGTGAACTCACGGTATTACAGACGTCCATAACCTGACTTCCAGAACAACAGCAACACAAAGTGCAATGTGCAGTGTACAGGTGAGCCGGCACCACAGCATGTGCACCCGGTGGGCAGAAGTGTGAATAAACGGACAACAAAGAGAAAAGTGGTTGGGAGTCCAGTTCCCCAAATCAACTTACAGAGGATTACTCCAGTGCACAAATCCACCACTTTTAAGAGCAGGGCTGGCATAAAGAATGTGGGAACTGAGGAAGATTGTAAAGGGTATTTCAGACGAGGCAACTGATATGGCTCATGGACTGAGAGCCTCTCCAGGCTCCGAGAAACCCCAAGACTGGAGCCAGGCAGCACATACAGTTTCGACAGCGTAAAGAAGAGCTACGCTCAAGGATTTCACCAGGGTTCATACCAATGGGAGATGAGAGACTGTTTTAACCGATGTACAGCTTCTCTGTGTGTTCTCAAGAGGAAAATGTCTCCTCTCATATATCAAGCGGTTGGTCACAGTCAGCAAATCCCTGCTGCCTTCTAAGAGAATTCCAAACTCCTTAACCTGATGTTTAGGGGCTCTCTCTGATCTGGTGCTAAACTCAGAGCTGGAACTCTAATCCCAGCACTGCCTTATTCACTCTGAGCAAGACTCTTCCTGTCCCTGAGTCTGTTTCTTAATATGCGACACCAGGATTGTTACACGCATAGATCACGGGATGTTATGAAAAGTAAAATGACATAACAAAGTGTGTGGCATTGTCCTGGCACACAATGAGTGTTCCCAAAATGTAAAATTCCTTCCCAGTGGTTCGATGGCCCCCATTACACTCAGAGAAAAGAGATTCCTTCAGAGAACAGTCTGTGAGATGCCAGGGAGGAGGCAAACATTCCTTGGGATCAAGGCATATCCTGAAGCTTGAGGTAGCTGGTAAGGGTCCAGAGTGATGGACTGGATGCTCTCTGTGTCACTTGTTTTTGTTTTTTACTGCACACCCCAACTACATCTACACAGCAATCAGGCAGATAACCAAAGCTTTGCAAAGGTATTTTCTGAGAAAGGAACGCTGAAACACCCTTGGTTGAGTTTTAACCAAGCCAACCCTCGTCTCAGACTTAACTTCATAACCAATGGGCATTCCCTCTTGTCCTCAGAACATTGGTCCCATGTGAAGACTAGTCTCACCTCCTTCTCCAGTTTCTTGAGTGGGAAAAACTCTCTACTCCTAATTTCCTTCGTTCTACTCCAGCAAGGCATCCCCCCTCCACACACACACATATCCAAGCCTACTGAGAGTCCCAGAGAAAATCCGCCCCCACCTCTTCCCCTGCCTGCTCCCCTATTGACAAGAAAGTCAGTCCATTGCTGATCATACTCCTTCCCTGTCTCTCTCTCTCTCACACACACAGATACACACTCATATTCTATAGTAAAATGGGAAACCAAACTGACAGAACTAGATCTCCATCAGAGATCAATCGATACCACTGACTAGAGCAGCATTTCACCAGAGGCGCCCGGGAGCCACAGGGACCCTCCGCCCCTCCCCCTAAAAGTGCAGACTGCCCTTCCATCAATCCCTGGTAATCTACCGCAAGGGTATGAACCCCTGTCCAACTAGAGCCACAGCTGGGGAGAAACTACAGCTGCTAAAGTGTCAACCACTGGCTCAGGGTTGAAGAGAACTAGGCTCCTTCATATCTGTGGGCCCTTATCCTACAGGGAGGCCCCCCTGGCCCCATAAGCCAAGCCACCCCTATCCCTACCATATCATTCTAACAGCCCAGAGAACTCACATACAACGTGGAGTGGTTCCCAGTCTCCGAGCGTGGACTCCCCATAGTTACTCCATGTCTCCCATTTAAGTCACAGCACTGACCCCTCATAAACAGAATGGAAATAATGTAAGTGACTCCATGTGCCAAGCCCTCTGCTTGGTCATCATTCATTCCTACAACATCCCCTGTAAGGCATTAGTATTTCCATTTGACATATAAATAAACTGAGGCTAATAGAGCCCAAAGATAACACAGTCAACAAGTAGGATTTGAATCAAGGTCCATGTAGCTCAAAGTCCACGACTTTCTACCCAAGAGTCAACGGAGTTGTACTCTCTCAGCATATAGTCTAAATATGCCTGCCTGCGCTTGGGTGTTTGTCCACCCAGGAGAGCGTTTGTGTCTCAGTCTCTGGTTTCCTACAGCTGCAAGCACAGTGTCATGTTTGGACGTAGTGTTGACAATGGTGGCGGATGCGGTTGCCTTCCAAATCATTCCCAGAGTTCTCTTCCATCAGAGGCCTCCTGAGACCTAACCCAAAACAGAAGGCATGAGAACGTACTCATAGTTACCACATTCACCAAAAGTGGTGCCTTTTCTACAATACTTAACAGACCATGCTGTCACAACAAGAGTTAAGACCATGACGAAAAGACATGAGAGGAAGCAGAAGGAAAGCCAGACCAGGAGACATGCAGAGAGGGTAGACAGAGTCACCTGTTCTATGATCTCACTCTGCTCCTGGGAAAGAAGATTGCACCACGAAGCCTCTCCCTACGGAGCTTGCCCTGGTTTTCAAACCTGGCTGAGTCCCTGATCCAGGCCATCTTCATGACTCTCACTGCCACTTTGGGGGCTCCCTGAAAGCCGAGGCAAACACAGTTCTCCCTAGCAGAAGCCTGCTTTCCACGCTCTTCCCCAAAACTCTCCCACATTCTCTCAAACCCAGGTTCCCAGAGCTTGGACAAGGTAGAGCATCGGTTACCAATGGCAACCAAACCCCACTGCTTCAAATCCAACTTCACTTTGGCCTGGAATCAAAGAGGAGCCAGGACAAGTTGCCTTTGTGTCTAATGCATTTACTTTATCAGCCTCACACTCATGTAACTCTTCAAGTTTTCTAAGGGCTTACCAGTACCATCTCATCATCTCTTAAACCTGCTGCAGTTCTTGAGGCGAATGACAATGTCCTCAGGCAGACAGGAACTCCTTGCAGTTGTTTTGTCTTTCACCCTCAGCCTCAGAACCTCTGGGAAGCAAAAGACTTTCAGCAAAAGAAGAGCAGGAATGTGATCTCCCCAACACAAAGCTGCAGAATCACTCAGCCTTAGAGACAGATGGGGACTTAGCAGCTCTCTCACTGGACATCTCTCATCCTTAGCAGGGGTGCCCCCTGTCCAATTGAACTTTCTGTGACGATAAAAATGCACATATCTGCTCTGTCCAGTACACTCCCCCGAGCCATATGTGGCTACCCATCACTTGAAATGTAGCTAATGCGACTGAGAAGCTGAATTATTTTAACTTTAACAGCCACGCGTGGCTAGTGGCCACTGCATGAGACCACACAGCTCTACAGCTTCCCACTCCGACCTGGCTGCCGATACTTTACTGCCTCAACCTGCTTGGTCATGCCCCACAGACTAAAGAGTGTCATGGAATTTTACACAGAGGGAGCCTGGCATGTATGTTCAAAGAATCACATGATGAAAAAGCTAACTGAAGACAATAAAGGTTTTGCCTACAGTTTAGATGTTGATCATTTCCATAACAAAATGCTTACAAATTCTTACAGACTGAGCAAGCTGGACACACAGGAGTCGCTAAAGACCAGCTAATTCAACGCCTTTATTTTATAGATGGAAAAAGACTTGTTAGCCGTTTCTCCTCAGGTTATTCCTGACAAAGCCTGCGTTCTCTAGGGAATCCAGTTTCTGACAACCTTCCCCGTTATTCTCTATCCCCGGGCAAGAGCCAAGCTGAGGAGAAGAAATTCTATCTGTCACCATCCCCATCAGTGACCAGTCTCCTCCTCATCGATTTCACAAGGGCCCATCGGTTGGGGGGAAACTGAGGGAACGAGCTAAGGGAGCTCCGGCCCAGACTCAATGCGGAGCCCGGCAGCTCCTCTCTCGTCCCTGCCCACCTTCCACCCTCACCTGTCCAGTCACCTATTTGAAAAGCCTCCAAATTTAATGTTCCAAAAAACATCTGTTTTCCTCTCATATGAACTCAGAGCGGTGGTCTCAGTTTAAATTTGGAGATTCCCAGAAGAATCTCTTTCCTTTTGTTATTTGCTGAATGGGTCCCTGGAAAGAGGAAGCGCCCACTGGTGTAGGTCCTAGAAATAAAGATTTTGAAGTTATGGAGAGACAGAATCTAGCTTTCTTATAAAAAGAAAAATATATTTGTGTCCTCTGGTTTTTTTCAAAAAACTAGAAATTAAGAATGCAAATGTACGTTGGCCTGATTTTTGTCAGTGTTAGAGATCGTCGGTCATATTGTCTGTTAAGGAAAAACGTCTGTGACATACAACGATTCACTCCTCAAATCCTCACTGACACCTTCTTTCCGTCACTATGCTAGGCATACCATCACCTTATAGGGGAGACAACACTCACCCACTCAATATCTACTGAGATCTCACTAGACAGAGAAAGTGCCTATCTTCACTGGACTTACACACCAGTAACGGGAGGCGTTCAATAATCACGTGTACAAAATAATCATTTCAGAGCGCGTCAATCCTAAAAGAACATAAAAGCAGTAGGACACAGCATGACGGGGCAGGGTAGGGGGTGTGCTACTTTGGCTAGGCTGCTCTGGAGAGGCTGCTTTAAATAAATGACATTAGACCTCAGGCCTGAAAATTGGGAAACAGGCAAATGAGAGGATGAGGGAAGATGCCCCAGGTGGAGGGAACAACGTGTGCAAAGGCCCTGAGCTGAGAACAAGCCTGACCTATTTTAGGAACAGAACACTGGTAAGGCTGGAATAAAGCGAATACATGAGAAATGCTAAAAGAAGAGACCTGAAAAACAGGCAGGTTTGGATTATGCAGAGCCTCTTAGGCCAAGGTAAGAGGTATGGACGTCATTCCTAGTACAATGAGAAAGCACGGGGGGGTGGGGGGGTTTAAGCATGAGAGAGGTACGATCAGATTTATTAATATAAATGCATCCAATAATGGATAAAATATTTACGATACAGGAAGATGACTGCAAAGCAGGCCATTGCAAAGAACTGTAGGAACTATGCCAATAAAGAAACCTGCACTGCAGGAAGGGGGTGAAAAAAGACTAGCCTTTTGGGACGGTGGCATCCCCGGCCATAACAGTAGATGCAAAGATGTGGAGGTATGAAACGATACACAGGAAACATGGTGGCACATTGGAAGGGACCACAGGCAGTCAGCACGGAGGACAAGCAGATTCAAGCCATGTGTGGGAGGGCTTTATATGCCAGCCTTGGGAATTACATTTATTTTGCAGACTACTGGTTCTTAACTTGGCTCTTAAAGATACAGAATTGCACACCTGAAATCTATGTAATTATACTAACAATTGTCACCCCAATAAATTAAAAATAAATTTAAAAAAAAAAAATACTGGTACCCAGACCCACCTCAGACCAACTATACCAGAACTTCTGAGGTGGCTGGGCAGACACCGGTGTATTTAAAAGCACTCCAAGTGATGCTTCTGCAAAACCAGGGTTGAGAACCACCCCTCTAGGCAAAGATTGAGGGGTGCTGAAGGGTCTGACACAAGCAGTAACAATTATTTATTTTCTGTAACAAATTTGCTTTTCTAAAGGTTCCATCAACAAAACGAAAAGACATCCCACTAAATGGGAGAGGATATTTGCCCACGATACCTCTGAAAAGAGGTTAATATCCAAAATTTATAAAAAACAAAACTCACACAACTACACACACAGGCACACACATACAAACCCAAGCAATCCAATTAGAATACAATATTTTTAATGTACAATATATTCAGGCAATGATGACAAATGAACCGTCAATATTTGCATTGGAAAGTTTTGAACACTGTTGCACATAAGAGTCACAAGTTTCCAATCCTCCTGAACTCTGGCTCTCTTAACAGTTTATGAGACATCTAGAAAATTCCAAAGAGAAGAAACCATCAGCAGTACCCAGTTGATGGATTTGAGAGCCAGAAGGGTATTCCAGAGAAGCCCCCCTTATTTTACAAATAATAAAAAGAGAGGCCAAGAGAGGGGCCGGGACGAGGCCAAAGTGACCGAGGGGTAGCAAAAAACAGACTGGAACCCAAGCTGCTTCTGCTACGCCATGCTGCTGCTTGTTTATTACTCAAAGAAGAAAAGCCATCCTAATTTTGGGACTTGGCATTTTTCACAATGTTCAGTAGATCGTGAAAGAGCACTTAATTTTAGAAGAGACATATGAGAGGAAAAGGACGGAAAATAAAAGTCCAAACTAAGGAGAGACAGTTTTGGGCACACAGAACTTTATTTTTCAGGTTATCCCCTTACTTAATGACCTTTAATGTCACTGCTTCTTCTGATGCTTTATTTTGATATTTCCACAGGCTTCTGTCCCTGAGAACTTATTCAAAGTAAGACAAGTTTTCTACAGGTGAGTAATTCTTTTCAAGGCACCTATTTCAAGATGGAAACCCACATGTTTCTCTAGACTCCAGGAGATGGAAGATTTGGAAGCAAGAGACACAGAAGAAAGGGTCCTTTCCCCATGCTGCAGGCGGCATTTGCAGGATAGAATCTCTGAGGATATTCGGAGTCTATATTTGGAAATACCTTCCCAACACTGAAGGCTGAACCATGCTGCACACTTTACAGGCCCGCCAGGCAAAGGTAGCAGCCGTGCCACCGGCATTTATACTGCCACCTTTGAGCTTGGGAGCCAAGATGCATGCAGCAGCAATGGCCAACCACGCGTTTCTTCTCCATTTCTCGACGAAGCGGTCCACTTTACTTTCCTCTGGACAAGTTGGGGGAAGTGCACTGCAATTTCAAATGTCAGCTGCATTTATTTGAAACAGAGGTAAGGGACGCTGAGCGACGGTCACTGTCCAGTCTGGATGTGGCAATAGCTATAGCAACTGACCGCACATTTAAGTGTGTGAGCTGTACAGTGAATCCCAAAGACAGTGCTTCCTGCTCCTCAGAATTACCACAGAGGCGATTGCGTTCAAGGTGGATTATGTGTCAGCTATGAAGCCACGACCATCCCCCGCAGGAGCACATGTTGCAATTGAGTCCACAGAAACAGTGGCTTGGCCAAGGCTTGGTCATGGAGAGATGGAAGGAAATCCTCAGGCATTAAAAATGAATCAGGTGGCCCAGGAACTCTGGTAACTCTGGGAAGCTCTGGTAGAGGAGCACAGAGCCTGGAAGTGGGCCCCGAGCCTGGAGGTGGAAAATAGGAGGTCCATGGTCACCCCAGGGATGGTCACTTCTGACTGGAAAGGGGCCGTGCTCATCAGGACAGTCATTGGTGTGCTCCCTTCGGCCAAAACTTTCTCAAATTGTCTTGGGGATCTTCTCAAAATAGATCCAGAACTCGATCGCTATCTGGGATAGAGATAAGGGCTCCCAGAACTGGGTTATCTTGCCAAGCTGTGAAACTACACTTCACACTCCTTTGAGATCCTCAGATATTCTTGAATAACTTTTTTATTTTGTTTTAAACTCCCAAAAGGACATCACACTCCACATTATCTAGGTTTTTTCCACTGCCTCTCAGTGTCTTTTATAGACTTACCCAATTTTTTTTCAACGCCTGAGTAAAGGTCCTAAAATAGTTCAGTGTCCTGTTGTGATATTTATACATTTCTTCTACCTTTATATCGTTTCTTTTTACTTCTTATGCAGCTCAAATTCTAGAACCTATTAGGTGTTTTAGAACCTATCTTGCTTTTCTATTTTTCTGGAGTGCATCCAACTTATAAACATCTATAAAGAACAATAAAAAGTATTTTTAATGTCACCAACAGATTTCGGCTACAGGAGCACACTCTAATGCAGCAATAGATGAGGACGTTTTCTCCAAATTGCTTTCACATCACTTGCAAGGTGCCTTGTCAAAACAAATCTTTTACCACCTCTTTTCTATAAGACTGCCTGTACTCCACACATGGTGGTTCCCTTCTACTTTGAATGCTCTAGCACACACAGGCTGATTGAAGTGTCATTATCATGCAGTCCACGGTTCCTTCCCTCTGGGTGAGTGGTCAACCATCCACCACCGAGTCCTGCAGAACACGCTCACTCGTCATGGATGCTTCCTTTGCCCAATCGTATCCTCACCCTAAGGGGTTTGCCAGGAGTGCCTTCTGGCCCTGGGGCAGGTGTGCACAGGAAACCTGGCCAATGCCCATGTTCAGGCCCTCATGCCAGCGTGCCAGGATAACACAGTGCTCTTTTTTTTTTTTTTTGACCCTTCTCATCCTGAAATGTCATCTTCTCTTCGATGTGTTTTGAATACAGCTAAGGAGACCGTGGGTAGTTTGCATTTGTTTCCTGTGTGGTCCAGATGAGGATGCAGTGCTTTCAGACACAGCAGCAGCAGGAAGGAGGGAACTGGAGTGCTTGAAGCAGGTACGGGTGTTATCTCCATCACGCACCTTCGCTCACTCGTGAAGAACTGTTTAGTGCAGCAAAAACGGTCCACACGTGAACACGCACTCGGTCGTCCTCGTCTTCTTTAGACCCGCTTATTTCCTTTGATGGTATTTGGAAGTCACGCTGCTGCTTCTCCTTTGGAATAACCTGCAGTGAGGAAGGGCTTCATGTGCAGAAAGGAGCTTCCATTTTGCTAAGAAGAAAACGGACAAAAGTGTAGTTAGTGCCTCTATTTCTAGAGATTCTTCTCCATTGTGTAAAAGTCTGATAACAGCCTCTTCAGAGGACACTAAGCAGGATCCCAGCTCTGAAGACCCCACCACATGAGTAAGGCTGGGTGTTGGATTTTACGTCAGAGCATGGATTCACAACAATTCAAATATAATTTACATATATTATGGAACGCTGCCACTGATCGTACAATAGACTAGACTATTCAGAGTTTAGATCAATTTAAACTCTTACCTTTTAGCGAGGAGACACTGCTTTTTTCTTTGTCAGTCTCAAAGCGAAGGCCACAAGGAGCTGGTTTCCAACTTCCTTCCGACTCCTACACCCACACTGGCTCTTACTCCTACTTCTCCTGACCACACAAGGCAGTGAGCTCCTTGTTTTATGATCTCCTCAGGTTCCAGCGAGCTTCCACTACACCCAGACTTCTAAGGCCTAGTGAGGAGGACTGGAACTAATCCTCCAACCTGTGGAACAAAATTCAACAAGGAGAAGCCCACTAGGCAGGCGCTGATGTTTCCCCACCCCCAACGCCCTCTCGGTAACGGGCGGCCTGCCCTGAAGGCGGAAGTGCATGTAGCCATCACAGCAGAGAGCTGCGCCTGGCTCTGGACGAGACTCAAAATTGCCAGGCACCCCGGGCAGTTCTACATTAAACAGTGTTCTGCATCATTTTCAGAGATGATTTACAGGAGGCACAATACAAGTTCCGATATTTGAACACAAAACCTTAAACAGTTCATTTTGTGTTAAAATGAAACAATTTCTCAATCCCAAAGATGTCCATCTTTCAGTCCCTTTCGAAGTTCTTTTCTGGGCCTTCAGCCTGTGGGGATTCTTCAGAAATGGAGAGGCCGTTGGGAAGCATTTATGCCTATGGTTCTGATCTTCAGAAGCAGTTTTGGAGCTAAAGAAAGGATATAATTGGGAGGTGAAGCTGCAAGGCTTTGACGTAGACGCCCACAGGCCTGGAGAATGAAATGCTGTGAGAGGTGTGCAAATAGTTCTCATTTTGGGGAGCCAAGTCTGGGCCAGAGGACCAGTCTGTGAGAGCGCGGGATATTTTTGAAGTGCAGGAGGCCACACGAGACTTGCATGTTTCTGTGCTATAGATACAAATCTGTTTCTGCCCCAAACCCCCGGGATAACGAGTAAATTGGGAACCAAAGGGAAGGAAGAAAGAACGAGTAGTGCTGAGCGGGGAACATCACCTTGAGGCCAAGGCAGAGCTGGGAAGGCGATCTCAGATCACATGTTATCAAGCGTAGTGGACACTTCATTTCAATTCCAGTTATTGTTATCTAATTTACCCCCTCCCGCGGTAACTTCTAGAGCCATCCTAAAGCAGGAACAATAACATATTGTGATAGCTGAGTCTTAGTAAAGGGGCTACTTCCTCTCAAGGACTGCAAATATGAGCGTTCACCACAGTCGCCCTGTTATGTCCAGAGGGTCAAGTTTCCTTGAATATCAGCATTGTCCGGTATTTACACTACTTTGTTTCTTGAGGAAAGCGGCTTGTAATTTTTCTTTTTTATTGTGGTACAATATGCATAACATTTCGCATTTTAACCATTCTTAGTGTACATTCCCACTGTTGTGCTGCCATCACAACCATCCATTTCCAGAACTTTCCATCCTCCCAGACTGAAACTTGCACTGCTTTTCACACAGTCTACGAGCCACCCCAGAACACCAAAGGGTGAGGATCACACCCAACTTCCTGGCCGGCCCTGGGAGGACTCTCAAATACAACTTAAGGTTCACAAAGGGTTCTTCCTCGAGGCTCTCATCAACCTCCTATGCCTCCTGTAAAAGGCAGAAGACCAAGGCCAGAAGAGGGGGACAGACTTGTCCCAACAGAACAGTGACCATGCCCCTCACCACCGCTAACAGCAAGAAGGAGGACGAACACCCTCCAAGGGCAGAGCTGTCTCTTGCCCCAGTCTCTGCTTTCTGGGATTCCTATGTGGGGGGCGAACAGCCAAAACAGCCTGGTGGCCCGGAAGAAGAAGGCAGTTCTCTGACATATCACTCCCTGCAAAAGCCAGCTTGGGCGATTCAGCACTGTCTCTGCTCTCCTTCTTCACTTGTATCCAAGCAAACCCACATCCCATCCACTTTTCACAAAATCACCATGGCACCCTCCCCAGCACCCTCCTCTTTGCCCTCTTCCCCACCACACACCTCTTCTGATTCTCACTTTAACCAGATTTCTTCTGCACAAAAATGGGAGCAACCAAGAGATCCTGCCTGGAGTAGGATGGCTCTATGCACAACTTCCCATCATGCCCCAAGCACTTCATAAGCCAGCCACCTCCATCCAGGTGACCAGGAGCTTCCAAGAGTCAATGTGCTCCTGGGTAGTTCTTGGCAAAATTGCACCATGAATCACAAGTGCAGTCTTCTTACCACAATTAGAACCACAGTGCTGAAACCAGAGAGAGATATACTGTCACCCAAGCAATAGATCCCCTGAATTTCTGATATATGTGCCCTCAATACACATTGAACTGCACTGTATTCGTTTCCTAGATTATCACAACAAATTACAACAAACTGGATGGCTTAAAACAATAGAAATTTACTCTCACGGCTCATGCCAGAAGTCCAAACTCAAGGTGTCAGCCCCTACAGGCTCTGGGGAAGAATGGTTCCTGCATCTTCCCAGCTTCTGGTAGCTGCCGTCAATCCGTGGTATTCCTGGGCCGGTAGCTACCTCAGTCTTCTCTGCTTCCTCTCTCTGTGTCCTCTGCTCTTCTCATAAGGACACCACTCACTGGATTTAGGGTCTATCGTCATCCAGCATGACCTCATCTTACCTTATTATATCTACAAAGACACTATTTCCAAATAAGGTCACATTCTAAGCTTTCAGGTAGACATGAGTTTTCAGAGGACACTTATTCAGCCCATACACCCACCTTCCATCTCCAATGTGGGTTAGATCTAATTGCTTGTTTTCTTTGTTTTTGCTTTTTGCCTCTAGCACCTGCTCCATTTCAATCCTGCTTTGACTACTGCCTTGTTGGAAATCTTTCGAAGGTATCTGCCTCCATCCCTCCCACGCCATTACGCATCTCCAGACCTCACTTGAAAGTGGGTGCATGAATACCAAGTTAAAAAGTAACAACACGAAGTTGCCCAGTATCCATCTCTCCCCATTCACCCAAGAAGCAGTGTGTGCCCATATCACCTTCAGCCTTGCACTGGAGGTTACAGGTGCTCCTGGCCTCCAGGGACTTGGCGCATGTTAGAGCAATGGGCCAGTGCCTAGCTGGATGAGCAGAGATGACGACAGAGCCAGGTCCAGAGGAGGGACTGGATGTGAGCCGGAGGCAGAGCAAAAGGCACAGGGACAGCCTGGGCAAAGGCACGGAGGTTCAAGTAAGCCTGGAATCTTCGGGGCACTCTGAGCGGAGTTCACCTGACCAGACAATGGGCTTTGCTGCAGAGGGTAGGCTTGATCAGAGATAAGGCTGAAAAAGGCAACTGTTTGTAGATGTGAACCCAATCCTGTAGGGCCTTGAGTCCAGGCCAAAAGGGCCCATTAAGGGTTTCTAAGCAATTGGGACTTTGACTAAGTGGTGTTCAGGGAAGCCAGATCTAGTTGGGTGTGCATGATGGACTGGGGGAGGGGGAGGGAGCTGGCAAGGAAGTGCTGGCTGGGAGCCCAGTTAAAAAGGCAGGCTGCAGGGCCAGAGCCTTATTCCGCCACTATCAGCGAATCCCCATCCATCGCCATAACCTTCCATCAGACATTGCAATCAATACCGCCATCCCGACATGGCTGGGCCTGCAGCCCTCCCTTCCTATTACCGTGATGAGTTGCAGAGGGCATGTCAGGGAGAGCTTTCAGTGAATTCCAGGAATGGAGATCCCCGTCGGACAAAAAACCCCACGGGGGAGCTCTGGAGTGCTTTGCAAATCAACACAGGAATGCCTTTTACGGATAATGGCCTGTCCAGAGAGGACAGAATCACCATCTTAGCTCAGCTCCAGCATCTTCCCATTGCCCTACTTCCACAGGAATGATGCTGGCATCCAGGAGGTAACACGGTGACCCCTAGCTCAGGCACTGCTTTGCACTGGAGGCCATCAGACAGGGGATTATCATCTCTGCATTCGACTGGGAACTTCCTGGGAAGGGTAGGCTGTCTCTCCCCTAAGGCTCCATCGTCGTCCTTCCAGACACCAGACACAGGCCAGGGATGAAACACAGCACCTTCTCCATCCTCCTCACTCACCAACAAACAACCCTGCCTGGGACCTTAAGCAGCGGATGGAGGGGTGCAGGTGACACAGAGGGGGCAGGAGCAAGCCCAGAGTATGGTGGGAAGAATAATTTCTGAAGCCCACAAGGTACATCTTGGAGCCTCTTTTCTTGACTTGGGCCTTCCTGGAGAGATATGAGCAGAAGAATGGGAGCTCCAAAGAGCAGGAGGACAGCTGACTCCTTTGGTTTCCCTTCTCCTTAAGAAAACTCGGTACACCATCATAGGAAGCTCCCACCGGCCCCACAGCCACAGCCACAGCCACCCTTGCCTGGCTGTGGACCAGCCTGGAGCAACAGGCCTCAGGGCCTGGGGCAGGGACACCGGCAGAGCAAAGGGGCCGGTGTGGAATTTCCTGGATGCAGCTAAGGCACAGGGAAGAAAAAGCACACTTTCATTTCTGCCTCTGTTGGACTGGGCTTCCAAGCTTCCTTAGAAATACATGGTACACAGCACAACAGTCCTCAAGGAAAACGACCCTCCTCCAGACTGTTTTCCCATTTTTAGCAATCAATTTAATTTGAAAGCTATAACTTCCACCCCCTTTATTTCGGAAGGCAGAGGCAAGCGGGTGATCTGTTTGAACTCAAATTAAACTCCCTCTGTGTGTAACTTGCTTCGTGGTATCCCTATAGTGCATCTGACTCCCACTTTTGATGTGGAAAGGTTGTATTAACAGAACAACTTTTCCCAGCCCATTCTCACTGGGATTCATGGCGCTTGCCCAAGGTACATTTTGGCTAGTGCTATGTTACCTTAAATCCTGGCATGGATTAATGTTCCAGGACAAGCACATTCACGGATTCTATGAGAAATGCCTGGCTGTCTTTGGGTCATAATTATGGAGCAAAATTGGAAGTGAGAAGCAGCCTCGTTTACACTAGGAGAGACCCCCAGATTGGGGTCCTGGGTACCTGGGGACCTTATCACACCACTATCTGTGTGATCCAATCCCTTGTCGCCTCAGGGTCGCAGGTTCCTCATCCGCAGAAGGAGATTGCGGGCCTCACACAGTTCTCAGTTCTCTTCCAGCTCTGACTTCCTGCGATTGTAAAAGACATTTAAAAATATCTCCAGGGAGAGAAATCTCACAATATTATTTAGTCATGAGAAGATTGGACAAATGATATCTAACATCTCTGGGTTCTGAATGTCTGTTATTCTATTACATACAATGGTTTTTAAATGTTGCAAAGATTAACTTAAAATTTTTTAAACAAACAGAACAGAAGTGTCTTTTTTAAATGCCCATTTTAAAAGAACAGAAGTTCCAAATTCTAAAATAAACTCTTCAGCCGATCTGTGCACCCACAGAGAAAATGGGTGGATGAGATGAAAGCTATACAACATCTGGGTTAGCAAAGGCTTGTGGAGACTCTCTGCTGATCGAAATGAGACATGACGATTATGGGGATATTCTACCACGGTCCTAACTCCACATCATCGTCATGTACCTTTTGCCATTAGGTAACCTCAGATCCCAACGTGAGGATTGCCTTATGTGAAAAAGATGAGCTCTCCCTTAAAAACGGCACCACTCTGTCCCCAACACAATGGCAGACCCTGGGACAGCAAAGCAGCATCTCAAGATACTTAAAAACGTGGGTAGAGCAACCAGGACTTTAGCAGGTGCCCAGTTGGGATGTTATTGGGCAAAACCTACCATCCAATTTGGAATCCTCCTGGTTAATGGACCATAGATTAGCTCAAGTCACAATGGAGGTCAGAAGGAGTGGGTGTACGATACAGGGACAGGCAGGTGAGATTCATCACCAAATACTCAGCTGGGTCTAGCCCTAGCAGGGAACACAGGTAGATGGGGAAGACTTGCAGTCCAGTGATCAAGCATCAGTAAGGTTTTTTGTCAGGTCCCAAGTGTAAGTACACATGGTCGTTTTGCACAGTCAGAAGTCAACTAAGCCCCTCCAGGGCTAGGAATAGATTTTGAGTGCTGGTATACAGCAGGTGCTCAGCTACATTTGTCAACCAAATGGAAACTAAAGAAGCTATTGCTTCATTGTTGGTGGAATAATCGCTCCCATTCATGGCAGCTCAGATTTCTAGATCAGCCCCAGGAGAGAGGAACAGGGGTGAGAGGTAACTCTCCAAGCTTAAAGGTGCTTGGATGAGATCCATGTTCTCTAGAAGGTAGGAGTCCACTTCATGGAAAGGAACTTTCCATCACTGATGGAAAGGAACCGTATTACCCGGCTATTGCGGACCTACCTCCATAGTCTAGATTGGGTGGAGCTCTTGGGAAAAGGGTCTCATCCATGTGAGGAAGCACTCCTTAGCAGCACCCCAGACTCAGCTGCTTGAGGATCGTAGAAAACCTGAACGATTTTAGGTTGCTGGAAGTAGATGGACACAAACAAAAGGGCCTCCACAGTGTAATTAAAATAAGCAAGCAATTAAAGGCTCTGGGTGTCTAATTCCTGAGCACACAAATCAGGCAGATGTAATAAACCCCCAAAATAGGCACCAGCTGAGCCTATTTTCAGAGAAAGCATTACCTTACTGTGAGAAGAACTGGCATCAGATAAAGTAACGATCATTTTCAGTTGAACCTTGTAAGCAATTGCATTTAATTTAAAACTAAGTATTGTGTCTCTTTAAATTCCATTTCTTATGGTATATCCATCTTCGAATAGAGAGGACAGTTAACCAATTCATACGATAATTGTATTAAAGTTATTTACTTTGGAGAAGCATATCTAAATACAGTCTGTGAATCAATGTGTTTTACATCTGGAAACTTTTCTGGACCTCTGATTTTGCCCTGGCTTCTCTTAGTCATCCATGCCTATGCCAAGAGTCTAGCTAGCCACTTAGTCAGTATAATTGAGCTCAGGGTAGTGCCAATTACTTGGTGGACTCTCTAAATTTTAATGCTTAGAAACAAACCCACACACACATGGTGACTTGATTTATAACAAAGGTGACACTACAGTGTAGCGGGAAAAGGATGGTCTTTTCAACAAATGTTTCTAAGTCAAGTGGATGGCCAAAACAGGAAGGAAAGAAAAAGAATCCCTTACCATACACAAAAAGCACTTCTAAGTGGATTACCAATCTAAATGGGAAAAGTGAAACAAGAAACCTTTCAGTAAAAAAATGTACGGGATACAAAGATTTCTACTGGACACAAAAAGCACTAAATGTAAAAGAAAAACCTTGATAGATTGGACTACGTTAAAGCTAATATCATCAAAACACATCTTAAAGAACAGTAAGAGTCGAACCATAGACTGGAGGAAGAGATTCACAATACATACATTCAACAAAGGACTCCTATCCAGAATATATAAAGAACTTCTACAATTCAATAAGAAAAAGACAGATAATTCAATAACAAAGACTGGGCAAAACAACCAAAGATCCACTTTACAAAAGAGGGTATCCAAATGCCCCTAAACATAGGAGAATATTAACTTCATTCATCATCAGGAGAATACAAAAACAAAAAAACAAACAAAGAAAACCCAAAATGTGGCACAACCACATACCTGGTATAGGGAAAGACAAATAATACCAAGCACCGGCAAAGATATGGACCAACTGGAACCCGCTGGCAGAGATGTAAATTGTTACAGCCACTTTGGAAAACTATTTGGTAGTGTTTACTAGAGCTAAACATACTACTACTCTAGCTTAGGTATATGAGGAGAGATCAAAAATACAATGATTGCTTAAATTTTAAAAAAATTATTACAGTAAAAGACGCGTTGCCATTAATCCCCCTCAAAATACTCCTCCTCACTTTGAACACACTTATCCCATCGTTCTTGCCACTTTCTGAAGCAGTTCTGGAAGTCCTCTTTCGTGAGTGTCTTTATTTCATCCTTCAGCATGACAATGTTCCTTGTCACACATCGCTTCTGGTATAGCAGTTTCTATTAAATAAAAATATTACTCTGTGTCCTCATCCACCTTATTCACCGGATCTGGCACCATGTGACTTCTGGCTCTTCCCCAAAGTCAAAATGATTCAGCACATAGAGGCAGCCACAACAGTGCAACTAAAGACACTCATGAAAGAGGACTTTCAGAACTGCTTCAGAAAGAGGCAAGAATGATGGGATACGTGTGTTTGAAGCAAGGGGGAGTATTTTGAGGGGGATTAATGGCAATGTGTCTTCCTATTATAAATTTTTTTTTTATTTAAACATTCACCGTAGGTTTTGATCACACCTCATATACACCACAAAACTGGGTACATATATCCATCAATAGACCTACACAAAGTGTTCACAGCAGCTTTATTAATAATAGCCCCAAATTGAAAACAACTCATATTCCTTATACAGTAAAATGGATAAATAAATTGTAGCGCATACAGCTGACCCTTGAGCAACGCAGGTTTGAACTACACAATTCCACTTATACGTGAATTTTGTTTCAGTAAAAACCTGTACATGATTTTCTTAATAACATTTTCTTTTCTCTAGTTTGCTTTATTGTAAGAATACAGTATATAATACCTATAACATACAAAATATGTGTTAGTAGACTGTTTATGTTATCAGTAAGGCTTCTAGTCAACAGTAGGCTATTAGTAACTAAGTTTTGGAGGAGTCAAAAGTTATACATGCACGGAAGGTTGGCACCCCTAAGCCCTGCATGTTCAAAGATCAACTGTATATATAGAGGGTGCCAACAAATGTATACACATTTTAAGAAAGGAAAAAACTATTAAAATTGTAATACTCAATGTATACCGATAACAAAAAATGAAAACAAGTCGCGTTTGACTTCTGCAATTACAAGAGGTGCTCAAAGCGGTTACTTAGCATCAGCGTCCAGATACTTCTGATTACAGCAAATTACTGCTTGAACAACGTTGACAAAAGTGTCCACTTACATATATTTTTTGGCACCCCAGTTACAATAGAATATTACATAACAATGAAAGGGACATACAACAGCAAACACAACATGGATTAATCACATATAATATTAAACAAGAGGACAGACACAAAATAATATGTACTTTAAGATTCCATTTATATAAAATTTCAAAACAGGCAAGCAGATTTGATGGTGCTTGAAGTCATCCTAGAGATGACCTTGAGAGAAGAGACTAGTTTGTGGAAGGGGACCAGGGACAAGTGGTCTGGGTGCTGGTGACATTCTGTTTCTTGATCTGTATGCTGGTTCACAGGGTAAAACTTCATTGAGCTGTACATTTAGGATTGGTGTACTTTTCTGTATGTGTGCGATACTTTGGTACGAAGTTTACAACAAAAAAAATACACACAAAATACATTTAAGGCGGAAAGTCTATGTGAGGGAAAAGAAATCCATGAAAACTGTCTTGCAAATCCAATCTTATTAAATAACAACGAAATGTATAGCTTCTAATTGTTCAGATTAGAAAACTTGCTTTTTTATTTAAGACATATGCCTCACTTTCAAAAAGAATTGGAAGCCTCGGTCTCATTTATTAACAAATACACGCTAGAGGCTTTTTTAGTCTTCACTGGAAGCTTTTAGGACATTAACATTGTTAAATTTTGCTTGGTTTACTTTTACTTTCGTCCCCATGCTAATATATGGGTTTTTAAAACTACAGTTTTTCTTGGCTAACACTCTCTAATGAAGATTAACAGCCCTAATATTTACATAACCAGCAAGCAAATTATGCTGAGCAGGACACAGCTACCCAATCAGAACCTTGGGGAGGCTCTCAGCCAGTGGCTATTGTTCACGTCTAATAGCCTCACATTCATTGGAAAGGGAAGATTGGGAGCAATTATCTCAACAATCCCTGCCAGGAAATACAGCCATGCTATTCAGGAAAATGAGGGGGCCACAGAGACGAAACCTGCCCTAGTGAAACAGCATGACTGCCAGAAGGAGCTGGTGTTTTCCTACCCTCATGTGTGTGCTGGCTTCTGGCTCTTCCAGAGGAAAGCTTTTCCAGGGGACCATTCTCTTTCATTCACCAGACTTACATTTGTACAATGCCTAGGGTTTACAAAGTTTCCTAGATACTAATATCATCTGAGTCTCATGTCACCCTAGAAAGGATATAGAGGAGGTTATTACTATCCCCATTTAGCCGGTGAAAGAACTGAGACAGCCAGCTGAGGCCTCCGTAAAGCCACAGGACCAGTAAGTCACACAGCAAGGACAAAGCACTTCCGGGCACAGTGCTCTGTCTCCTGTACCATGATGTCTCCCGGCATCTATCCAAGCCTGGTAATGAGAATGAAAACACAATTCCTCGACTTAAAAAAATAGGCTAGGATTATTAACCATCGGGCAGCAGGCACGCTGGAAAGTATACCCCAGCCCAGGGGCAGTGTCCACACCTTCAGGGGCATGCATCCTGGCTCTGGGAGGAAGGAAGGGGCCTGCGTAGGAGCCAGGCCTGGGGCAATTGGCTGGTGAGTGTTGCAATGGTAGAAACGTGCTGTCTGGGCAGGCTTTCCTGCAGACAGGAAACTGACACCTGTGGGTTTGAAAATAAGGTATAGTTCTGAAATCTATCGATGAACAGTAGGTTGGGATTCTGCCAGAGATGGCATATCACCAGTAGTAAACAGCAGAAAGAGCACTGGCTTTGGAGTCCAACAGACCTGGCTTTGGATCCCAACTCTGTTTTTCCCCAGATGTGTGTTCCAAAACAAGTTACTTAATCTGCTCTGAGCTTCCGTTTCCTTGGTTGTAAAACAGCAAGGATAATACCTACCCATCAGAATCGTTGTGAAAATTAATGAAATAATATATGTAAAGTTCTCAGCATATAGTAGGCAATAAAATAAGTGTTAGTTCCTTTCCCTACTCCCTACTTAAAAAAAAAAAAGGGGGGGGGGTTTTGGTGAGTTTTTAAAAACATGACATGAACAGTTTGTATCTTCCTTGGCAGCCTAGAATGAAATAAAAATGTAAATCATCTAAATTCATACCTTACAGGATAATCATATATGAATATATAATAACCTTCTCAGATGGCCTATTTTAAGAATCTTGACCTATTTTCTTTTTTCTTTTTCACCTGGAAGTTATCTGATTAACTCAGTGCCTGCTTCATTTCCTGGAATAGAAATTGCAATAATCTTTTTCTTAATTTTAACAGGTGATTAACATGACAAAAACATGGCAGCTGTAGTCAGCAACCAGCTCCCACAGTTTTCTCTAGGACTGAGGTTGCCAAACGCTGTCTGAAAGAAAGAACGAGTGTCTCGTTGCTGGTTAACTCTAGATGCTGCCCTGGCAAATTCCACAGCTACCCGGAGAAGCTGAGATCAACTTTTATACCTGACTGCCTATGACTTTTCCTTTTCAAAAGAAAATACAATCTTTACAAAATCTCCAGATGTCCTTCCATGCAAATGTTTTGCTCTCACCTACAACTTCATAAATACCCTCTACCCTTCTTCTCAATTGTCTTATTTCTGTCGGTGCCTGCACATTCTTAGAATCTCAGAAACAAGAAACTGGAAAGATTTCCAATCAAGCCATTTGGCCCAATCCCAATAACATGCAGGAATCATTTCCACGGCATCCCTGATGGTCTGCTACTGACTAAATACTTCCAGTATAAGGGAGCCAACTACTTCCCTGCTGCATTGTTCCCATTCTCGGTCAAGTTCTTCCATAACTCTAGCTGAACGTTTCTCCATATGTCTTCCCCCCATTCACTAATCCTAGCTCTGCCCTCAAGTGCAATGGGGGGGCAGGGGCATAGATAAATCTCACCTTTTCTCCACATTGGAGGCCCGGCAACATGGAAGGGAGCCACGATGCGTATACACATTTTCTGCTCTAAATCAAACATTCAATTCAAAAAAATCCCAAAAAACCCAAAACATTTGTTGAGGGTCAACAAGGTGCCTCACACTGCCCTACGTGCTAAGACAGGAGTGTTAAATAACACCACATCTACACACAAGAAACTCACCCTAGTCCGTTAGAACAATCTGGATGTGACCTGGCTGCCAGGCCACTCATCCTCTCCCTCTGGATAGACTATGTCTTGTTGATCCTTCCCTTAAATCATGGTGCCCAGAATATGGGAGAAAAAAAAGGATGGGTGCATCTCAACACATAAGTAAAGACAAATGGAATAGAAAAGTGCTCAGAGGATATGAACAATCACATTAAAAATCCAACTGGCTAATAAACATATCAAAATGCCTTCAACTTCATTTACTATCAGGGAAAAACCCCTATTGGATTCAATTTTCACCTACCAGTTTGCCAAAAATCAAAATGACTGATAATATGCGCTGTTTGGGACGGTGTTAGCAAAAAGGGCACTTTCATACATCTGCACGGAAAGCTGAGAGAGACACATCATTGGTGTTTACCCAAAGGAGTTGAAAACTTACGTCCGCACAAAACACCTGTACACGGATGTTTATAGTAACTTTATTCATAATGGCCAAAACGTGGAAGTGACCAAGATGCCTTTCAGTAGATGAGTGGATCAATAAACTGTGGTCCATGCAGACAATGGAATATTATTCAGTGCGAAAAAGAAATGATCAAGCCATGAAAAGACATGGAGGAAGCTTAAATGCATATTACTAAGTGAAGGAAGTGAATTCTAAAAAGTTATATACTATACGATTCCAACTATATGACATTCTGGGAAAAGCAAAACTACGAGACAGTGAAAAGATCACACTGGTTGCCAGGAGTTAGCGGGAGGGAAGGGAGAAGACACAGAACGCAGAGGATTTTTAGGACAATGAAATTACTCTGTTTGATATTATAATGGTGGATACACATCATTACGCTCTTGCCAAAACCCATAGAACGTACAACCCCAAGAGTGAACGAAGCCTAATGTAAACTATGGACTTTGGGTGATAATGAGGTGACAATGTAGGGTCACCAAGGGTCACAAAAGCACGGCTGTGGTGGGGATGCTGACAAGCAAGGCAGGCTGTGCATGTGTCGGGGGCAGGGAGTAAATCGGAAATCTCTGTACCTTCCTCTCCATGTTTCTGTGAGCCTAGAACTGTTCTTTCAAAAAAGAAAGTCTTTTTTAAAAAAACGTAATAGAAAAAAAAGTAGACGGGTGAGTCTGTGGATTACACCAATGTCCATTTCCTGGTTTGGATCCTCGCATAACGTAAGTACCACACTTGCACGAAATGTTAACAGTGGGGCACGCCGAGTGAAGGGTGTGCAGGATCTCGCTGCAGGTTTCTCTGCAACTTCCTGTTATTTCTAAATTAAAAATTTTAAATGAAAAGTTTAAAAATAAATGGATGGATGAGATGCGAGTGGCAAAAGAGACAGATCGTGCAGAGCCTAATAAAAGGCCCAGACCAGGGTGGGTCCATCTACTGAAATCTCTCTGGAAATGAGCACCCAGGGGAAGAGAGAGCAGAACTGCCACCTAACGGTCCACACCTGCCCGTCCCAGGGGCCACCTTTCTGGAAAGACAACACTCAGCTCCATGATCTGAATCTGTAGGACTTTCTCCTCGTTCTTATTCTGGACTCTCTGGATGGACAGAGTCTGTGGACCATGCTTCTCATCACCTAGAAGGACTGGGGTGGGGGCGGGCGCGGGTCGTGGACCATCAGGCTCCAGAGTCCAACACACCTGGCTTTAAAATGCAGGCCCAGCCCTCTCCAGCTGTGGGGTAGCCTGGGCATTATTTGCTCTCTTCAGGCCTCCACAAAACAGAGATGGCGACAGCACTATTCTTACATAGGGTTGTGAGAGGAATCGATGAAATCATTCATACCAGTCATATAAAAAGCATGAAAAAAGCTCCAGCATCTACCCCAAACTCAATCAATATTCGTGGCCTTCAAGCCTCCATAAGGAAGACCTCGGTCTTCAGGACACTCTCTTACTTGTACAGCATCAGACAGAAGCCCTGCCCTGGTCCCACCTGCTGGCACCCCACCAGCATCCCACGAGAGCTCAGATTTCCAGCTACTGCAGTCCAGGGCTTCTTAAAACACCTGTGGGAAAGGACCCGTTTGGTTTGGTTTCTTTTTCATGTTTTTGTTTTTTATTTACTCTGTCATAGACAAGCACTTTTGTAAAATACAATAAAAATAAATTAGTAGAGAAATACGATTTTAAAAACAAAATATAAGGCCCATTAAAAAACAAATTAGATTTAACATACAAAATTGCGCTGGCAAATTGCTATAAAAGTTTCTAAATGCTTCTTTTCGATTTCCACACTTGTCATTACTGACTGGTTGGTACCAGACATCTGGCAGAGCTGCGGCATGGACCCTACTTTTAGGTAATGCCTCTCTCACACCTCCTTTCTGCAAGCTCCTAATAACCTTCTCATTAGAAACAGAACTGAGTACTTCCAAGTCTCTATTTCTTCAGATCCATCTTAATTCCCCAGCTAGACTGCATGTTCTTTCAGTGCCAGGCTCATGTCCACTACACTCAGCATAGGATAGTGCCTCATAGGGGCTCAAACCCTTGCTGACAATCCAAAGAGTAAAGAGGCATATTATTTACTTTTACCCTTTCACATTTTAGACAACTTGGCAGCGCGTGTGTGAAAACTTGTCTGATGAACATTTTGTCCTGTTAGCATCCCTCCCTATTTGTTTGCCTTCCATTTATTTCTGTGTCTTTTGCACTGCCTGCTTCATCTCTATTTCACTGAAATGCACCAGATATGGTCACTTTTTCTCTTCCACCGAGGGACAAGACAGGACAAATCACAGAAAATCCCACTGATCAGAACAGCTGGCTCTGGCTCACCAGATAAACATTCCAGGAAATGGAGTATGTAAGTTAAGTAGTTTCCAGGGGATACCGTTATCTGCATCTCTGTGTCTCTCTAATGCTGGGCCCATAATAGCTGCTCAATAAACGTTTCTGTGACCTGCCCATAGAGTACCGGCTGTATCTCAGTGACCTCAAGTCACATCTTCAGTCACGTCACTCAGAAGGCAAGAGCAGCCATAACCAAAAAGGGTGGTATTGTAGGACGGAGCCTTGGGGTCATTTAGACCAGTGGTTTCCTACCCTGGCTCCTAGACTTGGACATGTTTTAATGTCATTTTTCTGAGGTGAAACTGAGCATCCGTAGTTTTCAGATTCCACAGGTAATTCCAGTGTGCAGCTAGGAGGATACACCAGTGATATGGAATATCCTCCCATCTACACTAGTACTTAGCAGATGTTTCTTAATTTGCTGTTGAGTGGAGGAGTGAGTCAACCAATGGATAAATCCATTGATCAATCAATTAATCAATGGACGAAAACGAGTCTGTGGCAAATGTGGCGATAGTCTCGCCTCCTGTCCCCTGAGACCCCCTCCAGGGTGGATCTTCTCCCAAGGTCTAGCCTTCACCTCCAGCCAGAAAGCATCCCTCTTCCATCCTCCTGACGGTGGGAGAAGGGCGTGTTTCTCCCCTGGATCACTGACCCTAGGAAAGCACTAATTTAGCTCATCCTCACCTTTCTCAAGCAGAAAACTCCTGGGCTTTCTCAAATACATATCCAGAAGGTCCCACAAATACCACTGGCCTCCACTCATGCAGGATGGGAACATGTTATCTCATCTATTTCATGTTTATTTAATGGTTGTTCTTCGATTGTTTTGCTGGAGTTCCACGGGTCCAGGATGCTATCTCAGATTGCAGACTTCCAGAAGGCAGAAGCCCGAGAACACTTAGTACAAAGTGACTGGTTTGTAAAAAGTCTAGCAAATGGGTGCTCTTGTATGGTTGAAAAAGGGGCAAGACGACAGGTAGGGGGGCTGTGTGTGAGAAAAACAGGAGGAGGAGGAAGAGGCAAAGGGATGTACAAGCCGGGAAGGGTGAGATGCTAGCTGCCCACTGTGGGCAGGCACAGGTGACACACAGTATTAGGAAGTGTCCACTGCCCCATCCCAAGGGGCAGGGAACAGCGTAGCTGAGCTTCAAGTGCTCTGCTGAGAATGAGTGCCTGGGGCTGCCCCAGCTTCTGACCTCTGGCTACTCCCTTAGCTGTTCCTGCTATTTTTAGCTGAACAGCGGCCCCTCCCCTGCCTCCTCTTCGAACCTAGTTCCATAACCCTAGAGAAGCAGCTGAACTTTCATTCTCCCTCTGAACCCTAAACCTCCCACTACTCCTTCAGGCGTCCGTTTGGGATACTAGATGGGGAAAGATGTACGCAGGGCAGCTGTGAAACCCAACACATTTTTTAAGCCAGGAAAACAAAAATACGTTCGCTTGAGAGAGGGCGGCACTCCCTCTGACCCCAAAAGCAGGTCCTCCCTGGGTGTCCCCTTCCCTCTGACCTGCATGCTCATCAATAACGTTCTACCACTAGCATTAGCAGGCATTTTCTGGTATGTTTCTGTCTCCCCACTAAAAGGGGAAAAGGAAACTTGCACTATTTGAGAACCCCTGTTTCCTGGCAGTCTGCTAGACTCTATTTGTGGATTTTCTCACTCAAACCTGACAATCCAGGAGCTAAATTAAGGGACCCACCCAGGGTCCAACAGCTTGCAATTAGCACAGCTAGGATTCAAACCTAGTACTTTGTGACTTCAAAGCTAACAGAGGTCTGATTTATTCTGCTTGGCATGATAATCTCAAGATCCACCCTTGTTGTCACAAATGGCAGTGTTTCATCTTTTCTTATGGCTGAGTAATATTCCATTGTATATAAGTACCACATCTTCTTTAGCCAATCACCAAAGAAGCCAATGGCTTCTTTAGCCATTCCATGTCTTCGCCACCGTGAATAACGCTGCAATGAATACAGGATCATCATCCCCTGAAAGCAAGCCTCAGTTCCTATCACCAAAAAGAGTAATCTGCTCCCAGCCCTTTAAACTATGAGCTTCCCAAGGCAGGAATCACGAAGCCCCATTGGATTGGTTCCTCTCACTGGGCTCAGTAAATCATAAGGGTTGACTGAACCACTGGCTTCCAGAGAAAGAGAGGAAAACATATTCGCCATCCACATGCCAGTGAGATATTAAGAAATATGTGCCCTCTCTTGCCATACCACGTTCTTCGGTAGCTGGAGAAAGGGGGGAGGGAAGCATCCAGCCAAGGGAGATGAATTATGGACCATCTCGGAGTCCATTTTAATATTTCCCAGTCCCAGAAGCACCTCTCAACTGTAGGGATTCCGAGACAATGATTCATTCATGCATCATCCAGTAGATATTTACTGAGCACCTACTGTGTGCCAAGAATTATACTCTGTGCTAGAGGTAGAAAAGTAAACATGGCAGTCAGTTTCTGCCTGCTAACGCTAGCAGCTATGGGGGAACAATACTGGGGTTAAGACGCTTTTGGGGGGTAATGGCATCTCCTGGCACACTACCTTAAATTTAGTGCTGAGGCACTTTTGTGGGAGGACGAGGAGGAGGAGTAAAGGAAACCAAACTCGTTGCTAGGCAACCATGATGAATTATTCTTAGCCAGAACCATCAGAGCAGCAGCACTGCACAGCGAGTGGGTGGGAGGAGGAGATGGGAGCAGGGGGAGGCCGGAGAAGTACAGAGTGGGTGGCAAAGTGGTGCAGAGACAGCACCACAGCTAGAAACACAAGCCTCTCCCGGGCCCCATTCTCAAATGGACACGGCATACAATCTGCTCGCTGGAGGAAGGCACAGTGCTGTAGGGACAGCCCAGGAGCCACAGGGAGGTCCTCCTGCCCGGCCGCAGAAGCTCTTGTTCTGGGGCCTGAAATTAACCTCCAGTTATTATAACCAGGTCTGTACTGAATACCAGAAAGGGACAAAGAACAGCATAAGGCTAACATGTCCTCGCCTGGAGGAACATACAGTCCACCCAGGCAGTGAGACACACAAACACATAGAAAGAGTCCATCAACAAGCGTTTATTAAGCACGTCCCCCACAATCGTTCTGCACAGTGCAGGAAGGGGTGGAGATGGAGACAGCCCTGGGGCGAAGGGGGGTGCTTATGCTGTGTTGGCCACACAGATGGCAGTGATGACAGCTAGCTGCTGGGACGCAGGACTGAACGCGAGACCTGGCTCAGTGGCCATGGGCTCTGGGCAGCCTGCGGCAAGCTGCTGGAAGTCTCTGGGTCTCAGTCTCCTGATATCTAAAATGAGAGACTTAAACCAAGCAATCCTTCCAGGTCTGACATGCCCGAGTGTTGACAGAATAAATGCTATGGGATGTCAGTGAGAGCAGAGCTGAGTATCAGGGGATAGGCAGGAAGGACTACCTGGGAGCGGGAAGACTGGAGTGGGGGAGGGAGACTCATGCCTACCGAGGGCCTGTTACGTACCTTTACTTAACAAGAAAGTATTTTCATTGAAAAAGCTGAGCCTCAGAGAGGTTAAGTAACTTGCTCAAAGCCACACAGCTAGTAAGAGCAGATCCAAGATCCGAAGCCAGATCCACCTGACTCCACAGCTGTGTGCCCTCCACTGGATCCCACTGCTTCTCTCAGATATTAAGACGTGGATAGGAACAGGGTCTGAGGAGGCCCGAGAGAAGCAGCTGGGCAAAGACACTGGCAGCCTGACAAACCGCCAGGATTAACAAGGGAAGATTCCTGGGGCCAAGGAGAGGGCGGTGAGCGAAAGGAAGAGCGTGGTGAGCTTCAGAAAGGACAACCAGGCGGTCCCCTAACCGATATTCAGCATTGTGCCAAATGCTGCGAAAAAGAAAATGTATGGAAAACAGTCCTTGCCCTGAATTAATTTGCAAACAAGGAGATAAAATGTGAAAATTAACAATTAGTGAAATGCTACAAAAAGTGCCAAAGAAGGCAAACAAATATAAATCACAGTACAGTTTAAGTGGGGGAAATGTTGCTTCCAATTTTGGTGGCCAGGGGTGATTCTGTGGAGGCAGGGGAGTGAACGTGGGCCTGAAAGGATTCCAGGGGGAACCGGTGGAGAGAGGGAAAGAGGGGAAAGCACATTTGGGACAGGAAGCATTTCCCCCCGGGGGAAAAAAAGCAGGAAGGATGCTCTCTGTGTTAGGAGAGAGCTGGAGGGAAACAGTATAGACCTGTTGGGGTGGGCAAGACTCAGAGCCTCGGCTGAGAGAATGAAGAGTCTGATGCTGAATCAGAAGAGACACCACTGAATCTGCAGGAGCAGGGGAAACACAAGGTTAAAAGGAAACCAGCAATGCTCAGAGGGCCAAGGAAGAGACCCATAGGCGTGGGACGAGGAGGGTCTGAACTAGGGGGTGGCCCTGGGGATGGCAAGGAAGGACGAGCTTCCTGGGTATTTCAAGATGAACAGAAAAATCCTGGTGGATGAGGAGTGGGAGAAGTGGGGAATCAATGTTAACCCAAACTTGAGACTGAAAGAATGACAGTGCCATATTCAGAACTACAGAAGCCCAGCAAAAAATAAAACCGGGGGAGGGTGATGAGGTAGAGTAGTCCCATTTTAGATAGTCTGTCTAAGGCTCCTCTAGGATATCCAAATGAAAAAAAATCACGAATCACAAACTCAGGAAAAGGAACCCTGAGGCTGGGGGACGGGAGGTGGGTTCACCCATCACCCACCACACATGAGCCGCCCCCCTCCCTAGGGAAGGCAGGACAGCTGCTCTGAGTTAGGAACTGTACGTCCTGTTAAGAGAAGTCACAAGGAGAATGGAAACGAAATCCATGAGCCAACTATTAATGATTCCCGTAAACAAAGCCAGCGAGGCTCTCCAACCGGGTCAGGCCAGGAAGAATGGAGTCCACTCCCCTCTCCGAGCAGGAATCCCTTCTGTGCTCTATGAGGGACCATGAGCCTTTGCCAGGAACAGGGAATCACAGGGGACCTTGCCCAGCCTCTCGACACAGAGACAAGATTTTGGAATCAGAAAGACTTGGGTAAGAATCACAGTTGTTCCCTCTGACGGAGCCTGGGCAAGCTATCCAACCTGTCTGAAGAGCACACAAGTGAAGCGTCAAGCGCCTGGGACAGACAGCACTGGTTAAGTGTTACTTCCTAGTTCTACCCCCAGCCCAGAGCAGGCTTTTCCATCACGTTCGGTTCTCAGGGATACAATTTTTTTTTCATTAATATCTACTCAGCAGTCCTAGTTACACTGTCTGGGAGCACGAGTAAGGAGTCAGCTTATCCTTGGGCCAAATGTTGGCCATGTTTCCCCTGAAGCTGGATTTGGGACACCCTGAACTGTATTCCTTCCTCATGATAAGGTCTGATGGATATAGAGTGGGGGGCAGGGGGAGGGTGACGGGCGGGGTCGAGGGGCTCTAACTACTCTTCTGCAAATGCACCCCAGGGCCACCAAAATAGCACCTCCACCTGACTTTCAGGGGCAGTTAAAATTCTATCATTAGAGATTTATTTCTTCAGCTTAAAAAGCTTCTTTTAAATAACAAATATCCCATGAGGAATAACCCACTGAGCTGTTACCAATCATAAGTAAGAAAATGTGCACTGATTTAGGAGCTGCCTGGGGGAGCAAGAGTTTTCATGTGTTGGAGAGAAAGAGGGGGACATTTTCGAGTTGAGATCACCAGTCCTATTTCGGGAGGCTGTTGAAGTGAGTTAGAGACCAGAGCACAAGACGACCTAGGAGAGTGAGTTTCACAGCTTCATCAGGGATCAGTCCTGATCACTGAATGAGAGGGGTCACAGAAGAGATAACCCTGCTGGCTGGAATGACCATGTGATCACGTGGGGCCTTGGTGGGGAAATGAGAGGGGGGGGGGGGGGAAGGGCAGTACTTCTCCAGAGGGCAGCAAAGAGCACCACAGAAAAGCCATCTCCACATCCCATGAAAGCAAAATAAAAGGGACCAAGGTCCACCAGGAGAGGCCAGAACCAGGAAGCACTTTCAGGTGATGCACAAATTGTCCTCTGTGGCCCAGCAAAGCTTTCCTTGGGCCCCACCTCTCTCCTGGAACCATTCCTTCAAAAGTGGCCCAAGATCTAACACCCAAACCCCAGGGTTCTACCTCTCTCCCGGGCAGACAGAAGGCCGATGTCCACGTCTCCCTTGAAACCCCTGCATGAGGGAAACCCAGGGCCCTGATGGGACCACCCTCACCTTCCTTCTCTCTGTGCCCCCAAACTCTGCTTCTTCCTCTCTGCCCTCACCTCGTCCCCAGCGAGGCAGAGGGGTCGCTGTCCCACAATTCTCAGCAAAGCAGGAAGAGATGCTTCCAAAGTGACTGCCACACAGGGCCTGGCACACAGCAGGTGCATAAGAAACTGCAGCTGTAACCAACGAACGCATTAAAACGCTGGCCAAAGCGTGACTCAAGGGCATCACGTCACAGGAAGCGACAGAAGGCACAGCACTTCGTCGTGTTTCTGAGGAAGCTTTATTGACTCAACATATACGCCCTGACGGACACACCAGTGCCCGTTCAGCATGTTTTCTCCAGAGAACAACTTCCAGGGTGTGTTGGGAACCGCAGGGCCCTTTGCCTCCTCATTACTCGGGTCTCCCGTATCCAAGGAGACGTTCTCCCGGAGGACGGCACCACCAGAGGAAAACTGTCCATGGATGGAGCCCTGAGCAGAGGGTGTCTCTGCCACACGGGCCTTTTTCCTGAGCCAGCTTCAGCAGCGCCTCCCACAGCCTCCCTGACCAGCCTCTGCCCAATCTGTACCAACTGCTTTGCAATGCAGTCTTTCTGCCACCTCCCATCTGTGCTTTATGGACCATGATACACACATAGGTGAACAGCATCAGAGAACAGCACACCCCGCCTTTGGCCTCCCGCACCCCAATGTCTTTCCTTTCACCCCAGCAGAAGTGCTATGGGGGTGGTGAAGACCGCGCTCTCCCCCAACCAGCAGGGAGCTCTTTGAAGCCCAAAGCCATGACACAGAGTTACACATCGGTCCTGGACTCTTCTTCCCTCTGGACCCAACACTTCCCTTCAGCACCCTGACCCTATGGGCACCCCCATTCATGCTGGTGACTGAGTGATACACAAAAATAACCAAGAGGTCCCCGGAACTTCTCAGAAGGGGAAGATGTGACTACACAAAGAAAGGTGGAAGGAGAGAAGACAGACGAGGGGAAGAACCGGAGTGAATCCTCTGCGACCTCAGCAGGTCCTCGTAGGCTGTATTAATCACCCTTTCATCTTTGGTCCCGCCCTGATCATTGATATTTACCCTGGGACCTGGTCCCCATCTCTGCCCATTGAGCATGAGACATGGAGCTCTGTCAGATATTCTGAGCGCCAGCACCCATGCAGGAAAGTTACCAAGGCAACAGAACACTCCTCTTTGGTATAAATACTCGCTGCAGCAGAGCAGAGCACAGACACCCTCCCCTCCCCCTCTTTCTGATGCGGCTGATTTCAAAGTCAAGGGAGCCATACATGGTTTTGACCGGGGGTAGGAAAGCGTGGGTCCCTCCAAAGACCAGCTAAGTCACTACCTAATGGCCAGTCCAGCAGGGAGAGAGGACTGTGCAGTTCTAATTGGATGCCCAGCTCCCACAGGGCCCAGAGGCGGGGACAGGGGCAGAGAGAAGGCTGTCAGAGGGAGCAAGTGACAGGAATTGTAGGAGGAGACTCCTGAACCCACAGCACGAGGACAGGCACCCAGGACAGACCCTGTGGACCTTGAGACACCAGCCAGCTGGGGCCACAGGAGATGTCTGGGCCCTTATGTTCTAACTAGGGCTGTTCTGACCTCCCTGTTCTTCATACTTGCTCCCCAGACCCACAAAGACATAAACTGCACAGAAAACCCTGGGATCAAGCACCCGTGTCCCAGTGTTATTCGCCAAGGACCGCGTCCTGCACCCCTGCCCTCGGCAGACCCATTCCATTCCGATGGCCTTCGTGGCTATGCCTGCATCCCACTCACAGCCAGAGCTCACTTTTAGCCCCTTTCCTTCCCTGCATCTCAGCCTTCCCATTTCTAAAAGGGGAAAGATTTCCTCTCCTCTTTCCAACCTTCAGTATTTCTGCGAAAGGTAAAAACAAAATGAAATTCTGCCTGTGAGGACTCCTTCGAGACACACTTTTAAGAAGTGATCAGTACCAAGTACCAGAAGGTGGGGGTCCTGGGGGTGGTCCCCAACCATCCCAGCTCTCAGATTTTGAGGGAAAGATGGAACCGCCATTCAGAACGGGGTATCTTACAGTCGTTTCCCGTTTCCATCCACATCCTCAGTGTTGTTCCCCATAAACATCTAATGTACCCGAACTGAGCTACGCACATGTCAGGAGCCGCACCCCCACCTTTGCTCACTCCATTATCTCTGCACATGTCACCCCATCCAGCACGAGCGGACTCCCCATCCCCGAAGCCTTCCCCAGCCACACACCAGCAGGACTCTTCCCCACACTCATAAAGACCTGCCATCTGCACCAACCATTTGACACATCACACTGCATTTTATCATTCATTTTTCGGATGTCCCACACTGCATCTAGAATAGTGTTGTGCACAAAGGAGGCACTTAAGGGAAGACTCGCTTTAGGGTGGAATTTTAAAAAAATGATTCACTGTTCGGCAAAACCAGGTGACTCCAGGAGTGCATGTACCATCCCTCCAGAAGGAGAACGGGACCTCCCCACATCCTCTGCGATATTCGCCATCATAGCTTTCTTCCTCCCCTCCTGAAGACCCCGTTCTTACTCTGGCCTGAAACATCCTTTCCAGTTACCCCAAGTCCCACCCCTCTCCCCTGCTCACCCAGGATGGCTCAGGACCCCCTCCCCCCACCTCTACATCACTAAGCCTTCTGACTTTTCCTAGGAACACACATAAGGTGCAACTTTAAAGCAGTGTCACCAGATTTATAACAAACACTCTGGGACATGACCGTCCTTTCCCAGGTCACACCCTGCCCCAGGAGACTGTTTCCTGGGTTACAACTCCAGGATCTCTTAGCTGCCTTGAACTCTACCCAGAACTTCTGGGCCTCCACCAGCCACTAGGTTTCCTGACAGGAAACTGGTATTGTCTCCCTGTGAGGAGACTATAAAGACCAAAGAACTCTACCCTCCTCCCTGAAGTTGGGTAGACATCAGGCCCTCCCCCATTCATCCTCCCAGACACCCCGAGAGTCAGCCCAGTGTCATAGTAAGAAGGTGGGCTTTGGCCCAGACAGGCTAGGGTTCAAATCCTTGGGCAACTTGGTCACGTGTCCCAATCAATCGGCACTTGCTGAGGGCCTACCTACTCTTGTTATAGGAGGTCGGGAGCGCTCCAAACGTGGTCTTCACTCCAGCAGCACCAGCAGCACCAGCAGCACCAGGGAACGTGTTAGAAATGCAAATTCTTAAGCCAACTCCAAACTGGCAGAGTCAGAAACTCTGAGAGTGGAACCAGCCACGTGTATTGTGACAAGCTCTCCAACGGACTCTGATGCACATGCAAAATTTGAGGACCACTGATTTAGGCCCTGAGGAAACACAAAACCCCAAAACCTACCATCTAGACCAGCAGTTCTCAGCATTGGCTGCACATTAAAATCACCTGGGGAGCTTCTAAAATAACAGCAGAGCCTGGCCCCATCCCAGACCGATTCCATTAAAATCTCTAGGAGTGCACAAATAATCGCAGTGCAACTTGCTGAGCGCAAAGTGAACGAGTGTGCAAGCAACTGAGAAGGGAGAAGGCAGGGAGGAGATCAGGGGAAGTGGCTTCACTACGTGTGCCTCTGTTTTCTCATCTGAGAAATGGGGATGGAGATGACGTATGAAAGCGCCAGGCATACAGCAGATGTTCAGTCTGTATCAGTTCCCTCCCTGCCGCCAAATAGGCCTCTCGCTGACCCCGAGCTCAGCAGCTGCACTCATGCAGCATGGCCCTACATCAGAGCACCACCAAGGACCCACCCTGCCAGGGAAACCTCCTGGCTGTGCACAGCTTTGGACAACAGTGCTTTGCACCAGCCACCTCGACACTCCTAGGGGCTCCAGTCGTGGTCCCGTAAGACAGGCTGCGACCTTGGGAACCAGACTGTCTCCAGATGGCTGCTCACAGCCCAGACACTCGCTCTTTCAGAGAACAGCCCTTTCCAACAACTTGACAAAGGCCACTTGAATGACTCTAGGAGCACACTGCCCTGTCTTGCTCCCTTTCCGACCCTTCTCTCCAGTGGGTCCAGGCAGGGCCAGGGTGAGTGAGCTCTCTTAGCATCAGGCAATCCTCCCTAATTTGGAATCTTTCATTATTCAGTCTCCCCCCGCAACATCTGAATACAGGTCTACAGGGGACTTGGCCATGGCCCCAAATTCATCTACCTCTCCCTCCCCGCAGGAACGGCCTGCGGTCACAGAGTTTCCTGGGCCTCCCACAACGTCTCACACCCACAGGCAAGCCCGAGGCCTCCCCCACTGAACACAGAAATGGCGACTGTCCTTGCAGCTGCCCCCCTGCACTCTGTGCTTAGCCCAGCAGATGCTAAAAACATTGTCTGTCTCCTCTTGGGAACAGCCTTCACTGTCATTTTAAAATAAAAACAAGCGAATTATGTCATTACTTCATAGGCAAACCTTGCTTTGTTTTATTTTTAAGACTAAAAACACCATCACTCATCTTGCCCAGATTTGGTTCCCTCTTCCCAAGATTTCCCCCAAATGAAGCTGGGCTGTTTCCAAAAATCAAATTAGCATTGAAAGAACCACGTTGTGTCACCATTAAGATAGTTAGGGGAAAACAAAAACAAAACAACAACCTGCACCACCAGACTGAAACCGCTTCCCAGAATGCAGATCCCGTAGGGTTAGAACATGGTGGCATCTGGCATTTGTTCCCCTCTGGGGGCCTGCTTTGAAGGGAGCGCCACTTCAGCTCGTAGTGGTCAGCTACCGCCTAGGAGGGACCTCAGAAACCAACCCCTCCACCAAATAAGGGAGTGGCAGAAGGGACACAGAGAGAAGGGGTTTAGCTTCAGAGAAAAGGGTTCAGACACCCCAGAAGCAGGAACCAGGACTATCCTCCAAAGAGGTGGGGGCTGCTAGGGGAGACAGTGTCTTCTGGGGCCAAGACCTAGCAGCTTCGATGCCTGCCCCCGCCCCTCAAAACCCCCACAGAAGAATTTGGAACATGAGCTAGGAACGAAAAATCCCTGAAGAAACGGCCGTTGGAGGAACAGGGAAAACGAAGTCACACGCAGCTTTCCCCTAGTTCTCCAAGAAGTAGCGGCACTAAGGCCAGATTCCTGCCCAGACACCACAGTGTCACCCTGTCCTGGCCCCATCACCTGCCTCTCCTCCTTCCCCAAGTGCTGCCACGTGGGAAATCAGACCTCTGCCCAGGCTGGCCAGAGGAGGAGGAGATGTTTTCTCCTTGGCTCCGCATTTTCATTCAGCCTGAGAGCTCGGGCTGGGCCAGAATCCCACAGTGTGTCGTGCTGCACCTTGGTACTCACCTCCCCAGTGCTGGCGGCTCCCTCGTCACTGGATTTCTGCGCCTCGCACCCACATTCTCACTGGCTCGGGCGCCAGACCCTGGGCTCTGGAAGCACTGCTTGAACTGCCCTCACAACCCTTCGGAAAAACGTGGCCAAAAACATTACCAGTGCTCAGCTTTGCTCGGCAAGGCATGCTGGGCTGGGGCTCCGATGGGGAGAGGGGGCGGGAGGCCAGGGCAAGAGCGGGGTCATTCAGGCTGTGCTCAGCCATCTGCACTATTGGTGCCAAGAGATGCTGGGTAATCCAAGTGATGGATAATCGATAACCCAAAATGATGGACATTGTTTGTCAGGAGACAACATGATTTTTCCCAGCAGAGTCGCCAAGGATCTAGCTGTTCCTAAACGAATTTGCATTTCCTGACACAAAGATTCAGAACGATAGAAAACAGCCACAGAAAGAGGAAGCCGGTTCACTATTTAAAATTGACCATCTATTACACATACAGAAATAGTTGAGGACTGGCTCTGCGGGGAAGACGCGGAGGCAATTGGAGCTCAGAGGGACCTAAGACATCATCTAGGCCCCCATCTTGCAAACGAGAAAACTACGGCCCAGGGAAGGTTGGTGACGGCTCACATGACACAGACACCTGGCGGAAGAGCCAGCAGGCGACCTGCACTGTCTAAGCAGAGAGCACTGCTCCCTTGGCCACATGAGTCCATGAGCTTCCCCTTGTAAAGAAGCATCATTCCGAACCCCTGATGCTGACAGGGTGTCACCTGGACCCTGCAGGCCTCCCGGCAGTGGCTACTTCTGTAATCACCGGATTTCCCTACACACGAGTCACCCTCAAGTGCTACCGACTGCCTCAGGCCAAGCAGCAAAATGATTCATAAATCACTGCCCAGTTGTTTCAATTACAGCATGGTCTTTGCTAGCAGCACCTTGTGTGATTCAAATCCGTAGCTGCTACCAATTTCATCTAGTTCAAGTATAATAATATTCTTGCTATGTGGGTGGCCCTTTTGATGTTTTCCAAAACTCTTTGACATGTTGTACCTAACGTGATGCTCAGCAAACCCTGTGGGTTAAAGGTGGAGGAGGTATTGCGATGCCTGTTTCATAGACTTCCCTGATGAATGTACCAAGAGTAAACAGTTGGCAAATGGGGCTGAGAGACTATGGCAGAGGCGTCCTGACTCCCAGAGCCGAGCTCTTCCCAGAACAAGTTGGGAGCAGGAGAAAGAAGCTAAAATTCATAAGAAGCTTCAGGGAAACGAGCAATAAGGGCTTCATTGCCTGTTAACCTGCAGGCAAACAGAAGTTACAGGCGTCTGGGGCAAACTACTGTCTCATGCTTGAGTAACAGCTCCTTTTCCTTTTGATTTTTCTTTTTCAAAAAATATAACTTGCACACAATAAAGTGTACAACTCTTAAGGGAGGGGCTGGCCAAATTTTTGCACATGTGTACACTGATGTAACCACCAGCTAGATCAACTTTAGAACATTTACAGCTACCCAGAACGTTCCCTCATCCCTCTTCCAATCAAGAACAACCATTGTCTGACCTCTACCCTCTACCATAGGTTTTACTTGCTCTTGAGCTTCATATAAAGACATGAATGAGAGAATATGTGTTCCTTTGCATCTGGCTTCTTTTGTTCAACATCCTGTTTGCGAGATTCCTCTGTTCTGTTAGTCCGCCAACAGTGTGCTCTTTCTTGCTGCTGTATAACATTCCGTTACATCAACACACAACAATGTATTTATCCATTCTACTGTTGATAGAAACATTTCGTTGTTTCCAGTTGGGGCTGTTACTATGAGTACAGCTGATGTAAACATTCTTATACATGCTTCGATGAAGATAAACCCTCATGTCTCGTGGGCACATCCAGGCGCACAGCTGTAGGACCACAGGCTACACATACAGATACCACCAAAAAGTTTTCAGTGGTTGCACCATGATACACTCCAACCAGCAAAGAAAGGCTCAGGGGCTCCACGGCCTCACCACCAACACTTGGTGTTATTGGTAAGACTCCTTTTTAAAGTATCGCTGGGAAACAAGGTGCCCCAGGTAGGCTTCCAGATAACTGATTTTAGTCTTTAAGCAGCTTTTAAAAAAAAACCTGAAATCTATGTAATTTTGCTGACAATTGTCACCCCAATAAATTAAAAAGAAAAAAAATTAAAAAAAAAAAGAACTATAGATTTTTCCTTAAAAAAAAAAAAAATCACCTAATACTTTTACTTATTAAGCAGAATAAACCACCTAGCCCTTGGAGATCACGTCTATATTAAACAGCTAGGAATTTCACTGTCTCCTTCATGGGGAGACGTCACTAAAGTAACAGCATGTCCCTCTAATTGCTGTTCCAGGAAATATTGAAGATGGCCCGATCAGCAACTCTAGTTTACACACAATCGTAAGTTAAGAAGTCCTGGTCTCGTTCCTTTTACTTGGGCTTCTTTGCTGCTGTAAGGCTATTTCTATGTCCTGAATTGTAAAGGTTACCCCGTAAATAGATAAGTGAGTTATTATTCATTTCATTTGTCTATACGTGGCTCGGCAAATGTGACCCAGTTATCAAACAATCAACACATTTCTAAAGCACATGTTTTATGTGACTGAGCTAGACATTCTGGAAGTCACAAAGAAAAGCAACAAGGCTTCCCTTGAGGGACAGGGCACTAGGATAAATCACGTGGAACGCTGTCGTCTGCCTTCCTTTCCTCACTTAACCCACCCAACCTCTTTCACAGATGAAATGAGGTTAAAGCAAACATCAAAGAGGGCCTTGGCCTTGGAGGGAAAAGCAAGTCTTAAGAGAATGAAAATGGAAGAGGGAAGAACAGTCCTGCCCATAGGGCCATGGTGATAGAGTGAACTGATGACAGAAGGTGATGATTGATCTAGAGTGTTCTCTTAGGAAAAGGTCAGCTTCCATCTTATCCCTTCCTTCCCCGACTTCTGCCTATCGCCACCTTCCTTCTCCCAGCTACTCTCTCGGTGCCACTGCCCACGTTAGTGAAGCACCGCTGCCCAGCTCACACCTCACCGCCAAGTGCAGTGCTCAGGACAAGCCATGTTCCCTGGCCTCACAGAACACACCCACCCTAAAGAGCACACCTACGGTGATCACCGAACGCAGGATTGAGTCTAACGAGGAGTCACCGGAGACTGGCACGTGCAGAGGAAGAGTGGTCAGGACTGGATCCTTAAGCAGGTAAGACTCAGGCAGAGAGAGGGGCAGTGGTGAAGAGGGCTCTGCCCTCTAGAGAGCAAAGGACGAGAGCAGGAGCCCTCAGAGTCTGAATAGACAGGATAAGCTTTCCACACCACCAGGGTGCTGGGTGGGACGGGATTCAGCTACTGCTCCTGAGAATAGCCTGACTTCTTCATCCAACAGAAGCTGCCTGGGCACGGTGACTGAGCAACGTAGGGACTTTCTTAGAAACACCGTCACACACACAGGTAGACGAGGCTGTGTCCCACTTCTGCTCATCAGCCTCGATTTCTCAAGTCATAGTTTCTGGCTCGGTTCCCGAGATGTCAAACGCAAATGACTGAGAACAACTTCATGGCTTTTCGGGATTGGAAAGCTGCTGCTGCCCCTGTGCAGAGCTGTAACCAAATTGACAGGGCAAGCACTTGGGAGTGGGGAGAGGGGAACAGGAAGGAAAGGCCCATGAGCTGACTCTAGATCCCAGGACCCTTCAGGACCAGTTAAGAAGGCAGACAGCCCCTGCACTGGGGTACGTGGGAAAACCTCAGCACCATTCCAGAGCCACCCACATGAAGACACAGTTTGGGGGGCACAATGCTCCCCTCCATCAAGCTCAATTCTCCAGATATCTTTTGGGGACCTATATCAAGTTTTGTTTTTCGTTTTTTGTTTTTGTTTTTTCAAGAATCTGTAGTGTTATTCCATCCCGAGGGACCATCTACCTCTTGTCTCTAGGTGTAAATTTTCATTGGGGTTTCCTGCTTCCCTGTATTGTCAACTCAGAGGGACTACCTCCCCTCTGGAAGGGGCAGAAGTAAAACTACCATGCGGGAATCAGTAAAGTGGGATTGGGCTAAGACTTCCGTTTGTCCGCCTGTGCGTTTAGGTGGAGTCTCTGTAGGAAACACATCTTTTTCAAGGACAATATCTTTTCATATACAGAAAGGAACAAGCAGAAAACTGGTGAGGAGCAGCCATCAGTTAAACAACCATGACAGTGGCTGAAAGCACCTATGTCTCCACAGCCCAGTTTTCTGCTTTTCTCTGTCCATTAACGGTCTTACTCCCTTTGTAAGCTGGACTGCAAGCATAACTAACAGCTTGAGAAAAGTCAGAGTGTGACCCACCAGCAAGTGCTTCTTGAGGGCTGGGAGTTGGTCTTACTCACTGCTGTCTTTCTAGTACTTACCACAGACCTGCACAAACACGAAATCACTTAATAAATACTGAGGGAGGATATGAATGGAGAAAATAATTGAATAATTTAAAACATATTGCACACATCAAAGCACAAATTCTTAAGGGACACAAAATCATGGAGAGGCTTAGCCTATAAAACTGTGGAATAAGAGTAACAAAGTCAATGAAGCGTAAGAGAAAGAAAACAAAACTAAGGAGACACAAGGATCAACCAAAAAGTAGGAAGCACTGCCAAATAGACTGTGCAGTAATACTAACTGCTGTCCTCAATTATCTGAAGGATTTCAAGTAAAAATGAAATTACATAGCTCTATATTACTCTAGAGGGTTGAACTAAGATCAACATGCCGAAATTAAACAAAGGCAGATTTCAATTACATCCACTAATTTACTAACAGTTCGCGCTGTCCAACAATAAAATGAGTTGTCTCGTGAAGTTGTGAGCACCTTGTCACTTAAGATACAGCTCATCACCAGTCAGAGATCATCCAGAGGCAACTTCTGCCTCCAATGGAAGTTCGACTTGATGGACTTTAAGATTTCATCCATACCCAAGAGTCTACTAATCTAGAACTCTGTGGTCAAAAGTGGATAGAGTCAACCCAAGCCGACTTCCAGATGAGGAGAATTTGGAGTCGAACTGGGAAGGAGGGGATATGGAATGGCGAATTAATCTGGTTACTCCAATGAGTATTAGTGCGTAGGACCCAGAAACGCACTACGTCAGGGGCAGGGGCGGAGGCATTAGAAAAATCACCCTGTATGATTGTGTCAGGGACACTTTAGGGTCCATTTGTATTATTCTCAGAACCATCTATTTAGAGTAAATTGAGGCCTTGCTAAATTGGCAGATAATCCTAACGTGAATCAAACTGAAATGGGAAAATCTTATCAGATATTTAATGAGTTGAAGCAGTATGGAGAGGCCATAGCATTGGAAATTAAAAGAAACCACCACCAAAGCAAGTCTAGCCCACAAATCTGTAACCAATTTGAAACGCGGGAATGGTGGTCTCTGAGCTGCCACCATAAAAGTGCCCATCCTAGCAGCCTTGGACTCTTGTCATTATCAAACCAGGGGTCATTATTTTATGAATCCAGTAATGTAGTTGAGCCAGATGGACAACAGTACCTCCTTTCATTTGGCTTGAATAATAGCCAAATACAAGTCATTTTACTATGACTTAAAGAGTATTGTGCCCATCTGTTCAAACTCGGTGGAAATAACTGAGGGGTGGAATGTGCCATGCACTCTTAGACAATCCTGCAGAAGTGGGTCCGGGGCTTTCTGGGCCATTTGCCATGTGACAACATTTCCTTCATCTGTGAACATATGGACTTGATGAAACTGTCGGCTGGAAAGCATGGTACAGCAGGGCTTAGGTCATTCCATTTCCACAGGAAAATTTACCTAAGTTATAGCCTTTCCATTCTGTGTTGTATCACAAGAAATTCTTGCAAGCACGCAACTTTGTATTCTCTCTCTTAGGAGATTTCTGGCTTTGTGTCCTTGACTTAGAAAGGAAAAGTTGTGATTGGATGGCATTCTTGTCCACTATCTTTAGTTTAAAACAGGAGGTAAATCACCTCCAAGGAGAGGAGTGGCCAGGTGATGTCCACAGACCACAGACAAACCTCTGTTGTCCACCTCTCTTAAGACGGAGCAGTGGTGGGGAGCGGGAAGGGTCCTCAAATATTTGCTCAGACTTTGAACTAGTTCAATGGTTGAAGGAGAGAAACCTCACCAACAGAGTTTGGGTAATACTGGATTATTTTTAAGAATAATTTTGAGTAAAAATTAAAGAGACCTTGCTAAAAACAATCCTTCTGATGTCTGTCTTTTCAAGTTTGGAAATTTTCACTCATGACTTAATTCTTTAAAAGAGACAGAAAGAAGATAATTTGAGGCCTAGCCAAAACAAGGAAATCTCTTCTAATTCTTAGCCAGGAATTCTCAAAACCATGATTCTCTTTTATTCAACATTTCCATAGTGAAGATCAAGGAAAACCATGAAGGCAGAAAAGACGTTGCGAAAGGGCACCCCAGAGTGGGGAGTGCTAGTAGGTGAGCTGTTGAGTGTTTTGGTCTAAGCTGGTAGAGTCACCTCCTTTTCCTCCACACCTGCCATACAGTCAGGACCCAAACCAAGATGGCGCCTCTAACTCACAGAGCCACCATCACTCAAAGTGGAAACATCCGATCAGTCCAGTCCTAATCATCCAGAAGGGCTGACGGCCTAACTCTTGGAAATCAAGATTCTTGCCATCGTCTCTTCTGTCCTCCTAAGAATTTCCCTGCCCACAGGGGAATCAAGGAGAAGGACTGAAAGAAATTTACTCCAGGGCATTTTGCTGTTTGTGAGCAGTGTGTTGAAAGCATTTCTAAAAAGGGGGGATTATGTTGGAAGTTTAAAAAGAGGTGCTTGTGATTTCAATTATTTGGACCCTCAGCGCCCTTGATTTCCCCCAGACTCCTTTGCGTGCCCAGGAATGATGAAGAGTGGGCCTGAATAATAATTCTGCCAGCATTTGCAGGAATACCGCACGCAGCCCTCTGCCCACCAAATTCATGGCTTCCTCTCCTTTGCAGGGCAGCTTCAGGTCACCTGCTCCTAGAAGCCTTGCTTACTCACCACACCATCTCTACCGCTGTGTCTCCTTTGTCACAAGATGAGCATCTTTGAGTCACGTCATGTGTATTCGTCCATTCTCATGACTAGGAAACGACAACATGAAACAACAGAACAAAGCAAGAGGCATGCAATCCAAGGTCCTAGACGCACGGTTTCACTTCTTCTGGCTAGCGGGGCAATCGTAGGCCAATCTCTTCCCCTGTTTGAGCTTCAGTTTGCTCATATGGAAAAGAGTGATGCTACTCCTTGCCCTACTGATCTCAGAAGACTGTTGTGGATTTCGCGTGAAATAACTCATCTGAAAGCTTTTGGGAAACCATAAAACAGCCTGTTTCTATTGTTGGTGGTGCAGAGATTGTATCTCTTTCTTACACTCCAACATCTGAACTCGGGTCGTGCCCCCTCTGTGGGCTCAGCACAGATTTGGTTTAAATGTCACTGAATGGCCCCCTTGTCACTACAGTGCTGAACACAGACCTTCTCCCCAGCTTTCCCACGTACGCTCAGAAGTCAAGCTTCCATGTGCATCGTTAGACAGACCCCCACTGAGAAGGATGCTGCAGCCTGGCCTCACGCACTCCCAGACACGAGTCAGGAAGGAGATCCAGCCCTCAGAGCCTGCTGAAGGACACGGCGGCAGCAGCAGGGGTGGCACCAAGCCTCCTCCAGCCAAGGCCACCCTGGCACGTGCAGCTCCACTGCCCAGAAGGCACATCATCCCCCTGACACGCGGGGATTTTTTTTCTCCTTCTCTTTAGCACCACCACCTGCAGAACTTCCATCACAATCACCGCCGCCAAACTCCGTGGCCCTACTTACCTCACCGTTTGGCAAGCTAATAGCCCAGAATTCTCTCACTGGGACTTGTTTTTAGAGTCATAACTAAAATCTCTGATTGCCCAACAGAAAGCACCCAGGAGAGCAAAGGGAGACGGATGTTATGTGACATCTGAAGCCACTAATTGCCCCTCTTCCCTGCAGTGGTGTGCGGACCGTGTTCTGCCTCCTTCCCTGAGTGTTTGCTAACAGGTCTGCCTGTGACCCGGAGCACTTACAGTGATGCTAACTCACCCTGCCTCTTCTACAGCTGCCACCTGTGCGCAGCTCCACTGCTTTACCACAAAGCAAATTCAATCATGAATGGCCTTATGAAGAATTCCAATCCACGGCTACTTTTGACAGGGCTCCAAAGACATCCCAAAACTATAAAAATGCTTCAAGCAGAAATAAATCATGATTTCTTGCACTTTATCATATAACCAGGTACCACGGGCCCAAGAGTCAACTTCTCCCTAACAGTCTGATAAAGGAGGTAGGAAATGGCTGAGTGCTCATGAGCGACTTGTGCAATATTTTATAAACACGAAAGGGAAATCAATATCAGAGTGCGGTGGAGGGTAGAAGGGGGCAGTGATGTCCCCTGAAAAACCTGAAATGCCCTCCCTGATGCTACCCAGATTCGATCATGTTTTAAATATCTAACTCAAGCTGGACTTCTTCCATGAGGCTTTCTCCGACCACTCCAGCCTAGCAACATTCATTCATTCGTTCGTTCATTCATTCATTCATCATCTATATGTACCAGGCACTGTGCTAGGTTCTAGGAGTAAAACACTATAAACTGTCAAAATATCTGTCTGTTGATGCCATCCTCTGACCTACTAATGTCCTTGCATCAAACAGTCTTTGACAGAGAGCATCTTCCTAGAACTCATATTACTCTCCACTGTACAATATAATTATCCACACATCTTTCTAAGCAGCTTGAGGGTAGAAGCATTTCTGATTTCTTTTGTGGTTAAGAGAAGGTACTGAGTAAATATATGCTGAGGATGAACAGGTATCTAATTACGTGAAATATATACAAATACATATAATATATTTATACAAATACATATTTAATTTTTCTGTCTAGCTGGAAAGTTTCTTCAAAGACAAGAATTTCTCTGTTAACATTTCTGTATCGTCTAGAGCAGGAGTGTCCAAACTTTTTTCAACGTTTTTCACCAAGAGCCATATGCAGTAAAATACACAAACAGCCGGGCCACTCACTCGAGGTGAAGTACGTATTGCCTCACCTGGTTTATTTAAGTAAACTAAATATATTTGTGGAATTTGCTGTGGGCCAATTAACAATGGATTGCGGACCGCAGTTGGCCCGCGGGCCACAGTGTGGACACCCCCTGGTCTAGAGCATCCACCCCAGGGCTGTGTACATGGCTCATTCTCAGTACAGATGCTCTTCAACTTACGATGCGGTTACATCCCAAAAAACCCATTGTGAGTTGGGAATATCATGAGTTGAAATGCATTTGATACACCTAACCTACTGAACACCATCGCTTAGCCTAGCCGACCTTAAATGTGCTCAGAACACTTACATTAGCCTACAGTTGGGCCATTAGCTTGAGTTTCAGCTCAAGAGGAACCGCCTTCCTCTTCTCCCCAGAAGCAGGAGACACAGACGGGTGTTTTGTAGACATGCTGGGCTGGGAAGACACAAAACACAGTACCCTGGCCACACAGTAGCCTGTGGAGTGTTGCGTGGCTGACCGGCCCAGCACCCTAAGAGAGCGTAGTACCGTGGTTCACTGACCCAGGAAAAGAGCAAAATTCAAAATTTGAAGTATAGTTTCTACTGATTCATATTGTTTTCTCACCATCGTAAGGTGTAAAAATCGAAAGTCAAACAATCGTTAAGTCGGGAATCGTTTGTATGTACTTGGTTGAATTCAGTAATCCTGCTAGTGGTGGGGGTTCCTCTTCCATGCCAATCCTGTAATCATACCCTAGATTTAGATGATGGAAAGCCTAAGGCCAAGGAAAACAATACAGTCAGTCCTAAGTAACCTGCAATCCCCCAACATATTGGGTAAGCTTTCTCCCAAGCCAGAGCACTGTGTGTTACGGAGGAATAAAATCATCTTTCATCTCTGAGGACTGACATGAGCCGCCTATGCATTGTGAGAAGGAAACCAACGTGAAATTGGAGCAGCAAGCCTACCTTTGGACAGCAAGACCATCCATGGAAACTCCATCATCTGACGCACACAGGGTCTGCCTGCCAAAGGATCATGAAGGCAGCGGTCAGGGCCACCCACCCTGCCAGGAGTACAGCTGCTGCCAAAACCAGTCCAGGGAGCCAAGACCCTGGGCATCCTTGTTGTCCCAAGTGCCCGAATTTACTTATCTTTTGGTTCAGTCTCTGGAAATCCATTTGCTGGAATAGCAAGCTCTGCTCTGATTACCCTTAGGGGATGGCACAGCGGAGGACATCAGTGCCTGGAGCTGACCTCTGTGGGGGAGACGGACCAATAGCCTCTAACAATCTAGGTGAGATCAGGGGAACTGACGGAGCTCTCCTTCGCCCCACAGGCTTCTGTGAGTCCTACCACCGATGAGTACGTCATTAGCACTGGCACAGCACACGCAGCTGGCAGCCTGAAAATGGCGTCAGGACATCTGTGCGTCACTGACAAGGGCCTTAACCCAAATCAGAGTGTCATGTTCTAGACATCCTCAGAGGATAGCTCAGGATTCACTACCGGACATCTCAAAGCACGTACCGTGAAGCCCATCCTCCCGGTTCCCTCGAAGTAGAAAGTATCCCAAGACCTTCAAAATCAACATTACCTGACCAAAACATAAATTCCCTTTTCTAGTCCCGACACGATGCCAGGCTTCGCCTCAGTCATACCAGATCTGAGCAGTCTGACCCCTGCTCATGTCGGGTCAGCCTGGAAGTAAGTCCTGCCTCCTTCTTCATCCTCGTGATCCAGATGGACCCTGAAGAAGCTGGTCTTGGAAGCCAGCAATGGCATTTAGTCATGCACGGCAGTGAGCTGACTTCATTTTCCTCCCTAAATATTTCAATGAGATTCAGAGAAATAAGAGAAACCTTATTCATGAGATTTATGTTTGTCTTAATGATTCGCAGCATAATTTGTTCCAATTAAATATTTATTTTAATATCTTCCTGGGCCTGTAAACTTCTGCCCATCCATCATTGAGTCTTCCTACCGTCGGTCCCCTCACAGATGTGAAGACATGGGGGGGGGGAGTAGGCTCGTTCTCCTCTAACGTGGGAGTTCTCCCTCTGCAGCTCCCTCTTCACCAGCAGCCTATGCCGAGCGTGCACTGTCTCTCACACACACCCCACTCAGGGCCCCGCCAGTCAGTCTGCATGTCCTGCTCCCTCTCACACTGCATCTCGACCCCCCATACAGCCTTGAAGCTTACCTTGCTCAGATGCCTCTCCTCGATGCGGAATCCCAAGGAACTCTCTATAGAACAGGAGAGGAGGGAAAGAGTACTGGGCATTGTGCTAGGGTGAAAAGCAGACTGGGACTGCAACAAAGAGCTCTGAGTTCAAGTTCCCACATCACTACTTCTGGCCATTTCCCACTCAGATAACGGAGAAATACGTATTGTTGGAAGAATCAAATAACATGATGAAGATGCTTTATAAACTATAAGAACTATAACTACCTCCCAGTGCTGCCGTGACCATCAAATGAAGAGATATACTTCCAGTGTTTTTAGGACAAACGTGGTATATAATAAATGCTCAGATAAGACAGTTATTGTAAAAATATGAGAAACGGACTTCGGCTCCTTATACGAGCGCTCCTGACTACTGAGGGCTCAGTGCCCACTGTTTTTTACACGTTGCCTAATGGAATGCTTCCATCACCCCCTGGCTCGACAGAACTCAGCGTCCTGCGAGGATCCAGGACCCATGCCGGGGGCAGAGGTTTTCTGTATGTATGTGTGTGCTGCACTTTTAAACTGCACACATTTACACACATCTTCGGAGTCTCCTCAGGAAACTCCCTCCAGCTGAGATGATGTAATCCTCACTCTGTAGCTCAAGCTTCCCTGGACCCTAAGAAAAGCATGCCGTTTCCTTGCCCGGGAGTCTTCAAAGCCACTCCCACCCCCCGGGAGTCAAGAACAGCCCCCATAACACGGCAGCCAGGCCATCTGCCATCTGTGGTCGCTCTGTGCTGACCCCGGCTGAGAGCTCCCCACTCAGCCTGCCTGAAATCTGGCTCCTGGACCAGAGGGAAGTGTCCCCTGCATCCCCGTGGAATGTTTCAGCCTGTCCACCCTCAGGGAGGTTTCCTGGATGCCACAGAGAAGAAGCAGGCTGGGGTTGGTGGGGGGAGAAGGAATACATTCCCCAGACAGCTTAAAACCCAAAGGCATTTTACCTTTTGCATTAATTACACGTCATTTCTAAAATGTCTAAATCCCTGGCACTGTGAGGAAGATTTACTATGCCAAAGCAAAACAGGGCTTTCGCAAAGTAATGATAAAAAGGCTTATAAGTTAATAACGGCTTGAACCTTGTATACTAGAGCTAATGCTATTCTCTGAGAAACTGAGAACTGCTGCTTAGCCCCGGGCTGAGGGCCCCAGTCCCCAGCTCCTCACAGACAGTCCTCTGCGCCACCAGCCGTGTTGCTTCTCTCCTCCAGGAAGCCATCCCAGAATACTTCCCACCATGTGTGAGTCATTCCATTCACTCGAGACACCACCCACCCCATGCCCCCCAGACACACACACACACACACACACACACACACACACACACACTGTCTTAATGCTCCGCTTCCGGAGCCAAGGAATCTTAAATTAACACCAGGGTGCTCTGTGTTCACACCCCTAAAAGGATTAGCTGGGTGCTACTGGCCCAGAAGAATGAAGGAACCCGTCAGGGGCGCTAAGGCACTGCCAGGGGCTTTGGGGCAGAGAAAGCAGTTTAGTTTCCTAGCACCTTTCAAAACCATACCAATTCTGCCTTACCCCGAGCTGACTCTTAATAAATGTTTGATTATTTAAATATCAAATAATTTGCTGATGCTCAAGGAATAAACACTATTGTTTTTTTTTCTTTTTCATGAAAGAAATTCCCAGTATAGACCCCCTAGCTCAGGGCAGCAGGTCCACACACTGACCAGTGCCCCTCCTCTCCCTCTGAGCTGCGGAAGATCAGAATGAAGCTTTCAGTGTCTGAAATCTGATCTTCCATCTGCCACTTGATCTTCCATCTGTCACACCCCAGTTCGGCAGGAGCCTGGGGGTTGGAAGATAGAGCAAGAGAGGTCTCCAGGGGTCCACTTGGCAATGAGCAGATGTTAACCTGAACGCCAAACGGGACAGAGGGAACTGCCTCAGCGCAAGAAGAGGTCTAAAGTCATAGTCACATATACTCTGGTGGCCAGAGGAGTCCCCACGCTGTCACTCAACAGTCTGATAACACCTGACGTTGACTCCAGGTGCCTGAGGGTACAGGTATTCTCATCACAGTTTCCTGATGAAGGAATAGGAAGAACATGAGGTTTAGTGTAAGAAAACCTCAGTTAGAATCCTAACTCACCATTATGAAAGCTGAATAACTTGAGCAAGTCACAGAACTTCTTTGAACCTCAGTTTCCTCATCTGTAACATCAGGACGATACTACCGGGATGTTTGAGAGAAGTACCTAGGACAGTTCCTGGCACACAGGAAGTCCTTAATCAATGTCCAAACACCTGAAGTTACAAGATAACCGTTGTCAACAGGCCAAAGCTTATTGGTTCTTTTTCCAGAAGAAGTACTAGACTTTTGTTTTCTGTCTGTACTGCTTTTGCTGGTCCTTACAGAACTCATAAGAAGCTACGAGAGACTGCCAGCTGAGACAGAAGATGACCAGAGAGAAGTTATCTGTCCTAACTGCACAGCCTTCCCCCATGGATACGGTCCAGGTCAACTAAGCTAAGAGCCCTAAAGGATAGTTTAAAACATCACTGTCACTGGAAGAGAAATCTGTACCATACCCTTCATTTGAATACAGAAGTTTTCAGCCACCAGATTTGCTTCTTCGTAGACTGTGTCCTGATAAATACATCTTAGCTTTAAAAATGCGTCCCCATCTTTGTTGACAATCCTGTCATCCACACGGAGAAATGTTCCTGAAACCAGGGTCTATTTCCGGAAACCAATTTAAATTTATGAAGCGGCTTGTATTTATGACAAAATGGAAGTAAACCTGGCTGAAGCAAAGACCTACGTTCCCGAGATAACTGACCAGTCATTTATTAGTTGCTGGCCTTCACTAGCCCCCAAACCACAAGCTGCCCCTTCCTCAGACGCTTTGAAGCAAACCTGGGTCCTTCCAAAGCACCGGGAAGGAGCTGACAAACCAGGGAAAGCAAAGAGCACTAAATCAGGGGCCACACCCTCACAGCCAAGCTCCGTGCCAGGAGGGGCAGAGGGCTTGGACAGTGGCGGAAGGACTCCACCCACACAGCACTTTGAACAGAAGCTCTCCTCCAACTGGAAGCACGGAGCTGCTAATCTGACACACACCCAAAGCAGAGATGTGGGTAAAAATAAAATTACGACTGCTCCCAGGAGAAAGCCAGGAAGAGAACATATTGAAACAATCATGGCCTGAAGCCCTGCCTAGCACTACGCTACGAAGTGACCTCAGCCAGGCCCAGGAAAGCACTGACCAAGTTCCTTTCTTTGCTCAAAATCTCCCGCTGGATGCCCATAAACGACTAAATAAAATCCTAAACCGTTAGTGTAACGCATAAAGCCCCTCAGCCAGCCTTGCCCGCTTCTCCCTCATTAGCTCAGTCGGCTCATTGCACACACACTTGCACAGTTGCACTGCACACACACGACCTCCCCATGAAGACTATTTCCCAAACTCTCAAATCTCCCCACTCCTTCCTCTGTTGCCCTGCTCCAGCTCCACAAGGCCAGCGTCTACTGATTCCTCGAAGCTTCCCAAGGCCAAGTCTCCAGGCAGACTCGTTCGCTCCCTCGTCTCTGCTCCCATGGCGCTTTCCAACTGAGAAATCCTCTCCCTGTCCTTTCCATGAAGACAAGGACCGCCTGCCTCGTTCATTCTCATAAGAGTACCTTTGCAGAGCAGGGATGCAACACATATTTGTCACTTGAAGAGTATCTCAGTACCAAGACGTTTCTTCTGTACTATGAGTTTTGTAGTCCTCACCAGACGAGAAGTCGCCCTTAACAGAGGCAATTCAAACTTCACTAGCTTTGGCCTGGTTTCCTTCCTCGTATGCTACCTCAGCCCTAGGAGGGTCTCATGCCAGTATGTCCAGGAGCCCCGCTCACATCTGCCCTGGGCTCCCCAAGCGTTCTATCAGCCACAGCCGCCATGTCCTTGCTCTCCTGCCCACTGCTGCTGGAGGGTGCCGAAGGTGCCCTCCGTGGGGACACCCATGGCTGACCCAGAGCGCTGCCCCAGGGCTCTCAAATCCCCAACCCTTCAAGTACCAACAGCCTGAGATGCCTGGAGTTCTCACTACCCAGAGATCCAGCCCGGACAGACACTCAGTCCCTTTTCCCCACTTTGTGTTCTCAAGGTCAGCCTCATCTGTCCCCATATGTCACACGGGGCCCTCATGAGGACAGCTCCTGCCACTTTTGCATAGGCCTCCTCTACTCAGGGCTCAGACATAAGCCCATGGGTTGGATGGAGACAAACATCAGGGAGGGAGAGCACATGGTCTCTCTAAACTCCATTTCCCCTACCTCCCATTCAAACCCATGACACAAACAGGGACCAAAGGGATGATTGCCTCCCTGAGGAAATGGCCAGGACACATCCAATTGCCCACAGTGCCACAGTGTACGCTGAAGCTACTACATTCTTTTGCCTCTGGTATCACCTCTTTCCCAGTCTGCAGCTTCAGCCCTCATCCCTCACCTCTCCATTTGAGTGCTAAAGGAGCAGAGCTGGCTCCAACCACCTTCCCTTCTGAAAGGGAAACCCTTTGTCTGCCTTTCTCCTCCCTAATGCTTCCACCCAGGGCAGGCCTTATACTGCCAGCACCTCTGCGGACCCTTCTGCCTCAGCTCCTTTCTCTTCCTCAGCCCCGCATTCACCACTGCCCTTGGATCCTTCTCTCCCAAAGTGGTCGATAAGCATGGATTTCGGCAGATACTGCCCAGGGCCCGAAGACTTATCAATGCTGAAGCCTTCTAATGCCTGCCCATTAGTATATCCATTATTCCGGGCTGGGTCATCCAGGCCTTTAAACTATTTAATGGAGAAGGAATCCCAGGGAGGCAGGGAGCACCTTGAGCTGATGGGTAGAACCAGCAGGAGACAGCCCCGCTCATCACCTGGCGGGCTGTCTCAAGGTGAGGACCTTAAAATAAGGAGCTCCTGATAGCTGACTCTTCTCAGGAAGGAAACATATCCCAGTTACAGGGAGGTGCACAGAGCAGCCTGAGGATGAAGTGTTCCCCCAGGACCTCGGGCCAAACTTCAAGATAAGGGCAGGCTGGTCTTTAACTCCCTCCCACACACCCAACTGTCAACTGCCCTGGCTCAGAGGCCCAGCACACAGCACTTACTGCACATTCTGTCTCCCGCCCCTTCAAGCCCTGCCTGAGCTTCCAGGTCCCAGATCTCCTCTTGACCATTCCACCATCCTCTTCTCATCCAAAAGTTAGATTTTAGGCAATATGGAAAATGAATTAACAGCTGACACGTATTACACTTTTAACATGTGTAACATCATTGAATCCATGCAATAACTCTATGGTACAAATACTGATACTGCAGCATCTTATAAATGAGGAAACTGAGGCCTAGAGAGGCTAAGTGACATGTCCGGTATTAGGTGGTAGCGAGTGGAGGAGCTGTGACTAACCCAGGCCATTTTGATTTCAAGGCCTTGTCACACTGAACCATTCAGCACACTGCCTAAAAAGCAATTCAATCAGCAAAATAACCTGACCACTGGGCTTGATACTTCCAAACTTTATTAAGTTTTAGGTTTTCTTTGGTTTTCAAAGGAGCCTGGTCATGCACCATCAATCACTTCAACCAGTAGAGTTAAAGACGAAATAGCATGGAGGTGATAAAAGGGGACAGAAGCTACACGTAGGTGTACTTTCAACTCACTTTCACCCCACTTGAAACTACAACAACAAAATGCAGCTGTGCACATCTGCCAGAAGTATCACCCCATGCACACTTCCAACCTACTTGGCATACTTTCATCAAGTACCTTCTTTGAGGAACTTCCAAGAGCTAACAATCTGGGGCAAGTGATGGACTGGGAAGGGAAACGTCTAAGATGAGGTCAAGCCATAGACGTGGTACATGGTAAAGAGAGGGAGATGAATCCTGAACCTGTGAAGAGCATTGGTGCAGGACCTGGACCTACTCTCCTCAGTTGGAAATTATGGAGGGGCCAGCTGGGGGCAAGGGGATAAATGTCCCTCCCTCTGGGGTTTCTTGTCCCAAAGAGATGTACACTCCATTTGGTCTCTTAAAGGCCAGGAGCAAGCCAGCCCTTGAGAAATACTGTCTTCAGTACCCTCATTTCTCACCTTTGTGTCCTCCAACCATACTCCTAGGTAATGACGGCAAGTATATTAGAGTAAGGACAGCCCTCCAGCCCTACTGGGGGATTGATGATCCTGTTCCTAAGGTCTGTGAGGATTCTTGAACCTTAGTATGATCCGTCTCCTGCACGCTGCAGCCCACTTCTGCCAGGAACACCCGGAAGGACTGAGCTCACCCAGTGAAGCCAGATGACTCCATCGGATTCATTAGCTTTTATGCGATAAACATTTATAGAAGTAAATTGTAGTATAATCAATTTTTTATGAGTAAATTTCCAATAAGACCACTCTTTCTACTATAGAATTTTATTTTTGAATAATTTTGAGTACATAAATGTATTATTTGATCACAGACTATCTCACATTTTTACAGTTTTTCAATAACAAAGTGTGTTTTCAAGGAACATGGCCCTGACACTTCAGAATCTTTCCCATTAGGGTTTGGTTCTACACTTTTATGCATCACATGGAACAGGTACATCCCCCAGTAGGGCAAGAAACACGCCTATACCCCTCAATCCTTAACTCTAGCTGAGCACAGAGTAGGACTGATAGTTGGTTGCCTGCCCAAGGACCATTTAGCCCCTCTCCCTTGCTTATAGAACCTAGATTTTGTTCAGAAATCAAGCATCCATGTGTTTCAGGCGAAGTGGAGACCCTTCCAGCCCCAAGGGTAAGTTAATTATGTTGCACCAGTCGTGGAAATCGAATCCCCTTTCTGGTGACTTGTTTAGAAATCGGTGGTGAAATTACATCCTTTGAGACTTGAGGAAAAGTCTCCCAAGGGACATCTGGGAAGGTTTTCTTGCTCTTAAAAAGCACCTACATGAATACACGCATGAAAAACAGGCTCTTTCAGTTATCAGTTCTCCACGTGACACATGAAGATGTGGCAGCCATCTTGAGACTAAGGAATACAGGAGTCAAAGCAATTCAGTCCTGTTATCTCCATTTCTTGTAATGGCTGTCTAGGCAATTAGAACCAACCCTTCCACTGAAAACAATTATTGAAACTCTTCTTAAATGCATTAAAGAGCTAAGAAAATAATTATGAGGCCAAAACTTAGGAGAAGGTGAAAATCCAAAGAGATTGGCCCAAAACACCAGGCAGCTTTTGCCCTGAGAGCATTTGCCAACCTGCAAGAAATAGTAGTAAAACTAAGCTGTGCTTCTGGCAGCCAGGATGGGTAAGGGAAGCAAAAACCAAAGTTCAGGGCCTGCCCAAGGAAGGGAGTTTGATAAATAATACCCCATTTTAAGCTGGGCTTCCTCACACAATGAGGACTTCAACCTCAAGTAAAGGTAACCTAGAAACAAACCAGCTCTGATGGAAACTTGAAACACAGCTGCCAGTCCTCTAGGTCCAGGGAAACTCAGGCACTCACCTTGGGTTAAGGTGGAACTAGATGGTAGTATCCCTAGGGCTCTGGCAAAAGAAAATGATTATCGCCAAAGAGTTACCGTTCTAGGTTTTAAATTATTCTCAAAATTTTTTTTCAAAAATAATGACCAGGACACAATCAAAGATAACTGAAGGATAAAAGACACCATGGGCTAGAACCATGAGAAACAGCAGATTACACATACAGACCCACAAAGACTTCAGATACTACAATTATCAAACAGAGACCATAAAGCAAACATGCTTATTTACTATGTTCAAAGCAAGAGAACACAAGCTTACAATTTTATATTAAACTGACGACTTTTTTTAAAAGTGATATGAAAAAATTAAGTGGGAATTCTAGCACTGAAAAATACAATACTTGAAATTAAGAAGTCAATGAACAAATTTAATTGCAGATTAGATACAGTTGAATAGAGAATTAATAAACTGGAAGATACATCAGAGGAAACTAGGATGCATCATGGAGAGACAAAATTATGGAAAATGTAAAGGTAATAATAAAAATTTAGAAGATACTGTGAGACATTTTAACTTCAATCAATTTCAAAATTGATTCAAATTAAGAAACTTCTGTTTTAATCAGTTTGTATCCCAAAAGGAAAGAACAAAAAGAACAGAGAGAATGGCTAAGAATTTTCCAAAACTGATAAAATGCAACAATCTATAGATGTAAGAAACCTAATGAACCCAAGCAGAATAAATAAGAGAGAATCTGGTGATAATACTGGCCTCTTATTTAATGCACAACTTCTGAACTTCTTGGTATGAGAAGCAGGAGAAGAAGCAGGAAGAGAGAAGGAGAAGTATTTATTGTTTAAGCTATTTTGAGTTTGAGTTCAGTTACCTGCAGCCAAAAGCATCCTAAATGATATTCATAGTAAAAGTAAAGAAGCTACCATTTATTGAATGTCTACTATTTGGCACGTACTGTGTATAGATTTCAATTTTGTGTAATTCCCTACAAAGCCTTATAAGGTAGTATATATCAGTCAATACAGGCTTGGTAGACTAATACTACAAACCACCTCAAAATCTCGATTAGTAACATTATAGACGATTATTTCTTGTTCATACTACATATTCAACATGGCTCAGCAGAGGGCTATGCTCCTCGTCACTCAGGGCCCCAGGCTGATGGAGGCTTTCTCCCAACACAGCCTCTACAATTGATGAACCAGTGGGAGAATGAAGTAAATAGTGTATCAGCTGTTAAAGCTTCCATTTGGAAAACACCTAACTCTGCTCACATTTCATTGGCCAGAGCAAGTCACATGGTCAAAGGTAAAGGGAAGTACAATCTTACTGTGGAAGGTGGAGAACTGGAACTATTTAGTGACTGGCTCTTAGGACTACCACAAATAGATATCACCCTAATCCTTCACATGAGGAAGCTGCTCAGAGAGGAGTTTAATACTTGTTAGGCAGATGAATCAAGAATGTGCTTATTCATACATCTTCCTCAAGGTGGTATCACGAATGTGACTATTTGCCCTTTGGTGACAGGGGAAGTGAGAAGGAAAATGGAGCGGTGATATGCTCTCTAAGGAGCCAAGCGGAGTGTCCAGCTGGATCTCATCATGGGCTATCCCAGAATCACCACCCTCAGGGCAGAGTGTGGGACCAAAGCAACCAGGGGCAAATATCCTAGTCCTTCCTCTGTTCGTTGTGTGACAGTAACTAGAGCCTTCCCTACATGGATAAGATTGGACTAAAACTGGCCAGAGAATGAGTTTGTATATATGCACTAAGTTCCCACTATCTTATATATTCCAGGTGTTCAAGATGTGGTTAACAGAGGGGGAAAAACAAGCCCACGTAATCCAGTGGGTCATGCCAAGTTTCTTAACTTTGATCTTTGCAGATTCAGAAAGCTTGTCAAGGCAAAGGAGATACAAACTGAGATCTCAACCTATCGTGTCCAAACACAGGGGAAGGGGCCACCTTGTTCTCTTAGGTCCTCGAGACATTCCTATGAGGTGGATTTTCCAGCCTGTAATGTGCAGAACATTCTCCGCTTCCTCCAAAACTACTGACGACACATGCACCTCCCCTGCCCAGGACCCCACATCTACTGTCAGGCTCCCCTGGCTGCCCTTCTGGCCACACATGTCCTGCCTCTGTCAGCCCTGTCCAGACCCCTCCGTCTGAGATTCTCTCCCTGTGGCAGGGAAGGAGTCGGCAACAGGGTTCTTATTTATCTATGTGTTGGTTTATTTCTTCCCAGGGATGAGGCAGTGGAGGGAGGAGGGGTGGAGAGGGACCAGAAAAGAAGCTGCGGTGGGCCGGAGGTTGGCAGAAGGAATGTCTCTACAATTTCAACTGCTTTCCAACCACACTGTTTCTAGCTGAGCCCCCCTGGGGTGAAAGGTCTGTGTATTACTGGGGATGGGAGTTTGTAACCTTAATTATGCCTCGAAGCATTTGGCTGTGTTCATCCTGAAACTTCCAGCAGGAAAAAAAAAAAAAAAATGTGGTTTCCATTACAGTGTCACTAAGGGACTTGTACCGGGGTTGGGATCATTAAAATGAAAACACTGATGAGTAAGCCATGGCATTTTGTCTCCAAGACTTACGTCCTTCCTCCACCCCTAGCCCTGTACTTTATTTTGAGACAAGCTTAAAATAGTCTATAAAATATGGAGCTCATTATCCCATCTAACAGATTTCATTTGGCCTGAACGGAGATTAAAAGCCCCATGCCAACGCTTCCTCGCAGCCTAGGTTTGGAAGGAAGGCAACCCTCTCTGCCTTTGCCCCGGGCTGGGTTCTTGAGAGCGTGATTCTGCAACCGTCTGGGAGAGCCAGGAGGTGCCACTTCCAACTCTACTCAGCTTATTTTTCACGATAATAAGAGAAGATGGAGAAAGAAATACAATCCTGCTTTTGGGGCTTCTTGGAAATTTTGCCTGGAGCCTTAAGAAGCCGAATCCAAAGTAGACACCGTCCGTTCAAACCCATGAATTCGCCAGTCTGCCCACTGTTCCACATACATCAGGGCTGTTGAGCATTAAAGGGGCAGAACTAAGTTGAAACCATGGGAAAGGAATGGACAGAGGCCACCGCTAGGAGTTTTTGTGCCCCGGCTTCCTATGGAGGCTCAGCTACTAACTAACTGAATGACTTTCGAAAGTGAAATTATCTCTTTGAACTCAGTTTCCTCATCTCTTAAATGAGAGGTCTCATCCAACTCTCTCTTTCTTCTTTGGCTAGGCATGTAGTTATGGAGGCAAAGGGAATGAAAAAATTAAAAATTGAAAAAAAGGAACTTCTTCTTACCACTGATCTCTTTGACCCGATACCATGTCTTGAACCAGTAAATTTACTTTTTATCTGATAAAGCCCCAGCCTTCTCTGATGACACCTACCCTCTGAAGCACCAGAGTGTTTGCACTGCATTTTCTCTCACCCTGAATGCCCTTCCCTTTGCTCTCGTCAAATCCTTAAAAATCCAAACCCTCACCAGGACAGTGTGCATCACAGAAAATACATGCTGATGGCTGGACTTACCAGGTTTAATGCAGTCCAGGCACAGATGTCATCTCTTGTCCACGGTTTCCCACCGGGCCCGGAACAGGGTTTTGTGAGAGGAAGGAGGAGGAGTTGACCTGTGGATCGCACTGACAGGCTCCTGGTCCCCGCTCACTCAGTGTCCTCGGAGCCGATAAACGGCATTGTATCCAGGTGACAGACCTGCCCCGTGCCCCTGGTTATGGTCTACGGGCGTCCCCTCAGCTATCTCACCTGTGTCATAACCCCTCCTGCATGCCAGGAGGCTGGAATGAAGCCATGAAGTGCCTATGCAAAGTCGTGAGCTACCCCACCCTCTCCAGCCTCAGCCCCTGACATTGCTTACTCTTTTTTGTTGTTGTTTTTCTAATGTGTATACATTTTTAAAATTTTTATTGGGGAATATTGGGGGACAGTGTGTTTCAACGGAGCCATCCGGCCACCCCCATTGCTTACTCTTTTGCTTAAGAACATCAAGGCCATGCGAATTGCATTTCTTCATTTTTTCTTTTTTTCTATTTAAAAATAGTTCTCAAAGCACCCCCTTCTTCCTTCCTTCCAACAGAGGAAGCATTCTCCCTCCTCCAGTCTACCACTTCCATCTGCACTCTTCATTCAACCCACCCCTACCTCCTCCAGGTCACTGCTACACTTTGCAGCACTTCTCACACACACGCTCTTAGTATAGATTCAACGGTTGCTTGATATGTGTTTTGTGTGCCTCACTCCCTGGGGTGTAAACTTCATGAAGCTGTCATGCCTTATCCATGCGGTATCCGCAGAAAACGGCACAGTGCCTGCAACACTGCTGGTGCTCAATGACTATTTATCGAATTGATTAATAAGCCCATTTCTGTTCCTCATTTTCACAGTTCTCTCTGTCCTTGGCTCCCCCACCCCGACTTCAGATACACTCAGTCCTCCCTTCTTGAACAAAACCATCACTTGACTCAAGGTCCCACCCACCACTATTGCATTTTTACCTCCTGTTTTCTGAATAGCTCGCAAACAGACAATACGTGCTTGCCGCTGCCTCATCCCCACCACCTGCTACCACCGCAATCTGGTTTCTCCCTGTCGAGGCTGCTGACACCACGCTGTGAGTCGCCTCCAGGGCCTCCTGTCACCAAAGCCCTCAATACGGCCCCATCTCCCTGCAGATGGGGACCCCTACTTGTCCCTTCTCCTCTAGTCCCATGAAGGTACTGTATCCTGGTTCTCCTCCTCCGTTAGGGATACTCTTCCCATCCCTTTGGTTCTGGTTCCCCATGTGCACACTTTCTAAGATGAGTCGACACTCGTCACATTTCCCCCCATACTGTCTTCCCTGAGCTAATAACAACTAACACTATCACTTTTAGGCGGATCACTCAAAAGCATGCAGCTCCTACCCTACCTGCTCTTTAGAAACAGACACACTTCAAATGCGTGAAGGAATTGGGCATCTGGTTACGCCATGTTATGCTTCATTGTATTCCCAGCACCTAGTCTACTGCCTGGTAAGTGGGAATTGTTCAATATAATTTTTAAGTGAATGCTACTACCCTGCCCTCATGTGCCTTTAGCCCGACATGCAAGCAAGAACCTTTGCAAAGTGGCCCCAACCTATCTCTCCAAACTTAATTCTTACTACACAGATGCGCCAGGCAGTCTGTACTTTCTGACACCCACCCTCATCATGAAGCTCTACTAACGCTTAATTCACTTCTCTCCTTTTTATTCTATCTGCCATTGTGTTATTTACTGTGGTATTTGACATTGTCTATTTTCCCCACTAGACTCTAAAGCTTCGTGAAGACAAGAACACTTCTTTAGCATTGTTGAGTAAGCTAGAGCACATAGTAGGTCCTTAGAAGATATTTGTGAAATAAGTGAGCATTTCTTCCTTCATTCAGACCCAAACATTTCTCCCTTTTGTGAATTCATAGCGCTCATTTAGCAATTCAACATGAACTAACATCTTGCGGAGTCACATCCATATATTGTAGGTATATCATTTTGCAGGTATTGTACACATAGAACCATGGAACTAGAAGGGATCCTTATAAGTAATCCATCGTTTGAGAGGGGCCAACAGAGACTTGGAGAGGTTACTGCTAACTCTTGATCTTCTAGGAGTTTGAATTGTGAGCTACCTGCGGGAAGGAATCTATTCCCCACCCCTGAACACTCCCCACTATGCCTGGGCCCTTTGTGGATACTATTATTACTGCCACTAATAAGAAGACTATTTATTGCCTTGACAATTTCTTTGATAACAAGCCACCTCCATCCACAAGGCAGAGAGCAAAGCTGTCCCTTATACTGGGAACCCTGTGGGCTTCCTGACCATCCAGGGACACAGCTGCCCCCCTGCTCCCCAGCTCTAAGCAATCACTGAATATGCTACAACAGAAGAAGAGGCCCTGAGAGCCACGCCACCCCCAGGGAAGTGCTGCGTTACTGTTCTCACATCGCAGTTACCTCCACCCACTGGATGGAAACAACATACCAGGACCTCGCAGAGCAGCTATCGGTGTCCTTCCCCCAGGACACGGCCTAGATATATCTTGTGCAGTGATCTCACACCACAGATAAGACATCCCAGTACTCTGCTCTGCGGACGGGAGAGAGGGGCACCCAGTTTGAATGCATGCAAGAGAGAGGGTGGGGGTCTCGCCACCTGTACGGCAGCAGATGCAGGAGAGAACTCACTCCAGACAGGAGTAAGGGGTCCTGCATCTTGTCTCTTCTCCGAGCAGCTCTGTGGCTTTAGTACAGCATTTAACCTCTACAAGCCTGTCTCCTATCTGGAAATGGGAACCACAGTAACCCGTTTCAGAGAGACACAGAGGACCAAAGGGGATAAGATATGGGAACTGCAAAATCACTACAGTTCTCCTTTTCCTCCTTAACAATTCCTTGATAGTCAGTACCTTCTCTTCATTCCCGGGGAGTTCAAATACTCTGTTAGGCAGAGTTCTTTACTGGGTTTCCTGTTAGAATACAGCCTTGAACTAGATGCCTGGATGAGCATATAAACGGATGGCGGGACGAGCCTGCCCTCAAGGCAACTCGTTCAATGGAGGGCATTTCAGGTGGAAGCACAGAAAGTATGGAAGTTGCTGGCCGACTGTGGTGTGGAGACACAGAGAGTTGTTTGGGATGGTGTGTCAAGTGTGGTCACACTAATTATTGGGTAAGAGGCCTGGATCCTTTAGGAAAGTAGTCTTATGCCAAAAGCCAGATACATAACTATAATGGATATCTATTTGTGACTTAAAAAGCTGCAATAAAGTAACTTCCTCCTGTATTATATGAATGTCCAGCTCAAATGGGAAGATGATTACAACCTAACCTCCCCTGATGAGAAAATTCCCAGCACAGGGGAACTACCCGATGTACTTTTCATACACATGTTGTGTGCTTTTCTCTACTTTTCCCTGCTGACCATAGGAAGGGAGGCACAAGACAGAAATGTTGACACAAAGAAGCCACACATCATGCTGGGCACACATATGCAATGGCTAACAAGAGCAAAACAAGCCAAACCAAGGTGGGTATCCAGGATGGTAGTCTGCGGCAAGCAAGGAACTGGCCTAAGACGGACTAAGCGAAGGTACCAAGTCAGAGGCCAGAGCTGGGCAGATAACTGAGCAGCAAGCAAGCCAAAGCCAGGGCATCTGTCAGTGACGGCAAACCGGCGGCCAAGAAGAGGGCTGCAGGCCTGGGAAGGAAGAGACCAGCTCTCAGGGCGCGCTGAGAGCCTCAGCCAGGAGGGCCAGCTGCCTCTCCACCCTGCACTGCACCTGGGCGGACTCAGGCCTTGGGTGAGAAAGTCAGGGAGGTTTGAAGGTGGAGGCACAGAGAACGGCCGCACCAGAAGACGTGAACTTCAGTGAGAAACACAAGTAGATTCCAGGCTGAAGAAGAGCCCAACAGCCTGACGGCTTGAGGAAAGTTACTGTCCTCAGCACCCATCTACCCAGAAGGGAGAGGGGAGGTTTCTTTCTCTAATTGTAACTGAACACAGGCAGTGCCCACCGATTGGAGGGATCCTAAACAAGTAAGGAAAGGTGGTGTTTTTTGTTTTGTTTTGTTTTGTTTTTGACCTCTCCAGTGACAAACTGCCATCTCAATCTCCAAAGCCCTAGGCAGCCAGAACAGAGAGAAAAACCCAACGCAAGCTGAAGCCAGACAACATCCTGCATCACAGGTGGATTTTTTCCTGGGAATAGGAAGGCCAGTTAGGTAGGGATAGAAAATGTTGAGAGTTGAAGTTTCTGTGCAAAGTTACATAAATTATACCCAAAGGACTGTTCTTTTGAATTATGTTCCTTAGTACATTGCTACGTGTGTTTACTCCTGTGTTTACTATTCTAATATAGTCACTGATTTTCCTCATTTATTTTATTTTGCAAAAGAGTCATGTTTGCCTTTACTCTGTGGCATCCATATTAAAGGATGACAATGAGCAGGTCTCACCCCGGCTGCCATTAGAATCACCTGCAGGGAGAGCTCTTTAAACATGTCGATGTCCCCATGTCCCAAAGTCCCTTGATTCTAATTCAATGGAGGGGGGGAGGAGGGCAAGGAAGGAACTGGACATTGAGCTAAGAGCTCCCAGACGATTCTAATGTACGTCTAGGGATGAGAACCAGTTGCTTTCTGATCCCAAATCCAAAGCTCTTGGTGGCAGCTACAGGAAGGCAGACAAAGAACCAAGAAGAAATTAGCCGCGTAAAGCCTGTGCTGTAACTTCAGCGTATCACTTGTTTTCCACACATCAGTCCTCGGTGGACTTCTGTCACCATGTCACCAGATCCACACACCTCCTATAGTTACTTCCTTGATAATGTTTTAAATCAACTCTATTTTTTACTTGAAGTTATTTTTAAAAGAAACCAGTAGACTGAGGGTAATGGCAAGGTGATGTAAAAAGGCAGAAGCAAAATAAGAGAAGACAGTGGCCCCTGAGAGGAAAAGGTGCTCAGAAGTCAGGGAAATCAGGAAGGGACGGGTGCGGGCGGGATACCCAGGACCCCTACAGCGAAGCCGGCCCAGGCACAGGGGTGAGAAGGGACGGGGCTTGGCAGTGGTTAGAGGATAACAGAGGAATGCCTGGGAACGAGGTTCCAGGTGGCATGGGGCTGAGCCTTTAAAGGAGCCCTAGCGGCAGTGAGCGTGGGCTGAGGGGCAGGGAGGCTGGTGAGTCTGGCATTGGGGACCAGAGATGAAGGCGGGGCGGGGGGGGCTGGTGTAAGATAAAAGGGAGGCTACAGGTGAAAATGAGGGAGGACCTGAGGGGTAGGTGGGGCTAAGGAGGGCCTGCCTTGGGTGGGATGGGGGCAGGGGGCGGGCAGTACCACAGAAGTAGACACCAGGCAGAAAACGGTGTCCTTCAGACCGTGCCAGGCGGTGGCCAGCAAGAGAACCACCTGTAAATCACCTAAAGATCATTTCACATACGAGTGATGCACCCTTCCTGATTTTCCTGACTTCTGAGCACCTTTTCCTCTCAGGGGCCACTGTCTTCTCTTATTTTGCTTCTGCCTTTTTACATCACCTTGCCACACACACACACGCACGTAAACAAAGGAATATAAACCCCCACTTTACTTGCCAGGTCCCGTGGATATGCCAAAACTCAACAACAAAAAGCAATGTCACTTCTCTCATATGCCACCCATGCTTCCCATCTGTATGAGCGCCTTTCTTTCGATGGACAGTCCCCACATGGGAACCATCTCCTTAGGCACCGTCTGTCTGGAAGCACAGAACACAATCAGCAGAGTGACAAACACCCAGCAACAAACACTGTAGAAACATCATCGGCTATTAATGAAATAAATCATCCAAATAATCATGTCTAGCAAGCTGGCAGTTAATTATCCTATAAATCCTTACATACAGTTAGGTACAGCTCTAGAAAACAATCCCTCTTTTTTTTTTTTAAACCCTGACCTGTAATAAACAATGATAGGGGACATAAAAGATCAGTCTGCAATCACCAAGCACACACTGTCATCCCTCTGTCAAGTTTATTTCTGCCCTATAATGTGTTCTAACGTTTCCTCCTCTTCCTAGGTGTGGCAAATCACAGATTCATTTATCCCCCGTCACAGCCAAGAGAATGACTCAGGCTGGCACACAGCTTGTTGATTATTTCCGTTTCCTGGGCTAAACTCATCATTTCCCACTTCTTCTCATTTCTTATTCCCTCCTCTCTTTCTTGAGGCCTGTTACTTTCAAGATGACAGGAGGCATGGCACTGTCGGGGTGAAATAACATAACATCCTAAACAGATGAAGGGAGCGAAATTCTGTTACACTAAAGAGAGATCTAAGAGAATCGTGTTCACCGGCCAGAAGGAGAGGTGCATCATGCATCCACCCATTCAACAAATATGTATTTAGCAGCAACCATGAGCCAGCTCAGTCTAGCATGTCAGTGTCCATACACTGTTAGCTACCATTAGTTACTAGAGGGAAGTTGCCACATCCAAACATTCTGCTTCAACATGGGTGCGGGTGTGCACAGGTGTACATATGTAATACTGGGACACCCAATAACCAGAACTGGGTAATATACCCAACACCCCAAAAGCCTGGAAATAAGTTATCCTACACAGTCAGAAGCTGCTCATGTAAAGCCTCGTTTAAAACAAACAAACAAACAAACAAAGACACTGTGTATAAAAGACCATAAACTTTCCAATTATAGCCATACATGATGACAAAACATGCATAAAAAACCCACACCATTCTAGCAACCAACTTTTGCTCCCCAAAGGAACAGGTTAATCCACTGATCTATAAATTCATTAACCTGACACTTCTGAGAATGCCTGACAGTCTTCCATGCACTAACACAATAAATTTCCCCAAAATTCTATAATATAGGTAGTGGTATTATTAAAGTTCCCATTTTTTTAGATTAACAAACTGAGGGTCAATCCTTTATTCAAGGGCACTCAGAAAGTAACGGAGCCAAAACTTAAACCTAGGTTTGCAACTCACGGATTTCAGCATTTTGTAAAAAATAAAACAATTATTAGTGGTACAGCTTATACATTGACATCTCATTTCTTCTCATCACTAGCGGCATGTTAGTGAGTTTGAATCTTGTTTTAATTCACAGAAGCATAAATTGTCTCTAAGCCTCTAACAATTCTCAACTGGACTTTTCTCAGCTCCTGGTTATTATATACCACCCGTTCCTGTCTTTCCTAAGATGTCCGTAAGAGAGTAAGACTCAACTGTCTTGGTAATGAAAACTAACATTTAAGGAACACTTTCTTCATGTCAGGTACTGAGATAATATTAGGTGGGTGCAAAAGTAAGTGCGGTTTACAAGGTTAAAAACACTTGCAAATATTGTACTTAAACTTCTGCACCAACCTAATAAGTATTTCACTTAGCCCCGACAGCAACCTTCTGCACTGCTGCTACCATCATCATCATCATCCCCTTTTATGATGAAGGGAAGGAGGCACAGAGAGGCTAAGTCACTTGCGTGAGGTCACACACCTGGTGGGGGGGGACTCACACCTGTGGTCGCCTTCCCTTCCCCCTGCCCCCAGGCTACGATCTCCACCAGTCAGAAGTTCTGGCTCTCTTCCTAACACTCTCATCTCATCTCATCTCATCTCAAGTCTGGGCTCCCACTGGCCTGTTTCTCAGTGCTAGTGAGACACTGCTTTTTGCATGTGCTGGTTTGGTTTCCTCCATCTTTGATTTCTCCTTGATAAGAGCCCTGGTTCACCTGCTCTGTGCAGCTCTCTGCCTCCACCTGGTACTGACCTCCTGGCACGCCTGACTGTTCCCAGTGGAGATGCACACACACGGGGCTGTGTATAAGGGCTTCCCCAGCGCCATCTTTTCCATCGGGTTTCATCTCATTCTCATCAAAACCTCTTAAAGGAGCCAAAGCTTTTAAAAATAACACTAAACATTTTTAAAAAATCAATTGCTTAACCCAGTTCACAGTGGCTTTTCCTTATAATGCAATGTCTAGATTTGCATCACATTAACAGGAGATTTAAGTCACATCAATATTGGATGGTGGAATGTATTAAGGTCAAACTAACCTGAGGAATAAAACGGACCTTCTCTTCCCTTTCCACTAAATGTAAATTCTGTACCGACTCTACCTACAGATAAGCCACAAAGGGAGCTGTTCTTAGGACAGGTACCACACAGCTCCACAATGCTGAGAGGCACGGAAGGAGGAAAAGAACACTTACGAAGCACCTACTGTGCACCAGATACTATGCTATATGTTTTACAGGTATGAATTACATAATAATTCCACAACAACCCTAGCATATAGGTCTCACCATGCCCATTTCCAGAGGGGGAGACCAGCTCAGAAAGGTCACGTAAATCAGCCTGAGGTCACAGAGCTGGTGCGTGGCAGAGCTGAGATGTGAGCCTGCATCATTTGCCCCTAGCCTCTTGCTGCAGGGACCATTCTCCTTGTTGCACTGCTTCTCAGAGCGTTCTGCTGACAGCCCTGCAGGACAGGGCTTAACTTGTCTTTGACTGCAGGACTGAGCAAGTAACGAGATCTTGAGGTACAGATGTTCCCCAAATGGCCCCAGGCTCCTGATTCCCAGCTGGGTCACAACGGTCCCCAGAAAGACAGCCTTTCTTTACTTCCCAGGGGTTGGCTCCTCGCCTCTGCTTCATTCCGACTTCCTCCTTCTTGATCTGTGTCCCTCTCTGCTGTGCCTTTCTCTGTTCGTCTCTGTTTCTTTCTGTCTGTGTGTGCATACCTTCCTGTCTCGCTCCCTCACACACACACACACACACACACACACACACACACACACACACACACTCAGGAATACCTCGATCCAGCAGCCGGAGCAAGCGGAGATACCAGAGATACCACTGGTCCCAGAAGCGGTCCGTCATCCCCCCCTGAACTCATCCTTCACAGCCAGTCCCCTCAGCAGAACGTAGTTCCACCGTCTCTGACTTGGGGAGGCCGGAATTTCTTGACGCTGGGCTCACACGCAGCCTGCTCTGAGCAAATGCCTGCCTGCGAAGACAACCACAGTCCTCCCACACAGAGGCTGACTGTGCTGGAGCCCGTTTCACGGCAACAAAGGAACGAGAGCAGAACGCAGACCGAGCCTGCAGGGGCCCACGGGGAGGTCAGAGAGGTGCGGCGGGGAGCCAGGGAAGGCTTAGCACAAAGCGATTAGGTTAGCGGTGGTCTTGGGCATGGAAAGCCACAGGCAAGGCCAAGCCTTCCATCTCATTCCAGGATCTCCTGCCATCCCGGCTTCCCCTGCCTCCCACGCCAGAGGCCGGTGGCTCCCCAATGGGACGGGGGTGGGAAGCCAGGAGCTCAACCGTCCTGGACTCCAAGGCTAGCGCCAAAGACCCACAGCCTCACTCCCTGCTCTGCAGGGACCACAGGCACGCCCTGCCCAAGACTGCTAGGCCCATGGGATCAGAAAAAGGCTTCAGACAATTTCTCCCCGTGTCCCTTCATGGATCCTCTGTTATAGTGGGCACGGCATAGGCTCAGGAGTCGCACAGTCATGGGTTCAAATCCTGCTGTCACTTAATAGTTGCCCGGCTTCGATCAAGTTACTTCAACTCCCTAAGCCCCAGCTTCCTTCTCTATAAACTGGAGAGAACCGCGTTTGCCTCCCAGAGCTGTCATGAGTCTCCAAGGAAAGGAAGGATACAGCCTTTCTGGTGTGGCTCTTGGTAGGCAGGGCTCTAGTGGCCGTGCCCCTTCCCCTCCCACCCCATCCCTCTTGCCAGACTCTGGTTCCCACGTGTCCAGACATTCCACGGTGTCCCACCTCCATGCCTTTGCTCCGCTCTTCCTGCCAATAGCATGTCCTCCTTACGCCCCGACTTCACCACGGCCAAATCCTCATGAATTTTCTCATGTCTAACTCAAATGCCACAAAAGCCAAGCAGTCTCCCCTGGTCTTCCCCACTATATACTGCATTCCACGTTCTCCTTCACACAGGACTCCACTCCTGTACTGGACCATAAACTCCTTGACGCTGGGATCTCTGCAGAATCACTGTTGTGTCCTCGTAGAGTGTCTTGGACGCGGCAAATGTTTACGTACTTACTCACTGAACCAAGGAGCAGGCAACTGAGTCTGGGTACGCATAAAAACATGGTTTCATTTCATCGCTAAGAAAGGAAGGGTGTGGGGTGCCCTGCCCCTGGACACTGCCTAGGGCCTACAGAAGGATGACAGGGCACCATGCCCCTGCCCTGCTGGGGCCCCATTTCACAGTGCACTGCCACCCACATGGTCAGGCTGTGCCCTCGTGACTGAGAGTCCTGCTCACAGAAATGAAACCCAACAGGACCCCAGTTCAGGGACAGCCTTGTATTCCAAGCCTAAAAACTACCCAGCAGCCATGAACACATTCATCCCAGCTTTTGTTGCAGCCTAGACCATGCCAGCAACATCTTCTCACTGTCCTCATAGACACGCTGGCATCCCTGGCCTCCTGATCTTCACTGGGGAGCTGGCAGAAGCAGACCCCTCTCAGTGCCAGCTCTTCCTGGGGGCAAGGCCTCCAAGGTGAGACAGACTGCAGAGTCTGACAGCACCCAGCCTGGGGACCAGCGTGCCAGGGGGCAGGCGCGAGCGGAGAGGGAGAAAGCAGCAGGGCCGGTCCCCACCAGCTCGCCTTGCCCCAGCGCCACCCTCACTGTATCGTGGCTCCTCCTTAAGGGGCAGCACTGGCAGTGAGCAGACACCATTGCCCAAAAGCTGCCTTCAGGATTTGTGTATTATCTTAAATGGACAAGACTCCAGCGTGTATGTAGTTAACACAAGAATGCAAACCCCTCCTGCTCTCTCTCCAGAGAGAAGTGCACTGATCCATACAGACCCTCCCCCTTCCTTCATGAGTAACACCATACATCACTCAGGTGTACCCCGCACTTTTTAGCTCACATTGTATTTTCACATCCCTTATCAACTTTGGGCCTCTCAACAGCCATGCAAAGTCTGCAGGATGGGAATCACTTTCCCCAGTGTACAGAAGAGAAAACCCAAGCTCCAAGGGGTTAAATAATTTGCTTATGGTCAAACACCTCACAGGTGGCTGGGCTGAGAAAGAAATGTGTGCCATCTGTCTCCTCCCAGAGAAAGTTTCTGGGGCTCTGGATTGTTCTCTGAGGAGCTGTGCCATCTTTCACGGAGAGATGGCAGCCCTCACAGGAGGGCAGGATCTTCAGGGCAGCGCTGACATGCCCTGGGCACCGGCTGAGTAGTCAGCCTGCATGGGGCCACGTATTAACGGCCTTTTGTCTTTTGCTTTGGGCCCCGGCTGTGGCTGCCAAGACAGAGCATCTTCAACACAACTTTCTCTAACACAACTCAGGAGAAATCTGAAACGGGATGGGTACACCCATAGCTCCCACCATGCAGGAGACCTCGACAGAGATGGATGATGGGAAGAGTGTCTGACTGGGAGACTAAAGGCCGAGTGCCACAGCACGAGCTAGAACACTCTGATGCTGCTAACACTATTATTCCACTCCCCGTTCTTGGGCCCCGAGAAAGAAGCTGGCCCTGTTCCCATCCTTCTGGTACTCAAGGGCAAACCATTCCACACCACTTCCTGTTCAAAGAGAGAAAGAGAATCAAGATGATAAAGAAAAGTATGGGTGCAATCACTTCCCCCATAAACTGTGAACCTAAGAACATAAGCATGCCTGTTGAGTCTGGCCCAGGATGAACCCATCGAGCCAGGAATTTTACTAAAGATTGGCTTCAACCCATCAAGCTGGGCCCCTCGGAGCTCCCCAGTCTACCACTGCTCATTTCTCCAACTCCCACAACGCCTCAGAAGCTCTACTTTAAATGTAGCCCTTCCAGAAGTTGAATAAAATGTTCCAAGAGACTGTCAGAGTTGCCATTAAGCTGCAGTGCAATTAGAAAGGATGGGATATTGGCCAGGAAAGAGCTTTATTAGATTCGTGTTGTTGTTTTGTCTTAAACAATGCTTCTGCGGTGGCTCCCTCCTTCATCACGGTCAAAGCCAGCACTGCGGTCGGCGGGGTTCGCCCAGCCCACCCAGATGGCTGCAGGGACTTGCTCCCCAGGGACACACAGTGTCCCCTGGCCTGCAGCAGCCCTTCCATCCCAGAGGGCCAGTGCCCCTCTGGAGGATCACCGGTTACTCAATGTCACAACAGAGATGTGTTCCCTTCTCTTCGCCGTTCCTTCTTCTTAACTTAACACTGCTCTTTTCCCTCTCTCCACCCACCCCAACATGAAAACACTGTGTTCCCGATCAGATAAAGCCAGCACAAGTGTGTCGAGCAGAAGGCAAGCAGCATGGAGGGAGGAGAGACCTAATCAAGTCCCACATCTTTCCCACTTGTCTCCTGGGACAACAATGACCACTGCTTCTGCAGCAGCACCGGCCGGCTCCTTGGACACATGGGGCGCTTGAACAAGTACAGGCCCCACAGGAGGTGGCACAGTGGCTAGTGTCTCTGTGCCACAGTGAAGACTGCCCACTGAAAGGATGTTGTCCCCCCCGCCGGCCCCACCACAGGAAATGGGCTCCTCCAGGCTGCCATTTTGCCCTGCAAGCTGTGCTTCCCTTGCCACATGAATCAAGCACTCCCGCAGACACCATCGTCAGCCACCTCCCACACTGCTTCTGTCCCCTTGGCGATTAGCTCCCAAGTGGTGAAGTGAAGCCTATGGCAACACATTCATGGCAACACCCTCCACGGGATAGGATGGACACCTGCCAGTCTCTCCTAGGAGAGCCCGGTGTCCCCAGGTGAACAGGAGCCGTAGGTCCACACCTGAGGACAGCACCTAAAACAAATATCGCCTATCACGCTGAAATTCAAGTCTACCGCTCCCGAGAGGCCTTTTCCCAGCTAACCTCATGCATTCTCGATCTCAGACGTTCTCAAAGTTTAATGGGCAGCAGAATCACCTTAGCGGGTTGGTTATCCATGCAGATAACTAGGCCTCACTCCCAGAGGCCTGCATTTTTAACAAACTCCCCAGATGATTCTGAAACTCTGATCCACCCATTTCTGTGCCTGCTCTCCTCTTTTCCACACTGTAATGACTTAAATCATTGAACTATTTTGGTTGAATTCTACAGTGTACCCCGTCTCACCCACACACCCTAAGAGTGAGGGGGGAGGGAGGGAGGGAGGGTGGGGAATCCTGAGTCCTGAATTAGAGGAGAGTCTCCTGGAAAGTCCCGCCTCCCTCTAGGCCCACTGGAGGTCCCCGCAGGGAGGGGCTGAGACGCTGCCAGCCAGGGAGCTGAAAAATCAGCCTCATCTCTCCACAGGCTCCAGAAAGCATTCATTCCGCCGCGGCTCCACCGCACACATCTGTACAATGGCTTTAAATGTCACCTCAAATATCAGGTCAGGCGGCAGGAGGGAAAGGCGGAAGCTAATTAGCCTGCCTTGCCCTGGCTTTTGTGTCACTTTCATCCTTGCTGACCCCTGACCTCTGCTCAAATCTTTAACTCTCCCTTGGCCGAGGGAAGACTGCACACAGCCATTCACCTCACTGGGCTGTAAACCAAATTGTTAAATGTGGAACCATAATCCCTCTGTGACCCCTCCCCAAGCATTTCTAGTTCCCCCATCAGTCACAGAACCCCCACATTGCTCTGAAGCTCCAACTGCCACAACACCCCTCCCCAGGCCCCAAGAGGCAGACCTTCCCCCCTTTCTCTGCCTTTGCAAAGCTCACCCATCCTGGACCCGTGAAAAGTATTACAACCATCTCATCCCTCTGAGGTTTTCATGCTGAGAGCTTACTATTTAGGCCCTCGGGAAATATTTACCTTTTGGTAAAGGACATCGCCTTAGGTCAAAGCACGGAGAGTAGAAGTCGAGGCCTTGGGTACAAGCAGTACTGGGGGGGTGCTGGGGACAAGAAGGAGGGATCCATGACTTCACAGGCCTGTGCCTGACAGGCCGGCCTGAGGAAGGCCGCTCACAGGAGCTGCTGCCTCTTCCTCCTCCCTCCCTCGCTCCCCTGACCTACCTTTGCCTCCACAGATCACGGCCACCTGGCAGGTTGCCTTCTCCAGCACACCTAAATTATAAAGTACTTCCGGAAGGACAACCAGTTAATAAGTAGTTGGAGAGACTAGCTCAGCACCCGACCCACGAGGCTCATTATGGCCTGCTATGTTTCCCTCACCCCAGTGAGGTGGCACCTCCATCCTCCCTCCATAAGGAACAGCTTCTTTAGCCATCAAAGGTGGTGTGACTCGATGGTATAAGAACCCCTCAAGCCTCAGGGATTCACCCACTCCCCGAGATTTGGTTTCTCTTAACTGTTCCTCTCGTTTCTCAATTCCCACCGTTCACCAACGTAGAGTCAGGAAACCTTAAGTTGCCAGTCATCCCAGATGAAACTTCTTACCTCACCCAGCACCTGGGAGCCCCACTCTGGAGAAGTCTCTCCCTTCTCCTCGCTTCTTCCCATGCCCACTCCATCTCCTCCAAGAACTTTTCCAAATAGTTCCCCCCAAACCCAGCACATCTGCCCAGTAACATCCGGCACCATCAGGATGACTGGGGTTGATAATAAGGAATGTGAAGTTCCCCAGGGTCAAAAGGAGCCCACTGTACCGTCAAAGAAATACGAATACATTTTGGTTAGCATTTATTTAGAACTAAACATTTTCTCTATATTCCACTTTTTTTTTTTTTTTTTTTTTTTGGAAAACGTACAATCTGTGTGTGTCCCATAGGGCAACGCACTATTCCATCAGCACACTGACTCACCTGAATGCCCTGACCCCACACACGTACCAGCCAATTTGAATCCTCTCTTCCTTGGCTCTTCATTTCAAAAAGAAAAGTATCAGTTACCATGAACATTTTGCTTTGCAGCAAATGGATTCTGCTTATGGTTCTTAAAAATAACTGACTCTGTAAATTGTATAAAGAATATCTCTGTAATCTGTTTATACTGTTAATTTGAAGCCTTCTAGCTGTTGGGAAAGGGTGTGAACTTTGGCAACAGACCAACTGGGTTCAGATTCCAAATCTTTTCCTAGCTAACTGAGTGACTTGAGGCAAACCACTTAACATCCCTAAATCTCAGTTTCTTCATCTTTTGGATGAAGATAAGGCTGATCTTATAAAACTTGAACAACCTTCATAAGGAAACAGAATAACATACCAAATGCTAAGCACTGTACCTGATACATAGTAGGTGCTGAATAAAATTAGTGCATTCTCCTACAATAGAAAACAAGCTCACATCAGGTTAAAATGCTCAATCCACTAAACCTAAGTGGACAGATAAACCAGTAAAAAAAACACCAGCATCAGCTCTGCCCCTGAGGACAGTTCTAAGTCAAGTGGCCCTTGGGAAGTCCTGAGTCAGGGACAAGTCAGGACTCCAAATCCTCAGCTGCTCTACCTGCCCTTCGGGCAGGGGCAGTTCTAGATCTTACTTGCCCTGCTGCCCACCTCATCTGGCTTCCTCCCTCTGCACTAACACAGCTTGGAAAGTGCTAAAAGAAATTCAATTTTGAAAAATCCTTTGACTCTGCCCACGTTAACCATGTGGACGACCCTAGAACTGAAGAGATGGGTAACTCCAGTGATTTGGCTGCCCTAAAACTCCATCAATTCTGGTCTTGCAGCAGACACACAGGAAAGCCTAAAGATAGCCATGTAAAAAAACAAAAAAACAAAAAAAAACAAAAAAACCTGTAAAACTTCAAGACAAAAGATGGTTATAGTGTTATGGCAGGAAGGTTTTCCTAAGCAAGACACAAAGCGCAACATATTGGCTCGTATATATGGTTTTTTGCTTTTTTCTTTACTCTCTGGAAGGATATACAAATCAACTAAGAAGAATAGGGGCTGGACAACAGCAGTGAAAGAAATGCTTTTCACTGTATATCTTTTTTCACCTTTTGAATTTTGACCTTTGGACTGGATCACCTAACTTTTAGAACTACATTTGAAGATGATGAAGTCAAGAATAAATAAAACTGTTCCTGGAGTGAGAAGCCCGAGCCACATAGAAAGTCCACATGGAAAGGTCATGGAAAGGAGAACCAAGGACCCACAGTGAGGACCCCAGCAAGTCCCACACCCACCCACACCAAGTGCCAGCCACGTGAGTGAGGCCACTTTGGAGCTTCCAGCCATCCCAGCACCTGGCAGAAACCACATGAAACAGAAGAACTACCTGGTCAACCCTCACAATCACGAGAAATAATACACTGTTGTTCTAAGCCACTAAGATTGGGGGGTGGTTTGTGACAGCATAATAGAGAAATGAAACGGAGTCCTTGGTGAATGAAGGGCAGTTAAAGCCACAAGACTGGATAAGGTCACCAAGGAATTACTGAAAAGGATTTTACCTTATCTCATCTACCGTGTTTCCCCGAAAATAAGACCTAGCCAGACTGTAAAGACCTAATACGTCTTGTGGAGAAAAATTAATATAAGACCTGGTATTGTATTATATTATACCCGGTATTATATTATATTATATTATACCTGGTATTATATTATATTATATTATACCCGGTCTTATATTATATTATGTAAGACCCGGTCTTATATTACATTAAAATAAGACCGGGTCTTATATTACATTAAAATAAGACCGGGTCTTATATTAATTTTTGCTCCAAAAGACACATTAGAGCTGATGGTCCGACTAGGTCTTATTTTCGGGGAAACACAGTAGAAGATGAAAGCATGGCGAGTCTCAGATAGGTAGATATTTATTTGTCTACCTATCTTAGAACTAGAATTCTGAAGACAGGGTTGCCACAGGTGCAGGGTCAGTCACAGGAGGGCTATCTAATTAATATGCTTGCCTGAATTAAAAAGAACTCAGACTTGCTCTAACAGGAAGTAAATATGTGTGATTTGGCTGCCTGCTTTGACAATAAGAGCTGTCTTTTCCAATTCACTAACTTATAGTTCTGAGGTTTGAAAGAAAATGTGTTTAAAGCCCATACACGATATACGACACGCTAGAAAATATATTATTTGCAACCATTTAAACTTATAGTAACAAAAATGCTAAATGTCAACTTAAATGTGTGAGGGGAATATATAGTTTTCAATATTCTTTTAGGGTATACATGAGCAAAAAATTCTGAAGCCCTCTGAACTATGTATGGTATACTCACACAGTGAGATACCATGCAGCTGTTAAAAAAGGTGAGGCAGCTTTCTGTAAATTGATATGAAAAGATATTCCAGACATATTATTGGGTTAAAAGTGCAAGGCATAGGACAATACAGTCAGTATTCACTTGCTTTTGACAAGAAAGGGGTAAAATAAGTATGGATTCAGATTTGTTTATATTTGCAAAAAACAAAACACGTAAGATTCACAAGAAACTAACACTAAGTTACCTGTGGGGAGAGGAGCAAACAGACAAATAAGGATCTTATAAAGACGTTTTTATATTGTATTAATTTTTGAACAATGTGAATTGTTATATTGTGGGGTTTTTTTAAGTCTTCACAGGAAAAAAAAAGAATAGATAAAATTACAAAAACATGAACAATGTTAAAAGATAATCTAGGAGACAAATATTTGCCACATTGCAACAATATATCATACAAAGGATTAGTATCTCTAATTTACAAAGAGCTCCTTAAAAAACATTAAGAAAAAGTTAAGCAACCCAGTATTAAAATTAATCAAGAATATGAACAGACAATTCACAGAAGAGGAACTACAAATGATTAATAAAAATAAAAAGATGCTAACCCTTACTAATGATCATGGAACTGCAAATCAAAGCATAAAAGCATGCTACATTTTACCTATCAGATTTGCAATATATAAAATATATATATATATGTCTGTGTGTATATATATATATACACACAGACATATATGATCTTGTAGAAGAGTAAATTGATGTAACCTTTTTAGAAATCAGTTTGGCAGTACCTATCAACATTTCCCAAGTGCACAGCCTTCAATCCAGCAATTCTACTTCTAAGACTCTCACCTACTGCACTTCAGTGTATTCTGTAACAGCCCAAAACTGGAGATAACCTGAATGTCCAATAAGAAGAGACTAGTAAGATTCATTACGGTACAGTTGTGATACAATCTATGTTATACTTCGAGACCATTAAAAAAGAAGTTTCATATGTAGTGACATGAAATGATGTCCATGATACACTGTTGGGTGGGAGAAAACTATTTTTTTTTTCATTCAGAACATTTTTAATAATGAACATTAAAAAAAAAGTATTCTTACAAAGTCTTCTGCAATCCAAATATACAATAGCTTGGAAAACAACGTTTAGAAAACAAAAGCCAATGTAAAAAGACAGATTAAAACAACTAGAACAGTATAGGTTTTATATGGCTCTGATTTTACAGTTTTCTTACTGCATCATCAATGTCAGAAATCTGTTCCTTCAGCTGGCTCCACTGCTCAGGATTTAAAGAAATACCTTTTCTTCCTGGTTTCATTTCACCTTCTGGATCCATCCAATATTCTCTAATATCAATTAGGACTTTCCCTTTAAAGTCTCGAACGCTGACATACCTCATCTTTCCAATCTGAAACATGTTATCATCTCTGCTGCTGCTACTCTGCTTAGAAGATGCCAGGGCTCTTGAAGTTTCACCAGTTTTTTGCTTCTTTACAGGTTTTTCTGGAGTAACTTGCTTTTTCCTCTTTAACTTTTTGTCAACTTCACTGTCAGAATCGCTGCCAGAAGAGCTTGAAGAAACAAGTTCCTTTGATTTAGGCATTGCTCCGTTCCTGCAGTCTAACAACCTAGTGCTCGCTCGCGACTGGGGAGAAAACTATTTGTAAAATAATTTGAAATAATTTGTATTATCCCAGTTTTTCTGGAAAAAAAATTATATATACACACCCACCCATACACACTATGAGTATATATTTCAACGTGCATAGAAAAGGAGTTGGATAGGATATACACCAAACTTTGACAGTGGTTTTCCCTGGGGGATACGGGAAGGTGATCAGAGAATTGAACTTTATAAACTTTTATGTTGCTATAATTTTTTTATTATACGCCTTCATTACTTTGGTAATTTTCAAAGCACGTCAATATTCAAACTGACTGAATTAGCAGTTCAGCCCTTTCTGAAAAATGGGTGCTCCCTCGGAGCCAGAACAGCGTGATCCCCTCTCCTCCTCCCACTCATAGGAGCTGGAACGTAAGATCATAATAACCAACGCCCCGGACTTAACACACCTGTCCACTGGTGTCCCCCCACTTGGCTACACAACAATAAGATTCCTATGAGTGCTCCGAGAACTTAATAAGCATTCAGTAAAACGCTACTCTTCGCACACCATTTCCTCATGGGCCATTTAGACACCTGCAGGAACTTTGGTCAGAAATGGCAACTATGTTTCATCTCGAGTTCTAGTTCTAACCAAGTGCAGTGATTGCCCAGAGCTTGGTGTTAAATAAAGTTACTATCTTTCCCTTCACATGAATAAATATCTTTGAGATTAGGAGGAAAAAAAGATTTTGAGACCACAGGTAGGACGGTGGAGGACGGTGGAGGACGGAGGAGGAAAGAGCTGCACTGTCCATTAGTGACGGCTGCCAAGACACAGGAAGAGCCGTAACACACAGGCTGTGAAGTCTGCCATCTCTGCCCTTCCTTGGACAGTGGGCTCTGACTCACTAACTCTAATACTTTCAAATCCGCCATCTCTACATAGAGTGTGGTACTTTCGCAGGAGGGAGCTGACGGTGGCAGGAGCTGGCTGAGGGTGAAAGACGGTGGCAGCTGATGGTGACTGCGTCCTAAAGTGCTGTGTCTATCAGAAGAGAACACGAAGGCATGGAGAGCTGGAGGAAGGGGAAGGAGGCCCCAACAGGTGGAGATGTGACTCAAACAGCTGCAGATGGAAGACGGAACACCTGGGTACAATGCAGGCCTGAGGTAAGCCCAGAGCCTGGGTTCCATCTGTCAGGTCTTACGAGTTCCTTATGCCAAGGAGTCAGCAATCGTGTGCAGGTAAGAACATGTCTTTTACAATTTTGAAATGTCCAAGTGTCCTACTACTTGGAAATTCACTCATCTTTCCTATCCCCACAATCAAAAACAGAAAAAAGCAAAACCGAAAAACCCAAAGCCAAAAAAATCTCAGAACTTCATGTGTTGTAACTAAAAACACTCAATAAACAAAGCCAGTCCTTCAGCTCCCTTGGGGAGTAATTGTCTAAGAATGCTTCTTTTCTTTCAGCTGCTGAGAGAGAGAGAGACAGACGTGCTAAGAAGTGTGCGGAGCTCATCTTGAAAGCATTAATTTTTCCAAACACCAAAGTGTAGTTCCTGTGCTTTTCCTGAGCAAGGAACAGCAGCAGTGAGGAGACTGCAGAGGACACCCCTCCACACACATCTGCCTGGGGGGGTCTGGAGGACATGGTCGTGGGGAAGCCGTGGGGGGAAGATGGGAACTTGGAAGGCAGGGGACAAAGCCCAGGTACCAGGACCTGTCACCAGGAGGGGCTGCACAAGCCTTGTGGGCGCTGATGACTTGGGAGGAATGACTTCTTTCTAAATTGAGAGGAGACAAAGCAGAACCAACACCTCCACCTGTTGTCAGGCCCATTTTCTAGGGACCAAGTTGGCAATCACCCAAAATATTCTTCTGCCTCAGCTACCCCTCACAACCTTAGCCCGACAACCACACACAAGGGCTTAGCACCAGGAGAGGTTGTCCAGCATCTGGACAGGGGTCTCTAAACCACTTTACTTTCTCCTCCTCCCCATTCAGGGACAGTATAGAGCATATAAAATGTATTATATACGTTGGATTAAGGTTTGCAAACCAAGTGGTTTACTAGTAGGGACAGGACTATGGCCGCACATGTGCGAGACTGATAAGAGTGAAATAAAAAACGTGTTTTTGTGTGAAACTGAGCATAACAAAATTGAGAGATAAACATATTCACCAAAACAACTTCTGGTTATCACTTAAAAAGAAAAGAAGTGCAAGGGAAGAAGGATAAAAGCAGACCTCCAGAGCAGTGCTATGACTGGTCTGACTGGGCGCTCCGGCTACGACCCTCTGCGAGGCTCTGAGCGAGACATTCCAGAACGTTCCCCCGGGACGTTCATCTGGACGATCCCACAGAGTGCTCTGCGGGGTGCAAGCCGCGATCCTGAAGCTCTTCCTTACAAGACCAGCCTGCCTCAGACCCGTCGTGGGTGGGCCCAGGCGTCTCTCCCAGACCAGGGACCTTCTCCACCTCAATTGACTCTGGAACTTGGTTCGTTATTAAATTCTATTCTATTCTGTTTAACCCTCTGTGCTGACCAGAGCACTGGCCTCTAGAGGGACATTGGCGCCCAAATAAAGCTGTGTTACTCACGCTATCTGAACCTGTGTGCCGGGACTTTGTTCCCCACACGCATCACGAGTACCACATAGGGACATAGAGCCCTGCCGAGGGGTTAATGTCCCCTTGACTTTCAGGAAGAGACTGAAATGTGGCAAATGCCCTTCCAGGCGCTCGCAACAGGGAGGGAAGTCCACCATAGAGAAGTCATGGTCATTCTCAGCTTGGTCATTCACAGCTTCCCTGTTCTTTGTCGCCCTAAGCCCATTCTCCTTAGGAGGCTGGGGACACTGTCCTCTGCAGTGTGGCCACAGAGGAACAAGACACAATAAAACCACCCACTGAGACCAGGGTAAGTCTCAGCATCTGCCTGATGGAGGCAGACTCCACGGCCTGGGTATCCCTGCCAGTCTTTACCAGACAGACATTCTCTGTCCTAGCGGACAGCGACCACTAGGTCCTACCCACATGGTGCCAGGGGCCAGTGCCCTCCACATAGGATCGAATGCTTTATCACCACCAAGACGTCATACGCCAGTGTTACCACTCACTAGCTGTGCGACACTGACCAAGTTTTAACCTCTTGTGGCCTCCACTTTCTTATCTGTAAAAAGACAATGATAGTAACAGTACTTAAGTGCTATAGATGTGTGGCTTTATCATTATCATTCTTATTGCGTGTTCAGCCTTCACCGGCCACGCTAAGCCAGCGCTTCCCTCTGGACCACTGCGTACGCTTTTCCCATGCTTTGGAGCACTGTACCCAGCCTGCCTTCATCTGACTGTGCTAATTCCCTAAGTCCTTAGGAAGCCTCCCCTGGCCCACCCAGCTGGGCTGAATGTCCCTGCATCTGCACCATCACACCCTGTACTCCCTCGGTACCATGTTATATTCTAGTTGCCTCAACGTCTATCTCCTCAACCAGATCTGCCTTATTACCTTGTACCTACTACCTGGCACAGAGAATGTACTCAGGAAATACATGAATGAATAAACAAGGAAGAGATGAAGGGCCGCTTTCATTCCCTTAACGAGCATTTCCCAGGTGCCTACTCTGTGGCATACCCTGGACTGTGCCTGGAAATACCTGAAGGAGATACCCAGGCTGCTCTCCAGGAACTCACAGTCTGAAGAGGAAAATGTCTGTCTTCTCACAGTAACTCGAGATAAAAGATCAAGCAGTGAGGTCGCCAGGTACCAGGGCAGGTGTGGCTCTCAGACGGGAATACAGGTTTGCCTAGAATGAGTCTGTTTAACTTGAACCAAGTAACAGAAGCCTTGAATCTCAGATTCTGTTTACCAGCTCCACATGTGAAAGATAAACGTAGCAGTGCATGACCTATGAAAAACTAAAACTGGATTCTTCTTCAGAAGGGTGGTCTATCTAATGCTTTCATGAGAAACACTGGTCAGTTCATTGCATCCATGCTGTCTGCAAACTGTCTTCACCAGACGATAAACAATGCACAAACTATGATTTCTGTCCACAGCTCCTATAGCAATTTACTCATGTTGTATCATTTCTTCCCTTTTGAATTTCTCACTGTGTTTTATGTTTGTTTTGTTTATTAGCTTAAAGGAAAAAGGAAAAAAAGAAACATCCGGAGTTAACGGAATATTTGTGTTCCTTCTATTTTTCTCTTCTATAGCCAAACGAGCACCACCACCACTCACCTGCCAGATAAAGCCGGCTGTGGGATTTTAGAGACAATCTAGTTGGCTGTACTTTTGCCAGAAGCCTTTGATAGCTCAGACTCACTGAAGGGAAAAAAGGAAACAGAATTTCTACTTATAGTAAGTAAAAACTGAAGCAACTATTCCCTTGGCGATTACATCATAGATACTTGAGGTTATGTTTTCCATCCTGGTTGCCCTAAAAATGAAGCAACATAGGATCTTTTCCTCAATTAAAAGTCTGAGCCTGGCCACCCCCAGAAGAGCAATGATGCTCCCAAACCCCCGCCTGGGGAGTGGAGGGGCCGCAGCATGGCCAGCCTGGGCTGTTGCAGCAACGTGACTGCACAGCTGTCCATCCTGGAGGGATATTTGCAAAGAATCACACTGCCTCCATCCTCCATCACTCACCCCAGGACTCTGGTACCACCTTCACTACCACTTTGAGGATCATTTGTGGTACAGCATATATGAGGTCGGACAATTAAGTTCACGAACTCATCCTAGAAAAAGTGCTACATACCTCATTGCTGAATATCACTAAAGTCACCTTTGAAGTGCTCCCCTTGGGAAGCTATGTACTGACGCCAGCGCCTAGTCCACCCTTCAAAGCAAAAGGAACTCTTTTTCTGGAATGGCCATCAGAGAGAGCTGTTGTCATACTACCCTTGATGTCCTGAATGTCATCAAAATGTCTTCCTTTCAATATTTCCTTTATTTTTGGGTAAAGAAAGAAGTCATTTGGGGCCAAATCAGGTGAGTAGGGAGGGTGTTCCAATACAGTTATTTGTTTACTGGCTAAAAACTCCCTCACAGACAGTGTCCTGTGAGCTGGTGCATTGTCGTGATGCAAGAGCCAAGAATTGGTGAAAAGTTCAGGTCGTCTAATATTTTCATGCAGCCTTTTCAGCACTTCCAAATAATAAACTTAGTTAACTGTTTGTCCACTTGGTATAAATTCATAGAAAATAATCCCTTTGATATCAAAAAAGGTTAGCAATATCATTGCAACAAGTTCACGAACTTGATTGTCAGACCTCATATAACAAATTTCAAAGCCAGATAAAAGTGAGTTGGAAACCATCTGCCCCAGCATTTCTATCCTTCTTGTGGATAATGCAGAGTAATCTAGTAAAACCTGTGACTTGGAGAATGTCCTTTCACCAGGAGTACTAAACAGAGAAAACATGTGCAGAAGGCTGTGTATCGATGTATTTATACAAGGTGTGATCAAACAATACGGTGAATGTGTAAATTTTAAAAAATGTATTACAGTAAAAGACACATTGCCACTAATCCCCCTCAAAATACTCCCCCTCGCTTCGAACACACTTATTCCATCGTTCTTGCCACTTTCTGAAGCAGTTCTGGAAGTCCTCTTTCGTGTCTTTAGTTGCGCTATTATGGCTGTCTCGATGTCCTGAATCATTTTGACTTTGGGGAAGAGCCAGAAGTCACACGGTGCCAGATCCGGTGAATAAGGTGGATGAGGACACACTGTAATGTTTTTATTTGACAGAAATTGCCGTATACCAGAAGCAATGTGTGACACGGAGCCCTGTTATGATGGAGGATGATAGAGGACCACACACTCTAAAATACACCTTCTCTCTCTTGTACCTCACACCTGACTGACTGCACCTCAAACTGGACTGACAAGTTGAAACTTGTCACACACTGTTACTAAGGTTCAATGTACCGCTTCCTGTATTGAAGAGTCCTGCCTTTCCATTGAATGGCACTCGGCAGCAGCATTCACCGTATTTTGTGATCACAACGGAAAGGTTCCCGTATCACACATTGCTTCTGCTACGGCAATTTCTGCCAATTAAAAACATTATGGTGTGTCCTCATCCACCTTATTCACCAGATCTGGCACCATTACAACCTCTGGCTCTTCCCCAAAGTCAAAATGACCATGAAAGATAAACATTTTGAATCGATTCAGGACATCGAGGCAGCCATGACAGCGTAAGTGAAGACACTCACGGAAGAAGACTTCCAGAACTGCTTCAGAAAGTGGCAAGAATGATGGAATAAGTGTGTTTGAAGCAAGGGGAAGTATTTTAAGGGGGGTTAATGGCAACGTGTCTTTTCCTGTAAATTTATTTTATTTAAACATTCACTGTATTTTGTGATCACACCTTGTACATGTGCATAGGCCTGTGGATGTGTCTATCCGAATACACCTCCATATATTGTGTCGGGGCAGACAAATCAGCCTAAGTAACACTGGAAGTATTAACCATCGGCACTGAGCTTGTCACGAAGGCAGCTGTGTCTCTACCAACAGACACAGTCTCCCTGGAAGACCAACTGGTTTAGCGACATATAGGAAAGGAGGACTATTTGGGTACAGAGATAGCTTATTGTTTTCCTGATGTCTCTGAGGTCGAATGCACTCTTAACATGGAGGTACATGAAAACATTGCTTATTAAAGTGTCACGAGATCTATTGTAAATGACACTTGCCCTGGGGCAATATGGACCATCCTCATTTCCCTTTATGACCGGCTAGAGTGGGTGGTCAGGAGAATGTCATAAAATGCAGGTCTGGATTTCTGCTAAACCTTTGACAAATGTCCTCCAGGGTAGTCTTGTAGATAATATAATGAAAAATGAACAGGATAAGAGTATAGTCGATGGAATTGCTGCCTATAAGCTGCGGGGCCCAAAGAGTGTTTATTAGGAGAATGCAGTGAGCTTTAGGTGGGGTGGGGGGTCTCTGGTGGTAGCCACAAAGCTCTCCCCTTGACTGTTGTGTTTGACCTTTGTTAAAAATTACTTCCTAGGATGACAAGATGAAAAATATGCTTATAGTCTGGGCAGATGATACAAAAGTGGTATAGTGAGCTTACCACTATAATAGATGCCCAAAATCGATATGTGAGTTTATTTCAGCAGATTTCAACACTAGGGCAAATTTTATCTCTGAGATCCACATTTTAAAATAAAAATGTACATATTATTCACGGAGCAACTGCACCCCTTTGTATCGACTCTAGAGAAACACTTGTGTACATCCACGCTTGTTCACAAATGTTCACTGCTTATAAGGGTAAAAAAAATAAAAGTGAAGAAACAGAAACAACAATAGAAGAATTGCTAAGACAATTATGGATTATCCACAATGAGAAATACTATACAGAAGATTTTCAGGACATGTCCCTGCATGAAGAAAAAGTTGCCAAATGATATGAAAAGCATACGTTAACCTCTGACATACACACACACACACAAATTTATAAATTTCTACATAGCTATACATATAAATGCACAGAAAAGTCTAGAAGGGTCCCTAATAACTGATACCAGGATTTACCTCCAGAGAGAAACTAAGTTGATATGAAATCCAAAAGGGCTTTGGCTTTGCCTGCAACATCTGAGATTCAGAATGTATTGTGTTAAACTTGTATGATTCAGCTTTCTTCTTTTAAAAAAAAAATTATTAGTTTCAGGTGCACAAAACAATGTAACAGTTAGACATTCATCATTTATATCCCTCACACAGTGACAACCTTCCTCCCCCCACCCACTACCCCTCTGACATCGCACATAGTCATTACATTTCCACTGTCTTTATTCCTAATGCTGTACTCCACTTCTTGTAAAATATATATAAAATTACAGTTGACATTCATTATTGTTCCCCTTCAGCTTCAGGTGTACAGTGCAGTGATCAGGCATCTACTCCGTCCCTGAAGTGGTCTCCCTAATGAGACAAGTGTCCATCGGATACCCTACAAAATCTTTACAACATTATTAGTTACATTCCCCAAATTCAGCTTTCTTTTAAAAGTCTTACTTTCAGCTTTTACAAAAAGTTCAAAACTATTCCGGGCACAAATTCTTGGGCTACCCATGACCACAAACTATGAGGGGTCAGCATTGTGGAAAGATGACAAAAAGCGACTTCAGACTACACAGAGGGTATTAGAAGCTCCGTGCCCAGATAGCCTACAAGTACCAGGTGCCACTAAGCTGTTTGGCCACATCTGTAGTATTGTGTGGGATCCAATCCTGGCAGCACAATTAGGCAGGGACACTGGCAAAGGAGAATTCAACTAGAGGAAAGCAATGCCTTTGGGGAGTCTGAAAAGCCTGACTTAAGAACAATGAGTGAAGGAACTGAGATTGTTTAACCTCGAGATGAGAAGATTATGGAGAGACAGACAGGTTCCTTATAATACTTGAATATTGAATAATATTATTCAGATGGTGGAGTAAACTTATTTGGGGTTTTTCCAGGGGTAGATACCAGCATAAATAAATACAAGAGATTTTTAATTAAAAATACATTTAAAAAGAAACATCCTAACTAATAAGGAATGACAACAGAATAGTCTATCAGGTAAGATCATAAGCTCCCTGTCAGCGGAGGTATTCAAGGGAGGGATTCTATAGAAAAGTGTTGTATTTCACTAGAAGCAAACTGAATAACCTTTAAGATCTCTAACAACTCGAATAGTCTCTGATTTCATATTTTGGCTGCAAGATCAATCTCCAATCGATGTGCACCCCCATGAACTCCAAATCCCACAGGCGGTGTACTCTGCCACCAGGTGGCAGTAGATCCCTTGGACTATGGGTCTTAAATGTTAGATGTGGTGAACAAGAAATTAGCAGTTTTCCAATATTTTTTTAAATTAATAATAATAATAATAAAGCAGACACAAGCATTGGGCCCAAAAGTAGCTCTTTCCAAAGCAACATGTAAGTATAATTCATAATTTTTCTGGTTATTTCATCACAATGATTCTTAATCACTTGCTTTCCTTTGTACATTCCTTTTGTACAGGATCTACAAAGAGACCCTTATCTGCTTCTGTGGGCTCCTCTCTCTGGTGTCCAGTTTCCCGACTTGCACATCGTTCCAGATCCCTGCGTCTCCTCTTAATGCAAAAATGCCCCTGCTCCCTCTGCCGCTGCTACCTGCTACGTACGGCCACGTCTTTCTTCCTGACCCAAGGAGAAGAACCAGCAAAAGGGTCAGAGAAATGCCCCCACCATTTCCTGCTTCTAGCTTTCCTGTCCCTGTACACACACAGCTGAAGCCACAAAACAAGCAAGCGACCGACAAAAGCAGAATTGGGGAGCAGCTGAATCCCCACACCGACACCAGGCAAGTATATCATTATCCTTTCCGAAGTACAAAGAATAATCTCCCACCAGCTCTTAAAGAAAAGAGAAACTTTGCTTCTCTAGCCACAGCTGTTGAGGGGGGATGTTGCTTAAAATTTGAATACAATCAGCTACCCTTGTCCCAATCCTTAGCAACCCAAAACAGTTAGCATCGCCTTGGTTACAGATCACTTCACAAAACCTGGTTCTCAGAAAGTGTTTCTGTCAGAGCTTGTGAGTGAAGGAAAATGAAGCGAGGCTTTAAAACAACAACAATAAAAAGACGAAGACTTAAAGCGGTTTCATCACAATAAACCACCTACCTGATTTAAGGTCCTACTCATCTTTCTGGTCTTAGGTGAAACACTTCTTCCAGGAAGCCCTCAGAAGCCTAGAACTATGTTGGTTGCCCCTGCAATATGTACCAGTATCACCCGATACCTGCGCAACCACAGCCCCCACCTGGCCTGTCACAGCCCTACACCCGCTCTACCGCAGCCTGTGCTCGCCCTGTCACAGCCCTGAACCTGCCCTACCACCATCCTTTCCTCACCTCCCAGCCCATTTCCCCATTTCACTGCAGGGTCCATGACGGCCTAGACTGTCTGTTTCTTTCACCACTGAATCCCCTAAAGACAGTAGGACTCAATAAGTATTCCTGAAACTATTATAAACATACCTTACCAATTGACGAATGATGGTAGAGCCCAAGTCCAGACAGCTGTTCCATCGAGGATAATATTCATCCACCCCCCAAAACGTTTCCTGATTCCTCTTGTACCAGAGTGGTACAGGATGAGGCAACCCAGGCCCTGCCCTCAAAGAGCACGCATGGACGACGGAAGCCAAGGCAAGGGCACACATACCTACAGCACAGAGTAGACCCACAACACCGAGGAGGATGGGGGCTGGAGAAGGGGAAAACAGAGGCCCAGGCACAGGGATCACCACGGAGTTCACAGTGGCTGTCACGAACGCTACGGACAGGCCCTCCTGGGTCCAGAGCCTGGAGGGACTTCAATAATACCTCTACTCAGCAAGTGCAAGCTGAATGCTTTGCATTCATGGTTTTACTTCTTGCAACAATTCCATGTAAACCCCTCCTGGTACAGAGAAGTGAAAGCCAGAGCCTGCAGAGAAGTCAAGCGTAGCCAGTCAGCGGCCGAGCCGGGATCCACACCCAGGCCGGCCTGATGACTATGGCAGCACGGCCCTATCGCTCTGGAGCCTGAAATGCCAAGTCAAGAAGTTGTTACTTGATCCAATGGGCAATGGACAGCCACCTTGAGCAGAAATATGCCAAGGTCAAAGCTTGTGCTTGGGAAGATTTATCGAGGAGTAACGAGGAGAATGGATTGGGAGTAGTCAGGCTTGAAGCCACCAGCCGCAGTCCAATGTCGTGCCATGAAACTCGTGAGCTGAGGGCAGCAGGCAGACTGGAGGGGCAGTTCCGAGCTGAGGAATTCTAGAGGACGAGTGGGGACAGGGGCGATGATTCCAAGGTAACACCGAGGGAACTGGGAGTGGCGTGTGCACGCTTCTCCGGGGCCTCTGCCTGTGTGCCTGTGTGTGCAGTGTCCATGGGAAAGGGAAGTCAGTGTCTGTGGGACAGAGTGGGAGTACGCACAGGGGTGGGTCTGGGAGGATGGCAGGTTGAGGTCCACGGGGGGCAGCCTCAATGCTCCCCACCCCCACCTCTCCCGATGCATTGCTGTCACCTGCAAAAGCCTCCTGAATTCCCCCAGCCCTCCCACCCACCTGGGGCATCAGAGCCCAGCAACTCACCAAAAAAAATAATAAATACCATTAGCAGCAAAGTGGCACGAGGCAACACACAGTCATGTCCACCCAGGTCTACTGTCCTCTGGTGGGCCTGCCCCAGCACAGAAAACGCCTGGTCCCAAGTCCGCACCAAGAAGCAGAAGCGTGCCAGATAAGAGTCACCGGCCCCAGGCGGTAACTCGAAGTCGCAGTAACCTTGGGTCAGAGGCTTACCTTCTCTGGATCTGTTTCCTCATCTGTAAGACACACAGTTTGAACCAGAATCCAAAGTTGCAAACTGGAGGCCAGCAGGCCAAACTCATCGTACACATGGACTTTGCTTGACCGACACAATGTCTTGTCATTGAATTAGTTTCGACGTTTTAAAATAAGGCCATTTCACAAAGAAAATGCCTATTTGAATCCTCTCTGAAACAAGAACTCAGTTCCACATGGCATCAGTCAGCTCGTGCTGAGAAGCCACTCTCCCCCGAGACGAGGCACTGCTCTCCAGTTTGCCACAGCGCCACCATCCCCTACCGCTCCCCAGGAGTCCCCACTCACCATCTACACCTGGCCCGTTTCGATCTTTCATGCTAATGGACTGGCTCCTCTAGGCACTTCAGTTCTCAGCCCCTAAGAAGATGATCTAAACTATCATCATCGTAAGCCTCAGGAATTGGGGACAGTAACCGGAAGCACAGAGAATCGGGCAGTGAACTCCTCACTGAGGCAGAAACCCCACTCGGGCTTCTCCAAAGAGCAGGGCTTGCTGCCGCTGCTCGAGGTTCATTACACGTGTGTCAGGCCTGAGCACCATGCCCCCATCCCCCCAGCAAGGAGGAAGCCGGCGGATGACATCAGCCTGGACACAGAGAAATGCCACCATGCAGCAATTTGCTTCCCCAGCCACTCTCATTTAACAATTAGCTTAACCACCCTGGTCAGGCACTTGCCGCTGGAGCAGAGAATGATCTGATCAGCGGCAGCCTCCGCAGTCCTCTCCCCGCCGGCCTCACTTCAGCTGGGCTGCGTCTCGGGCTCACACACACGGATGTTGTAAATAGCTCCAAAGGGGTCCCACCTTCTCCTTGAGCATCTCACTGGAGCCCCTGGGAAATTCTCCCATGTCCAAAATCAGTGTCTCCTGCTGCAAGTTCAGCCCATTCTCTCCTAATTCCATCCTGCAGAGACTCTGGCCTCATCACAGGAAGCGTGCCAGGCCTGGATGCTCATGTCAATCATTTCTCTGGCCCTTCGGGAGTTGGGGTGTGGAAAGGAAGCCTGCACAGAGGCCCCACTGCAGGGAGGGAGGTAAACTCACAAGGCTGGCAGTGGTGGCACATCCTGGGCACAGATCCTGACTCAGAAAACGAGTCTCAGTAACGGGGCTAGCCTCTCGGGGCATCTGCAGCGCCAAGGGGCCTCTCGGCAGAAGGCGCTTCCCTCACCCAGCTTGGCCTGCTTCTGCCCCCAAGTCCTTCCTCACGCTGTACCCTAAACTCCAAATGCCAAATTTCAGACACACACACAGTGGTAAGGGGAGACTGAAGAGTTTATAAAGTCACAAGTCCCCAGAAAGCTGGCGTCTATTTTAAAATACAGTACTAGAATTCCAGGAGAGATGGGGTGAGGGAGGCCAGAGTAGAAAAAGCAGAGCCCGCATGAGGAAAGCACCCCCGCATGACCAGGTAGAAATGTCAGACGCCACAGAGGAGGAAATGGTACACAAACAGGGAACCGCAACCCAGGAGCTGAAGCCAAAAATACAAATGACGGATGCCAATGCCGAGGCGGATCACAGAGGTTATTTTGTGCCACCAAAGGGAGACAACGAGATGGAGAATCATGGGACCAGTTGGTGACGCTCCTAGTACAAGAGGCGTCCGCACGAATGCAAGGCCTTCCCAACTTGCCCTCGTCACTGGGCAGAAGCGAGGTGAATGTTGCCACGGCAGTAAGTGCTCAGGAACCTGACTGACAAATGAGGGATAAATAAATCACTAGGACCATATGGCATCCACCTGGGAGCACTAACGGAATTCAAGGGTGAAATCGTGGAGCTGCTAGCCAAAATGTGTAACCTCTTATTACAAAGTCACTCGTGCCTTCGCACTGCCAAGTACTCATGTAGCCTCCATTCATAAGAAAGGATCCAGGGAGAATTCTCATTTTCATACCGGTAAAGTCAGCAGAATACATATGAAGAACAGGACTACGGAGAGTGGAAGCAAGCGTGACCTATCAGAGGAAGAGACAGGACAGTTCTTATCGAAGCAAAATGTGTACATAAGAGTTTTTTGAAAAAGCAAACATGAGTGTGAATTAAAGAGCATCTGTGGGTGTCACTTACAGACATTTCCAAGAAACTATTAGCAAGGTAGTAGAGTAAAAACTTTTTTTTTAATTGAATAATGATACAACAGAGAAAACACTTTTTCAGGGAACTGGCTTGGACACCAGAAACAAAATGAAAGAATACACTGGCACGTCCCCAAATCAAGAAATTTAAAAAATGGGCTTCTGAAGGCATCAACACTAGAACTGGCCTTACAGAACATTCTTATAAATAATCTGTCAGAGGGCGTTAGCTGCGAGCTACTCTACAGGTCTACACTCTTTCAGCGGAGAAGAAGTGTTGATCCAGAGAAATGAGAGGAAGGTCTGTTCAGGTTCTGAGAGCTGATGTCAGAGGAGCCTGAGTTTCAGTGTGACAGTTCCTAGTGTCCTCTCTCCAGATAAGATGAATTCTGAGCTCTATTCCCTGGACCATATGATCGTGGGCTCCAGAACCTCACAGAAAATGCTCTGGCTGGACTAACGGGGAGACTGTCCGCCACATCTGGTTAAACACTGACCAGTCAGGGCTAACCATGCGCCAGTCCTTCTTCCCTCACCTGCAGTGCCATTTGCTACATAGAACTTCAGGTCTATAAACCCAAAAGAGACACGATAGGAACACCAATCTGATGCCATGAACCAAGGATTCTAAAACAAACAAGAGGATGATTGGATTTCCCTATTCCTTTGAATTAGTTTTTCGTTATTGCAGCTCTGCCTTGAGCATATAGCAGCAAACTGACCGTAGAAATGCAAACCCAAATGAGCTCAGCATCCCTTCCCAGGCCCCCTGCTCCCCGTTACCCCATCCCATCCGCCTGTTCTCCGTCTCCTACTGCCTCTAACACGAGTGACGGCCACATGGTAGGAGGCCTTGCAACACTTTCTCAGCCCCCATCTCAGCTTAATCACATCCATTCATTCCTTCAAAACCAGGGACAAAAACAACTTGTCCCCGGCCCCCCATCCCCAGTCCCCTGTCATTATGGGACCTTGAAACCCACTTCTATTGATCTGGGCTTGAGGTCAGTGCCTCGCTGGAGGAAAAAAACAAAGGACTGGAATGTCCTGTCACTCACTATGGCTTGTTCTAACATAATATAGTGGTAATGTGCGTAGTTTCAAATCCTGGCTCTACTAATTACCAGCTGAGTGAACTTAGAGCTCAATATCCTTTGTCAAATGGGTATAAAAATGTTTACCTACTTCCAAGGACAGTTGTGGGGATCAAATGAGAGCATGCTTATAAGTAGCTTGGTACAGGAGCTGGCTCATAATAAGGACTCAATAAATATCGGGGAGTCCTAACGATGTCTTCCGAAACAGATCTATTCCTTTCTTGATTTTCTCAATCTAAATGTAGCATTTAAAAGGCTGCCTTTTTTTTTTTTGAGGTGTAATGCAACTTCATCACTTTATTCAAATCTTCAAAATCGTCTTTATTCTACGTTTTTAGTAGAAAAAAATCCACACGTTAAGTGCGCCACAGTGTAGACAGAGACAGACGACGCTGAACTTCCATCAGTCAACGGTACAGTCAGACGTCACATGTACAGAACCTAAAAGTTAGATGAACTGAAATTATAAAATAAAATCCAGTTGCCGAAAACAAAAATCAAAATATTAAGGACCCCTGAAATATTCTTAACCCTAATGAGATTTCACGGGGCTTAAGTCATTTTGTAGTGAGACACTCACAATAGCACCCTGTTAAGCCAGCTTAGGAATTCTGGGGAGCCATGAGTGGCTGCATGAGATGCTCGGACAGTAAAAGGTAACCAATGTTTTTTATCTGACGATTCCCCTTAATTTGGCTCTAAAGTCATCAGGCTTGTGAAATGCATCCTCTTCCTTGCCCTCCCCGCCAGCCCCATTGTAAACAAACTATTGTTTATAGTACAGCTTGCTTTGCTATCCTTTGTTCAAACAAGCTGAGTTTTTCTGGCACCAAAGCAAATTTGGGTTTGATTCTTGTATGAAAAGACAACCTAGGAGGAGGGTCTGCAGAAAGTCTGCCTTCTTTAAAGGTGGCTGATGCTAGTCCCCTTTGTTCTATTAGGTTGGTGCAAAAGTAACTGCAGTTCTTGCAATTCTTTTTAACCTTTTAAACCACAATTACTTTTGCACCAACCTAATACAACCCCTCGGCTCTCAGTGGTCCCTTTATCTTCTTGTGCAGTATTTGCTTAGACCTGTCTACATGTTTTATAAATTGCCAAGTCTTTACCATGTGCCAGTGGTAAGTGATGCTGTTCGTGGATAACGTTTGCATGGCAACAGGCAGCAAGCCTGGCTTTACCAGTAGTGGGCTATTAACTGCTTCCAAGAGAGTCCCCAGATGACACTGTACTGGATGAATTTGTCGAGGTGAAAGGGGTGCACTCTGAAACTAGACTTTTGTCAGCACTTTGAGAGCAGATCCATTGTTGGTGAAGACTCATTAAACAAGCTCACAAAGCTGATGTCTAAACCAGAAGCTCCATTTATTGGGTGCCAAAAATAACAAAATACAACTGTCACAGGACCTGGAGTGCTCGGGTCAGCAGGGTCAGTGTAGGCGGATGGACTGGGGAACCAAGCCATCATCCGAAAGTGGCATCGCGAGCATATAAGCAAAGCTAGGGCAGTGTGCAGGGCAAGTCACGGCTAAATGGCAGCAGGAGACGATGGGCTGATGCATCTACCCCAAGATTAGCGCTGGACCTGCCAGACAACCCCAAGTTCCCTGTCTGCGGCGCAGCCTGAAGTGCTCCAGCTAACCAGCACCTTCTGCCCACAGGCTTTCTCCAGGCTGCACTGAGTGCAATTAATTAGGTTTCAGATTACTAAATTGCAGTCCCATTTCATTCAGCCTAGCATCCCCGAGATTCGTCCCAGGTCACTCTGATAGAGGCTTTCCCTTCGCACATTTGCGGACTATCTCCTGGTCCACTGCTGCAGATGGTAGATCACATCCACATAGAATGTAACCCTTGGAGGCAGCTTCATTTCTGTTATTTCCAGGCTCCTGGGAGACTTCACTGTTACGTCCATGAAACCTCTCTGGGCAAAACTCTCCCAGGCCAGGATCTTCATCTTCTATTTTATTTCCTGGTTCTTTACCAAGTAGAAAAGGAATTCATTAGCAGCAGGCACCTCATTGATGGAATAGATTGACTTGGTAAGTGAAGCTACAGACATTTGCTTTCATTACCAGGAAGAGACCACTTCAGAAACACTGGTTGGAGAGAGAGAGAGAGAGAGAATTCAGGGAGCAGACTGGAACAGGACAAGACCAAGAAAAAGGAAACACTGAGCTGCTGTCTTTGCTGTCTTTACAAGGATTTGCAGAAGAAAGTGTAAAATGTCCCCGGGGTTGTATTTAGGAAATTGATACCCGCTAGTTGGGAAAAAAAAAAAAAAAAAGCTCCTCTTCCACATTTATCCCAGCCAAGATCCTCTTTTCCTTCCCTGGTGTCTTAATAGCACGTGGAAGAACATTCAGTTTTAGTTCTTAGAAGAAAGAAACTTGGAGCCTGAGAGTTTCCAGTCACAGACTCCTTAAGCTGGAGAAGATCTTCAAGAGGTCTTTCAGGAATCCCTCTGGCTCAAGGACTGACGTGCCTGAGGGAAGTTCTAAAGAGGAGACACCTTGACAGTTGGAGGAGTCTCACCTTCCTGCGTGCTTACAGCATGGGTGTCTTCTGCTGTCCCCTGGGTTTCAGCTGCAAGGCAATGTTGATGAAAAGAGTCCAAGCTTGGAGCCAGACAGCCTTAGGCGTGATCCTGGCTTTGACAATTTCTGGCAAATCACTTAACCTCTCTGAGCCTGTTCTCTGGGCTATAAATGGGAATGACTACTACCTTTCAGAGTTGTTGGAAGGACTAGAGAGGACATCTGAAAAGTGCTTAATCGATAGTTGCTTTTCCTATGGGGGGGGCAGCTTTTGGCTAACTTGGCACTTGCAAGGGACATTACCATTAGAGAAGTCACCAGCAGGTAGCACCTGACTGGGCTCAGATCATCGAGCATCTCAACACACCTAAACAGACTAGGCTCAGATCATCGAGCATCTCAACACACCTAAACAGGCAGGAACACCGTGCCCCACGCCCAACACACACCTGCCTTCCAACTGGGCACAAGGCGCCTGCCTCCCCTTCCTGGTCATCCTTCACATGGGAATGGTCATCCTGAGCCCAGAGTTTAAAACCCGTCAGTAACAGACATCAATCAGCACACGTGGGGGGGAATGTAGTGCAGACAAAGCAAGACAAGGTAGAAAAGTTACCCTAATGAAGGCAATTTTAATTACACAATTACATACGGAGAAAAGACCCTAGCAACCATTCAGTGCAACTCCCTCATTTCACAGGAGGGAAAACTGAGACCTAGAAAGGAGAAGCGACAAATCCAAATCAATGAGAGATGGATGCGAAAGCCAAGACCTCCCGCCTGGGCCGAGGGCTTTGTTCATTACCCCACACGGCACAGACCCCTGGAACTGACACCCCAGGTGAGATACCAGAGGAAGGGAATGTTGAGCTTTTATTTATTTAGCTTCTACTGTATAAAAACACTGGCATAGCCACACTAAGGCTTACAAAAGAGTCCCCAGCGGTCCTCCAAGAGCTTAACATCAATCCAGCTGGGGAGAAAATACTTGGCATCCGAAACAGCAATAATGAAAGGAGGTTTGTGATGACAAGTCTTAGAATGAGTTCCAGGAGATCAGAGTGATGGCACAGCAGACGGCTTCCCCACCTGGAGGGAGGCAATGCTGGAGCCTCAGAAAATGGACAGACGATGAATAGACCATGGCCAGGATGCAAAGGACATGCGAGCAAAAGCTTCAGCAGGGACAAGTCTTGGAAGTCCAGCCTGAGCGTGATGTGTTCTCAGAGGGAGCGCTCCATCAGGCTCTCCAAGGACCTGGTACATACAGAGCCCACTGCTTCCTGGCCCTCGTACATAGGTCTTAGAGCGTGGTGCTGAGTAGACACCTGGAGGTTTCCATGTTTCTCAGACGTCACCGTGGCAGTGAGCGCTCATGCGCGGTTCTCTCTCTCTCTCTCTCTCTCTCTCTCTCTCTCTCTCTCTCTCTCTCACACACACACACACACACACACACACACACACACACACACACGCTAACAAGGCCTGGTGATAGAGTCAGCTGCTCAGATTTCTCTTTTCCTGCATGTTGCATGACCCCAGGGAGCTCTCCTCTGGGCCACAACAGGCTCTGACCACTCCATCACCAAAGCAGGCTTCATCCCTGCTCTCCACAAAGACTTGTCCAATTATTCTCGGTACTCACGGTCTGTCTTCGTGCCACACACACTCTTGTGTAGCAGTCTCTGTCCATAAGCTTTGGAGACGACGTCCCTAGAAAACAGGGATCCAATCCAGCTAACTGTGCTCACCTTAGTGCTACCTTCCTGTCACTTCTCCTACCTTAATTTTCCTCTGCCCCTATTTCGTCACCTCCCTATATCTTGCAGTGCATATTTTTTATAACGCCTTTTTCAAGCAAGGTTGTACCTAAATACCTGCCTGCTGGTCTAGCCCACTTGCATAGCAGCCTGACAAGAAAGACGCTCCAGTCTGTCCCCCAGGGATACCTTGGCCCTCACCCCCACCCCCAATCACTGACTGCCCAGAGTCACGCTTCCAGGCCTACACCAAACGTCACTGCCTACAAGCCATTCCGTAATTTCCCCAGGTAAAGCTCACCTCCCTTCCCTCTGAGCTTCAGCTGCATGTAGTATGTACCCCTTTATAGCATTTACCGTATTCCACACCGTAATCTACTCTAAACACTTGTTTAAAAATTGTTTTCGTTGTTGCAGCAAGGCAGCTCTATGTCATTCCCTCACTGAAAAACACTCAATGTCTCCCCATTGTACAATGAAGGAATCCCTCTTTACCACCAGTTTACCTCTCATTTGATTTCCTATGTTCGTCCTAGACACCTGCTAATCCAAACTGCCCACATGTCTCAAGCATGCCCTGCCCTCCGCTACAAGTAAAAGTGGGGAGAGGGGGCATCAGATTCTCTGTGCTTCTCTCCTGTCCCTGGGCTGCACACACATACACTCAGTTCTAGGAGATCCCCAGTCTCTTAGACATTCAAATTTTGTCTCCTCAGTATTTCTTCCTCCTCCTCCTCATAGGTCTCCGTGGTTTCTTTTCCCCCAGGATACTGCAATAGGAAGACCATGGATTGTGGAAGCAGACTATTTCTTGGTTCAAATCCTAGCTCTGCCATTTAATAGCTATGGGATTTTAGGCAAGTGTCTATCCTCTCTGAATCTGTTTTTTTACCTTAAAAATGGGGACCACAAAGAGCATTTTCAAGATTAAATGCTTTTCTTCTAGGAGTTTTATGGTTTCTGGTCTTACATTTAAGTCTTTAATCCATTTTTTGTTTATTATTGGATGTGGTATAAGAAGGTGGTCCAGTTCCATTTTTTTTTTTGCATGTATCTGTCTAGTTTTCCCTATACCATTTATTGAATAGATTATCTTTACCCCACTATATATTCTTGCCTGCTATGTCATCGACTAAATGACCATATGGGCTTGGGTTTATTTCTGGGCTCTCTATTGTGTTCTATTGATCTATATGCGTGTTTTTATGCCAGTACCATGCTGTTTTGATTACTATAGCCTTGTAGTACGGTTTGACATCAGGTAGCATACCTCCAATTTTGTTCTTCTTTCTCAAGATTGCTGTGGCTATTCAGGCTCTTTTTTGGTTCCATGTAAATTTTAGGATTATCTGTTCTAGTTTTGTGGAAAACGCCATTGGTATTTTAATAGGTGTTGCACTGAACCTATGGATTGCTTGGGTAGGAAGGACATGTTAACAATGTTAATTCTTCCTATCCATGAGCACAATATATGCTTCCATTTCTTTCTTCAATGTCTTCCAAGTACAGGTCTTTCACCTCCTTGGTTAAATTTATTCCTAAGTATTTTTTTTATACAATTATAAATGGGATTATTTTCTTAATTTCTCTTTCTGATAGTTATTGATGTATAAAAATAAAAGCGATTTCTGAATATTAATTTGGTATCCTGCTACTTTACTGAATTCATTTATCCGTTCTAATAGTTTGTTGGTGAAATCTTTAGGGTTCCCCAGTATCCTGGCTATAACTTATTAAGTTAATCAATTTTTTTAGTAGTGGCAAAAAAACTACATGAATGGAATGCAAATGTGTGAGAGAATAAAAAAAAATAATAAAGCATACTAAAGCTTTGTAAATTAAAAAAGATTAAACGTGTGAAAATGCCCGGCCTTATCCCAAACATATGGAAGGTGCTCAGTAAATACCGGGTATGGTATTGATATTACTGTCCTTGTTATTATTCATGCTTCTGTGTCGTGAAAGACGAAAGAAGTCAGACATTACAGCCTTGGCCCCCAGTCTCCACACGCACTGCTCAGAGCCTGGAGGCCCTTTCCACATCACAAATCGCACTGCTTCCTCACACATCAAGTGGAAAAGTCCACTTTGTTCCTTTCTCGGACCATCAGTCACTAGGGGCTCCTCTTCACCCCTCCCCAACTCCTCCCAGCTCTGTGGGGTACTTTCTTCTTTTTGTAAAAATTATATGTCCCAAACGCTTCTGCCAATAAACAGTATTCAACTGTTGGGGGAAAGCGTCTGAATCAATAAATACCTAACATCCACCACTTCTCTATCATCTCCAGACATGGCAGGGTGGGGGGTGGGGGACTGTGGGGGGTGTCTCGATGTTCAAATGAAAACTGAACTGTTAGTATGTGATAGAGGCAGGCAGGGAGCGGGGTTTCATTCTAGTTGCCCCATATTTGTGTCTCTGGGCTAAACACAAACACTGCGTGTGTTTGATGGAAACGGGGGATTAGTACTAGATGAACTCTAAAGGTTAAGTTTCACTCTACTGCTCACTCAGCCTCCCAGAGACTCAGAATGTAAGTGTGTTTGAGGCTGTTATCAGTGTCACTGGGCCAACCAACCTCTTTGGTTTGAGTCCCAGTTTCACGAACTGATCTATGTGAAATTGGCACAATGTCACTGAAGCTGCTACCTAGGGAAATGTGCGTTATACCAGATAGAGGCTGACAAGGGCCCGTGCAAGTGCCCTGGAGTTCCACAGATGGAGGGGATGGTTTCCTTCATGAAAGAAGACCATGCCCCTTCCCTGACTTCTGGTCAATGGTAGAACAGGAAACTGCTTGAGTTGAGTTATTCAAACTTTGTTATCCTGTCCCTTCGATGAAGGGACTGTCAGAATAGCTGCCCAGGGTGAAAGGCTCCGCCTATGGAGGGGAAGCCATGTTTTCTTCTGTGCAACACTAGCTGGGCCCTGTTGGGATCAGACCATGGTGCAGCCTCCTCCAGGCCACGGCCAAGCAGCTGCACGGACAGCACCGGTCCTAAGACGACACGTCAGGACATCGGGAGGCAGGCGGGTAGTCCCTGCTTATCAGGGGCCTCCTGACCTTGTCTCACATCTCGAAGTTAGTTGGAGATAATGCAATGATCCAATTCTGAGATCCGTGAAGATGGGCACCTGGGGTACTTTCAGTAGGGAAAACGTCACTTGAGGGCCCTCTAGCTCTTTTTATCTTTGCAAATTAAAGAAGTGGCTTCAACTGTTTTTTTATCTCCAAAGACCTAGAAATAGAAACTAAGGTATAAAATGTAAACATTCAGCCTAAATACATGGAAGGTGTGTTTACTCTCTCACTTAAGAATGTTCAATTCTTCTCTGTAGAAAACAAGACAAACAAAATGAAGATAGATGAACCTAAACAGAGGCAATCAGTAAGCACTCCTGAGACATGTTAGCCAGAGATAAAATGAGAACATGCATGTGTTGAGGAGAAGCCAGGAATGCAGAAAAAGGACCAAGTAGACACTAACATTCACGCTGCACATCGACTGCTCTTTAGAGACACTCATTCAGGCCTCACGAGTGTCCTGCCCACACAAGAGCCACAGTTGTTCATCGGGGCTGCTGGCCGGGCTCACCCGCCCCAGCACCTGAGAAACGGACGCCACAGGCACCTCCTGCCTACTGAGCCCTCGGCTTCCCCTCTCAATTCTGGTTTCCAAACCACATCGTCAGAGAGACAGACGGGACCTACGACCCTGAGTAACACGGAAGTCAGGGATGTGGTCTTTCCAGCCACGTGTGCCCTATCCTAAGCGCATAAACCTATCCCATGTCCTTGGCTGGAAGCTTCCAGCTCCATGACCTCTGGACAGGGTGCCCGCTATGTGTAAAGTACACTTAGAGGCCACCATTGCCTCAGGGTAATTTCTTATCACAACAGGGGTGGGTGGAGTGGTGACCTGGAAGAGTCAAGTTCAGGGAATGTAGGAAGAGAGGAAAGATGCCAATGTCATGTCTGAGGTTAGAGTTGAATTAGGGCCTCAAGGGAAGATCATTCCAGTGAGAGTCAGGATATGAGTGTCCTCTTTCTGGCTCGGCCACAAAGAAGCTGTGGACAGTTCACTTTGCGTCTCGGGAATTCAGTTTTCTTATCTGTAGGAATGAGGCAGTTACCCTAAATTATCTTTACTACCCTGCCCTCCCCCATCTCCCATTGGGGTATCTATAGTATTCCTCCAGTCTGCATGCCACAGCTAACACTGCACCACTGGAAACTGGTGTTTGTATAACTCGTGCCTACGTAGAGTACAGAGATCACCGGACGCTATACAGGCATGCCTCTTTTTATTGTGCTTTATTTTACTGTGCTTCATAGATGTGTTTTTTACAAATTGAAGGCAAGACCCTCCACCAGCAAAAAGATTATGACTCGCTTTATTGCAAAACTTGCTTTATTGTGATGAGCGGGAACTAGATAGACCTGTAATATCTCCAAAGTATGCCTATATTAGCGATGGGAAAGTGACTAAGAATGAAGTTGGGAAAAAGAAGTTTTTCCCTAAAAGCATCCTATTCTCCTAGTGGACAAAACTCTCCTGTTTGCCCCTCTAGACCCACCCTCCATCATCCGCACCCCATTCCAGGTATACCTTCCGTCCTGCTCCAGCATACGCGGGCCCTGGAAGGCTGAGCTTTTGGGACGGCATCAAGGTTCTTTTGCCCTCTGGTACCCACTGAGTTCAGCCATTGGAAAGCCCTAGCAAGAGGCAGTAGAAGCCAGGAAAGTGAGGCTGGGATATGCGCAACCTTTTCACAACCCGCCTGTGGTGTCCCGATGGGCTGGCTCTGTCCCTTGCCATAACGTCACAACCCCTTTTGAGGTAGCCCTCAACACAGACTCTCTGTCTCCAAGCTCTGGTAACCCCTCTTCCTCATTCCATTAGGCCTAAGGAAACAAACCTCCCCATTAATAGCCCATACCTACGCAAAGAGCCCCTTCATGAAACCTTCCTCAGATTACCCAGCATGGCTGATCCCTCTATTTCCTGCTGGGGCCCTGACTGGTATCCCTAAGGAACCCATTTTCTCTCTGGTCCTATCTTTGAATGACTGAGACACCTCTGCAAATCTCTGCACTCTGCAACTCACATTCCAGACCTTCTCTGGTACAGCTGAATTTCCAGACAGAAGCCGAGTTGCCCCGTTTCTTCACAGCCCTCTTTATGCCTACCTGCAAAATTTCCCGTTCCACTTGACAAGAGAAAATCACCACAAGGGCTGAAAACACTCAGTTCTGTGTGTGGATGAGCAACACAACACTCGTGTTATTATCTAATGTGCTCTTCCGCCCAACCTGGTGACTAACAGCTCTCCTTGGAGATGACCTCACCGCCATGGCTCCCTACGCACAAGCTTCTCCCTGACAACACCCAGCCCACCCTCCCAGGGAAACGGCTGTCATCAGGGATCCTGCATCCCCCTTAAGCCCAGTGCCACCTCTGTCCCCTGGACTCACCACAACGGAAAGGTGACCCAAGTTGGCTGCTTTTACCTGGCCTCTGGAGACTTTTTGTTTTTTATTTCAGCTTTATTGAGATATAATTGACATAAAATTGTAAAATATTTAAAGGGTACATCATGGTGACTTGATATTCTTATACATGTGACAGCATTCCCTCATCTAGTTAACAAATGCATCACGTCACATATTTATCTTCGGGGGGTTGGTGAGAACATTTAAGCCCTACTCTTTTAGCATCTTTCAACTACACAGTACAGTACCGTTAACTCTAGTTACGATGCTGTACCTCAGATCCTCAGACCTTATTCATCATATGGCTGAAAGCTGGCATCCTTTCACCAACTTCTCCCTATGTCCCCTACCCCCCAGTCCCTGGCAACCACTATTCTACTCTCTGCTTCTATGAGTTTCACTTTTCTTTTAGATTCCACAGACCGGTATAAGTGATGCCATGCAGTATTTATCTTTGTCTGGCTCCTTTCACTTAGCTAATGCCCTCAAAATCCATCCATGTTGTACAAATGGCAGGATTTCCTTTGGCCTCTGGAGAAATTACGTTCTCTCTCAGCCCCAATCTAAGCTTAACATTTCAACTCCTTGAGAGGGTTTCTTTTCAATAATAAGAGTAATAATTAATAAACAGTTGGTTTCTTTTTAATAAGAGTAATTTAAAAACAGTTATTGAGTATTTATGTATCAGACCTCGATTGAAGAATTTTACGTGTTATACAATTCAATCTTCACACAACCCCATGCAGCAGGTACATTTATCACCCCATCCCATTTTAAAGAGAAAGTAAGCACAAACACATGCCAGGATTCAGGCCTATGAAATTTGACTCCAGAGCCTTTACTCTTTTTTTCATTTTTAGTGTTTTATTATGAAATATTTTAATCGTTCAGAAAAATAGAATAGTATAACTAGTACCCACAAACGCACAACCTAACTTTAATAATTATTAAATGATTGCCATATTTGCTTCATAATTTTAACAGAACTATTTTGAAGTAAATTACAGATATGCTATTTCACCTGTAAATACTATAATATGTATCTCTTAAATATGAGGGCATTTTCTTATCCACAATACCATTAGCACACTTAACAAAATTAACAATAATTCCTTAACATTATCTAAGAACCAGTCCATATTCAAATTTCCCCAATCGTCCCCACAAAACATGGAACTCTTCATAAGTTTGCATGTCCTCCTTGCACAGGGCTGGTCTCATCTTGTTTGAACCATTACAATTTTAGTTCATACACTGCACCTACCTCCGTCACCGCTATGCTATCTCCTCCTTGCTGTGCTTTTCCTTCTCAAATATGAAAAATGAAAAAACCTTCTCTCTTCTTCCAGTTCTCTTTCCACTCAGTTCTTGTATAAATCTAGTGCCAACCAGTCTTTCCTGATGGAAAAGAACCAGCTCCCCACTTTAGCTACGGCCCCACTGCAGCCGCCATCATGTAAGAGACACAGCAGACGACACGTTCAAGACATAGTACCACTTCTGTCCTCCGTGAGCAAGTCCGGGAAGAGGGAAGCGGTGGGGAGGCTCCTGAAGAGAGGGATGGGGTCTCTCTGGGGTGAGCAGTCTCACCAGCGGGAGGAAATTGTTAGATTTGCTCCCGGTCTTTGCCTGGGGCATTCTTGTTCTGCAAACAGGGTATGTGTACCTCAAGTAACGTCAGGTGGAAAGGAAAAGCCAGGCGGGGTCACTCCCAGGTACAGAGAGCCACCTTTGAGATTCTAGATCTCAAACCAAAAGCATTCCTCATGCACACACCACGTTCTTCCTCTCAGTGCCCCGTGAATCGACTCATACATTGGTCAGATGCCATCTTCGGGCATCCTCTCAAACACCTGGAGATTTTTCTCCCCACCACTGGTGGGCAGTGTGTGCAGTGGGGGGTGGACGAGAAGAATGGGTCCTCATTACTGTTGCTCTTTCTCCTGCTGCAGACCTCTTTGATGGAGGGGAAAGATGCCGCAGAGAGAAGTGGAGGAAGGAGAGTACAGCGAGAAAGGCATCTGCTGAGTCCCTAACATACCTCTAAATACCAGAACGATTACATCCTGCCTCTGAGGGGCTGCCAGAGGAATCACACCATTTCATTCCCTGATTAAAAAAAAGTCTCTTACCATCTCTCAGCAGTTTAAACTCCCACTTGTTCCTTAAGACTTAATCAAAATCACCTTCTGAGTTTGGCATGTTCATCTATGCTTCTTTAGCACCCAGTGATAACCCAATTGCAGGATGTGTCAGGAAGAGTTGTAATTATCCATTTCCTTGGTTGTCTCCCCCGCTGGACTCTAAGCTCCTGGGGCCAAAACCATGTCTTATTTATCTCTGCACACTCAATCCTTAACACAGGAACTGTCATATATTGGTCATTTAACAAGCATTGGTCAAACTGTACCAAAATCTAGCATTTCTCCTAAAACCACCTTCTGTGCCTTGCTAATGGCACTAGAGTGTGTTTTTTACTTTCTTTGCTTTTTCTTTACTTACAAAATAAAAATTTTAAAAATCCCCAACTGCGTCTCAGTAGTTCATCTGATAATCAAAGTAACCGGAAAACACCACACATCCAGAAAACTTGTGTCTACGTAGATAGAATGTAAGTCTGCCTCTTATTAGTTTTGTACACGAATCCTTTTATACGGTGACTCTGGAAAAGCCCAGCATTTTTTGATCCTCACTACACCAAAGTCAGTGTTTTACATATGGCACACCCTCGAGAAACACTTGTTGAATTGACCTGATGGTGTCCGTGATTCCAGATCCCTGGAGAAGTTGACCATCTGCCAAATATAGCTACAGTGTGTTTGAATTATGTTAAGTAGTCGACAAAGTTCAAGCAAGGAAGAAAATTACCAATCCCTCCTGGAAGTGAGCGGAGAGAAGGGCTTTCTTACTTCCAAAATGTCCAAACATCTTGTTCTAAATACTGACATCTGTTTGCCTCCAGCTTGCTGCTCCCAATGTTTGCCAACTGGCCAAGAATATGTGTGTCTTCACCAACCATCTTCCGCCATCGCACCCACAACACTTCCACCCCGAGCTGGCAACTTCTCAGGCGCTACCATATAAGCGCTATGCCAGCACCCAGGGCAAACACCTACCTGCACCGAGGGGGCCAGGCCACCACATCTGCACCCTGGACAAGTCCACTGTCCCAGTGGCCCAGTGGCTCCCTCCCCTACAAAACAGCCAGCAGTGCCATCATGCCAATCACAGGTCTCACTGTTGTCCCTCCTCTGCCTCTCTTCTCATTGCCCTCTGAAATCACATGGAATCTGGCTGCCGAAGACACCGAACCCTCATTCCACAGGCAGGCGTCTTTCTGGAGGCAGACGGACCAGCCTGCAGTGTTTGGTGACCACGTCCACGCTCGTCTCTCCTGGTGATCTCACCTTGAGCGCTTCCTGCTCCTCTTCTTTCCCCTCCAACTCTGCTTGGATTTCTCATGGAGAAACGGGAGACACCCGGCTCAACTCCTCTGCCTCTGCCCAGGGGGCAGTCCTGCAGCTGGCAAAGGGGGGATCCCAGCAGTCCACATGCACCAAATCATAAGAGGGGAGGGGGCCAGGCAACGATAGGGGTCTGCATTAGCCCCCCAAGTATTCCTTGCTAAGGGAGCACATCATTAAACAGCAAATGAAAAACACCACAACAGGTCAAGAGAGAGACCATGGAAGACAGGAAAGGCTTTAGAGTATTTTAACACCTTTAATAGCACTTTCTTCCTGGTTTTGAACAAAAGGACTTGCATTTTTATTCTGCACTGGGCCCTGCAAATTATGTAGCGAGCTGGTCCTTAGTATCAACCTCTCGCCCACCCCAGCGCCCCAGTGTGGTGCCACTTTCACCTCTCCCTAGCTCATGTTTGTGGAGTAAGACGTAGCCCTTTCTCATGAAAGGAATCCCTGATACAGGGTCTGATAAGTACCAATCGACCTCAAGAATGTCAGTAAAATCAACTAAGAGTGGAGAGAAGAGTCCCTTGAGAATCAAGGCCACCGGGAAGCCAAGGAATTCTGAAGAAGATGTCTGGTAACCTGGAGAATAGCAACTAGGTTGAGGAGATAGAAAACACGAAAATCACCCCCAGAAAACATTTCCCAACAATTACGCCATTATCCCCATGGTTCCCAAACTATGCACCCAAGGCACCCTGGGGTGCCACAGCAAATTCATAGAGGATCCATGGATGTTTAAATGTTTGAGGGAAATACTTTAATATTTGACATACATCAGACACAACATGATCTACTAGTGCAAGATAGTTCTCATTTTATAATTAAATCACAATTCATTCCTTTCGATGACATCATTATCTTTGCAAAACTGAATTTGGAACTGTTGGCTCTCATAAAAAACAAGCATGGCACCAAAATCAGTACAAAACAGGAAATGAAGGGAGCAATATCCAATCTGATTCCACGGTCTGAGAAGGTGTGCAGGCACATATGTCTCAGTAGTAAGTACCCATGATTGTTTAAAAATGAAATAAAAATACTCTCCTTTCAATTTCTGTGTATTCCTTTTTCACACGGCTACTACATCATTAGGACATAAGCATTCATTAAGTTTTTTGGACCTAACAACTTAATGAATAGACATATTAAGTGTTTTGTTTGGCCTAAGGGCATCATGGAAAAATTAGGGAGACATTAAGTGACCATGAGCCAGGAAGGTTTGGGGACCTCGGCACTACGCAAGGTCCCCTTTCTTTCACATAATGAGTCCCTGGCAGCGGTGGCAAAGGGCAAGGATTATGAGGAGCATGTGCCTCGTGGAGCCAGAGCTGGATTCAACCCGGTGTAAACCAACAATTGACACAGCGACATACCGCAGCTCACATTTGAAGAAGCTACTCCCAAATTTCAAACTTTACCTTGGATGTTATAAAAAGCCATACTTTATACTCTTTCATCTTCAGCCTAGAGGATGGATGGTCCAATTTGGAGAAGGTTAAAGGAAATGTGAAATCCATAAGTGAAGGATGCAAAGACAGATACGAGAGGAAAGCTCATTGATTTAATTGGGCTGGATTAACTCCAGTAAGGAATCACAGAAAAATCCAATTGCAGGCCAAGGCCATGAAGCCTGCAACGCTAAGCCAGACCACAGATGAGCCTGATGCTCTTCGGCACCGCAGGGAAATGTGTAACTTCAAAACTTTCAAGCTTAAGAAGAAAAAAATAACAAAAAGGAGAGTCTGGGTCAAAAAATAAAAAGGCTGTTCAGGTTACAACCCGTTTTATTTATGGCCGGAAAGAGCATCTGGCCCACCTATCAAAATTAGCTAGCTCCACCCACGGACTCAGGAACGCAAAGATGTGGCCTCAGCCAAAGAGACAGAGAAAGACCTACAGGTAGCTCAGTTATCATGCACTGAAGGGGGAAATGACATACGTGAAGACCCTCTAGGACTAAAGGATAATGCTCTGCGGGGAATTCGGATGCCAAGTGTCTCACTTTCTTAATATAGTCAGATAGTTTGAACCTTCAACTTGTAACCCCGGGCTTAGAGATGAAGCCTGGACACTGGCAGGCTCATTGAATGAGGGCCCGGGAGCAGCAGAAGTGACGGAGCCTCATGAGATGACTCGATCCAGAGAGACGTATGAGGACAGCAGCCATGACAGTAGGAACTAGGTCTCAGCCAGGTGCTCTCCCTGGGCTGCTCCTCCGTGGGAGCTGGCACCTGCACGTGCAGCGGACAGGGCCAAAGCAAGGAGAGTCCTCAATCCACAGGACTGCTGCGGCTAGAACTCGTATCCGGCCCTCTCTCCTGCCCCTGCTTCTGCAGGTGCCCTGCCTACTGCGGTCTTTCACTGCTTTCCTTGACTGACCTGCCACCTTTTCACCTTCGGGGCCTCAATCCACCTTCCTTTTCCCTGGCCCCTCGCTGTCCTCAATCTGGCTCTGGGGTGCACCCTGACCTGGCTACCCTCTCTGGCCCTGACTCTTGGTCAGTCTGTAAACGTTGAGAACTTCTTAACCTTTAAACCTTGCTTGTGTTTCCCCAATCCCAGTGTCTCATCCTCTGCCCAGCTGCCAGAATACTACTTATGTCTGAAGACAGAGTGGCAGAAAAGGGAGTCTGGTGGAGGAGGCTCTACGAGAAAGAGCAGGATATGGTCCTGGAGGCTGATGTCCACAGGCAGGAGCACTCTGAGGCCCGCCCTCCCCACCCGCTCCTCACTACACCAAATGTGGTAAAGGATAAATCAATGGAAGTTAAAACTCCCTCGAAGAGACAGGGAAAAGATCTGGCAGGGCCAGCCAAGACAGATAGCTCTGGGGAAACAGATTTGCCAAATATCCAATTTAAAGAAGTCGGAGGCTCTGACAAAATTCAAAAAAAACTTTTCTCCTTTCAAAAATCCTTTTCAGACAAGGAGAGGAAGCAAATCATGTGTAAGAGTAGATGTTATACAGAGATTATGGCTACCCCAAAATTGTTGACTGCGCTTTCTTGGAAAGCCCATAAATACTTGGTGGGTGCTATAAAAGTGAGAACTCCAGATACAATAACTGGCTCAGAATTTATCCTGTACAGTTAGTTCATCCAGAGACCAGCAAGACGGGGGTTTGTCACTGGATTTCAATGGCCAGAGACAGGTATCAACCCTGTCTCAATTTATCAACCCTGTGGCAATTCGTGTGTCACTGCTAAGGCAATGTTTATAGGACCAGCATTTTCTCCGAGTTAAAATACGCAGAGGAGGATTTGCTCCTAAGCACATTCTCAACGAGACCGCAGATTTTCAAAAAGACTTACAGATTGAAGGAACCTCGGCAATCATCCATTTCAGCACCTTCAATGCACAGGGAAGGAACTCAGGCCCAAGAGGTGCAGTTTCTGCCCAAAGAGCACAGAAGAGACGGCCAGCACAGAGCTGAGAGCAGCACAAGGGGCTCCCAGCTCCAGACTGGGGATGTGCCCCCTAGTGCTACACTGTAGCCACAGCTCTGCCACAAGCCAGCCAGCAGACTTCACAGGTCTCTACGGACATCCAAAGCAGGAAAGACTTCCACGGATCATATTTTTGGGGAGTCCTTCCTCCCTCCCCACCCCAAAAGACAATCATACACAAACTTACTTTCACGGGCTAAGCAATACCTGGGAAGTACAACCCCAACTATAATATACACATGACATGTTAGGCAAAGGGCGGCCAAAGTTACACAGCCCTGAAGGAGAGGGTGGAAAACATAGGGTTAACAGTCCTGACACTGGAAGAGATAAATTACCTCCTTTGTTCTTAACCTCCACAAAGGCTGCCCAGGATTCGCTCTAACCATGTAGCTAATGTATGGGGAGATCAAATTGAATCCAACAGCCCAGGAATGGAAAAGTCCCAGAGAACAAAGCCTAAGGAGTGCACATATGAGGTGTGATCAAAAAATACAGTGAATGTTTAAATTTAAAAATTTGATTACAATAAAAGACACATTGCCATTAATCCCCCTTAAAACACTCCCCCTTGCTCTGAACACGTTTATCCCATTGTTCTTGCCACTTTCTGAAGCAGTTCTGGAAGTCCTCTTTCGTGAGTGTCTCTAGTTGTGCTGTCGCGGCTGCCTCCATGTCCTGAATCGATTCAAAATGTTTACCTTTCATGGTCATTTTGGCTTTGGGGAAGAGCCAGAAGTCGCACGGTGCCAGATCTGCTGAATAAGGTGGATGAGGACACACCATAATGTTTTTATTTGACAGAAATTGCCATACCAGAAGTGATGTGTCACAGGGAGCCTTTCTGTTGTGGTCACAAAATACGGTGAATGCTGCTGCCAAGCGCCATCCAACGGAAAGACAGGGATCTTCAATACAAGAAGCGGCACCTCGAACCTTAGTAACAGTGTGTGACAGGTTTCAACTTGTTCGGTGCAGTCAGTCGCGTGTGAGCTATGGTTGAGAAGGTGTGTTAAGTGTGCTAGAAATCATCCTCCATCATGACAACACTCCGTGTCACACATCGCTTCTCGTACAGCCATTTCTGTCAAATAAAAACATTACAGTGTATCCTCATCCACCTTGTTCACTGGATCTGGCACTGGGCGACTTCTGGTTCTTCTCCAAAGTCAAAATGATTCAGGACATCGAGGCAGCCACAACAGCGCACCTAAAGACACTCACAAAAAAAGGACTTCCAGAACTGCTTCAGCTAAGAAGCAAGAATGAGGGATAAGTGTGTTCAAAGTAAGGGGGAGTATTTGGAGGGGAATTAATGACAATGTGTCTTTTACTGTAATACGCTTTTTTAAATTTAAACATTCACCATATTGTTTGATCGCACCTCGTATTGAGGGTCCTGGAAGGAATGAATAAAGCATGTACCTGGGTGCAGAACCACTTTAAATGGAAGAATTTAAAAGTCTTGGCATGGAAAAAACTGATACCCGCCCCCCAGAGTGCTTGACAGAGTCCTAAAGGGATTGCCCTTCTGCTCTACTTTAAAGAGATGTAGGGTTGTATTTGATGGCGCCACCTCTATCATCAGGTCCTGCCGAATCTAGATTTCCATGGTACTAGAGCCTCCTGAAAACCTAAGGTAGCACACGCTAACACATTCAGCCATGGGTCTGTCAGAGAGGACCTCCTCTGGGGAGCTGCCTTGGTCTTCCTCATGGGGAACACTAAAACCTAAAGGGAAAATCACAAACATGCTTATTTAACATCTAGCATAATGCTAGATGGAATAATTGGTGGTGGGAGGTGGGGGTGGTCTGAAACAAAGTGTCAGAGAATCACCTGCATGCCTAACAAAGCAAATTAATACGTCAAAACAAACCAAGTAAAGCAGATTGAATGGCTGTAAGAGTTTTGAAACTGGGGCAGGGTAGAGAGAAATTAGATGACCTCCTTTTGAATTCAAGACACATGGGAACGGGGAAGAGGAAACATTCTGGCTAACAGCAGCCTTCTGTGAACCCTGCGCCCCTCCAACAGTCCATTCATCCTGGCTCAAAACCAGACTAAGAACTGCAGAGAATGGAACTGTATAACCAAGGGTGCCCTCTGCTAGGAGCAAGGCATTATGGAACCTGTTGGGAAACGCTAAACATCATTTCTGTAAAAGTTTTTGGCCAATGAAATCCAAATTCCCCTCTCCCCCCAAATGGTAATTGTTACACCAGATAATGTGGAAGTTTAGCATTTTACCCTTTGGGAGAGGACCTCATCAGTCTTCTTAAAGGTCCTGAACGTTTAGTGGATAACTGGATTAACTAAGATATTTGCAATAACCCAACTCATTAAAGAGCTATATTCGACTAGACTATAAACGACAAGCTCCTGGAGAAACTTTGGTTGGAACGACTGATAATCATAACCCAGAAAGTTGAACTTAGAGAGTTCAAGTGAATAAATGCAAATCAGGACTTCAGGAATTCCAGGTTATAGGAATAGAATACATAACCACTCAGGGAGACTTTACCGTACATCTCACAAAGCTCCCACTGCTGAGATATAAATTAGTTCATCAGGGGACAGTATTGCCTAGACCACCCTGCTACACAGAGATCAGCTGACCAATGGTTCCAACGGTGGGAAATACAGTTTGAAGGTTCCTGTTCTGGTGTCTGGAGTCAGGAAAGGCCAGCTGTCTGGGCACCATGAAGGGAGGGGCGACATACTAGGGAAAGACCTGAGAGGTCCATTCGGAGGGTCCCCCAAAGCCTGCAGGGAACCATCAGGACTGAGGCTAAAAGGAAAACAATCCCAGAGCTCTCTGAAGCTTTCATGGCAGTCAGGTGGAGAAGGATGGTCAGCATGTTCCCCATTTGCTTCCAGAGGCTTCTGCAACCTTTTGAATAAAGCAGTAACCGGAAGATGAGGCACAGAAGAGCAAGTGGTACCATAGTTGATGCTAAAAAGATCCAAGCCTTATATGCAGCTATCTCTACCCAGCCTCAAGTTTTCTGGTTACCTAGGAACAGTCACAAAGCATGCTGGGAAGAGTAACTAAAGTATCCAGGTGCAAGCTCTGTAGGTGATCGAGACCAATTCCTGACCCACGCCTGACTTTACTCATCTTTCTGAGCTGGCATTTGGCTGCCAGCCTGGGGATTTCCTCATTTTGCACATGGCAGACATTCTCCCAGGGAAGGGAAAAAATTAATTTGACATAAGCAATCAATCCCACTGGAATGTTTGTGCATATCGAGCCAAACAGAAATGGATCCTAAAGGGAGCTCTTCTGGAAGGTGATGGGAATTTTAATGCTGAAAAATGATACCGTGTCAAGAACCCAGTAGGATGGACAAAGCACGCACATTTGCATCTGAAGCATAGGCAACATCACACACAAGCACACAGGCATATACACACACACAGGCACGCAGCTTTGCCATCCTCGGGGGGGAAGATGTCTAGGTGCATAACTGTCCAGCCTTCAGGCACTCTGTTTATGTTTTGTATTCAGAATGTTTAAAGGAGTTGAAGAATAGAGCAGTGCTAAACCCGGCTACCGCAGAAAACTATAGTAGCTTGTGAAATGTTCCCATGATTCTTGTGGGATTCCTGTGGTGCCAGGCTTGGTAAAAGCACCATCACCCTTCACCCACAACCCAAGGCAAAAACCTGGAGATTACTTGCGACCTCAGCTGTCCTTCAGCCCCCACAATCAACTAGACATGAAATTCCATAGATGCCGCTGCCGTTACATTTCTTGTATTATCAACTACCTTTCGGTGGTTTCCTCACTAGAATTCTTATCTCCAATTTTGCCCCCGTCAACACTATACTGTCCTTTCTCAATTATCATTTTCATTCCATCCCTTCAATCCTTTCTGACTCCCCACTGCTTATAGGATAAAATCCAAACCCTAGAATATGTAAACCCAAGATCTCACACGCACCCCCAGCCTCTCTCACCTTACAACCTCTAATTCTCCGTGGTCTCGCACAACCCTCTGCCTCTGCCAGGAATGCCCTCCCTACCTGTCACTCTGGATAATGAGCTCATCTTCCAAAACCCATTCAAGCATCTCCCACTCTATGACTACCACCACATCTGCCAAAATAGGCTTCACCACGCCCTCGTCTATGTCTCTGCATTCCACTCGTGTAATTATATCATATACCTGGAATGCTTTGATGTACTTGTACAAAAGTCTAATGTTTCCTTCTATCAAAATGTGAGCTCTCTGATGGTCTAGAGAATGTGAGGGACAAGAGTTGGAGCTCTAGGGAGAAGGAAATGTAGCAGAAAGCCAAGAGGGCAGTTTAATTACCCAGCGTCTCCTCCTGCGATGATGTGGCCGGGCTGCGTTTGCACATGTCCTCGGAAATGAAGATTTTGGATTGCTTTCACTATCTTCTCTACAGGACTCAAAAGAAGAAACGTTCAAGGACATGAGCTGGCAAAAGATCAATAAGTTAGTCCTCTCTGTGCCTTCGGAGAGCTGGCAGAGCAGCCCTGATGGAGCCCTCAGCAGGCATTATCTAGGGTGTTCAGGCACATCCCTAATGACAGACTTGCGATCCAAAGGAACAGGCTGAGAAAGTGTAGGCTTTTCAACACAGGCCCAGAAATCCCAGAAACGTGGCCCTTCTTTAAAAATATTCCAAGGGCCACAATAGTTTGAAGTCACTGCTAACCAACAGCATGAATTAGAGTCTGTCTTCACCAAGTAAGGTGTGGGGTAACCTATGAACTCCGGCATCAGGGCGTCTGAACAAGCAGTCTTGAGCTGCAAAGACAAAAGGCCTCAGAAGGATGGGAAGTCTTCAGAGGACCAGCGCATAAAGGTCCTGGGACCACGTACCCCCTGGTTGCTGGTACCCCCCTGGTCGCCTGCCTTTCCCATTGTCCACTTAGCTCCAAATATTGTAGATGGAAGATGCGTTCAAGACCACGTGGCTCAATTCTCTCATCAGACTCAGAGAGATAAAGGGATTTAGCTGAGCTTATCAATAGCAACGCTGTTCTCCTGACACCCAGACCACTGCCCTTTCCACGTGGACCCAATATCTGGCACCATCTAGCTGCTTCCTCATTTCTGCTCTGTATTTTCCTGACCTGCCTGGTTTGCCAGTCTCCCAGTTTCTACCCCCTTCACAGGGAATAGTATTCCCCTTTTCCCTGGCCGAACTAGAAAGACTGCTCATAGCGACTGGGGCTATTTGAGCCCCAGAGCCCTAGAGTGAGACTGTGCAAAACACAGTTTTCCTGTGGTAAAAGGAGTAGAAGAATTTTGGTTAAAAACAACAGCGAACCAACAACTCCACCCCAGAAGCAGCGCAACAACTGCCCTAAGCTGGACTTCATTTTTCTATTTATCTATTATCGATTTAAGTTGATCTTATTCCCCATGTCCTTTCTATAGAATACATAGAAATATTTATGACAACCTAGACTAATGCTAAAGGAATTAGCTTTATTTGGAAAAAGCAAAACTGAAGGGAACTGGTCATTTTAGGAGACGGAAGAGACTCGGGAGGCAGATGCTAGCGAGGTTAGGGGAAAACCAGACCACGACAGGCCCCGAACTCAAACGTCAGTCATAGTTCCCAGACCGAAATGCCATCCTCTTGGAAAGTAGGGTTCAGAAGGTCAGCTCTATACAGAACCATCACGGCCCCATCGCCCTCCTAAAACTGGGCGCTCCTGGGAGACAGACTGTGCCATCCTTGCTGCTGGACCACAGCGGATGATGGGATGTAAGAAGCGCTCCCTCAGTGCTTGCTGGAAGAATCGGTGCCACACTTCTGCACGTTTACATGCACATAAACACATGCAGGTACACGGATGGGATCCCAAGGACGGCCATCTTAGAAGGCTCATTTTTGAACCTTTTTTCCCCCAAATTATTGTTTTGTCTAGGGTAATATTTTTAAAAATATGATGCACTTTTCTCTTTCGCATGTCCCTATATATATTTAATCTCTCCCTTACTCTGCCAGAAGCATCTATTTGCCTCGTTACAGCAGACAGAGAGCAAGTGTCAGTGTTCAGCTGTGGACATTCAGGACAGGACTTTTTTAGATGCAGCTTAAATCCTCACACTCCCATTAATATATCAAGATCCAGCCTGGGTGAACCTGATCATTGAGATCATCAGAGGTAGCAAGTACTCAGGATGCAGCATAAAGGAGATATTTGCCATGAAACAAGGGGGAACGCCCTTTCCTTCAAGCTTCAGAGGAACATGGGAAATTTTCAGTCTAGGAGATCAGACAGCAGGGACTCAGTCTCCTCCTCAAGGCCCAACCAGGGTTTGGGGGATGAGGAGGGCAGCGTTAGAACATAAGATCCCAACAGGTGCGGAGGCACATGAGAACCCTAACCACTCCTGAGGAGGCCGCGGGCCTCGGGGCGAATGCCTGCCATTCAGTCACGTACCATGACCACATGGTGCGGAGCTGAGCGGATGAAAACACAGCCCTGGCCAAGGCAGGCCTCTAGGTGGGTGAGCCAGGTGCACTTTCTGCCTGCTCACAACTGGCACTAAGTGAGCTGGGGAGCCGCACGTGTCTTCGTTCCCTGATGATGGCACTCAGCGGTACTCAGAGTCAGTGACCAGGCAAATGCCTGGGGTCACAACTAAGAGGCTGCCATGTGCAGGGGCTGGGACCACAGAGACAAATGTCAGGGCATGACTGTTAGTGCTGGCTATCAGGACCATGCCCCCAGCAGCAAAACAGGTCTCGCCACAGCGTTGCAGACACCAGTCCATGGATCAGACCAGACCAGACCCCAGGAAGCAAAGGTCAGGGGAATCCAGCCATCACACGTGGCTCCGAGCACCCTTAGCCCCTCGCCCAGCACTCCCACCACAAGCTCGTGGGTGCCCCTCCATGCAGACCTCATGCTGCAGAGCAGCAGCAGAACAGGACAAAACAGGAGTGACTGAGAAATTCACCCGACAGAAACAGCCATCCAAAATGACTGATCCAGAAAAATACAAAGAGCAAAAAACCCAAACTGGCCAAGCTGGGGTGGCGGGGGTCTCATGAGAAAGACTAGCTCCACCTGAGAACATTTCAAAAGAGATATTTTCTTTGGACATCTGGGTGATAAGAAGTAAGTGGGCAACTGAGCTATGCCGTCACCCATCAGAGAAACCCTCAGCTGTTCTGGGCAGTTAGAAAAGCCACTCTTCCACTCTCGCGTGCACTTCTCTTTTCCGAAAGCAAATGGAACATATCACGAAATGTTGCACTCCACCTCTAGTGCTGCCAATTTCCTACCAGACATGAAAAAATGCAGTCCTCAATGCAGTTCGAGCCTGTCACCCCCTTCTGAGTCCCCCAGCTCAGCTTTCAACCACACTCAAAACCGAGGGAGACCCCAGAGAAAGGCAGCTGACAAAATCCTTTTCATTGAGTCAGCAATTTTGTTTGTCCAAAGCATTCTGTCCAAAGCATTATTATTGCACTTTATTTCATACTCTTCCTACGAGGTACGGCAGAGCAAGTATATTTACCTTTTTCTTCAGAGGAGGAAAGAGAGGTCCCATCTGTACAAACAGACATGGTAACTGTATTGGCCAAGTCACAGAGCTAATTAGTGGTGGATAGCTTTGGAAATAAAGGTCTCCTGAATCACCTCCTTGGATTCTTCTAGCTAAACACAGACTATGGCTTTTGCACACACAACCTAAAACACTTCCATACCTGTGGTATTGGAATTAACTTTCACTCAAGCCCACAGAATACATGTGGCTTTTTTTTTTTTTTAGCTAATTGTGACTGCAAGTCTGGCTCCTAAGTCACTTAAAGACATGCAGCAAAAGGAGCCAAGAATGGCCTCTACCATTTATTTAAATGTCACAACAAAGCGTCCTTAAACATTTCACAAAAAGTTATCCTCCAGAGAACAGGAACTGGCTGTTCTCCCTCTCTCCTGAGGATAAAAGCAGGAAACATCCTGCACCTAATGTCCTACAGTCACCTTTGAAAAGGATCAAATAATGAGTGACCCTTCTTGCTACTCTTTGGACCAAATAATGTCCCAGAACAAACACTCATCCACAGAAAAGCTGGGTTATAAATAGCTATCATTAGGAGAACGGTTAGATAAAATATGGCACATCCACACAACAGAACGCAACACATCCTTAAATCAAATGAGACAGAGCTATATGTACGGACATGGAAAATGTCCACGATTACAAAGTGATACAACCAAGTTGCAGCACAACCGGTACAGCATGAGTCCCTTTCTGTTAAATAAAACTACACAAATGTGTATAAACATGCACATTCAACAGGTACATGTATTTGTTGAGTTTATCTTAACATCAGGGAGGAGGGAGAAAGAACATTCACTTCTGACCACAGACCCTGCACTTGTGTTTTCCATGTAGATTTCTTACAACAGTAAGTGTCAATATTGTTGCCCCTCCAAACAACCAACGGATCCTCCATCTTCCTACCTCATCCCCGTGTAAAGGTTCCTTGGCTTATGAACACCTTACTCTTTGCTCGATAGAGACGTGTATACCAGCGTATCATACGTTTAAGTTCATTAGGAAAATGGTTTCATTTATGAAAAGGTTTACACCCCACGTCCGAATTTGTTTTGCAACTTAATTCAACGATCAAAATATAAACCATGGATCGAGGGAGACAGTACACATAGGAAATAAGACCAGAAGGAAATATCTCAAATTAACAAACGGGGTCTTTCTGGATGATGGGATCACAGTGGTGTTTCTACCCTTTATATTTGATCATATTTTCCAAATGCTCTACGGTGAGCCAGCATTAATTTTATAATTTAAAAAAACTTTATTATAAAAAATAAATGTGCTATGAAAGTATACCAAAAATCAAATCTCTCTAAATGAAACTTTGTTTACCACTTATTTAAATTAAATTACCTTTTAGCTTATAGACAACAAATACAGATTAAATCAATCAATGAATACTTGGTCCATTTGTATGTTTGAACTTTCCCAAATGGGTTTTCTGAAAGAAGAGTGCATCTTTATTTTTCCAGTATCTATGAAATGTATGAATATTTGAAAGCAAGCGATAAAAGCGGTCCTTTCTAATTAATCCAGAATCAACAAGAGTTGTGCACTGTATTTCACAGTCAATATTGATTTCATAGGTCTTTTTAAGGTAGAATTATCTGTCCACAAAAAAGCGATTCATTTCTTTAGCACAGTGTTTCATTATAAAACTCTCAAATGGCCTACACACCAATAAATAGCTCTTTAAAAAAGTCAAGCCAACAAAGACTAATCACGTAAGTATTATGTGCAAGGCACTGAACCGGGTATTTAGAAGAATACGGACAAATCCAAACCGAAGGGGTGTACAGCTTACGTGGGGAAAGCAGACATGGTCATTGTCCAAGGCGAGGCCTCCAAAAGGCCTTTGAGCCATCCCTGTTCAGTAAGGTTTTAGGAAGAGGCTGGTGTACAAACAAATCTGGTGCCCACCTCATCTCCACCCTGGACATCTTGGCCAAGTCACCAACCAAGAAGGTGCAAGTCACCTGGACCCCAGAAGCTCCGGGGCTGACCAAGGCACAGACGTCCACACACCCAGCCCACCTGGAACTCAATCACACAGATCATTCATGTCCAAAGATTTTTCTCTCTCCGGAAAGTTAAAGAAAAATTCACTGGACATGACAACTTTTATACAAATGTAATTGAAGTATAATGTGCATGCATACAATTGCACATGTAAGTCTACAGCTCACTGACACGTCACCAACAGAACACACCTAGGATCAAGAAACAGGACACACTGTCAGGATTTTCAAAATGCCCTCTCACTTGCCATTGTATTTTTCTCCTTACTTTTGTTACCAAACTTTGTAAATGGTGGTCTGTCTTCCTTTGCACTACCTCCTCCTCTACGTATTCCCTTCCCTCCAGGGAATCCCCACGCCCAACCAGGTGAGGCTACACTCTCAACGTACAGCGTGTGATCCTCACGGCGCTTATCATACTGCACGCCGCAATCATCTGCTTGTGTGTCGATCCCACTAGACTTACCTTCTGTGTGGGAAAGATTATTTTTAACTTGTTTGTGTACCCGCAATGCCTGGCACTTAGTAGGTGCACAGCTTGCGTTTGACACTTGAGTGAATGTGTGCGGGAATACACAAAGGGATCCACTCACTGCAATGTAGTATTCTGCTGTAATTGATCAGTTCTTTGACCAGTGCTCAATGAAAGAAGAAACATAGTGATACTTAGTTGTCAAAACTCAGTGGTTGGGCTCATGAAGAATGACTAGAAAATGGTACTGTTTCAATATTTGGTTAAGCATTCTCTTTACATCCAAGTATCTGAGCCTATTATGTGCCAATGCACTGGGGTACCTCAGAGAAGAGATTTACTATCTCGCACCTACTCCCCAAATTAAAGCTGTGACATCACCGCCAATGGCATTCTGTCCTTCCACGGCCACACACCAACGTGGAATCCTGCCAATCTTTTCCCCAACTGCTCCTGGAGCTACTCCTCCCTCTCCCCACAGCCTCCTTTTGGGGACAGTAAGAAGCCAGAGACAGGAATCCCCCAGGAGGTCCAGACCCCTCCCCCCAGTCCCTTTTTGTCACATCCAATTAACCATCTGCCAGTCTCCGGGGTCTCCTTCTAGGCCCACAGTCCAGCTGCCAACTCAGGACTGTGTTTCCCCACCCCCATCACTCATAGACGCCCATTGTCCTTGGGCTGCGGGATAAGAGTGTAAAAGGCAGGGATTTTAACCACATTCCCAGTCCCTGCCGGCCATGCCTGGAATAATTGTAACTGCAAGCTTAAAAATCATATCCCTACCTAGCTCTGCCCTGCAACAGAAGGAAAGAAGGGAGGCAGTGGAGAAGGGGGAAGAAAACTATGGAAGCATCAAAATTTTCATGATTTAGAAAATAAAAGAGTTTCACCTAACAAGTAATATGATAATATTATGTGTTCTATAATATATGTAATATATATGTAATATAATCAGACTAGTAATATATTACACATAATGATATCACTAGTAATAAAATTCCATTTCTATTACTATTTACAATATTAATATAACTGTAACAATACACACTACGTCTACAAACATCAAGTGATCCTGAGAGGTGCCCATTTTACAGATGAGGAAACTGACAGTCTGAGAGGTTGTAACTTGCCTAAGGTCACACAGCCAGTAAGTTCCTGTCCTAAGATTCTATGATTCTGGGACTGAGCTATACCAAAGGAAACTCCCCCCTCCCTCGACTCTAAGAAGTATAAGCCAAGTCCCCCACAGCCCACCTTTTGGTAATAGCAGCCCCCAGATTCCTACTCTCCACCCCTCTGGAGGCTCCGGGTCAGGTCCCTGAGGAGCCTCTGATGAAATGGGGCTTTTCACCTAATGACAGTTCTTGGGATTGCCCCTAAAGGGGAGAGCTGGGAGTCCGGTTAGAGGGAGTGTTTTGGGGCCAGTGCTCGCTGGCACCTTCCCTCTTGTGTGAGGGGCTCCTCCTCATGGAGAGGCATGAGCACCAGGCTCTTCCATGATCTTGACTCTGCTTCCCCTTTCTTCTAGGGCCTCTGGAGGCATTAAGGAAACTCTGGAATTGAAGAGCAGGTCCCGTCCCTGGGAGATACGCTACCTGACAGCCAGGTATGGACCCCTCCCCGGGAGGCTGCCCCCAACACCTTCTTACCTGAGTCTCCCTCTGTCTCTCTCTTCTCCCCACTCACCCTCCACTCTGCCAACTGGCCTTTCTGACTCATTCCATTAGAGGTGATTCTGCAGACCCTGCTATATAGCCTGGAGCAAATCCTACCTCAGCCCGCAAAAGGAAGCCACCAGCATTTCTAGAAGGATTGTTAATTTGGGATCTCCTAGACTTCTTTCCATCTTCCCTGCCCCAGGGCCTCCTAGGGCCACACCGACCCAGCTCACACATTTCCCAGCTGCCCTCAGCATACACCACACGCTACCCCAAATCTCCAATCTCCAAGCCAGCTGACGCTCTCTCTGCTGATCAGGCGCAAGGCCCCTCAGCCGAGGCCCTCGCCAGGCAGTGCCTTAGCTTAGGTCGGCCTTCCCCCAGGGTCCTCTGGCTCCAAGTTCACCCTGCAGCTGACACTGACTTGAGGCTCATCGAGGACTTTCCTCTGTCAGTTGCTTCTCTCTTCCCTAAATCTTCATTATTCCCCTCCTGCCTGCCTCCCTCCCCTCCCCAGCCTAGGTATTCACATATCTTCCCCACCTAAAAAAAGACTCTCCTCAACTCTGCTACCCATATCCAACCACCTTACTATTTTTAACCTTCCCTTCACAGCCAAACCTTTCCAGAGTCATCTATATGCACTCCCACCACTTCCTCCCCATCCACTGACGCCTCATTCCCCTTGCAATTTGGATTCCACCTCCCATCCATAATTTCCAAGGTTCCCAGCGATCTCCCCGTGCCCAGAACCAAGGAGCTTTGCTCAGTGCCCGTCTCCATTCATCTCTCTGCAGTATTGGGCCCTGTTGATGACTGTTTTTCTCTAAGCTCTGCTTTCTCCTGGTCCTCCGGCCTTGCACCTGAGTCTCCAGCTCTCTCTCTCGTTGGCCCTCTGCCCTTAAGTCTATATATGCTTTTCATTTATTATCTCATCTATTCAGATAGCTCCAGCCACAACTTCTTACGGATATCTCCCAAATCTGTATTTCCGGTTCTGGCCTCCCTCCAAAGCTCCAGACTCTCTTCTAAGCCGCCTACGGAATCAAACACCTCCCTTAGTTATTTCACTGACACCTGAAATGCAGCACGTCCCCAAGTAAATTCTCAAGTCCTCCCTCTCCTCCTGGTTCCCCACAGCTGCTTGTCCTCTTTCTAACTCCTGGTTTTCATTTAGGGTACCTCCATCCTCCCCGTCACCCAGGCGCTAAGCTTTGGAGTGATCTTTGATTCCTGCCTCTTCCTTGACATGTCTACACCCAAGTTGCCAAGTCCTATAAACCCTACCTCCGTGAGGTCGCTCACGGCCGTGCCCTTCTCTCCAAGTCCATTGTGGCATCTCAGATTCAGACGCTCCAATTTCAGACCTCCAGTGCTCTCCTGTCTGGCCCTGGCCAGCAGGACCTCCCCTATTCTAATCAGCAGGGCTGCCAGATTTACCTTCCAGATCACGCCATCACCCCATTCAGAAACCTTCAGTGTCTCCCAAAAGCAAACTGCAGAAAAACCCAACTCCTTGGCCTGCCACTCAAAGTTCTTTATGACCTAGGAGCCCGGTAAATGTTTCATAAATGACACAATCCATCTGGTCCCCACCCCTGTCTGAGTTTTATCTCCCACTGATCCTCTGTTTGCATGCTCTGAGTCTCATAAACTGGATGGACCACTTCCTGCCCCAACTGCCAGGGATGTTCGCCCATCCTTCTAACACCTGTCCAACCTGGAAACAACATTTTCAGTCTTCCCCATCCAAATCCTACCCATCCTTCAAGTCTCAGCCCAAGAAGTAATCACTTCCTCAAGAACACAGCTCATCTACCACTTTGCACTCCTACTTGTTTATACCTGTGTCCATGTCTTCTAGCTACCATGTTTCCCCCAAAATAAGACCGGCTCTTATATTAAAGTTTGCTCCAAAAGACGCATTGGGGCTTATGTTCAGGGGATGTCACCCTGAAAAATCATGCTAGGGCTTATTTTCTGGTTAGGTCTTATTTTCGGGGAAACACGGTAAAGACAGTTCCATGCTAATAATGCCATGGGACAGAGGGGAGGAGACAAAACTAGTTCTCCAACAGTGTCTTCTTTACTTCTCTGAGTTAATTCCTCTGTCCTACCCACTGATTCTTTCTGTTCCCTCCCTCCTCAGCAGACACGATTTCAAGCAGCTCTATTGATCCAACAGCCCTGCAGCTGTCAATCATTTCCTAGTTATTTTGCTGCCAGTCATTCACACAGAAAGGAGTGGCAGGAGGAGTCTGAACTACATGCAGACAGAGAAGGAGCGGGAAGGGGTGATTCACTGCACCCACCTGAGGTTCAGCGGAGGAAAGTGCTCCATTCTTGCTAGGCCCCTCCAAAGGGCATGGGGCCATGTGCCAGGGCCTGTGGGCTGGCACGGGCATACTTTTGGAGACAGAGAGAATAGAAGTGCCCTGATCTGTGTAAGGAGGACGCCCCATCCAGTACCCTTGGAAAACAAAATTGAGAAGGATTGCTCTCTTCCTGGGCTGCAAAGGTCCCACCAAGGTCAGATTAAACAAGACAATGCTTGTCCGAAGAGGCACTTAGAGTAATAGAACGTTCGATTGGAAGGACCTGTCTACATATATTTGGATAGAACTGTACAACTTACAAGGACCTTTCACATACTGTATTTCAATAGCCTGGGGGTATTATCCTCATCTTACACAAATGTTAAGTCACTTGCCCAAGTCTTTCCGATAAGTAGAGAGCAAAGGGGAGTGCTCACCCCCTGCTCTCTTGCCTGACCTTCTCAGCCTCCTTCACAGGCTTCTGCTTGCTTCTTTTCCCACCCCTAAATCCAAGTGCTCCCTGAGGGGCTACAGTTATATCCGTTTCCCTTCCTGCTCTTTATTCTTTCTTGTAATGATTTTATACACTCCCATAGCACAGTACATGGGCACTCAATGAATATTTGTCACACAAATCGTTAAACGACTGAATGAAAGAAAGCTAAAGCGCAAACCCTAGCCTTCTGATTCCACAGACAGGCTCCTTGCGCTCCATCAGGCTGCCTCTCTGGCGTGCTCGCTCATCCCATGTCAAAAACCCTGTGCAGCACCCTTTCCAGAAATACCCCAGCCTCTATGCCATCACATTCACTTAATAATTAAAACAGCAGGAACAACAAGGACAGCGAGGATTTCTTGTGCTGCTACTGTGTGTCAGAAACCACTAGATGCTTTTCACACATTTTTTTTCTTATTTAATCTTCTCAACCTATATGTAAAAGAAGCATTATCAGTCCCATTTTGTAGAAGACTGAGGATGAGAGAGATTAAATAATTTACCCAGGATTCTCCCCCTAGTTAGCACTGAGCCTGTCTTATATAAATAAGTGCACTATACGGAGTTTCTCAGCCTCAGCACTATTGACATTTAGAGGCTGGAATATTCTCTGTTGTTCTGTGCACTATAAGATGTTTCACACTACCCTAGGCCTCTACCCACTGGATGCCAGTAGCAACCGCCTCCTTGAGCTGTGACAACCAAAAAAAAAAAAAAAATGTCTCCATACATTGACAAATGTTCCCTGGGGAACAAAATTACCCCCAGGTGAGACCACTGGACTACACCACACTGACTATCTCCGGAAGTAAACTGCCAAGTTCAAGAACCAGAAAGAACGTTGAAAAATAAAACTGTTCATTTTCCAAATCTAAACAGGACCCCCAGTTTACCTGCTCTGGTGTTTTATTGATATTTACAGTCAGTACGATTTTTCTTACTTCTCATTTAATTTCTTTCTGTAGCTTCAGTTTATTCTAACACCTCTTTCATCCCACAAAGGATAATTAAATACAACTGGATAGAATGTGTCAGTAATAGAGTCACTGATGATTTGGTAGCACGAGGAGGAAGCAAAGCCTCTTGAATCTACTGGAGGCGCACCTGGATGTCATCGGTGTGTTCTAAAATATACCGGTCTCATCAGGGAGACCACCTCAGGGATGATGTAGATGCCTGATCACTGCACTGTACACCTGAAGCTAAAGCTGAACAATAATGAATGTCAACTGCAATTTTATATATATACATATATACACATACATATGTATATATATGTGTGTGTGTGTATATATATATAGACATATATATATATATATATTTACAAGAAGTGTATTACAGAATTAAGAATAGAGACAGTGGAAATGTAATGGCTGTGTGCGATGTCAGAGGGGTAGTAGATGGGGGAGGGGGGTTGTCACTGTGTGAGGGATATTAAAGATAAATGTCTAACTATTACATTGTTTTGTGCACCTGAAACTAATAAAAAAATTTAATAAAATAAAATAATAAATAAAATAAAATATACCGATGTAGAAATAGCCTATACAAATACAATACTGGAAATAACACAACCTTCCCCCTCCAGAATTATAAAGCCCTCTCGATACTCCCACAGAAAACCCTGGAAAATGGTGTGACCAAAAGCCCTATTCATGATGAGTGGAAGTGGAGGAGAATCAAGAGGGAACAATAAACATTGAGTTAAGCATCATATTTACATTCTGGAGCACCAAGCACAACGTCCAAAGGAGATGTTTTCCTTTGCTGCAAAAGAGAGCTCAGGACGTAAGAGACCCCTCCCCTTTAGGTACCTGGCAATGCACAGACAGGGTGGTGACATTTACTCAAATAATCGCACGCAAACATAGGTTGTTATTCCCAAACCTTCCTTCTCTGTGATCTGGTCATCAGCTCCTCCATCTAAGTAGATGGGGCTATCATCTGAGAAAAAAGTTTAAAGAGTCATACAGTGAATACCAATATACCACCACCTAGATTCAACAACTGCTTATATTTTGCCATGTTTGCTTTATATTTAAAAAGGTGTCTTTTGTTTATTTGTTTGTTTGTTTTGATGATTCACAGCTTTTCAAAAGACCCTTTTTCTTACCTCCAAAGAACAAATAAGTTCAATGGTGGAGACAAGCCCTATGTGTATGAAGAGCAAAAAACAATATAATTCTCCACTGACAAAGTGAGCAAATGAGCAGAGACAAGTGAGTGTTTCAGGAATTTGGAGGAGTTGGTCTTGCGTGTTGTGAAAGCTCCCAGAAGGTGGGACTCCAGTCTTGAAGAATGAGTTGGATTTTGGAAAGTGGGGGTGCCAGAGTGGATGACTCAAGGAGAAAATGAGTCAAAGTGCCCTTGGAGAGTAAGAAGAGCAGTCAGGCTGGAGGTGAGCTGTGAAGTACAGACTTGACCTTGCAGGCCCCTGGGAGTCACCCTCCATCCATAGACCAGGTACTGTGGGGGATGAAATTAGTGCAATCTACTCGGTGAAATGTGGTTTGCCTGCAGGTACCGATATGGAGCTGGGGTGAGACAGCAGATCCCAAGGGACAAGAATGATGGCCGCTAAAGATGGGGCCTGGCCTAGGGCAGAGCCCTGCAGATGAACAAGGAGTAACTATGAAAGGTAACTCAGTAGGATTTGTTACAGGAGAGAGTCCTCACAAACAATACCAACGTTTTAAATACCATGACTGGCAGAGGGAAGACGCCACTTACAGAATTAAGCAAGGCAAGAGCAGGAGCTAGTTTGGAGAGTGGGAAAGACACAGAGTTGAGTTGGAGGCTGGCCGAAGTCCAGGTAACAGCAAACACTCCAGCTGAAAATGTCTGGACTCATAGGACCAGGCTCAACAGAAAGATGGCTGTAGAAGATATTTCCACATCAATCTCTTCATTTGTCCTTTTTTTTTCCTTTGAGTCTTAAAGAAAGAGGTTTCTCCTCTGTCACAAAGCTAAGCTCCTGTTTTGTTAGAGAACCTACTCTTATCTCACCTCTTCAGGTATCTAACTCAACAGTCAATCTTGCGTCTTCAGTTTTTCCAGTCTGCAGCTTTCGCCCTTCCACCTCCACACCTGTTCTGACTCTCTGACAAAAAAAATACAAAAAACAAACAAACAAAAAACACCACTGAAAACTCCTTTTCTTGATACTAACACCCTTTCTAACTAGCACCCAACCACTTTTTCCTTTCAGTGAGAAACTCTGCAGGTGACAGCTTCCTAGCCACCACCCCAAACCCCCATTCTGAATGCGTCTTCTAATCCTGTGCTCCCAACAGCTCCCAGTGGCCTTCTTGTCACGCCCAGTGACGCCTACCCAGTGCTCTTCCTGCTCAATGGCTCTGTGCCCCTGTCATCACATCAGAACCCACGCTGACTCCCTGGAGTCTCCGGGCTAAAGTCTCCTTTGCTGCCCCTTCCTACATAAGGGTTTCTCCCCCTAATTCTACCTTGAGCCCTCCCTGCTTTCCTCCAGCCCCTCTCTCTGAGCCAACGCGTTCACAAAGCTTCAGTTGCTTCCAGTCCTGATGCAGATGGCTTCCAAGTCCACACCGCCAGCCCGAACCTCCCGCCTATGCTCCTGTCTTGAGTCGCCCCATTTCCCACAAATGCTCACCTGGGCGCCCCTCAGTCACCTCCAATCCTCCACCGCGGAAGCTAACATCACTACCTGCAAAACTGGCTCCTGTCTATAATCAGACTGTGTCAGTCAGGACACGTCAGTCCGCTATACTCTCAACCAAGCTACTTCTGTTTCCCTCGTGGGATCAGTTTTCTTTTCCCCCTATAACTAGCTTGTCAACAAATCTCCACATTTCCGCTTTTGAAAATGTTTCTGTGTTGCCACTCACGCCCCATCCTTTCTGCCACCAACCCACACTAAGCCCCTCCCCCTCAGCTATGGATCACTTTCGCTTCTCTCCGGATTCGTTCTCTCTCGTCCACTTCATCAGTCGTATTACCTCCAGATCAACCTTTCCAAATACCACTTTCTTCAGGAGATGCCCTTGCTCAAGAACCTAAAGTGACTCCCTACCGACCCTGAATCAAATCAAACTCCTCTTGGGCTTCCAAGACTCTTCCTGTCTGGCCCGGCCCTACTTACCCAATGCTGTTTTCCACTCCTCCCCACCTACCCGTCACTCAGTCAGCCTCAAGTCCCCAATGTCACTGCTCCAACCTCCTTGGGCCGCTGCCCACGCTGCTCCTCCCATTCGCCCTCCCCACACCCCCTGCAAGGGAGCCCCTGGGTTCCACTCCTCTGCAGTTCTGTCCACTTTTTATCTTGTAGCACCACAATGTTTAGCAATTAATTCATCTCTGAGCAGTAACTGTCAATCTTCTTTTAAAAGTTCTTCAAGGGCAGAGACCACCTGAAATATTGTGTTTGTATTGCACAGCGTCCTGGACAGCGGAAGGCCCCTAGTAGGAGCCGAAAAGTCCTTGTTGGTGTTATATTCCAAATGGTTCATATTCCCAGCCCTGAGTTTCCATATTTCCCCTTCTCTGCCTCATAACCGTGAACAATAAAATTATTGAGACACACTTTCCCAGGCTCGGAACAGAGAATTCCCAGAAAGACAATATGGAATCCACCAAGCTTTAAGAATAGTGGAGTGTGTGTGTGTGTGTGTGTGTGTCCACGGGCACACAGGGAAGTAAGATTTAGAAAATCTAGCTTAATCAGTTGTTCAAGAGAACTGAAGTACCAAAATAACCAGAAGGTGAAAAGTAAGGAAACAAAACAACAAAATTATTCAAAACATGCCTAACTAGACACACAGTACGCCAAGATTTTGACAGAGCAATTGCCAATCTGAGCTTTGTGCATGCAAAATTTTCCACCAGAAAGAAGGGGGAAACCCTGGCACTAGGGACTTTGAGAACTTATTTGAAGGTGTCTCAATTCTTCAGTTGGATAAATTCCTCAAGTCCAGCCTACCAGGTGTACTGCTATGTTCCACAGAGAGGGAAACCAGAACGGAGAAGGTTAAGAAATATGGCCTTTTCCAGGTTTAACAATTCCCCATGAGAGCCCAGGCTAGAGAATAGAAGGGGGTGCGATCAGAAAGCAGAGCACAGAGGGCCACACAGGTTGGATGGCGGTTCAGCTGAGGACCCTGGCAGCCGGCACTCCCTCTTACAACTTGTTACAGGTGGTCAGTCATTTCCAGCCTTGTGCAACGAGGATTTCATTTTTCTCTGATTCTAAGTGCACATCAGACCTAGCCCCCGTCAACAACGTAGTCTGAGGAAGAAGAATATCCCCAACAAGAGTCCCACTGGAGTCTGCTATTAACTCTGTGATTTGAACCAGGGCTATACAATGTAAGCCCCACCTTGTGTTTTGAAAAACCCTGGGAAAAGGAACACACTGGACCAAGATAGGCCATTAACACTGTGTGAATTCATTTGTCAGAAATTAGCAAGCCTCCAGCAAGTGAGCTCCCCTCCCATTGACTGGGTCAGAGAATGGGCAGGAACTAGTGTTTGGATGGTAGCACAGGGGAAGGAGAAGCAGAGGTCAAAAGATGAAAGTAGGGTACAGGAAGGGAAAGTGGGAAAGCTCCCACTTCAAGAGTTCTCCCCAGAGCTAGGAAAAGGCAGACTTTTGACCCAGATGGGAAGCAAGAGGGGTCAGGAAAACTTACTGGTAAATATTTCCAGGTATCACTTGGCCCCCCAAAACTCTATCCTAGGTGGCAGGCTACAAACTCAGGTCAAGTCTGAGATGCTGGCTCCCCACACTCGCTTTAGAATCCATGCTTTGGGTCCCAGGGTATGTGTGTGTCACAGAGATGAGACAGAAAGAGAGAATGTGTACACAGAATCCATGTCTGAGGAAAAGGAGGGAGGGAGGAAGGCAAGACTGCCTCCTGAGAAGCAGGATAGGGTAAGAGGAGCTCCCTCTGCTTTCTCCAGGTCCTGGCATCAGCTCCTGTCTTCCAGTGTTTTCCTTTCCAGACCCACTAGAAAATGAACATATGGGCCAATCCAGCCTGACTTCTAAAGCCACAAGTCTCCCCAACAAAGCACTCCACCCCGGGGCTTCCCTAGAGATGACCTCCAGACAAGGCAATGAGGTTAAGAAACAGATGGATGTGCAGGGAGGGAGCCTTCAGAGTTAAACTGATCCCTGACCCCACCAGTGCATGTCCTCTAATCCAACTTACAAAAAAAGAGGGTAGAAGCTCAGGGGCCCCGTGACTTATGGACTCCTTGGGACAAAGATTCCAGACAAAATGGTTCCAGACAAGTGAGATGGGAGCTCTATCTACCGAGTTGGAGCAAGCCACAGGTAAAAGGGAGATGGGGAATCCCTGGCCATCCAAGAAACAGGGCCACAGGTGGTGGGAGGTGAGGATGGTCGCGTCTGTTCTGGGGAAGAGGCTGTGTAGTCGGCGAACAGGAGAAGCTATAGACCTGGGGGATGGGAGGTGGCTAGGCTGCCAACAGCTGGAAAGGCAGATCTGGGGGCTCCACAAACTACAGGCAAGCAGATTCAGTGGGTGTGTATGAGGGGGACGCTAAGTCACACTTCCAGGAATGAGTGATTCTTATGAAAAGCTCATGCCTTCCCAGAAGTACAGAAGAGGAGGACAGGGAGGAGGTCCGAGGCGCCCACCGCCCTCCCAGCGCGTCTGCCTCTCAAGTCGGAGACGCTGCTCCCCACCCGCACCCTGCATGACTGTCCTGGGTCCGCCCCGCTCCTGTCAGTCTGCAGCCTGCGTGACTCCAGGTCCCCACGGCCCCCTTCATTGCACACCAGGGCCCCGGGCTCCTGGCCCGAGAACGATTGCCATCCCAGAGCGGCCGGAGCCGGGCTGACAGGCTCTGGGGTCGGGGGAGGTGGGGGGGCGGCGAGGGAGGGGCGGGGAACAGGAGCGGCACGCTGCAAAGTAATCCAGCATCGCCCCGTGCCCGCGCTCCGGGAGAAGGCGGCCGAGGGGTCCGCCTCCCGCCTCCCACCATACAGACTCCCGCAAGTGGGGTGAACGCGGAGGGGCGCCGAGCTCCCAACCCCCACCCGTCTCCAAAACGCTACCAGCATTGCCATAACAACAAGAATCTCGGCAACTCCAGCCCGGACGACGAGGGGGGCTGCCCCCCAATATGCACACCCCAGCAACAGCCCTCCTTCCCCAAACTTGTCCGAGACACCGCGGCCAAGGGAGCGGCCCTGCCCCCGGCCGCCCGCGCCCTGCCCAGCCTACCTGTCCGGAAAAAGGCGTCCACGTCCGAGTCGGCTGCTCCTCCTTCCTCCGCTGCCCCCTCCGGGGGGTTCATGACTGAGGGAGGACGTCCGCAGGCAGCCGGGGGCCGGCGAAGCCTGGGGCTGTGGGCTGTACGGCGCCGGGTGGGCGGAGGGCGCGGGGCGCAGCGGCAGCGGCCACAGACCCGGCGGACTCCGGGCTTCGAGGGCTGGCGGCTGGGGCGGCCAGGCTGGGGCAGAGGACGTGAAGCCTCCCTCAGGCGGAGGCGCGCGGCTGGCTGGGGGCGCCTGCCGCCGGCTCCCCCATGCTACCCCTTCCCAGGGGGCGCTGGCCGCCTGCTGTCTGGCCGGGGCCCGGGACCCGGGTCCGGGCTGCCTGGGCGCCCGCTCTCCGAGCCCAGCAGCGGCAGCTGGCTCTCCTCCTCGCCCGTCTGCCTGTCTCTATTGTTCAGCCCTGCTCGGCTCTCCTCTTTATTTTTCCTCCTCCCTCCCACCCTCCGTCTCTCTACCTCCTCCCTCCCTCGCTCGCTCGCCCGCTTGTTCGCTGCCTCCCTCCCTCGCTCTCTGGCTCCCCCTCTGGCTCCAGCGGCCGCCGCCACCCCAGCTCCTCCCCCCGGCTCCCGCTCCTCGGTCCACGCCAACAATGACCCCCGCAGCACCGAGCGCAGCTAAGTCCTGGCCGGGGCCAGGGATTCGCGGCGGACCCCTGGCGGCGCGGACCCCTCCCGCCCCCGCGGCCCGGCGCCGGCCTCTCCGGGAGTCGGGAGCCGAGAGCCGGCCCCGAGCTATTGTTCGTGGCGATGCTAGGCCGGCTTCCTGAGCCCCGCAGGAAAAGCCCCGCGAAGGAGGCGGCCGAGGAGGGGGCGGGGCCGCCGGGCGCACGCCGGGCTCGCCCCGGGCTCTGCCGCCCCAGCGCTGCACGCTCAGCCTCTCCCCTCGCGCGGTCGCTGCTCCGGGCCCCAGGTGTGTGGAGGGGGAACCCTAAACTGTTTGTCTGCCCCCGCTCCAGACCCGTCCCCAAGCTAGACTGACCGGTCCCTAGAGGCTGGACTTTTTCCTCCTCCTTCCTGACAAGCTCTCTCCTATCTTCCTCCCCTCCTGAGCCTCTCGCATTTTCCTCACCATCTCCCCATAGTTCCTTTCTTTTTTAGTTATTCTCTTCCTTTTTCCTCTTTTCAGTGTCCCTTTAAACATCTCTGTCTCTGTGACCCTTGGTTCCGTTCATTCCTCTTGCGATGTCTTCCTGCCTGTCTCTCCCTCCCTTGTCACTCTCTGTCTCTCATTTGCCTCTGTCCTGCCTCGGTACTTGGCCCGTATCTCAGCGCTTCTCTTGGACAGTTATCAAAACTCCCTAATCCCTGGGGCTTTCTCTGTTTTGTTCTCCTCCTTGTGTCAGTGGAGAGAGAGATCCAGTTGGCCAGGAGAAAGAAGGTGTTACAGCAAGCTGAATTTCAATTAACGTGGGAGAGGGGCTGGGGAGAAATGGGGATGATGGCAAAAAAGAAAGCAGATGCTGTATGGGGTAATTAATGCAGTGATTGTATTGTGCCAATTGGTTTTTAAGCAATAATTAAACAATAATTAGCCAGTATTCTGTTTATAGTTCTAGTGACTAGAGAGGCTACAAAACAGGCTCTTTAGACCTGAGTACTTAATGTGGCGTGCTGGGGGGGGGGGGGGGGGGGGGGCGGTGTTGCAGGCAGCTGGAGAAGCTGGGGCGGGACCTAATGTATTAAACATACCTGATAGGAAAACCAGTTCCTAGTCTAATGTTGATGGCCTGCCACCCACCCACCAGTCAGAATCTTCTGGATATGTTTGTCTCTGGCAACCAATTTAGTTCCACCTAGCTCTGGGTCAAAGCACCTGGGACCTTTCTAGATCTACCAAATGTGTAAGTCTAACAACAAATAGAGTGAATTAAATAAGTTTTTAGTGAACCATTTCTGGCTCCTTGTACTCATCACTTCCTTTACTGAATGTCACAAATGTTTTTTGTTTGGTTTGTTCTTTGTTTTTTTGTGTTTTTTTTTTTATCCATTAAAAATGTAAGTACAGTTACCTGTATCCAATCTTTGGTATATCTACCAGACCTCATTTCTTTAAAATTATTATTATTATTATTATTTTTAATAATGACTCTGAAGTCACAAGTCAGCTGCTATGAGATCTAATTCATATGGTCCTGATATCTTCAACTGCCTTAAAGCAACCAAATGCCCCTACCTACCATCTTTTTTGACAATGAAAGTACTTCTCAATTTTCTTTTCTAAATTTTGCATTCCTTTAACCCCATGATCAAACCCTGGCCTGTACGCACACACTTACACACACACACACACACACACACACACACACACACACAAAATGGCAGAGCTACTATTGACTGCCACCATTGCGCAGAGAACCAGAGTATTATCTCATCACAAACTGAGAAGAAACATCGCATGTTTACAGGAAAATTTATATCAAAATCACAATAAATGTGGACCAGAATGAGGAATAACCTCATATAATGACACTGATTTTTGAGAAGTTTAGCAATTTCTATTAAAATTTTAAATGTTCTTAGCTATATTAATATCAGGCAAAGATTTCAAAGCAAAGACTATTACCAGGGATAATTAGACATATAAGCCTGAAAGTTTTTGCATTTAGTAAGAGTTTCAAAATATATGAAGCAAAATTGATAGGACTACAAGGAGAAGTAGACAAATTCATAATTATAGTCAGAGGTTTTTATATCTGTCTCACTTAATAATTGATAGAATAAGAAGAGAGATCGTCAGTAAGAATATGGAAAACTTGAATAGTGCCTTCAGCCAACTTAACCTAACTACGTTTATAGACTAGTCCACTCAACAGCAGATACATTTTTTTCAAGTGCACAAGCAACACTTATCAAGATAAACCATAAGCTAAGCTATAAAACAAGTCTCAATAAATTGTAAAAGATTAACACCATGTAAGTTATACCTGTTGTTCTTTTTTTAAAAAGATTATACAAAGTATGTTCTCTGAGAACAATAGAATTAAATTATAAATCAATAACAAATATATGTAAAATCCCCAAATATTTGGAAACTAAATTGTATACTTTTAAATAACCCATGGTCACCTAAGAACTCAAATGGGATATTAGAAAGAATTTGAAAGTGAATAAAAATGAAAACATCATATAAATTCCTGTGGGATAAAGCTAAAGCAGCACTTAGAGGGAAATTTAGAATCCTAAAATATTTTGAAAAGAAAGGTCTCAAATCAATGATACCCTGTTCTACCTTAAGAGCAAATGAAACCCAAAGCAGAAAAACAGAAATTTAAAAAATTTTAAAGAGCCAAAAGCAATGAAATAGATAGCATAAAAACCAATGAATGCAAAATTGGGTTCTTCGTGATTATTAAAATGTATAAACCTTTAGTCAGACTGAAATAAGGAAACAAGAGAGAAGAATCAAGTTACTCTTAACAGGAATGAGAGGTGGCATCACTATAGATTATAAAGATGTAAAAAGAATAATAAACAATTTTATGCCAATAAATTTGACAACTTACATAAAATGGACAAGTTCATTGAAAGACACAAACTACTAAAGCTTACTCAAGAAGAAATAGATAATTTAAATAGCCATATATCTATTAAAGAACTTAAATTTGTAGCTTAAAAGCTTCCCACAAAGAAAACTCATGACCCATATGGCTTCACTGGTGAATTCTGTGAAACACTTAAGAAAATAATAGGAAGTAATAGCAATTCCACACTCACTATCCAGAAAAAAATGAAGAGGGAATATTTCCCAATTATTTTCTATAAAGCTGGGATTATTCTGATGCCGAAACCAAAGAAAGACCAATTAAGAGAGAAGAGAAAACAAAAAACAAAAAAACTACAGACCACAATCTTTCATGAACATAGATGCAAATTTCTTGATAAAATTTTAGCAAATCAAATCCAATAATCTATAAAAAGGATAATATATCATGGCCAAGCCAAGTGGTTTATCCCAAGGATGCAGGGTTAGTTTGAAACCTGAAAATCTATCAATGTAATTTGCCATATCTTATGAGTGGAATTGTGTTCCTCAAAAAGATATATTGAAGTCCTAATCCCTGGTACCTGTGAATGTGATCTTATTTGGAAATAAAGTCTTTAGAGATATTAACAATTTTGAATTAGTTCATTAGGGTGGGCCCTAATCCAATATGACTGGTGTCCTTATAAGAAGAGAAAAATTCCACGTTAAGACAGAGATACAGAGGGAAAACACCATATAATAACAGAGGCAGAGATTACAGTGATGCAGCTGCGAGCTGAAGAATGCCAAGAACTGACAGCTACCACCAGAAGCTAGGAAGAAGCAAGAAATTATTCTACGCAGAGTCTTAGTTGGAGAATGGCCCTGCTGACACCTTGATTTGGACCTCTAGGATCCAGAACTGAGTAAAAATAAATTTCAGTTCTTTTAAGTCACCAGCTTGTGGTACTTTGTTACAGCAGCCGTAGAAAATTAATATACATACCATACTAAAAAAGAAAAACTACATGATCCTCTCAATAGATGCAAGAAGTACATTTGATAAAATACAACATCCATTTCTGATCAAAATTCTCAGCAAACTAAGAATAGAAGGAACTTCCTCAACTTAATAGAGGCCGTCTACCAAAAAACCTGTAGCTAATATCAGACTTAATGGTGAAAAACTGAATTCTTTCCCCCTAAGATAAAAACAAAGCAATGAGCTCCACTCTCACTCCTATTCAACATCGTACTGAATGTTTTAACTAGTATAATAAGGAAAGAAAAAGAAATCAAAGGCATCTAAATTGGAGAGGAAGAGGTAAAACTGTCTGTATTCATAAACAACATTATTGTCTATTTAGAAAATTACATGAAATTTATCAAAATGTTACTTGGACTAATAATGTGTTTAGCAAGATTTAAGGATATAAGACCAATATAAAAAAACAAATTGTATTTTGATACACTGGCAGTGAAGATTTGGAAATTAAAGTTTAGAAAACAATCACTATTTACATAAGCTCAAAAATATGATATATAAAGACTAAATCTGATTAAAGAGATGCAAGACCTATACATTGTAAACTGCAATACATGGCTGAAAGAAACTGAAGAAGACTTAAGTAAACAGAGATATACTGTGTCATTGATCTGAAGACATCAATGTTAAGACATCAATTTTCCTCAGACTGATCTGTGGATTCAATCAAGGATTCCAATCAAGTTCCCAGTAGTTTTTTTTGTAGATATTGACAAGCGAATTCAAGGCAAAGAAACTAGAAAAGCCAAAACAACTAAGAAAGAAGGAAGTTGGAAGACTTACACTACCCAATTTCAAGACTTACTATAAAGTTATAGTAATCAAGACAATGTGATATTGGTATAAAGATGGACAAATGTTGGATCAATGGAATAGAATAGAGTCCAGAAACAGACCTACACTTTTACAGTCAATTGATTTTCAACACAGATCAATGGGAATTCAGTGTAAAAAAGATAGTCTCTACAATGGTACTTGAACATTGAAAAACTGTATTAGTTTTCTGTGGCTGGTGCAACAGATTACCCCAAACTTAGTGGCTTAAAACAGCACAAATTTTATTATCTTACAATTCCGGAAGTAAAAAGTCCAAAATGGGTCTCACTGTGCTAAAATCAAGGTGTTAGCAGGGATACACGTTCTTTCCAGAGACTCTAGGGGAGAATCTGTTTCTTTGCTTTTTCCATCTTCTAGAAACCACCTACATTTTCCAGCTTGTGTTCCCTGTCCTCCATCTTCAAAATCAGCGATATTGGCCACGTCCACTTCATACTGCCATCTCTCTGGTCCACTCTTTTGTTCCCCTCTCCCATCTTTAGGGCCCTTGTGATTACATTGGGCCCACCCAGATACATCTAGGATAATCTCCCTATTTTAAGATCATCTGATTAGCAACCTTAATTCCATCTGAAACCTTAGTTCCCATTTACCATGTGACCTAACACATCCACAGGTTGAGAGAACCAGGACATAGACATTTTTGAGGAAGAGCATTATTCTGCCTATTGTAATATGCATATGCAAACAGAAAATGAATTTAGATCAATATCTCACACCATATACATACAAAAATTAACTCACAATGGATCATAGACCTAAATGTGAAACCTAAAACTATAAAATTTCTAGAAGATAATGTTTGTGACTTTAGGGTAGGAAAAGATTTCTTAGATTTCAAAGATTTCTAAAGCATAATTCTAAAAGAAAAAAAAAGATACGCTTGACTTCATCAAAATTAAAAAGTTTTGCTCTTCAAAAGACATTGTTAAGATAATGAAATGACAAGCCATTAAGATAAAATATTTGTGATACACATTATCTAATGAAGGGTTGTATCCAGAATATAGAAAGAACTCTCAAACTTTCAAAATAAGGAAACAGACAACCCAATTTTAAAAAATTGGGCAAATATTTGAATAGACACTCACCTTGGCAGATATATGGATGGCAAATAAGTACTTGAGAAGATACTCAAGATCATTTAGTCATTAGGGAAATGCAAACTAAAACCACAATGAGATACCATAATCTATGTCTGTAATTAAAAAGACTTGTTCATATCAAGTTTTGGTGAAGATGTGGAACAGCTGGAACTCTCCTATACTTCTGGTGGGAATGGAACAACCATAGTTTGGCAATTTCTTAAATCATTAAGCATGTACCTAACATAGGAGCCAGCCTTTCTTGGTACTTACTTAAGAGAAATAAAAGCATATATCCACGCAAAGACTTGTACACAAATGCTCATAGCAGCGTTACTTATTAATAGTCAAAACCTGCAAGCAATCCAAAACCCACCGACAAGTGATAGGATAAACAAATTATGATAAATGTATATGATGGAATACTACTCAGTCATCAAAAGGAATGAATTATTGATATACCCACAATTCATGGATGAACCTCAAAATAATTATGCAGAGTGAAAGAAGTTAGACAAAAAAGGGTACATACAAAATTATTCCATTTATATAAAATTCTAGGAAATGCAAAGTAGTCTATATTGACAGAAAGCAGATCAGTGATTGTCTGGAGATGACCAGAGTGGCATACTGGAAGAGAAGAGGTGAGAGGGTGGGATGACAAAGGGAAACAATGAAACTTTTGGAGGTGATTGATACGTTCTTGATTGTGGCAATGGTTTCATAGGCGTATGCTTCTGGCAAAACTTGTGAACTTTAAATCTATCTATGCACTTTATCAAATCTCGGGATTTTCATGGTCTATGAAATACATATGTCACTTTTAAATTTCATAATGCTTTTAACTTTGTAACTGATTCTTTACAGTAAGGAGAAAGAAAGATGGAGAACCATCAGCGGGGGAATCCTTTTCACATGACGCACAGAAGTGTCAGGGTGGAGGAGGGTGGGCAGATGCTCGGGTCCAAGCATTTACAAAACACTCTCACGTGATCTTGACAGACACCTCCTTCTCTCCACCCCCTGTGAAGATGTAAGAGGGAAGCGGACAAAATGGAAGAAGTGTTTAGAAAGGTAGATGTGCCTCGAAGATCGAGGGCTTTGCAGTCTATAGAAACAGTCTAGGAATGAGGTTGTCAGCACCTCCGGGAGGGAGTGGCCGTGGGACTGCAGCATACAGTTGTGGAAGTCAATAAGAAGGAAAAAGCAGTGGCGTGTACTGATGGCTTCTATGCAGAGTGGAGAAGGTGTGGGCAGGAAAGAGGGTGGGGTGGTAAACAAAAGTTCAACATACCTCTGGGCCCCAGGTAACTGATAGAGAATGATGGCATTATTAATGGAAGAAAAAAAAATCTAGAAGAGAAACCAATCTGAGGAAAGATGTGAAAGTGATTAAGTCAAATACTCCGTAGTCTAACCCCTCATTTCATCAATGAGAAAACTATCAACTAGAGTGTACAGTGACTTTCCCAAAGTCACACAGCAGACCCTAGACCTCATGACTCCTGGGGCAGTTTTCCACACTGCTTGACTGTAACCCATTTCCTGTAACCCGAGGAGTCTGAAGTGATGATGGGCCTCCAGGTGGTGATGTCCAATCAGCAATTAGAACTGTCAGCGCAGAGCCGGGAGGCCTCGGGAGCTGGAAATATTGATTAAGGAGCTAGGAGCTGGCTGAAGCAGCAAGAGCAAATGAGATAAAAGGTTTTCTATCCATATCCATTAACTTTCCTTTTCAGACATATTATCCACTTGTATGTCCTGCTTTCTACTCAAATCAAATTGCCTTAGAACCAGCACCTCTTCCTGACTCTCCTGACGTCATTATTCCAGTTTCACAGACTGGAACCCTGGGAGACTTGCTTGGATCATCAGCCTCCTTTACTTCCTGCATCCATACTGTCACGAAGCCAAAGTTTTTCTCTGAGGTGTCGTCCATGGCCCCCTTTCCCTCTAATGCCATCCTAGCCCAGTCTTCAGCTCTGTAATCTTGAATTTCTACAACAGTTTGCCAACTGGCTTCCCCAGGCGAGGTGAAGCCATTACTTGGGGAGGTGGGACGGGGAATAGGCCAGCGAGACAGACAAGTCGTAGGAACATGGTGGCCATGGAGACGAGACAAGAGGGCGTCAGGAGGCAAATGAATCAAAAAAGTCAGATGTCACAGAGAAGTGAAGGGCAGCAAGGACTGAGGCATGGAGACAGGATTTGGGGAAGGGGTAGGTTACCAGGGACCCGAGAGAAAGAGGAGGGTGGACCCCAGTTATAGGAGAGAGCACGTGGTGAGGGAGTACAGTGGAGGGTAGAACCTGACTATAGACAGGACAGGAGCATGTGGTGAGAGAGGGGAAGCAGCAGAGCTGAATCATCTATTAACCAAGTCTTGGCAGTGAAAATATAAAATAAGACAGTAGCTAGACCGGATGGTCAAGTTTCCAACTGTTTTTGTTTTGTTTTTCAAAATGGAGCTAACTATACAGAGTTGAAAGGCACAGCTGAGAGGAAAAGAGAGGGAGAGAAAATTCGGAAGCTGGAAAACTATCAGCATCACTCAGAAACTGGAAGATGGGCAGCCGTCCCTGTGGCAGGGATCGTCTGGCATCCTGAGGGTTGGTCTGCATAGAGGAAGCTGGTGGAAAATATTCAGGCCTCAACTCTTGATTCCCGGCCCTCAGCCCATACTGCACAGGAAATTTCTAACACAAAGCTGTTTCCTTTGTCACACTATTTTCTGTTTAGAGTGAGCATAGGAAGTAATCTGTCCTGTTCTTTTAACAATTCCAAGGGAATGCCAAAACATCCCCTGGTCTTGGCCTTGCTTGATGTACAGTTGTGACAGAACCAAGGTTCTTCCTGACCTCTGCTCTCAATCTTTCCTGCTGCAATTGAAGCCTATTCCTTCTCATCCTGTCTTTGAGAGCAGCAGATGACGGCCAAAAAACTGCCTGTACGAGGAAATCTGCAGCAGGTAATGTGAATTTCCTCCAGATCTTGGGGAAGTTGTCCCCTTCCCATCGACTGTACATCCATGTTCCCTGTCAGCCTTGCCTCTCTGAAGAGATGGGGGCACTCAAAAAGACTAAAGAACATTCAAATATACTCCCGTTTCCACTGATGTTGTAAGAGAAATACCCCTGTGGTTACCTCAGAGATTCAGGTCTGAGGAAGCCAGAAGGAATTCTCAGTTAGTAAGCTACAGCATATCTTAAGCTACCCAAGAAGAGTTACGTGTGTTTAAGAAACGACCAGACCCATAGTCCAGTCAGCCCAGGAACCTCTCTGTGTCACCAAGTGGCCTCAAAGAAGAGTAAAGTTTCCTCTCAAATGCCATCTCAAGAGGCTAGGAGGATCTGCCAAGAAACCCTCAGGGATATGTCTTGCAGCCAGTCACAATCAAGATGTGGAAAAGAAAGTGAGAAACAGAGAGGTTAGATGGTGATAAGGGGAGAGAGAGAGAGAGAGAGACAGAAAGAGATGTAAAGAAAGAATCTCTTCCTGCTAGTCACTTAGAGCAGGGGTCTTATAAATAAAGTTTTATTGGAACACAGTCATGCTCATTCATTTGCTTAATGTCTATGGCTGCTTTTGTGCTACGATGGCAGAGTTGCGTAGCTGTGGCAGAGACCATATGTCCTGTAAAGTCAAAAATATTTGGTATCTGGCCCCTCACATAAAAAGATTTAATGACTCCTGACTCAGAGTAATAATAACATCATAACTTCCTCGAATATTAGTAAGCTCTTTGTGGTTCTTCAACTATTCTTTATGCTTAAAGTTATCTACAGAAACTATTATCCTGAAAGAAACCAAGGCTAGAGCCAAAACAAACAATGGGAAAATTATTCAGAGCTGTAGCTTAGAGAGCGATCAAATCAAAACTGCACCAAGATATAAAAGAAATCACAAAGCTAAAGAACAAATCTGACTCTCAAAAAGACAGCTGCAGATGGAAAATATATGTGTGTGTATGTATATACTACTTGTGTGTGTGAAATACATAAATATATGTATGTGTATTCTCATAAGTATTTATATACATTTTTTTCTGATTAATATTTTGCAATATGAATATCACAATTGTTTCATGGTAAAAGTTGATGACATGTATGGTGCCCAAAGGAATTAAAGGAATTGATCAATGTAATATATGAATAATAATATAAAAATGAAATCTGGAACAGGTGAATTTAGGGAAAGAAAATGGCTTAAGTGTTTCTATCATCTTCTGATATTGATATGAAGGGTACAGGTTTGAAAGTGGTTTTTTTTCATATCTCTGTCTAAGGTGCTATGTAACATGAGACTGAAGAGGAAAAAGGCTGGGAATAAAGGATGAATGTCACCCCATGAAACGTGAAACAGTCATCTAGGCTGTTCTCAAGCTTTTGCAGATAAATTAAAGAGCCGGTTGAAAGCCTCATGTCTCTTTCGGCTCATTTTTTCCAATCTTACCTTCTTCACATTGCTCCTCCCCATATCCCATGAAGCCATCCCACTCTATCTTGTACTGCCTACACACACACACACACACACACACACACACACACACACACACACACAGACACACACACACACACACACAAACACACACACACACTCCATTCCAGGCAGAAGATTCTACTCTTCATTCTTATTTATCCCGCAATCCCTGCTCTGTCCCCTACCCTAAGCTTCTGCTCAAAGGCACAGACACTGCTGGTTACTTACCCAAAATCCAATCTCCTGTGCCTGCTTACTGAAAGAACTGCAATAGTATTCAGGTAGGCATCGTGTCCAGCTGAAATGCTCGCCTTCCCTGACTCCTTTGCAGCTAGGGTAGCCATGTAACTCGTTTCTTGTCATAAGATATGACTCAGTGAAAGTGTGCTAGGAAGTTGGGGAGAGTGTTTGCCCTGCCTTTTTCTCCCACATGCTTCTTGTCCTTGCTCTTTTCTTTTACCTGCCCAATTCACAAACAGGAGTCTTGAGGTAAAGCAGCCAGCCATCTTGTGAGCATGAGGCAACAAAGCCACAAATTACAGATGAAGGAATAGAAAGAGAGAAGAAGCCTAGGACATTGACGACACCTTAAAGCTGCTGTATCCAGCTCTCAGGCTGCTTGTTATGTGAGAATAAAATGCCTACATCTAATTAAGACCCTATAGTCAGGCTTATGTAACGAATAGCCTAATACAATTCATTTTCATACCCATACTCTTCCTTCTACCTCGTAAGTCACTCTTTCCCGACCCCATAGCCAGTTTTTGAAGTTCTATGCTTCCTTCACAGCCCACTTTAAATCCCATCTCCTTCAAGAAGACGTTCCACAACATCTCAAAATAGGGTACAATTAAAATCATTAAAATAACATGCATGTGTCACATCTGCTTCATATCACAAATAATTATGTATGTTTATTCACACATACCCTCACTAGATTGAGACTTGCTAAGGGCAAGGATCCTATTTCACTCATTTTGAGCCCTGCAGCACCCAGCACACTGCCCAGAACAGTCACTCGATAAAGGATTACTGAATTACTTTGATCTGAGAGATGCTCCTCCCTTCCGAAGTGTATATTACGGATCATATGAAAACACCTAGCTTCTATGTGGATAGGGTGGAAAAGCTACCAAATGGGAAAAGAGACTTGAGAAATCCTAGTCATGTTTTGACCATGCTTTGACAGTTCTGAAACTGCACAGCCTGTTCTGACTAATGGCCAAGATCCAAAAACTAAGGTCAAAAGAAGGGACAGGAATGAGATGGTATTTGAAGCCCAAGATTGGGCCTATATACCATCAAATTCAACCTAGAATTAGTATCTGCTAGAGGTATACCCCTATCCACAGCAGTTAATCCAACGTACTGCATTATAATTCCGGTCACACTCCCACTGTTTATTTATTTTTTTTGACAAAAATTTATTGAGCATGTAATATGTGCCAGGATTGGGTGACCAATTATTTCCATTTGTAACTGGGAGGTTTTCAGAGACAAAGAAATTTTCAGTGCTAAAACCAAGAAAGTCCTGGGCAAACTATGAGGCTTGGTTACCCAAGAAGCTCTGTGCTTGATATCAGATGTAAATCAGTAAAATGAATAGATTTGGTCCCTGTCGTATGGAGCTCTACAATCGTGTGGGCTTTATTTGGGGCTTCTAGTAATTACAAAGGTTTATATACTTTAACTATATTTTCAAATCATTCGTGTTAGATATTATCACACAGTAATCAAATCCATCCAACACATCCAGGTGTTAACACCACAAATCTCTCAGCACAGCTGGCTGGCTGTCCATGTGTAGGAAAGATGAAGGACCTTGGACCAGGACAATAAGCAGAAGTTCAGTTCATGAATGCGGTCATTGTTCTGCTGGTTGTGAATTCCAACCAACTTTAATCACAGCCTGAGCCAATTGTCTGTTGTTCTTGGCTCAGCAGGCACATTATATCTTCAGGTTCTCAGCCCTCTTTGTGACACACACTTTGACCTGTCGGGTGGAACAGTGCCTATTTTGGAACAGGAGATGTCAACCTTTCCTGGGGGAACATAGACGTAATCTGACTGTGGCATCTGCTGATGTAGCCATCACAGCTAGCTGGGGCATGACTTTTCCTCCATCATTGTTCCAGCTGAATTCCTTCTATAGCTAGATGCTGGGTTAAAGAAAAAACTCGCCCATTCTTCGGTCAAGGACATGTGGATAACTTATTTCCCCTTTTAAAATGTCAACTCTTCTCCTGATAGATAATATATATTTCTGAACTTAATAATCTGAAGGTGCTATTCCCCCACAGTAGTCACTCACTCAACAAAGGCTGAAGATCCTGTTTCCTCCATTCCAAGAATCAGTGGAATACTTCTTCCTCTATGGTGGACTTGTTCTCTTCAATCACTAAACTTCATTTCTGCTAGGCTTTGATAACAAACACCAATTGGTTTTCTCTGATTGGCTAAACACCATGCTTTGCATTTTTATATTCATTAGCTTATATAAACTACACAACAACTCAAAGTAGATATTGTTATTCCCACTTCCAGATGAAGAAACTGAGCCACAGAGAGGTTAGGGAACTTTCCCTGGGTCACGTATCACAAATGGACAGAGTAGAACTTGAATCCAAGTCTACTAGACTCTTCTAAGAGTTCATTTGATGATCTGGAAGGGAACAGATATGTATGTTTGGAGATAAATGTGAGAAGGACTTCAGGAAGACAAGCAGTTTTGTGTCTATTGACTTCTAAATTTTGCTTGAAGATGGGGCAGGTGAGACTGGCAATACCGCAAATCCGGGAGGAAAGCTGGACAATAGCCGTGGTCTACTGCCTGGCACTATATCAAATGTTCGTTTATAACTATATAGGAGTTTGTGCTTTGAAGCAATAGGGAATTAATTTCAACAAACAAAACTAAAATCTTAATTTCATTTTTATGGCAAAGATGCTTTAAGTGGCCTAGAGTTACCCTTTGGAAAGAGACAGACCAGAGAAGTTAGGGAGTCCTCTCTTTGTTATACCTGTTAGTCACAGCGTTTATTGTTTAACCGCTGGCAATGTTGACGGTCTCAGAGCCGGACCACACCACTACCCACGCCATCCACTGGAGCAGATGGTGCAGGGATCCCAGAACGAGCATTTACAAATCAGGAAAGCGAAACCTTGAGCTATGTATACCCAGTGTCTTGAACACTGCCTGATTTGTAGCATGTGCTTGATAATTTTAGTGAATAAACAAATAAGTGAACAAATAAACGAAGTGATTTTTTTTTTTCAGAAGGTCACACAGCGAGGGAAAAAATCCAGTATCCTAAACCTAAACTCCATCCTTGGTCTACATACATCGTCATCATCTGGGTGAGCCTGGCCAACTTTACAATGGTTATTTGGAAGTCAGAATGAATAGGGCACTGTGCCTGACTTAAGCAATATCAAAAATTTAATTAGAGATGTGGAAAAGATGGAGCTGGTGAAAAGCTGTGATCCAGATGCCAGGACCATTTGGTGTGGTTGGTTTGATTTCTGAAGAGCATCTGCTCCACATCAGCAGTCCCTTTGCACTTCCTTACCATGCACAGTTCACACTCCAAAGTCAACTATTTTTTATCATCTGTGTGGTCATTCACCCTTTTGTTGTCTCTTCCTGCTAACTGTTTAATGTGGCTTCCCTCCTACATTTCTCGACTGCCTGTTCCCACTTGACCCTGTCAGTCAGGTGGTACTCAGGGAATGGAAAGGCACAGAAAGCATTCCAGAGCCAGTGGGAACCGATTAGCTCTCCCTGCTGCTTTGGATGATCCCCATGCCCTGCGTGGATACATGGTACAAGCTGGTTGGACAATCATCCATGGATGGGGGAGCATTCTATACTCAGCTCTCCATTGTCCATGCTAAGGGGACAAAGAGGGTGGGTGCACAGCAGATAACATTTTTAAAAATCAAGGTATAATTTACACCTATTTTAATTGTACATTTTAATGAGATTTTACTTGATATACCCATTTGACGATCACCGTAATCAAGATAAAACACATTTCCAGCATCCGAAAAAGTCCTCTAGTGCCCCTCGCAGTCAGTCTTCTCCTACTATAGCCCCAGTCTGCTTCCTGTCAGTCTAGATTAAATTTGTCTTTTCTGGGGTTTTATATAAGTAGAGTCATAGGGTATATACTCACAACAGTTATTTTTACTCGCCGTGAGAATAGCTTCTCTGATCTCCTTCCCAGGGATGTCTGGTTCATAAACATAAACATAAAATGAGTTTATGTTCCCCACACCCACACTGACTTGACAGGGTGGGCAGAGCTAGGACTTGGAAGAAACCTGACAGGCAAGATGTGGAGGCTGAAGAGAATAATTACTGGCAATGAGAAGAATGTTGGTCCTTCCCAGCATTGGTAGAACATGGCAAAGCCTGTGTGCCCGCTTTGTGCCCTAAACCTGCTTTCAATGTTGCTCAATTCAGCTTCTCCTACACCTAACTGCCTAGGAATTTTGCGCGCTTTGTCTTGAATGGGCACTTTCACTGGAAACTCCTGACTTCCGCCGGGCCCTCTCAGCCACGGAGTCATTGCACCCTCTGGTGTAAACATGGGGATCTGTCACCCCTGTGGTCTGAGGCGGTCCCACCCATGCAGCTATCACCCACCATAATAGCCCTCCCCTGCCAGTGGGTTCCCTAGGCTCCCCTAACCGAGAAGCCAAGTGCAGGGAAATATCAGGCTCCCTCCAGCTGCCGTTAGGTTCATGGATCAGAGGCTGAGCCAAGAGATCGAACACTTGAGGGAGGACAGGAACAGAGAGAAGGGAAACCCCAGAGAAGACAGAGCAAGCTAAACATGAAAGATGAAGAGGTGCAGGACAGAGGCACAACCCAGAACACAAAGCAAGAAGTAATAGAGGGATAGGTTTTTGTTCCATCTAAGAGAAATCCTAAAGATTCACTTCTCTGCCCAAAATAAATAGATTCAGACTCAGGCTATGAGAATCCTTGAAAAGTGGTTAACGTGAAAATGCAGATTAAAAACACACACACACAAAAAAACCTATACACCTCCAGGTGCTGCTCCACCTGCATAATCCCTTTAAACCTCCAGTAACTTCCACCATGGTTATCAAAGTCTCATAAATCTGCACTAGCTTAAAATCAAGAAATATCAATCATGTTCAGGAGCTTAGGGGTAGGGACAGAAAACGGGCATCCCAATGCCATTTAAAACCACAACACAGGCTTTTCATCAAAGTATTGCAAGAAAAGCCAAAATGGAAAACACTCAAGCTTCTGAATTGTCGTTCCATAGTTTCTCAATTTGTTCTTTTTGTTTCTTCTTTTCAAGGGGCAGTGTGGAGGGTGAGGGAGTGTTGACGAGATATTTAGTTGGAGAGCAAAACATTGCAAAGACCTATCTCATTTAGTTCTATTCTTATACACAATAAAACCAAAAACAAACAAAAAGAATTTTGAAAACTATTGCCAGAAGTCATTAGAAAATAGCACTGTTTCTAGTAAGGCACCAACAAAGAAGATGTCTGGCTTTTGTTAAATGATTAATTCATGCCAGAGAGTAAAAGTTATGGATACTATTCTACTAATAATAACAACTACTTTTTCTTTTTCTTTCCTACTGTATGTGCCAGGCATTTTCTGTGTGAAGAGGTTTGGGTCCATTATCTAATTTCATTCTCACGGCAACCCCGTGAGAAATATTATTCTCTCTGTTTTACAGATGAGGAAACTGAGGTTCAGATTATTTAAGTAACTCTCCCAAAGTCACACAACTGATAAATATGGAGCAAAAATTCAAACCCAGAGTTTGCTATGGAAGCCGTGATGCTATCCAAGATGCCATCTCCCTTCTGTGGTGTGATGGACCCTGCCTGCAGTCCACCTGGACGAATCATACAGCACCCTCTGAGGATTGATCTGTTTTCGTTTCAAACCCTCTTTCTTGTCCTTGTCCAGTGACCTTTTCACACCCCAAAGTCTGAGAAAAGTTGTCTGTTAACTGAATCTTTACTCCAAGTTCAGACCACATAGAGAAAATAGTCTCTTGCTTGTGTTGCTTAGTTCAAATTCCAATTTTTCTGTATTGATGTACTACCGCGTGATACTGGGAAAACTTCTGAACTTTAGTCTCCTCATCTATTAAATAAGGATCTATAAACCTACCTACCTCCAGGGTTGTGGTGAGGATTGACATGTGGGAACACAGTCTGGAGACTGCACAGGCCAGGCCATTGCTGGGTCTTATGGTGATTATGGCACCTTAAATATAATAAGGAGTAACAGCCCCACTAAAGTCTAGTTTCACAGAGAAGAGCGAAGGAAGAAGACATTTCAACCACTGGGATGGAGGCCGGAACTCATTTCAAAACACTCATGATTGAAAGACATGCATTTGCGAGAAGGAAAATATATGTCTCTCTACCATCATTTCCCAAACTGTTTTCAAAGGGGCATTAATAGATGCTTCCTCAAAAGGTCTATGGTCAGAGAGATGTGGAGAACACCATACCTCTCTCAAAGAATCACAATGTACTTTGTCTTACTGAAGGTCCTGAGAAGTCTTACCATAAAATAGTTCCTGCTTCCTTCAGCAATTCCTGGCTTACCACAAGAACTTGCTTTAGGAGTTTCCACCTATTAAGAATCTCCCCAAACCCCAGGGAACATAGTTTAGGAGATGCCACTCTCATTAAAGATAGCTCCTCTCACCCACCATCAATGAATACATGATCCACTTTCTTCCCATTGTGACCAATGTTCCTTTGTTTAACGATTCACATCACAGTAAGGAGATTCCCCAAAGCCTGTGAACATGGTTTTACAATACCAGGCTCTTCAAAGCGGAAAGTACACACGGTATACCCCACAAATCTCTGGGTACAGGCTCAGCTGCCTTGGATGAGAACAGAGAGGAATAAGAGAAGGAACAGGGCGTCTCATTTAGCAGCAATATGTATTTAGTGATGCTAACTTATACTAGAGAATTGTCTTAGTTTGGGGTCTTCCAGGAGCCGACCCTGAAACAAGAGTTTAAGAGCAAGTAGTTTATTTGGGAGTTAATCCAAGGAAATACCAGTAAGAGAGTGAGGAAGTGAGTCAGACAGGGGAAGACAGCCAATAAAAAGTGAATTATTAAGCCAACTACACAGTTGACAACTATAGTTTAATCCTGCTGAGAAACTGTAAAACACACACCTCAGAATTATCCCACGCAAGGGATGAGATTGCTGGGATATTTATACATCATCTCTCATCCTCACTCATTGGTTCAAGGAGGCTCTGAAGGGAGGAGGGCAGAGCAGTTAATTTTCCAGAACTTCTGAATTTCCATGTATCTTGGGCCTAGTGATCTTCCAGAGAGCCAGATAAAGTCCCTGGCATCCAGATGCAGACACTGGCGGTTGGAAGATGTCTGGAGGCCATGGACATGGTAAGGCCCGAGGGTCTGCTTCAGTGTCTCTCAGACTTGCCCCATATTTCCAGATGGGAAAACCAAGTTGGAAAGAAGTTAAATCTACCTGTCCCTGAGCAACTGTTCCACGTGTTTTTGAGGTGCAAGGCTGTGACCTTGAGTCCATAGTCCCAGGCCAAGAAGACAATTGGGCAGAGAACACAGATGACCACTTCCTCCTCTTCCCCTGATGCAGTGGCTGGCAATGTTTTTCTGGCTCCACATCAGTAATATTTTTCATTACAAGCAGTGATTTTTAACAGGTGAAGGTGAGGGGAAGCCACATTCCCCCAGAGGTGGTACATGAGAATCCAATGGGACGCAGACTGTGTATTTAAAATACCTATTTACAACTACCTGGCTGCCTCACTATGCCAAGTCCTTGGGGGTAAGTCATTGTGAGGCGTCTTAATAGCAACATAGGATTGACAAATTCCTGATCAGATGAAGTCAATGTGTCTCTGAAACAAGCAACTATTTCAGCTAAAGGCATTGCTTTTTTTCTAAACATGTAAGAAAAGATACAGTGAGGCATCAAAGGAAGTAGTTTTCACTGTGAGCCAAGGATGGTCTGAGTGTTTCAGGAAGTTGGCAAAAGACCAGAATTTGGAAGAAGCTGCAAGCAAAGTTGTGGTTGACCCAACTTATGGTGGTTCAACTTGACACCATCCAGTTAGGTTGGAAGTCAGAGGTTTCCTATTTTGCTTCAAGGAATTACTACTTTCTCTTTCCTTTTCCCCATAATCTCACCTGCTACCCTTCCTCTTTCCATGAGTTCAGCCCTGCTGTAAAACATTTACAGGTGAGGCTAAATTAGGAGTCATAGTGTCAATGATTTATACCAAAGAGAACCCAGTTACTTTGTGTCCACAGTATTCCAAACTGCAGGACCCGAATTACACCTATGGTCTGAACCTCTATTTTATCAGATGCTAGAAAATAAGTTAAACAGAAGGAAAGATAGCATTTTAGGAAGGGCCAGAAGTAGAAGATTACTCCCGGTAAGTTGTACCTCTTTTACTAACATTACATCATATGATTTTTGGCCTTTAATAAGTCATTATGTGTACTCAATTTTCTCTCCAGGCTCCTAAGCATTTTAACTCAAAGTACCTTCTCCTCTGGTTGATGTCTCTTTTGGTGGACACAGCTTCAGGGAAGCAACAACAGTACTGCTTTGCCTGATTCCAACCTCTCCGAGTTGGAACGTCTTTTCACAACTCCCCTAAAAACAATGGCCTGCATACCATCCATGGTGTTAGAGATAATTATGAGGGTGGAAGGGTGGACTTCGGATATTGACTAAGCACCTCCATCCATTCACCCTTTGCCTCTGGAAAGAGAAGAAACTCAAGCCATCTTCACTTCTCTCCAGGCCCCTCATTTGAGCACCACAAGAAGAAATCATATCAATAAGATGGAGACATCCTAACACGTTGAGTAGACATCGCTTAGTAAAGGATGATGTCCCTCTCTCTGCCACTCTCCTATTTCCTCTTCCCTTTGCATTGCTGAAGACGGCGTCTGGCTCACAGTTTTCTTCTCATGCTTGCTGCTGTACACTCATCTCTTTGGGGTCTTGGCCCATGAGGAAGGTCCCCAAACTTGGGTTTATGCTTAGAAGAAGGAGAAGCACAGTAAGTCTCTGGCCAAGCCCATGTGCTCTGGGCCACCTAACAAAGAGAAGCCCTTACCTTCCAAACACAAGCTCAGTGAAGAGTGACTTTCCTTTGTCATTGCTCCCTTTGCATATATTTCCCTTAGGAACTTTGTTGAGAAGAGAGAGAAGACTATGTCCCTTGTTTGGGAATAGGATTTGGGCATTTCCTGAGGTCTCCCAGCCACCTTCTCTTTCCTGCCCCTATGTTTACTGTAAACATTTCAAACATACAGAAAAATTATAAGAATAAAACAATGACTACCTGTATATGCTCCTCCTAATTTACCAGTTGTTAACATTTTGCCACATTTGCTCTATATGTGTGGTGTACGTACATGTATATTTAGGGTTATTTTTGTTTATTGTTATATATTGTTCTGAACCATTTGAAAATAAGTCATAGATATCATAACACTTTATCCCCAAATAATTCAGAACACATCTCCTAAGAATAAGGATATTGTCCTCTATAACCACAATACCACTATTTTACCTAAGAAGTTAATAAAAATTCCATAATATTAAATATACACAGTTGTTGCAAGAATGCCATTTATAGATTTTTTTTTAAAAAAATTATTTTTTAATTTTCACAGTGTGCATGCCTCTAGTTTCCTTGTGGTCTAAGCATGTTTCAACTGTTATAATTTTGCACTAAATTATTAATCTTCTAGATAATGGCTGGTGAATACATTCACATTTTATAGTCTACCTATTTGAGAATGAGGACTGATAACAATTTCGTATTACAAATTGGGCAACAAGGAATCCCTAAGAAAAACAGGGATATTTTGAACATAAGGACTTATAAAGATGTGTTCTTCTAGCTTTCAAACACAGAAAACATGATTTAATTTCCATATTATAACAGATTGCACTACTTTTCAATGTTTGCATTGTTTCTTTGAAATAACATTTTTCTTTTTAAGGTTTTTATTAAAATATAGCTAACATACAATATTATGTTAGTTTCAGGTGTACACAATAGTTATTTAACATTTATGTACCTAAAGAAGTGATCACCATAAGTCCAGCAACCATCTGACACTGTACCACGCTGTCACAATATTATTGACTATATTCCACATGCTGTACACTACATCCCCACGAGTTATTTGTTTTATACCCGGAAACTTGAACCTCTTATTCCTCTTCACCTTTTCCCCCCATTTTTAATTTTTCAATTACAGTTGACATTCAACATTATAATAATTTCCGGTGTATAGCATAGTGGTTAGACATTTATATAACTTAAGAAGTGATCCCCCTGACTAGTCTAGTACCCACCTGGCACTGTACCTAGTTATTACCATATTATTGACTATATTCCCTATGCCTTACTTTACATCCCCTGTGACTATTTTGTAACTACAAATTCAGATTTGTACTTCTTAATGCCTACAACTTTTTCACTCTTCCCCCAACCCCCCTCCCATCTATTACTCCAATAAATCTAGTATCCAATTAGCACCATACATACTTATTACACTATTGTTGACTATATTCCTTGTGCTATCCCCTGCATCCCCTAACTACCTTGTAGCAATCAATTTGTACGTCTTAATCCTTTCCTCCTTTTCACTGATTCCCAGCCTCCTCCCATCTGGCAACCATCAAAATGTTCTCTGTATCTATCAATTTGTTTCTGTTTTGTTTGTTTATTTTGTTCTTTAGATTCCACATATGAGGTCAGACAATTAAGTTTGTGAACTCATCCTAGAAAAAGTGCTACATACCTCATTGCTGAATATCACTACTGTCACCTTCGAAGTACTCCCCTTGGGAAGCTATGCACTGACGCCAGTGCCTAGTCCACCCTTCAAAGCAATTTTGGAACTTTTTCTGGAATGGCCATCAGAGCTGTCATTGTATGACCCTTGATGTCCTGAATGTCATCAAAATGTCTTCCTTTCAATATTTCCTTTATCTTCGGGTAAAGAAAGAAGTCATTGGGGGCCATATCAGGTGAGTAGGGAGGGTGTTCCAACAGTAACAAATACAGTTATTTGTTTACTGGCTAAAAACTCCCTCACAGACAGTGCCCTGTGAGCTGGTGCATTGTCATGATGCAAGAGCCATGAATTGTTGGCGAAAAGTTCAGGTCATCTAATTTTTCATGCAGCCTTTTCAGCACTTCCAATTAGTAAACTTGGTTAAGTGTTTGTCCAATTGGTACAAATTCATAAAGAATAATCCCTCTGATATCAAAAAAAGGTTAGTAACATCATTGCAACAAGTTTGCGAACTTAATTGTCAGACCTCATATAAGCAAAATCACATTGCATCTGTCTTTCACTGTCTGACATAGTTTACTCAGCACAATACCCTCCAGGGCCATCCATGCCACCACAGACGGCAAGAACCCATTCCCTTCCATGGCTGAGCAATATTCCATTGTATATATGTACCACCTCCTCTTTATCCATTCTTCCATCGACAGACACCCAGGCTGCCTCCACATCTTGGCCATTGTAAACAATGCTGTAATGAACATATGGAGGAGCACGTCCCCTGGAAATAGCATTTTGGGTTTGGATAATTACCCAAAAATGAGATTACTTGATCCTTCTTTGTCATTTGTTATAGCCTTTGTTTTAAAGTCTCCTTTGTCAGATATAAGCATTGCTACCCCAGCTTTTTGGGTTTTTTTCATTTCCATTTTCATGAAATATCTTTTTCCACACCTTTACTTTCAGTCTGTGAGTGTCTTTCAATTTGAAATGAGTCTCTCGTAGACAGCATATGTAAGGGTCTTGTTTTCTTATCCATTCAGCTACGCTATCTTTTAATGGAAGCATTTAAACCATTTACACTTAAAGTAATTGTTGATAAGTGTGTTGTTATTGCCATTTTATTATTCATATCTTTGACTTTTTTGTCTTAAAGAAGTCCTTCTAACATTCCTTGTAATACTGGTTTAGTGGTGTGGAAAACCTTTAACTTTTCCTTGTCTGGGAAGCTCTTTATCTGTCCTTCCATTCTAAATGATAGCTTTGCTGGGTAGAGTAATCTTGGTTGTAGGTCCTTGCTTTTCATCACTGAATATTTTGTGCCAATCTCTTTTGGTCTGCAAAGTTTCTGTTGCTAAATCAACTGACAGTCTTATGAGAGCTCCATTGTAAGTAACTAACTGCTTTTCTCTTGCTGCTTTTAAAATTCTCTCTTTTTATTTAACCTTTGGCATTTGAATGATAATGTGTCTTGATGTGGGGGCCTCTTTAGGTTCTTCTTGTTTGGGACTCTCTGCACTTTTTGGGCTTCTATGTCTATTTCCTTCACCAGGTTAGGGAAGTTTTCAGTCATTATTTCTTTAAATAGGTTTTCAATTCCTCACTCTCTCTCTTCTCCTTCTGGTACTCCTATGATGCAAATGTTGGTACACTTGATGTTGTCCCAGAGGCCCCTTAAGCTCCCCTCAATTTTTTGGATTCCTTTATCTTTTTGCTGTTCTTATTGGGTGTCTTGTGCTACCTTATATTCTAAATCGCTAATTTGATCCTCTGCTTCACTAATCTATTGTTGATTCCCTCTAATGTATTCTTCATCTCAGTTATTGTAGTCTTTATTTCTGACTATTTTTTTTTATGTTTCCTATCTCCATTTTTATGTTTCCTATCTCTTTGTTGAAGTTCTCCCTGAGATCACTGAGCATCCTTATAACCAATGTTTGGAACTCTGCATCTGGTAGATTGCTTGCCTCCATTTTGTTTAGTTCTTTTTTTCTGAAGCTTTGTTCTGTTCTTTTACTGGGACATGTTTCTTTGTCTCCACATTTTTGCTGCCTCCCTGTGTTTGTTTCTATGTATGGCTACTATGCCTCCGGGTCTTAGTAGAGTAACCTAAGTTAGTAGGTATCTGTCCTGTGCGACCCAGTGGTTCAGTCTCTCTGGTCTCCAGAGCAGGGTACTCCATGTGTGTCCCTTGTGTGGGTTGTATGTGCCCTCCTGTTATAGTTGAGACTTGACAGCTGATTGCATATCAGTGGGAGGGATTGACCCTCAGGGTGATTGGTTGTGAGGACTGGCTGTGACTACAGTGGAGGAGCTATTGTGCAGGAGCTGACCCTACAGAGCAGGGTTCACTTTAGTGGGGCTCTGGTGACTTCCCAGTCTGCCCTTTGGGTGTGTCATACTTGAAGATTGCTGGGTCATGCTCCAGCCCAATCCAAAGCTGGACACTGGGCCTGCCAGCCCCAGAGTCTCCTGGGAGGGGACCCACTACAGGCCAAGTCTGTGACCTGCCTGGGGCCACCTGGCATGAGCCACAAAGCAATCCAAAGGTGGTCAGTGCCTACGCTGTACTTGGAGGTGCCTTGAGAGGTCAAGCTGCAAACCCAGGCCAGGTGCTGCTAGTGCTGGGCTCAGGGCTGCTCAGCCAGAGGCATGGGACATGCCAAAGCCAGATGTTGCTTGTTTGGGTTTTGTGAACCTTTGAGAGATTTTAGGAAAGTCCACAACATGAGCCAAGGCTGACTGTTTATACAGGAAAGCCACTGGAAGCAGCTTGGGTGTGTCAGAAAATCGGGTGGGGCATGGTCTCAGGGAATCACTAAGGCAGGGAAGATGAATGGTGATAGCCAGTTGGATAGAGACTCAGATATGGTGTCTGCTTGTGTCTGCGTGCAGAGAACGGGAGGGCTCAGCAAAGAAACAATGGCTTCCACCAGCTCCTCCATCTGGGAAAAATTTGCCCCTCTAGCTCTCAATCTGAAGCCAGACACTTCACTTCCTCCCTGTATTTCCCTGGCATCTTTTGAGCTGTTGTCCCAGTGCTGGAGCTCAGAGCGAGTTCATCAGCGAGTAAGTCCATGCACAGTCCCTTTCAGAGGAGCGCCTGAAAGTGCAGCTGTCTTTCGTCTAACTCAGCCACAATCTCTGCTGGTTTTCATAGCCAGGAATTACGGGGACTTCTTGCCCCGGCACTGAAACCCTGGGCTGGGGAGGGGCTGGGACCCTTCAGTGGGGGTGGGACCTTGACAGACAAGATATCCCTCCGGATTTTTAATGGTCACATGTGGGTGTGGAACCAGCCTGTTCCACATCTCTGCCCCTCCTCCCAGTCTCGAGGTGGCTTCTTCTCTACGTTTGTAGTTGTCGGGCCTCAGTTCAGCTAGACTTCAGGTGATTCTCAATAATGGTTGTTCTGTGGTTTAGTTGTAATTGATATGGTCCTGAGAGGAGATGAGCAGTGTTTACCTACACCACCATCTTGACTGGAAACCCCCCATTTATAGCTCTTTTATTGTGGTAAAATATGCATACCATAAAATTTACCATCTTAACTATTTTTAAGTATACAATTCAGTAGCATTAAGTACATTAATGATGTTATGTAACCATCACCACCATTTATCTCCAGAATGTTTTCACCTTCCCACACTGAAACACTACACCCATTAAACACTAACTCCCCATTCCTTCCTCCCCACAGCTCTGGGCAACCACCGTTCTGCTTTTTGTCTCCATGAATTTGACTACTCTGTGTACCTGAAATAAGTGGAATCGTGTTTGTCCTTTGGTGTCTGGCTTATTTCACTTAGCATCATATAGTCAAGGCTCATCCATTTTGTAAAATATATAAGAATTTCCTTTCTATTTAAGGATGAATAATATTCCTTTGTATGTATATACCACATTTTGGTTGTCCATTCATCCATTGATGGCCACTTGAGTTGCTTCTATCTTTTGCCTATTGTGAAAAATGCTGCTATGAACACATATACTTTGGTACATGTGTATTACCTTGAACAGTTATACAAATATCTCTTCAAGTCCTTGCGTTCAGTTCTTTGGGTACATACCCAGAGTAATATTGCTAGATCATGTGGTAATTCTATGTTTATTTTTTGTGGAATTGCCACACTCTTTTCCATAGAGGCTACACCATTTTACATTCCCATCAGCAATGGGTCATTTCTACACATCCTCACCAACACTTTTGTTATTTTCTATCATGTTGATAACAGGCATTCTAATGGGTGGGATCTCATTGTGGTTTTGATTTGCATTTTCTGAATGGTTAGTGATATAGAGCATCTTTTCATGTGTTTATTAACCATTTGAATATCTTCTTTGTTGATATGTCTATTGAAGTCCTTTGCCCATTTTTTAACATAGTATTTTGCTGTTAAGATGTAGGAGTTCTTTATATATTCCAGATATCAATCCCTTATCATATATATGACTTGCAAATATTTTCTCCCATCCTTGGGTTACATTTTCACTGTGTTATTTGTGCCCCTTGAGGCACAGAAGTTTTTAATTTAGATGTAGTCCAATTTAGCTATTTTTTTTTCTTTCACTGCCTGTGCTTTGGGTAACTGCTCGAAAATTTAAAATTACATGTGGCTCACATTATATTTCTGTTGGACAGTGCTGGCCTGGAAGCTTGATTAGATTCACTTTTGGCAAGAATACTTCATAAGCAATGCTGTGTACTATATAATATTAATATATCCCAACAAGAAATTTATAATATCAGGTTGTCCTACTAGCAGTGACGCTGTTTGATCACCTAGTTAATGTGACCTGGATTATAAAATACATTTTTCCCTTTGCAATTTCTAAATAATTTGTGAGACAAATATCATCAAACCTTGATACCAGTTAGCCTCAGAGAAAGCAGCACCTACAGAGCAACACTAAGGATAATTAATGAGTCAGATCCTAAATGCATGACCCTCTTAGGGAGAGCCGTTCAGATATAACTCTGCAGTTTTACCCTTTGATTTTTTCATGACTGCAACAATCAGAAAACATTCCATGCTGTCCTTTCTTACATTCTCCTTCTTAATGGCTGTAAGTAATCAGTAGCACTCACTTGGGCCAGTCATTTCCATTGTAACTGTACCTAAAGCTTGCCCAGATCTCATTTCCCGTCTTGGTACTGGCACTAACCCTCCACTCCTGCATTTTTGAGAGTTCCCAATGGGAGTCTCTCATGCACTCAAGAACCTCTCTCCTGTTTTTCATCTCATTCCCCCCTTTTTTCTGCGACGGTGCTGACATCTGTGCCAACGTTAGTGGCTCTTAGAGCTTCCAGAGCTACAAACTCCCACAGTACCAAAGAAGTCCTACACCCCCAGAGTCTTCCCCGGTTAAAACCATGTTGAGCCTGTGTGAAGTGGGGAAGAAGACCTCTGTAGGGCACTTTCCCTGGGTGCCAACTTGGTGCGCCTTTGCTTTACAGCATCAGTTGTGAAATCACGTCCCTCAGTTTGTCTGAGTCACTAGGACATTGCTGATTATAAACACCCAGTGTCGACACCTTGCTCCCTCCTGATCCCCTTTCTCTTTCCAGGTGCCTGAGAGAAAACACCTTCCCATTTCCTTTAGCCAAATCAGCTCCTGGCACCCATGCCTACTTTTCTTCAGAGGGATATGAATCTCATTTAGGGTCCAGATGGAGCAACTTGTCATATTCTACATTACAGTACCTAAGTAGGAGGAACCACTCGGTGAAATTTCTAAATTTTCTTCTGTATGTTTGTGTGGCCGTGAGCCCAAATGGCTGATGATATTATCAGAGGACTCCAGCTAGGTCTCAAGGTTTATTTCCATATAGATAAAAAGAGATACTTCTGTTGTTATAATATTTTTGACTGTATTTCCTATGTGTACTAGACTTTCCAGGGTAATCACTTCAGAAGTTATAGAAATGTCTAATCACTATGTTGTACATCTGAAACTAATATAATACTGTATGTCAACTGTAATTGAAAAAAAATGTTTTTTTCAAGAGAGATACTTCTGACCCTTCGAGGAAAACCTGATGGACCCAAGGATCTCAGAGATCTAAGGAGGAAGCTAAGATTATGAACAAATGGTATAACATCTTAAACTATACAATTTCTGGAAGAAAACACAAGAAAAGATCTGTAACCTTGGGGTAGGCGAAGATTTCTTAGTATACAAAAAACACAAATGACTGGTATTTAATAAAAACACCAATTTATCTAAAAAAATTAATAAATTGGACCTAATCAAAAATTTTCAATGTTGCTGTTTGAAAGACACTTTAAAAAATGAAAAGTTATGTCACAGAATGGGAGAAAATATTTGCAATACACATATCTGTCAAAGGACTTATACCCAGAATATATAAAGAACACTTATAGCTCAATAATAAAAATACAACAATATAATTTTTAAATGGACAAAAAATTTGAAGCAACACTTCACCAAATAAGATACGAATGGCCAATAAGCACATGAAAAATGCTCAATGTCAGTAGTTGGTGTTGAGCATTAGTCATTATCCTAATTAAAATCATAATGAAATACCATGGCACACCAATTAGAATGAGAAAAAGTTAAAAAGACTGACCATATGAACTGTTGGCAAGGAGATGAACCAACTGAAACTCTCCTACAATGCTGTTTGTAATGTAAAGTTGTACACCCACTTGGAAAAAGAGTGTGGCAATTTAAAAAAAAAAAAACATTAAACATACACCTGTCATTTAATCCAGTCATGGAACTCCTATTTATCCAAGAGAATTAAAGCAAACACAAGAGTTTGTACATGAATATTCATTGCAGCTTTGATCAGAATAGCCCAACACAGAAAACAACTCAAATGTCCCTGAACAAGTAGATAAACAAAATGTGATATAGTTATACAATGGAATACTATTCGACAATAAAAAGGAATAAATTAGTGACATGCCAATAAGATGACCCTCACGATAATTATGTTGAAGGAAAAAAGCCAGACACAAAAGAGTCTATACTATAAAATTCTATTTATGCAGAATTCTGGAAAAAGCAAACTTCCCTGTGGTTACAGAAGGCAGATCAGTCGTTCCGTGGAGCTAGGGGCAGAGGAAAAGATGGACTGCAAACATGCAAAGGAAACTTCGGGGGATGATGGAAATGTTCCAAGTGTTGATTTTTGATTGTGGTGGTGGTATGCACCTGTCAAAGCTCATCGATTTTACAAATTGTATAAATTTGCAAAGTGGAGAAGAGAGGGTTAAAGAAGAGGGGGAGGTGGGAGCTGAAAGCGCCTCACATTCCCAGGGAATGTCAGAAAAGACCCCTTTCCTGAGGTGGGAGGCTGGAAACAGCGTGGCCTGCGTGCCAGGTAGTTATGTCAGAAGAAGAGGGATCTCCCCGTCCATAAGGACCACAGGGGTGATCCGTCTGAGCCCCTGTGAGCCCTGCACACATCCTGCCTGGATGGCGTTCACCTTCTCAGCCCATCTGTCGCTTCTTCTAAGACTCTCTTTCTCCAAGAATTATTTTCTAATTTATCCCTGCCCATTCTGCATTCACAACATGATTTCCACTAAATCATCTATACTTCCTTTCACAGCTCGTTGTAGCCCACAGCTATAAGTGATTTTTGGATGAGATATTACCAAGCATTTGTAAGGAGATGGGAAAATAGGGCCTTTACTCACTGCTGGTGCAGTCACTCGGAAGGGCAATCAAGTACCTTAAAATCCAGCAAGCTGGCCCCTGGGTATACACCCGGGGAGACTCTTCCAGGGAACACATGGAGATACACCTGAGGAAGATCACTGCTGTACCGCTGGGGCCAACCTAGGTGTCCATCGCTAAGGATATACAAATAAAACATGCAGTATAAACAGGATAATGAACTAGATTATTATAAAGGCAACCTCAATTGATCCCAAAAACAGAGCTGAGAGAGAAAAGTGAAAAACAGAATGAGATTCATAGCACTATTCCATTTATGTATTACACACCCACATACAACAGCCTTGTATATTTTTGTAAGGGTGCCCATATATCTAAATAAGGATCTGTCAGATGGATTGCAAGGACTATATTAAATATATTAGAGTGGATGCCTAAGGAGGAGGGCAATAGGATTGGGAATGGTGGATGAAAAAAGGAAGGGAAGGGGAAAAAACTATAAAATAAAAATTTTTTTTTCTTAAAAAGCGAGAGGGTTCTTCTACGGACAGATGATAATATTCCATGAACTGAGAATGGGATTCACTGAAGCATGTGCACCTGAACTCCAAAGGATATAAGAGAGAAAAAAAGTAAAAATAGATGATACATACATACGTACATGCAAACACACATACATAGTTTTTGTTTGTTTTTCATATTCAAAATGAATGAAGTGTTTGCTAGTATGGTGTATTAGTTTCCTATTGCTGTCATAAATATGTGCCACAAACTTAGTGGCTTAAAACATCATATTGTCATACAGTTCTGTAAGAAGTCCAACACAGTCTCACTGGGCAAAAATCAAAGTGTCAGCAGGGCTGCATTCCTTTCTGAAAGCTCTAGGAAAGACTCCATGTCCTTGTCTTTTCCAGGGTCTAGAGGTTACCCACATTCCTTGACTTGCGGCCCTCCATCCTCAAGGCCGGCAAAGGCAAGTCTGGTTCTTCCCATATCTCCAATTCTGACCTTCTCTTCTGCCTCCCTCTTCAGGACTCCTGTGATTATATAGGACCCACCTGGATAAGCCAGAATACTCTCCCTTATCTTAAAATCAGCTAACTCCCCTTTGCCATATAAGGTAACATAGTCACAAGTTCCAGGGATTTAGGACATAGATTTTGGCACCCATCATTCTGCGTACCACACCTGGGCATACGGCAAATAGTGAAAACCACATATTCTTTCTTATAGCAAATCCAGTTATTCAGCCAAATAACAAAAAATGTGTTGAATCCTACTAGGTGCCAGCTCCCTGTGGTAAGAGCTGAGGTTACAGCAAGGCTCAGGGATTGGGGGTTTGGTGATTTTCTCTGCCTTTCAAACAAAATTCCCATTCTGGATTATTTTAGCTAAGGGATAAATTAGAAGCAATCTGATTAAGCTGTTGTCATTACGTTGTAAATGATTGGCCTATGGTAGCCTTCTAGAAGAGACATTTACGTTCTTTTCTAAAGGAGCACCCTAACCCAGTGTTTCTTAAACTTTGCTGGGCATACAAATCACCCAAGAATCTTGTCAAATGCAGTTTTGATCCAGTCGGGCTGGCCTGGGACCTGAGACTCTGTATTCCTGATGGGGTCCCAGGGGATGCTGATGCTGCTTCTCCAGGATGGCTGTTAGCGGTGCAAGGCCCTAACTCAAAGCTCTAATCCTGAGCAAGACTCGATCGGACCCTGCTGTCAATCCATTCATCCATATGAAGTGTTGGCCTCCTCCTAAGAGGTTATGGTAATCAATTGGTTTGCCAAAACAGCACACTTTGTCCCTAACTAAACACACAAAACAAATGGGGCCCTCTGCCTACTGGTAATGGCCTTGGTTTCCCAAGAGGACAGGTTCTAACCAAAACCCACATTCCTCCCCAAAGATATAGAGCATAGTTTTTACAATCCTTGGTATAGTAGTGACTCTCCTGTCTCCTAGACCAGGAATCCCAACACCCAAGGCTTCTACCCACTCAGATGGTGACCCAGTGACCCAGTACCTGGATTTATACCTATTACCGGAAATTAATAAGATTTGAGCTATTTCAGAATTCCCCTAATAGACGAGGTAATAAAGGTTGATAACACTCAATTTATCTCTCTAATGGGGTGGAATTTTGCATTCTTGCTCTTTTGGGGTGGGGTTGGGGGGTGGGGAGGTGGAGGAGAGAGAAGCAGGAGGGCAGAGCAGAAGCAACAGGATTTCTACAGGTAACTTAGATAACATCTATAGGGACTTCTGGCCAGTGAAACAACCTTAGTAATGCTCACGGGCCAACGAGAAGACACATGATTGCCTCAAGGTGAATCGATAATATAATTTGTAAGGTAGGAGAGTGCAAGTTCCTATATATACCGGTATCATGTGGCTGTTAGTGATTCATGAGTTCGGGCAATACTATTTCACAGTACACTTCTGAACACTGATGTACTTTCGTATATGTATGAATTCCCCAGATTCTGTGTTGGCCTCAGAAAGATCTATCAGTTCAGGGAAATGAAGCAGAACTATACCTACAGTTCCACGCCTTCTACTTGCAAAAGTAGGTACATCTCATCTCCTCGGCAGAGCACTGTTATGCTCATGTTATGTTATGTTCCCTCAAGACCTCCTTGAGGAGCTTCCATTTTATGCCATCTGTAGGCCTCCTTCCCACTTTATCCTGGATGGATAGTTACTAAAAACCCTCCTGTATGGCCTAACACTGCTGGAGCTCCCCGACCCAAGCAGCACAGATCCCAACTTGGCACCTCTGTAATGCAGAGTGGTGGTATAAGCATGAATCTCTCCAATACAAAAAGAGGAGACATACTCTGCCTAGACCAGGACTTAAGGCTATCCATTCCTCTAGCACCTAAGCTGGATGTTCCCCGTGAAAGCTGTTTCCTATTGTAGAACAAATTCAGTTGGGGTCACTCTTCTCTCCCACCCTAAGCATTCACCCAAGTATGAAAATGTAGCATTGTAAATATCAAATCATGATATTGTACACCTGGAACCGATATAATGTTGTATATCAATTATACCTCAATTTTAAAAAGTATAGAATTGTGTACGAGGCAGCAGCTTTTAAGCTACAGAGTCTAATATCCATCACTGTGTGGATAAAGGAATAGGAAGTCTAGGTAAGGGAGGATCAAGATCTTCAATCGATCAAGATCAAATAGGCAATGCATGGTAGTCTACGCTCAAAGGCACCTCACAGAAGTTAGTCAGGTGATTTGTTCAAGGTCATATGTCTAGTTGGTGGCAATGGTGGGACTAAAATCCATGTCCAACTATAAGGCTTTTTCCCACTAGAGCTTCCCTCAGCTATAGATAGAACACCCTTCCCCACCCCTGATGGAAAGACACCTAATTATGCATTCACTCATGCCTTTGAAGACACTCACCTTGAGGGCCGAGGGTCAAGGTCAGCTGTGGGGGCTAGGGCAGATGGAGCTACTTGGGAATCAGGCCTAGTCTTTTATCTCACAGTCACATCAGCCTTCCACCTAATCCCGTTTTTATGGCTTAAGCTTTTTCATTCTTTTCCTACCCAGTCCCTCTTTCTACATGTGTGATTACTATCTTGCTATTTCAAGTTTCTCTCCAGCCAGGTAATTCTTCACTCTTTGTCCTAGAACTGGGTTTTCCTCTTTGATTGCATTTCATTTGCCCTGGGGGGTCGGAGGGGCAGTTTGTCTTCCCATCGCTCTGTTCACATTTCACTCAATTCTTCCCACCTCTCCACTTTTCATCATTTTCATACTTTCGACTTCCTCTCTCCTCTCCTTTCCACTTATCTTGGAATGATGGCTCCGGAATTTCTTGCCCTCACCAAAATTGGATGGCTTTTCTCCCTCTGCTTAAGAGGGGAAGAGCTGTGAAAGCCCCAAATGCCATCTTTCATCTTATTTCCTATTTCCAGCACTTATCCTATGTATAACTCTGCCTCCTTCATAGCAGATTGACACAGCACTCTGCTTGCTTCCCAGAATAAAGGCAATTCAAGAACGAGAGGCAAGTCCAAGCTCCGAGGATTCTTCTGCAGTCAGGCGTTTGTTAGGAGTTTTTCTGCCAGCATTTGAGAAGTGTCTCTGCTGGCAGCTGTTCTTCTCTGAGCCCATCTCCCGCTGTCCTGGAAACTCCTTCCACGTAGGATTTTCTTCCTAGCAGGTTTCCCTTCCTGATCATGTCTGGACCAAGCTTATATTAATGGTGGTTTTTATTCCCCTAGCATGCATTGACTATACCATAAAAGATACTTAAACATTTGTTGGGTAAATAAATGTTGGCATATTAAAAATAAGTCAAAGTGAGTTTGTAAGAAACCAATATGGAATTAGAGCTGATCCACATGGTGAAAAACACATCTAAAAATTCACATTTTAAAAACAAAACCCAATTCATATTACACCTAATATCTCTAATTTCCCCTTCACCAAATCATTATAAAACCTGAATGAAGAAACAACATTTACAGAGCACCTTGCATTATTAGGAATTGTGCGTTACTTCAATGATTTCATTTGTTCCACAACCTCTGAAATGAATATAATTATTCCCATTTTGTGGGTAACAAAACTGAGACTCAGGTAGGTGAGCAGCTTGCCCTAAGGAACATAAGCAGTAAGTGAATTCGACCCCAGTCCATCTGCCTTCAAAGCTCACTTTAAAAACCAAGAGTACGTGAGGTCTTGAAACACAGCATTTAAGTCGCACATGATGCCCTCTGGTTCAGCCTGTGTTCCCTTGCCTATTTCTTTCCTGCTGGGCACATAGTAGGTGCTCAAACAAATATTTCTTGAATTAAATTATTAATGTACCCTGTAGACTCAGTTTCTTCACCTGTTATTATTCTAATATTCAGGGCTTGACATAGACAGTTTAGAAGAAACCCAGCATCAAGCTTCAGAAGATCATCAGAAGGGGAAACACGAGTCAGTGTTCTCTGTTTTCATCTAGGAAAACAGATATGGGATGAAACCTTAGTAGGCGGGATTTAGGTTAGAACCAAGAGAAACATTGTAAGATGCTGGACCAGGCCGCTGAGGAAGACAAGATCTTTTGTCTTCAGATCCCCATCTCTCTGGGATAAGCCAGACTCCTGCCTGCTGCGAAGGCTCTGATTTTGCGTGTCTGCAGAGGCACCAGGAGCTGCTATGTTGCATTGGTGGCGACAGTAAGAGGAGGCTGCTGCAGAAACTGCCCTCGTTCGATGGCATCCTCTTCACAGTAATGCAGAGTTGCTAGCTCCCTTGATTGCCCTCTGATGCATAGTTTTAATTGTATCCTTGCTTTTGTGTAGCGAATAGAATCATGTTCCCAAGAGGAGGATCGGGAAAACCTATTGCCAGCCTCGAATACAAATAGGAGCCTGCAGAAACTGCTGCTTCATGGGCATAGGGAAAAGGAGATGAGGGAGGAGAGCTACCTCCAAAGGGGTTTGGGGTGTGGGGTTTAGGCATAGAGGGATCACTGTCCCCCTGGCCTTCTTCTAGGAGTATAAACACCAGCAATATTTTTCATAGGACACAGCCCGGAAATTGCATAGGAAATTGCCTGTGGGGGAGGGTTTATGGGGTGCTGAAAACCTACCATCCCCCCCAAAAAAGCTGTCCCTCACACACAGAAGCTTCTATGAACTAATAACATTGCTGATAGAATTATCTATTGCCTTCCTCAAATTTTTATGCATGTTCCTATACAAATGATATTACACTGTATGTACATTTTGCAATCTGTCCTCTTCAGCTCACGTTGTAGTTTATAAGCCTTGGGAAAGGAGTGTAGTAAAATCCAGCCATTTTACAGTTGAAGGTGACATCAGCTAGAAATGGCAGCAGCAATTGGCACTCCTGGGTCAGCTCCCGGGAGCTTGAACAGTCCTTTCCCACCCGTGGTGTGGGTCACCCATCCAAACAACGTCATGGGGCAGTGGGCGGTGGTTGGCTTTAGGAGGGAAAGATTTTAAAAGGTTGTTTTCTTTCCCTATCTCTCAATTTCTTTTATTTTCCAAATTTCACAATAAACCATTATCACCTTGATAGTCAGAACATTTTATTTTAAATGTTTCTTCTGTCTGCTGCCAAGAAAGCAGCAAGGCATTAGAATCTGAATTAGCTGCAGAAGAGCAAGCTGCCCAGGCTCATCTCACCATGCTTCAGGCTCTTCCTCTGTGAAGTGGGACAGTCACCGGGACCTTCCCGGAGTAGAGACTGTAACACCATCTGTATCATACAGAGAAGGTGTATGGACAGGTAAAACGATAAGCAGCTCATATGTGGGAGATGGCTGAGCTTCCTGGTCCACGTCTGACAGACCCCACCCCACCCACCCCCACTGCAAGCCTCTCAGACGAAGAACATTCATTCGCCTTATTTACGAGCTTAACAATTTAGGCATCATTGAGAACAGATCAGAACTCAGGTATCTTTAGACCCTGACAAAAAAAGGAGCCAAGCTACTAATACTTTCTTTTCTCATTGCTCACTTGCAGGGCTGACTTATTAAAAAGGGGACCCAGGGACCAGTGCCTAGGGACCAAAATACTTTTAGGGGTCTACAAAACTGTTCTAATACACAGTACGAAAGTATGTGCCATATGCCAACACAGTTGTAAAATAAGTTTTCATACTTGTAATGGCGGAAGGGGCCCACAAAGGCAAACGTGCCGAAGGTCCATGAAAAGTCTTAATGGGGCCCTGTTCCGCCTACATCGGCTTAATTTTTTCCAAGCCCTTCTATGAAATCATGAAGGTGGATCATGGATCAGTATGCCTGCCACTTCTGTCTGTTCACTTCTTCATCCTTTTGGTACAAAGAAAATGGAACTTGAGCGTGGATTTTTGGCATGAAAATAACCAGAACCATGAGTTCAAACTGAGACCCCCCACAGCAGAAGCCGGCAGGTGGAGACATATTTAGCAGAGAGGCGAAGAAAGTTTTTTAAATTGTCCACACAAACAACCATTACAACACAGGAAAGAAAAGAAGCAATAACTCTAGGTAATGACTTGGATTTTCCCCTTTTCTTAAGAATGATTATCCCTGATTCCTTAGGATAAGATTTCTGTAAGATGTGAACAGCCCCTTTAATAACTCTGGTTCTTCTTTTCAAATCAGAGTTATAAATAAATAAGTACAATTTGCAAACCATTTGATTATATCCCTGTGCTTTCCCTAGATTCTCTAAGGGGGCACTTACACCACTTTTTGCCTCATTAAATATTTAAATAAAAACTCGAGGTGAATTGTGGGACAAAGGCATTTATGAGGCACATGTTTGGGCACAAGGTAGCACCAAGTTTTAGACTCAGGGACCAGGTAGAACATTTGGTCCCTGCAGACGAGCAATAGAATAATGCAGCAAAGAGAGTTTGGATTTCAAGGGAGGAAGCTGGTACAGAAACCCACAATCTTACTTCATTCCCTTATTCAGAGGCCACAAAGACACAGAACACCATCAGGACCCAGGAAGTAAGCAAAACAAAGCAGCTGAGCAGCCAACCTCAAGTCACAAAGCCCTTGCCTCGGTTTGTTTTAAATACATCATGGAAAAGTTCAAGTCACCCTTAAATACCCGTAGTATGCAAGAAAATACGTCGTTTAAATCCAGAACACTTTGTTTATGAAATCAGGTGATTTTTCTTTCCACAGTTTTCATCGGTAGACAGAGAGCACGGCACCAAAGGGTGTAAAGGAGGTGTTCAATAGCCCCAGTGCACAGGAGTTTGCAATGTGTTTGGGAAACACGGTGGAGACTTGCGGTCCGTGGATCACAGTGGTAGCGGAACGGACGTGCTGAATGGCACAGGAGGGTCCCTACTGTAAGTTCTGCAAGGCAGCCAAGAGAAAGGCTAATCTTCGAGTGTCATTCAGGATCACAGGAAGCAGATAGCACACTCAAAGGATTTAACTAAAAGAGTTTAACCCAGAAAATACTGACCGAGGTGTGGGTGGAGTTAAGTCAACGAATCCAATGGAGAACTCAGAGACTAACAACAGTGGGCATAGTTACCACGTTGAGCCCGAAAGGGCAGGGCAAAGAGCGAGGTCACAGGAACCCCCCTGAGAGCTGGTGCCATGGAAGAGGGGATGCTGGATGGGAGCTGAGGCTGCAGAGGTGATGCAGGACAGGAAGCTCAGGGTCAGCGGTGGGGAGTAAATACCCAAGCAGTGGTCCCCTGCTGACACCTCCCACAGGCCCAGCCCAAACCCTAACTGGAGGAAAGGGAGCCAGGAGATGCAGTTTGGGGGCACAGATCGGGAGAGAGAAGAGTAGAGAGTGGGCGTAGGGTGACAAATGAAAACTAGCCCAGCACACAGGCTGGACACTTTGCTATGGGCTTTAAGAGAAAGGGAAGATTTCTTGGCATAGAAATGGAAGGTAGAGAGCATCTTGGACAGAGGAAGACATGCATGTACAGGAAATGGGAAATAATTTTTTTTCAGCCAGGTAATATGTGCAAAGTGCATTTTCTTAAGAAAGGGCAGACTATAACATTCTGGAAGCTTGGAGGAATAGACCTAGAGCAGGGTTTCTCAATCTCAGCACTATTGTCGTTTTGGCCTGTCTGCCAAAGAAGAAAAGAGTGTGTTTTCTTGGTTTGTTTTTTTGTTTTTCCCTCACAAAGACACATTTTGCGGTAGGCAGGATTCTAACATGGCCCCAAGATTCCAGTCCCCTGGTGTGTGTGGCCTGTATAATCTCATCCCTTTGAGTGTGGGTGGGACTCACAGGGATAGGATGGGATATCACTCTCATGCAAAAGGAAATTTTCAGATATAATTAACGTCCGCAATTGGCTGACTTTGAGTTCCTAACAAGGGAGCTTATCCTGGGTGGGCCTGACCTAAGCAGGAAAACCTTTAAAACAGACAAGAGGCAAGAGCACATGCACCTTTGCTGAAGGAGGAAACCAACAGCCATGTTGTGACTTGCTGTGAGATGGCCACTTAGCTAGGACCTGAGGGTGGCTTCTAGGAGCTTCTAGGAGAGTGATCTCTGGCCAACAGTCAGCAAGTAAACAGGGACTTCAGTCCTACAACAACAAGGAACTGAATTCTGTGACAACCCGTGAGCATGGAAAAGGACCCTGAGCCTCATACAAGCCCCAGCCCATGCCTAGATTTTAGCCTGGTGAGTTCCTTAGCTGAGGATCCTGCCCCATGGTCACTGAGATCATAAATTTGTGTTGTTTTTAGTTGCTAACTCTGTGGTAATTTGTTATGCAGCAGAAGAAACTAATGCACGTATGAAGAAAAATTATGTCCATGGGGTAGATTGGCTCCATAAGGAGACTGACAGCCACACCTCACAGCTGAGCCCCAGAAATGTACAGGGCCTGGGCAGGCTCCCCCTTGTGGTAAAACCATTGCCACACCTCAGTCCCAGCTTCACCATTACCCAAGTAGCCCATAGGATGGGGCCCCATCTTACTGTCTCCTATGAAATTGCAAACGTAAGATCTGGGAAAGGGAACGACAATATAAGTCGCACAGGATAAGACAAACTTACTTTCTGAGCTGAGATGGTGGTGGCACTAAGGCTAGTCAGGATTTCCACCCCTGGTGCCAGACTGTCCTTACTTGGCCAAACACAACATTAGCCCCTAAGATACAGCTAGCAAAGCTGAAGGGACACTGACGTATCACTTCTCAGGAGGGGCTCATGGAAGCAAGAAGGAGCAGGAAGAAAGAGAGGAGGAATAAAAAGGAGAATTTTATTCAGTGAACAAATATTTATGGTGTCAATTATGTGTGCAGACCTGTTCTAGGCCCCAGAAATACACAGTGAATAAAGCAAAAACCCACGCACTCCAGTGAGAGAACACAGACAAATTAGTAGAACAAAATTTTAAAAGTACATAGTATGTTGTGTTAGTAAAGCAAAGGAAGAGTTGGAAGGTACGCTGCTATTCAATTTTAAATAGAGGGGTCAGTAAAGGCTCCCTCAAATATACATTTGAATATAGACCTAAAAGAACTGAGGAGTGGACCATGTGGCTGTTTGAGAAAATCATGTTCCAGGCAAAGGAAATGCAAGTGCAAAGGTCCTGAGGCAGTAGAGAGCCTTCTGTCTTTAATTAAAATGTGTTGGGGTGACCATTGTCAACAAAACGACATAGGTTTCAAGTGTACAATTCTATAATACATCATCTATATATTACATTATGTGTTCACCACCCAGAGTCAATTCTTCTTCCATCACCGTATACCAGGGGTGCCAAAAAAAATGTATACAAGTGGACACTTTAGTCAATGTTGCTCAAGCAGTAGTTTGCCATAGTCAGAGGTGTCTGGATGCTGATGGAAACCACTTTGAGCACCTCTTGTAATTACAGAAGTCAAACGTGACTTGTATTCATCTTTTGTTATTGGTATATATTGAGTATTACAAGCTTAATAGTTTCCTTTCTTAAAATGTGTATACATTTTTTTGGCACGCACTATATTTGACCCCCTTTACCATTTTCTACCACGCCCCCCTTCCCCTTTACCCTCTAGTAACCACTAAACTTCTCTCTATATCTATAAGTTTTTGGTTTTTTACTTGTTTGTCTTGTTCCTTTGTTGCCTTCAGTTTTATATCCCACATATGAGTGAAGTCATATGGTTCTAGACTTTTTCTGTCTGACTTATTTCACTTAGCATAATAATCTCTAGAACCACCCATGTTGTTACAAATGGCAGTATTTCATCTTTTCTTATGGCAGAATAGTATTCCATTGAGTATATAGAGACCACATCTTCTTTATCCAATCATCTATCGAAGGACACTTTGGTTGCTTCCATGCCTTGGCCAGCATAAATAAAGCTGCAATGAACGTCGGAGCACATACATCTTTACAGATAAATGTTTTCAGATTTTTTGGGTAGCTACCAAGGAGAGGGATTGCTGGATCATATGGTAATTCTGTTCTTAATTTTTTTAGGAACCTCCATACTGTTTTCCATAGCAGCTGTACCAATTTACATTCCCACCAGCAGCATATGAGGGTTCCGTTTTCTCCACAGCAAGGAGAGGGCCTTTCTTATGAATAGCAAGACAGTCAGTGTGGTGAGAGGGAAGTGAGGGAGAAGAAAATAAGAAAATGAAGGGTCAGAGAATTGAACGCCTTGTAGATACTGTCTTTTACTCCAAGTAAGATGGGAGTCACTGAGGAGTCTAACAGAAGAGTGACATGATCAGTCAGGTTTTCAAAGGATCACTCTGGTAGCTGTGTTGAAAACAGACTATCAGAGGGCAAGAGTGGAACGAGGGAGACAAGATAAGAAGCCATTGCAGTGGTCCAGGTGAGAGAGGAGGTTTTCTAAACCAGGGTGGTGGTGGTGGAGGTGGAGAGAAGTGCTCAGGTTCTGGATATCTTCTGAAGACAGAGCCAGCCATTTTCATCTGATTGATTTCAGGTGTGACAGAAAAAGCAGCTAGGGATAATACCAAGGTTTGTAGTGTGAGCAACTACAAGGATGGAGCTGTCATTGGCTTATCTGGGGAAGACTGGAGGAGCTGGTTTGGAAAGAAATATCAGGAGTGCACTTTGGGGCATGTTAAATTTGAAAAGCCTATTTGAACACCTAGGGGTGCCATCAAATAGACACTTGGATATTGTAGTGTGGGTGTGGGGACAGAGCCCCAAAAAGCAGTTTCCAGGCTCTCGGCCTCACATAGAAAGGTGCTGGCTCAGGTAGTAAATGGCCATCAACTGTGATCAAATGGCCATCAGCTGTGGCTGGTTGGCCGTCAGCTGTAACCAGTGAGCCATTGGGCACTAATATAACTGCCGTGGCTAGGCTAGCAGCAAAAGGGGAGCTAGCAAGAAGATGGTGGCTGAGTCTGCAAGTGGCGCAGTGAGGGTTGAGAATTGTGTGGCTCCTGTTTCCTGTGTCTCCAACCCAGCCACCAGCCAGAATATAGTGGTATGACGCCCCTACCTATGGCTCCGTGGGTGTTCCTTTTTGGCCTCACCATGTCCTGCGTTCTTATGTGGGGAGCGAGAGCAGAGACACCGCATGCCTCCCCGCACGACAGTGGGTTTAAGAGAAGGATTGGGGCTGGAGATATAAATGTGGTATCTAAAACATGAGACTGGATGAGATTTAAAAGGGGGGGGGGAGTGTGGATAGAGAAGAAGTCCAAAGGTAAATCCTGGGACACGCCAACATTAAGGTATCAGAGGGAGAGAGGAACAACCAGTGTCTCAGTGTGAGCTGCTATAACAAAATACCAGAGGCTGGGGGCTTAAACAACAGAAATTTATTTCTCTCAGTTCTGGAGACGGGAAGCCCAAGATGAAAGTGCTGGCAGATTGGGTTCCTGGACCCACATCAAGGTTTGCAAACCGCTGCCTTCTCGCTGTACCCTCACAAGTCCGAGAGAGTGAGTTCTGGTCTCTCCCTCTTCTTATAAGGGCCCTAATCTCATCATAGGGATGCTACCTTCATGACTTCATCTAAACTAACTCCCACAGGCCCTACCTCCAAATGCTATCACGTTGGGAACTTGGACTTCAACATACGAATTGGGGATGGGGGACAGGGGGCACGGGGGACACAAACACTCAGTCCACAGCAACTAGAAAAAGAAAGATTGAGAAAGAAGGGCTGGTGAGGAAGGAGAAAAACCCAGAGAGCGTCATGTCCTGGAAGCTAAGGAAAGAGTTTCAAGGATGAGAGAGTGACCAAGGCCAATGCTGCCGAGAGGCTGAGTTGAGGCCAGGGGATAACCTTTGGTTTAACATCATGTCACTGGGATCTTGACAAGAGTCGTTTAAATGGAGTGATGAGCATGAAAGCCTGATTCAGGTGGATTCAAGAGAGACCCGGGGAGAGAAATTAGAGGTGGCAAGTACAGACAACTCTTTTAAAGAACTTTGCAGCAGAGGGAAGCACAGAAATGAGGCAAAGCTGGAGGGGAACATGATGGGAGAAGTTAGAGCATGTTTGTATGTGGATGCAAATGAGGGGGAAACAAAATAATGAAAACATACAGTCAGTTCTCAATTACACAAGAACAGAAATAGTGTGACCTACTTGATGTGTTTACTTTAAAAGATTTTATGTAATATCTGAAACATATAAAAAAGTGCACGTAAGCCCTGAAACATAATAAATACCCACAAAACCACCATCCACACTAAGAGCTAGTTCACCAATCACATCTAGGTGCTCTTCCCTCTCCCATGCCCCTGCTCTCAGAAGAAAGCAACTTTCCTGAAGTTTGGGATGATCACTTCCTTGTAAAGTCATTCTCATTCTCTTCACTATATTCTGTCGTATTTATTGACCGATAGATCAAGGATAACCTCACCTGTGCCCCTCAACCTGCCCTCCTGCAGACACATTAAACCACTTCACTCAGACAATATCATGAAATTCCTCTTTTTTATTTAACCTGCCACACTAAAATTCTGTTTTTCATCTTGCATCTCCAGCTGGCTGCTGCTTTGCCGGAAACACCCCTTCTTCTACATGAAGATCATTATTCCTTCCTGTCTGTATCATTTACTGTGCAGGCAGGCAGGAAGAGACCAGCACAATCTCTTCCCTCAGGCACATACAGAACAGACACCAGTGGCCTTTTTCTCCTGGAAGATACACCTACAGCCCTCAAACTTCTAAGGCACACACTGCTGGATAAGTGCCTACACCAAAGCTTGGTAACAGGAAAGCAGGTGATGGCCAGGGGTTAGGTTTCTTTTATCCCCAAATCACTGGTGGGCTAGTGGCTTTCCCCAGATCATCCAGAATTCTCCAGGTGTGTAAGAACCTGCAAGACTTTGACAAATGCCAACAGACTGGGCCCTTTACGAATGGACAACAGCAGTCTCTGGAAAGCCCTCTGCATACATAAACCAGCTCTCTGAATTGTTCACTGATGCTTGAAATTGCTTCAAGGAGAGACAATGGCTTTCATCTTACAACTAGAGAAACCTTTGAAGACCCTAGATGAACTCACTGATTTCGACTAGTGCACAGTACTGTACAAATGGATTGAAAGATAGGATTGTGCAATGGGCACCTTTTTTTAAAAAAATGGGTGTAACTGATAAAGTGTGTAACAGAGAAAGATGGGGCTTTTTCTTGCTTCCTTAGGAGCTTAAAAAAAGCAAAATCTTGAATCAGAAGACCTGGAGTCATATTTGGCCCTCCTGCCAGCTATTTGACCAGGCAAGTTTCTCAAAGTTTTGGGCCTGTTTCTTATTTCTAAAATGAATGTAAATACCAACCTACAGAGTTACTATGAGACTTTGATGCCATTCTACAAGGTGAATATTTTCCTTCTTTCTCTTGTTGGCTTGGGCAACTGGAGCTCTGCTCCGATCCACAGGAACTCTGTCCCCTTTCTTAGCATTACAGAGATGAAGGAACCTAGAACCACAGAACGGTGGGTTCAAATCCTAACTCTATTACTTAACTAAATTTATTTGGGTGACATTGGTTGATAAAATTATATAGGTTTGAAGTGTACAATTCTATAATACATCATCTGTACATTGCATTGTGTGTTCACCACCCAGAGTCAACTCTTCTGTCACAATATATTTGACCTCCTTCACCTTTTTCTGCTTCCCCCCTACCGTCTTTTCCTCTGGTAACCACTACGCTGTTGTCTGTGTCTACTCTGCCATTGCTAAGTGTGCTCTTAGGCAAGTTACTTGACACCCCGCCCTGTTTCCGCCTCTGTAAATGCAGATACTAACAGTGCTTGCCTCAGGGGTGATCACAATTAAGTGAGTTAATACGCGTCACGCACTTCGCAATCCTTCTGGCAGAGCCACAACAACAACAAGAAAAAGCCCTGCAGAAGTGCTCGCGACTGTTATTCCCAAGGGCTCCTCCTCACCTGCCCCCTTTCCTCCATCCAAAAGATCATTTTAAGCCCCTCCATTTCCACTCTCTACGAAAGCCCACTGTGAATTCCCATGCATTCCCCCAGGTTTCCTAAGGCCCCACCCCCATCCTTAAACCACGCGGCCCTGTTGTCCTCCCGCCACTGGCAAACCCCCAAGCACTTCTCGGTCTCTCCCAAACCCGCCTTGGCGGGACACTAGTAACCTAGACGCGGTGGGAGGTAGTGGCCGAGCGGGGAACGGCGGGGTGATACGGGCGGGCGGGGAGGGCGGGGCCGCGGCTCTGTGACGTAGCACCGGGCTCCTGCAACGCGGTTGCCAGGGTGCAGCTGCGCCGGGGTTGCCAGGCTAAGGTTAAACGCTAACAAAGCGTGGCCTCGCCCCGCCTCTGCTGTCGCTCCGGGCCGCCGCCGGTACCGCCCTTTTTCCCCGCCCAAGCCCAAGTTTTGCTGCTTGCCGCGTGTGAATAGTGCCTCTGGATCTTTCTCCACACTTCTCGCCTGAGGCCGGGCGCGAGTTGTCACCTGGTGCCAGACAGCTCGTTTGGGAGCGAGCTTCAGGTAGCAACCCCGAAGGGGAAGTGGAGGGAGGGGAACCCTGTGAGCTCCCAGAGGGCTGCACAGGTCGGAGGGAAGAGTCCTGCCATGAGCCCACCTGGATTCTGAATCCCTGTTCACAGAGCAAGAGGAGAGGACAGTGATCTGTAAGGGAACATGACCACGGATGATTATTGCGCTCTGCCCATACCATATGTATATTTTGTACCCAGAACTGTTTTATGATTTCTTACATAGAGGACAGTGATTTGGAAACAACAGAATGTGGGATCAGAGCCCCCACTGACTAGCCAAACCTCTGCTTTTTCATCTGTAACGTGGCTATAAGAATACCTATGGGGAGGATTGTCATCAGGACCAGTGGCCATGACTAGCACTTCATAAACTGCCATCATTGATTGATTTTCCTAATATCTGTTGAGCACTGACTGTATTCCAGGCACCCCGCTAGGCATTGGGGATTCTATACTGAGCAGAAATTGACTGGCCCTGCCCTCAAGTTTACAGCTCATGGGGGGAGGCAAGGTGTTAATCAAAGAATCATGCAAATAATGTAAACTTGAAGCCAAGTGTTGCCAAGGAGAGTTGGGTAAGTGGTGCTCTGAGAAGGGGCAGTGGAACTGACAGAGAACTCAGGGAAAGCGGAGCTGAGATCTGAAGAACCTGTGAAAAGGCGGGGAGTGCATTCCAAGCAAGGCTAACCTTGTGTCCCAAACCTACCACCACCTATTCCAAACCCAGACAAGTACATACAGTTGCCTGGTCCTGGGTTCTAAGACCTCTTCATAGAAACTGCCTCTGAGATCCTGGTGTCTGGAGCCTTTCATTTGTGTAGCTGGAAACTCTCATATAACCGGAGGCCTGTTTAGCCCACACCAGTAAAACCAAATGAGAAATTTCAGAAACAAATCTATATTCCATATTTGATTAGATCTATATTCTTCAGCACTCAGCATGTATGTGTTGGCCAGAATTCCACGTTGGGAGGGATGTGGGTTTCAAAAAGAGGAAATCTGTTGAATTTTAAGAGCTGGGGGGGAGGGAGCTCAAATGGATAATTGAGGAAGGTCTACTATACTGAGAGCTTTAAGAATGGAAAAGAATTTTACAAAATATTGGAATCTAGAATGTTAAGGTAGAATGGACCTTTCCCCACTTCTTTTATCTGATGTGAACAAATGGTCCATATTACTCAAACACAGAAAAGTTGGGCTTTGCAGCCTCTCCAAACTAAGGAGCCTATGGTTCTAAGTCTCTGTGGCTTAAAAGTACATGGAATATGCCAAAAAATTGGACAATCTACAATAAGTGGATAAATTCCTAGGAACATATAATCTTCCAAGATTAAATCAAGAAGAAACAGAAGATCTGAACTGACCTATTACTACTAATGAAATCAAATCAGTAGTCAAAAAACTCCAAATAAACAAAAGTCTTGGACCAGATGGTTTCACAGGTAAATTTTACCAAACATTCAAAGAAGGATTAACACAAATCTTTCTTAAACTATTCCCAAAAACATTCAATAGGAGTGAAAGCTCCCAAGCTTATTTTATGAAGCCGCCATTACCCTGATTCCAAAACTAGACAAAGACATCACAAAAAAAGAAAATTATAGACCAATATCCTTGATAAACATACATGCTAAAATCTTAAACAAAATATTAGCAAACCCAATTAAGCAATACATTAAAAATATTATATACTGTGATCAAGTAGGATTTATTCTTGGGATGCAAGTTTGGTTCAAAATCTGCAAATCAATTAGTGTGATAAACCACATAAACAAAATGAAAAAAAATCATATGGTCATATTAATAGATACAGAAAAAGCATTTGACAAATCCAGCATCCATTTAGGATAAAAACTCTCAGCAAAGTATGAATAGTGGGAACACACCTCAACATAATAAAGGCAATCTATGACAAACACACAGCTAACATCACACTCAATGGGGAAAGCTAAAAGTGTTTTCCTTAAGATCAGGAACAAGACAAGGATGTCCACTTTCACCACTTTTATTCAACATAGTACTGGAAGTCCTAACCAGAGCAGTCAGACAAGAAAAAGAAATAAAAGGCATCTAACTTGGAAAGGAAGAAATAAAACTATCATTATTTGCAGATGACATGATGCTATAGAGAGAGAACCATAAATATTCTACCAAAAAACTATTACAACTAATAAATGAATTCAGTGAAGTAGCAAGATACGAAATTAATATTAAGAAATTGGTTGCACTTTTTTAGCATCTGTATACATGTTTATTAACTTTAATGTTTACACAAAATATATAAATGTTTTTGGAATCTCAGAGTTCTTTGATGATTATAATATCATTTTCAAATAAACACGGTAGAGACTTAAATATTATATCATTCAGATTATTTTTTAAAAGGTATGAGCCTCTAATAGATCACTCCAACATAATTGTCCGTTAACTATAGCAAAACTGGGGTCCTAGTAGGTGTCAGAACTAGAACAAATAATCCTCAAATTTATATGGAACCACAAAAGACCCCAAATAGCCACAGCAATCTTGAGAAAGAAGAACAAAGTTGGAGGAATCCCACTACCTGATGTCAAACTATACTGCAAGGCCATAGTAATCAAAACAGTATAGTACTGGCATAAAAACAGAAACATAGATCAATGGAACAGGATAGAGAGCCGGGAAATAAATCCATGCAGATATGGTCAATCTATGACAAAGGAGGCAAGAATATACAATGGGGTGAAGACAGTATATTCAGTAAGTAATGTTGGGGAAACTGGACAGGTACATGCAAAAAGAAAAAAAAAAGAAAGAAAAAGAAACTAGACCACCTTCTTACACCATATACAAGAATATACTCAAAATGGATTAGAGACTTAAATGTAAGACCTAAAACAATAAAACTCCTAGAAGAAAACATAGGCAGTAAACTCTGACATTGTTCTTAATAATATTTTTTCTGATATATCTCCTCAGGCAAGAGGAACAAAAGAAAAAATAAATAAAATGGGATTTTTATCAAACTAAAAAGTTTTTGCACAGCAAAGGAAACCATCAACAAAATTAAAAGACAATCTACTGAATACGAGAAGATATTTGCCAATGAAACATCCTATAAGGGGTCAATATCCAAAATTTATAAAGAACTCATAAAACTTAACACCAAAAAAAAAAAAAAATCCAATTAAAATATGGGTAGAGGACCTTAATAGACATTTCTCCAAAGAGGACATACACATGACTTATAGATATATGAAAGTATGCTCAATCAAGCACTAATCATCAGAGAAATGCAAATTAAACCACCATGAGCTATCACCTCACACCTGTCAAAATGGCTATTATCAATAAATAAACAAATAGCAAGTGTTAGCGAGGATGTGGAGAAAAGGAAACCCTCATGCAATGTTGGTGGGATTGCAAAATGGTGCAGCCATTATTGAAAACAGTATAGAGGTTTTTCAAAAAATTAAAAGTAGAACTACCCATGATCCAGCAATTTCACTTCTGGGTATTTATCCAAAGAAATCCAAAACACTGATTCAAAAAGATATATGATGCATCTCTATGTTCATTGCAGCATTATTTACAATAGCCAAGTTGTGGAAGCAACCTAAGTGCCCATCAGTAGACAATTGGATAAAGAAGATGTAGTACATATATACAATGGAATATTACTCTGCCATATAAAAGAATGAAATCTTACCATTTGTGACAAGAGGGATTGACCTAGAGGGTATTGCACTAAGTAAAATAAGTTAGAGAAAGACAAATATCATATTTCGCTTATATGTGGAGTATAAAGAACAAAATAAACAAGCCAAATAAGCAGATTCATAGATACAGAGAACAAACTAATGGTTGCCAGATAGAAGGGGTTCAGTGGACTTGGTGAAAAAGAGGAAGTACAAATTGATAGTTACAAAATAGTCATGGGGATGTAAATTACAGTATAGGGAATATAGTCAATAATATTGTAATAACTATGTATGATGCCAGGTGGGTACTAAACTTATTGGGGGATCACTTCTTGAATTATATAAATGTCTAATCACTAAGCTATACACCTGAAACTAATACAAACTAATAATGAATGTCAACTATAATTCACAAAGAAACAAAAGTACATGGAACTCCCGAGAGTATAGGGGAACTTGAGTGGAGAATTTGACCTGCCCCTCCTTCAGTGTTCTCCATTTTTACTGTGGTGCCACCATCTACCTGGTCATCTATTTCAAAGGGTAGTCTCAACAGGCACCAGAGCCTGCTGGGGTGACCCACTCATTGTGGTAAGCCCCCTGCACAGCAGCCCATAAGCTGTGGACATGGCCATACCCACAGCCAATCAGCCTGAGGGTGAATCCCACCTACTGACGTGCCAATAGCAACCAAGGCTCAACTATAACAGGAGGGCGCACACAACCCACATAAGGAACACTCCTGGAGCACCCAGAGCAGGTGACCAGGGAGACTGTGCCAGGGCGCCTACTACATAAGGCTACCTGGCCAAGACTGGGAGACATAGCAGATCTCCCTCATACATAGAAACAAACACAAAAAGGCAGCAAAAATGAGGACACAAAAAAACGTTCCAAATAAAAGCATAGAAGAAAACTACAGAAAAATAACTAAATGAAATCAAGGCAAGCAACCTACAAGAGACAGAGTTCAAGACAATAGTTATGAGAATTTCAACAAAAAGATAACAAGCATAAAAAAGGATATTGACACCATAAAAATGAACCAGTCAGAAGTGAAGAATAAGATAACTGAAATGAAGAATGCACTAGAAGGAATCACCAGCAGACTAGATGAAGCAGAGGATCGAATCAATTTGGAAGACAAAGTAGCAGAAATTCCCAATTGGAACAGCAAAAATAAATAAATAATTTTAAAAAATGAGGATAATTTAAGAGATCTCTGGGACAACGTCAGTCATAACAACATTTGCATCATAGGGGTACCAGAAGGAGAAGAGAGAAAGCAAAGGATTGAGAACCTATTTGAAGAAATGACAGAAAACTTTCCTAACCTGGTGAAAGAAATAGAAATACAAGCCCAGGAAGCACAAAGAGTCCCAAACAAGATGAACCCAAACAGGCCCACACCAAAATACATTATAATTAAAATGTCAAAGGTTAAAGACAAAGAGAGAATCCTAAAAGCAGCAAGAGAAAGGCAACTAGTAACTTATAAGGGAGCTCCCATAAGACTGTCAGATGATTTCTCAACAGAAACTTTACAGGCCAGAGGAACTGGCACAAAATATTCAACGTGATGAAAAGCAAGGACCAAAAACCAAGGGTAATTTACCCTGCAAGGCTATCATTTAAAATCAGAGGATGGATAGTTTCCCAGACAAGAAAAAGCTAAAGGAGTTCATCACCACCAAACCAGTATTACAAGGAATGTTAGAGGGACATCTTTAAAATGGGTGGAAAAAATCATAATTATGAATACATAGATACAGAGAACATTTTGATGAACAAAGCTATCAACAATTACTTTCAATGTAAATGGATAAAATGCTCCAATTAAAAGACATAGGAGGGCTGAATGGATAAGAAAACAAAACCCTTACATATACTGCCTGCAAGAGAATCACTTCAGATTGAAAGACACACACAGACATAAAGAGATAGAAAAAGATATTTCAGTAAAATGGAAACAACAACAAAAAAGTCGGAGTAGCCATATCTATACCAGACAAAATAGACTTTGAAGCAAAGGCAAAGAAACAAAGGGAGAAAAACAAGAGTCAAAGAAGGACCCAGTAATCCCACTTCTGGGTATTTATCCGAAGAAACCCAAATGCTACTTTGAGGGGACATGTTCATCCATATGTTCATTGCAACATTATTTACAATGGCCAAAATGTGGAAGCAGCCTGGGTGTCTGTCGATGGAAGAATAGATAAAGAGGAGGTGGAACATATATACGATGGAATATGGCTCAGCTATGAAAGGGAATGGGTTCTTGCGATCTGCGATGGCATGGATGGACCTGGAAGATATTTTGCTGAGCGGGGCATGAGACAGAGAAAGACAGATGGAATCTGATTTTGCTTATATGTGGAATCTAAAGAACAAAATAAATAAACAAAACAAAAACAAATTCATAGATACAGAGAACATTTTGATGGTTGCCAGATGGAGGAGTGTTGGGAGTGTGGGTGAAAAAAGGGGAAGGGATTAAGAAATACAAATTAGTTGTTACAAAGTAGTCATGGGTATAACATAAGGAATATAGTCAATAACATTGTATATAGTCAATAATATAGTCAATATCTATGTATGGTGTCACATGGGTACTAGATTTATTGGGGTAATAAATGGGAGAGGGTTGGGAGGCAGGGTGAAAAAAGTGAAGGGATTAAGAAGCACAAATTGGTAGCCACAAAATAGTCATGGGGATATAAATTACAGCATAAGGAATATAGTCAATAATATGGTAATAACTATGTATAGTGCCAGGTGGGTACTAGTCAGGGGGATCACTTCTCCTATTATATAAATGTCTAACCACTATGCTGTACACCTGAAATAATATTGAATGTCAATTGTAATTTAAAAATTAAAAAGGAGAGGAGGTGAGGGCAATAAGTGGTCCAGATTTTCAGGTGTAAAACAAATGAGTCCTAGGGATGCAGCACGGGCAATATAGTCAATAATATTGTGATAGCTGGTACGGTGTCAGATGGCTGCTGGACTTATCATGATCACTTCTTTAGGTCTATAAATGTTGAACAACTATGGTGTGCCCCTGAAACTTATATAATATTGTACGTTAGCTATATTTTAAATAAAAATCTTTTTTAAAAAGTATACAGGAATCACAGACATAAAGAAACAACCATGACCCTTCAGATAGACCATCCAAAAAAGAGACAACCTCCCAGGAGCTTGTTGCAGAGGGTGTGACCACAGTTCATTGTGTCGCAGAAAGAAACATCAAACCTGTAGAGAATTTTTATAAGACTTTATTTGAATCAAACTGACAAAAATGCCAGGGAGCAAGATCTCAAATACTCCAGAGAATAACAGTTTTGCAGCTTGTTTTATACGTTTGAAATTAAGGAGGGAACATAAGGAAGACTGGAGAAAGCAAGGCGGGGATTGGATGGCAAGTTAGTTAACAAGATTATGTGCTCTCTTGAGGGTTCATACCCCCTTCGAGGGGTATTACTTCTGGTATTTCAAAGGTATTAACCTAGATGCACAAGAACAATAGAGCTGGCTTAAAACCTTTCACTAAAAAGATACATGCTTGACTAGCCACCTTGACCCCTTCCTCCTCCAGTATCTCTCCAGGGACCTCCGTTGAGGAAGCTGAACATTATGCCATCTGACAAAGGAAAAATATTTTAAGGGCCTAGTTCTGTTTTTGCTGAGGAGGCAATGAAGGGTGAATGTGGAGCAGAGAGGCAATAAATTGATAACAGGAGCATCACGCTAGCGATAAAGTCTCATTGTCAGGCTCTAGTGCTTAAATCCTCTAGTGGCTCCCGATCGCATTTCATATGAAATTCGAAAGACTTCCCATGGCATACCGGCCCTTTTATATTCTGGTCTTGGGCTACATTTCCAGCCTTAGGCCCAACCACTCCCCCTTTGTCTACTCCATAATTACTCAGTTTCCTAAATTCACCATGTCCTCTGACACCTCCACACCTTTATCTAAGTAGTCCTAGCCACAAAGAATTTCCTCCTTGCTCTCATTGATAAACAGTTGCTAAGTAAGAACCTACTCTGTAACTGACACTGCTCTGGGGGCCGGGGATACAGCAATGAACAAACAGGCTTCCCCAAATCTGTGTTCAAATATCGTAACCCTTTGGAAAATGTTTTCTGACCTCCTTCTCCTACCTCCAGATGAGTTAGCTGTCTCATCGAGGAGTATCTGTTTACCTATATCTACTTCAGACTTCTTGACACTTATCATACGCTGTTTTAATTACTGATTTTCCTATCAGTCTCTTCTACTTGCCTCTGAGCTCTCTTAGGGCAGGGTGTGTGACTCATGTAATTCTATATCCCCATATCCAGCACTAGTCCTGACACACAGATTTTATTAATTATTTGCCCAGGATCACATAATGCGTCAGCAATAGGCCCAGGTCCAGAATCCTGGTCTCCTGCCTCATTGTTAAGAGTGCTTCTTCTTAGCTAGAGCTTAATCTGCCCTAGTGGATCTCTGAAGGACAGCAGTGCAGTGTTTTTGTGTTGGAAAAGACAGGTACAATGTTGAACATCATCAGGAATGGTAAAGGAAACAGGACAGAAACATAGCCCTGGTCTTATATTGAAAACTCTGATGTATTCATCCCTCAGAGTCCTTTTATACTTTGAATCCCTGGATCACAGGAATGCTATAATGAAATCAGAAGTAGAGAGAACAAGTGAAAGTTGAAAATGATGTGGGAATATTCTGAAAGCTCACTCTGAAGATTAAAAAAAGAAAGACTGCCATATAGTTATGAAAGAAAAGGTTACGGTGAGCCCAGATTTGTAGGCCAGATCACAAAGTCAAGGGACGTGACACACATCTGTTAACATGGCAGTCTGTAAATGGTAGCCCTGGCCTTGTGGACCATGATATGAACATGGGGAAATGTTTGAAATAAGAGCATGGCTAAGTTAGAGGTAATTGGTAATTGTTCACTTGCTAAATACTAAACATATGGAACTCATGACCTCCAAGAGGTGGTACTAGCATAATATATAAACAATTTGAGGAAAATTTCTAATAATAGAGCCAAAAGCTACTACTCAAAAACAGGAGAAGGTCAGGTAGGACTGCTCTTAGTAATATTGCTTTTGGCATCCAAATGCTGGATTGGCTTGGTCACGAATTGGCCCAGGGTAGAAAAAGAACCAGACTTCTGTGAAATAAAGTTGGAGAGGGAAGATAATATGAATAAGATAAATTGTGGAGAGCTTGAAAGTCAGACAGGGAATCATTTTGATGAGAAAAGAAATGAAAATCCACTTAAGGATTTTGAGAGCGATGTGATAATATGAGTGGTTAAGACATTTTATCTGGGAAAACTAAGTCTCAATTTTCTGACATTGAGAAAATGATTATAATATTCAAACCTACCTACCCATAGATTGTTGTAAGGATTAAATGAGATAATAAATGTGCAATGAGTGTTTTAATCCTGTTTTCTGCTGGGTATGCTTTCATTCTTTGCAACTGTATGGAATATGGTTAAAAAGCCAATGACCACATTTCCAGGACAAAAAATTAGGATATATTCTGACAAATCATTTTTGTTCTATTTCAAGGTTCTAAAAATGTACTTTTCGTGATGCAAATGGGAATATCCAGGATATTTCAATGATTTATGGGGACCATCATACATATTATAATATTTGAAGCTGGGGTTGTCCAAGAGAAAACCCATTATGTGTAATTGCCTTATTCAGAGAGGGGTAGTATGGTATAATGTGGAAAGAACAATGAAGGAGACCTGAGTTCTTGGTTCAGCTTCAACATAAACTGCTGTCTTGTGCCAATTACTTCACTTCAAATCTCTCATTTGTAAATTGAAGATATTGTAAATCAAATTAAGCCTTTCCAAAAAAAAAGGGGGGGGGGATTCCTTTTTACTTTCTTGACAGATTTTTTTAAAAGTTCATCAGGACTGAAGTGGGAAATGAAAGAGAAGGATGAATCAAAATGGCCATAATATACCAGACTAACGCATTGAAAGAGTGAAAGAAGTTGGTTTTGGATGCTTTTATGGGAAAGGGGAACTGGTAGATATGGCTGTGGCATGGTCGAGAGTTTACAACTGGAGATTTGGGAGTCATCACCATAGAACTGTGCCTAAATGCCCCACCAAAAAGCCTCTACCTCCAGCTAGAATATAATAGATTACAGGTGCTCAAAGCTCCCACTGCAACAACGAAAAAAAGCTAGAAAAATCATTTTTAAAAGCATTGTAAAGACATCAGAGAGGTTTAGAAACAATGAGGACTAGATTAAAATTTCAGAAGGATACAGAGCCCTTCCAAGGTCAGCTGATGGTCACAAGCCATTTTCTTCCCTGGGGATATTTGCCACATTTGGATGTGGATTCAGGATTGTACTTGGCCCTTGCAGAGAAACTTCATTGGGATATAGTCAGTCAGCACTGGCATGACAGGTTAGAAATGTGAGGCACCCAAACACACTTTAGTTTTTTACAATCTGACATATAATTAAAAAACACTGGGCATACATAGAAGCAGAAAAATGTGTCTAGAATCAAGAGGAAAAAGATATCAGAGAGCAGATCCACAGGTAGTTTCAACCAGTGGAGTTATCAGACATTGACTCTGAAATAACTACAAATATTATGTTCAGGAAAAATCAATGGAACAGATGCATAAATGGAAAAAATGGAGAATTTCAACACAGAAATTGCATCTATTAAAAACTCCTGATATTCTAGAACAAAAAACACAATATCTGAAATTAAGAATTCAGTGAATGGATTTAACATCAGTCTGGACAGCAGAAAACATGATTAGTGAACTCAAAGACAGGTCTATGGAAAATATCCAAACTGAATTACAGATGGAAAAAATGGGGAAAATAACAGAGCGTATGGTCTAAAACAGATATAATTAGAGTCCCAGAAGGTTAAAGAGAGAGAGGATGGAGTCCCAAAATGTAAGGGTAGAGTCAATATTTGGAGAGTAATTTCAAGAACTTTCCAAAACTGATGAAATACATCAACCTACAAATCCAAGAAGCTCAGCAAGCCCTAACCAGGAACACCTGGGCATGTCATAATTAATCAAAGTAATGAAAATCAAAGAGAAAGAGAAAGTCATAAAACCAGAGGAGAAAAGAAACATTACCTCCAAAGGAGCAACAAAAATACATTTGGCTTATTTTTAACAAACTATGGAGATCAAAAGACAATGGGAATTACATACTTAAAGTGTTGAAAGGAATTAGATGCTAACCTAGAAATTCTATACTCAGTGAATGTGTCATTTTAAAAAGAAGGGCACAATAATACATTTCACATAAACAAAAACAGACAGATTTCTTCCCCAGCAAACCTATTAAAAGCATTAGAGTTCTTCAGGCTGAAAGAAAATGATCCCAGAGAGAAGTAGGGAATTTATGCTGACCATTAGAAAAGGAGAATACATGCGCTTAAATAAGTAGATAAAATAATTTAATATTGACTATTTAAAATAATAATTTCATATATCACAATAATGTATGTAGAAATAAAATAAACGTAACAATTGTACAAAGGGTGAGAGAAGGATATTGAGTTAAATTGTTCTATTACATTGTTTTGTACACCTGAAACTAATAAAAAAATGTTAAAAAATAAAAATAATAAATAAATAAATTGTTATAAGGTACTTTCATTATTCATGAAGTAAAAGTATTAGGGTAGACTTAATAAATTAAGGATGCAAGTCATAAACTTTTGGGTAATTGGTAAAAGAATAATAAAATAATATATAACTAAAAAGTTAATAGAGGAGAAAAATTAAATAGTAAAAAATATTTAATTGCTTTTAAAAGGCAAGAAAAGAATAAACAGATGACAGAAAACAAAATGATTAAAAAAAACATTAAATGTAAATGGACTAAATGATCCAATGGACAGACAAAATTTTCAGAGTGTATTTTTCTAAAGCAGTTTACAAAAGACACATTTGAACAAAAGGACACAAAAAATTTGAAAGGAAAGTTTGGAAAAAAGTATACCTTGCAAAAGTTAAACAAAAGAAAGCTGGCAAACCAAGTTGACTTTAAGACAAGTAAAACTAGACATAAAAAGGGGCATTTCATTATGATAAAAGGGTTAATTCAATAGGAAGATTTTTTTAAATCTTAAATATGTACACACCTAGTAACAGAGCTTGAAAATTTATCAAGCAAAAATGGAAAGAACTAAAAAAAGAAATAGACAAAACCACCTCATAGACGGAGATTTTAATACAGCTCTCTCAGTAAGTGATAGAATGAGCAGGCAAAAAAAGTAAGTGAGAATATAGAAGATTTGAACTACATAATTAAACCTCTTGAGACATATAGAACATTAAACTCAACAACTGCAGAGTAAACATTCTTTTCAGATACACATGGAACATTTACCCAAATTTATAACAACTATTTGAGAGAAAAAATATATAGCTTATAAAACAAACAGCCAGGGACTAAGCTTTAAAAAAAATACTTCTACAAAGTGATTATGGAGACAAAAAAGAACAAAAATGAAAAAGGAACAGCACAGAGTTAGGACAAGCAAGACTCTATAACCATTATTTAATGGAGCAAGGTGTTTCGTGAGAGAGTTATAAATTTCTCAAATGCAATACAGAAGTCAAGAAGAATAAGTGTTATGGGGAAAATCACTAGATTTTGCAGCCAGCAAAACTTTGGTGATATTTATATTTGTGAAAGCAGTTTCAGGACAATCATCAAGATGGGAAGCCTTATAAGGGATTAAAGGAAGGGGGAATCAAGTGGAGAAAAAAAGGAGTTAATCCGTAGGTTGCTTGGAAGTTTTACCATGAAAAAGAAAAATAGAACTTTGGAAAGATAATAAGGTTTAAAAAAATTTTTTTTTAAAGAGGTGGCCAGACTGTGCCTATTTGATGGAAGAGAAGGTGCCATGGAGGTAGAAAAGATGAAAAATTTCTGGAGAATGTAGAAGAGGTGATGGTCAAAGTCTGATTCCTTAGGTCTTGGACAAGACAAGGACTTAAGAGCTCAAGAGGTAGAGCGAAGAATATGAGATCAAAGAGATAGAGTGAGGCAGGCAAAGGATGGCAGTGTGAATTTGTTCTGACACCCTTGATTTCAGGTAAGAAATGATTTCATCTCCTGAGAGTGAGGACAGTAGTTGGGTGGGATGCAGGCTTGAGCGGAAAGTCAGTCACAGGAGATTAAGAAATAGAATCATGTTGCAGGGCGTGGGGGATGGCAAAGTTCACTGAAGAAGCAAGAGCAAAGGAGCTGCAGAGCAGAGGTGATGCAAGGTTGGAGTGTGCTGCACTGGATGATATCTTAAAGATGACTATTATGTTGTTACAGTTATATAAAATAAACATAGAGCAAGACCTACAGAATAACCTGGGTCCAAATGTGATTGCCAATTAGATGAAGCCGAACTTTGATATATGCCTACTTTTCTGGTTCTTTCAGACTGACAGTTTATCAGCAATCTTACAATCTGCGAATCACATGACCATCTTAAAACTTGTTTGCACTTTGGTGTTTTATAAGTATCAAATCTTAAAGACCCCTGCCTCTACCAACCCCAGCAAGCAACTTTAATACTCATGAGAGAATCCCAGCTCCTATTTATAAACTAATACAAAGTTACACTGCTTTACCATGCTGCCTCAGTAGGAAAGTTAATGGTTAGCTAGATGTTCCTATTTTTTTTCTCTTGCCTCCCATTTTCTTTGGAAAGTAACAGGTGCTTTTGGCCTGTGTGATATTCTGTGAACTCTGCAATCAAAATCTCTCTGCAATCAAAAGTTTATCTGCTTTGCTAATTTATCTCAAACTTTCTTCCTGGCTTCTAATCAACACTTGAGTTATTTAAATTAGAAGCTAATCAATCGTTCCCTTAACAGCCAGTTTTTTTTTTTTTTTACAATTCACTTTCTAAGGCACATTCCTTTTAAATTATATAAATCTCAGATTTTACCAGAAATTGATTTCAATAACCACCAGAATCTTTTCTATAACACATTGTCTTAAAAGATTGAAAAAAAGGTTAGAAGTTTTTCAACAGAAGTACTTGCCACTACACTGTACAGCAGAGTTTATTTGTAAAGCACATGAGGGTAAACTGTAGGGTATTGGAGATCTATATGGAGCTCATGAAAAAAATTCAACAGATACATCACATAATTATAATAAAACTAAAATACAGAGTAAGAGTGAAGATATTAAATGTTCAATTTGAATAAAACTTCCAAACATTTTTAAACTTTTTAAGGAGAAATCAAGCTTGCTTTCTTACGATGAGTTTGCTTTAGACTAAGTTTTATGTTAAAATGACTACATGCAGTTCCTGACCAAAAATTTTTAATGATGCTCTCTTGAAATTCTTTTAGTCACCATCAGGAAGAAAGTTGGCCTCACAGATGGGTCTTAACAAGTGGTAGAAGGGTATTTATTGATTTTTCTCCAATTGACAGAAATTCCTTTCTCACTATTATCCAGAATTTGGATGATTTGATCTTTCTTTCATTGAAATTCTTGTGATAATTTGAATGGATTTCTAATGTACTTGAACTTTTTTATATCATGTATTTCCAAAAAATGTGACACTTAGCAGATGTTTTACCACTAGGCTTCTTTAGGATTGAAGTTAGAATATCAGTTAACCCCTCCACCACCACTACCACTGAACTACTTTATAACCTCACATTTCCTTTGAATTCATGAGCATTGTTGGTATACTGTACTATAGTTTCACATAGTCCTTGCAATTTTGATTAAATTCATTCTGGTACTCAAAAAGGTCAAGTAAGCCAATTTTCTGAAGACAATAAACTCTCCTCAACAACTCTGCATTAAGGATCAATGACATTTTAAAAAATTCCTCTTTTAGCTCCGAACCTCTAGGAACAAAAACACCTTTTATTTTGATAGGTAACTTGGTAGGAAACATCAGACTGTTTCTTTACATAAAGCTGAAAACAGACCAACAGAAGCATAGTGGCTTGGATTTTATTAGTAACATCGTTTATTGTAGAATTTACATCTACAGGTGAACATATAGAAGAGAGTTCTTTGTGGACAAAACAATGTCTTCCTTGCATCTCAGGTGTTCAGAACATGGAGAACAGACATGAAGTCAAACCTTCCCAGCTTCCTGTCATCACAGCTTTCCTTCCAGTACAGAAACGGTCGTACTTGTATAATCCAGAAAATCTTACTTGTTTTAAAGTATTTAGTCACTACTCCAAATACCTCACCCTGATTAGGTTTTGTTTGTTTGTTTTGATAATTTTTGGTAAAAACAATATTCTTCCAAGCATTCCATCTCCAGGGATTCTAACTAGTGCTGTTAACTGAACATTATTACTAACGTGTGTAGCTTAATCGCTCTGCAGGCCAATGCTCTGATTAATTAGTCTTGTGGAAAGTGTCATCATTGCATCTTCTAATAGTTTTATTCCAGAGTAGCCCTTTTTATATTTCCTTTACTTCATTTGGTCTCAAACATGGTCATTTCCCAGGCAGGTTGGTGAAACGAGTGATTCTATAATTGTAAGAGACATGTTTGACTTTAGTTCTTAATTATGTGACCTTTTAATTAGCTTTTTGAACCCAATCTGATGTAAACTACTGTTGTAGCTATAAACACTGTTGTAAATGGTTTCATAAAACAGCGGTTTTCAAAGCATGGTTGAGGGACTTCTGAGGATCCTTGAGACTTTGTGGGGTAAGAGTCCATGAAGTTAAAACTATTTTTGTAATAATACTAAGACATTATATGTCTTTCTCACTTTTTCTTAAGAGCATACAATGAAGTTTTCCAGAAGCTACATGATGTGTGATATCAGAACAGATTGACTACAAAGCAGATTTGAGAATCTATCTCACTTTCTTCTGTTGAGTCAGACATTAAAAGATTTGCAAAAATGTAAAACATTGTCTCATTTCTCATTATGGATTTCTTGTTTCTGGAAACTATAGTATTTTTCATAAAAATCTTACTTATGTTAACATGTAAATTATTTTGACTTTAAAAAAATAAGTATTTTTAAATTTCTGAAATGATAAATATTGGTAGAGAGAATCCACATGTTAAAAAGTTCTTTAGGGTCCTCAGTAACTTTTAAAAACGTAAAGGGTTGCTAAGGCCAAAAATTTTAAGTAATGCTCTTTTAAGAAACTCTGTATAATATAGATGTGTTCTGTTAAGGCTCTGGCATAACTTACCTGCCACCATTTTTTCATTTGATAACTTTTCTATGAAAATAAGACATTTAAGCAGACAAAGAAAAAAAAAATTATTGGGGCAACAAATCCAAATTTGAAATAATCCTCACTATAGTGCCTAATAAGGGACTGAACTTTATATTTTTGACTACTGTGTGTCTTGTGAATCTCTAAAAAGTATTCAATTATAATTAGATATTAATAAAAATTGTTATATTTAGCTCTAAATCATACTTTTATGGTGGGAAACTAAATAACATGTTAAGTACTAAAGGAGACTCTAGGTTTTTTTGACTACAACATATCAATTTTCAAAGAAAATGAGGTCCATTTTCTTAAGATATTTTAAATCATAATTTTTTTTGGAAAAAGCAAGCATTTGATAAGGGAATTTTGGAAATATTATCATTTAATTTAATAATTAATCTGCTAGATTTTCCACAAAATATAAATATTACACTCAAGTATAGTTAAAATATTTTGAAAAATATTTTTCATAAGATATTAAAGGCCTACAGTCCTTTATTGAACCAATTAAATTATTTTCCATTATTATTTGTTTTTAGAAGGAAACTTTACTTCTATAAACAAATAATGTCATCAAAATGTCCATTAAGAATCACATTTTGAATATTTTACATCAAAGCCAAGAATAAATACATATATAAATCAAGTCATAATCTTAAAAATAAACAAAATTATGTTTTAGTAGAGACAAGTGATGATGGTGATGATGACGAAAACATCATATACCTTCTTTATTGGCAGAAAATAATGTGAAAAATAAGAGCAAATTAAATCAAAGAACTACGTATTTAAAAGACATATTTACAAAAGTCTGTCTCCATAATATATTGTCATTAAAACAGTAATCAGAATTATGGTTTTAACATGACGGTCAAGGAGGAAAATCCTACATAAGCATCTCTGCTGGCAGATACTCTGTAAAAAACCTTAAGCACAAAAACAATAATTACTGAAATCTGGAAGTTTACTGATTGATCCAAACAGTCTCTAAACATAATTTCAACTGGTATAAATTTGTGAATGGTTGTAAATTTTGTATCACTATAAAAAGTTGACAGCCATCAATCTCTTGGGCACACCTCTAACGCCTTCCACCATGACCCCTCATAAGAAGCTCAGCTTTAGAGATCTATAAAGGTAGAATGGGATGAAACAGCAAAGTGTGTATTGCAAATATTTGATGATATCCAAGTCTTCTAGGAAGGCCTATCGCACCGTATGGACTCAAGATGAAACTTGAGGGTATGTAGGGTTTGAATAGATAACAAGGAAGAGGAAGGGCACTTCAAGTAGGCAGCCAGAATTAGTGACATCCTGAGAGAGAGAGAGAAAAGCATGATAGAATACTATTAACAATAGATGAGGAAGTGTTAACCTTTGGACACATAACTGTTTGGAAAGGGGCCAGAGTAAACTATGTGTTGGAAATTTGTGTTGGTAAATACTAACAGAAAATTTATAATTTAAAGCTATGTGTATAAATCATGGAGAACCTTGAAAGTCAGGATATGATTACAGTATTGTGAGCAGGGGTCTCTCACTTATTAAAAGCAGTATAGAGGATAGTTCTGTACACACTAGAAAGAATAGACCAGAGAATGACCAGAGACTGGGATACCAGTTAGGAGGCTGCACAGTAGTTGGTGAGGGGCTGAGCTAGAGTAAAAGGAGTGGAAACAGAGAAGAAGGGATGAATTGGGGACACATTTCAAAGGAAATATCAATGGGATTTAGTGACAGATTCAACAGGTTGAAGAAAATGGATGGCCCTAGGGCTTTGATGCCAAATGACTGTGAAAATGGCAGCAATATGTTCAGAAACAAATTTGGGAAGGAGACTTCTTTGGGAGATGGAGAATCAATTTTTGTGGAGCTGTGTCCTAGGCACAGTAGGAAGTGTGGCATGGGAGCACAAGTGAGAAGTCAGGGATGGCAAACAAGTATAATCAACATAGTTCTGTGGTGGATGAAGCCATGAGAGGATGTCAGCTCTCCCAGAAAAATGGCAGAAAGACATAAGCTCAGAATACTGAAGCCTCAGCTTTGGAAAGATTGTGAACTCTAGCATAGCAGGAGGAAAGAGGAAGAAGAGTTATGGTGACAGAGGAGGAGAGGAATGTAAAAAAACAAGAATGTTGTATGCCATCAAAGAAAAAGAAAGCCTCAAGAAGGAGAGTCATTTTTTAACAGACTGCTTCCTGCGTCAGACAGTGTATTCAAATCCTGCCTCTGTCACTTATTAATTACATATCATTTCAAAAGTTTCATTGTCACTCTTAGTTCATCATCTGTAAAATGCTGATAATATAGTCTACCTCATAAGTATATTTTGAGGATTTAGTGAGAAAAAAATGTATACAAAATACTTTACATAGTATCTGGCACACATCAGAAGTTAGCAGATGTAGCTGATGACTTTTAAGGAAACAACAGAATATGAGCAGAACAAAATGCAAGAGGTTAAAGAAGAACTGAGCATTGAGAAAAAAAACATAGATGTGAAGAATGTACTAGGGTATGGATTCTTTGGCCAAAAATGAAGAGAGATCACAGAATAGTTGCTAGAGAGGCAATAGGGTGAAATAAAGGCTTTGCTTAAGTTTGGTCTATACTTAGCAAGGATTATCATCGTTAGTGTTGTCATGGAAACCTATTTCATTAGGGTTGTGACATTTTGTCATTTACATGAGGTCATTTGAGCCTTCAGAATAGAAATCAAACAATTGCACAACTAAAAGATCCTGTCCAAATATATGTGAACAGTGAAAGGGTGCAGCCTTTGTGAGAAACAGTATGATGGTTCCTCCAAAAATTAAAAATAGAACTATCATCTGATCTAGCGCCCCCACTTCTGAGTATATACCCAAAAGAATTGAAAGCAGGGACTCCAACAGATATTTGTGTACCTATGTTCATAGCAGCATCATTTACAATAGCCAAAGGATGGAAACAACCCAGTTGTTCAACAATAGATAAATGTATAAATAAAATGTGTTATATGCATACAATGGGATAGTCAGCCTTAAAGAGGATGGAAATTCTGATGTATACTACAGCATGGATGAAACTTGAGGACATTATGCTGAGTGAAACAAGCCAGATACAACAGGACCAATATTGTATGATTCCACTTATGTGAGGTACCTAGGGTAGTCCAATTCATAAAGACAGAAAACAGAACGGTGGCTGCCAGGAGCTCAGGGGAGGGAGGAATGGAGCGTTAGTGTTTAATGGGCACAGAGTTTCAGTGTGGGAAAATGAGGACGTTCTGGAGATGGACGGTGGTGATGGTCGCACAACAATGTGAATGTATTTAACACCACTAAACTGTACACTTAAAAGTGGTTAAAATGTTAAACTTTATGAGATGTATATTGTACCACAATTAAATGTGTGTGTGTGTGTGTATGTGTGTGTACACCGGGGGTGCCAAAATAATGTACACAAGTGGACACTTTGGTCAATGTTGCTCAAGGAGTAGTTTGCCATAATCAGAAGTGTCTGGACGCTGATGCTAAGTAACCACTTTGAGCACCTCTTGTAATTGCAGAAGTCAGACGTGACTTGTGTTCATCTTTTGTTATGGGTATATATTGAGTATTACAATTTTAATACAGTTTACCTTTCTTAAAATGTGTATACTTTCTTTTTGGATATCTATCTATCTATCTATCTATCTATCTATCTATCTATCTATCTATCTATCTATCTATCTATCCCTCCAAAACAAGGCAATGCCCTTTGCTAGATAAAATGGACTGAGAAGTTATGAGACAATCAACTTGTAATATAACCTTTTAAATTATGAAATATTTCATACATACAAAATAAAATGCACAATGTAAATATGGACATAAAGATAAACAAAAATCTAGTAGCTGCCATCCAGTTTAAGACATAGAACATCACTAATAGTCTTGGGATGCCTATTGCATCTCCCTGATGACATCCCTCTCCCTCCCTGACACAGGATCACCGCCATTCTGAATTTATATTTGTCACTCCTTGCTCTTTATTATAAGATTATGACGTGAATATGTAACCCTAAATAATATATTGCCTTTCCAGCCAGCATCATGAGATGCACCCATGGTGACGTCTGTAGCATGCTCATTGGGTACTGTGCTATCTTCTCAGGTGACGCTTTCATCATTATGTAGTGACCCTCTTTATTCATACTAATGCATTTTGCCTTAAAGTCTCTTTTGTCTGGTATTGTCTATGTCAACTTTCTTTTTTTCTATTTATCCATATATCCTTTTACCTTCAGTCTTTCTGTCTTCTTATGTCTTCTTAGATGTGCATAGAGCTGGATTGCTTTTAAATCCATTCTGATAATTTCTGTATTTTAAGTGGCATATTTAAGACTGTTTCTTTTTATTGTGATTGCTGATATTTATGGATTCTTTCCTGTCACGTTATTCTTTTGTATCACCCACTTTTCCTATGCTTTCTCCTCTCCTTTCTGACCTTCTCTTGGATCGATCAAGTTGTTTTCCTGTTGTTGTTTTTAATTCCTTTTCTCTACTAGTTTGGTGGTGATATTACTTTTATGGTAATTACCTGTAAAATTTTACTATGTATACTTGACTTTTTACAAAGTCCAAAATTAATACTCATCTTCCTCCAAGTAAAAGAACATAAAGTAAAAGATAATGAAGTACCACTAACCTGAGGGTACTTTAATTTTTTGTCTTGGGAATTTCCAACTGGGCTGGTAGTATAAATTTAAAACTGAGACCTAGTTTGTGGCTACAGAGTTGTGGGAGAGTATCTTACCCCAGTAAGAAGCAACAATGGAGACAGATTTCTGTGTCTTTCCCACTGCCAGTAGGCAGATATTTTTAGTCCCACTCTTTCTCACTGAGGGTGTATAAGCCTTGGAGGGTCTCAGGTTTCAGCGGGAGGGGGTGAATAAGAGAATCCCGATGAATAGAAAAAAAGCTATTTACATTTTGTGGGTCCAAGAACTGGTCTGTTCACAATTTGCCTGACCATTTGTCTGAAAGGGTCAAGTTCCTAGCATCAACATTTGCTCCCTAATTTCTCCATTTGCTTACCATTCTGGTTTCTGCTTTACTCACTTTATTTGGCACTTGAGGAATTCCCTCAATTTCTTGCCACTTAAGGCAATTTAAAAGGTATAGTTTGCTGGGATTTGCCTAACATCTAGGTTAGAAAGGGAGGGCTTTTCAGAATATCTAGACTCATTTGCTACTAAAAGCAGACAAAGTCTTTTAATCTGTTGTTTGTACGTACAATTGTATGCCATTTATAGATTTTCATGTTTTGTTTCAATTTGTCCTGGAACTTATTGAGTGATGTGTACAAGTTATCTCTTTTACAGTTAGAGTAGATAAGTATATGCAGATTTAAAGAGAGATGTTAATCAAATGGCTGTTTAATGATTATTTTAATTTGGAGATAACCTAATGTCAAATAATAAATTTTGTTACAACTCTTATTTGGCCAATGAGAGTTGTGTGACGTGGAAGATGTTCATGACATGCTGTTGAGTACATAAACTGTTTTGTATGACCCCATTTTTGTTTATACAGATATATATTTACATTGAAAAAATTCTGGAGGGAGCTATCCAATATTTTGGTGTGGTATCACTAGGGGATATTTTTGCTTACTTCTTGGTAATCTCTACTTTTTAATGAATAAGTATTGTGTGCATTTTTATGTAAAGGACAGATTATTTACAACAACAAAAAGGGGTTAGTAAACCACTTTCTAACCTCAGAGTTGTATAACAATAGAATGCATCTGCCTTGTGAGTTAATGAATTCCCCAGTATCGAGGATGCAAACAGAGGCTGGGCACCCTTCTGTCCAGGATTTCTGTCATTTTCTGATTCAAAGATTCCCATTTTATGTGTGTTGTTTTTCTCCTGCCAATAGGTCAACGTATCAATGCCTCAGACGGATAAGCAAATATGCATTCCCCCGGAGCTGCCAGAATTGCTGAAGCAATTTACCAAAGCTGCCATTCAGACCCAGCCACAGGATCTTATCCAGTGGGCTGCCGAGTACGTACCCCTCTCTTACCTCCAGCCCCTGATTCCCACTGAAGGTGGAGGTGGGGGTGGAGGAGGGAAGGTCTTGGAAAACTTTGAGGAGGTTGTCATGGCTGCAGCCTGGGAGTCCAGACTGATGAGCATGATCTTGGTGATGTTCTGCTCTCACATTGCTTTGGTGCTTTAAAATCCACATACAAATTCATCAAAGTGGGCAAGGATGGGATGCCTTTCCTTAAGCACACTAGACTGAGCAGTAGGACGCCAGGGCAACAGGCAAAGTGTCTTGGGCGAATCAGCAAGATTTAGATGACCACATCACACCAGCACACGCACACTCCAGCTTGTCCCAGTGAAAAGAAGTGTTCAGAATCCTCCTGGAGCTTAGCTGGCCTTTCCCGGTTAGAGCCCAGGGCCTCGTCCTCCGGTCTCACCACTAGGTGGCAGCAGTGCACCTAGGGGAGCGCTGCTCTCAGCCCGCAGGACGGATTGGGACCAGTCCGAGCTGGTTCACTCCTTTCATGAGAAACCTTTTTTCACTGCTGTTAAAACTCGCTCTTTCCATAACCAGAGACATTTTGTATCTTGTCTTTGGAAAAATTGTCATTCTCTTTCGTGTTTCTTTGAACTGACTTGTTCCCTCGACGTAAAGATGTCCGTCCACACAGTACACATTACATTCTGGAGAAAGGAGGCAAAACAGCGAGGAGGGCAGGAGGAGCACCTGCCCTGGCGGAAAACAGTGTCCCTCAAACACACAGAGACCCCCAAAGGCTGCTCAGGGGCAGGAGCTTACCAAACAAGAGCTACGGGCCGGGATTGGTACAGCTTTCTACAGAACGCCTCTCAGCTTTGAAATTGCTTGTTAGACAAAATGCCTGCTTCAGACTGGGGCTTGGGCAGGAGTCGGGCGCTTACCAGACCTTTTTCAAGCTCTTTTTATTGTTTGATGACCTCCTTATTCGCGTTTCAGTGGGAAAGGGGAGTAACAGAGGCTGTCGATGGAGCTGGTGGGTTGGGGGAAGAGAGCATGTCCTCAGCATAAGGTTGAGCAGGTGTGTTGAGCAGGTGTTGGGAAGGTGTGGACACCTTGAGAAGGCACACAATGGAACGGGGGGGGCGGGGGGGCTCCTGGCTGGTGCACTCATGTTGCTGGGTTGGGTCACAATGACATGACACTTTTACAAATGAAAGGAAAATAAACCAGTGGCGCTCATAAAAAGAGACATAAACGGGGTTGCTTCGCTAGTAATGAGGCCTGTTTAGTTTTCCACTCTCAATTTTATATATTACCTCTAAGATTGAACTGCAACATCAGAAGACTAATTTCTTCTGGCATCTCAGACAGACTGTGTTTCATACTATACAATAGTTTAAAACTCCATTTTATTGTTCTTGGGCTACTGTTTTATAGCAAGAAAAATGACATTTCTGGGTATTGTCCCTGACATTCATGTGAGAAAACACTCCACTGTTGTAGCCTGCTTGCTCCTGTGTCATATCGTGTGCTATCCATTTTTTAGATATCCATGAAGAATCAGTTTGTAGTTCAACTATGGTGAAAGAGGACAGCATGACCTAAGAGCGTGCATGTACCAGCTTTTCAGACATGAAAAGCTCTTAGCAGATGGTTCTCTGTGACTTACAAACCTGCAGCATTTTAGAGCATAAAACTCCACAAAGTATTTCCAGGACAAAAACTCTATTTAATTCATTACAAAGTAAGAATTTCCTGCATATGAGCTGTCAATGAAGAAACTTTTTTCTTGTAGTTATTTTGGGGCTATGTCCCGCGGAGAGATTCCTCCAGAGAGAGAGCAGTCTGAGTCCGGGGCTTCGTCTAACTGGGCGGAGCTTACACCTGACCTGTTGAAGATCCTGCATTCTAGGGTAAGGGCCATACGGCAGCATGGAAAGGGAACGCAGGGACAATGTCTAGGGCAGGCAGGTACAGACAGAAGCCCACCATCCTCCTGCCAAGTCAGCTGGCCACTCAGCATCATGCTGAAGTTCACTAAGCCATGCACCGAAAGTAACTCTTCCCTTGGGGAAACGGGAATATTAACATGGGCAGGAAGCTGCGTTGTCTGTGGGGTCATCCCAGATTTCCCTGAAGCTGGCACAATGTCCAGGGGCTCTGCAATGCTAATCACTTCTCTCCAGAAAGTGCAGGTCCACACCCCTCGACAGTGTCTCTTTTTCTGATCAAGACCATAAGATGAGGACAGTCTCAGTTTGGGGGGGAAGGCATATTGTTGTTGCCCAGTTATCCCAGGTGCAGACATAGCATAACTTTCAGCGAAAACCCTAGTCCTCTTCACAGCCATATCTTCCTGGGAGCGGCCTGGTGAATGGATAAGAAAATAGGGTGTAGCACCACCATACCCTGCCTTAGGATCCAGGGCAGAGTGTTTTGGGGGTGACTCAGGACTAACTTAGCCAACTGCCAGAGGCCTGGCATTTCACCAGAATCAGAGAGGCAGGGAAGGTAGAGTAGTGTTTCACTGGGGCATCTGTAGCCTTACCGCGTTGTTGGCCAACAACTGGTCATTTGTTCCCTTCTCCTCTAAACTACCCACCACCTTGTGCAGTGGACATGGCAGAGTCTGAGGTACCTGGGACCAAGCAACCTGAGGCATGCAGACCATAAACCCCACGTTATACCTGGGAAAGCAGGAGGGGTGCATGTGAGGTCTGGTGCAAAGAATTCAGTAGAGTCTAGAGGCAAGAGACTTAACATCTAGTTCTAGTCTCATCACTAATTTTGGTTTCAGTCAAAGCCCGCTGCTCTTTGGGTTCATTCTTCAGCTTCCCTATCTGCCTTATAGGACCAACCTAGGAATACAACAGCAGATAATAAAAGCATCAGAAAAAAATAAAAATATAAATGTACATTTCCCCCTTTATTCTGATGTCTGAAGTTAAAATGATCAGATTATACCTCAGCATGGTCTTCCTTGGCTGACTATTTCTCTCTCCTTGCAAAGAGAACTGCCAGTCAGAGTCCACTTTACTCCAAGACCCCCATCCTTCGCTGTGTGCTGGGAGAACGCAGAGCTTTGCCGGGCAGGTGCTTCTCAGGGCATGTTCTCATGCTGTCCCTCATTCTCTGTCTTGTGTCTGTCCCCTGTCCTGCAGGTTGGTGGCAGACTGATTATCCATGTCAATGAGCTGGCCCAGATGTGGAAGGTGCTGAGTCTCCCAACAGATCTGTTTAACAGTGTGATGAATGTGGGCCGCTTCACGGAGGACATTGAGTGGCTGAAGTTTTTAGCCCTTCTTTGCAGCTCTCTCGGTGTAGTAAGTTAGCTTTAATGCTTTTTGTCTTTACGGGAAAATCTCTCTCTGAGTCTGGAAGGGTAATATATACACACGGTCAACCTCCAGGGCGGAAGGCGAGCATGCCTCTTCTTTCTACTCGTTCTCCCGTCTGAATTCTCAGCTCATCAGCCAGAAGCAGGAGTTAGGAGGAAACAGAGGGGAAACCTGTGATTAGGCTCTGGGGAGAAGTTGACTAAAATGTGGCTTTTGGTTTATTTATGAATTTCAATCATAGCACTTAGACTTATTTTTGTCACCACCTCACTCCCTCCATTCATATTCCTAGAGATAACCCAGACCCAGCTGTAGAATAAGAGTTGCTTATACTGGGTTCCAGACACCTAGAAGATATACCAATAAGAGACTGTTAGAAAGAGGTGCAGCCGTATAGAAAACGGTTTGATGAGCATAATTGGATACAAAAATCAGAGACAAGAGAGCAGGAAAGGAGAGACAAGGCTATTTCTAGATGAATAGTCATGACGTCATCATGGATGCAGGATGCTCAGACAAATTCATGACTTTTCCAAATTTGACTTGGTTTACAATTGGAAAAGCCATTTTCCTGTTTTAAATTTAAAAATATTGCAACCAGTTCATATATATACATATATATACATATATATATATATATATATATATATATATATATATATATATAAGCTTTAGGTATCGTATGTGACTCACTCTTTTTTTTATTTTTTTTTTATTTTTAATTTATTGGGGTGACAATTGTTAGTAGAATTACATAGATTTCAGTTGTGCAATTCTGTATCACATCATCCATAAATCACACTGTGTGTTCACCACCCAGAGTCAGCTCCCCTTCCATCACCGTACATTTGATCCCCCTCACCCTCATCCCCCACCCCCCAACCCCCTTACCCTCTGGTAACCACCAAATTACGTTCCCCAGATTAATTTTCAAACCCCGTGGCCATCCTGTGGTCACTGACTGCCCTCCAATCCCCTCACCCTCCCCCCCACCCCCCCGCCCATCTAGCAACCCTCAGTTTTTCCTCATTGTCTCCCAAACAGTTTCTGATTAGTTCATTCACTTATTCTTTTCTTTAGAATCCGCAAATAAGTGAGATCATATGGAACTTATCTTTCTCTGTCTGACTTATTTCACTTAACATAATGTTCTCTAGATCCATCCATGTTGTTGCAAATGGTAAGATTTCTTTCTTCCTTATGGCTGCATAATACTCCATTGTATAAATGTACCACAGTTTCTTAATCCAGTCATCTACCGATGGGCATTTTGGTTGTTTCCATGTCTTAGCTATTGTGTATAGTGCTGCAATAAACATAGGAGTGCATAGAGATTTTTGAATTGAAGTTCTGGATTTCTCCGGATAGATACCTAGGAGTGGAATTACTGGATCATAAGGTAGTTCCATTTTCAGAATTTTGAGATACCTCCATACTGTTTTCCATAGCGGCTGCACCAGTCTGCAATCCCACCAACAGTGCACAAGCGTTCCCTTTTCTCCACATCCGCGCCAGCACTTGTTGTTTGTTGATTTATTGATGATAGCCATTCTGACTGGGGTGAGGTGGTATCTCATTGTGGTTTTTATTTGCATTTCTCTGATGGTTAGCGAGGTTGAGCATTTCTTCATATGTCTGTTTGCCATCTGTATGTCCTTTTCAGAAAAATGTCTCTTCAAGTCCTCTGCCCATTTTTTAATTGGATCGTTTGTTTTTTTGGAGTTGCGTTGAGTAAGTTTTCCATAGATTTGTGATATTAATCCCTTATCAGATATATCATTGGCAAATATCTTTTCCCATTCAGTAGGATCCCTTCTTGTTTTATTGATGGTTTCCTTTGCTGTGAAAAAACTTTTTAGTTTGATATAATCCCACATGTTTATTCTTTCTCTTAGTTCCCTCGCGCGATGGTGTATATCAGTAAAAATCTTACTCCGGGTAATGTCTGAGAAGTTTCTTCCTATATTTTCTTCTAGGTATTTTATGGTTTCAGACCTTACATTTAAGTCTTTAAGCCATTTTGAATTTATTTTTGTATATGGTGTAAGGAGGTGGTCCAACTTCATTTTTTTGCATGTGTCTGTCCAGGTTTCCCAGCACCATTTATTGAATAGACTGTCATTACTCCATCGTACATTCTTGCTTCCATTGTCGTAGATTAAATGGCCATATAGGCGTGGATTTATTTCTGGACTCTCTATTCTGTTCCATTGATCTATGTGTCTGTTTTTATGCCAGTACCATGCTGTTTTGATTACTGTAGCCTTGTAGTATAATTTGAAGTCAGGTATTGTTATACCTCCCACTTTGTTCTTATTTCTCAAGATTGCCTTTGCTATTCGGGGTCTTTTATGGTCCCATATAAATTTTAGGATTATATGTTCTATTTCTGTGAAAAACGACGTTGGCAGTTTGATAGGAATTGCATTGAATATGTATATTGCCTTAGGCAGTATGGACATTTTAACTATATTAATTCTTCCTATCCATGAACATGATATGTGTTTCCATCTATTTATATCTTCCTTCATTCCTTTCATCAGTGTCTTATAATTTTCTGAGTATAGATCTTTTACTTCTTTGGTTAAATTTATTCCCAGGTATTTTATAGTCTTTGGAGCGATTGTAAATGGGATTGTTTTTTTAATTTCTCCTTCTGATGTTTTATTATTGGTATATACAAATGCAACTGATTTCTGAATATTAATTTTGTATCCTGCCACTTTACTAAATTCATCTATCAGCTCTAATAGCTTCTTGGTGGAGTCTTTAGGGTTCTCTATATATAGTATCATATCATCTGCATACAATGATAACTTTACTTCCTCCTTACCAATCTGGATGCCTTTTATTTCTTTTTCTTGTCTGATTGCTGTGGCAAGAACTTCCAGAACTATGTTGAATAGAAGCGGAGATAATGGGCATCCTTGCCTTGTTCCTGATCTTAGGGGAATGGTTTTAGCTTTTCCCCATTGAGTATGATGTTAGCTGTGGGTTTGTCATATATGGCCTTTATTATGTTGAGATAAGATCCCTCTATTCCCACTTTCTTAAGGGTTTTTATCATAAATGGCTGTTGGATTTTATCAAATGCTTTTTCTGCATCTATTGATATGATCATGTGATTTTTATTTTTCATTTTGTTAATGTGGTGTATCACATTAATAGATTTGCGGATGTTGAACCACCCCTGCATACCAGGGATGAATCCCACTTGATCGTGGTGAATGATCTTTTTAATGTATTGCTGAATTCTGTTTGCTAATATTTTGTTGAGGATTTTTGCATCTATGTTCATTAAAGATATCGGCCTGTAGTTTTCTTTTTTTGTGGTGTCTTTGTCTAATTTTGGGATCAGGGTGATAGTGGCTTCGTAAAAAGTGTTTGGGAGTCTTCCCTCCTTCTGGATTTTTTGGAAGAGCTTGAGGAGAATTGGTGATAATTCTTTTTTGAACGCTTTGTAAAATTCACCTGTAAAGCCATCTGGTCCAGGGCTTTTGTTTGTTGGGAGACTGTTGATTACTGATTCAATTTCCGTGGTGGTAATCAGTCTATTCAGGTTTTCTGTTTCTTCTTGAGTTAGCCTTGGAAGGTTGTACGCCTCTAGAAAATTGTCCATTTCTTCCAAATTGTCAAATTTGTTGGCATATAGTTGCTCATAGTAACTTCTTAAAACTCTTTGTATTTCTGCAGTGTCCGTTGTCACTTCTCCTCTTTCGTTTCTGATTTTATTAATTTGGGTCCTCTCTCTCTTTTTTTTAATGAGTCTGGCTAAAGGTTTGTCGATTTTGTTTATCTTCTCTAAGAACCAACTCTTGGATTCATTGATCTTTTGTATTGTTTTTCTGGTTTCTATTTCATTTATTTCTGCTCTGATCTTTATTATCTCCTTCCTTGTGTTCCCTTTGGGCTTATTTTGCTGTTTTTTTTCCAAATCCCTTAAATGTGAAGATAAACTGTTGATTAGTGATGTTTCTTGTTTCTTTAGGTAGGCCTGCAAAGCTATGAATTTCCCTCTTAGGACTGCTTTCGCGGCATCCCAGATTTTGGGTCGTCGTGTTTTCATTTTCATTTATCTCGAAATATCTTTTGATTTCTTCCTTGATCTCCTGCTTGACCCATTCATTATTTAGTAATAAGTTATTCAGCCTCCATGAATTGGTGTGTCTTCCCGTTTTTTTCCTGTAGTTCATTTCTAATTTCATAGCATTGTGATCAGAGAAGACAATTGGTATGATTTCAATTTTCTTAAATTTATCAAGACTTGTTTTGTGGCCTAACATATGATCTATCTTGGAAAATGTTCCATGTGCGCTTGAGAAGAAGGTGTATTTTGCAGCATTGGGGTGAAATGTTCTGAAAATATCGATTAAATCCAAGTGGTCCAATGTATCATTTAAGGCTGTTGTTTCCATATTGATTTTCTGTCTGGAAGACCTGTCCCTTGTGGTCAGAGGTGTGTTGAAGTCCCCGACTATAATAGTGTTACTGTTGATCTCTGCCTTTATGTCAGTCAGTACCTGTTTTATATATTTAGGTGCTCCTATGTTGGGTGCATAGATGTTTACTAGGGTTATGTCCTCTTGTCGGATCGATCCCTTTATTATTATATAGTGCCCATCTTTATCTTTTAGTATGTTCTTCATTTTAAAGTCTATTTTGTCAGAAATAAGTATTGCAACTCCAGCTTTTTTCTCGTTTCCATTTGCATGAAATATCTTACTCCAACCCTTCACTTTCAGCCTGTGTGTGTCTTTTGTTCTGAGGTGCGTATGTGACTCACTCTTGTTAAACACTGTTACAATAACTAAATGAAAATTCATCAGAAACATGGTTTTTAAAAAAATCTCTGAAATACAAACAAGTTTAAAAGTTAATGAGAAAAGTATCACCTCTGCCAAAACCAAATGGTATGAGAAGGTAGTTTGAATCATTCAGCATATCTAAAGACGATCTTGTTCTTTCATCTCAAATATGTTTGAAATGCATATTTGACATTTTTGTTTCTGGGGAAAACGTACTAGAAATATTGCAGTCCAGCTTTTCCTGTGGGTTGCCCCTGCAATTTTCATCATAATCATTTCTTTAGAGAGGAGGAGAGAAGAGGCCATTCATGGTTCTGTGTTTCCATTGTCCTTTACGGCAATGCTACATAATGCATAAACTACTCTCCTCCAAAGAGAAGAGGAAAAAGCAACAGGGGAAGGTGAGTTGCCAAGCCGCACCACCTCTTGTGGAAATAGCTCCATGGATTGGGGAAAATCACAGAAGGGAAAATGAAAACTTGACATGTTTTAGGAAAGTCTCATAGGGTCACAAGTTTATTCACACCACATTCAGAGATGGGTGGGGTGGGGAAAGGGTTTTATCTTTAGTTAATTCTGATCTTGCTGATCTATCCCACCCACAAAGGGTGGAGTAAGAAAATAAGTAGATTCAATTCAATCCAGGGATTTTCATCTGATGCAATAACTCAAACAGCTTTAAGATAAATTGTCCAGTGTCTCAAGTTGCTCCTCACCACTCCTCTCTTGAAGATGGCAGTTGGGTGTATAGGGAAAGAGGTGTCTCTAGGACCTCAGAGCAGCCAAGTGAACAGAAGAGGCCCTTTCTAGCACCTCTGATCTGCATGAAAATAAACACGTACAGTCCCCAGCAGTTTGCAGCTGAAGTCCTTGGTCTCTGTCTCACAATAGTCGCCACCAGCTCACCTGGGTTTTTCTGGTGCTCAGCCTCCTTGAGTCTCTTCCAGGTTGCCCTCATCGCTCCCTGGCTTCCACTGTCTACCTCACAGCCCCTCAGGACCCTGTGAGATGTCTGAGTCCTCTCCTTGTCCACGTATCTCACAGGGACGCAGAGCGACTTTAGAAAGTCAAGTTCCATCCCTCTCTCTGCTTAGCTCACTGTGTAGCTGCTAGGTTGATTTTGATACGGCTACCTCCCAAATCGGCAAGGGGGCAACCACAAGGCGAATTGTAACTTTCTCCGTCCCTGCTAAAACAGGGAGTTTGGATTAGATTTTCCGTGAGGTTCTTTCATCTCTGACACTCTGTGATTCTATTCTCCCTTTTTGGCTTCCACCGAGCACCCGCAGGCCCGGCTCTGGATAGCAATGGGCCCCTCCAATTCTGAGAGGTCCGGAGGTGTCTGACTTTGTCCCTCATCACTTCCATGTCAGAGAGCACCTAGAGGTGAAGTCAGCCTGAAGGTCTGGTTTGTAAATAAAGGGTGCCCTGTGAATCCAGGAACCAATACCCTTATACTCATTTGTTTCATGTCGCACTATTGCTGGGAACTTAAATATGGGGTGGTCCTGGTGTCACCACTTAGGGGAGGGTTTGTAATCTAGTTAATCCATATATCCTTAGAGGCAAGCCCAGAAATTCCCCCCTTCTTTGCCAAATCACCAGTCAACCATGATCTCTGTGCCATTTAGAAAATCCAGTTCCCTTTTTATAAGAGTCTAATGGCAGGAATTTTAAGAAGCAGGTGCATTTACTCCAGTCTTGAGCTCTCTGAGTCCACACACGATTCAAAATGCTACAGCGTACAGGCCTGTATTCTTCTTCTGTTTCAGCACTCCGTTATTCTAGAACAGCCTACACAACCTCCTATTCCACTGAGACCAATTATATAAAAGAAGAATGTGTCATTGTGTTCATTGGAAGGAATGACATATTTTGTTAGCAATTAATTCACCTTCTGAGTCTTTCACCTCTAAGTTTGAAAATATGGCTCATAAGATGCTTAAAGGCTATTTCTACGAAGTAGATCCCTATCAGACAATAAAAATCTGTGCAACAGAATACAGATTTCTGTTTACTTTAGAATTAAGTTTACCAAAAAGCTTCAGTCCAGAGAGATCTTCATCTATTCATCCATTCACACAATGTGATCTGTAGATGATGTATTATAGAAATGTAACTTGAAAACCTATGTAATTTTACTAACCATTGTCACCCCAACAAATTTAATAAGAAAAATAAATCTTTTAAAATCATATGAGGGCAACAGAATTGAAAGGTTTGTTGTTTGGATGCTCAATGAAAGATGTTTGCCATAGAAAGCACCTATGTTAGTTTGCTCGGGCTACTATAACAAGTACCACAAACTGGACGGCTTAAACAACAGAAATTTATTTTCTCACAGTTCTGGAGGCTAGAAATCTGAGATCAAGGTGTGTCTGCAGCCAGTCTCATTTGGCTTTTCAATGGCCATCTCCTTTCTTCACATGGTCCCCGTGTGTATGCACCTGTCTGGTCTTTTGCCCTCACTGTCTCTCCCTATCTCCTAATCTCCTCTTCTTACAGGTACACCAGACCTAATGGATTAGGACCCACTTCATTTGAACTTAATTACCTCTTTAAATGCCCTATCTCCAAATTCAATCACATTCTTTGTTCTGAGCAGATGAGGGCAACCTGGAAGGGACTCAAGGAGGCCCTGAGCACCAGCAGAACACAGATGATCCGTTAGTGTAGGATTAGGAGTTGGGACTTCAACATAGGAACTTTGGGCGGACACAGTTCAACTCATAAGAGCACTCCAATTTGGATGAGACTGTAAGAAGAGGACAACAGAACAAAGGCAGTAGAGGTGTAGGGTTTTTTGTTTTGTTTTGTTTCCTTCAAAGAGAATCAGAGACGATGAGCTATGGATGGAAATGATGAAGTTCAGTGCATATACGACTCTGCTTGCAAATCTACCTGAAGCCGTTGGGTGCTGACCCCCTCTTACACGCATGCCCTCCCATTGTCACTGACAGCCCCTCACCCAGCTTCCCGTATGCCTGGCCTCGGAACCTCTTCCGTGGAAGTGCCCGGCATACTGCCTCATACAGTGCCTCCCCACGACCTCCAGGAGAGGCCTCCCAGAGGCAGGAGACAGTAAATGAAAGTGGGTTGCTGCACACCTAACTTATTTGCTATCTCGTAGTTTATCATTTAAAACTTCATGTATATTGAAGACTCTATTTCATACAATCTAGACATTTCTAAACACACAAAAAAACAATTTAAATATTAAGTCAATTAGAATCAGTAATTCATTAATCAATGCAAATAATGTCTAAATTGCCTGCCATCAGGTAAAACTGTCACTCCGGGAAGATGGGCCAAGTTTATTCAGCACTCTCACATTCCTCCTGACATACAGAATTACATTCCTGGGTAACACACCACAGGTAAAGAAACACCGTCTACACATCCATGACACTCAGGGAGAGGAAAGGAGCAGAACAGCAAACAGCAACTGCAGAGAAGAACAACGCTGGTCAGTGTTTGGGCAGTTATAATAGCTGCTTGTTCATGTACCCAGTTGGCCACTCCAGACTAACTGTTGCCTGGTCCCTGGAGAGCATGCAAGGAGACTCTGCACGTCATCTGTTTTAGTAAACCGCCAAGATATACCAGGGGTGCCAAAAAATGCATACAATTGGACACTTTGGTCAACATTGCTTAAGCAGTAATTCATTGTAATGAGAAGTGTCTGGACGCTGATGGTAACCACTTTGAGGACCTCTTGTAATCGCAGAAGTCAAACATGACATATTCATCTTTTGTTATCAGTATATATTGAGCATTACAATTTTAATTTTTTTTACTTTCTTAAAATGGGTATACATTTTTTTGGCACCCTCTATATATGCCAACCTATCTTTGCTAATTCAGAGCTCAACAATCCTTTCTTTGAATCATTTCTTTCCTTTATCGCACCAATTCACAACTCTTGTGAAATTTATTCCAAGGATAAGTTTATTTAAAGACACAGGTAAGTAAAACCTCAGTTCTGAACATAACCTTTAATGTTCAAGCTTCATTGTAAGGAGAATTCACTTCTGTAGCAACCTTTCCATTAAAACTTCTGCCACTTGCCATGGGCTACTATGTGCTGCCAGGAGCAGCCGGTGGCCAGTGTGAGCGGCCGGACTGCCTCAGCCAGGGGAGCGCAACGCTCATAATACTGGCATGGGCGGAGGAGCTGTGTCCTACACAACTAGACTGAGAAACAACGGCTTGAACTGGAGTGGGGCGGGGTTGGGGGAGGCGGGAGAAGGGGAAAAACAAACTTCTGCCCACCATCATCTATTAATTTTTCCCAGCAACTACAAGGTTAGTGTTATGTCATATAACGTACTGGATGGCTCTGATTAGATAGATCCACGTGTTTTAGAAAAACTGGTTTTATCATGATGTTCAGTGTCACTTTTACTGCATCCGGAACTCTTATCTTCCCAGGGACGGTACCCTTCTCCTACCGCCTTCTCCCCTCCTGTGGCATGGCTCCAAGTATCTCGCTGGAGTATATAAACTACACTAATCTCCTCATCCCTTTGGACATAAGATTGGAGAACAATAAGAATAATCATTTTAATTTTATAGGATGAAAATCAAGTTCTCCTCCTTTCCTGAAGTTATTCTGATTAAAGTAATAAATATCTTAGAATATTCAGCAGTTTAAAAAATTAATTCCTTAAGAGTAACCCTCTAACACAGAAAGGAAAGGAACACAAAAAGAAAGACACCAAGAGATTAATATATTTTTTTGTTGTTGAATTAAATGACATTTGGGTGTGAAAAATTCACACTTTCCAGAATATTATGTCATTCCCACTTCATTTTATGAGAGTGAAATGTTTGTTTTCTTTCTCGTATCTACACTGATCTTAGGAATCTAGTCTGGAATAGTGACTTTATCCTCATTTAATCTTATGACTTTATAGACCATTTCCAAAACTCTCCAGATAGTGTGTGAAGTTTTATCATCTGACCAAGGTGGTGGACCTCCCAGGATCCCTTTTAGCACCTTCCGGTTTCTCTACGCATATGTTGCCCAAGTGGACGGGGAGATCTCTGCATCTCAAGTCAGCCGAATGCTGAGCTACATTGAACAGGAAATGTGAGTAAACTCTTACCAACTGGAGGGAAAAAATACGGGGAAAATTAATCTAGCAGGCCACGATATAGTGAGGTTACTATATTATACTGCTCCGGGAACAGAGAAATGTTGGGAAGAACAAGAGCTAAGAATCCAAAAGAGAAAGGGAAGGGGAGGGGAGGAAGGGTATAGGACAGCGATTCTTAGAGTGCTACCAAGACAGACCAGCTGCACAGCATCACCTGGGAACGTATTAGAAATGCAATTGTTCAGGTTACACCCTGAACCTACCCAATCAGAAATTGGGGGGCGGGGCCTAGGCGTCTGTGTCTGAGCAAACCCTCCAGGTGAATGGCTCCTATTCAGGTTTGACCAGCCAGGTAGGAGTGGAGAGGGAGGGAAGGCAGTCAAGAGTTTAGAGGAAAAGAAGGTGATGAGAGCAGGAGCCACAGCAGAATTCATTTGGATTGAGACTGTCTATATTCTTTCTTAATTGTTAAATGAACCCCACATGTATCTTTTGTTCCCAAACAGAATTGGTCCTGATGGTTTAATCAAGGTGAGTGACTTTACCCAAAACCCCATGATTCGACTGGAGTAAAAGCACAATTCTGGCAATTTTAAAGGAAGATACAGAGATGATTGTGCCTCAGAATGACTGGACCCCATACACCATCCAATGTCCACTTTCTTGTACAACTGGTACACACTAATAAACAACTAGGCAAACATGAAACCAGAAATACGTGGAAGTAAGATGTAAAATTATTGGAACAACACACATAAGCAGAAAATTAGTATGCTTCCCACATGGACACTGAGTAAAAGTGGCTGAGGACGCATGGATAGAAAATGCATCTCAAGTCAAAACCAGACTGTCAGGGGAACACAATGTAGGTTACAGCCTGAATCTGTGTCTCCCAGACTGTAGCTCCCTTGGCTCAAATAAATGCTTTTTATTCTTTATTACAGGTTAATATTAACTTTGGTTTTCAACAGGAATCATTCAATTGACAATCACCCACCCTAGAGCCAGGCAATAAGATTGGAGGATGAGGGAAGAAAATAATATTCACAGGTCTTACTCGGTGGTACATAAGAAGCCCTTTACTAGCAATAACCCGCCTGACTCTAAGAATACTTCTGTTACAGAGGAGGAAACCGAGGGATAGCAGGGTGAAGTGACTTGTTCAGGATTACACTGGTGATAGATAGGTGGCAGGGCTAGAAATGACCCTCTTCATGTGTCATATATTAACGTCTAACACATGACACCTGACCCATTGCGCTAGCATTCTTTATCAGGAGTGCTCAATCAACCACAGTATATTTGAATGGCAGGTAGATTGCTTGCTCTTGTTAAGGTTCCCTTTGTTCTGTCACAGGCATCTCTGAAACTTCCTCACTGATGATAATCACTTTTGTCCTTAATCACTATGCCAGAGATGGTACATCCACAACCATGCAGAAAAACAAGGGGCAAGAATCAGTGTTCTATCTCGTCCGTGTATACTGTGGAATGTTTGCTACAAGCTATCACATCAAGAATGGCTTAGTCAAGTCCTACTTCAGGCTGAGTAGAGGGCTGAATGCCCAGTTACTGAAGTAAAAGTCAGTGTAGACAAAATTAGGTTATAGACACAAATATGAGTTAGAATATAACAAACATTTAAAAACAAAAAAATAATAGGTTAGAGGAATTAGAATGAGTTTTCAATTAATCCTTCATAGATTATATTATTCTTCATGGTAAAGATTATGTTTAAATTCGATTTTAAGTCCCCAGAATCTAGTGCAGTTTATTGAACATAGCAGAATTTGATTAAATTGTTGTTGATTGACTATATCATCCATAAAAGATATCATGGACATTGTTTGATTGCTTAGGAGCTTCTTTTGAAGGCTCTGGGATTTTTTCCCATTAGTCTTGAAAATAGAGTTTTCTGATTCTCTCAACTGATATTTTGAAGGCTGGCAAACCTTCTGCAATTTTCATTCTTAGCAACAAGAGAATGTTGGCATGTCTGCATAGCTTAATGTTGTTTCATCAGAATCTTCTAGAGCATAGCAGGTTGTTCAATTTGTTTTTAAAGGAGGAATAAACAAACTAGGAAAAAATATGGTCCATGATAAATGTAGCCACTGTCCCAGCATTCAGAAAATCAAAGCAGCCCCAGGATACTGAACCAGAAATGACTAGAAGAATGGCCTCTAAAACATAAGCTCTTTCTTACAAACACTTGTAAGTCAACACATATAAAATGAAAAAAAAAACCAAAAACCCAGACTGTCAGATTTTGAAAGGTATAATGTTCACCAGATGCAGTTTTGATGTTTTGTAATTATTAGATATAACTTAAATGAGTATCTTTTATATTGTCAATCCATAGTTTTACCAGGTTATTTCTCCATTTGTTGGTAGAATGCTAGTCATTCATTCATTCATTCACTCACTCACCAATATTTACTGAGATGGGCTATATGCCAAGGATAGGATTGCCAGATAAAATATAGGACACCTGGTTAAATTTGAATTAACAAATAATTTTTTAGTTCTTTTTTGTTTTTTTCCCCCCTAAACCTACCCTAGGAAGGAACTGTGCTGGTTTATGGGCACATGCAAATAAACCATATCTGAATTCTGCCCTCAAGGAGCTCACAATCTAACACTAAGATACACATAAATTTAAAGCACTTTAATGCACGGGGCCCCAAGAAGTACTAATAAAGTGATTCAGAGATCAGCATTCAAATGTCAATGCCAAAAGATTTTCTGACACCACATACAGATATAATGGGACCCTCTTTGGAAAATCCCCTGCATGAGCTTAAGACCTTCTGACAAAGATTTTTCTTTCTCCCAGGAAGCAGATGAAATTACCAGGCTGTGTGGTTATTGTTCTTAAGGTCAGGTGTGCCAAGGTTCTATCCGCAATACTATCCTCTCTTAAAAGTTTCTTTTTTTTTTTTTTTTTTTTTTTTTGTATAAAACTCATGCTAGCTTGCTTTTTTGATTTACATACATCTCTCTACTGAATTAAGGAGAAATATGTTGTCATGCAGGGTGCCATGCGGGGTCTCTGGTCCCGCTCCCCACATAAGAACACAGGATATGGTGAGACCAAAAAGGAACACCCACGGAGCCATACATAGGGGAGTCATATCACTATAGTCTTGCTGGTGGCTGGGCTGGAGACACAGGAAGCAGGAGCCGCACGATCCGCAACCTGCCATCCACTTCTTTCTGCCAACCAACCTCACTTGCTAACTGCAATCCGCTCTTGCTAGCTCAACCACCATCTCCTTGCTAGCTCCCATTTTTCTGCTAGCATAGCCACGGCAGTTATGTTAGTGGCCAATGGCTCACTGGTTACAGCTGACGGCCATCCAATCACAGTTGATGGCCATTTACTACCTGAGCCAGCACCTTTCCCCATGAGGCCGAGAGCCTGGAAACTGCACTCCTGGCTCTGTCCCCACACATGTCTATTAGTGTCTAAGCAAGTAAAAGAAGATTGTGATGGGATGTCACCATAGGCCCTTGATTTTGACCTAGAGTGAAACAATAAAAATAGCTGAAACAAATTCTACCCCCACAGTCATCCAGCTATATCTGCAGGGGCGTAGCAACAACTAATCCTCCTGCTGTCTGACATGTTAGCCAAAGCAGCCTATCATTTATATCCACTCTGGGCCCTTAGGCTGTAAAAAAAGGCTGAGACACTGCAGCAACCTGGCACTTACTTAATCATGGGGATGAGAGAATGAATGAAATCACTTACCCTGCCTCAGTCTCTCACTTTCTCTTTCACTGTGATCAAAGAATTTAAATATGACCTTGCCTGGGAGGGAGGAGTGAAGGCGAGCAGAGGAAAGCCCCAAACGGAAAGATCCTAAGACAACAAGTTAAGTTCATAAACATAATAAAAGCAATGAAGTCCTTTGTATGTTTGACAAAACAGGTTGAAATTAGAAACTACATCTCTGTAGCCTTGAGCATAATCACTCAAGAGAGAGGCTATTAAAACCGCAGCCACCAAAGTGAATACTGGATATGAAGTCATTGAGGGTACTGTGGCCATCAGTTGGTCCTAAGCACAGTTGTCAATGTCATTGATTGTGGCATTGTCAATTACTCATCTTCTAATCTGCACCATTTTCCTACTCTCCCGCTCTGGCTCACTGTGGCAGGGCGTTCTCCAAGTCACTAAGCCCAGATGCTCCTCAGAGATCCAGCCTCTACAGCACATCTGCCAAATCAACCTGCTTCAGCAGTCACCCCAAGGGTGGAAAACAGCTTTGCCTTCAACCTGCTCTATGCTGTATTAACAATATTATAAATATGATATTAACGATAATCGCCAACCTGAATTAGGCACTTACTATGCGCAGGCCGCTGTGTGTAACGCTGCGCATACATTCTCAAATAATGATTTTTACAACCTGACCTGATGAAGTCAGTACTATTACCCCCATTTTATAGATGAAGAAACCATCTCAGAGGATTGAAGTTGTTCACTGTCACAGGTGAGAAGGAATGTTGATCCAGGTCTGTCTGACTCCAAACTCGTGCTGCCTGGTATGCTCAATGTGTATGTTCGTATGGAGTTTCCCTACCCGCCCAAACAGCTTCGGAGACCAGGATTGAAGTGCAAGCAGTTTACTATTTGCGAGGCCATCCCAGGAATAGTGGAAAGGGAGTAGGAAAAGTGAGATAGTGATGGAAAGAAAGCCAATGAGAGGGTGTATTTTCAAGCCAGTTATCCCTGGAGTCCCATCCTGCCAGGGGACTCTGGGAGACAGTGCAGAACACGCCTCGGAATGATCTGAACCTGAGGGATCAGGGAGCTCTTCATCCATCATCGGCTAAGGGCTGATTCCTCACCGAATTCCCATCTGTCGTTGACTGAGGGTTGCTTCCAGGGGCATTAACTTTCTGGCATCTCTTGCCCGAAAGAAATGCTTGCCCAGTTCATGGCCTGAGCGTGCTGCTTTTGCTCCAGAAAAATAGCTCTCATGTAGGAAGGCATAGGTGTTTACAATACATAGCCTTTGAAGGCATTATGGAAAGGGCACCATCATCTGCTACAATGTCTTACAGAGAATAAAAGAAAGTGTTAGCATTGTAATCACTATTGTTTCTCTCCTTGGGTCATGCACAAGTCCACAGAGACTGCAGGACAGTCGGTGACTGATACTGTACTGTATTAAATCACACGTGCCCCTCAAACCTGGCATATTGTCCCAAACCAACTGTTGCTTCCTTGTAATGAGGTCATTCCAAAGGGGTTCTCTTGGTCCTTGCTGCCACTACACCCTTGTCGGACCCATCCCCCTGGCCTTCCTGTGATGACCAGACATCTCTGAATCCTTGCATGTCCTCAGTTAAGCTGTCAAACTGAGACGCCTATCACATGGTTTGTATTTCTCCTTTCAAAAGAAAAACATTCAGGAAGCAATACAATCAGGATTTTATAAAGAAAAAGAAGTGGGCTCTTTCTTTCCTCAATTAAACTATTTTGATTAAAGTGAAGACGGCAGATATGTTTAATGCTTCCGTGGGAAATGTAAAGATTATGGCTCAGTTCCATTTCTCTCTGCTCCCTGCCCTCTCTCTCCTTGACACTGTTCCGTCAGGCACTACAGTATCCCTAGTTAGCCAACAACTTCCAAGATCACCAGGGCCCTGCAACAGAAGGAGCTGGATACTCGAGTGTGGAAAGCTGGTTTTGAATTAGGTAAGAACAGGATTCTTAACCTGAAATCCTTGGAGAGGCTCCTGAAATGCCTCTGATAAATACATGTGTATACTTACATATATTTCAGAAATGTGCACATTAGCATTTCTCCAAGGAAAAAATGCATAGCTGTTAGCACATTCACAAAATTGTATATGATCTCAAAAGATTTAAGAACCGTTGGCTTAGAAATAATTCCAAAAGACACCAAATGGCTTGAGGAAAAGCAACGGGGCAGTCTTAGATCTTTTCAAGTGTAACTGAGCCCCTACTTCCTACATTTAACTTATCATCCAGTCCACAGCCTCTGGCTTTTTGAATTTTGTCTCCTGGCTATAAATCTTAACTGTGCTTTTAATTTAGATTTTTACGTACTTTTCAACTTGGTTATTTCCTATAAACTGGAACATGGTTAAATATGAACAGAGACCTTCACACTTCAGAGGTAAGCCAATTGGAAAAGCCATCGATCCAATGCACTAAATTATAAAGCATTGCCTAGACCAAGCAGAGTCATTAACCATGATACTAGAGGGACCTAAACTTCCATATCAGGCTCAAAGGGGTAAGTCCTGGATAATCCTGAGTCTCGGAGCATTCAAGTGTCTGTCAGCCCCAGTGCACCAAAGCGATCCAAACACTTGTTGGTTCATTTATTTACGCAATGATTTAAAAATTCCTGCTACGAGCAAGGCATTGTGCTAGGTACTGGAATACGATACTAAGATAAGATCCTTGCTTTCTTAGAGATGAAATTCTACTTGGGAAGACAAACATTAAATAACTAATCACATAAATGAAAAGCAGTGCTATGGCATCCTAGTATAGGGACACACAACCTAGTTAGTAGGAGTGGGACAGAGAGGTGGAAGGAAAGGCTTTCTTGAGGAAGTAACCTTAGAGCGAACTCAGAAGCCTATGGCTTTGGTTTCCACAGATGACTCAGAGGAAATGTGTATCTGTAGCCCATACCGCTTCACCAAGCTCCAGACTCAAATATCCCGTAGCTTACTTACTATCATCTGTTGGATTACTCCAAGACACCCCTAATTAATATGTCCCCAGATGAATTCCTAGTTTGCATTTTTTCATAATAAAATTGGGGGAAGTGAGTTAATAATAGTTAATAATATGAGTTAATAATATGGATCTCTCCCATCATCCATCCAGATAAAAAAACCAAGAAATCAAGGTCAATAAATAACTCCCCCTTTGCCTTACTTCCCAAATCTATCACTAAGGCTTGTCCATTTTACCGCCTATGCAGAAGCACATCTATCCTCTTCATCTTCCTTCACCTAACCCTCCAATCTCAGCTGCCAACATATTTCCTCTGGACAACATGGTGGCTTTTTATGAGTCTGATCAGGGCAGGAATCGGAAGACACCCTCGGCTGAGATTTTGAAGATAATTAAAAAGTTTACAGAGATGTGGATGTGGAAACCAACAAAAAGTGTTGAGGCACTCAAAGACTAACAAATCATCCTTTCATGATAAAAAACAGTCAGCAAATTAAGAATGGAAAGAAACTACTTCAACGTAATAAAAGTCGTATATGAAAATGCCACAGTGAACATCATACTCAATGATGAAAGACTGAAACGCTTCCTCAAAGATCAGGAACAAGGCAAGAATGCTCACTTTTGCCACTTCTTTTCAACATAGTATTGGAAGTTCCAGCCAGACCAATTAAGCAAGAAAAGAAAAAACATAAAAGGCACTCAAATTGGAAAGGAAGAAGTAAAATTATCTTTGTTCACAGATTGTATGATCTTATATGTAGAAAACCCTAGATTCCACCAAAAACTGTTAGAACTAATAAATGAGTTCAACAAAGTAGTAGGATACAAAGTCAACACATAAAAATTAGTTGTATTTCTATATAACTAACAATGAACAATGTGAAAAGGATATTAAGAAAACAATGTATTTACAATACCATCAAAAAGAATAAAATACTTAGGAAAAAATAGATTTTAGGAGATCCGATATGGCAGAGTGGATAAATGCCTCATCCCATGAACTCATCAAAATTACAACTAAATTATAGAATGATTAACCTGGAGAACCATCTGAAGTCTAGCTGAACAGAAGTTTTATTAATAAGGATATAAAGCAGAAGCTGCATCGAGACTGGTAGGAGGGGTGGAGACATGAAAAGGGCTGGCCCCAAACCTCCGAGTGGTGGTTGAGAATCAGGAGGGATATCTCAGCTGTGGAGGTTCCCCCGGAGAAGCAAGGGACCCCCAGCCCCACACCAAGCCCCCCAGCCTGGAGTACTGATGCTGGGAAAAGGAGCCTCCACAACACCTGACTGTGAAAAACAGCGGGGATTCCAACCATCCAAGTGGGACGGAATGCTGTGGCAAACCCAGTCGTCCTCTTAAACAGCTCGCGCACAGACTCACTCGCTCGCAGGCACTCACGCTGGGCTCCGGTGGAGGAACAGTGATTCAGGGAGCCTCAGAGACAAACAGGGGGCACACTGAAGTGTCTGTCTTCGGGTGAGGGCTGGAAGACAGTCACAGTTTTCCCTGGGAGGAGTCCTCCTTCCGTGCAGCCGGCAGGTGGGCGCCATCTTTCTTATGTTGAGCCCTCCCCCACAGGCCAAATCTGAATCTGATTGGCCTGATGAGCTCTGCTACTTGACCATGCTAACTCACTAAGATCCTGCCCCATGCAACTCCATACCACACAAGGCTTTTTCCACAGCTTTTTTGGTGGCTGAACCTTATGGGAACTGGCAATCAGCAGCAGGCCTCAGTGTCCTAGCTTTTTGCAGAACTACCCCAGACCCAGTACTGGTGGCAGCCATCCTTGGTTCACAGCATAGCCTCTCTCATGCTCCTCTAGGTCCAGCACAGGGAGCCAACTGTGGATCACTTTGTAGCTCCTATCAGGTAGTCCCGACGGGGCACAGGCAGTGGCTGACTTGAGCTTGCACTGGAGCCCCTCCCAAGAGGTCCCACAACCAACATATTTGGAGCGTGGCTTCAGACCACATCAGAGCACCAATTAGTCCCACAGGTGGCACACCCAAAACTTGGTCTCAACAGGCATCAGAGCCCGCTGGAGCAAATCCTGCTCTGTGGGGTAAGCCCCCTACAAAGCAGCCCGTAAGCTGTGGACGTGGCCAAACCCCACAGCCAGTCAGGCTGAGGGTCAATCCCACTCACTGATGTGTGAATAGCAATCAAATCTCACGCACAACCCACAGAAGGGACACACCTGGAGCACCCAGCACAAGTGACCAGGGAGACTGTGCCTCTGAGTCGCACAGGGCACCTACTACATAAGGGCACCCAGCAAGACAGGAAGATGTAGCATATATACCTAAAACATAGAAACAAACACAGAGAGGCAGCCAAAATGAGAAAACAAAAGAAATATGCCCCAAATAAAAGAACAGGAGAAAATTCCAGGAAAAACAACTAAACAAAATGGACGCAAGCAACCTACGAGAGACAGAGTTCAAAACACTGGTTATAAAGATGCTCAAGGAACTTAGTGAGAACTTCAACAAAGAGATAGCAAGCATAAAAAAGGGGGCTGGCCCAGTGGCTCAGGTTGTTGGAACGCCATACTCCTAATGCCGAGGTCGCTGGTTCAATTCCCACATGGGCCAGTGAGCTAGCTGCACCCTCTACAGCTAAGATTGTGAACTGCTCTCATCACTCTCCCTGGAGTTGGGCTGCTGTGAGCAGCTGGAGGTCGGCGTGAGCTACCGCAGGCTGCTGAGTGCTGCTGTGTGCTGCCGTGGGCTACTATGTGCCTCCATGAGCGGCCGGCAGCCAGCATGAGTGGCCAGCAACCATCGTGAGCTGCCGTGGGCTACCATGTGCTGCCATGAGCAGCCGTTGGTTGGCAACCAGCGTGAGCTGCCGTGAGTGGCCAACCGACAACTGGCAACAAATTGCCTCCGTGGGGAGGTGGGGGGACTGGGGGAGCACAAGGCCCATGATACATACCAGCATGGGCCAGAGAGCTGCGTCCTACCCAACTAGCCTGAGAAAGAAATGGCTTGAACCGGAGGGCGGGGGAGGCAGAAGAAAGGGGGGGAAAAGGACACAGAAAGCATAAAAAAGAACCAGTCAGAAATGAACAATAACTGAAATGAAGAATGCTATAGTAGGAATCACCAGCAGACTAGATGAAGCAGAGGATCAAATCAGCGATTTGGAAGACAAGGTAGCAGAAAACACCCAATCAGAACAGCAAAAAGAAAAAAGAATCCAAAAAATGAGAATAGTTTAAGAAACCTCTGGGACAACATTAAGCATAATGACATTTGCATCATAGGGGTACCAGAAGGAGAAGAGAGAAAGCAAAGGATTGAGAACCTATTTGAAAAAATAATGACTGTCAACTTTCCTAACCTGGTGAAGGAAATAGACATACAAGTCCAGGAAGCACAGAGTCCCAAAACAGGATGAACCCAAAAAGGCCCATAGCAAGACACATTATAATTAAAATGGAAAAGGTTAAAGACAAAGAGATAATCCTAAAAGCAGCTAGAGAAAGGCAACTAGTAACTTATAAGGACGCTCCCATAAGATTGTCAGCTGATTTCTCAACAGAAACTTTGCAGGGCAGAAGGGACTGGCAGGAAGTATGCAAAGTGATGAAAAGCAAGGATCTACAACCAAGATACCCAGCAAGGCTATCATATAAAATAAAAAGACAGATAAAGAGCTTCCCAGATAAGAAAAAGCAAAAGGAGTTCATCACCACCAAACCAGTATTAAAAAGAATGGTAGAGACTTCTTTAAGAGTGGGAAAAAAAGATCAAAATTATGAATAATAAAATGGCAGTAGTTACATATCTATCAACAATTACTTTCGATGTAAATGGATTAAATTCTCCAATCAAAGACATAGGAGTGCTGAATGGACAGAAAACAAAACTCTTACGTATGCTGCCTACAAGAGACTCACTTCAAATTGAAAGATACACACAGACTGAAAGGGATAGGAAAAGATATTTCATGGAAATAGAAAAAACAAACAAACAAACAAACAAAAAACTAGGGTAGCAATACTTATACCAGACAAAATAGACTTTAAAACAAAGGCTGTAACAAGGTTCAAAGAAGAACCCAGTAATCCCACTTCTGGGTATTTGTCCGAAGAAACCCAAAATGCTATTTCGAGGAGATGTGCACATCCATATGTTCATTGCAGCATTATTTACAATGACCAAGATATGGAGGCAGCCTGGGTGTCTGTCGATGGAAGAATGGATAAAGAGTAGGTGGCACATATATACAATGGAATATTGCTCGGCCATGGATGGGAATGGGTTCTTGCCATCTGTGGTGGCATGGGTGGACCTGGAGGGTATTGTGCTGAGTAAATAAGTCAGACAGCAAAAGACAGATGCAATGTGATTTCGCTTGTATGTGGAATCTAAAGAACAAAAGAAACAAACAAACAAAACAGAAATAAACTCATAGGGAACATTTTGATGGTTGCCAGATGGGAGGGGGATTGGGGGATGGGTAAAAAAAGGGAAGGGATTAAGAAGTACAAGTTGGATTTTACAATGTAGTCATGGGAATGTAGGGTACAGTGCAAGGAATATAGTCAATAATATTGTAATAACTATGTATGATGTCAGATGGGTACTAGATTTGTCGGGGTGATAGATGGGAGGGGAATGGGGAGACATGGTGAAAAAGGTGAAGGGATTAAGAAGTACAAATTGGTAGTTACAAAATAATCATGGGAGTGTAAAGCAAAGCATAGGGAATATAGTCAACGATATGGTAATAACTATGTATAGTGCCAGATGGATACTAGAGTAATCAGGGGGATCACTTCTTATATAAATGTCTAATGTTTATGCTGTACACCTGAAATTAATATAAAATGATATTGAATGTTAACTTTAATTGAAAAATTAGAAAGGAGGGAAAAGGTAAAGGGGAATAAGAGGTTCAAATTTTCAGGCATAAAACAAATAAGTCATGGGGATGTACAGCTGGGGAAATACAATCAATAATATTGTGATAGCATAGTACAGTAACAGATGGTTGCTGGACTTATGGTGATCACCTCTTTAGTTATATAAATGTTGAACAACTATAGTGTGCCCCTGAAACTGATATAATGTATGTCAGCTATATTTTTAAGTACATAAATAAATAAATAAATAAATAAATAAATAATAAAATCAGCCCATAGACATTATCTATTTAACTTTAAAGACAACACATTTTATGATGTTTGCTTTAGAAATAAAATATTTCATTAAAAAAAAAGAATAAAATTCTTAGGAATTAACTTAACCAAGCAGATGAAAGACTTGTGCAATGAAAACTTCAAAACAATGATGAAAGAATTAAAGAAAATATAAATGTAAACACATCCCATATTCATGGATTGCAATACTTAATGTTAATATGTGAATGCTCTTCAAAGAAATTTATAGTTCAATCCCTATCACAATCCCAGTGATGGTTTTTGCAGAGATAGAAAAATTCATCCTGAAATTCATATGGAATCTCAAGGAATGCTAAATACCCAAAGCAATCTTGAAAAAAAGAACAAAGCTGGACGATTTACACTTCCTCATTTCAAACTTACTACAAAGCCACTGTAATAAAAATAGTGTGGTACTGGCATAAAGGCAAATATATATATATATACATATATATATACACACACACACACACACACATATAGATATGTGTGTGTGTGTGTATATTACACATATATATGTATATATGTATATATACATATATAATGTATATACACACATTATATAATAGAGAGCCCAGAAAAAAAAAATCAAACCCTTACATATATGGTCAAATGGTTTTTGACAAAGGTGCCCAGACTATTAAATAGGGAAAGAGCAGTCTTTTCAACAGATGATGCTGGGATAATGGATATTCACATGCAAAAGAATGAATTTGGACTCTTACCTGATACCATATACAACAATTAACTAGAAATGGATCAAACACCCAAATGTAAGACTTAAAACTATAGAAATCTTAGAAGGAAAATAAGACAAAACTTCATGACATTAAATTTGCCAATTACTTGCATATGACACCTAAGACACAAGCAACAAAAGACAAAATGGACAAATTGGAAGCTTCATGAAAATAAAGATCTTTTATACATCAAAAAATATCAACAGAATAAAAAGGCAAACCACACAATGGGAAAAAATATTTGCAAATCGTCTATCTGATAAGAAATTATATCCAGAATATGTAGAGAATTCCTAAAAATCAACAACAAAAATAGAAACACTCAATTAAAAAATGGGGAAAGGACTTGAATAGACATTTCTCTAAAGATATGCAGGTGGCCAATAAGCACACAAAAAGATGCTCAATATCACTAATCATTAGGGAAATGCAAATAAATCAAATTACAATGACATATCTCCTCACACTTATTAGGATGGCTACTATTAAAAATAAAAATAATAAAATAACAAGTGTTGGTGAGGATGTGGAAAAATTAGAACCCTTGTGTACTGTTGTGGTAATGTAAAATGGCACAGCCATTGTGGAAAGCAGTATGATCTTTTCTCAAAAAATAAAAAATGGAATTACAATATGATTCAGCAATTCTGGGTATATACCTAAAATAATTGAATTGAAAGAGGGATCTGGAAGAGCTATTGGTACTCCCATGTTCACAGCAGCAATAGTCACAATAGCTAAAATGTAGAAGCAACCCAAGTATACATTAGGGGATAAATAGATAAAAAAAACTGAGGCATAAACATACAATGAATTGTTACTTAGCCTTAAAAAGGGACATTTTGACACACGCTCCAACATGGATAAACCTTGAAGACAAGTGAAATAAGCCAGTCACAAAAGGCCAAATACTGTATGTTCCCATTTCTGTAAGGTACTTAGAGTAGCCAAAATCATAGAGACAGAAAGTAGAATGGTGGTTGCAGGCACTGGGGCGGGAGTGGAATGGGGAGTTATTGTTTAATGGGCATAGAGTTTCAGTTTTACAAGATGAAAAGAGTTCTGGAAATGGATGGTGGTGATGATTGCACAATATTATGAATGTATTTAATACCACTGAATCGTACTCAAAAATGATTAAGATGGTAAATTTTATGTTTTGTGTATTTTACCACAAAAATGTTGGAGGAAAACACAAACAAAACAAAACAAAAAACCTCAGATGTTATTACCTTAAAAATAAGAGGAGAAAAACCCCAATGAACAAACAAACAAAAAAAAGGGAGTGGAAACATAAAATTCCAAACGGTAGGAATCTGGAACACCAGGCAGCCATTTTGCAGTTGTAGATTAATGAGAAATAATGTTGATAAGATATTAACAGAAAACACTTATTATAGTAATATGTATCATATTGTATTGTTGTAATATATTTACATATGTATGCACCGTTGGAAAAAGTCTAGAACGTAATTCACCAAACTGTTAAGAGTGGCATTCCCTGGGTAATGTGGTTATATCAGTGATTTTTATTTCTCTATATTTAGTTCATCTATATTTTCTAAAATAAGCGTGTATTAAGAAAAATCAGTATCTGTTTTTTAAAAATCAAGTCAACTAAGGAAAAAAATCTAATTTCAGGTGAATATATTAAACACGTATTATAGGTGAGGGATGAAGGATGAAGGGAGAGGTTTCAGTCTAATCTAATTCAAAGCTAAATTTATTAAATGCCTAGTTTCCCAAAAATCACTCAGTATGAATGTGCAACATATTGGTGGACAGATTTTAGTTTCTGGGTTTTTGTTTTAACTGTAATTGAGACTTTCAAAGGGTAGTTCTTTTTCTGTTTAGAAAAATGGAATCACTTGGGTTAATTTTTCCGCTATTTGATTTAAAACATTAACCCAAAAAACAATGCCTTAAACACGAAAGACTAATTCCCATTAAAATTCGTGCAGTGTGCCACAGTCAGAATACCGTGTCATTTTTTAACAGTAATTACCTAGACTGAAGAGTAGACAACTATGCATGGAAGTAAAACCAGAATCCCAACAAATGAGTATTGTTCTGAGATCAGGGTCACAGTGAATAATTTTGAAATTGCCATCAGAATTATACAAAGATAGCAAGACCAAGGATTGATCTTTATTGACTATCAAGAAGAAAATCATTCAAAGTGGCACACAAGACACCGAACTAAAAGAGCCAAAACCCAAGAGCCTAGAGCAATTCTTTCTGAAACCTATCCGCCCTCTACCTGCGTCCCTTCCTCGGGCCCTGGCGCGTCCTTGCCTCCACTTCCCCCAGCTGAGGCAGGGCAGCGATCCTCCACCAGAAGTACTAGCAGAAGGACCGCGAAATCTGTTCTTCCAGGTGTTCAGGAGCCCGGCAGTTCCCAGCCCAGCGCGAGAACTCGTCTCAGCCCAGAGCCCGTACTCCTGGCCCCGCCCCTTCCTGCCCGGCCCCGCCCCTTCCTGCCCGGCCCCGCCCCGCCCTACGTAGGCCCCTCCCTAGCCCCGCCCCGCTCGCCTTCTGTAGGCTTTTCCAAAGCTCCCCTAGGGAGTGACGGGCCGGGGGCCAGGAGGGGTCTATTGCGCAAGCCCAGTGCGCCGGGCTGGGAGAACGGGAGAGGCCTCGGTGGCGCGCTGGAGACTATGAGTCGTTGCATTCGGCGGGCTGCTTCCCGGAAGCGGAAGCCCGAGGGGCGGGCCGAGGGGAGCTGGGAGTACACGGCGGTTAATTCCTTTTACAGTGCGGTTCGGCTTCCCTCGGTCTGGGCTTCTCTGAGGCTGCGGGAGATGGTCAGGTCCGGATCTCGACCGGGCCAGGTGAGGGCCGCGGACCGGAGGCGTCCACTGTGGGGGTGGAGAAGGAATCAAGGGGTTCTCGGGTTGGGAGGAGTGCAAAACTCTGAAAAACAAACAAACAAAAAACAGACATTGCGGCCGCGTTAAAAATGCTGGCAAAGGGGAGTGGGGTGGAGGTGGGGGGACACCTAATCTTAACATCTTAACACAGCCTCTCTGTCCATAGATGTATACTCTTTAAAACCTTGTAGCCCTCCCGGGGGCCCGGGGGTTCGATCGAGTTCAGCCTTCGCCGCTGAGTCGGGTGACTTTACCCGATCCGAGTCTCTGCGTTGTTGCATCAAATCCAGGTGCCTGGCTATTCCACCAAGTCGTGCTATTAGCTGATCTTTCGTCACAATTGCTGGTATTTTACCAGCAATTAGTTAAAAAAAAGTCTCCTTGTTAGTGTCGCTGCCTTTAGCCTTGCCCGTGTCAAATGCACGACCCTCGTAACTAAATGATTCAATTTTCTGCTTACAATCTGACTCTGGAACAGTTCTTTTTCAAGATAAAAATCTCAGTTCTTTGGCCTATGAACACAGCCATTTTTTGATCTCAGCCTGTGCATTTTTACCAACCCCCAGCCCCATTCCAATATTATCCTACACTGTTCACCGATCCTGCAGTGTCCTAGATGCCTCTTCCCCTCTCATACTTCCGTGCCTTTGCAGTTTTTGTTGCACGTAGAATGCCCTTCTATCACATCTCTGCTTCCTATCTCCCATCCCTCAGCTCAAGAGCCACTTGTAGAAGCTTTGCCTAGCACTCGCACATCCGCATTGTTTGGGTGCCCTGTGCTAACCTTTATCATACCACTTTTCAGGCTAGAGAAGTTGCTAAGCTATCAGCCTTCTTTACTACACAATTTATCTCTACATTCTACATCTTTAAGGCCTAGGACAGCACCTGACATATAGTAGATTTTCAGGTAATGGATCAACTTTTCCTCACACAAACCCACTACTTAGAGTGTTCTTCTTAAATATATGAATGCTGTATCCCCCCTTTTTGGAGCCTCCATTTATTAACTCACCTATAATACTGTCTTCCCTATTATGTGAATCTTACCCTTTTTTCAAGACTTCATGAATATGTCCAGACCAGCCCCACCCATAGAGATCTTTTACATTGAATGAACTCAATATGTGCAGTCAGCAAGGGGGAAAACATGGTTTTTGTACTCATAGTCACCTACAGACTCAAATTCCAATTCTTCCACTACTGTCGTGATAGTAAGTGAAGTGATTTTTCTTATCTATAAAATAATTACAAATAGGTATAAAATTCAGCCTCAAAGAACTGGGGAGATTAAGTCAGAACCTGGTGAAACATCTCGTATCTCACACTTGGCATAAATGTGCAACAAAATTTAGTCTCCTTAAAAACACTTATTTTACTGCCACCTTAATAATAATAAGAGCAGCTAGCATTTAGACAGCAATCAGGCAGGTACTACTCTAAGTGCTTTTACATATTACGTATGTCCCATTTAATCTTCAAAATAGCCTTAGGAGGTAGGTACTATTATTATCCCCATTTTATCTGAAGAAATTGGGATGAAATGTTCAAATAACTTCCCTGCAGTTACACAACTGGTTAGCAGTGGAAACAGGAATCAGACCCACAGGACTAGTTCCAGAGTTCATTCTTATAAACATTACACAATACTTAGAAAATACATGTCTGAACCACCTTTCTGAAATTCAGGTTCCCACCTCAGAACTAAGAATAACTCACAGGGTGTGGATTAAGTGGAAATGTAATTTTATTTTGCTATAAAATAAGTCTTATTTTACTATAAAATAAGTTATATTTTATTATATATCTTTATTATATCTTATTATATTAAAATAAGACCTGGTCTTTAATGTAATATAATATGATATGACATAATTAATATAATAATATAATACCAGGTCTTATATTAATTTTTGCTCCAAAAAACGCATTAGAGCTGATTGTCCAGGTAGGTCTTATTTTCAGGGAAACAGGGTAAAAGTGAAAACAAGATACAAAATTGCAACTGTCTTGTTATCATGACTAAGTAAATAGTCCATATGAAAAAAGATTGGAAGCCCCAGTAGGAAAGAGCACGTCTAGTGGCTAGATCTTGATTGCTAAATACCATTGTTCACTAAAAGGAACCATGGCTTCTTGGAGAAATGGTCAACTCCAGGCTGAGTCAGGGAAATTATAAGATGAGCCTGAATACATCAAAATGAAAAACTTTTATGCAGCAAAGGAAACAATAGAGTGAAAAGGCAAGTTATGGAATGGGAAAAAAATATTTGTAAGCCATATATTTGATAAGGGTTAATATCCACAATATAGAAAAAACTCCTACAACTCAAAAGCAAAAAGTAACCTGATAAAAATGGGCAATGAGCTTGAATAGACATTTCTCCAAAGACATGAATGACCATCGGGTATGTTAAAAGATGGTCAACATCACTAATCAGGAAATGCAAATCAAAATCACAGTGAGATATCACCACACACCTGTTAGGATGCTATTATCAACAACAAACCCCAAAATAACGTGTCAGTGAGGATGTGGAGAAATTGGAACCCTTGTATACTTGGTGGGAATTTAAGAGTATAGCTGCTATAAAAAACCGTGTGGAAAGTTCCTCGAAAAATTCATCCCATTTTGGGTAGTTATCCAAAATAATTAAAAGCAACCTTGAGATATCTGTACTCCCATGTTAACTACAGCATTATTCAAAATAGCCAAGATGTGCAAACAACCGAAATGTCCATTGATGGATGAATGGATAAAGAAAATGTGCTATATGTGCACAATGGAATATTATTCAGCCATAAAAAAGAAATGCTTATATTTTACATGCAACATGGATGAACCTTGAGGATATTATGCTAAGTGAAATAAGCTAGTCACCGAAGGACGAGTTCACATCATTCTACTTATATAAGGTACCTGAAATAGTCAAACTCATAGAAGCAGAGAGTAGAATGGTAGTTGCCAGAGGCTGGAATGAGGGGAAAATGGGGAGTTGCTATTTAATGAGTGAAGTTTTAGTTATGCAAGATGAATAAGTTCTAGAGGTCTGTTGTACAACATCATGGCTATAGTTAACAATACTGTGTTGCACGCTTAAGTATTTGTTAAGAGGCTAGATCTTGTTTTAAGCGTTCTTACCACAATGGAAAAAAAAAAAAGATGAGCCTGAAGCATCTTGTTGCAGAAAGTAAGCGATAGCTCAAAAACTAACGGGGACATGTTAAAGGATACAGGAGGTGGTTTGAAGAGACTCATACTGACAGAATCTGGGACAATTTGAGCATTGAAATTAATAATAATGGATCATAACCCTTTGACTAAAGTAGGAATCAATGAGTCTATAGTAACTAAATGAAGAAAGAAAAGTGCTTCACTGAGTAAGAAATATAAAAAGAATGCTGTAAGTTAGAACAATCACCATTTGATAAACAATTGATTAGGCAAGAATTATCAATGGATGCAAAAACTGGGTAAAAGTCTTATGGATCGGATGCCTGTGTAATCTCAAAGTATCTCCCCACAAAATGCTTAACATTTACAATGGTAAAAATAGTAACTTTACAGTGAAAAACCTGGCAAGCACCATCTTAAATAAAGTTTGTATCACCAGTAATGGGACAAACTGACATCATATGCCTATTCATGATGCAGAGAAGGACACAGCATCCCTTTTGTGGTATTACTGCCAAAAATGCACAACCTGAATCTAATCATGAGGAAACATCAGATGTCTAAATGTCCAAAGGGACATTCTACCGAAAAAACTGGCTGTACTCTTTAAATATGTCAAGGTTGTAAAAGACAATGAATGACAAACCAAGAAGCTATTTCAAACTAATGGAAGCTAAAGAGATATGATAACTTAATGCAACATATCCTGGATTGGACATGGGCCAGAATTTTTTTCTTTTAAGGACAATATTGGGATAATTGGCAAATGTGAATAAAGTCTGTAGATTAGATTATACTATCGTATCAATGTTAATTTCATGATTTTAATGAATATACTCTGGTTATACTATGAGAGAGTGACTTTGTTCTTAGGAAATATTTAAGAGTAAATATTTAAATATAAAGGGATATCATGTCTGCAACCTACGTATACATTTTGAGAGAGAACATGGCAGATGTAGTAAAATATCAACAGTTGGGGAATCTAGGTGAAGTGTATACAGTGCTTTGTACTATTATTTCAAAATAAAAAAATGGAAGGAAATGTACCAATATGATAATTATTGTGTAGGGTGTTTTTATCCTGGGTAATTTTCTTTACCTGATTGATGGTCAGTACTGTAACCTCATGTGTGTATTTTTTGGAGAAATACTCTCTCATCTTACAATTATGCCATACATTTATCTCAGACAGTACACATTTTTTTTAATTTTGAAAGAGAATAATTGTGGTAGTTGCTTTTGGACTTAGCAGCACCACGGTTTGGAATTTTATATGGTTCTGGTCAAGATACCAACATAGATATATTGAAGGGAAAGACCCTAAGAGTGTCATTCAGGGACCAGTGGAGCTACATTGTGTGGGATCTTATTTCCTACAATGTTGGTTCTAACCGCTGGCTTCATGACTTCATCACATTCCAAGTTATCTCAAGAAGAAGTATAACTATCAATCCAACTTTCTCAATGTATTCTCAGTCGCATTCTTAGAAGGCAGGAGTACATAGTCAAGCAAATATTAGAATATTATATAACTCCAGAATGTTTAATAGTTACTGCTCAAAGCTATCTGGGATGACATATGTAAATATGTCAAGAAAAATCATAAATATAACTGCCAGTAGTGACTATACCTGAAGAGTGAAATGAGGGAGTATGTAGAGAATTTAACCCTACTTACACTTTTTAAATTTATAATTTCATAATTTATAATTACAACTATAAATTTATAATTTCTTTTTAAAATTATATTTTGAATAGAGATTATATTTATCTGTTATAAAGTTATTAAGATATATTAATAAAAAGGTATACCCTGGAAAGTCTCCCTTTGCTCTATTTCTCAGTTTCCCTCTCCAGAGGCAGCTACAATTAACTGTCTCATGTATATCTCTAAAGATATTGGATGCATGTAAAAACAAATGCATATTTTTTTCGTCTACACAAAAGGTAGTCCACTTATATTACTTTAAAAATAAAAATTTAAAAACAGCATTGCTATATGAGTTTTAAAAGATTGAGTGAATGAAATGTAGATAAAGAGGAATGGTAGAGTTTTGTGTGCTGGTCTTATAAACAATGTGGATAAATAGAATCAGAGTTATGAATTCTGCCCTATGTCTTGAAGTAACATGTTTGAAGAATTTAGGGAATATAGAACATGGTCAGGGATTGAGTATAATCCAATTTACTGTAGTAGGTACTTCTGATTAAAATAATATCTCAACTTCATTTTCAGCTGAAATAGAACATTATTTATAAGAATTCAATTGTAATTGTGGATTTTTAGAATATATCACATTTATTAAAATTAATAACAGTACATTTGTAAAATGGAATATTATTCATCCTTAAAAAGGTAGGAAACTTTGACAAGCTGCAAATACAACATGGATGAACTTTGAAGATATGCTAAGTGAAATGAGCCAGTCACAAGAGGACAAATACTGTATGATTGCACTTATATGAGCTTCCTAGAGTAGTCAAATTCATAGACAGAAAATAGAAGGGTAGTTGCCAGGGGTTGGGTAGGGAGGAGGTGGGGAGTTTAATGGGCACAGAATTTCAGTTTGGGATGATGGAAAAGTTCTGGAGATGGATGGTGGTGATGGTTGCCCAACAATGTGAATGTATTTATGCCGTGGGACTATACACTTGGAAAGGCTACAATTGTAAATTTTATGTTATGTATGCTTTACCACAATATAATAAAAAGGAAACATTGAGTAACATTTCAGCTTTTGTCAAGACAGCACACTTAGTATAATAGAAAAGTATTTCTATATCTGCTATAATATAATGCATTACTCCATAGGTGTTATCTTCAGGAAAGCACACTGGACCTACTAAATTAATAAATGGAAAGAAAGGGTAAGTATGTAAAGAAGTTTACAACTTTAGCAAATCTCAAGAGATTTTTCAAGTCTTTGGGCTGGACTAAATTTAGCCTACCCTAGAAAATTAGATGGGTCTGTACCTTTACAAAACTCCGAGGAGGAACCGCCCGTGTCGATCATTTAGTGTTTAACTGAATCTTCATAAAGTCCAAATCTATCTTATACATTGGACAAGCTTTCTTATCCAACCTTTGCTGGAAAGAAAATGAGTACTTAAATATTTTAGGAAAAAAATTTGTATTATTTGTAAAAATATTAACAAACTTGTTTTCCAGGACCCATTTAAGAAAGATGTCACGTTGTAATGCAGATTCTGGCTATCCCATCCATTCTGATTCAGAAAGTCAGGTAAGATTAAACTGAATAGCTACAAGTTACACTATTTAATTAGTCTTCAGGTAAAAGCCAAGAAGTGGGAATGAAAATTCAAAAGTAAAGTACTAATTGCTATAAGAAAGTATGAAACCTTTTCCTTTCAAACATGTTTTCTGTCAATACTTTAGTCTTAAAAGAAAATGTAAAACTGTAATTATTTGTTTTTTCCTGCATTAAAATTTTATACCACATTTCTAAATGACTTTTCTCCTTACAGACTGAAACTATACAGGGGCTTGATGGTTGTGCTTCTTTGCTGCGGGACATTTTGAGAAACGAAGATTCAGGTTTTATTTTTAAGTGCTTCTTTGCTGATCACATATTCTCAATTAACTAGTTATCTTAATGCTAATGAATTTTTGTTTTAATTATTAATAGGCTCAGAAATAGCACATTCACAAAATAGATATAATCCCAGACCTTTGGAAGGCAAAAGATACGGTTCTAAGAAGAAAGGACATGAAAAACATACTGTTCCTTCAGTACGGAAAGAATTTTGTAAGTTTTATGTATTTAAATATAATACTTAATTCTGAGGATTTTGATAAATTATGAGGATTATGCAGTTGGTCTTTCATTTTAATAATATATTGGTTATTTGGGGGGTGGGGTGTGCACTTCTCTTTATTCAGTTCTAATGCTGAGTAGTTACTTTGTTCACTATCACTTTCCCAAGAATAAAAGTAGAAAAGTGACTCACTGGGTTTTATAAGAGAAAAGATTGAAATGCAGAAGGATATTTGGGAGATACATAGAGTTATCTTTGTTCTCTCTGCCACTTGTTTCCATAGATAATCACAGATTGATTGTGTTTCTTGTGTATACTTATTGTTCAAAATTATTTTATATGTATATATCCCAGTAGGTTTAATAGCTCAACTTGTTGAGCTGCAGTTAGAATACATGGTACAGAAGAAGGTAAAATTCCAAGTTGGATAGATAAATACGGAGCGCCTGCCGCTGATTGATGGTGAATGTAGCCAAGGATATTTTATACCTCACAGTTAACTTGTTGACTTAATTAAGTGTAATAGTTCAGCAAACAGCTTAGAATAAGTAAGTTTTGATTATAGAACAAGATCTCCCCAAGTGGAAATTAAAAAGTCCGCAGTGGGAATTCAGATGGACAAGAATGGGATTAGCTAGTTCCACAGCTCAGGTGGGCCAAAGATATTAACACTGCCATGCATGCTGATATTCAGCTCGGGCAAGGGGTGAAGTTTAGAAAATTATCTACAGCAGTAGCCCTGGATGTTAAGAGATCAGGATCCAGGCAAAGAGGCTAACAAGATGGGGATACAGCATTCATAGGACTAGAGGTTGATGTTCCACTCGATCCCTGAGGCAGAGAAGACAACTTACTAACTTATCTTGGAGTCCAATCACATTTAGCTTCAGGTTATCTTGTCCTGCAGTGTTCAAAATGGTAGTCACTAAACATGGGGCCATTGAGCACTTGAAGTATAGCTAGGACAACCAAGGAGCTGAATTATGAATGTTAATTTTAATTAATTTAAATTTAAATTTAAAAACTGTTACTTGATCCAGTTATTAGAACACTTTTAAGTATATTTGGAATAACTTGGGTACATGAATATACTTTTCAGCTGTAAATTTCATTAAATCTAAATACTGATCAAGTATTTCTGATGAAAATTTAGCATACAGATTGAGGTGATTTAGAAGATTTCATCCAGAAAATAAAATAACTTTTTACATGAATCGCATGTTTAAATGTTAATATTTTGGGTATATTGATATGAATAAAACATACATCTTATTTATTTTTACTTTTTAATATACCTACTGGAAAATTTTACATTGCGTATATGCTTTACATTATACTTATATTGGACAGCATTGGTCTAAACCATCAGTCAGCATACTACAGCCAATTTTATAAATCATGTTTAGTTATTTTATTTATTTTGTAAATAAAAATTTTATCAGCACCGTCATTCTGATTCGTTTATGAATTTTCTATGGCTGCTTTTGTGCTGCAATAGCTGAGTTGAGAAGTTGTGACAGAGGCTTTTGAGGCTGCTAAGCCTAAAATATTTATCCTCTAGCCTTTTAAGAAAAAGTGTGCTAACCCCTGGTCTAAACTCTTAAAACAGAGGCCTAGGTATTGGGGCCCAAAGGACAAAGAAAGAAGTGGTAGTACCGTGGCCTGTTCCTCCAGTGTCCTACTTATTTCTCCAGCCAGGTGATTTCTAGTCCAGAGCCCCTTTCTTCAGGGAACTCATTGGGAATGTTCATGGCTGTCAGTTGTGCCATGGTAGCAACTTGGATCCCAGCTTAACTGCTTGTTACTCAGAGTTCTAATAGGAAACAGACGGCAACACTCATAGTAAGATAACTCACAGAGGGTTTATTTACAAAGGAACCCGTTGCAAAGGTGTGAGTGAGGTATAGGGAAACCCCAAGGGGCTGTGCTAGCCCAGTGCTACCGTAGCAGCGGCAGCAGCGGAGCTGTTATCATCCCTAGGCCTTAAGGGATAAGGTGAGAGAGGTTACTAGGACTCAGAATGAGTAGGCCACCTGAAGAAAAGCAGTGAGCTTCATTTAAGGGACAAAAGCAGCCCAAGGTGGCCTCATAGAGGGGGAGTTGTGAATAAATACTTTGGCTTCATACTTCTTCCTTTCCTTGATAATGTCAAGAGTCCCATTGGCTGGAGCCCTGTTGATGTATGTCAGGTCTGGCATTTGATTTTTCTTCTTACAAGCTAATGAGTTAGCCTTACTATGTCATGTATGCTGGCAGGGGCCCCAAGACTCCTGGGTCAGAGACAAAGGATTTATTACTCATCCCACAGCCAGCAGCATGTACCTCAGCACCAGTTCTTATGGGGATGATGTGATGGACCCAGATGGATGCTGTGCGTGCTGTAGATTTACGTTTCAGGAACACAGGGTTGGGGAATCCATCACGTTGGTAATAAGCAAGCCTATACTTGTCTCAGGGGAAACATTTCCTTACCCTTGAAGGTTGCTCACTACAAACATAACCCTGAGAAAGGGCCCAGGTAGGGAGCTTAGGTCAAGGCTGTACTTTCTTGGTATACCCACCAAGACATGTAGGAGCAGAAGAGACCCATGCAGGACTGTGTTAATGTAATCTAGATAGACCAGCATCTTAGGGACAGCGGGGTGGAGGTGAGCAGAAGATAGGTTTGGAGGAGGAGATGAGCGTATCTGGCATTCTGGGTGGGTCCTTAGCATTAAATTCTCGTTTGGATGAGAGTCACATCAGCAGTTTTGTCCTGTGATCAGGATACAATATTCTTATCATCATTTCTCCTACTCTTTCGTCATCAGAAGGAAGGACCTACTTCGCATAGGACAATTTCCTTTAGGTTTGCAATATTAGAAATTAGTTCTCATTGACTTATTTGTTCCTAAGGTTGACTCATTAGAAGCAGAAGCCTCCTTTCCTTTAGTTCAATATCTCTATCTTTTATAGTTTACCAAACTATAGCACTATCTAAAAAAGATATCTTTTTGTTTGTGTGGTTGGCAGCTATTAACCAGTACCAGGTTTTTGCTCTGTTATCACAGTGCTCAACAATATATGAAAACCACACTCAGCATTTGCTCTTTGCTCTCTATCCACAAGTGAGTTAATTGTCAATAGAATTTTAAGGAATCTGTTACATTATGTTAACTACTATCTATGGATAATTTTAATTTTAACATACATTATCTTACTGTTTCAATGTTAGCCATCTTCTGAGGAGTGGTCTCCTTATGTTCTTTCTGCCTGGGACCTGCCTGATCATTTAGTGTCTGTGGAGTCAAGCCTGCCCACCTAGATGCATATGGGGAACAAAGAGGCAGAGAGGCAGTTCCAGAAGTGCAGTGAGCTGACTTTAGAGTGTTCCTGACATTTAAAGAAAAAACATTTTTAGGGATGGCCGTTTAGCTCAGTTGGTTAGAGCGTGGTGCTGATAACACCAAGGTTGCTGGTTTGATCCCCGCATGGGCCACTGTGAGCTGCACCCTCCTTAAAAACAAAACAAAAACAACAAAAAGAAAAACATTTTTTTAAATAAGCAACTTTTTATGTTTGATAACTGACACATGACTCTCCTTTCAGTAACATATATAGTGCTGCCCTCACCTTGAGGAAATAAACCACTGTAGGCAGAATACTTTCAGCATTGATCACCCCCATCTAGGTCAGGTGTCCTTTTACATATTTCAAATTATAATAGGTATCCAGCAGCTCTTATCTGCAGTAGATGTTTGTTTTACATTTGGATGGCAGGAATTAACTGTCACACAAGACGTAGATCCAAGCAACAGTGCTGTACAGCATCTGAAATTCAAAGAGTGAAAAAGTTGTGTGGACTAAATAAATGCGTGAGTCCCTTTCATGAATTCTAATTATCAACTAACACCAATTAGACATATTGCCATACTAATTTGTTACATAAAATTTTCATGTAAGCTGCTTTGGTGTAATCAACAAGAACAAAGTATGCTTCATTTGTAGTAACAGGCTCATTTTGTTGTTGGTTTTTTTTGTTTATTTTAAAATTGTATAGTAGTAATATAAATGCAATGTTTTTTATATCTATTTATTGTTTTTAACTTGTCTTGGATAATTTGCATTAAGATTTTGTCTCTTGAATATAAATCTTCAGCATTATCAGTAGAGTTTCATAGGGACTGAAACTCTAATAAGTTGAAACTCCAATAAGTTGAAACTCTAATAAGTTAATAAAGGAGCAAAATAAGTTATTTTAATTCTAAGGCTTTGAATTTTGACAAATATGTTTGAAGTTCCTTAATTTATGTTGGATGATGACATCTGCTGGCAGAGGCATAATATTGTAGCTCATCTTTATCAGAGATTGTGAAAACCACCCTTTGAAAAGAAGGTAAATGAGAGCCAATGTCTGGGACCTGTGAGTGTGAAAGCTGAGAATTCCTCACATCAGACAATTCTTATCTCAAATGAGGCCAAAGGAAATCCAAGAGCAGAAAAGAGACTCACGAATCAAGAAGAATGGAAGAGCTATGTGCTGAATGGCCATGGGCTATGATCTCACTGTCCATCATTTTAGATTTCAAAGATAAAATATTTTATTTTAGAGGATATTTTTCCATTTGATTTATTATAAAACTATTTCCAAGAAGTAATTTTTTTACAGAAATATTAATTAACTAATTTTGTTGTAGCTCATCTGCTCAGATAGTGAAAAATAACTATTATTGCTTTTGGTTGTATCACCTCAGAGGTGACATACTCAGGTATATTACTGATATCAGATGGGAAATTTGTGAATATAAAATATTTATCTGTCTATCTTAAGACTGTGCAACCATTTAGTAATAGAGATAACATTTATTGAATTCTTACTATGTGCTAGACATTGATACTTTACAAGTGTTATCTTGTTTACTTCTCGCAACAATCTTAAGAAGTAGATGATACTTTTATTATTATCATTTTTCTGTTGAGGAAGAGGAGGTCAAGACAGGTTAAGTAATTTACTGAAAGTTACTCCGCTAAGTTAGAGCTTGTGTTCAGGCCTGGGAAGTGTGTTCACAGGAATGGATCATCTCAAAAGAAAGCATACCCCAAGTCAAACCAGAAGGATGTAATACTTCAGGTCAAAACAGAAGCATGTAATATTTCCAACCATTTTCATATTCCAATTTTAATTTAGTTTTTTTCTACATTGGTTATAGTACTTAATCTGCCTTTAACATTTTGCTTTTACATGTATGTTTTATGCTTTTAGCAATGTTGTTATTTTCAATAAATTGTGTATATATATATATATATGTATGTATGTATGTGTATATATATATATGTATATATATATGGAATTCCATACCATTTAAAAAAATTTAACCATTTCACTCTTTGAACAATTAAGGTATAAGTTTCATAGAGCAAGTGTATAAACCTCGATAAATTTTTGCATGTGTAAACTCCCACATAGTCACCACCCAGATGAAGATAGAGAACATTTTCAGCTCTCCCCTAGGCTCCTGCCCCATCAGTATTCTCCCCAGCACCTATTTCGTCATCCATGTGTAACCACTTTTCTGACTTCTCTCCTCCATTGGATAGTGTTACCTGTTTTTGAACTTCATATAAATGCAATTGTACACTCTACAGTCTTGTGTCTGACACCTTTCAGAAAGCATTGTCTGTTAAATTCATATAGGTAGTTGTGTGTATCCGTAATTTGTTCTTTTCCATTGATGTACAGTGTTCCATCATATGAGCACTCCACAATTTATCCATTTCTACTTATGCATGGCTATTTGGGTGTTGTGGTCAGGCTTCGGAGACTTTAAGTGCCAGGTTAGGACTCTGTTTGATGACCCAGTGTGTAGATTAAGTCCGTTTTTATCTTGCTCTCAAAGCTCTGATAGATTGATTTTTTTTTTTAATGGTCAAAGCATCCAAATTGTTATAAAATATTCTTTTTTAACTCCATTTTCCCCCCAAGAGCATGAAGTAGATAAAGAGCAAGATGTAAGAGTTTTATTGGATTTTAGAGAGAAATAATACCCTTAACCTTTTCGCTGCGACGTTTGTCTATAGTCGAATGATATTTCCATGCTGCTGACTGCGGCATTCGACTTTACCCCATGAGCTCCGTGTTCCAGAAAGGAAGTTTAGGAAAGCAGATGTACATTTTTCTATAGTTTTGTGTTTATCAAGAATGAATAACAATAGGAAATTTTTATACTTTAATCACTTATTTTAATAAAATGTAGCACCTTAACTGTATTTACTTAAAATATAAATGCTATAATTATTTTCTGTGGATTTCTGACACATTTTGGAGAACAAACTTGAAATCAATTAACTCAGTGAAAAGGTTAAGAGGGATCTTATAATTGAAGGCGAGATTTTACAAATAGCATTGAATAGAGAATTTAAAAACATAGTACAGATAATTTTTGTCTGGAGAATTTAATTGATTATGAACTATAAAAAAAGAATTTGGGATGTCTGATTTTCTTTAGGGGTGGAAGTGCTAAAGCCTTTCTGTAAAGTATATAATGAATCGAGCTACTTCAGAGTCCTTTTTTCCCCCTAATATCTTCAACAAAAGTTTTTGAAGAATCATTATTTCCAGAACTTTTTTCCTTCTTCCACATTAGTATCTTCAAATTATAAGAAACAGATACCTAATGAAGCTTCTGCTGGAAGTGAAAGAGACTCATCAGATAAGCCACAAAATTGGTCATTCCAAGATCATTATAGAATGTATTCACCCATAATATATCAAGCCCTCTGCGAGCATGTGCAGACTCAAATGTCATTGATGAATAACTTGGCTTCAAAGAACAACCCTAATGGAATTCCTGCTGTGCCTTGCCACACTGTGTCTGGTTCTGGTTAGTATGAATGATGTTTTTAAAAGCCTGAATATAAACTCTAATTAAGTTACCTGGTTATTGTATAAGCAATATGAGATGTGAATGATCTTTTTCTCCCTCTTACTTTTCAGAATCTCTCTTAGAATCTCAGGTAACTCCACATTCTAGTTATGGCTTATCTACTTCCACCCCAGTCCAGTTACCTCAGCAGCCACCCTGCCCTGCAATGGCTCATTCTGTAGGTACAGTTTATATACTATACAAGTAATTGTTTGCTTTTAGAAATTGTCATCATAAGAGAGAAAATTTAATGTACTGATTGTGTCTTAATGCTCAAGGATATGTAAAGACTAATTATTTTTCCCAAGTTATTTTTTATTACAAAAGTTTACCTATTTATTGAGGACAATGGTGAGGGGATCAGTAGAAAAAAGAAATCACCCATATCCACCACCCAAACACAATTGCTGTTAACACATTGATAGAATTCCAATTGTTTAATTATCTGTGTAGATTTTGTTTTCTGGTTTTTGTTTAAGTTTATTTTCTTTTAAAAATATAGTCATAAATTTTACATAGTTTTATGTACTGCTTTTTTTCACTTAACATTTTATTTTAAACATGTATCTCTGTTAATATATACCTTTTGTAAATTTTAATAAGTTGTTAATACTCTATTTAGTAGATACACCATAGTCTGTGTAACTACTCCCTGTGGTTAGATATTTAAGCAACAGTCAGTTTTTTACTACCATAACATTTCTGTAAATATGTTTGTGCAGAAGCTTTTTGTATGTTTGAGCTTATTTTCTTTCATTGCAATTTCCCAAAGTGGGAGTTTGTTTTAGTCCCAAAGTGGACTAATTTTTGATGCCTTTTAAACCATGTGTGATATTTATAAACAATCTATTTTAGTCATGGCTTTATAATGTTCCCATATTGCAGAGTAAACTAATTAAGCTTTAAAAAACTAGACTATTGTGCTAGGGAACTCTAGCTTACTCACTGGTAATCTATAACTCCATCCTACAAAAGTCATGTTCTAGTATTTCTGGTTTTAGTTTATTATAATTGATGCCTTCCAGTCAGCGTTTACATTTTTGAAGATTTAACTTGTTTTTTTCTCTCTTTAGGAAGTTCAGACTGACGATGACAACCAGTTATCATCACAGCATACAACAGTTTCGGGGAACTGTACTGATGTTCTGAGGAATTCCTTCAGTACTAGGCTTGGAGTTCCACGTAGCCTGCCCCAAACTGACAACCCAGCTGTTCCATCATTTCAGCCTTTGGGTGTTGCTAATGGGATTCTGCCACAGCAAGTTCCTAAGGAACCAGACCTACTAAAGTGTTTCCAAACATATATGAATCTGTTGCATTCTCATCTGGACAGTCAGGCACACCCAAGCCCCACTCTATTACAGCCAGCTTTCTTGGCCACTAATGAAGCAAAATGTGCCAAAGAACATACTGGAGAAGTCACAAGTGAAGAAAAGGATTTAAACATACATGTGCGAGATTCAAGAATAAAGGATGTCCAGAAGGAAAAAAATGCAAACCAGAGTGCTGAAAAAGTTAGATTTATAAAGTATTTGTTGGGAGAGCTGAGGGCCCTGCTAGCAGAACAAGGTAAATGAGTACTTTCTTTGTAATTTTTGTAGCATGGTGTTAATGCTATATATTAATAGCAGTGTCATATTATTTAGTCATCATTTAAATTTAGAATAATTGACATGGAGTTTGTACTATTTTTCAAAGAAATATGTCTTAAGCTAATAAGGAAATGAGTTCTACCAGTTTTATTCTTATTTTTTACGGTCTGATCCCTCTTACCTCCTGTGGATTTGAAATGTACTAGGGAATGTCAAACAGTCTTACTTGCAAGTGTATTAATTCTACTTGATCCAAAGGGATCTTGAAAAGATTCAGCCAAAGAGAATTTGTAGACATAAACTTTTAAGGTTTAGAGGATACCTAAAGATGATTAACTCCCTTGAATAGACTGATAATTTTTTCTATTTTAATAAAAAGATGCAGAGATTGTCTTCCCCTGATTTCTTTAATAATCAGTTGTTACAATGTTTCACAAATCTCACTTTGAGAAGTAACCCAAATCTTTTTATGCCCTTTCAATTTACTTTTGGAATTTTTTTGGTATTATTAAATCAAGAAAAATGTCTTATGTGAAGCTATGAGATATTTGAGCCAGGTTGTATTCATTTGTTTGCGTTACATGTGTATATTTTAAATAATGGCTTTTGCTTGGAATGATTTACAGGTTTGTCATCTTAGAAAGCACAATAATTGATTATAGAACACTGACTGAATACTTAATGTTTGCAGACTGACAAACTAGCAAATCTTAAAATGTGTAGGAACATAGCACTATTAATCCAAAGGTTTAATATATTAAAATATCTTGTTAGATCTTCATCTTATTACTATTCTCTTAACCAAATACTTACTCATGGTAGCAATAATAATGATAAAGATAGTAACAATATTAGCTATTATTTTTTGAACGTTTACCATGTGACTGGCACTATGCTAAGTGTTTTATGCGCGTTATCTCATTTAATCTTCATGGCAATCCTATAAGGTACTGTGATTGCTCCCATTTTACAGTTGAGGAAACAGGCTTGAAGAACAGTAGCTCATTTAATCTTCTCAGCAACGCTATGAGGTATTGTTGTTATCTTCGTTTAACCATGAAGAAATCTAGGCTTCAAGAATGAAGTAGTGTGACTAAAGTTACATTGCTAGAAATTGGTGGAGCCCAGGTCTCTGCCACCGGTGCTTATGAGCGAAACTGCTGTACAAAGGATTGGTAGAGGAGCGCTTAGTAATTAGGGACAGTTGTTTACTGTGTGCGTGTACTTTTCATCATCAGGGTGTTAAAATACCTGTGGGATTGAATTATTTTTGAAGCTTAGAATATACTTCCTACCTCTTTTGGGTATCAGGTAGTTACTGTTATGATTATTGAATGTTTTCAGTCTATAGAAAATTTGAATGGAAATGAAGGAACAAAAGTAAAAGGGCAAAAGATCTAAAATCCACGTCCCACCTGTGTCTGCCACCTCCAAAACCACTCACTTCCCCCAATAGATAACAGAAATGGTGCTGCTTTTGATGCTACCTCAAATGAAGTGTGGCTGGTTATGTTAAATCTCCTTTATAAAATTAAATAATAAAACCTATCTTAGTAGACTCTCCGATATTTTGCCAAATTGAATCACCTAAAGTGAATTATTTGCTTATGCCAGGATCAAAGGTTGTGTTGTAAAAGTGAATATTGTAATATCAATTATAGAAAACCTGGTAGTAATTGTAGGAGTCTGTAGTCCTTTGGTAATATGAATTAGGAAATAGGTGTAAACTGTCTTCCTAGTGGTCTCTTTAACTGAAAAAAAAATCACTAATCTGTGATTTAAGATTAATGTTTAGTTTACTGAATTTAATTTCTTCAGAATTTTTCTGAATAATCAAATGCAGGTAACAGGAAAGAGGAAAGTAGGATTTGTGTATTAAATTTAGAAATAGTTTATTTATAGCCAGTATGTACATATCTGAAAATTTTTCTGTTTTTAGTAATACACACGAATAATCTTATCTAAAAACAATTTACAATATTATTTTTACTCTTCTGCCTCTTGTAGAGGATTCGGAAGTTCAGAGATTGATGACAGAATTGGAGGCATGTATATCTCTGCTTCCAGCAATAAGTGGAAACACAAATATTCAAGTTGAAATAGCACTGGCCATGCAACCACTAAGAAGTGAAAATGCTCAGTTACGCAGGTAAGAATTGCTCTGAATATTTTTGTCTCTATGCAAAAATGTCCCATGGCTAGAACAAAGGTGCCAAGTGAGATTATCTACGGCTCCATAAGAAAAATAGTTTTACTCTCTTATTGTTTCTACTTTTTCTTCCCCATTTTCCAAACATTGCTAGCATTCTCTAACTCTTCCATTACTTCTGCCCACTAGTACGTATTTTCTCCCACCTCTTTTACCTCTGTTGTCGGTTGGTAGCGTATAGAGAGGATGGTGAAGTACTTAAGGGTATTTATCAAGTTAGGGTAGACTATAGTGCAGTAACAAACTCCAAAATCTGTGGCATAACACAGCAAAGACCAACATGAGTCATCAGAGGTTCTCTTTCATCCTATAACTCAGGAGTTAGGTTCCCTCCATTATGAGTCCACTGTTTCAGTAAGTGTTTTCCAGGAAAAAAAGAACATGGATATGGCACACCAACTCTTACCTGCCCCAGCCCAGATGTGACAATCTCACTTCTACTTATATTTTGTAGGCTAAAACGAGGCACATGGCCCTGCCTAATAGAAACATCTGGGACATACGTTTTTCCCATCCTTCCCATATACCCAGAAGGAAAGGAGAACCTGAGATGGGTGAGCGTCAGAAGACCCATCGCACAGACATAGAGAACTCTTCAATTCTTAGATATTTTTTCTTTTCATCACCTTAACTTATATTGGAATTATAGTCTTGATTCGTTTAAGAAAGTTGTAAGCCAGGGATCTAATCTTGAAATACAGAAATCACTTCCATATTATCAAGAATATCTTAACTTTGAATGTTTCACTGATGACCACCAAGGCCACGACCCTGGTGTCTATGTATCAGTATGCTTGGCAGAGAATTGGAGGACATTTTCAGGTACTTCTGTAGCCTGGCAGCGTGAGTGTGCCCTGAGGGCATTAGAGTTGCATGAGCTATAGACACTACCAGATAAGACCTGCAAGGACCTGTACAGACAGTGTCAAAAAACTGGAAAGCAATAAAATAGGATTCCTAGTTGGAGAGTAGCTCAAATTCACGGATCTAGAACCTGCAAAGGCATAACACCTAGTGAGATTTACTTGCTTCGGATTATTTCTCTATCAATCGTTAGTCTCTACACACGATGTAGAGACTATCTCGATGATGTGGGATGGGGTTGCTGGGTTTAAATGCTAATAATAAATGTGTCTTCAGTCCTGGCCTAAGTGATCTCTATAATAATATTGGTTTTTAAAATCAAAACCAACTATAAATAATAATGATAGTAGCCAATGCTATTTTTAACACTTTTGGATGTTTCTGATGTGCCAGGCTATTAACAACTTCTATATGTGTCACCTTTAAATTCTCACAACAACTCTGTAAGGTATGTATTCTTGTTATTCTCATTTACATAATGAGGAAACCCAGGCACAGAGAGGTTATGTAACTGGCCCACGGTCACAAACCTAAGAAGTTAACAAACAAGACTCAAACCTGGGCACTTTGATTTTAGAGCACGATGATCTTGATTTCTATACTTCTACATTCGCTCTGCTAGGAAATAGAGACTAACTTATTTATACTTCAGTATTTAGGTGTATCTTGTAGAACAAAAGAATATACTATAAACTATTTAAAGTAAACAAGCATGTTTTTAAAGGTATGGCTATCAAATAATTGGTAATGTGCCATTACCATTGTTTACTTGACCTTCTAAAATTTAAATGATGGCAAAATGAAGCATTTCTTAGATGTATGCTCTTTTTAGCAGAATGAGGTTTCCAGCAGAAGTGTAGGAATTTTTGTGCCTCTTTGGAAATTTTAGCTTAGAATCATCCATAATCTCCATTACAAATGAAAGTTGGAATGCATTGGCTCATTCAAAAGTGTTTTTCAGCACTTTGAAACAAAAAAGTTTTTTTTCTGTTTGGATTTCTTTTTAGCCAGAAAGTGATCTTTCAGGATTCTCTTGGAGTTTATTGCCATCTTGTGGCTTTAAAAAAAAATAGCTAGATCCATTTTTTCTATGGCATTTTGGCATTTTCGGCATTTTTAGCTGGACAGTTTTTGTGTGGAACTCCTGACACAGTGCTCAACATTTACCTTCCTGGTCCCTACCACAAAGTGTCTGTAATGCCCCATTCATTGTGAACACCCAAAGCCCTGGAACATTCCCAGATATCCTGGATGAATGTTGGAGGGATACCACTTTAGTTAGGAACCATCGAGCTACAGAGTGCTTTAATATTTATAGGGCAAGTTAGAATTCATGACCACTTCCTGATTTCAGTCTCAAATACGAGACCATTTAGTACCCACGCAGAACAAAAACGTAAAATGGGAATGAGTGGGAGGAGCCAGAAGTGACATTCAATCTTTTGGTTTGATCATTTGACAGATGGTAACATGGTTCTTCCGGGTAGAAACTACTAGAGGAAGAATAGATTGTTTTTTATTTCTTTTATTTTTGAGGTAGAAGATGTAATGGGATAGAGCCAGTGAGCTAAAATGTAGACGTGCTAAGTGTGCCTTTTAGACCATCTGAACCCTATGTATGGTACAAGTGGAGCACAGGAGCATGTCCAGGATAGAAATGTAGGTGTGAGAGTTATTCACTGAACACATTTTTATTGAGCTTTTACTATAGACCTGGCACATTTTGGCACTGGAGACAATGGTGATTACAAGCAAGTGATTTGTTATCAGTGTAGAAGTGGTAAATTTGTAGAGTGTGAACACAGCCAAGGGTACATTGTTGGGGAATAACAGCATTTAGGGAAAGAACAGGAAGAAAAGCCTGTGAAAGAAACCCGAAAAGAAACACATTAGGAAGTAGTAGGAAAACTATGTGATGTTACAAAACCTATGGGAAGAAATAAGTTTATAGGAGGAGAGATCTTTGCATAACATTCAAAATAAATAAACTGACAAAAGGGACAAAGGTAGGTTCAAGAATAAAATCACAAGATGAGTCACCTAAAGAAAACCCAGGAAAACTTGAAGCGGTGTTCTAAAGTCTCCAGGAAATTATGGAATCCATAGAAGCAGAAAAAGAAAAATTGAGAAGATGCTTAAAGAACATAAGACAGTAAAAAGAGAAGAAACGAATTAGATGAGCTCAGAAAAATAAAAGAGAAAAGCAAAAAATATTACAAAAATTGAAAGCCCCATTAGAAACAAACAAAAAAAATTAGCAAACATAAAGTGTCAAGGATATTATAGTTCATAAGAACCCAAGCAATAGGAAGGCTGAATTTTTTTTGTTTTTTGGCTTTTGCTGTTCTTCCCCAAATAATCTTTGTTTCAGTTGTTATTAAATTCCTTTAATGTCTCCTCCCAGCCTTAGCTTACTTCCCTTCCCAAACCCTTTTAAAAATAATTTATTAATTTACTTTTATTGTAGTAAAATATATGACTATTTATCTTTTTACCCATATGTAAGTATACATATCAGTGACATTAAGTATATTCACAATGCTTTGTTTCTATAACCACTATCTATATCCAAACCTTTTTCATCCCCAATATAAACTCTGTACTTATTAAATAGTAATACTCTTCTCCCTTAGCCCGCAGCCCCTAGTAACCTGTTCGTTCTCCTTTGTATCTCTGAATTTGAGAAGGCTGAATTTTTGTCTCTTTTGTTTGTTTCTGCATTTTTAGTGCTGAGAATTGTGCCTAGCACTCACTCTAATAAATATTTGTTAAGTGATTGAATGTGTGGTGGATATGTTTCAAGAAATAATACAAAACAAAAATAGAAAAAGAATAATCTAAAAATCAGTATAAATAAGATGATACATATGGAAGAGAAACAAAAGGCAAAATTGGCATAATTAGTGTTCTTGAAAAAGAGAACGAAACCAAAAGATTAAAGACAACCTTAAAATACCGGGGGTGCCAGAAAAACGTACACAAATAGACACTTTGGTCAACATTGCTCAAGCAGTAGTTCGCTGTAATCAGAAATGTCTAGATGCTGATGGTAACCACTTTGAGCACCTCTTTTAGTTGCTGAAGTCAAACGTGACTTGTATTGATCTTTTGTTATTGGTATATATTGAGTATTACAATTTTAATACAGTTTTCCTTTCTTAAAATATGTATGTATTTTTTGGCACCCTCTGTATATATAAATAAAGGAAAATTTACTAATCTAAAGATCTGTGTCCAGAAAGTAAGGCAGAAAGTTGGTCACTTTTTTTAAAAGATTTTTATTAAACATATAGCTAACATACAATATTATATTAATTTCAGGGGTACATCATAGTTAATTTCAAGGGGTACATCATAGTTATTCAACATTTATATACCTAAGGAAGTGGTCACCACAATAAGTCCAGCAACCATCTGACACTGTACCACGCTATCACAATATTACTGACTATATTCCCCATGCTGTACATTACATCCCTGTGACTTATTTGTTTTATACCTGGAAATTTGGGCCTCTTATTCCCCTTCACCTTTTCCCCTCTTTTTAATTTTTCAAATGCAGTTGACATTCAATGTTATTTTATATTAATTTCAGGTGTAAAGCATAGTGGTTAGACATTTATATAATTTAAGAAGTGATTCCCCCTGACTAATCTAGTACCCACCTGGCACTTTGCATAGTTATTACTATATCATTGACTATATTCCCTATGCTTTACTCTACATCTCCATGACTATTTTTTAACTACCAATTTGCACTTCTTAATCCCTTCTTTTTTACCCTGCCCCCAACCCCCTCCCATCTATCACCTCAACAGATCTAGTACCCATCTGACACCGTACATAGTTATAACAATATTATTGACTATGTTCCTTATGCTGTACCCATGACTACATTCTAACAACTAATTTGTACTTCTTAATCCCTTCCCCTTTTATCACCCACACTCCCAACTCCCCGCCCCTCTGGCAACCTTCAAAATGTTTTCTGTATCTATGCGTGTGTTTCTGTTTTGTTTATTTATTTTGTTCCTTAGATTCCACATATAAGCGAAATCACATTGCATCTGTCTTTCTCTGTCTCACACTCTACTCCAGAATACTCTCCAGATCCGTCCATGCCACCGCAGGTGACAAGAACCCAACCTCTTCTATGGCTGAGCAATATTCCATTGTATATATGTACCACCTACTCTTGATCCTTTCTTCCATCAATGGACACCCAGGCTGTGTCCACATTTTAGCCATTATAAAGCAATGCACGAATGAATGCACACGTACCTCGAAGTAACATTTGGGTTCTTAGGATAAATACCCAAAAGTGGGATTACTGGGTTGTTCATTGTCTCTTGTTATAGCCTTTGTTTTGAAGTCTATTTTGTCTGGTATAAGTATTGCTACCCCAGCTTTTTTTTTCCCCATTTCCATTTCATGAAATAACTTTTTCCATCTCTTTCTTTTAGTCTGTGTGTGTTTCAATCTGAAGTGAGTCTCTTGTAGGCAGCACATATAAGAGTTTTGTTTTCTATCCATTCATCCCTCCTATGTCTTTTGATTAGAGAATTTAATCCATTTACATTGAAAGTAATTGTTGGCAGCGGGGAAAATGGCGGACGGAAAGGCGGGAGAGGAGAAGCCTGAGAAGCCGCAGCGAGTTGGAGCCGCCGGAGGACCTGAAGAAGAAGCAGAAAAACCTGTGAAAACTAAGACTGTTTCTTCCAGTAATGGAGGGGAAAGTTCCAGTCGCAGCGCTGAGAAGCGATCAGCTGAAGAAGAAGCTGCAGACTTTCCAACAAAGCCTACAAAGATCTCCAAGTTTGGATTTGCCATAGGTAGTCAGACGACAAAGAAAACCTCAGCCATATCCATCAAACTTGGATCAAGTAAGCCTAAAGAAACTGTTCCAACTCTTGCTCCAAAAACCCTTTCAGTAGCAGCAGCTTTTAATGAAGATGAAGATAGTGAACCAGAGGAAATGCCTCCAGAAGCAAAGATGAGAATGAAGAATATTGGAAGGGATACACCAACATCAGCAGGACCAAACTCCTTCAATAAAGGAAAACATGGGTTTTCTGATAACCAGAAGCTATGGGAGCGGAATATAAAATCTCATCTTGGAAATGTCCATGACCAAGACAATTAAATGATGTGTTTTGAAATTGGGGTGTGGAGTGGGTGTAAAGTTAAAAGGAACAGTTTCCTTTTTAAAGAATGATATAAGACTATCTTTGGAGCCGCCTTTTTTTTTTTTTTTTTTTTTTTTTTTTTAAGATTGAGTGGTACACTAATAAATGAGAGTTTGAAATTAGAGGTAATTTATGTTTTATATACAGATTTCAAGACATTTGCTAATTTTGTAGTTTCATGTGATTAGTTTCCAAAGGTTACAGATAATTAAAAAAAAAATCAGAAATGGTACCTTTTTAAGAATTGCATATTTTTTTAGACAACTATTAGCACATTAAGAGGGAAGCAAAAAGTTATTGTCTGTTTAAACTGCAAGCAATTACTCTCTAACTTAACTTCCTCATTAACCTAAACTTTCTGGCTCCCAGGAACAGCCTTATAGAGAAGGGAGTATTGTATTGGGAAGAAAATGTTACTAGACTATTGACTGAAAGTAAATTAGATAAAGTTACAATATTGCTTTTTTTCCTACTGGGCATTTGTTTTGTTTCAAGTCATAAATTAGATATTGCATTGCTATCAGTGGATACAGATGCTTAGCTCTAAAAAAAACTTTAAAATTTTATGTAAACTGTTGAGTATTTGAAATAGGCCACTTCACCTTAACGGGTCTTGTCTACCTTCATTAGTCTTCAAAGAACAACTATTTGCTATCAAAGTAAATCAGTATTTTGAATGTGCTTCTCTTGGTTTTTGTTATAGCTAGTTCCTTAAGCATTTCCACCAGATCTTGAGGCAAGTCATAAGGAAGCTGTTTCTTTTAAAATACAAACCACCACCAAAAATTTTAAATGTACATAGTGCTTAAATATTGGGCTGTTTTATTTTTAAAAGATAAACACCAAAAAAGTCAGCGTTGTGTGAAGATGGAAAATGAGAAAGATGCACTTTCTGTAACTTTGTCAAAACTTTTAAGTTACTAACTTGTGAAATCCAATTTGATTTGAACTTACTGTAGGAATTCTTATTTAGTACAATAATATGGCTTCGGTGTATACATATTAACAGTGGCCTCTCAAAAGCACATTTTAGGTACTGAAAATAGAAGGAAAGAAAATGCATCTTTAAACATTTTATGGAATCTTCAACCACTTTGTTAGAGCTGTGTGTTGTAGGGGTTTTTTTTTGTTTTGTATTTTTGTATTATATATGAATTCTTTTTTAATGTGACAGTTAAACACATCTTTAAAGGCACAGTCATAGATAAAAGAAAAATGCAGTATAATCATTTCCTTGAAAACTACTATGTTATATTTGTGGGCAGCTTCAGACTGTCTTAATGGTGGTAACTAGGTAATAACTCAGCTCTTTTAATGGGTAATAACTCCAGAGAAGCAGCCTGTATATATTCCTAATACTTGTTCACATGCACTTACAGTTAGCGTAAGCCCCAAGTAAAACAATGGAAATGTGCATCGAGCTATTAGTTCTTACTTACATGATTTAATTATATCAAGATACATGAACTTAACTTGCTTTAATGTAGGCAAACTTTTCATTTTTGTCCATTTTACTGTTTATGTTGAAATAACATCCCTCTCCTACATACTCTTTTCTTGACTCAAATGAAATAGTAACATAAGCTCAAGATGGGAGAAACGACTGAGATGAATGTCTTTACTAAAATAACCAATAAATTTGTCAAACTCAAAAAAAAAAAAAGTAATTGTTGATAGATATGTAACTATTGCCATTTTATTATTCATAATTTTGATGTGTGTGTTTTTTTGTTTTTTTGTGTTTTTTTTTTCCCCCTCTTAAAGAAGTACCTGTAACATTCCTTGTAATACTGGTTTGGTGGTGATGAACTCCTTTAGCTTTTTCTGGTCTGGGAAACTCTTTATCCATCCTTCAATTTTAAATGATAGCTTTGCTGGGTAGAGTCATCTTGGTCGTAGATCCTGGCTTTTCATCACTTTATATATGTGCTGCCAGTCCCTTCTGGCCTGCAACGTTTCTGTTGAGAAATCAGCTGACAATCTTATGGGAGCTCCCTTATAAGTTACTAGTTGCCTTTCTGTTGCTGCTTTTAGGATTCTGTCTTTGTCTTTAACCTTTGACATTCTAATTATAATAGGTCTTGGTGTGGGCCTTTCTGGGTTCATTTCATTTGGGACTCTCTGCGATTCCTGGACTTGTATGTCTAATTCCTTCACCAGGTAAAGAAAGTTTTCAGTCATTATTTCTTCAAATATGTTCTCAATCCCTTGCTTTCTCTCTTCTCCTTCTGGTACTCCTATGATGCAAATATTGTTATGCTTGATGTTGTCCCAGAGGTTTCTTAAACTATCCTCGTGTTTTTGGATTTTTTTTTTTCTTTTTGCTGTTCTGATTGGGTGTTTTCTGCTATCTTGTCTTCCAAATCACTGATTCAGTCAGTCCTCTGCTTCTCCTAGTCTACTGGTGATTCCTTCTAGTTAATTCTTCATTTCAGTTATTGTATTGTTCATTTCTAACTGGTTCTTTTTTATGGTTTCTATGTCCTTTTTTATGCTTGCTATCTCTTTGTTTAAGTTCCCACTAAGTTCCTTGAGCATCTTTATAACCATTGTTTTTAACTCTGTCTATGGTAGTTTGCTTGCCTCCATTTTGTTTAGTTCTTTTTCTGGAGTTTTCTCCTGTTCTTTCACTTGGGACGCATTTGTTTCCTCATTTTGGCTGCCTCTCTATGTTTGTTTCTATATATTATGTAGATCTGCTATGTCTCCCAGTCTTGACTGGGTGGACATATGTAGTAGGTGCCCTGTGGGGCCCTGGCACAGTTTGCCTGGTCACCTGCTCTGTGTGTTCCAGGAGCGTCCTTCTGTGGGTTGTGTGTGCCCTCCTGTTATAGTTGAGCCTTGAGTGCTATTGGCACATCGGTGGGTGGGATTGGCCCTCAAGCTGATAGGCTGTGGGGTTTGGCCACATCCACAGCTTATGGGCTGCTGTACTGGGGGATCCCCCTTACTGAGTGGGATTCTCCCCCAGGAGACTCTGGTGCCTGTTGATACCTCCTTTTCTGTGTACTGCTTGTGGGACTAATTGGGCAGTGCTCTGCTGTAGTCTGAAGCCAACCTCCAAGTATGTTGGTTCTGGGGCCTCTTGGGAGGGGCTCCGGTGCAGGCCCAAGTCACCCACTACCTGTGACCTGCCAGGGACTACTCTGGTATGAGCTGCAAAGTCATCTGCAGTTGTTTGCTGGCTGTGCTAAACCTGGAGATGTGTGGGAGAGGCTGTGCTGCGAACTGAGGATGTCTGCTACCAGTACCTGGCCTGAGGTAGCTCCGCAAAAAACCAGGACACCCTGAAGCCCGCTGCCACCTGCCAGCTCCCTTAAGGTTCAGCCACTAATAAAACCTCTAGCAGTACACAAATTGGGTGAGGCAGGTTTTCAGGGAGTCATTAGAGTTGGAAGAGTTGTGGTTACCACGTTAATGTAGATTCTGGTTTGGTGCCAGTGCTGAGCCTGGAGATACTCAGCAAAAGTCTCAGAGTACACCGAGGCCAGTGCCTCTGATCCCCAAGTCACCTTCCCTTTGCCAGACCCCAGGGTGAGTGGCCTGTGAGTGAGTGAGTCTGTGTGCAGGTCCTTTCTGAAGATGTTTGCATTTCCTGCAGCCTTTCATCCCACCTGGATGATCAGTATCCCCACTGTTTTTCGCAGGCAGGTATTGTGGGGGCTCCTCTTCTTGTCACCAGTACTCTGGGCTGGGGAGCCTGATGTGTTGCTAGGGTCCCTTACTGCTCTGGGGGAACCTCCCCAGCTGAGGTATCCCTTCTGATTCTCAACTACCACCCAGATGTTTGGGGCCAGCCCATTTTGTGTCTCTGCCCCTCCTACCAGTCTTGACATGGCTTATTCTTTATATTCTTAGTTATAAAACTTATATTCAGCCAGACTTCAGATCGTTCTCCAGGTTGATTGTTCTATAATTTAGTTGTAATTTTAATGTGTTCATGGAAGGAAACAGGCACAATGTTTATCTACTCCACCATCTTGGATCTTCTCGTATTTATGTATCTCCTTGGTCACTTTTTTTCTGCCTTTCTTAACTGTTCTGTAAGAGCTCTTTAAACGTTTTGGACCTTTTGTTGTTTATATATGTAGAAACTGTTTTCTTCTAGATTGTTAATTCTAGAACAAGTTTCAAATTTTCATATAGTTAAATCCTTCATTTTTTTCCCCTGATGGTTGCTAGATTTTGAGTCTTGTTTAGGAATGCCTTTCTACTTCAAGGTAATGTAGATTTCCACATGAAGCTTGTATAGTTGGGTTTGTTTGCATATTTTATGTTTAGCTCTTTAATCCATCTGGAGTTAATACATATAAATGATGTGAGGTAGGGCACTATCATTTTAGATTCAGTAACAACAAATACTTTAATGTAGAATATTTTCAGATAAGTAATTCTGGACTGATATTAGAGATAACCTTTTTTAGTATTAACTTCTTAGAATTAAAGAAAACACGTTTTTTAGTTCCTTTTGTATGTTTCTATTTGTGAAGCAGCTACATATTACAAAGTTCATTGTAGGGCAAAGTTGCTGTTTATTATTCTCTTTACTTAAATTAGACTATTAACTTTAACATCTAATAAAGAAATTATTAGAAGTATAGATTTGCATTTCCCAATTTTTTTCAGTGTGTGACAAACTAAGCAGATAGATGTCTGATAACAGTCAGTCCCTATACGTATTCTAGTTCATAGTTATGACGTATCTTTTAAAAAGTAGATCATTACTATAGTATAGAGAAAATACAGACAATCAAGGCAGAGGAAAACAGCAAGAGGAGATAGGAATGAAAGAAATAGGAAAACAAATATATCATTGATTGAAAAGATAAGAGAACAAAAAAGGAAAGAGGAAAAATCAGAGAAGTTCACCTTTTTTTCCTAGAGAGAAGAAGTTTTATGCTGTCCCCGTCAATCTTTTAAAATTATCTCAGACCTATAAATAATAGTGTGGTTTTATTTGTTTTTTGTCTTTTGTTTTAGGGTTGAGATGGACTTCTGCTGTCCTCCTGGGTGCCACCATTTGTATTATCTGTTTAAATAGACTGTCAAATGTACACTGTTAAATAAGCTTGGGGTTCTTGTGTTTATGTTCATATATCTTTATTATTTCCTTAGGCAGTTGAGAATTTTGAACCAGCAACTTAGAGAACAAGAAAAAACTCGAAAGGCATCTGGTTCATGGGAACGTAACCTTGAATGTAGGTAAAAGAACTTTAAGAACTGATGGTAAATTCTTTGTGGCTCTGGAAATATTGATAAAGAATTGAGCTTTATTAATTGTAACTTTGTCTTGAATGGACTTTTTTTTAATCAAAAAACTTAAAAATAGGAATAATACTCCTTATTAAAATTTAAAGTAGTATAGGAACAGAAAAATAAAAAATCCATGCACCCCATTTTTTTAAAAAAGGCTGTATTTCCTTTCACATATTTTCTGTTGCTATATGATTGATTTATTTCACAAATAGTTACTGAGTACCTACCATGTGACAGGCACTAATAGAACTATGTCAGTACTTTGCTTTTTGTAGAAATGAGATTTATATATATATATGTATGTATATATGAGATTTGTATGAGATTTGTATGGTATGTACTCTTTTGTAGCTTGTATTTACTTAACACGTAGTGGATATTTTTCTCTATCAAAATACATAAATATGTTTCTTTCTATTTAAGGACTACTTGGATATTCTGCTTATAGGATTATGCATTTAAAGTCCTCTGCTGATAGGTATCTAGATACTTCCCCATTTTCCCAATGCCAGCAGTGCTGCACATATGTCTTTGTGCAGCAAATGTGCACATGTGTGAGCAAATGTTTTCATTGATTATAGCGGAATTGATGAGCCAATGGGTATATACAGTTGGAATTTTGACAGCTATTGCCAAATTGTCCTCATGGATCACATAGCTTAAAGTAAAAGAAAAGAAAAAGGACAAAAACTAATAGTACCAGAGGGAAGGATGAGAACTTTTTTGGGGGGTTGGGGAGGACATTTCCTAAGCCTGACAGAAACTCAGATGCCAAAATGGAAAAGATTGATAAAATATGCCCCCCCAAATTTTTTTTTCCATTTTCTGCACAGCAAAATTATAAATACATTCAAAATGCATCAACAAAATGGCAAACATGATATGACAAAGGCTTAATTTTCTTAATATGTAAGTATCTCTTACAAAGGAATAAGAAAAATATGAGCACCCAACAGAATATGCACTTCATAAAAGTGTTGAACTTCACCAGAATAATTTTGGAAAAGATCACTGGAATTTTGCTCTGAATAAATGATGGGGGTAGGCAGGCTGCGAGGGAGAGAGGCCCAGATGGGAAGTAGGGATATCAGTGGTTCCTACTCGAAGTAGTTTATCTCTTTTTATTCTGTACGCATTTACTTATTGTATCCTTGAGAGCATTTATTGCTATTTATAATCACTTGTTTGTTACCAGCTCCTTGAGAGCATGGGCCATGTTTCTGTTGTTCACCACTGTGTGCCCCGATTCTACTGCAGGGCTTCACACAAAGTAAGCCTTCACTCAAGCCTGCGTTGTTTAAAAAAATGGTATCATATACTTTTATGGCTGTTAGAAAGAGTGTGATAGGTATATGGCTGATACATAAAATCTTATGGGGGGAAAAGGCAAGGTTAGAAACTATGGCTATACTGTGGTATGATTCATTTATGTTAAAATATGTATTATTTGCAAAAATGTTTTCAAGAAAGATACCAAAGTTAATAGTGATCATCTCTGGGGGAGCGTGGAGGTGGGATGGGAGAGAGATTCTTCACAGAGAATCATTGGTATTTCGTGGTGTTTGAACTTTTAAAAATTTTGTGCATGTATTATTCTCGCATTAAAAAAGGTTAAAAAAAATTTTTTTAATGCCCAAAATATCAATTGGAGAAGAAAGGCATAGCTTCTGCCAAACAATTTTACAAAATACATTTAGTATTAACATAGAAGTGCTCAAGCACATAATTGTTAAGTGAAATCAATGAATTCTAAGCTTTTTCTTTTTTAAAAAAACAGATCTCAAGTATGTACTTTTTAAATTGGGGAAGTAATTATTTGATCTGTTTTGTCTTACAGTGTTTTCTCTTCAATCATTGAATAAGTCACTGCAGAATCAATTACAGGAGTCATTGAAGAGCCAGGAATTACTACAGAGTAAAAATGAAGAGCTTTTAAAAGTGATTGAAAATCAGAAAGATGAAAACAAAAAATTTGCTGATATATTTAAAGAGAAAGATCAAACTATACTTGATAATAAACAGCAATTTGACATTGAGACAACTAGAATAAAAATTGGTACGTATTTGAACTGTAGTTATGGTCACATTTTTTAAAAAGGAGTAAGGAAAGTGAAACTTGTTTGTCGTTTTAGAATTGGAGGAAGCCTTAGTCAATGTGAAAAGCTCCCAGTTTAAGTTAGAAGCTGCTGAAAAGGAAAATCAGATATTGGGAATAACGTTACGTCAGCGTGATGCCGAGGTGACTCGACTGAGAGATTTAACCAGGTAATACTGGCTATTTGAATAACTTATTCCTTCGATTAGATGTATCTATAAGCTTCAAAATAATTTTAGAACTACTGTCTGTTCCCTTTCTTTTTCTCTTATTCTATCAATTTTTTGCTAATTTCTAATGATTTTTATTGTTGTTGCTCCAATTAAGTTAGTTTAAAAATTTTGAACCTGGCTAAATGCTTTTTGAAATCATGTGATTCCAGGAAAAGGGCTGTGAGGAGGAGCTGAAGATTTGTTTAGCAAAATGATTAAGAGCGCTCTGGCTCTGAAGTTAGAGAGACCCGAGTGGAATCCCAGCTCTACCATGTATTAGCTATGTGACGTTGAACAAGTTATTTACCTCTCTAAACCGCAGCCGTAACATTGAATATGGTTGACAGGGGGACTAAGAAATGTCAGGATAAGCACTTAGCACAGTAAGCCTTCCTATCACATGATCTTGGGTAAGTCACTTAGCCTCTTTGAGCCTCACACATTTCATCAGTAAAATGAGGGAGGTGGCAGCAACCCCTAAGATCCCTTCGTTCTCTTTACTCAAATAAATAAAATCACCTCACTCAGTTGTTTTTATTAGTAGTTTCAGGTGTGCATTACTCAATTTTTATATGATACACACTTATCAGTTCAGTTTTCTCTTGAGACATTTGCTAAGATTTGGATTTTTAACTACTTTTTAAAATCCCAGAAGTCAGTTATTTTAGGCCTGCATATCATCATATATGACTGTGCCTTTGAGTGATCGTGGAAGTTCATAGCTCTAAATATAAAACAATTTTGAATATAAAACAGTCTCCTTTGTATTTTAAATGAGAAGATCCATTTTGAATTATAAACTTTTAGGAAAAAAATAGATGAAATAGTAATATATATAATATTTAGTTTATTAATTTAGTTTTGTAAACATTTGAAATGACTTTATAGAAGTTATGTTAGCATAGAAATATTGCTTTTCATCCACTTTCATATTTCAAAGAATAATTTCATTCAAACTTTATTGAACAGTAGGAAAAGCAAAGACACTTCTTATATTCATGTAGTGTTATAATTAATTAGGCTCTAGTCAAAGTTCCTAAAATGTTGGCCTATACCACTCTCATTTCAAGTAAAATAATTGAGAAAATGTGCCGTCTTATGAAAGCCTTTATAAAGTTTCCAGAGAAAAAGCATCTCATTTCTGAGGAGTACTTTTGGGGTGAAAACTCTGTTGTTAGCAAATATTTATGATAAAAAAAACTAGTCACAAAAGGCTACCTACTGTACGGATTCCATTTATATGAAATGTCCAGAGTAAGCAATCCCACGGAAACAAAAAGTAGATGAGTGGTTGCCCAGGGCTGGGGAAAGAAGGGAAGACTAGGGTGTAACTGCTAATGGGTACAGAGTTCCTTTTTAAGGTGATGAAAATGTCTGAAATTAGGTAGAGGTGATGATTGTACAACTCTATGAAAATACTAAAACCCACGAAGTTGTACGCTTTTAAAAGATGACTTTTATAGTATATAAATTTAATCTCCAACTTTTTAAAAAGTGTATTGATATATAGTCCGTTTGGAAAAGAAAAAGGACACGAGTGAGCAGGGTCCAGGTCCACGCGCGGTTACTTCAGTGTCACTGGGCGCGAGGGGCTTAATTCTCAGCCTCAAACAGAGAGTGAGGCCGAGAATCTGGTTCCCTGGGAGTTTTCTCTTCTTCTCACAGTTTTTCTCTTCATACCACAAAATCCGGCTCCTTTATGGGCATGAAATCAGAAGCTGATGTTATCTTTTATTTATAAAGTACTTTGACTTAAAAAAAAAAAAAGTCCTCTCTCCCCTGTCAACGGAAGGAAGATTTTAACATCTGCATTTTCATAGATGGGGAAACTGGGACCATGCAAATTAAATATTAATACAAATTGAATAACAGAGAGGGGACTACAGCTCACATCTCTTAATTCCTAGCCATGTTTTCTTTCACTCTTGCACATGTCATGGCCTTAGCTGTAATAGAATAGTTTATTCCTGGTAATAACTCCATGTCTAATGTACTCTAAGTAAACCTTAGCATTTTTCTACCTGGGATATGGATGGATAAATGGATGGATTCATTTGCTTATTCATTTATTCAACAAACATTTATTGTATATTATGTTCCAAATATACCTATATGTGTAAAATACAAACAAAAATATTTAAACATTTCAGTTGCTAAATATCCACATCATGAAGCAAAAAGCTTCATGTGCACTGATTATTTATGTAGGGAGATACATCTTTTTTTTTTTTTTTAAGAATAAACTGGACTAAAAACTTTAACGTGTGGTGTATTTGCGAAGAAAATTAACAAAAATGTAAGAACAGTTTTCAGAATATGTAATAGTATAATTATTCTAGAAATTAGCATAAATACAAGCCCAAAGAAATGAAGGAATTTAACCTGATTTTCACAGCTTGTTGGTGCCTGAGCTGGGACTTGAGCCAATTTTTCAGATTCCCTCTTTAGCCTTGTTTGCTGTTTTGAAAAGGACAGCTTCTCTCTGAGAGAAGATGACCCATTATTGAGAGATTTTTCTACCTTTGTAGAAGATACCTTTGTGTCTGCTCATTCTTTCAAAATAACACAGTCTGCCTTTTCCAGTGTTTATTAGGAATGAAAAAGCATTCGCTTGTAACTGGAGCCTTTTCTTAACATTTATCCTAACCTAGAAGCATTGGAACTGAAAAAGCTCATTATTTCTTGTGTATTATCTACTCTTAAACAGACTATGTCTGACCTATTAGACATAGATGTTTTGTTCTCTTAAGACTCAAGAATTTTCCTGTCAGCTTTTTTCCATTGTTGTCAAGGACCTTTTATTTTTATGCTGGCATAAATCCTGCCTCATGACTGCTAGCTCACCCATTAGACTCTTTAAATGATTATAGAATTAGTGGGCTGGCTTAGCACAGTGTCTTATAAGGGGTAATAGTACCCCTACATTTTCTGAAGATTGAGTAACAGCCTCAAAATGCAAGTGCATATACCCATTGATGGCAATTTTTTTGTCCTTTAAATTAAAAAGCAAAACAAAACAACAGACCTGTCTTTGATTAATTGTATCTAAATTCACCCACGTTGGTGATTTATAATATTAATATGTTTGGTGACACCCTGTGCAGTTCAATTCGTTAGGAACATCTACAGTACTATCCTATAGCTGGGCTACCGTCACCACTTTACTTTGACTTTGACATTAGAAGGTAAAGCAGCAACATCCGACAGTACAGATAAATCTTCACATTCATCTACCCCATCCCTCTTCCCTATAGTACTCTACCTCAGTTAGGTAGGTGTATGTCTTTTGTATGTGTGTTTTAAATAATCTCTTGGAAGAGAGATATCACAAAATTTCTGGATGCCTTTCTCCGGCTATTGGGGAGGAATACTGGAACTAGAGGATACACATACAAGGTTTAACCAAATATCCTGAATGACCTCTCTGTCCCTTCTCCAAACTTCAATAATTTTGAAATACGTATTTATCATTTTTTTTAGATTTTACCACAATACATATAAAACCATTAAAAATGTGGGGAAAATGAATATATTTTCAGTAAAGAAATAGTAAGTCTTCTAATAGCTTCTAAGAACACTCTTCCAAGTGCTGAAATTTATGTAAATTAGTATATTTTTATAACTAGCCAAGAAAGAGCCTTGTCTGTCTTATGAAATGTGCTAATTTTCTAAGCATTAAAAGTCAATGTGCTTAGCTGTACCCCAACTAATACGAACACAGATATATACACTTTGTAGCTCTTTAGATGCTTGCGTTGCTACCTTTAAAATTTTGGCATATTCTCATCTCTTTAATTAGAGATTTTTCTTTTAATTTCAGAAACAATAGTGAGTCACATTTTGTTTATACATCAGAATCTTTAATTTCCATAGATTAAGCTGTTATTGATGTCATTGTCCCTTCCTTCCTTTCTTTATCACTGATTTTGTCCATAGCAAAAATAACGTTTTTAAGTCTAGAAAGAGAGCTCAACATGTCTTCCTTTTCAAAAAATAAATGAAAACTTCAGTATGCAGTTCTGATCGAATTAATTAATGGGTCATTATTTATTATAGCATTCCTTTAAAGATACGTACCTATAGCATATTTTTTGTCTTTTAATAATAGCTCATTAGCTTCTTGGAAGAGTTATGAGAAAAGATGGCAGGAGCCATTGCCATTTGAACAACAATTAGAACTCAAAATAGAGCATGTTTAAGATTATGGTGTAAGCCAAGTTGGAAAAAATAATTTTTTTCTTTCGTAGGAAGAAAAATCACTCATTCTACATCCAGAGGTATAATCACTGCTAACTGTTTAGTATAAACATTTCCTTTTGGTATATTATTTGGATGTGTGTGATTGCTTTTACAAAAATAGTATTGTATGCATGTTACTTATGGCCTGCTCTTTTTAATTTAACCTCATATAACGCACATTTCCCTATCAATATTCTTTACAACAGGACTGTAAATGGCTGTGGTGCAGTTATACCATAATTTACCTATATCAGTCTACTGTATTTGAAGATAAAAATATTAAGCCTGTCTATTTTTTATTGCAAATTGTATCTTTGGGTACAGCCTCTTGTGTAGGATAGATTTATCAGTAGGATAAATTCCTAGAAGTGCAAATTGGTGGCTCAAAAGGTGTGGGACATACAAATTTTCTGATGTATTGCCAGTGTGCTCTCCAGAGAGCTATACCAGTAGTACCTGCCTCTCCAAGCTTCTCTCACAAGGGCTTATTTTACTGTTAATTTGATAGGCAAAAAAAGTCACATTTTAAAAATTTGAATTTGTCTGATTAAAAGTTGAACTTTTAAAACATGCTTATTGGCTAGTTGCAATCTTTTAAAATTACCTGTTGATGTCCTTTGTCTCTTTTAAATTGGTGCATTTCTTTTTCTTATCAATGTGTAAGAACTTATGTGATTGAATTCAAATAGACTAAAGCTTGGTTTAAAATGGCTTTAATAAGACTAATAATAAAAGCTGCCATTAAATGAACAGCCATTTAGTGTGAAACTGTGCTAAGCACTTCACCCTTAGGTTTTATTATTTTATCATATTTAATGTTCATTGTAATTCTGAAGTAGGTATCTTCATTTTGCAATTGAGAAACTTGAGATCAGAAAGGTTGAGTGACTTGCCTTCAGGAAGAGCTAGTGATAGCACAAGGATTTGATTCCATTTCTGTCTGACTTCAAATCCTGTGTGGTTTTCCTTACATCACACTTTTCCTGGTACTTAGCTGTTGCTTATACCTATTTATGCCAGATGATATTCGAACCACCCTTTTTTTCCAGTATTGTTCCAGTGTCCTTTGCATATATATTTTGAATAAAGAGAAATAACTTAATTACTAATAAAATCCACTATCAAATGAGTAGTATATTTAACATTTTGCAATGTTGCTCAAGAATAAAGCATCTCTATACCTTAAGACAAAAAAATTTCTGAGCCTCTGCTTTTAATAGTTTAGACATAATATTAGATTTCATGCAAACCAAGATCTTTCATCATTTGTTATTTTAATTTGCTCTTTCCTGAGAGTATTCTTTGATTTTGTGCTTTTAGTTGCTTTTCTCCATATTAAGAACCAGACACTTGCCTCCAATCCTTTTTTTTAAAGATGAGGTATATATAAATAAATGAAAGAAATGGGTGAAAAAATAATTAGTGTACTAAATTCTTCTTAACAGAACTTTACAGAGCAGTATGGCAAAGCTTCTGTCAGATCTTAGTATGGACACTGCTCGCTGCAAGCCTGGGAATAATCTGACCAAATCACTTCTGAACATTTATGAAAAACAGCCTCAGCATGACCCAATCCCAGCTCACACTTCCATAATGAGCTACCTAAATAAGTTAGAAGCAGATCCCTCTTTTACACATTCACAGCCGCTTTCTACAATGAAGAGTGAGGAGAATACAGTGCCAGATAGTCCCTACGAAAACGTTCTGCCTTCCAAAGGCGCTCCGCACAGTGACCCTGGGAGCGGAGAGGAAGTACCTGCCCCTGGAATCTTGTCTACCCTTTCCAAACAGGATTCTGGTGAGGAGAGCGAAATGACGACTTTAATAGAAGATGAGTGTAATCTGGATAATACAATTTACATTCCATTTGCTAGAAGCACTTCCGAAAAGAAGGCAGCACTGTCTAAGAGGTTATCCCCCCAGCCACAGGTCAGCGTAGCTCCGCCAAAGCTGATCAGCAACAGTGGACTTGTCTCTGAAAAAGAAAAGAAATTGTGTGCACCCGGAGTTTGTTCTTCTTCTGGAGAGGAAGCAGAAGATGCACCTGAGAAACTTGCCAGAACAACTGACATAGAGGACAAGCAGCTCCTCAAAAAAATAAAGGAAGCCATCTGCAAGATCCCCGCGGCCACGGAGGAGCCACAGGAACCGGCCGTGCATCACGGCCCCTCCACTTGTCAGAGCAGCCGCTTCGAAGCGAAAAGCAGTGCTGTCTCCGACAGTAGCTTTTTACATTCGGACCTGACATCTGACTGGAGTATCTCTTCTTTCTCAACATTCACGTCTCGTGATGAGCAAGACTTCCGAAATGGCCTCGCAGCGCTGGATGCCAACATCGCTAGACTCCAGGAGTCCTTGAGGGCTGGTCTTATGGAGAAGTGAACTCAGAAGAAAGTGGATCAAGAGCTTCTTTTGAAGAATAGAACTTGGTTACTTTGAATGTATATTTTAAATTTCTTTAGAGAAGTGATGTTTTATATTAATTATGTGTGAAAAAATGAATAATAAATTTATTATTGGGATATATTGACACCGGAACTTATAAAAGAAGTCATCTTACACTAACATTTGCTGAAAGAAGAAAGTCGTGGATAACTAGGAAAGTATTATGTATAATATTTTATTTTAGTACTTAGCAGTCAGAGTTTTTTTATTACACTGTTGGGCAGAGGGTGCACGTTGGAAGGATTGTCTGGTTTTCCTAAAGGGAAGGGAGTCTCTGGGTAAAATATATTCAAACCTAGAGTTTATGGATTCCTTTTTGGTTTTTTAACGGCATTGTGTTTTTATATGGATGTTCTGTGCTACAGGCTAGTATTTTTAGTGAGATGTATAAATATTTAAGACAGACAGTATTCCACCTCTTAAGAAATATTGATTGGTCTAATAAAATATAGGTAACATACCAAGTTAGCATACGGTTTTTTAAAACTTTAGCACTTTTATTTATTTTTATCATCATTGCATGTTTAAGGCCTTTAAAAAATAAAATCAGACTCATAAAAGAATTGCTAACAGGTAAGTTTCAGTTTGAGCACTTTGGTTATTTTAATAAAAAAGTAATGTTTATTTGTGTTTTATCCTTACTACTTGTGTATTTGAACGTGATGGAGTTTGTAAATCTTGCACTGGTTTTAATTCTGCCTTTCTGGACCAATTATTTTTTCAGCACTTGAGCTGAGAATTCTCTCTAAATGATATGAACCAGGTTGGACTCTGCTGCTCTATACTAACACCACTTAACTACTCAGTGTCTCTTCTCTCCATGTAAGTAGCACATTGTAACTCTGAGGAAGTTGGGTGTTGTGTTATCACTAATACTCCATACAAATCACCTACCTGACGTCATGTGTTTAGTGCTTGGGCAAGCTTTAGCATTAAAGAGGGTTCTGCTGGTCCCAGAAGCTCTTCCTGCAGTTTTGTTAAGTATTGGTGCTGCAGCTTCTGAGGTAACCAGGTATAGCCTCTTTGACATGTCCACATTTTATAAATAGAGATTTCTTAAGTCTGAAAATATTAGGTGAATTCTAGGCTATTTTCACAGAATTGTCCATTAATACTTTTAATTTTTCTTACTTCCAGTAATTAATTTTCTTCATGAATTGATTCATAAATTAATTCATTTAGTGGTTGCCCAACCACTAAACACATGACGTCAGGTAGGGGATTTGTATGGAGTATTAGTGATAACACAAGCTAACAGGCCACAACTCTTTAACATATTAAGTTCACAAGTAAAAGATAATAAAGCAAGGAAGAAAATTGTGTGATCTGTATATTCCCAAATATTCAATTGTTATTCATATGCAGAAGTAAATTCTTAAGATTATTATATGATGATACAAGATCGTCCTATTTTACCCTTACTATAGGATGAGCATTCTTATGTGCAAAGAAAATTTTAAACTGCTTATGAGTTCATTTAATTAGGGGTTAATAATTTGATTTAAAAAAAAATGAGACTGGAAAATCCTTGAGGGACTATTTATTTGATATAAGACATATACATGGCATAGAAACATGAAAAAATTCAGTTAAATTTCAAGGTGGAATATGACCCTAAGAAAATGGATGGAAGAGACACTGTATTTTATAGAAATTTAGAGAAGAAGGAAGGCAAAAAAAAAAAAAAAAAAAGTGGTCGGAGAAAACCTAGAAGAGATTTCATTTGGATCTTAAATAGTGTATAGGATTTGGACAATCCTGTGAATATCTTCAAAATGTTTACCCCACAGAAATTCAGTATCACAAAATGTGGGGGTTGTTTGGGTAGTATATTAAGAGGATGGTAGATAATAACATCAACCGGACTAAACCAGAAGGGTCAAGATCATATTATAATGGTAATAATAGATGTTGATAACACAGTTAGAAGTCTGGGGTTCAGATTGTAGCTCCCGGCTGAGGAATAATCATTAAACATGAAGTCATTGGGTGTTTGGGTATCTTTGGTGGTGGTGCTTTTTTTTTTTCAATTGAGGATCACCAGATGAAATTGGGTGTTCTTAGAATTGCAGAGAGTGATGGTAAATCAGGATTAGAGGAGGGAGCGATTGGAGACCACTTAGAAAGCTGTTGCAGTAGTCCACCCATAAACCGACAAGCCTTTGGCAATAAAAGTGAAAAGGAGAGACAAACTGAAAAACTGTTCAATAGGCGTGGTGGTGACTTAATAGAAAGTGGAAGAGAAGGGGAATTCAAAGATGACTCCAAGATTTCCAATTTGATCAGTTTGAGTCACACTGAGCAAATAAAACATCAAGGTCTGGGTTAAGTCCCAAGTTAACAAATCCCACGTTGAGCCTTGATACAGAACTGTAAGTGAAGAGTTGGATAAAAAGGAGAGAGAGAGAAAAGGTGCCCGTTCTCAGGAGTCCTCTAGATGTGCACACCAGGAGTGAGTACAACTGCCCATCATAGTCTCACACAGTCAGTCTGGCCCAAATCCCAGCCGTCTCACAAACGCTTTATAGATGTCCCAGAGTGTGTGAGACATATTAGTGGAGTGTCCCCTAACCTGTGCCAGGGCGAATTCAGTATCTCCTGATAGATACTGGGTGTAGAGGGGGAAAGAACCATCCTCCAGCCTTTTGTCACTAGTCTGCTGTCCTTACTTGGATCTTTGGTGGTAATGTACAAACTGTTAATGGATTTAGCATTTGTGTACCATTGAAGATGAAAGAATCTGATTCTATTTGACCAAATGTAGAGATCCTAGGGGCAGAGCAAAAAAAGCCAAAGTACTTGGCCACCACCCTGGAGTTAGTAAATCTTTCAAAAATCTTTACTTTTCACTAAAGGTGGAATTTCTGTCAAGTGCCTTCCAGGTTACAAAGGCCTGCTTAAACTACATGGGAAGTAGGGCATGATTGCATAGCCTAGTTAGAAAGGGCATACAGCCAAATCACATCTTACCAGGTACGTATCTATTGCTCATGTGGGCTAACCCCTTCCGCTACAGATTCATTCATTCATTCAATGAATGAAATCAATGAAAGCTCTAATATGGGCCATGTCTTAATCTGAGCTCAGAGAATACAACAAAACGAGATATTCTCTGTCCTCAAGGAGTTTACATTACAATGGGACACAAGCAAAGGAACATACAGTGATACCATGTTTCTCCGAAAATGAGACGTAGCCGGACAATCAGCTCTAATGTGTCTTTTGGAGCAAAAATTAATGTAAGACCCGGTCTTATTTTACTATAACAATAAGACCGGGTCTTTATGATATGGTATGATATGATATGATATGATACCAGGTCTTATGCTAATTTTTGCTCCAAAAGATGCATTAGAGCTGATTGTCCAGGTAGGTCTTGTTTTCGGGGAAACACGGTAAATACTGTGAAGAAAACTACTAAAGGGACAAAGAATGGCAGAATTGCCTTAAGTTTTAATTATGGTAAGAGGCCCCTTCTCAAAAATGATGTCCAGAATTTAAGCATACCACTAGATAAAGTTGGATTTAATTTGCTAGCTAACAATCATTTTTCAAATCTGTTAATTCTAAATGTCCTTATGCTCAGAATTGCTTAAACGAATGATTTCTACATTATACTGCACCTTATATTTTGATGTTTTTGTATACCGCTTGTGGAGAACTGGTCGCTATTTTATTTAAAGCAGTGGGCCCAAGTAGGACCTTTCAGAAAATTATTATCAGATATGATAAGATTTTAGGGGTTTTAGGGCTTCCAAATTGAGTTTTCAGAAGGATGTTAGAAGTCACCTATCTCACTATCATAGCCAAAGAAGGAATCTGTCCTACAGTGATACCTATTCTGGTACGATACCAAACGCACCATGTATATTCCTTATGCCTGCAGTACCCTTTTGCCCAGGCTCCTGCCGACAAATTCTTACTCACGCTTCAAGCCCCTCGTTCTACTTCTGTGCCTTGTATGCACCTCCATAGGTGTCAACCTTCCTACCCTGTATGGTTCTTAAAGTCAGGAGCCAGGATTTCTTCATCTTTGACACCTGCTGTGACACTTGGTGTCTTTCATATAATAGGCAGTTGATAACTCTTGTTGGACTTAACTAAATCTCTGACAAATGGTCATGTAGGCTTCACTTGATTTCACTTAGTGTTGGTAAGTTCATGCAACAGCTTCTTTATAGCTTTAATGCACACATATAAGCTTTTGCATTAGTCTTCCTGTAACTTTTGTGCTTTATTCCTATTATTTACTTCTGAAAGAAAAGTCACTTTTGTTTTGCAAACATTTCACACTCCTGCTTGTTCTAAGGAGAAACCACACATTGTTAAATATTTAGGAGAAGAGATACGGCAGAAACATTAACTATATCATCAGTGCAGCGATAACCTATCCTACCAGCCTCCCTCATCAATTTATGAGAAGGATAAATGTAGGAAAAATCCCTTTGAAAACTGGAGGGCACTGAACAATCTGATTTATGACAACATTTAAGAGCCCTCACCATTCTTGGCGTCTTGATGTCCTCCAGTTTGTCCATGTCTTAAACTTTAAATCCAGCAATGAGCAATGAACTCCAGATGTGATGTGATTAAGCAGAATACAGTTAGATTATCATTTCCTGTAATCTTGTTCAAGTCGTATTACAGAATTGTACACCTGAAACCTATGTAACTCGACTAACAATTGTCACCCCAATAAACTTTAAAAAAAAACAAACCGGAACCCAGTCATCATTTCCACATGTTGATATGGCTGCTGATATACACAGTCAACTCTGCAGAATAAATTCCTGTTCAGGTGTAAAAAATAACAATAATAATAAAAAAAATAATAAAGTCGGTTTTAAATGGACAAAGGTGAAGTTGGCTATTTTTGGTTATCATACCTCTATTACTGCAAATCATATTAGGGCTGTAGTGAGTTTCTAGATAATACTCACGTTGTCATTCTCAGTGCTGAGTGGCCTCGTTCTCAGCTCCGGACCCAGGTCCCGTCCAGCTAGAAATGAGCAGTTCCTCACAGTCTGAGGTTCTGCCTGACCAAACAAGTGGCCTCAGTTACCCCTAAAGGAAGAGCTCACGCTTACCAGAAACTCAAAGTGTTCTCCTTGAAGCCAGGTCTTAAAGGCCACAAAGAATGGTAAAAAGAGCTAGACTAGGAATCAGGACACCTAGGTTCTTCCATGGGTTCTGCTGCAGTTTTTATGTATGAGCCTTGCTTTCCAGTTACACAGTGTGAGGATTTGACTATGATAGTCACTCCACGGCTTGACTATTTAATCACGTATTCTAGCATTTTGACAGGACGTTTCTTTGAATTAGTCAGCCATGAGATTCTGCTTAGGGTATTTAGAACTCTATAGGCAGGCCATTCTCCCAATCAATGCGATGGCCCTGCCAACTCCAGAGCAGATTTACAGAAACAAGGAAGGTCATTATTTGTCACATATGATTCAAAAAAGCTGTGTCATTGCTGGTGTCTCTATGAATAATTCCATCTATCTCAGGACTAATTTTTAAACATCACCATTTCTATTAGCATTCTCTACTTAGAAGATTAAAGTACTCCCAGTATAAAAACATTGTGGATAACTGTTGCTTTTCTTTTTATAGACGTCGACTTTTATAGCTAAAAGGGACACATGTTCATCTGATCTAATCTCATTTTTAGAAGTAATGGGAACTGAAACCAAAAAATATTAAAGACATTTGCTCAAGGCCACACAGCTAACATCTTGATCCAGATACTGTGATTCTCAGTCCACTTTCTTCACTTATGTTATCTTCCCATCATCGGACAAATCTCATAACCATTTACACCCATGAGGCCTGACATCTGTCACCAGAATCTAGCTGTATGCCATTCTTGCTCTACCAACATGGTCTAATAATAAGGAATTCCCTCTGAGATTTGTTGTAAGGATTAAATAAGTGAAAGTGCTTTGTGAACTATAACCACTAAATAGATGCTAATGATCATTAATTACACAGAAGGTGCCAAAAACTGTATACACATTTTAAAAAAAGAAAAAAACTATTAAAATTGTAATAATATATATCGATAACAAAAGATGAATACAAGTCATGTGTGACTGCTGCAATTACAAGAGGTGCTCAAAGTGGTTACCATCAGTGTCCAGACACTTCTGATTACGGTGAACTACCGCTTGAGCAACGTTGACCAAAGTGTCCACTTGTATACATTTTTTGGCACACCTGGTATACAGATAGTCTATGTGTATATACTCATACATACAAAGTCTGACAATTAAGTTTGTGAACTTGCCACCATGCACTTACATTGGTAGCACTGTACAAACATCTCGGTAAGGTTTCATAACCTTGGTATATCAGTGTCTCACAGCTGTGTTCATGTGGACATGTGGTGGGTCTTGCTGAGTGGCGTTCATTATTGTTGTGTGTTTTTGTGTGCCGTCGCAAGAATGTCTGAGCTTGAATTAGAGCAACAAACATTAAAGTTCTTGTTAAACTTGGCAAGAGTGGAAGTGAAATCAGGTACATGTTAGTCCAAGTTTATGGGGATAATGCCATGAAGAAAACGGCAGTGTGCAAATGGACTAAACTTTTTTCTGAGGGGAGAGAATGCGTCGCTGATGAAGAGAGGTCAGAGCAGCCAGTAACGAGCAGAACTGACAAAAATATTGTGAAAATTTGTCAAATTATAAGTCAAAATCATCAGCTGACTGTGAGAAGTACAGCAGACCAGGTAAACATCGATAGAGAAACAGTCAGGAAAATCTTAACTGAAAATCTTGGCATGAGAGAGGTGTGTGCAAAAATGGTCCCGAAGGCGCTCTTGCATCAGGACAATGCACCAGCTCCCACAGCACTGTCTGTGAGGGAATTTTTAGCCAGTAAATAAATAACTGTATTGGAACACCCTCCCTGCTCACCTGATCTGGCCCCCAATGACTAATTTCTTTACCCAAATATTAAGGAAATATTGAAAGGAAGACAATTTGATGACATTCAGGACATCAAGGGTAATACAACACCTCTGATGGCCATTCCAGAAAAAGAGTTCCAAAATTGCTTTGAAGGGTGGACTAGGTGCTGGCATCGGTGCATAGCTTCCCAAGGAGGAGCACTTCAAAGGTGACTGTAGTGATATTCAGCAATGAGGTATGTAGCACTTTTTCTAGAATAAGTTCGCGAACTTAATTGGCAGACCTCGTATGTGTGTGTACTGTACTAGACACTTAGGTTTTACTTTTGCTTTATGAAAGGCACACAATGTTCTTAAAATCTGTTTAGCATGTGGCATAGTGCTAGTAAAACAAATTTCCCACCTGTCATTCAGCCAATTCCATCTATTTTTAAAGTAGATGGAGAAAGTTACATGAGTTTTTCTCCCGTTAACACTGAACTTCACAGTGCATTCTGACATTTCCGGGACTATCTTCTGTTCAGTCTGGAGAGTCAGATCGTTCATTTCTCCATGAAGTTCTCAAGGAGACAAGTAGAGGTCTCCTTGTATCACAAACTATGCAGTAGGAAAACATGGTCCCCCTTTGGAACTGGAGACTTACATATTTGTCAAGTCTATAACAAGGAGTATTGCCCACTGCTCAGTTGGGGGCATACAGCCAAAGTGCGTGTTTTCACCCCATCATCCTTTCGAGATCATTCTGCACTTGGCTGTGAGCTCTAGGCCCAGAATGGGGTAGGAGACCAGAATCAAATATTTTAAAAGTGAGCAGCTCCAAAACAAGCAGAACAGACCCTCTTGGAGGGTAGTAGTTTGTTTGTGGTTTGGCAAGAAGAAATGAGTGAAGGAAAAATAAAATTTCAAATCCAGAGCCTCAATGGATGGAGAGAAAATTCATCTTTTTTTTAGGTCTGTCAATATTATCAGACTTGCTATCTTTGGATAGGGAGATAGGTTGGTGGAAGAGGAGACAAACTAGAACAAGTCAGCAAATAAATATTTGAGTAAGTAGGGCTTCACTATTTAGAGCCACGACCTATATATATCCCATGATTCTACACTTCCCCCACCATAAAGCTAATGATCCTTTTCCTTCACCAGAGACTCAGACCACTGTCATCACCTCTTCCCTCCCACCATCCCAATTAGTCTAAAAATCTGTCAGGTCGTATTTCTGTAATGATGGATGACTAACACATAAAGCAACTCCTCTCAACGCCTAACTTACCCAGAAAGAATATGTGAATTTAAGTTGTAGTTTTGTATCTTTGACCAAAGTTTGAGAAAAGATCATGATAGATCCCTGATGAAGATGAGACACTGAAACAGGCAATGATATTTTAGTCTGTGGCAAAGTTCGTTTTAGTGGTGCATTAGAAGAGCAAGAGCCCTGAATCAGGAATCGTGACCTAGTGACTGTCTTCATATTCTTCTATGTGCCCTTCATTCATTTATAATGTATTAGCTCTAATTTATGCTGCTCTCTGAGCACGTAAAGACAAATAAGACAAAGTGTGCCCTTGAGAGAACTAGAGCCCAAGAACCTGACAAGTGAGGGGGTATGATCTCAAAGACCCTCTCCAGCTCAAATTGCTACATTTTCCAAGGAGAAGGCTCCCAACACCACAGGAACTAGGCACATAGCTCTGAAACACCCTCACACCGTGGTGGTGTCATATAGAATTTTAGCTTTGGATTGCCGTTCTTTCTCTCTTCCTTTCACACTCGTATCTTAGGTGCCTTCCATATTTATTTGATGTCACTGCCAGATAGTATCTCTGTGTGGTGACTCTCTGAAATAAAAATAAATATTTTTATTTCATTCTCACATTGAAATGATAGCTTCCACTGGATTTCAACGTGAAGATGGTCGTGTAAAGTTGCCCCTTTCCCCTTCCTTTATAGAAATCAAAACCAGCTAGAGGAGTACAAACTCCATTTGTGCGGGGAAACTAGGAGAGAGCTCTAAAACCAAGCCACAAATTAGCTAGAAGCACTGCCAAAAGCAGTAGTCATCAAGCAGGGTACATAGGAAAGGAAGCAGAGAGGGAATGCTCCAGATAGCAAACAGAAAGAGCTAGCAGAAGAGTACTATTCTCCGATGAACAGCTCACCCAGAGAGAACAGTTTTAAATGCTTACTTTATGACCGTGGGAAGATCCATAGGCTTTACATTGGGGGGTGGAGGGAGGGAACGGGTGGACATAGATGCCTATTGTCATGTGGAGAAGTAAACACTAAAATCAATGCAAAAAACAATGATAAGGAAAAGTCCAACCCTTCTTACACACAAGAATTCTGCAAATAGCTGATCCGGAAAAACCTTCCTTATCTGCTTAAAAAAAGTGAGTTATCAAGAAGTACGAGCAGAGGATCTATATTAAAATATTTTGAGGGGAGAAAAAAGAAAGAAATGGAAAAATAAAACTAAATTAAAAACACTTATCAGCAGTGTTGCCATAGAGTAGATAAAAGTTGGAGGAAATCAATAAATTTAAAACATGATAGTTTTAGTATAAAATCCTAGGTACCCACGTTTTTCCTTCATCACTTTGCATGTCACACCTTTGTCTTCTCACTCCCAGTGTGGCTATTAAGAAACCTGTCATGGAGCAGGTTCTTGTAGCTTTGAAGGTGATATAATTTTTCTCTCTGAAAGCCTTGAGAATTTTCTCTGGCTTTGATGATCTTAAATTTCACTCTAATGAGTATGACAGTGTTATTGTGTTTTTTTTAATGTCTCCTGTTAATGCTTTGTTAGCTCTTTAAATCAGTGATCTTACATCTTTTTCTAATTATGGAAAATTTTTAGTCACTATTTCTTCAAATATTTCCTTCTGTGATTCCTACTAAGCTTATACTTCAAAACTTCATGTCTCTTTTCTCTTGTTTTTATTTTTTTACCATATCTATTCTTAACTCTTCTGAAGAAAGTTTCCTGATCTGATCTTTCATCTCACTAATTTATTCTTCAGCTATATCTATTTTGCTGATAAATTCATTTATTGATTCTTAATTTCAACTGTTATATTATTCACACAGTTTGTACTTCTTTATAATTGCCTGTTTCTGCTTCATATACCCAACCCTTTATCTTATCTTGTTAAACATATTTATTATGTATTTTAAATTCTTATGTGTCTGGCCCATTGATTCTGTTTCCTTTAGCACAGAATGTTAAGCATGTGTACCTTGTTTGTATTATTCTTTCCCTCTGTTAGTTCTTATTTCCTTGGGAACATGAGCTACCTAGACAGGTAATGTACACCTGGGAAAGGTAGCTGAAATCCAGACTATAACTTAGACCCCTCGTGATATGTTAACAATGCAGATTTATAGATTTATAATGTCTTCATATCTAATAGGATGATCCTTTCTTATTCATCTTCTAAATCAGGGGTGTCAAAACTGCAGCCCGCAGGCCAACTGCGGTCCGCAATCCATTGTTAGTTGGCCCGCAGCAAATTCCAAAAATATATTTAGTTTACTTAAATAAACCAGGTGAGGCAAGACTACTTCACCTCGAGTGAGTGGCCCGGCTGTTTGTGTATTTTACCGCATATGGTTCTTGGTAAAAAACATTGAAAAAAGTTTGGACACCCCTGTTCTAAATTGTCTTGGCTATTCTGGGCCCATTACTCTTCTGTGAATTGAGAGATTAGTTTGTCAAGTTCTGTGAAAAATCCTCTTGAGATTTTATTGCAATTGCTTTGAATTTATAGGTTAATTTGGAGAATTGCCATCTCATTATATTGAGACCTCTAATCCATTAATATTGTGTAATGTCCCGTAATGATCTTGTTAAACTTTTTGGGGTTAATTCCTAGGTAAGTTGTAGCTATTGCTACTATTGGAAATCACATTTTTTTCTTTTGCTTTTTTTCCACAATAAAAATGCTTTTTTTCCCTGTTCATATAAAACAATAAACACTTATGTGTAAAAATTTGATCATTTTATAAGTATGTAAAGAAGACAGTAAATCCCACCTGAAATCCACTATCCTGAGATTAACGTGGTGGTTATCCTTTCAAGCATTCTTTATACATACTGTATAGGTACACAAACGAATTTATATATATTTTTTCAACAGCACCTTCCCTCTTCACCTGCTCTTCCCATATTATCCCCTTTCCTATTCCCTAGCCACACACTTGTAATATTCATAACCCAGTGTGTGACCTTCAATATTTTCTCCTTGCTCATAAAATTCTATATAGATCCTTGTACTTATACAAATTTTAGGAAGTTGATCATTGTTTTACAAAAATGGGTCATATTATATACTTTTCTGTCTCTTGCTTTTCTCACACTTAGAAGTACCTATGAAAGTTCCTCTAGATGACATCTAGAAAGTCATTTAGTAGGGATCTAATTCATGCTTTTCAATGGCTGTTTCATATTCCATGATACAGAGATATAATCCAATTTAGTAAACAATTTGGTTCAGTTGTATATAATAGAAACTAGTCATTTGAAGTAGAAAGGGATTTGCTGTAGGGAATTTGAGACTTAGAAAATTATTAGAGGGGTCCAAGTAGCGGGGTCTAGGCTGGGCCTCCAGGAATGACCCAGTACTACAGAACCTGCCCAGCAAGGGAACTGCTCCATCATCACAGTCAGAAAGTTGCTATCCTGGCTGCTGGTCCCAGAATCACACCCCTTTAGCTGCAATCTGGGGATCAGGAAGCTACCACCATAACTATTGACTCTAGACCCATACTGTGTCTGTTAGATCTGCATTAGTACCTCTGATTGGTAAACTTCAATCACAATCTAGACCCCTAGCTTCAAGGGAGTCTGGGAAATATATCTTTAGTTCTCCAGCCTCTGCAAAATAGACACACAAGAAAAGGGTGAACTGGAGTGGGAGTGGGCCAATATACCAAATCTGCTGTGAACATTCACTTTGTTTCCACTTTGGGGTCTCCTGTGAACAGTCTTACAGTAAACATACTTGTCACGTGGCCTCATGTGTTTCTAATTCTGTTTCTAAGGAGTAGTGTCCCAGGAATAGAATTTTTGGGTCAAAGGATGTAGGTATTTTTCTTTTGTTGACCTAGAAAAATAACTAAAAGAATTGACTGTTTAGTAATGTAACAATATTGAACAAAACTCACTATTTTATTTTGAACATATTAGACCACAGATATATTAAAATCAAATCAGTAATATTTAGTTAGTTCATTGTAAACAATAAAAAGAGATGTTTTCATATTAGCCAGACACCACACTTGAAAAAATAAGGTAGATCAGACTTTACTGAAATACAGTTATTATGAAAACTGAGATGGCTCTAAAAAGGCCTTTGGCTTGCAATGCTCAGGCAGACCCCCGACAGTGCATTTGCAGCTGGTGTGCCTGAGGACCGCCTTGGTGGCCTCAGACATGGCGTGCCTGCCGGTCTCCCAGGGCGGAGCAGGCGAACCACCGTGGGATCTCTCTGGAGGTCAGGGTGGAGCACTTGGTGTAGAGGGCCAGGGCAGAGGCATAGTCTGAAATGCATTGAACAATATCATTAAGAAAATAATTCACAATGTGCCTCAGGATTATGTATTTTTAATAATAGGTCTTGCCAAATTGCCTTCTAAAAAGGTTGTAACTTTACATTTCTGCAAGCATTGTGTGAAAATTGCTTGCATACATACCACCAGCAATCAGTAATAGGAACTATGGCTTGGTGTGTTTGTGTGTGTGTGTGTTTACTTTTCATTATAGAGAATGTCAAACACACACAAAAGTAAGCAAAATAGTATATGAATTCTCATGCTCCCATCAGCCCGCCTTGACAGTCAACCTATGCTCAATCCTGTCCCATCTACTTCTCCCTTGTTTCATATTATTTTAAAGCAAATTCCAGACACCATATCATTTCATCCATAAATATATTTCTAAAAGATAAAATAAGCACAATAGTATACTCAAAAAATTTAACAATATTTATTCATTAAATATTCAGTCAGCATGTATATTTTGTGTAAAGATTCAAATAAGGTCCACAAATTGCAATTGATTTGTCTGTTATGTCTCTTAATTTATAGTTTCCCCCTCCATTTTTTGTTCCGTACAATTTATTTGTTGCAGGAACTAGGTTGTTAGTGCTGTGAAGTTTCTCACAGTCTGAATTTTGCAGGTTGCATCCCCATGTTATAATAGAATAGTTACCTCATCCGAGTTATTTCCTGTGAATTGGTAGTGGAAGCTGTAGGTTGGGTCACATGTGGGTTTGACCTTTATGGCAAGAATAGTTCATAGATTGGTGTCTGTTCCTCCATCAGGAATCACATAATGTCTGGTTGCCTCTTCCCTTTGTGATGTTAGCAATTATTAATCCTCCGTGTCCAGATCCATTAACATTGCAAAATGATGATAGTCGCGCTCTATCCTTTTTCATTTATGACATAGAATACATCTATAAAGAAAAACTTCTTCATCTCGGATTTTTGGTTACCTGATAATACAGTTCATATACATAAGACAAGAAAAATGCTTGATTCTTTCTAGTTATTTACCAGTTTTCAAAATAATAAATTGGATCACTATCATCCTTCGATTGTGACTTGTTTTTTAGTATCACTGTAAATTCATGGATTAAATTTATTTGATGTATTTCAATCCATTGCAGTTATGATTCTTATTCATGTTTAAAGTGTTCCAGTGGAAGCTTTGCTGTGGCTATTTTTATGTTTGCCAGTGTGATGGGTGTCAAGTAACTTTATATCACTTTTATTTCCCTAATTTCTAGTGAATTTGAGCATATTCACATTTGTTGAGCCTTTTCTGTTTACTCACTAGTGCATTTTTCATTTGTGTCCTTTGCACAATTTTCTGTTCAATTGTTGGTTTTGTCTTACTAATTTTTTAAGGGTGCTTTGTATAGAAAGCAATCCTTTTTGAAAATATCAAGCACAAACATTTTTCCAGACATATTTATTGTTATTAACTTTGTTTTAGTACCTTTTGCCATACCAAAAAAAAAAAAAAAAAGAAAGAAAAGAAAGTACTTGTATATGGTCAAATATGCCCATCTCTTATTTTATAGTTTCTTGGTTCTTCATAAGGAAAGTCTCCCCAAACCATAGATTATACATGTAATCTCCTAAATATTTTTCTTCAAGTTCTAAAATAATTTTTCTTTTACATTTAAATCTTCAATCCATTTGCAATTTATTTTTGAATGTAATATAAGATGGCAGTCCAGTTTTCTTTTGGATAGGTGCCTACTTGTGTTTGCACTTTTAAAAAAATAGTTCCATCTTTTTCCATTTGAACTACTACTTTAGCACACATTTTTAATCGCCACTGTGATATAATTGTCAATTATTTTGTTCTGTTCCACAAATATATTTTTATATATCCTTACCAGTGCTATATTGATTTGAATTCATAAGCTTTATAGTATGACTGATACCTTAGTAAGCCCCCCTATATACACACTCTTTTATTTTATTTTAATAGTTGTATTAGCTGTTTATTCATTGGCATTCTTTATATTATGAACTTTATAATTATTTTATCTAATTCCAAGAAAAACCCTGTTGGAATTATAATTGGAACTACATTAAATGTGTGTATTAAAATCTCTGGCATTAAAAGTTTTATTTTGTCTTTCCTTCCAGGAACGTGATGTGTCTTTCATTTTATTCAAATACTGTTTTGTGTCTTTTAATAGTTTTTTTTTCAATATCTTGTTAAATTTGTTTATAAGTATTTCGATTTTTTGTCACTATCATAATTTGAATAGATTTTAATTAGCACCATGAATGATAATATAAGCATAAGAAAGAACTTGCAAGACAGAATGTCCAGTCACTGCAACTGATAACTGAAGTGAGGGCTTCTTCTCATATCACCAGGAAGATAAGGTGAATATGCATCTTTCCTTATACTATTTAGGCATATCTTTTTTTTATTATTATTATCACAAATATTCTTTATTTATTTTAGTACGTTTGTAAGTTATAATCTACCAAATTGAAGTTTTCTTGAGAAAAACAGCCATATTTTATAATTTCTTTGTTTCTCCTATAATACTAAGAAAATATTGTAAACTTGAAATAATTAAAACAAATTAAACTACTTAGTTATTAAACTTATTAGTTGAATTTAAAAATATGCAATTAAAAGTCCATTAGTATTTAGAGGGAGGGATGTGATACCCTTGAGTTAAAGACATTGACTTTATAAAATAAAAACATTGCTGTGTCATCCAAAAAAAAAGAAACTATTTCTTGAAAACAGTGTAACCAATGGAAAACCAATGTTTCCCTTTTCCCCGGGTTCAATATGCTTAGTTTAAACTTCACTTTCTTTAGCCAGTGGCTACTGGTTAGCATTATATTAGTCAATTAAAATAATAATTGACAGAATGTTGGGATTTGGATTAAGCCCTTTTCTGGGTTGCAGGCAGATGACTTCTCCTTGTATCATCACATGGAGGAAAGAGAGTTATCTAGCTCTATGTCCTTTTCTTAAAAGGCCACTAATCTCATTCATGACCTAACTATCTCTCAAGGGTCCCACTTTCAAATACCATCACATTGGGATTAGGGTTTCAACATTGGAATTTGGCGATACACAAAAATCCAGTCCACTGTAATGACACTAAGCATTTTCAAGAATTGAAAGCAAATAGAACAATATACACGTGTATCACTGATTGAACCTCTCAAACACACTCTTTGCCCCTATCTACTAAAATATAATATACACATAATCTATGGCCCAACAATTCCACATCTGCTATATACCCCAAAAGTAGTACAAAGTATGCTTACCAAAAAATATTCAAAATATCATACATCATAGTTATTAATAATAGCCAAAAACTGGAAAAAAAAATCCATTCAACGATACAATGGATAAATTATGGTATGATCACACCATGAATTAATATGCAGCATTAAAAACGAATAATCTATAAATGTAGACAGCTGTATGGTTAGATCTCTCAAATGCAGCAGAGCAAAATAACTCAAACACTAAAGTATATAAATTTATATAAAGTTCAAAAGTAGGTGTAATAAGTGTATTATTAAAGAAATCAGAAGAGTAGTTATTCTGATGGGTGTGGAGATTAGAAAGGAGCTCACCAGACTTCTGGAATACTGATAATGTTTCTAAATTTGGGTACTGTTTACATTAATAGTTTCTGAAAATTCAGCAAGCTGTACACTCACAATATATGTGGTTTTCTATATTGACACTATGCGTGTTGTGCTTCAATGATTTCTTTTTAAACTTAAGTTATAAGATCTCCAGGTGGTAACAAAGTGGTCTTTGATTGAATAATTCATGTATAAGCCATAAATATGTATTTATCTTAAATTGCAGAAGTAAATATCTGTTCAAATAAGATTTATTAATCATGTATTTTAGAGCTCTGAGGTGAAGGACAGAAAAATCTATTACAAAGGCTAAAACTACACATTCAACAACTATTTTAAAAATATTTCTTGCATTTCTAAAAACAATGCATACCTATTCAATAATAGTAATAATAATGATAATAATAATAGTAGTGGTAGTAATGATTAGTATGTATTAAGCACTAATATTTGGTTGGTATTATATTATGTTCTTTATATCAATTAGCTCATTTAATTCTCAAAAGGAGTCAACAGAGCTGACATTAACGATTTTTTATCATAAAAACTATATTTGAGGTAACATGCTACCAAAAAATTCTTATAAGCTGGAATTAAATGTTCCACTTGTATGTTCCATTTAACTGAGCATGTTGGTGAGGTGTTCATGGTGTAAATTTATGGTATAAACTGATTATTTGGTTGTTTCTAGGGACATGCTCCAGTATTTCTGAACTGCATCAAAGTGGGGCGTGTTTTCCATACATGAAGTACAAGAAGTGAATTAATTAGGTGAAAAGGTTGCAATGGTAGCCCACCTCTAAGAAGACTTTGAATGTTACCTACCTACTAGTATCCTTTCTCTTTTATTGAGTATGAAATGAACTTCTCAACATATGTCTAAGAGAATATGACAAAAGGGATAGGACATCACTTCTGCAAGTAGACTGTGGCTTCCATCTTGGGTGCACAATAGTCCTTTCTTACTCTTTCTAAGCTTGTTTACCCTAGGGATGTCCGATTCTATATCATGAGGTGTCCAGGTCAAAGAGTCCATAGGGCGAGGGAACAAGGCTTGCCAAAAACACAGAATGGATGTGAACTCCGACCACCACCCACTTCTGATGAAACCACAGCCCCAAGTAACAACTTGCCTTGTAACCACATGGAAGAACTATGGCAAAGACACTCAGCTAAGCTGCACTTAGATTTTTGACACTATCTCACAGAAACTGAGATAGCAAAGTTTTTCTGGTAATTTGTTATATAATAACAAATAAGTATACAGACTTTGATACTAATGAGTGGCAGTAACAAACTCCTGAAATATGGAAGTGGCTTTGTGACAGGGCAATGAGCTTTCAAGAAAATTTTGCAAAAAGCAAAATGCCTAGAACATAAAATGGAAGTTTTATGTTCCATTTTATAGACTTGAAGAAGTTGCTGGTGGAGGAGACTTAAAGGAGAGTGACACATGTCTCACTGAAATGGTAGAAAGGAGGATTCTTGTTATGTAGCAGCATAACAGTTAAACGGAGTATAGCAAATGCACCTAATGAAGTGGGTATTAGTTTTGATTCTCAGCCTCTTCAGATGGTATTTGATACTAAAACAAACAATAAAACAAAGACTTCCAAGCAAATCCAGGACCCTGATTTCACCTGGACTTGGTTTCAGGCCTGCAGTGTTGACAGGGTGGGGCAAGTATCCTATTTTCATTTTAAGGCTTCCTCCTCATGTACTTTTAACCTTGTTCTCCTATTGCCATTTCTTTGTGCCACTGCATTACTCATGAGACTCTTCTTTGCATTATTATCCTCACACCCCGCTGTCAGTAAGTTGAGATCTAATGATTATGGAAGGGGACAAGTCCTCAGATCTGCTGTTGATGAGCAGGAGATTCAGGAGTGCTGATGAGATAGTCCCAGTCAAAGCCCCAAAACCCCCATACACGGTGGCAGAGAAGCAGCGCTGGCAGTGGCTGCTTGTTGTTTGTTGCTCCATTTAGGCATATCTTGATGACAGATAGGGGGAGGGATCAGATGAGTACTCCTTGGAAAACCTACAAAGAAGAATCAGGAATGTTGCAATTTCAGCCAAGCTTCTAATTTCAGACCTCAGTTCTTGTGAGGGCTCTTGACTTAACTAGACAGTTTTTCCAGTGGGTCGTGGACGTGTAGGAGACCATTATAAAACATGCTGGGATAATCCAGAGCAACAATTTCCCAAAGAAGAATTTCTTCTGTTTTTTTTTTTCTTTCCTCTTAGAAATTTCATTTTATTGTTAGGATATAGTTTGGCTGTTTTGTTTTTGCAATGAATATCTAGTTGTTTATTTCCACAGGTAAGTAATACAATAAAAATGCTCATTCGTTCCCTTTGTGTATTCACAAATAATGGGAAAAATTTTAGCTCAGAGGAGGCTGGAGTATTGAATTTGGCGTGGCATGATTGAGTAACTAAGTGATATTCTACAGAATAATAGTTACCTTTTGTGGAACAATTATTATGTGTCAAGCACTCTGTTAATATGCTTTATGGTGCATCTTCTCATTCAAACTTCAAAACAATCCTGTGAATTGAACAGGGTTTATTTCTTTTGTATCTCATTTTTAACAATTAGGAAATGAAGGCCCAGAAGAATTCAAGTTACTTGTCCAAGGTCACACAACTAGTTAATGACAAAGCTTCAGTACAAATTAAGTTGTTGACTCAGGAGACCTTTCCACTACACCGTGTTTCTTCCACACAAAAAATATAAGGTAGAAATGTATGACTCCCACTAACTTCCATTTCCTCTTCTGCAAAACAATGAATTTTTAATAGATGATATTATCTGGCTGTATATTCTCATTATGCCGAAAATTGAGTTTACAGAATATATAAAGAATGGGTCTTACATAGAAAATATCCCTATATTTGCTTTACACGATAGATTTCTTACCCATAATTTTCACTTGCTCATTTTGTCCTTAAATGTGGTATTTGCTGTGCTGGGTTTTTATAGTACTTCCTTCTCTGGTCTCTAAGATAAACCTCTACAATGTGGTTTGGGGGTGGAAGAGCAAATAGAAAGGCTATAGGTTATTAGCAGTAGAACATGAGGAAGAATGATAGCTAAAATGTGAAATAATAGAATGGGATCAGTTCATATTTAAACCATTGTTGCTGTGTTTTCACACTATGTAAAACAGTGGATTTAAGTGTTCTGCAGTCTCACGTGAAATCCCAATGCATGAAATAGAGAAAAGCAGAGCAGCTCTGGACAAGGAGCAGGGGGTCGTCTGGGGGCCTGGCCCCAGTCCCCTACCCCATCCACACCAATCATCTTCTTGGATCCTGGGGTTCTGCAGCTGGAAATCATTGATTTAGATCTTAAACTTGTTTCTTACATAATAATAACCGCAGGAACTTTAAAATAACATTTTGGACTAAATTTTAAAACTATTAGTATAATAAGTGATCTAATAAAAACAGTACTTTCCTGTAAGATGCTTAAGAAATTTTCAACAGAGTTACTTGGGGGATTGCAGGGAGTGGTCGAGGGGGAGATGACACTTACATTTTACTTCCTACCTTTTGTATTGTTTCTTCCTCTCGTCCCCTTCTCCCCCTCCACCTCCCCACTTCTGTCTCTTGTCTCGGTCTCCTCCTTCTTCTGACAATTAGAATGTATGACTTAGGGTTAAACAATGAATTTAAACATTTTTCTAGAATTTGGAATTATATTTTCATTAGTGGATTTGTAGTCAAATATTTTCCCCCAAAAGATTTTTTCAATTATGTAATGATAATGCATCCAAAAATAGGATTTAAAGTACAGAAAATCAATTTATAGTAAATATTTACAGGAACAAATCCACAAACATTCTGGAGCTCAGTATGTCTGTATTTTCCTCTGTCGATGCATCTGGTTGAAGCACTGGCGTTTACACAAAGCCTTTAGAACTGAAGAGCACAGTTAAAGGAAGCACAGTTGATTTCCAAACGGTTCTTTCTGCTTTGGAATTTACCTAAGCTATAAGTAGTTCTCAGTTCCGGTCCCAGATCAGAATTCCTGGGGAATTAAAAAGAAAAAATCATTCCCCTGGCCCCACCCTAGACCAACTGAATCCATTTCTGGGGTTGGCACTCAGGCATAAGGATTTTAAAAAACCTCTAAAGGTGAATCCAACATGCAGCCATACTTTAAAAACCTTAATCCACCAATGCTGATCTAGGTGGATTTAACACATTCATAAACTCAGGTGAGCGATTTATTATTCAACACGGTGAGAGATTAATGACTTGTGGCATTGTTAGCTTGTCTTCCTTCCCTTTCCTTCTCCTTTGGCTTTCCTGACAAAGACCCAGCAGTGAAGGGGGCCAGGCCAGAGAAGGGATTCAGAGAAAGGAAGGAAATGCAGAGGATGTAGGCCAGGGCTCGCAGATTAAACTTCCCAGGGAGGCAGTAAAAATAAACAGGCACCCCTCTCCCCAAAAGCAAAGGAATATTTTCTACAAATAGTGTCTTGCTTTGGGGCCATGGGACTAAATTGCATTATTTCAGGATGTGTAAAGGAACAAATAGACACGGTTCTGTCACATTTCTTTATCTTGGCAAACCAAACATTATGTGCTGGGTTTGTGTGTTTGGACCATGGTATTTTTCAGGTTAATGGATATATTTCTGAAAACTTTGTGCAAACCCGCTTGATCTCTCTAGTCACTAGCCAGAGTTTAGAAGGACTGGTGTGGTCTAACCCTCATTAACTCTCGAAATAACCAGCCAGCGTTCCCATATAGGATAGGACTCCACACTAAGGAGAAATTTTGGAAGTGAAATAAAATGGACATAATATGGCAGGATATAAAAATCAATAAATGAAAAACATCAGTTGTACTTCTATATACCAGCAATGAACAATCTGAAAAGGAAATTAAGAAAACAAATTCCATTTTTGATAGTATCAAAAAGAATAAAGTACTTAGAAATAAATTTAACCAAGAAGCTGAAAGACTTTTACCCTGAAAACTACAAAACATTGCTAAAAGAAATTGAAGACCTAAATAAATGAGAAGACATGCTGTGTTTGCAGACAAGAAGACCTTTAATTGTTAAGATGACAATACTACCCAAATCCATCTACAGGTTCAACGCAATCTCTATCAAAATCCCAATACCAGTTTTTGCAGAAATAGAAAAACACCATCCTGAAATCCATGTGAAATCTCAAGGGACCACCTCCGCCCCCCCCCCAACAAGGAGTCAAAACAATATCAAAAATGATACACAACGTTGGAGGTCTCACACTTCTTGATTTTAAAACTTAACTATGAAGCTACAGTAATAAAAACAGCACGATCCTAGCATAAGAGCAGACATATATAGCAAAGGACTAGCATAAACAATCCAGAAATTAACCCTTGCATATATGGTCAATTGATTTTTGACAAGGGCGCCAAGACCATTCAGTGGGGAAAGACAGTCTTTTGAACAATTGGTGCTGAGAAAACCAGATATCCACATACAAAAAAATGAAATTGTGCTCTTCCCTTACACCACATACAAAAATTAACTCAAAATGGACAAAGACCTAAAAGTAAAATCTGAAACTATAAAATACTTACAAGAATACAATGGAGGAAATCTTCGTGACCTTGGTTTGGCAATAGTTTGAGTATGATACTAATATCACAAGCAATAAAAGAAAAAAATATGTTAATTGAATCTCATCAAAATTTAAAACATTTGTGCATCAAAGGACACATCAACAGAGTGAAAAGGCAATCCATGGAATGAGAGAAAATATTTGTAAATAATTGACAAAGAATTATGCAGAATATATAAAGAACCCCTACAATTTAGTGACAACACCCCTAATAATCCAATTAAAAAGTGGGCAAAAGAATTCAGAAGAAGAAGACATACAAATGGTCAATAAGTACATGAAAAGATGTACAACATCATTAGTCATCAGGGAAATGCAAATCAAACCACAATGGGACATACTTCGCACCTGCTAAGATGGCTATTAAAAAAAAAAAAAAGTAAAATGTTGATGAGAGACTTCCAGTTTCCAGTCTGGCTTGTGAGAAGTTTGGAAATCTTCATCCTAACAAATAAAAAGCAGAATAAACAAAAATCAACAACTCAGATCTGTGAGAGAAATGACCTCACAGGGCAAACTGCACTTCCAATATTGGAGAGACAGGTGGATACAGAGAATCACAATTTATGGGAGCAGAAACACAGGAGCAGAAATCTCTACAGGAGCCAGTGCCGGTAACAGGAGCCAGTGAACTGTAACTGACAAATTGTTGGAAGCTCAGTGTGGACAACTCTGACAGTTGAAAACTTCAGGGGGACCCATACACCGAGGTGGGAGGAGCCCACAATTTTGTGAGGTTTACCTCCATTAGCTCAATTTGGTTCTCACAGTGAATACCAGAGTAAAGGACCAGGGCAATAAATAGAAAACAGTAACAAATATGGTAGCTATTAATGCAAATATATCAACAATCACTTCAAACATCAGTGGTCTAAATGCAACAAATTAAAAGACAGAGATTATCAGAGTAGATGAAAAAATAAGACCCAATTATATGTTGTCTACAAGAAACCCACTTTAAATATAATGACACATAAATTCAAAGTAAATGGTTGGAGAAAGATATACTATATTAATAAAAAAAATAAGTAGTTATATTAATTTCAGGCAAAGCAGACTTCAGAGCAATTAAAGTTATCAGGGATAAAGAGGGCCATTACATAATGATGAAGGGGGTCAATTCTCCAAGAAGACATAACAATCCTTAACATGTATGCACCTAACAATAGAGGAACAAAACACATGAGGCAACAACTGATAGAACTTCAAGGAGAAATAGAGGAATCCACTGTCGTGTTTCCCTGAAAATAATACTTAGCCGGACAATCAGCTCTAATGCGTCTTTTGGAGCAAAAATTAATATATTACCCGGTATTATGTTATATTACACTATAAGTAAAATAAGACCGGGTCTTATATTAATTTTTGCTCCAAAAGACACATTAGAGCTGATTATCTGGCTAAGTCTTATTTTCGGGGAAACAGGGTAGTGGAGTAGGAGGCTTCATCACCCCTGGGTCTGGTTAGCCGGGCAGCAGAGTTGGGTGGGAAACCCTGATCTAAACCCTCCAGAGACGATCTCTAATCTTAGGGGTCTCGCTTTGCCTTCTATAGCCTCTTCGCCCCTTCTCCCTGCTTCTTGCTTCTGATTGCCTTGATCTGATTGCCTCAGCTAAGCAGACATATATCATACTTGCATAACGTTTAAGCGTTTATAGTAACAATGTTAGGCACTGTCCTATATCTCACTGAAACTTCACATTCCTATTAGGCACTTAGATTTCCCCATTTTAGAGATAAGAAAACTGAGTAAGAGATCGTAAGTAACTTGCCCAACGTTTTGCAGCTAGAAAGTAAGGGGTGGTGTTCTCGCCTCCAGAACCCGCATTTCTAAGGACTATGTCATCCTGCCTATACGATTTCGTTATTTCTTCATTTACTGAAAATTGCATGTTAATCTTAATAATTTTGAAAGTGAACGAGTTAGGTTTTTCATGATACTTTGTCCAAAAAACGAAATTGTATTCATTTGGGAGATGTATTCGATTATTCGTTGTTTTTGACAGCCACATAAAAAAAAATTAATTTAAAAGTCTACAGTTTTCCCAGTTTGTGGTCTTATTTTGTCCTGTATCGAATGGTCTTCCAGGGGAAAATACAACAACAAAAAATCGAGAAAACACCCTGACCACCACCACCACCACCATCAGTCTGGTGTACGAGGAGGAGTTGGGGCGTTGCCGGGAAAGGAGGTGGATCCGCCTCGGGCACCGGGTTCTGCTGGGGATTCTCCGCGCGGAACTCCGGGGAGGAGCGCGGGTGGGCGTGGCGGGAAGGACCGCAGGTCCATTCCCTGAGCGCTATGCAAATGACATGCAAATCAGCGCATGTGAGCCGGCGTCCGCAGTTTGAGTCCCGGCCGGGAGCGCTGCGTTCTCAGTCGCTCTCCTCCACGCGCGTTCGCTCCTGACTCCCACTTGCTCGCTCTCGCTGGGCCGCTCATCCCCGTCCCACTCCGTCGGGCCCCGGACGCTCCTCACCGCTTCCCGGCACCGCCAGGTCGGCAGCCGGCGGCGGAGCGACCTTGCCCCCGCGCTGCGCGCCCTCCGCCGGGACGCTCCCTCCGAGCGCTGTGCCTTCGCTCCCGGGCCGCCTTCGCTGCGCGGGTGAGTGAGCCCGCCCCACGCTTTTGTCCCGGCGCGGCTCCTGGGAGTCACGCTCCGAGGGTGGGGGTCGGAGGTCGGGACCTCCCTTGGAAGCCTACCCCGACTCCTCTGTGGGAGAGGGGTTCCTACGTGCAGCAAGGAGTTGGGCCAGGGGGCGCGTGAGGGGACGACTCCAGGACTCCAGCAGCCCGGGTTTTCTTTGGGGAGGTGAGGTGCTTTGGGGACAGTGGTGCGGGTGTGTCTCTTAGCGTCATCCGAGGTACGTGCCTTTGATTCGAGGGGTGCGAATTGCCGCTAGCCCCCAAAGAAGAGAGGTGGGCTCATCTTCCAGCTCCCCAACCCCTGGCAGAAGGACTCCGTGATGACGGCCGCGGGGGCAGGGTGCCACGTGAAAGGTCCTCCCAGCCCAAAAGTGAGAGCCGGAAGGTAGGGCAGCGAAGGCGGCCGCGAAGCCCCAGGCAAAGCTGGGGCGTCGGGCTCTCACTCCCTGCTCCTCATTCAGGCTCCTCGCCTGCTCTGCTTCCTTCGCTTCAACGGGGGGTTCCATGGTTGAAGGACCCTTGTTTGCAGTCATTGCGGTTGATAAGTTTTGGATAAACTAGTCCCAGTGTTAGCTGTCCGCGGTGGAGGTAGAACTCCTCCCCAGAACTTGTGCTGCTGTCATCCCTCAAGAGCCAAAGGACGGGATGTAGGAGTGGTATTGTAGATGCGAAGAATGGCTGATGGGGAGAGGTCTTCTAGGACTGTTTTGTTTGGATGGGGGATGCACCCTCTATATCGTAACCTGAAGGAGGAAGAGCCCGCTCCTTTGAGGCCTGGAGGGGTTAAAAGTAGCTGTGAGATTCAGGGAGCTGGATGAGGGTGGGGGTTCACCCGGGCCGTGGGCACAGTGCCAGCCCTCAGGCCACTGTTTTTCACCATTCCTCTCTCCAAGTGCAAAGATCAGAGTGCGTGCCATGCCCCACCTCTCTAGCCTTCGCGAACCTGCTCTGGAGCTGCCTCCCCCTTCCCAGCGGGGCTGTAGGTTCTTCCCTGTCTGTTAACGCAATCCTTTTGTCAAAATGCACAACTTGTGAATATATTATTTCCAAATGGGGGGCTTGAGGGGACATTTGGTGAACCCCTCACTCCTCAAAGCCTGTGGAATCCACAATGCAAGTCTCTGGGGGAAGTGTAGGTGCTTCTGGCAACCTTATTGGGTTCTTAAAAGGTATTTCGGATTCTAGTAAAATAGTTGTTTTTCTCATTTTCTTTTCCTCTTCCCTCCTATCTCTTATTTTCTCTTAAATTCTTAACCTCCTTCCCTCTGTGACCCTGTCTAGTCTCTGTCCCTGCCCTGCACACTTTGGGACTGTGGAGGGTGACACTGCTGGCCCCACAGTACCCTAGACCATCGTGGTGCTCAGAGTGAGGTTGACCCTTTGTCTCCCACCACAGTGGGCCAAGAGCCTTAGCCAGAGCAGGTGGGAGCCTGGGCAGTTGGCCCCGGGTGGGGAGTGTCTGGATCTGGATTGGGTAGTGGGCATTCTGGGGACTTGCATAAGGCCTTTTCATCAGGACGTGCATTCGTTCCCCTCATTCAGTGACACAAAAGGATGCTGGTCCTCCCACCGCTAGGCGTGAGCTTGGAGAACCACTCCGCAGTGGTGAAGGATTTGTGTGTTTAGTTTCTTTTGTGCATAACCTGCTAGCTGAGGAGCAGGGTAGCTGGGACATTGGAGTCGTTCACTTTGTATGAAGTTTGCTGACCCTCTCATCAGGAGACTTTCCCCAGGGGCCAGATCTTGGGGGACATGTACAGAGCAGACGAGGCCCTTGGGAAGTTCCTGGTCTAATTAGTCAGGCCAGGTGGACCCACCCGCTGCCTGGACCTCAGACAGACAGGTGCAGTCACTACAGGGCAGGGGCCCCCGACTAGCAGTTTCAGGGGAGTCTGCTGGGAAGGCTTCTCAGGAAAGGAGGTGGCCCCAGATGGTGCTGAAGGGAGAGGAGCCCATGCAGTGCCAAAGGTGAGGGAGGGGTCTTGATCCTGGCTGGGGAGGTCTTCGCCAGCCTCAGAAGAATAGATTGTGAATGCTCTGGAGTCACCATGTACTCACTGCCTACAAGAATGACCCCTATTTCCCCCCAAAATATGAGTCTAGAGTCTTTGAAACAGAACTAGTTGGTTTATTGGCTCTTTGCGTTTAAAGAGGGTCAGGAGGTGGCAATCTGAGAATGCAGTCCTGTCTGGGGGTAAGGGTTCAGAGACCCCATGAACACGTGGAGTTTTATTTAGTATTTTTCTGAGAACAACATTTCTTGGTATTCTGGAAATATACTCAAAGGCCACTTGAAAGCCCAACTGCCCTTCTCCCAGTTCAAAGCACACAGGTTGGAAAATTGTTCATTCTTAAAAGTTTCCAGTTCTATCCTTTCTGTAAATGTAATGACATTATAAAGCAACCTTTAGACAGTAATCTTACTGAACAGAAGACATTGTCCTTGCCCAGTTTGACTATTGAGTCATTTTCCTCTGACTAACAGAAGGTGCACCCAGAGAACCCGAGGAAGGACCATTTCCATGGAAAACAAACAGTTGGACACGGGTTGCAGGTGGGCTCAGAATCAAGGAACCACCCTGCCAGTAATCCAGAGTAAGGACATCGCAGATGTCACTGGGATGGTCTCTGTGCCCTGTGACTTCTGTCCTTTCCCTTTACTCTACCTTCGTGCCCCACAGGCACAGAAAGATGAATGTGCTGGCCTGGGGTCTGCTGGAGCCAGTCCCTTCTTCCACCTGTGCCATTCCACAGATGAATTCTCTGTCTCATTATTGAGTTTTGGTTTCATGCTTTTTCGTTTTAATCCAAAAGGTTGAGCAAATGCAGTTTTCCTTACAATCTCAAGTGGGTGGACCTTGGTGCTTGACCTGAGACCAACAGATGCATCCCTCCTGCCTTGCTGTATCACCTGGTGTACCCGGGCTGCAGCCCTTGCTAAATGGACAGTGGCAGCCAGCCCAGTGGGGCTGAGGCAGGAGGAGGGCCAGTAAGACTTGCTCCCTGTTTATAGCTGGTGGCATGGGGATAAGGCTGGATTTCCAGATGCTCACTCCACCTTCTTTTCATTGCCCTCCTGCTCAGTGTCCCTCGGTGTCTAAGAATACTCACAATGGGCACCCCACTAGAGAGCTGTGGGAATTTTCCATGTAGATCCGGCTTCTGGAGTTTCCCATTGTCCCCATCCCCCACTGTTGGTACTTCTGTCCCCCTTTCTCTTCTCCCCTTTTCTCTTGGGTCCTGAGTACAGAGCCCTCTGGAGACAAAGGGAAAAAGGATGAGGAGAGGATTTCCTTTTCTTTCAGATCTGCGTCTTGATTCCCCACCCCCGCCCGGCTCTGGGCCCCAGGTCTGTTGCTAATTTGTTAATGCGGGACTTCACGAGTTATTTCTCATAATCTTGTGGGAACCAAACCCCTATGGTTTTGAGTTGTCATAGTTGAGGATGCTGTTTATTTTTTGTTTTCAGAGATTGAGGTTTCTAGTAGAGAGTAGCTCTCCTTCAGATTTCTGGCAGGAGGAAGCAGCACGAGGGTGGAATGTGGTCTTTGGTGTTCAACTTGGGTTCAGAGCCATCCCGGTCACTGATTGGCTAGATGTTCATGCGCATGTTTTTAACCTCTCTGAGTGACTTCAGTTTCCTGATCTGACAATGAGGGTGGTTATAAAAATTAAATGAATATGCAAATATAAAGAGACACAAAAGAAGGAATCGCTATTGCCTTACGTACCAAGTAATGTTCTCTGTGCTTATGGAATGACCTATCCATCAGCCGACAAGCATTAATTATGGACCTGCTCTCTGTGTAGCCCTGTGGAGGATTGTGAAATAAAGGCAGTAAGCTCAAGAGACTCGAAGTCTATATGGGGAAACCGCTAACACATGAAGTCATTAGAAAACAGGGCCAGGTTCTGTGGTACAGACTCAATTAGGGGACTGATGGGTGGCAAGAAATTCAGGGGCTGGAGTGGTGAGGAAAGGCCTCAGAGATGAGGAGGTCCCTGAAGGGAGGGGGCCCTGGCAGAGAGAGGAAGGCGGGAGCACTTGGCTCCCGTGTTCAGAACTCTTACCTCTTCCTTTGTTGGAACCTTTGACCTGGTGGTGAGTTCTCAACCATGCAAGCCTGCTTGTCCTGAGATTTATTTGGGGGGTGGTTTTCATTCCGGCTCGTTTTCCCTCTGCTGCCTAGGCTATTCCTGGAACAATTTTGTTTTGACTTTGTACTGGATCAAAAAGAATGAGAAGCAAATCTGCAGCAAACATGAAAGCCCAGGCCCATGGAAGACTTTTGGGTTCCCAGAGCTTTTTGTTCTTCCCTCATGCTTCATTTATTGTAGCTCATTTCCCGGTTCTGGAATGGCAGGCGTTAGGGCTACAGGAAACCAGTCCACCTGACACTTGCATTATACTGAGGTGGAAACCAGGTCTACGAGGCCAAATGATTAAGGGCAGAACTGGAAACAGCCAGAATTCTTATCACCCCACCCTGATAGAGGATGGTGATGGGGCTGGAAGGCCTGACCTGGGCCAGAGGAATGGAAGCACGTTGGTTCCATCACAAGTTCCACCTGGTTCTCCAGAGCCCCTGAAGTTTGTCCTCTTTAGTCTAACGGTTCATGGGCAGCCGGGGTGAATGTTCCTCTGTCTGGCCTGACTCTGTGATCACTGCCATTGTCTGACTCCAGGTACCATGCATCTGTCCATACAAATTCCACCGACCTCCAAGTCCTTGCCTCTATCCCACTTAATATCCAGACTTACGATCTGTGGCAGACACTGTATTCGGGGTCTGCCTTGACTCTGGAATACAGCATCCTTCTCAGGGATTCTCACCCTCATGAACAGTTCGAGGCGCTGGCCGTCTCCACTGACCTTGGCAGGAGCGCCCTTCTCCTTTTCTAGGACTAGGCTAGATGGAGTGTCCTCCGAGGCTGTGTGAAAACCCAGGAAGAGGCCATGGTTTGCAGTCAGGTGTCGGTGTGTGCCTCTGTAAGTGGAGAGAGGAGCCGCTTCGCTACCTACCTGAGGAGGCTGTGGGCAGATGAACAAGTGCTCGCCCACCTTAGTCGTAAGGCGTGGTGTCCCACTACGCCATGAACTCTCGAGGGCAAAGGCCATGGTTCTCCTCTGTGTCCTTACACTTAGCTCAGTGCTGAAACACCACAGGTGCTCAGACATGGTGGTCAAAGGACTGGCTACTGGGGTGAATGGAAGTGCTCCACAGAAGCTTCTAAGGGTTTTCCCATCTGCTGTTCCGTAAGAAGGTGCTTTCCACTCATCTGTTGCACTTCTCCAATTGTCTTCTTTGTGCTTAGGTGTAACCATTCTAATTTTCCTTCTGAACTTTATGCATTTCCTGCTAGGTCCTAAGCCTATTCACACAATGTGCCCAAAACGGACCTATTCCTACCCTTCGCCATTATCCAAGTTAAGTTCCCATTTGCTATTTTTGTATTATTATAGCATCAATAGCGTGATCATTTTTCCTAGTGACGTGGTTGCTAACCTTGTGGAAATGAGCATATTAATGAGGAGGCAGCAGGTTGTCTCAGAGTGTGTCTGGAGGACCTTAGTCCTTACCCTAGAACTTGCCTCTTATTACGACCAGAAGCTGCTGTCTTTGCAGGGGATCCTCCTGGTGGGTATAATACAGTTAACGGCAATGGCTACCGATTTTCCCCTTCCTGTTTCAACCAGTGGTGTGGTAGGGAGTTCTCGGGCTCTCTGTAGTGATCAGGCAGCCGCCTAGGGCAGCAGCGGGTGGTAGATAACCACAGCTGCTCAGCACCTCCTCTTCCTGTGGGCGGTCTGGTTACCCCAGACGGAGAAAGCCTTGGCTGTACGTTGGTATTGCTGTGGCTCCTGACCAGGCCTTCGCTGTCACACCCTGAACTATTAACGGTGGCCTCTCCTTGGCACAGATACATTTTTACACCTGATTGCTTTGTTCATCGTAAAGCACAGTCTAACAGTGTCACTCCACCTTTAGAAACCTGCAGTGGCTCCCTGCTTCTCACAGGAAACCCAAGGGCCTCCATAATCTGACCTCCAAACCAACAAGACTTGTTCATTTCTTGTCCGTGAACCCCACTTACACTCTCCTGTCTCTGACTTTGACGATGAGTTTATCCTTTCATGGAACAGTGTTCACTTGTTTCTTTGACTGGAAGTCCTTCTATCCTTAAAGATTTGTTCAGCGGATGAATTAAATTCCTGATACCTGTCAGGCACTGTCCCATAAGGGAGGCTGCCTTCAACCTCCTCAGCTTCAAGTTCTCTTTCACATTTGAATGTCTGTAGCAATTCGTCCCTGTAAAATTCTTTTGATGGTGATGAGTCATGTATTATTATGGAATGTTTATATCTTTTGTTTAGTTGGTTGTTTTTTTTTTCCATGCTGAAATTTTTATATCTACAACTATGTTGAAAAAACTTCAAGGGCAGGATATACCTAATGCTTTTATTTCCTCAGAGCAATGGTTCCAAAACCCAAAACTGGCTGATAACAAAACCCCGTTGGGAGCCTTTTTGCAAAATAATCCATGCCTCCCCAGCACCTGGGAGGGCTCAGGGAATTTTTAATTTTACAAAGCTCCCCAGGTGTTTCCAGTGTCAGCCAGATTTTGGAATTCTTGGTTGCTTTTCCACTAATTATTTGTTTGATTTGTATATTAGGAAGAATTATTCAAAATTAACAGAAAACAATTCAGGCTAGTGGAAGAGAAAAAAAGGTAATAGTTGTATAGTAACAGGAGATGGATTCCAAGTTCCCGTAGGTTATAAGATTCATATCACTTTATAGTTTCTTAGGAAAAAAGCACATCCTTTAATATATACAATTTTAGAAATAGAAACATTTCTAAATTATATATTTTTATACATAAAATTGTATACCACCTTCTTCATTATTATCAGAATCAAAATATTATCCTTCTGAACTGTGTTTGTCTATCAGAGTCACACATGATTTCAAGATGAAATGCTGTTTTTCATAATCTGTGTTCATGATTTTTTAATTCCTTGAATTCATCCTTAAATTCCTGGGATAAACTTGGTCATAATGTGTAGTTTAAAAAGAACTTGGTCATGATGTGTAGTTTTGGCTTTGATTTTCTAATAGTTCATTGTTGTTGTTTTTTTCATTTATGGTCATGAGTGATATCAAACTATTAATTACCTTTCTTTCCTTGGACAGTTTTGTATGTGCCCACGATTTTGACATATTTAGCACCTTTAGTATTGACAGAGTAATTGAGAGGAATATTAAAGTATATCAGGGTTTTAGCTACATTTCCTTTAGGTTAAACTTAATAGTTTTTTGTTGTTTTCTTTTCTGTAAGTAAATAATATTGCTAAAAGTTAAATATCTTCTGAAAGTTAACTGAAGGATTTTAAAAAAGTTATTGTTCAGTATCCCACGATGATCTGTTGCACATAAATCAATCACACCTGCTTTTCCTAGCTTTGAAGCATCTGTGCTTTATTCTGATACATTTGGCCGTTTCTCCTGCCTTTTGAGTCCATTTCTTGTTAAGTGGTAGGCATTGTTCTGGTACACAAGTTTTCTTTCAGTGCTGGATCATAATGGAATCTTTTTGAAGACATTTTTTTTTTAAATTGAAGTATAATTTACATACAAAAAATGCACTCATGTTAGTGTATAATTCTGAGTTTTGAGAAACATATATAGTCATACAAGCACCGTTACAGTCAAGATACAGAACAATTCCATCACCCCCACAAAATTGCCTTGTGCACTTTTGTAGTCAACTCTTCCACCGGCTGAAGACCCTGGGAACCACTGACCTGTTTTCTGTTCCTATGATTTTGCCTTTTCCAGAATGACACATACACGGCATTATACGGTAGGTAGCCTTTTTAGTTTGCCTTCTTTCACTTAGCACAGCGTGCTTGACTTTCACCCATGTTGTTGGTACCTCAGTACTGGGTCGAACCCTTTTGTGGCTGAGTCGTGTTTCTTTGTGTGGATGTATCACAATGTGTTTATTCACCAATTGAAGGACATTTGGGCGGTTTCTAGTTTGGAGTAATAAGGAAAAATTCACTATAAATATTACTGTACAGGATTTTATGTGAACATAGAGTTTTATTTCACTTGGGTAAATACCTAGGATAGTGGGGTTGCTGGGGGGTATGGTAAGTGTAAAAGCCAAACTGTTTTCCAAAGTGGCTGTATCATTGTGCATTCCCTCTGGCAATATATGAGGGTATAATTTTCACATCCTGTCGGCACTAAATAGATTTTTTAAATTTTAGATATTCTAATAGGTATAGTTTTATCATTGTGGTTTAAATTGGTATTCTAATAATGACTAATGATGTTGAGCGTCTTTGTTATTTGGCTTATTTGTAATCTGCGTGTTGTCTTTGGTGAAGTATCTTTAAGTCTTTTGCCTTGGTTTTATTGGATTATTTCCTTATGATTGACATTTGAGATACAATTCTTTTTATATTCTGGACACGAGTCCTTTAGGGGTACATGTTTGGCAAATATTTTCTCACTATTGTCTTTTCATTCTCTTAAAATGTCTGTTATTGCAGAGCAGAAGTTTTAAATTTTCACAAAGGCCAATTTATCAGTTTTTAAAAATATATTCTTTTGGTGTTCTATCAAAGGAAATATTTACTTAATATGAGGTCATTAAGATTTTCTTCAATACTTCCTTTGCGATGTTTTATAGTTTTAGATTTTATATTTCGGTCTGATCCCTTTTGAGTTATATTTTGTACATGGTGCAAGGTATAGAGATTCTTTTTTGCATATAGATGTCTAATTATTCTAGCACTACAGTGAAAAGGCCCTCCTTCCCCTATTGAATTGTGTTTGTATCTCTGTTAAAAAGCAACTGAGCATATTTGTGTGGGTATGTTTCTGATTATTCTGTTTCATTGGCTTATGTAGTTATTCTTTCAGCAATACCACACTATCTTTATTATAGCTTTATTGTAAGTTTCAAAATCAGGTAGTATGACTTCTTCAACTGAGTTCTTCCTTTTCAGAATTGTTTTGGTTATTCTAGATCTTTGCCTTTCACATATATTTCAGAAACATCTAATTGTTTTCTACATAAAATCCTGCTGGCAGTTTGATTGATATGGTATTGAATCTATAGATCAGTTTGGGGAGAAGTGACATCTTAACCATCTTGGGTCTTCTAATACATACATAAGCTATGTCTCTCCTTTTACTTAGATCTTCTTTGGTTTCTTTATCAATATTTTATAGTTTTTAGCATATAAGTTGTAGTGCAGGGGATCGTGCCGACTTCGCCATGTGTCATGCGGGGTGTCAGGCGGGGTCTCTGGTCCCGCTCCCCACATAAGAACACAGGATATGGTGAGGCCAAAAAGGAACACCCACAGAGCCATAGATAGGGGAGTCATATTACTATATTCTCGCTGGCGGCTGGATTGGAGACACAGGAACCAGGAGCAACACAATTCTCAACCCTCACCGTGCCGCTTGCAGGCTCAGCCACCATCTTCTTGCTAGCCCCCCTTCTTTCTAGCCTAGCCACGGCAGTTATATTATTGCCCAATGGCTCACTGGTTACAGCTGACAGCCAACTAGCCACAGCTGATGGCCATTTAATCACAGTCGACGGCCATTTACTACCTGAGCCAGCACCTTTCTATGTGAGGCTGAGAGCCTGGAAACTGCTTTTTGGGTCTCTGTCCCCACATAAGTATTGAACATATTTTGCTAGACTTATACATATGTATTTCATATTTTTGGTGCAACTTTAAATGGTACTTTTAGTAAAATTCTGTTTTCCAATTGTTCATTGCTAGTATATATAAGTATAATTGATTTGTTTTTTTAATAGATTTTTCAAAAAATTTAAATCAGAGAATAAAGTGAAGCAAAATATGTACCTACAGAATTTGGGAATTAATATAATTAGTATGTAATTATTGGTACTTAACCAACAAATAAAATATGTAATTTTAAAAAATTAGGCTGGGATATAGAACTAATTTTCAGCTCTCATCTACCTCTTAACTGTTTCCCTGAGATTTTCTTTTTTAAGAATTAATTTTTATATATTGATCTTATATCTTGTGACCTTTCTAAACTCACTTATTAGTTCTAGTAGTTTTTGTGTAGGTTCTTTGGGATTTCCTACATTGATAATCATGTCATCTGTGAATAAAAGACAGTTTTATTTTCAATCCAATTTGTTTGATTTTTATTTTTCTTGCTTTATTGTGCTGGTTAGGATGTTAAATAGGAGTAGTGAAAATGGCCATTATTTCCAGTCTTAGGGGACAACTATTCAGTCTCATACCATTATGGTTGATGGTGGCTATTAGGTTTTTGTAGATGTCCCTTATGAGGTTGAGGAAGTTTCCTTCCGCTTCTGGTTTGCTGAGATTTTTTGTTTTTTAAATCATCAATGGATAATGATTTTTTTCAATTTTTTTTTTTTTTGCATCTATTGACATGATCATATATTTTTTTCTTTTGTATATGAGTTGGCAAACTTTTTCTTCAAGATCAAATGTCCTAGTCTGTTCAGGCTGCTATAACAAAATACCATATAGACTGGGTGGCTTATAAACAACAGAATTTATTGCTTCAGTTCTGCAGGCTGAGAAGTCCAAGATCAAGGTGCCAACATACTCACATTTTGGTGCGAGCCCTCTTCCTGGGTCATCGCCAGCACCTTCTCACTGTGTTCTCACATGGTGGAAGATGGTTAGAGATCTCCCTGGAGTCTCTTTTACGTGGTGCTAATCTCATTCACGAGGGCTCCACCCTTATGATTTAAGCACCTCCCAAAGGTCCCACCTCCTAATTCCATTATGTTTGGGGCTTAGGATTTCGACATGTGAATTTGGGGAGGACACAAACACTCCGACCATCGCAGCCCGACAGTAAATATTTTAGGCTGTGTAGATTATGTAAGTCTCTCTTCAACTCTCTACTCAACTCTCATAAAGTCTCTACTCAGTGACTAAACTCTGGCATAGTAGCATGATAGCAACCGTGGACAATACATAAATGAATAGATGTCTCTGTGTTCCAGTAACTATTATTTACAAAACAGACTGCATAGTTTGCCGACCCCTGCTGTAGTCTGTTGATAAGATAAATTACATTAATTGATTTTCGAATGTTGAACCAGCCTTACATTCCAGGAATAAACTTCAATTGGTCGTGATACAGTATTCATCTTTTTATATATTGCTAGATTCAGTTTGCTAACATTTTGTTGTATGCTCATGAAGGGTATTGGTCTCTGTTCTTGTAATGTCTTTGTCGGATTCTGGTGTCAGAGTATTGCTTGCCTCATAAAATGAGTTAGGAAGTATTCCATTCCCTTCTATTTTCTGGAAGAGTTTGTATAAGATTGTCATTTATCCCTTAAATTTTTGTTAGACCTTGCGAGTGAAGCCATTTGAACATGGAGTTTTTGTATTTTTGTAGGATGGGTTTCAACTACAAATTAAATTCTTTAGTAAATATAGGGCTATTCAGGTTGTTTTTTTCTTGATTGATTTTTGATAGTCTGTGTTTTTTGGATAATTTATTTCATATAACATGTAGAATTAATGACCAAATATTGTTTATAGTATTTACTTTTTATCCTTTTAATGTCTTCAGGGATTGTAGTGATGTCTCCTCTTTTATTCCTGATATTTATAGTTTAAATCTTTTTTGCTCTCTGTCAGTCTGGCTAGAGGTTTGTCAATAGTATTGATGTTTTCAAAGATCAGGTTTTGGTTTTATTGATTTTTCTCTGTTATTTTTCTGTTTTCAATTTCATTGGTTTCTTCTTTTTTCTTTGTTATTTTTCTTCTGCTTGTTTGGCTTAATTGTTCTTTATTTGCCTAGTTTGTTAAAGTGCAAGCTTAGGTCATTGATTTGAGACCTCCAGGGTTCTCCTTGGCTGGGACAGTTGGGTTGGGAAGGGGAACATGGGAAGGTAGAACCAGTGTTTTTACCTCCATGCGTTTATGAAAGCTCTAGTAAAAGCTTGCACCCGATTCTTCCAGAGAGCCCTGAGGCTTCAATTCTTGGAATGAGACCAGTGGGAGGGAGGAGCAGATGTCCTACCTTGGACTGCTTTTCTCATGGAAGGCAGAGCTTGGTCTTCCAGTCCTGATAGCCTGGCACCCCAATGTTCATCTGCCTCCCAACCTGGTCTGTAGAACAGAGAATAAAGGGGTTGGAGTTGCTGCAGTTTTATGGGTGAAAGGGCTCTCTCCTAATAGTTTAGAGCAAGGGTAGGCAAATTTTTTCTGAAAAGAGGCGATAGTAAATATATTCAACTTTGCAGGCTATACCACCTCTGTTAAAAGTGTTCAACTCTGCCACTGTAGCATAAAAGCAGCCACAGATAGTATGTAAATGAATGGGCAGGCTGTGTTTCAATAAAACTATTCACAAAGTAGACAATAGGCTGGATTTGGCCATAGTTTCCCCAGTCCTTCTTTGGTGAATTACATTGATTAATTTTCAGATGTTGAACCAGCCTTGCAATCCCTAGATAAACTCCACTTAGTTTATAGAGTATCTGGTCTGTACCTGGCCCTGTCTTTGCACCTTAGCTTGTGTTGTCACCAAGCTGTGAGCTTCTCAGGAGCAGGGACACAGTGGTACCACCTCGTACCTCCCATCAGGCATATAGTGGACGGTTGGTAAACATTTGTGTTGGATGGAAACAACTGTACATGTGCACGGTGCCTCTGCTAAATTCCCTTTATGGTCCCCTTAAGGGGCCAGAGGAGTGGGGGTTGTGTGGCCGAGTTGGGCTCAAAGGCTGTCACTGCACGCGCAGGCTGATCTGTCATTTTGGAGACTATTTTGGAAACATGACTTAAGTTTGGTCTGTGGGGTGCTGCTTTCTAATTACTCTCTCCTTTTCCTGAGAGTTGTGGTTGGCACAGTGGTTGCCAGGCCCAGGAACTGAGGCATCCAGATGCCAGCCCAGTGCTGGGCTTCTGAAAGGGCTATGGCCTCCTTCTACAGAGGGGTGTGCCTGTGAGCGGGAGAAGTGCCGCAGGATGGGCCGGGCCCGGCTGCGTCCTGAAAGTGAGCGCTCTTGACCTTCATGTCTGTGGTCAGCTTTGTGTTGAGCACATAGTGCCACGGCGACTTGGTGCGCCAGACAGGTTTTGTCCAGGCAGATTGCAGCGTCCATCTCGGCTCCTTTTCCTCAGTGACTGGGAGAACTGGGTGCGTAGTTAGTTGATGGGAAGTGTCTGGGCTTTGCGGCTAACAGACCTGGGTTTGAATCTCTGCTCAACAACTTATTAGATGGGTGATCCTAGGAAATTATTTAACTACAGTGGTACCTCGGTTTTCGAACATAATCCGTTCTGGAAGACCATTCGAGTTCTGAAACATTAGAAAACCGAGGCACAGTTTCCCCATAGAAAGTAACGCACAATGGATTAATCCATTCCAGACCTTTAAAATCAACCCCTAAAACTGCAAATTTAGCATGAATTTTACTATCTCAAAATACCATAGATCTGTAAAATTTACGGCATTCGTAAACCAAAATGTTCGTCAACAGAGATGTTAGAAAACCGAGGTACCACTGTGCTCTGAATTTCTGTGCCTCATTTCTAAAATGGAGATTTGTACAACCTTCCAGCATGTGAGGGTTACAGTAACACCACACGCTCTCTCCTGGCTGTGGAGATGAGAAGGGACTTGGAAGGATATAAAGCAGGGAGTGGTGGGCAAGTCAATAGAGACACGTTAAACAAATGGCAAACGTGATAGGAAAATCCATTTGACGACCAGGGTGCAGAGGCAGCATTGGTCACTTTCTCCCCCCTTATTTCTGGACTAAAAAGTGGGGAGGGTGACTCAAGGGCTGAGTCTCTGATTTTGCTCTGGAGCAAGGAGGGGCCACGTGCCAGGTCTGGGTGATGCCTTGGATTGCTGGGCCCTGTGGTCTTTCGTTATGAAGCCTGGTTCACCAGGATGAGACGGGGTCCTGGGGTTGTACCAGACCCTGTTTAGTGGAACCAATTGCATAATTGCTTGGGATTTTATGGTGCCAGGCCCCTAGGACCTGGTGGTGACAATAACCCTCCTTTTCACATGTATAGGCCCTCGCTGCTGGCAGAATATGTTTATACCGTGCTTACATCCACCTGGGGAGAGAAGGGGTGGACAGCCCTCTCCAAATGCCATCAGAATGCTCCCAGCTCTTTGTGCGCTAGAGGGGGCTCTGCTGTCCTCTTGCCAACGTTCCAAATAGACCCCTGGGTGCGGCCGGTAGGGGACGAGGCCCCGGCCTTTCTTGCGGAAAGTCAGTGAGTCAAGGAAAGTGCTGCTTCCAGACCCACCCTCAGACCAGGCTTTTACTAGAGAGCTCAGAAACTTGTGGAAGATCAAGAATTAGATAAAATTCCAATTTTGTCACCCTGAAATGATTTTAGGGTATTCTATCGACCTTAAAACAACATTAAAACACAGATCTGCTTGTAACACCCCTGGTTACAGAATCATGTTGATGCTTGACTCCATAAAAGATGAAATTCTAGCTGTTCCACTTGGCATGCAAAATAGGCTGCAGTCCGACTCTGGCCACCTGAGATGTTCAGACCAATTGGTGAGTGGCTGTAAGTACTTTTCATTTAGTTAATGCTTTATTCTTAATGTTTTCACACATTTTGCGTTTCGTCTTTGTCAGTCTTATGACGTTATTCTTGTGCCCATTTTACAGTTGATACCTAAGGCTTAGGGAAGTTACGAAGGGCCCACCCAATTTAATGTGGCCGCAGTAACGTCACTACTCTAAAGACAGGCATAAAATAGAGGTCACTTGTCACTTCCTAGCTGTGACCTTGAACAGGTTTCTTTATCTCTAAAACAGGGATAGTACAGCTATGTCATAGGTTTCTGTGAGGGTGAAACAAGATAATCCAAACGAAGCACGTGGTGTAGTGCCTGCCATATACAATAGTACGGGATGAAGAAATGTTAAGTATTCCTATGATGCGCTCTTCTAAGTGTTCCATTCTAAGTGTTCAATTCATGTTTCCAGTTTGTATTTCACTATTGTGAGTAACACTGCTATGTTATCTTTGTCTAAATGGTTTGTTTTTTCTGTTGTGTCATTTCCTTGGATTATATTCCAAGAACAGCATTAACTAGGTCGAAAGGTATGATCCTCTTTTCTTTTTTTTTTTTTTTTTGCTTTCATTTCATATTGCCAAATAGCCTTTTAGTGTGATGAGTCCCGTTTAACAGGCCGCTACTAGACCCATGAGAGTGACCCGTCTCTGTGGGTGGTACTTCCCCGGGACCTCTCAGCCCCTTCAGAGGGCCCGTCAGTCATTCTTAATGAGGATGAGAAGACCAACACGTCCTAGACTGGTTGGAGCCAAACCTTATGAAATAGGTTGTGCCTACAGCAAGACACAGGTCGAGCTGGTCAGCAGATCGTACGGGCAACACCCGGAATGGCTGGCCTCTCACCTGCTTTCTGCAGGGCTCTGTGGGCGGTCTTCGCCCGTGCGCTGTAGCGGATATGGACAGACGTGGAGGAGTGGGGCAGGGGAGGCCGGAGCTGCTTCTGAGCACTGGGATGGCAGAGAGAAGGGCTGTGTATGGGGAGCCCGGGGGGCTCCAGACGGTTTATAGACGTGGTGTTCTAGATTCTTAGGGTGGCTGCGACTAAACTCCCACAGACTGGCTGGCTCAAAAGCACAGAAATTTATTTTTTCACAGTTCTGGAGGCTCAAGGTCCAAATCAACGTGTCAGCAGGGCCATGCTCCCTCTGAAGGCTCCAGGGAAGAATCCTTCCTTGTCTCTTTAGTTTCTGATGGTTTCCTGGCAATCCTTGGCGTCCGTTGGTGGGTAAATGCATCACTCCCATTTCTGCCTCCATCTTCATACGGTTCTCTCTTCTGTGTCTGTGTACGTTCATATGGTATTCCCTCTGTGGATGTGTCCACAGTTTCCTCCTCCTGTCTGGACACCAGTCGTTTGACTAGGACTCACCCTGCTCCAGTATGACCTCATCTTAACTTGCAAAGACCCTGTTTCCAAATAAGGTCATCGTCACAGGTTGGGGGGTGTTAGGACTTCACCATGAATCTTTGGAGGACACAGTTGAACCCACAGCAGAGGGAGGGGCTAAGAAGAGAACATGGAAAGTGTCCATTTTCTGTATCCCAGGCTGCACTGTGGGGGGATGTTGATGGAGAAGCCATGGGCAGTAGTAGTGCCGCTGGTGGGACGGCTGGCGTCGGCCTCGGGTCAGTGCTGCGTCTATTCTCGGACTCCCCCACCCCACCCACCCTGGAGATGGGTCTGGGACTATGTCTAGTGACAGGTGTGGCACATCAGTTGCATCTGGCTGGGGTGAGGCAGCCCAGGCAGAAAGAGCTTAGTAACTGAGGGAAAGGAAGTGGTTTCCTAGGAGCCAGTGGAGAGTGGGAAGAAGAGCAGGTCCCTTGTTAAGTCAGGCAAGCTGGCACACCATGGCTCCTGAAAGATGAGGGGTGAGACTGGATGTCTTCTGAGGGCTCTTCCTGCTCTCACATCACGTACTTCTGATTTGAGAGTTGACGTCTTAGAGACGCGCAGGTTCCTTGACTCTAAGGATTGTCATGAGTCTGTCCGGGTGATGAGGTGTGAGCAGCTGATATGGGAAGTGTCCTTAGTTGGGGACCATCAGATGGGGCCTGGTATTTCCCATCCTAGACCTTTCCAATAGGACTTTTTTCAAGTCGCCTTCTCCATGAGGCCTTTCCTGGGCACCCTTCCTAAAATTCCAACCCCACCCTGATATTTCATGTCCCAGCTTTAGTTTTTCTCCACACACTTAACCCCTATCCTACATGGTTTATATTTTACGTTCTTGGGTCACTTATTGTCTGTTTTCTCCACTAGATGGTAAGCTCCCGGAGGGCAGAGATTTTCATCCAGTACTAAAACAGTGACTGTCACATACTACGCACTCAATATGTATTTGTTGAATGTTGACTAAATGAAGACATAATAAACTTGATAAGTGGGCTGAATTTTTTTAAAGGGACGTACCAGTTATAATCCTTAAAGGGGTGTCACTCGTTGCTGGTTCCAGGTCCCCAGCCTAGCCTGCCCTAAGTACTACCTGCTTTTGAAGTGATTGTTCCTGTTATCCACTGCTGGTAACAAAACACCCCCAAACTTAGTAGCATAAAACAATATTATTATGCTTGTCATAATCATAACATACTGTTTATTATGCTTAGGAGTTCTGGGGATCAGGAATTTGAACAGGACATGGGTGGGGAGGGCTGGTTTATGAAGACCTGAATGGCTTGGGTGACTCAAATGCTAGAAGCTGGAATCATTTGGAGCCTCCTTACCTACTATCTAGGCTGAGGTGACTTAAGGCTGGGCTCAGCTGGGACGCACGCAGCCAGTGTGTTCCATGTGGCCTCTCCCTGTGGCTTGGGCTTCTTCACAGCAGTGGGGCGGGGTTGTGCGAGGAGTGTCCCCAGAGGGAGCGTTCGGAGAATGAGCATTCCAGGAGAGCCAGGTGGAACCTGTCGGGTCTGTTAGTACCTGACCTCAGAAGTCACAAAGGGTCACTTTCACTGTGACAAGCAGTTAAAAGCTGGCCCAGATGCAAGGGAGAGGGAGCACAGATTCCCCTCTGCTTTGAGGGGAGGAGCGCTGAGGGCTTTGGGGCCTTGTTTTCAAACTGCTGCAGGGATCCTACAACGCACTCACCAGCCTCAATCTGGAGTGAAACGAGTGAAATGTTTGGTTCTGCCACCTTCAGGTCAGGACTTACCTTGGTTAGGACTATTCTCCCTCACTCTTTCACTCACTGATTTTCTTCAGGGAGGGTCCTGTCATTTTACCTCTTTTGCGGCTCCTAGTAGATTATCTGGCACATAATAAATACTTAGCACATAATAAATACTTAGCGAGTGAGACAGAGAGTGAGTGAATGAATGAACAAAGGGGGTAGGTGCGTTCTGCCCTGGCATAGCACTCTGAGAATCCACAGGAGGCCTGGAAACTCATCTATCAAGGCCGAAGTTTTCTGAACTGTACCTCACTCTGTGTAAAGCATTAGTCATGTACTGAACTGCTGAGACCTGCGGCTTAGCCTCTGGCCGCCCAGGAGTAGATTCCTGTGGAGGAGGCGAGGATGCAGAGATGGGAGGTGTGTGTTGTGTTAGGGGATAAGCAGTAATCTGGTTTGACTGTAGCAAAGAATTTCTGTATTTCCATTGGGCAATGGTAGAAGAAGGATAAAACCAGAGGCCTCGTTGTAGGCTGAAAGCTTAGAGGTTATTAGTTAATGGAGAGTCCTCAAATATTGCTGAGCAGCACAGTTCACATAATAAAAGCTGTGGACTAGGAAGCTTAACTTGGCAGTGACATTGAAGATGGATTGGGGGAGGGGAGCAGCAGTGAGAGGCAGGACAGAGATTCTGCAGTTCCCGGATGAGACCAGGGCCTGGACCTGGCTGGAGATTGCAGGAGAGTCCGCAAGGGGAGGGATGTGAGTGATTGTGAAGTTCGTAGGTGTTGGAAACTATGTGAGTGGTGGCAGAAAAGAGAGTAAAAGACACAACAATCTTATATTGTAGGTACTGTTTTCTATAACTTTATTATGAAAAATTTCAAATACGCAGCAACGCTGAAACAAATGTACCTAGATACCCTCCACTAGGTTCGAAAATGAACATTTTACTGTATTTGCTTTGTCACATACCTGTCCATCCCTCTATCATCCACCAGGCCATCTTGTAACTGTGATACATTTCAAAGTAAGTGGTGGACGGTAGTGTATTCCCCCTACACACTTAAGCATGCGCACTGTTAATGCGAGTTCAATGGTTGCTTAGATTACTTTTATATTACTTTTCTTTTGAGGTAACATTTACATACAGTGAAATGCACAAATCGTAAGTGTGCCGTGGTATGACTTTTGACAAGCTCATGTGCCTGTGCAACCCAAGCCCCTTTCACGATTTGGTCATTCCCAGCATCCCCAAAATTCCTTTGTGTTCCTTCCTAATCGGTCTCTGTCCCCACTCACCAGAAGCAGCCACTGTTCTGATTTTAGAATCATCAACCCACTGAGCCTTTCCTAGAGCTTCATCTAAATGGAACCATGCAGTACGTATTCTTTGGTTTGAGGTTTCTTTCACTCGGTACAATGTTTCTGAGATTCATCCATGTCGTTGCGTGTATCAGCAGTCGTTCCTTTTTATTTCTGAACAGTATTCCCCAGTATGGCTGTACCACAGGTGGTTTCTCCATTCCTCTGTTGATGGACACTGGGCTGTTTCCAGTTTGGGGCTATTCTGAGTGAAGCTGCTACGAATGTCCTCCTACAGGTCTTTTTTTTTGGTAGACATGGGTTTTCATTACTCTTAGGTAAATACATAGGACTGGAATATCACTGGCTCATGGGCTAGGTCTGGGGTTAGTTTTATAAGAAACTGCCCAAGTGGTTGTACCATTTTCACACTTCTACAAATAATGTATCGGAGTCCAGTTGTTCTATCCTCATGACCTTCTGGTGTTGTCAGTCTTTCTTAGACATTCTGGAGGATATGTGGCAGTATCCCAAAATGCTTGTAATTTACATTTCCCTAATGATTAATGATGATACTAAGTACTTTTTCACGTGCTTATTGACCTTTTATATATCTTTCTGTGTCATTCAAATATTTTGCCCATTTAAAAATTGTGTTTTTCCTTTTTATTATCGAGTTTTAGGAATTTTTATTTATTCTGAATACCACTTCTTTGTCAGATATGTGATTTGCAAATATTTTTCCTAATTGTGGCTTGCTTATTTATTTTCTTAATAGCGTCTTCTGATGAACAGAAGTTTTAAATTTGACAAGGTCTAGTTTATCATTTTCTTTGTAAGGTGATTTTTTGTTTTCTGTGTCCTAAGAAACTTTTGCCGACTCCCATATTACAAAGCTCATCTTTTATGTTTTCTTCTAGCAACTTTATAGCTTTAGTTTTCATGTTTAGACCTATCATTCACCTGAACTTAATTTTTGTGTATGATGTGAAGTGAGGATCAAGATTCTTTTGTTCCCCTGGTAGATATCCAGTTGTTCCTGCCCGATTTATTGCAAAAAAAAATTGTTGCTTTCTGTTTTGTTAGGTACTGTTTTAATCCTCATTTTGCAGATGAAGAAACTGAGACAGAGCTGGATTAGGAACTTGTTCATAGGTCCTACAGCTGGTAGAGACAGATCCAGAATTTGAACCTAGGGCCTGTATTTTTAAGCACCGTCCTCTGTTTCTTCTCATGCTGATGACTCTCACGCTTTTGGCCTGAGTACCAGGCAGCCCAGTGTAAAGCTGAGCTGCAGAAAAGTCATGAAGGGGGCTGAGTTTAGTTTGGGGTTGAGTTCGTGATCCTGCTGGATACCTGAGTGGGCACACGGGGAGAAGATAGAAAAAGAAAGGAAGAACAAGTAGGGAGGAGGGTGCTAAGCAGAAGAGGAGGGAGGCAGAGGGTCCTGAAAGGGGACATTATTAAATGCAATGTGAACTTTGATCTTTTGTTTAGTGTCAGGGGATTGGTACTGTGTCACATCAGCCTTGGTCCAGAAGAGCCCGTGGAATAGGCAAGATCCAGTTAGTGTAGATCTTTTCAGTCGAGGTGGTAAGGTTGACATGAGCAAGAGTCATAAAGCTAGAAAAGAGAAATAGATTCAGTGGGGCAGGAAGGGTCAGCAAGCATCGCGATGAGAGTGCCTGCTCTGTGTCAAATAAACCTGCTTTCGGCCTTCCTCCTCCCAGACCTACTGCTCACTAGTGACGTGAGCTCAAGCACGGTACTCGTTTCTGTGCCTCATTTTCATCATCTATAAAATGAAGACAACACCAACCTCACTGAATTAAATTAGACATTGGATTTAAGTCACTTCGCACGGTATCTGACACGTACTAAATAAAAACTCTATAAATGGCATGTTGGTAACTTTTATGAAGCTTCGGTATTTTAGGAATGTGGTTGGTACCTGGACTGTCGTAGGCCCTTAGGGAAGCTTGCTGAATGAACAGAGGACCTCTAGAGACACAGAATGCTCCAACTAAAATTGTACACTGTGGCAGTTTTGGAACACATGGCCAGGAAGGTAGAGTAAGAAGCCAGGATTGTGAGCTGGAGCTGGTCTCTAAATACTCAGGGAGGCGCAGGAGGCAGTCCCGACGGTTGGTGCGGAGCCAGCATGGCCTGAAAGACTTCCACGGGAAGGGCACTGACTGCTCGCCCAGGTTCTGCGTAGGGTCCCCACAGGCCTGGCGCTCTGCAGCGGGCAGGGGGTGCTCCTGCAGGGAGCGACAGGGGGTGAGCGAGCACCGCTGCCTGTGGAGGGCATGGCACCTTCTAGTGTGGTGTTGCCCAGTGCATCACAGAAACCCGTGTCTGTCTTTGGTTTTGATGCATGTGCTCTGCGAGATTGGGCTGCCCTTTTAGAAAAGCCCGTTTAAATGGAGTTTGTATCCTTCATATTTTGAGTGCCATCCACTCCACACATGAACAGCAAGCAGAGTCATCAAGTAAGTATCCGGTGAGTGCTCCCTGAGGACCAGACTCTGTGCTAGGGCAGGGGAGTGCCTGCCCCCCAGGAGCTCACGATCTAGTTAGGGAGATGACACGGGCGCAGAGTGGTACATGGTAAGTGCCAGATGTAGGTGGCCAAGCACGTGAAATGGCCAGGTGGCGGCTTGGGGAGAGCGTATGAGGAACCCCTTCTACAGGGGTTGTCAAACCAATGACAGGCATTCAGGCCCTGCTGCCTTCCTCCAATCCCATCACCTCCTCCCCGCAGTGGGAACGACTGACACTTGAGTGCTTGCTGGGAGGGTGGCACTGTAATTAGATTAACTCATCTGCTTCTTGTGATGAGTGTGTGAGGTGAGCTGTTGGAATCCCTGTATTTGACAGACACCCGGAGACTTACGCACGGTCCTGTGGCCGGAAGTGATGGTGCCAGGGTGGGAACGAGCAGCCTCTCTGCCTTGTTAGGCCTGCAGGGCCCAGCTGGCCAGGATTTTATGGGTCTCCTCTTTCAAATATAGAGCGGGAAGGAGGATGATTGACGTTTCTTTCATGATCTTAACATGTAATCACATAGAATCCAACCAGTTTTTAACTAAATACGTCCTCTTGTACATTTTGCCCTGGCTCTAGTTCAGCTAAAATATTCTTAATTTCAGAAGAGGAGGCAGCAAGACGGAACCACAGTGTTTATTGGCCCATTTAGACAGTCTCGGGGCACAGCATTGACGATCGGAGCACACTGGGAGTGAATAGTTTAACAGTCCGTGGCAAGATGACAGCATCTTGGGCTCAGACACAAGAATTATTCTCAGACAGGGCTTTTTTTCAGTGCCGTAAATTTAACCAGCTGGAATTCTTTTCCATCCTATTCAACCTCCAGAAGTCAAGAATTTTGTCTTTTATTGGGAAATCTGCGTTTCATTGTATAGATAGAACACTATGTCCTTGGCTCAGTGGGTCCCCAAGAGAAGCTGGGTCTTTATTTCATTGCAGGCGCTGGGTGTCCTAAAGGCTCAAATACCAGCAAGTCTGTTTCAAGCATGAGAGGTCGGCGACATAGCACTGCTCTGATCAAAGAATGTGAGAGGCAAACTGTCCACCCGAGTGCGACCCAGGCCTTGTACATGACAGAGTGAGGAAGGACCACAGTGGGGAGGAGAGCAGAGCTGCTCAGCAGGGTGCTTACAAACAAGATTCTGCTCAGGAGCCTGTGCTGGGCCTGCCAGGGCATGGGTGATGCAGGGCATGGGTGCTGCCGGGGCATGGGTGCTGCCGCGGCATGGGTGCTGCGGGGGGAGATGGGTGCTGCCGGGGCATGGGTGCTGCCAGGGGATGGGTGCCACCATGCCCTCCAAGATGGGACTGCAGATTTGGAAGAAGGGTATTTTTAATCAATGCTGGAAGTCATCGTCTAACCACTGATGTCCTTCAAAATAGTCCTCTTTGGAGAGTGTGTATTACTACCTCTTATTCCGGTGTTGCTGCTAGTGCTCAAAATGTTTTTGGAATTTTTGTTTTAGAATAGTGTTTAGGCTCGGTACAGTTGCTTCTTCCTTCTGAGGCAGAGTTCTGCTTTTGTATTTAGCTGCATCTGAAAACATCGATAATCCCATCACTTAAAATTTATTTATGTATATGCACTTACTGTTTCTACTCCCTAAAGGAAATGACTGGTAACAATTTGATGCCCACACCTTATGATGTCGGTCATTTAAACTTTCGTCAATCTAATGGGTAATAAATGCTAACCCGTTATTTTAATTTGTACTTTAGTAATTTTGTGCATATTTCCATGTTTTTTGGGCTACTTGTGAATTGTCTGTTCTTGTCCTTGGCTCAATTTTCTATTAAACTATTTGTCTTTGTCTTATTGAGTTGTAGAAGCTCTTTGTATGATAGTAGTATTTGGACAGTCTTTAATATCTTGTGTTATAACATAGCTTCATCTTTTGAACATGCATTAGATTTTTGGAAATGGCTGACATGTGATGTGGCATGATTGAGTCAGGCTGAATTATATGTGAACTTAGTTATATAATTGAATAAACACAATTGGCACAAATGGTTTTGGGGTACAGGCCAGCTGACAGCTTACCTGGAGGGAGCAGAAGTGTGCAGGTGGACTAGAAAACTAGAGAATCACCTACTAGCCCTGAACATTCCGCGTGATATGGCATCAGTCAGTATCTCGTACAGAGGGAACAGGAAGTGTGGGCTAAAAGAGTGATTCTGGAAGTGGAGGTTATTGAAAAGGGCTTCTGCTCCAGCTGACATTTATTGAGTGACTGCTATGAATAAAATGTGTTGTTTGCCAAGAGCCCTTTGTCCCCTACCACCGAACAGGCATCCCTTAGAATGTGTGGAAAGGTCAACGAACATAGCCCTTGCAGCAGTGAAAACACGGTGTTGTTATAGCCCAATCCCCCAAAATCCTTACAACTAATGATCTGCACATACAGGTTTTATATTCATCTTTCTGGTTTATACTGGGGGGCTATCTCTATAGTAGTGAAAAGTACAACATCTGTATCAATCTGCTTGGTTTCATATCCTAACTCTGACATATTATAGGCTGTTTAATTTTGTGTAAATTATAAAACTTCTCTTTCCCTTGGTTTTCTCATCTGTAAAATGGAGGTCATAGCACCTACGCCTCATGCGATGTTGTAAGGATTGAATGGAATAATGCACACCAAGCACTTAGCACATTTGGTTTCAGTATGGGTTGGGGAGAAGCATTTTGGTGAACTGATGGCTATTTCAGGCAGTCCAAAGAATTACCAAAGAGGCCGAAGGAGGGGGTGAAAGGTTAGAGCCTGTCTACATTTCTGGGGAACCAGCTTCAATTTTCCTTCCCTTAGTACTTTGAGGTCTCTTACTCTGGAGACCTCTCAATCCTTTCAAGTCTCACTCTGCATTTTTCTGCCTATTATACCATCTTCAGGGCCAAGGCCGATACCACAGGATCTGGGCACCATTGCAAGTGATAAAAATAAGCTTGACAAGCAGACAAACTTCCAGAGCTTCAGCAGCAACAGCAGCAAGAAAACTATCAAACCTCAGGGCACTGACTGACAAGGCCCCGAATCCAACACCAGCAGGGACCCAAAAGTTCTTGTTGCCTCTGTCTGCATTCTGCCTGTAGCTGAGAGTTGTCAGCTCATAGGCCCCAGAAGCACACATGCCAGAACTGTGGCGGAAGGAAAATTCATAGATACAGGCCAGGCGACAGCCCTTGCACAGGCTGTTTTAGGCTGGCATTGCCTCAATGTGAAAACTTAGGGCCATCACACATAATACAGTTTCTTTATACCAAAGAACAGGTGTGCTCAGATTGAAATAGCAAAACTAGGGGTTTTGGAGCCATATCTAAATTCAGTCACCAGCCTGTGTGACTTGGAGAAAGCACTGATAAGGAGCCATTATTGTCATTATCAAAAGATGCTTAAGAAATATGTGAATGGGTAGTATAGCTAAATGGAAAACTGGCTCTGTTAGGATAGACTTGGTGAAAGCAAAAACAAAAATAAGCACACATACAAAGTAACCTGTTGGTGGTTAGGGCTGAGATTGTGGAGCCTCACCTCGTCCCACCTGGTGCTGAGACCAGTGTATACACAGATGTGTCGACCCAGCGTAAATGAATCAGGAGGCTTCGCTAGAATTAAATGACAAAGTTTTATTTGAGCGTCTTGAGTGAATTGCAATTCCGGAAACACTACCAGACAATACCCAGAGTGTTCCAAAGAAAAAGAAAAGTTGAGAATTTTTACAGTAAAAAGTACATTTTTGAGAAGAATCAGTCCTGCATTCTTAGCTTCTGGATTGGACCACAATGGCGATCTTCCAGATGTCCAGTAGTCTTCACACGTGAACATTTTTTCCTACTTCTTCAGAGGGTTAGCTACAAGATTTATATATCGAGGGAGTGGCGGGGGAAGACCAATGTATGAGTCTGCTTGGGCTGTTACAATAAAATACCTTGGACTGGGGGCTTACACAACAGACATTTGTTGCTCCTAGATTTGGAGGCTGGTAAGTCCAAGATCAAGACTAATACAGTTTATGGTGAGAGCTCTCTTCCTGACTGCTTTCTCACTGTGTCCTCAGATGGCGGGGAGAGAGTGCAAGCAAGCTCTCTCCTGTCTCATATAAGGACAACTGATTCAGGAATTATTGCCTCTTCTTCAATTTTTGGAAGAGTTTGAGGAGGACAGGAATTACATCTTTGAATGTTTGTAGAATTCAAACTAGTGAAGGCATCTAGTCCTGGACTTTTGCTTTTGGCGACGTTTTGGATGATTGTTTCAATATCCTTAGTGTTGATTGGTCTATTTAGATTGTCCAGTTCATGATTCAGTCTAGGAAGGTTATATATTTCTAAGAACTTGTCCACTTCTTGTAGGTTATTGAATTTGGTGGCATAAAGTCCTTTGTATTCTTGTGTGATCTTTTGTTTGTCTGTGGTATCTGTCATAACGTCTCCTCTTTCATTTCTGATTTTGTTTACTTGTGACTTTTCTCTCTTTTCCTTAGTGAGTCTAGCCAGGAGTTTTTCAATATTATTCGTCTTTCCTAAGAATCAGCTTTTCGTTGCATTAATTTTTTCTATTGTCTTTTTGTTCTCTGTTTCATTTAATTCTGCTCTAATTTTTATTATTTCCTTCCTTGTGCTGACTTTGGGTTTCATTTGTTCTTCCTTTTCTACTTCTTTAAGATGTAATGTTAGGTTGTTTATTTGGGGTTTTTCCCGTTTCTTGAGATAGGCCTGTAATGATATGTTTGCATCTTATTACTGTTTTTGCAGCATCCCAGTAATTTTGATATGATATATTTTCATTCTCATTTGTTTCTATGTACCTTTTGATCTGTCCTTTTATTTCTTCTTTGACCCAATCGTTCTTTAGTAAGTTGTTTAATCTCCACTGAATTAGTGGACCTTGGGTTCAGAGAGGATTTTATGCGTTTGATCTCAAAGGCAAGGGAAGTAGAAGCAAAAAGAAATGAATGGGACTATATCAAACTAAAAAGCTTCTGCACAGCAAAAGAAACCAACAAAACAAAGAGGCAACCAACTGAATGGGAGAAGATACTTACAAACAGCCCCTCGGATAAAGGGCTAATATCTAAAACATATAAAGAACTTGTAGAATTCAAAAACAACAACAACAAAAAACAATCCAATTACAAAATGGGCAGAGGGCCTGAACAGATACTTCTCCAAAGAAGACATACAAGTGGCCAGTAGATATATGAAAAAATGCTCAACTTCACTAGTTATTAGGAAAAGGCAAATCAAAACCACAATGAGATATCACCTCACACCTGTTAGAATGGCTGTTATCAACAAGACAAGTAATACTGTGTTTCCCCGAAAATAAGACCTACCCAGAAAATAAGCCCTCGCATGATTTTTCAGGATGACATCCCCTGAACAGAAGCCCTGATGCGTCTTTTGGAGCAAAAATTAATATAAGACCTGGTCTTATTTTCAGGGAAACATGGTAACAAGTGTTGGAGAGGCTGTGGAGAAAACGGAACCCTCATTCACTGTTGGTGGGAATGTAAATGACACAACCGCTATGGAAAACAGGGAGGTTCCTTTAAAAATTATGAGTGGAATTACCGTATGACCCAGCTATCCCTCTTCAGGGTATCTACCCCAAAATTCTGAAAACATTTATCTGTAAAGATATATATACACCCCTATGTTCTTGGAGCATTATTCATGGTAACCAAGACATGGAAACAACCAAAGTGTCCTTTGATAAATGACTGGATAAAGAAGATGTGGTACATATACACAATGAAATATTACTTGGCTATAAGAAAAGATGAAATACTGCCACTTGTGACAACATGGACGGATCTTGAGATTATCATGCGAAGCAAAATAAGTCAGAAAAAGTTGAGAACCATATGATTTCACTCACATGTGGGATATAAAACTGAAAGCAACAAACCAACAAGACAAAGAACCAAAATCTCATAGACACAGACAACGGTTTAATGGTTCCCAGAGGGTAAGGAGGGACAAAAGGTGGTATAAGAGGGTAAAGGGGGTCAAATATATGGCGATGGAAGGAGAACTGACTGGGTAGTGAACAAACAATGCAATATATAGGTGGAGTATTATAGAACTGTACACTGGAAACCTATATCATTCTAACTAATAACACCTCAATAAATTTAATAAAAATTTAAAAATATATATGTTAAAAAAAGGACACTGATTCTATCTGATCAGGGCCCCACTCTTACGAGTTCATTTAACCCTGATTAGCCCCTCAAGACCCAGTTTCCCAATACTGTCACATTGGGAGTTGAAGCTTCAACATATGAATGGAGTTGGGGTACGGATACAAACAGTCAAGTCAGTCCATAACAACCAACTCAAAATCAGAGTTAAAAATATGTAATATAGAAAACTCCCCCTGAGTCAATGTAGCCAGGTCTCCCTACTCCAGAGCAAAGAGTTCCCCTTCATTAGGGCTCAGTTCTGCTTCCTGGGCACGTCCTCCCAGTCCATTGTTCTCCAGGGCTCTTGACTCCATTCTCTAGTCTCTTGGTCCTCACTCCCAATCAAGAAGTCTTTCCTTCATTTCCCTAAGAAATGGCCCATGTGAACAGGTTAGTATAATAGCTTTCTCATCCGGCTCCCTGCGCATTGGTAGTAAATGATAGTTGAGAGCTGAGAGACCTCTTTGCAGTTTAATCACTTAGTTCCTCTAGTCCAACTTGATGGTGCTTTTGCTGGTATAGTTTTGTTTATAAAATGTTTCGGGCTTTCCAAGTAGCAGGTTAGTGTCAACCTCATCTGACAAAAGCTACAATCACAATTGTTTTGTTTTCTCTACATTTCTTCACAGCGATTTGGTATTCACATGCTCTTCATATTCTTTTTTGTCTAATTAAGAAGATGTACTAGGCACTTCCTTAAGTCCTTCAGAGGTCTTAACAAATGGCCTCCCCTTGATTTGCCCTTTGTCTGAAAGTCTCCTTTTACTTTGAGAATCTTTTACTCAAAGATGGAGAGACTGGAGATCAGAGACATTTTTATTTTCTAACACAGTAAGTCGTAGGCCTCCTGTATTTCATCTAAATTCTGGTCGCAAACTGAACGGTTTCTTCTTTAGCTCATCTTGTGTCTTGCCATACTTTATCATATGCAGTTAAGAGCGCCCAACTAACACTCTAAATATCCTGTCTGGAGACCCACTTAGCTGTAACTGAATGTTCATTAGGTTCATTATTTTTTTCTCTCAAGTTACGGCAGGCTTCAGTCTTACCAATTGTTCTATCTCTACACAACATGAGTCATCATTTTCCAAGCCTGCTGTGTAGTTTTCTTTCCATTTTCCCAGGCTTTACAAGCTGTTGTGCTTTTCTAGTCACTGTCCTAATCCAAAGCTAACACCACATATTTTAGGTTTTTGTTATGGCAGAACCCCACTCTTGAAACCAGTCTCTATGTTAGTTAGCTTTTGCTGCATAAAAACAACCCCAAATTTAGAGACTTAAAGCATAGCCATTTATATTTATATTGCAGTTCTTTGGGTTGGCCAGGTAGTTGGTCTTTCTGGTCGAGGCCAGCACAGTTGACTCTTAGCAGAGTCACTAAAGCTATTCTTTGAGGAAAATTTCTGACCTTAAGTACATTTATTAAAATTTTAAAATATGAAAAATAGGTTTAATATTTCATTATTTTAAATTGTATTTGGCTATGTATAAAAGAGAATCTAAATGATTATGGCTTAAATGACCTAGAGGTGTAATATTTGTTATATAATAAGAAATTTGGAGGTAGACAGTCCAAGCCAGATGTGGAGACTCCATTTTGTCATCAAGATCCCAGGGGCTTCTAATTTTCCATTCATGTACACTTAGCTTTCAAATGCATGCATGCTGCTTCATGGTTGCAAGATGACTGCTTTACTTCCAGTTTCATCTATATTCCAAGCATGATGGAAGAAAAGGACAGTTTATGAAAGAGGCATGTAGTAGCTGAGTCTGATACCTTTATGTAAAGAACTGTCCTGGAAGCCTTCCTTAGTAGTAACTTGCATTTATATTTCATTGGTAAGAAATGTATCACAGTAATTTCTAGCTGCAAGGGAGCTAGGGAAGTATAGTTTGTTTCTTAGCTTGGCACATTGATTTCCCAAACCAAATAGGAGTTACATTAGTAAGGAAAAAAGGGAGAATAAATATTGTGTAGGCAACTATGATTGTCTATTACACAAGAAACTGGAAAAGGAAAAAAATAAGCCTTTAGAGAAGTAAAAGGAAGGAAACAAAGATAGGGTGCAAAGGAAACAAAATAGAAAACAATTTGAAAGATTAAAAAATTATCTTTCCTAGCAAGACCTTTTTCTTAAAAAGCCACAAATAATATTTTTAATAAAAGGGAAACACAACTAAAACTATGAAATAGATAATAAAAATCATAAGACTACACTCTGCAAAAAGTTTATGCTAAAATTTGAATTGGGAAAAGACATGGAGTTTTCTTGGCAAATGTAATTTGCCATACCTACTTCAAAAGAAACAGAAAACTTCAATAAAACAACAATCATTGAAGGACTTAAACTGATAATCAAAAGACTTTCTCCCTGCCCCAAAAATATCAGGCTTAATTGATTTATATCTGTGTTTTGCTCAACTTCCAAGAATTAGATAATCTTAATATTGTACAAACTATTTAAGAGAATAGAAAATAAGGAAAAGCTATCTACTTTCACAATGATTATATAACCTGAATATCCCAACTAGACAAGAAAAATACAAGACAGTAAAATTATAGACCAGTCTCATTTATAAACATAGTTGCTTATAAAATGTTTGCAAATCTATTTGAAATATTTACATTCTGATTAAGTAGAGTTTATGCGAGGGATTTAGGATGATATCATATCAGAAAATATATTAATGTAACAAACCATATTAACAGATTAATAATACCTGTAGTCTATAAGGTACAGGAAAAGCATTTGTCAGAATTTAGTACTCTTTCATGATTGACACAAACTTCTCAGGAAACTAAGAATAGAAAGGAATGTCCTTAACTTGATTTTTTTAAAAAAAGCACCTATCAAAATAATACAGCAAAAACTGTCCTTAACAATAAGATTTTTTTTTAATTTATTGGAATGACAATTATTAGTAAAATTACATAGATTTCAGGTGTACAATTCTGTATTACATCATCTATAAATCCCATTGTGTGTTCACCACCCAGTCAGTTCTCCTTCCATCACCATATATTTGATCCCCCTTACCCTCATCGCCCACCCCCCCAGCCCCCTTACCCTCTGGTAACCACTAAACTATTGTCTGTGTCTATGGGTTTTTGTTTCTCATTTGTTTGTCTTGTTCTCGTTGTTTTTGGTTTATATACCACGTATCAGTGAAATCATATGGTTCTCTGCTTTTACTGTTTGACTTATTTCGCTTAGCATCATACTCTCAAGATCCATCCATGTTGTCACAAATGTTCCTATATCATCTTTTCTTACCGCCATATAGTATTCCATTGTGTATGTATACCACAACTTCTTTATCCATTCATCTATCGAAGGACATTTTGGTTGTTTCCATGTCTTGGCCACTGTAAACAAAGCTGTAATGAACATTGGAGCACACGTGTCTTTCTGTATAAAAGTTTTCAGATTTTTTGGGTAGATACCCAGGAGAGGGATTGCTGGGTCATATGGTAATTCTATTTGTAATTTTTTGAGGAACGTCCACACTGCCTTCCATAATGGCTGCACCAGTCTGCAGTCCCACCAACAGTGTATGAGGGTTCCTTTATCTCCACAGCCTCTCCAACACTTATTACTATTTGTCTTGTTGATGATAGCCATTCTGACTGGGTTGAGGTGATATCTCATTGTGGTTTTTATTTGCATTTCTCTGATGATTAGTGATGTTGAGCATTTTTTCATATGTCTATTTGCCATTTGTATGTCCTCTTTGGAGAAATGTCTCTTCAGGTCCTCTGCCCATTTTTCAATTGGGTTGTTTGTTTTTTTATTGTTGAGTTTCATGAGTTCCTTGTATATTTTGGATATTAGCCCCTTATCAGAGGCACTGTTTGCAAAAATCTTCTCCCATTCAGTTGGTTGCCTCTTTATTTTGTCGATGGTTTCTTTTCCTGTGCAGAAGCTTTTAAGTTTGATATAGTCCCATTCATTTATTTTAGCTTTTACTTGCATTGCCTTTGGAGTCAAATTCATAAAATGCTCTTTGAACCCAAGGTCCATAAGTTTAGTACCTATGTTTTCTTCTATGCAGTTTATTGTGTCAGGTCTTGTGATTAAGTCTTTGATCCATTTTGAATTAATTTTGGTACATGGTGACAGATAGCAGTCCAGTTTCATTCCTTTGCACGTGGCTATCCAATTCTCCCAGCACCATTTATTGAAGAGGCTATCTTTCCTCCATTGTATATTTTTAGCTTCTTTGTCAAAAATTATCTGTCCATATTTATGTGGTTTTATGTCTGGGTTCTCAATTCTATTCCATTGGTCTATGTGTCTGTTTTTCTGCCAATACCATGCTGTTTTGATTATTGTAGCCCTGTAGTACAAGCTAAAGTCAGGGAGTGTGATACCTCCAGTATTGTTCTTTTTTCTTAAGATTGCTTTGGCTATTTGGGGTCTTTTGTGGTTCGAAACAAACCTGATGATTTTTTGTTCTATTTCTTTAAAAAATGCCATTGGGATTTTGATGGGGATTGCATTAAATCTGTATATTGCTTTGGGTAATATGGCTATTTTAACTATGTTGATTCTTCCAATCTATGAGCACGGAATATCTTTCCATTTCTTTGTGTCTTCTTCAATTTCTTTCAAAAATAGTTTTCAGCATTTAGGTCCTTCACATCCTTGATTAAGTTTATTCCTAGGTATTTTATTCTTTTTGCTGCAATTGCAAAAGGAATTGTTTTTTGTATTTCTTTTTCTGAGATTTCATTGTTAGTATATAGGAACGCAATGGACTTTTGTACGTTGATTTTGTAGCCAGCAACTTTACTGTATTCGTTGATTGTTTCTAATAGCTTTTTGGTGGAGTCTTTAGGGTTTTCTATATATAGCATCATGTCATCTGCAAAGAGTGACAATTTAACTTCTTCATTCCCAGTTTGGATGCCTTTTATTTCTTTCTCTTGCCTGATTGCTCTGGCAAGGACTTCCAACACTATGTTGAAAAGCAGAGGTGATAGAGGACAGCCCTGTCGTGTTCCTGAACGTAGAGCAAAGGGCTTCAGTTTTTCACCATTAATTATGAGATTAGCTGAGGGCTTGTCATATATGGCCTTTATTATGTTAAGGTATTTTCCTTCTATACCTATTTTATTAAGTGTTTTAATCATAAATAGATGTTATATCTTGTCAAATGCTTTTTCTGCATCAATTGATATAATCATATGATTTTTGTCCTTTATTTTGTTTATGTGATATATCACATTGATGGATTTGCGGATATTGAACCATCCTTATGCCCCGGGGATGAACCCCACTTGGTCGTGATGAATAATCTTTTTAATGCATCATTGTATTCGATTTGCTAGAATTTTGTTTAGGATTTTTGCATCTGTATTCATCAGAGACATTGGTCTGTAGTTTTCTTTTTTTGTGTTGTCCTTACCAGGTTTTGGTATCAGGGTAATGTTGGCTTCATAAAATGAGTTAGGGAGTACTGTCTCTTTTTCAGTTTTTTGGAAGAGTTTGACCAGGATTGGTATTAGATCCTCTCTGAAGATTTGGTAGAATTCACTAGTGAAGCCAACTGGTCCCTGACTTTTGCTTTTGGGAAGGTTTTGGATGAATGATTCAATTTCATTACTGGCGATCTGTCTGTTTAGATTTTCCAGTTCTTCATGGTTCAGCCTTGGAAGGCTATATGTTTCTAAGAACTTGTCCGTTTCTTCTAGGTTATTGAATTTGGTGGCATATAGTCCTTCATAGTATTCTTGGATGATCCTTTGTATTTCAGTGGTGTCTGTGATAACTTCCCCTTTTTCATTTCTGATTTTGTTAATTAGTGTCTTCTCTGTTTTTATCTTAGTGAGTCTAGCCAAGGGTTTGTCAATTTTGTTAATCTTTTCAAAGAACCAGCTCTTTGTCACATTAATTTTTTCTATTGTCTTTTGTCCTCTATTTCATTTAGTTCTGCTCTGATTTTTGTTATTTCCTTTCTTCTGCTGACCTTGGGTTTCACTTGTTCTTCTTTTTCTAGTTCTTTAAGGTGTAACATGAGGTTATTTGGGATTTTTCTTGTTTCCTGAGATAGGCCTGTAATGATATAAATTTCCCTCTTAAAACTGCTTTCGCTGCATCCCAAAAATTTTGGTAGGATGTATTTTTATTGTCATTTGTTTCTATGTATCTTTTGATCTCTCCTCTAATTTCTTCTTTGACCCAGTCGTCAAATACTTCTTTGACCCATACTTCTTTAAATGTATGTTGTTTAATCTCCATGTATTTGTGTTTTTTCCTGCTTTCTTTTTGCAGTTGATATCCAATTTCAAAGCCTTGTGATCAGAGAATATGCTTGGTATGATTTCAATCTTCTTAAATTTGCTGAGGCTGATTTTATGTCCCAATATATGGTCTATCCTTGAGAATGTTCCATGTACACTAGAAAAGAATGTATAGTTTGATGTTTTAGGATGACGTGCTCTATATATGTTAATTATGTCCATTTCATCTAATGTGTCATTTAGGGCTGCTATTTCGTTATTTATTTTCTGTTTGGATGATCTATCCATAGGTGTCAATGATGTATTTAAGTCCCCTAGTCTAATTGTGTTTTGGTCAATTTCTCCCTTTAGTTCTGTTACTAGTTGCTTGGTATATTTCGGTGCTCCCTGATTGGGGGCATAAATATTGATGACTGTTATGTCTTGTTGTATAGTCCCCTTTACCATTATGAAATGTCCATCTTTGTCTCTTGTTATCCTTTTCACCCTGAAGTCTGTTTCACCTGATATCATTATGGCTACACCTGATTTTCTCAGAGTACCATTTGCTTGGAGTGTCAATTTCCACCCTTTCATTTTGAGTCTATGCTTGTCCTTGTAGCTGAGATATGTCTCTTGGAGACAGCATATGGTTGGGTTTAGTTTTTTGATCCAGTCTGCTAGTCTGTGCCTTTTTATTGGTGAGTTCAGTCCATTTACATTTAGGGTGATTATTGATATGTGAGGATTTTCTGTCATTCTATCTCTAGTTTTCTGGTAAGGCTGTGTCTCCATTGTTTCTTTGCCTTTTTGTTGTTGTCTATTATTTCTGTGTGGTGGTATTCTATGATGTTTCCCTCCGTTTCTTCTTTTATTACTGTATATATTTCAGTTCTGGAATTTTTTTGAGTTGTTACCCATAAGTTTATGTAAAAGAAAGTTTGATATTTAGAGTATTCCATTTTCTTCAGCACGCTTACTTTCTCCATTCCCATATTCTGGTTCAGGCCTTTACTCTCCCCCTTTTTATGTTTTTGTTGCCAGAAATTGTCCCTGTTGATCGTGGTCGAATAGCCTCCTTTAGGATTTCTTGTAGTGCAGGTCGTGTATTAGAAAATTTCCTCAGCTTCTGTATGTCTGGAAAGGTCTTTATTCCTCCTTCATATCTAAAGGATATCTTTGCTGGATATATTATTCTTGGCTCATAATTTCTCTCTTTCAATAGTTTGAATATTTGGTTCCACTCCTTCCTGGCTTGTAGAGTTTCTGTTGAAAAATCTGATGATAATCTAATGGGCTTTCCTTTGTAGGTTACCGTCTTCTTTTCCCTTGCTGCCTTGAGGATTCTTTTTTTGTCGTTGACTTTAGACAGCTTCAATACAATGTGCCTTGGAGAAGGCCAGTTGGTATTGAGGTAATTAGGTGTTCTATTTGCTTCTTGGATTCGAGGATCCATTTCTGTCCATAAGTTTGGGAAGTTCTCATCAACGATTTGTTTGAATATATTCTCTGTTCCCTTGTCTCTTTTTTCTCCTTCTGGTATGCCCATTCTTATATTGCTCTTTCTGATGGAGTCAGAAAGTTCTTGTAGAGTTCTTTCATTTCTTTTAAGTCTCAAGTCTCTTTCTTCTTCCATCTGTGTAATTTCCAGGTTTCTATCTTCGATGTCACTGATTCTCTCCTCCATCTGGTCAACTCTACTACCTAAGCAGGTTATTTCATTCTTAATTTCTTCTATTGAGTTCTTAATCTCCAGAAATTCTATTTGGTTCTCTTTTAAAATTTCAATCTCTTCCGTAAAATGCTCATGTTGTTCTTTGATTGTGTTTCTGAGTTCATTAAATTGCCTTTCTGTGTTTTCTTGCATCTCGTTGAGTTTTTTTCAGAACTGCAATCTTGAATTCTCTGTCATTTAAGTCACATATTTCCATATCTTTAAGTTCCTTTTCTGGAGACTTTTCACTTTCTTTCTGAACTGTCTTGTTGCCTTGGTTATTCATGGCAATTACTGATTTATTATTTCTCTTCCTAGACATCTACAGGAGTGGCTTCTGCAACAGGTTGATAGGAAGAGGTCTTTCTTTTGTTTTTCCAGTACTTGTTGGTAGAATGTTTTATTTTTTCTCCGACTGCAGCCTTTTTTTTTCTCTCTCACACGGTAGTGCTATGTTTTCTCTGCACTATTCCAGCTTCTCACACAATGGGGGGATTCCCTGGGAGACGGGCTTCTCCTCTGTAATAGTTCACCTGGGTCACAGGGCGCAGTGTCCGTGTGGGTATGCAGAGCTTTTGAAGTTCCAAAGCTCTTCCTGCACCAGATTCAGAGCCCGTATGTTTCAGCAGTTCTGTTTACTCCTGCAGGGATCTGCCCAGATAGGTGGGGCCAGGGGCGGGGTGAGTTGTGAGAGGTGGCCCAGAGCAATGGTGGCGACCACCACCCCAGCTGTTCCTCCCTCCCCTTTGCCGGAACTAGTTGGGCTGCGAATCTGTGTCTGCAGTCCACAGTTCTCAGAACAGCAAATATTCTGTTCTTTTGATCTGACACTGCTACTGTTCCGCTTCTAGCCCCGAGCAGGTGGGGGTGGGGCAAGCTCTGGGAGGGTAGGGAGGGGGCGGCTAGTCTCAGTGCCTAAGACTTCCATTCTCTGTTCGGCAGTGAGGGCTTAAACCACCGTTTTCAGCCTTCTTCCCTCAGTCTTTTCTCTGAGGTCTCTGCCATGAGCGTTGGGTTCAGCCGTGTGATATGCTGTCCCCTCAGCCCTGTGGGCCATAAGCGGAGCCCTAGCAGTCCAAGTTCTTTCCTCCCCCGCAGCTGCGGTAGTTCCGGGATGCAGCGAGCTCGGAGCACTGAGCTAGGTCTGCGTCCTGCACCCGCGCGGCTCCGTCTCTGCACTTCTCCCTTCCCTCCTCTCCAGCTCACATGATTTGCCCACCTTTAGGTGAATTCAGTAGTGGGCCTCTTCATCTTGCCTGTCTGCTGTGCAGGGAGTTCTTTGTGGAGTTATTGTTGTTCGATTAGTTGTAAATTCCAGGGGAGCTTTACAGAAGCTCACCTCATGCCGCCATTTTGATGACGTCGCCTCAACAATAATATTTTAGAGTACATTTCAGGAAAGTGGAAAGAGAGATTTCACAAAAAGACAGGGATGCCTTCTCTTATCATTTGTATTCAGCATTGTACAGGAGGTTCTTGCCAATGCAGTAAGACAAGAAAAATGTGAGTACTGGAAAGAAAGATGAAAATGTCCTTATTTGCATACAATATGATTTCCTTGGAGTTTTTAAGTGGAGAATATACAATAAGGGCTTGCAAATTTCCCTAGACACAAAATCAACATCAAAATGTTGTTCAACGGTAATAACTAATTAGAAAAATTAACAAAGAATCCCATTTCCAATTTTCAATAATAATAAAAGTCTCAGGACACCTAGAAGTATTCCTCACTAAAAAGTGTACAAGAATATTTTTTTGTTGAAAGTTACAATTATTGAAAGAAAATAAAACCTAAATGAATGGAGAAAAAGGCTGTGTTTGTGAACTTGGAAAACTCACTCTAAAGATACCAGTTCTCTCCAGTTAATGTTATAAAATAAATGCACTAAGAAGTATAGATGAGGATGTGGAGCAACAGATGCATTTACTGCTGAAAGGAGTGAAAATCAGCACAACAGCTTTAGGAAACAATTTGGTTACACCTTTTAACCCAGAAATTCCTGTCCTAGATGGAGAATCTTTCCTGTGTACATCAGCAAACATGCATTAAAATGTTTATTGCACCAAAAAAATAGGAAATAGTCTAAATGTTCATCAGTAGGAGAATGGATAATAGTGGTGTACTCATAGAAAGAAATACTATACATATTACGTATTCCAGTAAAAAGAACTGTAACTATATTTCTTAATAGATCGATCTCAACAATGTTGAATGAAAAGAAGCAAGTTATCAAAGGGTATGAAAAGAGTAGTATTTATATAAGTTTTAAAGCCTGGAAAATAATGCTATATGGTGTTTATGCTTATATTGTCCTTTTATGAATTCATGCAAACATGCCTGGGAATGATAAACAATGAGTTTATGATAGTGGTTATCTCTGGCGAGGGAGGAAAGGGCATGAAAATGAAAAGAAAGGGTTCACAAAGACCTACAAGTATATCTGATGTTCTTTTTAATAAAGGTCTGTTTGTCCCTATTTTATAAATCCTTCACCATTAGAAGATGTTTTATCCTAACTGTAATGAGGTGTCCTGGATTGGATCCTGGAATTGAAAAAATACATTAGTGGAAAAACTGGTGAAATCCAGTAAAGTCTGGAACTTAGTAAATAGTAATGTGCCGATATTTGTTTCTTAGTTTTGACAAATGTACCATGGTAATGTAAAATGTTAACATTAGGGGAAATTGGATAAAGTAGTTGTCTGTGTTATCTTAGCAACTTTTCTAAAACTCTAAAGTTATTCCCAAATAAAACATTTATTTTAAAAAGTGAGGTGCTGGATTTTATTTTATTTTTTAAATGGCGCTTACAACTATTTTCCCTAATCCCCACCATCCCCACTGTCTACTCTGACCTCTGTGGATTCACTCCTGACTGGTCCTTGTGGTCAGTCCTTCTTGGGTTTAATGCTTGTGGTCTGCACATATATTTGCCCTGCTTTAGAACACTCCTAGAGAGCAAGATGAGTCTCTCTGCAAAATCTGATTTATCCCAATTTCATGGATTGATTGGTACTCACCTAAGGTTCAGGATATTAGAGCAGGAAAGGACCCTAACAGAGCATGCTGTCCACCCCCTTTTCACAGGGAGGTAAGACAGGGGAGTTATTTCAAAAGAAATACTTGGAGACCAGGGAGGCTGAGGAACTCAGAAGTTTTGCCTCCTAGGGTTGATCTTTTTTCTCACCTCCTTGCCTCACGTAAAAAGACAAGTGTGGTTGAACAGCCTCCCTTATTTGTTTTTTGGAAAACTAGAGGAGAAGAATTGTAGATCACTCAGAAATGGTATAGATGACAGAAGACACGGAAGCTGGAGAAATCAAGGTGAGGTTGGTGCATCTTTTTGTGTCTTTGTTATGAATCTTCTTAGTATTAGACACTGCGTACTTCTGAGGGCAGAGTGGGCTGGGTGGGGAGGAAACAAAGAGTTGTAGAATGTCCCTACCGGTATGTCCCTCAATCCTTATCTGAACCCTCTGGATAGACGTAATTGCTCCCATCCTACAAATGAAGTAACAGGCTTAGAAAGATAAAATGACTATCCCAAGGCCATAAACCGAATCAGAAGTAGGCCTATTGTGATGCTGTGATATAATACATATATCCATGATTCCTGGCAGTAGCACCTACTTTTGTAATTTCTTAAGTGATAAAAGCTATAGGGGCATCTTTCATTCTGAGATCTAGAACATAAAGATGAAATGGGTGTTTTTTTGTCATTTATAACCAGCCCCTTTCAACCATACCTGAGTTTATATCAATGAGGTGACTTTTGGAAAGCCCATAGATAACTGCAGGATGAGGGCTGGTTCCCAGAGGAACCAACCAGGTTTAGACGGTTGGAACTTTCCGTATCACCTCTTTACCTCTGGGGAATGGACAGGGGCTGGAGACAGACTTAATCAGCAGTGGCCCGTGCCTATGCAATGGAGCCTCCGTAAAAACCCGAAAGGATGGGGTTTGGAGAGCTTCTGGGTTGGTAAACAAGAATGTACCCACATGCCAGGAGGGTGGTGCACCCCAAACTTCTGTGGTTGGGATTCTTCTGAACCTCATTCTGTGTATCTCCTCATCTGACTGTTCATTTGTGTCCTTTAATATCCTTTGTGATTAAACCGTTAATCTAGTAAGTAAACTATTTTCTGTCAGCTGTCCTAGCAAACGGTCAAACCCCAGAGGGGTGGTGGGAGCCTCTGATTTATTTATAGCAGGTTAGTCAGAAGCACAGGTGACAAACCTGAACTTTTGATTGGCACCTGAAAAAGGGGCAGTCTTGTGGGACCTGACACTATCTCCGAGTAGATAATGTCAGGCTTAAGTTGAATTGCAGGATAGCCACCCGGTGTCTGAGAACTGCTTCGCGTAAGGAAAACCTACACACATAGAGTAGAGAAAAACAGCGTTTTCCCTTTACACCTATGTCATAGGAAGCCAGGGCTGACTCTAAGAACTGATGATTGAGGAAGACCCCTCTGAAGGCAGGGACGATAAATTCCCCAGAGCTGACTGCCCCTCTCTGAACAGCTGGAGCTGGGAATGTGGAACGTGAGCCAAGACAGAACAACAGCCTGGAACAGGCCGACAAGAGCTTGGGGTTGCGAAGGGGCATCAGCCATGCCCGGGGTGCGAGCCTCCGTGGATCTTTCCCTCTGGAAAAGAAAAAGTCACGTGTGTTGGCTCCCCACTTCGCCCACGCCCTAGTCCTCTGTCTCTTGTGCCTGGTAGAGGGCCCCTGCCTGCTAGCCTTTCGGGCAGGCCTCCCGAAAACCAAGGTCCTCACTTTGTCTCTCTTTAGTTGGTGTGGAAGAGGCTGATGTGACTGAAGAGGGCTCCTCAGGGCTTAATTGAGGTGATGGGGGTAAAAGTAAACCGTAAATCACTATATAAATGTGGTTGTTGGCTGAACAGAGTGTAAATCTGGGAGGTTTGTGGGGGTAAGGGAGGAAAGTGCCTCTTGAGAGAGGTCTCCCAGGAGCATATGAGATTAGTTGAGGTTCAGTGAATTCCTTTGTTGGTAACTCAAGAAGCATATTTGAAGGGATAAGCCCCCTCACTTAGAGCAGAGCATCCCAGACTTGTTACCATAGTGACAGTGCTTAAACAGAAGCTTAAAACCCAGAAAACACCAGGTCAGAGGGATTCTTTTAGAACCATGATTCTCCAGTAAAGGACTGGACTATTGTGTGCTATGGAGGAGGGGGGCAGGGAGTTTGAATAGTTTCCCTTCCTTCCTGTCTCTTGCTGTGGGGCTTTTGTTTTGGTGTTTCTCTCCGGATGGATGTGACTTTTGGGAAGGGGTGCCTCCCTGCAGAAGAAACTAGTCTTCATTAAAACCTGTGTCAGAAGTTGGAGGTACTAGCAATGAACTATCCAAAAAAGAAATTGAGAAAACCATCCCATGTACAATAGTATCAAACAAAATAAAATACTTAGGAATACATTTAACCAGGGATGTAAAAGACTTGTGCACTGAAATCTTTGATGAACGAAATTGAAGAAGATACAAAAAAATAGATGTCTAGTGTTCATGGATTAGAAAAATTACTATTGTTTAAATGTCCATAGTATCCAAAGTGATATACAGATTCAAGGCAATTCCTATCAAAATCCAATGGCATTTTTCACAGAAATAGAAAAATCCTAAAATTTGTATAGACCCACAAAAGACCCCAAATAGCCAAAGCAATGATGAAGAAGAACAAAGCTGAAGGTATCACACTTCCTGATTTCAAACTATATTACAAAGCTATAGTAATCAAAACACTATGCTACTAGCATAAAGACAGACAGATAAATGGAACAGAATAGACGCCCAGAAATACACCTTCACATTTACGATCAACAACTACTCTTTGATCAGGGGGCTAGGAATACACAATGGGGGAAAGAGAGTCTCTTTAATAAATGGTGTTGGGAAAACTGGATATCCACGTGCAAAAGAATGAAATCCTTATCTAATACCATACACAAAAATCAAATAAAAATGGATTAAAGACTTAAACATAAGACCTGAAACAGTAAGACCACTAGAACAGGAGAAAAACCTATTGACATTGGTTTGGGCAATTATTTTTTGGATATGACACCAAAAACTCAGGCAACAAAATCAAAAATAAACAACTGGGATTACACCAAATTAAAAAACTTTTTCACAGCAAAGGAAACCATCAACAAAATGAAAAGGCAATCTATAGAATGGGAGAAAATATTTCCAAACCATGTATCTCATAAGGGATTAATATCTAAAGTATGTAAAGAATTTATACAACTCAATAGCAGAAAATAACTTTTTTCTAATATTAGCATTTAATGCAATAAATTTTCTCCTAAACTTTAGTTACTTTATCTGCATCCCCCCAAATTTGATACATTGTGTTTTCAGGTCATTTAGTGTGAAATATTTTCTAATATCCTTGTGACTTCCTCTTTGATCTGTGAGTTATTTAGAAGTGTACTTTTTAGTCTGTAAATATTTGAGGAATTTTTCAGATATCTTCCTGTTATGAAGTTCTAGTTTAATTTCATTATGATCATAGAACATCTCTATATTAGTTCATTTATTTCAAATTGATTTAGGTTTGTATAGTGGCCCAGAATATAGTTTGTCGTGGTGACTGTTTCACGTGCACTTGAAAAAAAATGTGTATTCTGCCTTGTTGGATCTAGTGTCAATGCAGTCAAGTTGGTTCATAGTGGTGTTCAGCTCTTCTATATCCTTACTTATTTTGTGTTTGCTTGTTTTATTACTATAAAAGGAGTGTTGAAGTCTTCAACTACAATTGTGGATTTACCTAGTTCTTTCAATTCTAAGAGTTTTTGAATAATATATTTTGGGGCTCTGTTGTTTGATGTGTAAACATTTAGGGGTGTTATACTTAGTACCTTTTCATCATTATGAAATTTCTCTCTTCATTTCTGCTAATATTCCTAGTTCTGAAATCTACTTTGTCTGACATTAATATAGCCATTCCACTTTTCATTTTACTAGTGCTGTGCTTGCATTTATATCTTTTTTATCCTATTATTTTTAACCTATCTCTGTCTTTATATTTAAAGTAAACTTTTTGTAGACAGCATATAATTGGATTTTGCTTTTTTATCCAATCTGACAATCTTTAACTGGTATGTTTAGGCCATTTAAATTTAATGTAAGCATCAATATGATTGGATTAAAATCTACCATTTAGATGTTTTATTTGTTTCATTTCTTTGTTCCTTTTATTTTCTTTTTCTGCATGCCTTTGTATTGAGAGTTTTTTTTGTTTTTTTTTTAAGAATTTTTTTTAACTTTTATTTATTTTAAGTGTGTTTTTCCAGGACCTATCAGCTCCAAGTTAAGTAGTTGTTTCAATCTAGTTGTGGAGGGCACAGCTCACACTGTCCCATGAGGGGATCAAACTGGCAACCCTAGTGTTATGAGCATCGTGCTGTAACCAACTGAGCTAACCGGCCACCCCTGAGAGTTTTTATTATTTCTTTTTACCTCCACAATTGAGTTATTACTTATATTTGTTTCTTTAAAAAAATTTAGTTTTTGCTCTAGGGCTTAGAACATGTGTCTTTGAGCAGTGCACCTTCAAATAATGTGCCACTTCATGTATAGCACAAAAACATTATACTCCTTGAACATTATACTCCAAGTTCTTCCCTCCCAACTTTTATACTGTTGTTATCATATATTGTCTTTTATGTATTCTATAAACCCACAGTACATCACTACTATTTTTACTCTAAACAGTCAATTATCTTTTAGAGTAAGTAAGAAAAAATTTTCACGTCTTTTACATTTACCTTCATTTTAACCATTTCTAGAGATCTTAGTTTATTTATATCCCAGTTCTGTCTGGTATATTCCTTCTCCCTGAAGAACTAATTTTAACAGTTCTGGTTAAAAGTACTTGTAGTACATGCCTGCTTACTGGTAATGAATTCTCACAGGTTTTCATTTATTTTTAAAAGTTTTTACTTCTCTTTTATTTTCGAGAGATATTTTCATGGGTGTAGAATTCTGGATTGATAGTTTTTAAAAGTATTTTTAAGATGTTATTTTGTTTTTTTCTGGTTTGCATCATTTCAGATGAGAAGAGTACTTGTATTTATCTTTCTTCCTCAGTAATATGGTTTCCTCTGTGTCTCTGACTGCCTTTAAGATTTTTCTCTTATCTTTGATTTTCAACAGTTTGAATATATGACTAGGTGTATCTGATTGTTTTGTACTTATACTGCTTAGAATTCTCTGAGCTTCTTGGACCCATGGTTTGATGTATTTCATAAGTTTTGGAAAATTCTTGGCTATTATTTCTTTTTCCCCAATCTCTATTTCTTCTCTTTCTAAGATTCCAGTTATACATATGCTAGACCATTTGATATCCCATAGCTCTTCGATGCTTTATTCCTCTTCCCCGCCCCCTCCCCCCACACACTCTTTTATTTGTGTTTTCGTTTGGATCAGTTCTGTTGATCTATCTTCAAGATCACTGATTTTGTTTCCTCAGTTGTATTGAGTGTGCTGATGAGCCTGTTGAAATGTCCTTCCTTCATAGACACAGAACGTAGATTGGTGGTTGTCTGGGGCTTCGCAACTTGGGAATTATGGGCAGTGACTGCAAGTGGGTACATGGTTTCTGTTGACGGTGATGAATATGTTCTACAATTCATTGAGGTGATGGCTGCCTAACTCTGTGACTATACTAAAAATCCATGGGTGAATTATATGGCATGGGAATTATATCTCAGTAAAGCTGTCATTAAACGGACACCTTCATGCTTTAGGTTCAAAGTCTACACTGATAAAAATCTGGCAGGAATCAGAGGGACGTGACATCTTACTGATAGTGTTGAAGGACAAAAAGTAATTCTGAGGAAAATGCTACTATAATTGAAGCTGGTAGAGTGATAGCCGTTATTTATATATCATTGTAGTCTATGTTGTATATGTAAGTATTGAAAACTGACCTCTACTAAGTGTTCATAACTAGTTTCTGTCTTTATCCCGCATGTTTGTTAATTCCTATAGATCAAATGTGATGTAGGGTTATTAGTCTTATAGATAAAAATGTTCCAAATCCTCTTGTTGCTCTGAATTATTTCCAGTGTTCCAGCTCCCCTCTGCTGTGTATCCTGCCTAGGACGCCTGACCCACTGGGTGCTGGTGTCATCTAGTAGTGTTCCCTTTGGACTTTAATGATCTGAGAGTCTTCTTTCTGTTAGGTTAGTGCAAATTAATTGTGGTTTAAAAAGTTAAAAATAATTGCAAAAACCGTAATTACTTTTGCACCAACCTAATATTATCAAACTATTCATGTAGGGCCTGTGGGGAATTCTCCAAACCGGGAATTTCAGGACCATTTCCCTACAGGGGGTTCACTAAGAAATCGACAAGAATCACGTGATGGCCTAACAGATGCTCCTCTCTGCAGGGAAGGTACATGTGCCCCTGTAGGGTGTTGAATGTTCCCAGACACTCAGAAGTCCTCTAGGGGGTTCTTGATGTTTCTGATGTGGACAAATCCTGAAATATATCAAGTGAAAGAGGCAAGGTATGGAATTGTGTATTAATATGCTGCCATTGGCATTTAAGATAAAGTGGGTAAAAAACATGTAGGTACGTTTATAATATATTCCTAGAAGACACTGGTGACAGCTGACTTCGAGAAAGGGAAGTTGGAGCTGGGTATCTAGGAGGAGGGGTGAGTGAAGACCTCTCACTGCCCCTTTGTATGACTTGAATTTTGAACCGTGTCGATGGACTGGCTATTCAAAGAGAATACAAGTTAAATTAAAAACAAAATCCTTCTAGCATGGTTAATCAAACCTGAGACTTAGATTGGCCCCTGATAATTTACTCTTTGCACCCATTTCTCCTCACTTAGCTCTTCCCCCTTCAGTCCCTCGACTCTGGTCATTGGCCAGCAACATCCCTCCTTCTTAGAGTCTAATAGAAACTCTGCACTGGTGTTGAGGCAGCACTTCTAAAACATCTCTTGTGACTGATTGTCATAGTTAGCCCCAAACCGTCTAGATGGGTGATTCTCAAACTTGAGCTTGCAGCTGAATCCCCTGGAGGGCTTGTTAAAAAGATTGCAGGGCTCCAACCTGAGTTTCTATTCAGCCAGTTTGAGGTAGTTCTAACAGGTTCCCAGGTGATGCTAGTTGGGGACCACACTTTGAGAACCAGTGCTCTAGACTGAAATAGTTTCTCCTGTGATGTGTTGATGTGCAGTTTTGATGTCCCAGCTGTGTCCTCATTTAGATACATGAAGAAATTAAAAAAAAAAAAAAAGAAGAAGAGGTCAGTTCCTTTCCGCAGGCACACCTGTAGCTCACCATTGTGCAGCTCTCTGTCTAGCCAACAGTACCCGTCAGGCTCCCACCTCCTGGTAAGATGCTATGGCTGTCACTACCGGCAGGACTTACCTCAGAAGCCTGGCGTCCCCCTTCTTCTGTACTTCCCAGATCAGACATTCTTCTGGTCAACTCCACGTGGAAACTTAATTGGTATTTAAGAGCAGACATTAGAACAGTCACGCTAATCACTGATGCCTCTTCCAGTGTTTCGGGACTATTAGGCCACTATTAGTTAGCATTGTAGACAAGACACTTCTTGATAATGAACATTCTATTTACTGTAGGCTCTTCAGCATCCTTGCCCCACTCCCTCTGTCCTCAGTCCTTATGGCAATCAATAATCCCACCGCACTTCCCGGTGCCACCCCTTCTGCCACCTTCCCTCCCTGACTTCCCCACGGATGGGTGGTGAGGGCAGCACAGCTTTCCACTGAGGACCACTGTGCCTTGTACTAAGCAACCAGGCCCTCCCCAAAACCACATTGTTTAGCTCCCTGCAAAAATCCTGTCATGCAGGGACTCAGCTCCCGTTCCCCGCACAAGAACGCAGGATATGGTGAGGCCAAAAAGGAACAACAACGGAGCCATGGGTAGGAGGTTCATACCACTATATTCTCGCTGGCGGCTAGTCGATGCACAAAAGCAAACATTCGCCAGTACCCCAACTAGGGGTCTTCCTGCACCCGAGTCTCTCTGGCAGCCGGGCAAGACACAGGAAGTAGGATCAACTCGATCCACAGTGTAATCCACTTGCTAACCGCACTTGCTAGCCACAATCCGCACTTGCTAGCTTCTCTGCCAGCTGACCCTCTTGCTAGTGTAGCCACGGCAGTTATATTAGTGGCTAATGGCTAACTGGTAACAGCTGATGGCCATCTAATAACTGAGCCAGCACTTTTCCACATGAGGCTGAGAGCCTGGAAACTGCTCTCCTGGCTCTGTCCCTACACTCCACCCCTCCAGGGTCTCGCCTCACAATCTATGCAACAAGCATCTTCCGTGAGGGGCCTGGTGCCAGGAACCCAGCTCACAAGAAAAAGTTTCAGTCCAGTTCAAATAATGTCCCAGGGGGTGTCCCTTGATGTCCACCTACTTCCTGGGCACAGCCAGGGTTCTCAGGGTACCGTGCTGGAACAATAGTGGCTCACAGCCAAGGTGCTTACATATCTTTGATGGCAGCCGGTCGAGACACAGGAAATAAACATCTACTTGTACCCCAACAAGGGGTCTTCCTGCACCACAGTCTCGCTGGCGGCCGGGCAAGACACAGGAGGTAGGATCAACACAACTTGCAATGTAATCCACTTGCTAACTGCACTTGCTAGCCACAATCTGCACTTAGTAGCTTCTCTGCCAATCAACCCCCTTGCCAGCATAGCCACAGCAGTTATATTAGTGGCCAATGGCTAACTGGTTACAGCTGATGGCCAACTAGTCACAGCTGATGGCCATCTGATTACAGCTGATGGCCGTCTAATAACCGAGCCAGCACCTTTCCACTTGAGGCCAAGAGCCTGGAAACTGTTCTCCTGGCTCTGTCCCTATAAATCCCAAGTCATGTTTTAATATTTTCCTTGCTTTCATTAAATGTTGATATTGAAAAGCGACCAAATGGTGAACATTTCTTTGTGAGAATCCTGTGGGTGGAATTGTTCGTTGTAACGTCCAGACCCCTCTCTGTCGAGATTTGCACTGGAGAGCCCTGTTTCCTGATGCAGTGGTTTTGTATCCTCATCTGGCAAGGAGAATTGTGTGACCCATCCTGTTTGCTTTTTTTGCCATAAGTGCCAGGGAACTTGGGGGTAGATCTTATGCTTGATAAGGTTGTAAAGTTAGCTTAGAAAACAAATTTGCATGTATTACCAGCTTTTATACAGTTTTGATTTTTAAATCATCCGTAGCTTACTTTTGCATTTTCTTGTGAGTGACTTCACATCCTCATAGTAGCAGTCCTTGGTACGGGTTGAGTTGTGAAAGGATTCTATCCAGGAGTGGCTAATCAGCCAGGCCAAAGCATGGAGCAGCCAGGGCCGTGTGTGGGCACAGGACAGGTCGTGGGCCTGGCACCGGAGGAGCTGCAGACAAGAAGGCTCTTTGTGCTGGCAGCAAGTGGAAAGATGGCTGGTAAGGATGAGGTGCCCTAAGCTGGAGGTAGAGTCAAGATCCAGGAACTAAGAGCCACAGTTATGCCTGAACCCTCACCAAGGGTGGAGAATTCTTGAAGAAAGTGGCAACAGACCAACTGAGCTTGCTGGGTCAAGAGAAATTCTGCTGGGACTGATAAACTTAGCCCATAAGAGCCGCAGAAACCCTTACTTACAGAAACTGCGTCCTGCTTCAGCTCCCACTTGGTCCTGTGAGCAGATTTCCAGGAGCAATTGAGTGCAGACAGGCTAGTATTCTGGGGATCAGCTTTCTGATGAAGCTCCAGGTGGAAAAGAGCATCTAGCTAGTGGGTCTGTAACAGCATGGGGATTCCACCCCATCCACCCCTCCTCTGAGGCCTTGTCACGCCCATTTCCTCTTCAAAGTATGCCTCAAGGTGTCGGGGGATGCACCCTAGACCAAAGGTCTCCACCCTCAAGATTTCCTGTCTGATTTAAGGGATACTTAAGGACCTTTCGGTCTGATTGTCTCTCTGCTGAAATTCCATTGTGAGAGCTTGATTTCCTTGGGATTTACAAACGAACCTTTACACATTAATAGATTATCTGGAAGGGTAGCACATAGAGAGAAGGCTCAGAGACAAGTCATTTGCACTTTGAGACAATAGATTTACTACTGACTTTAAGCATTTGTTCCCCTCTGAAGAAGGATGTATCATTGCTGCTGGAAGGAAATAGAAGTTTCCGAAGGGAGGAGAAAAGGTGAACTGCAGGAGCGTGGGCCAGGCTGAGAGGTGGGCCCTGTGGGCTGCCTGGGTATGGGTTCTGGGGGAGCAGGGGATGAGGGCTTGGCTCTGGGACAGTGAGGGGGGCGGGTCACTTACTTCTGAGGACAGCCCTCTTCCAGGTGTGGGTATTGTGGGGACAGAGTCCCAGAGAGCAGTTTCCAGGCTCTCAGCCTCACGTGGAAAGATGCTGGCTCGGTTAGTAGATGGCCATCAGCTGTTACCGGTTAGCCATTAGCCACTAATATAACCGTCGTGGCTACGCTAGGGGGTTGGTGGTTGGTTGGCAAAGAAGTGGACTGCGGGTTGCGCATCATGTGGCGCCTGCTTCCTGTGTCTCCAATCCAGCGGCCAGTGAGACTGTAGTGGTGTGAACCCCCATCCATGGCTCCGTGGGTGTTCCTTTTGGCCTCGCCATATCCTGAGTTCTTCTGTGGGGAGCAGGAGCCGAGACCCCGCTTGACAATATTTTCTTCCTATCCTGTCATCTCCTCCTTCCCCTGGCCCTGTCCTAAAGCTGGGCCCCTGATTGCTCAGGAGCCAGCTCCCTCCAGAGGTCCCAATAGCCACCTATCTATGCCATGACCTTCCTCCCGCACCCCTGCCAGGGTCTCTCCCCAGACCTTGTGACCTCAGCCCAGCTCCACCCGCCTCAGTTCTCCCTTTCTGTTTTCTGTGGGGGAAGAAAGCACTTCGTTCTTGTTCTCCTTGTAGCTATTGTTCTAAATTCTAAACCCATAACCCCCTACACGCAGCAATAAAAGCAACCGTCATCTCTGGGACATTTCCATGTTTCCACGCAGCCTCTCTAAGTGGTGCCTCCCTCCCAGCTGCTCCCTCTTCCTTTTGCATGTCTATCTCTGACTTGGCTTCCCTTTCCTCCTTCCCACCAGGCACCAGCCAGGTGGCTTCCAAATCGGCTGCCTCTGCTTCAGTTCAGAACTTCAGGAGCTACGCAGCTGAGGCAGCTGAGCCCACAGGGAGGCAGCCCTCTTTCCTTATCCTCCCAGCGCAATTGCCACAACAAGCAGCACACGGGAGGGTGAAGGAGCCGAGGTTTAACTATGCTGTCGACCGCCCTGAGGAGGTTGCAGGGAGGAGACCTGTGTGTATTCCTGGTCCAGGAGGGACCAGTGCCCCCGAGGTTAGATGACACCTAGCAGGTGCTCAGGCCGGTGGGGGCGAAGTCAGCATGCTTCAGCATTATCTGTTGACACTGGTTTGGCTGAGCAGGATTCTAGAACTGGTGTCAGTGAGCCAGCCAGGAAACCAGGTGGATTAAGTGCCTGCTGGGTGCCCTGGTTCTGCTATAAACCGTCCATACTGCCGAACTCTGGTACTCTTTCCCTCCAGATTGACCCAAAACTTCCTCCTCCTGCTGCTCTAGGAGGCTGCTCTGATGGACTCCATATGGTTTTGGTTTCCCCTTTGTGGTTCCTTAGCAAGCAGACACCACTGGGGTTAGGGAACAGGTGGAATTCTGTGTTAACTGTGGGTCCTGACTGAGAGCTCCCACGGGCCCTGCTTCACAGACGTGGGCATCTGCACTCTGTTCAGTGAGCTGAGTGAGTCTGTTTAACCAAGATGGTGCCTCTGTGGGCAGCTATACTATGGTACATATTCTCAGTAAGATTTCGGAAGTGTGAGTCATCTTTGGGATTTCCTGTGTGATTTGGGAACAGGGGTCCATTGCTTTCGGCAGCTGTAGCTCGTGAGGAAGAGGGTTTCCCCTGTCACCTTTAACCTCTCCTTAGGGTCTCACACAGCGCTTCCGGCTCCTCAGCCAGCGTCAGCCGGGGGTAGTCTGTTCACTCTCACAGCAGAGGAGACTCACAGGGTTACAACCAGTTCTGGTGAAACAAAGACAGTGAAGAAGAGGAGGGGAAAGAGGAATTACTGAAAGGAAGCCTGGCCTGTGATTTTATAACACTGATTATTTCCCCCATGGTTCTAAAGCTTCTTTGAACTACGGCCCCCATCGCTGAAGTGAGAGAATAGCTTCTTAGACTTCTTTGAAAGACAAAAGTATGTAGGTTCTGCTGTTTGTTAAGAAAATAAATTCTGTAACTTTAAAGGAATTTTTTTAAAGTGACTATGAGTTTGGACTCTAAAAGTGGTTGATAAAGGGAAAAAGCAGTGCCCTATTACTGCCCGAAGGAAAATACAGAACCTGTGGCTGTGATGGGAGGCATTATTTTAGGATTCAAGGCAGGCTGGATCAAAGTGAACTGTGTGTGTGTGTGTGTGTGTGTGTGTGTGTGTGCGCGCGCGCGCGCGTGAGCATGGCTCCCTCCAAAGGCAAAGCTGTAAGGCATTTTGACATTGTGAATCAGCGGAGGCAGATCAAAGGATGGAAACATTAATACAAGTCCCTTTATTTTAAAGGCAGGTTTGCTTTGGCTAAAATCAAAATGAAGATAGAACTCTGGTGCTGAGGAGAGACGCTCTTTCTGGGTAGTTGCCAACTTTGTGCTTATGACGGGGAAATTTGCAGTGAGGAAAAAAGGACAGACTTCCATTGTGAAACCTAGAGTGGATGGGACTGCAGAAATCATCCAGTACTCCTTTCCCTGCTTGATGAGGAAACGGGGCCTCTTGAGCAAAGGCATAGCAACACAGCTGTCAGTGCAGAGGTGGTTTAGAACTCCGTGCCCTTCTCTGGAATCCCTTAAAGTCTGAGCTGATGGGCCACTCACAGGATGCAGGGGCCTTTAGCAAGACACATTTCTTGATAGACTTCTCTACAAGGCAAGTAATCTTTAGTCTCCTCCACACATTTTTTTCAGATACGCCCATGGACAATCCCTTATCTGAATTCCATGCAAGACCGTAATGAAGGTGTTAATTCTGTTTTTGATAAAATTTTGAGCTATAAAGTAAGATACTGTATCACATGAGGTTACATTTCATTGTGATTCTTCTTTTCTGGTGAAAGCACGTGTGCTTTAGAGAGCTTTATGTTTCTTGCTGTAGAACTTGGAATCAGCTGTGGGGTTTAGATATACAGTAGTCCCCCTCTCCTTAGCCACACTTCCAATTTCTGTGGTTTGTTACCCGTGGTCAACGTGCAGTTTGAAAATATTAAATGGAAAATTCCAGAAATAAACAATTCGTAAGTTTTAAACTGCACCCCGTTCTGAGTAGCGCGATGAAATCTCGTGCCATCCTGCTGTGCCCCGCCGGGACGTGACTCTTCCCTTTGTCCAGTGTATCTACCGTGTATACACTTCCCCTTCCCTGCCTGGGGGCCACTTAGTAGCCATCTCGGAGGTTATTAGATCAACTCTCGCGGTATCACAGTGCTTGTGTCAAGTAACCCTGTTTTACTTGATAATGGCCCCGAAGCATAAGAGTACTGATGCTGGCAATTCGGATATGCCAAAGAGAAGACATAAAGTGCTTCCCTCAAGTGGAAAGGTATATGTGTATAGGAAAAAAACATCGCGTACATAGGGTTCAGGACTATATGTGGTTTCAGACATCCACTGGGGGTCTTGGAACACATCCCCCATGGATAAGTGGGAACTACGGTATTTCTTTAAACATTGGGCATTAGGGCCTTGATCAATATTGTAACCGTCCTTGTATTATTGTTTCTATGAGAAATTGAGTTCCCTTCCCAAGAAAAGAATGCAATCTGTGTCAATGTGGTTAACAGTGATCTGATGAATGTATCAGACATGGCATTCATTCATTCGTCATGTGCTGCGTGGGTGATGAGCGAGGCAAAGTCCTTGCTCTCGTGTAGTTTTCATTCTGGTGAGAGGAAGACAGTAACGTCTGGCATTGATTCTAATGCGCATTGAAGAAAAATAGGGCAACGGATGGAAGGACTGGGGGAGAGGGTTATTTCATAAAGGCTCATCAAGTAGTCAAGGGAGGCCTCTGTGTGGACGTGAGCTGTCAGCAGAGCGCAGAATGAAGTGAGAGAGTGAGTTTTGAGAAGATCTGAAGGTAGACCTCTATTGAAGGCAGAAAAGCAGGCCACTGCAACCACTGCAAAGGCTCTGAGGTAGGAGTAAACTTGGTGTGATTGGAGAAACAACAAGCACTAAAGTGGAGGGTGAGGCACAGCATGAGAGCAGGCGCATTTGGAGCAGCAGGCAGGGCTGGGTGAGGTAGGGCCTAGTAGGCCATGGTAAGGGGTTTGGCTTTTATCCCGTGTAAAATGGGCGGTCATTGGAGGGTGTTCAGTAAGGGGGGCGTGTCATGATCTGAGTGCTGCGTGGAGAACTGACCGTAGGGAAACAAGTGTAGAAGTAGGAAGGCAGTTAGGAGACTGCAGTGGTCTAAGAGCATGATGCTGGTGGCTTGGATGGCTGGTGGCGTGGAGGTGGCGAGGAGTGATCAGACTGAAGGTGGAGCCAATGGGAGTTGCTGATGGATTTGAGTGGAGTGAGAAGGTGAACGAGAAAGAGAATGAAGCCTGAGCGTTTGGATGGATGATGGAGCCTTTTGCCTGGGTGGGAAGTGCTACAGGAGGAACACATTTGGCTGGAGAAAACTGAGCAATCTAGTTAGATAAACCAGGGGAGATGTGAAGTAGGCAGTTGGAAGTAAAATTCTGGAGGTTGGCAGAGAAGTTGGGAGGGGAAGTGTGTTTGGGAGCCTCTAGCCTCTAGATGATACATAAACGCATGGGACTGGATTTGATCCCAGGAGTGAGCACCCCAATCATTTAGAGACCAGGAAGAAAAAAGGAAGAAAAAGAATAGAGTGCCGCAGCCCAGAAACGCAGAGAAGAAAGTCTTTCCAGAAGGAGGGGGTGATTATCTGTGCCAATGCAGCTGAGATGATCTAAATGCATTATCGTGTCCTCTCGATGATTTCTAACGTGCTCGTGGGCTTTGTCTTCCCTCGTTACACTGGAACTCACTGAAGCCAGGGATTCTTTCTTCTGCTTGCACGTGGAGCCACTCCAAGCTGTGATTTAACTGCCTACCGCAAAGCTCTGCTATGTGGAGGTTGAGGCCCGAGGGGACACTTCCTTGTAGGAGTTGTCCATCACTGGGGCTGTGGGGACAGATGAGGAAGGGGCAGGACCAGTCCCACTCTAGGCAAAGAGCATAGTGATGTCCCAAGTCTGAGTAGAAAGGGTTGGGTGGCAGAGGAGAAGACAAATGGGAGGAGCAGGAAGGAAAGACAGAAGTGTCAGAGTCCTGATTTAGGGCACTATTAGCCCCTTAAAGGTAGTCTTCCAGCACCCACCTGAGGAAGGAGGGCACTGAGGAATCAGTCTGAGCTCTTCGAATGGTCATTGACGGTTGCAGCATTTGGATTCTCTGCCTTCCATCTCTGCAAAGTATATATAACCTCTGCTGGGGCTGAAGAACGAGGGAGGAGCCCCTCACAGCTTCCCTTGGAGGTACCTGACCCAGAACTGCCCAGAACTAGTTAAGGTCCTGACCAAGAGCAGAGTCCCCGGTGTCTGTGGAGTAGATCCCTGGGCGGTGCTTCAGGACAGTCATGGCCTCTTCCCTTGGCTGGGTTCCATTGATCTTTATCTGTGGGTGTGGGAGGAGTACCCAGGCCTGAAGCTTTCATGTTCACATAGTTTTATGTTAACTGGGGCAGTGTCTGTGGAGGAACAGCTTCAAAGACCCCTAAGGGCTGGGAGTTCATCTGCGTAGGGAGAGACACGAGTTTTCTGGCAATTGGGAGTCTGGGATAGCCTTTGGATCCTTTCCTGTCTCTTCCACAGACATGGTGAAACTAGGGGACCTGTAGGAGTGTAGGAAAGCATAGGGACAGTCTCTGGTGGGGGCACTGTGAGAGGTCTGAAGAGCTGGGACACCATCTTGAGGAGGGAGGACCAGGAGTTGCGAGCCCTCTACCCCCCAAGGTTGACGCTGGGTGTGGGACGCGGGCGGACCCCAGCCCCGCAGAGTTTAGGCTGGTAATAAGCCTGCAAGCCAAGGGTCCGTCCCCTGGAGTTGTCCTGGGAACCTCATTACTAAACTGTTCCAGGCAATCCCTGATCAGGGCCAGATAAAGCCCAAGCGTACTGCTAAAGCTATGTGAACATAAAAGCTGTTTTTATTCATTTGACATCCATTAAAGCCATCGCAAATTAGTTCTTTTTCAAAAGAAAGAAAACTGTGCCACAGTTCTGCAAGTAACTTACGGCCAGATGTTGAGGTCTTAGAGTACCCTGTCATGCTTAAAAATACTGTAAGAAATCTTTAGACAGTAAAATCTAAAAATAAAGCCCCCTAAATTAAAAAGATGAATAAGAGGAAAGCATTTTTGTTCAAGAGATTTATTGGCTTATTTATTTTTGAAAAGAATCATAAGTTATAACTTAATACCAGATTCTAGCGATCTAGATATACCCAGTTTCGTAGTGGAGAGGGAGGGTAATTATAAAATGCAAGAAAGTACCCAAGGGAGAAAAACTATCATCGGTAGCTTAGCTGAATAGTCAGTGGGTACCTGCAAGCTAGACTTTATCGTGCGCATGAATCCTTGATCTGAAAATGAGTGCAGTGGAAGTGCTGCTGGCAGGGACAGTGGTAAAGGTCACATTCCACTAACTCATGGTGTCTGAGGAAGATTTGGAACCACTGACAGCTTCCATGTTTACCAGCCTCCCACTAAGCTGCCTGGGGCAAGTTGCAATGATATCTCATAACATTATCCCTCACGGTGTTTCTTTCTTTCGTAGTGTCTGAGGTGAGTCTGGAGCACAGCCATGGCACTATTTGTGCTTTCTGCTCCCATTCATACAGCTGCCTTCTCAGATCTCAGCTTGCTCCGGGTTATAGCTTTCATGGTTCTAGGTCAGATTTCCCAGAAGAACATGGACGTTCTTCTTACCTCTCCTACTTACACCAGCTGGAGTCCTGCGGACTTTTGGCTCTGTCCTATCCATCACGTTGTGCATCCCCACCTTTTGGGAGGGGGTGGGAGTGGTTTGTATGAAAGGCCCCCTCAGTGCTCTCAGTGAAGGGTGAGGAGAGAGTGAAGAGCACCCTAGGACGTTGAGAGAACTTACAGTTCTCACAAATCGAATGAAGGTGGACGCTTGTCGTGAGCTTTATACAAGAGAAACCCAGTGTGTGATACTGTGGGTGAGAATCTAGATTTAGACAGAGGGTCTATTTGGTCTGTAGAATGGGAGGAAAGACTGGTCTATGCATCTCAGACAAGGGAACTTGAAAGGGGGACCTTCAAGTTCAAAAGATGTCTTCCCCTAAAAGAAGTTTTAGAAGGACTTCAAATGAATGGAACTTTTGATGAAATCAAGAAAATGAAAATCAACATGAATAAATAAGGAAATAAGGAGAAATCCTTCACTTAGAATTTTTTAAAAATCAGCTAAATATGGACAGAATGTGATGGGGTTGATGATAGTTTAAGAGGAAGATGGGAGGGGAGTTTATTTTGCCACCATCTCTTCTCTAAAGTGTTATTAATAACTGTGGCAGGTCTGAGATTTCACCTACTTGCCAGCTAACGAGTTAGCCTGCCATAGTTTCATGACTGCTGGCAGAAGATGAGACCCATGGGTTAGGGACAAAGGAGTTTCTGATTCACAGCGATAACAGTGACCAGGGCATCAGCACTTTCTCCCACGGGTTCTATGAGCTCCAGTATTCATAAGGTGACATAGAAGTTCAGGTGGCACCTGCAAACACAGTGGCGAGAAATCCTGAGCATAGGAGACTCAAATCTTTTATAATGGGCAGTAAACGTGCCTGCGCTTTGCTCCAAGAGGAGACCCTACCTCTCTCTTCCGAGGTGGTTTATGATACAGATGTTCTTGAAAAGATAGTCTAGAACAAAGGCAGTCAGTGCCTGTATTTGCAAGATGTGCAGAACTGCCAGACACCCCTGGAGAACGGCTCCCAGCTGGGCATCAATACCAAGGGAATGGAAGCTAATGTTTTTTGCCTCCTTGTTAGGCACCAACCCCTGACCAGGAGACTTCTCATTCCTTACCTCCTCAAAGCTCATGGGTGGTGGTGGTGTTTATCAGTAAGGAAACTGGTGAGTAATGAAACTGGAATATCCAGCTGCAGAATTTGTGTAGGTATTACATACTTATATGCTAAGTGTTGTGCTAAAAATGAGGTGCTCATCAGATGCCAGGCACAGTTCTAAGAGTTCTCTATGAATTATGTAATTCTCATAACGAAGATGGTCAGGTGCTGCGTAGGAAACTGAGGCACACACAGTGAGCGATGGGGTTGGGATCCAAACCTGCACATTTAACCACTGTGCTCCTGTGTGCTTTCTCAGTCCTCAGGATCACACCAAGGGCGTCACGATGAAACGCGTGTGACCAGAGGATGTGGAAGGGTTTGGTTGAGGGGCCAAGTGTGTTTTGTCTGCAGAAGGATAAAGGATAAATGATGACTGCCTTCAAATATTTGTAGGCATGTCTTATAGAAAAATAGTTTGTAGGACCCCAGGGAGCAGAATGGGTCCAGTGAGAGGGAGGTCCATCCGGGCTCAGCCCAGGACGGAATGGGCTGCGTGTGAGGGTTGGGGCTTCCTCTTGCAGGATTTTCTGGGTGACTGCCTTTTGGGATGCCCGGGGCTGGGATCCGTCAAAGGCACCACAAAATACCCCTCTGTGTCTCCTCTTTACAGAAGCTGGACGATGGAGGACGATGGCCCTAACGCGGTACTCTAGACTTTTCCTAAGAGAGCAGAGCCTGCTGAACACATTGACCCAAACTCCCATGCCATCCCTTCCTGTCCCCTCTCTGACAATTCTCTACTGTCAGACATGCCAAGAGAGGGATCCTGCATGAGTGAGGGTGGTGTCCTAACCGTGGGGCACCTGGCCCACCCTGATGGGGCCGGAGGAATTCATCTCAGCTGCACCCCGAGTCCTGCAGCTCCTGGTATGCTGCTCGGTCTCACCAAGGGACCTTCCAGGATCTCGGCTCCGTCTTGCCTCCAACCCTGATGGGTTGGGTTCTGCCCCTGCCGCCAGCCTGGAATCACCAGCCTCAGGGCTTGCCAGACCCTGGCAATTGTTCACACGCATACCAGGCTCTCTGTTGCCCGGTTGTTGACAGAGCAGGATTCCTCTACTGGGTGGGAAGTAGAATTAGACGATCTCTACGCTCTCCTAACTGTATCTGTGGTTCTGTGATTCACGCCTTCCTTGTCAATAGCTCGTACTTTAAAAAGAAGTGGGAACACGTGGTCGGGCCCAGCACGGCTCTGTAAGGACCTAGCTATAGCCCATGGTGAGTCCCCAGGTCTTGGGCAGCTCCATTCCCGAGCAGAGCAGATCTGGACCAGATGCAGGTCCGGGGGGGGGAACCCTGGGCAGGTGGGGAAAGGAATTTGGGGAGATGATGAGGAATAGGAGTGGTGGCAACCGGTTTAATGGCATCTGTTTCACTCAGCCAGAAACATCTAACATTGGAAGCTAGAGACTCCCTAAATGTGGTCTCAATTAGTCTATGCATATCTTTAAAATAATTACATTCTCATCAAAGGGGTTTTTAGAGAGTGATGTTTAACTCAAAGTAAAGGGCAGGATTAGGATCTGATCCTGAAATAATGCCTCTGCTATCCCAGATGTCCGAAGTACTAAAAATATACTTAAAACTCTGAGGAATTCTTGGTTTATTGGACCCATCTCCTTTCTCTCTCAGCCTCCCTCCAGAAAGTGAGAGAGTGAAGAAGTGAGCCAAAAATCTTTAATTATCCAGTCTGCTGACATTATTTTATCTGCACCACGGATATTAAATCTATACAGCATTCCATTTCAATCACAGAGCTAAAAGCAACCTCTGCAAATTTGGGCCTTTGTTCTTCTGCTGGTTGTGGCCAGCGTTGTTTTTCTGTCCTGCCCCATCTCCCTCAGACTTCTTCAATTCCACAGCTCTCTATGGCACCGGAAGTTACCTGTCTGTGGAATGCACATACTTCTGGGAAGTCCCTGAACTGTGTGGGTTTATCCCCAATTGTGCACCCTTCAACTTATCTGGGCCTTGTATGGTTGAGTTCTGGCATGTGCCCAGCGTTGGAGAAACCTGGGTTTGCCCAATTTCTGTCATTGACATAAATGAAATCTTCTCATTTCTATCATTGACACCAGTGGAGAAGGAAGAGAAAATCTGGCTAGTTTGGTTTTTTTCTTCCTTCCTGTACGAATTTCATTTTCCCTGTTATATCTTTAACTTTTCTGACCAAATGACTCTTCAATGTCAGTTGGGTTCTCTGGGCTGTGACCGTTCCCCTGGTTTAATGTTGACACAATCACCTCTTAGCCGGTTTATGTAGCACCCAATCGATGCTGCTGTCATTGCTACAACTAGGTTCATTGATTGCGGGCTTCTGAAGTGCCACGCGCTGTGCTAAGGGCTTCAGTCGTCATAGCCTCTTGAGGCAGGTGCTATTCCCACCCTCCCCGTCTGACAGATGCAGGCTAAGAATCTGCTGACGGTCCCACAGCAGAGCTGGGATTGGAAACCAGGAGCCTGGGGCCTCCTTACAGTCCATAGGCTCCTGCTGTGCACACACGTGTCCCCACTAACCCTCCGGAAAGTGCTGGTGTCTTTATAAAACGCTGTCCTCAGAAAGTATGTATTGAGAATGGACCGTGCGGGACACTCCGCCTGGAGATGGAAAGACGTGCAAACCGGAGTCGCCCCGCAGGGCACTGCCGCTGAGGAGACAAAGCTGACCCAGTCAGAGCTTCGGCTCTGGGTAGGGGCACTGTTTCCCGTCTGTCTGAGCCTATGGATAGTGGCACTATTGTCTTAGAAATGCCTGGGGACGCTCAGCTGGCCCTACTCCTGGTGGAGAGCCCGCACAGCCATCCCCACGTTGTGGCTGGACGGGCTCCTGTAGTTCTTACTAAGATTGCACCATCCATCAGTCCATTAACAACCACCCATCCAAGCAACAACCAACCATCGGGAAACTTAGAAAATACTGTGTTTATTACTCACAGGTCCTGGAAAGCACAGTGCATGCCCAGGGCCACACAGGGAGGTCATGGGTGGAGGGAGGGAGAGAGAGAGGAGGGAGGGGGTGGGGAGAGAGAGACAGAGACAGAGAGAGAGAGAGAGAGAGAGAGAGTATGATCCCGTGGACCTGGGTTCTGCTTCTATTGGTATCAAGGGTGGGGTGCCTAGGCTTTCACGGGTTCACTGTCTATTGGTGAATTTAAAACAGCGGGAATTAAAGTGCAGGAAGGGGAAAGCAGGTGGTCAAATGGTCACTTATCTAAGTCAGCCAGATCACTCTAAAGACTGGGAACTTCATGGGTGAGGTGGCCTGGGTCTGTATCTAGTTCTGAGCTTGGCAATGTGTTTATTCAGGATGGATGTCTCTGAAGTAGATGCGTTGGCAATCAGAAGCTTAACATCAGGCATTTATATTACAATAAAAAAGCTCATGGTCAGGTCTCACACCTCAGGTACCTGTTGTGTTCATTCCTGTGTCTCCCCTGCTGGCATCTGGCATAGCACCTGGCAAGTAGTGAGCTCTCAAAAAATACGTGATGAATGAACGACTTACTATTTAAACAAAGCTGTGACATTTTTACAAAGAAAAATACATTCGAATTTACATTAGAAAAATACATTAGAAAGAATACATTAATTCCAAAAAAGTATGGACATAACCTGAGATTAAAGCACCGCTTCTTACACCACATACATTGAACTATATGGAAAACTCCACGCATCGTCCTTAGTTTTTGTATTTTATCATGGATTGATGGGAACTTAGTCCTGGATGGGCGCTTGGGAACCTGTGTCATAGATCCTGCTGGCCAGGCCTTAGAGAAGAGGGGATCTTAAGTCAAGAGTAGGATTCAGCTGGTTGGCAAAGACTGTCAGAGACATTCCAGAGCTGCCCCACTGGTAGGACTATATAGGAGAGGGCAGCAGGCCTCATGTTGTTCGTGCTTGATAACAACAGTTGTTTTGAACTTCATGACTCGTTGGGGTTGGATCCTTTCCTGTCTTGCTCAATATTTGCCTCACTTCCCAAACCTTGTCTAACTTGGTTGGATATTTAAGTACACATCCCTTCAAACTGTGCAGAAGTTCCAGACCTGGCCCTTGTCTGAGACCTAGCACCACATCAAGGAGTTCAAGCTCAGACTTGGGCTGAGGAAGAAGAGTAAAATATTTGGGGAGCCATGAGTTGGCCCCAGGTGGTAGGCTGACAGAAATCAAGACCCAGAGCTATAAAAATTCTATGTACTTTGACTCAGTATTCAAAATTCTTGAAATATATGTATCTTGGAAATAATCTAGAATGAAGGAAAAGTTATATATGAGGTATGAGAATTAAGTTCGTGAACTTGTTGCAACAATGTTGCTAACCTTTTTTGATATCAGAGGGATTATTCATTATGAATTTGTACCAACTGGACAAACAGTTAACCAGGTTTACCATTTGGAAGTGCTGGAAAGGCTGCGTGAAAAAGACGACCTGAACTTTTCGCCAACAATTCATGGCTCTTGCATCACAATAATGCACCAGCTCACATAGCACTGTCTGTGAGGGAGTTTGTAGCCAGTAAACAAATAAATGTATTGGAACACCCTCCCTACTCACCTGATCTGGCCCCTAGTGGCTTCTTTCTTTACCCGAAGATAAAGGAAATATTGAAAGGAAGACATTTTGATGACATTCAGGACATCAAGGGGAATATGACAGCTCTGATGGCCATTCCAGAAAAAGAGTTCCAAAATTGCTTTGAAGGGTGGACTAGGCACTGGCATCAGTGCAGAGCTTCCCAAAGGGAGTACTTCGAAGGTGACCGTAGTGATATTCAGCAGTGAGGTATGGAGCACTTTTATTAGGATGAGTTTGTGAACTTACTTGTCCAACCTTGCACATGAAACTGTAACTTATGATGTTTTAGTGGAATTGGAAGCCACCTAAATAGTAAATAACAGGGACACAATTGAGTAAATTATGATTCATCCACTTGACTGAATATTATAGAGTCACTATATTGGAAGTAAGAGCACTTCCAAATGGACTTACGAAGAATGTACCACGATTAGGAAAAATTTGTGATTTAGCTTGAAGAAAAGTATGAAAATAAAGACAATGATAATGTGTATATATAATTTTCTTTTTAAAAAGTATACATATAGAAAAAGACTAGAAAAAATATAGAAAAGATAGTATTTATGTTAGGAAAAATACTCATTTTTGACCTACTCACAACCAGACTTTCAACAAATACAGAGGGTGCCAAAAAAATGTATACATATTTTAAGAAAGGAAAACTATATTAAAATTGTAATACTCAATATATACCGATAACAAAAGATGAATACAAGTCACGTTTGCCTTCTGCAATCACAAGAGATGCTCAAAGCGGTTACCACTTTACTCAAAGTGGTTACTTCTGATAACGGCGAACTACTGCTCAAGCAATGTTGACCAAAGTGTCCACTTGTGTACATTTTTTGGTACCCCTGGTATTGTTTATGAACAATGACAAAATAGGACGGAACAGGGAACTGGAGTGAGTTCAAAGTTCATGCAAAGAATCAACAAGCAAGACACTGTTTAGGAAAAGAGCAAGGCCACGCATGAGAACATGTCCAGATCTAACCCAGTGTGTAAAATAACAGTTCCCTGGACTGAAGTACGAGCTTGGCCAGAATAGGCTGAATGTGGCCAGGGAAGACATCTTTGAAGTCACGTCTCATGTTTAGCACTGGGGAGACTGTGGAAGTGCTTACGGTGGCCTTGTATACACCTGGCCCCTCTGGACAGTCCCAGTGTAAATATTAATAGTGCCCTTCATTCTCAGAAGAGTCCTGGCATGGATAATATGTCATGTGGTCACTCTAGTTATTGAAGAGGAGGAAGGAGGACATTCTAGGTTGAGGACATTTGTTCTGCTGCTTGCCTCTGGCACTTAAGAGCTGGTGAATTGAGATTCCCTGCGGCTGAGGTAGGCCCAGCAGGATGGAGAAGTGGCCCAGGTGTGACATGTGACTAGAGCTCTGCTTCCCGATTAGTTACAGGATAATCAAGGTGGTTATTCCCAAGCTGCCCCGTGTGTGGCTAGAATTCGTATTTCACTCTGACCCAGGAGCTCCTCTTTCCCTTGCCTCCTTCCTCACCGATCCCACAAGTCTAGTACATAACCGTTAGCATTTTCAGTGAGCAGAAGCAGTACAAGTAATTTACCGGCTGAGTCTTCCCCCTATTTGTGTTCCTGGGAGCATTGCTCCCTAGAGAAGTTCTTGACTTTTAATAGAAAAGCCCATGCATGGCTAGTGCAGAAATAAGTTCAAAGGGTACAAGGCGATAACTCAAAGCAGATAGGGGCTTGGCCTGGGTGGGCTCTCTTTACTTCTTGGTGTCTGCCCTTTGTTCTTTCGGCTCTGTCAGGGCTGGCTTGTTGGAAACCCTGTTACTGAGCAGAGCACCACGCTGACCGTGTGTGAATCAGCCTGGGAGCTGAGCCCAGTTCAGCTTGTAAGAAAAGTGGGATGGGATTGTGGAGGAGGCCCACGGTCCTGTGTCCACGGAGCATTGGTCTGACCCGGCATGCCCCAAGACACCTGTCTAGACCTCATGGGGCCAAGAGAGAGGAGGCACGCGACCTTCTTCAGGCAGCGTCACCTTACAGTCTTAGCTCAGAGGGGGTTTCAGTCAGCAGAGAAGCCAAGCAAAGGTAATCCTGAGCAAACAGGTACGTGCTTCCAGGATTGCCGCAGCGAAGGGACAGCTAGACATTTTGTAGTTGTTTTGTCCTGTTGTTTGGTTGAGGGACATAGGTGGCGAGTATGAGAGCAAGATCTCTTCAGCTTTTCCTGGACTTTAGCAAGAAATTGCCTTCTGGCCCCTGGATACTATTTTAACTCTGTAGTTAAAACGTAAAAGGAAAAGCATTGCCTCACTTAAGAGAGACGGCTCGCTGTGTTGGAGGCCAGGCCATACAAAGGCTGCCAGGAACCTGGTAGCCGAGGGAGGATACCTGAGCAAGTATGCCCGTAGGCCAAATCGCAGCTTCCTACGGTGGTTCGCTGGGGCACGTTCACCTTTTCATGGGGGAGAAAGTACCATTGTGAAGACTTACACTGAACAGTGTAAGCAAGACAGTTCTGACCTTTCCCTCATTTCATTTGAGCCGCCACAGGGAACAGGTGCTGTCAGTAGTGAGGTCCAGTTTTTCACCTGGACCCAGAAACCGAGAGGGACAGGCCCTGAGGGAGACGGCACCCAGCCCTGAGTAGTAGGTGTCGGGGAGCAGCGCTGAGGGCAAGACGTCTTCACTGTAATGTTAAATCTCCCCACATCAGACCCTGGACTCTGGGAGGTCCCAGGCTTTCTCTAAGAAAAGTCCTATCTCCGCTGATGACTGAAACACCAGAGTGAGAGAAAAACTGATTCATGGCGTTAAACGTTAATAATAAAAGCTCCAGATGACAGCATTTTGATCAATGTTCTGTGACTGTGAGAAATGGGAGTTAGTAATCAGAAGCGCGTTGTTAATTTAATAGATGTACTCGGTGTAGATAAGCACATTCGGTACTCTTTTGGGTCTTTTTGGGTCGAATCACCCACACCTGGAGAGGCCTAGCTGGCTGGCCGCTGTGCCACAGGACAGAAGCTTATCTACGTCACCCAGGAGATGTTCTGACGACTGGAATGGCCGTTTCAGAGCTTTGCAGCGATGGTGAACAACACACTTCCCTTCAGAGTCCGGGCCCATCTAGTTACTGTGGGGGAGAACGGACATTTAACATCCAGTCAGGGCTGGGACCACGCTGCCCTGCGGGCTGAATGCCAGGAAAGGGACTGCTGCCTTTGTGTCGGCTGAGTGTCCTGAGCCGGGTGCAGAATTGCCAGGCTCAGGAGGGGAACAACATGAAGGGCTGAAGGGCCCGTGAACAGGCCAGTGCCCCGCGATGGTTTTGCTTTCCAACCTCACTTCCCTGGCCCCTGGGGTTCTGTTCTCTTTTGTAATCTGGCCTCTGCAAGAAGATTCTAAGTCCCCTATCCTCAAGGGGACAACTCCCCTGGCCAGTTGTGAGCCCAGCCCATACTGGGGTGGCCCACTGACCTTCTGGCTGGCCTGCATTTCCTCTCCAGTGGCTGGTGGAGCCTCCTGTGGGGGAAGTCTTTCCTGCTGTGTGCCAGTGACCCCCTTTTCTGAGAGAGAGTTGGGAGGGACACGTGCCGTCTCCTTCCCACTGGGAATCAGTTGAACTGACACATCTGAGCCCGGGTTCCTCTCTCTGGAGGGTCAGTCACACTTCACTGTGTTCCAGCTGATGTACTGTCAACCCAGGCCTGATATTGGGGCCAGAGAGGCCCCCACTCCCCAGACACCAGACCCCAGGAGGCCCCGTCCACCTGTGGAGCTGCAGGTGGGACTCTTCACCCAGGTACTGGCCACTTCAGCTGGGAAAGAAAAGCGGGGGAAGGTGTGTGAGGGCAATAGCGGGTGAAGGAGGGCGAGCATAGGAGCAGGTGGAGACCCCCGGCAGAGCGGGGTCCAGACGTAAGGGGTGCGCCCGCATTCTTCCTGTAGCGCTTATGTCATTCTATTGGGAGGCTGTGGTGGCCCCACCTTAACCTCTCCCCTTATTTGTGCTGGCAGGGTCCTTGAAGGTGCTCAGTAAACACACAGGGATGGGTATGTGGACAGACTGCATTCTGGTCCTTCGGCTGAGTTCTTCCTGCTCTGCTGGGACGACAGATTTGGTAAACCTGACCTGATTGGCCTAGGTGATCACTATGGGAATGTAAGATAGTGCAAATATTCTAAGTAGTCCAAAGGGCACTGTATCTTCTCAGCATCCTTTTGTCCAGCCATGGAATAGGCCTTTTAGACAAACATCAGTGGCCTAGGAAGTTGGAAGCTGGAAGAAGATTTGTGTAGAGGCGAACCACAGAATGAATGAACTTCTGGAATTTCCTTGCTAAGAGGGATGTGTATGCTTGGTGGCTGTGGCTTTTGGCTACTATTGTATACGTTCTGCTTCCTGGTACACAAGGCTTAGCTAATTTCTAGCAGACTAGCCAATCACTTTAGAACCAGAAGCGACTGGTAATTATCGAATGAGTTTTCCTAGCATGCCCCATCTAGCTACCTGGTGAGAGGTTCCAGGTAGCTTGTCTGAGCTGCCGTAAACTGATACATCCAGGGGGGATGTTAGAGGTTTCCTAACCCCAGAGAGATTAGGACACTTCCCCAGGACCCACTGTTAGCAGATTCTGTCCCTCTGGCCTTTAGCCGGGCCCGTCTGTCTGGGCCTCGGTGTTCTTATCTATAGACGGAGAAGGTGAGCTGAGATTAAGATCCCCTTGTGTTCTGTGGCTGTGTGTAATCTAGTGGCAGAGCCAGCGTAAGACACCAGGACCTTGGACTCACCCACTCGCAGCTCCTCCCTGTGGCACCCTGAACAGTGTAACCTTATTACCAAGGATCTGAAGATGGGAGTCAGACACCTGGGTTCAAAGCCACCTGATAAGACGTAGCTGTTGTTGTTAGCTCTGTGACCTTGGATGTATTGTTCAGCTCCATCTTTAAAGTGAAAATAATGCCTATCTTATACAGTTGCTTTGAAAGACCCTCAGTCCAGTTCTAGCCCCTAGGAAGCATTCAGCAAACGGGTTATTGTTACTAGTAACAGTAGATACTGTGGTTCACAGTCATTTCATTCGTCTGCACCTGAGTTTTCCTTTCTGTGAAACAGGAGGGTTGGATAGAAGCAGTGCTTCTCTGACTTCACCATCCAAAAGGAAAATGGAGAAAGAACATGCGTTCTGGGGGTAGGAGTTTGGGGCTTAACATGAAGCAGCTTGCAGAAAGCATTGCATTCCTTTGACATCCTATAGTCATTGGTAAAATCTACTTATAGTTGTCATTTTACACAATAATGTGAGCGCATTGGATTTAATATAAAAATTCTTCCCCTGAATCTTTGAGTATAGTTGATGTTCCAGGATGAGGTGGCCTCAAGTGTCCCCAAAGGGGCACATAGCTGTACCCCTCCAGGGGTACAGGTGGGATCGCATCATTTCTAAGGGCCCTCTCAGCCGTGGCATTCCAGGTTCCTAGGGTGAGTGAGTCTCCTCTGCAAAGGACCTGAGGGTAGTGCGCAAGAATCCTGAAGGAACCTCGGAGAGGCAGGCTCCCCGGGGCCCCTGCCCCTGGTGGGACTGGGAAGTGCTAGGTGGGGGTGCAACCAGAAAAAGGGAGGGAGATGACGCAGCCCCTTGGAGTGAAGAATGAAGAAGTCTGGAGGAGGAGCGGGGCTGTGTCTGAGCCTGACTTTTGGCCCTTGGGCTGCTAAACCTGGCTGGGTTGGGTTGGCAGCCCTCCACCACCCCAAGTAAGTTCCAGGAAACATTAAGCCATTGTTTCTCATCAGCCTCCAGCTGTCCTGGGAATGGGCCCTGATCCTGATATCATGGGAGGACAGGTGAGGGCAAGGGGTGAACTACATGTGGAAACACAGGGCTTGTCACACAGCCAGGGCATCCTCCCGGCAGTTCTAATACAGCATCCAAGACCGAGGTCTGGGCGTGTGCCCAGCCTGTGGAAGCAGACTCGAGGGGAGCCTGGAGAAGAGCAGCAAGCTTCGGGGGGAGAACACAGAGATCTGTGGCCTGTGAATGGAAGATATAGCATCTCCCTGTGTGGGGAGCATTAGGTCTATTGATGGTGGTGTCAGCCCTGCATACATTTGCTGGGGATGACCCAGTATGCACGGTCTCCCTCCCAGGCATGAGCGATGGAAATGAAGTCATCCATTTGTTTAGGACAGACAAGGGGCTTTCCCTGGGCTAGGGATTGACTACATTAGTCAAATTTGTACCCATCAGTTATCATTCCAGGAAAATCTAAGAGAATATCAACACAGTTGTTATGCTGGAAGTTTCCTGTTGGGCATGGTATTTATTATAAGATTTAACATATCTTGCTAAATCGTTCCTGAATATGTTGTCAAATTGAGCCAGGATTTGGAGTAAGAAAGACTGGATTCTAGTTCTACTTTATTAGCTGTGTGACTTCAGGCAAGTCACTTGGTCCCTGAGCCTCAGATTTCCCGTCAATCAAATGAGGTTATAATACATCTCAATATGTCATGAAGTTGAAGTACAATTTTGATTCGGAAAACATTTCCTAAGTTGTCAGTAGCTCGATGTTAATTTTAAATAAAAAACCTTCAGTAGCATTCTCTAAGACCATCGCTCTCCTGTAGGCCATCCATAACCTAGTCTCAATCAATTTGATGTCTGTCGCTCAAAACTCCTCCCAGCCCATCCCTTCCCCAGACGAGGCTCCATCTCCCCACCCCACCCCAACTCAGCTCTGTATAGCAGGGCTCAACCGCTTAGGTGGTCCTGACCTTTCCTTGTACCTTGCAGGCTTCAGAGATTCCCTGCCACCGTCTTTGAGGATACATAGGTCCACTCTGCGTCCATTTCCTCATCTGTATAATAACTAAATATAGGTGATTTAGGTCCCCTTCCAGAGCCCACATTCTGTGATCCAGCCATATCCCACTGTGCTAACAGTAAGCCAGAATTTGGGAGGGTGAGAGCAGTGCCTATTGTCTAATGTCAAGTAACTGATAAAAAGAAGTCAACATAAGAACGTGAATTAGTAATCTCCTCTTCGTGATAGATAGGGCGATATTTGCAGCAATATTTAAATAAACTAGGACGTCTGAGTGAAATGTGGTAACTCTGATTCTTCATCATCATTGACTGTTATCAGAGGGTTACCATGTGTTGAGTGCGTGCTGCGTGCCAGGGTTGTTAGAAATGGCGTGTTACAATTACAATATATTGGGTATTCTGAGTATCTACTTTGTGTTAGATGTTTGAAGTTGCCTCTAATCTCCACAGAGCCCTACAAAGCAGATTTACAGATGGGAAAATTAAGGTTTAAAGAGATTAAGTAAGTCACCCAAGGTCATCCGGCTACTAAGTGGCAGAGGCAGGTTCACATCCAGGCACGTCTGACTACAAAGCCTGTGATAAGATCTCTCACTGAAGTCCACCGGCTCGCCATCGCCACCTAGTTTATTCTTAGATTGTCAATGTATTGCCACGAGTGTCCTAGGTAGGATTGGTGGTTACCCCAGCTGTGTTCTTGATACAATCCTGGGCTTGACCCTAGAGTGGGGATTGGTCCTCTCTCTCTCCCTAGCTGAGGTGGCCAACCTGGAAATTGCATGGGCAAACCCCACCTGGGAAAATTGCATGTGAAAAACCACCTGGATTTAGGACCCTGCCTTCTCCAGCATGTTGGAGACACCCAGTGTCGGCTCCCTCCTCATTGCCCTTCTCTGTGTGCCTGCCCTCCTGTCTCAGTGCTAATAACCAAGAGTGGAAGGAAAACTAGACATCTATGTTTTCCAGGCCTTTGGCTTTTGCCAGAGGAGACAGATTGTGTTGGTGGGAGTAGTTAGAAAACAACTACAAACTCGAATTTCACATCCGGGAGCCTGTAGGAGTTGGTGAATCCGGTTGGCTGTGCCTCCTTTTCCTGTGCTGTGTCACAGGAGGGAGGATTTGCAAAAGTAGCTTCAGGCTTCTCCGTAAGGGAAGCTCGAGCGAGTGAGCCGTGGACATGCTAGAGCCAGATGGGTGCGGGCCGCTGCCTCGGGCCCCAGGAGGCCCCGCAGGAGCTGTGGTCACTTGTGGCTGGAGACAGCGCACGCTCAGCCTTGGTTCCTGAGGGCACTCACATCTCCGCAGCCCCTCTCGTCCATCCGCAGTGCTTCCCACTCCTCTCTGTGGAAGACACTGTTCCAGCCAGATGCCTGAGGCTCTCGTATGGAAAGGCAGCACTCCCACGGAAGTGTCCTCCTCATTCTCTCCTCCAATCATCCAGGTGTTATTCCAGCACAGAGCTAATGTTTTCCCGGGAGAAACAGGCCATGGGAAGCTGGCGTCATCTTCCCTAAATCACATGGAGAGGAGCAGGGGCCACGCTGAGCAGCCAGGCCTGCGAGAGCTTTGCTCACAGTTCACCTGCATCCGCTTTCTCAGACTTGAAGGGGCCTCCCAGCACCAGGTCCTCTGGGCCTGTTGCTTCAATTCATCAACATAGGGCCAGCTTTCCCAAAAAACCGAGGGGCAGTGTGTGCTTCAGGGGACTCAAGAAGGGATGGGACATTCCAGTCTCAAGCTAGAGAAGCTGTTCAGAGCCCCCTTCAGGGCAGGGTGTGATCCGCAGAGCGCGAGGTTCACTTCCTCCCTAGTCCTGCTTGTTCAGAACTGTCCTAGGTTTCTCCAAAGACTAGAAGAGGGGCGGGGCACACTGGTGACCCTTCTCTTTACTTCCTCTCCCTCCCCTTTCTAGATCTTTCCTCAGCCCTCTGACACTCCAACATCAGTAGCACCATACCCTGTGGGCTGCCCCAACCCACCCGCTAGCCTTCCTGCCTGCTGCCCCCTACTCGAGACTCATGTTTCTAAATAACTCAAATGACTAAATGTGGGCTGAATTCGGGGAGGGAGAGGAAGAATGAAGTAATAGAAAGAAAAGGAATATATTCCATTTACTGAATGATACGCTCCATTAATTTTGCTATTGATGTTTGTCGCTCTGCTAAGTACATCTTAAGTACTTACTCCAATGCCTGGCACACAGTAAGTGCTCACAAAACAGTAACTATTACTGGTTGTGTCTTTTTCTCCTTTTTCCCCCCTAGGGTTTCTCCTCAGCTCTTTCAGCCCCAGCCCCTTTCTAGACAGACCTGGCAGCTGGCCAGAGGCTGAGCAGCTGAAATAACTGCATAGGTAGGTGCCTGTTACTAGCACTGTCCTAGGCTTCAGGATCGTCCTGGCCTGTGCTGGTATCCTGCAGGTGTTCCGTGAGGACCAGGTGCGCCTGCCGGGTTTGGCTCTCAGGCCTTGAAGCCTTGCATGGTGGGCCCAAAACAGCAGTCTGTGGTAAGGAGGGCTTTGCCTCCTACCTGGTGTCTTGCAGCATCTCATTCCTGCTCTGGGCGTGGCTCCTTCTGCTGGGACCTTTCCTACCTGCCCAGGTGTGCTAAGGAGAGCTGGCAGCAGTCCTGGAGACACAGGTGCGCGAGGGCAGGAAGGGTCCGGAGAGGCCCTTCAGACCATGTGGGAAAGACTAGAGAAGGGAAGGGACTTCCTTCAGGTCACACAGCCGGTTTGGGGTGCAGCCATAGTAAGCACTGGAGTCGCTGAGTCTTCTGTACTGTTTTCCCCTCTGGTGCTGCCTCCTGATTTCTCCCGTGCCGGCCCCTCCTCGGCCAAGGCTGCCTCTATCCTCCGAGCTGACAGAAATCGTAACACAACAGCAGTGTGAACAATAATAGCCACGTGTATTGAGCGCTTCTTCTGTGCCAGTGAGTGGGCTCAGGCTTTTCATTCACCCTGCTGGCCCTCATAGCAACCCTGCAGATGGGCAGGAGGTGGGATGATACTAGCCCCATTTGACAGATGAGTAAGCTAAGGCTTTCAGAGATTGTCGCTTCCCTCAGGCCACATGGTTAGCGGTGAAGAAATGCAGTGTCTGACTGCAGAGCGGTCTGTACCCCGCTGCGGGGCATCGTGGGGGTGTGAGCCACGAGTACTGTTCCCGTGGCTGCGCTGATTTCCCAGGCTCCTGCGAAGTGAGGTGGTGGGGCTGCCCCTACCTCCTCGTCTCGTGGGGTTTCTTTGGTATGGCTTAGCAGACTGGAGGGAGGAGACCTGGTGGTGGAGAAGGGGCTGTGGATAAACACACGTGTGACCCCAAACTTCCATCTGCACGGATGATACCTGATAATAAAATGAGCGAACTTCAGGATTGTTGCTAGACTGTGATACGAACGTGCATTTTGCTAATTTAGTTATCATCGGGGTTTCTGGCTTTGATTTCTTTTTGCCTGTGACTTTTATTGCAGGAAGCTTCTCTCAGCCTGTTCTCATTACATCCCAAATTAAGCAAGAATCCCAACAGGAAGAGAGCAGCTTCAGGAGACCAGGCCGCACTCGTTCACACTGTGTGTGCGGTTTGATTCGATCTGTGTGTGTGTGTGTGTGTGTGTGTGTGTGTGTGTGTGTCCCCTTTTGAGAAAATTTAAAAATAACTTTCTGCCAAAGATGTGGGCACTCTGGATTGTGTTGCTGAGCAGACGTCCTCCTCCCACCCGCGGTCTGCTGCTGTGCTGACGGGGCAGCTCATCTGCCTGCAGAAGCCCGGCCCCTCCTTTCATGTGCTTTCCAAGAGGAAAGGCCCAGGAAGCCATGGGGAGGGAGAGGCTGCCGGGTGCTGAGGCAAGAACTCAGCTGTGGGGACAGAGCGGGCTGGCTTTGCATGATTTTACGTGGGAACCCAGGGACCTGGATAGAGTTGCCAGAAGGAAACCAGAGAGGGTACTCAGGGCAGAGCACCATTATGCCCGTTTCACACACGGGAAGACTGAGAAGTAAAGAGTAGAAAGAATGCATGAGTTACATGGCAGGTTTCGAGCTAGACTGGCACCATGTGTCTACAACCAAATCCCCATGGGCCCCAGAGGGGTAGATATTTTATTACTGTGACTTGTTCCCCTACTGCTTTCCCTACGTCCTCTCTCTAACGTTCATGAGATTCCCTAGCCAACAAAATTAAGTGGCATCATAGTTTGGAAGTGATTTTTTTTTTAGCCCAAAGGTCTATTCATTCATATATTCCACAGATTATCTTTTGAGGACTTACTATGTGCTCCTCAGTATTTGAGGCATTGGGGATATAGTAGTGAGCGAAACACATAGGACCTGTAACCTGCGGGGCGTGCGTTCCAGTGGGGAAAACAAAAGTTGATCCTATAACCAACCACACAGCTCCGTGGCTGCCAGCTGGGATGTGTGGGACAAACACCACAGGAGGGATTCGCTGTGTGCTCCTAGCAAGGGCCGTGGCCTAACTCCCACGGGGCCAGGAGTCCCTGATGAGTGTTTCCAGTCAGCCGTCTTGTACTTGGGCAGTTGTGTAGTTTTTGTTTTTGAGCTAAAGTATAGGCATTCTAAAATTGTTCTTTTAAACATCCTCTCAGGCTCTGGTCCCTTTTGCTGATCTTTCAGGGGGGAATTTAGCATCCAACGTATTAGCTATTCCTACTTGCTTAGTGTAACCCACAGGTTTGATAAATGCACCTTCCGAGATTTTGTCCAAATGATTGTCCTCAGTTCCTTCCGATCTCACATGACTTTCCAGTCCTGTTGCCCACTACCAGGGACCACCGTCTAGGAAGACTTACATTCTATTCGTCTCCATTCCTAGTGATGAACACCATTGATTTTTTTGGATTTATTTCTTCTGTTATTCGCCATTGAAATATTCAGAATATGTACCACCTGCAAGGTCTTCCAGAATCTGGGGTGTATATTATGTTTTGGCCAAGGATTTAATTGACTTAAAGGTGTTCTCTTCATCAGTGTCCGTCTCAGGCTTCAAAGCTCTCTGGTCCACATTTGTCCAACCATTCCCTTTAGAAGAAAACATGGAATCAAATTATGTATTGATTCACCCACTGCCCTACCTGTCCCTCAAAGCTGCATACCACTACTCCTAGAAAACCACTTTTCTCTGTCCATGTATATCTGAAGGAGGACAGAAGTGAGAGCGGATGGTGTGACAGGGAGAGGAGGGACACAGGCTAAAGCAACGGTGCTCGAGGTGTGCCCTGTGCCAAGGTGAGCGTTGCACAGGATGAGAGAGTCCACTGGAACTGTGGACATCCTTGTGTCCCCTGGAGGAAAGGTGCTGGGCTGGGCGTCACCTTGCCACCGCCTTTTAGAGGTATGCCCCAGGGACTGTTCCGGGAGCTCCCCAGGGGTCGGGACCAGGGCCTTTGGATCCTGTGCATGACGGGAACACAGTCTGTAGGACTGGTTCAGACCTCAGCCCAGATTCCCTGAAAAACAATTGCAGCCTGGAGTTCCCCCTTCCATCTGCTCTCTGGGCTTGCCTCCCGTTCAGGGATCATAAATGGGGCTTGCTCAGTTTAAGGAGGAAAAAGCGTGGTCGCTGGAGACAAATATCCCACGAGCCCTGGGTGGTAATCCTAGGCCGGATGTGCCAAGGGGTAAGTTGGGGTTCCAGGCCAGATGTGGGGGTGTGCCCAGCCCCTCCAAAGTCTCAGCACTCTCCTTGACAGCGTCCTCCCTTTACTCCACACTCAGATTGGAATCTGCAACGCTGTAGAAACCCGTAAGCTTCCACCCCTGGTTTCCCCGGGACTCCATTGAGAGCCTCCGCAGCTGGCAGCCAGGGGTTTCAAAGGTCACCCCAGCTGGGCGGATTAAAACAACAGATCTGCCTGACCCAGTGAAGCTGGCTGCCCAGCGGAAGGCAAGTTGCAACATCTGCGAGCAAAATCAAACGCCCTTTAACTTTTTCAGTCAGACCCTGGGCTCAGTGGCCTCCCTGTCTCTCCTTTCCTTTCTTCTTTCTCGGCCGGACCTTGGACAGGAATCTGTGCAGTGCAGTGGTAAAGCGTGGCTGCCCCAGCGACCCGACTCATGTGAGTTCTGCCCAGGGGAAGAGGCCAGGTAAGGCATGGTCCGTTCTCCAGTGTGTGGCCCTGCACCACTGTGTCCCGTGGGTCACAGCACATCAGCCTGGCACAGCCCACAGCTGAGGAGAGGCCTGCGTAGGGATTAGGGGCAATTAGGGAAATTGTCAGGATTTGAATGCACAGCAGAGGATTAAGGGGTGGACAGGGGAGAGTCATTGCCTGGGGCGTTTGCATCTGGGTGGTTTTACTGCAGCTGATGTGTGCTGTGGCAGGTCGCTCACTGCTGAGAGCTAGGCTTCCAGTGCGGAGCCTGCCAGGAGCCCTTTCCTGTAGGGAAGGCAGGGTCTGTCCAGGATGCCCTGCTGCCGGATCAGGTGCTTCAAGACTGCGATCGTTTCAAATGTATGCACTTTCGGGAGGGAACAGGATGACAGCTGGTTTCGATAAACTTGTTCTGCCATAACTTGATCCCTGATTTTTAACCTCTTTTTCTGAGTCTTTTTGCCTCACAGTTGCACTCCGTTTTGGCATAGTTGAAAGTGTTTCTTTCTGGGTTCAAGAGACAATTTAAAGTGCTTCTGATCAAATTAAAGTCAAATTAACTTAGTGCTGCTTTGAATGATCAATATATTCTGTTACTTGTGGAAACAAGTAAGATGTTCAATAAACGTATTTGGACGTGAGCTTTGCCCCAAGTATTGTGTGTGTATGGGTGTGTGTTGGGGTGGGGAGGCCTGCTTCCAGCTCTCAGACCGCTGTTCTTTTTGACCCCACTCCTCCGTTTTTCTCTCTTCGTACTTTTCTGTCCTTCGATCTGGGTGTAACTGGTATTGAACAAAACCCCCTAGTTGGTATGTTTAATTCCAGCCACTGAGCACTGCTCTGCTGCTGAGAAAATATTGCAGAAGTTACCCAGGCCTCTGGTCTTCTCAATGGGAATGTGGTCACCAGGCTGGAAGAGGGATTAGAAGGGAACAAGGATGGTTTGATTTTTTTTTTTTTTTTTGATAGAGCATTCCAAATATGTCAGTAACTATTAATTGGCAGTGTGGACGGAATCTGTTTATTCTGCTGATGGCAGTGGGCGGGGCGATGGGCTGAGCGGAGCTGTTTGGTGTGTCTGGCCCGCCTGGGACGGGGCTCTGGTCCTGCTTGCATGATGGTTAAGTATCTGCCCCCTGCAGCCACCTCGCAGGGGACTGGATGTCTTCTGGCTGTATCGACTTGCCTGTTTGTTCTGTTTCTAACCATAACGCCAGACCTCCCCTAGTGCTGGGTGACTTCTGTCTTCTGTGTTCTTGAGACCAAGGACGTTTCTTTTGATGACAGTCTCTGGGGTCTTCGGGAGGTTTTAGGTGGACCCCAGAAGATCTTGGATCAAGAGGATTTGTAAAGAGGGTCATGAGCCTGATGTCACCATGCGTAGTTTCCGGCTTCCCAGAAAGCAGAGGCAGAAGAGCCTCGTGTCTTCCAAAACCAGGCCTGAGAGTAGGGAGGCGACACGTTCCCTGCCCCCCACCCCTTTTTCTCTCTGCAACTCCTAATACTCCTCTCTGCAATAGCCTCTGCGTATTTCATCCTTTTTACTGGGAATAGCATGAAATGGCTCAGCAGCGTCGTGGGGCCCTCCAGGAAACGCGCAGGGTTTGACTGCAGTCAGACTTCAGTTTGATGTCCACCTCTTAGCTGTGTGACGTCAGACAAGTGCAGTTGGCTTTCTGAGCCCGTGTCCTCATTTGTACAAGGAGCATAGTCAGAACTGCCTTGCAAGGACTGTGGGAACCGAGTGAGATTAGTGCCCAGCATGCTGTGAGGGGCACATTCTCTGCCCATGAAACGGGGCTGGAGAACGGACACGCCAGTCCTTCTTCCCCCCCTTTTTGCGGAATTCTGCCATCTGCCTCCTACCGCTGTTCTGCAGCAATCCCACTCTCCTACCCTTGTCCTAAAGATAATCATGCTGGCCTGGGCGTCTTGCTATCCTTGGTGAAAAGGGTGGGGACACTGGTTTTCCTTTGGGAGCTGAGTGACGATGTTGACAGCTACCACTTACTGAATCACTTTTATGCTGTACTATGTGTTTTGCATACACTCTCATTCAAATCCTCCCTTCAACCTTGCAAGGTTGATATTATCATTCCCATTTTACAGAAAAGGAGACCGAGGCCAAGAGAGTTGCAGTACCTTGCCTGGTTCACAGCAAGAAAGTAGCAATGCCCCTGGATTTACGGCAGGGTCGGACCCTCATGATCCCTGCCCCCACCGCTGGTGCTGTCGGCACAGAGTGTATCTGTCACCTCACTTCAGTGGCAGTGGGGGAGGGCAGAGGGAGCAGTATCCCCTCTGGGGGACCGTCCTAGGTAGCTCTGCAGGATATAAGAACCCCATTCCTTCCCTACCCACGTTACCACATTCAACACACACACACTTCAGTGTCCCTAGCACCTAGCTTGTCACATGGTAAGATGTTCAATAAATATATTTTAATTGAGTGAATGAATATATCCTGATTCTTGCCATTAAAGATATATCATGGTTACTGTGAAATGGTTCTGCAAACACATACACCAACACACCAACACAATGATATAAATATGGCAACATGCTAATTACTGGATCGAGGTGATGGGTATTTGAGGTGCTCATTTTATTTTTCTTTCTACTTTTCTGTATGTTTGAAATTTTCCATAATAAAACTTATTTTTAGTTAAAAAATTTTATATTATTAAATTCCTGTCATTGTTTACCTTGTAAGTATGCACTCATATAACTGTCTGATATTCTATTGTACTTAACCAATTCTCACTGTTAGATGAGGGTTTTTTTCTATTTGTATTTAACTGGATTATTTTCCTGTTTCTTTTGTTAAAAATAATGTGATTACATTTTTATATATAAATTTTGGGCTGCATCTCTGATTGTTTCCCAATCATACATCTCTAAATGTAGGATTGCTAGGAAAAGAGACAGACATTTTATTCAGAATCTTTCTGCCAAATTGCTTTCCAGAAATATTGTACCAATTTATATTCCCCGGGTGGGTATAAGTATATCCACCTTGCCACAATCTCACCAGCATTATATGTTATCTTTCTTTTTAAATGTCAGTTGGGTTAGCTTTTTAAGATAATAGCTTGTTCTTAAGTTGCACTGCTGGGTTCTCATTGTTGCTAGGCAGTGTCCATTTGTTTAGTCGTCTTCTGTCTGTCTTCTGTGACCCAACCATCCAAGGCATAGCCTCTGCCCATTTATTGTCAGGTTGTTTGCTTTTTATATATAAATTGTCCTAGTCCTTTGTTTTTGTTGCAAACATTTTATGCTAGATTATCATCCATCTTTTAATGTTGCTGATGGTATGTTGTGACATAGAGAAAATCTTAATTTTTATTTGTGTGGTAGCAGCTCTCATTTTCTCCCTTGTTACTCCAACCTCACGCCCCCTTCCCACCAGCCAATTATGACGTTTACAGGAGGTGAGAAGGCCCAATGATTAAGAATAGGGGCTCTGGTGCCAGGTGCCAGGTTCAGATGCCAGCTCTGAGCCCTACTAAATGCCACGACCTTGAGCAAATTTCTTAATCTCATTGCACCTTGGTTTCTGTTCCATAAAATGGGGATGAGGCGATTATCTGTCTCACAGTGTTGTGTGGAGCAAATGAGCTGTTACTTATAAAGTGCTTAGGATAGTTCCTGGCGTATAGTAAGTGCTACGCAAGTTTTGCTTTCATTGTTACCTAATGCACTGAACCTCTGACTCTTATCACTTGGAAAGGATTTTGTTTGCAAAGCTGATACCTTATCAGTGAAAGAGAAAGCTGGATTTGTCCAGCAGGGATGTGCCCTGTTACAAACATATCTAGGTGTTTGTTACTTTAATTTGAACTGCAAAATAGTATCTCCATTTTATTTTCGTTAGATGTCATTAAATTTAAACAAACTAATTACATGCCCTGCATACCGCTGTTCATTTGTGTCAGCTTATCTAGCTCACAGTGTAGAATTGAAGTGTGTGACTGAAGATCCCAAGAAAGTGAACAGAAATATAGCAGATGTTTGTCACACGCCTACAATAGTCCAGGCACCACGAATTCTGTAGAGAATAAGACCTGGTCCCCTGGAGCCGTCCAGCCTGGGAGGCTTCTACCTGGACTTAGAGCCTGGAACAGGGATACTTAGGATGCATTCTAGATGGTGGCCGTGGGTGTCCAGTGACCTTGGCTGGGATCTGACCACTCAGCTTCTCTCAACTGATGCCTGTTTTCCCAGTCCGGTCCTCCAACCTTTCCTGTGGATCTCAGGAGCTCCCCCCAACCCCCATTTTTCTAACAGATCCCTTCTCCATTTATGAGAGCCAGCGTCAGTTTCTGTAGTTTACAACCAAGAACTCAGATTCGTACCTGTTGCTAATTCCACTTCTGGAATCACTCCTAAGGAAGTCCCTTTGTTCCAGCTAACCTTGCCCGTCCCCGTCCACATCTGTCTAGTCCTAATTAGGCCCTGGACTAGGAGTCAGGAACCTGAAGTATTCCTGCCAGGGATGCCATCATTTTGCTTTGTCTCTGTGGGAAAGTAACTTAACCCTCTCTGGCCTCAGTTATAAATGGAAGAGTTAGCCTAGATAATCTAAAACTCTCTTCTCTAATGTTCTGTGACCTTTGAGCCTTTTTCACAATCTAGTCCCCGAAAGTAGGATGTCCTTTCTGGCCTTGCTCCCTTCCCTTCGTCCAACCACACACACTCACCTCACCTAGGATCCTTGCTGTATTAACCCCAAACTACTTTCTTTCTTGGAGGATGGATCCTATGTTTCTTTGACCTATAAGCTCTCACAGTTCAAGCAAAACCAGCTTTTTCTTTCTACCACAGTGCCTAATGTAAATATTGATTCCGACAGGTCAGTGGCTAATCAATACTGATTTTAGGTACCATTGTAAAAACTCTGAGGACCATTTGGTTTCTCTGTTCTTGCCCCGGTTGCCCCTCTCCTGGTTCTCCAGGGGGGTTGGGGGAGGCTAGGGCGTGGCCCTGGAAGGTGGCATCCGGGGCTGGCAGGGCCTCACCCCGGCAGCCTTGCTGTGGAGGAAACAGAGCCTCTCATTCCCAGAGAGGAGCTTCAGGTGGACCCTAACCTAGTGTGGCACCTGCTCCCTGTAAAACCCACAGCACAGGAACCCAACCAGCACACTGGGCCCACTGCTGCTTGAGGGGAAACAGGGCTGTACATTTTGTGTCATCTGACCTGGCCTTCCTTCCTGTTTGCAGACCATGGGGGATGTGACGCTGGCTGCCTCGACACACGTTTCTAAAACCTCCCTCAGTGTGGATCACTCGAGAGTCGGCTCCATGCCCCTGACTGCGGCCCCTGCTTTCATTTTGCCCCCTCGGAACCTCTGCATCAAAGAAGGAGCCACCGCCAAGTTTGAAGGGAGGGTAAGAAGCTGGCTGGGTGGGAAGTTTGGGGGAGACGGGAGGGGTCCTTGCTCTTTCTCCAGCCTTTTCCTCAGTAGGTTGGATGTGTTGGAGGACTGGTTTGTTTTGGACCCACATATGAAGTGAATATATACCATTTGCCCTATTTCTTTTGTTTATGGTTGACCCTGGTCTGTGTCGGACAACTTGAGGGTGGGGAGGGACACAGGTGTTTTGCTGTTAGCATAGGTCATGTCTGGGTATGTGCTACCTGCTTATAAGAGAAGAAGTCATGGACTGGTGGCAGGAAGCGTGCGCCCTCAAAATGGTTTAAATATGTGCCCTCAAATATGGTATAAATACTGTGTTTCCCTGAAAATAAGACCGGGTCTTATATTAATTTTTGTTCCAAAAGACGCATTAGAGCTGATTGTCCAGCTAGGTCTTATTTTCGGGGAAACACGGTATGTGCCCTCAAGTATGGACAATTGAGAACTGACTCTAATTTTTCTTTCACTTCCTCCCTGGACAGAGTGTTTTAGTTAACTCACCCCCTCGTGTATCTACTGGGTACGTCCAGAGTGGTGTGATTAGATACCGGACCCTTTATCAGTTCTTTTGCTAATGAACATTGCTCTCTTGCCCTTAGTGGGTCTCCATTTCTTCTTCTGCAAATGTGCATGATAATTCCTTGTCCATCTTGTACTAGAAAGGAGGAGAAGCTAGGAACATTGCAGACTATTTGTCAGAATGTCTGGTGTTATGCCCAGTTGGGGAGACTTTCAGTAAGCTGCTGGCTCAGGCCACCAGGAAGTCGAATCGTCCACTTGACATGGAGATGCATGTGGAAGTGGGGGGTTGCAGGTGCTATTCGTGCTGGGATTAAACATGGGGGATCTACCCCAGAAAATGCTTTAGAAGCTAGAGGGCTTTGATGTGAGCAAGACAACTGAGGTGATGAGGAATTCTTAGGTGGCACTATGAATCTACAGTTGGCCCTTGCACGACACGGGCTTGAACTGCACAGGTCCACTTATAGGTGGGTTTTTTTCAGTAAGGATACAGTCATCCCTCCTTATCCTTGGGTTTCGCTTCTGTGGATTCAGTCAACCACTGATCGAAAAGTGTTTTTGTTCTGCGGTTGGGAATCTACGGATGTGGAGAGCGGAAGTAAATGATACGAGTATGTGAATTTTCACCTGTGTGGGGGTTGGTGCCCCTAACCCCCGCGTTGTTCAAGAGTCAACTATACGATTCAAGAGCAGGCCCCTGAAAGCTTGTAGAAGGAAGAGGTTGAGCGCATCCCTCTTCCAGGAGGACGCTGGGCGTTGCCCAGGTTTGGCTGGGTGGTCATCTGGAGACTGCAGGGGGTGCTGCTTTGCAAATGGCCCGAAGCTGCACTGCACTGCATGGGTGTGCTCTGCACAGGCCTGTCTAGTTAAGACTATTGCTGGTGGAGGTGACAGAACAGCCCTTGTCATATCTTTTACTTGAAGAAGATTGTGGAGAATGTTGGTGCTGCTGCTGAAGGATCTGTTTCTTCTCTCTGGGCACTACCAGGATGAGGGTTGTTTTCAGTTACCCTGACTGTGATCCCCCCACACCCCGATATCCCCACAACTGGCAGGAAAGAAGCAACAAGAAGAATCCCTGGAGGGTTAGAAGTGGCTTAGACAGCCATAAAAAGGAATGAAATGCTGGTACATCCTATAACATGGATGAACACGGAAAGCATCATGCTAAGTGAAAGATGCCAGACACAAAAGGTCACATGTTACATGATTCCATGGATATGAAAGGTCCAGAACAGACAAACCTACAGACATAGAAGGTAGATTACTGGTTGCTGGAGGGCTAGGGAGGGGCAGTGAAGAGTGACTGCTCATCTGTACAGGGTTTCTCTGGGGGATGATGATGGTTGCACAACTTTGTGAATGCGTCATGAAACACTAAATTTACACTTAAAAATAAAGAAATTTAAAATGAACTTAAAAAATGGCTTAAGAAAACTGATCTCATCTCCATAACGGCCGTCCTGCCCTCTGCCTCTGAGAGATGAACTTCGTCCTTAAATTCAGACAGACGTGAGAAGGAAGAGATGGCTTTACTTCCTTACAGCCTGATGCTGGCCTTGCTTTCTTTGCTGACTTTGAAGGTCACCAAGGAGCTGTGCCTTTGAGGTCATTTGATTTGGGACTTTGAAGGATGAGCACTGGCCCAGGAGTCAGCTCCCCGGATTTCTTGGTTGCTCTTCATTCTCTCGTTGGCAGGTTATAACTTCTAAAGACCTAGGTCTCCTTATCTGAGAAGAAACAACTAGTTCTTTCTGTATTTCTGGTCTGCAGGGATGTGAAAAGGAAATGAGTTGAAGAAGAAAATGGTAAAGCACTTCAGAACCTTAAACAGTGTAGTAATACAGTATTTTATTAATGAGAAGAAATTCACATAACATAAGAGTAACCATCGTAAACAACTCATGCTGGATGCATTCACAATGTTGATGGCAGTATTCTTAAAATACAGCATTCTCTGTGAAAATTTCATTTTGTTTATATTGACGAAGTAGTTGACTGTGTATGTTGCTTGTGGGCTGTAAACGAACGTGCTCCTAAAAAGTCAGCCTTCAGAGCTACCTTCCCACTGATCACCTGCCTGGAATGAACCCAGAACAGCACCTTGACAGCATGCTGGCGGAGAGTGGACACAGAAGGAAGACTGTTCCAGAGAGATGTCGGAGGGAGCGTCTGCTTGCATCTGCAAAACTGCAGAGGGAAACGCAGAGGGAGAGGCTGTCACAGAAAGTGCTCCGTAAACTAGCGTGCCACAAGTGGATATTGTCACGGTAGCAAAGGACACAAAGGGACGTTTCGCATTGGGGCAAGGCCACCTCACATGATTCCAGGATGAGGAAGCTGATTGTTTTTCTACCAGAGATGAGGTTGATCAGGAGTCTTCCTGACCTGGTGCCCTCAGAGAAGGGTAAGGGAAGGTAGTGTCAACCAGAAGTACGTGGCCTACGACCGGGCGTTGCTAGTTATAAAAAACTAAGCTCTTTTATAGGGGTCACCCACTGAGCATGGTCAGTGCTTCTCTGTCTCCAATGCATGTTAACCTTCATTGCTGTACAGGCCACTTAATTCTGCCTGCACGGACCCCTCCCTTCAGGTCCTGGGGCACAGTCTGTTCTAGATGCTCATTCTGCAGCAAACCAGTCCCAGGTCAGTCTCCAGGGGCCTCAGGACCTCAGCTCTTCAGTAACTGGGCTCTTGTGGAATCTCTTACAAGTGAAGGACTTTTAAAAATGAAGTCTTCAAGCTACTTCTTAGGGCCAGGCTGGTGCCCACTGCAGCCAGCGAGAATCCTCTTCCTGGTGGTAGCCCCCAGGAGCTCTGTCTGCTTTCCTCTCCTCCGACCCACCCCCATCTTTAAAGTTGCCACCAACAGCTTGAGCCCTGAAGCCTGGTGTAGAGGGTACCAGGATGTCCCAGCTGCTTCTTCTGAAGGTGGCACAGGGACTCTCCCATCACTAATGGAAACACAGCGGACACCACAGATGTGAGAAAGTTATAAAGGTCTGTTTCCTTCTGCTCCCTGAGCTGGTAATTAGAAGTCGGTTCAAACTTGTGCTTTCTGTTTTTATTCCTGAAAGAGGCAAACGCTGTTGCCCGCCCTGCCCATTTCCTTTTTATGCTTATTGTTAGGTCAAGAACTTAATGAACCCCTTCCTCCAGGAAAGCCTCTCTTTCTAGCAAGAAGACTTGGGGGGCATTCAGGAGGGGCCACAGGTGCCCCTCATGGCTCATGTGTTTTTCTGAGAAGCCCCGAACTATGAGATGATCAGCTCTGTGGGTCTCAGGCCGTCACGAGGGTTTTCCCAGTTTGTTGAGGTGCTTTGGGCGGCCACCAATCACCTACTACCAGTCCCCTTTGCCCTTGCCCTTTTCCACTCTATAGGCCACTGTAGAGGCTTCCTTTGCAGCTAACAGTGGCCCAGTGAGACATCCTGGCTGAAATCTGCTTGGGAGTTTCTGGGAAAGTTCTTGTTTTTCTGATTTAAAAAAAAAAAAGAAAAAAATCATCGCTGTTACTGTCATATTCTACCTCTGCTTCCTGCCCTGAATGCAGAGGTGATGCTTGGTGCTTGGTCAACCATAGTAAAATCATGAGGCGACAAGCCAGAACACTACGGACTGGGTGGGGTGCGGTGGGAGTCGGGGTGGGGTGTTCAGCGGTGGAGAGAGCCTGACAACTAACAGCCAAGAGACAAAAATCCTAAGGCTTAAAAACTTTCCCAGATAGGATCTTTGGCTGTGGTTATTCACACAGGAAGTTTTACAAAAAGTATTCCTAACTGATAAACACCTAGTAAGATACAGGTGGAGATATTGGCTCTTTAAAGGATGAGGATAAATAGGGGAGAAGACATAGGACAGAGAAGAACTAAAAATCTCAGACCCTTATCAAATCTACCAACAGTGAGGGGAGTACCTTATTCTGAGTGGAATGTGGTCCTGCAGTGAGAGCATTCTAGAAGAATTCACGCCTCCTTGGCTGTGGCCCTCTGGCTTGAACCAACAGGGTCTAGGGTTTCTGAGAGGAAGTCAACCACCCTGGGTCAAGTCGTAAGTTAATGTCATGATAGAACAACTACTATTTGATCAGGGTCTACTTATTAGGCCGAAACTATCTTCTTTTGGCTCTGCCAGCCTGTCTACCCAAGGGATGTGCCCACTGGAGCCCAGTGTTTTAGATACCCAGCACCCCAGAATTCTTTACCAAATGGCCCTGAGTCCACGTTCAGTGCCTGTGTGGGCCTCTCTCCATGAGAAGGTGTTGCTCGGCCTGACGGGGGTGGTCAGGGGGCACCTGTTTTCTTGGGGGGATGAGCAGGTAGCTGAGACCCGGGGGTGAGGCTCTGTTGCCCACCCATGTGTGTAGGAGAACCTCTGCAATGCAGGATGCAGCTCGATGGGACGCGTGGTACATCACACTGTGTCACCACGCGGTGAGCACTACTGGCCCGGGAAGCTGGGGCCTCCATGTATAGCTAGCCAGCACCCCACAAGTGCCAGGGGCTGCCCGAAACTCCTCTAGCTGTTCTGTTGTCCATGTGGGCTGCCAAAGTATTGATGGACTGCTTCCCCCACCACAGTCAAATACGAAAGGAGTAAGATGCTGGGAAAAATACTGAAATTACTGGAGATTTCTTCCCCTCTGCTCTGGAATTCATTCTTATCAGAAAAAGCAAACATGGTGATAGGTCCTGGCTGTACTGTGAATCAAATGAGCTGATACTTTAGTGCCTCTTGAAAAGTACAGCTCAAAGGAGGTTTCAGTCCAGGCTGGACTTCTCAGTGTTTACTCACGTGGGCGTCTCATCAAGGGCTGATCTGGCCTCTTCAAGGCATGCTTTTGTTTTAGTCATGGAGGAGAGAGGGAAGGAACACGAGAAAATGTTACCCAGGCAAGGCTGAATCGTTTCTCAGTTTCTCCTTTAGCCAATAGTAGTATCCCTCCCCCAGTAGCTTTTCCCCATTTCACGTCTAACTCAGAACCCTCAATCACTTTGAAAAATTGGAAGGAAGTAGCGGGTCTGCCTTCTGTCCGCAGGAGTCCCAATTGTGTGGTTCTGGAGAAAAGCATGTGCACATCAAGTAGCAGGATATGACAGTGTATCATTGGATGCTTGAAATAGTTCAATAAATACTTGTCGTAGTGTAGGAATTTAGAGGAGATGGAGACGAGGCTTGGAGTGACCTGAAAACTGGGTTCCTGCTGCTTGACTGCTGCCCTTCCAGGTGGCCCTCCCTACTGCTACGTTAGTCATCAGCCGAAAACGCCCGTCTGCCGGTGTCACCCCCTGTGTCATTCCCTGGAACCTCGGATGAAGCTCTTCAGCCTAAGAGGCCTTTACGCCCAGTGCCTAGGTCCCCAGCATTGTATGCAGAGTTCTGGCCCTGCTCCCCCAGCCCACACATACGTAACACAGACACGTGGTTCTTCCATCACCTTTGTGGAGGAAAGGTAAACAAGAAAAGTATTTTATCTGCCCTATCAGTTTGGGGTTAGGAATGGGGGCAGAGTGTCATAGGAAGGGAACTGGCATTTGTTGCTGCCCTACTGGGGCCAGGCATGTAACCTTAGTCATTTTATCCTTCTGGTAAGGTAGCTTTCTCCTTTTATAGGGGAAACAAACGGGTGCTCAAAGTAATTACAAACTTGCCAAGGTTACATCAGTAGGTGATAGAGGCAGGACCTTTGGATCCAAATCTTGTGTTCTTCATACTCTGTGATACCGTCCCTTTCACGTGTCTCATCTGCTCACCTGAACTCATGACTGTGTCTTATTTATCACAACGCCTGCCACATGATAGGTGCTCAATAGACGTTTGGTTCCCCCAAGAGCCAAGGTGGTAGGGCCGAAGGCTCCAGCCCTCTTGCCAGTCAAGTTCATCAGGTTTGGTCCCAGGCTTCCCATAGGGGCTTACCTCCCCTGACCCCACCCCACCCCCTGTCCTCACTGTTACACACCCACAGGCCTGCATTCCTGCTCCCCTCATTTCCTCTGGCTGTGTCTTAATCTAGAGTGCCCTTCCGTCTCTTCATCCTATCCAGCCTCAAGTTCCGATTTAAATTCTATCTCCTTCAGGCTACTTTCCTTAAGTATGTTTTCTTTTTTAAAGCATTTTATTAGAGGACAGTAGAGCCATGATAATAGGATGTGGAATATTTCCAATAATCACATAAGATCATTCATGAGTAATAACCACAGGAAAGAGTTGACTGCTTTGGCCTTTTTAAAACGTACTATTCATTAATCATCTCTGTGCCTATAACTTTGTTATAAAGAAAAAACAATTTAAATGTTAGACTATTTTTAAAACAAAAATTCAAATAATGTAAAACAGTTCCTTACCTTGACACTTACTTCAACTCTTCAGAGGCAGCCACTGTCAACAATTTGGGTATCCTTCCAGGAATGTTCTGTGCAAATGTAAGCATATATCTATCTACATATAATCTATTTTATGCACACACACACACACACACACACACACACACACGAGGTCACACAATTAAGTTCACGAACTCATCCTAGAAAAAGTGCTCCATACCTTATTGCTAAATATCACTACGGTCACCTTCCAAGTACTCCCCTTGGGGAGCTATGCACCAGCATCAGTACCTAGTCCACCCTTCAAAGCAATTTTGGAACTCTCTTTATGGAATGGCCACCAGAGTTGTCGTATTTCCCTTGATGTCCTGAATGTCATCAAAATGCCTTCCTTTCAATATTTCTTTTATCTTCGGGTAAAGAAAGAAGTTATTGGGGGCCAGATCAGGTGAGTAGGGAAGGTGTTCCGATACAGTTATTTGTTTCTTAGCTAAAAACTCCCTCACAGACAGTGCCGTGTGAGCTGGTGCATTGTTGTGATGCAAGAGCCATGAATTGTTGGCGAGAAGTTCAGGTCATCTAACTTTATCACGCAGCCTTTTCAGCACTTCCAAATAGTAAACTTGATTAACTGTTTGTCCAGTTGGTACAATTTCATAATGAATAATCCCTCTGATATCAAAAAGGTTAGCAACATTGTTGCAACAAGTTCGTAAACTAAATTGTCAGGCCTCGTATATCTATCTACATATAATCTGTTTTACACACACACACACACACACACACACACACACACACACATAAAGTGGGCCCACATACGTATACTGATCTGCAACTTGCTTCACTTAACTTTTTGCATTTTTCCACATTAGTGCATAGATCTATCCTCATATTAATAGATCTGATTCTGAGCTTTCTAACCTTTAATTGCTCCCTCCTCTGAATTCCTATAATACTTACATATATGACTCATGTTTACGTTTTACCAATTTATAATTTTATTGTTTTATTGTTTATTGTCTTTTGTTTCCTCAACGAGAATGAGTTGTTCAAGGTCTAGAACTGCATTATCCAGTCAGACGGCCACTGGCCACCTGTGGCTACTTAAATTTAGGTGTAGGTTCATTAAAATTGAAACTTCAGTTCCTCAGCCACACTAGCCATATTTTAAGTGCTCAAAGGCCACATGTGGCTAATAGTTAATACGTTGAGCCGCACAGATTATTGAACATTTCTATCATCACAGAAAGTGCTGTTGGACAGGGCTGATCAAGACCACTCATATTTAATTCAGTTCCCATATAACAGAGCCACAGCTAGAAAATACATTAAAAATAGTTGTTCCAGTCACAATAGAAATAAGACATTAAATTCTTGACAGTTTACTAAGGGCATAAGATTCATCAAAGACAAATGTAATTTCTTGATGAAGGAATCTTTGTCTTCCAGTTTTGCTGAAAAATGGTAATCTTGGTATCCAGCAAGCTTGAATGTGCTCCCAAATTTTCCATAGCTGTCTGTTCCCAGAAATTGTCACGGCAAGGATGCTGGTAGAAGGCCGCCTGTGTGTGACAGAGTTCCCAAAGTATTCAAAGGAAAAGCTGCAGAATGGGAAATGACAGGACAAGTGTTGTTGAAACTACAATTGTCAGCATCTGGTGGCCACTTCTGGTTCAAAATGCCAAACTGAACAGATTTATTAACTCCTCCTTCCTCCAAATATGCCAAACTGAACAGATTTGTTAACTCCTCCGTCCTCCAAATATGCCATTGAAGTGAACATAAAAGGTTAAAAAGACAATGAATTCAGAGCAGCACTGGGAACAGGAGAAGAGACATTAGTGGGTGAGAGATTTTCTTGAGACCACACTGAAGGATACACATTGGCGTTGCCCGCCCATAACATATAAGGGGTGAGGCTTCAGCAGAAGTGAGAACCGTATATTTGAGATGAAAGGATTTGGAGACCAGGAGTGGGCTCTCTGGGGCAGAAATCAGGGTGATTAAAAGATGTTTACTTAATATCTATATGGAGAAAACGGAAGTGTCTAGTGTGGAATTAATCAGTATCTCAAAAGAAAGTCTTTTTACTTTGCCACCAGCTGAAATGTGTTGGATATGCTGTCTGTCCAGTTAGTTGCTGCATGCTCAGACACTCTAAGTGAAGCCTGCCCGTAGGTCTGTTCCACTCAGGTCCACGGAGCACGCCATCAGGCCCCTCATTCAGACACACATGACTGCACCCAAGAGTTGGAAAACCCACACTAGCTACCTACATTTGGAAACTAGTTCTTCAGTCATGGATTGTGAACCGTTAATCCACGGCCGCAAGAGATTTGAAGAAAATATTTATACAGTATAATATTGCTATCAAGAAAATTGTCATTCTGTTTTTTTAAATCATCATAGGCAAAGCTCGAAACCCTTAGTTATAGTTACAGAACAGAAAGTAAACTCTGTAAGCTCTGGCAAGTCAAAAGTAAAGGGATGGTGAATGGTAAGGTGGAGCTGGGAAAAGAAAGGAAGAGAAAACCATAAGGACACTATCGTCCTCATCTTACGGAGTGGAAAGTCAAGGGATGCCATCTAAAGCAGATGGATCTAATAACAGAGGTTTGAGTACATGACTTGAAACCATAATGACAGATGTCAAAAACGAGCAACTCATTGGCCGTGGTTGGCACACAGACCTTTTGCGTTTGGTGAGTGGTGTTCTCAAAAATTTGAGCTAAGATTTACAAATGAAAAGGTTACACATACAAGTCATTTCTGAGTGGCTTTTCTCAAAAAACAAGATCTGGCAACATTTCCACGTGGCAACAGTTGGTCATTAGGTGCTACCCTCTGCATGGAAGCATGTCTCTGCCAGGTTGCTCTAATCCCCTGATTCCTACTCATCGCCCCACACATGGGCAAGCATCTGCTGCCAGTTGTGACTGCTTTTTCCCTAGCCATGTCCATATTCATAGTGGGAGAGCAAAAGATGGACAGGAAGGACCTGTGACATTTCTTATCCCCGCACACTCTATACTTGTGTATCCAACCCAGATGCTGTAGGCAGTTGCGTTGGTGATCTTTCCATCAAGGTCCAGTAGAAGATTAAAAAAAAAAAAAAACAAAAAAACCAGGACTAGTGAGAGGGAGGCAATGTAAGTCAGCAGAATTCCTTGTCATTCATAGTGGGAATCCAGTAAGTGCTGTCTAAAATCAAGTGCTTCTTAAATCAAGAAGTAGACACAGGGTATATTATCTAGAATTACAGATTTCAGTGATAAGAAGAATAAAAAATATTTCAGTGGATATATCTGGACAGGGATACTATTACAAAGATTGGAAAGAGTAAGAGGGAAAGAAACCTTTCACCATTTTATTATGTTGCTGGAATAATTTTTGACAGTACATAGGAATTACTTCTGTAATTTCTAAAAAGCACAATCAAATTGTGTGTAAAAAGGCTTGGCATATCTGAGTTTATTGTGCAGATTGTATTTGGTAAATGGTCAAAGGTGAATACACAGTTGACATAGAAAGAAACGTGCACAAAGTCTGGGCATGGAAGAATATAGAGCACTGCATCTAAATACATGACACAACACTGAGCAATGAAACATAGGGAAATTAAAATACCTTGAAAGTACCTGAAAAACTAGCAAAATAAAGATGCCAAGAGCTCGCTGTTGGGCTGTGAGGAAACAAGTGAAGTTTTCCTTTGCTGGGAGCTCTGAGTGTTGGTTCAGCCTTTGTGAGGCTCAGACTGGCAGAATGTTACAGCGACAATAAAACCCTTGATGTGCTTCGCCGAGAATTCTGCCTTTGACACTAGAACTTAACTCTTAAAGGAGAAGGACAAAAGTAGTTGGTACAAAGATAGTCAAAGCAGTATGTAAAATAACAAAAGAGGGACTGGTCTGTGCTCAAAAGGCCATAATTAAACCAACACACCAATATGGCAGATATTACATAATCACATGCTTGTCGTTTGAGGAGCTACATCCATAAATGGAAGTGTGTGTGTGAATAATATGAAGTGGAAAGAGAAGCAGAGCAAGAACGCTCTGCACGGTCTGATGGCCACCACATGAAAGCATTGATGAATCACTACCCAAAATTAGAAAAGGATTTGGAACCCTGTAAATAGAGTTTTGTTGCTGCTGTAAATTCTTTAAGTATTTGTATTTATTCAATTTCACAGTGATAGTTTACTCATCAGGGAAGAACAGGCTGGTACTATCTGGATACACCTGTCTCTCTACTACTAAGTCCTTTAGGCTCCTGTGATTTTAACGTGTCCAGTTATCTTGACTGTCTGCCTTGTGATGGAAACAAAGTCGTGTGGCAAAATGAGCAATGAGAGGTGGAAACACCAGATTCGTTTTTTCTTTTTCTAACGGTAGCCCGAGGGACAAGGTATGAAGGGCCAGGTTTGGCATTCATCAATGGGCGTCTACGTGTGAGATGTCATTAAGGTCTGGCTTGTTTTTTTTCACATAGATACAGTTTTTGCAGAACCCAAGATGTTCACGTTCCTTGTAATATGCAACTTCCTTCCAATTTTAAATTAAGTTAATAATTAGATGCTACTTTCTTAAAAGTTGGCCAACAAGAGTTGAGTTTCCTCTGTGCTCTGAATGATGGGACAACAAGTAAAACTAAAATGTGATTCCCATCATCAGCAATCTTGCAACTAATTGATTGTCAATTTTTGGTAACAGAAAATTAAATTTTTCCTCCTCTCTGAAGCCTTTTCCAGCTCTTACAGTCCACTGTATTCTTTTCCATTGCTACATTCTAGGAGGATTCTTTCTGTTCTGCACTGTACAATTTAGAATTTAATTAGATGATTAATATAACGTGGAAAGAATACTGGACTGGGGTTCTAGTTCTTAGGAAATTGCCTTAGAACTTTGGACAAACCACTAAACCTCCCTGAGTCTCACATTCCTTATTATAAAACCATGATTTTGATGACCCATAAGGCCCTTTGCAATCTGAAATTCTATTCAGTTTGTAAATTTTATAAATTTTTATCTTCTGCATCATTAAAGTAATATTCTGTTTTTATTTAAGGTAGATTTCAAGTGTTTGAATTTGATTCATTCAACTAATGTTTACTGAGCACTTTACCATGAGCCAGGTACTGTTAATTGTTTAGAACTGGACTTGTTGAAGGAGGGCTGGGCCATCCTTTGTGAGGACTTTGGTATTTGGGATTTATAAATCAGGTTGGGAGTGGGACCAAATCTCGACAGTTGTTTCCATCTTTAACATTTTATTATTGTATTCAGTTCCAACATCTTGGTGTTGGAGTTTTCTTTGTATTACGTTCCTATCATGTCTTTTTAAATTTTGTAATGTGGTACAATTGACATACAACATTATCTTATTTTCAACATAAGGTGTACAACATAATGTTTTGATACATATTTGATACACACACACACACACACACACACACACACACAAACACAGGTTGCCAAAAATATGTATACACATTTTAAGAAAGGAAAAAACTATTAAAATTGTAATAAAATGAACGAACACTAACATTCGATTAACGCCATCTTTTGAGAGAACATCATGCTACACATTGCTACTGTAATTCAATGCAACTTCAAAAAGTAATACATAGATATCATCTCTTAAAATGTGTACATTGTTTTGGCACCCCCATATTTATAGGAGGTCTGACAATTAAGTTTACAAACTTGTTGCAACGATGTTGTTAACCTTTTTTGATATCAGAGGGATTATTCATTATGAATTTGTACCAACTGGACAAACAGTTAACCAAATTTACTATTTGGAAGTGCTGAAAAGGCTGTGTGAAAAAGTTAGATGACCTGAACTTCTCGCTAACAATTCATGGCTCTTGCATCACGGCAATGCACCAGCTCACATGGCACTGTCTGTGAGGGAGTTTTCAGCCAGTCAGCAAATAACTGTATTGGAACACCCTCCCTACTCACCTGATCTGGCCCCAGTGACTTCTTTGTTTATCCGAAGATAAAGGCAAGATTGAAAGGAAGACATTTTGATGACATTCAGGACATCAAGGGTCATACAATGACAGCTCCGATGGCCATACCAGAAAAACAGTTCCAAAATTGCTTTGAAGGGTGGACTAGGCGCTGGCATCAGTGCATAGCTTCCCAAGGGGAGTACTTCGAAGGTGACCATAGTGATATTCAGCAATGAGGTATGCAGCACTTTTGCTAGGATGAGTTCACGATCTTAATTATCCAACCTTGACCTATGTGCGTGTGTGTGTGTGTGTGTGTGTGTACACACCTACATTTTCTTTACCTATTAGCCCTGGGCTAACCTGCCAGGACTCCTAGGTGCCATCCCTCAGCCAGGCTTCTGCGAGGTTCTTTGAGCACTTCTTAGCACAGAAGCCATCCAGAGTGCTGAGTCCAGGCTCCCGGCATGGCATTCACTGTTCTCCACAGTGCGGACCAGTCCCCTGACTTCCTGATTTCCTACAGCCCGGACCATACCATCCCTGAGCAGGGCCTGGGCTTTGCCTCTCTAACTTCTGTCATCTTTCTACTTGGAGTCTGGACCCCAAATCTATGAGAGTGCTACCCAGGCTCTTCCAAATGTCACTTCTACCAGGAAGCTCATCCTGCTACCCCTTGCAGTGTGGTTTCCTCCCTTCCAAATCACCTGGGGTTTCTTATATTATCTTTGGCTTTCTGTGCTGGTTATTTATATAATTGTCACGAGAATGAAAGGAACTTATTACTCATTCTTGTGTTCTCCACAGCACCTAGGACGGTGTCCTGCCCGCGGCAGATTTGCAGAGAGGCCTGATTGGACTGTAGTTGACAGAATCGATTTAAATACCTGCATTCAGCCTGATGTGGCTGAAGTGCCGTCCTTTGCAAATGTCTTTGCTTGGCAGTTTGCTGGGTTTTGTAGGGAGCTGGTGGCTCTCAGGACCAGTGGGGTGACCCTACAAGGAGGGCTGGGCTGGCGGTCATGTGCTTGGGTCTTTGCCTCTCACTCACTGTGACCTCTGGGCTTTGGTTTCCTCACCTATAAATCAGGAGGTCGCACCAGATGCCTCGGATGCCTCTTCCTGTACTAACACTCCATAAAAATAAAATCTAAACAAGATTTTGGAGTAGAAACCTAGTGGTTTTATTAGCGTGCCGACCAGCTGACCCCCCACTGCTGCAGGACATGGTGACACTCAGGAAGGCTGCCTTGAGTGGGAGGTTCACAGGTTAATTCCGTTCAATAAGCATGAGCTCTATGAAGGATGTTTGGTATGCATCGGATAAAAAGATGACAGAGAGGACCAAGAGACTGTCCCTGCATCTTAGGGATTCACATTCTCGAACAGCTGAGGCTATGAATCCGGCCCTCTACACACACCAGCGTGGAGTGCTGGGATGATGTCTGAGAAGGTAGGATGTGAATCCTGACGTCACAGATCAGACCTGATGGCTCCTTCAGGTGCAATTCCTGCCCCCCCCACCCTCATCTCTGCTCAGGAACACTCTGAAATGAAAGTGGGTGGGGGCACAGAGATGGTGAATAGATATCTGTGTCCTGACAGAGCTGGCTGAGTGGTGACGAGGATGAGAAATAGGCCCACTCGTTTTCTCTCATTTGGTGCATGCTGAGTCGCCGAGCAACTCCTCTAAGATTGCAGGTCCATCCATCTCAGAAAATTCTAGCAGCATTTAGGACAGGCCAAGGTGGCGGGAGCCGGGAGGGGCCTGTTGAGTGCTGGAGTTTAGATGGCAGGCCCAGGGCCTGGGAAAGAGGGTTGTCTGCAAAGTGTGAAGGGTTTGGCTCGCTCGGCCCCCAAACCCTGGGAAGCCTGACAGGAGAGTGAAAAATGAGCCTGGAAGGGTTGGAGCCAGGAAGGCAAGGAAAAGCAAATCAAATCTGGATCCTGATTTAAAAGGCATTAGGCTGAGGGGAGCCAGGCACCTGAACATACTTTCCACAGCCTGTCATGCGGGGCTTGCATCATCCCTGAGCAGTGAGGGGAAGTAGAGGCCACTCAGGGGCGGACAGCACCCCGTTAAGTGTCATACTCAGTTGTTGGGCCAGAGGAACAGGGAGACCTGCTGTAGTTAAGTCCAGAAAGAGGAGGGGAGACGCTGTTTTCTGGAAGCGGGGAGCACAATGACCTAGTGCCGGTCGGTCCCACACATTTATCACGAAAAATGGGACTTGATTAATGACTTTCTGGGGTGAAGCGTTTTTTTTTAGAATGAAGCCAAATCCATCACAACTCTATCCTCACCCCTTCCTTATTAGCAGATAAGGCCTGGCTCTTTGGAGTTTGGGGCGAGATCGGGAGTCATTAATGGAGACGCTATGAGAGCCTGTTTCTCACAGTGGTCCGTCCGTCAGCATCCCCGGGGCACTTGTCGTTACTCAGCCCCGACCCATGGAGGGGAGACCAAGGGATCTGCGTTTGCACACTCCGGACCCGCACAGGTCATTCTTTATGCCACTAAATGGAGACTGTTGTTCTCGAGAGATGGACGCAAAAGTCAGAGCTTACACTGGACGGGAGAGAGCTGACGCAGTAGAAGAGGGGGGCACTTGACTTCTGCATCGAGGGAAGGCGTTCCTTTTATTGATGGGCTGCTCGAGCGTATGATTGATGCACATGGATCAATGGTCCCCAAAGATATACATGGTATCTGTCTCTGTACTAAATATATATTTATTTATGTGATTTATACATAACAAGTAAGCGTTTTTTGCCGCCGCCTCCTGAACCAGTGTTGGAGGTGACATTGCCCCATATAGGTTAAATTTTATAATGCGTAGAATCCTCTCCCAGGGTGGAGGTGAGAGATCAAAACAGAGCAAAGGGACACTATGGGAGGAAATAATAAAGGCGAGGTTAGAACAGCACACAGAAATGAGTGCTGTACAATCGTCTATCACTGCTAGAGATGAGCTACACATTTGACGATAAGCTTCCTGAAAATCCTGATCGGGTACAAGAACTACTTCGTCCTTTAAAAGTAAACCCATTTGCTCAGGAGACGCAATCACAGGACATAACTAGTGGGAGCTCTCCAGACGGTATGCACTGTGGCTATGCACACATTTCCTGTGCTGTCTAGATTTTAAAGGCAGCACGAGATGCTCTTTGGATAGAAGAGTGGAGGCCTCTGCTCTGTCACTGTTCTCTGTTGCGTGATCCTCTCCTCCCCAGAACTCAGGTCACCACCGTCGTCTGCCCTTCGTTGTTCCTACACTGGCTCAGACGCCTGCCAGTTTTTCCTCATCTCCTCTGCCTCGTGGCCCTACGAGCTCCCTGTTCTACATGCTCCCTGAACCTCTAGGTACCCCAGCCAGGTGAGAGGCGTGATCTTGCCAAAGTTTCAGGGATAGAAGTGGGGGTAGGGAGACAGGAGTGTAGCTGTTGCAGAAGGTGGTGAAATGCCCCTGGGAGGTCTAGTTCACCTTGACTTCTTCAGGGAGCAGTGGCCAACCCTGTGCTTATAAACATGGGCTTGCCAGAGCTCCAATGGTCGTAAAATGTCAGGGCAGGGGACCAAGAACCCTGTGCAGTGGGGCGGTAGGAAGAGTAGAAGGAGTACAGGCTTTGCGGCCAGGAAATCTGGGCTTGAACTTCTTCTACTTAGTTCTCTAAGCTCCATAGGGAAGCTGGGAATAATAATTCCTACTTTATAGCATTATTGAGGGCAAGGGAGGGTTGATGCAATAGCAGAAGTGTGTTAGCACATAGTAGTTGCCTAATAAAATGGTAGGCATTATATTAGTCATAAGATTGGGATCACTGATCTGTCCTTAACACCACTTTTAAAATCTTACTTTAAGAATATTTTAAAGCAAAAATACAATATGCTATTTAAGAAAGTTTGGAAAAGCAAAAGTAGAAAGAAGGGTAAAACTACCCATGGTTCTGCTCGGCTAACTAGTCACTAGTATAATTTTGTTTGATTGTTCTGTCTTGTGTTTCTTTGCTAAGATGGGGGCTTCTTTTGCGGTCGGTGTAGAGATAACTGTAGTATTTGTAGGGGTCGGATGGCTTGCTGGAGGAGGGCAGGTTTGAAATCTGACTTGATTTGAATTCAACCACATCCTTTACTAGCAATAACCTTGAGTGATTTGCCTAGTTACTCTCTAAGTCGTTTTTCTATATATAAATTTTACTAACTGGATAAATTATACTTATATTATGGCATTATTTAAATGGAGTATAATATCTTTGCTACATATGTAGTATAAGTGCTGGTAACTTTTAGTCCTAATTAAAATCATTCATACTGTTTTGAATCCTGCTTTTTCTTTTCCACTCAGCATATCCTTTTTCAAATCACTCTGTCAACATAATTTTAATGGTTAATAGTCCATTAAATTTGATATGCTCCCACTTACTGAATCATCCTTCCATTTATAGTTATTTAGGTTTATATTTAATAGTTATTTATTATAAAATATTTCCTTTTATAAATTAAATTCTGATGAACATCTTTACACCGGGGATGCCAAAAAATGTACACAAGTGGACACTTTGGTCACTGTTGCTCAAGCAGTAGTTTGCCGTAATCAGAAGTGTCTGGACACTGATGGTAACCACTTGGAGCACCTTTTGTCATTGCAGAAGTCAGACGTGACTTGTATTCATCTTTTTTGTTATCGGTATATATTGAGTATTACAATATTAATGCAGTTTCCTTTCTTAAAATGTGTATACATTTTTTGGCACCCTTTGTGTACGAAGCTTTCAATTCCATATTTAATATCTCCGTGGGATTGATTAGTTTGCATCACAGGGATTACTATGACAAAGGCTTTGGGCAGTTCTAAGCTTGAGCGCTTCCCTCACGCTGCCATCAATAAGGGACGAGACGTAGCACCCATTTTCATGGCCCATTCGCTCCCTGGCCGGTGATGGCTTACATCTTGGAGCACCCCATCGCCAGCTTCTTCCTGTCTTGGCTCAGCTGACAGTCGGGATCTTCCCTGTATCTGCCAATCTGCTCCCCGAACCAAAATCCTTCACGAGACTCCAGTCGACGTCTGCCCTCCAGCTCAACCTTCTGGTGCCAGCTTCCTTGTCCTGGTGTCGGACCCCGAGTTTCCTGCTGCGAGATTCCTCCCATCACACAGGGTCAAGTCTTGAATGACAGTTTGTTCTTTTTCTTCTTCACATATCAGGTCTTGGTCCACATATTCATTCATTGTAATCTTTCCATTTGACTCATGTCCTTCTTCAGAGTATATTTGTCCATTTGTCGTCACTGGGTCTCAGAGGAGGAGCCTTATGGGTGGATACTATCTTCCCCAGTAGAGAGGCGCTTGCTAAGGTAGGGGCCATGCCGACTGCTGACCGTAATGTACCAGCAGGTGTGCAGCTCGTACTGGACTAGGCCCTGTGAGGCATGAAACACTGAACGTTCTGTTCTGGTTCACGAAGCATTGATGCAGCCCGATGAAGGTGATATGACGTGCACACATTCTCATTTAACTTACATTTGTTTTATGAGATCTATGATGAATCTGTCTTGTCCATCTCCCTTCTAAGAGTAGGTGCCCCCTGAGTGGGGACGAGTCCTTATTCACCTTTGTATCTCCTACAAACATCTAGCACAGTACCCGGAAGTGGGCTCTATTAGCCTTTGTCCAGGGAGTGAATGAATGCTAGTTAGTGAACAAGTGAATGACTGCTAGTTAGTTAGTTAGTTAGTTAGTGCTCTAGGGTCAGTGTTAACTACTATAAAACGCGTGACAAGGGTATAGGCCAGAAGCATGCAGAAGACCTTGTGGAGAAGGTGGGATCTATCCTAGGGCATTCGAGGAGTCATTCATTTATTTAATTACAAAGTAAGTACTTAACTGTACCTTCGAGAGCACTCCCTGAGGGGCACTGGCAAAATGTTTTACCAAAAGACTAGGTGGTCCTGGAATCGCTTTTTGATATCTGGAGCTTTCTTGCCCATGATCCTATTTGACTGCCCTGCAAGGCTGTCGTGGAAAAGGCATGACGTCGGGGACCTTGTACAAATCACTTAACTTCTTTGAACTTTATTTTTCTTTCCTGTAAAATTAGCATAGCAATGCTGGCCTTCCAAGGCTACTGGGAGGATTCAGTGAAATGATGGATATAATGTGGCGTGTCCGTAGTGAGGCCAAATGTCCAGCTCCTCTGTCCTTGTGTAGCAGGGGGAGGAGCTGTGAGTGTCTTAGAGGCCTATGCTGTCGTCTCCACTGACCCTACAAAAGTGGTGTAACCCCGGCCTGACCTGCCGGTAGGTTGCTTAGGAGAGAAGCTGAGAAGCAACAGGAAAAAGGTTTCATGTGCAGTTCATGAGTTAAGAGAATATTACTTAATTGTGGGTTTGATGGAAAACATTATGTGAGGTTGGTTCAGATCTTTCCAGAGGTCTGCCAGCAACCTCAGAAGTGGAGCCTTATTGAAAACAGCTGGGGAGGCGGTTGGCGCCCAGCCTCTCTTTTCTTTTCCATGCCCCAGAGCTGTCTCACTCCGTGGACAGAGCTCAGCCCCAGGACTCTGCCAGGGGCCTGGCAGTCTCAGCTGGGGACTGGCGGTGACTCTGCCCAGCTCCAGATTCCAGCTCAAAGGTTGAAACCAATGAAACCTGAGAGAGGACTTGGCCAGCTCTGCCAGTTGGTATTCCTTTCAGGGCTTGGAGTTAACCACTGACTTGAGTCCCTGCAGGATGAGTTAACCAATGCAAGGTTCTCCTGGCAGGGCTGAGGGCTGCCTGCTGGGTGAGTGCTTTGAAGTCTTCTCAGCAGTCTTGCTGAGCACCAGCTAGGGAATGCGGGCACTGTGCAAGCACCCACTCAGAAGCCTTCCTGTCCCCTCCTGCAAAGGGCCTTCCACGGAGCACTAAGTCCGCTAACTGCTACAGCCCAAGCCCATTTAGTCTGGTTCCAATTGGTCCCACACCACACCAATTTCATCCAAATTTTCTTACAGACAAGTACGGCATGCCATTCCTTCCGTCTTCCCTTCTGAGGGGACTTTTAGTCACAGCCATTCTCTTTTTTTATTTACTTTAATAAAAATGTGCTCATAGCAAATTTACATATTTCACACTCCAGTTAAGTTTTTAAAAAGTAAAATATGTTCATTGTTAAAAAAAAGCTTGGAAATACAGAAGAATATAGGAAAGAAAACAATTCCACCACCCAGAGTTAACAACTATTTACATTTTTATAGATTTCCTTTTAATTTTTTTCTTTTATAACAGGAAGAAAGTGTATGGTTATTAAATATCACATTATGCATATTAAATAAGTATAGCTTGTAAGCTCTCTTTTTATTTAATATTTACTGAACATTTTCTCATATGCCTCAAGATTATAATTTTTAATACTCGTATAGTATTTTATTGTTTTACTATAATTATTTTAAATACACTATGTTTTAGACATTTGGATTTCTAATCTTTGATCTTTTTTTTTCTTTTTAAAGATTTTATTGGGGAAGGGGAACAGGACTTTATTGGGGAACAGTATGTACTTCCAGGACTTTTTTCCAAGTCAAGTTATTGTCCTTTCAGTCTTAGTTGTGGAGGGTGCCATTCAACTTCAAGTTGTTGTCCTTTCAGTCTTAGTTGTGGAGGGCACAGCTCAGCTCCAGGTCCAGTTGCCGTTTTCTAGTTGCAGGGGGCACAGCCCACCATCCCTTGCGGGACTCGAGGAATCGAACTGGCACAAGAGCCCACTGGCCCACGTGGGAATCGAACTGGCAGCCTTCAGAGTTAGGAGCACGGAGCTCTAACCGCCTGAGCCACCAGGCCGGCCCCCTAATCTTTGATCTTTTAAAGAACTTAAACTTACATGCATCATCGTGGACATCTTTGATCATTCCTAAGGCAGATATTATTGAATCTTTTTAAGTCTTTTGATTGCTTTTTCCAAATTGTTAAGATAGCCATGTAAGATCAATATTACTATGCTACTTAATAGGTAAGAAAGATAAAGGTCAAATTGCATCAGCAATGTTTAAGAATTTGTAATCACTAGTCACCACTTTAAGCACTGTAATCACTTTACCTGTTAAATTAACAAACTTTAATGAAAGATATCACATTTTATTTTACATTTGCTTGATTACATTTAAATATTTTTTGTATGTTTGTCTACATCATGACCTTCTTGTTCATATCCTATACTTCTTTCCTTATGTGCTCCTTTTATTTAGTCATAGAAACTTTTTGTATATTAAGAACATTCACCTTTGTTTTCTAAATATAATTCAAATATTTTTAGTCTGTTTACCTTTTAATTTTGGTCATGATTTTACTTTTGTATGAAAATGAGAGTTTTACATTTAAGTGGCCAAATATCTTTATGGTTTCTGCTATTGGTGTCGTGCTTGGAATCTCTAAGATTATATCTGTGTTTCTTCTAACGTTTTTTTACTTTTAAAATTTTAATCAAACTGGGTGTTTCTGAGTAAGTTTGAGGTAGGAATCCTAAATACGATTTTTCCCCCAAAATTATCCATACTTACTGAATAATTCGTTCTTTTCCCATTCGTTTGAAGTCACATTTATCATTGACTAAAGTCTTATGTATAGAGTTTGTTTTGGGGGGCTGAATATATCAATGTGTATATTCTTGCATCAGAACCAAAATGATTTATTGTAGCTTTTTTACTATAACCTGTGTTACTGTCATAGATACTGCCATCTCAGGTAATTGTGAGCCATTCTGATTTAAAGTATTCTCATTTTTTCCAGTTAAGTCATCCAAATATCCTTGGTGTTCCAATATTTTGATGTTGAGACTTTTATAACACCAACTCCTTATTGCACCTGGAGGCTGCCCATAAATCTCTTGTTAGATAATGTGTCCTGATTTTTTTATGGAAAATATGGTCTCTGTGCTTGCTGTAGGACAAAAAGAAATATGAAAGATGATGTAACGGTGATTAGTTGTACCAGATTTTCTGGGAGAGGCCTGATTTTAAATGGCCTGCACTGTGATCAGTTAAATGTCTGCTGGTTTTAAAAATGTGATCCCTCTAGAGTCTAGACAATAGTGTAAGTGCTGAAAGTTGGGAGGTGGGAAGAGATCAGACGGGGCTGGATAATTGGGGAGACTCTTGGGAGGGGAAGTGAGTGGTCCTGCTGGGGTGAGCAGAGAGGGGAAGGGTGTAGCATCTCAGAATGGCTCCTCACTTGGTTCCACTAGCCATGCACATGTCTAGCATATCTGTCTTGTTCACCTAACAGTGTATGGTGAGCGTTTTTAAAAAGGACAAAATTAGGAGGGAAAATCTGAGGTATGACACATCCTATGGACAAATAGAAATAAAACTGCGATGATTTCCTTTTGCAGTAAGAATCGGTTATACTGGCATTTAGCCCTGGCTTTAGGAGATCATATATATATATAAAATCTCTCTCTATATATATAATCTATATATATATGTGATGTCCTATATATATACATATATATGTATATATGTATACATAGATATGAGATCTGACAATTAAGTTCGCGAACTCTTCCTAGAAAAGTACTACATGCCTCATTGCTGAATATCACTACGGTCACCTTCGAAGTACTCCCCTTGGGAAGCTATGCACCAATGCCAGTTCCTAGTCCACCCTTCAGAGCAGTTTTGGAACTCTTTTTCTGGAATGGCCATCAGAGCTGTCGTCATATTACCCTTGATGTCCTGAATGTCATCCGAATGTCTTCCTTTCAATGTTTTCTTTATCTTCAGGTAAATAAGACATTGGGGGCCAGATCAGGTGAGTAGGGAGGGTGTTCCAATACAGTTATTTGTTTACTGGCTAAAAACTCCCTCACAGACAGTGCCGTGTGAGTTGGTGCATTGTCGTGATGCAAGAGCCATGAATTGTTGGGGAAAAGTTCAGTTCATCTTAACTTTTTCACGCAGCCTTTTCAGCACTTCCAAATAGTAAACTTGGTTAAGTGTTTGTCCAGTTGGTACAAATTTATAATGAATAATCCCTCTGATATCAAAAAAGGTTAGCAACAGTTTGTGGACTTAACTGTCAGACCGCCTGGGAATGTGTATACTTTATAAATAAATCCTACCTATTTAGAGGTGGCTCTCTTTCCCCAGTACCCAACCTGCAGGTATGTTTAGAAACTCGCCCTCTTGTGGCCAGGGGGCAGGAGCAGCAGTGGCCTGAGCCCTGAGTGGTGTAGGGGTGTTTGCCATAGAGAAGCCTGGATGAGTCGCATGGGTCATTATTCCCCTTGTTCCATGGGTCTTACCCTCAGGTGACCCAACAGGGCAGTCACAGCTATTCTGCCACGGCCTGTATCCATCGCTTGCACATCTACTCCGGTGACAGATCCTGCCAGGGACAGCAAAATGAATTCAAAAGGAGCTATGGGCCAAGCAGCATTGGCTTTTTCCACTGCTCCCTGTCCAGCAAAAGGAAGGGAAGAAGACCCACCTTGGAAATGGGACCCTGGCCCTGAGCCCATTCGTGAGACTTGTAAGACAGAAATCAGCTTTGGAATAAACATCGCTCTCACAGTGGAGTCCTGCTGCTGAGGGCGAGGGGCTCTTGGGCCCCAGGCATGCCCATTGCTTCTGGGCTGCACACTGGCCTGGCTTCCCTTGGCGTCTGGAGCAAGAACCTCCTGACCTGCTCAGGCTGTGGCGGCACCAGAGTCAGTGAAGTGGCTACTGCGGGAAGCTGTTGCGGAGAGGCAGGGAGCGTTTCCAGGATTCCCACAGTCGAGGGGCTCCCTGAGAAGGCAAATGATGGCAGTAGAAGGAGTTAAACTCTTCTATGCTGAAGTGGACTCTCTAGTGTCCTAACAAGTTTATAGATCCTTTCAGTACCCAACCTGAAGCTGACCCTTTTTCACAACACAAAATCTGAACTGGGACATTTCTCAGGAGCCCCCAGGGCCTCTCCCCACAGCCTGTTCTCCTGAAGGTACCCCACAGGCACCATTCTTCCCTGTGAACTGCTTCTCCCTTCTGCTTCCTGATACTCCCATGTGACGGACACCCACCCACTCTCAGGCCTGGACGTGACTCTAGCTGTCGTGCTAAATTCAGCAAAGGCCCCACTTAGGGCGATGCTGGTGCCTGCATCTAACAGCGGCTCCGGCTGCACCTGGAATTGTCTGAGCTGGGTGGTCTGAGCAGTTTGCCCGCACAGAGGCCACAGCCGGCCCCGCCTACAGGCGCCCCAGCCCAGAGTAGTAGCAAGAGCTTTTATCTAACAGTGGCACTTACTTAATTTCTTAGAGTTCTCTGGGACTAGGAAAGGAAAGCAGATGCCTTCCTTCTGCTGTCTGCCTATTTACCCTCCTCCTTTCGTTAGGGATACGCTAAAAGGTAGGGAGAAGCTCCCAGCAAAAAACCCGCGAGCTTCTCTTGTAGCAGTCTGGGAAATGGACTGGTTTTGAATCCCCCTCTACCAACCAGGGGTTGGTCATGTGGGAGCAGGCTCCACTGGCCCTGCGCACAGTGGGGAGGCACCGCAGCAGCTGTCTAGCCAGTGACTGTAGCTGCCATTTGTGGGGCCGGCCTCCTCTGGGGATGAAGATGCTCCCTGCCAGCTCAGCTGCGCCCCGCCCCCATGGATCCTTGCAGATCACATAGTTGAAAGGGACATTGGCAGGAGGGAGAAAGGAAAGTTTGAGTTTTATTTTTACTAAATAACTGGGCAGCTTTCCCCTCCATTTTTTCCAGATGCTTCTTCAGAAAAGAAATTTCAATGGCTTGGACTGGGAAGTCTAAATCTGCTTTGAATGTGTGTTTTGCACTAGGATTCCAAACCCCTTTGGCGTTCCCCTGCCCCAACACGCAACCAACAAACACCCTGAGAAGCACCGTACATACAGGCTTGTTCACAATAGGACCTTATTTGAGGGTTGTTGGCATTTATTCCCCTGTCTTTCCTGTGTCCCCTGGGGCCCTGCCCTAAAATTCCTGAACAATAGCTTGTGCAAGAACGGCACTGTGGGGAACGAAATTGGCAGGAACAATAAATCAGGCAGAAGTGGCTGAGGAGAACTGCTCTGGTTAACGTGGACCTATCTATGGAGAGAGACTGGAGGAGGAGGAGAAGCCCCAGGACTCCTCCTGGCGGTTTGTGTACTGCCCTGGCCTGGAATCCTGCTGGGTTCACCTCTCCTTGAGCCCATCCCAGCATGGGGTCCCTGTGCTGCTGACATCAGATCAGCAGAGCTCCTGGGAACCATCTCTTGTCCAGTCAAACTTGAATGACTGGTTCTTACAAACCCAGTATTCTCAGTCACACCAGCCCCAGCTCCCGTGGGGCAGAGTGCTGTGGTGGGAGGTGGCCTGGGATTGCTGCTCACCTGTGGTCCTCTGGTCCTTGCTCAGCTTGCAGCAGCACCCCGCCGAGCTCCTCCCCACCTGCCTGCAGGCTTCCACAGCACTAACTGTACATTCTTTGGAAGATGGCATACCCCTGTCATCCAGCAGGCTGGGAGCCCCTCTGGGGTGGAGAATCTTCTGTCTTCATCTTATTTCCTGGCCCAGAGAGAAGGCCCGTGTGGCAGTAGTGGGCAAGGACAGAGTGGGGAGAGAAATAGGGGCCAGGTCTCGTAGGGCCTTGTGAGGCATGGCAATTGGATTGTATTCGTAGCTCAAGAAGAAGCCATTGGAAAATGTTAAAGTAGAGAAGTGACTTTGGTCCAACTTACATGTTTTTCAAACTTTTTTTCTTTGATTTTAATACTTAACATAAAACAATTGTGCTAAAGGCAGCGTAGTATTTGACACAGGGATAAACATACAGATAACTGAAACAGAACAGTTCAGAAATTGATCTACATATATGTCTCATTTATTTTTGTTTAACTGTGGCATGCTTACCGGTGGTATTAAGTACATTCACATTGTTGTGCAACTATGACCACCGTCCATTTCCCAAGCTTCTTACAAGACTGAAACTCTGTACCCGTTAAACAGTAACTCCCCATTTCCCCCATCCTCCCAGCCCCAGGCAACCACCATTCTACTTTCTGTCTATGAATTTGACTGCTCTAGGTACCTCATATAAGTGGAATCATATACTATCTGTTCTTCTGTGACTGGCTTATTTCACTCAGCGTAGTGTCTTCAGGGTTCATCCATGTTGTAGCATGTGTCAGAATTTCCTTCTTTTTTGAAATTGAATAATACTCCGTTGTATGTATAGACCACATGTTGCTTATCCCTTCACCCACAGATGGACACTTGAGTTGCTTCCCCCTTTTGGCTGTTGTGAATACTGCTGCTGTGAACATGGATGTACAAATACCTCTTTGAATCCCTGCTTTCAGTTCTCTGGGGTAGATCCCCAGAAGTGGAATTGCTGGATCATACAGTAATTCTGTGTTTAATTTTTTTCAGGAAACGCCATACTGTTTTCCACAGCAGCTGTACCATTTCACATTCTCACCAGCAGTGCACAGGGATTCCAGTTTCTCCACATCCTTGCCAGCACTTATTGTTTCGTTTTCTTTTTTATAATAAACATCCTTAAAATGAGTTTTTTAAAAAAAGTAAATGAAAACTTATAAACCCATGAGGACAGATAGAATCGGAGAGACCGTGATAGACAATGGAAATCGAATAAGTGATTGGCTGACTTGGGTTGCAGCTTTCTGTGTTGTTCTATGCCTGTGGTTAGGGGCATGGGAAACAAGAAAAGTAAGCCTGCTTGTGCCAGAAAATTCCTGAAAAGGCTGAGGAATTGGAGGCATCAAGTACTTTCAAAGCCTAGATTGTGGAGTGAAGCTGAAAACTGGAGGGTTGGTGATAAGTGTTTGTAATAAGAAGTAGTTAGGCTCCAGATCCCTTTCTGTACTCCATATGCCAGGCCAATGTCTCTCTCCCATACCCGAAAAGATGGAAGGTTCTCTGTGGAGAGACTGAACCTGACCAACTCTCAACTCCTGGACGCAAGGCACAGCTACAGGCAGGGGTGAGGTGTACTCGAAAGGGAGAGGGGTTAATTGAAAGTCAGTATGTTGGAATAAGACCCCTCATGGTCTTCCCTCACTTAGAATCCTTACTGCTGGTAGACAGACTTAGTTACTGTGTTCCCACCACCACCACCAAAGCAGGAAATTGGAAGATTCCTCTTTGTAGGAATTGATCATCACAAGAGAGAAAAGCCACAGATATTGATAGTTGAGGGTTTTTACCCATTCACTCTACTGGGAGGTCCAACAGGTTGATAAGGTCCCATCTGTGTGCATGGAACTTTTAATTTCTTCACTCATATATATGAAAAGCCAATGAAGAATCATCAGATGTCCAAGGGAAGCCTCTGTTATGAAAGCAACAAAAAGAACCAAAAAAAAGTAACCAAGTAGAAACAGAAGACTACAGAAAACAGAAAAATTCAAAGAAATTTTATCTCACCTCAGAAATAAGATGTTGCTTCCATTAAATAAAAAGAGAAGATTATTCAAAACAGTTTTGAAAAACTGAAAAAGAAATGATTTTCTGAAGTTAATGATAGCCAAAATAATAACTTTAACTTCAAAAGACTGGTTGGAAGATAAAGTCAAGGAAGCCTCCTGGACAGAACGAAAAGAAGGAGGTGGAAAATAAGTGAGAAAGGAAATGTAGAAGGTCAGTCTAGTAGGACTAATATCCAACTGATAAAAGTTCCATAAAGAGAACATAGTAAAAAACAATGGAGAAAAATTGCCAAAACACAAAAACTCCTCAAAATTGAAAGACATGCATTGCCAGTAACGAGACCTATTTCTAAGGGTCCAACACAGTGAGTGAACAAAGACCTACACCAAGGCAAATCATCATGAAATTTTAGAATATCAGGGATAAAGAGGAGATTCTAAAAGTTTGAAAGGAAAATACACACATACACACACACACACACACACACACACACACACACACACACAGCAGGTCACAGGTGAAGAATCAGCATGGTATGGCATTATACCTCTCAATAGCAACACTGGATGCCAGAAGCATTTCCTTCAAATGCCATGAAGTAATATCTTCAAACTTCTGAAGAAAAAAGTTTTCCATCTATAATTCCATTCTTAGACCAGCTGTAAGTTGGGTATAAAGATAGATACTGACACATTCAGATTCCAGATTAAGAAAAAAAAATTGATTTTTTTTTTTTTTTTTTTGTGTGGTTTTTCCAGGATCCATCAGCTCCAAGTCAAGTAGTTGTTTCAGTCTAGTTGTGGAGGGCGCAGCTCACAGTGGCCCATGTGGGGATCAAACCGGCAACCTTGTTGTTAAGAGTACCACGCTCTAACCAACTGAGCTAACTGGCCACCCACCAGATTAAAAAAATTTTAACTTTCTATCCATTCATCCTTAAGACACCCCTGGAGGAGGACATGTTCAACCCAAATGGTGGCATACACCAAGAAATTTCCAAGAGGATGATGAAAGGAAGTTCCCATATCAAGCCTAGAAAGCATCCAGTTTAGATTGCAGGAAGGTAATAGAATGTTCCAGGAGGGATATCGCCAAAGGACAAAAAAATAAAAGCCACTGATGAATTGCTTATCTGATGCATTTGACCATTACTGAGAAGAATTTTATAGCTCTCTTGAGAAGTTGGGGCTCTTAAGAAAACGAAGCAAAAGTATGGCAGTTGTTAACTCCAGGAAAAATTTAAAGTTCCAGAAATTTAATTGTAATATACTATGTAGTTTGGCAGTGAGCGAAGTTAAAAGGAAGCAAACACTAACACACTGACATAAAAAGCATGATGTAATTTTTGGGAGGTAGGGGAAGGGTTTATGTGGGGGGAGATTTGGGAGCTAAAATCTCATATTTTATACAGAGAAGTTAAGGAGCAATGTCTAAAATTAAAAAAGGATAAAATAGTAGTTGTGTAAGACTGTTTTTAGAACTGTGAAAGAAAATACCAGAAGAAATGGCTAAAAGAGTTGAAAACGATTGCCTCAAGAAAGTAGAAATTAAGGGTGGGATGAGTGGAACGGAGTCCTGCTTTTTTTGTTGTTGTTTTGACTTACAGTACCTTTTGACCATGTACATGTACTGTCTTGGAGAGAATACAAACAATTGAAGAAAACATGTTCGGTTGTGCTTTTCAGCCTGGTGGGCAGTCAGACACAACATTGCACAAGGAGCAACTTTGGACTCCTGGTCTGGCAGGATCCCATGCAGCCCAGCATGCTGTTGGGGAGCTGGGCCTGGAGAAGATACTCTGCCACAAAGAGGCAAACTCACATGGCTGCTCTCTGCTCCTTGTGCCACGTGTTCTCTGACAGTGTCCCAGAGGCACTCAGGTGGCATGAAGGGTCCTATTTGCAAAGTGCCACCTGCTCACGCCCCTTCCCTCGCAGCCTGCCACCTGGGCAAGTCCAAGCAAAACACATGCTCTGTGTAGTGACACGCATATACAGTAGGTGTTGGGGGCCGCGGGCAGCTGGAAAGGCCAAACATCTGACATTAAACCAAGGGGCCGAGTCAAGATGTTCAGGAGTTTTGCCCACCTCTGCTTTTTAACAGAATTACCTCATACTCACAGAGTCCTCCCAGGACAGGACCTTCCCAGTACATTCAGTGGCCAGTTTCAGAGTCTTGGGGCATCTGGCTTCTGATGTTTCAAAGGGTCAGGAGGCTTTGCCAAGTGGTCTGTGTGTTGTTTGGGGAGGGGCCGTCTGCTGCATCCCTTTTGCCAGTGAGGTATGTCTCCCTGTCTCCAGGTCCGACCAGGACTGGCTAGGAACTCCAGATTTATTGCCCCAGATTTATTTCCTTCCTGACACTCGCCCATGCCCTTGAAATTCCAGGGCTGCATTAGTCAGTGAGGCAGAAATCAAGGGAATGGTCTCTGTCTCAAAGGTGCACATGGTATTACAAGAGCGGAATGATAGCACAGTCATCAAAACTACAGACTGGATATTTGTTTTCAGATGTGCTTTATGATGTTACATAAAAACAACGATCACTTTTCTAATGGGCTTTATTCTTTAAAAATAATAAGCCGGTTCAGCTGAGGCATAAGTTGTTCTCAAAGTGTTAGGTTTTTATCGAAAAATGGAATTCCTTGAAGTTGTCTATAAGAATGTACATTGTGTATGATGAGTCCTAGTAAGGCCAGAAGTTCCCAAGTACTGGTATTTCTTAGGGCACAAATAGTTTCATGCTTTTAAGAAAGCTGGGAGCTGAATGGATTCTATGGGACCTTACAGTAAAGAGTTATTGATTTTGAAGAAAAGAATAGACAGAGGATTTTAGAATTTATTAATGTGCTATTGTACATGTGCTGTCTCATTCGATTATAAACTTTTCCGGATGATACCGGTATCATCCCATCTTACAGTTGGCGTACACTGAGGGCCAGGTAAGTTAAGTATTAGGTTGGTAGAAACGTAATTGCAGTTTTTGCAATTATTTTTAACCTTTTAAGCCGCAGTTACATTTGCACCAACCTAATAACTTGCCCAAGGTCAGGCAACTGGTGATCGGTGCAGCCAGCATCCCCATACAAATCTGTCTTGATTACAAAGGCCATTCCTTCCTGAATTAGTTAGGCCTCTCGTTTGCAAGGGACAGAGATCAATTCCATCTGGACTAAGGAATGGAGATGTGTTACCTCATGTAACTGAGTGGATCCAGAATCCACCACAGGTCTGTCAGGCAGTGCCTCCATCTCTGTTCTTCTTCACTGGGTGTGTGATGTCTTATTTTGCTGATGGCTTCTTCTTCTTGGGTGGGGGCAAGAAAATAGGGGTCAGGGATGGGAGAGGATGACTCCTGCCATCTTCTTCAGGCTTACATCTTTCCAGCTTGGGATCCCTATGAAGACACCATTTGGTCTCCCTTTATTCTAATTTAAAATTGCAGGGAAGAGCTGTGATTGGCAGGCTTGGATCACGTGCCCGATTTTGGAGCCCCACGCACTTGGGTCAGGAAGAAGCTGACTGATCACGTCCCCTCCAGACACTCACTGTGGTGTGTAGAAAGGGAGCTGTTCCTCAAAGGAGGGGTGTGCCGCTTACACTGGGAAAGGGGGGACAGGAGCTACTGAGCAAATTGAACACACAGACACACACAGAAAACAAGCCACAGCACGAATTTGTTAAACATCTACAATGTCACATGCCTCTTATTAATATTTTAGCGTATTTGAGAGTATATCTCAACTTGGTAGTAGAAACGGGAGTGAGCTCTCAGTCCAGCCTTACCAGCTACAGATGCTGCTGTGTCTTTGGAAGCTTCAAGAGAGGAAGTAAAGCAAGAACCCCAGGACCTGGGGTAAGAGGTTCCCGATGAGGCTGGAACCCCACAACCATCTCAGAGGAACTGGGCAGTCAAACAGAAGGACACCTGTTTGTGTGTGAAAACTATGACTTTGGAAGAAGTAAGAAGACGCTGATGTGAGAGGTTCCTGATTGCACGTAGAATTCTGTTTCTTTGTTGGATGGCTCCAAAGGCTTTTAGGTGCTTGTATCATTAAAAGGAAATCAAAAAGTTGCATGCATTGATAAGCTTGATCTAGATAAAAGGAAATCGATCCTTTTTCGGGGAAAGAGTAAGAACAGCCCGAGGTGTAATCCAAGGCTACCAAGCTATAAACTGTCTCGCTCTCTATGAGGTGAGAGAAACCAGAAATTCTCAGATTTGCAGATGTCAGCGTGTGGGGGTGTCTGTGTCTTGGGCCACAGGAAAAGAAAATTTGCACAACTTGCCCTGAACATGAGACTGGATGATCACAGAGAGAGAATGTCAGCCTTTGTCCTTGAAGACCCGCGTGGCATTTGCTGGGCCTGTTTGAGAAGTGATTCTCTACATCTGATTTTATTTTTCATGGAACCACTTTTGTCCTCACTGTTTCACAACTTGGACTAGGGACAGGGAGCATCCAGCAGTTGAAACCTCTCACTAATTGCTGCTTTTAGTTGGTATGATCTCCTCCTGATGGATTCTGTGGGTTCAGTTAAGGCTTTTGACGGTTGGCAACGGGATTATTCAAAGCCTTAATTAAGTTCCTGCCTATCCACTGGGCCAGGTGCCAGTTGCTGACACAGACGCAGGCCCCTAAGCGTGGTCATGCCATGCCAATGGCTCATGCTTCACTCTTCACTCTCCTACTATATCCATGACGTAAGTTTTATAGGCATTTTTTTTGGTTCTCATCTGTCTGGGGTGTTAATGTTTTAATTCTCCTTTCTGTGCCTCCATGTCCATTTATTTTTCGAGTGAGCTGATATTTGGAGATGGAGCAGATGATTCTTCGTCAACTAATTCCTCAGCACCATTGGCTTATTTCCTATTACTTTTCAGTTTTTTAAATCACCAGCTCTGTCCTCATCATTTATCATAGAAGAAGCTGCCTGGAAACAAGGGAGGCGTTCAGAGCAATGTGCTACATACAGGCAAGCAGGCAGGCAGTTATAAGCAAGTAGACAGTCATATTGCAGAAGCAGCTTTGTCCAGCTTGGGCGAGACATCTGTCCGCGTTTTCCTTAACATCCCATCCTCTAGGCTCAGCCTCTCCCAGAATCTATTCAGTTACTCATCAAGATCTGAGTAAATACTTATTGACAACCCCTCCAGTCTGTTTGTTCCCGGCCCTAAGGATTTCTTAGTTCACGGCTGAGGTTTTCTTTATGTATCTTCCCTACTCCCCAGCGTGCTGCCAGGCAGCCTGTTTTCACCGTGGCCTCAGCTCAGTCCTTTCTCCCCTTTTGGTTTCCCTCCATCCCTGACATGGGCAGAGCCTCAGCTGCAGCTCCTCCCCAGCTCTGCCCTGCAGCTGTGTGGGCTTGTGTGCATACAGGGACAGGCCCACCCAGGAACAAAAGACACTCAGGAGATCATCCAAAACAGCAAAGTCACCCCCCTGTCTGCCGCTGACCGAGCTAAGAAGGCAGATGTGTTGCTTTGAGGCTTGCGGAAGTTGTGGGGATGGAGAACCTGCCACGGCTCTGGGCTCAGGCTCTAGTAGCCTGTCCTGGGCACCTTGGAATTGACTGAAAGCCCTTCATGCATGTCAGAGATACCTTAAGAGACTTAGTACCCTTAAGAATGTTTCACTTTTAGTCATTAAGGAAATCTGAAGACAGAGTTCTGAATAACTCCCTCAAATACGACAGGTAGGTGTGACGTATCAGCAAGCAGCTGCCTGCCTGCCTCCCAGCTTTCTCCTCACCGTCCAACACACTCAGAACAAACCCCCATTCCTTTTAAAGGCCTTTTGAGGCCATAAAGGTTTTTTAGGACATTTTATAGAGCTGGAGCATAGTTTTACTGTTTTAAATTATTATAGGGGTTATGGTTACTGTATCTTTATTTTTATGACAAGTTGTCGGTTATTCCCTTGATTTATTTGATCCCAGGCTTTAGTTCAAGAACACAACCTCCAATTAAATGTGGTTACTGTGGCGAAAACACGATTCTCCTTCGAATGACCCTCTTTGGGGCTGTTTCCAAAAACTCATTATGGTGCAAAGTCAAGGCTGCCAGTTCACGTTCATGAGCGTTCCTTTCTGTGGTCACTTGGTTTTCCCATCTGGAGGATTAGAGGGGACTGAGGCTGTGGGCGGGACGCGGAGGAGACTGGAGGGAGAGGACAGAATCTCCCCGCGGAGGCTAAGTGGGTCACTCTTTAGAACCACGTGCTTCCGAGATGGACAGGACCTTAGACATCAAGAGCTGTTTCCTTTTCAGTGAAAGGAAGGAAGAGGCTAGGAAGCCACGCGAGACCCAGAACGCAGGCTCCAGCTTTCATGCTCTCCTCTCTGAGCACTGACTCTCCGAGGGGTGTCCTGGGCACACACGTAGCACCAATCTTGCCGATCTTAGAGGGTATTTCACAGAAATAGTGCAGACTGGGTGGCTTAAGCAACAGAAATGTATTCCTCACAGTTATGGAGGCTGGCAAGTTCAACATCAAGGCACCTACAGATTCAGTGTCTGGTAAGGACCCACTTCCTGGTTCATAGATGGCTGTGTTCTTGCTGTGTCCTCACGTTGTGGAAGGGCACGAACCCCGTTCATGAAGGCTCTTCCCTCCTGGCCACCTCCTGAAGGTCTCAGCGTAATACCATCATGTTGGGGCTTAGGCTTCAACCTGTGAATTTGGAAGGAATGCAAACATGCAGTCTATGGCACTGTCCTGTTACTCTAAGAAAATAGCCCAAGACTTGCTTGTGGCATGGCCATATCTTTAGTGAACCCTTTGACTTTTTCCCAAAGTGGAGAGCAGATACTGCTTTAACCCAGACGAGATTTAGGGTCTATTAGAGATAGACACTTATTAATGCTTTGGGTTCTACGGTGTTTGTCTCACCGAAAGCGAGCTAACAGTAAGGCATGGAGAGACAGCCATTCAACTCGGAGACTGATATTGTGGTGCCAGATCTGCCACTTAACCTGCCATGTGAAATCACTGGCAAACCATCGACTTCTCCAGGCCCCTTCCCTCAGCTCTCTGAGCTCAGTATGATTGGCGTTGTGTGCTGTCACAGATGTTGTTGGTGACCTCCCCCCCCAGACCACTAGGCGCGTACACCCCTTCCCAGCTGCAGTGAGTGTTGGCTAAGGGTTCGCAGATAGGGGTCCCTGAATCCCTATTTCAGATTCTGCTTCTGAGGAACCCAACTCAAGACACCTCCCTCACAGTGTTGCAAAAATTAAATAAGATTCTATACGTGGAGGCCCTCTAAAAACTAAAGTATCAGTGGGTTTTTAGTGTGGTTTAAACCAAGCTGTAAAAATCCCAGCTGTGGCTTCTTGGTGAAGGCGTGTGGGGGAGGCAGATAAAGCACCCAGGGAGGGCAGGGCCGTCATCATGTACCCCGGAGATGTGAACCCAGGCTTCTCTTCCTTCCCCACCCAGGAGCCCAGGATAGTGGGCAGACAGTACAAATGGGTTTTCTTGAAGCTGACTAATTTTTAGGTAATGTTAAATAGTGGTTGGACAAGTTTTTTCCATATTGGGAGGATAAGAACTGGAGCTGCAAATCATTCAGACCTTGGAACGGAGCAAGGTCACAGAAATTCCTGCTTTTGCTTCAGATGCAAAGAGTACAAAAGTCCCATTGCAAACCGCAGCTTTCTAAGAGGTGCCAGTTTCAGCATATTTAAAAATCCCTGGATATTTATTTTAAGAGGACATTTCAGAGGTAAATTTGGTGTGTGTGTGTGTGTGTGTGTGTGTGTGTGTGTGTGTGTGTGTGTGTATGTGTGTGTGTGTGTGTGTAAAATGAGAGGAAAATTGAAAGGGAAAGAGGGAGCTGTGTCCCTGAGATCTGGAACAGTTGCAGTGTCCCCAGTTAATCATTGATGCCTAGGGGTCTGATGGGCCACCTGAGCTGGCACTGCTGCAGGGGGCCAGAGTACTTGCTAATGGAATGCTAAGTACGCCTTTGGTGCAGTTAATGATTTATCTGTGCCACTTACAGTGCTCTGCACTCCCTTTCTGTGAAGCTCACAGAAGTCTGGAGGTTAGGCTGGCCCTGCCCAACAGAGTGCAGGAGAAGATTATGATGATTTGTAAATTCACTATGTGACCAAACACGCCAGGGGCTTCTTTCCGTAGGAAAGAGTTTCTTTCCTGAGTTGTTTCCTGAAAATATGCTTTAACAGAGAAGAATCCTACTTTAATAGTAGTTGTCCGATGTTCCTTTGCATGGATCTTTGTGCCAAGATAGTGCCATGAAATGGCATGATTTTACATGAGTACGCAGCATTTGTCACCTTCAAACATGCATGATATTTACTTGTGTAGCGTTTGTATTTCCCTTGCTAGATTGAAGTACCTTGAGCACCTCCACAAATTAATGTTTGTGCCATACATTCATTCTGTAAACACAATAATACAAAGGGGACACATTTTCATTTAAATGATTTCTCTATTTTACAAAACCCAGGTGTGTTATTTGCAGAAATATCAGAAAATAATAGAAAAAGAGGAAAGACCCAGAGACAATCTCTGTTCCCACTTCACTTCATATTATAAGATGTGAGACCTTATCTGTCCACTAACGTGGTCCCCAGCAGCCTAAGGTGGGACATACGTATTTCGGTGAGGCTTCGATGGCTTCAGACACTGTTGTCTGCTTCTGGGGGAAAGTGACTTCAGAATCTAAGCATTCCCTCGCACGTATTAAATCTCTGTCATTGAGTATTGTTTAGATTTTGATAGGAAAGGGGTTTTGGTTTGCTTCCAGGAATTATAAATAAGATGGTATATTGATTTGGAGTTTGGGTTTTGTGTGTGTGTGTGTGTGTGTGTGTGTGTGTGTGTGTTCCCTTTTCTTTTTCATTGAGATCTGACTACACATTAGTGAGGATGGGAGGCAGGCCTTGTGAGGTTCCTAAACTGTCACAGAAGAGGTGCCTGAGCAAAGAGGGGATTGTTTACTTGGGGGTTTTCCCTGTTATTCCGCGCTTCCTTTCCCAGGAAGACATCTGTATCCTGGCTGCTGGGAAACAGGTCTAAGGATGAGTTCGGGGCTGGACATCTGGGAAGGGAAATCCGCACTGTCCAAAGACAAGTAGTGCTTCGCTGAGCACAGTTCTTGCTTCCTTAGCTGCTTAGGGAATGAACTGTGCTATGGTGCCCAGGCACGCGTGCGCACTCCTCCGCCCCGCCCCCTTCCTCCCACATGCCGATAGAGCATCCTCTCTGACCTTACTGGGGGGCGAGGGGTGAGGAGAATTATTGCTATAGATCTTTGAAGCCTTTCATTATGAATGTAATTTGGGATCATCTGGCGAATTTCGGTTTTGCTCCATCCATATCCATTCTCTCTTGTCTTGGAGTGGCTACATGGATAAAAGCTGGTGCTACCACTGTTTTGTAATGCAAACAACTTTCTCAGGAGGTTTCTGTGATGTCGTCTGTGCATTGCCAGTGCTAATATCCCCCATTCTAGGCCCCCGGGCTGTGTGTCGCTGGGCTAGTCTGAGCCCTGTTCCTCCAAAGATGACTTCATTCTGAAGGGCCTGTTGAGTTTCAGGAGCTTGAGGGTTCTTGGGGAACTTCTTCTTTCTCTGAAACTCTAAGTGATTTCTTTCCTTGGAACTTCTCTCTCCATGCATTTCCCCCTCTTTGGGGAAGTACCTTCTCTCTGAACAAGTCATTCTGAGGCTCAGATGCATCAAGTGCTCAGGAAAGTGCTTACTTAACACTTAGCACTCAACAGAGTGCTGCTCACTATTCTCAGAGAAAGACAGAGCGTCTGGGGCAGCACTGCCCAACAGAAGCACCAAGCAAGGCACATAACGTAGTAGTAACTTTTCTAGTAGCCACATTAAAACAGTAAAAAGAAACAGGCGAAATTAATTTTCACAATACATTTTGTTTAACCCACGATGACAAAAAGACTATCTTTTCAACATGTCCTCGATATTTTTAAATTATCGAGTTATTTTACATTCTTTTTTCATGCTCATAGTCTGTAAAACCCAGTGTATAATTTACACTTACAGTGCAGCTCAGTTAGGACAAGCCACATGGCAAGTGCTTCTTCACCTTGCATGGCTCGTGGCTGCCGTACTGGGAAGCTCAGGTCTAGAACCTTCCTACTCAAGAAGAGTTCTGGGGGCCGGTAGCATCAGCATCATCTGAGAGCTTGTGTGCACTGGAGCATCTCAGGCCCCATCCCAGACCTACAGAAGCAGAATCTGCATTTCAACAAGTGATTCATTTGCATGTTAGTGTAGGAAGCACCCAGTCTGAAATCCCCATGCTCATCCCTGCTCCCTGGGATTCTGTTTTAACTGGTCTGAGGTATGGCCTGGGAACTTATATACAGGTTTAAAGCTCCCCCAGGTGATTCTAATATGCAACCAGGCTTGAGAATCGCTTGTATAGTGCGCTGTGGAGCCAGGATGCCTGACTCAGCCACATTCTACCTTCAGGACCTCGGGAAATCCACCCAAACTCTCTGCGCTTCAATTTCCTCATCTGGAAAATGGAGATGAAAGTAGTATCTGCCTCAAGGCTTTAGAACACATGTAAAGCACTCAGAGCAGTACCTAGCAGATAGGAAGTATGCCTTAAATATAAGCTCTCACCCTTTCTTCTTTTTCCTGAAGGTCCGGGGTTACCCAGAGCCCCAAGTGACGTGGCACAGAAACGGGCAACCCATCACCAGTGGGGGCCGCTTCCTGCTGGATTGTGGTATCCGGGGGAGTTTCAGCCTTGTGATTCATGCTGTTCGTGACGAGGACAAGGGGAAGTATACCTGTGAAGCCACCAATGGTAGCGGTGCCCGCCAGGTGACAGTGGAGTTGACGGTAGAAGGTGAGTCCCAGGAGGAGTGAGCCCTGGTGGGAGGTAAGCCGTCCACTTCCCCAAGGCCACCGCTCCTGCTCCAGCCCTCTCTTGAGAGAGAGGCCCATAAGAGAAAGTACACCCATCCCTGCACTCAGGACCTTTTACTCTAATGGGGGAAATGTGGTCCCTGTGAACGAGGGAAGTGTTCCACGAGACAGAATTTGTCAAGTTACTCATCACGTCACTTTCCTTTTCCGGTCTTACCATGGCTTCCCCTCACACCGAGACAGAGACCAGACTCCTTACGAAGCCCTGCCCAGTCTGGCCACTGCCTGGCACTCCAGACCGTCTCCTACCATCCTCGCCCGCTCTCTCCACTGTGACCACGCTGGCCCCCTGCTCTTTGCAGCGGAAGGCCTCAAGGCTTTCACCCTGCTGTTCAAGTCTAAGGAAGAGCTCTTTCCGCAGCCCTTCACCTGACGCAGGCCCTCAGGTCTCTGCTCAGGTGTCCCCTTAGGGAACCCCTTCCCCAGGACTCTCTATCCTCTGACTCTACCCCAGTTTTCTTCTCTAGGACTCATCACTGCCTCACAGTCTATTGTCTCCTCCACCCTCTACCACTACATGGAAGCTCTAGGAGGAAAGGGACGTTAGCTTGTTGACTGCTGTATCTCCAGTGTCTAGAAAACCTCCTGGTTCGTGATAGATGCTGAAATATTTAGAGAATGAATGCATGATATTTATTATCATCATTATAAAGTAATACATGCCCATTATTAAAAAGTTTGTAAAACTCAGAAAATATAGAGGAGATAACCATACCAATGTATCAACACTGATTATTTTGTCTTTTTTTTCTCCTTTGTACTTACAAAAAAATTCTATTAACTTTAAAACTGCCAGGAAAAACAATTTGACCATCAATAAAGCTATTTCCTTTGCTGTGAGTATATCCCCCACATGCCGAAACTGCTTCACGGGGGAGACCATTCCCAGTTCAGGCTGCCGGCTAAAGACCTGATGTCTGAAAGGACATGTCGTCAGGCCCTCAGACGTATGGCAGGTTTTCCTCCATCCTTCCAGACCTTTCTAAGGGCTTAGCAACCAGAGGGTCAGACTCACTTGCTCCTGTCACGGAAGATAGTCCTCCCAACCTGCATTTCAGGGCACATTGTATGTGAAGATTGAGGTAGTCCGGGAAAGTTCCACAGGTGGCTGGGGCATCTGGGCCAGTGTTTCCTTGTTTTCCTACTTCATGGAAGTACACACAAGCTGTTTCACGGAACAGAATATGCATAGTTTGGATACTTTCCCCAAATTCTTTCACGGAGTGACTTGTTTCTTTTAATGACATTCTGATGCCTGTGGACTGGGGCATTCCCGATGGAAAGTGGAGCCCGGTCAGAGTCTCTGAATGGCCCTCATCTAGGCCAATTCTGGTGTTGCGCTTTCCCCTACATTATGTACTTTTCAATATACAAACTTTGAGCTGAGGCCCACAAAAATTGTTTTATACCCATGTATTAGCTTCGGCTGCCATAACAGACCACATGGCTTAAATAACAGAAATTGATTTTTTCACAGTTCTGGAGGCTGGAAGCCCAAAATCAAGGCCCGACAGGGTTTGGTTTCTGATGAAAACTCTCCTCCTGGCTTGCAGATAGCCACCCTTTTACTGCGTTCTTACCATTCTTACATGGTGGAGAGAGGGCTCCAGAGTCTCTTCCTCTTCTTATAAGGGCACCAGCCCTATTGGATTAGGGCCCCACCCTTCTGACATCTTTGAACCTTGATCACATCTTCACAGGCTCTGTTTCCAATTATAGTCATACTGGGGGTTAGGGATTCACCATAAAAATGTGGGCGAGGACACAAAAATTCAGTCTATAACACCCCTTTTCTGATTTTCTGTTCGGAGCTAGGGAAACGGAGAATTCAGAGTCAGAGGGCCAAGGTTCTATCCCAACGTTTTTCAAGCGGATGTGTGACTTTAAACCTCTGGACCTCTGTTTCTGAAAAATAAAGGGTTTGAATTCAGTGGTCTCTACAGCCTGGGCTAGCCCTTGTTTTCTGTGATTCATTTGAAAGAATGGGGTGGGTTAGGAGTGCAGGGGAGGTATATAAAACCCAGGTAATATGAAACCTTTTTTTTAAAAATTCCCATCATTGAAGAAGTTAAATCTGGTGTCTCAACAAATTTTCGTAGGTCATGGTACTCAAGGCAGGGGCAGGAGACAAGACAGGAGAGCGGAATGAGAGAAAGCTGAGGCTCTCAATCCTAACTCCTCCCCTTTGGTTTTAATTTGGAGAGACTCAGGCCCAGACTATTTAAGATGGTGTATGTCTTCTAACCCTAGGGGACAGAATGGTTCAGGCTGCAGCCTCTTTAATTGTGAATGGCCCTGTGTACATTTTGCTTCTGTATCAAAGGCCAGTTTCAGCTGATGTGTGGTTTGGCGCCACCTCACAGACCATAGGCCTGGAAAGATCCTCTCTGGTCTCTTCTGCCATGGATAAGTTGTTGACTGTGCCAGAGTAGCCCAATTCTTACAAACGGAATCTAGCAGATCCCCTGCCTTCTCGCCAGCTCTCTGTGCTATGCTCCCTGTGCTCTCTTGGAAAGAGCAGAGATCCTGGAATTAAGAGTATAATTCATATGTGGAGCCTTTTGACCCCCTAGTGGTCAAGTTTAGTAGGCAGTGTTATCAAATGGTCTTGGATTTCAGCTCCACTAATTTCTAACTATGGGGAAATTAACCTTTCGGAGCCTTATTTCCTTTTCTGTGAGCTGGAGCTAATGGCTGTCCCACGGGTCGTGTAAGGATTAGTGCAGCACTGGCGAATAGTAGGCACCCAGTAAGTGGTAGTTTTGTCATATCTGAGCCTGGTATTCACATCCTGAGAACGACTTCCAGAGGGAAATCCTGGCGTGGAGAGTAGGGAGAAAAATTGCTCGTCTGGGTTCCAGTTTGGTACCCGGGGCCAAGAAACATGCAATATCCTCTGTGAGGACAAGCTCCTTAACAACAGGACCATTTGTGACCTCATGACGTGGGATGCAACCCTCATCTGAGCCCCGGAAAGGCTCTCTGAAGCCCGCCCTGACGCTCACCCACCTCCAGAGGGCGGGTCACACAGGTTTGGTGCACAGCAAGGAAAGGACATGGTGCCTGCCCTCTGGGAGCTTTATCCTAAATGAAGGGGCCACAGGCCTGTCCTCTAGCCCAGCACTGTTTTTAGAAATACATTGTGAGCCACATGTGTAACCTTAAGTTTCCTAGTAGCCACATTCAAAGAAACAGGTGAAATCAATTGTAATAAAATATTTCACTTAACGTGATATATCCGAGATACAATCATTTCAACATAATCAACATAAAATTATTAACGGGATATTTTACATTCTTCAACATGTGGGGTGTATTGGACACAGCGCATCTCAATTCAGACTGGACATATTTGAACAGCACAATAACCCCACGTAGGTAATGGCTCCCGTATTCCACAGCACAGCCCTAGAGGTTCCCATTGGAATAGCGATAAGCGAGGCTTACACAGAGAAAGAAGAGAAACCCACACGTCCGAGCACGGCAGTGAGTGAGCCTGGGCATTCGCATCCACAGAGGGAGCCGAGGGCGTGGGGTGGAGTGAAGCGTGGTGCTGAAATGGATGGGCCCCACACCTGTTGGTCTGAGCCTGAGACGGCCCTTTGTCTTTCAGGGACCAGACAGTCACTTAAGTCATTTCAAGTAATAGAGGGCTAGTTTTAAGGACATGCGCTCAGGAGCCCAGAGAGAGCCAAACTGGCAGGCTCAGAGGAGATCCGGGCCTCAGGATGGCTCACATTCACCTTAAAAAATTATTTAGTGCAAATACAGGGGCACACGAATCACCTGGGGAACCTTGTTAGACTGCAGGTTCTGATTCCGTAGGTCTGGAGAGGGGCCCGCATGTCTGCAGTGCTAACCTGCCCCGGACGAGCCTCGGGCTGCGGGGCCACAGAGCACACTTTGAGTAGTAAGGAAGGATGCAGTTAGTTACAGATCGATACATTTCGCCTGTACAGTGATTCTCAAATGTGAGCACACATCCGAATCACGCTGAAACCACAAACTGCTGCCAGGCCCTGCCCCGGAGTTTCTGATTTGGTAGGTCTGGGATGAGCTCAAGAGTGTTCATGTCTAACAAGTTTCCGAGTGGCGCTGATACTGCTGCATACGGGTTCCAGTAGTTTGAGAACGAGCTGGCTAATGTTTCTACCTTCTGTATGAGGGTTCTCCAAAGAAACAACAGACGATCGTGCATGCAGGCGTGCCTCGGAGATATTGCAGGTTTGGTTCCAGACCACCGCAATAAAGCAAGTATCACAATGAAGCGAGTCACAATCTTTATGCTGGTGGATGGTATTGCCATCAAGTTGTTAAAAATGCAACACCTGTGAAGCGCCGTACAGTGAAGCACGATAAAACAAGGTATGCCTGTGTACATGTGAAAGAGATTCATGACAAGGAATCGACTCACATGATTACAGAGGCTAAGAAGTCCCAGGATGCACAGTCAGCAAGGTGGAGACCCAGGCGAGCTGGTGGTGTAGTTCCTCTCCAGGTCCAAAGGCCTGAGAACTACAAGAGCTGATGTGGTTTCAGTCCAAAGGCCAGCAGGCTCCAAACCCAGGAAGAGCTGACGTTTCAGTGCGAGTCAAAGGCAAGAAAAAACTGATGTCCCCGCTCAAAGGAAGTCGGGCAGGAGGAGTGTCCTGGTATTTGAGGGAAGGTCGGGCTTTTCATTCTATTCAGGTCTTTCACTGACTGGATGAGGCCCACCCACATTAGGGAGGGCCATCTGCTTTACTCAGTCTCCCCACTTAAATGTTAATCTCATCCAAAAACACCCTCACAGAGACACCCAGAATAAAGTTTGACCAAATATCTGGGCACCCCGTGGCTCAGTCAAGTGGGCACATAAAATTCACCATCACACCCACTAAGTACTTAATTGTAACATTCCTGAGTTACTTCATGGAATCTGATTGACACATCTTTTTTGAGCTAGCTACTGGAAATATCAACTAAGTAACCCAGAGATGCTATAAGAGTTAGCAGTGGGTACGTGATGTGGGCTGGAAAGGCAGAATGGGAATACGTGCATTTGTAAGTTGTGAGAAAGCAGCAACAAAGCCAAGAAAAAATGTATAGAAAGCCAGGTGTCAACCAACTGAATGGGAAGAGATTTTTGCAAACAACACTTCCGGTAACAGACTAAGAGCCAAAATATATAAGGAACTCATACAACTCAACAACAACAAAAAAACAAACAGTCCAATTAAAAAATGGGCAGAGGACCTAAATAGACATTTCTCCAAAGAGGACATACAAATGGCAAATAGATATATGAAAGAATGTGCAACATCACTAATCATCAGAGAAATGTAAATAAAAACCACAAGCCATTCCAACTGGTGTGAGATATCACCTCACCCCAGTCAGAATGGCTATCATCAACGAGACAATAACAAGTGTTGGAGAGGCTGTGGAGAAAAAGGAACCCTCATACACTGTTGGTGGGAATGCAGACTGGTGCAGCCGCTATGGAAGGCGGTGTGGAGGTTCCTCAAAAAATTACGAATAGAATTACCATATGACCCAGCAATCCCTCTCCTGGGTATCTACCCAAGAAACAATCTGAAAACATTTATCCGTAAAGATATATGTGCTCCAATATTCATTGCAGCTTTATTTGCGGTGGCAAAGAAATGGAAACAACCAAAGTGTCCTTTGATAGATGATTGGATAAAGAAGTTGTGGTATATATACACAATGGAATACTATTCTGCCATGAGAAAAGATGAAATAGGACCATTTGCGACAACATGGATGGATCTTGAGATTATAATGCTAAGCGAAATAAGTCAGACAGAAAAAGTCAAGAGCCATATGATTTCACTGCTATGTGGTATATAAAACTGAAAACAACAAAAGAACAAGACAAACAAATGAGAAACAAAAACTCTTAGACACAGACAATAGTTTAGTGGTTACCAGAGGGCAAGTGGGGAGGGGTGTGGTAGATGAAGGTAAGGGGGATCAAATATGGTGATGGAAGGAGAACTGACTCTGGGTGGTGAACACACAGTGTGATATACAGATGATGTAATACAGAATCGTACACCTGAAATCTATGTAACTTTACTAATAATTCACCCCAGTAAACTTAATTAAAAAAAAAAAAAGATACAATACAAAAAAAAAAAAAGCCAGGTGTGACAATCATAGCTGACTTGCATTCAGCCCTTGCTCTGTATTGCTGGTAGAGTGGCATTGGTTATGTTTAGCACAGGTACCACCCTGGGTCCAATCTGCAGAGATACAGGGTGGAGTAATGAGCATAAAGCGTGGCTGTCAGCTGGTTGTTCCTTCTGCAGGCCCAGGGTCAGAGCAGGTGTCATTAGGGTGACCATGCCAGGTTCTGCCTGTGCCTGCTCTGCCAGGGTGATTCTGAATAGAGCCTCCTTTGATTTTCAGAAGCGTCCCTGCTTGGATAATAAATGACATGGTTACCCTCGCCACGACTGACATGACTGGTGCACTGGGCAGTGGGTTAAACTTTAAAGGTGATGTTGAGAAATAAAGGGTTATTCTAGGGGAGGAGGAGTGGCAAGAGTAATAGTTTCAGAGAAAGTGGAAAAAATTATTTTCATCTCTGAAACATAAATTCCAAGCCGTTAGCCACTCTGTATAAGAATGCAATGAACAATTTTTTTTAATAACTGAAAATAATGAATATGTATTTGGTAGGGTATAGATTTAGCCGGGAGCTCCCTCCTCTTGGGGAGTTTTCTTTGAAATAAATAAATAGGGACGAAAACCTGTTTCCTCCCTTGTCTCTCGATCCAGCCTTGGCCGTTGCTCGCTCTTCTCTCTCTGTGAGGCACCCTGTCCTTCGCGCAGGTGCCGCCTCCTCTGCCTCCGTTCCTGTGCAGTTCTTTCCCCAGCTTCCTCCCCTGTAGGTGAAGGGTTCTAAGGCTGCCCACTTTTGTCTCTGGCCCCTCATCCTAGAATGTGTCCCAGGAGCAAAGAGCGAATCCTTCCATCCATCGCTCTGTTCACCAGTCTGCTCCTCTCCGTGGTGGGTACCGGCAATAGAGCAATTCAGATGGGGTCCCTGCCCTCTTGGCGTTGACTTTCTACTGGAAAGAGAGACTACAAGTAACAGATACAACTTTGGTAGTAGAATTAAGTGCTCCCTGACCACGCATGAGAGAGAAGGCCAGGGGGCAGGCCGCCTGGAACGTGACAGCAGAAGGGACAGTGACCTCGTGTCGTGGGATCTAAGGGAGAAGAGCAGCCCTAGGAACGTAGCGTTAACTGTGGGGCAAGGGGGCTGGGGTGTTTATCTACCATTTCCCTGTCTGTCATTACTGGAGAGCTTCTTCCTGAGACATTCACTCTCCATCACTCTGGCTCTCCCTGCATGTGACCTGAGTCTGCTCCTGAGACCAGAAATAAAGCCACAAAGAGTTGTGGGAGTTTTGTAGACATATTTAAGGATGAGAAACAGCAACAAAGTTGGTGGGGCCAGAGCAGCGTGAGTGAAGGTAGAGTGGGGATACCTGGAGAGGCAGGTAAATATGGGACCACATAGGGCCTTTAGTCCCTGGTGATGGGAAGCCATTGGAAGGTGTCAGTGAGGAAAATGACATGATTTGATTTAGGCAAAATCTCACGAAAGTGGAGGGAGTTGCCATTGGTCTTCTGTCTGTAAGCATCGATTTCCTGGAAAATGACTGAGAAACAGTTGTTTCCACACAGAAAGCATTTCCCAAATGCAAACCCGAGGGATCAGCATGCTGGATCTTTTAATGGTGCATTGGCCTCTGAAATGATAGAAGGGGGCTCACCTCACCCCCTCATCTCCCTTCACTTGTTTGGCTTTTGTTCCTTTGTCCCAGAAAGATAAAGGTTTTCCTCTGCTCGTCTCTCTGCCGCACCACTGGCTCAGTGGGTTGCCCAAAGCTGTTGTCTTTGCTTTGCTGTTCAGTTGCCCTGTTCAAAACAAAGCCTGGGCTCATGCTGTCGGCCTGGGGCTGGCCTCCTGCCCATCTCCTTTCCAAACACACCCCATCCCAGCTACCCGCGCTCAGTACTGCTGTTTCTGCTCTCTGCACCCCCACCACACCACTGTCCTGTAATCCAGGGCTCCCTGAACTATGTAAGAGAGAAAGGGTCAGGTGGCAACCCGCCTAGAATGTGGCAGCAGAAGGGAGAATGACCCCAGGCTGTGGGATTTAAGGGAGAACAGTGGCCCTACTGTTTTCTTGTCCAGCTAGACTGGCGCCACGGACACCATCATTCTTGGGTGATCTTGAATCCGTAGGAAATATTCCCATGCCATCTTTATTGTGATTACCATTTTTCAGGGACAGATTTCTCGGGTCCCTTTTATTTTCACATTGGAGTGGATTGATGACATTATGTATTTTGGCCCGTGGCTGTTTATATTGGCCGAGTTTTAAATTATTGTATTCCTCAGGAATGTCTGTCATGATTCTCCTTGTTTGTTCTCATATTTCTTTTGTACTGTCTCCTTTTATCTTAAATATCCTACCTTCTTAAAGACCTGTAAGTGTATTTCCCATTTATATTATTTATAAACTCTCTTTAGTCTGTAACACTCGCTGCTGACCTTTCTTTTTTTAGGGGCGTATGCCCTCGTTTTTTAAAATGTAGTCAGAATCAAAATGCTCTTAGTGTTTTATCCTTTTCTGTCTCATCAAAATTAACAATATAAATGTGGTAGAGATGAAAATTATTCGTTTAGCCCCACTAGTCTTTTTGCTGTAAAATAGTTGTGTATCAAGCCTGCCTTGGCAGAAGCCTCACTTACTTGCTAGACAGAAGAGTTAGATGACAAAGTACTTGATCTCATTCTATTCTTGAAGGATGTCTCCCAAATCTCCTTTGCCTTGACTCTCTTTCTTCCTTTACTTTCACCTTCCACTTTGCATTTGTCTCTTTTTCCCTCCAAAATATACACCAGTACCCCTTGCTGGCCCAGCTTTGATTTCCACCGTTGATGCTGCCATCTTTTCTTCCCATCTCTGATTCCACCATCCCCTCCTCCCATCTCCATACCTGGTGCTTTCTCAGTGGCTCATAGTTCTGCCCTCTTCTTTATTCATCAAATTTTATTGAATGTGCTAACTTTGTGCTGGGATCTAAGAGCAACAAGACCTGGTGATTGCCCTCAAGAGACTGACTTTCTTGACCTCATATTTCATTATTATACTGCAGTTGAGATTCAACATCAGGATGTATTTACGAGGTGCTAACTTTGGTACTGTGTGGGAGACATAATACTCTGTCAAATTCTTTCTGCAAGAACCTGGTTGGTCAGATGAAATGTAGACACATTAAAAGCTAAGCAAAAACACAAGGCAGCATGGGTTTATTTGTCAAATGATTGGCACATAGGCTCTGTAAACTCAGGAGAACGAGACCTCTGCAGGCTGAAATGGTCTGTAATGTCTTCTTGGAGGAGGAGGGACTTGGGCTTGTCCCAGAAGAATGAGCCCAATTTGGGTGGCAGACTGTGATTTAGATGCTGGGGCTGGGAGGAAAGTGGAGAGAGTTTGGGCCTGGGGTAGAGGGTAGGTGAGTAGCCAGGTAGAAGCAGAGAGAAGGAAGAAACAAAGCTGAAGGACAGAGCAGGAAAAGGCTGTAGAAGGTCTGGAGCATGAGACCAGGCAGTTTTTAGAGTCATATCCACTGCGGAGTATGAGCAGACTGGATTCTGCCCATCAGTGGTTGCTTTTCCATTTTCACCCTGCAGGTAAGCTCTCTGGGGGAACTGCTCCCCTTAGTAACAGCCAGAGGGACATGCTGTGGACTTCCTTTTGCCTCAAACCTTTTTTAACCTTACCTTTATTTTTCTGAATGCCTGGGTTTATTACAAGCATTCTGATCACGGTTTTCTCATGTGTTCCATCAGTCTTTGAGACACTATCATTTTATATGATCCCCAACAAAAATGAGTTGCTTATTAGTACAATGAATTTCTCTGGAACCACGCTTAAAATACCTTCCCGTACGTTGCATGGCTTCTGATCAGACACCTGTGTAGCAGACAGCAGCCAGATAACTCACCGCATCCGGCCTGCAGAGGGAGGCGGGGCTCAAACTGGATGTAAAATTTTCTGTTTCTGTTCTGATAAAATGATGCAAAATCAATCTTTATAACTTATGTCCTTACGGGAATGCTTGCTACTTGGCTTTGTGTATTTGGGGAATCACCATCGAAAGTGGCTCTAGGGAAGTGAGCTGGGATGATTAGAGTCTTGGCCTCTATAAAGAGTTATTTTCTCTCTGCAGAGCATCGTAGAGTACTTATTTAAGACAATTGAGAGATCGCTGGCCACAATTTATTGAACTGTCCCCCCCTCCAAAACAAAACTGGTGTCACCATTCCTTTGAACTCATTGGGTAAGACATGACTATTTTGTTCATGAATGACCGGGAAATCATTTGTTTTCTAAGTGGTGGATATTTTATTTTAACCCCCTGAGAAAGAATTGATTCTTTGTTGTGTCAGTTTCCTGGAGTCCCAAACAGAACTCCTGAGGTGTCTGCTTGGTGCCTTGGGTTGACCTCCTTGCCTCTATGGAGTGTCACATGTACTTGTTATTGAGTGTCACAGTAGAAGAATAAAGGACCTGTGTACATTCCAGCAAGAAGGGACTACAACAGTGAACTCCAAAGCTCCCTGTCTGAATAGACACGGTTGAATGAATAGTTTGTATAGGAGAGGCCCCTTTATATAGTGACAGGCAGCCTCTGGGAGGGGCCAGTTAACATTTATGGTTAGGACTTTGGGGGTCCTGGGAAGACAGAGCTGGAACTTCGACAGGTGACAGCCCACATCTCCTTGGAAAAGAGGGCAGCCAGACCACCTCAGTCATTCTTAAGTACTCCCTTTCCTTCTCCAGTCAGTCGCCAAATCCTGCTGTGCCATCTGCCATGCAGTTGTCATTTGTCCTCACTGCCACCATCCTGGTCCTGGCTGCCATCATCTCTGTCCTGTTGCACAAATTCCCAGCTGTTCTCAGTTCCTCTCGTAACCCATTCTGATCTCCACATTGCTGTTTAAAATATCTTTTTTTAAAAATTCAGATGGGATTTTATTATTCCCTCCCTTCAAATCCTCCAGTGATCTGTTGCCTTTAAGTTGAAACTTGGGATCTTCAAAAGGCCCAGCAATGAGATGTCCCATCTCCCTGCTTTGAAGCAGTTTGCCTCTCTCTTACTCAGATTTTATTCCAGCTTTTATTATGCACGTCTGTGTACTTGTTGAAGCTCTGGCCAATGCCTTATGCATAATAGGAACTGAACCAGTATTTTAGTACAGAGGAGGTTTCAAAGATCCCATGTCATAAAATAGAAAATTGTTTTGACACCACACTTACCGTCTGTTTTTTAATTTTCTCTACTTCAGTGATCTGTAACTTGTCTTGCTAAGTAATCTTCTTTGAAGTTTATTTCATTCTTTCTTTTTTATGTAATATGTCTGCTCTGTTATTTATCCTAAAACTACTTTCTTTTTTACTTTATTAATTTTTCTTCTTTTTTCTCTTTTTATGGAGCTGTAATCGACATATAATACTGCTAACACTACTTTTTTATTTTTCTCATTTTTTAGGTATCCACCTGTATACTTGTTCTCTTTTGTTTTTCTGTACTATTTGTACGGTTTTTTTTTTGATCATTCACTTTTAAATCCAAACATGCGTATGAATCAGTGCAAACATCTGACCATTTCATTATATCTTCTAATGTGCCTGGACATGTACCTATTGAAATAGTCATATATCAACATTTACATATTTTTAAAAATTTACATATTGAAATAAATATTATAATTTACTTTCCTTTTATTTTTCCTTAATATTTTAGTTAGGGCCTTTACATTTATTTTCTTTTTGAAGATATATATATATATCAGTAAACTCCAATTAGGATAGCCCAGGGAGCATTGCTCAACATGTGTTATAAAAAGTGGGCATTTGTTCTGATTAAGTGAAGAACCAGTATTTTACGTAATCTTTAAAATCCACTTTGACATTGACTACAAGTAGTATGACTGCCTGCTGGTCTGCCTGGACTGGTCTTGGTTTAATCCTGTTGTCCTGGCAGAATTATTAATTACGTCCCTTTCAGTGTCGAGAGTCCCTGTTTGGATGATAAGTTATATCATCACGCATTTTTCGAAGCATTTCTTCTCCTTACCATCTTCATCTCATTATTCCCTTTTGCAGCAGCCTTCTCTGTCTCAACTCAGGCTTTCTATACCCCTTTGACAAAAAGTGCTAGGTTCCCTCCTCTATTAAACTTTTCACGACTAAAACCTGGCAGCATTCTCTTTTACTTGTCCTTGAAAAATCTAAGATTAGTGTTTAAATACCTTCAGTGCTTTGGCCTTTTTTTCCCTCACTAACTTGATCCTGTCTTCACCGATTCTCTTAACTTCTCTTCTATTTTTGGCATTCTACCTTAACCCCCCTTTCCACTTATTTTCCTACATAGCCTTGCTGTTCTGCCAGATTTTCATACTTTCACAAAATTAATTTTGCCTTATCTGACAACTTGTAACTTCAAATTGTTTGCCTATAAATAGATCCTTTTAGTTATTTTAACCCAAATTCTCTTTTTGTTTTGATGTGCGCTCTGTGTTGTTAACTCACACTAAAATAAGCATTCCTCAATTCCATTTTTAGCAGACTGCTTTATGTGTTAACTTTGGGTCATACCATAAACTGCTCTTACTCCGATACGAAAATACCTGCGAACAGCATTCTTTTGCTAGTCTCTGAAGAAATGCCATATTTATTGCTTTATTTTATCTTTTAAGAGATAAAGGAATTTTAGCCTTTGGATTAAGATATTTAGCTCCCAGGAGTTTTAAAGATGCTTAGTCTAATATTTTTTATTGTGATAAAACATACATAACATAAAATTTACCATTTTAACCATTTGAAAGTATACAATTCACTGGCATTAAGTATATTCACAGTGTTGTGCAATGTTGTGCCTAGTTCCAGAACTGTCAATCACCCCAAACAGAAACCCCACGTCCACTGAGCAGTCCTTCCCATCCCCCTCCCCCGGCCCGTGGCAACCATTAAGCTGCTTTCTGTCTTCTATGGATTAGCCTCTTCTGAACATTTCATGTAAGTGGAATGATACATTTTTTGGTGTCTGGCTTTCCTCACTTAGCAAATTTTTTCAAGGTTCATCCATGTTGTAACATATATCATTACTTTATTCCTTTGTATGCATAAATTATATTTCATTGTAGGCATAGACCACATTTTGTTTATGCATTCATCAGTTGATCAGTCTGATTTTTACCAAATCTTTACTCCAAAATGAACTGAAAAAGATTTATCAAGTCTTTACTCCAAAATGTTACAGAAATGTGCTAAGTGCAGTGAATGGTACATAGACATTTTTAGGCAGGAGTCTTAGTGATTGGGTATATGAGTATAGCTGATACGTGGGACAGAGCATGGATGGCCCTTCTGTTTGGATGCCAGAACCTTTCTCCTTTTGAAATTTTCTTTCTCCATTCCCCACCCCCTACCTTTTTTCTTTTTTTGATAATGAGATCACGTTTTGTTTTTTCTTTGCCACTGTATTTATAGGTTTTAACAAATACAGCTGAATAAAATTACTCATGTCCCACCGCCCCAAAACAACATTTCAATATATTTTCCTCTGGTTGTTTTCCTCTGTTGGAGTATTTTATTTTTACCTGGTTATGATCACGTTGAATAGGACATTTTATATGCTGCTGTTTTTCGTAAAATTCATTTATGTAACAACTATTGGAATGTCTGCATGTGCTGGTCCCTGTCCTGGATACCTCTGATGAATGAAGAAGACATTGTAGTGGGGATATGGTTATCAGCTTACAGATGATACTTAAAGCTGTGGGGCTGTCCAGGACCTCCTGGGGGAGAGCCGAGAGTGCTGAGGACCCGGGGTGCATCCATGTGCACAGATGGAGCAGAGAAGGAGGCTGAGGAAGAAAGGGCAGCCTAGTAAATGCAGGAGCATCTGGAGGAGAAAGTGCTTTGAAGGGGAGTAGCCCGTATGTCATGTGCTACAGAGCCTGTGAGGGAGATGGGGGTTAGCGGGAGTGCTTTGGCAAGGTGGTGGTCAGGACGGGGCTCGTGGAGTGGGGAGGCCCACAGCTCAACTGGAGTGTACCCAGGAGCAGATGATAGAATGTTTTAACGTATGTCTGTGTTCCATATATTCTTAAACATAATTGAATGGCAGATTAAGATGCTAATTGTACACTTCACTTACCCACTTACTGTCTTCCTACCTTGTGACATTTGCACTGTTTCCAGTTTTTACTGTTACAAAAAAGACCAAAGTGAACAGCTTTGTAAACTGGCTTTTCTACCTTAAGCATCATTTCCTTTGACTGGAGGCAGAAGTGGCTGGTCTAAGAGCAGAGCATGTTTAGAGCTTAGGATTCTCATGCGCTCCACTGCTTTTTAAAAAGACTGGTTCGCAGTTCCTCCAGCAGTGTCTGAGGGGCCCCAGCAGCATAACTGCAGTGGTCAGGTGGGTCCTCCCAGAGCAGAGAGGACCCTAAGCTTCCTGTCAGCTTAGAAGTTCTTTTAACCTAGAACAGAGAATTGAATGACACAGACCAAACCCACATCATGGAATGAAATTATGTGTAGCTCACTAAATAGTTGTGTTACACAGATGCATGGACAATAAGTGCGAACCCATAGGGAGTCACGCTCAAATGTGATGCGGTGTTTGTTATTCATCCTTTTTCACTAAGCTTCTGGTGAAACCTTAAACCAGATACGGCCGAAAGAAATACTCAGCCACGATCTTCATCCTTCATTCCTATTCATTCAGATAGAGGTGATCAGGGTTGGAATTGAAGGGAATTCACCCTTTTCCAGTAAACACTCTTCGGTCTCCCACAGCAGCTGCCTCTTCATCTCAGGAAATGTAGTCTGCCCTTTCTATGAGTGACTCCGGTGGGGTTTTGTAAACATTCCCAGCTTGTGGCAAAGAGAACAACTTCCAGGCTGATCATCTCAAAATGCCCTCCTCTTCCTCTCCCTATTCCTTAAAAATACTCACCATTTTATAGTCCCTTCCTGTTCACATGATGACTCCTCCCTCGCCAGCAGCAGCAGCTGGATAAAAGGAGCTGACCCCCGCTGCCTTGCTGGGTTTGCTGTTTAACTGCTTCCTGCCCAGCACAGCAGTGCCTCACCCGGGACTGGCAGTGCCCAGTGTGCTGCTGGTACAGGTTCAGGTGATGTGCTGGCTCCACGGTAGCTTATTTCCAGTGATCTGCTGCATTCCAGGTATTGCTGTCTGCAGGGCCTTAGTGGAAAGATGCAGAATTGATTGTGTTTAACATGAATAGACTCGATAAGAGAGATGCACGTGCCTCTCCCTCCCTCCCTTCGACTGGGTCATTTTTTAGAGAGGTCTTGGATGGCCAAAGAGAATCCCCAAAATAGATGCTCCAGTGGCATATGACAGCTCAGCAGAATGGTTACGTGTTCTAGAAGAGGCAGACCTGGATGCATTCCTGCACCGTCACTGGCTCTGTGACTCGAGTGGGTGACTTAACTTCCCCGAATCTCATTGTTCTCATCTACTTAAACAATAGAAGGATGATAGTGTACCAGCCCCCTGAAATTATGACAGGAAATCATGCGAGATATATGTAAAGTGCCCACCACAGAGCCATACGGGCTCAGTCAGGGTGAACCGTTTCCATCATTATCCCACCCACCCTGGTTGTCGACTCTCGCTGACTTTCGTTGCTCCAAGTTGGTGGCTCAGACCTGACTCTTCAAGCCTCTCTCTCTTTGTTTCCTACTTGCAGGGGGCTTTGTGAAGAAGCATGGTCAGCCTGTTGTTTCCAAAACCTCGGGGTAAGTTGTGTGATGTTCAAGCGAGGTTAAGGGCGGGATTGGCTTTTCCTGCTGACGTGGCACCACCGGTGTAGGGAGCAAGTCCTCTCGGGCATCCTGGACTGTGATCACTAAGGCAGAAGCCTATCGGGACGCGATGTGTCACTCACACAGTACCTCCTGACCTGGCAGCCTCTGTGGATAGAACCTTGCCTGGCCTAGCTGCTGAATGTGGGTGCAGGGTGCTATGTGGCCATCATCCGCAGGGATGTCTAGCCATCAAGGCAACAGTCAAAAGACTTAAATAAGCAGACTTAGAAGAGGCAATCAATACATGACACTTCTTTTGGAAAGTGATCCTGTATTGTAAGGGTAAGTACCAGTAGCTGCTGTAACAAACAAGTCCCCTACTCCCAGGGGTTTAACACAGGGAAAGTTTCTTTCTTACCCAAGCGGAGTGAATGCAGAAATTCTTGAACAGGTGGAGAACCTTCCCATTATCTTTCAGGGACCCAGTCTCCTTCCATTTTATGGCTTCGTTGTCTCCTAGGCCTTGGAGCCTCTGCTGGACCCTCTGCATCTAGCCAGAAGAGTGGGCAAGAGAGTGTGGAGAATCTCACAGGAGGTTTTATGGGTCTAGCCTAGAAGTGGCATATAGCACTTCTGCTCACACGCTGTTGTCCGAAACCCAGGCTTTTGGCCAGAGCTCAGGTCTACCTTACTTTGGGGGAGGCTAGTAAGTGGAGTCCAGCTGCATGCCCAGGAGATAGAGGAAATAAGTTTTGGTGCTTCAGGTTTTTCCAGATGGTACATCAGAAATGTGTTTGAGGTAAAGAGCTGGGAAGGCTACCCTTTGCTGCTTTTTGATCCCAACTTAAGTGACTTGGGTAGCTCTGAGTTGCCGCTGGATTCTCTGCTGATTTCTTTCCAGGGACAGATTCGCATCCTCCACAGTGGAGACCCGTCCTAGCATCTGGGGAGAGTGCCCTCCAAAGTTTGCTACCAAGCTAGGCCGAGCGGTGGTCAAAGAAGGACAGATGGGACGATTTTCCTGCAAGGTCACTGGCCGGCCCCAGCCACAGGTCACCTGGCTCAAGGTGTAGTTTTGTCCGCCCCAACTCTGGACCACGCCTGGGGACCCTGAAAGTTCAGGGTTAGACCCTTTGACTAGTGGGAGTCTGTCTTTCCAATCCCTTCTAATTCATCCACAGGTGGTTCTCGAGGGTTCTCTGTATGAGGGTTCTCGTCTGTCTGACAGCCATCTTGTTCTTTCCTGTTTGCACACTCTCCCTCTGTTACTCAGCCTGCGATCATCCACACACTCACAAAACAGCATAGAAATCTTCAGTCAAGACAGACCTGACCATCTCAAGAGAGTGGAATTTGAAGTCATGGGACTAGATTTCAAGCCATGGCTCCCTGGCTCACAACCATGTGATACTGGGCAAATCATTTGATCTCTTGGAACGTGGTTTCCTTATCTGTGAGGCGGAGACAATCCCAGCTATCTCAAAATACTGTTGGGAGGTTCCAGGTGGAAGTGCTTTATAAACCCTTCCAGGCTGAGCAACATGAAGGCAGAGGTTGTGGAAGAGGTGGAGGGAGAAGTGGAGGCAGCAGTGGGGCAGGAGAAGGGGTAGACGGTGAACAGGGCACTGGGGAGCTGCGGGGAACACTTGGGGTCAAGGTCAAGGACAGCAGGTTTTCCACAGGTGGAACTCCTAGGTTAAAATGAGTGATGGGACACGTTTGACCTCTTTCCTAATTCTCCTAAACTAATGCTGGGAAAATAATAAAAGGAAAAAGCAGAACTAAAGTGAGGAGTATGGGATTTCCCACCTCAAACGAGGGCTCCTTTGAAACCGGTTCCATACATCTGGTCTAAGCTGGATCGAACATCACAACACACACATAGACCTCGAGTCAGGGCTGTTGGGCTGTCTATCCAAAGACTGTTCTCATGCAGCATAGGGGATATAGTCAGTGATATTGGAATAACCACGTGTGGTGTCAGATGGGTACTAGGCTTACCGGATGATCACTTCGTAAGGGATATAGATGTCTAATCACTCTGTCGTACACCTGAAACTAACATAATATTGTATGTCAACTGTAATTGAAAAATAATTTTAAAAAAAACAAAGACTGCTCTCCAAGCATGTTGGCAGAGCCCAGAACAGAGGGCTTGCTGCCCGTGCCCGGTGTCTGTCGCACCAGGATTGGCAGGAGGTAGGAGGACAGTGCCCGCAGGTGGCAGTTGTTGTTGTTGTTTTTGAACCAAGCCACCTTATTGCCATCCACAGGGAGATGTTCCCCTGCAGCCAAGTGCCCGTGTGTCTATGTCTGAGAAGAATGGCATGCAAGTTCTGGAAATCCATGAGGTCAGCCAGGATGACTTGGGAGTGTACACATGCATGGTGGTGAATGGATCCGGGAAAGCCTCCATGTCAGCTGAGCTTTCCATCCAAGGTACTGACTGGTCGGGAGGGCTAGTGCCCACGCCCCCTTCCTGTACATTCCTAGGAGCTTGTTCCTTACACGTCTGTGTGTTACACGTGTCACACTTATGTACCCACGCGTACGTACCCTTGAACCAGAAGGAAGGAAATGGGCCGGCAGCACAGACATGACCGCAGAGGAAGATGCTTCACTTGTGTCTACTCCCTACACCCTACACCTGTGTCTTCTGTCTTTTCTCCTTGCTCAGACTCCCTTTTTATGTCTCTAAATGTCAACTGGAAGAATGGATATTGCTAATATCTTGCTGTCACTTCACGTGTAACTTATCATCCACTGTCTCCTCTGTCCTTCAAATGAGGTGCTTCCTCAGCTTAACTCTTTGTACCCCAGGAGCGCCCTTTTCTTTCTCTCCCAGACTGGACATTGCAGCCTCACCTTTGACCCCGCCTCTTCCTTGCTGTAAGCATCAGAACCTGTCCGTTCTTCCTTTGAAATATCTTTGACTCTATTTCCTCCCGCTGTCGACCTGGGTCCACCAAGTCCAGCCTGGGAAAGCCGAAGTGTGTGGAGCAGGAACCTTGAGCAAAGTGGGATTTGGGGGCTCAAGGAGGGAAACGACCTTCACGCTCTCTTCCTTTCTCAGAAACTCTTCCTCCTTGCTCTCTTTACCATTTTTGGCCCAAGCATTTTTCACAACCCACAGAAAGAAATTTATTCTACATTGCAACCCAGAACATGATTGGTATATAAACATTTACCTGAAACAAGTTATATGAAACAGTCTTGAGTTGTACTATATACAGTACACGCTGGTATTTTCTGTTCCATTCTACATCATTAAGGGGGCGGAAGTCCTGGTCCCACAGAACTTGGCTTCACAGCTCACGGCAGGCTCAGGACCTGCTGTTATGCATGGACAGTAGTGTTTTAGTCACTTTTTACTTGCCCTAGCATCGAATTAAACCCTGTTCCCTTCTAAACTGCTTAATGACAAAACGCTATGTTGCCTGGAATTTATTTTAAAGCACTCCCAGAAAAAGGCTCCTGAAAAAGAAAAAAAACATAGACCAAAAGGGGTAGATAAGACTGGCAAAATATTGGTATTTCCTTAATGTGGGTGATAGCTTTCGGGTTTGTTATATCTTTCTACTATTGTATACTTTGAAATTTTCCATAGTAAATTTTTTTTTTAAATAATGCGGCAGGAAAAAATATGTATTATATGTTTCTTTGAAGAACTGAATAAAATTTCACTTCCCTTGTACATTTTCAAAGCAGGTATTTGTCAAAAATGATCACTTTGGGGGTTTGTGTCTGAGAGCCATGTGTGCTGTTTGGGTTTGAAATTTTCAGTCAATATTGAGTTTGGTTTGTCCCTCAGCTGGTTTTATTTCCTTCTGTGGGCTAGTGAACAGAACAGAACATACCGCATGGTATGGTAGCAGAGGCCACCAAAAAAGGCCCAGGACAGCAGTGGAATTATTGATATATGTCCAGGGCTCAGAGGAGTTTATCAAATTAAGCCAATAAGTTCAGGACCAGGGAAGCTGAAAGGAGTGAGGGAGGTGGGACCACAGGGGAGAGGAAGGTCAGAGCTTAGAAAGGGAAAAACTCTGTAGTAAATGACAGAGATTGTTGTCTTATCACTTTCTCCTCTTGGTGTGTTGGTGTATAAAATATTCCACTAATAGTCTTTCTACCCTCTCCATTTCTCCAGGTTTGGACAATGCCAACAGGTACGTCTAGGCTTTGTGATTATTATGTTTCCATCTTGAAAATGCCCTGTAAGAAAATGAGGGGTAATAATCAAGAAACACCCTGAATTCCTAAGTCATCCCATGGGGAGGGAGAACTGACTGTTTGGGGCGGGGGGAGGCATTGTTTTATTCTGGGTATTTGTTTCGTTCTATTATAACATGACATCCAGGTTCTCTGTCAGGCTTGCCATCACTCTCAAATACTTAATGCCATGGTCTTTCTCGGTGTCTGCTCAGTATCTTCACTAGTCAGGGTGATTAGGAAGGGCATTCTGCTCTGGAAGGGTGCCTCCCACGTTCCAGGCCGGAATCCACTCACTCATCCAGCATCTGCCTCAGGACCTTGCTTCCCTGTGTGCGAGGCTCGGTGCCAGGCTCTGGGTGTGTGGGGTGAGCAGGCACCTGGTGTCGAGGTGGGCTTTAAACAGAGCGCACAGATACATAATTGTGAACGGTAATGCTTCTCTGAGGAGGAATAACAGGGAAGGAGGAATAACAGGGAATAACAGGGAAGCGCTGGTTTAGATCAGAGGGTCAGAGAAACCCTTTCTGAAAACTTGATGTTCGAGCTCAGGCTTGTGAAGAGTAACACTAGCTAGGTGAAGAAAAGCTCAGAGAGAAAGTGTTCCAAACAGAGGGAGTAGCGTGTGTGAAATCGGTGAGGTGGGAGGTGGGCACTGGGGGGACCCGAAGGAACACCCCGTGCCTGCCGCCTGGTAGGCAACAGAGACGGTGTCTTGTGAGGTTCCAGAAAGGCAGCCGGAGCCCCCGCACGTAGGGGCATCTTGGCAGGCTGCCGTGAGAAGTTCAGTTTTATTCTTAATATAGTGGGAAAATTGTTGGCACGTCTTTAAGCTTGAAACGACATAACGCGATTTCTGTTTTAAAAGATTGACTACGCTTGCTATGTGGAACATAGGTTAGAGAGGGCCCGGTGGACGAGGGGAATCGGCTGTGTGGCTTGAACTCGGGTGGCAGTCGTGGAGAAAAGAGGCAGATTGAATGAGTGTGGATAGAACAGGCTTGGGATTGGGGATGGGGGGCGTGTCAGGAATGGCTGCTTGTTTTCTGGTTTGGGAAACTGAGAAAACTGCAGAGAAAGACCTTTGCTCTTACTCTCGCTTCATTTGTGGGCTTTTGTGACCCCTGGAATCTGTGCTTGTGGTGAGTAATGCTTGTGAGTAACCTAGTGATCATTCTATCCTTCCCCCTTCCCCACTGCCCTCCCCACCACCACCAACACCAACACCAAGCAGGTCATTTGTGAGGGGAACAAAGGCAGCCAGTTCAGATATCAGGAAGGAAGTGACCAACGGAATCACGCAGGGGCCAAAACTGAACAGCCTGGAGACTGCAGCTGGCAGCAAGAACTGCTCCAGCACCCAGAGAGGTGGCACAAGTAGCCAATCTCAGCCCCTGGGGGAATCCAAGCTGGAGCCATCTGGGGACTCACCTCGAAAGGCCCTGAGGGCCCCCATCCTGCAGAAGACTTCCAGCACCATCACCCTGCAGACCATGAAAGTCCAGCCAGAACCAAGAGCACCGGCCGTGGGGCCCCTCTCTCCTTCCAGAGAAGAGAGGGAAAGGCCAGCTGGTCCCCCTCCAGCCACGCTCCCCACCAGGCAGTCTGGCATGGGAAGCCAAGAAGTTGTGAGCAGGGTTGCCACCAGGAAAATCCCTATGGAGAGCCGGAGGGATTCAACATTCCCCAAATTTGAGAGCAAGCCCCAGAGCCAGGAAGTCCGTGAAGATCAAACAGTCAAGTTCAGATGTGAGGGTGAGTAGGCTAACTCAGGTCACTGGCTCCCACAGTGTAGCTCCCTTCCTTCAGCAAAGTGGCCTGGGCTTCCTGTGTCCACTTTGGATCCCCTCCACCCTGGCAGCCACCTTACAGGGGTCTTCCTTCAGGAAGGACTCAGTCTAGTAACTTCCTTTGTTCTGGAGAAACACCCGGCAGTGGCCCACTACCCACTGTTGGATAGAGCCCTGTGCCCTTATTCTTACCACCTCCAGGGGAAAACTGGGCATCTCCATCACTGGCTGCAGGGTCTTCTCTTTCGTCCCTTCTGCTGGCTTTGGCTCCCCTAGAGAATTGGAGGTCACCCTGTGTCCCGCCTCCCCAAGGACCCGGCCTCTATCACGGGATGTTTACTTTTGTGGAGTAGAGTGTTGAGGGGTACGACGTGGACTGAAGCCGGAGGGCTGCCGCACACCAGACTGAGCCCTTCCCTCAGGTTCCGCCCCACCCTCACCGCCTCCCCACCCCACAAGCACAGTGAGCTCTCAGGGGGCCTCACGGCCTTCACCTGGCCCTGTAGTTTCAGGGATCCCGAAGCCCCAAGTGACCTGGTTCCTGGAAGGTGCCCCTATGAGGAGACGAGAAGGCACCATTGAGATTTATGAAGATGGTGGGTCTCATTACCTCTGCCTGCTGAGAGCCCGGGCAAGGGACAGCGGGAACTACAGCTGCACAGCCTCCAATGTCCGAGGCCAGGTGTCCTGTGGCTGGACCCTCCTGGTGAAAAGTGAGTACCTTCCTCTGGGCCCCTCTGGGTTCTCTGAGGGAGGACCATTCATGGGGGGCTTCATATATTGCACCAGGTCACTTCCATAGCCCTCTGCCCGGGGTGCACAACCGAACAGAAACATTGGCCCCACATACATGCCAAGGCCAAAGTCATTGCTCCAGGACGGTGATTCTGGATCAGGAATTCCTATCAGAATCACCTCAAAATAAACATGTCCAGGCCCCACACCCAGCCCAGCTGAGAGCTACCTTTTTTTGGTTCCTCAGCTGTCTGAGTAGCTCCATGACTCACTTTTGGAACCACAGGGAACCAAAAGTTTAGAGTAATAGGAGATGATGTGGCACGCCACATCGTTTATGTTTGTTGTAATGTCTGTTTATAAAAGCAATGAGTGTTCATCGTGGGGAATTTCAACAATATATGATCTTATGACTCAGAAATAAATGATGTTTTAATGTTTTTAAAACAAATTCGGCATTGTGCTGTTTGTATACCGCTTTCTATTCTAATTTGCTCATGTTACATAAGCATCTTTCTATACTGTTTCTTTCTATATTATTTAATAATATTTGAGAACATAATTTTTGGTGCCATGTAATGTTTCATAGAACAATGTGTCTAATTTAGGTGTGCTCTTACTGAACGTGTAGATGGTTTCCATTTTTTCACTGTTGTGACAAAGCTATGATAAATATCTTTGTACCCACCTATCTCTCTATAAAATTGCCCCCTCTCTTTAAATGCTGTTTAGCAACCCTAGACCCGTGTCATACTGCTGAGGAACATGCTAACCCACAGGGATAGAGTCAGCAAATGTCAGGCTGTTGGAAACTCTATGGGACAAATAACCTTTACCCATTTTCTCCACAAATAAATTGCAAGCAAAAAGAAGACGGGAAAGACAACTTATAAAAAACTTAGATGAAAAGATATGTAAGAGACATCAATACTTGCAATATATGGACTTAGTGTGGATCCTGATCGAGATGCCTTAAAAAAATTTTTTTTAATGAGAACATCGGAAACATTTGAGCTTAAAAAGATATTTGATATGAAGGAATTACAGTTGACCCTCGGTATCTGCAGGGGCGGCGTCCCAAGACTCCTTGTAGATACCAACATCCAGGGATGCTCAAGTTCCTTCTAGAAAATAGCGTAATATTTGCATATAACCTACACACATCCTCCAGTGCTCTTTAAATCATCTCTGGATTCCTTTAATACCAAATACAATGTGAGTGCTATTTGAATCACTGTTACACTGTATTGTTTAAGGAGTAATGACAAGAAAAAAAGGTCTGTCCATGGTCAGTACACACTCCATACTACAGAGCAGCAACAAGGTGACGTTTTTTGGCAATATTTTCAATCCCCGGTTGGTTGATTCTGCAGATACGGAACCTGCAGATATGGAGGGTCAACTGTAGTGCCATTTTTAAGATGTGATGGTGATCTTGTGCTTATTTTTTTAATTCCATATACTTTAGAGATACAAAGTGAGGTTTTTTTACTGGTGAAATGATATGATTTCTGATACTTGCTTCAGGAATAATCCATGTGAGATGGGAGCTGGTGGGGGTATAAAGGAAATGAAATTGGCCATGAGTTAATAATTATTAAAGATGAGAAACAAATATATGATGATTCACTAGACTGCTTTCTCTACTTTTGTGTGTGTTTTAATTTTGCCATAATAAACGTTTCCCAAAAAACACAAGAAGGAAAGGGAAAGAATTTAGTAGTTCCTCCACAGAGTAGGACACCATGCAGCCAGTAAACAAATGTGGCCGACCTCTAGACTCAGATGGTGACACGTGTCCAAGACACATTAATAAGGGAGAAGAGCCAAGTACAGAGACATGTGTATCACACGCTATCTGTATAAAGCGAAAAAAGAAATCTCTACATATATGTAAACAGATGCTTGTGTGTGCATAACACATTTCTGGTAGGGTCCACAAGTTGCCTCTAGGAAAGGAAACGGGGGTCCATAGGATCAGGGTGGGCGGTAGTCTTACTTTTCACTGTGTACCATTGATTTTCCTCTTAATTGGGATTTTTACTTTGTTCATGAATTCCTTTGGAGGGTATTATCCAGTCCATTCAGACATGTGCCTGTAGGCAGAGCTCGCAGGTCCAGGAGCCTGAGCTCATCCTGCAGGGCTCTCTGTGGTTCGGCAGGGAACCGACATGGCACCCTGTGCACCAAAGGTTAAAAACCAGCAGGCTATCGCTGGAGTGTTAGCCGTTATGATTAAATGGAAGCTGTGCATAGAGACTGTACTTGCAGCAAGTTGGAGGTGAAAGAGAATGTTTGGTTTTTAAAGCTACAGCCGAGCTGGGGCAAGGGGGATGGGAACTGAACATGCCACAAAGCTTGCTGGTCTTGCCAAGATTCAGCTGTTTGTGTGTTTTTGAATTAATGCTCCTCAGAATGTTGCAAACCTTTGGCTAATTTCCTGAGTTCTGAAAAATTTGGTTTTGACTTTTTGCCAGCGTGGAGGAGTGTGTTTTCAGAAGTCCTTACTCTGCCATTCCAGACTGCTGCTTAATTCTCTTCTTGGAGACGCTAGATGTTCTGGAACTTCTCCAGGTGACCTCACCTGGATGCAGGTCATCCGCCATGTGTTCTTTTAGCCTCTCCTGCAGCACCCTCTTTCTCTCCCTTTTCCTATCACTGCAGAAGAGCTGTCTGTTTCCATTACCGAGACTTCTCTTTCCATCCCTTCCCATCTCCGCAAAGATTGTCACTAATAATGATTTACGATCCCACCATCCCTGTATGTAGAGGCCCTTTTCTTCTCCCTACAAGCATGCTCTGGTCTTCCCCATGCTGAAAAAGAAAGAAAATCTTCCTTCTGCTCAACAGATTAGAAGATATTTTCCTTTAGCTCCACTCTCTTTAACCCCCAAACTTGCTGCTAAGTATAGTGTCTGTGCACAGCTTCCATCTGATAATGACAGCTAACGGTCCACCCAAAGCCAGTTCCACATGCCAGGCTTTGTGCTGATACGTTTCTTGCATTGTTCCGTTTAGTTATCCCACCAACCTTATGAGATCATTTTAGTTTCATCCATTTTCCGGATGGGAATACTAATCTGTAGTAAGGTTAAGTGACTTGTCCAAAGTCACTAGCTTCACGTCTGGAAAAGGGCTTGGCACATAGTAAGCCCTCAAATATTAGTTTTGCCCTCAAATCCCAGAAATATAATATGGCTTTCTCCTTAGCACTGTATTAAATAGCGTCTCTTGAAAAGCACCCAGTGAGATATCTTCTAATCACCAAATCTCATTATCTTTCTGCAGCTGTCAGCCATCTTGACATTTCTGCAGCATGTTCTGGTTGTTGTAGAAAAGATGATCCATCCCTATTGCTCTTAATTAAGGCCCTCAATCTACAAAATGCTCCCCAGTTCACCGATGTAGAAGGCTTCTGGAACATTTAGCTATGTGGCTTTCAGTTAGGATGCATCAGCATCATGAGGGAATTTAGTAATGCACAGTCCCAGGCCCCCAGCCATCCTGAACCAATGGCCTAGGATGGAAAACCTGGAATTGGAAAAAATAATTATACTAATTTAAAATTGAAACGTTCTCACCAGTGGGCATGTGGCCTCTCCATGTAAAAAGATATTCACAAGACTGTGCAATCACCAATGGAACGTAAGGAAGATAAAAGACACTAGGAAGTAGAGTAGGACCAAGAAAGGTGGGAAGGAGCTCTGGGGGTGCACCAGGGGAGCAAAATCAAGACAAGACAGGAGGTGCCTGAGTCCTGCTTCCAAGTATGAAGATAGACAAGGCAAAGCCAGGCCTCCGAGGAAGCCCTGGGTGCCCAGGGCAGTGAGGCATCTGCCTGCAAGACGTGGGATGACTGCCGTCAGTCATCAGAGTGGGCCAGCTGTGATCTGAGATGGCCTGTCTGTTCTTTGCCCTCGCAGGGCTGGCCGTGGTGGAGGTGGCCCCCTCTTTCTCCAGTGTCCTGAGGGACTGCACCATCATTGAGGGCCAGGACTTTGTGCTGCAGTGCTCGGTGAAGGGAACCCCAGTGCCCCGAATCACCTGGCTGCTCAATGGTGAGTGCCCCCTGCCCCGGTCCCTTTGGTCCTGCCTGCATTCTCACTTGACTTCCCCACTGATCACTCTGAGCCATGTCTGCCTAACAAGGAAGCACAGGTACAGAGAGAAAATGGGACCTGGGAGTCTGCTAGTGCCTGGCTGGGGATCCTGGGTAAATTATTCCTCCTGTCTGAGCCTTGAGCTCCTTGCCTGCAAGATGAGAATAATGCAACCTACCTTCCAGGGTGGCGGTTGTGAAAATTAAATTAGATCCTTTATGTAAAACAGTTAACGAAGGACTTGGCAGATAAGTGCACAATTTAATTCCTTTTTATATGGCCAGACTCATCATAGGCCCTCAATAAATATTTGTTGAGTGACTAAATGAACAAAAAACCCATCAAATTAATGAACCACATTAAAGTTGCTCCAAGGACCTCATGTTTTATTTACTGGCACCTGTTTTTGAGGTTCACAGGCCAGTAATTCTCATTAATGTTATAGTCCTATGGAGACATGACACCTTTCTTGTTTTTTCTTTTTTGCCAAGTAATATCCTTTGAAAAAAATTAATTCTCATGTATTATCATCCTTCTCTTTTTAAAAAGGCCTTTAAATTCCAAAAGTATGGGAGCACTCTAATTTTAGACCTGAGAACAGTCCATAAATTCAATGAAATTGAGCAAGGTCTGCTTCAGGGATCACCAGGGAGGATGAAGGAACACCTGCCAAGAGTCAGGAGACAGGGGCGCTTGTCCCTGTCTGCCACGGAGTGGTTGGGTGACCTTGGAGAGCCCGCTACCTCTCTGGGCGTTGGCTGCTTTGTCAGTGAGGACAGGGGCTGAAACAGAAGGTTTGGGGCTTGGTCAGCTCTCACAGCTTGTAGAAGAGGCTCCTTCAGGAAGCAGCAGCTCCCGTCACCTATGCAGTGGCACCCGTCACCTATGCAGCGGCTCCCGTCACCTATGCAGCAGCTCCCGTCACCTATGCAGCGGCTCCCGTCACCTATGCAGCAGCTCCCGTCACCTATGCAGTGGCACCCGTCACCTATGCACCAGATAGCCCCCAGTTGTTTCTGCGCCATTGACGTGTTGCTGTGACCCTTCCTCATTGGTATAGTTTGTTAGGCTTTGATAGAAATTGGCTTTAGTCAGTGAGAGAAGGTGCCATGGAGTCTTCCTCTGTGTGAGCTTCTTGGGCAGATAAGTGAGAATTGACGTCTCCTTTCCCTCCACCCTCACTAAGGACAGAGTTCCTGTCACCTGCCCTCACAAACTGCAAGGAGGCAGCCTCCTTGGGGCTGTAACAGACATGGAGGTTAAGGACTAGTGATGGATCTGAGTAAGAAAGTTTCCCTTCCGCCTCACTCAGAGTCTAGTCCTGCAGTCATGAAAAACTGTCTATTAAGGGCCAGCTAGTAAGTATTTTCAGCTTTGCAGGCCGTACTGTCTCTGTCACAACTACTCAGCTCTGCTGTTGTAGCACAAAAGCAGCCAGAGACAATGAGTAAATGAATGAGTGTGGCTGTGTTGCAGTAAAACTTTACTTATGGACACTGAATGAAAATTTCATATAATTTTCACATCATAAAATAGTCTTCCTTTGACTTTTTTTCAACCATTTAAGATATATAAAAACTATTCTCAGCTTTCAGGCTGTAGGAAAACAGGCTGTAGGTCAGATTTGGTCCACAAACAGTAGTTGGCTGACTCTGCACCCCTCCAGGCTGAAAAGCAAACGCACCTTCTTCTTCTTGGTGAATCTTGGCATTTCCACAGGCTCACCACTAGAGGGCGATCGTGTCAAACTGGATTCTCTTGGCCACTAACTGGTCTTAACCTTAGAGAGGGAAGAGTTCTGTTTCCCAATTCTGAGTGCCCTGAGGCAACAGTTTTTTTCTGGGGGCACCATTTCATCCCATGCTTGTGGGGCCAAAATGAGTTATGCTCCAGAAAAATGAGAGCTCTCAAACAACTTGTCAGTGCATGTTTCAACAGCAGCAGCCCTTTGACAGCAAATCAGGGGGTATACTGGTATTCTCAAGGAAGAGAGGTTTTGGGGTGTCATTTTCACAAAAAAATAAAAACAAAAAGTGGCGTTTGATCTGCTCAGTAGCAGGATCCTGGCCCTTGCCTTTCCTAGCCCCCAGCCACCTTTTCTGAATCGTCTTGGGCCGGGCAGAACCTCTTCCCTCGGGCCCTATGGCGTGCTTGGCAGTCTCTGCCAGGCTGTCATGGAGACATGAAGTGTTGCTATGTGCAGAAGAAAACACTGCATTGCAGGGAGAGGACTTCTTTCTGTGCTTTCTCCCTCCCCCACCTCCCACCCCCAGTTTTATGAAGTGCAAACCGGGACCCTGGGGCCTGACAAAGGCCGAAACTGACAGTTGCTTCCTATATAGCGAACAGACACATTCCTGCTCTAAGGCCAGACTCTTCAGTAATGAGATTTTTTTCCCCCTGGAAATGAAAGCTCATCGCCTGGAATGATAAAGTCCCAGAAACATACAGCATTAAGGAAGCCACTGAAGTTCATAGCATGTGCTTCTGTCTCCATGCAGGACTTGACATCCTGTATCAAGGGCCCCTTGTGGAAGGGACTCTGGGAAGTAGGGGCCAGAGTCATTTTTAGTTCCCCATATTTACCTTTTTCGTGAACCCTTAATGCACCTATTTACATAAAGAAATGCACCTAATTTCAGCATTAGGTTGAGGTTTCTGATAAATATCTGCAATGGGAAATGCAATCGTTTCTGGAGAATTCTAAAAGGAGCCAGGAGTTCAGTTTCGGCGAGGTCTGTTCTGCCTGAGGCTGGGCTATGGGCCAGATGACCCTGTAAGATTCTTTCCAGGCTCAGAATGCTGTGAAGTGCAGGATGTGGATTTGGGGACTATTTATTTACACAGAATGCACAGAACTATGTCCCTCTCCCTCCCGCATTCTAAATGCCTCCAGAACCCGTCCCCGAGTCCTTCCAGCCCCCCCTCACCCCCCCCGTCCCACTCCTCCCCCCACACAGCCGCTCTCTCCTTCATCTCCCTAGCACCTGCCTCTTTGTCCACCCACAGGCCTCTGCCCAGGTGGCTGGGTGTGGCCTTGACACGTCATTAGCTCTCAGTGGATCTGAGGGAGCATGAGGCGCATCAGTGCCCTGACCACAGCAGCTCTGCTGAGGACACAGCTCACATCCCGGCAATCGTGCTCCCTGGCCTGAGCCTGGCTGTGCTTCCCTCCACAGAGCAGCCCATCCAGTATGCTCACTCCACCTGCGAGGCGGGGGTGGCTGAGCTCCACATCCAGGACGCCCTGCCGGAGGACGATGGCACCTACACCTGTGTGGCCGAGAACACCTTGGGACGGGCGTCCTGCAGTGCCCGGGTCACTGTCCACGGTAGGAGCTTGTGCAAACACATCTGCTTTGGAGAAAGGGACTGCACCTGAAGGCAGGCAGGTGGAGGAGACGGCCTCCTGCAGTTCACAGCGACATGGGTCTGGCATGGGAGATGGGCATGCAAAGGCCAGCCCCCACCCCCAGGGCCGAGGGAAGATGCAGGGGGAAGCGGCAAAGACTCCCTTGGCTCCGGAGGCTCCCGATCTGTGAGGCAGGAGATTGCACACACTGAAAGGTGACCTTGGAGGAGGAACCCCGTGCCCTTAGGTCTTAGGGCTCTCAGATGACCCCTCACACATTGGGGGACACTGCATAACAGAATGCCAGTATTGAGATTCTAGAAGGCCATAGGCTGTCCCCCTTTTCCTTCTGCCCCTGCTCCTCCCCACCACCCCAGGCTTATTTTTAATACATCACCAGCCTGGTGTCCAGTAATCTGATTATCATGGTCCTGCATTGATCCCTACCAAGCACTTAGTCCCAAGTTGTCACGGGGCAGCCACAGGACTCAAGACGTGGTAGTAACAGTCCCCGGGGAAGTGCTTCTTGGGTTCCGGATGTTCAGGTACGCCAACTCCCCACCCTCACCCTGGGCCCCAGCTCCTATGTGTGGCGGGGGCCTGGGGCCTTGGACTGGGTGCGCTGTACTCTGCTTTCCCTGTGGACCAGCAGGAGGACCATGTGTCCTCACTCTGTCCCCAGGGCTCAGGCCTCCTGGGGAAAGTCTCCCTGTAATGTGAGCAGCTGCCTTCTAGAAGGCCACAGGAGAGGGTTTCACTAAAAAAGGCAAGGGAAAAATCATGTGCTGGTTACTGGGTCCAGTACTTCCACCTCACCCATATTTTCTCATCTGGACTTCAACAGCTCTGCGGAGGTGGGGGTGCTTTTTCTGTTTTACACAGAGGGGTCTGGCGGGGGTGGTCTCAAAAACTGAATGTGACTTGCCTCATACGCCAAGCTAGTTAGTCAAACTGACCTTTCAAACCCAGATCCTCGTGACTGCACACCCGTGCCCATTTCTGTGCCTGCCCTTTCCAGAGCAGGAGTGCGTCCCCTGGCCCAAAGCGGGAGGGTGGCCCTCGGGGCTGGACAGCGTCGGCCCCACAGGGATAAAGGGACTGTCGCTGACCGAGGACGTGACCGCCGGCTCTGTGAGCCTCCCTGCCAAGAGGGGGCATGCTCCCTGGCCTCTCCAGTTTCTCTGAGGTGCCCCTGCAGGGATTCGTCACCCGTGACCTGACCTCCCCTCCTTCTAGGAAGCCCTTCACACTCAGGTCGGAACCTGACGCCGGCCCCAGGGAATTTGTCAGCCAGCAATTCGGTTTCTACACGGAACCGCTTTATCCTCACAGAGCTCATTTCATGGCTGACTGAGGAGCCTGGGGAAATGGTGGTGATGAGACGTAAAAGGAAACAAGACCAGATCTGAGCCTCGACTCCTTGAGCCAAGAGAGCAGCTCTCCTCTTCCCACCAAGGAGCTCTTCTTGGAGGTCCACGTGACCTACCCCAAAGTCTAGTAATGGCAGAGAGAGCCAGAATGGCGTGCGATGGCCGTGTCATTGAAACTGTCCTCGCTAGCCTCAGCCAATAGCCCAGCTAATCCAGTGCCTGTCCCAGGTTGCCTGTGTTAAGATTGGATTAGAGAGACCCAGCTGAGCTAAAAGTCCCGCTGAAGTCTGTGTTTGCGGGGGTGGGGGGAGGAGGGTCCCAGATGAAGGATCAAGAAGTCTTTGTGGTTAACATTCTTGCCTCAGGTCTGTGGGAGGAGTGGGGCCTGCCTCATCACCCATCCAAGTGTTTCAAAGCAGAAACAGGAGAGGCCCCCGGCAAGGAGTCTGCCAGGGCCGTTTGGTCTTGCTCTGAGAGCAGCCCTGTGTGAGTGAGAACCCCTTCCCAGTGTGGGGATTTGCTGGCCCGTGAAGGCCAGAGGCTCAGATACCATAAATGGAGAAGGAGGCTGAGAGACGCAGCCACGTGCTCAGGCCGGCTGCGTTGGGGCTCTCTGCACAGGATTGGGGCCGGCTGAGCCTGGCACAGTGACACCCCTGGCTCCGTGCCCCAAGGCACTTGGGAAGCTTGAGTCCACATCCTGCACCATCCTCACTCCACAAACTGTGGAGTTTTTCTTACTTAATTGGCAGCTCCTTTGGCTCAGGTTCTCTGGGGGCCTTTTAGGGGGTAGGAGATGATGGTAAAGGAGGCATTTGTTCCCTACTGTGCCTGCCGCTGTTCCAGCCTCTCCCTTCGCTGCCCAGGCCTGGCCTTTCTGTGGCCTCAGTGTGGCTCCGGGCCACAGTTGGAGCACGAATGTGGAGCAGACTGCCTGGGTGTGCATTCTGATCCTCTGCTCACCCCTCTTTTGACCTAGGCTGCTGTTCATTTCTCTGGGCCTCACCTTTCTCTTCTGTGAAATGGGGACACTGATAGTCACCCTGCAGTACTTTGAGGGTTGAATGAATATTCATAACATCCCCAGAACATAGGAAGTACTCAGTAAGGGTGTGCTGTTAGGATGACAGTCCCACGGAGCCCCAACCTTTAAACAAGATAAAAGTTTAAAATGCCAAGTCTAAGGAGCCATCTTACCAAAGGGTCAACTTTGTCACAGTGGTGGTTGTGTGTTTTGGGAAGAGGGACAGAGAATCAGGGGATCAGAGAAGGGAAGTGTTGGGCCAGACACTAAAGGCATGGTCTCCGGCATGCCATTCTAGGGTTCTGGCCACAAGAGGGCGCCAGTCAGCAAAGTATCCCCCTGGGTTGTTAGGGTTCCAGGGCAGAGCTGTTTCTGAGGGCCGCTCTGCTGGAGGCAAGCTCAGTGGGAGATTTCAGCAGATACTTTGCTGAAGACCAGACATGGGGACTCTTTGTCACCTCCTTAGCCTTTTGCCAAGGTTTTGCAATCATCCAGAAGTTGCTGGCCCAGCACTCTAACATGATTTCTGCAGCCACTTTCCCCTGCTTTCTTTGCCTCCTCTCCTCTGTTCCCCTTCCCCCCAAAATATGGCTAATTTCCTCCCACAAATATCACTTCCTCTGGGAGGCCTGATCACCCCAGAATGAGTTCTCTTACCAGCTCTACTACCTCCCCTGTCATTTTGCTTATTTAGCAACAAATCTTTATTGAGCATCTACTTTGTTCTGGGGAGGCTGCAGTGAACAAGCCTGACGAGATCTGCCTTCGTGGCATTTCCATTCTGATGTGGAGACGGGCAACAATCAGCACCTGGTTTAATCAAACACTAACAAGTGCTATTAAGAGAAGGAGAATAAAGAGGTTGAAAGGGGTCCGCTTTTAGTTGAGGGATGAAAGAAGCCTCCATGAGGAGGTGACTTCTGAGCAGAGACTTCAGTGACCTGGAGAAAGAGCGCTCCGTGCTGGTGGTACAGCAAGAGCAAAGGCCCTGAGCCAGGAGCAAGGTCAGCCTGTTCAAGGAGCAGTGAGACAGCAAGGGGTAAAGGAAGACTTCAGAGAGAAGCAGGGCTACATCATGCAGGGCCTGTAGGGGCAAGGAGAAAACATTATATTCTGTGAAATTTTACTCTAATTGCTTGTTTATTTGTCTTCCCTGTCAGACTGTAAGCTCCCTGCAGGTGGGGACCATGCCTTATTTATCATTGCAGGTAGAGCAGGGCCAGCCATGTGAGCGTGTATTCAGTGAATGAATGAAACAGCAAACTGAGGTTTGTGAGTCTCCCCAGCATGCAAGGAGCATACCCCCCCACACACACGTCCTCACTTGCCTGGGGGCTCCATGCTCACGGGAAGGTACAGGAAATCCACAAACTAGTTCGCAAGAGCCCCTCACCAAATGTTCCTTCTTTCCTTCCCCCCACTCAAGGAAAAAAAATCCCCAGTAGTTAACTAGGCAGTGAAACCCTTCCCTTCTGACCCGGGATGGAGCCTAAAGGACAATTAATCCAAATTCCTGCAGGGCCCAGCAAGACCTGAATGAAAATAAATTGTTCAGTGTATTTGGACTAACTCATTGGTGGGGGGCTTCCTGAGGCAAGAATATTTTAGTTTGTCTCCTCTTGGAGTATCTTTGTCAGGCTAAAATTCTTACGGGACTAGATTTATTAACCTGCTAATTGCACCCATGTTGACATAGTTTTTCAGCCTAATGGTTTGTTTATTTCAGTGAAGGTCTGCTGGGCTTCTTAAAGGTGCTTAAAGACATAAAATTTGGATTTTTACTTTTATTTTTTTAACGTCTCTAGAAAAAAAATGAAACTTAATAAGCGTATTTATTAGCGTATTTGTTTTGACGAAGAGCTCCTACGGAAAACAGTGGGCACCAGCAAAGTCAGCCATTCTTGCAAATGAAGGCGTCATTGACGCCCAGTTTTTCAGGGTAGTGACAGGCCCCCTGCAGGGCAGCTTTGAGCAATGACTGGCTGGCAGCCTCTGTCATTGGAAGACCTGGCTGCCACCTCCTCTCTCTTAAATTATGCCCAGGTACTTGGGACATTATGTAGTCTGTCCAGTTGGTGTCAGGTATGAACCCTGCCCGCCATGAGTTTAAAAACACAGAAAACTTTTTAATACTTGTGTTAGCTAAAGAGAAATTGAATGAAGGACAAGGATAAACATTGGTTTTAGTTTGTCTCTTTTTTAAACATTTTTTTTATTTCTTGAGAACTTCAGTCTACCCAAAAGATCTGTCCAAAAGTCTTTTAAATTCTAAGAAGGTAAGCGATTAAATATGAAATTATTTTAAAACCAATATTTTCGCTTTAAATAGGTTGGCTACCACAGAATTTGGACATGTGAGTCCTTCGTGTCACAGAAGGACTTCCAAGTATATATTTGGACACTTGTGTCTGTGTCCTAGAACTTGAGCCTCACTTTACTAATTAGACATTTATAACCGTCTACAGCCCACTGTAGGTCATATCTACCATTTACTTGCTTGGAGTCCTTGGTCAGAAATGCCATCCAGAATTACAGCTTTGTGTTCCTAATGGCAAAATGTGAGCCTTGCTGTGACAGTGTGGTGAAGAGTGTGGTTTCCAGGCCCTCATCAGGAGGGAACATTGGGTGGTTTGGATGCTCTACCTTGACGTTTCGAGTTTGATGAGAACTTCTAAGGCAGTATGAAGGCCGTGGCTGCAACGCTCCCGCTGCTCATCCAGCTACCCTATCATTACTGGTCAGAGATCTTTTCTGGGATGTCCTACGTCATGGTTTCCTTTCATTCTTTTCCTTGCACCCTTCTCTTCCCATTTGCTTCTTAGGTTCTAGAGAAGTCAGTGGGGAAGAAAAGCTAAAAGAGAGCAGGATTATGAGGGAAGACTCTCTGTGTGTGCCTCAGATGTAGATATTCTACTGACTCTCCAAGTAGGCTTATTTGGTTAGGACTTCTGTTGAGAGAGAAGTCAGATACCTCCCCGGGGATTTGCACTTTGCGTAGACACCCTGCAAATGGGAAGAGGCTGGGCTCCACGTCCACTGAGTGATGGTAGCCTTCCTTTGATGAGTCCTCTGGAGCCAACAGTTCATGCATTTAGGGAAAGGAGAAGGCAAGTCTTCCTCCCTAGACCATGCTGGATTTTGAGCACCAAATAAAGGAGGTAGGGGGGACTGTGCTTCTAGAACTTCCTTCAGTTGGTGATTTACTGAATTTCCATAGTATAACAGTGTTTGGAGTGAAGCAGATTTGCTGTTGGAATGGTATTTTGCATTGTAGTGACTAAGCAGAATAGCTCAGGCTCAAGTTTAAGGAAAATCGGTAGTAGATCTGAGATAAAGACAATTGTTTTCCCCGCCCCTAACTTTCCAAGAGGTCTGTGTGTCTTCCTGCTTGAGAAGTGTTGGGAGAGGGAATGTTAGAAAGTGGAGGAGAGCCATTCCACGTCCATTTTCATAAGGTGACCACCCGTGAATCCAGAATGCTCTCAAGTTGCTGACAGACATGGGATGGGACTTGGTCAATGGCTGTGACAGCAACAGGCAGAGGTCCTCTGCAGGAGACAGCCCTGGGCAGCTTCTTAGATGGCGGGTGTTTTCTACCAATATCCTGTCTCTGTTTTCTATTTCTCTGTCATCTGCTTAAACACTTTCAATGTAACATTCCACAATTTTTTGTTTGAATCTGAAACCAGTTTGAATGAGCTGACAGATTGCAGAGGGCTATTTTCAAGGAAAACTCCTCAGCTATTCACAAGTAAACATGTGCATTTAATGCAAATTCAGATCCAGAAACATGGTGCTTCAGACAGTAGCGTGTTGGCTAATAAAAGTTGGCAGGTGGAGAAAATACATCCAAGGAAAAATTCAGAGTTGGTTTTCCTGCTAAACCCATACAATGGAAAGGAAGGACTCTGAAGGTAAGGACAGGAGAATTATTGTAGTATGGAGGGAGATTCTGAGATCACAGCCAGACACTGGGACACAGGCTGGAGGAGGTTCTTAATTTCAAGCCCAAGAGAAGCTAGAGGCCTCGTTCACGTCTCCAGGTGTGAGGAAAGCGTTATACAGGTTATTGTGTAAGAATTAATAAGAAAGGTAAATTGCACCTGTTGTGTGGGTATTTAACACTTTCTCCAAATAAAAGCTTTTCAAAAATATAATATTGGGTGAATACCAATTCATGTGTTTTAAACTAAAACCTCTGTCCGTTAGTGTTTTTAATGAAGAACATTGTTTTGATAGAAAATCTCGTCAGTTAAAAAGCTGGTTTGTTTTCTTTAATTCCCGTAACAACTCCTCTTTCCACTTTTGAATGAATGAACACTTTACGGTTGAAGAAAATGGGTGCTCAGAGGTAGTCAGCTGTCCAAAACCCCAGCTAAGATGCGGCAGCCGTAGGCGTCCAACTGATCCCACCTCTGTGCTTTCTACTTTGCTGCTCTGGGACCTTGTTGAGTCATTTGCCTGATACTTTTGCTTCACCAGAGCAAGAACTGAATGTTTCAGTTCATGAATAGGAGCTGTCTTCAAAAACAGTTTCTGGGGCCAGCCTTTTAGCTCAGTGGGTTACAGCGTGGTGCTCATAACACCAAGGTTGCTGGTTCGATCCCCACATGGGCCACTGTGAGCTGTGCCCTCCACGACTAGATTGAAAACAACGACTTGACTTGGAGCTGATGGGCCCTGGAAAAACACACTTTAAAAACACACACCCCCAAAAAACCAGTTTCTGATGAGTCAAAACAGAGCAAAAATGGACAGGAGGAAGAACAGTGGGATGTGAGGTCAGTGGGATCAGAAAGCCATGTGTCTCTCTCCCTCTCCTTCCTTTCCCCCTCCATCTCGCTCCCACATTCCTTCTCTCTTCCCTCTCTCCTCTCTCTCTCTCTATTCTTCCCTGTCTCCTACTGTTTCCCTTTCTCAAGTCCTGTTGACAGCTTTAGTCTCGATGGCATCATGTCTACCTGTCAATAAACTGCTTACAAATCTTCTTAATCTTCGTTCTTGTCTTCCCACTGTAGGACAGGCTTGGTCCTTTTTATTTTCTCTCAGAATGGAATAGTGCCCCATAGCTAGCAACTCCGCTTAATGACGGAGTGAGTCGGTGAGTGGTAAGTCATTGGCCAGGGAACCATGTACTGAAGCAATAGATCCGCTCACTTTGCATCTTTAATCCTAGGCCAGTAACTCACGGAGGCTCAGCCCTTCCTGGATTCCAGAGAGAAGGCCTTCTCTGGGCTTGGTCTCAGCAGAGCAGCCGAAAGAACAGCTGTGGGAAAAACCTGGGGTATATTTAGTCTGGCCCCATTTGAGCTGGGTAGCAAGTCTGTCCCTAGGTCCCAGGAACCCCTCCCTTGCTATTTGTGTGCCACAGCCCGTGCCTGCTGTCCCCAAGGTTCTCTGCCCTCCTTAGGTTCCCTGAGGCGCCCTCGCCACGGAGGGCCTTGCCTCAGGCCCTGGCTCTTCTACCCCTGCCACGAACCAGAACCGTGACAGACGACAGCTAAAGCACAACCCCACAAGAGTGTATCTCTAGGGTAGCCAGCGACTCCGGGCATGAACACAATGACAGAAAGCTCCCTGTGGAATCTAGGTGGCCGGCCTGTGTTCTCAGGACTGTGGAGGGAGAGATCCCAGACCAGGAGCCTCTTGGTCATACCAGCCCCAGGACCTTGGGACAGACCAGCTTCTTTCTCTGAGCCTCAGCTCCCCCCGCTGTCAAATGGGGAAACAATCTGTCCCACACCACAGGAAGTTGAGAATAACACTGAACAGCGTCATGAACATCCTTGAGAATCTCAAAGTGCTGAACTTTGTGAGAAATTGTCACCATGTCGTCTCATTGGCGGCTGTCCATGCCCTTTCAGATCTCTGCCTGATTAAATGGGAACGTCCTGGTTCGGGGGGACTTTTCTCATTATAGTATTGTCAGATTGAGTTTGTTCCACCAGAAAGACCAGTTGGGCTAGGAAGGGCACAAAACGTTTATTTTTTATAGTTATTATGTGCCAGATACTGTTCTAGCTGCTTTACATATGTTATTTCTTTTGATCATCTAAAAACCCGGCAATATTTACCATGCATGGTATTGATGTACCGTCCGCTTACCAATGTGGGATCGTCATCGGTAATGACGATGACTGTCTCGTCAGCAGTTTAGAGGAGAGAACGATGAGGCTTAGTGTGGGGAGCTTGCTTTAGCTCATGCAGCCAGAGCTCTGGGTTCAAAGCACCAGTGTACATCTGTCTCTTCTCTTATCGAATGCCACAGAGGAGTGAGCAAAAGCTGCTGCATGGTGTGTAGGCCACAGATGAGCCAGAATAATTTGTTTGGCTTTGCAATTAAGTGGAACACAAATTGCCTTTTTTACCTGGCTTCCCCGACCCCTGCTCTCTGCTTTAGCACTTCTCCCTTGTCAAGGGTGTAAGGTGCGGGTCAGCAGGCACTGGGTTTGTCCTCGTGGAGAGTTCCCCCTGGGTGCCACTGAAGAAGCTGGTTCCCTTGGAGGAGACAGTCTCCTGAGCGTCTCGGCCTTACTGTCAGGAGGCCTGGGTATGAGCTCTAGGTCTGCCTGTAACAGACACTGTGACCTTGGGCAGGTCACTTCCCCTGAGCACACCTGGCCTCTCGGTCAGTAAAGCGAGGGTGGGGGTGCGTTGGGCTCGAGTTCCAGGATTCTATTAGGGCTGCTTCTCTCAGGCCTCCTAAAGGAAGCTGCTCGCCCTAAAACTGAGGTCCTCACTGGCGCCTTAATCCCAGCGCAGAGTGTGTTTGTAGGGAGGGTTGGTTAGTTGTCTCACCCTGTGAAGAACTTGGGGCAGTTGAATGACTTAGTCACTCACTAGTGTGGATTCACAGTCACTCTAGTCCCATGTGACCCCAACCTGAGGTCTGAGAACAGGTTCCTCCTGCACAGTGACTCCCGCTCATGTCCCTCTTCTGGCTGTGGGACCTTGGGGAAGAAAGAACATGGTCAGGGGGCCGTGGGTGACCCTGGAACTAAATGCCTGCCCCAGGCCAGTTCCCACAAATTCAGTCACTCTGTTCTCTCTCCTGGAGGGAGAGCAGTGAAAGTTTGTTCTCAATTGATTTTAGATATATCCCATGATATTTTTAAGCAACGGTTTTGTATTCCTAACAGTATTTGCCTCAGGTCATATAAAAATGAGTCTGTAATCTTTGGGTGCGGGCCCAGTCTTCATTTGTGGTGCCGCTGCTGATAATAAACCCACCAAGTAATTGAGCCCAAGGGGATAGGTGTGAGTCAGCTTCCAGGCCAGCCTCACAGAAGTGTACTCTGGGATGGTCTGAACAGTCTGAACAGTCGTACAAAGTCTTCGCACATATTGTCTCTAAACTCCCCACGTCCTGGGATGGATACCATTATTACTGTTATATATCGATGAGGAAGTTGAGCTTCGGAAAGAAGCGGTGACTTGCTTGAGGCCAGAACCCAGCCTCAGACTGTAGCTTTCCAGTGGCTTTCAGAGAACCAGTGAGAAGTGGCGGAGGCGGGAGAGGGGTGCAGGCAGTGTCCAGGCCACCGCTCAGGAGGAGGAGACACAGATATGCTTTGGTCCCCACTTGCCGAGACCCACAGGATGACGTGGCTTTGCCAAAGGTCCAGGCCAGGACACTGGGCAGTGGAGAGACCCGACTGATGACAGGGGCCAAAGAGGAGCTACCACTGCCTTGAAGGAAAGGGAGCCGGAATGCCTGAGGTTCCCGCCGCACCTATGAATAAGAGTGTGTGCACGGAGCTCAGGGTAGCTGGGGACTCTGGCTGAGAGAGCAGGGAGCACTCTGGACAGGCGAAAACATTTTGTCCTCATGCCTTCCCCGTCTGTACAAGACAGGAAATTCCTCAACTCTCCAGAGGCAGCCTGCTTTCCTGGCCACTGCAGCCCAGTCAGAGAAACGAGAGCTCTGCATTTTCAGTAGTGGGCCCCCCAGCCCACTCCCGAGGCCCCATGCCAAGGCCAAGGCTGCCTGGCTGCCCCTCTGTCAAAGGCAGCAATGCTGGGGGCGGGGCCAGGGGACCTGAAACCCCATCCTCTGCTGATGGACTGGGTGGTTACCCTGTCTTGACTGAGCTTACACTCCAGCTCCTTGCCCTTCATACTGCACTTACTCTGGAGGAAATTTTCCTCCAACCTCCCAGGCCTTTCCAGCCTCTCCCATCCTTGTTCCCAGAGGCTGCACTGGGAGAGCTCTGCAATGGGCCGTATTTTGTTTTCAGTGCCAACAGATAAAAATTCAGTGGCGGGTTTGGAGTTAGGCCTTTCTCAGGTGTGTATAACACCCTGGAAATGGATCCCCATGGCTACGTGCTTCCTGGAGAAGACCTGATGTTTGTGGCCCTGTGCCAATAAGTACCCAAAATATCAGTCGTTTTCCCCCAAAACTTAGAGTTTAAGTTAGAGATCTTGTAGCCTTCTCCATCCCTACCCCCATCAAAAGACAAAAACAGAAAAGCTAAAAAACAACAACAACAACAAAACAAAAAAAAACAATTATTAAAGGTCAAAGCCATCTGGCTGGCAAAACAAAAGGCAAGATCAGAGACTGGGCGGTTGTGAGCTCGTCCTGCACCAGGGCTGTCCTGTGTGGGAATGACACCAGCTCAGTCCCTTTTCTGCCCCTTCCCTTTGGGCTCACATGAGGCAGGTCAAAGCCAGCTTAGCGAGGCTTCCAAGAATAACCTGTTTGTTAACCCATTTCCCCAGAGAACTGAATGGGGGTGAGTGGGCCAGCCTTGAACCGAGAGAGTTGTTCTAGTTTATGACTTTGACTAGCTGGTGTGCTCCCTCCCTCTCTGAGAGAGAGAGAGAGATCTTTCCCCTCTGGTTTTTATTGAGGTGATATTGATGTACCATAAACTGCATATATGAGGTGTGATCAAAAATTACGGTGAATGTTTGAATTTTTAAAAAATTATTATAGTAAAAGACACGTTGCCATTAATCCCCCTCAAGATACTCCCCCTCGCTTCGAACACACTTATCCCATTGTTCTTGCCACTTTCTGAAGCAGTTCTGGAAGTCCTCTCTCGTGAATGTCTTTAGTTGTGCTGTCGTGGCTGCCTCGATGTCCTGAGTCTATTCAAAATGTTTACCTTTCATGGTCATTTTGACTTTGGGGAAGAGCCAGAAGTCTCACGGTGCCAGAGCTGGTGAATAGGTGGATGAGGACACACCATAATGTTTTTATATAACAGAAATTGTACCAGAAACGATGTGTGACACGGATCCTTTCCATTTTGATCACAAAATACGGTGAATGCTGCTGCCAAGTGCCATCCAACGAAAAGGCAGGCGTCTTCAATATGGGAAGTGCCACGTCGAACCTTAGTAACAGTGTGTGACAAGTTTCAACTTGTTCGGTGCAGTCAGTCAAGTGTGAGCTACAGCTGAGAGGTGTGTTTTAAAGTGTGCCATAAATTATCCTCCATCATGGCAACGCTCTGTGTCACACATCACTTCTGGTACAGCAATTTCTGTCAAATAAAAACATTATGGTGTGTCCTCATCCACCTTATTCACTGGATCTGGCACCGGGCAACTTCTGGCTCTTCCTCAAAGTCAAAATGATCAGGACATCGAGGCAGCCACAGCAGTGCAATTAAAGACACTCACGAAAGAGGACTTCCAGAACTGCTTCAGGAAGTGGCAAGAATGATGGGATAAGTGTGTTCAAAGGGAGGGGGACTATTTTGAGGGGGATTAATGGAAATGTGTCTTTTCCTGTAATAATTTTTTGTTAATTTAAACATTCACCATATTGTTTTATCACACCTTGTATTTATGGTATATGATTTGAAACTTCACCCATGAAACCTTCATCACAATTAAAAAAAAAAAAAAAGAATCTCCATCACCCCGACATGCCTCCTTGTGCACCTTTACAATCCATCCCCCCAACTTCTGCCCGAAGCCACCACTGATCTGCTGTTTGAAGCCACATTTTGCATTTTCTGGGATTTTAGATAAATGGACTCATCCAGTATGTACTCTTTCTTTGTCTTCTTTCATTCAGTGTAATTTTTGTGACACTTATCCCTGCTTGTAGTGTCTATCATCCGTCCATTCCTTTTTATTGCAGCGAAGTACTCCATTGTAGGGCTGTCCAGAATTTGTTGATTCATTCACTTGTTGATGGACGTGTGGGTTGTTTCCAGTTTGGGGCCATTAGGAATAAAGTTGCTATGAATAAGTCTTTGTATGTGTATAAGTCTTTGTATGGGTATGTGCTTTCATTGCTCCTGTATAAATACCCAGGAGCAGAACCATTGGGTCATATGGTAAATGTATATTTAACTTTCTAAAAAAACAGCCAAACTGTTTTCAACAGGGTCTGTACCACTTCACATCCCCACCAGCTGTGTATGAGAGTTTCAGTGGCCCCCGTCTTCGCCCAACACCAGTGTTTGAGATGATCAGTCTTCTTAATTTAGTCATTCTCATAGGTGTTTGGCTTTCTTGAGGTGCTTCAAAATCTCATGAGATGACATTGGAGCATCATGCAGTCAGAAAGCAATGAGGAAGTTGTTCAGTTCTGTTCCATGAGAGACATCAAGATACATCGCTAAATGAAAAAGCAAGAGCCCAGGCATTGTGTATATATACTCTGCTACTATTTTTCTTGAAAAAAGAAAAGAAAAGATGACGCCTGTTTGCTTATGTGTGTTATACACATTGACCATCTCCAGCAAGAACAATAAGAAACTGAAAATTGGTTGCCTCTGGGGACAAATGCTGGATGGACCGGGGTGGATGGGAGACTTGACACATACTCTTTGGTACCTTTTGAATTTTGTGTCATGTGAGGGTATCACTTGTTCAAAACAGTAAGTAAACTTTAAGAAAAAAAATCTTATAAGATGCCAAGTATTGCCCCGACCCTTTGAAGTTCTCCTGAGGACCCTAGATTGGGCGCGGCCCTGCAGGAGCCTGGTTCTTTCCCCACTGTCAGGCTAGAGCACGGTCACGCCAAGCAGAGAAAACAGCACACCTTGTTCTCGGTGCTCTCCAGCGCCTCCCCCAACTCCTCATCTATTAGGGGTCAGTTTCTGGTGGGAACCTGAACCGGACGGTCGTGTGCCCCGGGATCATTGAGTCTGTGTTTGTCAAATGAATGAATGGATGTTCACCCCTTCTGTTGTCTGCCACACAGAAAAGAAAAGTGACGGGAAGAGCGAGTACCTCCTGCCCGTGGCTCCCGGCAAGCCCGTCGCACCCCTCTTTCTGCAGGGCCTCTCTGATCTCCAAGTCATGGACGGAAGCCAGGTCACCATGACAGTCCAGGTGTCAGGTCTGTCTCTGCGTCTGTCCCCTCAGGATGTCTGTGAAAGTGGGCGTGTTTGCAGCGTGGGTGTTGCACCCCGATCATTGACCCACCAGAAAATCACCCAGGGACTATGAGTCAGTGGACCCAAAGAAGTGAGCCTCTTGGTCCCTTTTTTCTGCTTTCTCGGAGCAGGGTTTTCTGGATTCAAGAGTAACTAGTCCCAGGGAAGAAGATGGCCACAGCTCAAGGGGTGAGGGAGTTATGTGACAACAGTGTGGCCAGTGTCACTGGTGGATTTCAAACACTGGTGCAAAACCAGATGATGTGAGAACTTCCCAACTCTTGGAAGATAGTCTCAGTTTCTCTAGTCAGATTTTAAGGTGAGAAGATGGAGCAGAGGTTCTAAAACAGAGAGGGGGTGACAAGACCATGTGATTAGCAAGCAGCCCAATGTGAGATGTCACAATCCTTGCAAGGCCAGCAAGAGACGCCTGGGGAGTCAAGTTTCCCATCATTCCATCCGTGGTTACTGGCCACTGATGAGTCCTTCTGACAGCCTGGTGTCTTTAGTCCCCCTGGGTCTTTAGTTCCTCTTCAGCTACCGAAGCAATAAAATGAACACATGGGCTCACAGTCTTCGCGATCCCTGGGTGAACCTCCTGCTGCTGCAGGCTGGAGGCAGCCTGTGATGGTCCCAGGCAGCGCTCTGAGGCCGCGCCCCTGGCCACACTCCTCAAGGTGACAGAAATCAGAGGCGCTGTGCACCTGGCCTCCAGACTTGCGCTGGCTAACCCAGGAGACAGGTGTGGTCTCCTCTCTCCTGGAGCCCCTCCAGAACCACTCGGGCTCCCTCGGCAGCCATCCTGGAGCCCTGTTCCTCTGGAAGCAGAGCATACCAGCTCAGCTCTAACCACAGAGAAAACCCTCCCTGGTGGCCATTGGTTAATGCCTCCAACAAATGGCTAGAAACTGCCCAGGAAAGTAGATTAGTAAAAACTGAAAATGCTATTCCCCATGAGCTGTGTTTAGAAATTCTATATGTGCTGGATCCCATCTTCACCCTCAGACAACATTGGTTTGGTAGCAACATGAAATGCAACTGCACTTCCCTGCTGGTGAAAGTTGACAAGAGCGTTACCATGAAGCCCCATTGTGTGGCCTGGACACGCCCCAGGTGACGCAGCGCAGAGCAGGGAACACGTACACCGCCAACCCGGTGGGCCTGTTACCACTCAGTATCACCAGGCAACTTGAATTTTAATTTTAAAAACCATTTTTCTTGGGTTGTTTTTTTTTTTTTTTCATCTCTGAAATTGTACTTTTTCACTTCTGGGTTCTTTCTAGTTTCCCCAAATCTGTTGTTAAATAATTACAATGAACACGCATTGAGTACATTCTTTGTGCCAGGTGCTGTTCTAATCTGCCGTGCTAGTGGGCTGCTCAGGGGGCTGAATGAGCTGACTCAGTCCTTCCAGTAGCCCTTTGAGGTCAGTGCAGTGAGAATGCATTCCGGCCGGGGAAACTGAAGCACAGAGTGAAGTATGCAGTGCAGTGTCACAGTACTGGGTGCTGAGTTGCCACAGGGCCCAGGGAAGCACCTCCCTGACCGATCCCCTGCCCTTCCTCCCCACTCAGGGCACCCACCCCCTGAGGTCATCTGGCTTCACAACGGGAATGAGATCCAGGAGTCGGAGGATTTCCATTTTGAACAGAGAGGCGCTCGGCACAGCCTTTGTATCCAGGAGGTGTTCCCCGAGGATACGGGTACCTACACCTGTGAAGCCTGGAACAGCGCCGGAGAGGTCCGCACCCAGGCCGTGCTCACGGTGCAAGGTGAGGCTGCCCAGTGGGGCACGGGCAGGGGGAGGTGCTGCCATGGGCTCCAAAAGCAGTTTGGAGGCAAGGAAACCATATGAGCCTGCTTTGGTCCCCCCGTGGACCTTCTGCTCTCTTAGTCCCATCCCAGACCCAGCAGCCAGCTCCTCACCTTACGTCAGCCTCTGGCTGAGTGGGGCTGCCCTGCCCTGCCTTCTCAAGTCCCTGCCCTCTCTGGTGACAGCTGCATAGAGTGCTAGGGGAGAAATCACATAATACACGTTAATAATTTGGCACATGGCGTTTGACGTGAGTTGTGGCCCTTTTAGGGTCCTTGCCTTTAGAAAGCCTCCATTTAAGAGGAGAGACACGTTAGGTGCACACAAAGCAAGTGACAGCTCTTAATCATCACATCTGATGTAGATCGTTACTGCCCAGCCCAGGGCCCCTATACCGTCTGGGCTACGTTCCCTTGCTTTGGATATACAAAGTCACATCAGTGTTATCCTTTGAGAATGTAACCAAGATGGATTTGCCATAAAAAAAAGATGTGCTATATCTATATATGCAATACAAGTGGTTTCTGGACAAGCTGTTCTTATTTGGTAACACGCTGTCTTCTAATCTCCCCCCCGCGGGGAACTGAGTGGACCCTGGCTGCTGAAAGACCTCCCTCTCTAACTCAACCCTTTGCCAACTTCCAGAGCCTCAGGATGGCACGCAGCCCTGGTTCATCAGCAAGCCTCGCTCGGTGACAGCCTCCCTGGGCCAGAGTGTCCTCATCTCCTGTGCCATAGCTGGCGACCCCTTTCCCACCGTGCACTGGCTCCGAGACGGCAAAGCTCTCTCCAACGACACCAGCCACTTTGAGGTGCTTCAGAACGAGGACGTGTTCACCCTGGTTCTAAAGAATGTGCAGCCCTGGCACGCCGGCCAGTATGAGATCCTGCTCAAGTGAGTCTGTGTGTCCTGCCCTCCAATTCCTACTTCCTGTCAAAGTCCCTACCTGGGCCTGGGAAGCCAGAGTAAGCGTAAAATAATGTGGGGCTGGGCTTCAAGGTGAAGAATGGGCTTCAAGGTGAAGAATGAATGCTGCTGACAAGCTTTCATTTCTTCCCCTTCAGTACAACAGACGTTCATTGAGAACCTTTCCTTTTGGGGCTCAGTTCCCCGGAGTCCTCTGTCTTACTACATCCTGCCTTTGTTCCCCCATTATTTGGTGCACAGAGAATACGAAAGAGGGAAGAGTGGATTAAACTTGGAAAAGCAAGAGGATAGAGGGGATTATTAGTTATTTCTTTCTGTGTAACAAATTATCCCAAAACTTAGCATCTGAAAACAACAATTATTGTCTCACAGTTTCTATGGCTCAGGAATTTGAACCAGCATAGCAAGAGGTGATTTTTGGGTCAGGTTTGTACATGAAGTTGCAGTGAAGATGTCAGCTCAGGACGTCGTCTCTGAAGGCTTGACTGAGGCTGGAGGATCCACTTCTAAGAAAGCTGACTCACAGGGCTTTTGGCAGGAGGACTCAGCTCCTTACCATGTAGACCTCTTCATAGGGCTTCTTGAGTGTCTTCGTGATGTGGCAGCTGACTTCCCCAGAGCTCGTGGTCCAGAGAGAGAACGAGCTGGAATCAGTAATGTCTTTTATGACCTACCCTCAGAAGTCACACACCATTACTTCTGCCACATTCTATTGGTTAGAAGTGCACCGCTAAGTACAGTTCATACGGAAGGGGAAGAGAATAAAGTTTCACCCCCTTTGGAGAGAGGAGTATCAGAGAATTCGTAGACACTTTAAAACCATTCCAGGGAGGTCAACTATCCGCATGCCTTTTTCCCTCCCTGTCAAGGCCTGTCTAGGTTACACAGGAAGGAGAGCTCCACGAACACACATGGCTGTGTCCCCAGTGCCTAGAGCCGATCTGGCCCATAGTCGGCAAGTGGTAGCCATTTGTTAAATGAATGTGATTCAGAAACGTTCTGCTGTTTTCAAAATGCTTTCTTAAAATTCCATGCCAACCCCGGGTTGATGGAGACAGAACACCAGCCCCTCGGGTTGGTCTAAACATTGAAGAAGAGCGCTTGGCAGCACCTTGACCCCAAAAATAGGAGGTTGTATCACATCCTGGGGGTAGCTGGGCCTGCCCTGGCTCAGGCACCTGACCGCTTTGCAAGGGGCTTGCTCTCCTGGATGAATCATGTCCCTGTACTGCGCCCCTTAGGTTCAAGGCTCTGGGGCCACATTCTAAGGCTGCTCCCCTGAGGGAGCATTGTGCCTATAATAATAGCAAAGCCTAGTATGTGCCGCATCCCCCCTGTGTGTCCTTTCTGGGCCTGTGCTTTATACTTGTATCGGTTAGCTTTTACTGCATAACAAACCACCTCAATACTTAGTGGCTTTAAAAAAAAAAAAAGCCACTATTATTTCTTAGGAATCTGTGGATCTGCTAGGAAGTGATGCTGAGCTGGGCAGGGCTCAGTGAATCCCAGCTGAGCTAAGGACACATCTGTGGCCAGCTGATGAGATGGGTGTGGGCTGGCTGGTCCCGCCACTACCATGAGCAGTCTGCTCAGAACACACCAACAGCCTTCACTTACTGGCTGAATCACTTACTCTCAGGAAGGCAGATCTGCCTCAAGAGAGATGATGCACCCTTCTCCTAAACCATTATAAGCAATGGAAACCGACTCTATGCGAGAATAGAGCTTGACTGTATGGAAGGAGCAGTGCTTTGAGACAGTGTTAATCAAATCAGACATCCTAAAAGAGATGAGCTTTTTGTGGCATTTTGAGGAAAACAGGCTGAGGCTTAGCAACGGCGTAAAGGCTTGGCTTGTTGCAGGCCTGTTGGATAGACTGAGTAGGAAAGGGTAGGGCAGAACAAAGCGCAGGCTGTGGGAAGTTAGCCAGGCCAGCATGGGGGGATTGCATTGGGAGGTCGGCAGGCAGACTGTCTGGGCCCAGCTGGGGATAGTCATAAAACTTACTGTCCCAGCTGGAAGGGACTTCAGAAGTTATCTAGCCGCCTCCTCATTTAATAATGGGGGAAACTGAGGTCTCAGGGTCACGGCCTTGCTTATGGCCACCCAAAGGCCAGTCGCAGAGCTCAGATTGGAATCTCTGTCTTTAAACCAGATGCTCTTCCATTCCGTTTCTCCCAAGTGTGTTGGGAACGTGGGGAACCTGGGAAATTGCACTCGAGTCCCCACCCACGCAGCTCTTACCCCTTTTCTCTCCCCAAAGTCCAGCCTCTTTGTTCCTTTGGGAGGCTGGTGCCCTGGCCTTGGCTTTGTCCCCAGCTGAGAAGGAGCAAGTCAGTGGAAAGTTCTCCTGGGAAATGTGTGCCAGGCCTGCCAGGGCCTCGTTCCCCTCCAGCTTTCTCATCCTGACAAAAGTCAGACCTAAACCCAGGATGAAATACCTTTCAAGAAGGAAGACTGGATGGCTGGGAAGAAGCCAGGATGGGAGGGCGAGGGTCCTATCTGTCCCTGCTAACATTGTGGGGTAGGTGGTTTCTACCTCTCCTTCCCTTCCCTGAACTAAAAGGGGAAATGTCAAAAAGTCAGGTCCAAATCCAGCTGAAATATTTGAAACATTGATACTCTCCAGGAAATCAGTCTTTAAACTAATTCTGCATCTAAAGTTCATTCCAGAGGTAGGTGATTCACAGAGGGACAGCATCCAAGGATTTGTACCCAAAGAGTGGGCTTCTTATTCAGGGGTTGAGAGGTGAGGGCACAAAGGGTTCTGTGAGTTTGTAAAAGGTGCAGCTTATAGGGTGGTGGCCCCATATTCTCTGTGGCAGCACCTGGGCTGGGTGTGCGGCAGGGACCGCCCCCTCCGACCCAGGCCTGACGTTGTAACTGAGCATGTGCAGATACCCAAGATGGCCCCAAAGGCCGGTTAGATTATGTGGTGTGTGGATCCCAGCCAACAGGCCTGTCAGACCTTTGAGGGCTTCCGATTCACCTTAAAGGCCCTGCAGAAATAGCAACCCCTGGGTCACCCCAAGGGATGATCCACTTGGTGGCCAGCCATGGGATCCCAAGGCCTCCACAATCCGTCTGCCCCTCAGACTGCCCGGTGCCTCGGGGTGAGGCAGAGGCCACCGGCGCTCCTCCCCTCCTTGAGAGAAGGTAATGGAAAACAACAGAAGCCCTTACCTGCTCCTCCCATGGGGAGACAGAGCTTACTCCAGCGAAACCGACAGGGCGCCCCACCATTTCAAGCCTCTGAGGAGTTTGGCTGGGGTAAAGCAGGGCCATCTGGTCAGCGTCTGCTGCTGATTTTTGCGTCTGGGCTACGTTCTGCTTGTGACAGGAGGAAACTCAGCTGAGGAGATGTTGAAAAGGGCTACTGCGGAAATATGGCCCTTGGGCAGCGTGCTCCTGCTCCACACCAACCCCGGGCACCACACCCTGTGCCTGAGAGAAAAATGGGAAAGAATGGCCTGATACTGGCTAGCTTCCTGGCAGAAGTGGGGTGCCAGGGGCCTGGGCCTCACCCCCAAATGACCTCCCATGATTGTTCCACAAGTTGATCCAAGCCCCATAAGCCTTCTGTGTTAAGTGCTCAGGGTTCTCTGAGGGCCTCCCAGCCTCCCCAGGGCCTGGCAGTAAGGAGGCACCTGGCTGCCCTTTGTTGGGCAAAGGAGCACCCTGGGCCCTCAAACTCTCCAGACATGAGGCTCCCTGAACCTTGAATCTGTGCCCCCTGTGAGCCTGAGCCTTGAGGAAAGTGGCCAAGAGGGGACTCAACAGAAAAGAGGAAGGATGGGGAGCAGCAAAGATCAACCTCTCCTTGCTTCAAGTACCCCGGAATGAGCAGCAGCCCCCCCCACCCCCGAGCCCCGAGAGTCATGTGCCGTGCCATGGACTGCCGGCATGTGACCAGAGCTGGGAAGGAGGCAGAGCGAGGCAGATGGCCACACACGTCGGCGGAGCTCCACGAGCACTCAGAGGTCTGTCCGCGGTTCATGCGTGGCACGTGTTCCCAAACACGGACTCCCGAAAGTGGGAACCCGTGTGTGTGCTCCATCTAGACACACACACCCCACAATAGATTTGTACCGACGAGCACTGTAGGGCTGAGTGGCCTGGTCACAGGTGTTGGATTCAGGTGGGCCGAGGTCCCAACTCCTTTCTCACGGGGATGTTTGGGAACGAGAAAGAACAGATACGACAATCGTGAAAGCTGGCAGGTGCTGTATAAAATGGTGGTTATTATCATAAAGAGCTGCCTTTGGCTCTCAGACCTGCCGCCGCCCCATCCCCAGTCTGAGCAGGACCTCTTGGCTGGTCAGAGCCCAGCAAGGCCAGCAGGTGGCAGTGTTGTGGGGCCAGAGGGCTGAGCGGCCGCACACAAGCGCGGTACAGCCTCGGCTGGTCCCACACCAGCTTGGGGAGATCGAACAGTTCTAACAGTGGGTTAAAGAATTTGGAACCATCCCCACCAGAAGGAAGAAGAGAAAGGGCCACCCGTGAGGGAGACACCTGTTAGGTCTTTAATACAAAAAGTTCTGATTTGAGAGCATTAGCCGATGGGTAGGGATTTTCATTTCATGAGCAGGCAAAGCGGAAGTAGCAGATGGGGGACCCTGTGAGGAGAGGGAAGCCATCAGCTCTATGTGAAGGGAGCACGGAGTCAGACTCAAAGTCTCTGGGCCAGCTGACCTGACTGCAGGGTCTAGACCAAGCAGCTTCAACAGCCTTCAGCAGGTTTAGTCTTTGATTGACTGACTGACTGACTGACTGTATTGGTTTTGTAATGTACTAGAAAAGAATTCCTACTCTGGATGCCTAGCTTAGCTGTTGCCCAACAGATTCTTTTTTTTTTCCTTTTTAAACAAGAGCTGAGCAAATGAAGGGTGAGCCAAGGGGGAGGGGAGAGCCCTGCCCCAAACCTAGGTCTGGGGTGAGCGTATTGGGGTCACAGCTAAGCCTGAGTCCCCGTCTTCCCTGGAGCCAGCAACCAGCCTGTGGCCAAGTCCGTGCTCGCCCTTCCTTGGTCACAGCCCTCGGGCTGAGCAGGCCCTCAGCCCACAGAGCCTGTTGCTCTGTACTGAGTCCTCGAATCCTTTAGGAACCGGGTTGGCGAATGCAGTTGCCAGGTGTCGCTGATGCTACAGAGCAGCCCTGCCCGAGCTCCTCTGCGGTGAGTGCCCCCCAGGGGTTGCCTGGCCAGGCCCCGTGCCACCGCCCACCCACCTTCCTCCTGGCCCCTGCAGGCCCAGCCCAGCAGCCCCAGATTGTTTGTATCCTCCAGCGGAGACTGCCTGAGCCAAGAGGGAGCGATTGGAAGGAGAGTGAGGGAGGGAGAGCAGGGGAGGAGAGTGGGGGGAATATTTTTTTTTTTTTTGCACACACCCTTATAAGGCTACTGAAGTCATTACCGATGTAACAAACCAACTAAGCAAGCAAGCGCCTCTCACCAATGTTCCCTTCTATAAACACAGCCTGGCCAGCCCCCACTGCCCCTTCCTCCTCCCCTCTACCCTCCCTCTCTCAGGGATTTGCTCTCCCCTGACGTTTCTTTCTTACCCAGCCCCTTTTCCTCCTGCTACTTTCCTTTTTTCCTTCACTGGTCGCAGGGGGAGGGAGCCTGCCAGCTGTGAGGGCCTCTGCAGCGGTGGTGCTGATGGTGGTGGTGGTGACTGCTATGGGACCCTGAGGCCCGGCTGGCCAGCAAGAGAACAGGCTTGGCAAGAGGAGGAAGACGGTGAGGGCGTGAGGGGAGTGCTGAAGAGGCGCGTGGAGACGCGGCAGCACACGGAGGAGGCCATCCGCCAGCAGGAGGTGGAGCAGCTGGACTTTCGTGACCTCCTGGGGAAGAAGGTGAGTACCAAGACCGTGTCAGAAGAAGACCTGAAGGAGATCCCGGCTGAGCAGATGGATTTCCGCGCCAACCTGCAACGGCAAGTGAAGCCAAAGACTGTGTCCGAGGAGGAGAGGAAGGTACATAGCCCCCAGCAGGTCGACTTCCGCTCTGTCTTGGCCAAGAAGGGGACTCCCAAGACCCCGGTGCCTGAGAAGGTACCACCTCCAAAACCTGCCACCCCGGATTTTCGCTCGGTGCTGGGCAGCAAGAAAAAAGTACCAGCAGAGAATGGTAGCAACAGTGCTGAGGGCTTGAATGCCAAGGTAACAGAAAGTCCCAAGGCTGTGGGCAATGCCCAGCCTTCAGGGTCTCTGAAGTCCGTGGGCAATGCCAAGCCTGCTGAGACCCCAAAACCCTTGGATAACGCCAAACCTGCCGACAGTCTGAAACCCGTGGGCAATGCCAAACCTGCCGAGACCCCAAAACCCTTGGGCAACGCCAAACCTGCCGAGACCCCAAAACCCTTGGGCAACGCCAAACCTGCCGAGACCCCAAAACCCTTGGGCAACGCCAAACCTGCCGAGACCCCAAAACCCTTGGGCAACGCCAAACCTGCCGAGACCCCAAAACCTTTGGGCAACGCCAAGCCTGCCGAGACCCCAAAACCCTTGGGCAACGCCAAGCCAGCTGAGATCCAAAAAACAGCGGGGAAAGAAGAACTCAAGAAGGAAGTTAAGAATGACGTGAACTCTAAGAGGGGGCATTCAGGGGACACAGATAAGGAAAAAAGATCAGAGAGCCTAGGGACAGCCCCAGCCTTCAAGGAGAAGCTACGCGACGTCCATGTGTCGGAGGGTGAGAAACTGCTACTCCAGTGCCAGGTGTCCTCTGACCCCCCGGCCACCATCACCTGGACGCTGAACGGAAAGACACTCAAGACCACCAAGTTCATCATCCTCTCCCAAGAAGGTAATGAGGCCGGGGGCCGGGAGGAAGGGGCCTTTGTATGAGGGTCACTGTCAGCTCATTCAGCCTTGGTCTTATTGACGCCGCTTGTAACGCAGAGCCTCTGCCAGAGCCTCCCTCACCAACAGGATAGGTGCCACCACTCAGCCCTTGGGCACATGCTCCATTATGAGGAGTGAGAGTGGGACTCGAGTCCTGTGGCACATGCCCAGGTCTTGGCGTCTGTCTGCAGAGCCCTCTCACAGCACCCCCAGCGGTGGGCTCCTCGGAGCATATGGGGACCTGCGCTAATGCCGCATGGCTCTGGCTTGGAGAAGGCCTTATTCACAGGCTTGGATCTGGGGGCGCAGGGTCTCGAGCCCACTAGGGACTCTGAGCTAACAGCTGATTTTGCAGCAGCATTTTGGGTTTGGTAATGGGGTGGCATAGGACTGTGATTTAGGGTCAGTAACAACTTCAGTCTTGATGACATTGTGGGTTTGAAGGGAACTCTGGGGGAGCCCAACACCCCAAACAGCCCCTACAGCACACACTCACTGGCGGATAGAGCTGCTTGCTTCCTAATTTGGATGAGACTTTTGTTTGCTGCTATTTCACATTCTTGGGTGATGGGGAGGAGAGGGGGGGCTCGACATCCTCCCATCTGGGGCCTTTCGGGGTCTGGAGTACTCTGGTGGGCCAGTTTACACCTAGAGAAGCGATGGGGGTAAGAGGGATATTCTCCCTGGACCCTCAATTTGGTTTGAAATGTTTTTGTAAATCCCAAGCCTGGTGGGAGCTCCAAGACCAGCAGACTTCCCACACCCCACTCTGGTGGCGAGCTCTAGAATAGAGTCCAGCCTGAGCTTGAGGCTGGTGCTGGTGGCTGTAGGCAGGGCGGGGTGCAAAGCTCTCCGGGGAAGTGGCACGTTACCTTGAGGGGTAGACAGCAGCCGCCGCAGAGGCCTGAGAGGGTGGCTCTTGTGAATCCAGATCAGCTAAGATGTCAGAAACACTCTCCCCACTGGGCTGCTCTCCATCCTGTCCTCCAACTGCACCCCTTTCCAATTCCTCACCCCCATCCTGCTTGCATCCTTCCTCTTAAAAACCAGAAGGAAGCACTTGAGGATAGCAATAGCCCCTTCTGCCCTCACCTCTCCCTTCCCTGCTCTCTTCCCTCTGCATCTCAGATAGCAAATCTGGAACCACTGAGTGTTTTGACTGTAAATGCTGAAGGAGTAAAGGAGAAATTGGCCAGGAGAGAGAAAAATGTTATTTTCTGCTAATGTGTTCACCTTTTTCACACGGATATCCCCAGATTGGCACGGTGTTCCACAAGTCATCTCATCCAGCCCCCTGCCTCCTCTAGTTCAACCTGCCCATAGCCCAACCACAGGTGGGCCTGGGGATTACCATGGTGGGGTGAGATGTCCAGGGGATTAGATGCCACAGCCTTCCCTGTCACCCCCATGGACCCTCCCAGTTGGGAAGTCTTTGGTAAAACTGATCCACAACCTTGACCAAGGGCATTTCCCAGGTTACCCTGTGGTGATCTCTCTGGGCAGGATGGAAGGTGGGACGTGTAGTCACACAGGCCTGCATGGTGTGAGGTCCATGGCAGCTGAGGGCAAGGCCCAAAGCGGTGCCATTGCTTTTGGACCTGCATGGAACCTGCAGGCCCACCAACAGCCACTTATAAATGATCCACTCCACGAAGCAATGTACACAGACCTCGGCCCTGGTCTGCAGAACACACCTGAGCCATTAGACATCGGCTGTTCCTGCCCAGAATGCCTGGAGTCTGGTGGATCTGGTGGTCACTGAGTGTTAAAGGGCTTGAGACCTGCAAGGGCTACTCCAACGTCACCTCCCCCAGAAACAATCTCAAAGGGACAGTTTCGGTCCAAAGTAGGGGAAGGAGAAATGACTTTTAAAAAGTCAGCACAAGGAGAGAACAGAGAGGTACTGAGAGGGAGGTGGGAGGCACCAAATTCAACTTTAAAAAACATTCTAAATATTTGGAATTCTCCTTTGAAAAATAAGCATAGCTAGCATTTATTGAACACTGTGTGCCAGACACTGTCCTGGGCATCTCACACTTTTCACTCATTGAATCCTCGCATCTGCTCTACTGCCCATGTAACAGAGAAGTTAAGTACGTTGCCCAAGGTTGCACAGCTAGTTAGTAACCGAGCTGGAAATCGAATGCGGACAGCCGAGTTCCGATGCCTAGACCGCTATGCTATGTTACCTCTAAGTTAATTCTTACGAGCATGGCAGCACACTGGTGCAGCTGAGAAACCTTCCATGATCAATCAGATCACCAAGAGCATTGCCTATCAAGGGAAAATGCTAATGGCTACTCTTCCACACTCAACAGTGGTCAAAAGACTAGAAGAATGGTGCCACCCTCTGGGCTTGCCAAATTTCTGGTATTTTCACTGCAGTGGAGAAGCAGACCCTGAAACAGGCCTGTCTGTCTTGCCATGGTAGGGAGCGTGCCTTGTCTCAAAATACCAGCCCCACTTTCTGTCCACCATCCCTTCTTCAGAAGTTCACCAAGTTTTCAAGATCCTAGGTTAAACGCGGACCCAGGAGAAAGCCTATCAAAAGCTTTATCGGTGAGCCCTTCAGCAGGCCCCACTGCAGGGAGTAGGGCCCTCGGAGAGGTGTAAGCAGATCTGCTTTCAATAAAAAGCAAGGACACACACTCACGGTGATTAAACTATTCCAGTCAAGTGCCAATGATGAGCTGCTGGGAGCAGGAGGAGAGGGAGCTGAGTGCTGGGGCCGCAGGGAAAGCTGGTGGTGAAAGAGCTGGGCCTTGATGGGAACCTTGAAGACAGGCCAGGACTCGCCGTCTGGAAGAGGGAGGGTCTGGGCTGCGCAGCAGGGGCAGCCGGTCTGGGCTGTAGAAGAAGGCATGGCCGTGCTCTACCCTGTATCATGCTAAGAAACAAGTCCAGAGGCAGCAGGGAGCCATGTAGGGGTCCGGAATGAGGATCAGTGTACACAAAGCTGGGGTTTAGAGGGTTTTATTGACTCCTTGCCCAAAGACAAGTAAGGAGCCCACTGAAGAGGTTGAGGAGGAAGATGGTGAGGCCTGGACTGACAAGTAGCCATGGGCACCGACAGGAAATAACTAGTCCGAGAAGCCAGGATGGAATTAACAGAACCTGTTGCCTGGCTTGGAAGGGTGGGGGAGAGGGGGACGGAAGAGGAAGGCGTGAAGACCACGAAGCTTCAGTGTCTGGGTGACCGGGGTCACAGTGAAGGATTCAGTGGGAAGGAGGACGCTGTGGTTTGGGGGGAAAATGGGGGGCGGAGGCTGTTAGGCCTCCTGGCCGTTCACACCGCACAGCTCCACCTCCTCCACACCTCCACCTCCTGACTTGCAACCCTTGCTCCATTGCACTGTGCCCTGTGCTGACTTCTTTTTCAAGATCAAGGTTCACTTCCTCCAGGATGCCTTCCCAGACTATTGCCACCGGCCTTTGTCGGTGAGAGACTCTCGTGCTCTCCTCCCCCCACATCGACCTGTATGTCTGCAAACCAACTGCTAGCGGGTGCTCTGTTTATAGGTTTTAAGGGGGCTTCTCTGAACCTGTGGCTTGCACAGGGCTTCAAGCCCATGAGCTCCCCAAAACAGGAGTATGTCCACCCTACCTAGGGCCGGGGAGAGCAGAGGAGGTGTGATGGCAGCCCAGTTGGTTGGAGTGTCCACTAATTCTCAGAGGGACATGTAGAGGAGTCTTGCCTGTTCCTGTCTCCCCCAGAGCTGCAGGGTGCATGGCGTTCGCTTCCAACGCCAGGCCTGCCCTCCAGACCCACCAGGTGGCTACACCAGGCCCTTTCTGGGCCTGCAGCAGTGCTCCCCAGGCCACAGCCCGGGACTGGGAGGCCAGTGAGGCAAGTGGGCCCTGTGCTGCCCCCGAAAGGGGCTTTCATCTTTATGCCTTGGTTCCTGTCCCCAGGCCAGGCTGCTCTCCGGGCAAACATTCCTCACAATCTAATAAGGAGGATTCATTTTTGTTGCTGTTGTTAACCGATGATTCATTTCGAATCACTTTCAGTGTGGTATCTTGCAAAAGCTTTTTCAAAGCCTGTGTTAAGTTCATCCTACAAACCACAAGGATTTATGTAGCACCCACTATGTGTGAGGCGCTCTTCTAACTGCTTTCGTTGTAGGCACAATCCACTCAAAGAATTCTGAGTTAGGAGGTTTTTTTTCTTTTTAGAAATTATAGGCATACTTTGGACATATTATGGGTGCTCTTCCAAACCACTGCAATAAAGCAAGTATTGCAGTAAAGCAAGTTGTAATCTTTTTGCCGGGCAAGGGTCTTGCCTTCAGTTTGTAAACAGACAACATCTGTGGAGAGTACGTAATTAAGCAAAACGCCATGAAATGAGGTATGCCTGTATATGCTTTTTTTCAAGGTAGGTTATATCTGATGAAATGTTTATGACTTTCTTTTGCATAGATCTTACCAGACCACCTGCTACAGAAATGTGCCTTTGTCATTCTCAGAATGTCAAATATTTTTTTACTGTGGCTGCATTCCAGGCTCAGGGAAAACATTCATAATAGATAAGGTCACTGCCCTCCGGGAGCTAGTGTGGGAGACGGGCATAGGTTTCAGCAGTGGCCTTGAGAGACATGTTTTGATTAAGATGAACTCAGGGCTTAGAAGGGTCCATCTATGGCTGGGGGGCGTAGGAGTGATATGGAAGGTACCAGCCCTGAGGAGGTGACCTGGAGCTGAGTCTTACTATCCAGACATGTCAGGGGAACCAGGTCAGGCAGCTTCAGGACACAGCCCCGCGGACCTAGCGGAGCTATTCATTAGACCCCTGGTTCTATGGGGACCGCTCCCATCCCCCTCGCCTCCCTCTCAAAATTCCCCACCAGGCTGAGGCTTCTCAAAAAAAAAACGCTGGGAAACGTTTTTTCTTCGGGAGGTCAGGAATAAGCTGTCCCACAGGAAATACCAGAGTCTTCAATCTGGGCTAGCTGAGGCTCCAAGCCTGCCTGGGGGCCCTCCCCCGGCCCACGCACATGGCCAGGGGTCCAGGCTTTGAGCGGCTTGGAAAAGCTGCCTGCTCTGCTGCTGTCCCTGGTGAGGGGGCGAGGGCTGTGGTCCAAATGCTCCACTGGTCCTGTGTTCTCGCACTGTCTTTGCAGTTTGTGCCATTTTGGTTTGAGGCTGAAGGCAGCTGGGGGACTGGAGCTGAAAGGCACTCAAGGATTCGAACAGGATGTCCGTGGGGAACCTTGGTTTCACACTGAAGGGAAATTGCAAGATGGGGTCTGTTTCCTCTAAGCCTCGATCGAGATTTGGGGCCACAGGTCACCTCAGCCTCCTCTGCCCTCCCAGATGAATGGAAATTCCTCCCTCTGGAAGAGAGTTGCCCGCATTCTTCCATTCCTGTGCCTCACGATTTGCACTCTCGTGATAAGCTTCCTAAAAATCCAACCTACATCTTTTCTGTTGCAGTTTCTGCAAATTCTGTCTCCGATAGTGAAAGAGATTCCAACCCATTGCCCTCCCCTGTGGGAGAACGCAGTGAGACCTTTCCTGAGAGGCAGGGTCTATATGAGGGGGGGTTGGGGGGGTGGCAGACCAGCCATCCTGCCTCAGGTAGTCAGTAGGACTAAGGTTTCCCTGTTTAAGACAAGCCCAGGTGCCAAGGAGTAAAAGGAGCTATTACGCCTCTGCTTTCTCTTTCAGCCTCAGTGAGGTTCTTTGAGCAGAACTGACATCATCCTTCCTCTCTCTGAATATCCTTGTTTGTTGGTCAAGTCTGTGCATCTGTCTAATCGGGGTGAGGGTACTTTTTGAGATCAAAGGCCTCCCTTAGGCCATGCCACCCCACACATACAGCTCTGCCCACCCAGGGCCAAGGGGTTGTCCCAGGCAGCGGTGGGGGGAAGGGAGGTGGGCGAAGCCGGCAGCTCCAGGCAGCAGGATGCACGCGGCTCTGGCTCTGTCCGTGTGTGTTGACTGCTGCCCTGACAACAGGGGCAGCTTTGGGGAGGATGTCATTCTGTTGGCTTGTTTGTGTATCTGAAGGCAGGAACTAGGGTGCTGATTGCTGCCTCCCTACCTAGCCCAGCAGGCCCAGTTCTCGAGGGAAACCCCCAGGGTTATCCCCCAGAGAAGGAGCCAGCCATGGGACGAGAGACCCAGGACGGGCAAGGACCAGACCCCAGATTCCTGCGTATGCCCAGCCTGACTCTCCCAGACGAGGCCAGACGAGGTGTGCTGGGGCGGGGATAAGACCCAGTTAGAGTCTATGGGGAAAGAAGGCCATCTCCACCCCTCTCTGAGTGACTACGAGAGCCAACACTGAAGGGAGGCAGCCCCGAAGTGCCCCTCTGCCAGCCCAGTGCCCAGCGTTGGCCATGATTCTCAGCTCCAACACCATTCCTGAAAAGCCAGCTCCGGAGTCACAGGTGGCACTCACCGTCTTCTCCCAACAGCTCTCCCAGCCCAGTGCCCTACTGGACAGCGAACCCGCCCTCCCCCACCCGCCTCTTTGCTCAAAACTCGCTTTTCCAAGGTGCTTTCCCCGCATCAGGGCTGTAAGCTGGGCCGAGCCCCCTCACCTGCCATGTTCCTAACACAGCTCTGTAAACCTGTGCTTGTCTACTGTTTCTCTCTCTCGGTGACGTCCCGGTGCGCGTGGCCCGTGTCCATCTGCTCCTTCTGTTGCATTAGCTGGCAGACGCTATTCCTCTCCCTTGTTCTGTACTTTTTATTTTATATCCTCATAAAAGAACTCCCCGGGGGGGGGGGGGTCCCAGGAGGGAGTATATTTAGGGATCAGTTATTTTGGATGAGGGTTATCAGCAAAAGTGCCCTGGCTTCAGTGGGGAGAGGGGTTGGTTCCCACAAGGCCTCTGACGTCAGGGCTCCTAGACGCCTCCCACGTGACCAACACTCACCTGCTGTGCTTCAAGTTCCAGGGCAGGAATTAGACCCTTACCTGGTCCACTCAACTGTTCTTCCTCTTCCTCCCCAGGCTCACTGTGCTCCGTCTCCATCGAGAAGGCCCTGCCAGAGGACAGAGGCTCATACAAGTGTGTAGCCAAGAACAGCGCTGGCCAGGCTGAGTGCTCCTGCCAGGTCACTGTGGACGGTAGGTCGTGCCCACCCGTCACCGCCACACGCAGAGTGGCACTTTCCAGACACCCTCCCTGGCCCACTATACTGAACAGAACTGCACCCAAGGCTGCCGTCCCTACCTGAGGCATTCCTTTCGCAGGTGTCAAGCCATCTTTTACCCAAAAAGTGACAGGAAGGAAAGTGGGAGCCTTACTGGACGGCCCTCTGTGGCCTCAGCCCCGCCCCTGGTGGGGGGGGCGGGGGAGGAGCTGCTCACCTTGCTGTCTCCCCTCCCCAGTCCTGGCCCCAACCTGCCTTGCTGAACAGGGAAGAGCCTTGCTGAACAGGGAAGCTGGGCACAGGGCAGGAGGAGAATAGACACACCCACAGGAAAATGACTGCGTAGTATTTTACAAGCCGCAACAAACAAGGGTCAGTGCTGGCAGGACTGGCCTGTGAGGAGCAGGGAGCAGTGGGTCCACGTGGGGAAGCTTCGTCCGGGAGGTGAGTAGGGGCTGTGTCTTCCTATAGAGGGGACAGGGCTGCCTCTGCAAAAAGGGAAAAGAAAGAATAGTACAGCAGAGGGAGAGGGAGAGACATTTGGGGACAGAGAGGCCTGCCAGGTCTGAGTGAGGTGTCCATGTGAGAAAGGGGCAAGACGAAGCAGTGAGGAGCTGCGATCTGTCCTAAAGAAAGGCCCGTAGTGCATTTGTAACTCTGCTTGCTCCCCTCTGTGTGCAGTTCAGAATTAGAGACTTGGAAGTGGCACAAAGAGGGAAAGCGTGCTACATGAGGTTCCCTGGTCCATTTAGGGCCAGGCCAAGGCCAGAATCCCATCTTGGAACTCAGTTCAGTGCTCTTTCTTTGTATTTTTGTTATTTGCTGCGAACTGTCAAAAAAGGTAGTACAGGGAAAAACGATTTCTGGCCCTTGAAATTCCTGGTTAGTAACCATTAGGGACACTAATTAACTAGTGGCCAGAAGGCATCTTGCAGACCAGCTTGGTGGTCCTGACTGCTGAATCTGGTCACTTGCATTCTAAAACCCTAACCTATTTCATTGCCATTCCATGAGATGTAGAATCTTTGTCCCCATTCTGGATTTTATCAAACGGTTTCCTGATCCCGAAAACTGAGGTCTGTGGTACATAATGAGTGGGAGAGAAGGAAAGAAAGTCTTACAAAGAAAAATCTTCTTAAAAAAAATATACATGGCAACACAAATTAAATTCTCAGCAGCAGGCAGGAAAGCTGGAATTGTCGAATGGTGTGTGTCTCCCTGGAGAAGGTGAATGTATTTGCCACAGGGGCTCTGAGTCTACGGGAGCAGATTTGATGGGTTAAAATGAGTAGTCAGTTCAGGGAGGGGCTTGAGACACGTGCTTTGAGGCTCTGGGTGGGGGCTCCCGTGTGTGACCTGGGCTGTCTCCCACCCAGGCAGGTGCTGCAGTTGAAGAAAAGAAACAATAGTGTTTCTGGGAACTTGACCCCAGAACCCTATTTCTGACGGGTTCAGAGCCCTACCGCTCATGTGGGACCCATACAGGTTCCAAAGAACCTATAAGGACGGTCATCCTGCTAATGAGAATATCTGCGGTTGGAATCCTTAGCCCCTTTGAGTCCTGTTTACACTGCTAGCTGAAGGCAAGACAGCAGTTCATTCTCCTTATCTGCAAACTGTCAGCACCTTTTTGAGAAACAGCACGTGGTTTGTTTTTAAAACCAAACTTTGTTTTCAAAATAAAATTTCCTTTTCCCCTACAGAATACACACTTGGGGATTTTTTTTTTTTTTTTTTTTAAGTTTCAGGGAGTCCATTCTGCAACTTACAGGGTTTTTTTTTTTTGCCGTTGGTCTCCTTCTAGTTCATTCTCTTACTCTCTCCACTAATCTTGATGACCTTCATTATTTATCTCTAGTTCCTACAAAGAGGCCTCCTCAGGGTTTGGCCTCAGGCTGTAGAGTGGGAGCAGGGTTTTAGGAGAAAAGCTAGAAAAGGGATTAGAGGGAGACCAGCTGGGACAACAGGACTGACTGCTCAGGTGGGTTTGGTTTGGTTTGGTTTGGTTTTCAAAGAGAATAAGGGCAGCCCCCTGGACACCCACTCTTTTCCCTGTTGCCATACTCGGAGATATATCAGTGTCCTGCATGCAGGTGGGCTTCTCGCCACATTTAGCTTCATTTTTCCATCAAGAGCCACCTCTGGGCACATAGTAAAGGACTGCAGTCTCCTTAACTGCTCCCCTGCCACCTTTCAGCACTTTTCCCCTCCTGTGTTCTATGAAGCTGAATCAGTTTCCTCTCTTTGGTTGTCTCCTGGTCTTCTCAGCTCTCTCCGCCCCCTAAGGCCTGACTCAGAGATTCCGTTGGGTCCACTTACTCTTTGAAATTATAGGTAAAATGTTGTGTGTGGATTAGAGCATTTTTCTGAAGAGAGGATCCATAGTTTTAAATCAGAGTCTCAAAATGAATCATGAATTAAAATGCATTGAAGAACTACTTGCTTTGTGAGGTAGCCATGACTGAATTTTCAAGCCCTGTCACTGTGGGGTCTTCCAGTCTCTCTCCATCTGCAGCTACCTGCCTGATCACTGGATAGGACCAGTCCTGCCTTCTTCCCCAGGGCCAGTAAGGTCCCTCTCCACTAGCTGTTGTTGGCGTCAGTCTTCCCGCTGCCACTCAGCAGGGCCCTGGCCCCTGGCGTCACTCACACAGCCTGACCAAGCATCATTAAGACTATCTGTGGCCAATATAATGATATATTTCAAGACCTCACAAAAATGACCTTGGTTCATTGGCTGTTCTGTATTAACTACGCTACCGTTGCACTCTTACAGTAAAGACAAAGGGAGGGAGCCCTTATGATGCCGCACAGATGGCTGTTTTAATCATGATGTTTGAGTGTCTTCCCTAAGAAAATGGGTGCACTTGTGCACTTTCTTGATTATAGTTGTACCGCTCCTCCTTCCAAATGTGGCTGAAGGCAAGTGTCAGCTTGTACCATAGAAGGGAATTAAAGCCTAGCGTGGGTAAGGACATGCCAGAAAACTCACCCAGGAAGAGAAAAGGCTGACCTTCAAGGCTTGCCATGGCCAGAGACTCATGCGTTTTAGTTTATGCATCCGTTGGGCAGAGTGTCTTTCTCACTGAGAAAAGCAAAGCTGAGCAGGGTCAGCGGCCTTCCCAGGTCACACAGTGCTCAGGAGATGCAGTGTGTCTGGGTGTGTCCGACACCACACCCTTGGAGCCACCTTGCACCGGGAGTTACAACAGGACTTACCCTGGCAGGGCTTGAAGCTGGATGTGTCTGGTTCCAAAGTCTGCAGCTTTCCATGATCTGTTGTGGCCTCCTGTCTAGTGAATAACACGGCAGTGTCCACTGTCCAAGAGATACAGGTCTCCTTTAGTAACAGCCCTTCCTGCCGGGAAGTCCTTCTGCACAACTGGCCTGAGTGACCCATTCCCTCTTATTCCGACCAGGTGAGAGGAAACAAAACCCACGTAGGCCAAAATCCCAAGACAGGAGTCAGAAGACACCTCAGTGCCCTTACGGGCGTGTCTAGTCCTTCCAAGTGGGGTCACCCTTGTCCAGCCACCTGGCTAAGGACATCTGGCCTCAGCCGCCAGTGAGATCAAGGGCTTCGCGACCATGGAGGGGTGTGCCTGTGTGTGGTAGGAGGTGACGTTCCAGTGGGCTCCCAGCCATCATTCATTTAACGAATATGTGAGTGCCCATTCTGTGCTAGGCTCCGCTCCAGGAGCTGACGTTACAAGCAGCGGACCAAACAAGTTTCTGCCCTCAGGGACTGTACATTGTAGTGAGGGGGAGATGATAATACAGATGGACACATATGTCACACAATCTCAGGCACTGTCACATGTTTGAAAAAAGCAAAGTGGGGCAATGGGGGAGGAAGGGCCATTATTGGAGCGGGTGGTTGCGGGGCTTCTCTGAGGAAATGGCATTTGAACAGGGACCTGAAGGAGGTGAGGGCAGGAGTCCCAGAAGTCAGAAGGAAGAGGTAACAGCGAGAGCAAGCCCTGAACTGAGACGATGCCTGAGGCATCCCCAGAAGTAGGGAGTCAGGGTGGCAGAGCCTGGACCGGGGCAGAGAGGTGGGAAATGAGATTGAGGGAGACCAGCCAGCAGATCTGCCAGGCCAAATAGGCTGTGACCAGGACACTGGACTTTATTCTTAAGTGTGATGGGACAACACTGGACATTGTAAAGGATCGTGCTGGTGGCCATGTGATGACCAGACCCAGGAGGGGTGAGAGGGCGAGCAGGGACACCTGCTGGGAGGTTGCTGCAGTAGCCCAGGCAAGAGGCGATGGCAGCTTAGGCGCCATGGAAGAAGTGGGAGGTGGTCAGATTCATAATCTATTTTGGTGGTCGGGCGGAGAAGATTCGCTGATGACTTGAAAATGGAGAGAAAGGGAAGTCAAAGGTGACTCTTCATTTTCCTGGGGAGTGCGGATCAATGGTGGCACCCTCTACTGAGATCAGAATGTGTGGGGTGAGGGAACAAGCAAGAGGTCCTTGCATGTGAGCTGAAGACGCCCATTAGACACCCGAGGGTGCATGTCACATAGGCAGGCACTTAGATGAATCTGGGTTGAGGAGGGAGGCCAAGGTTGGAAGCCAGATATGGGGAACCATGCACATAGGAGGCCATTTCACGCTCTGGGATTGAATGGGGTCCCTAAGGAGTAGCTGCAGATGGAGGAGGGAAGGAGGCAGAGTCCAACGTTGAGAAGGAAGCAGGACAGGTCTGCGGAGCCGACTGAGCAGGAATGTTCCCAGTGAGATAGGAAGAAATCCAGGAGAGAGGGGTGTCCCGGAAGCCAAGTGGTCATCATTTCTATAAGAAAGGAATGATGGAGGTCAATGTGTCAATTGCTGCTGCCAAGGAGAGTAAGTCTGACCGTTATCATTGGATTCAGCACATGCGGAGGCCACGGGTAACATGACGAGGGTGGGCGTGAGGGGAGTGATAGTCAAAAAGCCGGATTTGAGGCATACAGAGACTGAGCCATTTGCTGAAGGCCACGCAGGTAATACCGAGCTGGTGGGAATTTAAACCCAAGCCTTGGCTCCTAACCACTGGGGTCCAGCTGCCACTCTTGCTGAACTGATTTCAGCCCACCTTCTTTTGTTGGTCTCCGCCCTGCCATGTTCAGAAGTCTGCTCCCACTTATACGTTTGTTCTTTATATTATCACAGGCAGCCAATGTGTATTAGGTTGGACTAAACAAAATTGCTGTTTTAGTAGGTCAAAAGCACTTGAATATTGGCAAATGGTATGGTTCAACCTGAAACAAGCATATAAAGCACTTAACATCGTGCTGGGCACAGACTAAGTATCCAGTAAATGCCAACTATGACTTTACACCCCATTCACTTCTCTGTTGGGGTGTTGTTATTCCCACTTTCCCAAGGAAAAATGTCAGGCTCAGAAAAAGGCAGGAACTCGCCCAAGGACTCACGGGCACCAAGCAGCACAAACAGAAAAGAGCTGTTTCCTAACGACTCTCTCTCCTGATTATGTCAGCATGCAGCTTGCTCTGGGGCAGAGAGGGAGGCCAGCCCCTCTATCCTGCCCCCTTATGGGGCTTCTGGGAGCTTGGAGCCCCCCCTCAAAAGTCTGTTTACACTTCATTCCCCCTACGTAGGGTTAGAGCTCAAGGAACCCACCTGCTGGGGGAGACAGAAGAGAAAAACTGCCCTGGAAGGCTGAGTCCAGAGCTAGCCTAGGAGTAGAAGGGGTGAGGCATTGTCCATATAAGGACACGTTTTCCTCTCTATGTGGAGGCCCCCCACATCCCCCACTGCCATCTTCCTCCCCCATGCTTCTTTGGGGCACAACCAGACCAGCAAAGGACTCCAGCCCTGAGGCCCAGATCTAGAAATGGAGTTCAGTTTCATCACCAACTGATTAAAATAGACAGAAAACACAAGCTGCTCTTAAACTTTTATTACTATTATTTTTATCCCCTGGGCAGCTGTGTGAGCGCAGAGCTGGTTCTGATTAAGCACATGGTCCTTCAAGCCACGCCTTGCTGTGGTTCTCACGGAGCTCTAGTGGCTCGTGGTGCATGCACAGCCCCCATGGCGGAGGCTGCAGAGGGAAGAGAGGGTTCCAAGTTGGGGGTGTGCCTGGTGAAAGGGAAATTCAGCCCCTTTCCTCATGACCATATGGAAAGATAAGGTGCACAAAACTTCTAAAACCAAAGCTCAAAGTACATGGCAGGGAAGTGCATGCACACGTCACTGTAAAGCCAGCACCCAAGAGCCAAGGACAGGCGCAGAGGCAGGAAACGTGCGGTAGGGGCTAGTCAGGGAGGGCTTTCTGAAGGCAGAGAATTTTAAAGCAGATTCGGAAGGAGGCGAGGAAACGTGGTGAACAGCAGGAATGAATTAATAGTAAATGATAATTTTTCTGCTCACCAGTGCACTGTTGCATGCATTCTTTCCCTTGGGCCTCATAACAGAGAGAATGAGTGGCATTCTCTTTGTATAGATGTAGAAATAGAGACCCAGGGCACTTGAAATAATTTGCCCACCAGCCCAAGATTGCTGGTGACAAAGCCCAAACTAGAACCCTCCTGTCTTGGTCCTCCTACTCTAGGGATGTTTAGGCGCAAAGCCCAACACAACCCCATAAGGAGGAATCTCAGGCCCTGTCTCCTTTCTTTCAGGAAACCAAGAACACTGGGCCTCTTATCCTTTGCTTGCTTATGCCTCAGTTTACCCATCAGTTTAAAAAAACACTTGTTTCTTCTTTATTTCCCTCCTCTGACGTCCCAGAACTCATCAAGAGAAAGACAGCAAGGAAAGTGCTAAAGCCAAGGAACACAGAAATGTCTGTACGTGCTCTGCCCTGTCCTCTCTTCCTTAGAAAGGGGGGAAACAAACAAATTTCTGGGTGCACCTCTCTTTAAATTGTCATTGGTGCATGTCAGAGTGCTGGTCTTGAAAGAAGGGAAATTGAGAGGGCACCAGAGGGAAATGTTCCCCAATATCAAGGGAAGCACTGACAGGTTTTTCTGTCTCTTGGCATAGTCCCTGAGACCCTCCCGGTGCCCCAACCCCACTTCTGTACACACACCACCACCACCACCACCACCCACATACCTACCCCTCCATCCCTGAAGAGAGAAACTAGGAGTTTTCAACCTGGCAACATATTAGAATCATCTGTGGAGCTTCTGGATAATATTGACATCCTGGCCCTGACCCAAACCAATTAAACCAGGATCTGGGGCGTGTGGTACTTGGGATAGGTACTTCCAGTGTGGTTGAGAGCCACACAGGTTGACAAAAGTTATACTGTACTGAGGACTTTCCTGTAGCTGAGAATGACCACATGCCTGGGGGGAAGCCCAATGTGAGAAAATGAAATCGTCCTCTTCCCATGGCACTTCCTCTTCCTCCATCCCTGTGCACATGGAACCTGGTGTGTGGGCCGCCCCCTGAGGACACAGGACACAGGCAGTGTCAGCTACAGATGGCGGGGACCCCTGACTCACCATCTGGGGTTCCTTTGCTCTTACGGAAGGTGGCAGAAGGATAACACGCAGAGGGGAATGGAGGTAGGAAAGGGGTCCTGGTTATCAGGTGCTGCTTAAAAGGATTTCTTCCAGCTTTGTTCCCTCAGCCCCATGCCCTGTCATTTACTGCTAGAAGTTCTACTTAAGGCCTACACTTAATCATTCCTGTCATTATACATATACAGCTCTGGGCAGACTCCCTGGAGACATGTGTGCTGTGAGCCTGGACAATACCTGCCCCGGACCTCTGCCCCTGGACTACCCAGCTAATAGGGAGTGGGCAGGCATTAGCCTGGGAAGGAAGCCTGACTGGGATGGAGGGATTTCTATGGGCAGATCACATTCTGGAGCAGGAAAGAGACCCAAATGCCATCTAGAAGGAGCAATACATCCAGATGGGAGCACCAAGCATCCAAGTGCCAGGGAAGTGTATGTCCCTAGCCCCTATTTCTATGCTCCCATGCCCAATCCCCAAACACCCTAGGAGATAGCATGTGTTAGCAGCCAGGACCGCCCCATCCAAGAGGAGGGGACAGTAAGATGGCCCTTCCGCCCAGGCCAAGCCACAGGAATGTGGCCGAAGCCTCAGCTGGAAAGTCCCACCCCCTCCTTCCTCTGCCTGAGCTTCCTCTCTTCAGGAGCAGGAAAAGGATGGACAGGAAGGGGCTCAAAGGGGGAGGCTCCCTCCCCGTGCGGTCCCTGAAGAGAGTTCCTTGTGGGGCAAATGCTGGAGCACAGTGATAAGGGTTCAGCCAGCTGCTTCGCACCCCTGCTTATCTGAGTCCCTGGTGGGTTCTCCTCATCTTCCTACAGTCCAGTCTGCTGGGAGCCCAGCCCAGCCCCTGCCGCCTGACAAGGGAGGGTTTCCCGGCATGCTCCACAGTGTGCATGCCCGTGGAGGACAGGCCGGAGGAGTTGTGCACTCATCCGTGTCAGCTCTGCCCACAGGCTGCTGCCAAAGGGTTTCACTGGGTCCGCTTTGGGGAGATGTGCAGAAGCACCCACAGTCCAGAGTGGGTGAGGCTTTGCCAGCCACCTGCTCAGAGGCCTTCGCCTGGTTTGGAGGTCTGACTGTCAGTGCCCACCTGTAGAAGGAAGTTTGAGAAATCAGAGGATACAGACCCCTCCGGACTGTGAGTCCAAGGGCAGGGCCTTTGTCCCCTCCTCCTCCTGTACGAGAGACGTCTTCATGCAGAGTAGGCGTCTGGAAATGCAGACTGTTTAGCCCGAGAGAGTCAAGACCCCAGGAAGGGAAGGACGGGGGGAGATGAGCAGAGGGGCACCCCCACCCCCTGCCCTGCGTGATGTGATTTCTGGCAGCACGTGCCTGCTGCAGAGGGGAGAACACTAAGGAGTTCCCAGGACAACGGCCTGTCCATCCATCTTGCCAGGCGGCTGTGCTCTCCACCTGATTTATAAGGCCCAGTGGAGCGCAGCTCCTTCTTTGGTCCTCTTGTGGAGAAAAGTCTCGGCTGCAGGCACTGGCTGCTCAGCAAGCGCAGAGGGCCCTCGGAGGGGTGGGGGAGGGGCGGCTGGAAGGGGCTGTCCTTTCAGTTGAGGTGGGATTTTTATTGAGATGCCTCTTCTGCGCATTTCCTGGGGCAGCTGCCAACTAATGTTTGTTGTCACCTGTTTTGCTCCAGATGCTCCCGCCAGCGAGAATGCCAAGGCCCCAGAGATGAAAGCCCGGAGGCCCAAGAGCTCTCTCCCTCCGATGCTAGGAACAGAGAGTAAGTACTTGTTCAGCTTGTCTCGGCAACCCCAGTACTGGGGGCCAGCAGAGGCCTCTGCTTCCTTGTCCGCGCTCCTGGAAGTCTGGCCCCTTCCCTCACCTGAGTGCCCAGTGAACTACTGGAGACCGAGCCCGTGGCCTTTTCTCAGCCGTTCCCATCTCTCCCCCACTGCCCCACAGCCGAGGGGTGGTACCCGTACACGTCCACCCTCACGTCACGCAGGCCCCTTGTGCTTCTCGTAAGACCCCTGTGAGAGCGTCTCCTAATCTCTCCCAGGCGAGTCTTCCCTGCCAGGTAGACCTCTGGAAGCTGGGCTCTGATCTTGTCATCCTGGTTGGAGCGCCCAGCGGCCCCCCAGAGTCTTATCGGTCCCATAGACGTGAAGTCTCCCAGCTCACACATATGCACACATTCTGACATTGACCTCAGCCTCCTTTCCAAGTGCTGCCCCCCAACTCCTTTACCCCTGAACCCCTCATGTGCACTGGACATCTCTGTGTGCCTTCCTTCATGCCTTTGCTCTGGCACCTCTCCTCATGGGACGCCTCTCTCATGGGACAAGCTCCCGCAGAAAAGCCACCTCATCCCCGAGTTCGTCCTTGCTGCAGCTGAAAGTAACTCTGCCGTCCTCGAGCTCCTGTAGCGCTCGGCACCTCCCTTCTGCCGGTGACTGTCTTCTTCCCAGTGTCTTGGTGAGGTGTCCAGTCTCATCCTGCCACCTCCGCTATAAGTTCCCTGAGGGCTGCAACTGGGCCTCCTCACGCGTGCCCCTTGCAGGACGACGCGTGCTGTGTGTTGCTCAAAGCCCTTACCGGCGTCTCTGAGAATCAAGTTGCAGCTGTGCTATAAATACCAAGGGGAGAGGAGCTTCTCCTGTGACTGACAGCTGTGTCCCTCTTTGTGGATCTCGGCTCCCCCCAGGGCCCACTTATCTATTAGGCGTGGAGTCTAGGGTCCACAGTGCTTTTACAGGCCACAAAAATATCCTAACGTCTTGTAAAATTAGAAGGAAAAAATAAGCTGAAGTCAAAGAAAATGTTTTAATTCATGATATTAATATATTCATCTTTATACCAGTGCAGTTGTAAAATACGTGTGTGTGTGTGTGTGTATTTGTATTTTTTGATTTTTCTCTTTAATGGAGGAAGAGGCCAATGAAGGCAAAAGTGCCTAGAGTCCACAAAAGTCATAATGCAGCGGCCCAGCTTCCACTACTGATTAATTATTGGTCTAATTTTGTTAGAACTATGCTTTGAATCCTCCAGTTTTAACAGAGGGTGTGGAGTTGCTTGAACAACGCTAACACACACTTTCTATGTTTTCCAAAACAAACACAAGACAAGCTCTTAATTAGCCGTCCTAATTGAGGAAAGGGATTGAGCTTGATTCCTTCACAGGCTGTTTCTCTTTTTCTTTTACAACACAGTGTCTGGGACTTGGTTTTACTCTTCTTTCCAAAGCAGCACATTTCCCTTCCTAATGACGAGCTCGACTTCCTTGTGCACATACCAGCCAGGCCGTCTGGGATGCTCGGCCTTCAGTATGTCGGGGCAGGTAAATCGGAATAAAAATTTCTCATGGATATTTAGCTGCTGCAGGGAGCCTCAGTTTATCGGGTGGACCTTTAATAAGTTATTGGAAGTGCATAAGCAATTCTAAGAAAAGCCTAATAAGAATGCGATAATAATTTTATCTTACAGAAGGATTTCTTAGGCCCATGTTCTATTAGTTACAGGACATGTGAGCAGAACAGATGCAGGATCTTACAAGAGCACCAAGCGCTTGTGAATTAGAGGTGTGACAGGTCACCTGTCCCAGGGGCAGAAGCAGGAGTGCATGGAGTTTGAGCTGAGAGGTCGCAGCCTCCTTAGCTCTGGTACATCCATTCCAGTGAGGTCCTGAGGGAGGTGAGGCAGAGTCAGAGCTGTGAAAGAGAAAAACAAACCGGAGCTCATGAGCAGACCAGGGCCCTGAGCTCTTTGCGCTAGAGAAGAGGGGCTGTGGGAAAGCCCCATCAGGTTGTCGTCATCCAATTCTAGGGTAGGGGTCTCTACCCTGGCTGCATATTAGATTCACCTGAGGACCTTGTGAAAACACGGCTGTCTGGGCTGCACCCCACACTAATTAAATCAGAATCTCTGGGGGTGGGACCCAGGCTGCAGTATTTGTCTTAACTCCTGTGAGCGCCTCCCACTCCGCAGCTCCCACACGCGGCGCTCCAAGGGAGCTGTCAGGTGTCAGTGGACAGCGCTCATTCACAGTGGCCCGAGAGCCCCTGGGCGCCCCGCCACTGCAGAGCACTGGGCAGCATGAGCGAAAAGCCAAGTCCATCTGCCCAACCCTGGGGGCAGGGGGAGAGAAAACTGACCAAACAGTTAACCTGCGGGACCCCAACTCACAAGTACAGGAGTGAGGAGGGGCAGTGTGGGAAGATTTCGGGGTGAGGGAGACTCTGGGCCAGGTGGTGAAGCAGGAGAAGAATGTGATTTGGCTGAAGAAGAAGAACATAGTGAGGAGAAACTGCACAGATGCAAGAATGAATATTGTGAAGGCACCCAACTTGGCATCTTCATATAAACATACAAAACAAGCATTTATTTTTTTATTTTTTTATTTTTTTTAACAACTGATAAAGTCAATTTATTAAAAAGATTGACTTAAGCATCTGCAATGGTGACTTCAACCTCGACTCCTGGCTCAATACTGATGGAAGTAATCTGCTTAACAATCTCAGAAGGACTGTGCAAGTCAATCAGTCGCTTGTGGATCCTCATCTGAAAGCGATCCCAAGTCTTAGAACCTTCACCACAAGGAGTTTTTCTTGTAGTGATTCTCAGAGTCTTGGTGGGCATCCGAACTGGTCCTTTTACTTTGAGATTTTTTTCCTTTGCACCTCTGATCAAGTCAGTACACACCTTCTCCAAGGATTTTACGTTGCGGCTGGTTAGAGTAATTCTAATTCAGTGAATCGCCACCTCTGGTTCCACGGGTGTCTTGCCGGTATCTTTAAAAGCCATGGTTGCGGCGCGGCTTCCTGACCGACTTGTTCCTCCCCGAGAGCGAACAGTGGTGAGTCAGGAGCAGGAGCGGGCGAAAACAAACAACAATCGAACCACGACCACGCCTTCCTCAAAGAGGCAAAACAAGCATTTATTGAGCACCTGTGCCACAGGCATCACCTTAAGGGCTCAATCTATATCACTTCAGGCAAGTCTCACCCTACTGAGCTACAAATAGTTGTTCCCATTTTACAGATGAGCAAAACTGAGCCTTAGAAAACTAGATTTTCCTGCCCAGGGTCTCATAGCTAGTAAGCCGTGGAACTGTGAGGCCAAACCTGCTCTACGTTCCTGCCACAACCACCACCCTGTGTGCCTTCCATAGTCTCAGAGTCATACTTTGTGCCGTCCACACAAGCCTGGGCAGTACTCCTGTCGGCCCACTTGGAGGGCAGAGGTCTGACAGCCATTAGAGCTAGGAGGAGAAGGAGGGCAACAGGTGGCTTGCTTGTCTAGATCAAGACCTGTCAGGGTGTTTGCTACATGCCTCTCAATGGGAAATTTTTCAATAACTTTATTTTCTTATAATTTCAAATTTATGGGAAAGTTGCAAGAATAATACAAGAAACTTTTGTATACCCTTCACTTAGATTCACCAATTATTCATATTTGTTCCATTCCGTCATTCTATAGGTATATATTCATATATATTTGTCACTCATATATTCATATAGATCTATATCCATTTTCTAGCATATAGATCATGTGGCTATGTATACATTATGTATATGTTCATATGTGTATATTCATCATATGGATATAGATGCCATTTATGAATGAATTAGGGACATCATACCCTCAACCTCTAAATTTCTCATTGTGTATCTCCTAGGAACACAACCACAATGCAGTTATTAAAATGCAGAAGTTTAACATTGAACCAATACTGCTATCTAATCCATGGCCTATATTCAATCTTTGTCAACTGTCCCAATCCTTTATGGATGGTTTTCCCCTGCTTGAGGGCTGTTGGATGTGAGCACTTCAGGAACGCTCCATCCACTCCTGCAGCCCAGAGCGGGTCGTCTCCCACCTTTGGAGAGAGAACATGACAGAAGTGCACTGGCCAGGGGGGAAGCATCAAGGCTCCTCCCCTGAGGTGAGTGGGTGTTGGGAGGCAGCAGGCCCCTAGGTGGGCCTCCCGATGTCCATTTACTGTGTCAGCTCTGGAGCAGTGCTCAGGGACCAGGCGTAGCCAGACAGCCACTGGCTGAGAGAGCAGGGGACAAAAGTCTTGGTTCTATCACTGATTGAACCTTGTCAAAGCCCTTTGTCCCTCTGGACTTTGGCTCGCTCACCTGTCAAATGGGGACTCTGACCGATTGACCCCAGGCTTTTCCATCTCTGTCATCAGGCCATTCAATGGACTCCTGTTTTTAAGTGACGCAGTTCAGGTGAGGTCAGCTAACTCCCTTTGGTATCAAATGATGGGTGAAGCGTCGAAGCAGCAGCCAGCATGGGTTGTGTTCCTCAGCAGCAGAAACATCCTGACCAGAAGGAGTTCTTACACATCAGGCCCAGGTTCAGGGTGTTCCCGCTGGAGGGAATCTGAATGGAATTTTGTGTGAAGGAAGCATCGATGGAGCTTAAGAAATGGTTTTAGAAAATACAGAGGAGGCCGTGCTGGTATGCTAACAGACCCAGGGATTCCTCCAGTCAGTCTGTAGAGCTGATGGTCTTTTAGAAAAGAGATGGATGGGGATCCACAGGACACTTTTACAACTTAAGGGACAGGAGCCAGGGCTTGTCTGAAACTCCAGTGCCTGGCCCAAAGCAGGGATATATTCATATTAAGTATTTGATTTTTCAAACTGACTCATGAGTTTCCATGCTTTAAGGGTCCCTGCCTCCACCGTGCTCTGGGGTTGGGGGAGATCCAGGTGGGATACCCCTTTGTAGTCCATGCCTGGCGTTGGCCCGAGCTTCACTTCTGACACTGGGCGCTTTGGCTTCAGTCACCACGATGGACCATCCCTGATTATGATGCTTTTAGATATCTTTGCTTTGACCTCCCGTATATGTCTCTCTCTGAAACCAAAAGTCATATCAACATGAAAGCGTCTCTGGATGTCAAAAGTAGTCTCCAGTTTTCCTGAAAGGTTTCCCCAGGATCAAATCTTTCTTTTAAATACTCTTTCCAGGTCATGGGGAATGTTCACTCCTGATAAGATTCAAAGGGCTAGAAGGAAATGCTGGAGAAGTTGAGACTTGGCGTCAATATTTGCTTGACAGTGAAAGATATGGGACCCTAGGAAAGAAGCTGGGGTACTTCCATGAGTGTCTTTGAAAGCTGGCACCAACTCCCAGTAACTCTAACCAACGTTTTGGTCTGTGAGGAGTCTGCTGCCTACCACCCCCTCCACCCTGCCCTGCACGTGACCCTGTCACCCACCCCTGGTGCTGCTTCAGCTCCTTCCAGCTCTCCTACAAGCCAGTTAAATGGCAGGATGGGTCCTCCCCAGGGAGGATTGGAGGACAACCCTGGAACTGTTGGAGGCAGGCAACCCTGGAACTGTTGTCCCAGCCACGCTGGGCTGCCTCTTTCACAACCATCTTGACGTTCTTTGTCCTGGGGGCTTGGGGATGGGTGTTTGCAGTACTAAGAGGAGCCATGTTCCCCTGGAATCTCCTTATGTGACAGCCTTTGCTATGAGGGGCTGTTTGCAGAGAATTTGTCCAGAGATGTTAATTCTGGGGAAAGGATCAATATTTCTGCCCAGATCTGTAAGGAGGAACCGGAAGGGGCCTCGTAGATGCAGGAGAAGGGGACGGGTGTTGTCAAGCCACCCAGAGCCCCGAGCCTCCCCCAGCACAGGGCCACAGGATGCAGCCTTCCGTCCCCATGTCCTCTTGCCACCTCCTGCTCTGACCCAGTCTGTAGGATATGTGCTCCGTCCACACTTCACCAACCCAAGTTCCCTTCAGGAGGCTTTGGCAGCAAGTTAATGCTGACTAGGGGAATCGTGACAGTTTTGATGTCTCTTTTTAGTTAACTACCTAAAAAGGGCAATGTCCCCAGAGAGGCAGAGGTCCAGGGACCTCCTTGTATCCAAGGCTGTTCGTGCTACCTCCCTAGTTCTTCTCTGCGTTCCTTTACCTCAGACCGTTTTGACTCTGTGAGACCCACCTTCAGGATCTGTAAATATCTCCCAGGTGCTGGCTCTGGTCTTTCTGCCTTGCTGATTTGATTCTCGAGAGAGAGGTACTAGGTGCCTTCAGATTGAGCAGTCTGGAAACTTCCGTGGGGTGCCGACCTCCTCCCTGCCAGGGCCAAAGGAAGGTTCATGAGGCCAAGACTAGGTTCAGGCTGGGGCAGAAGCAACAGATGGATGACACAGACAGTTGGAAGCAGGTCTCCCCAGTCTGCCCCAGGTTTCCCAGGAGTTTGGAAGTTGGTTTTCCAAATTCAAAGCTTTGATCCATGATGTTTTTATTGGGCTGCTTCACTTCTTCCAGCCTCTGTCTCTTGTCTAGAAGGGAGGGCTCAGCACCAGGTGGCTTTCATCTAGTTGGTGACAGAGCCAAGAGGCTTCTCCTTTTCATGGAAAGTCACAAAGGATTCAGGCCCCAGGACTTAGGTTTCAGCATCAGAGTCCAGGATTGGGGTGGAGTGTTCTTGGAGTTCCCAGGTGAACAGAGATCCTCCGGGCTTTCACTCGTGCCTTTAATAGCTATTTTTCAAGCCTGTGCCAGGTAATGCTCGAAGTGGGCACTGGGGAGACACAAAGTGGAGCAAGCTGGTCCCTGTTCCGTCCCCAGAGAGCGTGCTGTGGTCTATATGTGCTGAGGGCAGGTTTCTGCCGTTGTGATGCCCTGTGATCAGTGCTGAGATAGAGCCTCCTGAGAGGGGCGCGGAACACAGCCCGCAGCCGTCCCCAGAGGAGGGGCACCAGTCATCCAAGTGCTGATGGCAAAGCCTGGTACTGCAGAAACTGAAAAGCATCCGGGGCAGACTGTAGAGCCGTGCTCTCCAGAAGGCAGTACCGGGACCAATAGCATCAGCATTTCAGGAAGCCCGGGAATCTGTAATTTTAGCAGTTTCCGAGGTGATCAGCATGCATGCTAGATTTTGAGAACCACTGATACTGAGCCCCGAGGGCGTGGGTGAGGGTGTTCCCTAGGAGGGAACAGTATGAAAGAAGGCTGGAGATGACAGCCAGGGATAGATCGCAGAGGCCCTCGTAAGGCGAGTTGGACTTGATCCTAAGTGACCGTGGGCAGCTACTGGAGAGGTTTAAACAGCGGGTGACCTCAGATCTGCATTTGAGGAAAACTACTTTGGCCACAGGGATGGATGGATTGGGGCGGGGCCTAGGAGGTGGTACAGGAAGGACTAGAATAGTGACCGAGGGGATGTGCAGAGTGGCAGGCCGAGCAGGTATTTAGCTGACGGGATTGACAGACATTTAGCAGGTATTTAGCTGATGGATATGAGCAGGGAGGGGGCCTTGGGAAAAACAGGGGTGAGCAGCATTGTGAGGAGAAGATCCTGGATTTGGTTTTGGACGTGTTGGCCTTGCAGTCTGTGCCAGGGGAGATGATGGTCGGGTAGCGGGATGTATAGCTGGGCTCAGCAGAGAGGTCTAGACTCCAGGGAAAATGAGGCAGCAGACAGAGGGGTAAAAAGAGGGACTCAGAGCATTTTGGGGGAGTAGTGCTGTGCCAGGAGGAGTATGCTGCTGGCTGGCTGGGAGAAGTGACTGTTCCTCCACAGAGGGACAGACCCTCTGGCAAGGGGAGGAAGGGTGCTCTGCCTTCCTTGCCTGACGCTGTGGCTGGTGGCTGTCGTGGGATTTGCAAAGATGGTTTGATTTTATTTTCCTCCTGTGATATTCCCCTCTGAACTAGGTAGTGCAGTAAGTGTGGGCTGCTGGAGAAGGGGATGAGAGACAAAGAGCTGACAGGAATAGTAAGATAATAGGAAGGGTGAATGAGATGAGAGGAATCTGGATGAGAGGAAACTAGTTAGTGACCCAAGAGGCATCTGCCAGCAAGCATGTTACCTCTATTGGGTACCTGAATCGGGAGAAAGAGCCCCAGGTACCACATGAGAGCTCATGGAGGTATAAGTCTGAACTACAGACAGTGTGGCATACTAAGTAGGTGAAGGCAAGTATGCAGAAGTCCTCTGGGAATTTATTTGGGAAAGAGTGGAAAATGGGGGAGGCGTTGGTATGGTATTTGTGCTATACTTTCTTACAATGTAGCTTAATTCTTTACAATAAATTTCATTTATTCTTCTCACATTTTTTCAAAGAGGAAACTGAAGCTCTGAGAGGTTAAATATCGTGCTTTATTTAAGCCACACAGCCTAGGGAGCGACAGGGCAGTATTTGAACCCGAGTCCAGCTCCAGAGCCTATGCCCACTGCATTTATGCAAAGAGATGGAGAAGGGTTTCAAAGACCTGGATTTGGGGATGGAGCAGAGCATCAGCTGGAGTTAAGAGGCAGCAGGAAGAAAGCAGGCATACACCAGGGCCTCAGGAGGCTTCAGTCCTATTTCTGCTCAGTCACATGTGGTTTTATGAACCCATAAAAGTCATCTGACTTTTATGCAAATCCATGTTCTTTTGCACGAAATGGAAACAATGTGAGGTGCCCTGCTTGTGTCTGGTTGGGGTAAGAACCAAATGAGAAGAGGACGGTGACCATGGGTTAGAAACAACTTGCTGAGTCCAACTCTCTACGAGAAACCAGGTTTTAGAATCAGGTGACGACTCTGCTTTCCAATCCATTAATTATGTTCTTCTAAGCCCAGAACACAGTGAATGGATCACAGCAGATGGTCATATAAAATATGTATAGAATAGGATACAAAACACTATTAACATTTAAAATTGTTTTTACTAATAGGAACCAAACCAGTTTCGAATGCTAACTAATTCAAACAGCAGAACCTCCAAATTTATAGAACAAACATAAAACTTTGGCCTTCAATCCCACTTGACTGGAACACAGACAGATAAACAGTAGTCCAGGCTCTACTTCTGACACACAGGTTTTACCCAGGGCTCCACGAATGGTAAAGGGAGGGACTCTGGCATCATCTGATCTCATGCTATGCTGCTGTCCCCTCCTTATCAGCTCCTGGCCCACCACTCCAGGGGCTGTCAACCTCCTTCCCGGCCCCCAGAGCCCATCACAGCTGCGTTCATTTGCTGGGGCTGTCCTAACAAAGCACCACACCCTGAGTGGCTTAAAGAGCAGAAACGTGTGGTCTCACAGTTGTGGAGGCTGGAAGTTCAAGATCAAAGCGTCAGCAGGTTTGGTTGCTCCTGAGGGCTCCCTCCTGGGCTTGCAGATGGCCGCCTTCTCCTGGTGTCCTCACATGGCCTTTCCTCTGTGCGTGTCATCCCTGGTGTCTGTCTGTGTGTCCAAATTGCCTCTTCTATGACACCAGTCAGACTGGATTAGAACCCACCTTACCAGCCTCGTTTTAACTTAATTGCTTCTTTAAAGGCCCTATCTCCAAATGTAGTCATATTCTGAGGTACTGGGGGTTGGGGCTTCAACATATGAATTTGGGGAGTGGCGAGGGGCGTGCGGAAACATAACTAAGCCCATGCAGCAGCCCTCCACGCAGTTCTTCTGAACAGATGCCTTTCCCTCGCCCCGGAAGGTCAGACCTGGCTCTGGTGGAAGCCTTTCTTCTTCCCTTGCGGGCCTCTCCCAGCTGTGCCCTCTCCCTTTCCGAGAGCCCTGGATGAAGAGGGCTCAGCCAGTCATGGGTGTTGCGTGTCTCATCCGGTATCTTCTCACGAGCGATTTGGCTTTCCCATACACTTCCCATCTAGAGTCTTTGGGCTCTCCCTCTCCTAGCCTTCTGCTTTCAGAGCTGTGCTCTGCCCTCTCACCTTGGAAGAAACCTTAGCTTGACAGTCCTCTTCCGTCACCCCATTTCTTTCTGTCCCTTTCACCTCCGGCGTTCTTGATGCATTGGTTGACTCCTTCCTGTTTCCTTGAGGATCTCCTCTGGAGTGATTTCTGAGCCCACAGTCCTACCGCACCTACCCGCTCCAACACCAGGCGTCTCTCAGTGCTGATCATGCCTGACACCCACGTCCAGTGCCCGTTCTGTCCTCTCCGAGGTCACAGTGACTGTCCCCCTGCTGCCTCTTGGAGTCCTTCCTCTACCCCCTCTGTCCTCGTGTGAGTATCACCTGGAATCAGACCCTGGCCCCTTTTCATCTTTCGTTGCGTTTTTTTCCCCCAAAGAACTGACCCATCCTCACAGCTTCCATTATAAATTGCGTGTGTGGTCCTGAAATCTTTCAGTTCCAGTCTCTACCAACCTCTCTCTAGAATTCTGATCCTGGGCCTTTTCCTGCATACAAATTAAATTCTTTCATTCACCACATTCCCTGGGACCAAGCCAAACGCATCTTGTACTCCCGATATGCCATCAATATAATTTTCCCCAGTGATCCAAGCAAGAATTCTCTAAGGTAACTTTATACTTACCTCCCTCCTGTTTAGCCCCTGCATTTTTTCAACTTTTCCTTATTTGTATTTTCTTTTCTGCTGCCTTTACCAAAGTTGGACCTGGAAGATTGGTTCCTTCCAAGAGCGTGGCAATAGCCTCTTCACTGGGTATCCTTGTCCCCCAGGAATTGGAGAGACCTCCGGGTGTCCTCTAGCCCAGGAGGACTGCTATTTGTGTGAGGACGCCCTTTTCACAGAGGACAAAGACCTAACTCTCAGACTCGCCACTCTAGACCAGCTCTGTCCAGTCTGTGTCTACACCACATGGAGGCCACTAACCACCTGTGGCTAGTAAGCCCTTGAAATGTGACTAGAGTGACTAAGGAACTCAGTTTTTAATTTTCTTTCATTTAAATTGTCATACTGTCTTCACACCACTGTTCTCTAATCCCAGCCCTATACTCTGGCCAACCTCCAGCAAACATCACCCTGATTCCCAGCTCTGAGCCCCTCCCTGACGCTGAGCGATGGGGCAGGCTCTTCTCCCTTCTTTAGTTTAGATCTTCTCTAGTCCTCAGGCCCACCGAGCGCCGCACCTCTTAGCCTTCCTAACCATCTGCTCAACCGACGGTGTACACTCTTTCTCCTTCATTTGAACAACCATGTCATGTTAGCTGGATAAAATTATTTTAGCTTTCTATTTAACTTTTATTTTGAAATAATTTTAGACTTGTAGGAAAGTTGCAAAAATAATGCAGATAATTCTCGTATACCCTTCACTCAAGATTCTTCAAATATCAACATTTTACCATGTTTGCTTTATATCTTCTCTCTCCCTCTCCTTTTCCATCTCTCCCTCTACCTCTGCATGTGCGCGCGCGCGCGCACACACACACACACACACACACACACATTTTATGATCAGTTTGAAAATAAGTTGCACATATGGTATCCCTGTACCTACCCTGTTTCACTGAAATAAGACCTAGCCGGACAATCAGCTCTAATGCGTCTTTTGGAGCAAAAATTAATATAAGACCCAGTCTTATAATATATTGTATAAGACCAGGTATTATATTATATTATATTATATTATATTATATTATATTATATTATATTATATTATATTATATTATATTGATCCGGTCTTATATTATAGTAAAATAAGACTAGATCTTATATTAATTTTTGCTCCAAAAGACACATTAGAGCTGATTGTCCAGCTAGGTCTTATTTTCAGGGAAACACGGTAAATACTTCAGGGTATATTTCCTAAAACCCAGGACAATCTCTTATAAAACCAGTTTGGGGATCACAGCATAAAATTAACACTGATACAGTCCTGTCATATAATTTATTGGACTTACTCCAATTGTTCCAGTTGTCCTATAAATGTCCTTTATTGCAAAAGCAGAAGAAGCCTTTCCTGGGGACCACATGCCTTGACATTGAAGCCCTTCAGGACAAGCCCTGTTTTCTCACATTGTTTGGTTTTCTCCTCAGTGCCCAGGCTAATAGTATGCCCTGACTGGCATTTGCCCGACACATTGTAAGCCCCCCATAAGTTGTTGTGAGTTGGACAAATGGATCGATAATGGTGATGAGCCAGGGTGAACTTGGTGGCAGCAGGCCTCGCGCTGGGCATAACCCCGGGACTGGTCCTCAGCAGCTCTAGAGCGCATGTAGAGCGCTTCTGTCAGAGATCGCCTCCCGATGCAATCCTATGGGGGCTCAGGAGGGTAGCAGCACTCCTCCCTTTTCACAGATGCACCACGGACAATCCCCAAAGTTAGCTAACGTGCTGGTGGTCAAGAGCAACTCCATGTCCAAGCCAGCGTATCGCACTGCCTCTCTTTAATCGCAGAGGTGCAGCTTTGTAGATAGATCATTGTTACCATAACCCCACGCGTTCACTCAGTAAATAGTTATCGAGTGCCTACTATGTGTCAGGCACATTGGGTAAATAGAACAAAAGAAGTCCCTGCTTTTTTATACTTTTTTATACTTTAGGGGGAGGTAAAGGGCTGACAGTAAATAAATAAGTAAATACATAGTTTATTATATGACATGTGCCACGAGGGGAAAATAATAAAGTGGGGTATAGTTCTTGTGGAGGGTTGCTATTTGATATAGAGTAGTCAGGGGAGATATCCTTGGTTAAGTGACTTTTCCCCATTTTGTGTGTGTGTTAAGGTATAATTTACATACAGTAAAATTCACCCTGTCTGGTGCCTAGTTCTGTGAACCTTGACGACAAGTATAGTCAGGTAAATACCACCACAATCAAGATATGGTTCCATCACCTTAAAATCTGTCCTTGTGTCCTCTAATGGTCCATCCCTCCCCACCTTTGGCAAGCACTCATCTTGCCATCCTGTAGCTTTGTCTTTTCTAAAATGCATAGAAAGAGAATTATACAGTATGTAACCTTTGAGTCTGGCTTCTCTTAGCAGAAGAGAATGAATCACTAATAAGATTGAACCACTAATGAGATTCATCCATGTTACGTGTATCAGTAGTTTGTTCCCTTTTATTGACGAGTAGGATTTCATTGTACGAAGGTACGGGACTGGAGTTCATCCATTCTCCAGTTGCACATATTTAGATAACTTCTAGTTGTGGGCAATTACAAATAAAGCCACTATAAACATTCACATTCAGGTATTTGTTTGCATGTAGATTTTCATTTCACTTGGATAGGTAGGTTAGACGACTTTTGAGCAAAGACCTGAAAGAAATAGGAAAACAAGCCATGAAGATAGCTGAGGATATTTTTGCATATTTACCACATTGTTATTTAGCTAAATGAATAGGTTTGTGCCACCAAACTGGTCTGTTTGGGTCATTTTTCTTATTTGAGTTGTTTGGAGCAAGTTGGGGTAGGAATAGAGGAGACCATTGGTTGGTTCATTCAATTCTTCATTCATTCATTGATCCAATCAATAAACATGAAAAAAAGGAAAGCCACCAGTCCACAGTCTGTGACCCAAAGGAAGCCTGAACCCCTTGGATCCACAGCAAAGGCTAATTTTAGTTGGTTTATCTCACTTAATTTCCTTTCTGAGTTTCCTGAAAGTTAGGATGAGAGAATAGTGAGTGAGTTTGGGGTTATCATTGAAATGGACAATGGAGGCTTAAGCATTTTTTATCTCAATGGAGGCTTCAGGGACCCCTTCAGAGGTCCCCTGAGAACTGATATTCATGCAATCGTGAGGTTGTCTGTGTGAGACTGCAAGCTCTCCAGAAACATATGTTCGAGTGAGGACTCTATCTAGATAAAGGGCCGGTAGGCAGGACTGCATCCTCCTAGGATCCAGGAGCTTTGTGAAAAAAATAGAACTGGCAGAAAATAACCTGTGAACTTCTTTGTTTCAGGTGATGCAACTGTGAAAAAGAAACCTGCACCCAAGACACCTCTGAAGGCAGGTAATTGGTCACAGCAACCTTTGGGGGTAAGGGAGTCATCTGCCATGAAGGGCTTTTCCTTTGCCCGGTTAGGCTGACCACTGGGTGTGTGGTCCCCTCCCAAATTCAACCTCTGCATTATTCAGGCGGAGTTTTCCCTACAGCTTCTGCACCACTTGGCCCCCCAGCCCCTTCTACTACTTGTCTTTTCTCCTGCTTCCCCTGTATGGGCGGCGTCACGCAGTACTAGCCCCCCTCCCGTCCCTTCTGTGAAATTCCGCCTCATCCTCTGCCGTCCACTCTGCCCGTAAGGAGATGATTCACTTTGTGCTGTTTTAATGCTCTGCTCCTATATGTCTTTGTCATATGGAACCTTCTCTGTTTTCCACTGAAAGACACTGGAGGGCGTGAACCATATTGAGCCTGCCCGCCAGGGTCACCTCCAGTCTGTTTTCCACTGAAAGACACTGGAGGACGTGAACCATATTGAGCCTGCCCGCCAGGGTCTCCTCCAGGTTCAACGGCCAGGTGCTGTTTAATTAACAAGAGTTAGGATGTAGATTCAAAAAATCAGGGTAAGATGCAAATTCCAGACCAACCCACAAATGGAGAATTGTGCCGTGGGAATTGCATGGGCCACTTCTGAGGACATCAGAATAAAGAGATGAATAAACCTAGTGGGCCCCATCAGCTCAGGTGTTCTCTGGAGCAGTGATTACTGCCTTCTGTCTTACCCTGAAGGTTCCGGAAGGTGAGAGAGGAGCAGCAGACCCATGTGGACAGCAGCACCAGCTGAGATCAGAATGTCTGAGGCTCCCTCCTCCTCACCTACTTTCTCGCTTGTACTCTCCTAGCCATGCCCCCGCAGATCGTCCAGTTTCCTGAGGACCAAAAGGTGCGTGCAGGAGAGTCTGTGGAGCTGTTTGGTAAAGTGGCCGGCACCCAGCCCATCACCTGCACCTGGATGAAGTTCCGAAAGCAGGTCAGTAATGGAGGAGAACCACCCACACAGCCCCTGGGCCGGAAGGGATGGGAAATACTGTCACGGAAACAGCATCACAGCCTTAGAAGTGGATGAGACCCCTCATCCACTCATCACCTACTCATCCACTCTGACTTCTTAATAACCTTTTCTTCTGAATCTACAAGAATGCCTACTGTATAGATAATTTGTATAATAAAGTATGAAGGAAAAAGTAGGAACCACCCTTGGCCCTCACCCAATTTTGATATCTCAAGTCTAGAATTCTATTCAGAGTCAGGAGAATGGAACCAGTAACCTAACTGATCTCTCAGACTGTGAGCTTTCTGTGATTTTTGTGCCAGTCCACCGAACCCAATTTGTGGTAACAACTGAAATTTACCACATGCTGAAGGGACAAAAGTGGAGCTGAGTATTTGGATCGATAAATTGTTAAAGAGAATTGTAGCTTCCTGGACCAGAAATCAGGCTACCATGTATCATAATGGTCCTATGGGAAAGTGTTCGCATTTCTGAACAACCAGCTGTTGAAGGAACTTGGGGATCCCATATCGGTAGTGTGTGCCCGTGCGTGTGATCAGCAGAGGCCCCAGAACAGTGGGCTGGCACTGGATCTACAGAAGGCGTGATTTCTTCTGGGCTCTCTGTTGCTCTATTTCCAAACCATTCAAGTTGTCCTGAGGCCCAGAGAGGAAAGACTAGTACCAGGAAGGAAAGGAGGGTTGGTCTCAAAATGTGAAGAAGAGAAGCTGGTCTTTAACATCCCAAAGATGTTTGCCCAAATCACGTGTGGGCCAGTGTTGTCTAAAGTAAGGTGGGCTCTCATCCCTTTTCAGAGACATTTAGCCAAGTTCCATCTGTCCAACAGAACTTCATGTAGTGATGGCAGTGCCCCATGTCTGTTATCCAGCATGCTCTAACCATATGTAACTATCGAGCACTTGAAGTGTGATTAGTGGAACTGAGTTTTAACTTTTAAGTACTTAAAAATTGTTATAATGGCTTTGTTGAGATATTATTCACATACCAAAAAAATTCACCCTTTTAAAGAAACCCTTTTATGGTGGTTTTTAGTATATTCACAAGGTTGTGCAACCATCCTAATTATCTATTTCTAGAACATTATCACCCCAAAAAGAAACTCGAGACACATTAGCAGTCATTCCTTCCCTTCCCCCAGACCCTGGCAACCACTAAGCTACTTTCTGTTTCTATGGATTTGCCTATTCTGGGCATTTCATATAAATCGGATCATATAATATGTTTTCTTTTGTGTCTGGCTTTTTTTACTTAGCATAATGTTTTCAGGGCTCATCCATGTTGTAGCATGAATCAGCCTTTCATTCTTTTTTTATAGCCAAATAGTATTCCATTGTCTGGATATACCACATTTTGTTTATCCATTCCTTAGCGAATGGATGTTTGGGCTGTTTCCACTTAATTAATTCAATTTTAAATAGCCACACGTAGCTAGTGGCTGTGGCTTCAATAGCACAGAAAAGGTCAGAATCTGCCGGGGTGGGCTTTGTAAGTGACTTTGCTCAGATGTGTTCTCCCACCCCATCCCAGGGTGGTGCAGGGAGACTGGGACGCTCCTGAACTCCAGTCTGGAGGAGCAACTGCAGAGTTCATTTCCCCGACCCTACTCAGCACCTTCCTGTCCGCCCCAGATCTGGTCCCCTCAGGGAGGTTTGGCTCTGGATGCAGGAGAGGAGGGACCCTCGGGGGAAGCCCAGAGTCCAGACAAAACCAGCCTCGCACAGCTCGTGCTGCTGCATCCCTCAGGGAGTGGGGAGTGAGGGTCGGAGCCCCGTTCCTTTCCTGCCCGTGTCCCAGCCCCTGCCCACTCTCTGCCTGCAGATCCAGGAGAGCGAGCACATCAAGCTGGAAAACAGCGAGAGCGGCAGCAAGCTCACCATCCTGGCGGCCCGCCAGGAGCACTGTGGCTGTTACACCCTGCTGGTGGAGAACAAGCTGGGCAGCAGGCAGGCCCAGGTCAACCTCACTGTGGTCGGTGAGTGCGGATGGGTGGCCTGGGAATCAGAGGGCAGGAAAGGTAGACAGCCCCCTGCAGGACGCTGGGCCTGCCCCGGCAGCAGCCTCGTCTCTGCCCACAGCCTCATTTCCCTCTCCTTGCTCTCACCCCGTTGCTGTGCTTCATGCTCACTGAGCACCCAGACCCTGCACAGCCCTCCCCGCCACAGTGTTCTCCTCTTCCTGTGAATCCCTTCCTGGCTTCTCTTTCTTTCTGCCCTTTGGAGACCCCGAGCTCCACTACCCCAGGCCCTTTCTGGCTGGCACCTGAAACTCCCTCGGCCCTCTGGGCAACTGCCTGACACCCAACTGAGTCCCCCTGCAAGTCTTCACCGGGAATCGATTCTTAACTTCTGATTTCACTGCCCCTGCACCTGATTTGGGGGGCATTGCAGGAAGATCACATCAACCCCCAGACTTAATCTGGACTGTGCCTAATTCCAGGCTCAGCCAAGGTGTCAGTGCTGGTCTGTGATAGTTTATCGCGCCGCAGGCTTTGTCCTTTGGCTTCTCTGAGAATCAGGAGGCTTCAGGCATGACCTTGCTCAGCATCATGGCCCCACCTACGGCTGATCCCACCCTCCAGGCTCTGGGTGTGGTCCGCCTTTCTCTCCCCGAGGCTGTTTCCTTCTCCTACACTCTGAATCCCAGGCTCTTGGGGGCGACACCACCCCCCTTTTCTCTTCCCTTCAACTCCTCCTCTACTTCTCCCATAAATGTTGCCAGAGCTCTCCCGTCTTAGCCAAACACACAGGCATGCATAACTGCTGCAATATCCTGTTTTTCTCTAGCCACCCTGCCATCTCTCTCCTGCGCTCTCTTTGTGGTCAAACCCTCTGAAAGGTTTCTGTTCCTGCTCCCATTCTGTTCCTTTACTCCCTGGCGCTCTTCAGCTCCCTGCAGCCTCCCCTCCACACCCGAGCAGTCCACTGGGACCACCCTTCTGAGGTCACCATGACCTCCTAATCCTAAATCCATTTCTTTTTCCTTAACGTCTGAGTCCCGATATCGAGCCTGTCTCCAGCCTGATGATCAAGTTCATGTTTCCTTTCCGTCCGAGTCACCGTGTTGTTCATGCCATTGTCAAGCCAGAAATATCCCTCTAGCCTGCTCCCTGGTCTTCCACTGTCAGTCGTGCTCAGCTCCTTGCCCCCGTCCATGTGGCGGGTACTCAGGACAGAAAAGGAACAGCAGGTGACAGAACAGACTGATGGACAGTAGGCGCGTCCTTGTGCATTTGTGGGTCTTCACAAGTTGTGCACGTGAAAGCCTTTGACCTGGTGGTTATCGATCAGACCTTTCTTTTGTTTCCTTAGGTCAGGAGTTTTAAACCTGGGAAGTCAGTGTACTGGGTTTGGGGTCCGGGAATGGGTTTCTCAGGAGGGGGGCTTTCCTCACTCTTCCTCTCCCTGGGGACTGGATGCTTATTCCAGCAGTTAACCCCATGGAGTCAGGAACACTTGGGGGCTGGGGCGCATTGGTGCCCGTCATCTAGTCTGCCTTTACATTTAGACCTGGCCCCATGCCCTCAGCCATCAGCGAGCACTGGTGTCCAGTTTTCCTGGGTGTTCTGTCTCATCTGCCCCTGCCTGGGGAACTTCAGGGTCAAGTCCTCTGAACTGCTTTTCTGTGATGAGTGCCCCCTACCCCCACTCGGGCAAGGCTCCACTCGGTGCCACACGCTCCCCTCCCCCGTCACCACTGCACGAGCTGCAGTTCTGGCCTTTTATGGTTTAGTTTCTTATTCTCCTCGGCCAGTACTGACAGGGCCATTGGCGTGGCTGCCCGCCAGCTGGCAGGAGCAGCATGTTAAATGCCGTCCTGGGAGGGGAATGGAATGGAGGGGAACGGGGCTTTCTGTCTGCCTCCCCCTCACGGAGCTAAGAATAGAATTGCTCAATAAAATGAGGACTCGCATTGATGGAAACAACGAAGCCACATTCATTCAGAGCCTGTGGATTTAGAATTAGTCCAAAGTAAACCTGGATTAAGCCCAGATTTACCTGCGCGTCTCTAAAGACATCTGTGGCTATCTGTGTATTATCTGATCAGGGTTGATTAACTAGATGTAAAAAGTAAATGAGATGAAACAGGAATTGTTTGGCCTACTCTGGATGATGTTCCAGCACTTTGGAAGCATCCATTTATAGGCCAGCTAAATAAGGCTGATTTAACACAACTTCTACTTATTAGCAGTAAACTTCTTTTCTGGTATGTTCTTTAAAGTACCACTTTCTCCTCAGATAGTCTATGACTCCTATTTTTAAAGGATAATAAAAATTAGCCTTTCCCTTCAGTTACTTTAAATGGGTGATGTTTAGCTTTTCTAAAGGCTTATGATTATTACATGTTAAGGACAGCGGAGGCATTTGTGACAGCTCAGAGGGCCTCTGCCTGCAGCCTCTAATCACAGCCGGGGGTCGGAGCCCTGGGGAGGGGGGCTGCTCGGGCAGGAGAGAGCAGCCTGACCCAGATGAATTCCTTCCTGTAACTTTTCCAGCCTGAGAAAAACAGGTCACTTTGCATATCTCTAAAGGAGAAAAACAAAGTAAAGAGAACCCCAGATACCCAGCAATCCCCAAATACTATCTGAGCCTGGGACTTGCATGATTTTTAAGGGCAGGAGATTTCCATAATGCTTGACTTGGGTTTAAGCAAGATGTGTTCCTGATCTTATTCCACCTGATGGCCTGGAAAATGAAAGGCCCCTGGAGCGAGGGTCTGCAGATTTTTTTGGAATCACCTTTTGGCTTTCCCACTGGGTATTCTTAGTAAGCAAAGTGCCTTAGCCTCAAGGGCTGAGATTACCCAGGGGGACGACACTGGGGACCCTTGCAGCCCCCTGCCATTCTGTGAACGGGAGGTCCAGGTGGGGGTAGGCACAGACACAGGTCATCTTCAAACACACAGGCGCGTAGAGACTACCAGGGCGGTTACTCTAGTGTGGAGCAGTAGCTATGAGATCTCCATTTTCTCAGGAAGGCGGACACTTGCTGAATAGAAAATCCTGGAGCTGGTGCCATCGGAGACCCTTCCCTTGGACTCAGCATTTCCCATTCTGTTAGTTCGGTCTGTAGGGAGGCATGGGAGAATTCCCAGGAAGCATGGAGCTCAGGGACCTAGACACTGAGCCCACCTCCCCTTTACCAGGCCACGCCGCAGGTCTCCCGCCCAGACCTAAAACGGCTGTGTGTTTACAGGCTCACAGGTGCTCTGTTCTGAGCGTTTTCATCCCTGGCTAGTCCCACCTCTGCGTGGGGCTCTGCAGCTGGGAAAGAACACAGCCCATGGCCCTAAGACAGGTGTGGGGGGCAGGAGACTGGCTTCCAGTCTGATACCATTTCAGACTTGGGTCTTTTCTGAACTCCTTAATTCACATTCCTTGAAAGCACTGAAGTTTCACTTGGGGTTAAAGCCCCGCTCTCCAAATTTTGCATCTTCTTTTGTACTGCAGGGAGTGACGTATGTCATATGTCAGTTCTCTTTCAGCCAAGCGACATCTGGAACACTGTAGGGTACAAATAGTACCTCTTCTGAAATACCCATTTCTCAACGTTTTCTCTTCTTGCCCAAAGCACAAGGGGAGACAGTCAGTCAGTGGACTGTACTGCATTCATCATATAAACCCACATGACTCTACACGTGTCCCATCAGACGTTTTCCAGGCGGTTTTCTGTGGGGGAAGCAACAAGTCTGTCTTTCATCCCTCTTTCGGCTTTTTCACTTCCTTAGCTGGGTCTTGAGAGGACTTGAACCACTTGCCTCTAAGAGAGTGTAGAGTAATAAACATCTTAGCCAACACCAGAAATATTTCTATAAAGACCAATATATCTTTCAGAACAAATCGTTTTTCTAAGAGAACATATTAAACAACCAGTGAAAGTGGTTCCATCACAGGAGGCCTCCAGAGCGACTGCAGAAAGTGGCTCAGTCACAATCGCAGAATCAGCCCTGGGCAAGGTCCGGGCTTGGTTGCAGGGAATGGACAGTTTCCGGCAGGGCGTTCTTGGCTGGAGTGTACAAACAGAATGGCTTGGGGGAGGGGGAGAGAATGAATATGTATGTGTATATGTGTGTGTATATGTCAACACACACACACACACACACACACACACACACACACACTGCTTTTCTCTTCCCCATGTGCACAGGGGCATTTGCAGGAACTTCCTTTGGTCTTCCTGTCTTGCTGAGGGGTGGGAGAGTAGAAGTCAAGCACTTTACCTGAGTTTGCTTAATTGCTGCCTGTAAAATCCCTAAAAGGTAGATACCGTGTTTCCCCCAAAATAAGACCGGATCTTATATGAATTTTTACTCCAAAAGACGCATTAGGGCTTATGTTCAGGGGATGTCATGCTGAAAAATCATGCTAGGGCTTATTTTCCGATTAGGTCTTATTTTGGGGGAAACACAGTACATATTAGAACCCTTTTGCAAAATGAAAAAGGCAAACAACCTAGTCTTGGAAGTTCAGGAATTCACTAGAGTTCACATAGCTTATAAATTCACATAGCATAAAAGCATGGTTTTAATTCCTATTTGGGGGAGCTCTGCACCTTAAATTGCTTTGGGGGGATGAAAGGTGACTGAGCACCGATATCTGTAACTAAACTAACCACCTGCAAAAACTAAATCTGAAAAATAGCAACTGACAAAATCAGCAGAATTCAAGAACCTCATTAAAGCATTGACTGCCGTGATTGCTTTGAATTTGGCAGTGTTACTGGTTCTTAGCGTACTGGTCTGAATGGCAAGGCAGCCAGCCAAAGGGCCACTTCTTGTGTCCTCAGCTCATTTTCCAGCCCTTAGATGTGGTTGCGATTTGCTACTATGGTTTGCTTTTAAAATTCTTTACCTTATTTTCTACCTGTCCTATAGGATTAAAAGAGGTAGGGTAGGAGCAACTTTTTTGTAGTATAAAATCATAAACTCCTACAGTAATAGCTACTCAAGCCAGCCACTTTTCTAAGAACGTCTCATAACCACCTTGTGATCCAAGTGCTATTATGATTCACATTTTACAGATGAGGAAACTGAGGCACAGTAACAAATAGTGAATGGGGTCAGAGCCAAGTGCAAACCTGGATCTGTCTGACTTCGGAGCTCATTGTGCTACACTGCCCCTCAGGGGAGACGGCGTTTCCCAAGTCCAGAGAAAGTGAAGCCTGACTCCTAGTTATGTCACAGGTCACTAACCTAGGGCCTGAAGGACACACACACACACACACACACACACACGCACTGAACTCTCTCTCAAAACATATTTTTGATGGGAAGCAGTCCCCGCCTTCTGGGCAGCTTCCTAGATCTGTTTACTCTGAGAAATATGTTTATGACTTGGGCAAAGTACAGGAAGTCATGACTTAGACACTGGAAAACTAGCCAAAAAGAGTTTCTCCGAGCAAATAGATATCGGTAGGGCTTTCCCTAGAGGTGGGTTTGTACATAGGTGTGACTGTCTAGCTGAGGGAACCAGAGTCACCTCGGGTTCTCTAGGCTTCTCCCCCACAACAGTGCTAATTCAAAAACTTTCCTCCCTTGCAATTCTGAAGACTTGGCTAATATTGCGCTTTTCTCTCCCAGACAAGCCAGACCCCCCCGCCGGCACGCCTTGTGCCTCTGACATCCGGACCTCTTCCCTCACCCTGTCCTGGTATGGTTCCTCATATGATGGGGGCAGTGCTGTCCAGTCCTACAGTGTGGAGATCTGGGATTCGGTGGACACGACGTGGAAGGAACTAGCCACATGCCGCAGCACTTCATTTAACGTTCAAGACCTACTGCCTGACCGAGAGTATAAATTCCGTGTGCGTGCCATCAACGTGTACGGAACCAGTGAGCCGAGCCAGGAGTCTGAACTCACTGCAGTGGGAGAGAAACCTGAGGGTAAGCTACCTTTACCTCATCACTGGCTTGAAATCAATGTGCATGACTTACCTTGTGTGTGTAGAAACCTGTACTGAGTGGTCCAGAGTAACTGGGAAGTGATCTGTGAGGGCTGGCAGAGTCTTTTGGGATCTTGATTTCCAAACTTGTGATGCTGATCCATACTTGAAAAGAAGTACATAATGGCCTTTCAAAAAACATTGAACCGGCAATTTTGCTACACTACCACCAGGGGATGATGGTGTGTTCATCAGGCGCCCGGTCCTGGAAGGCAAAAGCTCAGATAGATAGACCTCAAGTTTCAACATCCCTCCTCCACCGTCCTCCCTCCTTCTCTTGCACTCAAATTTGAGTGTCTGCTCAGTGTCAGGTGCATGGGACACAAAGAGATAAGACAAGGAGCTTAAAATCTAACTAGTGGGACAGCTGTGTAGACAGCTAGCTATAATGAGATGAGCTACATCCTATTCTAGCAGTATAAACAAATTGCAAAGGAGACACAGCAGAAAGCATGAATAATTTTGCCATGGAGGCTGAGGAAGTCTTCCTGGAGGAGGTGACACTTAGGCTGAGTCTTGGAAAAAAAAAGTTGGGTGTCCAAGAGGCAGGGAAGATGAGGAGAGGCAGTCCTCACAGAGGAAACAGCATGCGCAAAGGTACAAAGTGATGGAAATGCATGGCATTTGGAGATGCTTGTGTGTGGCCAGGACATATGCTGTGTGAGACAGAACAGAAGGAAGCAACACTGAAAGTGCGGTTTAGGTAAAATTGTGAAGTTCTTCAAAGATCTTCAGGCAGGGGATTGATATGATTTGATGTGACTGTTTGTTTGTTTTTTAATGTAACCTATTATTTATTTGAAGTAGCATACAGACTCCGGCAAGAGACAGATCCGTGTGTTCCTAAGACTTTTGAAATGTCACCTTTTTTGGATTTGATTTTTAAAAATTCTTTTACTATATAAGTTTCAGGTATACAGCATTATAATACGACATCTATACGCACTACAAAGTGATCACCACAAGTCTAGCTTTTTAGAAGGAGAATAAGGGGAAGAGTAGAGCTTTGCTAATACTCAAAGTGTGGTCTGAACCAGCAGTCTTGGGATCCTGGGAGTTTGGTAGAAATGCAGACTCGGTTCCCCACTCCCCTACTACCTTCTGAACCTTCATTTTAACGTCACCCACCCCTACCGCTCCCCCACCCCACCCCCACCCATTGATTCTTAGGCATATGAAAGTTTGAGAAGCCCTGGAATGGAGGCAGGGAATGAGATTGTAGTCAGTGAGACACCAGTTGGGCCTCTTGGTATAGTCCAGGAGAGGGATGGTAAGCATGAACTAAAGCCTCAGGAGGTAGAATAGACCATTCTGGATGACTTTTTGGTAGAGTTGAGGAAAAAATTAGTTTAAGATGAGTCCCATTTCCTGGTGTGGGTCACTGAACACCAGTTCAAGAGCCATTTAGAGGTTTATTATTATGAGTCATGGTGGTTAACATATATTCACACTTGCTATATGCTAACAATATGTTAAGTACTTTACATGAATCATTTCATGCATCTAACTCAAGGCAGTAGATACTGTCATTACCCCATTTTACAGGTCGGGAAATGAGGTTTAGAGAGGTGAAGCTACTTGCCCAAGGTCACAGAGCTTGGAACTAGTGAGCTGAAGTTTGAACGCCAAGCTGCCTGACCCAAAGCCTGTGCTTCTTTGGTTAGACTGATAGAGGAGTGGGCTGCCGCCCAGTGACTTAGAGGTTAGATAGCAGGGAGTCCAGGAGAAGACGGAAGATCTGGTTTCAGCGCTTTTGTGAAGGGAAAGAGCTCTTAGAGAGAGGACAGCTTAACCGTAGAGAGGACTGTGGGCGGCTGCAGGTGAGGGAGCTGGACGGGGCACAGGTCCTGGAATCACCATTTAACCAGAGGCAACGTGAGTATGGAAACTGTCATCACGATTTGACACCCCTCTTTAGTTTGAAAGCTCAGGAGTAAAATAGATATCAAAACGTTGCTTTCAAATTAAATGAGGGCTCCAGAAAGAAACTTTGGAGGATGCCCATGAAAAACACAACAAATTCACCATTTTGCCAGTGCAGCCCTATCTTGGGGGCCTGTACCCAGGGAGCCCTAGAAATACACCCAGCGGTCTTCCATGGCGGTGTCATCTGGCCCCCAGGATGGCCCTGGCTGGGCCTCTTTGCAGCTTTCATGAGGCCCACTAGCCACTCACAAATGTGTGCTGGCCAAATGGAGTAACAAAACCACCATTGCTGCTCTTTCATACACCCTCCCCCCTTTGAAATGAGCAGAGTGGGGAGCAGGCTGGTTAGAGTGGGGGTGCCAGGAAAAGCAACCAAGTTCCAGTCTGTATGTTTGTCGCATCTTACTTTCTTCACGAAGAGGACTCCCACCTCTTGGAAAAAATGACAAGAAAAAGGGTAACACTGCAGTGAGAAGATGTTCATTAACCGGAAAGGAAAGCTTCTAGATCCTTTTTGGCATAAAGCAGGAGAAACTGTAGAATCCCCGATGAACCCCACGCAGAAAAACAGAGGCCACTGATGTGACAGGGTGTGGCTGCAGGAGACCAGGACCGCAGCTCCCAGGCTGTAGGGAGAGATTGGGGAGGGCTGGCTGGGACTTAGGTTCCGGGGTGGTGTCCTCTTCTTTCTGTCCTGCAGCCAGCTGAACCCCCTCTGTGGTCCTCAGATTCTCCTCCCGGGTCCCTCCTGACTGGGAGTAGACAAAAGGAAATGCTGAAATAGCCTGCAATCCAGAGGAAGGGTCCAGGCCACCCAGGTCTTCCAGACTGGAAGCTGCTCCCACCCGCAGGCCCAGCTGGATTATCCAAGGGAGAAGAGAGGGAGGGGCAGAATAGTTGGCCAGCTTCAGGCCTGAAGGTCAGGACGGAGGGCGGTGGGAGAGTCGGAGAGGAGGTGAGGGTTCAAAGCGAATCCCTCTGTGGACTGCTCATATGCTTGTTAGTTATAACCTGGCTAGGTCATCTCTCTCTACTTGAAAAGGAAAACGGCTCTCAGAGAAGCAGGGTGCGTATGTGCACGCGTGTGTGTGCATGTAGGGGAGGGATGGGATAAGTGGTTATGGTAGGTCATTGCTGTGGAACCAAGTGGGGTGTGGTGGTCATCAGAAAGGCAGTGCTGGTTAACCGTCCCTCCACTAAGCCCAGCTAATGTTGGCTGCCACCTGCCCCCCTGCCACCGCTGCCCCTCCTTCCTCTGCCTTTGCAACTTCAATCTTCTGCTTCATCCTGTCCTCTCAGTTGCACCCCTGCTGGCGCCCCAGCCCGCGCCAGTGGCCCCCTTCTGCCCGAGCTACCCCTCCCACAGCCCCCCTCCCCATCTTCCCAAAACTGAGTAAACAGGCCCCCGCCTCAACACAGCTGCCCTCACCCACCCTGCTCAGCTCTAACTCTTAAATCCGCCCTGTCCTTCCTTGCTCCTGGTTGTAATTTGGTCTCGCGTATAATAGTTGTTAGCAAACAGCTGTGATAAAGGCTTCTTGCAGAGTTGGGACTTCCTTCCAACCCCGAGGGCAGTTAGAGATGCGAAGCCCCAAGGGCCCAAGGGCCAGAGGACGCCCCCACCCCCTCACTCACCCTGCCCTGGGCTACAGCTATGCTGCCCCTCAGAGGCCCTCTCCGGCGCTGAGGTGCCCTCTAGTGCCCGGTGGGCGTAAAACAGCCCTCGGCCTCAAAGTGACAGCTCTCTGTCCAGGGCTGACTGGCCAGTTGTGCGGTGTGAGGGTCTTGGGCGCTCAGCTGGTCCTCTCCCAAACACCATGCCAGGGCAGTGATACTCATCTGTCCACGGAAATATCTCAGAGCCATCGTCCACGTAGTGCTTTCACTTAGCGCTTGGATCTCATCGCTTTCTGAATAGAAGATTTTGACATGTTTTGTTGAAGTCCCTCCTACTGCAATTTAGCTCCTCCCTTAGTGGAGAGATGCAAATGGAGTGGTCGCCTCTCTCATCACTACAGCCCTTTATGCTTGAAGAGCTTGGCCAACTGAACTGTGGTCTTTCCCCAGCTCCTCTCCTGCCCCTCTCCTTGAGGCCATTCCTCCCAATAAAATGGAGGCAAGACGGAGGAGAAGGAAAAAAAGAAAGGGAACCGTCTCAGCCTGGAGGCTTGGTCTGAGTTGCACACAGAGGAAAGTTTGCAGTGTACCACTGAGCCAGAAAGAGGGGTGTGAATTCCCTGAGAATGACCTAGGTCCCCACAATCAAAGCATCAGGAAATTCTGTACCTTGATTGCCAAGGAGAGAGGCAGGAGGTGACGGCAGGTGTGGTGTTTGTGATGAGGGCAAGAAGGCTCGCTCTGCAGTTTCTAACTGGTGTCAAAGTGAACTGGAGAGGCCACTTCTACAACCTCATGCCCTCTTCAGGGCCTGCTGGGAAGTGTCCCCAGGTGACAGGTCATTGGAAAGCCCCTCGTGGCTCACAGCACTGCTGCTACTCCTTCACTAGGAACGTCCAGATGGTTCCTCCTGAAGATGCCAGGCCCGAAAAGCCTGCCTTCTCTTTTCTTTCTCATCTTGCTGCTCAGTCCACACCAGAATATAAGGCATGGGAACAAAAAGGCAAGGGATGCCTCGGCAGGTCAAACCAACCTTTGTCTCAGAAAGGGGCACCATGGGTCGGGATGATGGGGGGGTCTCCCTAAAATAAAATGTTATCACTACTGTTATTTTGTGTCGAGGGCCCAGTGCAGTGACTGGCACCCACCGTTGCTCAGTGAATGACTGTTGAATTGATTGAATCTCGTGCTTCCTTTAAAGCCCTGTTTGAAATACCATTGTTACACTAACATCTATGGAACCTGTTTATTGTTTTTATGGTACCTCTTGAGATACAAGATCCATATGCCTACAGCCTTCCTCCTGTGTGAAGTATAACACGAAATTGTCCTCTCAAGTTATAGTATTCATTAGTTGATAAAAGTCCATAACCCTAATCCCACCCTTGGCAATTGTGATTTTTTTTTTTTTTGAATCATGTCTGCTTTAGACTTCTTTCCCAGCCAGAGAGGCCTAATGTTTTCTGATCCTTCACACATGGCAGCTCTTTTTTCAATGGCCTTGCGTACCTCCTCCAGCTCCGTTGTGACTTTCTAAGTGCCAACAGCCAGCGTTCCAGGAGCAGATGACCCCAGCCTCCAGGGCAGAGTAATACTACCTATGTGTGGCCGGCCACTGCACATTTCCCATGACAGCGTTCTGTGGGCCAGAGCAGTAGGTTGAGAAAAATGGGCTCCCAGGTTGAGTTTTGGCTAAATACCCTAGGGCTTGTCATCCTCCAAAGGTTAAATGATTAAACTCTCCCTGAACACGTGACTTCATTACTGCCTTCCAGGTGTGTTGCTCTCAAGTGCATTCTGTCCTCTATGAACTTCACAGTGTCACTGTCAAGTCTCAAACAGGTGATTTAGAAGACTTGATCAGTTAGGCTTACATCCTGGAAATATCTGTGAAACCCCTTTACTAACTTGAGAGTCCCATCTGTCTTACCTTTTTTTTATTTTTCCATGACATTTTCCTTTCTGTGACAAAATATTCCCCTCAATCCTACTCAAGTTTAGTGTTCTAAAGCTAAACTTCGTCAACAGCATTTTAAGAACTCTAAACAAATCACAGCCTCTCTTGCTCCTGGTTACTTGCTTATAAACCCCCTCAAAACTCTGTTTCAGCCAGGGGTACTTCCATCATAAAAGGAGCTGCGTTACTTCTTCTCGGATTGTTTGCTTAGGTTTCAGTCATTTGTTCTGCCCTTAGCCTCAGAGAGAGGCTCACTGTCTGTAGTTCCCAGAGGCACCTTCTCCCCGACCCACACCTCCATCGCAGACGTGCAACTTGCAAAACACGCGGAGCTCTGTGCACTCACACATGACCCCTCCTGGCTTAGCCGGGTCTGACTCACCCCTGCACCTCATCTGTTCTTTCCCCCCGAGGAAATTGTCCATGTGCTGTGCCTTCCTTTCCTCAGTCTTGCTCTGTTGGGATTGTCAGCGAATCACACCCTTTCCCCAAGTCTTCTTCACATGCCTGCACACACACGCACACATCTATACCTTTTAACTCCGTGTACTTCCTCTCAAACTTCTCATAAGTCTGTGTCTGTCTCCTCAGGAAACCTCCCTGAGCTCCGTCTGTCAGCCAGAACACAGCCCACGTCATGGCTGACGGGCTCCAAGCACGTTATAAAGCATGGTGTCTAGAGCTAGCCGGGGACCCCAGAAGTCACCTAAAAATACAACCCCTTCCTTTTACAGATGAGGAAACAGAGGGAGGTCCAGAAATGGAAAGGTACTTAGCCAAGGTCAAAAACCTAAAGTGGCCCTAGAGGGACAAACCTATGCCAAGGCAAAGGAAGACACATCCAGTGGGAATATGTTCTGCCAGACACCTGCCCACCTCCTCACATCCCCCATTCACTCCTGACACATTCGTGTTGCAACCAGCATGGCTGCTTGTGTTCCTGCTCTCCATACCTCACAAACACCGGTGGGTTGCATTGTGTGACGTCATCCACCGACCTCCTCATCGTGTTCCACCGTTTCCTTTAAGTCACAACTCAAGGTCTACTTCTTCCGAGACTAATTCCTCTGACTTTGTAGTTGCCCTATTTTGTGTCACCTCCGTCCACTGTGTACTGTGACATTGTGTGCTTGATTATAGAATACTTGTCATGGGTGATTCAAGTATATGTGTTTTTGCCGCTCCAATGAAGTTATAAGCGCCAAGAAAGGAGAGACGATGCCTGTGTGTACTTTGTTTTGTACATCCATAGTAACCGCCCAAATACTGGGTCCATGGCTAGAATTCTGTGAAAACGTTCAGTAAGTAGATAAGGGGATTTGACACGCGTAGCGATCATAAGTCGCTAACTTTCTTCAAGCCAGAGCAGAAAGGGACTATCATAGCTATGTGTCGGTGCTGAAAGTCAGAGGGACTGGCAGAGATGTGAAGAAGGGTGTGTCTAAGGGGCCAGATGTTAGGGAGGAAGGGATGGAGGCAGGAGCTGGTGGAGGGTGGGGCCGGTGGGGCGCGGGGGCCGGTGCCTGTCGGTGTGCGTGTGGCGCTGGTGTAGCATGGACTGACCCGTCCATGGCGATGCCCAGAGCTCTGGGCTTGAGGGTCTTGTGCCTGGGGAGGCTGAGGTTGGACAGGCCCCCAGCAGGGTTTGCTGCCAATGGGCCTTCAGTACTAATCACCCGTGTCCCCTCTGCCTCTCTTTGTCTCCCTCCCCCCGCCCCAGAGCCTAAGGATGAAGTGGAGGTGTCAGATGACGGTGAGTGCTGGCCACCTGTAGTCGGGTGGGCTCGAGGGGTGGGGGTTGAGCGAGGGAGCTGATGGCTCACACCCACCCCGACCCCCACCCTGCAGATGAGAAGGAGCCTGAGGTTGATTACCGGACGGTGACAGTCAATACCGAACAAAAAGTGTCTGACTTCTACGACATTGAAGAGAGACTAGGATCGTAAGTGGAGTGGGAAGTGCCCTGTGGGCCCCCAGCGTGAGGGCGGTGCAGGTCCCACAGCTGAATTCCATGCCTCGTCTTCTTGTCTTGTCCTGGGTCCTGCTGACTCCCCAGACTGAGATTCCTGCAGAATCAGAAGGGATTGACCCTGTCACCACCCCACAAAAGTGTCACCCGCCCGGGCTCTCAGGAGTTGCTCATGTAGCTGGCCCAACTCTGCGAAAGGCTTGGCAGGTCCTTCCTTTCCTGTGCCTCAGTTCTCCACACAGAACACAGGGGACTGAGTCAGGGTCAGACTGTCTTTAGGATCCTCACGTGTGAGCCACAGATGGCAGTCAAGCCTGACTCGTGCTCACTGTTCAGCAATTCCAGCTCTAGCGCGTCAGGAAAACACACACCCTTGAAATGCACAGCTGGCCGTTGCAGCTCACTTTATGAACTTGGACCAAACAGTTTACTCTGGATCCTCCCTGGGGTGTGGACCCCAACGCTGAGCCCTCATCACAGCCAAGCTGACCCCTCCAGCAGCCGGATCCCAGGCTGTCTGTCTCTCGCTAACGCTCTATCCCTGGAGGTTTGGGATATGGAAGGGAAAAGAAGGGGGCTCAGCTTTTATTCCCGGTGAGGGACACCAACTTAATAACAGGCTGTGCAAGGAGCCTGCACCACCAGTGGGAGCTGTGTCGGGACCACCACAACCCCAGGGGCCCTCCTGAGAGTGGGGTAGAATGAAGATAGCCACTCAGACATTCTCTGTTTGGGGAGGACTTCCTCAACCCGACTTCATGGGTCCCTCTGCAGGGAAGGGGAGAACAGTCCAACAGCCAAGCTTGAGGCCTCCCCATGAAGGTGACAGTCCTGAAAGAACAGCAAGGCCAGCCAGTGTTGGAGTGGGGATGCAGGGGCAGGCACAGGCTGAGGCTGACAATGGAGAAGAGAGTAGGTTTGCACGTCATTGATCTAGAGCAGGGGCTGGCAGACTTTTTCTGTAAGGGGCCAAATGGATATTTGAGGTTTGTAGGCCATACAGTCTATGTTATAACTACTCCTCTGCACATTCAAATGCAAAAACAGCCCCAGACAATGTGCCCACAAATGGGCATGAATGTGTTCCAATAAAACTTTATTTAAAAAACAGGTGGGCCAGGTTTGTCCCATAAACTATTGTTTGCCAACCTCCATTTCAAGGAAAGCTTGGCGAAATTTGCCTTTTCTCTCCTTCTTTCATTTGCAGTGGAAAATTTGGACAGGTCTTTCGACTTGTAGAAAAGAAAACTAGAAAAATCTGGGCAGGGAAATTCTTCAAGGCATATTCGGCAAAAGAGAAAGAGGCCATCCGGCAGGAGATCAGCATCATGAACTGCCTTCACCACCCCAAGCTGGTGCAGTGTGTGGATGCCTTCGAAGAAAAGGCCAACATCGTCATGGTCCTGGAGATGTGAGTGGCCTGTCCCCCGGGCACTGTGCGCGTGGGAGTCCCTTCATGTGTCTCCCCCACTGTCTGACCCCAGCCCTTCTGCTGCAGGCAGGGGTGTGAGATGCACGCTCCGCACCAGCCCCTAGGGCCACCTGCTGACTACTCAGAGCCGTCTGTGCATGGCCCTGGCCCTGCCCACGGGCCAGCAGCCCACTGCAGCCCCTGCTCATTTCCATACCAACAGGCAGATCTTTGAGGACCCCTGCCCTCCTTCCACCCTCACCTCCCTGTGAAAGGGCCAACGCTACCCCCAGCCTCCCTGGTTTCATTCAGGGGCTTCTGACCTAGAGGTGGATTTAGAGTAGGAGGTGAGAGGACAGAGCCACTTCCTGACTAGTGTGGGAAAGAGGAGGGGCCCAGGGCTGGGAGCTCAGACTTCAGGAGTGTAACCCTTGCTCCCGTCCTCTCGCTGTGTTCTGCATGCCCCCGTCCTCACGTGTGTGTAGTCTCTTGACTTCTCCTCACAGAGAATAGTGCTTACTGTGCTGGGTTGTACACAGGCAGGGGAACGGATCAGAGGACCTCCAGCTAAGGCTTTCGTTTTCCATTGTTTCCTCCGGTCCTATTCCTCCACCTCTCCCACATCTGAGCTGCTGGCATGCATACACATACACACACACACACACACACACACACACACGCACACAGACACACACACGTGCGAACACACACACGTACATACTGGTGTCAGTAAGTCAGACATCCTCCAAATATCTGTATTTTTGAAGAGTTTCTTTTTCTTCCTCTAATCTGAATTTTTAAAAAAATATATGATACTATCACATCAAAAAACATAAGAATATATGCAATGAAAACTCCCGTTCCCACCCCTGTGCCCCATCTACCCTGTTCCTACCCCACTACCATCGGGAACCAAGTTTGCTGATTTTGTCTGCATCCTTCCAAAGTGTCTTTATGAAAATATAAGCATATATCATACATATACATACATTCGTATTTTCCCACCTTTTAACACAAAGGTAATTCACACTCACGATTCTATACTTCGCATCTTTTCGTTCCACGGTTTATCTTGGAGACAATCCTGAAACAGTAGCCAATGAGTTTCCTTGTTGTCCCTGCTCCGTGGGATGTCATCACGTGCATCTACTGCAGATTCAGGCGATCTTCTTCTGAGAGGAGGTTGGATGATTTCTAGGCTGTTGCCTTTACAGACTAGCAGTGTTTGTAACCTTGTCCGTACATCTTTTCACTCACACCTGTGTACATCTGTAGGATAAATTCCCACAAGTGTGGGAGTGCTGGAGGAAAGGGTATGTGCCTTTGAAATTTTGAGAGATACTGTGCAATTGCCTGCAGCATCCTTGAGTTATTCCTCCCCAGTTGTCAGGGATTTCAGTCCTTTGGCGAGGACATATCAATATCTCGGGGTTCTTTCTTTCCCAGGCAAGGAGAGGACAGCAAGAGGCAACCCCAAGCGTGGGTGTGAATGCCTCCTCTCACTCTTAAAATGTTTCGATGTGTTCCTTCCAGTTTATGTTCTGGAGGAAAGGCAGTAGTGGTTAATAGCATAGACCGGAATCCGATACAACTCACTTCAGTCCCAGCTCTGCCTCCTACTTGTTGTGTGACCTTGAATAAGTTACTAGACTATGCCAAGTCTTAGTTTTATTATCTGTATAAGGAGGCTATAAACCGCCACATGAATTATGTGGGGATTAAATGGAATAACGTATGGCAGGCACAGTGCTCTGTCCTTGAGAGTTATTCTTAGTAGTATGACTTTTCCTGGACCCTGGGTTTTTTTTCCACTCTGAATTATTTTGTGAGCATTTTAACACACAGCTAGGTATTGTGGAACAAATCCCACTACTCAGGTTCTATTACTGTTGAGCAGTGATTTTGGAATTATTAAATCCTTCCAGTGAGGACAGATGTTTGGATTAGACTCTCTTTTGGTTCCCAAATTCTGTGGAGCTGTGTAAAAGATTCAAAGGAGATCTTCATTCGTGTCTTCGACTATATTCAGCTGCAAACTCAAACTCAGCTCCCGACTTCCAGGAAAGATTTAGCCGTGTCTGTGGCCTTACTCGTTACACGCTCACAATAGCCCTGTGGGCTGCAGCTTTTCACATTTATTCTGGAACAGGTTGCTTGGTCCAGGCAGTGTGGGTGTGTGGGGAACATGCAAAGAAATGTATTATCTTTAGAAGTTAAACCTTGAGCAAGTTCACGAGGGGCTGCGAGGAGGGGTAGACGGCGGCCAGCCTGGGTAAGGCCGGGCGGCAGGACCAGTGGGCAGAATACCATACTTAGCTTGGAATTGGGAGTTGGCAAGCTGGATGGAAAACGTTGGGAGAAAATGTAAGAAGGCTTCAGCTGGTCTGGCTTTCATCCCCCCGCCCCACACCTCCCCCAAGGACAGGATCAAATCTTCCGTGCACAGATGCCAGAGGATTCACCTGCACTTGGGGTGAGGAACTTGCCCCCTGATCAGAACTCAACCAAAGAAGAGACAGCAGATTCATACTCGATCTGTACTTCCCTTCCAGCTGAAACGGACTTGGCCATAGAGAGTGCAAAGGTTGGCTTCCAGAAGTACAATTTGCTATTCTTGTTTGAGAAACTGAGTTTAAGAGAAGGACAATGCCTGGTGATACAAAACCATGAAAGTGTATTTCAGAGTCCCAGCCTCCAGTTCAGCCGCCTGAGATACAGTGAGAAATCAGATTATTGTGTCTTCAACCTTTCTGACCTCTGAGTACAGGACAAGCCCCTGTCACTATAGCAGCATTGCTCTGAGACTAGGGCTCCTTCAGGCTCCTGGCCGGGAGTCTGGGCTTGTTATTTTGGGAGTGCTCAGGACATTCCAAGCAGCGGCGGGACGCTGAGCACTGGAGCAGATGTGAAGTTTAGGCTGGGTCATCCATGGCCCGTCTCACCTTTGCACTACCTTTGGCAAAATTTATCAAAGAGCAGCCCGCTCATTGCCATGAGACAAGGAGTTAGAGAATCTGGTACCCAGTTGCCTAGACACCATTCCTTCTGGCTGCCAGTGAGGGCTGGCAAGTTCTACAGTTTGGGGATAAATTAGATCCCTTGGGATTATGTATCCTTGGTAGTAGGTTCATTCATTCATTCATTCACTCATTCACTCATTCACTCGCTTACACACTATTATTAAGTACACATTTCCTGTGGCCCAGTCTTGGCCCTTGGCATTATCTTGATCCTGGGTGGTGGCTTGTTTCCAGCCAATACTTTCCACCTATAGTCTTCAGTGTTTTGAATAGAAACCTATAGAGTGATTAGTCCTGTTTGTGTAACCCCTTCCATCCTAGAAAATGGACCATAAGAACAGTTTTCAAAATATATTAAATATATTTGAGTAGGTTTGAAGCTTCTTGAACCTCTATTAAATAGGTTACCTCTAGAAACGCAACAGTAATTATTTCCAGGACTGTGATTTCTACTACTCATTTCCTCAGATGTTCCCAAGGGCACAGCAAAAAATGGTTGCTTGCTTTTTTCAGAATGACTTGGGGTACTTACTAAAAATATGGATTCTCAGATTCCTCCCAAGATTTTCTGAATCAAAATCTCCAGGAGTGGCGCTTAGGAGTCTGTATTTTCAACAAGAGCGCCAACAGGTTCTTTAAACACACACACACACACACACACACACACACACACACACACACACACACACACAGATAATTAACATTATACAGCACTTACTATGTGCCAGGCACTCTTCTAAGCACTTTAGGTGTATTAACTCACTCAGTCTTTACAGCAGCCCTGTGAGGTGGTGCTATTTTTATCTGCATCTTACAGATGAGGAAATTGAGGCACAGAGATGTTAAGAATCACCTGTGACTTGAGAACGGAGATGAGTTAGTTTGACTAGGAACCTGGGTGGAGAGCGATCGAAACTGGAGGGCTGGAGGATAGATCTGCCACCTGCTGGCCACCCAAGGACCTCCATCTTGGTTGGCTCTAGAGGGTCGGTTCCAGCGCCCCCCAGCGGCCATTGGCCCAGAACGCTACTTCCCAGCTTAGCGTCCAGAAGTGAAAGGGGTTGTCATGTGGCCATGAAGGCCAGCCTGAAAGAGGCTGTGGTATGCTGGGCCCCATGGTGCGCTCCTGTCTGTCTCTCCCTCGGGGGTCAGTGACAAGACCCACTTGGTGAAAATATGTGCTGAGCACCTACTACTGTGTGTTGGGCATGATGGTTTACAAAAGTTTCTTCATTCCTAACAACTCTGAGGTAGGGACAGTTAAAGAAACTAGGGCTCAGAAAGGTTTAGAAATTTGCCCAAGGTCACATAGCTGGTAAAAGGTGGAGACAGGATTCATACTCAGTCTCCCTTCTTCCTGAAGATTCTCCTTAGAAAAGGGAAGGAAGGCCCTTGGGAGAAGACTGGCCCAGAACAAAGCCACCCAGCATTGTTCAGCTGGTAGACCTACAGGCCGTTGTAGAAAAGAGTTTACTGATGTCTGAATGCTACATAAGTCACCGAGGAGATGCTTTAAACTTTCTGAGCAGTGAGCAAGGAGGGTGGGTCCGAGGACTGGGACAGGGAAACAAAGAGAACCCGTGAAACTCAGGGAGAGGGGCCGTGTGTTTGCACTGAAGCGTTGTAGCCTCTGGAGCAGAAGATGCCAGCTGTGGGCCCCACAAACACCGTGGCCAGGATCCAAAGTCTATCCAGGCAGGAAGGACGTATTACACTTTCAGCCTAGGCAAGGGAGCAGGCGAGACAAGTTAGTTAAGGCTGGAAGGAGTAAACTGATCCTATAGGCCTAGCCAGAAGGAACAAATCAATCACAGCTATAAGTATAGTGGGTTATACACAGCCAACGAATTTGCTGAAGCTCATTATTGAAGATACTTTTCTGATCCTGTGAGTATGATTTTAAGCTTCGATTCTTACACTAAAAAACCTGGCTGGCGTACAAGAATGATCTCTTGCACATCTATAGTCATTTGGGGAAAGGGAACTGCCTGGAAGTGACTGTGTTGCTAAGGTCATCAAGTGTGGATCTCTCAGTTCATGACCACCTCTTAAGCTACCCAGCCTAGATGCTTCCCCAAATCCCCTAATAGTTTAGTGGGCATAGGCAGTGTCCCCCAAGCAGGAAAGCAGGAGGCCTGGGCCATCCCCACACCATGCGTCCCAGGGGAGTGGCCTGGGACTCAGGAAGCTGCAGGAAGTGCTCAGCACCTCCGTACCCTGGGCCTTCCTGCCGGTGTCCCCGACCCCCAGCCTGCCCTTGGCCGGACTCCCTGGCAGCCCGGGCTCCGTGATCCTGTGGTCACGTGCTCCTGCCCGCCCCTTCTGCCCCCACAGAGTGTCGGGGGGTGAGCTGTTTGAGCGCATCATCGACGAGGACTTTGAGCTGACGGAACGGGAGTGCATCCAGTACATGAAGCAGATCTCAGAGGGGGTGGAGTACATCCACAAACAGGGCATCGTCCACCTGGACCTCAAGCCCGAGAACATCATGTGTGTCAACAAGACGGGCACCAGGATCAAGCTCATCGACTTCGGGCTGGCCAGAAGGCTGGGTAAGGCCGAGCCACCCCTCCTGTTGTCACGTACCTGTAGTGGCGGTGCCTGAGGCTGGTGCCACATACGGGGTCCTAGAGGCGATGCCCAGTATTGCAGTGAAAATCAGAGACCCTGGAGGTGGCTCAGGTTCAGATCTTCCCCTGTCACTTACTCACGGTGTGACTCTAAGTCTCAAATTTCTTGTCTGTAAAATGGGATGATAGCAGTGCCTCCCTCAGAGAGTTGTTAGGGGGATCGAATGAGTTAACGTCGGTACAGTGATGAGAGAAGCGCCTTGCACATAGTAAGCACTACGTAGGTGTTAGCTATTGATTATTATTATTATTATTATTATTATTATTATTATCCCCTCTCGTATTTTTCACATTGGCAGCATACTGTAGTTTCTAGAGCACTTTCACATGTTTTCTCTCATTTGATTCTCACAGCAACCCTGTGAGGTAGGCAGGGCAGATTTTATGAGCCCCAATTTATAGACTAGGAAACCGAGGTTCACAATAGCTTTGCCCAGCAGGTCCCCCCCACGAGCCAGGGTCGGTGCCGGGGCTAGAATAAGGACCCCGGACCCAGTGCAGGCGTCTGAAGCACATCTGCCATTCCTGCACTGGGGTGGGGGTGGGGGTGGTGATGCGAGAAGGCGGTCAGGGCCTTCATACCCAGCCCTGAGGTCATTTTGCTGGGTGACTGTTGGCCTCACACAACGCCTCACACCTACCCTGCCTATGTAGCCCTTTGGTGTCTCAGAAATTGAGGAAACAGTCTCCCCTCCCGCTCCTGACCACTGCCCTGGCAACAAGGAGCCTGAGGACTGGTGCGAGCTGGCCTTTCTTTCACTCCCCTGCTGGGAGCTGATGCCACCTGGGAAATCTCCCAGGATGCCCAGTCCTGGTTAAGGCCATGTGATTCATAAAGAGGAAAGTGAGGCAGTGAGGTCCTGCCAGGCTGTGACTCACCTGGTGATGGGCCTTAACGCCAAGGTCGTGTCCCCGACTCTCCTCCCAGCAGCTCCTGCGGGAGAGAGATATGATGCTACATGTGGAGAGGCCGTGGAGTAGGGGGGCATGACTCAGCAGTCCGGCCACTTGGGTTTAGGGCCTGACCACCGCTATTAACTGGGTGGGTGTGTCATTCCACTTCCCTGAGCCTCGCTGTCCTCTTCGGGGACATAGGGACCATACCTCCCTCTTAGGGTTGTCGAGAATATTAAGGAGGAAAGTCCTTGTAAAGCAGGCAGCAGGGTTCATAGGATACCATGAATGGTAGAGATGATTGCTGAGCACAAGTCATAGGCCCTGCGCCAGGGCATTCACGGGACAGAGAGAGACCGGAAAGAGCATTCAGAGGCAGGGGCTTTAATGACCGCCCTCCTGCAACCCCACTGAAGACACTTGAGGTGACTTTGTGGTTTGTCGGTTTCACTGGTGTGTTGATGCACTTGTTTACGGGGAGGCCAGTGTCTCTGCGCCGGTCTCAAAGGAGCGAGCAGCCAAGGGCTGGGCCTCGTTCGTGTCCCTCCTGGGCACGCAGAGGAGGGCGTTCGCTTAGCATGGGTTGGCTCCTGGATGTTCTGGCGATTGATCCCTGTCCATCCCGGTTACAGAGAATGCAGGGTCTCTGAAGGTCCTCTTTGGCACCCCGGAGTTTGTGGCACCCGAAGTGATCAACTATGAGCCCATTGGCTATGCCACGGACATGTGGAGCATCGGGGTCATCTGCTACATCCTGTGAGTCTCGGGGTACACGGGGAAAGGGGTGGAGAGCCCCACAGGGGGTCCCCAGGCTGCCCTGAGGTTGAAGGGGCCAGGGTGGCTCATGATGGGGAACCCGCCTCGGAGTTAGGAGAGTGGCAGGCTCCCATCGTAACCCCCAGCCTGCCCTTCTCGTGCTCCCATGAGGTCAGCAGCTCACATCCCATTCCTATAGGGTCTGCATTCTGGGACCCTCGCCATCCCTGCCGCCTGGGGCCTTTGGCCAGGAAGGCGGGACTGTGGCTAGTAGCATGTAATTTACCTGCACTTGCGTCGGTGTGTCCGTAGAGAAGGAGGGAGGGAGACCAGGCACATCTCCCATGGGCGTCATCATTGTCTTCAGAGAGAGCTCCCCATCCTCACTGCAGGGGGCCCCAACTGCCAGCCTCCTCTCTGAGTCCAGTATATGGGACAATTAATAAGCACTTTTGATGACAGAGCCCTCCATGAGGCCAACAGACAACAGAAAGCCACGTGGCAAAACTGGGAAATGAGGTAGAAAATACAGAGTCATTTCAGTTAACAATGCGGGAGAAAAAGAGGGGAGGCCAGTGACCTGGACCAGTGCTCCCCAAACACTAACATGGATGAAGCCCCTGGGCCTCTCCTTAGATTGCAGGGTCTGAGTCAGAAGGTCCAGGGGACCTGAGGATCCACATCCCCAGGAGGGTCCAGGTTGCCCAGGCTCTAAAACACACCGTCTTGCTGGGATCACGCTGGTTTAATCTCTGAAGCCTCAGGCTGCAGTCATTGCCTCAGAGGCAGTCCTGGAACGTGTGTGACAACATTCAGCTAAGGGATGGCCTCCCAGAAGGTGAAGATATGCATGCACTCGTTTTGAAAAACTATTTTTTGTTGCTAAAGCAAAAGGAAACGTAAAGCGTTTTCATAGAAACTTTGAGGAGGAATACTTTCTCAGACACCTGGGGTCTTCAGACCCCGTGTGGGAAATGCTCTTGGTGACTGCTGCACTGCCAGCAGTCTGTTACAAATGCTTTAGCGGAAGTGGAGTGATTTTGTTTGCAGTGTGGCTTTTTCACGTGCTCAGGAGTTTTACTCTCCCTGTGGACTGTTCGGACAGCCTCCTTCAGTTAAATCTGTGTCACGGGTTCTGTACCCCAGAAAGTCATCCTCTCCCTTGCCCGGCATCACCCCCACCACCACAAGCTCCCTCAGATTCAGCAGAAAAGGCCCATGGCCAGGTATTTCCTGACCCCACCTACTCCCAGAGGAAGAGAGCTATGATTAAACAAAACCACACCTGATTCTGGAGTCCTGGGTTCTTGGTTGAAAGAAATAGCAAGGCAGTGGGCCCTGCCTGCCACTTCTGGGGCTGCCGCAGGCTGGATGGTGCTCACACTGGATCTTTGGCCCTGCGTGAGACCCCTGACCTTGAGAAATAGTCTTTGGTCAGTTCACTCTATTCAGACCCAGCTGCCCTGGGACCTGGCTTGGCCCCTGGGTCCCTCTGCAGCCATCAAGGAGCCTTACCCTACCGTCTCCATTGGTTTTCCTACTACTGCGGGATTGTGATCATCTGCAGCCATGGATTTTCACATGGGCTCTTGTTTATCCTCACGACAAACCTGGGAGTGGGTCATGGCAGGGATTCACTCTTCCTTTGGCATGAGGTGCCCGGAGCCAAGGAATCCCACATGGCTGCCCACTTCCCACAGTCCTAGAGGGTGACCAGCCATCCCAGTTCACCTAGGACTGACAGGTTTCCTAGGATACAAGGAAAGTGCTAAAGCAAGGACAGTCCTGGGCAAACCAGGGCATTGGTCTTGCTAGTGGCCAGGGACAGAGCCGAGTCTAGACTGCTCGGTTAATTGTCACAGTGGACACACCCACATCACCTATACCCAGATCCGAAACCAAACCCTACTCCCAGTTACTATCCCCCAGATGCAACTATAATCCTTGTGTCTAACGTCATGCGTTACTTTTGCCTGTTCTTGAATTTGATATAAATGAAATGGTACAGAAAGGAGTGTCTGGCTTCTTTTGCTTAGCACTGACTGTGAGACCGTTCACATTACTGTGTGCAGTTGTAGACTGCTTGTTCTCAGTGCTGTGGGGTAGTCTACTGTGCAGACATCATCCCATTTATAATCCATTCCACGTCCATGGCTTTGGGACAGATTCCAGTTGAGGCTGTTGCAAGTATTCTGGTAGGTACAGGTGTGTTGGTGAATATATTTATGCATTTCTGTTGGATATATAATTTAAAACTACAATTACTGGGTCATGAGAGCACTTTATTTTTTAGGTGGAGGAACATAGTAATTTGGATAATATGTTGTAGTGTTTACTAGATTACTTTTAAAGCTAAGACCAGGAAATAGGAAAGAGTTTTTGAAATGGGGAGAACATGACTCTTTTGGGTTTTTTTTGAGAAAATGATTTTGAAGAGTGGGGCACCGTCGGGAAGGTGTTTGGGCAGGGGTTTGAGGAGGAGGGAGACGTGTATGAGGCGGGTAAGGAGCAGGTGTGAGGGAGGCCGGTCAGCTCTGCACAGCCTCCTGCAGCCCCCATCAACACCCACTGCTGTGGGCCTGTCTGCCCTTTGGGACTTGTCCCGCTGGCCCTCACAGTGGGGATGCAGGTCTGGAGTTCTCCCCAGCTCACAGCAGACCACGTGGTGCTGACAACCCGTAGTGAGAGCCAGCCAGATTGCTTCCTTCCAGTCCCTGCTGCACAAAAATCTGGAGCTGCTTTTAGACAGAAAGGGGGAGGACGGAGAGTTAATTGCCTTCAGCTCAAAGCAATCCTTATGCCGTGTTTTGGACTGGCATACTGGTCCCCTTCAGTTAAAAGCTAGGCGAGACTAGGAAGAGAGGTGAGTGGTTGTGTTTTAGTTCTAAGGTTATTATGTGCGTTGATTGGGTTAATTCCTTCTATAAAAAGATACCCGATCCTTACGCAAATTCGGGCAGTAAACAAAAGTCCAAAAAAAAAGTTTTTAAAAAAATTCTACAAAATCCCACCACCCAGAAACAGCATTGCTGCAATTCAGTCTCTTCGTCATCATGCTCTGCATATATTCCAAGTTTTATTTTCGAGACATATTCTTTAGTAGGGAAGATGGGGGGGCGGGGACCTCGGGCAGGCCTGGAGCCAGCCAGGGTTCAGGGGGTATTTCAGATGGATGGACTGCCAGGAAGGACGAGAGCCAGAGGCCAGAGGCCAGGGGGCTCTCCCTGGCTGTGAACATTACAGAGATTAAGGCCTATCTTTGCAGGATTACAGTTCCTAATTAGGAAAGGAGGTTTACAGAAGGGGCCCTTTCAGCATTCCACAGCAGGCTTGTTTGCTTTTTCTGCGATCTTTTGGAATACTGCAGGACTTTCCGTCCTCTGGGTTTCAAACAGAAAATGTAAAGACAGAAGGAAGCAGAAAGCTGCCAAGCAAGAGCCAGGCTGCTGCTTTTTTTTTTTTTTTTTCTGACTTGCAAAAGGATTTATTTCCCAGTTTTCAATTTCTCTGAATTATACTAAAAAAAAACTTTATCAAGACTTATCAAATCACCATTAATTTTCTCTATTGTCTTTCAGAATCATCTGTTTAACCTGATATACGTAGAAAGGTTTAGAAAAATTTGAACACGAATGTACCATTGTTAATATAATATTTTAATAACGTTCATTTATTATATACTGTCTGCTTCTTGATGGGGCTAGCTTAGGTCTGTTCAAGAACAAAAATTCATTGGCTTTTTGGAATGGTTCATGAATCAGGCATCCCATCTAATAAATATATGCTCCAAGTGGCTGTACAAGATGGAAGGGTTTTATAGGCAGAAGGATGGGACAAAGAAGTCAGAGCAAAAGAAAAGAAAGGAGTACTTCAGGCCAGGCACTCTTCCTTTGGGGGGAAGAGAACAGCATGGGTTTTATCTTGCCGAGTACCTCACTAGTGCTAATCTGGAAGTTTCGTGTTGTCTGTTTAATGGTCACATTTCTAGAAGAGGTTGAACTTGCAAATGTCTTGGTTTGCTGTGGTGAGCGAAAATGACTCCATTTTGGGCCTGTTATTTTTTAACAGGTCACACACGATCACAGAGATGGGAAAGCTGGGAGCCCCTAGGAATTCAAGCCCAGTACCCTTGGTGTATAAAAGGGAAAACTGAGGCCCAGAGAAGGAAAAGGAGTAGCATGTAACCGTGCAGACTTGGGGACTGATAAACTCCCACCCTTTCCTCATTGTAATGTGAACCAGAAGGATGAGCTCTGCATGCTTAAAAGATGAATTGGCGTCTTGCTTTAAGACACTTGAATGCCATCTACAAAAATCTGTTATTCAAACACAGAAATATATGGCTTAGAGTGAGACAATTCACATTACAAAGGCTTTCTTCTTTTTACAAAAGGTTTCACCTGTGGCAAGCTTTCGTCACAGTATTTCAATGGGTTTCGTTTTCCAAAACTTAGTTTTCGGGTATGGTTGGATTTCCTAAGCCGAGGCCTCGTGAGGGCCAAAACAGCTCCAGAAGCGTTTGTGTCAGTTATTGTTTATGATGGGGGATTCATAAGGATTGGGGGGAAGGGACGTTAGCGAAGCCTTTCCTTGGGGGGTTGATGGCTTGAAGGCCCCAGATCCATCTCGTGAGGCTCAGGGGGGGTCAGGGCAAAGTGAAAAGGCGGGGTGACTTGTTCAAACACTAGTAAGAATTTCAAGATTACAGCAGCAGAGCATTAAAGCAAGAGCCAGGCCTGTTTAAGGGTGGGGCCCTGTGCAGCTCAGAGGCCAGCCCTAGGTCAGGGCGAATGGGGCGTGGATGGTTAGAGTGCAGAGGTGAGAGGTGACTCCAGTAAGCCATAAAGCTGCTCTGTTCAGCTTTGCGATACTTTACCTTCTGAATTTTATTTGGCTTACACTGTTGGTAACCGAGTCATCCCTGAGGCAGTGGGGGTGAACTGTGTACAGAAAAAGGATAACATCTGTGGTCATGGACCCAGCTCCTTCCTGTGGACAGGGCCTCATGCGGGGCTGCACACTGCGACTTACTTCATCTTCATAGAAATATTTGTGTAAAGTGGCAGTTAAGACACAAACTCTAGAGAGAGATGCCTGGGTTCACCTCTCGCTGGTTGTGAATCCTTGGGCAAGTTATTTAACCCCTATCTGTGCGGCAGTTTTCTCATCTGTTAAACTGATGAGGGAGTTACCTGCGTTGTAGGGTGGTGGTAAGAGTGAATGAGGTAATCTGTTTTAGTCTCTTTGTCCAGTGCCCTGGCACATAGTACATGTTTGATAAATGTGTGCTGCCGTGACGGTCATGATGGAGGAGAAAGAGGAGGAAGAGAAGTGGAAGTGGTGACAGGCCTATAGTTAAGGAACAGGTTCTCCATTTTACAGAGGAGGAACCTGTGACACAGACATCAGGGGAATTGTCCAAGGTCACCCAGCGAATACACAGGCCATGCCCTTTCCTCTGCCGTGGTACCTCTTAGGGAAGCTTCCTTTGGGCCTAAGTGCTTCAGGCGCACTGCACTCAAGTGTAGCTGGATCCCCAAACCCACGTTGCTGATTCAAGTCCTCCTTTCATGCACTGTGTGTGCTGGGCCCTCGCGTTGCTGCTGACAAGTATGCAGACGAGAAGTGGAAGGACGTGGGACAGACAGGTGCAGTGTGGGTGCCATGTAGCATGTGCCCATCCGTGGTGAGGGGGCAGGAGCACAGGGACCTTGCAGAAGCTTCTTTGGGGCACAGTTGTAGCCTGGGCTTTAGGCAGAAGAGCAGATGGAGGCAGGGCCCTGCTGTGTACTGTGTGGACATCACAGACTGAAGTAAATTCCTCCGCCTCAGCCTCACAGGCAGGTGGTATCAAGAGGCAGGTGGCACCCCAAAAGTACAGTGCACCCTGAGAAGAGGCTGGGCCATAAAAGCCTGCGGAGCCAAACCCCTCTTCTTTCCATGGGTGGGAGGAAAGACAGGCACAAGGGCATTTGGAGTTGCAGGGTTTTGCCAGCCCTCACCTCTGACCCCAGTGAGCACTTGAGGGGAATTGTCCCACCCTGCCCTGCCCGCCCTGCCACTCCCGCCCCCGTTCACCTGCTCTCCTGTTCTTATCTCCCAGGGTCAGTGGACTTTCCCCCTTCATGGGTGACAATGACAACGAAACCTTAGCCAACGTTACCTCAGCTACCTGGGACTTCGACGACGAGGCGTTCGATGAGATCTCCGACGATGCCAAGGATTTTATCAGCAGCTTGCTAAAGAAAGACATGAAGTAATGAGTTGAGATTTCAGCTTCCCCACTCCCTAGACTGGCGTCCAGAGGCAGGGGTTTCCTTTGCCGGTCGTGGGTCCCTCCTTAACTGAGGAGGGGAGGGTGGGCATTGTGAGTGTGGGGGGAAAGAAAGGGGTCTCTTTAGAAGTACCGAACCTCACTTGAAAAGCAACACTTGGCTGAGTGTTGCAGGGAGAGTGGCAGCAACATTTACTTGAGGTAAAGTATCTCAAAGCTGAATAAACAGCTTTATGGCTTATTATATATAAATAAGGATGGACCCCTTTATTTTCCATGTACAGCTGTGGCCTGTAGAAGCCCTGCTGAAACCTCAGTCCCTCTTCAGGGTTGCACAGGAAGCATCCTATTTATGAGTCGTCATCATATCCCCAGACTATTCTGGCTTGGTGTTTTTCATATCTAAATTATTTAAGAACTGCCTTCCTGAATGTGGCCAGGTCCCTTCTCCCACTGGCCAAAGTTAGGCTGTAATCCCAGACCACGGGGCTCAGCCCTCTCCCAGCTCCATCTCTGTCCCCCCATAACAGTGTAAACTGTGAGGTTCCCCACCTCTGCCTTCTGGGGCTGCCTGTGGCCTGCCCAGGTTGTCAGTGGATGAGTATATAAAACAGTCGTGAAGAGTGGGAAGCCAGTGTGTTTGGGTGTAGAGATGGCCTAAGGCAGTGAGGAAAGGTCAGACACACAAGACACTCAGTAAGTATTTCACTGAAAGAAGAATGGAAATTGACGCTGCCGAGGAGACTAGATCTGAGGACGTGAAGGTGGAGGGAGCTTGAGTATGGTTAGATAGAGTTCATTGCCAAGGACGCTCCTTGGCGAAGGGAACCAGCTGAATTAAACCAGGAAGGGGAGAGGGGCAATGTGTGTGTAGGGAGAGCTGGCTTGTCCCAGGGGAAAGACGTAATGGGGGTGTCAGGTGAGAGCAGCTGGCCTGTTGGGCACCTTGCCCACTCTGTAAACAGGTGGCCAGATGTGGCAGGGCCTGGCTCCAGGTGTCCCGAGGAGTCGTATTTAGAATGAAGAGGCAGTTACAGGCTTTGCCCGAGAAGGGTGGTGTTGAAATAGGTTTATGCCAGAGGATGAGAAGGGAGGTACAGCCTAACTCCAGAGGTGAGCAGAAGTCACCAGGTGACTTTGTGGCCTAGGTTTTTCCCTGTCCGCCTGACCCACAGATTCCCCCTGAGGCTGTTGGCCATCTTGCTTCTGACCGGGAGAAATCCTGTGTGGGACGGGAGAGCGCAGTTGCTAAAGGAACAGTGTTGGAGGGTCTCTTCCCGTCTGATTTTCTGGTTACCCACGCATGCACCTCTCAGTCTTCTTTACCATCTTGGGACCAACTGCTCCAGAGGGTACAGTCTACACTCCTTGACAGTGAGGTCTTTTAGAGTTTTACTGTCTTGGTCTTTTCATCAGAAGTAGGCGTGACGTAAGGAGCATCTGGATGTTGGGGGCGGTGGTCTAGATTCCCTTCCTGTGTGAGGGATCCCCATTCCCAAGGTGTTTCAGGGAGATGTAAGCCCCTTCCTAATAACTCTGGTCCAAGGATGGCTTTTGTCAACCAAGCTTCATTTACCAAAGGTTTGGTAAACGAGGTATTACATATACACCTCCTTTTCTCATCTGGCTTGAATTAATTCAATAATGAGCTGTGTCCCCTCTACGGTCATAAAATGGACTCACCAAAGAACTGATTTCAAATAGATCAAGACACTAGATTCCCATAAACTCTTAAACTCAGCAAGTCTCTTCAACCAGAAATCTTCATCTATCAGCACTTTTTAAAATGTTGTTCTATAATAAATGTAATACATGTAAATTGTAGAAAATTTGAATAGAAGACAAATTAAAATAATCCATAATCCCTTTATCTAAAGATCACTACATTTTGCTATGCTTAGCAAATTTACGTATACTCATTTCTCTATGAATGTTAGCATTTGGTTCTTTGGGTTTTATTAGCCCTATTACAATTAAGGTGATGGCCCTGAACTATTTCTAGATTCCCAGAGCTATCAGAAAGATTAAATGAGTTTCAGGGCTGTTCTAAGGTATATGTAGGACACACCTCTTTGAGTTTTAACAGGAAAAACCTGATACTCAACTACACCGTAAGACATGAGAGTTCGTGGCTTCTCAGCGATTTTGGCGTAATGCTTCACTCACGCCTCCACCAGACAGGGAGGCAGAAGGATTGGGCCTCCACAGCCCCCAGCCCCCAAGTAACCAGCAGTACGACCCACCCTGGAATATGGTGCCAGCCATTTCCAGACATGTCTGCCCTCCAGCACTTACCCTTCCGGGACCCCAACGGCAGGGCATGGGACTCCAGTTGCTTACATGGTGGTTAGGTCTTCTTCACAGTAACCTATTCTGGGTCTAGTCAGTGTAATGCAGACCAAGAGAGGAAAAGGCCAGGAGCGCTGTGGTGGTCATGGTGGATGGACTAGGAGCAGAGAGCCCTGGGTTCTGCCCGGTGTGACCAAGGACAGGTGACCTCCCATTTCTGACCTGACTAGCAGTCTCTGAGGTCCCCTCCCGCTCAGAATTCCTCTGATCTCTGCTTCTATCAGAAACCGCCTGAACTGCACCCAGTGCCTTCAGCATCCATGGCTAATGAAAGACACCAAGAACATGGAGGCCAAGAAGCTCTCCAAGGACCGGATGAAGAAGTACATGGCAAGAAGGAAATGGCAGGTAATGAGGGGGTCGATGCGGACGGGGGTGTTGGCCCTCCTATTTGCTTTATTCAAGCCATCCTCATTCCCAACCTGCCCCGGCCTCACTCCAAAAATGTGTACATCTGTTTCTGAAATAGTCTGGGACCAAGACTAACATCTCATGTCTTAGGGGTTAGGGATGAGCACCGTCCCCTTGGGGACTATTTGCAACCCTGGAGAACGTGATCCCCTTAAACGTAGTATGATGGTCTTACATTTCTTTTCAAAGAAGGCGGCGGGCACATAATCTGCAAAGAGAGACACAGTCCCCACTTTCTAGGGAGATTTATGTTACTAGCTACGTGTCCTTGGGCAAGTGACTTAATCTCGCTGTGTCTTTGTTGTCTCATCTGTAAAGTGAGGATAATAGCGGTACCAACGGCACAGCATTGTTGGGAGAATTATGAGATGACCTTCATCTGGCCTTCAGCACATTGCCTGGCATATATATAGCAAGTGTTCAAAAATGACACCAGGAACTAAGACGTAGGGAGGGCTGGCTGTGTGTCAGGCAGCATTCAATACACTTTTTATACATTAAATCTTGTAATCCTAGGAAGAGGGTACTACTTTTCAGACAAACTGAGGCAGAGAAAGGTTAGGGCAGTCACCCAGGATCACGTAGCTAGCAAGTGGGAGAGGCAGGGTTCAAACCCGGAGCCTGGCTGCAAAGCACAAAGTCTTAACAGGGACACAGAATTGCCTCCCATTGTTATCAGACGGATAAAGTGATAATCCGAAGCCATGGAGAATGTATCATCATCTATTGTATTATTTCTATTATAGCTATTAGGATTATAAAATTCCTGGGCTACTGGAGGGTACATGGTTTCTATACTCAAGGAATGTATAGTGTAATGCAGGAACTGAAACAAATAGACATAAAAGGACATAATGCACGCCAAGACTTATAAACTATCAGAATAGCTCTCTATACCCATATATGTGAGTCTGGACAGGAGAACGGAGCCAGTCCCACCAGACTTGGATGTGGTGATGAGGAAATGCTATCAGGGCAGGAGTTTGAAGTTTGTCGTGGAGCATGGGCTAGAACACGGAGAAGAGAGGGTAACAGCACAGATGGAGGGAAAGGCCTCCCAGCGAGAACTGGACCTCACCTGGTTATGCTGACCTGAGAGGAGCGGAGTCTTGTAGCTGGGCAGTCAGGGGACCTGGCATATGTGGCAGAGAAAAAGGAAATCACTAAGGGCTACTGGGACACGGTAATTTGTCACACAGGATGACTAAATCACAGTTCCCTTGAAAAGTATAACTTCACACAAAGGTAGAAAGAAAGAGTGAAGGCAAACGGGGGGCTTCTGGTATGGGGGTATAAGGGACTACCACCTCACGTGTGGGAACTCCCCCACGGTGGGAGCCAGTTCTTGATTAGCCCCCACTCATATGAGGGTTTGGGTGGATCTCCTGGCCACCCTCCAGTGCCAGGTGAGTTGGAACACCTGTGTTGCTTACCTCACCCTCTAGTGCCGTTAGGAAATCAGGTAACAAATAGTCTTAAAAACAAAACAAAACAGAGTCCAGAAAAATCAAAGGTTGGCTTTATTAATGATTCTGTGGCCAGTAGATCACAAAGAAATAGCAATATTTCTGGAGCAGATGGCGTGGCTGTGGTGGGGGTGGGGCGGCCCTCGGAGGGAGTCTCACTGGGTTCTGCCTGGATGCCGCTGGGGGTTAAGGGTCAGCCTTCTCACGTAAGGCTTTCTGGGAGCATTGACACATCTGCTGGGAACCAAACTCCAGAGATAGGCACGCAGGAGAGATAAGGAAATGGAAGCAAATGGAATTTTTCAGCCAGATGGGTCTGGGAACCATAATTTGTGCTGATATTTTAATCACTTAAATTTTTTCTTGTTTACACTGTTATTAGTCATAGGGTTTTTCTGGAAAGTGAGGGGAGAAAGAAAAGGACAGAATTCAGAGAAGTCATATTTTAAAGTCATATTTTAGTATAGGTAGTAGCATTTGGAAATGATTTTTCCACAAAAACAGTGGTTAGGTTGCATTAAAGTAGACCACAAAATCACATTTGACCCACAATGTCCCTGAAGCATAATTTCACTGGTAATAGTGCTGTTGCATCTGACCATTTTGTGTTATGTTTGTGTTTTGTGTTATGCTTCCTTAGAAAAATTTTTTCCACATTTTTAACTCCAGGCACCAGTACCATAGCTGCCCTGGAATAGGGGGTACCCTCTCAGAGCAGCGAGGTTCTGTGTGATGGATGGGCAGGGTGGAACGGAGTGGAACAGAGTACGGTGGATTATGATGGAGGGAGAGGAGCGGGGCAGTCCCAGGTGATCCAGAACTCTCTACAGTTGCACAAGAAAAGATTCCTTGTTATAATTCTGGCCTTTTCATAAAAGGCCGGGGAGGGAGGAAGTAACACGGGAACAGATCCCTGCACACTAGGTAATGTATAAATGACTGATGGTATTATTGGACTTTGAATGAAGTTATTCTAAATGAGGATATGTTCTTCCATTTATATCACAAGAATTGTTTAAAAACATGGTGGTGAGTAGTAGCATTGAGAGTGGATAAATTGAGCAGGATAACAGGGCTTCTGCATGCAAAACTAGAAGCCAAGGTCCAGGAATCGGAGGCCCGTGGACAGCCATCTTTATTTTCTGGAAACCACAAAGACCCCAGCCGTATGGATCAAAGGGCCATAGGGAGAAAAGCGTTTGGCTCAGTAGAGCGCACAGTCTTCTTGACCATCACATTTGGATATTATGCACTTCTCACAGGAAATCCTAGTCTTGGGGCTGTTGGTATATGCAGGGGCTACGACAGCTGGCTGGCTCTACGGTGACCAACTTGCCCCATTTGCCAGGGACTGTCTCAGCTTTATTATTGAAAGACCCTCATTCTGGAAAGCCCCTGAGTCTCAAACATGCTGAGCTAGTCACCTAGCTGGCTCTCACGGGGGAGGGTGTCTCTGCTGCATTAAGGAGGCCAGTACAGCTACCTGCCTTGGCCATTGCCCTCAAACAAGAAGAAGCCTTCCTCAAAACAAGGATGGAACTTAGAAAATCAAAACTTTGCTGTCTTGATGTTCCAAAAATTTCCGAAGGTCTTGGTCTAGTAAAACAGCAACCAATTTTCAGCTCAAAGGCATGAAAACTGGAAGACTAGATATATATATACGTATATATATACATATATATATACGTATACATATATATATATATATATATACATGTATATATATGTTGTGTTCCCCCAAAAATAAGGCCTAGCCAGATAATCAGCTCTAATGCATCTTTTGGAGAAAAAAATTAATATTAGACCTGGTATTGTTTTACTATAAGACCCGGTATAATATAATGTAATATAATACCGGGTTTTATATTAACTTTTGCTCCAAAAGACACATTAGAGCTGATTGTCCAGCTAGGTCTTATTTTCCGGGAAACAGGGGGTGTGTGTGTGTGTGTATAATATATATAGTATATATATAACATATATATATACTATATATATTTCTATACTATATATATTATATATATATATTTCTTTTCCAATTTTTTTTCATAAGTCAGTTTCCAAAGATGGAATTCTGATGTAGATTATTTTTAAATCTTTTCCTTGGAAAGCACTTGTCCCTATCTTAGAAATGATATGCTATCTTTCCATCTGATGTAAATTTTCCCCCTATGTGTGGTCTGTTTGTTAATGTGAATTTGCTGCCCCCTCAGAAATATTGTAACTCTTTGATTTGCCTTGTTCTGGTAAGTTCCTCTCAGTCGTTTTGTTCATAGAAGAGGCGAGACTTCATTATTCCGCACCAGACAAGTGAAGACAGTCCTGGGCAGTCACGATCCAGGTGTTTGGAATCAGGGAGCCAGGATCCAGGGGGCTGCTCCGTGTGACAAGTATGAATCCTAGTCTTTCTGGGGAAGACCAGAGCTGCAAGGAAATTTGACTCCGCTGGTCAAGGACGTGAGGCCCAGAGAAGGGAAGTGCCTTGCACCAGGTCCCACAGTCATCAGTGGGCCAAGAAGTAACCTGTTCTGTGTTGGCCATGGACCCTCTGGGTTTAGAGCCTCCTGACCCAGCGCAAACCGATCTGTGCTGGATAAAGGGAACCAAGAGATGAGAGGGGTGGAGTCTGCGAGTTTGGCCGATGAGGAAGCAGCCTGTCTGAGGTTGACTCTGGATGGAGGGCTGCCGGCCTCATACACCTCTTACGGGTCCCTGAGGTCACGGTAAGCTCTTGGGGAAGAGCTGGGTGTCTCCACACTCCAGCTGGCACAACAAACAGATCAGTGACATCACCATTAATAGCCTCCTCCGGAAGAACGTGCACGTTTGCCAAGTGGTGTCATTCTCTGCAGGACTCCAGTGCCCCTGCACACAGTGAAGTTGGTCCGTCACCGTCCCTCACCTTCCTCCCCCACTCCTCACCTCCACCTGGGGCTTCAGGGTTCAGTTCAGAGTGACCCACCCAGTTTCACCGTGCTGACAGAGGGCCGGAAGCATACCCACACCACAGGGATGTACTGAGAGGGCGGATGGCCAGAGGACAGAGCAAAGCGGAATGTCTATCCAAAGTGCATGAAAATGGTCTGCGACAAGGATGGCAAAACAGAAGAGTGATTGTGGTAACAGCAGTAGGTCTCCACTGAAACCACACACATACACACACACATACGCACACACTTTTCTGTATGACTCCTTAGTGCCCTGAAATTATTTACTTTCGAAATAATCTTTTTACTGAAGCATACTGGCTTTCCAGATATTCCAAAATTGTGAGGCTTTACTGAAGTACTTGAATGTCTGAAGTTAATTCAGGAGGGAAATGGCTTTGGCCGTGTGAGGTCCAGTGGCTGACAGCTTGCCATGTGCCTGTGTACAGACGGTGTCCTCCCTCTCTCAGCAGCCAGTCTGCAGTGACATTTCTACATGGGTAGCATCTGGATGCATGAAAAGATGCTTTGGGTGCAGGAGTGGGAAGAGTTGGTTATACCTTAGTTTCTTACATTAGTCATGCCGTGAATCTTAGAAAAGGGGTGAGAAACATATTCACATGGTACATTATTGGGGATTTTGTGACCTAAACAAATCCTGTGCTTGTTAGAATCTTCACAATGCCAAGACATTTTCATCTCAAGTTCTGGCCTCCTTTTCAGCAGAAATCCCACGGTGCCTCGTCTCAGAAAAGCAAAGTGCCGTTGCTTTTCATTTCGCCGGCGCTTCTTTTTGATGCCTGGGTGTACATCGGGGAAGAGCACCGCTCCGTAACTGTGCATTCACAGGCTTGTGCTGAGGCCAGCCAGACTGTTTCTCGAAATCTCTTAAGTATCTGAATCATAAACAGAACTCAATGAGACCTTGGTGATCATCTTGTCTAACCCCCGCCTTAAACAGAGAAGGAAACTGAAGCCCGGAGAGGTTAAACGACTTGCATAAGGTCAATAGAATGCGTTTTTTCCCCTCGCATCGGAACCCGTGGGATCTGTAGTAACTATTCTCTTGACCAGTTAAAATCCTACACTAGCATTGTTTTACGAGAAACAGCCCCACTGGGCCCCGTCAGCAATAAGTCTTTGGAGCTGTCTCAGCCTGCAGTTGCTTTATATAAACTATCCCTTTTATGGGAGTTGAAGCACAGTATGAAAAGGGTTTTTGTCTCATGTTGACCTTGTTTAGTCACATTAACGCACACATTGGTTCCAGGCCCCATTCCATTCTCCGAACATCTTCTGACACACAGATAGTGCTGAGCAGAGCAAGGCTGGGCTCACTGCTCTGGCACAGCTCCGCCACTGCGGAGGCCCTCGTTTCAGGGACAGCGCTTCTCCTGAGCTGGGCTCTTCTCTCTCAGCTCCACTGCCCAGCTGGAACCAGGGACGCTGCCTGAGTCCAACCCCCGTGTCTATTTTCCAGAAAACGGGCAATGCTGTGAGAGCCATTGGAAGACTGTCCTCTATGGCAATGATCTCAGGGCTCAGTGGCAGGAAATCCTCAACAGGGTCACCAACCAGCCCGCTCAATGCAGAAAAACTAGAATCTGAAGGTAAGGCGCTCCAGGAAGATTTCCTCCAACCAGTTGGTGAAAAAGGAAGGGCTGGGGGATGGAGGGGCACTTTGAGGGTTTTTTTGAGGGGTGGGGGTTGTTTTTTGCAAAGACAAACTACAAGGATAAAATTCAGCACTACTTTCAGGTTGCTCTGACAACAGTTACTAAGTCTGTTAATTACTCTTTAATTGTTTAACCTTAGGTTTAACGACTTGCAGCGGGAAAACTATTATTTGTCTAATTGAACTAGATGACCTCTGCTATTATTTCCCTTATATTGTACATAAGAATTAGCAAAGACTGTATTAAAAGTTTCCTTTTTTTCTCTCATTACAAAAGTGATACTTAATATGTTGACAGGCAAACATAAAATTTAAGTCACATGTAGTAGTGTACTTTTTAAAAATATCCTATTTTTGTACCATCTTTGTGTTTTTCTTTTAAACAAAAATTAACTCAGTCCATATTCGTTTGCGACTTTTCATGCTGCGGAAACGTCATCTGAACTGGGTAGACTGATTGGCAGCCCCCCACCCCCACCCCACCCCAGACCAGTACAGTAAGTTTCTTGCCCACCCCCACCCCCCCCCACCCCCCGCCTTGGAGACACTGCTCCATCCATCAGCTCAGTGAGTGCCTCTGCCTCAGTCTGCTTCAGATGCATGCAGGGCAGGGTCTGTCCCTTATCTTCTTGAGGTGCCTCATTTGGCCAGAGACACCCCTCCACCCCCCACTGCCTGGTGCTGTTGGTATCCAAACGTGAGAGGCTGAGCCGAGATCCCTTTTGCACAAAGGCAGTGTCATTGGTGAGGCAGCTCGCTGGGCCTCTCTGATGTCACCAGGGATGGAGCCTGCAGCACATGGGTCTGTTCCCTCCGGATCCGCTCCTGCCATTCCCAGATGATCCACAAATAGCCTGAAGGGGAGGGAGAGAATATAGGAGCCCCTCCAAGTTCCGGCTTTTCCCTGGACCACTCCCAAAACCCAGTCCCCAGTCATAAGTGAGGACAATAGAACTGCTGGCAAGTCAGAGATGACTCGAGGACTGGCTCCTCCCTTCTGAGGAACAGGGAAGGGCCTGCCGCTGCAGGAGGACGACGAGGGGTACAGATCAGGAAGGCTGGAGTGCTTCCCTCCTTCTTAGATACCTTCAATTAAATCTTAAAACAGCATGAAATGCAGCCAAAAAGCCTTTTTAAAGATGATTTCTTTTTTCAACCTGTCAGCATAAGGAAAGGGGGGAGTCCAAACATTTCTCCAGTTTGGTCACAGTTCTCTCTTCTGCCAAAACCATTTGGCAGCAGGACAGCGTATCCCCAGGAGGAAGGTGTGTGTATGATTCAGTCCTCTAAGCTGCATTATTTGCTACATTCGAGTTACTCTTTAAGGAAAAATGTAAAAGTCAGCTTTTTTAAACTAAGGAAGAAGAGAGAACAAGGGATGAAGAAATGACCATGTGTGCTCCTCCCGGTTTTCTAGGAGATGTCTCCCAAGCTTTCCTGGAGGCTGTTGCCGAGGAAAAGCCACATGTGAAACCGTATTTCTCTAAGACCATTCGTGATTTAGAAGTTGTGGAAGGAAGTGCTGCTAGATTTGACTGCAAGATCGAAGGTAAGTTGTAGCTGTTCTTCCCTTGACTACAAAAGGGGTTTGGCTGGCTAATGGGCCCCAACTGTGTGCCCTGGGCAAGATGTCGGTTCTGGGCAGCCTGGGAAAATTAGGAACAACCAGGCTGTGAGGGTAACTGGGTCAGGAGGAGGTGGCCCCATGCTGCCCCTCCACCCGCTCAAGGTTAGCACCATTCAGTGACTTACCTAGGGGCACATTTGATGTTTCACTTACTTACATCAGCCACTTGGGTCTACTTGACATAGACCCAAGTTAAAGGTGGTTTCCCATGGACGTCTTTGGCTACGGAACATGCTTAATGAAATAAAGTTTGCAAGCTTCTGGGAAGCATGTGCCTACAAAAGGCTCTCAAAGGGAGGTTGGCGCAAAGAGCATAGGATGTGGAGTTGGGGGTTGATCTAACTTCTGAGCCTCAGGCCCTCACACGTAAGGTGATGTCTAATGCGCTGAGTGTCTCTGGGGATTCTGGGAGATGACATATGTGAAAAGGGAAACCTTTTAAGTCTTTTAAAGATGTCATGGAATCTTGGGAAAAGCTGTGGGCTTGGTAAGTGCAGAGAGAGTATGCAGTGTGACTTCAAACTGAGGAAAGTTGGGACCCAGGCCCCGTACCATCTTCCCCACGCTTCTCTGTCTGCCGGGAATAAAGTGGCCGTAAGTTTTTGGAGCTCAATTGACCTTAAGGGATCTTAGCATAGCACCTGAGAAATTAGCAACGTTGGTGACACAAAGCATTTCAGTTACCACAGAATGCAACATTCTAGAAAGACAAAGGGCAAGATCAGACAGGCTTCGAGTCTGTGACTGCCGTGTGCCAACTAGCGTAGAGGGTTAGCTCCCATTTCAGTCTGACCAAATAAAGCACAGAGGTTCATTAAGCAACATTTCTAAGCCTGTGTGGCACAGGACAGCAGTCAGAACCAGTCGTGGCTCCCACTTCGGAAGAGTCTCCAGCAATATGACTAGATAATGCCTTTTGGGTCAAGTAACCCAAAGTTAGGGATGAAAAAACAATTTTTGTCCTGCATCATTTTAGTACCCACCACAATCTTTCTTTCTTTTCATTCAGTTTAAAAAAATGTGACGTGCTCCCTTTGCTAGTGTGAAAGTGCTCAGATTGGGGGTTCTGCTGAAAGCTCTGGGGCCACTGCTTATAACCCCACCATCACCACAGTCTTTGGGTCTTCTGAAGATCTTTCATTTTTCCTTTGTCTATTTAAAAAACATTATTATAACATGATTGTCATCTTTGTACTTACTTTTTTCCCTTTGGGATTATTTCTTTGGTATTTGTACAACTTTGACTGGAGGGCTGAGGAGAAATTAAAGTAGTTGGACACTGTTTTGATTAAAACAAAATTCCACTTGAAAAGAATGTTAGAATTTTTTATGTTCTTATATGCAATTTTTATGCTGGTTGGAGTTACAATTATTTTCCTGTAAAAATATTTCTTCAAATTATATATTTTAAAGGCATATCATAGATAGATAGATAGATGTAGATACATAGATAGATAATTTTTAATGCTGAACTTTGAAGAAACATGATTACGTCATAAGATTAAGCTAATCAATGTGCGATTTGCAGTTATCTACAGGCAGATTTTCTGTCTTTGGGTCAGACTAAGACAAATATTGCTTTATTTTTCTTAGCAATATTATCAGCTCCTCTAACTTATGTTTTATAGAGCTGTTATCAGCTTTGAGTTGTAATTTATATACCATACAATTTACCCATTTTAAGTGTACAATTCCTCAGTTATTGTTAGTAAATTTACAGAATTGCAATCATCACTACAGTCCAATTTTAGAATATTTCCATCACCCCCAAAAGATTCCTTGTGCCCATTTGTTCTGAATCTTATTTTTTATTTAAATTTATTTACATTCAACTTTTATACAAGATGAAAAATTTTCTTTTAATCCCAGAAGATATTTAGCTCTAGGCTGGTAGTTGGAGACGGGGCAGTGGTCCAGGTAGTACTCTGTATCTGTATAAAGGTGGGAGGTCGTGCAAGCCCCACGTGGACGGGAAATGGGATGACTGCAGATTACCTTATGTGGGGTTTCACATATTAGTATAGACCATACTTTCCCATATTCAAATGTAAGTATCAAAACGGATGCTAAAAGCCAACATCATTTTTTTTTTTCCTTTACCATCTGAATCAATAGAGGTAGCTTGGGAGTTGCGTGCATAAATTGATAGGAAATTTTGAATAACAGTTTGTGCTCCTTGTGCTCTCTCCCTGTGATGCAGGATACCCAGACCCCGAGGTCGTCTGGTTCAAGGACGACCAGTCGATCAGGGAGTCCCGCCACTTCCAGATAGACTACGATGAGGATGGGAACTGCTCTTTAATCATTAGCGATGTTTGCGGGGATGACGACGCCAAGTACACCTGCAAGGCTGTCAACAGTCTTGGAGAAGCCACCTGCACAGCGGAGCTCATTGTGGAAACCATGGAGGAAGGAGAAGGAGAAGGGGAAGAGGAGGAAGAGGAAGAGTGAAACAAAGCCAGAGAGAAGCAGTTTCTAAGTCATATTACAAAGACAATTTCTCCAAAACTCAAAAAATCCAAGATAGTAAAAGCACCTAGTGTGGTAGATGATTTAGTTAGGTCACGTGGGGGTCGGTTCTTCAGCAACGGCAGTTGATACCCAGCAGCGTCATTGATGGGCATTAATTTGAGTTGGCTGGTACGTAAGATACTAGTTCACCTAGATGTCATTTTGGGAAATCACCAATCACTTGCCTGAGCAGTTGATTTTAGAGAGAAAATAATCCAAAGTCACGAATTCCCCAACTGAAAGCAGTCATCAAAAATAAGGCCCTGCAGCCACAGCCCAGCCCAGAGCGTCCCTGGCGATGGAGCTCTCCCCTTGCCAGCTCCTAACTCTGGGAACAGGGTCTTCTCCAGTACTGCAGCCCTTCATTCGGAAAGCAGTCGAGCCATTTTAACTTACGAGGCACATTTTATTCCAAAGTGTACTGTAGACATTCAGACTTTTCATTTCCCCCTTTCTACCTGCCAGTTTTTCTGGAAGTGAATCTGCCATGAGTTTAAGCACTAAGAACATTACTTCTTAGATTCTGAAGACAGGTCCCCCGCTCATGGATGGCTGCCTTCCCTAGGAAAACAGAATCTCCTTTCTTCCCAAATCCATAGGAAATCTAAACTTATCCCCTCTTTGCAGATGTCTAGCAGCTTCAGACATTTTTACAAGAACCCGTGAAAAGAAATCCTTGTTAATGTGCTTTTCTTCTGAAACCAGGATTCATATTTGTGCTGTTATCGATCAGCTTTGCATGTGTGGTAAAGATTTTTCTGTTTGAATGTATGAAAAACCAGTTTGGTTAAAAGTTACCCTTATTTATTGGCCACTATGAAACAGATTGCAACTGATGACGAGCTGTAGAACTCTACATACTTTGGAGTCTCCTTCAGTTTAATACACCTTCCTTGTAAACACTCTCCAGAGAGCGCTCCCTACATTTCGGGTTCCACAATGGTTTTTTTCTTGAATGTGCAGCAATCATGCCTTGCCCCCAACCTATATTCTTAGACCTGAAAATACACTCAGACTTGCATCTTTAGAAATTGTTAACTTTCTTTCACTACATTGGCACTTAAAATTTTCTTTATAAAACTTTTTGGAGGTCATAAACAAAGACCATAAACTAATATGCCTAATACATTTCCTGTGCGTGTGTGTATAACATTCCAGATACTTTCTTCTTTTCCACTGTTTGTAAAATGCCGCAATTTAATATTTCAAGGGACTTTCTAATAGTTCCTTTAGAACCAATTTTAAATTACTTCAGTGCAATCCTACACATTATCAACATTAGAATTTTGATATTGCTTAGTCTTATGTTATCGTCCATTCTATCTTACCTGCTTTTTGCTGCTAGTTTCCAATTGCCAGTATTGTTTTGCTTTTAAACAGTTACAATATTTTTCATGATAGCCACTGTATTGCCACAGTTTATTATACCAAAGGGTGTTTAATTTGATTTAGAGCATTCAAAGCTTTTTTTCATCACTTTTAATTGTGTTAGACTATAATCTGTGTGTGCGTGTATGTTGTATGTGTGTGCGCATGTGTGGTGTGTACGTTTGTTTACAGGTTTTCAATGCCTTCCTGAAATTGTGTTAATGTTCTCCCAGTTTATTATGCCATCAGAATGGTACATGAGAACACTACAACTGTAGTTAGCTCACAATTTTTAAATAAAGGATACCACAGTGCATGCTTTTTGTTCAGTCTTTGCAGAACTTCTCTTTCTTCCCATGCCACCAGTTGTGGACGACCCAGATAGATCTTGGAAACTAAAAACAAATGCTGTGCGCACAAATGGCTTATATGGTTGTATTTTTACTAAGGAACAGAATGACTTAGGTAGTTTTTGTTTATACTCGGTAGCCTAATTTGCACATTTAGTGCAAAATTTCTCTCGAGCATCAGTTTGGTTCAATTACATTCTAGATAGCTATAGTATCCTCATCATGCTAAATCTATATAACCTTTTCAGCATGTGACAGAATCGTAACCATCATTAATATTATTTACCAGAGCTTGGTTTGCATTTGTAACTTAGATGTAATTTATTATTAGCAGCTACGTGCTATCTTTTCATGTCTTGATATGGAAGCATTTGTTATCACTAAACTGTCATTCCTGCTTTTTATAGGAAGTCTGTTATCAGATATCAGATGGTGACTCCCCCGTGTCTTGAGTGGCCAAATATTGTAGATATTGTAGAAAGAATTAAGACATGTCATCAAGTGTTGGACTAGATGATTCTGTGATTCCACAGTGTAGTCGGGAAAGAAAAAATCCATTCTCCAGTTAATAAATATTTAAATTTTTTCATTTTTTTTAGACAACCACAATCTACAAAGTTTCCTAGTGAGAAAAATTTATTATTTTTAAAGAAAAGGACTTGTTATTCCTTGCTAGTGAAAAATGTACCATATATATTCTGCACCAGGAAAAATAACAAATACATTTTCTTCCTTTCCATTTCATTCCAAACATATAAAAAGCAATCCATTCATTGTTCCTTGCATTGCAGAGCTTGACATTAAATGGTATTTCTATATATAACTAAAAAGACATGCTGACTGTTGTCAGCTGGAACTTAATTTATATAAAGTCTCTTTTCATTTTTCTCAAAATGTCTGAATTTGACTTTTCACATCTTACCTGCTTTTGATAAATCTGTACAATGAGTATAAAGGAGGTAAAGGGTAATTGAATTCTAAAGAATCGTAATTCTCCACTTTTCAAGAAAATAAAAGTAATACTACTTTCTTTACTTCTTGAGAACGCCTTCTCTGTATTGGAACACGAAGGCTAGTACTGTCTGTGGCAGTCATTACTGAGGCTCTTTGCCCCCGGCACACAATTAGGTCTGCATTCCTGGCTCCCAGGCTAGGTGGGACTGTGTGACAGGTCCTGGTCATTGAGCTGTAAGCAGGGTGATGTGCATCCGCTCTGGGCCAGAGCATTTACGTACTGGTGCAAACGTCTCCGTAATCACTGCCAACGTGTGAGATGGGGGCTGCTTTATCTACCAACCACCCCAAATGGGTGCATAACACAAACCAGAAATAAATCACCAGCATTATTACTGTAACATAACCTAAACTACCTTGTGATAAAGTCATCACCATATTCTAGATCTGTTCTGACCCATATGTAACCATGTGTCACAAGTGGCTATTTAAACGCGAATTAATTTTTTAAAAAATAAAGCTTAAAATTCAGTTCCTCAGTTGCACCAGCCACATTTCAAGTGTCCCATAGTCACATATGATTATAGTGGCTACGTGTTGGACAGCACAGATTAGAACTTTCTGTAAAGTTCAATCAGACAGCACTATTCTAGATGGACTAGGAAGAAAAAAGAAACTCCAAATTTTACATTAAATATAGCTGTCACTTTTCAAATTACTATGAAATTAAAACTTAAAAGTTTGTGTGAAATCAATCTGGAGAATAAATGTGGTCTAGAGTTTCATCAATTGTATTGGATAATATAAACTCAATACTTAGGTTATCGTATTTGATTATTTATATTCTTTTTTTCCCCACTTTTTAAGACATTATTTTAAAGTACCAGTTTTGTGCTTCTCACCACAAAATCTAAATAGACCTCCAATTCACAAGCAATTACTAGATTACTTGTGATATGAAACAACCAGCTACACCAAAAATCTCCTGTTTTTGAAACTTGAAGCTATTTGAGATAGGGGGACACCCAATGGCGACATACGAGACAGATGCAAAGAAGGGTCACTGGGGCAGGATTTCCTTGACAGTGGAGGTGGGGGGCATCCTGACAATCATGTTAAATTCAATGAATTTGATCATAACACCCTTCCCATTGGAATTAGAAATACCCAGGAGATCTATAGCGTTTGAAGACAACATTAAATTTTTAACTGCTGGTTTGAAATTTTAGCCCACAGGCCTTGCCTGTGTTCCCAAAGCTCACACATTGCAGGAAAGGCTTCATGTCGTCCCAATAGTGATCACACAGAAGCATATGATAAATCTTCACATTGTTTGACTCTCTGTGACTACACTATTTCCAGTTAGAGATAACTAAGGAAGAAGGAGGTTACAAATTAACCTAAGTCGATTTGGTCACTCACATTTATCAGCTTCTTTTAGGCAGACATCAGGTAGCCTCCGAAAATCAGGATAGGTCGAGCTATAGGGTTTCTCCACAGCCTAGCTCCACATGGTATTTCACAGGGAAAGATAGCCTCAGGCCAAATTCATCAAACGTTTATTAGCAAGCAGTTGTACAGCCTATTCCATAAACTCCATGAAGTCCCAGATCTGCCTCTCCAGAAAGCAGTTTATCTGTTCACTTAAGGCAAATGCTGCAGGATACTAGGGCAGGATCTAGCCAACCCGGTTAATCAGCCAAATAGTTCCAGCTGTACATCTTACTGGAGCTGTGTGGCTCACATGTCTCAGCTTCCTCACCTGTAAAATTATAGTAACAATCGTTCCTACCTCATAAGTTGTAATAAAAATTCAATCAGCTCCTGCACGGTACCCCATCTTTATGGCAAGCCCCTTTTATGTTGGCACTCGGATGTTACACTATGTGTCATGCATGGCGACCTGCGGGGTCTCAGCTCCCGCTCCCCACACAAGAACACAGGATATGGTGAGGCCAAAAAGGAACACCCACGGAGCCACAGGTAGGGGAGTCATACCACTATAGTCTCACTGGAGGCTGGATTCACACGACGTGCGACCTGCTGTCCACTATTCTGCCAACTGACCGACTCTCTGATGTCCCTCGACTCTCCTCCACTCCCCAACGTAGCCGCAGCAGTTATATTAGTGACCAATGGCTCACTGGTTACAGCTGACGGCCAACTAGCCACAGCTGATGGCCACCTACTACCCGAGCCAGCACCCCTCCATGTGAGGCCGAGAGCCTGGAAACTGCTCTCTGGGGCTCTGTCCCCACACTGACATAGTGTGGGGACAGAGCCAGGAGTGCAGTTTCCAGGTTCTCGGCCTCACGTGGAAAGGTGCTGGCTAAGGTAGTAAATGGCCATCAACTGTGATTGGATGGCCATCAGCTGTGGCTAGTCGGCCGTCAGCTGTAACTAGTGAGCCATTGGCCACTAATATAACTGCTGTGGCTACACTAGCAGAAAATGGGGGCTACGAAGAAGATGGTGGCTGAGCTGGCAAGAGCGGATTGCAGCTAGCAGGTGAGATTGGTTGGCAGAGAGAAGTAGATGGCAGGTTTCAGATCCTGGGGCTCCTGCTTCCTGTGTCTCCAACCCAGCCACCAGCGAGAATATAGTGGTATGACTGCCCTATCTATGGTTCCGTGGGTGTTCCTTTTTGGTCTCACCATATCCTGTGTTCTTATGAGGGAGCGGGACTAGAGACCCCGCTTGACGACACCCCGCGTGACAGTCAGAAACATCCTCTGACAGTCCTCAAGGAACTGATTATACTTCTGCAGAATCAAAACAAGTATGTGAGAAAGTTGCATACTTCATAAAACTTTCATGATATAAAAGGATACTTTTACATAACGAAAGATGAAAAGAATTATTTAAATTCCACCCACCTCCCAATAAAGAATCTTCAAAACAACGTTCCCATGCAATTGTACAAAAAATAATTGCTGTGATTAGGACATGCTACAACTGCCCTCTTGTTCTAAGGAAAATTTTAACTGCCAGTTCCTAAATACTCTCTACTTCATAGCCAAAGAAGAAAAGCTCATCTGACTCCATAAGTCTTATTTTCCAATGAAGAAGAAATTTCTCAGGTAAGCTTGACTTGAAACAAATCGCAGTTAACCTTTACTCCACAGGGTGCCTAATTTTTCATTGATATTTACAGAAGCTAACTCACATTGACTTGTTTCTGACAGCTTATTAGCCACAGATCAGTGGGGCTCTGCCACGCAGTCCCAGGAATAGGCTGGAGAGAGATCCTTTTCAAATGGTCTAGAAAGCTCAAAATGGAGGCTTCCTAATGTCTACAGACCAGATCAGGGTTTAAAAAACGGGAAGCTACCATGGTAGAGAAAAGGCCAAATATGAACTACTAAAGACAAGCAGTAACTCTGTTCTCATCGGAATTCCCATTAAACTGAGATTACGGGAACAATATATACGTTTTTAAAAAATTACAAATATGGGAGAAGACAGATGAGAAATATCAGAAGTCTGGAAGACGGAAGGCAAACGAATGAGTGGGTAAGCGAATTAGAGCAGAGAAGCTGAAACCTGATTTCCTGTAAAGGAGGAAGCCAATACGAAGGCAAGTCTGTTTTGCCCTGAAGAATCCCCAAAAGCTAGAGACTGGAGGAACCAGGTAGCTACAAAGGGGAGCCTCAAAGGGAATGTCAGGTATCAATTCACTGATTCACAAACCAAGGCCTTTAAGGTCAAAGCAGATCAAAAGTCCAATTCGGAGCCGAGGCAGAGGTAGGATGGGAAAATTAGCAGTTGGGACTGCATGGGTCCAGAGCCCAAGAGGTTATTCTGAACATGTCAATAGTATCCTCAGTCAAAGTACAGAAAAAGAGCCAGATCCTAGAAAAGCATTTGCTTGTTTGAGTTTTTAAAGACAGATAAGCTTCTTTAAATTGGTTGTCCGAGAAGCCAAATTGTTGGGCTTTCAATAATGTACCCTCTTTATGAAATGTCTTATATTCAGTTATTTAAAGTAGAAGCTCGGTTAACTAATGTCTGTTTAATCCAACTTGCCCAACTTAACCACAATTTTCATTTCCTCTGTAAATTAACTGATGCCCACATACTTCTCTTCCCACTGAGCTGTACATTTACCAAGCATCAGTTGGGTTTGTTCTTAAATTTACTTGACGCCAGTTCTACTTATAATTACATAATTTAATTACGTGTAATATAAACCAACAGAAACAGGGTGCCAAAGGTAAGAGTAATTGTTTCTATGGAAACTAAATTGAGACGAGTGGTCGTACATGGCCGTTTGAACACTTACATTCATGTCCTGTCTCCCTAAACCTCACTAAGATGAAAGGAAAGGGCTAAAGGGCACAACTGCTAAGGGCAAAGAATGAGAGGTGATACATACACAGACTCGAGTTGTTGACAAAATTTTGGGATAGAATAATTGGTAATTAAGTTTCAACTTTTTCTACTCTATAAGTGTCTGCAAGGGAGAAAGCCTCAAAAAGCACGCTGAGTCCTGCCACATAGAAAGAGACAAAAGTAAAGGAATTACAACTCCCCCTCCCATCTTCCCTTTAGCCCATCTGGCCCTCGGACAGTCCCTCCCAACTGCCGATAGGAAGGAGGCAACTCAGAAAACACAGGGATGGGGGCCGGGAGCCAAATCAGGAAACTCAACTCTCGCCCTCTCCCACTGTGTGGCTGCCAGAACTCTGCCAGGTAGGACCAACTACATCATTTGCAGAGCCCAGTACAAAGTGAAAATGTGGGGCTCCTTGTTTAAAACAGTATTAAGAATTTCAAGACAGTGACAGCAAAGTACTACAACAAGTGTGATTCCCTCTGGGTGGGAGGTGCTGTATACTGCACAGGTTATGCACCCCTGAAGCCTGCCCTGCTACTGCAGGCTACTCCTGCACGTGCAGGAGACTGGAGGATCTTTTCTTGGAAACTTAGACGGCCCAGAAAAATGACTGGAATTCCGTATGCAGGAATTTCTCAGTATAACAGTTCAATTCTCATCTTGTCAATGTGGGTATTTTATGCATTTGAGGGCAATTTTTGTGTAGCACAAAAGATTATTCAGAAATTATCCTGGGCTTTTTAAATTAATTGTACCTCTTAATGTTACAAATATTAAAACCTAGTTCTTCCTTAAACTTTTAAAATCAATTCCCAGCTCTGATTTGGTAGATTTATAGATCTACCAATATGTAATATTCATTTCTAAGAGGGTTTTTAGCTCCAAATTCTCTTTCAACATTTTTAAGCTTTAATGTAATGAATACATTTCATTTTCATTTCTTCAATTCTTGTAACAAAACTTTCAAAGAAAAATTCCCTAGCAATGCCTTCTCAAGTAAAATATCTCATAAATTAAATTTATACACATGATGGGATTTAATTTATTTTAAATCGTCCAATACATTTTTTTTTAAGATTTTATTGGGGAGGGAACAGGACTTTATTGGGGAACAGTGTGTATTTCCAGGACTTTATTGGTGAACAGTGTGTTTTTCCCAGAACCCATCAGCTCCAAGTCAAGTTGTTGTCCTTTCAGTCTTGTGGAGGATGCAGCTCAGCTCCAAGTCCAGTTGCCGTTGTTCAATCATAGTTACGGGGGCGCAGCCCACCATCCCTTGCGGAACCGGCAACCTTGTGGTTGAGAGCACGTGTTCCAACCAACTGAGCCACCTGGCCATCGGGGAGTTCGGTGGCAGCTCGTTGTCTTCATTCTAATTGTGGAGGGTGCAGTCCGCTGGCTCAAGTGGGAATCGAACTGGCAACCCTGTTGCCCAGAGGTCACGCTCTAAACAACTGAGCCACCCGTCTGCCCCCAATACATTTTATAAATTTAATAAGTTAAACTTTTAATTCCAAATCTAAATCAGTTACACAACTTGTACTTTAAATAGGAATCACAGATTAACCTGTTCTCTAGTATGCCTAAATCTCTTAAACATTAGAAATAACACTCCAATCTTTCTGCCCCCGTGGCCACCCTGCCTCCTCCTCTGTGTGTCTCTTTTTCTCTGTGTGTCTACTTATAAGGAGGTATGTGATTGCATTTAGGCCCAATTCACATAATCCAGGATTATCTTCTCAAGATCTTTCATTTAAATACATCTGCAAAGATCCTTTTCCCAAATATGGTAACATTCACAGATCCCAAATATTTGACATCAATATCTTTTGGAGGACCATTTTTTGGGGCCTACCCAAACATCCATCCCCTTCTTTTGGTAACAAGTCCCTTATTACTTCTTGGAAAACTATATCCTCCAAATGGGGGTAATGTATGAACTCAATTCATATTTTGGGTGAAGCTACCCCTTCTCCCTCTATGGATATATGATAAAGACCTGGTCAATCAGCATATTTTATCCCCTTTAGCCATAATAATTGGCTCAGTGATATGCATGTGACTCAAACTAACGTCACCACTTTCCAAGACTTTTGTTGGAACAAATGGGAGACATGATTTTTGTTGTGGGACTGCTAGATTAAACAAAAGATATACATTGACTCACTTGCTGGGAAGGATAATGAGATAACCAACCCACACAACTGACTGAAAAGCATTAGGTACTAGAACCAAGGCTCAATGTCTCCAAGATACACATTCCCTTTCACGTCTGCTTGGTTTCTTTTCATCAACAATCTCTCTCCACATGAAAGGGAAGATGGTTGTATAGAGCCAGAAGTACATCCTCTTGTCTTTGACAATCCCAGAAAAAGCAAACACTACACCCTAGCATCCACATATTAATTTCAAAGGACGTTGATGAGCTCTGCTTCTGTCTTCAAAGTCTTAAGTCTAGAAATAATTACTCTTTCTAGAGAAACCATGATTGATCCAGTCTGTATCATGTTGCCAGGCAATGTGTCAGGTAATGAGGAGGGGGACACACAAACACAAACAACTCAAAGAAACCACCACCACCAAGAAAATACCACTGTTCTTGTCTTATAAAACTTGTAGTCTAGTTGGGAAATCACATGAATAAATATAAAACTACTGTGATATATGTCATGAGGACAAGTACATGAAGACCACAGCAGGGAGAATGATGGCAGAATTTGTATCAGAAAGAAGAGGGCTACCTAGTGTTCTAGGCAGAGGGAATATGTTCAAAGCCCCTGTGGCAGAAAGGAGCATTGCTCACTGAACGACCTAAGACCAGGCTGACAGGCTAGGGAGAGCACGGTGTGATTGAGACTGAAGACGTAGGTAGGGCAAGAACGTGCACATTATTGTAGGCTACGTTAAGTAATTTATATTTTACCTGAAGTGCCATTAAACCCCATTTAAATGTCTTAAGGGGGTGAGAAAGGGGACGGTAATAGACACGAACAAATTTGTATTTTGAAAAGATCACTGTGACTATACTGTAAAGAACAGATTGGTGTTGCGCCTGTGATTGCAAGAAGATACAATGAGTTTTCAGATTGAGTTCCAGAGCTTTATGCATTCCTGCCTCTTACTTTCCCAGGTTATATTGAAAAGAAAAATCAGTTAAATAAATGAAAGCAGCGTTTGGAAGAGTGATTATCTGCTCTGCAACACGGCTCGCTTTTTTTAGCAATTTTTTCCCCAGTGATCAAAGTCTGCAATTTGAGTACATCCACTTGCTCTTCAAAGACATCAAGAAAATAAGGCAACAGGATCTCTACACAATCTGTGGGGCCATAAAGGATGAGACACTGACAGTTGTTTAGTTCCTGTGTCTCAATTCCTAGATGCCTGATGGCTCTAAATACCATCACCCGGATGACTCTCAAATTTCTATCTCTGGTCCACACTTCTTCCCTGAACCTCAAAATCGAATTGTCTACTCAACTTCTCTTCTTGGAAGTCTAATAGGTCTCAAACTCAACACATAAAAAACAAAATTTCTGATTTCTTCAAGAATTTCTACAACTCAATTCTTCCAAGTTGCTCACAATGTCTCTTTTGTCTCACACGTATTCCACATCTAATATAGTCACAAATCTTATCAGCTCTTTAAAAATATGTGCAGAATTCAATTCAACTTTCATTACCTTAATCACTATCACTCTGGCCCAAACTACTATCACTATGGCCTGGATTATTGCAGGAACTTCCTGATACCACTTTTCACCAACTAATACGTATTTATTGTCACCGGGCTCCCTCTATGTCATCTCTGGGAGACCGAGGACTTGTGTCTTTCACTTAGTGCCATGAACCCCAGGCAATCTCGCAGACGCTCCATAAACACTTACTGGAATGAAAATTTTATACCACCATGTATGCAGTCCTTCACTTAAAAAGATGTTTGGGTGTGTGAAAACGGACAGTAGAGGGCTTTTACAAATTAAAAATGCCCTAAGACCAAGCAGTGAATGGCAAGTGGGGTCAGTGGGTTGATGCAGTTGACACAAGCGGTCCGGTTTCCCCTCAGCGGCAGGTCTCCCACGCAAGCCGACATCCCTCTGTTTGGGGCCCTGTGAGTGTAACGCTTTGCACTCCACTCCACACCTGACGCTCAGCGCACCGTCTAAAACGCCTCGGCCTCGTCCTGCTGACGCGACGGGTGAACCCAATCAGTTTCGGGCTGGAGATGCGCTTGAACACTCTCCAAGCTCTCACCGATGGCACTGGCTCCTGGGCTACACGGGTAACTTGCATCAGATAGTAAAAGGGGCACACTACTCGTTGATCTTCTCCACAGTACTAGTGACTTAAAATCGAAACGCAGGGAAGACACCTTCAGAGAATGAACCTTCAACCTGGCTATCAGTGGCGGGGCAGAGGCACTCGGCGGAGATACTCCTTGCCAGCCTCTGGGGTTGATGGGAGGCGAAATCGGCATCAGTTGCCCTGACCCAAAATGGCAGGTTACTCCATCGCATGTAGAGACGTGAAGATAGGGCCTTTGGGAGAAGTCAACTTGAGGCGAGAGAACGAAAGCATCATTTTCTTGATCCAACATGTAGGCGGAGGTTAAAGAAGAGAGAATAGGCAGGGACGACAAAGCATCCAGATGGTAGAAACAGCGCACCTAGTGAGTGGCCACAGGCGACACCGTAACCTAACCCAAGATGGCGCCGGAAGTTATTACCAGGAGCGCAAAAGAGGCGGTGATTACCCTGATCCAAGATGGCGGTGGCGATTTAGTCGAGCCGAGGGAGCGTCTTTGCCCTCCTCCAAGATGGCGGCCACCGTGGGCGCTGTCCCTGGCCCCGCCCCCGCGTTCTCCGCCCCGCCTCCTCGTCCCTCCCACCGCCCCCTCGCAGTGCCTAGTTCCGGCGGTGGTGCTCGCGCAAATAGAGCGGGCTCCCGGCACTTGACATGGCGGTAGCGGCGGCAACTGCAGCGAGCAGGGGGAATGGGGGTGGCGGGGGCCGGGCCGGGGCCGGCGAAGCCAGCGGCGCGCGGAAGAAGAAGGGCCCTGGTCCTCTGGCCACGGCGTACCTGGTCATCTACAATGTGGTGATGACGGCGGGGTGAGGCTGGGGCTCAGGGAGGCGGGCAGCGAACCTGGCCGGGGAAGGGGCTCTGCGGCCGGCGGAGGGGCCGGGCCAAGCCCACCGCGCGCAGCGCAGTCCCGGGGTTCGGTGTCTGGGACCGGGCACCTGGGCGCTGAGGGCAGCCGAGCGCTGAACGGCCCCGGTGCCTGCCAGGGACGCGGGACTGGGCAAGTACCCAGGCAGCGGGTGTGCCTGGAGCTGGAGTTCGGGACTCCAGTGGGGCACGGGGGAGGATGCCCAGGCGCAGGTCCGGAGGGCCGTGGGAGGACGGGTGGGCTGTTCACAGGTCCAGGTCTGGGGAGCGGTGTGTCCGGCGACCGATCCCTGGCGGTCGGTCACGAATGGCGAACTGTTTCCCCCAAGGGGAGTGGAAAAAACTGTAGTTGCATAGTGACCATTTATTTAGGCGGCTGTTTTCAAAATCCAGGCTGAGCTATAATCTGAAAGGTAATGGAAAAGCTTTCAAAGTTTTTGGCCAGTGACATGAGCAGAGGTGTGCTGTAGATGAGTTTAGACTTTTTTTTTTTTTTTTGATAGATTGGGGTGGGGAAGGCACTGGAGTGGAAGGCAGAACTACCGAGGAAGAGGAGAATAGACTCACCAAATGAGCTTTACCTCTCTTGTTTCTCCCTCATTTTAGTCCATCCCTTGTCATAGTGAGTTTTTAGTGCTAGTTCTGACACTAACTAGCCATGTGACCTTGGATAAATTACTTTATGTTTCTTGGCCTCCGTGTTTTCATCTGTAAAACTTAAGAGTTGGGCTAGGGGACCTCCAGGCTTCCTCCAATTCTTTGATCCCATGGTTTTTGGTTAGGAGGATCACAGGATCAGACTTTTTATGTATTTTTTAATTTTATTTATTTGTAAAACATTTTTAGTATTAAGAAAATTTTTCAAACATATAGAAAAGTTGTAAGACCTGTGTAGTGAACATCCATTTTTATTTATTTTTATAATAGGTAATACATTGGTGGGGTGCAAAATTCAGAATATATAAAAAGGCATACAGTGAAAATCTTACCCCTCATCCTTCCCTTCCACCCAGATCGGCTCCCTGGAGGCAGCTTATTTTGTGTATCCCTCAGATGCTGATATAAGAATATATGTATATATGCACACACCCCCACCACGTGCCCATTTTTTAAACATATCACAAATATCTTGGGAGGATCATAAGCTTTATTGCTAGTATTAGAAATGGCCAGTGTTGAAACCTAAGCTCAGAGAAGTTGTTACTTGCTTGAGGTCACAGAACTTGTCGGTATTACTGAGTATATCTGGACCTAGCACCTATTTCTCTTGACGTGTGGGCCATTGAAGAAATATGACATATGCAAGTTTTCCTTATCGCATAAATGGTCACAGTGATTTTAAAAGAATATTCAGGAGTCTGTATTTATCTGTAAAATTCTTGCCTTAGCAAGGGCACTGATGAGAACGTTGGATCTGGAAAGGGATATTAAGGTACTTTGGGGAAGAAGAAAAGAAGTCATTATTCCTGGGCAATGAACATAGAGAAGGGTGGGGAGAGGATATCTTAAACAGGAAGAGAAATTGGGATTGTGAGAATAAAGGAAGCTTTTTTTCCTTGGTTGCTAATGCTGGACCAGTTATACCATGAAGGAGTTCATTTCTTTTACAGACGCTTGTTTGATGTTTTTGTATGACAGTTTCTAGCAATAACATAGACCACATACGTACCCCATTATCTAGTTGAGATTATACACGTAGGTAAATCTATTATTGCCTTCAAGGAGACCTACCTTACTTAGTTCATTTGTTTCATGGAACTTACATAAAAAATTACAGGGCCTGAGATTTATTTTTGAGGACAGTAAAGCAAATTTAACATTTACAGAGATACGCCTGAGTGCTTTCCTGTTTTGCATTATGTGCTGATCTGGATTTCTTTACTGAATTGATTTTGGGAAATTCAGCTAAAAACAATCTTATTCTCTTAAAAACAACGAGAACCACTTTCTATTCTTACTTCATTTGCAATTTCAAAAGGATAAGTTTTAGGTATGGGTAAGTTCCAGTGAGCTACTTGTAAAAGTAGTTTAAAACATCTCTCCACCCGTTTAGTATTACAGACCTTTTAACTGCACAGTTTAAATTTTTCCTTTAACACTCTTTTTTTTCCCCTCTTGTCTTAGACTTTCTGGCACTTAATTTAGCTGCTCAAGGACCAATTTAGCTTATTCCCTTCATTTTGGCCTTGTTCTCAACAGGCAATGTTGCCAAAAAGCCGAGCTCCAGATGGGTGAGGTGCCACTGTGCTTTTGCAGAGCACTCTGTATGGTGCAACATTTCTGTGCATTGGCATTGGGAGCTATGGCTGATAAATCCAGGGCACTGATTCTTGAGGTCACTTTTAGCAATATCTGTTGGTTGGTATTACCTTAAGTCCTACTTATCTTTTTTTTTTCTTTTTACTGATTGCTCTTTTTTCTCTTTTTCTTAGGTGGCTTGTTATAGCAGTTGGTCTGGTCAGAGCATACCTGGCTAAGGGTAGCTATCATAGCCTTTATTATTCCATTGAAAAGCCTTTGAAATTCTTCCAAACTGGAGCCTTATTGGAGGTAGGTCCTGAGATTTGTTGTTGATTTCAATTGTTACACAATAAAAAAACATGCTACGAAATTATATTGAAGTAGCCATATCTATTGGATTTGCTTTAAATTTTGAAAACTTGCCTCATAGCGTACTATAAGGTTCATACCTAGACTATCTTTTTGATCTAGATAAAGTAAAATCGAATTTATTTTTTATTATCTGGAAGATATTTTACATTCAACTTCCGTTGGAAATCATATGAAACAAGCTCATGTTAGAATTTTTTTAAATTCTAGGGACATTCTAGGGAAGTGTTAGCAAACTCAGATGCTTTCAGGGGCCAGGCATATAATGGAAACAGTAAAATTGTTGGATGTAGGATGTCAGGAGTGATAGATGTTAGAAACGGTCGAGCCTATTGAAAGGCGTCCAAATTAAAAAAAACAAAAAAATTACACAAAAGCTTATAAATTTCCCTGTGTTAATGTATCTCCAATCCTGTGTCCTGGGGTCAGTATGTGTTAGGATTTTTGATTTGCAAGTGACAGAAACCCAGTTCAAACTATTTTAAGCAAAAAAGGAATTTACTGGCTTCTGTAGTTGATAAAGATACAGACTTAACTTACAAAATCAAAGGAACCCACTCAGGAATGAGAACCAAGGATTTGACATCAGCACTCTTTCCATCGCTCATCTGTGCTTACTTCCCTTTCTCACTGAATGTTGGTTCTAGGCTCTCCTACTGCAGTCTGCCTTCTCCACCCGGCAGGAAACCAGAAGGGAGTTGTGTTCCTCAGAATCTCTGTCACAGTTTCTAGAGAAGGATTCTGGTTGGCCTTCCTAGACTAATCACTCTTGCCAGTGATTAGGCAGTCTAGGACACATGCCTATCCTCTAGCCAGGGGACTACCCTGTTTCCCCAAAATAAGACCTGGCCGGACAATCAGTTCTGATGCATCGTTTGGAGCAAAAATTAATATAAGACCTGCTTTTATTTTATTATAACATAAGACCCGGTCTTTATGATATAATATAATATAATATAATACCGGGTATAATATAATTAATATAATATAAGACCGGGTCTTAGATTAATTTTTGCTCCAAAGATGCATTAGAGGTGATTGTCCGGCTAGGTCTTATTTCCTGGAAATACGGTATATACTTTGTTAATGGAAAGAGGAAATGGGTATAGCTTTAGGCACACAAAGTCAGTAGCTGCCATAGTTCATTATAATGAAAAACCTTTAGGTCGAAGAGATCTGGTATTCTGTTTCCTTTCACTTAGCTTCTAGGGCAAACTCATCATGACATTCAGGAGGACTTTTAAGGGGAAAAAAAAAAAAAAAAAACGTTCATTTCATGAAATGAGATGTGATGCCTCAACTGTCACCCTCTCTCATTTGAAAGCAGAAAACTATGGTTGGTTTGTTTTTTTCTCTCAGGAAGCAGATTGAATACTGTCCATACATGTTGTCAGTAGATGGCATGATGAAGTGAGCTTCCAGCTGGAGTCCGAGTATCCTTATTCTAAGTCTCTGGTTTTACCAGCTTACTCTGAAGTTGGGCAAGTGGTTTATCTCTTGTTCATCTCATTTTCTCATTTTTAAAATTCTTACCCTGCACAAGGTCCAGCTGCTTGCCGCATGAAAGCCACAACTCAAGAGGTGAGGTTGGTGGAAAGACAAGCAGGTTTATTCCAAAATGCCAGCATTAAGGGAAAACAGTGGACTGCTTGTCACAGAGAAGACTGCCTCCCGTCTCAATACTACCCGAAAGGTTTTATAGGCCTGCTAGAGGAGTTAGAACAAAGGAAAGGAGAAGCTGGTCAGGCAAGCTCAGGAAAAAGGTTCTTTCCAGAGGCCAGCCTACCCCAGGGATAGGAGTGGATCCCATACAGATGCAAAACCTCTCCCAAGTTGAGTCCTAAGTAAACAGAACTGTGGAAACTGGTCTGCATAGTAAATGTGTAGTTAAATGATTAAGGTTTGGAGGAAAGGAGGCAGAAAAAACAAAAGTTTCCAAAAAGTCCCAAGTTAAATTACACTTGTTAAATCGAATTATACCAGAGGTCCAAATCTCAAAGTGAAAGATGTTGTGCCAACATTACAATCCCCCGTCTTACCAGGTTATCCTTATGGGAACTATTAGTGCTTGACAATATAGCCTGTTTATAGAAGGAGAAAATTAATGCAGGGAGGTTAGCTACTCACTTATATCACTATGCTAAATCTTATTCTTTAGTAGTTTCTGTGGCTGTTTGCTTAAAAAACAAACACAGGTTATTCCCAAGAAACTTCAAATCTTAGGAAAATATAACACTTTGCTTTTTAAAAGGTTTCAAAACATTTGCCAAGCGAGTGCAAATGGGCATGTAGTAGTGTGGTACAAAAAGACGATTTTGTTTCTGAGGAAATTAAATGATTTTTTGCAAAAGGGGTGGAAACATCTATTGAGTTGGTGTTAAAAATCTTATTGTGTAGATGATTATAATAGGAGTCTTGGCTGAAAATTACAGAACCTCCTTAGCTAACTTACACAGTAAGGGAGATTCATTGTCGGGTATAGAATGCCCCTGGAATCCAAGGACAGGCGTGCCGCTGGCTGGGCCTTAGGGATGGCCTGCAGTGAGGGACTGGAGCACCATAGGGAACCCAGGAGTTCTGACTCCGACTCTTAGCTCTGCTGTCCTCTCTCTCCTTGTCTCTGATTCTCTCTTGTTTTCTTGCAGACTAGTTTTTTTTTGGTTTCTTAGTCTACATGGCAGACAATGATTACAAAAAAGCTCCTGAAATTGTAGCTGATTGGAAACAGAATCTCAGTCCCAATTCTTCATTCCCAGTGAAGGGCCTAATTTATCTAGCTTGAGTCAGTGCTCATTCCTGGACCGATCACCTGTACCCAGGAGCAAAGCCAAGTTAACTGTATAGAAGTTGGAGGGAAGGGGTAATATCTCGGAAAAGGGATATGTTAGGTGGAAAGTCCAAGAAGTATTTACCAAAGTACTGAGACACAATACAACGAAGATGATAATGTATAAAATGATTTATAAATTGACAGAAAGTAAAATACTGATAATCTTGTGGCCAGGTAGTGAGTATGTGAACAAATACAGTGTGTGTGTTGTGTTGAGTAATCCTAAGAGCTAATTAACATATGTAGCAAAAATATATTTTAAAGATGCCAGTATGGATAAACAAAATGTGGTATCTCCATACCATAAAATGAAGTACTGGTACATGTTGTAACATGAATGAATCTTCAAAACATGCTGTGTGAAAAAAGCCAGGCACAGAAAAACCACATATTGTATCATTTCATTTATATGAAATATCCAAAATAGGTAAACCTATAGAAATAGAAAGATTAATAGTTGCCAGGAACTTTGGGGAACGACTGTTAAAGAGTACAGGATTTCTTTTTACAGTGATGAAAATGTTCTCGAATTGGATAGTGGTAATAGTTGCACAGCCTTGTGAACATAGTGAAAACCACTGAGTTGTACACTTTAAATGTGTAAATTTCATGGTATATGAATCATATCTCAATTTTTTTTAAAATGCCATTCATCTATAATGTGCTGTGGATGAGTTTTTTGGGTTTTTTACTTTATTCTTTTTTTGAATCCATGATATGGATAAGGACAGACTCTTAAGCTTTGTTAAAGTTAAAGATTAGAAGTTAGTAGATTGATGTTACATTATGGCAGTTTAAAATTATTTTTGAGAAAATTTAGATTTCTGAATATATTTAGTTAACAGAAGACTAATCATAGCACACACTTTCAAACACTCGTGGTTGGTTGTGCCTCTCTGATTGACAGTGAGATTGCAGTGGTTCAACTGGACATTAATTCTGCAAAGACATTAAATGTTGAGACTGATAAAGACTATCTTCAACATATGTACATCACTCTATATATCATTTACCTACCGCTGTCCGTCTTGAAATAGCTAATGGACCACAGCAACTCCCTTTCCTTCCCATCCCCTTCCAGATCTATTGCTCGGAAACCCCTTGTATCTACAATAAGAAACGGGGGGAAAAAAACCCAGTCTTATTTGTGATCTTTTCCTAGAGTTGATCTAGGGCTGGGTCTAAAGTGAGCTTCTCCAGAACTGGTTCTGGAAAAGCAGTGAAGGAGAGAAAACAGCTTTTGTTATGTTTCCAACCGTCACTACCATTTTTTAAGCCCCAGCTCGATGTTCTGGTCTAATTCTTCATGCCTTGCTTCTCAACTCACTTCAGATGCTTTAATGAAATATTCAGGAAGCTGATTTAGCATATTTCTCTTAAATATAACAAAATCTTAACAATTTGAAGTATCCTTAATAAGATGAGGGCTCCCATCTTTTCTTCCTGCCAGTTTTAGTGTAATACTGGATGATTTTTTTTCCCACAGAGATGACTAGGTCATTAGGCTCTGTTGTTATTAATGCAATAATATACTTCAGGTACCTTGTCTTACGTTTGCTTTTGTGAACTCATCTGTGGCCGTAATTATCATCTGTAATATTTTTCTTCCTGGAAAAATGCTGATTTTCCAATAATATCAATTTTAAGAAGGAACCTTTGAAACAAGCTATATGCACATTTTAAACTACCTTTATTCTGAAGACATGTTTGAAGAAAACAGACCTCTAAAAAAGACTTCTGAAAAGTCAGCAAAGCAAGTCATAGTGGAGATGTCTAACGCAGACAGGAATGACAACAAACCTAGACAAACCAGCTTCAAAAACAACTTGAAAATCAGAGGGAAAATAGAACTTGGGTATAATTAATAAGTGTCACAACATTGCAAGTGGAGAGGGAGCCTGTGGGAAACAGGAACCCACCCACACACTGGTTGCTGACTTAAGCAAAGAATCAAATTGTCATGGTATTCAAAGAGGTAAGACAGCTAGTGGCTATAGAAAGAATGTGCTGAAATTAAAACAAAAAAAAGAGGAAAGAAAGAAAAATGAGCTAAAAATATTGATGGTGGCAGTCAGGGTAGAACGGAGGCCATAGTGCAAAGAAATAGGTGGTACTAAAGATTCAGGAAAGACAGGAGCTCCCAGTTGCAGTCTCAGATAAAATAGATTACAGAGCTGAAGTCATGGGGAGTTCTCAAAGTTCACCATTGAAGTGTAAAAAAGAACATTACAAAATAGTAGTGCCAAGCACGTCAGAGGTATTATGTGTTGGTGCACTACCTAATGCATGACTGATTATCTGAACAACAGAACAATATATAGAAAATAGTGAAATTCAACAGACTAATAATAATTTAATAGAACCAATGTATCTAGAAACTGGATTGAGGATATACGATCTGTTAAAAAGTAAGGCTGTCAGAAGTAGAAAAGGATGGAATGTGTAACTGATAAATAATCAGGAAAAATTGTAGAAAACTTTTCTGTATTGAGAGTATGTGGAGTTCCATCTAGGAGCTATTTTTTAAGAAAAAATAATCCCTTGTCTTTCTAGGCACCTATTAGTTAATTTTTTAAACTTAAAACAAAGATAAGTGATTAACAGCAGAAAAGAGAAGATTTTAAAATGTAATAGTCCTTAGTCCTTATTCCTGAGTCCTTAGTCTTTGAAGAATAAAAAAATCCACAACAAACTAGGAGAAAGCATTAGGTTCCTGGATATCAGACCATGGAGTTTCCTACAGATGGAGATATTTTGAAAACAGTTACAAAAAGTAATGAAACTTTGAAAGAACCTTATCAAAAGGTATTTAACTGTTACATAAAGAAATAAAATTAACCAAGTCTTTAACTGTGCAATAGAACGTTTTGCAATGATAACATTCCCAATCTATACTGTTGGTTACGGTAGCCACTAGTCACGTGTGGCTGTTGAGAACTTGAAATATGGCTGGTGGGACAAAGAAACTGAGTTTTTTAACTTTAGTTATTTTTAATTTAAATTTAAGCACGTGTGGCTAGTGGCTACTTCACTGGACAGCACAGTTTTAGACCAGGGTACGTATTGCTAGGTAGGTGTGTCCATGTGGACTCTCATAAGGTATTTCACATTTTACCAGGGTAGCATGAAGGGAAGGAGGGTAAGTAAGCAAACCTAACAATGAAAATTTTATGTCACTCCAGAGTTTATAAACTTCTTAATTCATAAGACAAAAATAATGAGAATTATGCTGATATTTTCATACTAGAAAAGTCAGTAGAAAAAAAGCAAATTGAAGATACTAGAGGAGGTATAGAAGGTACCTATCAAATTGTTACTAGTGCTTACCTCTGGAGGGGTGTGGTATTGGGACTAAAAGAGAATTTCTACTTTTTACTGTACATACTTTAGTGTGTGTTTACATTATCACTTTGTGAATCTTAAAAAAGAAAAGATATACTATGTAATAAATATATAATAAAATGTAATAGAAAACAAATGAACAAGAAAAATAAGATTAAAAAGTTCTTTGAGAAGGGAAGAAAATAGTCAGATAGGTTATCTTTTGATTTAAAGTAAAGTACAGAATTTTACATCTGCTATAGAAATCCTGTTAAATTAGAAAAAGGAAGAGACAGGAGCAATAATAAACCTGTCGAATGATTGAATATAGCAGAAATGCACATTTCTAATGTTTATGCACGTAGACTCATTCATTTTATTAAAATAAAATGGTATAGTGGTGATTACTAGTTTAAAAACAAAATTCAACAATCCGTTGCCTATAAAAGACTGACTTAAGGGCCGGCCCACCGGCCCACTGGCCCAGTGGCTCAGGTGGTTGGAGCGCCATGCTCCTAACACCAAGGTCACCGGTTCAATTCCCACATGGGCCAGTGAGCTGCACCCTTTACAGCTAAGACTGTGAACAACAGCTCTCCCTGGAGCTGGGCTGCCGTGAGCAGCCAGAGGTTGGCGTGAGCTGCTGTGGGCTACCATGTACCGCCATACGTGAGCGGCCGTCTGCTGGCAAGAGCTGCCGTGAGCTGCTGTGAGCAGCCGACCAACGACTGATCACAACTGGTGACCGACTGCCTCAGCCTGGGGGGAGCGCAAGGCTCCTAATCCCAGCATGGGCCAGGGAGCTGTGTCCTACACAACTAGACTGAGAAACAACGGCTTGATCCAGAGTTGTGGCGGGGCGGAGGCAGAAGAAGGGGGGAAAAAGTTTAAAAAAAAAAAGACTGACTTAAGCTTACTAAAGGATAAACCAGCCTCCCATGACCAAGCATACAAGAAAAGCAGGACAGCCCAGTCACAGCTTAAGATAAAGTCAATTTCAGAGCAGAAGCCAAAGAGAAAGAGTTCACAATTAGTTTTGCAGAAGAAACATGGGAGACACACATTGGTAGAATTACTTATGGGCGAATTATAGAACAGCTGACAGAAATGCTATAGAAGTAAGTAGAATGGTACTTAAGAGGAGTCACAGTATATGTAAAAGAACTTTGGAGATAAGCAATTCGGGTACTAAAACTTGCTTTTGCCACTTGGTCTTAACCTCTCTGGTCCTCCACTATCTGCAGGGAATGTGCCGGATTAGACGACCTTAAGTTTTTTCCCACTTTTAAGTTCTGTAAGGCTTCAATATGTGACTGTCAGCATATGAAAATTAAGCAGATAATGAATTAATAAGTTATAAAGCTGAATATAGCAAGAAAGGTAAAATCGACAGGGAGAAAGCCATGGTAATTAAGGAAATTTCACCGATTTCCTCCTTAAAAAATTGATTTAAAAGGACTTTCAAAACAAGTTTGGACTGGAGTCTGAGAGAGCCCAATCAATAGCCCTGGCTTCTAGCTTAGTTCTGAACATTGAGAAATAACTCAGAGGAGTTGTATAAGAATCACCTTTAAGGTGATACAGGCCTAGCTGGAGGCCATGTGTTAGTGTGCAGGCCAAAAGGGTTTGCAAGCTGAACTGCGGAGTTAGACTCACCACCTGGCCTGCCCCAGGCCATAGGGCCAAGGTGGCATGAAGGAAGCCGGAGAACTTGGGGACCTTTGTGGAAACCCTAGGGTTTAGCACACCACATTTACTCTTCCCACATTTCCTGTTCAGATGAGTCATCCTTTCTTTGAATAAAGTGATTAAAGGGTGGAGAGAGACCGTAAATATTTGGGAGAAAACCCTTCCTGAAGAAACCAGAGGAGAGGGGAAAGGTGTATAATCTTAAGTGCTATATATTCATTGTGGAAAAACCTAGATAAGCAAAAAGAAGAAAATGCATTCTCGGTTATAAGCTCACTCCTGCAGATAACCACCGTCAGCATTTTGGTGTCTGTCCTTCAAGACTACATGTTAGAATATAGGTAAATTTTAAGTAAAATTGGAATCTCATGTATAGTATGATAATTTCCAAAACTAACCAAATCCTGGTAAATGTAACTCAGATTAGTTGTGGACCTCTCCCCAGGATCATGGGTGCAGGAGGCGTGCCCTGTGGAGCTGCCCAGATCAGGACATCCTGTCCTCTGGAAGTTTCCCCGGTTCTCGCAGCTGGACCTGTAGCTGCTGGACCTCTACTCCCTGACTGCCTCTTTTGGTCTAGGGGTGCATACATGTACCTGACCCAAACTGGGCTGGTCAGATTTCTTTTTCTTCAAAAAGTTTGGAATTTTAAGTTGAAAGAGATTGGAACTCACTGTTGCCAAATCACATTAAGTCCATAAACTATATCTGAGGTCTCCAAAGCTGCTTTGGTTCCTATTTCTCTTCAGACTTGCTAAACTTTTTTGGGCTTTGTTGTTTTTCCTTGGATTAAAAATGAAATTGAAGGATGATAGAGGATTTTTGGGGCAGTGAAATTACTCTGTAAGGTACTATAATGGTGGACACATGTCATTGTACATTTGCCCAAACCCTTAGAATATACACCACCAGGAGTGAACCATAATGTAAACTGTGCACTTCTGGTGATAATGATGTGTCAATCAATGTAGGTTCATCAGTTGTAACAAATGCACCACTCTGGTGGGGACGTTGGTAATGGGGGCAGCTGTGCAGGTGTCCAGGGGCAGGGAGTGTATGGGAAATCTCTACCTTCCTCTCAGTTTTGCTGTGAACCTAAAACTACTCTTTAAGAAAAAATGAAGTCTTAAAAAAACAGAAACTGAACAAATTTGTTGGTAACTTACAAAAATAATTTCCTTAGTGCAAATTTTAGAATCTTTTTCAAAAAAAAATTATTTCCAAGTAACCTCTTGGTGGAAAATGGCATTCGACATTGAGGTTAAATTTTAATACTACAACTTGTTGCCAGTAGGTGGAAATGTAAGAATTCAAGAGGAAAGAGCCATTTGCCACACATTTTCAAGGGAGATTTTGAATGTGGCAAGTCTTCTAAATTTTTTCCAATGAAATATGCTTATTTTAGTTCACTGATTTTCAGTGGATCTCAAGAAGAGTAGTCTCAGCCCCAGAGTGCACTTGGGAAAATTGTGAGGGTATTTTGATCGCCACAATGGGTAGGGATGCTGCGGACTAGATGTCTTAAGATGTCTGAGACAGTCGAATATTTGTTCTGCATCCCTCCTGACTTTTCGTATATTCCCCCAGGCTAACCCCTCTACAAATAGAAATTGATAGTTTTGTAGTACTTATTAATACTAAAAAATACTCATGAAAAATTAAACAAAAAGCTTGTAAGTTAGAAGATGGTTGTTTTGGTTTTCTATTGCTGCATAGCAAAATAATTAACCTAGTAGCTTTAAACACTATTTATTATTAGCTCATGGTTCTATAGTCAGAAGCTGGACTTGGCTGGGTTCTCTCCTCAGGGTCTTGCAAGACTGAAATCAGGGTGTCAGCCAGGCTGATTGTGGGGGCTTTGGAGAAGAGTCTCCTAAGCTCATTTCGTTTGTTGGCAGAATCCTCTTCCTCGTGGTTGTAAATCTGAGGTCCCCATTTCCCCCATCACTCTTGGCTCTTGGAGGCTGCTCTCTAGTCTTTGCATACGGCCCCCTTCATCTTCGAAGCCAACAATGGCTTGTAGAATCCTTCCTGTTCTTTGAATATCTCTGACTTCCTCTTCTTCTACCAGCAAACTGTTTTTGAAGGGGTTCACCCTGGTTGGGTCAGGCCTACCCATATAATCTCCATACCTTAAAATCAATTAACTTGGGACTTCAAGTCCCAAATCCCTATACTGCAGTATCTAGATTAGTGTTTAATTGGATAACCAAGGAACAGAAATCTTGGGGAATTATCTTTAGAATCTGCCTACCACAGTTGGTATGAAGAGGGAACCTAAGTAAAGTAAAGATATCATCTCAAAATAATTGAGTAATATGTTTGCTTGGCACATTCTGTTCTGTAAGTATTACAGCATTTCCAGCTTGCATATTTAGTTGAAAAGGATTTCAGTGCAATAGTGTTGTTACTGCAAAAGCGATGAAACCTTGAAAATATGTAACAGGAGATTTGAGATTCCTGTTCACACTTAAATTACATTGATGGAGACATAGATCTTACTGGATTTCTTTAATACGGACTATTTTAATAATATTTCATGTTATTGCCTTTGGGAGAGATCATTAGTTTTTCAGCTTTATCCCAAAACTATTACCAATCTATTACACAACTGCTTTATTACTTCTTGCGTTACTGGGTGTTTTTTTTTCCCCTAATCTGTCTTCTATTCCTTATCATACCATTCAAAGAAAATGGCCTCCAAGGTCTTTTCATAAACCAGACACTGATTCTATGTCTCAGTGGGATTTCAAGGCAAAAGGATAAGTTTTCTGTGATAGTTTCTTTCCCTATTCTATGGCACAACCTAGGGGATTATTTTGATACCACACTTGCAAATGAGTAAGACCTAGCTCATTTGTAGTAATATTGTACTTCCTAATTTCCTCTACTTTGACTGGTATTTATCTTGGCACATTATTCTGACTTCACTTAAGATTACCCCTATTCACTTGAAACCTATGTAACTTGACTAACAATTGTCAACCCAATAAACTTTAATTTAAAAAAAAAGATTACCCCTATTTCTATTATTATCTTAGTACTATTTTTTATAGTACTGTTAGTCTACACCTTTGGTCTTTTATTTTCCTGTATTCGTGCAAGTGGACTTTGATATTCTTGTTTTGAAATTCAAACTTATTTATTATAAGTTGGTTCATATATCTGACTGCTTCATATGTCCCCAAACATTACTGAAATACATGTTTTTTTAATAAATTACTTTGTGTTTTATTTTTTCTTTACATATCAGTTAGGACATTGTATTATTCTGAAAATTTTGTGTAGGTTGTATCATCTATGAATTTCATTTCAGAATAGTAAAGGAGGCATTATAAAATATATGTGATCAAATGGGGCTATTGGATCCAATAGGACTAAGACCTACTGTTTTATCATGCAGAGGAAACAGGACAGCCCTGAAGCGCTATCTATATCTATCTATCTATCTGTCTGTCTATCTATCTATCTATCTATCTATCTATCTATCTATCTATCTATCTATCAATCATCTGTCTCCTTCCCGGCAATGTCCTATTGTTAACCAGCACCCTGGATGTCTTGCCACATACATGGATAGAGTAGGTTTTCTGTCTAGGCACTGTCGTCTGCTTGCCTCAGAGCATGTTCTTCCTTCATGTCTTCCATTCTTCATTGTAATCTACGTGTATCTTTTCATTTTCTTTAACTTTTCAGTAAGGTTCAGCTTGTCGTATAATATTCATACATTTCAGATTCTTGGCAGTGGTTTGTTTTTTTTAAAAAAAGGTTATAAGATTTGCAGTATATTCTTTTTTTCTCTTTTCAGTTATCAACAGATTTGTGCAGCTTGATTTTTTAATCCAAGCTCCCTCGACCCCTCCAAAAAACAATTTGGTGAAATATTGTAGTTCCCCCTTATCCGCAGGGATTGATCCCCATTAGATCTCTAGTAGATGCCTAAAACTACAAATAGTGCAGAACCCTACGTATACTCTGTTTTTCTGTATGTACTCACCTTTTCACTTAAAATAAGCACTTTACCGCTTCTCTTTGGCATATTCGAATTGCCAGCATCACTGCTCTTGCGCTTTGGGGCCATTATTAAGTACAATAAGAGTTACTTGAACACAAGCGTTTCAGTACCACAACAGTTGATCTGATAACCAAGATGGCTCCTAAGTGACTAATGGTTGGGGAGAGTAAACAGTGTAGAGACGCTGGACAAAGATGATTCATGTCCTGGGCAGAACAGAGGGAGACAATGAGAGAGTTCATTGTGCTACTCAGAATGGTGCACAATTTAAGTCTCATGAATTGTTTATTTCTGGAATTTTCCATTTAATATTTTCAGACTGCAGTTGACCGTGGGTAACTGAAACCATGGATAAGGGGGACTACTGTAATAGTTTTTGACGAGTCTGATCAAGCATGTTTTAGATAAGCTAAGTCTTCAAATTATGGCCTCTGTAGATATCTTATGAAACTAATGTACAATGAAATACTATGATAGAAAAATCAGTAAAGTAGAAGTAAAACCTAGGTTCTTGATCCTGGACAACACTTACTACCTTGAGCAAGGTGTGCAGCTTCTCAGCTTTGGTTTTCTCATCTGCATGTAGAGATAATCTGTCCTGCCTATCTACCAGGGTAATTGTCAGGTTCAAACAGAATGACTGCTAGGGAAATGTAAATTCTAAAATGCACTACAATAGCTGTTAGGTTTATCATTTAGAAAAGCTTTGGTCATTAAATCTTATAGATGGCTTCAGATTATTTCTTTACCACAGCCAACCTGGTACCAGAGTTAAAGCAATGCCATATACAGGATGAATTGGGAGGGGATTTAGAAGAACATAACTGGCCATTGAGATGAAGAGGAGCTAGCAGTCTCACCCCAGGCACTGAAATTAAAACAACAGTGAAGACAGATGCCAGAAGTATTGGCAGGACTTGGAAACCAGTTGGACTTGGAAACCCGTTGGACTTGGGGATGAGGGGAAGGAAAGAATGATTGAACCTCAGAAACTAGGAGGTTGGTAATCAAGAGGCATATCAGGGATGAAGGAAGGAAAGGGTGTGCTTCCCGTTGAAGCATGCCATGTTTGAACTGCTGCTGGAACAGTTAGCTGGAGATTTCCAAAGGCAGTTTGGAACACGGGCCTGGAGCTCAAAGAAATCTAGGGTTAGCGATTGAACCAGGAACACCCTGTAATGAGATCATGGAGTGAGACAAGGTAGGAACTAAGAGTGTAGTTTTGTAGAATGAATGCATTAAAGGGCCTGCCAGGCAGAAGGAGCCAACAAAGGCTGTTCTGAGCCCATGTTCCATGGTCTGTGACAGTTCTGTTCTGTAGAATATGGGACATGGCAGTTAATACACTTAACTTCTCTTACAGATTTATATATTATAAAAGAGGTCCTTGACATCTGATAGACTGGTGGGTGAGATTTACTCCTTAGGAACTCTTCCACAGATAAACTAAAAACTGACCAAGAATTTATATTTTTTTAAATAGCCTGTAGCCAAGTTTAAAAGTGAAATAATTTGTTTTCCACATTCAATACTGCTGGCAGACACTGCTCTATCCTTACTGAAAGGCTAATTTATCTGAAATAAAGCCGTGATATTATTGATCATTGTTTACTAATTCTCTTTTTTCCTTTTTTCCTCTAGATTTTACATTGTGCAATAGGTAAGTATAGAATTATCCCCCTTACTATGTACAGTGGATTCTGTTTTTTTTAAAGTCATTAATGATAGGTTGATTTGATTCTTACTGAATATTGAAAAAACTAAACTATTTAATCATTATATATAAAATTGCTTAAATTGGTATGGCTTTAGGTTTCTAAAATCGCAAGTATTATTTAGATGTTATCACTGAACATTTTATTAACTGTCACAGCTATTTTGCTCTATCAATGTAAAGAAGACTCTCCCACCTTCTTGTTACAAGGGTATCAGAGAAACTAGCATATTTATAAAATTGTGACTTGAGTTTTGGCGCTATAGAAAGCCCTCTCTGGGATCACTTAAATGTTATATTCTTTATTTTTACCTTTAAAATGGGAGTACTGCATATATTGGCGTACCTCTCAGATGAATATTTATGTAGGAAGGATTGGCAATGTGTAAGTATAAAGGGTTGGTTATACAAATGTCAGAGATTTCTGCTAAAAGCAGATACAGTGTGTTTTATTTTGGGGGCAGGGGAAGGGCATCAAATTTTGCTCTGGAAGTAGAGGCATAGCTTCTAGGCTGGGGTGGCTAAAGCCTCTAAGTAGAAATCAATTTTGGAAAGTTGACAGACCCTGTGGAGTAAGCCTATAGTGGTTTCTCAGCATCCAGGCTTGTGTCTCAAAGGGAGGATTTGAAATTCGTACTTGTTCAGAAGCCCGGAAGGTGCATCCATACCATTATGACCCTGATCAGTTTAATTCTGCATCCAAACCATGATGGCTGTGATCAACGTAATTCACAAATTAAGTGGGTTCTTAATATATTCAGGGCAATGCTCTTGGCACTGGGGAATTCAGAGCTGAGGAAACTTACAGTTCAGGTGGACACGGAGCACACTGTGTAGGTCTTGCAGGCGTCACTCTGATACCTGGCCCCATCCCTTTTATGGAAGACCAAAAAAGCATCTTCATTATAGAGTTGTACCTTGGCTGTTTCCCACTAGGAAAAAAGGTTGACAGTCAGGGATTTCTCAGATAACTTGCAGAATTTTATATGCATGTTTCTGTTTATTTGGGAGCTGAGTGGGTAGAATTCATAGCTTTGATTAGATCCTCAGAGGAGGGTGTGATCCGAGAAGAGATCCTTTGAGAGAGAGATTTGAAAGGGACTTGGGGACTCATCTATCACATGGTCTGCTTTCCCAGAAAAGGTTAAAGGACCTGGCATAAGTCACATAGCCGGTACATGGTGAAACCTTGCTTGGAACCAGACCACTCTGGGCCAGAACCTGTCTAACTGATTTGATTTTATGGTGAATGGGTTTTAGCTGATGTATCATTTTGATTCTTTTTCCCTCTTTCTTTCGCCTCCTCCCCTACTCTGGTTCTAGCCATTGTTTCTCAGTCTAGTTGTGTAGGACACAGGTCCATGACCCATGCTGGTATTAGGAGCCTTGCGCTCCCCCGGCTGAGGCATTCACTGCCGGCCGCTCGTGGCCCATGGCAGCACACAGCAGCCTGTGGCAGCTCGCGCCAGTCTCTGGCTGCTCACAGCAGCCCAGCTCCAGGGAGAGCCGTTGTTTGCAATCTTAGCTGTAGAGGGTGCAGCTCACTGCCCCATGTGAGAATCAAACTGGCGTCCTCCAACCACCTGAGCCACTGGGCCCCTCATTTTGATTTTTATGGTGAATGGGTTTTAACTGATGTATCATCTCACACACATTTCCTTTTTAATCCTTTTTCTACAATTTGGAGATGAAAATATTTGTCCCTTAAATGTTAACCATGAATTTTAAACATAAGCTTGCAGATTGGGAGATACATTTGCCCAGAGTTCTGGAACCACTTTAGGCCTTCTCCACATATTAAACCCTGTGCCCCCTATCCTCTCCAGCTCTCTTAACCTTCAGCTGCCTACAAAGCTGTTCAATGCATGTTTTCTGAGCATATGTACTATTACTTTAATTAATATTTCATTGTATTATAATACCCAGATTCCCTGTATTTGTCTTAGAATTTATTCTCGTACCTCTTTATCAAATTTCTACCCCTGCAAATAAAGTTTATGACAAGAATATTCATTCATCCCAAGAACATTAGTGAATGCCTAGCAGGTGGCTGCCAGAACCTGTTGGGCAGTGGGAGTAGAGAGGTGAAGCGGCACAGGCTTGGGTGCAGGAAACCTGCCGTCAACCCCTCTGAGCTCCTGTGGTGGAAAGCATCCATGGACTAGCATCCATGTCACACTCTGCTCTGATGGTTTGTTGACAGGTGGCCCGTAGCACACAGTAGATACTTAAAAATTCCCTCTTATTTCCTTAAGAACGTTGTTCCGTCAGTGATTCTCCCGCATCATTACCTTTTGTCTCTGTCTTTTCCTTCTTTGCTCACAAAATGCTCAGAGTGGTCCATCCTAAAACTCATTTTTAACCTAATCTTTGATGCTACAGTCCTCCCTTACAAGTACATAATTCCTCTTCATCCCTTTTACAAAATTTATGGTAGACTCTTTCTACTTCTTCACTCCCATTTATGCCTTAACCCAACAGTCAGGTTTCTGCCCTCATTGTCCTACTAAAATTACCCTCTGGTCTAAAATCAGCAACAGTTTCTGCTAAATTCTGAAGACACATATGGAACTTACTTCTGAACGAATTGTCTCCTCCAGGAGAGCCTGCTCCTTTAGCTTCCGTTGTGATGAGCCCTGCTTTCTTTTCTTGTCCTCTGTGGTTCTTCTCTTTCTTTGGGGCTTCTCTTTCTCTTCTTGCCCCTTATTTGTGGGTGTTTCCAGAGTGGGACCTATCTCACTGTTCCTCTGACTGAGCATGGCCTTTGTGGGTGATTACTTCCCTTCTCATGGCGTGAGATACTTATGACACTAGCTTCTTTAACTCTAAGCTGCACCTACATCCCAGACTCCAAACTTGTCCGTTGACCTTCTGGATATCCATTCCTGATTGCATACCTCCTCCTCAACGTGGCTCAGACTCCCAGACTTGTTCTGCCTCCCCTGTGTCTTGTCCATCTCCAGCTATTCAGTGACCCAGCCTAGACCTAGAGCTCGTCGATGGTGCCTCCTTCTCACTGACCCACACTCCCAGAACCAGTTGGTCATCAAGTTTTGTCACTTCTATTTCCTGAATCTCAGATTGTCCTGTTTTTTTCATTCCTGTTCAAGGCCTCAACGTGTCTCATCTTGACTCCTGTACGGGTCTCTCTGAACTTTTGGATTTATAATACTAGTAACAGTAGTAAGAGCTACCATTTATTGAACATTTACTGTGTTCCAGTGCTTTACATTCATTATCTCACTTTCCATCTTACAGTTGACAAGACGGGCGCTTAGAAGGTTTCATATCGCGCTACAGTTCACACAGCTATTGAGCTCTGTAGCCAGGAGCTGAACCTATGGCTCTGTGTCTCCAAGTCCATGCTTCTTCACACAGCCCTCAAGGGATTTAGTTAAAAGGATAATTCTGAGCATGTCACTTCCCTTCTTAAAACTCTCCGTTGGTTTAAACTTCTTCATGATTTGGGCCCTGCCCATCTGCCAGCCTTACCTGTGTCCATTTCCTGCTTCCCACTCCATGCTTCAGTGACCCTGACCTCATGTGTGCCCCATGTACCATGATACTGCACTGCTTCCTGCCTCTGGTCTGTGCCAGACTTTGCACTCTGCCTAAAATGAACAGCCCACACTTCAGCTGACAACTGTCCACCGACTGACTAGATTAGATATTGTTCCTCACTTTTTCTGTAATACCCTGCGCCTCACCCTTTATTATACTTTCCGCAGTGTACTATGGTATGTCACAGTACCTGTATCCCCCACCAACGCCCACACCACCATTCTGAATTTTTTGAGAATGAGAACTGTTTCTTATTGATTTCTATATCCCAACACCTAGTGGGAACTCAGTGAACATTTGATCATAATCTTACAAATTCTGGTGAAAATTTCCAAAACTTATTTCATAATGTTTTCAGTTACTTAAAAAAATTAATGAGAATAATAAAAATTAGGATGTTTCTAGCATTAGCCTAAAGTCAGTGCTTTATTTTTTACTCATACAACTTAAGTTTATTTTTGGAATGATGGTTTATTTTCCTGTGGCTTTCTAAAAGTTTTCACTGTAACAGCTTGGTCTTTTAGAAACTTGTTAGAGAGCCTTGAGCTGTCTTTAGTTTACATACGGTTGATGAAAAGTCTCGACTTCAGTCAGACCTGGGTTATTTACTAGCTGGGTGACTTCTAGGAAGTAATTTAACTTTTGTGTACCTTCATTTCTTTATGAGTAAAAGGGGAATAATAATACATACCTCATAGGGGTGTTGTGAAATGAAATGGGACAATGCATGAAAAACAGCACAATGCCTGAAACAGTGATGTTGAAAATTGCCCAATAAAACGGTAACTGTTAACTAACTAAAGCAATGCAGTGTTATAGAATGTTAAAAGTTTTATTCTGTCCCTAATGTATATATATATTTAGATTTGTATAAATGTAACTCTTGCATGTTCTTATTTTTCTTAAATTACCATTTCAGTGTAATTCAGGGCCACTAATTCTTAGGATGGGTTGGAATTGCTTCTTGTTTGTGGTTGTAACAATGCAACTTGGAAAAAATAGCCTCCAGAAACAAACTAAACTTCCATGTGAGAGGCTCTTTTCTGTGAGGAAGTCAAGCCTTCTTTCCTTGCCAATAGGTTCCCATGCCCCAACTTCTTCAAAGTAGGTTGTCCCAATAATCAATAATCCAGGGACAGGATTTCTCAAATGCTATGGTTGCAGCCCTCCTCAACCTAAAATGTGTAGTGCTTTACATTTATGCAATAGTTTTCTTTTGGAAATGGGAAAAATTTTTTAGAAACCCACTTTGAGTAGTAGTCTTTCACAAGGCTGTTAAGAGTTGTGCTTTCTTTATTCATGTGGGACGGTTTGTATTGAGAGAAGTTTAATCTGTTTTTCCATGTTGTGTTCAAGGTTAGATTATGGAAGAGACATGGGATATGGGGTGGTTCTCAGATAACTTTGGACTATGGTTTCCCCCTTGTTGGGATGGAAATTAGAGGTAGACGGACTGGAACTGAAGGTACTCTTGGTAAGATGTGACGTTGTGCATTTGATGAACCGTTGTGTTAGAAATTACACTGTCAATATAAGTGACTTAGGAAATTCTCTTTTGATTGAAAAATGTAGAACAGGTATCTGAACAGGAGCCCAGTCATAGCCCAGAGGATATCAATGCAAAGTTGAGTAGCGCACTTTGATTTCATCAACACAATGACGGAAGGCCTTGCACTTAGGTGTATCCTAGATTTCTGGTTTCAGATATTTGCTGTATGTGCCAGCTTGCAGTCCTCTCAAACTGATGACACCTTTTATTTAATTTTTTGCAAGTCCATTTTAAGAAATTCACAGTCACCTTAATATTAGTAGGTGGCATATGGTTTCAGGATGGTTTTTCATACAGGTGGTAACAAACGGTGCCAGGAGGGAAGGGGAGCAGCTGCTGGGGGAGACAAGCCCCACAGGACCCCATCTCCTCCTAACAGAAATGTTTTCCCTCCCACCAATTGGAGTGAACTAAACCCTCTTTACACTATAACACCCCTCCCCCACACTTGGGAGGGTCATGCTTTTTATCAGTCATTTACGGTGCAGTATTGTAAAGGAACTGCGATCACTTACTAACACTTGACACAGAACTCTCCCCGTTTTTGCAGAAGAAAACTCTGAAAGGGAGGCTTTCCGGAGGGACGGGATAATGCCTCCAGAGTCGCTCACCTGGAATTCTGCTTTCACCCCTCACCCAGCCCTCGTGGGTATACCTGGACACAAAAACATAACCGTTTTCTTTGAACTTTCTTGGAACAAACACTGCTTTCTTTGGTTTTACTTAGCGTAGTTGACATTTTAAAAATGAACTTTACTAAATCTTGCAGAAGAACAAAAAGGGATTAAGTCTCAAAAATACAAACAGTATAAAAAGTCTATTCCCAAAATAGTAGTTTCTGATCCTGAGATTTAACTCTTTTCTGTGGCTGGGAGCCGACAGACATGTCCCGTGGACCTTGCTGGCTCTTCTGCCCTGTTCTTATTAGCAGGCTCAATTCTGGGGACGCACTTTCCCAAGCCCATTTACTGTCCCCCTCACAAATATGAATACAAAAAGTTTCTGATTCAGATTCAGACATCGCTGTCTGCCTGGGGGGGAATGAAGGTGGGGGCAAGAAGGATCCCTTTAAGGTGGGAAAATAGACATAACCTTTCCCAGCAAACCAGCCTGTCTCTGCTCCTAGGGCTTCTAAGGCTCGCTCGTGGAGAGCATCCTGGGTGCAGTGGGGAGGTTAGAGGCCTGGGTAGGAGGTTGCCAAAGTCAGCCTTCACCTCCTTGCAATTCTGCCCTTGTCATTTGTTCAGTATAGTGGTTTTCCAGCATCCTAACACCAGAACTCTGTATCAAGACCATGTGAGTATGTTCAAACCATAATCTCCCAAATCAGCCAAGGCCTTCAGACCAGACTGGTTTAGGCTCCATCTATTTTGGCTCTTCATCCTGTTGCCCCCTGATCAGATTTTGCCCCCTCCCCTCCAGATAAGCGAAGAAGGAAAGAGAGTTTTAGAACCTGCATCTTCTGCTCCCAATGCGCAAAGCTTCAGTCCCTGTTCTCCAAATAAACCTTGCTTTTGCCAATCTCCATTATTTTGTACGTACAATTTCCTTAGCCTGTTGTAGTGTCCAGCTTAGTTTTTCCCTGTTCTCTGTGAATATACGGAGATGAAAGGAAGGGAGAAATAGAACGTGCTTGTTAGGAGCCCAAAGTGACTAAGCATGGAAGGTAGGAGACTTCCTCAGAGCTCATACACACGGCCTGACACCTAGCAAGCACTCAGTGCGTTGTAGCATTTCTGCCATTGATGATTATTGGGCAAAACTTAATTCCTGAGGGTTGCTGTGCCCACTTGGAGTTCAGAGGGAAAGCCACAAAGAGACCCTAGACCAGGGAATTATACCCTCTGCCATCCTTGCAGGAACAGCTAGAGGTTTGGTTTGAATGGGAAACTGTTACTGAGATACTTAAAATAGCTTCTCTGTAAGATAATATTATCTTGCTGTCCGGTCCATCAGGAGCCAAGCTAAGGCAAATGAGCCCTGGCAGAAACACTACTAGTTGTGTGACAAGTCAGGTATCCTTCCTCTAGGCCTTAGTTTTCACATCAGAAAAACGAGAGGTTGGACTAGAAAATAGATGGTCTCTAACATTCCTTTCAGCTAGATTTTCTGAACTTTCTTGGAATTGTAACTGATGTCACTTCAGAGATGAATGTCAGTTATCTGAGTAGTAATATAAAAGGATGATATGCTAAATATATGAGTATTAGGAAACTTGCTTCAAGTACAGTAGTTTTAGTACAGTTTTTTCCTCTTAATGCATTTTGAAAGCCACATCAGAGAGCAGGATTTTCTATGTCATACATTTACCCACGATCATCACTAGATGGCACCCTTGTATTAGTAAGGAGATTTTTCTCAGAAATTACAGGAGCTCTAATAAAAATAGATAGTAATGAATCAATAGCTGTAATAGAGGAATGAGTAAGTAACCAGAGAAAAGAAAAATAGATGTTTTTCTATCACTGATGACTTGGTCATTCTTAATATTTGAGGTAATGAAAAGCTGGAACTTCCCACATTGCCCCAAAGAAGGTTATCTTATAAATATTTCTTAATTGTAAAGCACAAGGTATCGTTAAAGTTAAAATGAGCTTATTTTTTAAATTAAAAAGCTGGAGGCAAAGAACTTGTTTCAGAAGTTCTCTGATAAGATGGTTTGTGACAGTCTGAAGTCAATAAACCTGGCGTTAGTTCAGTGAAGCTGGAAAAACCATCTAGTGACAGTTGAGTAAATTCCATTGAACTAAAAAAGGTGAAAGCTTGAATCATCTTTTAAAAAAGAATTATTTGATTTATGATTGTATAGCAAGAGTTGAATTGTTAAGTAATGTATTAATAAAGGGAGGAAGAGTGCTGATTAATGTTTAATAGTGCTATGTCTTTTATTCTGTAGAGCTTTCCTGGGAGAGAAGATATTTTCTTCTCTTACAGTGAATATCTTTCCACTGATTTTTTCTTTTAACAAGATTTCCTACCTCACTGTGTTTTTTAAATTAACAGTCTGCATTTAAGATTCATCCATGTCTTGGCATGGCTTCATAGCTCATCCCTTTTTATTTCTGAGTATTCCACTGTATGCATGTACCAGTTTCCATTTACCTATTGTAGGACATCTTGGCTGCTTCCAATTTGGGATTATTATGAGTAAAGATGCTGTAAATATTTCCAGGCTGGTTTTGTGTGGACAAAAAAATAATTTTGTAATTTTAGATCAGTTGAGTATACACATCGTAGCACAATTGTTGGGTTGTATAGTAAGATTACGTTTAGCTTCGTAAGAAACTGCCAAACTGTCTTCCAAAGTGGAGATCTTTGCATTCCCACCAGCTATGAGAGTTCCTCTTACTCTGGGTCCTTACCAGCAATTGGGATCTTGAATTTTAGCCCTTGTAATATGTGTGTAGTGGTATTCTTGGTTTTAGTTTTCATTTTGTAAATGACAAATGATGTTGCATATCTTTTTTTTCCCCTTTTTTTCCCCTTCTTCCGCCTCCCCTCACCGCCCACTCCAGTTCAAGCCGTTGTTTTCTCAGTCTAGTTGTGTAGGACACAGCTCCCTGGCCCACGCTGGTATTATGAGCCTTGCTCTCCCTCCGGCTGAGGCGGTCGGTCGCCAGTTGTCGGTCGACCACTCACAGCAGCTCCCGGCAGCTTTCACTGGCTGCCGGCCACTCACACTGGCTGCCGGCCACGCTGGCCACCAGCCGCTCATGGCAGCACACAGTAGCCCACGGCAGCACTCAGCAGCCCATGGCAGCTCACGCCAACCTCCAGCTGCTCATGGCAGCCAAGCTCCAGGTAGAGCTGTTGTTCACAGTCTTAGCTGTAGAGGATGCGGCTCACTGGCCCATGTGGAAATCAAACTGGCGACCTCGGCATTAGGAGCACGGCGCTCCAATTATCTGAGCCACCGGTCCGGCAAGAGTCTCTTTTCTTAGTCTAGGGAAAGGTTTGTTGATTTTGTTTTATCTTTTCAAAAACAACTCTTAGATTCCTCTATCTTTTCTATTTTTTCTAGTCTCTGTTTTATTTATTTCTACTCTGATCTTTATCTAATTTCTTTCCTTCTCTTACCTTGGGATTTAGTTTGATCTTCTTTTTCTAGTTTTGTGAGGTGTAAAGTTAGGTTATTTAAACTTCCTTTTTAGAACTACTTATGCTGCATCCCATAACTTTTAGTATGTTGTGTATTCATTTTCATTTGTCTCAGATATTTTTTGATTTCCACTTTAATTTCTAATTGACTAATTTTGCTCCTGATGTTGGTTTCTAGTTTCATGCCATTGTGGTCAGAAAAGATACATATGGTTTTAGTCTTCTTAAAATTAAGATTTGTTTTTTGACCTGACGTGATCTATCCTGGAGAATATTCCATGTGTACTTGAAAAGAATGTGTATCTTGCCATTGTTAGATGGAATGTTCTGTTTATGTATGTTAGGTTCATTTGGTCTATAATGTTAAGTTTGCTGTTTCCTTATTGATTATCTGTCAAAATGATCTATCCATTGTTGAAAGGGGGTATTGAAGTCCCCTACAATTATTGTATTACTATCTGTTTCTCTCCATTTTGTTCACATTTGCTGTAATATTTAGTGCTCTGATGATAGGTGCATAGGTTAATTTAAAATCGTTATATCCTCTTGATGAATTGCCCTCTTTATCATTATATAGTGATTTTCTCCATCTTTTGTGACACTTTTTAACTTAAAGCCTACTGTGTCTGTTATAATTTAGCCACCTCTATTTCCTTTTGGTTAACATTTGCATGGAATATCTTTTTCCAGTCTTTCACTTTCAGCTTATGTGTCCTTAAATGTAAGAGTCTCTTATAGACAACATGTAGTTGGATCTTTTTATTTTTAATGCGTTCACATTCTCTGTCTTTTGATTGCAGAATTTAATCTGTTTACATTTAAAGTAATTATTGGTACTGTTACTGCTGTTATTTTGTTAATTGTTTTTTTGGCTGTTTTGTAGTTCCTTTGTTTCTTCTCTTACTGTCTTTGTGATTTGATGTTTTTTTTTTTATATCTTTGATTCCTTTTATTTTACCTTTTGTGTATCTACTGCAGGTTTTTCCTTTGTAGTAGCTATGAAGTTTCCATAAAGCATTTTTTGTAATTTTTTGTTAATTTTTTTATTAGTGTCAGGTGTACAAAGCAACGTAATAGTTAGACATTTAAAGCCCTCATAAAGTGATAACCCCCTCCCAAGCTAATACCCTCCCTGACATCTTTTATAGGTGTTACAATACCATCAACTGTCTTCCCTATGTTTTACTCCACATCCCGTGACTATATATACCTATATATTTAGTTATAGTTGACATTCAATATTATTCTACTTCAGCTCTTCAGGTGTATAGTGCATTGGTCAGGCATCTACACAGTCTATGACGTGATCCTCTTGGTAAGTCCAGTACCCATCTGGCACCTTACATGATCTTTACAACATTGTTGAGTCTATCCCCCATACTGTATTAAAACTATCAATTTGTGTTTCTTAATTTGTCACTCTGCCGCCAACCTTCTATCACCCTGATAGATCTAGTACCTACCTGGCACCATACCTAGTTATTACAATATTAACTATATTCCTTATGCTGTACCCTACATCCCTATGACTACTGTATAACAACCAATTTGTACTTCTTAGTCCCTTCACCTTTCACCCATCCTTACCCCCACTCCCATCTTAAAGAAGTCCTTCTAAGATTCCTTGTAATACTGGTTTGGTGTTGATGAACTCCTTCAGCTTTTTGTTGTCTGGGCAGCTCCTTATCTGTCCTTCAATTCTAAATGACAGCCTTGCTGGGTAGAGCAACCTTGGTTATATGTCGTTGCTTTTCATCGCTTGGAGTATTTCCTGCCACTCCCTTCTTGCCTGCAAAGTTTCTGTTGAGAAATCAGCTTCCAGCCTTATGGGGACTCCCTTGTAGGTAGATAACTGCTTTTCTCTTGCTGCTTTTAAGATTCTCTCTTTGTATTTAAACTTTGGCTTTTTAATTATGATGTGTCTTAATATGGGCCTCTTTGGGTTTATCTTGTTTGGGACTTGCTGTGCTTCCTGGGTTTGTATGCCCATTTCCTTCACCAGGTTAGGGAAGTTTTCTGTCATTTCTTCAAATATGTTTTCAATTTCTTGCTCTCTCTCTTCTTCTGGTATCCCTATAATGCGAATGTTGGTACGCTTGGTATTGTCCCGGAGGTCCCTTAAACTCTCCTCAATTTTTTGGATTCTTTTTCTTTTTGCTGTTCTGGTTGGGTGTTTTCTGCTACCTTATCTTCTATTATTAATACATCACTGGTTGGATCCTCTATTTCATCTAATCTACTATTGAGTCCCTGTAATATATTCTGTGTTTCCATTACTGTATCCTTTATTTCTGACTTTTTTTTTTATGGTTTCCATCTCCATTTTTATGCTTCCTATCTCTCTGTTGAAGTTCCTCCCGAGATCACTGAGCATCCTTATAACCAGTGTTTGGAACTCTGCAGCTGATAGATTGCTTATCTTCATTTTGCTTAGTTCTTTTTCTGGAGTTTTGTTCTGTTCTTTTATTTGGGACGTTTCTTTGTCTCCCCATTTTGGCTGCCTCCCTGTGTTTTTTTTTTTTTTATGTATTAGGTAGGGCTGCTCTGTCTTCTGGTCTTAGTAGAGTGGCCTTATGTAGTAGATTTGCTGTAGGGTTCAATGGTACAATCTTTCTGATCACCTGAGCCATGCACTCCAGGTGTGTTACTTGTGTGGGTTATGTGTGCCGTCTTGTAGTTGAGCCTTGGTTGATAATTGCACATCAGTGTGACAGACTGACCCTTGGGGTCACTGGTTGTGAGCACTGGCTTTGACTACAGTGGAAGAGTTGTTATGCAGGGGCTGATCCTACAGAGCAGGATCTGCCTCAGCAGGATTCTGGTGCCTGCCCAATCTACACCTTGGGTATGTCGTACTTGGAGGTGGCTGGGTGATGCTCCAGCTTATTTTGAAGTTGGCCACTGAGGACACCAGCCCCAGGACCACCTTGGAGGAGATCCACTGTAGGTCTACATCAGCCACAGCCCGTGCCTTACCCAGGGCCACCCAGCGGGAGCCAGAAAGAAATCCACAGATGGCTGCCGCCTGTGCTGTGCTTGGAAGTGCCTTGAGAAGGCCAAGCTGCAAACCAAGACCGGCTGTCGCTAGTGCCAGCTTAGGGTTGCTCAGCCAGAGGTACAGGACACGCTTAAGCTAGGTGCTACTTCTCTGGGTTCTGCAAACCTTTGAGAGACCCTAGGAAAGTCTTTAGCTTGAGCCAAAGCAGACAATCTGCGTGAAAAAGCCACTGAAAGCAGCCTGGGTGTGCCTGAAAGTTGGGCGGGGCCAGGTCTCAAATCTCCTGGGCGTGGTGAACTAATGTTTGAGACTCAGAAATGGCAGCTGCCTGTGTTCACGTGCTGGGAAGGGGGAGGGCTCAGCAAAGAAACAATGGCCTCCATCAGCTCCCCAGTCCAGGAGAAAGCTGCCTCTCTGGCCCCCGTCCCAAGCCGGACAGTTCAATTCCCCACCATTTGTCCCTGCCGCCTTTCTAGCTGCTGCCCCAGCACTGGAGCTCAAAGCGAGTGATTCTGTTGGTGGGTAAGTCTGAGCGCAGTCCCTTTAAGAGGAGTGCCTGGGAGTGCAGTCGCACTCATTCTTACTCAGTCACAATCTCCGCTGGTTTCCACAACTAAAAATTATGGGGACTTCTGTCCCTGGCACTGGAACCCTGTGCTGGGGTGGGGCTGGAATCTCTCGCTCCTTTAGGGGATGGCAGGGGGGGACCCTCACAGTGGAAATACCCCTGCCAATCTTTAAAGGTCACACGCTGGTGTGGGACCAGCCCGTTCTGCGTCTCTGACCTTCCTGCCAGTCTGGAGGTGGCTTCTTCTACAAGGCGATTCTCCATAATGATTTTAGGCGATTCTCCATAATGGTTGTTTTGTAGATTAGTTGTAATTTTGATGTGGTTGTGAGAGAAGGTAAACACAGTGTTTACCTAATGCGCCATCTTGGTTCAGGACTCCTGGGTCACCTCCATGAAGCATCTTTTAATGGTCTCTTTTGAACAGATTTTGTATAACCACTTAACTTTGCACATAAAAACTCTGTACTTTAACTTTTCTTTTATTGATGCTGCAATTTACATATTTTATATATTATATATTTTGTATCCTTTAAAAATTATTGTAGCTATAGTTATTTTTAGTACATTTTGTCTTTTTTATACTAGAGGTTAAAGTTATTCATGTACCACCATTACAATACTAGAGTATTCTGAATTTGACTGTATTCTTACCTTTACTGTGAGTTTTATACTTTCATGTTTCCTGTTGTTAGTGTCCTTTCATTTCAACCTGAAGTAATCCCTTTAATATTTCTCATAAGGCAGGACTAGTGGTAGTGAACCCCACATTTTTTGTTCATCAAGGAAAATCTTATTTTAACCTTCATTTCTGAAGGACAGCCTTGCCTTGTATAATATTCTTGCTTGGCACTTTCTTCTTTCAGCACTTGGAATGTATCATCCTGCTGTCTCCTGGCTTGCATGGGTTCTACTGAGAAATCCACTGCTAGTCTTATGGGGATTCCCTTGTACATGCTAAGTTGTTTTGCTCTTGCTGCTTCAAAATTCTCTTTGTCTTTAACTTTTGAGAGTTTGATTGTTATATATCTCAGTGAATTTAATCTCACTGGGATTCTTTGGTCTTCAGGAACTGGATGTTCATTTCCCTCTCCAGATTAGGGAAGGTTTCTTGTCATTGTTTCTTCAAATAATCTTTTTGTCCTCTTTTTTTTCTAGCTCCTTTGGGACTCCCATAATGTGTATATCAGTTAAATTGATGGTGTCCCGTTTGCTTGCTTCTTTTAAATTCTTTTAAATTCATTCCTTTAAATTCTGTTTTCATTTTGTTCCTCTGACTGGGTAATTTCAGATGACCTGTCTTCAAGTTCACTGATTCTTTCTTCTGCTTGATTGAGTCGGTTATTGTAGTTCTCTATGGAATTTTTCAGTTCAATCATTTTTTTTTTCAGCTCCAGAATTTCTGTTCGGTGTTTTTTTTATGGTGTCTGTTTTTTTATTGAATTTCTCATTTTGTTCGTTTGCTGTTTCCCTGATTTCATGTTATCTCTCTGTTCTCTTGTAGTTCACTGAGCTTCTATAAGACAATTATTTTGAATTCTTTGTCAAGCAGTTTATAGATTTTCATTTCTTTAGGGCCAATTACTGGTACTTTATTTTGTTCCTTTGGTAGTATCATGTTTCCCTGATTATCCATGATTATTGTGGCCTTGCCCTGATGGGCTACACATTTGAAGAAGTAGGCACCTCGTTCACTCTTTGCACACCAGCTTCAGCAGAGAAAGCCTTTCAACAGTCAGCTTGGCCAGAGATTCTGGGCAGGCCATATGATGGAGTCCAGCTGACTACTGCTGGAGTCCTCAGGCAGGCTGACCTGGTGCCTTAATCCATTGGAGAGGGTCTGAATCCTGGGACCATAGGGGTGGGCTTGGTGCCTGAGACAGCAGGGTCAAGCCTGGAACCTGGGCGCAAGGGGGCCAGCCTGGAGGCTGGGACTTCAGAGGCCTGTCTGGCATTGGGTAGGCCTGAAGCGTAGTCTACAGGGGCCAGCTTGGCACTGGGATGGGCCTGGAACATGGATCCATGGGAATGGGCGTTGGTCCTAGGTCTATAGAAGCTGGCCTGGAGCTTGCAACCATGGAAGCTTGCCGGCTAGTTCTAGAGCCTAGGTTACTGGGGTCAGCCTGGACCTTGCAGCTACTGCAGCCATAGGCTACAGAGCCTGGTCTGGCACTCGGGCAGACCTGGATCATGAAGTCACAGGCACAGGCCTGGTGCTGGGGTGTATGGTGAAGTTCGGTTGTTACTTCACTATCCTCTCCACATGCGAAGGGTATCTCTTTATGTGTTGCACTGCCCAGGCTTGAGGTCTGGGTCACATAGGTGATGTGAAACTGTTCTGCTCTCTTCAATGAGTGTTTTCTTATTTCTGTGCTTTACCCCGGCACTGTAATCTCTCACCTGGAATCCTTAGCTCTTGTGAAGTTACTTTTGTGCATTATAGTTGTTCAAATTGATGTTTCTGTGAGGGAATGAGCACTGAATAATTCTATTTTTCCATCTTTCTGACATCACTTAAAAATTTTTTTCCTTTATATTTAAAGTCTAATAGTTGTACTAGGATATGCCTTAGAGTTGACCATTGTAGGGCAATTTCCCTAGGTATTTAATGTGCCCTTTCCATGTATGGATTTAGGCCTTTTTTTATTTATGGAAAGTTTTATAGGATTATAGTTTTAAATTTTAGTTCTGTTTCATTAATCTGTTTTTCATTTTCTCAGACTCCAAATATATGTATGTTGGATCTTCTTTGCCTTTTTTCTCTTTCAACCACATTTTCTCTGATCCCTTTTATTTATTTGTTTGTTTGTATGTATATATATTTATGTGTATTAATGTATATATGTACATATACATACACATGTACACATATATGTATGTATATATGTGTATGTGTGTATATATATACAGTGTGTATATGTGAATTTTAATTCTCTTGGTTGTTTGGCTCTTTCTTCAATGACCGTATTAAATTTTCATTTGAATCTATTCTCCCTTGATTACCTTGAAATTTAGTCTTCATTTCAGGTACGATTTTGTCTTTCTCTTCCTTTTTTACCCTGAGTTCAACTAATTTTTTTACTTCTGCCTGGTTTTGTCCATTTCTGTTCTGTGTTTTTGAACTTTTGCTTAAAATAATTTTTTATATTCCTAAACACTTATTTAAGTATATTTAATTCAGTTTGGAGCCTTGTGTTAAAGTTTTCTTTGTGATTGTTTTCTGGAGTATATTTTTATTAGCTGAAATAGTTGATTCTCTTTTTTTCTGATAGTAATTTTGTATAGTTGTGAATTGCTTTCATCTATTTTTTGGATCGGGTTAGAAGTTTGAATTGGTTTATAGAATTCTAGCTTGAGAACACTTTATCTGTAAATGTAGTTTGGTCTCTTCAATGGATGGCTTTTTGTTTGAGAAGTTCAGTGGGGATAGATATTGTATGTCTGTCGATTGTTTTAGCTCTCATTTGTGTTGCAGGAGTCTAAATTTCCTCCTGTCTCTTTTCTTTCAATATTCAGTCACCAGAAAGCATCTCTTTCTTCCCCAGAAAAATGCCTTTTTGAGATTGCCACTTGAGTCCCGACAGACTGAAATCCCTTCCCTGTAGTTAATGCTCTGGGTGACAAGGTATTTTTTTAGCGCTTTTGTACTTAGGATGGACTGCCCTTTCAGGGGTGATCTTAGCTAACATTTAGGCCCTCTCTTCTTCTCTTATCCATGTCTTTTTTCTAAATTCCTCACTTTCCACAGAGGTTTACAATAGGAGCTCAATCTATTGAGCTATTAGTTTCGCAGGAATTTGATGTTTATTTTTCTACTTACAGATGATTTGAGCGTATAGATGTCTGTTTTTTTAGTTGTGCTTAGTGTGTAGGTTTCGGATGGCTTTATGTGTTATTGTTGATCTTTATAGATTTTTGGAGGATGTATGGTATCCAGTTACATAGATATATTGTGAGATTTAACCAGTGATTTATTTTTTAATATGTAGGTAGTTTTAAAATATTCAGGTTATAACTATGCCTATAGCTAAATCTTTGCACAGCTGTAGTTAGTCTCTAATGGATAAATTCTTAGAAGTAGGTCAAAGGTAATATCAAATTTTAAGGCATTTACTAATGCATACTTTCCCAGGTGCCCTTCAGAGAACCTCCAAATGTTTATTGAGTTTTTGCTGGGTGGCAGGCACTGCACTGTACTGACTAAGCACTGAGAATACAAATATCAGCAGACTCAGTCGTGCTTTCTATCAAGGTCACAGACATGAAGTGACAAAAAGTTGGACCAAAGGACAAGTTCAAAGTATAGGAGCACAGAAGGAGAGGTGACAGTGCTCTTTGGAACCCTTTTCCACTGAGAACAGACTCACCTCTGTTTTCACAGAATATTTCCTCAGATTTCTTACCTTAATGGAAACCTGGCTTTCTCTGCGGAGAGCGCTTCCCTTGTTGCCCCTAAGGTGGGACTATTTATTCACTCTTCCACCTGCCCAGTCTCTCTCCTAACTCTGCCTACACCTTAGGCTACCTGCACTTGTCCTTAGATTCTTTCATGGGCTTTTCTTTCTCCGCATGTCTCTTAAATGTTGGTGTTCCCTCAGCTGTGGCCCTTAAATTTCTTTTTCTTCTCTTATAAAATCTCCACGTGACCTCACCATACTGTCTCTGACGTCAGTTGCTCCCACATATTCACTTCTGGGCCACATCTATCTCCTGAGTTTTCATCCCAGCTGCCCAGTTGGACGTCTCTGGTTGGTTTCTCTGCAAACACCACAAAGTTAACATGTACAAAACTTAACTCATCATTTTTCCCCAGACCTGCTCTTTCTACTATATTCTTTGCATCTGTTTGTGGCATTACCAGTTTCCACTAGTTACCTAAGAGAAACTTGGCCATAAAGTGCTGACTCTTCACTTTGTCTCTTCATCATTTTCCCTCTGCTCCTCTCTCTCTTTCTCCCTCCTTCTCCCCTTCAGGGAACTGCCTCTCTGTGTTTTTATCTTCTCTGTTTGCTCTCATGCCCTACTCTAAAATATCTCTACCCTCTCTCTTTCCTTCCTTCCTGCCTTTTCTTCCTCCCGTTTATTTTTCCTACCTCTTAATTTTTGCTCATTTTCTTCATTTCTTCTCTTCCACTTCCTTCCCCATTTGTTCCCTGTGCATTCTCTGTTCTCAGACTCTCCTGAGTCTTGGTCATGCCCCTTCTCTTCTCTTCCTTTAGAGAATTTGATTTTGCTTCAGGCCAGCTTGAGGCCAGAGTACCATTTGTGAAGCATGGGGCAGAGGAGATGGAGTGAACAAAAAGTATCAAATACTTCTAGACTAGAAGCCAGTTCACTGTTTTCCCCCTTTCCCTTCTGTACCGAGAGGTAGACCTATATACCTGGGTTCCCAAAGGACGGCTCTGGAGTGCCTTGAAGCTATAAACAGTTAAAACTTTGGTGCAGGAAACACCTCTAGAAAGCCTCAAACCTGAGAAAGGGATCAGGAATTAGGGGCTTTAAAGGAATATCAGTGAGTAAGCATTGGCTAATCTTGGTGGTTTTAATAGTGGTTCTTTTTCACAGCCTTCTTGAGATTTGGTTCATCTTTAGCTTCTATCACAGTTGTAGCCTTGAGAAGCATGACTAATAATTCCAGGAGGCAGTTGAGTTGAATAAAGAGTGTTTTGAACTCCTAGTTGTTCTGTTAATGACAGCTGCTCAGAAAGGAATCAAGGATCTATACATAAAATGGCAGATTAGCACACTTGAATAGACTGTCAGGAATCAAACAGACAAATTGGTTCTTATAGATAGATCTTATGGAGCTGGAATATGTTGGTTTTTTTATTGACCTATAAAAAGAAAGCAAAGGTTTTGTGACAACTTAAGGCAGGAATAATATTTATACATATAAATGAGTATGTCTAATAGATGTTTAATTTTTGATTGAATAGGGTAGAATCTCAGAACTGATAATCAATTCAACTCATTATCTTTTGAAGGGACATTAATGGATATGTTGTTTGCCCTTCTGCAGTGATCAAAATGGTTATTGCTTCTAGGAATGAACAGACACTCAAATCAATTAGTAATTATGCAGTTTATAGCTTACCTAAATATAATTTTACTTTATTGAAAATGTGGTGTCTGATGAAAGGTTCTATAGTAATCTGTTGATACATTAAAAATTACCCTAAAATTGAGTGGCTTAAAACAACAACATTTCCTGTCTCATAGTTTTCTGTAGGTCAGGAAGTCAGGAGCAGCTTAGCTGGGTGGTTCTGGCTCAGTTTCTCTGGTAATTATATCAAATGTCAGCCAGTACTGCAGTCAGTTGAAGACTTGACTGAGAGTGGGAGGCTCTGCTTTCCAGATGACTCACTCACGGTGGCTGTTGGCAGGAGGCCTCAGTACCTCACCAGTTGGTCTTCATAAAGGAGTGCTGGAATGTTCCCTCATGACATGACAGCTGGCTTCTCCCAGAGTGAATGAATAATCAAGGGAGACGGCAAGAAGGAAGTCACAGTACGTTTTATGATCTAGTCTTAATGTTCACACACCATTACTTCTACTTTTTTCTGTTTGTTCGAAGCAAGTCACTAAGTCCATCCCACAGTCAAGGAGAGGAGAATTAGGCTCTACCTCTTGAAGGGAGGAGTATTAAGAATTTGTGGGCATAGTTTGAAATGATCACAGGCTTGTTTTGCCTGATTATCTGCTTCCTATGGTTGGAGGTAGTATAGCTTAGTAGTTAAGAACATGGACTCTGAAGGCTGACTGCCTGGGTTTGATTCTGGTTTTCTAACAGTTACACATTGTGTAATTTAGCACAAGTTATTTACCTTCTCTGGACCTCAGTTCCCTCATCTATACAAGGAGGAAAGTAATAGCACCTACCTCATAGGAGTGGTGTGTGAGAAGTAAATGAGTTAATATAAGTAAAGGATGTAGAACTGTGGCTCATTCATAGAATGTTCTCAATTAGTAATAGACTATAGTATTTTTGTAGTTTGAGCAGCAATATAGCCTAATTTGTTTCTCCCCTTGTGTGTGTGTGTGTGTGTGTGTGTGTGTGTGTGTGTGTGTGTGCGCGCTAAAGAACTGCTTGGTCTAACAGATACCACCTAATATATAGAGTTTCTGGTCACCTTGGCAAGTCCTTCAGGAATACATGGATACGTGGGAGGAGCAAAGTGAACTGGAGGCTCTCAGTGTGGTAGGGTAGACCTGTAGTAGGGTAGACTTTGAGGGCTTTCGTTTCATGACACACCATGAAGAAAGTGTATCCCTCTCCACTCTGAAACTTAACTTAGAAAGGGCTTTCTCCTAACTTTACAGGAACCTGCTCTGGGATGTGTGATGTCTCTGTTCGTTATTCTTAGCATTCGTTCACATATTCAGCCCATAAATATTTATTAAATTTCTTTGGAGTTCAAAGCAAAGTGATCCTTCATAGCGTTTTATCTACTGTGAAGAGTCAATTAAAATACATATTTCCTAGCTGTCTGGAATTTATCTCCTTTCATACAATGTTTCATCTCAGATCTGTGGTGGATTTGCTTGATGAGAGTATGATACTTATGGCTGGAGTTTTTTTTTTTTTTAAATAGTGTGTGTGGGGCAATCACAAACTTAACAGTTTTAAAGAAAAATGATTTATTAAAGGGCAAGCAACTATTTAGGGAAGTTAAATACCCCAGTAAATACTGCATTTATATCCAGTAGATCTTGACCTGGCATTGAGAGCCACATTCTTGTCTTCAAAAAGATGTTTTTAAAAGACATTCATGAATACCACATGTCAAAATTGCAAAATAAAGCTTTTTTTTTTTTGTGGACATAAAATACTAGTCATTTCTTTTCTTTTATTTTTTTTGAGATATGAACTGTTTCATAGATGATTCAGAAAATTGTTAACCAGAAGGAATTGTTCCATCAAATTTCCACCATCTTCTTTCTTTATTGATGTTATTGGTCTTCGTGGCTGCAAAGTATAATTGAAATAGCTTCTTTTAAAAAGTGTTACCTAGTCCTGCACTCTGATATACTTTGACCTCAAGTTCACCCAAATTCCTTTCAGATTTGGGTTATTTTCTCAACTGTGATAGAAAGAGTATATAAGTAAGATTGCATTTGGGTATACATGCCAGAATTCTGACTGCTGTGCTTTAACCAAATAGGGTTTGTTTTTTTCCCCATATAACAAGAAGTCTGTCTTTCTGTTCTACCATGTGACTTCTGTCTTGGTGCATGTGGTCCCATAGCTATAAGACGGCTATGATGAGTTATGTAGTGCCATATCACATTCCAGGCAGAAAGTGACAGCACAGCAAGGCTTCCCAGAACATTTCAGTTTATTTTTTCATTAGTCAGAACTGTGCCACATGGCTTCCTGCAGTTCTAAGGGATTCCAAGGTAGCTAGTATTTTAGCAGGGTATACTGCTACCCCAGATAAGTGCTCTGTTATCGAGGAAGAGAGGGAGAATGCACAGTGAATGAGGAACTAGTAGTGGCTGCCAAAGGGTTTCGATGGTTGCTGAAGTCTCCCTCCAATAGAGCAATCCATGAGTCCATCCACTTGCAACAGAATATGGTGATATTATAGTACTTGATGTGAATAATCTGCTTTATATTTTTTAAGTTGGATTTGAGAAGCAAAAACATCTATTGGTTTACCCTTGAGTAATACACATGATTGTAAATTGGAGTGTCGTTAGGTAATATGCATGGTCATAAATCTCACTAATGACCTTGTACATGATCCTCTCCTCCCAGCAAAGTCTTCCTTAGAATAGAGAGTACTTGAATAAATAAACTCTTACAAAAGCTGTTTGCACTGTAGATTTCTGATTACATGTGATTTTTTTTTTGCTAAAATGATTGTAAATCAGCTGTGTGTGAAAACAATTATGTATTATTTTGATTGAAATTGTACCCATTTTTAACAGAATTTGTAATATGGTAGCTGGTAAATAAAGCTGTGGTAATTTTTTTAAGTGAAAAGACCTTATTTTCTAAAGTAACCTTATTTCTGTGTAAAAGTAACACATGCATATTGTAAAAAAAATTCAGCTGTTACTGAAAGACATAAAAAAGACAGTAATCTAACTACCCAGAAATAATTATTGTTACCGTTTTGGTATACATTTCTATGCATACAAAGTATTTGTATTTTGGGACAATGTATTTTAGAATTTAGGTAATATATTTTGGAATTATTTTGAACATAGTTCAGCATGAATAAGTATATTAACTGACATACTGCTTGACATAACAGTTTTGGAAAACTTTGGATGAATAACTCCATTTCAGCCTTCAAAAGGTAAATAAAAGTTACTATTTAGTTTTCAATATTCATAGCTGAAAATTTTTAAAGTAGTATCTCTGGAAAAGTTTGACAATAAATTCTTACTGATTTTGATTTATCTTCTAACAAGAAATAAAAGTTTTTGCTCTGAGCCTAGGATTTCCTTATTCTTCCTTGAGTCCGTTTATTTATTTTGGGGGCTCACAATTGAAATCAGAATAATATAATAGCGGAGAATTGATATGAAAATCGAATTTTTTTTTATAATGACCATTTAAAGTTCTCTGTAGGTTTGGGTCTTTTTGTACCTGAGCATTCATTTGTCTGTCATTTTCAAGCTGCAGATATATTCCACCTCTCTAGTTAAATTTAGCTGAGGAATTGTTAGGTTCAGGTTATAATTGCTCTTTTTCTTCTCTTCACTTTCCCAGCCTCTGCAGTTCTTTGACAAGCTTCACTCCTCCTGCGAGCAGTGTTTTCAGTGTGTGTCTTATGCGCTGTCGACAGGCTCTTTCCATGTTCTGCTGGCCTCCTACTCAGTGAGTGCCACCGCCGCCTCCACCCCCGCAATTAGTGCAGGGATGGAATAGAGCTGGGCAAAGTCATTGTATTTTTAACATCTATTTTATGAACAGTCCTCAATAGACCCTTTCTTTTATCCTTCTTAGATCTCTTGCCTACAATAAGAGTCAAGTTACCCCCAAATGGTTTTCGGTGCCTTGATTACTGGCTCAAGGTTCAGTAGTTAGGCTTTCCTACAAGTCTGGGTAACAGAGAAAGTGAAAATACTATGTTTTCCTTTTTACACCACTTTAACATTATTTATTGGACAAATAACATTATAAATATAACAGTGGAATTCATTTAATGAAAAGGAAAGAATGTCCCCAAGTTCTGCAGTTCTAGTCAACGGTTTTGTTTTTCTGTTTTCTTCCAGGTCTGGTCTATATGCATATGCAGTTTTTACATTGTTATAATCAGAGTGGCTATCATTTGATTTCTAAGTTGTTTCCTTTAATTATTTTTCCATTTTGTTACATAATCTCTATAGTGATACTCAAATGAGTTCATTTTTCGAATAGGTAATTCATTCCCAAGTTATAAAATTCAAAATATATAAAGGTACACAGCAAAAGCTCTTTCTCACCCTGGTTCTCCAGCTGTCTTATTCCTTTCCCCTTTTCCCAGAGCCTAACTGTTTTCCCTGGTTTCTTATGACGTAACTATACATATATACTTTTCTTTGATTCTTTCTCTCTATTTACGAGGTTTCAGAATAATGTATTGGTTTCCCAGAATCCTCTAAAGAAGACCAGTAAACGTTTGTAGGTGTTTTTCCCTGTATAAAATATTTTTTTACTGTGCTTTAAAAAGGTTCAGCATGTGCTGTTAACTCAGGCAGCAGTGCTTCTCATCAGTCTGACATCTCTCACCATGTCAAACGGGCTTCAGCTAATAATACTTCATTAAATCCAAACGGAAAAAATGGTTTCAGTTTTGAAGGAAAAAATCCAATTCTGAGAACTGTTAACATTATAACATGATTATAATTTAAATCAAAGTGAGGGCTAGTATTTCATGTTAACTTTATAATACTCATCTTCTCATACAAAACCAAAAACAAGATTTTCCTAATTCAGCAGGTACTGATACGGATAGACACTGCGTGCTTACTCTGGCACTCGTGCTCCGCGCGCGCTCTCTCCCTCTCTCCCTCTCTTTCTCCCGTTCTCCCTCCCCCAAAACAACAAAAATCAGATCACGTCAAAGGGGGGACAGTGAAGATTTTTGCTTCTTATCTTATCATGAACATCATGAATTTTAATGTATTTGATGTGATTCAGTCCATTGTAGCTCTTCTTTTTAATGCTCAAATTGGCCATCTTTGGTCAGTGGGAGCATCTTTAGGTTGTCTTCAAAGTCCTTTTTGACAGGACCCCAGTCATCTTTGAGAATTTCCTTGCTGTCTAACATGATAAGATGTTTCAGACCCATTTTGTATTCACTGATATTTTTAAATTGATATAAAATATCTCATTGAATCAGATGTAAAGTCATGCCTTCCTTAGTGGAGAATGTTTAGATTGTTCCCATTTAAAAATATTGTTAATAATTTTCAATCAATATCTCTGTTGGTAGACTTTTTAGGCTTTGGTTTATGCCCTTTGTGTACCTTTCACATGTAATTACTAATTTAAAGAGTATGAATATTCTTTTAACTCTTAAAAATATTGCCAATTTAATCGCAAAATGATTGTGCCCATTTGCAAAATATGAGTATGGTGTTTTTAAACATAATGCCAACATTTGGGTATTATGATTAATTTTTTATATTCAGTTAATCATCAAATCATAGGTGCTCTTGTTTTATTGCATTTTTGCTAATTATGAAATTGAATATAATTCCATATGTTTGTTTATGAATTAAGTTCATTTTTATATGAATTATCTATGCCCTTTGCTTATTTGCCTGTTAAGGTCTTGATTTTTTTTTTTTTAAGGTCTTGATTTTTTTAAAAAACAAAACATTTGTGTTCTTTATGTATTTTGAATGTTAACTTTCATCATTTTGGTTGCAAATAATTTAATTCTGTTTTAGTTATGTATTGACCAATATTTAACCTTCTTTGAGAGACCACCAACTTTTAAACATAAATATTAATTTGTTGTATTCAACTATCTGTGTAAGCTTGGCAAGTCACTTTACCTATCCAGACTTCACTTTCCTCATCTATCAAGTATTGGGTTGAAGGTGACCTGTCAGATCCTTTCTAACTCTGACAGCCAAGATTCTCTTAGGTAAAGATCACCATACTTAAATAGCCCTTGCAGTTCCTGCTCTTTTAAATAAAGAATTTTTACCAAGGGAACCTTTCACAACCTTCTGGTCAAGTTAAACTTCATCTTCAATTTTCCTTCCCTGCCCACATCGTTTGGTAGAGCTCTGAGAAAGAAGATGGTTTGGTAAAGTGCGTTTTTTGGTTTGCTCCAGTGAAATCCTGTGATTGTTGTTTTTTATTTTCAAGTCATGGAGAATGACTACTCTCTCAGCCTTACATTATTAGATCTTAAGTTATTTCAAGTAAGTGACCATTAGATCGTGTTCAGCCTTTTGAAAAAGTTTTACAGAAAAGAATTTTCAGAAGTATATTGAGGGAAAATTTAATAAGGTTTTAAAATAGAGATACTAATGTTTTTTTATCCAGTATCCAGGGTACTTACATTAGGTTGGTGCAAAAATAATTGCGGTTAAAAGGTTAAAAATAATTGCAAAAATCACAATTACTTTTGCACCAACGTAATAGATTGTTAACATAAGTTAGCAAAAAGTGACTATAAATTTGAGTTCAACTATCAATTTTATTTGGTCCTTACAGTTTTACTAAATCTTTTTTTTTTCCTTAAGAAAAGTTTATGATGTAGTCTTGCTGGTGAAATATATATTGAATCATCCATATTGCAAGGCTGCAATTAGAGTCCTGGACTAAAACACCTGGAGGTCTGGGAACAATAAAAATAATCTGTTGGGAATTTGCTGTTGGAATGCTAAGTGTAATACACAGATTTGAGTGAGTTTCCAGGACTTATAATTGACTCTTGTCCTTAGAGAATAGTTTCTAATATTTTTATGCTTTCGTCTTTTTCAAAATGCGACGCCCTTTTATGTTATCTTCAGAAAGGTTGGAAATACGTCATTTTTTTCATGTCTATATTTTGCTCCCATTCAGAAATTAGACTTTCAGTAACTTTATTTTTAAAAAGTGGAGGCCCCAAAAGTAAACAAACAAACTAAAAGCCGTTGGATATTTGATGAAGCCCTCAAAAAGCCTGTTCCCTGCAGAGGCCTGTGGGCCCTCCATTGAAGCCAGTTTATTGTTACTTTCACATGTAAGAACCTCAATTAAGTTTAAGAGCAAGCTGTTAGTGGCAGACACTTTGACAGCTGGCCATCTGAAACAGAGGAAACAGTAAAAAACAAACCAACCAAACAAGAAAATTGTATAAAGGACATCTAGTAAACCAGACACTACTACAATAGTCAAAGCCACCCAATATATATAGAGAGACATGGCTCAAAAAACCAAACACCGGCTCTGTATATTTCATGTACACTGAATTATACAATAGTATTGTTTTCTCTCATATTGGTCATTAACAAGCTCAGGGCCAAGTTTGTGGTCTGCCCCAAACCATTGCACAGGCTTTCTGTGCATCTCCCATGTCTTCCCGAAAATAAGGCCAGTTCTTATATTAATTTTTGCTCCAAAAGACACATTAGGGCTTATGTTCAGGGGATGTCATCCTGAAAAATCAGCTAGGGCTTATTTTCTGGTTAGGTTTTATTTTCGGGGAAACACGGTATTTAGGTATTAATTTCTCCCATGGTTTCAAGATTTTCTTTCTACCTTTACTTTCCCTATGCCTAGTTCCTACCTTATATTTTTATTATGTATTGCAGTGTTTTTCCAGCTTTTTTCAAGTTCCCCTAATGTCTATAAAGAAGTGTGGTTTCACCCCAGGGGGTTGAGAGTAAAGGCCAGCCATAATGTGAAACATTTTTGAAGTCCCCTTTTTTAATGTTTTAATGTAAAAATGGATTTTCCCAAAAAGTTTCAGGGAAAATCCACGAACATGCACTATGTATAAGTCCTGTGGCAAGTAGGATTGCTTGTGTAGGGTAAAATTCCAATGAAAAATACCTTAGATTGTTCATATAACATGATACAACTTAGTGTTGACTCTCGGTAAGTTCAGCACAGCCACTTTTCCCTCCAGTGTTGAAAGTGTTTATTTACTCTTCCTTCATTTGAATACCAGATGAAATAGTTGGCTTGCATTTAGGGCCTACTCATATGTTGAGTGAATATTATATTATCTTTGAAGAGTAAAAATCACAGTCAGTGTGGTGAACGGCCAGGAGACCTAAGATCACCACTCCCACTGGTGCGTACATTCACCCTGAAGTGCTGGGTGGAGTTGCCCACACTATTATTTTTCTGTCTTATTTTATTTTGGCTGTGTTTATACACTTGAGTTTGAGTGAGTTGACTGCTAGCAGGACATCACTGGATTGGTCCTTGATGCACATCTTTGGGGTTTGCATGCCCCAGTTTGAGAAGCACCTCTGTATTTAAAGTTTTGTCACATGAAGGTAAAGACTTCATTCCAAGTGCATGTTTCTTCCCAATGCTAGACACATGAAGGATCATTGTACTTGATTTCTTGTGTTTCTCCCTTTATATCCATTTCAACTAGGTTAAAAAAAAAAGCATGAATGCACTTAGTAACACTATTCTTTTAGCACAAAGAAAATACAATGTCCTCTTACAGTTTAGTACATCTTTTAGAAATGCCAACCTCAGATAAGTATAAGAACTTACCGTATAAATGCCATAATTTTGCTATTGATTTCAGTGTAGGACACAAATTTATTTTGTCAGAGTTCAGTAAAGTAAGTGTGGTTATGTAAAATATATTGAAAATTTTTTTTCTTGGCAGGGGGTGGAGGGGCATGTCAGGTGCTGCAACCTGAAGAGGCGTGTTCAATTTTCTATGTTCTGGAAAAAAACAAGAAAAGAGAATTGCTCTTCTGTCTGTCTTTTTTTCCTCCCTCTTTCCTCCCTCCTTTTTCTTTCCTTCTTTCCTTCCTTCCTTCCTTCCTTCCTTCCTTCCTTCCTTCCTTCCTTCCTTCCTTCCTTCCTTCCTTCCTTTTTTTAAGTCGGTCATTTTATTCCTTGAATCCCATACTCCAACTCTTCTCATTTTGGCCAGAAATATTTTCTGTTTCCTTGAGATTAGCTTGTATTCTAAAAGAAAATATTTAAGAAAATTCCTGTTTAGAACTGCAATTAGTTCAATTTCAGAATTTTTGCTGGTTCCAAATGTTTAATTTCTTCTTAAGAATAATTATTTGTATTAATTTAGAAATTATAATTCACATTTTTTTATAAGGAGTTCAAGCAATGTGGAAAAGTACAAATAGTAAAGTTTTTAAATGATTCCAAATTCTACCAGTAGAATTAATCCACATTGATATTAGATAAACATCATTCAGAGTATTCCTTTCACATCTATATTAATATAAGGAAGGAAAAGTATATGGATGGAAGAATCAAGATCTATTGCTCATACTATAAATGCTATTTTTCATTAAAATCATTGTTTATCAAAAATAAATTAATTATAAAACTTTTTTAACATGAGATATATATTATGTACCAAAAATTCCCTTAAGTTGAACAGAAAGATTTTGAAATTTTTAGATTAGAATTATTTTTGCTGGTTTAGAATTATGTTTAGCTATATATCAGTTTTAGGCAATATCTTTAATTCTGTAAAGGAAATTAGTATTGGCACTTCTCCTTACATCTCTTCCCTGACTCCCATTTTTAAATCATTAATTATTATTGTGGTTTATAAGCATTTACACTATGTTCTATGACCATGACTACCATAATTGTTAAATCTTAATGTTATATTTGAATGGATTTGTTGCCTACTGCGGGCCCTCTTACCATAACTTCTCCATTCTTGAGTTTTTTATTTTGATTTATCTCTTGTTTGTCTGAATTTCTGAGAGCATGTGTATTTCAAGAAGGTTGGTCGTATAGGGATTATGTGACAAATTCTTTCATATTTAGTGATGTTTACCTTTTGCCATTACACTAGAATGACATCTTGGCTGGGTATAATATTCTTGAACATACTTTCTTTCCCTCAGACCTTTGTAGTGTTGCTTCATTGTCTTCTGACATTGGATGTTGCTGTGGAGAAATCTGAAGCCAGGCTGATTTTCTTACCACTTTGTAGGTAACTTGCTTTTTTTGTCTGGATCCATGAAGTATTATTTTTGTAACCAAAATATTTCTCAGCTTTACTCATTCACTATCAGTTGTCGTTTTCTGGAATACAATGTATTCTTTCAGTACAAATTAGTTCTTTCATTTCTTGGATTATACCGTTGAGTACATTTTCTATTCCATCTATTGGGTTCTCTACTTTGGGGATAACAATTATCCCTGTATTGGACTGTCTTTGTTTTCCATAATTATTATCTTCCTTCCAGTTGCTTTAGTCTTTGACTTTTCTCTTAGATGCAGTGCATGCTTTATTTTTGTTTTTCTGTCTTGCATTATGTTTGTATGGTTGCCATTCCTTTTCATCTTGCTAAAGTGTGAGCAGCTTTGTCAAGCCATTTTATTTGTTCTGATATAGATGTTACTGAATTCTTCCTAACTGCATTTCCACAATATTTAAGATTTAATTGTTTTCCTCTCTGAGCTACAGTTTTAGGATTGGAGTTTCCTGTTTTATATATTTTTCTGTACACTGAGGATGGGAGTGTAGGGCTTCAGAGAGTGTATAGATATCAAAATATAAAGCCTCAGTAATTAAAACAATGAATATATGTGTTGATACGGAAGGATCTTCAGGATATTTTTTTAATGAAAGAAAAGCAGGCTGTGGAACAAGGTGCAAAAAATGCTCCCACTGTGTAAAAATGTTTTTTTAAAAATGTGTAAATGTATCTATATACATTCACTTACATATTTGTTATTACATACCTAAAATATATCTCTGGAATGATAGACAGGAATTAATAATTGGTTACCTGTGGGAAAGGCACCTGAGTGGTAGTAGGATGGGATTGGGAGGGAGACTTCTCTGAATACCTTTTTATACTTTTTAAATTTTAAACAATGTGAATGAGTTACTTATTTAAAACACAGGCACTCTTCCTTCTTTTCTGAGATTTAATTGCTCCATCCTGGATTCCTCAACCCTATAGAAATAATATCCCATTCCTACAGGGAACTTGGTACCAGCACTGCAACGCACTGTGGGTCCCGAAAGGCTTGGCATCGATGAGGTGGCTCCCAGTTAGTCACCTCCCCCCACGTCCCCATCATTTTCCAGCCTCATTTCCACTGCCGTCAGAAATGTATGTTTCTCTCCAAATCTGAGCCTGTTAGTGAAAATTCTCAGGATTTTATTGATTCACCCACATCACTTTTGGGGGGTGGGGACAGAGTAGGAGGTATGCAGTCGTCTTTCCTTTCTCAGTTAACACTTTAAAGAAATGTATGGCATAAATTTGTACCCCATTCCTGTTTGGTTGCTGCTCGTGATTTTTGTTGTTATTGAATGTTGTTACTTTTATTTCAGTGCATCTGGTATTTGGGTAGGGAGATTCTGATTTCACTTGCCATCATTTAGCTTAATTTCTGGCACCAGTTTTTTGTCTCCTGCCTTGCTTTGGTCAAGTCTCCATTACCCATGTATGCCTTAATGGTTGGCTCCTTCCCTAGTTATGGGCTCCATCAGAACACTGTCCTACTCGGCTCCAACCTGTGTTGCCTCGCCCTACCTAACTTGCAGCCTGGTCTTTGTCACAGGTAGCCAATCTCCCAAGCCCACTAACCTGGCCCATCTGAGGGCTGCACTGGGCAGACTGGATTTCCAATGCTGCCCAGCTTTGCAGGGCTCAGCTGTTTTGGGAGTCCTCAGAACACCCTGCTTCTGGGGAAATGAGAAACCGATTGCCAGATCCCCTTTGTACAGCTTCCCTCACCCACACATGCCTATATTTCTTTTATCTGCTTATGTTTTGCTTCAAAAGTTCATTGCCCTTTCAACATAAATTCTCATAATTATTTCTCAAGTTATAACCTTCCTTTGCCAAAGATTTACAATGCTGGCAGATACCTTTCTGAAACCAAGAAGCAATTATGCCATTCCCTGTGTACAAATGTTTAGTAACATCGAATCACCTTCAAGAAAAAGTCCTAAAAATAAGAACGATCCTAAAGCAAATCATTTACACTCTGAGAGTAAGTTCATGAGGGCAGGGACACTGTCGTATCCCCAGGATGGAGAATAATACCCGGCACAAAGCAGGTACTTCAAACATATTTTTGAATTAAATTACTAAATAATAGATGCCTAGTGAATCTCTTTTGAATGACTTTTGATCTAGTGATAGCTTACTGATAAGATTGCAGAATCTCTTTCTGTCATCTGAAAATCACCCATTTAAGTAATAAACAACAAAAAATCTGCAGTTTATGTAGTTTTAACATGCAATGTCATTGTGTTCAAATAAGGGGTAAACTGGCATAATAAGTGCAAACAGTAGAATTGACTGCAAGAAGTCTAGAGAAGAAAGAGGATCTGATGTGTCTTATCGATCTATACTCTTCATTTCACAAGGATTTGTGGTAACATACACAAAATACAATAATTTACTATGGTTCACATTTGGATTGAAACTTTCTGACTACCAAGTTGAAAAGGACAACTGAGTTACATAATTCCTTTCATTGGAAAAGAATAAATATTTCTTAGCATTAAATTCTAAAACAGATTTCCCACTTGGGGCTTTTTATATAACAAGCATTCAGTGATAGGTCGGATATTATACTCCATACCATTTCGACAGCAAATAAGGTAATAAGTTTTTTTAACAGTAAATGAAATGTACCTGATAATAACAATAAACCAAAGTCAGTGACGTCGGTTCTGCTCAGAGCTAAAGTAATATGGTCCGTCTAGGTGGCCTTCTTTTGCTGTCTGGCTTGACTCCAAGGATAAACTTGGAGTTCCTGGCCTTCAGATGGTCTTGCTTATATAAAGGTCCGTTTTTTCTGCTGGCCTTTTGATTGGTCCAGTAGAGCGAGCATTTTGAGCATTTTGTCTGGTTAGGGTCTGAGCTGCTGTTTACTGGGTAGGTTCATAGCCATAGAAACTAAGTGAGAGTTGATATGAATGGCATCATTTCAGGAAAACTCAGTGGCCTAACTAGGTAGGTTCCCTGGATGGGGAACACAGGAGCACCTGCAGGCACAGCCAGCAGCATCTCTGCATCTGCATCAAATTAGAAAGCTTTCATCGGCTTTTTATTCTCTAACTTATTAAAATGTAAATTTACTGGCTTCTTATTCCCTAACTTATTAAGATTAAAATTTACCGTGGAGGATGTACTAAAGCAGCAGGCTTATATACTGCTGGTAGGAGTGTATGTTGATACAAACTTTCTGGAAAGCAGTTTGGCAACATATGAGTATATCAGGAGCCTTCAAGGCATTCATGTCATTTGTCCTAGTATCTACTTCTTGGAACTGTCCCAAGGAAATCATCCTTTAAAAAAAAACCTAAGCCTCACAAAAAGTGTTATTTCTAATACTTCATTACTTCATTTATAGTATCCAGAAATTGGAGCAAATTAAATGTCTCTCAGAAGGAGACTAGGTAGATAACTATTTTCCACTCAAAGGAATATTGTGGCTCAAGTTAAAATATTTTGAAGACTATGTTTTAAGGTAGAAAATTTCTTTAAAATGTTAAGCAAGAAAAGCAAAATACAAAGAGTTTAAACAATAGAAGTTGAACTGTATTTAAAAATGTACTAAAGGATTAATATCATTAAAATGTCCCTACTGCCCAGAGTAATCTACAGATTCAGAGCAATCCTTATCAAAATACCAATGGTATTCTTCTCAGAACTAGAATAATCCTAAAAATTATATGGAACCACGGAAGACCCTGAATATACAAAGCAATCTTGAGAAAAAACAAAGAGGTATATCACACTCCCTGATTTCAAACTATACTACAAGGCTATAATAAGTAACACAGTGTGGTACTGGCACAGAAACAGACACAGATCAACAGAACAGAACAGAGAGCCCAGAAATAAACCCGCACTTGTATGGTCAATTAATCTATGACAAAGAAAGCAAGAATATACAATGGGGAAATGAGTGTCTTCAATAAGTGGTACTGGAAAAACTGGACAAATACATGCAAAAAAACCAGAAACTGGATCACTCTCTTATACCATATACAAAAATAAACTCAAATGGATTAAAGACTTAAGTATAAGACCTCACACCATAATAAGTTGTAGAAGAAAATACAGGTAGTAAACTCTGATGTCAGTTTTAATAATATCTTTCTGGATACGTCTCTTTGGGCAAGGGAAACAAAAGCAAAAATAAACAAATGGGACTACATCAAACTAAAAAGCTCTGCACAGCAAAAGAAACCAACAAAAAGACAACCTACTACATGGGAGAAGATATTCGCAAATGATACATCCTTTAAGGGGTTAATATCCAAACTAAGGAACTCATACAACTCAACGTCAGAAAAACAAACAGTCCAGTTAAAAAATGGGCAGAAGGCATAAATATTTCTGCAGAGAAGACATACAGACGGCCAATAGACATGAAAAGATGCTCAATATCACTAATAATCAGGGAGATGCAAATCAAAACCACAATGAGATACTACTTCACACCTGTCAGAATGACTTGTCAAAAAGTCAATAAATAAAGGTTGTGGAAAAAAGAACCCTTGTGTACTGTTGGTAGGATTGTAAATTGGTGCAGCCAGTATAGAAAACAGTATGGAGATTCTTTGAAAAATTAAAAATAGAACTACCATACAACCCAGTAATTCAACTTCTGGGTATTTATTCCAAAGAAAGTGAAAATATTAATTCAAAAAGATTATGGCATTATTTACAATAGCCAAGATATGGAAGCAACCTAGGAGTTCATCGATAGATGAATGGATAAAGAAGATGTAGTACATGTATATAATGGAATATTACTCATCAGTAAAAACGAGTGAAATCTTGCCATTTGTGACATGGATAGTCCTAGAGGCTATTATGCTAAGCAAAATAAGTCAGAGAAAGACAAATACCACATGATTTCACTTGTAGGTGGAATTGAAAAAAAAATGAACAAACACACACAGACTCATAGAAACAACAAACTAATGGTTGCCAGAGAGGAGGGGGTGAGAGGATGGGTGAAAAATAAAAATGTACATAGAAAAGACTGGTGAGAAATACCAACCAAAAGAGGAAATCTTTGTTTTTGGTTACTAACACTTATTTTTAAGAAAAACAATCTTATTTTTGTTTAGCACTTTTGAAAATTAGAGGTATATAAATCTCCCTAGAAAAAGGAGCTTTATGGTTAGAGAAGAAACCTGTGTTCAGCCAAATTGCGATATTCATTCCTCAGATCCTCCCACATCCTTCTGTTTAAGGGGTTAATATCCAAACTTACCAAGCATTCTGATGCGGGCAGCAGAAAAAAGTGCTCCTGGATGAGGGTGTCTAAAATCCCAAATATTCAGTTACTATAAAGGCTGTGCCTCTATTACAAGAAACTCCATACCCATTAGCAGTCAGTCCTAGCTTCTCTTCTAACCTCCCAGCCCCAGGTAATTACTTTCTGTCTCGATAGTTTGCCTGGTATGGACTTTTAAATTGAATCATGCAGCTTGTGGTCTTTTGTCCCTGGCTTCTTTACTCAGCATAATATTTTCAGGGTTCATCAATACAGTAGTATGTATCAGTACTTCATTTCTTTTGATTTATTTTCCATTACTTTTTACTTTATTTCTAGTGTTCCCTTGTGTCGATAACACCACATTTTATTTATCCAGTCAGTTGGACATTTTGTATTTCTCTTTTGGGTAATATGAATACCACTATGAACGTTCACGTACAAGTTTTTGTGTGACATATGTTTTCATTTCTCTTGGAGATAGATATACCGTGTTTCCCCGAAAATAAGACCTGGCTGGACAATCAGCTCTAATGCATCTTTTGGAGCAAAAATTAGTATAAGACCGGGTTTTATCTAACATAATATAACTGGGTCTTATATTAAGTTTTGCTCCAAAAGATGCATTAGAGCTGATTGTCTGACCAGGTCTTATTTTCGGGGAAACACGGTAGATATATACCGGGAATGCCAAAAAAATGTACACAAGTGGACACTTTGGTCAATGTTGCTCAAGCAGTAGTTCGCCGTAATCAAGTGTATGGATACTGATGGTAACCGCTTTGAGCACCTCTTGTAAATGCAGAGGTCAAACGTGACTTGTATTCATCTTTTGTTATCGGTATATATTGAGTATTACAATTTTAAGTATTTTCCTTTCTTAAAATGTGTATACATTTTTTTGACACCCTCTGTATATATCTAGGAGTAGAATTGCTGGATCATATGGTAATTCTGTACTTAACATTTTGAGGCACTGCCAGATTTTTCCAGAGAGGCTGCACCATTTTAAAATCCCATCAGCAGTGTATGAGGGTTCCAGTACCATCACATCCTCATTAGCAGTTGTTATTGATTTTGATTATAGCCATCCAATGGTTGTGAAGGATGTATTGTTAAGGTTTTGATTTGCATTTCCCTGATGACTCATTGATGTTGAGCATCTTTTCATGAGCTTTTTGACCATTTGCCTATCTTTTCTGGAATCTTTTGAAATCTCTGTTCAAATCCTTTGCCCATTTTTAAATTGGGTTATTTGTCTTTTTGCTTGTTAACTTGTAAGTATTCTTTATATATTTTGGACATAAGTTCTTTATTGTATATGATTAGCAGATATTTTCTCCTTATGTTGGTTGTCTTTTCACTTTCTTGATGGTGTCCTTTGAAGCACATAAGTTTAATTTTGATGAAGTCCAGTTTATTTATATTTTCTTGTGCTTTTAGTATCACATCTAATAAACCATTGCCTAATCCAAGGTCACAAAGATTTACATCTATGTTTTCTTCCAAGAATTTTATAGTTTTAACTCTTACATTTAGGACTTTCATCCATTTTGAGTTAATTTTTGTATATGGTGTGAGGAAGTGTTCTAACTCCATTCTTTTGCATGTGGCTATCCAATTGTCTCAGCACCATTTGTTGAAAAGACAGGTATTTTTCCATTGAATTGTCTTAGCACCCTTGTTGAAAATCATGTAACTATAAACGTGAGAGTATATTCTGGCTTGCAACTCTATTTCATTGACCTATATGTCCATTTATATTTGTCTTTCATTCATTCTACATAGATTTACTGAGCATCTTTATATGCTAAGCATTGCTTGACATGCCCATGTTACTTGCTTTTGGGAACAAAACCATCCCCTCGTGAAGCTCAAATCTTCTTTAAGAAACTCATTCTAACAGGATAGAGCATCTCTTTTTCTTAATGAGATACAAAGTGATTACCTTTTATAGCCAAACCTGTAGAGGCTATTTATCTCTGTCTGATTTGTACATGGTCTTTTGGCAAGTTGTAGTTTGTCCAACTATAAATGTTTAGAACTCTGAGTGCAATTCTTTTTTCTTTTCTTGATAACACCGGCAACCTAGGTGTTATTAGCACCCCGCTCTAACCAACTGAGCTAACCGGTAACCCCCAAAAGTACTTTTTTTTAAGGAGGGCACAGCTCTCAGTGGCCCATGTGGGGATCGAACCAGCAACCTTAGTGTTATTAGCACCACGCTCCAACCAACTGAGTAACTGGCCACCCCCGTGAGTGCATTCTTGAGGGCTTGGAAGAATAAAAATTGGTCTGGGATAGTCCAGTGAGTGTATTGAAAATGGTATTAGTTTTAAAGTGGAAGAAGGATCTGCGACTATGATGAGAGGTTCCTGGCAGGTGTGCAGGGGTCCACGTGCAATCTGAGAGGTCCAGGAAGTTGGTAAGTCTAGTTGCCAGCAGCAGTAAGGCCAGAGAGAAATGGGGGGGAGGAGCTGCTGGATCGAATACCCATAATTCTGTTTTCAGGTTTTATTTTAGTAACAGTCTTTTGCCAGTGTAAAGTTACAAAGAGAAAATGATGTTTACAGATCACGGCTTATTGTTGGGTGTAGGATGACCTAAAGGAGGCAAGGATTTTATATAATGGTGGTGGCATCTGGTCTCTAGGAAGAGTGTAGTTGTAGGAACTGAAAGGAAAGGCCAAAGAAATGTAAACTTAGCAGAACTTGATGATTATATGAAATAATTGGAGACGCTTCCAGTGTTGTAACTTGAGGACATTGGGAGGATAATTGTACCAATGTTTACTGTAATGAACAAGGTAAGAAGAAGTGGTTTACAAATATAATAAACTTTGATTTTGCTATGTTTATTGGCAAAAATCTTCATGTGGATTCTAAGATATAAACTTAACCGTTAGATAAGTATATCAAGTCTGGTATACAGGAGCTTCCACTTCCAACATTCATTAGACATATATCCAGTTGATTTCCCTTCTATAGGTGCCTATTCATTTCTGAAAACCCATATTATAAAATGAACTTCAGTGTCTAATTGTAAAGGTTAAGCAGTGGTTTTGTTTTCTCTACCTGTATGAGAAGTGTAAAAACATTTTACTTAGTCAGTGATTTTTGAAAGGTTTAGTTAAGAAGTGTACCTACATTCCATGGTTCGTTATTGCCATTGACAGTATTATTGTTTTGAGGGAGGAAGAAGTTTTTAATATTTACTGTATCAAAAAACGTAGTCTGTATAGCAATATAGATAACTTTCAGTTGCTCAATATGGTTTTGTGTCTAAACATTAAAAATTGCATGTTAGAAAATGTATTTCATGCTGAAACAGTATATTAGATTCATTTATCATCCTAAAATTTCTTTCAGGAATTGTTCCATCTTCTGTTGTCCTGACTTCTTTCCAGGTGATGTCAAGAGTTTTTCTAATATGGGCAGTAACACATAGTGTCAAAGAGGTAAGTGTTTGTATAGACTAAAATAATATCAGCACCAACAAATGCTAGTCAACTTTTCTTTCTCATGTGTTATAGCTAAAGATGGAACTCCATGTCACATTAATATAGCCCAGATAAAATTTATATTTACCGTAGGAATTGGGTTATTGGGGGAAACATATCCCAAACATGGTAGTGTTGTTGAAGACATGACTGATTAAATGAGAAGTCCTGCGATCTCAGTTCCCCTGGAGATTTGGATGGCATGGATGTGGTCTGCAACTCAGTTATTTTTTTCTGGTATCTTGTTTGTATCCCACACTAAACTGGACAACTGCATCCTTATAGTGGGACCATTTTGCGAATGGGGGACTTTAATTAGTTCCCAGAACAGTCCAATTTTTAGAGGACCAGGAGAAACAAACTTGTTTCTACCCAGCCCAGCAGGGTTAATGGAATTCCCAAATGTGCTGAGTCTGGAGGATCTGGGAGCCTGGGTAGTCCATACGCAGGCAGACCCAGGGATACTCCTTATAAGAACTGGGGGAAGAAAGCCATCATTGCCATGAGTGTGAATTCACAGCTAAGCTTTCGTTTTCTGGTTGGAGAAGGGCGTTGTTTTCCTGTATGTTTTTTGCTTTTTAAAAGTCATTTATTTCTGGCTAATGTCACCTTGAGGTAAAATATCTGTAGCCACCACAAGGATTCATTTCTCAGTTTTCCAGTCCCCATAACCTATCACCATCATTATTGGATTCTTTGGGGCTCATGAAATGCACTTATCCATTGGCATTATTCTGGTGTTTTCTGTGTCTTCTGTTCTTCCAAAATCTGTCAAAACATTCTGTCTTTTCGGCATTTATGTTGACAGTTTCATTTGTATTTCAATTAATGAAGTTTTGAAACTTTCTATTGTCATATGATATGTATACAGGAAAATGCACATAGCTGATGAGTTTTTAACCAAAGTTGATTAAGCTATTATTTTTGTTACATTCATATGGAAGTTGCAGATGCACAGGCTTTTTTTTAAGCTCTTTCCTTGAAGATGTCTGAACTTTCTATGCAGGAAGAATGTAAAATAATCACATGCTTCTTTTAGAGTGATCACATTTCTTAAAAAAAGAAAAAGTTTTTAAAAAGTGGGCAAGTAAATCCTAGTATACCATATTGCCCTTTGTTCTCACTTTTGTTTATGGAGTACGGAGAAGTTACTTTCGTTACACTATGTGACCTCTTCATTCATTTCAAGGTTCTTTCTACAAGTCATCATTTTAACCTATATTTCTTCCTCCCTTACTTTCATGTACACAGTATTTCCTTTTCCTTTTTAAAACAACTCATAGTTTTAACTTCCCAATAGTCTCAAGTGACCTATTTCTTTCTAATAGTAGCTCATTTACATTCTTAACTAGGTAATTATGTACTTTGAATAATTAAATGTTAGGTAAGTGAAGACAGAGTGCTGTCATCTGTGGAGGGTGTGATCGCTTTGCTGATACTGTCCAGGTGCTAATGCACCAGCTGATAGATTATTCATGGCCTCTGCGTCTCCTTCTCTCTTCTTTTTCAGGACCACTCCTCTGCTTATTGGCCTTTCTGGCAAACAGCGTAGCAAGTAAATCAAAAATGCTCCCAGGTCAAGTCAAGCAATTTTGTTAGCCACATTACTGTTAGCGACATTTGCCAGGATTTCCTGGGAGACCATTAAGAATGTTGGCTTTAAAAGCAATTGAATGTCTGTGTATTACAGGTACATGGACCGCCACTGTCCTCAGTAACTGCACTGCCAGACAAAAGGGTAGACTTGACATTTAGCAGGTGGTTTCAGATACAGTGTCATATTTCAGCTTTACAGTAATTTAAGTTATATACTTACTATATTTGCATATTCATAACTGTTCCTCTGTGACCAAACTTAACCAGTTTCTACTATCATTAACATTTCATTTTCTTAAGAATGTGGTACAGTAAATGTTACTGTCTTTCTGCCACCTCTTGGTGACACTTTTACATATACCCTACAGATGAGTTGACTTACTCCTTTCTCACGTGAGTAGGATTCAGTGTTTCCACTGTTCCATGATCACAGTTCTTTTCTCCTCTTTTCCCTTTTCTTTGAGCAGAACTCATTCATCACTTTGTTTATGGCAGCCCGCCCCAAGTCTGATCGCACTGAAAAGCCTGTTGCTGTGGCATCTCGGGAGCCCGTTGGCTGTCTGTCACCTATTCCTCAGTCCCTTCTCTTGGCCAAATGCTGTTTTCCTGCCTTGGAGTTTCATATTAGCTATAATTCAGTTTGTTCTCTTCAAAATTATACATGACTTCCCTGCCAAACTTCCATTCTTTTGTTTTTTCCTAAAACAGCTTTAAAATGTCTTTATTTTCCTTATATTCAGCTCTGTTTACTTCAGTAGTAGGAACCACATAACTAATGTGCAAGGATATTCACCTCAGAAATAACTGCTCAGTATAATATAGCTCACTGTCTCACAGTAATGTTCAAATTCTTCTCCCAGTAGTCTGCTTTCAGTTTCAGTTTCTTTTGACATCAAAGTTCTCTGTAAAGTGGACAAGAGCTCCTCATGTTCACAGCATTGCATTTGGATTTGGACTCTTGCTCTGCCCTCTCGGGGCAGCTCATCCTTTCTATGCTTATTCCCTTGTTTTCCTGTAATTGTACATTGTGTGCTAAGGTGTAGCCTATATACCTTTTAGTACTAGATACTACTCTTTTCATATTTGAGGTGTATTTCCTTTTAAGAGGCCCCCCCCCACACTTGTCAAGCTAATTCTCTACCCCACTGAATGCTACTCCCATAAATGTTGCCATGTACATTGTAGAACTAAAAGGTAATTAGATGATTTTCTTTTATGACATATAAGGAACCACCCATCAGCTGTTGTGATACCTTGATTGGCAAGATATCAAAGAAAAAAATTGTGGTCTCCATGTTCATAAGGTTTTTCTTGACCTAACGTAGCAAATAGCCTTCCCACTTTTCTCCTTTTAAAAAGAGACCATATATGTGACCAAAGTAAATCTCACAAAAACAGCAAGCTCAGGTGGGAGGTAGGGCCTGGGGGATACAGAAGGGAGTCAGCAATTCTAGCTGACCTCTTTCCTTTCCAATTTTCCCACCTGTCTCTCAGACCTGAACTGGCTCCTTCCCGTCCCTTACACTGGCTGGCCACTGCTGCCACCACATCGAGCCACCCGGGTCATTTGTTCTTTTCACCCTCTGTTGGGTCTGTTTTTTCTCTTCACATTAAAGTGAAACAAGATTGGCATTTTTCAAAGTGAACTGCAGTGGGAAATGCCACTTTCCATCCCTCACTACAATCCCCGCTTCAAAAACAGACAAGTTCATACTCTTCCTTGTGCAAAAGTAGCTAAGCTGAGCCCAGATTCCTGGACACACAAGTAGGCCACTGTCTCTTTTCGTGGCCCAGCCCTCTTTGAAAGAAGCCACCCCAAATCCTCTCCTGAGTTCTTAGTGTAAGATCAGATGTCCCCGGTCACCTCCATGGCCAGTAGTTGAGAAAGAAGTTGCTAAGCTCTCACTGTGGCTTTAGCCCAAGTGCAGTGAAACTGCCTACACTTTACTACGGGTAATTTGCGTAAATAGAACTGTACATGGAACGCTGAACCTGCTTTCTTTCTCACCCTTTGCCACCATTGGAGAAAGGGATGTTTTACCGCATTCCTCTGGAATGTTCTGTGAGTTCTGATTTCACTGGTCAGCCGTCTCCCACCTCTTTTTTGGCATGCTGCTGGGCTTTGTGACACTTAATCTGCCATTGTTGCCAACTTCTCAGCAAGATGCTTACAAAAAGCCTGTAATCAGTATTTTAAAAAGTTAGTAACCTCCACTTTTATCATTATACTGGTTTTTGTTTGCTTGCTACCTTATCGTTTACAGAGGGCTTTGTTAGAATATATCATGATCATTCACTCTTGACAACCATCCCTTGAGGTAGGTTGGAGCCTCTTCCATTTAGAGTTTGGAATATAGAGAGGCAAAGTGACTGTCACACGTCCAACAAATGGCAGAGTTGACTATCCCACCGCATCAGTTTCATTCTCACCCTTTAGAAATGTGATGTGAACACATCCTTATTTTCACGTGCTAACCATGCTTTCTCTATCTCGTATGGAGTTGGAAACCTCTGTCTGAAATCCAGAAACACTTTTCCTCTTCAACAGTTCTGTCATGCACATGCATATCAAGACATGATTCTCCAGTGAAGTCATTTACACATGAAACGTTCACGTCAGTTGTGGGCCCTGGATGCTTGTCTGCAACACTTGGCTCATTTGCTTCTGTTTTTTTAGTGCTCAGGTAGCTCTGTGATGAACCCCTCCAATGAACTGGCCTTTTACCATGAAAGTTCCAAAACTGTTTTTCATATTGGGGTGTATGGACTATCTGGAACATAATTACCCAGAAAGCTTATTAAAAATGCACATTCCAGGTCCCACCCCACACTTGGGAGTAGAGCCAGAGAATCACCATTGTTACTAAGCTTCTCAGATAGTGTTATGAATTCTAAGGTTTGAGAAATGCTCCAAGATGTTGTGCTCTTTTATTTGACTTTTTTCTTGATTTTACTTCACATTTCTACTGAATTTACTTGAATCCTAATCAAATCTCACCATCTCTTTTCCAAGTCCAAGAGCTATAATTTCATTTGTGAAGAATGAAAGCCTTAGAGTTACCTTGCTGCTAAGTAAAGGTACTATGTGTTATCTGGTGCCTTCTCCAAAATCCAGTGTCTGCTGAGCTGAGGCTCATGTGCACCTAAGAGGAAGCTTGAAAGGCCCGTTCCGAAGGCAGAGGAAGATCAGAAATCACAGCACTGAAGAAGCAAAACTAACTTTCATTTGTTCAATTTAAGAGAGAGTCGTAAGGAATCCAGCTGCTTCGCTTTGGGAGGGGGCTGCTGGGAAAGACTCCGTCCGGGGCATGTGCTTCACGCTGCCCGGCCAGCACCCCCGGCAGATTTAGGAGGTCATTTCCACCTGAGGAAATGCTGCGCAAACATCTCTCTTTCTGGGATTTCTCAAGAAGTGTCACCTTGCTTGGATAGTTTTATTCTTTTCTAGGTAATGTGAACGCAGTATTCTAGAACATGGAGGCTGACCATCCTCCCATGATCAACCCCTTATGCAAGGGATTGATAAGTGTTGGCTTTGACACCTACCCTGTGGCTTAGGGCAGAGCACTTCAACTTTCTGAGCCTTGTTTTTCTCATCTGTAAAATGGTAATACTAGTATCTGCCCTGCTTATGTCAGAACTTTTGTGAAGATTAGGTGAAAGGACTATCTGAAAACAGTATTTAGAAATCAAGGTCTTTAGCATGTAATTTTTTTGCCGAACAGCTTCTGAAATCCCTTACAAGCAGTTTCACTACAGAAGGAATGCTGCTTCCTTCATAGGTGGAACACAATTTTGTTTCTTCTTTTCCTCTTCTTTTTCACTCTTGTGGAAGCTAAAATATGAAGTAATATGCTGTCTCCCACACTCCAGTGCAATGCAACCAAAGCAGGTTTTTCTTGGCCGGGTCCTCCAGCTGGGTTCACCGTATGCCCATGCTCTTGCCACCTCTTGAGGTGCTTCTCTTGTTAGTTAGCCTCTTTCCTGTGGCTGCACACGCTTCTTTGTCCCTGATGGTTATCCGTGAACATGGCGTTTCGGTGAGGCAGGAAGGGTGTCTTATCCCCATCAATCAGATGAAGAGCTAAAGTTCTGTGCGTGGGGTACATCATCCCTCAGGTACCGTCTTGGACCAGAAGTCATGCTACTCTGTCTTCGAGCCCATTGCCCTTTCCACAGTGAATTCCATCTCAGTTAGCAGAGTCCATTGGGATGCATTCAGCATCGCTTGGCCCCCTCGAATGCTAAATGTCTAAAATTCCCCTCCCTATTCCATCTATTTCCTTACTTTCTATTTTAAATAGTTCTGTAGGTGGATTTGCATTACCTTCACTTTTAAAATTAGTACCTCTCCTAAAGGTAGAAAACCTCATCATTTGATTGTTAATCAGACACTGTCAAACTTTAGACAGCTCCTAGACAAATGCCACCGTACTTCAGTGTCACTTCCACACCTGTTAATAATGGACACTTAAAGGTAGTGTTACTTTTCTCATAGCATGATGATTCATTTTGCCAGTACCTATATTTAGCGTAGGTGATGTTGGCAAAATCAGATTATCTGTTTTTCTCTGTGTTTTCCTGTCTTTCCCTTTCCAACATTTTCTTGAGCTGTGTATAAAGATTTTATTTCAAAGTATCAAAAAACATTTAGATCCTTTCAGGTTCAGTGCAGGTTTACTTCTGACATCCCATGTTGTGTCTTGCTCCCATTGTCTTAATTCTTTTGTAGTCCTTGAAAAACTCCACTGGAACTCATTACTGTTCTTTGATAATAAAATCAGCTATGTTGAAAAACAATAAACATCTTAAACCATGCAAACCAACGTTACCACCACTTCCTGCAGAACATAGCCCCCTTTGTCAATTACTGGTCGACTAGGTTCCAAGCTCTACAAAATCAGGAAATTGGTTTCATTTGTCTTTCCTGCTAATCTTTTTCTTGTCTGGGCTCTCCTCCCTCTGGTGACCCTTCCCCTCATATACCCCTCATTGAAGCTTCTTAGGACTTTTTCTTTTGCTCTCTTACCCCAAGGGCCAAGTCTGACATCCACCATTCCTGATTGTTGGTTTTGGCATGAAAGGGAGCAGTTACATCCAGCAAACTCCCTGGAAGGCAGCACAGTTATCTTTATTTGGGGGAATCTCACTGGGGTAGAGCATGGCCCTGCCCCAGCCTCCCCGATTCTAGACCATCCTGACAGACGCCCGGTCCCTTCAGGCTTGAGCACTATTGGCTTCTTTTCCCTCTGCCCCAGAACTTTCAGATCTCAGGTTTTCCAGTACATTTTACAATTCAGTTAGTCTTTTTAAATATGATGTTAAGCCCCCTCTCCCGTTTAATTGATGTTCTGGATGCATCAGTGGGGTCTCCTACAGTGCTCCTATTTTTTATAATGAAATTTCTGACAAATTTATTATTGGAACGTATCCTCTTCAAATATAAGATGTTTTATACTATTAGGTAGCATCTTAATCTATGCACTGCTGCTACTTACAAATAGAAGGAAGCCTGTTTAGAGCCAAATCTGCTTGCAGTCCTGAGACTAACAAAGGTGCTTGGCTTTTGACACTAGGAAACTGTCATGGGAAAGGAATGACAGTGAAGGAAGAAAAAAATTGTTACCTTGGGTGTGAATTAGTAGTTTCCCAAATAAGCCCATGAGATTTACAGGCTGGGAGCCTAAGTGATTTCAGCTTTGGTTATATGTCATCCGCTTGAAATAAAGAATAACACGGGGAAGCAAAGCGCTGTGTCACAGAACTGTGCTGTCAAGTTGTATTGTCAGTGGGGCGTTACCAATACGTGAATTCTGGCATTCACACCAGTTTTTATCTATGCTTTGAAAGTGAAATGAGTTACGATGCTTATTTAGACTGCTTATTTCAGGCCAAAAAAACCCAGTAACTTTTTGGTACTGTGTAGTAATGAGATATGTTGGTTATCGACATTTTTCTTCTGGGTATTTCCTCTCCCAGCACTGTCCAGAACTTCCTGCAATGGTGGAAATGTTCTGTGTCTGTGCTTTTCAGAACAGTAGCTGCAAGCTATATGTAAACACACATTGGACCCCTAAAATGAGGTTAGGGTGATTGAGGAACTTAATTTTAATTTATTTCAATTTTATTTTAAATAGTCACATGTGACTGGAGGTTACCACATCGGACAGTACAGCTATAGATGTTCAGTGTTCAGTGTAATATTTACTATTCTCTTGACTTCAATTAGGTGTTCGTATGTTTTATTTCATGTACATGACTGTGTGATTTTTTTTAAACCAAATAGTCAAAGCACATTTACATGGTACACTTGATATGCTGTGTTCTTTAAATCCGGGGAATTTTTTTTTTAGTGCTCTGTAGATTAAATCGTTATACAAATCCTAAGTGCAGGTGTGGGCAGCAGTGTGCGTGGTGTTCTCAGCTGCTGCAGTAGTAGCTGCTGATTAGCTGGTGAGGCTGGACGCCAGGCACCACCTTTCAGAGGCCCGCAGCTTGGCCTCTGCAGTAGATTCCCCATGATAACGTGTCTCATGTTCGCCCTTGTTGAAAACCATTTCACAGGACTTTTCTCTCCTATTTGAGTTAAAAGATGCCATCGAAGAATAGTCAGCATTATTACCCTAATGAGCTCGGAGACTCTCATTTCACACTGTAGAAGTGAGATGATTGGCATGCGTCGTGAGCATTGCGAAAATATGTCAGCAAAGTCAAGGAAAGTTAGAAGCGATTACCTGTAAACTGCTTTTAAACAGGGGTGCACCACAGGACAAGGAGTGGCACTTTTAAAGCATTCATTAATATTCATTTGGAAACTTCTGATATGTGGGAGGAGGAACTCTCTTAAATTGGTCTTTTATATACTGTAGCTTTTTCAATATAACTTTGTTTTAAAGCACAAATATGGAATACCAGATAGTTTAATTAAAAACACATAAATTGTCAAGAATACCAGCACATTCACCGTCCTGACAGTTGGCCTACACAATGAATACAGCAGGTAACTGGTCTCCTTGGGAATCTTGAAGGAATCATCCCCTCCCCTCGTGCCTATTAAATATATAAAATATATTTCCATTTTTTTGAGCAAGAGGGTACAATAACCTTTTTTACTTACCTATATCAAGAAGCCCTAGAAGTCAGAAGCATTCATTACAAGCTGTGATGCAATGGATAAAATAAAGCATATTACTAAGTTGTCTGCCTTTTCCAGAGACAGGAGCCTTTTCAAGTCTGAATTGAAACCCTGGTGCACTTCGGGAATTTGTAAGACGTGACTTGATATACATGTGTGGATGCATGCCCGGAGTAAGCTTTGCATTTTAGAGGGGACGGGAACTAATTATTGGGCTTGATGCGTTCAAGATTTAACTTTTGTTTTCTTCAGATTGCCACCATAAACGTTTGTTTTTAACAGGATGAGTTTTGGCATATTCTCCTTTTTACTTTATTTTGCTCTGGCAAAAAAATTGCCAGAATAACCAAATTTGAAAATTGTGCATTTCTTTTGCCGTCTGCATTGGTGCTGTCTTGTTAGGTCAAGTTTAAAAAAATCTTTTGCTGAGGTTATTGCTTCAAAGAAAAGTATGTTCAGAGCCTCAAGTGTTGTAAAAACTAATCAAACTAACCACATTAAAAAAAAATTTTTCATAGTTTTTCAAACTTTAGTTTTCCAAAACCTTTCAATTGTGTAGCACATGGCATCTGTAGCAGAGGTTATCACCTGGCAGCAGATGCCTGTCCTGCAGGTGGGTTTTAAACGAAACTTCAAGAAAAGCATAGTGACTGGCAGGTGCAAGTGCCATTTCACAAGAGTGGCAGTGCTTCCTTAACTGGTGACTGCTGACTGAACCCAGGTTTATGCAGCTTGAATACTTAAACGCAGAAAGCCAGACGATTTTTTTTAAATGTGGAATCTCCCAGTTTTAAAAACTGGCTCAAATATTTTAAAGCACTGTACAAGCCCAAACAGAAATCTGTGGACCAGGACCATGGGCCACTGTTTTAATATTTCTGCTCCAGGAGTTGGTATACATATGCTTTATTATTTTCTGTCATATTGAAATTATTGCAATTATTAAACTGGCATAGAACAAAAATAACCTTAACGTTTCACAATATGTAGCCAATTTCATGTTCTTTAGACATGTCAGGCACATTTCTGACAGTGAGCCATCCTCTAGAGTGTTGGGCAGGCACACTGGGATACTGCATTTGGGCATTTGGGGGAAGATTGTGGGGTGAGTATGTCCAGCCCTCCCCATGGGGCCACAGTGACCGACTGCTGTGATCCTAGACTGGATTGGACAGTGTGATCAAGGTTGGGACTAAATATGACCCCCTTCTGATGTCATCTCCATGTCGAGTTGGTTGAAGGAAATAGTTGCATGAAAGCTTTTCAGCCAGTAGCATGCTCTTTGGAAGTGAGACAACCAAACAGAATTCAGGAAGAATATTGGGAAAGGCTAGCAGCTAGTGAGGTCCGTAGACATCCCAAAGGTGGTAGAAGTATATCAAGTAGATGGAGAAATGGCATCTCTTAAACAAGCAATCAAAAGCAAAAAAAAACATTATCTTGGTATTTGAACCACAGATACAGCCACCAGCCTGAGTTATAGCAATGGCTAGCATAGATCATAAATATTAGTTGAATTCAATTTTTTGTTTCAATTGCCACTTATTAAATAACTGGCACTTTCCTAAGCACATTTTTCTAATTGTACAACAACCATGCACAGGCAAATACTATCTCCAATTTCCATATGAGGATGCCAAGACTCAGACGAGACTCGGACGATAAGTAACTTGCCTTGGAGCTTGCAGCCTCGAAGTAAGGAGGTCTGTTTGATTCCGAAGTTGTGCTGATTGGAGGAGAGACGAGTTGTAGTAACCAGCTAGGCTTGATGAGGAACCTACCACCATTCCTTCCTGTTTCCCAGGAAATGGGCTGAATACATAGTAGCATTAAATTGCACTAATGGGGACATTTTAGCATTCAGACCTGCATGTCTGACTTTGTCAAAAATGCAGAATTGGTTGAGCATTATTTGTTGACTGCATGCTTATACATTTTTCTCATTGCATGTTCAGAAAAGTTTATTTCATGACCAAGAGTTGTTTTGGTAGGTCAAACGTTTAACTAGGCCATCACCACATCAAAAAATAGTCTAGTTATTGTGTTTTAATGGAAAGAGTTTTTTAACCAGTTTCCTTTGTCATTGCAGATTTTTTAAAAGTCTATGTAGATGCACATTTTTCTCTCCTATCAACATTTCTTTATAATATAACTCACATTTTTCCATAAAGAAAAAAACCAGTATTTTCTGGTTTGTTCACTATGTACCCTATCATGGATTTTTAATAAATATTAAATCATGAATCATGCGGAAAGACTAATAGTAATCCAAACATCTTTAAAAACAGAAAAAGCCACCACATGTCAATATTTATTACATTTCAATTACTTTCTTGTCAAGGATGAAATTCCTTCTAAGTAGATAACTAAATGAGTTACACTTTTTGTTCAAAAAGCTTAACAAAATTATAGAAAGGACAAGGAGTGTTGTCAGAATTGTCTTGTTCTCTAGTCCAGGCCCTCGGCTGACGTCACAACCAGGCGTCAGCCTGAGGGGCCTCAGCCTCACTCACTGGGCAGTTGCCCTCCTCACCCAAGGCTGTTCCAACCGAGTCAGGACATGCAGGCTCAGACTGCAGGTGGTCACCACCTATTTATTGATTCATTCTTACGCACTCAGCAAAGATTTACTCAGTGTCGTCTATGCTCTGGGTATTGCGCTAAGCACAGGCATACATGAAAGAGGAAATTGATGAGTGCTGTCCTCACAGGGCTTCCAGCATAGCACAGGAGCAGAATCGAGCAGACAGCAATACCATACAGTAGGATAACTGGTAAGGCAGAGGACGGATGGGGTTCTGGGACCACGTGCCACACTTCAGCTGCCCCGGTTGAGGGGGCTCCAAGGAACTGGTCCAGTCTCCCAGGCCCAGTTGTTTCCCCTCATGGAGTGGTCTTGGGAGTTAATTAATACATATAAAGCACTTGAAAGAATACCTGGCACTTATTAAGTGCTCAATTAATGTTAGCTACATGTTAGCTATGATGTAACCTAATCTTTTCAAAAAATTTTAATGATAAATTTCTGTATAACTACTTTGAATTCTTTTCTAGGTCCTGAGGTTTAAAACAGATATATTAATAATTGACTTTTCACATAGAAATGAATGGTTTTTGTGCTTATTAAAATAGTTTCACGGTTGGCTGGTGAAAATTTACACATAATTACTTTTATAATACTTAAGGAATAATTAGCCCTGCTAATGGGAATTATTATCTTAATTATCGTTACCCTATTCTAAAGCATTTATTAAAAATTTTATTTTGCCTTATATAACTAGGCTAACCCCTCTTCAAAGAAATTTTATGGACCTGCCCTCGAAGTCTAAGATAATAGTAACGTTGATACATATTGTGGGTCAGCATTAAATCTATTATTCCTTCTCGAGTTACCCCCTCTTAATGTGCTCTTATTTATATGTTTTATTGTAAATATTCTAATGTGTTTTCTATGGTCTGTAGCATGCCTCTTCCAGCAGATTCGGAGGCTTCATATTAATAACGATATATCTAGAAATCAGATGATTGTTGTATTTGCTTCTTTGTAATTGTGCCCCCAGAGCGATTGCTTAGCATCTCGATGATTTTTTTTAGTTTATTTTGAAATAATTTCAAATTTACAGAAAAGTTGCCAGAACAGTACAAAAAACTCATATTCCCTTCCCTCAGATTCCCCAGCTACTGGCATTTTTCTGCATTTGTTCTTTCACCAACTCTTCTGTATTTATACACCTATTATCATTGGTCTTTTTCTGAACCTTGAGAGCAAGCTGTCCTTGATGTCCTGTCACCCCTAAATATTTAAGTACACGTGTCAAATACTCTCCTATATCACCTGCATACAACCCTGATACAAGGAAACCAGCACTGATACAAGAGTACAGTCTTGTCCACAGGCCCCATTCAGATTTCACTAACTGGCCAAACAGTGTCTCTGTTTTTCCCCTTTTTTGGAATGGCAAATATTTTACTAAGTATCTTCTATGCTCCAGGTATTATGTTAAGCACTAGGATACTCAGAGGGAAAGGAGAAACATGGTGCTATGGTATTCCTGCCACATGCATGTTACATTTACCGTGTTTCCCCGAAAATAGGACCTAGCCTAGCCGGACAATCAGTCTAATGCATCTTTTGGGGCAAACAAACATTAATATAAGACCCGGTATTATATTATACCCGGTCTTAGAGTAAAATAAGATTGGGTATTATATTATATTATACCCGGTCTTAGAGTAAAATAAGACCGGGTCTTATATTAATGTTTGCTCCCAAAGACGCATTAGAGCTGATTGTCTAGCTAGGTCCTATTTTCGGGGAAACATGGTAGTTGTCAAGTCTCTTTAGACCCATCAGTCTGGAAGAGCTTCTTAGCCTTGCTCTGTCTCTCATGTCCTTGATAATTTTAGAGAGTACAGGCATTAGGTTCTGTAGGGTGACGCTCAGTCTAGATCCATCCAGTGTGCCCACATAACCAGTTCAAGCCATGCATCCTTGGCAGGAATACTACAGAAATAATGTCATGCTCTTCTCAGGGCAATACATGAGGTGGTAGTGCCTGACCACCCATCCTACCCCGGGTGAGGATCCCAGTCATCTGCTCCTATTCGTGTCCGCCAGCTTTCTCCATTTTCAGGTCACCCTTTCCTCTTTTTGTTAATTTGTATTTTGTGGGAATGACTCCTACCTGTATCAGCCACCTCTATGGTGGTTACCAAGTGGTGATTCTCTATTTCTGTCATTTGTTTTACATGTATTAATCCTGCTATAAGGAATAGCTTTCCCTTTCTCCCATTTGTTTATTCATTTATTTTATTTATATCAATTTGGACTCGGAAATTTTTATATAATCTAGTGTTTGTGATTTGTTGTTTACTTTGATGCTAAAATTCTGTGATTTGGCCAGTGGGAGCCCTTTCTCCTTATCCTTTTAACTTGTCTCTATCATTTGTTGAGCATTTCCTGACTTTCAGACAAAAAAGATTTCCAGACTCACCTTGTAGCTCCCCTGCCCAAGGCCTGGAATGAGCCATTTTGCCAAGGAACCTGTTTGCTTTTCGTGAAAGATGGTGTTTAGGAAGCAAGATCTGGGCTAGGATATACATACATGTACTCGTATCTACATATATGTACATATACAAGTACATACATACATCTTATACATACATGTCTACTCATTACATCTAAAAGTATGTAACTGTGTGTGTGTGATCGTGAGTTCATACTGATTCCTCCGATTACAATCCAACACCTCAGTGTTCTTTCTAGCATTTTTCCTTCCATGTTTGTAAATACCTTCTCCAACAGAAGTCCATTTGTTTTACTATATTGGTTCATTTGCTTGGTTTACTTATTTACTCCTCATAACTGATTTCTCAGCCACACTAACCATCTCTTCCTCCTCTGTGCCTTCCCCTCACCTCCCTATCCTAAATTGCCAGGCCTCTGGTTCATACCTGTGTGTAGCCCCAACCTTCCCGCGTCTGTCCATGATTTTGGCCTCCAGGTCCACTGGCCTACATCTCCACACAGCTTCCCAGCCCTCCTCACCACCTGGAGCTTTCAGCCGCCATGCTGACTCCTCCATGAGGGGAAGGGAAAGAGGCGCTTAGGTGAATCTTAATACTTACCCAAAGGCAAATGTGAGATGATGAAGATAAGTCACTTCTCTGGAAAACCAGAGGCTTGCTTTGTAAGGTATTCCATTCTGTCTTTTTTTCTCATTTTTTAAACTTTGTGTTTATGAGTTTGGTTTCAGTTTTAATTAAAACCATATTTTGTATTTTCATTTCTGCATAGCAGAGATAGAAAAGAGAAACAAACTCTCAGATAGATTTTTAGGGGTCTTGGCAGTAAGTTAAACCCAGGAAGTAAAACAGGGCTAAAACAAAAAAGCAGTGAAGATTATTAGCCAAGCAGGGCTCAGGGAAGAAGATTCACACTAACTTGGGAATTCTTTAGGGCTTGTTCCAAGTTCTTATGTGGGATTCTGTCTTGGGTCAGTTGATCCACAACTAAAAGTCATTTCATGAACATATTAAAAATGCCTCTGGACAGCTGTGACCTGTACTGTTTTATACTTAGTCCTTTCAGTGAGCCTGCTCCATCCACTCAGTGCCTCTGGTATCCCACGTCCTGTCCAGTGAGGGAGCCCTCTTCGGAGGTCGGCCACGTTTTCAGAGAACTAAAGGCTTTCCTGATTCTATAAAATGGTCACTTTTATTATATCTGTTCTCCAGGCTCTTCTTGCATATGAGTTCCTTCAAAGTTTCTTTTGATTTTCCAAGAGATCTCCCCATTACTTCAAGGGATGGGTGTGTGTGTGTGTGTGTGTGTGTGTGTGTGTGTGTGTGTGTTTGTGCGCGCGCGCGCGCGCGCGCATCTCTTTACGACCTGAAGGCCAAGAAGACAAGTCAGAACTGTTCTGAGTTTCAGGGCACAGACCTGGGTTCCAACTTCTGTAACCTTTGCTTTCCTCATCTGTAAAACGGGGATTCAATGAAATATTATGTAAAGTCCTTGGCATGTAGTAAGAGTTCAGTCACAGTTAGGCACAATTATTTTTAAAGCTGTTGTCACCATAATTATTTAAAAGATGATCTAAAAAACAAAAATGGGCACAGGCCTTGAAGAGACATTTCTCCAAAGAAGATATACAGATGACCAATAAACACATGAAAAACATGTTCAGTATCACTAATCATTAGGGAAGTACATATAAAAACCACAATGAGAACCATTATGAAATGGTGGCTACTTTGACAAATAGTAATAATAACAAGTGTTGGTGAAGATGTGGAGAGATTGGAACCCTTGTGCCCTGTTGGTAGCAATGTAAAATGGTGTAGCCACTGTGGAAAACAGTTTGCCGGTTCCTCTAAAAGTTAAACATAGAGTTACCATATAATCTAGCAGTTCCACTCCTAGTTATATACCCAAAAGAATCAAAAGCAGGGACTCAGACAGGTATTTTACACCCATGTTCATAGCAGCATTATTCACAACAGCCAAAAGATGGACACAACTCACATGTCCATCAACAGTTGCATTGGTTTGTAAAATGTGGTGTTTATGTACAAGGTAATATTATTCAGCCTTTAAAGGGAAAGAAACTCTGACATGCTACAACATGGATGAACCTTGAAAGCATTATGCTAAATGAAATAAGCCAGACACAGAAACACATACTGTATGATTCCACTTAAATGAGGTACTTAGCATAAGCAAGTTCTTAAAGGCAGAAAGTAGAAGAGTGGTTCAGAGGCCGGGGGGAGAGAAGAATGGGGAGTTATTGTTGAGTGGGTACGGAGTTTCTGTTGAGTATGATGAAAAAGTTCTAGAAATGGATAATGGTGGTGATTGCACAACATGGTGAATGTACTTAATGCCACCCAATTATACACTTAATATGGTTAAAATGGTACATTTTCTGTTAATGCATATTTTATCACAAACATTAAAAAACTTACTGAGATGCTAAGATGACGTAGCATGAAAAACTCACATACGCGTGTTCTTGTAAGAGTACTTCCTCTTTACATAATTAATGTCCACTGGTTATAGATATATTGTCCTCCCCGCAATATATCTCATCCCCCACCCTACCCCCAGCAACACACACACAGAGACTGACTGGCAAAGGAAGGATGAAGAATATTTGTTGGAGTTAACAGGAAGGAAAAGTTGGGGAGTCAAATGGATCTAGAGCAGGAGCAGGCTTTTAGGCCAAATCTAGCCTGCAGTTTGTAATGGTTTTTACATTTTTAAAGGGTATAAGAAAGCAACAAAGACAGATACATGGCAAAGGCCGCATATGACATTAAGTCTAAAATATTTGCTATAACCCCTTGCAGAAAAAGTTTGCCAACACCTGATCTGGAATATTGCTATGGACTGAATTGTGTCACCCTAAATTCATATCTAAGCCCCAAAATGATGGCATTTGGAGGTGGGGCCTTTGGGAGGTGATTAGGTTTAGATGAGGTCATGAGGGTGGGGCCCTCACGATGAGATTAGTGCCCTTTATAAGAAGAGACCCTAGGAGCTCCATCTCTCCCCCCCACCTGTGAGAACACAGTGATAAGGCAGCCAGCTGCAAGTCAGGAAGAGGGTCCTCGCCAAGAACCAAACGCACTGTCACCCTAATCTCAGACTTCTAGTCTCTAGAATGGAGAGAAAATACATTTCTGTTATTTAAGCCGCCCAGTCTATGGTATTGGATCATGGCAGCCAGAACAGACTAAGATAAACATACTCGTCGCAGTACTGCCAAGAACAGACTAGTCCTCACCTCCTAGATTTTACAAAATTCTCTTCGTGTCACAAATGAAACAGGTATTAAAAAGAGGAAAAAACACATAAAGCATGATCAGCGTATTTTTTTTAATGACCACAGTGGTAAGCTGCTGGTTCCAAAATACTAAGAATAGAGTTTCTACAATAGTGACTTTCTTATGTGTTACCATCTGTTTTTCTTTGAATGTAATAAAAATGACAGCTTTTCATGTACTGATACTCCCTGAGCCTTTTAAAGTCAAACGTGGTGCTATTTGTGTGTAAAGGTTTTTCTCTTGTACTCTTTTCTCCAGCTTGAATTTCTATGTAAACTCCCTTGGCTGAATTACACAAGCCACCCACACCCAGCACCTCCTTCCCCTCTGAAGAGCAGGGGATGGAAACCAGCCTGGAGGGTCCAACATGCAGCTTAGTGTACCCGGCAGAGGGACATTTCCTGGGAGGCAGGACTATCCTGCACCCACTCCCCATTTGTGCCATGACTGGATATGCAACTTTAAAACATAGCCCTAAACCTGCCTTTTGTCTCCCTCTTTTCCTTTGTAAACGTTGATAAATTCCCCTTATCTCCCTTTTCGAACCCCTTTACCCTAAATGCCCCCTTTTCCTTTGAAAGGTAATAATATGCATTTAAGATAAACACCATCCAACTTAATGGAGGTATAATTTATGTACCATAACATTTATGTGCCATTTTAAGCATACAGTGTAACGCCTTTCAGTAAATTTACCAAGCTCAAACCATCACCATAATCCAGTTCAGAACATTCTCATCACCACACTGTGACCCTTCATGCACTTTCAATAGTTCACTCCCGTTCCCACCCAGCCATTCATCTACTTTGTCTCTAGATTTGCCTTTTCTGGACACTTTATATGTATGAAATCATACAAAGCATGGTTGTTTGTATTTGGCTTTTTTTTTAATACAAAGGTAATCATTTTTTAAAAATTTTTCATAAATTTTATTGGGGAATATTGGGGAACGGTGTGTTTCTCCAGGGCCCATCAGCTCCAAGTCCAATCGCCTTTTCAATCTTTAGTTGCAGGGGGAGCAAGCACACCATTCCATGGGGGAATTGAACCGTCAGCCTTGTTGTTCAGATCTGGCGCTCTAACCATCTGAGCCATCCCACCTTGCATTTGGCTTCTTTCAGCATGTTTTGAGGTTCATCTGTGTTGTAGCCTGTGTCAGTACTTGCTTGTGTTGCTGAATCATACTCCATTGTGTGGATGTGTATCACATTTTGTCTAGTCATTCATGAGTTGCTGGACGTTTGGGTTTTACATTTGGCTATTATGAGTAATGCTGCTATGGATATTTGAGTGCAAATCTTTGTGTGAATAAATTAAAACCCTTATTCTTGATAATTAATAAAATTATATGTTTCTAGTTCTTAATTCAAAAAGCAGCTGAATTGACTTTTTATAATCCTAGTCCTTGGCCCCTCAAAAAACCACTCCAAAGCTAAGCTGGCTTTGGTTTTACTTTAGTGATGCTATCAGTTGATTCTTTTTCTCAGAGTCACTGGCCCTTGATACAAAGGTGATTTCCCAATTGTTAGAAAAATTTTCGCAACTCCTGCTTTCAAAAAAGAAAAACAAGATACCATTAAAGTCCGGGGGTATTGATTCCACACATTCCTTGTGTCCAGACCTGTGTTGGGGGCTGAGGAAGCCACTGAGAGGAGACCTGGACTCGCAAAAGACCTGAGACCTTACTGTCTAGAGCTGAGGGGGTGGAGGGGGAACCTGGGAACTATTTCCATTCTACACACGGAGCCATCAGTAGTGAAAGAGGTCTTTTAAGTCATTCTCCCCTGCCTGCTTTGATAAAGGAAAATTATAAGAAGTACTTCCATTTTTCTTCCCAACTGAAAAAATTTCAGCTCGTGCAAGGAAGTTAGTGTTAGCCAGAGTTTGATGCCTTTTCCATACACGGGTTATATACACACCCCTTCCCAAAGAAAAGCAGCTGGAAGCCTCGTTGGCTACCATCTAAGACTCTCTCTGAGTCTCGGTTTGAATATGTTCAGGGTCTGGGAGCACACAGCATGGGGAAGTGGCCTGTTTTATTAGTCAACTGGTATGTTACATAGTTTTCTTATTATTTTTTTTTAAGATTTTATTGGGGAAGGGGAACAGGACTTGATTGGGGAACAGTGTGTACTTCCAGGCCTTTTTTCCAAGTCAAGTTGTTGTCCTTTCAATCTTAGTTGTGGAGGGTGCCGTTCAGCTTCAAGTTGTTGTCCTTTCAGTCTTAGTTGTGGAGGGCGCAGCGGGAGTCGAACCGGCAACCTTGTGGTTGAGAGCCCATGCTCCAACCAACTGAGCCATCCAGGAGCTCAGCGGCAGCTCAGCTCAAGGTGCCGTGTTCAATTTTAGTTGCAGGGGGCGCTGCCCACCATCCCTTGCAGGACTCGAGGAATTGAACTGGCATCCTTGTGGTTGAGAGCCCACTGGCCCATGTGGGAATCGAACCTGCAGCCTTCGGAGTTAGGGAGCATGGAGCTCTAACCGCCTGAGCCACCAGGGCGGCCTAGTTTTCTTATTTTTAATCAGGCGTTTTACTCCCTGTTAATTTTTCCATTAGTTTCGTGTCCATATGCCTCATGCACATGATATTTTGAAGTAGTTAACCCTCTTTTCCAAAGTAAGCTTTGCTAGTTCAAGGTTTCTTACAAACCGACTCTGATCCCTAAGTGGGGTCTAATCTATTTAGAATAGAGTTATGGAGAGGAGACTCTTAGTGTAGCCAAACAGTGGTTGGATGGTTGGGTGGTTGGTTGGTTGGTTTGAACAGCCACGTGTACCGTCCTGGCTCATGAAGCTTGTGGTTCACCCAAAAACTCCATCTCTCTTGGATTCATGAAGTTGGGTTTTCTACATTATGTACTGGAGTCATTTTGTTATGCTGAATCATGTTACTTTGCATTTAGCCTTGTTAAATTTGATCTCACTGGGTTTTTACATTTTTTTTATTGTGGTAAAATATGCATAACATAAAATTTACATTTATCCATTTTTAAGTGTATGGTTCAGTTGCATTAAGTACATTCCCATTTTGTGCAACCATCACCACCCTCCACCTCCAGAACTTTTTCCATCTTGCCTGACTGAAACTCCATACCTATTAAATGATTATTCCCTATTTCCTCCCAACCCCAGTCCTTGATAATCTTCTGTCTCCACTCTGTTTGACTTTGACTAACTCTGAATATCTCATGAGTGGGATCCATAAATATTTGTCCTTTTGTGAATGGCTTATTTCAATTAGCATAATGTGTTCAAAGTTCATCCATGTTGTAGCATGTGTTAGTTAGAATTACCTTCCTTTTTAAGAATGAATAATATTCCATTATATGTATATGTCATATTGAGTTTATTAATTCAACTGTTGATGGACATAGGTGTTGTTTCTACCTTTCGGCTATTGTGAATAATGCTGCTTGAATGTGGGTGTCTAAATATGTGTTCCAGTCTCATTGATCTTGCTGGTTTTAACTCATTACATTCTGCCTCTGTTTTATGTTACTTGGTAATTATCTGCAAATCAGATAAGCTTGATTTCTGACTCTGCCCAAGTCCCTTCTTAATAATGTTGTTGCACTTCATATTGATCTGAATATATCATTTGTACAAAATAGTCATTTCCCCTACCCTCCGTCTCTTTAAAATGATGACATGGTCTTTACAGCTGGACTCTGGGAGCAGACTGCTTTCACATTTAGCCTGAGTCTGAGTTTGTTACAGTTCTTTTGGTTCAAGTGTAACTGGGGTTGGGGTAGGGGTGAATCAAATCTAGGCTGCGTCAAAGTGGGAGGTCTGGGGATTTTTGTTACCTGTCTACTTGAAGGTCATTAAGACTACACAGAAACTAATATCAGGTTTCAAAAAGCAGGGAACTGAGTCTTGTAATGACCTGATTAGGATTGAATTCATTTGCTTCACAAATATTTATTGAGCTCCTATTTATAAAACGCATAAAGTGCTTTGGGGAATCAAAAGATGACTAAAACACACTCCCTGCGTTCAAGGCGATTACAGTGTAAAATATTAGAAGAACTTACTGTTGTACCCAAAGATCTTTAAGCAAGGCTTCAGCTACAAAAACATCTCTCCTGAAGATGAGGAGGATTACAAAATATATCAGAAAGCAAAATGTGCTCTGAAATTATATTTTATTATAGATGTGTTTTAAGCCAGGATTTGGGGACAGACTGAAAAATGAAACAGGAAAGCTTTAGAGGTGTTAGCTTTATATGAGAGCACCAGGAACACAAAAAGTACTCTTGCTTTTGACAGTATAAAGTTCTTAGTATTTTTAGAGAATAGTAACTTTGCATTTATGAAATTCTTTGTCAGAGCAATTGAGTTAATAGGTATGTAAGTGACTACTTATTTCATTGTGTAGGTGGATCGCTCCATGTGCACTTTCTGAGGAAGAATGTAAGTGCTAAAAACTATTAACATTGCAAATACAAGAAGCAAAAGTTAAGGTTAGAATGCCATATACCTTGGCTGTACTACATGTTAAGAGGAAGATAGGAAAGATCCATCTTACAATTGAAGTTTGTTCAATTTACTCAGTGGAATTTCGTATTTACATCCAACTCTCCAACCACCATTTTTGAATGCAACAAAACTTAAGTGAATTGCAGTGCAAGGTGATTTCATATTATTGGTTTTCAAGCATCAAGGATCATGATGAACCTAGCTCGGGTGGGTTGGGGGAGGTACTGAAAGTTAAAAACCACAGTAATAGATTTTCGTGCAAGATTTGCGTCTAAGGCATCTAGTGAGAACATCCTAAAAAAATACCTAAGGGGCTCTCTTACTGTTTTGTCAGCATGAAAACAACTTCAGAGGAGGCTAGGAATTCCAAAGCTCTTCTGGCTTTAGCTACCTCTTGTGATTAGCATGGAAGCTTCTATAATCCTTGAGTGAAACCAGACCTGGTCTGGGGGAAGAAGTCACCAGTGGAAGAGAATAAATAGGCCTTACCTCTTATTATACATGGTCTCCAGCTCTTCCCTCACTTGAATTCATTCTACCCGGTGAATTAGCCTCATCTTCAGTTGTGTTTTAACCATTACATTCCCCTTCCTTTAAATTTCCTCAGGTTCCAAGTTGTCTTGCAAATCAAATTAAAATTCTTATTAATGAATTCCAAGCTCTTAACCAATTTGCCCTTCTTATCTAACCACTCTCGGTTCCCACTAACATCAGTTCACATTCTCTGAATCAGGCTAGCCAGTGAAACTCACTCATGGTTATTTCTTTTTTTTTTTAAGTTTATTGGGGTGACAATTGTTAGTACAGTTACATAGATTTCAGGTGTACAATTCTGTATTACATCATCTATAAATCACATTGTGTGTTCACCACCCCTCGTCAGTTCTCTTTCCGTCACCATATATTAGACCCCATTTACCCTCTTCTAAAGCCCTAAACCCCTAAACTGTTGTCTGTGTCTATGAGTTTTTGTTCCTTCATTTGTTTATCTTGTTCTTTTGTTGTTTTCAGTTTTATGTTTATTTCTTTTTGAGAGATAAAGCTCATATAATTTCCAGTCCCTGCCTCTCTCACTCATCAGCAAGCTGAGTTCCTTCTCACTTGCCTCTTCCCGCTTGGCTCTGTACACTTGTTGTCATAGACCTGTGTTCCTTTATGTGGCACGCACTGAGGACAGACCAGGGGCTGTGTCTGTGTCCACCCCCCAGCTCGGTGAGGGGTGGGCTGGGCTGCACACTGGGAGTGCTTTCTCTTACAGTGGTTTGGCTTTTGCTTTTGTTTTCCTCTTCCTTCAGGTGCAGAGTGAAGACAGTGTCCTCCTGTTTGTCATTGCCTGGACAATCACAGAAATTATCCGTTACTCCTTTTATACATTCAGTCTGTTAAACCATCTGCCTTACCTCATCAAATGGGCCAGGTAAAGAAGTACAGGGAATGAAGACTAACTTGAAATCCATCACTGTAGTGCTGCTTAAATACTGCCTGCCTCCAAGTTGCTCAAATAAAATTGCGTGAGACAGAGGTTGGGTAGAAATCTGGTCTGTAGATTTCATCAGGATTCGGAATCTACTTAATTTTGATTAATAGAAACACTGTTTTACATTTTTTATACTTAAGTTATTTTTATTGGCTCAATTCTTTTCAGTTAAATTATTCAATAGAGATTTGATGTAGCATCCCTTTTTTGTCCGTATCAAATTTTACTGATGTGCTTCTGCCATTATGGTAGTTTTTGGACCAAGTCCAATTCTCCTATTCTCAATTTTGCCAACAAGCTATTACTCTTAAATTAATTTTTAATTAATAACAAACATGAGATGGCAGTTTATCTTATCAGTTTTATTTTGCTTTCATTGTTTTTACTGGTGATATTCATATGAATTGGATAAAAGGTTGACAGTTCATCTTTCTGTCTGAACTCATCCATGAGACAGTTATAAGCAGTTTTCTGAGTTGGAAAAGAGTATGAAAACAATTGACAAAGCAAAAGGAGCAAAATTGTCCTTGGGGCACAAATGCTTCATTTCATAGAAAGAAAGCAGTCGTTTCTAGACGACTTCTGTGATTAAATTAGAGACATAGAACAATTGTTTCCACGCTTAAAGTATGTGAATTTTTTTTTTTTTTTTACTAAACATTTTTTATTAGGAAAAGGGAAGAATGGGGAAAACATAGCAGCTCCTAACCAATGTGGGCAGGCATTGTGAAAGCTGTTTACCTCATTATAGGGAAATTTTATTGACCAAGCCCCGATTTTACTATTGGAGAATGATTCTTTTGTCCATTGTTTTCCATGGGCAAATTAAAGATTCTTTCTTTTGTACCATCTTCCTTTAAATGGCTAAAGTTGGCAGTAGAGAACGTGTCTTCCTTTCATCATCAGAGATTTCTCAGCACAATTCCTGTACCTGGAATTTTGGAGCCTAGTGCTTACTGTCAGCCACAAACAACCAAGATTTTTTATGTTTTCATTTTGTTTATAATTAAAATATAGTTGACATACAATGTTATGTGAGTTTCAGGTGTGCAACATAGTTGTCCAACATTTATGTACCTTACAAGTGATCACTGAGATAAACCAAGTAATCATCTGTCACGGCATGAAGTTATTACAGTGCTATTGACTATACTCTCTGTGCAGTACATTACATCCCTATGACCTAGTTATTTTCTACCTGGAAGTTTGTACCTCTTATTCCCCTTCACCTTTTTACCCACCCCCCCTATTTCCTTCCCCTCTGGCAACCATCAATTTGTTCTCTGGATCTTGAGTCTATTTCTGTTTTGTTCTGTGTTTTAGATTTTACATATAAGTGAAATCATACGATATTTGTCCTTCTCTATCTGACATAATTACTATAGCATAATACTCTCTAGATCCATCCATTGCAAATGGCAAGATTTTATTTTTTATGTTTGAGATACATACATACATATATATCTTCTTTATCCATTCACCTATCGTACATTTAGGTTGCTTCCATATTTTGGCTATTGTAAATAATGCTGCAGCCAAAGGCTTTTTAAAATCTGAGCTGATGATTTCTTTAGCAATACTTACACCTCGAATGACTTCCAGGTGGTGCCATAGGATGAACCTCTCTGAATTCTTTTTGAAACAAAATTCCTTTTAAAGTGACAAAAATTGTATATTCTCCTATGTGATAGTAATGGTAGATTTTTATTGAAAAGTTACGTAGTGACCAAAAGCTATTATGAATTTTTTAATGTTTTTTTTAAATTAGCACGTTTCCTTTTCACAATAGCATGTACGAGCTCTGACAATTAAGTTCATGAACTTGTTGCAACTCTGTTGCTAACCTTTTTTGATATCAGAGGGATTATTCATTATGAATTTGTACCAAGTGGACAGTTAACCAAGTTTATTATTTGGAAGTGCTGAAACATCTGCATGAAAAAGTTAGACGACCTGAATTTTTCGCCAACAATTCATGGCTCTTGCATCACGACAATGCACCAGCTCACAGGGCACTGTCTGTGAGAGACTTTTTAGCCAGTAAAAAAAATAACTGTATTGGAACACCCTCCCTACTCACCTGATCTGGCCCCCAGTGACTTCTTTCTTTATCCAAAGATAAAGGGAATGTTGAAAGGAAGACATTTTGATGGACATTCAGGACATCAAGGGTAATAAGACCACAGCTCTGATGGCATTCCAGAAAAAGAGTTTCCAAAATTGCTTTGAAGGGTGGATTAGACACGCCGTCAGTGCATAGCTTCCCAAGGTATAGTACTTGAAGGTGACCATAGTGATATTCAGCAATGAGGTAGTACCGTGTTTCCCCGAAAATAAGACCTAGCCAGACAATCAGCTCTAATGCATCTTTTGGAGCAAAAATTAATGTAGACCCGGTATTATATTATATAAGACCCTCTCATATAAGACCCGGTCTTATTTTAACTATAGGTTACTACTTATTTTTGCTCCAAAGACGCATTAGAGCTGATTGTCCGGCTAGGTCTTATTTTCGGGGAAACACAGTAGCACTTTTTCGAGGACTAGTTCGTGAACTTAATTATCAGACCTCAATACATTTGAGTAATTGTAGCAGTGTACACACATTGGATGTGCTATTTTTTTTTCAGTCCACAGACCAGACATGGTGTACACTAAGGAGTCCTAGACACATGCTCCAAACACCTTTCCCCTCAACTCCTGCAAAGCCCCACCCCCACCCGACCGGGCAGGACCCTTCAATATAACCATGACTCATTGTTCCTCTTATCCAATATTGGTCATCACCTTGGTTATTTAGGGAGTTGCTTTGAAGAGTTTATTTAGTTAGGCCAAAAATTGAGGCTGACTGAACGCATTTATTTTAAAACATGCAGGAACATACCTGCTATAAGCCCTTTTCAAAAACTAGCTTGTAAAACCTGAATTTAAGCAGTGGGTAAAACAGAAAATGTATAAATAGTAGCTTTTCTAAAAGACCAGTACTGATTTGAAGAGTGGGAAGTGCATCTTTGTACTAAAGCTGGCTTCGAGCCTCAGTGATGAATATTTGTTTTGTTCAGGTACACACTTTTCATTGTTGCTATACCCAATGGGAGTGTCAGGAGAACTGCTCACAATCTATGCTGCTTTGCCCTTTGTCAGACAGGCTGGCCTGTACTCCATCAGTTTGCCTAACAAATACAATTTCTCCTTTGACTATTATGCATTCCTAATTTTAATAATGATCTCCTACATTCCACGTAAGTAAACAGTTATGCATATATTTACTTATGTTTTTTAAAATTGGCTGTACAATAACTAGAATCAAATGCCTTTGTTTGTTTTTACACTGCATCCAGGTAAACATAAATCTAATTTATTGGGAATGCTTTGGTTTTTATTGAAGGCCAACTGCCAGAAGAATTTTCTCTGTTGGTCGTTGAATGAAAATGAACCGTTCTCAATACAGCTGTCAAAAATCAGCCCTTCTCAGTGTATGGACTGTCAGGGGGAGGTACTGAGTGGAAAACAAAAAAAGCCATTAAGCCTTACCTTGACTTTTTCCTGTTCTTCAAGAACTGCCTATTACGGTATTTGAAAAACACGGTAAAGAGATTTTTGCATTTTTACTGGATCAAAATAGATGGTTACTTTATTTATTATTTATTTATTTATTTATTTATTTATTTTGGTAGTTAGCTTTCCTTTCTTTTTTTTTAATTTATTAGGGTGACAAGTTGTTGGTAAAATTACATAGATTTCAGGTGTACAATTCTGTGTTACATCATCTATACATCCCATTGGTGTTCACCACCAGAGTCATTTCTCCTTCCATCAAAGAGTTAACTTATTTTAGGAATCAGTTACTAGAAACAATAAAAAAATAAAAATAGTTAATTTATTTTTTTCTATCTTATTTTCTTGTGTTGGAAAAAAAAGCACTAAAACCATCTGAACAGAACATAGTGTTCTCTTCAGGATGGTTTCCAGTATTTTGCTAGTCCTGCTAACGGGCTACATTGGATAATCCAATGTGCCGATCAATGTATTTGGTAAGAGAGAAAAATGCCATGTTTGAGGCTTCTGTGAAGTGAGTCCTGTTTGCTGAGGAAGAGTTGTTAATCCTTTTCTTGAATTCTGATGTTCAGTTGAAACCTTGGGATCGATTTCCACGTATCCAAAAGGATCTTATTCTACCCAAGGGCATATAATGCTTGTACTCCTTTGGCTATTTCTGTAGCCACTGTGACTCTGAATCTTATTTTAGTCTACAAGGTGCTATATTCTCCCTCTGAACCTCAGGTTAGATTCAGACAGGAGGGTTGGGCTTTTCATCAGCCCACAGCATTCACTGCATGAATCATCCTAACATCATAAGCAACATGTTTGTGTCGCTGTGTGGAAAAACTGTATTTCATTGCATTTTGAGGGAAAAACTGCATCCAGATTTCATGTGAACATTTATCTTGGAGAAATTCTTGGACGCAGTACTGCTCCATGATTCATTTCCCACCCTTCAGTAATTATCAAGTCCTCCTCTTTGGTGCTGAAACCATGGTGGCTTAAAGGCCATCTCTCTCAAATGTAAAAGGTAGTTGATTATCAAACAAAAGCTAAATATGGAAGAGTCTAAAATTTTAAGTCATGAAAATTAACTACAGCTTTTCACCTTTCTCATATTGTTTCCCTTAGTGTTTCAATTTCCAGTCTCTAGAACAACAATTTTTAGTTGCTGTTTTGCCACACCCAGAGGAACACAGGTTATCCTAGTGAGCACCCCAGGATTTATTTAAATTCACAAGTTTCTGAATGAATAGGAGATAGATTCCGTTTGGGATAACTGGGAAAGAGGCAAGGAGGGTATCACACAAAATCAAACCGATAACCAGGCCCTGCCACAGTGACAGTAATTTGGGGCCCCTGCTTCAGAGTTGCTGTAAGATTTTTAGTCTGTCGAAGAAGCAGGCTTCGTTCTCAAAATGGCTCTCCAGGGCCACCTGAGTATGTGTGCACCCCCAGACTGTCTGTTCTGGTGGCCAACCAGGGCCGCTGCCTGCTGACCCTCGTGATACAGAGAAGGGGTCTGGTCAAGCCCATGCCACCCTCCCTGATACTAGCCCTAAAGGAAAACAAACCCAGTGCTGTGGGGTTTTCTTTCTTGGCTTTAAAAGACGAGCAAACACAAACCTACTCTCTTAAAGAGTAGGGCAGACCTTCTTTCAGGAAAAGTCTGCTTTCTGTACCTCGTTCCCTTACCCTTCCATTTCCAGCCTCCTTTTGGTAAGAGAACTTGGCGTGGGTAAAATGTAATAGTTTTCCTTTTTAAAGACAGCTTAACTCTTGTAGACAAAGAAAAAAGGTTCATTTCAAATAAAGATTAAAAGATTCCCTCCAAATCCCTGGCTCCCCACCCAGCTCAGGATGGCAGCCCGCTGCAATCATCTGTATCTGCTGGCACTCACTGCGCTGCTGGCCGGGCCAGTTGCCCTGGATGTTTTCAGTAGTTTAGGTTGTTAATGTTGAGACCAATTTGTACAGTTCATTCCCAGCCAACTGCACATTTCTATCTTTCTACAACTTTGTATTTATAAGAAGAAATGCAGAATTAGGAGTGGCAGTCTTCTTTACCAAATTTGGTTTTCTTTCACAACATAAGTTCTTTCAATCTTCTTAACGGGAAGTTGATTCTATGCACATATTACGACCTGCTTTAATGATCTTGACCTATTGCATTGATGTACGTGTAGCCCAAACTGTGGCCCATTAGCTGTGGTTCCAGGGGAGATGCTCGTGTTGGGGTGCTTTGGCATCCCTTGCAAGGTGCCCCCTCATGCTGTGCTGTAGTGGCAGTATATGCAGTGTCTGCAGGACATCGAAGCCCCTGTTTACATTTCCCTCCCCACATTGGTGAAAATTGGTGCTAGAGGTGGGGGTTCCAAAAAGGCTAAGAACATGAAATAGGGTGAGAACACCAAGAAGTGGGCGCTGCAGGTTGCCAGTAACCATAACCACACTTCCGGTTTTCAAAGAAACTGAGAAGGAAACTTGTCCCAGACTGAGCATTTCCGGTGTTCTCAGCCTCCAAGCCTTCTTCTCCCTGGAAAGAAGAGAGCCATCTTCTTACAGGAAGGTGGGCACAGTGTACCCACACCCTCCCCAGCCTACCCCAACACACTGAGACATACACGTGCACACGCATGCACGTGAGCACACACATACACACACACACAGTAACCATTGCCATTCTGTGTCCTGAACTGGGAGAGCAGGAAGTGGAAATTCTAAATAGGCCACCGTGGGGGTAAGATTTTCTTAGGGTTAGTCCTTCATTATAGCCCAGTGAATCTGGAATTGTTTCAGCCGTTATAGTTGGGTTCAGCCCGAACATGTGGGTAATTTAGATGGAGACAGTGTATCCAAGTTCTCATCACCAAGAAGTCGATGCTAGAGCTGTAGAGAACCTTCAAACCCAAGTATCCCACTCCCCTGGCTTCCCCCGTGCACGTTCCTTTTCTTAGGCACTGAGAAACCGCTGGGAAGACATAACAGAATGAAAGTCCATCCATATCTGCCCTCCATGTCTGACCGCTGGCTCTGGCAGCAGCAGGCCCGTGGCTACGGGGGTGATACTCAGCCATCTTGGTTTAACTGCCTCTAAGGACCCAAGGAATGGCTTCTAGGCCACTGTCCTCCCTCCTCCCTCTGCACTCGCTGTGAGGCTGTGGCCGCCCTGCATGGAGTGTGGTAATCACAAATGCAGCTAGTGTGAATGTTCTCAGCGTCCTTCGCCACGATGTTTCCCTTTATTAAAGCATATCTATAGAAATGTGACTGGTCCCACATTTTTAAATGATTGCAATTAGCATTCCTTATGGTTTAATTATATCTTTACTTCCAGTTTTTAGATTATAGAGCCTGTCAATTTTCTGCTTTTTGTATAAAAATAGTTATCTCACTGTTGAATTATATGCACAGCTGGTCTTTTCTTCTGTGATACTTCCTGCAATAGTGAGTGGAGTGGATGGCATCCCTGTTTAGCATCAGGGCCTCCTCTGCAGTTTAGCAGGTCTATGTGCACGTGCCTGCTGATGGCTTTGAGTACTTCTGGAGGATCATTTGAAATTTGGCCAACCTGGAACTCATTTAAAAAGGAAAAAACTGTCCAAGAGAGTTGGCAGTAGTAGGTATTACCCTCCCCCAAAATACAGGTTGTTTTCTTAAAAAAACAAGTATTGGAGCTGTTGAGAAAGGGAGGCAAGGAAGGATAGCCAGTATTATCTCGCTGGAGTTTTTTACATGGGTATGGAGCCCTCCAGTTTACAGTAACCTTGGGAGGGCCAAGTAGCTCAAACGGGCATTTCCCAGCAAGGACACTAGGTATCTGGAGTGGTTCGACTCTTAGTTGTGGGGGATGCCACACATTACAGGGTTTAGCATCCCAACCTCCATGTGCTAAATGTCAGTAGCTTGCCACACCAAATGCTTTCCCCCACCCCATTTCCACATATCCCTAGGGAGGCAGGACCACCCCATTCATTTGAGAACCAGTACCTTTAAAAATAATCTTTACCAAGAACAGAATCTCCAGTGCCTAAGATACTGGCTGTCTTTTCATAAGGACTTTTTCTACTTTCAAACCTGGCTTAGTTGTGTTCAGATCAGTTGCCGTAGCACTCCTCCCTCCCCTCAGTCTTCCCATTCAAGGAACAACCCTTCTCAGGAAGTTCTTTTGGGAGAGAGTAGGAGTCGGGAGCCCAGAGCCTTATCCTGATTCTATCAGTGATACGCAGTGGGACCCCAGACAAGTCGCTTACCCTGTCTGGGGCTTGCATTCCTCCTCTGTGAAACGGGTAATAACTCCATCACCTGAATTCTTCACCTAGTTGTGGTAAAATCAGAAAATAAATGTGAAGATAATATGAGAGTGTACAGAGTATGATTTGGCGGTTCTGTGGCATCTTGATTGGTAGCAATAGTGACAAAAGTGTCTGTCGTTCCAGTCCATAGCAGCCTTCCTCCTTGGCTAATGCAAGAGAAGGTAGGTTTCTCTGTCTGTGTTTTCCTTCCCCTTCCCCAAGCCTGCCCTATCACCTTCCACGGCCACTGGATGAGAAAATAGTGGGAGAGTCATAGGGGACCTCAAGTCCACGTGCTTTAAATAGAACATGCAGTTTTAAATGATCTCTTTAACCAATTCTTTCTTTTCTTTCCAGTTTTCCCCAGTTATACTTCCACATGATACACCAGAGAAGAAAGGTCCTTTCTCATACTGAAGAACACAAGAAATTTGAATAATTCCTATTTTCTGCACCCCTCCAAAAAACAAACCTTTCAATAACAAAAAAATGCTGCAGACTTTTTGAGTTCCCAATACGTTTCATAGAAAATAAGTAAGGACTATTTTTAAAATACTAAAAAAAATACAACAAAAAACAAAATCCAGTGTCACACGGGCCTGGGATTTTATAAAACAAAACAAAAAGCTGTTACTAAAAACATCCTGGCCAGTCCATTCAGCATGCTTTTTCAAAACCAGAAGTTCCCAATATTTATGATGGCGTTAGAAAGGGATTTTGGCGTTTTATATCCTCCTGTTTTCCTTCCTGTATCTGATAAATAAAGATCTGTAACACTGCATACTTGAGAGTTACAGTCTGAGTAATGAAGTTGTACCAACAGAATGCCAGCTTGCAGTAGAGTTCTGTTTCAGTCTGCAGTGTGTTTAGCTTTCTCTCTTTTTCAAAGTGCTTGACTGCATGCTGGAAACTTTGTATTTTTGAAACAGCAAACTTTGTTCTCTGGAATGCTCTGAAGTTATGGCTGGGCCCTCATATCTAGTGAATGAAATATACATGTGTAATGCCTATGAAGCTTTGGGTAATGCCCATAATCAGAAACAACTAGAACCCTTTTGTTTGTTTTCAATTGAGTCATTACTGCCTGCCACTAAGAAACGAGCTTGGATTTAATACGTATGTGCACATTGTAGAGAAACCTACCTTATCTGGGGCTCAGCCTCACTCATATTTTAGCAAAATGTCAGTTTTGAAAGGGAAAGCTCCATCGCTAGTAATGACAAGTACCTTTCACAGTTCTAGTCTCAGAATCCCTCTGAGTATGTATTTGCCAATAGCTATTCTCTTTTATGGACCTGAAACCAGTCTAGTCGCATAGGAGCAGAGAATCTATACTTAACTGAAAACACATGAAGGTGTTACTTGAGAACGTAGTCCGGAAGAACATTCAGGCTTAGCTTTCTACACCCTTTTATTTTATGTTTAAATTTTCATTCACTTCTATGTGGATCCTTTTCCTAATTATGGTCCTATGTGATTCCCACCAAGTGGTAAGTGCAGAGGCAGTGGAGTGTTCCAGTAAGGCAGTCATGAGCCAAAAGCAGTATGAGCCCGCACGTTGGAGCAGCCAGACATACTCGGGTCACGTGGACATTGTCCTCTTAACACCATGTCTTTGTGCCATGGTAATTGCTCAGCGTGCATTTAAGACTCTTCAAAAAGGGTTGGATGAAAATATAAAGCCCTAGTTTAGACATGCATTAGATTTTTACAGGATGTTCTTTATGGAACCGTTTTTTTTTTTTCCTTTTTTTTTTTTAATTGGTTGATCTTTAAAACTTTGAATATCTAGCTTACTAGCTTACTGAGTAGATATTTCAAATATAATTGCTAACATCAGAAAGTGTCATAATAGAAAACTAATTTTTTAAATGCTTATTTTCATAGAGGCTTGAAAATAAGATGAAAATGAGAAGAAAATATGCAGCTTAAAATTTAATGCAGGCAGATGTGTAATGAGCTATTTTTGAATTGAACATTAAAATTCTGCTTCTTAAAGTCAGCAAGCACTCTTAACTGTGGCATATTGAGATTATAATCTGTTCTTGTACTTGATAAACAAAATATGTGGGAAAGATTTGTCATGCTTTTTTTCTTTTTCTTTTTCCAAAATGTATTTCTACTGTAAAATAGAATCAATTTGGGTTATGTTAGCCTTATTACTTAATGTGGATAAGATTTTTTCAGTCTTTAGTTATAGAAGATGGGATGAAAAATGCAGGTTTTCAGGATTGCTGGATTCATTTTATTCGGGCTTCTCTTATAATGTCACAATTTATGAAAAACAGTCTGTTGCAAACAGTGGTATTGCATCAAATTGGACTTTGGCAATAAGAACACAGCAAACAACTCCCTTCTCAAAAAGGGTCTCAAACCCCAGTGTTTATTTTTGTACATCAAACATTTTAATGCTTATGGCAGATAAGTAAGGCATGCCACTGTGTCCTCAAGTCACCTTTCTCAGTAACTGATTTCTTTATTTCTAACATGAATTAATTTTTCCTTTGAAGTGGTGGCATTCTTTTATGAATTGAGACCATCTAACCCCACCAAATGTCCTGTCTTCTTACAAAGAAGTGTGAATGAGGAAGGTGGTGTTTGGTGGGTATTTTGTCAGACTTACCATGCTCATTTCAGGGCATAGTAAAAGGAACCATCTGCCCAGCTGTCCCCCTGATGGGGTGTTTCAGATCCCCACCTTGGGGACCACCGTCTGGTCCTATGTGTAAGGCATCTGTGCAGCCTTACACATAGACTAGCTCATTGTCACAGACTTCTGTGAGGTACGCAGTGCCTTGTAGACACAAGCTGCTAATCCGCATCTTGCTGTGTTCTGTTTGCTAATCTGGGATCATTCCTTTAACACATACTGCCTGTTATCAAAGGCACCAGAGAGTTCCTCATGGAATCCAGCACCTCCCAGACTAGAACGTTCCTCTGGACCAAACTTCCAACAGGAGAGGTAGCATTAAAGAGGCATCTGAAGAGATCGTGCCCTCGTTTCCACTTGTGCTTTGGGTTATTTATTGGTAATAAAAGGTTGGCATTGATGTGGTACAACCTACAAATTATTTTCAATTCTGAGCTTCAGATAAAACAAAATATCAAAATCAGTACATACTGCTCCTTTGAAATTTGGGTAAAAAAATTACACAACCGTATATATATTATAGTCATTTTTGTATTTTTTCTATGTTGTGAAAACCAAAATTGTAATTTTATAGGTCTTTGATTCACTAAAATTCTATAATTTAAATGTATTTTTTGTATATTTAGAAATAAGGAGTTCAAAGACTATGCTTAACTTTTTATGCATGCATTTGGAAGCTGTTTTTACCTGATAATGTAGTAAGAAGTTGTATTCATAAAATACTGATCTGTGTTGCATTTCAAAATAAACTGGTGTGTGCTCTGCCTGGATTTGAAATACTGACCATTGAGCATGGTGATTTTTCACATTAAATTGGCCTGAAAGTGGTTGTGTAGGAATATGGAAGAGTTTCTGTGCTGCTATGGAGTCCAGCTCTTTTCTTTGACAGTTTTAAAATGTATTTCTGCTAATCATAATGGTTCTGCACTTACAGGGAAAACAGACAGATATATTAAGACATTTCTAAACAAATCATTCTTCCTGCCAGTTTTCAAGCTTACCGAGTCCTTCTCTAACCTAGGTGCAGCGGGACGAGGGAATCTTCCTGTCCCGTGTTTCCCCGAAAATAAGACCTAGCTGGACCATCAGCTCTATCTAATGCGTCTTTTGGAGCAAAAATTAATATAAGACCCAGTCTTATTTTACTATAAGACTGGGTCTTATATAATATAACATTAATATAATATAATATATATACAATATATATAAATACCGGGTCTTATTTTACTATAAGACCAGGTCTTTTATAATATAAGACCGGGTCTTATATTAATTTTTGCTCCAAAAGACGCATTAGAGCTGACGATCCGGCTCGGTCTTGTTTTCGGGGAAACGCAGTAGTTATTTCTCTCTGGGTGATCTCAGGCAGGTCCCTCCAGCAGTGACATGCCCCCACCTGATTCTACCAGGTCTTCCCTCAGAGTTAACTGTCACCGTTGTCCAAGAGTGTCGTCTTTACTCCCAAAGGGAACAATTTCTGAATGCTGTCTGGTCATGGCTTAGATGTTAGCGGCACAGTGGTTAGAACCACCTCTCTGCTCGTCTAGAGTCGAATCTCTACATTGGCTTTTTATTCATGAAGAGAAATAAGCTCAAGGGAAACTGAGGACCAGGTGGTAAAGTTAATAGCAGAGGCTACCCAGACAATACCACCTCTACCATCTTGGGGTGCTAATGGGAACCAGGGCTTCCTAATTTGTCATTGTCATATTTTGTGGCAGTTATGTGTACTATGTTAATATAAGCCCCAGCCTGAGGAATTACCATTGGTATAATTAAGAGACCTACTGTTACACAGCATTCCAAAAATACTGCTGTGTTCTGTTCTCTTGAACAAGAACGAAGACTAGCTTTGCAATTTCTCATGTTATTTATTTAAAAATTGCAGCCTTACACATAGACTAGCTCATTGTCATATAGTTTAGTGGTGAAGAAACTGTTCTCAGCAACTATTACCAAAAATAGCCATACGTACTAACATTCCCTGCCTGCGACTGCGAACCAGAGTTAGAAGAGGGCTGTGTGGTGTTTTGACAAACACTTTCTTTTAGACATGTGAGGGACTACTTAACTTTTTTTTTTTTCCAAATTTAAAGACACCCTTTAGGGGTAGGTTTCACTACCAAAAATAATCGTTTTCCCCACAAAACGCAATTCACCCTAAAATTCTCATCGGATGAGCAAAACTAAAATGTGGGAGAGGCTGTGTGTGTAAGCACCTAGTACCCATTTCATAAATCTTTTTATGTTTGGAAATGGTGTTTTTTGCTCACTAATTCTAGAACAGACTTATTACCACAGCAGCGCTTTTGCATCTGTCTTTGACCTTGGTGGATGTAATCCAGAAACCTTTCCAGATGCTGCACTTGGTTCAAGCCCCAACACTTTCTACCTCCCGTACTGTTGTAGCCGGGCTGCACCACTGGGGGGCAGCACCTCGCAAGCGATCGGGTCCTTGGGAACCCAAGGACGCGGAGGGGGCAGAAAGGTGCACTAATGAAAATTAGTCATAGATCCCTATTGTCCATATAGAGAAAGGGCAGTCAGATCTTAAAGCATATTCTGGAGAAGTACAGGAAATCACAATTATTTTGGAGCAAAGAAATCAATCTTGGATGCATGCTTTGAGGCTCCATCTATTCACTTCTCACTATAGAGCCCTCTGCAGCAGCATGGACCCTGTAGGCTGCTTGGTTTTAAAATGCCGTCAGCTTTTGTTGAGAAAGCAGGTGTTTAACGGAGAGCCTGCTTGTTAATCTTTGAAATGTTCAGGGAGTCAGTTTCCCACTCTTCTGTCTGGATATTTTTGGAGGGTGGCCTGGGCCATGAGAAAATGTCAGGTCACCTTATAAGGCCACGTCTGGCCCCGAGAATGCTCGTCTGCAGCATGTCCAGTACACTGCGCGGGTGTGAGTTAACTTGACTCTTGGACTGTGGGTTTTCTCACAGATTTAAAATGCTTCTATTCATGCCAGGGATTATTCTCTTTCACAGGCTCAAAGTCTCCATCAAGAGAAAGATGTTTAAATGACACCAATTTGGGGCATACCAAATAGACGACCAAGGGCCTATGTAAACTGGGTAATGTCCTCCACAACCATCCTGGTTGGTTGAGCTTGGGCCCGTGCTGATAATCGGCCAGCGCAGGTGGTCCGCCTGTGTCAGAGTGAAATCCACAGGCTGTTAGTTTGGAGTGATGATGGCAGTGTGGGTATGTCAGGGAGACGGGGTTCTAGGGTTTTAAAAGTTGACGCAAAATTAAAGTTTTCTCTCCTGCTACACTTAGAGACCTCTGCATATGAATGCAGTTTGTGCCGGGGAGATGTGCTAGCACAGGATTTTCAAAAGCTATTCTTGACCTTTATCCTTGAAGCATCTTCAGAGCTAAGGCTTCTTGAACACCTTGAAAAATACTCATCGATTGACGGCAGCTTTTTCCCGTCAGAGAACATTCACCTACTTGGGGGAAAACAACAAGCTGGGAGCTTCGCCTGGGATCTGGGAAGATTTTTCTTGTTTTGAAAAAACCAGCATCATCAAATAGGTAAATGAATTACTAGACTGAGAACCCAGGTGTCAGCAGCCCCAGTTGGAGTCTATCATTTACTGCTTACTGGTGGATAAAAAAGGTGTCTACCAGCGGACGGGAACTTGTCTGTCTGAGAAGACCTGCTGGGACTAGCTGCCCCTACACTACTTCACACGCTTAAAATGTCAAGCTGGGGTCAGTCCAGCTGCCTCTCCCCCTGTGCCTACACCCCAGTTTCCAAACACGGACTCGAGCACCCACTGTCAGAGCCCCTCACTCAGGCTGATGTCCTTGAGGCTTGTGTCAGGAGACCCTCTTCCACATTCCCGAGTGTCACCAGATGGTGACTCCGCTCCTGGTGTGCCGTGTTATCTGACAAGGCCTAGAGCTCCCTTGTTCGGAGTTGTATCCTCCCGTGCAGCTCACCACATAGACGCTTAGAGCCACAGAAGCCACCACTCGCACTGTGCAGAGTAAACCAAGGCCCAAGAGGGCATGTGACTTGCCCTGGCCACACAGACAGAGCTGGGACTAGCACTCAGCCCCCTGCCAGGGCAGCTCCAGGGCTGTGTCCTGCCCTCGTCTAGCACTCAGCCCCTGCCAGGGCAGCTCCAGGGCTGTGTCCTGCCCTCGTCTGCCCCGCCCCACCCCATCCCCTGGCTTTGCTGAGGTTTCTGCCTCTCACTCTGTTCCCTTTCAACCCCTGTTCCCCGATCTCCCCGCCCTGACCCCTCAACCTTCCCCATGAGCCCTCTTCTGCCAGACCCCACTGTTCTCACCGTTAACACAACCCTCTGTGACCCCTGCCCTTCAGTGCGTGCTCGTGACAAAGCCGCAAGCTGGGATCAGTCCAGCTCTACCCTTCCCTGCACCTCTCATGTTTGGGGCTGCCTACGTGGCACATTGTCCCCAATTCCCTTTAAAAATCCATCCTCCTTAACCCTCTGACCACTCAGCCCAGGATAGCACCACCAATTCCACAGAAAAAACTGCAATTCTTCAACTTTCTGTTACCAGATGTATAAACTTGGCCTATACCAGCTCACCCTTATTCTCTTGTTAGAATAAAAGGGGTGATCCTCTAGCCAAAGCTAATCCCTCCCTCGTGCTCTAGATGTTTCCATCTCCCCACCTTCCCCCCGACCCCAGGGACCTCACTAGCCATCCATCGTCTGTACTTCCTCTTCACTAGCTCTTCCCATCAAGTACCTTCCTGATCTGGCCTTGATCCCATGCCCTTCACTGCTTCCACCCTGTCTCCTGTTCTCTGGAAAAGTTAACTACAAGCACTTCTCTTTCTCACCTCCTACTCTCTTCCATCTCATCACAGCCATGGCTCTTCCTATCATGCCATTGACTTGGCTCTGTTCAAGGTCACAGGTACCTGCTTGTTATGAAATCCAGTGCATGCTTCTTAGTCCTGGGTCTTATAGTTGCAACTGGGGTACCATCCTCCTGGATGTTAGAAATAATGGTATGATTTTGCAGTAGACTTGGGGCGGGGGAGGCGGATGCCAGCAATGCCCAATCCTGGTCCAGAACTCTCATTTCTCCTCCATGCATCTCGAATGAGGGTGTATGCAAAGGAAATAATGGGACACCACCCGACGAGAAGTGTAATGGTTAACTGTGGCTTAAGCTCCTGGGGAGCGTTCTGGTAAGCTGGGCAAAACCTCATGGAACACTCCTGTTGGCTAAACTAGTAGGAGACGTTAGCTCAGACTAAAGAAAATTGTGAGGCCTGCTCAGCTCACCTCCCACCACCCCCCACCCATTCTTCTCCATCCCAGCGCTTAGGTCATGATAGGAAGAAAGGCTGACCCAACACACCACCACCTCCAGGAAAGAAAGACTCAAAGATTGAGTGTGTGTGCCACCAGGCTGGCCCAGGCAGGGAGGGACAGGAAGGCAGAAAGAGCTGCTTACGGGAGGGTCCCCAAACCCCTGTACACCGGCCCCTAAATGCCCACTGGCTCCACTCACTCTCTCTAGCACACGTAGCGCCATCAGATCTCAGAACTGAGCAGTAAGAGCAGCATTCCTCTTCTTGGGGGGGAGCCAAGATGTGCTGGGGGAAAATGAAGAGGGACCTTGAATCCTTCCAGAAAGCAACATCGTTCTTGAAAATGATCTTTGCTCTGAACAAGGCTCTTCTGCTTTTCTCCGGCCTCCTTGACCAAACTTTCTCAGTCTCCTCCGGCTACCTGCTGACCAGACGTTCTGAAACGTGAGTGCATCAAGAGTCGCCCAGGGTGCTTCGCAAAGTCCGATTCCTCCGCTCCCTCAGACCTACCTTGCTGAATCAGGAGAGATGGAGCAAGGGGGTCCGTTTTGATTACAAGCCTTGTGGGTGAGTCCGGTGCAGGGTCTTATTCTGAAGAGAACATTGCCTTGAGGATCCTGGGAGTTCGAACTTCTCACTTCTCACTTCAAACCCAAGGCCCCTGACCAGCAGCCCTCAGAGCAGTTCTGGCCCTTGGACATGTTCGGTTTGGCCCACATTATATTTTTTAATTGAATCAGTTGCCAACACTTTAAAATTGAGTGATGTCACGTAACCATCTAAGAGAAATCAGAAAATGAGGGAGCAGGAGACCACATTTCCATATGTCGGGCACCGGTGAGAACCATGGGTTGCCCCCATCGGATGGAGCATCCTTCAGCCCCCATCGGGATGAAGGCGAGGCCCCCGACACTCCCTGCCCAGCCAGGCCCTCAAGCGTCAGCAGGAGCTGGAGAGGAGGAATGTGGCTGCCACGGCTTCGGCTTTGACTCTTCCCTCCAAGCTGATATCTTGCCCGTCTGACTTAGGGCTGCATCTATTCAGGGTTCTGGATATCTCCACCTGGACATCCCGTAAGTACCGAAGCTCAACCCATCCAAAAGGAAACTCATCATCCTCTCCTCCCCTGCCACAATCCCTTCCTCCTCCCTCTCCTCGTTTTCCCACCTCACTGGATGGCACCGATCCAGCAGCTGCTCAAGCCCACGACCTGGGAGTCATCTTTCCTCGTCTGCTCCCTCACCGGCCCTCACTTAATTTTTAATCAGTCGCTAAATCCTGTTGATTCTATCTCCTGAGGATGGATTGAATCTATCCACTTCCCTCCCGTCTTGGCCAGGCCACGACCCTCTCAGCTAGATGCCGGCGGTAGCCTCCTGCTCGGCTCTCGGCCTCCACTCTTGCCTTCTCCCCAAACCCATTCTCCTTACAGCGGCGGAATGGCCTTTCAAAATGGCAGACATTATGGTGTCCCCTGTGTAACTCTCCGTTGCTTTTGGTAGAAAGTCACATCCCTGAACGTGACCCAGCGATCTGTGACCTGAGTCTACTACTGTCTGCAGCCCCTCCACACCCCGTTCTGTGAAAGCCTCCCAGGCCCTCAGGCTGCTGGGCTCTCACCTCCTGGCCTTTGTTCGCCACATCCCTTCTGCCTGGGAGACTCGCTCCCTCTCCACCTGGCTAATTATTTCCCATCCTTGAGCTGTGGCTGCAGCCCCACCTGCGGGAAGTACCTGCCCGAGGTCCTAGGACTGGCTCTGACGCTCCTCCAAGGTGCTCCAGTACCAGGGCTGCCAGCAAAACACCAGGAGCCCCAGGTAAATGAGAATATCAGGTAACAGTGAAGAATGTTTTCATGTAAGTATGTCTCGTGCAATATTTTTAGTTGCTAAATCACTGAGCCGTGCCCGTTTTTCCCCCTGGTAGTCCTCAGGGCCATCTTTCTCACCTGTTTGCCTGTTAAGACTGTGAGCACCGGGAGGGGAGGGGCTCCTCCAGGTGATGTTCCACTGTGTTCTCAGGGCCTGGCCTCCCACTGCAGTTTGGGAGGCTGGCAGGAAGCTTACAAACAAATGATTAAATAGGGTCGTTTCAGATGCTGATAAATTCTTTACGCTTAGCAAGGCAGTGTGTTAGGAAGGGGCTGGCCTGCTGCTTTGGCTTGTGTGCTCAGGCAGGTCTCTGAGGAGTGACGGAGTTCTGTATCTACATGGATCCAGGCCCACCGGTCCCAAAGCCCACAACGGTCTTCCTCCATCGTGCTGCCTCCCTGTTCCCTGAGCACAGGTACGTTGGTGGGTGGCAGGGGGTTCACTTAGGATAAATGTCATGTGGGTACCCCACCGAGACCGTCTCTCAAAGGACACAGCTGCCAGCTCCTTAGAGACTTTCAGTCGTCCCTGCACCAGGCTCCATGACAAGCCCAGTGGGTGCCATGGGAAGTTGAGGCCCGAGGAGGGCTCCACCTCCTGGATTTCGGGCTGCAGCACCCTGCGTGGTGCCACCAGTCTGAGCATCAAAGGTCTGAGCTCAAATCTTCCCTGCGACTCCGCCTTTTTCTCGTGCACTTCTCATCAGCAAAGCTGCTGACAGTTGAGAGTCTGGTCGCGATTCCCGCAGGCCTGTGGGCTGCTTATCTGCAGCGGCCCAGGCCCAGAGCCCGCCCCACAGTGCCTAGGGGTGGTGGGGAGTATGCAGGTGTGTGCCCGCAGGCCATGGGCCTCTCTGACCACAGTCTGAAGCCTACATCTGGGATCATCTCTGCCCCTTCTCCCCAGCATTAGGACAGCTAGTCAAGCCCCAGCTGCCCCCTGAAAGCGCTAGGCCCTGATCATAGCCTGCCAGCCTGCCAGCGGCATGGGGCTGCTTCACTTCTTATCCAACGTGAGGAGAAGATGAGCAGCCCCACCTGCTCCATGAAAGACTGTCACTGAATGCCACCCCATACCTTCCCGAACCTCTAGCCCACGGTCATACACCAGGGAACCATGACATATCAGAGGCTGGCATTGTCACCTTCAGCGTCCACTTATCCAGAGCTGGGAACTGATGCCAAGGAGAGAAAGGGACACAGGTGGTCCATGGCAGAGCTGGACCACTCTTCACCCCCCAGCCCCCAGCCTGCAGGACGGCCTGCAGGGCACCTCGGGCTGTGCTTTGAGGATTTCATGCTGCTCCTGGGCCTGAGCTGCCAACCCAGGAAGGCGGAGCCTCAGCTGCCCACACGGACTTCAGGTTGTAGAGTTGTAAGGAGATTGTAGAATTGAGGGAGATCAACACCCCCGGCCCTGAGGAGGGTGCTGTGGGTACCGTCCATGTCTGGAAGATGGGAGGACATAACTGGGGTGTCTGTGCCAGGCGGCGCTGCCAGGGCTGAAGGCGACAGGAGGACGGAAGTCCATCGTGGGGTCCAAGTGGGGTCCAAGCCCCATGGTTGTAGCAGCTCGCCCCGGCCTATGAGGGCGGCCAGAGTTCCTACAAGTATTTACCCAGGAACGGAAATCTGGGGGCTCCTTCAGGAAGTCTAGGGGCTCCTTCAGCTCCTGCATCAGCCCCTCTCCTTCACTTAGCGAAGCACAGCCTGGGCTGCAGCCTGCAAATGTGGAATCCAGGGGCTGGCCCATCCTCCTGTCAGGAATCTCAATTCGGAGCCTGGTATATTTAGAAAAGTCAGGCTCTGGTTGCTCCCTGTTCCCTACAAAGTGTGAACTGCACCCATCACATGGAAATGTGATTCACTTCTCAGCAACCAGGCTGAGTGCTTCCCACCGCCTCCAGCAGCCCCCCTCCCTCCTGAGGGCCCCACTCAGCCCTCCTGCACCATGTCCTCAGAGCCTCCTTGCGGAGCTGAGGGCTCTGGGAACACCGTGAGGCAGAGGGCAGGGAAAAGGCACGTCTGGGGATCAACGCACAATGTCTTTCTTGCATCTCTTGATCATGAGGCATTGGTCTTACTTAGCCTGTTTCCTTTCTTTCTGGAAATCTAGATGCTCTCCTCCTTACAGCCTCAGAGCTCTCATTCCCAATCTCGCCCACCCCACTACTCCTCTCAGGGTTTTTAGAAGCCCCGGAGAAGCTCAGTCTGGTGGTGAGACCCTCGTGGAAATAAGTGCAATAAAGCAGAGAGGTTGCACTCCTGTCATCTGCAGGCTGAATGTGACTTTTCTTTTTCTGAAATGATATTCTAACTTGTTTTGGTTACCAACATTTTTAAATTAAGAGAGTTCACATTTAAAAAAATTAATTTCCTGCTTCTCTTGAAAAACAGACCTGGGGCTGTGGCAACCCTGGGCCCCTGTCCTACAGGGCATTGGGGGTTGGGAGGGGGGAGGCTGCCCCCTTTCCCCAGGCGGGTTCTCCAGGTTACCCCACCAGGCCTTGCGTTCATGTGTGTTCCCTGCCTGGGCGTGGGATGGGTTTGGATGTATAACCCGATGTGTCTAGGGTCCTATTCTAGCAGGTCTATACCTGTATGTACCTATATAGCAGGTATAAAGCAGGTATATCCCTCCTGTCACGTGAACGCGGAGATGTGATTTTTCCCTCTCCTTTAATTTCTCATGCTCTGTGTCCTCAATCTTCCCAGTTTATCTCCTTTTTTCTCTACACGCCTCTCTTGTGCCCAGCACCAGCCACCCCAACCCCTCCCTGCCTTGGAGACGGAGCATCATGGAGCTTGGGAGTCGGACCTGAGTTTGATTTCTGCTGCACTTTGTGCCCTCACCACTTCCCTGAGCGTCTCTTACATAGAAGATAAGGACAATATCATACCTAGTTTGCAGGATTGCCGAGAGGATTCGATGAGCTGTTGTCCATCTCATTCAATGGTCAAAGGGTTTGAGTTCATTTCAGTAGAGACCGGAGTAGAAGCTGTGGATGCCTCTCCAGCCACTTTCCCACCACTTGGTCCCAGGAAATAGTCCAAGTGCACAGGCTACTCCCCAGATGGCCCCAGAGGTGGTGGTGCTTCTGGCCCTTGAAGGCAAGAACTCCCTGAAATGACCAGTCATTTATATTATATAAACTTTTATATAAAACTTATATAAAAGTTTTACTAAATTTATTGGGGTGACATTGGTTAGTAAAATTATATGGGTTTCAAGTGTACATTTCTATAAAGCATCCTCTATATATGGCATTGTGTGTTCACCATCCAAAGTCAAATCTCCTTACGTCACCATATATTTGACACCCTTTACCTTCTTCTATGACCCTTCCCCTCCCCTTACCCTCTGGTAACCACTAAACTGTTGTCTATGTCTATGAGTTTTTATTTGTTTATTTGTCTTGTTTATTTGTTGCTTTCGGTTTTATATCCCACATATGAGTGAAATCATATGATTCTTGACTTTTTCTGTCTGGCTTATTTCACTTAGCATAATAATCTCAAGATCTATCCATGTCGTCGCAAATGGCACTATTTCATCTTTTCTTATGGCTGAGTAATATCCCATTTTGTCTATGTACCACATCTTCTTTATCCGGTCGTCCATTGAAGGATACTTCAGTTGTTTCCATGTCCTGGACACCGTGAATAATATGCAATGAATATAGGGATAAAATATTAATACATCTTTATGAATAAATGTTTTCAGATTTTGGGGGTAGAAACCAAGGAGAGGGATTGCTGGGTCATGTGGTGATCCTATACTTAAGTTTTTGAGGAACCTCCATACTGTTTTCCATAGTGGCTGTACAAGTTTACATTCCCAACAGAAGTGTATGAGGGTTCCTTTTTCTCCACAACCTCCGCAACACTTGTTATTACTTGTCTTGTTGATAAGAGCCATTTTAACAGGTGTGAGGTGGTTATCTCATTGTGGTTTTAATTTGCATTTCCCTAATACCGTGTTTCCCTGAAATTAAGACCTAACCGGAAACTAAACCCTGGCATGATTTTTCAAGATGACATCCCCTGAACATAAGCCCTTATGAGTCTTTTGGAACAAAAATTAATATAAGACCCCGTCTTATTTTGGGGGAAACATGGTACCTAGTGAAGTTGAACATCTTTTCAAATATGTGTTGACCATTTCTGTGTCTTCTTAGAAGTGTCTGTTCAGGTCCTCTGCCCTTTTTTTTTTTTTTAAAAGATTTTATTGGGGATGGGGAACAGGACTTTATTGGGAAACAGTGTGTACTTCTGGGACTTTTTCCAAATCAAGTTGTTGTCCTTTCAATCTTAGTTGTGGAGGGCACAGCTCAGCTCCAGGTCCAGTTGCCTTTCTAGTTGCAGGGGGCACAGCCCACCATCCCTTACAGGAGTCGAACCATCAACCTTGTGGTTAAAAGGACGTGCTCCAACCAACTGAGCCATCTGGGAGCTCAGCGGCAGCTCAGCTCAAGGTGCCGTGTTCAATCTTAGTTGCAGGGAGCAGAGCCCACCATCCCTTGCAGGAGTCGAGGAATCGAACTGGCAACCTTGTGGTTGAGAGCCCACTGGCCCATGTGGGAATCGAACCGGCAGCCTTTGGAGTTAGGAGCACGGAGCTCCAACTCCTTGAGCCACCAGGTCGGCCCTCTCTGCCCATTTTTTAATTGGATTATTTGGTTTTTTGTTGTTGAGTTGTATGAGTTCTTTATATACTTTAGATATTAGCTCCTTATCATAAGCGTTGTTTGCAAATATTTTCTCCCATTTGGTTGGTTGCCTCTTTGTTTTGTTGATGGTTTCTTTGCTGTGCAGAAACTTTTTAGTTCGATGTAGTCCCATTCATTTAATTTTGCTTCTACTTCCCTTGCCTTTGAGGTAAATAATGAGTCTTAAAGGACACTGGTCAGGCCCAAGCTGGGCTCCACCCCAAGATGCCAGGTCAGCGGGACAAGCCACAACATCAGGCCATGCATCCCCCTCTCTCCTCCAAATTGCGATCCCAGTGCCTCCCGTAGCCCAGGGCCACAGGCACATTCGCCTGGGTCTCCAGCTGGAGCCCAGTGATGGGGTCTGGAGGAAGCCGGCAGAGGAGGCCTGACAAGGACCGGGAGATGGTAACCACCTCTCCTCCTACAGGGAGGTGCCAGTATGGTGCAAGAGCACGTCACAGAGTCCCTGCTGTGTCTCTCTGCCCCCTGCCACTCACTGGTTCCTGAGGTTCTGTTTTGTCATCTTGTGTCACTTAGGGACTCCATCAGCCCTCAGGACTGCCACACACAGTGACCATAGGCTGTGCTCACTCTGGAAGCCAGGCTGATCCTGGTGGGCTGGGCAGACACCAGAGGGGACAGCAAGTCTGAGACCAAGTTCCCTGGGTCAGCTGATCGCCACCCCAGTGAAGTTGAGGTAGCTTTACCCTTCCTCGATGTGAATCTGAGGACCTTCCATGGGGTGGGGGACGAAGAGGCCGGATCACTCAGTGACCCAAACCAGTGGTTCTCAGAGGAGAGCTCGTTTTCTTGCAGGCTAAAATCAAGCAATGGGCAGAGCCACGCTCCCCCTGGAGGCCCCAGGGGAGAATCCTTGCTTGCCTTCCAGCTTCTGGTGGCTCTAGGTTTCCTTGGTTTATGGCAGCATAACTCCAGCCTCTGCTTCTGTCTTTACATGGCCTTCTCCCAGGTATCTCTGAATCTCAAATCCCCCTCTCCTTCCCTTTCTTTCATCGGAACACCAGTCAATTGGATGTAGAACCCAGCCTAAATCCCAGATGATCTCGCATGAGATCATAATCTCATTTTAACACCTTAAAATGAGAGCTTAATCTTTAATTATGTTTACAGACCAAAGCCATATTCCCAGGGACCAGGGGTTAGGACTTGGACATATCTTTTTGGGGACACCATTCCACCTACTGCACTCAGTTTCCTCCTTATAAAATGAGGACACCAGGGGTGGCCGGTTAGCTCAGTTGGTTAGAATGTGATGCTAATAACACCAAGGTTGCCAGTTCAATCCCTTCATGGGCCACTGTGAGCTGTGCCCTCCTTAAAAAAAATAATTAGAAAAATAAAAATATATAATGAAACGGGGACACCAGTAGCACCTGCCTCACCAAGCTGTGAGGACCACACGGGTTACTACGCACACAGCACTCAGAGCAGCACCTGCAAGTGCTCGGTCTACGTTAGCTGTAATCATTCCCCAAGGAAACGTGCCCTGAGCTGTGCCCCTGCCTCTCCCCTCGCAGCAGCAAAAGCCATTGCCACAGCCTCTGTACACCCTTCTAGCTTTATTCCAGGGCCTGTAGCGAGTAGGATGGAGGCTGGTTCCCTCTGCCATCCCATTGTTTCCTTTAGATTAAAAACACTGGGACTTAACTTATCTCTTTGGGAAAAAAAAACCATTTTGAGTCACATGAAAATATCATGGTCATAAGCAATAATAAGTGTATGGAGACATCATAGAACAAACGTAACTCATCATGATAAGCCCAAATGTCTCATAGTTTTCTCCTGACCATTTGACTGGACCTTCACCCCTGTCTCTCCAGCATCTGGTACAGAGCCTGCCACCTAGGGTCAAGCAGATATTTGTTGATAATTGAAGGAGGAAGGCAACCTGAAGGTCAGAACAGAAATAAAGGAGCAGCTGAATGTACTGCCCAAGGACTGCTCACTTGGGGGGACACGGTGGGTCGGGGTGACTGGAGCATGGAAGGAAGGCCCTGAGATAGGGAGGCAACTGAGGCTCAACAGATGAGTGTCAGCAATTGAGTGTGACGGGCAGTACCTGGCTTCAAGGCAATCTCTCAGCCTGGATCCATGACACATCCTGGAGAGCTCAGCAGAAAAAAAGACCTGCAGTAACCACTGGCTTGGCTGTGCAAAAGGCACATCAGTTGCCTTCGTTTCTGTGGCCTGTTTACTATCTATGACTAATTACCATGTAGCATAATAGCAGTATGTATATAATTATGTGGCAGATTAATTTTGTTATTAGCTTCATTTAATTATACTGCTGAACTCTGTTTGCTAAGTCTCCACTACCCCCAAAACAAAAACAAAACCAAACAAATCTGCAGGCCCATTGCTCACCTCTGCTTTTGCAATTGGAAAAGGTAGGCAGGACCGGGCCCAGTGTCCACCATGAAAGCACATTCCCTGGCTGATCACCTTTCTGGCCCTTGTGAAGAATTGTCCTGTGCTGAGTCCTCGCTGTCCTGGGCTTCGGGTTTCATATGCTGTGACCTAGCACAGCAACCCTGCTAATGCCCCTTTAACATGCACACTGCACGGGGGCCTCTAAAAGTCTCAGATGGGGTCAGTCCCCCACTACTTAACCGGGCTCCAAAGTTGGGGGACGGCCGGAATGACCTCAGACCCTTGCCGAGTGTCTGAGTTCACTCCAAGGGGGTCCATCCTGCCCTCACGGCCCCCATCCCCGGCTCCGCCCAACGGCTTGGCCACTAGCTCATGCAGTCTTCACCCCCGCCTTCCTCACGTTCTCTCGTTCCTACTCTGTCTCTCCTGTGTGCGGGTTCTACAGAGCGAAGCACCGTAGAAATGCTGACAGACTCCTCGGGTTCCAGCCAGACAGCCAAGTTGGGAGGAGGCAGAAAGCCAAAGAGAGAAAAGCCAGGCAATATTTACAGCAAAGTGGTGACCCGACATTTCCAGGAGACGAAGAACCCCGTGGGACTCCCCTCCAGACCTCCAGGAGGTTCCACCCACCCTTTCACTGTGTTCCCTCTGTGAAAGTTCCCTCTCTCATCTAGCCTATTCTATCTTCTCATATTGTCCAACAATTGCCTTGGTCTCTCTACTCAATGAGGTGAAACCACAACGGGTCAGCATCCTTTGAGGGAGTCCCTTTGGGCCCCTGGAGATGAGATCCATTGTCCCGCTCCAGCCCAGCCCCCGGCCACCACACACCAAGGCATTCTCCAGGCCACACGCCTGAGCCCTTCCACAGCAGTGCACACAGTCAGCACCACCGAGCACTGTAGCCACGACCTAGGCCAGCACTTCAGTCCTGGTCTCACTGCTCTTCCAGGCCCCCGATAGAGGCTTTCGTCCACAGACGAAGAGAATGAGGCTCTGACCTGTGGGGAACTTGCCCAAGACACACCACTGGGAAGTTCAGAGCCAGGACTGAAAACAAGGTTTGTTGTGCTTTAGCGCCCATGCGCGTAGCTGCTGCTTTGTGGCGCCTCGTCTCCTGTCACTCACTCAACAAATACTGCTGTGCTTCTCTTCATGGCCAGACCCTGTGCTGGGCTTTGAGAGTGGACCCACAGACAAGGCAGAGATGGACAAGCCCCTGTGGTGCTCACACCCGGGCCCACCTGGCACCGGTTGTCAGCTTAGTTCTCCTGGGGCTTTCGGACACCTGGCGTGGGCTGAGGGTGGGCTGGGCTGCAGTAACATTGACGCCATTCCCAGCTGTAGAGGCACAACTTTTGGGGTAACGTGCACACCACAGACAGGCTTCAGGCAAGCTGCTGGCGCTGGGCCGCGACGTCTCCCTGGGGAGTCTCCCAATACCCTAAGCGTGAGCATCAGCGTAGCCTGCCTTCTGCTGGGTTGGCCCTCCTGGGGAGAATCTTCCCCAACATCCTTCCCTTGGGCTCCTTCAACCAGGTATTGTTTCAGCTAGAAATTGGGCCTGCAAAGTTTACCACCCCCTTACCTGTGCCATCCCACCTGAGGGGACCCTCACTAATCAACAGGGCTACGTCTATGGGCTAGTGAAAAGCAGGCAGAAATACTAGGGCGTGGTGGGGTGGACCACGAGGTACCCCAGGCTCCTTCCTTGCAGAAGAGCTGAGGGGCTGGAGACGGAGGGAAGGGATGCCACCTGCCGCTGAGAGCGGCCTGGTGCAGCCCAAGGGGCTCCTGCGGGAAGGCAGGAGGCTCACTCTGCTGAGCCGAGGGCTCTGGAGACCCAGCCTGAATGTCACACTGGGAAGGGACAGGGAGAAAAGCAAGCACCCAGCTGGACACCCTCCCAGAGGGACCCTGAGCCAGCCCTGGAGAGGCCTCAGCTAAGGAAAGGACTACCTCTCCTTGAGCAACTACTGTGTGTCAGGTCTTTGACATACCCTGGGAGAAGAGATGTTTTCATTCCAATGATAAGGAAACTGAATCTCTGGAGACGTTAAGTAATTGTGTTGAGGTCACACATTGAGCAAACAGTAGTTCTGTGTAATGGGTCCAACTCCAAAGTCAATGCCCTTTCCACCACACCCCAGAGCCTCCTTTACGAGGCAGGACCAGAGGCTGCCCCTCTCCTCAGAGAACAGGGAAAAAGCCGTATGTATGTAGGAGCATCTGTGTGCGATGGTTCCGATACAGCCCCTCCCCAGCCAACCCACTGCCCTTCCCCAAACTTCCTCACAAGTGCACTCAGTGCGAGGTGGGCCCAGGATCCATACCCCCACCCCCACCCCCGTGATGGGGACCGTTCCTCTCTCCAGGCAGTTATCCCACAAAACCACAGCCCCAGGATGGCAGGGACTTCTGGCCCCACCTCCCATCCAGTCTAAGAGCCACCATCTCTCTGAAGGTGGGTGTCCAGGAGGTGACACCTGAGCCGGCAGCTTCTCACGTCTGATTGGAAGGTAATGGCCTCACTGACAGAGTGGGGATAGGTTTCATACGCGCCCAGGTGGTTCTGCTGCACACTTGGGTTTGAGATGCATTAGCTGGGAAGCTAATTCACACAGTGAGACCACCAAGGAAGAGAACTCACTAACGTAGAACTTGGAAATGAGCTAAAAGCACACAGCACAGTCTCCCTGTGTGTGCATCAGAGGGAAAGGCCACCCTTGGGGTCCCCTACCTAAGATAGAGGTCCTTCCCTCTCCACCTGGTTAATTCTCACCTCTCCGGTTTTCTCTCAAGGAAGCCCACCCCAGTAACTCCTGCGTCCCCATCGCCTGCAAATGCTCTCGTTGCTCCACATTTCTCCTTGGAAGCCCGAGTACCGGTATCACTAAACAGCTGTGTGGTTCGTAGTCTGGTTCTGTCTCGCCCTCTAGAATGTCAGCTCTGAGCGGGCACGTGTTCCCGCCTTGCTCACAGCTGCCCCCAGCCGCAGCACTCATACCGTGTTTGGCATGTGGTAGGAACTCACGGATATTCGTTGAATGTGTAACTCAGGTTGGAAAGCTGGGAGGGGTAAGTCCAGGTAGAAGGAAAGAAGCATGGAAAATAGACTTTGCCTTGTGGTAGGCAGGGCCTTCCCCCATCCAGGAATTGCTCAGCCCACCCAGGAATTTCACAGGGTGTGGAACCATCTTGCCATACCATCATCTCATCTACCCGCAGCCTGGGCAGGACGGCTTCTCCCTGCATCCAAGCTTTTCTGCGGTGCTTCTCAAAGATCCCCTCAAACGCAAGCTCCTGCCTCTCTTCCCATGGTGTTCATGACAGCCGGATGCTCTTTGGTGTTAGGGAAATTCTTCTCTGGGTCTGACGCCTATGTGTCCTCTGCCATTTTTATCCCCCTTTCCCTCTCCTCTTGAACAATAACAGAGCTAGAAAAAAGATGAGAGATGATCTAAGAAAATAGCATTCAAGTCTTTTTTTCCTAAGGAAAAAAATCCCTTTTCCAGAAAATCAGAATCTGAGTTCTAAAATGCAAGGCTGACAAAAGGGGAGCAGCACTGATTGACATTGCGATAGGAGCCCTCCCAGGGCACCTCCAGGAGCGTGAAGGAACCTAATATAAAAACCAGTGATCAGATCCAAGCCCGCCACTTCGTGGATGAGAAATTCCAGGGAAGGGAGGTCATCTGCCCCAGCCAGGACCACAACCCAAGCTTTTCCTATCCTGAAATCCACAGCCATAATGATCGGACCTCAGTGAAAAGGGCAATGTTGGGGGTGCTCTGCAGTTGTACATTTTAAAAAGCATATTCCAGTATCATTTGGGAGCTATGTGTTTTGTATTTTCTCTTTTATGATATTTGGCCCATCGACATGCCAAAAACCGCAACAAGACATTGGCCAAGGAAGTTATACAAACATGTTTCGCCAATCTCCAAATCTTTGAACAAAAATGGTCATCACATTTTCCCAGACATTTCCACACAAGGCTGCAGAGTTAGGCCCATCTTTTTGTGTGTGTTATTTACTTATTTATTTATTTATTTTGGAATGCATTTGAGTACAAACCATGTGATCGCAAGAAAGATCCAATTGGAGTGAGACAGGGTGGCGTCCTTTGTGCTGGGACTCATTCAGCCTCTCAGCCCCAAGGGACCCGGAGAGTTTCGTGGAACCAATTTCCCTTCTTGGGATTGTTAACATAATCCTCTGATTGGAGCGTTGCGGGTCCTCTTGGGGGCCAGCGCAGCCAGTGCTCTGAGGAGCACATCCTTAGGTCTAGGCCTATTCTTGGATTTCCCATGAATCACGTGCTCTCTAACCTAAACCCACACTCTGCCACTCCTTCCCCCAGCTTCCAGACCCCAGAGCAGGGGAGTGTGAAGTGTCTCAGGGGCATGGGGTCAACAAGGGCTGGACTGTAATAGCACTTACCGGCCACCACCTTCCACGTGTCACCCTCAGAACATGAGTCAGTCTAGTCCTAGTGCGGATACCATTTATTAAGCTTCTCATATGTGCCAGGCACTGTACTCGTTCACCTAGTCCTGACGAAGGAAAGACTGTATTGTAATCTCCATTTTGCAAATGAGAACGCCAATTTTTCAGAGGCTCTTGGGCTGAGCCAAATATCATTTCATTTAATGTTTGCATACATTATTTCATCTAAGACTGAAAATGGTTAACTCGTATTGAGTGTTCACCATGTTCTGAGAGTTTCACAGGTATAAACTCGTTTGATCCTCACAACAACCCTATGAAATTGGTTGTCATTATCATACCCATTTTATATATGAGAAAACTGAGGCACAGAATACTTAAGAATCTTACCCAAGGTTACTCAGCTATCATCCTCATCGTTGGTTCCTGGTAAGCTTAGTTCAGTTCAAGCATTCTGGCCTTTCTGCAATTCAGTGGAAACAATACAGGGTTAAAAGAATGGACGGAGGAGTCAGACACACCTGGGTTCAAATTCCAGTTCTATCCCGGACAGGCTGTGTGAGTGTGGGCAAGTGTATTCGCTATCTATTGCCACGTAACAAATCACCCCAGCATTTAGCTGTTTCAAACAACAAACATGTATTACCCCACAGTTTCTATAGAGCAGGGATCTAAGAGCAGCTTCTTCGGGTGATTCTAACTTGGGGTGTCTCACAAGGTTGCTGTCAAGATGTCATTGGAGGCTGCCGTCATGTCAAGGCTCAACTGGGGGAGGAGCTGCTTGCAAGTTCACTTGCATGGCCCTCTCCACAGGACTGCCTCACACCACAGCCTGGTAGCTGGCTGCCCCCAGGGTGACTGGTCCAGGAGACAGTGAAAGAGAGCACCTCAGATGGAGACCACCGTCTTTTTATAACCCAATCTCAGAAGTGACATTCCATACCTTCTACATTATTCTGTTCATTAGGAGTGAGGGGAAAAGCCCGGCCCACACTCCAGTCATAAGTTATTACCCAAAGACCATGACCAGGGAGAGAAGGGGTGATTGGGCCATCCTAGGGGGTGCCTACCACAGCAAGTCACTTAAAGGTCTCAGCCTCAGTTCTTAGGTCTATAAAATGGGAATCATAATAGTATTTCCCTCAAGCAGTGAGGCAGTGCATATAAAGAGATCAGAACAGTGCCCAGGGAAGAGTGAATGCTCAATAACTGTTAGTCACTGTCACCACCAAGGCTGTAAGTGACTCAAGAGCAGGGACACTGCATCTTTCTCAGTTGCATCTGTCCCTTCAATGCCTGCCTAGTTCAGTATCTGGCACTTGCTTTCACGCCACAGATGCCAGGCACAGACTGTGCCAGTGCAGGGGAGGAAGCAGGCAGTGCTGCCCTTGCAGGCCACGCCACTCCAGCCATTCCCCAAAGGTGGCAGGGATGTCTATGAGCCAGCCAGACCACCAGGGTCAAGAGTCTCCAGGGGACTGGCCCTGCTGGCTCTTAGCCTCCTCTACCCCAAGATGGTCAAGCAATGCAGGTTACCCCAGGGGGCTGGTCCTGGCTGTGTGTCCAGCCCTGCTCCTGTGGCTTGGCAGATCCCCCAAACGCTGTCCAGACCGCTCCCAGGATGCTGGCACAAGAGCAAGGATAAGTTCCAGAATGCTGGACCACCTGCGTCTGGCGACAGTATCTGTTTGTGGCTCCCCGAGGCTCGTCATCAAGGAACAACATGTTGCCCTCTAGGGTGCTTGGCGATGGTGGCAGCTGCTTGGCATTACCAACCTGGAGCTCAAGGAAAGCAGCAGAGGGACGAGGACAGGGAGGGAGCCAAATCCTCAGCCAGGCTGCGAACCAGGAAGAGAGACCAAGCGCAGTGGAGAAGCCATGGGCTGTGCTGGCAGGGCCCGGGCTATAGGGTCATGGAGTTGACTCATGGCTCAACCACTTGTCTGCTGGGGACTTTGAACAGGCTGCTTAACTTCTCTTCATCCACAGAATGACCTTCCATCTCGCATAGAGGTTGTGAGAAATAGCAGTACAGATGTGCAGTACCTGGCACACGGAAGGTGCTTTCTGAATGGAAACGTCATTATCAGCACAGTAGGTGTTCCATAAATGGGTGGGAGGATGCTTAGAGAAAGAGCAAAATGGAAAGCTAAGTAGTGTGTTCTGGTTTGTAAATTGTATTGCAGTACGTATATATGAGTATACACAGAAAAAGGTGCCTGTAGTCTAAGTATAAAGCAAGATGAAAGTTCACAAAGGGAATACACATGTGTACCCAGCATGTCATCAGGATATAAAACATGACCAGCCACCTCCAGCAATCCGCTTCCTAGTCCCTTCCAGCTCCAGTTCCCTTCCAGATCTCTGCAAGGAGAACCCCTGTACTGACGTCTAAGAACCTGCTTTCAGGCTTTGTTTACATGGATGCACACGCTGTGCCCTCTGTTGTGTCTGGGTCTTTTGACTCAGCACAGTGTGTGTGACGCTCACGCGTGTTGTTGCCCGTGATTGGAGTTTGTGACCTCTCGTTGCTCCACAGTTTTCTATTGTGTGAATATGCTCCAGTTTACTACTTCGTTCTACTGTTGATGAATCTTTTTGGGTTGTCCTCAGTTTGGGGTTCTTCAACATAGTGGTGCCGTGAACATTTTCGTGTGGGTTTTTTGGTTTGTTTTTCTGATGGATTTAGGATGGAATTATTGGGGAAGAGGTCACCCATACTTATAGGTTTTGTAGGTACTATCACACAGTTTCCAAAGTGTTTGTACTAATATACACACTACTAGCAGTGAGCAGGGCTCTCCTTACTCTATATCCGTGCACGTACTTGGGATCGTCAGTCTTTTTCTTTTCAGTCATTCTAGTGGGTGGGTAGTGGTGATTTTAATCATGATCTAATTGGGATTTTAATTTGCATTCTCTGATGTCTAGTGGAGAGGAGCACCTCTTCCTATGTTTATTGGACATTTGGGTATGAATCTAAGTGGTCTAATTTCTGTCCTGATGGGGCTTCTCTAGAGAATTGACTCCACAGAATTGCCAATTAAAACAAAACATACTACCATCTGTGACAGATATTGCAGACTGGTTCAAGCAGCTCCATCCATCCCCGGGAGCAGGCCTTTCAGCTGCAGGGCCGCACGTGACCCACCTTCTGCCAGGCAGGCGAGCTGGCCTGAGATTGGGAAGGTAGAAGTGTGGCCAAGCACGTCCTTTTGCTGCTGCTGCTGTTTCTCCTGGCTAGCTCAGGGATAAAGCTGTTTGGTTCTCTTGGGATGGCAGTAGCAGAGATCCCAGGCCCAGGCTTTACCTTGGTGGGTGTCGAAGGGCGGACACGTGGCATCCATTTTGCTGACGTGGATCACGTAGACGCCTGCTGAGGTGATGTGGTCCTGGAGCCAGCAGATGGGGCCTATGGCTTCCAGATGCCCCGGCTTCCTCATGATGGCAGACATGGCAGAATTCTTGGCAGGCCCGTTCTACCATGTTTGGGAGGCATTCCCAGAAGCCCTGCTTATATCTGCTTCACCAGCCCTCCCAATGATTTTGTAAAGTCCTAAATCACTGTATTAAATTCTTTTCTGCTTAAAATAGCTAGAGTGATTGCTATACCTTGTAATTAAAGCCTGACTTACCACAATTTCATGAAAGAAAAAAAAGATATTTTAAGACCAAAAAAGAAAAAGACATAAAATGAAAGGAGAGTCTTTCTTTCTTTCTTCCTTTCTTTCTTTCTTTCTTTCTTTCTTTCTTTCTTTCTTTCTTTCTTTCTTTCTTTCTTTCTTTCTTTCTTTCTTTCTTTCTTTTCTTTCTTTCTTTCTTTCTTCTCTCTCTCTGTCTTTCTGATGGATTAGGTACATTTTATTGGTTTTCTTTAAAAGGACCGTTTCTTAAATTTCATTAAATCAGTGCCATGAAAAGCCCATTTTCCATTTCTCATTTTGCCAGTGGAAATTTCGATACAAGTGGGCTCTAAAGGAAGAAGTGAGTTTAGAGGAGGACTTAAAAGGGAAAACATAGAGTGCCCCATAAATGGGACATGAGGACGTTGAGAACCATTGGGCTGGCATTTATCAACTACTTAAGCATCGTACCGGGGGTAATGTGACCTTGGTACCAACAGTATCCCGAAATCATTCAAAATGCCATGACCAGTGTTATTTCTATGGGTTCTTTCACCCTGACCCAGACTCGAGGGTCAAGGGGAGCTTTGATGAGGGGGCTTATTAGGCAAGAGCCTCTGTAGCTGTGTTCTGGAAAATAATTTCAGTGATCATTAGTAATATTTGAATAGCTGTTTGGTATTTCAAGTGGTAACGGCAGGATTTAGGAAAAACAACTCCGGAGAGGAGAGAAAGGAGCTGGAGTGAGGAGCCATCCCAGAGGACCCAGTGAGGCAGCCCAGGTGGTGAGGAGGGTTGCTGGGGATTTGGGATCCAGGACGGCCTTTCCGCTCAGTGGCAGCTGTGGCCAGGCAAGGAAGTCTCCAGGTTAAAAGCTGGGCACGGGCTCTGGTGACAATGGCAGTAGTTGGGGATGTGTGTGTGTGTGGACAGTGTGCAATGGACACTTTCAAATAGACACAAAAGTAGAGAGAATAGTACAATGAACCTCCATGGACCCATCACCCAATGACAATAATCATCAAGTCATCCCCCCAGTGATTTTAAAGCTGTTTTTAGCTTCCGATTCTCTGCTCAGATTAAAACCTATGTATGTCTAGCTGAGTGAAATTATGAAATATTTACTTATGTTTTTTTTTCTCCTTATTCCTTTTTCCCATTCAAGCAGATGTTAGGAGAACTAGCAATACCTAGGACAACTTAAAGGGTTTGCAGAGAGGAGGAAGGAATCTGCGTTTGTCTGCCAGGACTGTCAACAAAATACCACGACTGAGTGGCTTAAACAACAGAAATGTATTATCTCACAGTTCTGGAGGCTGGAAGTCTGAGACCAAGGTGTCAGCAGTACTGGTTCTTTCTGAGTGCTGTGTTCTCTCTCCGTGGCTTATAGATGGCTGTCTTCTCTCAGTCTCTTCACATTGTTTTCCCTCGAGGCCTGCCTGTGTCCAAATTTCCTCTTCTCATAAGGATACCAGTTATATTGGGTTAGGGCCCTCCCTAACTTTAACTTGATTATCTCTATCAAGAGCCTAGCTCCAAATAAGGTCACATTCGGAGATCCCGGGGGTTAGGACTCCAACATATTTTTTTGGGGGGGGGCACAATTCAATTCATAACAGAGACTCACTGGAATAAACAGAATGAATGCCTTAAAGCAAGACATTTCCCCCAGGCTAGGAAGGGTTTTCCCACGATGGAGGGTAGGCTAGTGAGAAGGGTCTTGGAACAAGTAAGAGAAATGCAGAGGGGACATTAGTCAGCTTCTGAAAAGCACCGAGCTTCCAGGAGTGGCACAGAATCAGCAGAGACAGCTGGACCCCCAGGGGCCACTGGAGAGAGATGGGGCTTGTTGGTGAACATTTGTGTCCCAGAGTGAGGCGCTACCTCAGAGGAGAACTCCAAGAATGTTTGAGGTGAATATGTCATCCACCTCCTGAGAATGGGTCGTGGGGGTCAGAAATCAATTTAGAAATTTAGGAAACAGAGGAAATGATATTTTCTGTGCCTCCTGAGTTTGTCAACTAAGAGTTATATCTGCCAAACATAAAACAGATAAAAGCAGGACTGTTCTCGGTGGAGCTCACCCCCTCCCCTGGCTCCTCTGGCCCTGCAGCATCCCAAGGCAATCCACGGAGTCCTAGGGTTCCAGGAAACTCCGTGTGAAAACACTTAGGGCCCACCCCTCCCCTCTTATTGAACACGCAAGGACGTGAAGGCTCAGAAGAGAAGACCTGCCTGTGGGTAGCACGAGGCGGCAGAGCCAGACTAGATCCCAGGGCTCCTGATTTCCACCAGGACACTTGGCTGGTGGCATCCTCACAGATTTCCCAGGGAGGCTGATGCTGTATCTTTCATCCACATCCAGTTCCTATCTGGGGAGATGTCTCACTGCGTAGCAGACAGCTGGGTCCCTGAGCCATCCTAGAGTGGGCCTACAGTCACTTTTGAGGAATTTGGCAGGTGTTTGTTGTTGTTTCGTTTTAGTCATTTTCATAGATGGCAGTGTCCTGTGCTCCTTTGACATGTCTCCATTCATCTTTGAGGATATTTTTGCTTTTTAGCTCAATGAGGCAGTCTTGCTAGATTCACCTTGTCCTTTCCCAACACCAGGGAATTTTCCCTGGAATTAGCCATTTATATCTGCCTCTACGTTGAGTTTTACTAGCAGTTTCACTAGCAGATTTGGGAAATTATGATGTATTAGGGGGAAAACACCATTAAAAAGGTACAGTCAACGCATTCCCCACAGACTTGAGTAATTCCCATATGCAGAATCGGTGGAGAACTTCCTCCTTGAACTTGTCTCCAGCATCTTTTACTTACTTGTCTTTCTTCTTCAGCTATTAGAGTGGATTCTGTTCTCTGTAATTAACCCTCACCAACAGAGTGGTTGATACCAGGATGGTGGCAAGCAACAGACTCTCAAAGAAATGAGAATCTGAGATTGGCTATCTGATCTAGTTGGATTCAAAGGCAACAGTGAACCCTGTGACCCCATTACCATTAGGAGATAGTATTCTGGGAGTCCTTATCACACAACGGTAATACAGTTATCACCTGTGGTCACCACTGATAAAGGTAAGGCTTTGGAGGACAGAGTGGCCACTGAGATAAACCACTGTGGTGAGAATAAGAAATGTAAAACCTAGGGAGTGGGCTGGCTGTATCAAACTACACATAGTGTTTAAAGAAAGAAATAGCCTCAGGGTGTTTTTTCTTTTTAAAAAATAGCTCTATTGTCATTATAGCTATGCATGTTGACATACAATACACTGCATATATTTCGTGTATAATTTGATGTTTTCACACACACACATACACACAAAGCCATCACCACAATCAAGATAATGAATATCCACTACCCCCCAAATTTCCTTGTGCCCTTTTGCAATCAGTCCCTGCTCTCTGCCTTGCCCCGATGCCACTCGCAGGCAGCCACTGCTTTGCTTTCTTTTACTATAGATTAATTTGAGTTTTCTAGAATTTTTAATAAATGGAATCATACAATGTGTACTCGCTTTTGTCTGGCTTCCTCCACTCAGGATAATTATCATAATAATTTTGAGATTTATTCATGTTTTTAAATGTGTCAATAGTTCATCCCTTTTTATTGCTGAGTAGTATTCCATGGCATGGATATACCCAAATTTGTTTATCTGTTCCCTTGTTGATGAATATTTGCGTTGTTTCAGGTTGTGAATTAAGCTGCTATAAATATTAGTGTACCAGCCTTTGTGTGGACATAAGCTCACAGGCCTTCATTTTTCTTGGGTAAATACCTCGGAGTGAAACTGATGGATTACATGGCATGTGTATGCTTAACTTTTTAAGAAACTGCCAAGCTGTTCCCCAGTGGTCGTGCCACTTTGTAACCCCACTGTCAGTGTATGAGAGTTCCAGTTGCTCCATGTCCCAGCCAACATTCGGCACGGTTACTCTTTAATTGCAGTTATTCTACTAGGTCTTGAGCGGTATCTTGCGATTTTAATTTGCCTTTCTCTGATAATTAATGATGTTGAGCATCTTTTCGTGTCCTTATGTGTTATCTACATTTTCACCCATTTTTAGTGAAGGGTTTGTTCAAATCTTTGCCCCTTTTTATTGGGTTGCTTTCTTGTTATTTTGTGTAGAGTTCTTTTAGATGCTGCTTACAGATCCTTTGTCAGATATGTTATTTGCAAATAATTTCTCTCAGTCTGTGGCTTGACTTTTCATTCAGTTAACAGTGTCTTTTGAAGAGTTCTTACTGTCAATAAAGTCCAATTTATCAGAAATAGTTTTTAAATAATTTGAAAAATAAAAATTTTACTTTCAGTGTTATATCAAAGAAATCTTTGTAACTCAAGTTCACAAAGATTTTCTCCTATGTACTCTTCTTATAGCTTTAGATTTTATGTTTAGGTCTATGATAAATTCTGAGATAATTTTTTGTAGTGGGGTGAGGCAGGGGTCAGCAAACGTTTTCTTAAAGGATCAGATAGTTAAGATTTTAGGTTTTGTGAGTCATCTGATCTCTATCATAACTACTTAACTGTCATGCAAAAGCAGGCTGAGACAATAAACTAATCAGTGTGTTGTGTTTCAATAGAACTTTATTTATAAAAACAGACAGTGATGGCATTTGGCCCACTAGCTAGAGTTTGCTGACCCCTTCTTTAAATCTTCAAACACCACTGAAACTCCCCTGGCAACAGAAGCAGCCCCATCCCCCCCTGTCTGTTGAGCCTGGTCCTGCCTTGCTTAAAGATACTTAGGACTTCAGCTGAGGTAGGTACCTTGAAAGATAATGACAAGTGTTCTCATGCTCCGCCTCTACACTTCTTCATTGGTTGCAGACCCATAAGCAGGGGCATCAAGTACAAAGTGCGGCCTTAGGAAGAGGTGTGTACTCGCCAGAATCTCAGGTGGAAAAAGCAAATTATTAGGCCATTCAACTTCTTCATCCTCTCTGCCTGCTTGGGGTTGACAAAAAAAAGTCAAGAAGCTTAGGTCAAATTCTGCCGCTAAAGGTGTATGATATTGATCAAGTCACTCTTTTTCTGCATCCCCATCTGTGGAAGAGGGAAAAAAGAAAAAAGAAAAAAGATGTCTCCTAACACTCTCAATGTCACTGAGTGGATAAGAATAAGACAATACATTTCTTACCCACCTGGTTTGCTGTCTACCAGACAATTCCAAAGCTGCCTTCTCCTTGAACAGTTTTTAAAGATTGCTTTCTTTCTTTTCAAAAGCACTATAGAAACACAAGGTATTGTTACTATTTTCTCTTTTTAAGTAATTCTAGAAAGCCCAGCCCAAGGATTTTGCAATCTGTCATTGTCCCTTGGTGCCTCTGCTTGTTGCCAGGGAGAGAGATTATCCTGGCTTGGGGAAGGTCAGCCAGCCCCGGCACGGTCTCTAACATGGCTTGGCTTGCCATCCCCAATCACAGATTCAAAGTCAGTGACACAGACTGGACCAGACCACTCCAAGGCCAAACAGAGTGGCCACTGAGAGAAGAAACAACACTCAGCACCACTCACGCCCTTCACCGGCCACTCTAATCACCACCCACGCCTGCAGGAGGGTGCAGCTCTCCAGTCGACATGGCAGACAGGCTGCATGCAGTCTGTCAGAATCCTGAGAGAAAGGATGTCTTTGAGAACAGAGACTCCATCTGCATGGGCCTGGGGGCCCTGCTCTGAACACAGCAGAGATGGAAGAGCAGATTTCCCAGATTACTAGAGCAGCTGGTACACACACACAGCACAGACATGAAAATATTCACCGTCCTCTATAAATGTATGCAAGAGCCTGAAACCCGGCCATGTACCTCATTCTATGCTAACCTCTTAAATGAACATCTGGATCCATTAAAAACAACTCGCTATTATGAAGAATGACTCCCATTGTATGTAATGGTGAATAATCTGAAAAGGAATGTCATATCGTTGTCTACATCCTCATAACAAGTCATCAGGGTGGGTAGAAGAGCACTGTTATCCTTGCTGGGGACGGCAGTTCAGAGAAGTACAGTGACATGTTGGATATCACACAGCTAGAAAATGGTAGAGCTGGTGTAGAACCTCCAGGTATTCTGACTCCAAGCCTAGCTCGCACTCTTCTCCCCAGTTCTCTGTGCTGAGTGGAAAGACTTTTCTCATCAGGTGGGACGCCTCAGTAAGGAGGCTCAAAGGAAAGAGATGCACGATGCCAGTGCAGTCGGCCCTGCCTACCAATACGGGGAGAGATCTTACAAGTAGATCGTGCCCCCTCTTCTTACCTCACCGCAGTGCCCCTGGCTTGTAAAACACTTAGGGAGGAAGCACTGTGTTTCCTTTACCAAAGGATTCACCATAGAGAGCTTTGAATAGTAGTCTCTCCAAGGGCATCTAAAATAGGGTTCAAGCTACAAAAATGGTAGGGAAACACAGTGTGGGGAGATATCAGGATATTGTATAAGGTCCATACACATCGTCAATTACAGGTGCAGGTAGCCGCTGGGATAATATGAGTCAGGGGATGGGACAAAATGACCTCTAAAGAGTATAGGAGTACTAATCTCTGACTCTTTCTCTCCTGTGCTCAATAAAGAGGTTGTGGACTCAGTGTGTGTGTGTGTGTGTGTATGTGTGTGTGTGTACTCATGGAAGCGGGTAAACGGCATATACACGGTGGGGGAAAGCCTGGCTTTAATTACCAAAGTGGAAGTTCAATGCTACTGCCTTCCAAAAAGGTTGTCTATGACTTTTTCTAATGAAAAATTAATAGACACTTATTTGCTGCTGCCTTTAATTACATTTGCTAGAGACAAGTGTCTGCCAACCAGCGTGGCTCTGGCTGTCTTCCGCGTTGGAACTGCTCTCAGGAAAGCCCATTGGTTTGGGAGGAGAGAGGGCACCATTTTGGCTGTGCAGGTGAAGAGGCAGAAACATCAGGGAGTGGAGATTGTATCACCTTTTCTGTTAATGGGCCCCCGCCCATCAGCCTTGGCCTGACAGAAGCTGAAGCAAACACACCTTGGTAGAGCATGGACCAGGATTCTAAACTTGTGGGCCCAAAGGACCACGGGAATCTTGAAAGAGGTCCACCAAGCCCTATCTGTAGGCATAATAAACATGCTCCCTCTACAAATACCATTTTTCTAACGTGTAGATGCTATTGGGATTGATAAAGTGTTAACTCATTTAAATCAATCACTAAATTTATAGTAGCTTTTTACCGTTACGTATTTTTTTTTAGGATTTTTATTAAAATATAGCTAACATACAATTATTTTAGTTTCAGGTGTACATCATAGTTTTTCAGCAGTACCCAGCTGGTACTAATCATAGTTATTGCCATATTATTGATTACATTCCCTATGCTAAAGAAGTGATCCAGTCCAGCAACCATCTGACACTGTACCATGCTATCACAATATTATTGACTATATTTCCTATGCTGTATATTACATCCCCAAGACTTATTTTATACCTGAAACTTTGAACCTCTTATTTTCCTTTATCTTTTCCTCCTTTTTAATTTTTCAATTACAGTTGACATTCAACGTTATTTTTATTAATTTCAGGTGTACAGCATAGTGGTTAGACATTGACATAATTTAAGTGATTCCCCCTGACTAGTACCCACCTGGCACTATACATAGTTATTACCATATTATTAATTATATTCCCTATGCTTTATTTTACATCCCCATGAATATTTTATAACCACCAATTTGTATTTATTAATCCCTGCATCTTTTTCACCCTGCCCCAACCCCCTCCCGTCTATCACTCCTATAGCTCTAGTCCCCATCTGACACCATACATACTTATTACAATATTATTGACTATATTCCTTATACTCTACCCTACATCCCCATGACTACTGTGTAATAACCAATTCGTACTTAATCCCTTAATCTACTGTTGATTCCCTCTAATGTATTCTTCATTTCTGTTATTATATTCTTTATTTCTGACTGGTACATTTTTATGTTTTCTATCTCTGTTTTTATGTTTTCTATCTCTTTGTTGAAGATCTCCCTGAGATCACTGAGCATCCTTATAACCGGTGTTTGGAACTCTGCGTGTGGCAGATTGCTTATCTCCATTTTGTTGCATTCTTTTTCTGGAGCTTTGTTCTGTTCTTTTATTTGGGACATGTTTCTTTGTCTCCCCAATTGGCTCCCTCCCTGTGTTTGTTTCTATGTATTAGGTAGGGCTGCTACGTCTCCCAGTGTGAGTAGAGTGGCCTTATGTAGTAGGAGTGCTGTGGGGCTCAGTGGTGAAGTCTTTCTGGTCACCTGAGCCGTGCACCGCAGGTGTGTCACTTGCGTGGGTTGTGTGTGCCCTCCTCTTGTAGTTGAGCCTTGATTGCTGTATGCATGTTAATAGGAGGGATTGACCCTCAGGCTCATTGGTTGTGAGGACTGGCCGTGACTACAGTGGGGGAGTTGTGGTGCAGGGGCTGATCCTACAGAGCAGGATCTGCTTCAGCAGGACTCTGGTGCCTGCCCAATCTGCCCCTTGGGTGTCATCCTTGGCAGCAGCTGGGTAATGCTCCAGTTCATTTCAAAGCTGGCCACTGGGCATGCCAGCCTCAGGGTCACCTGGGAGGGAACCCACTACAGGTCAGGTTCACCTGTAGCCCGTTTCCCACCAGGGGCCACCCAGCAGAAGCCACAAAGCAATCCAAAGATGGCTGCCGCCAGCACTGTGCTTGGATGTGCCTCGAGAGGCCAAGCCACGAACCAAGTCCAGCTGTCACTAGTGCCGGGCTTAGGGCTGCTCAGCCAGAGGTATAGGATATGCTGAAGCCAGATGCTGCTTATCTGGATTCCTCAAACCTTTGAGAGACCCTAGGAATGTCTGCATCATGAGCCAAAGCAGGTGGTTTGTATGAAAAAGCCACTGGAAGCTGTTTGGGTGTGCCTGAAAGTTGGGTGGGCAGGGTCTTAAATCACGGGGTGGGGGGGCGCAAATAAACAGCGTTAGCCAGCTTGATGGAGACTCAGATATGGCAGTCGCCTGCACACCAGGAAGGGAGAGGGCTCAACAAAGAAACAATGGCTTCAGCTCCTCCATCCAGAAGAAAGCTGCCACTCCAGTCTTTGTCCTGAAGCCAGACAGCTCAGTTTCCCCACCGCATATATTCCTCTCACCTCTCCAGCTGCTGCCCCAGCGCTGGAGCTCAGAGCCCATTATTCTGTTGGTAAGTCTGCATGTTCCCTTTAGCAGGAGCACCTGGGGCTCCAGCCACCCTCTGTCTAACCCAGCCACCATCTCTGCTGGTTTTCACAACCAGAAATTATGGGGACTTCTTTCCCTGGCACTGGAATCCGGGGGCTGAGGAACCTGGTAGGGTGCTGGGAGCCCTTGCTCCTTCAGGGGGGACCTCCATAGCCAAGATACCTCTCCCGATTTTCAGTGGTCACATGCAGGTGTGGGACCAGACCATTCTGCATCTCCGCCCCTCCTACCAGTCTTAAGATAGCTTCTTTTGTATGTCCTTAGTTGTAAGGGCTTTGGTTCAGCAAGATTATTTCAGGCGATTCTCAGTGATGGTTGTTTTATAGTTTACTTGTAATTTTGATGTTGTCGTGAGAGAAGAGAAGCACAGAATTTACTTACTTTGCCATCTTGACTGGAACCATCCCATTATGTACACCCTGTTGGGGTCCTTGAAATTTTTTCACCTTAAAAATGGACCTTCATATGGGAAAAAAATAGGAACTTAATACTAGGGTATTCTTTCTATAACTGAAGCAGGGTTACCGAAGGAATGTCTGTGTGGACCCAACCTTTCTCCAATTTTTTAACAGCTTTGTTGAGGTATAATTTACATTCTATAAAGTTCATCCATTTAAAGTGTGTAATTCAATCGTTTTTAGTATATTTACAGAATTGTGGAACCATCACCACAATCTTAGAACAGTTTTCACCACTCCATTGTACTCATCAGCAGTTATTTCCCATGCCCCCCCCCCCCACGCCACCCCCAGCTCTAGGCAACCGGTGATCTATTTTTTGTTTCTATAGATTTGCCTCTTTTGGACATTTCATATAAATAGGGTCATACAATATGTGGTCTTTTGTGGCTAGAGCATTGTTTTGAATCCTCAAAACTCCACCCAGTCTTTGTATATCCAACCCTTATGCGTATGTTAAGGCCCCTTCTCACCCCTCCCAGAAGCCTTTCTCGATCCCCTAATGTATAGGAATAGTTTTCTCCTATTAGTTCCCAGCCTCTTGTTTGGAGTGTTCAAGAAGCACTTGGCGTAAACTTAATGCCCATCTTTGCTACCACTGTGCTTATCTCCAGCTAGTTCTGTGATTTCCTCACCTCGGACTTCTTGGGGCTGACATTTTGCTGGCATACTTCTTGGGCTCCCCCCACTCAGTTGTGTCCAGCATAGTTTTCCACTTGAAATGGTTAATCAGTTTATGTGTGTGAAAAAAATAAATGACTGACTCATAGAGAGATGTTCCCAGACTTTTAGGAAAACAAGGATTCAGGAGAAAGCCCGAGAAAGAAAGCAACATCAGGAACAGGAACAAAGATGAAGCACGGAACGTGGGCATTAGAGTCCAATCTGCCATCAGGTGTGATCTTGTGTAGTAACTAGAGGACATTAAAAGGCCTGGGCCTCAAAGGGTCTCCCATTCACCTCCAGCAGCAATTGAGGGAACAGATTAGTCACTCCTTTAGCTAAAGGCATTAACCGCCTCCATTAAAATGCAAATATCAGCACCTGGGAGAGTGGCAGATCGAGCTATTATCAGCCATTTCCACATCAGCGGCAATCTGAGCTCTTTGAATACTGTTTATTTCCTGTCCTCTGAAGGCCAGAGCTTTGGAGGTGGTGAGTATAGAATCTGGGAAAATAGAGGGCCTTGTTCCCTCGGCCAACTGCAAACTTCTTATCATCCTTGATTTCCAGGCCAGGGAGGCCAGAGGTCAAGAGTAAGAGGGCTGATGTCCTTGGTTTCTCCTCAGAGGTCCTGGTGGGGGGAGGGCTAGAGTGGAGAATAGCTCCTAGAGACCTCAGCCATCTGTGCCCAATGGCTAAGATATTGGGCCCCAAGCCTCCATGGATGACATACCCTCAAGACACTCAATGCTCCGTTAGCTACTCTCTGACTTGGGGATAACAATAAGTTAGTTTTTCGTGGAAATAATAAATCATCCATTTTGAAACATGGGGCTTGCGCTCAAAATGCAAATGTCCAGGGGAGGTTAACACACTTTTGGAACTGGGATGATCTTTAAGGTTCTTTCACCCTTGAGAGAGCCTAGGATTCTTAGAGTTCCTTGTGAAGAACTCATTATAGGGCAGGGCTCCCCTGGGCAGTTGGTAAAGTTCATTTTTGACCCCTAACTTATAACTGGCTTCCATTTCTGCACTCTTCCTGCTGCTGGGCAACCATGCCCTTTTCTGGTTCCACTTGCCTCGGGAAATGCTCAGTGGTGCCAAGTGTTCTCTCCTTCTGCTCCCTAACTCATCCCTGCACCTAAGCAGCAAGCATCCATCCTCTTAGTGCCCCTAACCTTGGTGGGGCCTTAATGGGGGAAGCCTCTGGATTGAACTCATTAGTACTGACTTGATAACAACGGACAGTCCTGGCATAAATCTTTCAACCCCTAGAAGTATCTGAATGCATTATTTCAACCAGTTTATTGAGATATGATTTACATACCATAAAGTTCACCCAGTATTCAATACAATTCAGTGGTTTTTAGTATACTTACCAAGGCGTGCAGTCATCTCCATAACCTTATTTTAGAACATTTGCATGACCCCCCAAAAGAGACCTGGTACCCATTAGCTATCGCTCCCTATTTCTCCCCCTCCCCAGGCCTAGGCAACCACTAATGTACTTTCTGCCTCTGTATTTTCCATATTCATTTTTAGGGAATTATTGCCATTCCAAAGCATGCCTATCTCAAGGTAGAATTTTGAGTGGGGGAAGGTATTTTTCGGTAGGGGAGTATTACTGATATCCACTTCTACAAATATTTCTAAATATTCTAACATATTAATGTTCTAATTTCCAAAATAGAAATATTCTTCTAAAAAAAAAAAAAAAAGCCTGGGGAATGAAGAATGAAGTCCTAAAGGTAACTGAGGAAAGCTGGCTGGAGGGGGAGGGGTTTCTGGGGATATCCCAAAGGGACTGCTGTGTCCTGGGGTATGTGATCACCTGACCTCTGCACACCAAGTACTCATTTCAGAGAGTGGCCCGAGGTGGTCCTTGGATCAGCCCCTATCTGATGCCAATAACCAGGTGTACATCCTGGAGTTGGTCTTCTAAATCTCTGCCTTTTATTCCTGTGACATGCCCCGCCCCTTTCTTGGTTTTTTTCTGGCTTAGAGGACTCTCCTCTGTATAGTCTTGACCCCTGGGTTTCCTGGTCAGCCCTCCACAGGTATCCCCCCCGCCAATGGCATCACTCCCATCACCAGACCACTTTTGGGCTCAGTCTACATCTGTTCTGCAATAGCTTCCTGACTGGTCCCCTATGCTCTTGAATCTTGCTTTTCCAGTAGTTACATCATTGCCAGAGTTTGCCTCCCAACATATAATGGACCAGGACATTCCTGTCCCCAAATTCAGCGATGCTTCATTGTCTTGAAGCGGAAGCCCTCCCTCTTCCACAGTGTTCAGGAGCCAACCCACCTTTCCATCTTCACCCAGGGTTGCCACTCCACTCCCCTTCACACACTTTGGACTCCATTCTGCTCATTATTCCCCAATGTACCATTGGTTTATCTAACAAACAACTACGGGGCACCTCCTATGTGCCAGGCACCAGGCTAAGCACTGGCCACAAGAGTAAGATACAAACTCTGCCCTTAAGGAGTTCTGCTGGCTGTGGAGACAGTTCTGAAAACAAGTCAAGATAATATAACATGACAAGTGCTATCATACAGATAAAAAACAAGGCGTGCTGGGACCTGAGGAGGAGTGTCTAACAGCCTGCAGGAAGGGAAGGGCATTAGAGAGGGCGTCACAGAGGTGCTATAAATTTACTTTGTGTGTGTGTGGTGATGGAGGGAGAGGGTAATTTCTGCAGAGGCATCAAGTACAGTTCCGAGTGGGATGGATGACGTGGGCAAGTGGTGAACAATGAACACTGGCAGGTAGGAAGAAGCTGTTTCATGACAGTTTTTAGTAGAGTATGTGACATTCATGTTCAGATTGGGACAAAGTGGAGGACAGGTTAGAGGGCAAGGAGGAAGGAGGAGGGAGAGTTGGTAATTGTCCAGTCAAGGAGGTGGGGGAGTGCCTGGGTATAGGAAGTAACCAGAGAATGTGGAAGAAGAGACAGACGGGAAAAGACAAGGGCAAAGAGGCAGGACTCTGCGAACCGGATAGGAAGGGAGAAGGGATCGTCACTCTAAGATCAGGGAGTTGAGGGGAATGATAATTCTACCAGTGGAGAGAAAACAGGCAGGAGCAAGGTTGTTGGAGATGATCTTAGTTTCCGAAAAATGGAATCTGGGGTGCTGGTGGTGGGTACCAAGCAGCATCCATGGGGAGCTCTCCAGTGGACAAGAGGAGCTTGGAACTGTAAAGAGATTCAGGGACTGAAGATACAAATTTCAGAAATAACTTAGAGGGAAAAAAAAATGGCTTTATCCTTTGACATAGCAATTCTTATAGGAATTTCTCTAAGGATAAAGTTGTGTTTGAAGATCTATCTACAAAAATGCTCATTGTTTATAAGAGTAAAAGAGTGGGAACTTTTTATAAACTGCTACGACAGTGAAAAATGTCCAACCGTGGAGAATCGGTTAAATAAATTATGCTATATTGATGCAATGGAACAATAAAACGGATATTGTAGATGAAGGCTTTATTGACATGAAAAAACATCCACAATTTTTGCTAAGTAGAAAAAAGCAGATTCTAAAACTGCTAGTAGAGTAACAGTCCCATTTTTTGTTTAAGAAAAAAATTAAGATGTTAATGGTTCTTTCTAGGTGGTATGATTATGAATATGTTTTTTCTTTTTTCTTTTTTTAGTTTTTCTACATTTAATCACACATGGCTTTTGTTATAAGATGGTTATTTTAAAATTTTGAATAAATTAAAAGGAATGATCTAGGGAGAGCTTAGGGAATGAGAAGGCTCAGGGATGGAGCTCGGTCACCTTCATATATCTGACCATCTGGCCTCTGTCCATGCAATCGCCTGTCCTGGGTATTGCTCCCAAATCATATTTGCTACACGGCTACATGGTAGGGTACAAGTAGCAGGATTCCATGCTGCTGCCCACTAGAGACCTTGGGCAAACTTGATTCTCTAAGTCTCAGTTCTTTCATCTTTACAGTGGGGAAAATAACATCTTCCTCCAAATGGTTATATGACAATAAAATATTTACAGACATATAGTAGTTGCTTCATAGATACTAGTTCTTCCTCCCTTTCTTACTCATCCTTCCCTGCTAGCCCCCCGTTTCAACCTCCAGAACAGTGTTTTGACCCTCAGAGTGGGAACTGATGCCTCTTCTCTCTGAACCCCATAAATGCTTTGTTTGGACCTCTGTTGAACACTGACTTAATTGTGCTCTGGAATTAGTAGCTAGCTGGTCTCCCTCCTGACGGCAGCCAGAGTTGGGTCATCTCTCCCTGTAGCACCGAGCAGAGTGTTTTGCACGTACGGGGTGCTCTATGAATGTTTGTTCACTAAATTCATGGTGTTTTTCATGACTTAGCTAATCATGGATTACTTAAAGGCTGGAATACTCCAGGGTTAGTTTAATCAGACCTCTTGGAATTTTTCTCCTCCCAATTTGTAATGCTGGCAAGGTTTATCTTCCAATCTGCAAAGAGGTGACCAGAGAAAGGAAAGCTTACTCAGACCTTTAGGCTCCTTGTCAGAAGTGCTGCAGAGAGACTTGGAGGATAAGGACAGTAGAGTGAAGGCTGTTTCTCTCTTCCCTGGATAGAGGTGTGGTTCTCCTACCCTCTCAGTGTTTACACTGCCTGAACTTCCCACAGGACAGCTTAGGGGCAAAGGAAATTGGGGAGGTGTGTCATTCTACGGGCCTAGGTCCTCTTTGGCAGAAAGCAGAGTCCTTCTGTCCACTCACTCCTGCCTCTTTGTTTCCGGCCCAGTGCGGGAGTATCTGGTCATTCTCTGTCCCCATCCGTGCCCTCCCTTCCCTTTCCCCCCTTCCCCCTCAAGAGGAGGCTCCACTTTGCCCTGCTGCATCCTTCTGATAACACCTTGCTAGGTAGGGGAGGCAGCTGGCGCTGACAAAAGATTTTTCAGTTGCAAGTTAGGAGACCTGTGTGGCCCGTGGCAAGCTGATTTAAGTTCTCGGGGACTCAGTTTCTGCATCTATAAACTGGGAATAGGCACACGGGCCCTGTCCGCTGTCACATCTCAGGGTTATTGAGGGGAATCAAATAAGATTTTTAAAAAGTATGAACAGGCAAAGAACTCTCCATAAACGCCAGGTGTTCCTAATGTCTGTGGGGCTCCCTCTCGGTAACTATCCACCAAAGCAGTCCTGTGCGCCCCGCCCTGGCTGCATCGGCCTCACCCACTGCATTTCCATCTTCTCTGTCGATGTCTTTCTGCACCTCAGAGATCCTCAGCCTCTCCATCTCCCCGGCCCATTTCCGGGTCTGGCTCTTGGACCCCTCTAGGGATGGTGGTCTCCGACTGCCAGCAGCAGTCGCTGCCTGGGTGCCCCCCCCTGCCCCCCGCCTTGTGCGCACTCCTTTGGCACGGCCGCCAGGCCAGAGAATCGCCCAATAAGAGCGCCGGACTCCAGTCTGACAGCTCAGGAAACGGCCAATCGAGCCGTACCAGAGAAGGGGGGGGCGCAGTGCTGAGGCTGAAGTTGGGTTGAATGGGGGGAGGGGGATTAAAGGGGGATACAAAAGAGGGGAACTAGGACTAGGGGCGCAAAAACAGGAGGGGGCGGGGGAGTGCCGCACGCCGCCCAGGTCCGGCGCGGGGACAGCAGGCTGGACGCAGCTCCAGGCGTCAGAAAAGGAGGGGGCGCCACTAGAATTTTAGGTGAGGAATAGGAGCTGGGACCCCTGAAGCCCCCGGAGCCCGGCCTGAGGATGCCCGGGGGGCGAGGAGGCGGGGGCATAGGCCCGGCCAGGGGCGGAGGCGGCCGCAAACCATTGTGAGCCGAGGCCGGAGCGGCGCGGGGGGCGGGGAGGTGGCGGGAGGAGGGGATGCGGAGGGCGCTCCCGCGGCGGCGGCGGCGGCAAGCGGGCGAGAAGGGAGGAGCGGCGCGAGCGGCCAGAGCGGCGCAGGGCCCGAGGCATGCATGGCGCGCCCTGAGCCCGGCTCCCGCGGGCCCCCCCGGAGCGCCCCTGGGTCGCAGCGGCTCTTGGGCGGGCCCCTGTCAGCCGGCTGCATCTGAGGGGATCTCTGGATGCCGTGCTCCGCGAGAGAAGCCCGCCTGCGTTGGGGCAGAACGGCGGCGGAGCTGCGCCGGATTCCGCCCTCCGCCTAGTCCTTCTGCGCCCGGCCGCGGTGGGCCCGCAGCCGGCGGCGAGGAGCCTGGGGCTTGTGGAGCCGGCTCCACAGCCCTCCTGGGCTGGCGGGTCCCAGCCAGCCCCGCTCCGTGTTGGGAGAAGGGGGAGGCAAGAGGGGAAGGGCCGCGCCGCAGGAGCGGGTCCTCGCCCCCGCCCCCTGCGTGGACGCGCTGAAGGCTCGGCTGGACTTTCGCGGGGGCCAAGCTCCCACTCTCGCCGCTGGAGGTGGGGGATGCGGACTACGGCCCCCCCGGGCTCCAGGACCCTCCCCTCAGGGCTCCGGAGCTGTTGCTCCGCCTGCCGCCCCCTCCCCCGTCCTCTCCACCCCCCATCCCACCTCCCCACCCCTCGTAAGAAAATAATGCTGGTTGGCGCTCGCACCTCCCAGTCTCTCCCAGTCCGCCGTGAGGAAAGGGCACCCGCTCGGTGTCCACGCCGGGACCCCAGCCGAGCCGCCCTAGCCGCCGCCTCACCGCGAGTGCTGCTGGGTTCCGCTAAGGCATAATCTGCGAGTGCCGCGCCCGGGCATTGCCAGCCCCGGGGAGGCGCCGCCTGCAAGGACATCTCTCCGTCCCGCCTCGCCCGCAACTCCGGTCCTTGTCGAGCTCGACGCGACCCAGGAGTCCGGACGTCCCCTTGCGCGCGGCGCAGCAGCTCGATCAAGTCAGTCCCCCGCTTCCCCAGCTCGGAGCCAACTCCATCTCGGACCTGGGACTCCTAACGCGGATACTCAGCTACTTCTCACCTCGTGGCTGTGCCTGCCTCCCCGGACGCCCTCCCGCTGCCCTCCTTCTCCGCTCAGGACGGGGGTGCCACGATGTCCCGCTGCTGCACAGGGCCCCGGGCCGCCCCCGACGTGTGACCCCAGCCTGGTCCCCCTGCTCGGCCGTCCGCCCTCCCCTTGGAGACCCCCGTCCCGGTCCCCGGGGGAGGAGGAAGACGACGACGAGGCCGAGGGGGGCATGTCTGGCTCCAAAAGCGTGAGCCCCCCGGGCTACGCTGCGCAGACAGCGGCGGCGCCGGCGTCCCGGGGAGGCCCGGAACACCGCTCGGCGTGGGGAGAGGCCGATTCCCGCGCCAATGGCTATCCCCATACCCCCGGGGGTTCGGCCCGCGGCTCCACCAAGAAACCCGGGGTAGCGGTGACCCCGCAGCAGCAGCAGCGCCTGGCCAGCCGCTGGCGCAGCGACGACGACGACGATCCTCCGCTGAGTGGCGACGATCCCCTGGCTGGGGGCTTCGGCTTCAGCTTCCGCTCCAAGTCTGCCTGGCAGGAGCGCGGCGGCGACGACTGCGGTCGGGGCAGCCGCCGGCAGCGGCGGGGCGCGGCCGGAGGGGGTAGCACCCGGGCGCCCCCTGCGGGCGGCGGCGGCGGCTCCGCGGCCGCGGCGGCCGCGGCCGGTGGGACGGAGGTGCGCCCCCGCTCGGTGGAGCTGGGCCTTGAGGAACGGCGGGGTAAGGGTCGCGCGGCCGATGAGCTGGAGGCCAGCGCCGTCGAGGGCGACGAGGGGTCCGGGGATGGCGGCAGCTCGGCGGGCTCGGGCGCGGGCCCCGGCCCAGTGTTGTCCCTGGGCGCCTGCTGCCTGGCGCTGCTGCAGATATTCCGCTCCAAGAAGTTCCCGTCGGACAAGCTGGAGCGGCTGTACCAGCGCTACTTCTTCCGTCTGAACCAGAGCAGCCTCACCATGCTCATGGCTGTGCTGGTGCTCGTGTGCCTCGTGATGTTGGCCTTCCACGCGGCGCGGCCCCCCCTCCAGCTGTCCTACCTGGTGGTGCTGGCGGCTGCCGTGGGGGTGATCCTCGTGATGGCCGTGCTCTGCAACCGTGCAGCCTTCCACCAGGACCACATGGGCCTGGCCTGCTACGCGCTCATCGCGGTGGTGCTGGCCGTCCAGGTGGTGGGCCTGCTGCTGCCCCAGCCGAGAAGCGCCTCTGAAGGCATCTGGTGGACTGTGTTCTTCATCTACACCATCTACACGTTGCTGCCCGTGCGCATGCGGGCAGCGGTACTCAGCGGGGTGCTCCTGTCTGCCCTCCACCTGGCCATCGCCCTGCGCACCAACGCCCAGGACCAGTTCCTGCTCAAGCAGGTAGGGGCCCACCTGGCCGCAAGGACTGGATTGTGGGGTGGGCAAGCATCGGCCTGACTCCAAAGAGAGGTATCCCACCCACCCTCCCCTTTTTAAAGTAGTGAAATGAGGCAGAGAGACTAAGGCTGTCCTGCTGCGTGGTCTCTTTGAGCCTCTTAACCCGCCCTGAGCTCCGGCATCTTAGAGAGTGCCCTTGCATTATGTATAATGCTCCTGGCCGGCGGAAAACGCGCAGTGACCTGTAGTCATCATTGTGGGGATGAGAAAGAGGGAGGAGGATCCGAACAGAAAATTCTGTGGAGAGGCCCCCTTCTCTTCCTGTGCTTCTGTCCCTGTATCTAAAAGGCCTCTGACAAAAGGCTAGACCTGGAGCATCTTCTCTCTTCTGAGAGCCACTACTGGGTTGTTAACTGAATTCTGGATAGAGGACTGGGGAGGGGAGGCCCTTGCCGCCCTAAGGAGGAGAAATGATAGCCCTGCCAATTGTCTGATAGTTGGGGTTTGGGAGCTGGAGCTATCCCTGAACTGGCAGAGGACTGCCACGTTTGTTTCATTTACAAAAGTGCCCCAGGCCAAAAGGCTGCCTTCAGTAAAGGTAGGAAGGAGCTTCTGAGATGTGTTTGGTGGCAGTCCCCGTCCTGGCCTGAACAGAAAACTAGTGCTGAATGGTGTGACCCCTTCATGTGGGTGCTCCTGGTTCTTGCTTGTGGTGGGGGCTTTTTCTCCCTGTTCGGACTGGTTGGACAAGCCGAGAACAGCGGGCTCAGGAGGAAATACAACTTTTGCCTGGTTAACTGGGAACTCCACAGAAGGCTTCTGGGAGAAGGGTGAGGCTTCTGGGAGAAGGGTGAGACCAGCCCCTCTGACGAGCACACCTTCTCGCTTTAGCAGTCCCCTTGTCTGTGGCTCCATGGACCTCCTCCATTGATCCCTGCGGAGCCCGCTGGTTGCATGCAGAGCTGGTTTGCATGCAGCTCAATTGGGAGAGAGTCAAGTGAGCCCTTGCTAGCCCCTTGACCATGGACCCCATGGTACCCCTCTGTGGGTATTTGCCTCCTCTACAGAATCTCTTAACTGTATCCCATTGTCATTACCTTATTCCTCCCCATCTCAAATGCCTTTCTCAGACTTTGATCCTGTCGAGTACCACCTCTTTCTTGAGGAGCCCCGCCACACTCCCTGAGTCTCACACCGGGAATAGCACCAGTATGTGCCTCAGAGTGCTGGGCTCTAGCTGCACCTCCCAGGTGCTCTCCGACGGGAAGGAGGGGACCCACAACCCTCTAGGCCCCAGATTCCTCTTCTAGAGAATGAGAGGATTGTGTGTACCCCTTCCAGGTCCACCCTCCTCTGTCCCAAGCCTCACCTCCCATGAGGAGCCCTCTCCTTCCATCCCAGCCATGTTGGCCTCTCCTTCTGCATGGTAACAATGGAGCCAGAGCCAGAGTGGAGCACTTCCTTATTCTCCAGGATCCATTGGTTTTTGTGCCCCATCCAGGATAAGCTATTGGACTCAGGAGTCCTGAATTATACATGTTTTTCCTCCTTCACCCTCTCTCTCTTGTCCAGCACAGTGACAGAGTACTTAGTAGGGGTTTCATAACTGCTGCCAATTTGGTTGGGTTCCAACGAGTGGAGTAGGTGGGGTTGTTGATGCTAAGGTAAAGTTTTTCTGATCTGGGTTCAGAGAAAGCAAAAACCAGACTTAGGATGCACGGTCTGATTACAGCCTTAGCAATCCAGCCTGTGTGATTTCAGGAGACTGGAGTCAGAGCCCAGGAAAGGAGTGCTGACCCTGGGGTGCTCCAGCCCCCTCTTAGCATGGAAGTGCCATTGTAGCAACAGTGTCTGTCTGACTTCCCCTTGTAGTTCCTCAGGCAAATCCTTCTCCTCTTCCCACCTCCACCAGCCCCCAGCCCCAGCTTCTCCCCACTGTGGTCTTTAGACCTTCGCTCGGCTGTTACAGGCTTTTGGGTGGATTTACACTTCTCAAGATCTTGGTTGGGCACAGCTGAGCTTGTTAAGAATAGTCTGTAACAAGGGAATGCAAACATTGTTTCTATTTGGCTCCAGAGAAAACTGAATCTTTTTTGTTTGTATTTGATTTACCTTTCTGATTATGTCTGATATAAAATTTGTATTTGTTGAACAAATTCTGCTGGATGGTGGGGAAATATTAGTGGGATAGTCCAGCATTAAACTCTATCTTAGGTTACCCCCGAATGGCAGGTGTTTTGAGGATGGCTTCTGTTAGATACCTTGTTCTTTTCTTTGATGAAGACACGGATTCAGGGAAATGGGGCAGCAGTGCACGGTTTCTAATGTTGGGGCTTTGGGAAGTCCCCTCCAGGTGCCTTGGACACATAGTAGGTCCTCAGGAAACTGTATTGGCATTTCTTCACTTCTCCTGCGAGGCTGGCTTCCTTGCTCCCACAGCCCAAATCTCAATCTCAATATCTGACCTGGGTAATTTTCTCTTCCCCAACCCTTCTTATGTTTGGGGTTCTGCCTTTTGTTCCAATTAGAAGGAACATTTGGTTTCTTAACTGGTCCCTCCTGCTGGCTTTTACCCGAGAGAATAGAGAGGCAAGGTGGGGTAGCCCTCTTTGGGGGATGATGTTTCTTCCTTTCAGGGCATCTCTGGCTCTAGCTTTTCCCCTGGTATCCACCCCCTGCCCCTCTGCACTTTCTCTCTCACTTCCTTTCTGTCCCCTCCCCCTCCAGTCCCCTGTTGCTCTCTGACCACCTCTCCTCTGCCTGCCTGCTCTGCGTCCCCATCTTTCATTCCCCATCTGCAGCCTCTCAGCCTCTCCTTCTGTGCTCTCGTCTCACTGTTGTCTCCTCCGCGAGGTACAGTAGGAGCATCACGGGGTTGTTTTTTCTCCTTCTTTGCCTGTTACAAGTCCCTCTGCTACACCCATACCATAAATAACACTTGAGCATCTGCCAAACACATTCCTCACTTGTGTTAATAGGCTGCGATGATGCCGGAGCCTGTTGCCATGGTGACCTCATTTTTGTTTGACTGTATCCCACTCTGCTACATAAAGCCTCTGCCTGCACTCACACACAAGCAAGCACACTCACACAACTATTACATATGCTTAGCTATTAAATATTATTTTGGAGAAACGCTTTGGGCCCCATGGGGGCAGGTGGTCATTTGGCCATGGAGATGAGCATTTCCGGTGTCCGGTGTTACTCTAGGAGGTGATGATGGATAGGAGAGCTCTTTGAAAAGTAGAGAGTTCTGTTCAATGTGGGGAATTATTCTGTAGCCACATTAACCTGCCGGAGATGGTTTCTGAGGAGAAGATTCTGACCCCGTGTGCGTCCCTGTGAGCTTGGGAGAGCTGTTGTTAGAGGTCGCTCTGGAGAGCTGTCAGAGGTGGCTCTTGCAGTGTGGGACGGCCCATCCCCCACCCAGCCTATCCTTCCTCTCTTCCCCCCTAACCCTTTGGAGAATCTCAGTGATTTCCTGCATTTCATCCTTTGTTCCTGTTTTAACCTGCAACTGTCACCAGTTGTTGCGGACACCCCACAGGCACGGTGTGGGTGATATTCTGTGACTGTGAGCACGTGTGTCTGTAGCCAGAAGGCGGGGATGGATGGGGGTGGGGACCCACTGCTGCAGCTGCCAAGAGGGTAGGTGCATGTGTGTGCATGAGTACATGTGTGCACGTGTGTCTCTGGTGTGGGCTGGCTCCAGTGTGTGCACGCTTGTGTGTGCGCACGTGTGTGTGTCGTGTGTGTGTGTGTGTGTGTGTGTGTCTGTCCTGTGGGCTGGCCCGGGTGATGGAGGTGGGCCTGGGGAAGCCTTTGTGTTGATTTTCAAAGGAGATCATTACAGCTCTGGCCTTTTTATTCTTGGCTGGTTGCTGGCTTCCTGTGATCGGTTGCCTTTCTGATTCTGAGCCTTGATGGCTCTTCTGACCTTGACCTCTGGCTCCTCAGGGAAGTACCCTGGATGCACACGCCCCTTTTCCATAATGAGGCTGGGGGCTAGACTTGAGTGGTCAGCTGTCCTGGCCATGGAGTCCCACCCTTCCCTTTCAAAACCCCTCTCACTTAGCTGCCCAGTGAGCCCCACCGAAAAGCCACCTCCACGCTCTGGAACTGGGCCCAGAGTCCTGTTTGGTGGGTTTCTGTGGCTGCCCCACGTGTGCTGTTGGCAGCCACTGCCTCCCTGACCGCCTGGGCGGTGTGGAGGAGGACACACTTCCACCGCAATGGCCGGGAGAGGGAATTGCCTGCCGCCAACTACTTAGCCCAGCACCCGCATTTCTGGACCAGAGAAACCTGACCTTGGTGAACTCCAGCAGCACAGCAGGCTGGGGTGGGGGGGTTGGGGGTGCTGCCTTTGGAGCTGAGGAGCGGCTGCTTGTCTTGCCTCAAAGCTAATTGTACTTGCCAATTATTTTTGCTAATTGTTTTCGATTATGTTGTCTCCTCTGTGCAGTAGGAAGGAGGTGCTTAGTGGGGAGCAGAAGCCTCTGGATGGGGGTTGAGCAGGCGGCTTTTAGACCCAGGGGTGCCTTCATTCCCAGGGGGAGGACTTCAGGAATGGCAGAGACCCAGCCCAGGAGCAGAACGATCAGCTGCTGTACTTGCAGGAGTGTTCCCTGTGAATAATTCAATCTGAGTTCTGATCTGGAGCAAGAGCATGAGGTCTGTGTGCTCTGGAACCCAGAACGGTGTGCTCATGTTCCACTATAAAGAGAACCCAGACGATGTCTTAAACCCCATCACGGAAACCTGCCCAGGCTCACGGAAGAGGTTTCAAAGTCAGCTGAAAAGGCTGGGACAGAAGCTTTCCTGTGCCGACAGTTAAGAGTCACTCTGTCTGAAGGTGCACCCGCAGCAGAAGCAGGCTGTGGTCTCCTTGGCTCCCGAGAGGTGCAAATGGAGCTCCCATCTTGGTTCCCAGCAGGAGGTGGGGTGGGTGTTGCGGGGTGGGGGGGGGAACCCCATGTACGAGTCTCATGTACGAGTCTCTTGCTGGGTGACTTCTAGTCCATGGCTGCCCATCTGGCACCTTAGTTAACTTTATTTATCTTGTGGTGGGGTCCAGATCGTGGTCATTTACTTCCCAGGAAGAGAGCCTGTGTTAGCAATGGAAAGTTTGTTTTGGGAGCTCCCATAGAGGCCTGTAAATCCTCTGGGCACAGTTACGTAAGTTATGTTTTAGCATAACGTTTTTCATCCATGCTTATCAGATGGGGGTAGCTAGCTAATGGAGGACAGGATCAGCATTCATTTTCTCGCCCCAAAGCAAAACTTCATGAAGACAGTTGGAAACCCCCACTTTTTGTTTTTTCCTTTTCTCAAGGCAATGTCCACACGCAGGACAGGGAAGATCTCTCTTTACAACCTTGTGAACAAAATCGGGGGGTTTCTAGCTATGGATCGCGAGCTTATTTTGAGTCCGTATTCTGGGCTGGCTGTTAGTAAAGACCAACAGGTCATGGTTAGGTTACAGGCACATCCAGGTCATAGGAGGATTGAAGCCCCCTCTGAAATACTATGCTTGATTCTAGAATTCAGAGGAAGGCCACCAGTTTGGTAAGGGGACTGGAAACTTTGACTTCTGAGAGAACATTTGAAAGGATGGGGGTATTTCTAGCTGGGAGGAGAGCAGACTGTGGCAAGGTAAGAAAACCTAAAGAGATGGGCAAGGTGGACTAAATTTAGTTTCGGTTGCTCCCAAAGGGCAGGGTTGGGTGAAACAGGTGAAAGTAGTCAACAGATTTCAAATCCAGGTAGAAGACACCTTTCTAGCCTTTGGGGTAGCCAGCTGTGTCAGTGGAGGTGTTCAAGTGAAGGCTGGATGGTCGTCTGCAAAGCTTGTTACTGAGGAAATGGAAGGTGCTGCTTCGAAAGGTCTGGGGTGAGACCCAGGAATGGATTTATTTTCTAAACAGCTTGGATCTAGTGTTCAAAGTTTCCCAGGTGATCCTGATGACCATCTCTTAGGCTTGACATCATTGGCTCTGATAACCAACTCAGGTCACACCCAACCAGAGGATTCTGTGGTTTAATGTCTCGTAACGGCATGACTCCTCCTGAAGTCTGTTGGGGTGTCCTATCGTCATGTCCATCTCAGCCTCTGTTGAAAGGAAACAAAATCACTGCAGACCTGCAGACCCCCTGGGAGATGTACAGGTGGGGCTGCGAAGTGTGTACCTATATAAGGATGCAGATTTGGAGGCGACTGGTGGTGGAGGAACAGGATGGGAAGGATGCCCTAGACCTGGACTCATATTCCCCTTTCGTTCCTCCTCCCAACCGTTCCCATCCACCCTTCCTGTTCGATCGAGGCAAAGCAGTCTGGTTCACCACTGGTGGTGACGGTGTGAGTTCAGCAGAAAGATGGAACTCAGTTTGAGTCCTGGTTTATTCGTTCATTTGTTTGGTCAGTGGATATGAAAAGCACTGAGGGTACCCCAGGTCTAGGACAGATGGTACAGAACGGGAGGATGAGGAGATGGAGTAGAGGAGCAATGACAGAGGTGGGGAATTAAGAGATGGTTTGAATGAGGAGGAGGAGGAAGGAAAGGAAGAAGAGGTTGGAGCTGTGCGTGTGGGGAGGGGGAAGAGCTGGGAAGTGGGGGCAGGGATGCTCTCTTGGAACAATGGGATATAGTCACAAGAAAATGGGAGTAGACAAACAAACAGGGAGACAGTAGTGGCTTTATTCTTTAGGCCAGCCTCATGTGTCATCGTGAAACCCCCAAACCGCCCCCCCCCCACACACACACACTACCTCTTGCTCTGGGAGGGTTATGAGCTGGTGCTTCTGTGCTTGAGGCTTCCTGAACTCACACTTCAATGGTCCTTTCTCCTCATCCCCTTGGGGCTCCCTGGGCTTTATCACAGCTCACTGCAGTCCCAGTTGGCTTTTAGAAGGGTTCCTGAGGGACCTAGTGCCAACCTCAGGGCCCTGGCACATAGTAGATGCTCAGTAAGGATTTGTTTGAATGAATGAATGAATGAATGAATGAATGAATGAATAGATGGCGGGTGGGTGGACAGCTGCATGCAGACTCTTGGCTGTGCTTAAGTGCTAGACCAACACCTCCACAGAAGGAAGCGATGTAGCTCTGCTTGGAAGCCTATTTTGGTGTATTGTAATCCTAAACTCTGAGCAGGGCTTCCCAAATCCCTCCTGCTGCCATTTAAAACGTGTGGCTTCCTGGAAACAGAGCTGTTGCCTGGCATTGCTGACACTGTATCACTTCACAGATTGGAGCACCATTATTAATCATTCTTTCAGGCTTTTCTCCTTTCATTCAGACCACGACCATTTGTTAGGCGCCTACTGTGTACCAGACACTGTGCTAGGCCATGGAGGTTCCAAGATGATTCAACCTGGGTCCCAGCTCCTGGGACGACCTTGAGTCGAGACTCTCCCACTAAGTGTCTTTTGGAGGGATGTTAATAATAGATGGTTCACATAGATATATTTGGTTCTGTGTCAGATAAGTTTAGGAAATACTGGGTTGAACAGAATTCTTCCTGTAGAACTTGAAAGCTTTTAGTATGCTAATGTGCACTAACATTTTCTGAGAGGGGGATATTGCCTGAAGCCCCTATCAAACATATTTGACCTCAGAACCAATTTTTCAAGGAACATAAGAGGGGACATCAGTGTTTGTTCAAACGCACTTTAGGTCACACTGCTCAGGGCTGGGAGGAGCCTCTATGATTCTCAGGGTCCAGCCCCCACCTCTGGGGCAGGCCTCGGCAGTGTCAGCTAGACGGGTGTGGGTTTGGAGGCTTCTCCCCCAGGAAGGAGATTCCCCGCCTGCGTTGGCTGGCTGCCTGTTTTAAAGTCTCCCCATCTTAGTCCAAAATCCTTCACAAAATAAAATGATGGGGCAGGAAGGGACAGGGAGATGCCTCCTTTATCTAGTTTCAGTTTCTCTTAGGGGTTTTCTGTTGTCATTCGACATTGGAGCAGATTTGGCTTCTGTATAATGACCTCTGGTGGGTCTGGGGTCCATTGAATGTCTTTCCAGAGCTTTTCGTTCAGGCTGAGTGCATGGCTGCCCACAGGGAAGTAGCAATGGGCCATTCCAGATCCTCCTTCTTCCCTCAGTTTTCTTTATTTCCTTCCCCTCTCCACTCTCCAAAAAGGAAGCTCATAAAGAATGCTGGTTATAGACAATGAGTATATATTACGTCTTTACTGCAAGCCAGACACTGGGCTAATCCCTTACATACATGACCTCATTCAATCTTAATATCAACACTATGAGAAAGATATTTTTATCCCCATTTCAGGGCTACAGGAGCTGGGATCAGAGAAGGTAAATGACTTGTCCAAGGTGACACTGGTAGTGAGCATAGCAGGTGGTTCAGTGGCTGCCCATATTCCCTGGGCTATGTACCTTTCTTTTTTTTTTCTTTTTTTCTAATAAAGTTCATTAGGCTGACAATTGTTAGTAAAGCTACATAGGTTTCAGGTGTACAATTCTGTAATACATAATGTATATATCCCATTGTGTGTTCACCACCCAGAGTCAGTTCTCCTTCCATCACCCTATATTTGATCCGGCACGTACCTTTCTCCTCTTGCCAGCCAGACTTCCAGCTGTCGGTACCTGAGGGCTTTCTCTGACCTTGCGTCCCTCTGTCTGCTCATGGGGCAGGTCGGAAGTGCTGGGGAGTTACCACTCCCAGAGCAGCTCTCAACTAATGACTGTTGGGTGTTAGTGGATAAATACCCCAACTCCCTTGACCCTGGGTGGCGGAGTCTAACTCTGAGACATGTGTTTTACACAGGTTCCCAGTCCCGCAGAAGGATTCTGGTTGTCCACAGTGGCAGCAGTGGACATTCCTTTTCTTTCTTTCTTTTTCTTTCTTTCTTTCTTTCTTTCTTTCTTTCTTTCTTTCTTTCTTTCTTTCTTTCTTTCTTTCTTTCTTTCTTTCTTTCTTTCTCTCTCTCTCTCTCTCTCTCTCTCTCTCTCCCCCTCCCTCCCTCCCTCCCTCCCTCCCTCCCTCCCTCCCTCCCTCCTTCCTTCCTTCCTACTTTCTTTCTTTTTTTCCTTCCTTCCTTCCTTCCTTCCTTCCTTCCTTCCTTCCTTCCTTCCTTCCTTTCTTTGGCTTTCTTTCCTCCTTGTCTCACTTCTGCACTTCCCTTCTAATGTTTCCTAGGGTCACCTCCCAGATAAATCACTTGTACTCAGATCCTTGCCTCAGGATCTTTTTCTAGGGTAAATCCACACTGAGAGCGGCAAGTCAAACCCGGGTTTGACTTGAACACCAGGCAGGGGTGAGGCCACCTGCTGGAGCAAGAAGGCAGCAGGTGCAGAACTCTGTGGCTGACTCAGAACCCTCGTCCTGCCATGGACCCTCATGTGCGTTTGATTACGTACATTTGCCACCAGCAGAGTAGTTGCTGGACTAGCGCAATGATGTGAAACTTTAAAAACAATGTGTGTGTGTGTGTGTGTATATATATATATATATATATATTTTCCTTCTTAAAAATGTGTGGCTTTCTCTTAGATAGTGGCTCAGATAGCCTCCAAAAGACTCAAATACTTTCACATTGATCGGTATTTTATAGATGACAAAGGACTTAACCACGTGTGATCTCATTTGCTTCTCGTGACAGGTCTGAGGAGGTGATGGGTTAAGATGGGTTAAGACACTGATTTTGGGGCCCAGGGGAAAGCCCTGGTTATATGAACCTGGCTGAATTGTCTTACCCTCTCGGTCAGTTTCCTCTCTGTAAACTGGATAATAGACTTCCTAACTGACAGATCTGTTGTGGGGCAGCCCAAACAAGTTACTGCATGTGAGGGCACTCACAGATCTATGTTGCTGATAGTGTTTTGGAGAAGGAGATGTAGAGATTCAGAGAGGTTGAGTGACCTCATTCAGGTCACACAGTAGTTAGTTAGCTTAGGAGCTGCTATACAAATGCAGATCTCTGACTCCAAATCCAGCACGCTTTTCACAGTGGGCCAGCCCTGGGTCTGCCCCATGGTGCCTCCGGAAGCTGTGGAAGGCACAGCTGCTCTCAAGCAGTTGCCTCAATTTGGTTTTGGAATACATGGTTTTTATTTTGCGATGGCCTCTGTAGGGATGGAGTCCCAGAGAGCAGTTTCCAGGCTCTTGACCTCATGTGGAAAGGTGCTGGCTCAGGTAGTAGTTGGCCATCAGCTGTAACCAGTTAGCCATTAGCCACTAATATAACTGCCGTGGCTATGCTAGCAAGGGCGGATTGCGGCAAGTGCAGTCAGCAAGCAGATTTTGGGTTGCGGATTGCGTTGATCCTACTTCCTGTGTCTCGCCTGGCCGCCAGCGAGACTGGGGTGCAGGAAGACCCCCTGTTGGGGTACTGGCAGAAGTTTGCTTTTGTGTCTCAACCAGTGGCCATTGAAAATATAGTGGTATGACTTCTCTGTCTATGGCTCTGTTGTTGTTCCTTTTTGGCTTCACCGTATCCTGCGTTCTTGTGCGGGGAGCGGGAGCTGAGTCCTGCATGACAGCCTCCCTTCCCTCATGGTGTCTGGCTCAGAAGGGCATTAAATGATTTGTCATTTCCTGAGCCTGCAATGATGCTGTGAGCGCAGGCAGCGCTGAAGTGTTCAGGGGGCATCTGGGAGCAGATGTTTCCCCCTGAAGAGCCCCCGAGTCGTTTTACGGATGTGTAAGTAGGGACGGAGACCCAGGAGAGGGGTCAGAAGCGATGCTGGGATAGCTTAGCTCTGAGGCGAGGCTGCCTTATATCCAGTCATGGTGGCGTAAGTGGAACAGCGGCCGGAGGGCAGGAGGCTGCTGGGGACGCACAGGAGACATTGTGGAGGTTGGATGGGGGTTGTTCTGCCGAGTGGCATCCAGTTGATCCGCAGTTTAGTGCTTAAACTAGCGTGTTTCTAGGATGTGTTTTAAAGCCAGCTTCCCAGAACCATCAAACCCCTAAAAGGTACCCCAGACATCCTTTCACTCTGCTTCAAATCCACTTCTGTCCCTCTTACTCTTCTCAAGACAACTAAAGGAAAATGAAACTCCTGCTCAAGTGCCATCTTTTTTTTGCTATAGTGGATTTTTGAAATTTTATTTTCACATTTTCTTTTGGAGATGGGAAGGCTGTGTATTTGTTTACTTAACACGCCCAAGTCCCCAGTCTTCCTCTGGCCAAGCCCCTTTTCCTGAGGGATCCATCTATCCCCCTGACTGGATCCTGGTTGGCAATACCAGCTGGGGAATGCCTTGGCTCTGACTTCTCTCAACTGAAGAGACTGCCCTAGGAGAGGGGCCAGAACTGCATCCCCAGTGAGCAGGGCAGGCTCGTGCCACTCCAGGGGCCCTGCCTTTGTAAGATCTGGCGCTGCGAATCTAGATTAGAAACACTCTCTTCTATATTGGCCTTTCTACCTGTCTATCAGCCTCTGAGGGCTGAGGCTTTGTCGGTTTTAATACCCAACTATTTACTGAATGCTGTTGACTTCCTGAGCCCTCCTTGCCTACCACTGTGGTAAGAAGGCAGATAATTCCCGTCCTCAGGTTGCACAGGGAATTCTGACTCTTGGCAGAGAGGGGTCCCTCACGGTGCTCCCTTCCTGGACCAGGGCAAGTGTGTCCTTTTTGGGCAGGGGGCCATGTGCCTGGGGTCCTGGTCTGAGGAAACACTGGCTTTCGTCTTTAATCTCCTCGCCTCTCTTGATCATCTGTGAGGTGATGCAAGGAAGGACTGAGGTGCCCCCATTAGCCCCTCCCTCCCGCCTTCCATCCCCTCTCTTCTCATCTTTCCTCTGATGTCTTTTCCTGCTCCCTGAGTCCTCCCCACATCCCTCTTTCCAGTTGTAAGATGTGGAGGAAACCTCAGCGACTCTCCAGGAGGCAAGTTCACCTGTAAGGACAGTAGACATAAGCATGGATACTGCACAGATTCCAAAACGTATGCTCCATTCTTTCCCAAGCAATCCCCTGAAATAGCAGTTCTCGCAGGGGGTCATAAATGTCCTTACAGTGGACTGTCGTGTATTACAGTGCATGTGTCAGCCTCAGTGTTTCACCTGAAATGCCCAGGGCCAGCGTTTAACTTTCTCAGCGTTTAACAGAGCTGACAGTGTGGGGAGTGAAGGCACATGTAGGAGTTTCTACGTAAGTCTGGTGGGACCCAGGCTCCCCTGGCTGTGCCTGGGCATCAGCATTTTGTAGAGCTCCCGGGGATGCTGATGTGCACGAGGGCTGAGAACTCGTGCCCTGAGCTTCCGTGCATCAGCAGAGGGATCGTGTGGATGACGCTGAGTCTGATTTATGGCTATATTGAAAGGCGCGTTGTTTATAGCGCGAGGGCTTCTTGCGTGATTCAGTAAAGAGTGATGGCCACTAAAAATTATTGCAGGCATGTCATAGGGGAAGGAAATTTGGTTGGTGGTTAGTGTATAACATCTTGTCAGGCAAGGCTGTGGCTTAGTGTATTTATGTTGCTCTTATCACCAGCAATTAGCCCCAAACATGGCTTGATAACTAGCCTTGTGGCATGCTACAACAGAGAGGAGAGTATTTGAGAAAGCGATTGCTGCACCATGTGCGCCACTGAGCTGTCTGAGGAGAGCAGCAAACCTCCCTTGACATTCCTGACGGCCTGTTAGCTATAAACAAATGCCTATTGATTGGTGTTAACTCTTCCCTCCTCTCTTTTTCATGTGCTATTTCACTTTTGAAGGGCGAGAAATGGTACAGACATCTGTGGCCTTTCCACCTTCAGCAGTGTTCATTAGTTCATGAGTCTCTCTCCGACTAGAGCATAAACTAGAACAGCATAGTAGGTGCTCAATAAATATTTGTTGATGGATGAATGAATTTGCTCAAAGTTACACAGCAGGTAACTAGCAATGTTAGCCCTGCACAATTTACCTCTGTTACTTTTTCTTTGACTCTTAAGCGCATGAAAAGCAAGGAATTACACAGTTAGCGACTCCCCATAATTCATTTATCATTATCAGCACGTGTGGCAGACTAAGAAAGTAAAGAAAGATGACGTGCAGGGGAGGGAGAGATGGGGTTTGCCCCCTGAACAAGTTTCCTTCTTGTCCATTTTGAGGTTGCTTCTTTTCTAGTACCTTTGGATCAGGGCAAGAAGCAAAGGATCCTGCTGCAGCCCTCTTGCCCCGGGAGGACCGTGAGAAGCACATGAAACGGGTCCATCTGAAAATGGGGAGGATTGAGAAACACCAGATGTGTGGGCCTGAGGCCTGGGACATCTCTGTCCAGGACAAGGAGATGTCCTTGGGTCATATCTTCCCCAAATGGCCACATGTGAATTACGATCTGGTCTTTTTTGGAAAGGGGTCATCTGGGGAGAATAGTTAATTTTGGATTCTGCTTTACATTTACTCCCTTTGAAGTGGAATATGTCTCCAGCATTGGTGACCATGGCCTAGAAAAGCCAGGTAGTCTCCATTTGACATCTTCCCCATGTGGGGCGTTGCTGCCCCTGCTTTTCCCACCTGACACCATCCTCTGTCTGTGGGGCTGATTGAAAGATCTGTGTGTGTGTGTGTGGGGGGTGGTGGTTGCCGGTTAGCTTAGTTGGTTAGAGCGTGGTGCTTATAACACCAAGGTTGCCGGTTCAATCTCCGCATGGGCCACTGTGAACTGCACCCTCCTAAAAAAAAAAAGATCTGTGGGCCTTTCCCTCTGAGGCCTCAGGGGTGATTTCTGGCAAACAGGCCTATGGGGAAACCCTGCTGGGTCTGAGGCGGTGTCCTCCTCTGTGGAGATTGGGGGCAGCCCCTGGGGATGCTCTTGGCTTGTCTTGGAAGAAGCCATGACATCTAGGTAAGGCTTTTCCCTGCTGTGTCCTGATCTGTGAGATTGGTTCCAGCCTGCTTTCCCTGCAGTCTTTTTGCACTTTCCTTTTGCTCTGTCTCTTCTCCTGGAAGTAAAAGGAAAATCACCCTGTGCCTGGATTTAAAGAACAGACCTGGTTTCTCATAAGGGAATGAAAAGATATGGGATGCCACATCCCACTTCCCCAAGGGTCCTCTGGAAGTGCCACTGAGGAGCGGGAAGGGTGGGGGTTCTCATGGGCAGATGCTGGAGGCTCGGTGCTGTGTGGAGGTGGGAGAAAGGAGGGGGCCCTGAGAGGCGCTGGGCAGGGGTGCGGAAGGTGGTCGGCACACTTTGAGGGCTGGGGAGAAGGGCCGAGGCTGGCCTTGGAGTGATGGGTGGGGCATTTACTCACTGAAGGCTGATCTGCCAACTCTGAGACTCCTGCTAGTCTCCACACCCCCGGCTGTAATTAGCCTAATAGGGGCAACTTGCGCCTGGGAGGAGTGGGGCAGCGGCCAGGGCAGGTGGGCGGGAGTACCTATTGCAGTTGGTTGGGGTGGGACGATTTCTTCCCTAGGGAAGAGCGCAGAGGCATAGAGCCTTGGGCTTTCCAGAGCTGAGAAGCCAGCGGCTGGCCACACCGGTGGACTGTGCCACTCTGACGGGGCCCACACTCTCCCACTTGCTGCTACCCCCTCTTGTCCGGCCTGAACCTTCTCTGGAACCGGTAATCAGGTGCCTCTCTCTGCTGCTGTTAATTAATTCAGAGATTATGTGAACTTGGACATCTCCAGGCCGCTGGAGGGAAAAGCTTACAAAAAACTACCTGATGGACAGGTGGGGCTGGAGGGGCCAGGTGCTTTCTGCTTGAGAGAAGAGGGCTTTATGATCTCCCTCCACTTCCAGCTATGGCTCGGGAGGGCCTGAGTGCAGGCACTCACTGCAGGTGGGGAGGGACTCCTCTTTTTCTCTGGGGGGGTCCCCTCTGGGTTTGAAGGTGTCCTAACAGTCTGCATGGTGTGGGGCTGGCTGTCCTTTGGGAACAGCGTCTCTGTTGTTTTTCCATGCACCAACCTTTCCACTATCCTGATGAACCCCCAGGGCCCTGGGCCTGGAAAGGAAAGAGGAAGCTCTGTCCTTCTGCTTGGGGCGTGCTCAGTCTGACAGAACTCTGCCTTTGTGAGATGCCCAGCCTACAGATCAGACGATATTGCCAGTTCCTATCGTTTGTCATGCGCGTACCATGTGGCAAGCACAGCACTACACACTCAGTAACTTATTTGACCCCCATAATCTCCCATTAGGTAGGTTATTGCCTTTTTTGGAGAACATTTTATAGATATGAAAATTGAGGCCCAGAGAAGGGTGTGGCGTGCGTGAAGTCGCGCAGTTCTCTGCGGTTCCGCGGGGCTCCAGCAGCTCCTCAGCTTGTGCGTGCGCCAATTCCCCGGTAAGGCTATTTAAAAATTCGATTCCTGGGCCCCTGGTCAAGAGAGTCTGATACAGTAAGTGTGGGGTAAACCCTGGGAATCTATACCTTACGCAGGCACCTCAAAATTTGAGGCAGGTGCCCCAGGGATGCCCCAGTTCTGCCCTATAGTGCCTTCCCAGGTGGAGGGAGGATTGAGGCCGACAGGGTCCCCTTTCCCAAAGTGATGGGGACTGCGAGGCCCCCTGCAGAAATGGAGGTTCCTCTCAACTTCAAGGGGTAGGCAAGGTAAGGCAGAATGAGATGGTTAGACTGAGGGTGGGAGGCGACTTTCTGCTGAGTTTTCAGGGGGCAAAGCCAGAGGCGGCCGAGGGGGAGGCAGGGAGAGAGGAGATGGAGAAACTAATCTGGGGTGCAGGAGCTAGGAAGTGGCCTAGGGCAGAACATATATCAATGGCCAGAGAGGGGGCAGACAGTAGGACCTTCAGGTGCCACTCCAGTGTGTGACTGCAGGTACTACAGTCCTGACGGAGACATCCGCCGCTGCCTCCATTTCCTCGTCTGTACAAATGAACTTTACCAACTGCCCAGGGGAGCCCTGCCCTATAATGAGTTCTTCACAAGGAACTCTAAGAATCCTAGGCTCTCTCAAGGGTGAAAGAACCTTAAAGATCATCCCAGTTCCAAAAGTGTGTTAACCTCCCCTGGACATTTGCATTTTGAGCGCAAGCCCCATGTTTCAAAATGGATGATTTATTATTTCCACGAAAAACTAACTTATTGTTATCCCCAAGTCAGAGAGTAGCTAACGGAGCATTGAGTGTCTTGAGGGTATATATCCTTCCAGTGTGGACATTAAAAGGTGCAGTGGGGTAAAAGGACTCCATTCCAGGGGCCTGGACGGGGAGTCCGATGGGGACAAAAACGGTACCACCCAGGGGGACTGAGGCACACAGCCACAGTGCCCGCTTCTCAGCCGTGTCTGTCCTGCTTTAACCATGGTCATGAGTCCCTGTCCACTGATCCTCCTGGTCCCTGTCCCTCCATCTCCTTGAACTCAGCGTGTCCTCAAAACAAAAATTATCATCATCCCGAAATCGACTTTATTTTTGTCAGTGTCAGTTCTTTCTTTATCTGGGTACTGGTGTTAGATGTTTGTTGGACTGGATTATTAAACAAATATCTACTGTGTGTTAGGCACTGGGAAGCCAAGATGAATGAGCCACAGACCCTGCCCGCAAGAGCAAACCTATAAATAGTACCTCCTATCCGCCAGGCTCCGTTCTAAGTGCTGTGGTTATATTAAGCCATGTAGCCCCCACAATAGCCCTGTGAGGTAAGTAAGCCCAGCTGCTGTCAGCCCCATTTTGCAGATGAGCACACTGAGACGTGGCAGGTTAGGTGGCTTAGGTCACTCGCCCAAGCTCACACAGTGAACTGGGCAGCCTGGCTCCAAGTCTGGGCTCTTATCTCCCAAGGGTAGTGGACAGATGGGCATTACACCTGCTGGGCACAGCGTGACACCTGCAGCTTTAACAGCTGAAACACAGCATGCTGGCTGCACCAGGGCGGGAATAGGAAGAAGTGTTGTGGCAAAGGTGAGGCTGGCTAGTAGGTGGAACTAGATAGGAAGAGTATGGATTTCTAGGCCAAGGGGTTGCTTTTCTGGAGGTGGCAGGAATCTCTAGAAGGTTCTTATACAGGAGAGTGAGGGTATGTGGCCCCATCTGTATTTAGAAAGGTGGCTCTACATTTTATGAATTTGACTCCAAAGGCAAGAGAAGTAAAAGCTAAAATAAATGAATGGGACTATATGAAACTTAAAAGCTTCTGCACAGCAAAAGAAACCATCGACAATATGAAGAGGCAACCAACTGAATGGGAGAAAATTTTTGCAAACAGTGCCTCCGATAAGGGGCTAATATCTGAAATGTACAAGGAACTCATGCAACTCAACAACAAAAAAACAAACAACCCAATTGAAAAATGGGCAGAGGACCGGAAGAGACATTTCTCCAAAGAGGACATACAAATGGCAAATAGACATATGAAAAAATGCTCAACATCACTAATCATCAGAGAAATGCAAATAAAAACCACAATGAGATATCACCTCACCCCAGTCAGAATGGCTATCATCAACAAGACAAATAGTAACAAGTGTTGGAGAGGCTGTGGAGAAAAAGGAACCCTCATACACTGTTGGTGGGAATGCAGATTGGTGCAGCCGTTATGGAACGCAGTGTGAGGTTCCTCAAAAAATTACGAATAGAATTACCATATGACCCAGCAATCCCTCTCCTGGGTATCTACCCAAAAAATCTGAAAACGTTTATCCATAAAGACAAGTGTGCTCCAATGTTCACTGCAGCTTTATTTACAGTGGCCAAGACATGGAAACAACCAAAATGTCCTTTGATAGATGAATGGATAAAGAAGTTGTAGTATATATACACAATGGAATACTATTTGGCGCTAAGAAAAGATGAAATAGGACCATTTGTAACAACATGGATGGATCTTGAGAGTATAATGCTAAGCAAAATAAGTCGGACAGAAAAAGTAGAGAACCATATGATTTCACTGATATGTGGTATATAAACCAAAAATAACAAGAGAACAAGACAAACAAATGAGAAACAAAAACTCAGACACAGACAATAGTTTAGAGGTTACCAGAGGGTAAGGGGGGTGCGGGGTGTGGTAGATGAGGGTAAGGGGGATCAAATATATGGTGATGGAAGGAGAACTGACTCTGGGTGGTGAACACACAATGGGATTTATAGATGATGTAATACAGAATTGTACACCTGAAATCTATGTAACTTTACTAACAATTGTCATCCCAATAAACTTTAATTAAAAAAAAAAAGAAAGAAAGGTGGCTCTAGTGTTGGAATGTGGAGCTGGAGGGAAGAGCCTGGGAGAGAGAGCGTCAGGACTGAGTGGGGAGCTGCTGCCATTGTCCAACGCTGGAGAAGGGGGTTGGGGGAGGTTGAAGGTCAGGTCCTTCAGACAAAGAGGGGAGGGTCATGGGGAGCATCTAGGCCTGTACCTGCCGTGTTTCCCTGAAAATAGGATCAGGTCTTATATTAATTTTTGCTCCAAAAGACACATTAGAACTTATGTTCAGGGGATGTCATCCTGAAAAATCATGCTAGGGCTTATTTTCCGGTTAGGTCTGATTTTCGGGGAAACACGGTGTTAGTTTCTCCTCGCCTTGGTTATCAGTGGTGCCAAGCCTGCTCTGTCGTGCTCCCTAACCAGGAGACCAGCCTCTGGGGAACTAGCTGTCACCTCCTCCCATGGGACCTGGGATAGAGCCCACAGGTGCTCCTCCTTACCTTTTCATGGGCTTTAAATATTCCATGTCAGCCCCTCCCCTCACATTCCCAGGGCTTTGCCTTTGTCCAGGTGGGAAGCACCCAAATATTCAACCTCCTAACTCCTCCTCCCTCTGGAACCCAGAGACCCCACTGCGGCCAGCTCCTGCCTGGGGTTCAGAAATCTAAGCGTCTGAGAACTTCATCTCTTTCGGGGACCATGGTGTCCTGGCCACCCTGACCCCAGCAGAGCTCCTGGTGCTCCCATGGGCCCAACATGCCGGTCGCCACACACTGTCCCTTCAGCAGCCACCTGGCAGAGTGCATTCTTACCCTCCTTCTTCATTTCTTGCCCCCCTCCCCCCATTAGGATCAGCCTTCCCAGGCAGGGACTCCTCATGTTGGTGGCTGTTACCTGAGCCTGCAGGGCTCGAATCCCGGCTCTGCCGTGTCCCAGCTGTGTGTGTCCTTGTCCTTTCAGAGCCTAAGTGTTCTCCTTAAAATGGGGTAGAGTGAGGATTGCTACTTTTGAGGGTTGTGTTGAACATTACATATGATGATACATGCAGAGCACTTAACTCAGGGACTGCGACATGAAACACCCTCATTAAATAGCCTGTGGTCTGTCCCAGCTGCATATAGGTTGCCCTTGAAGTTCCAACACGTTATAGGAAAGCTTAGTGTTTCTCTCAAATGCCTGTGTGTTCGGACAGCGTTACACCGAGCAGGAGATGGCATCACCTCCAGATAGAAGTGGGAGAAGGGCGAGGTGCTGGGTTCCGGGTGTTTATCCCACCCCTGCCCCATCCTTATGCTGGTGGCCACAAGTGACCAGCACAGACTCTCCAGGAGTAGGCTGACTCCAGAACTTACAGGGACCAGCCTGGGAGCTGGGGCCAGGACGTTCCTGGGTGAGTGTGACCTGGGGCGTGAGCTGAGCCAGGTCCCCTGAATTGGGAGGTAGCTGCCTCTGAGCGAGTCTGCATTGAGGTCAGGGCTGTGAGCAGCATTGCCCCTGAGGACTGGTCCGAAGAGGCTGGTAGACAAGCCTCTGAAAGGGTTGGAGCCACTGGGGAAGTGAGGGGCACACATCTGCTTCTCCCAGATGTGCTTCATTGTGTAACTTCAGTAAGACATGCGCACCTGCAGCAAAGGACAACGAAACTGCCCACGGGCTGCCAGAGGCCTCCGTGTGGAGAAAGCTTGGAGCCAGCGAGGTCTGTTGGAGGGAAGGCCTGAGAGAAGTCAGTGAGACACCTGAGGGACCTGGCTGGGGGTGAGTGACAACCAGGACATTGAGTCAAATCCTTACCCCCCAAAGTGGGTGTCTAGGGGGGCAGGGCCCGTGCAGGGGGAGAGGTGTTGTGATGGTGTCCAGATCATCCCTTGGCACAGGTTGCACCTTTGGGGCTGACTGGACCCAGGGCTGGCCAGCTGGGTGGACGGTTGGAGGCCTGCTGGGAAGTGGCCTGCCGTCTTCCTGCCAGTTTGTAACCTGCTGTGCCCCGTCGGGGCCCCTTCTCTCCAGCGCTGTTACCGAGCCCTGAGCGAGGGGCTCCCTGTTCCTGGCTTGCACTCAGGATGCCTGGGGTGGGGCTCTGCCAGTGCCAGAAACCACAACAGACCCTGACCCCGGCTAATGGAGGCCATCTCGAAATGGACCTTTTTTCTTTTTGGCTAGAGTAACATTTGGCATTTCAGGGTGCTGGCCCCATGCCTGGCCGCTCTGGCCTTCTGCCTGTCAGCTCCTTTGAGGCTATTTTTGCCATTCACTTATTTATTAACTATTATTGCTCCCCAGGACAGATGGGCACGCACACACGCATACGTACCTTCACACCCTCCAACCTGGAGCCTATTGGAAAAGCAGCCTGCACCCATCAGGCTTAAGCTGGGGTGCAGAACGGGGAAATGCCTGAAAGATGGTCACTCTGAGTCAGGGTGGAGGAAGGGCTATGGTGGGAGGCAGCCACAGCCCCTCACTCATCGTTCCTCAGAAACAACCCCCACCCCCAAGGCGTCTCTGATCGTTTTCTCTCGCTCTCCAGGGTGTTCATCCCTGGGAAGGGCTTGTGGGAGAGGATTGTGGATCCTGCCTGGACCATCTTTGCAGAGAAATCGGCAGGGGTGCCTGGGGGAGCTAAGGGCCCATTACTAGGATGTAGGAAAGTGCTTGCTTCCTGCAGGGGCCCCCAAGGCCTGCTTCTCTGCCTGGCTCCCCCATCTTACAGAGGAGGAAACCTTGGCTTCTGTCTTCAGAGAGCTCCCAGCCTGGTGGGGACAACCTTGGGCTCGTGAGATGAACAATCCTTGGTCCCGCCATCTGACAGCAAAGGACGTCAGAAGGAACAGGGCTAAGGGACAGTGTGTCCACGGCCCTGCCCACCGTTTGATGCCTCTGATGGCAGGGTGCTGGCAGCAGAGCAGAGGCCAGTCCCCTAACTGCACAGTCCCTCTTGCGTGCAGGGCACTGCGTGTGGTACATAGATGTACGGTGTAGACCTTGAGTGCGATGTGATCATCCCCACGCTTTCTTCCAGCCGCCTGTCTCAGGGCCGGCCCATCTGCTCTGAAGCCGGCCCCCCGGCCACGTTGCCCTCCCCTCCTTGACAGTGGTGCTCTCAAAGGCCAGCCTGGAACCAAAGGGAGAACAGAGTGAGCAGCCGGGACCTTCTACCCTAGGCAGCCCGGGGCCTGTCGCTGGTCCTGGTGAGAAACGGGAATGATGCTCCTGCCACCTGCAAGGCAGGGAGTGAGGAGATGAGGGGCTGGGGCAGACCTCTGCCCGCGAGTAGTAGTGACCGGCCTGAGTCCTGGGGTAGCTCTCCGTTTTCTCCCACTCCGCTGGCCCCCCCACCTGGCCCTTTTGAGGACATGTGCCATCTGCTTTCCTGATTCCTGAGGGCCCGTCTTCTCTGCCTCAAGAAGGCACTGCATTGCTGGGACTGGGTACTTACAGCAGAAGGACTGTTGGCTGCTGAGCTCTGTCCTGTGTGGTCTTGCTGTCTTGGGACCCAGTGTCAGCCCTTCTCAGAATGGTGTCATGGAGGTCCCTAAGGGCAGGCGGCTTGCCCCTGCCACCAGATGGGAAGCTGAGGGCAGGGGCTGCATCTCCCCCATCAGATGAGGAGTACCATGTGTCCCCCATCAGACTGGGAGACCTCTGAGGGCAGACGCTGAGTCTGTCCTATTAGATTGGGAACTCTCTGAGGGCAGAAGATCTTACATCAGACTGGGCCTTCCTGAGGATGGGATTGGGCCCCTGGTCTCCTGTCCCTGCCACTCAGGACCCAGTGTCTGGCTGGGAGATGCAAAGGTGCTCAGTCCTGAGCACCTGGAAAGCCTAGAGAGAGGATGGGATGCTGAAGGTCCAACTGCCGTAGCCAGGGATGCCAGAAGAGGAGGAAGGCCAAGCCAAGAATTACATCCCCTTAATCAGGAGCTTCCTTCCACTGCCCCTTCTCCCCAGGGATGGGGTAGGGATGGGTTTTATAGCTGGGGTGGGGGGTCATGGTTTCCTGAGCCCGTTAGCCAGGTGAGCACTCAGGGTTTGTGCCAAGCTCAGGGCATGAACCAGGGAGGTGGGTGTGGGTGGATGGGCAATCAGAGAGGGCTGGGCTCAAGACTAAGTGCCCTCTTGAGATGCTGCCTTGCGTGACCCATTCCTGAGTCCGGGGCCCCGGCAGCGTCAGTGGCGGGCCTGTCCCGGGCCTGCGAGGTACAGGGAAGTACCATCTCATTGTCCTCATTGTCCTCAAGTTCAGCCCCGTTGCTCCTCCCCAGGACGGACAGTTGGGAAGTTCTCTCTTTGTGTTGCAATTGTGCAGGACTCCGTCAGACTGCGATATACCTGTGTATCTTTCCCCACTCCTGGAGAAGGACCGTCTCTTTCCTTTGTGTGTTCGCCACTCTCCTGGAATGGCCATAGGCCTTGGATTTCTGGAGCACCATGGGTTCTAAGGACTCCCAGCAGCACGAGGAGAGGCTCGACGGAGAGAGGGATGGAGCCTGCTCCTGGTGTGTCCAGTTGGAAGCCATTGTCCTGTGGTTTGGGAAGAGGTGGGTCCTCATGGCTGGTGGGGCCTGGGGACAGGGGATTTGTAGCCCGCTGGTCATGAGCTGGTTCACTGACTCTGACCTTCCGTCATGGTTCAGTGGCCGTGTGGTTTAATGGCAGGCATTTGGGCTTTGCATCAGGCAGTTCTGGATATGAAACCCATCTAGCTACCCACTTTGTGTACAAGTTACCTTGGACGCGTGACTGCAACTGTCTGACCCTCAGTGTCCCCATCTGATACATGGGGCTGTTGGAGACTTGTGTCCTAATCTGTGTGACCTTCCCCAGTGTCTGTGGAATCCCACGGACAGCCTGAGAGAAGGAGGTAACTCAACAAAATGTCACTCCTCTGGCCATCGTGCCTGCCCTAAGCTTTCCATGGTCTTGTATATTTTAACTTCTGGCTGCTTTAACCACCCGTCTAAATCTAGACTCAGCTTTGGTGCCACTTTGCCAAGAGAAGGGGAGAAAGTGAGGTGGTATGAGGAGCTGGGCAGATGCCTGCGAGGGCCCCTCTCTGCCCAGGAGGAAGCTGGCAGTCCCAGCGCCTGCAGTAGTTTTCTGCCCCCCAGTAAAGACGGCTTTATCATGTCAGTGCTGTGCCTGGAGTGGCTGGGAAAGACACATCGACTGACATGATTACTACAACAGTAATAACAGCAACAACACCAACAAGCATACACAATTATGGAGAAGTCCGAGACTCGACGGTCTTGCTCCCGGCCAGGGCTGCGGTCGGTCACCAGGGGTGGCCTGTGGGGCTTGAAGGCAGCAGGTTTCAGGCTTTTCATGCTCAACTGTCGCACAGGCTTTCCCCGTTAAATAAAAAATCTTCAGGACAAATCAATAAGTCCCTTCCACTACAGCACACAGTTGGGTTTAGTATGGTTTGTGCCCATCTGGGGGCTGGTGGGGGAGGTCCCAGAAAGGGAGGCAGTGGCCTCCATTTGTCCTATGTGCTCCCTGCCTCCTTCTTACCACTCAGAACTTCTCGCACCTAAGCAGTGGCCATTGCAGGACTGTCTCCGCCCTTGGGTGTCAACTTGAGCCAGTGTACCTGGGCCAATGGTCCTGTGAGGAGCCTCTTCATGGCTCAATTTGATGGTCACAGTGGACTACACCCAGGCCCTGGATTTAGGACTACGTGTCATAGGTAATATCTGTACCGCCCAGACTGGCACACTTGCTCACATTGTATGATATGATTAAAATAGTGCAGTAGCTAAGGACCACCTGGGTTTGAATCCTGGCTTTCTCATTCAAAAGCTGTGTGACCTTGGGTAAGTTCCCTAAGCTCTCTGGGCCTCAGCGTTCTCAATGAAAGTGGAGGTAATAACAGTAACCTACCTTCTGGTGTTGTTATACATGCTTATAATAGTGATGGCACATGGTAAGCCCACGAGGGTCAGCTCTCTTAGTTATTATTTCAGTAGGAACAACTATAGTACCTTCAGCAACTTCTGCTTTTGGGGTCTATTATGTGTTGAATTGTTTCTTCCAAAAAGATGTGGAAGTTCTCACTCACAGTAACCGTGACCTTATGCGGAAATAGGGTCTTTGCAGATGGTCAGGTTAGATGCGGTCATTAAGGAGGTCTCTAATCCACTATGACTGCTGTCTTTATAAAAAGGGGGAAATTTAGGCCCAGAGGTAGACAGGCATTAAGGGAAGATGCAGGGCAAACACCATCTGCAAGCGAAGCAACGCCTGAGGCTGCCGAAGCTGGGAGAGAAGCCTGGAACAAATTGTCCCCCCACAGCCCTCAGAGGAACCAACCCTGCTGACACCTCGATTTCAGACTTGTGGACTCCAGAACTGTGAGAGAATACACTTCTGTTGTTTGAGCCACCCAGTCTGTGGTGTCTTGTTCATTAAGGCAGCCCTAGCAAACGAATGCAGGGTCTGATGGGACGTAGTCCACTACCTCCCACTCCCACCTGAGCTACCCGCCATCCCTGGGGGAGAAAAATGGGGTAGGACTGAACAGGCCAGGGGCCGCGGGCCTGCTGTCAGGCATCGGCTGGCTGGTCTTGGGCCTCTGGCATCTGTCTCAGATGGTACAGGCTCTTCGCCATGCAGGTCAGTGGAGCCGGGGCCATTTGTAGGGCCTGCCCCTCACCTCCCACCCTGCCTTGCTGCCCCTGCTCCAGGCAGGAGGAAATGAAAAAAGGAGATGATAAATCCCTGAGTAGGACAAGCTAAAGTAGGGTTTGGGCCTGAACCTCTTTGTCCCTCTCCTCGCCTGTCTCCTGGAGCCTGAACTCAGATCTGTAGGCGGGCAATGGTCTGCCTGCCTGGGGTATGTCTGTGTATCTGTGCATGTGTGTGAGTGAGTAGAGAGAATGTCCCTCACTGAGCTGCTCTGGGCCTCGTGACCGTGACTCATAAACGTACAATCAGGCTGTGCTGGACAGAAGAGACCTGTCCCCGGGTGGGTGTTGGTGGCTCTCGACACAGCAGCCAGTGCCACGGGCCTCGGTGGAGCACCTTGGCAGCCTGTCCCTGCCTTCTCCCTTCTCCCTCCAAAGAACAGGTTGTTCGGTGTCATTTGTGGGAACAGAGAGGTCTTGAGTGCCTCTGTGTGCGTGGTGTAGGATCCAGGATGAGAAAGGTGCTGGCCTCCCCCACCGGGGGCTTGTCATTTGTGTGGGGTGGAGTGGCGGGTGGGCGTCTAGAACAAGCATCAAATGACTTCTAATCCAAGGGGAATAAATAAGGAGCTTGGAGAAGTGCGAACTGAGAGTCAGGGACAGGGAGAGAGCCTGGGGAGAAGGAGGAGCTCAGCAGCAGTTGGGAGTGTCTGGGCCGGTGTGGGGGAGCGCAGGCTGGAATTCATGGAGGGTCTGAAACTCCAACATAGCCGCAGGGGGAATGCAGAAGCAGGGGCCTGGAAGCCGGAGCATTCAGGATGTGCCTGGGCACCCTGAGTCTTCCTGGTCACCCAAGTGCAGGGCGGGCAGGTGGGAGCTGGAGCTGGAAAGGTAACACATCATGGCTGCCTCACATGCTGGCATGAGGCGTGTCTATGTAACGTAGCTGTAAGAGGAGATCCTTTGAGACTTGTGGGCAGGAGTGCACGGTTCAAGCTGCACTTTAGGAGGGGGTGGACAGGGAGAGTTTGTGGGGTAGGGAGCGTGCAGCCCTGGGAAGAGGCTGAGGTGGGTCTGACGGAGTGGGGAGGAGGGCGGGGGCCCATCGGAGAACATACCGGCAGTGGGAAGGAAAGGAGGAAGGGAGAGACGCTTCTCTTGGAAAATTGACTGGATTTAGCAAGTGAGGAAGAAGTATGGAGGATGAGCCAGGATGCAGGAATATTGTTGGTGGTGGAGCCTTGGCCTGTGGGCACGTGGAGGGAGGGGGCCGGTCGGCCATCCGCCTGTGCGTAGGGTCGGAACTGGAACCTCTGCTGGGGTGAGGCCAGGTTTCCTCTGGGGCTTCGGCCTGGAATCGGATGAGGCAAGAGGGTACCTGGGGTGGAGGAGCGCAGCCCCCATGGTGAGGTGGGATCCTTGTATGAACATGTGCTACTGGCCTTTCCGGGACTGAGTGACCAGTGTGGCTGCCTGGCCCTGGGGGCGGTGTAACTCAGACCTGCTGGTGGGCACAGTGGCCAGTTGCTCTCCAGAGAAATGAGCCCACTCTGATTCCTGCAAGCGGCTATCTGCTTGCTCACAACAGAGTTGGGAGCCATGGCCGGTCCAGGATCTCACCATGCTGGAGGATACCACTTACCCGGCATTCTCCTGCCGGCACATTTCAGGCATCTCAACCATCTTACCCTGCACATCTTCATTTGTATTGTTTTCTGAGTTTCACTTCATAGAATTCTAGAATGTCGGAGCTGGAAGGAACTTCAGTTATCACCTCCAACTCTCCCATTTTCAGTAGAACGCATGGAGGCTCAGAGGGGAGTTGTGACCAGCCAAGTGACATGGTTCGTCTGTGGCTAATTTAGAGCCATTGTCTGGCTTGAGATGCTGGTGTCTTTCCCATGTCACTTTTTTTTCTTTTTTCTTTTTTTTAAGGAGGGTGCAGCTCACAGTGGCCCATGCGGGGATCAAACCAGCAACCGTTGGTGCTACCAGCACCACGCTCTAACCCAACTGAGCTAACCGGCCACCCCCGCTAAGTCACATTTTTTTATTTGTAGATTCCTGGCCTCTTCAAAATCCGGAGCTACATCTCCATCTCTAGCACTCAACGAATGGACATTTAATAAAAATGTGTTGTCTGAATGAAAGAAAGACAATGCCTAGCACATGCAAATATTTGTTCAATTAGGGAATTGCAGGGGGCAAGGGCTTAAGGAAATGTCCTCTCTGGGGGCCTGGCTGTGCAGGGCCTGTGAGGGAGGAGGGCTCCTTTGCCTGGGCTGGCCGGTTATCAGGCCTGATGACCGTTATTTCCCTCACTGCCCTGTTAGGGAGCCCAGGAGGAGGAGCAAGGAAGAGAGGGTGGGGCTTCTCCTCGGTACCAACTCCTTTTCTTCCTTGGAAAGGTAGACCCTCCTGTGGCCTTTTATGCTTCCTTCCCAGGATGATGCGTGTGGGGCAGGGACCCTGTACCTTCAGGGATGCTAGGAAATCAGGGGCCCTTGAGCCAGACAGGTCTGCTGATTGGGTCAGGAGGAACTGCAATGCATCTTTGGCTATCAGCTCTCTGAAGGGAAGGACAGTGTGTTAGTCAGTTTGGGCTGCTGTAACGAAATACCACTGATGGGTGGCTCCATTCTCTCACAGGTGTGGAGGCTGGAAGGCCAAGATCAAGGTGCCAGTGGATTCAGGTTTTGGTGAGGGCCCTTTTCCTGGCTTGCAGATGGCTGTCTTTCTGCCGGGTCCTCACAAGGCTTGTCTTCTGTGCATGAGCTTAGAGAGACAGGGGTCTTTGGTATCTCTTCCTCCTCTTACAAGGTCACCAGCCCTATTGGGTGAGGACCCCACCCTTATGAGCTATTGTGATCTTAATTACCTCCCCAAGGCCCTGTCTCCAAATACGGTCACATTGGGGGTTAGGGTTTCAACCTATGAATTTTAGGGCACTCAATGTAGCCGATGACAGAGAGCATTTGTGAATAAGAGGGGCGGGTTTGCGTCTTCCTCAGGATCAGGATGCCCTGTCTGTGGGCGTGAAAGGCCTGTTTGGTAGGAAATTTGTCCAACATCTTGAAGTCCGCAAGTTTCTGTGAGAGAATCGTCACGCGCCGTCATTGACCTCAGATGAGGCCCAGAGTCTGAGTGTTCCTCACGTCTTCGAGCTTCCTCCCCTCCTTCCCAAACACACGGGGGTCAGGAAGCCCGCTATCTTCCCCGATTCAATGGGACAAAATGTTCAAGTTCTAAAAAGTTCCAGAGAAGCAGATGCTTGTCTTTAGCCCCCTTTGGGGAAGAGCCTGGAAGGGAGTCTGGAGGAGCGTAGTCTCAGAAAGAGGGCTGTTGGGGTGGAGGTGACGTGTCCAGCCAGAGAGCAGGCCCTGGAGGAGAATGCCACCCTCTGCAGAAGGACAGCTTCGCCGCTTCTGGCCCCTCCTGCCCCCGCACCTGCACCGTCGTCGTGGCCCTCCAGCTCCCTTCCTACGCCCTCCCTGCCCCCCCTGCCCTCCCTGGCCACCTCACCTGGGTTCCACATTATAGCATTAGTCACTGCTGCCCCTCGGTGGGGCCTTTGTCTGAGATTTTTTAATTGGAAACATTTGAAAGTCGAGAGAAAAATGAACCCCTGTATACCCGTCATTCAGATTCAACAGTTGTCTTGATTTTCTTGCCACATTTATTTCATTCATTCTTTCGTTCTTTTTTTCCGCTTGCTGACGTATAAAAGCAAATTCCAACCATCATGCCAGTTTATCTCTATATACTTAGTGTGTATTTCCAGGGTAAAAAAAAAAATCTATACCTGAATTCCATCTCTGCCTCTCTGGGCTATCTGAGACCAGCCAGCTATACTCAGCTTTCTCCATGTGAATTTCCCCCAAAAGTGTGGTATTTGGGTAAAATAAAGGAGAACTTGGAAAGCAGCGTAGTAAGAAGGCGCACCAGACTAAACCCGCAGGCCTGGGTTTTGTAATTAAACTGTGTACTCCCTGGTTGGAGCTCCTTCCCAAGGCCACCGAAGCACTGTGGGACCTGCCACTTTCTCTCTGGTCGCAGGAAAAGTAATCATTTTCTAAATGGTCCCACAGACACTGAAGAAAGCCTCATTAGTCCTCCCAGGGGCTGCCATGACCCCCAGAGGACGAGTGGCCCAGCTCAGAATCTGGGTCATATCATACTGTTCTGTGAAGACCTCCCCAGGGCTCTGGCGAGAAGGGCCCCCACCAGGGAGACCACAGGTGCACTGACACCTGGCGTGGAGGTGTTCTAGTTAGTCTACAGTGGGGCTGGGGGCCAGGCTGGTTAGTTTAGGTCTCTGTCCAGGGCAGGTTCCACCCCGTCCCCTGGTCCCCAGCTGAGCCAAAGGAAGTTTAACGATTCCGTCTCATTCCTCTCTAACAAATGAATTTCTCTCCCTCTCTTGGCAATGTAAGCTGTGTTTGCAGAAAATATCAGAGCGTAGAATAAACAGTTCCTGTCAGACCCAAGGTCCAGTGGGGACTGTGGGAGAAGCTGAGGGTCTCCTCCCTGGTACTGGGAGGGGCTGTGGGCCATGCTGTACCTCACCCCTTTGCTCTTCTCTCTGGGAGTCCCAGAGGCAGGTGGTAGAAGCCTTGAAGTCAGACAGCCCCACATTCAAGTCCTGCTTCCAGCCTTGACAACCTGTGTGGCCTTGGGCAGGTTACCTAGCTTCTTAGGGCCTCAGTTTCCACATCTGCAAATCCTCAGAAGGGTTGCTTTAAAGATGCGTTGTCAGATCAAGCCTCTAGTTCAGAACTGGTACTCAGGTGTGGCCTTCTCTCTCTTCCGACTTGGATCTCCCACGTCTCTGTGGCATTCAATACTGGACACGGGGAATCATTAGCAAAACAAGTCGTTGGCCAAAAAATAAAATGAGTGTTGGTACATTTTCTGAGGAGTGTTTTCCATACATTCTATTTGGTGTGTCGGTGACGTAGGAATTATCATCATCCCCATTTCACAGATTAGAAAATGTGTCTCAGAGAGGATAAGAGGCTCGAGTATGGCACAACTAGTGGTTGAGATCAGTGTACTCCACACTGGGGGCACGGGGTGGTCGGATTGTCCACCTGAGAGTGAGAAAGCTGGGGGTGGGCTGACAAGTGTTGCAATGTTGCCCCAATGTCAGTCTTCATTCACGCATCCACACATACTGTCTGGACCACCTTTTCAATCTTTCTCTATCCCCTCTGAATTTCGCTTTATTTGAATCAGAGCTGGCAGGGACCCTCAAGGTCACCTTGCCTAGCTCTGCATGCATCGTCCCCGAGAGTGAGGCTTAAGTGCACAGAGGTGAAATGACCTGCCCAGGGGCCCACAGTCCATGGTGGGGCTGGGACATGACTCTGGCATTGCTCTGTCCACTCCACAGCCCTGCTCTCCTTGGTCTCCCTCCGTCTTCACTGCTATACGCTCCTTTAGGACAGGCACTGGGGTTGTCTTTTGCATAGTCCGGCTTAATAAATACTTGGTGAACAAATCAAAGGGAAGGTGAACTGTTTTCTCTGTCATTTCTGAGGAGGGAACAAGAAATGCCTCAAGCTGCAGCAGAGAGATTTAGGTTAGACTGAGAGTCGGGTCAGGCAGGTAAAAAGCTTCCTGCAGTGGCCCTGCTACCCCGAGTCTCCAGAGGCCAGGAAACCAGTCATCTCCTCTGGCGAGAGCCACACTGGTTTGGGATTTGTTTGGGGGATCCTATGCAGCTCTGCACACAGAGTTGACCCTCAACCCGGCCTCCCAACTTTAGGCCTCAGGTTTCTGAGAGGAGGGCCTCCCCAAGTGCATTTTTCTGTGGCTCTGCCCCAGCAATTCTGTCTGGGAGGGAGCATCTCCCTCCCATCTCAGGCTGTGATCAAAGGTCTCCCAGAAATGGACAGACGTCCTTCCTCGGACCCCAGCCCACCCGTGGGCCTGAGCTCACAGCTCAGGGATCTTGTTAGGGACCGGAAGTGCTCCTGCCTGCCTGAGATGAGGGTTCAGAGGAATGTTATATGTTTTACGCACACTCAGTGCCTGCCTTAGAAAACAGCCTGGTCCTGGGACTGGTCCATCTGCCAGGAGGCCAGGGCTACAGCCACTCGCCCATCAGTTGGCACAATTTCCAGGATGAAAACGGGAAAGTAGAGCAGGCAAGAGAGGCACGTTGCCTCATTGACGAGCCTGTGTTGTGAAGCCTGTGTCTGCTTCTAACACGGAGGATGTCTGTCCGTTACTTCTTACAAATCTAGACTGAACCAGGAAGCAAAGCTCAGCGCGGGGCTGTGACGCCTGCCCTGGGAGGCCGTGCTGGGCATCTTACCCCAGCCGTGCTGACCAGCATGTTCATGGACAGGGCTGTTTAGGACACTCATCGAACGAGCACATAACCAGGACTGCCCTTTCCTTGTTTGCTTGTTTGTTTGGGTTTTAGACTCAGGAAGGATCAAGATGTTTCTAGTTCTCCAGATGTTTTTGGTGGTAAAGCTGAAGACCTGAGCTAGGAAATGAGGGATGTAGGGGAGACGGGTCCCGAGCCTCCCACGTGACAGATAACCAGCTGAAAATCTGCAGTCGAGAGGGGCTCGTTCAGCCCACCGCCTCTCAAGCCCATCCCTTCTTAGCTTTTTGTGTTTGTTTTCTCTCAGAGCTCTCTGTCACCACACTGTGACCACCAGTACCTGCTGTCTTCAGACTCTTAAAATGATACCCCAGGAACCATCTGTGGGACCCTGGCCCCTTTGGGAATCACAGTTTGAGGAGTGCCTGGACTTTGGAGGGCGTTGTGTCACGTTATTTGGCTTCCGTTCAGAGTCAGATGGAGACACACTGTGTGTGTGTGTGTGTGGGGGGGGTGGCGGCGCGGGCCGTCCTACTGGGTTCTTTCTCTGTCACTCTGTTCATATCTCTCCCATTCCCCCATTTCCTAGTGAGGAGAATGTCTTCTCTAAGAGCAAGCTGGGGGCAGGAATCGGAACTAAAACAGGACACCCAGATGGTGCTCAGGAAGGCCCACCGGGGAAGATACTTTTTCTCCTGTAGCGGCACCCCCTTTTGGTCAGGAAGCCTCCCCGGGGTCTAGCCTTGTTCCCTCCTATTTCTCTCCTCATCTTCCCATTCATGGAGGAAGATTTTATAAATGGGGGCCTTGTGGATTCCTTCCAGAGAGGAGGACAGATGTCCTGAGTTTCTGGGTGCTGGGGTAGGGGCCTAGGGTTGTGAAGCTCTCCTGATCCACTTGGGGGGAGGGTGTGCTCCAGAAGGTGGGAAGTTCTGTTTGGGTGGGTTCAGCAAGTGGGCGCACAGGGTACGGGGATGGGAACTGGGCAGTGTGTGGGGAAGAGTGATGAAGGCTTAGTCCGTCCACCTGGGACTCTGTTGTGCAGTCAACATGGGTGGAAAGCCCCACAGGGGCCTGCTCACCTGTATTGACATATCAGCCCAGCTGTGCCATTTGTTTAAACCTTTCTTGGGCGTATGTGTAGAAGTGCCAAGGCTGAGGTCCCGGGCTGCCCTGGCCTCCAGACTGTGAGTTCAGGAGCAGCTTTGACATGGGCTGAGTCCTGGCGGGGCAGAACCGGTAGTTCTGGGCAGTGCTCTGTGGGAGCCGGGGCTGGAAGCACATCTGGATGGTGGGTAGAAGTCAGGGTGAAGAGAGGAAGCAGGTGCTGGGATCCTGGGCCTGGCTCAGGCCTTTGTCCCCTGTCCTGTCAGGGCTGGTCAACATCTGTTGCCTCTGGAGGTTTCCGTCTCAGGCTGGGAACTCTGAGGACACAGCCTCTCAGAATTTGGCGTCCCCAAGTGCCCAGGACGGGCCCCCAGCAGATCATCTGACTCCTCGGACAGTGATGGGAGAGGGTCAGAGGCGTCTGCTTGCTCCCTGCTGATTTAAGGCTCTGCTTTCTCTTCTGAATCTGGACGGATTCCATTCAATTTTCCAAACATCTGTGTTGCTCCTCTACTTGCTCCTCTCTGTGAGGACCCCATGGTGGACAGTGGGTCCTCCTCAGAGCAGGCACTCATCACCTGGCGGCCCAGGTAGAATGCTTGGTGAGGCCTCACAGGGCAGGGAAGAAGAGTTTTCTCAGAAACAGTCAGGTCATGGAGGTCTGGCTGGGATTTGCCAAATAGGGAATGTCTGTGTGGCTGCTGGTGTGGAGGGAGTCAGAGTGGCTAGTGCTGAAGGATTTGGGCTCTGGCCACTGTAGGTGTTTGCATAAAGGCTGGGCACGATGGGGGTGATGAATATAAAAGCTTCGTTATTGACTCTTTATGTACTTCATGTGTTATGTCCTTTGATTTCACCCTCACTGCAGTCCACTAAGGAGGGTATTGTTATCCTGGTTTTCCAGAAAATCAAGTCTCAAAGGTCACCCAGCTAGTAAGAGGTGGAAGTGTGATTCCATAGACAGACCATGTGCGGGGTGTGGCCAAGGACCTTGGAATAATAGCGGGTGAACCTCGCCAACAGGCTATTCAGCCTGGGATTCCCACCCCTGCCATTTCTGCTGACACCTGGGAGGTGGGGGTGGTCCCAGGCTGCTCCCAGGAGGAGGAGGAGGGGTGGGGAACTTTCCCAGGATCTGAGCTGCCCTGGAGGGCGTCGGAGTCTTTGTGAGCTGTTTCCTGAGGAGTTCTAGAAAGGCAACTCCTTAAATGTGATGAGCTGTGTTCTAGTCCCCCTCCCTCCCTCCCTAATCCTTCCAGCTCTGGAGGGGGCCTTGGGAGTTGTGGGGCCTCCTACAGGGCTGTAGGATCCCAGCATTGAGCTGTGTGGGGAGAGCAGAGGGAGGCCCCATTGCCTCCTTGTCTGGGGACCTCAGGGCTATGAGGCCACTGCCCCAGGGATCACAGATCTCAGGCCAGGAAAACGGGTGTGGGAAGTGTGGTGTGGGAAGTGTGGTGTGGGAAGAGCTGGGGCGGTAGTAGCAGACAGATTTATTGTGGCTCTGCTCGCTTTAGGTGTTTGCCTTTCCCAGGCCAGTGGGCTGATGAAGGGAGGGAACGTTAATCTATATTCAGGTGATAGATGAGCTCCTCTGAGTGCAGGAAACTTTCTCAGCTCAGCCAACTGGGGCCTACAGGGTGGGTGGGGCTGGCCACGAAGGCGTGTCCTTGGGGCAGTTTTCATACTCTTCTCCCTGGGCCTCTGTTAAGAAAGTAGGTGCTAGGGGACGGCTTGCCAGCCCCATCCCCAGAGTTTCTGATTCACAGGGTGGGGATGGGGCCCAAGAATTCACATTTCTAGCGAGTTCCCTGGTGCTGCTGCTGCTGCTGCTGGCGTGGGGATCCCACTTTCAGAATCATTGTGCTGGAGAATTGAATGAGCACTTATGGTGGCTCTTCCCTTGCCCAGCCTTGCAGCTTGGACAGGTCTGTCGTCGGAAACTCACCCTTTCCACCTGCGAAAGCCATGTCCTGCTTTTAGGCCCTGGCTCAGAGGACACCTTCCCCTGTGGCCACACTGAGAACCCATGTGCTGGGCCATCTGTCTTCTTTTTCACATTCTGCCTGGTTTTACAGTGCTGATTGCACACTCCCTGAGGCCTGGGACTCACTCTCACTAATCCCTGGGGGGCCCCCCATGTGCTTCCTGTATGTGCCTTGTGTAGTCCCTGGCACATAGAGGAACTCTGAGTAGGTCTGGTTAAAGTGGGCCATCGTCACGGTTAAGCCATTCTCAAAACCAGGGAATCGAGGTCCAGATGGGGCGGGGATTTCACAGGGGCCTCCCAGGCTGGTTAAGGGTAGAGCCAGAACTCGAACCTGACTTCCTGGACTCCTAATGCATTTATTCCGTCTGTATCGATAGCTTTACCGAAAAAAAATTCCATAAGCTTAAAACACCAACTAGTTTTCCCAGTCTTTTTTGTATCTACAGAGATACATTTACGTGTGTGTAAATGCAGTCTGCATAGCTAGAATTTTGTCTGCTGGTTTTTGGGGTTTTTTTTTTAACTTAACATTTTGTGTACTAATTTTCTGGTTAAGTGTACAAATGAGTGTCTTTTGTGTGAGGTCCCTGCGTTACTCGTTTAATTCTCACAGCAACACTGAAGGGTACGTGTTCAACGACTGTATTTCTGTGGTTTGCTTTGCGTTTCCCAAGCATCGACCTTGGAATTGGTGTTTGGAGTTTTCATTGTAGGTCCCGGGCTCTACCTACTATCCCAGGCCTCCTCTTATATTTCTGTTTATGTGCCCACTGTACATTGGATGTAGTCGATGGATTGATTACCCAGTTTGATTCTTTTTTAAAGATTTAGGTGAAATCCACATAACACAAAATCAACCATTTTAAAGTGTATAATTCAGTCGCGTGGAGGGCACGCACAGTGCTGTGCAGCCACCACCACCTCTTGGCTAGTCCCACACATTTTCATCACCCCCCCCCCCCGAAGAAAACCCCACACCCATTAGTAGTCACTCTTACGCCTTCCCCTCCCCCATCCCTGACAACCACTAGTCTGCTTTCTGTCTCGATGGGTTTACCTCTTCCGGATAGTTCATATAAATGGATCATGCGATACGTGTCTTTTTGTGTCTGGCTTCTTTCACTTAGCATAATGTCTTTGAGGTTCACCCGCAGTGTAGCATGTCTCGATACATCATTCCCTTTTATGAAGGAATAATGTTCAGTTGATGAATGTATCACGTTTTGTGTGTACCGTCCCATTCTTTTTGGTGACCGGAGAAATCCAAGTGCTAAGATTGGATGCTGTACTGTGACGCTAAGGTCTGAGAAGAGAGGGGGTCTAGGAGAGGAGTTTGTTGATTGGGGGGAGACATGGCCCCAGGGCCGTGAGAGAGTGGGAGAGTGGTAGGGTGTCTTGAGAAGGCAGAATTGGTGGTCAGGGTTGGGACTTGGGTATGTGACCTTGAGGGATAAAGTGGGCAGAGCGGGATGATGAAGCTTGGCAGGGAGGGCAGCTGAGGCGGTGTCACCTTCCTCGAACAGAGGAGCGGTCAGTTCAGGGAAATACGCTGGCTTAACTCCAAGGATGTCCCAAAGCCTGGATGTGAATGGCTGCAAGTTGAGGAATTTTGATCCAAAACCAAGGGGTGACCTGGTGCCCAGATGGAAAAGGTCCTGGATTTCTGGAGAAATCGGAACAATAGCTGTGGCCTGGCCTGCAGGGCGGGTATGCGAGTGACAGGCTGGCAGAGGATGGCAGTGTGTCCCCACGAGGAGCTGACGTGGGGCAGCGGAGGGAAGGGCCTGGGCACTGTCGAGAACCTTAAGGAACCTGGCTGGGTGGGGTCATGGGAACACCAACTCACTCAATCCCAACTCACCCTAGTGTCCCTGTCCCTCTCTCATTACAACAGTCAGTGTCCATTAGCTATTGTTTGTGCCATTTGAGGGATCATGGGAGAATGGAAAGGGAATAACCCTGAGTCTCAAGAGCACAATTTCAGGAGGAAAATAATCCCTTTCCGTTCCTCCTTACCCCCTCCAATTTGAATGCAAACACCGCTTTGCTGGTCAGTGGCACCAGACAATTGTCTTTGTAACTGACTGGGGAGCCCTTGGGTGAGTGTTTTTAAATGCTGGTTTTATTATTTTCCAGGTATGATATGGCAGATCAGGAGACGACTGCCACTAAACAGATAGTTTGGTGCTCACAGTTCTCAAGAGGCGTGGCATGTCGTGCCATAGTGGGGCCACATCGGAAGCACCAGGGTCCGTCAGGAGGCAGAGAACATGGATGACAGCCTTTATTGCAATTTCCATGGGAAGGGATGGGTGAGGCAGAGTAAGCAGGCTTAGGATTGGCTAGTTGGAATAATTTCAGTGGGCTCTGAGTTGTCTGGTACCTGGCCCTGGGGAGGTGAGGGCAGGGGAATGGCTCAGCGGGTGGGCGGTAGGAGCTTGATCGAGGAGGCTGGGGAAGGAAAGGCTCTGGATTGCTTGGTTTGCATCTGAAAGCCTTTCCACACAGGCATGAGGCAAGCCTTTTTCCATGCGTAGGAGTTGACTAGGCTCAAGACGCCAAAGCATCCAAAACACAGAAAAATAAAAAGGCAGGATTGGTATAGTCGGCAACCCCGACAGCCCTGTTTTCAGCATGGTCTACCTAGCCTAGCCTGGGCGCGCCTCCGCTCATGCCCTGCTCCCTTCCTTGCCTCTCACAGCTACCTCAGGTCCTGAGGAGAGAACAGAGTTGGAGTTCCATCTTGTCTGCCTGGGTGGAATCTGGGTCTGGAAGCTTTTGCATTCCAAGAAAAGGAGGACTTGGAAGATGGACCCAAGACGCCTTGTGTCTGCCTGTCCATCTCTGTCAGCTGTAGGCTGGGGCTCAGAGAGCCTCCCCAAGGGGCTGAGGGAGGAGCATGCAGGAGTGGGGCTGCTGAGGGCCTGCGTCTCTTGGCAGCAAAATCACGGCCGTGGCGGCAGGGAGAAGAGGCCTGGGGAGCCTGCAGTGGTGGCCCCACAGGCCGTCCCCAAGCAGCTGCTTCAGGGGTCACCCCAGCAGCAACCAGCCATAGGATAACATCACTAGCACATGTGCTGCCCACTGCCCTCCCTCTGTCACCTCTGTGTTGTCCAGCAGCTCCCCAGAGGCAGGGAATGTAGATCTAGTTCTCTCTGTGGTGCATAGGAAAACCTGAGGCGCAGAGAAGGCCAGATGTAGGGGCTCAAATTCCAAAGGAAACACATTTACCAGACCACCTGACAGGGCTTCTCGCTGAGAGCCGGTTGAAGACTGGGTCCGAAAAGATGGACTAAGACAGAAATCTGTCTGTCAGCCGTCTTCCCTTGTAGCTGAGGGATCTCACCCCCTGACATGTCTGTGCCTCCAGGGTGCTGGGTGGTGAGCCCTGGTTTTGTGCTTTTCCCACACTGCTTCAGAGAATTCCCTCGTGCTGAACTCAGGGTGGCTCCACACACACACACACACACACACACACACACACACACACACACACTCACAGCTGATGGGGGTGGAGGCTCCCACTTCTTTTCTGAGCTGCTTTCGCACCCAGGAGGCCTGTACTAGTGTTTGTTCTGGGCATAGTGCACATTCTTCTCTTCAGAACACAGCTGGAGAGATGGGGCAAGGCAAGAACGAGGCCCCAGACACAGGCGGGAGACATGGGCCGATTGCCCACCTTCTGGCCCCATCCCGCTGACCACGGCTGAGTGAGAAGTCCCGGCTGTGGGGTGGGGAGGCAAGGGCCGAAGGTACCAGAAGGGCCTCTGCTTGATGTTCCTAACTGGCCAGCAGCTGGAAGCCAAGCATGTCCGTCCCCTGTGTCTGGTGGGGACAGTGTTTGTCCAAAGTTGGAAGCTACAGGAAGAGGGAAGGTCTTTGTTTGGGTCTGTGTTCTCGGCACTGGGTGCTCGTTAATCAGCCATTGGTGCTGCATTTACAAGTCCCCTGCCGAAGCCTGCAGGTAGCGTCTCTCTGAGCTTGGCCCAGGCAGGGTTGTGACTCACAGTGCTGATTATGCTGCTTCTGCTGGCGCCTTGCAGTTGGCTGGTCTGCCTCCTCCAGTGTTTCCTGGGTGGGCCTATCTGTTCTTCCTCACTGGATTTCAAGTTCTTTGAGGGAAGAGGACTGGGTCTTACTCCTTTGTTGCAAACTAGCCAAACTCAAAATGTGTGTTAAAGTTGGGAGGATCGGCACCGGCCTGTAGCTATCATCAAAGCAGCGGGGAAGGAAGGAGGTGGGAGAGAGAGAAGTCCCTTCTGGCTGGAGCGGTTGGAGAAGGCCTCGCGGAGGAGGGACTGTGAATGGGAATGCATGAGAGAGAGAGAGAGAGAGAGAGAGAGAGAGAGAGAGAGAGAGAGAGAGAGAGAGAGAGAGAGAGAGAGCACTGAAAGCAGAAGGGGTAGAAGGGTGACCAGGGCACACACCGTATTTCCCCGAAAATAAGACCGGCTCTTACATTAATTTTTGTTCCAAAAGACACATTAGGGCATATTCTCGGCGGATGTCTTATTTCTTCATGTACGACAATCTACATTTATTCAAATACAGTCATGCCATCTTCTTCTGGAACACCGTCATAACACACTAAATGCTTCCATCTGGCTGACGATCTTAACTGGGGCTTATTTTTGGGGTAGGTCTTCTTTTCGGGGAAACACGGTAGAATGGGAGGACCTAGGAAGGGTCTGTGAGGGGGGCTGTGTGAGGAGAGGACACCCCCCCCTCCCCCGTCAGTTGGCTGGCTCAGGGATTCCTTCTTAATCTCATGACAGCAGGAGCCCTCTGGGAGCTTCTGATGGATGTGGCTGAGTCATTCATCCTGGTGGTGGTCTGGGGGTGGATGGGAAGGAGGAGAAGGGGGCATCCTCAGGAGGATGGGACGAAGAACCGGTTTCTCACTGCGCTGGGTCACTCAAGAACATGGCTTGAGTTTTTTCCTCGTAGTGATTCTGTTAGTTGGATATTATGACCGTCCCCATGTCACCTATGAGGAAAGTGGACCCAGATCCCACAGGCTGTAGGTGGTGGAGCCACGATTGAAACTCAGGTCTCTCTGGCTCTAAATCTGTGCTCTTCGTGCTACTCCAGACTCTGCAAGATCTGAAGGCACTGGTAAGGAAATCTGATTTTATTGCCCATCACATTAGTATTGAGGGATGCTTTAATGGTGTCCTTTTCTTCTCCTCTTTTAAATTGCCAATCTTTAATTATATAATATTTTTCCCTTCCAAAAAGAAAAAAGTGTAGACGTGCCTAGTTTCCTTTGAACGCTTTCCCCAGCTGTGGTCCTGTGAGCTGCTCTGCCTTGGGATGAGAAGGTTGGAAGAAAGCCTTGCTTGCATTATAAGGCCCCCTTTGCCTTTCAGCAACCTGCCAGCATTGTCAACCACACTGCCACCAGGCTTACCAGCAGTCCAGTGCTGTCAGACAGCCAGACTCGATCCCAAGAATAGTAACTTTGGCTCAGAGCCACGCTCTGCAGCCCCAGTGTTCCACCTATGAGTCTGGCCCACGCCGTATGTTTGGACAGTGGAAGGGTGTCCTCCTTGACATCGACCTTAAAAGGTCCTGCTTGTGGTTCAGGCAACTGTCACGTCCCTTGATAACCAATCGTGGTTCTGCCTTCTCTTAATTTATCTGAATCCACCATGGGCCTGTTTTGTCCTTAGCCTATCTCCTCTCTTTGAGAGATGGGGACCAGGGGTTCCTGTCCAGCTTGGTAGAGCGCACATCCCTTTTTTGTCCTAATCGTGGTGCCTTTAAGCTCTCGGGCGCCCGGCACTGATGTTGGAAGAGCTGGTGCACACATCTGCTTTATCACTGCCCTTGTCCACGTGACTTTTCCCTCTGGACCGTCAGGCCTTGTCTGTGGTGTGTGACCTCGGCAACTCCTCATTGCCTGTGGGTTCGGGGGGAGGGGAGACAGGCACCATGAGGTCTTCCAGGGTCCCCTAAGTCTTCTCATATGTTTCTAAGACCCTTTCTGAAACAGGCCAGGTTCTCTGGGTTGCTTTGATAAGAGCTACGTGTCACAGCAGGGGCGTCAGAGAATAGGAGGAAAGTGTGGGCAAAAGTTCTTCCTGCCATGAAGAACGCCGACCAGGGAGGGAGGTCAGGACTCAGGATGATCCCAGCTTTCTTCCCCATCCCCACTTGTTCCAATGAAAACTTACATAGGTGTCCCTGGGCAAAGCAGTGACTAGTCACAGAGGCACATGCCTCTCTTTTCCATGCCCAGCTCCTCCACTTTGGCCCCAGCCACTAACTGGGGTCCGAGGAGCACAGGTTGAAAATCATCTCCTCAGACATATGCTTGTTTTTATTCTAAGTGTCAGCAGCTACAAAAATGGTCTTTTTTTTCCCCCAGGTAGGGGGATCAGGCAGTGGGGAGGCCATTCCCCACCTGGATGTGAATTATCCTGGTCTTTGACCTCCTGAGGTTTTGCTTTTCCTGAGGAAAAGTTCTCAGAGGCTTGATGTTTCCCTGACCAGCCCTGGCCTGGGCCTGGGCTGAGCGTCCAAGTCGCCTCACCACCTGTCTGACCCGTCCATACCTGTTGGAGCCGGGAGTGCTCTTGGGGAATGTCAAATCAGGACCGTTATTATCTATATTTTCCAAAATCATTTATGTACATTGAGAAACTGAGAAAAGAAGGGAAAAAAGCAAGCACCATAGTCCCCACTCTAAATAATCACTATGGGCGTTATGGTGAATTTCCCTTGAGTTTTTGTGAACATATATGTGTGGGCTCCCAAGGGGAGCAAAACTTCTTTTTCTTTGTAAAATTTAATTACAATAATGCAGAACCAGCCCTTTTAATAGCCTGCTTTTTTTTCGCATGCCAAAAGCACATTCTATATTTGATGCTGTTTTTTTTTTTTTAAATAGCTGCATACTACTTCATTAAGTGGATTTACCGTCTCATAGTTGAGCCATTCTCCTATTGTTACACTTGAGCTCATTTCCAGTATTTTAGTGTTAAAAGCAGTACTGAGATGAAGGTCTTTGCACATAAAGCTTTTCCCTTATTTAGGATTATTTCCTTAGGATTCTCAGAAGTAGAACTACTGGGTCAAAGAGTTTGAACGTTTCTAAGGCTCTTGACACATATTGCCAAATTGCTGTACAAAAGGATCAAGCTGGTTTGCATTCCTGCTAGCAGGGTAAGCGGGTGCTATCCGGCTGCATTTTGAAGCAGCTGGCTCCTTATATTACAGATGAGGAAACCGAAGGGCAGAGATTTGGAAAGGGTGGTGATCCAAGGGCACACAAGTAACTCGGGAGCAGAAGTGATTCTGGAGCCCAAGTCCACAGGCTCCCATCTTAGATTTCTTAACTCAGCATCTACTCCTATTTTAATAACATTTCCTTTTTTTGTGCTTTGCCCCAGTCTCTCTTCGGTGGGGCAAAGAGAGCATATAAGCCCGCTGCTTCTGAACCACGTCTGTTGCCCTTCCTGTAGGTGTACTGTGGAAAGTGTCTGGGTGTCCAGGATTTAGGTCCTAGCACTGCCTGTGCACACTTCACTTAACCCCCCAACCTTCTGTTTCCTTACGTGCTAACTGGGGATATTCATGCCTGATCTGCCTGCTTCACACAGTCAGTGTGTGAACTGGCTCAGGCAAAAAGCACCATAATGTGGTAAGGGAACGATACAAGTGAAACGTGCTAGTATGGTTATGGTTATTCCGGATGCATTCCTGGGATGGGAGATTCGACGTTAGGACCCTAAAGGTCTAAATTCATTAACCAATTTGTAATACCAGTTGGTTCCAGAGAGAATGTGAGGCATCTATCAGAGAGGCATACCTCAAGATAAAACAAAACTAAAATAAAAAGCGACGCTGTGCAATGATGTGTGTATAGTTAACAGTCCTGTACTATACACTTAACATTTTAGGAGGGTGGATTTCATCTTTTGTTCATACTAAGTCTTTGAAGTCTTTTTTCTATATGATGCTTACTGTACGTGGCATTTTAGACTCGTTGCCCTTCAAGTGTTCAATAGCCACAGGCAGCTAGTGGACACTGTGTTGGAGAGCTCAGCTACAGGACATTCCCCGCTGCTGTAGACTTTCCCCCTTAAACTCGCCTTGCAGGCTATGGCTGTGATGAGGAGAAGCGGGTAAAGGGCTAAGGCCTGGGGGAGGCGTAGCGTCAGCTTCCCCAGCCCCGTGGCTGGGGCATTCTAACGGGGAAGCTATGGTGCTCGTCTAGGGAGCGCCTAGTCTGGTGGAGGAAGCTACCTCGTGGGTCCTCTGGGAGCCCCCTGTCTCACTGGAAAATCTCAGAGTGTAATTGAAAGAGAAAGTTCCTCCCTCGCGGAGTTTGCAGTGAAGTTAGGCGTTTGGAACCCAGTCAGATGGTCATTTATAGCAACGTTGTTGTAGATGTAAGCAGCTCTGGTGACAGACTACAGCATTGTTTGCTGAAAGAGGTGACAGTGAACTGGAAGGCAAGGGCGTGATGGGAGGGGGACAATGGCCTGAGCAAAGGAAATGTGGCAGGAACAAGGAAACTGGGACAGAGAAGAGACGAGGTTGGAGTATGTGTGGGGTGGGTGTGAATACCGTAAAGGTTTAGATATGGTCTGATAAGCCAGAGCAAGCTATTTTAGGCACGTGAGGACTGATTGGATAAAAATGGTGTGTGAAGGTTACTGTAGTGGTGAAGGCCGTGCTCGGTGGTTTGGAGCAGGGGACAGTGGCCTGGAATCTGGATCTGAGGTGATGAGGGGACAGGGTCTGTGGTGACAATAGATGGTAAGCATATTCAGATTCATCCTTGCAAAACCTGAGAACCAAACATTCTCAGAGTCCCATTGCCGTCTCAGCCTGGGGATCCCCAGGAACACCTCCCCAGACGGTGTGATGGCCTATAAGATGGGCCTGAGTGGGGGCGCACACTGGCCTCTCCATCACTCTGTAGCCAGGGTGTGTGGGTCCCAGCCACGGGGCTGGTGGAACCCTAGGTTTGGAGGGAAGGAGGCTTTGTTAGAAGTCACTTGGGGGCCTCCTTGCTGATGAGACCTTCTCTCCAGGTGCCAGGAGAGCTGGTTGCCATGGCAATAGGCACACATTGCCAGTGCTCTGAGGAGGAGGGCAGCAGATGGCTGCTTGGGTGCTGTGGGGCTCAGGGGGTGGGACACCCCAGACAAGGGGGCACCTGAACCCCAAGACCTGTGAGCAGCTCTGTGGGTGCCTGGTGTCCAGAAGCTGGCTGGACTTACCGGAGGGTTGGTTAATCCTTAAACTTTCCTTCTTACTCTTCTGTCCCCTCTTCTTCACTCTCTTCGGAAGCTCTCTGTGCTGTGTCTCCCCCACAAGGAGCCTTTCACTGTTTTATCCCTAAGATAAAACAAAGCTTGAGACAGAGATAAGGCTCCCTTTTCCTCATCACTCTTCCCCTCTGGTTTGAAAAATATCCACTTAAAATCAGAGGGGAAATAATGGTTGAGAGTGGGAAAGAAGATCTTTCCCACCGAACAGAAGAAGTGATTTAAGCTAGACATCAGGAAGAACTTCCAGACCTGAAGATTAACTGCTGGAATTGATAAGTCGATCATTCCTTTCCTCAGCAGTCTTTGAGGACAGGGGAGACTCCTGCCTGGTGAGGTGGGAGAAAAGAGGGACCTAGTAATTCTAGATGTTTCTGTGCCTCCCCCTTTGCTGTGCCACAATGAAGAGTAAGCAAAAAGTCAGTTAGGCAAGGAACAGGAAATTGTTGGCAGGGTCCCCTTCCCTTTCACCTAGTTCCACCCATTCTCAGGAATATCAGGACAGAGACAAATTTAGCCCTTCTATTTTTTAGAGTTTATGGAGAAAAAAATTAGCATAAAATCCTTATTGGGCAAGTGACATTCCTTCCCAGCTGGACCTCCTTTCTTCCTTTCCCAATTCCGGGAGATCACATTGTGCGTGTTGCCCCAAAGTGGTGCGAAGGGTGAGGCACGTGTGTGATGTGCACACAGGCGTGCACTCCTGTGTGTGCTCGAGAAAGCAGGGCCCCTGACCCCCTGTTGTGCGGACATGGGTTTTCAAATCTGCCAGAAGTTTATTGAACGCCCTTTAGGTGCTGTTACTGTGGGGAATCACATAGGCCGTGTGCCATCTGCACGCAGCTTACTGTCTAGCTGAGTGCGGGAGGCGGTGGGCAGGCAGCTCCACTCAGCATGGGATGGAACGGAGTTCAAGGGAAGCCCCAGGTGGGAGCCTGTGCGGGGGAGGAGGATTTCAAGGGGCAGAGTGGGACTTCCACAGGCTGAGAGGTGGCGGGTACCCTGAGGTATGATGAAAGGTCTCCACATGCCCTTGAGGCAGGGTCGCGTGAAGGTGTGTGGGTGTGAAGGTGGGTGGGTGTGTTCAGGTAGAGGAGGCAGACTGGGGTTGGAGCGTGGGTGTGGCCGGGGCGATAAGCCATCATGGGACCACAGTGGGGACCAGTGTTGGGGGCCTTGCATGCCCTGAGTGGCCCACTCGTCAGATGATTGGCCCAGAGGATGCTGGGACTGAGATACCCCTCTAGATACTGGGCGCTGGCCTGATGGGCCCTCTGAGTGGGGAGAAGTCTTACGTCCTTGAGAGTTGGGGACCCCTCTGCTCATCACACAAGGCCCGTGGAAAGTGGGGAAAGTTGGAAGGGCAGTTTTCGCTTACAAAATGAAATTTGCACAGCAACCCCTCCTCTCTCCTGAACCCTTGGCTGTGTGTGGCCTGCTTTTCTAGATAATTACGAATTTATGCCGGCATTTATTATAACTATTTCTGTGGAAGTCTTCCTAAAATATGTACTTTGACTACCTCTTTAAATAGTCGCTGATATAATATAACCTTGTCTGGGTGACTTGGCCGTCATTGTGTAAGTTAATTATCATCTTCTGCTACATGGCAGGCCGGTCAGAGGGATGTTGGCTCCTACACGAAATAGTCCAACTGTGTACTTTTTTTGTGTGATAACTAACGTATACTTTAAAAATCCATTTTCTGTCTTCTACCTCATTAATAGGTTGTCACGTTTCGCTTCTCAGTGTTAGCACAGTGCCTGCCCAAGCAGCTTTGCTCCTTTCCCACCCCCAACCCACCTCCGTTTCTTTTTTTTTAATCTAAAAATGTCTTTATTTTCATTCTTCTTTGTTAACTTTTTATTTTATTTTATTTTACCTTATTTTAAGATTTTTTTTATCAGTTTCAGGTGCACAAAACAATGTGATAGTTAGACATTTATGATTTATATCCCTCACACAGTGACCACCCTCCTCCCCCCACCCATTACCCCCTGACATCGCACACAGCCATTACATTTCCACTTCTCTATTCCTAATGCTGTATTCCACTCCTTGTAACCATATATATGTGTGTGTGTGTGTATATATATATATATATATATATCAACTACAATTTTATATATATACATATACATATATATGAATATGTGTGTGTATATATGTATATATATAAAATTGTAGTTGACATTCATTATTGTTCAGCTTCAGCTTCAGGTGCACAGTGCAGTGATCAAGCATCTACATCATCCCTAAGGTGGCCCACCTCCATTTCTAATTTGCTATTTCTAAACTGCATGACCTTGGCAACTATATGATTATAACTTGTGGCAGTTAACAGTTATCAGGTAGTTAGTGTTGACCTGAGATTGTCACTTAGAATGCTCATGCATACGAGTGCATAGTCTAAGTGACATCTGTTTTGTCCCACGGCATGCCTTTCTGTGCCTTTCTGGGTTCTCAGCTATGCTACAGAAGGATACGGCGCTACTGTAAACACACATTCTTTTTATTCATTCAAAAACAACCAAAACCCTGGAAGGGAACATCCGTTGATTTGTTAAGGTGGTAGGATTGGAGGCAATATGCTTTATTATTTCTGATTTGGGTGAGAAACATTTTTTAAAAATAAAATTCAGTTAAGAGAATAAAGAAAAATTGTTTTAAAGTTAGAGAAACAAATGTAAAACGTTACCATCTTAAAATTTCTTGTTGTACATAGTGTGTGAGTGTCCTCAGCAGCTGCTGGAGGGACGAAGGAGAAGCGGGGAACGGGCCGCCCAGGCCCGGGGCTGGGACGGGGGTGGGAGGCTGCCGTCTGGGGCTGGTCTGCAGAAGACCGAGTTCATGACAACCACAGCTGCCCGTCAGTGAGCCCCTGGCAGGGCCAGCCCAAAGGAGCTCTTGGTACATGTTATCTCGTTCTCACGTGATGCCACACCCCTAGGACTTAATGCCCTTGTCCTCGTTTTACACGGGGCTTGGAGAAGAGGAATAACGTGCCCCGGCCACAGAGCTCGAGCTCACAGTGAACCGGCCGGAATCAAGACCTGTTCCACTCCCAGACCCCACGCTCCTTTTGCACCTCTCAGGGGAGACTGTGTCCGTGTGTGGTGGTGTTGGGGGCGGTTGGTTAGAGTTGGCTGGAAGCACAGGTTTCTGTGCCTGGCTGCTCACCTTTTTGCCGTGTTTGTGGCCTGATTACAGAGACTGAAGTTCCGAGTCTTCCTGCTGGATGCCATGGTCTAGGCCTAGTGCATTTAGAGTCGCCTGTCCCTTGAGCCACTTGGGATGAGGGAGACTGTGGTGACCTCCCTGGGGATGCTGGTATTCTCCCCCCACCAGAAAAGTGCTTGTCCTATGGGCATCTGGTAGGATGGGTAAGAACAGTGTGTGTGTGTGTGTGTGTGTGTGTGTGTGTGTGAGAGAGAGAGAGAGAGAGAGAGAGAGAGAGAGAGAGATCAGAGAAGAAAAGTCTTAATGTCCTCTGTCTGGGGGCCCAGAGGCCTAGGTTCAGACTTGGCTTGGCCACTACCCCTGGCTGACTGCCCTTAGGCCAGCCTCCTGCCCTCTAGGCTTGGGGCTGCGACTATGAGATGCCAGTTGGAGATGGTCTCTTGGTCTCTAAATCTGTGGTGTATGAGACGCTCAATGAGCACATCCTAACTTGTAGACCTCAGCCCATCGTAACCTTGCCTCAGACTTTCTAAAACCCGGCAGGTTTTACCCCATGCAGAACTCACAGAGCTTTCCATTCAAGGTTTCTCCAAGGAGAAAAGCGTTTATTGCGTTTGTAGCCCTCTTTCCCTGTTCATAAAAGCCACACACATCCCTTGAAGACAATCTGGGAAATTAAAAAAAAAAGTATAAAGGAGAAAATGTAAAATCAGCCTCATTTTTACCACATTGATATTTCCTTCTAATCATTTAAAACCGAAACCAGTATAATACAGGATATACTGTTTTGTAACTTGCTCCCCCGACTCTTGCCATCGCATAGTGAATTTTTCTTAATTACATAAAGTAAATTAGATGTTAGGAGGAGGCTCTCGTCCGGAACAGGCCAACCTTCCGCAGCCTGTATCAGCCGCTGCGCTTCCGTTGAGGCCTCTGGAAATGGTCCTTACTATCCTTACTTTTGGCGTCCTGGTCTAATGGGAAAGCCATGATAAAAGGTGCCATGGCAGGGACTGCAGGTGCTCCTGGGATCAGAGATGACACAGTTGGGACGAGACATGGGGCTCCTTGTCTGGGAGCTGGGAGCACATAGCTGATAGAGCTGGTTGTGGAGTGACTGACCACCCCAGGACCTGACTACCCGTTGCCCTGCAGGGCTATGGCACACTGCCCGCAGCCTGCAGAGGGAGCTGTTCATATGTAGTCTGCACTGTGAATGACGCCCCTTGGAGGTGCACAATGCCAAGGATGGGCCAAAGCCGGAGGGACTGACAACTCGGAGTTAATAGGAGCCCCAGGCCTTGGAAATGGCTGAGCACATTTCATGGGGTGATGTTATTTTCCTTGTGTTTCCATCCTATGGCATTTGGACCTCAGGAAGGGGAGATTGTGGGGGCTGGGCTAGAGCAAGGAGACCACAGAAAACCTTGGGTTGCTTCTCCGCCTCCTTGGCTAGGTGAGGACGGTCTCCCGGGAAGGATAACCCCATCGTCCGCCCTCAGTCTGTCGCCCCACGGCCTCTCCCTCCGTCTGGTTGGGAAGTGATAATTGTCATTTATAGCCTCTCTTTCCCAAGAGATGATCTTTCACTTTATTTTGTCTGAGATGCACTTGCCGTCTTCTGCAGGCCATCAAGGACATCTGGAAATATTTAGACAGTCTGTGGTCATCAGGCAGCAGCCCATGGACTGACTGGGAAGGGTGGCTTTGGCCTACATGAGTGGCCCGGTCGCCTCGGGTGGCGTGCTTTGAAATTCTCAGAATGTAGCTCACTTTTCTCATCCCAGACCCACACACTTTTGCTTCCATTCCCATCCCACCCACGTGCAGGAATCAGTGTGTCAGCACATCCTTTGAGCTTCTGGGACCCCCTGGCTAGTCTGTTTGGGCAGCTGGTCCTCGTGCACAGGTACGCTGGGCGGCCCGCAGGTCCCTGGAGGGGCAGGTGGGACGTGTGCTGGCCCCTGCCAAAAGCGGGATCAGTGCGGTGTGCTTGTAGGGTTTGCATCTGGTTTTCCAAAGTCAGCTTTGCTACCTCATTCCAGGGAGGGGGGAAACATCAAAATGCCCACCTCATACCCTCATGAGTTTGTAGCATGTGGTGAAAGGTTGAACAAATACTTCCTTCTCAGATGGAGATTTTGGGGGACAGACCCCTCCAAGGACGAGTCCATTCCAAGAATGTGACCGGGTGGCCCAGGACATGCTGTGCGTGCAGCCCTAATGGCCCAGAACTGCCACGGGGATATGAGGAAAGTGCTTCCCCGACCTCCACAGGAGCCCAAGCCCAGCCTTCCTTCCTTACTCCCCAGCAGTTCTTTATCCCCTAAAGCAACTTTTTACTTTGCTTTCCTTTGGGTTTCAACCTCTCTCAAAGTCTGAGAGCTCTGAATCCTCCCTGCAGGGAAATGCACCTCTGCACACACAGAAAAAGCTAGAAACCATTCCAGGGGGACCCGGGCTCCAGACGACCACCGGTGCCTGCCTCAGTTAGAGCCCCTGCTAACCAGGTCTTACAGAGAGAAGCTGGCCCTCTGCGGCCTGCGGCCGTTCCACCAGCTGCACAGGAAAGAAATAGACGTGAGGACCTAGTGGGAGGCATTGAGAGTAAGTAAGATTGACAGTGAACTGGGTGACCAAGTGGGTTCTGAAGGCTGCTCTGCATCCTGCCATAGTCGCAACATTCAGGGACGCCAGCTCCTCTTCTTTCCCCCTTTTTCCACAGCAGCAGCAAAAGTCAGGCTTGGCTGTGAGCAGTGTGGGCTGGGAGAAGAGTAGTAGGAGACAGGTCTTTCCTCTGAGCTGATGGCTTAAAGCAGGGGTGTCCACACTGTGGCCCGCGGACCAACTGCGGCCCGCCATCCATTGTTAATTGGCCCGCAGCAAATTCCACAAATATATTTAGTTTACTGAAATAAACCAGGTGAGGCAATACGTCCTTCACCTCCAGTGAGTGGCCCGGCTGTTTGTGTGTTTTACCGCATATGGCCCTTGGTGAAAAACGTTGAAAAAAGTTTGGACACCCCTGGCTTAAAGTGTCTGTCCAACTTCCCAGCCTGAGACCAAAGCTAGAATCTCGATGGCCCAGAAATTGGGAACCATCCTCAACCCCGTCACCTAGGGACACCTGTTCTGTCCTGGTGTCCAGCTGTGAGCAGGACCACACCCCACACCCAGGCCCTTCCTATGGCTCTGCCACCGTTAGACTCCCCCACCCCCCAACTGCTCTTGAGGAAGGACGAGGGCCCTTTGCAGCTCCCGGTGGAGCCAGGCTCCTCAGCGAGCTCTGCACCCTTTGTTTCCTGCAGGTGGCGCTCAGAAGGCCTGTGTGGACATCTGTGTCCTCGCCATTAAATTAGGTTCTAGTCGTACTCACTTCACTCTGGCGTTTATCCTGCTCTGGGCCACAGACAGAGAAGCACTTATTCTGGGCGAGTCGATTGACCCTGTGGTCAGCGAGGGGGGAAGTTACAGGTTTTTCTAACCTCGGGGTTAGTGTCCCTCTGATCTGCTTGTCACGTGCCTCTGCATGTGGTGCTCTGCTGGGCATCGCCCAAGAGCAAGAAACAGATGTGGGCCTGTGCTGGCCCAGGAGTTCTCAGCTGTGAAGTGCAGGCAGTGTGTGTGTGGGGGGTGGGGGGCTGGGGGGGTTGGCTCCCTCTTGTGCAAACTCTCCATGTGCAAATAGACCCTATTGGTATTGGGGAAAAGGGATTGAAAGACTCAGGCACAGGACGACAAATCCTAGCCCAGAGGAACCTCTTCTGAACCAATTCCCTGCCAGGGCCACGGTTCCTCACAAGGATCTTCTAATGAGGTTCGTGATTGTATTCCTGTCCTCTTCCCCAGAGAGACCAGCTGGAGCCCTTACCACTATCTCTCGAGCTCCCAATCCTGTGTCACTGCCAAGCGCTCATTGTTTGCAGATGAACTCCCTGCCTCAGGGAGGACCCTTAAACATCTGTCCTCTGTCTCAGCTGACCTCCTGGTGTCCTCTCAGAGCCAGCCCGGTACCTTCTCCTGCCCAGGGCGTCCCTCCATTGCCTGGCCTCTGTTCTGTCCCTTTAGGCCACCTCCCTCCCTCCGTCACTCTTGGCCTTTATTCAGCCTCTCCTCCTTCCCTGACTCCCTTTCTCAGATGCTGAGCTTGGGCATAATTCTTCCACATACAAACCCACCCTCGTTGCGTAGGCCTGCCTCCATCTCCCGTGTTCTCGTTCCCTCTCATCACCACCAGCCCTCTCAACAGGGTAGTTCTCAGCTTGCATGTCTCCCTAAACCCACCGATTCCACTCCCCCCATGATGAAAGCAACCTTGTTGCACATATTGGGGTCTTCTGGCTGCCACATGGCTGAGTCTCAGCTGCTGGTCGTCTGCCTCTCATCAGCCTGGCACTGCCTTCTTCCCGACACTCTCTCCTGGTTCTCCTCGCTGGCTGCTCCCGCTCCATCTCATCTTGGTCCTTTCCTTCTTCCTTAAGCATTTAGGTGGTTCGTGGGATTCCATATTGGGCTCTCTTCTTCTGGCTGATCTTGCCCACCTCCGTGATTAAGGTCAATTGCTCCCCATATCTGTCCCTCTGATATCAGACCTCTGGATATTCTATCGCAAATTTCCAGCTGTCGCTCCCTAGCTGTTTGTCCCTTGGGCACCTCAAACCCAGCATGTGCACTGCCTAACTCATCCACTCCATTGTCCACACCAAAGCCAGCTTCCCCGACCCCCCTGTCTTCTCCATCTTGCTTTCTGGCATCCCCAACCCCCTGTTGCCTGGTTAAAAACTGAAAGACATGCTTGAAAACTCCCTGTCCTCGCCTCCCACTTTCAGGTGGTCATCCAGTGCTGATGGTTTTGACTCTGAAACGTCCTCTCCATTCCTCTACCCCCTGCATCTGCTCTCCACCTGCCCTGGTCAGCCCCTCATCATCTCGCATCGACACCATTGCGATAGCCTTTTCCCTGGTCCCTCTGACGAGGCTCTCTCCCTCTTCGGTGCACCTGCCACACAGCTGTAGTGCGACATTCTCATAACTCAGGTGTGAGCACATTGCTTCCCGCCATTCCAGCCCTGAGTACTGGTTTCCCCCGATCTGCGCTATCGGCCTGCACCGCTGCCTCTCCAAACTTCCTTGGAATGCTCTCTGTCCCTCCCTCTGCCCCTGCTCTCTGCATTCCAGAACCTAAGTCAAACATCACCCCCTCCTGGAAGCCTTCCTGGCCTCACCCCAGCACACAGCGATGGGGTCTTCCCTCCCTTCCTTGGGGGCCCCTCTGCGACCACACTCACCCAGGCATTTTATGCTCCCGGTTTTATTTGTCTTTCTCCCGCTAGGCTGGGTGTGTCTCAAGAGCCAAGACAGGCCTTATTTATTGCTGATTTCTCTAGCCTTAGCAGAGTGCCGGGCCGGCCACTGGCCTCCGTACATGTTTGTCTCATTAATGTTGTGGGAAGATAAATTCTGTCTTGCATCTGCTAATAGGCCTTTTTAAAGGAGGTTGCTATGTCACTTGGTTTGAATGTCCCATGTTTGTGACTGGGCCAGGCGGAGGTGAAGGTTCTCAGCGAGAGGCAGGCTTCTTTCCACAGGCTGTTTGTTGGAAATGCACCTCATGTTGGCACTCTGTGGTTTACCCCCAGCCTCCTGCAGTGCTGGTCACATCTGGGCAATTAATACATATTCCTAGGTCAATGAATTTTGACTGAGTTGACTTTTTTCTTCCTGGCTAGATTCCCCACCCCTTGGCACATTCTAAGAATACAGAAGAGGTCTCAGAATCTAGGCTCATTTAAATAACAGTGTAATAGCACATGGCCTCAAGCATCACCAAGGAGGTAAATGTATTGAAAAAAATCACCAGTGCATTTCAAAGCCTGATTCCAGGGATTTTCAGATTAGTCCTAGGATACCTCAAAACCCAAAAACATGAATAAGTAAATACGTGCGTGCGTGCGTGTGTATACACACACACATATCTCCATTCTAATTCTCTAGGTTTTATATATGTTTTAATTTTGTGAGTTCTGGTTCCATTGATTATAGGACACAGTCTTGAACCTGGTTGATGTTTAATCAATTTTCGTTGAATGAATGAATGAATGAGTGAATGAATGGGCAAATGAACAGACCAAGGCTAGAGGGAATTCTTATTTCTCTTGAAGTTATGGCGTTTTCTCGTGTAGGATCCTAATGTGTCCACACGCTGTGCTGGGTGATCCGTCTGGCTGTCTCCTTTCTCTGTTCTGGAGTGGCCTGTTTCTGTTGGAGTCGCCTTCCACACTGACAGGCTTGCGACCTTTGGTCACTGGTGTTGTGTTGAGAAGACCCAGCTGGCCTACTTCTGGAAGTCGCAGACATGGGGCTGGCAGGCAGCGTGGGAAGAAAGTTTCTACAGCCTGGAAAGTAAAGGAGGCTGGTCAGGAGTTTACTTGAGGCTCCTTGGAACTACCCAAGGAGGGTGGGATACCCCCTTGGGTGGCAGATTTTGGCCCAGGGCTCAGGAGCCTTGAGGGGAGTGGGAGTATGGTGACCATAGAATTTAGCATCAAGACCAGGACACTTTGACAGTGAAATGGGAGGGAGCACTATTCATCACTGCTTCAGAACAGCAGGCATAAACCAGGACCGTGCTGGGCAAATAGGAAGATGCGGTCTCCTGAGTGGAACACAGGCCTGTTCGGGGGGGCTGTCGGTTCTATCCAGGGAGCACCCTGGGTCCAGAGCTGGAGCATCATGGCAGTGTTCTGAGAAGCTGAGAAACTCCAGGGTGGGAGTTAGGATCCTGGGCCACTAACATCCTGTCAGGTTCCTCTCAGTGGAACGCAGGGTTCCTGACAACTGTGGTGCCTCCTGCTGAGGACGAGGAGCCAGGGCTCTGGGCCCAAGGAGGTGTGCGGTGTCTAGGCTGAGCCCCCCAACTTAGCAGCCAGCCTGCGCCCTCATACCCACTGGGGCTGAGCCACCCCAGGCTCATCTAGGCCTGTGTACCTTTCCTCACGTCCTCTTGGCCGTGTGCCTTCTGAAGAGGGCGGGGTCTTCTGAAAGCTTTTGCACAGGGCTGGTTGGACGCTCCTGCTCTGCCTCTATTTATGACAGTCCTGAGCAGGCTCCATCACTTATGCTGCTACCTCAGGCCAGTCTCACAGCCTCTCTGAACCTCAGTGTCCTTATCTCTAAGATGGAGATAAGAACCTTGGAGCACTGTCTTGGGCTTAAAGAGAAGATGATGGTGCAGATGACGATTCCCAGTCCACAACAGAAGTCTTTCTGTAGACTATAGAGAGAGAAGTAAGAAAGAGGGAGAGTAGGATTAGCATCACAATAGCTAATATCTAATCGCACAACTCTCGAATGTAGATGTTGTTATTCCCCATTTTGCAGATGAGAAACTGAGGCACGGAGAGCTTAAGTAGCCTGCAAAGTCACATAGCAAGTAAGTGGCGTGGGGGGACTTGAACTCGTGCTTTTCTCGCCATCTCGGGCATAGATGGGGCTCCATGTGGGAGTTCTGGGAGATGGAGGGGGCGGGGATACGCATTCAAAACACTGGCAGGTCTCCCCTCTCACCCTCTGCATGCCTCTGTCTCACCAGCTAGGTTTCCAGAAAGGAGAGGTTTCATGATTTCTGGCATTGACACTGCATGTCTGGCGAGGGCTAAGTGGGCCTTATTTATAAAAGGTTTTAATAAAATAAGCATTTTGGCTCTATTGACATTCCCTCCCTGTCCTTTCTCCATCCCCCTCCCTGCCTTTCTCTGTCTCTCTCAGACACACACACACACACACACACACACATTAGAGCACTGTGTGTGTGTGTGTGTGTGTGTGTGTGTATGTGTGTCTGCAATGGACATTTTTGCCCCTAGAAGGACGTGTTTTTCAAGTGGAGTGTGAGTATGTGGCTCTGGCTCCAGGGTGACCTCTGCAGGAAGGGCAGCTAGCTTGGCTCCTGTATCTTGCTTGTTTATTTGTTTATTGGGGATGGGGTGGGGCCCCGAGTGTAAGGAGGGGGCCGTGTTCCCATTGTTGAGAGACATCTGCTGTTTGCAGTAACTTGCCAGCCAGGCAGAGCTGCTGGGTGGCTGGCTTTGCAGTGTTCCCTGTAAATATTATGACTTGGAGGCTGGGGTGGGCTCCCAGGGACTCCAGGCAGACTGAAGGGCTGCCCCTCCACGTGGTGCCTCATCCCTGCAGTCCTTTCCCCGGCTGAGGGGTCATCAGAGGAGGGGTGGCTCCAGAAAGAGCAAGGAGGCCACGGTGGTACCCGTGGCCTCTGTGCTCCTCAAATTAGAATAGTTGGGGTGCAGAGATTGTCTAAGCGGAGCTTAAGAGTGGGAGGTTGGGGCAGAAGAAGCGTACTGGTGCTTCAGGCCAGGTCCTGTGGCTTTAATGCGGAGGGGGCAAAGAAGGAACAATTTCTCAGGCAGTGAATTTAAATATCCCAGTCGTCCCATGCAGCTTGGTTTTGGGGTTAGCGAAAAGGCAGTGTATGTGGACAGGCTTTATGAGGACACACTTGGCTTCAAATCCCAGCTCTGGCCCTTACCTGCTGTGTAAGCTGGAGTAAGTCTTGCAACATCTTTGAGCCCTAGGTCATATATATATGAAGGGTGCAGCAAGTGGCAGTGTAAATATGAGCAGGTGTTACCAAGGGCTTCTAAGACCATCTAAGCCACCCCTGTCTGCAGGTGACTATACTTGGCCAGCCCAGAGAAGAGGCACCCTTTTGTGACTCAGTCATGTGCTGGGAGGAGTGTCTGTAGCTCCATGTTTTAGGTTCCCCTTGGTTGGTACGTTCATCCTCAAGTCCAAGCAAATTCCTTGTTAATATGTCCTGTTGAGCTGTCCCTGTTCTGTTCTCAGAGGAGACAGCTGGTCCCATCTGCAGCTGTGAGCTACAGGCTGTTTGTTATTAAATCTCCCTCAGGGTCTTTTCCTGGGGCCTAGTGACCTCGGGCTCTCTGACCCGGGAACCGTAAGGTCATGTGGTTAATAATATTTGGTGGGGCCTTACTGGGTTCAGAGCAGCGGGGAGTAAGGCACACTGATGGATTCCCTCCCTCTCACAGGACAGGAAACAGCACTTATAAGGCCTGCCTGGAGGAAGGGTCTGTGTTACGTGCATGTGCACGCATGTATGGGCACAGATGCATGTGCATGTGCGTGTGCATATTTGCTTTTCCTTCTGGGTGGTCCCGTAGTTTAAACCTCAGCTGAGTTGCACAGGGGGCTTTATGCAGGGAGCTGCTGCTGCTGCTGTGGAACCTAAAATTAGCCCTGTGGGCGGGCACTTTTCCATCTGGCATTTCTCTCCCTGAGGAGCTTGTCCATCTCCCGGAAGGTGGGAGCCTGGAGCTTTGCCTGGCAGCCACACCCCACCCCACCCTGGTGTGGGACCGGGCTGTGAGCATCTCAAACTCCCGGAGACCTAAAAAACCTCTCCGTCCACTCTCAGCCTTGATAATTGCTGGGTAAAGCCATGAATGGAGAGCCCAGAGGGGCCTGCGAGCTTGCTCCAAGCGCAAGGGTCTTGCTGGCCCACTTCACATTCCTGAAGTGGCAACGGCTGAGCTGCGGAGGGGAGAGATGCCTCCTCCCTTCCTTTGTGTCACACACTGTGGCTCCCACCTGCCCCTGAACTTGGCTTTCCTGACACCCAGAATTCTGGGTGAGTGTTCCTCACACACGGTGTTACAAGGGCGTGCAACAGCCCTGGGACGCTCCCTTCCCTCTCCAGGACAGGGTCAGGACTCGGCCACCCACTGTGCATGGTGGTCAGTGTCACACGTAACACCATAAGGCCCTGGGGTGGGTGTGGAGGCTGAAGGGGCCAGAGTGGATTCCATATTAGATTGAGTCTTCTATCCTCATGCTTTATTTTGTGTCTTTTTTATTGTGGTAAAATAGAAACAATGTAAAATTGATCATTTTAACCACTTTTAAGTGGCATGGAACACATTCACTGTGTTGTACAACCATCACCACTATCCGTTTCCAGAACTTTTTCATCTCACTAAACAGAAACTCTGTCCACTAAACAATAACTCCCCATTCCTCGCTCCCCCTGACCTCTGCACCTCTATTCTTTCTGTATCTAAGGATTCTACTATTTTAGGTACCCCATATAAGTGGAATCATACAATACTTGTACTTTTGTGTCTCGATTAGTTCACTTAACATCATGTCTTCACGGTTCATCCATGTTGCAGCATGTATCAGAATTTCATTCCTTTGTAAAGCTGAATAATATTCCATGGTGTGTATGTATAACATTTTGCTTATCCATTCATTAAGCCGTGGACATTTGGGTTTCCCCTTTTTGGCTATTGTGAATCATGCTTCTGTGAACATTGGTGTACAAGTATCTGTTTCAGTCCCTGCTTTCAATTCCTTTGGATATACACCCAGACAGGGGAATTGCTAGATCATATGGTATTCCTATGTTTAATTTTTCGAGAAACCACCATACTATTTTCCATAGTGGCTGCACCGTTGTACATCCCCACCAGCAGTGCACAGGGTTCCAGTGTCTCCACTTCCTCGCCAACACTCTGTGGTTTTTTAAAGGTGGGATTAAGTCCAGTCCAGCTTGGGGACGAAGGGATAGGTATGAATTCAGAGGACTTTTCTGGCATTAAAGGTATGTTTGGTCCTCTCTTTGGGGAAGAATAGCTGGGGTAAGAGTGTCCCATGCAGAGGGAGCAGATAGAGCACAGGCCCTGGAGTGGAATGTGCCTGTTGAGCTGTTGGCGGAGAACGAGGAGGCCAGTGTGGCTGCCTCAGAGGGAGCAAGGGAGGAGCCCTGGCGATGAGGTCAGCGGGGGAAGGGAAAGGTGCAGACTGTGAGGCGCCTCAAGGGCCACCATTCCTTTTACTCTGAGTGGGATGAGAACGAGAGAGGGCTTTGAGCAAGAGGTGACATGATTCTGACTCCCAGTTTAAAAGGACCCTGTGGCTCCATTGTTGGAAAGAGACGGCAGGGGACAAGGGTAGAAGCAAGAGAGCAGTGAGGCATCCACGTGAGCCGTGACAGTGAGGAGAGATTGTGAACACGGAGCCTGAACCTGGTGATGGCGGCGCTGCTGGTTGGAGAAGCCTCCTAAACTGGGTACATCATTTGTGGGGCCTGGTGCACAATGAAAATGTGGGGGCCCCTGTTCAAAGAGTATGAAGAATTTCGAGATGAAAACAACATAACATTAAACTGAGACATCCCCAGATGTCCTCCCCCAAATAGAGAACCTAACATCCCGTTGATGCCAAAAAGTCCCCTCTGAAATCATGCCTGTCCTTTTGTCCCCGAGCTGGATGCACTGCACTTAATCCCGCCTTTAAAAAACCATGGCATGTTGGCGAGGACGTGGCGACACTGGCATCCTGTGCATTGCCGGTGGGGCTGTCATGTGTGGGTCCCTGTGTGACTGCACAGAGCACACATGCATGAAGCCAGCTCGGTGGCTGAGTCATCCAGCTTCTCCCAGGCCAGTGAGCAGGGCTGGAACTAGGAGACACACACACCCTGCCGTGGAGCCGATCCCAGTCACATCTTTGGGGAGAGGCTTCTGGGATTGTTTTTGTGAGGACCTGTGGCCAGGCCACAGGTTAGGCCTCCCAGGAGAATTTAGACGGTGGTCTTGTGGCTGAAGCAGGTGGTGAGCCCACAGCTCAACATCCTGGCGAAATATGACTGAGACCTCTTGCCTCTGAAAAACGGAACAGAAAATTCTTGGCATTTACTAGAAAACAGAGAGCTGCTGTCCTCCCATACAGAAGAGTGGAATAAAATTACACTCTTTTTATTTCAAAAAAAGTGTTCGCACTTTACATATATGTTCCTATTATCCTCAAAGCACCCTATGGGGAAAGTACCGTTATGATTCCTTTGTTACAGATGAGGAAACCGAGGCTCAGACAGGTTAAGTAACTTGCCCAAAGTCACACGAAGCGGAGAGGCCAGGAACAGAACACAGCTTTGCTGTTCCCTCAGCACCAGCTCCTGACCTTTTGCTGATGCTGCTGATTGAGATGTCCGACTCTCCTCCCTCTCCTGGAGAAGCAGAGGAAGGGGAGAGACAGGAGGATCACCCCCCTACCCCCCTTAGGGTCCATCTCTGTCCACCCCTTTTTTTAGACAGTGATAATGTTGGTAACAGTATTTATTGGCGTTGTTAGCCATTTACCATATAGTAACTCATTTAATCCTCATGCCAAGCGTGAGGGTATCCCCGTTTCACAGGGGAGGAGACTGAGGCACAGTCAGGTACTTGCCAGGGTAGAGGTGAAGCACCATGGGGAGCACCGTGCTACCTGCACTTCTCGGGGGAAGGACGGGATCTGAGGAGGGTCCGTGGTGGTGACCCCAAGGCCCTGGCTGGCATTGTGGGTGTGTGCTGCCCTGACTTTAGGGACAGGGGCCCCTGCTGGGCATCCTGACTGCACAGAGGAAGCCAACTGCCTGTGTTGAGAGGGTCAGGGGGCAGACAGTTTGTAGCACATGGTTCCAGTGGATAAGTGAGACTGGTCAAGATTGTCATCTCGCTGTCACACACCCCTTCTCTCTGCGCCTTCCCCTCTGGGGACCAAGGATTCCCAGTTCCCCCAAACGTTAGCCTCTCAGAGCTTGGCTTGGACGGGACCAGAATCCGCTTGAGGACAGAGGGTATCGTTGTCATGTTCCCACCCACCTACTTCAGCTTGTCCCCGGTCACATGGCTCCTTGTAGATGTTTGTGGTGGATCATCCTACTGATGGCGCTGGTGATTGTAACTGGGGTTTTTCCGGCTTACTTTTTCCTAGGAGACCAAAAGGTGTTCAAACCTGGACTCACTGTTTCTGAGAAGACAGGCGAGGGAGTTGTATTAATTACTTCTAATTAGGGCAGTAGCCCTTAGTAGGAGAGTCTGACCTACTGTTGGGACGGGAAATTCAGACCCAGAAATGTCTGGCTGTGTCCTTGGGGCTGAAAAGGACCTGGGTTTGAATTCTGGCCCTGCATTTGTTATTTTATCTGTATCTCCTTGGGCTGAGTTGTCTTGTCCTTGGAGTCTCGGTTTCTTCTTCTGCAAAATGAGGATAGTCTATCAGAGAAAAGTTGATGTAGAAACCCATGGCGACATACTTAAAAGGAAGATAAATGAAATTCCAGAAACCTTTTTAGGCTGGAGTCTCTCTCCTGTTCAGACAAAGTTGATCAGAAGTTGGCTGATATCTGGGGGCTCCGATTGGGTTTCCCGACTTTGCAGTTGCCAAGCCCCCCGTGAAGTCCCCGTGTTTCTGAGCCCCACCCTCACCCACCTGTCCTTCCCACGCTCAGTTCTGTCACAGAAGCCTCTCCTGACAGCCTCCATTGTCTGCTTCACCCACTCTCTCCTCATACCTTCTCTCCCCCTTCCCATCCGTCTATTTCCACCCCATCCCCCTAGCAGCAGCAACTGCTACCCTGGATGCTCGCAAAGTTCTCTGCAAATCCACCTGCTCTAAGGGCCTGAAGCTTCTTGCCTCCTGCCCTGTCAATTCCTTTCTTACCTCATGAGGCTCCCTCTCCCCAGAGTGGAGAGACTCCACGTTACTTCAAAGAAGCAGAGAGAATTGCCTCAGAAGTCCTCCAGGGGGAAGGGGGTGGGAAGGGAGGCCAGAGCAGTGCCCCAGGCTCAGCCTCAAGGGGCTCCTGGAATCTCCTCCTCCCCGCTCCCCCCACCCCCAGTCTGGGTCCTCGAACCCAGCACCGCCCCCCCCGCCCCCCGTCAACCTCACCCTCCAACTCTGGAACCTCTGCCAGTGAAAGACCAGGCGTGATGGTAAATGCCCCCTGTGTCCCTCAGCTGGGATGGCAGATACCCGTATGTCAGTGGGTGAGTCATCCCTGCGACTGGCTCGTACATGTGAAAGTAAATGTGTGCGTCTCATGCTGTGTCCTAGTACCATCGGACAATAACCAGTACCAGGAAATTCACTTCGCTTGTAGAATTTCAGCCTGAGTTCCTGGAAACTGGGGTAGGGTACTCTGAATGTGGGAGTATAGGACAGGCATTAGCAACACGGCCTTTTTTGCACAGATGACAGTCAAAGGGAAGGAGTCGCCTTGGCACTTTAGGTGACTCTCTCTGTAATGACTGATGGCACTTCTATCTGAACATCGTTTCTCACCTCTCTTCTTTAATCCACGCACTAACCCTGGGTGATCGGGTGCACTTGGAAGTGAGCATCTCCATTTTACCTTTTGGGAAACCGAGGCAGGAAGAAACACAACTAAAGACATTTGGCCAATGAGAGCTGGGGCCAGGACCTGAGTCCAAGGTCGCTTTCCTTTGTCAGGACCCCCTCCCCCTGGCGGTCCTCAGGCATCTCTGGCAGATGACCAGGAAAAGAGCCTTCCATTTCAATAACAGTGGGGCTTCCCTAGGATGGGGCCGGGACAAGCTGGAAGAGTGAGGTCAGGATGCTCAGAGCTCCAGGGCGTGGTCTCCTTACCCCTGCATCCTTCACCCCCAACTCCCGCACCAAACTGGAAGACCACTTACTGATCTCTGCTGGGGCCTCTGTGCTCTGGGAATCCGCTCCTGGTCAGTGTGTCACGTCAGGGTAGGAGGCACTGTCTTCCCAGCAGGGACATGGGGCCACGTGGCCAGGGGTGGCTGCGGGTGGTTCTAGGACTCTGATAAGGAGCCCTCCTTAGGAGCTGCCCTGCAGTGGAGGAGATCTGTTCCCCACTTCATTCTCCCTTTCTGGGCACTTGGGGAGACGGGTTCCCAAGCCTCCCACAGTTAGTTTGGGGCCATATGAGTGGTAGCCAGTGGGATGTGGGTGAAAGCCGTGACGCCATGATGTCCACCGCCTCCAGGCCTGGCCATGAAAACACCCTGTGCAGCCCTCCAGCCTTCTCGTCCCCCTGTCCAGAGGGAGCGGAGCCATGTGGCCCGTATCAGATTTTTTTTATTATTCGTTTCAGGTGTATGAAACAGTGTAATAGTTAGACATTTATACCCCTCACAAAGTGATAACCCCCCACCCCCACTCTACTACCCCCTGACATCGTACAGAGCTGTTACAGGTCCACTGACTCTATTCCTTATGCTGTACTCCAATCCACATCCTGTGACTATATATATGTATTAAATTATAGTTGACCTTCATTGTTATTTAGCTTCGGCTTCGGGTGTACACTACAGTGGTCAGGCAGCCCACATCAGATTTTTTATGAGCCAGACTGAACTTGTATGGAGGTAAGCCCCAGAGGTTTTGGGGTGCATTCGGGGAACAATGTAGCCTGGCTTGTTTGGACTAACACAGCAGCACATTGGAATCAAGGGGTCTGATGAAGTCCTACTGTCCCGCTGCCTGGCAGGCCTGGGCACAGGACCTGTCTCCTCATCTGAAAAAGCAGAGCGGCAAGTAGAGCCTCGCTGGCTCCGACATGTGGCAAGGCTGTGAAGGTAAAGAGTTGAGTGAACACGCTGGAGAAGAAAGGATTCCTGGGCTCGGGGTGAAGACGACTGCTGTGCCCGAGCTGTTTCTTAGGCTGTTACAAAGTGGAATTTATGGATCTAGCTTTGGAGAATGGCCAGCTCATAACTGGTTTGATGTTTTGTTCATTCATTTCCTCACCCACTCATTCATTCATGCTATGTTTCCTGAGTATTTATTAGATGCCAGGCGCTGCGCGAGTTGCTGCTGTTTCACGGGTGAGCAGATAGGCCCTGCCCATAGGGAGCTCTCAGTCCAGTGGGGAAGTTGTACCCTGATGACAAACGACACTGGTAACTATAAAATGCCTTCTGTCCGTGGCACAAAAGCATGGACACATGGGTGTTGTGGTGGTGGTTAGGGGGGAAGTCACCTTGGGAGGTCAGAATTAACTATTTGGCTGCAGTCTAAAGGAAGAGGAGAGGGTAACTAGGCAAAGAGGGGTGAGAGTGGGGTGTTCTTGGGAGAGGGACTAGCACGTGCAAAAACCCTATGGCAGGATGGAGCAGGAATTGAACTCAAGGGTAGTGACATGAGCCTGGAGAAGAAGCAGGAGGCAGATGACACAGCCCCTGCGGCTGAGTTAAGGAGCCTGGATTTTATTCCAAGAGACTTGGAAGTTATCAAAGTTTGAAGAGGGAGAGGGAGTGTAGTTTACACGATCAGATTTGTTTTGAAAAGATCATCGTGGCTGCTGTGTAGAGCTCCAGTTCTCTGCTCTGCTCTTGTCAGCTGAAGGTGGACAGGTGTGTGGTTTGTGTGGGTGAGCAAGCGTAAGATTGTAGAAAGGCCACGGTCCATGATTTTCTCCTTGCTGGGGCATGTCTCGCCATTAGTCTGCTTCAGCACAGATAAAAAACACTCCTTGCTTGAAACTCCAGAGGATGAAACTTCCCTGGGGATGACGGGAATTCACCGGATGCAATCTTAATTCTGGGAAGAATGCTGGTGGAGAAAGGAGCTATTGTCTAAAATTAGGCTTTGGGAATATTTCAGTGAAACATCTTCCTGCCTTTTCTTTGCTGAGGGGTTGGTGCTTTTTCCTCCCTGCTGCCTTCTCAGACTTCTTTTCTCCAGCCTTTCCTTCTGGCTGGTTCATCCTCTAAGCTCAGCCAACCCCTCTGCTGGTTGGGGCACTTGAGGCTAAGGTTGAAGGGCTCATGTTATATATTTTAGACCTCACTGTATATGCACATAGTGTGCAGACTGGCCTTTGCCTGATTGTGATGTCCACTCAGCAGGTTATGTCCCAAGGCCTCAAGTACAGGAAAGGCCTCTCGGAACAAGTGTCCTCTCTTCCTAATGAGCTGTTTCTCAGGAATATATACCCTGGGCCGCAGGCAGAAAGAACGTACAATCCCCTGAAGAAATTCTGATTTCTCTTACAGAAGTGTCAAGGTCCAGAGTCTGGCCGTCTACCCCGTAGCTTAACCGTGACCACCTTAGCTACACTCTTGGCATTTCCTTGCTTTTCAATCCAATGGGCCCCCAAACAGAGGACCCCCCTTGGTCACAGTCCTGCTGAAACAGGCAGAACTGCCAAGCAGTCCTTGAATCTCCCCACTGCATCCCACTGCAGCCCCTTGCCCTGGAGAGCAAGCAGATTGAGGACTTCCAGATCTGCTGCAAACATGCTCCCAAATAGCCACCAAAGAATTCAACTTTTGTGTTAGAAACCCCCATACAACTATCACCACCATGGGCCCCACCAGCATTCTAAAGGCCTGCATGGATCCCAGCTGTGGGACTCTGCTAGACTTCCTTCTGGAGAGTGCCCGAGAATCACCAGGATGGACGCTGATGTGAACAGATGAACAAGGTGTTTGCTTCTGGGGTTAAAGGAAGTCTTCGCGCTCACCCTGTCCAGCATCCCTGCATGCCAGAGTGCCCGGCACACAGTGGGTCCTCAGTAAACACTGACGGATGAAATCAGCTCTTAGGATGGCTGGACTGCCGGAAGCCTCTCATCCCTCTGACCCCTCGTGCATTCTTGGGGAAACTCTTAGCTGCAGACATTCTTTCTCAAAAAAGCAAGATGACACTTATTAACCTTGGGTTGTAAATATCTCCATTCTCCAGATTGCTCTGAAAACTGGGAAGAGAGGGGCCTGTCCCAGATGGGTGGCTGAGCCCAGGGGCAGGGTAGGCTGGGTTGTTGGGGACATGCCTTGACATTTGACAGTCAGAATCCAGAGTCTGCAGGAAGAAACTGTGGAGAGCCCTCTTGGCGGAGACTCCTGGCAGCAGGACCTGGGAAAGCTCAGCACCTGGTTTATCTCTGTTTGTCGTCCACTGAGGAAAAATGAGAGTGTGCTTCCTTCTTGGAGGTGGAGCTGTTTACATCTGCAGGATCTTGACACACACGTGCATGCTTTCAGACGCACACACTTGCATATAATAAGTCCCCCACTTTGGACTCCATGGCAGTGAATAGACACTAACCAGGTCCGGTCTGTTTCCCTTGGAACAGATGTGCTGCCCTGGAGAAGGGCCTGTGGTAGGGGTGGAGGTGTCACGGGGAGATGGGGTCTGTGGAGGGGCTGAGAGAGGGTGGGTGCTTCAGTCCCCTGGAGGGTAACTTGTGAAGACCTGGGCTGCAGGTGAAGGTGAGCCTGTGTGGGAAAAGAACTCCTTCCCAAGGAGAGACATGACAGTGTCCATTGTGTAGACAACTCTCACCTGTTCAGTCTGGACTCATCATCTGCCCCATAATTGGTGACCTTCTGGACTTTTCTCTCTCTGTCAAGGATCCCCTAAGCATTCGAGTTTCGCTGGATTTGGGGTGCGTCAGTCCGAAATTTTGCCAAAACTTCCTCATGGAATCTGTGGGATTCATCTCTCCTTTCCAGCGCCATCCGCATCGTCACTTCCCGAAAGCAGCAGTACTACTGGTCTGCAGACCCAGCCTCCCTTTTCCCATCTCCATCCCTCTTTGCCACTGCAGACAAATTATTCTTCCTTCTTGATGGGGCAGTGTTGCATGGTGGTTAGCTACTTCCTCGCTGTGTGGCCTTCGGCAAATTGCTTAACCTCACTATGCCTCACTTTCCTTGTCTGTGAAACAGGAATTTTAATTGCACCCACCTCATTGGGTTGTCATGAGGATTAAATGAGGTCATACCGGCATACTCTAGGCACTCAATAGACAGTTGCTGCTATTAAATTTCATTTCATCATAACACTTCCTCCTTCACCAGTCTGCAGTGGTTCATTATTACTCCCATCCTGGTAGGTGGTGGTTCACCATCTGGGCCACTCGAATATGCAACGCATATGCCGTGTTATCACCTGTCACTCTGTGATCCTGCTGGATGGCCTCTTCATTGCCCCAGCCATGCCATGATTTTTCTGAGGACTGTCGCTTTAATCGGAAAATTTCCACTCCCCATTCAAACCCTTTGCAGCTCCCCACCCAAATCTCGCCCCCTCCCTGAAGGCTGTCTTGGCCTCTGTGGCCCAGCGAGGCATTTGTAGTCTGATACCAGCCATCTTGCTCTGCCGTCCTCCATTCGTGTGTTTCTCCTTTGCTCTCTACCTTAACTGTGAGTGCCTCAAAGGCAAGGGCCACGGCTCGAGTGTCTCTAGCGTGCTTCCCGGGGCTAGCCACCTACTGATTGAGCTCCTTTAATATGGAGAGTTAGGAGTTGACCAGAATGACCATAGAAACTTCTCTGTCAAATACAGGGAATCCTATCCTGATTTTATAGGAACCAGAAGGTCAAGAGCTGTGTCCTAAGGTTCCCAAGTGACCGTGCAGTAGAAATGGGATTGGACTCCAGCCCAGGCCCTGTGCTCCCTCAGGCCTGTTCTTCTGCTACCTGGGGGCTCCTGGCCTCTTGGCCAAATTCCACAGCAAGTGTCAGTGATGAAAGCCGGACTGGCCCTGGGAGTGCCTGCAGCGGGTTTGTTTTGACAAGGGCAATTTAGTTTAGGTGGCTTGTGCTAGCACTTGAGGTGCTCATGAGGACCCTGTCCCAACTCCCCAGGGCCCTTCAGGGCAGGGGGTCGCTGCTGGGAGACTGTGGGGGTGGGGTGGGAGGCATTTGACCTTTCCTCAGCCCTCGTTCTCCTGTTCTGGCTCCTGGAGCAGCCCAGCTGACACTGGTAGTCTCCAAGAGAGGGTTCCATCCATCTGGGTGTCAATCAGTCCAGTTAGCTGCATTAAGCAAGGAAGCCCCGCGGCATGGATAATACCAAACAGCAGAGGATTGCTAAATGCATTTGATAGTTTGGAATGCACTGGATGATTTGTAGCAGACTTCCTCTCGTAATTGGGCTCATGCTGAGGTCAGACCAGCCTGTATTCCTTGTGTACATATCGACTGCCTGGAAGTGGCTGGGGTTAGGATGAGCCAGTCATTCCTTGATGTGTTTGCCCATTCTCCTGCTCACTGAACATTTATCTAGTACCAGCCGAGGGCTGGGTACCCCGTGCGGTGCCGAGGAACTGTGAGATGTGGTCTCTGTGCCCAGAGAGCCACCTGGCTGACTCTGGGTAATGCTTTGCTGTGGCGAATCCCCAGAGTGGGTGAGGACCTTAACTGCCCAGGAGGGAACCTGTGGCTGAGGGTTGCAGTGCACGCCTTTCTGAGTACCTCTGCCCTCTCTGCTTGTCAGGGTTCAGGTTGCCTGGGGTCTAAGGTGGCTTTGCCAGGCTCTGCTTCCTGCTGTAGCTGTGGCCCTCTTTAAGAAACCCCAGTTGACAACCCTTCAGACTTACAAAGCTGACATTAGGGGAGTGATCGTTTGTTTCGGAGAGGGGACTGAAAGGGGTGTGCCCCACCGTCCTTTCCACAGCAGCCCCCTTGGTGCAGACCTTGGACCACAGCGGACGGTAGGAGTGTTTCTGTAGCCAGCCATGTGCCCAGTCGGGCCTTCCAGCCCTCGCTGCTGGTGTGAGGCAGTAGTGGTTCTGGTCGTGGGGAGGCTGGCAACTGAGTTCCTCTCCTCTCATCTTCTCACACTCGGTCATCCTAGGCACATATATGCATGTGGCCGGGACATGGAGAGCATCTGGTGTTGATGGCCTGGTCTCCTTCTATTCACCTCCAAGTCCTGGGAAGGACCCTGCTTCCTCTAGATGGGGAGGAGAAAGGACTCAGCTGGCGCCTCTCGCCTGGGCGCTCTCAGGATGGGGGCGCTCTCGTATCAGGGTTGATATACTGCCCCGTAGGGCATTGCGATGCTTCCCTGGGTCCTACAGTGTTTCTGGGAAATGCCCTCCCTGCCTGTATTTTGGGGGTCAGAGCAGAGGGACGGCTCCTGAGTTTGGGGGAGCGTGTGGAGGACTCACCACGGTGGGACTGGGGTAGGGGGTGGGTGTGAGAGCTGGGAGTAAGAGGAATGGATGTTCTAGCAGGGAACAGGGGGTAAACTGAGGCGAGGGAAGAGGCCTTGGGCTGGCATGGGAACTCAGCTTTCAGGAGAAGACAAAGGCTGCTGGCCAGTGGGGTTGAGAAGGTCTGTGTGACGGGCTTATCAGAGGGTGGTGCTGGGGCTCAGGGACAGCCTCTGGGCCCAGGCGAGGGCTGCCTTGGAGTCCACTTTCCTCCACCAACTCAAATATGTTTTTGAAGAAAGGAACTTGAATTGTAAAAGAAGGAAAAAGAGCCCAAGACCAAGCAGGGAACTGCTGGGCAGGGAGCCCCAAGCCCTCCTTGTAGTCTCACTACACACCTCAGGGACTTTACTGCCCCACCTCCATGAAAAGCCCTCCTTCTTCCCCCAAATCTGGCTGAGGAGCAGCTACTCCTGAGGCACCTACTACTTTCTTGCGCTTTGCTGTCTGGAACTGCTGAGGGACCATCAGACAGGAAACGAGGGGTCAGGTGCCTGTGCCAGCCCAGACATGTTAACTTGCTGGGAGAGCTGAGAAGCTTTGGTCTTCGCTTTCACTTGTAAGACAGGGGCTCTCCAAATGCCTCTCAGTTCCCTGCTTTTAGGTAAAGGGCAGGTGGACTCTTCAGTGAAGGCCTGTTGTCTCCACGCAAGAGCCTGCAGAGGCCACTGGACAGAGAAGAGGAGCACCCTTTTCCAGTAGGATCGTCCCCATCTTTGGGGGCCTCTGCCCCTTATGGGGAGAGCCCCTGGGATGCTGCCCACAGGGGCGTGGGAGCAGCCGCCTCACCCTAGCCCTTGCCCGATCCTCCCAGCCTGGGTGTGCACGGTACCCCGGGGCTCCAGACTGGCTCCCTTGTGCATCTGGTCAAGTGTCGCTCTGGGACAAGCACCCATCTCTGTTCCCGGTGCTTCAAGACACTTGACAAATACCGATCGATGTCCTCCTCCCCACTCCCTTCGGGGACTAGGGATAGATTGGTTGGTTGGGTTTCTCAGTTTCTTGCTTTCAGTATATCTAAACCTAGATAAGAGGTGGAAGAATAATTGCTTTGCTGACATTTTATATCATTGCCCTATTTAATTTATCAACAGTCCTTGAGAAGTAGATAATATCATCCCTATTTTATAGAAGAATCTGAGACTTATGAAGGTGAAGTTACTCAGTCAACACCACTCAGCTAACAAAGTAACTGAGCTGGGACCTGAACCCGGGTCTTCTGGCCCCAGATCCCATGTTCTTTCCCCACACCATGCTTCATCTCCTTGAGATAATGCAGAGCCCGCTCCTTCTTTCTTCTGGGCCTCCGTTTCCTAGCTTGTGGAGTGTGGCCACTGTACTTCCTTCCGTCCTTGAGAATCCAGCCAGTCTGTCTGCTTTGTCTCTCGTCTGGTTTCTGGGCTCAGGCCCAGCTCTTGTCAGAACCACTGCCTCGGAAACCTTTAGCTGTTTTTGAAGTGGCCTTCCTGTTTTCACACCTCCTTCCTGCGTCCCCTCACCTTGTGCGTTCCGCGTGTTGTGCTTTCTCCCTTCTGCACTGGAGCAAGTGAGGCAAGAGAAGGAAGGAAGATGGGACCAGGTTGCCACTGGAGGCTCACACCTAGAAAGCTCTGCTGTTCGCAGGTATATTAGTTATGTTACAGGCTAAGCTGCGTAACAAGGAGATACCGAGATACAGTGGCTTTAAGAAGATGAGAGTTTATTCCTCTCTCAGATAGTCCTGACGTGACCTGGTCCAGGTCCATGGGGCTGCTCCACCAGCCCAAAGGACATTATCCTCATCTGTCCTCATGGTCAAAACTGAGTTTGGGGCCTATGCGTGTTCCAGAAGAAAGTGAAAACAGGTGCTGGGCCAGGTAGGGCCAGGGGCTTGTCGGAGGATGGAAAGGGGAAGATGGGGACATTGCACACATCTCTTCCATTCATACGCGGCTGACCTGAGCACAGTCACATGACTGCACCCAGCGGCGAGGTTGGCTGAGCAATACCATAGCTCTGTAGCCATGTGCCCAGTGATACTATGTGTTGTTTTGAAAGAAGAGGAGAATGAATTTAGGCGGACAACTAACAGTTTCTGCCATGGCCTTTTAAAAAATCTTTTTTAGTAAAAAGGTTAATCTCAATTTTATCCTCTAAAGGCACATGGTGAGAGGTGGTGCCATGGTACCTGACACGGTCCACCCGCTGGACCGTAAGCTGAGCGTGTGTTTCTGGGGGGTAGCGGTGTGCAGGGAGGGTAATTCGAGACTAAACTTTTTATGAGGTGAGCGACTTTGTGGCAAGTTCACTTTCTCTTTAGAGTTTCTTTTCTCCTTCCTAATTCAGCAGACCTAACATGGGCCCTGGAGGTGAGGATGAGAGGGAGGAGGTATGGGTGGGTGAAGGTGAGTGGGTGGGGAAGGCACGAGGAGAGCCGTGCTTCACCTGTGTGGGGTGGAAACCAGCTTTCCGTATTGGAGGGGAATGCGCTTTTCTCCCTCCCTGAGTCTGATTCCAGCATTTTGTCAGCCCCTTCCCTCCACCTACACAGCCCACGTCACCCTCAGCTGTCACCACTGCTCACCTAGAACAATGAAAGCTTGTCTGCCTTTCCTGGAAGGGGGAGGAGGAAAACTGAGGGTGGGGGGGACTTGGGGAGAGGGGAGGCTGGATAATTGTTCTCCAAGATGAGATTTTTTGGAGGAGAGAAACTTCATTTGCACTCAGATTATAAATAAACTTCTAGCCCACAAAACTTCTTGATAGGCCACAAAGCAAACTCTTCCTTACCCCAGAGGTCGGAGAACTGCATGAGCAGCAGTTTATGGGTGGGCCAGCCACCATCCAGCTTCTCTAGAAAGCCTTTCCAAGGGACTCTCACGGAGCCAGCCTCTGCACCAGCCCCATCCCCTCTATCCCAACTCGTGGCTTGTGTGGGAATGTATCTGCTTTGTATGCGTGATTGCCAAACCTTGGGAGATTTGGGGGGCGGGCGTTGCTTGGCATAGATTCTGAAGGACTCCAGCTTCCTCTGGGATTCCCTATGGATCCTTTTGGGTCAGATGGAAGACTTTTATATGACTTCCAGGTGTGACCAGCTGGTTTAAAGTTACAGCTTGTATACTGAGCATTTCATTGTGTTTCAGGAAAACAGGGGACAGAATATTTGAAATCAGAGATTTCTCAGAAAATCCTGTAAATGTATCTCCATTCATAGTGCTATGCTCAAGACAACTGTCCTGCCCCAGCAGCCAAAGACCTGGGACATGGCCACTCCATGGACTGTCCCAGGTGCCAGAGACCTTGGCCATCACCTCTTGCCTTTCCGGTTTTGTGGATAAGGAAGCTGACGTCCACAGAGGAAAAGTGGCTTGCCTGGAGCCAGAGTGCGCTTTGCGCGTTCGTTTTGCAGATCCCAGAGGAGAATTCAGCCTCCTCAGTGCGCCGTCCTTTCTTCCTCCACTCTGTGCTGCCTCCTGACATTCATTTCTTGCTCTTGGTCTGCCCTTCTCCCTGTGGTTTTAAATTCACATACTTTCCTGAATCCCCCAATGTTCATGACATGCTGGGGAAGTTGACATGCTCTCTACACAGGCCTAAAATCTCAGTCTACACCTGAGCCCCATCCGAGAACTTCTCCCCGCTTGGAATCTTGTGTTTCAGCCTCAGCCCCCAAACACCTCCTTCTCTTTTCTGCCTCCACACTTCATGCTCCCAAAAGCCAGGGGAGAGGCTGTCTTGGGTTGCGCCATCCCAAGTCAGCTCTGAGCCTGGCAGATGAATGAATCTGAGCTTTTGGGAAATGATGCCCCCACTGGAGCGAGGCCAGTGTCTCTGTGGCCCAAAGGTGGGGGCTCTGTGTCAATTCACCGATGGCCGAGTTTTCCAAAACACCAGTTTGATATTTCGAAAATCAGCCTGTGGTCTGTCTCTTGTCTGCCGTGCTCTGAGTCCCTCCTGCTTTGCCTCCCCTTCGTTCTCTAGCTGTGCTATCCAACAGAAATGTAATGAGAGCCACATCCATAATTTGAACTTTTCCAGTAGCCGAAAAAAGTAAAAAACAATAAACAAGAAATACCACGGGTGAAATTAATTTTCACAATGTATTTTATTTCACCCAATATAATATATCCAGAATATCATGTCAGCATGGAATCAGTATAAAACGTCATTTCAAACTCCAGTGCGTATTTTACACGCACAGCACATCTCAGTTCAGACTAGCCACATTTCATGTGCTCACAGCACGCGTGGTCTGTGGCTGCCATCGCGGACAGCGCCGTCCTGCCGTTCACTGGAGCTCTGTTCTCCCTTGCCTCTTTAGGCCTCCCCTCCCTCTGCCTTTGGATAAACCAAATTCACCCGCCTTTCCCTCCACTCCATGCTGTGTCCCTTCAAGCTGTAACCCACGCTTTCTCCCAAGCATCCTGAGAAAGTGTCACCTTCACTCAGTGTCCCTTTCACTGCCCCTGACTGAACCCCATGCAGTCTGGATTCCTCCCTAATCTCTCTCAGGTGTCACCTGTGGTGCCTCTGACAACCTTTGATTCATGTGTATCTTTTCAGACTCTTCCACAGCACCTGACTATTGGCTCTCCAACTCTTCCTTGAATGTCTCCCTCCCCAAACCAGCCCCTCCCCTGGATTTCCTTGTGTTGGATTAAGCACCAAAGCCTTTCCCTTCCCCTAGAGACTCATTGCTCTCAGATGCCTGGTTTGGGACGTGCCAATCACCACTCCCCTTTCCCTTTGCAGGGTCCCAGGCTGTCTCTCAGGCTCTGGTCCTTATCGGTGCCATTCCCCCAGCTCTCCTTTGGTCTCTACCTCTAGCACCTTCCTTCTTGCTGCCTCCTCCCCAGTTGTCACACTAATCTGCCCAAAGTGCAGCTCTGATCACATTTCCCTGTCGAAAGCCTACAGCATTAGAAGTTGTAATAACTGGGGAACATACTTATGTTATAATGTTAAGTGAAAAAAGCAGGATACCAGATTATATAAACGGTAAGATCACAGCTTTATGAAAGCGAAAACAAAAGACTGTGAGGAGGGAGAGAGAGAGAGAGAGAGAGAGAGAGAGAGAGAGAGAGAGAGAGAGAGGAAAGCTCGGAGAAAGAAAGGGAGGGAGGGAGAGATAGGGAGACAGAGACAGAGAGGAAGGAAGGAAGGAAGGAAGGAAGGAAGGAAGGAAAGAAGGAAGGAAGGAAGAAAATAGTTAATACTAGCTGTTTTGGGGTAGTAAATTGATTTTTTTCTCTGATTTTGAAATTTTCTCTAATGAATACGTATTTTGTAAATTGAAAAGTTAATGTATTTTTTATTTTTGGAAATGCCGTCACCAAGAGTTTTGAATGCTGCCTGGGTCATGGGCCAGCTCCTTTCCTGGACGTGGATATTCTTTGTGATCCAGCCATGAACCCCACCTCATCTCTGGCCGGTCCCCCTTGCTTGTTCTGTTCCAGTCAGCACTGGCTTTCTGCTGCTCCCTGGGCAGCCTTGCACTCTTCTCCCTCTATCCCTATGTTCCTTCTGCCACCTGGGTGCCCCTCCACTGTAATGCTAGTTGCCCGGATCCTATCCAAGCTGCGAGTTCCATCTCTAGACACTTTTCTGCACGAAGCCCTCCTAGTCCCTACTGCCCAGACATGACTTTTTTCTCGCGTTTGAATATTTTTCCCATTTGACTTATTCTGCCTGGATTTGTAGGCATTTGTATTCTCACTTTAGCTCTTCTTTTAGATGAGAAGTTGCTTCAGCCTGCCATGCTCAGAGTAAAAGTGTGTACTTTTTGGGTTTTGTTAAATACAAATTTATCATTATTCTATTTTAAGAGTAATACATTTGATAGAAAAGTTGGAAAGTATTCAGTGCTCGAAAGAAAAAAGTAAAAAACGAACAACTTAAAGTCCCACTACCTAGAGATATTCTACCACTATATATATATATAATATATACATAATGCAGAATATGCAATTCCATATTCTCTTTTCTCCCCACCTGACATATTTTGAAAAATTCCTCATGATATTAAATCTTATTCAAATAAAACATTTTAGAGGCCTCAACATATTCCAGGGTGTTGAAGCCCCGTAATTTATTCAACTATCTTCCAGTTTTCAACATTTAGCTGTTCCTCATTTATAATTTTCTAATCACCCTTGGATCTAAAGCCTTGCCCACGCTACTGAGTTTCTGTAGCACAGATTCCTGGGAGGGGACGGACTTACTGGGTCAGAGGACGAGCGTTTTCAAGGCTGTTCATACACATTACTAAATTGCTTCCCAGAAGGGTGGTACCAGCTCGCTCCCCACGGATGGTGTAGGAGGACGCCTGTTCTGTTGCATTCTCGCCAACCTCATTACCATGGAAAAAAAAGCTTTGCTAGTTTAATAGGCAAAATATTGTTTTCATTTGTATTTCTTTGCTTACTAGTGAGGTTTCACATTTTTTCATATCACGTGTTCGTAAGTCATTTGTAGTTTTACTTCTTTGAGTAGTTTGTGCATCTACATTACCCATTTTTCTCTTAAATTCGATTTCTTTCTTGTTAACTTATAAAATGCTTCATATATTAAGAATATGCTCTCCTCTGCTGTATTTTTTGCAAACTGAGTGTTTGTGGGACTAACTTGGGGTTAAAGACTACAGAGCCTGTAGAGTTTGTGTTCTCTTAGCGGCTTCTGCACATATGCCTGACTCTGCCACCAGACTTGGCATCCTGGGGATGGGCCAGGTGGCCAGGGTCAGGGTTTCCCAGACTCCCAGCACAGGGCTCTGTTTGTTGAGTGAATTAAAAGAATACCCTGTTCAAGTAAGTGCTGTTGTTTCTCTTCTGGATGCATACACAAGGTCTACGGTCTTTCTAGGAATAAATAACCAAAGATGACCAAAAAAGAGAGAAAAATACAGTGTGGCCATTTCTCTCTAAAGGCACAACTGTTCAAGTTACAGAATAAACTATCGGGCTTATTATTGTCATTGTTTGCTTCAAAATGTAAGGGAAGCAAACTACAATGAGATACCACCTCACCCCCACTAGGATGGCTATAGTAAAAAAGACAAACAAAAACAAGTGTTGGGGAGGATGTGGAGAATCAGAGCCCTCATACATTGCCAGTTGGAATAGGCAATGGTGCAGCCACTTTGGGGAGCAGTTAGGTAGTTCCTCACAATGTTTAACATAATGTTACCATATGACCCAGTGTCTTAGACCATTCAGGATGCTGTCACAAAATACTATAGACTGGGTAGCTTAAACAATACATGTTTATTTCTCACAGTTCTGGAGGCTGGAAATGCCCAAGTTCAGACACCAGCAGATTAGATTCTGTGTCTGTGAGGGCCCATTTCCTGGATAATAGATGGCCATCTTCTCACTGATGGAAGAGAGTTAGACTCTATTACTAAGAGCCCGTTCATGAGGGTTCCAGCCTCATGACCTTATCACCTCTCCAAAGCCCCACCTCCTAATGCCGTCGCATTAGAGGTTAGGATTTCCACATATAAGTGGGGGGAAGTCTATGACATCCAGCATGTCTACTCCGAGAGAATTGAAAACATACCTCTGTGTAAGAACTTGTACCTGAATGTTCACAGAAGCATGATTCACCACAGCCAAAAGGTGGACACAACCCAGTTGTCCATAACTGATGAATGCATAAGCAAAATGTGATGTAGCCGTACTATGGAATATTATTTGGCCATTAAAAGAAATGAAGTCCCGGTATGTGCTAACACAGAGATGAATCTTGAAAGTTTTATGCTAACGTGAAAATAACTTGATGCAGAAGGCTACCTATTATATGATTCCATGTATATGAAATGTCCAGAACAGGTAAATCCATCAAGACCAAAAGTAAATTAATGGTAGACGGGAGCTGTGGGTAGGGGAGGAGGTGGCAAATAAGCAGTGATAAATGGTTGTGGGGTTTCTTTTGGGGATGTTGAAAATATTCTGTAATTACAGAGTGGTGAAGGCTGCACAATCTTGAGAATACACTAAAAATTACTGAATTGTATAAAAATGTGAATTTTAAGGTATATCAGTGAAAAAATAAGGGAAGCTATCCTGGACTGAGAGTTGGCCTCATGAGACAGGTGACAGGCCTGCTCAGCCAGTGGCGCATTCCTCAGAGAGAGCAAGTGTGGAGGCAACAACTGGGAGCAGGTCCCAGTCAGCAGCATTTTATGTGACCAGGATCTCTGAAGGCGGCCTGGGGCACTGAAGGATGAGGGCAACAGAAAGCTGAGTGTTTCCTTATTAAATAGAAAAAACAAAAAACGAAAAACAAGTGGACCTAAATTAAGTTGGGATAAATAACAGCTTAGTAGAGGAGAGTAGGACGAGCTCTCACTCGGAATGAGATTCTGTGATTTAGTTCTGCCACCGTCTTGCTGTGTAATCAGGGGCAGGGCTCCTATCTCGAGCCTCAGTTTCCTCATCCGCAAAAGGGAGGGCGAGACCACCCGACTTGCTTATCTTATAAGGATGGGATAAGAATGCAATAAAATGTTACAGGTGAAAGTGTTCTGGAGACTGGAAACGGCTGTATCCCGTCATTCCGAGATACTTTGTCTTTCTTCACATTTTAGTCTATTTTGTCGTTTGTAAAAATGTATCAAGCAGATGCTAATCATTGATTTAATATTTCATGCTCTGGTTTTAGTGACAGTAAAATGATATGAAATCAGCATAGTTTAGAATCATATTGCAGGTTGGTGTTTTCCAGAGGCAGTGAGTGGACCGTATGTTTGGGGTAGGTCATGAGAAGGGGAATGTGGCCTAGGAGGAGAACGGTAGTCTTCACATCAGCGCGGGAGTTTGGGCTTTATCTTACTGGTAAGAGGAAGTCACGTGGGCTTTTGAGGAGGAAGTATTATGATGTAAAAAGGTAGGAGGATCTCTGACATAGAGGACAGTGTGCATAGAGGATTCTGGAGCAGGAGAGATTGACAAGCCCCTAGCAGCTAGCTGGTAGCTGGATGGAGAAGAGGAGGGTGCCATCTGGGCAGGACCCTAGTAGGAGTGAAGAGAGCAGAGAGCCTGGTGCTGTTTGTCTAGAACCATGAAAATTGACCAGCCATCTCCATGAAAGGACCTCATCTTAAAAGTCTCCAAGTAGAGATAATAAGGCTTTGATCACCAAAAAAGCACACAGGAGCCTTTGTTCTTTGTAAAGGAAAAATTTTAAAGAGCCATCACTATGATTAAAAAAAAAAAAAAAGTTTAAAATTTGTAATACTTTTAAAAAGCCATTTAATCCCCAATCTAGCCTGGTACAATATATAAGGAACATGTTGACATGCCTTCTAAGAGCACATAATTTAAGGTTATCCTTTCTTGATTTATTTTATTTTATATCCTAATGGGATTCCACCGACCTTCCCACTACCACCAAGTAGAACACATGAAATCTGTGGAAGGAAATCTTGTCAGGCGTGTCAGCTCTTTCTGTTTGGGACTCATTTGGTTGCTACTAGTTTTGTGTGTTGGGACTTGGAGAGGAAGGGGCTGGGCCTGTCTTTAGGGCTTGGGTCCCAGGTCACACCTGCAGGAGACCTTCCTAATACGCAGAGTGGTGGGAGCCCCCAGGGCCCCCCTGAGGTGGTCTAACCCCTGTGGCCAGGTTGATGGATTTGGAAAATCAGATCCCAGCTTTGGCTTGCACTTATTTGAGGTGATTTCAGACTCTGATGTGAAGAGAAAGCGCTGTGGTGCTGGAGCCACGGAGAGAGGAGAAGGATCTGGAAGAGGGAGAAGGATCTGGCCGAGGGGGGAGGGTGGAGTGGTAGCTGGGTCACTCTTGGTCTGCTGGGGCTCTGCCAAGGGACGAGGGTTGTCAGCGCTGGGGGGAGGCCAGGTTTGAAAAGCCTCCCTGGTAGGGTTGCCAGGTAAAATACAGTCGCCCAGTTAAATTTGAATTTCAGATAAACAATGAATACTTTTTTTTTTTAGTATAAGTATGTCCCAAATATTGCACGGGACATACTTACACTAAAATAAAAAGTATTCATTGTTTATCTGAAATTCAAATTTAACTGAACATCTTGTTCCCCCATCACTAAATCTGGCTTTGTGGAGAATTCTGACTCCCCACCATCTCGGCACTACCACCATCAGACACACACTGTGAACATCACTGCAAGGGGCTAGCTGACTTGTCTAGAGCAGAAGCCACGCAAAGTAGCAAATTGCATGAGGGTCTTCCCCAACTCATTTCCTTCTATTCCAAACCCATTCGTTCCTCAGTCCTCTTTGCCTTGCTCGTTTCTCAGGATTGGCGACTAGCAAGCCTGTGTCCGCGGAGCCCTCTGAAAATTCAGAGGAAAAGCAGCAACAATTGCAGTGCCCAAGGCCAGCTGCTGGGATTTCTTTCAGCCTTTGAGGAGGAGACATTGTGCAAACTGAGCACCATAATTTCACTCGTGCCAAATCAAACCTGCAGCCTGTAGGCAGCCAGAGATTGGGTTTCTGAAGTGCTGGGGTTTTAGAAATGCCAGCTGGAGTGGTAAATATTCACAGGCATCTCCCCTGGGTTTCCGCTCAGAGACCAGAATCCTAAACAGTCCCCTCTATTGGGGTTTCTCCTAGTGAGGTCCTGGGACTACTTGGACCCAAACCATCTGCAGGGCTTGTTTCCAAAGCAGACGCTGAGGCACTCCCAGGGCTGAGGTTTGCTGTGTTGTCGGGTCTCCTGTAACCCCACTTGGTGTAATGTAGGTATCCCTTCTCTTACACACATTCCATGTGGTGAGATAGGTCCCGTGGGGTCGGCAGGGAAAATCAACGAACTCTTAATTAGGCCTTGTTTACCTGCAATTGTGAGTGATACCTGTTATTATTTACTAATAAAGTCTTTTACGTAAGGACGGGGTTTATACTTTTCCTGTGCCTGCCTCCATGGGGCATATGAAGGGGCTGAATAATTGATCATTGTGTTTAGTGGAGAAGAGAACTGGTCAGCGTTTGGATCCTTGTGCCCAAGGTGTGAGATCATTTTTAAGCTACAGATGCCTTCTAGAAGGCTGTAAGCAGAATTCCATCAGATTTCACTGATGCCTCCCCTCTGTACATAGCATCGGTGTCTGCACAGGGGTCTTAGCATCTACTAAGACCTGATGCCCAGATTCCTGCTTTTTTGGTGGGTGGGGTGTGTGTGTGTGCATGTGCACATGCGTGCCAGCGTATAGATGTGTGTTTGACATATTAATGTCTTACATTTTCGCTCTCACATCCAATTTGCTGAAATCACCCTTCTCAACAGCCTTGCCCAAGACCCCTCTTCTTGCTCACCCCGTTTTGTGTTTTAGTCCATGAGAGGCATACTAAGCTTAGCAAAGCCATTTGGACCCCTATTGGGTTACAGGGCATCATTTTACCTGGATTTGCACCGTCTGTTGCTATTGGCCTTTTGGCAGCAGGAGGAGTCAGATTACAGCAGGAGAGATCAGGCAGATTAGCACGGAGAGGCTGCAGCGACCAGTTGATAATTACCTGGGGGTCATGTCTCAAAATAGACGGCCCCTCTTTCTGGCCTCAGAGAGAGGAAAGACTGCCATTTCTCTGTCCAGCTGGCCCCTTACATTCTCTCTCCGTGATCTTACTCCTGTTTTTTTTTTAATTAAAGTATAATTTACATACAATAGAATTCACCCTTTCTGGTGTACAGTTTTGTGGGTTTGATAGAGGCATAAAGATGTGTAACCACCAACATAATCGAGATAAGCAGCATTTCACCATCACCCTGAAAGATTTCTTCCCGCTGCCCCTTTTAGGCAGCCTCTCTCCTTGCCCCCTGGCAACCACCGATCTCTTTTCAGTCTCTACAGTTTTGCGTTTTCCAGAATGCCATATAAATGGAGTCCTACAGTTCACAGCCTTTTGCGTGTGGCTTCTTTCACTCAGCATAGTTGTATGATGTTGTATGTTATCACTAGATTGTTCCATTTTATATGTACTCATTTTAGATGAGTAGAATTTAAACATTCCTGCATAGATTTGTGTGTGTGTGTGTGTGTGTGTGTGTGTATGTGAAATGAAAATGAAACTTTTCATTTCATTTGGGCAAATACTTAGGAGTGAGGTTGCTGGTCATATGGCAAGTGTATGTTAAACTTTATCAGAAATTGCGAAACTGTTTTCCAAAGCAGCTACCGTTTTTCATTTACTAGCGAAGTGTGAAAGTTCCAGTTGCTCCACATCCTTACCAGTATACGTACGGGCAATTCTTTTTCCTTTTCGTTTAACATTTTATTTTAGCCATTCTAATAGTGTTTAGTAGTATCTCATTGTTTTTTTTAAATTTTGCATTTCCCTAGTGGCTAATGACTTTGAGCATCTTTCTATGTGCTTACCATGCATGTTTCCCCGAAAATAAGACCTAGCCGGACCATCAGCTCTAATGTGTCTTTTGGAGCAAAAATTAATATAAGACCCGATTAAGACCGGGTATAATATAATATAATGTAATGTAATATAATACTATGTATAATATACTAGGTATAATATAATATAATGATATGATATGATATAATACAGGGTCTTATATTAATTTTTGCTCCAAAAGATGCATTATAGCTGATGGTCCAGTTAGGTCTTATTTTCGGGGAAACACAGTATTTGTCATTCTTACGATATATCTTCTTTGGTGAGTTGTCTATTCAAATCTTTTGCTTTTTATTTATTTTTTATATTTTTATTGGGGAGGGGGAACAGGACTTTATTGGGGAACAGTGAGTACCTTCCAGGACTTTTTCCCAAGTCAAGTTGTTGTCCCTTCAATCTTAGTTGTGGAGGGCGCAGCTCAGCTCCATGTCTAGTTGTCATTGCTAGTTGCACGGGGCTCAGCCCACCATCCGGGAGCTCAGCGGCAGCTCAGCTCAAGGTGCCGTGTTCAATCGTAGTTGCAGGGGGCAGAGCCCACCATCCCTTGAGGAAGTCGAGGAATTGAACTGGCAACCTTGTGGTTGATAGCCCACTGGCCCATGTGGGAATCGAACTGGCAGCCTTCGGAGTTAGGAACATGGAGCTCTAACCGCCTGAGCCACCGGGCCGGCCCCAAATCTTTTGCTTTATAAAAAAGTAGATTGTTTTCTTATTGTTGACTTTTGAAAGTGTTTATGAATTTTGAGTACAAGTCTTTTTTTATCAGATATGTGATTTATAAACAATTTCTTCCATTTTGCGGCTTGTCTTTTCATTATCTTAACAGTGTCTTTTGAAGGCAAATGTTCTTAATTTTGATAAAGTCTAATTTATCAACTTATAATTTATATCTCTTCTTTTATGGATCATGATTTTACTGTTATATGTAAGAAATTTTTGCCTACCACAAAATTCCTATGTTTTCTTCTGGAAGTTTAATAGTTTTAGGTTTTGCATTTAGGCCTATGAATCATTCTGAGTAAACTTTTGTATACATTGTGAGGTTTGAGTTAACCATATGGATACCCAATAGTTCTGGCACCATTTGTTGAAAAGATTATCCTTTTTTCATTTATTTGCCTTTACATATTTGTCAAAAATAAAGGTGTGAGATGGACACCTGAACAATATTGAGTTTTCCAATACATGAACATGGTTTATTTCTCCATTTATTTAGGTATTTTTTATTACTTTCATTAGTATTTTATAGTTTCACTGCACGGGTATGTACATATTTTGTTAGTGAACAGGAATGCACATATTTTGTTAAGAGTTATATATAAATACCTCACAGTTTTGGCTATAGTTAAATGGTACTTTAAAAAATTTCACTTGTGATTGTTCATTGCTTACATATAGAAATACAGTTGCTTTTTGTATATTGACCATGTATCCTGTGATCTTGTATGCTTGTATTTCTAAACTTGCTTATTAATTTTGGTAGCTGTTTTGTGGATTCTTTAGGATTTTTTACACATACAGTCATGTCATCTGAAATATAGACAGTTTTATTTCTTGCTTTCCAATCTGTATGCCTTTTATTTCTTTCTCTTGTCTTATTGCATACTCTAGGACCTCCAGTACAATGTTGAACACGAGTGATAAGAGGGGAAAACCTTGCTTTGTTCCTGGTCCTTAGGGGAAAACATTCAGTCTTTCACCATTAAGTATAGTGTTGTAGATTTTTCATATATGCCATTGATCAGATCGAGGAGTTTCCCTTCCATTCATTCCTAATTAGTTAAGCGTCCTTTTTCAATCTTGCATAAATGTTCAATTTTGTCATATACTTTTCTAGTAACCATCGAAATAACCGTACAGCTTTTCTATTTAGTCTGTTAGTACAGTGAATTACATTGATTGATTTTCCAAGTTGAGCCAGCCTTCCATTCCTGGGATAAACCCCACTTGGCCATGTTGGCTAAAGAAAGCTCCTCATCTTCTTCTTCCCAGTTTCTCCTATCTCACTCCTGTTTTTATCATCTGCCACCTTCTTCTCCCATTTCAATAGGTATCTCCTAACTAGAATGTTCTTCAGAATTCTCTGTAGCCTGCGCCTTCGGCCTTCACCTTCTCATCTCATTCTCTCTCCTTATCCCTCTTCTCAGTGGTCCCCAGTGACTTCCAGAGATGTTCTCAGGGTCTCCTTTCATAGTCCCTGCAGTGGTTGATACTACAGACCATATGGTCATTTTTTTCCCCCGGACCTTCTCTTCCCTGGTGTGAGGGCCTCTTCCTTCTGCATCAGCTCTGCCTTGCCTGTCCCCCCAGCCTCATTAGGTCTCTGGTCTCTCATGCTTTGGTCTTCTGTGGCAGCCTCCTGACCCATCTCCTACCCCTACACTACTCTCGCCCATGACTAATCTTCCTGAAGCTGTGTGCTCCTCATGCTGTTCTTTGGTGCAACAATCCTTTGTGTAAGGATTGGTTCAGGACTTCTCAGCCTGACTCTCAGATGCCTCTTCAGTCTGGCTCCAGCCTGCCTTTCCAGATCCATTTTCTCTCTGTGGACTTCCCCTCAGAATCAGAGAGCCTGGGTTATTTATACAAGGACCCCGAGTACCTAATAAGCCTGAGCCTCCTGGATGTCTGTCCAGGGAGGCCCTTCCCCATGCCTGGCAGCCTCACCAAACAGGCCCCTCTCCCAGGCCCAGCCCTCCCAGGCCTGCCCAGAAGTCTCCTCTCAATGCCCCACACTCCCCACTCTCCTTCTTGCTTGGTGTGTGTCAGTTTCTGCTTCCTCTGGCCAGTTCTCCGTCAACCTTGACTACTTATCTCCTCAATTAGATTGTTAGCTTCTGTACAGTAGGGGGTCATCTTTCCTTGTGAAAAATAGGTTGGGTTTTTCTCTGCCATATGTTTACACACAAAGTGACAATGGTAGGATTCTGGGGTAGATGGGGGTGGGGAAGGGATGGTGGGAGCTGTGAGTCATCAGCAGAGTTGCTGGAGCTGGTACTGAGTTTGCCCCTTCCCTGAAGGCACGTCCAGGAGATGGCCTTCAGCCGGAAAACCAGAATTTTCATTGTGTCGCCGAGGAGAGAGCAAGGCTTTGAAATGGGAAAGAGAAAGTCTCTGTTCATGGATTGGGGCAGACGCGGGATAGGCTGTCTCCCAGGAAAGATGGCATCACATCCAGCATGGAGCCCACATGGCCTCCAGACCTAGCCTGGCTGGGGACCCAGTGTGGTCAGGACCAGCTCAGAGCTGGGGTCAGGGAAAGTCTGCAGGTAGCACAGATGTGAGTCCAGGGAGGACTTCTAGGTCTTAAAGACAAAGAGGGCCCTGGAGAAAGAATGTGGGAGCTGTCTGCTGGATCACTGCCAGGCCGCTGACATCACCAAGGAAGGCTTTTGGGATCCAAATGTACAAGGGGACTAGGGACCAATGCACGGCTCTTGAAGACCAGAGGAGCCATAGTGGAAGGCGCAGGGGCCGGCCTGGACCTTCTGTAGCTGGGGTGAAGAATTCGGTTTTTAGAGGGAGTGATTGAGGCCTAGAAGCCTGAGCATGCTTGTGGCTTCTGTCCTGTGTGGCCTGAGATGAGGACCAGGATCAGTTTACCCAGATACCCCAGGAGCTGTACCTGCCAAGAGAAATTTGGGCTAAACAGTACTTTTGTCAGTATATGAAATGTGCGGTAGAAACTTGCTTTTGTGAGTTGTGTTGTGTTTTGTTTTCCCTTCGCTTTTCAGTAAATATTCCTTTCAAAAGAATTCCAACCGTGTCTCTGCGGCCTGAGGGACAGTGGTATTTTTCCAGGTGCCCATCCTGGTCAGTGGAGAAGGGCACCAGTGAGGAGCAGGGGGTGACGGTGGACGCTCGCCAGCTGGTGTGGTGAGGTTGTCGGGGGTCTTGGTGCTGATTCAGAGAAGGAGAAGAGAAGGTGCAGAGAAGGTGCTGGAAGCCTAGGAAGAGGAGATGAGACCCGTTGTGGACACTGATGGCTACTGGACAGGGCCCTTCTCCTTCTCTCCTTCCCTAGGGGACTTAGCACAGTGCTGGGGATCTCATCGTTAGCCAGCCAGTCTGTGTTTCATGGCAGCAGATCCCTGGGGAATAATAAGCTAAGGCTTCTCTGCAAGGGCAGCCCTCTGTCCTGTGCTAGACTCTATTACACGTTCATCACATGAAGTCCTGTCCCCCTGATGCAGCCTTCTGTGCAGTGCTCCTGCCACCCCAGCAGTTACTCAGGGGGTCACAGCGTCAGCAATCCACCGAATCTTTTCATCTTTAGTACTATGGACGCATTCAATGTGATTATTCAGTGACCTGGTGTCCACAGAGTCATACCCTGTCACAGGCCATCCAAGCTTTTGTCTTTGAGGACGTCAGAGAGTCCGGCCAGTTCTGCTTGGCTGCTCCCAGCAGTCCTGGGCATTTGTTTGCTGGCAGCTCGGTGTGTGTTTGCTAAGATGGAGGCTGGGGGCTCCGAGCTTTGGGACTGGAGGGTCTGGGTGGGGACTGCAGTGACTGATGTCCTCATGTCTCCTCTGCAGCTTGTCTCCAATGTCCTCATTTTCTCCTGCACTAACATCGTGGGTGTCTGTACCCACTACCCAGCTGAGGTCTCCCAGAGACAGGCCTTCCAGGAGACCCGGGAGTGCATCCAGGCTCGACTTCACTCACAGCGGGAGAACCAGCAGCAGGTGAGTGACACCCTCCTGCCCCTGCGCAGCTGGCGGGGAGCAGGCCCAAGCCCTGCTTGTCCACCAGCTGTGCTCACTGCCGCCCAGCCCCACCTCGCTGGGGGCATGTTTCCCTCAGAGGGAGTCGGCATTCCTGGCTCCGTAGGAAAGCTCTCGGAGAGACTCTGGAAACAGAGTTCTGCCCCTGTCCTTGCCCACTGCCTCCTCCACCCAGTGTCCCCCTGTGGTTTTGCAAACAAGCCAAGCAGCCCAAGCCTGACAGCAAGGAGGGCCCGCTCCAACTCTCCCCAGGGGCTGATGAGTTGGATTCTGAGTGTCAGCATTTCCACTTGGGATTGGGGTGGGGGGAGGGAGGAGACCCAAGCTGTCAGCCCATGTGACACCCACACAAGACACTTCCTCTATGCTGAGTTCTGGGGTTTACTTGGTTCAGAGAAGGGAAGGCATCCCTGTCTCACCCTAAACCTCACCCTCATGGGACTCCTGGGTTGGGAGGCAGGCCGCTCAGGTGGGCCACAGACCAAGGGGCTTGTCTCAGTGAGCCCTGGGCAGAGGGACCTGCCTTTATGTGCTGCTTTGGGTAAGGGTGGAGTGGGGACTGAGGCTGCGTCAGGGTTCCTTTCCTGTCTGCCTGGCATCCTGGAAGCGTCCTGTTTGGGGTTTAGAAGCATTGTGGCCTCTTCTGTGTGTGAACCAGATAGAGGGCTGGGACTTCTGAGAGAGTATGGAGGGAGCTGCATAGCTTCCAGCCGGGGGCCTGGATGGGCCGTGCAACCCCAGGGGAGTGAGCAGGTCAGCAGAGTGACGGGGCCCCCCCTGGACCTAGTAGTCATGGCTCTAAGAGATGAGGTTGCTCCAGACCAGGTCCTCCCTCTCTTCTCAAGTTAGTGTTGCCCCACACATGAGTGGAATCCTACTCTGTGCCACATGCTTCGGCATGCCCGATGGCAGCTGTAAACGCGGAAGGTCTGCCTCTGAGCATGGGGCCAGGGGACACAAAGCCCGAGAGAGCAGTAGTCACCTGCACCCTCCTGGCTGGCATGAAGCGTGTGCTGTGGCCACCCTGAGTGCACAGCAGGGTGTACAATGTGACAGCGTCTCTGACTCTGTCCGGATGCATCCTAGGGGACTTACAGCGACATGAGCTGGTGACATCCAGAAGCTGAGCAAGGGGATGCAGCTCTGCAGTGTCTTTCCAGGCCTACCCCCATTCACCACCGGTCCCGCCTCCCTTCCAGCCTGCTACCGTGGCACCGTGTCTTTCCAGGTCCCCAGCTGATGCTGTCTAGTCAGAGACCTGGCTTGCCCCATGTACTCTTTTGGCCCTGCCTGGACTCCTGGTCCTGCCTCTTGAATGCAATCCATGCCTGGCAGTGTCCCTAAGTCCCCCCCAACCCCCTGCATCCCTGACTGTCTTCTTAACAAGCTTACCTCACCTCTGCACCCCACAAACCCCCTAAGCCCCTTCAGTCCTCAAAATTCCCCCCTCTCATCCCAGGCCCCAGCATCTCACCTGCGAGCAGGACACCTGGCTTCCCTTTCCGTGTTAGGAAGTGTCGCCTCTCACTTCTGCACCTTGTCCTTTCTCCAGTAAAATCAACATTTCACAACTCATCGTAGTTTATTTTCCCTGAGCCTGGCAAGGCCGGACATTCCAGCAAATCCATAGGGATTTCCCCAGCCACCCTCTGCCCCCTCCTCCTGACCCTCAGCTCCAGAAGTACTGATAAATGTGTTAGGTTGGTGCAGAGTAATTGCGGTTTAAAAGGTGAATAATTGCAAAAACTGCAAATTACTTTTGCATCAACCTAATAGAAAGGTCTCTCACGAATCTACACAATTTGTGGCACACTTTCTCCTAGTCATCCATTATTTTTATAGTGTTGTCCTTTAGTTTGTGATTCTATCACCAGTAACTATTTACTGAGAGTTTGGTAAATGTGACATGGGCTTCACTGATGCCGGGGAAAACTAGGCCAACCCGCAGAGACCATCATCCCTCACCCGCTGACGTCTGCAGCGTATGGCTGTCAGCTGTGGAGCTGAACAGGACACAGCGCCCATCCTCAGGGAGGTGTCTCGAGGGAGACACACTCAAGGGAGACCTGTTAACAGACCATTGAAATACAGAGTGATGGGGCTGTAAACGAAGGCCCAGGTGGGGAGGGGATGCTGACAGCCAGAGCCAGGCCCCTCTTCCTGGAAAGCCGTGACTCTGAAGGAGGATTAGGAGCAGTGTGCCAGTGTGGTCATTCTAGCTGGGGGGCTTATGTGCAAAGGCAAGAAAAAAGTGCCGGAAGCTTGGGGACACTTCCCGTGGTTCACTCTATCGGAAGCAAAGTGCAGATTTCAGTCCAGGGGCTTCTGGGAGGGGAGCACGGAGCGGTAGGCAGGAACCAGATTGTGGAAACCTCGAGGCCAGGCTGGGGCATGGATTGATCCTGCTCGCTTTGGGAGGCAAAGAGAGGTTTTTATGTGGGCCAGGCACGTGGCCAGGTATGTGTCTTAGGAACATCGCTCTCTGGCTTGTAATGGAGGACGGATCAAAGGCAGCAAGCTTGGAGACAGAGAACCCAGTGTGGAGGCCAGGTGGACCTGAAGGAGGCGTTGACCTGGGAGAGGCTGAGGCTGGGATGCCAGGGGTGCTGCAGAGGGAGAAGGATGGCAGCCAGGCCCGGGTCGGGGGGACCGTGCCAGGGAGCAGGCCCTGCACAGGCAGTGGGTGGGTGGAGTGAGGACGTTGGTTCACCGTGGAAAATGGGAAGAGTGGGCTCAGTGGGTCCAGAAGAATCCACATTTCATGTGGCTGGAGGGACCCAGGGAAGCTTTGGAGGTTTCGAGCAGGGGAGTGACATGAAAAAGGCCATGTACTGGAGAGACCGGGGCTGTGCAGGCCGTGAGGAAGGCTGAGGAGAGGCTATCTGGCCCGACGGCATGGCCCGAGTCCCACAGGCAGGTAAGAGCTGCATGGGTTCCGTGGAGGCAGGTGCAGAACACAAAGGACAGGTCCAGGAGCGGTGTCCGAATCCGCAGGACTCTTTCAGTGCTGGACAGGGCCTGCGGCTGTGGGATGAGACGTGAGTCTCAGAGGAAAGGTTCTGAGAACTTAAGAGTAGTTTACATGGGTAGAGGCTTGACCTTGGTGATCAGGAGAATGGGGGTGTCATGTCAAAGGCAGGGAACTTGAAAAGAAAAGCCACTGGGGAATGAAAACCAGGGAAGGTAAGTATGGTTTGGGGCATGGGGTCAAGGTGACCAGGCATCAGGCGGCAGCTGGAGACCCTGGCGCCCTGCTGACTGCAGAGGTGCTGGCAGAAACCTCACTCCTAGAGGACAGAGTGAGCAGAAACAGGACGGAGGTGGCGCTGCACTCTGTGTGGGGCCAGGAGGAGGGAGAGAGGGAGACGAGCCAAGAAAGAGGCAGGGACGGGAGAAGAGTCTTAGGGCCACTCCGGGGGTCGCCCAACATCCGCTGAAGCTGAGTGAAGGGCAGGATAACGAGGAGGGCTGGAGGCAGCCGAGATGAAAGGCTCCACATGAGAATTCCGAGAGCAAGCCTGGCATGGGTAGTGGGCTGCGGAGGTCACAGGTGGAGGCCACCCGGTCTGGAGCAGGCAGGCAGGGGGGAGCACGGGGCAAGGTCCAGACCCCACCACTGGCCGACATGACCCATCCCCTCCGCAGTGTGGCTCTGGTCCCGCTCCCTGCTTCTCTCTTACTTCCTCTTCAACAGATTTTAACGTCTCTGTTTCTCAGACTTGCGTGCTTTCCCTTTCTCCTGGGCCACTGTCCGCTATGTGGACATGGAGCCCCCATCACCGTCTCCTCCTTCTGCTGTCTATGAGCTTCTCTGAGCGCCCCGCTTCTCCCAAGCCTAGGCCAGGTGCCCTGCAGTGCCCGCACCCCCATGAGGCTGGGAGCTTTGTGCAGAAGGAACTTTGCCTGCTCCGTTCATGGTTATAATGCCCGGCTCCCCGCGTGATGCCTGGAACATGGCCGGTGCTCAGTAAATATTTGATGACTGATTGAATGGAGTTCGTTTAATGCTCTCAAGCACCCCATCCCATCCCTGTTGACAGACGAGGATCCTGGGGCCCAGAAGGCTTCAGTGATTCGTCCAAGGTCATACACATTCTTAGGTGACATGCAGCAGTCTAACTCGGGTTCTCAACGCTATACTTTCACCAGGAGTGCTTTGCCCCATGTGCACCAAGAATCAGGAGGTGTCCAGGGAGAGGGGGCCAGGTAGCCCTGGGGGCGTGACTCCAACCTATGCCTCCAACACACACACAGGTGTTAGCCTGACGAGTCTCAGGAGGGCCCAAGAGGTTTTCCAGGGCCCTGCAGGTGGAGGAGTGAACCTGGAGAGGACAGGGGACCACCAGGCAGGGGGCAGGAGCCGTGATGAAGGCATTTGCTTCCCTCCCCAGGAGCGGCTCCTGCTGTCTGTCCTTCCGCGTCATGTTGCCATGGAGATGAAAGCAGACATCAACGCCAAGCAGGAGGATATGATGTTCCACAAGATTTATATCCAGAAACATGACAACGTGAGGTAGGGGTGAGGTGGGGGGCACGGGGCGGGGGGCGTGATGGCATCGTGGGAGGGCTGAACCCTAAAGGAGACGACGTGCCCACGCCCTCCCTTTCGAGGGGGCACAGCCCAACTCAGTGGTGGCTTTGGCATGTGTGTTGTGTGGGGTACCTCTCCAGTCTGTTAAGTGAGCTGTTACGGGGTGGGGGTGTGAGGCTGCAGGGAGAGGACACAGAAGGAACGGGAGAAAGGAGAAAGGGACACCACCGGCTGTTGGGGCAACTCCTAACTTAACCAGGGAGACAGAAAGCACAGACGTGGGACCCAAATGTCTGCACCATCATCTCAATTTCCACCACCATCCAGTAGCTTCCAGGCCTGCTGAGACAATGCACGCCAGGCACTGTACCAGCATTTCCCACATCCTTGCTAATCCGCCTGGCAGCCCTGCGAGGTGCGGTTCCTTCTCAGCATCCCTGGTTTAGCGATCGAGCTCAGAATGGCTAAGACCCTGGGCCCAGGGTCACTCAGCCAGGAGTGGGAAAGCTGGGGTGCACCCAGGTCGGTCCAGCCCAGAGCCCACGCTCCTACCGGTGCATGCTTGCTGCTTCCCCAGACAGAAGCCACTGATGGCAGGGACGTGCAAACAGAGGTAGAGTGAAGAATCTGCTTATGACTTCCACGGGGACGTGCGGCGATACAATGGCCTTCATCCAGCACGGTCCGATAATCCTCCCGTATGCCCAGAAAAGCAGCTGCTGTGTTTGCCTTCGAGAGAGTTACTTGCTCCCTGCGCACGTTTTCCTAGGACTCACGAGTCCCCTGAGGCTGGTGGAGAGAGAGCCTTTTGGAGGCTGGGGCTGAATCGTCAATAAAGGGATTAAATGGAGTAATGTAAATTACGCGTCTACCCCCACACACACACACATGCACACACACGCACACACCAGTATACATCCATGCAAGGTGAGGCTGATGGCAGCGGGGGTGGGGGGGGCACTGTGTTTTCCTGCAGGGCAGGCGGAATTGCCCAGTTCCCACATACGCTCTAGAATGTAAGACTGTTGGTTCTGCCTGCATGTCATCTATCCATCTCTCAAAACAGACACTCAGCTTTTGGGAGAAAAAGGTACCTACATAGTTTTGTCCCCAGGTTTTGGGGTAATCCCAACCTCCTTGCAGCCCACGCACACTCCACTGAGACAGTGCAGCCAGCAGCAGCCTTGGTCGGTCAGGGAGAAAACTGCTGCTGGTGGGGTTTCCAACCCAGGCGGGATCCTGAGGGGGCTACAGGCTCAGCTGCCGGTGCTCAGAGAGGGAAATGTGTCCAAGCCTTGGGAGGGAGCTCTGACGGCTGGTTTCCTCATACCCACCTCTGTCCTCACATGGTGAATAATTGCTAACAACAATAGTTCATATTTGTCGAGAGCTTTCTGTAGGCCATGTACTGTTCTAAGTGCTTTCCTATATTCGCTTAGTCCCCACAATAAATATAAGAGGTTGGCACTATTATTATCTCCATTTTACCGGTAAGGAAACTAAGGCACAGAGATTAACTTGTGTCAAGATCCCATAGCTGGTTAAGTGGGAGAATTGCCTCCGGAAAACTTTTTGATGCCAGTTTTTACCTAGCCTGACTACTGGGCAGATGTTTTTTTATATGCCTTGGAGAAAGGAGTTCATTTGAGATGGTGTGGGTAAGAGGCTTGGGGAGTCCCTAGGCCAAGAGGAGTTTCAGAGGAGAGCGGGTTGGCTTCCAGCGCACGCGCGCGTGTGTTTGTGTGTGAAACTGAGGACACACCAGGGGCTTTTCTGTCTGATAGCAACCCCTAAAATCTGTAGTACTCCATCTTATGTATAGAAACAGCCTTTCCTATTAGAACAAATCCCGGATCCTAAGGTGCGTGTGGGAAGGAGTGACCTGCCAAGTGACCCCGACACACATGAAGCCTTGAGCTCCCCCCTTCTGGAATTTTCTCTCTTGGTCCTATCTTCACCACCTCACTGGCTCTGACGTTGTTCCAGGCAGAGCATGGACGAAGGTGCTTTCCTTGATGGCTCTTAGGATACAGCACTTTCAACAGATTTCACTAACTATAAAAGTGGAATACAAAGGAGATTGAGAAGATTCAGTGCTCAGAAACAGTCTGTCATGCAAAGCACAGGTTCTCAGCCTGGTGTGGCTGACACATCGGCACATCTGGCCACCGCTGCCCCTCTGCCCAGTCCCTGGCCCTCTCACCTCCTCTGCTCTGCCCCACGACACGCATCGTCTTTCTTCCCATCCCACAGTTGTTGGCTCTTGGGCCCCAGACCTCCTTCAAGGGTGTTTGGTCAGAGGCCCTACTCAGGCCTCCTCCACCACCACAAGGAATGGCCCACGCTCCTGGTGACACCCCCCTCACCCTTCCACTCCCACAGACGCTGTGACTTTGGGTCGATAAAAAAAACAGTGTCCTAATTACAGAGTGGCTCGAGCATCCACATGGCGAGAAGCAGACCCCAGCCGAGTGGAGGTATTCCGGTTCTAGGACGTTCTCAGGATCAATGACAGCAATCAGGAAAGAGATGAAAGGAGAGAGAAACCAAGATGCCATCATTTTCATGGGGGCCAGACATAATTCTGACTCTGAAATTGCCAGGCTAACGGTGGCTGCTACACATCAGAGGCCAGCCACAAGCAATCATATGCAAATATCCTGCGGGGCCCCTTTCGCTGTTGCATTAGGAGCACGGGATGCAGCTTTTGATAGAAACACATTGCTTGCTCTTGTCTCTGTTTTTGGGTTGAACCTTTGGCTTGCGTTAGGGGTTGAGTAGTAGGTGGACGGGTGCCATCATAGTGTAGAAACGCACTTTGGGGCTGGGATCGTGATACAGCGATTAGGCCTAGGGTGCGGGGTCAGGCTGCCCTGCATAGAGTCCCAGCATTTCCTGGCTCTGTGGCCGGGGCAAGTCATAGGCATTGAGCCACTCTGGACCTCAGTTTCCTCATCTATATAATAGGATGGGAAGAGTACCTACTTATTAGGGTTGTGAAGAATCAATGAAATAGTGCGAGGAAGCGCTTGGTATGATACCTGGCATGAAGCAAGTGTTCAGTAGCTGGGAACAGCTATTACTGTTGTTACTGTGATTATTATGACGATTATCACACTCCTATCAGCAAAGAAAGGCCTGGGGATTCTCTGTGTGGAGAGTGGAAGGGTGATGAGTCACATCCATCAATTCCCTGTGGAACTATAATATTTAGAGGGTGATGACATGTGTTCTCTAGCCCCACCAAGAGCAAGGCCACAGGAAAAATAAATCAGCTCTGCGGTGGGACAGATTGGACCTGGATCTACGGAAGGGGAAGAGACGAATGGGTGGGGGGGAGTTTGGCCTGGGCAGGGAAGGGTGACAGGCGCTCCCATTCTCTGTGGCCTCATTCTCCCCTGGCCCCAAGGAGAATGGTTCTGCGGCAGACAGTTCCTGGGGCTTTCGGGAGCCTGTCGGACGCCGTGGTGCTGAGCCACCACTGGCCGTGGGTTGAGGCAGCCAGAGGCCAAGGAACCCTGGGAGTCTTCTAGATGCCTCTCCTGTCTGACAGATGGAGATGTTTCAGCTCCTCTGGCTGGATAGGTCAGCCTGGGGCTGGGGCCCGTTGCTCGGATGTCAGACCTGTGACTTGAGAACTCCCCTGCCTATCCCCACCCTGTCCCCAGTTACCTGCCCCTCCTGTAGCCAGCAGTACCAGGGTCGGAGGTGGGCTGTGCTCTCTCCATTCCTGGGACAAGGGCCCCTAGCACATACCCGCACAGGCTGCTCTGGGCTGGGGTCTCCCAGTGCTCTGCCTTGACGGGAGGGAGGTCAGGATTGGAGGAAGGGGCCAGCCAGAGAAGCGCCACACCAGGGGAGGCACGTCTCTCTCGGTCACAGTCAAGGTAAAGATGCAGCCAGAACCCAGGTGCTGCCCGGGAAACCTTGCCATGAGGTCGCCATCGTGGAGCAAGATGAGTGTGCTGAGCAGACTGGCTTGCACCCCACGCTGCCACTTCGTACCTGTGGGAACTGGAGCAAGTCACCTAATGTGACTCTCAGTTTCCTCACCTGTAATAGGGAATGGTGACATCCATTCACCTCTCTGTTCAGCGGACGTTTTCCCTCTGCCTCCATAGGTGGGGACCTCCAGCCGAGCTCACAGACATTTAGCTAGAGGCAGGGATCATGATGGAATAAAGGGGGACACTGTCCCTGATATTGGGAAGCTCACCTTTTGTTTGCAAAGACACACACTAAATAATGGATTAATTAGTGAATTAGGAATGTATCACATGAGGAGGGGGTAGGACTGTATTCTCCATGGGTATAGATGTTACACAACTTACTGCTCGTTTATTCTGTTACAATTGTGATTAAAGCCACAAAGGAGCAGGCCTTATAATGGGGGACTGGGGGCTCCTTGCAGGGGTGCTGGGAGGAAAGATGAGGTAGAGTATGTAAGGCCCTGGCCCAGGAGGTGGCTGCAGACTGTTTGCCCTGGAGAGGTGGAGCAGGCCACCAGGCAAGCATCAAGGTGAGGTAACCCAATACCCCAAAGGTTTCAGGGGGCAGGGAAGACCTGAGAGGGTACTGAAGAATCTCCACTTCCACTAAGGGTCACTATTGAATGAGGATGGCCCCACACCTAATTGGGCTGTCCCCACTCTGGACCCCTTAAGGTTTTAAAGCTGGTAGGTGGTGTGGAAGGCCACAGATCATTCCAAAGACAGCTCTTCGTCCAGGGAGTGCTGGTCCTCTGCTGAAGAAACACGTTCCTTATAGGGCTGTGTGTGGACCATGGGAGGGGTTCAAGATGGAGTGTGGGGGGGTCTTGACTCACTGACTGGAATCAGCCTCATTCTCAGGGACCCAGGAGCCCTGTGGGACTGGCAGAGTGTCTGCTGCCCCAGGTGTGAAAATGAGGTAACACCTGTCCCTACACTCTGGGATGTAGCAAGATCTAGGGAGGGCTGCCCTGCCTTCACTCCTTCCCCCGCCCTTCCTTTCTCTCCCCAGTGTCTCCCAAACCTCCCCCTTTTAAGGTTATCATCTGCTCTCCCGTCTCCTTCAAGGACTTGGCTGTGTCCCCAGGTCGCTCCGGCGTCTGGCTCAGCTACCGCCTGGTTGTGAGTTATAATGACCTCGTGATAATGTCCGCGATGCTCAGATACCCGTGAGTGGATTGTGCCCCCTGTGGGCAGAGAGGGAAAAGGTTTACTTCCAGTCAGGTCCCCAGCCAGCTGACCATAAACACCCAGCATTTCTGTCTCCAACCTGATACTAAGAAAAGTATTCTGAACTCCACAGTCATACCAATTATAGACATAAGTGGTCTTTATATTATCATCTCATTCATTCCACAGACATTGGTTGAGCTGCTGCTGTGCACCAGACATGACTAGGAGTACATGGAAGGGATACCGCGCCTGCCCCGTCGGGGGTCCCCAGCCCTCACCAGTGAGGTGGGGCTGCGCGGGGTGTTTTGGGGACAGCGGTCTGAACACCCAGTGGCCCCACTGGGGGAGCTACTGGGGTGGGCTCTTCTCTTTCTAATTAATGAATTACTTACTTAATTATTTTAGCTGTCATAAATATACAAAGCAGAAACTTTACCATTTTAACCATTTTTAAGTGTACAGGTCAGTGGCATTAAGTATGTCCACATTGTGCAACCATCACCACCACTCATCCCCAGGAAGCCTTTCATCTTTCTTCGCAGCTGAAACCTTGTACCCATTACATGTTTACTCCCCATTCCTCCACGCCGCCCCGTCTCTGGCAACCACCATGGTATTATACTTTTTGTCTATGCATTTGACTGCTGTAGTCACCTCACAGAGATAGAAGCGTACGGTATCTGTCCTTTTATGTCTGGCTTTTTTCACTTCACATAATGTCTGCAAAGTTCATCCATGTGGTAACGTGTGTCAGATATTACTTTAAGCCTGAATAATATTCCACTATGTGTAAATGCATTTTGTTTATCCTTGCATTCGTGGATGGACACATGGGTCGCTTCTTTTATCTTTTGACTTTTGTGAATAATGCTCTGTGAACAGGGGTACACAATTATCTCTCCAAATTCCTGTTTTTAGTTCTTTTAGGTATATACCTCGAAGGCAAATTGCCGTGTCATGTGGTAATTCTATTTTTAATTTTTTAAGGAGCCCCATACTGTTTTTCTTAGTGGTTCACCGTTTTACCTTTCCATCAGCTGTGCACAAGGGATCCAATTTCTTCACAACCTTGCCTGGGCTTGAATCTTGTCAACAAACCTGACTTTCTCCTTGGGCATAGAATGGGGATTGTGGGAAACGGAGCCAGTAGCCAGTAAGGACTTACTATTTTTGCTGTGTGGACTCAAAATGGGGGGCTCTGTGAGAGAGAGGAAGAGAGAGAAGTCAGGGCAAAGAGACACCGACCCATTAAATATGTCAGGCTTTGGCTTTGAAACAACTGGAATCAGTTGTGCTTTGTGATTCTGATTCTAATAAGAATTCAGTCATAAGAAGGATTCTTCTGGGCAGGATAAGTCAAAGAAAACATCATGAATTTGGAAGGGTTAGAATCAGGTCCTAAAAGAAGAATGTGATTTGTTATCGACCTTTTAAAAGTAAACATTTTTATTATGCAAAGGATGCATGTGCTTTGTAGAAAAATTGGAAAATAAGAGCAGTATGGAGAAGAAAATAAAAAGCGCCATATTCTCATCCCCGAGAGATCACTGACAACTGCTCAGTCTTGGCGCAGTTCCCTTCTCCCTTATCGTGCTTCTCCTTGGAGAGGCATTTCCCCAGCTCTTCGAAGACTCTGTGAGCAGTCTGTATAGGTATTGTGGGCTGGTACACTGCGTGGTGGGAGTAGGATTTGGTGGCACAAACAAGATCAAGGGATTGGAATGGAAGGGGGTCTGCAGGGGCCTCTGAGACTGACAGTATGGATTCCAGGACATATACTGACCCCAGACCCACTGGACTCGGTCCTGACGATCAAGCCAGTTGCAGGGTTCCTCCACTTTCTGAAGGAGCGTGTCCCATCTGTGAGAGTGGAGAGGGCATGGCTGTATCAGGGCAGTTGCTCCCTGTTTGTGGAATCTGCAGACGTCAGTGTGTTCAGCATCTTCTCATTGGCTTTCCTCCTTGGCCTCTCCCAGCCTATGCCCTCGATTGGGTCTCTGGCTGCTTCTAGTTCATATGCTTCGCTCTAATCATTTTTCCATCACCCCTGGAAAGCACTCAGTAGTGTGGTGTCCGTTCTCAGCCAGGTGTTGATAAGACCATACCTCACTGTGCTACTTGTCTAGTGCATGTGACTCATCGCTCCTCCTTTACCTTACAAGGGGCGTGGCCTCAAGAGGCTCCCCAGGTTGTATGGCTTAGAGCAGATTGAGAACACGCTGCAGGGGGCAGCCCTCTTGGTCAAGAAGAGAAGGCTGGCCTGTGGCTGGGCCTCCCCAGGCTTCACACTGGGCGCCTGAAGGGCGCTTCCTGCCCTATTTCCATAAGACCTTCATCTCACACTGGGCCCAGCATCCTGGGAGTTGTGCTGAGACTTTGCCAAACCCCTACCCCAGGCCCCTGCTCTTCCTCGGCCTTCCTCAACCGATGGTTTGCCTCTTGGCATTTCTTGAGTTCCCTCTGTGCAATGCTGAGGAATGCTGGCGATCAGAAGAGCAGGTCCTCAGTACTGCCACTTGCGGAGACCACTAGACAAACTCAGCTCCAGGTGTTTGGAGATGCTACCAGGGGTGGCTTCCGCACAAGAACAGGGTCAGCAAGTCACAGGGCGTGTTGGCGGCAAGAGGGAGCAGCAGTGAGGAAATGCGCTTGACTGAAAACGCATGTGGTAAAGCTGAGCTGAAGCTGGGACAGATAGCTGAAGGGCCTGTTGTGGTAATTGGGATGAAGTGCCTGCCCACCCGTGCCTCTGGAGTAGAATGCGGGCAACCGTGAGTGACGGATGGCAGGCGATTAGGGAGGAGCACACAACCAGAGTGGGCCTGCCCAGCTTCTGTGCGCCTGCCGTGAGAGCCTGGTCGGATTGCCAACACGCGCTCTCAAGTGGGAGCTAATCGATGAATTAGCGCCTTACTGCATGTCTGGGCCCAGCGCTGGTTGTAAAATGGTCTTCAGAATTACTAAGGAGCAGGTCAGGAATTGTTGGCCAGCAGAACAGACAGTCTGCCTTTGGGTAAACCTCATAAAACAAGAGACTCCCGAAGTGACAGTCACTAAGCAGAATCCTCCCACGGGGCAGCAGGGAAGTGTGACTCTGCCTCTGAAGGGAGGTGGGGGAATGTGGAGGTGGCAGTGTTTCCATAAATGTGTAGGAGAGGCTGCAGGGGTTCAGCACTGGGACCTCTGTGCAAGTTAGAAGCCCTGCTTTGAGCTACCTCCTCCCCGTCTGTCTGGCTGCTGTGTCGCACTCCCTGAAGGAAGGGAGCCATAGCAACCTGCCCCTCCCTGATTCTTCAACAGCTATTGAGGCCCTTGGAGGGGGCCATGGAAGAGTAGATCCAGGAGATTGGAGGAAGCATCAGGCTTTCAAAGCCACCCGGAGGCTCTCACACGCTGATGTTATTTCCAGAATCTCCTGGCGCACAACCAGGAAGCAGTTTGTGGCCTCTGTCACCATTCCACCATTTGTTCCGCGAACATTGCTGGAGTGTCTGCTGGGTGCCAGGTTATGGGCTCCTCAGGCTCGTGTCTCAAGTGCCATGCTTGGGACCCCAAGAAGTCCAGTGGGGTAGAAGCAAGAGTGACTGGAGTTATTAGGCCTGCCTCTTACTTGCTTTGAAACTATAAATATTGTCTTCCATTCAGCAAATATTTATTAGGCACGTGTGTGGGTTGAACTGTGTCCCCCTAAAAGATATGTTGAGGTCCTAACCCTTGGTAGCTGTGAATCTGACCTTATTTGGAAATAGGGTCTTTGCAGATGAAATCAAGTTAAGATGAAGTCATGCTAGAGTAGGGTGGGCCCCTAATCCAGTATGACTGGTGTCCTGATAAAAGGAAAATGCCCTGTGAAGACAGAGACACACAGGGAGAACGCCTTGTGAGGACAGAGGCAGTGATTGGAGTGACGCAGCCGCAAGCCAACGACTGCCAGGCACCACCAGAAAGAGGCAAGGAGGGACTCTGCCCAGAGCCTCAGAGGGAACACGGCCCTGCTGACACCTTGATTTCCAACTTCCAGCCTCCAGAACTGGGGGAGAGTAAATTTCAGTTGTGTTAAGCCACCCAGTTTGTGATGCTTTGTTACAGTAGCCCTAGGAAACTAATATAGGCACCTCCTAGTCACTGGCTATTGTGCTAGGTGTGTATGTAGTGCGATGACAGTGAGAGCAGAAGGGAAAGGTAGACATTATCTGTCCTCATTCAGTCATTCACTTACACATTTTATTGATGGTTTATTCTGTGTGCCAGACGTTGTGCTGGGGCTCAGACACAGCAGTGAGTGAAATCCCCCACCCCCCACCAAGGAGTTTATATTCTAATGGGGAGAAACAGACAGGAGCATAATGATAAATCCCAACAACAGTAAATAAATAGCATATTAAATGGTGAAAAGTACAAGGGAGAAAAATCCAGCAGGGAAGGGAGAGAGAGAGACATGTGGAAAGGGTTGCAGGCTTAAATAAGGTGGTGGAAGCCTCCTTGAGAAGGTGACACTTGAACTAGCAGTGGTTCTCAATCCTAGCTGTATATTAAAATCACCAGAGAAGCTTAAAATAAAACAGAACAAAAACACTCAATAGCAGAACCCCGCCCCAGGTCAATTAAGTCTGAATCTCAGGGTGGGGCTCTGGAACCTCTCCTTAGGAAAGCTCCTGGATGATTCTAAGGGCACCAGGTCTAAGAAGCACTGGTCTAGCAGGATGACAACTGCAGTGGAGAAAAGTGCTCCCCGTGGCCCAGCGAGGTCACCTGTAGAGAAGAATGGTCCAGGCCTGCCCATGTCCATACATGGCAGGCAGACGCCTGTGCCCCGAGTGGCTAGGTGAGCTCAGCAGGAATGGGGGTCATAGCTCAGTGAGGCGGGGCCCCTTGAGCCTCCAGTCCTCACACATCTGCCTCACGCTTCCCGGAGGGAGCGGCCCATTCTCTTTCTTCTTTCCTCTGATCCTTGGTACCGTGGGTCACCTTGTCCAATCGCAGTCCTGCCTCTACCAAGTTTGAGGACATTTTTCCTTCCCCCCACCCCCCAAAGCCAGACTTCTGCTGTGTAGGCTTGGACCCAGGGTGGGACAGCTGCTGGGCCTGGTGTTGCCGGCTTTGCATTTGAAACACTGAAGTCAGCCCCGGGGACTCTCCCTGATCATGCTCCCTGACTCTGGAGCCGCCGATCTTGACCTCAACTTGCCTTTGCTTGGATTTCCTGAGAGTTGAAGAATTTCCAGAATAACTATGTAATGGTGCTTATCATAGACCCAGAGAAACCTTTTCTTTCTTCCTGAGTGGAGTGGGGCAGCTACCTGAGATACTGAGTCAGGGAAGAGGCAGGTAGTCCAGGATGAGGGTCTGCACATACTTAGTTAGGAAGCCGGGAGCAGCACCTGCAGCCTGGCAGCTTCCCTTCACCTGCTCCTCTCTCACCTGGCATGCTGCATGCCCAGAGACTCCCCCGGGCAGGCGCTGAGCCTGTCTGCGAGCCTGTCAGACACCAGGCATCAAAGCGACTCCCGGCTCCCTTTCATCCTTGGAGCATGCTGCCCCGTGGCTGTCCACTCCGGGAATCTGATGTCCTGTGTCCTGAAGGGACAGTGTCTCCCTTCTCTGCTCCCCGTCCTCCTCCTCCTCCTCCTCCTCCTCTTTTCTCTTTTCCCTCATTTGTCTCGTCTCTCGTCACTTCTCCCACTGTCTTTGGCTTCTGTCCTGCAGTTGTCTGTACTGATCCAGGCTGGGATCAGAGTGGCTGGCGGTGCTGGATGCCAGGAAATAACCCTGGGCTGGGGACCTGGGAGTTGCCCTCTTGTACTCTCCCTGGGAGGTGACACCGACTGGCTGAAGCCCCAAGATGCAGGCCCGGGTGGCCCAGCCTGTTTCCACTTCTCCTCACGTGAGCTGGCAAGCAGCTGCTGAGTGTATCTCATCTTGACGGAGTCCTGAACTCGCCCCCCTACAGCAGCCCACACGTGCCTCCCTCTGCCTCACGTACAGTGTCGGGCTCTCAGATTATGCGTCTATTCACTTAAGACGGCTGTGGGGCCAACAGACAAATAATACTATGTATTGGTTCCATTCCTGGATGTGGAGCCACGTGTCCTGTGTGGCCTTGGGCAGGCGACTCAACCACTGCACCTCTCTACCTCTCTGTGCCTCAGTTTTTCACCTGTAAAAGGAAGATACTAACCTCAGGGTGATTGTGAGGCTTAAAAGAGTTAAAGTGCTTGGAACACTGTCCAGCTGTTTGAAAATGTAGGTTTTATAATTATCCAGGTATGGTGAGGCCAGGAGCTGATTACCACGAAAAGATAGTTTGTTTCTCACCGTTCCCAAGAGAGGAGGGCACCCCATGCCATGGGGGGCCATGCAGGGAAGCAGCAGGGTGCAGGCGGCCGTGAGGAGGGAATGTGGGCAAGAGCCTTTATTGTGGGAAGGAACCGGTGAGACAGGGTAAGCAGGCTTGGGAGTGACGTGTTTGAGTAATTTCAGGGGGCTGTGGGGTGTAGGGACTGTCCCAAGTTACCTGGCACCTGTCCCTGGGGTGATTAGGGCAGGGGGGCCGTGGCCCCACACATTAGAGCCTGATGGGGGCGGGTGGCTCTGGACCCTGAGGTGAGCTGTTGACTATCTCTAGGAACCTGCTAGCCTGGCAGGGACAGGCTCCGGAGTGAGTCAGGTCGCAGATGTCACACACCAGAACGAAAAGACACGCTGAATGCGCCAGCACACATTTCCAGAATACGATGACGAAATATGTGAAGTTTTACATTCCTGCTTTAAAAATGGAACTGTCAGTTCTGGAGCCTCAGGTGCCCTGTGACATAGGGGGAAGAGTGCAGGTCTTGAGGGGAGAGCCTGCCGTGCTGCTGTCTGCAGCTTCTTCCCGGAGGCACAGCCTCCTCATCTGTGAGATGAAGCCACCAAGCCCTCACTTCAGGGCCACCTGGAGGACTCAGTGAGGTGAGCCCCACACCAGGCCACCAGGAGCGTCCCAGTACATGAAAGTTACTACATGATTGTGTGCCTTTTAAGAAGAAAACTCCAGGGGCCCTTACACATTTTGGCCCTGGGTCCTCACCTCTGATAGTCTGTTATGAAAGAAAAGGAAGATGTTTTCAATCTGGGGCACACGAGCCTCAGAAACGGATAAAAGATCCACAGGGATGAGCTAGTGCATTTGACAGGCGTCCGGGGATGAGGCCAGAGGAGCTGGCGGGTACCAGCTGGGGGATCCCAGAGACACTTCCTGGCTGTGACTTCCTCTTGCTTCTCCCCGGGCTACTGACTCTGTCCCTCACTAGAGGACTCCCATGGGATGAGGGTCTTGGGGTCGGATTCCCTTGTGTAGGTGCTGGGAAGCAAGGCCTGTGTACAACTACCATTCAGGTCTGAAATACCTTCCAGAGCAGACGAATCAGAGACCCCCTGTTCCCAGGCCCAACTACTTTGAAGGGGAAGCTCAGGGCTCAAACGGGTCGGCCCGAGAGGTAACTAAAAGTTGGGGGATCTGGCCCTGTCTATGGGAACCTCAGGCAGGCGCACCCTCCCAGGCCCCCTTTTCCTCCTGGGTAGCAGTTGGGGTACAGAAAGGAGGACTTGATCGGCGTTTCCTGGCCAGCAGGGAGAGGCCCGCATTCCTGGGTCTCTGGTGTCAGGGCCTCTCTGTCCCCTCCCCAGCAGCTGTGTGAGCACCCGCAGGACTCATGCTGGCCCACAGCCCTCCTGAGGCCGAGGGTGGGCCTGGCTGCATCGCCCTGACCATCCTCCCTCACGGGGGTCCTCCTCCACCTGTCTCTCCAGCATCCTGTTTGCTGACATCGAGGGCTTCACCAGCCTGGCATCCCAGTGCACTGCCCAGGAGCTGGTCATGACCCTCAACGAGCTCTTTGCCCGCTTCGACAAGCTGGCTGCGGTGAGTCACCCTGTCCACTGCCCTTGCGCCCCTGTGTGCCTGAGCCAGGCTGCCTGCGGGAGGGTGCTGCAGTCAAGACCCTGCTGATCCCAGGACAAGGGATGGGCACTGTGCCAGGGTGTGCCCTGCTGGGCAGAGCCTTCTGTAGGGAACTGGTGACTGGTGGGGGGGCTACACAGGCTGTGCTGTGTGTCCTCACGGCCTGCATCAACTGTGGCCACGCACTCAGTTGGAGATGCTTTCTTCGTATCATCAGTCACGAAGGAGCGAATGGGTGATAACGGTGGGAAGGCCTACAGGTAATACTGCCCAGGCGTTCGGTAGGGCAAACTAGATGCCATACAGCCACTTTCCTGATCGGGTTGGCCAGAGTGACCAGAGAATGAGTTGAATCCCAACTGGCCTGCAGGCAGCTGTGGGCCACCCCCCAGAGGCTTCCAGAGAGAGAGGACGCTTCTGTGTTCAGACAAAGTGGGCGTAGCACCCCAGGGCAGGGAGGCACGGAGGACATATTCATTCACTCCTTAGGTCCCTGTTTATACCGCCACCGTTCCCAGCTTTTGTGGCTTTGGGTGGTGCTCTGGGCCTTTGGGGAGTCATTTTATGCCTGGGGCCGCTTACTGCGGTGTCCACCAGTAGGTAGACACGTTGCCCTTTGCAGGTGGGCCTACCTCGGGGATTGTTTTTATCACTGAACATGGGTGAGATGAATGGGTCCATGCTTGGCACTTGAGCATGGGATGGGCCTTAAACGAGAGTCCAGGCTGTTTGAGCCCCAGTGTCCAGCTTCATAAACTAATTTCCTGGAGCCAGACTTGGACAGCTCAGAATTGGTGACCATGACGGATCGATTGTGGCCTGCCGGGTGACCTGTGCACCCATTACTCGGGTAGGCCCTTCAGCCCCGTCTTAGCACTCACACCCTTCCTGGTTTAGCAGAACTGTTCTTGATAACTCAGACACGTGGAGGATCAGGCAAACTTGGGGTTAAATCTCATTTCTGCTTTAATCTTTTTGTAAAAGAAGAAGAATCAGAAAACTGTTTGTAGACCCTCAGGCTGAGAGTCAGGGTATGCCAAGGGTGTAGGGGGATTGGGGACACGCCCCCGCGGCCTGGGGCCTCCCTCACTCCGGCTGCCCTGGTAGACCCTTCTTCTTGGGCCTCCGCATGGGCCGTGAAAGTGAGTTCCTGATCCCGGTGAGGCCGGAATGCCTCTCCGAGGACTGCTCAGCCTGTCCTCTGTCCCCCACAGCTTCTGATAAGCCTGTCCGGGCACCGGGTCTGTGCTCACTGCCCTAAAAGGCAAGTTATTCCAGGCATGGAGTGAATCTGTTTGCTTCCCGTTTCTTTCCCTCCCACTTCACTTTCCTGCTATTTTTAATTTTTAAAATTAATTTGCTTTCCAGGAGAATCACTGTTTACGCATTAAGATCCTAGGGGATTGTTATTACTGCGTGTCGGGGCTGCCTGAAGCGAGGGCCGACCATGCCCACTGCTGCGTGGAGATGGGCATGGACATGATTGAGGCCATCTCGTAAGTGCGCGTCTGGGGGGGGCTATCCACTTCCGGGGGGGCTGTCCCATCTGCGGGGGGCTGTCCCATCTGCAGGGCACTGTCCATTTCCGGGGGGACTGTCCCATCTCCAAGGGGGACTTCCTGTCGGAAGGGGACTGCCTACCTCCAGGGAGACTGCCTGTCTGCAGGGGGTACTGTCCCACAGCCAGAGTAACTGACTGGCTTGCCACCTGGTCGGACCAATGGAGGCAGGGAAACAGTGGACAGAGCCATTCGTGAGGACCAGCGGGCCACACAGGAGGGTTGATTTGCACTTGCACGTGTTGAGCCTTCTCCTAGGCTCCTTTCACCCACAGCAGCTGGGAAGCTTTTCCCTGAGGAACGTGTCCCGTAGGAAGGAGGGCTTTGCAGGACCAGCCGGCATCATGCTGTGTGTGGGCCTTGCTCTCCAGGCCCCTCATCCTCTCACCATCACCAGCCAGGGGTGGAACCCACTGGCCCCATTTCTTCCCAAATGAGAAAGGTTGGGCTCAGAGGGCAAACAGCTCCCCAGGGTAATACTCTTGGGCAGGGAGTCAAACTCAGGGGTTCCCATTTTAAGAAAAGCCACCTACCTGGGAGTATAGCAACAGGGATTTTGGCCAGTTCTTGGTCATCGGTGGCCATAGAAGGATCCCTGGTCATTAAAAACCACGGACAACACACGCTCACATGTCGTCCAGGGCACGTGTCAGAGGTTGTGCCCAAAGTTAAAGTTCTGTAACTTGTACTTCTGTAAAGAAGTAGCCTGGGCAAGGGCAGAGGGAAAGCCACAGTGGGCAAGATCAGAGGTCAGAGTAGCTGGCCAGGAAGGTGGCCAGGTTCATTAAGTGTGGCAGTGATTGCCGAGTGCCCCTGCGTGCCTGGGCCAGACAGTGGGTCCCTTGCCAGGATCACGGAGTCAGTTGAGGGAAAGAGGTTGAGACTCCATTGCCCTGAACTGGGCCTGCGAGGGGACACCATCAGCTAAAAGAGGCACACTGTGGCAGGAGGGCCAAAGAGACAGCCGCTGACTCCGTTGAGACGACCTAGAGAGGCTTCATGAAAGAGGTGGCCCTGGACGTAAGCCAAAAAGGTGGAATGAGATATCATCAACCCAAGCAAGTGGCCAGAGGCTTAGCTCTAGTAAAGTATTTGCAGAGCTGATCCCAGGACAAGAGAAATGATGGATGACATAAATCTTCCCTGTGGTGGGTGTCAGCTTCTCCCTGGTGGGGTGGGGTGGAGTGCTCACGGTCAGAATGCCAGCCCCACAGCTGGCTGAAGGCTCATCCCCAGTGTGTGAGGGAGGGTCCACGTCAGTACACACTGCGTACCTCCCCCCAGAACACCTGCACCCTCTTCTGCCGACGCTGGACCCCAGGCATATCCCTGGGGATGGATAGTTTCTGTCTTACTCCCCTTCCCACAGAGGGGGCCCGCCTTTTATTGGGGAGCCCCTGGGTACGTGGGTGCATGTGGCGGGGATTGGAGCTGCCTTCTAGCGCATGGAGCACGCCTAGGCCCCTGCACCTGCCAGGGCTCCCCTTCTTTCCTGAGCAGACATATGTCTTCTCTTAACCTTTCTCCATTATCCTGCTTTCTCCATTAATGTCGAAGAAGCAGCGATGTGGATAAATCCAAGAGCATTAAATGAATGGGATATGGAGTGGCTGTAACTTCCCTATCTGGCTCAAGTAGGCACTAATGTGCATTTGCATTCTTGGAACACAATTTAACTGACTGAGTAGCAATGGCCCCAGGTGCCCTAATCTGGGGAAGCAGTGGGGCCTGGGGTTTAGAGTGAAGTGCCACACCACCTTGTGGCCAAGCCTAGAAACAGCACCTCTCACAGTTCGTAGCACCTGAGCTGCAGGAACCAGCCCTGTCCTCCAGGTTGAACAGTCTCAGATGGGATGATGCTTTGACCTCTGCACCTTCTGACACACCCCCCACCCAACCCCCTGCATTCCAGCCTCACCCCCACTCTGTATGCCTGGCCCCTGACCCTCTCCCAGCCTTACCCCTGCTCCATCCCCAGGTTGGTCCGGGAGGTGACAGGGGTGAACGTGAACATGCGCGTGGGAATTCACAGCGGGCGAGTACACTGCGGTGTCCTTGGTCTCAGGAAGTGGCAGTTCGACGTCTGGTCTAACGACGTCACGCTGGCCAACCACATGGAGGCTGGAGGCAAGGCTGGGTGAGTGAGAGCTGTGGGCGGGACCCAGAATTAGCTTCCCATCCAGCTCCACCCAGGGTACCTGTCGTGAGGAGTGGGGCTGAAGTGGGCAGGACAGGGTAGCTTGCACCCTGAGGCTAGCGGAAATTCACAAATTACTAAACCACCCCCAGTAACAGAGGTGGCAAATTGTAAGGAACATTGGGTCAACTTTGTAGAGTCTCCCCCCAGAAGCTATTTACCCAAAACATGGTGGCTTGTGAGATGTGACGGGTAGGGTACAGGTCTAGAGGAGGAAGGAACCACAGATAATTTTCGGGGTAGCCAAGACAGAAAGGAGGTGGAATGTAAGCTGGCCTGGATGATGGGCAGGATTCGGACAGACGAGGAAGGTGGAGTTGGGAGAGAGTAAGGCTGAGGGAATGGAGTGACGACAGGCACAGGATAGGAACACGTAGTGTTTCCAAGACGTGGGAGTGGGGCAGAGGGCCTTTTAGGGACCAGTGGGAGAAAGAGTGCCGGTGCCAAGAGGGACGTTCAGACCAGCCTGGGGGATTTGGACTCAGTCCCGTCGTCAGGTTTGCAAAGTCGGTGAGGCTAGAGGCCGTGTTCTCCTGGCAGGCTCAGGATGTCTTATGTGGTTATAATAGTAGAACACAGATGTGATACGGTGTCCTCACGGTGGACACACACTGGCAAGGGCCTGACCTAAGCCACCTTGATGACGTTGGAGGGATACAGGATGCTGAGGCTGGGATCAAGGTTGGGGTTAACCTTTGAGCCAGAGTTGGGGGCCCTGGAATTTGAACCATGATTGAGTCTGTTGCAGCTGGGTTTGCCTGGGAGCTAGTGTTCTGAACTCATGTTTTCTGCCCTCCGGTCCCACTTCCTTCCCCACCTGCAGACGCATCCACATCACCAAGGCCACACTCAACTACCTGAACGGCGACTACGAGGTGGAGCCGGGCTGTGGGGGCGAGCGCAATGCCTACCTCAAGGAGCACAGCATCGAGACCTTCCTCATCCTGCGCTGCACCCAGAAGCGGGTCCGGGGGGCCGGGGAAACTGGGGGGCGCCCCGGGGGGCTGGGGCCTTCATTCTTTTAGGAGCAACGTTTTCTTGGCCTGCTGTGTGCTTCTCTTTACTCTTTCCTTGAGTCAAGTCATGAATTCTTACAGAGTCGTGGTCCCTGCATCTGGGGAAGGACCTAGAGTTACAGGGGCCCTGCAAAGGCTGATGGCGAAGAGGGATGTTTTCATTTTGCTTCTGCTGCAAAAATGCACCTCAGATCAGTTAGCAATGATACATCAGAAGGTCACGAGATGGAAATGAAACCTCAAGGAAATCTGTGTCTATCATATACTTTAGCTCCATCTCAGTCCTTCCCTGTTGCCTTAACTTGGTGGAAATTTCTCTCTCTCTCTCTCTCTCTCTCTCTCTCTGACTTTTTCTCTCTCTGCCTATCCTATAAATCTTTGTCTCTTGAACCTCTCGTCCCACCCTGTCACTTTCTAGTCTTTCTTCTTTCTTCTTTTGTCTCAGCCCACACTATCTAAAATATAAAACTGAATTATCAGAATTATCAGCAGACTTTATTATTCTATTTTTAATACTCATGTTCCAGCCTCTTAATTTTTAAAATGAGTGAGGAGGACATTTTCTATTTCTCCCTAAATTAAAATGCCTTTTACTTATGAATCTTTCAGTTGGATTTTTCTGTTGGTCAGAGCCCTCTGATAGAGAAAAACTTCCCTGTTTCTTTCCTAAGAAATTAGACTAAAGACAAAATTAAGTGGTGAGACAAGTTCAGAGAAAGTCTTGGACGAAAGCAGAAGTAGATGTTTTAAGGGCGGCGGGGCTCCTTGGGCCAGGTGCCCACCCCAGAGGGCCAGCAGAGGGCACCTTGTTGTGCCTCGGCTGTGCACCTGGGACGTGGATGTTGGCTGCGGGGCCTCTGAGCGAGCTGTATCAGCCCCCTTCACAGACACCAGGAAGAGGGATGGAAGGACTTAAGGCACTCGGTGGAGAGCTCCTAGGGGCTTAATTGACGCATATTAAACATTTGCTTGTTGTTTGGCTAGAGTATAAATGAACTGAAACCCTGCCAGGCCGCCCTCCACATCCTTCCTCTGCCCGGTTCACAAGGCCTCCAGCCCCACCCTCCTGCCCCCCCCCAGGCTGAAGGACTACCCGCTACCCTCGGTTCTGTGGGTCTTGGCTCTTCCATCTTGACAAGTGGTCCAGAAAGGATGAGATAGAGACAGACAGTGACACCCCCCATCCCAGCAGCGTCAGCTGAAGCAGACTGTGTCCCCTTCCCTCTGCATCCCTGCTCTGACAGGCTCCCTTCCAGGCTCAGGGAGGGACGTGGGGTGTAGATTGTCTCAAGTCTCTACGGGCCTCCCCAACCCTCCAATTGAGCCCATTTAGATGGATGGACAGACGAGTGGAAAGAAGAGATCGTGGTTGGCACATGGGTGTCTGGCCAAGGCCCTGTTTGTGTATCTGCACAATGTATGTCAGCCCTTGAATCTTGTATTTTAGCGACCCAAACCTCTGGAAGCTGCCTTCTGAGCAGCAGGGCCTATCCTACCGCCCACTCTGCTAGGACATGCCTATTTTGGATAAGCTGAGTGGAGATTGGAGTCCCTGGTTTCCATCCCTCCCCATCACCCCCGGGCACGAACAGATCCAGGCCCTGCCCACTCCTGAGAATTCCCTGTGAAAGACAGATATTCCTATGCCCATTTCCTTTCTCACAAGACCAACCTCTTTGTCTTGCTCTGGTGCTCTCACCTGGGCCAGTCAGGGATGGCATCGGGGCTTGGAGGGCTTAGGATGCTTTCCTGGATGAGCTCCAGGATCCTGGCAGGACTCTGGGCTCCAGGCTATGCAGGGAAGAGAAGGGGAGCTGCCTTAAGCCCTGGGTGCCTGGCCAGGCACCTGGGAGGAATGAGAAACTCCACCCAGAGGCTGATGCATCTGTGTTGCTCTCGCAGAAAGACGAGAAGGCCATGATCGCCAAGATGAATCGCCAGAGAACCAACTCCATCGGACACAACCCGCCGCACTGGGGGGCCGAGCGCCCCTTCTACAACCACCTGGGCGGCAACCAGGTGTCCAAGGAGATGAAGCGCATGGTGAGCGATGGGTGGGGCAGTGTGCGGGCATCACTCCAGGGTGGGCCTTCTGAGGGTGTGAGAGCAGCCAGGCTCCTCGTTGCCCGAAAGAATCTGGAGAGCTGCGGGAGGGAACACTGGAAGTGGGGCTCACCTCAACTTTGGGCGAGGAGCCAGAGCGCCTGACTTCTGGCTCTTGGCATGCCGAATTTGGCTTTGCTGGCACAGGCTGGAAGCAGACCCTCTGACTGGACTCCAGCCAGCGCCTCCAGTGGTCTCTGGGCACAGTCTGTGAGGTCCCTGGGATTTGGGTGGGCACCATCGTGTCAGATGCCCTTCCGGTACCTGTTGTATTTCTCAGGCAGTTGAAAAACATGCTTTGGCTCATTTACTTAGAGACCATACCAGTGCTTCTTGGTAAGTGACCGGTAACGGTCCCCTTTGCCCACTTGCTGAGAAATACCACTGCTAACTCCAGCCTGCCAGTGGGAGCACGCAGGCTGAATGAGTGGAGGCTGTGGTAGGGTGCTACCACCTCAAAGGACCCTGCCTGCCTCGGGGGACAGACACCCCCAGTGTCCCTGCACATACCAGGGAAGAGCTAATTCAGGATGTGCTGCCCAGGTTCTATGAGTGATGATAGAAAGAGGAATTCAGAAGACAGAAAGAAAAGGAAGAGGGATGACAGAAGTCATGTTACAGCAGCTGTGTCTCTTTCTTTTTTCTTTGTTTTGAAGATTTTATTGGGGAAGGGGAACAGGACTTTATTGGGGAACAGTGCGTACTTCCAGGTCTTTTTTCAAGTCAAGTTGTTGTCCTTTCAATCGTAGTAGTGGAGGGCGCAGCTCAGCTCCAGGTCCAATTGCCGTTGCTAGTTGCAGGGGGCAGAGCCCACCATCCCTTGCGGGAGTCGACCCGGCGACCTTGTGGTTGAGAGCCCACTGGTCCATGTGGGAATTGAACCTGCAGCCTTCGGCATTCGGAGCATGGAGCTCTAACCGCCTGAGCCCCTTTCATTTTATCTGAGAGCGTGGCTTTTGCACTGGGCACACTTCTCATCTCAAGGGCAGCCGGGCTTCCAGGCAGAGTCCTCCACCCTGAGGAAGGGTTGGGTGAGGAGAGAAGGTATAGGGAGGTGTGATCCACAGAGCCACAGGGCGGGGGTAGAGGACTAGATGAGGCATTTGCACTAGGACCCCCGGCTGCGGATCATAGATCAGACTAGCTTTTAGTTGCAGCGGTAGGAGTTCGAGACAGACTCCATAGGAGTCCATGCGAGTCAGCAGACAGAACCAGGACCTGCGGGCGGGAGGGGACGGCTGGTGACCCAGACACTGCTCCTGGCTAGCTAGCAAGAAGCAGGCGATTAAGGTTTAAGGAAAATGTATAGGAGGAAAAAATGAAGTGAGTCAAGACCTCCATTTTAACTTTTGATGATGAAGAATTAGCTGGCAGGCACCCAGGTTATGAGGGAGCAGAGTGGGAGAGGCCTAGCCTTCCCCTTGGCTTTGAACTTGGATTTCCACAGACCTGGTCATTGTCACCCAGGTCTCCAGCTTCCACGCCTCCCTCAAGAGCCTTCCTCAAAGCAAAGAGCAGTTGGTGGACCCTCCTTTTTTTTCACCCCAGCCTTTTAAATCAGCCTGTGGACTCTGTACCCACATGACCAGGATGTCAAGCAGTGAGGGGGGGTGAGAAGAGAAGGGAAAAGGCTGAGAGCAGGGTGAGATGGGGGAGCTCCCAGCGGGCCAGAGGAAAAAGAGGAACAGGGGAGCGGCAAGACAGCAGGAAAGAGGACCGAAAGGGTAAGTGGGAGATGGAGGGGGAGCTGGACATGATGGAGAGTGGGGTAGAAAGAGAAGGGGAGGAAAGAGGTGAAGAGCAAGGGTGCCTGGTGGTACTTTCTCTATTTAAAATCTGTGGAAAGTTTTTTTTCTTTAGTGATATTTGGTATAAGCGGACTCTAGTTTTTTCAGAGCCTCAGCGGCAGTTTGGACCATAAGCACCAGTTTGGCAGATGCATTAATCATTGTTAGGACAAGGAACCTTAGAAGAAATAGCAGAAGGGCTGTAATTTGGGAACAGGTAGTCTTAGAGGAGACAGGCTGCAGGAAAGTCTCCTTCCGGGTGTTAATTGCCTCACCCAGCAGGGAGGGAAGGGAAAGTGTGCGGACCATCCTGGCTGGGCAGAGGGGGCCAGCATCCAAGTACCAACGCCTGGCCCTCCAGCATGCCCAGGCGGTGTCTGGGCTGGGATGGGATCGGTCTTGGCGGCTCTCAGGCACATTATTGGCTTTTAGAGTTAAACTGGCCTGAAATCAGAGAAAGATGCAAAAGGAGAGCTTCTACTCTGACTTCCACTGAATGTGGCGTGGGGTACGGGCCTGGGAGGTGGGAATTAGATTAAGCAGTGACTGAGAACAGTTAGAAAGGTACTAACTTGTAGTCAGCGGCTTGTTTCTTTAAATCTCATTCCAAATTTTACTCAGCTTTTAAAACGTAGTGACGAGATATGCTGTTTATGTTTGGGCATGAGTATTATAAGGTCTCTAGGGTTATTTATTAACAAGAAGGTTGACAGAAGGCGTGTGCGTGGACTTCTGCTCATCTAACCAGGTCCAAGGAAGCTCTGCATCGCTTAGGGGTGGAGGGTGGGCCCAAGTGCCTGGGGAAGACAAGCACCATGCCAGGATGGGCGTGCAAACCAGAGCCTGCGCTTCAGCGTGATCGGGCTGGGGGGCCCCGGCCTAAGAGCGAGGGATGGGGAACCAAACAGAACCCCTGAGCTGAGCTGCTCCCCAGAAGTGTTGAGGCACACACCGTAGGAACCCATCTGAGGGTCCTCCAATCCTGGCTGAAGACCGTCGTGCTAGAACTAGTAAGCAAGTCAGGAGACTCAAACCCAGTCTGTTGGACCCTCTGCTATGGTTTCTGGACCAAAGTGTTTTCTGACTCTTGTCAGTTCTCCGCCCCAAGCGGATGCTGAGCTCTCCGCAACCACATGGCCCCACCCCAGTGTGCTTAGAATGGACCCGGCCCCAGCACCAGCCCCCGTATATGACCAAAGGAGCAGTGGACAGTCAGCAACAGGTTTATTAAACATGATGGGTGTATTTTAGAGACCAGCATAGGCATAATACAGCTCAGTTGTTCTCAATCCCAGAGTAGAATTGTTGGCGGCCCCTGTGATGGAACTCAGTGGGCCAGCGCTTGTCCAGCTTCTGCTCTCTGCTCACTCTCGTGCTCCAGGGGATCCCGGGAGCATCTGGTAGGAGCCTGCTCCAGACTGAGCTCTCACTGGAGTGACCCCGACTCTGGCCTAGGGCTGGGACAGTGAAGTAGGTTAGGTCTTGCAGCCTGGACAGGGGGCCTGGCGATTCTTAGAGGAAAAGGAGACAACTGCCAGGAGCCTGGGAGGAGCTCAGAGCCCAGAGTGGGGCACTTAGACATCCGCCAGAGGCTGCTGAGCTTCCTTGGTAGCCCTTCGCTGGGGGGTAAAACAGACAGAGCTGCACCTAGCAGCTCTGGCTCATGGAGACTAACATAAATCCTGCTTTTTGTATTTTCAAGCCATGTCCTCAGTGGGAATGAGGGGAGGTGCGTTCCTTTGGGGTTTGGGTTTACTCAGCATTTGCTGACCTCCCTGTTTGCCCTGCCGTGTGTTCCTTGCTAGGCCACAGATGAGAGGTCATTCTCGGCCTTGTCCTGGCAACCTGAGCCTTACCTGACTGCCTGGCCTGGGGCTGCTTGTCACCTCCTGGATTCCACCCCTTTCCCATTTTAAGGAACCTCCCTTCTTTCCGCCACAACTGGTCAGATCCTGACCACAGCTATCCTTCTGTGTACTTTATAGGTTAATTAGAAATAGGGCTTGGATTTAGCAGCTAGTAAGGGACTGTCCCACGCTCACCACTGTCCTGTGTATGTGAACATCAGATCGGTTCAAACCCAGGGCAGGTATGGTCCTTGCTTCCTGGGTCCCCAACTAGCTCTGGCCTTATAAGAACACATTGGTCCTCAGATACCTGAAAAGCAATTGCAGGTAACTGGAGTTTAATTTTCTTAAGCTCCAAACTTGTGAACTCTCAGGAGATTTCAGGTGTGCTCAGTGGGGCTGGGGGTGCGTGTGTGACGGGTGTGCACTTGTGTGGGGCTTGATCAGCTTAGCAGTTTCTCTTACCTCCATCTGAGGAAGGGGCAGAATTGGGAGGGGAACCACCAAGCCCCAGGTCCAGGAGGTGGGGAGCAGACGTTTTGGGGACTATGACAAGGAATTGTGTGTGGGGACAAGAAGAGCTTAGACTCATGGACTTTTGCCAGTGAATAAAATGAAATCGCAGCGTGCCCTCAGTACCTAGCATAGAGCCTGTCCCATAGGAAGAAGCCAGCTGTATTCACCAAAGGAAGGGAGGGAGGGAGGGAAGGAAGGAAGGTAGCAGGGAAGAAGGAAACGAAAGAAGGAGGGAAGGAAGGAAGGAGGGAAGGAAGGAAGGAGCGAAGGAAGGAAGGGAAGGAAGGGAGGGAGGGAGGGAAAGAAGGAAGGAAAGACGGAAGGAAGGAAGGAAGGAAGGAAGGAAGGAAGGAAGGAAGGAAGAAAAAGAAGGAAGGAAAGGAAGAAGGGAGGGAGGGAGGGAAGGAAGGAAGGAAGGAAGGAAGGAAGGAAGGAAGGAAGGAAGGGCCTACTGAGTGACAATCCTCTCTAAAGCTAGTTGGGGACCCAGGAAGTGAGGAACCCACCTGCCCTGGGTGGTCAAACACAGGCTCCTTAGTGACGTATAGAGAGAAAGGAGCAGCAGCCTTCCCACAGCCCCGTTTCGGGAAGCCTCCGTGTTCTTACACTCCTCCTCTCTGTGTTCCTCTTTTCAGGGTTTTGAAGACCCCAAGGACAAGTGAGTAATGTGCCCTTCTTCATTCCTGCGTCTTCGGCCCGGGGGACAGCTCCAAATCTGCATGATAGCTTCATGGAGAAGGAAGCCACACAGTCTTGGCTGAGAGTGTCTAGAACCTACGGCAGCCAGAGACGAGCAGCCTGGGAGGCTGGGCCTCAGCACTGCCCGTTTATACTCACTCCATGCACACACACGTGTGTCCACACAACTGCACACGCACATTCTGCCTGTGCATGCATCCACACAGGGGCTGTGCGCCACCCGGCTGCTTTAACCTGGCTTAGTCACTCTCTTGGAAGCAGGTTTCATGATCCTTGGGTGCTGAACTCAAAACCCTGTTTCTCAGAGTAAAGCCTAGTCCTTGAATGGGAGTGCTGACAGTCCCTGAGAACTGGGAAGTGGGGGAGGCCACTGAGACCCCTGTGCAAGGTCTGCGCTTTGCTGAGAGCTGCGTGTGTGTGTGTGTGTGTGTGCATGTGTGTGCGTGTATGTGCGTGTGTGGCCTCCATTCCTTCCTGGATGACGGTATAGCTGGAGAATGAAGAGCAGAGACTGTTAGCTGTGGGGGAGAAGTAACTAAACCTTTGGTAATAATTCACAGTAGCATTATTATGATAAAATAGTATATCAACAGTCAGAGAAACCTTACTGTTCGTGAGGCCCTCAGGCCAGCGGATCCGAGACTTTGGCAGTTTCCTAGGCACGTGTGCGGCTGTTAGGAGGGGGCTTGGGCTTCCGGCCGTCCTGGTCGCAGTTTCAGCTTCCCCACCCCTTGTAAGGGCTGATCTTGGGTGGCTGTTGGGCCTCTGTAATGGGCCCCACGTGCGAGGGCAGAGCTGCTCTCGAGTGGCCTGTCTTGTGTGTGCACCTTTGGCTCACAGGAACGCCCAGGAAAGTGCAAATCCCGAGGACGAAGTGGACGAATTTCTGGGCCGTGCCATTGATGCCAGGAGCATCGACAGGCTGCGGTCTGAGCACGTTCGCAAGTTCCTCCTGACCTTCAGGGAGCCCGACTTAGAGAAGAAGGTACCGCACCCTGAGTGGGAAGGAGGCCCCCAGGCAGAACCAGGACCAATGGGAGGGAAACAAGGCCACAGGAGGCTCCCTCCCCTGTCTCCGTCACCATGGAAAGAGCCTATGTAGTGACCTCAGTTTCCCCAGCTCTGATGCTGTGCTGTCCAGGAGGTGGAGATTTTACGGAGACCTCCTTGGTTGGAAGGGATAGATCTTAACCTCCTTGTGCCTCAGTTTCCTTATTTGGAAAATGGAGATATTTAGCATACCTACCTCAAAGGGTCATAGTGAGGATGAAACAAGTCCATGTGTATAAAACATGATGCTTGGCACATAGTAAATGTTCAATAAATGTTAGTTGCTGCTTGCATCGTTTTTGTTGTATTGTTATCGTTGTCATTACCAGTGGACCACCCAGCTACACTGAACCTCCAAGGATTAAAGTTGGAGAAGCGGCAGTCAAAATCTCTTTGTCCCATCTCCTTACGTTGTGACTGAGAGAACCGAAAATCAGAGTAGCTGCTCTAGTAGCTGTGCTCTGGGCCACCCAGTGAAGTAGGGACAGAGCCTGAATCGGTCCCTGGTTCGGGGTCTTTGCTCCACATGACAGGGTCTCCCCAGTGTTTGGTTAAAACGAATGTGCTCACGTGACCTCACGCCATCGTCAAGTGAGGCAAACCGAATTAGGAGGGAAAACTATAAGGGAACTACTCTGTTGAGCAGCATTCGGTGGACCTGCCATGGACCTGCCATGGATTACCCTCGCTGGGTGCCTGTGCCAGCACAGCCTCGGCTTGTGCCGCTGGTTGGTGCTGTGGGAGGAGCCAGGGCTAAGAGTCAGGACCTTGGAGATGAGCTGTGACCCTGGACAAGTCTTGTGACCTCTCTGAGCCCCAGCTCACTCATCTCTGAAGTGGAAACAATAGCGGGCCTGCGCCTACTTCCTGGGGTGCTTGCGATGACGCTTGTAGACCTCGGCACATGTCCTAGCGTGTAGACGGTGCTTCGTAAGTTCAGCCATGATTCTTACGAATTACTCTCACAGTGACCCCGTCTGCAGAAGGTTTCTGGTTTGACACAATTTACCAACTCTCGCCACAGGCAGCACCTTATGGTGAATAGGACTGGTTTCTCAAGAGCTAAGGCCAGCGCTGGTCTGTGGGTTTTCCCCCTCCTGGGAGTGGGCTGCCCCGGGTGTGTCTGGGATGGAGCGGGGCTGGAGCAGAAAGGGCCGGTGCCTCCGCCCCCTCACCCTGCCCTGTCCTCTCAGTACTCCAAGCAGGTGGATGACCGATTTGGTGCCTACGTGGCGTGTGCCTCGCTCGTCTTCCTCTTCATCTGCTTTGTTCAGATCACCATCGTGCCCCAGTAAGTACCCATCCTCCCGGCTTCAGGGGCTCCAGGGGCTCCAGGGGCTCCAGGGGCTCCAGGAGTGGGAGGGGAGGTCATGTGGCAGAACAGAGGTGGGAGTCGGCTGAACTTGCTTGGCAGGGAGAGAATGTTCCAAACGTGTTCTTGATGGGATCGAGAAGTCGGGAGTTTGACTCCTCCGTGACGGGGAGGCCGTGTGCTCTGGGCACTGCCTGACTGCACGGGAGACTCCTTCTCAACCGATCATCTCATCCCATTTGATCCCACACTACAGGCGTCTATTGAATCTCCCAAAGTCTTCCCCAGGCTTGTTTCTGCATGACCTTTGGTTCTTACACAAAAAAAATCAATGCATCTTCAAAAGATAAAGGTTTTCTGCTACTCTGCATAGTTCAAAGAATGAATTTCAGGTTCTGAAGGCCTTTCTCAAAGAGATGCTTCTGAACTCTTCTGAGAACTGGCCGTGTTGCTAAGAGAGGCCTGTGGCATCCCAGGGGACCACTCTGAGTGGGCAGTGGGCTTTTGGAAATGAAGTGTTTGTTAGCTAGTTATTCACAGTCATGTCTAGGTGAGGAATATAACTGTTCTACGTGTGTGCCCGTATGTCTATATATATGTCTAATACCGTGTTTCCCCGAAAATGAGACCTAGCCGGACCATCAGCTCTAATGTGTCTTTTGGAGCAAAAATTAGTGTAAGACCTGGTATTATATTATATTACATTATATTACATTATATTATATTATATTATATTATATTATATTATATTATATTACATTACATTATAAGACCCAGTCTTATAGTGAAATAAGACCGGGTCTTATATTAATTTTTGCTCCAAAAGACACATTAGAGCTGATGGTCCAGCTAGGTCTTATTTTCGGGGAAACATGGTATGTGCATGTATACATACATAATTTTTAACTTTTTATTATGCAGTATTTCAAACACACAGAAATAATTAATATAATCAATACCTATCCTGTAGATATAACAATTGTTAATATTTTGCTTTTTATTCCTGATTTTTTAAAGTAAATATTAGACACACGGATGTTTTGCTCCTGAAAAGTTCAATACACACCATGCGAAGGGCATTTTGCTTCTTAACCACAATGCCTTACATACCAAACAAAAGTAGCACCAGTTCTCTACAATCATGTAATGTCACGTCCGTATTCAAATTTCCAAAATGTCTTCTAGTCTTAGTTTATTCCAGCCAGGTTCCACTCAAGACCCACTGGTTGCATTTGGTTATGTCTCAGAAGTCTAATTTAATCTAGAAGGAAATCACCCGAATACTTTCTGTTTTTCATTTTGAAATAATTGCAGACTTACGGAAAGGTTACAACAGTATTATAGTTTCTGTGCGCCCTTCACCCAGTTTTCCATAATGCTGACAATTTATATAACCGCAATACAATAATAATCAAACCTGAGAAATGGACACTGGAATGATACTATGAACTAATCCACAGACCATTTCTAACATCTTCCGAGATCCCCCGAATGGCCTTTCTGTGGTCCAGCAGCCAGTGCAGGATCTCACATTGCGTTTAGCTGTTGTATTTCCTTAGTCCCGGCTAATCTGGGACACTCCTCAGCTTCACGGGTCTTTCATGGCCTTGGCACTTTTGATGAGTACTGACCAGTTAATTTGTAGAATGTCTCCATTTGGGTTTGTCTGATATTGTCTCATGATTAGATTGAGATGATGTGCTTCTGACAGGAATCCCACAGGAGTGACGTTGTGTCCTCAGTGCATCATATTAGGGGGTACATGATGGTGACAGGTCTTATTACTCAAGGCCTTTTATTTTTAATGACACTTGTTGAAAAAAGGGCTCTTAAATTTGTATGTGCTCTGACTCTGTCAGAATTCCATAGGTGCAAACCAGGCACTGGCACCCAGCTGCACCCTGGTTATGCAGCCAGTGACCATTGTCCCCGCATGGACCCTGGGCAGAGCTGGTGGTTTTGTGGGTTCTTATTGGCGTAGGACCCATTTTTCTGTATTGAAGTGGAGCTACAGGTATAAATGAGCAACCTAGGTTTTCTGTCCCATTGCAGCTATAAGTCCTCTTAGCTTGGGTGCATAATCCTGCCCCTTTGCCACTTTTCTTTTTCTGCAGCATGGCGTCAGGGCTGGGTTATCCCAGTTCCCTGCTCTGCCTCCAGCTGCTTCATTCCCTCCTCAGGCCACAGCTCCCAGTTGCTAAGACATTGAGGAGTTGCTAAGGCATTGACAGAGGTCATTCTCTAGCCCTCCTCTCTAGGGAAGCCTTAAAAGCTACTTTAAAGGTCTTTATTTCCTTCTGAAGAGAGTTCTCTCCCCTTGTTCTATTTGTTTAAGGCAGCTAAGTGCTGGCTTCTGGGGGAACCTGGAACAAAGACGCCATTTGAATGCGTCCCTACAGGTGTCCCCTGCCTTCTCAAGTCCTTCACTTGCCTTTAAACTGCTAACAATGCCTGGCATCTCCAGGTTACTCTCACTCCCTGAAAGGTGGGGTGATATAGTGGGGTGTGCTGTACCTCGGCCAGCCCCTGCCCCCAGAGAGCCAGTGGCAGGTTCCAGATGGAAAGTCACTTGCAGGTCTTTTGTCTGAGGATTCCGGTCCATGGTAGATGTTAAGATCACCTGTGATCTGCCTCTGAAAGGAAGGGTAGCAGGAGACCTCTGAATTGTTGTTGTTGTTGTTGTTGTTGTTGAACTGACTGGAATAGGAGAGCAAAACCTGAGCAGGACTTGTTTTGGGGTCTGGCAGTAGGAACGGGACAAGGTTTAAGGACTGCCCTTCAAAGAGACACATCACTGCTGTTTCTCGGAGTGGCTGGTGGGGATGACTGTTTATCAAATCAGTTTTCAGCCTTTATAGTTATTTATCAAGCCACGAGTGGCTACTTGGAGGGAATAACCAAGTGATTTTTAAAATGGGTCCTTCCAAGCTAAATGACGAGAGTCTGTGGATGGCTAAGAATTAGGCAAAATACTGAGCAGGTGTCACCTGGTTCTACATTGGGTACAATAGGCTGCTGCTCCTCCTGGAAGTTGCAGAAAGGTGGCAAGGGCAGGAGCTAGACGGTCATGGAGCAGCGTCTTGAATCAGTTCCCAAGGCTGTGTGAGCCTTTCTCAGTGAGTCAGGGGCTAGGAAAGCCTGGGAGGTGGGTGCAGGGGAAATGGAGCAACTTCTCTGCTTCCTTCGCATGGGCTCTCAGAGCCCCAGCCCTCCAGAGCTGTAAGATGGGCACTCGGAACCCGCAGTCTATTTGCTAGGCCAGGCCTGGGGAAGCTGCTGCCCTGTCACCTGGGCACGACATCTTCCGTCCTTATCATCTTTTAACCCGGTCCACCCATAATTCCCCACCTCCTCTCTTCTTCCAGCTCCGTGTTCATGTTGAGTTTCTACCTGACCTGTTTTGTGCTGCTGACCTTGGTAGTATTTGTGTCCGTGATCTACTCCTGCGTGAAGGTGAGTCTGGCTGACACCTGAGCCCTTGGTCGCCATTTTCCCTCCCTTCCCAGCCCGCTGATAGGGGCCCTCCCAGCAGCCTGAGAGTCCCTGTTGGGATCAGGGGTGCATGATGCTGGGTCACAACTGCTGACTGGCACTGGCCGCAAACTAGGCAGTTGGGGGGTCGTCAGTCGGGGGAGCCTCATTGGTACTGGCTGTTTTAATTGGCCTTCGCAGATCTTTGCAACCAGAAGCTAGTGTTGCTACCTCTTCTCTTCGTCCACTTGGTATGAGGTGGGATGCAGGAAGGCACTTAGCACAGTGCCTGGCCTGAAGCCGTGGCCAGTAAACATTTGCTGAAAGAACGAGTGTGGAAGAGATCTCTCGACGCCCCCTTCAGTGTTCCCACGTGCCCTGGAATTGGCCCTGGAGGGGACCATAGAGATGATGGCTTTTGAGCTGTTCATCATATAGATGAGGAGGGAGGCCCAGAGTGGTTCAGTATTTCAGACAGGGCCACACAGCTAGTAATGTGGGCACAAGACCCTGTCCTGTGTTTTTCTCCCAGGCTTCCTCCTGGGCAGGCTGTGTCCCCCAGCCAGCTGTGTCTGGTGAGGGGACCTGACCACAGGCTGTTCTGGTCTGTTGTAGGAATCACTCAGGTTCTTGTTTGCCTTTCCCTCATTTCCTACCCAGTGGTTCAGGCATTCCCTGACAGGGTCAGCCTGGTCCCAGAAAGCACTCTGTCCCTGGGCAGGTGCAAGCCCTCTCCACCTTCTGCTGCAACCATTTCTCTGATCCCTCCTGACACTCGGAGCCAAGCCCCTGGGGGTGTGTGGGGGTGGGCCCGGCCCTGCCATCACTCCCTACACACTCTGCAGTGGGCACCATGTTCTTCTGGAGGGACTGGACGTTTGTCAACTCCAAAGTCCCCGTTCCCTCTCCACCCTCCAATGGGGTCCTTCATTAGGTTGGGCTGTTATCGGTGTTTTTTTTTTTTTTTAAGACTTTTTTATTGGGGAAGGGGAACAGAAATTTATTGGGGAACAGTGTGTATTTCCAGGACTTTTTTCATTGGGGAATAGTGTGTTTTTTCCAGGACACATCAGCTCCATCCAAGTAAAGTTGTTGTACTTTCAGCCTTAGTTGTGGAGGGCACAGCTCAGCTCCAGGTCCAGTCGCTGTTGTTAGTTGCAGGCGGCACAGCCCACCATCCCTTGCGGGAGTCAAACCGGCAACCTTGGGGTTGAGAACACGCACTCCAACCAACTGAGTCACCCGGCCACCCAGGAGCTCAGTGGCAGCTCAGCTGCAGCTCGTCTTCATTCTAGTTGTGGAGGGCACAGCTCGCTGGCCCATGTGGGAATTGAACCGGCAGACCCTGTTGTTCAGAGCTTGCCCTCTCACCAACTGAGTCACCCGTCCACCTGTTAACTGTTTAAATCACCTGATGGTCAAGGTCTTGGTGGACTGATTGTCAGAACTGGAAGCTTTGGGAATCACCTGATGTGGTGCCGCCCTTCCTCCGAGCTGGTGCAGAAGTAGATCCCGAAGAGGGGCAGGCGGCCCGGGGTCACTTGGGGAGTTGGGCCGTGTGCTCAGCTGGTTGCTTCACTGCATCATAGGGGTTAATCCTGGTTCCCTGCTTCTCCACCAGCTCCTTCCTCAAGGCTTTGTGTTCAGTCAGTCACTTCCTGGCCTTTTGGTCTTTCCTTTCATTGTCACCTTTCCCCACACCCCCAGCCTGCTTTTCCACAGTGGGCAGTCCCATTTTCTTCCTCTCGTGGCTATTAAGAGCGCACCACATATTCACAACAGGCAAAAGGTGGAAACAACCCAAGTGTCCATCAACAGATGAACAGATAAACCAAAGTGGTGTATGCATACAATAGAACATTATGTACCCATAAAAAGGAATGGAGTTCTGACACATGCTACAACATCCATGAACCTTGAAAACATTATGCTAAGTGAGGGAAGCCAGACACAAAAGGACATATGTTGTATGAGTCTACTTACATGAAATATCTAGGATAGGCAAATTCATAGAGACAGAAAGTAGATTAGAGGGTACCCCGGGTTGGCAGGGGGGGATGGGGAGTTATTGCCTGATGGGTACAGAGCGTCTGTTTGGAGTGATGAAAGGGTCCTGGAAATAAATAGCAGTGATGGTTGCACAACGATATTAACACCACTGAATTAGCACGTCATTAACACCACTGAATTGTACACTTAAAAATGGTTTAAATAGCACATTTTATGTTACATGTATTTTACCACAGTCGTCAAAACCTAAGAAAAAGCACACCATAGCTAAAAGGGCCTCTTTTTTTTTTAAATCTTTTTTTTTCTTTTTTTTTTTATTGGGGAATATTGGGGAACAGTGTGTTTCTCCAGGGCTCATCAGCTGCAAGTCATTGTCCTTCAGTCTAGTTGTGGAGGGTGCAGCTCAGCTCCAAGTCTAATTGCCATTTTCAATCTTAGTTGCAGGGGGCGCAACCCAACATCCCATGTGGGAATTGAACCGGCAACCTTGTTGTTGAGAGCTCGCGCTCTAACCAACTGAGCCATCAGGCCGCCCCTCTGGCAGCTCAGCGACACCCCGTTGTCTTCAATCTAGTTGTGGAGGGCGCAGCGCACTGGCCCATGTGGGAATCAAACCAGCAACCCTGTTGTTCCCACCTTGCGCTCCAACCAACTGAGCCATGGGGCTGCCCTAAAAGGGCCTCTTAAACATTCTTTTTCTAAACCCCCAAAAGAATCTTTTTAAGTTATAAACAAACTGAGGCAAAGTCATTGTTTGTTTGTTTGATTGAGGTAGTTATTTAGCCTATTCAAATCAGAATCAAAGCTAGATGTAGTCTATAGTTTTTAAACTGGAATCTAGACTTCTCTCTTTTCTGTTCACTGCTTTGGTAAACCTGAGCTACACTGATTTCGTTTGGATTATGTTCCCTGATTTGTGAGTGTGTCGGTTGGTGGTGGGGGGTGGCAGGGGGAAGAGAAAAGGGAGGAGCAGGGAGGAGAGCCCCATTTTCCCACCTGCACTGGCCATTTTAAGTTACTATTTTGGTCTAGTGAATTCTTTTTGCCAGTGTTCAAGATTATTTATGAAAATCATTCCTGCCTCTTTTTGTTTTATTGAACGTATTTTGTAATCAATGTCACATTCCATAAGCTTGTTCTCAGTTCCTTTATCCAGCCCACTGATTTTTCTGGGTTCTGAGGAAACCCAACTTTCCTCAGGGGAAGGCTGGTGTGGATGGAATGCCCACCTCCCTGGCCCCACCCCATCCCACCACACCACACACACACACACACACACACACACGCACACACACTCCAACCAGGGATAGCTGCTTTGTCCATCTTACAGATGTAGAGCTTCTGTAAAGAATTTGTTTAGGAAAAAAGTGCTCAGTGGCTTATTAAGTCTGGAACCTGCTGTTCGGGGCCAGTGGTTGAATATATTCTGGTACCTACCTTAGGTTCGTTTCTGGCTGTCTTCTTCCCTCCCAACCTCTTGATAAGCCATCTTCTCAGCATTTATCCAATTTCTGGAGAGTAGACCCCCAACCTGAGAAGTGTTTGTAGGATGAACTTGTCTTCCATTTCATTATTCTCCATTCCTCTTTCATGTTGTGCATTAACATGTTTGTATATTAAGACATAAAAGGATAATTCTCCATTTGGCATCTCTGCACCAGGGCAGATTAGCCCTCCCTTCCCCTAATGTGGGGACATCTGCCTGTCACTAAGCACCACTGCGCCTGCTTGAAGGTGGACTAAGAGTTGATTTTATCACCTTTTCAGGTATTGCCATGAGGCCGACTGGACTGGAATTTTCAGTGTCATTCTGTTTTCCCTCTGAAAACACTTACCCTTTACTAGACTCAGAAATTTTTCATTTTATTTCCACAGTTTCTCAGAAGTCGTGGCTAGTGGTTTTTCGATGAGATGCAGCCGTTCCTAAGTTATCCCCACCCGGTATAGGCTCCATAGAGCCAAAGCCAGGCAGTTCTGTCAGACATGGTTTCTTTCTCTATTTCATTTACTTTTCCATTTCCCCCCAAATGACTTGGAATGACTTTCTTAAATTGTCCATATTTTAACCTTTTTGAAGGGAGGACTGTGAAGAAAGTATAGACTAAATTAGTTGACTTAGTCATCTTCACTGTCTGACAGGGAGTAGTTTCTCGTGTCTTTTTTGCTGGCAGGTTTTCCCTTCCTACTGAGGGCTGATTGTCTTTTCACCTTGGGCCTATTTGGTCTTTCCCTGATACAGTTGGTCCATTTCACTGCCAGCCTAGCTTTTTCAGTGAGGCTAAGTTGGTGCCTTGGTCTTCAGCTTGTCCCAACGTCCTGGCCCCATGTGCAGAGAGCATCAGCTGCCCTCTAGAGCCCGCCGCTGTCTCTGGGAGGCCTTGTCGTCCTCCGCGCACTTCCTCCTGGGGATGCTGTCTTGGGGCGAGTCTGAATACCTGCACACATCACTTCTCCCTTCCCTTGGCATTGGTGCTGCCCGGGGCTCCAGAGCTGCTTTTCTTTTCTTTTTTTTTTTTTTAAAGATGTTATTGGGGAAGGGGAACAGGACTTTATTGGGGAACAGTGTGTACTTCCAGGACTTTTTTCCAAGTCAAGTTGTTGTCCTTTCAATCTTAGTTGTGGAGGGTGCCGTTCAGCTTCAAGTTGTTGTCCTTTCAGTCTTAGTTGTGGAGGGCGCAGTTCAGCTCCAGGTCCAGTTGCCGTTGCTAGTTGCAGGGGGCGCAGCCCACCATCCCTTGTGGGAGTTGAAACCGGCAACCTTATGGTTGAGAGGACGCGCTCCAACCAACTGAGCCATCCGGGAGCTCAGTGGCAGCTCAGCTCAAGGCGCTGTGTTCAATCTTAGTTGCAGGGGGCGGAGCCCACCATCCCTTGCGGGACTTGAGGAATTGAACTGGCAACCTTGTGGTTGAGAGCCCACTGACCCATGTGGCAATCAAACCGGCAGTTTTCAGAGTTAGGAGCACGGAGCTCTAACCGCCTGAGCCACCGGGCAGACCAGAGCTGCTTTTCTTAGAGAAACCATGCTAAATTCCTCCCTGCCACCACATGTGGTCCATAGACTCAGAGAATCTCAGATTGGAAGGGACCCAAGCAGTGAGGGACCTACCTGAGACTGGATTCCCTCTATGATAACCCTGCAAGGGGTGGGCCAGCCTCTGCTTGATCACTTCTAGGGACGGTGAGCTCACTCACATCTGAGCACAGTCCATTCCTTCCCTCTTTGGCCAGCTCTGACTGTTCCACCTTCCTGTGGCTTCTGCCCATTATCCTGTGAAGCAGCCCAGGCCTACCCCTGACAATGCTGGCATTTTTGTCACCACGACCCAAATGGGCAGAAGAGGGTGCCTCCCTCCTTTCCCCACATGCTGATCTGGTTCCCCTGTATTTACTATGGCTCATTAGCACATCCTTACTCGGAAGGCCAGGCTCCTTTCCTGCAGGTTGGGACTTGGGTACAGATCGGCCCAGAAGGAATGCTCAGCCACATCGTTCTCTGCGTGTGTGTGCGTGCGCCTGTCCATGTGCGTGAACACACGTGCATGCGTATGTCTAAATCTCCCTCATCCTCCAGGCTGCTGGCTCCCAGTTAGCTTGCATCCCAGTGACCCCTGGAACCCGACAGTCTGAGCTCCAGGGAACTGTGACCAGAGCTTTTTCTAGTCTCCGTCTGCTCTGTGCAGTCACCAAAAAGCTTCCTCTCCTTCCCCGCAGCCTGAGTGTGGCTAATTCCCACCTTGCTGGCTCTCCTTTCTACCACTCCACCCTGACTGCTGTCCACAGTATCTAGAATAGGGTCTTACTACATACACTACCAGTACCTGTCACCTCATAAGGTATCTTCTGTCCTGGGAGGACCTTAGGAGTCCCTCAGTCACCTTTCCACCCATATGCTCAGGATCACATTTTGTCTATCAGGGAAAGGTTGTGTCATTGCCAGACATATGTTCGTTTGGGGGTGGAGAACTGTTTGTTCCAGGAGGCATATCTTAGGTTCCTTCTGTGGCTTTTGAGTCAGGCAATCTAGGGTCCAGATCCCAGCCGTGCCACTTTGAGCTGTGTTTCCTGAGCCTCTTTGGTGGCTTTTTATTACATCCTCTTCAAAGATGAGGAAAATAAGGCTAAGAGAAGTTGGTAACACAGCTTTCCCCAGGTCCTGGAGCTAAGAAGTGGTATATAGCTGGGATTTAAACTCAAATGGTTCTTGACTCCAGAGCCTACAATCCTTCCCCTCCAGGACACTGCCTTCGATAATATGTCCAGTTGACCTCTAAGAGGCCAGGTGATGAGAGCCTGGTTAGCTTCTGCCTGCCTTGTTAGGCCTCTGAGATTTTCTTATCTTTTAAAATATTTTCCTGAAGTAGTAGCTACTGCCTCTTTTTATTAGGTCGTTATCAAAAAGCCTGTTTTCTTAAACTTTTTGCCTTCAGGTTTCATCACCTTCTTTCATCTCTGCAACACCCTGGCCCCACATCACATACCAGGAACAGGGCCCCAGGGAAGTCATTGATTTACCTGGAGATTTTCAAAGAAGCCAAGATCAAAACTGTCCTTCACCCAGTCATGGTTTATTATGTCCCTACTCCTGTTTTCGTATTGAATTGATCTGAATTAATTAGACTGGGAATGTACTAGTTTGGAATTTTTTTTAATTGATTCATTTTCTGAGCTCGGTTTGTGACAAGCATTGAGCAATTGATTTGCACAGATACAACGTCCTGCCGTTAAAAATATGTTCTCCAAGATCAGCTTGCCACTGGGCCGCAGCCCCACGAGGAGACTCTGTCCCGGGTGAAGAGATTTGTCATCACACTGGGGTTAGTAAAGGTGGGATTTAGGGTCAACACTCAGATGAACTTTCTGATTACAGGAAATGAGGGACTCTACAAACCCAGCGCAGTATGTCAGATCTTTTGGAGACTTCAAAAAGCAGCAGTATCTGGGTTCTTGGTTCTTGCTGAGGTTTTAAAATCAAGAGTGGATCTTTTTAAAGGGTGACAAGGGAAATTGGCTTATAGCAAGCCAATACATTAAGAGTTAATCCTTCATTAGATGTTAGAGCAACATTCCAGATTGGATTATTATTTTTTTTAACTTTTATTTATTTTAAGTTCAGTGTTTCTCCAGGACCCATCAGCTCCAAGTCATGTCGTTGTTTCAATCTAGTGTGGAGGGTGCAACTCACACTGGCACATGTGGGGATCGAACGGGCAACCTTGTTAAGAGCACTGCGCTCTAACCAACTGAACTAACCGGCTGCTCCAGAATAGATTTTTTTTTTTTTTTTTTTTTTTATTAAAGCCTGCAGTCCTTCTCCTGGGCTCTGGGTGGCCTTGGTGGGGATGCTAGTGTCCCATTTACCAGGAAGCCCATGTGCATGCCCTGTTCTCTAATCATTGGTGATTGCAGAATGGTGAAGGAAGCCCTTCAGTTGATGGATAGGGTGATCAGAACTAAAATGATTTAAGCAACATGGGTGTGGGTGGGGGAGGGTGGAATGACAAAATCTGAGGCAGGTGAAGATTAGAAACCATCTGTCATTAGCATTTCAGAGTGAGGTCTTGATGCTAGTGCCAAAACACTTCCCCAGTTGTGAAACCAAAAATTCCTTTAATAGGAAACAAGAACTTCCGTTCTTATTGGCAACATAACTCTTTAAAATGCAAATATTAACTAAATTTTCTGTTGAATTTAACAGCTTACAAAGCACTTTCAAGTGCATCTTCATAGCCACCCTGTGAGATAGATATTCCCTCCTTACCAATAAAGAAACTGAGGCTCAGAGCCCTAAATGACTTCTCCAGGATCAGACAGCTGGTAAGAGACTCAGCAGGGTTTTTTAATAAGTGCTTTATTGAGATGGAATTCGCATACCATAAAATCCACCTGTATAAAGGTGGGTGAAATTGTTATTTCAGTAGTTTTTAGTACATTCATAAAGTTGCACACTGATTCCAGAACATTGTCATCACCATCCCCAAAACCCCATACCTATTAGCTATCACTGCTCAGTCCCTGCTCGCCACAGTCCCTGCCGACCTCTAATCTACTTTCTGTCTCTATGAATTTATGTTCTGGACATTTTGTGTAAATGAAACTATACAATATGTGGCGTTTTGAGATTGGCTTTTTTTACTGAGCATACTGTTTTCCAGGTTCATCCATGTCATACCATCATGTAACAGCATTTTATTCCTTTTTGTGGCCGAATAATATTCCATTGTGTGGACACAACAAATTGTCAACATGAAACTGATGGACATTTGGGTAGTTTCCACTTCTCTGGGTCTGCTGGTTTCTACTTCTCGTCAATCTAGGCTGGATGGGAGATAAGGAAGACATGGTGGGCACGGCCAACTGTGTCAGATTTGGTGGAGCCTGGTCATGTGATTACCAAAACCGCAGTGGGTCTTTGAGTGGACATACGGTTTGTCTAGTTGAAGGAAATATGAGGAGGGTTAGGTGCGGGAAATGGCAGATCCGTGAGCCTCTTGCTGAAAAAGGCTCACTGCGTTCACTTGTCCAGGGCCCGCCCTCCTGCTCACGTGCTGCTCTGCCACCTTCTTCCCAGCCCCCAGCGATCCTCCAGACGCCAAGCTCTCCCCGAATCCTGAGACCCATAGTTTCCTACTTTAGAGAAGCCTTCTGCCCCTCCCTGACTGTGACTCTGAGCTGCTCAGAATTCACACAGCGGGTACATATGCTTTGTCTTCTACTTCCCTGGTGGGGTCACGACGGCATTTTTCCTTCTTTCTTCCATCCAGCCTCTCACCTGTGAGCTCCTCAGGTAGACCCAGTCCTGGCCAGCTGCAGAATCTGTGCTGTGGGGCCACAAGCTGGTGCAGTGGTGTGAGGCTGGCGGCCTGTACACGGGGCGGGCATTCAGGAAGGGCCCTGGGGCAATGCTGGCGCTGGCGAGAGGCCAAGGCGGAGGGCAGGGCTGGTTCTATGGCAGTTCGCGGCGTGCCCACTGAATTCTGTTCGGTCCTCCCCCACCACAGCTCTTCCCAGGCCCCCTGCAGACCCTCTCCAGGAAGATCGTGCGCTCCAAGATGAACAGCACCGTGGTGGGGGTGTTCACCATCACCCTGGTGTTCCTGTCGGCTTTTGTCAACATGGTGGGTTGGCTGCACCCCCCAGCCCTCTCCGCTCCCATTAGGTGAAACCCAGTGCAGCCCTGTACACTGCACCATGGGCTGGGAAGAGTCTCCCCGAGAGTTCTCCCTCCGTGGACATTTTTCAGGTCTCACCTCGCTTGGGTCTGGGATCAGCTTGGACTCCTAAAGCTTCTCATGGCTGGAGGAGCCAGAAGGACTTAGCAAGTCCCCAGGGGATGTTTCAGAGCCCTACCCTGGGCAGTGGGCACACCTTCCCCAGTCCTCAACTTCTCCCAGGCTCCTCTGCTGTCCCTAGTTAGTGTCAAGCTGCACCCAAGACAGAGGGTGGACAGGTACCCACTGCCCTGTGGGGATGGGCTGCCCTGGCCTGGCCCCCTGACCCGCTCCTCCCCTGCCCTCAGTTTATGTGCAACTCCACGGACCTGCTCGGCTGCCTGGCGGATGAACATAACATCAGCTCCAGCCAGGTCAACGCGTGCCACGTGGTGGAGTCGGCCATGAACTATAGCCTGGGTGATGAGCAGGGCTTCTGCAGCAGCCCCTGGCCCAACTGCAACTTCCCTGAGGTACCGGGCAGGAAGAGGGCTGGATGATGCCAATGGAGACCCTCCCACTCCACTCCCGTTCTGCCCTTGGCTGCTCTGAGGGACTCAGGGGACCTCAAGCTCACTGCCATTCCAGAGACCTCCTTTCCGTAGTTTTTCTCACTCCCCAAGCCAGACACCAATGAAGGAAGCCAGCCTCAATATAACAATGACAATAATAAATAACATAGCTATTGTTTAAATAGTAGTTACAATGTACTGGGCACTGCTTTATATATGTTTACTCATTTAATCCTGACAACAATTCTATGACATAGACACTATTATCTACTTTATTCAGATGAAACTAAGGCACAGAGAGGTTAAGTAACTTGCCCAAGGTCACAAAGCTAGTAAGTCGCAGAGCCAGAACTTTCACCCAGGTGATTTGGCTCCAGAGTTTGTATTCTTAACCCAAGAGCGGAGCTGTTTCTGGACCCTCAGCTTAGGCAGGAGACCCTAAGCTGCCTCAGGAGAACCTGGCTGAGTCCCCCACCAGCTCTGGGTCAGAGAGCAGGGAGGGAAGGAAAGGGACTACCATCAAGTTCACTCATTCAGGGTGTATGATTCAGTAGCCTTTCATACAGTCACAAATTTGTGCAGGCATCATCATCATAATTAATTATAGAACATTTTTATCACCCCCAAAAGAAATCATGTACCTATAGGTTGTTGGGTTTAAAACAGCCCTGAGAACCTTAGAGAGCAGCATGCATTCCATGCTGATGGTATGCGAGCTGCTTCCTTCACCTTGCTTCGTTTTCTCAGGGAGCAGTTTTTGAGGGAGCAGCAAGCCAGGCTTCCAACCCAGGGTGTCCACTCCATGCACTGGATCGTTCCCACACCCCAGCTCCCTGGAAGCAGTTCACCTGAAACCTCTAAGATGATGGCAGTTTTGCCCTTTTCTGGAGGGAGGGTCCAAGCTTTTATCCAATTGCCAAAGAGCCCATGACTCAAAAGGGTCCAGAACTGCTGTGAGGGCCCTGTGGGCTGTCCCAGTGCTGGTCTCCCTGCTCTCTGGGAAGGACCCTGAGCCATCTCACCTGTACAGACAGGGCAAGGGAAATTCTGAGGAGCAGGGCTGTGCGGGTATTCACCAGACCAGCGCTTCTCCTCCACCCATCTCTGGGCCCAGGCCAAGCTCTCCCTCTCCCTGGTGGCCATGCTCCTCAGGCAGCCTGGACGAGCAGGCACCCGCCCTCCAACCCTCGCCTCTGTTCCCTCTCCCATCTGGCCGAGAGCCCACAGGAGCTGCTGCCTGAGAGCTGCTTGCTGAGAAACTCAGGCTGGTTTGGGTCTCACACTTGTCTCTTGGTAGTTGCTCCATGGAAGAAGCTGAACAGTGAGGGAAGAGGGCTGTGCCAGGGCCTGTGCCAGGGCCTCGTTTTCAGGAGAGGGGTGGTCCCAGTTTCAGACCTGTTGACCCCTGCTGGCTGCCTTGCTCCGGGGCTGACCACTCCTCGCAGTGTTATTCTGATTCAGCAACCCTCACAGACCCTGAGGCCCTTGGGAGACTCCAGCCTTAAGCCTCCGTCTCTGGTTGTCTGGGCCCTGGCTTTGAAGGGGAATCCAGTCTGGTTGTCTGGGCCCTGGCTTTGAAGGGGAATCCAGTCTGGTTGTCTGGGCCCTGGCTTTGAAGGGGAATCCAGGCTAGCTATTGGGCCGCCACCTCATCCCCCAAGGATGAGCTTGTTATCCCTGGGGCTGAATTATCTGGGTGTGCTCCTTCCTGCTCCTTCCTTTGTCCCATTTCTTCTGGATGATTGAAGGCTGGTCCCAGCCCCTTCCAATCCCCGGGGACCTCTGCAGTCCTTCTCTGGGTTCCTGAAGGCCTGAGGAGGCAGAATGTCCAACCTGGGAGCTACCCCCACTAGCAGCCACTGCCATTTGGCCTCCAGCCCAAGGCAGAGGCAGTAAATAGTGAGCCCCGATGCCTGACTCAGAAATAAACATAAAAGCTAAATTTAAACGGGAAAAAGAAAAATAGATGCTGACATGTCTAGGATTAGCATTGGGGACGACAGAGCAGAAGGGGACCTCTGAGACTACCTGGTTCGGCCCCTCAGTTGTCTGAGAAAGAAATTGTGGCTCAGAGACCAGAAGGGATTTCCCCAGAGTAAATCGTACCGGGCCACAATCCCTCATCTGAAGCCTTCCAGGTCAGATATAGTTCGGACTTCAGAACTTTTCAGATTTTAAAAGATTACCTCACACCCCAGTGCATTCTGGGTAGCAGCTGATAATGAAACACAGTAATATTTCTGAAGCAAAATGTATGAATAGTCACAGGAAACAGGATAAAGATGATAATTAGCATTAAATCAGTTGGGTCAGGTTTTGCCACCAAATAAGGTCAGCTCAGGTGTTGCCACCTCTTCGTTATGAGAACATTTTCAGTTTTCAGCACTTTAGATTTTAAGTTGCAGATTGGTGGCTTAGGGTCTGTGCTCCCCAGTTACTGAGGGCACAGGGCACTCCGCCAAGTGGCTTCCTTTCTTGTAATCATTGCTGTGAGCCCATGAGATAGGATGTTTTGCATATGGGGAAACTGAGGCTTAAAGAAGTTGAATATATGGCCCAAGTCACACAAACAGTCCATAATGAATCAGGATGGAACTCAAGGCTGCCTGAGCCTGGAGCCCTGCCCTAACCATTGGACCCTACGCGGCCAGTACTGATCAAACTCAGCCTGGAGCCACATCTTCTGGTCCCTAATCCGGGCCCTTCACATTACATCACAAGTTTGCATCAGCAGAACTATCCCAAGACTAGGTTTCACCTGAGGCCAGCTCAGGCTGGACGGATTCTGGGGGTGGGGCGGGGCCTGGGGGAAGACGGGGTGGGGCGGAGCCTGGGGGGAAGGCAGGGTGGGGCGGGGCCTGGGGGAAGGCAGGGTGGGGCGGGGCCTGGGGGAAGGCAGGGTGGGGCGGAGCCTGGGGGAAGGCAGGGTGGGGCGGGGCTTGGGGGAAGTCAAGGCGGGGCGGGGCCTGCGGGAAGGCAGGGTGGGGCGGGGCCTGGGGGAAGGCAGGGTGGGGCGGAGCCTGGGGAAGGCAGGGTGGGGCGGGGCTTGGGGGGAAGTCAAGGCGGGGCGGGGCCTGCGGGAAGGCAGGGCCCCAGGCACTGAAGCCCGGCTGCCCTCTCCTCGCAGTACTTCACCTACAGCGTGCTGCTCAGCCTGCTGGCCTGCTCCGTGTTCCTGCAGATCAGCTGCATCGGGAAGCTGGTGCTCATGCTGGCCATCGAGCTCATATACGTGCTCGTCGTTGAGGTGCCCGGTGTCACACTCTTTGACAATGCCGACCTGCTGGTCACCTCCAACGCCATGTAGGTGACACCCCCCTCACACCCCCTGGGTTGAGGGCACTGTAGAGAGGTGGGAAAGCAGGAGGCTGGGGTCCTGGGCTGCAGGGGGTTTGCAAGGGGAGTGTCCTGTTGCTCCCCAGCTCTGACATGCATCAAAGCCCCACAGAGTCTTGTTTCTTTCCTTCTCTCCTTTTCCCAGTGATGGGGGTGGCCTGAGGGCGACTAGGTCCCACTGTCCTTCTGCCTCCTTTTTCCTACTCAGTCCTGGTCTCAGGCCTCAGTGAATTTTTCCTCGCTAATCCATGGCAGCCTCTGATGAGCTATTTTCACTTAAGTCCAACTGCCTGGGCTTGCCTTATGTTATGTATCTATTGGATGGTGCTGGGCACCTCCGGCTCGGAGGGGTTAAGGTTCAACAGAGCTGGACAGCAAGGTCTGTGGGAGCAGAGGAACAGCCTTTGTAGTTCATGGGCTCTGGCCCGCCTTGAGCCAGGCACTTGGACATACCGTACCATTTTTCATCCTCATGGTAACCCAGCAAAGTAGGCAGGTCTTCTGTGGAAGGCTGGGTAGTTTGTGCGCTGCTCAAAGTCCCCCAGTCCGGAGATGGCAGTTGTGGGGGTTGTGCCCTAGGCCCTCTAAGCTGGCAGTCAGCCTGGTCATAGAGGGACAGGCGTCAGATTCCAAGGGAAATGACTTCATAAGGGGAAAAAACCTCTGGCTTTGGGTCAAATTAGGTTTGAATCAGCCTCAGACACAGATTTGGCTACTTTTCCTGAACGTTACTATTTTTTCCCCAGTAAAATGGAAATAATAATACCCATAGTAGTAAAATGTGTGTAAAGTGCCTGATATGTAGTACTTTTTTCTTCCCGTCACCATCCCCCCCCCCCCCCCCCCGCACCCAACACACACATCAGGAAGTACAAAAAATGTGAGTGACAGGTCTGTATCCCCTGAGGAAATAAGCAAACTCGGCTTTCTCTGAGTTACAGGAAGGGATCCATTCATCTGTCTACCCATTTATTGTGGGCCTACCATGTTCCAGGCGTTGAACTAGGCAGTGGAAGTACAGTCACTTTCTTGTGAAGAGAGTGTCACCTAGAAAATGAAGGTGTAATGAAGCATCTAAGTCAGACTCAAGGAAGCACTTCTTGGCAGCTGCGTGGGGCTGTGGACAGATGACAGTGCCACTGCAGCATCGGGAGCTGTGCAGGCTGCAATTCTGGGAGGATGAGCAGAGGGAGGCCGCCCAGGCCTTTGTACCCGTGGGCCACGCAGGAGCAGGAAACTTTGCCTCCTCATTCTTACCCGCTCCTTCCCCTTCCCCAGCCTCTCCGCTCCTTCTGCTGAAGTAGCAGCAGAGAAGGGAGGTCATTTCTGTGTTGGGGGACCCTGGCTTGGCTCTAGGGCAGCACGATCCAACAGATAAATGATGCAAGCCACATATGTAATTTAAAATTTTCTAGTAGCTGTATTAACGGGGCAACATATGCAATAGCCACAAATGTGCACTGGCCACATTTTAAGGCTCAGTAGCCACATGTGACTAGTAGCTGCCATACTGGACAGTGCAGATGGCAACAAAGGGGTGAGAGGGGTGGGCAGGCTTCTGGCCAGGTGGATATGCTGGGAGGCCCCAGAGTCCCAGGGAAGGGCTGCGGTGACTTGTAGTCATGGTGACCAGATGCTAGGTGGGACTGGGCTTCCTGTAAACCTCTCATCCTGATAGTGTCCTTGAATCAGGAAGGGTGTTAGGGGTGGGCGGCGAAGGAGCAACAGTAGTGGGCGCAGCAGTATTGGACATGAGGGTCAGAGCAGGGTGGGGGGCAGAGTAGGGCGGGGGGAAGAGCAGGGTGGGGGGAATAGCAGGGTGGGGGGAAGAGCAGGCTGGGAGAAGAGCAGGCTGGGAGAAGAGCAGGCTGGGGGCAGAGTCGGGGTGGGTACAGCAGGCCTGGAGGCTGCCCCTGCAGAAGATGGCCCTGAACAGCCCTCCCCACTCCTGTTCACAGAGACTTCAACAACAACGGGACCTCCCAGTGGTGAGTTGATGCTTTTCTCTGAGCTCTGATACGGCCTCTCCCTGCCCTTGGCACAGAGCAGCCAGCAGAGAAGGCAGGGGTGCCCAAGTGGGAGGGGGCTTTGTGGCAACGGCAGTGAAGAAGGAGGCTGGAGGGGACGAGGAAGCCCTCCCCTTTCTGGGTACCAAAGCTCCTCACTTGGTAGATGCCCTTCTTCTCCTTTATGATCCCCAGCACCCCAAGTTGATCGACAGGCTCCATGGCCGGGGTCTTGGGGATCCACAGTTCACTCCACAGGCCTCGTCTAAAAGCATCTAGCCTTAAGCTTTAACACAGGAGCATGTATGAGACCCCAGGCCCAGGAGAACAAGAATCAGTGCCCCCCCCACCCCCTGCCTCTGAGGAGAGGAGCAAAGGGGGGAGGCCTGCAGGATGTGTGGGTTAGGCCCTGTATCCGGTCTGCTGCTGGCAGGTCTATGCAGCATTCAAGGTTTGGGCTCTTTGCTGGGACAGGGAGCAGTGTTTGGGATAGCTGCTTTTATTAAGAGTATGCATCAAAAATGTTAAATATAATTAGACGACAATAGCTACCACTTTGGGAGTTCCTACTGTTTGTCAAGTTCAGTACAAGGGATTTTCTATACCGTGTCTTTAATTCTTATCACAGTCTTGAAATGTGGGCATTGTTATCCCACTTCACAGATTGTTCAGAGACGTTAAGAGACTTGCCCCAGGTTGCCCAGAGATGGTCATTATGGCCTGCCTTGCTCCCTCGCTACAAGCCCCTGGCTTGTCCACCAAGACAGACCTGGGATGTACAGGTTGACCTTTACAAGGGCCTTCTTCATCCCCTGATGGGACCAGAGGGAAGCTCCCCAGGGATGGGAGAGTAAGGCATCAGGAGAGGAGTAAGGGCTGCTGAGCTGCAGGTGTGAGCAGGGGCTGAGATGGGGCTGCCAGCCCAGGCTTCCTGGATGAGGCACACCTCAGGCAAAGTTTGAGCAGGAGGGTGAGGAGAGGGAGGTGCTATAACTGGAGGAAGACACAAGGCCTGAGGGCCTTCAGAGCCTGCCATGAGGTGCCAGGACATCTACCTCCCGCCTGCAGCCCTGAGCACGCGACCAAGGTGGCTCTGAAGGTGGTGACGCCCATCGTGATCTCAGTCTTTGTGCTGGCCCTGTACCTGCACGCCCAGCAGGTGGAGTCCACTGCCCGCCTCGACTTCCTCTGGAAACTGCAGGTGGGTGTTCCGGGGGCTGGATCTGGGGTGGGAGCCTCACAGTATTTTATGAGTGAGCATGTCCATCACCTGGGCTGGGCCGGGCCTTAGTTCTCTGGACCAGTTGTCCTTCTCAGGCCTCGTCCCAACAAACCAGTGCCCCGTGTTCCAGAGGGTCTGCTCCCTGCTCTCTGGGGCCAAGAGGCAAAACCCTGGAGCTTATTCTAGACAGACCCACCCTCGACAGTGCTGGGACTTTGATGGACCCAAGACATATGCTCTTAAGTCACAAATGCCCTGTGCATCCAGAGTCAGGAACAGAGAGGAGGTATGGACAGGCCGTTTGTGGGGGGGCAGCAAGGAATCAGAAGGGCAGGGAGAGAAGAGTGGCAGGAGGTGAGCAGGGGCATGCAGTCCCGGTGTCAAGGAGGCCTCAGTGCAGGAGCCTGACCAGGTGCAGGAGCTGTACCAAAGGCTAATGAGCAGGGCCTGATGTGTCCAGAACTGGGCTTGAAGATTTCTCCAAGGGAGCATGGATGCATGGATGGATGGATGGATGGATGAAAGGAGACATCAAAGACCATCAACAGGAAGCCCAGCCATGGGTCTGTGCCCAGGCACTGGTGAGAGGTGGGCCAGGCAGGGGCAGAGGCAGTAGGAGACTGGGGCCACAGCCCTGAGCTGTGCTGGGTGCCCAGGTGAGGCTGAAATCCAGCCAGTGCCCTGCCTTCTAGTCTTCGTGCTCTGAACCCTGAATCTGTCCACCTGGAGGAAGGGATGCCTGGTACTCCAGGTGCTAGCAGCAGTCCCCATGGCCCCTTGTCACCTGGTGGACCCCTCTAAAGGTCCAGGAGAGGGTGCGCAAGGGCACTGACTGTGAGAAAGCCTGGTCTTCTGTGCAGGCGGCCTCAGACCTATTACTCAAGCCCAGCCCCTTGCAGGACATAGCTTAGCACCACCTCTTTGCCTCCCCTGGCCTGGTCCCTATGTCCAGGTCACTTCTCTAGCTCATCTGCAACTGGCTTAGGCCTCCTCCATCTTCAGCTTCTTATTAACGTTGAGATTAAAGTCTTTAGGCTGGAGCAGGTGGCCCTGGAATTTCATTGGATGCTGAGTGAAGATGGGGACCTCTGGTTGTCCTGCTGACGGGAGTTTTGCATGAGGTCTGGCTGCGATTCCCCACTGAGGTCTCCAGTGGGGACCTCTGAAGTCAGGGGAACATGTTTTCCTTCCGAATGCCCCTCAGAAGTGGGGAGGGACCTCAGCGGTATCTAGTATGAAGTTGCCTGTGTCTCCTCAGGGAGCAGCTGCCCGGCCTCTTCTCTGCTCTCACACCCCTCTCCCTTGGGGAAGCTCCCAGGACGCCCCAGCTCTCACCGAGGGGCTGACCAGCCTGTGTGGGACTCGGGGCCGCTGTCCCTCCGCTTCTCTGCTCACACACACCCCGCTCTCCCTGTAAGCCCCTAGGAAGGCCCTCCCCGTGTAGTTTCTGTGGTGTGCCTGAGTTGTGTTGCAAAGACCTCAAGAAAGGGGTAGAAACCAGGGGTGACCCTGCCATTCAGACTCTTTCTGTGACCTGCTGCCCCTTCACACCTGGTCCCCCCCGCAGTACTCAGGCAACAGCGGCTTTCTCTCAGCCCCCAGCCAGGTGCTGCCTCTGGAGCTTGAAGGTAAAGACCTGGATGAACCACAAGCTGGGTGTGGGTCTCTCCTGGAGAGCTGAAGCCTCCCAGCCTCGGCTAGCCTTGGTGGGCTCTGAACCTCCCAGGCCCGAAACACCCAGGGGAGGGGGTGTCTCCTCTGCTGCAGGAAGGGGTGTATCAGCCTCCTCCAGGCCCCCGGGTGTGAGGTCCCCCACATATGCCCAAATCATTCCCGTTCCCTCCAGCATCCTCGGGCTGCAGCCCAGCGCGTAGCGGTGCTGAGGGTTTGGGGAGATTTGGAGTCTTGGTGTCATGCAGGGTCTCAGCTCCCACTCCCCACATAAGAACGCAGGATGTGGTGAGGACAAAAAGGAACACCCACGGAGCCATAGATAGGGGAGTCATGCCACTATATTCTCGCTGGCGGCTGGGTTGGAGACACAGGAAGCAGGAGCCACATGATCTGCAACCTGCCGTCCGCTTCTCTGCCAACAAACCTCACTTGCTAGCTGCAATCCACCGTGCGAACTGCAATCCGCTCCTGCAGGCTCAGCCATGATCTTCTTGCTAGCCCCCATGTTCTGCTGGCGTAGCCACGGCAGTTATCAGTGGCTAATGGCTCACTGGTTACAGCTGACGGCCCACTAGCCACAGCTGATGGCCATCTACACCCGAGCCAGCACCTTTCCACGTGCGGCCGAGAGCCTGGAAACTGCTCTCCTGGCTCTGTCCCCACACTGGTCATTCTCAGTGACTCCCCTGCGAGTCTTCAGCCCCGAGAGGCACTTGTATTGTTAGTGGTCCTCTCCACGTGTGGCCGCAGAAACAGGTTCATTCCACTTATTTACCTTTCCTCCCTGACCTCCCCATGCCCACGCTCTTCCCCCAGCCCCGTTTTATCTTATTTTGGGGGGAGGAAGTTTTAAAAAAAATAATTTAAAACCTACAGAAAAGTTACAAGAACAGTTATAAAGAACTCCAGCAGTCCCTTCACCAGATTCCCCAGCCAATTTCCTGCATTTGCTTAATTACACCCTCCCCACCTTCTCACGTGATGTCCCATCCCTCCTAAATTCCTGTGTCTGCCTTCCAAAGCCAAGGACACACCCTCCATTACACCCACATGACCTCCCAGTCAGGAAATCCACACTGTTGGAGCACCATACCACCCACAGAGCCCGTTCGGATTTTGCCAGTGGTCCCCATTCTGGCCTAGGATCCTAGCCGGGTGTACTCTGCATTTAGTTGTCTTTCCTTTGCTTTCAGTCCTTTCCCGTCTTAAAGAGGTTTTTATTGTGTGACCTTCAGCCTCGGTCTGTTGACATTTCCCACGTCCAGACTGAGGCCACACCTTCTTGGAGGAAAACTGTGGACAGGATGCTGTGCCCTCTCATCACATGGGGACTCCACTCCGTTGACCTGTCCCACCCCGGGGACTTTAACCTTGATCTCCCCACTCAAGAGGGCATCTGCCAGACTTCTCCACTGTCGGGTCTCCACTGTCGGGTCTCCACTGTCGGGTCTCCATCTTCCCCTTTGCATTCAGTTAACATTTTGTGGAAAGAAATTCCGATATAGCACCCATATTCTGATCCTCAGCAAACCTCCACCCAGCGGTCTCAGCACCCATTGCTGACTCCTGCCTGCCAGGTAGTGATGACACGTGTCCACCATTCCTTCCGCATTAGTTAAGTGGCATTCTACTGTAAGGAAGACCCTCCTTCTCCCCACTTATTTACTTAGTCACTCATTTATCTATATAGCATGAACGTATAGATTCCTATGGAATTCAGTAGGTTTTAATCTGTCCCATTATTTCAATGTTCCAGTTCTGGATTTGGAGTTTCTTCAAGTTGGCTTCTGTGTTCTTTGACATGTCTCCATCATTCTTTGAGCATTTTCTCACTTTTTGGCATAAGACGATGTCCCGGGGTCATCATATACGTTCCCTGATCCAGCCCAGAAATCAGTGATTTCTTCAAAGAGCTCCAATTCTTTTTCGTGGACAAAACAGTCTTCAGAAACCAAGATTGGGAGCTCAGTGTTCTAGGTCCTCTCTGTGGACAAAGCTAGGAAATATATGTAAGTGTATGTGAACATATAAGTAACTGTATGTATACACACATGCATATGTATGGATACTACTCCAGTATCTCTCTGTTGCTGTTTAAAACCATGAGTTTATACCAGTGCCTCCATTTCCAACGCAACACCTCAGGCTTCTTTGTAGTCGCTCTGCCTTCCGTGCTTGCTAATAGCATCTCTGGCAGTGAGAAACCCAGCTCCTGTTACCTTTCATATGTTTCACCCATTTGCTCAGTGGAACCAACCCCCCAACCCCGCCGGCCCCCTTCTCTGCCCCACCATGCCCTCGCCCCTCTTCACCACCCTGCTTCTTGCATCTGGGCATGCCACATGTGGCACCCCTCCCTCTGGTCACTTTTCTTCAGACACTGAGGGTTCTGTGTAAGGGAAGGAAGGAGGGAAGTGGCTGGACACCCCCGCCCCCCCCCCCACACACACACAGACACACTGTCATTTTGAAAAACGATTCAGAAGGCCTGTGGCCACGTGTGGGTGAGCACTACCTGCCCGGTGTGTCAGCCTCTCTGCCCTGAAGCTCTCCAGCGGCTCGCGATGCTTCCAGGTCCCTCCATCCCCCCTCCTGCTCTGAGACTTTGCGGAGGGGGGACAACATCAAGTAAATACCAATAAACACCTGGATGCAGGTCCTTGGGCTGGGTGAGGTACGGTTTGTTGTTCCGCGCCTAGTCTTGCCCAGCAGCCCGTTTTGCTGTTGGGTCTGTGGTCATGGCGGGTGGGTGGGTGCTGACGGGGAGGTGGGGAAGCCTGGGGTCCTTAGCTTCCCTGAAGCACCTGCATGAGGAACACGCAAGGCCCCTTCCTGGCCGAGCCGCTGGTCTCAGTTCTCAGGGCAGAGCCCAGTCTTCTCCCCTCCCACAGCACTGACGTTTTTAGGACCAGCGAGAGGCTGTGCACCCCTGAGCCTTCCTGCCCGGCCAGAAGCCAAGCCTAGAAGCTTCTCACGGTGTTTGGCAGCAGCCCAACAGGTCTTGGCGCAGAGTTCCCCAGATGTGGCAGAAGCACTTGGCCAGGGCCTGGGGGCTTGGCCTCTGTTCCCATCGGTAACCTTGTTCTCAGCATCCCGGCCGCCTCGCCTGCACTGCCACGCTGCCTGACACTTCGGGCAGATGCTCTCTGGGAAGGCACATGTCACATTTCTGCCACCTGCTGGGCTGGAGTGTTCCTCGGTCCTCAGGAACAGGACTGTGAGCAGCCTGGTGCATTTTCAGAGACAGGTGGTCCAGCTTCTTTGTGGGACAGCCTGTGAGAAGTACAGGGATTCTCACTCCAAATGTCTCCCTCTGGCACGTGTGTTCCAGAGCTCAGAGTCGGTGGCCCTGACTTACGAGGAGGGAAGTGGTCAAAGTGTCACACTTCACAGGAGTAAAGTCACCTGCGCTGGAAAGCCAGGGCAGGAAGATAGCACATGCCCACTGGACCCACCTGACATCTGAGGGTCCAGGAGCTTCCGCAGCCATGACACCCACCCTCAATGGCCATGTTTCTGATGGCTCCAGGAGGGGTAGGCAAGGCTCAGCCTCTGAGCCTGGAGTCCCTGAGCTTTCTGCCTTCCTCGCTGGACCCAGGTCCTGTGGCCTCGGGTGGGTGTGCCTGCTGCTTCCCCACAGGCAGCCACCACCCACGGGAGAGCCAGGTCCCTGAGAAGGAGTCCTGACCGTCCCGGAGGTTGGAGTTGTGGTCAAGTGGAAAGCTCTCCACATTTAGTTGGGGAAGGTCTAAGTAGGCTGGCTAGATCTTTTCAGTGGTCCTGCTGGTGACCGTTTTCCTGCCTGCCTTACCAACATGCTCATTCCCAGTTCAAGGGGACACTTTGTTTGCCATCGGGGGGAAGAAGCCAGCAGACCCCACTCTGTGCCCTGTGTTCCACGCACGCTCTCATCAGGTGGCTCCTTCGTGCCTTGCTGCGTGCCTACCTCTGTGCTTCAGCCCATGGGCCGTTAGTGACCTCTTGACCCGAGGGCTCTGCGTTGTCCCTTTAACCTGGAGGGTGAGTGACCGCAAACTCCAGCTACCCAGATCCAGAACCCAAACTGGGGAAAGAACAAAGTCAAAGGTGATGCCCCCATCCTGTCCTGGGTGGCACCTCGGGGCACCTGCAACTCCGTGCCCTGCCTGGCTGTGTCTGGCCCTGGGGCGAGTCTGCTCTCATGGGACCCAGGAAGATGGCCACGGGGTCAGTCTATTAAAGTGACCCTTATCAGACTGCTTTTCTGATGATTTCCTGCTACTAAGAGAACACTGGAAAGCTGAGGAGCACTTGGGCAGCTGGAGGGCCTTTGGGGTGTGATTTTGGACCATCCCTTTAACCTACTGCTTTGTTCTAGTCTTGGGCAGACAGGATCCTTTCGGCCTCTCCTCCGGGACCTGTTTCCATTCGGGTTCCCTGCTTCAGGATAAACACCCTCGTATGTGACGCCGGTGGGAGAGAGTTGGATACAAATCTCTCTTTTTCCTGATGGTCAAAGTACTAGATGCTCTTTATAGAAAATTGGAAGTAGAGGCAGCAGAGAGAGGCAAGAAAGTTGGGCACTGGTGGGAATCTGGGGCACACGCTGGCATTTGGGCGGCTCTCACTTTTGTCCCCTAAGTAGCGCTTCGCTTGCCCCTCCCTCTGACTGATCCTCTGTCCCAGGCCACGGAGGAGAAGGAGGAGATGGAGGAGCTGCAGGCCTACAACCGGCGGCTCCTGCACAACATCCTGCCCAAGGACGTGGCCGCCCACTTCCTGGCCCGCGAGCGGCGCAATGACGAGCTCTACTACCAGTCCTGCGAGTGCGTGGCGGTCATGTTCGCGTCCATCGCCAACTTCTCCGAGTTCTACGTGGAGCTGGAGGCCAACAACGAGGGTGTTGAGTGCCTGCGGCTGCTCAACGAAATCATCGCTGACTTTGACGAGGTGGGAAGCAGGGGGCACTTCAGTCCCCAGAGCGGGAGGGATGCAAAGAGACCTCATGCCCCCTTTCACCCGTCACCAGATGTGAACGGTGACCTCCGGAGCCCTGATGGGGGTGCCCCAGGCACCATTCTAGGCAGGCCCCTCACATACATTCCCTCCCCTAGCATGATGTTGCAGATGAGGAAACTGAGGCCCACAGATGTGAAGCGTCTTGCCTCAGGTCACTGCCAGTAAGTGGCAGGGCTGGGGTTTCAGCCCAGGCAGTTTGAATTTGCAATCTGTGCACCTCAGCTGCTCAGCAAGGCCCTGCTCAGCTGACTCTCCAACCACTCCCGTCATCCACTTTTCCCCTCAAGCCACTGAGGACGGGACAGGGTCCCAAGGTTGGGACCTAGCCATGGAGAGAGTCACAGGAAGGAAGCATTTCCAGGCTGAGGGAGGAGGCAGGACAGAGACGCAAATCCCTGAACAGTGGAGGCAGAAACAAAGCCATGTCTTCATCCGTGTATCACACCGTTGTTGAGCAGCGTGTGTGTGCCAGGCACTGGGGATACTGTGCCAGTAGGGCCACCTCGCCCCTGGGAGCTCACTGTGTAGTGAGGATGAGAGGGACAGCCCTAGTGTGAATCCAGGGCCTGGGGCATGGAGCACAGGCAGGAGAGGGAGGATGGAACTGGGACGGGGCAGTGTCCGAAGCAGCCCACAGATGGTGGGGAAGTGGGTTCATTGGAGTCGGCTGAAATGGGTCTGGGCGGGCTTCGAACAGGTCCTAGAGATAGCAGAAGGGTGTCCCGCTGCATAAAGGTGAGGAGCTTTCCCTGGGAAGGGTGGGGATGTGAGCCAGCGAAGGGGTAGATGGCCACCAGCCCCTCCTGGGGGCATTAGACCAGGAGGTGATTAGTGACCTGGTCCTGGGGGCTCTGGGGGGGGGGCAGTAGCACACAGCCACTCCGTAGAGTGAAAGCTGGAGGAGGCCTGGCCCTGTCGGGAAGCATTGAGGCTTGGCACTGAGCTGGTGATGGAGACGGATCCACTGCGAGAACTGGGGAGATGCCAGGGGCCACGGTGCTGTACTTCCCTGCAGACCTCAGGGCCCAGACTGGAGGGTGACCCAGGTTTGGCCTCCTTCTGTCCAGATCATCAGCGAGGATCGGTTCAGGCAGCTAGAAAAGATCAAGACCATCGGCAGTACCTACATGGCCGCCTCTGGCCTCAATGATTCCACCTACGACAAAGTGGGCAAGACCCACATCAAAGCTCTGGCCGACTTCGCCATGAAGCTGATGGACCAAATGAAGTACATCAACGAGCACTCCTTCAACAACTTCCAGATGAAGATCGGTGAGCCAGCCCGGGAGTGCTGAGGGCTTGCAGGGGCTCCTCCCCCCACCCCCACCCCACAGCCTGTCCAAGCAGAGGCTGATGTCACAGTGCCTCCCTGCCCCAGGGTGTGGGCGGGGGGGTCACCCATCACTCGCTGCAGACTCCTCCTGGAGCTGGAGGTGCCTCCTCTGCATGTTGGTGTGTGGGTGACTTGCACAGGACACCCTCTTTCTGAGTTCCCACCTCGACCACTCGTTGGGAAGGCCTGGCTGGACCCAGGCTGTCCCTACCTGAAAAGCTTTGTGGGGGATGCTGTGTGCCAAGGGCACAGGGCCTTCTGGTGGCTGCCTCGTGGGCATGACAGTCCTTTTTAGTTCAACTAATAGTGACTCAATGACAGTGTTTCATTTAAAAGTGTCCCAAATTCATTCAGTAGAAATGAAAAGCAGTAAAATGAAACACTTTTACATTTTAAATACAAAAAATACAAACATGGTACAAGTCACTAAATTTGCAAAATATGAAAATATTGAACGTATATTCCACAAAATTGTTAGCAAAATAAATATAGTGAAATCGTTTTAAAAACTTACACATGAAAAGAATCATGTAAAATTGACAATGAAATGATTATATTTCAACATTTTAGAAGAGTAACCTTAAAAAACGATGGGTCTGCAGGGTTAGCGCTGTGTTAAGTCGTTTCTCTGTGTGTGAGCACAATCTTCTAGGCGCTGGGAAGCTTTTCCATACAAACTGGGGAAAGAAACGGTGAGGAGGTGGTAATAAGTCAAGCCCGTGTATCACCCCGGGACTCCTCCTTTGTCAGGGGCCCCCACTTTGTAGGTGCCGAGGGTGATGTCCCAGGATGGGGGCCGCCGTGGAGAGGGGGGATTCTGAGGAGAGGCCGTGGGTCACTTTTCAGTCACTTTCAGGCCATTTTCTACATGTTCAGAAAATCTTTGAACCAAAAACCTGTATATTTTTTTCCCTCTTTTGTATTTAATTTTGTTGTTTTATTATCCTCACCCTTTTATTCTGACAAGTTTCAGTTCTACAGGAGAGTGGAAAGAGTAGCACAGTGAAAACACATGTACGTCGACAGAGCCACACATTGCGCCACCCTCCTGTATCCACAAAATGATTTCAGAATGACACCTCTGAGTGGGTTGTTCCATAAAGGTCAAGGTATTTCTGCAGTTCGTTTTGGCCTTAGCGCGCATTTTACCCAGGATGCCCAGGCTTCCAGGGTGAGTGATTTTTGCAGTAGAAACTTGGCCTTGTCAAGTGTTGCTGCCCTCCTCCTCTTGTGGACTGTGGAGGTAAAGAACGCTTTCTGAAAGAGCAGACCTTCTATTCAAAATTTCAAAATGTATCATCAAACTTGGGCATGTCTCAAGCCATAAATGATTCAGATGTCACATTTTAAAAAATAATCAAGAGTAATTCACCAACAAAAATACTGGTACTTCAGTTCTCAAAATGAGCACATTAAACCGCAATATTGGATTACTAGCCATCAATCTTGTGATCATTAATAGCCTCAGGAGACATTTTGTTCTGACTGAGTGTCTGGAATTGGGCTTTTCCTTTGAGCTGTTTGTGTTAGCCTGGGGGCCTAGTGCCCGTGGACTTGACCAGATTCTCACTTTGCACTGACTGCTAGAAAGTTCAGACCAGAGCCAACTGGGGGGCCTGCTTCACCTGATATACAGCCTGCATTTCTGTGTTAATTTCACGCTTGGCTTCGTGATGTTGCCATTCTTGTTTTCCTTATACCCTGTCTTTTCCACTGATGTTGATTTGTATTTTTGTAAGCTGCCTCAACTCCTTCATCAGACCAGGACTGGGGATTGAGTGGCAGGTAGACGGGCAGGCATTTGGGAGCCTTATGTGAGGCAAAGCCCTTCCTCCAGACTCCAGACATATTTACTGGGAAGTTTGGCTTTGGGCCAGTGAGTTGGACAGTCCAGTCTAGGAATAGCACGTGGGGTAAAAAGCTACACGTGGCTTGACAGGACCAAAACGGAGGGTCATGGGAGAAGAGTTTTGAGGACCGATGGCACATCTGACTGAGTGGCCCGAGGGGCCTATTGGGGAGCTTCTGCCCCTTTCCTCTCACACAGAAGAAACAATTAAGCAGCCATGAGGTTTAATAAGACTCAGCATGAGACAGTTAATGTAATAGGAGGGAGCATCCTGGGCTGGGAGACAGGACAGAAAAGGTCGAGAGAATGCCAGGTGGGCCAGATGTGTCAGGGAAGGGTTCTGCCTGGAGAGGAGGGAGGGCACTTCAGGTGGAGCGCGGCACAGCACAGTCTCAGAGGAGATGCTGCTCAGTGTCGCCTTGGTAAGATCGGGAAGGACAGACGAGGGCAGAAGCGCCAGGAGCCCGACGGAGAGCCTGGGGTCGCTGCGGTGACCCTGCCCTCGCTCAGAGGCCCAGGGTAGGATTACCTGGAGAGGGAAGAGAAGGATGGGTCAGGAGCCGGTTCGAAGAGCAAGAATGGTGGCACTCCTAAAGAAAGATAGGAGTGAGGACGAAGAAAAGGGCCAGTTCTAGTATGTTGAGTCTCAATTGATGGTGAAGACATGCCATTGAGAGGGAGAGGGCAACTGGGTGGCATCAGAGGTCACCGGAAACCTGGCAGGAGCTGAGCACTGACTGGGTTCGGAGGACGCAGGAGCAGTGGGTGTGTGAGCCGGTTCCTGTGGTCGTGAGTTGTCAGCCTTTGATAGGAACAGAGACGCGGGAGCCGCAGGGTTAAGCACTGCCTCGGGGCTGGAGGACAGGGTGTCTTCAGGCCAGGAGTCAGCGGGAGAAGCTGCTGCGTGCAGAGGGAGGAATGACATGCAAGCACGTGTGGGTCTGAGCCCTGACGAGCGTGCTGACTTTTGTCCCCTGCAGGGCTCAATATCGGGCCCGTGGTGGCCGGGGTGATTGGGGCGCGCAAGCCTCAGTACGACATCTGGGGCAACACGGTGAACGTGGCCAGCCGCATGGACAGCACCGGTGTGCCTGACCGCATCCAGGTGAGTCCGCCCCCCACCGGGGCCTCTGTCTGATGCTAAGTGGTCTTTGGGGCAAGCTGCCCACAGCGCCCAGTCAGAATTTCTGCAGCCAAGTTTGAGGGGGCTGGGCCCGTTGGCGCTGTCTCGGAAGCTTGGAGAACACGACTGTTTCAGGCCCTCAGTACCTTGGACAGATCCTCAGTCTGTGCAAAGCCCTCTACTGGCCACAGAAAGTATTGGGGGATAGAGCCGGGAGGCTAGCTGCCCACACCAAGCAGGAGTGGTAACGCCGTAACCCAGGCCCACAGCGGGACACAAAGATGGCTCAGAGAGCACGGTCTCGCCAAATGCAGCCGCAGCACTCAGGGCCTGGTTCAGGAAAACCAGACCTGGGATGGTGCCTCCATCCACCAGCCCCAACAGCCAAGGGGCCCAGCCACACACCCAGAGACTTTTTCTCCTCCCTTCATTCTTTGCCAGCTGGCGCTTGTGATTCCCAGGCCTAAAATGCTTCAGCTGCTTTTCTTTGTTTTTCTCAGCCTTCCTTGATTTTCTGTTCTCGTCTGACAACAGAGAGGCCCTGGACTGGGCTCTAGTCCTGCACCCCACACACCCCTAGTTCCTTGTGAGGCTGTGGACAGGTCGCTTAGCTTCCCGGGCCTCAGTTTTCCCAAGTGCCAATTGTGCTCTTTTCATGGCCCTTTGCTCACACTGACCCCGCTTAAACGTCCCCTAACTTTTCTCTCCTGCCCGGCTGGCTTGTACATCCTGTCTGCTGGGCCTCACCTCCATCCCTGTGCCAAAAGGAGAAGGGACAGGAGACGGGAACTGAGGAGAGAGGCATATGGCTTTGCAGAGCTTCTAACCTCACCTATGACAGGAGTGAGGGATTCTGTCAGCAAGCACACCTTGACCCAGAACCTCCCTGTACTTCGGGCTTTACCATTCACGGAATATACTTCATAACACAGCAGGGTCACCTCCCAGCAGCCCATCCAGAGATTCCTGGCCCCTTTCTCCCTGGCCTGGCAGCCAGGCTGGGCCAGGACACACAGTAGGTGTGTTGTCGGTGGCTGGCAGGGCAGTGCTGGCGACACTCAGACACCGCTGCTCCCATCACCCCTGCTTTTCTCCGTCATCCTGCAAAAGTGTCATCGCTGAAGCCACCTGTGAATTCCCCTTGTTCCAAAGGCTGAAGGAGAGATGAGCACTTCACTGTGGACCTGACCCTGGCTGTGCCAGTCATAAGCTGTGTAACCGTGAACAAGTGACATGGGTTTTCTGAGCCTGAGATAATAGTGCTTACCTCATAGATTAGATAAGCAGTGGTTCTCAGATGCTCTGTGGTGAAAAACCACTTTCTAAAACTGTTTCTGATCTGTCAGGGTGTGAGACCTTGGTCACGTGCTTGGTCAGATTGCTATGAGAGCTGCCGTGTGTTTCCGCTCAGCCTCCACACGTCCCTTGTCATAGATAGTGACAAGCAACCACACTCTGAGTAGCACTGAAATAGCACGTGAAAGGTGCTCTCCACACTGCCTGGCCTGGGGTGGGTGCTGTCATTCTGCTCATCACTAAGAGGCACTGGCCTGGATAAGCCATTGTCTGTCCCGAGAGCCCCAGCCAGGGAGACACCACCCACCCTTCTGTCAGGGGCAGTCAGGCAGCTCTGCCCGACGGCAGATTCACAGCTCAGGTCATCGATGGCCTAACCTCTCTCCTCCTTTGCTTCCCCAGGTCACCACGGACATGTACCAGGTGCTGGCTGCCAACACATACCAGCTGGAGTGCCGGGGTGTGGTCAAGGTCAAGGGCAAAGGAGAGATGATGACCTACTTCCTCAACGGAGGGCCCCCGCTCAGTTAGCAGCTGCCAGCCAGTGATGCCAGGCAGCCTGGCCTCCAGAGAAATGAAACGGCTTCTTTGTGTGCCGGCGGGCAGGTGGAAGCCTGCGCTCCAGCCCAGGGGGCCACGCCGGTGAGATTTGCCACTTTGACTCCAGACGCATCTTCTGCCTTTGTGGGCGGGCAGCAGCCTGTGTCCCAGGCCCCGGGGGTGCCAGCGTCCTGCGAGCACCAAGCTGACCAAAGATGTTTCCCTCCGTAGAAGACTCCGCTAGACTCAACCTGAATCTTGAGTTTTCTAACGGGCACTGTTGCAACGCGGGTGGAAAAGAGCTGCTGGCGCATCGATGGGTGTTTGGCTGCCCAGCGCTCGACGGCAGGGCTGAGGGAGCGGCCTCCGTCTCGGGGTGGGGAGGCAGTGTGACTCTGGCTCGCGAGAGCCTAGGGGCCCTGAGGCATCTGCTTGTCTGTGAGCCTGGAAAGTTCAGACAGAGGCCAGGTCTCTGCTCCATGAAGGGAGCGTCCGGTAGCAGTGCTGGCTTTGGAGGGACTGGCTTCCTTTGCAGTCCCCCTCCTACATCTGCACACACGGTCAATGCCCCTTTGAGGGGAACAGAATGAATTTCCGGGGGGGGGGGCAGGAGGACTCGAAGCTAGGAGTGGTGGTTCTGAGAAAAGGAAAATATTTATTAAATAAAACAAAACAAGTTTCTGTGCCCTTCTTTAGACCATGCTAGTTGTATGCGTGTAAGAGACCCACAAGCTACTGAGGCTGCCACTGGGGAGAGGGGGCGGGGGTCCCGACTTGTCTTTTTTGTATTTTTTATTTTGTATTATTGAAAACCTTGGAGATCTAACAAATATACCAAATTCTATATTTTGTAAATTCTCTATATTAGAACACAGCTGTGCACAGCAGGGTGTGTGCTCATTTGTACTGTACGTACGTCGATGTGTGTACTGGTGTGTGTGTGTGTGTGTGTGTGTGTGTGTGCGCGCTATGGAACTGCTCTCATACAGGACGTCTGTTTCCCTCATTCAGATGTGGCAGTTTTGGGTTTCCCCAGGTCCAGCCAGAGCAGTGAGCATGTCCTTTTGGGGTACCATCCCTTCAGATTCAAGAGGAAGGTGCATGGACACATTACCCCATCCATCTCTCTCTCTACAACACACAAACACACACATCTCTTCCCCTAAGTAAAATGCAAATGGCATGGTAAGAAGAAAACAAAAGGCTGCTTTCCCATCTCAGGCTGAGTTGGAACAACGGACGCGCCGTCCACTTGCAGCAGACAGCGTGGCCGCGGTTCACCCTTCTGCTCCCTGAGATACCAGCCGTCTGCTGCCTGCAGAGGGCTCAGCAGTGGCCCTTGGAAGCTGCCTGGCTTTCTCAGTCAGCCAAGGTGGCTCTCTCAGAGATGATCCCTCAGGCTTGAGGACATACTGTGTAGCCCTCAGGTTCAGGGGGGACGGGTGGGGAGTAGTGTCCTCTACCTGCAAACCAGAGGAAAGGGAGGGCCCAGCTTCAGAGTCGACAGGGTAAAGCTAGCAGAAATTTGGTTTGGTTTTTGTTTCTTGAGGAGGGAACAGTTAAATACACAGAGGAAAAAAAATTCTATTTTTATACGCTGTGAGGGGGGCATTTGGAAAATATTATCATAGAAATAAATTCAAACAGAATCCTTGGGGCCTGTGCCCAGATCTTTTGCTTCTCAGGGCAGAATTATTTTCACCTCCAACACGAGCTCGAAGGAGGTGAGGTGGCAGCCACATCCCAGCTGCTGAAACGTTCCTTTGAGGCCCACCTGCACCACCTCTCACTGGACACTAAACTGGCCTCCCCTTTCCACACACCATCGCCCACCCCAATTTGAACACAGCTCTGAGAAGCAAAGCTTATGGACCTAAAACTGCCTGAGTGTGTCGGCGCTTTTGCTGCTCTGTCCTTTGAGTTCTGCATCGGCCCTCGTGCCCATCGCTGGGGGTCGGCTTTCTCATGTTCTCCAGTCCCCTGCCCCTCCCATCACTCACCAGTGGTGCTGGGTTTTCATTCTGTTTCCAACCTGAGTAACTGTGTGTGTGCTGAGTTCCTCCCATGTTCCCCCGTCACCCGCCAGCCTTGCGGGGGCCCCTCCTCCCCCTCCCAGCAGTGACTGGTGACAACGTGCAGTGCTAGCTCTTCATTCCCTCTAAGGGGTGTGCACTCTTTTATTCCTGCTCTTGCCAAAATGGATACGATTATGATTTCCCATGGAAATTGAAAAGTCTATTTAAATAATTTAACTATTAAACACTTTCACTGGTCATGTGTCCTGGTCTGACTTGTGGCTTGGGCTGGGGTCCTAGGTCCAGCCTGAAGGACAGTGCACTCAGCCCTGGGAGGGTGCTGGAGCGGGGGCCTTGGGGGGCCTCCTAAGTGGGGGCCAGAACATGGCTGGGGAGAATGGCCACTGAAGACCAGTTATTGTGGCAGCTGGGTGCGAGAATCCTGGTGACTTTGGCAAGAGTGGTTCACTGGACTGGAGGGCAGGTGCTGGCGTGCAAGAGGCTGAGGAATGAAGGATGTGGGGAGGACAGGGGTGGAGGATACAGCCAGGAAAGATTCAGGGTCTAGGGGAGGAGTTTTTAAAACAGGTGAGCCAAACATGTTTCTATGCTGAGGGAAAGAGGAAAACACAGGAGAAAACACAGATCATTGAAAGGACCAAAGAACGTGGGAGGGGAGGAGATGCGGGCTGGAGGTAAGCCAATTGGACCCGGATAGCTAGTAACGAGGGCTACCATTTATGGAGCATTCTGTGTACCAGGCACTGGCAGAAGCACCATACAAACATCATCTCGTTTCATCTTTCTGGCTACCTCATTTCACTGAAGAAGTGGGCACAGAGAGGCTGAGTTATTTGCCTAAGGCCCCAGAGCTGGTCAGTAACAGATGGGATTCAAAGCAGCAGTGTCTGCTAAGCCCACGCAGGTAACTTCCTGCATGCCCAGCACTCCTTCCCCACAGAGGAAGGGAACGGTGGCAGCAAGGCAGGGGGCCCTTTGCAGCAGTTCCTGCCTGCCCAGCCATTGGAATGCAGGTTCAGGAAATAAGACCAGAGGGGCTCGGGGCTCGGACAGGCTTCACACGCGTGTAAATGAAGGAGCCAGTGAGAAAGACTTCAATGGCTTCATCACAGCAATGGCCACGCGGGGCATAGGCAGGCCTGCTCCAAAGAGAAGGGACATCACTAGGACTTCAAATGCGGGTGGTGAAGGATGTAACCGCACAGAACTAGTGTTGAACTCGGAACTTTTCAGGCTGGGGTACGTCAGTTAGAAAAGGAGACCAAACGATACGAGAGGCCAAACTTCAGGGGCCGATCTGCCGAGGTGGGAGCCACAACTGCCGAAGCACTGCCGGCCTGCCGTGGGTAGTGGAGAGCAAGCTGAGGACACCACGGGCACGCTGGCACAGCAGGACCACAAAGCAGCGCGCCTAGAACCTTCCTAAGCCCGTCTGTCCCCATCTCCACGGAGCTGATCCCAGAGAACATACTTTCTTCCTCCCTTAGAGTTACGCTTTTTCCAAAAGCATATCCATACTAGCCAGTTAATTAGCAAAACTTACTAGAAAAGACGCCATTGATGGGGAGCTGGGTTCTGCACACGTCTTTAATGCCTACTGACCGCAGAGACCACTAAGACCAAGACTGGGCTTCCGCCACCGTGGTGCCGACGTGGTCACAGAGGGGAGCTGGGCCGTGAGCCTGATGCACCCGGGGGGCGGAAGCTCGGTGTTCACCAGGTGGCCATGGCACTTTAGACTTTCAAAGTTACAAATACGGGTACCGAGCTTTTCCAAAATCAAGTATCTCCCGGGTGGCGTACAGTTACCTGATGCCGAGAGCTGTAGTTTTCATGCTAACACCTGGGCGTTTTCCGTAATGCTGCCATCTGGCCGTGAGTTGCCCATGGGCGGAAAAGGCTGCTGAGCTCCTCTCGGTGCAGGGCAGGGACGCACTGGGCACTGGGAGGTACAGCTCAAAGTGACGCTGAGCAGATTCCCACTGAAATACGACGCCAGGGACAAACACGGACAACCCACAGCTTTGAATTTGTCTACATGGAAACAACTCCACATTGAAGAGAATAAACACCACACACGTCATCAGTAGGAGGAAGGGACTGAGAAGGCTGGGCCACACTGGCCGTGGCCAGCACCACTTAACACGTGTCAGGAGGGTTGGACCGGCTGGTGTTCCCTGTGCGGCTGGGGGTGAGCGGAGTGCACAGCAGACCAGACTACCATGCGCCCGCCGCCACCTGGATGTCCGCATACTGTATAAAGAGCCTCCACACACACTTCCTCACTCGTGCTGCCCCCCAGGCCTCCGAGGGAGTGGGAGAAGGGCTCGGGGACAAAAGCTGTGGCCCTAGCCCACCGGGACTTCCATCCAGCGTGCCCATCTGGGGGGGTGCTGATGACCTTGGCAGAACCGAGGGCTCGCCACGCCTCAAGGACGACAATAGATGAAACAGGATCCAATTATGATAGCTTTTCTTTTCCAAGATTTTTTCAAAAAAGCCCTTTGGTGGTGTCTCTCCTCTCAGTCTTGGGAGGAGAAATATGGTATTTGCTGTCCTCTTGCCTATCTTTCCTTCCTGGAAACCTGCAGGGTCACTGCTTCACAAGACAGACAAGAACAAAGCCAGGTGCGGCCGCTGGAGCGGCTGATCTCCAAGGTCTCCTCCTCCTCTGGCTTCTCTGATTCTAAATAATCATGGAACTCTTTATCTGGTCTTCCAGTGCCAGACCACATGTGTGGTGCAAACAAGCAATCGAATTAGGATTTTAAGATTTTGGAGCCAAAGGCTGAGACAAATGAGATGACAGCATCGTGCCGTGGGCGATCTGTGGGAAGGTCACCTTCACGCCGAGCTGGCAATGGCTCTGTCCCCCTCCAGACACCACGTCAGTAGCAGCAGCTGCCGTACATGACAGCAGCACGGCCAGGAGTCCTTTCCTATCAAGGGCTCTGATCCATGGGGTGCAGAGGGGTGTGTGGCGGTCAGTGTGGGCTCACAGGGCGAGCAGAGGGGCCAGAAAGACGGGGGATGGGAGAACAGCTGTAACAGCAGGAAGAGGATCCACCTACAGCCGAGGGCAAGTAGGTATCCCGGCCCCACAGGCTTGCCAGGCCCAACCCGCACCTGCCCATGTGCTTCTAGTGAGCAGAGCGGAGCCACCCCTCACCGGGTGAGCACATATGCCTCCCCAAGGCCCCTTTCACATCCCTGGTCCATTAGGCCCATGAATTTAAAGAATTCTCACTGGAATCCATTGGGACCTCATCACTTTTCTCCCCCCTCAGCCAATTTCTAATTTAGCTCTGCCTGAAATCTCTGGTTTGGCAGCATCTCTGGTTATTTTCACTTAGACTATTTTCCAATTTTGCAAAATTTGCTTCTTTGCTTTGACTTTGTCAGTTAGCTAAAGTGTCATTTCTCTGGCTCATGTGGGATTTTTTTTTTTTTTTTGGAGGGGTGCATTTTGCTTCAGATTAAACTTTTGAAAGCCATGTTGCATTTGTGTTTTTCAAGAGGGGCTTCGGCTCTCATATCTCCAGCATCTATGTATTTCCAAATTGCGAGTTGAAAGCTGCTAGCTGCCTTCCCACCCCTGACTTCCCTTAATGTAGAGAACACACACACACACTCTTGGGGACCCTTACAGAGTGGTGAGCACTAGAGTGGCTGTGGGGACAGAGCCAGGAGTACAGTTTCCAGGCTCTTGGCCTCACGTGGAAAGGCGCTGGCTCGGGTAGTAAACGGCCATCAACTGTGATTGGATGGCCGTCAGCTGTGGCTAGTTGGCCGTCAGCTGTAACCAGTGAGCCATTGGCCACTAATATAACTGTCATGGCTACGCTAGCAGAAAATGGGGGCTAGCAAGAAGATGGTGGCTGAGCTAGCAAGCACGAATTGCAGTTAGCAGGGCAGATTGCTGCTAGCAACTGGGATTGGTTGGCAGGTAGAAAAGTGGACGGAGGATGGCGCATCATGTGGATCCTACTTCCTGCGTCTCGCCCAGCCTCCAGAGACTGGGGTGCAGGAACACCCCTTGTTGGGGTTACTGGCAGATGTTTGTTACCTATGTCTCCAACCCAGCCGCCAGCGAGACTCTAGTGGTATGACTCCCCTATCTAGAGCTCTGTGGGTGTTCCTTTTTGGCCTCACCATGTCCCGTATTCTTATGTGGGGAGCGGGAGATGAGACCCCGCATGACAGCTTGCATGACAAATGGAGCAGCGAGCAGGGTATTGTGTCGGCCAAACTCTACAAAATGTAATGGAGCAGTTTATACATATGAACACTCAGTCTCGGGAAGACGAGGAGGGGCAGCTGCCGGAGAGCTGCACCCCCGTGGAGGGGTGGGAAGACCTGGACGGTTCCCCAACTAGCATAGGCCGGAGAAAGCGAAGATCATTGCAGCCCTGTGGGCTGGGAAGTGCTTGTTGAGCCCCTCAGCCCCAGGTTGGGGAGGACTTGGAGCCCTTGCCCTGCGGAGAGGGCACACGTTGTGGGGCCAGTGCACAGCCCTGGAGAATGACTGTGGACTATGGGGAATTGCCTTCCATCCCTGATTTGATGGACCGCTTGATTGTTTGCTTGGGAACATATCACCATGCAGTGGAACCGATGGATGTTTGCCGCCTTTGTCTCGACCAGCGCCATCAAGAATGTGTAAGTACCATGGCTGTGAGCCATTGTTGTTCCAGCACGGTGCCGAGAACCCTGGCTGTGCTCAGAAAGTGGCGATGCCCTGAGAGCCCTGGCTGTGCCCAGAGAGCCTGATTGTGTCCAGGACACTGCATTCACCTCCAGACTCCTCCCACAGGTTCCCTTGTGGAAGACGTTTGTTGTGTAGATTGTGAGATCCTGTAGGGGTAGAGTGTGGGGACAGAGCCAGGAGTGCAGTTTCCAGGCTCTTGGCCTCACGTGGAAAGGTGCTGGCTCAGGTAGTAAATGGCCATCAGTTGTGACTAGTTGGCTGTCAGCTGTAACCAGTGAGCCATTGGCCACTAATATAACTGCCATGGCTACGCTAGCAGCGGATGGTGGCTGAGCGAGCAAGCGTGGACTGCAGTTAGCACAGCGGATTGCAGTTAGCAGGGCAGATTGCAGCTAGCACAGAGGATTAGTTGGCAGATAGAAAACTGGACGGCTGATTGCACATCCTGTGGAACCTACTTCTTGCGTCTCACCCAGCCTCCAGATACTGGGGTGCAGGAAGACCCCTTGATGGGGTACTGGCGGATGTTTGCTCCCTGTGTCTCCAACCCAGCCCCCAGTGAGAATATAGTGGTATGACTCCCCTATCTAGGGCTCCGTGGGTGTTCATTTTTGGCCTCACCATATCCTGCGTTCTTATGTGGGGAGCGGGAGCTGAGTCCCTGCATGACACCCTGCATGACAGTGGCTGTCACCCAAGACTGCTCGAGAGATCAGATTAGAATGTTCGAAGTAAAGGACGATGAGGCCACTCTGGAGAAGGCGAGATTCCCAGAGGCACCCTCCCTGTTTGACAGTGTTCCAGGGCCTGAGAGAAGGCGGTCCGGGAGCGCAGTTTACCATTCTAGGCTGTGTGACATGACTACTTAACCCTGCGTCCTTACACAGATGGATTTTGTTGTGCTTACATAACCTTCTGTATGTAAAACACTTGATATAACAGCAGGCATTTGGCCAGCGTGGGTTCCTCAGTTCCCTTCTCTCTTCCAGGGTCCCCAGCCCCTTGCCCAGAGGCCACACACAGAGGCTGGCCAGGGCAGGGTACCTACGGCCTGCTGGACAGCTCTACAGGCTCCTAGCTTACACTGGCAATGTCTGTAAAGCTTTGTGCAATGGTTTATTATACGTGGGGCATTTGAAATTTAAACGACGCTTATTACCTTGAAAGGAATAGCAAGAGACCACAGCGTGGCAGGAAATGCTGTCCTAACACTCGCTGTACTGGGCTGTTCTAAGTGCTTTATATTCACTGATTCATTTAATTCTCACAACAGCACTTTGCCCAAGGTGCTCTTATTACGCCCACTGTACAGCTGAGGAAACTGAGGCTACATGTAGAGAGGCTACATGCCAGTAAAAGGGAGAGCCAGGGCATCTGGCTCCAAATTCAATCACTATTGGGTATTGTAAATAGTTACCTTCTGTTTTTCGTTTGTTTTGAGATATATGGACCTACTTAAAGCAAAATGTCCACAAAATCACTTCATATCAAAGAACCAATCTATTCTGGCCTTCAGCTAGAAAAAGTCAATGTTTGTAACATATGATTGACCAATGAAGGTTTAACATTCTTTATCAAGAATCACTAATTCATGAGTTAGTTTTACTACAAAGACTAAACCGTATGCTTCCTTGCCCTAAAATCTCAGACACACTTAGGGTTCAGCATACCTCTTGCAACTATCTGTCCTGTCACTGTTGTAGGACTTTTAGGAAACTTTTATTTGTCTAGGACATTGACACTGCAGGAGTTAGCACTGACTTGGTCTCTTTTATTCCAAAAGTAATCTAGAATAGATTAGAACTTATTTCCATGTTGCCTAGATTAACTTTACATGGTGGGGAAGGGTGTGAGTTGTGTGCCACTGATCTGAACTCCTGGTGCCACCACATGGTTACACTGTGCTGTGGTCACATCACGAAGTCTCAAGTGCTTCGTCTACAAATAGGAAACCCTCAGTAGGCTCTCTGCCGATGCCATGCTTAGCAGACCCAGGGCCGTTTCCCCTCCATGTCACTTTGTTCTCACTGCTGCTGCAACAGTGAGGGCCCGTGGTGTCAGACACATACACAGTTTTCTTTCTGAGTCTCTGTGGCATAGAAAAATGAGCACCAACTTCTGAAGCATTTAAACCTGAATCCCACATTTGAATGTGAGTCTTTGTTCCTCAGGTGAATATGAAGAGTCCCCACTTGTTCCTGCCCAGCTGCCGTAAGGTTGAGCTATGGCGGAGGATCTGGTCCGCAGAAGGTGCTAACAAGCATTCTTATCACTACCGTGTGTCCCCGAAAATAGGACCTGGCCGGACAGTCAGCTCTAATGCGTCTTTTGGAGCAAACATTAATATAAGACCGGCTCTTACATTATAGTAAAATAAGACCAGGTCTTATGTTAATGTTTGCTCCAAAAGACGACGCATTAGAGCTGACTGTCCGGCCAGGTCTTGTTTTTGGGGAAACACGGGAGCCCTAGGCACTGGAGGAATTCCAAGCATGAAGGCAGAATAGTATTTGTTCACCTCTAGGCAAGGTCCTTGATAACCTGCCTCAAAGAAAAGCACCGGCACAAAGCAGCCAAGCAACCAAGGCAGAGCTGGGAGGAGCTGAGGGAACACGTGGGAAATGGAATGTATGAGCCCTGTTTCTCTGGCAGCTGGAGCCTGAATGTGCTTTCTGCTACGTGACACTTGCGTTGCTGTGCCCTGGGATGCCGGAGAAAAGGGCAAATGTGAGCCGTGGGTGAGGCTGGGCTGCAAATACTGTTTGTTGCCAAGGAAACATCAGGAACAATTTGTAAGGCTAGGGTATTGATTGTGGGAACTCTTTGCGAACTAAGCCTGTTCTCTCCTTGAGTTTCCTACAGTCTCCAATTGTGCTGAGACTATTTATTACACACCAGCACTGCCCACTGCATAAGGAAATGTATGCGCCCATGTCAACACCACCCACTGTTAGCAAGCAAGGAGGATACAAACCCCATGGCTTCCACCCATGCAGTGCTTCCTCACTGTGATTTCATCTGCGAAATACAGAGAAAGCTTAGCCACTGGAGGAAGAGATGCTACGAGAGGGACAGCCACACATACTGTTTCTTTTTGAAAAGCTCAGTGCTCACACAGGAGGCTGCCACATGCCAGCACCCAACAGCAGCCGCACAACACTGATGAGATGGGCAGGCCCTCTAGCCCTAATCAGTCATATAAATTCTCAGCTGCCACAGCCTTCTACACAAACTCATTCATAATAACCCTGCGAGTTGGAGGGGTTTCTTTTATTAACTTTTGGCTAGGATTATTACTAAAGCCAGTTTAACCCAAAAATCAGGTTTGACTTATCACAGCATTTTTAGGTAGAAAGACTCTGTTTCCTTAGAGATAAAGTACAAAAATAAAAAGAAGGTTTGACCATACACAAAGAATGCAGCCCTGAAGGGTGACCTATAATTTGTGGTAAGACTAAGTGAACAATTTGGTCTGAGTGGCGGCTGCTTTTGGAATATTTATTCTTTTATCATAAAGTGAACAAAAAGTCTTAAAATAACAAGAAGGTAATCTCTCTCTCTCAGAAATCCAACAGCTCCGAGTGGGTCCTTGGGTTACTTAGTAAACGTTCTGGAATAAAGGCCCAGCAGCTGCCTGTATGGTGGGCAGCTAACCTCAGGAGAAAGCATTTCTGTGACGGGGGTTAAGGCTCATGTGATACAGCTGGTCTCTGTGGAGCCTTGACAAATCAGGACTCTAATGAGATTCCAGACATGACCTAATAGAAATGGAGCCACGAGTCTTTCCAGACTAGATTCCATTGTGAAAAATACATTTAATACAAAATAAATGTCCTACACCAAGGATAGCACATTCACTTCGTATAAGTTATAAAATTACAAAGTTGGGTAAAGATTCTCCATGTCTCCAGGCATTTATCTCAAATGCATTTTCAAACTTTAACATGGACACTTGTTCTTAGCTTAAGAATTCTTACTTATGAGAACAAAATCCTCTATAAACCACATAAAAAATCCTGATATGAAAGTCTTTGAAGGCTTGTATAAGCTGAGGACCCAAGGAACAAACACAATATGCAAATGTACATAAAACAATTCAGGATTACGTTCACTTGAGCATTTCACAGGACCCCAAAGTGCGAACATTTTTACCAGAATTCATCAGGAAGAAGTTTCTCCTGAGGAAGTAGTATGCTTTGACTTACAGTTAGAGCAATGGAAACTTGTTCCCTTCCAGCCTCGACTTCCAGCAAGTTAAAGAGTCCAATTTTACACCCGGTAACAGCACTGTGTTCACCTTTCCTTCCATTTTCATTGACTTTGATTTTCTCCCCTTTCTGTTCACATTTTATTAACATTACTGTATATATCTTTTCTTGGTTGGTATAGTGCTTCCTATTCTTTCGGAAAGGAGGCCTGGTATACAGACCCAAACAACAAGCAAATACTGCCATTATTTTTAGGATATAAAAGAGAGTATCTTTGCCCTTAATCAAAAAACAGTATTTCAGAATTACCTGAAGTAAGATAGTAAACACCTGGATTTGGCAGCAGCAGTCCTGAGCTCATTAAGAAGTCCCCAATTCCTTGATTTTACCAAGAGCATCCCCAGTCCCCAAATATAATTTTACTTACCTGCGTTAGTTTCCATTACAGCCCTGGGCTGAGATTAGAAGTTGTATGTGTGCAGCTCTGTGACCTCAGGTAAAATCACTGACATCTGATTATCTCAGTTTCCTCCTTCACCACAGGAAGGCAACTACTACTTCCACTAACCACAAACTCATGAGGAGGAGGTAAATGCAGACTTGCTCTGAGAAGTATAAATGTACTACAAATGCAAGATATTACTATCGTATACACAGGAGGCCTAAGGGACGCTTTCTCAAGAGCTTAAGGGCTTCTTTACATTCATGGCAAAAACTTCTTTCCAAATTCATGGTTTCTTAGCAACAACCAAGACAGAGGCAGGGAAGTTATATAAACACTCAGAGATTCACGCACCAAATAATGAAAGAAAGCCTTTTTTATACATAAAACATTATTTATACCGGTTTTAATTTTTTACATTAAGATGTAAACATCCCCTGATCCAAAACAGCTGGTGATAAAACAAAACCACCCTCCAAAAAACAAATTAAGCCTTTAAAGATAGCTGGTGAGTTTTCAAGTGTCCTTGCTGAATGGATCCAAACATTGCTGAAATACCAAACATTGTAACTCAATAATTCAGTGATAAGAACCAAACTGAACTATAAAATACCAGTATATAGCAAAATCACAATTAACCAGAATGCTCCAACTTTCTGGTTAACTATTTACAAAACAAACAAAAAAACATGTTCTTGTTTTAACCATTACCTTACAAAAACCTTCCTAAATTGAGCCACTTCACATTCCTGGCTAAGTACAAAATGCCAAACATAAATCAATTTTATTTTACTGATTTAGGATCATGCGGTACCTGGGGTATCTCTCAGAATACACAAAATTTCTGTGCAGTTTTTCTCAGAGGCAGACAATTGGAGTGAATTGGGGTTTTGTTTTAAATAAATCCCTGATACCATAAGCTTATTGTCTTCCTTTTGCTTCATGCTCCTACAAGGAGAGAGTAGCAAAAAAGGTCCTAGTTAAGCACTATTTTACAGTTGTAGACATACCTACATAAGTAAACTGGTTCAGGCAAACAAGGCAGCTCTATGACTTTTCCCCCCGGACTATTTCTTCTACTTTATAAATACGCCCAGTACCATGAATTACATGTAATGGGTCCACTGTTTTTCTGGATATCAAATTTCAGTATCTTGTGAATTCTTTGTTTGGAATCTCTAACAAACACAAGAAAACCACTCAGGAAGATGACTTCCAAAACCAGGAGAAGTTGGGAGATTTTGCTAATGGAATCAAACTGTACTTCTGATATTAATTCATAACTCCTTGAACAATCATTATGTTATCAAAAAGCAACTACATTCTCTAAGAGACTAGGGGCTTAACTCCTCAAAGCTATAGAATAATGAGAGTTGCTGAGAGAAAAGTCACTTTGTGATATCTCAGTACAGTTCAGTGTTTACAGGACCCGTACCACTGGTGGCACACAACACTGAGTTAAATAACACTGAGTCACAGTGAGAATGTCATTCCCGTTACAGTGTTTTCTATCCCCCTGGTAATTCCAAAGAGAGAGCCCCATTTCACTGCAATGAGGAAAGAGCGGGCCTCTCGGATTAAGAGCCTTGGCAAGCATTATTATCTAGCTAGAACTTAGTAACATTTTCTGTTTGAATTTTGTTTTGTAGTTACCTTTTATTTATGGCAAACTGATGCTGACTTTCCACTTGGAGTAGAGATTACTTTCTTTTTAAAAAATGTTAACATTTAAAAGATAAATATTAAGAAAATAATAGTATCTGTAGTACTCAAGTGATTGAAGTTTGGGGAACAACGGCTAGTCTAACATATCATATTTTTAAAAAGTGTTTTCAAAAGAGAGTACCAATGTAGTCTAGAAAGGAAACATGCCACTATTTCCAATACTTGTGATGTTCCAGAGATGAGCTCAGCATGGCCTCTCCTACATCAGGTGATTCCCAGAGTTGAGATTCAAATAAAAATATAAAAGGAAAAAGAACCAATTCCATACCATCCTGGACTTCATAAACTCATGGTACCATAAATATGCAAATAATCTAATACTTAGCAAGTCATCTGTTTTAAACATAAACTTTCCAATTTACGGTGGCAACTTTTTATTTGGTCTGTACTAATGCCTCACAAAGGCAAACCCAGAGTTCCTGCTTGGTCCTCAAAAAGATCAACTTTTTTTTTTTTTTGTTTGAACTCTTCAGCAAGGATTCAGGACTGCTGGCCCAGTCTTCCAGTGGTATCTGACGGGTCTTCCACTGTCATGGCCCTGCAGAGAGAAGTCTTCTCCTCTGAATAATAAGCTCACGGCCAACATTCTTCTAAAGAGGAGTTTGCCGGGCAGGTGGCGCATGCTCACAGGCATGCCATGCTGACAGAACAAAAAGGGGTTGGAGAGAAAGAAAGCAGAGCCTCTGGTTTGTGGTGAACAGCTTCTTCATCACAGTGGCAGGTAAGAGAAGCTCCCTCCTTTTTCCCCAGCAGCCAAGGCAATAGGTCTGAAGGACGGTGTCAGACATCATAATCGGGAGCCTTCCCCTGGGCTTGCCTCAGCCAGATCTGTAGTGTAACAAACGCTCCCACAGTCACGTGAAAGAAAAGCTGCCAGAGGTTGCGGAGTTCATAGAGATACATGTTGCATAGACAGATTAAGCCAAAAGTCAAAAAAGATTTGACATTTCGCCAGCCGGTGTAGTAGACAAGTAAATAACACTGTTCAAAATATAAAAGTGAAAGATGATTAGGGTACAGGAAACCAACCAGATGCTTCTGCCATCTAATTGTAACAGGCCACAGAGCAAAATACGAGAGTGGAATAAGGAGATTTTTTATCTACAGGTAATATCAAGATATTCAGCTATGGAAGCTCCATAGCTTGAAAAGGAAATAGATTTTTCCTTTTATGTTTTTCATTTTTCAAAATAAAAAGTATTTTCTACCATATTTAAAATGGAGGAATAATTGGACAACTCCCTTGCAAACAGACTGGAAAAATTCCTCAAGGTGACAGGCAACTAAGAAGCACTCTCAGGTCTGAGGGGGTTCCATCTCTCATTTTCACCTCAGAAAAGTACAAAAAGCTCAAATAAGTCCCTTAGCAAAATGGACTCTTCTATAACCTGAACCTGAGTATTACTGAAATCAACAAGTATTTCCTCATCCTCCCCCATTCAGTGCAAGGAATTAAGCTAGGAGGACCTGGGTGAACATTTGAAGGAGAAATCCTTCAACGGATATTCAGGGCCTGCTTTAAGTCTGGCATTGTTCTTTAGTGTTAAGTAAACAAACAAAGCCCTTGGTCACATGGAACTTACATTCTTGTGGAGAGAGAAAGATTATAAACATTTTACACAATAATATCAAATAGTTATGCCTTGAAAAAGATAAAGAGGACAGAAAATGCAATGAATGCTGTTTTAAAAGATATAATAAAGTACTCCCATCACCCTATCCCAAATCCTGCTTTATTTTTCCTCCTATACTATAAACATACTTTAAAAATATGTGTATTTTGTTTGTCATCTATATTCTTCCAATAGAACCTAAGCTTCATGTGAGGAGAGATTTTTGATTGTCTTGTTCACTCATTTATCTCCAGTGCCCAGAACAGTGCCTGGCACGTAAGTGCTCATTAAAAATTTGTTGAATGGGAGCGGCTGGATGGCTCAGTTGGTTAGAGCGCAAGCTCTGAACAACAGGGTGGCTGGTTTGACTCCTAAATGGGCCAGTGAGCTGCGCCCTCTGCAACTATATTGAAGGCAGCTGCCGCTGAGCTTCCAGAGGGGCGGCCGGATGGTTCAGTTGGTTAGAGTGCCAGCTCTCAACAACAAGGTTGCCGGTTCAATTCCTGCATGGGATGGTGGGCTGTGACCCCTGCAACTATCCTGTTTCCCCAAAAATAAGACCTAGCTGGACAATCAGCTCTAATGTATCTTTTCAAGCAAAAAATAATATAAGACCCAGTATTATATTATATTATATCATATCATATTAGACCCGGTCTTATTTTACTATTAATTTTTGCTCCAAAAGATGCTTTAGAGCTGATTGTCCGTCTAAGTCTTATTTTCAGGGAAACATGGCAAGATTGAAAATGGCAACTGGACTTGGAGCTGAACTGCGCCCTCCACAACTAGACTGAAGGACAACGACTTGACTTGGAGCTGATGGGCCCTGGAAGAACACACTGTTCCCCAATATTACCCCAATTAAAAAAAAATTGTTGAATGAATAAACTGTTTTCTAGAAGATATCCAAAATTCACAATCTGGCAAATATAGGAATTCTATGTGATCACAAATCTTAAGAAAGAAGCACAGGTCTCTGTGTGAAACTGTATCCAGGCTTCAACACAGGAAGAACCTTAGAGTGTTTGTGACAATGCAGAAAGAATGTGGAAATGTTCTGTTAAATGTATTTTTCTTATAGAAATTAGGACTGTGCTTACTTAAAATGAAGACGGCTCTCCAAGCAAAATGAACTGGAAGAACTTATTTTACCTAAGTGATTTGCACTGTGTAAAGAAAGTTGAAAAAACTAACTTCGTTTTGAAATAATTTTAGATTTAGATAAAAGTTGCAAAATAGTAGAGAATTTCTGTATACCCTCACCCTGCTCCCCCTAAAGACATCCTCTTATATAGTGTAATCACATAGTACATATAGTATAATCATCAAACAAGGAAATGAACAATGATACAATACTATTAACTAATCTATAGACTTGTATTCAAATTTTGCCAGTTGTCCCACTAAGGCCCTTTTTCTGGTCCAGAATCCAATCCAGGGTTCCGTATTGCATTTAGTTGTCATGTCTCCACAGATCTGTAATAGCTCTTTAAGTCTTTAATTTTCACGATCTTGACACTCTTGAACAGTATTGATCTGTTTTTTGGAGAATGTCCCTTAATTTCAGTTTGTCTGATATTTTCTCAAGATTAAAGTGAGGATATGCAATTTTGGCGAGAATACCAGAGAGGTGATATGCAATATGTCTTGTTATGGGTGATGTTAACTCTGCTCTCTTGGTAAGGTAGTGTCTGACAAGTTTCTCCACTGTGAAGTTACTATTCTTCTCTTTGTATCTTGTGGGAGGGGAAATAAAGACATTCTCAGGTGAAACAAAACTAACAGAATTTGTCACCTGTAGATGTACCCTAAAAGAATAGCTAAAGAAAGTTCTCTAAACAGAAAGGAAACAATAAAAGAAGAAACTGTGGAACACTAAGAAGGAAAGCAAAAACAACACAGTTAAACAAAAATATACTTTAATATGGGTTTCCAGTCAAGATGGAGGAGTAGGAGAATGCTGTGCTTGTAATCCTCTCATGACCACATCAAAATCACAACTAAACTACAGAACAATCATCACAGAACTGCCTGAAGTCTAGCTGAACAGAATGCCTATAGCTAGGGATGCACAGGGGAGGCCATGTTGAACTGGTGGGAGGGGCGGAGGCGTGGAATGGGCTGGTCCCACACCCACATATAGCAGTTAAAAATCGAGGAGTATCTTGGCTGCAGAGGTCCCTCCTGAGGAGCAGGGGGAACCAGCCCCACACCAGGCTCTCCAGGCCAGGGTTCCAGTACCGGGGAGAGAAGTCCCTATAACTTCTGGCAAGATAAAAAATACAAATAAAATGGCACTATTTACATATTTATCAACAATTACTTTAAATGTAAATAGATTAAATGCTCCAATAAAAAATATATAGGTTGGCTGAATGGATAAGAAAACCAAACCCTTACATATGCTGCCTACAAGAGACTCACTTCTGATTGAAACACACATACACACATACACACACACACACACACCACACACAGACTGATAGTAAAGGGATGGAAACAAACAAACCAACAAAAGCTGAAGTAGCAATACTTATACCAGACAAAATAGGCTTTAAAACAAAGGCTATAAGAAGAGACAAAGAGAGACCCAGTAATCCCACTTCTGGGTATTTATCTGAGGAAACCCAAAGCACTACTTCAAAGGGACATGTGCATCTTTATGTTCACTGCAACATTACTTAAAATAGCCAAGATATGGAGGGAATCTGGGTGTCCATCATGGATGAATGGATAAGGAAGAGGTGGTACATATATACAATGGAATATTGCTCAGTTATAAAAAAACAAAATGAAATCTTACTATCTACAACAACATGGATGGACCCGGAGGGTACTGTGCTGAGTGGAGTAAGTCAGACAGAGAAAGAGCTGCAAAATACATGAAACAAATTTAAAGAACTGAAATGAGAAATACACAAATCCACAATTATAGTTGAAAATTTCAATACCCATCCCTCAACAATTGCTAGAACAACTAGACAATCAGCAAGCATTCAGAAAAAAACACCATCAACCAACAGGATCTAATCGACACTTACAGAACACTCACTCAACTACAGTAAAATACATGTTCTGTTCAAGTGCCCATGGAACATATACCAAGATAGACCATATACTGGGTCACAGAATAAAACTCAATAAATTTAAAAGAACTGTAATCACAGAGTGTGTTTTCCATCCACAATGGAATCAAACTAGAAATCGATAATGGAAAGAAAACTGGAAAATCTCCAAACATTTGAAAACTAGACACAACTGTAAATAATCCACAGGTCAAAAAGGAAGCCACAAGGAAAAATAGGTTTAAATACATTGAATTAAATGAAAATGAAAATACAACATATCAAAATTTATGGGACATAGATAATGAAGTGCTAAGGGGAAAATTTATAACACTAAATGTATGTATTACAAAAGAGAAAATTCTCCAATCAATCATCTAAGCACCCATCTCAAGAGCCTAGAAAAAGAGACAAATAACCCAAAGCAAGTATGAGGAAGGAAATGAAAAAAGAGCAGAAATCAATGAAATTGAAAATAAGAAAAAAAACTCAATAAAACAAAGACAGGTTCTTTGAAAAGATCAATGAAATTAAAAAGACTGACAAAGAAATACAAATTGCAAAGATGAGGACTGAAAGAGAATATCACCCATTATGAAACAGATGTTTTGAGTACCCCTATAACTATTAAGACAATGGAATTTAGTACATAGTAGATAGCTACAGTAATCAAACTACGTGGTACTGGCAGAGGGACAGACACACAGATCAATGGGACAGAATATGGAACCCCAAAATAGACCCACACAAATACGCCCAACTGATCTTTGACAAAGATTCAAAAGTAATTCAGTGGAGAAAAAGTAGCCTTTTCAAAAAATGGTGCTAGAGCAATTGGCCATCTATCCACAGGAGAAAAAACCAACCCAAAACAAAACAAAACACCGCAATCTAATCTAAGTCTCACATCTTATACAATCTTATACAAAACTTAATTCAAAATGGATCATGAACTTAAATGTAAAACATAAAACTATAAAACTTTTAGGAAAAAACAGAGGAGAAAATCTTCAGGATCTGGTGGTAAGCAAATAGTTGTAGACTTGACAACACAGCATGATCCATAAAAGGAAAAATTGATATAATGAATTCTATCAAAATTAAAACTTTTGCTCTGCAAAAGACCCAGTTAAGAGGATGGAAAGATAAGCTACAGACTGGAAGAAGATATTTGCAAACTACGTATCTGGCAAATGACTAATGTCTAGAATATATAAAGAATTCTCAAACTTGACAATAAAAAACAAACAATCCCAATAGAAAACAGGCAAACAACATGAACAGACATTTCACCCAAAAGGTGACAAATACGGATGACAAATAAGCACATGAAATGATGTTCAACGTCATTAGCCATTAGGTAAGTGCAAATTAAAACCACAATGAGGTATCACGCCATACCTATCAGAATGGCTAAACTAAAAAAACAGTGATAACACCAAACGTTGGAGAGGATATGGAAAAACTGGCTCAGTCACATGCTGGTGAGAATGTAAAATGGTATGCCGAACTGGAAAACAGTTTGTCTGTCTCCTAACAGAACTGAGCATGCAACTACCACAGGACCTAGCAACCACACTCCTGGGGATTTATCTCTGAGAAATGAAAACTTATGCTCACACAAAAGCCTGTACATGAAGATTTATAGCAGCCTTATTTATAATAGCCAAAAATTGGAAAGAACTCAGCTGTCCTTCAATGGGTGAATGATTAATTGTGATACACCCATACCATGGAATCTATTTAGCAATGAAAAGGATCAAACCTTCATTATATGCAACAACTTGGATAAACCTGCGGAGTATTATGCTGAGTAAAAAATGTCAGTCACAAAAGCTTACATACTATATGGTTCCATTTATGTAACATACTTAAAATAAGAAAATTACAGAAATGGAGCACAAATTAGTGGTTGCCAGAGAGTAAGTGGCAGGAAGGAGGGACGTGGGTGTGGCTATAAAAGGGCAACAGAAGGGGTCCTTGTGATGGGGGTGTGTGTATCTACTGCATCAGCATCCTAGCTGAGATACTGTATTACAGCTTTGCAAGATGGTACCAGTGTGCGGACCAGGTACAGGGTAGATAGGATCTCTCTTACAATTCCATGTCAATCGATGCTTCTCTCAAAATAAAAAGTTCAATAACAAAAGCAACTTTACCCACATATATCTGTCTGCAACTTACTTTATAAAAAAGTTAAAATGAACACTATATGCACACAATATAAAGAGACAGATAAAGCAAGTATTGCAAAATGTTAACAATTAGTGATTCTAGGTGCACTAGTCTTTTAACTTTTCTGTAAGCTTGCAGGTTTTCAAAATAACACACTGAGGGAAAAGGAACAGTCTCTAGTTTCTAGATCCTTTGGTTTCCTATTGGAAATGATCCACATCAAGATTACTCCTATCTGGCTAAGTTCTGTGCTTCCATAAGTACCCACAGCCTGGAGAAAAAGGTAACAAGTCATGTGGTAGTGGCTTCTGAGGTCTGACCTAAAGGGACTAAAAATATCGTGATGCCTGGAGATAGAGCCTGCTATATGGTAACACATAATTACCTAAGTTTTCCTGTGGAAAAACCAGCATTACTATCACTGTACTCAGCACATTTGGAAAGCATGTATTTTCATGTCTGTCAATATGAAGAAAATTGTATTTTGCTTGTTTTTTTTTTAAGCACGAATTTGTTTACTTCTCTCAAGGGAAAGAACACCTGAGTGACACTGCTCTACCATGACATAACTCTTAGAACTTCTAGCCGCTCTGTGACACCGGCTCTGGAATCACACAGACCTGGGTCAAGTCGTTGACTGGCCATGAGAACTGTGTGGGCCTCAGTGAAAAATGATGATGGTAATAAGATTAGTGTGGGACCTTGTGTGAGGATTTAGGGGTACAAGGAATGTAAAGGGCTGAGCACAAAGTAGAGCTCAATACATTTTGCTATTTTTATTAGCATTTAAAATTATTTCATTCAGGTAAAACAGTCAAAAGTGTATTTTACAAGAATAATTACTCATGAAATTATTTTAAGGTTAATACTAACCTCACATTGTTTTAGAATCATACGAGATAATGCATAGAAGAGTTATAAAATTATAATTTTATAGCAGTGTAAAAATTATGCAAATATAGGAATTTTGCTTAGAGACAGCATGACACAGTGGAATGAATACGATATTTAAAATCAGAAGACTCAGAGTTAAGTCCTGATTCCACCACTCACTGGCTATGTGATTTCTGTATAGTACTGAAACTGGCTTAGACTTCTCATTTTCAAAAATGAGGTAATATTCCCTGTGCAACAGGACTGTAGAGATTAAAGTGTAGAAAATCTACACAAGAATACTTCATAACATTAAAGCACTTGTGACATCAGCAAATACAAGAGTTTTACTGCAAATACATTTCCTGCATGAAATGCCATTCATTATAATTAAGTGTTGAATTTAATAGAGAAACAATTTCTGAAGATGATAGAAATGATTAAGAAAAATTAGGGGATTTAAAACAATGGGGTCACTGAAACTAAGATTTTTTTTTTTTTTGAAACTAAGATTTTTAATACATCTTTACATAAAAGTCAAATACATGTATTAAAAATATTTTAGTAGAGAATTCTACTGAGTTTTAGGTAGCCTTGTATTTGCAGTCCTGAATCTTTCTAACGTTTTTTTCTATGCAAGCCAGAGAAATGTGTCACTTATAAAAGTTAGATCAAAAGGTGCTACCATGTGTTAGCAAAGACATTCTTGAGTTTGGGTAACTGGGGTAGTTATCCCTCCCTTCCCTACAAATGGTGGCTCCTCTCTTCTTGGAAATACGAGGACCCATGTCTATCACTCGAGTGCAAAACCTCCTCCCTCCTTAAGTCTCATATCTAGTCTGTCAAGTCCCAGCCGTCTGCCTTCTCAGTGTCCTCCCCGCACCCCTGCTGACATTGTCCTACTGACATTATCATAGTTCAGGCTCTCATTACTTTCTGCCTGAAGTAATGGAATCACCTCCCAACTAATTTCTTTTCTTCCAGTCTCCGCACTCTGACAATCCGTCCTATTCATCACTGCTAAATTAAATATTCTAAAATCCTGCTTTTGCTGTTCCTTATTCAAAGACTTTCCCCCAAGTACAAAATCCTCAGCTTGGAGTATAAGCAGACTCTGGAAGCTGAATAATCAGTCACCACAAAATCTAGACGTAGCCCTTACGGCCACAAGCAGATGCCATGTCACCAATGAAGCCCAGCACAGTGACACTGAGTTCTCTGGGATCTATGTCCTTTCAAAATGGACGTAGGTCACAAAGCTGACAGAGGCTCAAGTTAAAAGGGAGGCAAAGGACTCAGACATTATTTTTATTTATTTGAAATGCACAAGTACTTATTAGAATTGATAACTGAAATAAACTGTAACGTGAACGTGTTTCTTTAAAATGGGAGAGAACCTACCTGGTAAAGGCAGGCTGCTGTTCCAAGGAAAAACGCAATGATGTAATTAAAATCCTCCCCATCACTCTGCAAAAACAAAATTTTAAAAATTACTTTTCTTCTGATAGAAGCCCATTTCCAAAAACAATCCACGGGGACAGGATATGAAAACGTTTATACATAAATGGTCAAATTTTTCACAAAGGCATATAACAATTCTCAAGAGTCCCAAAAATGAAACATAAAATATATCTTAAGAACCAAGAAGTGTGAGGTAGCGGAAAACCACCAGGGTTCCTCTAGGTTGTGGCCTCCCTGTAATTTCATTTTACCCAAGAGTAGATGAAAGCCACTGGGGAAATATTTCCATATAAAAGCCTCTCTTCTCTTTACTGAAGAAACCATATAAAAATGTACAACACCCCAGTGGCCTATACACTTAGTACTGATCACTAGGGTCACTATTTAACTCAAATAAATATTGACACATTTTAGTATCTAGTAAACACATCACTGAATTGTCCAATAAAGTAATTTGACTGATAACAACAACAAAAAAAACACACACACAAAAATCTGAAAAGCTACTGTCCACTAGAGTGTGCTAAATCCTAATGAGAAAAGTCAGTCACACATGCTGTATTACAAAAACAGCCACTCAGAGGAAAAGCATCATGCATAGAATACTTCTTTTAAAAGAAAACGAATGGGAAGAAAATCAGCCCATGTTTTTCTATTCCTTTTTGATTTCTCTCAAATATCTGTATTTATTACTTCTTTCAATGTTGTTATGAAATAGAACATAAAGCCCAGGCAGGAGCATTCAATTGAGTCCTTATTTGAGAAAAAATATCTTTATACAATAAAAATTTTCATAAGACATGGGAGTGTCCCTCATGACCATGTCTTCATGAAATACAGAGAAGATTCCTTTTCCATTTGCTACTGGGCAACAGACCTGACTGCGGGGCAAAGGGAGTAGCTCATCCTTGAGGGAGGTGATCTTAAAACAGGAGCCACTAACGTCTGAGGTGCTGAGTGCGAGTTCTACCCCAGAGGCAAGGAATGTCAGCGCGAAATCTTTCCACTTTAATAATTTAATACTTGAAATACTCTGGGTGGTGAACACACGATGTGATACATAGATGATGTATTACAGAATGGTACACCTGAAACCTATGTAACTTTACTAACCATTGTCACCCCAATACACTTAATTAAAAAAAAGTAAGTTCTGCTTGGTGATTTTTGTTAATCCTTTATTTTTTAATTGATTTTTTCTTCTGATTGTAAAAATTTATGTTTGCTGTAGAGAATTTAGAAAACAGATTGTTACAGAGAAGAAATTCCTATAGTCCATAATACCACAACTCTGGAAGAACTAGTGCTAACCATTTTATGTATTTCCTTCCAATCTTTTCTGTACAAAAATATATGTACATTTTTAAAAGATGGCATACTTTCATATACTGCTTTCTAGTACTTCACATTATACCACAATTACATACACATTTTCTCGAGATAGTCCTCAAGCACGATTTGTAATGACTGTAGCCTTTCGTTGTGAGGCTGTATTATAATTCAATTACTGTCCTACAATTGGTTATTATTTCCCCCCTAAATTTATAACATCACTTTATAACTCTCCAAATTGTCTTTGGAACACTTAGAGCGTGTTTCTGGAGTCAGTCAGATGTGGGTTCAGATCTTGGTAGCTACATGATCTTGGACTATTTAACTTCAATTTCCTTTTTTGAAAAATAAAAATTACAGAGATTAAACAACATTTGCAAACACACAGAACAGTAGCTGGCAGACAGAAAAGTACTCAAAAACATTCACTTTTTTTTCTCCCTGAGGTTACTGTCTGCATTGCTCATCAGATAATTAGATTAACTTTCAGCATTGTTTAAGCCTCTAGTATGCTGGCCTTATCTTCTCAATTAGACCCTAACCTTTCTTCAAGACAGAAAAATAAATTTTACTACTTGCATGAAACTGTGCACATAGTAAGAATTCAACAAATGCATGCTAAATTGAGTTGAGCTTTGAAAAATCTTTATTTCGACTTGGTAAAGAGAAGATTGTCTATATTCTTGCATTCAGTAAATATTCATTAAGCACTTATGGGCCAGTAGTATGTTACTAGACCTAGGATAGAAAATAATTAAGTCCACACTAACGCAAGAAACTCACTCTCTAATCAAGAAGGCAGATACAGAAATCAACAATCCCATCCAAAATGGTAACTGATGGGATAGGGCACTAAGGGAGCCTACTGGAGACACATTTAATTTTGTCTGGAGAAAAAAGGGCCAGGGAAGGTTTGCCAGAGGAAAAAAGGCTAACCTAGATCCTGAAGAATGAACTGTTAGACAAGGTAGACAAGGTAGGAAAAGAATTCCAGGAAAAGGGACTAGCACTGAAAAGAGGGAAGAGGTTAGGATTACTTCCAGGTTTCTTGTTTAGGCAACATTTGAATGATACCATTCACTAAGTTGGAAATAAAGGAGGGAAAGTAGATTTGAGAGCAGAAAAAACTGAGTTCATTTTGGACATGCTATTTTGGAGTTGGTAGTGGGATATCAAAATAATTTAGAAGATATTTAAGTCTGCTTCAGGACAGAATTTGACCTAGAGATCTAGTTTAGTGTTAATCTATTTAAATACCAGTTAAATGAAAGAGCGGTCTATGACAACCAGTGTAAGCCTTAACTCTTGACCGGCTCCTTGACTGGAGAGAGAGAAAAACATAAAGGATATTTGGGGTCAATTGCGGAAATTTGAATAGATAGTTTATATTAAATAATACTGCACTGATCTTAAATTTCTCGGGTGTAATAAAGGTATTATGATTATGTGTGCTTAAAATAGACATATTGAATACTTTCGGAAAAAAGTGTAATGATACCTACAATTTTACTTTCAAACAATTCAATAAAAGAGAAAGAAAGGTAGGTAGGTATACAGGTGAATGTTAACTGTATTTTTTAAAAAATCTTTCTATATGTTTACATTTTTTCAGAATAAAATGTTGTGTGGTGGGAGGAAAAAGAATACAAATGAACAAATGCTACACAGCCACTAAGAAGAATATAACAGGTTTCTTTATACTGATATGAAATGATCTCCTACATATTGTTAGGTGGAAAAAGACACAAATCAATATGAAGAGTATGCTGCCATTTATATAGAATTAATTTTAAATGAATAATTATACTATAAGTAAATATAGAAATAAACAGGTACTACCATATACACATCATCTCTGTAGGACACACCAGAGGCTGACTCTAGGAAGGAGAAGTAGGAAGAAAACTACTGTAAAAATTATAGGCTTTGAAATTTACCAGGTGTACATCCATGCATGTGGATGTGTGTGTATGTACATGTATTAACTTTTTTTTTTAAAGGACATTATGAAAATATCCAAGGAGAAGGTGTAGAGTTAGAAGAATATAAAGCCAAGGAGAGAACACTGGAGAATGCCACTATTTAAATGACAGGTGGAAGAAGAAAGTTTACCAAATAAACTGAGGAATAAGAGAAAGAAAAAAAAATAACAAGAGATAAAATTGTTTCATGGAAATGAAGGGATGAGAGAATGTCAAGAAAAATTATGTAATAACATCAAACGATTAGTAGTGATTCATTTTATTTCCTTCTAACTTTCTAAAATAAGCATTATTTTTGAAGTTAAACAAGTAACTGTTCAAAGGAAGAACTGAACAATATGTGAGACGAGACAGAAGGGGACATGGGACAAGGCCTCCGGAGCGGCTGCAGTATTTGGCAATCAGGATCCTGGTGAGCTTAATGGTCGGTGTTTGAAAGAACAGGAGGCAGAAGAGATCACAGGAGACTAAGAGAACAAAGGTAAAGGAGATAGTCCACTCCTTCAAAAAATGAGACTAGAACATACAGCAAGAGGTTCTTTTGCGGGCTTTTGCGTGTTTTTTAAAGATTGGCAGGCTATAACATGTTTATGGGCTGAGAGAAAAGAGCCAGTAGAGAGCAAGCAGATGAAATGTAGGTGAGGGAATAGCCAAAGGTTGGGGGAAAGTAGGCAGAGGTTTAGACAGGGGACAGAAGGAGGCAGGCAGGACAGAGGGATGACAGCAGGGGTGAGGTGGTGCAGGGAAGGAGGGGGCAGAAGTAAGGAGTTCAAATAAAAAATTTAGAAACCTCACATTCACTTTTGGGGGATGATAGGGTACCAAAATATTGCTCTGAAAACTAACAAACGGAAAATAATTTTTTTTTTTAAGGTAAGAATGAACAGGAAAGCAAAGGCTTCATATAATAGTCACACAATATATTAGAATGATACTATTAAAATATTTGTAATAATTAGGAAATAAGTGAAAAAACATACAAAATTATGATATGCACACATGTATATTTATATATATACATATGATTGTGCATATGTATGTATACATATATATAAAATACAGAGAAAATTTGGAAATGATTTTTATTTTCTTCTTTATACATTTCCCCCCAATTCTTTCATAATGAGCACAGAATCAGAAAAACGCTTTTATTTTTTTTTAAAGCAAGCAAGCCCCACGTGTTAGCATAAATATTATACCACTAAATAAATCAAAAACTTCTGTTGAGCTTTAACAGGTTTGTAATCTCTTTAAAATGTATTAACAAATCTATTAACAAATGTATTAACAAATCTAAAGAACAAGGAATAAAACCAAGTTGATTACTTCTGCTTTGTAGTGGCCATTACAATTTTAGAATCAGAGCGTCTTAGAACGTTCGTTCTGTTGTGGTCCTTGAGCTTCTGTAGTCTAAAACCATCATCTCGCACAACAGGAAAATAAGATCCAAGGGTAAGGCAACCCATCCAAGGTCACAAAGGTAGTTAACCAGCAGATGGGACCCAGGTATCCTGACTTCCAGGCCAGCATTTCTACTGCTGTATCAGAATACTCCGTTTTTTCCTAATGCACCACATGCAAATTACTTCTAAATTGGCATCAGCCTAATTAACATCATCGTTTCAAGGTTGATCCTTAAAGGAACACAGGTAACATAAACGCAGTGTGATAAAAGCTTCTGCATTCATGAGGTGCCAATTCACAATAAACTTATTAACATCTCTAAACTCAGAACAAAGTGAGCAAATGAGTGAAAAAAATCTAATTTACACATTATTGCAAACACCAAATCAAATTTACCAACTTAAAAAAAAACTACTCACCCTAAACGTCCCCGGTCTGAACTTAGAAAAACTTCAGTGCTATATATTTTAATAAATCCCTTGTTATCACCCTGAGAGGCAGTTATTAATCTAGAAGAAATAAACTTGTGCTGAATTTTCAAACAACATTAACAATATACAGGAATGTTAACTCATGTGGGTTCTCAAATTTAAATGTGCCTCAGGCACCAAGTTACATAGTAGAAGATAAATGTGGCAATCATTTTTAGCATTTGAAAGAGTATTTAGAATTCATGGCCTTAAAGAAGTAAACTTTAAATTCATATTGATATACTGCTCACACTCAGGAAACATACGACATATTTTCAGCTAGATGTAAAAATATGATCCCCAACGAAATCCTTTGCTCTTAAATCAAGTATTAAAGAAACGCTGAGCCCACTAAAGTGGGTTCTATCTTTCTGCCTCCATGATCTGAGTAACTCCAGCATAGGTTACTTCAAAACAGCTTTAAGTGCAATGTCCTGGAATCTGCACTCAAGTCTACACAGCAGACCACCTCAAAAAGGTCTCTTTTACTGACCAAAAATTACCTACCACGACTCCAGAGATTATTCCTGACACAAAATACAATGAACCAGAGAGAAAACTAAGACTATGTCTTAAATTCAATGGCTTTTGTGAGAATAAAAAGGCTTTTTTATCCAATATAAGTAGTGAACAATGATAAAATAGTCTAATGAGAGAAATTTAAAAGTGAGAGACTTCTGATCCCCAATTTTGTGTGTTTTTTCTTTCAGGTTGATTCGAGCTACAAAGGATGTATTTGTTAAAAGCGATCTAGTTTGCACCCCTAATCCTACCCTGCTTAATACTCTAAGCTTATCACAATTCCCTCTCCATTCTGACATTTCATTTTCTCCTTTTCTTTGCCCGTTATCCCTTCCATCTTTTAGGATACGGAATCCTTAGGAGGCAGATACTTCCACCACTACATAATACTCCCTCATTAGTCTCATTACAAGACAAGGAAAAATATTTCCAAGCACCAGTTACTTACTAGAACGTTTTCCTTTCTATAGATGTAAAATCCCCAATAAATGGAGCAGTGATCTCTACTTTTCATCCAGTGCATTTCCAAAAGCACTGATTCTCGTTTAGGTGAGAAGATAAGAATTCGTTAGCAAATCATTTAAAACTACCTATGGTGACAAACTACCTGTGACGACATTTCCCCCAACCTTGTGTTCCATTGTTTCCTTGTTCTTCTCCCTGAGCAGCACTGTTTTAGGAACCTCAGCTATTGATGAGTGTATGTAGAAGACATCAGGTGGGTGGGGTATGGCAGGACAAAGATTTAAGAACAATGTTAAGGGAACAACACAACCAGTGTCCCTAGTTTCCAGAGAGTTAAAAATCCCACATGGACCAATTTACAGTTTCCTGGATCAAGTGAGAAAGAAACGTTGTTCAAGTCAATTTAGTCTTGGACAACAATAAAAAAGAAAGATTCCATGTCAACGATCAGAACGACACATCTTCAAAGACACAAGCATCCAGAAGGTCCCCAAATTATAAATGATCTACTAATAAAAAACAACCACTCTAACTTTTTCCCCATCCGTAATTTACCCTATGATTCCACTACCACAATTTTAAGAAACTGTTTAAAGCAAATAAAAAATCTTGAGACTTCTAGGGAAACTGGACTCTAAGACAGTCAGAAAGAAGCCACAAAAACCAAGGAAAAGTGCTCAGGACCCCGTTACCCTCACAAAAATATTCACCCTGCCTAAAAGTTTTGTTACTTGAAAATCTACCTATTAAGTTAACAAAAGTTGTCCTTTCTTTCTGCTTACATAACAGGTGCTAATAAATATTCATTTTTATTTAAAATCTGACTATGTAATATATTCATATGGTTCAAAAATAAAAATAACATATAAGAAGATATATATTGTGAAGAGTCGCATTTCCACTCTGCCTCCCATCTGTCCAGTTCCCACATTTATTAGTTTATCTTTCCAGAGTTTCTTTATGCCAATTAAAATATTTTGTTATTTCCCCAGTCCGTCTTTGGTGGGAGTAATTGGGGACTGGTAGGTTCAAGGTCAGAGGACCTGGTCTGTCTATCTCTCACTGGCTTTCTCAAAATGATACTGTTCTCAGAGGGCACGAAATTGTACATGTGACCTTGAAACATGAATCAGATTCCTGAACCTGGGCTCCATTCTGGTGGTGGTGCTGGGAGGCGGCAGCAGCGTGCGTGTGCGTGTGTTTAAATCAATACTTTAATCTTTAGAGCAGTTTTAGGTTTACAGAAAATTAAGTAGTACAGAGTGCCCATATACTGGCTCTCTGCCCTGCTCAGTTTCCTCTATCATTAACATCTTGCATTAATGTGGTATATTTGTTACAATTGATGAGCCAATAATGACACATTATTGTTAACTAAAGCCCATCATTTATGTTAGGGTTCACTCTTTGTATTGTACATTCTACAGGTTTTGAGAAATGTATAACGACTTAACTACCATTACAGTAACATACAGAATAGTTTCACTGCCCTAAAAATCCCACGCTCCAACTAACAATTTATCCCTTCCTCCTCCCTCCGAACCTCTGGCAACTGCTAATCTTTTTACTTACTGTCTCTACAATTTTGCCTACTCCAGAATGTTATATGGTTGGAATGATATAGTACGTAGTTTTTTCAGACTGGCTTCTTTCATTAAGCAGTATGAATGTAATGTTTAGCCGTATCTTTTTGTGGTTTGATAGCTCATTTCTTTTCATTACTGAATAATATTCCATTGTCTATATTGCCAGTTTGTTTATCCAGTCACCTTTTGAAGGACATCTTAGTTGCTTCCAGCTTTTTGAAATTATGAATAAAGATGAGATAAACATTCAATCACGTGCCAGTTTTTATGTGGACATGAGTTTTTCTACCTATTTGGGTAAATATACCTAGGAGCATGGTTGCTGGATTGTATGTTAAAGCCATGTTTAGCTTTGTGACAAACAGCCAAACAGTCTTTTAAAGTGACTGTTCCATTATGCATGCCCACCAGCAATGACTGAAGAGTTCCTACTGTTTCATATCCTTATCAGTATTCGGTATTGTAAGTTTTTTGGATTTTGCCATTCTAATAGATGTTTAGAGATATTTTATTGTTTTAATTGCAATTCCTTAATGACATACGATGTTGAGCATCTTTCCTTACCCTTGCTATCTGTATATCTTTTTGGTGAGGTGTCTGTTCAGTTTTTTTGCCCATTTATTAATTGGGTTGTTTGCTTTCTTGGTTTTTGAGAGTTCTTTGTATGTTTTGAATAAAACCCTTTGTCAGACATGTTCTGCAAATGTTTTCTCCTAATCCGTGGCTTACCTTTTCATTCTCTTAACGTTCTTCACAGAGCAGAAGTTTTCAAATTAAGTCCAACTTACCAATTTGATCTCTCATGGATCATGTTTTTGGTGCTGTATCTAAAAATCCATCACCAAACCCAAGGTCACCTTGGTGTTCTCCTGTTATCTTTTAGAAGTTTTAAAGTTTTATGTTTTACATTTAGGTCTGTGATCCATTTTGAGTTAATTTTTTTGTTAAAGGTATAAGATCTGTGTCTAGATTATTTTTTTGCATATGGATGTCCAGCTGTTCCAACACTATTGAAAAAAATATCCTTTCTCCACTGAACTGCTTTTGCTCCTTTGTCAAAGATCAGTTGACTATATTCGTGAGGGCTCTCTACTCTGTTCCACTGATCTATTTGTCTACTGTTTCGCCAATACTACACTGTCTTACTTATTATAGCTTAATAGAAAGTCTTGAAGTTGGGTAATGGGTCCTCTTTCTTTTTCTTCAGTATTGCATTAGCTATTTTGGGTCTCTTGCCTCTCCATATACACTTTAGAATCACTGTGTCAATATCCACAAAATAACTTGCTGGTATTTTGATTGGGATTGTGTTGAATCTACACATCAAGTTGGGAAGAACCAACATGTTAACAATATTGAGTTTTCCTATCCATGAACATGGAATATCTCTCCATTTATTTAGACCTTTTTTGATTTCTTTTATCAGAGTTTTATAGTTTACCTCATATAGATCTTGTATATATTTTGTTAGGTTTATTCTTAAGTGCCTCAATTTTGGGGGTGCCAATATAAATGATACTGCTATTTTAATTTCAAATTTTAATTGTTCTTTGCTGATATATAAGAAAGCAACTGACTTTTACGTATTAACTTTGGATCCTGTGACCTTGCTTATCACTTACGAGTTCCAGAAGTTGATTCTTTGGGATTTTCTACATAGACAATCATACCATCTGTGAATAAAGACAGGTGCATTTCTTCCTTCCTAATCTCTATACCTTTTGCTTTCTTTTCTTGTCTTATTGCATTAACTAGGTCTTCCAATACAATGCTGAATAGGGATGGTGAGAGGTGACATCCTCATTTTCTGCCTGATCTTGGGGAGAAATTAATATAAGACCTGGTTTTATTTTACTATAATACAAGACCGGGTCTTATAATATAATATAATGTAATATAATATAATACCCGGTCTTATATTAATTTTTGCTCCAAAAGACACATTAGAACTGATTGTCTGGCTAGGTCTTATTTTCGGGGAAACGGTATCTTAGTGTCCCAGAGTACCCATAAACAGTGCCTCCTGCAGAGTAGATAATAAATAAATATAATAAATAAATATCAAGAAAAAGAGTATTTTATTAGCCTTTTCAGTTGGCAGTCTCCAAATTGCCTTTGTTTCTTTTTGGCAGGTTGACAGGTTGATTACCTGACTCCAAATTGAACTCCTGCTAGAATAAAACTGAGCTGGCTAGGGAACAAGGGCAAGAACACCAAGGGACAACAGCCAGCCGCCCTGTGCCTGAAAGGGCCCAGGAGGAGGAATCGGGAAGTCATGAGATGCCTCTGCCAACCCTCCACTTGAGGGACAGCTCAGCTGCCTGGAACCTGTGATATCCTCAGCTATTGGTTTCCTACATCATGAGGACATTCAGAAGGTACTCAGTACAATAAGTACATATAGTACTGCTTTACTCAGTACTCTACAATATAGAGTACTCAGAATGGTACTCTCTAGGTGTTCCCCAAACTAACAGCAATGTTGAAAGAGAACGTAAGGGGTGTTGAGTGGGTTTTTATGAGTTTAATGCTGACCCAAAAAAAGAGAACTAATTTACAATATAGAAGTGTCAAAAGTCTTCAGAAAAAGTGAGCAGAAACAAGGGAAAGAAAAACTGTATAGTCTGAAATGTGCTAAACTTTAAGTTTCAAAAAGTTTACAAAAATAAGAGAAAAATATTATATATTTTGATAGCAACAGTCTCTGGAAGAAATTCCATTGGAAAACAAAATAGCTGGCACTACCAAAAAAATTAGTGGTTTCAGAGGTAGGCACCAATCAAAAAGGAAACTAAATAGGGATACACAGAGATGGGACAAAAACCTGCCCACGTATGCCCTCTCCTTTCTTCCATTCCTCTGTTTACTCAGATCCTTCCAAGTCCAGCTCACCGCTACTCCACAAAGCCTCCTTCTCCTATCCTGACTCACATTGACCACTTTTCTTCCGCACTCCATGTACTTAGCAATTATTTGTGGACGTCTCTGCCTCCCTAATTCAACTCTAGGCTCTGAGACTGCAGGGCCCATGTCACACATACTATGTTTCCCCAAAATAAGACCTAACAGGACCATCAGCTCTAATGTGTCTTTTGGAGCAAAAATTAATATAAGACCCGGTCTTATTTTACTATACTATAAGACCGGGTCTATGATATGATATATGATATGATATAAAATAAAATAAAATATAATGTAATATAATATAATACAGGGTCGTATATTAATTTTGCTCCAAAAGACACATTAGAGCTGATTGTCCGGCTAGGTCTTATTTTCGGGGAAATGGTATCTTAGTGTCCCAGAGTACCTATAAACAGTGCCTCCTGCAGAGTAGATAATAAATAAATATACAGTGCTAATTGAGTCAAAGAAGCCAAAGCCTCAAACTAGAAATCGGTGGGTTATTTTTTTTTTTTTTAAATCAGTGTTTTTTGAGGAAGGGGAAAGGAGAGACTAAGGAAGGTATAAAAAATACAGAATCCGAGCATACATTTTGAAGTTGTACTAATACCCAAATCAATTCAAATCAATTCTGTAACAAACAGAATCAATCGACACAGTCACCTGAAATTGCAAAAATAGCACAGTACCTGCAGGAGACTTTCTATGGCGTGAAAGCCTCGAATTAAATTCAGAGCTCCACATAAAACGCTAAGGATTAATGCCACAATCCCTGACAGAGTTGCTGGTTCCAGTCGCTGGTGAGCTGGAAAATAAGAGAAACGGTAGGAAAGGAACATCAGTATCGCAAGTCAATACCTAAACTTATGTAAAATGAACTTTATTGCTCAATTTAAATGGTCAAATATAGATTAATCTTCATAAAATCATCTACCAATATATCTTAGTAATTGACTGGTTTTTTTTAATGCAAAATGTCTGACAACATGACAGCTTCATTCTGGTGAACTCAAGTTAAACTAACTTCTTTTTCTCTACATTTTTAACAAAGACATATAGCATGCATTTGGGATATGTACTGCTAAGGAGCGCTCACATCTGGTAGTAAATCATGTAGGAAAAAACCTTACTGCCTAAATATGTCTACCATTTGCAAGCAGTTGCAAATATTTGCAAAGGTGACTTTGCTTGGAAACTCATCGCATAATTCCTACTCTTCCTGAAAATGTTTAGAAAATATTTTTAAGGATAAACATAGCTTGCTCTAAGCAAAGTTCTCCTTTATTTGGGTTCCAGGGCTGTAAATACCAGAGGACACACACGAAAGCTTATTATCTACAGCTGACCCCGGGACAACATGGTCTTGAACTGTGCGGGTCCACTCACATGAGGACGTTTTTCAATAAATACATATAGTACTTCAAACGTATTTTCTCTTCCTCGTGCTTTTCTCAGTAACATTTTCTTTTCTCTAGCTTACTTTATTGTAAAAATACAGTATATAATACATATAACGTTAAAAATATGTGTTAATCGACTGTTTAATGTGATCAGTAAGGCTTCCAGTCAACAGTAGGCTGTTAGTAGTTAAGTTTTGGGGGAGTCAGAAGTTATACATGGATTTTTGACTGAGCAGGGTTTGGTGCCCCTACCCCGTGTTGTTCTAGGGTCAACTAGAATCACCAATCTCAACTCCACACAAAAATGGAGTCTTACAGCTGTGAAGTTCCTGGTCTCTGAAGACCACTTGAAGGTACCAATGATAAAACACCAGTTGAAGAAGTGACCAGATTATCTTTACAGACACATTTCCTTCTCTGTAGGGGCTTCAGCAGCATAAGACATTTCGTTATACAACAGTTTCCCTTCATCATCATCTTGCACTTAACAGAATTAAAATAGAATCTAAATGAAAACACAAAACTAAATACGTAATCATCTAGACCTCAAAAGGAAGACAGATGGAAAGAGAGGACAACAGAACTACATTTAGATAATTTTATTTAAATCACTGAAGTGTAAAAGCCCTAACAATGAAGTTAATGAGGTGGAACATTAATATAAGGAAGGCTTAAATCTTTGCAACTTATATTCAGCCATTTCAGCAGAAAAGCTTCCCTAAACAGTTCATAAAAACACAAACCCACATATCACAAAAAGTATTTATTCCTCAAGTTCAGCAGAAAATGCTAATATGGAATAATATTTTCTTAAATTTTTTCTGTGCCCAAGCTTACTGCTTGGTCTGTCAATCAATTTTCTTCAGATTTTGATACAGAAAAAAATATTAAGTGTTTTTATAAAATACGGATACCAAATTTTGTATCAGTAGAAAAAAAATCTCACACTTTAAAAATCTATCCAACTGGTCTACCAATTAGTTACGTTTCGCATCCCTCCTCTATCCCTCCCCACAGCACACCCCGCACCCCCAATAGTGAGTAAGGGACAACTACCCTCTAATAAAAAGGAAATCCTTAATATGGGTCTCAAGAATAAAACCACTTGACAACTGACTAGATTATAAGTCACATTTCTGAAATATACCAAACAAGGTTACCTTACCAAAAAACCCAACTAATATTTGGTATTATACTACTGACAAACCTTAGCTTTTTATATTTAAGTAAGGTATATTCTTGAATGGGAAAATATTACCATTTTAATGTGTTGATCAATATCTATTTAAGAAGTAAATAATATGTCTATATAAATTAAATATTTATTAAGTTTCTAACACTTGCTTCTTGGCCTTGGAGCACTCTCTTTATAACGACAGTATACCATTTATAATTGAATTACTTCAAAATGCCCAGAAATATTTTTAAAGGCACGAGAGCAAATGAAGCCTCCTTTAACAAGGCATGCATTATGCTGAAGGATAGGCTGGAGCTGCGCCAAATCACTGTGGGAAAGAAATTTTCAAGTGGAGATTCCCTCCCACCCCCGCCCCTTCTCAGGACCTGTGGGAATGGTTACTGAGGGAAAACTCCATCTGCATACAGTATGAAGGTGACACTCCTTAAGGACAATTTCTCATTTTAACAAACTGAATGAGATATTTAATCACATTTTAATGTATTATGTTTTATATGCTCCTTTTCTTCAGTAAAACAGATTTTAGATCTATTGTTATCCACAAATGTTTACTTCACAGTTCAGTTTGGCACTTATGATAGTTACCATTAGGAAAAGAGTGGATTTGGAACAATAACAAATGAGAGGCGTGTAGAAAAAAAAATTTTTTTGCTGAATCCAAAGCATGACACTTGGTCAGTTTTTGTTTTGTTTTTGTCATTATTGTCTTCTGCTACAATGTCTTTTCTTTCATTAGTCGCCTTAGGCCCAATAGTGGCATTTTCATGACAAAATTAATTTTTTCTCAAAATGTACCAATGATTAAAGAAGAGTTTACAAAAGTTCCTAAAGAAGTAAGCGTAAAACCCTTGGAACCAAAGGGCTGTTAGTTATAGTGAAATAATACATTTATTCAGCAAATACTTTTTGGCACGATTCTGTGTAAGATGCTATGCTTTAGAAGATACGAAAAATGAATTATACAATCTGCCCTCAAGGCACTTCTCATCTTTTAAAGGGAAGTGGACAGACAGATCTGAAAGTAATAAGTATTCTAAACTACAAAGAGTTAAGGGATTCTGAAGAGCAAAGCTAAGTAGGCGGAAGGTGGTGACAGAGGAATGGTAAATGAAGGAGGGAAGATCTATAATGATGGATAAAATGTAGACAGGTACAAATGAGAAGAACTGCATCCCATGCTGAGAAAAGCATGAGCATGAAGATGGAAATGGGAGAAGCAAATTCACAGCATCTATTACCGCTGGGGCCATTACTACCACTACTACCAACACCACCACCTCTACTGCTCCTACTACAACAGTGGCTGCTCTCAATATGCCAGGCATGACGCCAGGCACCAAGTGCTTCACATACATGATCTCATGTCAGCCTTCCAAGAACCCAGTGCAATAGGCACTATAGTTATCCTTTCTTTTCTTCCAACAGGAAACACCTCTCAATTTATTCTATGAGGTCAGCTTTATCCTGATTGTAAAACCAGCTAAAAACATTACAAAAAAGGAAAGCTACAAATAACTCCCTGAAGATATTTTGTATCTGTGTTTGTACGAACACAGATACAAAATATCTTGACAAAATTTTAGTAAATTGGATCTGACAATATACAAAAAAGATAATATATCATGACCAAGTGGGGTTTATCATAGAAATGCAGTGTTGGTTTAATATCTGAAAAGCAATCAAAGTAATTCATCATATAAAGACTTTAAAAAGAAAAATCATATAATCTCAATAAATGCAGACAAAGCATTTAACAGAATACAACTTACACTCCTGATAAACACTGCTCATCAAACTGGGAATATAAGGGTATTTTCTCAAAATGATTAAAAAAAAAAGTAGCTACCTGAACCCTAAGTTAACATAATATTTAAGTGTGAAAGACTGAACATTTTCCCTGCTAAGATCAGAATTAAGAATGACGCAAGGATATCCACTCTTGTCACTTCATTCTTTCAGGATATTTTTGTTAATCACAGAATTCTACATTTACAATTATTTTCTTTTATCCTTTAGAAGGTTTTCGTTAAGTTGTCCTCTGGCTTCTATGGTTCCAATGAGTGAGTAAGTGTGAGTGTGAGTGTTAGTGTGTGTGTGTGTGTGTGTGTGTGTGTGTGAGTGAGAGTTAGAGAGAGGGAGAGAGGGAGAGAGGGAGAGAGGGAGAGAGGGAGAGAGGGAGAGGGAGAGGGAGGGAGGGAGGGGGGGGAGAGAGAGAGAGAGAGAGAGAGAGAGAGAGAGAGAGAGAGGGAGAGAGAGAGATTCTTCTAATGCTTTGTGTAGTTTAGTCTCTTTAGGTGCCTGGTTACTTATGATTGTTTGCCAAACATTCCATTTTAAAAATCTTGTTGTAGACATAATTTGAAGCTTATGAGACCATTTCTTCCAGGAAAGATATTTGTTTGCTTTTGCCAGGCTCTCTGGAGCATAGCACAGTGGAATCAGTCAGCTCAATCCAATTTTAGAGACGAATATGATTCAAAACTAAGCGGCAGTTCTGATCAAAGCCTGTCTACTGCATATTCCTATCTACCCGTATTCCTGGAGTACAGACGTCCAAGGCCCTAACCCAGAGCTCGGATGGGTAGGAGGGCTGCTCATTGGGTTCACTGCCTTGGTGGGCCCTGCTCTCTAATCGATCTCCTTAGTCTTGAGAAGCTGTCAGCTGTTCCCTCCCGAATTGGTGTAAGCCCCAAAGGAAAAAGTAGCTCCAAACACTGGGTCATCTCCCTGGGCCTCCATCCTCCTCTGTATCCCAATAATTCTTGTTGGATCTCCAAAGACTTCAGGAAGACTATACTTTAGATTAACTTCTACATTACATATTAGACCTGCATATTCTATAGAATACATACGTTCCACTCAGCATTTCTGCATGTATTTAGTGGGACTACAGCTCTGAATTAATTACTCCATCACTACTGGAAGTGGAAGTCTTCAAAGTAATAACCCCTCGTTTATTAGTAATTTAAAAAATTAAAATATAATCTGCTTACAATAAAATTCACTCTTTTAAAGTGTATAATTCAGAGGTTTTTAGTATATTCAGAGTTGGAGCTGTGCAACCATCATAATTAACTAATTCCACATTTCATCACCCTAAAAAGAAACCTCATAACCATTAGTAGTCGTCACTGCCTTGTTTCCTCTACCCCTCCAGCTCTCGTCAACCACTGATCTATTTTCCGTCTCTATGGATTTGCCTATTCTGGGCATTTTGTATAAATGAAATTTTAAATATGTGGCCTCTTCTAGATGGCTTCTTTCACATAGCTCACTGTTTTTAAGGTTCATACATGTTGTACCATGTATCAATACTTCATTCCTTTTTTATTGTTTAAGAATATTATATTGTATGGATATATCATATGTTGTTTATTCATTCACCAGTTGATGGACATTTGGGTTGTCTCTGCTTTTCAGCTGCTACGAATGATGCTGCTATGAACACTCATGTACACATTTCTGTTTAGAGATAGATTTCTCATTCTCTGGGGTATGCACCTAGGAGTAGAATTGCTAGGTTATATGGTAACTCTATGTTTACCTTTTTGAGGAACTTCCAAACTATTTTCCAAAGCAGGTGCACTATTTTACAACCTCACCAGCAACATATGAGGGTTCTAATTTTTCCACATCCTTGCTAACACACGTTACTGTTTGTCTTTATTATAGCCATCCTAATGAGTGTAAAGTAGTAGCTCCTTATCATTTTGCTTTGCATTTCACTAATGGCTAATAATGTTGAGCATCTTTTCATGTGCTAATTAGCCAGTTGCACATTTTCTTTGTCTATACAAATTCTTTTCCCATTTTGAAATTGGATTATTGTCTTTTATTGTTGCGTTGTTTTATGTTCGAGATACAAGTGCCTTATAAGATATATGATTTGCAAATATTTCCTGTGTCTGTGGATTGTCTTTTCAATTTCTTGATAGTGTCTTTTGGGGAACAAAAAATTTTTATTTTGATGAATTCCACCTTATCTATTTTTTATTTTTTCACTGTACTTTTGGTGTCAAATCTAAAAAGCCATTGCCTAATACAAAGTCTTAAAGATTTTCATCTATGTTTTCTTCTAACAGTTTTATAGTTTTTGCTGTTAAATATAGGTCTTTGATCCATTTTTCAGTTCATTTTTAGATTGTGAGGCAGGGGTCCAACTTCATTCTTTTAGTACATGAATATCCACTTGTACCAGCATCATCTGTTGAAAGATGATTCTTTCAACACTGTCTTGGAATCCTTGCTAAAAACGAAGTGACAATAATGCAAAGGTTTTTTTCCCTCCATACTCTCAATTCTATACTGTTGATCTATATGTCTACCCTTAAATCAGAACTATATAGTCAAAGAATTAGTTTTTGGCTTCACTGATTTTTCTCTAATGTTTTTCTATTTCCTTTCATTTTCATTTATTTCTGCTCTAATCTTTATTATTTCCTTCCTTCTACTTGCATTAGGTTTAATTTGCTTTTCTTTTTACAGTGGATTTCCAGGTGGAAGGTTAAGTTACTCATTTTAGATTTTTTTAAATATAGGTATGTATAGCTATAAATTTTCCTCTAAGCACAGCTTTAGCTGCATCTCATTAAGTTGATGCATTGTGTCTTCATCTTCATCTCAATGTATAAAATCCTCTTTGCATTTCTTCTTTAACCCATTCATTATTTAGGATTGTATTACTCAATTTCCACATATTTGTGAGTTTACCAAATTTCTTTGTTATTAATTTCTAATTTCATTCCATTGTGGTTGCAGAACTTACTTTGTATTATTTCTATCCTGTTAAATTTATGAATTTTTTCTATAGCTTAGCACAAGGTCTATCCTGGAAAATGTTCCACGTACACTTCAGAAGAACATATTTTATATTGTTGGATGGAATGTTCTATAGATGTTTGTTTATGTTGTTTAAATCTATTTCCTTGCTGATCTTCTGCCTAGTTCTACCCATTATTTAAAGTTGGGTATTTGTCTTCAACTATTGCTGTTTAATTATCTATTTCTCCCTTCATTTTTGGCAGGTTTTGCTTCATGTATTTTGAGGTCTGTTAAATGCCTGTGTGTTTATAATTATTATACCTCAATGGACTCTTTGATCATTATAAAATGTCCTTATTTCTCTCTGGTAGAAATTTTTGTCTTAATGTCCATTTTGTCTGATATCAGAAGAGCCACTCCAGTTCTCTTTTGGTTGCTGTTTGCATTAGATATCTTTTTCTTCCTTTTACTTTCAATCTAATTGTATCTTTGAATTTTTTTTTTAATTCACTCTTACAGTGTCTGACTTTTGATTGGCTTGTTTCATCCATTTGCATTTTGTGTGACATTATATTCACATATAATGTTGTTATTGTTATAATGAATTTACATCGACCATTTTACTTATTTCTGTATGTCTCATGCTTTTTGCTCTATTCCTCCTTTACTATCATTGCATTAAGTATTTTACATGCCAGTATTTTAACTTTTTTAGTGATTTCTTACTATTTTTGAGTTGTCTGCGTAGTGGTTGCCCTACGGCTCACCATATACCTCTCACCAGAAACAGCTTCAGATTTACACTCAGTTCAGCGAGTTACAGAAATATTACTCCTATGCTGCTCCACTGCCATTCTCCCTTTCTGCAGCAAGGCTGTTATACATTTTACACTTACAAATGTTACAAACCCAAAATACATTGTTATGTAATTATTACTTTACATACTTTTCTGTTTTTTAAAGGAGCCAAGAGAAGATAACAATTACATTTTTATAGTTTTGTTAATATTCTTATAATTTCTGGCTTTCTTATTTGTTCCTGTGGATTCAAATTACTACCTGGAGTCATTTCCTTAGCCTAATGTAGCTTTGTTCAGATCCACCTCCCTTGTGCTGTTATTAGAAAATATATTTCATGTCTATATGTTATAAGCCCAACAATACATTATACAGATTATATGATTACTTTTTAAAAGAAAAATGTACTTTTACTGTCTTACCATTGCTCTTTGATTTTTTTTTTTTTTTTTTTTGGTGTGACTTCAAATTAGTGTCTGGGATCCACCTCCTTTCCCCCAGAGCTTGCTATTGTTATTTGCTTATTTACTTGTTTCCTGACTGGCTGGATTATTTTAGTCAAATCCGCTTCCCCTTTTCTCCCATAATTTTTACTAAACCAAATATGAATTGTTCAGTCCTCGATGCCACATTTGAAGTATATTAACAAAATAACAAAATAAAACATATACAAAGCTTCCAGGATAGTGTTTCAAAATGCCATAGACAAAGAGGCTAAGGGAATTGAGGACATTTTATATGAAGTTGATCATACTAATGGAATAGAAAAGACACAGAGTTACTGACTTCAAGTTCTGAAGTGCTATTCTGGTAAAGTTGAAGAGAGAGAAGTAGAGATCACAGAACTTAGACAAACAGGTAAACATTATAGGAAATAGACCTTTGCTCAAATATGAGAAAGAATTTCTTGGACAAGAAATTCAACTATGGCATATGCTACCTTATAAAATAATAAGGTTTCCATTTTTAAGCAGAGGTTTTCAACTTGTCATAACTGTATTCCTTGTTTGGGAGGGGAGGTGTGAGATGATCACATTTTCTGTGACAGTCAAAAACCCTGGCCTTGAATGTAGCATTTTGATGTAATACAAAGCACTTTACATGCTTATTTATAAACATATATTACAAATAAACTATTCATTTCTGGTCAAATGTTTACAAAGAAACCTTCTTAAATGTATCCCTAGCCAAGAGTTCCTCTGAGATTGCTATTTAAAAGAATTTTCCTGATTAGTCACATATCTGATAGAGTACTATATAAAACCACTGGGAGAAAGGATTACTTTGAACTTCGAAATTCTCTCATGTACTTGCTTTAAAATATTAGAATAAAGCAATTCATTTTCAAGAGTTCCTCAGTTCTTACAAAAGATTTTTTAAAATAAAATAATTGAGATCCAAAACTCACCAGAAGAAATCTTACCAGCACCTTTATAGTCAACAGAAAATGCAGATGTGACTCCATTGGCTGGCCCCAGTTCACACATGGAAATTTGATAAGGGGGCCTCAGCTTGATTTCCATCTGCATGTCAGACAGATTTATCTTTGTTGAAAGAGATCTGGGATTATTATATCGCTGCTTGGTCCTCTGAATGAAGTTATCTATGTAAAATAAAAAATAAATTTCCTTGCAGTCATTTGTTAATTAAATAATTTGAGAGTGTGATGTTTATGGACAGTAAATTTTGTAGATAAACTGTTTAATTTGTTATCCAAAACTGTTCAATTTGTCATGGAGTGTTCTAATATTATTTGTGTTTAATGGTTAATATGTCATGGAGTCATTTCACACTCTAGAAATTAGTTATTGTAAATAAACTAAGGATTTCACACTACATGACTGTGAGAATATTTCTACTATTACATCCACTTCAAGGAGTTACTTTGAACTTACTTCTATGACAAAACAATAACAGCTTTAGTCTTTAAACCAAAATCTTAATGTTTATATGGATTCATATCTCATAAAATATTAAGTCTCTCAGCATTTACCAGTTTTATTTACATAAGAACATATACTATAAATTCCATGTTCTTATAAAACCTGCTTTCTTATTTATTGCTTACACCATTAGAACGTACAGTTTAAAGAATAAATTTAATTAAATAAATAAAAGACATTTCCTAAATATCTTCCAAGATATTTCCTAAATAATCTTCCAATTTTATTTTCACTGTTTATAACTTGGTTTTACTTTTTTTTTTCCTCCTAGAGCAAACTTCAAGGAATGCCCACAGGCCCAATCTAGCTTGCTGACTGTTTTTGTAAATAAAGTTTTATTAAAATATAACTATACTCATTCATTTACATATTGTTATGGCTGCTTTCCAGCTATAACGGTAGGGCTGAGTAGTTGTGACAGAGACCATATGGTCCTTTTAAGCCTAAAATATGTACTATATGGTCCTTTCCAGCAAATGTTTGCCAACCTCTGTTCTACATTACGCAGACTACCACAAACACAAAATTCTTAATCTCTGGCTTATAAATTTCTCATTGAGAAACTGTCCTCCAGGATTAATTCTTTGTGCCAATCATCACAATCACCTCCATAGCTCAAACACAGTATTTTCTAAAAAGCACCTAAATGAAGACGTTGCCATAATTTATAGACCATTTGTCAAATTATTCTATCAAAAGCAAGGAAGCAGAATTTTCTGAGTTTTCCCCTTCCCCCGCCCCCCACCCGAGTATTAGATTAAAAATTACTTAAGACTGGCTGGAGACAGGGTAATAAAAAGGAAAAAACATCAGGCCCTTACCAAATTCAATGAAACAGTATGGTCTGACAGCACTGTTTGTCTTCATCGTGTTATAAGTAGTAATGAACTCCTTCTGAAGCTCATCCAGGAAAGAGAAGGCCAGAACATTTGGGTAATTTTCAGTGCACAACATCATGTAGCTTACTCCCAGAGAGCTAATCAAACTACAGTGTAAAAAACATCGGTTTTAAAATTTCAAAGTAAATCAAGATAATTTGTTGCTTCACATGACTGGCTCTATACACCATAAACTGCTGCTAGAGTGGCAATGCAGATATTAACATTATATAGTACAGCAAAAAAAAATTAAAGAAACCAAAATATAATATTTTTAGTTGTGGTTTAAAAACAGTAGATAAAAAAAATGGAATGTACACATGCTATAGTTCCTACAGAGGAACACATGCTATAGTTCTAACATTTCAGTTATTTGTCACTTGGGGTAGGTAGAAAGCATGTGAATAAAAGAATGTACACATATGTAAGGGTTACAGACAGCTTAACATTTATAGCTTCAACCTAGTGGAACTTAATCCTGTTTGAATCAAGAACCCTAGAGATTTTGATAAAAGTCATGGATACCCTCCCCAGAAAGATGTCAAACAACACAGAACTTAGTACACAATTTCAGGGTGGTTACTGACCTCCTGAAGTCATCCACTAAATTCAGAATCAAATTCTCTACATAGTAATGAATTATGACTCATTGGGGAAAAGGGAGAAATTCATGAATTCATAACAATAAATAATAAAAAGGGAGGAAAGGAGGACTCTTTTTTTTGTTTTTTTTACAGTAGAATGACTAGTGCCAACTGGTAAATGTGGAGGTAATACTAGAATTGGTACTAGAATTGCAACCAACACAGTAAAGATTGGACCAAGCAAGGACAATCAATGGATGCTAAATCTAGGTAAGGAGCAGGAAATTTTGCATGGCTTTAAAATGTCTTTCCATGGATTGCTTATTGGTTGCAAAGGAAAAATATTTATTATACAGTAGAAACTAGACAATACCTTGACAAAGTACTCTAACATCACTGTGAGGGGCAGACAGACTTCCTGTGCCTCTAGATACAACCTTTTCAGAAAGACATATCACCTAAGTAATTCCGGCAAATCAGTTAGTTTTTAGATAGTTTGTGAAGTAGGGGTCCATGAATCTAATCATGAAGGAACACCAAAATGATCAACATTCTGTTTATAAAAGGGGAGGAGCTGTATTCTTTAAAAGTCTCAATGTTATAAAAAAGAAATAAAGACTGTGGAAATGTTTCTGATCAAAGGCGGCTAAAGAGACACAACTAAATGTAATACCTAACCCTAATCTAGATCCTGTGCCAGAAATGAGGAAAAAAACGCTATAAAGGACATTCCTGGGTCAATTGACAAAAACAGAAAACAGGCAATAGATTAGAATAAGTATGGTATCAATATTAAATTTACTAGAGCTGATAACTGTACTATAGTTAAGTAAGAGAATATCCCTAATTTTAGAGAATATACTTTGAAGTGGTTAGGAATCAGATAGGTAGACAGGTAAAATGATAAAGCAAATGGGGTAAAATGTTAACAAAACATAAATCTGAGAACAGGTATTATTTGTATCTTTCCTATTTTTTACAACTTTCCTGTAAGTTTTAAATTGTTTCTAAATAACAAGTTAAAATTTTAAAATAAAAAACTTCTACTTTAAGCATTGTAATGTTTAACCATGTTCTATTGGGAAAAAAAACCTCTATAATAAAGTACATACCCCCTTTAATAAGCACAAGAAAGGGACACAAATTCACCCTTAATGAATCACTTAAAACAGTTTCTTAAAGTGCTGTCAACATAGCTGGTCTAGATTGAGGGCAGCAAACTGACCATACAGGCTGTAACTCCTATCTGTCTTATCAATCTTTACTGCCAAACCCTGATGCATGTTAGAGTTCCCTCCCCGCCTTTTTTTCTAATAATATAGAAACAGAATTTATTAACCTAATTTTTAGAATATATATATCTATATACACATATATAGTCACACGATTCAAATTTTATAAGAATGAAAAATGAAAGGAAACACTGTATTTAAAGTGTCTTATCGGACTGGCCCGGTGGCTCAGGTGCTTGGAGCGCCGAACTCCTAACGCCCAAGGTTGCGACTCAGAAACACTGGCTTGAACCGGAGTTGGGGTGGGGGTCGGGGGGCGGAAGAAGGGGGGAAAAAATAAAAAATAAAATAGTCTTATCCCCACCTCTGCCCAGAGATACCCAGTTCTCTGGCCCTCAAGCAGCTCATGTTATTATTAATTTCCTGTGTATCCTTGCAGTGAGCGTTTATACATATACAAGAGCCTATCTATCTATCTCCCTCCCTCTTCCCCTTTCTTTCTCTAAGGCCATCCCAGGCAGCCAAAGGAGGTGAGGTTGGCACCTATTAATCATCTATTATTAATGGTGAGGGATATACTACCGGTCAAACTGTGCTGATCTTATGCTTCTGGAATAACCTGGAATTCCTTTGTGAAATTCCACTTAGTACTTACTCCTTTGATGCAATGTTTTCAAACTACAAGCTGTTGACTCATTAGGTCATAGTTAGTTTAATGAATTACACACAGCTTTTTTCTAAAAATTGAAATAGAATATAAGAGAAAATATTGGAATGCATATTGTTTCATAAAACTTTTGTTTTAGTTTCCTATTTCTGCACTGGTAGTGTTCACAAATAAAACATATCTCTTCTAATGGATCAGTCAAAAATGTTTAACTATAACACTGCATTTTTCTACAAAATTAATAACTAAAGGCCAACTTATATTTTTCCCAAATAATTTTCTTTCCTCCCCCAAAAAATCTTCACAATCATTAACAAAATTCTGACATATTAGAATTCAAATATACCAACAATAATTTGAATTGGGATAGAACATAATTCATCATTGGCTTTCACACACTAGGAACTCCCAAGTGGCTAGCTGGGAGTTATTTCATTATCCTTCAATAATATGACTGAAGCTTTTAGACTCTTTTTGTATTATGGCAGGGTTTTACTGTATTTCCATATTAATAAGAGAGTGAACCACAGACACCTACATGATAGTTTATCCCAAATGGTTCCTCTTTGCTTACACTAAATTTAATTAGAGAATTACACGTGAGATAAAGGGAACCCTATGTTTTTAAGATTGTATGTTAGCATTTTCAATGAGTCTTTATTCCAAAGTCTTTATTTTACTATAATTGCATTGATACTCTCTGAAAAGGCTATAAAGTGTTTTATAATACTACGGCTTTTCATAGTGCGGTCAGCCTTAGACGCTGTCTTTCTCTGAAATACAAAGCCAGGTTTCCAAAAGTATATACAGCTCAGTTGATTTACCTTTGTTATCAAAAGACCTCTGCTTTTTCAATTCTCACTGAGACAGACTGCAAGACTCCCACCATTCCACTGAGGACCACTCAGAGGAGCTAGTCTAAATCACGCCATGCGTGCCAGTTTGGGCATGCTTTAGCCCACGCATCAGGTTCACTTCATGCACATTTTATGGACAATCTGGTTGTCGTTCTTCGGCCTTGAGGAGGAGGAAGAGAAGTAGTAACAGCAGCAGATACAGCTTAGTGACCGCTTAGTATGAACTAGGCCCTCTGCTAAGTGCTTTACATGTTATTTGAGTGCATTCTCACAGTGAAGGGGCACGGCTATCTCTATTTTACAGATAAAGGACCAGAGGCTCAGGGGGCTTAGTAACTTACCCAAGGCCACACCATTAAGAAGCAGAGCTGGGACGAACTTAGTTCTACCTCCAAAGCCACAGGCATTCCATAACATAACACCCACTTTCCTATGGCACAGATAAATCAATTATGTCCTAATGCACCAACATTTTTTTCCGCTTTTCCAAGCCACAAATCAGTCTCTATTTTTTCCCCCAATTAAGAGTCATGAAACTTGAGGATTTTGGAACTTGCATCAGAAGGATATTCAGAAAGCCCTGCCATCTTCCCCACTTCATCGTGTGCAACCATACTCCTTCCTTTCTGCATTGCAGCCACACCAGTCCTGTTTCAGATCCCTAAGGATATCAACCCACTCCCAACTTGAGAGGTTTCACAAATTCTGTCTTCCTACTTGCAATGTTCCTAACCCCATTGTTACTACGCTCCGGTTCTGACCTGGTTAAACCCTACTTATCCTTCAGTTCTTAGCTCAAAATCCCTCCCAGAGCACACACTCTAAATGGATCCCACCAGCTGTTATTTTTCTTCATGTAACTAACTCAATTTGTAATATATTTATGTGTTTATTTGTTGTAATGTCTTTCTCATTAATATCTATGCTCCATGAGAGCAACAATGATTTCTGTATGGTTCAACACTATATTTAGTACCTAGAATATTTTGTGTCTAGGAAAAAATAAGTACTTAATAAATTAGTGAAAAAATGAATAAAAAACAGCATCATTCATTCTTGTATTGTGTACAGCCCAGCAGTATCTACACAAAGGATCTACACAAAGCAGAAGCTCAATAAATAGTTGACTAAATGACAGAAGAGAGCAGAACTTCACACCTGCTGGTCCAGGCAGTGTTCCCAGAAGCCGTTAGGGTTCAGGTCAGTGAGCCTTCAACATCCCCCTACTTTAAAGAGAGGGTGTTCTCAGAATCCCGGCAGAATTATTCAGCTCTGCAGTGAGTACCTCCAAGTGGCTAGACAGATCTAACAGGTATGTCTGCTCCTTTTATTTTATTACAGTTATTATTAACACACACACACACACACTCCTCTTTTTTCCACCTTGAGCAAAATTTTTAAATCGCCATTGTTTCTTCCTACTTTGTTCTAATTTCCTTTTTCTTTTTTATTTCCCTTCCACTTTTGGGCTTCGGTCTTTCCAGCTACTCCCTTTCTTCTGGCCACGGAGTTTACCCAGCCTTATTTTATCTTTGGTTCCTCTCCACAGCACACACACTAGGAACTTCTTTAGGGCCTTCCAGGATCAAGCGTGTCTTAAACAGGTAAGGCTGGCAGACGTTCAAACTCCAGATGAGGGGGATTTACCCCTTTCAACCACTTTGTTATAAAGCTAATTCTATCATGTATCCAAGAGGGCCAAAGCTCAAGTGATTCCTAAAGGCCAAAAAATGAAAAAGTATTTTTAGAAATTAAACCTCCAGTATCTAATCTTATTTAGGAACTGTCAAAAAGAAGTTTCACATATCACCGATTGAACAACGCCATTACTAAGAGAGTTCTGGCCTGCTGCACCCAACTAATTCCTGAAAGCAATGATCTTCCCACCACAAACAACAGAGCACCGAGTGCAGTATACACCCAGCATTCTGCTGTATGGACTCTGATCAAAGACAACGTCCCTCCTGCCAGGCACTTGCATCACGGGACTGGGAATGCACTTAATACGATACACAAAACAAGACAAGGAGACAAAATCGCATTTCGTAGCATGCTAAAGAACAAAATATATACCAAACTGTTTATAAATTGAGACAGTAGTAATTAATATTTGCATGACATACAATTTCATGCTGCAATTGTACCATTACACATAGAAAACCTGCCTATCTTTTGTAGCCATATTTGCCCAGTGAACAGCTTTCCTAGGTGAAGAAAAGTTCTCCAGTAGGACATGCCATCTCTAATCTACTGTTAAAATTGCTACAGATGGGAAAAATAATATTTCTGAAATAGAACTTTCTACACTGAATACCAGTCTCTAAAATAAAGTGTTTCAACTTTCAAATATACAAAAAGCTTGACATTATGAAAGTGAGTATGCCTTACGAATATTATCACCAACTATGTCTAATAGGAAACAAGATGAAAACAAGATTTTGCCATCAATGGGACAGTAAGGAGATAAGAACCAGAAAGAGAATTCAATAACACTGAGTGTCTACCATGTGCAGCATTCTACCAGAAACTTACTATTTTCTCACTTTTTCCTCTCTTATGTGGGCAACTTTCAATTACCCTCCAACGGTGAAGAGCTAAATCATAAACACATTATCCCATGAATAAAGACGCATTTCAGTCACTAAATAAGAAAGGATTAACATGCAACATGCCAAGTGATAGCAACTTATGATGGTAAGCTAAAGGAGAACCAGATGATTTTAAGTGGCCGAAGGTGAGTACACCGTCAGAGCCTTGGATAAAACACAGGCAAGAATAATTTCCTGTTGACATCCTTCATTTCCTTTTCTGCAGTTAGTATGTCCTGATTCACCCTTTCCCACTAGCCCTAACACCTTCATACCTCAGAGAATGAAGATCCTCACTTTTTTAGATAATCAATCACAGATAATCCATAATTTACTTACTTCTGGTTAGTATTCCAGAAGTTTATAGCACCGAGAACTCATTTTCCCACAGAAACTGTATTTTAAGAGTAATCAGGTTCCCAGACTAGTTAAGAGCCTATTTAATACATATAGTGCTGAAAAGCTGTAGATTTTACTATAATAAACAGAAAAAACATTCATATATATATGTCCATATATATGGCTAGTAATGCGACAAAACAGGAAAGTAGGACACACAGGTTATTTCCTTCCACCAGGTGGTTTTGGTTTGGTAGCTACTGATGGGCTGCGTCCTCCTGCCAGGCCCCTCCCACCAGACACCTAGTCTCCAACAAGACAATGCTGTCCATCAAGTTTAAACTTCACATATACTCTGTTCCTCATTATTTCTCAATCAATAAAGGGGGGAGGGGTAGTTTCACTGAATTCTCTTACCTTAATTTTTCTCTCCATAAAAAGTGAAAAAAATTAGAATTAGGAATGCACCCTGTCGAGAGAGAGATTATGGGTAAAGGGAGGCAACTCTTTAACCAGAGAATGGGAATGCTGCAGCCAAAAGACTGTGGTTCAGATATACCATTTATTAGTTTTGTGAGTCCGAACAAGTTTCTTTACATCCCTAAGTCTCAGTTTCCTCATCTGTAAAACAGGGGTGGTAGCACTGTAATGGCCATCTGCGCAGCATCCCTTCTCTGCTTCCCTTTGGGGAATTATCTCCAGCTCCACTACCTATTTTGTACGACTTTGGCAAAGCTGCCCACCGAAGGGGTGGGCATGTGAGCCAGGATCCAAGCAAGAGTATCTCAGCCCTCTTCCACAATGTTACTCCGGAAATGGGCCATGACACAGCGAGGCCAACAAAGCCCTTTTCTTGAAACATGGAGTGAGAGGGGTTACTCAGCTGGAATGAAGTAATCCTGGAGCTGCCTGTACAGTGTTTTCTAATATGTGGAGAACCACCACCTGCAAAAGCAGAGAGAGTGGAGAAATGAGAGATGCCTGATAACATCTGAGCGCCTGGCTCCAGCCAACTCAGCAGCCAGCCTATCCTTCACAATACCCTTTCTTTGCTTAAGCTAGGATGAGTTGTGTTTCTGCCCTAAGCCATGGGAAAGAGCTGCATTATTAGGCATTCACAGAGCTGTTGTGAAATTTAATGATAACATTAGTAAAAGGCCTGGCAATTAAAGGTACTGAGTCATTATTGAAGTTGTTACTCCTGTAATCAGAAAATAACACCAAAGAGTGAAAGAAAAGCACTACCAGAAACTAAAACCAAAAGGCAGGTAAGCCTAAAATACAGCCTTCCCGGCTGGAGGTAGCAGTTTGGGGACAGATACGGTGAAAGTGAATCCTCAGATAATGAGAGAATCTATGAAGCTCACAATCATTATCAGACTTCAAATGAATTCACAGTGAAAGAACTAAGGAATCTTATTTCTTGCACTAAACTTCACAATAGAGTATGAATGGTCCCCCAAAGGGGTTTGTCTTTTCATAATATCAATGTCTAAATGTTTAAAGAAAGAGATTTCAAAATGTACAACTATGATATTTAAACCTCCCAAACCAATCTCAACATTTTAAGGTCTCACATGACACAACTTAATTTTCGTGTGGTTCATAATTATTGCTTTAGTCATTGTTGTTTCTTAAGTAGTGACATATGTTTATATATTAAACATTTATAACAGTTTAAGAAAAGTATTCTTCAACTAGCGTAACAGATGAATTCCTTAAAAATTTATAGAGGGAATTGTAATATCACAAGGTAATGTGAAAAGAAATCACACAACTAGATTATGCACACCTCCCCCCAAAGTCAACGAGCCAAGATGAAGAATTTTGGAGAAAACGGAGACTTAATTCCATGGCACTCTGAACACTGCCATACCCCGAAAACCACCATCCCTCCTTGAGCAGCCACTATGATACATGCAAGCACAGTGCCAGCACGAGCCAGGCTCCACAGAATGTGCTCCAAAAGCTGAACTGAAATATTCAGTCACTACGATCTGAAGTTCACTGTTTTCCCAATACACAGGGAAAACAAAAGGAATTTTCTCAATTTTAAATGTTACTCTCCGAATTTCTTTCTCAAAACTCATCTTCCTCTACCTATTCACCTAGAATCTAATGTGAGGTACCATCTGATTTAGCACATAATTATACACTTATACACTTGTTTTGGTTCTCAGTGGTATTCTGCAAAGAGCATCTCAATTTCTATACAAATTTGAAAACCACAATGCTAGAGATGAGGAATCAAAAATAATATAAGCCAGGGCAGAGCAACTATCTTAAGGAGTTAAAATGTGGATAAAGAGAAAAGCTTTAACAATACAAAATTAATTAAAAAGGATGAAAACGTCAAGTCAAACAAATTCTACAGATGATGTGTGAAGGAAGGGAGGTCATTAGAGAAATCGCACTGATAAAAAGGGGATTCAAAAGAAGTAGGCTATAAGCTGGGTTTCAAAGGAAAGAGAAGCATTTACACACAGGGCTAGGAGAGCAGACTGGCTGGCCGGTGCCAGTGGCAGGGGTGCTCCACCACTACTGCAGATCTGTGAGTTTTATCTGTCAAACTCATGGTGGTCAGAAAAAGAGGTGTCATGTGAGAATTTTAAATAAGTCAGGAGACACACGTAAATTCCCTATTGTATACCGTGTTTCCCCAAAAATAAGACCTAGCCGGACCATCAGCTCTAAAGTGTCTTTTGGAGCAAAAATTAATATAAAACCCGATATTATATCATATTATATTATATTATGTTATAAGACCCGGTCTTATATCATATTAAAATAAGACCGAGTCTTATATTAATTTTTGCTCCAAAAGATGCATTAGAGCTGATTATCCGGCTCGGTCTTATTTTTGGGGGAACGTGGTATATTTCAGTCTAAATCTTTCATATAGCATAAAAACCCCAATGATTTAGAAACTAATGAACAAGACCTCTAATTAATGATAGAAAATATATAAAACCCAGTTTCTTATCAAGAAGTAAAACTAAAAATTCTCTGTAGTTTAATCCTTTTTTCAAACTTGGCTACAACTACAAAAATTACATGCACAGAGTCTTTTCCATCAGTGGTTCTGAAAACCATCTAACCTTTAGACATTTCTAAATTGTATTCTTAGATCAAGCCAGATTAGACCTCTGCTGATTCACACCACTCCTAAACTTGCTTGTAAAATTGCTTTTTGCATCCTGCCAATTGCTTACAGTAAGGAATATTACAAGAAAAAAAAATCATAAAAAGCTCATTGTTATGGACGCTGGAAGAAGGACATCCAAATGATTCTCTTTTTACATACATCAAATCTCAGTAACATGAAAAGCAATGTTTTGACCCAATGGACATTGGGAATCCTGTAAATGATCCATTATCCCCTTTGTTTTGGCCACAAGGAAGCTCAAAGCAATGTTTGTAGCCCTTTCTAAGAAATGAATGGACTATAGTTTGTATCTCCAGAAGGAAATGTAACTGCAGTTTATTATACTCCTAACCTTTATTTTTTCCTTCATAAGATTCTCTTACCTGTACTCATTTTTTTTTTTTTTGTAAGTTGAATTCACAACAGTCAAACAGAATTGGAGGGGTGTTAAAAATGTTACTAGTTTGGTGCAAAAGGAACTGCGGTTTAAAAGGCTGAAAATAATTACAAAAACCGCAATTCCTTTTGCACCAACCTAATACTACATTCTACTCTTCTTTGAAGAGAATAAGGTAGAGGAACAAAAAACATTTGCAAAAAAGTTGTGGGTGCATTTGTTTGTTTGTTTTTTAAGTCCAGATCTCTGCCAGAATTAATATACTACATTCAAGCCAATCTTCTATAATGCTGACATCTGTCTACAGCACTATGCAACATAAATAACTAAAACTCAACATAGTGATCCAGGGCACTAAAAGAGCCTGTGTATTGAATAAAATATTAAAATGTTTCAAGTTTTTATCTCCAAAACATTTAAGAATAGGCATTTTAGATATATTCACCACCACCACCACCATTTTCCAGATAAACCCTCAGAAAACCCAATTAAAGATAACAGCTCATTATCTTACCATTATGCAGGTGATCTGAGTAATGATAGACATTCTCTAAGGTTCCATTCTGGGCCTCTCAGAAACTCAGTGGGCATTCTGACCCTCACAGTTTCAACTTCTGTATGATTCCCAAATCTCTATCCCACAGCGACTGGACTGCCTTGTCATAATCTCCACTAGAATGGAGCTTCGTTATCTTGCTCTTCTTCAGCATCCCCCATAAGCCATCCTTTCCAAAGACCTCATTCTGTCCAGTTCCCGGATTTCAGCCATCTTTGTACCCTCTTTCTCCTCGTCTCTGGTATTCCATCTTATCAGGCTTAATTGTTTCTTCTTTTGAACAATTAACAATTGTCTTTATGGTTGGCAATTTCTTTTTCATTTGCACTTGTATTTTATCAGGTCAGGCCCTAATTATAAGTTAACCTCTCTCCTCTGAGACTTTCCATTCCACCCTATATTCTAGTGTCACTTCTCTCAAACGTGTAGTAACAACTGCCTATAACCTGTCATCAAAGTGACATCTCTCAATCTCAACTTGCAGGGAAATCCAGGATCTGGCCCCATAATAATTATCTCACATTTCCCACAACTATCCTTGAATCACCATTCCCTTCACGAGGCCAAGCAGGTTCATGCAACTACCATGCTGAGTCACATTCTTATTATTCTGCCTCTCCGCACTGTACCTGGAACGCCCTCCTCTCTGCCTTAGCCAAATCTTACTATTTCTTCAGGACATGGCTCATGTCTTATCTCAGTAATGAAGCTCTGCCTTCATTATATCCTACATGGACCTTGTTCTTATTTGATTTCGTACTGTGTGCACAATCAGTATCAAACTGCTCAGAAGTTAACAGTGCTCTAATTATTTCATGGGTATGTCCTCCAAGGTGGTCTTGTCTATTCCCATGGTTTTAATTACAAACTGTAAGCCGGCCCCCAAATCTACATCTCCATACCTGTCCTTCTTCACTAAACTTCAGACTTACACATCCAGCTACCTGCCTAATAGTACCTCTTGGACGTCTAATGGGCATCTCGCAATTCACATGTCCACACAGAACTCTTGGTTTTTACCCCTGAGACACTTATCTTCCAGTCTTGTTCATTGCAGCCCCATTATCTATCCAGTTCCTCAGGACAAAAATCTAGAAGCGACTCTTGACTCTTCTCTTTCCCTAACATCCCACTTCAATACATGAAGATTTGTTGGTGCTACTCCCCAAATATAGCCCATGTCCAACCACTTCTCATCACTATCACCCTTGTTCCAGTTACCCTGCCTGAACTTTTCTAAGCATCTCCTAAATGATCTTTCTGCTTCCACTCTTTTTTCCTGAGAGCCCATTCTTCATAGAGCAGCCAGGATGAGCTACTCAAGGCCCAAATCAGATCATATAACTCGCCAGCTTAAAGCTCTCCAATGGCTTCCTATTGCATTAGACTCCATCCAAACTCCTCACGGCCTAGAAGGCCCTACATACCCTTCTCATTTCTACCTTTCCAGCCTCAACTTCTGCCACTCTATTAATTGTCCACAGTGCTCAGCAGCTCTGGTTTTCCTTCCAGCCCTTGATCTGTGTCAGCGGCCTCCTGTGCTGGCTGTTATCTCTGCCTTGCTCTTCGTCCACAGCCTCCTTCATATAACTGCCTCTTTCTCGTCTTTTAGGTTTCTGCTCAAATGTCACCCTCCCAGGCCCTTGACAACCATAAAGTCACTCTCTATCCCGCTGCCCAGTTTTACTTTCTTTATATACAATGAATAGTGATGAATGCTATCCCCTCTCACTAGAATGTAAACTTCCTAAGTTCTTTGAGGCCAGGTATCATGTAAGATTTTTTATATTTCCCATTTCAGTTTGTCTAGGCATGTAAGAACACCAATAAATACCAAGCGATCAACTTATAAGATGAAATATCTGTGATCTGTAAAACTATAAATTTTTCTAAAGCCAGATATAAACACAGAGAAACTGCAAAAAGGGTGATGAAGTGATGACTAATATTCAGTAAAAGTTCAAAACCACATGATTCTTGACTTAACAAGTTTTCCTAAACTAAACAAACATGAATTTCTATTGTAATCATTTATATTTCATTAAAATGACAACCACTAAGCCAGTGATTTTCATGAAGCAAACTGAAGTCTTACTTAATGTGATAATGTCCAGTTTTCAGTGTGCATCTATCAGGAAGCTGAGCAAGTTTCCTCGAGAGCATTTTAGAATACTTCCTGCACTCCTGCAAGCCCGTGCCTTGTTCATAGTCAGTAGAGGCAGAAAGTGGCAGTCCATCTCTGACACGAAGGACTGAGGCAGATAAAATCATAGACATTTCAACAGACGGAAAAGACCTAAAACAAAATGAACAATTTGGATTAGAAAAAAAATTAAAACCAAAGCTGATAAACAGTGCAAAATATTCAACTCACTAATAATCAAAGACATACTAATTAAAATGGTGACTTCCCATACTTTCCTTAACAAATTAGCTTTAAAAAAAAAAAAACTACTTGCTTCTTTCTGGAATTCTCATATATGGAAGTAAATAATAAATTCTCATATGTGGAAGTAAATCATTCTCAAAACAATTTGGCAATATTCAACAGAGTTTAAAAATACTTATGGCCTTTGTCCACAAAAAAATTTATATAACTCTACCTAAGGAAAATAATCAGAATGTCAGACAAAATTTAAACAGAAAAACATCCTTTAACAGCAATAACTGAAAAAAACCTAAATATTGAGTAACAGGGGATGGTATACCCCTGTGATAGTACATCCATATGATAGAATATAATGCAGAAACTGAAAGTTATGTTTATAAAAAATAGTTTAATAATGTGGTAAAATGATTGTATGTTTGGTAGGGGGAAAAAAGGCAGGATAAAAACTGTAAGTGTTGTTTTCCAGAAAGAAAAAGAGAAGAGAGGAATAAATGGAGAAACAGATACTGGAAGAAACCATACCAAAATTAGAATAATGCTTATATCAAGGAAATAGTGGGTGATTATCATTTTAAAATTTCCTAAATTTTCATATTTCACAATGGGCACACATTACTTTTATAACCAGAAAAAATTTTTATTTAAAATAAATCTTAAAGCTAAAGGAACACTGGTTTTAATACTGTTCTCAATCTTTTTACCAGAAAGTAAAAAATAATAGCCTATTTTATTAGATTCTGGTCATGCTTTACAAAAATAGATAAAAGGACTACATAGGCCTGGGTGTGAAAGAAATCAGTCAAACTTTGATAAAACATACACAGTGGTTTTCAAATTTTAGCTTGTATAAAAATCACTGGAAGTTTAGTTAGAAATGCAGATTTCTCCTAGACAAGAAAAAGCTAAAATAGTTCATTACTACCAAACCCGTATTACCAGAAATTAGTTAAAGGGAGGAAGAGGAGGAAGGGAAGGAGGGGGGAGGAGGAACATAAAAATATGAATAAAATGGTAATAACTACATAAATATCAATAATTACTTTTAATGTAAATTGATTAAATACTCCAATAAAAAGACATAGGGTGACTGAATGGATAAGAAAACAAAACCCATACATATGCTGCATACAAGAAACCCACTTCATATCAAAAGACAAATATAGACTTGAAAGCAAAAAAAATGGAAAAAGATATTTCATGCAAATGGAAATTAAAAAAAAGGCTGGGGTAGCAATACTTATAACAGACAAAAAAGACTTTAAAACAAAGGCTATAATGACACAAAAAAGGACATTTCATAATAATAAAAGGATCAATCCAACAAGAGGATATAACCTTTGTAAACATTTATGCATCCAATGTACATGCACCTAAATACACAAAGCAAATATTGATGGATATAAAAGGATCAACAGTAATACAGTAACAGCAGGGGCCTTTAACACCCCATTGATATCAATGGACAGATCATCCAGACCAAAAATCAACAAGGAAACAGTGGTCTTAAATGACACATTAGACCAGGTGGATTTAATTGATATTTTTAAAACATTTCACCCAAAAGCAGCAAAATATATATTCTTTTCAACTGCACATGGAACATTTTCCAGGACAGACCGCATGGTAGGCTACACTCAATAAATTTAAGAAGACTGCAGTTATATCAAGCATCTTCTCCAGTCACAATCGTATGACACTAGAATAAATTACAAGAAGAAAATTGAAAACACACAAACAAGTGGAGGCTAAATAACATGCTACTAAACAATGGATGGGTCAACAATGAGATCAAGGAAGAAGTCAAAAGGTACCTTGAGACAAATGAAAACACAATGACTCAAAAATCTATGGGACACACACAGCCAAAGCAGTTCTAAGAGGGAAATTCATAGCAATACAGGCCAACTCAACAAACAAGAAAAATCTCAAACAATCTAACCTTACACCTAAAGGAACTAGAAAAAGAACAAACAAAGCCCAAAGTGAGTAGAAGGAAGGAAATAATAAAGGTAAGAGAATAAATGAATGACATACAGTCTAAAAAAAAACAATACCAAAGATCAATGAAACCAAGAGCTAGTTCCTTGAAAAAATAAACAAAATTGATAAACTTTTAACCAGACTCTCAAGAAACAGAGAACCTGAGTAAATAAAATCAAAAATGAAAGAAGTAACAATTGATACCACAGAAATACAAAGGATTATAAGAAAATACTACAGGGGCCGGCCTGGTGGCTCAGGCGGTTGGAGCTCCATGCTCCTAACTCCGAAGGCTGCCGGTTCAATTCCCACATGGGCCAGTGGGCTCTCAACCACAAGGTTGCCGCTTCAACTCCTCGAGTCCCTCACGGGATGGTGGGCAGTGCCCCCTGCAACTAAGATTGAACATGGCACCTTGAGCTGAGCTGCCCCCCTGGATGGCTCAGTTGGTTGGAGCACGGGCTGTCAACCACGAGGTTGCCAGTTCAATTCCTCGACTCCAGCAAGGGATGGTGGGCAGCGCCCCCTGCAACTAAGATTGAACAGGGCACCTTGAGCTGAGCTGCTGCTGAGTTCCCGGAAGGTTTGCTGGTTCAACTCCTCGACTCCCGCAAGGGAATATTGGGTTGCGCCCCCTGCAACTAGCAACAGCAACTGGAGCAACGGGCAACTGGACCTGGAGCTAAGCTGCACCTTCCACAACTAAGACTGAAAGGACAACTCGGAAAAGAAAAGTCCTGGAAGTACACACTGTTCCCCAATAAAGTCCTCTTCCCCTTAAAAAAAAAGAAAAAAAGAAAAGAAAATACTACAAAAAATTACATGCTAACAAATTTGACAATCTGGAAGAAATGGATAAATTCCTAGAAATACACAATCTTCCAAGGCTGAATCAAGAAGAAACAGAAAATCTGAATCAACTGATTTCTACAAATGAAATTGAATCAGTAATCAAAAAACTCCCCATATACTAAAATCCTGGACCAGGTGGCTTCACAGGTGAATTTTAGCAAACATTCAAAGAATTAACACCTATCCTTCTCAACTAAAGTTCCAACATGACTATCCAAATCATTTTTTTTCTATTCTAAAAGCAATAAAAAGAGAAAGCTGAGATCCCTCAAGGGATAATATCTATACTATAATCCCCTTTTAAAAATTGTTAACACGTTTTATTTAATTAAACAATTGCTATATTTAGCCTCAGTGTAAGAAAGTAGGCAAATGTCTTACTTCGTATCCTTAACCATTTAGTATTTAAATATAAAACTTTTGTCTTTACAGAAGTATACTGTAACACAAGGACTACTCCAGGAATTAACATGAAGGCAGGGTTGTGATCTATAGTTTCCAAACATCCATATACTTAGTTTTTAAAAGCAGACTGCACTCTTTTATGCCTGATCTTTTTTAGGATCCCAACAGAATTAGGAAGTATCTTTATTATAGGGTGCCAACTTTCATGTAATCTTCAAAGTTACTCTTTTCTTCTTTATGACTTGAAAGGCACAAAGATAAAATTCATACTTCCTAAAACATATACTGAGAAAAGAATACCAACCTGTAAATTCCATTCATTTAACATTTATTGAGTACTGTTAAAAGGAAGAGCCACAGGCCCAAAATGGCATCACTTGTGATAAATACCTATAATAACAAACCTAGATTAAATACCTAATCTAATTGCAGTTTCAGCCTCTCCCAGAAGTGGAATTTTAAACCAATCACTCTGGAATTTCCCGATCCACTAGTGAGGTAATCTGCCTGGTAAGACCCCCTGCCATTCCTTGCCTAAAATAATCTACTTTGAACTCTTTAGTTCCACCCTCTTTCTGCCTATAAAAACCTTCCATTGTGTATAACGTGCCAGACTCATGACTCGCTTAATAAAGCCAATTAGATCTTCCAAATGACTGTTGAATTTTGTTTTTAACAGTATGTACTGTGTGCCAGGGACTATGGCAGACATTAGGAATACACAGTTCCTACCATCAAGAAGCATCAGCCCAGAATTAAAGAAATTCAGATGAAAAAAGCAAACAATGCAAGCTGTGTAGCACACCACTTTACTAATTGGAAAACTACAGTTAGACAAACTTATTTCAGATATTCCTAATACACACCTTTAGGCTTGTAACCAAAATTCTTAAAAGGCTGTCAAAAAACTGTTTTTATTTATCAGAAGATAAGATTTTTCTGAGAAAAAGTCTCTTCCTCCCAGAGTCAACTGACCTCCCATCCAGACCGAACAAAAAAACCTGAGATGACTGTCCAATGAGCAATGCCAGGCTTGACTAATTTGTAAATAGACTTCAATTACCTTAGGATAAACAATTTCCCCTCTATCAACTAGATAAATATTACCCACCCTTTCTTTTTTCTTTTTACCATGGATTCTTAATGCAGTTTTTTAAAACCAAAAACAAAACCAAAAAGCTCATCTTATCTGGACTGTGCTAGTATGAAGAGGCATCTGTCTACATCAAGGCCAAGTTAGGGTTAGAGTACCCTTAGAGTCTAGGCAAGGCGGTGGTTGGGGAAACAAAGGAAGAGTCAGTGGGAACTGCGGAAAGAGAGAGGTTAAGATACTTGCCAATTAAGAGTGATAGATTTAGAGTGACAATTTAGGAGCAGAAGTAGTGTTATCAGGGCCATAGATACATTTTTATGCCACTGGTCTATTTTCCCTTACCTTTAACATAGGAAAAATATTACATATGCCTTTAGACAGTGCAGAAAACTCACAGGGACTCTGAGTACTGGCCTCTCCCCAATAGCAAATGCTAGAGGAAAAAGCCCAAATTAGAATCTAGATAGGTCTGGGTAAATATTTATGTAAAGGCCAAAGAAAAGAAACTCTCATAATACCACACCTCCATAGCAGGGGTTAGCAACCTTTTAGATAACAAGATGCTGACCTTTCTTCTTCAGAAACTTGTGGGGTAATGCCTGTGGGTCCAAGGTACCAGGAAGGCAATCTCTCAAACAGTAATAAACAAACCAAACATATAAGTACATTTTATATCTACTTTCTAGCAATATGCTTTCATAAATGCCTTTCTTTAAAGATTAAAAACATTTCATTTTGGGTTAATCACTCTTATTTTATTTTAGGTCATTATGTCCCAAACTCCAGTCATCCAAGTACCATTTTCAGAATTCTTACCATATCCGCATCCCACCTGTACTATTATGTACCTAGTATAGGTCTTTCATTTGACTTATTTATTGCCTTATCCTTAGCAATAGCATCTGTGAAATCAGTTTTGAGGTGTTAGGTTTTTCTCTTAATATAAACTAAAACAGAGAACTTTTGGGGTTTCATTCAAATGTGTATGAAAATTCTGGAGAATTTTAAAAAAATGTTCATCTGTTTATCACTCAAATTATCTTGTGTATCTTACGGTACCAAAATTTGGGAAATACTACCTTGGAACATATTTTATTAAAAGTGCTAACAGAGATCTGTGAGAATTGGGGGAGGGAGGATGTCATTCGGGGAGAAAGCTACACTTACTATACTGCACAGGGTGGGGGCAAGATTGAGAGAAAAAGGAAGGTCCTGCACAGCAATAGTTTAGCAAGAAGGCAAACAGAGCTTGAAGAGGAAAAGTGGAAAGGGTACCAAGGACAACCAGAACTTATTTTGCAACTTGCTCTTCCCCACCTCCCCCCGCAACCTCTCCAGCAGCCTTTGACACTCCTATTGCAGGTGTTTGCATTACACAGTATGTGCAGACCCTCATCTAGGAACATTTGTGTAACACATCATCATTCACAAACTGAGAGGGAGATATAATCTTCATTTTACAGATGAGGCAACGGGGGGAGGCTCCCTTTCTCAATGCCACACTGCTAATGTATGGCAGAAGTGGTGCTTAAACCTAAGTTTCTTGTATTTCTACATCACTATGCGACACCAATCTCCTAAAACCAACAAGGGGCAAGAACCCAGTGATACAGAATCTAGCTATTCATTTTGGATTAATAATAAAAGACCAGCTTACATTTTTTTAAGAGGCAGTATAGTATGTTAGCTAACAGGATGGACTCTGGAACCAGATTACCGGGGCTCAATAACTGGCTCCACCATATACTGTGTAAACTTAGGCAAGCTGTGTCTTTCTATACTCAACTTCCTCACCTGTAAATTGTGGCTACTAACAGTATCTATCTCATGGGGATATTTTAAAGATACTAATAGTATCTACCTCACAGGAACATGTAAAGAATCTGAACCACAGCCTTGCAGAATAAAAGTACATTATTGTTTGCTATTATTATTTATTGGCTGCCCTTTATTTCCCAGGCACTTTATACACATTACCTCATATGAGCCTTTCAATAACCTATGAGATAGGTTTCATCCGTTCTATTTTACTTTTGAGGAAATTCAAACTCAGAAGGATTAAATAATTTATTCAATCCCTAAACTAGCAAGTGACAGATTTAAACCCAGGCCTGACTCTAACCACCCTATGAGACATTGCCTTTCAATATATCCATGCTTCTTTCAGCTACATAGAAAGATCCCAGGCACCCCCTTTCGATAAGACCTGGGCTTTTTTCATACACCAATATAAAATATACTTAGATTTTTTAAAAAATCTATCATACACCAAAAGAAGCACTAAACAGAGATCATGGTTCTCAACATAGGAAACACCCAGATGTTCCATTAACTGAGGGTATGGTCACAGATGTCTGATTCGAATACTGAACTACAACCTTCATATACCACAAATTGTAGGTACTATTTAAGGTACTGCCTAATTCCTTATAATCTCAGCACATGAGCAAGTGCCAGTAACCAGGAATGTGATTCAGAGTTTTAAAAAGTGGCTGTTCTACCTGTCAGCTGGGATCCTAGCATCTCCCGATGGGTGGCTGACACTCAAGCCCTGGGCCCTGCATTGGCTGAGTAGGAGGGAATTTTCTCAAGCTCGCCAACTGCCCCTAGGTGGATGACCCAGGAAACTAAGGAGCGACGGAAAAGTCCAAAGCTGCTTTCACTGGCAGAGGGATTCAAGTCTGCTGGTGCTCGGCTTCCTATTTCGGAGCCCACTTCCACCTGTCAAGCCAACTGCGCAGGTCTGTCTGCCACATCGTTCCCAAAGTGCCATTAACGGGGCTATCAGAGGATTCCGAAGGCAAATCACTGGGCTCATTGCTCATTTAATTCCCACAAAACGCAAAGTAAGCCACTGAGTCAAATCCCACCCTGCCTAAAAGAAACAGGAAATGCCACGTCAAGCTCTCTGGGGCAGCCTAATGTGCCCCTGCCCGGGCTGCCCCATACCCGGGGCAGGTCAGCCAAGGGGCAACTGCCACCCGCGTGGCCCCACACACCCCGCAAGTCGCAGGGGACGAACTCCCTGCACCGCCGCCCCTCCAGAGCTCCTAGGCTCCAATGACACCCGGTTTCCGCCCCCACGGCACGGGCTTGGCTCCCGCCCTGGGTAGGTCTGTAGACACCACAGCCAGGGCCAGGGCCGTGACAGGAGGCGGGGAGCGTGAGGGGAGCGGCCAGCCAGGGGTTCGAGCGACCCCGCGAGGGAAGGAACGAGGACTGGGAAGGGCCGGGCCGTACCTGTAGAGCTGGGACCGGCCGCTCCGAGTCACGCGGCCCGCAGTGCATTGTGGGACAGGGGCGTGGCCTTTCCGCGGGGCAGCCCGGCGTCCAACGCGGCAGGCGCCCGGCGGGATCAAGCCCCGCCTTCGTCCTCTCCGCTCGCTCAGGCCAATCAGGTTCAGTGAGAAGGACACACTAACCCGCCCCTTCCCAGGGCCCAAGGTAGTCCCGCCCCCTCCAGGAGAGATTGGCAGTTTTTCACGCACCTACGTCAAGAGGTTGTTTACTTCTGTAGTGATAGAGTATGCTGTCCCTCTCAAATAAATCTAATCTCTTCCGCCTGCCTCCTGTATCTGGAGGCAATTTGTCTCTCATGCGGCCCTACAGCAAACGCTTGTCCACCGAGCGGGAGAGAAAACCCCTCTGAATGAGCGAGAACAGTTCCTGCCCTATTTACCACCACACAGGAGGAAACACCTAACCTTAGCAGAGAAATGCTAGATATCCACCCTGTGGCCCCTTCCCGTCTTTGCATCTGTCATGTATTATTAAATAAGCACTTACTGTGTACCATGTGCCAAGCACGGTGTTAGGCATTGGGTTACAGGAGTAAACATAACACCGGGTGGAATCTAAAGTATAATAGGAGCAAGAGATGTTAAAACATAAATCATTACATAATTATAAATTGTGATCAGAACTGTGATGAAAAAGTAGTGGGTGTGATGATGGGTTAATTCTGGACTATCGGGAAAGTTCTTTAAAGAAGTACCTTTTAAGCTCCAGGCATATGAAAGAGCCTTAAAGAATGTTAAAGGCCAAGGGAACATTATGTGTGAGGTTGTCAGGGCATGAGAGAACTTGGTGTGTTCTAAGAACTGAAAGGAAGTCGGTGTGATTGGGGTGTAGGGAGCAAACTTGGACTGAGAGGAGGCAAAGGCCAGACCATGCAGGCTCTTATTGGCCACATTATAGATTTTAGATGGTGTTTTGGAATGTATCCTGAGGTCAATGGGCAGCTAATAGAGAGTGTTAAATAGGGTCTGATTTACATATTTAAAAACTCACTCAGGCTGTTTGTGGAGAATGGTTTGCAAGAGGGCAGGACGGGTTGCTGGAAGGCCAGTTTGGAGGCAATTACATGAGTCAAGGCCCAAGATGATGATGTCTTGTACTAGGATAATGGCAGTAGAGACAGAAAGAGTTGGATAATTTTGAGACCTATGTAAATCAGAGGTGGACTCCAAGGGATTTAATGAATTGGTTTGCTGGGGAGGGCAAAGAAAAGAGGAGCATTAAGGACGACTCCTTAAATAACTAGATGGGTTAAGAAGCCATTAACATAGGGGAACATAGAAGGAGGACCAAATGGTTTGGGATGTGTTAAGTTTGCGGTGCTTATAAATGGAGATATCAGACAGATTTGGATATGTAAATCTGGAGTTCAGAAGAAATGTCTGGACTAATTATATAAATTTAGTGGTTGCTGGAGTGGGTTAACCCAGCAATTCCACTCCTAGATGTATATGCAACAGAAATGTATTTATATGTTCACCAAAAGACATTTATAAGAATGTTCATAGGATGAATACATTTTACAATATTCACATGGTGAAATAGTATACAGGAAAAAGAATGAACAATCTAACAACTACACACAATACATAGATGAATGTCACAATCATAAAATTAAATGAAAGAAACCAGACACAAAAATTGTATACTACATGATCCCACTTATATAATGTTCAAAAACAGACAAAAATAACAGATGGTAAAGAAGTCAGAAAAACCACAATGAGATACCACCTGACTCCAGTCAGAATGACTGTAATCAATAAATCAACAAACAACAAGTGCTGGCAAGGATGTGGAGAAAAGGGAACCCTTGTGTACTGTTGGTGGGATTGCAGATTGGTGCAGCCACTATGGAAATCAGGATAGAGGTATCTCAAAAAACTGGAAATGGAACTACCTTATGACCCAGCAATTCCACTCTTAGGTATCTATCCAGAGAAATCCAAAATGCTAATTCAAAAAAATGTACGCACCCGTATGTTTACTGCAGCTCTATTCACAATAGCCAAGACATGGAAACAATCGAAATGCCCACCGGTAGAGGACTGGATTAACAAACTGTGGTACCTTTATACAATGGAGTGTTACTCAGCCATAAAGAAAAATGAAATCTTGCCATTTGCAATGATATGAATGGAGCTAGAGAACATTATGCTAATGGAAATAAGTCAGATGGAGAAAGACAAATACCATATGATCTCACTTATATGTGGAATCTAAAGAATACAATAAATGAACAAACTAATCAGAAACAGTCTCAGAGATATAGAGAAAAAACCGACGGTTGCTAGATGGGAGGGGAGTGGGAATGAGGGAGAAGTTGAGGGGATTAGAAAGCATAAATTGGTAACCACAAGATTGCCTCGGAAATACAAAAGACAGTTTGGGGAATATAATCAATAATGTTGTAAAGATTTTGTAGGATATCCAATGGACACTTGTCTTATTAGAGAGACCACTTCATGGATGGTGTAGATGCCTGACCACTGCAATGTACACCTGAAGCTGAAGCTGAATAATAATGAATGTCAACTATAATTTTATATATATGTATATATATATATGTATGCATATATATATATAGTCACAGGTTGTGGAGTACAGCATAGGGATCAGCGTCAGTGGAATTCTAACAGCTGTATACGATGTCAGAGGGGTAGTAGATTGGGAGGGGGCGTTATGAGGGGTATAAATGTCTAACTATTACATTGTTTTTTACACCTGAAACTAAAAAAAAAAATTTTTAAAGAAAGAAAAATAAAATTTTAAAAGAAAGAAAAATAAATGGGGAATAAAAAGTCAGGATATTGGTTACCCTTAGGTGGTATTAATGTTTGGAAAGGGTCACTAGGGGCTTCTGGAGTTCTAATAATGTTCTTCTTGATCTGCATGTTGATTACACCAGTGTGTTCAGTTAGTGAAAATTCATCAAGCTGTATTTAAGATTTGTGCATTTTTTCAGTATGTATTTTATTATTCAATAGAAAGATTACATTTCTAAAATGTTATGGCCGATCCAGCCATGAATAAGGAACTAGTATCAGACCAACCTTCCTACCGCAAACAATAAAAAACTGGACCAAATCTATGAAATAAGTGTTTTCAGACAATGGACAATTGGCACAGTAAGACTGTGATCCTGGAAAGAAGGAAAACAAATAAGATGATCTCAAGATTTCCCCAGATTTCTTTCTGGAGATATTTACCTAAGCACAGGATAGAAGAAAGCCAAGCAGAATACAGTACTCTTGCTAACTGAGAAGAAAGAAATTGAAATGAAGAGAGACTGGGGCAACTGAAATTTGCAGGGCAGAGTATTAGAGAAAGAGTTCTAGAAATATGCGTAAGGGTCTCCTTGAATCGTTGGTGTAGGTTTAAGAATAGACTACATGAGGCTGGCTAAGTAACAATGACTGGATGAACTATAAGCTGAGCAACTACTAGAGCTTGAATAGGGTCAGGAAACATTCAAGTTTTGACCAATTGGAATGGCAAAACCTTGTGAAACACCTAGGGCATTTTGTACAGAGAGCTCAGAAATGCCACACTTTAGAGATGTGAACCAAAAAAAAAAAAAAGGTCCAAAGTGAAAGGCAACACGCATTTATTTGAGATCAAAAAGGAATAGGGAAGAACTGATTCACGCAGAAACCCAAATAGCGTTCAAATTAGGAGGCAAAGGCAAGGTTAATTAATGAGAAAGGGAAGGGGAATAATTACATCAATGGAAGGCATTGCCATTGTTACAGATAAGCTAACATCTGTAACAATAGAAATGTTTTTAATATTCAGTCCGATAGTCATCAGTCTGATAGCCAGTCTGCTTTCTTGTTATCCTTGCAAACAGTTCTTTGGGACACAATGAAGCTTTAGGCCCAGTCCAAAGGTGATTTTGCCCTGTTTTAACATTTCAAAAGTTTGACACATAAGATGTGCAAGGTAGTTCCTCTGGGATGACAGCTCAGATTCCATTTTAAAGTGGTTCCATATATATTTTACAGAGATAAGGCTAAACTAGCCCAACAGCAAAGGCTATTGTAGACCCACTCAAACAAAATTGAGACAGCTTATCTGCAAGTAAATTAACTTTATGCTTGAATGAAACTTAACAATCTTTAAAGAAAGACAACAAAATCCATGCACTAAATCATGTTATAACTGTAATGTCCAGTATACAATAAAAAATGCTATGTATGTGAAAAAGCAGGAAAATGTAAAGCATAAACAGGAGAAAACTCAGTCAATAGAAACAGATTCAGAAATGACAAAGATGATGAAATTAGCAGATGTGGACTTTAAAGCAGCTATTATGCATATGATCAAGAAATTAAAGGAACACATAATGAAGGAAATGGAAACTATAAAAAGAACCAAATAAAACTTCCAGATATGACCCCAATTGTGTTAGCTCCTAGGTTAGCATTTAAAGAGGTTGAAGGAAGGAAAGAGAGAAGTAACTAAAACTGTCCCAAAAGATTGTCAGACTTGTACCCTGTGTGTCTTACGGTTAAAAGTATTTAATATTTAGGCCGTGGGAAGGTGTTTGGGGATCAGTAATTGTTTTAATTTATAATACCTGGAAAGGAGTCATGTCCCAGGTTGTCATGTCCCAGAAGTTGTCTGTCAAAGGCTCTCTAGAAGTTGTCTGTCAAAGGCTCTCCAGATATACCCTAGGCCATTGCTCTATAGGTAGGGCCCGTGGGTGCAGCCCTGAGATGAGGTTGTATGGGTCCCATCCTCTGCCAGGCTCTTTCCCTGTTGCTAGTTTTCCTCTGTGCACTAGGTGACCTGCTGTCTGCAGATGGGATGCTGATCCCATGGAAATTATGAGATGGAAATTATCTTGAGATGGAAATTATCTCAAGATTGACGAGAGGTCTCTGACTGGGGAATCAGACCATGTCAGAAGTCCCCCAGAAAGAGATTCCATGTTGCTCTCAGGTATGGCCTGTGGCCACCCCAGTTCCCATTCTGCCTCCTCTCCAACAGCCAGGCCACAGAGACCTGATCCAGATCCTGCTCTCTCTTCTGACCCTACCCCATCTTCTTCTGGGTTCAACTGGGACAACAGTATATTAGTGGATTGAATACAAGGATATCAGGTAACCTAAAAGAGGTTCTCTACGAAGCAAGTGCTGTACAGGCCTTGGAAGGGCTCTACTGGTTGGCGGTGGGGGGTGGGGGAAGGAGACTTACCCTAAAGTAGTTAGACACATTTTTTTCCTTACCCCCAATTTGTTTGGCCTATTTTAAATGGGCCCAGATCTTGACATTTTCCTATTACTGTGTTTCCCGGAAAATAAGACCTAGCTGGACCATCAGCTCTAATGCGTCTTTTGGAGCAAAAATTAATGTAAGACTCGGTCTTATTTTAATATAAGACCGGGTCTTATATAATTAATATGATATAATATAATATAACATAATATAATATAATACAATATACCAGGTCTTATATAATATTAATATAATATAATACAATACAATATAATATAATACCAAGTCTTATAATAATGTTTGCTCCAAAAGACGCGTTAGAGTGGATGGTCCGGCTAGGGCATATTTTCGGGGAAACACAGTATCTGCTGAGTATATCATTATCCATGAGGGAGAAAGGAAGAGGGATTGTATTTTTCTAAGTCTGTGTTTCACACCAAAGCATAGTTAGGTATAAAAAACAACACTCCTCCCATCTTCTCCTTTCTCATACAGGGACCCATGTCATGGACTTTTCTGGCCAGATGGTAGTGACCGCTGTGGGTGTCAGCTCCCAGACTGGAATCATCTTTACTTATTGGGGGCCAGTGAGGAAGGAGAAAATCCTATCCCAACTTATATTCTCACCAATCATGTGTGCATTTTACCATATCATCACCATATCATCAGACTGTTTAATTTTTTTCCAGTTTGAAAAATGAAAAAGCTCATTGTTTAGTTTGCCATTTTTATATTATTAGTGAAGATGGTAATTGTTTTATATGTTTCTTGGCCAAGTGTGGTTCATCTTTTATAAACTGCACATTCTTCTACCTCTCTGGCTAAACAATGTATGAGTACTATTTGGTGAAACCCCCATATTTAAAAAGAAGCTTCTTCAAATATTACAAACTGTTAACCAAGGATAAAATGTTTCAGGCTTAATGAGGATTCTAATTTCCCAGACTCTTGTTTTGAATGTTTGCCTGTTTGCACCCAAAAGTTCAAAAATTAAAAAAAAAAAATTCTCCCTTTTTAAAAAAACAGACTCTCATGCCATATTTTCCAGGCAGTTATATTATCATAATCTTCCAGGTAGAGAATCAGAGCACGAAGTGTTTTTCTTAGTTAGAGTCACAGAATGATTCAGTGGCACACATGCATCTCAAATACATCATTCCATCTTATTTTTCAATTATGTGCCCCACACTTTTCTTCTCTCCCCGCCAGTCTCATTTGCTGGAATAAAGAGCCAGTTAGTATTCATAGGTTTTATTCAAACACATAAATATGTAAGTCATGAAAGAATGAAATGATCACACACAAGCTATAAATTATTTCTTGTTCCTGTTTACAAATAATGTTTTAATTACTGTATACTTCTTGGCTAAAGGAAAAAAACACTTAGAAATAATTTTCCCTCCAGCCAAAACTTAGTGAGAAATATGTTTTACTACAGTGGTGCTTGCACACAGAGAGAAACCTCAATGTGACTTTGCTGCTGTGGTTTAAGAAAGAAAAAAAGACAGGTAAACCGCAAGGAAAAGACTTTAAATTTTTATTAAAGGAGAGGGTTTTAGGTGGGGAAATTCTCCAAATCTAAAATACAGTTTCCCTAGCTGCTATAAATGCACCCATCATTTCTTTACCAGCCCAGATGGTAGTGACCTTGTAGGATAGATGGAGGGAGAGAAAAGCCTATTTCAGAAATAAGAAGTTGACTGTGTGGTATAGAAATACCTCCTCTTTAATCATTTCCTGGGGACTGAGAAATGTTACTATTAAAGCAGATAAAAATGATGAAAAATAACTATTAACATTTGCTTATTATGTGCTTAGTACTTTACACTCATCTCAATTAGTTTTTCTAGAAACTCTGTATCATAAGTATTATAATTACTATTATTTCATAGAACTAAGCCTTGCCAGACTTGGCCAAGGTCCCATAGTTAGTGACTATAAGAGTCTAGATTCAAATCCAGGCCTGCTGACTCACACGCTGGTTTTTTTTCACTGCAATGCTTTGCTGACACTTGCAGTTAGTGGCTCTGTAGTGGTGACAACAGACTGGCTGTTTTAGGCTTGTTTTCTCAGGACGTCTTAGGGATCCAGCTATGTCTGCGTATGCCGCTCCACTTCACCAGTTCAGAAAGCCAATGTTATGAGTTGATTCATCCTGGGCTGTGAGCATCCCGAGGGGAAATGTGAGTATAGGCAAAATCCACAGGTCTGTGGAAGGAGAAGGAGGCAAAGACCAGGAAAGCCACTGAGATTGGCGACAGGGATCCAGAAGCAGGACAAGAGCAGATATGCCGGCCATGCCAGAGATCATAGTGGGCTATTGGGAACCACATACTGGAGGGATCAAGGTTCTCCAGTGGCCAGACAAATGGCAACCAGGGGCAGAAAGCCTTCGCCGCTCTCACACGGGGAGAAACCAACCTGTGCAAGTCCGGAGGCCAGCTGTGAGGTAAAGGCAAACTGTGAGCTGGGGATTAGGCGCGAAGGGCAGGCACAGCATTTTGAGGTGCATTGACTGACCTATCTAAGCAACCACATTAGAGACTAAGTGGTAGGTTACTTTGCCTGGCACATCCAACTTACCTTTCAACTTAAGTTTTTGACTCAGATTCCTGGAAGGATTACTCTATCAATTACATGGTCCATGCCCATGTAGCCACAGCTGATTGGACCATCTGACCAAAGGAGCTAGCCAGCAACCAGTTAGACTCTCTGAATTTGACTTAAGAAATACAAAGAGTGAGTTAGGGCTCTATGAAATGTCCTCTCTCTCCACTTCTCTCTCTCTCTCTCTCCACACACACACACATCCTATTGGTCTATATCTCTGTACAACTCTGACTAATTCAGGCCGTGATGGATAACTACAATTAGGTTTTCTTTTTAGTCTATATGAGTTAGGGCCGTTACTCCCAACATCTTGGGCTCATAGAAAAGAGCATGCAAAAACCACAAAATAGGATATGTTACAAAACCTCCCTTCCCTTGTATATTAAATCCTATTAGATTCATTTTAGAGAGTGACGTCCCTGCCATTTTCCTCAGATTTCAGCTTAGCTCAGTGTTTAAATACGGGGAATACATAAATTCACCAAGATATTACTCGTCATACTTTAACACCAGCAATAATAAGTACTGATTCTGAATCTCTATTCTTTGGCACAATTGCAAATCTCCATAACCTCTATCCACAGACAAATGTCACTGATACCTGCAAGTGTCAGAGAGGAGATGCTAATTTGAAGACATTTATTGGCTGTAATTTGTTTGAAGACGGTGAACCGAATCATAAATCAAGCTAAAGGTGTGCTTCAATACTTTTCATTAGTATACAAAATTGTTGGAAAGATGTGGGAAGGGTAAGCCAAAGCTGAAACCACAGATCATTCAGTCCATTATATACATTCTATTTTGAAACATTTTCCTCATTTCAGGCAACCAAAAACTCTTTTGGAGGGAAAAGTGAAGAACTTTTATTAAAATGATAAAATTATTAAAATTATAAACCTTGTGACAAATGACAATATTATTTAGACAACAAGATTGTCCATGTTTCAATAAAAGAAAATTAATAATAATATTAAAATTATAGCTAGTCCCATATATTTTGAAATAAAAAGGCATACTGATAAATAATCCATGGATTAAAGGAAAAATTACAACAGAAATTATAACTGTTAAAAGTGTACAACAATGAAAATATTACATATGAAAACTTAAATGATGCAGTCAAATAGTACTAGAAGAAATAACTATGTCCTTATGCTTATGTTAGAAAACAAGGAAAGTGGTATTAATGAGCAAAGCATTTAATTCAAGAAGTTAAAAAAGAATAATAGAATGAACTAAAAATATAGAAGGAAAAAAATGAAGATAAAACCAGAAATTACTGAGAATAAAAAACAAAGAATAGAATGATTAACAAAACCAAAACACATTCTTTGAAAGGCTGATAAAAAAGACAAACCTCTTGCAGTTCTGATCAAAAGGGAAAACAAAGCAAGAAAAAGCACAAATGAATGATTTTATTAATGAAAACAGTGGTGTAACTATAAACCCAGTAGAGATTTAAAAATGTATTAGAGAATACATTAATTTATATTATAAATTAATACCATGCCAATCATTCTGAAAACATAGTTGAAAGGGAAAAGTTTTGAGAAATATTACCAAAATTGTTTAGAGAAGATATTCAATAATTAGATAGACCAATAACTAATAAAGAAATTGGATCAACGATCAAAAATTCATTCGTCCAAAAAGGCATCAAACCTAGATCTTTAAACTTTTTATTTTGAGGTAATTGTAGACTTACAGAAAAGTTGCAAAACAGCACAGAGTTCTTGTATAATCTCCATCCAGCTTCCCCTACTCTTAATTTACATCACTATAGTACAATAATCAAAACCAGAAATTAACATTGGTGCAAGAAGTAAAAAACTATAGGCTTACAGAATTTTACTACTTTTCCCACAAATGTCTTTCTGTCTTGGGATTCAGTCCAGGATCCCACATTGCATTTAGTTAGCATATCTCCTTAGTCTCCTTCATCTGTGACATTTCCTCGTTCTTTTCTTGTTTTTCATGATCTTGATACTTTTGAAAAGCACTGGTAAGGAATTTTGTAAAATGTCCCTCAATTTGGGTTTCACTGGTGTTTTCTTGATTAACTTGAGCTTATTTATGCATTTTTGGCAAGAATAGTCCAGAAGTCATGTTGTGGCCTTCCAGTGCACCATATGCTAAGGGATAAGCAATATCAACTTATTACTGGTGACTTACTACTTATTTCTTACTATTTATTTCTTATTACTGGTGACTTACTATTTATTTCTGCTGGGACAGCTCTGGCCCTTTAAGCCTGCTTGATGACTGCAGGATGTAGCACTCATCACTTTCTTTTGTTCTGGGAAGAAGGGAACCTTGCGGTTGAAGGAATGCCCATCTCCAGGCTTGGCCAGGACCAGAGTTCCCCCTTGTCCTAACTTCCATTTTAGGTGTGAAGTACATGCCCAAGCCCTAGTTTCTTCTCTGGATCAGGCCCATGATAGTCATGTACTCCTGAACTTCAGCATCCCCACTGCTCATAGACACATCCCTCGTTTCTACTGAGCCTACGGCTTGGCTCTGTGCAGAAGTCAACACTGTATTGGCAAGGCATCTTCTTGCTCCGTGCCTTTTCCCCTGGAATAAAGCCACTGTTAAAAAAGTGCCTCATCCTTTCTCCCAGTTTTCTTTCTGCAGGAACTTGCTCATTGTGTGCCAGGAGTCATGGGGTCTTGCTTACAAGAGTCTCTGTTCTGACCTGGGTAGGTTGGTTGGCTGGCTCTTCCCCTCTGGCTTGGATGGACCCCAATTCTGCCTGCCATCCTCCTTATATCCTGTATTAGATCTCTTAGAGTCCTCTCTCTCTTCCACTGGGGGTAAATACTTGTCCTGGTTCTTCACAGGGCCCCAGGTCTCCCTCTTGCCTCTATATGGACGCCCAGAACCTGGGAAGCTGCCATGTCCCTACTGGGCACATTATGGGTACAGGCCAGTGAGACCTGAGAACTATCTGAGCAGGAGGCAAACCTGGGACTAGTTCTGTGGCTTTATTTCAAATATGAGCTTCAACTCGCTAGCAAGCTGCTCTGTAAGGCACGGCAACCAACATTCCTGGGTCACTACATAGATACCCATTTTACTTTGGGGAGTTTCCCAGTTTCCTGGATCTAGGGACATCTAATTGTAGCTGAAGAGCTCAACCTTAATTATTTCTCTGGACTCTTTGACCCTTGGAGGAATTCCTAAGTTTATCTCCCACAGCCTTTCCCTAATGTGGAAACTCAGCATAGAACAGCCACCTTCTTAGGCAGGCTTGAGGGACCAATGCCTGAGATTTTCAGGACAGAAGAGGCCAACCAACAGGGGTTCTATGGAGATAAGCTCTGTGAGACAATAGTCGGTGGGATTGAAACTGAGTCAGATTGAGTCAGAGTGAAAATGATGCACGTTGAGGGTCAGATGACAGGGAAGGGCCCAGTGACAGAAAGGGAGGTCTAGCTGGTGAAGGAGATTTAGGATGTGAGTGTGCTCCAGGGGGAAGCGAGGAAAGGCAAATGATAGCGGGGAAAGACTTCCCAGTAAGAATGTGGGAATGGCAAAAAGGTACCGGGTGGTGAGAATGAAAGAAAGAGGGTGACTGGAACTGGTAGTAAAAGGGACTCTGGTGACAGAGACTCTGGGGGAAAGTTGGGTCTAGCAGTAAAGAGGATCTGGTGGCAAAAATGAGAAAGCTAGTGGTGGTGGTGGTGGGGGTGGGGGTGGGCAGTAAAAAATGGATAAGTGAAAAATAAAATGAGCCCAGTGGCAAGGAGGGCTTTGAGACAGAGGGAATAAGGACATTAAGTGGAAAAAAGGTGAGTGAGGACAGAGGAGCAATTGCAGAGAGAAGATAGTGACAGGTGAAGGGAGTGAATGGAGAGTAAAGTCAGGGTGTGAGGAGAGGGAGAGAGACAATGAGCATAAAGAGGTCAGAGCTGAGATGGGTGCAATGCAGAGATGCTGACATAGGCCAGTGTTCCAGGCGGCTCACACAGAGCCTTCCAGAGGGTATGGCGAGAGCCTAGGACCAGAGTTAGGGCACAGTCAGAGGAATTGTAGAAGCCAAGAGGGACCAGAGGGAGCATCCCTCAGCCTCAGCGCAGAGATGGTGACACCATGGCTGTCCTCCTCAGGGGGCTTGCAGCAAGAGACAGACGAGTGAGCTGCTCCAGAGCGAGATGAGCAAGGGAGACCAGGAAAGGAGCACCTGAAGCTACAATCCCCTCGTTCCCAAGCCTCAACTCTTGAGAAATTCCCTCAGGTGTACACAAGAGGACATGCTCAGGTGCGTTCACATCAGCATTGTTTGTCAAAACAATGAAGCAAAAAGAAGAAGCAAAAAATAAACTTTAGCCATGCAATAAAATAGTTGACAGTAGAATGTGAATGGTTTAGAACCATACACATCAACACACACACACACCTCCAAAAAATTAAATAAAAAGTAAGTTATAAAAGGATACTAAGAGTACGATATCATTTACGTAAAGTTTATAATCTGCAAAACAATACTACTCTTTTGGATGCATAGATGAGTAGTAAAAGTGTAAAGACTTACATGGAAATGATAAACACAAAATTCAGGATAATGGTGGTTTGGGGGAGGAATAATGGAAAGAAGTGAGGTCAAAGAGATGCCTTCAAGGGTATCGTAAAATCTTAAGCTGAGGAATGCACACAGTGATGCTCTTTATATTATTTTACTGCCTTTTTAAGTATCTGAAATAGATTATTTTTTAAAAAAGAAATTTGAGGGACGGCCTGGTGGCTCAGGCAGTTAGACCTCCATGCTCCTAACTCCGAAGGCTGCCGGTTCGATTCCCACATGGGCCACTGGGCTCTCAACCACAAGGTTGCCAGTTCAATTCCTGGAGTCCCACAAGGGATGGTGGGCAGTGGCCCCCGCAACTAAAAGATTGAACATGGCACCTTGAGCTGAGCTGCCACTGAGCTCCCGAATGGCTCAGCTGGTTGGAGCACATCCTCTCAACCACAAGGTTTCTGGTTCGACTCACCAAGGGATGGTGGGCTGCACCCCCTGCAACTAGCAACGGCAACTGGACCTGGAGCTGAGCTGCGCCCTCCACAACTAAGACTGAAAGGACAACAACTTGAAGCTGAACGGCACCCTCCACAACTAAGATTGAAAGGACAACAACTTGACTTGGAAAAAAGTCCTGGAAGTACACACTGTTCCCAAATAAAAAAAAAGTCATATTCTCCTTCCCCAATAAAATCTAAAAAAAAAAAGAAAGAAAGAAATTTGAAGGCATGTTGTTTATTGTATTCTATTTTTCTGATTTTGAAGTTTTTTCAAATTAATAAAGTTTCATATTTTAATATAAATTCTGCATGCATAACTTCCCCTCTTTTGTCACCTGTATTTTACTATTCAAATGAATTGAAGGGAAGATGGAATGAGGTAGTGATATTATTTCAAAAGTAGTGAACCAAGGACTCCTCCGCTGAGAACCAGAACTTGAAATAAATTAGGTTTGGTTCAGTCTGGAGTATTAATTGGATTTAATTATTTATGAGCTAAGTGTCACAAGGGTCCATGACCCTTAAAAGAACTAATCAAATTTCAAAGGGCATTGAAAACCATATAAATGTAATAAAGTTGCAAAGTCTAATTATCAGCACGTTATTTGAAAGTCTGTGAGGAACTGGTCTATTTAACATTCTAGAAACTACCCTAGACTTTTGCATCAGACTATATACAATGTCATTTAATACTTATGGAGAAGAAGCAAAGATTTTACACACACACACACACACGACAACATAACATATATTTCATAAGGACACATGTATATTTAACAACGTATATCAGAAATATAGGTGGATGACTATCTAGGGGAGTAACGATGAATGGTAAAAATAAAATAAAATGATATGAAATTACAAAAGGGAACTTCTATGGACCGATAATGATAATTTGCTATGAATTGGAGAGTAAGATTTACCCAATTCTCAACACTTGAGATTAAACAATAACACAACAAAAACCTGGTCCGTTGTCCTTAAGGTGCTCACATATTAGAGGGGGAAAAAGATTTTGTAATATAAAGGTGATAGTTTGTAAGATGCTAGGAACTTCTGGATTCTTAGCAAAAGATACAGTACGCTAATTTCTCACCTCATGAGTTTGTTGGCACTAATGCATTAGTAATTTGGTTACCAAACAATTTTTTTTTCCAAAAGGGGGAAAAGACTACTATAACATATTCAGTGAAAGGTATTTCATAGGGTATACTGTTTTTCATTCATTCATCTCTTTTGAACTGTCGCATTTGGCCACACGTGAAGAACCAAGGCATGTAGTTTGCAGAGAGAAGCCATAGGGAGAAAAGTGAGCTCTGGTGAAAGATGTCACATCCCTGGCCTGGGTAGAAAGGAGCCCTCTTTCATGTTGGAATGAAAAAAAAAATTTAAGGTAAATAAATATCCAAGTGATGCTACATGTAACACATAGGCTGCATAAACATCTGATCTTAGTTACATTACTGAAAGCACAATAGATATATCAAAATTATTCATGGTTAAAGTGATGTGACACCAACCCTCTTATGGGAGAATTTGGGGATTTCTGTGTTAAATGCAGTTTGTTTAGACAAGACAGGACAGGCTTAACCCAATAAAGGTTAATTTATCATTCATGACACAGTGTGGTATCTTGGGCACTTTCTCAGCAGCTCCTTTCCAAATGGGAACTCAGGGATTTTGGTTCCATCCTCTAGAACATAGGGCATCCAAGAGAAGAGGGAGTTGGAGTGTCATACAAGATATTTTAAGAGCCAAACTGAGGGTGGCTTACCTGGCTTCCTCCCATTTCACTGGGGAGCCAGTCACGGACCCCACAAGATACCAAGGAAGACTGGGAAACATGGTCTTCCCGAGTGCCCAAGAAGACCAAACAGAATGAGGAAAGCGCCATGCTGTCCCTACCAAACAATTGGTATCAGGGAAATTATAGAAGAAATCAAAACTGCCACCTATTGAGGCTGTTGCAATAGGCAATGCTATGTGACCACTGATTTGTAAAGGCAAAACACAAACCACTAAGACAGCTAATCCTGACCTTCAACTGGATCCTGACAGCAAATCTCAGTGTGAAAAAGTCAAAAACTCAGCCTCATTTTTCTCTTGTTGTGAGAAAGTTCAGTAAAACCGTTCGCAGAATGTATGATACTCCTGGTAGGACAGATCTGATAGTGATGAATAAACCTCATATTCCAGTAAGGTCCATCGCTCTGCATCTCTCCAAGTGTAATTTCGGAACCCAACATAAGTTCATTTAGCTGGAAAAAAATGGAAAATCCAACCATTTATTTGGATGTGAGTTTTAAAAAGAAGGAAAAGGAAGGAATTAGCTGTACATAGCAGCAACACTGAAAAAAATACTACTGCTGGGCCTCGCTCTGGCCTTCACAAAGCCCAGAGAAAAAATAACCAGTATTAGGAATTCAAAATGCACGGAAAACCAAAAGAATACTTCTCTCAACATGTTTTTTGCAAATGCCCTGTGATCTGGGGAGGTGCCCTCCTTGCTCTCTTCACTTACAACAACTGACCTATCTGCAGAGAGAGGGCCTTGCAACCAAGAAGGGCAGTTCTTAACCTTTTTTGGCATTAATTTTGGATCCCTCATTTCTACTGCCAGTGGTATTAATACCACTACTATTTTGGCTCCTATCACCAACTTGCATTTATTGAGTTTGCCAAAGTCCATGCACTGGGCTTTGCACTTACACAAACTTTCTATATTAATGCTCAAAACAACCCAGTATGGAGAAATCATCATGAGGTCCTTGGTGTAGAAGAAGAAACTAAGGCAGAGAGAGGTTAGGAGACTTGCCCAAGGTCAGACAAGTTAATAGCCACCAGGAGCAAGGACTGTGACTAAGGTCTGTCTGCAATAGAACTCACGTAAGTGCCTGGCAGCTCTGCCTCACTGGCCCTCTGATGACACATAACAGTAATTATTGACACACTTTATTAGACAACGTCCATTATGAATACTGGTTAATACCCAAAATAGGAAGAAAATGACAATCACCTGTCATTCTTGTATCGAGAGGTAACCATTATTAATTTATTGCTGTATTCCCTTCAAGCCTTTTTTTCATACCCTTGAGAGATGTATTTTTTTTAACTGCTTTGTTGAAATGTAATTCACGTAACATATAATCCATTCATTTAAAGCAGGGGTGTCCAAACTTTTTTCAACGGTTTTCACCAAGGCCATATGCGGTAAAATACACAAACAGCCGGGCCACTCACTCGAGGTGAAGGACGTATTGCCTCACCTGGTTTATTTAAGTAAACTAAATAGATTTTTGGAATTTCCTGCAGGCCAATTAACAATTGGTCACGGGCCGCAGTTGGCCCGCGGGCCGCAGTTTGGACACCCCTGATTTAAAGCATGTGGAGTCAATGGATTTTACTATCTACACAGAATTGTGCAATCATCACTACCATCTAATTCTAGCATAGTTTCATCATTCCAAAAAGAAGCTCCATACCCATTTCCCCACTTTCCTACCTCCTAACTCTGGGCAACAACTAATCTACTTTCTGTCTCTATAGATTTGCCTGTTTCGGATGTTTCATATAAATGGAATCATACAATACTTTTTTTGTGACTGTCTTCTTTCATTTAGCATGATGTATTCAAAGTTCATCCATGTTGTAGCTTGTATCATCCTTTCCTTCTATTGAAGAACATTCCATGGTATGTATATACTACTTCTCGTTTATCTATTCATCTGTCAATGGCCACTTTGGTTGTTCCCACTTTTGGGCTATTACGTACAATGCTGCTTAGAACATTCGTATACGTTTTTGTGTAGGAATACATTTCCATTTCTCCTAGGAGTGGAATTGTTGGCTCATATGGTCTCTATGTTAAATTTTTTAAGCAATTTCCAAACTGTTTTCCAAAGCAGGTTCACCATTTTACATTTCCACTGCAATCCTCACCAACATTAGTTGTTGTCTGTCATTATAGCCAATCTAGTGGGTGTGAGGTGATATCTCACTGTTGTTTTGAATTGCATTTCCTTAATGATTAGTGATTTGAGCATCTTTTCAGGTGCTTGTTGGTCATTTGTACATCTTTTTTTGGAGAAATGTCTATTTAAGTCCTTTGTCCATTTAAAAAATTGGGTTATTTGTCTTTTTATTGTTGAATTATAAGAGTTCCTTATATATTCTGGATAAAAGTCCCTTATCAGATACAGAGCATATCAAATTAATGTACTATAATTTACAAAACTATTCTTTTCTTAGATATTTGGCATTTTTTCAGTGCCTTCTCTCCCCCTCTCTTTCTTTTTTTTCCCTATTATGAGCAATGCATTGAGGAATATTTTCTTCCTCATAGCTGTTTCCACACTTGGAGTTACTTCCTTAGGGTATATTCCTAAAACTGGAATTTAAAGTTATAACTAAGTTTAAAGTTACAACTTTTTGTGTGCCTCTTAATAATATATTGCCAGATTACATTCCAAAAGGTTTGAATGTTATTTCAAATAAAGTTAAAATTTCACTTTAAAATGCTATTGGTGATGATTGATGATATGCTTTGGGTACCATCATTTAAAAAATATTTTGTTAATTAATCTGGGAAAAAGGGTCCTTGTTTTAATTTGCATTTCATTTTATTATTCTTAAGTTAAACATCTCTTCATAGACGGGACTTTCTAGTTTTATTTCCTTTTAAATTAATTATTAATGCGAGGAACAGTCAGAGCTGTCATATATTAAGTATGTAGCTGTCTTTTTTTATAGATATATGAATATAAATTTATATTTCAGGGGATCCGTGACTTTCAAATTTTATTTCAATGATAAATTTATGTTTATAACTTTGTCGTAGAGATACAGTAAATTTCTTCTGTACCTGCTGAATCAGGGTCTGTATATTCATGAGGTTTTTTTCCCCCCTGCTAGGCAGAAGGATAAATAGGGTGAAAGACAGATTAGTTAAAAAAAAAATCATTTAGATAAGGTATTAGTATGTCTTGATATCGCTCATGTTAAAATTTTATAGCCAGTTCCTTTCATTTTGTAGACATCTTTTAGTACGTAATTATTTTAAATATAGTAGCCTATTATTTTAATTATCTCTAATTAAAATCATTTTCACATATCAGTGTGTATTCTAGCAAAGAGGAACTTTGAATTCCTTCCATTTATAATATAGTCTTTATTTCTGTTTTTAAAATAATTTTATATGTAGGCAATAAGTCCCAGGTAGTTCTTTTAAAAAAGCTATGAATTTTAAAAGTAACTCACATTTTAATTTTATTGTGCTACAAAAATATATGTTAAAGGATTTTTCACTAAGTGTTTTTGTGCCTTCACGAAGTACTTTTCTTTTATCTGATTATTCATTCACATGCTGTACTTAATGAACACTAACTACTTCTATTTTATAGTGAGAAGGTGGATTCATGTGTCCTAATTATCATTATTATTCCATTACCCAGGTAGTTCTCAGGGACCACAAGAATGTGTCCCATTATTTGCATTACGGTCAAATACCACCTACTGGAATTAATGCACAATTAAGTCAAATCATGACTATCCCGATTCAGATACCTCTCTTGAAAAACTGGAGTAAAGAAGGCATTTGGGGCAATCTCAGACTATATTTTTTTCTTCACTGATTTTTAAAAGAGCCCATCAGAATGTTATGAAATGATACCCATTTACTCGCCACTCAATTTTGGATTTTTTTTTTCCCCACTCACATTCTCATTAATGAATTATTGTAGGACTATATTTAGGAAGCTCTGAAGGTGAGCAGTTATTTGAATCAAAATGAGGGGAAGCCCTTTCTCTGTTCCACTTCTCTTCCTTTGTTTTTATTTGCCTTTGTCCCTAATTTTGTATTCTTTTTCTTAAAGGAGGCCCTAAACTGCATAAGCTTCAGTCCTCACAAATCGCAGGTCTGCGGCTGGCAGCGCTCTGTGAGGGAGGCTGGGAGACGTAACTCTTACGGGAAGAATGGTGTCAGGTGGCAGCCCTTAGACTGTCAGTGGCTCAGCAGATCAGAAGCCCCACCTGGCCGGGGAAAAGCCCAGAAGCAGATTCACATTAGAGAATTCTAGGCAGGTTTAGGATTTGGAGGCGCCAAGTACATCTGAAAGCGGTCTGAAAGCAAGAGAGCAGGTCAAATACACATATGGCAAAAAGTTATATCCCCAAATTCTACTGCCCCCTCATGCAGCTGAACAACGCCCCCACCCCTGCCCCTCTGGCTGATGGAGCTTGGTTCCCTCCATTCTCTGAGAATGGCTATCAGCAATTTACCTTCTTCAGATACCTCTTTTATTTTTCAACATTTTTCAACTTCTGAAACCCAGTGTCTGCTTGCATTCTGATAAGCCCCTCTACGCTTTCATATGTTAGTTCATTTCCTGATGGAAAAATTTTGAAACCCAGACCAATTTCTTTCCATGCTGCAGAAAGTGGAAGGTTTGAAAGCAGTCAGATGATGACAGGAATTAAAGTCTGAGTTTGTTGAGGCTTTAGCATCCTGTGAGACGAGTCATTTGCTTGGCCGACTCCCAGCCTAGATGCCAAGCTGAACACCCAGTGATGTGGCAGCATTCGAACCATCGTGTCCTGCCTGGGCTGCTCATTCTATGTCTGGACAAATATAGAGGTTTGTTGCTGTAACTTACTTTGCTGCCTTAGAGTCTTAGAGCCAAGATATTTTTGCTGCATGGATCCTGTATTGCAATGATAATGCGGGCAGATTTACACATACAACTTCCTATTGCATGTTTTTTAGAAACAATTTTCAGGAGAGTTAAATGGAGCAAGAGGTCACAAGCAACTTAATTACTTAGTCGTAAAACAAAAAAAATTTCAAACGTTTTGAAGAATAATGTTGTTGGAAAAACTTTCTCCTGATTTTTCCAAGTGTTTCTAGACTTGCTTCCATATACATACATAGGTAGGCTCAGCACTGCATACCGGTGAGGCGCGCAATACTCAGCCCGCTGGTTTTAACTCCAGCTGTACATTAGGACAACCTGGAGAGCTTTTGAAACTTAATGCCAGGGCACCATTCTGAGAGATACTGGTTCAGTTGTTTTGGGGTGATACCCTGGCCTTGGTAGTTTTTAAAGCTCCCCAGGTGGTTAATCATGCAACCAGGAGTGAGAACCACTGCACCTGGGAAAAGATGGGCAAGGATGTTGATCTAGCCTTTTTCCAGAGAGTGAAGTAGCAGAAAATTCTGGTGATTGCAGGGAATTCAGTCCTTGGTGTTATCAGTTTCCAAAGACAAGATGCTGGTGGTGACAGCCTTCCTTCCTTTTCCTCATCATGGGCGAATTAGGGCTTGCGACAGGTGGGCAGCTGGAGTCTGGGGGTGGGGGGGCGGTGAAGGTGACTATCATAGAAAGAATGTCCTCCCTCTAAGCTAAAGCACGTACTCAGAGTAGGAGATGTAGCCTGAGGATGAGGAAGTTCTTGAAAATGTGTTGTTGGGCTTCGCAATTGGAGGGGATGTCAGTGATAAGAAAAGGAAGACATACATATATGAATCTAATGGGGATTGCATGGGAGGGGAGCATAGGAACAAGGAGGGCACATGTGACACTTTGCGGGAGAGTGGCTGGAAAGCCCAGATGGCTGAGCCTCACAACAAAAACCTACAGAAAGGGCTGCTTTAATTAATAATTAAGTCCAGAATAAGAGGCTCAAGGAAGATCTGAGCTCAAGGCTCAGAGCCAACTACGTAATGTTGATGGATGAGAAAAAAAAGTGAACACTACAATTTTTATTTCTGTTTACTTTGTCAAAGAGAATGAGCATTGTACTGAAAAGGAGAGCCTGATCTCTGATTGGAAAGACCTGAAATCTAAGGCAAAATGTTTAACTGAAAAAATATGCAAAAACAACCAGGAAAATTCTAAAAATTAAAAAATAATAATTAAAATGGGAATAAAAAATAAAATAAAATGGGAATAGATAAATGGAAGAGGGCAGAAAGTATGACATCCAAACACATTTTGATATTTACTTTACAGAAAAAGTGGAAAAAGACAAATGGTGTTGGGGTAAGTGGCTAACCATTTTGATAAACAAAGAACTGGATTCCTTTGTCATTCCTTCTATCAAAATAAATTTAAGATGTATTTTAAAATACCAGGAAAAATACAAATAAAGTTATATGTGATCTTGGAGTGGGAGTTTTTTTTAATCCATATATCTATATATGCACATATGTATATGTACACACATACATACATACATGTATAAGAAACATAACTACACATTTGTTCATGAACAAAAACCAAAACAAAATGCTTGGAAGAATTCACACCAAACTTCACAGTAGTTATTTGTGGAGCATGAAACTGTAGGGCAGAAAGTGAGAGTTTCTCTCTCTCTCTCTCTATATATATATTATATATAATATATATATTATATATTTATATACAATATATATTTTTATATATATTATATATATACATATATACATAATATACATATGTATATATATAGACACATACACAAGTGGACACTTTGGTCAGCGTTGTGCTCAAGCAATAGTTAGCCATATCAGAAGTATCTGGACGCTAATGGTAACTACTTTTAGCATCTCTTGTAATTGCAGAAGTCAAATGTGACTTATATTCAACTTTTGTTATTAGTATATATTGAGTATTACAATTTTAATACAGTTTTCCTTTCTTAAAATGTGTATACTTTTTTTGGCACCCTCTGTATTTAGATTTTAGTTAGGTATTTGTTGCTTTTTTTTTACAGAGAAGATATATAATAAAATCAACATTAAAAAAAATCAATATTGTTAAGAGTTTGAAGGAAAGTTTCAAGCTTGCTCTAAACAATTTTAGATTTTTTGGACTCAGACAAATCTCTCCCCAGGATCCTGAAAGAATGTGAGAACTGGCTAAGTCATAATCCAGGAAAGAAAAGATTTATCAAGCAGGCATTATGCTGTTTAGTACAATAACAATTAGTGAGGACTTGGAAAGGAAGCAACAATCACCCAAAGAAAGCATCACCAACTAAGTCTTGATCATGGGAGAAAGGAGGGGACCCTGTGTTGCCTCGGAGTCCTGTCACTTACCACCTCTGTGACTTTGGACAAGTTACCTAACCTCCTGGAACCTCACCTTCCTCATCACAACATCATGGGGTTGTGTGAGCATTGAATGAAATGGGTCTAAAAATGCTTCCAAACTGTAAAGGCTGTGCACAAGTAAAGGATTATCATTCTTTCACAGGGTTATTTAGATTGATTCATCAGTGGAATGTGATAGACCCAGTATATCCAGACCTCAACAAAACATTTGATAACATCTTTCATTGGATCTTTCAGGAAAGGTTGGAAAATATGAGTCAGATGTTGGGACAACGGAGTGGATTAGGAAGTTGCTGAATGACTGTTTGCAGGGATGCTGTACTAATGGATTGACAGGAATTTCCTATAGGCCTGCTACAAGAGTCTAGGCTACACTCTATCTTTTACAAAGTTTTAATTCTTATCAAATTTGCAAATGACATGAAGTTAAAAACAGAAAAGTTGCCAGAGATAGAAACAGAAGCTAAAACACCTTGGCAGACTAAAGCAAAAATGAATTTTCAAGATAAAGTGTAACTAGAATAACTGTCTTTAAATTACATAAAAAGTTTTGCAAAGATTTTTAAAAATTATAATTCCCAGAGCTAGCAGGAGTTTAGAAAAACAGGTAATTTCACATACTCTTGGTAAGAGTATAAGTAGGCATACAACTGAAGGAAAATTGACAACATATATCACAGGCCTTAAAAATAAGCATATTCTTTGGCCCAGAAAGCCATTTCTGAAAATGTGTAAATTATGTAAAATAACTCAATCAGAGACGTCCATCCCAGTATTATTTATGGTCAGGAATAACTATCGATAACATATATATCTAATAATACAGATTTGTAAGTAAATGATGGTACTTACATAGGATGAAGTACTATATGGCAATGGTTCAAAGCTGGGAGTGACTTTGACCCCACAAGGGACATTTGGCAAAGTCTGGAGACACTTTTGGTTGTCACAGCCTGTGGGGGAAGGAGGTACTACTGGCATTTAGGGGGTAGAGGCCAGAGATACAGTTAAAAATCTTACAATGTACAGGAAAGCCCCCACCCACAACAAAAAATTATCTGTCCCAAAACATGAATAGTGCCAAGACAATCTGCTATACAGTCTTTAAAAACTGCGTTGAGGAAGAATACCTAACAATACAAAAAAAATGTTCAAATATTTTGTAAATTTTTTAAAATGTTATAAAATACTGAGTGATTTCATTTGTGTGTGATTAAAAAAATAGACTATATACTAAAGTATTCAATAGTAATTGATGACTAGCAGGGTTATTTTGAGTGATTGTTTTCTTCTGCATGCTTTTCTGCATTTATCAAAGTGAAGAATATTCAATGAAAATTAACTATCAAGGGTTAGTCTTTTCCATGAGCGATGTGAAAACGTTTCGATGGTTTTTGTTGACAGTGAGCCTGCAATCTTGGATTAGATTAACTGAGATATATCTTATAAAATCTGGAATGAGGGATTCATGGTTAGATGTGACCTGGACTCTTGTATTCAGGACTGGGTACTGCATTTTATCAGGCATGTAGGCGTTGTGTATTCACACTGTGCCTATTTACACAGAGAAAAATGTGTTTTCCTATTAAGTGGTGATCTCAGTCTGATCCAATAAGCTGGAAGTTCTCTTCAGGTAACTCTAGGATGACTCTCTAGGTAAATGCCCAGTCTTTCAGAACTCCTCTCCTCCCTTGCACACAAGGCGTGGACAAAGGTTCAGTTTGTCCTCCCAGTGCCAGCCAAGGAGGACCTATTCTAGTTCCACACCAGGTACTGCAGATCCTAGCTCCCCCTGCTGGTCAATGCTGCACATGGCATGGTGGCTGCTGAGGGGCATTACGTCTGCTCCTGAAGCCTGGCTGTCAGGCATCTTCCTTCCTTCTCTGCTCTGCTCCTGAAGTCCTGGCTGGGCACCACCTCCGGTGCTGTGGACCTGAGGTTGGCCTGTCATCTCACTGTGGTGACACCACTGGTGAGCTCATCAGCCAGACTCTCAGCCAACTTCTGCACCACTCTGTGGGGACACGGGAACTTTAGGTCCTGGCCACACAGGAAGCATGGCTGCCTAGAGTTAAACCGAGGCCCTCCTCGCTAAATGGCATTGCTAAGTTATTTTGGGCATGTTCTTTTTTCCCCATGTGTAATTTTACTGGGGGAGGGGGCTTGCTAAAGAAGTGGGTGCTTGGGGGCAAAAAAGGAACGCTGAACTGACAGGGGAGTCAAGTTGGGAAGTCGGGACACTGCACAACACAAAAGCTCTCAAAACTTTCGGGCTCACTTCAGAGTCGTGGGCAATGCCAACTCATGAACACACCATGAGGAACTCTGCGGCTCTGATCTTCCTCTCCATGGACCCATCAGCAGGGAGGACAGAGGCTACGAGGGAGGAGGCCAGTTCTGGAAACAGGGCTGCACATTCCCGCAGGCCAACTCCCCAAGAAGGCCACCGAAGTGCCTGCCAAGTACTAGGACGGCTGCTCACAACTAAAGTCAAAGCAGCCTGAACGAGGCTGTCCTACTCCGCGTGGAAATACCCGAGGGGACACGGCATGGGGTACTCTGGCTCTGGCGGCACCACTGGGCACAGGGCTGGGTGTTGGTCTCGCAGGGATGCAGAAAGCAGGACTGCTGGGAAAGACGGTCAGGAAAGAGACCCATAGAGGCAGAAGGCAGACTGAGGTGTCGGAGCAGAGTGGGGCCTGGGGTGGCACTGTCTGTGGAGAATGTGGTGTGAAGGTTACTGTGGTGGGGAGAGAGCTGGTTAGTAGACCCAGTACCTGCAGAGACTACGCCACCATGTCCCCCAAGCTGCCCTTTCCTGACAGTGTACAGAGCAAGCAGCTGCGCAAAATCCCATCCTCCACTCCATTCTAGACGCCCCTGGGAGCCTGGGCTTGACCGCTGCAGTCCTCCCTGAAGTGGAGACTTTTCTTTATAGGGAGAGCAGGGAGGGACTCCAGAAAAGAGAAGACGAAATCAGTTGGAGCAAGAGAAATATGTAAATGAGTTCCGGGAAAACACACCAAGACTGAAACCACGATCCAGAAAAAGCTAATGCTTAGTCCCTGTTTGCCTCAGCTTCCCATTTCCCCTGACCGTCTTAATGTATTTCCTCTCAATACTATACCAGTCATTTTCCAACAGGGTATTTTATGGTCCAATTTCCATGTGATGACTGATAGGGGCCAGTACCCCATGCCACCCACCTGGCCTCATGAGTGTCTTCCACGTGGACGCCACTGGACTGCAGTTCTCCACCTCCCAGAAGGGGCCATGGAATGAGGGAGAACACTAGTATCCATCTTTGTTAGCACAGGCTCTGTGGAAATAACCCACACCACCAAACAACTGGATTCATTTTATTTCAAAATTGTACAAAACGGCCACAGTGGCTATAAAAAACTTTGTCTTCAGACACGTGGAAATTCAGAAAGAACAACAAAACAGTATCATTCACAGTGTAATGGAAAAGCTTTCTCTGAGGCAGAAATCACAACTCTTCCTTCTTCTTCCCTAGTCTCTCGTGGTCTCCCTCCCGGAGGGTTCGAATAAAATTGGTAAATCCCAATTCCTGTAGGGAAGGCGAGCAGAAAGAGAACAAAAGGAACTTGAACCAGATAGGGATATGCATTCTCTCCCTCACTGCCCTTCCTTAACCCTCCTCGTGCTCACTGAGACAGAGAGGCAGACAGAACGGGGGTGGGAGGTGGGGCAGCTGGTGACGGTCTGCTTGCCCACAGAGAAGCCCTGAGAAGCAGGTGAGGAAACTCCTGCACCCAGGAAGCCACCCTGGCTCTGAGGACAGGACTTCTGTGACAGCCCCTTGAGAATCTCTCTTCGCCTTTGCAGCTGTGACAGGCCAGCTGAGTTCTGTGGCTTCTGGAAGTCTCCCTGGGCTGACCCTTCAGTGGCTGTTTCCCTGCCCATCAGCAGAAAGAGCTCAGGGCAGATCTCTCGCCCCAACTCACCGTCCGATCGCTGTCGTATTTTTCTACAAACTTCCCGTAGTGATAGTAGTGAAAAGTGGGGTAGCCCTTGATGGCCTCCTGCTGACACAAGTCCTGGTTCTTATCTCTGACACAATCAACAGCAGCGCAGGCGATCTATGGGTGAAGAAAGGGAGGGTCAGCACAGGGGTCTCCAGTCTGAGAGCTGAGGCCTGGGCCCTCTGCACAGACTGGACCGTGCCCCGTGCTTCCTGGGAGTTCTCTTCTCCATAGCAGGGGCAGCTGAAGCAAAGCATCCCCAACCTGGAGCTCCCTTGAGACTGACGGTGCTTGCGTTTGATTTCCAAGGCAGATGGGTAAGGTTTGGGGACTCATCTTGGAGTACCCTCAGACTCCTTTTTAAAATCAAGAGTATAGTCAGCCCTCTGTATCTGCAGGTTTCACCTCCAGAGCCTACCAACTGCAAAACAAAAATACTAGGGGGAAAAAAAATCCCGGAAAGTTCCAAAAAGCAAAACTTGAATATGCCACATGCTGAACACTACGCTGAATCCACATGAAGAAAGTGATGTGTAGGCACAGCCTGCTGTAGCCTATATGCCAATATAGGTTATACGCAAATACTATGCCATTTTATATAAGGGACTTGAGCATCCTCAGATTTTGGTATCTGTGGGGGGGGTCCTGGAACCAATTTCCTGAGGATACTAAGGGATGATTTTATAATGACCATCAAACAAATTGTGACTTGAAAGCAGCTGTAAACACCACTGATTTTGTGATGCTTTCTGGGAGGCACTGTGGAATTCATTCATTTATCAACTCAGACTCCCTGAATATCTGTTTGGGAGGCAGTGTGGTTCCAAGGTTAAGAACAAGAGCTTTGAAATTTCTTGAGTGCAAATCTTGGCTGGGCTACAGATTAAGACTTAAAGAAAATTAGCTAGCCTCTTGGTGCCTCAATTTTCTCCTCTATAAAATGGGGATGACAACACCCCCTACGTTACCAGGATATTATGCAGACTGAGTGAGAGAATTACAGTCAGATCAATAGAGGCACAGGGCCTGGCACAGAGTCAGTAGATGTCAGCTGCTGTTATAACCACTCCTACTGGCCCCATACACAAGCTCTTTCCCCACTAGGAGCTCAGCACCTGCTCAGGGAACCGGATAAAGAAACTATTCCAAGGCATGACAGGAGGTATGATGGAGATGGTCCTGGGTGCCAAGAGAGTCCAGGGGAATGGAGCAACTGCATGGTTTGCCAAGGCCTGAAGGAGGAGGCAAAGAAATTTCCAACCAAGGGGGTACAGTCCAGAAACTGGGAAAGAGTTCAGCATGACCAAAGAAAAGAGTTTTCAGTCAAAACAAGGTTTCCAAATTGGCCTCTTCTTGCCCATCTTACAAATTCCACATGCTGGGTAGTTTTTCCTTATTATTTCAAAATCAGAGGGTATAAAGCAGACACCAGGGAACTTTTCCCTTGTTCAGGGTCACAAAGCAGCAAAGGAGGGGAGTGGGTCAAGTAATGGCAACACCCAGTACAAAAGCATCATAAAGGAGGCTGAATCTGCTGAGAGGCAGCATGTACCAGTCCTGCCAGGGGTACAGGGTGACCTTGACAAAGTTCAGCTACCCAGTGAATGCCATTCTTACTGCAGAAAGACGCGTAATAAGTGAGATCATTTTAGAGCCCAATGAATGCTCTGAAGATATTTAAAAGGGGTGATTTGATTAGACAATACCTAGAGGGGCTGCTTTAGCCAGGATGGCTCAGGAGGCCATTCCAAGGACGAATCTGATCTGAGACCTGAGGAGGCAGCCAGCTGTGTGGAGAGCACTCAGACAGAAGAACAGCCCACGCCAGGACCTGAGAGAAGAACGACCACGGTGTCTCTGAGCGCCGGAGCCCATTAAGGAATTCAGACTGAACTATTACCACAGCTTGAATTGTTGAAGAACCACAATTCACACAGTTCTTCGGCTGCTGCTTATTCACATTTGAACTGAGGCCCCCTTTCCAGGCAGGAGAGCCCTGCAGGCCACCTACAGTCACATTGACCGGTCACTTACTTGTGCCCCCGGGAGCAGGGCTACTGTTCTGGGAGCTGCAGGACAGAAAGTGAAGAGCGAGGTATGGCCTGCACTCTGGTCACCCATGTCCGACACCTGCCCTCCCTCACCCACCCTCACGCTTCCCTTCTATCTCTTCAGCTATAGAACAACGTTCTCTATAGTAAGACTTTATGGAACAGAGTTTGCAAACTCACTGCACACAATCCATATCTGGCTCTCGGTCCTGTTCTACTTGGCCCACATAAAATTTAAAAAAAAAAAAAGAATCTGAATCAGCTGCCAACCTAAAAAAGAGAGCCAGAAGATTTTTATATAAAAGTGGCTGGCCAGCTTCTCTTTAAAAACCAGATTTCATGGTCCGTGTCCTGAATTCTCACCGACAACACCCGGCTGGACCAGAGGCGTGGCTGTCTCCTTCAGGCAGGTTCAGCTTGCCCTTTGCTGGCGTCCATGTGGAGTTTGATCCATCAGGCTGGCAGGCTGGCCTCTGCAGGCTTCTGAGAACCCCAGCTCACCCTCAAAAGCACTTTCTGAAAAAACTTATCTAGAAATGTGAAGCAGATGCTCCTCTGGCCGTCCTGTAGGTTCTGTGTCTCAGGGCAGGCTCGAAGGGGCCCGGCCCAGGGGAGACGTTGCACGCCAGGCAGCCATCTGCGTCCGGCCCTCAGCCAGCGGCCAGTGCGCCCCTGCTATGCCCTACAAGTGTCTGATGAGCGTTGCTCTGGGCGGCTGCTCTCCCTGCATCCGCCTTAAATTGTGCATTTAATTTGTATACATGCCCTGGAGCTGTGGGAAATGTAGTGTATGATTTTATAAATCTACTAAATTAAAAATGTGTACTTATTCTGAATCACCTAAACGAGCTGCCAGCTGCACACACAGAGGGCTACTTCTAGCTGCAGTGGCTCCTTTTCCATACTCAGTTTCCATAAGAAGAGTCAAGTGCGGCCCTCTCTAAAGGAAGTGGCGTAGACTCTTGGGAAGACGGCAGCAAATAAAACGTTCTCATCTCCCAGTTTCACCTACGTGCCTGTCCCCTCCACGCCCACTCACGATTTGTACCGACTCACCCACAGCACCGAATGTACGCCTCTAACTTCTAGATGTCATGGTGGTTGGCTGCTGTGTCCCCTTGGCTCAGCACTTGCCACTGACATCTACAACTCCTGGCTGCAGAGAGCAAGGAGCAAGGCCAGCGACAGACAGGGCTCAGGGACATGGCTTCCTCGGCCTTGGAGAAGACAGCTCTGCCCTGGCGAGGTCTCCAGAGGCAGTCGCTACCCAGGTGGTAAACTGCTCATAAATGCATGTGGTTTGCTTCCTTCCTTGTCTGGTCTTCCTTCCTCCATCCTCTCCCTTGCCAGCTTCCTGAGATCACCTCCCAAATAAATCCCCTGCATGCGAGTGAGTTCCAGGCCCCACTGGCTTCTGGGAGAACTCTGACAGCGCCTGTCTATTCGATTCCGATGCAACCCCTTTCCAGCTGGGTAACTCTGGGCTGGTCATTTACCCGAAGATTCAATCCCCTCAGGGAGATTGAATGGGAGAGTAACAACACATAGTTGACTAAGCTCCTGTGAGGATGACATGAAATAACGCTTTTAAAGTATGAATGGGAGAGGAACTCTCAGGAAATCCCAAATATATTACTGTTCCTTCATTCAGTCAACATTTACAGAGGGCTCAGGAATCAAGACAAGAGAATTCAAGGACAAATGAGGTGCCTGCCCTCAGGGAGTTCTCCCCCTGATGGGCAGACCTTTTGTAAACGGGAGGACTGTATACAACAAGACCAGAGTTACGTAGCCTCTGGGCCAATCAGAGGAGGGACTGCTGCTGCCTCAGGGCCCCCAGCGGGATGACCTTCACACCAGAACAGCTGCACTGCAGGCCCTGCCCCCCGAACTCCAGCTGCAGATACCTTGATGTGCAGTGAGACAGCCCCACCCTGCAGCCCAGGGGTCACCTGAACCCTGTCTGTGTCCGCCAACCTTGTACCTGGAATCCTTGCTCTCCATGGCCCCTTCCACAATGCTGTCTGTTCCAACACGAACAATGTGCAGCTCTTTCTCCACCCAGCATGTCAACTGCTAATGTCCCCCAGTAAGCTCCTGGGAGGGGGTGGAGGCTCCCCAGCTAAAATATGAGCTGCCTCATGCGGCTTTATTGATTCAGTAAAATAAATCTCTGCAGGAGCTAATATTGACTTTGGCTATGAAAATGGAAGTGAACAACCGACTGCATATTGATTAGGGAAGGAATAGGGCCTGGCTCTGGGTTGAAAAAAATACAATTTTGGCTAAGAGGTGGCAGCATGGGATATCAGGAGACCCAGGCCGGCTGCAATGACCCATTGGGCATCCCACAGCTCCTCACTAGGCCTTGGATCCCTCATGAATGGAAGGAGACAGCTGGACAGGCCAGCGGTCCCCAAACACCAGCCTGAGGCCAGCACAAGAGCCAGCTCTTACAAATCACAATTCCTGGAACCACGCCCCAGAGAGTCTGATTTGACAGTCCCAGGATGGCACCCAGCAGTGTGGCATCAGTAACTTTAGTCACCCAGGATGGGGAAACAGAATGCTTCCCTGGTTACTGAGAGCTACCTCCAGGAAGCCCAGACCTGCCAGCTGCCTAGGACAGAGAAGTTCAGTGAGGGTGATCCCTGGCTTGGAATAAAGGAAGCTGGAAGGAGAGACAGAGGGAATGACCCCAGGAAAAGGCCAGCAACATTACTGGTCCAAGTTAAGACAATTAAGCAAAGGTGTATTAGTGTCTCAGAGAAGGAAGGGGTCACCATAAAAATGGGGCCCCTGTGCATCAGCAGAGGAGAGAGGGGAAGACGAGAGCTGACCCTCAGCTGCTTACTATGGGCACAGACAGCCTGGCCTCGTTGAGACTGACGTGGTCCCTTCACAGACTCCTGAGCCATGGAGACCTGAGCAGCCAGGCGGGCCGGGAGAGGCCACACCTCCGTCACTCTCCTGTCTGTCCAGACCAGAGTGCACTGGGGGAGGCATGATGGGAGCTGACCTGGAGAGACTGCCAGTCCAGTCCTGGCTCCAGGGAGCAAAGGCCTCCCTGTACCACCCGACGCCTGGATTGTCAGGAAACCCTGCAGGGACGGGCAGCGCGGGCTACGCTGGACCTTCCTGGAGCTCCCAGAGAGGGCGCAGCCGCCCCGTCGTATGCACAGGCCCTAGTGGCAGAAGCAGACTGAGTGGTGAGGGGACGCAAGACGGGAAGCCCCTTCTCGCCATGCCCCTCTCAATGTAGGCCAAGTGGCAGGCAGAGGAGAAAAACATTTCTGGTCCTTATACTCCCTTCCTGGAGGGGTGAGGGGTGCCTCAAAGGCACGGCCAGGGCTAGTGGGGGACGACGGGTCTCCCTGAGTCTATGGCAGGGTCCTGGGGTCAGAGTCCCCAGTGTGTCCCCACACTCTACACATATGCCTGCACTCCAGCCTGGTTTCCTTTGACAGCTCTCCCCGTGCCATCACTGCCACTCCTGCAGGGCCAACTCCTGGTGATCTGGCATCTGTGGCCAGCCTGTCCTGGCTGTGCCTGAGGATTCCACCCAGGAAAATAAGGTACCATGGCAGAGATGTATATGACTTTGGGTTGGCGCATGTGGGTGTGTTTCTGGGGCCTGTCAGGGGACAGGTTCCTAAGACATTACCCCCGGCCAGGAATGGTCTTTGTGTGCATCTACACCAGAATCCCAACTTACAGAGAAGGGCACTCAAGGCCTGGAGAGTTGACACAACTTCTCCCAGATCACACAGCTTAGGAGCAGCCAAGCTGCACCAGCTTGAGTTCTGGGGTCTTCTCCCAGACATTCGACTCCTTGGCCCCTGGAATCATACACTGCCCTCACCGGGTGGTGGCTTGCACTGCCGTGGCTGCTAGGGGACGTGCGTGGAGGACAGGCCTGGGGGCCTCCCCTCTCGCACTCTAATCCGATCTGCAGCTCTAGCTTGTTAATTTTATGCTTCATCAGTTGGCCTGTGCAGGAACCTTTCGCTCAGGCTCGAGGAGGCTCCGCAGACACAGTCTACTCTCCTCCACCCTGGTGCATATAGTCAACTGCTGTTGGACTTTTTAATTTGTATTTTTAATTATATAAGTAATGCATGACTACAAATTCTACTATAGAAAGGTTCAAGCTCTGAAAAAACAAACAGATGATCCCTTTACCACACACACTGAGCCGTGACAGCCCCCTCCGCCAAGAAAGGGCCACTGTATCCCTTTGAGTTGATTTTGAAGCATACATTCAGTCCCTTCTATCTTGCTTACGGAAAAAGAACGTCCCAGTTCCCAGGAATGCCCTGGTCTCAGCAGATCCTATTTGGGGAGGGGACTGAATGAAAAGGAGGAAGGGGTGGGAATTGGTGACAGGGCGAAGTTAGAGGCAGGAGAAGAGATGAAGAGGGTTTTCCTTACCTTTCGGTCATCTCTGAAGACGTCAGCAGTGGCAGTAAAGTGTGGAATGACCTTCTTACAGTGTGGGCACCCTGCGTGAGATGGGGAGAGAATGTTGTACATGAGGGGGAGGCTACAGAGCCGGGCGCCCTTCTTGGACCCTCCGGAGGGGCCTTTCCAGAAGCTTCTCTCCACCCGACAGATTGTGTGGGTTCGTCTGACTCCCACCCCCTGCACATCTCATTGTCATGGTCCATGCATCAACCCCGCCCCTTAAACCACCATCCTGTGTGTCTGCTGCAGGCATGAGAGCTTCGTAGGGAAGCCCTGTGCGAGCAGCAGGCCCATTCCTACCCAGGAACCTCCCATCCTACACCCAAACTAAGAGGCTTAGGTGGGGGAGACAGTCTCGTACAGACCTCAGGGCTGGAAGAGCCTGATCTAGGTACAGAGGGAGCTTTGGGCTTAGCAGAGGCAGGTGCGTGCGCAGGATTCTCTGGGCCTGTTACAAAACCCCCTTCTCTTGCCCCAGTGACAATGGCAAATCTCTCCATGTCATGACTAAGAAAGCGGGCCTAGGAAAGGCAGGGACCAGGACCAACCACCCTGCCTGAGCCCCGAGGCTCATACTAACTACTCACTAACTTCCGCATTCTGAGCAACCCCCACCCCTGCCCCAGACCAAGCACCCAAACCAGAGCCCCAGGCCTCACCCTGTCCTTCTACCCTTTGCTCTACAATCAACCTGAACCTCAGAGATGGGAACGGGAAAGCGTAAGCCAGGCTACGACCCAAGGAAGAGGCCATCAGAGTGGACGAGGACCTGTGACTCTGGAGGCCTGGATATGACAGTGGTGCATGTCATTCTTTCTCTTGTTCCATGTGCCACCCTGAGCCCCTGTGGCTCTGACGACAGCCTCTCAGGCACTGGCTGGCACCTGTGTGGGGCCACTTTTTCCTCCTGTCCCAGTGAACCCAGGGCGACATGCGCTGAGGAGAGAGCCTGGGAAGCCGCGGGCCGCGGTGGCCAAGACCTGCTGGCGAGGCCCTTCCCTCAGCACCAGCAGATGAAAATCCAAGCCCACCTCCTCTCACAACCATTCCCCAGACACTGAACACAACTGCCAAGAGAACAGAACTGCTTTGAGGAGAGCATTTCCCTGACTGTGATAATGAAAATTCTGACCAAAACACAGGTGGGACAGGCTAAACGCCCTGTGGGGAGACCTGGCTCCAGCCAACTTTCTGACATACAGTCCTGCCAGGCCTCTGGCCCTCCCTCGGCCTTGGGAAAGCCAAGGCAGGCAACGGACACGGCTTTGCTCATCTGCTTCCTCTCTTTTTAAGATAAGATAATAACGACTGGCATTTCCAAAGGTTTTGTGAAACCAAATTAAGACTAAGCTACAACTTGAATCTGAGTTAGCACTTGAGCCGGTTCCTGAGATGGACAGGCCCACCCCTGTGATCTGGCGGGCAGACCGGCCTGCTGGCCCCAGCGTCGTGCGGATGGTCGTGGGGAAGGGGCTCAAGGGGGTTCTTCCAACATCTGACCCAGGAGAAGAGAAGACAGCTCGGCTGGTCACGGGTTGTACCAGAACGAAACGAGACAAAGTGCCTGGTACACCCTAATGCATGGCAGACAGTCACAGATGATTTGTCCCTTGCCTCAACGGCAAGTATAAGAACACTTCACTAATGTGACCTAACAAGGGGGAAGAATAGCTCAAATTCATGAAAGGAATGACAATATACAGTTTTTAAAACATTTGAAGAGTACAGGGTATGTGCTGGTTGACAAGGCTCTTCAAAGCACGCCCCAGGGCACCTACAGGGCTCCTGGTATGGAGCTAAATAGCATCAGGCTGCCCTCTTCCCCCAAATCTGGGGTCACTGTTAATTTTCCCATCCTAGTCTCTTTGCTCACTGAAAGTATAAAGGGAACTATCAGCCTAGTGCAAATGCCTGTTACCATCAATTTAAAGTCTCGAGGTCTCAGATTAACGGCCTCTGTTGCATCTACTTTTCTCATTATCCGGAAGAAAGAGCACAGCGGATGAATAACCAGAGAGGAGGCTGTTTCAGAAAGGGCATGAAGATGTTGCCCAGAGGTGTCAGGTGGGCCAGAAAAAGCATGATTTAAAAATTTGGGCTCTTTTTTAAAAAGGCATCACTTCTGGGTAGCAGGACACCAAAGACGTTCCCCACGGTGTGGAGAGAGAAACAAAGACTAAGGACAGGACTGAAAATTCCAATTCCAGAGACTCAGCAAAGCTGGCCTACGCAGGCCAGACCATTCAGAGCAAAGTGGGGCTTGGCACAGGAGAGGGCAGTGGAACAGCAGGAGGAAGATTTGTGTGGAAACTGGGGGGTGGGCTGTGGGGGTAGAGACGGTGGGAGAAATATAGAGGTCAGCTTTTGATTATAGCTACCTTCAATAGACGTTTAACCTTTCTGTAGTATTTAGAGTCTTTATATATAAACAAGTGTAATACTATATATTATAAAAAAGTATATATTATTTTTATTAGTAAAACATTTTCCCCAGCCCCCAAAACCCTTTAACCCTAATCAGACTCTTACGGAGTCTGCAGAAGGGTTCCAGGACAGGGAGGTGCAGTAAGGGAGACGGAAGACTCTAGGAGCCGAGCCCTGAATGGACTGCATTTAAAGTTATTTCTTGCCACGCCTCCTTCCCTCGTGTCCTGGGCCCAGGACACCATCTAGCACGCAACTGGGGTTTAAGGGAGGTCTTTAGTACCTCAGCAGGGTAGGAGTCCCCATTCCAATGTCTAGGGGTAAAGAGAGGGGCATTTCCAAGGGAAAGTAGTTAGTCTGGGCTTTCTAAACTGCACCCAGCAGCTGGTTAGGAACTCCCACTTCTATGGCCAGGGTCTCCATCGCTGCTGAGAAAGCTCTTCCTCTCAAATAGTGTCTGTGGCAAAAAGGGACAGCACCAGCCCAGGCTTTGGGAAGGGCTCTGCCACTAACTCGTTGTGGCCTTGGGCAAGTCCTGTATTGCATCTCTTGGGTCTCAGTCTTGCATCCCTGACTCTGCCCAGAAGGAAGATGTTAACCTCTTATAATCCCGTCAAGTCTTTTTGACGTACTCTAAGAACAGATGAGGACAGCAAGAAGCTTTATGAGGAACCGAGACAGCACAAGTCCTACTTGGAGAAGAAAAGGCAAAAACAGAGGGCTGTGTTGGCTGCCTGAGGGTGGGGGTCTGAGGCTGGGGGCTGGCAGGGCCAGGCGGCGACCCCTTCCAGACAGTGAGACCTGAGGAGAGACATGACAAACTACTGACACTTGAAAAGTGAGGGCAGAGGGGAGCAAACAGGAGGGTTGGCTACAACCCAGCAGGTTTATGGCTAGGTTGAATTGCCAGGCTTCTCTAGAGCACAGTTTTATTATCCCCACTCCATTAAGCTGAGATATGTATAACCGGGGGGAGAGAGAGAGAAGGGCAACAGAAGAGTGGGAAAACCAAGAGCCTTTCCTTTGAAGTATCAATTAACTTCAAAATGGGAATACACAAAACCCGAGGTCACAAACACCAATGTTAGCAGGCGTGTCACTTTCTCAACTTAAGCTTTGATTAAAGCTGATTGCTGGATCTCGGGAGCCCCCAACGAATGTGACTGCTTTTACCACAGCTTCAAAACCACTGGCTTCAAAGCCACTTGGGAAAGCTAATCCCAAGCTGCTACGCTCTGAGATTTGAAGGTGAGGTCAGTGTCTGGAGGGATGTAGGGAGCCGAGGGGTGGAAGGAAGTGGCCGCGCGGGAGGCAGGCAGCCTGGAAGACTCCAAGGACAAGAAGAGACTGAATAATTATACGGCAGGTCCCTGCCACAAACAGAAGCAGAGGATTCTAGGACTGATGTGAGCCAGGCTCCCCAGAAAGACAGAGAGAACCTAACATGGCTGATTGAAGGAAGCCCTGGATTTTGAAGGACTTCAAGCCTGGAAGGAAACTGGGGAGCCTTGCTCACAACAAAGATGAGTCCAGAGTCAACCTGCGGCTGCCCAGGTCCTGGGGAGATCGACTTGGCGACGTCAGGCCCATCCCTCCACCTTGCCCCTCTGTGAGCACCCCAGCGACTTACAAGGGGCATAGAACATGACCAAGGTGTGTTTCTTCTTCTTCAGGGTCTCCCGGAAGTTGTCCCCCACCAGATGCAACACGCTGGTCTGCTGTTCTTCCCAGGTGGGCTCTGGAGGTGGAGGGGACTCGGGGCTGCAGGAAGTCAGGGATGAAGGGGAGACCGTCATAAGGAGAGGCTCCTGCAAAGGCAAGGGCTTCTACCTCCCCCCACCCCACTCAGGAGAGCACGAGAGAAAAAAGTCACTTTGCATCCTCTCTAAAATTTAACTTAAAACCTCAGTTGAAACACGAACAAATCTGGAGCATCAGCAAAGATATTCTAATTCCTTTTGAGGAGACTATTAAGAAGCCATTTTGTGAAGGTGTGAAAGACCTGAGCCCCTTTTGGGGCAGGGCAAACTCTCCAGGTGTGGGCCGTCACCTCCTTGCTATGGGCATAGAAATTCCCTTCCCTTTCCCTCTTCTCTCTTCTGGGACCCTGAAGCGCTCTCCATTATCTTCTGCTCCTGAGGCTTTGTTCTTGTGGAGAGAGCCTGGGCTAAGAAGCAAGGCAGGTCTGGGTTCAAATCCAGGTTACTTACCAGCTGTGTCATCTTAGGTAAGTTACTAAACCCTTCTGAGCTCCCATTTTCTTTTCTGTTAAATGAGTAAACTGAAACCTACCTCCTAGGATCCGTATAAAGAGCAGAGGCAGTGTATGGGAAGCACCTAGTCAGTCAAGCAAGTAACAGTTGCTGAGAGCCTATGTACTCCCATAAATGACAGGCATTCAGTAAGTGGTTACAATTTTCATTCTTTTTCTGTCTGCTGCTTCCTTCCAACCTGCCTCATAAAAGTATAGAAATCCAGGGTCTTTTAAAAGCCTTTGTTGCCTCTGTCCCCTTCTCTACGAGCGCACTCCTCTCTCCTTTCTCTGAGAAGTGTCTCTGGGGAGTGGTCTGCACCAGTGCCGACACATCCTCCCCTGCACGCTTTCCTTTGCCCCTACATCACCTGGCTTCTGACTGGCCGAACTGAGCCACCTCTACAGAGAGCCTACAGTGTCACTTCCCCAACTTCGCGATAGCCCTTTGTCTAATTCTCTCTCTGAGCCCCGTAGCAATTCTCAAAAGATCTCATCCACCCGAATAGCTTCCATAACCCCCGTAGCTTCCATAATCCCTGTAGTCTGAGCCCCTATTTCCAGGTGTTTTCCAGGTATTTCCACCAGGAGGTGCCACTGTCACGCCAATCCTAACAAGACTTAGAACATAGTACCTTCCCCCGACATCTCCCAACTTCCCCATTTGGGTTAGTGCACCCCTGCTCTGACCAAGACTGACCCCTCCTAGCCTTCCCGTCTTCCTCTCTTTTCTTTGCCCTCCAGGTCCCCTGTCATAAACTCTGGCTCTGTAGTGGACACCGCTGACCTGACTTTTCTGCTCTGCCCTCTCTCTGAATCCTGCTGGCCTGCTGGGAGGCATGTCTGTTACCCACAGCACAGTCATTTGTGAACAAGCCTGGAAACACCATCGGCCTCACCTAACATGGTCTGCTCACCCTCCTTCTAGGTGGCAAACCTCAACTCTCCGTACCAGAGCCATCTGTGAGGCACGCTCTGCCTGAAGGATCTCTTCCAAGCTCCCCAAAGAACTATTTGTTCCTGGGCAAGGTCCTTAACCTCTCTGAACCTTGGCTTCTTTTTAAGGAAATAGGAACGAAAACTCTGACCTCAGTAGGATCTGAGAATGAAATGGGGAAACAGATAGAAAAACATTCTGCAAGAGCTGGGAAGGTATGACCACTTATGCGGTGATGCTGTCAGTTATAGCTCCAAATGACAGCTGGCATCAAAAACAAAAACAGCTTCCTTTCTGTATTACCACACCACGTACCACGCTAAACACGATAGTCTAATTCTCCTGATAACTCTTTGGGAAAAGAATGGTCTCCATTTTGCAGATAGGAAACTGGGGTTTAGCAGGGTCAAGCAACAGGCTGGGGGTCCCAACCTGAGTGCAGTCTCTTGGACCCCAAAGTCCACGCTCTCACCCTCAGTGCTTTTCAGGCACTCAGCGGGGCGAATGCGTGCAGAAAGGACAGAGACCCTCATGCTCGCTATTCGTATCCAGGCCTCTGGAGCAGAGATTAGCAATGATGAATGCCCGGTCCCCTCGGCTCTCCACCCAGATGTGCAAGCACCAAGGATCTTGCCTGAACCCCCAGCCCATTCAATCCCTCCCAGTGAACCAGCCAGGCAACATAGAGAGGCTGGAGGTGAGTGTAAACAGCAACCTGCTTCTGCATCAGAAGGGTCAGAGGAGAGAACGCCTCATCTGTTTTGGAGGAGAACCACCACTTCCTTCTGGTCCCTAAGACAAAGGCCTGGCTACTCTTAGAAGCCACCCCTAGTGACGAGCAGGAAGGACAGCAGGAAGAGCAGAGCCCAGGACCTTGCCAGCCCACTCACCTCTTGCCAGGAGCCTCTCCTGAACCTAGTGGGAACTTTGCTCCCATTCCATAAGCCGGTGTTTCTCAGAACACTATGGCTGAGGGTCCCATTCACACTTCAGGGATTGCAGCCCCAGAATCAGCTCTAAATAAGCACTTCAACACCAAGCGATGCTTAGGTACATCCGAGTTTGAGGACCAATGTCCTAACAAAGCAACTCAATTGAAACGCTGCTGTTTGGCACAGTTCTCTTGTCACTTTGTGACTCTAAAGTCTTGGTTCTCACGTGCGCATCATTACACCACATCCCAGGGACCTCTGCAAAGGCTTGAATATGTCTTCTCATCCCCTCACAGGAGGGAGGAACGCTAAGAACTGCATGTTCCAAAGTCCTTGCGTGAGCAGGGGGCCCTTGGGCCAGTAATCACAAGTCCACTCAGTTTCTCTGGACTCGCAGGCTGTTATGGGCTATCCATGATGTCTCCCTCTCTCCCCCAAATTCTTATGTTGAAGTCTTAACCCCCGGTACCTCAGAACGAGACTGTATTTGGAGATAGGGTCTTTAGAGAAATAATTAAGCTCAACGGAGGTCCTCAGGGTGAGGCTTAATCCAGCCTCACTGGTGTCCTTTTATGACAGCAGATGAGGATACAGGCACAGAGGGAGGACCACGTAAGGACACAGGAAGATGGCCAAGGAGACAGGCCTCAGAAGAAATCCACCCTGCCGACATCTTATCTTGAACTTCTGTTCTCCAGAATTGTGAGAAAATAAACCGCTGTTAAGCCACCCCGCCTGTGTTCCTTGTGGCAGCCCGAGCAAACTAATATGTAGGCTGGGGGAGCTCTTTGAAGTCTTTCTTCTCAACCCCAAAACACCACAGGCTGCACTAGGGACACTACCAGAGGCCCAGTCACCCACCAGCAAACGTGGGCCCAAATGAGTCCAGCTCTGCATGTGAAGAGCTGTGTGTTTGCGTCACTCGTTCAAAGGGGATGGAATCAAGTGCAGATGATGCAACCTGGGGCCAAGACATCGGGAAAGGGGGTCCTGTACAAAAAAGGAAACACATGGCTGACTAAAACTGCTGAAACTATATCCACAAAGGCTCCCAGTGTGACCGGCTGGATGAGGACACGGGGTCGGCACACCACAGAGGGCTTTAGGACTGGGGCGGTCAAACCCGTCTTGGCTCCCGTGGCCCTGAACCAAGGACAGCAGCCCCTACAGTTTACTTCACCTGTTCAAAGCGGTCTCGAGAGGCCGACAGCCGGCAGCCAGGAGTCAAGATATACTATCCAGACCACCAGACTTACTTTCGCATCCACTCGAGAAAGTTCTTCTTTGTTCTGAGCACAGGCACTGCGTATTTCTCTCCATTCTTAAAATATTTCAAAGTAGGAAACTCGGAGATGTGGAATCTTTCTGCCAGGGCCTTGTTGACAGTGGCATCGACAGCTGCAAGGACACCAGAGCTCTGGGATGGGGGAGAGGCCAACCATGCATGACAGCCTCAGACACAGTGCTGGCAAAACAGAGGAGCCCAGATGACAGCCCCCGACCCACCCTGGACCTGCTGGGATTTCACTGGGGGGAGGGGGGGGGCTGGCCCTGGGCCCATACATCCTAGGGAATGACTGAACACTGGCATTCTCATTTACAGATTTACGGGGTGAGATTAGGCTTTTACATCTGCCCCATCAAGGTAGATTGCGGCAGTTCCCAATAGCCAAGGTCCCAGGAAAAAGAGGGAGAATCTTGGGGCTCAGCCCAGAGCCATGACCTGATGGGAACATGACCCCACGGTGTCTCTGTACCTCTCCATCGCTGGTATGGGCCCCACCTAAGACATATCTACTCAGAGACACAGAAGTACCACAGACCTCCAGGGACTGGGAGAGCTGCCGCAGAGCTGGCAGGGGAAAGTCAATGTAACGATTCATGTCACTGATGCTTTAGATGAGAAGAGTGGGGGGACATTAAGGAAAGGATGCTTACGTCGGCTTCTCCGTGGAGGACTTCCGCGGCACTCTCAAACTCTGGCTTCATTTTCTTACAGTGTCCACACCCTGTGGGAAGAAATCAAGAGAAGCCATTCCCATGGCACGGAGGCTCTGACGAAGTCCCCTGCATGCCTCTGTAAGACAGCCCAGACACCAGGGGTACCCGGGAGAAAAGAAGAATGAACACCAGCTCAGGAGAAAAGAAATCGTTTGCCTAATCCACTGGGGAAGGCTCAGCCCCACTGAACCACCTATTTCTTTTCTACTCACAAAATACTTCCTATTCATATATTTCTACGGCATTTAATTCTGTATTGCCTTGTGACTGTTATATTGCTGTCTTCTGAGATTTAGGAGGAGCCAGGGCATCTTTTCAAAACGTAAATCAGATGAAATTCCCTTGGTTAAAACATAGCCATGGCAGGTAGGTCAAAGCCCAGACTCCCTACCCCGGCCGCAGCCGCACACCATCCGATCCCGATCCTGCTCCCTCCTGCCCTGCACTCTGCAGCCTGTGGCCCCCACTTCTGTTCTCCTCTCGCGCCAAGCTCAGGTCGACCTCAGGGCTTTCGCCGCTGTTGCCTGGAACACGATCTCCCCCCAGGTCTTTGCATGGCTGACCCCTTCACTTCGTTCGGGCTTTAGCTCCAATTTCACTTCTACAGAGAAATTTCCTGACCACCTCACCCAAAGGAGCCTCACCCCACCACACTCTCTTCCGATACCCTGTTTATTTTCTCAGTTGTACTCATAACAGCTGGAGCAATTGGCTTACTTGTTTCCTGTCCATTCCCCCAAGTGGACTACCTCTGGACAGGCTTAGCTGGCTGTCCAGCTTACCACCACATCCCTGGCACCAAGGATGGTGCTCCACACATTTTCTGAATGAATGAACCTCATGGCTATATATTCAGGTTTACACCTGTGCACACAAGGTTTAACTGGACTAAATTCTTTTGCGGCAAGTCTTGCCTTGTACCCAAACAGTTGCTAGTTTGATTAAACATCTCTATTTAGTATAACTGGCAGCCAAACCAGTTACTGTGCACGTACCCTGCCCTCCAAACCACCATTTATACATTTCCCCTGTCCTTTACTAGGTCTCACAAACGTCACTGGAAATCTCCAACACCTATGGACGTTGTTACCAAGTTTTCCACATACCCTTGAATTCTCTTGATACTGTTATGGTTTTTGCTTCCAGCATTGATCCCTCTACTCCCTGAACAAGACACTAAGGCTAAGCAATAACCTTCTGTAAACAGTTTACGATGAGGAGACGGGCCAGGCACTGAGGAGGAGAAAGCTGTCCCTCGCTGGCACCTGCCTGTTCTGGGGCGGTGCCGGCCTTGACCCCAGCCCCAGCCTCCTGGGCCTAGCTGCCAGGATATCCTGGGCTGCAGGAGAGCCAGAGGAGACGAGGTACACCCAGGAGCAGAACTCCAGCCTGCTGCGTTTTAGTGTCCTGATTGTGATTTGACAGGCCATTAAGTTTTATCACCCGACCTCCTTGTTGGGTTTTTATCATCTGTGTAAGTGCGCTTACGCTGATTTTCATGACCTGGCACAGAGGCTACGCATCAACTCCTCAATCACACTGTTTTCTGGCTGTGGGATGCTGGCCTCCCATCAACCCCAAGCCTTTAGATTCCTCTGGATTCCATTATCTTCAATTATACTTTTGATTTTATTACAGAGCAGCTATGGAGACTTTCCTGGATCCTGGAAGCAGAATTTTCCAGGGGACCAGATTAATTTGGAAAGCTCCCTGGTATCTTGGACTCTGGAGAGCCTGGAATTTCCTGGAACTTGGCTTGCGGCATGCCAGGGAGGTGGGGCTCCCCCAGACGTTAGCGGAAACACTAACATCTTAATACCATGACTGCCCTCCCCAGACACCTCAGTCTTTCTGAGGATTCCAGCTGTATACACACCAAAGCTGACTTGTAGACACTCACAGACACTCTGGGGCAAAGTCACACACTGACAGATGCCTCCATCCATCCATCCATCACGCAGCCCTCTTCTTGTACGAAGAGACATTTGGGTTTTTCCCTTCTGTTATGTTAGTACAAAATGTGGATAATGAGCTTTTAAAATTTCTCTTTCCGGCTTTTATCCTAAGGAAATAATCTGACATGTGGACAAATATTGATGTATGAAAAAGCTCGCTACAGCATGATTTATAACTGGGGAATCCGGTAAATAACTCAAACCTTCAATAATATGGTGCTGGGTAAGTAATTTATGGTGTCATTATACAATGGAATATTATGTGACCACAAAAAGCATGTACCAAAAAGCATTTTTAATAACATAAAACAATGTTAAGAAAACTGTAAAAGAAAAGGCACAGAAAAAGGGACTTAAAGAAATAAAATTAAATCCCTTCCTTCTACCTGGCCCAATAAACAAATGAAAAGTCCAGATGAATTAAAGAGCAAAATGAAACAAAATATCGTAACAAAACATAGGGTACTATTTTTACATCCTAGGGCTGTATTTCCCAAGCAACCCATGAATCCCAGAGGTTGGGATGGGGAAAGACAGGCTTGCAGAAGGCTCAGTGGTGAGGCGCGGCCTCCAGGATTGCCCAGGGTTTCATCCTGGCTCCCCCTTTTGGCTATGTGGCCTTTCACAAGTTTCTCAACCCCTTGGTGCCTCCCCTTCCTAATCTGTAAAATGGGGATAATCTTAATGTACACTAAATTAGTTAACATGTGGAAAGTACTTAGAACAATGCCTGATCCACGCACTTGTAAGTGCTCAATAAATATTCTAGCTATTCTTTGACTACAAAAGAAAAAAGTAAAGCTTTTGTACAATGAAAGGCACCCTGAAGAAAGTTAAAGCAAGCAACAGACGAACAGAGAACAGCTGGAACACGGCTAACAGATAAAGATTAACATCCATAACTATAGAGTTCTAGGTCAAGAAGCAAAAGACAAATCTCCCAGTAGAAAAACCAGCAAAGGGTATGAGCAGGTGATTCACAGAAGGAATGTGAAAAGTTGATTATCACAAGAAAGGATGCCCAACTTTTCTGGAGGCCAGGGAGCTGCGGACAAGTTGCCCTTTTGCCCAGTTCAGCAGGGACAGAAAGGCTGACAGCAGTATCCATGGCTGGCGAGGATGCAGGCTCTGTCACATGCCGTCAGGTGTGGTGACACCTTTTTGGAGGGCAAGGTGGCAGGATCTATCAAAACTCAAGCGCACTTACCCCATGGCCCAGCAACATGACTTTCCAGAATAGGCATAAATATTTAGACATGTTCCCAAATACATATGTTTACAAACGTTCACTGCATTGTCCGAATAACGAAACACCAGAGATAAAAGTCTATCAATAGGGTAATGGTTTAAAGTTTATAGCATCTCTAAATTATAAAACACTATTCAATGATGAAAAAAATTGAGGCAGATTTATATGCCAACATCTACATTTATATGAAAACATCTTCAAGACCTACTGGTAAGTGAAAAAAAGCAAATCACAGAAAAACGGAGAGGGAATGATCCTACTCAGGTCAAAAACAAAAACAAAACCCGTGTTACCTAGGTAGAAGCACAGAAGGAGAAGGACACACCAACTGTTAACAGCAGTCAGCAGAGTGGGAGCTGGGACTCGCGCTGTCTGCACTATATTCTGAAGCGTGCCTTGAACCTTGCACTGCCAATAAGAATGTTAATATTATTCTTAAAACGTGATTGCATGGCGTGATAGTTACACAAATCTAGACAGGCATCAGGAAAAAAAAAGATAATTTAACTGGTACTTTAAAAAATAAAAGTTGAAACAAGGGAATAAGAGAAAAAGAAACTAGCAAGAACGATGCCAAAAAGTGAAAAGTGGTTCCCTCAGGATAATGGGATTACAGGTCTTTTTTTCTTTCATGATTTATACTCTTCTATACCTCCAGGTTTTCTATAAAGATCACATATTACGATGAGAATAAGACAGAAAGAAAAGAAAGCGGCACAAAAGCCCCGACTCTGACAGGACCTGCCACTGGATGGACAGCTGAGCTCCTGGAAGGCAGGCCGGGCACAGCCCATTCCTGCAGGTGGTGGCATAGAAAACATCTCATCTGGGCCTGTTGCCAAGGAAAGGGGGCAGACCGGGGCAGGGCTGCTGGCTGGCCCCTGGGGCCCTGGAAAAAGGGCAGGAGAGAGGGCTCTGGTTCCCTGGCAGCTTCCTTTTTATTCCCTTCCTGCCCCTCAGCACCCGTGTGGGAGACAAACTGCTCCTCAGGGATGTGCTCCCTGGGACCTCTCACTTTGTTCTTTTTATCATCCCCACAACAGGGGTAATGTCGTGGCATCATGTCCTTCCCAGCTTAATGCAGGGCTGGAGTTACATCGAGAGGGAGGAGCAGGTGGGTGTTATTGCAGCAAAACAGACGGGGACAGGAGAAGAGGAGTGACGACATACAATGTGACCTCTCCTTCAGGACGCTGCAGAAAGAAACAAAGGCATGAAGGAGCAGCAGTTAGTGTCCTGCTGCCAGGCCCTTTCCAGATACCATCTTTGTCCTATGTGGGATCGGAGAGCTGGGCCTGGGACCACAGCCTCCCACACCCACACCACACCCCCACTGAGGTGGATGACAAAGGGGAAAGTGCTAAGCCTGGAGAGAGAGGGGACCCAGGCTCTTTCCTTGCACCACAGGGCAAACGCCCCACTCGGCCCACGGCTGCATCAGACTGGCCAGCCCAGGAGAACCAGCCCCTCCTGCAGGGTGGGGGCCACGGGACAAACGTGCTTTAAACCTCAGCTCCCCTGTTCCCTTGTGTGATCTGGGGCAGGACTGGAGCTAACCTCTGGAGAAGGGCCCCAGACCTGTGGCTGAACCGATGCTTATTTGCTCAATGACAACGCAGGCTGCTGAAGAATGTGTGTGGGGTTTCCGGCAACTCCAGCTGGGGCACAAATGAAGGCAGGTGAGGAGCGGTGAGAGGCTGAGGGGGAAAGTAAGTGGCAGGAAAGCTGGGAAAGAGGGAAAAGAAGCAGGGGGCCAATGGGAGGAGGTATTTAATAATTACACCCAGGCCCATGCCCTTTCATGCCAAGAACCAGGAGTACGGCTCCACAGACACCCGTAAAGTTTCCAGACAGAGAACCCTGTGACTTGCCCTGGGAACTACAGGTCCAGGGAACACCCAGCTGTGGGAGGCACAGGTCAGGAGGAAAGCTGAAGACCCTGTGTTTTCTGGCCTTTCAAAGCGGGACCATAAAAGAAACAAACATGGAACACTTGCGCTGTGCATAGAAATTACTCTGCAGAGAGACCAGGGCTCTCTCTGAGACTATCAGGAATAATGTTTACCTTTCTTCTCTATACTTTCCTACTCTATACTTTTTTATTCCTTGATAAAATGTACATGCATTCCTTTCTAATTAGCAAAACACCACAAAAACTAATTCAGCCTTTTAGTTTCAGCCCCAGTATTTCAGTCTGTTGGGATCCTTTAAAATCTTGATGTAATTGTTCGATATTTTATCTAGCTATCCTCTTCCAACTCTCTAACCCTTGCAGATTTGGAAGCATGTCTTGCTTTTTATAGTTACAACAAAATTGCTGACTAAAAAACAAGTACCATCCTCTAGAAAGAACCAGGCCAGACTCACAGTAAGAGCACCAAGGGGGTACCCCCCCAGGGGGGCCCCATCCTGCTCCGCTCTCCCCATTGCAGTCAAGAAAAAAATGACTCACTTTCGATAAAAGAAAGATATGCGATGTGTGTGTGTTTTAATTTTCTTTATGGAAAAGTGGACGAGACAGAGAGAGAGAGAGGTATTTAACTTCAATAAACTGGCCCCATGTGGCAAAAAAAAAAAAAAAAAAAAAGACATGCAAATTCATCAACCTACCCATCCTATTCCAAGAAACAAACCAAGCACATCTGGCAATCCTTAGCAGAATCCATGGTCTTTCACGTGGACAGAGCCCAACTAATTTTTCTAAGTCTTCAAAATGGTGTGTTTCTAAACCATTCTCTATTTGGCCTGGGATTGACACCTATAATACTCTGACTTCCAGAATTCACCTTTTCTGCACCTGGGAGACCTGGGACAGCACTGCCAGTCTCTGTCCTCCTGACACCTGTCCTTTTCTCTCTGGGTCCCTCAGACACTGCAAAAGTGGCTCCCTGCTCACTGTGGGGTCTCTGGAACAGCTGGCCTGATATACAGCTTGGCAGCTAGGAGCTCTCTGCTCTCAGTTCACCCCTCCTGGGCTCCAAATTCTCTCTAAACCACATGCACTCCATCCTTTCCCAGGCTACAGACTGTGTTGCTAGATAAGAAAGGATGACGGTGTAGACAGATTAGTCGATGCACAGCCACTCCCACCTGATGGGAACTCTGACCGGCGGTTGGTTCATCAGGAAGCTTCACCTCATGCTTTGGCCCCGCTCCCTCTCACTCTGCCAGTCCAGCAGAAATAAACCCGCTCGTGCACACACGGGCAGAGCCAGGGGGCTGGCAGACACATCAGAGAACGCGGGGGTCCTGACTGGCGGACACCCACCAAGAGGAGACTCTGACAGCTCCACTTGCTAAGTTTGAAGTCAGGGCCCCCTCAACAGGGCTCTACACAGAGCAGGTAACATTTGTCAGTAACAATGACTAATGGGGAAAACAAAAGCTGCCATCCGGTTTCTAGTCCTCATTCTCTAATTTAGCTCTAGTACAACTTCATTTGTTCCTTTTCTCATTCATTAAGCCCTTCCTCTATGCCCAGAAGGGACTTGGGCTGGGAGGCAGAAGTGATGAGCCAGCTCCTCCTGGTTCAGGGAGGAAGGAGAATACATTGTAAGGGGAAGGGGAAAGGAGAGACCCCGTAGCCAGGCTCCTGGCCCCCAGATCCTACAAGCATCAGCTACTACAATGGATTGCTCACAACCTGAGATTATGAAAAAGAACACAAAACACTTCTAGTTTGCAATCGGGGTTCTTAAAAAGAAAGGGCTTAATAAACAATGATTAAACGATTCCAAGCTATCTGGTACGTGTTTTTGGATAATTTATAGGATTCATCAAAGGGGACGAATACTCTTCACGCTGTGACACACAAACCACAAATCATTGCTCAAACCACTGCACTCATCCAGGAGAGGAGTGGGGTGGGGGGTGGGGAAAGGCCTGGCTCTTGAGGCAGACTGGAAGGACAGACACATAGGGGTGAGGTTCCCAGGGGAGACGGAAAACAGCCAGCCAGTATCCGCCTTTACAGCAGGGCCAGAAACACAGGCAGGGTGATTTCAGCTCTAGATTGAATACAACTTCCTACAAGACTTGCTTCTATCAGCAACTCTGAGACGGGCCGGGAGAGCACATTTCAGCTAGGGAAAACACTGCAGGGGTGCCTGGCTGGTAGTGTTCCAGGTACCCCCCAACCACAGGGACGCCCTTCCAGAGGCCCTAGCATGCCTGGGGGTGACCTGGTCCTAAGGCCCTAACTGTCATTGCCCTTATTCAGAAAGCTCTTTAAAACTTAGGGGTTGTTTTTTTTTCGGTCAGTTTTCTAGAATTCAGGAGGAAGGCCATAGGGAATACTTTTCCTTTGGATTCTCTTAAGAATTTGGCACTTATAAGAAAAAAGGAGTTGGGGAAATCCCCAGCAGTAACCCGCTGAGGAATAATTCCCGCCCAACCACACCCACGGAGTGCTGTGAGGCAGGGAAGGGCGGGCCGACCAGGCGTCAGCAGTACAGGACTCAAGAGCAGGGGACAATTTGTGCCACTTCTCTGTGTGTCGGTCTCCTTATCTATAAAATGAGGCTCATCGCATTCTCTTTGTGACACTGTGTCAGATGAATGAAAGGAGACGACCCCATGGGAATCACCCTACCTTGTCACTATAGCGTGATACAAAATGGTTAGCATAGGACCACTATGACTTAAGATGGTGAATAACACTAGGGGTGCCCAAAAAATGTGTACACATGACTTGTATTCATCTTTGGTATCGGGATATGTTGAGTATTGCAATTTTAATATAATTTTTTCCTTTCTTAAAATGTGTATACATTTTTGGGCATCCTCTGTATATTCTTGTCACTGAATATGCCGCCAGGGACTGAACGATGATTATACGGATCTGTAGTCATTTTTTGCTTTTTTTCCCTTTACTTTCAACCATCCTTTCCAGGAGTAGCCTTCTCCCTCTTGGAAATGGATTTCAATCAATTTCCATTCTCCATGGGAATGGGGAGGTCACTGGGCTAGACGAATCCTGAGCTACAAGCCTTTCAGCCATATTGCAAACACCTTTGACAGCTCCACCCATTTTCCTTCCTTGATCCATGGTGGCTGCTTTATTCAGGCTGCGATCGACCCCAGTGCAGCAGAAGGAAGGCATCCCAGATGTTGGGGGGTCTGAGGCTCCAGCCCTGGTCTCACTGTATCCTCTCAGCTGCTGAGTAACACATAGCCCCTCTCGGGGCCTCAGTTTCCCCACCTGTAAGATGAGGGGTGATTCATGTTCTAGGCCATATCTAAGGGCCCCTCCGGTCCTAACTCCTCCAATTCTGGGCAATCTGTTTGCATTTCCTGATTCATGTTGACGCGGAGGGAGCGGCTCCAGGGCCCCAGGTTGAGCTGAGGGCCACCTGTGTGCCCTTCCGACAGTGACACAGGGGCATTGTGCGCACTGTGAGAGCTGGACCTCACCTGGCCCCAGGGCATCCCTGGCACCGAGGAGGCATCTGACAAGCGAGTGCTCACTGGACTAGCTCGCAGCGCAGCGGCCGGCCTGTGCTGCGGGAAGGCTGTGGGGGGAGGGGCAAGGCTCCACTCACATGGGGCGTGGAACATGACGAGGACAGAGGAGTGTTCCTTCACAAACTGGTCAAAGTCTTCGTCGGTCAGGTGATAAACGGAGCCGCCCTCATCTGCCCAGGGAGTCTCAGGGACCTGGGGCTGTGGCGGCTGCGGACTGGAAGACCAAAAACAGGCAGAGCTCAGAGCAAGCCCCGGGGCCTGAGCAGCCCTTACAAATTCCAGCCCCCTGGCACGAAGCCCCACCGGCTTGGCACTGCCAGCTTCAGGGGCTCACCAGGATCCCCCCCTGGTGGAGGAGCAGAGGGGTGAGTGGTCTGTCCCTGCTCACCTCCACTGTCCCCTCAAAGCCCCAGAGAAGTGCTTTGCTTAGCCAAATATCCCATCACAAACAGTGGCGTTTAGCTACAGCTCTCTAGGCAGCTCGGGAAATCTCACTGCTTCCCAGGAATCTGGGGGTTTGTGAACTTTCAGTCTCTTTCTAACTTTCGGCAAACTGGCAAGAATAAATAGAAGAGCAGACAGTGACCTTTGGAAAACTCACTGTTGTGTTTAGTAGTGCCCCACAGGGCAGGGAGGGGGGAGAGGGCTGACTAGAGAGGAGGGGGGTGTGCGTGGGAGTGAGGAGGAAAGAGAGGCTGCCACATGGGTGCCCAGTGTGGGAGGAAGTCACGATGAGGAAGAGTAGGGCCAAGGGAAAGAAGGCTGGGGTACCCTCAGTATGAAAGCGTCTCCATTACATCACAAATGCTTCCTAGAGACCAGGAACAAAGTTATCTAGTTCTCAAGGAGACAGAGTGCTGCAGCAGCAAGAGCTGCTTGAAGTCTGTTCAAATCTCGACTCCACCACCGTGGGCTGCAAAACCTCAGAAAGCTGCCTAGCTTCACTGGAGCCTGCTCCCATCTGGGATCACAGAGGTGCTGGTATCTACGTCACCAGCAGTCTGAGCAGGGAGGCGGGCAGGCGCCCTCTCTCCCTCCAAAGCTGAGGACAAGCCTGCCAGTGAGACAAACTCCCTGCTGTTTTACTGCCACCAGCACCTTAATTGCTGTTTTGAAAAAACCCTTTAGGATGACCAATGTGAAAAGACAACCATTGCTTCCTGCCTTTGAAAACCTACAATAGAGAAAAGTGTCAAGTTCCCAGCAGCCAGGGCTGAGAATTCATGAGAGCGGTGTGGCTGACACCATGGAATCCACCCCCCCATGTGGCCCCCACAGTGGCCCCCGCCACCCTCACAGCAGGCCTGGGTGTACAGCACCTCCGAAGCCCTCTCTGGCGCTTCTGACTGGGCCCTGCTGGGGGCCTGAGCCACCCTGTCCCAAGCAGTGGGATGCCGCGGGGAGATGGCAAACCACGCTCAGCCTTAGTGCGACCGACATCAGACCCGGCGGTGGCAAAAATCAAGCTTCAGAATGAGTCACCAGCCAGACAACGGTCCCAGCCCAACACAGGAAACCTAGGCTCCTAGACTTGGGTCAAAACACCCACCCCTCCAAACACCACCAATTCCACTTCAGGGAATTTATCTTTACAATACACCTGCACACGTCAAAAGTAGGTGCATTCAGAGGTATTCATTGTAGATGATTTGTCACGGCAGAGACTGAAAATAACCCCGTGTCCATTGGCAGGAGATGGTTAGGTACAAAGCAGTCCGTCCACACAAGAGAGGGCAGAGCATGGCAAAGAACAAGAAAGCTCCAGGCACGGATGTGGACAGTCTGCTGGGACGCACGTAACAGTGCTAGCAAATTCAGGACAGATAAATAAAATATATATACTCACATTTGCTTGCATCTGCATAAAGAAGCTAATCAAAGTTGTTACCTCTAGGGGGTGGAAGGGAGAATTGGATGAAGGAAACAAGTGGAAGCGAGACTTTGCAATGTATAATTTTTAAGTATATTTTTAATTATGTGACTGGAACCTACTCAAATATTAAAGTAACTTTTTAAAATCCAGCAAGAGCACACACACTGAATGGAGAAGCCATGGCTTAGCAGCAGTACAAGCATATGAAATCGCCTGAGAAACTTCTAGCTGAACATGGAGAACACACTCCATAACTACTAATACAACACGACAGGAGTATTTTTTTTTTTTTAAGTATGAAGCCACAGGAGCAAAAAGAAGAGGAAAGAAGACAATAAAGAGAGGGAAAAAAAAGTCTTTCCAATTTTAGAAGCTAGAAAAATGATGTACCAACAAACAGAGGGCAGACACCTAAGTACTGGGTGCAGAGAAGGTGCGAGAGCCGGAGAAGCACAGCGACGTGTTGTGCGGGGCTCTGGCTCCAAAGGTCCCAACAGGCCCCACGTCCTCACAGAGGGGCTGTGGTCTGGGACTGAGAGCAGCTGGGCCCTCAGACCCTGTCTCCCACTTTAGCAGCCAGGTAAGCACCCCTCTCCCACCCAGTAGACAACAGGAAGTTTACTTTCGGGAGAGGATTGCAGAGCTGGGCAGAGAGGTAAGACTTACTGGAAAGGGAGGGATCGATTAGAAGAAGTCTGAGGCCAAACACTATTACCGAATTATGCTTTTTACTGTCTCACTCCTTAAAACTGGGGCTCCCTCTTATCTCTGTTCCTCCTACACCTAACACACAGCAAATACCCAATGAATGCTTTTTGAAGAAATGTGGAATGAACAAAGAATGGTTAAAGGAACTGGAGGCGTTTAACCTGGAGAAGAGAAGATCTGGAGAATAACGATCCTAAAATATTTCAGACTGCATCAGGAAGAGAAATGAAGATTTATTTTCTACAAAGGAGAACTAACACCAACAAGTGGAAGCTCCAGGGAAAAGCTTCAGCTCACGAGAAGTAAGAACCTTCTATCTGCAGCAGAGGAGCAGGACAGAGAGCTGAACTGAGAGTCAGAAGACCTGGGTTTGAGTCTTAGTTCCTCCCTGTTTCACCTCTCGGGGCTTAGGGAACCAACTTAACGTAAAACATCTACAGAACAGTATATTTGTGAGGTTTTTTTTAATCTACCTCTCGGGTACACCTAGTGAGATAATGAACGTGAGACAGTACTTTGCAAAGGTAGAAAGTACGACCCAAATATTCCTAGATATCATTCATAACCTAAATCATAAAATTCATTCAAATCTGAAAGGGTAGCCTCAAAATGAGCCACAGCCCTGTTCTCTGAGGTGTTTAAGTGCGACTGAGGTAACTTAAATTAAACTCCATCCATCCTAGAGGTGATGCAAACATTAAAGGGAACTGCTGGGGGCAGACTCCCTGATTCTGACATCCCCGTCCCATCCTGCCACCCGGAGTTGTGGGGCTCCTTTGTCCAAAGCAGAGGCTTGCCTAAGGCATATGCCGCTGCACGGATGAAAAGATACAACTTGAAGCCTTACAAGAAAACTCGTTTTCAGCCTGCTTCTGGTTAGTGTAAAAATACACAGGCAGGAATGGATAGCTAGGCCAACATGGGATTGCCACTTCTGCACACTCTACCTGCCATGCCCAATTCAGTAGCATGAAATCTGCGGAAAGGGGAAGGAGAAATGCAGCTGCCAGCAACACAAGAGGACACAACTCCCTCAATGATCAGTGCACCCCGCAGTCCCGGCACACTTGACACCAGGGACGCCCCCCCACCCCCCCGGCCTCACACCGTGCCCACCAGCCAGGGTCACTTGTCAGAGGGTGAGATCTGGACTCCTCTCTCCTGAGCTTCTGAAAGTCATCCGGAGAATTAGGGAGGCTGGATCCACCCTCATCCTCTCCCCTGGGCTGCCGTAAGCCGTGAGCAACGGAGAGGCCCAGGGGAGGCGCACAGGGAGGCAGGAAAGGTGGGTCACTGCTACCCACCAGGATTTGGGGGAACTCTGGTAAAGACTTAAAACTCTAGCACACAGAGCTGGGTATCCAGGAGGAAATTCGCCAAAATATCACAACACATTATCTTTGGGCAATGAGGGTGGAGGCTTTTTTGTTTAACTATATTTTTGAGTTTTTCTATAATAACAATACCTCACTTGAATAGCCTTAAAATCTGTTTTTAAAAGGTTTTTTAAAAAATTAAGCCGGTTGGCAGCACAGTGGCATTGCTAGCTCTTGACGGGGTAGGAGATGAGGCAGCTCAGTGGGGGTCCTTCAGGCAGGGTCCTTGCCGGCAGTGCTGGGGGAGCAAGCTGTAACCATGTCTTTGGAGGAGCTGCCCTCACACGTATGACCCCGACACAGTGATCAGGTGGCTGGGTGGCTCTGGAGGGGCTGCCCAGGGAGACACAGGTGCTGTCTTCCCTTCCCTGGAGTTATCACACCAAGCTTCTCAGCTTGGAGACCCAGGGTGAACTGGAAGCTGCTGACAAGGTGGGTGAGGAGAGGGAGGAAGACGGCGGCAGGAAGTGGGGAGGCAACAGCCCAGGACAGAGATTGGGAGGCAGCCCTGGGTTTTGGATAGGCCAGAGCCAAGGCCGGTGAGGGGTGGCCGTGTGCTGAGAGCCGGGGTGGGGGACAGACGGCCGGCCACAGGAGGAGATAATAACCTCTCAGATGTGTTCTCCTTGTCGACAGTGAGTAAGCAATTCTCAACACTTTTTTAAAAAAACAAACCTTATCCTTCCAGAAATATATGAGTGTATTTTGAAACCAGGAAAGGTTAAAGAAGGGGAGGGAAGCAGACAGATTTTATGCTCTGGTGACAAATGAGATTGCTATTTGTTGAAAGCTTCTCCCAAAGCAGAGTGAGCTCTGCCTGGCTGGAGGAGAGGACATGCTTATTATCAAAGGAAAAAGGCAGATGGGGAGCAGAAGGCCCAGGTTCACACAATGAATACGTGATAATGGGGAGCTGCCTTCCTGGGCAGGGGCTGCAAATGAGGAAATACATGGGAAAAGAGATGTGAAATGCTCCCAGGAAATAAATGATGCTATGCAAACATGGTGCTATCATTGTGTTTTATCCCCTGGGCCCTTGGAAACTGACAGAAGACTGAAAGATTCAACTTCTAGAATCTAACAGTTTTTTATCCGGTGGGTTTTTTTTGTTGTTGTTTTTGGTACAAAATCCATCCTTTCCCATTCTGGAAATACACATTTTCAACCTCCACATCTTTGGATAACAAATTCTTTAAGCCTGTGACCCACTGATGATGTTAATAAATATCCAGCATGCTGGCAACTGGAGAAGGGGAAGGGGCTCTGAGCAGAACTCACGAGAGCGAATCTGGACGGTGGGAGCTGCCGCCAGGCGGGACAAGCTACTTCATCGCTGTGCGCAGTTACCTCATTCATAAAATAAGGGTAATAATAACATCTTCCTTATAGAGCTGTTCTGAGGGTTGCATGAGAATCCACATAAGGTGCTTAGAACAGTGTCAGCCACAAAGTGGAGCCCTGAAAACTTTAGCTGTTGCTATTCCAAGAACTATGCACAGATAATCACACACTGGCAGTGACTGGTAAGTGATAAACTGGTGCCAGGCCAAATGTGAAGCGAGCCGGGTGGGTGGTCAGCTGGGATGGCTTGCGGAGGCTTCCAGTAGGGGCCCTGACCCAGCTCCAGGCCTGAGGGAGGCAGACTCCCCATCCAACACACCAGTCAGGGTCCAGCCATCATGCCAAAATCACACGCTGAGCAGGGAGGGGCCTCCAGGTGAGGGGTGGTGTGGGTTATAAGGATCTAATCACATTACAAAACAGGATGAAGCAATGTCTGTGGGGAGTGCACGGTGAAGGGCAAAGTACTCTGCAAACCGAAGGCACTGGAATATTTCTTAGCTGCACAGCACCTAATACAGTGTTAGGTCTGAAATAAGCGTTCAATTGACAATTTTATTTTCAGAGAGACCTGCAGTGAAACCGCTCTCAAACCTGACATCCTGGGTGAGAAACACCTCTCTCCGTAAGACAGAGAGTGTGCAGAAAACATCTATTTGAAATGCAGTCATCACAGAGTCATACCAAATCCTCTCCACATCTGCGTCCTAAAATCATAGCGATCGCTCCTCTCACCCAGGCGAAACTCAGAAACAGTAGTGTGGGCATCACAACAGGTCCTTTCCCTTCCTTTTCGCCTCCCCAAACCCCAGCCAGACCCTCAGCCAGAGCCCTGTGACCAGGGACCACCCTGGGGCCCGGCAGAAGCCCCTCCCTCTGGGCACCCGCAGCCCCAGGCCAACACCCAACTTACTTCTTCAGCCACTCCACAATGTCCTCGGCTGTGGACCCATAGTTGTCATACTGGAACAGAAACCGTCCTTTCCTGTGAAACGTGGAGAGACAATGTGGGCTCAGCCGGGGATGCAAACACCATCAAGGAGGGGCGAGCAGCGAAGCAGGGGACTTACTCGAAGTAGCAAATGGTGGGGTAGCCACGGACGTTGAACTCCTCCTTGATGTTTTCAAATTCTGAGGGGTAGATGTTCATCCCGGCCAGCACCTGGGAGCAGAGGGAGAACAGCCCTGTCCATCCTCTGCCCCTCAGACACTTCACATTGTCCATGCGCTTCCTGTCCAGCTGTCCCACCAAAATGATGAGGACGTGATGAACGGGACAAAGCCCCGCAGACGGACGTGCAGCCCAGGGCAGTGGGTGAACAAGGCAAGTGAAGCCAGCTGGGAATGACGGCCGAGAGCTCTGGAAGAGGCATCTGGGCCCAAGTGTTGCCCTCCATACAGGGGTTCCCTTTTACCTGCTGTGCAAGAAGAACCACTCAAGTACAAAAACAAAGTTCTGGGGGTTGAAGGAGAAACCTGGCCTTGCTACCATATTCAAACAGATCGTGGAGAGGGACCACTGCCACCCAAGTACATATGATGCCTTTTCTCTGCCCACATCAACTAAGGTTGCATTCTACTCCCAAGTTATGGAATCACCACTCAGCCACTCCACAATGTCCTCGGACATCTTCCTGGATACCTCGTGGCCTGTCTTCAATCTGTCCACCTGGGCTTCATGCACGACGTCCTCAGACCTCACAGCTCTATGTGGCCAAGGACAGTGTGTGGTTCTCATGACGATCCGCCTGCCTAACTCTCCTCCCTCCAGACCTTGCTAGGTCTCCCCAACTCTCTCTCTTCCTGTTTCTGACCATCATCTCCAAAGTCAGATCATGTTCCACTTTAGCCAGGGGTCCACATAGCCAATACCCCGTGTGGGAAAGGAGAATTTTAGTAGCTGTGTTACTGAAGACAGGGCTAAGTTCTCAGAACAATTCAGAATAGGGTCTCCTACAATTCCTTTCCTGAAGCAAGAACTTTCTTCTCTGGGGCAGGATCAGGCGCCCAGAAAGAGGACTTTGAATCTGTTCTCACAAGAGAATGCAGCGTGGCCAGATCCAGGAAGGGCTGTTCCCCAAAGCAGGGCAGCAGAGAGAAGAGGGCAAAGGAAGTTCAAATAAGCCAGGAGCAGTTACAGAAGCAGTGAGAAGAAACCCAGGAAGCTGGATTTTACTGAGCAATACATAAGGACGCATAGGAAGAGAAAAAGGAAACCGTAGTTTCATCAGACAATGAATTTGATTCAGAAGACAGTTTCCACTTAGGAGTATGTGACCTTGGGCAAGGAACTCACCCTCGCTGAGGTTCCTTGTTTGGAAGATGTGGGTGATGAGACCGTCACAGGACCGTTAAGAGAACTGAATGAGACGATCCATGCCAGAGGTTTCGGCACAAAACTGGGGCTCAATACTCCTCAAGTTCTTTATTTCCTACCACATCCTCCCAGTGATGGAAGCCACCTGTGCCTCTGGCAGCTCCATCCCTGGAGGCATCTAAACATGTCTTTCCAACTGTTTTAAGGGCCTAGCACAGTGCCTGGCACACAGCAGGTGCACAATAAATGCTTGCTAAAGCACTGGTTTGTTTTTGTTTTTTCTTCCAGCCCATTTTGGGATACTGCAAGGAATACAAGAAAAATACGCCTGAAATAGAACTTACATGAAGCCCTGAGACCCTCTAAAAGGCATTCTGTTCATTTTCCCAGACTGATTCAGCAGCCTTTCCCAGGAATAACTGTCTACTTTAAAGTTCTTTTTTTACGTTTAATTGATCTCCCTCGTGTCAGTGCACACCCGCTGCAAGATTAATCTTCCACACCCTCCTCTTTCATTACATCACTTCCCTGCACAAAACCTTTCAAGCTCATGAATACAGGCTAAAGTTGAACTCCACACACAAAGACCATACGGTCCCTACCTCATTTCTGAATTCTTCTTTCTTATAAAACCTTTAATTATACACCTGCTAGGGTCTCGATTTGTTATTCTCCCAAGAAAGAGTCTGAGATTTCTGCACAGGAAGGAAGTTGGACCATGGTAGACGGGAAATATACCGCCATGGCCCGGAGGTGGGATCAGGGTCATGAATGCTGGGTTTGAACTCTAACCCCCCACCTAGTAGACGCATTTTCTTGAATAAGTCACAGGTGCCTCTGTGTCTTAGTTTCCTCATCTGCAGCCACGTCCTGTGGATGTTGCGAAGATTAAATGAAATATGTGCTGTGTTTCCCCGGAAATAAGACCTAGCCGGACCATTAGCTCTAATGTGTCTTTTGGAGCAAAAATTAACGTAAGACCCGGTATTATATTATACCCAGTATTATATTACATTACACCTGGTCTTACATTCTATTAAAATAAGACCGGGTCTTACATTAATTTTTGCTCCAAAAGACAAATTAGAGCTGATGGTCCGGCGATTATCTTATTTTTGGAGAAACACGATGCAAGTATCTACAGCACTCTAAAGACATTAGACCTTTCCATTAATACTAAGAGACTCTGCGATTGTGCTCTCATTTTCAGAACACCCTCTGTGCCCTTACCTGGTGTCTTCTAGTGCCTTCTCCTAGGATGCCCACTCCCCATTATCTCAGCCACCACCGGAGACTCACCCGTCCTTTAAGGGAAATCAAATCCCACCTTCATGGGTGGCCTTTCTAAACCGCCTTTGCTTGGGAAGAACTCTCAATTTTCCCAGTTTCTGTAGCACTACTGTACCACTTTGGGGACGTTCATTAGTTAATGGGATAAATATTTTTTGAACAACTACATACTATTACTTTTTGGAGTTTGTGAAGTTGAATGAGGTAAAACTGGTCTCAGCCTAAAGAGATGTTAAAGCCACAGAACATGACACTGAGCCACATGTGCCCGGGACCATTCACTTGGCACAACACGCTCTTCCTCACGTTCAGCCCATGTTGTGACAGGAATGGTCACGGAAGCGCCACAAGGCCAGAGGCATGTGAGCCAGTGCCCCAAAGAGGGTAAGACTGGCACAGATGTTCCAGGAAGAGAAAATGGAGGCAAGACAAAATAACATTCGACCCCAGAAATGGGGGACATGTTAGTTTAACTGGACTGTGGGACACACAGAAGGGGAGCAGTAAGAGAAGGCTGGGTGAGCTCACCGAGCTCACTTTGCCTAAGAAACCAGGACTTTACTCAAGAGGTGCTAGAGAGCTACTGAGGGTTTCCTAGCTGCATATTCTGAAGCACAGAGATTGGGCTGCAGAGGGAACCGTAGGATAGGATAGGGAGTCAGCAGTGCTTGGCAGCCACCCTGTGTGGGTTACCCAGGGCCTGACTCAGGACGGTGGGCAGGAGGGGACGGAGGCTGAGGGGCAGAGATGTATGATGCTCGGGCAAGTTGGCAGTGGAACCTGGGGTACTCAGGAGAGTCATGAGGAAAAGCTGGCAGTCTACAAGATGGAAAGAGACTGGATTTTATTTTGACATCCTGAATTTGGGACACAGGGAGAAAAATCCACACCAAGTTGTCAAGCAAGCAGTCTGACACGTGGTACTAGAGCTTAGGGACTCAGGCTCTACGGAACGACATTATGTTGAAGCTATGGCGGTAGATAAAATCACTGAGGGACAGACCATAATGAAACAAGGCAAGTTCAGTGCCAGGCCCTGTTGCAATGTGTTAATACGAAAGAAAAGAGGGTGGAAAGCAGCACCTGGGGAGCACCACCATTTCAGTGCGTGGGAGGAAGGGTAATTACAGAGCAGTCGGGTGTCTATCATCCGTATCTGTGAACCGTCTGGAGGGTCTAAGCTGTCTCCCCACTCCAGCCCATTTGCTCGTCACAACACCCCAGTGAGGAAGGCAGGGTGGCCACCATCATCATCATCCCCATTTCACAGATGGGAAAATGCAGGCTCCAAGGCTCGTTGCCCACGATCTCCCAGCCAGTTAGTGAGAGCTAGCACCAGCGTCTGATTTGCACAAATCTGTTACCATGACCAACCCATTTCATGGTGTTTATGCCTAGAGGGCCCATCATGGCCAAGGCTAACGAGAGACTCACTGGGGACGTCTATCTGGCAAGGCTGGGAAGAGAAGGCATGCAGGAGCGGGCTAGTTCTGATGGCTTCTCTGATCAGGGAGCAGCAACAGCTGCTGACGATGATGTCACTTAGCAGGGGCAGATGGGACAAACACCGATGATTCACCAGACGTGAGAGCAAAAAAGAGGCAGATCTGAGTTCGGAAAACGGCCAAGGCTGTGCATCCCTGACCTGGCCTGGCGTCTGTCTTAATGACATCATCAGGCTGGATGCTTCCCAAGACATCTGTAGAAGAGGAAGATTTCTGACCCTTGCCATAGCCAGGGTCAGCCAAACGGGCTTCAAGGTGACATTTCAGTAGTGGGGAGGGAGCGGCTTTTGGTTTCTGGGGACTACCAGCCCATCTGCCCGCCTCCGGTTGCCCCGTTTCTGGGGAGCCGTGGCTGTACCATGTGCCTGGGCCTCCAGGGGCCTCCTGCAGTGCGTGGCTGGTGTCCACAGTGGCCAGGCCCTTCCCCCTTTATGGGGCTGGGAAAAGGTAAGAACTTTTCAAAGGAAAACAAAAGTGCTTTCCTAAGAAACTAAGGGGAAAACAGAACAAACCTCCCCCCCCGGCCCAAATACAGCAGGAAATGGATGAGTTTACACAACACAGAAGCCTAATACCTGGCCAAGGCTGAGCTTGACTGGCCCAGCTCGCCAGGTACATGGACAATCCCACTGACTTTTCTGTAATGTTGTCTAGGGAATTGGGAGACTGACATTTCCTATTTCTTGACCTGGGCCCAGGAGGAGAAGCAGGTTCTGTTTCTTCTAGTTGTTTGTTTGTTTGTTGTTTGGAAGCACGTACCCTTCACACACAAGTAATGTTCAGGGTGACCCTTGCAAAAGAGCCTAGTGTGAGCCCAGGGCCAGGAGGGAAGTCCTTCCCCCCCACAAGCTTCCTTCCCACGTCGTCTCTGTCCTTAATAACTGATTCTCTGATTTCCTTTAAAAAGAGGAACAGCGCTTTTAATGTCAATATAGAGCTTAAACTAAAATGTACCCGTGAATAGTAAGCCACACACTCATTTGTTCATTTATCAGCACGTATTGGGTACCTACTATGAGCTCGGCCCCATGCTCTGTACTGAAAAAACAGACATGATTCCAACAGCCCCTGTGCTCAAGAAGCACACGTTTCAGTGAGAAAATCATAATGAGTATCACCTCGTGAACCAAGTGATCCAAACCAAAAGCAAAGATGGGCAGACCTGACAGTACGTGGCAAGGGTGAGCTCTGCGGGAGCAGCCTGCAGGGATCCTGAGTCTGGCAGGAAGACGTAAACGCAGCACAGGCTGAGAATCTTCTACAAGGTGCACGGGACTGGCACCAAGACCTCGTCTGCTTCAAAGGGGCCGGCCAGGTAACTTGTGATCTGATTAGAGCTGTTTACCCTTCACTGCACAAGTCTGGAAGTTGAGCGGAGCAGTTTTCTAAGTATACTGTGTGGGTGCAGGTAGGGAGAACACCGTGGGTAATTAAGTCTTTTCTCCAGGCAAAATCATCTTAAAATACGGTGGCTACTGAGGCCCCAAAATGTGAAGTGAAACTTCCCCACAGTGATGTTTGTGTTCCCCACGGCTAAACATCTGCAGGCAAGTTGCTAAAAATTCATTAGGGAGAAACAAGCGGGACCTTGGTATCCACCAGAATGAGGTCAAAAGAGAAAGCACTGGTTCTTCGCAACTCAATCTTGCAGCCATCTAGCAGGGCTGTCAGCATGCCCAGGTGCTGCCACTGAAACTTTTTAAATTGACTTTGAACTAATTACCAACTTCATTGGATCCACAAAGATCATGAGGCAGTTTTAAGACTCAGAACTCTCTTAATGGGACTTTGGCCGGCCCTACTGATATAGATGGCTGCCCTGGATGACCTTTCATGAAAGGTATATGGATTTTTCCAGAGGAGCTAGCAGTTCTTTTTCTGTTGCCACCAAAAAACCCAAAAACAACTAAACAAAAAAACCCCAAACCTCTGTGGCTCAGGGTAAGTACAAAAATGGACAGACTTATGACACAGAAGAGACACGCCCGGCAGGGTAGGGGAGACACAGAGGTGACGTGGACCATCAGTGACTGATCCTCAGCCCTGCGTGAGGGCTGATGGCCCGGCCTCCCCACCTCCCTCGCTGACCATCCTGTTGCCCCTACTGTTCTGTAGGCTCCTCTTCCCTCTCATGTCCCCTAAAGGGGGCACCCCCGAGACAACCTCATCTCCTGTCTGCTCTCCCCCGGACCCCCTGCACACTCCCCTTCAGACACTGAAGGCACGCTCAGGGCTCCCACAAGAACCAAGGAACCCTGTCAAGCCCGGGCAGGAACCTGCTTGTGCTTTGGGCCACCACTGGTGTCACTGTGCCCCTTTCCTGGCATTGGGAGCCTGGGACCACTTTGGAGGCCCGCCCCAATAATTCTGGACTCCTGATGGTCTGTCCCTGGGCGGCTGGCCTCCCAGCAACACCACATGTCCTTCTTGCTGTTTTCCTGGCTATTTCATCACTGTCCTATGACAGGCGCCAAACTCTCCAGGTCCCAGCAACTCTACAGAGTTCTCAACATTCCCTGAGGACAGGTCTCTGACCTCCATGCCCGGGTCAGTGGAGTCTGCAGTAGGATAGGTCCTCCTCACGATTTCAAAACCTGCCCTCCCCTCACCCCCACCATCTCCCCAGGGAGGGAAGGGAGAAGACAGGAAGCAGCCAGCCCTGCCCGGCCCATGGTGTCTCACTTACAAAGTGGCCTCGAAGCTGGCTCGCAGCCTTCTGGAAATGTGGCATTATCCTCTTGCACATGCTGCACCCTAGTCACAGGCAGGAAAAAAACCAAACTCGGTTACAGGGGGTGCTGGGCCCTGTGCTCTCCCCTCCCTCCCCTCGGGCCGACCTCAACCAACAAACATTTACCCAGCTTCCAGGAGCGCAGGATGGAACCAGACTCCAGGAACACATAAGGAACTGGAGGCAGAGTGCCTGGGCCCCAAAGACCTGACAGTCTCGATGGCATGAAACAGGACGTGGCCCAGGAGTCACTTAATAAACCTGGGACCAACTGAGCACATGTGACACAGCTGGAGAAGGGCGAAGCACTGAGTAATTCTGAGCGGACAATGAGTCCCACAGGAATGAAGGGAACAGCAGGTGCCGGGAGACTACCCCCTTTCTGCACAGCTAAAAGCCTCCCCGCACAGCCCAGCCAGGGGCTGCAAATGAACCTGAATCAGATTAGGAAGAAACATGTACAACCACAGCTACACTGACTGGGGATTTTCACGCCTCTTTTCCTTCATTAACAAGGATAATTACACAACGACTGGAGGTGGCTCCAGCCCCATGGGAAGAGTGCCAGGCCAGGATCAGAACACGGGAGTTCTCCTCCTCCCCATGCTTGCTGGACGGCCCTGGACAGGTCACCTCCTCTCTCTGGGCTACTGCTCCTGGCAAGTAGCAGTCTGATGGGGGTCAGATTAGACAGTTCTGACATCGGAGGATTCTGTGATGTCTTTGGTCCACCCTCTCTGGGGTTCTGTGGTCCACTCACCGCTCACACTCCTCTCCTGGGGTGGTGAGGCCTCCCCACGGCTTCCAAGACTCAGGGTCAAGACAGCCAGGCCTCAAACACCTACTACTACATCAGTGACCTTAATTTAAACCCATCGCTTTCCTTCAACCAAAACAGGCCACCTATCAGCCTAGATCCTGAAGGACACAGCACCAGTTTCCTCAGATGCAAGGAATTCCGACATTCCAGGCTGTTCCTCTTTCTGACAGCCACTCTGCTGCAAAACAGGCTTTGAGATGCAGCTGAAGGCCGCGGACACGAAAGCTGCCTGGAACCCCATGTCAGGCTGGCTCTCATCTCAGCACGGCACAGTGGGGACAGGGCCACGCAGAGGCAGGCTGAGAAGCTCTCATCCATGTTTAGCTAATGCTCTGGCAGACAGTGGGCAGAGTAATACAGTTCAAAGAGGTGCTCACCCATCGGGCCAGATTTAGACACTGGAGAACTGTAAGCAGGTCAGACTCCCCCGGGACCACCTGAACCTCCCAGCACCAAACCTACCGGACAAGATGCGATGCGGGATATTTTGACAGGAAGCTCTCAAAATGCCCATGGCCCCCCACCGCCCCGCCCCGTAGTCGTGCCTGGCAGACACACACACACCAGCATATTATGCCTGCGCTTCAGTTCCTGCCGTTCATTCAGGCTGAGCCTCATAGAGACTCAGGAGAGCAGGCACAGCTGTGAGGTCTGCTCGCAACGCGCCCCCATGGTTTCTGCCCTCAGAAGACAAGACGCGCCTCTCCCTAGTAACTCGCACCACACAGGGTCCCCACAAGAGTCATGAAGAAAGGAATCTGACACTTGTCCAGGGACTTTGTTCCCACTGTGAGGATTCAGAAGGGAGAATGCAAACAGGGACAATAATGCCACCTCCACTGGACACCTGTGCTCTCCCAGGTGGATGCCAGCAGGAGGGACAGACAACAGGAGGCTGCGTGGCAGAGGGAGGAGCTTGCTCTGGGGAGAATGAGTCCCAGGTCAGCATCTTCCCTTGACCACGCGCTGCCTGCGTGACCCTGGGCTACTGATAGACGTGGTCTGAGCCTCAGCTTCCCCACCTGTGAAGTGGAGCCAGCACCTGCCCTATACGCTGAGGGACAGAGCCAACACCTGGGGGGGCGGGCAGAGCCAGGCATCCAGCAGGGGAGGCTCAGGCTACACAGGCCTGAGGGTTTGCCTCCCGGCCCCCTGGGGGAAACACTTCCATAGGGAGGAGAGGATGTCACTCCACTCCCCAGGAGGGAAAATGAGGGGCACACTTGCAGCCCGTCACTCCCTTTTAACTCAGTGACTTGATGCGATGGCGCGAGTCTGAAACCCGCTGGACCACAGTCATCAGTCAGGAGCTTAATTTATTATCTGTTCCTACACGTGTGGCCTCTCTCTTCCAGCTCTGTCTGTGGCCGGCAGCAACAGTACCCCCCATGCCCCCCAAACAAGTAGTGCGTCAGCCAGCTATCCCCCCGGGGGGAGGCCAGCTGTACTGGGGAGAGAAGTTCTTGCGGGGGCAGGTGACAGAAGAGTAACAGGAAGCTACAGGCCAAGCCAGTTTCCAGTTGAACTTTACCAACAATACAGCTGGTACTGAGAGTCCTACCTCAGTTTATCTTTCAACTGATTCAACTGGGAGGCAGGGGAAGAGATAAGACTAATCATCCCTCTCAGACCCCAAGGTTAGAGCAATCAGCCCATTCCTGTCTCATTAATTCAGTCAACAAACATTTACTGAATAAACAGTAGGTCCTGGGGACCCAGATTCCTTATCACAACTGAAGGCTCCCACTGCTTTTGGGTTCCTTCACCCCCAATATTATCAAAGGATCAGAGCCCTAGGAAACTTCCCAGCTTGGGAATTACTGTGTGTTCCAGGAATAAGTTGAATTATGAGGCCACGAAGGCTTGAGTGGATGAGTGTAATAAAAACCCAGCTTTGTTTCATTAAAAACAACAAAAGAATCCTGGGGTTACCTGGGGACCCAGGAGGCCATCCAATCCGACCCCTCCACTCCGAGTTTGAACTTCACAGCTCTGAGTTTTCTCCCTGTCTCCCCGACTACTAATTGCCCTGGGCCACCTACAAGAAATCTAACTTTTCCTACCCAGCTTTCTATCATGTAAAGATTATCACTGCCCTTACGTCTCTGCGCCCGACTGAGATGGGCACCGCCAGACAGCCTGGCGAGTGGGAGTGGGAGGGGGACATGGCCACACTCAGGTGCAAACTGCCACTGAAGCACTGTTTGCATATAACTAGGGTCATTATACTGAAACCTGCACGCTTATGACACGTACTGTATACTGCCGTACATTGTTTTAGTCTCATTTAACCGACGTGTTGAGTCCTGAAGGGTTTTGAGATAAACCAAAGGAGGCCCATCCTCATCCTGTGTAGGCAGACAATTCATGAAGCGTTCGTGGTCAGACAGTTAGAAAGGTCCCCCCAAGGAGTAACAAAAAGGGGTGAAACCAACCAGTGAACATCAATAGAGAAAATGACCCAGGGTTAAAGTGCAGAGCCAGATCTCACAGGAAGGGGGACGCCAGGGCCTCTGTCCACAGGCAGGCACCCCCTTGGGGCCCGGGAGTTGTCTGGGGGGAGGTCAGGTTGGGCTCAGCCAGCGATCAACCTGGGCTGGGAGAGGCTGCTGTCATGGCAAACAAGCCACAGGTCCAAGTCAGGCAGAGCCCCCCAGAGGGGCATCCAGCAGGGAAGGCATGGTCGGCAGGGTGGGGCTGGGGGGGGTCTTTGCTCACAGAACCTCTCAGGAAGGGGGACTGGAGGTGGGCTTGTTTGCAAGAGTAAACAAAACCCCAGTACCACCGTCTGAGCCCCATCTGAGCTACGGACACGCAGGGGCACACCCACCTCCCACCACACACAAGCCCCTCTCTTTCCAATCTTTTAGGGACCACGTCCTTCACAGAACCACAGCTCTAAGGGCCTCACAGAGGCTCTAATCCAGGGTTTTTCAATCTGTGGGTTGGGAACCATTAGATTACAGGGGTGGTCCACATGGAATATTTGAGGCTTTGTAGGACATACTGTCAACTCCTCAGCTCCGCTGTCGTAGCTTGAAAGCAGCCACACACAATGTGTAAATGAATGGATGTGGCTATGTTCCAACAAAAATTAATTTATAAGCAAAGGCAGCCAACCCATGGGCCATAGTTTGCTGACCCTTTATTAGAGGGTAATGAAGTAGTAGGAAAAACCAATGACATCTTTTAAATAAAACAGAACAGAAAAGGCAATATCAGTGTGCACTACATCTGGTACAGTGGGTAGTAAGTAGTAAAAGGAAGTATGGTTTTGTGAAACTTTTGTTTCAGCTTATTTATATATAATTACATATATATAATTTACATTGCACTGGGTGGCAATGTAAAATTTTTAATCCTGTGAATGCAATACAAAGGTTTGAAGGCCCCTGCTCCGATCCAACCCCTTCTCTTACACAAATGGAAATGGAGATGCAGAGAGGTGAAGGACTTATCCAAGTTCACCCCGCTTACTACTTACTACCCACTGTACCAGATGTCTGGTCTGATTGTTTACTCTTGAAAGTCCACCTCCAGTCCCCCTCCTGAGAAGTTGTGGGGGTTGTGGGGTGGTGGCACACCTGGAATTAGAACCCAGTGATCCTTTGCTATTCCCATGGCCTCCCGCCTCATATAGAGACTGAACCCAAATACCGGGACTCTTTCTCCCTGGTCCTGATCCCGCCACCCCCTCAGGTGGTGCCAGCAGTGGCGTGCAGGAGCCAGAGCTGGAAGAGCGGCTGCCCCAGAGGCCGGCCAGGCTCTGGAGGGTGAGCAGCACCCTGGACAGCGCACCGAGACCAAGCCATACAGATGGCAGGAAAGGGGCTTCAGGCACCCAGGAGGCACAGGGGCAGAGGAAGGCAGAGGTACCTGAGAGGAGACCATTTTGTTGCTGGGTGGGACCTCAGGGTGGAGAGGGCAGAGGAATGCTGATTCTACTGAGAAACACTGATGTGGAAGCGGGAGGGGGAAAAGCCAGATGAAAAGCCAAGATGAAGGGAAAGAGGCACAGGTGGTGAAATGGGCGAGCGACAAGATTCAAAGTCCTACGTGACAGACCTGGGGATCGCTCCCAGTCTCTCCACCCCACAGCCCCCGGCTGCCCGGCCAACAGTCTGAACTATGTCTGGCCCGAAGGAGAAACGTCACTCACAGGGGGCATAAAACATCATCAGGAGTGGCTTCTCTTCCTTCTTCAGGAGCCGTCTGAAGTCCTGAGGCACAAACAGAAAACACCACAGGTCACATACAACACAGTGACAGAGGGGCCACCTCCCCAGGGACCCACAGTGGTGCGAGGAGTGGATTGAGCACTTCAGACATCCCACTGTCTGACTTGGAGATTGGGAGTCACGGCACAGAGTCATGGCATGTCAGGAGCTGAAAGAAGCCCAGAGAAGATCTAGTCTAGACCACCCTTGCATATTACAGATGGGAAAACGGAGGCCCTGTGGGGAATTTCCAAGGCCATGTGGTGGGCTTTCGGATCCACCCGAACAATTATAAGTCTGCAAAGAGCTTTCTGTGTCCCATGAGGTTGTCAACCAGGCCACCCCTCTTTGTGAGGTCTGCGGAGCGGTTGTATTGTGGTGGGTGGTTGTTTTCAGGTAGGCCCACCTTGGCCAGATGGGGATCTGCTCGTCACAGGAACACAGGGTTAACCCATGCCTGTTAATGTCTTTGCCCCGGCCCCAGGACCCTCCGCCACCACCTATGTCCCTGGAAGCCCACCGTATACAGGAACACAGGATACGAGGCATGCCCTCCACCCCCAGGAGGTTACAAACTAAACTGATCATTTGTATGTGTAAAACCTTTAGAGCGTGCCTGGCACATTATTAGGCAATATGTAATTATTGGCTAAATAAATGCAATAAATGTAAAAAGGCAAAGGTCACAACAGTGCTAATGGAGACACTTCAGTGTAAAGCAGGACCGGACCCCTTTTTTCCAGGGAGAGTCAAGGATGTTAAGGAAAAAGGAAATCTATCACGGACTGCAGAGAAGCACCACGACAGAGCATGTTTTGATTAAAATGAGCTCCTCTAACCAGTTTCCATAAAAGAAAATTAGATGTTTTTCTCTTCCGAGTAATAAGGAAAATAAGAGGAAATTTCAAAATGCAGCTTTCTGGCAGCAACAAGACATTAGGTAAATAGATGATGGTACATCCCGCACAATGGAATACTACTGCATCATTAAAAACGATGAAGAGGAATATTTAATGTCACAATAAGATGTGCATGTTACATTAAGCGGGGGTGAGAAAGCAAGTTACAAAACAGCATATAGCGTGTAATGACAGTTTCGTTAATATTTATGTATGCATTATGTTGAAAGCCTGAAAGGCTACAGAAAATACCAGCAGTGGGTATCTCTCAATGGGAAGGAATGGGTTGATTTTTTCTTTCTTTTATGCTTAAGCTATATTTTCTAAATTTTCAACGATGACTCTGTATTACTTATAATTTTCCAGCTAGATAAAGATTACAAATATTTTGTGGGAATTGAAAACATTTTATAATAAATTCTGAAAGTGTTTACTCTTATTTACATAACTAGAGGGATAAGGCATTCATTTTAAGACAGAATTAGTAACCACAGTCTCTGACCCTGACTAGGGGTGGAGGATGCAAACACTTTGAAAATGATCTTTCTGGAATCTCTGGAGACTAAAAACCTGGTAAAAGATCTGAGAAGAAAAAGCTTTTCTGAGACTGTAGCAATTGTTGCAATTTGGTTTCATACCCTGAGTAGTAACAAATATTACATTACATTCAAAGATAATTAGTCACTTTCAATAAGGGTGGAATTCTACACTTACAAACATGAATTGCGTTTTAGAACTTTTAGTTATTTTATGTGGGGATTCTATTAGCGAAAAAGCAGCTAACTGTACCTATACTTATACATGAGAGAAAATAGCAGAAAGTATAACAAGAGGATTGCCTACAGGTGTGAAAAATATTTTTGCTTAATATTTCTAGTCACAGACGAGCGATCTTAAAGTTTGAGGGCATGGGTATCTTGGCTGAGGGAGGTGGCAGGCTATCACTGTCCAGAGAGGCTAAAAACACACATCATCACAAAATCTACACAGGAGCAACCATCTATTTAGGCTCTCTTTGCACCGCTATAGGCACAGGTGCCACCACCTCCTGACACTGGCCCCCAACATACTTTTTAAAAAGGCTTTATCTTCCAGCTGATGACACTGGCACTCTCTATTCCAGAGACACGTTGATGCCCAGCTCCTTCATCCGAGTCACCCCAGACCCACTTGACTAGCTCACAATGATCACACGTGACCCCTCCTCCAGAAAGTATAAATGGCACCATTTTCTTTTGGGGTAACAAGCACTAAGAGTCAATAATTTTCAATGAAAGGAGAGGGGAGGCAGAGGAAGATAAAAGGTACATTTTATGTTATCAAGGTAAGAACATTCTCCCTCCATCTACAAAAAAGCACTGCTGGCCTCACAGACCATTTGAAATGTAACAAAGAAGTTCCTGCCCATCCCATTGTGAAGGCAGGGCCAAGCAGATAAAGCACACACGTCTGCCCGGTGCAAACACAAGGACACACGGATGAAGATGCATTCAGGTGAGGTGGGCAGGCTTCCACAGGAGGGTCAGGGTCACATAGAGACGATAATCTGAACCACCCTTCCACTTCTCCCCAGCCCCCGCATCCTGGCCAAATCCAAAAACTGAAGCTTAAGAGGGCAAATGATTTATTCAAAATCACACAATACTCAGAACTGTAGAGACTTGACCCAAGTCTCTGGAAATCTAACTCAAACCTCTCAGATCATTCCTAAAAAAAAAAAAGAAAGGCAAAAAAAACCCACAGCCAGTCCTAGCAACAACCAGTGTGTGTAATAAGGAGAGGACATTTAAATTGATATTCCTTCAAGGAAACCCTAAACACATTAAAATACATTAAATAAGGTGGTGAAGAATGGAGGACGCTCTCAGGCAGCCAGCCTGTGATCTGTTGGTTCCAGCCTGGAGCTGGGAAGGCTCAGATACGAGGGCCCTGGCCCAGCACCGTGGAGGAAAGCACAGGTGGTCAGGGCCACCTCTGTCTCTCGGCTGCTTGGCCGTCTCTCCTCAGGAGAGCCCAGCTCCGGGGACACTCCCAGTGTCCATCAGCATTGATGAGGATTAATTACCTTTTCACTGTCAATGTGGACAACATCTTTGGCTCCAGGATCTTCCTCCCACAGTGGGGGCCCTTTGGGATCCTTCAGAAAGGCCAGTATGGACTGAGGAAAAGAAGAGAGAGGGAAAACTCGTTTTAGCCAGGAAGAGAGAGGTAGGGGATTCGGGAACCTGCCCGTTCTCCTGCCTGGAATGGGACTGCAGGCGGCATACAGGCAAATGCTTGGGGGTGTACCATTCCATCGCCCACGTCATCACTGCTAAGGGCCCGAAAAATGTACTCTCACCACCCCCACCATGATTTTTCAGCCATATGACATGTTACTGGTCAGCTGATCCATACCTATGCTTCTCCAAGGACCAGAAAAGAGGCAATTTGAGACAATTAATTGGCTTATTCAAACCAGAGACATATTCATGATTCTACTAAATCTCATCTCCTCCAGGCAGCCTCTCTGAACAATTTGAATAAAGGCCTCCAGTTGTGTCCAAAGGAGACATTTTCACATTCACGCAGCCACTAAAACTGTCAACCACATAAGCAGGTGATCACACCTACTTGTAACCCGCTTGGAATTTTGTGATCCAAATTGGCTTGGGAATGTGTTAAATCCTGATCCCCCTCTGTGGGAAGTGCCAGGACAGGGGGCGCATCTCTGGGGACGCCTGGTTGCTGTACTTCTTGAAGACCACTCCCCCACCGCCCTGCTTCTAACGGTCCAGGAGGTCCAGGATGAAAATCTGACAAAGACCTTCAGGGTAAAGGGTTTAATTGGCCTTTGTCACGTGGACAACTGACCCAAGTCACTGCTCCCTTTGAGCAAGACACACACGGGGTGGGGAACAGGGGGCATGTCACTCCCCTCCCCTCCCCTCCCCACCTGCTGTACTTCTCTGGTCCACGACAGACTAGACATTCCCTTTCCTCTCAGTCACTTTGGGAAACGGTGCTCAACGTCGATAAGAACCAGAAATGGGTACCAGAAACCAGCCAAGCCTTCATCCTTTCACTCTTGAGGGGAAGTGCTGACCTCCACCTCAACAAATGGGGCCCTCAGTGTCCCTCAATTTGAGGCAAGATTCTGCCACTTCTGTCCACTTTGATCAACCTCCATTGAGCAGACTGGTGGGTCCTGTGTAAGGTGGGGGAGGGCGGGAGGTCTGGAGTGAGCAAGGGGAAGACCCTCATGGTGAGGCTGCACAGTCAGCCCACCCGCTGTCACGCACAGAGGACCCAGTGAGGCTTGTTATTTCTGGAAACTCCTATTTGGAAAGAGCTACTGTGGGAGAATGGGGGACAGCCAAAACGTCATCAGATTTCATTTAGGTAATGATCCCTGTCCATCCAAACAGAATTATGAAACACCTCCTGGCAAGAGAAGAGGGGCTGTTTCCACCACGGCAAAGGCAGATCCACCTTTTCTCAGTCCCTTGTCAAAGCTTCACCATGACAGTACAAGCCAAAAGGGAACTGGCAGGGCCTTACCAAACCCCGTGCTTGCCCACAGCTGCAGAGGCACCAGTCCACCTGGGCTACATGAGAAAGATGCTCGTGGGTGCCCACCTTCATGCTGTTCCAGAAATACCTGGCACAGGGCTTCTCTAGGGTGCACAGTGGACTTCAGGGGCCTATGAAACCCCAGATTTCCATGAAACTTTAATGTATGCACTCACACTCTTTCTAGGAAGGTCCGTGGCTTTCAGGGGACTCAGTGGGATGAAGAACCCAAAACAGTAGGAACTACTGCTCTGGGGAGCTCCTGTCCCACACCAGCACAAGCTGAGTTAAAGGGTTAGCACAGCCTCCCCATTTTCCCCACCCCCACCTCAGCTCCAAGAAAAAAAGAGATGTGGATGGAAATGGAAAGAAATCGCCTCTTTTCATGTAACAATTGAAACATTCATACTAGGACTCTTCTGATTTTCGGATGTTCTTCTTTAATTGACATTGAATAATCCCATTCATAGGTTCTCTCCAAGTTGGTCTCACTGACAAGATCTTGGGAGGAAACGTCTGCAGGGAGCAGCACCTGGGACTCCACACTCAGCTGTCCTGTTCTGGGAGCTCTGAATCCCAGAAATACGATGGCCCAGCTCCCCGTCCCTTGGTCTTTAGGAAGACTTCACGGCTGGGAAACCACACTCACAGCCACAGGGCCTTGAAGAAGGGCATCAGGGGGCCACCTGCATTTTGGCTTCCGGGCACCTCTGGTCCTCATCACTTATACATGAAGGACTGGGCTGGACAGACTGCTGACGAGCAGAAGGCTGCTTACACAGGAGTTCCCTCCTGAATTTCCTGCTCTTTACCCTCACTTTTCTGGCCTTTGGGCCTCTTTAGGGGCCACAGCATAGCCCAGGACCCTGCTGAATGGTACTGGATGACAGCAGCAATAGCCAGAGCACGATCCTGAGACTGTGTGCTCCCTCTACCAGGGTGTCCTCCATCTCTCTGGAGATAAGATGCCCAGGAGAAACCCTGAAAGGAAAACTAATCGATGACCAAGGAGGGCCTTTGTCTCGGCTACTCCTGCCGAAAAGCAGAAGCTGTCAGGAAGTCATGAGGACGCTATGCCGATCCCCCTGCCCTGGAGAACTCCAAGGACTCTACCCCAGTCCCTGATGGCCCTGTCGGCTTTGGAGACCCTGGGACAACGATATACCTTGTCTCCGAAAGAGACTCTGACCCTCTACAATGCTCAGTCCACCTCTCTAGCTTATTGACACAAAAGTCACAGAAGGATGAGATCCCACGCACCTCATCTTTGCACGGAGGTGGACAACGGCCAGGACTCAGCCTCCCACACCCAGGCAAGCTCAGCCCCCTTGCGCCTCTCCTGCTACTACAGTTCTGAGCAGCTGCTATCCCCAGCTCCACCATTCTAGGACAGACTCCTCGCAGAGCCAGCTACACACACATTGAAGACAACCTCCAAAAACAAAATCAAAGGCCCCGCTTCCTCCTTCCGTCACTGCACAGGCACCTGCCCCACCCCACCCCACCCAGCTAAATCTTATTCCTGGGGAGCACATGTTCTCTCCAAGGACTTCAGTTGAGGTCTTCACACAGAATAAGAGGAGTTAAGCAACTCTAGTGGACAGAATTTTCTCTAAGTGTCTAAGTGGGTGTTAACGATGATTAGTAATCAGGCTGAGTCTGTATCAGGTAAAAGATGCAGCAACTGAAAAAAGAGCACATTAGTGGATAAACACGAGATGACCAGGGAGGTTGCGGGGGCTTGGGGGGGTGCGGCAAACGAGCAGGGCACTGACAGCTGCACAGACAGATGGACAGACAGTAAGGAATGGAAGGAGATACAGATGGAGAGAGAAAGACAGAAAGAAGCACAGGGTGTAGTCTGAGAAGCAGGAAAATCAGAGCGAGCCCAGCAGATGTTGGAAACAAAAGAAATACGTGGCCCCAGCCAGGGCAAGGGAATCCTGCCTGGACCAGAAGCAAAAGAGGGCTGGTTTCAGGAAGGGGATGTGTATGGTGATGGAGCAGAATCCAGGGACAGGAGAAGGGCTCAGGGTAGGGCTGTGATAACAGGACAGCACTGACAGGTCACAGGATCTCCATACTTATTAACATGTTCACCGAGGCTTTTCCATAGATTTCTAAATTGGATTTATAGGAGGGAATGTCTCGGTGACATCGGCATCTCATTTGGAACAAGATGCATCAGACACAGGTGACAACCTGCCTGTGTCCATGTGCTGTGCTAGCCTGGGCACAGAAGCCCCTTCCTGCCTAGGGCAGCCACTTCTAGGCACTGCTGCAAAGACGAGGAGGGCCTGAAGGTACAGCAGAGGGAGCCCCACGCCTAGGCCTTTGGAGGGGAGAGGCGTGACGTCACATGCCTCCCTGGACAGCTGCTGATAGATTCACACACTAAGAAGGCTGGCTGTCCCGCTGTGTTAACAGTTACAAACTTTTCCTGATATTCTGCTGACATATGCTCTGGAGATAAGAATCCCTCAGGTCATTTGGAAGAGCTATTTGTGCTCTCTGCCCTTCCTTCTCTCAGAGAGAAGCTGCCAGACTTTTGGCATCCATTCAGACTCCAGCTCTGCTGAGAATGAGGGAGGTAAATTTACCTTAAATGTCACAGCTCGGTTATATTCAGTATGAAATGCACCATCCCTGTCAAATGAGGAGAAAAAGGTGTTAACTTTAGGAATGGTTGTGAAGATACATACCTTTGGTTTCCTGCAGCATCTTAATAAGATTCAGCTATTAAACACATTTCAAGATTTTTTTTAAAGGAATAATTGTAAACACAGGGGGAAAAAATCATTCTGAAATTGATTTAACTAAAAATTGCTTTTCACTGAGAATACCAATGAAAGCTTTCAGCACTTACTTGGAAATTGAAAATGACCACGTGTACTTACTGGTAATGGAATAATTCGACCTTTTTGTCCTTTGGGCTCAGGTCAACTTTCATCTTCTTGCACAATTTTCTACTCTCTGCATCACTAAAAGACACAAATGTCGGGGACCATTTGTTACCTGAGTCCTCACAAAGGAGTTGGCAGAATAAAATCTGCTGACAGACTGAGAATAAGCCAGGTAACTTGGAATCTCAGTAGCGAGTGAGGACCTCACTGTCGATGGTCCTCAGAACTGGAAGGAGAGTAAGCAATAGGATACGGGCGGATCGAGCAAGACAGGGCAAGCAGACGGGGAGGCTGTGTCACTGTCACTGCATGTGAGGGGCAACACAGAGTGGTCTGGACAAAGCAAGTGCTCCAGAAGCTTAGAGAGTGGATAGCCCATTCTAAGAAAAACAACAAACTCAGTGGAGATCGGTGGTTCCCATCCCTGGCTGCTCGTGAGAATCACCTGGGAAAGTTTAAAAAATACTGATTCCTTGGTCCTCCCTAGATCATTACTTCAGAATCTCTGCCTGGGGCCTAAGAAGTTTTGGTTTTTCAAGTCCTAATGTGCGCCATATGCCACCTGCTATACACCATTGGACCAACATAAGAGGAAAATGTTCTACAATGGGGAAAGAGTTGTGAAATCTGACCAGGTACCGACAAAATCCAAAAGGAGAAAGGATAAGCTTCAGTGACCTGTTAGCATCTGCAATATCACGCTCTCGCAATTCTAATAAAAAAATTTGTCGGGTGCCATTCACCGTTTACAAAGTGCTCACGCATGATCTCATCTAATCCTGGTTTCCTTCCTGTTAGACCAGTGGATCTCAAAATACGGCCCCTGGACCAGCAGTATCAGCAGCGCCAGGAACCTGTCCGAAAAGCAAACTCTCAGCCCCATCCCAGACCCATTGAATGAAAACTCTGTGGGTACTCGAGCAACTGTGTTTTAAGGAAACTTCCCGGTGATTCTGACATGTGCCAACATCCTGCACTGGCCAATCTCAAGGTCTGGCTTCCCCTGGGTCCTACACCAGCCCCCTCAGAAACCTTACCTGATCTCAGAGACTCCCCAAAACCTCACTCAGCCAAGGGTGCCCAACCGCCAGCCAAAGGCAGCCAGCCAGCCACCCAGCTATGTGGGGCCCTGCTCTTTGCTTCAGGGCCCATTCCCCAGATCTGAGTAGACTCAGTGAGGATATGTTGCCCCCCCCAACCCCGAACCCCAGCTGCTCTCTGCTGACTACACCACATGAGAAACTTCATTCGGCCAGGTATGACAGCCACCTCAGGGAAGTCCCTTCACCTCCCACCTGTTTACATACCTCACCACCTTCCACAGCCATCAGCTTCACACAGCTGTGCACCAGCCCCAGAACAGATGGACTAATTAAACCATTCAGCTCAATTCTAAAAGCAACGCTCATCAGTGCACAAGCAAAACTGTGGGACCTCATTTTAAGTGTAAATTCACAATTTGCAATTCAAGAAGCATGGCTTCCAAGAGGGGTGTGTGTGGGTCAGAGGGGGGAGTGCCAGGCACTGTCAGGGCCACCCCCAAGCCCCACCTCCCCCCAGGCCAGGGGCTTTCCCTCCCTATTTAGTCCTCCCTGTGGTAGCCATCACTGTGGCCACTCAGCTGCCAGCCTCGGGCGTGGCACCGTGGGACCTCAAGAAATGCGTGATGAATTCAGAAAGGGAAGACTAATGACACTGCAATGGTTGCTCCCCCATGGTGGAGAGAGCATTTTAAGGGAGGGAGTCCAGAGAGAAGGGGTAAGCTGGGGCTGGGAAGGAGATCCAGAGGGCCGAGAGGATACAGCAGAAGGCCCCCGTAAGGGCAGCCCACTGCATCCTCGCTGGACACTCTTACCCTAAAGCCCTCCCTGTGGAGATGCCGTACGCGCCTCCACCGACAATGGCTATTACAGGTTGGGTCTGCCCCCATCGCGCTGGCCTGTGGTGAAGCCACGTAGATGGGCAGCGGGTTTGCTTGGGAACAACTGTGTCTGAGGTGCCCTTTCCCTGCCTGAGTTAATTCCCCAGAAGAGAGGGCTCAACTCAGGATGTTTACAACCGTTCACTCGGCACTTTCCTCGTCCAGCTTTGTTCTACCGCACTCATTGCTGTGACCACCTACCATCCACCCAACTGCAACAGCAAAGAGTGCCTGGGGCAGGAACCCAGTCACCACGGCCCCCCTTAGTGCCTCCCTGAGATTGAGCTGGGGTGCCTGAAGGGCCCGCTCACGCTGAGGCACCTGTGCTGGCCGCTCAGCTCTGCAAGGCAGCCACTGGAGGGAGAAGTGCCACCCCACAATGGCTCTCTCTTCCATCAAGCCTGGCGAGTGGCCTCTTCCTGTGACTTTCCCAAAACAGAGAGGAGTGACAGGGCTCAGATTCATTCCGACCCCAACCCCTGCCTGCTCTGCCAGAACCCACTCTCTGCAAAAGTCTCACTGCAGCCTTAGGTGTCCTGTGAGCCTAGACCAGGCTTCGGAGCAACGCTCCAAACCACCAACCATGGCTGAGTGGAGCTGGGAGGCCACAGCAGTTCTCCCGCCTACATCTCTGGCCCTGACTCCAGCTAAGCCAATTGCAGCTGCCTCTGCCACAGGATTCCTTGCTGCAGACTCCATGCAACCGTCTTCCCTCCTTATGTTATACAGGATTGTCAGTGGAGAGATGGCTTCCTGTCCCCTCTGAGCGCGTCTGCCTCCCACCGCCAGCACTCCCTTCCCTGAGGTCTGTCTCCACAGCACATCTCCACATCTGACCGTGTCCCCTGACTGTCACCTCCACCGGAAATGTCTGCTCCATGAAGGCAAGGCCTTTGTTTCCTTCATCGCTGTGTCTCCAGGGTTACAACGCAGCTGGCACGTGGCAGGCACTCTGTAACTCACCTGAAGAAACGAGTGAACGACTGATGCTGTCTTGTCAGTTGGGAGGAGGCTCTGCACTTCTGGGTTTCTGGGCCCTGTCTGCTGAGCTCCAGGAAACCAACCACCAGGTGACACTTCCTGACAGTACTCTCTGAGATCAGCTCCCCTCCCTCCTATGAGTCTGTCTCTCAGGGTGTGTGTATGTGTATCTGCACTAATTGTGCAATACAAACAATAAAAGTCTTAAGAGTTCAAGAAGGAGAGAGAAATTATCCAGTTCGGGAACTTAAAAGGATCTGGGGTGAGAGATTAAGCGTAATTAATTGATCTACTGGCTACCTCCTTATCTCCTTCCCTTCCCTAGCCAGTGACTGAGGCTCTTGGGGGGCAGGGGGACACAGGCAGTGAGCCGGGAGAGGAGAGGCTTTGCTGGAATGGAGAGGGAGGGAGAAAACCACCCATGGATCACGGAGTGGACTCCATGCAAAAGGCCTCACCTGCCACTCTAGCTGCTGGGGATGCTGCAGGCCCGCCTCCCTCTGTCTGCTTACTCACCTATGACATGCTACATCCTATCCCATCCCACACCCTTTGGCTCTCCTCTACAGAGAACGTGGAGGAAAAGGATTACAGAGGCCTGTACACACTTCCCTTCCCACCCTGGGCCCAGAGAGACACATGCACGTAGGTGCTTTCATTTTCATTTGTTGTGGGGTGGCTGGCTGCAGTGCCGAGTGGCTATCGCAGGTGCACTGTGCTGTGTTTACTAGATCATGTGCAGTAACAATCATTCGGGATACTAGCAACTTCCACTTGTGGCAGTCAGATCCAGGGATGAAAGCAGCGGGAGAAGCAGGAAGAAAGAGAAGAAACAGGGTGCTGAAGGCTCAGGAAGTTGCAGCCTAAGTACCAAACCTTCCCTGGAGGAAGACGCCACTGCCAGCTAGACTGACTGATGGCTTCTAGATTTGGCTTTGCCATTAGCTAGCCTGTGACCTCTGGCGAGGCCCTTGGTTTCCTGAGCTGCAAAATGCAGGAGTTGTCCACGTGAGCTGAACGGAGCTTTCAATTCCTCTACAGGGTCAAGTATTACTAAAGCACCAAAGCAGGCTGTCTATAGCCTGACAGATAAACCAAGAGCCAGACACCAGGACCGAAGGTTGTGAGGGCATTTTAAGATAGGGAGTTCAGAAAAAAGGGATAAGCTGGGGGTGGGAAGGAGATCGAGAGGGCTGAGAGCATACAGCGAAGGCCCCAAGACCCAAAAAGACCTCAACCTCTGTCCTCTCTCTCTTAGCCCCCAGACCAGATCCTCACTCAGCCACTCGGTCTCCTTATGTCCCCACAGAGCACAGGCAGCCTCCTCAGCCAGGAGAAAGCCAACTACACTAAGAAGCGGAGGCAAGGCCCCCTGCCTGTCTTGGCCACAGTGTGCGCTTGCCTCACAGCCTTCCCGAGTTCCATTTCCCCATCACATTTCATCACAGAATGAATGGCTAGATCTCTTTCTCCCATCTGCCAGGTCTGACATGCCGGGATTCTGAGCAGATGGATCTGTGACCCCTGAGGAAAAGTAGGAAGTGGCCTCACCTCAGAGACTTAAAAATGGGAGACCACCAGGAGCAAGTGAGCAAGAAATACTGTCAGAATGACTGCTAAGTGCCAAGTACCACGGACAACATGAACGAATACAGCTGGAGGACACAGGCAGGAGACAGACAATAGTCCTGGAATAGCTGGCCCTCAAACTTGGACAGACCTTGGTGGTCAGGTAGCATTCTGTGATGAAGGGACTTGCTGGATACAGCAGGGACCCTCCCAGGCCTGGCTATTCTCCGTGGTACCTACCCTTAAGAAGGCACATATTAAAGTACGAATTATGCAGCACAGTTAATTAACAGTGATGGGAACAGAGGGAGAGGAGCGTGCCTTCTCCTCCTCCATCCACCTCCGTAGCCCCGCAATTCTAAGGCTCTGCTTCCCAGTGGGGGACACATCACCCCAATGAGTGCACGGCAACGTGCTGGGAGGTATCTGAAGACATGCATCAACAGAGCACTTCTTCTGGGAGTATTTTGGATTCCATGGTAAGTAACGTTAAACATGCTTACGTATAAAGGAGCAAATGCTACATTCAAATATTCTTTAGAAGAAAACATAAGACTGCAAAATATGTTATGTCTACGCTGGTAGGCCGCAAATCTTGGATGTGAAGAGGAAGCGCTGCTCCGGGGGAAATAAAGCAGATGGGAGGAAGAGAACGGGGAAGAAGGAAAATGTGGTTAGAAATGACCCTAATCCCTCAGGAGAAGCAAGCAGTGCGCACAGATAAGGGCAGTGTCAGCCCCGGGAATTAGCATACGCGGTGCAGCTCCCGCCTGCTGGCTCCAGCTCAGCTGCCCAGACAGCAGCACTCCACGCCAAGGCCAAGTCCTGATGCCAGGCTGCAGGGCACGAGGGGAATACCAACTCCCTCATACACAACCCACTTAAGAGCCAGACAACGACCAGCAGCCAACCCGAGCGTGGCTGCTGAGCTCGGAGCCAGGAGGTGGAGTGAAGGGAAGGGAGAGCTGACAAATCCCTGGACAGAAGCCAGACACCCTACAGAACCCCACAGCGACAAGTTCCTGGGGTCTGGGGGGAGATCAGCATGGAGGGGTTATGTGTGCCTACAGCACGCATGCAGGGCTTGGGAGCAAACAGCCAGAAATGTGAGAAGAAGAGGAAAAGAGAAATCCACACAGAGAAGAGAGGAGGAAAAAGACCAAAAGAATGGGGCAGCAGGGCCCAGAGAAGTGAAGAGGCAACAGAAACTCGTAGGGAGAGAACAAAGGGGGAGAGAGGCGGGACACTCACAGGGAAAGAGGAGAAAGATATAAGAAGCAGACACCCGGAACAGAGAGAGACACAAAGACAGAAAGGCCCCCAAAAGACAGGAAGACAGACCCCTCCCACCACATATTTACACGCACACACCAAGTCTTGCAGCTTCTGGGATTTTCTGAACCAAGCTACTTAGGATGAGAGCAACATGGAAGATCCATCTCCAGGTTTCACACAAGATTAAACAGAAGCCCAGAGAGGGGCAGCAACTTGCCAAAGGTCACACAGCTATTTACCATCAGAGCCTGGCCTCAAAGCCAAGCGGCCTGGCCTGCAGTACTACAAAATCCACGGCACCCTGTACTTCTTCAGGGTTAGAGCAAATCACCCACGAGCTGAGGCGGACTCTCCCGCCCAGAACTTTCTTAAGGGGCATCCTCACAACAATCAAGGGATCCTCACCCAAGAAAAAGCTGTCTAGATCCTGGAAAGAACAAACGCACCATTTCTAGCTCCCCCAGCTTCTTGGAATGCCCTGAACAATCTTGCCCAGATGAAAGATAACCATAGTAGCATGGGATCTCACATTTAAATTCTATTCTAAAAAGGACTTTTGTTTACCTGATCCTCAACACACAGCTGGGAAGAAGGCAGAATATGTATTAGCGTCCCATTTACAGGTGAGGCAACAGACTCAAGATAACCATCCTATCGAGGTCATCGGGCTCGTACGTAACAAAGCTGACCCTTCAACCCAGGCCTCTGCCATTACACATCCAAAACGCCTCGCACCAAAGCAGCCTTCTCTCGCCCTGAGATGCCCCCCGCCCCCCTCCACCGTTCCCTTCACCTGTTATTTAAGGGGGAAAAGCAGAGTGGTCTGTTCACCCCTGACCTTCCTGTCATCCCACCCCAAGCCGTGGCACGTGCTTTCCAGCCTCTGACCCTTCGCTGGCCGGGCAGGAAGCAAAGCTGGAAAGACCAAGAGCTGGGGAAGCTCAGCAGGGCCCGTGGGCGGGGAGGCGCGCTCTGGCTGCCCACCAGCTATTTAGCAGCAGCCACGACAAAAAGTGAGCAGGTGCTGGCTCCATTCCAACTCCCTCCACTGCAGGCAGCAGCAGAAAGCGGTCCTGAGGCTGCTTCTGCCCATCCCCAGAGCAGCTCATTCAGACTCATAAACACAGGCTGAATGCCTTTAGAACAGCGAGAGCTGTCATCACGGAGCCCCGGCGTCACGGAGGTGGGGGCCCCTATGATCCACAGGGCACATTCAGAAGTCTGGGAGCAGGAGTGGCCAAGCAGGAGGGCAGAGCCAGCTCACGCCCTTGGGGCTCTCCTTGTGTGACGGTGGAAGGCCGCCCAGTCCAGCCTGCGTGGACGAGAGCCCCCAGTTCTGTCCCTGGGGCTGTTCTGGGAAAATTTAGCCACACCTTGCCTCTGATTTCAAATTTGGACCCAGATATTCCTATTTCCAACATAATCCATTAGAGCTCCTCAATCCACCTACTTATCTAAACTATTTTAAAAGCTAATTGACATTTCAGTTTATACTTCCTCCTGGAGGGATAAATTGAGTGGCAACTACGCGGAACAATCTAGCTTTTTGTCTTTAGGTTACCTTTTTAAGCTCTCAGGTACCCCCTTGATTTTCATTTCAGCACAAGAGCCACTGGATTACTTCTCCCATTGGCACTTTTACTGACCCCAGACATCATGTCTCCAACGTGTCCTGATTTCTCATCTTCTTAGCCTGTTGTTCACACGGAACCCCAGTCCTATTTAGTCCTGCCTGTCCGGGGAGCAGAGCGGGACTGCGGCTTTCACATCCACCAGCCAGACGACCCCAGGCGGTGCTCAGGGCCCGCACCATGGGCGCGGCCTGCACGAAAGCCAGGGCACTGGAAAGGCCTGGTACTCTGAGGTCTTCGCCCCCAACTTGAACGCTACCTCCTCTCTGAAGTTTTCTCAACCTTTCAAGGCAGAATTAAGTGACTCCCTCTCTGTACCTATAGCCTCCATTTACAGCACTTTCCACCTGGACTGTGCTCACCTGGTTAGGTGTCTGCCTCCTCCCAGCACACTGAGGACACCGTCACCCACGTGTGTACCTCACAGCGCACAGTGAGTGCTCAGGAATGCTTGCTGAGTGGACCCAGGTGAATGGGGCGACTACATCAAAGCTCTCCTGCCCACTTCTGCCACCTACAAGCCTCACAAGCACTCCCTGGGACAGGGCTCCATCGGCTGGGCAGAACTGGCACGTTGTCAGCTCTGGAGAGTCCAAAGCTCCCTGTCCCCTGATGGGCTCTGTCGCTCTGCCAGTCACACAGCATACTCCTGGTGAAATATGGGACACAGAGACACACCTGGAAGACAGGAACCCTTCCAGGCCAACTCTAAACTAGAATTAACCAGTGGCTATGACCTCACCACCTGTCTAGAGACCAGTCTCTTCCATTACGGTGCAGGTGTGAGGCTCACACACGTGCACAGGCGCACAGACACATACACACAAGCCCGTCCAGTAAAGGCTGCTTGGCGACCCCTGCCCCTGGACTCATTCAGTGCTATGTCAAAATATGAATCTCCTTCAATTCTCTCTCCAATCGCAATGGGCAAGACGAGCTTGAGGCCATCAAGTTCATTTGCAAAACAGCGGAACGCAGATTGTAGAGGAAGAAGGTTGCCCTGGAGTGGAGCCCATAAAAGCTCACTCACTCCACAGGGTAGTGGCAGGGCTGGTGACTCGCAACGTCAGCTAGTCGAGGTTAAGAAGACCTTGATGGGCCTCTTTTCCCAGAAAGGCCCACCTCTTCCCCATACAAACAAGACTGCAATACTCTTGAGTGCAATTCTCCTTTCCCCTCCTCTTCCCAAACCCACGGTCCTGATAAACCCTAAGTCCAGGTAAGGAGTAGCCAGGCACCGTGGTTCTGGAGACACTTCCTGTCCTCAGTCAAAAGAACAAGTAAATGCTGAGATGCGTCAAGAGCAGCAAGTGCCTTACATACAGTTGGTGCTCAACAAATGCACAAAGGACAAACCTGTTCTTAGCTACCTTTTTTCTTGTGTTCATTCACTATCCGTGTGTCTTTTCTGTGTCTGTGCCAGGTTAAGCCAAACTGAGAGCTAAAGATAGGACAAGGGTGTGTGTGTGTGCCTGTGTGTCCACATGTGTGTCCATGTGTGTGTGTCCACGTGTGTGTCCGTGGGTGTCTGTGTGTGTGTCCATGTGTGTCTGCCTGTGTGTCTCCGTGTGTGTCTGTGTGTGTGTCCGTGTGTGTCCATGTGTGTCTGTGTATGTTCGTGTGTGTATGTGTGTGTCCATCTGTGTGTGCCTGTGTGAGTCCATGTATGTGTGTCCATGTGTGTGTGTCCGCGTGTGTCTGTGTGTGTCCGTGTGTGTTTGTGTGTGTGTCTGTGTGTGTGTCCGTCTGTGTGTGTGTGTGTGTGTGTGTGTGTGTGTGCCTGTGTGTCCATGTGTGTCCCCTCAGCAAAGCACTGAACACAGAGACATGGAAATTATTCCTCACGATGGAAAGGAAAGGAAGCTGGGTATACTCTGGACTCCAACTCTCCAACTCAAAAGACCCCGAGGCATCCCATCCAGAGGCCCCCGCCCCACAGTAAGAAGCGGCCCTCCTTCCTAGGACTCCCTCCTATGAGCCAGCACTTGATTCTGCCACCTTAACACTGAAGGAAAGTATCTTGGAGGAGGAAGGTCAAGGAGGAAGGAAGTCAGACAGGAGTAAAAGGAGCTCAGGGCACTGACATCAGGACAGGTTTTTTTTTTTTTGGGGGGGGGCCAGGTCAGAGGAAAGAGCTAGAAAGACTAAGCCACCTGCCCAGGACTGACATTTCTAACGGAGCCACCTCAGAGTCGGATCGGCCAGCTGATTCCACCCCCTTTGGGCTGCAGTCAGTGGAGACCTCTGTTACAGGCCTGGGCTGGGGGGAAAGCCCAGGTTCTTGCTGTAGAACCCCCCCCTCCACAAGCAAGCCCACCAGGTGACCCTGAAAACAACCTTACCTCTGTAGGCATCAAGGCCCGCTCTATAAAACAAGGCCCCCTGTGCTACCAACCGGGAGGACAAAATCAAGTGGCACATGACAGAGGAAAAAGTAAAAGCACCACGGAAGAAGGGAGGCAGAGGGGCAGGGCTGGGAAGGACAGAAGGGAGAGCCAGAACTCGCCCGTCTCTAGTCCACAGGTGACCCTGCAGGACTGCTACAGAGGGCTTTCTGTAGCATCTCTCTACCACCTCCTGTCTCCCAGAGTGTTAATCAGGGACAGTCCCTATCCCACTCGCCAAAGCTCCCAAGTGCCCTGCCCTCCAGCCACATGCCCCATGTCCCCAGGACATACCCACAATCTACCCAGCAAATGGTGCCTTGTCCTTTCACTGCCTGGGCCACAGTGGACAATAACCTGAGATGACTTTCAGCTGCAGCCTCTGTAAAAAATAAAAAAATTAAAAATTAAACATTTGTGCCCAAGTGCACCAGGGCCACCCCTGCCGTCTTCCCTCAGGGGCAAGGAAGGAAGGAGGAGAGCAGTCCCCGAGGGGGTGAGGTCCTGAGCACCAGTTAAAACACTGTCCCTGTGCTCAACAGTTCTGTGAGCACAGCCCGGCTCTCCTCAGAAACCCCTGCTCCGGCCATGCTGCCGGGCCCTTCCTCACAGACACAGAACCCCCACCTCACGCGTCCTGTAAGCCACACGTCACACCCCCTCTTCCAAGACTCTCTGAGCCAAACAGTCAACTGCCAGCACAGTCTCGGACTCATCACCTTTCTGGGATGAATTCTGAAAATTCTGTAACCAAATATACAATTCCATAACTGAAGTAGGGAACGAGTTTGCCAGTTCCACACTTGTTTGTCCCAGCGCCCAACCTGGGAGCTGATGAGGGCAGGGACCAGATCCTTCCCTCACTTGTGTGTCACACACTCATGTAGAGGATCAGTACAACCTGGAGATGAAATGTAGCTTATGTGTGACACCAGTCTCCAGTGGACCAATACCAAGCGCCCAATACACGTTTCACAGCCCACTTCCCTGGAAACGACAGGGGGAGAGCCAGCCCTGGCAGACCCTCGGGGGTCAGCGTTAGGACCTTGGGCTATGCTTTGGGGCAGAAAGGAGTGAACACAAGAAAGGAAGAGTTTTCCGTCGGTCCAGGTGTCTGGGTAAAGCCCCTGAAACTACTGTAGGAGGACAGGTTCTTCGATATGGAGGCTCTGTGGCCAGGATTTCAATCCTGCCAGCCTCCAAGGGCCCCTGCAGCGTGGCTGTGGTCAGTGTGTCACCTTCCCCTATCATACCTATGAGCTCATTTGAAAGGCCCACCAGTCTGCTGCCTTCCCCCGCCCAAGACCATATGATACATCCCAAAGCCAAACAGAAATGGTGTCTGAATTATTTGCCTCCACAGATCTCCTTTTCTAGTGTGGATAATGGTAGCTGTTTGTGAATACAAAGCGTGCTGCGCCTTTCATGGAAGTGAACAAAAAGCATCGTTCTAGAACCATGCCAGGAACCCCCCCAACCCACCAGGGCAACAGGAGGAGGGCCCAGCGGAGGTGGGAAAGGCCATGGCTCCACCACGCAGATGGGCTCCGGGAGGCGGGGGAGGGAGACTGAAGAAGAGCAACATGAAGCACCCCCCCCCCCCACCCCTGCCTTTCAGCAGCGGACAGAGAGGCACTGCTTGGAAGGAGGGAAAGGAGAAAACCTAGGTGCTGCACTGCTCCGAAAGCCTACTGACGGTCACTAGTCTTGAGGCAGGAAGGTAAAAGAATCACCCGTTGCCACCCGCCAGAGCAGGGAGGAGCTGGTAAGCGGGAAGCTTGGGGAGATCCACTGCCAACGACTGAGAGGGTACTGAGATGAGGGCTTCAGAGAAAGCAAGACACTCCACGCCCTCCTGCCCCACGAGCCTCTACGAAGAGACCTCACCTTCCCATTCTCTAACTTGCCATAAGCATTTCCTGGTCACAGAGGCCTCCGTCAGTGCAGAATTAACACATTTCTTCCTACCCTCCAGCAGAAGAACGAGGCAGAGGTGGTACAGGGCACCAGTTCTATTAGCTACTGGCTGGTAGACCTCAGACAAGCCAGCTGTTCTCTCAGCTTCAGTTTCCTCACTTGTAACCTGGATGTTGTCTGACAACCTGCACTGCCATCCTCATGGCAAAGGAGCGAATGAGAGTGTGCTGCAGAGTCCTTGCGAGATGGCAGGACCTACCCAGCGAAGGAACCAAATGTGCTCCTCGCTGACAACCACCAGCTCCAGGAGTCCCCGAGGGGGTGAGTCCTGCTTATTCGGGGCCCTACACCCCAAGCCTCAGCAGCAGCTCTGCTTCTCCCTTGCCTCGGTTTCCCCCTATTCTTCCCAGCAGAGAAATGCTAGTCACATGCTGGACTCCCAACAACCTCAGGAAGCATCTGCCAGGTCCTCAGAAAGGGAAAAGTTGTATGTGCCAGTGTGCTTAGAGGAGGCAGGCTTCAGGAGGGACACACGTCCAAAACATCCATCAGCCCCAAGTGCCAATGAATGTCGAGCATGAGCTGCAAGGAGAGCTGTGCCCGGAACTGGCCCAGCCACTAGCTTTGGATTCTCTGGGCAGAGAGAACTTGGCATTCTTGGGAGCAGCGAAAACATTTAACTCTGCTGGAACAACATCGACAGTCAGATGTTCAAAGCTGCAGCCAAGAGCCGAGCAAACCTCTCTCCGTCCACCATGCCATCCCCAGCCCCAAGGTCAGAAGAGGCAGCTGCTGCTCCCACCCCTACTGAAGCTGCCCTGTCCTGAGCTTAGAGCCACTGCAAACTCAATCTCGTGTTCCAATCCCAGGGCAGAACAGATGGGGGCCAGGCAGGGTCAGAGATGCCAGCCTGGGGACGTGCCCCCAAGCCTGGGACCAAGTTAGCTGGCAACAGTCCAGCCCAGGCTGTTAATCAATAGCTCTGGTGACGTAAGCTCTGGCAGGGCTGGCCTGTGCCTGTCCAGGAACATCCATTCCTGGGGTCCACTGTCCTCTATCCTCCTTCAAACATACACCGCCTGCCTCCTGAGGGAGTGTGGGACTCCAGGGGGCTTTTCCTAAGAAATATTTGTAAAAGAGAACTGATATGAACTCTCAGGGAACCAAAAGTGCAGAATTCATACCCCTCGTGCCTCTGCCCCTGTCTTCTGAGGAAAACTGACAAACCCAGTGTCCCTCAAACCCTCTCTGAGTGGTTTCTGGTCCTAAGGTCTCTGCCTCCCACCTCTGCTTCCCTTCCTATCCCATCCCATCCCCAGTGGATGACCCCAGGGCCAGACGGGGCACTCACCAGATTTGGAGTAAAGCACCAGTACATTATTCCGGGTCCTGAGAAGTTTTTTCAAGTCCTTGGGGTCAGAGATCCTCTCGATGAGTGAGGAGACCTTTGCGGAGCACAGCCACACCGGCAGGACCACCTGGAAGTCAAGGAGCCACGGGCGGTGAGCCTGAGCCCCGGCTCCTGGCCAGGCCTGAGGAAGAATGGGGGCCTGCGGACATGCTGCATAGAGCACATTGTACTTCAGCGGGATAAGGGTACCCTTCTCACAAAACTGTAACTGTCTTTTCACTTCATCCCCTCTCCAAGTCACCACCCCCAAGACACCCCGCCAAGACACTTCCCAGCCCACTCCCAGTGTCCACGTCACCCTCTTCTGCGTGTACGTTATAGGGCTGTATAGAAGCACTTGCCACCCACTCAATCGAGACATCTCTGCACTGCACCCCAAATGCCACACACCAAAGCAATGTGAAAACTCCCTCCCACCTAGGAGCACCAAAGCACACAATCCACAGAGAAGTATGATCACCTCTGATGTTTAGGATGAGAAAGGATGGGTGAGGGGTCTTCTGCTTCCTGCACTCAGCCAATGATCTCAGGAGACCAGCCAACAAGAAATGAGCCAGCTGTCCCCAAGAAACCGGAAAACCTTGCACGTAGAGGTACTAGGTACCTTTGGGCACAATGAGGAGTGGGCCAAAAGCAGGGAGCGCGCGCGCGCACGCGCGCGTGTGTGTAAAGTCTGAATAAGGAGCAGTCACCCAGCAGGTCCCCGCACCCAGCCCACACAGCTGACCAACAGTCCCTTGCCTCGCTGGCAGAAAACACGGGGTTACTATGTGGAGAAACTGACTAAGGAAAGCGCTGCTGGAAGACACAAGGCAAAGATGCTGGAAGTCAGACCCTGAGAGAAAACGGGATTCAGGGAACGTCTACAAACTGAACCTTGAGATGGCCCATCCCCCAGCATCCCTTTTTCAGAATGCGGCTCGTCTTATTCCCCCAGGCAGGAGATTAGACAATTTTTCTCTGGAGAAACTGAGAAGCACAGAAAAACAACCTAAAAACAGTGACTTGGAGATCCTCCAATGAAACAGTAGAGTTCCCACTCAAATACCCATTGTGAGGCCCTCTAAGTAAACAAGGGCCCTCCACCCCTTCCTACACTGGGTCTCCCACCTACAGAGCTAATGCCTTGCTCTTCAATACAGACAGAGAGTCAAGGTTCATCAGATATCTGAGGAAAGCCCTTAAAGCAAATGACAGAGATGAAAACAAACCAGTGGAAAGATGAAACTTAGATTGAAAAGAAAAGAAAAAGAACAGAAGAAAACAACGAAACTATTATTATTCTCAGAGAAATAAAACAGTACATCCATCAAACAGTAATTGAGTGTTATGAGAAAGGAATGGTCAAAGAGAATCAGGAAAAACTCTTGGAAAGAAAAACTCACAGAAATAAAAAATGTCAATAGAATTGAAAGTAGAATTGGGGAAAAAAAAAAACTCTTAGAAAATAAAACAAAAAGATCAAGAAACAAAAAACGAACTAAAGGATAAGAAAAATAAGACGGATCCATTAAGTACAAGAGCCAATTTAAGGAACTACAGAAAAAGGAGAAAACAGAGGAAAAGAATTATCAAAGAAATAATTGAAGAAAACAACCCAGAACTGAAGGATGTGAGCCTCCATTTGAGAAGGCCCGGCATCAAGAATAAAAAAAGACTCTCACCTAAGTACATTTTGAAAACTTTCAGAACACTGCTGACAAAGAGGAGATTAGAGTTTCAAAGAAAAAGAAAAACACATATGAAAGATCAAGAGTCAGGACTGGCAGGATGCTCATTGCCACCCAGAAGACAGCGAAGCCCTGCCTTCACAGTTCTCGAGCAATGCGATTCCCAGCTGGACTTCTATAACCGGCCGGACTACCTGGTAATTGTGAGTACAGATTCACTCAGACTTAAGATCTCACATGTGAAAAATTTACCACCAATGCACCCTTTCTACCTTGTTTCCCTGAAAATAAGACCTAGCTGGACAATCAGCTCTGATGCGTCTTTTGGAGCAAAAGTTTATATAAGACCCGGTCTTATATAACATAAGACCGGGTATAATATAATATAATATAAGACCGGGTCTTATATTAATTTTTGCTCCAAAAGACGCAGTAGAGCTGATTGTCCGGCTAGGTCTTATTTTCGGGGAAACACAGTAGGAAGCTACTGGAACTCATGCTCTACCAAAACAAGAGTTAAAAAAAAAAAAAGAAGAAAGACATGGAACCTAGGAAACAAAGGATCCAACGGAGAAGAGAGGCAAGGAGAATTACCATGTTGACGGTGACGAGAAGCCCAGGACAACTGTTCCGCAGCCGAGAGAGCAGCCAGCACAGAATGGAGCAAGGACAGAGGGTTATGGAAGAATGTGGTCAATAAAAACAGACAACTGTAGATTATCTAATATGCTTGATCATATTGATCCGTCAAATAATCTGGCCAAAGTTACACAGCTAATAAGAAAGAGCCAGGACCTGACACCCAGTCTCTATTTGACCCCATGCCCTCTCAGGCCACTGCCTCTTTGCAGCCACAAGTCTGAGGTTGAGCCTGAGCTCTACCACTTGATAGCGAAGAAGCCTAAGCAACATCACTCAACCTCCTAGAAGCTTAATGCCTCGCATCTGACATGGAGATAATAACACCTCCCTCGTGGGACTGCTGTGAGGATGAAATGGGACAACTTATCGAACATGCTTTATGAATCATAAAGCACTCCAATGCTATCATTACCATAATATATAATACAAATTTCCATCTCAGCAGAGTAGAAGACAGAAATGCGGCCATATTCTAGTGTTTCTAAATATAATCGGCCATTAGATTTCAAGATTCCTTCTCCCCAGGGTAAATGCATCCAGGAGGAGGAGCTAAGGAATTACTTCTCCCTCATTTTGCCAGAGCTGTGTACGATGCCTGAAGACCACTGCCTTTATCAGCCCACCTTGAGAACTCACGAAAATGTTAATTTTGCTTTATTATTACATGTTATTTACTGCTCCCAGAGAGCTAATCGACTTCAAACTAAAAAGTCCATAGCTCAATGCACATAATTAAAGGAAAAAGAAGAAAAGAATCTGTGGGAAAAACACGTGGACTCTGTTCTGTTTTTACTCCTCAGGTAATCTGCAGTCAAGAAAACAACTGCCCTCGCTTAGTACCCGGGGACTCTGCCCCGCAGACCAGCCCTCCTGAGACTGGCAGGCACCCACACTTCTGGAACTGGGGAGAAGGAAAGGGGAAAGGAGGGAGGGCGAGCGCAGTGCCCAGCTGCCCAGGCAGCATGCTGGCACACACCTGGGCCACAGCGAGCACAGTGTCTGCAGCAGAAACTACAAGAGCTGAGCCCCATGGCACACGCACAGCTCCCTTCCTGTAAAACCCAGTGCATTCCTCATCTTCAGGTCATCTAGCCAACGGCCACCCTCAAAGTAAACAATCCACGTTCTAGTCAGCCACCAAAGCCTCGGACCCAGCGTCTACCCTCACATGACAGAGAACTTAAGCTGCACCAGAGATACACCAAGCAAGCTGACTCTGCTTGAATGCCATCACCGGCATGGCACTGGGGCTTACACACGAGCAATGCCTGCGGCTGGGTATTTATGGAGGGCCTGCCTCCTCCCCCGTCCTTACCCTACCACTAGGCTAGGAGCTCCGGAGGACAGGGCCCAGAACAGTGTCTGGCCCCTTGAAAGACTTCAGGAAATGTTTGTCCAGCAGATAAACATGACAGAGCACACAAGTTACCACACTCCTGACCTTTGCAGAGATCGCCCACTAGGAACACGTTACACAGTGAGTCTGCGGCAGCTCTCAGGAGACCTGGAAGGGACCAGTGACAGCAGACAGACCACAGCGCAGTCACAGAGGGTCTGGGCTGGAGCATAGCAGGAGAGGTGGGGTCAGGCTGGGGGTCTTCTAAGCCTGGCTCAAGAAATTCATTTGGCCATGAACTCAGACGGGGCAGCCAACAGGAAGCTAGAGGTGGAGGGACGAGCTGGGTGACTGTCCAAGCAGGAAGAAATGGGTCAATCCGAGAGCCTCAGGGAAAAACAACAAAACCCAATGACTATTCCCATATAAGGCAGGAAGAGAGAAGAGGTTAAAATGATCCCAAGGATTCCGGGCTAGGAGTGAGTGGAACAATAGCCCCAAATGGAACAACTGAGAAGCAGCACCAATAGAAACCTCAGTCTTATGTTCAGGCGTGGACCTGTGGACAAGACACCCCAATACAGGCATCCTCCAGGCTTGAGAGGAAACCTCAAAGCCAACGAGGTCTCTGGGGTCGAGGTTCAGAAGGAGAAGCAGAGGGAGGGAACACTTCAGTGAGGGGAGGAAGACGGACAGAAGGAACGTCGGGAAGGAGAGGCTGGGAAGTGTTGCATCAACACAGACCACGGAGGAGACACACAACAAAGAAGGTGACTGATCCGTAGGCAAAGGCCATAGCCCAGTCCACTGGACACAGGATCTTAGCCGCGTGGGAGGGTCAGAAACCAGAGTGCTGAGAAGAGAAAGCACAGCTGCACAGGAGCTGGGGTGGCCACAGAAGGAGCACACGTGGCCCAGCAGGGTCAAGAGAAAGACGGGCTGTCCCCACGGCGGACGTCTGTGGGCACAGGAAAGGCAGGCTTTGGAGATTTGGGAGTGAGAGAGGAGAACCGTCAGGATAGCCGGATCTGGGAGGACCCAGGGACTTGGGGTGCAAAGAGCTAAGATGTGAGGCTTAGCATCTCTGAGTGCGGAGGACGAAAAGCCCGCTTCTGGCCTCTGACAGACCCTCACCTTAGCAGGCAACCGCAGGGACAGCCAGGAGGGAGGCCCTTTCCTCCCTCCCCTAAGCCTAAGGGGACGCTCTCCCAGCCACTTAACATTCTCCTTTCTCCTCCACTTCAGTCTACTGTAACCTTTCCAGTGTGCACGCTCCTTCCTTTCCTTCAGATGCAGCTCCAGTGAGCCTTGGATGGCACTGAGCGCCTCCCTGCAGATTTCTTAAGTCACGAACCACAAACCTTGACAATAAGTATGGCAACAATAACGACGTTAATGATGCACAAACCCTCTGCTTTGTCACGCCCTCAGGGGACACCGGGCAGTGCTGAGAAGTGCTTCAGAAGCCTTTGGAGCCAGCCATGGAACTGCTTCTGGGCTTGGCAGGCTCTTTACATTCTAAGTCATTCTCTTTGGCAGTAGAGGAGAGGGAAAAAATCCGCTCTGTTCACCATGCGAACTCCTTCTGATGGGCTCAAATAATTGCTTTCTTTCTGCTCAACATCCCGCAGCTTTAACAGGATTTGCATCAAGGAGGAGCCGCCCCCATGGGCTAGGCTGAGACCCATAAACTACTCCACCAGTGCAGGGCAGAACTGCGCTGGGAAGGATGGCCTCCCTTTTTCTGCTACTGGGGAACACAGGACCCCAAAGCCAGGTCCCACTTGCATCAGAGAGCAGTGCCGCTGCCATCACAGTGCCAGTCCCTTAGCTCCCAACCGCTGTCACAGTGCTGTACGCTGCTCAGAACCCCAGACGCCTCTATCAGAGCAGCCCCTTCCATGCCCAAGCCTCTCCCCACTCCTCAGAGCCCAGCAGCACCCAGGGTCCCTGGCACAGAACCTCACCTCCACTCCACCACAGCGGGAGGCAATGGCGGGGAGGAAACCGGGTTCCCACTTCATCTTCCAGACTCCTTGCAGTGTTCTCCTAATAGGCGGGTGCCCATATCAGGGCCTGCCAGACAAACCACCCTCCGGCCTAGCAGCCCACGCTCGTTTGCTCCCTTTGTGGTTTTCCCGCCCCCTCATACGCCATGGAAAGAGCACTGCTTCTGGAGTCAGAAACCCAGGGTCAAACCCAGGTGCCATCATGAAGCGCACGTTGATCTCAGAGTATCATTTCCGCACCTGTAACGTGGAGGGGACAATGCTGACACCTGCCTGGCAGGGTTGGTTGAGGATTAAACGAGGGGGGAAAAGTACACAGAGAACCTAACATAATGCTTGGCATGCAGAAGCACATAATAATCGCAATTAGCTGTAGTAGTACCACTAGTGAGACAAATCACAGAGCAAGGACAACAGTAAAATGGGCACCACCTCTTCCTCCCCAGGGCCCAGCTTGCAATCAGGCAAAAATCCAGGCAGGAAGAAGTGTGCACGTCCACACGTTCAGCATCATAAAACCTGGAATAATCACCCATCTGCACAGCGACCCAGACAAGAGGCTGTGGCACACATGGAGTGCTCCATCCAGGTTTTGTGCCCATTTGCCCCTGATGAATGGGTACAGGGGAGGAAACTGACGCTCAGAGGGGCTCAATTACTTATCAAGGTCACACAGTAGGTAAGCAGCAGAGCTAGGACTAGAGTTTGGGTCTCCCAGCTGCTGGCCAGAGGTGGTGGTCTGCTTCTCTCAATTCCACAAGCTCCCTGAACTTGGGGCAACCCAAGCCAAAAAAGGAGCACCTCCTGCCCAGGCAGGGCCCATCAAAGCAGCCAGGAAAAGCCCTCATCTTCCAGAATCCCATGGCAAGGAGGGTCTCAGCAGGGATTTCCACTAACCCTCTGCTTCCTGCAAACCCAGAGCACCCATGGTCTGCCCTGGTTCTCAGGGTCCTGGGGCAATTAGCCCAGAGTTGCCATTACACTGTGTACAGGAGTCTATGCCCCTTTCCATCTCCCTCTTGCTCTAACACACAACACACACAAGCTCCTCTCTCTTCACTTAAGCTCACCCACGACCGCCAGCAGGCTAAAGAGATAAAGAGTCGTACAATTCTGGAAAATAATAGGGAGAACAGTCCTTGTCACATGACACCCTAAGCTTTAAAAGGCCCCAGATCTCTGGGGGTGGCGCCAGCATCCTCAAGTTCTCTATAGCCAGGGAGGCTGTCTGTCCTTTCAGACTCACTATTCAATGCAGAAGTATTCATGAAGCCAGAGGTACTCAATTATGTTAAAGCAGCTTGCTAAAGGGGGAAGATTTGAGAACAGAAGTTTAACATTTAGGAAAAAGGGTGGAGGTGGGACTTGACCTTTTTGCTCTGTCACCTGAAAAAAGATACCCTTCTGATGTTGGGAGCTGTGAAGAAACTAGCTTAATTTAGTGTATAACCCACATTTTGCTCAAAATAGTTTTGAAATGTCAGGATCTAAAAGCCTAGACTCTTAAGAAGCTGGTGGTAAAGGGATCCAGGAAAAATGTTAAAAACAGATGACCTGAACCTAAGGTCAAAAAATTTGAGTTCTTTCGCCGAGAATTTAGAGCTGGAGGTTTGGCGGAAAGAGCCAAGAAACCCAAGTTTTGTGCAGGCTTTGATGTTTCCTGGCTGTGCATCCCTGGACAAGCCCTCGCTCCTTCTCTAAGTCTTAGTTTCTTCCTCTGTAAATGAGGGTGCTCAGCGTGATTTCTAAAGTCCTTTACAATTGTGACATTTGGCCAACCTACTCTCACGACCACTACTGGAGAAGCACTGTGAGGTAATTACACCTTACGAAGAAACCGCTGAGTTTCTCTGAACACGCGGACCGCCCATGTTATAAGTCACACCGCTCAGTCTCCTTTGCAGCAAGTGTGGCTAGGTGACAAAATTCCAGCCCCTGGAATGTAAGCAAAAGTGTTGTGTGTTAACTTTTAGGAACTGTCCCGAATAGACATCTGGTAAGAGTCTTAGTCCCTTCCTCCTCCTTGCCAGCTGGAGTTTGGATAAGATGACTGGAACTCAAGCAGCCACCTTGATAATAAGGAGAAAGGACTTGCTAAAGATGTAGAGTAACAAGTCAGAGAGTACCTGGGTCCCTGACACCACAGAGTGATATCATGGCCCTGAGATACCCCTTTCCAGGCTTCTACCTGAGGGAAATAAACAATCTTTTAAAGGCATTATCATTCTGGGGTTTCTGGCACACATACAAATAGAACTTGAGTACCTACTGGAACAAAAGCTTTACTAGAAAGAAATATTAACGTCTGCTTCAGTTGGGATATTTCTAAATGTCTGAGGCATCAAACCATGCATCATACTTCAGATAAATTGTCATAAGAAAGGCGGCAGAGAGACTATCAAGGGTTTGATTTACTAGGTTCCTACTACGGTAGTTACCCACGTGCCACTGTGCCTGTTCTTATCAGGTGTCTTGGTCACCTGATGACAGCTACCCCTAAATGAAAGGCAGATTAGCTAGTCACGCTGCCGTTTCCTTCAGCCTCAGCTCTTACTCGGAAGGGGACCACTGCAGGAGAATGAAAGGCCGGACACCCCTGGCAGTGCACAGGCTTGAGGTGGGCTCGTGGGCTCCCCAGGACAGGACCCCTCTCAACAGTCCTCACGTGACATCTCCGGCCTCCAGGTAGCCCCCCAGAGCCGAGGACTCAACATTTCCTGAGCCCGCTCAACCTAGCGGGGCCAGAAGGCTGTGGGAACCAAATATGTTAATCCACGGAAGTCCCTACCGTTTCATCTTGGATAGCTCTAGTCATTAGACAGTTCAAAGCCTTCCCGCTCCCGTGCCACTCTGTCAGCCTATCATACTCTGCAGACGGCAAACACATTCCCTCTTAGGCGTCTGTAGATGAAATACCCCAATTCCTCAGATGGACCCTCAACTCCCTCACCATCCTGAATGATCAGCGCTCGACACAGCCCTGCTCATGATGCTCAGAGCTATCCCAATGCTGGGAGCAGCGTGTCGGAGCTTGCAAAGAGCAGTTAATCTTCTGCAGTAAACTATGATTTATTTTGGAAAATAAACACCTATGCTTTCATTATTCAAAATGCAGGCAATTAATCTCAACACAAATCTTGACTGGTGGGTCACAGTTTAAAAAAAAAAAAAAAAAGTTGAGAAACACCCTTAGTGAATCTCTTAAAATACGGGCTCCACTGTCTTTTGCTGGCAAAAGCCTAACCTAGTACAATTCGTTTGGAAAGTCATTTGGCACAATTTAGCAAGTATCTTAGAAGTATTTCTGCTCCTTGACTTGATAATTCCGCTGTGGGGAATCTGTCCTGAGGAAATTAGCGGAGGTTCTGACACAGATAGGACTCATGTGGTCCTACTCAGAGGGGTCAAGAGTTGTAAGCAACCTCAATATTCAACAGTGGGGGAATGGCTCCTTAGAAAAGCCCCTCGACAGAATAACACCGCCATTTAAATGATGTTTTCAAAGACTGTGCAATGAAAGAAATACTGTTTTAATGTTAAGTCTTAACACACAGAATTCAAAATGTACATGGTATGATGACAACGATATGCAAAAGTATGCTCAGAAAAAGACTGAAAGAAAAAAATGCATCATAGTGAAGCTTTGTCCTTTGAGAGATTTTATTCTTCCCCTTTGTCTATTTTTCTAACTCACTATACTAGACATTTTAATATTAATTTAAATATTTTAATATTTTAATATTTAATATTTTAAAAACTACCACCAATTGGCCACCATCATGGAAATACGTAACAACCTCACAGTATCTCCCCACAAGAAAATATAACTGTGTGGTGGAAAAACCTGGCAGAAACCCCCCTGACTAAGGGACTAACGTTAACCTCTCCAGTAATGGGGCAAATCCAATCAGATGCCACCTGACAGAATGCACTGAAGAGAAATATCACCGAAAACCAAACTGAGGGACAGTCTTCAAAAGTGTCAGTCCAAAAAACAAAGACTGAAAAACTGCTCCAGATTGAAGGAGACTAAAGAGTGAAGACAATTAAATTCAACCTGTATTTCTAGACTGGGTCCTAAGCCAAATGCTACATTCCAGAGTTTGATCACTGTACGTACTATGGTTATGTAAGAGAATATCCTTGCCTTTTAAGAAATACTGAAGTATTTTAGGGAGCAAAGGAGCATCATGTGTGTAAACTGTATATATGTAGAGGGAGAATATTTTAAAAACAAATATGATAAAATGTTAATATTTGTGGAATTTGGGTAAAAGGCAGGTGAGAATCCTTTGTATTCTTCTTGAAATTCTTCTATAAGTCCAAAATTATTTCAAAATAAGAGTTAAAAAAAACTTACCTAAAAAGAAGACCCCCCCCCACACACACACACGCCAATAGAGACACCGAGAACACAACCAAATACTGCCTGCCACAGGCCTTCTGGGAAACCTCCACCATTCAGCAAGTATTCACTGGCACTTTCTTAAGAGTTGTGCTGATCTGCCCTTCTCACCTCCAGCTGACTGTCTGCCTCTCTGCTCACCTGACATTATGCGTTTTTTTATAAGAACTATTACATGGAATCTGCAGTCTTTTTCATGCAACACGTGCCTAGAATGGCCTTGATGAGAGAGAGATACATAAAAGAACATTAATTTTAAAATACGGGTAATTTATGCCCCTTCAAAGGGCAAATTTTAAGCACCTGTCACCAACCACCACGGCTAAAACACCGAGATTTCACAACCAATACTCGCCAATGTTCACATGTCTACCCAGCAGCTTTCCAAACAAAAACAAGCACCATGTGTCCCTGAATGGCAAGTGTGTGTGTGTGTGTGTGTGTGTGCGAGAGAGAGAGAGAGAGAGAGAGAGAGAGAGAGAGAGAGAGAGAGAGAGAAGCGGGGCCTGGCATGGCCCTGGGATGTGGGACCCTGACCAGCTGCAGCTGAGAGAGCTAAATGTGCTTATGAAGAATGAGAGAAATGGGAAAGTACTTGGCAAGCGAATAGAACCCAAGAGCAGACTCTTTACTTCTAAATTCCAGGGCCTAGGGATTAGCCTGTGATCGTCACAATAGCTCAAAGTACAGAGTGCTTACTGTGTGACCGAGAGCAGGCGAAGCAGTTCACGTGATTATCTAATTTAATTATTTTGGCAAGTGAACGAAATAGTTCCTTTATTATACCCATTTGATAGATAACAAAACTGAGACTAAGAGGAGTTAAGACACCTGCTCAACATCACACAGTAAGTAGGTAAGAGAGTTGTGACTTAGACCCAAGTCTGACAGACTCCAGCAAAAAGACAACAGATTCCTGGCGCCACGCACACCTTGCTGCTTGCTCCTGTAAATACAAAGCCAGCTGCCTTTCTTGTATTTTGCTTTCTTTAAAAAGCTTACTCTGTACGTGGCTTCTCCACAATACCGTTCTTGCCCCTTATATTCCACTCAGCACAAATGTGGCTGTCAACAAGGGACAATCCAGGGGCAGGACAACTGAACGGAGAGCTTATAAAAACTGGTTTTCTTATCCTGAAATTGCAACTGCAGTGCATTTAGCCAGGACTTAAGTCTCTCAAGTTTTTAATGTTTTGAAAAACCTCTTTGAGAGCCAAGCGGGCTTTGGGTCCCTGCCAGCCTGTGTACACATGGCATGAGCTGGTAGAGGGAACGAAAAAGAGCTGGTAGAGGGAACCAGGGATTGGGCAGCAGGGAGGCAGGAAGAGCAGGTGAATTCCCAAGCTGGAAATCCAACTGTGCCTCCGAGCTCTGATCATTTATAAGAAAATAACAACTCAGGTGCTCATGATCCATGCATATATCCCTGCTTTCACACAGTATCTCATTCAGTCCTCTAAAGTTGAGAGTCTCAGTGTTTTCCACCCTCCAGGCCTCATCTCAAGAGCCGAGTCATAAAAATCAATTCAGTGGCATTTTTTTAATGACATTACATAGAAAACATCGGTGTGTATGTACCACAAGTAGCAAAACTAAGTATTCAGTGAAACATATCTGTTATATTTATGTATATCTGTACTTGGTTATTATGTAAAATGTATAATTGTTCTTGTAGGCATTACAGTGAAAATGCTGGAAAAACTACTATAAACAATCTGTATGGGAGGTGGTACTATCCCCACTTTAGAGATGTGAACACTGAGGCTCAGGGGAGTTCAGGGACGCACCCTGGGTGGAGCCTAAAAATGGCAGCACCGGGACTCAAGACCAGATCTGATGCTCTTCTCTTTGCCTATCAATGTGAATTCTCCCCACTGATGTCCATGGGAATCCTTCCCACTCCATACAGCTGCACCCAGAACAACACCGAGAAGCCAGCAAGTCCGCTTTCCCTTCCAATCTAGCTACTGAACGTGACCAACTGCAAAGAGCTGCAGTGACAATCTGATCCATCTCTCCTCTGCTGCCTGCATGCCCGCAATTCCCCACGTGCCTTCAGAGAAAAGCAAAAACGCACATGCTCAGCCAAGTGATGCTGCACAGTGTCACTCGTGTATGTGGCTGATGACGTGGGCAGAACTGGTGCCACACCACTCAGTGGACAGCAGCAACCTCAGCTGCCCAAACACTATCGACCTCATAAAATTAATGTTAACTTGTAAATTTGTCTGGTTTGTAGTTGCACAACAGCTCGAAGTACAGGCTTTTCAGACATACAGATACCTGGGCCATATCCTTGAAGAAAATCCATTTTTACACATACCCTCTCCCTTTCGCTTCTATAGCCAAACTGGACAACCTCTGCCACTGGCCCGTCTTTTAAAAACCTCTCCGGACAGCATGTCACTGCCAGAATTTTCCATCTCTCCCCTTCTCTCCTATCCATTCCTGAGTCCTCTCAGATATGCTCCCCAACCACCAAAAGGGCCGTTGGTGGGGGTTCAACAATGACCTCCACATAAGTAACCCCTATGGGCACCTCCAGTTCTCGTTTTGCTCAACCTCTTGAACCCTGGCGAACCCTCTTACACCCCCTTTTACCTCTCCAGCCACCCTTCCCGTCGTCTTCTTTGTAAACCCTCTTCTTTTCATCCTTTAAATGTTGAAGTTCCTCGGGGGTCACTCAATCCACCTTCTCTTCCCACTCTCCACTCTCCTCCCGGGGGTCTCACCCACCTCCTAGGCAGCACCCCTAAATTACCATCACCAGCTCAGACCTCCCTTCTGAGTGCCTGCTCACTCAGCAGTTCTTAAGCCAGGGGCAAGTATAATTCTCAAATGTTAAAAACCTAGCGCTCATACAAATAGGTACTGAGCATATTTCAAAGTGATGTAGAACTCATTAAAAAGGGACCCACTAAAATGACAAAGTTATGTCCAAAGAGGACATTAAAAAAAAGGTTAAAAAAAGATATTTTTTAAAAAGAAAGTATAAGAAAGTAATATACATGTGGTTGATGGAAAAACAAAAAAGAATCCTGATAAAAGATTGCTAAATTAGATATCAAAGTGGTTAACGTCCTGCAAGGCAATAACCTTCCGCTCTCTCTTCTCTACCAAACAAATGATTTGCCTCTAACTTGACAGAGAATGAGTCCTAAAGAATAATAAGCAAAGTTACATTCCCCAGAGCACCAGATGGCCCTTAGGTGGGCTGCTCAGACAATGCTCTAGTATGACATTAAAAAGTCACTAACTCATCTTTTATTTCTAAGCTTTTGAATAATTTTTCTTTACCCTGGGGTCTATGAAGTTGGATGGGGAAACATCACATCTTTATTTTCATGAACCTCTAACTGAAATTTAGCCTTCCCTGTGTTATGAACATAGGTAACAAATTCCAGTAACACTGGCAGTGTCTGTGACTGTGCCAACAGAAATCACCTTTTCTCAATCATACTACAATTGGTGCGGAAATCTTGAAACAGTGTTTATGCTGATCACTACTTCAAATGACAGAAATTAGCAAACCTGCCACTTGATCTTCTTATATGATGCATTCATTAAAATGTAAATATTATTCTATCACATATTTGTTATATTTTGATAACTGTATCTCAATGTCACTGGTTTCCTTTGTAATCCTATGCACTGTTTTATACATTTAAAAGCATTATCCATAAGTCCCCAGAGAAGCCTTTCCTGACTCCAGGCACTAAGTTAGGAAACCCTGTTACACATTCTGTTACCACCTTATACATCTTCCTTCTAGCACTTTCTACCTAAATTAAATAATAAATTAGCGGCTCTCCCACTAGGTAATGGGAGGAAGGAATGGTGTCCATTATTTATGACTATGACCCCCATGCCTTAGAGCATGGTATGTCTGGCTTATAAAAGACTCTTAAGAAACGTTTTAAAAAAATAAAAGAAAGATCTGTGAAATGAATGAACATCTATGGCACGTGGAGCATGCAGATCGTGGCCCATGTTTCTTTGAAATAAGGGGCATGTACAACACTCAGCCCAGGGCCCAGCAAGGTGAGACCCCTTCGTGAGAACAAACCTGCTTGCTCCTCGGGAACCTGCCCTACTTGGTCCAACAGCAGAGCTTTCCAGCCAATCCCATGTCTCCGCTCAGATACTAAATCACCTTTATGTTTAAGCCCCAGAGTAGGGCCCTCGACCTGGATCTCCATTAATACCTTCCAAAGCAAGGATTAAAGGATCTGCTCATGTATTAAAGACATCTGCTCATGCCAAGGGGTTGGAAGAATGGTAGGATTCTTTGGGGGGATGGATTCTTTTCCCCTTCCCCAGCCAGCTGTCATGAGTTGGAAACTCTGAAGCCAGGTACAGGCTCACCATCAGGCCATCTGGGAAAAGACAGCACATCAAACTGGGGGCTCAGTATTTTTAACCTTGGGGAATAAAAAGCAAAATGGCTATTCTAACTCCACACTCCAACTGAGTGTTTAACCCCCTACTGCATGACTGCAAAGCTCACTATTTAGAAGTGGCCGTAAACTGGTTTGTGGGAAGAGACCCTGATGGATGTAGAGCTACCAGAGGGAAAAGCAAATGAGAGCTAGGCAGGCAGGGTGACGGGAAAGGTGGGAAGGACGAACGACGAGCACTCCCAGCTGGCTACCCCTGCTGCCCTACTCAGACCATCAGGGAGCTAAACAGCAAGTTTCACAGACATCCCATAAAAATGGCTGCTGTTACTATTTCAGAAAACAGTATGTGCCAACCTGGCCGCCTAAACATTCAGGGGAGCCTCTAAGAACTATCACTGTGTCCCAACCCATCTATCTATCCGCTTGCCTTCCAGGCCACAACCCCACTCTTGTCTGATGGTCCACCTCCGCCCACCCCTCTACCCACCCACCCATTCTTCTCTAGGGGGAACAGTACCTACTCAGCTTATCTCACCCAGTTAACAAGGGACTCGACTACACAGATGGGAAATATGTGGAAACACTTTGCAACAAATGTATCGGGCGGTCCTAATTCTCATCGACAGATCAAACGGGCAGCCACAGGCTCCAGTCAGTGGTGCATGACGGGCCACGCTGGAGGAACAGAACAGCCCAGCAACGGGAGAGCTCCTCCTGTCTCCCACTCGGACCTAGGACGCCAGGTGGCCAAGTGTGAAAAAAAGCAGGGAAGAAGGGTGGAAAGGGAAATAAACCATCAAAGTCTGGGTAATACAAGAGAACTTAGGCTCTCCTTACATCTCCTGCATCACTCACTGGCCCACTGTCACTTAGACAACCTCCAAAACCTACCACAATGACCAAGCCAGACACAAGAGCCCTACAGAACAAAACCACAATGCTGGGGCGAACCCTCCAGGGAGGCGGTGTGGTTGGAATCGCCATTCTCAAGAGAGGATCCACTTTCAGAAGAAAGGGAAGAAAAACAGCACTTAAACCCTTAGCCCCAATTCACGCCCCCGCCCCGCCATCCAGAGGTAGCACAGGGGCCCAGTGGGGAGGGGCAAGGAGCCAGGCAAGAGCCCAGCTTCAAAGAACTGTGCTGGGGAGAATCGCAGCAGCACAGGGCCCCATCCACGTCTCACAGCCTCTATTCACACCCCCTCTGGCCATTCACTGCCTCCGCCTCCTCCTAACTGGCTTCCCAGCACCTCTTCTTCAGCAACTTGAGATGACTGCTGTGGCTCCCACTTCTTGGGCACTCCCATGTGCCAAGCACTGTGCTGGGTGCTTGCTGTATTATTCATGGTTCTTTCAACCCCGCAAGATGGATATTATTATTACCATTTACAAACAAGAAAACTGAACCGGGGCCCCAGGTCACACAGCTCCTGAGTGCCTAGCTGGCTAAAAGCCCATGTTCTGTCCACTGCATCACACTTGACTTTATCTTGTAGATAACAGAGAGGAAAGGAAGAGGACGAAAGTGTTGTTCTGAGAAAACTAATCAGTCTCTCCCACTCCAACCTAAACCTTACGCGCACAGTGTGGTCTGACTGATCTTGATAATAAAAGGGCAGCTTTCATCATGTCTTTCTATTACCTACAAAATCAAGTCCCATAAGCTTTGCCAAGCATTTAAGCTTCTTTATGATCCACTTTTCCAGTCTCATACCCCCATTTCCAGACTCAAATCCCGCCTTCCAGCCAGCCTGGCCCATCACTTCTCATTGCCCACGTTTCTGTCTGGGAGGTTTCCTTTCTCTGCCTGCAACACAAATTCCTTCAATCAGACAGACTGGGGATGACGGCATGCCAAGTCCTAGGCTAAGTGCTGGGGACACAAACAGACAGGACAGGGAGGATCCCCACTGCCAAAGAGCCCAGAGCCTGCCCTCCTTGGGAGTTGTGAACCGGGGCCCTTCTCGGGTCACCTGGTGTCCCACAACCTGGCCCTCGCCAGAATCCACAGCACTCAATGCTTGCCACTCATACGGCACTTAGTCATTGCTCCAACTTACGAGTATATGCCAGTTCTGTTTTAAAACTTCCTCAGTAATGTGTTTATTTCTGTGGGAAAAGTGCACTCCAGGTTCCAAGCAGCATTATAAATGGCAATTAGGTCCTTAGGCCAACCCACAGAAGCCTATTAAAGCCTATATAATGGTGTAAAACCTAAATACGCGTACATTAAAAGCCCTGCAGGAGAGAACACCTGCAAACATCTCTTGCTTCCTGCACCCCCGCCCACTATCCCACGAGGTTCTGAGCTTCAAGCCTCCATTGGGGCAAAGACCCTAGCGGTGCTTTGGGAGGAAGGAATCAGGTAGGAGATGGGGTGGGGGGAATGCAGAGATGGGGTGGGAAGAACCCTGACTTACAGTTTAGGAGCCTGGCTGTACTTCCAGCTCTGCAATGACGAACTGGGTGGCTTTAAGTGAGTCCCTTTCCTCTCAATGCCCCACTTTTTCTTTTAATCAAATGAGAGAGCTGAGTTAGATTAGTAGTTCTCAGACTTTTGAATCACACAGATTGGCCGGATATATTTTTTAAATATACTTTTTAAAATATATTTTAATATATGTTTAAATATGTATAATGTTCTATATATTTAAAAATACATTTTACCAAGAAAATATTTTTTAAAAAATCACTATATACCATCACTTTCTTTTTTTCAAAAGGATACTATAAAACCACCCCCACCACCCCACCACCCCCCAAATAGAAACATCATGTCAGAAAAATGAAGTGTTTAAACTGAAAATGTTTGATTCACGAAAAAAGAATTCAGCACTGTTATTTTTCCAGTTTGTCTGTGGACCCGTGAAAACTTCGTCACAGCCCCGCTGCAGGCCTTGGCCCGACGCTACTGGACCCACTTGGGCCGGGGCAGACAAAGGTCCTCTCCAGGTTTGAAGACAGGATGGAGACTGTGGACAATCAGCATGGATGGCCCTGGGGAAAGGTTAGCTGAAGGGACAGCTGAGCTAGACAGCAGGAAGGGCCTTCAGCCGCAGGGGTGGGGACAAGACAGGAGGTCACCCCCAGCTGCAGGCCCCAAGGGCAGCCTGAAAGGCCTGGAACCAACTTGTCCCAAGTGCTGACTGTGACTCTTTCCACCCCAGTATTCTTCCAGAAGGCTGAGAGCCCCCAAAGGAACCTACTTAAAAAGATTCCTTTATTAACTTTCCTGATCAAAAACGAATATATATTCATGGAGAAAACTTGGAAAAAACAGAAAAGCCTAAGCAAAGAAGTAAGCAAAAGTCACCCACAGCTCCACCTTCCAGAGGAATCCCTGTTCACATTTTGATGCACTGCTGACTCCTCACTTTCGTAGCAATCCTCAGCCACCCTGAAATGTGGCTTTAGCCTGCTCTTCCCCTATCACACTCGAGCACTTTTCCATGTCCTTAGATATTCTGCATGAGTATCACAAACTATTTTGACAACCAACATAGCATTCTAGTAAATATAAACATTCTTTATAAACATCACTTTCCATGCTATGGACAGGGCCAGAAGTCATTTAACCATGCCGCTGCTGTTGAGCACGTAAGCCATTTCCATATTTTTGCGATTAAAAAACATCATGGGTGTACATCCCTGTCCACAAATCTCCATAGACCCTTTTATGCTTCGTTATGTCCCTCCGGTCAAGGCCTGAGCACAATCAGCCCTCAGTAAACATTGAGTGAACAAAGCAACTCAATTCACTCCCAGGACCTGGGAGCCCGTATCAGATGGACAGAGTTTAGACTTACAGAAGGCCACCCTGGTGTCCACCAGCCACTCACCACCGACCCTGTACCTCGGCCTCACACCTGCTAAGCCAAGGGCTTGGGGAAAGGAGAAAATGTCAATTCCTTGCTGAGGACTCCCAGGTTCTAGTGCTCTCGGCAAAGCCACCAGCTCTTCCTCCCGGTGGAGGGCACCGGGCAAGTCTCAAGAGCTAATTCCCACACTCCCTCCAGACTGTCAACCCACCGGCTAAGGAAAGCCACGGCTGATCTTCCCTCTGAATTAATGTATGGCTGGCCTTCACTGGAGTCTCCCAGCACTTGAGGTATTAGCACTCGCTGTTCTGTCTTTATTTGCTCACAGGACTGATTTCCCTGCCCCACCCAGGACAACTCGGGAGGGTAGGGACAATGTGTATTTTGCTCTCCACCCAAAATTCAACCCAGTGACCAACGATGTGGTTGATAAATGTTTGCTAAAGGAAACTTTTTTCAGTCAGATTCCCCAGCTCTTTATTGTCACAGGAGGGAGGGGAAAGGGGGAAAAGGAGGAAAGCAGGGCCTCCTAAAACAGCTCAATTGCAAAGACCTGATAGAAAAATCAAGCTGGAGATGGTCCTCTCTGCATAGTCCTGCAGTCCTGCCTGGCCAACTGGCCCCAGTGAACAGAATGTAAGCAGATCGTCAAAAAGACCCCTAGATGCTGGTGAAGCTACACTGCCCCACTCCAACCTGGTTCTCTCCCAGAGGGAGAATGGTCAGATCTAGGGAGATAGAGGGCTTGCTTCCCTTATCCAGATAACCAGAAAATAGGGCCCACTCTTCACAGGTGACCCCAAGGGGGTAGGGTATTGGAAGATGGAAGTAGTTAAAGCAACTTGACCCACACTGGACCTTTTCTACTCATGTTTGCCCAGCATCCTTGCCACACCCAGAAGAAAAACAGAAAAATCTGGGTTGGAGAGGGTGCCAGCAACAGGAAGTTCCCTGAAACTTCAGGAATAACAGGAGCCAAGATGGTCCTAAAATAAGGGAGATCAGAAGTTACGGTAAAGATGTGGAAGGAGGCCACATTATCCCATCACATACCCACAGCAACACCAGGGCCAAACCCCCCCTCCCGCACCCCCATTGTTGTGGACACACCCATTCCGACCTCTCCCAGGGATGTCCTGGAGCGAGCCCCTTACACACACACACACACACACACACACACACACACACACACACCAAGCAAACTCCTCTTGGAGAGCCCACCACTCCCAGCACCCGGGCCCACCCCTCCTCCACTCTTGTATGATTTTGCAGTTTACAGCGCTTCCTCCTCCGATTACTCACCGGACCCTCCAGACAATCTTACGAGAGCGGTATCTTTACCGTCCCCATTTCATGAATGAGGAGACTAAGTCAGACACATTTCAATGATACTCGCAACACAAAGTCAGAAAGTGGCCGAGATTGGAGCCAGCCCCAGGAGGGTGTGGGAGCAGAACTCCGCCACGACCCCACCCCGCCCGCCTTGCCGTCCCTGCAGGCAGGGACCCAGGTGGTGACTGCCAGTGCCCTAGCAGCCCAGGGTGGAAACCAAAAACGAGGTGGTCCTACAACAAGGTTTCCGGCAGTGCAGGTGGAAAGCACCCCCTCCCACAGCGCACTCACACAGGTGTAGGGCCCGCAGTCTGGGGCGCGGCGCATCCCCCAACCCGTGGGTGTCCTGCCCTAAGCCGATGGCCGCCCCCTGACTTGCGCCCCCGCAAAGTTGTGTCCGCGTCGCAAGCACCCTGCCAGAAATCGCCCAGAGCCCGGGGCTACCTCCGGCCCCTGCGCCCCCGAGAGCTTCACGGGGAGGGCACAGGGGCTGCCTCCACTGCAACCACCGGGCCCCTGCCGGCCGGGCACGCACGTCCCCACCCTGGTAGCCGGAGGCATCTTCCCGCACGTCCAAGAAGGGCCGGGAGCAGGGAGCACGGACCCGCACCCGGGGCGCACGTGCCCGGGCACAGACCCCCGCACCACAGCCTCACCCAGATGGCCAGCAGCAGCAGCCATGCTGGCCCGGCCCGCGCCATCCCCGCCGCCGCTGCCCACAGCCGACTCTGCTCTCCACTCGGGCTCCCGCGCCCGCAGCTCCGCCGGGTCCAAATGCCACCGCCACTTCCCAGCCGCTCCCCGCCTCCGAGTTCCCGGTGCCACGTCTGCCAAAGCATGCGCATCAGGCGGGGAGAGGCGGCCAGGAAGAAGTGTTCCCTGGGAATTGTAGTTTGCAGTGAGGCTGAGCTGGAGAACCGGCAGGTGTGAACTTGACCCTAAGGCCACGTGGGAGCATGAGTGGAATACGGGGAGTAAGGGAAAAAAATTGAAATTAATTTGGGGGGGCTTACTTTGTGCCTAGAGTTTTAGAAACAAGATTTCATTTAGCTCACAAAGGTAAGTTTTGTTTTCCCCACTTTGAGGATGAGGAGGCAGCCCAGGGAACTTAGGTAATTTGATCCAGATCACACAGCCTGCAAATGGCAGAGTCCAGCGCTGCTTGTGAAGGACATTTGTAAAAGCCTTGATGCCTGCCTCCCAGTCTCCCACCTACCATTTCTTTTTTCATTCAAAAAAAAAAAAAAAACTTTATTGAGCTGTTGGAAAACAGTTTGGCAGTTTCCCAAAAAGTTAGATATAGATTACCATATGACCCAGCAATTCCACTCCTGGTCATATACACAAAAGAATTGAAAACAGGTACTCAAACAAATACTTGTATGCCAATATTCATAGCAGCATTATTCACATTAGCTAAGAGATAGAAACAACTCATGTCCATTGAGGGATGAATGGATAAATAAAATGTGGTATGTCCATGAAACAGAATATTAATTCATCCATAAAAAAGGATGAACTACTAATATATGCTACAATGAGGATGAACCTTGAAAATATTATGCTATTAAAATATTATGCTAAGAAAGAAGGCAGACACAACACATTGTATGATTACATTTATGTGAAATATCCAGAACTAGGTAAATCCATAGGGATGAAAAACAACTTAGTGGTTGTCTGGGGTTGGGGGGAAAAAGGAATGGGAGTGACTGCTCAGTGGGGACAAGATCTCCTTTGGGGGGTAATGAAAATATTTTGGAACTAGACGTAAGTGATGGTTGCACAACACTGTGAATGTACTAAATGCCACTGAATTGTACATTTTAAAATGGTTAATTTTGTGTGAATTTTATTTCAATACAAATTTTTAAAAGAAAAAAACTTTATTGAACCCATTCCATGTGCTAAAACATTCATGCATGCAATCAGTTATTCATTCAACAATGTTTATTGAATGCCTACTATATCCTGAGGCTCAAGATATATAGTAATCAGATGGACAAGGAAGTGTACAGTCTGGGGTTGGTAGGTTATAACTGAAACATCTTTCCTCACCCTCCAGAGGTTCAAAGCTCAAAACCTAGAAGCCATGCTTGACTCAACCTCACTTCTCAGGCCCATCCAACCCATCACCATGTCCTGTCAGCTCTACCTCCAAAACATATCTCTTCTGCCACCTCCTGAATCTAAGTTACTAATATGTCTCCCCGAGGCAAGGATAAAATCTAAGGCATTTGCCTACATCTTCCTCCACATAACTCCTACAATCCATTTGTTAATGTCAGTTGGATCTTGGTTGTCACTCCCCTGAAATCCTCCAATGGCTTCCCATAGCTCTACCCATACTCCTCCCCATGACCTGTGAGCCCTGCATGGTGCGTGCCTGGCTCTCTAGATCTCATCTCCTGTCTCTCCTCTGCCCTTGTTCACTCAGATCCAGTCACACAGACCATCATTTCCTGCCCTCTCCCCCCCTGGAGCTGCTCTCACTTCAGCACTTGTATTCTTATTTTCTCTGTGTCAATACTTTCCCTGTCCCTGGGTCTGACTGGCACCTCCTAATCCTTTAGGGCCCCCCAAATGTCCCCCCTCAGACAGACCTTTCAGAGCAACCCATGAAAAGGAAATTTTACCCTCTCCACCCCAAAACCCTTTATTCTCTAGCTTGAGTTCTGTTTTTTCCTTGCCTAGCACTTATCACACTCTGCAATTAATTACTTAGTTGTGTGTGTTCATTGTCTGTTGCTACAACTGGAATTTAAGTTGTATGGCTTTATTATTTGCCACCTGACTTCAGAGTCTAGCACAGGACCTGAGCCTTAGGTGGTTCTCAGTGCTCTTTTTGATGAATGACTGAAAAATTGAATGAAGTGTTGTGCTGGGGAGTTTCAGAAATTCCTGAAGCAGGTTGGGGACAGGGCTTCCGATGTACGCTCTGCTCTGCAACCTCAAGCTCATGATCTGCATGTGGGAAAGTGGGCCTTTCACCTCCTCTCTGTTTCTCATTCTGGGTCTCTGTTTCTCATCTGCAAAATGAAGTGGCCAGTGAGGATGAAGAGCAACTGTACTTCCTGCATTGCTGATGGAGTGTGTATTGGTTCAAACGACAGTGGTACATGTGCAAAACATGTACAAACATGTTCACAGCAGCTTTATTCAGAGTAGCTGTTGTAGGCTGAATTGTGTCTCTACTCCCACGTTCATATGTTGAAATCCTAAACGCCAGTACCTCAGAATGTGACTGTATTTAGAGATAAAGCTTTTAAAGAGGTAATTAAGGTTAAATGAAGTAATCAGGATAAGCCCTGATCCAATATATGACTGCTGTCCTTCTAAAAAGAGGACATTAGGACACACACACAAAAGGGAAGGCCATGTCAGGATACAGAGAGAGGTCAGTTATCTACAAGCCAAGAAGAAAGGTCCTCAGAAGAAATTAACCCTGCTGATACCTTGATCTTGAACTTCTAGCTTCCACAATCATAAGAAAGTTGATTTGTTGTTTAAGCCACTCCATCTATGGTACTTTGTTATGGCAGCCCTAACAAACTAAATCAGTCGTCAAAACTGGAAACAATCCAAATGTCCTTGAAACGAAAAATAGGTAAATAAACAACATATTCTACAGAAAAAAGAACTACAGATACACGCAACAACATAGATGAATCTCAAAACCATGATGTTGAGCCAAAGCAGCCAAACACACAAAAAAGTACGTATGTATTATTCCATTTATCTCAAGCTCAAGAACAGGCAATACGGTGATAGAAGAAAAATAAGGGTTACTATGGTGGGCGGGGTGTGGGGAGGAGGAGAGATCAACAGGGGAAAAAGTATGAACAAACCTTCTGGTGCTCAATACAGAAATATTCTATCTTGATTAAATGATGGTTACATGACAATCTACATATTTCAAAATTAACTTAGCTGAATTATTTGAGCTGTATGCTAAGATTTGTACGTTATGTAAATCATATCTCAATATTTTAAAAGTCCAGAAATGAAAGGTGGAGTGAATCAGCTAATCTTCAAGCAACTGTAACTCTCGGATCTCCTCAGTCCACAAATGGCTAAAAGCTCCTGGGTCTGGAGAAGGGCTGAGCTCTGCAGAAATATAATAGCCAAAAGGGGAAGGACTCTGGGAGAGGAAGGAAGGAAGGAAGCCATGCGTCTGTGAGCCAGAGAACCAGAGGGCAAGGGACAGAGAGGGAAAAATAAAAATTGCCAAGAAAACAAGCCATTTCATTCTGCAATCTAAAGTAGCTAAAATGAGATTTATGGCCCTCCTGGGAATGTTTAACAATTCTAAGTGTCACTCTCCTTGAAATATTAGAGGAAAAGCATAGGGCAAGTGCTGTCCCTCCACCATTACAGCCCTCAGTGGAAACCATCCATTTGCCAGCAGCAATCCCATGGGCCAGGCTAGTGAAACTTATTGTCCTGCGGTTTATTGTGAATTGTGACGCCACCTTATATTTGTGTAGCCAGTTCCTCTCCATCATCCCGGCTGGGATGAGGACTACACCATGTCAGAAAATGACCATTTTCTGACATTCAAACGTGGATGAGAATTGGCCAGAATAAAATAAGAGGAATGTTGAGCCAAAGAAGCCAGACATGAAGGAGTATATTGTGTACAATTCGAAGTTTCCAAAAGGGCAAAGATTATCTATTTTATTAGAAGTCAGGGTAGTGGTTGCCTTGAGGGAAGGTTATGGGTAGTCACTGGAAGGGGTCTCTGGGGTTCCTGGGGTTCTGTTACTCCATTTGAGTACAGGATACCTGGATGTGTTCACTTTGTGAAAATTTCATCACACACCTTCATGGATTATGCTGTGCATATGTTATATTTCAATAAGAAGTTTACAATTTTTTAAAAAAGAGGAGGAATAAGATGGAAAGAAAGAAGAGTCAGCTCTGAATAAGGAAAGTGAAAGGAGGGGTGAATTCCAAAAAGAGACAGCTGGAAAATCATTCCGTGATCCCTACGCCTGGGTGAGCAGCTAGTCCCACCAAACAGGGACCCAGCATGGTGACTACTAGTGCCCAAAACACGTGTGCTGCTCATAAGCCTCTGCATCGTCTCACCAAGTCTGCCGGCCTACGGCTCCACCCACTCCACCCACACTCCCCTTGATTGGCTGATACCTACCCAGCTTCCACAACATCCTCCAAAAGCCTGTCCTGAGGCTTATCACTCTCCCACCAACACCCCCACCAGTCTGGGCCTATGTGTCCCTTCTCTGTGCTCCCACAATTTCCCATGTGCTGTGTGGTTCTTAAGAGCATGGAATATGACAAATTCATAGACACAGAAAGTAGAACAGTGGTTTCCAGGAACTGCAGGAGAGGAGAATGAGAAGTTATTGCTTAATGGGTGCAGAATTTTGGTAGGATGATGAAAAAATTCTGGAGAATGACAGTGGTGATAACCATTCACGACAATGTGAATGTACTTAATACCACGTAAACCACAAACTGTATACGTAAAAATAGTTAAAAATGGAGGATAGTCTTTTCAACAAATGGTGTTGGAAAAACTGGATATCCAAATGCAAAAGGATGAAGTTGGACCCTTACCTTATACCATATACAAAAATTAACTCAAAATGGATCAAAGTCTAAAATGTAAAAGCTAAAATCATAAAGCTCTTAGAAGAAAACATGGGGAAAGCTTCATGACATTGGATTTGACAATAATTTCTTAGATATGAAACCAAAAGCACAAGAAGCAAAAGTAAAAATAGATGAATTGAACTACATCAAAATTAAAAACTTCTATGCATCAGAGAACACAATTAACAGAGTGAAAAAAACAATCCATAGAATGGGAGAATATATTTGTGAATCATATATGTGATCAGAGGCCCTAAAGAAAAACAAAAAAAACAAAGGCCACAGTTTGAATATACCCCTAGATCCAACACTCATAGTCACATGAGCAAAACTTGAAATTGTCCTGATTTTCCCAAAATGCTGACTCCGACCTTAAACAAAACTTCAGCTTTCTTTATTCAATGCAATCTTATAGCTTCCCAGCCAATCAGCTCTACACAAGAAAGCTTATGCAATGAAAAGGAACGTAAGTTTCTACTAACCAATCACAATAGAAAACAAGGTACTCCCTCATTCATACCTAATACACTGAGCTGTAACTGCCGGAAGCAAGTTTTTAACCACTTTCAGCTTGAAGTCTCCTTGTTCTTGAACACTTTGTTTCTCACTCAGTAAAATATTCATATCAAATAAAGGTTTCAGAATTTTCCTTTGACAGGGGTAAATATCCAGAATATATAAAGAACTGCTATGACTCAATAACAACAAGAGCAACAACAACAACAACAACAACAACAACGATTAAAAATGGCCAAAGAACTTGAACAGACATTTGTCCAAAGAAGATACACAAAATGGCCAATGAGCACATGGAAAGATACTCAACATCACTAATCATTATGGAAATGCAAATCAGAATCACAATGAGATGCCATTTCATACCCATTCGGATGCCTATTATTAAATACACACACACACACAGAAAGTAACAGGTGTTGGTGAGGATGTGGAGAAGTTTGAACCCTTAGGCACTCTTAGTGGCAACATAAAATGGTGCAGCAGCTATGTAAAACAGTATGGTGGTGCCTCAAAAAATTAAAAATAGAATTACCATGTGATCCAGCAATTTCACCTCTGGGTATATATCCAAAAGAATTGAAAATAGGGTCTCAAAAAGATATTTGTACAGTCATGTTCATAGTAGCACAATAGCCAAAAAATGGAATGGATAAATAAAATATGGTATATACATTCAGTGGAGTATTATTCAAGCTTAAAAAAGAAGGGAATTCTATCACATGCTGTAACATGGATGAATCTTGAGGACATTATGCTAAGTGAAATAAGCCAGTCACAAAAGAGACAAATACTGTATGCGTCCACTTACATGAAGTATCTAGAATAGTCAAATTCATAAGAGACAAAAAATAGAATGGTGGTTGCAGGGGTTGGGGGGATGGGGGAAATGCGAAACTGTTATTTAGTGGGTACAGAGTTTCAGTTTCAAAAGATGCATAGAGTTCTGGAGGTTGGTTGTACAATAATGTAAATGTACTTAACACTACAGAATGTACACCTAAAATGGTAAAGATGGAAAATTTTAGGTTATGTCTATTTTACCACAATTTTTTAAAAATTCAAATTATAAAAAGGGAAATGTCAAAATTTCAAAACAAACAAAAAGAACGAAACTCTCCAGTTTAAAAAAAAGGTGGTTAAAATGGTACATTTTGTTATATAAGTTTACCACAGAAAGAAAGAACATGAACTGTGACCTTAGACAGGCATGAGTTTGAGTCCTGTCTCTGCCACTTACCAGCTGTTTGACCTTAGAGAAGTCACATGACTTCAGATCCCCGTTCTGTAAAATGGGAATAATAATACTTTCCTCACAAGGTTATATGAGGATTAAATAAAATTGTACATGCAAAATGTCTAGCTAGCATTTGTACTGGATGAATATTTTTCTCTTCTTTGATAGCCCTGTTCACAATACATTACAATTTTCTATAGCATCTAGTTTCTCAAACACCCTAACCCTCATACACCACCCCCACTGCCCCCACAGCTGCACACAGTAGATGTGAACACTTGAGGAAAAAGACTACATCTGGTTTACCTTGTTTATCTTTGTATCCCCTGGTGGTCAGGCTAGTGCCTGGCACATAGTAGGAACACATTAAATGTTTGAAATGAACTTGAGCAAGAGGTTTTGACAACACAGAAAAGGAAGCCTTCTCAACATTAAGATGGATAAACAGCAGGACAGGCTGATCAAGTAATTGTAAGACCAAAAACGAATCCTCACAGACCTAGGTTAGAGTATGTCCTTCCAAAAACAGGTATAGAAGGGATAGCTTCAGGGGGTCTCTGTCAGTCCCTGTTTCTCTGGCTGGCCTGGCAAAGAGCGTGGCTGGTTATTGAATAATAATTAGTAAGTCATTATTGAACATTGGTTGAACTTCATCATAAACTTATTTGCAGAGCCTCCCTCTGACATTTCATTAAGAAAACATCACAGGAAAAACCCTGGTTCTCAAGTTGGTGCAGCACTTTCTGCTTGCCCCTCCAGCATTGGTCCTTCTGCCGTCTGTCTCACCCTCCTTTCCGCCTGTCTATCCTGGCTCCAGCTAGCAGGCTGCTTAGAACTGTGGCCCCTCAAGCCAACCCCTCAGCCTTCAGTTAGAACAAATCGTTTTGCCCATGCGATTGTCTCCTCCCCTACGCGCATGCGCGTGCGCTCTGCCCAGCCATCCTAGCCACGCACTCCTGGCTTTTAGGCCTCTTTAGAAGCCTGGGCCCTGGGTGAGACCATAGCACCCTAAAACTATGCATTCTGACTTCTTTGTCTTGGTCAGAGGATCTCCTAGAGAACTATAGCCCTGACCTCTCTGTGTTTCTCACTTTCTCTTTTTTTCTCAGAACTTATTTCTCTAAACTGGCTTTACCTATGTGGCCCCAGACTCTAGCTTATTAAAAAAAATCTTTGGCTTGGCTAAAACTAAATCCAGGGTTGATCTCAGATGACACCATTTTCTTCTTTAACAATAACATTCATAGTAGTAAAGACTTCAAGTTTATATTTAAATCCAAGTGTCAAAATTCAGGGTATCTTCATATCTTCTACCTTGTGGGATCGTCCTTCTGTTATTGGTTCTATTTAAATGACTCAAAACTTCATCCCGCATATGATGGGAAGCCCAACATGTTCCCTCACCAAATATCTCTGGAGAGTCTTAGGGACAGCCAGGGATGGGATTCCAGGGAGTCTCAGGAGTGAGAGCGCCAATATTTGGTTTCCATCGAAGCCAAATATTTGAATCTCAGTAGCACTTTGGTTTCTCTGCACCCTGTGCTGCCACAAATACGATGCGGCCCCTCTTTCCTTTCAATCTCCAAAACAAGCACAAACGCAAGGATATAGCAGAGTTTTAGTAAAGGGTTTACTGATTACCAAGGAGAGTTTTGTTATCATGCAACTATCAGGCAGCACCACAAATGGCAAGTTTCCTAAATGGAATAAATACTACAAGCCGTGGTGTTCCGTCCTCAATGGCTGTGGTTTCTCCTCAGACCCATCACCACGCTGCTGTATTGCCGTTCTCAGGGGCTGTAATATAATAAAAATATATTTGTCTCTGTCAATGGTTCCAGGCCCAGAGCTCCTGAAACACTTGGAATGTCCTGAGTGGTGACAGAAGTGTCCTTTGTTATTCATAAAGAGCCTCTTTTGACTATACTTGAATTTATGCTAATGAGTGACTCAGGGTGGGGCCCCAGACAGCTTCTGGATGGGATCTGTCACCAGAGAGACCAAATCCCTGATTAGAGGGGGGAATTTACAGCCCCTTCCACTTGCAGGGAGGCATAGGGAGCTGGAGATTGAGAACAATAAGGATCAGGAGAGACTCTGGGTGGGTGAACGCATTGATGTTCGGGGAAGGCGGTGCCCCTGGAGAGGGCATGGACACTCCACACCCCTTCGCTGCGGACACCGAGCCCACGGAGTGGTTTCTGAGTGGTATCCTTTATTAATAAGTCAATAAGCTGAGTAAAGTGTTTTCCTGTGCTCTGTGAGTCTCTCTAGTGAATTACCAGAACTTCAGAGGATGGTGGGAATCCTCAAACTTATAGTTGGCTGGACTCCTGGGGACTCCATTTGTGGCTGGCATTTGAAGTACGGGCAGTCTTATAACTCATGGTGTCTACCCTACCTCTGAGAGTTAGTGTCAGAATTGAATTATCAGACACCCATTGGAGAATCGGACAGGAGTCCTTCTGTGATGGGCATTGCTCTTGTGGGGTATATGTGTTTGGGGGATCTGCAACTATGTGGATCTTGGTGGGAGTTAAGATCCTGCTTCATATTACTGAAGCCCCAGAAGCCATGTTGTGGGCAGGGTATGGGTACCATGATCCAACTCAACCAATCAGCTACTTAGGCCAGTGATTTTTATGTTTGGAGAAAGTGCTACAAAAAGCAGGGAATGTGTACAAGAGGGGCACCCACGCCTGCGCAGCAGGGCCCACAGTGCCCACTTCTAACCTGCTGTCCCTCAGTGTGACCTTGGCTTGGAGGTACTGGATATCTAGCTTCCAGCCTCTTTTTCAAGTCTAGTTGTCCAACTTTCCTGTGATCGTTTTCATTTAAAAAGATGTCCACACATTCTTCGACACTCCTTTCTTCGAGAGCTGGGGCTTAACTCCCCTCCCCGAAGATGGGCTAGACTTAGTGATTTGCCTCTCATGAACAGAATATGGAAGAAGTGACAATGTGTGACTTGCAAGACTAGGTCATAAGAAGTATTGCAGCTTCTTCCTTACTCTTCTCTTGGATCGCTCACTCTGGGGGAGGCCAGCTACCATGTCATGAGGACACTCACACAGCCTTATGGAGAGACCCGTATGCGAGGGGATGACGCCCTCTGCCAATAGCCAATAGTTCCAATGTCTACCGTCTCCTCCTTCTATTAATGGTACCATTCTTCCTTCTGTGGTTTCCTGCCAACATCCAAATGAGTGAGTCATCTTGGAAGCAGCACCTCCAGCCCCAGTCAAACTTCAGAAGACTGAAGCCCCGCCTGACATCTGGACTACAACCCAATGAGAAACACCAAACCAGATTCATCCAATTAAACTGCTCCCAAATGCCTGACCCACAGAAACTCTGAGATAATAAATACATGTCGTTTTTAACCTCTATCTTTTGGGATAATTTATTATGTAGCATAAATAGCTAATACACTTCTGAATTCTGTGAGCCACCAAAAAGCCTTCCAGTAAATATTTTTTCTGCTTTAATTACTCAGGATCAGTTTATGTTGTTTGGAATTAAGCACCCGGCTAGTACCACTTCTTCACATGTCTTTCTACCCACAGTCCACAGCCCCAACCTCTCATCCCCAGCCCCTTTACCAGGCAGAGTAGTTCAGGTTTCTTTTGATCTCACCAGCACGTCCAGGTTATGTCCTGAAGGCTTCACCTTTCTCACTCAAGTAGGCTGTCCAAAGATTTTCCTAGTTGTGGAATCATCCTCACCACTCCCTGAGAAGGCAAAAGCATCTGCAGAATGCTGCAGCAGCATTAAATTACTTACAGCCCCCCTCTCACCAAGCCTTGCCATCTGCCTTCTACCTCATCATCCACTCTCTGCTCCCTGGGGGGTTTCCCATGATCTCTTCCTCAGTGAGTTAAATCGCCTTGTCTCATGCCCCTGAGAACGGCCTGCTTGTGGTCTGTCTGCTGTTTTGAACACCAGTCACCTTAATCCCCTTCGGGAAATTGTCTCCTTCCTCGATTTCCTCAACATTGCACATGCTGTTTTTGCCCTACCTCTGACTGCTCTTTCTCTGTGTTTCATTCCCTCACTTCCCGAATGAGGTGTTTCCTGCCTTTCCTTCCTGGGTGCTCTCTTTTTCAGCTGCTTTGGCTTCCCTGCCAGCTCCCGCTCTCGGCTGCGGGTAACTCCCCAGCCTCCGCGTCTAAAGCCCACTCCGCTCCTGAATGCCAGGACACGCTTCTTTTCTGTTCAGTCACTATAATTAGCTCTGTCACTGGCTTAACATCAGGGTGTGAGAGCCCGTTCATCTTCTCCCCGCTTTTCCTCCGTCTACTAATGGTACCATCCTTCCTTCTGGAAACCAGGCTGAAATCCCAGTGCTCTGTGACAGCCCCTTCTCCTTCACCCCACATCTCTTCAGTTGCTGCGTCCCCCCAAGTCCTTTCCCTTGATACCCCCACGTCTCTCTCTGGTCATTCAGGCCCTGTTCACCTCTCATATGGGCTTCTGCGGGTACCTCTGTATTATTACACCTGCTTCCCATCCGTGCTCACCCAACTAATCTCTCCTACATACAGGCTCCAGAGCAATATTCCTAAGGAATAGTCCCCATCCCACTTACCGCTTCGCTTAAAAACCTTCAATTATATCCAACAGCATTGAGTTCCTACTGCGTGTGTATTATTTATGATTCTTTGCATGCAAACTACTGAAACCAACACGTGCCACTTTAAACTGAAAATGGGAGTTGATTACATGGATACAGGGGGATCCTACAGAATACAAGGGCAAGATGGCAGCCAAGCCTCAGAACTGGAGAACTCTCAGGACTCCATGGTGTTCTCTCTCCGTCCCCTCTCTGCCTTTCTCAACATCTGATTCTCCATCTCCCCTGCAGATCCCAGCTCTCTCTGTACTCATCCCCTTGTAGAAGATGGCTGCCTCACAGGAGCCAAGGTTTATTTTTATCCTCTCCACTCAAGAGACCACTCCCCAGTGGGAATGGAGGCTTTCAGTCCCTGTTTCCAATTTGCAGGTGTGCTACTTAGGAATCTTCTGCTTGCAAATGATGGACACCGAACATAACTAGCTTGGACAAAAGCAGAATTTGTGGACTCTGATAAACAAGCTTTGGGAAGAGCAGGGATGGGCCTAGGCCTCCTAGACAGAACGTGACAGGAACTGGATGTCATTTATCTCTCCATTTCTCATCTCTGCCTGTGAGTATTCTTCCCTTACTGTAGACCTGCTCCTTCCACATGTTAAAGGACACTGATGGCACCTGATAAATCTTGCCCCCTGAGAAGATTAGCTCGACTCCACAAATTCCAATGTAAGAAAAATCCTTCAAGTGGCCTCTAATTGATCCAACTTGGGGCATATCTCCATCCCTGGGTTAGGGAGGAGGGGAACTAGACAAAGGTAGAGGACAGAACAGAGACTCTGGAGTCACACTGCCTGGGTTTAAAGCCTGGCTCTGTTACTTATTAGATGTGTGACACTTGGCATTTAAACATTCTGTGCCTCAGTTTCCTCAGTTTTTCTGCCTTGTCTGTACAATAGGGATGACAAGAAGACCCATCTCACAGATTGTTATTAGGATTAAATTTAGCGTGCTTAGAATGGTGCCCATCACAGAGTAAGGCTCTATAAGTGTTGGCGATGATGACGATGACGATGATAATGATGACTACGACGATGACAACAACGATGACGATGACGACGATGATGACGATGATGATGACAATGATGATGACGATGATGATGACGATGGCGACGACGATGATGACAGCCATGACGAGGAAAGAGAGAAGAGTATAATCTTCTTGAACCATATGCCTGAGAGGGGAGGAGGAGTTCACCACAAGGAGCGTGTATAGTTTCCTAGGGCTGCTGTAACAAAGTACCACCAACCGGGTGGCTTAGAACAGAAATTCATTGTCTCAGTTCTGGAATATAGAAGTCTAGAGTCCAGATGTGGGCAGGATGTTCCTCGTGAGGGCTATGAGAGTGAATCTGCTCCAGGCCTCCCTCCTAGCTTTTGGTAACCTTATCTATTCCTTGGCTTGTAGACAGATTCTTCCTGTGTCTTCACATCATCTTTCCTCTGTACATGTCTAACCCCATGTCTTGATTTCCTCTTTCTATAAAGATACTAGTTGTATTGGATTAGGGTCCACCCTCACGATCTTATCTTAACTCGATCACCTGCACAGACTCTATTTTCAAATAAGGTCCCATTACTTCGGAGGGTGGGGGCACAATTCAACCCCTAACAGAGTGGATGGGGCAGTGCTAGCCAGACCAACAGCAAATGTCTCCTCCCATTCTCATTCCCAGGACTAAATATTCTGATCAGCCCAGGTTGGGTCAGTTACTCATCCTGAGTCCTATCAATAGTGGCTGGAGGGGGCCGCGGGGTCAGGGAGTCACACTGCATCAAACAATTGCTGGAGACAGTGGGCATGTCTCAGAGAAAGGGCTGGAACGTTTGGCTCACCTGCTGGACAAACATCTGAGGCATTGTCCACCCCAGTCTGCAGAATGCCAGTCACTCACCGGGAGGTTCCTGGAGAGGAGCCAGCAGATTTTTATACTATAGCAGGGGAGAATGTCCCCCGCGAAAGTACAGACAGCAGAGCAGGTGTCCCAGAATAGGTGCTCCTGTGGAAGTGCAGACAAACAAGTACGAGAGTGTGACAGAGGACTGAAAAATTCTACAGTAGGGGGAAGAGGGACCAGAAAGAGCTTCACTGGAGGAGTGACAGTTGAGTTACTCCTAGAGAGAACACAGAATTTGGATGAGTAAAGAAGATGTAGGGGTGAGGGGGGAAGAAGGGGTCAGAGAATGGTGAGGAAATCAGCTATGGTGTCGGCGCAGTCAAGTGAAGAATGAGAAGTGACAGCAAGCACTCACTGAGGGCAAACTGGGTGCCCAATGCTCTTTCCTGCCTTCCACGTGCATAATCTCTGCTACCTTCACCACGGCCACGGAATATCACCATCGCTCCTGTTTTACAAATGATGTTCATTGACCTGCCCAAGGTCACGGCCAGCAGGTGGTAGAACCCAGGGTCATAGGCTACCTCGTCTATGAAAGATTAGATGGGAAAGCTGGTTATGCAGAGACTGTGGCTGGCTTTACCCAGGAATCTGGAATTTATTCTGGAGGTAACAAGAAGCCAGTGAGGAAGTATAGGTAGAGGAGGAACTGCTTGGATCTTTATTGGAGGATGACAGCTCAGTGGCAGTGGAGGAGACTGTGGAGCAGGGAGAGATTTCAGGGGAGCCAATGCCTGCCATCTCCCACTCGATGGGGAAAGAAAAGAATTAACCGGTCATCCTACCATATACGAGAGCCCCAGGAGCCCCAGGGAGTGTTTGCTAGCTCATTCGTTTTAATTTAATTGTTATTGAAGCATAACCTACATACAAGAAAGTGCACAAATCCTAAGTGTGGCTTGGTAGATTTTCCATCAGATGAACACACCTCGCAGATTCATTCTTTACATAACCCCAAATTCTCCCCTATCAAACCCACCTCGGAAACCACCACTCTAACTATCCCGTCCGTCCTTCTGTGGTAAAACTCCTACTGCTTACCAATATGGTTTAACACTTTCTCTCTTACAAACTCACTGCCTTTGTAGAGCGGTACGGGCAGTGGCAGAGCCAGCAGACTCTGGGTCCACCCACCCAGCCTGGCATCCCCTTACAGTCGCTGTGTCCTCAGGCAAGTTCCCTGACCTCTGTAGGACTCCATCTGTACAACAGAGACAGTCACGGTTAGCTTTTTTCCCATAAGTTTAATAATAAATTACTTATACATTAATTAATTAATAATTTATATACATTTATAAGCTTGATACAATACAATGGCATATTATTATATATTTATATACTATAATATGTAATTTATAAAGTGTATAAAATTATAAATAAATTAGAGAAATGGAATAGACATTGGCCATCACCATCTTTGATGGTGCCTGCTTCATTTACTTTGGTATAGGTTTATGGAGGAGTTTTATGCCACCAGCAGCAAGGTCTGAACAGGACACAGAGGTAAGGCAGTCCCGTCTCTCCCCAAGCCCCCAAGCACTCCAGATTTAGTGAGGAGAGGTGAAGAATGTGAAGCACGGAAGCGAGGTACACAAATGACCTTTAAAATATTCTCTCTGCAGGTGTGGTGTTTTATGGGGCTCTGATAGAGTTTGAATCTCTCTCTCTCTCTCTCTCTCTCTCTCTCTCTCTCTCTCATCTCCTGCCTGGTGATTGGTGGTTAACCCTTTGCTGCCAGAATATGATGGGTCTGGGCTGCCTGAAGTGCTACCGGTAAGCTTCATCCCACACGCTGCATTTTCAGTTATCAATGATTGTATTTCCTTCTCTCCCTATACACACTTGCAGCTGGTTCACCCTCGGACTGCCTCTCTCCTCTGTTCAACCCACACCCTGGGAAGCAGAGGAGCCATAACAATAGAATGTTCAGGGGACTGTCCTGTTTTCCTCTTAGGCCTCATCTCTACCATTGACCTCCTGGAAGGTGAGCTACCTAGCTGTTTGCCTGCTGTATCCTCAAGGAGCCAGGTCCTCTAGCACCCTTCCAGGGCTCCCATGTGTATGGGGTGGGGCAGGGAAAGCCATGGCAAATGGACATCAGTGTTTTCTGGAACATCAGAATGCTGCTCCTCTGGGGTTTATTTCTGAGGGATGGATTGTAAAAAGGATGCTGGGTTCAGAGACGGGAAGCCAGAGTCTTGGACTCCAGTCCACTTCTCACCGGTCCTGTAGCCCTTGCTATTTCTTTACTTCTTTGAGCTTCAGTTTCTTTGTCTATAAAATAGGAAAAATACTGACTCAACTCATCTCAAAAGAAATAATGGTAACACTTTTAGAAACTATTCAGATGTACTATGAGGAATGTAGAAGATTATTCTTACTGTTGTCTCTCTACTCTGCATCTCTGCTATTAGATAACCTTATAATATTCTTTCAAAGTAAAATTAAAAGTAATGCACGCTTGAGAGACACAATACAAGGGAAGGGCCTGAGGTAAACAGTTCAACTTCCCTTCATTCCCCCACTCCTATGCCTCCAATGCCATCCTCCTAAGACCACCACTTCTATTCATTCCTTATGTACCTCTTCAGACACCTTTCATGCCTATGCAAGTGAATATGCATGCAACAGGTTCTGTCACCTTCGAATCGGAACATTCTATATATCTCTCCTGCACCTGGCTTTTTTCATTCAGTATTTGAAGAGCTTTTCATTTTAGCACAAACTCTTCAATGGCTGCATGACACTCCACGTTATGAACATATTATGAATGTCCCTCAAATTTGGACATTTGAAGGTACCTCAGGCTGGCAGTTTGGAGACTCTTCTGGCATTGTGCTTGTCAGCATTTCCTCCTCACAGGAAACCCTGGGTCTTCAAAGTCAGGGTTTGTGGGAGCTGGACGAAGACAGGCACATCCGGCCTCAGGATGGGAGGAGCAGCGGGAGACTTGTCGGCACCCATGGGTTGAGGGCTCCCTGGGGCACAGGAAGCGGAGAAGGAAGTAGGTCTGGGAACATCACTCACGGTCTTTGCCTCTGTTGACCTCTTCATCCTCCCCGCCTGCCTCTGGGATCATACAGCGTAGCTGGCTGGCCCATTAGAATCACCCAGGGAACTTCTACAGTCTCAGAGCTGGATCGCATCCCAGGCCAATTAAACCAGAATCTCTGGGGACCAGCCCAGGACATCAGCAGTTTGCCAAGTATTTCAGGTGATTCTGTTGTGCAGCCACAAGAACTATAGCCCAGAATTCTGGAGATAATAAAGCCTAAGAGCCTTTACGTTCTTCTTCTTCTGATGTCCACCCTCTGAGAGCATACAATCCAGAATGCATACGTGGTGCATACATGAAGCAGTTCTTATTTAATTCCTTGTTAACTTCTCATTTAGTCACCTTTTGGACTCTTATACAAAACTGTTCATGTAAATTGGTAAGAAGCTTTTAGCAGGCAATCTGGCAATATGTATCAAGAGCCATAAAACTGTTCAGAATCATTGGCTTAGTTATTCCACTGTTGGAAGCTATCCTAGAGAAATTACATAAATATGGGGGGAAAGCTATATATGTAAGATGTTCATTGCAGCATTATTTACATTAATGGAACACTGCAGAGACCTAAATGTCCAATGATACAGGAATGGGCAAGCAAACTGTGGTACATCTATTTAGTAGAAAATTAAGTAGTCATTAAAATTATGGTTATGGAGACAAAGCAAAAACATGGAAAATGCTTGTGTCGTAAAGCTAAATGAAAATACAGGATACAAGATTGTGCGAATACACTACAGTCACAACTGCATGCAGAGAAAACTAAATGAAACACAAAAAATTAGAAAGGAAAAGAACAAAATGCCAACAGAGATTGTATTTGGATGACGGGGCTAATTTTTTCTTTTTCCTACTTCCCAGAGTTTTATAACATGATTACATTACTACTTATACGGAGTGTTTTTTTTTACGTGTCTGTCTCAGACTGAGAGTACCCTATGTTAGGGACCACATACCATGCTGAGGCCACTGGACAACACTCAGCCCTTCAGGCTTCGTCCAGCACTTCATCCAGCACAAAAGGCCTGATAATAACGAATCCAAAGTCAGGAGATCTGGTTTTTAGCCCCTGCCCCAATTCTACACTATGACCTCGTATAAATCATTCCTCCGTTCTGAACCTTAGTTTCCTCATCTGTGAAACAATGGATTCCACCAGGAGGAGGCTCAAGAACCTTCCAGTTCTGAAATGTGACAGCCGTGATATTGGTGATGATGAAGATGAAACTAGTGAACCCCAAGTGCATTCAGATTCATTGAATGAGTTACTAAGAGGCAGCTAAGTATCTCCCCTAAAACGACCGCAGGTAGGCTGCCTCCGCTCCTTATTTCTATAATCAGAGTCACTCCCCCTGTCCTCCCACATTCCAATCCTGAAAAACATAACTGAATAAATGTAAGGCAAATCACACACCTCTGTTCAATATTTGGCCATTTCTCTCCACATCCCTCACATGCAGTCCTGATGACTTGTAAACATAAGTGCCTCTGGAATATGCAGCCGTGTGTGGAGCCAAACAGGAAACCCTGCTCCACCCCCACCACTGACTTCTCGTCTTGATAAAGTGATTTTTCTCAACCGGCAGAGGACCAGGAGTCATAAATCAGTGACAACACAGCTCCTTGGAGTCTGTGCAGCCCTCCGCTCAGGACAGATGGCTTTCTTACATGATGTGGATGTACCAGCCTGGGGCTACAGAATAACAGGGAGCAAGGTCTGGGGTTGTTATGAGCGGAATCATTCTGATGGGAAGAGAAATTGAAACCCCAGGATTTAAAGAGAGCAATAAAGGTGATGATGGGAAACGTAAGGCCCAGGGATACACAGCTATGCCTCACTCATCTGACAGGAGGGAATAAACTGTTGGGATGCATACATTTTCCACACGATGGAAGTTTAACTGTTGAAGGGCCAGGACTTGATTTTTAGCTCCATTAAGATGCTCTCTAGCTTCCAGAGTGTGTCTACCTAGGACATAATTTAGCCTTTTTCTAATAACACAAGGGAAAGGAACCAAGAATTACGTCATGTATTTATCAGGGTGATTATCTGTGAAATGCCTGCCCTCCCCCACGGGAATGTAAATTCCATGAGGATGGGCACTGTATATCCGAGCCTCTAGGACACGCCTGGCACCGAGCACGCACTTAAGACATATTTGTTGAACGACTGAGTGAGAGCCCTCTGTTGGATAAGATGCTGCATGATGAAGGACTCTGTTGGTCGTTAATTTCAGAAAAGGATGCTTGCTAAGCTGGGCAAACATGGAGATGTAGCAGAGGGGTTTATGGGATGCCTACGGGAGTCCAAGCACCGGGATGAGGCTGGAGCCCTGGGGGTGGGGCGACCCAGGGAAAGTTCCTTCCTCTCTTCCTTGCTGGTATTTGGGCTCCTCCTTTTCCTTATTTTTTCTCACTGCTGACCATCTCACTGCTTTGCAGATAGGGTCCTCTTCTTATCTCCAGTTTATTTGTCCTCAGTTACAGTATGAGACTAGTCCTTCTTTCTCACTTGTTACAGTTTCTAAACTTCCCTGGATAGGACTCCAGTTGGCCCAGTTTGATTGGTGTTGTGTGTCTCTGACCAATCAACTGTGGCCAAGGGACAGAGGTCATGGTACAAATAGCATGACCACCCCGGAAACCTTGAAGGTGGAGTGAGGGGGATCCCCAGATAAAGGGATATGGATCCACAAAACAATAAGCATCCATGACATTCACATGAACCCCTTTCATCTTTAAAATAATGTTCTAAGGCAGGTGGTCCTATTATCTGTGCTTTACAAGTGGAAAAACTAAGATTGACAAAGGATAAGGAATTTGCCCAAGGTCACACAACTAGGGCTCGGTGGAGACAGGCGGCAGGAGTGGTAGGAGATAGGTGGCCTCAAAGCCTGGGGTGTCCCTCCAAGCCACACAGTCTCCGGTCAGCTCCTCAGCCATCACTTTGCACTGCAGTAACTGTGGCAGACAGGATGGCTCACAGGGCTGAAGGATCACCGACCCCAGGGAATGCTCTGCAAATTGCTGTCTTGGATAAGCCCCAAGGTCAGCTTGCTTTTTGGTTACGTATTTGCTTCTCTCTCATAAAGCTAGGTGAAGGTCGTATTTTGTCTGCTCTTGGGGCCAACATACTGAAAATTAATTAGCGAATCAAATGTCAGAGCTACCTTCCCCTCCCAACACCCCCCACCCCCGCCCCCCCGTGATTTCTGGGTCCTCCAGAATAGCTTTTTCTGCTTCACTGTGGCCATCCATATCTTTTAACCCTTCAGCTGCTATGGAAACCTGATCAGTTATTTCCCAATCTCTACCACCGTAAACTAGACTGGGATCCACTGTGCCTTCCATGTAGGAGGTTTGTGTTTGCATGTGAAGGAAAATTATCTTTTGCCATCATCAAGAAGTTGTACAGGAGTGTTTTGACATCAATTTATTCAAAACATCATTGATATTATCATCGTCTTCCTCATCAGGTGACACTTTTTTCCAAATATGCCACTGGTCATGATTTCCTCAAGTTCTTTTTAATGTTTGACCTCTTACAGACTCTCAGTCCCAAGCAATATGAAAGCTGTATCTTTAATATTGTCTTAAGGTTGAAGAAATCCTCTATAGTATCAACATGATAGAGCAGCTTGCTCATGACATTTGTTTTGTAATAATACTTCATATTCAGAATGTCCCCCTGGTCCATAGGTCAGATCAGAGATGTAACATGGAGGGGAGAGGGTGACGGGGGAGGGCAGGAAGCCGGTAAAAACACTATCAGACCATAACCTCAGGGAACATTTTATAATTATCTAGTAATAGGATAGCTTTGCTTACCTAGAGACTTCTGTGGTTCTCAAGTAATCTTTCATATAAGGTTCAAAAGGATGTTAGCACCAGCTTGGAAAAATATCTTTTTCTGAAAGCAAATGATGCCATATATTTGAAAATTCATTTCGTAAAATTATGAAAAGCGATTGCAAACTCCCCACAGGAAAAGGCTTTCGGATAACAGAAAACAACTCAAAATCACTGAAACAACAAAGGGGTTTACCGTTAATTCACATGACAAGAAGGACAGAGGTAAGGCGGTATCAGGGTTGGTCAATTAATTGGCTTAACATTATTAAGGATCCAAATTCTGTCGATCTTTCCTTTTCGCCATCCCAAGTCCACTAGCTAGCTTTCCCAGAAGCACAAGAGAGCTGTACTATCTCCGGGCATTATATCCTCACACACCACCATTCAGAGGCAGAAAAGGAGCCATCTCTTTCTTGGGCCTCTGTTTAAGGCTAAGAAACCTCTCTTGGAACATCCTGCCCAACTAATGGATACTAATATTCCATTGGACAGATTTCAGTTACAAGTCCTTTTCAAAGCCAATCACTAGCAAAACAAATAGAATTATTCTGAATGACTAAGACTGTCTGTTGGAATGGGGCTCGGGTGACCGATCCCTGAAATACGACTGCCTGATATCTGAACAGTGCACATACCTATGAGCAAAGAAGTAGTGGAGGAGATGGCCATTTGGCTGGGCACCAACGATGTCTGCTACAGGGCTCAACACACATTTCTTAGTTTCAGTCTACTTCATTCTGCTTAAACCCCAGGACATTTGATTCACCTACTGGGATAGAGATCATTAAGCCTCACATAACAACAAACAGGTTTCAGAAAGACTATAAAACTGCTCAGGAGAGACAGGATTCAGAAAGGAGTTCCTTGAAAAAGCCACAAAATCGGTCCATAGCTTTACGACAAAGTGGTTACTTTGCACTAACTTGGTATAATCTTCTAATTCTGCATCTCATGTTGAAAGGCAGCCTTCAGAAAAGACGTGACTCCATCTACCACACTTGCTCGTTCAAATCCATTTGCCATTTCAATTGGCACTGGGCCAGAGAGAGGATGACTATGTGACATAACAAATAAAAATTGCATCCATATCTACCTATATGCCTGGCAATTGATTACCTATGTACCTGCCACGATTTATAACTGTCCATATTCCACGAAAGCTGAGATGTGCTCTGTGACATTTTCATTAGCTGAACTTTGTCATTCCTCTGCTGTGATGACACTTGTCACATCACCAGCTCTGTCCTGGTACCTATGGTTTCCCTCCAGTTTGACACTTAGGATCTTCCCATTGCAAACAGCAGAAACCGGCAATGGCTGTTTTATGTGGAAAAGGAGTTTATTTGAAGGCCATGGGAAGCCTAGAATCCAGGGAAGTTCCAGAGAGCTGCTAGAAGAACCAATCACAGTTGCTGGGATGAATTAACTCCAGCACGCCAGTCCTGTCCTCAAGGTCCCAAAGTCTAGAGAGAAAGTCCAGTTGGCTTAGCTTGGGTACACGTGCTTTTCTTAGCCAGAGGGAATGGGTGCCAGGATTACTGTGCCTACCAAAACTTCAGCATGGTGGGTGGGAGGCAGTCATTCCCCACAGAGAAATCAGGGTGCTGCTACCAGAAGGGGCTGGATGCTCAGCAGACAAATGCAACCAACCCCAGCAATAACTGAGCACTGCCTGAAACAATGCCCAACCAGTAAACGGGACTCACAGGAAGAAATAATAAAACAGCTTTGTTTCGCTTCGCTTGTCTCTTCAAACCTGCTTAGTGAAGGAAATCTACTCCCTATCCCTGAATGTATAAACTGGACCCACTTCTAAATTTAAAAGAAACACACAGCCTATGATCCCTTTAAGACGCAGACACAATCTTAAATTCAGTAATAGAAGGTTAGTTCTATTAGCACTTTAATCTTCATTCAAAGATAAAACTTTTCCTCTCCTTTTCTCAACTGTGATCGGCTTCAGGCAACCTGTCGGCCTTTGGCAATGAGAACGGACAGCCTAGTTTTCCTTCTTCTTACTACCTGTTGCTTCTCATCCCTCTGTGGTCACAGCAGGGGAAGAAGGAGTGGGATGGAGGAAAAGAAAATTTTCATTTAACTGGTACTGTCATAAAATGGCCTTGTGGTCTCCTTAGCACAGCAAATATTTAAAGCTGGCTCTTTCTCTTCTGGGCACTTTCATGCATTTTTCTTAGACTTCCCTGCTGTGTCTCTTTCAGGGCAACTCTCTCGCTCTCAGCCGCCTAAGCAACCCCGGGCAGTGCTGTTGAATCCCCTGCACCAGGCTTCAGTTGAGGAACAGGCACTGGCATCCCACCCGTGATGTTGTGTGTGTGTGTGTGTGTGTGTGTGTGTGTGTGTGTCTGTGTGCACATGCCTGCGCGCACACACAACTCTCAGCACACCTCTCGCAAAGAAAAGAAACCCTCTTAAAGAATCCTTTCCTCCCCAATCACTATCCCCTCAATTTCATTTATACCTTTATAGAATGTGAAAGGTTCAAGAATTGTAAATAATTTTTAAAAATAATCTTTGCTAAAAGGTGACAATGGCATTTTGTTTTCATTTGCATTCTTTAATTATTAATGAGAGTACCTGTATTTCATATGCCCTGTGGATTGTCTAATACCCTGTTTTCCCGAAAATAAGACCCAGCCGGACCATCAGCTCTAATGTGCCTTTTGGAGCAAAAATTAATACAAAACCCTGTCTTATTTTACTATAATATATATTATATAAGACCGAGTCTTATGTTAATTTTTGCTCCAAAAGATACATTCAAGCTGATTGTCCGGCTGGGTCTTATTTTCGGGGAAACAGGGTAATAGAAATGATGAATGCAGAGCTTTTACTGTGTTACTTTACTTATGCTAACTCACTTAGTCCTCGCAGGAGTCCTATGAAGTGAGTACTATTATTATTCCCATTTGGCAGATGAGGCCCAGGATGATGAATTAAGTTGCCCAAGGTCACACTGTTAGTGGGGCTGGTTCTGGAGTGCTCCTCCCTGACTTTCCCACCATTTCCTGTTCTGTTCCTTCTGCCCTTCTTCCCGCCCTGTTTCTTCTCCTTCCTCTCCGTATTCCTCTTCTGGTATTCTTCATTTTCCCAGGGAGCATTGTGATCTTTCTAGCTGTTGTCAACCTCTTCAGTTCAGTCCAACACACACTAAGGAACATTTAGCACATGCAAACATGGCATAAGGGGCTGAGAGAAGACTACAGCCCAGCGTGACCTGAAGTAGTCAGCGGATCGGGGAATTGTGCATTGCAACGTACAGCTCATTGTGGTTTCCCGAGCATGTTCACAATTCTCCCACCTCAGCTCTTGGCCTCAGAGAGGTTACGTGACTTGTCCACAGTCACGCCACCTAGAAGTGGTGGAAGACAGAAGGGAATCTAACGGCTTCTGGCATATACATCAATCCGTCTCACGTGAGCGCTTCCGACTTTTTCTACTTTTACTGCCTTCGAGGCCGCTCCATGTCCAGGGACTATTTGCCATTAGAAATAGCTTTCATCTCCATTTGGGGGCTATTCCTGAAGCTTAAAGCTCTGGTTAATTGAGGTGTTACTATGGCAACAGGGACACTGAAACATAGACTAGCAGGACAAATTTCAAATCCTCAGACTATGGTGTGCAAACATGTAATTCATTTTCTTATACCTCAAGTTAATGTCTAACCTTGAGCCCCTTTTCTGCTTGAGGCAAGAAATGCATTCTAATCACTTTCACGTCAACTTAATAAAATTCCGTACTTCTGAACCATTTTTTTATGTAAAATATAGTCAATTCAAGATGATTTTCCCTTTCTCCTTGGGTGTGGTATTCTGCAAATCCTCCCCGAGTAGTGTTACAGGTGGATGGTGGTGTCTGGCTGCAGTTTCCACAGGCCTCATAGTTGGCCGTGGCTGGAGTAACGTTTAGTCCTCCCTTGAATGGAGACTGCACTGTCCTGGTGGTGGGGGTCCCTGAGGGGTGGTCAGATGTCCATCAGACTCGCTGTGGAGGCGGTCCAGACCACATCCTTTTGGAGCATGTCCCTCATCCTGAGACACCACTCTGAGGCTCCAGCTTGCTCTGGCAGGTTCATTTATATTCTCTCTCTCTCTCTCTCTCACTCCCCCTTTCCCCACTCATAGAAATTAGATGTTCTAGAAAATCCAGGGGGCTTCCCTTGCCTTGAGGCCAACATGAGATGAGAAAAGGAAAAGGAGGAGAAGAAAAAAACACAGCGATTAACATCTTAAATATTCTGTCATATCAGTACAAATTGCCTCCTGCAGAACAGTACTATTTTTCATTTCCAAATTAAAATCTACTACTATATCTCTTTTGTTGCCATTTAACCAGCTTTGTACTTCTTAGATTGATCAAAGAAACACCAAGTACTTCCCCCGCCCCTGGAACTCCCACAGATGGACCTCTTTGGTTTCCATCCCAAACACAGGACCTGTATGTAACATGGTCCTCCACTGACAACCTTCTCTGCCCTCCACGGCCATTGGGCCCTGCAGCTGGGACCTGCCACTCTGTTCCTAGCCTCACTTTTCATTCTCTAAATTCTTGAATCACATAAACCGGACCCACCATTGATATGTTTATTTTTCTTTCCCTTCTTTTCTTCACACAAGTGTTTTGTTCTAACATTTTTACCTGCCTTCAATTCTCTTTGGAAATAGATGAGGTCTAACGTAAAATTGTAATAAATAAAATCCTTGCAGCCCTTTTAAGGTTCAACGAGTAGAACTAACCACATTATGACAGATGTGTATGCACCATAATTTTCCTGACGCCAAATTGCTTTCATTTTGAATCAATTTCTTCATGTGAAGCCTTTGATGTTTCCCCCCTTCTGAGTCAGTGATCCTAATAGGCCAAAGAAAGAAAAGGAATTACAGTATTGAGTTATCTATGATGTCTCAGGCTCTATGCTGAACACGTTTATCGATATTATCTCATTGCACGCACCCTAGATTTATCGGGTCCTAGCCGGAGCGTACGCCATATTCAGACAAGCCTATCTGGCAGCTGCAGGACAGATGAGACAGACGAGGATGAAGGGACTGGTTTGAGCCTCCTGGGGAAAAAATTGTCTACGCTTGAAGAGAGAATCCACTGGAAGAGAGACATTTGCCCACTAATTCATTCAACAAATATTTGTTGAACACCTACAATGTACCCAATATTGTGCTGGGCACTGGGGAAATCATTGTGAGAAATTCAAAGGCAATAAACCCATTTTCGAGGAGAATGAATTCTGAGTGTAACAAAGTGTATGCCACTCTGACTGTCTTGTAGCCCAGACTCCAGTCCTAAGGCGTGACAGTTGCACAACACAACAAACAAATACTGAAAGTTGCTTTGGTTCCTTTCTCAAGAAACAATAAAAAAGGACAGTGAGAGAAACCCAGTGGTTTCTGCCAGTGGTTTCTGCACCCTGGGAGACCAGGCCCCCTGCATCAACATCAAGATGCGACTCAGCGATATTGTGGGACACCAGGAGAGCACTCGAAGGGGACGTCAGCAGAGGCTGGGGACGTTACCGCACAACCAAAGTGAGGAGGAGGGATAAAGCCAGGGAAGCTGTGATAGAACTGGGCCCAGAACTTGGCTGAGACCTATGGAGAGGCTTGCAAGGATTAACTGGGAAAAATTAGAGGAAAGCTACAATTCCCACAGTCCTGATGGGTGTGGAGCCTGAGAAATACAGTTCTGTGACTTCTGCCAAGTCTCTCCTTTACCCCCAGGCTGCTGTGGCCCGGGGAGGGTTATGTCATTTCACAGAGGCTCAGAAGAGCTAGGAAACTTGCTCACGGTTACTGATTTAGTAACGGTCTTTCTCCAAAGTCCTGCGCACACCTAGTTTATCATGCGGTGTAGTGGAAAAGTCTCAGGGTTCTCGTCTCTGCTATGCTATTAACATGTTATAGGACCTGCACAAGTGAATTTATCTCCTTGAGCTTGAGTTTTCCGTCCTTGAAAGGAAGGCAATGGGCGAGAAGAACTACAGCATTCTGTGATGTTTGTACAAGTTGCAGTCCCTCAGCCCCAGTTCTGGGTACCCTTGGTAATCTAACCCAGTCTTTCATATACAGACAAACCCCGCCTTGCTTTCCATCACAGCCTCTTTACTCCAGCCAAACCAGTTTTCTCACTGTCCCTGAACATAGCACGTCATATTCATTCCTGACCCTTTGCCAAATCCCTCCATGGGGACACTAAGAAAATTGGAATGCACGCCCTGGTCAGACCACAGTCTCTCCAGCCCGTTGTTGGGAAGGACATGGCCACGGCTTTCCCTGATAGCGACCGTCAAGTTGGGCATATGTCAGCGCCCCTGGAGATCCATTTATATCTCTGACAGTCATTTGCCCAGACCCTTGTGACTTCATTTATATTTCCGTCATGTACTACATTGTGGAGCAATGTGTTTCACGAATTTATTCCCCATTTCTTTTCTGTGTTCTGTTTCTCACTCACTCATCTTCCCCTCCAGCAAGTGTTTGGGTTGGATAAGCCCTTGTTCACCTTCTCCTGGTTATTGATGAGTTTGCTGATTGCCACCATGGCCTTTTTCAGTCTGGAGAATTCCCGCCTTTACGGCCTGTCTTCCTTGAGTAGCATTCAATTGTTCTATCTTTATTCTTCCTCCAGTGTCAGAATATTCCTCCAGAGGTTCAGTGACTAGAACTCACCACAGATCAACGGGGGGAGGAGGATGTATCGTGTTTAGAGAAAAATGCAAGGGCGTGGGCTCAGTTATTTTCAGTCTCCCCCAACCCCTTGCTGATGCCTGATGTGTGTTTTCGTGGCCTTTGGAGCAAAGCAGTTCTTCAAACTCATGAACTGGAAGGGAAAATGCTTCCAAAGACATGGGCCTTTTCCTGGCTTTTGACAGAGATGTTAGTCACAAAGTTTGGATTTGTTTATTTTTAAACATATTTACACACGCCATATTAAATTCATTTGCCCCCTTTCTGCTAATTTATACAGAATCAGTTGATAACAAAAATAACTAACATTCATTTTAGCATAGGGTGAGGCACTATGCTCAATGTGCAGTATTTTTCTTATTCCTCTCTGAAACCCTCTGAGGTAGGGATTATTATTACTCAATTTTGAAGACAAGAATATTAAGAAACAGCTTGACCATCACACAGCTGGCAAGCGGCAGAGCCTAGCTCAAGCCTAGGGAGGCTCAGATTTTCAGCCTTAATGCTCCATGCAGTTAACCCTGGCAGTTAACATGAGAATCACCTGGGAACTTTGGAAAAACACCAGTCCCCCAGGCTCCACCCCAGGGCAGCTAAATGAGACTCTCTGGGGGTTGGGGTCCAGATACAGATATCTGTAAAAACTCCCGCAGGCAATACTATTGTCCATCCAGGACTGAGGGTCACTGCTCTGCTGCCTCCTACTGTCCTAGCCCATCAATGTATTTCTGCTGTACCCAGAAGAACGCATTTAGTCATCTGCAAGAGGAGGTCTGTCACGTGACTTTCCCTTCCAGAACATTTATAAAGATGTCAGATCTGATCACTCTTGGCATAGATTCTTTTGTGATTGTGGTGGTAATGGTTGTGGCGATGTATACATAACATTCAGCCTGTTAACTTTTTTTAAATATTTACTTTTTAATATATAAACCAGATCGTTCTACATATATTGTTCTTTTTCCTTTCTAATTGTGGTGAAATACACATAACATAAAGTTTACCATCTTCAAGATTTTTTAAGTGTACAGTAGTTCAATGGCATGGAGGACATTCACGTTGTTGTGCAACCACCACCACCATCCAGCTCCGGAACTTTTTCATCATCCCAAACTGAAACTCTATACTCCTTAAACACTAACTCCCCATTTTCCTATCACCCTAGTCCCCGGAAATCACCAGTCTACTGTCTTTCTCTGTGTGATTATTCTAGGTACCTCATATAAATGGAATTATACAATATCTGCCCTTTTGTGTCTGGTTTTATTTCACTCCGCATAATATCTTCAAGGTTCATCCATATTAGAGCATGTGTCAGAATTTCCTTCATTTCTAAAGCTGAATGGCATTCCACTGTCTGTCTATATCACATTTTGTTCATCCATGCATTGCATAGATTCTGAAGGAGGGAGTTTTCACCGTGTGCCATCTAGAGAAGCCAAAGCTTGCTCGTACTTTTTGTTTTCTGTATCTAAGCCATTTGCTAATCATGCTGAAAGAGACAACATTCCCTTTTTAACCCCATGGTGACTTAATCCTTGAAAATAGACTTTCTTGGAGAACTTCGCCGGAGTTTAGAAAGTCTAAGTAGATTATAGTTGTTTCTCCCTCATATCTCCTTTTTCACCTTCTCAAAGAACTCCACCACGTGTGACTTCGCTCCCTGTGCCTGTTCACTCCCACATTTTCTGTGTGGTCCGGGGAAATTCCCACCTCCTTCGAAAAGCCTTCCCGGTCACAGCTCCGTGGCTCCCTCTCTGTTGGACTTGTCTGGTGTTTATTGCCTGGACTTGCCAGTCTGGCATTTATCTGCTATTTACTTTTTGCATACACCGCATGTTCCCAATAAAATAATGGTCCCTTAAGCATTGCTCATCCGCTATCTGTGTCCTCTGTAGCCTCAGTGCAGAACTGAGCAAATAACAGAGGTGGAAAATTTCTTATGTAGTTGAAATGAAGCGGCCTGCTGCCTCTCCCTGAGACTCTGTGCTTCCCAGCTAATGTCTGAGACCCGAGCTGCCTGCAGCGTCACCAGGCTGTATTAAGGGCTCATCCCATGCCCCTCCATTTCCCAGACTTGGGGCAGAGCCAGTGCTAAGCCATACTGATAGGAGGTAAAGTGCTTTTCATCAAACCTTCCCTTACTATTCACTTGGCTCACACCCTGAACTTTTCTGGGTACCCATATTCCTGCTCTTAGTTTTTCACTCCTCTCCATCTGAGTTCCCTATTCTATATTCCAATCCCTTAGGTTGCTACCCTATGCAGCTCAGGTGGATAATGGGTTTGCATTATTTTTGTCATCTCTGCACTAATCAAGGACTCAGCAAGGTGCAGGGACTGTTGTACCAGTCTCCTTATCGGCATCCTTGCCGCAAGTCCTTCCACTGCCACCCATCTCACTGTCAGCCTCCTGCTCCAAACCGGGGCTGGCTCTCCTTGCCTGCCCTGTAGGAGTAAATCCAACCCCCTTCCATGGCATTCAAGGCCTTCTCACGGTCCAGTGTCATCCCTACGGTATCCCTCCAGGCATTCAATCAGTAACGATGGAGCGAATGATCCCACGCCATGGGCTAGGGCTCTGGGGGTGTTGTATGGTCCCAGTACAGTGGTGTGCTCAGCAGTAATTCGGAGGGAACGACTGTTGATCCCCCACCCCTGCTAAGGTGCTGTTGGCGTATGGATGATTGCCTTGCCTAGAGAAGGCATCATGCCAACCTGTTGTTCCCCCACCATGAGGATTTCAGGGGCCATGGAATATGGAACATCTCTTAAGGAGAGACATTTTGGGAAGGGCAAGGGAGTCTTTTTCAACCATGTTAGTGGTTTTCTACTCCAAATGAGGCAGCAGCGTCTCCTTCAGGCTCCTTCTTATCTCCTATCCTAAGATCTGGCCCTGCTGAGCCCTCTAAGTGCCGGGCCTGGGCCCCTTATTGGTTACAACCTGGGATCCTCTTTTGTGCGTGTGTGTGGGTGGGGCGTGGCGGGGGGGATCCTCTTCTTAACAGGATTAAGGAGGGCTCCCTGCCTTAGGCTTCCTTGGCCAACACCTACCCTGTCCTGCTCCATCCAGGACCTTTGTGGCTTCACCCTGGTCCTGGGAGAGAATCACAGACATAGATCTCTTGTTTTCAAATGTCTTCAAGTGTGGGGACCAGACCTTGTGTTCTCCCTTGGGTCCAAACATCCTTAGAGAGACCCCTCTCCTCTCGCCTGGACTGGAAGTGAGCATTTCACTCGGTCCTTTATCTAGCTCATGTACCAGGAAGGCTGGTGTCATAGCTGTGCCTCTCTCTGTCCTTCCTTTTGATCTTCACACCCCTCCCATAGCTCACTTCCTCCTGACTCATCCTCAGCCCAAATCTGACATTATTTGCCAGGACAACAGGAAAGAGGAAAGAGGAGGCGTGCTGAGTGCCTGGGGAGAGAGATGTGATTACTCCTGGGTGTCATTCCAAGGGCAAGCTACAAAGTCAACCTTCCTTCTCTCTCATCGCGCCCCTGGTTTAGGAAACACAAAAATTGTGTGTGTGTGTGTGTGTGTGTGTACACTTATTTATACATGTTGCCAGAGATAATATGTGAGGGTAACTATATGAAGGCCTGGAAGGGGATTTATTTTTTTTAGGAACTGAGAGAAAAACTAGAACTATACCACAAGAAACAAAAATGATGCCAGGATGAATGTGTATATGGTGACCACTTTAGAGGTTTGTTTTTCAGGACCAACTTTTCACTCAGTTGTGACTTTGAGAGCTGCTGTGTGGGTCAGTAGACCCATATGTTTAACTGAGTGGAAAACAACTATGTGTTTTATGAAAACAATTTTTAAATGAAAGTATAGATGTAACGAATAATTAATTGGAGAGAACAATTTGATATAGAAAAATTTAAGTTCAAATCTCAGCTCCGAAAATGACCAATTGTGTCATTGTGTCTCGGTTTCCTTATCTGTAAAATGGGGATAATAATAATAAATCACTCCTTAAATCATTATTGTGTGCTTTTTACCCAGCACCATTCTGTGGGCTGGGATTATAAAGATGAACAAAGCAGCAATGTCTCCACTTTCATGGAATGTGTACTTTGGTCAGGGGAGGCAGACATTAAATAACTAAGTACAATGTCAGGTGATGATTGAGAGTGACTGGGGTTTGTCATTTTTAAAAGGATTGTAGTGCCTCTCGAATGAACTGATATTTGAGCAGAGACTGAAAGAAGTGAATGACCTGTGTGGACATCTGACAGAAGAGCTTTTCAGGCAGAGAGAACATCAAGTACAAAGGCCCTGAGGTGGTCTCAGGTGTTTGGGAAACAGTGGAGAGTCTAGTGATGCTGAAAAGAAGTGAAAGAAGGGAGAATGGTTAAGGTGACATAGGAAAGGACCTGATAGACTTGATGAGAATGTGGCTTTTCCTGTACTGAGCTGGAGAGCCATAGAAGGTTCTTGAGCATAGAAGGGGTAGGCTCTGACTTAGGATGGCTTCTGTGTGGACAACAGACTGTATGTGTAAAGGTGGAAGCAGGCAGAGCAGATATCTCAGTGAAAGAGGAGAATTGAAGTGCTAGTGGAGGAGCTGGTGAGAAGTAGTCAGATTCTGAAAACAATTCACAAATAGAAACAATGGCATTTATTGATGGGTTAGGTTGGCAGCGTGGAATGACGTCAAGATTTTTTTCTTGAGGAATTTGAAGAATGGAGTTTTTATTGACTAGGATGGAGAAGTTGGAAGGAAAACTGGTATGGGGAAAGAAAATCAGGAGTTAAGCGTGAGTTTGAGACACCTATCCGATGTCCATGTGGAGGGGGCCAGCAGGCAGTTAGTTCTGTGCATCTGGGTTTTAAGAGAGAGGTCAGGACGACAGAACTTGGACATCGTCAGCATAGCGATGGCGTTTCCAGTCACAGGGCGGGGAGAGCTCCCATAGAGCAGAAGTCCTGCCGCCTCCATCACAGGGGTGTGAGGATCACAAGTCATTGTATGGGAAATACTTTTGTGAACTGTAAAGTGCTACACACATGGAAAGGATGAAATGCATAAATATGGTAGAAAACATAACTTTGAAGAAGTACTTGCTGGAAGAGTTAGAGTGCTAGAATGCGTGTACAAGGAGGACCTCAGAAACCAGTTGATGGAGCCCTCTCATTTTATCCACGAGGAACTGAGGTCAGAGAAGTAAGAGGTTTGTGCAGGGACACCCAGCTGGTGAGTGGCCACGCTGGTCCCAGAACTGAGAAGCCCTGCCTGCTGGTGCGGTGCTCTTTCCACCACACAATGCACCTGCTCACATTTACTGCTTCAGCTCTCTCTGAATCTGTTAACCAGGGCCAAGCAATTCTTCCCAAACAGAAATCTAATTATATCACGTTGTGCTTTCATACATGCTATTTCTTCTGCCTGCAATACTCTGCATCCTCCCGCTTCTCTGTCTGGCCAACGCCTGCCCTGTTTCCATTTCCAGCTAGAAGGGCTTTGTGCTGTGAAGTCTTCCTTGCCCTGTATGGTCAAGCTGTTCATCAACCCTCCACTTTGCTGGGGTTATGTCTGCCTCTTCCCCCTGCCTGCGAGGCTCTGGCTTCCTCCTCTTCCTGGGGCCTCTCTACCTCGCATAGCGAGGGGCACTTAAATGTTTGGGGAGGAAGGTAGGAAGGAAGTTCTCTTCTCTCACATCAGCTCAGGACAATGGCAAAGCTGCCGTTTAGAGACACTTCAGTTCCGCTGACCTAAGTGTGCTTTTGGTTCACAGACTGACAACGACTCCTGAGGCGGGGATTTCTTTTTTCTTTTCCATTCCTAGGCACAAGGGGCAGGTGGTTCTGGGATCAGGAAACCCTTAGGACATTAGAAGTGATTGTTGCCTTGTTTTCGATTCTCTCTTCTATCCACGTGCAGTGAATGGTGTTTGGGTGCCTTCTGCTGCAAGGCCAGGCTTGTGTTTGTGCATGGGCTATGCACAGGTGTGTACACACACACACACACACACACGCACACACACACACACACACTCCTGGAAGAGGCTACACTCTTGCTTTTCAGAAGTAGCTAGTTCTCCCAGAAAATGCCCTCAGGTGGGAGACAGGAGACTGCCAGTTTTGTCACCCGGGAGATGAGAATTTGGACTCACTTCTTAACCTCTTGGCACCTTAGTTCAAGGTAAATTTGAAATTTCTAGGTCAAGAGTGAATTCTAAGAACTTCCCACCCCCTGTGTTTGCTGCTCTTTAGCACGTTTGTTTTGGATAATTCTGTATTAATTACTGTATTTACATTCTGCTTAACTAACACTGTTGCAGTAGGTAGAGAATTGTTCCTAATAGAAGTAATCATTTATAGGTTATCGCAAAGGTTTAAGGAAGGTGACAGGAGGTGGTGGTGAGTCTGTCGCAATGGGGTAAACGCTCCAGGTTTTGTTTCAAGTAAATGATTCAGAGATTCTAATGAAACTGGGCTTGCCAAACTCTGGGGGTGCCTGAAGCAGGTGGTAAGCCAGGCTAGTAAAGCAAATGTCCCTTCCTGAGGTTTGGATTCTGAAGCTCTCTTGCATGGAGAGCTCTTAAGTCGTCACTATTAATCAATACAATGCTGTAGGGTGCAATTAGGATTAGTTAGCCCAGCATCCCAAGCAGCTCTGCTCCTGTGTCTGTGTCTCCCCTTCTCGGCTCCTGTTTCTCTGGAAAAAGAAGGGTTGCTGGCCTGTGTGCCCAGAGTGGGGTCTCCTCTCTTTTCTTCCTATGCCAAGTCCTTCCCCCCCCCACTTGCCCCCATTCATAATGTGGAGAGGGAGAGCCAAGAAGGGCATGAAATGATGGTGGAAGGGAAGAAAGATAAAACCATCAAAACATGGTGGGAAAAGAGAGGGAGGGTGAGAGAATATGGTGAAGGATGGAGAAGATTTTTACTGCCTTTCAAGAGAGTTGCTGACAGAACCACTCAGAAGGCATTTTGTATGTTCCCAACCAGAGAAATGGGAAACTCTCCATTCCTGTTTTTGTATTAATTAAAAGGTGTCTACTCACAGGTATGGCACAGATTTATATATATATATTTAAAAATTTTTATTGGGGAATATTGGGGAACAGTGTGTTTTTCCAGGACCCATCAGCTCCAAGTCAAGTCTTTGTTTTCAATCTAGTTTCAATCTAGTTGTGGAGAGCACAGCTCACTGGCCCATGTGGGAATCGAACCAGTGATCTTGGTGTTATGAGCACTGGGCTCTAACCAACTGAGCCAACGGGTGCTCCCAGATTTATATTTTTGCAATGACAAAAGCAGTCCCCATGATTCCATAGGAATGGGGATGGGGGAGGCAGCACTCACAGCTGTGGAAGGGTCCCAGATTGGGGATTAGGAGACTTGCCCCCACCCCAGCCTGGGACTCTGGGAGAGTTGCTTCCCCTTTCTAGATCTCATTGCTCTTGTCTGTAAAACGACAGGTCTGGACTGGATGCCCTGCATTACCTCTTCCAACTTGATTTCCACCCCTAATTAAGTGGATCTGCTACCGGCTGGTATGCCCTGACGCACCTATTTCCTTTTGTTTTTTCTTCTTTACATCTCTCTCCTCTGGTCCAGAGTGTGCCTTACCTTTGCAAGTTCATCTCCATTCTGCACATTATGAGTTTCAGCATTTCTGTTGCCCTAGAAACTCTTTATTTTTGAGATTGTGCACTGTTTTCCTTTTTAGAGTATCTCATAAACTCCCTGCTTAGATGTTCTCTCTCTCTCTCTCTCTCTCTCTCTCTCTCTCTCTCTCTCTCTCATCCTGGTCAAACTGCTTCTCACCTTGGTTCAGAGGGTGTGTGTGTGTGTGTGTGTGTGTGTTGGGGGGTGTTTCTCTGAGGCTGTTACTGTCTCAATTCCTCTACTTTATCTGGAATTTCCTTTACCCAGAATTTTGTTATGTAAAATGCTTCACTAATTCTTCATTTTCTGGCATACTGTTGAGAGTCTTTTCGTGTTTTCCTTCTTCCAAGCTATCTGTTTTTATTTCACAGTTCTTCTTGGTTATCTCTTAAAATCACACCTCTTCGGGCTTTAATTTTTCAGGTCCTTTGTCTTTCTCCTTCATTCTTTTATTTTCTTAGGTCACCTTTTTTATTTTAATACCTTTTTTGTTCAGCAGAGGGCTCCCTTTATGCCTCTTTCTCAGCTCTGGCAGGATTTGAAGCTTGCCCCCTCTCTTTCCCTCCGCTTTCCTGCCATCAGAAACACTCGATATTAAACTAGTCAACAATGCAGGCTTGCTCGATGTGATTGCGCGGAGCTTCCCTCCTCAGCTCAGAGCAGTTACCGCCTCCCAGGATCGCTAATCTCTTGGATGCCCCCCCCCCCTCCAGTGTTCCTGGTGTTATTTTACTCAAGGTAGCCCCTACTCGGTTTTCAAATCGTTCTGTACGTTAGTTATTACCAACCCTAGTTTACAGCGGAGGAAACTGAGGCTTGGAGAGGTTCAGTCAAGGTCGTGCAGTTTGTAAAGTTAACCCTAAACCGGCCGGTTCTGGCTTTCCAGTCCAGCCCAGCAGCCTCGCCCCACTCCCTTCGACTGCAGTTTATACCGTATTTCCCCTGTGTTGTAAGCGGTTCTTTCCTCCTTCAAATACACAGGCAGGAAGATAGTCCCTAGCTAACCGGGCTGGGGAATTTGGGAACCGGGGGGCCCGGGTTGGGGTGGGGAAGGGAGACTATCTTGAGGCCCCAAAGGTTGGGTGGCTAGGGTTCGGGTAGGCTGACCCCGGGAGGAAGTCATATTAGAGACGGGGGCTATCGAGGACCGTAAGGCAGGATGTGGCAAAGGGTAGCAAGTGCTCGGAGACCAGGGTCTCGAACTCCACTGCCGACTGAAGAGCGGGACTTCTGTCCATCTTCGGGATAAGATACACTTGGCAGGCGAGGGCCCAGCATCCTGCCGAGCGGAAGACTTGGAGATGCAGGGCGCCCTCTTGCGCTCTTGCGCGCGCCTGGGGGCTGGCGGGTGAAGCGCCCGCCGCGGCAGGTCTCCTCCATCCCCCTCCTCCTTTTCGCTCCCCCTCCCCTCCTTCTCTCCTCTGACTCCCAACTCCTCCCCCACCGCCTCTCTCTCCCTCCCTCCAGATGCCTAGGTCTCCGCCTACCGGTTCTCACCCGCGCACCCTGTGGGGAGCTAGTTGGAGCGCGAGGACTGCTGCAAGAGCCCAGCTCCGCGGAGCCGGGCGGGTCAGCCGCGCATCCAGCGGCTGCTGGAGATACCCAAGAGTAGTGGGCGCGGACCCAGGTCGGGACTGCACCCGAGCGCCGAGCCGAGGGCCGGGGGGCCGACCCTGCGCGGCCGCCCCATTTCCAGACCCGCGGCCCGTCCTCCTGGTTCGCCTCCATCGCTCCTGGAGCCGGGAGCCACCGGGAACCGGGCACCTGCGCCCGCAGCCCGGAGGTGAGTCTCGGGAGCCCGGGGAGCTCCCCCTGCGCGGGCTGGGGCTGTAAGTTGCAAACTTCAGCAACTCAGTGGGGAGAGGCGTGGGAAGGGAGTGGGGGCCCAGGGGGGCTGGCAAGTTGGAATTAGGTGACAGAGGCTGCGGGCGGGGGGAAAGAGGGGTCCCCGGGCTTCCGCGCCGCCCTCTGCCACCTCGGCCTGGGCGCCCTCGGCGCTCTGCTTTCCCGCCGCCCGCTCGCTCTGGGTCGGGCTGCACAGGGCCCTCGCCTGGCCGCGGTCGGCACGTCTGGGCTACAGCCGCGATGGGGACCCGGGCCCGGGCCTGGAGGAGGGGACGGTTGAATGAAAGGCTGGGAGAGAGCAGGGAGGAGGCGCTGATACTGGCGCGGAGATGGAGGCTGAGAGAGTGCCCGCGAGTAAACCGGGTGGAGGGAGAGTGTGGGCGGCGAGGCGCGTGGGAACGCATGGCCTGCGCGCGTGTGAAATCTCGCGCTCCGGGACATCCCTGCTCCGCCGCTGCCTGCGGGGCCCCGGCCGGGATTCTTCCCCTTCCCCCTCCGGTGGCAGGGCCCTGCGGAGTCCAAACTCTGCCCTGCCAGGCCCCAGACGCAGCGGCCCGGGTGCCGGGCGTTCCCGCCTGGGCCAGTGGAGAGGGGTGCGGCGGCGGGAACCGGGACGCGAACGGTGATTTCTTGATTTATTTTTTTCATGGCAATTTGTCTTTGTGGTTGGGGCTGCCCATTTACTTTCCGCTCACGTCGTGCTGGAGATCCAGCTCGGAGGGAGGGAGCGGGGGGCGCTCGGGCACAGGGAGGGATGGAGACTGGAGAGGGGATCTAGGACCGGAGAGGGGCGGGAACCCAGAGGGAAGTGGGCGCTGGACCCGCGGAGGAAGAGGGCGAGGCTGAAGCAACCCGGCCGAGCGGAGCTGCGGGCCAGTGTCGGAGGGAGGACAGAGTCGGCTCCTTAGGCTGCTGCAAACTTTAAACTACAAGGAGGAGCCACCTGAAGCGCGGTTCCTGCCTCCTCCCCATCCCCGGTGCCCAGTCCTCGTCTTTGGGCCCGCTCCCCCCCCGCTGCAGTGAGCCCCCAGTTTGGATGCGGAGAGGTAATCGCCGGACCGTGCCCCACCCTGCGATCCCCTCCAGGCTTTACGCGGTGGGAACGACAGAGGCAGGAGCCGGGAGGGCTGCCCACCCTCGGGACGCGCTCTTTCCTGGCTCTGCAGGAGCCAGCGCAACTGGGATTGGCGGAGCGGGGGGGTTGAAAGCTTGCCTGTATCTAGACCCCAACACGACCCTGCCTGCTTTGGCCCCACCCGCCATATTTCCCCTCAGCCCTGAGAGAATCCAATCTTCTTCCACATTTCTCAGGCACCCCCCACACTTGGGCCTCATTCTTCTGCTTAGGCAGAGGCGCCTCTCTTCAGAGCCCTCCGTGTCCGCCTCCCAGTCCTCCCCACCCCCACTTTCCCTCATCTTTTAGGCTCTTCTTTTCCACTCTTTCTCACCCCCTCCCCCCATTTCTTCTTGACAGTCAAAAGTGGCCTCTCACCTTATCTGAACCGGGATAGATGACCTTGAGGAAGGGGCAGAGGGGAACTTGAGGCTGAGAAATGGACCTCACTAGGAAAAGGGGGACAGATTAATCTAGAAGCAGCTTGGAAAAAACCTCCAGTACCCTGCCCCAAATCTAGATTCCCAACGGAGGAGGAAGGGGGATAAAATATCAGAGAGAGAGAGTGAGTCACCCATAGGGCAGGAAGAACTGTTTTGGGAGACTGCACAGGAAGAAGGGCTGCTTCTGGCTGTGCCAGGTTGGGAAAGGTGTGTGTATGTGTGGGGGTGGGCAACTCCTTTCTGCAAATCAATAGCTACCACCACCAGTTTGGGAGGGGGTGGCAGATCTTCCATCTCTGTTCTCTTTCCAGGGAGTCATGCCAGAGCCTTCCTCCTCCAGACCTGACAACAGGCAGCATTTTCATCACTGTGGACGTCAAACACTTCTTAAGCACCTAGTGTGTGCAACGTGCTGTGCTAGGTGCTGGTAGATACAGTGCTGAGGCCCAAGCACAGAGAGGCTGCTAAATTCCCCAGCTTGTGTGTGTTTGGGGAGGGAGAACATGAAGAGAAAAATGCACAGGCAGTACAAGGCAGCAAGGGCTTCAGTGCCAAATGGTGACCTAGGGCTTAGGAGAAGACCCGGTGAAGAAAGCTTGATGATGCCTCAGGTGGGATTGAGAGCTGCACTTGTTGACTCTGCCCCGTTCCCTACCAGCTGTCTCCATAGGGAGGGTGGGACAGGAGGGAAGGACAGTGAGGGACTCCCTTCCCACTTCTAGAGCCAGACCACAAAGGCAGAGAAGCCAAAAGTTCCAGCCTGGTTCTGTGGATTGCCACCTCCTAGCTGGATTGGAGGAATCACAGAAGCTTTTGTGTCTTGGGGTACCCTTCCTGGATTGTTCGAAAGCCCCTCTGTTAGTCACTTCTTATGGAGGTTCAAAGCTGGAAGAGGGCTTGGAGATTGTCATGTCAGGGGAGTCACCTGCCCTACAGAGGGCAGGCAGATAACAGTGTGCTGATTGTTAGAGTGGCTGGCCTGGGGACAAGTTGGTGTTCAAAGGCAAACTGGTCAATTAAGTGGTCCTGACAAAACCAGTGTGTAGCCCTTGAGCATTCTGAACTCCTATACCTACCAATCAAGAAATTACAATTCTAAGACGTGATCTCATCTCTGTGTGTGTACATTACTATCAGGTCTCCTTGGGGATTGATTGGAACACTCCACAGGCTGGTTCTACCTCTGACCTGGTGGACCCCCCAGCTCACCCTTACTCTCAGGACCCACTAGGATTCTCCTATGAGATGATGAGTTCCTTGAGGTCGCTGAGCCATCTTGTCTTATAGAAATCTAGCATCTCACATCAATTGATACAGGTTCCAGATGCAGAGCAAGGACTGGCACTCAGGTTTCCTGCCCCTCCTCCCACCACTTCCACTCCTGGAACCCAGTGGTTATAAGCCAATTTTATTCTTTACAAAAAAAAAAAGAAAAATAAATCCAACCATGACTTTTTGCTTCCCCTAATATAGTAAAGCTTTATGCAGGGATTGGAGGAGAAAAGACTAGAAGCTCATGTAGAATGTTTGAGGATCCCGAGGAATATAAAGTCCTGAGCCAGTGTGGGTCTGAAAGGGAAGGGGAGCCCCCGGCAGGGGGGCAGAGGGATAGCAGACATTTATGGAGGAGCAGCCTGGCAAGGCTGGTTGGTGGATGGAGTGTATGTGCGCTTGGGAAGGAGATGCTGTCGGGTCCAGTAATCGTCCACACTGACCATGACACTCCTGTTCTTGCTTAGGCGTGGTCGCCCTCCTATATCCCACAGGGAAAGTCAAGATAGTAACTCTGACCAGTTCACTACTTCCATTGAGGACTGAGGTGATAGAATGGACACAGAAGGCCAACGACAAGATCCTTGATTAGAAATGCTTGTCGCCATGTCTTATTGCTTTAAAAGACCCAGGGCTGAGCGCGGATGCTCCACCACCCACATCCCCAGCAGTCAGATGTTCCTCAATGGTCCTAAAGTGTTAGCTTTGTCATTGCCTGAGTACAAGGTAAATGAGACCAACACTGGCAGTAAACTCACATGTTCTCATCTACTGAGCACCTACTGTGTGCCAGGCACTGCGCTAAAAGCAATGGAAACAACAGCAGACAAGACATGTCTCTGATCTCCCTGGAGGTAGGTGAATCAGCATGACCAGGAGAACACAATCACTAGCATTGCCTCAACTTCTGTAATGGAATTGACTGTCTTTTTTGTTTATTTGCTTTCCCCTGTGGGTTTGTCTAGGTGACCTGACAGTTAATGAGGAGTTGCCTAAAGGACTTGGGGTCTAGGGTTTGGGGGCAGGGCTGAGAGGGCTAGTTGTTCCCCTAATTCCAAGTCCCCTCTTCATGCATCAGATTCCTCCCTTATCAAGTGGGGTTAGACACCTGCCTTGTCTCTGTGGTGTGGACAGAGGCAAAGCCAGGCACCCGAAGATCTGGGGGTGAGAACTGTTGGGAGGGAGTGTTGGTTATTTATACTTCAGGGTCTGAACCCCAGTGGGTCCTGCAACCATCCTTTGCCTCACTTGATTACTAGCCTGTATCTCCATCAACGGGTGACTGTGTCCGTGTGAGTGTGTATCGCAAATAGCTACAGCGCGTGAATGGGCTTTCTTCACATTCAGATCTTTATATTTGAGTTTACCCATCACTAAGCAGGTCTCAAATTTATGACAAAGCTTAACTAACTTGGTCTGTAATGTATGACAAGAGGCCAAAGCAAGCGTCCTGACTCATGGAGTTGCACTGAATTGACTGAATGAGCCTTTCTTTTACAGTGTGTGTGGGCAACCCCAGAATTTCACTAGCATAGTGCTATACTTTTGTGAACCTCCCTCTCTCCGACTTTTGGTTTAATGACAATCTGCTTCAGCTGAGGAGATGGCTCCCTGATGGGTAAGCTGGAAAGGGATCTCTGTGTATGCCGTTCTCTGTCTCCCATGGAGGAATCTCTAAGACTTTCTTTCTGAAGAAATCTCCCGTATAACAAACAGGCTTGAATGCCAGAGAGTGGCAGGGAAAAGTTCCAGCTGGGAGCAGAGTTCCGAAAGGGAAGGGGGGGTGGGGAGGTGGTGCTCAATGTTTTGTGGCTCTGCCATGTCACTTTCCCTCCCTTCTTTAGTATTTTGCTTTAGTGAGTATAAGAGGTGAAAAATAAACCTTGCAGGATGCACTCTTTAATTCTGACATTAGTCAGGGGATTACCAATAAGAAATTGCTACACTTGGTAGCTTTGGAGTGGGACAGAAAGGAAAAAAGATGGTTTCCTATCCAATTTGCTGCTGGGCACGGTGGTGGGGGAAGCTGGAGGAGGGACCCCTGGGACAGAGCCTGGGTTTGGGAAAGTTTGACCTTGAGGACATTTCCCAGCAGTTGGGCTGCTCATCCTCCTCCGCTCTCTGACTTACAACTGCAGGACAAGGGTTCCATGGGGCTTTTCCCTGAGCAAATGAAAGCTTAACCGTCAGTGCCGTGTGCCGAGTTCCGCCGTGACACTGCCCTCATTGATCTGCGTTTATTGCGGATGACTTACTCAGACGTGCGCCTGGAACTCCTTTGAATTTGAAGTCCTGTCAGTTTTATCAGAGTATCTTTGCATTTGAACCAAGAATATCTTTGGCTGGTCTCTTCTGTGATAGGAAGAGCTGGTACTGGAGTAGGACTGGTGACCATCTGTTCTGCCAGTCTTCTGAGGATCAGATTAGAGGAGATAGGTTTAAATTCCCCACGGAGGAGGCTGGGTTAGAACCCAGGGAGCCTTCCCCATTGGAGCGCTTCTGCCAAATTCATACTCCCACCCATGAAAATGACGTGTCGGATGAACCCGAAGGCCCCTTCTGGCCCTCAAGGCCAGTGGTTTTGAATGGAGATTTTCCAAGACTGGCTCATTCCCTTTTTTTGTGGATTCTTTATGGGGGGTGTTTAGTCTCAGGCTAGTTTCAAGTTACCATCTATCCCTCCTATTGGTAACCCACCTGGTTGCCAGTCACATCATCTTCAGAGAGTGCTTTTTCCTTTTAGCCTTCACCTGAGCCAAACATCATTTGGAAGGTACATCTGCTGTATATTGCTTTATACGTGAGTGTGTGTGTGTGTGTGTGTGTGTGTGTGTGTAAATATACTGACATGCATCCATGTATAAACATAGATGCAATGCATTGCAAAGCTGTGTTATGCTTTGAGCATCCCGTATTTTGGATTATCTGTAGCTCTGTTCTTCTGCCAGAGTTGATGTGAGGAGATGCCCCCGGGGAGAAAACTTCAGGGAAATGACCGGTGGAGTAGCAATTTAGATCCATCTATATTCGCCAAGCCCACCGGTCCTCCTGAGTCAAAACTCCCTCCATACTGCCCTGGTCATTGTCCTGAAGGCCACTCAGGAGACCCACTTTAAGAACTACAAAAGAGCTGCAGTTGGCTCTTAATTATTCAGGAATGGATGCATCCAGTGTGTAAAGCACCCGGCCCAGGCCTCTTCTTTCCCTTCTTTTGGTGCCTTGAGTAACTCTATACCTGCAGTGAAAGTCTGGGGGAGATCTTATCATTTAATACAAACTTTTGTTTCCAGCAGCACGTTCTCTCTGCTCCTCTTCCCGCCAGGCGCCTGGGGGAAACTAGGAGACCTCTGAGAGGCCTTATCCACCCAAAGCGGATTGCCTATAAGGATGACACATGGCTCTGTTGGCCAGTGTGTTTCTGCCCAAAAGCAGGAGAGAAGAGGAAAATACCACTAGCTCAGGCTTCTGCAGAGTCGGTCCCTGTAGATTTCCCAAGATCCTGGTTTCCTTCCCTTCTCCTTTTTGTTGAGCCACCTGTACTTGCAGTTTGTGGCGTCAGCTGGCCCCATCAGGAGTCTAAGTGGAGAGCCGTGTCCTTGTGGCAAAAGCTCCCAAACAGGTCAGCTCTAAGGAGCACTTCTGTGAATGTCCCCAAGGCTAAGGGTCATTTTCCTGCATAGAGCAAGGGCCTTGGGGCCACTTGCTCCCATTCAGCTTCTCTCTAGCTTCCAGAGTGAGTCTCCCTTCGCACGCTGGGTTTCATCTAGAGAGCAAGGTCCTCTGTATGCAGGTAACAGGAACTTGGTCCAGCTCAACCCTAAGTCACTGGCTCCCATTAGAAGCACTGGAAGAGCTTTGAAAAAAACAGATATGACCAGTCCCCTCCTAGACTGTAATGAAGTCAGAATCCCTGAGGGTGGACCTGGGCATTGGTATTTTTGCAGCTTCTAACGTGCAGCCAGGGTTGGGAGCCACTGTCCTAAATCTTTCCTGGGCTCCACCGGGCCTCACCCCAGGGGCCATGCCGTCTCTCCACCAACAGCCAGTCATTCCTGACGTTCAGATCGTAGCTACTGTTTATGGTCCTGTGATTTGCATTTAACCACTTTCTGTTATAAGTGGAGTATGGGAGTTCCTTTCTAGTGTCACTTCTTTGTGGTCATTTTTCTTAAAAAGCATTTCTGAAAGTGCTAGGTTGGTGCAAAAGTAATTGCAGTTTAAAGGGTTAAAAAAAAAAAGACAAAAACCGCAATTACTTTTGCACCAACCTAATAATACACATTCATTCAACATTTTGGCATATTTCCTTCTAGATATGTATACGACAAACATTGATTGTACCGTCTGTGCTCTTTTGCAACCACCCCTTTTCATTTAATAACATATTGTGATAATTTCCCAAGTCCCAAGTATTTTTCTAAGATGGGCTTTTTAATGGCTGCCTGGTTGTCCATCATGCGGATGTTCTGTAATTTATTTAATGAATCCCCTGTGGGTTGGATATGTCCTTTGTGAGTCATTTTTGTACTACGATAAATAATGCTGCAGCAGACATCCTTGTATGTAAATCTTTGTGCCTGTTGATGATTTTTTTCCCCTCAAAATAGGTTGCCAGAAGTGGAGTATTTATGCTTCTTTATAACATGGACCATTTAGATAATTTTTGACTGACTTCCTATATCAATAAAAAAATTTTGTATTCAGAGCTGAAAAACAAACTATTTTCACTGACCTCTTCTGCGTCTTCAAAGGGGCTGCTTCTCCCTCCCTGACCTGAAGGCCTGAATCTTTGACCTTGTGCCTAAGCTCCACCTTCAGGTCAGTTCCACACATCGCCGTGCCCCTCAGGTGAGCTCCACTACTCTGCTGCCCCTAACCCCCAGCGTCTTAATTCCTTCCTTCTCCTTCTTAGCCTTTTTCTCTTCACGCCTCCAGCCCTGGAACGAGCAGCACCCAGTGCCTTCAAGCTATTGTTCCATAATAACAGCTATTATTTATTGAGCTGTTACTATGTACCAGACAGCCTGCCAAATTTTGTACATGCATTATCTCTTTTGATCCTCATGTGCCTTATATGCACGTATTATTTTTGTCTCTACTTTCCACATGAGGAAACTGAAACCTTGAGAGATAAAAACAATTTGCCCAAGGTCACAGAGCTAGTAAGTGGTAGAGCTGGGATGTAAATCCAGACTATTTGGCTTCAGAGCCTACACATTTAACCACTACATATACCTTTCTCCATCCTGGCCTCATGGTATTAACGAGTTGTTCACAAATACTCCATCAGCACCCCGTGGACGTGTACTGTGACTTTCTCCAGCAGAAGAAGGGCAGTTCTCACATATGAATGGCGGAAGAATGGGGATGCTATTCATCAAGGCCCCCTTTTCCTTTTCACTTCTTTGAATCTGTCCTCACCCCTTTCTCCAGGGACCCCATGCCAGAAAACATTTCTTGCCTCCTCACTGACCAGCTGCCAAGATCCCAGCATGCCTTGCAACTGAGCAGGTCCAAGTTATGACATATCCCTATGACAGCTTCTCCACCCAGTCGGAAGAATTTGGATGCTACTTTCCCAGTCTGGATTATAAAGCTGTCAGGGAGGCATGCTATAGTAATGATGGGGGATAGGCAGCCTGACTTCTGCTGGATGTCAAATACTGTTTAAAGTGGAGAATCGGATACATTTTTGCCTTCTTGCCTCTGTAACATTGTCATTGCCCAGAAGGTAAAGAAATAGCAACCGAATGGTCCTTGTGATTTGATTCTGACCATGACCAAAAACTAGGTGGTGAGGCGACAGTTCTCAGATGAAAGCCACCATGGCAGCCTCGTGTTAATAACAGCCAAGGGAAGAAATGACATGCCCAGAGACCTTCCCTAGACTGCAGGAAGTCTGATTTTGGGTATTATGATCGTATGGTTAGGGATTCCAAGGGGGAAGATGGTTTGTGGCAGGTGAGATTCTGAAAAATGAAGTTGCACATTTTTATCCGGGACTTGGATGAAACTAGAGTAAGCGAGTTTATCAAATTTGTTGGTGACAAGGCTGTGACGGGCAGCGCCTATAAAAGACAGAATATTCAAAATGATCTCAACAGACTGGAATGCTGGGTTTAAACCAACAAGATGAAATTGAACAGGGGCAGATGGAAAGTTGCATTTAGATTGCAGAAATTAATTACTCAAGTTCACAAGGGGGTGGGGCCGCCTTGGTTTGGCTGCAGATCCTGAGTAAAAGATCCGAGGGGTTTAATCGTGCGCAGGCTTCATAGGCTTACATGGCACTGAGAGAAGTGCAATGTCCAGATTGGGTTCTCCCTGGTCATTATTCCTCATTTCTGGACGTGGATGTTAGAGGGACCCTCACCAACTCAGGTGTGTTCAGTGGAAGGCGTCCCACATGAAGAGGGAGTTGGAAAACCCAGGTGCAAAAGGTCTCGTGAAAACAGACTGTTGAAGGAGGGAGAAAACCCTGGGGGGTCATGAGGGCTGACTGCAGAAGCAGCAGAACTTCCTGTAGAAGAGAACACATCAGCCTGGGAGAACTAGGAGACTCCAGAGTGGAAAATCCAGCAAGCTGGATTTTTTAGAATGAGCATCTCCCCATCCAGACGGATTCTAGTGAAGCAGTGCTGGCTGGCAGTCCTGCTGCCTGAGACGCTGTTGGGGCCCTCCTGCCCGGAGACAGATGATCAGCCCAGCAGCACACCTCTGCCTCTGTCTGGCTCTGAGGCTGGAGGATACGGCTTCCTTTCCTGATTGCTATAGAACAGTGGTTCTCAAAGTAAGGTCCCTGACCAGTAGCGGCAGCGCTGCCAGAACCTGTTAGGAATGCAACAATTCTCGGGCTCAACCCCAGAACTACTAACTCAGCAGCTCCTGGGGTGGGGTCAAGCAACCTGGGCCTTAACCAGTCCTCCAGGCCACTCCGATGCATGTCGAAGTTTGAGACACTGCTTTAGACCTCACTGGGAGGGTCTGTTGCTGGGTGCTCGTGGCACTTCTACAACCTGCAGTCCTTTCCTGGGGAAGCTGTGTAGAAACCTGGAAGGAGCGTGGGCTTAGGGATGAGACAGACTTGGGTTCAAACCCAGCTGGACTGGTTTTTGGTTGTAGGTTTTGTGTAAGTTTCTTTCCCTCTCTGTGTCTCCTTTTCGTACTGTAAAATGAGGGACGATGAGTTTGAGGGAGGATTAAGTGAAGTCGCAGAGCTAATATAGATGCTCACTGCTTGTGCTTCAGGTCATCCTAGGAAGAACCATCTTATTAGCTTCGAGTTGCCTCTCCTCCAGAAGCTTGTCTTCCCAACCCCTTGGAGACAGGCCTGGCTGTGGGCTCCTTTGTATCCCTCATGGCTCCTTTGTATCCCTCATGGCACCCACCAGTGTGGTGCTCCCTCAAGTGAGGAATCGGTTAACTCTTGGGCTGCCAGTTCCCTCCATCCCTGGACAGTGGAGAGCCAGGGTCACTTTCCTTCCCACCCCTCATCCTCCTGGGACCCCTGTCCTTGTGAGCATGAGCAGGTTTATCCCTCCAGTGGACTTGACTCCTACCAAACCGAGTCTAGACTCATTGCCCTTAGCGTGCAATTTTATTTGCTAAAGCCATCAGTGAAAGGCCTTGGGGCCAAAACGTCTTGTGCTAGCCTCTAAGTTTAAATGGGAAAGAAGCCTGAGTTGCTGCTGTCAAGCCAGGTGGGGAATGGCAGTGGCCCTTTCTTGGTACTGCAAGACACTGGAGTCACCCGTACAAGTCCCTACAGAGGGGTCAGCTGGTGGGGTCTTGAATTCCTCAGAGACAGAAATCTCATCTGCCCACAGCTGGGCCATTCGATTTTTAGTCAACAATGTCTAATAGAAAGTTCTTATATTTCTCTGAAGTCTGTGTCTCTCCCTATGGGCTTCATCTCTTCCTCCGTTTCAGGCAAACCCAGTCATGTCCATGCCACAGCTTTTCAAACATTGGAGACCAGTTGCCTTCCACCTCTTCCTTACTTCCATTAGTCCTCCTCTGACTTTTCATCCTCTCTAGGCACAGGACTCTGAACGCCCTCCCACTGTCCTTAAATTGAGGACACCAGGACAAAACCCTGTCCTTCAGGGGATGCCTGGCCAGCACGCCCTCACCAACACAGGTACCACAGCCGCTATTAATGCAGCCTCCATTCTGCCCTGGCTATTTTTGGCAACTACGTGGCCCTGCTGACTTTTACTGATCTTACAGCCAACCAATACCCCCAGGTCTCTTTAACGTAATCTGTGACTCAGCCCTATCTTCCAATTTTGACCTTGTGGTTGTACTAGTTTGCTAGGGCTGCCATAACAAAGTGCCACAAACTGCGTGGCTTAAACAACGGGAATGTAGTGTCTCACTGTCCTGGAGGCTGGAAGTCTGAAATCAAGGTGTCGGCAGGGTTGGTTCCTTCCGAGGAATATGAGGGAGAATCTGTTCCATGCCCATCCCCTAGTTTCTGATGGTTTACTGGCAATCTTTGGCATTCCTTGGTTTGTAGAAGCACCACTCTGATCTCTGTGTTCCTCTGTGCATGGCAATCTCCCTGTGTGCCTGTCTGTGTCCGAATTTGCCCTTTTGACGAGGAAACCGGGCATATTGGATCAGGGGCCCATCCTCCTCCAGTACGACCTCATCTTAACTAATGACAACTGCAGCAACCCTATTCCCAAGTAAGGTCACATTTTGAGGTACTGGGAGTTAACACTTGAATGTAGGAGTTTGGGGAACACAGTTCAACCCATAACAGTGTGGTAGCGTTTTTGTTCTCATGTTTGGGACTCTGCATTTTTCCCTAATTCACTTTATCCTGTCTAAGTTCAGTCTATCTCTCTAGCTGATTGAGATATTTTGGATGTTGTGTCTGACCTCCAGCATATCTGTTGATGCCCCCAGCGGCGAATCCTTCCCGTGTTTTGGTCTAAGGGTTTGATAAGATGTTGCATGTAGTGGGATAGGTCAGCACCTTACCAGGCGCACCTGGACGTTTCCTGCCAAGGGGACTTGATCCTCTGGTAAGTACCCCCTGGGTACTGTTGTGCGACCAGCTACACCCATTAATTCTACCACCTTCTAGCTTCCTTTCTCTCGCTTGTACGCAACAGTTTCAGGAAGAGCTTTTCAGATGTTTTCAAGATCAGTTCTTCGGGTGAACCCCATTTCCCTTGTCTGCCGGTCTGGTGACCCTGTCAACAGAGGAGATGAGCTTTGCCTGACAGGACTTTATTACTGAACACACACTGTCTGCCTGTGATCTCAGCCTCCTTTCACCAGTGCCCACCACCCTTCATTTGTAGTCTCTTCAAGAAATTTTCCTCAGGCGGCACCTCGAGTGGTCCCTCTCTGTGGTTTGCAAAAACCACCTCAGACCCCTTCTGGAAGGGAGGACTGTGTGGCCTCCCGGCCCCTCCAGCGCTTGCCAGGATCCTGTCAGGATTCCTGCGAGTTCCCCACAGCTGTTCTCAGCCTCATTTGCATGTTCCGGGTCCCTGCGATGTGCACCGGGCCAAGTGGCTTGAACTCAGTCAGAGCAGCTGGAGCTTTAGCAGTCCTTTCACCAGCCTCTGGCTTGGGCCTCCTCTCACTCTTTCCTTTCCTGTGGAATCCCACGCCAAGCTGGAGACAGAGCCGTAGGGCCCGCCAGAGAAGTCCCCCAAATGTGTGGACACCACGTTAGTGCCCTCTCAGCATGCTTTTCCCTTCCAGCTCCTCTCTTTCCCAAACTCCTCTCATTCCTAAAGGCTCTCCTTCTCTCCTCTCTATTCTTGCTCTTTGACTCCACGACGGCGATTGCATATATGAAGGTGAGGAGCGTGCATCGGTCTGGACTGGCTGTGGGCGGGCACAAGCATCGGGCTAGATCGGGGGCAGGGAGAGGTGCTCGGTGCTGAAGGCTTCAGATGCTTTGCTGAGGAGTCTGGTTGGAAGGCAGCCTGGAGCCACACAGACCTCCATTTGAATTCTACCCTTTGCTCGTAGGGTGACTTTGGGCAAATTATTTCTCCTGTCTGAAGCACAGTTTCCTCATCTGTAAAGTGGCCGCAGTACCTATTTCAGAGGGTGGTCGTGGGAACTGAATTAAATGAGTTCCTTTTAGTAAAGCAGGTCACCTGGAAAAGCACCTAAGGGCCTGAGGTACTTTTGTTGCCAAACAAACCGGTCCTCTGCAGAGTGGACTGGTGAGCTGGAGCGTGATGTAGTGGGGGAGAGGGAGCCCCAGGGGGAGGGTGGGGAGGTGAGGTCACAAACTGGGCCCAGCATGTGGGGATGAGGGCCAGGACTGCAGTGAGGCCATTGGAATGGAGAAGAAGGCGTGCGTCTGAGAGAAACGGGGAAGGAAGCAGTCCTAGGAGTCTGAGCAATTTCCAAAAGAGGCTGGAATGTTATGAAGATTTCCTGGAGTTTACTGAGAACTTATGTTGTATCAAGCCATTTAAAAAGCTGTTGTGTGTTTTAATTCATGAAAGCCCTAAGAATAGGTGTGACTTTTTACCCCCATTTTACAGATGGGCTGACTGAGACACAGAGATATTAGGTAACTAGTAAGCTAATCTCAGGCTTCCAAGCCTGGTGGGCCAGCTACCTCTCAGTTCTCTTCTCCATTCCCCCTTTCCCTTCATCCATCACGTTGCCTCCATCACCCCTGGCTCCATCCTGCAGGATGCTCCCACCATCTCTCCTTATGGTTGGAGCGGGAGGGCTCAAGGCTCTGCCCTTCTCAGGGACACTTCTCAGGGCCCCTTCCTTGAAGCCCAAACTCACATTCATGTCACTTCTCCCCCCTCCCTCCGTCAACCTGTAGACAGAAGAATTTAAATTAGACTGCAGGAAAATCTCCCTGAGTATGAACTGCCAGGGAAATTATCACAGCTGATGACGGCAACTCTGGCGTGGCTTAGCTGGAGATGGGTGGGGGGTGCAGGGGTGGAGAACACAAGGACTCCAAGGACTCAGGCGGTGCTGTGCCTCCTGCATCCTGGACGTCTGAGACTGACGCTCTGGATGCAGGATGAGCAGCGCGAGGGGCTGCTCCTGGCAAGATGGCTGCCACTCCTAATTAACCCGTGGCTTTAATTACACTCCACAGCCTGGTCCTGCTGGGAGAGAGGAGTGCTCCGAGACTGTCACACTGGGTTAAATGTCTGAAGTAGTTTCCACTTCAGAAACTCCTCTCCTTGAGAGGGTAGGACCAGGGAAGAGGGCTCCATACCGGCTCAGCCTGGGTGGGATGGGGGTGGGGAGGGGCAGAAGGCGCAGTTAGCCCAGAGGCGGATGAGTGCTCCCGCCCCCGGGATACATTCGGAGGGATCTGCTTTGTAGTCTCAATGACAGCTACCACGTGTGAGGACCTACTATGCACCAGTTCTCATTTTAGTTCTCAGGGAGGCCTATAGGGAGAGATTTTCCCCAATTGCACATTAGAAAAAGACTTCAGAGAGGTTAAGAAACTTCCGTGACATTGTACAACCACATAGAGGTAGAGGTGGAGGCAGGATTTGAACACAGGGCACAGTGAACCCAAAGCAAAGGCTCTTTCCACAGGACAGTGGGCCTCTCCCAGTAGCTAGCCTGCAGGCTCCTATAGATCAGGAGTGCCAGACAGGACCAAGGAAATGCATTTGATGATGGAAAGGCGGTTGAAAACTAGGGGTTCCAAGTATTTTGGGTGTGTAGTGTTTTTCTGATGGAATGTGGTTCAGAAGTGCTGTCGTTGTCGGAGGCCCAGGGTTCTGGGTTTCTCTGGGTCCTTCTGTGTCCTGAGGAGGTGATGGGAAGCTTTTCTGGAAAGCCATCCTACCCTTCCATGGCACAGCCTTGGTCACCCCCATCCTCCTGCCCAGCCCTGTGCTGGTTCCTAGGTGGTCCCTCTTCTGTGACCTCCCTGGGGCCACAGCCTCCAGAGCCATCCTGAGCCCTAGGGACTGTTCCAAGGCCTGCACCTCTGTCAGGAGCCTGCGTCCTGGGCACTTTTCGAGGCCCAGGATGGACGTGTTCACCGTGAGCCACAGGCTGTGTGTGCCTGAGTATGTTGGGGAGGGTGGTTGTGGGAGGTTCATTTCACAGAGGCCTGAAGCAGAGTCTGCCACCCTGTGAAGGCCTCGCCCTACCCCGGTCTAAATTCAGACTCGCTGTTCTTGGGGAAAAGTCCAGACTCCACCTCCTCTGTTCTTATATGCACAGGACATCTGGGTAAATCAGTGGCCGGGCCGAACCCTGGATGTCCCACAGTCCCCTGTGTTGGGCCTGCTCAACCCTGAGCATGCTAATGTGTGACTAGGGGGCTAGATTGGGGTGATCATGTCTTGGATGCTCAATAGGCCTGACATTCTGCTCTCTAAACACGTGCTCCCTCATCCCCAGGGGACCATCCCAAGAGTTGTTCCTTCATCTTATGTATGGGGAAACTGAGGCTCTGGAAGTTAAGTAACTGGCTCCAGGTCATACTCTCTATCTCGCTGGCTCTCTCCGTTCCCTTGCAGCCCTGGCAGGTGAGGGCTGGCAGTGGACAGGGCCCAGCAGTTTCAGGAGAGGGGCTCACTAACCACCCATGCCCTTCTGTGCATTTAACACTGACCTCTGGGCTTGCCCACTTGAGGATAGGCTCCCAGGACAGGTTGTCCACGTGACTGGTGTCCCTGCTCCCATCTTCGAGGGAATAACCTGGCCTCAGTGACAGAGATCCGTGGCTGCGCAGCCTAGATGTACAGCCTGAATCCTACCCTATATTTGTGTCAGAGATGTGGGGTGATGAGGCTGGTGAAAGGATTTGCAGAAGCTCATGTCTCAAAAGCACAGAGAGAAAGCTAATGCTACTCACTGCAGGTCTCCGGTTATTTTTATCTGTGGTAAGGAGTCCCATTTCATGGGTCTGATACAACCTGGTGCCTTTTATGAGAGTGTGGAGGTCAGTGTGGGAGGCTGGGCTTCGAGCTGCTGGGTGGCCTGTGTGCAAGGGTGCTCCTTCCTTCGAGGCACCAAACAAACCAGTGTTTCTCCTGTTTGGGCTTGCTCTGCGGGGGCTGTGCCAAAATTCTGCCTGGTTCTTAGTTAAAACCTTGCGAAATGTTTACACTGTGGGTGAAAATCTTTGCAGTGATTTTGTGGAGAATCGTGGCAGTATCTCTGTGACAGGATTCCTGCAGCCACATGTGGGCCCACGTTCAGCAGGGAAGAGCTGGGGTGGGAAAGAGAAGGTAGGGGCTGGCGTTGGTGCCCAGGATCAGGCCGCCGGTGGTGGTACCTGCTCAGTCCTCGGGCTCTAACAGCTCTCACCGTAGTGTAACAGACGGAACCTTCTTCGAGTTCACAGACTCAATTCCTTGACCTGCCTGTCCGCCTCTCCAGTTCTACCTCGGACTGACTGCAGGACCAATAATCACAAGTGTAGACTTGAGCCCTCACCATGGGCCAGGATTGTGCTGGCTGCTCGAGAGATGGGGGGGAAGAACGCGTAGCTCTTGCCTTCTAAGAGCTAACGGTTCCTGGGAGGGGCAGGACGCCAGTCAGTCCCAGTGCAGTCTGCTGAGCCTTGCCCACACCTCTGCCTGCCATGTCTACAGGGTCTGCCATGTCTACAGGAACAGGCTCGGCTGCTTGCCCACACTTTATAGTCCCAGGTAATGCAGCTTCACTTGCTCTGGGCTAAATGATGATGATGATATTGATACAACCCATTTTTAATGGCGTGCTTTACTGTTGTAGAAGAGTATTTACATCTTTATTTTCTTCTCCCAGAGGCTGCAACTTCCGTTTACTGAATCCTCTGCCAGACACCATTCTAATTGCTTTCTTGTACATGATCTCATTGAATTCTGACACCAATAATAAGCAATTCTGAGTCTGGCACTGTTATACCCATTTTGGAGATGAAGGAATTCTCTGGAAAGAATGTGCCCAAGGCCGCACATCTACTAAGAGGCAGTTTCAAACCCTGGTTTCCAACCGCAGACTCCATGCTCTGCCCCTCAGTACATAGCCTCTGTGTCAGTGTGAGGAGCCTGGGACTCTCCGATGCCCTGGCCCTGAGCCCTGGGGATCCGGGCTTGCCGAGGGCTCCCTGCCCCACCCCCAGCAGAACTAGCCACCTTGGGTTCTTCCCCATTCCTCCAGGGTAAGCCCTGCCTCTCTTCTCAGACCTGGGCGGTTGGCCTTGAAGCCCCCCAGCTAGAGGGCTCCCCATTAGCAGCAGCAGCCTTTCCCTTCCCTGGGTACCTACGGCACTCTGTGGGGGTGCGTCCCTTCTTATCCCTCTGGCACACTGGGGTGTTTTTAAAAAAGGCAAGAATAGAGCTCAGAAGAAATGTCAGGAAGAGAGGGACAGGGTGTTTCCAGGCTCCGGGACAGCACAACCTCTTGGTCCTCTGCTGTCTAGAGGTCTAGGTTGTGGGGAAAGGAGCCCAAGAGACTCCCGTCTAATTCTGGGTTGCGCTGGCATTGGCCGGAGGAGGGATGTCACTGCCCCACATACCTGCTGTGCCATGCTTTGGTGGGGAGGCACAAATTTAAGCTGTAGCACTTCCCTTGGGCCGTCTCCCATATTCCTTTGTTGTGCCCATTTTGGAAGAGGACATATAATTTAACAGTGCTCCTCCCTGGCAGCCCATTAGAATCACCTGGGTGTGTATGGGCGAGTGGGGGTGGGGTTGGAGGTGGCTTTTAAAACTATTGAAGCCCAGGTCTCACCATCAAAGAGGGATTCCATCTGTCCAGGTGGGACTTGGGCATTGGTATTTATTTTAGGGCTCCCAGGTGAATCTCAGGGACATCCAGAAAGAGAACGCCTGGCACCTCTCTCTGCTTTGCCCTCAGTGCCTGGTGCCACCTGTACAGCTGCAGTGATGCAATGGTCTCTCTGCTTGAACTCCATCTCCCAGGGTACAGAGCTGCGTGCATCTTTGTGTCCCTTTGCCCAGCCCAATGCCTGGCATCAAAACCTTAGCAAATGTGTGTGGAGTTTTTAATGAGACAGCTAATGTGGGAAGACATCCTGGTTCCCCCACCCCATGTCTCAAAGCATAGTTGGGGCATGTTCTCATAAAAAGGGTCCTGATTTTATATCTCCTGTGTGGCCTGAGGAGTAGGGTCCTGAATCCCTGCAGGATTTCAAGGTCATTGGTGAGTCTCAGTGGCTAGAAATAGAGCAGGGGACGTGTGCAGGGTCCTTTGTGGGGCAGCCATGGAACTGCATTCTCTCAGTTGTCTCTCAGTCTCTGTCTGTGTCACACACACAGGAATACACATGTGAATGGAGGCAGGAAATCTCTAAATACAGGGGTGGGGTTGGGCAGGGCACGATATGCCAGGGGTGAGGGAACACATTTTGCGCTCTCTGTTTATACATGGTGTGTTCACAGGTCCTTCTCTCGTCTGGTTGCAAAGGGGAAGTTTGGATAATTGAAACCCGCAGAGATAACACAGACCCTTCTCTGAGCCCACAGTCCGTCTCCTTACACGTACCCCCACCGTGCATTCTTCCCCTGGAGGAGGTGAGGAACTGGGGAAAAAAAATAGAAGTCTCTAAGCCTGTACTTGTCACACTGAGAACACCTCCCGGGAGTGGAGATGGAGTGTGGGTGCATTGAGAGGAGTCAGGGTAAAAACTCCCTTTCATCTCTGGATGAAATGCTGTGCCTTGATTTCCTGCCAGCTACTCTGTCTGCAGAGCATTTGCCCCTTCGTGGGCCCACAGGCCCCCATCTTCTACGGCCTCATTGAAAACTGGGTGGCATTGATGCAGCGCGCAGCCCTGGGAAGCTTGGCTTTCCTCTGCACAGCAGCCTGAGCCACATCAAAGCGCACCTGCAGCGGGGCAGAGTGCTGCCCCACAGGCCATCCAGTGACACCCAGGCCTGGGCAGCGGCAGGACCCCCACTCCAGCTGGAGGCTCAGCCCCTACTCTGGCTCCTGACCTCGGGGCCCACGGAGACCCCTGCCCTGTTGGTCTGTATCCCATCTGCCTCTTGGATGGCCGTGCCTCTCTCCTCCTGGCTTCAAACAGGCCCAATGTGGCCCTTCCCGCAAAAACCCGCACCCAGCTTGGCTGCTTCCTGGGTTGTCTCTGCCTTTTCTCTCCACTGCCAGGTTTTCAAATGTGTGGACTCTACCTGCAGCATCTGACTTCCTCCCCCAGTTCCCACCTTGGTGGAGTCGCTCCAAATAATTCTTTAACAAATTACCCATCCTGTGCCTATAGGTGCTGGATGCTCTTCTAGTGCTTGGCAGGGCAAGAAATGACAAGGAGCCCCGCCCCCGGGAGTGTATATTCTAAGCAGGGGTCCGAGAAACAGCAGTGAACACAGTCACTCATACAGCAGGTGAGAAGATGATAAGCATGTGACAGGATGTTGTCTTGTTTTAACCATTAGCATGAAAACAATTTGCATATACCCGAAAGTAGAGAGAACCGTGTATGGATTCCCACGTACCCCTCATTGTGCTTCAACAGTGATATTTTGCCCATCTAGTTTCATCTATTCTCCCCCAATCTTTGTGTACCCTAGGATATTTGTAAACACAACCCAGACAGCATCACGTTTTATCTATGGATACTTCAGTGTGGATCTCAACTGTTAGGGATTTATTTACATTGTACATAAACCAGTGTGCCATTGTCATGCCTAACAGAATGAACAATAATTCTTCTGGGACTGTTGAACCGTACTGTGTGTGACAGTCTTGGCTCACGATGTGTTGGAAAGCCCCCTGAAGGGCAAGGACTGTGGTGTTAAGAAAAGGCACCGAAAGCTTGGAAACCTGGCAAAAGGATGACTGCATGTCCTGGCAACCTCACACTCTCACCTACCAGGTTCGACCGAAGATTATTTCATTCTCTCTGGGAATGTACTTTTGCTTGACTTTCAATTTGCTATTGATTAGGGGCTGGACTTTATGAAATTAAATGTATATATAACCCTTGTTCTTCAAATTCTCTTTTGAGCTAGCTTTACCATCCCTCACTATGAGTGAAATAATTATGAGAGCATTTTGAAAATTACACTTTGACAGTGGCCTATGCATTTTCTATACCTTTCCCTTAGTTCATTCCACTGCCTGGCACTGATTAGATGTTTGTGGACTTGGATTCATACTTGCCTTGGTATCTACAAGGGGAAGAATCAAGGTTTCAAGTTGAGGAGTGCTTCGCAGATGTCATAAGCTCTGGAGTGAGGGTGGAGATGGCCACAGCAGGTCCCCCTGGCTCTGGCCTCCCTGTGCTGTGGCCTCCCTGTGCTCTAGCCTGGAGAGTGAGGGTGGTGCAGAGTCTGTGGCTTGGGGGCTATTTAGAGAGCCCTTGGCCATCCTCTGCTCCTGGGAGCAAGGCCCTACCCAGCACTAATATTGAGTGAGAAGGAAGTGGAGGGCAAAAGCAAGTGTGTGTGTGTGTGTGAGTGTGTGTGTGGTGGGGATGTGCCCAAGACTGTATGCTGGCTTGCCATTTTGCTCCCGTGCTCAGAGAGCAGGGGTAACATTGAGGGAGAGTTCTTTTATATCTAAAAATTATCACCCTCTTATTCTGCATGCTTTTCTGGGTGGGGAGTTCTCCTTTATATCTTATCCCAATTATCCCATTACAGTTTAGGCCTGGGGATGCAAAGGGGTGGGGGTGGGAATATATGAAAATGCAGCTCAGACTCTTGTGTGGTGAAAAGCAGCTACCCTTTCATCTCTAAGAGGCTGTTTCTGTTCTGAGAATGGGGGTGGTGCTGGTAGGGTATTTCGTGTCGCAGAGCTCATGAAGGGGGGTCAGGATTGTCCTGTGGGTTCCCAGGACTGGGGTGGCTCAGCATATCCTCCCTTCAAATACCCAATTGCCAGGGCTCTCTCAGCGTCCTGAGTGCCTGTTCCTCCAGGAAATCAAAGCAGTGAGGAGTTAGGGGAAGGCTTTGCCCTCCAAGGTCCCACCTCAAGCTTCCAAACCCCCCAGTTCCCAATCTCAGTGTTCAGTGCAGCATCAGCTGTGTCAGGCAAGCACCTTAGAGGGCTACGAACCACAGCAGCACTCAGCAGCCCACAGCAGCTCACACCAACTTCCGGCTACTCACAGCAGCCCAGCTCCAGGGAGAGCTGTTGTTCACAATCTTAGCTGTAGAGGGTGCAGCTCGCTGGCCCATGTGGGAATCGAACCGGCGACCTCCGCATTAGGTGCACGGCGCTCCAACCACCTCAGCCACAGGGCCAGCCTGGGAAAGCTTTAATAACATCCTTTTCTATTTGGAGTTAGAGTAACTTTTAAAAGTTACCTGTCTATAGAAGATTGCAGAGTACATAAACACTTCCTGTGTCCTTCCCTGAACACATTAAAATTACAACTAAATTATAGAACAATCAACCTGGAGAACCATCTGAAGTCTAGCCAAACAGAAGTCCTATAACTAAAAATATAAAGAAGCCACTAGGAGACAGGTAGGAGGGGCAGAGATGCGGAACAGGCCCCAAACCTCCGAGTGGTGGTTGAACATCAGGAGGGATATCTAGGCTGTGGAGAGTTCCCCTCAGAAGAGCGAGGGACCCCAGCCCCCCACAACAGCTTCCCCAGAGTACTGATGTCGGGAAGAGGAGCCCCCACAACATCTGACTGTGAAACACGGTGGGGATTCCGACTGTTCGGGTGGGACGGAAGGATATGGGAAACCCAGACATCCTCTTAAATGGCTCGTGCACAGACTCACTCACTCGCAGGCACTCACCTTGGGTTCCAGCGGAGGGACAGTGACTCGGAGGGCCTCAGAGACATTTGGAGTGGCACACTGAGGTGTGTGGCTTGGAGGGAGGACCGGAGGACAGTCAGCATTTTCCCAGTAAAGGGTGCTCCGTCCCTGCAGCCGGCAAGCGGGCGCCATCTTGCTTGTGTTTAGCCCGCCCCCCACAGGCCACATCTGAATCTTATTGGCCTGGTGAGCTCCACTGCTCCAATCTCCACCAAACCAGTATTACAAGAAATGTTAGAGGGATTCCTTTCAGATGGGAAAAAAAAGATCAAAATTATGAATAATAAAATGGCAATAGTTACATATCTATAAACAGTTACTTTCATGTAAATGGATTAAATGCTCCACTCAGAAGAGAGGAGGGCTGAATGGATAAAAAAAACAAAGCTCTTACATATGCTGCCTACAAGAGAATCACTTCAGATTAAAAAACACACACAGATGGAAAGTGAAGGGATGGAAAAAGATACTTCATGAGAATGCAAACAAAAAAAGCTGGGGTAGCAATACTTATACCAGACAAAATAAACTTTAAAACAAAGGCTATAACAACAGACAAACAAGGACCTAGTAATTCCACTTCAGGGTATTTATTTGAAGAACCCAAAACACATGTCCATCCATGTGTTCATTGCAGCACTCTTTACAATGGCCAAGATGTAGGGGCAGCTTGGGTATCTGTCAATGGAAGAATGGATAAAAATGGGGTGGTGCACACATACAGTGGAATATTCCTCGGCCATGGATGGGAATGTGTTCTTGCCATCGGTGGCGGCATGGATGGATCTTTAGGGTATTGTGTTGAGTGGAGTATGTCAGACAGAGAAAGACACATGCAATGTGATTTGCTTTTATGTGGAATCTAAGAGTAAAATTAACAAAACAAACAAACTTGCAGAAAACATTTTGATGGTTGCCAGAGGGGAGGAGGGTTGGGGGTGTGGGTGAAAAAAGGGGAAGGGATTAAGAAGTACAAATTGGTTGTTAAAAAGTAGTTATGGGGATGGAGGGTACAGCATAAGGAATGTAGTCAATAATATTGTAATAACTATGTATGGTGTCAGATGGGTACTAGATTTATCGGGGTGATAGATGGGAGGGGGTTGAGGGCAGGATGAAAAAGCTGAAAGGATTAAAAAGTACAAATTGGTAGTGACAAAACAGTCATGGGGATGCAAAGTAAGGCATAGGGAATATAGTCAATAATATAGTAATAACTATGTATAGTGCCTGGTCGGTACAAGACTAGTCAGGGGGCTCACTTCTTAAATTATATAAATGTCTAACCACTATGCTGTACACCTGAAATTAATATAAAATAATACTGAATGTCAACTGTAATTGATAAATTTAAAAAGAGAGGGGAAAGAAGAAGGGGAATAAGAGGCCCAAATTCCCAGGTATAAAACAAATAAGTCATGGGGATGTAATGTAGCACAGGGAATATAGTCAATAATATTGTGATAGCGTGGTGCAGTGTCAGATGGCTGCTGGACTTATCATGGTGATCACTTCTTTAGGTATGTAAATGTTGAATAACTATGGGGTACCCCTGAAATTAATATAATATTGTACGTTAGCTATATTTTTAATAAAAATCTTTATAAAAAATAAGGAGAGCTCTAGAGGTTCGAGGGCCAATCATGAAGCCCATACACACACACACACACACACACACACACACACATTTGTATATGTAAAATTTATGAAGGAAAGACAGGATAAATACTTAAATCTTTTCTTTCGTCAATTTTCTGATTAAGAGGTTGATACCCTAGTTGCTTCCAATTGTGTTCTTTGTGGATTTGTTTTCTATTTTGTCTTCCCTGCCACCTTAAGTAACATTATGAACACAGGAATTTTTGTATATCAATCTGTTAAAATCAATTGCATTCATTATTCTTTTTCATGTGCAAATTGTCTCAAATTTGGCCAAGAGATTCCCTCTGTGTTCCCTCCTGTGTCCCTTTAACAGAATCCCTTTATCTTTAGTAGTTTTCTTGCTTTCTATTACAACTAAATATTGCAAGGTCATCTTGTATATTCTCCACCCCAGATATGGAATCATTCACTACTCCAAGGAACGCTGGTGTTTAAAGACCACGCAATCTGGGTACTGGATGTGCTTATTGCTATCGAGCCATCTTTAAGGAATTACTAAGAAATACATATTGCCAAGGGAAAAAAAAGTTAGCGGTCTAATCAGGTAGGGGGCATTGTTAGTGCCTGGAGACTTGAGGTGGTAGGAAAGGGGGCATTTTTCTGACTCTTCATTTTCACTGTCCTGACATGTCAGGCACTCCCGTTCTCCTCCGATGCCCTCTCCTCATTCCGTTCATGTACCACCCCGCAGCCATTTCTCAGGAGACATTTGCCAACACCATCACTGGAGACACAAGATGAATGAAACAGTTTTCCTGGCTGGAGATGCTGAGAGCCTGGGGGACAGTGATCCTTCATGAGTGAACAGTGCTGTCTGGTTGATGGAGCATGCTCACGTTTGTTGTGTGTTTTAAGCCTCATGAGAACTGGGCACAGGATCCAAGACAATCCTTACCCATCCCAGAAGAGAAGGCTAGGCTCAGAGAGATTGCAGGGCATCTTCAAGGTCAGACAGGAGGTGCTCAGTGGAACCAGGACTGGAAGAGCCTTTTGGGTAATGGTCAAGCCCGTAATCTCTGGTCACACAGAGGCTGGTAACGAAAGGTCACAGGAGTTGGGAAGGTGGAGTGTCCAAGAGGCTGAGGGCTGACTTGTAGGATGTGGTGACCCACGTGGCACAGGGCAGGCTCCTGGGACCTGGTCTCACTGGCTGGAGTGTTTCAGCCGTTGGGACATTGCTCTCTCTGTTGCCTGGAAAAAGGTGAAGAGTATATATCACTCCCTCAGGCCAACCAACTACTGGTCCCTGAGAGTCACATTCTAGTGACCCAGGAGTCCTGAGTCCCCATTCTACTTCCTTTCCCCCAGCCCTCAGCCAGTTGCAGGAGAGGGACTAAACCTAACATGAAGGATGTCTTTGAGACAGGATGGGGTGGCAAGTCAATTACAAAGGCATATGAAGTAGAAACTGGCCGTGGTATCATTTAACAGGTGACCAAGAAAGTCTCTCCTTGCTGGGGAGGGACCATGTTGTCAGGATGACATTGCCCCCCTCCAGGACCCTGATGCTATTGGGGTGCAGTCTGGAGTTGGGGGAAGGCTCTGGGCAGGAACAGGTTGAGGAGGGGGAGCAGTTGGATCTGAGAGGCAGATTGGCTGTGGTCCTTGAGCAAGAGAATTACTTGGTGGGTGGTGTATGTCAGGAACTGCTGGGACCTGTTGCTGGAGAAGTGGAATTCTGCTTGTCCCCAGAAGGGGTGAGTGCTCAGAGCTTCCTGTTTCTGATGTTTCATGCTGGTCTTCCAGGAGGCAAGAAGGAGTACAAAAGAGATGACCTTGTAAAGCTGCATGAGGCCCTGCTGTCTTATTCAGAGGGCTTTTCCTACAGAGCACTCTGGATTCTTAGACAGGTATTATGACGTTTGGTCTGGCTCATCATCAGATTTACTAGGGGAACTTTAGGGAAAGACAGAGTATGGTCCACACCTGTGAGATTCTGACTTGATAGGTCTAGATGGGGCTGGGAGTCTGATTATTTGTTCTAGAAGAGCAACATCACAACGCAAATACCTACTATTTGTTTGGCATTGGTAATCAGCCACCCAGTTGGGAAATGAGGGACAATCAATTTTCATCAGTGAAGGAGCCTGGGAGAAGGCCTGCCATGACATCTTACTGCACATATTTGCAGTCTGCACATTAAATCCCAGCTCTCCAGAGAAACTGGAGCGGCGGGGGGGGGGGGGTGTCATTCCAAATTTCAAAGTTTTTAAACTTGCGTTAAGATTTGTCCCTTTAAGCAACAACACTTAAAAATTATGTTTGTGATTTTCTATAAAATGTATTACATGCGTCCCTGCCTTTTTAAATAGAGTCACGCAAGCATAAATGTAACCTTTTCTTGATGTCCCAAGGGTATGTTAGGAACTTTAATTAATGTACTGGGCTATAATTCAGTGGGGCTTATGGGACGATTTGCTTATACCAAATGGCCCCCTGAGGTTTCGAGTTGTTGGGCCTGCGTTTTAGTTTTTCCAGCGGTGTTCGCTGACTGATGTCCCTTTCTTGCTACACACAATATACCTGCCTAAAGCAAGTGTCTCTTTACTTTTAATTTGCGTTTATTATATGGGCTTGGCAAATGGATAACCTCAGTCCTTATAACTGGGTAGGGCATCTCATGGTTAATTTCCCCTCATCCATTCCACACCCCCTCTCTGAGTAGCAGCAATGAAATTTGGGATTGACCTCAGCCTAAGTACTCCTGATTAGTAGAAGGGGACACTCTTTTCCTTTGTCCGTGTTTGGGTCATAGGTGGACATGTGACACAATTTTGACTAATGGGATTTGAAGAGAGGTTCTCAGCTGATTTCTGGGAAAGCTCTTTCTCATTAGCAGTAGACCCACAGGAAATCATTCCCCAGTAAATGTACATGAGCAGACACACAGCCCTGATTGCTCTTGGCAGCCAAATTATAACTTCCAGAACTTTCTTTGGGCAAAAGCCTTCTAGGGATGGCAGAGTGGGATATGGAATTACAGAGGCTGGCAGAGTGGAGAGGTGGAAGGGACTGGATGTTTTTTGTTTTGTTTCCTTTTTGAACCTCTAAACCTCCTCTCGTGTGAGTGATTAGATTTTCTTCGGTTTAGCTCCTTTGAATTGAGTTGGGTTCTGATGACTTTTATCTAAAAGGATACCAGTAGATACATATGAAATACATGAAATAATAGTGAGTGGGTTCTGGCTGAAGCCTGAAGGTTTTAGTACGTGTGCTTTGTTACGTTGGTTTGGTTTCCCAGAAGTTTGCTTTTCATTTTGATACGGGTGGGGGCTTATTTCTGCCTGAGATTTTTCCAGGTGGGTAGTGACTGCTTCTCATTCGCCTTTGTACCCCCTGTACTTTGCAGAGTACCTTGTACTTCCCGGACATTCAAAAAATTCTTAAACTGAGATAAACTCAGCATTCTGCCTGGATCGGCAGGGTGCTTTCTTCTTCCTGTTGGCAATTATATGTACTTGTTTCTCTTTACCTATCTGGTTTATTAGGATGTTAAAAGCATACCACAGACCCTCGACTTTAGTCATTTTCTTTTGCAGTGCTTTCCAGCTTACAAAGTGCTACCTTATCCTTATCTCAGAAATAGGTAGCGCTGGGGTCATCATCATTTTACAGGTAAGAAAACCAAAGGTCAGTGGATTTACCTGAAGCTTAATTTCATAATTATTTCTTAACAAATTTAATTTTGAAATGGCACCCAAAGCACTTTCTATCCTTTTTTATTTTTTTAAACATTTTTTATTGGTTCCAGGTGCACAAAACAATGTAATAGTTAGACATTTATCATTTACGTCCCTCACACAGTGTCAACCCCCCTCCCCCATCCACTACCCCTCTGACATCGCACACAGCCATTACATTTCCACTGTCTCTATTCCTAATGCTGTACTCCGCAAAGCACTTTCTTTTGCAATAAATAACCCTGTGCTCAAAAAGCAGTCTTATAAGACTTCTCGGAAGCAGGTGCTCCGATGGTCGCTAAGAGACATACATAACAGGCTCAGGCTGGGGTTGCCCCTGCCTCCCACTGCCGAAGAAGAATTGCAATTTGCCATTAGGTTAAAGCTCTTCAGGATTCACAGCTTGAGCTCTGCATGTAGCTAGTTGGTGCTTATTCTCCACATTGGGTTGCTCTCTCCAGTGGAAGAGAAGCGGGAGTTTGCTTCTGTTCGTCTGCTCTTGCAAGTTTTGCAGCTAAAAATGAACGGTGAAACTTGAATGTTTCTTGCTACAGACATGTCTCACAATGGTTATCCACACAAAGGCGTGTTTGGGAGGACTGAAGTAGGTCTGCTTCTGAAGGAATGCCTTCCCCTGTATATATCAAAAACGTGAAGGGCTCCTTCAGTATACCACACACTTGATTTACTGAATAGTGTAAAAGGGAGCTCTCCCGCATTCCCCATCCATGATGCCTATCTGCCTGGACCCAGGACGGAGCCCCAAGAATGATGCTTTTAAGTCGCCCCTCCCCTTCTCCCTCCCTATTGCCCCGTGGACCTAACCCATTTTTGTTTTCCTGAACTTGGATTTCTCCCACCAGGACCTCTCTAATGAGGCTTGACACGCTGGGATGCACAGCCCGTTGAGCTGATCTCTCCACTTCCAAACATCAATAGAAATTGTGTAAAACACTTATTCTGACATTGTTCAGAAAATGACATAGTGTTTATATCTTGTTTCCTGGAGGGCAAGGATTATGTTTTGCATTGCTCTTGCATGATGTACAACATCTAGCATTTACCTTTTAGTGTAGAATTTCGGAGTTTTCAAAGGACAGTTACCCAATAAATACCCAAGGAATGTCATCGCGTCTTAGTGATCTGCTTTATGGATTATCTGTGCTCACTCCTTCTGCCTCTAATGAATGGGAAGTCTTCAGGCCTGGACTTTTAAAGGAATGAGTGGGTGGAACTTAGCTTATATTGTCTAAATGTATTCTTCAGCACATTGCAAATACATTCTGGGCTTTGGGTCCCTGGAAATTTTAAAGGGGAGAAAGGTGGGAAAAGAAGAGTTGGATGCAGTTTGGTGTATTGGATACTACAAGAGGAAAGTTTGAAGGTTCCCTACCCTGCCCTGATGCCACATCTGATGAGGAGATGCATGGGGTTCCCTATAAAAACGCACAGAGGGCTCTCCCAGCCCATTGAGGACTGCAGCAGCTCTTTATGAATTTTTTGCTGCCACCCACCAAGGTTAAAAAAAAAAAATGGTGGGGTGGAGGAGATAAGTTTCCTGTCTGAAGTCTATGGCTTGCGTTCTCAACTTCTTCCCTTTATTCTCCACGATACTCCTACTGCTACCCAGGCCTCTGTAGAAAAAAATCTCACCCTCTGAGATTCTGCGAGCTGTGGCCAGTCTTTGCCACCATGTGAGAGAAAATGGAGATGCTGAGGTCAACTGAAGGCAGTGTTGGTGAATCCCACACTCAGACTCACCTGAGGTTTCCCTTTCAAGCCTCAGGTGTCTGAGTTTATGGGTTCCCACGCCTTTGCTTTTTGCTCCAGCATCACCCTTCCTCACTCTTCCTGCAGCAGCACAGTACCCTGAGCTTTGAGGGGTTGTTGGATACAAAATCTACCGTGCTACTCCCAGGGACTCCTCCTGTGGTTCGGCTGGCTCCCTTTCCAATGCAGTCCCTTGCAGAGGCCAAGCCTCTGGGGTTCAGTGCATCTTCCCACTCCATTCTTTTCTTTTTTTTTAGATTTTATTTATTTTAAGTGGGGTTTTCTAGGACCCATCAGCTCCAAGTCACGTAGTTGTTTCAATCTAGTTGTGGAGGGCGCAGCTCACAGTGGCCCATGTGGGGATCGAACTGGCAACCTTGTTGTTAAGAGCACTGTGCTCTAACCAACTGAGCTAACTGGCCGCCCCCTTCCCACTCCATTCTTGCTTTTTACCTCCAGTGCTGCTCCGGGGTTGGACCCACCACCACACTCACAGGTGTGTGGGGGGCTGTTTTTGGTTGTCACGGTAACTTGGGAATCTCATTATCATTTGGTGGCAGAGGCCAGGGACACGAACCCCTGCAGAGCACAAGGAAGGTGCAACCCTCAACACAGGCCATAGGCTCCCCCTTCCAGAAATACTGTGCACCCCAGGCCAGATGACCAGCTTCTGATCTTCTCCGGAGGCAGGAGGAGTGGAGCAGTCAGACAAGGTCTAAGTCCCTGCTCTGCCACTTACTGACCTTGTGGCTAGTTTCCTAGCCTGTGTCCTCCTCGGAGTGTGGGATGATAACACTGCCCCCACTTCACAGAGTTTAAATAGGATTTGATTTATTCATACACAGAGATTTGGGACAGTACCTGTTGCACACTGAGTGCCATAGAGGCATTCGTGATTCTGGCCTGGGCCTCCAGGGCCAGCCCCTTGGCCTCGTGTTGAAAGTGTTGTCCTGGCAGACACTTGCCTCATAAACAGCTGGGCCCATGGCCACCATGACTGAGAACCTTGGCGCCAGGTTTGGGCACTTGCCCAGGGTCCTGGACCTGAGCCCCCCTCTGTACCTGTGCTGCCTGGACCCTGCTTTCGGGCCAACTGTTCCCTCCCGCCTTCTTTCCATTAGAGCATTCTGGAGGGCTGCTCCTCTGCTCCTTTGAGCCGTCCACCTCCACGGCTCATTCTTTTTTCCTCTCTGCCTCTGTAGTTGTTGTGTATGTTTGCTGTTGTTGTTGTTTTTTGTTTTGTTTAGAAACTCTTAGCCTATGCTACTCTGAAATGCAGATTCTTGGGTTCCACTGTATCAGGATGTCCAGGCAGAGGCTAAGAATCTGCATTTAATCTGCTGCGGGTGGTCTCCACAGAGTCAGCGTCTGGCTCCGGTAGGTCCCATCTGTATGTCTGCTCTTCCCCCAGGAAGGGGAGGGTTGTTGCTGCCCTCATCCCCAGGAGGCACAAGGCCCATTTGCATGTTACAGCTGATCATCATCTGGCTCAGCTAATATATCATCATTCTTAGTGTTTTCTTTGTTTTTTAATCTATTTGAAACTCCACATTTATATTTTCTTAGCTAGGGTCATATCCTTTGGGAAAAGGATAGATGATAGAAAATGAGGGGTGACATTGCTTTTCTTTAGGAAGGAGGGTCTCTGAGCTGGAACTCAATGGCTTGGGTTTCTAGCCCTGACTTCAATTACTAGCCTGCTGTGTGACCTTGATTGAGTCACTTAACCTCTCTGGGCCTCACCTGATTTCTAACATGAGGAGGTTGAACAGGTTAAACTTGCTGAAGTTCTCTTCCAACTCTAAAAGGCTGTAAGTCTATGAGTCTATTTAAATGTGCTGACAGCTTTAGAATGGCTAATTAATGAATTTTTAGTGAGAACACAATTAGGTGATAATGAAGGCCTCAGAAGTAAATCTCTTCACTTGTAATGACTTAAGCAGATGCGATTTAGACTGTGTCTTCACCAAATGGAACCCTTGGGATGAGGCAGCATAGAGTCACAGGCTCCTACCTGGGGACTCAAGGTGGCCAGGAGTTAGGAACAAAGCCACACAGAGGGGAAGCTAGGCACTGACCTAAAACAAATCGAGTCGCCTTGCAGGGTAGTCTTGGAGCCATGCAGATGGAGTTGAATATTGGCAGCTCTGCAGACCTGGGGAATAGCATTCCTCTTACCTTACATCCATTTCCAGAACATGGTCACCTGCATCGTCCTTGTAATTCTCTTACACCTGGTGAAATAGATAAGCTTGGAACTTTTATTCCACTCATTTAACGGATGAGAAGTGGAGGCTTAGGAGTGACTCTCTGAAGGTCAAGGAGCTCATAAGTGCTACATCAGAATCCAGGCCAAGCTTCTTGATTCCAAAGCCCATGTCGGTTCTGCTCTAGCCAGCCAGCTCCTCCCACCTGCTGGCCACATATGCTGGCTGCCCTGAGCAGCTGACCCCAACTAGGCTGAAGCAGGCCTCCCTGCTTATGCAGAGCACTCCAAGAGGGTTTGCAAAACCACTCTGGGACATGGCTGTGAGGGACCAGCCCTGGGAATGGGAAAGTCAGGCTGGTGTGAGGTGTGGGGGTGTCCAGTCTGTAGTCAGTGGGCCCCCACGGAGGCTCCTGAGAGGAGCCTTCTTGAAAACCATGGCCAGCATGGTATGCTTAGATAGTGTATGCTCCCGCATCTAAGAGGGGAGTGTCCTAATGTGAGGTGTGAGGATGAGAAAGGGTGACCCATAGAGGCGGTGGGAGTCTGTCTGAGGAAGAGCCAATAAGGACAGCACCACTTAGCGAGGAGGCAGAGAGCTGATAAACTTCTCAAAGACTCCCCCTGCTGGTGACTTTGCCTGCAGCAACACGACCTTGACCTTTCCCTTCCAAGGGAAACAGGGCAGAGAGGAAGGATCTCTGCAGCAGAAGGAGGGAGGGAACACGCCAGTGAGCATTTGTCTTGAGTCCTGCCCTAGAAATACTTCAAGTAATAAAATCAGATGACTTAAGAAATCCATTACCCCTCCTGACCCCCCCATCGCCCCCCGCGTGCCCTGGTGGACACAGGGGAAGGGCCTGGGGACCCAGCCAGCTAAGGTGGCTTCAGTCTCCTCACCTGCAAACCAGGGAATAGGATGAGTTGGTCCTGAGGGTCCCACCTGCTCTGATCTCAGATCTGGAGATCTTTTGGGGAAGCAAGGGAAGGATGGAGAAGAGGTACCCGAAAGAAAGGGGAAGAGAGAGGAGGAGAGAGATAGAGGAGAGGAGGGGAAAGTGAGGGAAGCTGAAGAGAGGTGAGGAGAAGAAAGCCACGATAAAGTGAGAAACACCCTGCCACCAACAAGCCGGACCCTCTGAGCTTGGCTCCCACACCTAAACCATGGAGCTGGGGATCCCCACCCCACTGTCGTGAAGGGTAAACAGCAGGTTACAAACCATAAAGTGCCACATGAAGTAATGTGCTGGATTCACAGAAAAGCACTGAGAAGAGAGGCTGAGAAGGCTGGGGGTGGGGAACCAGAGGAGACCTTTTTCTGAACTTTTCCTTTCCTGGGGAAGTGGCTAGAGGAGACAGGGTGGGAGTGGGAAAGAAATAACCAAAGATGGACCAAAGAAGAAATAAAATCCTCCCTGGGAGACAGAGAATCTGGAGGTGGGGGCGCTGATGGCCTGCTGTGTCTGCGTGTCCAGCTGAGGAGCCTTTGCCTGGATGAGTGAGAACAGTGGGAAGGGCTGCAGCAGGCAGAAGGCTGCTCCTTTCCAGAGGCCCGCGGCAGGGAGAAGGCAGTCTTGGGCTTCGAGGTGTCCTGGAACTTGCCAGCTTCTGTCAGACTAATACCTCTGGTGTGATGGGGACACGGCAAAGGCCCATGGTAGAATCCTGGACAGGAGGAGGGAAGGATTCAAAAGGCAAAACGAGGATGATCTAGACGAAGAACATCCTGAAAAGCCAAACCAAGACAGGACCCGGAGTCCATGAGGGCCCAGCTCCACACGTAGCCCTCCTGCTGCTCAGGCCTGACCCCCATCTTGGCATGAGGCGAAGCCAACGGGGATGGGGGGTGTGTGGGGGGGTAAGCACAGGGCTGGGGTCAGGGCAGCCAGCTCCCCTGGCAGGCGAGATTTATCCTTTGGCTGGGCTGGGGAGAGAGGGAGCCTGCAACGATCCAGGGCATGAAAAGCAGCCCAGTGTTTCCTTGAGAAACCTCAATGCCAAAGGCAGGGCCGTCCATCTGGCCTCTGTGTAGTACATTTGTCACCGTGGAGCCTGGGACCCGGCTGGTCTCCCTTCTGCCATCTGTAGCCACAGCTCCCACCTTCAGCAGCCTCTGCTGCAGGGCCTGCAGTTTCGACAGGTGCTGTGTCTGGGGGCGGGGTGGGGGGGAGTCTCTTCCCTCCCTTGGGACTCTCTCATGCTGGGCCCTCCAGCTGGTGCCCATCCAAACCGGTGTATACTTAGCTTTCCCTGGGGATAAAAAGCCATGGCATCAGAGATGTGAAAAGCCTTCAGAGACAGCTAGTATTGTAGTTTCATGTTGTGTTCCGGGGCTCTCTGGGGTTCCTCTGAGCTACCTTCAGAACTGCCGAGAGAGGCTGAGCGTCCAGGGTCCAGCCCCCTACCCACCAGTGTACCTCTGCTTCCATCTGATCTAGATATAGATGTTCTAGATAAGATTTCGTTTGAAGAATGGGTCCCGCTGCTGAAATAAAAATTTGAAGACCACAAATCTAGTGTCATTTCAAGGAGGAAGATACAGAGGGCCAGAGAAGGCCCGTAGCCCAGCCCTTGTTGGCAGAATGGGGATTAGAACCCAAACCTCCTGGCTCGCCCATCTCTCCATGATAGTGGGCTGCCTCTTTTGAGGTGCTAGCATGTGCGTTCGTGGCCCACACCTCTCCCCTACCCCAGCAGGACTCCCTTCCCCCTCCCACTCACTACCCAAAAGAGCAAGGCCTATCTCACAAGCTTGGGTGCCATGCTTTCTTAACTTTCCTCTGCCAGAGGGAGCTTTAGGGTGTAAACCATGTGTGGCCCAGGCAAGCCTGTTTTAGGTATGAAACGAGAGAGCCCTCCATGGTCAACCCATGATTGCAGCCTCTTCTGCCCAGGGGCTGTCTCCCATTCCAGGGCCTTGAGTCGTGGTCTACCCATCATCCCTATGGGCATTGGTGGTTGTTAAGGGTTTTCTGGTAGAGCATGGGCCATTTGCTTTACGTCCCTCTTGCTTTATGGAGAAACTTGGCTCTCTTCTATTTAGGCCTCAGGTTGTCCCTTGTGGCTTTTGATTGTAGGTACTGATCCAGCCACTGTCTGCCATGGTCCCTGGATTCTGTTCCAGAACACCCCAGACGGCCATTTCTCCTGGGGGAGGGGCTTTCTCCACCCCCAACACGCTGCCCTGTTCCTCCAATGATTCCTCCAGCCCTTGCAGGAGTCCTGTTGCCCAGCGTGGCTTGCCCTGTTTTATGTCCTGCCTCCTCTGCTGGACTCCCTTTTCCAACACGTCACCCCCCAGCCGTTCCTCCTTGGACTCACACCCTGGTTGTGCTCCTTCTCAGTGCTTCTCTTAGTTTTTCAGAGCTGGGCTCTTCTTCTCCCTGAAGCAACCTATCCATGGCAGCTGCCCGTTGCAGGGGCAATCACATCCATCTCTGGATTCCGTCAAAGAAAACAGCCAGGACCCAACGTCCCCTGAGGGCCTGATAGGAGCCAGGCGTGTGGGTAACACCTTACATTTTTTATCTCATTTGATCCTCACAACAATCCTAGGAGGTAGATATTAACTTTCCCAATTTTTATAGATGGACTGAACCTCAGAGATTTAGCAATTTGCTCAAGATCACACAGCTACTAAGTTGTAAAGTCCTGGATCTGCCTGACCCTCGAGCCTAGGCAGTTACCCACAGTACCCAGCCGCTGAGGTGGTCACCTTGCGTGGTCAAGCTAATGGGGCTCCTCAGAGGCCTGGGGTGGCACGGCCTGGTGCTGATGTCAAAGCCACAGAGAGAGTCCTGCTCTGTGGTAGCCAGGACATGAAAGAGAGAGATGTTCAGACCTATTGGTGGTTCGGCTCATAGAAGAGGGGGGACAGGGGCCATGGAATATCCTGAACCCCTCGCCGCCACTCTCTCCAGTCCTGTTTTCTATCAGGACCCAATGTGCCGACAACCTGTGGTGACCGCCCACCCTTGTGACTGTGACACATCCTGGTGGGAGGCAGTAGTACAGGAAAGTGAGGGAAGTCTGTGGCTCACTGGAGCCCCGCTGATGGGAAGCCCCTTGGTGGCCGGCTTCTCCTCCCCCCAGTGCAGGACCCCAGGAATGGAGTGGAGACAGACGTGGCTCTCAGATGGGAGCAGGTGGGGGTAGGCTTCTGGGCTCTCTGTCTTCCGGAGAATGGGCATTGGGACGGGAGGGCGGGGAGGGCAGTGACCCAAATGGGGACAGGAAAGGACCCAGGCTGGAAAACAGATGAACTGTCCCTCAGGCGCTTTTGGGAAACGCTGCTTCTTCCAAAGTTGTTACCAGAGCGTGTTCAGCAGAGGAAGTCGACGGCTGACAGCAGCAGCTGTGGAGGTGGCAGGAGCTAGAGGGGTGGCATTATCACCCTTCAGGCATAAGGGATGGTGTCTCCTGCCTGCTCTGGAATCTGTGAATCTCTCATCATCCATTCCCCCACCCCCTCAAAATCCAGAAGAGAGAGCGATTGGATGGAGATCAGAGAGGGCCAGACACCCCAGGGAGATACACACAGCCTGTCTTTCATGCTCCTCTCCTGCTCACACACACAAACTCTGGCAGATCTCTCCCCGTCTCCCTAAGCCAGGGCATTATGCCACTGCTCTCTGGTCCAGCCAAAGTTGGAGTTATTTCTGGGATGAGCAAGCCACTCCATGAGCATATATCATCCTCGGCTACCCTCAGGCACCTTTGAGGAAACTCAGGAGAAGAAGCCAGCCTTGGTGGGGTGGCTGGGGCTCGGCGGCCGGAGGACAGTCTGATTGGTGTGTCACTGGGGCTGTGAGCTGTTTCCAGCGCTTCTGTCTGGTGCTGGGAGCAGGTTCCGCAACGTGAGGGACAATTGGAGCCATTCCGGGCGGGCTGCTGCGTGTATCCTGCTTTCTTTGCAGCCAGACTCAGTCACCTGGAGCCACCAGACAGGATATTTTCTTGCTAACCTTAGCGCAGCAGCCTGGGTTGATCGTACAGGGAAGTGTTTTCTTTCTGAAAGCAGTAGCAGCAGTCCTGGTTCCCTGGACTGAAAAACAAGATCAGAGACTCGAGCCCTCATCAGCCCGAGGAAGCGCCCGGCCCCTTGCAGAGACCTGGGTGCTTGCAGCCCTGGGTCTGCTCCCAGGCGGGGGCTGGGGTTCTGAGCGCTGGTGCGGGAGTGGTGAGGAGTGGGAGAGCCCTACTGCTTCCCTGGCTCTGATGGCTGTGACAGACTGTTGCAAGGTTGGGCCGACGGCGCCCGCCTCCCCGGGATTGCTTCTCTTGCCTGCCGCTGTCTGATTATCCCACCCCGCGGCTGAGCTGCTAGTGGTGAGTACTGGACAGACACCCCTTTCCATGTTTGCTGGTTGTGCCCATGTGAGTCACAGCGGACTAGCTCTACAGCTTTATTTTCAGAGACTAGGCATTAGTTTGCCTCCCCTCCTGCTAGGTGGGTGGGGTGGAAGGTATAGGGAGCAGGGCCAACTTGGGGTGAATAAGTGGGGCCTCAGGGAACTGGTGCTGCAGGTGTTTTTTCTCAGGAGCAAGGGGAACGTGGAAGGAGAAGCTTCTCTCACGCTTCCCTCCCCTGCTTAGGTACAAGTGTGCCTGAGTGTGTGTGGAGGTAGGCAGCCCCGAAATGCCCACTACTTACAGGTGTTTCAGCATTCGGGGCTAAGTTGCATCCTTGCTGCCAAACCCCTGTTGGTTGAAGGGCTGAAGACACAGTGAGTTGCCCTGTTCTTTTCCTCCCAGCCTGACATCATCCTGAGGCCACTAAGGGCCCTTCAGTCCTTCTATTTGCTTCCTCAGACCTTAGGCTGCTGGGCCCCTGAGGGCCAGGTTGCTGCCAGCACTACCAGGAAAGGGCACTGGAGCAGCGGCACGCCCCCACCTGCAGTGTGCAAAATGAGACACCATGAGGCTGGGGGAGATACAACCTGTGGGACTCCGGGACCCTGCTTACCCATCTAAACCATCATCCTTGTGGTTCTGGTTATGTTTTTAGCCTGGACGGCCTCTGGGAGTAAGGAAGTCGGGGAGGTCCTACCTGCTGAATGAAGTCATGCTTCTTATAGGGGCTCTCAACTCTCATGTCACTCCACGGGACACCCATCTGTCTCGCATTGCAAACATGTCTGTGATGGTGTTTTCTGCTCCCTTGTGATTGTAGTCTTTGCTTATGTCTCTACCGTGTATCCCCGAAAATAAGACCTAGCTGGACAATCGGCTCTAATGCGTCTTTTGGAGCAAAAATTTATATAAGACCCGGTATTACATTATATTACATTATGTTATATTGTATTATATTATATTAAAGACCCAGTCTTATAGTAAAATAAGTCCGGGTCTTATATTAATTTTGGCTCCAAAAGATACATTAGAGCCGATGGTCCCGGCTAGGTCTTATTTTCGGGGAAACATGGTATAAGTTTCATACAATAAGGATGTTTGGATGTGATGACTTCTGACAACCTTGAGGAGAGTATCTCCAACTTTCCAGGGGTTTGTGTGGGGACAACTCTGCATCCCACTCCCTCGGTATATCTGACCCTTTGGGGCCTGTCTGAAATCCAAGGCAGAGATGGAGGACAGTGATTTAGACTCATTGGAGAATTCTGAGCTGTGATTCTGAAATCATGTCACGATGCCGGGTGGGGAACAGCAGTGTTTAGGGCAGGGCTTTCCAACAGCGGCGCCACTGACATTTGGGGCCGCGTAGCTCTTGGTAGTGGAGGACGTTCCTGTGCCTTGTGCCATGTTTAGCAGCAACCCTGGCCTCCCCATTACTAGCACCCTCATTGGTGACAATCAAAAATGTCTCCAGACATTACCAAATGTCCCCCTGAGGGCAACATTACTCAGGTCGAGAACCTGGTTCCTGTTAACACTGCTGCTGCTGCTACTCTTTCTTTTGGATCTCAGGTGACCTTTGGCCTCGTGGGCCTGGGTCTCCACATAGCCAATAAAGTATAGCCATTTCTGGCCTAGGAGTACAGACACCTGGGCTCTGGGCTCCTGTGATTTTGCTCACGTTCCCATCCAATGTAGGCAGAGAATCACTTCTAGTCCTCCCCAGCCTACATCAACGTCCCGGTCTTCCAGGAGGAAATGTGGTGGTGAGGCTCAGGGAGCCCGGGTAAGGCCCCCATCTGTAGGGGATGAGGTCCGGGAAGGAAAATCCACTGCAGGTACCACCATTCCCTCCTGACATTTGCTCGAAAGCCAAAAGTGGCATGGAAGCCAGGGTGGGTTCGGCACTCAGGACAGACGCGAGCGTGCGCACATGTGTGCGTATATGCACAAGCATTTGCTTATAGCTTTCTGGGTCCTGTGCCGAATGAATGGAGGCAAGCCTGCCTTGGGGAGCTCGCAGAGTGAGACAGACATTCTATTATGCACCAATAAAGAAAGAAACCACCCAACTGAGAGGATTCTGTGCCTTGCTTGGGTTACGTCTCATCCTTCTAGGTAAAAGACTTCTGAGGGAGAGCAAACGGGGAGAAGGAGCCTCTTGAGTCTCTTGTTTAGCAGAATCTCTGTGGGGTCATCGTGGTCTTACTCTTCATCAATCCAAGAGGGCTTCATGAAGGAGATGTTTTACAACCTATAATGTGTGTGGGAGGCAGCACCGTGTGTGTGTGTGTGTGTGTGTGTGAGTGCATGCCTGCATGTGTGCATGTGCGTGTGTGCGTGTGTGTGTGAAGCCCTCAGACATCTTTTCCTGACAGTTTGGGGGGCAGGTAGAGAAGTTGGCTAAGAAGTGCCCTTCCTTCCTCCTTGAGTAGGCAGGTGCCAGCCCATTTTTTCCTGCCTCCCATCTACGCTAACTGAAATTTGTCTTCAGACTAGTATGCAGGCTCTCCCGTCCCCCAGCACAGAAGAGGGACTTACAGGAAGCCTCGTGTTACAGAGAAATTATTGCCAAATACTGATTTGTGGAATAGAGCAGAGAGGTGCTTCAGGTGGCACAAACCAGCAAATCATCTCTTAATCTGCCTGCTGGGCTTTGCAATGCCTTGTGTGATCCATTTGCAGCAGATTTTTATCTCCTAATAATGCTTGATTCTGGTGGCTAAGTTTACAATCCCCAAACAAACAGCATCTCAAGAGCAGGGATGGGAGGAGTGGCTGCACAGTACTGCCTGGGATCTAGAGTCACCCCAGATAAGCCGCAGCATATTGCCTGTAGGCCCTGAGTCTCCTACACTAACTACTATGGTCTCTGCCTAACTACACAGAATCTGTTTTCCACAGCAACTATTTGGGAGCCTTTGACCTTCCCCTCTTTTCCTGGCCCAATCTCCTTCAATGGGCCGGTTTTGTCTGACAAGCTGGATGGGCATTGGAAAAGTGGAGAACGTTTTCATTATATGGCCAGCTTTGGGGCAGTAAACATTTCTGTGAATTGCAGTTTTTGTTCCCATAGCGTGGGAATGCGCTGCGGTCTGCAGTTTCGTGGTCCCAGGATGGAGCTGGGTGCCCACCTACCATGTGTCTATTCTGTTCTGGGCTGGCTGGTCATATAGCGGCACAGGGCCAGGCCTGGGTGCACGTAACTTCTAGGACTGACGTGAGACTCACCCAGTATAGAACAGGGACAGAGAGGTCACTTACAGAACCTGAGGCCTTCCTGTTCTCCCACAGCGGGCACAAGCATGTGTATATGAGCCCAGGCACAGACCAGGAAACCCATCCAGGGCCTTGGTGGGCCAGTTCAAGGTCAGATTACGGGGAGAAGCCCTGGTGCAGCTTTGCAGGAGGGACCTTCCTCCCACCACCTGAGCTTGAGCAACATCAGGCAGCGACCCAAACTCAGCCCCCTCTTGCCCACCAGCGGCGTCTGTGTAACTGCTGGGAAACGGGGCTGTGAGCCTGGGAACTGGCTGGGTGGGCATGGAAACCTTCTCATAGGTTCAGGGGTTCCCAGCCCAGACCCTACATAGGGGTGTTGACTCTGTTAGAATGTGTGCTGGTCAGAAAGGATTTTTTTCCCCCTAGTGGAGCAAGAAGAGAGCTGTGGAGAGGACATTTTGGAGAAGGGGACTTCTGCCCGGGTACGTTACGTGCCAGTTAGTAACTGGAGCCCCGCTCACCACCGCCGCCCGGGAGCTTTACACTAAACACTTAAGCAGATGTGATTCCTCTGGAGGAATTATATTGGAGGCAGAGCAGGAGGGCTGCACTCGTTCCTTTATCCATTCCCTTATTGATTGCATATCTGCCCTGTGCGAGATGACGCCGTCTCTGGCTTCGGGAAGCTCACAGTCTCGGGGAAGATCAAGGCTGACTGAGATGTGGTGGCCCTCGCACAGCTGTGGGAGCCCAGTGGAGGTCCAGACTAATGGGTTTTCTGGCTATTCTCCCAGCAGAGCTTTCCAGGCCCCATCTTAAGACTTTCGGCAGATAACTGAGCTGTGGAGGTCGAGTCACAGCTGGAAGTAGTGGGGCTGCTCCCAAACTGCCAAGCCCTAGAGGAGCTTGTTAAACTCTGCCCCCCAGGGCTGGCAGGAGGCTCCCCAGTGCCCCTGGAGTCAACATCTCTGGGTCAATTGCTTTCCACAATCTGTTTGCTCCCTCGCTCCCTCTCCTCCTCCTGCTGTCTGCCTGTCGTGCGGGGTGTCAGGTGGGGTCTCATGAGGGGTCTCTGCTCCCGCTCCCCACACAAGAACGCAGGACATGGTGAGGCCAAAAAGGACACCCACAGAGCCATAGGTAGGGGAGTCATATCTCTATACTCTCGCTGGCGGCTGGGTTGGAGACACAGGAAACAGGAGCCACACAATTCTCAACCCTCACTGTGCCGCTTGCAGGCTCAGCCACCATCTTCTTGCTAGCTCCCCTTTTGCTGCTAGCGTAGCCACAGCAGTTATATTCGTGCCCAATGGCTCACTGGTTACAGCTGACGGCCAACCAGCCACAGCTGATGGCCATTTGATCACAGTCGATGGCCATTTACTACCTGAGCCAGCACCTTTCTATGTGAGGCCGAGAGCCTGGAAACTGCTTTTTGGGGCTCTGTCCCCACACTGCCTTTCTGACTTTGGGACCCAGTTGTCCATTCGGACCCTTCAGGGGGACCCAGGTGACTGGTGTTTCTCTAGACCCTACCTGAACACATAGGGAAGAGAAAGGGAGTGTGTTTGATTTTAACTGTGGTGTTTTTCCTCTCTGTTTGGACTCACCTCCACATTCTCCTGTGCCAGTGAGGGAGGGAAAGGGGCTTAGTACCTGACTCTATTATGAAAGCCCCAGTACCTGTTCCTCATATATAACATGAAGGGGTGTCCTAGAACTGGGGTGCTCACAGCGGGGTCCTTGGACCAGCAGCATCAGCATCACCTGAGAACTTGTGTGGAACGCAGACGCTCAGGGCTCCCTCCAGACCACAGAATCCGATACTCTGGGGTGGCGGCCCAGCGACCTGTGTTTAGCATGATGCTGAGGACCATGGCCCTAGAAAACTTCGGGGGGGCGGGGGTGGGGGGTCCTTCCAACTGCAGCCCTCATCAATTCCCACCTTGCAGTCACTAGTGACTTGCAAAAATCCAGTAGCCACATTCTGGAGCATGGTCAGTTATCTCGAGGTCGTCATTAAATTCTCAAAATTCCAAACAAAGCAAAACAAAGCTCCCTCCTCATACCCTGGCTTTTCCCAGAAAGGACTTCAGGTGGTTTCCATCCCAGATCCTTGAGGGAGGAGCCTGCAGAGACGGGCCTGCAATCTAGGGAACACAGGGCATCTTGCTGCACAGCATGGACCTGAGAACCCGCCTCTCCTCACAGGATGCCCCGCTCTGATCCTCTGCTCTGATCCTGCCCACACACTCCCCGTAGCAGCAGCGGCAGTGTAAACAGACCTGCTCTTTCAGAGCCTCTGGGCAGAGCATTGCCTCTCCCCAGAGGAGCAGAATGCCCTAACATCTTTCTCCTGCTGCTGGCATTTAGCCCATCCCTGAGCTAATTCAAGCAATACTAATAACCAGTTTGCTGGTGTGAAGACCTCTTGCAGACCCCTAAATCCTACTTGCTGGGGTGCTGATAACCGGCTAAGAATCCCGTCTGGCCACCTGCAGTCATTCACAAAACAGAATATAAAAGGCCTGGCCCTGGACTGGATTCCATGATGACACCAAAAGAAATAGAACCTTTGTCCCTGCCCTCCAGTGTGAACTGGCCCTCTAGGAGGGGACAGTGTAAGGGTCCTCAGTGTCCAATATGGGCTTCCTACCTCCTGCCTTTGCTCCCCTCACACAAACCTCCCCCCCCCCCCCGCCCCCTCTTTCCTCGGTGCACACTGCTGGCATAGGTTTCCTATAGGTCCTCAAACTCCTGTTGGGTCAGGCTCAGCATCCCGCTTTCCACTGGTTCAGTGAGTGGCCGGGCCCCAGCTGAGACCTTTCCCTTCTTTTCTCTGGTCTCCGGTCTCCAAGGAGCTTGCAAGAATTGCAGCCTGAAAAAACAGCCTCCCTCCCCTCCCCCAACTCTCTGTTCTCCTTGCCCACTCCCCCAATTCCCCAAGGCTCCCCCAAGCCTGCAGGCCCCCCACCCCTGTCCTGCTTGCCCCCTGCCCTCCCAAACTCATGTTTTATGCAGGAACGTCCCCATTCTCATGGAAAGTGCAGCAAAGTTTGGGAAAGAATTTCAAATCGCTTTTGAAGAGGGGTGGAGCGAATGTAGGGTTATGGGGTTAACCTCAGCTGCTACAGGGAGGAGAGGAGGGACAACACACACAGACACACAAAGGGACCCACACATGCACACATGTGTCTGAAGTCTGCCTCACCTCCCAGCACCCCATTCTGCCTCTCCTTCTGCCTTTTGGGGAGCACCAAGAGTGTCTTATCTTGAATGTAAACATTCTCAGAAATTGGGGAAGCACAGGAAAAAGAGACTGTTTTTACAAGTATTAGAAAGAAAACAGACATATGTATAAAACTTTTTTTGTGTGTGTGATTTGCTCTAAAAATAGGGTGAAAGGGACAAGATTTGGTGTGGTTGTATATAATTGATTTTTTAAAAATAAAATTAGCTTGTTGTATATATCAAATTGTATGTTACAGCTTGTTTTGCTAATAATTCCACGTTTCCCGTTATAGAAGCGCCTGCCCTTTCAGAAGTCTAGCATCCCTTCTCTTCTGACAGTTTTTAAGAAGTAGGCAAAACCTTGAATGGCAGAATCCATCTACAATATACTTAGAGTAAGACAAGAGACAGTATTATGTTTTCTGGACTTGGTGTTGGCGAGAAACAAAAAAGCACTTCTTTTCAGAAAAGGAGTCATGGAAAGAAAGGAGGAAACTTTAAAGCTCATTGAACACAATTTGCCCTACAGAACTTTGTCTAATCAGCCTCATTCTCTGAGCCATCACCTGAGTCATTTTTGATTCTTCTAACACTTCGTTTTTATCATTTTCCCAGAGTCCCGAAAACTGAAGATTTGCCAGATTGGGAGGAGCGTCCCCGCTTTTTCACATGTTAATTTATCTCTTGATTTACACCATGTTTTTCTAAATATGGCTCCATGTCTTTCACATGCAGAAGACTTGGGGCAGATTGGAGCCAGACAATAGTGTGGCCACCATGTTGGACGGGGATTTGCTTGGGAGACTCCCCCCTGCCCCCGCCCCCAGCTTTCTCTAGACCCAAACTCCAAAGATGTCCACTGCCTGCAGCATCGAGCAGCTGCCCTATGTTTTGCGTTTGTTTTAGTAGACTAAATGCTGTGGCCAGTCTCCTCTCACCTCTCTGCGGATCTGCCTCTGAATCCTAGATCCAGTACTTGAACAACTTAAGTTGCTGAGGTCAAAATTTTCCCGTACTTGACATTAAAGTAATTTATTTTACTTCCCTCTGTACTTATAAGAGGAAATGCACTTGGATTCCCAGGAACAATTGATTTTTCTGTAGGTCATTTAGAAAGGAATGTCAAACAAGGTGCATCATTATATGCAGACAAAAAGATTGATGCAGCTTGTTTAACATAAAATCCTATTGCATAATTTTTAGAAACGGTTTGGGAATGTGAAAACACCCCATTCTAAACACTTTATTAGTTGTAAAACATTTCAGAATACAGAAGTGTATTTGAAATAATTTATTTCAAGGAAGTCCTTGGGACCAAGCAGAGGGAGAAATTATTTTTTTCCCTAACGTGTTTTTTCCTTGGGCCTTCACATTTTCAGTCTTGTCCCTGGGGGATCTCCTGTGTTGAACACATTTAGAATTAAAATCTTCCTCTGTAGCTTCCTTTGCCATTATTCTTAAAGAAAAACATTTATGATGTGCCCAGAATTCCACCATGGCTTTTGGTTGGAGCAGGAAGCCCAAGAGTATCAGAGAGGGGAAAAGCTAAAAGATAAAGGCATGGGCCCAAATCGAAGACCACAGATGGACACAGAAACATGGACAGATTGACAGCCCCCAACTGACAAGGGACAAAGAAAGAAGACTTTAGGGTTAAACCCAGACACCCTCCTGACAATGAGTCCGTCCCTGTGGCCATAACGGGAGTTGTTAGGGCATCTTCATTAGCTGTGACGGGGGAGGCTGGGTAGGCAGACCCGAAGGGAGGGCCCCCTCTGGGCCTTTAGACCAATGCCTGCAGCTTACAGTACCTGGGGGATGGCCCTTTGTGAATGAGTCTATGGGGGTGAAGAGGGTTCCCAGACACAATTCCAGCGTGTGTGGAGGCTCCTCGACACCAGCAAGGAATTCTTGGACACCAGCAGAGGGTCCAAGTATTCAGCTCAATTCTGACACTATCCACATGGAGATAGCATCAGATTCCCCAAGTTAAGTGTTCAGTTTTACAAGTCTCCTCTCCCACCCTCCACTTCAGATGCCAGTCACAAGCCCAGGTTGTTACCTGTGCTTTTGACCAACTGGCTACAGGTTCTAATGACCTCTTCCAATACAGAATGCCAATCTCAAGTCCAGGCTTTTCCATGTACTTCTGACCGACTGGCTATAAATCAGAGGTACCCATGACCCTCTCCTTGGGTTCGATTAACTTGCTAGAGCAGCTCACAGAACTTGGAGAAACATGTTACTTACTAGATAACCATTTTACTATAAAAGAATATAACTCAGGAACAGCCCAATGGAAGAGATACATAGGATAAGGTGTGGGGGGAAGGGCACAGCTTCCATGGCCTCTCCAGACATGCCACTTTCCCCAAACCTTCCTGTGTTCATCATCCTGGAAGCTCTCGGAACCCTATCCTCTTGGCTTTTTATGGAGGCTCTGTTACCGAGTCATGACTGATTAAGTCATTGGCAGTTGGTGATTGATTCAACCTACAGGTGGTGAGCTAGGGGGTGGGGGAGGGACTGAAAGTTCCAACCCTCTCTAATCACAAGGTTGGCTCCCCTGGCAGCCAGCTTCCATGTTTAGGTGTTTTTCAAAAGTCACCTCATTAAATAACCAAGGACACCGTTATGCTGTCATCACTTAGAAAATTCCAAAGGTTTGGGGAGCTGTGAGCCAGAAACTGTAGACGAACACAAATATATCTATGAGAAACATATATTTCAGTCTTTCAGATGACCATATATATATATATATATATATATCTTATAAATCAAAATATCTAAGGAGGCCACTTGGGGGAGGCAGCCAATGAGAAGAGAAGGGGGAATGTTAGCTAGAGAATTATGGGCAAACCCTCTGCAGCGAATCACTGTAGGATGGTGAAGGTGGCCTCAAGCAGGCTTGCTAGCTGTTTATTTATTTACCCCTCTTCACAGCAGAACCAATTATGAGGCTGATGAATTAATGTCTTACTGAAGGCCAAACCCTGAGGGGGACCTTCCCTTGCTTCTCTCTCCTTCCTCTTTTCCCTTCACTTACCTGTTCCCTGCCAACCCTCTTCCTCCCCTTCACAGCAGTGGTAATGGGAGAATCACAACGCTAACATTTATTGAGCAGTTACTAGGTGCCAGGCTAAGATGAACTGACACTGGCCAACAAGGTCCTGCCTGATTCTTAGGTTCTTAGGTTCAGTACCCTCCGACCTTTAGGAGGAGGTGAGGCTATGGGCCTCCTCCACCCCACTCACTTCCAGGTTACCATGAAAGGCAGTCTCAGGCCAAGTTCTCTTATATAGAGATATTTATTAGTAAGTATAACTGCTATTACAACAGTTCTACAACCTGTTCTGGAAGCTCGAGGAGGTCCCAGCTCTCTGTCTTTTTAAGTGATCCAGCAGCACCTGGCTTGAAAGTTTCCCTTGAGACACTTGTCACAGGATTTGGCTGACCATCTGGTGCAGGGGTCCTGAACCTTGGAGGAGATGCTAAAGGAGTTGGAGCTCTTCATCCCAAAGCAAAGCTCATAGCAAAGGGGACCTGAGTGATGACACACTGACCGGCATTGACAGAATCACTGTTGCTTTGTTTTTCCCCCCGCTTAAGTCTTTCCTTTTCATTTTAAATTGTGATATTATAAAACAAATATAGAAAACTACAAAATAGATGTTTTAGTAACAGGTGTCTATTAAGGTTAGCTCCTTACACCACAATTGTGGTGGAGAAAGAGAACTTGGGCAGTTCATTCGTCCTAGAACCTTCTCTTCATTCTAATCTCGATCTCCCTTCAAAGGTAGCTTGACTTCCTTATGTGTCATTAGTTTGTTTTTGGTTTTTTTGATGGTTTGTTATACAAAGGAAGTGGGCTTCAACTTCCTGAGCCCAGAGCAACCTACAGTGCATCAAACCTGCAGCAGGAAAGATTTCAGTTAGACTGTACAAAGAATATTTTGATTTGAGAATACTAGAAATCAGTGACATGGAGACAGAAAGGAAAAAATATCCTTGTGGTGACTTATATATGGTTCTGGTTGGGGGCAGGGAAATAAAGGCGACCACCCCAGTCTTGGGGCTGCGCTCAAAGATTTAGACTAGAAGCCCCTCGTTTTTTTTCTGATCAGCAGGAGTCTGAGGAGCCTCTTTGGGTGGGGGTGGAGGGATGGGGACAGGTGGCAGCTCATCCCACAGGGCCCTGGCTGGCAGCCTTGGAGGTCTGCCCAGTCGGCAACCCCTGCTTTTATGATCTGAGGCAAGTCCTTCCTCCTGAAGCCTCTAATCCTGCCTTAGCTCCTCAGAGAGAGTGACTCTTGAAAGAAAGAATGACCAGCTGGGGGACAGGCCTGGGATCCAAGCCCACCCCATTCCGGGGTGACCAGGGCAGCCGAACAAACACACTCTGGCCCTGGGCCTAAGGGACACCAGGCAAGGAAGTGGGGCAGTGCAATAAGAGGAAAGTGAATGGTCTCCTGCTTTCCTCCCATTCAGTGTGTGGTTTCCATGGGGCCCCAAGCACGTTTAAAGGCAGCCGACTTGGATGGTGGGGGGGGTGGGGGGGGACACTGGGGGACCTGGGCTGCAAGGCCAGGGACAAGAAAAGAAAACGGGGGGGTGGGGGTGGGCAGGGAGGACTGGAACACTTGAAACACCAAATACAAAGTTGGCTGTCCAATGCTTTTTGCCAACCATAGTCAATTCTTAATTATCCCTGTAATGGGAGAGAGCAGTGACAGGAATGATTCAAAGCAGCAAATAATCCCAAACCGTTTAAGCTACATGGTTTTTAAAAGCGAGCAAAGGAGATTTCCCTTCCTAATGATGTCTGGCTCTGGCTGATGTTAAATGAGGAAAGTATTAACAGCAAGTTCCCCAGGGATCAAGGCTAGACCCAGTCTTATTTAACATGTTTCTAAATTATTTAGAGTTCACATTTCCTTATTTTGTGAGTGGTGCGGGGAAAGGCTATAAGTCCTCCCAGGAGCCAAAGGAAACCCTCCTCCAGGAAGTATGCACTCATAGGAGGGAATCCCCGACGTGGGATACGAAGAAGAGATTGGAGGGGTCAGGCTAACCCGTCCAACCTCATGGGATGGGAACAGGTCAAAAGCTCCCCCTCCGCCGCCACCCCCCTTAAGTCTGCAGCTAAAAGAATATGAGTCTGCTCTAAAACACCGAGTGGCTTTCAGCTTCTCGCTGAATTAGGTGCGTTCAAGGCCCTGCATAGCACGGTCCCAGCCTCCTCTCCCATCGCTCCAGCCATGCTTGTGACATGAGGAACAACGGCCTACAGGGTCTGGTGACTGGCCACAGTCACACGGCTAAATGAAAGCACTTGGAATTGTACCCAGAATTCTGACTCAAGAGTCTCTCCATCCATCCATGTCACATTGGGTCCTGGCTGACTCCCAAAGCCACACCTCACTTTCCTGCCCCTTCTGTATGTACTCTCAGGATTCTGTCAATATCAAGTGCCACCTTCTCTGAGGAGCCATCCCTGCTCCAAAAGTACTCTCTCTCTTTCTCTACTCAGAAAACCAGTAGCTGATGTACTTCTCTCATGGCTCATGTCATGCTCTACCTGTGTGACAGCCTTGATGTTCTTGTCTCGTTCTACCCAGACACCTGGGAACATCTTGCTTTGACCTTGACCTTGACCTTGGACACTGCCTTGACCTTGCTGTGCACAGTCCAGGGGTAGGTTGAATAGACAAAAATGGGAACCTGCCCTGGAAAGGGTATAGGAAGTAGAGCTGACTGTCATAGGCCAGGCGTGCCCTGCGGGATGTCATGACTCGATTTCCTGACAGATTCCTCACCTGTTAGTTTTTCCAGAGAAGCCTTCCAGTGCACACTGGCTGCACATGAGCCCAGGCTGGGGTCAAGTCCTCCCCTTGTTGCACATGGAGCAGCCCCCGTGACTGCATGTCTCCCAAAGTGTGGCTCCCAGCCCCCTGCTTCTGCATCACCTGCTGCACCCTGCCCAAAAGGAATCTCCTCGGAGCCTGGGATCTGCCTGCCCAGCTCTTCAGGCGTTTCTAACGCGCAGGGCGGTCTGAGAACTGCTCCTGCAGGGTGTGAGGGCTGCCCTCTGGGATTCATGGAGGCTGTGTGGAGGGACGTGTGCAAGCACATGCGCCTATCAACTCACGGACCGAGTGTGTGCACACGTCCACATCTATGTGTGCCACTCCAGTAACTGCTCCCATTCCTGTTTCAGAGTGCCGGCTGATGACGTGCCTTAAAGATAATTTGGTGACACATGCTACATACAGCATGGATGAACTTATAGGACATTATATTGAGTGAAATAAGCCAGTCACAAAAGGACAAATACTGTATGATTCCATGTGTATGAGGCATCTAGAATAGTCACAGTCACAGAGACAAAAAGTGGAACGGCGGCTACCATGGGCTGGGGGAAAGGGAAAGGAGGAGTCAGTGTTTAACGGAGATAGAGCTTCGGTTGGGGAAGGAGAAAAAGTTCTGGGGCTGGATGGTGGTGACGGTAGCACTGTGAATGTATTTAATGCCACTGTATATTTAAAAAATAGTTCAAATGGTAACTTTTATGTTATATGTATTTTGCCACAATAAAAAATTATAATAATTTAGTCCATTGTCTGTCTCAGGAAGAGCTCTGCTAACCAGAATGACCGGCCTTGCCTTGAAGCTTTCCAGGGAAAGGGGGATTGCGTTTACCCCCGCCCTGCCCAGCATGCCACACCCCCGAAGACAGGGAGACCTTCCTTGGGTCCCTTCCTTAGGTCCACACCACAATTAGCTACCCTGGGACATGAAGGGTTTTGTGTCATGAATCAGAGATGGGCTTAGGAATGAAACAGAAGGGAAGTGATACTTCTTTTGCATGAGGGAAGGCCGCAGCAGAGTCCAAAAGAAAATGTGATGCCATCAAAAGCTTCCAAGTGATGGACGATCAGGTCAGCTGGTGTGTATGGCCCCGAACAGTGTCAGCTTCACTTTACCCCAGATATGTAAGGCCACACATTTAGGGAAAAATAAGTAAAACCATGTCCACAAGTTGGGAGTTACCAGTGATCTGACACAGCCCAGCAAATCTAGGTTGCTGTTGGGAATGTCCCCCTAAAGGTTTTGGCTTCGTGTGCTCGTTTGGCCACAAAGACCACGCATTATAGTGAGGGAGTTGGAAACAACGTGGCATTTGGTTCTGACCTTGACAAAACCAGACACATATGGCCTGTTTCCATTCTTGGACTGTCTGAGGTGAGACTAAAAATCTACCAGGACTCCAGTGCAGGAAGGAAAAAGTGAGGTGGGGCCGTCCTAGTTATGAATCCCCTCTCCCTATTAAGGCTGTGGCTGAAGTGACATATGGACTTGATCTTCAAGTTCCTGAAATCAGCACGAGGGGGAGGGCAGCTCTTGAAGCTGGTAAAAGGCAGCTTTAGCACAAATGAAAGTAAGTGTTATTTACACAGCAGGTAGTAAACTTACATGGAACTTGTAACCCCCAGAGGTGGCTTAAGCTAAATATAGGAATAAACTCAGGGAGAGTGTGGAAATGGTCACGATGACAGCCATAATTGGGTGGTCGGGGGCTGCGGGGCTGCTGGCCGGCTGGTGGTCCGTGTCATCAGGTGGTGTTGCCTTTCCTCCCAGGACGCCGGAGGGCCAGGTCTGCCTCCAGGATTCAGTTCTGATTTCCTCATGCTCTGTCTCCCTTGCTTTGTCCTTGGAGCAATGGGCATCTCTGGTCATCCCGTCTAGGTGGTACATTCAGAGACCGGAGGGTTTTGGTTTCCTCCTTACCTCCCATCCACTGATATTTGTGTCCCTTGCCCAGGTTGGAGCATCCCAGTCTTTCATCCTTTCAAAGTGTTCTTTGCACCTCACATCTCCCTCTCTGAACCCCTTTCCCAGCTGCCACACAATCACACGGCTGGCTGAAGTAGGTCACCAGGACCTGGGCAGGATGACTGTGGGTGAAGCAAACATGGCGGCTTTGAGGTCACACAAAAGGGGTGGGAACAGAGCAGCCCAGACCTGCAGGACCCATCACAGGTACCCAAAGGGCCTGGAAGAAGGAATAGCGATCCGCGTCCTCTCCTGCCCTGGGCTTTATCACCCTGTACTCAGTTGATCTGAACATGCATTTATGGAGCACCTCTGTCCTCACCAGGCAGGGCAGCGTGCTGAGGATGAGGGATGCTTCCAGCACAAAGTGCGTCCTTCCTGTCTCAGAAGCAGAGCTTCACTCTGGGCCTCCTGGGCCCAGGCCAGCATCCCCTTAATGCGGTGTTACACTGCAAGGCCGGTGCTGGGAGACAGGCCTAACCTACCACCCCCCAGGCTGTTACCTATTTAGCTGTTAGGTTCTCAGGGACGTAACTTTGACCCATGGTCTATGGGAGTCCATTAAAAAACAAGCTGTGTCATAATGGGCTTCTACTGTCCCCGATCGATTTTTCTCCTTTCTGCAGGAAAGGAAGAATGCCGGCTGGCGGGTGATTGAGATGCTGGAGGGCCCCTCAGCCCCTCACCCCCCTGCCGCCCCTGTCACCATTCAGCTGCGCTGCTCGCTTCCCCAGCTGAGTGAGTGGTTCTTTTCAGGGGCAACCGACTGCACACAGATTCCTAAGCTATGATCTCATCGGCCTCTCATGAGCTCAAGCACGTCCACCAACTTCCACGCAAGATCGAGGGGCACACTAGGGTCCGGGTGGGGTCAGGGCTTTGTCCTTCAGGTTAATGCCAGGGTTAGTGTAGGTGCATGTCTTGCCCTCCGTCTCCTGTGTCTGTCTGCACACACTGCTGTGGATCCCCGCCTGGGGTGGGACTTGCTGGCAGGCTCCCCTCCCCTTCTGCCATCGCTGTGCCCGCACAGAGCCCCCAGACTCAGTCTTGCAGGGCTGGCCTGGCCCTGGCTTGGGCACCTTCTTGCCCACACTGTTGCTTTTAGCATTCTTTTAGTCGGCAAATATTTACTGAGCTCCAACTGCCGTGCTTCCCAAAGTGGGCCCATGGAGTTTTTGGATTGGAACCATCTGGAATGATGGTTAAAATGCTGGCTCCTGGGCATCATGCCAGACTTAATGCATCAGAATCTCTGGGTGGAGCCTAGGGATCTGCATTTTAATTGGTTCCCCCAAGTGATACTTTTGTGCCGTCATGTTTGAGACTTGCTGGCTGTGATGGTTAATTTTGTGTCAACGTGGTTGGGCCTCGGTGCCCAGATATTTGGCCAAACATTATTTCGGAGGTTACTGTGTGGATATTTTTGGATGAGATTATCATTTAAATTGCTGGACTGTGACTAAAGTAGATAGCCTTCTATAATGTGGGTGGGCCTCATTCGATCCATTGAAGGTCTGACTAGAAAAAGACTGACCTCCCGCCCAACAAAAGGGAATTCTGCCAGCAGATAGCCTTTAGACTGGAACTGCAAGGTCTGCTCTCCCTACCAGCCCACCCAACAGATTTTGGACTTGCCAGCCTCTATAAATATCTATCAATTTATCCACACACACCCCACCCCCATGTTATTGGTTTTGTTTGTCAACAGAAGCCCTGACTAACACACTGGCTTGCTAAGAGCTCACTGTACTTCTTATGTGCAAGGCTCTGGCCATCATAGCCACATCTGGACAGATGTCAACTTAGAGCAGAGCCATGGCCCTGCCCACCAGCTCTGGCCCTGCAGGCACATGGTCCACGATATCAAAGGAACTGGGGGCTGACTGCGCAGAGCAGTAGTTGCTGTTGCCCAGCCCTGATTCTTCTCTAGGTGGAGGGTCCCGACCCTGCTGCCCTCCACAAGACAGGGTTTCGCTCTTGTGGCCGGACTTAGCAAATAAAAATACAGGATGCCTAGTGAAATTTGAAATTTGAATTTCAGATAAGCAATGAAACATATTTTAGTATAAGTATGCCTCCTGCAATATTTCGGACATACTTGTACTAAAAAATTATTTGTTGTTTATCTGCAATTCAAATTTCACGAGGCATCCTGTATTTTATCTGGCAGCCCTGTGACAGCACTGGACACTTTTCTTTCCAGCCCGGAGTCAGTGATTGCTTCCTATTAATTGTGAAGCCCTTTACCAAAGGCTTTCTCAGGTGTGATTTCATTCCATCCTCACGACTGTGGGAAGGCAGAGCAGGCATCCTCATCCTCATCCTCATCCTCATTTCCCAGTGGGAACTGAGCTAGGAGTCTGTCAGAAGTTCCCAACTGAGATCAGAGCAGCCCTGGCTGCACGGCGGAACTACCTGGAGGGTTTTTAAATCACTGACATGTATTTGGGTGATGTGTATGATGTCTGCAGCTTTGAAATGCATCAAAAAATAAAATAAATGAATGCATGGGTAGAGGGATGATGGACAGATATGTGTTAAAGCAAACAGCGAAGTGTTGATGATAGTATCTAGGTGGTGGGTATACAGGTGTTCACCATATAATCTTTTAACAGCTTTGTATGTTTGAAAATATTCATAAAAGGTTGGGAGGAAAAACACGTAGATGCACAGGTCCTACCCCAGACCAATTAAATCAGAATCTCTGCAGGTGAGGCCCAGGCAACAGTATCGTTTCAGCATCTTTTTAGGGTACAGGTCCCCTACATCTGTGGTTTCTCAGCCGAGAGTGCATCAGACTCTGGAGGGCTGGTTCAAACAGATTACTGGGCCTCATGCCCAGACTTTCTCATCTAGGAGGTTTGGGGGAAGGCCTGAGAATTCGCCTGTCTGACAAGTTTCCAGGGGATGCAGATGCTGCTGGTCCAGGGACCACACTTTGAGAAGTACTGCCCTCACAGACACGGCCAAACCCGGGGTGGACTGAGGCTAAGAGCAGTATAAGCCATACGCTGCCTCCGTCAGCAGAGGAAGCCAGGAGCTGTGCGAGGGCCAGAAGAGGCCCTGCGTAAGAGCAGGCGTTTATGTGAGCCTTGAAGGACGGGGAGGTTTCCTGGGAGGAGATAGCATTCTGCCAGGAGGGAATAGTAGCAACAAGAACTCAGAGGTGGGCAAGTGCATGATTTGGGAGGAGCTGAGGAGGTGGGGATGGAGAGGGAATGTCAGAGAGGAGGCAGGAAGGGTGGTTTTTGCCAGATGGAAAGAGTGTTTGGATTTGATCATGTCCTCGTAGGCAGTGGGGAGCTGGTGGAGGTTTATTAGCAGCAGAATCATGTGACCAAATCATCACCATTGCTGTAGACTGTTGTTCTGGCAGCTCAGAGAGAATGGATTGAGCGTCTGGAGTGAGTGATGTGGACGGTTCACACAATCACAACACTAATAAGGATGATCAAGTAATGGCTGACATTTATCCAATGCTTTCTAGGTGCCAGCCAGTGCTCTTGCAGACATTATCTTTTTAATCTTCAGCACTGCCTTGCGTGGTCTTACAGATGAGGAAACTGACTCAGAGAGGTTAAGGGATGCCAAGTCTGAGATTTGAACCCAGGGCCACGCATTTGGTGAGTGCTCAGGGAGGGTGGGGGGGGGCTGGGGAAGAGGCCTGCAGGTCCCTGCCTTGGTCTTCTCCTCTGCAGGCCGTCATCAGTGTTCCCTGGCCCCGGCCTCACTGTCCTTCCCTGCCAAGTCTCAGGCCTGAGCCAGGAGAGGCGCAGCTGGACAGCGGAGCATCCACCACTTTCCTTCCCCACCAGTGGGCAGCGGCTGCTTTCCTGGCAGGCAGGGGCTCAGCTGTGCCTCCGTCCACCCTAACGCCGGGTCCAGCACTCCCCGCAGCTGCCTGCAGTACACACCTGCAGGCACTTGACTAAAGCTTCTAGGAGAAAAATAACATTGCTTCCCGACCTTTTCTATGGGCCTGAGCAGAGGACACTTCCAGGCACCTCCCCAGAATCCTTGCACTTTGGACGTTCCTCCATCAGGCCCTACCATGGCCACGCTATACTCAAGCAGTTCCATTATGGAAAAGGAGATGGAAGGTCGGGTAGGACCTGCAGGGAAAGTAGCAGAGAAAGTCCTTATAGAAAAATGCCTGGAAATAGAAAGCCTGTGAGCTGTTATTTCTACTATAACTGGGCTCCATGAATGCAGAGCTTAAGGGGCTTTGGCACCAATGACCAGGTTTAAAGAGAGACATTCATTAAGCACTGGAAGGGCTTTGTCAGATCTTGACCATCTTTCTGTCTCTAAGAAGGGCTGCATTTATACCGAGTCAGAAAGAGCTCACTGTACTTCTTTTAAAGATTCCCTCTCTCCTCCCATCTCCTGGCCCAGGGTTGAAACTCTGTTCTGCCCCCCACCCGGTCCCAAGGCCTGCTTACCAACTAGACACTGTCCCCTGAGAGGTCCTTCCGCACGTGCCCCGTTCTGCCTCCCACCCCCAAACTAAAAGGACCAGTCACCTGCCTCGTAGGTGCCAACGGCTAGGGTAGCACTGAGGCTACATTATTGCACCTGCAGGAGAAGACTTGTAAGAATGAGTTTGGATCTCAGGCACCAGAGCGTGTGAGCGTGAGCACAGATGAGTGTGTACCCATGTGCACATTTGCATGTTGCGGGGGTGTGTTTGGAGCAGTGGTGATGGGGTTGTCCCAGGCCTGACCTTCATTCAAACCCATTTTTCACCTCTCTGTGCAGGAGAGATGGGGCTTATCTGGAAGGGAAGGGGCTGGAGGCAGTTTCCAGGGAAGTCTTCTTGCTGGAGCTGGATAGCGGGGCTTCTGTGCCCTGTGCTCTGTCCCAGCCTTCCCTCCCCAGCAGACAACCACCTGTGAACCTGCTCCCTCCCGGACCACAGCGTGTGGCGTGTGTGGGGAGCAGATGGGGGAATGGTGTGCCTGGCTCTTTCTCCTGGCTTCCCTCAGCCAACCATTTGCTGCCAGATGGGTCTGGGTGCTGACGCGGCATGCTTGGGGAACGGCAGCCAATCCCACCTGGCCCACGGCCTTGCCCCATGAGTTGGGACACAATTATGTCGTGGATGTTCTACAATCTGTGCTGGCAGGACCCAGATCCCCAGGAACTGAGCCTAGTGCAGAAAACTCTAAGCCTCCAGGTGGAAACCCTGAAAGATTTGAGGAATCCGGGAATACGCTCCCTCCCCCGCTCCCCCCCACACACTGTGCCTTCCCTGGGAATCTGCAGCCCACACTGTGCAGCACCACACCACTCCAGCAGACTCCAGCTCTCATCCCTTCCCTGTTTTGTTTATTACATGAACACCATCAGAACAGCAGTAACAACCCAAAAGTGAAAAAACGCCCTATTTCACACCCTTAATGGATGAACTGTTTTGTCTTTGTTTCCTGGGTCCCTGTCCATAGCAAACCCCTCCTTTCTCCTCTGCCCACCCCTGTTTTGTTTCCCTCTCTATGGGAGGAAAGGGGCAGACTCCAGCACCTTCCACAACCTGCCAGGCTCTGCCTCACTCACCTTGAGGGCGGAAGGAGACTCACCTGCAGCACAAGGGTTTGGGGTGCCGGCCTCTGCTGGCTGCCTCTCAGAAGCTGAGCTGAACCCGATTATGTATCCTGGGCTTGAGAGCTCATCAGCTGGCTCCCCTCAGGGGTCTGGGGACACAGGCCCACATGGCACCCCTGCCTGGGAAGCTGGGGGTGGGAAGAGAGGACAGAAATGTGACCTGAATATAGGCTGTTCCTCCCAGTCAGCGGGGCCAGGGACCCAGACTGGGAGGAGAAGCCATCATTTCTCTTTCGTCCCAGTCTCAATAGTGCTCACTCCCCAGGAGGGTATTAAGAATGATTTTTCTGGGGACTTTGGGATTTAGTAATTTCTAGCTCCCAGATTTTTGAAGCAAGGTATGTAGGCACTTTGAATGACCTGTCATCCATCAGTAGGGCTTTCTCGGTTTCAGGTTCCCAGCCCGAAGTGTTTGGGAACCATATTCAGTGTGAACCATCCAGACTTGACTTGTGGAGACAGGGAATGTGTAAGAGCCGCAGCCGGGAAGGGCAGGTTGGGTTAACGTCCCACCCTGAGTGTTTGGGTCTGTGGCGGCTCTCAGGGCCTCTGACTTCTCCCCTGTTAAATGGAATGCAGACCTCATATGGGATCTGAGTGGGTCCTTGTGAAGAGCAGCAGAGCCCATGAAAGGGAAGGGGGTTATGCGTGATCCCTGACACTAACCTTTCTGCTGAGTCATTTCCCAACATCCTAACCACTCTCACCAACTCATGGGGGCCTCTCTCCCCAGCTGGCCTATTTGCCTATGAGCGTCAGCTGGAGCTAGTGAATTAAACAAAGCTGAATAAAGTGAAGCTATAGCACAGGTAATGCTAACCAGTATGTCATCCAAGGAAGACTGTTATTTGACTCAAGTTCTGGGATGACTGGTCCAGGCTGAGTTTTGCGTGCATACACACAGTTGGATGAAAGGAGAGCCAGAGTGTACTGGATGGCGGAGGAAAGGGCCGGCATGTTTCATCCGGGGCAGCAGAGTGTCACGATGTGGTTTGGATTTGCATTGATAGGGTCTATCATACATCAAGTCAAGGCACGCTCTCCACATTAGTGCGTGACTTCAGAGTCTGTTACCACTGGTTTCCTGGAAATACTGGAGAACCAGTATCGTAAAAAGGTCCCACCAACTGCCATCCTTCTGTGTCACCATGGACAGGGGAGCAACGGTTGAGTTGCCTTAGGAGGAAGGCAAGTTAGACAATCGGAGATTTTCCTGCCTGGAGAGGTAAGAAACTCTTTTCAAACCTCTCCAGGTTGGAGAAGTGACCCAGACACGGTGAGTCTCAGTGAATTCATTCGGTCCACAGGCGTTCGTCGAGTGCTTATTCTACTCACGGTGTCACCACTTTCACAAGCATTTCATCTTCACAAGGAATCTGTGAAGCCATTGTTGTTGCTATTGCTGTTGTCATTGTCCCTCTTTTAAGGAGAAGGGAGGCGGCAGGCCCAGTGATGAAGAGCACCAGCGCCTGGCACTGCTTCCACTGGGCTTGTATCTATTGACTAGTTCAGGGAGAGAGCCAGGGCTTTCCACTCAAAGCCCACATTCTCCTCCCCAGGCCCCACCTCCCCCTCCTTGGCTTCCTCTGCAGGCACGCCACCACCCACGCAGCAGTTGGACATTCAGGATGGGAGACTCATTCATTCATTCAACAGACATATGGCTGGGGATCCATAGGTGAATAAGTTTTTGTCAGCTCTCAGCCGACCTGTTAATTCCTTTGCTTCTCAGCCCACACTGGATCTGGAAAACATTTCCGATCAATTACCTTGAGCAGAATTATCACCTGCCCACAACTTCCTTCTCCAAGGCGGGCTGCTTTATGAGGGTCTAAACTTTCAACCATGCGTGGGCACATTATCCAAAGTCCCCTTGGCTAAGAGCAAAGATCCCCTATCCTTTCTTTGTTCCACCATTCAGTCATTCTCTCATTCAACACATAATTCGGTGTCTACTACATGTCAGGTGTTGTATTAGCAGCTAGGGACACAGCCTGAGCAAAACAGACACAGTTCCTGCCCTTAGGAGTTTACAAACATTAATCAGACCGTGTCCCCACGCTGCTCTGATGTACTCCAAAGGCCGAAGGTGCTTTGTTCAGGAGTAGCTTCCTCTGGCACGGCCTTTCTAGGGCCCTGTGCTGCCCCAGACTTGGCCCATCCTGTCTTCTGGGAATTATAGGCCACTGGGCAGTTCCCAAGGACCAGGTCTTCGTTGACTCTTCCCTTTGGAAGGAGGCAAAGGCTACCTATAACTCTCCAGGTCTCCTGGCCCTTGATCCAGCCCTTCCTGTGAGAGTTGCCTTGATGGACAGACTGAAAGGGCCCCTAAAGAGGAGGCCACTCTGCTCAACCCCTGAAAAGGGCATATTTTGAAGAGGACGCTGTAGAGTGTGATGGCTTGGGAAAAGGGGCCCTGGAGTTAGACTGATGTGGAGTCCAGTCCCAGAACCGACACTTAACTAGCTGTGTGACTTAAACCAAGTGAGGAATACCTCTGTGCCTTAGATCCCCAGCAGTAAAGTGGGGACAGGAATACCCCCCTTGCAGGGATACTGCAATGATTAAATGCGGTATTGTTCATGAAAGCTTCTTACGCATAGTTGACATGTAATAAAGGAGTGCCCATCTTGTGTTCAGTGTCCATCTTACTTTCTACTTCTTAAGGACATGGTTACCTCTTGCGTTGACACTTACTGGAAAAAGACTAGCAAATATTAAAATGTAAGGAAGTATCAGGTTCCCCAATTGTAGAGCCCCTGGGCTAGAGCAGTGTTCCCCGGAAGTATGGCCCTGGGCTAGCATCACCTGGGAACTTGTAAGAAACGCAAATTCTTGGTCTCTCTCTGGGAACAACTGAATCAGAAACTCGAGGGATAGGTCCCAGCCATCTACTTTAACAAGCCCTCCAGATTCTGATGCATGCCAGTGGGCTAGAGATTGCAAACCGGTTGTCAGTGGGCCAAACCCTTTCACAGATGTGTTTTATTTGGCTTGTCATCAGCTGGAGCCGAGTAGCAGCTGCCTGCCCCTGAGGAGTGGCTATGCCCCCTGAAGGAGTGACACTCTTCACTTTGCCATTCCCTCTGCCTAACACCACCTGGCCTCACTTTGCTGCCCAGCCCCTGTCAGCCTCTGTGTTTGCAGCCAGGGCTGTAGGTCAGAGTCTGATTTCTAGAGAGTGAGCAGCTCAGTCAGTGTGAGACACTGAGCTGCCCCACCCAGCAGGAGAGAGGAACAGGGCAGATGGTTTTCTAATTCCTAAAACCAGCAGTCGGGCCCTGCTGGTTTCTTTTCAGGATTTGGTTTGAAGTGTTGTGAATCCCCAGCACATCACACACACCCACATTCAACTGTAGGTCCAAAAATACCTTCCACAGCCACATAGAGATGAGTTTTATATTCCCACTACCTTGGATTATCTGCCTCGCTGCTCTCTGCCACCCCCGCCATTAGCCCAGCTGATGAGCAGTGACTGGAAAGGGATGGCTAACGTGGAGTTGCAGGAGCCAGTGGCTTCAGCTCCTGCAGCGGGGAGCACAGCAGGGAGCATAGAGGACTGCCTGTCTTACCCTAGAGACCATCACAGGTGGGCGCCAGGAAGGCCAGGAGGACCCAGGGGCTGGGACGGCTTGAGGGTGGAGCAGGCTGGAAGCGGAGCTGGGAGCGGAGCTGGGAGCTCTCATTGCAGAGGCTGGAACAGACCATATGGTCGACGGCCCCGAGAGCAGCAGCATTCCCGGCCAGGAAAGATGAAGAAAAGGGATTCAGAACCTGTCCTGCAATGGGTTGTAGGGAGGGAGCTCAGGACGGTGGGAGGGGAGCTAAGCTGAACTCAGCCTCAGGTACGGGGGCGAGGAGGAGACCTGGGAAGCTTCCTGCTCTGCACCCCCACAGATGGAAAGAGCACCCAGCCCCCACCCCCTTTCTTCTTGAGGGAAACCCTCTCTACAGCAGCACTATATGGAGGTGGGAAGCAGGCTGGCTAAGCGCCTGCGCTTTGGCACCGAATGGACCTGAGGTCAGATCCTGGCGTGGCCACTCCTATGTGACTCTGGGCAAGTGACCCACCTCTCAGTTTTCTCACCTGTCAAAAAGCAATAAAGCCCATTTTATAGGCATAGGGTAAGGCTAAAATGAGACATTTGTAAAACGATGAACACACTGTCTGTCATACAGTGAAGAACACAATAAAGCTTAGATATAATTATTAGAAAGCAGAAAGACCATGTATTTTCATTGGTATCTGGGATTTTGCAAGTTGGGGTCAGAGGTGAGCATTAATATATGAGCAGAAGACCATGGAATTCTCAAAAGAGAGGCTCCCTAAAGAGGGAGACAGTGTCCTCCCCAGTACTTGAGGCCCATGGCATTTATTATATTAGGGGCCTTGGTAAATGTTGGTTCATAGAGCAGAAAAGAAGCAAGAATGTCCTGACAGTGATGATGTCACTAAGAAGTGTGGTTGACATGAAGTGACCCCTCCCTGACCCAAATCCAGCTGCCCTGGAGTGGGGAGGAGCCAGCCTGCCTGGAGCCTGGGTGAATGGATAGGATGATGTCTAACCTCAGGAAGATCCAAATGAACCTGTTTCCCCATTTTTTCTTATAAAGAAATATTTCCAATTGTGTTGGTATGGAGGGATGGGGTACACAGTAGTGCAAATACTGCCTTTCCTTTCCAATCCAGGAGGCATAGTACCTGGGGACTAGACCCCTCAGGCCCTTTTCAACCACCTCCACACCCCATTGCTCCATCACCCCCAGGACCACCACCCTTCTGACTCAGGTTCGTTGCTTCTGGGGAGACCAGTCCTGAAAATAGGGGTGGGGGTTAGCATCCATGCATTTCCGACTCTGTCCAGCTGTGTAAACAGTTTAGAGGAGAATAAAGCAGACCATAATTATCACAATTGTAACGAGAGGGAAGAGCATGGATGCAGAAGTATAATCCAAATTAAACTGTAAAGAAGGAGTTACACTGTCTCCCAAGGCCCTTTCTCCACTGATACTGATCCAAAATGTGCCTGGGGGCCCATGTTGATAATCTTGTGACGTAGAGACCAATTGATTTTTGGATTTACAGCTTTCCAAGAAAATGTGGGGGCTTGGAGAGGATTCACACATTTCCAAGCAGAGGAAAGAGGGTGTTGAGGAGATCAGGAGAGGATGGAGGTGCAGACACCATCTCTGGTCAAGGCGCCAGCCCTGGAGGAGATGAGGGCTGGACCTGCCCCACGCGTGGTCTTGCATACAGAGTGAGGGGGCAGAGCCCTGGGCCAGCCGGGAGCTCTGCAGTGTGGTCCTGACACCAGCTCCTCTTCAGCCTTCCTCTGCAAAGGCCTCCTAAGGGCTTGTCTTAGAAGCAGAGCCTGGGCTGGGATTCTTCTGCAAGTGGTTGACTAGGAGTGCCACACAAATCCCCTGGCAGGGCGCGAGGGAAGCAGGACAGAGGACAGGGCAGGTTGAAGATGTGCTGTCTGGGGAAGCCTGCCTGATCCAGCGGGAATCTCTGGAGCAGGAATTGCGTTGCAGAAGTTGTTACACAGAGACGGGGGCTTTAGACTCGTACTCCTGCATCTGTCAGTGATTGCCCGTGGCCCTGGAGTGGGGGTAAGGGTTGTGGTCTCCCAGGCATATCGGTGGGGAGACTGCCATAGGCTAAGGGCGGCCTCTTGAGCAGGTTACTGGGGATGGGAGAGGGCTCTGGGCAGGGCGCCAACAGTCCCTGCGCAGAGCTGTTTCCCCGCCACACCACCTTCCCTCTTTCTTTCCCATGAATTGCCACATTCACTAAACTCAAGAAGTTCCTCACATACTTCTGAAGACAGTATAGATGTCATTTGTGAGGTGGTGGGCAGGGGGAGGCCTGAGGTTCTTCTCCATCCGAAGAACTGCAAGATTACATTCAAAAGTGAATAATTGCTGGGATAACACTTCCCAGACTAATCACATTTAAAGGCTGATTTTAACAAACATCCTTACAACGTACTTTCATCCTGATTTGATTCTCACAGTGGCACTATGGCACAGGTTTTATTATTATCCCCATTATATAAAATGTGCTCAGAGTGATTAAGTGTTTTACTGAAGATGACCTAGCTAATCAAAGTAGCCCATGGCTAATAGTAAAATTTCAGGTAGTACTACAGACATCTGGGGACTATTCTTTTCAGGGGATCTCTTTTCTGAGCAACTCTTTCTATCAGAAACCCCTTAGCATCCCTCCGAGACACCAACGTCAAATGAAAGCATTTATCAACTATCTTCAGTGTTCAAGACACTGGCGGGATCTGGGGGCTTAAAAAGGATGGTGGCATCTACCTAAGGGGTTTTCAGTCTAAACAGGAAGCCAGATGCACAGCAAACAGGGAAGTTTGACCAAATTCCAGATAAGAGGGTAGCAGGGGCATCATAGGAACTGGGGTGGGGGACTTCTGAAGGGAAGAGGTATTCCAGGCTGGCCTTCGCAGAAGAGTGCGTCTTGAATCAGCTAGATTCAAGCTAGCTACTAGGGAGTCCCTTCCTGCCAGCTGGTTGTCACTGGGACACCTGTGCCAAGCAGTGGCACATTCATCCACTCATGTATTCATTCACACAATACGTGTCAGAGGAGCTCCCACTACACGACAGGCTCTGTGCTGGGTGCTGGGGATGCGGTGACGAGAGGGCAGGCCTCGGAGCACACCGTTTAATGCAGCCGTGACCCCACCGCTGTTCACTCCCAGTCCCTGGTCCCAGGTCCTGGGCTCTCCAGGCTGCGAGATGCTCTGAGCAACAGGGTCTGCTTTTGACTTCACTCAAATCTAATTAAACAAGTGGTCGGTTTGTTATCTCCCCGGAGAGTAGAGGGTTGAGAGGAGAGAGTGTCTCACTAAGGAATTCTTCTGGCTGCAAGGAACAGAAAACACCACCTACAATAACTTGAAACCCAGGGATTTATTTAATCACTTACAAGGGGTTTAGAGGTGGCAGCAGCTGCTGGTCTTTGCACACTGGTTCAACACCATCGGGATATTCTGTGACCCTCTTGGCCTCTCATGCCTCTTGTCTCATAGTTTCAAAATGACTGCTATAGTTCAAGACATTGCATTCCTCTGCAAGGCAGGAAGGTGACAGGAGGAAAGGGGCTGGTGCCATATGAATCTGTTCTCTTATACGGAAAGCAGCCCTTTCCCAGACTCTGTAGCTGACTTCTGCTTATTTCTTATTGGCCAGAACGATGCACATGACCACCCCTCCCTGTGTGACCCATTGGGAAGGCATGTCACCCGGGGCTAGGAACACTGCCACTCTGTGCAACGTGGCGTTGTTATCGAGGACGACTTCGGAGGAATGAATATCAAGGAGGCAACCAGGAGTGTTGCCACAGGAGAGCTGTGGACTTCCTTGTTCAATCCTAGGCACTGAGCTTCTGCCCCCAGCTCCTCCCCAAGGAACTTCTGGACCAGTCTGAGTCTCTCTGACTGAAACACAATCCTGCTTCTTCCTAACCTGTCCTCTTCTCTTCACACCTGGGCACCTCACCGCCCTTCCGCTCCCCTGCCCTGCCTCCAGCCAGAAGCTCCATCCCACGGCCCACGTCTGCCCTCCAGCTTTCTGCTCCTCTTGCACCCACCGCAGAGCCCTCTCGGGAAGGGCAAACGGAGGGAGGATGAAAGAGCAGAGAGACTGTTAATTAAACACCAGATGTTTTACTCTGTTAAATAATGGCTCTGTCAACCTGAGTGCCATCAGCCTTCTCGTCTCTGTCTCCCTCCCCCTCACTGATCTCTCCCTGCCGGGAGCACCCGAAGCTAAAGCTGAATAGTCCAACGTTAGTTCAGTGGGGCCTGAGACCAGCAGGGGGAAGATAGAGAGAGTGGCTCTGAGACAGTGGTTTATTGTCCAGGAGGGATCATGGATATATTGACATATTGGCATTGGGAACAGAGAGAAGGAACAGTGGGAGAGGGGCTGAAGCCCTGAGGTCTCAAACAGACATGTTTTGTTTGGTGTAAACAGGGATTTCAAAAAATGCAAGTAATCGCCAGTATTTAAAAATAAGAGAATGTCACATGAATTAGACTCTAGACTTTCTTTTTAAATGGACAGATCTGGGCCCGCGTCCTGAGAAGACAACAGCCAGCTGGAAAAGAGGAGAGCTGAATCACAGCTGTCATGTCCAAATGGGGTACCTGCCCTCCTATCTTCTCCTGGCCCTCCCTGTTCGCGTAGCTCACATGTCACCTGCCAGCCCCGAGGACATCTGGGTGGGGATCCACTGCAGAGGTACAAGCGCCAGGACTCAACAGGGGATTGGATGTGGGAGATGAAGGAGAAGGGAGTCTGGGAATGCTGAGATACGAGTTAGAACACCCAGGGGATTATAGTCCCATTGACAGAAGTGGGGGATGTGAGAGGAACATGTGAAGGGAGAAAGATGCCACGTGTACGTGGCGCAGCCTGCAGTAGGGATGTCTGGGTGACCGTGAGCTGGAGATGGCTCTGTGGGCTGGAGTCCAGAAGAGAGGGCTGGAGACCTGGGGAGCTGAGGGAGCCAGGGTGGACGTAGAAGCCCTGCAGAAGAGGGAGTGGGCGGATGCTGAGGCCGCCCTACGAGCAGTCAGAGTGAGAGAAGAGACGACTGGGAAGAGAACCGTGGAGAACCACATATTTGGAGAAAGAACCAAAAATGAAGCTGAGGGTCAACTGAGAAGTTGGAAGGAGCCTGGACAGTGGAATGGCAGAGAAATCGGTGTGCTGCCCAAGATTTTTATGATATCTTCCTCTATGTTTTCTGCTTTGAAGCTCAAGGAGTATTTTCAGCAGGCTCTGTGGCCAAGAGAGGGAGGGAAATGGGGCTGAAGCCCTGGTTCCTTTTGGCCCCCTGTGTTTGCTAACTCCCCAAAGAGACATGAAATCAACCATTTATTTACATCATGGTGATTTCACCTGTTTCAGGCCATCGGGATTCTTTAATAACTTTAGAATGATCGCCTTTGCCCCTAATTGAAAGTTTCAGTATCATTCCAGACATGAACACTGGAGGGGTACAGCCTCTGTTACTGACACAGACACACAACTCCGTGCCACCCTCTCTAAGGAAAGCAGAAGGAACAGAGCCTTGGGGTCAAAGAGCCCAGGGCTAGCTCCTGACCTGTTATTCTCCTTTCCCTCACCTCTCTACGCTTGGTTTGTGCCTGTGGGAGATGAGAAAAGGTCACTGGGAGGCTTAACTGGATCGCTTTCATGGGGCCCAGACTTGAGTCTGAGCCTGTCACCCCCACCAGTGCTACCTTCCCACTCCCTCCGACACCCCCAGCACAGAAGGTGGCAGATGTTACTGGTCTCACGTCATTTCAATAGATTTACAAGCATCCTTTATGTGTTGCTGAAAAATTGGGTGTAAATCCTATTTTAAGAACCCAGTAGAACTCCTTACTTAAAGAATGTTTAGGAAAATGCTTTTGGAAAGTGAATAACAATCCCCATTTGGTACAACTTTGGTGCCAGTGTTCCTGAATTTCTTTGTTTGGCGTGCAGTTCACCTGTAAGGTCTTTCCCACGGGCTCCCCTTTGCATATTGTGAGCGTCTCCTTTCCCGTGGGACATGCTGTCCCCTTCCCTGTGCTCGTCATCTTCCCATCTGGGGTCCTCTCTCCACACCTCCTCGGGCACACACATCATGCTCCCTGACTGTCCCCTCAGCAGTGGCCTCTTTTTCCTCCCTGAGACTGTGTGGCTGTGACCTGCCAGCGACTGCTCTTCCTTCTTCAGAAATTCAGGCGCGGATGAGTCTCGATGCCAGAAATATTTGCCACGTGTGTCTGACTGGGTGGGAGTGTGTGATGCGTGTGGTAAGCAGAATAATGGCCCACCGAAGATGTGCATGTCCTCATCCCTGGAACCATGACTCTGTTACCTCATGTAGCAAAAGGGACTTTGCAGATGTGATTCACAAGGACCTTGACATGGGGAGATCATCCTGGATTATCTGGGTGAGTCCAATGTACTTACATGGGTTCTTGAAAGCAGAGAACCTTTCCCAGTTGCGATAGAGGGGGGTGTGACTATGGAAGAATGGTTAGAGCGAAGCGGTGTTGCTGGCCCAGAAGTTGGAATGTGGGCAGCCTCTGGAAGCTGGAAAAGGCGAGGAAATGGATTCTCCCCTAGAGCTTCCAGAAAGGCACGCAGTGCTGCCGACACCTTGATTTTAGCCCATTGAGGTCCGTGTTGGATTGCTGACCTACAGAGCTGTAAGGGAATGAATGTGTTGTTTGAAGCCACGAGGTCTATGGAAATTGGTTACAGCAGCAACAGGAAATGAATCCAGGGCTGGACTCACTTCACTCACTGGTCGGGGGGTAAGCATGCCCTGGAGGAGGGTGCGGGGCTGGCAGTGGGCCCCACTCTGCAGGAAACGTGGGAGAAGACCCCATCTTCTGGGGTGAGAGTGGCACACCTTCTGGTCCTCCTCAGGCCGCTGGATTTTAGGGGCTCTTTTTCTTTAATTGTAGCAAGATACATATCACATAAAATTTACGATCTTCACCATTTTTAAATGTATAGCTCAGGAGTATTGAGTATATTCACATTGTCGTACAACCTTCATCACCACCCATCTCCTGAACTCTTTCCCTCTTAGACACTGAACCTCGGTACCCATTAAATAACGACTCTCCATGCTCCCCTTCACCAGCCCCCAACGACCATCATTCTACTTCCTCTCTCTATGATTTGACTATTTTTGGTACCTCATGTAAGTGGAATTATACAATACTTGTCCTTTCGTGTCTGGCTTTATTTACTCAGCATAATGTCTTTAAGGTTCATTCATGTTGTAGCAGGTGTCAGACTTTCATTCCTGTTTAAGGCTGAATAATATTCCACTGTGTGTATAGACCACACTATGTTTATCCATTCATCCGTGGATGGATACTTGGGTTGCTTCCTCCTTTTGGCTCTCGTGAATAAAGCTGCTGTGAACAAGGGTGTACAAATATCTTTTTGAGTCCCTGCTTTCAGTTCTTTTGGACATACTGTATACCCAGAAGTGAAATTGCTGGATCATTTAGTAATTCTATTTTTAATTTTTTCAGGAACCACCATATGTTTTTCACAGCGGCTGCACCATTTCACATTCCCACCAACCCATTTTAACCATTTTTAAACGGACAGGTCAGTGGCATTAAGGACATTCCCACTGTGGTGTAGCCATGAACACCGTCCATCTCTCTAGCGGCTCTTTGAATCACAGAACCAGCTTTCCTGGTGTTGAGGAACCATCCTCAAGAGAGTGCAGGGAAAAGGGAGCTCCCACAAAGGTTGATGTTGAGCAAGTGAATCTGGCACTGAAACCCCAAGAAAGCCCGGCCTTTCGCTGGATTTGCCGTCTGTTTTTGAGCGGTAGGCATGTTTTCAAATGCAGTTTTCATTTCACATAGCAACTGCATATCTGATAGCAAAATGTTTCCACAGGGAGAGCTCACCCATGGAAGGAGAAAAAGGAGGTTGCTCTAATAATGCCTCGATAAGCTTGATTTGTGTTTGGCAACATCCTTAGCATTTAATTCCAGCAATTAAAGTCGGCGAGTCTCCGTTGTTTTCTTTTTCATTGCAAAACAATCAAATGTTGCAGAATGTTTGGAAAACAGAAAAAAAATCTTTACTCACTGTCAAACCACCTTCGTGCCACCAGCACTATTCATAATACTTATCTGTGCAAGGCATGAACCCGACGTGCTATGCACCTTATGTCATCACAGCTGCATTACAGCTATGAGGCAGCGTGCTGGTTCCAACCCATGGCTTCTCCCTCTGACGTTCTCTCCTCATCTGTTTGGTCATCTTCCTCCACATGCGTGGTATCTCCTACAAAGTTTCCCTCACAAGGTTCACGCTTGCTCATTTTCCCAAGTGATAGAAACATTCTCTTTCTAGTCTTGTTTTCAGTTCTGACCTTGTATTGACACACTCTGTTCAGAGGAGCAAGTCCAGAGTCCACAATTATAAATATAGAATGATTGTGGACTGTGCTTTAGAGGTTTCACCATCTGCAAATGCTTGCCCGGAGCAGCCTGCTAGCCCTGGCCAGGAGCCCACCAGGCCAGGGCTCCGCTCACAGGTCTATGTCAAATGATGCCATTTTCCTGTCGGGTGCACTGAAATGGTGCAGGGGGCAGGTTCTGTAGCCCCACTGCCTGGGTTTGGATCTGGCTTCTACCTGTTTGACATTATGCAAGTTACTGAACGGGTCTGTACCTCAGTTTCCCCATCCATGAAATGGGGAATCGGATAATACCTGTCTCACAAGGTTATCGTGAAGATTAAGTGGCATAATATAACGAGCATAGAACACTGCTTGATCCATAATAACATGATACTTGTTGTTAGTTTGGTCTTGATTCTCCCACTAGCGCCCTGCCCAATCTTGAACCAGACACTCTCCCCCAGGCCTCAGTTTCCTCATCTGTAAAACACAGGGTTGAACCTAATGGTCTTTGAGAGCTTGTCTTGTTAAACTTTCTGTGATCACATGTTTCCTTTTAATTGCAGTTGGGGGGCACTGCAGGAAGGACTGCCGAACGCTGATGGCACAAATGCACGCGACCTGGACTCTGCTAGGAATAGACAGAGGAGAGGAGAACCCAACCAGGCCTGGCCGGCCCAGCCGGTGAACAGAGTGCAAAGGCAGGGAGTGAACTTACCCCTGGGAAAGAGGGTGAGGATGGGGGGGCATCCACATCTTCACCCCCAGGTTCCAGTGCTGAAAAGGGCTGGGTAGTGTTGCTGAGCCTCTGTCCCTTCCCCCACCTGGTCCCAACCTTCCCTCGGGCCCCAGTCGCCCAGATGGTCTAAATGGGAAGAAAAGAGGAAAATCCGTATCCAATCTGCTCTATTCAGAGCAATGGGAAGGAATCTGCATCTCAATTTTATCTTTGTGCTGAGCTTGGCTAAGCTTTGCCCCCCAAGTAGTGAGCGATGGCTGGGTGGGAAGATGGCATTCGCGTCTCTGAGTGGGGGTGGGGAGTGAGGGGCACCCCTCACGCCTTCCCCTCCCCACCAAACCTCGGACAGAATACATTCTTTCCTGCTCTTAGTTTCCCTCCTATTTCCTCTTCTTTTCTTTTCCTTCTCTTTTTCTCCCCCTTTCCCAGGCAGGCAGCCAAGTGGAGACTTTGAATGGAGTCAAGGAGGGAGGGGGCCCGGGAAGGAGGACGGCTGAGCCCCCTTCCCCAAGGTCCTCAAGGGCTCGAGGGCCAAGCTTGAGGTAGGGACAAAAGGAAGCGACTGGTTCTCTCCACCCAGCCTGGCCCCTGGTTGTCAGGCCTGGGCTGCGGGAGGCTCGCAGGCAGCTGTCTGTGTGCTGGCTCCAGGCCCCTGGACTCTTCCCTGTCCATCAGCAGCCACTGGAATTTCTTTATCCAGAGCCGCTCATGTCCTGGAAAAACTGGCTCCCACAGGCCAAACTCACAGGAGACTGATTTGCAGCAGGAAGTCAGTTTAATAATTTATAGCCATAAAGCGCTCTCCCTGGTCAGAAAGCCAACTCAGGAAACCAAATTAAGCTTCTAAGGCTGCTTGGAGCGTGCACAGAGCCAGGACTGCAGAAGGTGCCAGGAAGGCTGGGGTCTGTCTCCTCTGGGAAGGAAGATGTATGGGCTTCTGCAGCAGACAGTCTCAGGTTCAAATCTCAACCCTGGTATCAAGGAGCGCTGGGATCTTGGGCATGTTCCTTAGCCCCGCTAACCTCATTTCTTGCTATCAACTGAGAATGGCGATCACAAAGGCATTTCTTCGCTTTCTTGCCAAATCGCCATGAGGTCTTGCAGAGAAAGCTTAACACAGGGCCTGGCACATTTTCAATACACAGCAGCTGTGTTTATTCAAGCCCACATCTTTTAGGGTCATAGGTGGTCTTTTCCTTTCCGATTACACCCTTTTTATCGATCAGAAAAAAAGAGGTCCCCGGTTGTTTTGGAAGGGACCCCTGGCAGCAGTAATTTGAGGGGTTTCTACTACTGCCTTGGTTCAGCTCTCCTACCTGACCCTCCATTCTCTCCCTGCTTCTAGCCACGGCCACCTCCTGCAGCTGAGCTGCTCTGTTCTCCAGGAGCTGCAAGTGAGGGCTGAAATTCAGCCTTGTTCCGGCTGTGGGGCAGGGTTCTTTTGGAGGAAGGGACACCCAATTCCGGGTCTTAGAGTTGCCCTGCAGATGGATGGCCCGCTCTAACCTATCCCTCCCACTGCCTGCTGCCACCTACCTTCTCTCGGCACATGTCCCATCACATCCTTCCACTGTTCCAAACCATTGAAAGGTCCTCCTTTTCTGCAGAAGAAAACCTCCTGATGCTTTAGGTTTGCACTAAAGTCTCTCACAATTTGACCTCAGTCGTCCTTTCCAGATGCATCTCTCTCTCCATCTCCCTCTGCCCGTTTCTCCAATCTCACTGGATTATGTGAGGATGGTCCAGGGCCAATGTTTGCCTGTGCCGTTTGCCCTCAGTCTGGAGTGGTTTTGCCCCAGTGGCTGGGGAAGTTCCATTCTTCTTTCCTTCAGGCCCTATTTGAGCCCTGTCTTCTAGGTGAGGCGCCTTAGGCCTCCCTCCCACTGGCATTCCTGTCTCTTCCCTTCCCCAGGGCATCTTGCACCTCTCTTCAGAACCCCTCCCAATCTGCTTCCTGCTCATCTACCCATGCTTCCATCTCTTTTGTAGGACTGGAACTGGCAGGAGGGCTGGGACCCCCGTATTCATCCTCATACTGAAGGGAATGATGAAGGATTTTGATGGTCCTCAGTGTGGCGTTCAGCCTCTCCCCACTGTAGGAAGGCCTGGGCCATCGGCTCTCTGGCAAGCAGGGAAGAGCATGGTTGTGCGGGGAGAGCCTGTTAGGAAGCCAGTTTGGGCTTTGTGGGTGATTCAGCTCTCTCTCTCTCACACACACTCTCTCTCTGTCTCTCTGTCTCTCTCTGTCTCTCTCTGTCTCTCTGTCTCTCTCTCTCTCTCTCTCTCTCTCCACCCCATCCTTTGCCCCAGAGAGAAGAGCAAAAGTCCCTCTATCACTGTGGGCCTTCCAACAGCTCTGGCCTGGCCCTCTGCCCTTCTCTCTCACTCGGCAATTTTATCCCCTCCCACAGTTTCAGCTAATCCTTCTCCACTATCTGTGCTGGGAAAGTGAGCCCTGGAGAAGTCCCATAGAAGGCGAGGCATCCCCGAGGGGGTGCCTGCGTGGGTGTGCATTCTCTTGCATACACACGCACATGCATTCACACGCCTCCGGGCACCATTAGAGTGACCCCATATCGAAGACTTTGGGGAATTGGGGCAGCAGTGGGAGAGAAGGCAACAGAAGCTCTGGCCGATGATTTGGGAAAATGCTTTCCTTATCACTGGGGGTTTCCCAAAATAGCAGGAGTCCCCTGGTGCTGTGCCTCCCTTCCCCCCGCTCCTGGAACAAGCATGCAACCATAGTGCCCATGAGAAGCAGTCCTGAGACAGGGCAAAGCACAGGGTCTCTGTGCCCCCTACCCTTCCAGACCCCAGGTCCCAGTGGGTCACTGTCTCTGCCTTGTGATATATTGTTCCTTGGGGAAATGTCTCTTATCCTCTACTAACTGTAAGCTCCTGGAAGGCAGGGACCATGCTTTTATCAGGTGGGCATCTCAGTTCCCCTATCTGTACGGGGTCCAGCACACAGTAGATATTCAGTAAATGCTCAGTGAAGTTTTGTATAAGTGAGTGAATGGTGAATCTGGCACAGACACTTGGGTAACTAGTCAAATGTTCTATGTATATGAATACATTTATACACATGGATTTCATAAGGGCCTACTCTGTGCCAGACTTAGTTCTGGCGGCATTACAAGTATTCTCCCTAGGGCAAGGGACTATTAGCCTCATTTTATAGGTGATGAAACTAATATTTGCACCCAGGTCTGGCAGCCTCCCAAGCTCAGGACTTTCTGTGGTACTCTACAACACCGGAAGATCTCACGGCCTCTTCTACCCACTGGAGAAATTCTGGGAGTATTTAATCATCAGATCAGATAAACATATTAGAAATTCCGGTTTGTCTCAGGTATATTGGTGATAAGTATAAGAAACCAAACTCTATGGGATAGGGATGGTGCTTGGGATAACTGAGAGCTGAAAACAAGACCTTAAACAAATTAGCAGTGAATTATTCAACAACAACAATAATAATAACCAACCCTTATACGATGCCTTCCTTTGTGGCAGGTGCTGGTCTAAGCCTGTCTGACAAAAATATCTCCTCTAACCTTTGCCACAAGTCTTTGAAGTAGGGGTTATTATTCTCCCCATTTCACAGACAGGGAAACAGGCCTAGAAGTGTGATGGTCAAACATGGGAAAGCAGCCTGGAAGTGGGCAGACCAGAGCTGTTCTGTCCTCAGCATCCCAGGTCCCACCTGTCGTTCTGCACCACAATCCTTATCACTTCGCTCAAGGTCCCTTAAAGCAGCACAGGCTAATGTAGCACCACCTGTCCCATCTGAAGGCCAGGAGGGATGAAGGAAAGCCTTCTTAGAGCACGTCCCCACAAGCCCCGCCGACGACTTCCTCATGCCTTTCCCTGGCAACCCCTGCACAGAAGACCAGGAACGCTTTGAGCACACCGATGCAGAGGCTCCTTTAGGAGGGAGGAATGGACGTGAGGAGGCGACACTTCATAGGCAACTCCTGGTCTGACACAACTCTGACTGGCTTCAGCAACAACAGGGGACATTTAATTACAAGGACCCAGGAGGGGTGGCTCATGGAAGTAGAATGTAGTCAGACCTTGGGAAAGGGCTGGAGCTGTGAGCATCCCAGAAAGTTTCTGCTGTGTGTCTCCTGTCACTGGTCTCTGTCTTCAGATTATCTCTGCTCCTCTCCTCAGCCCACATGACAGGTGGGAGATGGCCATCCCACGGGGCCCACATTACATGTTCCAGGTCCATCTACACAGACTAACGTGGCCCTGGGAGTGAGAGATGTTATTAACCTAAATTGCCATGAGAGATCATCTGATTGGTCTGTTTTGACCACATGACTGTCCTTGGTACAAGCAGCGACATATGATGGAGTGGGGATAAGGTGTGTGTATAAGGCTGCTAGGGGCCTCCCCCTTTGACCCTTGGGTGGAGGGGAGATAATTTCCAAAGATGAGGAATTCTTGGGAGTTGGGAAGTCACTCCCCCACCCCCTGCCAAGTGTCTAGAAGTCTGCTCCAAAAGCCAGACCCTGTCACCCCCTTGGTGTGGTAGGAATTGACTGCTCGTTGTTTTTCAGTGTGGCACGTCCTGTCTGCTGGCACTGGCAGAGCTGTCAGCCCTGGCTCACTGAGCCCTGCCCTGACCATCAACACCCCACACTTCAACCTCATTTTCCTCGCTGCCCTGCTCCTTCTGTCCCTCCTTTGCCCCCCTCTTAGGGTCTACTGGCTTCCTTGCCAAGGACAGAGGAGGTCCTTGAAGGTGATGGCAAAACAGGCCTGTGTGTGAGACCCGGTGGGATTCCGAAGTCAGCCCCTCGACCCGCCCTTGCACTCCTAAGGATTGGATGCTCATCTGAAAAAAGGCTTCTCCTGTCTCCTCCCTGAGTAGCGTCCCTGTCTGGGGGGCTCTCCGGTCGGTGTGGTCGGTGTGCCGTAGGCTCATTCACCCATCTGCTGCTCTGGCTCTCGTCTTCTTTTTCTCCTCCCTCAGCTGAATAGAGGAGAACTGGAATCCAGGCCCTGCCCTCAGTCATGTCCGGCTCCCATTCATGCTCTGTGTTACCTTCCTTTCTCCTCAAACGGCAGACACGCTGTGTTGGAGCTAGGTGGAGGGAGTGATATTAATCTAGCAATTACTGACTCAGGAGGGACTTGGAAGACATATTTATATTAAAACCATAATTGAGTGGAACTCCTTTGGAAATTACGGGCTGTAAGGCCTGAGGTCTGGGGGAGAGGAGGAGGCCTAGGATGTGCTCCTTGTTCCGGTCCCAGAGTTCAGGCTCTGGCCACACAGGGGTCAGGCCTAGGGGTGTGGGGTGGGGAGGCAGGGAGGCTGGGAAGGGAGTGGGGGGAGGGGGAGAATTGGGAATAATGAGGGGAGGGCAGTTTCCTACAACTTAGATGTCCTGAGTTGGTAGAGGAAAAGCCCAGCTAAGGTCTAAAAAGATATTTGCATATGTATTGAATATCACCAAGTAGGTGTTATATCAGCCAGGGTCCCCCCAAGGAAACATGGCACACTCAAATTGGGAAATGGGAGGGCAGTTTAATAAAGAAACTATTTACAAAACGGTGGGGAGGGATTTGGGAACCATATGGGATTTGTCCCATTTTCATAAGTGGGAACTTAGGCAGGAAGAAAAGCATCCTACTACAATTTTCCAGACCTGAGGTAAGACAGTGCAGTAGGAAGGGAAGACAGGAGGGTTTGGGAGCCAAGGGTCTTAGAGGGGGATGGAACCCCAGGGGCCTCTAACCCTCTGGGAGTTTGGCAGAACCCCCTTGGGGATGACTCTGCTGGCCCCAGGCCTCCTCCCCCAGTAGAAGTGACTCTGATTCATCCCCTCCCCCAGCCGGGAATCCCTGAGCTAGTTCCTTTCACTTCACAGATGAGGAAAGTGACAATGAGGAGGTTATGCAGTGGGTTAGGGACCTGTGAGGGAAGTGGGGTCAACAGGGCTTGGTGACACAGTGGGTGGGCCTTGGAAGGAGAGGGGCAGGAGCTGATTCCCGAGCTGTGCGTCAGGCCTCCAGGGGACCTTTGGGGCTGTTCCACATGAGAAGTTTTAGAGAACCAAAACGAGTTTTTTTAAAAAGATTTAAACATTTTTTATGGACTAGGTCATATGAAATATATTTAATATTCAAAAACAATAATAATATAAAAATGTGTATATTGAAAAGCCTGAATCACCATTTTGCTACTTACAGGTAAACTTTTCTTTTTTTATTAGTTTGGTTTATTTTTCCAGTGTATGTTAATGCTAAGATGAACAAATACAAACACACTTATTTTTACTCTCTTTTTTTCACAGAAGGTAGCATGCTATTACTCTGTTTTGTACCTTGCTTTTTTTACTTAATATCCCTGGAGAGTTCTCCACATAGAAATCTCGAGAAAACCCTCATTCTTTTCTAGAGCACCATAGTATCTATCCCATTCCAAATATATACTACAGCTTATTTAAGCAGTCTCTGGTTGCTAGATATTTGCTTGTTTCCTATTTTCTGTTATTTCAAAGGATGCCACGGGATAATCTTGTGCATAAATCACTTTGTACATGTGCAGGTGCCTCTGTCGTCTATTTTTGTTTCTCAATTATCCTTGGTGAAGGAGCAGGTTTTACTTTTCAATTTATAGTCTGTCGCAGGTGGATGCTTATGTAAAATTTAATAAAAGTGATTCACTAGAGAAGCAAATTGAAAAAAAAAACTATGCAAAATACAAACCCACATATTTTGTTATTAGATCCAACAGACATAAAAATTACTCTGTCAAATGAGTATAATTTGTTTTTAAACACTCACTCTCGAGTTTCTGCATTTATCTTGCCCCAAAGTCATCAGTTTGTGGATCACACACTAGTCCATGGACCATACTTTGAATAGCACTGGTCTAGACTCCCAGAAATTAGGTCAAAGGGTAAATGCCTCTGTCGTTTTGCCAGATATTATCAGATTCCTCTCCATGGGTTGTACCATTTTCGCATACCCATTAGCAGTATATGAGTGTGCCCCCGTGTCCCACGGTCTCACCAAGAGTGTCTAACTTGGATTTTCGCTAAACTGATAGGTGATCAGCAGTATCTCAGTCTGAGTTTTAATTTGCATTGCTCTTATTATGAGTTAGAATAAGTGTCATTCATATTTTTAAGCCTGTTTGCATTTATATTCCTTGCCCATTTTTCTACTGGATTGTTGATCTTTTTCTTCTTGATTCCCAGGAGTTCCTTACATATGAGGAATATTAGCCCTTTGTCTGTGATACGAATTGCAAATGTTTCTTTCTGCCCCCCCCCATTGTCATTTGCTTTTTAGTTTTGTTTGATGTTTGATTTCGGGGTGGGGGGCGGGCAGGAGGAAAGGGAGGCATGCAGGATTTTGTGATTTTTATGTAGTTAAATTTGTCAATCTTTGCTTTAATTGCTTCTGGATTTTGAGTCATGGTTCTCCACCCCAAGGTTATAAAGAATTCTGCCCACATTTTCTTCTAGTATTTTGATGGTTTTATTCTTAGCATTTAATTTTTATCCAGTTGGAATTTTTCCTAGTATAAGGTGTGAGTTATGGATCCAAATTTATCTTTTTATAAATGGCTATGTACTTGTCCTAGCTCTGTTTATTAAAATCCTTAAGATATGACCTTTATCATTAAAACTAATTTTAAGTCATTTGGGGTCATAATAGAAAAAACTCTATAATTTGTCAGTTTTGTGTAGAAAGCCATTCCAAGGGAAATTAGCTTTCAAGATATGATCTATAACTTTGCATTACTAGAGCATAATAAACTCTTAAGTAACATAAATAAAATATAAATTTATTTAAACAAACAAACCACCCGTGGGGCTGCTGACCACCAAGAGGAACTTGGAAGAAGCTGGCGTTGCCACGGGAGCACATAGTGAGACTGAGTACTTGCATTGCAGGTCGTCTCGCAGCCCGCCGCCAGGAGCTAGGACTGCAGAGCGACTCACCATGGTGATCCTGGGGACCCTGGCTGCCGCCCTGCTGCCGCCCAGCCTCACGCTGCTGCTGTTCCACCTCTCTAGCTCCCAGGATGTCACCCGTGAAGCCAGCGGTGAGCAGCAGCTGTGTGCCCTGAGGGAACACCCCACCGTGGCCTTTGCAGGTGAGAGCCATGTCCCGCTCAGCCCTTTGTGCAGTGACGGTGTCCTGAAGGGCTTAGGTCTGAGCTCAGCAGGGTCGCTCTGGCCATTGGAAGTCCTGGGATGGTCATTTCCTGTGCGGTCTGGAGACTCTTCCTCTGGGATAGAGGTAAGGACAGCAGCCATGGGCTGGAGGGGCTGATTTTAGTTTCCAGACAATGTATTCAGGCCCTCCCTCTATTTTTACCTGGGGAGGAAGAGTCTTTCTCTGGGATTCCTTTGCTAGAGACCAAGGTACGGATGCCCTGGGCAGGCTGGCCAAGGGTTGGATGGTCGTCTCAGCTCTAGCTCTTCTGGAAGCATGAGCTCTATTTGTTGGCTTCCCTTGGGGGAAGAATGGAGAGGACTACCTAGAATGAAGAGATCACTAGACTGCCTCGTGATCTCTGGAAAGCTTCCTTCTGCTCTAAGTTGCTGCAGGCCTGCCTATCTTTGGGGTCCTAGGAATTTGTGAATCGCTGGGATTTGTGAATCGCTGGACATATCCTGAGGGGTTTATAAGTTATCAATAAGACTTTCTAAAAGTAGTAGATACATTGGATGATAATCTACAAACAAGACACAAATACTGGAGCTTCCTGGATGCTCTCCCATGACCTGTTAGCCAGAGTGGGGGTCGCTGGTGGTGTTATGATCACACTGACACGTCAGGATCCGTTGCCTCTGTGGCAGCTGCCACTGGGTCCTGCAGATGTAGTCTCAGGGGTCCCCAGGCTCTTAAGTCTGATAAACACCTTCCCTATTTCCCCTTCACAATAACTCTGGCAGGGAGGCAGGACGAGGCGATCACGTCCTTTTACAGATGAGAGCGGGGCTGAGGTGTAGAAGGTTGGAGAGGCTTGCCAGAGCCTTCTGACCCACTCAGCATGGCAGAGTGATCAGGGGCTCCACCCTCAGGTGTCCCTGGCAGGAGGACGTACAACCTGTCATCTGGGATTCTACACAGCTAGTCAAGACGGGCAAGGTGGAAACCAGATTGGAAAAATAAACCCATGAGTCTGAGGCGAGCATGGCATATGGGAGGTGTGGGGTGGGGGGAGCGGATGAATTGGAGCTGGGGGCTGTGAAGGGGGAGACTTGGGGCGTTTAGAAGTGCGGAAATCCCAGCTGGGGGCTGGCTCCTGTCTCCCGTCTCGGGGAGGAGGGTTTCCAGTGATTTTCTCTGTGCTGCCTCGTTTGAGCAGGGATTGAGGCTTTGAAGGCTTAAGTGGATTAAAGTAAATTAGCAATATCTTTAAGCGTACAAAACATGTACACACTCTCAGACTTCTGACGGCTCCTGAAGCTCTGAGGGGAGCTGTCACTGAAGGGAAAGACCACGTGGAGGACAGAGGGAGCTGGATTCTGAAGGCTGAGAGCTGTCTTCCTCATACTGGGGGCCACTCTGGCAGCTCCTAATGAAACACGTCCTCTCAGAGACTTCACAGTGGGCGCTATTGGCCTGGCTGCTTCTGGGGACAGGGACAATGGAAGCAGAGCAGGAGTATCCCCTGCTAGGCTGGTCTGTACTGGAGCAAACTGGGAAAGGATGGAGAGGTGGGAGATGTGTTGTTTTGGTGCCCGGCTTCCTGGACATAATTTTTTATCTTCCTGTGTAAATCACTTAAATGAAACTGACTTGCCACTCCACCCTCTTTCAGAATGAAGGAAGGAGACTCCGATTGACATAGGTGATTGTCACAGAGCCTCCAAGAAATCCCTGTAGACCTGAGCAAGTGGAGGTCTGTCATCCTAGACTGACAGCCCTGGAGAGTAGCGTCACCTCTGCTTTTCCTCCCCCGCCCTCCTGGCCTCCACCAACTTACCTACTTCCCCATTCTGACAGCTTTGGATTTCCCTGTTTATTCATTACATTTTGATTGGGCCCTGCTTCATACCAGGCACAGAGCTCCACACTGTGGGGCCTCAGAGTGAGCAAGAGTGTCTTCTGAGTAGTCAGGCATCTTGTGTTGTTTCTTAACAGTCACCCCCTTTGGCCCCCCAGCACAGCTGGTCTTGGACCAGGCTAGCCTTCTGGTTTCCCCACATTCTTTAGCACCAGTGAGCACACAGGATGGACTCGATTCATGCTGAGTGACTATGTTCTGTGTTCCAGCCCAGCACCAACCCCCACCTTCCAGGATCCCGTCATATGTTACACCTTATTTCTGACCGATCTGTAAGTTTCCAACCCTGTAACTATGAATTTCCCTCTCCTCCAACATCTGACTCATCTGTGGATAACCTCTAAATACCCCCGAGGAGCAGCCAGTGGCAGAATCTGACAGATATTTTCCTATTTTGTTAGGTTAGATTTTTTACTATGGGTTTCTTTTAAGGGAGCTCCTCCTGTGTTTCTCTTTGGCCTGCATGTTATTCTTTCTGCCACAGCATGGCCTTTCTAGGCAGCAGGGAAAAGCCAATATGGAGTTAACACTGGCAGTGGTTAATCCACAAAGCGGGTAATTGAATTGACTATACATAATTAAAATCACAGGCGCGTCATGCAGAATGTCATTTTTCTCTTAAAGACACCGTCCAAAGCCTTCGCTGCACATGGAGCTCAGAACGTGCTTGGTGTTTTAAAGAACAGACTCCCCTCTGGTCCTCTTTGCCTGTTTAATCAGAGGAAGCTGGCTCCCTTCCCAAGACAGTTCCCCCAGGACCTCTGGGCTACACATCTCTTCCTTCTCTCCCTTTCTGCCTTGCCCATGTTGGTCCCTTCCGTGCGAAGGGAGAGAGACAGAAACTAAAAGGGGCCTCCACCCTTCATTTCCCCATCCCCTACCTCCCTACTGTCATCTCTGCTACTGCCAGTTTCCTCTCCCTCTCCTCTTCTCCCCAAGGAAGGGCCAGAGCAAAGACAGACCTGAAAAGTTCCCAGATTGAGTTTCTCCTGGCTTGCTGCCGACCAGTCATGCCCTTTTTCCCCCTGTTCAACTGCCCACATCTGGAATACCTCTCTCAGAAGGGAAGAAGGGAATTAAAGTGTGACCCTATTGCTACTGTTGGGGAGCACCCAGTCTGATGGGGACAGGCAAGCTTCTCACACCCCACCTTCACCCCCATAGAAAATATACTTGAGCACATTGAGAGTGACAATAACATACAATGTGAATGGAACAGAAAGGGCAGAGAGAATGTGGAACAAAATAAGATCGTTTGGAGAGGTAGAATCCAAGAAGGCTTCCTGGAGGAAGTGGATCCTTGGCTTAGTCACTAAGGTATTAGAATATCCCACCAGGATTTCAAAGAGTGGCCCTGAGTTCGGCTAAAAACCTAGCCTATCCAACTCCAGATCTACTCCTTATATCGCTATTACCCAAATGTTATTGCAACTACGTGACAATTATTGCCAACCCATAGACACCTGCTGGGGACAGAGGCAGACCCGGGGGTTTGCTCCATTTTGCTGCAGAAGTTCTTCTTTTTTTTAAATTGTGCATATCACAGTTTTCTGAAAAATATCCAACTCGCAAAACCTCCAGTTCTCCGGTGAGCGATTAAGCGTTTGCCTGTCGTGCAGATATGAAGGGCTTCTCTTACTCTGTAGTCAAGGGATAATGAGCAATGATTTATTTCTTTTGGATGACACACACACACACACACACACACACACACACACACACTCACACTTCTAGGCCTTCTGTGAGGCAGCCGCTAATGCACTGTGGGGAGAAAGCCCAGAGCCTCACATTCCACCCTCATTTTTATCCCTATTGGCACAAACGTTCCCCTATCTGAGGCGCTCTCATTACTGGTCAGTCCCCTCCTGTCCATGAACGATGGGCAAGGGGGAGCTATCAAGGGGCTATGCTCCAAGGTGGGAGAAGTGGTCTCCAGCAGGAAGGAAAGCCAGGTGGGTCCTTTTCCCTAGATGTACCCTCCGCAGACCACTGCCCGTCCCTCCAGAGGGCTGCAAGGTCTCCTCTCTGCCCACCCGACACCCATGAAAGGCTTTGGCCTTGGCTGGGAAGCTCCTTCCTGGGAAACAAGGATGGATACTGATCACTCACCCAGACAAGGCCCTTGTCTGATCATTTGATTTTTTTCGTACAGAAGGGAGTCATTCAAACACTGCCAGGTGCTAGGTGGGGCCTGGAGATCCAAGAAGCGAGATCTTCCCTGTCCCCTAGGACAACCTACTGGTAGAGACACCCAATGTGATAGGGGCTTTTATGGCAGTAGAGGTCTATGGGAGCCCCTCACCCTGGCTTGTGGGACTCAGGGAAGGTTTCTTGGAGGAGGCAGTGTGGGGATGAGGGTGAATAGGAACTGTTCCTTTGAAGAGATCAGAAGTGTGAAAATTGAGTGTAGAATAGATCTGGAAAAGTGCAGTGTTCTAGTTTAGTGTGTCTGAGGTGGAGGGTCTCGGGGGGGTGTAAGTGATGAAGCATCATTCTTTCCAGGGATCACTAAATAATCAACATGCCAGGCATCTGACTTGGGGGCACCGTGGGGCCAGAGCCCAAAGGCCTTCAGGAGTTAGGACTTTTTCTTGGGGTAACTGGGAGCTTTTAAAGGGCTCTAAGGTAGAGAGTGACACCACCAGATTTGCATTTTAGAAAGATCACTCTGGTTGCCTTGTGGGAAATGGACTGGGTGGCCAGGAAATGGAAGGCAGGCCAGTTAGAAGGCTGTTGGCACCAGTCCAGGTAAGAGATGCTGGTGGCTTGGATGGGGGTTGAGTGCAAAGGGCAAGATGGATGGATTTTAGAGACAGTTGGCGATAGAACAGACAGCATTTGCCAGTGTGTTTCATGTAGCTGGTGAGGGTCTGAGGGAGTCATGGGTGATTACAGGTCTTGCGTTAGGCAGCTGAGGGACAGGTAGAGCCCTTCTCTGAGCGAGGGAACATAGCAGGAACAGTGATAACCCCCAGCACACATACAAGCTGCCAGCTGGTTGCTCATAGGTCTCCTGGCACCCCTTGCCTGAAATTCTCTGGCCCCATGCTGGTACAGCTGGGAGCCCCTGGTCCAGCAGTAACCAAATGTTTGCCTCTCCCTCCCTCAGACCTGAAGCCCTGGGTCTCTAACTTCACCTATCCTGGAGCCCAAGATTTCTCCCAGCTCGCTCTGGATCCCTCTAGGAACCAGCTCATCGTGGGAGCCAGGTAATGAGGTGCAGGAGGGTTGGGGCCAGGAGTGCGCGTGCTTAGAATTGGGAAGAGGGAATATTATTTGGGATGAGCCTACTATGGGCATTCCCGTGTCCTGGACCCCTGTTGCTTTCTGCCAGGCCTTCTCTGTGTCTGTATGTCTGTCCTCCACAGAAGGAAACATTTGGGGTTGGGAGTGGACAAGTGACCTTTAGACCTCCAGATCTCAGCAAGCCACATACCTCAGTGGCTGGCAGTTACTGAAAGCAGGAACACCTGCTGGCCACCTCCTACCCCCATCCCTGCCATACTGCCTGAACCAGCCTCGCTGGCATGTCCCTGGGAGCTCCGTGCAGAGAAGGTACCCAGGAGCCCCCTGCTGGCCAGTTGGCCACCTGCAGCTGGGACGCAGGACTCAGGCCTCGTTGCAGGACCTCACTTCCCTGTTGCCTGACCTCCTTTAGCCCCACTGCCCAGGTCCAGTATCCAAAGGATAATATGCTCTAGTGAGGACTTCTGGGGACTTTATGGGGTGAAGTTGGAGGAGATAATTCTTACAAAATCATAGACCATCAACTCTGGTAAGGCAGAGAGCTTAGAGATGGCTGATTCCAGTGTGTCTCAAAGAGTGGTCCCTGGACGAGCAGCAGTAACACCTGGGAACTTGTTAGACAGGCAAGTCCTTGGGCTCCGCCCCAGACCTGCTGAATCAGAAATTCTGGGGGTAGGCCCAGCAACCTGCGTTTCTGCAGCCCCTCCAGGCAAGTCGGATGCACACTCAGGTTTGAGAATCGCAGTTCTAATCTACCTGCCATTGATTTAAACATGAAGAGGCAGAGGCCTGAAGAGGTGAAGGTGACCTTCCTAAGATCATATAGCCAAGTGACAACTGATATGAGGACCCAGAACCCAGGTCTCCTAAGCCCAGGGCTAGAGTTTGTTCTGCCTGTCCATGTTAGCACGTCCCACTGCAGTGGTGTTTTTCAGACTCTCTCTAACTCATGATTTGCTGGTCTGGGGTTGGGCACCTCCAAGCTACACGAGGTAACTGACCACGCTCGACCTCTGGGCTTTCCTGAGTGTCTGCATCCCCTTATGTGGGGTATGAAAAGGAAGCAAGCCAAGGACAGAGCCCTGGACTGGGACCAGAGGAGCTACGTGCTTGTCCTGGGTGATCGTCACCTTTGAACCTCAGTTTCCTCATCTGTAGAGTCTGGGTTGCAGTCTCTGTGCTGCCAGTATCACAGGCTTGTGGTGACACTGGGCTGAAAGCATTTTATTTTTATTTTTAAATTAACTAATTCTACTGCATCAGCGATACAGGTTCTGGTATAACGTTCAGAAGGTACAAAAGAGTAGACAGTGAAAAGCAGGGCCACCCCTCCATACTCCAGGCCGGACCTCTTCTTGGAGGCTCGGCCTGTGGTGAGTTTGTGTGTCCTGCCAGAGGTCATCTGTACGTATGCAAGTATGTAAGAGTGTGGACTTAATTTTTCCCAGCTCTTTAAAAGAATAATTGTTTTACTTTTTATTTTGAGGTAATCTTAGATGTACACACAGCTGTAAGAAATAACTCAGAGAGGTCCCATCCGTATACCCTCCACCCAGTTTCCCCCCCTATGGTAACACCTTGCATAACAATAGTCCAACACTACAATCAGGAAGCTGACTGATAAGGTCCTTCTACCTTGTTCAGATTCCACCCGTTTTGCCTATGTACTTTAAAAAATCCTGATGCCTCCCTCTGAACCTGTGGAAGCATCTTGAAAGCTGCCATTCATTCTGTACCTGCCATGCGCCAGGCACCGTTTTATAACATGTGCCGTATATGCAGTAAAGCATGTAGTCAATCAAGCATTTAATAAATCATCTAATCTTCACAATAATCCCCAGGATGTGGGTTCTCCAAGTCCACTGTATGGACCAGGAAACTGATGCCCAGAAGGGTATGTCACGTGCCTGTGGTCACACTGCTCTTCCTGACCCAGTCGGGGGGCTTCCCCCTCATAGGTGGAGACATACCTTTTCCTGGGTCCTTGAACCTAGCTATACACTCAGGGAACAGGGGGGGAGTTCAGTCCTGGACTTGGCCCTTTGCACCCCTTGGAGCAAATGAAGTGAGTCCTCAGCTTTCTTCTCCCTCTTTTTCTAGGTCACTTTCCTTCCTCCTTCTCTTCTACCAGATTTACCCCTTCTTTCTGCCCCCCTGAGCCTCTAGAATTCAGGTCAGGGGACAATTTTTACTCATTCATATGCTGCCTTGTTTCATAAGAAATTTAGGGCGAGTCAGGCTACAGAGATTTCTCTCTGTTCTCATCTCCCAGAAGAGCAGACTATGATGTTGTGATGAATGATTTTTGATGGGATGAAAATGAATAAAGTGATGCAGTGTTTCCCCTAATTTCTTAAAGCTATGAGCAGATGCCTGTGTTACCTGAGCAGACAGCTGGGGCAGAGTCATAAGCGGAGCCCATCTGTCCCTGGGCCAGGAGGGTGGGGGTGGGGAAAGTCATCAGAGGCCTGGAGCCGAGGTCATCCAGTGAGGCCAGGCCCGCCAGGAGAGCAAGGAAGCTGAGTGTGGCCTGGGCCTGGAGCCAGAGCTGGAGAAGAGAAGTCTCCAGCCTGAGGTGTCTCCTTCAAGTCCTAGATTCATGCAGCAGGGCCCCTTCTTTTTCTGACCTACTCCACCACAACCTTTCCCCTCATTTCTCTTCTTAGCACAGCTAAGGTAGGCCAGAACTTTCTAAAACAATTATTCTTAAAACCTTCAGGAACGTAAAGAGGAATGACCAAAGGAAATGTAAGAAGGAAAGAACACTCTTAGGGAAAACCAAAATTTTACATCTGCTTTGACATGAATAAAGCATTTTAACACGCATCACACCATTCCCCTGTCTCCACGGTCCTGGGAAAGAAGGAAGCCAGGCATTAGAAAGACAGGCACATCCATTGTACAGATGCAGACACTGTGCAGCTCCGAAGGCCCCTACCAAATGGCTGAGCTGGAATTCTCCCTTCTCTGCCACAGAGTCCACTCTGTGGACCTGCAGTCACTTTCATGTGGCACCCTGACCAGTGGTTCTGCCACCCTCGAGTCCATACTCGAGGTCTTGTGGTCTTGTGGCTCCAGAGTCCAGGCAAAGCAATTTCAGCAGTACCTGACGCTGTGAGTGCTCAGTAGGTGGCCGGTGGTGGTGGTGGTGGTAGTAACAGTAGTAATAGTAGTAATAGTAATAGTAGTAGTAATAGTAATAGTAATAGCAGTAGTGGTAGTAGCATTGGCATTGTTATTATTTAAGGTTTTTTATAAAATTGAGACTTCGTTTAATTTTATTTTTTTAGAGCAGTTTTAGGTTCACAGCAAAATTGAGGGGGAGGCACAAAGAATTCCCATATACCCCTGCCCTGCACGTGCAATCTACCCTGCCATTCACGTCTCCCACCAGAGGGATACATGTGTTACAATTGAACTTACATGGACACATTACCACCCAAAGTCCATAGTTTATGTTATGGTTCACGCTTGGTGGTGTACATTCTTTGGCTTTCGACAAATTTATGATGACATGCACCCATTAGTATGGTTTCCTAAAGAGTATTTCACCGCCCTAAAAATCCTCTGTGCTCTGCCTCCTCACCCAGTCCCCTCCTACCACCAACCCCCGGCCACCACTGATCCTTTAACTGTCTCCATCGTTGTGCCTTTTCCAGAATGTCATATAATTGGCATCATACAGTATGTGGCCTTTTCAGATGGGCTTCTTTCACTTAGTAATATGCATTTAAGATCCATCTATGTCTCTTCATGGCTTGATAGCTCATTTCTTTGTAGCACTGACTAATATTCCATTATCTGTACGTACCACAGTTTATCTGTTCACCCACTGAAGGACATTTGGTACTTCCAAGTTGTGGCAATCATGCATAAAGCTGTTATAGACGTCCATGTGCAGGTTTTTGAGTGGACATAAGTTTCCTTATTTAAGGTTTCTGAGCAGCAGGCTGATGTGATGAAAATGGTGTTTGAAGCATTTGAGTCTGGCAGCCCTATGCCGGCTAGACTGTGGGGAAGAAGAATCATGAGGTAGCAGAGGGGACAATTTGGGCAAGAGCGACAAGAGGAGGTCCAGGGAGGTGGAGAGTGTTCCAGAGTCACTGATGACAGGAAGGGCTGCAGGGCATGAGGAAGCAGACAGGAGTGCAGGGGCCCGTGGTGTGGAGCCAGGAGAGACGGCTGGCCTGTTTGAGGAGGCGAGTGGTTCAGGGAGATACCTGAGGGAAGGAGCAAGATGGCCTGTCTGGGTCTGCAAGAGCTCCAGGAGGCTTTAAGTTGAACAGAAACGGGTTCCAGTCTTGGGAAGGTTGGCGGGGGTTCCTTCCCGGGCCTGCCAGGATGGCTGGGAAGCAGAGACAGTGTGGGCTTCAGAAGTAGACAAGTCTGAGTTTTAATCCCGTCACTTACCATCCCTGTGACTTGTGCCATTTACCCAACCTGTTTCCCCATCTGCAGTGGAGTTTTCTCTCTCTAGGGGTTGCTGTGAAGATTAAATGAGCCAACGGAGGTAAAGCTCTCCCCGGAGTCAGCCCACCGTAGGGACTCTACCATCGGCACCCAGTCCTGGTACCCTGTGAGGCAGGAGCCAGGAAACTGCTTCCTGGGGACCTGACTGCAGAACCAATTTGACTTGTGATTTTCATTTCTGTTTTTGCAGGAACTACCTCTTCCGACTCAGCCTTGCCAATGTCTCCCTCCTTCAGGTACATTTGCTTCCCTTCCTTTCCCTTCCCTGTAATTTCCCTGGTGTTTGGGAGCCAGCCATGGTAGCACAAGGAGCAAGATTCAGAATTCAGCCCCTAGGGTCGAAAACAGGAGCCCCAGCTCTTTTCACTGACTGTGGACTCTCACTGGCTATCGAGGTTACTGGTGGGAAGATATTTGGAAGTGGTCTGTGGCCACGAAAACATGGAGGCACATACAGGGCTCTTGCACTGTGCAAAGTCGCTGCCAAGGAGGGGAGGAGAAGAGTGCCAGAGTCAGGGGGACCAACTGTCCCTGTTTGCCTGGGACTCAGGATGCAGAAGTTTCAGTGCTAAAACCGGGACAGTACTGGGCAAAGTGGAATAGCTGGTCATTCTAAGTCCAGCACCTACATCCACAGGAGGGTCTCTGAGTTTGGGCCTCAAAGGACAGGGTGTCCCTGATTTTTTTCTTAACCTGGCCTGAGTAATCCCCTTCTAACCTAGCATTTTCACTGAGCTCTGATTGATTTATTATCTGCTGCCAAGAAGGACTCCCCAAACGTAATTCCCTAAGAGCTCTGAGAGGCATTTTAATGGGACTCCTTGATCCAGAACATTTACCCCAGATTGAGAAACAGATGCCAAATCATCTCTGCAGAAGCTGAACATTCTAGAAATAGGAAGGCCATCTTTTTTTTCTTCGATGGGCGAAGACCCTCGGTCCTTGTGTCTAGGAGGCTTGCTGGGCTCCCAGTGATCAAGCGTTCATTGAGCGCTTATTGTATACCCGAACTGAGCTGGGGGTGGAGGCGCTGTGAGACAAGCGGAGCGTCCATCCTGCAGGGCTCACAGTATAGCCAGGAAGAGCTGATGAGTGGTACATACAACTAACTAGCGAGTGGTACAAGGAGCTGGTCAGGTGCTGGGCTATTTGGTGTAGGGTTTCACTGTAAAGGGCCATTGGGGAAGCTGGTATGACATTCTGGTCTGGTTTCTTCTAGCCTCACCTGGGTCTACACCCCAGGGGCCTGGTTTCCAGAGGGGAGGTTCAAGGAAGCAGAAAAGGTGTGTGCCCGTTAGAAGGAACGAGAACAAATTGAAACGAAATGCCACCCATCCATTTATCAATCTGTCTATCCTTCTGTCCATCCCCTTACCAGCCAACCCATCCATCCATCGATACGTCCATCCATCCAACCACCCCCTAATAAGCACTTACTGAGTACTTAAAGCCCAGATCGTCCTAGGCACGGTACCAGGCATTTGAGATCCAAAGGGGTATCAGGCTCTGTCCCTTGCTTCAAGGAGCAACCATATAAGAGATCACAACTGATTCCCTTTCCTGAATGGGACCCATATGGCGGGCTCCTAGGGTCTGGACTAAAGCAAAGCAGAGCAAGTCCCCAGAGGTAACATCCCATGGCTTGCCAGCTCGGTTACAAGCAGCCCGTCCAGAGTTTTCTATTGGCATCTGCAGAAAATGAAGCCAAGATGCCAAACCCAGCAGGTCAGGGTCGGGGAGAAGCCGGTGCGGAGGCAACTCAAAGTGGGTGGGAGGAAGTGGATCCAGGGCTCCTGCCCGAGCTCAGGCAACTGGCTTTTTCTCAGGTTCCCATGGTCTGCAAATGAAGGTCTTCTGGGACCTTCAAAGGAGAAAAAGAGAGACAGATGCACAGAAATAATGGCAGTGCCATGGGAAGCACCCACGGAGGGGTGCATACCTGCCCCAGAAGCACGAGGAGCCCATTGGACTGAGCGGGATCCACCAAGGCCTTCCAGAGAGCTGCCCTTGGGCTGGAGCTTAAAGGACGGGGGTTGGCTAGGCAGCTAAGGTGGCAACACAGGTGTTTAAAATAGCATGGAGCAGCAAGGGGCCCAGCGTGGAGGGAACACAGGGTATGAGTGGGATGAAGGTGAGAGATGAAGCTGAGGAGAGAGAGAGACCACATCGCAGAGGGTCTTCATTGCTGATCAGAGAGGTCCATACTTTACTTTGAAGGCAGTAGGGGCTCCTCCAAGTGTTTTAAGCAGAGAAGTGGCATGAACAAATTTGGCGTATAGATCACCTGGCCCAGCGCAGAGAATGGATTAGTGGAGGAGCCAGTTAGGAGACAACTGCAATAGTTGGGTTAGTGATGGGGAGAGTTGGACTAAGGCAACAGAGTGGGGATGGAGAGAAAAGAGAGGAAGAGATTTTAGGATGGCAGAATCACACAGGTCCCCAGCACCACACAGCTCCAGGGAGCGCCAGGCACACTGTTTTCTGCATGAAGGTGACCCCGGGCGTTGGGGAAGGGGGCAGCCCTGGAGGGCTTAGGAAGGCTTGGATTGCAGTGATGCTACCCAGGTTTCTGGCTGACACAGCTGGGTAGCATAGATCAGGATGGAAATGGAGCTAATCTGACTCTAGGAGTGCTTCTCCCGTGGCTGCCTGCTGGAATTATCAGGGGAGCTTAAAAAAAAAACACTGATGCCTGGGTCCCATCCTCAGAGATTCTGACTTAATTGGTCTGGGGCCCAGCAGGGCACTGGGGTTTTTCAAAGCTCCCTGGTGCTGCCAAAGTGCAACCAAATTTAGGAACCGCTGCTGTAGGATATCAAGAAAGCCCTTTTTTTATAGATGCTGCATGACTGGTTTGGTTTCCCCAAGTGTCCTTGACAGTTGGCTCTCATGTCCATGCCTTTTCAGATGTTAGCTCATCAGCTTGGCGTTTGGTTCAATCAGCCCCAGGATGACCTCGGCTCAGCCTCAGCCGTGGGAGCACATCTTTTGCAAGCCCCAGAACTCATGCTTGCATCAGGAGCTCAGTGTCAGGGGGTTCTCCAAGGGGCCCTACAAACCAGCCACAAGTGCACAAGAAATTAACTTTCCCATTTTCCCAGGGTGTCTCTTTGGGGCCTGACCTCTGCAGCTCAGACAGAATTGTTTGTGACAGAATTAAGGAGAGAAAGAAATACATTTCATGGGGTCATGGATTCTCCCCCCACCCCCACCCCGTAGGGAGTACTATCTGGCTAGGAAGGGAGAGAATGAGAGAGAAGATGGAGTAGGCCGTCCAGTGTTCCCTCAACGAGGCTGGCAGCAGACCTCAGCCTCTGGTCGCCTGGTCTGTCGTCAGGCCTGGTGAGAAAGTCCTGACTTTTTACCATAAAAGCCCGACTTCAGCAAGCACCCCTCTATCACCTTATCTGGGGCTTCGGGTCCTTTCAGTCCTCAACATCTGCTGTCACAAGTGGCTCCCAACCAACAAATGCTGAAACTGAGCTGCTCCACTTCGCCTCAGGAGGAGGCAGAGCCAGGCCCTCCCCCCACCCCCCAGCTCAGCCTCCCTTACTCTCCCTACTGCCTGGGGACACACAAGGTTGTAACTCTCAGTGACAGACCCTGATCCTCCCTCGTGGCCCCAGGGTACAATTTAACCAAACTTAAAACTCAGTGCTTTATTGATCGTTTAAATAATTAACATCCCTTCAAGAAAAATCTAAACGCAAGTAGTTATGAAAACCAGTGTCCATTAAAAGGATTTCTAAGTACTTAACCCTCATTAAACAATTTATTTAGACTACGGACTGTTTCTTAAGGAAAATAGAAATACCCAGCGTCCTGCTCAATTCTCCAAGCACTGAAGGGAGGGGCGATGCAGGTAGCAGCAGGGGGATGGTGTGTGTGTGGCGGGCGGAGGGGTGAACACAGAAGGGAAGGGGAGGGAGAAGGGGAAATCAAATCAGCTCACCTGTGATGGTTATTTATCAGTGTAACTTAATAAACTGGTTTTGGGAAAGAAAAGGTGGCAAGTGGTCGACGGTGTCAGGGGGCTGCTATATAATGAGTCACCTTGGATTTGGCAATTAGGAGCTGACGAGCAACCAGGGGATGGCTTGATTAGAGACCTAATTGCAGTGTATTTATGATGTTGGGCTATCAGATGTCCTGCAGTACAGAAATGAGGACTCTTGAGCACATAGCGTCAGAACACATACGGGGCTTTGTCTGGGCCTGGGCAGACGGTGAGGATGATTCTCAGCTCTCTTTTAGTTATCTCCACATTCTCTAAGCTAGTCCAGCAGCTCTAGAGCTGTCTGAAATTGAAACTCTGCTGAGTGGTGGACTGAATGAATGCTCAGAAGGTGTGTTAATGTTCAGCCATTCGTTGTCTTTGGTGTCCAGCGCTGTTGATGAGTCTGCAAGGAGATTCTCAAGTTCTTGGCTGTCTCACCTGCTTTCTTCCACAGTAAAACACCATGCGATTACTCTGTGACTAGAGAGTGCCATCCTGGAATTTCAGTCCTGGTGTAAAGCATTATGCGTGGCAGATTGATCATACATGTCTATCTCTACTCCTTCACAAAGCCCCACTGAAAGGACAGTGAAAAATTTTAAAAGGTACGACTGCCTATGACAAAGAGATGTCAGTGGAGTTGAGATTAAATGCATTCTGGGGAGATGAGTGTGCGTGGAGCCATCGTACCTGATCTGTCAGAGCAGAACATAACTAACTGATTTACAGAGGGGGATACGACAGAGAAACAAGCGGACCCGCAGGTTGCTCAGAAATTGGTGTGTCGGGTATTGCAGAATAGAGGATGAGGTGCAAGACTAAAGGGGGGAGATGGTTATGGTTCTTTAAATTGACAGTTTAATTTAAATTCTCAGTGGTCTCCTGTCCCATCCCAAATAGCAAGCCCTTCCTCCATTTTACCCCCTCTCCCAACAAAGGAAGACTAAGACCCTTCCTCTAAAGACCCAAATGGGGAGGCTCCAAATTTGGAGACTACAGGGAAGGTGAGGACACTGATGGGCTATGGTGCTAGAGAAATGTTTTTCCTCTTTTTTTCTTTGTACAATTTATTGACTGAAGAAATCTGGTTGTTTGTCTTATAGTTTCCCGCGGTCTGGCTTTTGCTGATTGCAATCCAAGTGGTATAACTTAACATGTTCTTCTATTCCCTGTATCATCTGTAAATTAGATCTAAAGATTTCATTCAATTTAGATTCCAGCAAGATTACTTTATAGGTGTTATTGTGTACTTTTTATGGAGGTACATAGTATCTGATTTTCTCCGTGTGTGTGTGTGTGTGTGTGTGTGTGTGTGTGTGTGTGTGTGTGTTTAATGTTAGCAGCCATTGATGACTGTTTCCCAGATCCATTCATTCTTTAGGTGTTATAATGTATTAGCTGGACTACTTCTGCAAAGAGAAACTTCTCCTTATCCGCTGTTTGGTTACCCAATGATACCGTCATGTAGGAAAGGCAAGATAAATGTTTGATACTCTGTCTTTATTTACCAGCTTGCAAATACTGAGCTGGTTTGTTAGTATCTGTCAATGGTGCTCAATTAATTTTATTCTATTATTATTACTATTATTATTATTACCACCGTGTGTCCCCGAAAATAAGACCCAGCCGGACCATCAGCTCTAATGTGTCTTTTGGAGCAAAAATTAATATAAGACCCGGTCTTATTTTACTATCATATAAGACCGAGTCTTATAATATAATATAATATAATGTAATATAACACCGGGTCTTACATTAATTTTTGCTCCAAAAGATGCATCAGAGCTGATTGTCCGGCGAGGTCTTACTTTCGGGGAAACACGGTACTACTACTGCAGACTTCTGGCTTTAAACATTGTTGTTATCTATCCACTGCAGTTATCTTTCATGACTATCCCATCTTTTGCAAGTAGGGGCCTCTTCAAGTTGGCTCCTGAGTCCTTTGACATGATGATTTCAGTCATTTTTTTATTGCATCCTTGCTATTTGATGTAAGGAAATATTTCAGGCTCACTTTGTACATTTCCTAACCCCAGACCTGGAATCAGCCATTTCTCTGAGAAGTCTTGGGCTCTTTCAGTGGGAAATGGTTAGCGATTTGTTTTCAAATATAAATAACCACAAATCACCAGACATTTGAGGAAAGCCTCTATAGTGGAAGATAAAGATCAAAACAAAAAGAATAAAGGAAGCTGTGAGAAACAGGGACAGTGGAAGAAATGAAAACACTTAAAAAGTTAATTAGAAAAAAATAGACTCTTCTGACATATAAAATACATTTTGTTTATAAAACAATAAATTGAAAATATGGAAATTAAAAATGTGATTGGGGAAATAAATTTTGAATTTAGAAGATAAAGTTGAAGAAAATCTCCCCAAAATTAGAACAACAAAACACAAGAAATGAAAACCAGGAGAGAAATAACAGAAAACTAGAGGATCAATGTACAAGGGCCAAGGAGTGGACTGGATTAATAAGAGTTACAAAAAAAAAAAAAGAGAGAGAGAGAGAGAGAACGGAGGAAAAGGTGAGGAAGAAATTAAGGACAAAATAACATAAGAGAATTTGCCAATACAGAGGATGAGTCTTCACACTGAAAGAGCTGACTGAGTTTCCAAAAGAGACCTGCACTAAGGCACATCAGTGTGAATTCAGAATACTGTTACTAAAGAGAAGATCCTAAAAGCTTCTAGAGCCTAAAGAAAAGAAAGAAAATGGTCACTACCAAAGATGGGGAAAAGAATTACATCAGACTTCTGAATAGCAACACTGGAATCTAGAAGACAATGGAGTTGAATAAAGGCCTTTAAAATTCTGAGTGAAAATTATTTTCAGCCTAGAATTCTATATCAAAACTGTCAATCAAGTATGAAGATAGAATGAATCAGACATGCAAGAATTTAAAAAAAAAAATTGATCTACCATGTTCCTTTTCTTAGGAAGATACTGAAGATGTGTTCCACCAAAATAAGCAAGTAGATCAAGAAAGAGGGAATCATGGGATTCAGCGAACAGGAGAGGAGAGAAGGTAAGTCCCAGGTTAACTGCCAACCAGAATGCCTCAAGGGCGACCAGTCCTTACTGGGGAAGAAAGAAAAGGATGGGAACTCATAGATTATCTGAACCATCTGTGTGTACAGTTAGCAAATGATATTGAGAGGGATTTGTAACACACCTTTTGGGCATTTGGGAAAAATTAGTAATTTGAATTGCAAAATAAGCAAATGAAGAAAATCAAGACACTTATTAGTTCAGGAAAAACAAAATGTTGGTCAAGAAAGGAAACCTCCTCAGAATAGGCATATTTCCTTGATTCTCAGATGCACGTGTTTTCATATTTTTAATAAGTCTGAAGTCAGGCTGTTGAAGGCATCGTGCAGTCTCTGTCTGCCAGACTGAAGTCCTGATGGAGTTCTCAGTGCCTTTGCTTGAACTTGGTCATTTGTCCTGGTGTTCTGATTCTACAACAACCAATGAACATGTCAGTCCACAAACAATTTAAGGATCCTATGAAGAGGGAATAGGAGTACTGATTTTTTAAAAAACCTTCTGTGGATACCTTCTGGTAAGATCGACAAAGTGCCAGCATTCAAACTTGCAAGAGAAAATTCTGGAGACCAGAGTGGAATACTCTTTAAGAATTGCTGTACTACTGATACCCGGGGTGGTTAAAAAAATGACACTCTAAAATAAGCAAACAAAGAACAACAATAACAAAAAAATGAGCACCGAAAACTGAATAGGAAAGTGATTCAGAAAAGATGAACTATGAATTCAAAGAAGGTTTAAGGATACTTAATTTTGCTTACATTTTCCTTATTTATATGCACAAGGTTGATATATGACAAAAAATATGTCTAAATAACACTTTCAATAAGTTTACATTAAAAATTTAAGTAATAAAAATTTCACAGCATATATATATATATGTATATATTTTTAGTGGTTCATATTACAACGATGGTGTCTTACATTCAGTGAAATTTGGGATACTGGTTGGTAGTAGTGAACAATTTTTACATAGTGATAATGTAAATAACAATATTGATTTTACTTTAAAATATTAGTTTAAACTAAGCTAATTTAAAACTTTTTAATTATAATTTTATTATAATTTTAATTATATTAAAAGACTAAATAATTAGTATTACATAATTATAATGGGAAGCTGGGGAGAGGGGGAATGTATGTGTGTTTTAATGTAGAGGAGAATGGAGGTGGGTACGTGGCAAAAATTTTCACCTCCATAACCGAAAGTCAGAAGATGAAGTCTGAGAGTGATACATAATTCTGAGAAATTCGATAAAAAAGCACAGACACAGAGAAATAGCTAAAAATGTTGAAAGTAGTTGTCCTTAGAAAAGGGGGTTACAGGCTGGGAGGAGTATGTCGCTGGGGTTTTATTTAAAATAAGTTTTTCATACTATTTAACTTTTTCAACTCTGTGCATCACTTTGATAAAAATAATTTTTTAAGTAAAATGACTCAAGCCCATTCTGTGCTGTTATCATTATACATATTCTTTTCAGGCCATATGTTCTAGCTTTTGGTTTGAGAAATCTATTGGCTGTGAGAGGCTGCAGGATATGGCAGGGAGAGCTGAGCTCTGGTGTAGGTGGTCTGGGTTTGCATCTTGAGTTTGTGTCTTGGGTTTGTTGCTTACTAGCTTTGTGACCTTGCCTCAACCTCTCAACCTTGAGGCTATTGCTCAACCTCTCTGAGCTTCATTTTCCTCACCTGTAAAATGAGCAAAAGGCTACATGTTTCACTGGCTGTGGTGAGGATCAAAGAGAGGTGTGAGAAGTCCATGCATAGTACTTGTCCCGGGGTTCAGCTCAGCATAACTGTATCTAACGCCTTTTGCCCCCCACCCCTAGGCTGCAGCGAGGCCCTTTGCCCACACAGCACCCCCCAGCCACCCACTGTCCGGAGCTTTAGGCCTGGACATCTGCAGCGTTTGTGGGCATTGCTCTTTTCTGCCCCCAAAGGCCCTGAGGTTTCTTGTTTATGTCCCTCTTTTCCTCTCACATCAGGCTAGCTTGGGAGCTGAGGGGGCTCCATTGTTTCTATCCAAATGAACCCCACAGCAATGGGGCTAGATATCAGAGGTCATTTGCCCTTCTCCAGGGTCTGGGAGCAGAGGCCTGAACCCCAAGCCTGGCATGGCAGGATGAGCCCAGCATACTCATAGGTGTGACAGAGACACGACCAAATTTGTCACCCAGCTCCTGAATACAGAGTCTGCAGAAGTCAGTTCCCTCTCTGCCCCACAAAGCAACCATCTTGGGTCTATAGATGGACTGAGTCTGGAAAGCAGACAGCAGCCCTGCCCTCCCTCCCTGGCACCCTTCTTGCCCTCCCATACCCTGGAACTCTGCAGACAATGACTTCACAGCTAGAAGGAGCTTTGTTAGAAATTATAAGCAGGTGAGGTTTTTTATTTTCCCCATTCAGACGGGAGAGTTGCTTGCTCAGGGCTCCCTCTCCCAGGACAGGTAGACAGTTCATATTTATACATGTGACCCAGAAATATCTAATGAGCCACACATCAGGTCTATTGACATTGCCTGGACCTGAAGGATATCACATCTCCCTCCAGCTGCTCTTTCAAAGGTTGGGAGGGACCGTCAGAAAGTGGAGACAGAATAGGTAAAGGAGAATGGAGGATCCTGGGTGGGAAACAGCCCTCTCCTGGTGCCATGGGCACTTGGGAACATGGTAATATCCTCCGGGTCCCTGAGTGTAAGCTGTGTCCCTAAACATATTACCCCATGACAGAACATGAGTGATGCTATAAGGGAAACAAGAAAGTAAGCAGACAGCACAGAGCTGGGGGGCCCTCCCCTGCAGCAATTAGGAAAGTGGAAGTCCTGGGTCCTTGAGATGGTTGGACAGAGAAAGAAAACCACACAGAGCCCTTGAATCACGAATGTGGGTTCCAATCCCTGCTCTACCATGTACTTGCGGCAAGTAACACAGAACCCGAGTTTATCTAAGAAAAAAAAACACGAAAAACCACGTTTGCAGGGTTATAGTGGGAAAATCAACTAGATCTCCTATCCCTAAGGTTTGCGAAATATAGCATTTCTTATCTCCCTGACTTCCACTCATTTGGGGGACATCCGGTGCATAGTGGAGGCACATTTCCTGTCCCCACTCAGGCCTGGGGTGGTCCTAAAGGTTCTGCTTGGCCACTTCTAGCTCCCTGGCTGACCCAGGGAAGGAAGGGCTGGGGAGGGCCTAGGACAGAGCTGCATGGGAATGAAGCATGAGGAAGCTGTTATTCCTGCCTCCCTGACCCAAGCCGGTGGGGAGGGTGTTGGGTGAGGGGATATCCACTCCTTAAAGGTCTCTGGGTAAGGAGATCTGGCGGTCCTCTGGGTCCACCTGGATGTAGTGAGAGGAGCACTTACCCTGCAAGCTGTCCCTGACCCTTTCCCAGCTTCCTGTCCACTCCAGACCCCAGCAGCTGCCTGCCCTGGCAGTGAGTGGCACAGCCGTGTGATGTCTGTGTGCTCATCCCACAGGCCACAGAGTGGGCCTCCAACGAGGATACACGCCGCTCCTGCCAAAGCAAAGGAAAGACTGAGGTACGTGGCCTAAGTGGTCTGGGCACCTGGCCCGGAGCGGGGAGGAGGTTTCTGGTTTCGGGGATGGGAGGGCTGGGTGTGGGCCTGAGGCTGCCTGCACGGAGGCCTGGCCGGCCTGGATGAGCCAGGGGCTCCTGTGCAGGTGAGGATCAGCCCTGAGCGTCTGAGTGGGCAGTGATGCCACCGTGAGACAGCCTGGGTGGGAGGTGCGGGGGCAGGGGGTGTCCATGGATACAACCTGAACTTGGGAGCCAGGTGGAGCTGGGACACGGGAGTGCTTTCCAATATCTGTGGTACAGTGCTATGAGGGAAAGACACCCAGCACGGCCGCGAGAGCTTGTCCTCTATTACTTCCCCTTCTCGCTTCAGGAGGAGTGTCAGAACTATGTGCGGGTCCTGATTGTCGCTGGCCGGAAAGTGTTCATGTGTGGGACCAACGCCTTTTCCCCAGTGTGTTCCAGCAGACAGGTGGGGGAACGCGTGGGCTGGGGCGGCCGGAAGGGACACACACCAAGAGGTTCTCTCACTCAGGCACAGTCTTGGAGTGGCGTTGCCAAATGTAACAAACCACAAAAACCCCCAAACAAGAAAGGATGCCCAGTTAGATTTAATTTCAGATAAATAACAAATGATATTTTAACATAAGCATGTCCCATGCCAAGTTTGGGAGGGACATACTTATGCTGAAAAATTATCCATTGTTCATTGAAATTCAGACTTAACTAGGCCTCCTGTATTTTATTGATCAGCCTTACTCTGGAGGGTCCTGACTGGGGGGCAGGGGCTAGAGGCAGGTGGAACTCCTGGCACAACCTTTCCCTCCATGATGGCTGCTGTCTCAGAGGGACTGGGCGGGGTGGCCAGTGAGGAGGAGGCTGGAGAGAGGGAGAGGCCCACAGAGACCAGGGGCCCAGGAGGAAACAAACTCTGGGCGGGGAGGCGAACAGGCAGCCCCTGGGTCTCAGGGAAGCGCCCCCATCTCCCCATCACCCCCAGGTGGGGAACCTCAGCCGGACTATGGAGAAGATCAATGGCGTGGCCCGCTGCCCCTACGACCCTCGCCACAACTCCACAGCCGTCATCTCCTCCCAGGGGGAGCTCTATGCAGCCACCGTCATCGACTTCTCAGGTCGGGACCCTGCCATCTACCGAAGCCTAGGCAGCGGGCCACCCCTTCGCACTGCCCAGTACAACTCCAAGTGGCTCAATGGTACGGAGGCGCAGCCCCAAGGGTGGCATTCTCCTGGTTCTGACCCACTGGCATAGCAGACCCCCTCCTTCCTGCCCAACCTCTGAGAGGGCTCACGCTTCATCAAGAGGCCCAGAATGAGGCATGTGTTTGCCCAAGGACATAGCAAGTCAGAGATGGACTCTGGATGAAGTCACGGATGTCCTGAGTACCCAGAACAGATGGAGATCAGGCTGTGAGGAGAGATAGTTAGGAATGGACTTGGATGAAGGGCTATAGGAAAGAAGAGATTGGGGCAGGGTGGTATGAGTTTCCTGCCCCTTGGAGTTGAATCCCTGCTTCTCCACTGAATCCCTGTGTGGCCTTGGGCAACTATTGACCTTTCTGTGCCACGATGTTCTCATCTGTAATATGGGTGCTTACCTCATAGGTTAACAAGATCCAATGGCTGATCCATCTAAAGTACTCATAATAGTGTCTGGTACACAGCAAGTGCTCAGTAATGCACGTTAATTGTTGTTATAACTGCACTTTGCATTGGAGGTGGGAACATGGTTAGTTAGGGTCCCCAGGTCACCACGCTGGTGGAGGGGTGTCATGATGCCCATGTGGAAAAACGGAAGCAGTCGAGTACTCCTATGCCTGCCCCCTTCCTCCCTGCTGGCCTGACCAACTCCTTGTTCCTTTTCTGCCCCGCTCCCGCCCCACCCGCTGCCCAGAGCCCAACTTCGTGGCAGCCTACGACATTGGGCTGTTTGCATACTTCTTCCTGCGGGAGAACGCGGTGGAGCACGACTGCGGGCGCACGGTGTACTCTCGCGTGGCCCGCGTGTGCAAGAACGACGTGGGAGGCCGCTTTCTGCTGGAGGACACGTGGACCACATTCATGAAGGCCCGGCTGAACTGCTCCCGCCCCGGCGAGGTCCCCTTCTACTACAACGAGCTGCAGAGTGCCTTCCACCTGCCTGAGCAGGACCTCATCTATGGGGTCTTCACCACCAACGTGTGAGTCCCTGCCCTCCGCCGCCCCTTCCCTGTGATACCAAGGACGCGATCTGATCTGGCCTTGCAGCCTGGTGGGCTCAGGCAAGTCCCTCTCTGAGCCCTTGTGTCTCTTTCTGTTTAATGGGGCTTGTCGTGTCTTCTGCACCGGGTCGTCTGAGGATTTTGTGACTTGCTGTCTCCGCAGTGATCAGCATTTATTCTGGGTTGCTGGAAGGGCAGGCCTAGGCCAGATAGGAAGAAATAAGAGGCACTGGATTGCAGCTCCATGAGGAAGAAGTTGCTGGTGATGAAAGTGAAATCGCCTGCCTGGGATGAGGGGGTGGCAGCCCTGGGAGGGTCTGGCAGCAGCCTGTTGGGAAGGTTCTGAGGGGGTTCCTTACGGTCCCTTCCAATCTCAGGACTCCACGAACCTGCTAAACCTCACCAGCAGTCTTCTGGCAATCCTGAGTGCAGTGGAAAGCACGGACTGGGAATTAGAGCCCTATTATTTCCTAGGTGTAAGGAAGGGTAGCCCACACAGAGACCATGAGTCCTCCTCCCCTTCCTCCTTCTGTATTAAGGCTGATCCAATCAAGTGATTTTCACATAGAGAATGCTGAATGGGCGGCAGAGACCAAGGAAAGCATTTGTTGTTCAGGAAGCTGTGCAGGGTTCTTTGTAAGAACATCAGAAACACATGAGTCATAGAGATTGCTTAGCTTGGGCCCCAGGTAGCAGGCATTGGAGGGCCAGGCTAGCTATAGGGAGGATAGTCTGAGAGTCTGGACAGGGGTAAGAGTAAATCTGGGAAGCAGGAGCAGAGAGGCCATCCAAGCCAGGGGTACAGACATCAACACAGCCCACACACGCCAGGAGCTGACAGCTAGGGCTTAGTGACCAGCCTGGCAGTCAGCACCAGAAGGTCAGTAAAGGACAGGAGCCACTGGAGAGGCATTAAGGGGAAATGACAACATTAGTATAGATGTTAAATAGTTTTTGCATTGTGTGCCTTCTCCACAGCAGGTGCGTGGTGGGTGGGTTGTGGGGGCTGGGTACCAGAGAGCAAGAGCAGACCTGGCTCTGCCGTCGAGCTTACATTTTAGGGAGGATGGTTATTACACACCCAATTTTCATTGTGATTAATGCTATAAAGGGAAAAGGAAGTGGGCAGGGAAACCTCTAACAGTATGGAAGGGAGGTGATCAGGGAGAGCTTCCTGTAGGAAGTGACACCCCTACAGGATGAATAGGAATTAACTAGGGGAAAGGACTGGTCCAGCCTGAGGGAGCTTGCAAAGCTTTAGGGTCAGAAGAAATGTTTGAGGAACTGAACCAGACCAGTGTGGCAGCAGCCTGGGGAGTGAGGAGGAGAAAGACAGGCAGGAGAGGAGGCTGAAGAGTGAGGACTGGGAGCATTATATCCCGAAAGCCTTGCTTTACGTGTTTTGATCTTTATCCTAAGAGCAAGAAGTTATTGAAGGGCTTGAAGCAGGCCAGAAACTAGCTCAGATGTGCATTTTGAAACGCTGGCTCTGGCTACTGTGTGGAGAATAGATTAGAGGAGACGAGGCAGGCTGTGGGGACACCAGCCAGTAGGACAGTGCAGCAGCCAGGGAAGGCGATGGGGGCTGAGACCGGGCAGAGGGGGAGAGAAATGGACACGTTTGGGAGAGGGACTAAATGCAGAGAACAGAACCGGAAACATGTGGTGTAGTGGTATTGTGTCTGAACTGTTCACATCAGACTCATAGAAATGTCAGACTCTGTGACCGAAAGGAGTCTTAGAGGTCATCTGGCTCAGGGTGTCGGGGGTTGTGGCATATATCAGTGGTTTGGCAACTGGCTCTTTCTAAAATAAATAAAAGAGAATAGACTGGAATAAAAATATCAGAGTATAATGTATTTAGTAAAAGTAAGTATTGTTTCATGAAAATTCATTGCAGATGTGTGTGGGTGTATGCATATATGTGTTAATCTGAGTTGTAATATTACATATATTTCTTACAGTGGCCGTGGATAAAACGTTTGAAAATAATGACCTTATTTGATCCTCCCAAGGGAGAAGGGAAGGGAATGCGGAAGTAGTGTAGAGGAACCCACGGTGCTTCTTATCAGTGGGTCTTTCTTTCCCAGAGGGTTTCCAGAGCATCTTCTCCTTCTGTGACCCCCTCTATCACCAGGCACCAGGCTCATCAAAGGTGCTTAATCAGCCTTGGAGCTGTGCCAGGCTGTGCCTTGACAGCTGGCTGTGGGGTTTCAGGAGGGTGCTGAGGCCTGTGGGGGAGGGGGCAGCATCTGCCATCTCTTGCCTTTCAGAAACAGCATTGCCGCTTCTGCTGTCTGCGCCTTCAACCTCAGTGCCATCTCCCAGGCTTTCAATGGCCCGTTTCGCTACCAGGAGAACCCCAGGGCGGCGTGGCTCCCCATCGCCAATCCCATCCCCAATTTCCAGGTATAGCTTCTCCTTCGTTGCCCTCTCCACACACACTGCCTTCCTCCAGACTACCAGCCACAAGCTGATTCCCGACTGCTTAGTGCAAACACCAAACTTGTCTCTGCTGGTCTATGACCATCTGAGGGGTCTGCAATGATCCCCTACGAGTGTGGTAATGTCTAAGACTGTGGAACAAGAAGGGGAGAGTAGGTGGGACATGGAGCAAGGGAGTATGCTCTGAGCCATCTCTAAATGTGACCCCACCTCCGGGGGCGGGGGCGGATCTCAGCTCTATTCAATGGAGGGGACCAGGGCAGCACGCACGAGCTGCCTGGCCAGAATGTGGGGACTTTAGCTGGAGTTTGTTTGCAGTCTACCCAGCATGGGTACTAATGCCTGGAGGGTGTCTGAGCATCAGGAGTGGTAAGGGCACTGGGTGCCCTGGGTGATGTGAGCACCCCCAGTGCTGTGATGGAGAAGGGGAAAGAGAGACAGGGCAAAGAAAGCTACTGATGTTAGACTTTCATATCCATCTGACTTTGGGCCCAAGGCCAGTTTGGAGCAGGGTAGGACCTCAGGATTTGCGGTCCAACAATCCTGACCCTGATCTAGCCCGCCCTCTGTGTGATCTTGGGCAAGTCACCCAACCTTCTCAAATCTCTTTTTCTTTATCTGGCATGTGGGAATAATTCCATTGACCTCTAGATATGTGTGAGGGTTGATACCACTTGATATGGATCCGGGAATATAGTAGATACTTCATAAATGGTAGTTGCTTTCCAGTTTGGGTTTGGAAGGCATTAGAACTTGAGCTGGTAGGGACACAGGAGGGAGAAAGCAGGGCTTGGCCTAACATGAGGGAGAAGGCACCCATAGCAACAGCATTAGATCACAGAACACTTGTTAGCCACACTCAAATAGTCCATTTTTAGATAATCCAGGCCCCTTTGCATCTCCCCCTTCTGTTCCCCAGCCCTGGCTGGACCCTCCTCCCCCATCTTCCCAGCCTCAGTTTCCTTAGTTCCCAAAGAAAAGGCATTTCTTCCTGGAAGATGGTGCAGGGGACCCAGCCAATCTTGGGGGTAGGCGGACTGGAGAATCAGGGTAACAGTGAGGAAGGTGGGGGATAGAGCATCACGGCAGCTGGGGTGGCTGGGCACGTGTGACCCGTCTTCCCACACAGTGTGGCACCCTGTCCGAGATGGGCCCCAATGAGAACCTGACGGAGCGCAGCCTGCAGGATGCACAGCGCCTGTTCCTGATGAGTGAGGCCGTGCAGCCAGTGACACCCGAGCCCTGTGTCACTCAGGACAGCGTGCGCTTCTCCCATCTCGTCGTGGACCTTGTGCAGGCCAAAGACACGCTCTATCACGTGCTCTACATTGGCACAGGTGAGGTCCCCCACCTCATCTGGGCTCGGAGTGGGAGGAAGTGAAGGGGCGGCGGACTGGGCAGTGAGGTTCCAGGGCTTTCAAGACTACCCCCACCTGGTCCCTCCAGAGTCTGGGACCATCCTGAAGGCACTATCCACAGCGAGCCGCAGCCTCCGCGGCTGCTACCTGGAGGAGCTGCACGTGCTGCCCCCCGGGCGCCGCGAGCCCCTGCGCAGCCTGCGGATCCTGCACAGTGCCCGCGCACTCTTCGTGGGGTTGAGCGACAGCGTGCTGCGTGTCCCGCTGGAGAGGTGCGCTGCCTACCGCAGCCAGGGGTAAGTGGTGTCAAGGGCGGGTCCTCCCAGGCTTATCCCCACCAATCGCACTCGGGAGGTGGAGCTTAAGAGGGGGCACTTTGGAGTCAGGTAGACCTGGGGTGGCATCCTGGTCCAGTCTCCAGCTGTGTGCCTTGGGCCAAGTCATTTAACCTCTCTGAACCGTGGTTTCCTCCTCAGAAAATCTCTGCAAAGTTTTTGTGAAGGTTGATTGGGATAATCTCCATAAACCACTTATCACTGCCTGGGGGAAGTATGCCTTTAGCAGATGATGGTGGCTGTGATCCCTGTTGTCAGCCCCATAGTTAGCTGGCCCTTCTAGCCCACTTAATTTCTTCTGTGCCTTCTGTTCAGAGCGTGGTCTTTTCTTTGGAACCACAGCACTTGTGGCTCCAGCCGTGGGTGCAGAAGGGAAACAGTGCTTTGAGTCAGCCACCCACGTTGGTTTCTCTTCCTTAGAAGACACAGAGAGGCCTGGCTTGGGTGGGGTGGCGGTGAGGAACCATGTGGGGACATGCATTCCTTTCCCAGCTGCTTCCGAGATCAGCTCTCCATACCTTAGCTTCAAGTGGATTCACAACATTTAAGGGTGAAGCGAAAGCTTATTCCAAAGCCAAATGGAAATGGAGCTCAGACTCTGACCACGTGAGCCTCCTCTGAGCTACACCTCCTTATTTTTGAGCTAATTGAAAGCTGCCTGTAGCTGGCATAGCAACAGCCACACGGCTCCTAGGGCCTTTGCAACACAGAGACCTCCCGGCTGTGCCCATCTATCCTCGAGATTTGGGAAACAAGTCATGCCCCTGCTGCCAAAGGTTGTTCTCCAGCCCCAGTAAGGTGTGCTGGGACCTGGGCAGAGGCCTGGAGGGCAGGGAAAGAGGGGGACCAGTCCTGATGTGGCAGCTGGAGAGGGTGGAGAGGACGGTGGGCAGACACTCAAGCTCCCCTCAGCCCCAACACATGGCTCCGTCAATGAAATACCAAACATGTACTCAGCTCTACCGTGCTCAGAGCGCTGTCGATGCGTGCTCAGAGCGTACAGGGCTGTCGGTGTGAGACGAGGGAGTCGAGGTGAAATGGCCTAAAACACTGTCATTTCCCTCAGAGGTCTGGATATGTGGTCAGGGAGAGAAACCCTGGCCTATATCTGATGTGTGGGGAGAGACAGGGGGCGGCGGGGGTGGGGGAGGGGAGTGGGAGAGGCTCACATGCTAGAACTAGGCACACCTGGGGATTCATCTCAGCTCCATCATCTACTAGGTATATGATCTTGAGCAAGTTACTTAACCTTTTGAGCTTCAGCTTCTCATTGGGAAAATAGGAGGAAATTGTGATGCAGCAAATGAAATTTAATTTTGGCTGAGTTGTAAAAATTGGGAATAACATTCATAAAGTGCCTAGTCCAGTGAGTCATAAGTGGCAGCTAGTCCTTATTCCTTTTTTATCTCCACAAATGCATTTAGGGGCCCTTCAGCCTCTGGGCTGTCTGGAGCCTAGACTCCGCAGCCTTGAATACAGACAGCTCTGCTTGGCAATGAATCACAGCTTATCTGCTGGCGGCTTTCCCCCCATACCTTGTGTTCTTTAACTCTTGTATTATTAACCTTTTCACATGTGCCTTGTGAAATCCTTGAAGGGATTTACAACCCCGTGTCCCAGTATTTGTTATGTTCCGCCAGGGGGCCACACGCAGCCCTAGGCACAAAGTGGCTTTCCACTCATGATGGATCCTTCTTCAGTTAATTGATGATTTGGCCTGAGAGGAGGTTGGTTTAGGAGAGGAGTGAGGAATGGGACTGGAAAGTGGATTGAGGCCCGCGAAGAATGACAAGGGACGATTTTTATTTGAATCCTGGGCTGTGGGCACGGAAGTGACCTTTGAGCAGGGAGGGGAATGGAGTGACAGGCAGCATGAATAGGTGTTTTATGAAGATCAAGCCGACAGTGGTGGGCAGCTGGTCGACCAGCATGAGCTAGTGTGGCTCTAGCCAGGTATGAAGTGTGGGGTCTGCAGTGGTAGGAGGGGAAGCAAGACGCCAGGACATGTCCCCACTCACATGGTGCTGCAGAGAGAGGGCAGGGAGGTTGCATAGCTTGGTGAGGTGGAACAGTAAGGTAGAAAGAGGTCAGTTGGCGTCTGAAACTTTCATCCCATTTGGCGTCCTGAGTTTGGGATAAGAGCCCTTGATGTGTACAGTGAAAACCCCCTGCTCTCCAGGACTGTGCCATAAAGCAATAGGTGGATGTAAAAATGTAAAATATGAGGTCTCATTGCTGCAAAGTTAATAAAATTACCAGAGTATATCCGTGCAGCCACCAAGCCATGCACTCCAGAGCCTTGCAGCCAACTTGCCTGTCATACTATATCAGAATTTGTGCTATTGTGTGTGGGGATGGGTGTCACAGAGTTTTATTGTGTCCTAGGAGAGGCATTTCATGCTTTGTTCCTCATTCCTTCCAAAGCTGGCAGGAGGATGAGGGTGGGTAAGCAGAGCCCCTTTGGGTCCCCTCCTCTGCTCAAAACCCAGGGGCTCATCTCCAGCCCTCTCCTTTCACTCAGGCGAGTCTCAGCCCCTTGGGGTACGACCAGGACCTGGCCTGGCCAGAGAGACCAAGGCGCACAGACAGGAGGAGGAACAGAGGGAATGAATGCTCACTGGCTCTGTAAAGCTGGTGTTTTATGCACGAACGGCCCCTTCTTCCTTCCAGCATGCCTTTCAGGCCGCACTGCAGTGGGGCGCCCTCTACACCAGCTCACTCGGGAGGAAGGCTCAAGCATATCTCCTCTCAACCTCCCTCCCTGCCAGGGGGCCTTAGCCCCTCTTTGCTGACATTGTACTTAATGGCCACTTTCTCCCAAGCTCCTGGGACACCATTTCTACCCTGGACAGCTCCCATTTAGAGATTTGCTACATGGTGCTGGAAACTGCTTGCTTGCAACTTCCACCATCCATCTCTGTCCTGCCTCTGAGCCCATAGAATGAACCTGTTCCCTTCTATAATAGCTGCTCAGGACATTGCAGTAAAAAAGACTTGGTGATATGTGATTGGTCCGATGGCTGCTTTTATAAAAGAAACTAAACTGCCACCCAATTCTACAGTCGAGACACACTTTAACTCTTCCTTGCTTGGCGCTTTAATTTTCTTAAGAATGTTCTCTGCTCTGTAACCTTTGGGGTCACCTTTGGTAAAAGCAGCAAATGTGGACGAGAGCTCAGGCACTGGCCCCAGGGAAGTATAGAAGGCCCCCTCAGGTGGCCAGGGCCAGGCCAGGGCAGGCATGTCCTTGAAATAGGAGAGGCTGAGAGGGTGAGGGAGGCTGACTGAGGGTGGGGGCCTGGAGTCCGCATGTACTCTGCAGTTTTTCTTCCCTCTTTTCTTACTCTGTCATGGGTTGGAGAGGCAAGGCACTTCATCTCTTTCCCTGGGAACCCTGACAAAAGTGACCCTGAAACAGCAGTTCTCAAACATGCTATTCATTAGAATCACCTGGGGAGTGCTTAAAAGATTCCAGTGTCTGGGCTACTCCAGTCCAAAGGCCCAGATAAAGACAGGGGTTTTTGTTTTGTTGGCTTAAGCTTTTTAAAAGATTCCCAGGAGATTCTAATTTGCAGTCAAGACTGGGAACAATACTTCTAGAACTGGCTCAGCCCTGGATGAAAGAAGTAGCACGAGGCAAATTTCATTCTTCCAAAATCGTCTGCTTTTTATCTTGTGTAAGCTGATTCAAATTTTCTGCTCATATGCATTTTCTATACTGACAGACATTTGTTTTTGATAGATAGGATCTTATTATTATTATTAATCACTAGTTGTGGCTAGTTCTTTTTTAATTTATGTTGCTTATAAAGGACAATATCAGTGGGCTTCTAGAGGTTAGCACTCCTTTCTGAGAGCTGAGGGAAATACACTCAGGAGTGGCCTTTACTGCGTTCTGATTGGTTGAATTTGCTAGCAGCCAGTTTGGTCCAAATGTCAGCCGGTGAGCAGAATCTCAAAACCTCATGTTGCTTGGACTATGGTTGCACATGTATTGTATTCAATCCTATGATGTCTAGTTTGATGATTTCTGCTGGTGAAACACCCCCAAATCAAACCATTGATCCCAGAAGAAAATAGGAAGAATACTTATGCTGTACGATTTACGCAAATTGTCCTTGAGTGAATAAAGTAGAAACAGATTCTTGAGCAACAGATGAATGTTCTGGATTCCCAGGTGGGCTTACTGGGCCCCAGCGAGGCCCTCACCCACTGAAGCCCCAAGCATTGGCCCCCTCATACAAGGTCATGGGTTGCCCGAACAAGGGACAGCATTGTCTTCTTTGACTTCCGCTGGTGAGAAGAGGAAGCCCCACCCATTTCTCCATAAGGTCTCTCATAAAACCCCTTTTCTCTCTGGAGGCTGGTCGGGAGACATGGTCTATTGAACTCACCGACCATAAAGAATTCACCTGACAGGTGACTCTCCCTAAAGCTTCTAGAGAAAAGAAAGATTCTATCCCGGAGACACCAAAAGGGGCAACCCTTTGGTTCTTTTGTGGATCCCTTCAGCCCTCAGCATCCTTGGCCCCTTTGGCCAGTGGAAAATCCCTCTGCAGGGTCATGGCATGGCATGTGGCCCCCACCATCTTCGCAGTCCAGCACCGCCTTTATCCAAAGCCTCTTCTGCTTTCTAACCCCCAGTGTTTGCCCTGGTTGTCAATGCTCGCTAGACCCTCTCCAGCAGGCCCACTGCTGTGGAGCAGCCGGCCTACACAGGGGAGGGAAGTGGGAAAAGGAGGCAGAAGGGACCCAGGGTTTATATCCCCTGAGGTTGTCTGAGCTCTCTGGCTGTTGGAGGCACTTCCTTCAGGCTCCTGCATCTGATGTTCTGTTTACTTAGCGATGGACAGCCAATCCTAATTCCGTAATTCCCATACTCTTTTTCTCCTCCTTGAAATCTTACTAGTAGAGATTCAGTTGTTTCTTGTTGTTGTTACAAATTGTAAAGGATCCAATGAATGAGTCAGAGGAGGAAGGGAAGAGAGCAGCCCTAGAATCCGAGAAGGGGCAGCGTCTGGGGCGTGCTTCAGTGTGGAAGCATTACCTTTCCTAGTTCATGGCAGGTAGAGCAGCCTGGAGGGCCAGGGAAGGGGGACCTGAGATGTGGGCCCTCTCCTGGCAGCCTGGGCTCATTATCCTGATGCTAACACTCTGGACTCTGGTTCCTGCCACCAGCACGAGCACGTGGATACCCCAGGTGACCCAGGACAATGTTTAGGTGTCCCCTGAGCCTGCGCCTGTGTGTTGAGGTCTAGGCCCATGTTTCCTCGGTGTGTGAAGGCAGACACATCCTCCTGCCAGGAGGCAGGAGTGTGAGGGAAAAAGCATGGTTAGGAAGTCTGGGTTCTAGTGCCAGTGCTGCCATGTACAGTTTGTGGGATTTGGGGAAACTCCTCTTCCCTTTTCTGTGGTCCTATTGTGAATCCTGGTGATACTCAACCTGGCTCCCATTAGGACCACCCAGGAGCTTTTAAAACCTCACCAGCCAGAGATTCTTGTCTGGGGGGGGCCTGGGTATCCATATTTTTTAAAAGCTCCTCAACGATTCTGATATGCAGCTCGGTTGAGAACTGCTGGGCCAAATCATCTCCAAGATCCTTTCCATCGTAATGTTTTCTGACTGTCATCACGGTGATTTCTGGTTGCCACTTCTTCTCCTGCAGCCCCAGATAAGGCGTGTGGGGCACCCAGTCTGGGGGAGGCAAGGTTCTGTGTGTGGGCTCTGGAGGGCAGGGGTTGGAGTCCTTGGTCAGCGATCTGGGTCTCCTCCATGTCACATGGGGACAATAGCAGTGCCTTCCTCATTGGGTTGTATTCACGCTTCTGAAGCACTTAAAATGATGCCGGGCACGCAGTAAGTATGTGATGAACTCCTTACTGTGGAGAGCGATTGGATGGACAAGGGGGCCCAGCGGGGAGTGGTCAGGTGTGTTCTTGGGAATGCCAGTGTGGCCAGGAAGCCAGGGGGCTTGAATCTCAGGACCTCTGTCTGGCAGGGCATGCCTGGGCGCGCGGGACCCGTACTGCGGCTGGGACGGGAAGCAACAACGCTGCAGCACACTCGAGGACAGCTCCAACATGAGCCTCTGGACCCAGAACATCACAGCGTGTCCTGTGAGACCCCTTTGTACCCCCAAGTCTCCGGCCAATTCAGGCTGTGACTCCCCACACTATCCCTACGTCCCCCGGGACCTCGTGCCTTCCCTTATCCCGGCCTTGTGTGACTGGGCCCTGTGCCCGATGTGTGTCTGCAGGTGCGGAATATGACTAGGGATGGAGGCTTTGGACCGTGGTCACCATGGCAACCATGTGAGCACTTAGATGGGGACAACTCAGGCTCTTGCTTGTGTCGGTCCCGAGCCTGCAACTCGCCCCAACCCCGCTGTGGGGGCCGTGACTGCCTGGGGCCAGCCATCCACATCGCCAACTGCTCCAGGTGTGTGAGGATATGGGCCTTACACAGCAGCTGCCTTGGACTGGAGTGGGGCATCCCCAGCCAGGTGTTTGCACCAAGGGGTAGAAACTACGTCAGGGCTATGCAGGGGACTGGATAGGTAGCTAAGGTCTGAGGGAGAACACATGAGCCCTGAGGGAGTTTCTACTTTAGTGTGAGAGAAGTTCTGTCTTGTGGAGGCTCTTGATACAAAGATGAAGGATGAACAGGCACGGGAGTCGCCTCTAGACAGACTTTAGCCTCAATAAATCTTGCTGTCCCAAACATGAGGGGCAACATGGGATGGTGGTAAGGCAGGCAGACCTGGTACCAATCCTGGATGGCTACTATCTGGAGGTATGACCTTGGCTACGCAACCTAACCACTCTGAGTTTCTCTAAGTGAAACTCTGAGTTTTTCTTGCGGACTGTTGAGAGGATTACCTGAGATAATTTATATATAAAGTGCCTGCACACTGCCTAGTACCTAGGGACTCCATAAAGTGGTTATAACAACTAACCCACAACTCAGGACACTCTTAAAATAACTTAATTCTATATACATTTATTCATTTAACTGTCACAACAGCCTCATGGGGGTAGGAATACAATCATTATCCTTACTTTAAAGATAATAGTAGGATGGGGAACAGAAGATTTCAGTGCCTTGCCTGGGCTTATACAGCCAGTCAGTGATAGAGCCAGAATTTGAACATTGGAGTCAAAGTAGACAAGAGTGAGTGGTGTCTAAGGTTGGAGCAAAGCATGTGCAGTGGTAGAACAGGGGAGGATCTGAGTGCAAGATTCGGCCAATCAAGAAGGTTGAAAGGAAGGTTGCAGATTGGAAAGGCAACTGGGGCTTTCTCTAGAGAATGTGTCCTTTGGACCCCGTGAGTAGAGGCCATGCCCCATGTCTGTACTTTTAGCCCTGGGCACAGCCTGATATATGCAAGAAGGCTCTCAATATATGTTTGAGAAATGAATGAAGGAATGAATGAGTGAGATGTCTGCCTGAGATGGCCTGGTTAGGAGCTGATATTTTCTGTGTCACTGGCACTTCCTGACAACAACACACTCCATCTGCCCAGATGTAGACTAGATCTGAGAAGCTAGGGCTCAGAGGTCATCTGTCTGTCCCTCCGACCCCGCCAGGAATGGGGCGTGGACTGCGTGGTCATCGTGGGCTCTGTGCAGCACAACCTGTGGGATCGGATTCCAGGTCCGCCAGCGAAGTTGCAGCAACCCCGCTCCCCGCCATGGGGGCCGCATCTGCGTGGGCAAGAGTCGGGAGGAGCGGTGAGCTAGGCTGTGATTGGGGGTTTCTGAGACAGAGAAGCTAGCCCTGACTTTCTGGGGCCCCTAAAAAGTGATCGGGATTTTCTGGGTGACCTAGTGGACTTCCCCGTTTGCACTCACAGTGACCTCTTGTTAAGGAAGGGGGGTATCTTCTCCCTAGAGTGATGGCCCCCTCCCTTCATACCCCTCAGGTTCTGTAATGAAAACAAGCCTTGCCCAGTGCCCATTTTCTGGGCATCTTGGGGCTCCTGGAATAAGTGCAGCAGCAACTGTGGGGGCGGCGTGCAATCACGGCATCGGACCTGCGAGAACGGCAACTCCTGCCCGGGCTGCAGCGTGGTGAGGGCGAGGGTCGGACTGGCCTGCGGGATCGGGACACGGGTCTTGGGACCTGTAGCCAAGGGGAGGGTAGGCTGAGGAGGGAGCGCAGAGCAAGCCTGGAGGCTGTGAGGCTCTGAAACAGCTCCGCTCCCATCCCAAAGGAGTTCAAGACGTGCAACCCCGAGGGCTGCCCGGAGGTGCGGCGCAACACACCGTGGACGCCGTGGCTGCCGGTGAACGTGACTCAGGGAGGGGCGCGACAGGAGCAGCGGTTCCGTTTCACTTGCCGTGCGCCCCTGCCAGACCCCCACGGCCTGCAGTTTGGCAGGAGGAGGACTGAGACCCGAACCTGCCCCGCGGATGGCTCGGGAACCTGCGACACCGACGGTACAGCCCCGCGCCCTCCCCACACCCCTTCACCTCACCTCACCCGCCACCGTCCCTCCCCGGTTCAGAGAGATGGAGCAGGGGCGGGAGTGGCTGCGAGTGGGAGGTCGGGTTTGGAAGAAGCCCTTGTCGCTGAGGCCCGTGTCCCCACACCCAGCCCTGGTGGAGGACCTCCTGCGCAGCGGGGGCACCGCCCCACACACGGTGAGCGGGGGCTGGGCCCCCTGGGGCCCATGGTCGTCCTGCTCTCGGGACTGTGAGCTGGGCTTCCGAGTCCGCAAGAGGACGTGCACGAACCCGGAGCCCCGCGACGGGGGCCTACCTTGCGTGGGCAACGCCGCCGAGTACCAGGACTGCAATCCCCAGGCGTGTCCAGGTAACCCTGCGCCAAGGAGTCTGGGCCCAGGGGAACCCCGCCTAGGGAAACCTCCATCTAAGAGACTCCCAGGCCTAACCTGGCTACATCTCATGCTCAGGGGACCTCTTCTCCCTGCCAAGTCTGTACCAGGGGCCCCAAAGCAATTTCTTACCCCGAACATGCACACAGCAGCTACTCCCATAGAGCAGAACCTTTCCTCACCCTCCCTGTTTTCTCTCCTCTAGTGGTTAGTCAGATAAGGAGCTTGTTTTGAGCTGGTTTTTGATGACTCCTCTGCAGCCTGCATTTCCCACTGTCACCCCGAGTGGGAAGGGCCACTCCCTCACAGTGAGCTGTGGGGTGGGAGGGTGTTGAGGTCAATGTGGCCCAGGACAGTGGCCTTGCCTGGGACATAGTAGAAGACTGTAGGGTCCTGCCTGCCCCTGCGTCCCTCACGCACTCCATCCCTTTGCAGTACGGGGTGCCTGGTCCTGCTGGACCTCGTGGTCCCCATGCTCAGCCTCCTGCGGTGGTGGCCATTATCAACGCACTCGGTCCTGCACCAGTCCCGCGCCCTCCCCAGGCGAGGACATCTGTCTGGGGCTGCACACGGAGGAGGCACTGTGTGCCACGCAGGCCTGCCCAGGTACTAAGTACCTCTGGCTGGGGCTGGGAGCACCATGGAGCCCTCCTAGCTCCACCGGAGGATCCCGGGGTGGTTAACCTTGTCCCAACCCACAACCCATAGAAGGCTGGTCACCGTGGTCCGAGTGGAGTACATGCACCGAAGATGGAGTCCAAACACGCAGCCGGCGCTGTGAGGAACTGGCCCCAGGGCCCAACACCTGTGTTGGAAATAGCAGCCAGAGCCGCCCCTGCCCCTACAGCGAGATTCCGGGTAGGTCCTCAAGCCAGCACCTTCTTACCAGCCCTTCCCACTGACCCCCCCAGTTCCTTGCCTTTCTGAAGCATGCAGCTGTGGGACGCAGGATGAAACGCCAGGGTGGGGGGGGGGCACACACATTTTGGGCCTCTGCCAGGATTCATCTAAGAAGTGTGCCAACCCTCCTTAGAGTTGGAGTCTGGGTGGAGACAGAGGGGAGTGACGGTCCCCAGGCCCATCTCATAGTTCAGTGCTGACCCAGGGGTCCTCTCAGAGACATACCTAGCCCGAGAGGGACCCATCTCCTCTCTTCCCTGTGCCAACACCGGCTCTGCTTGTCTCCCTGCAGTGATCCTGCCTGCCTCCAGTGTAGAGGAGGCCACCAGCTGTGGAGGTAAAAGGAACCTGCCCTCCCTTCATGACACTGTCCTTCTACCCCTCCTCCTCAAGGAGGAGACCCACCCTGCTCTAAAATCGGGAGTCTGTCCACCTCCTGCTCCAGACAGACAAAACTTGTCGACATCCTCTATCCTTTAGACCATATGGAGGGGTGTCTAGGCAGTTCCCTCCACGCCCTCCAACCAGGAGGCCGTCATCAAATCTGTATTCAAGAAGAGCCACTCAACTTCATGTCCTCTGATCTAAGCCACAGTTGGTCCTGTGAGAAAGGCCCCGGATGACGGGCTGCCCAGCCTCCCTGCTTCCATTGTCTGTGGTCTCAAAGCACCTTGGGAGGCAGTCGGGTGGCTGTCCTCTGCCCAGTGACCCTTTCCTTACTACTGGCCTCTCCCTCGCCCAGGGTTCAGTCTCATCCACCTAGTAGCCACGGGCATCTCCTGCTTCCTGGGCTCGGGGCTGCTGACCTTGGCAGTGTACCTGTCCTGTCAGCACTGCCAGCGCCAGTCCCAGGAGTCCACACTCGTCCATCCTGCCACCCCCAACCACCTGCAGTACAAGGGTGGAGGCACCCCCAAGAATGAGAAGTACACACCCATGGAGTTCAAGGTGGGAGTATGATGGGTGCATGGGGCACGGTGATGGGGGCAGTGGTTCTGCCCTGAGCCGAGCATCCTGGGCTGGGCACTTGGGAGGGAGCAGTGGGGTCGTGAACAGAGCACTGTATCAGCAGTTAGAATGTTCTTTCATTGACCGGCTCCTGATCTTGCCCTGGTCTGTCCCCTCTCCCCTTCTCTCCCTTCACCACTTCTTCTATGGTTCTTTCCTTCTCCCACAGACTCTGAACAAGAATAACCTGATCCCCGATGACAAAGCCAGCTTCTACCCATTGCAGCAGACCAACGTGTACACAACCACCTACTACCCCAGCCCACTGAACAAACACAGTTTCCGGCCCGAGGCCTCACCTGGACAACGGTGCTTCCCCAACAGCTGATACCACTGTCCTGGGGACTTGGGCTCCTTGCCTCCCTAAGGCACAGAGCAGGTGGAGATGGGACCGTGGAGCCAGTTGGGTTTTCTCCTTCTGTACTAGGCCCAGAACTTGCTGCCTCGCCTTGTGGGGTCCCATCTGGCTTCCGAGAGCTCTGGCTGGAGGTGTCCATGCGGGAGAGGGCTGGCTTCAGGCTGGCACGTGGCTGCAGCTCCAGCTCAGCCCAGGTCTCTCATGGTCTCCTTTTGACTCAGCATCGTGCAAGCCTCCCCTTCCATGTCTGGGCTTTGGACCTACTGGGCACGTGAGGAATTGGAGAGTGGAGATGGCAGGAGGGCAGGCTCTTAGGTTTGGTTTGGAAATGACAGCTGTGTGGCGGTCATGGGCCAAGACTGCCCCTCTCTGGCTGGCCCCAGGAAGGGTCTGGGCTACATCCTGATTATCTGTGCAAGGAACTAATCAAATGGCCCCAGAAGCTCTGGATTCTCTGCCCAGGGCTGGGCCATTGTGGTGCTGTCCCCGTGTGACAGAAGGACTGAGGCTGGCCCAGGTTGTCCACCTGTGCCTAGCAGTGTGTCCCTTGCCACGGGCATCCCTCTAGTCAGACAGTGAGGGCTGGGGGCCTGAACTCTTATCTTTGCTGAGAAGCCCTTTAATCTGAGTGGGCACAGGCCTCAGCCTTGCCCTCAGAATACACGAAAGGTGGCCCAGGAGAAAGGAAGGCAGGAGCCCAGCGTCCGTGCCACTCTGGAGACTGTCTTCCAGTTGCTACTCAAAAGAGCTGTTGGCTGACACCTGCCTGGGAGCCTGTGCTGGCACCTCATCTGTTCAGGAACACACACCCAAACACCCACACACACAGACACACACACAGAATCACAACCTACGATAGCAACAAAAAGGATGTTGGTCTGTGGCATTGTTAATTAAAGATGATATCCAGTCTCCGAATGTAACTTTGTCTTTGTGCAGATGCGCGTGGGCTCGTCTTGGCATCAGAGCAATGCCCTGGGGTGACAGATGGTCCTCTCAGGGTGGAGGCGACGACCCGAGTAGAGTCTGACTTAATAGAGGATCTCTTTCCATTTGTGATTCTATGTTCATACACACACATTGCCCTAAATCCCCCCCTTTATTTTTGGAAAAGAGATTAGAGACAAGAAAATCCACAAGTAGAAACACAAGATACACCAAAGGCAACACAACAGGAGAGATTTTTGCCCGTTCCCTCAGCTGCTCTTCCAGGCCACAGCTCCAGAGTGGACATATGTGAGTCCAGCAGGGGAGTGTTGATAAGGGTTATTTTATGAGGTGTTTTTACAATGCTGAGTAAATAACACCAAAATTGACTGAAAAATGAGTTAAACCTGTGAGGTGGGAAAAGTCCAATGCAGTTGTTGGATTCAATAAAAATAACCTCAAAACCTCGACCCACTAATGAATGCTACGATTTTGGATGAGAATGGCGGACTTGTTAAATTTAGAGAGCAATCTCCTGACTTAATTGGCTGGATCAATTCCCATAAGATTCCCAGCAAAACCCACTTGGAGGTCAGGCTTTATAGCCTGTGATCCTAGTGGTAGAGGAGGAAGAAAAGAGTATTCCTGGACCTTGTGTCCTGGAATCCTGGGCTTACTGGGACAATTGAAATGGCAATGTCCTCGGGCCAAGGTGGAGTGGAGCCCAATCAGAGAGCGCTCAGGGTTCATAGGAATATTTCTGCAGCTTTGGGATTTCTCACTAGGTTCCTGTTAGCCCCGTGAGTCCAGAGCTTGTGAGGGTCTGTGGGGTGTGTTAGATCTTGGGGTCTTGGATTCCCTTGGACGTGGTGGAGCCAGTGACATTCAAGAGTGTTTGGGGGCCTAGTGTGCCTACTTCACAAGGGCCGCTCATATATGTCCAAGTGGAGGGACTAGGCAGGTCTGTGAGGAAGTAGTCATGGGAAATTCCCAGGTAATGCCCACCCCTGTTGACTGGAATAGCAGCAGTGGGAAGAAAACCATAGGTGCCAGGACAAAACACACCACACACACACACTTTTCTTTCTATAAAAACTTGTGGTTTTGGAGGCATGACCATTCAGAATGCATGAAGGGAGGCACACGGCATGCAAATTAGCTGGCATGGTTGGCGAAGGCTACTCCATAAGCAGCCCTGGCCAAGCGATGAGGAAGCCAGGGATGTACTCCTTGGCAGGGAGGGTGTGGTGCTCTCTGGCTGGTACTTTAGGCCACGTAGATGGCTGTGGGGTGTCAGGAAGCTGAGGTGTGAAAGATAAGGGGGCTTCCTGGGCCCAACTGGCTAAGCAAGAGGGGGGAAAAGATGCAGGATTCGGTGTCCTAAGCCTTCTTGGGCCCTCTTATCTTTAAATAACTCTGTGTGTGTGTGTGTGTGTGTGTGTGTGTGTGTGTGTGTGTGTCTGTTATTATTAAAGTAACACATGTTCATGGCAGAAAATTTAGAGAACATGAGAAACCAAATATATATAATCACAGTTATATTAAAAAGCAAGGCAGAGACTTAGGAATTTAAAGGTGGTGTGAAGACATTTCTTCCTCCTCTCAACAACACTCCAAAAGCAAAGGAAACAAAAGCTCTGTCACTGTTTTCAATAAAACTAGGATGTATCTGTAATCTGAAGTCATAATACATGAAGACAAAAAGCAGATGGAAGAACTGCATTCATTGAGTGGATGTGGGTCGAGCCAAAGCACCCAAGCAATGTCAGAAAGAATCAGTGATTAGAGGAACCAGGTATCAGCGAAGGTGGGAGTGTGAAAAGAGGGGTTGGTTGAAATCTCTGTAAAGTTCAGCTCAAGTTGTCTTCACTTCCAACTCTTACAGTTAGGTCACCATTTCTCTGTCAGCACAGGGAGCAATATGTGTGTTCCCTTGAGACACTGAATCAGAGAGCCCTGGACATGAGGCTAACAGGCACAGAGGTGAGTGTGTGGCGATAGCCTGTTTGGACACCTGGGGACTGTGATTTTCAATGGACTATATGATTATTGATGGGGATTTAGCAGTTGCCTTTTCCAGCTAACTCCAAGACTCTGGCACCCAGCTTTCTCCCTCTCCCACTCTAGGCAGGAGATTGAAAGACAATTATTTGAGGGGAAAAAATGAAGCCTACGGATTGTGAGAGAATAAGCCAGCTAATCATCCTACAACTAAGTACACTCATTAATAAGCAGAGCTTGTAGTCAGTTTTTAGTGCTTCACTCTTAAATAGGAAGGGGCACGGACATCAGAAAAAGCACCAACATGAAAGAAAGACCAAAACAAGTACATAGATAAAGAGGAACTCAATGAAAATAGAGACAGTACATATATAGAGAAGAACCTTCCAAAGTCACCATAATTCTTCAGAGTAAATGAAGATACTGCATTCATGAAGTAACCCAGGATGCAATAAAAAAGACAAAGATCGGGGCCCGGTGGCTCAGGCGGTTAGAGCTCCATGCTCCTAACTCCGAAGGCTGCCGGTTCAATTCCCACATGGGCCAGTGGGCTCTCAACCACAAGGTTGCCAGTTCAACTCCTCGAGTCCCGCAAGGAATGGTGGGCTGTGCCCCCTGCAACTAAGACTGAAAGGACAACAACTTGAAGCTGAACTGCACCCTCCACACTAAGATTGAAAGGACAACTTGACTTGGAAAAAAATCCTGGAAGTACACACTGTTCCCCAATAAAATCCTGTTCCCCTTCCCCTATAAAATCTTAAAAAAAAGAAAAAAAGGACAAAGATCTTAGAAATTAAAAAATACGACAGCAGAAAAAAATTAGTGTAAGCGTTTAAAGATAATGGAAATTTCCCAGAAAGTCAAACAAAAAGTCAAAGTGATGGAAAATAGGAGAGAAAAGATAAGAAATTTAGAGGATCAATCCAGGAAGTCTAACAGCACATTAAAAAACTCAGAGGAGGAAATTATCAGAGAAGGAATATGGGAAATCTTGCCAGAACCAAAGCAAGAGGTCTCCAAATCAAAGGGCCCACCCGTGGTACCTAGCACCACGATGAGCAAGATTTACTCTGAGGCACATAAACCTGACATTTGAAAACTTCAAGCCTGAAGAGAAGATTCTAACATCAGACAACAAAGATTAGGCGTGTGAATGGGATAAAACTCTTCCTAACAAGATTTAAAGTTAGAATACAGTGGAAATTATCCTCAAAATTCTGAAGTAAAAATGTTTGGTTATGAATTGTATACCCAGCCAAACTATGAGTGATATGATAGTAGAATAAAGATACTTTCAGACACGCAGTCTCAAAAAATGTATTTCACATGTGCTCTTCTTGTTTCACTAAAACAAGAGTAAACATAGAAAATGTGGATTCAAAAGAAGGGGGATCTAACAGAGGAAGATGGTGAGGAGAGATATCAGGCTGACAGAAAACACCTAGAGAGCAATGATACAGATTAGTGTCGGAGGCTAGCAGGTACCCAGAGGGACCCAGGAAAAACTGGACTGGCAGATTATCTAGCAGGTTTGTATGGAAAATTGTATGAAGATTTATAAAACTGTTAGGTGTGTGGAAAGACTTAAATTTGGGTTCAAAGAAAACTAAGCAAAAAAAGAAAAGGTATTTCAGGGGGTTCTTGTTGCATGATTTTTTTTTTTTTAACTTTTAAATAAAACACAGGTACAGAAAAAAAACACAAAAGTGTAGCTTAGTAGAGATAGGGCAAACACTTTTGTAATGACCACCCAGGTCAAGAAATAAAACTTTGACAAAAGTTCTGTTTCATCTCTGTCACCATCCCCTCTTTCTCCAAAAATTAGATAATTATTAACACCAGGAGAAACAAAAGAATATACAGGAAAAGAAATGTAATCATTGTTTACCACTTTGGGCAACCATATTTATGTAATCGTAATAAGTAAAACACTACGTGGACTTAAGCATAATTTGTAATACAGATATATTACAATTTGTTATTATGGAGGGACAAACCTTTGAATTTCTGGTACTAACTGAATGTTGGGGTGAATATTGGGAAAGAAATGAATAAAAACTTCTTTTAAATAATTTTTTTCCCGATTATAACCATGGTACATGTTCAGTAAGAAATTTTGAAAAATTAAAACAAAAAGCTTATAAAAAGAAACTATAACTGCCTTAAAGCTCAACCAGGAGACAATCATCATTATTTTAGTATGTTCTCTTCCAGGCATTGTTCTAGGGTTGTGTGTGGGTGTGGGAGTGTTTTATAAAATTAAGACATGCTACGTATACGATTTTTATTCTGATTTTTGACACATAGCATTATATCAGTATTTCCCCCACATTCTTAAAAATTCTGTGAGACTCAGGACCCCTTGCAGTGTCTGTTCTAGGAGGGGGTCGGGGAGGGGAGACTTGGCCCTGTTTGTAGAACTCCACAGGTAACGACATGGCCCATCCCTACCACGTGAACAAGAGAAAGTTCAGTTTTTATATATTTAATTTGCTTACACCACGGAGGAAGATTTACTCTGAAAACGTTTGCATAATGGTTGAAAAATCCTGACCTAAAACATTCTATTATATAAATCCTATTTCTATTACACAGATTTATGTATTCTATTAACGTAAATTGATTGTACTCTATTATATAAATGTATCATTCTATTACATACATTTATCTTCATTTAAAACACTGTCATTTGTTTCAAAATTTTCTTTACCAAAGAATGCTATTAGGGACATTTGTATCCATATCTCTGACGATGTCCTTAGGATAAATTCCCAGAAGTCAAGCCTCTTAATATCTATGGCCAGGTCTCTTGCTGTTGGGAATACATCCCACCAGTACTGTGTTCTCATTTTATTATTACTGATCCTAACAACTAACACTGAGAAGTGCTATCCCCTGGAAGCACTGTGCCAGGCGCGGTGAATTGATCCTTTACTCAGTTCTTACTACAATCCTAAGAAGAAGGGGCTATTATTATGCCCAGTTTACAGATGATGAAACTGAGGTTTAATAAATTTTATTGCCCAAAGTCACACAAGTCGTGAATGAGGGAACCAGAATTTTCACTCAGGCAGTCCATGTGCTTGTTATCAATTTGATAGGGTTTTTTTTAAGCACAATTGTTTAAATTTTCATTTTTAAATATTTAGTGAGTGACCATTTCCCCCATATACATACTGGTCATTTACTTTTCTTTTAGGGGGGATGTGCTGTACTTTTTCTCGTAGGTAGTCATCTTTTCCCTATTGCTTTATAGGAGCACTTGTGTATAAAAGATATTAATCCGTGGTCAAAAGGATTTAAACATTTCTCTAATTGACCCTATACCTGTTTTGAAACACAGATGTTTGAATTTTTTACATAGTCAGAACTGCTGATTTTTTAAAAATGAAAATTGTATTGATTTGACATGAATGACCCTGAGGTAAGGAGTCTTCTTGCTGTTACCACCATGAATCTCAGGTATGTAGACTTTAGGGGACACATTTCCCTCCTGTATGTCATGCATGATGGCAGTTACCCTAAACAAATAAAAACAGTGTCCAGGCTGGGGAACTACCGTGTTTCCCTGAAAATAAAACCTAGCCGGACAATCAGCAATAACGCGTCTTTTGAAGCAAAAATTAATATAAGACCCAATATTATATTATATTATATTATATTATATTATATTATATTATATTATATTATATTATATTATACCTGGTCTTATAGTAAAATAAGACTGAGTCTTATATTAATTTTTGCTCCAAAAGACGCATTAGAACTGATGGTCTGGCTAGGTCTTATTTTCGGGGAAACATGGTATCAGTTTGGATTCTCCATCCTTATGCTCTCCAGAGGAAGGGGGATGCCTAAGAATGAGAAAAGAAACAGGGTATGTATGGATGGAGAGGTTCTTTTCTCTGGGAAAAGGAAATATTGCCGGACCTTTCTACCTGTGTGGACAAGTGAAGTTGAGATAAGAAATAAAACTGGGGCTCCTGTCTCAGGTGGTAGAGACTGGCCACAGTGGTAGATCATTATTCGGACCCAGAGTACAGGACACTCTTGATCACAAGCTGTATCTCTGAGCAGGTCACATGTTACCCCGCAAGTATCCAAGGTTTAGGAGCCCATTGATGATGCAAAGAGATCCTTTCCCCACAAGGTCAGGAGAGGGCTGTTGACAGGAGGCGGTCCACCTGGACGAGGGTCAGGTAGGTCTTCTCTAACTAGATACTGGCTTCCAAGTCCTGCTTCCAAAGCCATAATGCACAATTCAAGACTCTTTATTCAAAATTGAAATTTAGTCTGACTTGGTACATGTCATCTGGGGACAGAGGATATTGACCCAAACTTCCTTTGACAGCTGGCAACGGGCAGGTACCTGTCCACAGTACCCGCTCTGAGTACTTGTTGTGTGCAAGAACAGATGTTGGACAGGATGTCAAGAGCACAGAGTCTCTAGCCTTACCACTTACCAGCTGTGTGAGCTCAGTAAATTTCTTCCCTTCTTTGGGTTTCCATTTTCTGGCCCATGTAAAGTCAGGGTTGGGCCCAAGGTCCCTGGCAACGTCTATGATTCTCAGAGCTTTGTAACAAATATTATACATGGTAGCTTTTCCTTTCTGACTGATTTTCTAGCCCAGTGCTCTGTTGTTGCTCAGGCCCTGGCCTTTCTCTGCCACCTATAACTTGTCTCAGAATCAGCTGTGCTACTGAGGGCTGGGTCATCTTCTGGGGAAATCAGGCACCCTGAGTCCACTGTCCTCACACAGGAACCTAGGGAATGTCTTCTTCAGAGAGCCAACTGGATGAGTACCGTCTCCCCGAATTGCAACATTCTACAAGGGGAGTTTCCAGCAGAGAAGAGACACTCAGCCGTTAATATCAACAATGGGTCACTCGCCTTGGTCCAAAGCCCCAAGTTCCTAAGACCTGGGACAGTCCCTAAGGAGAGTCTTTCAAATGATTCTGTGGTCAAATGACTCAGGTCTCCATATCCCTGGGCCTCCCCACAGGTCCAGCTGCTTCTGTCCAGTCTGGCCCTGCGCTCAGGTCACTCTGTGGCCCTGACTCCATCCTGACACATGCTCAGGCACAGCCTCTCTCTGTCCTGTGCTGCTAAGAGGACACTTGCTCAGAGCTTGAGGGCTGTGTTGACTGTATTCATGAACATAGCACGGGCTCCGGCCTCAGCATCTGGACTCAGAAAGTCACTGAAAATTCATCCTTAGCCATGTGGTCCTTCCAAATACCATAAAAGGGAAATGTTTTCCTTAGGACTATACCCCAGTGTCTGGGGCCTGATGGGACACAGGGCCCCACCATACTCGGGACGTTCCTAATCAGCTGTGCCTTGCATTGCACATTTTCACACACACAGGGTGCATTTCCCTCACCCCAGTAAACCACTCTTACGAGATTCCCAAGGGTGCAGGCCCCAAGGAGCTCTTGCCACACAGCTCTCCTAGATGTAGCCAGGTAGCACCAAATTCCTATTTGACCATCTGCAAGCTTCACCAACAGCATTTCTTTCCTTGAATGTAGTAAGCTCACAACTTTCCTTCCATATATATATATATAAAAGTTTATTTAATGAACATAGTGAGTATTTAAAAAGAATACATGCGTAAGGTAAAAAAAAAAATCAAACAGTACAAAACGATATCCAGTGAAAAGTGAGTCTCCCATTCTTGATTCCTGGACCCCAAGTCCCTTTTTCCTGAGGTAGATAGAGGTGGACAATGGATACACATGCATATATGTGTGTTTATGTGCATGTACCTAAAATGCACTACAACTTGGTTTGACCATGGTTACATGGGGTTACCGTTACACGGAAGCAGCATGGCAACGCTAGTGGATACCCAAGGCACACCATTTAGATTTATTGTTAACAGATAATACTTGCTAAAAAATGTCTAGATAAATCTTGAAGTGAAAATCTCTTTATGCTTCATATGTTAAAATTCCGCCAGTCAGTGGAACTGTATATGTATATTTAGTACTGTAAGGGTAAAGTGCCACATATATGATGATTGTAAAAGCTGCTAATTTTATGTTCAAACACAGTTAAGCATTTTAAAGTAGCAAATAAATAGGGGGAAAGACTGCAGCTTAAAAGAACATTGCGAGAGAATGTTAGCTAGATAACTTCAGGAGGAACATTATAGTCTTTGTGAGCCAACAAATGTTAAACAATTTTAAATAACACAGAACAATAGAGATTTGATTAAATCATAATTCTAATATTTGTCAACGGGTTTGGCGTGTATCTAGCATTCTCTCTGTGAAGCAAAATGACCTTTAAGCATTGTTTAATTTTGGGTATTTCATTCCATTTAGGTTATGAGTCTTTCAAGAAGAAACTCTATTTGGGAATTCACATCTTATAAAAATGGATTTCAAAAAGGAATGCCTGCTTTTCTACTTCAACATTTCATAAGCAGAAAAAATTACCAAATCATGTACAATATCCATGATAAATCACCTTTGATCTAGACATAATAAAGAACATGAGGGAATGAAGAAAAGAAAAAAGTCCAGGAAAATGTAATATCAAAAAACAAACAAACAAACAAAAAAACAATCTGCTTCTCTACTGTTCTCAGTGAAGTGAGCACCTACTTAGTATCCCAAAACCGCAGCTGATGGTGCTGAGCAATCACTGTTCCTACACAGTAATATCAGACTTAACATTTGAGGGGAGCAATTGCAATAACGGAATTATAAGAATGATTTCATTCATTGCCACCCAATTTGAGATTATTTCTCGCATCCCGAAAGTTTTTTTCTTAGATGGTGATCTCTGGCTTTGGCCTCAGGCTTAACCCAATACTGATGGTAACATTTGCTCCCGTACACACTTCTGGGCAGGGGAACATTCAAGCCTGCCTATATACACTGCTCAGCACTGGCCTGTCCGTTCACCAATCATCCCGCAGAGCACTCCATGGCTTTTTTCATAACAAATGCACCACTATTTTCTTAACCAAACCCCTGCAGATGGACCTTTAGGATGTTGTCAGTCTTTTGTTACAAACAATGTCACAAAGACTATCCATGTGTGTGTGCAACTATAAGGGCGGAATGAATTCCTTAAAATAGAATTGCTCAGAGTATACACATTTTAAATTTGGATAGTGTCCAGCTTCTGTAACATCACCTCATACCTTCTAGTCTTATCTGTCACTATCTTTCAGAGGTAATTCTCCAGTTTTAGTGGTAGGGCTCATTCTGGGAGAAAGAAAGTCAATCAGTCAAGGTGATTTCAGTGTCCCTGAGGAGCTCTCTTCTTCCCCTCATGGCCCTGGTCCCCCAGGCACCTAGTCAGACACCCTGGAGGGCCCCACCACACCTGTTCTCCTTTTGCCATCAAAGCCTATCTGCGTGATGTCCTAGGTGCCCTAGGATCCTGTTGTCTAAAATATTAATTGAATAAGAAGACTCCACCTTCAATGTGACTGGTTGATAGTGCATTACAATAAAGGCTTTCTAGGCCTAACCTCAAAGAAGTAAGTGATACTGGGACTTTCAAGTCCCAGCATCAGGTACCTGGCAGGTGAGACCGACATTTTGGGCAGAGGGATTCCCAAAGCACTCTACACCAAAACTGCCTGGGATACTCTGACCCTCCCTTCTTCCACCCCTTTCCATATTTCAGGAGTTGGGAAAAGGTCTGAGGTTTCTGGAATTCCTCTGTGGCTCCCTCCTGACCCTCTACTTCTAGCACTTTCATCTGGGTAAGGAGTAGGGCCCTCTGGCTGCTCACGGCATTTTTTGGGATTTAGAAATGTCCTGTGTTCTCTTGATCATCATCTTAATGTCTGTATAGGACATTGGTCCCTATATAAAGGCCTTTATTTCAACTTGATTTGTAGCAGGGGCTTGGGACAAGCAAGCATGGGGAATACCAGATTTCCATCTCAACCCCAGAGAACAACGCTCAAATGGACACATCAGCCATGGTTCTGTCAAGTCTACTATTCCCAAAGCTCTGACACAGCCCTCAGCCTCACACCAGCCGTCCTCCCATTAGACAAGCAACCTTAGGCTGGTCTTTGTACAGGATGGACACTGATTGGCTCCACCTGCCACAGGTGGCCTGGTATGAAGGACTCTGCCCTGAAGCCCAGAGGGAAATCAGCTAAGCCTATCAGATTGGCTCTCTATGGGATGTGGGTTGAAGAATGAAGATAAGATTGGCCAGTAGCAATAGAAGAATGAAGCAGACATACAGAACCTCCACAGAGAGAGGCTGGGAGAGATAGGGAGAAAGGTGGCTGCAGCCCACATCTCCACTCGTCTCACCTTGCTAAGATGGCTGAAGCAGCTGTGTGATTCTTGTAACCATAGCAGCACGCTACCTCAGGGGCACCTTCGGGTATGGCTGGGAACTCACTCTCCTGGCCCACGTTCTCTTCCACCTTCTCCCTCCACTCAAATACCCTGCCAAGGAGTTTTTCCACCCACAGGGTGAAAGATTGGCTTAGCTTATGATTTTTACCTTTAAATTCCCTTTCAGAGAAAAGAGGAAGTTGATGTGTTCATGTTTGCCTGCCTGGGCCACATCCCCAAACAGTCTATGTGCTCCAGCTCCCTAAACACCTTACCTCCCGCTGAGGAGCACGCCCAGCACTCACCAGCACCATGCATGTATCTGCTAGTTCTTTTATGTGAGTACTGTAGGGGAAGGCAAAGGCTATTATTATTATTTTTTATTTTTTATTTATTTTTATTTTTTTTACTACATACTTTCTGAAAGAATTTTGAAAAATTTAGTTACACCCTCAGATTTTCACACTGACATCTAGAATTTTTCATCATAGTTTAAAGAGCTACAAAGCATGTAATTTCTGGCATATTATAAATACTGACATTTAAAAAATAAAACTGTTCTTTTAAATGTAACTAATAGAATCTTTTTAAAAAGCATGGCATTAAAAAAATACAGGAAGAGTTCTACTTTAACAATTGGGAATTCATATTGTTCTTTTTACCCTTTGAACATGTGTATCATTCCACTTTCTCCACAGTTTTATTCTAATGTAATATATATTTAAGTTTAAAAGTCTCTTATTGTTTACACTATTATACTGCTCTGCAACTAAAATATGTACATGAATTATAATGTTAATTTTTTAAATTTCCTGTACTATAAGTTCTAAGTTAAAAAATTATTTGAGATTGAGATATCATGTTTATTAACATCAAACATTACAGAGACAGTTGAATTTTTACAATATTAAATGTAAAGTAAAATTTTAGAGAGCAGTGGTTTAAAATAAATGTTACTTATTACTAGAATGAGGAAGATTAACAGGAGAGAGATGAGAGAGAGAGAGAGAAAGAGAGAGAGAGAGCCTTAGGACTTGCTAAACATGTATTAATGCTTATTGTCAAGTATATTATTTACCGAAGAATCCACGTGTACTTCTGTTAGGGAGTAGACAATGAAATCTATGGTAGGAATTAAGAACAATAGAAAAGAAATTGGCAATGATAATGAGGAGATGTATACTCTAGTAAAAGACAAATATGGATTTATAGTATTTGGTAATCTTTCAACAAAATTTAATTAAAATGATAAAACTTGTAGAAAATAAAATAGGAGAAGATCTTTGAGTTTGGGTTAAGTTAGGATTTCATGACACTCAAAGCACATACAATATTGATAAAATAAAAGAAAATTTGGTAAATTGTGCTTCATCAAAAAATTAAGAACTTCTGCTCTTTGAAAGACACTGTTAAAAGAATTAAAAAAACAAACCTCAGGTTAGGAGAAAATATAAGCAAATCTGGAACACATAAAGAACTATCAAAATCCAATAATAAAAAGACAAACAAATAATAAATGGGCAAAATGTCTGAAGAGATCTTTCGCCACAGAAGATTTATGAATGGCAAATAAACATGTAGAAAGATGATCAACATTATTCATCATTAGGAAAATGCAAATCAAAACCACAATGAACAACACTTGGAGATCCAAGATGGCGGTACTGATAAACACTGTGCCTTCTTCCTTTCATGGACACATTAAAATTACAACTAAATTACAGAACAATCAACCTGGAGAACCATCTGAAGTCTAGCTGAACAGAAGTCCTATAACTAAAAATATAAAGAAGAAGCCATGTCGATACTGGTAGGAAGGGCGGAGACGTGAACAGGCCCTAAACCTCCCTGTGGTGGTTGAGAATCAGGAGGGATATCTTGGCCACGGAGGTTCCACCCAGAGGAGTGAGGGACCCAGCCCCCTACACCAGGCTCCTGAGCCCAGAGTACTGGTGCCGGGAACACAACATCTGGCTGTGAAAAACAGTGGGGATTTCGACCGTTTGGGTGGGACAGAGGCTGTGGGAAACCCAGATGTCCTCTTAAACAGCCCGCGCATAGACTCACTCACTTGTAGGCACTCACCTTGGGCTCCAGCGGAGGGATGATGACTTGGAGGGCGTCAGAGACATATGGAGACCAAGGTCTGTGGCTTCAGGGGGAAGACTAGAGTACAGTTGGCATTTTCCCCATGAAGAGTACTTCTCCTGTGCAGAAGCAGGCGCCATCTTTCCTGTGTTGAGCCCGCCTCCACAGGCCAAATCTGAATCTGATTGGCCTGGTGAGCTCTGCAGCTCCACCCTGCTGACTCAGCTGGGACCCCCTCCTACCCAACTCTCCACTGCTGGAGGCAGTTTCTTTGAGAGCAGCCAGCCCCTCCCGTATTGCACTCTTTCTTGGAAAACTATCAGAGTCCACAGCCCCAGGCAATCAGTGATTGGCCTCGGTATGTTCTGAGGCTTTTGCTGAGTCACTGCAGGCTCAGCACTGGCTGCAAACCAGAATTTACATTAACCTAGTGACCACAATTCTTCTCACTCTAGTGACTCCCTGAGATCCTGCCTCACCCAACTTGTGTATTGCAGAAAGCTTTATCTGTAGCTGAACCTTAAGGGAACGGGCAGGTGGCAGCAGCCTCCAGTGTTAGCACTGGCTTTTTGCGGAGTTACCCCAGGCCTGACACTGGTGGTAGCTGACCTCGGTTCCCAGGGTGGCCTCACCCACAGGCCTCCAGTGTTAGCAAAAGCAGTGAACAACCATAAATCACTTTGTAGCTCCTATCAGGTACTCGCTGGGGGTCACAGGCAGTAGGTGACCTGGGCCTGTACTGGAGCCCCTCCCAACAGGCCTCAGAACAAACATACTTGGAGGTTGGCTTCAGACCACAGCAGAGAACCACCCAATTAGCCCCACAAGTGGCACACACAAAGTGTGGTCTCAACAGGCACCAGAGCCCACTGGGGCAAATCCCACTCAGTGGCATAAGCCTCCCACAGAGTAGCCCATAAACTGTGGACATGGCCAAACCCTACAGCTAATCAGCCCTACGGTCAATCCCACCAACTGATGTGCCAATAGCAATCAAGGCTCAACTATAACAGGGGGGCGCACACAATCCACAAAAGGGACACTCCTGGAGCACCCAGAGCAGGTAACCAAGGAGACTGTGCCAGGGCACTTACTACATAAGGCCACCTAGCCAAGACTAGGAGACATAACAGATCTACCCAACATAGAAACAAACTGAGAGGCAGCCAAAATGAGGAGACAAAGAAATACGTCCCCAATAAAGGACAGGAGAAAACTCCAGAAACAAAAGTAAATGAAATAGAGGCAAGTAACCTACCAGATACAGAATTCAAAACCATGGTTATAAGGATGCTCAAGGAACTTAGTGAGAACTTCAACAAAGAGATAGAAAGCATAAAAAAGAACATAGAAACCATAAAAAAAGACTAGTTAGAAGTGAAGAATACAATAACTGAAATGAAGAATGCACTAGATGGAATCACCAGCAGACTAGATGAAGCAGAGAATCGAATCAACGATTTGGAAGAGAAGATACAGCAAAAAGAAAAAAGAAAAATCCCCCCCAAAATTCGGATATTTTAAGAGACCTCTGGGACAACATCAAGTGTAACAACATCATATGGGTACCAGAAGGAGAAGAGAGAAAGCAAGGGATTGAGAACGTATTTGAAGAAATAATGATTGAAACCTTTCCTAACCTGGCAAAGGAAATAGACATACAAGTCCAGGAAGCACACAGAATCCCAAACAATGTGAACCCAAACAAGCCCACACCAAGACACATTTTAATTAGAATGGTAAAGACAAAGAGAGAATCCTAAAAGCAGCAAGAGAAAGGCAACTAGTAATTTATAAGGGAGCTCCCATAAAATTGTCAGCTGATTTCCCAACAGAAACTTTGCAGGTCAGAAGGGACTGGCACAAAATATTCAATGTGATGAAAAGCCAGGAGCTATAACCAAGATTACTCTACCCAGCAAGGCTATCATTTAGAATTGAAGGACAGATAAAGAGCTTCCCAGACAGGAAAAAACTAAAGGAGTTCATCATCACCAAATCATTATTACAAGGAATGTTAGAGGCACTTCTTTCAGATGGAGAAAAAAAAAGATCAAAATTATGAATACTAAAATGGCAATAACTATATGTCTATCAATAATTGCTTTCCATGTAAATGGATTAAGTGCTCCACACAAAAATCAAAACCCTTACATATGCTGCCTACAGGAGAATCATTTCAGATTGAAAAACACACACAGACAGAAAGTAAAGGGATGGGAAAAGATATTTCATGAGAATGCAAACGAAAAAAAACAAAAAAAAGCTGGGGTAGCAATACTTACACCAGACAAAATAAACTTTAAAACAAAGGCTATAACAACAGACAAATAAGGACCCAGTAATTCCACTTGAGGGTATTTATCTGAAGAAACCCAAGACGCTACTTCAGGGGGCCATGTCCATCCACATGTTCATTGCAGCATTGTTTACAATGTCCAAGATGTGGAGGCAGTCTGGGTGTTGATTGATGGAAGAATGGATAAAGAGGAGGTGGTACATATATAATGGAATATTGCTTGGCCATGGAAGGAAATGGGTTCTCACCATCTGCGGCGACATGAATGGACCTGGAGGGCACTGTGCTAAGTGGAGTGTAAGACAGAGAAAGACAGATGCAATGTGATTTCACTTATATGTGGAATCTAAAGAACAAATTAAACAAACAAAACATTAAAAAAAACCCCACAGTGATGTACCACAACACACTATTAAAATGGCTAAAATAGAAAAGGCTGATAATACCAAATAATGTGGTGAGGATGTGGAATGGATGGAACTCTTCTTGCACTGCTGGTGAGAAGGTAAAATGTAACAACCACTTCAGAAAACAGTTTGGCAGTTTGTTAAATAGTTAAGCACACATTCCACTATCTCGGGTATTGACCCAAAAGAAAAGGAAGTATATGTCCACACAAAGAAAAAAAAATAACATAGCTTTTTTTGTAAGAACTGAAAACTGTCAAAACCCAAATACCCATCACCAGGTGAATGGATAAAAAAATTGTGGTACATCCATACAATGGAATACTACTCAGCAATTAAAAACCAAACTATCGATACATGCAGCAACTTGAGTAAGTATCAAAATACTTAGGCCAAGTGAAAGAAGGCAGACAAAAATAAAGAGTACATACTATACTGTATTGTTCCATTTATATACAATTCTAAAAAGTGGAGACTAATCTATAGAGGAGGAGAAACATCAGTGATTGCATAGGGATGGGTATGGTGAGAGGAAAAGTGGAGGGACGGACATTAAAGAGGGTGATAGATGGGTTCACGTGTCTTGATGGTAGTGATGGTTTCATAAGTATGTACGCATCAAAACTTATATAGTATACTTTAAGTATGTTAGCAGTTATACCTCAATAAAGCTGTTAAAACAGGGTAAATAAATGTCTAAGAAAATATAAAACCCTAACTTAGCTCTTACGATGTTTCCTTTACTCGAAGGGTACTAGTCATCTGTCTGAAATAAACAGGGAGCTTCCTTCCTTCTCGTCTTTGAATCACTCTCACGGAGGCCCCTGGGACACAGACAGAGGCCTGAGTGGAGGAGAGCACTCTCAGAGAGCTTCCTCGAGAATGGCAATGGGGAAGAGGCAGAGACGATGAGCTTCAGAAACAAGATGCTTTTTTCTGTTTTTGAATATTCTAAGACAGATAGTTAGATAAGGTGTGTCACATGGGAGAGATAAGGTCCAGCTACTTTCACTGTTTCTCTCTGATGTTGTCCTTGCTTTGCTTTCTCGAAAAAAAAGAGTCGGCGGTCTTCCGACTCTTGGAAGTCGGGCGGTCTTCCCTTGGTCTTTGACAGCAGTTGGGACATAGAAAAGGCAAGGTTATTAAGCAACAGCTGTCCCCCTTCCTGTCCCCAACTCTATACTACATCTGAATTCTGAGCATTTCAACATGAGTCAGGGCACCCCATTTATAATGCCACGTTTTCTGTAACAGAAATATGTGTAAGAAAGGGACAGATGTTGGGCCCTACCCTGGGTCATGATAATTTCTTGTAGGAGCCATTGTGGACACATGTATTTCTAACTGTCCTTCCTCCTCCCTCTTTTTTGGGGCAGTGGAGAGGTTTTCACATCCCAAGACCTCCATAGTAAGATTGCTAAGTGTGAGAGATATGCCTTTCATTTGTAAAGTGGTAAAAGGACAAATATGAAAGGGGAAGCAGGAAAGCAGAATGCAGCCCTGACTTCCTGTCAGCAGGAGCCATTTCAGATAGGTTATAGGAAAGGCAGTACCTGGTTTCCTTAAGTGTGTCATGCTGTGGAACTCATGCACTCACATGCCCTGAACTGAAGGCCCCCGATGCAAAGGAATCGACAGGGTAGGTAGATAGATAGAAATGAACAGGAGAAGGAGAGACCTAGCTCTGAATAGAAAGCCCCTTGCTGCAGCTCCTACTTGGGTCAAGACCCCTTGCAGCTGCCCTCACTTAGGGCACCAATGCCATATTAGCCCAGCAGGATTCCAGGCTTACACATACCCCTAAATCAAAGGGATATGTTCTTAAAAGCCAGAGAAGGAAGGAAGACATCGTGCTTATCAGAATATACATCCTGCTTATCAGGACCATTTTCGTGAGCTTCTCAAACAAATCACAAAGAGAAAATTGACAGAGACTACCTTGAGAACCAAAAGGGAGGACTGAGCACCTCAGCAGGAGAGAAAGAGATAAGGAGAAGGGGGAGGCCGAGGCAAGTCTACCCATAGAAATAAAATCCTTCATACAAGGTAAGGAGAGGCCTTTTCCTCTCTTGGGATTGGTCCGTTCCACATAGTGGAGTGTATCCGCCTTTACTAATAAACTTCTTACTATCCTATACCTGCACAAAATGCTGTCTCTCAACTGAATTCTTTCCCTTGAGAAGACAAAAACCGAGGAAAAATCATCACAACCCGATAAGAGAATGACCCTTGACTTTAGAATTCTAGACCCACTGTTTACCAGCTGAGCAAAGTGGGGACAGCAACTTCTACCTCGCAGGACATTTGTAAAGAGTAAATTTGATAGAACAGAGCCTCACACAAAGTCTGGCAATTCAAATGCAGTGCTCTTAGAAAAGTCCTGTGTGTGTGTGTGTGAAAGAGAGAGAGAGAGAGAGAGAGAGAGAGAGAGAGAGAGAGAGAGAGAGAGAGAGAGAGAGAGAGAGAGAGAGAGAGAGCATTATCCAGGGCCTATTGCCTCCTGGTTAGAATCAGGCTCAGCATCTACACAGCTAGGGCTCAAACCCAGCTGCGCTGCTCACCAGCTATTTGACCTTGGGCAATTTGTTCTTATGCAAAAGAGAGCTAATAATAGAAGGTACTCTGTGGGTTTGCTGTGAGGGTTAAAGCATGGAAAGTGCTTAGAACAGTATTAGGCACCCAGCAAGCACCCAAAATCATTGTCATTGTTACTGAGCTAAGCATGGGGGTTAAGGTTTGTTTCTGCAATCTGAGTCACTGGTATGTCAAACTAAATATGGAAAATATGGTCTTGAGCTTCACGAAAATTGCTTCGTTGACAAAATTCCAAAATATGTCCTAGCTTCCTTTGGGGAACAAAAGATACCAGCCCAGTAAATTATGCATGAAGCAGCTCTGTAAGACACCACTAGTGAAAAACTGAAGTCTCCTATATAGGGCCTACCATTTATGTCCATTTTTCCAAACTTGAGAATTTCCCTCCATCCCTTCCTACATTGCCTCCTTTCTGCCTCTTACTTGCTGGAATTCAGAATTGAACAGGCTCTTAAAGATCATCTGGTCCAATGTTTTAACGTAAGAAAGATCTAAAGGGTTTAATCAAGGCCCTTCTATGCCAAGGGTGTGCTATCTATGAGAAGTGAAAAAAAGAATAGGAAGGGGAGAGGCCAGTGTGACTTGCTCTCCTGTCACTCCTTGTCACTTTGCCCACCAGAGCAGCATCCCTGAAACTAACTCATCTGCTGGTGGACCCTAATGGGGCTTGTGAAACAATAAGAAATATACATTTGGTCTCTGCCCCCACTTCGTGGCACACAAATCCTAAAACCAGGGAAATCTCTTAAGTGTTGTGTCTTTTTGTATGCTAATGAGATAAGTGGAGTTGGGGACCCCTGGATAGCCTCAGGAGGCGGGCTGCCAGAGGACCAACCACTGTGATTAGACAGTTGGAACTTCAGCCCTACCCCAAAACTTCCTGGGAGGGCAGAGGGACTGGAGGTTGAGTTAATCACTAATGGTTAACGATTTAATCCATCATGACTAATGAAGCCTCTATAAAATCTCTGTTTGAAGGTCTTCAGGGAGCTGAGCTTCTGGGTTGGTGAACACAAGGAGGTTTGGAGGGAGTGGCACTCCTAGAGAGGGCATGGAAACCCTTCCCCCACACCTTGCCCCATTCATCTCTTCCATCTGGCTATTCCTGAGTTGTATCTTTTTATAATAAACTGGTGATCTAGTACACGAAAGTGTTTTCTTGAGTTCTGTGAGCCATTCTAGCAAATTATAAAACCTGAGGATCGGGTCATGAGAACCCATTGATATATAGCCTTTCATTGGTCAGAAGCATAGGTGACAAGTTGGACTTGCAATTGGCTTCTGAAGTAGTGGGGGTGGGGTGAGGAGTCTGGGAAGTACCGTGTTTCCCTGAAAATAAGACCTAGCCGGACAGTCAGCTCTAATGCATATTTTTGGAGCAAAAATTAATATAAGACCCAGTATTATATTCTATATATTATAATATAATTATATCATATCATATCATATTATATCATATTATATGACCGGGTCTTATAGTAAAATAAGACCAGGTCTTATATTAATTTTTACTCCAAAAGACGCATTAGAGCTGATTGTCCGGCTAGGTCTTATGTTCGGGGACACACGGTAACTCTGTGGGGCTGAGCCCTTAAAGAGTGGGGTCTCCCCTGACTCCAGGCGGTTAGTGTCAGAACTGAGTTACGTCATTGTTGTCTGCTGAGAATTGATTCGTGTGGAAAATCCCACACAGTTGGTGTCAGAAGTACCATGTTTCCCCGAAAAGAAGACCGGGTCTTACATTAATTTTTGCTCCAAAAGATGTATTAGGGTATATTTTCAGGGGATATCTTATTTTTTTCATGTACAACAATCTACATTTATTCAAATACAGTCATGTCATCTTCTTCTGGAACATCATCATAACACACTAAATGCTTCCATCTGGCTGACGATCTTAACTGGGGCTTACTTTTGGGGTAGGTCTTATTTTTGGGGAAACACGGTACAGGCCTACCTTGTTTTATTGAGCGTCGCTTTAAAGAGTTTCACAGGTGTGGCATTTTTTACAAATTAAAGGCAAGTTCCTCCACCGGCAAAAATATTATGACTCGCTAAAGGCTCAGAAGATGGCTAGCATTTTTTAGCAATAAAGTATTTTTTAAACTAAGATATGTACATTATTTTTTTAGACAATGCTAATAGACGACACTATAGTTGATAACTTTTATATGCACTGGGAAACCAAAACCTTTATGGGACTCACTTTATTGCGATTCTATATTTGTTGCAGTGGTCTGGAACTGAACCTGCAATATCGCCGAGGCATGCCTGCACTGAGCACAGAGGAGAACGTTTTTTCCATTTAGGCTGGTTAAATAATTAAATTAATATGGGGATACTCGTCAGGAACTAAACGTCTTCTTACCTGAACCAAGTAATTCCCCTTTTGGGTATCTTTTCTAAAAAAAGAATCAGAAAGTAGGACAAGGATGGAGATAAAACAATATAGTTCCCAGAAGACACCTCCTCAGAAAACAGCCTTCATGTCCGACAATAAAATGAAATACTTTAAATTATAAAAGTTTCCCTTGTTGTGGGTAAATGTTCATGATATAATGTTAAAGCTGTAAAACAAAAATACAGTGATGATCTCGTCAATATTAAAATTGTTTACATTGAGAAGAAAACATTTTTTTTTCTGTGTTTTTTAAAATGAAGACTTTGGAACCTTCAAGAGGAGAATGGGACTGTGTGGAAACTAATCCAGGAAGGCTGAAAAAACTTTCCTCCAAAAGGTTAAAGGATGTTCTTGATTCCAAGTTGTTCCAAGACTGGGTTTGTCCCCTACTTAACTGTGGATGTGCTTTACTTTGAAACTGAAAAAGGAAGTGCTTCCATGTTTTAGTAATGGGTCTGGACCTACGTCAGTAGCTTTTGCTGCTTGTTCTTTTGTTTCTAATTCCACAAGGCAAATCCCTTTGGATCTACAGTAGACTTATAATGTGGTCTTCTTACTCATATATAAACATCACCGCTCTTCCCAAATACTCTTTCAATCCAGCTATGATCAACATTTTTGGGAATTAACTGGTATGATAAATTAGAAGCAGTATTAAATATGTAAGCATTTCATAATTATCTCCTTACTCAAGACAATACATTTTAACTTGAATATTACAAAACTAAATGAAAATGAAGACTGAGGGAAGGATACAGGAAGGAAGGAAAGGGAGAAGGCAAATAACATTTATCAGGCAACCGAAGTGTGCCAGGTGCTTTATGATCCTCACTTTATTCCATCATCACAAAATCCATGTGAGGGGAAAATAATTATCGCCTTCTTTCATTTTAATGACATATTTTTAATGGATGAGAACACAAGATCTCCCAAAGCGATGGCATTCCCAAGTCCCAGGGTTTGTGGGTGGAGGAGCCGGGTTGGGACCAGCCTCTCCCGCTCCCGGGCTCAGGTTTCTCCCTCCACATCTTGCCGCCCAAATGCTCAGGGAGCTTTGGCTCCACTTCTACTGCCATTTGGAGTTTGATTAAAAACAAAATGCAGACCACATTATCACAAGTGCTTTCAATACACATTTATTGCAAAAGCACAGCACAGTAACTATATCGTCAACATAACCATATTTGCTAACTGAACAGGAGATCGCTATTCTAATGTGAATTCTTCAAAAAAGTGGAGGCTGCTATGGAAGCTCCCGCACTGCGAGTAATGACTAGAACCCCATTCTGAGCTAGGAGTTCTAAACCATTAAACATTTAATTACCACTTTGGCAAAGCAATGCACATTACCATTTCTACAATGTAACAGCACAGAGATTTTAAATGCATCTTTATTTTTCAGAATCTTCTGTATTCACAATGTGTAAAATGAAGCAGAGTTTTAAATAAAATGCTATGCCAAGACACAGTCTTAAAAAGACCCGATGGGAAGGAGGGAAAATTGCATATGAATAATATTTATTGGTGCTTACAGTGGACATTAATTATAGTTTTAAAAGAATAAAAATACTCAAGACTTCAACATGTCCTTACAAAAGTATACTTGGCCGTAAAATAAAAATCTAGAAAACCCCGAATATTAAAAAAGTAAAGTGCAAAACAATTTCTTGTATTAAAATGTAATACAACCTTTACATGGTAAGAATTATTTTAAAATGCACACAGCACTTCGTAAGTCATGATGAGCATTGGAGGGGAATTCACACACACACTCATGTGTTGACAGCTGCATAGACCCACCAGGTCGCAGAGCTGGGCAGGCAGATCTGCACACCTCTGCAGGATGGTCTCAGTGTGGGCAGATGCTAAGCCCCCTCCCTGCACCCATTCCTACGTGCACCATGTCTCCTGCCAGAAGAAAGTTTGCCTAGGCACACAAGTCACAGGAGGAGCGACACCTGCTGTCACAGAGCCTGTATATCACCTGGGTCTTAGGGGAGCTTTTTAAAAATCAGGTCCTGGAACTGGAAGGAATCTCCAGAGATTATGTGCCCCATCCTCAGTCCTCTGGGACAGTCCCGACCTGTTCTCTGATTTAGAGTCCCAGAGGCAGGTGTCTGGGCAGCCTGCTGAAGTGCTACTTCATGCTGGCAGTCAGGACTTCTCATATTCCACTGCAGCAGCTTCAGCCAAAACCACTCCCAGGATGGACCTGGATCCCAACAGGAAAGGACTTTTTTCTTCCCCAGACTTAAAGGGAGTCAGGGGCCTGGGACAGGGAGGAAGGAACAGGGCAGGCATGAACTGGAATGACACTCAAGTCCAAGAGGGCAGCCCCAGACTGAGGGAAGGGTCACCTCTCGGACCCCCAGGGGGTGGGGGAGGGGAGAAACTGTTTGGTATGCTAGGCCCCCCAGGACAGAGAGCAGTGGATCTGGGAGGACCGCAGGCTCCTGTACCAGCAGCTGCCTCTGCTGTTTTGGCAGCCATCCCTCATCTAGTTCCTTCCTCTTGCTGCCCTGGCCTCTGGTTGCCTCCTAATCTGTCTGTAATGCAGAGCCACGAAGAAAAGAAAAATGGGGAATTAGACCGAATACACAATAGCTTGAGAACAGAACAACAACAAAGTGTTTGGGCTTTCAGATAGTGATTTTGATCGGACAGGCTTTCTGGCCTGCTTCTAGGCGTGTGACTGAGAAGTCTGAGTGGAGAGAGACATGGTAAGTTTACTTGGATCTGAGTCTTTTGGAATACCCACGATTTCTTTGCATCTACGAATTGGTATGAAAAGTAATTCCTCGGGCAGAGTGCATGAAACGTAATAGGGAACTGAAGGCATGTCTTCAATTACAGACCATTCCTTTGAGGATGGAAAGGGGGTGGGGATTGTGAAAGTTACAGACTTTGGAATAAAATACAGTTCCTCGTGGGAGGTGGTGTGTGTCTAGGATCTCACTGCTTTCTCAGAGCAGAACAGGAACCTCCATTGTGCCAGACAGCGCATCTGTGAGGGCGGGGTTCCCAGATGGCCGGCTCCACCTTCTAGGTTCCCACATCCTCCGAAGTGGGAAGGAAGTGTGAGACGTGGAGACTTTTTCCCACCTCTTCCACTACAGTTCCTCTTCATTTGGGATCCTCGGCCCCAATTTGTTCTGCTTGTCTCCTCTCTGTCACTCTATTTCTTGACCACATCTCTCCTGTCTCCATTCTTTGAAAGCAAGAACTTTTTAAGAGCAAGGGGGATGGCTCAGGAACAGATGACAGGGAGGTTATGGAACCTCCATCCTTGGAGGTAGTGGCCAGACATGCTGCAGGCAGGATGTGTGTGGAGGCGGAAGGCTGGACCAGATGCCTCAGTGAGAACAAAAGTTTCAGGGTTCTGTTTTCCAGAACCTGTTTTCACCACACTCCTCGCCTCCAAATCTCCTTCTCCACTTTTGCTCAGCAGACGTATTAACAAATGTCTATGGGCCTGGCTAATCTCTCCCCAACTCTTCCACTGGCATCTCCTGGGTCTCCTTCCATGGCCCTGTCTCCTATCTGCCTAATCCCATGGCTGAATGAACACTAGCAGCTTTGAAATCTTTGGAAGCTTATGAGCTTTCCCTAAAATCTTTTCACTTCTTGTCAAGCTATCAAACCAGATTTCTCTCCCTTTCCCTTCAAAAGCTGTCCAGGGGCATTTTTTACTCTATGAAGGTTATGCATAATTATAAATCGATTAGGGACAAGCATGGGTTTTTAACAGCCTAAGAAAACAGGATTTAGAACCTATTTTTCAAAATAGAGTAAGATCCCATGGACAGCTGTAGAAATAAGCTACCAAGTTTCCAACAGCATTTTGATGGTGTAGCTAGCTTTGAAGCAAAGGTTTTATGAATGGACTCATCAGAATACAAATCTGAGAGCCAGGATGCTGTCTTATTTCTCTCTCTAGGGCCTAGCCTAATATTCAGCATGCAGCAGGAGCCCACACATACTGTTGAATTATGAGATCCAGCTTTCTCCATTCCAGTTCCTCGTCTTCTTTTTTAAAAAAATATGATCTGCCTCTCCCAGCATTTAATATTGGCTTTGATGAAATCCCTGCCTGACTTGATTTTTTAGAACGTTGTTATGTTCAATTTTATTATAAAGTTCTTAGAAGAAAAAAGATCACAGCCTGTTTTTAAAAGAAGTAATTTTGTAAGCAAAAATTAAAGTAAAAAATGAAATAAATGTCAGGATCTAGATAAAGAATTTACTGGTAAAGGAATGCTGATAAAAGAGTGAATAGGGAAGGGAATCAGTAGTTGGTTCATTAGAAGAAAATTTCCCCCAGGAGATGGAAGGACAATTATAGGCGACAGAATGTAACGTGGCGTTGCCTGGAACACTGGGGAGTCCCAAATATTAAGCTTGAGTAAAAAAGACAACAGATATGGAGAGGATTCTCTATTTTGAAAAAGAAGCTAAAATATACATTGATGTTTTTTCCTGACAATGACCAGGGTAATTGCATCTCTTTGGGACATGGAGCAAGGATTCTAGGGCACAAGCTGAAAGGACAGTGGGGTCACGAAGGAGAGGGACGGAGAGGGAGACATTTACATCACTTACTGCAGCAATTTTCTTAACAATAACTTGCTGATCAGGAAGAGCAGTGCAGTGTGGATTAGTGAGTTCAGAGAAGGACTAAGGAGAAAGAGCCAACCCCAACACACCCCTCCACTGGCCTGGATTCCACTGGGCAGGCCCTGTTCGGCCTGTGGCAGGTGAGGTGGGATCCGTCACCTCCCATGACTCCTTTCAGGCACTTTCTCTGAGTCACAGACCTACATATGGATATGTGTGTAGTCCAGGAAGTGATTTTGTTTGGCACATGTAGAGGTAATTTAGTAAAATGAAGGCAGGATTTTGCTAATACTTAATTTCCAAAAAATGACATATTTCTGGCAGGGAGGGAAGTAAATTTGGAACTGGGGACATCTGTAGTAAGTAACTCATCTACAGAACTAGAACCTGTCCTTTTAGCATTCTTTGGGTTTCTGCAAAGGCTGAGGGAGGCCAGGACTTCACTAGGGGTGCGTTGAGTGTGGCGTCGAGTGTGCCTCAGGCGGCCTCCCAGGGGAGAAACCCGAGGGCTTCCAGAACATCTGCAGCCCCCAAACAGGCCCCTTTCTCTCTCACTGGCTGATAGTCCAAGTCCCCGCATTAGAAATCTTTCCTTTTGGTGTTTAGTCTTTGTTAAAATTCAAATTTCTTTTAGAAAGGAGACTCACAAGACCTTATGAGTATGTATATCCTAGTGTGTATGCATGTCAGGCAGGGTCTCAGCTCCCGCTCCCCGCACCAGAACGCAGGACATGGGGAGGCCAAAAAGGAACGCCCATGGAGCCACAGACAGGGGAGTCATACCACTATATTCTCGAGGGCAGGTGGGTTGGAGACACAAAAGTAAACTCTGCCAGTACCCCAACAAGGGGTCTTCCTGCACCCCAGTCTCACTGGCGGCTGGGCGAGACACAGGAATTAGGACCCACACGATCCGCAACCTGCCATCCACGCTTGCTAACCCCACTTGCTAGCTGCAATCCACCGTCGGCTTTTCCGCCAAACAACCAACCCCCTTGTTAACTGCAATCTGCCCTTACTAGCTCAGCCACGGCAGTTATATCAGTGGCCAATGGCTAACCGGTTACAGCTGATGGCCAACTAGTCACAGCTGACGGCCATCTACTACCCGAGCCAGCACCTTTCCACGTGAGGCTGACAGCCTGGAAACTGCTCTCTGGGACTCTGTTCCCACAGTGACCAAGAGGTATAGAGAGAACTACAAAACTTTCCAGCAAAAAGGAACATGTACTTTGACCCTCCTATTTTAGATGTGAGGAAGCTGCAGTCCAGAGAGAACAGGTGACCTGCCCAAGGCCCCAAAGATACGCAGCGGCTGCACTTCCAGACCACTTTTCTCTAATTTCTGTGACAGGTTTTTGGCCGTAATTAGAGTCTCAATAAAGCCTTGTTTACTAACACCTGTGTATAGATCTGCTCTCACTCTGTAAAATATCTTCACAGCTCTACTGGCAGAATCTGGCAGAGAGGACATCATTGCAAACAACTTATAATTCTTCGTGCCATAACTCTAGAGATATAAGTTCGAGGATCAGCTTTACCATCAGCTCTGACAATTTGATTTCTGCAGGTGCAGACTCACGATGAATCACATCAAACCAAAGGTGGTTCCTGGTTTGGCCTGATTCTGGTGAGCAAATAAATGCAGTACTCTGACCTGGCTCCCAGAATGCTACCTCAACATCAGATGGCAGATTTTCTCTTTATTGCATTTGGTAAATTTAATAAACACCACATTTCACATATAAAGACCTTTGGGGAAGTAAATAGCACCTGTAGCTTATCTCGTACCACAGACAATGAAAAAGTAATTTCTTCTTGATGAATGTGAGTGCAATGGAATACGCCACCTGTTCACGTATCAGGATGCATGGTAGGAAGGCTATTGGAAACGTAAAGGTGCTATGAGGCTCTGTAGTTTTAGACTGCATGTACTTCCATCATTTTCTAATATTTAAATAAGAGGGGGTCTGAGTTTCTGAACTGGAAGAGACCTTAGGGAACATCTGTGTTCACTCCCTCCTTTCAGAGATGTGGATAAACGAGAAACAAAGTGACTTGCTCAAGGACAAACAGCTGAAGACACTTAGGCTGGGCCCTGGGGCTTCTAGGCCAGAGAGCTTTTTCTGTGCCCTCCCTCGTCTAGTTCTTGAAGAAACTGCTTGGCCAGCTCTCCTCTCTGACTCTGGCAAGTCAGAAAATCTGGGTTTCACACAACTTGCTTCAAGCATAGTCGAAAATAAGTAAGAAGACACAACCAGAAAGGGAAAGCTGGAGGGGAAGGAGGACAGGGAGAAGAGAGCATATGAAGCTAAGATCTTGTCCTTCTGCGTTCATCAGTTATACTAGTAGCTTGAAAGACAGGATAGCTAAGGAAGTAGACCAGGAAAATAGTAAGGATTACAAGAATCTTCACTAGCTATTATTTTTTAAAAATGGAATCATGCAAGCTTATTCTCTTGACTTTCTGCTTTCTGCAGTATTGCGTGTCTCTGTTGAGATGGTGATCCAAGGAAGCCCTACCAAGAAAATCTATTTAGATTTGGGGGGTGGATCATTTATTTTCTTCTTTGGCATACAAAGACCTTTGTTGGTGACATAAAAACAGAAGCTGTATTTCCAAAATGCAAAACAGAATATTGCATATTGGAATTCACCTTTAAGCCTTAGAATATGATAGACCCTAATGGTACATAACTGTGTCTGTGAAATGCCTCTATGAACCACTGCTCCACTCGAGACAGGCTCATTGGAGAGAGAAATAAAAATCTCAGAAACTCTTGCTTCTGCCCCCAAAGTTAATGCCAACATGGTTGAAGAAACAGTTCCCTAGATGACTTGATTTTAAATCCTCTCTAAGTTTTCATACACGTGTATGTAAATGCATAAACATTTTTCTGAAAGGATTCATAGAAATTACCTCTGGAAAGGAGAATGGATTAGCCAGCACATGTTTGTATGAAGGTAGACTACGCTTTATACTTCGATATTGGGTATTTTATAATGGGCTCTCATTCATGTATTTATTTTCAAAAATGTAAAAGAAAGAAAATTTACTTAAAGTATTAATAATTAATCTCTGGCTAACACATTATTTATAGAAAGAAAGCTGGTCTAGGAGTTGGGTGGCCTGCTAAACACTAGCCACGTTTTCTGTTGACTTATTTGTAAAATGAGGTGGTTGGATTAGATCATCTCTTCAATTCTATGATCTTTCTGGGTAAATGGGGAAAAAAAACAATCTGAATTAGAGGAAGTCTAAATTAAATTGTAGTTTCTTAAAGAAATACCATTTTCTAACATTAAGGAAAATTGTGAGTTGTCTCACAAAGTGTCTCCAAGTCAATCGGGCCATTTTCATCAAGACTTGCAGAAGCCTCCCTTTTAAACTAGAAGAGCCAGGAAGGAACCCTGAGAGCGCTGTGTGGTGAGGCTGATCTCTTGGCAATCCTTCTGGAGCCCCACGCCTCGCAATGTACCAAGTACAGCATATTTAAAGGTAAAATGGTTTAATATATTTTTTTTTTATCATTTTACCAAAGTTACTGAAATGAATTTCGTGCTTTGCTTCATTTTTTAGCTGTTTTTTAAAAAATTAATTTTCCCTTGTTGCATGAACAGAGGACCCGGGGTGGGGATAAGTTTTTGCTCTCTTTTTCAGTACAGGCTGAAAGCTATTGTTTGAGGGCTACCAGGTTCCAAGGCACAACAGAAAGACAACATAAGGGAATTCAATCAGTCCATATTCTAAAATGCAACAAATAACTATAGAAACCTGTTAGAGATCTTTGTAATTCCCATTTCAGGGAAATATTCTACCTTCTAAGTCTTGGAGGTGAGAAGAACAATCAAATCTTTCTGGAGTACCTGGTTTTACTCATGTCCTGACCATCCTGTTAAGTGTCCTGGTCAGGAGAGGGAGGCCTAGGCGTACGGCCTTCCTTCTAGTCAGGAAGGAGACTGGGTTTTCAGCCGAGGAGCTTAGGGAGCAGCTGAGTGGGTAGAGAGGTCTGTGCCAAAAAGTCAGTCCAAGGAAGTGGAGATCTAGGAGAGTCTCAGTGATGGAGCTGAGGTCAGATTCCTGCAAGGTTTCAGAAAGCTGAGGTACCAGGCAATGAGGACTAGTGAGAGTTTCAGAAAACTGTTAAGTCAAACAAGAGGCTGATGCTGTTTCAGCCCTGACCAAGAATAAACTTAAATTGTGTATAAAAAGAAGCAAGGTTCAGCGGAGACATTGCCTGTACTCTCTGCCTGCAGCCTCTGTCATTCCCATCCCCTAACCAGAGAGGTCACTTTCAAGGGCCTTGGGTATTAGTTCATTTCTAACTTTGAGGTTCCAACTGAGCCGGGAGAACACCTGAAAGGAAATGAGTGCTCAGGACTGACAAGATGGTGTCTGCTTACGAAGCAGACAACTCACTTCTATTGAGCACAAAGGACCCACTGGATGCTGTTAAAGACATCTCCCTGTCTGTCATGTCTTATTCTTCTAGGATGGCCCAACACTTTTCCCCTGAAACATTGCTTATGTTTCCTAACAGACTAGCAAACTGTTTGATAGTATGGAAATAAATTCTATCTGTCCCTTTCTATATAATTCCAAATTAGAGTGAAATTCTATTTTTCCTAATTTATAAAATAGGTCTGATCAAATTTTCTCATAGTTTTCTAGCTATTTTTTTTTTTTTTTTAATATGGCACTTTCTTCATAGCACAGCTTTTACATTTGCTTGATAATATGGTATAATCATAGTGGTTCCTATATGTTAGGGACAAATGTGGAATTAATGTGATTTTTTAACATTAATTTAAAGCAAATTTACGCTATGCATTTGTATTCTATCTTGAGTTTAAAATGAAGCTTTGTACTTATACAAACAGCAAGATGAATTTCTAGATTTTAGTGAAAATAATAGTAAAAAACTAATTAAAAGATAAATAGATGGGAATTTAATCTCTTCAATTTGAAATCTCTTAGCTTGAATCCCTCATTAGAAGGGCTTCATAAAAAACAAGTTGTAAACATTCTCAATAATTAAACATGAATATGTGATCTATGATAAAATTTGGCCCTTAGGCCATATATGCTTAAATATACAAAATTATACTTGTATTTAATTCCTCCCCCCTTTTTTATTAGCTCCATCCTCCAGTGAAATGCATCTGTGTGTATAATTATCTTGTTCCTTCCATCTACCATGGATCATATTAAAAATGCTTCTTCCCATAGACTGTGAAGTATTCACTGATAAGCTACAGGGAATTTAGGCTGTAACAGGTCCTTACCACTTAATAACGCTGTTGAGTTGGTTTATGAGGATTGAATTATTCATAGAATATTTTTCTATCATGTCACTTCAAACTAAGACTTAGGGATATTAGAGCACCAACAGGATAGTGATGAAGAAAATAGAATGGTTTTCCTTAAAAACCAAACAATCACCTCAGTTTAATCCCTGTAATTTCACATGAAATAATGGCAGTTTACTCTTAAGCTCCATTGTTTTTGAACATGGAAGAGTCTTCACCAACATCCCAAAATGTCTAAATTCTGTGAGGTAGGAAAAAAATACTGCTTTGAGAGTCAGAAGATGTGGGTTTTAGTTAGAGCTCGACTTTTGTCACTAACTAGGCTTGTGACCTTCAGCAAGGTCCTTTACCTCTCTGGGACTGTTTGTATTAAATTCTAAAATGAGGGCTTAGATTAGTGGAGGGTTAAGATTTCTTTCAGTTATAAAATTTCATTAGAATTCTATAATGTTTGTTTAGAAGGTGCAGAAAGTGCAGGCGGTTTATATTGATGCATGCTAGAAGTAAAAAAGACTAATTTGATTGTATGATTTGAATCAGGTAAACTAATAGTGCGTAATCCTCCCCCACCCCATAACTTTTAGTTGTTTTCCTATCAGGTTTGGTATATGAAATTTTGATCACTTAAAACAGCTGTAATTTGTGATTAGGACAATTATCTGCTGGAGGGGTAAGTGGATATAAACAAGAGAGGGACTCATGGTATATATGCTAAAAACAATGGTTAGTGTCTGGCACATGCAATAATTTTTAATCACTACCCACTGGGATGTTTTTGAATTAATTAGTCATTTAGGTAACATTTTAGAAGTGTTATTCTTTACTTTGTGTTAAAACTAGAATTAACCAGTTATAATGTTCTATAGCAATACTGTTATTATAGCAGAATTTTATATAGCAATGTCCTCAAACACAACAGTTTTGACTAAAACCAAATACTTCATAATTCTTCCCACCGCTATCTTTTTTCTAAATAGGAAGGGCTGGTGGTTATTTTAGCATCTGGGTCATGCACTACTGATATCCTTTCAATCATCTTCAAGAATTGTTTTCCTTTTGTTTCATTTTTATTTAAGAAGAATGACAGTTAGTTGGATCTAAGCCTAGCTTTCGTAAGTTTTCTTTGTTCTTCTTCTATTTTTCCCCCCAGCAACTTCCTTAGTTCCTTTGGTTCTTGTTGCTAAGTCTGCAGACTGGTTATAAAAGGGAAATGATTTTAAGGCGACTGAAGACAGATGTTAAATTTGAGAGTTTTCTTACTTTTCAAATTGTACCATTTAGGATCTTAGAAGGTTTAGCAGTAATAGAATCCTCCTTTAGGACTGAGGTGAGTTAAGGAATAGCCTTGAACTTATTAAGGGGGAAAAGTGGGGTATTTGGGACTATGTATGAGTGTGTGTGATGATTTATGCACACACACAGACATGCGTAGAATTAAGTACTGACCAATTTTCCTTAACCATACTTCCTCACCTTGGCTAATAGAAGGAGCTGGTTTACACACTGTCCAGAAAAAGACAAAATATATATTTAGCTGACAATGAAGACACAATTTCAAGTGAGGAAAAAGGAGAGGGGGGTTGCAGGAAGCTGAGAATAATGGAAGCAAAGTATTATTCTTGACTTTTTTTGGAAAATGTTTGGTGTTTCTGTGTGAGGGGAATTATGTATATGTGGATAATGGTAATATTATAATCCCACCAGAACATATTGCATGTTGTAGTGAAATACACGTCTGAGAGCTGTCCAATGAGTTACTCTCATTTTTTTTTACGAAGATATCATCCACAGAAAGAAAACTTATACTGGCAAAATGCTGCCCTCTCAAATATATTGACTCCATACAGAATTGAATATTTTATAACCTGAACTGAAATACAAGAATGTAATTAGAAATCATTCAATAGATCTGAAAGTTTCAGTGTTATAAATTGTTACTTTCAAACAAGGGTCATTTAATAAAATGTAACCCCAGGAAATAATAACTAGTGCTGGACTTACATCCCATGTATATATATGGGCTGAAGACACAGAATATTCTATGTGATTTTTCACTTCATTTTTAACAAAGTGCTACATCAGAACAGAATTACACTTTTTCATACAATATTTAATGTGACTACATTAAACATTTAGTCACCTTTAATGTAATTATTTAAGAGCCAAGTAGATGAAATTGTATTTCACAGAAAAAGGATACTTTAAGGTTGAGTCACAAAGTATGTGCTCTGAAGTCACTGGAAAGCACTTGATCACCATAATAAAGATGGCCAAAGGTTTCTGACTTAATTAAAAATAAGGAGTCATATAAGAAATGGCTTTATTAGAAAAAAATGTAGTGTACACGTGGCTAATTTCTATCATAGAGATACCTCTTGGCTATTTTATAATTAAAATCGGATACAAGGTTGAAGCTTCTTTAGAAGTTCGTGGCATTTCTTCCTATTCTGATATGTGACTTAGGGAAGGAGTTATCTTCATGTGATAGAAACCCTTTATTTCTTTTCATAATTACAATTAATCAATCAGTAGTTTAGCACTGGCACAAAACACAGAAGGTATTATGTAGGTAGTGCTTTGCGTAATAGACATCACACTTCCAACCCCAGAATCAGGCACAGGTACGCCATTGAGAGTTTAAATCCCCTAGGACCACTCAAATCCCACATTATTATCATTATTACCTAATAGTAATTAAGTAATGTGATCACCTGTAACCTAACAAAACCTCTGAATGCAGTTTCTCTCTTCGCCTTTTTCCTGTTCGATGGGTAATTCCGAGCAGATGTGCAGTATGCAGTACTGATTTCCAGTCTCTTTTTAAACTCCTTCAAGCCTGTGCTATTAAACTGAGACAACCACATCGAGATAGAGTCTGTCATAGGATTCCCTGAAGCACAGAATGAGGAGGAGACTGAGCAAACACGACCCGGGAAGGCACCAGTTGAACCATGACAATTCTGTAAGACAGAAACACGCAGTTGTAAGCATCCATGTGTCACTAGCAGAACACCACCTGTGTGCTGGGAGCACGTTGCTGTGCCTTCAGAAGCACTTCTAATAAATGTGCCCCCGAAGGCCTGAAATCCGGCTGTCAATAAACAGTGACAATCTGGAGTCTAAGTGATGCATGTAATATATTATGGGCTTTCATGTGGAATATTTTTAATCAATATTGTTAATGACTTTTTATCAATTTAATCCACCTTGACTTTGGTGGCAAAAAAAATCTAATACTTCAAAGGAAAAAAATCAATCACCGTTAAATGTTATAATAGTTTGTTAATTAGTTTTTTAGTGCCCTCTATCACCATCATTCTTGTCCTTGTTTAGAAATATCTGAAGGATTAGAAAGACAAATAAGAAAATCACCTGAGTTTTGAGATAACATATTTATATATATTTTTGGATAGAAACATCTATTTCTCAGCAAAAACATCAAGTAGTAATCATTGTACAAAAAAAATGAGGAAATATATAAAAAATGAAGGAAAACATAAAAAAATTAATCCTAATTCTAACTGTGCATATGTTGGTGTGTTTCTTTCTAGCTTTTTCTCTCCACTTCTTCTGCAATAGTTATGTCTGATGCCAATCGCCAGAAAACCTACAAGAATCATCTAAACAGGCAATTCTGTTGTGATGATTTAAGGGAACTGAGAACATGCTACTTCAGAAATGCTTGTCATGAATTCAAGACTCTCCCACAGGCTGGTCCTGGGCCTCCGGCTACAAATACACCTGGCGACTGCGGCTGCCTCCAGCTGCTTCCTCCAGCTCACGGCCCTGGAGCTGTGCATGAGTTCAGCTTCATTCTACCCCGACCCCCTTTGCCAGTCAATCCTAAGGCTTTGGGTGCAGAAGTGAGCAGCTTCTTTGCATAAAGAGGTTGATGGTGCTGGCGAAGGAATAACTTCTCTAGCTTAATATCCATTTAGCAGTCAATTAAAAAAATAAACAAATGAGGAAAACAAGTTCCCTGGTACATTTTTTTCTTTGGGGCACTCCCATAGGTTTGTATTTTCTCTTTGTATTTCTACAGAATGCTAACATTGCCCTAATCTTCAAAACTCATCCTCAAGATTTCCACACTGCTGCTTTAGTTTAATCCATAATTCATATGGCTAAAAGAACAATTTATGCTCAGGAATGGAAATCGGAAAACCAATCAGTAAAAAAAGAGGTGCTGAAATACCTTTTTTTCTGTAATATGCTCACAAAAGCTGCCTCCCTACCTCTCAATTTCTACATTTTAAGAGTCAGACAAGCTATTTGTATAGCATATTAACAAAGACATATATTTCAATGGTATTTTCATGCCTAATTGTTTTCTGAGCTTTACTTTACTTGGGCTAAATATAACCTAAACCTTCAGGAAGGCTGTGACCTCTGGGATCTTATCTTTATTCTGATAATCCCTGAAATACACACTAGGTGTTTTCTGCTTTTATATTAACCATAGACTCTCTGGATGTCTGATGATAATTTTAACAGGTAAAATGAAGCAGTGGAAAGAAAAAAGTAAGATAAAAAGCAGCAAAACAGTGACAACAGCATACCGTTTGCAGTGAGCATTTTGACTGTAAGGTCAAATTTTAAGCAGAAGCTTAAAGAAAGTATCGTACTTGACAAAATGGTATTCAATGACGTTTTCTAGATCTTAGAGACTGTATTTCATGGTTCATGGGGAGCTAGAATAACACACGTGTAGCAACAATCAACTTGTCCTTGTTCTTCTTAAAGCCAGTCAAATTTTTGTCAAAGCAAAACTGAATCCGCTATTGCCAAAGCAGACCTTTGATTTTATCAGAGTTCTAAAATGGTTCCTTCTATCTCGGTACAGATGAAATCTTTAAAAATGCCTCTGGTGTCGTGGTTTGTTGGTTCATATGCCTCTCTGAAAAGTCAAATCCACCTTTCCCCTCTACATTTTCCCCAGTGAAAACCATTCACAAAAACCAGAGCTTAGGTGCTCTAATAGGAAACGGCTTGTTTAACAGTTTCACTTGACTTAGCAGTAGCAAAGCCCACTCCCGTGCGTTCTGAGCCTGGTGTCATACGATGGAATCAAACCAAGAGTCCTGATCCACTGAAATTTTCTTATTACCCTTTAAATATTTTAAAGTGAGCACAGTTTTCAAACATTCCTTCTCTTTGTTCTTAACTAGAGAAAATATAAATCCATACACCGAGGCTCTGTAATTGGCCTCTATATTCCTGCTGGTTCTCTATCATGTATTATCTGCACTGTAGCCTGAGTACTTTCTTTGCCAATTTATATTTTACTCCGTGAAGTGGGCTCTGCACCAAATGCTGATGCTCTGTTGGGAACGAACTAATTAGGATTTTGTTTATCTTCTCACCTTTTTCTTATAGAAGCACTATTACACTTTTCACCTCCTCTTTCTCTTTAATGATGCCTTGCTTTTGGTTTCTACCACCTTCAAGTACTTGTCTGGTCCCAGATACCACCCCTCCAGAACCAACCTACTTTCTTTGGTAATTTAATGAGAATGATGATGATTTAACAAAATTGTTTCCATTCTCACTCAGGAGGAGCCAGCTGACACCATGATTTCACGGGGTAATTCCCTGCTCCCTTCACTTCACATGAATTACCCAACAGAGCTGACCATTACACTGCATAATTTCACTCTGTACATACAAAACGACTTCTCAGCAACCCATACCTGTTGTACCTGTTCTGGCACTAGTCAATTAGTCAATGAGCTCCCCACCTCAGCCAGGCAGGTCCCTGAATCTTTTCAGCCACAATGTAGCCTCAAATTCATGGGCAGTTACTTCAAAATAAAAGGACTGAAGTTAAACAAAAAACCTTTAATGATTTTAGCCAAAACCTGCTGCAAGGCTCCTAGAACAACCCTCACCACCCAGATAATACAAACTTCAGAATAAGTGACCAACTTATTAAAATAGAACATTAGCATACATTTCAGAGCATATAAAAAATATAACAGCATCCCCAAATTGGTTTTGTATGTAAAGTTATTAGAGCAAAACATCACTGTAACGTCTGAAATAACTCACTGAGATTCTCAAAGCAAACATTATAGAAAGCAACTCAGTTTCACAACTGTGTTTATACCAGAGAGCAAGTAACAATTTCTTTTGAAAGTGACGATGAAAAACCCAAGTCAGAAAAACTCTTAAGAAACTTCTGACACTGTCCCAGGTACCTAAAGCAGAATTAAAACAGGACTTGGGACCCAAGGCTGCAAATGAGCCAGTGGAATTGGTACCGAAGCCTGTGTGACAGTCACTATCACTGGTGGCGATGCCTGTAATCTGCAAGCAAATCACCAGTGGAGCCGTCCTTGCTAGGCAAGCTAATCTATGTGGTTATGTTGGGGTTAGTCTGTACAGCCCTGAAAAACTGTCTCTGATATAATCTACTATGAAGTAGCTGGCCGTAACCACCAGATAGCACATTGTGGGGAAATAAAAACTCTAGACAGGAAGTTTAGTACTTTTTGAGAACCGACCTAAAAAAACCCCACAGATCTTTGTGATGATTAAAAATCAGGCCTTCCAATCATGTAACGAATAGTTGAATTTTGACATGTAACTTAACTTCCGGGTGAGGTTTGCAAGTTTTAAAATGACAAAATTATTACATTTGAACATTGGTTCTAATGGAAGGGAATTTATCATGAAAAATGTTCAGGGTACTAGGCTGTGGAACTAAAAGTTATTTTTAGGAAATAATTTTACAGAATTTTCAGATCTGCAATTTATGTGTGTCATCAGACTTCAGTTATAAGGCATGGGGACTTCTGCTATAGGACTTTGGGACAACAGCAATTAATCATATGTGAAAGAAACTCAACACAGTTTTCATAGCTCTAGTAACCTTAGCCTTGGAGAGAGGTAGGATATATTTGTGTATATTCATTAGACACTGTCATGCAGGAACTCAGCTCCCGCTCCCCGCACAAGAAAGCAGGATATGGTGAGGCCAAAAAGGAATACCCATGGAGCCATGGATACGGGAGTCATGACACTATATTCTCGATGGCGGCTGGTTGAGACACAAGAAGCAAACATCTGCCAATTCCCCAACAAGGGGTCTTCCTGCACCCCAGTCTCACTGGCGGCTGAGCGAGACGCAGGAAGCAGGATCAACACGATCTGCAATCCACAATCCGCTTGCTAACCGCATTTGCTAGCTGCAATCCACGCCTGCTAGCGTAGCCACAGCAGTTATATTAGTGGTTAATGGCTAACTGGTTACAGCTGATGGCCAACTAGTTACAGCTGATGGCCATCTGATCACAGCTGATGGGCCTCTACTACCGGAGCCAGCACCTTTCCACGTGAGGTCGAGAGCCTGGAAACTGTTCTCTTGGCTCTGTCCCTACAGACACACTCACAAATAAACATATAAAAACATTTCTTTAAAACAGAAGCCTGATGTTAGGAATTTAAATTCCTAACATCAACCAGTTAATTATCTAGAAGGAAACAAAACAAGCAATTGGTGAGTGCCAGTTATGCCCTGGTCGAGGCTCTTTCACATATATCATCTCATTAACTCTCTGAAATGTCAAAATGTGCTGAGATTTTTTCCCCCTGAAAATCACCTCGTTGGATTAAAATTAATTACTATGTAAAGTTTCATTTTTCACAATAATCATGGAGTTTAGGCAGAAACCTTTAACATCTACCTCGATATGTGTAAGAACATGTAATCAGAAACCAACCAAAAAAAGGAAACCTTCCTCCCTGCATAAATTCTTGATTATATCAGTGAGACAGGAAGGAGGAGAAATGGTGCTAAGTGTTTTTTCTGCTGCCCATGCCAAAGAAACAAAAATATTTGCTTGTGTCTGGTGTCGTGCGGGGCAGCCTGTGGGGCCTCAAGTCCCGCTCCCCACATAAGAACGCAGAATATGGTGAGGCCAAAAAGGAACACCCACAGAGCCACAGGTAGGGGAGTCATACCACTATAGTCTCACTGGAGGCTGGATCCATAAGGCTGATACAAAATTGTCAGGTGATTCTGTTTAGAAAACTCATTGGAAGCAAAGACCTTAGTCCGACACTTGGTGATGGCCTTTCCCCTAATGGAAACACGTTTCCAGGAGGACATTAAGCAGTGGTATGACTTCATCAGTATCACTGTCCTTCAGATGATAAACCAAACTCACATCAAGTTTAGCACAGTTAAGACCTACTCTACCTGTATTACTTATTGACAGAAATAATCGAGTTTGTTGTTAATTATACAATAAATAATATCATTTGGGTGTGTTTTGCTGTTAGGTGACAGTGCTATGTCAAAACTTGTCCAAAACCAAGGACAGATTGTGTTTTATCAGTTTGGAAAGTTTTAAAAATTTATTTTCCAGCCAAGGAGGTTACTGTGGTTATTGTTTCAGTTATAAGCCTGTCCGAAAGTTTCCTATAAACAATTAGGCTTCTTGGAGCATCACATTTTAGAGGATTTCTTACATCTGAATCTTATAAATTAGATTCTTCCATGTACAAATTATGCAAATTTAAGGTATCTGATGAGTAGTTAAGAGACCAGTAACAAGGGGAAAAAAAGGTAGTAATTAGATTTTTTTAAGATGAAGGAATAAAGTGGGATATAAATCTAGTAGAAATTAATAAAAGCTTTATATTCAAGAATCACAAGTATAGAGGTGACCGGATGGCTCAGTTGGTTAGAGCACGAGCTCTCAGCAACAAGGTTGCTGGTTCAATTCCCCCATGGGATGGTGGGCTGCACTCCCTGCAACTAAGATTGAAAATGGTGACTGGACTTGGAACTGAGCTGTGCCCTCCACAGCTAGATTGAAGGACGACGACTTGGAGCTGATGGGCCCTGGAGAAACACATTGTTCCTCAATATTCCCCAATAAAAATTTTTTTAAAATCACAAGTATAAATGCTTATTGTAACATGCAAAAAAAAAATCCTAGATAATTGTGCACAAATTTTCTGAAATGGTAAGACAGAATCTGGATCACAGAAGAGAGAATATCAGAGAAAATCAAACTGTGCAAAATGGACCTCAACACCAGTGGGGCCTTCCTTCAACATGCCCAGCAATCTCTCCCTGCAGCGTCTGTCATGCAGGGACTCATGGTGGGGGGGTCTCAGCTCCCACTCCCCACATAAGAACACAGGATGTGGTGAGGCCAAAAAGGAACCCCCATGGAGCCATAAATAGGGGGGTCACACCACTATATTCTCGCTGGTGGCTGGGTTGGAGACATAGGAAACAGGATCCACATGATCTGCAACTTGCCGCCCGCTTCTCTGCCAACCAACCTCACTTGCTCGCTGCAATCTGCCCTGCTAACTGCAATCCGCGCTTGCTAGCTCAGCCACCATATTCTTGCTAGCCCCCCATTTTCTGCTAACGCAGCCACAGCAGTTATATTAGTGGCCAATGGCTCACTGGTTACAGCTGACGGCCAACTAGCCACAGCTGATGGCCATCCAATCACAGTTGATGGCCATTTACTACCTGAGTCAGCACCTTTCCACGTGAGGCCGAGAGCCTGGAAACTGCACTCCTGGCTCTGTCCCCACAGCGTCCCCTCCCATTCCCCTCAAAAGTTATTTCAAAATTTCATTCTCTCCTTAAGCCCTTTCTCCACTTTCTTCCCACCAATTCTTAATAGATAAACTGGCTTCTAAGCAGAAAGGTGGTGCCATCAAGAAGGAACTCCTTCAACAATCTGCCCAGCAAAGGTATCTGCCTCCGTGCCCATTGACGCTGCCTTCTCCCCTTTCTTCTTTCGTCCAAAGTGCATTCCTCCACATGGGTTCAGGACCCATCGCTTCCTCTTTCATAAGGAGCTCCCTCTTCTACAAAGGTGCACTCTTGGGTTCTAACTTCAACCTTCTTTTTAAGTCTACACCAGCACTGACCACATGTAGCTATTTAAAATTAATTAAAATGAAATCAAATAAAAAATCCAGTTCCTCAGCTGCACTAGGAACTAGTGGCTTGTAGCCACTGTGTCGGGCAGTGCAGTGCAGATAAGAGCATTTCCATTATCGTAAGTTCCACTGGGCAGTGCTGTTCTGTGTATTCTATCCACCCCTGGGGAACCTCTCCTTCATTCCTAAGGCTTTAAACTATACTCCCCTGACATTAATTTACGTTAAGACTGTAGATTCCAAGTATTTTTTTAAAAGCAATACACCAGTGGTTCTTAATGACAATCTGCATATTAGAACCACCTGGGGGGCTTTAAAATTATAAATGCTGGACCCCTATCCAGGTTAATTAAATCAGAAATTCTAGGGGGTGAGGGTGCATTAGATCAGGCTAAGATGCATTTCAAAAAAAACAACTGAAAGTATTTTAATGTCATGTGAAAGCTCAAATAAAGTAATCTGCCTTAGTGGGGATTCTCCATATAAATTCCCTATGCAGCATTGCCACAGACTCCTCTTATAACACATGGAGACAGGAATCAAAAAGTCAAATTTCTTACCTGTATGATAAAATGTGAGAAAAAATAAAAGTACTCCCATGAATATATTACTTAAAAAAGTGACAACTCCACAAGTAATTCCTTCTGGAACTGGGTAGACAGTTTCCACAAAAAGCTCAAAAAATATAGGTATACTGCTATTCAAGAACACTCCCAGGAGAATACAGGAGGCATACAGTGTCACTAAAATAAAAACACAAACAGTTTAGTTTCCAGTAGCAGCAGTGAGTATTATCAGATAGATCTTCTGGGTCTTCTCTTCTATAAGTTACCGACATGCAATTTCACCTCTTTTCAATGGCAGTTGATAAAATTTGATAAAGCATCATATATCCGTCAGTTCTTTGCTCAGGTTTTTGTGGAGTACTTAGGAAAAGGTTTTGTTCCTGGATGATTACCAGCTTATTTGCTTTATCTTTGTGGTGGATTATTCCAAAGCATAGAAACAATTTTACCATAATAATAGAATTAAAAGGATTATTCCCCTTTAGTCACACTCCTGAAAAACTGAGGGATCGATAAAATATAGCAACTTAATCCAAAATCTAGACAAATTCTATAATTTTAAAGAGAATTTAAAATCTAAGAATAAATGTAAGAAACATTGTTACTGAAAATTATGTATTTAAAGAGACTGATTAAAGTAGCCCTCAAATACAAAATAAAAATTATTCAGCATATAATTCCTGGAGAAACACTTAAAATAGAATTATTCATAGAATATATCAAATTATCAGAATCAATATTTTTTCTTTATTTTCTATATTGCATTAGTGTTCACCACCCAGAGTCAGTTCTCCTTCCATCACCATATATTTGACCCCCTTTACCCTCTTCTACCAGTCTTCAAGTTTTGAATGAGTTTTGTGTCAACAGTTCTTTAAAAATTTCTAACGTTTTTGAAACACAGAAAAAAATTCACCCAGAAATATATAATTAATAGTGGTTAGGATCTTAGATTAGCCAATAAAAAGCCTATTAATCCTATTCTGTAGTGAAATTTTTGAATAAGGACATTCTTCTTAGAAGAATGTTTAGAGAAATGCACCGTACTCCAAATAATTATACTATTGCTATTGTCTGCATACAAACCTTCATTAATTTTAATTTGAAGGTGAAAACAGAACCAGTAAGGAAAAAAATGATATCGTATTTAAAAATCTAAAACACATCCCCTATAGGCTAAAAGTATATCATGCCCAGTGATGATAATGAGTAGAATTTATTCTAAGCTTAAGGTTACCAGGAAGATATTTTAAATAAAAATATTTATTAAGGAAAAGAAATTTCTGTACAAGAACTGCAGAAAATGAGGGAGTTACCCTAAATCTGTTATGTATTATTCATAGAACATATCAAATTATCAGAATTTATAACTGATTACAATAATTAACAGTCCATGACACTGTGGAAGGGGTGAAAACAATAATATCCACTGTTTTCTAATAGAATTTCTCTAATTAACCCCAACTCCTGCTTCCTCTTCCAATTATACTGGCCTTCCAGGATTATAAACTATTTAGTACATTCTGATAACAAAAACAGCTGGTGATTACTTTGACTTTCTCTGAATAGAAGACACATAAGGAAATAGAGAACAAAAGGATGACAGTGAAAAAGAACATACTGCTGGCTAAAGCAGGGACCGAATCATCCACAGAATTAAATGGGAAGCATCTGATAGTTATAATACATACCATTTAAAACATGAAGTAATTTTCAAGAGACTCTTAAAAACAGAACAAAACCTAACACCTCATGCTCACTGTATATTTGCTAGACATAGATCACGTAAATCAATCAACATGTTTTACTTAACACATGGCACATTAATGGTCCATTAGGAAATCTAGGGAGGGACTATCACTGGTAGCTTTTATAGAATATTATATCTACAAAACACTTTATAATAATTTATTGGTCAGTTAGTGGAAATCAGAGTAGAAATGGCTACTGACCCAAACACAGATGAGCCCAGAAGTTTAAAGTAAGACAACACTGAAATAAAATGACAGGAAAAAGCACTCTCTTAAGAACCAGAAGGTGCTACTTCTAAGTAATTATTCACAAACCAGTGATGGAATTACTATTTTTTAGAAACTATGAAAATAATCCTTTCGACACTTATATTTCTGAAGGAAATATACTCACATATAATTTGTAATCAAGCAAATTAAAATGTTATACCTGAAAAAGAATCATAATCTGTACATAACAGTCATTGCAAGTTGTAAAATAAAAAATGATGATGTAATGATGAGGACATACAGAAACGGGACTATTGGTGTGGAGTCTTGAAAAGAGAGATTTGATTGTATCGATTTTTATCAAGCATCACACACACACACACACACACACGGGATGTCTCAGAGTAGTAGAGCTTGGTGAAGCAGGGGCCTTGTCTGAAAATCCCCTCACGGCCATGAAGCAACTCTCGTGGCTTCATTTCATGCTCATTACAAATCTTCTGATTTTGGTTTCCTAAGTATCTAAATTCTAGGAATGGAAGAGGAAATCTTTGTCACTGGAAAAGATAAATTTTCTATTGTGATTAAACATTGGTGATGGAACTGTAAATAGTTCATATTCTGGTGGGTAATCTGAAAATGCATATTAGAGTAAACAATATACTTATTGTTTGATCAGAAATTACAGTTCTAGGAATTTATTCTATAGCTATGCAGGTACAAGTATATAAAGAACACACACTGAAATAGTTTGTAGTATGAAAAGATTAAAAACAAGCTAAATATCTACCAATAGGGGGTTGGTTGTTTAAAAATGTATCAATCATCCAAACAAAGGTATATTATTCAGCCATTAAAAATGAAGTAACTATGTATGTACTGATACTAATGACATCTAAGATATATAAGTAAAAAAGATACAGAAAAGTGTTACATTTTTTAAAAGGATACACATACACACACATTTGTAAATGTATACAAAACTCTCTGGGCAAATACCCAAGAAACTGACATTCAGGGTTGCCTCTAGAGAGGGAAATTGGGGGCCACAGGAGGTAGACATTTTTCATTGCATACCCTTCATCTACTATTTGAATTTGACTTTTTTTTTTTTTACTATTTGTATATCTTACCTATTTAACAAAATAAAAAAGAGAAATTTCATTGGTAATGAAATAATGAATTGGCTAACTGATTTCACTGCACTCCATGCAAGTTTGTCAGCTCACTGACTCAGAAATGGTTATCACCAGGTGAGCTGACCCACAGCCCCGATGTTGACACCTGCGAGCCACATAAGCAGGTCTCAGTGCAGGGTCCTTGACACAAACATTCCCACTTCATCTATTAGAACTCCTGTTATACATTGGATAAGTGGGCTGTGATGAAGGACATAACCGCAGAGCCCGGCAATAAAAAAGAGTATTTTCATTCAATTCTCTTACTCTTGATGTTTACTTCTTGTATTACTATAAAAATGATGACCAAGAGGTTCTTTTACCCTGGAGAGAGATGCTGAAATCACTTCTTATTGCAGAAACTAAAGAATCAAAATAATTTACACAGGAAAGGGTTAAATTAAGATTTTCATAATCAGAATGGAGGAAAGGTAGCTGTGTCAGGACTGATTTAATATATTCCTCCCCAGTGTTCTGGGACATGCATAAAGTAGAAGCCGATTATTAAGAGTCTGAATTTGACTTCCATTTGAGTTTTCAGTTTAGAGTCTGATACAGTATCTTTATACACATTTGGCAGATCCAGTGGGTGAATGTCATCTATTAAAAGTCAGGCAGACAAGATAATTTCCTGCTAGTCAGAGAGGGTTCAAACTACATGATCATTAAATATTTCCATGACTTTCTATAGTACTGATACTAAAATTATAACAAATTGCCTCTCAATGAAAAGTCAAGGTATTAATAATTTAGCAGAACAAACACAATGCTGATGTAGTTTTTTCAAAAGAGCTAATAAAATTCACAGGCCCATAATTTAAATTGCAAAGATGACAAAGTCCTGTGTAGACAAAATAGTTACAATGGATGTATTTCAAGAATATGAATTGGATGATAACCCTGAAAGTACTGCTCCCCCAACCCCGGCAGCCAATGACAAACCGAATTTCTAAACTTTAAATAAGGAAATAAAACTATGTATGAATATATTCTTATTAACCAAAACACTCAAACCTTAGATGATTAGTGGTTATAAAACAAATCACAAAATTTCAGATAAGAATAAGAACGATTTCCACTCAACATTGATTGAAATTCGCAAGCTAACATCAATAACAATAACAATTTCAAATCTTGGATTTATATAGCTTTTAAAACATTTTGTGAAAATGCTTTCAAATATATGATCACATTTGATCATCCTATCAACTCTTTGAGGCAGGTAAAGTATTTTACAGATGAACTAACCAAAGTTCTGGAAGTCAAACTGACTTATTTAGAAACACTGTAGGCTAGCAGTGCTAATAATAATATAATTAAGGCCTAGAGAAGCTACCATGTTTTCCAGCAAGCCACTCTTGTCAAATTGGAAAAAAATAAAATAAAAACAAGGCTTGGTATTTCTTTCATTCAATGGTATTGACACAATAGGCAATGCTTCCCAAATCTGTATTCTGTACAAAGCTGGGAGTGATTGCACATAAGATAGATGACAGAATAAAAAATAGAGCACGAAAAGGTTATAAAGAAAGAGATAAACTTTAATCATGATAAGTGTAAAATAGGTCCAAAAAATTATTGCTTAGATATATAAAATGGAAAACTTTAGCTTAAGCCTTTCTTCAAAACATTTATCAGGAGCCCATTATATGTAAGCTGCCATGCTACAACAGTAAATAGGACACGCTCCATCCTCAAATCTCTCCTCATCTAAAAGAATATGATAGATGCCTATTGGCTCAGCAGCCATTAATGTGCACAGTGTTAAGAAGATAATTAATTATACTTCATTGTCTTAGAAAAAACTATGTCTAATCACGAAAAACAAGACCCTCACAATATTAGGTGCTGAGTGCAGCACGGGAAGTGTGCTAAGTTTTAGTAACACATTTTGAGAAGGACAGTGACAAGCTATGGCAGATTTAGAAGAGTGACTATGTCACGGTGGTCAGTGGTGGGGAATCCATGTCCGATGACAAAAGGTTGTAACAACTGGGGGATGTTTAGATTAAAAGCTAAGGCCAGACATGACAAATATCTTCAAATGTTTTGAGGGCCCATCAATGGAAGTGGGAGGCAGCTGACTTGCTCTGAGGAATTTATGTTGTTCCAAATTAGTTATCTCCAAAGGAAGAAGAATTTCTCAGGACCCAGAGCTGACTAACAACGGAACAGGTAATATGTCTCCTCTTTTGGGAGGTATTCAGGTTGCAGTCAGATGCATAAATATCTGGACTGTAATGGAAGAGATACATTTATTAAATGATAATACCAGGTGATGACCAAGGTTCTTTTAAGTACATCAATAACAAATTTAAATACATGTAGGAGAGCTTAACTTGGATATTAAAAACAAAAATCTTACAGGTGCTTCTAGGTAGATAAGAATAGAGAATGTCTTTAGTCTTAAGAAGCATTATAAATAAGAAATAAGGATTATTAAAATAACAATAAATTTTTATTATGACTTATCTTAAAGATCAAAATCAGAAATTTCCCTAAAGAGTAGGTTTATAATATTGATATACTTTATTGGATAAATTTTTATTCCTATGCATACTGACTAAATTTTTATTTTATGATAAAGTTAACTGGGAATTCTTAAATTAGACCTTTACTAAAAATATTTCTACAACCTAAACTTGATACTACAAGTGAAAATACTTTTTGGAAATAAAGACAGATGTATAAAGAGAAAGAGTAAACATCAGCAATACTAACTACATAGTTTTTTCATAGTTTCTCAGCATGTTTAATATACAGAATATACACATATGTATACACACACGCCGATATACATTTCTGTATCACTGAGCTGTGTCTCACAGAAGAGTCTCAGTCTCACATTTTCTTCCTATAATCGACTGCTGTGGCTTTCATAATCGACCACTAATTTAAAAATCCAGTGCATGAAACAGTGATTCCAAAAGAGGATGGGGCATATCGTGCTGCAATACTCATTAATGATGATGATTTTCTTTCTTTGTGTTATTAATCTGTGGTGGCCCTTGTTTAGCCACTTTGTTGGCATAGTTTAGTCCTATAAAGGTTGACAGTTATGTTTACATTGTCTGAGGGCTGGAAGGCAAAGTAATTATCTCACAGAAATGAAGCATATAATACTTTGTAATAGTGGGCCCAGAGTAGAGACTGATTGAGAAACCAGATTTCATAGATAGAGGTTTATAAGTAACTTTTAAGTCCCCAAAGAATTACTTATGGTTCTGAAGGCTATTAAGTCACGGAACACTGACTAATCACCTGATCAAGTCCTCCACCTTCCAGAAACACAGATTCTTCTTGAAGACTTATTTCTTCTTGAAAATCACATTGATACATGGGATGATCTTCCTCAATAGGCCCTTTGAGCATTTCATGACTCTTACATTTAAGGTTTTTCACAAATCCATTCTCTTAATCTACGTTCTACTTTTTCATTCTTGATCAGACAGTCATGAACGTGAGTTACAGTTACTTTTAGTTAATACAATTTAAAATAATTAAGTCACTCCAGCCTTCTTTCCTTAAAGCTTAAAAACCCTAATTTCCTTAATAATGTGCATTTCTTTAATCACATTCATCATTCTTTTCTGAATTTCCTCATTTAATCCCCAATTTTGGGGCAAGTGTATGTTTTTACTTCTTTGCATGCTATCAAAATGGGACATAATTATCTTAATAAATATAAAACACATGAAAATATATTAAGAGGATTACTCTCTAGCCTATAAATGTCACATGCCTTTCAATACAACCAAATGTTTTCTTTCTTCAAGTATCACATGACGTCAGCTTGTAGTCAGCTATCACTCTCAAGGGGCTTGTGTCTAGCTAATCATCCACCCTTACTTACCATCCACTACTGGTTTCTGACATCACCATCATGGCATCCTAGAAATGTGAATTAAATGAAGAACCTCTCCCAAGGCAACTTCTGTTAAAAACTCAAATTACATTGTTTCAGCAAACTCAACACCGAAGTGCTAACATTTTTCAAAACGCCATTTTCAAAGCATTCATCTGTTCTGTGAGAAATGACTGAGTTGTGGCTAATGGGGCTAGACATCTAGTTCTAAGATAAGGTGAATAATGTACAAAGTATAAATTTCAAGATTTTGAAACTCTCATTATCTAGTCATGAGTTTATTTATTTGCCGTACTGTAGATACTTCAATTAATGAAGCTATAATACAATTTTAAATATTGAGTTTCCCTAAGGAATAAAGCATACTGCTGATAGCCTCCAAGAAGATGTATGTTTGCAAGTACATATATCAAAACAGTATGCCTACGTAGAACATAATGATTCAATTTTCTTCCATAGAGATGGCAACAATAATATCAAGATCAGTGGACAACAGAAAGATATTGATAGAAGGTTTTAGTGGTAGTAGCACTTATATGGGTTGAACAAAATTAACTAGCTTTTAATTTATTATGTCATCAGTTAAAATTAATGCATATATCTTCAAACACTTTTCATGTAGATTTTTCTGGTATATAAAAACCAGTAACAGAAATACCAAGTTTTCTAGAAATGGGGAAAAAAACTATATACTATTTTCCTAATTAAAAAAAGAATGACTCTGGTTAAAAAATGAGACATGAATTTGCCGTTACTGACTTTACATATCAGCCTAAAGGTCTAGATTTGTCTATAATTAGATTTTGTAGTAAGTTCCCTTTCATGAAATCTCTTTTACTTAAAAGGAATTACGTCATATTTTTACAAAGACAGTAAGAGTATCTGTGACAGATTTATTCAAATTTTCCATTGTTCCATTAAAATGTGCCCTTTAGTCATCCTACCGCTAATGCTGCATAACAAAGAATGGCCATGATTGCTCTTACTGGAAATAAGTCATATCTACTGATACTCAGAATTCATTCACTCATTCATTCATTCCTCAGGGCTTGTGGTAGGTACTGCGGTAGGAGTTGAGGTCAGAATTTATAAGGCACAAGTCCATGCTCCAGATTTTCAGGCTGGTAGGGGAGATGAAACATAGAGGGTGCTAAAACAGGTATACACATTTTAAGAAAGGAAAAAACTGTATTAAAATTGTAATACTCAATATATACCAACAACAAAAGATGAATACAAGTCGTGTGTATACATGTTTTTGGCACCCCCGGTATAATTAAGTATTAGTGGTATTAGGAAAGAGAACAAAATATACAATAATTAAGAGAAGGAATGTGAATAAATCTAGTCCTTAACCCAGTGTGTTTATAAAATATAAATATATAAAATAATAAAAATGCATCTTTCGGAAGTACCTAAAACTGACTTGCAATTGAAAACAGTAGAATTTATAAATAAATGACCACATCAACCTCAACCTTTCAGTTCTGTCCTTGATTTCATTTGGAATTCTGCTTTCCTTTCTGTTCAACATAATCATTTTCAAGGACCAGTTGGAGAAATAGTCTTGACCAGGGTCAATTAAATCAATTTTCTTTCAAGATTTAAAAAGATGTATTGTTTTCAAATATATGCCTTTTTTCTGATTACAAAAGTAAACATGTTCATTATACAAATCTCAGGGAAAAAAAAGAGGCAAAAAATTAAATTCATTCCTAGTGCCTCCATCCAGAGAGAAAAACTGTTAATTTTATGGTAAATAAAAAAATACATAAAATTTAATACATGTTATTATCTTATAATGAATATTCGACACTTAATTCAAGGGAAAGAAATCTGTACTCATGACTATGTTCTTGTAAGATCTAACAGATGCATACTTGACATACAGTATCACAAAAAAATCTGCGTGTAATGCCATGAAGAAGAGTTGTAAACTAAAACTGTTCTACCAGAATGTCGTACAACTGCTAAATTATGAAATTATACTAGAATAAAATTTTTAAAAATTCTGGCCCAGAATACTTTCCAAAATTGCTCAAAACCCTAAAGTAGGAATGTTAGTGTATAAAAAGTACAGAGTATCCAAAAATTATTACTCTGGACAACTGGGCTTCAAAAGAAAAGCAATAACCATTACAGAGGAGTCCCAGCACAATGGTATAGAGCAGAGGTCTCCAAACCTTCCTTCTCAACACCCTCAGTGTCTCAGTGATTTTTTTTCGTGGTGCTCCAAGGCCAAAAGAGATAGCTAACAATTCTATTAATTACATAGCTAGGTCCAAACAATTTAATACATATATATGTCCTAACAGTTTAGTAGCTATTTCAAAAAATAATACCCATATGTTGAAAGAAATACATTTTTATTTCATTTTTAAATAACCAAAACTACCTACTAATGGGATGTGCTTCTGATGGGCACTGCACAACTTCTCTTTCAAATCTTGGAACCAGACTGACACCTCCACCCTCATTTCCTGTTCCACACTGATTTTTGTCGGGTATTTGCTTTTTATCACAGCAACTACAGAAAACCTAACTGGGCAAAGATAGGACATCATCAAAAAGAGTGTAGCAGGATATAATGCTGAAAGTGGGAAGTTCCTTGAACCAGAGATTCACACAGTATGTGGGAGATGTGGAATATCCATTTCCTTCGGAAATTGAACATAACCTGTTCTGCCCTTGTGAGTTTGCTGTGGCACTCCCTGGCGGCTGGCTCGGTGCAGTTTGGTAATCATGCGTATAGGGCAACCTTATCCCCTTGTCCTATTATTACTGTAAAAGTGACAGGAACTCCCAAATAAATGGGTGTCTTGGAAAGATTTGATAACTCTGATGTGTAAACTGTGTAAGTCCAAGTTGGGATACGCAGTATTGCCTTAATTATCCGTAGACAAAAGGAAGCTTTCTCTCATGAGTCCTATGGCCCGTACATGCCAGCTTTGTTTACTCCTACCCATACAAGTGCTTGTTGTAACAAATAGTCCTACAATCCTACAATCTACCTTTGCAACAAACAATCTTACAATTAAACATATTCCAAAAGGTGGCTGAATATTACTTGCAAATGGAATAAAAAATACAGTAGTTCCCCCCTTATCTGCGGTTTTGCTTTTTGAGGTTTTAGTTACCTGAGATCAACAGCAGTCCAAAAATATTAAATGGAAAATTCCAGACATAAACAATTCATACATTTTACGCTGCACACCATTCTGAGTAGTGTGATGAAATCTCATGCCATCACACACCTTCTGGTTCTGTCCTGCCAGGGACGTAAATCACCCCTTTGTGCAGTGTACCCACACTGTCCACGCTCCCTGCCCGTTAGTTACTTCATAGCCAGCTCAGTTATTAGAATAATTGTATTGGTTAGTTATTGTTGTGGTATCAAAGTGCTTGTGTGCAAGTAACCCTTATTTTACTTAATAATGACCCCAAAACATAAGAATAATGATGCTGGCAATTTGGATATGCCAAAAAGAAGCCATAAATGCTTATTTTAAGTGAAAAGGGGTGTATGTATAAGAAAAAAAGACAGTATATCTAAGGTTTGGTACTATCCACACTTTCAGGCAGCCATTGGAGGTCTTAGAGAATACACCTTCGGACAAGATGGGGGCCTACTGTATGCATCTTAAATAATCTTTTGTTAAAGTAAAGAAAGAAGCAATAACAGAGCCCTCTTGGTTTACAAAATAATTTGTCACAGTAATTTTACAAAGATCCTATGGTAGGCAGAATAATGTCCTTCCACTTCCACCCTACCCCACAAAATATTCATGTCAGTCCCTGGAACCCGTGAGTACGTTACCTTACATGGTAAAAAGGATTAAGGCTACTCAGGGAATTAAGGCTACTAATCAGCTGACATTAAAATTGAGAGATTATCCTGGGTTATCTGGATGGGCTCAATGTAATCACACAAATCCTTAAAAGTGGAAGAGGGGGGCAGAAGATGAGAGTTCAGAGGAAGATGTGGCCTTAGAAGAAAGGTGAGGATGATGCAATGTGAGAAGGACTTGACAGGATGCTGCTGGCTGTAAAAATGGAGGAAGGGAGCCACAAGCCAAGCAATGGGGACGGCCTCCAGCTAATAGAAAAGGCAAGGAAATGGATTCTTCCTCAGAGTCTGCCTACACTTTGATTTTAGCCTACCTATACCCGAGTTGGACTTAGAACTTACAGAAATGTAAGAATAACTTAGTGTTGCTTTAAGCCACAGCCTTTGTGGTAACTTGTTACAGCAGCCATAAAAACGAATACAGACCCCCAAATGATACTAATAACAACAATAAAAACAACTATAAATGTTTCAGGTCAATTGGATGAACTAAGTAAGCTGTCTCTAATATACTTCCAACAGGTATTTCAAGTGAGTTTTATTTTTTACAGATGATGTAATAAGACTAAATATAAAATAAACCTATAGGTGCTGGTTCAAAGAATTTTACTGGAGTATACTTCAAACATCATAGCTTTTGCCTTTGTTCATGTTCCTTACTGTCTCACAATGATGTAATGGCTATAAAGAAGATAAAAATCTTTGCATGATGCTCTGATATGAATTTTAAAAGGATATAAGCTTTTCCATGCTATATAAGCTTAGGTTAAAGATTATACTTCTTTTCTATATGTAAAATACCAATGAAAATATTTTTAGTTATTTCTTGAACTCTTGTTAGATGGGGTGATGGTTTGATGAATGAACAAGGGAGACCTTTTTGTATATTTAACAATTACTTAGAGAAAGCAAGAAAAAGCCCTACTGTCAGAGTATACACACTTCTGGGAACTGAAAATATTTACTCAAAGTTCCGAAGTCTGTGTTCACCTGTGGTTAAAGGCAGGTGTGTGATGCTGTTCAAACAGGTCAGGGTGAACCACGTGGACGATAGCGTAGCCCCAGAAAACAGGAGGAGAAGAATTAGCTTCAGCATACCCCTGATAAAATCTGCAAACCTGAAAAGAAACAACGTCTATTAATTCTAGATGAATTTTTAAACTACTACTTAAATCAATGACACATTTTCATTTAATGGTAATTTCTTGAAATTTCTATACATCCTTTTAAAAGCCAAGTTTAAAAAAAATTTTAACTGGTACACTGTGTGTGTGTGTGTGATATTATTTTGTGATAAATGTTGTTTTCTCTTATAAAAACACACAAAAGGTAATCTCTGTTAAGGATCTATCACTTATAGGATGGATTCCAGGTTTTTCAATGCCACTTCTACTTTCATTGTATTTTCCTATAATTTTCAAACATTCTATAATATTGTTCTAGTTTTAGAAAATAGGCTCAGTTGTTGACATAAACCTGCAAAGATGGCCCTCCCCAAATTCAAACTCCAAGAACAAACAGAAGGCTTCCCCTAGCATTTTTGGGGTCCTATGTGATCTGGTCTCTGCCTCCACTCTCCCTTTATTTTCCTATGCTCCAGCTGGACGGCCCTGTTTCTGTTTCCCACACGTGCTAAGGTTGTTTCCCACAGTGACGGACTTGTGCTGTCTGCCTGGAATGCTGGTGCCCCCATTCTTCACATAACTCACTCCTGCTATTCCTCAGGTCATTCAGGTCGCAGGTCAACACGGCTCTCCATGTTCACTGAAGAAACACTCCCTATCCCACCTCCACACTCTTTTATTTTCTTCATACCATTTACCACTATTGGAATTTCTCCTGTTTTTGCATTTGTTTATTTTTTGTCTCCCTTATCAGACTGTAAGCTTTGCGAGAGCAAGAACATAGCTCTGGAATAGTGAATACTATTCTTCAAAGCTTGAGACTACTGTTTCATAGCATTTTAAATTCTTAAAATCCCTGCCTTTGTCCTGAATTAACATGAAACTAAAAGGAATCTGGTAGAGATGCTTATCATTTAGTTATGGCCAAAACCTTTTCCATTTGCCAATGACTTCTCCTCATCTGCTGATTAACTGTTGATTGAACAGGTACAATCCTCTGGCTGTGCCTACACACAACTCACTGTCCTTCAGAATTGCTCCCATTGTAGAAAAACAGATACCATCTCAAATATGACATTTACCATGTTTTCTCTTTGAAGTTGTTTAAAATGGATTTTAATTTGTGTGGTAATTATGTGACTGTCCTTAACACTTTCAATACTATCTCTTGTTTTTCATTTGTTTGACGTGACACAATTAATCATGTATGTAAGCACTTTCTAGACTAAAATGACTTCCTATGAGAGCTGATGCCATCTTTTGGTGGGAAAAATGGATGCATCTTTGCCCAATGACAGGTTTGTTCTCAACTATGAAAGTTCACAGGCAGAAAATTCTTATTTTAAAAATTCTGAAAAAGGTTCCAGAGCTTGACAGAAATGTCCCTCAAGAAAATCTAAACACTTTGTTTTAATTCCATGCTCACCAATCACTTTTCTGATTTATATTTTGGTACGCTGTTTACTTGGTATGCTGCTATCAACTTACTTGTCAGATTACGCAGATGGCCAGGTATGAGAGAATAAAAGTTTTCTGAGACAATCCAAGTTGAGTGAAGTTGAACAGTGAGAAAGTTTCACAGGGCCAGATCACCCAAGAATAAAGTGACCACTGTAGTCTGCTTTTTGGGGACCTAGTCCTTTCAAATGGGCTGATACCATCAAAGTATACTATTAAGACCAAAGTAGTACATTTAATAGTGACATTTAGCAACATAATTACCCAAAGCACTCAAGTTTATAAAGGGGTTCTATTCTACAGATCCCCAAAATAGAGTTATTAATGTAATTTAAAATTTTATTTTAGGCCTAGGAGATACCTAAAATTGATTTCAAATCCCAGAGTAAGGGCAGTACTTACTTTAAGAACTTCCATTTCAACAAATTAAAAACACAAAAGTCCTTATTCTGATTTTTCCCTCTATAGTTAAAATTAAGGGTTTATAGAAAGAAAATAAAGAGAAAGGAGCATGTGAGATGTCATTTCTGATATGTAATAGTTCCCTCCTACTTATTTGGTGCTCAGAATAGAATTTGGTAAACGATGACTCACTCTAATTAGCTTAGAGATTTAATTAGAAAAAATTAGGTATGATTCTTGTCAAATGTGACAGGTCAATGTATTTCAGTATCAGTGTAATTATTTGCTACAAATAGCTATCTTCCTATTCCTCTTCTTTAGCTTTTAGATTTTATTCTTCTATTTTCCTAACTTATAAAAACCTCAGATAAAATGATTTAGAAATTACAGCATCAATTTATTCTTTCATCATCCCAGAAACACTATGCAAACTTTAAGGTCTAGATATAATATTATCCTGTGTCAATTATGCTTAAGTATTTAGATATTGAGGTGATTTACCTATCTTATTTGATCTCCCTAAATATGTCATTTAGATTCTTCCTTTCCTGATAAAGTTGATTGCCTAATTTTGTTTTGGATTAAACAGGGTAAAATGTTTTGGGAAGTGAATGAATATTATTTCTTTGGAAACACAGAGAGTAGTTTTATAGGCAGACACCTACATGAGTGACATTTTCATTCTTTTCCTTTTTGAGAATAAATGACACTTTTTCTTTCTTCTGACTCATTCTAAAAATGTGTTGTCATAATGTGTTAAGCTCTCACATAGGCAGTTTGATGAAACTGCAAGTCTTTATGGACATTTTTCATCAAAATGAAATAACCATAGGGACATACCTGCCAAAAAAGACCAGAAATAAATCGATCTCCTAATCAGGATACTGCCTTTTCATGGAAAGTTCTACATATGCTCTTATAAATTATTCTTTTCTGTTCTGGATAACTATTAATTTGCCTTTATTACTGTACCACCTTTCCTTGGGTTCAATTTGTAGATGTTGTTATCTAATAATACGGATAGAGGCAGCTTAATTATACTGAAAATACAACTCTAGTCTCCAAAAACATTTCAGGACAGACCACTCTTGAGAAGGTTTCTTGTAGCAGCAAATTCTACCTATTACATGTTGATTTTCTTGTAGCCCGAACAAGTGCTCTTCTCTAACCTACGCCTGTTTTACTTTTCCTTGAACTTTAAAGTTTATTTCGGGGAGCTGATTGTCCCTTTGGACTTTTTTGGTTTGTTTCTGGCCACTGTCATGTTTAACATAAAATATTTTTACCTTGCCATAGCTATTCCAACAACACAGCCTCCAACTATGGACCAAAATCCAATCCAGCCAGCATCTACCTGTGAAGAAAGTGGCAGACACATTTAATTCAAGATCATCATGTTGCAATTTAGAAGGCATAAAAAAATCTTCTATAGTCAATATGTTAAAGGCTAAATGGCAACAAATCTAGGAAATATTATTTAAGAAAGTGAATCAAATGAAAGGATTCATGTGTGACTAAGTAAAACAAACTTATCTAAATAAATATATCCTTGAATAACTTACTGAATATTTAAATCAACATAATAATCAATGTCACAACAAATGCTTTTCAAATATGTTCTACATACCTAGCATTGTACTAAGAACTCGTTAACTGGAAAAGGATAAACAACAGTCATTGACCTCAAAAAATTTAAATAGCCAACATACAGAAAACTAGTAGGAAATAATTAACTGTTAAAACATTTGGCAACAACTGAAAATGTGTTAACAGAACATATATGAAGGGGAGCAATATTAGGTGGAGGGCTGAGCACTTAGGGAGACTGGATAGAGAAAGAGAATTTGAACTGAGTTTCAAATGTATAGCTATGCTCTGCTTTTGAGAAAACATTTCCAGCCCCATCATGTACTAGCTTATTGACTCTGGGCAAATTATATCTTCTTACCTATAAAATGGACTAAATGAGATAATTTGTGTACAGATCTTAGATCAGGTGTTGGCATACAGGAAGTGTTCAATAAAGGTTGGAGCTGTTATTCCTGATGATGCTTCTCCATCTATCTAATAATTTTATAACTCTTTTCCACCTTCATGACCAAACTTACTCAGAGCTATCTACAAATGCTACCTTTATTTTCTCATCACACATGTATCTTTAAGTCTTATGATTTGGCTTCTCTCTCAACTCACAGTCTAAGTCTGTTTTCTCATTAGTAGAATGGGGAAAATAAAGATTTTTTTGAGAATTAAATGAGTTAATAAAGTACCCAATACTTGTTAGTTGTTGTTCCCACTGAAATTCCATGTGTCCCTAATAATACTGGTGCATTTTTCTCCTCTTTTTCCTTCCCACGTCTACCACACTTGCTTATTATCTTATTTCTTACTCTGGACTCCTGAAATAACATCATGAATGGTCTCCACAATCTATTCTTCCATCAATGCCAGAATAATTATTCCAATCATTCTACTTTCCTGCTCAGAAAGTTACTGGCTTTCCTTGAGGCTATAAAGTCCAAACTTGACCTGGCACTTGAGTGAGAGCTGACTAACCTAACTTCTACCGCTTATTATTTTTCTAGTCATATTTTTTCATTACACCTGTGACAGAGATTGTCAGCTGTCCACCAAAGTATGTTATTGGGCACTTAGCTAGATTACATGTGTCAGCCCCTAGTCAGTTACATTTGACCACATGACTAAGCTCTCATTAATGAAAGGAAGTGGGCAGAAGGGAGGTGTGCCACCTCTAGACTAGAACCTGGTACACAGCTGTATGCTTCCCTCCATGCTTGCTTTTCCTCTCTGCCAGTTGGAATCTGGATATACACGTACGTAGTTATCCAGCTTCACCCATGCATACAAAACAAGATCATAGGGGGCAGAAGAGCTGCAAAGCGGAAGCAGCCTAGGTCTCTAAATCAGTGTAAGGAAAAGAACTGTCCAAACTATGGACAACTATCCTAGATCATTATGCAAACTGTCCTGGATTGCTATGTGAACGAGAAATAGATTTCTTCTTAAGTCTCAGAAGTCTGGGATTCTACTTCTCACAGCAATATACTCTAAGTAATACAAAAACTTCACACAAATCCTTTATTCTATGTGACTGGTGCCAGAAACAAAAATTCTGCTCTTTGGAGAAAGAGAACATCCTGTAGCTTAAATTATCTCTAAATATTTTTACACCATTGGCATTTGGGGCAAGAGAATTCTCTATTCTACAGGGCTGCCCCTCTCATGGCAGAGCCTTTAGCATCCACTGTCTAAGGCCCACTTAGCACTGTTAGATGCTCACAAACGTTTCCATCTAGCCCCTACGCAGGTGAGTGGGATCCTGTGCCAAACTAAGAACCACTATGGCTTTGACTGTACGGATCCTGGTCTTTTCAGGCTATTGTGTGATTTTTCTGCTTCCTTTGTTCATGACATTCGCTTTAGTTAATAACATTGTACTTAATAACTAATTATTTTTTCTTTGTTTTAATATTTTTGCTTTCATTTAATTTTAAATTTCTCTTTATTTAATACCAGGTGTGATTCATGGTGTCTGTATCTCTCAGAGTTTGTACAGACAGAGATACTTGGAAGAACTTCTCAGGGTTTATAAGATGAAGCATAGTAAGATCCACAAAATCAGAAGCATTTAAATAGGTGCTGCACTTTTCCTTCTTGAAATTGAGAATGCTTGGAATACCTGCCATCCATAAAAATAGGTTAGGAAACTAAAGGATGGCTTACTTCTTATGGTGAAGATACACTAGGTAATTTGGATTAATATTCTGATTGAGAACTAGAAAATCTGGGGGCAAATCTATCTGACAGCCTCATAGAGCCAAGAATAAAATCCAGAATTATGGAACCATGATGTAGAATGGAAAGGAAACCCAGAGAGATAAACATGGTGTTTGGGGACATTTTTCCCTTACGTGTGGCATGTCTGCTGATTTTAAAAAGGGTGGCTAAGGGGCTGAGAAGTGTCGTTGACCTTAGAAAGAAAAAAATATGAATTTGGGGCTTACTGTGGGTGGGTGGCCTTGTAAAACAAACCACAGCCTTTAGCTGGGGAATCTGAAGGGCTATACCTATGAGTACTGTGAACTGGAAACAGAACAGTCTTCTGATGGACTGAAGCCCGGTTTTAAATGATCTCAGTTCCTGAAACTGGATTAAGTGATCCTTAGACTCTTGCAAGAAAAAACATAGTTCTTTTTGGAGGAAAATAATATTATCTTGAAGTTTGAATTATCTCTACAACTTGTCATATACTATGTCTAGAATTCAGTCAAAAATCATAGAACAAATAAGGAGATAAGAAAACATCAATGAATATGACAAATATAAAAAAGACCCAAAGGGGATCCAGATAAAGGAATTATGAAATACAGACTTTAAATAACAATTTTTAATAGTTCAAAAAAATAAAAGACAGGCTCAAGCATTTCTACAGAAATTTGGAAACTATGAAAAAGTATCAGATAAGAATTTTATAACTTAAAAACGTAATACAAATTAGTAACTCATAGATGAGCTCAATAGCATATTAGACAAAGCTGAAAACTAAAATAGTAAGTTGGAAGAAAGGCTAGATAAAATATCCAGCTTTGGGGTGGCCGGATGGCTCAGTTGGTTAGAGTGAGAGCTCTCAACAAAAAGGTTGCTCGTTCGATTCCCACATGGGTCACTGAGCTGTGCCCTCCACAACTAGATTGAAGACAATGAGCTGCCGCTGAGCTTCTGAAAGGGCGGATGGGTGGCTCAGTTGGTTAGAGCGCGAGCTCTCAACAACAAGATTGCTGGTTCAATTCCCGCATGGGATGGTGGGCTGTGCCCCCTGCAACTAAAGATTGAAAATAGCAACTGGACTTGGATCTGAGCTGCGCCCTCCACAAGTAGATTGAAGGACAATGACTTGGAGCTTGTAGGCCCTGGAGAAACACACTATTCTTCAATATTCCCCCCACCCCCCAAAAAAATATCCAGCCTGAAGCAGAGAAAGGCAAAAGGATGAAAAACTCAAAAGAAAGACTAAGAGACACAGGGCATGCAATATGAAGGTATAACGTATATAGTTAGAGTCCCTAGACGTGAAATTAGAAAAAACAGAGCATGCTTCAAAAAGATATTGGCTAAGAATTTTCAGAAATTGATGAGAGACATCAAGCCATATATTCAAGAAGTCCTATATACATCAAGCAGAATAAATTTTTTAAAAATCATAGTATAGTTATATAGTTATATCATAGTAAAACTGCTGAAATCAAAGACAGAGAAAACCTTAAGCTTTTAAATCTGAGAGCTGACTTCTCAGTTGAAACAATGGAATCTAGAAGAAAATGGAATATTTTCAAAGAACCAAAACAAAATAACTGCCAAACAAGAATTTTATGTCCTACAAAAATAATCTTCAAAAATGAAAGTGAAATGAAGACGTTATCAGACCAAAATAAAAAACAAAACCCAAACAAGAGAATTTGTCAGACAGAACTGCACAAAACACACACACACACACACACACACACTCTTTCTAAAGGGTGTTCTTTAGACAAGAAAAATGATCACAGATAAATTATTGAAGTAAAGGAAGTCGGAAGAAAAATGATCACAGGTAAATGACTGAAGTAAAGGAACAAAGAAAAACAAAATGGGTAAATATGAGGGTGAATGTAAATGAATATTAACTGTGTAAAACAATAATGACAATGTCTTGTACATGACAATTACAGCACAAAAAATGCTAAAGGATTAAGTGGAGTTAAAAGATTCTAAAGACTTTGGACAGTTCTGGAAGAAGTAAAAGTTCTAATTTATAACAGATGTTGATAAGTCAAGAGTGCATTCTGTACTTTCTAGGGTAACCACCTAATAGTAAAAAAGACTATAAGTACCAAGCAATAAGGGGGAAAACAGAATAATAAAAAAAATACTTAGTTCACAAGAAGGTAGGAAAGAAGGAAAAAAAGGATAGATTAGACTGAACAAAATAAAAATCAATAGTAAGAGGGTAGATCTAAACCAAAATCTATAACTACATTAACTGTAAATTGACTAAATACTCCAATTAAAACACAAAGATTATCAGACTATAGCTCTGTCTGACGCTTTGTAATCACTTCTCTCAGTTTTTACAGTCACTTGTCAGACCTCAGCTGCCAAAATGGTGAAGCAGATCGAGACCAAGTATGCTTTTAAGTAAGCCTTGAATAGTGCAGAAGATAAACTCATAGTAGTTAACGTCTCAGCCATGCGGTGTGGGCCTTGCAAAATGATCAAGCCTTTCTTTCATTCCCTTTCTGAAAAGTATTCCAATGTGGTGTTCCTTGAAGTACATGTGGATGACTATCAGAATGTTGTTTCAGAGTGTGTAGTCAAATGAATGCCAACCTTTCAGTTTTTTAAAAATGGACAAAATGTGGGTGAATTTTCTGGAGCTAATAAGGAAAAACTTGAATCCACCCTCAATGAATTAATTTAATCATGTTTTCTGAAAACATAACCAGCCATTGGGTCTTGAAAACTTGTAATTTTTTTTATTTACGAAAAGGAAAGATCAAGTATTATATAAAGACAATACTCAACTGCCATCTGATTATAAATGAGAATAAAATATTAATTCTACCCTTTAAAAAAAAAGATTATCAGACTGGATTAAAGAAAACAAATGATATGCTACTTACAAGAGATATACCTAAAGAAAGTGTGAAAGTGAAAAAATGTAGAAAGACATACCATGCAAACACTAACCAAGAGAAGGCTGGTGTAACTAATAAGCTTTAAGGTAGAAAGCACCACTAGAAATAAACCATTCATGTGGATGAAAGGTTCAATTCACTGGTCAGATTACAAATCTAGGTTTATGTGTATCACTTACATGGTCTTAAAATATATAAAGCAAATATTGACAAAAATAAAAAGGAGAAATAGACAAAGTTATAATAATTGTGCAGTATTTTAACACAACTCTCTCAGTAACTGATAGAACAAGCAAATACAAATAAGTAAAGATATAGAAGATGTGAACACACATCTAACAGAATTGATCTAACTGACATACGGTACATAAAACACAATACCTCAGTGGTATGCAGATTATTTTGAGCTAAAGGTAATCTTAGCTTTAGGTTCAAGAAAATCTTCTGCCACTCAATTAACTATGTAGAAGAACCTGAATTAGGGGCCTTGCCCATAATGGGAGAGTATCAGAGATAATCTCTTTTTGACCCACTTATATATGGCAGAGCAAACTTATATTTACTAAACATCTACTCTTATAATTGTGCAGTGATCTTTTGAAGCCCCCAAGCCACCTTACCTCATCCCTCTCTCATAGTGTCTAATATACCTCTATTCTCCTTTCTATCTCTGAACCACTCTTGCATATGGGGCCTCAGACTCTCTTATGTATGTGGGGTTCCCATACATATGTATATATTAAATTTGGTTATTTTTGCTTGTTAAAAAAATAAAATAAAAAATAAAACATGATACCCAAGAATTATAAAATATAGGTGATCATATATTGGGTCGACAAATTTGAAAATACTGAAATCATAAAGTATATCCTACGACCACATTTATGCAATTTAGTTAGGAATTAAAAAAAACAAACTATAGAATCTTCAACAGTTTATAGATTAAGAAATGTCATTCTAAATAACCCATGGTTCAAAGAAGAAATCACTATGAAAACTAGAAAATATTTTAAATTAAATAATAACGAAAATCCTACTTAGCAAAACTTATAGAATGCAGCTAAAGCTGTGTTTAAAAGGAAATATATAGCCATAAAATACATATATTAGAAAAACTAAACATCGAGGAGCTAAGCATTCACATAAAAAAAGAAAAAGGAGAGCAAAATAACTTCCCTCAAAGAAAAAAGAATAGAAAAATATAAAGATAAAATCAGAAATCAATAAAATAGAAAATAAGAATTCATGAAAGAGTCCCTGGTTAAATTATTCAAGGAAAAAAATAAGAAAGAAGACATAGATAATCAATTATCTGGAATAATATAATGACTTATCTTGGAGACTTAATAAAATCATAAGATGATGCTGTGAAGAGCTTCTTACCAACTTATCAAAATTGAATAGAATAAATGGGAAATCTGAATACTTTTATAACTCTTAAAGAAATTGAATCCACATTAAAGATCTTCTCACAAAGAAAAATAGATAGCTTCATCAGTGAATTCTACCAAATAGTTAAGGAAAAACAAAATTCCTAAACCACTAAACTTACACAAAATTTTCTGAGAAGCACTTCCTAAACTGTTTTTGATTGAGACTAGCAAAACCTTAATACTAGAATTGAAAGGATAGGATGAGAAAAGAAAATATATGCCAATCTCATTCATGAACATATCTGCAAAAAATCCTGCAAACTGAATCCACTGAAATATAAAAAGTATAACAAATCAATGACAAATTGGTTTAACATTTAATAATAAAGAAATGTAACTTGCCACATTAGTAGTTTAAAAGAGAAAAATCATATGATTATCTCAATGTTGAATTTTATTAAATGTATTTTTTCCATATATTTGTTATTCATCATATTTGATATGAGCATATATGTCGAGAGGCCAAAATATCTATGGATAAATTAATACAATAAGTAGGTGAGTTTAACAAAGTTGTTGGAAACAAGATCAGCTGTACTGCAATTACTCACAAAAATCAACTATACTTCTATATGCCAGTCAAGAGAAAATTCCAAAATCCAATTACAATAGCTTCAAAAAGGATCGACTACCTGGGAAAAAACCTAACAAATATATAGGAGTATTTGCAGAAAATTACAAAGCATCATTCAGAGATATTAGGGCCTAAGTAAATGAAGAGAAATATAATAATCATGCTTTGGAAGATTCAGAATTATAAAGAAGTTAATTCTCAAACTGATCTACAGATTCAAAAAATTCTCATCAAAATCCCAATAAAACTAATATTCTACTAGATATCAAAACTTATAACACTAGAATATTTAAGACAATTTGGTATTGGTACAAAGATAGACAAATAGATCAGAGGAAAAAACAGTTTAGAAACACATCCATGTACATAAGGGCACTTCATTATGACAAAGATGACACTAGAGAGCAATGGGGAAAGCATGATCTTATCAAAAATTGATATTAGGGTAATGCATATCTACAGTGGGGGAAAAAATTTAACCCCTACCCTATAACTAGCACAAAATTCAATTCTAGGTTTAAATGTGACAGGGATAACGATAAAGTTTCGTTGTAAGGATAGAACAGCACTGTCCAACAGAACTTTCTGTGATGCCAGAAATGTAATTTATCTGCACTGTCCAATATGGCTGTCAGAAGGCGCAAGCGGCTACTGAGCACTTGAAAAGTGGCTGGTGCCACTGAGGAAGTGGATTTTTAATTTTTATTTCATTTCAACTAATTAAAATTTCAAATTAAATAGCCACATGTTGCTAGTGGCTACAGTACTAGACAATGCAGTTCTACAAGATAACATAGGGGGATATATTATTGAACTTGGAGCAAGCAAAGATTTATCTTTTTTGCATTACATCTCTGTCTGCTAAATCCAAGATCTAGACTATCTCCGAGTTGCTTTCTATTGTTTTTTTTGCTTTTTGTTTGTTTAAGTATGGGTCACATTTTCCTGTTTCTTTGTATACTTAATGCTTTGGCATTTTAAAAAATTGTATAGTATACGAGATCTGACAATTTAGTAGCGAACTGGTTGCAACGATGTTGCTAACTTTTTTTGATATTAGAGAGATTATTCATTATGAATTTGTACCAGCTGGACACTTAACCAAGTTCATTATTTGGAAGTGCTGAAAAGGCTGCGTGAAAAAGTTAGATGAAAACAACCTGAACTTTTCGCCAATTCATGGCTCTTGCATCACGACAATGCATCAGCTCACACGGCATTGTCTGTGAGGGAGTTTTTAGCCAGTAAACAAATAACTGTATTGGAACACCCTCCCTACTCACCTGATCTGGCCCCTAATGACTTCTTTCTTTACCTGAACATAAAGGAAATATTGCAAGGAAGACATTTTGATGACATTCAGGACATCAAGGGTAATACGACGCGACAGCTCTGATGGCCATTCCAGAAAGAGTTCCAAAATTGCTTTGAAGGGTGGACTAGGCGCTGGCATTGGTGCATAGCTTTCCAAGGGGAGTACTTCTAAGGTGACCATAGTGATATTCAGCAATGAGGTGTGTAGCACTTTTGCTAGGATGAGTTTGCAAACTTAATTGTCTGACCTCGTACAATGGAATATCATACTAGTATACTGGATTTCTTCCATTTGTCCCTCCAAATCTCTCCCTATCTCTTTCTACCATGCTATGTGGAAGCAAGGAGAAGGAATGAATGGCATCAAGCATATAGGTGAAATGATTATTTTTAAAGAAATGAGATACCCTTATTCTGAGACTTGAGAGAAAGTGAGAAATTAGATGTAGGAAAAGCCATATATTTGATGATGGGACCTTAATCTTCTTTATAAAGTAAGAAGTAAGGATAAAGGATGGAGTCAACAAAACTAAGATTTTTCTGTTTATTGGCATCATTAATAACCCCTAAATAAATGTGAAATTCATGACTGTTAACAAAACCCAGGAAGAAAATCAATATTGTTTATAACTATTTCACAAAGATCTTGTTTTTGCAACAATGGTATAGAATAATGTTTTACCCAGACCTGGAGCTAAAACCAAGAACATACATACAATATTTATAATTCAAATGAAGCAAAAATACCTATAACATATAAAGAATTAAAATGCTTACTTGGCTGACATGCACTGGTGTTAAAATTAAGTCCAGAACTCCAGACCAGCCAGCAAATACACCAAGTGGTATTGCATATGCTAATGCAATCATCAAAAATCTCAAATTGCTGTAAAAAAGAAAAGAAAACATTATTACAGATTCAAAAGTTAGAATTCAAACTCCTACTCATGAAAAGAGTCATTTGGAAATTAGAACATTAGAATAAAAAATAAAAAATATTTGTCAGTTTGTTCATAAATTCAAAGTTCTTACATCAGTTACTTCAAATTCTTGAAATGTTGTTTAAGGTCCTCCTTCACAATTAGGCTAATTGTAAGTCTGCTACTAGATGTTGCTCTTTAATGAGTCAATGTAGGTCCTCGAATACTTCTATATTGAATTAAAAGACTATTTGAACTATTTTTCCATATAAAATATATATAAATTTCCATATAAAATAAATAAATTCAAAGTTCTTAAACTTTATTTTTGTAAGAATAGCCTTTTTGCTCATATTGCTTAAAATTGTTAGTGTTTATTATATGCATGAATTACCAACATTATTTCATAGAATGAGTAGATAGGTTCAGTTAAAAAAAAACACGCTTATATTTGAAAGGATAAATTACTGTTTCTTAGCTGAGTACTAGACTTATTGGGGTGATCACTTTGTAAGTTATGTAAATGTCTAATCACTATGTTGTACACCCGAAACTAATATAATATTTGTATTTCAACTGTGATAGAAAAATAAAAATATTCAAATGTTAAAAAATATTAGTTTTTCCTTATAAACAAGATATAGAGAAAAAACAAAGATTAAAAACAAATATACAATTTACCAGTTTTATCATTTTATTATTTGTCTTATTATTATTATTTAATAGGCAACATAATTCAAGTGGTTCAAAAACAAACAAGTATAAAAATATAGAGAAAATGTCTCCCTTTTACCTGAATCCCCCTCTTCCCACAATTACCAGTGTTATGACTTTCTTGGATAACCTCCCAGAAATATTTCAACATATACAAGCCAATACAAATACATACATACATATACGTATATTTTTTTCTTTCCCCAATCTTTTTACATAAATGGTAGCACATTACAACCACTTGCTGAACTTTAACTTTTTAACTTAGGTCTTAAAGAGCTTCCATAGTCAATACATGTAGAGCTTCTTCATTCTTTTTTTTTTTTACAGTTGCATAGTATTATTTTGGAATGTATATCACAATTTATTTAGCCAGCACCCTACTGAGATATAGATATGTAATTTTATATATTTTATACAATATAATGTTTATATGTTTATATATTATACACAATAATATAATTTTACTCTTTTGCTCTTACAGTCATTTCACATGTGCACTAGTACACTTGGAGAATTGATTTCTAGAAGTGCAACTGCCATGGCATATATTATGTGTATTTGTAACTTTAATAAGTAATGCCAATTGCCTTCTGCAGAAATTGTACCTCTACATACCTATTAAAATGGCTAAAATAAAAACATAGTGATAACACCAAAGTCTGGTGACGATGCAAAGAAACTGGATGACTCGTATATTGCTTATGGTAATGAAAAATGGTACAGCCACTCTGGAAAATGGCATTGGGAAAAAAAAAAGAAACATTCAACTACATACAATTCTTCAATTTCACTCCTGGGCATTTATCCCAGAGACATGAAAACTATGTTCACACAAAAAACTGTGTGATACACATATTTACAGCAGCTTTATTTGTAATAGCCAAGAAAACTAGCAACAACTCAGATGCCCTTCAACAGGTGAATGGTTAAACAAACTGTGTACATGAATACCACAGAGTACTACTCAGCAATAAGAAGGAATAACTACTGATACACAAAACAACCTGGGTGACTCTCTAGGCAATTATGTTGGGTGAAAAAGTCAACCCCCAAATTTTATGTACTCTATGACTCCAGTTATATAACATTTTTGAAGTGACAACACTATAATAATGAGAACAGATTAGTGTTTGTCAGGGTTAAGGAATAGAGTGGGAGGGAAGTAGGTGTGGCTATAAAAGTGCAACAGGAGTGATCCTTGTGGTGACGGAAAGGTTCTGTATTTTGACTGTAGCAGTGTCCATATCTGGTCCATATCATAGTTCATTATACTATGATTTGTAAATTGTTATCATTGGGGGAAACTGGGTAAGAGTCAATGTCATCTCTCTGGATTATTTCTTACATCTGCATGTGAATCTACAATGGTCTCACAATAAAAAGTTTAAATTTAAAAATGTAATTAAGGGCGGCCAGTTAGCTCAGTGGGTTGGAGCGCAGAGCTCATAGCACCATGGCCCCCGGTTCGATTCCCACATGGGCCAGTGAGCTGCACCCTCCACAACTACATTGAAGACAACGACTTGACTTGAAGCTGATGGGTCCCGGAAAAACACACTGTTCCCCAATAAAATTTTTTGAAAATATAATTAAAAGTAGATATCATTCACAATAACTATTAAAAAGTACTAAACTATAAAGTATGTAGGAATAAACCAGGAAGGACCAAATCTCTATGGGGGAAAATAAAAAGAAGCAAGTCTTAATCTAATTAAGAGAACAAAAGATGATCTAAATAGATGGCGAGACAGTCCATGCTATCAATTCACCTCAAATTAATCTATAAATTCAATGCAATCACAATTAAAATTCCAGTTGGTTTTTTTTTTTAGAAACTCAAGAACTATGCTCTAAAGTTTATATTGAAGAATAAAACTCCTTGGAAAGCAAACTCACCCTTAAAAAATACAGAGGGTGCCAAAAAATGTATATACATTTTAAGAAAGGAAAACTGTATTAAAATTGTAATACTCAATATAGTATAACGATAACAAAAGATGAATACAAGTCACGTTTGACTTCTGCAATTATACATTGCTAACGTAATTCAATTCAACTTCGAAAAGTAACACATAGATAACGTCTCTTAAAATGTGTATACATTTTTTTGGCACCCCCAGTATGAAAAAGGAGGTCTTTGTCCTATCAGATATTAAGACAAACTACATGGCCAAAGTAACAAAAATACTGGCCCAAGAACAAAGAGAACAATGGACGAAAATAGCTAAGATACAGAAACTCAATACACAATAAAGGTGGCATTACAAATGAAAGGGCTAAGGAGTCTTTAGCAAATGATGCTAGTTCATTTCATGGAGGAAAAAAAAAACAACAAACCTGCATCACTATTAGGTTGGTGCAAAAGTAATTGCGGTTTAAAAGGTTAAAAATAATTGCAAAAACTGTAATTACTTTTGCACCAACCTAATAGTTAAATTAACATCACATACTAAGGAAGATTCTGGTAGGTTGAAAACCAAAATAAGAAAGATAAAACCAGAAAGTTGATAACTAAGGAATTCATGGACAAAATTAGTAGGCAGAATGGGAATATATATTTGAATTTTTAGAATTTTAAATCAACAAGGAATTTATACCTACAATACGTAAATCATTAAGAAAATGACAGAAACTACTATTAAGAAATGGGCAGAAACTATGAAGAGGAATTTATAGTAGATAAAACTTAAAAGGCAAACAATCACATAATGAGAGTTGCAAACTCTCATTAATAACCATGCAAATTAAAAGATATATTAGTGTATACCTATTAGGAGAGCAAAAATTAGAAAGATGAATAATACCAAGTTTGGGTGGGTATACAGGGAAATGGGCACTGTTGATGTAAGTATAGATAAGTGCAGACATTTTTGAGAGCAATCTGGCAACACTTGGCAAATTAAGCTTAACTATATTATGACCTGGCAATCCTGTTGTGGTGTCTGTTTTCCAAAGAAATTCTGAGGTCTACTGTGACGCATGAGATGTCCCTGCAGTAGTATTTGTGGTGACAATGAGTTGGAGGTAATCTGGGAGTGGTAATACGATGGGAGTGGGGAGATAAAATGTGATAGGATACAAAGAACTAGTTGTAGTTACATCTTGAAAATAGGGCACTAATATCACAAAAGGAGAGTTATCTAGATACCATATGTCTCCAGACCGAAGACGAAGCATCACTTATGGATTAGTCTTGTAAAACCAAAACCAAAGCAAAAATAAAAACCTGAATCAGAACATAGCTCTGATTAACAATTTATAGGATATACAAAGGACAGGAAAACATGGCAAATGACGCTGCAAGGAGGCAAACAACAAAATCTAGATCTTGGGGACAAAAGAGATGGCTCCTCAACAAATAAAAGAGGAAAAGAGAGAGTCGAAAAGGAAACCAAAGATTATAATGGATTTGAGCCAACTGCAGTGCATGGACCTAATGTGGATTTTCATTCAAATTGTTTAAAAAACATTTATGACATTTATGAGACAATTGGAAATTTAAACACTGATTTGATATTAGCAAACGATTGTTAAAAAGTTTTTAGGTATGATAATGGTACTATATTTATGTTAAAAAATAGGGACTCTTTAACATATGTTATACATATTGAAATATTTACAGATGAAATGACTTGTCACCTGGGATTTGCTTCGTGATACAGGAAGGGGGAGAGTGGGTAAAGTAGAGATGAAACAATATTAGCTATAAATAGGCAATTGCTAATATTGGATTATGGGGATTTGAAGGTTATACTATTGTAACTTTGCATATTTCTATAAATTTCCAAAATGAAAAGTTATAAAAAACCACAGTGTTTAGCAAAAAAAGTTCACACAGAATGAGATACATAATGTGCCATCATTTAGATAAATTAAACATAGATGCATACCAAAACAGTACACATATTGAAAAAGCACACAGATAACACATTAAATGCATTGAGAGGTGGCCTGGGTAGGGGAGTGGAAAAGGAATGGGAGTAAGAAATATAAATAAAAGAATGAATGACTAAATGAATGTGTTCTTGTATCCTGAAGTAAAGAACATGTTCAACTTAGCTCTACAGTCTTGAAGTTTAAAAGGCAAAAACAACGACCACTATCATCAAACATTGAACCAATATATAAAGGGAGGGAAACGTTTACATTAGGTTACACAGGGTAAACGTATGTTAAGAGATGGGAATCATATGAATAGTAAATAAATTTGTAGTGGAAACTTTGGCACATAACCATTGATTTTTTTCCTCCCAGATAATGGAATTAGATTCGAGAAAAGCAGTTATTCCAATTGATCCAGGAAGTATGATTTCAGGGGTTCTTTGAAGGACCAGAGAAAATTACATGGGTCAGCTAGGGGAATGGGACATGGTAGGCCCAAAGAACTTCCATGGCCAACCCAAAGGTAGAAGCAAGTCATCTTGCAGAGTAAACAGACGAATATGAGAAGAGACAAAGGAATATTAGGCATTGTCTGTTGCTATCTAATCTCTGGCTTGGCATAAAGAAAAACTTAAAGAACATTTTTTTAAAAAACTATTTTAATGTCATCTTACAAATGTGTGCCACTGATAATAATTCAATTTGACTAATATTTTTTCTTTGCCTATTATGTGGAAGGCAATGTACTAGGTGCTGTAGCGATGTGATTTTCAAAAACTTTTTACTGTACTCCAGAGTAAGAAACATATTTTTACTTTGTGACCTACCCATACATACATATAGACTGAAACGAAAGTGTCACAAAAAATGTCATTACTACAAGGGATGCAGTAATATTTTCTATTTTATTTTATTCCATTCTACTTTTTTTTGTTTTTAAAGTGGTCAGCCTACTAAATTAGTTGGGTGAGAACCAAAGTTTGAAAAGTAATGTTACATAGCTATGCTAACATGGTAGCCAGTAGCCAGATGTGGCTCTTGAACATTTGAAATGTGGATAGTGCAACTGAAGAAGTAATTTTTAATTTTACTTCATTTTAATTAATTGAAATCAAAATTTAAAAACAGAAGCAGTGTAAAGTACTTTTCCATTAAATATACTACAACTTAATTTTTTTGGTAGAGCTGCAATTTACTTTAACTGCTGCTCTGGATAAGAGAGTATAGTGTCATATTGTAGCATGTGTTGTTTCTAGTATTATAAACTGCCACTGATCTTCTTGGTGTCAGTGAAGTCAATTCCAAACACTTTTTTTTTTACGCAATGATATAACATTGTAATTTGTTTATCTGAATATTTTATGGAGAAGAAATAAGAGACTGGAAGAAAGTATGCTGCAAATTTCATAATGAATGACAACTGCAATTTGCTATAGCAGAGCAAAATGATGTCGCTTGTGTAAAAAAAAATTAAGATAATTAAGTGGTTAATATTAAGAGATGTTCAACAAATACATGGTGAATTTTATAAGATGAATTTTATAAAATACAATTAAGAAATAAAAAAAAAATCAAGAAAATTAGTTGCCCGAAATCAGAGTATTAAATGTCCAACAAACATTTAAAAATAATTTTTAACAGATTTGAGCTTGTCATTTCAGTTGGCTATAAAACAGTTTGTGTTCCTGCATAAAAATAAAACCATTTTTGGATGGAGACATGGTAAAAGTAATTATTTCAATTATGGAAATTTTTTTAACCATTATGAAAAAAATGTATTCGACAGAGGTGAAGAGAAAGATCTTCAATTAAGGCCCAAACAACTGTCTACAGAATCTAAGACCTTTCAAACAATATCAGAGATGTGCTGATACAAAATTGAAAAATTGCAGGCACTTATTTTTAATTTTAGATAAATGGTGAAATAAGGGAGACACTGATCAAATGTTAATTTGATGAAATTTAAGTGCAGACCAAGTATTTCTAATGAAAACTCAGCATCTGAGTTGGGATATGCTGTAAGTGTAAAATACACGTTGGATTTCAAAGATTTTGTATGAATAAAATAATGCAAACTATCTCATTAATAATTTTGGATATGGATTACATGTTAAACTAGTATTTTAGATATACTGGGTTAAATAAAATATGGTATAAAAATTAAATAAAATATGGTATAAAAATTAATCTTTATACCATATTTTTACATTTTTTAAATGAAGCTACTAGAAAATTAAAAATTGCCTATTATGTGGCTCATACTATATTCCAAATGAGACAGGAATTCCCACATGGGACACAAAGACATAGTTCTTGACCACAAGAACTTACCATCTGGTAAGAGAGGAAGACTAGGAAACAAAGAACCAACTAGAGAGAGTTGCTAATGAATCATTAAAAACTCATCACAACTAACCGGGGCAAAAATACAAAAGGTAAGTTCTAGTTGCCCAATTGTAAATCATAATTACCAGTGATGGTCTATATATCCAGAGAATTGAATTCAGTACTGGACATCTGAGCCTTCAAGGGCAGAATTTAATCTAATTACATTTAAGTTATACCAATAAAATAAAATATTGTTTCTCAAAGTATGATCCCACTGGAGGTATATAAATAAACATTATTTATTTTATTCACTTTGTATTGACTAGCACTTGTTTATTTTAATGTGTATTAAGAAATACAAAATGAATAAAAAGAATTTACATATTAGAAAAAATAAACAGATATAACCCCTGATTTCACAGATATTATTATGTGACATATTTCCTTATAAAATAAAACTATTTAAGTAAAAGATTTGATTTTTAAAATATTAAGCAAATAATAGTATAGGTGGTATGTACAGACGACAAAAATTATGGAGGTTTTTGTTTTCTGTAATTTTTAAGATAGATGTCTGATAGGAAGTCCTTCTAAAGTATTTAATCTTTTATCAATTATTTTATCAATTATTTTATCAATTATTTACAACCTGATTCATAGGTAGCTGAAAAATTACTATCAGCTAAGATAATTACTAAATTATCTTAAATAAATGTGGAATTATCTTGAAGGTGCTCGTCAGAGCACTCAGCGTGATTCTAAGTACACTTACCTTAATAATCTACAAAAGCTCCGCCGATAACTCAGTCGCTGGCTAGCTGCAGCAACGCTGGGAGGAAGAGGAGGCCGGGGTGGGAAATAAGCTAGAGTTGCAGAAAATAGTAGGCAGACAAGTCCAAATTCTGAAAGAAAAAAGAAAGTAAAATGTTAACCAGACAACACAAAAAGCTCAATATTTCAAGTATTATTTATGTAACACATATTTATTGAGCATCAACTAAGCTCTAGGCATATGAAGATAAGCAAAATATAGGACCTAGGCAAAACAGTTCAGTCTTGTGAGAAAGATGGATATGTAAAGATATAAATTTCGGCAGGTCATAGGTAACAAATGATACTATAGGCAAAGAAGTATTGTGTGCTATGGTATACTACGTAGACAAAAAGATTGAGGCAGTAAACAAGTGTTACTCTACAGAGAAAACATTAAAAACGAACAGTACTGAACTATAAGAGATTTTGAAACGGGTCTAGGATGATCTAATAAGCATGGTCCTCAGACATAAAGAAATTGAGAAAATTGGTAAGAACAGGACTGGAGAAGGTTTGATCGATGATACGATATTCTGATGCATAGTGCAGATCAGACTCCATTTATAGGCCGTACAGGAAATTTGAACAAAACAGGAAAGTATCTAAAATAAGAAACCAAGAGACAGAGAGAAAATTTATAAACACAAGACTAGCTAATGTAGAATGTTAAACAATCAGAACTAAAATGAATATCCAAACAGTCTGAGTTTAGCACCACAGAAGGGAAGGTTCGTTCCCAGGAGTCTCAATCATTCCCTCCAGAGTTCTGACACATGGAAGTCCCAGCTTTTGTTAACTGTGTCCAATTTCATGGAAAAGTCAGGAAGCCCTGAAATATAAACCTGCCTCTGCCATTAATTAACTTGGAACTTGAATGAATCCCTTACTTTTTCTATACCAATAAAGGGATCGAACTAAGTGATTTCTAGAGGTCCTTTTAGTAGGATAATTCTAATTCTAGGGCTATATTCTTATAAGACACGTTACCACAAATAATGTCTTTCTTTGTGAATCTGAAGAATAACAAAAAGTTAATGAATTGTTTTAATTTACAGTTTTTTTAAATTATTAGTAACAATGAATGAGCAACTTCCGTATGCTTACTGGCCATTTGTATTTCTTCTGTGATTGCCTTGTTCATATTCTTTCCCCATCTTTCTACTGGCATTTTTGTTAACAGCTTGAGATATAATTCACATAATATACAATTCATACATTTATAGGACACAATTCAGTGGTTTTTAGTATATTCACAGAATTGTGCAACCATCACAGCAATCAATTTTAGAACTTTTTCATCATCCCAGAAAGAAACTCTGTATCCATTACCCCCACAAATCTCCAAGCCATAGGTTACTATGAATCTAATTTCAGTATTTATGGATTTGAGTATTATAGACATTTCTTATAAATGGAACCATATAACGTGCTCTTTTGTGATGGGCTTCTTTCACTTGGCATAATGTTTTCAAGGTTCATCCATATTGGAGTATATATCAGTACTTCATTATTTTTTTTCCTTGCCAAATAATAGTCCACTGAATGGATATAGCACATTTTTTAATCTACTTAGTTGACAGACATTTGGATTGTTTCTACTTTCAGGCTATTATAAATAATGCTAAGATGAACATTCATATACAAATTTTTACATGGATGTATGTTTTCATCTCACTTGGGTATATATCTAGAAATGAAATTGCTGGGTTATATGGTAATCTATGTTTAAAATTTTGAGGAACTATCAAACTGTTTCCAAAGTGGTATTTTATACTCCTCCCAGTAATGTGTAAGGGGTATAATTTCTCTACTTTCTGCCAACACTTGTTATTTTCCATTTTATTCATTATAGCCATCCTACTGTGTATGAAGTTTATCTCATTATGGTTTTGATTTGCATTTCCCTGATGGCTAATGACAGTGAGCACCTTTTCATATGCTTGTTGGCCATTTTGTTGGCCATATCTTCTTTGGAGAACTGTCTATTCAGTCCTTTGCCCATTTTTAAATTGGGTTGTTTTCTTTTTGTTGTTCAATTATAAGAGTTTTTAAAAACATATTCTGAATAAGACTCCTTTATTAGATATATGATTTGCAACTATATCCTCCCATTCTGTGGGTTGTCTTTTCACTTTGTTGATGGTGTACTTTGATGCACAAATGTTTTTAATTTTGATAATACCAATTTGCCTATTTTTTTCTTTTATTATTTGTACTTTTCATGTCCTTTATAAAAAGGCTTCACCTAACCCAAGGTCATGAAAATTCACTCCTATGTTTTCTTCTAAAGTTTATAGTTTTAGTTCTCACATTTATGTTTATAATCCATTTTGAGTTAATTTTTGTGTATGGTGTAAGGAAGGGGTTCAAACTGATGAGTTGGCATGTGGATATCCAGTTATTCCAGTGTCTTTTGTTGAAAGGATTATTCTTTTCCCAATGAATTGCCTTGGTACCCTTGTGAAAAGTCAACTGATCATAAATGTAAGATTATTTTTTTTGAATCTCAGTTCTGTTCCATTGATTTATATGTCTGTCCTTATGCCAGTACCATGCTATTTTGATTAGTGTAGTTTTGTAGTAAATTTTGAAAGTGGGAAGTGTGAGTTTTCCAACTCTATTCTTTTTCAAGATTGTTTTGGCTATTCTGGGTCCCTTTCATTTCCACATAAATTTTAGGATCAGCGTGTCAATTTCTGAAACAAAGGCAGCTAAATATTAACTGAGATTACACTGAATTTGTAGATAAATTTGGGGAATATTCATCTTCACAATATTAAATTTTCCAACACATGAACATGGAAGTCTTTCCATTTCTTTAAGTCTTTTTAAATTTCTTTCAACAGTGCTTTATAGTCTTCAGATTTTTATACTTATTTTGTTAAATCTATTCCTAAATATTTTATTCTCTTTCGAGGCTATTGTAAATTGTATTGTTTTCCTAATTTCATGTTCAGATTGCTCACTGCTAATGTACAGAAATACAATTGATTTTTATATATTAATCTTGCATCCTAAAATTTGTCTTTTTTTTAGGATAAACTTCGGGAAACTCTACTTGACCTCCAAAATTGGAGTCAAGTGGTCTTCCTCTGAGCTGTCAGAGCAATTGTAGGGCTATGGTTATGGCACTTACCGTCCTGTTTTACAAATGTTTGTTTACCTGTCTGTATCCTTTGGGACACTGTAAGTTCTGTAAGGGCAGAAACCATGTTTATCTCAGTGCCTCGCACAGTGACAGATACATAGGAGCTCAAAATGTATTTGTTAAATTAATAAGTGAATAAATGAATTACTACAAAGTTCATTATAATCTGGTCCCTTATCTGTCCAGCCTCATTTTCTGCCACGTGCTACCTATGCCCAAACACACATATTTACACTACTCTAGCCATCCCAAATTACGTGCAGTTCCCTGTATATGTTGAGCTGTCTCATGCCTTTTCTACCTTTGCAGTTGCTGTTCCTTCTGTACAGAATACCCTAACTCACTTGAACATTTGGTTAACTCCTATGAAATTCTTAATTTTACACTTGATCTTAGCCAAAAGGCTGAGAAGCGATGAAATTCTTAATTTTAATTACCATATTCTTGGTAAAACCTTCCCTGACTCCTCAACTTTTCTCCAAACCCAGGCCAGTTAAGACTTCCAAGCTCTGTATGTCTCTATTTGTAGTACAATTGTCTCACCAGTGATCTTACCAACTCGCAGTGCTGAGTAACAGTGCTTGGTGTATGAGTACAGTAAACACAAAAAGTTTTCTGAATACAGAAGGAAATAATGAACAGCCACATGGGGAGAAGGAATATATTTAAGGAGATTTGTAGGAGACTGTAATATAAGCGTAGACTAGGGTTTGGCTCTAGAAATAAAGAGAAAGGATCCAAGAGAATGTTTGGAAAGGTCAATATCCCTTATAAATAGACTAAACACACAGAGAGTAGGAAATGCAGAGAATAAACCATGGGTGACCTAGGTTTATTAGGTTAGAGAACATGGCCAATAAAGGAGAAATTGCAAGGAAGAAAACAAGCTTAACACCAACCAATAGTTGCTTAACTAATGTTTCTCGCTGATCATGTTTAGTTTTATATACTGATAAGATATCTAGAAAAGACACTAGACAATGTGTTACACAGCGCTTAATTGCAAATGGATGGGAAAAGTAAAGAAAATCACCTTCCATGTAGCAATAATACATTTGAAACTTAATAACTTCGTAGAAAGGGTAAGTTTCAAGTAGGCAGCTCCATATTAAATGACAAGAAAAGCACATATATGCATATGTATATAGTCGTCCTCTTAAGTATTTTGTAAGATGTGATCTGGTATACAAAAAGCAGAATGAAGATGACTGGCATAAAAGACAAAGTATAAAACTTCAAAATACCTGCATATAATACAGTCTCTATGCGATCTTTAATGTGGGCTCTGCTATTCTCTGAAGCAAGCAGAGGTGACGTCCCATTGGGAGCTGGAACAAGAAGTGGTCCAACTAAAAATGCACATGCTCCACCAAGATAACTGAGCATTGATGCAATAGCAGTGGCGGTGGCCCGTTCATCTGCAGAAAACCACGTTGTGGAGAGGAACGGAGCTGCATTCATTACGGTTGGACCTGCTAGTCCATTTAACATCTGTCCTCCATGGATTAGTCTGGAATCAAACAAATCAAACAAATTAAACAAATTAAGAGGCTGTGAGGTAGGTGAAGCATTTTCTAGACAAAAAGATATTAGCCAAATAGCAGTCAACTAAGGCAATAAGAACACATACCTATAAATAATATGCCGCACCTGAATGGTAATGTATATTGATTCTCTATAAGGGAGATCAAATACAGTAATAGCTACTCCCTATTCATTTCATAAATATTTATTGAAGCCTCTGATTTGTGCCACGTACCAAACTAAATGCTTCCAAATAACCTTGTTTCATTTGTTTTAACAATAATGTGGAAGCTATTACTCTCTCCACCTATCAAGACGGGAGAGCTTTGGCTGAGAAAGATTAAGAAATTTGCCCAAGTGCTAACAGGCAAAGCTGAGATTCAGACCCAGGTCTGACTTCAAAATCCACATCCTATCAGATTGCCACTCATAAAGAGACTTATTCATTGCCACCCGTCCTACAAATATAGTTGAGTTCAAAATGTCATGCCTACTCTGTGACAAGTGATGGAAATATAAAAAAGAAAAGTCATTATGGTATCTTCTTATAGAAGAGGAACTGGTCTGCAACTAACTATCGTTGTGGGATTCCATTTCTTTTCCTGTAAAATAAGGAGATTAAATTCAATATGTACTGAGCATCTATCTATCTGTTAGGTTAAGGTATCTTTTCTCAGTATTTTATTTAGTGCTTTATCCTGTTCCTTACTGATCAAACCCTTTCCCTACATTTCTTCCTCCACCCTTAACATATTCATATTCATGAGCAGCCTTGAAGAAGCAGCCAGAAGCCCAAAAAGCACAGACAAGAAAGGGTGGTGAGTCCACCTCTTATGCCTCAGAGGTAGAGGAAAGGGCAGGGACAGTATATGTGACATATACATGACACTACGAATTTTTTTGTTTGTTTGTTTTGCTTTTTAATCACCATGTGGGTGTCAAATCCTCTTTTTAAACAATTGCCACCTCTAGGTACTTAGAAAAAGTTTCTGGAATGCAGGAGGAGGTAATGAACAGGCATATGAGAAAGAGGTAGGTAGGGCCCCAATACAGAAGCATAAGTGAGTGGGAAGTGAAATATGTGAATTAGGTCTGCTCACATCTTTGTAAATGTTGTAAAAATTATTTGAAGGCAAAATAGCTCCAAGCATCATTACTAAATTAGGAAAAGTAATGACATTTTAAAATCTTGTGTAAGGGAACTTTTTTCCAGATAACAAAAACAGTTTAAACTGTATATAAACCGAATGCCTCCTTCAAAGCCAGTGGATCCCAAACTGTCACACAGCAATTTCTTCACAGAAATAGTTTTGAAACAATGTTATTAAGTGCCTTTAATCATGACTCACAATGGCACAACAATCAGACAGTACATGATGGCTCATAAAGATTAACTGCTTTGACATTTAATACTTTTGTTGTTGTTGTTGTTGTTGTTGCTTTTAATGAGGAGTTCCTGAAAGACTCATCTGGAGGCAGAATGGTTGGAATGAGTATATTTTATTATGCCTTAAAATGTTAAGAGTAGGAGGAGGACATGGAAGAAACAACCTATCAGAAAACCAAACCAAACAAAAACTTGGTGTAACAGTGTGAATCCTCAGGTTAGGGTCTAAAACTCAAAGTATTGCCATGGCTTAGCTCTTTGTTATCCCTCCATGGAATTAAGAACAGACTATTTTCCAAGCAGCAAACGTCAGAGTCATAGAACATGTGAGCTTGCAATAATGTAAGGGTCATCCAACTCCAGCTGACTTAATTCTCAGACCAGAATATTTCTCATTACAATGTGGTCATATGCTAAAGCAGAATCCAAAGCAAGTATGATACTAGGGACATTTCTAAGTCTACAAGGTCACTGAACTTGGGGGCCAACCTAGAACATATGTATTATCATAGTGAAAAATCATCTCAGGAATTAAAACATGCTGATTTGGTAGTTTTAAATTACTGTAATTTAAATAATTGTGTGATTTTTGCATTAAAAGTCATCATACACAAACACTCCTCACAAACGAGCTCTGTACAACTGAGACCTACAGGATCTTGGGGTTACCCTCTGAATTTATGGAAAACCTCACAGGGAAACCCAGTCCTGTTCTTTCCAGCAGCCTGAAGTTTACCAGAACTTAGCCCTGCTCCTTCTCACACTTGTGAGAAGTCCTAGAGTCCCTCAGGCTTCGCAGTTACTTATATAACTAGTTATAAGCACTGTTGTCCTGGTAACCAGGACATAACACTAATCTGTATTACCAAGATTTTTATGTTTGCCTGATACTATTCTCTGTCAGCACCATTAACTTACTCTATTTTATGAAATTAAGGTTTGTAAAAATATATTTAAAAATAAAATTCAGTTTTATATATAAAATCTAGTTTTCCCATTTAATGGCAGTGCAAAATTAAAAGTATGCTTTTCTGGAAAAATGCTGGCCATAAAACATAATAAAACCATACAAACATTACAATAAACTCTTTATAATGACAATAAAGGAGATAAAATTTTTATAAATTATTCAATACAAGCTGTGTTACTTAACTCAGTCAACAAACATGTACTGAGTATTCACTGTGTATTGAGTAAGCACTGTGAGAGGCCTAAGCATATAGGAAAATAAAATTAAAAAGCTAAAGCCCTTGTCCTTAAGAATCTAAAAGTAGCTGAAGCATCACCTACCAGCACCCTACCAGGAATGCAAAGAAAAGTAAAACAATAATTAGTCCTGTCCCTCATGCTTACGGGGCCTGTGACAGTGGAGGTCCCTGCTTGTCCTCTGTCTCCTCTCACCTCTGCGCAGGGGCTTCACATGTATGCAAGGGGACCTGAAGTTCCAGCTCCAGCTGAGCTCCATCTATCTCCTTCCAAACAGCTGCCTCTAGGGCCTAGGGAGTTCACACCAGGGATGTAGTCCACTCTTGGAAGAACAGGCCTGGGAAGGAAGACTGTTGCACGGATTCCTGGGGTCTGGAGCTGGAAGGTGGTGGGCAGGGCGGGTGCATTTTGTTGGCCCTACAGTCTTCTCAGCCCACGGGGAACGGCAAAGCTGAAGGAAAGCCAGAGTGGGACACTTGCAGGCGTGGACCAGGACCAGGACGCTTTGACAGTATTGACAAAAACAGTGGGGCCACAGAGGAGAGCAGGTTTGGAGAACTGTTTCTAGCCATACAATAGATGCAGATAGAAGAATGACTGGTTACTGGGGGGAGGTGCACTCATAACTGTATAAACTGTTCACTAAGTGGATTAATATAAGTTAGAAGCTAAGGAAAGAGGTCTGAGCTAAGAGATATATGTTGGAGGTGGGGAATAAACACTGGAGAATACCAATATTTTTTAAATAGAGGAAGAGGAGTCTGGAAAGATGATTGAGAAGAGCTATTATAGAGGCAGAAAAAAAAATAAAAGGAAAGATTGCCATCATAGCCACTAAGGAGAGAAAGGTATCAAGAACATAAGAATGAGCGGTGGATAGCATCAAATCAAACAAAAAGATCATTTCACTGAAATGGATTCTGCAACAAGGAGCTCATTCATGATCTGAGTAGGAACAGTTTCAGAATGTTGAAGATGGAAGTCAGTCTCCTGAGGAAATGGAAATTCAATTTAGACTATTCATTCTAGTCGTTAGAAACAGATGCCAGAACAAAAATTAGGTAGATAAGCTTGGCAATGTGAAAAGAAAAAACACCCAGCTTAAATCAATAGTCTGAACTGAAGAAGTCTCTCTGCCTTCACTTATGGAATGATAAATGCAACTCGTGATTGTCCTAATGCTTTCTAAGCACTCGTGAAAGAAGCTGGCTTTCAGAAATTAATAGTTATTGATCTGAGCTGACTGTTAAAACTAACACAGAAAAACAAAAGAGGAGTGAGTCACAATTTTCAGGAAAGTGAAGCAACTCATGTAATTTAATGTCTATTGTTCTGTGTCATTGTGCCATGCCGCACTGTTGTTTTGCATGTAACAGTTAAGTTCCTTGTGGGGAAGGACCAGGGCTTCTGAGTTCCCCAGTGATTCACGAAGTGCTAGGGCAGTGTGGATGCTCTCTAGGAATGCACGGACTAATTCAATAGAGGGACGTGGGGTCACTGAAATACACAACTAGCCTGCGCTTTAAAACTTTAGGTATGTGTTACCTAAACACATACATCACATCAGTTCCAGTTACAAGTTTTAGAGTTTAAATTCAGCGATACAAAAAACAAGGTGATTAACAAATATTCTGGAAATAAAGCTTTTTCAAAAAGACACTGAGGGTGGTAAAAGCGAGGCAACACTTTAGTCCTGTGTTTAAGGATGGACTTGGGACGGGTAGGCAGGTATTAGGAGTGTAAAGAAGCAGTTTTGTCTCCTGGGCAATCAGCTCTGTGGCAGAAAGGGAGCTCTCTGGAAACTGGCTAATTTCAGGGGTCTAACCCTTGCTTCCTCTCTTGAAACTTCATGCCTGATGAAGACGGTGTATGTTCGCAGTTAGGGGATTGCCAAGTCTGACCTCTGCAGGTCAAGCTGTGACAGACCTGCCAGGGGACAACTGTCACGCTCTCCATCCCAGTCTCCTCTCACTGACTCCTTAACTTACTCCCTCTCCACCCCACCCCTTCTTTCTCCTTCTGGTCTTCTTCCTTTTCTCTTTCTTTCTCCTTACCTAGCTTCTGCGCACTTCGGAGGCCTGGTTTGTGTCATCCCCGCAGGCAGGTGGGGAAATGGATCAAAGAGAGGGGCATTTCCCGAGAGAGGAAGATCAAAGGTCCAGTTTCTCCAGCATCAGCAGAAGTAGATGGCCAAGACTAGGAAGGCCGGCAGCTACCCACTAGCATCAGACTGCTGGGGCTTGCCGTAGCCCAGTGGGCACCTACTGAGGCCTCCCCAAGCCCTGCCCTTACCCTGTGCACCTTCAGCCCCAGTGAGAGCCCCTTCCCACAGAGAGGCTGAGGCCTCAGGGCACATGCTATGGCTTTGCGCACAGTTGCATTTTTTTCATATTGTTCAATATACTACAGCTGTTCAAACAAATGCCAATAGCTAAAGTTCAAACTAAAGACCTATAGTTCACGTTTTCTAATGTACTTGACATTTCAGTTTGTATTTAATGATATTCTGATATCCTAACCTTTTGCTGTCTGACATCCTGGAACAAACACCTATCGTTCTTCAATTATTTTCTATGTAGAATAATATGTTTTAGCATTAGAGTTTTTATAGCTAGAAAAGATGTCAAACCTCACCTAGACAACCCACTCTCCTCATTTTATAGATATAAAAATTGAGTTCCAGAAAGGCTAACAACATTTAAAAAATCACACTTATAATTTTATAACTTCCCTTTATAACAAAAATTATTGGGGGGAGCTCCACAGTTATAAACCTAGCTAATGGCTAAGCCAGGACTAGAAAGTAAAATTAGAACTGATTTCACCAGTCCACCAATCTCTCTACTCTTCTACATGGTCTCATTCTGAATGCTCTCTGTTAGTAGTAGTGATAAAAATCGTTGATTGTTAAGATAACCCAAGGTTCTCAGATCCAAAGGCATGTTGTAGCTAGCATATTTTTATTCTGTGTATAGACCTAGTTTATAAACCTTCAGTTTATTATGACTAGCATTGGTGATAACATTAGATAGTCGGCTTTTTAGAAACTTAGCAGATACTTCCTCAGTGTAAGTTTAGCAGTCTTAACTTAAATTCTATATATTTTTAATATGAAATAATTTAGAATATGCTAATGGTTCACAAATTTTCTCCCAATTTCCAATTCCTAATTATCTTGCATCAGACTAAATTTATGTGTTACAGCATTTCCTGGATATTAAAAATGGCGTTAAGTGCTAGAAATAGTTTTCCTTTATGTAACCCAAGAAAAGATAGGGCAATAAAAAGGGTCAGAGATGGTATGAATTAATTACGGGGAAAGGGAAGTTAGGAAGGGAGAAACACGGATGATGGTAGAAAGGAAATGAGCCTTCTAAAGACTGTTACAGTAATTTCAGTTTTCTTTTATCTATTTCATTTTTGTATCTTTAATAATTTTGGCCAATTATGATTCAATTAACAATATCTATTAAATATCTACTATAGTCAAGGTACCTGCAACTAGACACTAAAGGGAATATAAAGATGAGTATTACAGCTTTGGCCCGAAAGAAGCTTATAATAATTTATCAAGTACCAGTTATAGAAAGTACATTAAAAAACACAGTGAAAGAATATTGTATTAGATATCAGAAGACTCAGCTTCCAGTCTTAGCTAAATATATTAACCATATAATCTTTGGTGAATCACTTATTCTTTTTCTGTTTCAATTTCTTCAAAGATACTCTATCTATCTCGCAGGGTTTTTACTAAGGCCAAATGCAATAATCTCTCAGCAAGACACGGGAAAAATGGACAGATCTGAGAGATGTCTATCACCCCCCACTTTGTCTCATAATGTTTTTCTTGTCTTAAAACTTTCATTTGTACTCTTAGCTTTAAAATATATATTCTCATAGGAGAAAAGAAGTGCAAAGAAAAAATCCATAGTCAATAATTCAATTAAATAACTCAACCACGACAAATATTTTGATTTTTTAGTCTTTTTTTTCTTTTAGTTTTTTTCCAATGTATCTCTCAATCAATACTTAAGCATAGGTAACCACAGATATCATACTGAATATACAGTTTTATGCACTAAATTATTTTAACTTTATAGTGTATCATAGGCATTCTCTCATTTCATTAAAGATTCTTTATAGTTTATAATTATAATTGTTATTGACTCCATGAAGTCTATTATACAGATGTACAAAACCTTATTTAAACATTTTCCTAATGTTTGCTACTGATTTGCTAATATTAATAATACTGTTGTGACAATCTTTGTATGTAAATATTTGCCACTTTCCAAATTATTTCTTTAAGGTCAATAAATCAAAGGTATGAACATTTTAGGCCTTATGCAACCTACTCCCAAATTGTTTTTCAGAAGGGTTTGCAGTAATTTACATTCCCATTAGTAGTGGTTGACAGGAGCTGCCTTCCTGACACTGAGTATCACTAAAAAATATATACTCATAAGTAACTTGCTATACTAGTTTTCCGTTGCTCTTATAACAAATTACCACAAAGTTAGTAGCTTTAAAATCATACAAATTTATTATCTTACAGTTCTATAAATCAGAAGTCCAACGTGGGTCTCTCTGGGCCATAATCAAGGTGTTGGCACAGCTATGTGACTTTCTAGAGGGCAGACACTACAAAACATTTCTAGAAAGGTTTAAGATTGAGATCCCTAAAGCAATGCTCAGGTCCCCAACTCAGCACCAGGCAGAAAGTGAAATGCAAAAACTCTGCAGACCCCATGAAGAAAGCGCATGTCCTCTGACAGTCACGGGTGTGGCCACTGAGGATAACGGACAAAAAAGAGCCTTCCAGAGGACAAAGCCAAAAGCCACGAGAACAATGAAAGGAGTCACTCCCGGAGCCACAAAGACCTGACAGACTCCAGAGATTCTGGATTTTGTGTCGGATGCAATAATTGGACAGGGCTGTGGGTTTCCTCCTTTGAGGAGCTTGTTAAAATCGTTGATTCTGGGGATTCATTCCAGAGACTAAATAAGTAGGACTAGAGTGGGGCCCAAGGTGCTGTAGTTCTCATAAGCAGTCTGTGGGTCATACTTTTAAAGAAATACTGACCTAGGGGGATATGAATCTTATGTGTTATACAGAGAAGAGTCTTGAATTCTTAAATCTACCAATTGTTCATTTTTACATTAAAAGATTTATATTTCTGTACTGGGGAAATTTACATTTAACCCTTTCTTGCCTTTCCTGCTCTTAAGCTCATTATCGAAGCTCTCATTATTTCACTTAACTAGTGTTCTCAGTCAAAAGGTAATATATACATATAGTAAAAATATTCCCAAGAGTAGGAAAGAGTATAAAGTAAAAAGTAAATCTCCTTTCCACCTAGACTACTGGTTCCCGAGAAACAACCAAAGGTAATGGTTTCTTTCAGAAACAGTCCTTGCCAAATAATGGCATATATATCCATGCCAGTTTTTTCTATGCAGGAAGATATTAAACATAATATAGTATATAATATGTAAACTTTGCCTTTTTATAAAACTCAGAAATATATTGGAGATTACTCCATATCAGCACTTACAAAACTTTTCCTTCCTTTTCACAGCTGCATACTATTCCACCAAATAGTACTTCACCATAACCAGTCCTGTTGAAGACATTTGGTTGCATCCAGCCATATGCTATTAGCAGCATAGCTGAACAAACATGGTTGTCCTTGCAAACTGGTAGAGCTTCACATGTGAGCTAATTTTCTAGTAGTGCAAACATTGGATTAAAGGACATGAACATTTTGAAGCTGGTAAAACTGCCAAAATGCCCTCCAAATAAGATGCCCCGAACTACTCACTTCAGAGGTGACTGTTTTTCTCTACACCTCAGCAACATAGCACATTGTCATATGTTTTCATCTTTGCTAATAAACACATATTTAATCGCTGTTTTAATTTTCATTTCTTTAATTATGATGGAAAGTTAAGCATTTTCTTAAGTTTATGTCATTTGTATTTTAATTTCTTCCATTACTTGCTCATGTCATGCATTTTCCTACTGCGTTGCTATGTTTCGTCTTGTTGCAAACATTTGCTAGTTATTAACTTGCCCTTTGGTTTATAGTATTTTTAACCATGCAGATATTCTAAATTTTTGTGTAGTCAAATGTAGTAAACCTTTCACTTATGGCTTCTGGGATTTGTGTTGTAGTTGGAAGGCCTTCTCCATTCTAAGGTTTTTAAAGAACAGTCTTATTTTCCAATACTTTTATGGTTCATGTTTTTACATTTAAATCTTGGATTCAACTAAAATTTACTTAAGTGATAAGGTAGAGAGTTAAGGTTCATCTTCATTTTTCTTTTTCAGATAGATAAGCAGTTGTTACAAAACCATAAACTACACAATTTATCTTTTCTGGTATATAATCATTTTAAATGTAATTTTACCAGCTGCAAAGCATTTCATAAGGAAGTATATTTCTAGAAAATCTATATTTACTAGATCCATACTATTTATCTAACACACATTAGCAAATGTTATCTATTGTTAGTACTAATAAAAGTTACACTAAATTGAAAGATAATAGGGCATGTGTTATGGAAGTAACTAGATACTCTTATGATTGAGAGCAGATATAACTTACTATAAATTCATCTTTTAGAAATTTTTTAATTGTTTACTGGGCATACAATAAACCATTTCACACTATAGAGCATTGCCCTCTACATATTTTTTTTTGGTATGATTTCTTCTCTATCATAGAAGAAGAAATGTTTTATAGTTCATTACTCTAAGTTCCTTATTTATCTATGATGTTAATAAGACAAAAGTGGCAAAATAATTTTTCCTGAATTTTCATTGGTACTATATACATAAAAGAAATAATCTTATGCAGAGATAGAACACCATCAGGATGGTGGTAAGAGTTGTTTTGATTGAGGAAAGCACTTGTCAGGAAACTGCTATTCTTGTGTCTTAAGACTTAAAGAAGCTAAGATACAGGAAGCCAAGGGAATACAAAGACACCTTTTCAGAGGGCTGAGCCCAGAAACTCAAAAAACTCCAAGTAAAACGGGAGCACAAAAATACAAACGGCGAAATGCTTGTTTCAATGCTGGGCAAATGCATATTAAAGGTCTTTAATCCTTTCCACTGAGTGTCAGATGGAGACTGAAGCTTTAAACGGGTGACATATTGAACCTACTAGTCAAAAATACATATTCCAATTGTAGCATTTTCATTTTAACAGATGCATATGCACTGTCAATAACACTACTTAAATACTGTATAGACAAAAAATAAAGTCTCATTTCAAGGAGATAATATTCCTACATTCTTTATAGATGAACACACAAGGATCGAAATTCAATTTATATCCTCTTTTTAGGAAAGAGTCAATCTCTCTGAACTTTCATTTCTTTCTTCACTTTCCTATCTTTGTTTACATTTCTTTATGAACTCTGTTTCTTTTTCATACCATCTTCTCCACTAACACAGAGAGTCAACTCTTTGTTATTCTTGGAATTTTATATCTGGAAAGTATGTGAAAGTATATATCTGGAAAGATATAAGATTAGAGAGAAGTAATAGTATGATGGCCGAAAACAGAAGAAAACCTAACAAAAATATTAATAGCCATTTTTAAAGAATGCATTGTTGAATTTAAGCTTACTGAAAGTTGCACTTAAAAGCTGTAGATACTTAAAAAAAAACTGGACGTTTGAAAAATTAAGACCATCTATAACACAATAATGAACTGCCTCATTTAAACCTCACTCAGAAGGATAGGAAATGAAGACTAGCTTTCCAGAGAAACCCAAATGATTTTGCTGTCTTCCTTTGAAAATATAAAACACTTGTGCTCTGTATTTTCTGGAAAGATAACACATTTTGAAAATTTGAAAATGAATAGCATTTATTTTGAAACTGAAAAATTCTGTTTCAGACAAAAGTCAACATTTTGTCCCTAAAATTCACTACTTCTGTGTCCCCTGTCTCTGTGAATGGATTCAATAATTTCAGAGTCTCTAGAGTGAAACTTCAATCATCTTGCCATCAATCTCTTTCTCTCATGTACTCTACACATCTGTGCTGTCCTTTCCATTCCCACAACTTCCCAGAGCAAGTAGTCATTTCGAATTCCTCTCTCTCTCTTTCTCTCTCTCTCTCCCTCCCCCCCACCTCCTGTTTTTTTAATGAAGAAGGTATTTTTATTTTAAAAGTTTTTTTATTGTGAAATATGAGAAACATATTAAAAATGTGTAAAACATATAGTTAAACAAATAGTTAATAATGTAAGCACCTATATTGCCACCATCCAGGTCAAGAAATATGATATTGCCAGCATCCAGAAGTACTCTGCATGTGACATTCTGGTAATAAATTTCTTTAGCTTCTTCTTTTCTGGGAAGCTTTTTATCTCTCTTTCAATTTTAAATGATAGCCTGGCTGGATAAAGCAATCTAGGTTGTAGGCCTTTGTTTTCCATCACTTTGAGTATCTCCTGGCACTCCCTCCTGGCCTGCAATGTTTCTGTAGAAAAGTCATTCGATAGTCTTATGGGAGTTCCCTTGTATGTAACCCGCTGTCATTTTCTTGCTGCTTTTAGGATTCTCTCTTTGTCTTTAACCTTTGCCATTTTAACTATAATGTGTCTTGGTGTGGACCTGTTTGGGTTTATCCTGGTTGGAACTCTCTGCACTTTCTGGGCTTGTATGTCGGTTTTCTTCACTAGGTTAGGGAAGTTTTCAGACATTATTACTTCAAATATGTTCTTGATCCCTTGCTCCCTCTCTGCACCTTCTGGTATTCCTATGATGCGCATGTTGTTGCGTCTGGTGTTATCCCAGAGGTCTCTTAAACCATCTTCATTGTTTTTAATTCTTTTTTCTTTTTGTTCCATTTGGGTGATCTCTGCTAACTTGTCTTCTAAGTCGCTGACTCGATGATCCTCTGCCTCATTTAACTTGCTGGTAATTCCTTCAAGTGTGTTCTTTATTTCAGTAATTGTGTTCTTTAGTTCTAACTGGCTGTTCATTATGATTTCTCTATCCTTCTTTATGTCATCACTAAGCTCCTTAAACATTCTTATCATCAGTGTTCTGAACTCTGTCTCTGATAGGTTAGTTACTTCTATTTCATCTGGTTCCAATTCTGGAGGTTTCTTCTATTCTTTTATTTGGGACATGTTTCTTTGTTTCCCTATTCTGGCTGACTCGCTGTGTTTTCTTTGATGTATTAGGTAGATCCCCTAGGGTTCTTGGTTTTGCTGGGTTATCTTATGTAGTATGTGTCCTTTATATTTGACTTGCACCACTTCCCTATTCTCCTGTGCGTGTGCTCCAAAGGTGACTCTTGTGTTGTGTATATTGTCCTGTTAAAGCTGAGCTTTAATTGCTTTTGGTTTGTCAGTAGGTGAGATTGACTCCTAGGCTGACTAGTTGAGACTTGGCTCTGCCCACAGTGGATGATCTGCTGTGTGATGGTTGACTGCTCAAATGAGGCTTGGCCCCTGTGGGCTCTTGTGCCTGTTGAGAATTCCCTCTGGGTGTGTCACTTGTAGGTCAAACCCGGTAGTACTCTGGTTTGGTCTGGAGTTGGCCTCGGGGTGTGTTGAATCTCTTCAGTTGGGCCCTTCAAGTAATCCTCGTAGGAGTCTCTTAGCTGTTCTGTGTGATGAGCAGACTCCTTTGCTGGGTTGTAGACGTTCAGTTTGTGTAAGTTCTGGAGGAGAACTCAAGAAGCCCACCTCGCTGCCGCCATTCCTGTGACGTCACTTCAAGAAGGTATTTTTATTTATTAAAAATTTTTTTCAGTTACAGTTGACATTCACTATTATATTAGTTTCAGGTGTACAGCATAGTGGTTAGACATTTATATAATTTATGCAGTGACCCCTCACCCACCCCATTAGTCTAGTACCCATCTGGCACTACACACAGTAGTTGCAACATTATTGACTATATTCCCTATAGTGCACTTTACATCCTTGTGACTATTTTGTAACTACCAATTTGTATTTCTTCATCCCTTCACCCTTTTCACCCAGCTTCCCAATCCCCCTCTCCTCTGGCAACCATCAGTTTATTCTCTGCCCATGAGTCTGTTTTGTTTGTTTGTTTACTTTGTTCTTTAGATTCCACATATAAGTGAGATCATATGGTATTTGTCTTTCTCAGTCTGACTTATTTCACTTAGCATCATGCCCTCTAGGTCCATTCATGTTGTTGCAAATGGTAAGATTTCATTCTTTTGTATGGCCAAGTAATATTCCATAGTATGTATGTATCATATCTTCTTTATCCAATCGTCTATTGATGGGCATTTACGGTGCTTCCATATCTTGACTATTGCAAACAGGGCTGCAATGAACATAGGGGTGCATATATCTTTTCAAATTTGTGTTTTGGATTTCTTTGGATAAACACCCAGAAGAAGAATTGCCAGGTCATAATGTAGTTCTATCTTCAATTTTTTGAGGAACTTCCAAACCATTTTCCACAGTGGCTGTGCCAATTTGCAATCCCACCAACAATGTACAAGGATTCCCTTTTCTCTGCATCCTCGCCAACACTTGGTGTTTGCTGATTTATTGATGATAGCCATTCTGACAGGAGTGAGGTGGTATCTCACTGTGGATTTTATTTGCATCTCTCTGATGAGTAGTGACATTAAGCATCTTTCCATATGTCTACTGGCCATCTGTATGTCCTCTGGAGAAATGACTTCTGCCCATTTTTTTAAATAGATTGTTTGTTTGTTTGTTTTCATGTTCAGTTGTATGAGTTCTTTATAAATATTGTATATTAACCCCATATCAGATGTACCATTGGCGACTATCTTTTCCCATTCAGTAGATTGTCTCTTCATTTTGTTGGTGGTTTCCTTTGCTGTGCAAAAACTTTTTAGTTTGATGTAGTCCCATTTGTGTTTTTTTTTCTTTTGTTTCCTTTGCCCAAGGAGACAGACCAGAAAAAATATCACTAAGAGCAACGTCTGAGAGATTACTTTCTGTTTTCTTCTAGGAATTTATGGTTTCAGGTCTTATGAGTACATTTACCTCTTTAATCCATTTTGTGGTGTAAGAAGGTGATTCAGTTTCTTTCTTTTTTTTTTTTTTGCATGTATCTGTCCAGTTTTCCCAACACCATTTATTGAATAGACTGGCTTTACCCCACTGTATGTTCCTGCGTCCTTTGTCATAGATTAAATGACTATATAGGAGTGGGTTTGTTTCTGGGCTCTCTATTCTGTTTCATTGATCTGTGTCTGTTTTTATGCCAATACCATACTGTTCTGATTACTATGGCCTTGTAGTATAGTCTGATACCAGGTAGTGTGATACCTCCGATTTTGTTCTTCTTTATCAAGATAGCTGTAGCTATTTGGGTTCTTTTTGTGGTTCCACATAAATTTTATGATTATTTATTATAGTTCTGTGAAAAATGCCTTTGGTATTTTGATAGGGATTGCACTGATTCTATAGATTGCTTTAGGTAGTATGGCCATTTTAATGATGTTAATTCTTCCTATCCATGCGCATGGTATATGCTTCCATTTATTTGTATCTTCTTCAATTTCTTTCTTCAGTGTCTTACAGTTTTCTAAGTACAGGTCTTTTAACTACCTGGTTACATTTATTCCTAGGTTTTTTTACATTTTGTTTTGGTTTTGGTGCAATTATAAATGGGATTGTTTTCTTCATTTCTCTTTCTGACAGTTCATTATTGGTGTATAAAAATACAGCCAATTTCTGAATATTAAGTTTGTATCCTCTTACTTTACTGAATTCATTTATCAGTTCGAATAGTTTTTAGGTAGAATCTTTGGGGTTCTCTCTATATATTATGATGTCATCTGTAAATAATGATAATTTTACTTCTTCCTTTCCAATTTGGATGCCTTTTATTTCTTTTTCTTGTCTGATCACTGTGGCTCGGACTTCCAAAACTACGTTGAATAAAAGTGGTGAAAGTGGGCATTCTTGTCTTGTTTCTGATCTTAAGGAGAACACAGAACACTTTTAGTTCTTTTTGAGTATGATGTTAGCTGCGGGTTTGTCGTATATGATCTTTATTAAGTTATGGTATGTTTTCCACTTTGCAGAGCTCCATTCTTTCTTATTCCCCTTATCCAATCCATCAGCAAATCCTTCAAAATATAATCAGAATTTGACCATTTCTCACCACCACCCCTGCCATCACTATGGCCCAAGTTACCATCATCTCTCACCTAGTTTACTGTACTGGTTTCCTAACAGGTCTCCTTACTCCTGCCCTTGACCTCCAGCTTCAGTCTATTCTCAATAAAGCAGACTGTGACTATGGTTCTCCTCAGCTCAAAACTGAGCTAGGTTCCAGTGGTTTCCTAGTTCAGAAAAAGCTGACAGTCTTAAAGGACTTTGCCTCACACTCCCACCACCATGCATACTAGTTCTTGTCTCATTTCCTACCACCATTCCCGTAAAGTCTTTCACTCAGCTCCAGCCATACCAGCCTCCCTGCCAGCTGTGCTCTTCCCTTCCCACTCTTTACCCTTGCTATTCTCTCTTGTCTCCTAGATATGCATCATTCCTTCAGGTTTTTATCTGAAAACGTGATCTTTCCAGGTTTTTTTCAGCCATTCTTTCTGAAATTTTACCATCCTTCACCTGACATTTTACATCATTCTTTCTTATTTTTTTTTTCCATAGCACATAATATATATTTTTCTTATTTACCTAGTTTATTGTGAGTCTTCCCAACTGGAAAGTAAACTCCATGAGGCAGGGATTTGTCTACTGTGTTCTTTGATGTATTCCCCATGCCCAGAACTCACAGTGGGAGCTCTGTATATTGTGTTGAATGAACTAATAAATGAATAAACAAACAAAAGAATGACTCCAGCTTGGGTTCTCATTGCATCTTTCCTAGTCTCCTGCTGGCAGTATCTGTAATTAATCTTACTTACCTCAAATCAGTAGTTTACCTAACATAGGTCTGATTCTATTGCTATTCTGATTCAGAACCTACGTGACTCCCAACTGTCCAGTGAGGAAAATACAATTCTATAGGATAGCATCAAGATCTTTCATAATCTGGAGACCCTGTTCTACACTCATCTCTTTATATCCCTTTCTTATAGTTTATTCTGTAGACCTGTCTCCCAAACTTGAATAATATATGTGTTCTTTTTAAAGGGGAAAAACTTCTCAATGGCTTTCAAGGTCACATCCAAAGATCCCAGTTTCAGAAACACTAATTTAAGAAATTATGGTCAAAGAAATGTTCCGGTGAATAAAAATGTCTTTTAATTACAGATTATTACTGGCAAAATAATTTTTAATATTATAACCAAAAGGAAAGCAAAATTTTAAAATCTTCATATACCTTGCACCCCCTGAGAATAAATCCAAGGATCCCAGTTGCAGAAATGAAACTACCTACCATACTTCCCCGAAAATAAGACCTAGCTGGACAATCAGCTCTAATGTGTCTTTTGGAGCAAAAATTAATATAAGCCCGGTCTTATTTTACTATAAGACTGGATCTTATATAATACAAGACTGGGTATTATATAATATAAAACTGGGTATAATATATTATAATACTGGGTCTTATATTAATTTTTGCTCCAAAAGACACATTAGAGTTGATAGTCTGGCTAGGTCTTATTTTTGGGGAAACATGGTACCCATCCCAGAAGAGGCCTCTGCTTACCTGCCTCCATGCCTTTGCTCCTGCTGTTCCTCTACCCCAGAATATCCTTTCCCTAACTATAGTTATTAAAATTCTACTCATCCTTCAATGCCTAGTTTAATTATCACCTCCCTTAAGCACTCTTCTTTTTGATACCCTCAGCCAAAACATCTCTCAGTTTCTCAGGGCAATTTTATACCTCTTCCATGGCATTAAATACATTACTCTTCCTTATTATGCTGCTGGATAGCATGAAGATGAACTTGTTCTCTTTTTATTTGTGGAACTAGTATAGTATCTTCTTTATGACAACTAATAAATGTCTATATTGAATCATCAAATAGTGAATAAAATAAACACTACTATAAATACAGCCTTCTATTGATCATCTTACAAATGGAACTGTTCACTAAAAGTTTATAACTAACCATATATAATATACTCATAACAAAAGGAAAAAGGTAGGAACATTTTTAAGTTATTTATAGGATTTACCTTCTTTTGAGCATTAAGTCTGATATAGGTATGCATCTTAGACCAGTTCCCAAAACCATAAGGAAAGATGTCAGAAGCACAGTTATCCGAAGACCTAAAAGGAAACATAAACATCTGCATTATTTTCTATTTTCTCTTCAAGTAAATCCAATGTTAAGAACAAAGTTTTTTTTTATTACTCAATCATACTGATATTATGTTCTAATATTATGGCTTTGGGCTATAATACCTAACATGGGGGGAAAAATCCTCTACATGGCCAAAATGAAATTATTCTAACTTTAATAGAAAACTTGAATGATCACATCAAGGACAGAAAAAGAAGTTCCATTAGCTCCAGTTTTTCACAGTAAATGGCTAGAATGTTTTGTTCGCATGTAATACTAAAAAATAATTTTAAAAAACTAATTATTTTAGTTTTATATTTCCCATATAAAATTTCTAATTTTCAAATGCAAGTTACAAAAACTCTAATCTGCCTCTAAAATGTTTTTTAAGGTGATAGATTATTACTTTAAGTTTTCTCAAAAAATGACAGCTGGCCAATTATGTATTTTATATTATAACTAGGATAAGTGAATCCTTGTTATAGGGTCATAGGTGGTAGTCCTTTAAAACCTTTTGATTATTAATATAATGGTCTTTTTATTTTTCTTGACTTATCAGATGGCTTTCAACTTATAGAATGATGCCATTTAAAAAAAAACATGGTTTAGGATTTTAGAAGATATTGTGGATCCGACAGCTTTTCCTTTTGTATCCCAGTATGACCAATTATTTTCAAAATGTGTGCCAATGGCCGGTCACAAGATAAAAGAGAATATAAAAATAACCAAAAATAGACACAATAGTCGGGTTATGGCAGAGTAATATAACAGGGCTATAGCTTCTTATTAGGTTGGTGCAAAAGTAATTGCGGTTTTGCGGTTTTTGCAATTATTTTTAACCTTTTAAACCGCAATTACTTTTGCACCAACCTAATACTACTGGAATGCTGTACTTCTGTTACTACTAAACTAATACTACCTTACTGCTTGTGGCAGCCACATCACCGAGGTGGCTCATACTGAGTGGGTGGCAAAGGTAGCAACATTTCTTCTAATTTCTCCCAAACTCAACACCTCTTTGAAACCATTTCACAGTGAACAGACTTAAACTGTATAATGCATTTTTTTTCTTTTTCAGAACTTTCTTTTTTTGGCAAAGGGGAGATGGTTAGATGTTTGGTTTTCAAAGGACTTCTCTGCTTGAAGGAAACTGAAAGTCAACAAAACTGTAACTATGCAGATTAAACCTACTAAGGAAAACAATCTTGAGATCTGGATCAGGCACACACATGCTACTTTGAGGATGATTTGTCATGTGAACTGAGTTAACTTTGTAATATTCTTATATGATCCAAACATGTTTAATACAATTTGGCAAAAGGAATAACACAGAAAATTGTGCTTCTCGGTAACAAGTAATGCATACATACTATCATTTACTGCTTCTACTAAAAGAACACAGATTTTAAAACCATATTACAGCCACAGGAAATAAAGTGTAATTAATAAAAAGTACACTCATGGTCATAAATACCTTAAACTTGCAAAATGTGGCCCTTATAAGGTTATACTGGATGCCCTATGAAATACTGAATAAAATTTTACAGATTTGGGACTGTAAGGCTTATATCTACGTGATGTCTATTTTTTCCCTAAATATTTGGTTTGTAATTAAGATAAGCAGCCACCAAGTGAGCAGTGGGGCATTGTTTATTGCCATATGGTCCAAATAACCAGGTTCCCTATTACTACAAAGCTAGCACACTTTTCTACTCAACTATGCTTTTTATCAAACAAATGACAATATAATGGCTAATGTAAACATTTAAGAATAAAGAAGTTGTGAAAAGCTGATTATTAAAGCAATCTCACAGGTAGTTTCTGGCTTTCTTGCTTATTTTTAATTGTTGCCAAGTATTACTTTAACCCACCCCAGCTGATGCTGTTTTTAATAGAATGCTTTCTTTATCTCATTCAAATCTAGACAAGGCAGCACTCTACAATTGCATGTAATCAAAAAGATATCAAATGACTCTGAGAAGGAGAGGTATGATGAGGACCCCAGAAAAAAAGGCTTTTGAGACATCTGGGACCTTTATATATGAAGTATGATTAAAAAAAATACAGTGAATGTTTAAATTAAAAAAAAACAACACAAAATTCCCCCATCCCGCTTCTTGCCACTTTCTGAAGCAGTTCTGTAAATTCTCTTTTGTGAATGTCTTTAGTTCCGCTGTCATGGCTGCCTCGATGTCCTGAATCAATTCGAAATGTTTTCCTTTCATGGTCATTTTCACTTTGGAGAAGAGCTAGAAGTCACATGGTGCCAGATCCGGTGAATAAGATGGATGAGGACACACCATAATGTTTTTATTTGACAGAAATTGCTGTACCAGAAGTGATGTGTGACATGGAGCATTGTCATGATGGAGGATGAAGTAGACTCACGAAAGAGGACTTCCAGAACTGCTTCAGAAAGTGACAAGAACGATGGGATAAGTGTGTTCAAAGCGAGGGGGAGTCTTCTGAGGGGGATTAATGGCCATGTGTCTTTTACTGTAATAAATTTTTTTTAATTTAAACATTCACCGTATTTTTCAATCACACCTCGTACGTATAGATCCCAAGTGATTACATTACTAGGATGTGAGTGCAAAAACCATTTGATGAAAGGTATTAGAACAATTTGGGGAAAGCAAACATAATTGAAAATAAAAATAAATTCTATTCAAATATGGCATCTAGACACTGCAGGAAACTTCCTTCCAATGGATGAGATAACTCCTCTTGCTGGGAACCTATTTGGTTATAGGAATGGAGTCTGTGCAACAGGTGCCTAGAAAATCAGAATGCAAAGTTAATTGGATGTAAAAGTTAAACTCATGTGCGCGTGCGCACACACACAGCAGATACATCAGAAATGAGTTATAGCCCCAAAGTTTACCTGGTAAGACTGCCCTTCCCAGGCTCCATACTTCCATGTGTTGGACTGAAGACAAACTGCTCGTTCCTGGCAAGATCCCTAGTCTTCCTATCTCCAACAGTCACATCCTTGCCACCACAATTTGCCTTGGAGACCATCAGGACTAATCACATTGCACTAGTTTTCCCTGTTTACATCGGTCATGAGAGATTCAAGATTCACAGGTCGTCCTTATCCCATCATGGTTTATATATCCCATAATCTGACCTTATCTTTGCCACCTCCCGAACTCCTGAAATCTTTCTGAAGTACTCAGAACCAGTGGAAGAGCAGAATCCCTATATTCTCAAGCTCTTCTCTAAACATTCTTTTTACCTTTTACCTCCCACTGAAGCCTCTCTCCTGAGGACACTGCTTCCCCAGCCACTTCTAGATTAGTTTACTCTCTCCTTCCTAAAGCTCTCCAGTCTCTTTTCTCTTGATGCTTTTAAGATTTTCTCTGGTTTTAAGCAATATGATTATGATGTGCGTAGTTTTCTTCATGTTTCTTTTCCTGGGATTCTTAAATTTCTTAAATTTATGGGTTTATAGATATCAAATGTGGTAATTTTTCTGCGATTATTTCATTTTTCCCTCTACCTCATCTCACTCCATACCCTCTCCCATTACCTCTCTCTTCTTCTCTGGGACTCTAATTACGTACATATTATTAGTCCACTTAAAACTGTCCTACAGCTCACTGATGATGGGGGTTTTAGCTTTTTATTCTGTGTTCCATTTTAGATAGTATTTATTGCTATGTCTTCAAGTTTACTTACCCTTTCTTCTGAAATGTCTAATCTGCTATTAAATCCTGTCCAGTATATATTTTTTGGTCTCAGACCAAAAAATCTCTATAAGTTTTAATGTTCGTCTTTTTTTCCCGTCTTTAACATGCTCATGATTTTTTCTATCTTCTTGAACACATATACTGTGTTTCCCAGGAAATAAGACCTCACTGGAAAATAAGCACTAGCATGATTTTTCAGGATGCTTGTAATATAAAATAAGCCCTATGCATCTTTCGGAGCAAAAATTAATATAAGACTTGGTCTTTTTTTCGGGGAAATATGGTAGGGCTTATTTTACATTACAAGCATCCTGAAAAATCATGCTAGGGCTTCTTTTCCAGCTAGGTCTTATTTTCGGGGAAACAAGGTAGTATATTTCTACTACTAGCTGTTTGGATGTCCCTGTTTACTATTCGATCATCTGTGCCATTTCTGGGTCTGTTTCTATTGATACCTTTTTCTCCTCTTTAAGGGTTGAATTTTTCTTGTTTCTTTGCATGCGTAGTAATTTCTGATTTGGATGTCAGGCATTCTGAATTTTTACCTTGTTGGGTGATGGATTTTTTTTTCCATTTCTTTAAATATTTTTGAACAACGTTCTAGGACACAGTTAAGTTACCTTTGACCTTTTCAAGGAGTACTTTTAAGCTTTACTAGGTGGAACCACAGCAGCTTTAATCTTAGGATCATCTGTCTTTACTAGTGAGGCCCTTCTGGGTATTCAACCCAACCTTCTATGTAATGTGAGGTTTTCCATTCTGGCTGTTGGGAAAGTGAACTATTCCCAGCCTTGTATAATCTTTGGGAACTGTTTTGCCTGCTCCTTTTTTGGTGGTCTTTCTCTAGACTTGGGTAGTTTCCTCACATGTATCCACTAATCGGTGCTTAGCTGAAGACTCAAGAGGAATTCCCAATACCATGTTTCCCCGAAAATAAGACCTAGCTGGACAATCAGCTCTAATGTGTCTTTTGGAGCAAAAATTAATATAAGCCCCGGTTTTATATTATATTACATATATATTATATATATATTATACCCGGTCTTATATCATAGTAAAATAAGACCGGGTCTTATGTTAACTTTTGCTCCAAAAAACGCATTAGAGCCGATTGTCCGGGTCTTATTTTCGAAGAAACACGGTAGATCTAGAACTTTCTCTCTGTGAAGCTTTTTCCTCTCTGTATGCTACCCTAAAAATTCTAGCTATGTTGGCCTCTTTGAATTCTCAACTGTCTCCTCAGCTTAAGAAAACTGCGGGGCTCTGTTTGGGCTCCCCATCTTTTCAGTGCTGCTTAGAAAGTCTCTCCAGGCAGTAAGCTGAAATAATCATAGGGATCACCGACCTGCTCTGCCTGTAGTCTAATGTCTGAAAACCACTGTTTCATAAACTTTGATTTTGTTCTCAGTTTTTTAAGATAGAAGGATATATCCAGTCCCTGTTACTCCATCATGGCCAGAACAGCCTTTGATTTAATTTTATCTGACTGTAATACTCCCCAGTCATTGCTGCAACTGTCTATAGACCACCACATACCTGCCTCCAGGTCATTCACCCTCACTACCTGAAAATGTAACGGCTTATTCTTCTTCTTTAGGACACTATTTCTTTCATAAATCTGGTGACTTCAATATCCACTAGATGATCTTTTCAATATCCTGGCCCCATGGTCCCCTGACTTCTTATTCCATGATCATGTCCTTTACTCTACCTCAGTTGTTCACTCTCTTGGTTACAGTCTGATCTTAACTTTACAATAATTGCATCTATGACATAATCTCCATTTTGAGCATTCCATTATTCAACCATGACTTTTCTTTCCCACTCATTCCCTCTAGTACTCTAAATCTTCAACCAGTTGGGGATGACAATTTTTGGATCTTACTATGTTTTGTCATCTACACAATACATTTCCTTTTATCCTTTACCCAGTCTGTATTCTATGTTCCATTGTTATATCACTCTATACATAACCCTCTACTCTTGGTCTGCACTTTCTTAGTCCTACTCACCTGGTAAACTGCAACTGTGGTTAAATCTCTGCCAACTCTATCCATGCTGTGCTTGCCTGACAGAACAGGCTGGAGGAAAACACACAACCATGCTGATTGGTCTCTCTTGAAATTAATGCCCAATAACTTAAAGCAGACCCTTAGTGCCCAACAATCCTACTATACATATTGACGTTTTAGACAACGACGGACATATACAATGAATGGTGGTCCCATAAGATGATAATGGAGCTGAAAAATTCCTATTTCCTAGTGACGTCATAGCTGTTGTAACATCGTAGCACAAAGTATTACTCACACGTTTGTGGTCATGCCCGTGTAAACAAACCTACTATGCTGCCCGTCATATAAGAGTGTAGCACATACAATAATGTACAGTACATACTTGATAATGATAATAAACAACCATTACTAGTTTATGCATTTACTATACTTTTTATTGTTATTTTAGAGTGTATTCGTTCGACTTATAAAAACAAGCGTGCTGTAAAACAGTATCCATCTTATACGGGCAGCAGCAGCCTCATACATCTCGCGTTTACCACATCTCTTGATGGCATCATTTTCTCTTATGCTTGATTTAATCTCATGTTATTTTGTACAGTGACATGCTGTACAGACTTGTAGCCTAGGAAAACAGGCTACTCCAATAGCCTACGAGGTGTGTAGTAGCTATACAGTCTAGGTTTGTGTAAGTGCACTCTATGATATTCGCACAATAAAATCGCCTAATGACGCATTTCTCAGAACACATACCCATGGTTAAATGGTGCATGACTATAATTTCCTAGTCCAGATGTTCTCCGCTTTCCTAGGAAATAGTTTCACAATTTATCATCTCTCTTCAATCCTCCAATAACTGCTTCCCTATCCTCACTTGTCAGGTGATAATTTTGCTTCCTATTTTCTGAGAACTATAAGCAAAGATAACTTCCATGAGCTCCTACCACCCACCATCTGCACTGGTGTCTATCCACTCTTCTCTTCTCTTCTGTTACTACTGGAGAATTAGCTGTCACCACTTCTATCTAAGGCCAACCTGTCTACCTGTGCTCTGGAGGGTTGCATCTCCTCTTGCTTACTCAAGGGTATGGCTACAGTAGTTCTTCCCTCTCCCAGCAGTATTGTTAAATTCCCGCTTTCTACTAGATCCATTAGGACACTGCATTACAGAGATATGCTTTAATGTCTCTTATCTTTAAAAATACCTTCTCAGTAGCTACATTCCCTCTGGCTACTGCCCCATTTCTCTGCTGCCCTTTACAGTATAACTGCTTGAAAGAAATATAAACACTGTCTCCAATCATCTTGCAGTTTATTTTGTATTCACCACGACCACTCCAGTGAGACTATTTGTTTAAAGGACACCAAAGAGTTCCGTGTTGCTAAATCCAAGGTTCTACTGTCAGTCATCACTAGCTGGTTCTTCCTTACCTGTACAATCTCTAAATGTTGGATGCCCCCAGGGTCAGCCCTCCCTGAAGCAAAGCCCATCTCCACAGATGATCTCATTCAGCCCTACGACTGAATACCATTATAGGTTGATAAATTCCAAATTAAGTGCTTAGGCCTTTCCCCTGAACTCCTATTTATAAATCCAAATGACAATTTAACCTGTCCACTTGGATATCTAATAGGCATTTCGAACCCCTGATTTTCACGCCATCTGCCCCCCTAATTGTTCCTTCTATAATCTTCTGTATCTCAGTAAGTTGCAGCTTGATTCTCCCATTTACTAATGCTAAAAAGTTGAGAAACATCTACTTTCTAGTAGATGGTGAATCTACTTTCCACATATATCAGAAATCTAATCACTTATCAAATCCTCCACTACTATCACCCCAGTTGGAAGTCTGGGTTATTCCACTAAATCCTTACTGGTCTCCCTGCTCTGGCTCTTGTTCTCAAGACAACAGCAGAGTCATCTTCTCACTCTTCTGCTCAAAGCCTTCCAGTGGAGAGCGCCCTCCTCGCTCCTCAATGGCCAATGTCCGCACTGTGGCCTACGAGGCGCTGCATGATTCAGCCTCCCACCACCTCTGATCTCATCTCCTGCTGTTGTTTCTCTCATGACTGAACTCCAGCCACACAGGCCTCACTGCTCTTTCTTGGATACGCCAAACAAGTTTAGGACCTTTGTCTTTTCCCAAAACAGTCTTGTCTAGAACTCTGCTCAAACACACGTTATTAGTAAGGCCCTCCCTGACACTTACACAGAGAATCAGTGAATCAGATCCCCTTCCTCCCTTGCCTTGCTTTCTCTTTCTCCAAAGCACTATTACCATCTGACACACTAAATGTTTAATTTTATTGTTGTTTTGTGCCTGGATTTTGTCACTAGAATGTATGCTCTGTGAGGACTATCTCTCCCCAGTGCTTAGCATACATTTAGGTGCTATCTCCTTCTTGAACCTTTCTTCACTTGACTTCGAGGGAACACTCGCTTTTGGCTCTCCTATTAGCTCACTATTAGTCCTTTTTGTCTCCTTGCTGGAAAATGGAAAGGGGTGAGAGAGTACAAAACGAATCTCAGGAAGATAAGCAGTCTTCTACTCTAAGCTGGCCAGGACCCACCACAGGAGGAAGGCCAAATAACTACCTGCCTTCCAGGGAGAAAGATACTTCAGTACCCGGGGATAATGGGAACTCGCTTTCTATGTATGCAGATAGAACATCTGCAGCAGGACAGCCAGCATATGACAGTGTATTAGCTTTCCCCGACTGAAAGGAATTTTTTAATTTATTTTTTATTGCTTCAATCAATGGAAAAATACAAAATTGAATTCACTATGTAGTCACAGGAACTCTGAAAGAACTCCTAAAGTAACTTATTCTATAAAGCAAATAGGCAGTCCCTAATTATAACAAGGGTAAAGATTAACAATTTTCTACCATAAAAACAAGGTTGGCTAAATTTAGTGAATAATATTGAAAAAAGCTTCTAATAAAAAGATAAATAAAAAGAAACAACAAAATAGCATTTCCCCCTAAATTTAGCCAAACTTGTAAGAAATGACTGAGGAATTGCCACAGATTGGAGGAGGTTAGGGAGAAATAACAACTAAATGCACTTTGGGACGCTCAACTGAATCCTTGGGACAGGGAATAAAAGGCATTAGTTGTAAAACTGGTGAACTCCAAATAAAGTCTATAATCTAATTTAAGAGCAAACCAAAAAACCCAAACAAAGAAAACCTCTATTCAGCACAAGAAACTCTTTCCCAGCATCTAGCACACATCCTCTGCATAAGTATTTGCTCTACCTGGACGTGCCACGCCAATCATGACACACCTCCCAAGGCTGGGTGCCTTTCATTGTTAGAAGGTTCTTCCTTGTACACCTTTGAGTTACATCCCTTTGTAACTTCATTCACGTTAGTTCTTCCTTCTAGAACAACACACATGAAGTCTAATTCCTCTTTTACTTGATCTCCATATATTTTATATTCTGCCTCAAGTTTCTTTTTGAAGCTCGACACACCCAGTTCCCTTTATCTTACACATTTTGACTTTTACATCTTTTATCATTCTTGTCACACAACTTTTAAAGTACTCAAATTTGTCAATGGCCTTCTTAAAATTAATGCTCAGAACTGAACACTAAAGTAGAGCATATCCAATTATTTCTCTTCTTTTTGACACTATGCTTCTCTGCCTAAAATTGTCCTTCATTTTTCAGCAGCTACATCACATCGATCACGAATCATTTACCCACACTTGTGTGGTATAATCCAATACCTTACCATTCAGTCCTGTGACCTTTTTTGTGTCCTCACAGAATCACACTGGCAAGTTGTAAAGTGAGACGTCTGTTCAGAGTATTCCTGTATGAAGAGTCTTCATTCATCTGCAAGCTTTACCAGTTATAAATTTCAACTAACACATCCACCTAGTCACATACACACAATTTAAAGCTGCCGTGCACCATTTCCCAGAAATCAAAGAGGCAGATCCAAGTTTCCCAACAGCTCTTTATGGGCTGGAGTCATCTATTATTCAAAGCCAACTCATTACTTCCTTATATCTGGGCATCATTTGTCTATTTTCTGACCTATCACCCTCAACATTCCCAAATCCTTTTGAAGTCAAAGCATCAGTCATTTTTTGGGAGGTGTAAAAAACATACATAGCACGTGCACGGGAATGCTCTGATGTCCACGATATGCATCAACATGGACATTTAGAGAAGGCTTAATCCCGGCTGTTGCTTTGAGCCCTGATAAAAACATAATAGCTGCAAAAAAGCACTCCCGTATTTGTCGATTTGGGTACGGAGGGTTCTTAGTTAGGAATGGGATGCCGGCAACACTCTGTCATCTCACACAACCCCCAAGGCGAAGGTGAGGTAGAAAGCTCCCCCAGGAGTGACAGTACCGGCCGGTGTTCCCCGGAACCCCTCACCTCTCTTGTCCAGGAGCCACATGAACGCGAAGCAGGGCAGGAAGCCGATGGGCCCCCACAGCACGAGCAGCGCGATGTCCCAGCTGGAGAAGCCATAGGCCTGGCGCGCCGAGTTCTGGATGGGGCCCCAGGTGTTCCAGACCAGGCCCTGCGCGAACCCCAGCAGCGAGAAGAGCAGAAGTACCAGCCAGCGGCGCCCGTACACCCGCCCCGGACCCGGGGCGGCCGCGGGCAGTGCAGCCGCCGCCGGCCCCGCCGCCGCCTCCCGGGTTCGCCAAGGAGTCGCCGGCGCAGGCCCCAACCCGGGCCCCAGCAGCGGCTGCCGCTCCTCCTCGCTGCTCCAGCCGGAGCCCATGGCTACGCGCTGGCCGCGGGGCCCCTGCCCAGCGCGATCCGAGTGGCCGCCGACCAGCCCCGCGCGGATGAGTCCGGAGGAGGTGGAGGCCGAGACTGCTTCGGTCGCCCTCGGCCTCGCGGCCGCGCCTAGTACGCCTGCGCGGAACGAGAAGGCCCCTGACAGGGAGGGGTGGCAGGTGCCGCGGGGCTAGGAGGAGGCTGGGGAGCAGGGTTGGGACCGCCCCCAACACCCCGGGAGGCAGGAGACCGAATGGATCCAGCGTCCAAAGGGAGGATGGGGAGGAATTGGAAAGGCAGGGAGGAGCCCGGCTGAGCCCAGGGAAAAGGAAACTCCCGGAGAGGCTGTTGGGCAAGGAACCTGTGTTGATGGAGGAAGTGTCCAAGATTTACATCATGTGCCTAATAAAGAACTTGGTGGCCTCCCGTCACTTAAGCTAATGTTTGCTTCTATATTTGGTTTCCTTTTTTTTGTTGTTGGGTTTATAACTTCAGAAATTATGGGGGAAGATAGTATAAAATTGAGGCTTAGTAGGGACCCAGAGGATTGCCGCTTGAAAATCTTGTCGTTTTTTTATGTACAGTAAATACTGCCTAGTTTTACCAGCTTTTTATCTTACATACCGAATGAGATTATAAACTAGCCATTTACATTCGTATATATAAAAGTTATAGATATGTTTCTACTCTTTTGCCTGTCATTAATAGGCCATCAGTAAAGATGTGTTCAGACTGGAAGATATCTGCCCCCAGATGACCTAGATCCAGATCCAGTTAATACGATTTTGACCTGAGGAAGAGTAAATGAGAAGGGTGAGAGTTGTTGATCTCTTGATCAAGCAGCCGGTTGTTTATTTTTATACACAAATCCAGAAATCTGACAGCTGTTGGTTAGTGTCCTTGAAAACCTAAGTGATTTGACATGTCTGGGCGGGTAAATGAGTCACGAGGAACACAATTAAAGGACATTTGCCTGAGGTTCATATACCCTGGCAGCCACGAAAACCAGATGGAGTTATGTTGCTGCCAAAAGGGCAAAAGAAGTGGGAAGAGAAGCGTGAGCTCTCTTGGGATCCAAGGCGGTAAGAGCTGCCGCAGAGTAAACGAACATAGAGCCACATTCCACTGCTCCTAGCTCCACAAAAAAAAACAAACATTCCCTAAAACTCCAATACAGTTGGATCAGGAAAGCGCCAAGGTGGAGAGGAAGGACCTGACTGGCTGGAAAACGAGGAGCAGCAGAAACCAAGCTAAGAAAAGACTACACTGAAAGAAGGCAAAGTAGATTCTGGGGAAGGCAAAAACCGCCCCAACCGAGACCACGTGCTTACATTTCAACAACCCGGGAATCAAAACAAACCTGCGTGGCCCTGCCCAGCGCTGGTCACATGACTTTTATGCGAGCGGCGCTTCCTGGAGAGCCGCGTAGCAACCTCTGCGACTGCTTCTTGTGTGGCAGCCTCAGACTGGGGATTTTGATCTTCTTCGTGACCCCACTCACGCCCCACTCCACTTCTGGGATTCGAGCGGTGCTCGCGTCTTGCTAGCCATGGCGGCAGGCCCGGGAGCGACCACTGATACGGACCCTGCAGCTGGAGCAGGAGAGGAGGAAGGTAGGTGCCAGGTTGAGTCAGACCAATGAATGATTACGACCCTGTGCCAACTTACTCTTGGCATCTCTCATGTGACCGTTTGGTCTACCATTTATCCCAGGTCTGTCTGGCCCTGCATTAAGCTATGAGGAAAATTACGTGTATTTGTTTTCTTGTGGCTTTTCTCAAGTTGTAGCATCCAGATCATTGTACAGGCCCCATATCCCTGCATCCTACCAGTGCTGTTAAACGCATGACGGTGTTTTTGAATGCTACAATGGATTATAATTAATTTATGAAGTTGGAGCCCACCCTTGAAGTAAATGGAGATATCTGGGACCTTTGTGAACAGGGATTATAAGCTTTTGTTGGATTCTGTGGAATCCTGCGTTAGAAAAGGAGTGAGGTTTGGGGGCCCATGAGCCTGAGATCCTTGGTAGCATTTAGTGAATGATTGCTCCGTTCCTGGAACTGTTCTGGGGACCTATACGGGATCAAGAGACTTTGACTGTTTATAACAGCGTTTTTTCCCAATTGAGTAAAGAGGCCTAAAAAGGAAAAACAATGATTAATATACGTGGTAACATGAATACTGTCAGTAGTACACACTGAGTGAGGGCTGTCACCAGGACAGAGATCCCAGTGGGAGAACATAAATGTATCAAGGAGAGAATAGTTTGAGGTGGGCGTTTGTGTTGGATGAGATAGTGTCCATCTCAGGTGGTAGTAAGTAATGGTGAATCCTGGGAAGACAGGCAGCAGGAAAGCACAGGTTGGATATGGCTGGAGATCAAATAATCGTGTTTGCCTAGAGGGGGAGATGACCATTCCAAGCAGAAAAAAAACAAATGATAACTTTTAACTCACTGAACTCCTACCTTTATAACTCACTTATGTACCCCGAGGAGACAATTCGTGAACTTCATCTATACCTCCAGTTCATTGATCCTTCCATTTTCTGTCCATCTGTACCCCCAAGACAGTTGAGAGCGCATGTAATAGTTTATATCATTATGATCTCTCCCTTGAAAATACGCTATCTCTAATCCCTCATTGCCTTTTATTCTTCTGGCAAAACCCCTTCTCTGGATGAACCCAATTTTTTGCCTTCTGCACCTGCACTGTATAGCTGAACTTTGCTGGAAAAGGTCCTGGACAAATTGACGACACGGTAAAATAAAAATGGTCAATCTCTTGAATGGGCCTGAGAGCTTTCTGATCTTCCATTTCTGTGGTAAGCCTACTTTCTTTTCCAGTGACAATTCCCCAAACTATGTCCTCTCTTCATTTCTTTCTCATTTTCAGCTGATGACTTTGTAAGGCTGATCAATTCTGCATTTAATATGTCTGTTTTTTCCTCTTCACTATCAGACCCTTGTCCAAATTATCCACATTTCTCACTTAAACCACTACTACCGTGTTTCCCCAAAAATAAGACCTAGCCAGACAATCAGCTCTAATGTGTCTTTTGGAGCAAAAATTAATATAAGACTTTGTCTTATTTTACTATAATGTAAGACCGGGTCTTATATAATATAATATATAATACCTGGTCTTATTTTACTGGAAGACCGGGTATAATATAATATAATATAATATAATATAACATAATATGTATAATACCAGGTCTTATATTAATTTTTGCTCCAAAAGATGCATTAGAGTTGATTGTCCGGCTAGGTCTCATTTTCAGGGAAACACAGTATATCTTCAGGCCATGTGTCCCTGTTTCCTATTTTGTACTCCTCCAATCCCTTTTCCATTCAGCAGCAAAAAGTGACACTTCCTTCCTTAAAATTCTTAAAATCCAAAGTCCTAACCATGGCCTACAAAAATCCTTGGTCTGAGCTCTGCCGTCGTCTCCAGGATCACCTCTTATCACACACCCCTTCCTCTTACCTGCTTTCACATAGCTGTTTCCTTAATCTTCAGGTTTCAGAGTATGTTTCCACCTGAGACCTTACCAGACCATCCTATTTAAAATAGTCATTACAGTTTTCCCCGACCCCTAATCTTAGATGTTCTATAAGACATCATGGTGCTTCCTTCAGTTCACTTACCACAACCTGTAATTACTTGTTTATAGTTTCTTCCGTTAGAACCTTAAGTACCTTGAGGTCAGGACATACGTGTTTTGTTCAAGGCATGTGCCCAAGCAGCAAGTACAATGCCAGGCATAGTGGGCACTTAATACATATTTGTTGCGGGAACCCTGTGCCAAGTCCATAGGCAAGAGGAGAAAAAGCTTGGTATGGCCCAGGAACTGAACAAAGTTGTGAGGAGTGGTGGAAGAAGAAGGATCCCGAGTGGCACCTTATACCAAGTTAAGGAGTCTGGACTTTGTGACATTGGGAAGCCTTTGAAGAGCTTTAGGTGGGGGAGTGACATGATCAAATTTAGTTTTAGGAAGATCTCTCTGGCTGAAGGGTGGAGGATAGCTTAGAGGGAGAAAGGCTTGAAGGACGAGGTACATAATCGCCCTTAGTCTCAGTTTTCTTCTCTGTAAAATGCATGAGTATTGTGAAAATTAAAGATAATTGTAGATCATCTAACATGGTATCTGGCAGGAATTGTGTATTCAAGGATGGTAACCATTTTTATTATTAATAGAAAGTGCTGGCTGGCATTGGTGACTAACTGCTGTTGAAACTGAAAGAAAAGAAATTAGAGAGATCTGAAATTGATCCAGCCTGAGAAACAACATGAACACAAGGAGGTTGTTGGGAGAGCACTGTTGAGTTTTAATGGAGCTTACGTTTGGAAGGATGCTGCAAGACATGTCAAACGTGCAGCAGGGGAAGAGAAAGTGTTTTGTTTTGTTTTTTAATGGTATGCACATACCATAAATTCACCCTTTTAAAGTGTACCACTCAGTGGTTTTTATTATGTTCACAAACCCGTGCAGCCATCACTACTATAATTCCAGAACGTTTCCATCACACAGAAAAGAACCCTGTTCCCCATTAGCAGTCACTCCCCATTTGCCCCTCTTTCCAGCTCCTGCCAATCACTAATGTGCTCTCTGTTCCGCGGATTTGCCTGTTCTGGACATTTCATATAAATGGAATCATACAACATGTGGCCTTCTGTGTCAGACTTCTTTCACACAGCATAATGTTTTCAAGTTTCATCTGTGTTGTAGCACGTATCAGTACTTCATTCCTTTATGGTCCATACATAGTATGGATATACTGCATTTTGTTCATCCATTCATCAGTTGATGGGCGTTTGGGTTGTTTCCACTTTTGGGCAGTTATGACTAGTGCTGCTGTGAACATTCATATACAAGTGTTTGTATGAGCATATGTTTTCATTCTCTTGGTTATATATCTAAGGGGAGAATTTCTGGGTCATATGATAATTCTATATTTAACTTTTTGAGGAAACTGGTAATTCTTAATCTTGAAGTCCTAAGGAGGGAAATCTGATGAAAGTATGGATTTGCTTCCCTGAAAGACGCAGCATGCACACATATTTTTGCAAGTGACTTCAAATTTTTGTATTAAAGGATTCTCTCAATCCTATCTGTGGAACTTCAGCCCTATTTTAATCTCAGCCTTTCCTGAAACACCAGTTTGGGGTGACTACTTATTACCATTACGAAGTAAATTAAATGAGCAAAATCCTACTGGAAGATAAAAGCTTTTTTTTAAATTAGAAAAAGTTTATATGAATAAAAGGTACAAAAACATGCAATAATCAAATACATGTGAAATGGTCAGTATGGTCAGTATAATGATGAATATTATGGGAGTCATAGAAAAGTTATTTTTGAGCAAATTCATTACCACACCATTATCCAAAAATGTGTATGTACACTATAAACAGGAGATGCTTTCATACAGTGAGATAGATGACAGTCCTGCCCCAAAATAGCTTCTAAATACAGTTTGGGGAGAAAAGACATGGATAAAAAGAGTTGTAGTATAAGATATATCCACAAGGCAGGAAGCCATTAATTAGATGGGATGTAAATATTACACACATTAAGTGCTTTGGGGGCTGAGAGGAGAAAGAACTAATAAAAATTGGATTGAGTCTGTGCTTCTTAGAGTAATTTGAAGATTTTGATATAAAGTCATGCACCACTTAACGATGGGATATGTTCTGAGACATGAATCGTTAGGCAGTTTTGTCATTTTGCACACACAGGGTGCACTCACACAAACCTAGATAGTATAGCCTACTCACACCTAGGCTACATGGAGCCCATTGCTCCTAGACTACAAGGCTGCGCAGCATGTTACTGTACAAAACAACATGAGATTAAATCAAGCACAAGAGAAAACGACACAGTCAAGAGAGGCGGTAAACGAGATGGATGAGGTGGCTGCTGGTGTAACATGGCATGCTGTTTTACAACAAACTTTTTTTTTATAAGTAGGAGGAGTACACTCTAAACGATAAAAAGTATAGTATAGTAAATATATAAACCAGTAACAGTTGTTATCATTATCAAGTATTATGTACTGTACCGAGTTGTATGTGCTATACTTTTGATACAATTGTCAGCGCAGTAGGTGTTTCCACCAGCATCCCAAAACATCTGAGTAATGAATGCATTGCGCTACAATGTCAAGACGACTGTGACATCACTAGGCGATAGGAATTGTTCGGCTCTATTATAATCTTATGGGACCACCATCCTTCTTTGCCCAAAACATTGTTATGTGGCTCATGACTGTAATTTGACTATGGAAATGAATGAAAGAGGCAATTTCTGGTGAAGCGAGGCCAGGAGTGAAAGTGAGGGGAGAAAAGACCAAGGCCGCCGGAGGCATGTAGGGGCAGGCAGGGGAGGGGAGTGAGGAGACAGACTCGTTCCATCCCAGTGGAAGTGTGGCAGGGGATGCAGGTGAAAAGGAGGAAGATTGTGTTATTTGAGACCAAAGAAGAGCAACGTGAGCCAGAAATGTTGAAGTGAAAAGAGTGAAATCATAGGTTTCAGTTTTCTCAGAAAAATAGAGCAAGGCACCACAGAGAGTGAGTGAGGAAGTGGAGAGAGGTATTGGGGATTGGAGAGTGAAGAAGCTTTGGAATGATTGCTGTAGGGGCGAGGGTCATTAGGTATCAATGATAGTGTGATTGGGACCAGGAAAGGGAACCTGCAGAGGTGAGCATGAAATCGTGGACCTGATCCCTTTGTTTTGAGACTGTTTCTGATTGTGCTTAATAGTTCATTATGCAAAAGTGGAGATAACAAATGGTCAGTTTTAAGAAATCTTTGTACATTGCTAAAAGTAAGGTGTGAATTCAGGAAGCATTTATTTAGCATTAGTTTATCCCAAGCACTGTGCTAAAAGCTCTAAATATATGAAAGTAACAGGTTTGCTTTCAAGGATGTGATTTTTTTTGTTTGAAGCAACAGGTTGGAAATTATTAAAAACAAACATGAGATGAGTAGGCAGAGCACAGAATTTGGAGGGCAGCAAAAATACTTTATATGATGTTATAACGATGGATATATCATTATACTTTTGTCCAAATCCATAGACTGCACAAAACCAAGAGTGAACCCTAAGATGAACTATGGACTTTGGGTGATTATGATGTGTCAATTTAGGTTCATCCTTGGTTAAAAAAAAAGTACCATTCTGGTGAGTGGTGTTGATAATGTGGGGTGTGTATATGTATATGTATGAGTGGAGGGGGTACATAGGAAATCTTCCTCTTAATTTTGTTGTAAAACTAAAACTACTCTAAAAATCACCTCAAACAAACATGAAACTACTTACTCTTAAGAATCAACTTAAATTCTGAGTGTGAGATGTTACTTCTAGGATCGCAAATTGATTGAAGCATTTCGGTGAACTTAAAAATTGCGATTCTTTGAATCTGATTCTGTTTTTCAGACGGTGGTTATTATATTTCTATTGGGCTGTCAAAGCTTTAGTTATTTCCAGGTTTCTGCCTTGATGAAGAAAACGATGAATTCTTTGTAACTGTTCTTCCAGTCCTTCCCAAAGAACTATCTCATTCCAGGATTGTACAGACTTGAGTTTCATACACAGCTGACACTCCTACTTAACTGGATTTACTCCTCTTCAGTTTGAGATGCCATACTCTCCATGTCATTCTTGTTCTCACTTTTAAAAAGGGCAGGGGGGAGCAGGGAAAAGCCTCTGTCACCTCAAAAAGTAAAAAAATTTCCATGCTAGAGCACATGTGTAATTCGTATGTAGGTTAAAATACTTTATATTTGATAATGATGACCGTTAGTGAAACAATACTGTTGAATATTTTTTAACTGTGGTAAAAACCAAATAACAAAGTTTATCATGTTAGGAGTACAGTTCACTAGTGTTAAGTATATTCATACTGTTGTGAAACAAATCTCCAGGACCTTTGCACCTTATAAATCAGTAAACAACTCCCTTTTTCCCTCTCCCATCAGCTCTGGTAACTGCCATTCTACTTTCTGTTTCTATGAATTTGACTGTTTTAGATACCTTGTAGAAATGGAATAATACGGTATTTGCTTTTACGTGACTGTTTTTTTCCCTTAGCATAATATCCTCAAGGTTCATCCATGTTGTAGCATGTGGCAGAATTTCCTACATTTTTAAGACTGAACAATATTCCTCTGTATGGATAAACATTTTATTTATCCGTTTGTCAGTTAGTGTACATTTGGGTTGCTTCTACCTTTTGCTGTTATAAATAGTGCTGCTATGAATATGGGTGTGCACATATCTTTTCAAGATTCCGCTGTTGGATATGAAAAGTGAGATGAAATAACCAGTTTATTTTGGATTGTGGAAAATTTACTTATTGGAAACTGAAAAGATGAAAACATTTGGTAGAAATTTTAAAAATACTTTGGAACATTTTAAAGAGCTTTAGCTTTTGAGACATCATTCTTTCTAGTATTAACTTCATTTACAATATAGATTTACTTTTTCTTGCTTTAGGTTTAGGACCAGTATTACTTTGAACTTATAAATATTTAGGAGCCATTTTCTGGCTCATAAATTGATTGAAGTGAGGAGGATAAGATAATTTTCTGGGTAAGCTGGGTGAGAGTTATGTGTAAGAAGAAGAGGATGGTAGCTGTCCAGCACGTAGCTGTCTCCTTTCCCCAAGGGAATCTGCTTGGGTGTTCACTACCACACCAAGCATTGGTATTGGCGAGTTCACATCATAACACCTCAGCATTTCTTTTGTGGTTTCTTCAGTGGCACCACCTTTGAGATCTTGAAATTCAAAGGGTTTATAACGTCATCATTTTATTTAAGCCTTAAGTTAACTTCCAGGAGAATTTTCCAGTTTGTATTGACATTTTGAAATAGTGACTATAAAATAAAATACTATCTTCGGTATAAGTTTTACCATTCAGTCTTTAGAACAAACACTGCAGTCATTTTGTTAAATAATACTTGAATAATCCCATCCGTGTTTTTCTGACATGGCCCCAATGTTGTTCATTATTTTTTACCCTAATATCTACCATTCCAAAGGTTTTCAAATTTCTTGTATGTTTATAGAATAGTTGTCAGACTGATAAAGCCATCAGAGGCATGTATATATATTTAGAAATAAATTAAATAACTCCCCATCCCAGAACCCAGTTTTTTATTCATGCTGTGTCACTATGGAGAGTTTCTGTATTATAACTTGTGGCTTACTCTTATGTCACCTTTTGAATGTTTTTGAATAAGGTTGAAAACAAGTAATTTAAATGTGATAGTTATTAAAATTTATGCTTAAAAAAAATTCAACTGTGCAAGATCTTATTGGCTTTATCCAAAGTTTCCTGAATTGGACAGCATTCCATCTAATAGATAGAAAGGAAGCTGTACAAAAGGAGTACAAAATGAGGAGCTGTACAAAATGAAAGGCAGAAGGGAATGGGAACAAGGAAGTTATACTGCAGCAGAAAGTGGGTTAGTTGTGGCAAGGTCATTTTCCTTTAGTGGGTGGCAGAGGTTTCCTGGGCAGATTACCGCACTAGTACTGACCAGATGCTTCCTGATGGACTGGTTTAAGTTTCCACTTCTGAGAGAGGCCGAAACTGTAGGTCTTGGTTTGGTGATGTGGGGCTTACATAAGCAGCTCTATCTGGGGCCTGTTGTCTTGTTTCTAACAGGGAGAGTATGGTTGTCCTTGAAAATGATAGCCTCAGAACGTTATACCAGTTATGAACTAATACCAGAGTCTTAACTCTAAGAGTTAGTTTTTTGTGAAAGGATTCAGGAGGTAGAATTTTGCTGGTTTTGGCTCAGTGACACAAAGATGGACATCTTTGCAAGCTGAGGTTGCAATTTCCTGGGTCTTTCTTTTATCTCTCAGCATGGCTAACCACTATGTCTGTTTTCCAGGCAGAAGATAGGAGAGGAGAATAAGGGCAAAAAGGCTGACTCAGCAACTTCTAGATACATATCTCTAGCCACTCCTGTCTGCAAAGGAGTCTAGGAAATGTAATTTCCTAGATGTAATTTAGCCACTTCCAGTGCTCAAAGTTCTATTAGTAAGGAAGAAGAAAATGGGTATTGGGTAAGGTAGGCAACTAGCAGTCTCTACTGCAGATATTAGTACTTCTCCCAACACACACACACATATAGGCTCGCACATGCAAACCAAAGCATTCTTCCCTCTCAGTTGCACACCTAGATTCATTATCTATGAATTGATCTAAAACTCTCCCGAACCTATTTATCTTTTCAGGTTCTACTATCTCTCCTGAGTGCTCAGTGCTAGTGTAAGGCCTTCAGTTTTAGCTCTCCGGAAGTAGGATTGTGCAGTAGAAAGAACACTGGACTTGGAATCAGGGAACCTGACTCATAGGTCCAGTTCATCATTGGGGTGTTGACCTTTGACATCTGAGCTTCCATTTCTTCCTTTGGGTAATGATAATAAAATACCTTCTCTGCCTCTGTTTTACAGGCTTCTTAGAGGGTCACATGAGCACTTTTATTTCAATGTATATAAAAATATGTGGCAAACAGTAACACATTATACAATATATATATGGTACTGTCAGGATAATGATTTTCGAAACCAAACGCTTCATCTTCCCAGCATATCCAGCTGTTGCTTCTGACTTTTCTCTTACGGTAAGTCACAGAGGAAGGAAAGCTCCGTCTTCCTTACAGCTGCGTCTGCCTCCCACCCCACATCTCTTTGATCGTAACAGTCTGTGATATTATTCTCTTAGTATTTCTCCATCGCTACAACCTTCTGCCTTCCGCACTGCTACCCATTGTTGTCAGGGCCTTATTATCACATGTCTCACTTGGCTGTGGCAGTAGCTCTCTGGGGCAATTCCAGTCCCTACATCTCCACACGTTTCTATGTAGCCCTCATTTTAATTGTTAATGGGTATAATGTACCATGGGGAAGACATTGAATACATATTTTTCTACGTTTAGACATTAGGTTGTTTATATTTTGAGTTTTACATTGTGGTAGTAGATATTTTATGTGTATGTGTATACATGTATAATATATGTGAATATGCATATAGCTTATGATGAATTATTTTGTTAAAAGCAAATTCCTATAACATGAGTTATCAGGTTAATGGGTGGTTCTTCGAGACTTCTTCATTTTCCTAGTTGTTCCCCAAAGGATAATTCTAATTTATATGCCACAAACAACAAAGTATTATCAAGAAAGTATTATAGCTTTTCCTAGTCTAGCAAAACTTTAAAAATATATAATAAAAAATGCAACTGGTCTATTTTCATACCTATGGAATCCAGGCACTCCCAAGTCCAGGAAGATTTGGGGCATTACAGTCTTCCTTAACCTTGTATTTACATTTATAGGCTAGTATGGGTTCAGGTCTTTGATGTGAATTTATCATATATGTCAAAAGTGGAAAAAAAATCCCAAGGAAAGACAGAAAATTTTATTCTTGGTCACATCCTCTTTTCCTTAACCGGGCTCTTTAGTACTTAAAGGTCAGTTAAAAATAGACTTGGGGCTTCTTTTACATCCAGACCTTACGGTGCTTTCTCCCTTCCTCTCTCATGCAGTCCCCTGCTCTTTTACCTGCCCTTTCCCTCTAAGCATCCACACTGATCTCACTTGGAAGCCCTGTCTATATAGAAGGTGACAGATCGGTCTCAAAAGTCAACTACAGAGGGCTGAGAGCCTGCTCCCTTTTACCAAGGATTCCGAGTTTTTGCCCTGTCTGAGAAAGGAGACCAAAAGGACTTAAAATTTCATTTTCTTTAAAAACAAGACTTACATTCAGGCAAGTACGAATTACTCAAGTTCCTCGATGAATCTTTTCCTTTCCTTCTTCCTTTTATCAGAAAGTTTAGAAGAAAGTTGGATGATGAGAGAATTTAGATTATTTATGAGCTCTTCTTAATTCTTTGAATTAAGTATAATCACATATAAGGTAACTGAAATAGAGGGTTTAGCTAATTGTTCTAGAGAATCATAAATACAGAGGGTGCCAAAAAATGTATATACATTTTAAGAAAGGAAAACTGTATTAAAATTGTAATACTCAATATATATTGATAACAAAAGATGAATACAAGTTTGACTTCTGCAATTACAAGAGGTGCTCAAAGTGGTTACCACTTTGCTCAAAGTGGTTACTTCTGATAATGGCTAATTACTGCTTGAGCAACCTTGACCAAAGTATCCACTTGTATACATTTTTTTGGTACCCCCGTTATATGTTTTGGGGATCAGAGTATGAAGCACTCTTTAACTTTCCCCCAAATCTTTCATCTTAAGATATCTTTAAGGAGAAACTTACTTTTCTTTTATTTAACAAATACAAATCTTTACTATCTTATCTAGAATCAATATTCTATGCTTTTGTGAAATTTAGTGAGGTTCTCAGTTTATGCCTATCCCCTTTACTATTTATATGAGTAGGTGCAATTGAAGCCAAGGATTAACACTGATATTCATCCTAGCACATTTTCTGTCTTTTAAAATCTTGCAATAAAAGTAATTTCCCTTTTCCCATTGACTGATGTATTTTTATTAATTCAGTGGTCTTTTTGGCATGAACATGTGATATGGCAAGTAGAATTGTTGCTGACTCAAGCAACTCCAACTGTTCTAGAGTAGCTTCCATCAGCATTTCTTATATACTCCTCTATTTGGGAAATAATGTTTTCAAACAAATTGCATCTTTTTAAAGTTAAATAGTTGGCAAGCCTTCTTTAAAAACACTTTTGACATTGAAAATTGTAAATATTTTCTAACATTTAAAATTTAATAAGAGAAAAATCATTCAACAATTACAGTTCTTTGAGGCCAAATATTTATATAAATAGTAATAAGTGAAGCATAAATTGCAGTGTAATTACACAGAAAGATTTGCCATAATAGAAACAATATTGCTATTTTTTAATATTATATGAAATAACTTTATAGTTGTCTATCTATTGCTCTATTTATTTCTCTCTGCAGGTGAACATGTCAAACCTTTTACGCCAGAGAAAGCAAAAGAAATTGTCATGTCCTTACAACAACCTGCAATCTTCTGTAACATGGTTTTTGATTGGCCAGCACGACACTGGACTGCTAAATACCTTTCTGAGGTCCTTCATGGCAAGCAGGTACGATTCAGGATGGGAATGAAAAGCACAGATACAGGTAAGACCAAAGGTAATCATAATAATTATGTCTCTTCAATAGCATTTCCACATTCCCAGCAGTGGTTTCTTTATCTCTAGAGAATCCTTTGCAGATAGGGAATATTTTATTGGAAATTTTAGAAGGACAGTTTGTATTAACATTTTTTTTTTCAGAATAAACAGTCTGTAGTTTATAACCTCATATAAAAATGTATTTGTTCACATACCATGGTTCATTGAATGTGGTAGACACTTAATCAGTATTTGTTAATGTGCTATTATTTCTGTACCCATGTGATTGAAAAAGACCAATACTAACCTAATAGTCGCTTCCCCTTTGACTCACGTAGAATGTGTCCTTTTATTTGTGGCTTTAGGCACTATTTATAGTGCTCAGTCTTGGTTGTAATTTTATCTGCTTTATCAACAGCCTGACCTCTATTGCATTGCATAACTGTGAAGCATAGGGAAAACTGTTTTTTCATTCCCTTAAGCAATTAGATTTTGCCAGCTCCCTCTTCTTCCCTGAAGACTTGTAACATTTTGATTTTTTGCCTTATAGTCAGATAAAGCAATTACTGTTAACTCTAAAAATAGTTAATTTAAAGGAAAGAAATAGTGCTGTCTCTAATCTAAAGGAGCCCATAACCATTGTCTGGCTTCAGAATGTATGTTTAACCTCTGTTTAAATATGGGTAAAGTTTGGTAGTCTAGCAATTCACGGTTTTATGTATCACTGTAAGTGGCTCTATGAATAGCTGTTAATAAGCCAGAAGGGGCTAGAGAATTACCCAGCTTCTCCAAGCTTCTTTCTTTCATGTTCACCTTCTAGTAGATCTCTTAGAATGATTTGGTTTTCGGTGTCTGGAACCCCCTTGTACTCCAATGACAGGTAAATCAGGACTAATATACCTGAAACTCTTTGGCATCTCATTCTAATCACAGACCAAAATGGTTATTGTATTTTAAAATCAAGTGCTAGACCAGCAGCAGCCCCATAAAAATCAGCCTGTGCTTTTTCCTTTTTGATTTGTAGTGAAATAAATCTTCCACTCATTGAAGTGTCTGTTAGACAATAATTTGGGGAAAAGTAGGAATTGTAACATTTTTCGTATTCTGGTTAGACTCCAAATACACAATAATATTACTAATAGCTAACAGTTATTGAGAGCTATTGTGTCAGGCACTGTTCTGAGTGCTTTATACATATTAACTCTCTTAATCTTCTAAAAACCCTCTTAGAATGTACTAGTATTATCTTGTTTTATAGATGAGGCACAGTAATTTGACATTTCTAAGTTAATACTTAAGCATAAAAGAAAAAGAAAGTAGAAAGTCTCTGCAGTTGTGAGCAACTCCGCTGAGTTTTTAACTAAAGATAATTTGTTCCTTTTAAAAAATTCAGATGAAATTCACATAATTTAAAAATCACCATTTTAAGTTTATAGTCAGTGGTTTTACCATATTCACAATGTTGTGTAACCATCTAATCTAATTCTAATTCCAGAACATTTTCATCACCCCATAAGGAAGCCCAGTACCCCTTAAGCAGTCACTCTATTCCACCTTTCCCCCAGCACCTGGCAACCACTAATCTATCTGTTTTCCGTTTTTATTGATTTGCCTGTTATGGACATAGCATATAAATGGAATTATACAATATGTGGCTTTTTGTGTCTAGCTTCTTTCACATAGCGTGTTTTCAAGATTCATCCATGTTGTGGCATGTATCTGTACTTCATTTATTTTTATTGCTGAATAATATTCCATTGTATGTATGTATCACATTTCGTTTATTTATTCATCAGTTGATGGACATATGGGTGTTTCCACTTTTGGGCCATTATGAATAATGCTGCTATGAACATTTATGTACATATTTTTGTATGGACATATGTTTTCATTTCTCTTGGGTTTATACCTAGAAGTGGAATTGCCGAGTCATACAGTAACTCTGTTTAAACTTTTTGAGGAACTGCCAAACTGCTTTCCAAAGTAGCTGAACCATTTTACATTCCCACGCCAATGTCTGAGGGTTCCAATTTCTCTGTCCTTGCCAACTCTTATTCCGTCTCTTATTCTAGCCATCCTAGTGTGGGTGTAAAGTATTATCTCATTACGGTTTTGACATACTGCTTTAGATATCTTCTTTGTCCATTTTCTAATTGAGATGTTTTTTGCTTTTGGGGTTTTTTGGTTTGTTTGTTTTATTGTTGAATTGTAAAAAGTTTCTTTATATATTCTGGATACTAGACCCTTATCAGACAGATGACATGCAAATATTTTCTCCCATTCTGTGGGTTGTCTTAATTTGTTCTATTTAAAGTTATTACTTGAGTATAAATGCAATACTTCCACAAGCAATATAGAGTAGTGTGGTATAAGAGAGCTGACTGGGTCAAATTTTGACTTACTATGTGACTTTGGGCAAATCACTTAACTTTTCTGTATCTTAGAAATGTTTTCAAGATTAAATGCGTCTATATGCATAAAACATTTAGAATAATGCCTAGCACATAGTAAATGCTCAACAAATGTTATTTAAAATTAGAAATCATTAAAAAGGTATGACTTTCTCATTGTAGAGAACATTGAAAAAATGAGAAGATCCAAAGAAACTTTAAACACTTGGTCCTATTACCAAGAGATAAAGACACTTGCTCCTATTACCAAAGTGTACGTATGTCCATGCAAGTCTTTTTGTATTTTAAAAATAAAGCTTTATTAATTTTCACAGCCTGCTTCTTTTTTTCTTAACATATTCTGAGCAGCTTTTCTTGACAGTAAACGTGACTTTTAAATAGCTACCTAATATTCCATTGGATGATAGTATCATAATTGATTTTTAAAATCCTCCGATTTTGAATATTTAGTTGCTTAAAAGTTTTCTTTTGGTTTTTTTCAAATTTCATTTTGTTTTTATTTTCTTAAACACAAACCCTGGTAAAAAAAATAAAATTTTATGATCCATTATATAAACTGAAACAAAAGTTTTACAAAACCTTCTCATATTTTCTATTCCATTTCATTAAAAAAAAAATTCTCGTCATCCAAATACAGATCCTGCTTTTGGGGGGCCTAAAGTTTATAATTTGAGGGCCCTTTTAGAGAAAGAATACAAAATTATAAATGAAAAATTAGTAACTAGACCTTGGAAAAACTTTGCAAGTGAGAGAGCCTGAAACAAGCTTATTAGTTTTAGGGTAAATATCCCTCTGAGTAGACATACTAGATTGATTTATGGTTCACTAATAATAGGTCTCTATAAGCAGTTTGATAAATATTGCTCTGTACCTAAAAATTAGCTGGCTAAGTCTTAAGACGTCAACATTTCAATTTTGAGTTTTGATAAATGTATATACCCATGCAATCACTACCCTGATCATGACACAGAACTTTTCCATCATTCCAAAGAGCTCCCACTTGCCAATCCCCAGGCAACAACTAATCTGCTCTGTCATTATAAATTAGTTTTGCTTTTTCTAGCATTTCAAATAAATGGAATTATGCACTATGTACTCTTTTGCGTCTGACTTCATTCACTCAGCATAATGATTTTGAGATTCATCCATATTGTTGCATTTATCAGTAGTTTGTTCCTTTTTGCTGTTGAATAACATTCCATCATATTATGAAATATTATCCATCACAGTTTGTTTATCTGTTCACCTGCCAATGAATATTTATGTTGTTTCTCTCTCTGTCTCTCTCTCTTTTTTTTCTCTCTCTCTCTCTCTTTGCTACGAGTAGAGCTGCTATAAACATTCTTGTATAGGTTTCTGAGTACACATAAGCATTTATTCCTAGGGTAAGTACCCAGAAGTGGGATTTCTAGGTTATGTGTAAATAAATGTATGTTTATACGAAACTAGAAAACTGTTTTCAAGAGTCTCTGTGCCATTTTGCTTTCCCGCCAATGAAGTATTCCAGTTGTTTCGCATCTTTTCTAGCACTTGGCATTATTAGTTATTGTTTTTTTAAGTTGCTTAGAAGTTTTAAATTTATAAATAAGACTGTACTGTAGTGAACATCTTTGAAAATAAATCTTGTCCAACTTGCTGATTACTTCTCTAGGATAAAGTCTTAGAAGGAGAATGACTGGGTCAACAGGTCTGATTATTATCATCAGTAGCAGCAATATCCTTGAAGCTTCTTACACAAGAAACGTGTGAGTCGTTCTGAATGCCTCTCCTAAGTGGTGGCTGTGACTCAGTAACTTACACCCTGAATATCTAGTGTTCACGTGCTTCTCTGTTTCTCCATGGCCATCCTCTCGTTGGGTTACCCTGCTTTGTCACCTCCATAGTGGCAGTAGCCAAATTCCTTGTCCCTCTGCACGGCCTGCACTCCCCTCCTAGGCCATTCTTCATGCTGAAACCAGAGACGGTTTTTAAAAAGCAAATTTCATCTTATTTCTCAGCTTAAAACCTTGCAGTGGCTTCCCATTACCCTTAGGCTGAAGACCAACATTTTTAGGGTGGTGTGGAAAGCTCTGTTAGCCTCAGCGTAATCCCCCTGCCTGAGCTCAGGCCAAACAAGCAGTTTTTGTATTTCCAGAGGTTGCTCTTCTTACTTCAGGGCCTTTGCATATGTAGTCTAGCCATTCTCTCTGCTCCCAGTTCCCCTTACCCCTGCCTGTGCTAGTTAATTCCTCTTCTTCCTTCAGCTCTTAGCTCACATGTCATTTTCTCATGGAAGTCTTTCCTGACCACACCTCCCACTCCCACGCCCCAAAGCAGTTTGACTATTTATCTTAGAGCACCTTATATTTCTTAGTAACCCTTAGCACAGTTATAATCACATGGTTGGTTATGTATTAACTGTTTAAAGTCTCTCTTCCGCTCACGAAGGTCACCTTTGTGAGGACCATGTATCATCGTAGGTCGAGCACCTAGTGGACATTCAGATATTTGTGGAGGGAAAGATTGAAAGGTCTTTCATACTATGGTCAAGTGCTTTGCAGAAAGCGCTTTTTAAAAAATAATCTTGCTAATAGGTGAAAAATGGTATCTCATGATTTTAATTATGAGATTGCTGATGATGTTGAACATGTATTCATGTTTATTAGTAATTTGTATTTTTTTTTCTGGTAATTGTTCTTTGACTATTCCTTATTGGGGGTTTCTGGATTTTTTTTTTTTAATAAATTCTTTATATATTAAGAATACTGTATTTGTTATTAATATGTTTCTCAGTTTATTAATTGGCTTTTTCTTTTAACTTTTTTTTAACATTTTTTTATTTTTTATTGGGGAATATTGGGGAACAGTGTGTTTCTCCAGGACCCATCAACTCCAATTCGTTATCCTTCAGTCTAGTTGTGGAGGGCACAGCTCAGCTCCAAGTTCAGTTGTTGTTTTCAATCTTTAGTTGCAGGGGGTGCAGCCCACCATCCCATGCGGGAATTGAACTGGCAACCTTGTTGAGAGCCCGCGCTCTAACCAACTGAGCCATCCAGCCGCCCTATTGTTTGGCTTTTAATTTTGCTTCATATTTTTACATTTTATATAGTCAAATTAAATAATGTTTCATTAACATTTTTAATCTTATTTTTATTTATTTAAAAATGCTCCCTGTATCCTGAGAATAGATTATTATCCTAATATTTTCTTCTAATAACTTAATGATTTCATTTTTACATTTTACTCTTTATTTATTCCATATTTATTTCAATATATGGTGTTCACTGACTTTTCCAATAGTTAAGTTGGAAATATCAATACCTTTTATTTCAGTACCATTTACTGAATAATACTTTTTTTCCCATACTGACTTTGAAACCATCTTTATTATATTGCTATATTATTATATATTCTAGCATGTTTTTGGACCACAAATTGAGCTATCAGTTTTTAAAAAACACTTTTAAAAAACTATTTTAGCAACTGGTATATATTTTAATATTTGAAAGAACAACTCATCCTCTCTAAATTACTCTTCTGTCTCAGTATTTTCTTAGATATTATTGAATTTTATTCCTCTGAATGAATTTTAGAGTTAAATAATGTATTCACATTAAACAAATCCTGTTGAGATTTTAAATGAAAATTTATTAAATGCTATAAATTAATTTGGGAAGAATTTGTTACCAGGGAAAAAGGGTTCTTGTACCATCGTAGGAAGGCATTCCAGGATGTACAAATAAGCCACGTGAACAAAGCCAAGCGAGCAGTGGATTTATTAAAGTAAAGAAAAAGAGTACACTCCCAAAATAGTGGGCGTGGGCAGGCCCAAAGGAGGGCAACTGCTCCAAAGAACAAAGAAGCTTAGGATTTTATTCTAAGGAGGACGTGAAATATTCAATTTTTAAGGGTGGCATTGCAGGTGTTCCCAGGCCGGTCCTAGTTGAGCACTCCCTCCCATAGGGAGGTAGGATTCCGTTGTTTTTACATAGCCCTTATCAGAACTGTCATGGTGACACAGGGGGTGGAGATTTTTCCCTGCCCGCAATGCTAATAGTATTATAATCTATTACAATTTGCTGTAGCTGCACCTTTTCTTAAGAATGGTCTCATCTCCTCCTTCGTTTCCCACACTTACTCCTTCCCTCCCTCTCCCCCCTACCCCACAGCCCTATTCTTTCTGCCTACAGTAACAAATCTACCTTGTAATACTACTGTATCTTTCTATACAACATGTTATCTTCACTTATTAAGTTTATTTTATCTCTCAGTAAAAAGATTTGGAGTTTTCATGTAGGTCTACAGATTTCTTAAGACATTGAAAATTTTTATAGCTGTCATGAGGAATTTTTTTAGCCTGTTATATTATTCTAGCTAGTTGTGATTGGTGCATAAATAAAAACCACTTATTTTTGTATGTTTATTTTTTATCCAGCCACTTATTAGTATACATAGTTTTTTAGTTTATTCTTGTGGGTTTTCTAGGAGCACAGGCATATAATTTTATAAGCAATGATAACTTTGTTCCCTTTCTATTGAGTTGATTTCTGTTTTAGGCATTGGTTAGAATTTTGTTTTAGAATGCTTGAAATAATATTAATAATAATTAGCATATTTGAATGTCATGTACTTCTTAGCTTATTTTAGGAAGTAGATGATATCACGTCACTCTTGGAAACCATGTGGATCAAATTTACCAACATAAGTGCTCAGAGGCAACACTATTACTCAGCTGGCAGTAATTAGGCAAGCAATTTTAGAAATAACTCTAAACATTTGTAGACAGGGGGTGGATTGATGATCAAAAGTCCTACTCAGTACTTATATTCCTTGCAGTGTTTCTTGCTTATAAAATGAAGAAGTCTAACAAAATGGAGAAGTGTTTGTTTCCCTATTGTACAAAAAATACTTTAAGACTCCCTTTTATAAGAGTTAAAAGCAAACTCAGTTATACACTATTTCCAAACTAAACTCAGTTGAGATTCTTCTTAATTCTTTGACAGTAAGTGGGATGAAAGTTGCAGCTGTTTAGGCTACTTCAATGTTAAATGAAAGAATAATAATAATAAAGTTAGAAAGGAACAATTCCATTGCATAGAATAAAGAAAGAAAACAACTGTACTACCCAGACAGACATTGTCATGATAACAAAATGAAAACAGTACCTTTGGTGCTGCTACTACCAGGAAGGAGTGAAAAGATTCTGTTTTGAAATCACTATGTAAATGAAAAAGTCTGTCATTTCCATTCATTCCATTCATTGCAATTTTCCCCTGTGACAGTAAGTTCTATGGGTAATTTTTGCATTTTTAGATTTTCATTTTTTAAAGTACAGAACTAGCTGTGACAGAAAATGAAGTCCCCTGATGAGGCTGCAGTGCAGACGTGCCTAACCACTGGCCTTAACTGCGGCCAGTCCACCCCAAGAGCAAGTGGCTCAAGTAATGGCTTTTGCATTCAGTAGGATCAGTGGGGTTGAATTCTATGAAGTGAAAACTCTCAAGACCGTGCAATGTCTTCAGGCTTACATTGGAACTTACTGATGATTTAGATATGACTTCTGTTTCTCAGCATCATACAGCTTTCTTGCCACATGGGTTTTTGTTTGTTAAAAAACTATGTTTGTAAAAAAACCTATGTAAAAAACTATGTCATGGTAAATTCTTGATGATGTTGATAATACTAAAAGCTTCTGCATATTGATGGGGTACTGTGTGCCAGGCACTGTTCTAAGTGCTTCTCAAACAGTATCAAATTTAATCAGTTCTTAAGTATGCAGATTTTTATCTTTAACATGAATGTGCCTTAGTAAAGTTAAAACCGTGTTTGTTACTTTTGTGTTTAATCATGGGTGTTATGAGTGTTGTAAATGGTTTTAATTATATAACAAGTACAAAATTAGCTTTTACTTAATGTTAAATGATAGTTAACAGTTTTGGTTGAAATTGTGTTCATTTAAAAAAAACAAACAAACAAACAACAATATTTGGAAACTGTTCCATATACATTTAAAGTTGGATCTCTTACATTGCAGTTCCTCAGTTTGAAACTACATGTAGTTACGTACAAGCTACAATTGAAGAGTTTCTGGCCTGGAACTGTGACCACTCTGGTATTTCTGGACCATTCAGAGATTATGATCATTCCAAATTCTGGGCTTATGCTGATTATAAATATTTTGTCAGTCTATTTGAAGACAAGACAGATATTTTCCAGGTAAGTCAATACATTCCTTTTAATCATGGTAATTGTTTTTGAGAAAAGGTCACAAATTAGAATTCCCCTGGTTCCTTTGTCTTTCACTGTCTTTTCCTCTCAGAAGTAGTCACTGTGAGTGTTGAGTATTTTATCCGAAAGATTTGCTCAAGAGAAGCGTAATGTTTGGCTCACACCAATGAGTAACCTTCTCACTGTTTTTCTACTCACCAAATTTCCTGTACGCCTCCTCCTGTGTGTTTAAACAGCACAGGTTTGGAGTATATTAGAAGCATAGGATGTGCATATAACTTCATTTTCTCCTTACCTATATTTAAGTTCATGTTCTGTCAGTGAGGCCGATGGAGGCATAAAGCCGATTACATAAAGAAGCACTCCTAGAATCCTAGAGGCATTCCAGGCTGCTGCTTCCATCTTTCCCTGCTCTGGGGGTTTAGTACAGGTTTACTGCCTGAGTTAGATGCTGGGCTCCCAGAATATGATTGTAGAAGTCCTGCAGAAGTGTGGGAACTCTTGCAGAAGTAAGAATGTGGAAGTTCTCTGCCATGTTTTCACATAACTGACGGCAGAGTTTGCAGACTACCATATCCTCTTTTAGCTTTTCAGTGTTTGCTACCTCAAACTGCCAGTTTATTCTGTGGGGTGATTTTGCAAACTCCCTGCTCTGCTTTCTGTGTGTGTCTTAGCCCTGGGGCAGGAATCGGAATAGTCCCAGGAAGCTGTTTGGATGTCTCTGCCTTGTCCACAATTAGGTGAAGGCTCTAGAGTCCTTTATCCTGCCCCCAATCCGTTGTGGACAGAAGTATTTCGTTGTGGACAGAAGTATTTTGCCATCACTGCAGGCTGTTAACCCCCACTCCTTTCCTCCTGATGGTCACCACCACCCCCTCTCAGTACTTCCCTCTCACATAGGCTGATAGGACTCGGACTCCTGACTAGTTTTTCATTCAGCCTATATTTTTCTTTTTCACTTTGACTCAAGGTGTGGATGCTGGTATTTACACAGTTGCTATAATACAAGTGTCAGTACTTTGTAGCTTTCCTTTATTATATTTTTTAAATGTCTACTTAAATTTTGCTGTTTATTTAAAAAATGAAAAATATATCATTTGCTTCATAACTGTTCATTGAAGATACGTTTTTGTTTTCAAAATCATGAAGGAAATGCATCAGTTTTGAAAACATTCAGTAGATGCTTTCTGAATCCAAAGTCTATCCCAAATCTACTCCTGACTCATTTTTAAATGACAATTTTGAGGTAATTTTTTTTCTTACAACCTTAGTTGTGATTACTTTATGGATCTTTAACCGTGGAACTTTTAGATATCAAGTTTTCACTTTTATCAAGTTTTATCAAGTTTATAACTTTTAGATAAAAGTTAACTTTTAGAGTATTTTATTATATTTCATATCCCCACCCACCCTGTAGATTAGATTAGTACTTTGTTACTCCAGGTTTCAGGTAAATCATTGTATAATAGTAATGTTACCAGTTTTGTTTATGTTACTTAAGATAATTTTCCTAAGGAAAAAAGACTTTCAAGTACTTGCTAATTTGTAATGTCCATTTAAGAGTTGTTTGAAATTTAAATTGAAGTATTTATCCTTTATAAGTTTTACATAATATTTATAGTTAATTATATTGTTTTCAAGTTCCATTCTAGTTGTTTTGACCCATGTTAGGTTTTTTATTTTTCCTTTGTTCAGATATAAGTTCATTACAGAATTATGTGTAATCAGTTTTCCTATAGTATTTATGATTTAGATAGGCATGGAGAAAAATAGAAGACAACTTTTAATGTGACGGACTCAAATTAACCATGATCACAAGTTACCCAAATAGCATGCTGTAGGTAAAAGAACAAATACTTTTCAGTTGGGGTGCTCTCAGAGCCTAGATTCAATATGAGCTAGTGTACTCTCATTTAACCTGTTTGAACCTTAGATTTCTTATCTGTGACACAAGAATGAAAGTAATAATGCATATGTGGCAATATTATTTAAATACATATTTTACCAAGTAGTATACCATCTTCTAGAACTAAACAACTTAAGCATTAATTATTTTGATGATTAGTTTACATGGTAGGCCAAAAAAAGCCACCGTTCTCTATTATAAGCATCTTACCAGTTTTTGGTTAAAACTGTAAAATTATGGAGAATTTGTACAGCATTTTAAAAATGGTGTTTGATTCTGCAACAATTATTTAACTTGTTAATTGGAACAGCTGTAGACAACACCAAGGATAAAAATAGATCTAGTTACCTAGATCAGTAATTGAGCAATTTTTTATCATTTGTTATGCTGACTGTGTTAGGTAGGTAGTAGAGATGCCAACGTGAATGGAATTGGGACTCCATGGGACTTTAATGCTAAATGCAGAAGCTGAGCCTTAAGGTAGAAGCATATCAAGTGTGCTTTTAATAGTTCGATACTGTTTCTGACATTATCCCTTAAATGTTGTAATAGTTTTAGAATATTACACATGATCAACAATACTGAAGCATATATTTTCTTGAAATTTTTGTATTACAACGAGATTTTTTAGAGTCTCTAATTTTGTTTAAAATGTTGGGGACATTTTTAATTGAGCAATTTTCAAAACTGAACCTCATTGTTATTTATAATGTGTACCTAAAGGAATCCAGTTTCAAACGATTGTGATAATAGAGAGTAGATCAATGATTGCTAAGGGCGGAGGGTGGAAGCAGCCGAATTGTCTGTACAGGAGTATGAGGGAACTTTTTGGAAGGAAGGAAGATAATGGAGAAGACATGACAATTTTTCAGATAATTTAGGACAGCAGTTTTTGGAAGAAGAGAAAATAAACTGGTCAGTGTCTGTAGAAAAGAAATCTAGGACTTTCTTAGGAAGTTACAAGAAAGCAGATGGTTTGTAGTAAGCAGTTAACTAGACACTTGATTGCTCTTTTCAGGGGTGGTATTAGAATAGAGTTTTCTTAATATAGCTATTTCTAAAGATTTTTCCAACTCTTGAAGTACATGAGAGAATCGGGGAGATCGATGGATCACCCCATCGGTCACCTGTGTTGGTCTCACTGAGGCATTGGTCTCTGTGCAGTGCTCACTGTTGGTCTCACTGACTTGCTTTTAGCAAGACTTAAGGCCGATTCCTCTGGGCCCACATTGATTTCAAACATTTGGTTACCTGTAAGTAGCTGAACTCAACTGGCAAGAAAGACCCAACTCTTTAAGAGCCTATGAGAAAAGAAACAAAATAGGTACCTCAGATGCTGTCTATTTTCTGACACATTTACTTTGACTCTCTCTGCAACTCTACCTACCCCAACCCCCACCCCAATCCTTTGGTTTTCCCAGCCAGTTTGCTGCTAAATTTTAGGTAATTTAGGTACCTTGATCTAATCATTCCAAAATAATTTTCTCTTTTTAGTCATTATTGTGTTAGATAAGAGGTCAGGGAAGCCTCTTGTCAGTTTCTCATACAGTAACTCCATCCCCTCCCCTACCCTGTAGAAAAATCTTTTTCTGTGATTCTTCCGGAAGCAGTGCTCTAGAGCAGTTTCTCACCTGGGGTCAGTCCATCGACTCCCTTAAAGTATGTATAAAATTGTGTGTGTGTGTGCATTTCTCTGAGGCGAGGGGTGCTGGCATTCATTAGGTTCCCAAAGGGGTGTATCTAGAAGGAGATTAAGAATCACTTAACCCAGCCTCTTCTTACGAGGTGTGATCAAAAACTACGGTGAATGTTTAAATTTAAGAAATAATTTATTACAGTAAAAGGCATATTGCCATTAATCCCCTTCGAAACACTCCCCCTCACTTCGAACATGTTTATCCCATTGTTCTTGCCACTTTCTGAAGCAGTTCTGGAAGTCCTCTTCGTGAGTGTCTTTAGTTGTGCTGTCGTGGCTGCCTCGATGTCCTGAATCCATTCAAAACATTTACCTTTCATGGTCATTTTGACTTTGGGGAAGAGCCAGAAGGCGCACGGTGCCAGATCTGGTGAATAAGGTAGATAAGGACACACCGAAACGGTTTTATTTGACAGAAATTACCATATACCAGAAGCGAGGTGTGACATGAAGCCTTTCTGTTATGATCACAAAATATGGTGAATGCTGCTGCTGAGTGCCATCCAGTGGAAAGGCAGGGATCTTCAATACAGGAAGCAGCACGTGGAACCTTAGTAACTGTGTGACAAGTTTCAACTTGTTCGGGGGAATCAGTCAGGTGTGAGCTACGGTTGAGAGAACGTATATTGTAAAGTGTGCCATAAATCATCCTCCATCGTGACAACGCTCCATGTCACACATCACTTCTGGTATACGGCAATTTCTGTCAAATAAAAGCATTACGGTGCATCCTCATCCACCTTATTCACCAGAGCTGGCACCGTGTGACTTCTGGCTCTTACCCAAAGTCAAAAAGATTCAGGACATCGAGGCAGCCACAACAGCACAACTAAAGACACTCACAAAAGAGGACTTCCAGAACTTCTTCAGAAAGTGGCAAGGACGATGGGATAAGTGTTTGAAGCAAGGGGGAGTATTCTGAGGGGGATTAATGGCAATGTGTCTTTTACTATAATAATTTTTTTTATTTAAACATTCACCATGTTGTTTGATTATACCTCGTAGCTAAGGCAAATCCCTACTTTTTTGTTTTTATACTGCATGTCTTTAAGCTGCCTTTAGTTAAATTCCAGACTAAATTCAACAAGAGCCAGGTTAATTGGAAGCCTTCCCCAAGCTTGGGACCAGGAGCCCTTCTGTGATCTTAGAGCACCTTCTGTTCACTTCTGTCAGAGCATTTGCCACATTATGGTGAAAGGATCCGTGTATGGGACTGTCTCCCTTTATTAGATTTGAAGGGTAGGCCTGTGTTGTATTATTGTTTTTGTATTCCAAACACCCAGCATCTTACTTGGTATGTGGTAGATGCTTAAAAATGTTATTGACCTGAACCATTCATCCATAATCAGCCAGCAGGCTCTTTTTCCTTCCCAGGCAGATGATGTTTTAAGCACGTACCCTGAGCCAAGTATTATTATGTTAGGTGTTAGATACAGAGGTAAGCTCACAGCATGGAGCTTATGGGCTGTATCCAGAGGGCGCATGATTTTTGCCACTCCCTAGAGCTGCTGCACATGAGTCATGTGCATTTACAATGGTGCCGACCTTGCAAAAACTACGCCTCCTATGACAGATATTAATTATGTGCACGTTACGCAATTTTCATCACTCGAAACAAAAATGAAAATCCTCTTTCTAGTTTTCCTCCAAGCCATCTATTATATGTTTCCCCCAAAACCCCCTTTCTCTTTGAATACAGCTGTTAATGGTTTGCTTCTAAAAATAGAAAATATAGATTGAAGACACGGATAAAAGAAGTGTCAGCGTTTAGGATCATGTTTTGCACACAGAAGTGTTTTTTGTTCTGTCTCATTTTTTAAAACTCAGTACAAAAAATTTGTGGTTTTAAAAAAAGAACAAAACCTTCATGCCTCATTCACTAGTTTATTCTTTTCTAGCTTACACATATTTTTAATTCCATGGATTTGGGTTTATGTCAAACTATGTTTGTAGTTTTCAAACTTTTATTTAAAAGCAGGAACACCCTTTCTTCAAACCTAAATAACTTAGAGCAGTGCAGTTTGTTGAAAGCAAGAAGCTCTGCCGCTATCCCTGGGCCCCTGAGGGGATGCCAGGGAGCCTGGTTTAAGAACTGCTGGACCAGATGGTATTTGTGGGACAATAGTTGACTTGGTCATGATCTGTCCAGAGAGCCAGGCGTAAGGAGAGCAAAGTCTAGAATGCTGTGCTCTCTCTGTTTTCAAGTTCCTTACACTTAAGGAGTTCATGACTTGGGACGATAGCAAAAGTCGTTTATGGATATGTATTTCAAACGATATGCTGCGGCACCCTCACCTGGAGCCTCTGATTTAGTAGGTATGAACTAAGGCACCATCTATAGTTTAACTAATTCCCCTAACCTAAGAGAAGGCTTCTTTTATGTGGTCATATGAAGTGCATAAAGTTCATACATTATTTATGCCCAGACATACCTGCATTGCGTAGAAGGAATATGGCTTTCTGGCTTCCTGAGTTGAACGTCAGCGATATTAAAATACTATTTCCAATGCAGTCACTGTTCCCATTGCCTGAAACACCCTAGATGTCTGCATAATTACGTCGATTGTTTATTGTCTGTCTCTACCCTTTAAAATGTAAGCTTCATTTGGGTGAGCATTTTTGTCTGTTTTGTTCATGGATTTGTCAGAAGCTTCTAGAACAGTGTCTGGCATGTTGTGGATCGTCAGTAAGTATTTGTTGAATAGCTACTATTAGTGAGGTAATTCAGACATATTATTGGTTAAAAAGATTTCTTACACTGCCCTGGAAACCTAACCTCCTCCATCTATGGCATTTTTGTAAGAGAGTATTTGAAAAGCCAAAAACAAGATGTGCAAGTGAAACTGTGCAACACTGCCATATAGAGGAGTTGGTTGGCTCTTGATGGACTGTAACTTTATTTTCAAAATAGGATGTGATATGGTCTGACTTCGGGTTTCCTGGAAGAAATGGACGGGAAAGTACATTGTGGATCGGCTCCCTGGGGGCCCATACCCCCTGTCATCTGGACTCCTATGGTTGCAACTTAGTATTCCAGGTACAAGGAAGGTAATACACATGAGTATGAGAGAGAGAGAAAGAGAGAGAGAGAGAGAGAGAGAGAGAGAGAGAGAGAGAGAGAGAGAGAGAGAGACTGTGTGTTGCGCAGGAAGAGGAATGAGTGCTGCGTAGGCGGCAGGACCCCAAGGTTTCATCCCAGCTCTATCCTGTCAGCCTGCCTTATGACCAGGGCAGATCTCCTGACCTCCAGTTCAGTTTCCTCCTCTGTGACGTGAGGAGAACAGTTACATGGTGGTTTCCATCAGTGTTTCTTAGCCATGTTCAGCATTGCCTCCTGAAAGCTAATCCTAGAACTTGAGGATTCCACTCCCAGTTCAGCTAGACAGCTCTCTGCTTTGTTCTTTTACAGAAAAGCCTGCATTTGTGTTTTTACACTTTTATTTAAAAGCAGGAACACCGTTTCTTCAAACCTAAATAACTAAGAGCAGAGCAGTTTGTTGAAAGCAAGAGGCTTCGCTGCTGCCCCCAGGCCCCTGAGGGGATGCCAGGGAGCCTGGTCTGAGAACTGCTGGACCAGAGGGTATTTGTGGCCTCAAAATTTTATTTTGTACCTACTCATGGACACAATGCAGTATCTTTTTTTACTACCTCCATCTATCTGTGAACCCTAAGAGGTAAAAGAGCTAAGCCAGGTAATACTTTTGATAGTCCCTAGTTCTAGGAGTTCTGTGAGGGTTTAAGTGTTTCTCCCAGTTGGAGGATGTACTCCGGCGGTTGTACGTGCAGTCTTAGTTTCCCCAAATTAATGATACATCAGTCTCCTCTCCTGGCCTGTCAGGACATTTATAGGACAGCACAGAGGGAAAACCAGAAATGACCATGTCCAAGTTCTCAGACCCTTTAGACATGAAAGGATTATGAGTGGATCCAAGAGAAACAGTGAGAAAGTATGTGAATAGATTTCACATGTGAACTACTTTGAAAAACTATAAAATTGTAGAAGGTAGTCCACTCTTGTAATCATCAAGTCTTTATTAAAAGGCCTAGAAAATCTTGGGTGCAGTCCTACACACTGGATGCAACAGTAAATCAAGTGACATGGTCCTTGCCCTTGTGAAGCTAATAGACTAACCTTAAACTTGGTAAGAGAGAGCATCATTTTAAGTAGCCACTTTCCATGTGTTCTGAATTGGGAAATAAGCCAAAGAAATTCAGGTTGGAAAAACGTTACCAAAAATACCTAGGTTCTTTCCAATGTTATAAAATTAACGTAGATTTATTTTAACTTTGTAATAGAGCCTATCTTCTGGCCTTATATAGCTCTGGAGTAATAAATAACTATTCAGTAAATATTCATTGAGTGTCCTGCTGTGCAGGTACCATGTGTTACAGCAGAAACAGATGTGAGTGAGATGCCTCTCTGCCCTCAGAGTTTACAGTTAGAGCGCAGGCAAGCCCACAGAGAGCTGTGATACAAGGCAGAATGCACATACTCTTGAGGAAGGTTTCACATAGCTGTGGAACAGAACAGTAGAAGAGAGAACGTTCCTATTGGAAAGATTAGGGAAGATTTCAGAGAGGACGTGCCTTTTGTGATGGCCTTTGAAGGATGGGTGAGTGTTCAAAAGACACAGACAGGAGGGGCAGAGGAACCAGCTTGAGCAGAGCCCTGCGGATGGACGGGGCATACAGAGCACCCTGTGAGTGGTCCAGTGTAACTTGTGTGTTGGAGACAGAGGGATTAGGCCAGAAAGGCAGGTTGGAGCCTGAGTCTTTGACTCCCAGGCGAATACTGCTTATTCTCTGTTCTTTCAGCCTGCAGAACCATCAGAGGTTTTTTTGAGCAGGGGATGACATGATGATTGGCTGAGTTTTCTGATTAACAAAAGAAGGATGCATATATATTACATTTTAAGCCAAGCAAAGCAGATTGTATGGGATGGTTATCTTTGTGGCTCTTCCTTTGGGAAACACAGCTATGGTGCAGAGGTAGGAGCTGGGACCTGGAGAGGTCAGGAGATCTGTGACCTAGTCCTGGTTTCACAACTAACCACTAGCTCAGTGAATGACCCGAGCAAGTACTGGGTCCCTCTTCCTCTACTTTGAAGTGAAATTAGACTGATGATCTCTCTTAAGGGTCCTTCTAACTCTAACATTCTAAGCGTACTAAATGCTGAAAATTCTCCTAAACTAGTCATAGGTACACTGGATTATCTCTAAGGCAAAATAAGACTTTAATATATACTTCTTCGTTTGAAAATAGCAGCGAACTGCTTCCTAATTCTGAAAGGACCTAATAGCCTCACTATATCTGCACAGGGTCATTAGGGGGCTTTGGAGCTTTTCTCAGAGCTAGAGGTTTTTTTCCATCTTTCTCTTTGCTTCCCCATCTGTGTATTTCTGTCTGTATCTCTCCCCTTTTCACACTTCTTTCTTCTTTGCCTCCGATGCCCAACCTCTATTAGCTTGAAGTATCTGGTGTTTTATAAGTTAAAATTTATCACCTCCATTTTTCAAAAATGTTTTAAGTGACTTGAAATATTTTATAGTTTTCTCTTTTTGAACATTCCCATATTGTACTACTTTTTAGTTGGGTGGCATTATTTGTGCATTTCTCTCCCTGAATGGATTAACTTAACAAGTGTGTAACTTAAGGAATTTACAACTCAAACAAAACAGGAAGAAATCTGGAAACTATTTGGTGGTTGCCCTGGATAACTTCAGAATACAAATATTTGAAAGGCTGGGGGTGATTCTGTGTAGCTCTAGAATCAGGGGATAGAAACAATTTATGACCACTTTGTTTTGAGATGAGAAAAAATGGTCTTCCGAACTAGATCCTGTCCCAGCAAAGGGGCATGATGAGATACTCACCAGTTCCTGCCCTACCTCCACCAGCTTCCAGCAGGGGAGAGGTGGGCCAGAAGACCACTGACCCTTAGCTGCTGCTTTCTTGCATGTTTTGTCTCCAGTTCAGAGTATTAATTTGTTTGTTTGTTTTTTTAATTAGGAAAAGATGGCATCTCTTTCCTCCTGAAGATACTCCTTTCCTTTATCCAACTAGAATCCCTTATGAAGAATCTAGCGTGTTCAGTAAAGTCAATGCTGTCAATCCTGATTTAAAACGTTTTCCTCAGTTCCAGAAAGCTCGAAGACATGTGGTTACGCTGAGCCCAGGACAGGTAAATGGGGGCTTTAAAACCTTGATGACCTCTGGTGTCAGAGGACACCGTAGCTATAACTTCTCTCAGTCATTGTGCCACGTGACTCTCTCTTCCCCCACCTCCGCAATACAAATGAGAATGGTTTCCTTCCCTGGTGCTCTGCTGTTGGAAGGTGGCTTCCCCACCTACAGGCTTCACACACTCTTCTCTGCTTCTCAGGCGGTAGAAAAACGGGAGGAGGGAACATAGCTCCACCTCCTGGTAAAGAGGAGAATGGATTGGAGGAAGAAAACGCAGTCATTTTTATTCAGGTTAAGAGAAAGTGTCAAGGCCTGGTACTTAAGCACCGGCTGGGCCAACAAGACGCAAGATGAACTGAGAATGACTTGCTTGGAAGCAGGAATGGCTGGCTGTTGCTTTTGCAACTGTCTCTGAAACATTTCCAAAGGTATGGTACTGCTTCTGTATAGTGCGGCTGCCCAGTGGGGAAAGTCACCTTTACAACACTGACATTTGCTGTCTGATGTTTTATTAACAATTTGAAAGGTTTTCTTTGCCTCTTACGGAGATTTTAGTCCCTCAATTATCCCTCTCCCCTGCCTGTTTTCCCTCCTTTGCTCCCTTCTCGCTGGCTTCTTTCCTGCTTCCTTCACACTCGAGTAGGCCAACTGAATTTTACTAGACATGTTGCCTCAACCTATTATTAGTAGTTACACCCCACCACCTGACCGCCCCCAGCCCCTGACAACCACTCATCTGTTTTTTTTCTGTACAGATTTACCTGTTCTGCACATTTCATGTAAGTGCAGTCATACAACTTACGAGCTTTTGTGACTGGCTTCTTTCACACAGCATAATGTTTTCAGAGTTCTTCCATGTTGTACAATGTTATCAGAACTTCATTCCTTTTTATGGCTTAATATAGTCCATTGTATGGAGATACATTTTGTTTATCCTTTAATCGGTTGATGGACATTTGGATTGTTTCCACTTTTGGGCTTTTATGAATAATGCCGCTATGAACACTTGTGTACAAGTTTTTGTATGAACATATGTTTTCAGTTATCTTGGGTATATATACCTAGGAGTGTGATTGCCGGTCATATAGTAACTCTGTGTTTAACTTTTTGGGGAATTGCCAAACTTCTACAGCAGCTGCCCCATTTCACCTTTCCATCAGCAATGTATGAGGATTCCAAATTTCACCATGTCCTCACCATACTTGTTATTTCCCTTTCTTCTTCTTCTTCTTCTTTTTATTATTAACATTCTAGTAGGTGTGAGGTGGTTGCTAATTCATTTTCTTTTCCAGTTTTAATAGCCAAATTTGACTGAGCATTTGTTTATTGTATCAGTTTTCCTCATTACATCCTCCTCGTTCCGTAATCCACCACAAGCTGGTTCTCTCTCCCAGCACTTGTTTATACTCTGGATAGGACATTCATGACCTCCTAATGATAAATCCAATGGTCGTTTTTAGTGCCCAGTTGTACTCAAAGATCTCTCTTCTCATCTCCCAGCTCTACCTTGTCCATAGCAAGTGTCACCAGTTTCCTAAATATGAAGCGCAAAAGCTTCAGGTTATCTCCATCTGCTCTGCTCAGCCCTCAATAGGAAGTCTCATCCTGAGCCTGGACAAATGCAGTCCTCTTGACTCTGACCAGTGCTTTTGTTTACTACACCTTCTATTTAGATCTTAACATCTAATTATTGGACCATTGCAAGGATCTCCTGTCCTTTCCAGGATTTCCCATAATGTCACTATTTTAGCCATACCCCTACTCAAAATTTCTCAGCGGCTCCTAGTGCCTACAGGATAAAATCCAGATTCCTTATTCTGAATTCGGAGCCCTCCACAGACCCTAACCTAACTAATTCTGCCCCCTTATCTCTCGTTACTCCTTTTGCAGCAGTAAGACTGCACTACTCACTGTCCCTCAGCAGTCCCACCTCCTTTGCCTGTGCCACTTCTCCCTCCTGGCATGTCCTCATGTTTTTCTCTGTCTAAATTCTCTACTAGCCCTGGCTCAAATCACACTTCCTCCCTCCAGGTTGCCCCTGACCGCCCTCGTTCATGGCTGCTTCTCCCACCTCTGAAGTTCTCTTGTACCAATGTCCACCCCTCTGATTTACCACTTAGACAAGGCTACCTTTCTCTGTATTATTTCTTCATTGGCCAGATTTTAGACTTTAAGACAGAAATTAGGTCCTATATTTTCACCTATGTCCTTTCTCAGAATGCATGCAACTATTTCGCAATGGAAAAGAAGAAAAATTAGAATCACAGAATCCTTTACAAAGATTTAGATGCAGACAGAAGAGGTCCAGGATTCACGAGAGTAGAGACTAGAGATGCTGCAACTTGTTAATAAAAAGATTGTGGGGTTTTCTTGTTTCTGTTTCCTACAGCAATATTACTATAAGTACATTTTTAACCCCCTAGCAGCTTCAATTTGGGTTTGATTCTTACATAGAAATAAAATGTCCTGTTCTTCTCCTAACCCTTTTTTGTTTGCTTTTCAGGTTCTGTTTGTTCCCAGACACTGGTGGCATTACGTAGAATGCACTGATCCTGTCACTGTCAGTATAAACTCATGGATTGAGCTGGTACTTTTTTAAAAAAATAAATGTAATCCCTACTTTCAAGATACACAGAGCCTGTCTGTAAAATTTGGTGATTAATATAACTAAAACTCCAGTGTTACTGTGTTTTGATATGCTATAGTTTATGTATTCCATGCTGTGTTGATGGAAGTGTAGGTTGGTAATAGGATTTTTGGCGATGCGCTGTTCTCTTTCCTTTAAGGACATGCAGTGGGCACTGATGTTGTCATGCGGGATCCTCTCCTTTGACCAGTGTTGTTAGAATTGGGTTGGGCCCGGCTGATCTGCCATGTGTGTCCCACGTTGCCAGGCCCATCCCACACCATCTGGGCAGGACACGTCTGCTTCTCGGTTCAGGGTTCTCTAATTAATAGTAAAATTCTCAGGCCTGGCTTATACACTTTCTCAAAGCAGAGTCTTTCAGTGCTAGGGTTTTAGTTTTAATCATTCTGTTTCTGCCAGAGGCTTTTTCCCTCCAATATGCTATTAAAATAGCTGCCCATTACGGAGCAAGCCTGTCTCTTCCACCCAAGGCCTTAATTGCATCTGTGCTGTCTTTAACCAGCGGTTTTGACTGCACCTGTGCTCTCGTTAACAAGAGGCTTTGATTGCATCTGTGATCTCTACTCAAAGCCTGATTGCATCTCCTCTTTGGCAGTTGCACCCTCCCCCAGTCAGGTTCTTCTTACCCTCTGGTAATGGTAAGGACTTTGGCATAGGTGGAACATAAAGGAGTAACGTTACAAGAAGCTGTAGTGTGTGAGTTTAGGAAAGATTTGTAACCCTGAGGAATTAAGGTGAGAGGTATGACGAGAGATTAGTAGGCTCACTGAAGTCCTGCTTGAAGCACGCAGATTTGGAGTGGGAACAATTGTCAAGGTAGAGTCCATGGAGTCCACTTCCACTCCCGGTACCAATCACGTCTACAGTAGCCCTGACAGATGCTTCTCCTCCCAGGGGAGCCCATTCTGTTGTTAAACAGTGGGGCTGCCATCTGCCTGCTTGTAACCATACCAGTTATTTCAGAAACTATACAGAATTTTTTTCTCTTTTGAATATTTGAAGATACCATGTGTCCCCTTAATCTTTTCTTTTCCAGGCTCAAAACCTCTGGTTTCTTGAAAGATGTTTTTTATGTGGCTTTCTTTTCAGACGCTTCACCATTTTGGTCGTAGACTTGGGAATTAGGCAGATTTAAGTTATAGGTCTTTACCTTTGTTAGCCGTTTAACCTAGGTGGTTACTTAATCTCATCAAGGCTAAAGTTTCTCACTTGTAGAACAAGAATTATAATTGCATCCACTTCAATAGTGTGGTTGTGAGGCTTTAATTGGGCAAAACAGATATAAGCATCTAACACAGCACCTGGCACAGGGGAAGTGTTTAACAATAGAAATTGCTATGAGGCGTAGGGAAGAGCTATTATGTCAAGAATAGCCCACTTAATGTATAGCATCTAATGCTGAATACCAGGGGGCCTTATTTGGTGGCGTGTAAGATTCCTACCTCACAGGACTTAGGTCTTAAATTTCTTCAGAGCTGCTTGTAATATTACATTAGCTGTTTTAGTCATCTTATCTCACTTTGGGTCCATATTCAGCTCTAAAATACCCAGGTTTGTTTTTTTGTTCACATGATCAGCTGCCGTGTCAGATAGTCCTCCATCCTGAACCTGTAAAACTGGCTCTTTAAACCTAAATCCTGTACTTTAGTCATCTCTGTTAGTTTTGATCATGTTGATTTGCGTAATAACCAGTTCAATAAGAAATATTCGTGGAGAAAATGGGCATCCTTGTCTTTTTCTGACTTTAGAGGGAATTCCTCTAGTGATTTCTCTTTAAATAAAATGCTGGATTTGGGGCAGAGTTGTGTATATATTTTATCATGTTAAGTATCTCTCAATGCCTATTTCATTACCTTTTTTTTAACTCAGGAAAAAGTGTTGAATTTTGTTGAATGCCTTTTAAGCATCAATGGAGATGATCAAATAATATTCCTCATTAGTAAATATCTGGTATTGTAGTAAATTATATCAATGGCTTTCCTAATATTGATCCATCCTTAATTTCTGGAACAAATTCCACTTGGTTGTAATGTGTTATTTTTTAGTGTACTGTAGAATACTGTTTGTTCATATTTTATTTAGATTTGGATTTACATGGCCTCAAGAGCTTGAAAGCCGTCACCCTGGTCTTTTTAAAAGCTTGTTGTATTCCATCTATTTAGTTGTCTCCTAGAATTTTCCAAAGGATTGGTATTGTAACTTCTTTCAGAATACATCACAGTTTGAAGACCACTTATTCTTTCTTGAAAAACTAGAGTGCAAAATAGGAGTTCAGTAATTATATCTTCCTCTGTCTATCATTGCCTCTTCAAATACAGGACCATAATTCCTTCTTGTTGGCAAATTGAGCCCCCAAAAGCCCTTAGGTCTTAAAGCTTATCTACCATCTTCGTATAGTTCAAACTAACTCCAGGCCATGGTATTCCTGTCACAAATTTGGGGGAAAAGTACACAATAGTTCTGTTCAGATGGTGTAGCATTCATCCCTTCTCAGTTTCTCAGTTTAAAGAAATGTAGATTCTGTCCTATTATATTCTAGGGAATAAAGTATGTTGTTAGTTCTTCTCGATGGTGCCTTTTTCATCCATTTTACCTCCTTATTCTTTTAGTTTTGAAATGTATTTATTTTATCAGTATTTTTTCCAAACAGTTTTTAGAAAATACTTTTGTTAGTTTTAAAGGCTTTCCTCTCACTCTCATAATTTTTCTTTATTATGTGTTTTATATATACTGGGGTGCCAAAAAAATGTACACATTTTAAGAGATGTTATCTATGTATTAATTTTCGAAGTTGAATTACAGTAGCAGAGTATGACATTCACTCAAAAGATGGCGTTAATTAAATGAATGCTAGCGTCATTCATTGTATTACAATTTTATAGTTTTTTCCTTTCTTAAAATATACATATATTTTGTGTGTGTGTGTGTACATCTATATATGTATGTAGCATATTTATTAGATACAAGACTTTACTTAAAGTCAACCAATTATAAATTTTAATCACATCTATAAACATCTTCTTGGTAACATCTTTGCTTGACCAAACAACTGGGCACCATAACCTAATCAAGTTGACTCATAAAATTAACCATCACTTATGATAGCTCTGTGTTTAACCTTTTGAGGAAATGCCAGGCTATTTCCCAAAGCAGCTGCACCATTTACATTCCCACCAGCAATATATGGAGATTCTGATTTCTCCACATCCTCACGAACACTTGCTGTTATCTGTCTTTTAATTATAGCCATCCTAGTGTGAAGTGGTGTCTCATCATGGGGATTTGCTTTTTTAATTTAATACTACGTTTCTAAGATTCATCTGTGTTGTCACATGTAGCTGTTCATTCATTTCAATGTGGTATAATGTCCTCTTGTGTAAATGTACCACAATTTGTTGGTTCATTGTTCTATTGATGGATAATTGGGTTGTTTCCGATTTTTTTTTTTTACTTTTATAAATAGAATATTCTTGTACAAATAAATGTTCAAGTGTTTCTCTAGAGGGTATGTATATATCTCAGAGTGCAAATGCTGGCCTGGAGGGTATACAATACTCAAGTTTACAAGATAACGCCAGTATGTTTTCCAAACGCATCTATGAGTTTGCACTCCCATCATCAGTGTATGAGATTTCTGTCTGTCAGTGCACATTTTTCCACCACTTGGAATTATCAGACCCTTTTTTGCCAATTTTGTGGGTTTCTCAATTTACATTTCCCTTATTATTAATGAGGTTTAACATACTTTTATGTTTATTCATCATATGATTGCTTTTTTAAAAAATAGTTGTCCTCATGTCTTTTGACCATTTTAAAAAATTGGGTCCGTTGTCTTATTGATGGCTATAGATTCTTTATATGTTCTAGATATTAATCTCATATCAATTATACATGTTACAGACATCTGTTTGTTTTTTTCTTCTATGGTTTCTTTTGATGAGCAGAAGTTGTTGATGCTAATGTAATTTATCAGTAATGCTATAGTTTATACTTACTGTATCTTAGAAAACATAGTTACATGTTTAGCTATTTCATTCTTGTGGCTAAGCATGTTTTTTGTTTTTAATTTTCTCCCACTCCTCAAACAATTAGCTTTTCAGACTTGCTAGGGATTATTCCTCTGTATGTTATACTTTTTTTTTTTTTTTAACTTTAAACATGTTAGAGAATGGAAAAGGTTGGAAAAACATCATAGCGTGCTTCATACTTATGGCCTGTGTCTTACAGACCAGATACATACTTAAATTTCATTACTGAAATATTCTACAGCTCTTCTAGATGGCACATGACAGTGAATACATAAAAATTGTGGTCTGTCAACAACAAATTCCTTCTGTAACAAAGCTTATATTAATGAGAGAACAGAACACAATTAAGAGAAATCCTACTCTGTTTTAAGCCAGGGGACAGAGACAAATGAAAGCAATGTTATTGTTGTTTTTTATCTCAATTTAGGAAGAGGACCATCAAGCCCGGGTAGAAGAGGCAATCACCCGCATGCTTGTGTGTGCCCTGAAAAGTGCCGAGGATCCACACAATACCAGAGCTTGGTTAAACCCAACTGAGGTGGGCCACTTCTGGTTTTCATCATGGCAGTTAGCTTCCTGTGATAAATCAACCCTGGCCAGAACATTTGTTTCCCAATTTATGTAAGTGCATATAACCATTCTAAAGGGTTGTTTTTTCTTAGGTTGAAGAAACATCCCATGAAGTCAATTGTCGCTACTTAAACGGAGCTATTTCTGCCTTTTATGATCATTCCAGAACATCTAAGGTGGTAGAAACCCAAGAACTCAAAACAAATGGAGAGGACATGAAAAAGGACGAATTAAATGTTCACCACCTTATGGAGGTGGAACAAACAGGTAGCCAGAACTTAACCTTGGAAACACTAAAACAGGAGGCAGCAGGCCCGTTTGGCCCTGACCTGCTTCCTGTGCTACCAAGTTCTGAAAAACCACCCTCAGAAAGGGGAGGCATATTTGAAAATGATGATAAAGACTTTGTTGGCAAAGGTGGAGAACACTTTGGAAAATTGCATTGTACCAAGAGGCAACGAAGGATGAGTAAAAGTGAGAATGCAACTGTGGAACAGATTGCTTCAAATCATGCTGCGGCCCCTTCTCAAACATTCATTTCTACAGATGACGTGCTGGACTGCTTGGTGAATCCCCAAGTAACCAAGATAGTGGCACAACTTTTGATACAAGGAAGAAGTTTGTAATTGTAATACAAAATGACTTTTTAAACAATATTTTTAAAGTATTTTTAAACAGTATGGTGTTTAAATAAAAGATGAAATAGGAAAAAGTCAATTTTCACATGCTTGTAAATGTACTTATTCTTACCTAGTTAGATTTCAATCTCTTTCCACCTTCTTGCATGCACATTGCTTTTTGGCCAAACTGGCTCTTTGTTATTTGTTAGACCTTCTCTCGGTGCTTTTCTTTTCTTCTGCCATCCCATCTCTTTAGCCTACCTCAAATGTAAGCCCTAAGTGTTCTCAACAGGAAGTAATCTCTCCATCAGCCTCAGCAGGGGTTAGCCAGCTGTCTGTTTTTATAAGTAAAGTTTTACTGGGTCACAGCCATGCTATTTGTTTACATATTGTCTATGGTGGCTTTAGGGTTACAGTGGCAGAGCTGAGTAGTGACAGAGACTATATGGCACACAAAGATGAAAATATTCACTATTGCCTTACAGAAAAAATTTGGCAATCCCCGGCCTAATGCATCCATTGGGTGAATTCTAGCTTTGATTTGAAGGGATCACACTTCTAACACCTGCAGAATTCTCACTGGATAACCCCTGCATCCAGAGAAGGGTACCAATCGGGAGAAAAGTAAGTGGGGGTCCAGTACAAGGACGTCTTATGAGAGGAACTGGGACACCCAGGAACACCAATCCTGAGAATAAAAAAGGACTGGATGCTACTGACTCCTGAAACTGACTAAAAGCTTGGTTTGGTGAAGTTGATCCCACTCTGATTACTTTTGCAAGGTCTGATGATAATTGCTACCATTACTGACTAAGTAAGAATTTAGAAATTAAAAAAGCATATTGATCTCTGAGTAACCATTCATGAAACAAATACATAATAGAAAAGATACACAAAGTCACCTTTTAAGATGAACTGACCAATGGCCCCATCTTTCTCAGTCTTCAGACTGGGGTTATCAATCCAAAGAAAGTATGTGCCTTCTGGGAAACGGAGGGAGGGAGGTGTTATTATGTGAACATGCCCAGGAAAAGAAGGGTCTGGAAGAATCCCTTCTGTAGCACTTACCACCACCTGACCACTATATCTATTTCTCTGATCGTTTCTACCTCCCCCAACCAAAATGTCACTGCATGAGGGTCTGGACTTTGTTGTATTATTGCTGTATTTGCAGAGCCTAGATCAGTGCCCAGCATATGGTAGGTGCTCATTAAATATTCGACGGAGTGGATTATTTTAAAAAGGAGACCTTGTTGGTAATAATACTCCATCAAATACACTGGGGCAGAGTATGCTGTGACCAAGGGTAAGCTGTCTGTTACCCTTAGTAAGTATATCCCTATTGCAGAAATAGACATATCTTTGTCTTCAGATGTTGTATTTTTTATGTTTGTTACTCCTTTGACCACTGTTTTTCAAGTTGCAGGTTGTGACCCATTAGTGAGTCACAAAATCAGTTTAGTGGGTGAGACCAGCATTTATTTCAAAATGAAACAATTTGAGTGAATTCAATAGTAAATTTAAATATTATGTGAAACTTTCCAGGAAAAGTATTTTTTCAGGGTAAATGTATTTCACAAAACTTCAGTTATATCTGTGTGTGTATTGAACCTGATATAAAATGTATTTCTTAGAGTAGGTTAGGGTCAGAAAAGTTTGAAAGTTGTTCCGAGGCAAAGCATTTAAGTCAGCTAGAGGTTATAGTTTTTGACTTGCAGAGCCCTGGAAAGTTAAGACATTGGTATGAATGGAAACGTGATGAGAGAAAATTTCCTCATTTTATATATATAGAGAGATTATGACACAGCAAGAGATCCTGGCTACCTGCAAAAGAAGAGTGCGAGAGTGAGAGAAGATAGTGAAAGGGGGAGGCTGTCAGCCACAGGTAACTGAGCCCCGTTTCATCCTGCATTTCTCAGATGAGCATGCCTGAGTGAGTGAAATCAACTATTAACTAAACACACTGATCCTGTAGAGGCCAGAGGGATTAAAGAATACAAGCTCAGCGTTACCTAAAGTCACAGTATCCAGGTATCAGGGCCGACCTATACAGTAGGCACAGTGGCTGGGGCCCATGAGCTTTTAAGGACCCACAAAAATGTTTTAGAAACAGCCTTGATTACATTCATGTTTATACCGTGTTTCCCCAAAAGTAAGACCTAGCTCTAATGTGTCTTTTGGAACAAAAATTAATATGACTGCATCTTATTTTAATATAAGACGTGGTCTTATATAATACAATAATATGATAATAATATAATACGGGGTCTTCTATTAATTTTTGCTCCAAAAGACACGTTAGAGCTGATGATCTAGCTAGGTCTTATTTTCGGGGAAACATGGTATCAGTTTCTATAACAGAAATCAAAGCCAGAAGGAAAAAACCAAGGAGCTTTAAGGGTTATTCACAGATTCTCTGAGATGTTCCTGAATCGGTAACGTCAATCTAGCGCCATGGTCTGTAGTGGGAAGAACAAAGGGCTTGATGACACAGGGACCAAGATTCAGTTGCTGTCTCTGAGGGCTATTACCTAGGTGACCCCAGGTGAGGAATTTCCTTGCACTCTCAGCATCAGATTCCTCAGCTTTAAAATGGGGAACCATGTTAGAATGGCTCTGACCCAGTATGTTTAAAATTCTTACCTCACAGGATTGTTTGGGGGAATAAAATGAATACTGTATGTGAAACCTTCTACTTATTGTACTATCTGATACAAGCTAAGTGCTCAATCAATATGTCTGAATCTGAAATTTACCTGGGAAAGTTGAAGAAGAAACTTCCCTTGACCATCTGATAAGTACTGAGTAGCAAATTAGCAATATGTTTAATTCTTTTGGTTTATTTAGGTACCTTTAAAATCATCAAAAGCTAGGTTGCCAGGGAAAATATGCCATTTAATAACCTTAGAATTCATTTAATCTTCACATAGTGGAAGGGTTTCACACTGAAGATGTAGCAGGCATTAATTGCCCCACTGTTTTCACTGGAAAAAACTAAGACCAATGAGTAGGAGTTACAAGAAGGCAAATTTGGGTCCAACATACAAAGGACCAGTTGGAGCAGGGCGGCTGCGCTGCACAGGTCCAGGGGACACTGTTCCCACAGACCACACGCCAGGCCACGGTTCCTGGGCTGCGCAGGGCATAGCTGCACTGCAGTCCCAGAGCCCTGACTGCAACTGTCCCGTATGTCATGGGCTGATTCATGAAAAACAAAGTTCCCTGTCATGGAATCTGTTCAATTTGAGGCAAAGTGACAATAAGTCAAGGATGTTGCAGAAATGGTTCCTATTTGGGTAAGAGTCTGACTAGGCTTTTCTCATTCTTAATTGGTTTATGAAACATTTCTGGAGTATCCATTGTACATCAGGTACAGACTTCAGGGATTAAAAAAATGAGCCAGACACCCTCCCTGATCCCAGGAAAAATAGCAGTCCCACCCACTTAATAATACTGTGCTCCCACAGCAATACGGCATCCAGACGTGACACCAGCTATCTCCGTCAGGGGCAGCTGCAATTGCAGAGCTGTGCCCTTTGCTTTTAAGATTAGTATTACTCTCTCCTTCCTGAAAATATAAACCTGTTCTATTCTTCTACAGATTTGATGTTCGTGATTGTGGACACACAATTGTAACTAAGTTATTGGATTTAAATTCTCAAATTTATTGCTTTCACGATAGGTTCATTCCAGTTATGAAAGAGAAGCTGAAGAAAGTCTGATGTCAGTGGCAAGGATCCTTTGATCTTAGAAAAAGCTGTTAAGAGAAAAAAAATCTAAAACTTGTTTTACAACTAGATAGGTATAGATGAATAATGTCATCTGTGAAGGATACCAAAACGTTATTGTTTAAAAGTAATGAGATACTCTGGGTAAGAATGGTAGTCATAAAATATCACAAATAAACTTGGATTTTGCATGTGATCTGTGACACTGTCATACCGGTCAGCTGAATTTTGAGGGTTCTTTAGAGGAGGCTCAACTAATGATGAATTTCCATTTGTGTAGACTCCAGTAAGCACTCGCACATAATACATATGCTTTTTTCCATTTACATCTGGTTTGGAGTACGTATTATTGGCAGAATAACTGGCATGAACTGCAAAATAGGTTCCCTTTCCATATGCCACAGCTGTGAAGAGAAAAACAACAGTTTTAAGCATTTCAATTTAGTCTGTAATTTGATACATTGACCCAGTATGTCAAATAATGTTAAATCATATTCAGTTCTCTCTAAAGCCTCTTAAAAATTTTTTTTTCTGTGTTTCTAATTAAAGAAAATCATTCCTCCACCCCAGAGGGCTAGTCATAGTTAGTTAGACCTGAAACTTTGGCTATAACATGGCCACCAACCATGAGGGAACACAGTGCAGTCCACCTGGTCCCTCAGCCAGTTTGGGTTCACACGGCTGACACCTCATTGGGAGCACCCACATTACTCACTTCCTTACCATTCTTTCCAGCATAACTGCGGTTAAAGCCATGTTGGTTGACATGTGGCAACGAGTCGGCGTCTGTCCCATGGAAAAGCTGCAGCTCATTTGTTGTATGTTTATTCTTGTCATCCATGATTTTTTTCTGTGTCTGGTAGCCCTTCCAGAGACGTGGATTCTGGATCCTCTCCATCTGCAAATCAATGAGGAAAAATATTCTGTTAGTGCCAAGAGCCCTTGGAAAGATACAGCAAATGAAACATGACCACTCTTTTTTCTAACTAGAAATTACAATAAACAGCATATTCAATGCCAGATGGCAGCTTTCTGTATTCAGAATTCTTTTTTAGATCCAGTGTTTCACAAATCAGGCCTTGGGAAGAATGTTAATTTAATTTCTAACATCTTTTATGCACCATATGAGAACAAACAATATTTAGGATCTTAGCCAACCAAGCCTCTCCAACTCCTGCTTTTTACCTTCACTGTAGTTAACTGCTCCTGTTGCTGTCCACCTCACTTTGTCACTTTGCCTCTCTCCCCCTCAGTACTTAAGAGATACTGGTTTACCTAGCCAAATTCTAACTGGGAGAAACACTAGAGTGTCTAGGCAAGAAGGAAATTAATTATTGAAAATTAATCTCTCGTCCAGTTGGAAGAGTGGGGCATGAATCCTGACGGAAGGGAATCAAATCTGGTTGCAGACCTAAATGGCCATGCTTTGACCATACTCTTTGCACAGTGGTTTTCAGGGCTATGGTGGAAACTCCTTGGATCCTGGATTGCAGATCAGCTTCAAACTTCCCTAATCACGAGGTAGTGGCCATTTCATAAAGTTGTCCTGGGAAAGAGTAAGGGGTGGGTGAAGGGGGACTCGGCCCTTCATGGTGAAGGTTCCATGTTGTGAGAATCTTTTTCCATTCTAGAGAATTCTTGGTTAACACTAATAACTGCCTCCCTCTGGTTATGTATTTATTTTCAGTTTGGGGTTTCTTATTTTTAATTAAGATACAGTTTGCTCTCTATCTCAAAGTCTCGGCATAATCATGTATTTTGTTGATCTCATTTGTGATTTTAAAATTGATTTTTCTTTTTTACCTACTATTAATTTCCTAATCTTTAAACTGCCTACTTCTATTTTGTTTCTATTTATCTTAAATTTTATTTATTTTACTCATCTTTCAAAAGCCTTAAAAATGTCTTCTTATAGAGTTTTGAAACCAGTCTTAGTCTTCTCATTCTTTGTTTCTCACCTTTTTTTTTAGTATGTGTGCTACTAAAGCAAATACCCTTTTAAAATTTAATAACTGCACAAAGAAAAGAATTATTTCAAGTAATTTTGAAAAAAGTAATCTGATTCTATATTTCTAGTGAGATAAATTATGAAGTCAGAAAACAACCACCATGAATAAATCTCTATTTAGAGGTTTATTTTAACAGCAGACTTCTGGCTATGGTAGACTACTTGTATCAAAGCAAGCTACTTGCCAACAACTACTAAAAGAGCTGGGGGGCGGGGAAATGTCTGTTTGAAGGCAACAGGATTTGATGGGGCAAATTCTGAGATTGAAGGGCACTGCAGAGTGAAATAAAGTCAGAAGACAATATAATAATTTCTTCAAAGTCCATAAAGAAAATAACTGCCAATCCAGACTCTACACTCAGCAAAAATATCCTTCAAAGAATTAAAGTGAAATGAAGACATTTTCAGATGAACTAAAACTGAGACGACCAGAAACATCACTACCAGATCTACACTGGAAGATAAATGAAAACCAGAAGGAAAATAATCCCAAAATAGAGGCATGGAAATACAAGAAGAATTGAAGGGCAGCGGGATTAAAAGTTAAATATGTTGGTTAATATATATAAATACTGACTGTATTAAAAAAATTAAAACATTTTATAGAGTTTCAAGTATACACAGAATTAAAATACATGTTAAAAGCAGTACACAAGGCAGGAGGCGATAAATGAATTTAAAGTGTTCAAAGTTCATTGCATTGTTTGGGAAATGATAAACATACTGATTTGCATCAAAGTTTAATAAGTCAAAGGTGAACACTACAATCTCTAGGTAAACAGTTAAAGAATTATAATGTAATCTAATAGGGCATTAACAATCTAATAGGGCATAAAGTGAAATAATAAAAATACTTAATGCAAAAGAAGGTAGGAAAAAAGAGGAAAGGGAACAAAGGATAGATGTGATAAATAGAAAACAAAGATTAATATGGTATATTTAAACCCAAACATATCAGTAAATACAGTAAATACATTAAACAGAATAATCACTCCAATTAAAAGATAAAGATTGTCCGACTGGATGAAGAAAAACAAAAGTCAAGTATATGCTGCTAAGACACATCTTAAACATACAGTTTTCAGATGGTTAAAAAAAGGGGAGGGTACAGAAAGATACAGCATGCTAACAATAACCAAAACAAACTTGGCATAGCTATTTTAATATTGCTAACAATAATTTTGGTGTCATAATTTTGAAACAATTTTATATATACTATAGGATAAAACAAACAAATAAATATGTAATATTATTAGAAACCAAAATTTCTATTGTACAGGAAAAGATATTAATATAATATAAAAACTTCAGAAAAAATCTATAATATTAAATTTTAATTGAAAACATCAATATGAACTCATGGTTTTCTTAGCCCTAGCCATGCAAGAGCCTGGAAGCAATGAACACCTCAGTAGCAGTGAGCACATCCAGCACACAGATCTTGGTTTCTCACTACCATTCCCCACTAACGGGAATCAGGACTTAGAGAAATGTCTGATGCCAGCCTGAGACAGAGAAAGTACAAGGTGAGCTGAAGAGCTCTTGTGGTAGAAAGCGAAGAAATGTTCAGGGATGAATGGGGTCATGAAAAGAACATGACAGCCAATTTGAAAGGGCCCCGATTAGTCAAATGTAGGACCATTTGTGCATCTGAAAGAATAATCACTGTAATTAAATATAAGATACTGAACTTTTTTACAAGCAAGGGGGAGAAAATTTCTTCTTTATAAAAATGCCAGATAATAAATGTAGAAAGAATGACAGAACTAGAAAATTACATTTTGCAACCTCCCATGTAATAATGGATTCAGGAAAGGATCATCAAAGAATGTTCAAGTTAATTGGTAAAAGGTTGTTGGGGAACAGGGTACTTACTATACAGTGACAAAGTATCATCCCACAGATTACTACTGATTCCAGTGGAGAGATATGGTGGTTACCACCCTAACTAGTGATCAAACTTAGCATCATTAATAGTGGGACAACCTTACCGAGGCTTTGATGTGATCTATCACCTATGAAATATTCTCACAAAAAATATTTATCTGAATTTACCCAAGCCCTTCAACCTAACTCCCCGTTTACCAGAAATAAAGAGAATAGAGGAATAAATTAAATGACACCATGACCAATCAGACAAATCTGAAACCTATATAAAAGCTGGCTTGGGTTCTTTAAAAAACACTGGCTTAAACTCTTCAAAAAATTCAATATGAAAAATCATTGTTTAAAGTGCAGTAATACTGTTCTAGATCAGAAGAGATGAAAGAAACATAATGACCAAATGCAGTATATGAACCCAGATTAGGGTGTAGGGGGGTGAGAGTTATAAGACAGATGTTCTGAGCAGTTGGGGAAATTCGAATATGGACTCCATATTGGATATTGTTGAATTAATTTTAATTCACGGGATTAATTTTCTTACACAGGATAATGATATTGTTATTTAGGAGAATGTCTTTATTCTTAGGAGATATGTGCTAAAATATTTAGGAGAGTCATGATATCTGCAACCTACTTTCAAACGCTTCAGCAAAAACTGAGAGGGAGAAAAAGCAAATGTGGCAACATTTTTGAATCCAGGTGGAAGTTTATGGATGTTAAAAATCTTAGTCACAGACATAACTGTCATGGAGCGTGATAGACCATCCATTTTTCATGTTAATGTTTTCACTAGAGACCTCCACAGAGGTGTCTTAAGTACTGCTTTTATCTTAAGCTCTGCTTTTATCAGTGTCATACACTAGGATTTCACATAAAATTTTATTTGAAAAAAGGGTTGTGAAAAAAGTAGTGAAATCATTTATCTGGCCAAGATCTGGCAACACATGGTCAGCCTCCAGGGCACACTGCAGACACTGTTGCTCAACCTGGGCATGGCATCTCATCACTATGTGCCAGTCAGCCACTAGCAGATGTATGTGGAATGACACTTACTTGTCATCTCAGAACCAGGTCATCAAAAGGCTGCATGCTCGAATCACCTTGTCTTAGTAACTCACAGAATTGTTCTGCTCAACAGGTTTATAATGAGGGATTTAAAAAAAACAAAAACACAAACCACAATGGTATAAAATTGGATATTGAATTTATGGTGAAGATGATTTTGAATATATTCTCCAGTACTTGATTCACAGGATAAATCTCTCAGGAGTCAGTCTCAGTATTGTGAAAAGCTGTGAGTTTCCTGACCAAGTGGTTTGTTTTTTGATTTATGGACAAGACTATGAATCTTGTAGCTGGCTGTTTACTTCTTTGCTTTGTCTACTAAGAAGCTCAGGGACAAATTTGTGGTCCTCCTCTAATAGCTATCTAGGACTTCATGTCATGTATTTTTGTGAACTAACAATACTTCTGTGTTATTTTCCTTACTTTTTCTCTTTGTCCATTTTCCTTCATCTGTTTATTTTACCTGAAGGTATGGTATATATCTTTGTAGGACATTTCAAATCTTTTTTGAATTATATGTGCTTAACCAGACGGGTAAGCAGAATGGTGGCAGTGCAAATAGAAAGTAAGAGAAAATTTGCAAAGAAAGAAAATGGAGGATTTACTGGTAGACTCATTATTATGGATGAAGGGAAGGTACTCAGAGATCTCTAGCTTTACTCAGAAAGTGGTGGAACCGAGGACAGAAATGGAGAAGGAAGGGGAAAGACCACTACTTAGAGACGATGAGTTAAGTTTTAGGGAAATTGATTTAGCAAATAGATAATCAAGCAGAGGTTTTTAGGCCACTGGGAATATGTTCTAGAGCTGGAGTGAAAAATCCAAGTTGGTGATATGTTGATTTGGGAGCTATCAACATTGAAATATTAGCTGAAGCCAAGGAGGGTAAAAACATTCCCTGGTGAAGTGCAGAGACAGAAGACCAAAGTATAAATCCTGTGGGTTTAGAGGAGAAACAGATACCAGTGATAATGAAAGGAGAATTAAAGAAGAAAAAAGCATCAAAATAATACTGCCATAAAAGTATTTCATGTAATTTCACAGAGCAACATTAATGTTTAAAAATGGAAGATACCAAAATAAATGAGATGGACAAAGAAAGAATCACTGGATATGTTAAGGAAGCAAGCCCTGTTGATCGTGAATGGTGGGGCAGAGGCACATAATCTAACCTGAGGAGCCTCTGCGTGTCTCTTCGTCGTGGTTTGCTGGTTATCAACTCCAATTTTGAACCCGTATCTCTGAATTTTTGTTAGCTTTCTTCACAAAGGAAATATTTGCCTTTAGTATGCTACTATATTGCAATCTATTTTTATATTGTAATAATTGTCACAAGAATCTCAATCTTAATGTCTCAGTAATTATGGTGACACGGGTAGCATCTAGAATCTAACATCTAATTACGATAATATATTCTAATTCTGGATTTAAAAATGAGATAGGAAATGAATCAAAATGTATTTATCCAGGACCACAATACCCCTTATTTCCACCATTAAGAAAACTCCATGTCAGCAGAAGGCTTACCTTCTCTATCTTGCATTGTGAGCAGGTCTGATTAAACTTTTTTGCCACCATGTCATATTCTGCATGACCAGGCTGTAGCTCAACCAGGCAGACATCCTGTTGCTTCATATCACTCCAGTGCACAGGGATCGCAACTGCAAAGTAGACATTTAAGGACACCCTCGCACCCGGGAAGGCTCATCTACATGGTCCACATTCCTGGTATGCTTTGAAAAATTGAGTATCATTTGTGTTCTTGTTTTACAATCTCCTATTTCAGTGTATTCAAGAAATTTCTTATCTTTCTAGGGGAATGTTTTTCAAAGCAGAAGCGTGGACCACAGAACCAACCGTAATGCTTGTTAAAAAAACAAAAAACCCACAGATCTACCAAATCAAAATTTCTCAGGGGTTGAACCTGTGTACCAACATCTTAACAAGTTTTCACCATGCTCAGATTTGAGAACTGCTGGTGTAGTGTAATTCAGCTACATATTCTGTTACGCCTCTAATCCGACATAACTTAATAATTTAACAAATTATTTCCCTACAATGTGTTAAATAGTTGCTACCATCTCATTTACACACTCATGGCTTTTTGCCAGAACTCCACACCACCACAAGGTCCTCCACATCTGTTCTTTCATCACTCTTCACAGCTTCCTTAAGAGTTGAGTGGGTAGCAGGTTTTGCTATGTGGCGGGTTGTGGTGGCAGCTCTGTCTCCCCATCTGCTAAACAGACTATTATTATTATTGTCATTTCCCCAGGGCTGCTCAGAGTCTGAGGAATTCATTCACACTAATCTCACAAGAAATGAAGATAATGTACTGTGAGGGAAGCCAATTTACTTGTTTTCAGTGGGGGACTTCTGTAGTTTGAAAGCAGGAATGGTTGTCTGCACAAGCATTCCCTTCTCAGGGAGCACATCCAGTCAGAGAATCTGAAGGCTGCCTCCTGATGTGTATGTCAAGGAACCTCATTTTCAGGGCAGAGGAGGAAGTGACCTCTGGGAGATGATCCTACAAGGCTCCTGATCCTCTCTGGGTATCAGTTGCAGACGCAGAAAGCGCCCACTCTCTGACCAGGCTGTCTTCTCCCTTTTGGTCTAGAAAACCTTGGGCCACTTTTCTTTAAAGCTCACGGCTTTCCCTCTCCTGACTGAGGCAGCCATTACCTCCGCAGAAGAACTAGCTCTGGGCAGCTTGTAAACTCTAAAAACGCAAGGTTTGGCTAGTGTTATCACTAAGATGGTCGTCCTCAGGTGGTTGGGCGTGCCCATGCTGTAGTTTTCCAGCCATAAGGTAAGCTCCTTAAGCTCAGAGACCAAGTTTTCTATTTTATTCCATAGGGTTCATTGAATTTTATCTACTTGCATACAATTTTGATGTATGTACAAAATGGTGTTGAGCCCAAAGTGTAAAATAACGGATAACAAGCATGCAAGTTTGACTGACCTTCATGTTTCATGATGCGCTGAACAGGTAAACTATGTCCCTTTGCATTTGTCGCAACACATTTGTTCACATCCACTGTGTAGCTATGGTGATTAATTTTCACCTTGACGGTCCCCTTCTTTTGCCTTGCTTCCTCCAATAGCAGGTTGGTTATTTTGTCGAAACAATGAAAAGTGTTATTGTCGTTATATTGCCATTCTATGTATTCACTGATACAATCTGCTCTGGATTCCCGATCTTTGGCCAATCGAACTGTCTTGATCATTTCCTCAATTGCATTTCTGGCCCGTTCTACATCTCTGTTAATTCCCAAAACCTCAATCAGAGGTCTTTCAAGGTCCAAGCAAATAGTAATATTTAAGTTCTTCTGCAGCTTAATCAATTCTTGATATTCCTTGTTATCAAAGTGTTTGATACATTCTTCTTCACTGGTGTAAAGACCCTGTTCCTTATTAATAATTTCCTGTATCCATGAGAGGGTGGATTTCACAGATGTTTCATTTTCACCACACACCTGAAAAATTGCTGATTCTGTTTTCTTTTCCAAAACCAAAGGATTTTTTTTGGGGGGAGACTGCTTTGAGAAGCCCAAAAATGCTAAAGAAGAAGAAAAAAGGGGATGCAACAGATGCTTTGAATAAAATAAACATTAAAAAAAGAAAGGAAAATTAGTTATTTTTTTTCTTTTCCTTTTTTTTGCTTTGTCACCATGCTGTCCATTACACCCCCAAGACTTATTTATCTTATAGCTGGAAGTTTGTACCTTTTGACCCCATTCACCCATTTCACCCACTTCCCAACCCCTACTCCCACCCAGAGGTGGGCCTCTATTAGAGGTGGGCCTCTATTAACCATCAATTAGTCCTCTGTCTCTATGAATTTGGGTTATTTTTTAAGATTCATGTATAAGCGATCTCATACAGTATTTGTGTCATACAGATATGACTTATTTCATTTACTCTCATGCCCTCAAGGTCTATCCATATTGTCACAAATGGCAAGATTTCATTCTTTTTTATGGATGAATGATATTCCATTTTCTATTTTTTTTTATTCATTTGCCAATGGACACTTAAACTGTTTCCGTGTCTTGGTTATTGTAAATAATACTGCAATGAACATGGGGGGTGCAAATATCTTCTTGAGATAATGATTGTGTTTCCTTCAGATAAATACCCAGAAGTGGAATAGAACTTAGTAGTTCTATTTTTAATTTGTTGAGGAACCTCCATACTGTTTTCCATAGTGGCTGCACAGCTTTACAGTCCCACCAGCAATGTGGAGGGATTCCATTTTCTCCACATCCTTGCCAACACTTGTATATTTCTTATCTTTTTTTTTTTATAATAGCCATTTAACATCTATGAGGTGATATTTCATTATGATTTTGATTTGCATTTCCCTGATGATTAGAGATATTGAGCACCTTTTCATGTACCTGTTGGCCAGCTGTATTGTATGTCCTCTTTGGCAAAATGTCTATTCAGATCCTCTGCCCATTTTTTTATCAGATTGTTGTTGTTTTTCTATTGAGCTGTATGAGTTATATTATTCATATTCATAACATAGCTGTATGTTAATATATTTTTGGATATTAACCCCTTATCAATTAGATGATTTACAAATATCTTTCTCCCATTCTATAGGTAGCCTTTTCATCTTATTGACCGTTCCCTTGCTGTACAGGAGCTTTTTAGTTTGATTTAGTGCCGCTTGCTTATTTTTGCTTTTGCTGTTTGTACTTTTGGTGTCAAATCCAAAAAATTATTGCCAAGACCAATGTGGAGGAGCTTACCCCCTGTGTTTTCTTGTAGAAGTTTTATGGTTTCAGGTCTTATATTCAAGTTTTTAATCCGTTTCGAGTGGATTTTTGTGTGTGGTGTATGATAGTGGTCCAGTTTCATCCTTCTGCATGGCTGTCTAGTTTTCCCAATACCATTTATTTTAGTATATGTACTGCTGAAGCAAGCATCCAACACTATATTGAAGAGACTATCCTTTCCCCATTGTATATTCTTGTCTCTTTTGTTGCAAATTAATTGACCATACATGCATGGGTTTATTTCTGGGTTGTCTATCCTCTTCTATTGATCTATGTCTGTTTTTATGCCAATACCATACTGTTTTGATTACTATAGCTTATAATATAGTTTGAAATCAGGAAGTGTGGTGACTTGATGCCTCCAACTTTGTAGTTCTTTCTCAAGATTGCTTTAGCTATTCGGGGTCTTTTGTGGTTCCATACAAATTTTAGGATGGCTTGTTCTATTTCTGTGAAAAAATGTCATTCCAATTTTGATAGGGATTGCATTGAATCTATAGATTGCTTTAGTCAGTATGGATATTTTAACAATATTGATTCTTCCAATCCAGAAACACAAAAGATCTTTCCATTTATTTGTGTCTTCCTCAATTTCTTTCATTGGTATCTTATAGTTTTCACCTCCTTGGTTAAATTTATTCCTAGGTATTTTATTCTTTTTTATGTAATTGTAAATGAGAATTTTTTTAAATTTCCCTTTCTGATAGTTCATTACAGATTAGCTATTTCAAGTCAGACAAAGACAAATACTGTATGATTTTACTTATATGTGGAATCTAAAAAAGCAAACACCTCCCCACCCCACACCCCCAAAAAAACCCCAAACTCATAGAAAAAGAGATCAGATTCATGGTTATCAGAGGTAGAGGGTGGGAGGAGGAGGAATTGGAGGAAGGTGGTCAAAGATACACACTTCCAGTTAAAAGATAAATAAGTACTAGGGATGTAATGTCCAGCATGATAACTATAGTTCAAACCACTGTATGATACACATGAAAGTTGTTAAAAAGTAAATTCCAAGAGTTCTAATCACAAGGAAAAAATTAGTTTTTCCTTTTTTGCTTTCTCTTGTCATTGTATCTATATGAGATGATGATAGAAATGTGTCTATATGAGATAATGATAGTAAACTAAACTTTTTTGCGATAATCATTTCACAATATAAGAAGTCAAATCATTATGTCACACACCTTAAACTTCTACAGTGATGTATGTCAATTATATCTCAATAAAACTGGGGGTGGATCTAATAAACTACCAAAAAAGAATTTAGATTAAAAAAAATTAGCTATTTCTCATATGATATCAATATTAGGAATGTGTATTTCATAAAAATGAACAACTCACATGCAACTTTAGAGATCACAGACTGTTGGGGAGGAGCTTGAGAACTTTCTCGTTTTTTCATGTTAGCATAAAACACATCCAGTACTTGAGGCAAAAAGATAACAACTTTAACTTTTCTCACAGAGCGAACTGATCCTTTCTGGACAAAGTCTTCAATGGCATTAATTATGGCTTCAGCAACCTTATCTGGGTCTTGTTTGGCATTTCCTGGGAAGGCAAATGATAAAAATGACTGGGGGAAAAAATGATCTGGAAAAGGCTGAGGAATAAATTAGGGATTCCAATTCTCACAGACTAAATACCCACTCCCCAGCTCTTTCATCACTGTAGACCTTTCTAACAATGCATCAGCAAACATTTTTGAAGTCCTAGATGCAATGGGGAGATTTTGTCTCAGGATGTCAGAAAGCCAACAGCCCAACAAATGAATAAAGGACCTAATGTTTGGTATCTGACATTCATGTCTACTCTATTCAGCAGATCCCAGCTCACTGTATTCCTCTGTGTCACACAGCACAGTTAATCTTTCTCAGCCCACTAGTGTCCTCAAAAGATCCATAAAAAGTAAAAGATGCTATGATATGTTGAAATATTATGCTCTTTAAAGAGAACCACAATTTTTTTTTTTTTTTTTTTTTTTTTGCTCAGTCATCACTTGGCTTTATGTATGTATTCTTATTTTCCAAGGTGTCTTTGGGGACTTGATTTAAACTAAGCTAATTTTGTAAGACACCTGGAGCTATTTGTTATAATCTATACTTTTTTGCACGTAAGTTATCCACAAGCCTCCAGGAAGTCTTTCCTTGCACACTCAGTGAGATTTTAACTGGCTAGCAGTGTTCAAGATTGTTACCTGAGCAGGTCTTTTCCTAATTAAGCATGTTCCGTATCTTGTTTCTCAGGCCTACTGCTTAGGTAAGATCATGACAGGTTCCTCGAAAAGTCTCATGCAAAACCAGGGAAGTAGTCCCATATGAATGACAGCTCTCACATGGCAGGGAGGGTGGCATTGTGTAAGTCCCTGACCAATCTAGTGTGATAGACTAAGGGTCCATTTGGATTATCCCTGCTGAAGGTGCTCACCATTATTACAGAAACAAGAGTAGGCCTCTTTTATTTGGCTATGTAGACAATTGGGGGATGTAGACAAACCCCCAAAAAAAAAACAAACCAAGAGGGTTTACTCAGGGTTTTGTTTGTTTGTTTGTTTTTTATTGGATGAGCATGAAAAGAGGGAAATTCTCCTTTGCAAAACTGTGTTATCTCATGATGTTTGGGAGAATTTGAATGGGAGTGTTCAGATATATTCATTCCCTCTCAATAAACATTTACTGTGTCCCATCACAGGCTCATGCTCATCTAGGCACTAGGACAAGAGGATGTGATGCGTAAGGTTGAACAGGTGTTCAGTAGGTGAAGTGTGGAAAAATGAGGGAACGCCCAAGTCTGATAGAAATGTGTAACGGGTGTGAGAGATTCAACCTACTGTGCTCAGAGAAACAGAAAGAAGTATTTTTCTTCTATTTTTGAGAAAAATAAGTCCGGGGTAGGAGAGATGGGGTGGAGGAGGCACTAAAGCAGAGAGCCTGGATCTAGCAGGTCTAGAGGGGAATATAATAAGTTTAGGCAAAAGACAAGAGTTGAACAAAGAGAGGAGGCAAGAATGAAGACTCGGGTGGAGAGCTTGAGGAGACATTTAGGAAGTAAACTCAGCAGGACCTACTGACCAACTTTGACGTCTTGTTCCCCCTCTTTTGCCACCGACAGGCCTTCATGTGTACGTCATGGGCATGCTATATTAAGGTTATTTATTTACATGTCTGTCTCTCACAATAGGCTAGGTGCTGCTCTATGTGGACTGGACCCCTTTTTAGTGGTGCCTGGTACATGACGAGCATTCAGTAACTATTTAATCAAACTAACTAATAAGTTAATGAACATAGGAGTGACAAAGAGGGTACAGTCAAGAATTCTAGATAGAAATTGATGCTTTTAAGATAATCAGGGATGTAAGAGGAAGGGCAGGTTTGGGGGAGAAGACAGTGAATTGTAGTTTGGAGTTTACATTGCTCTTGAGGTGCTTTCAGGTATCACTGACCACACGTTCTCTCCTCTAAGACAAGTGTCTGTAGGTAACAGGAAGAGGACTTCTTTTATAGCCAGAAGCTGTCTTGTTCATAGTCTCACGCAACTCATAAATGCCACTAAAGGGGAAAAGCTTCCCCACTCATTAGTCTAAGAACCAGCTCAGATGGTGATAGAAATAGGTAAAGAAGAAAAGTGAGGAGAATCTGTGCAGACCAGCAATGCCACCAAATCGGTGGAAGAAACAACAGGTTTGCAGAAATACTCAAACATGTGTACATATTTATACTAAACTAAAACCACCTCATTTCCTTGTGTCTTCTTTGAGTCCACCCAGGGACTCCCTTGGAAAGGTCTGTGCCACCTGTGGACTGCCTGTTTTCTTGGCCCAAATAAAGTTAAGGTGGAAACACAAGACCAGAGCAAAGAGGAAAAAGCAGTTGGAGACAAAGACTGGGAAGTCATCAGTGGGCGTCCATAAAAGATGACAAATACAGAGATAGATAGACAGATAGCATGTTGGCTAATCTGCTGGGACTGGATGATACTACAAGGGGAATAAAAACACAAAGGGGCTATAAATTATATTTTTAGAAATAGAAAAGTAATAAAGTAGACATAACATTCCACATGGGAACATTAAGAGGAATGGTCGAGAATTACACAAATCAAAATATGGGACAGAGGATTCGAAGAAGGCCCAGAAAGTGACAAGGATGGTTAAGTTTATTGAGGCTAAACTTCTGGAGGGCCTAACATGCCAGTACAGACATTCAAACCTAGAATCCTGAGCATTGGAATGACCAATCCAGTGCCCGGCATTCTCTCTCTAAGACGGGCCAGTTCCATTCCACTTAAAGCTAAGGCTGTTTGCCTCCCGTGACCAGCTCAATTAAGGGAGATCAAGTAGGAATTCCTGATCAATGCTCATGACTCAGATTCCCAGGAAAAGAGCTCAAAGCACATCACCTTACTAATGATAAACCCAAAGCACCATCCTTCTATATGAAGAATCACACAATCATGTACTTTGAGGAAAACTAGAAACTCAAAAGAGGTAAGTAGGCTGAAAAGAGGAGAGGGGGGAATGGAGTTTCTGACGCATTAGAACCCACTGAGTTATCTCTGTGCAGAGATGCCCTAAGGCCAACCTACACAGCCACTGAGGAAGAGGTGAGAGAAGAGGGCGGAAATGCTCATCTGGGAGTCAGCTACAGGGAGGTGGAAGCCAATTAACATATTGTCCCTGGAGAGGATGGAGGAGGAAGTGAAGGACTAACAGGGGGTTATATAGGGGATGGAAAAAAATAAAAAGGGACTGCTGAAAGAGGAGAGATGGCCTTTCTTACTCTTCCCTCCCTTTTCTTCCCCTCCCTTCCTCTCCTTTCCCCTCTATATTAGAGAGCAAACTCTCTCTAATATTCCAACAGTCTCTTCAGTTTTCTTCCCTTTTCCCTCTTTTACTTAAAACACCCACAGGCTTTGCTCATTCCCTCAGCGGCCGCCTTGGGGTGAGAAGCTGCTCTTAGGAACACTCAGCATGAACTATATTAAAATCATCACAAAATCAAGGGAAAGGGGACACCTAGGGATTTGGTCTTGAGAGGCTACAGACCTGTCCCAATGGCTGGGAGGCAAATGGATGAGTAATTCCGCTTTTCACACTCCTGCAAAACATAGGAAACCGATTTCTTGACATCATTTCCGCCAATGACATGAATAATATTCTTGCACTTCAATAATCCACCTTCGGTAATTATATACTCATTGTTGCCCTGTTGAGCTAAGAAACATAAAACAAAAACACGCAAAGTCAGGTCTGAACCCACTCTTTGGTTGTTTAGAATGCAAAATGTCTGGTTTGGCAAATAAGGAATTTAATGTGAATAAGAGACTCCTAAAATATTACCGTGGGTGAATCTTTCTTGCTTACCTTCTCTTTTTAACCATGATTTCACCTTTCATTTCTTTTCACTTCTAATTTCTATGACTGGAATTCTTTAGCAAAATGTATGATTTTAAGATCAATATATTGTCTCCTCAATCCCAAGACTTTCCCCAGCCTCTCTACAGTCTCCCACATTGAGCTTCCACTTACAATTTAGGACCAAAAAATAGCACTGTGCCTTACCTAGACGAGAACATTCCATTTCCACATTTTGTCCAGCCTGTTCCAAAATTGCTTTGGAGACCCCTACATGAGACCATCAAGATGGTTACAAACACAAACAAAAACTCAGAAACAGTATATTAGGATCAGAATAATTGCCTCATTATCTAAACACTTTCCCCATCATCAAAGGAATCCTATAACCTGGGTATTTCTGTTCATGAAGAAGAAAAGTTCATAAAAGAATTGTTACCGATTACAAGAAACCATGTCAAAATAATTTTAAAAGTATTAATTAATAATAATATGCCTAAGTTGTAGAAGCCAGTTTGGCTATAGCAAGTGTAGAATAGTCTGGCTATAGGAACGCTCCTCCATGAGATCTACTGTGACTATCACACTAGTCAAAATCCTACAATACCTGCTTTGAGAGTAAATGCCTTTGATGTTGAATTTACGATCACATCTGCCTCTTCTTTCGTGATATCTCCTGAAGCCACCTGGAAGGTGATGGGGCCAATTTTCATTTCATGCAATCCTAAGTCAGGGCGAGAAACAGTTTTATAGAAACCTGAAAAGAAAAAGAAAATAATGAAGTCAATAACCAAGTGAACAACAGCAAGAATGACTTAGGTCTCATGCTCCCACATGTGCCCCTGCCATACTTCTCTTTTTCTCTCCCCCGCCTCCCTCCCTGCCTCCCTCTCTCTCCCTTTCTCTCTCTCATCTCTGGCCTTTAACCTGGCCCTGATCCTCAGCCCCAGTGATGCTCTGTTTTTGAAAAAGGATTACAAAATATAATACATATCAAACATGGACTTCTGGTGCTGGTCAAGGTGAAGTTAGCCCACTAAAGCCTATATCTCCTGCTGATCACAACTAAAAACATGGCACAAATACAAAAAGCCACTAATGGAGGACTGAAAAGGAAACAGCAGGCAGATTGGGGAGGGGAGTCAAAAATCTGAAGAGGCAACTTGAATAGAGGGGAGTTTCCCACTTTGTTTTGTTTTGAGAATTTTCTTCTTTTCTCTCCCAGGTTGCACCCAAGAGTGGTCCTAGTTGCAGAACTGCACAACGAGCACTGGTAGCAAAACTCTCAGAGGATTCCTGTCTTTATGGCCAGAGGATTGAGAAAAAGGGTCCCTGTGAGCTGACGAGTATGGCAGGGATCCTTCTTATTTTCCCTATTTTTTTTTGCTTTTTTAATCCAGGCCCTACCCCCAAGGTGACCCCCGCTGCAGAACTCCACAGTGGCACCACACAGAGCTAAAACTCTGAGAGACATTCTGTATTTCTATCTGGAAGAATCAGGAAAAAGGACCTTTGTGGTCTGACGTCTCTCTCTCTCTCTCTCTTTCTCTCCAAGAGAACCCTTTCTGGTGGTCTTTCTGGTGAGAAGACCTGCAAAATGGGCTCCTACAAGCCAGAGAGTATAAGGGGAATCCTAGAGAGGGAAGAGCTAGAGAAGGTGATCCCCTATTCTGTGTATGAACTGAAATAAATCCTGAGCTCACCCCAGAGCTGCACATATGGAGTCAGACCCAAGCAGCATAGCAAAGGTTTTGAGACCTGAAGTGACATTGGAACCATTGCCCACCCAGAAGGTGAGACAAAACTCTTAGAATGAACTTAAACAATTAACTGCCTGCTAAAAAAAAAAAACAAAAAAAAAAAAACACCATTTTCCAGATTTTTAACCAGACCCAAGTTTCACAACATAATAATGAAAATAACCAGCCTATAATCCAAAATTGCTTGTCATACATACAAAGAACCAAGAAAATGTGACAGATTCTCAAGAATAAAAACACTCACTATAGATGGTAATCTCCACATGATCCAGATGTCAGAATTACCAGACAAAGACTTTGAAGTACCTACTATAACTATGCTCCCTGAGGTCAAAGTAAACACATTTGAATGCATGGAAATGATTTGAAATGAATGGAAAAATAGGAGTCTCTGCAGAAAAATATAAATTATAAAATCAAAAGGACATTTTACAACTTAAAAATACAGTATCTGATATAAAAAATTCACTGCAGAGGCTCAATCGTGTAGCAGACAGAGAAATGAGTCATTGAACTTGGAGGTAGATCAATAAAAATTATCCAATCTGAAGAATAGAGGGAAAAAAATTTTTTTTTAAGAAAAAAGAACAGATCCTCAGGGACCAGTAGGACACTATTAAAAGGCTTACTATTTATTTTAGCACCAGAAGGAGAGGAGAAAAAGATCATTGCAGGAAAAATATTTGAATAAATAACTGAAAAATTCCCAAATTTGATGGAAGACATATACATTCAGATTTAAGAAGACTCAGCAAATTCCAGATAGGATAAACTCAAATAAACAACAGCAAATTTAACAGAGAAAAAGCATTTGGTTGGTATTGTCTCTTTAAATGTATCTATTTCCAAAAACACATGTCACATCATTTTTAGAAAATAACCTCATCACTTCTTAAAAACCCACTGTACAGATTAACTAACTTGGCCTGCCTACTCTTTCACTCTAAATCACACAAACATGGCCAGTGTCTTGCAGCTCAGGTATATGGAACATAATTTAATATCTTTTTTATCAAAGTTATTTTTTCATAAGACTCATCACTACCATCTTTCACTTATCACTAAATAGTTATTTAGTAATTTGAAATAATTTCTCAATTTAAAAGCTTTACTGAACCTTGTGTATTTTCAGCCTTGGGAATTTTGTCACTGACGAAATTTCCATTAGCCCTTCTGTTGAATTCATCTGAAAACGCCTGGAGACACAAAGACATTTTTTACTACAATAATCCTCAGTAGATGAATGAATTTGATTCATCATGGCTTTTGATCCTACACGCGCAAATATTTAGGAGAACAATTCTCAAAGTATTATTTATTATCATTACAGATTTTTAAAGTTGTGAAACTACATATATTATTTCTACAAATGCATCCTATGGAAATTAACAATGTAAACAAAGATACAAATACAAAAAAAATTCATTACAATGTTATTGATAATCAAGAAAAAATAAAACAGTTTAAAACCCAACAGAGAAATGGTTAAATAAATTTTAGCATATTTCCCTGTTAAAATACTTAGCAGCCATTAAGAATTGCACTTTGAAAGACTATGTAATGGAATACGAAAACACTCATTTTATATTATTAAATGAAAGAAGAATAACATTAATTACGTTGTATAACACCACTTTACAAAGTACAAATGTATAGACGACTGGAATGAAATACACTAAACTACTTTAAACATTTTGTATTATTCAAAGTTTCTACAATGAACATGTATTACTTTCATTATAAGTAAGAGCAAATAACTTTCCAGTTGTTAAAAATACAGGGTTAAGAGAAAGACAATCACAACACTTCGATTTTTAACTGCTTATTTGTACCAGAAGAGAAATGGCTAAGGGAGTATTGCTTTTTGGAGCAAGAGGCTGGTGTATGTTAGGGTTAATGAACCTGTGAATTCCATTTCTTTGCCTGGTAGTGACAACCCCAAATCATCACTTTCTTCCTCCTTGTAAACAAGCAACAGGTAATTTTGTTGGAAAACAGTAAGTAAAATCTTGGCTAAAAGGCTGATACGATCAAGGGAGAGAGACCAGCAGAGACTACAGAGCCAAGGTGTCAGGCTCATAGACCTCCAGGGGCCAGGCAGGGAAGCTACAAGTGGAAAGCTGGACTGACGTGATTCTGGACTACACAGCACCTGCCACTCAGCCACAGCAAACAGTTCAGGCAGAAATCCATGCCCAATGTGCCAGCACGTTTGAATTTTTAGGTTATGGTGGACAGCTGGAGCTTTATGTGAAATGTTTGATTTTTAACTGTTAGCAACTGATTCACATTTTTAAAAAATAGCTCAAACAAAGCACATCTAGAGGCCATGTTCAGACCACAGACTGCTGTTTTGCAACCTCTATTACAGTGTCTACTTATAAACATCTCAATAAGTTTTGTTGATTTTTGTGCAAAGATAACCAAAGTTTAATTGTCTTTAAAAGTCTTCAGAGGAGAGGGTTGCTAGATGGGCGGGAGGGGTGGGGGTGGGGGGGAGGGTGAGGGGATTGGAGGGCAATCGGTGACCATAGGATGGCCACGGGCTTGAAAATTAATCTGGGGAACGTAATTTGGTGGTTACCAGAAGGTAAAGGGGTTGGGGGGTGGGGGATGAGGGTGAGGGGGATCAGATGTATGGTGATGGAAGGGGAGCTGACTCTGGGTGGTGAACACACAGTGTGATTTATGGATGATGTGATACAGAATTGCACACCTGAAATTTATGTAATTTTACTAACAATTGTCACCCCAATAAATTAAAAATAAATTAAAAAAAAAAAAGATTCTAAAGGAAAAAAAAAAAAAAGTTATTAGAAAACATGAAATTCCAGGTTACAAAACTGAAACAGGATGGATTTAGCGTCCCTATTTTGAAAGTTATCTAGAGAGGGGTTGTTTTTGCTACTACTGCTTCTGCTACTATTTCTGTTTCATCATCATCATTGTATAATAATAATCCGTATTTCTTTCAAAAATTTGAAACAGTCTGAAGGTTAATTCATTTTCGCATTATACCTCAATAAAAAAGAAGTTATGGAACATGCCAACTTTAAAAAAAAAAAAAAAAAAAAAAGTCTTCAGAGGAAAAAATATCACAGCCATCTATGGAGAATCAATACTGTTTCTAATGGCAACAAAAGTGTCTGCATAGACTAATCCTTTTATAGAATACTTGCAGAGGACTCTGAGTCCTTAGGAAAGAAAACAGGGTCTGGGGTTGCACAGAAATAGTGAGATTTGAAGGTTCAGGTCCGTGTCACAGGACTCACTCCCCTATTCACCCATTCAAAAACTCTCAGCACTTTATATCTCTAATTTAGTTCATTTTATATGTATAAATCTTAGCTCCCAAAGTCATTGTGACTTATAGGAGGAAAATTGTGTGTTACATACCAATTCCATGATCTATACAACCTTGTATAATGCAAATCTAGGGAGGTTGTTCAAAAAGTATTTATTGACTAGGAATTACTATAGTTATGCAGACCAATTAAATGGACCACATATTTGCCTGGGTGGTTTGGCTGTCTGATTAGAATTTAGATTAGATTTGTGCTTCCAAAGAACTTAAAGATTGTGTCTAGATCCAGAAAACAATTAAGTATGACCTAAAAATTCAGATGGTCCAATGATCCATAGACATTTTCTGGGTTGCTAGCCTTAATCTGTTTAATTCTTGCATCATTATGGGACTTTCCAAACGTTTAATGTCATTTACTCTACTGGACTCTAAGGACTTGGATAACAGCCTCTTATTAAATGCTTCTTGTCATCCCGTAATGTTGAGTCCAGCGGCTCACCCATAGCTGATGTTCAGCAAGTATGAGAAGGTCGACAGACTCTCTATGACTGAAGATAGTTCTGGTATTTCTGGTCCCAACTTCCTATTTCCATGGGGATGTGCTGAGTTCATTCCAATCATACCCTTCAGTGTATCTCATCCTGACAATTATATGTTGTGGTACTACGTATAGGACCACAACTGTGCTTTTATATTAGGTATTACAATTTCTGTGTTCATATGGAAAGGAATCCTGTAGATTAAAAGAGGGTTAGGGGATATGTCAACTCCATTGCAATATATGGACCTCATTTGGATTCTGATTCAAACAAACAAGCTGTAAAAACAAAACATTTATGAGACAGTTGAAAATTTGAACACTGACTTGATAATTAATGAAATAAAAGAATGATTGTCAATTTCTTTTATCTGTGAAATAGTATTGTGGTTATGTGACATTTTAAAAAGAATTCTAATGTCTAAAATACATACTGAATTGTTCATGGGTAAAATGTATATCTGGGATTTGTTTCAAAATAATATGGGAGGAAGGAAAATAAGTGGAGATGGAGATGAAACATTTTGGCCATAGTTTAATAATTGTGAAGATTAAGTGATGGGTACAAGGGAGTTTATTATACTGTTTTGTCTGCTTTTGTATATGGTTGAAATTTCCCTTAATAAGAAGTTAAATTTTTTTCTATATCCATATATTTGCTTGAAATTTGCCATGCTACAACTAGTATACTACTCGTTTACTTTCCTGTATGGAAAATACATGAAAGAAATAATCTATGAGATGATGAAGACATTGGAGGCCATTAAGGGTCAGTTGCCAAAATAACCAGAAATGAGCGAGGCTGTACCTGAATATTTTCGAGATCATTCGGCTGCAGGAGAAAGCAAACCTCTTGTAAAGCTGTCGGTTGATATTTGCTACTAAATTTGAACACTTCTGAAATGATTAATTCAGCAAAAACAGTTTTAGGAAACCCCAAATTTCCTGTTCCTATGGCTGGAAATGCAATTGATTTTAAGGACAAGTTCTCAGTGATTGTCAAACATTCTTTGATTACGTCTTCCATGATCTGAAAAATACAAAGCACATCCTTACACATTTTGCCTAGAAATGGGAGTTAGGACCAAAAAAAAATAAGAAGAATTTAGCAACTTTGTGATCTCTGTCTACTCCTTTTTTGCTTTCAACAACAGGCAGTTTAAGGGTAGTCGGAAGTGAAAAGAAAAATAGGAATAGATGAGGAAGAGGAAAAGACAATCTGAGAAACCCTCCAAAAAGATTCAAACTCACTCAGCAATGAAGGAAAGAAGCAAAGCAACTACTCTTCTCATCCCCCATGCTCTTCCATTCTTCATGACCTTGCCTTGTCTTCTTCACAAAAGATGTGTTATCTTTAATATTTCTTCCCTAACCCCCAATGATTGAGCACTATAATTAATTTATATTATTAAGTAGTCTTCAGGAGAAGTCAGCTACAGGTGAAAGAAAGAGCCATAATAACAAAATCTGCCAAGGATGGGACGTTCTTACAGAAGAGGAACAGACAGGGTTCAATCCATATTATACTGAAAGGAGTCCAAAGGGGTACCCAATTTCCTGAGAATTTAAAACCATGCCCTACCGCCTGTGAAGATGTGCTGCCATTTTGCCAGTCCGGAGCCACCACGTGAAGCACACGGTGGCAATGCAGATTGCAACCACTGGTTTGGAGAATTGTGCCCACGTCAACAGACATCGTTTGTCCGGTTGTGTTCACTTCTTCCTGGAGCTTTGGCCCAGCTTTTCTCAAGAGGGCTTGAGAAAGGGGCCCTCTATTAAGCACAAGATCCGAGGGAATGGAGTTGACGATAACATCGGTCTTAAAGACAAAACCAACAATTTGTTTCAAATTTTAACAAAAAGCATTCATCAACGATTGCTATATTTGAGCCCCCAGGCTTGGCACAATGGGGAACAACAAGATGATTAAGTTTTCAGAGATTTAAAATACCACCCCAAAGATTAAGTGTTATTAGATTCTTATTTAAATAACACTCCAGGACAAAAAGAGAGCTGACACGAAGCAATGTATAAATGGTATGGGATCACTGAGGGAGTCCAGAGGGAGTGCCTTCAGTGGCTAGTAAAGACACCATGGTTGAGGTGGATTCTAAGACCTGGGAAGAGTGGCGGCAGGCAGAGAGAGACAGGGAAGTCACTCAGAAGGGGGAACGGCAGGAACATATGTATGGTAGGTCATGAGCCGTGAGCAGATTAGTTTGACCTGATAGAGAGCTTCTGCAGGAAAATGCTGCAAGCCAGGCTAGAAATGTTTCACTGGGTCAGACTGAGGAGGGCTTTGAGGGCCAGGCCAACTGGACTTCCCCACATACAGTGAGGAGCCATGGAAGCTTTTCAGCAGGACAGTTAATGTGAGCAGATTAATTGGCTCGATTAAGACCTCAGTAGAAGAGAGGAGAAGGCATTATGACCAAGTGATTTTCAAAAGAGTCACCAAGGACCAAGGCTTAGCAGATACTGTGGCATCAGAAGCCAAAACATCTATGGGAATAAAAAGGAATGGAAGGAATGTCTTACTATTATTCAGTGTTCAAGGTAGATGAGGAACGGAACCCATTCTGATTACTGACTCTTGGTCAAAAGTTTCCTGTTTGTTTGATTTTTTAAATGAGAAACCAAATTATTTTTAACATTTTGAAATAGTGCAATGGTTAAGAGCCTAAACAAATTCCAATCCTGATCCGCCATTTGTTAGCAGTGGGGCATGGGCAAATTACTTAAACCCTCTAAGTCTCATTCTTCCATCTGTGAAGTGTGAAGAATAATAATCTTGGACTCTACCTTATGGCATTGAATGAGAAAATGCATGCCAAGCACTTTGTATAATGCCTGGCACATACTAAATAATCAATGTTAGCTATTATTCTTGTAATTATTATTTAAAGTTACTATACAAGGAGGATGACCCACAGAATGGGAGTAAATATTTGCAAATCATATAACTGGTAAGGGACCTGTATCCAAAATACATAAAGAACTCTTAAAAATTCAGTGATAAAAAAGACAACCCAATTTAAAAGTAGGCAAAGGATCTGAATAGACATTTCTCCAAAGGAGATATGCAAATGGCCTTCCCTAGGAATCCCTTCTGCCCACAGTCCCCAAATTAAAGAAGGAACAACTGGCACCTCAGGGGCTTCCAAGGCTGCTGTTCCCATTAGTTGAGCTTGTGTGACAAAGGTTGTTAAATACATTTTTTGAAAACATGTCACCCCCTGGCGGACCTATAAGAATTATCCCTACATATTACCCAGACCCTTCGCAGGTCCACTGCCCACTGTCCTTTCCATATTTTCTTACTGGTGTTGGGTGCCAACGATCCCTCAGACAAAGCCCCACTTACCCTGGTTCAGCTTCATTAACAATATTCCTGTCCTCTGCACCCATCCTATACTCTAATTTTTCTGTAGCTGCTATCAGTAAATTTGACAGGAAATTGACCTTAGATTCATCAAAATATGACAGATGTTAAGGCACTGAAAAAGGATAGAAAGCCTTGTACACGTGAGGTATTGTGGATTTTCACATTCACTGGAAACCTAGTGATCTGAATACACTTCTAGTTCCCATACATAACTGGCCAATCTCTTTCAGTAAATGCCACGGTGAAGTAGCCCAATTTTTTAAGGAAATCTGTTCCCAGGCCAGGAGGGAGGGCATGGGATTCTCCCCCTTGATTCAAGATTCAACCCTAATCCTAATCTTCCTTTGGCAACAGCCTAACTGGAGTTGCAGCCCCTTGGTGGGTGTTCTGTAAATAGGGACACTCACTGTAGCATTTTGCACCTCTTCTTGCAACCACCGGATCTTCAGGCCTCCGGGGCACAACAGCATTTGTCTGTTTCCATGATCTTTTCTCAAGCGGGGCTGGACTGCTGCTGGTAAACTGGGCGGGGAAGCAGTTTCAGGCAGAGTGTTTTTAAACATAGTTTTCGCAGTTTCAGGCAGAGTGTTTTTAAACATAGTTTTCACAGTTTTAGCAAAGGCCTCAACAGTCTTCTCAGCTGCATCCACAAGGTAAATCTCTTTCAAGGTGCGTCCTTCCCAGTTATATTGGAAGTTTTCCTTAATGGCCAAAACAATGGTCTCCACACACTGGGATAAGGGAAAGCCAAAGATTCCAGAACTAATGGCAGGGATGGCTATGGATCTGTACTGGTATTTTTCGGCCAAATGGAGACTTTCTTCCACGGCCCTCTTTAACAGGAACACACACTCCTGGGCGTCGCTGTCCTTCCACTTGGGCCCTATGGCATGGATCACATGGTGGTATGGGAGCTTTCCTGCTTTTGAGATGGTAGCGTGGCCAGGTAGGATCGCGCCTTTGTTTTTCACTATCTGCTCACAGTCTGCTTGGAGCTCATGGCCAGCTGCTTTTGAAAGAGCAGCGGCAAGACCACCGCTGTGCCGGAGGTCCCCATTTGCCGAATTCACCACCACTTCCACAGGAAACTGGGTCAAGTCGCCCTGCTGTACAATCAGCGAGACTCCAGGGGCTAAGTCTGCCCGGGAGAAACGCTTTTGTCCGTCAGCGCCACCTCCCTTCTCCTCTTCTTCATTCTGCTGTAGTTCTATAAAACAATCAAATAACCGTTTGGCCTGAGTTTTATAATACCATTCATTGTTTTGGAACAACTGGCTGATTCCTGGCTTATCAATACAGATGCTTTTAATACAAACTGAATCCCTGGCTTGCTTGAGGATGTTTATTCCCTCCAGGACTTGAGTCTTTGAGCCAATTAGTAAAATGCCTTTTTGTTTGTCAGCAGTCTTGAACTCTACCTGAACATTTATCTTCTTTGTCTTTTGCAAGAAGAGCTTCTTCTGTGCCTTTAAATAATGAATAACTAAGGGAGGCTTTACTTCAATAAATCTCTCTATTTTCGCGTTTTTTTCCAAAAAGTCAAGAAGGAAGCTGTGGGTGTCGTTTACTTCTCTCACGCAGCCTGCGATGATGACCGCAGCTGTGCTTTCTGAAATTAATTCATTGATTATTACAGTCTTTGAGGAAGACTTATATTTCCTATGCAAATGGTGAGTGATATCTTTCCACTTCTTGCCACTAAGAAATTCTCTGTCCTCGATGTCTATGCGCTTATAATTCAGGGCACTGATCATTTGCTTTTCAGCTTCTAATAGGACTTCAGAAGAACTGCCGGTTAAGAGAACAGTTGTACCCTCTAGTTCATAAATTGCAAGAATTTTTTGTGCTATAAAAAGAGAATTAGAGAATTCTGCCCAGTCGACCTGTTGCAAAAACTGGAAAACCTCAGGGGGAAGCTGAATGTTTTTCTGAGCCATGTTGAACACCTTTTCCTGGATTTCACACTTTACTTTATACACATCTGCATGGAATCCTTTCAAGTACACGTGTTGAGTGGCTTCATCATAAAAAATCTCCATGTCTGGGAACTCCGTGTGAAAATGCTCCTGTATACCGCTGTGGCACAAAAGAAAATACTTTCCTGGAGAAATGGCCACTTTTTCCTTTAGACTTTGCTCTTCTCTTTTAATTCTTTGAGTGGTGTTTTCTATTAATTCCTTGATTTGTGGCTCCATGTTTTGTACATCCTCTGATTTCCCCACTAAGGTTACAATCTCCATAAGTGTATCAAATTCAATCAAAATCCTGTCAGCTTCTAAATCATTTTTTATGGTGTCCCACACTACTGGATCCACTTTAAGTGGTGTCACTTTATATCTAGACCTGATGTCAGAGAATGTTGTGGAAGCATCTTTCTTCCAGTTCTTGATTCTTAGTCTTCCTTGATTGACTAAGGTGGCTGCAGGTCTTACGATAACTTCACTACTGAGTTGGGACCATGTTAGCTCACAGTGACAACGTCTCACTTCTTCGTTTATCTCTTCAATCAGGTGATTATTTTTGTACAAGAACTTCCATAAAAGAAGATCCAGTGATTCTTTAAATGGTGCTGGAAGTTTGATCACAGGCTTCTCCTTTCCATATAAAGCTGTGCCCAAATAGGCATAGTATGGAAACACAGACAGCGGCATATTATTGAAGTGAAGTTTCTTGGTCATGATGGTGCCTAACACTTAAAAGGAAAGAGAGAAAATAAGGTAATCCCAGTGTAGTATGTTTCAAATGAAAGCAAACAAGAAAACAAATTTCCTACTCTAGAGGGGAAAAAATTCTAATGTTTGTAGAACTTTGATGCTACAACATGTTATTAAAAAGCAGCTCTACTCTCAAAGTACTCAAATATAAATTGATACCTATGTAACACTGCATAGGTATCCCTTGTTTAATGGAGTAATTACTTTCAAGCCAAGATCACTCTATGTTGCAATTCTGTCACATCAATTCTAGTTTCTGTTTTTCTGATAACACTGATATATCACCACCAGGTTAAGAAACAAATAGGACTTTGGTCACAAGAAGGGGATAATGTTTGCTCCAGTGTGAAGGCTATTTTGGTGTTGAAAGCAAAGCTTGTCTAAGAATCATGCTATTTGCAGTTTCTTGCATGTCTCACAACTTGAGGCTTCGTAGATGACTTAGATTCCATTAATACCTGAGGAACACAGTAATAATTATCATAGCTTACCTATGATAATTAAGGGGTCAGACGCTATTCTAAGTGCTTCACGTTTATTTAATTAATTTGATCCACACAACAACCCCTTGAGGTAGAGACTATTATTATCATCCCTACTTACAAATGATAAAGCTGAGGCTAGGGAAGGTTCGATAACTTGAATGAGGTCATGTAGAATGTTAATATCTGAGCTAAGAGTCAAGGCAATCTATCTGACCCCAAAGCTCATGCTCTTGCTCCTCTACCAGGGGGTCCAAACCGAGGTCATCCCCAAAGTCATCGGAGAGCCCAGCCCAGAGACTCTGATTCAGTAAGTCCTCACCTTCCCTGTCCCTGCTACAATCCACCTCCTGACACTTTTACTGGGACACTGCCTAGGGTGGGAGATATACATGTTTGTGTGCACCTGCGTGCGCGTGTGTGAAGAGAGAGACAGAGAAAGAGAGAGAGAGAAAGAGAGAGAGAGAGAGACAGAGAGAGAGCGCAGGGGGCGTACTCTCCAAAGCCCCTCCTCATTTTGTGTTATTTATTAGACAGGTAAAAGGGGTCTAAGAAGGAAGGGAATTGAAATGAGTTCCAGTTACAACTTGGATTAAAATAACATCCTTGTGGAAAAATGGTAAAAATAACTTCACCTGTGCATGATTGACTCCTAGGCCTTGAGACAGACACAGTAAGAACATGGCCTTTGGAGGTCCAGACACATAATTTTAACTTCCCAACATGGCCCCCTACAGGCTCCGAGCCTGGGCAATACCAGTGACGACTAACATACTGATCACCTACCATATAATAAGCACTTTGCAGGTATAATTTCATTTAATCCTCACAACATTCCTCTGAGGTAAGTAGTAACATGAACTCTGTTTTACAGATGAAAAAACAGAGGATTTGGCGGGTTAAGGTAATTTGCCCAAGATCACTAAGCTAGTAAGTACCAAAGCCAGGATTTGAACTTGGGTCTATCTGATCCAAGAACCATCATAGATGTCACCTTAATGTGCCTTAAGTTCTCCATCCTGTTTCCTCTTCTGTAAAGAAAGAGTAACTATAGCTAACTGTGCAAGTTATGATGGGGATTCAATGAGATACTGTGGTAGAAAATGCAGCAAAAAAATCTCATATGCAATAGGTGTTTGATAAAAGTTCCTTTCCTTAAGATTTTATGAATCAGATTTTATGAAGTTGACCCAAATAATTTCACAGTGAAATGCCTCACATTCCTCTCAAATAGTCTACATAAAATACAATATTGCTAAATAAATTCTGTTCTTGATCCAGCTTTATCTACAATTGGCCTCAGTATTGATAACCCACTATAAGGGGTGAAATACCCCACAGGAAAAATTAGTATTATAGGTGAAGAGGAGATCGGGAAAAAGTGGAGAAGTTAGGAGCATAGATTACGAGGCCAGACTACCCAGGTTGAAATCCTGGCTCTGACACTTACTGTGTAACCCTGGTCAGGTTGTTTGACCTTTCTGTGCCTCCGTTTCTTTATTTGTAAAATAGGGATTACAATAATAGCAATGCCCATAAAGCAATGTCTGTGAATGTGCTTTGTAGCACCCTGCAGAGCTACATAAGTCACAGTTCTAAGAAGGAGCATCCAGAGAGAGAAAGGGGAAATCCATGTATCTCAGAGAGTGGAGACTAGGGAATGAGTGAGCTCAGAGTAGGGGGCATGGTCAACATAGTCAGATGGTGCAAAGAGGTCAAGAGAAATGGAACCCTTGAGAGTGCCTTCTGTTAACAGGTGTAGCTCTGGCATAAAATAAACCTTAACTAAATAGTTCTTATTATTAGTTGTACACATGTAACTAGACATTCTGAGGACACACCCAACTGCCCCCTGCCCGCGAGATGTTCAAAATCCCCAAAGTTGTCAACTCCCACCATAAGCTGGGAGGTTCACTTCTCGAGTAGACAGCTTTATGTAGCTCTTTCCCTGAATCCAAGACCAGGCTGAGGGAGATATAAAGAACATGCAACTGAGGATCATCTTTTGTCCCTTTGCCCAAGGAACACTAGGTCTTTCATTCCATTTTAATCTAAACCAGACCTTCACCCCATTTTCTCCAACTCATAAAAGCTGAAAGGAGGCTCCTCCAAGTACCCCATGAAACAATTTACCTTAAGTGGGTGGCATACCACATGATCCTGTTTCATGCTCCCCCAGTTAATCCCAAGCATGATGTTCCTTCTTTCCCTAAGATGTAAGACGTCTGGCTCCTTAATTCCTACTCCTCAGCCTTGACCTCTGAACATCAATGAACTCTCCAAGATGACTTTGCACATGCCTCAGAGAATGGGCGATCTATGGCTGCAAAACCCTCACAAGTGTTTTCCTAAAGTTCAGCTGGACATGGTTTTCACAGGCTCACTGCAAAGAACGATCCAGCGGACATCCACTGATCATGTGAAATCACCCCTATTCATTTCTGAATGACGGCACTGACACGTTCCAGGGGAAGTGTTGAAACTTTATAGGAATTGTATGTGTTTCTGAATTGTATGTGTTTCTGTATGTGTTAGTATTTGTTTACCTAACCTTGTTGAAATTAACTTGAGAATTTCTACCAAGTGTACAGCTAAAAAAACAAATCATCTCTTTTAATACAGTATTCCCAAGATTGTAAAAATTATAGGTTTTTCAGTTCATCATAGGTAGAGATCCATGGGAGAATATCCTTATATAAAAACTTGACATTAGTTTTCTAAAGTTTGAATCACTGGACTCATTCCGCATCATATCCCACACGAACAGGATTACTAATTGGATTACCAATGAAATATGCAAATAAAAAACAAAATATAACAAAATTCAATTGATAACTGTTAAAATCTGCTAAAATGGTTTAGATTATGCCGGTTTACAAAATAAGGCAAATAGATATTACCTTTTCTGTCAAAAAATTCAATCAGAGCTGAACTCTCTTCAGGAAAATATTCAATACTGGCAATTCTTCCCCCTCCATTTTGAGGATTTTCAAATAAATGTTTTAAATTATAGTCATCAACACCAGGCGGCAGGTTTTCAACCCTGATTGTTTTTGTCACTTCCAAAAGTATTGGAGAAAGTTGAAGTTTTTTCACTGAATGGTGCTTGATACAGTCATTAACAAATTTCACGGTATCTACAAAACAAAATCAATCAATCATGAAGTTATGATTATATCTTTATATTATACAGAAGAAACTGAATATGAATTAAGATAAGGGGGAAGCTAAGCACTCAATTTTTAGATGCAAGACTTTCTAGAATACAAATCTCATTTCACCCCTTTCTAAAGTCCTTCAGTGGCTCCCCATTACCAGCAGCCATGAGTTCACACTCCTTAGCTAGGCTTATGATGCCCTTGGCTATTGACTCCAAACTAATTTTCAAATATCACCTTGGGTTATGGTCTGCCATTTTATTTTCCATATCACCACAAAAACTAGTCATTATTTTGAAAACCCATTCTCTTTTGCCTTTGTACATACAATTTGCTGTGCCTGAAATGCCCTTCTCGAATTTTTTTATCCTGGTCCTATTCCTCCTTCAGGACTCAGCTCAATTATCTCTTTCAAATAAATAAATATTGATGGTGGGCCTACAATGTACCAGGCACTCGGCTAGGAGCTGGAGATGGAGTAATGAATATAACAAATCCGTGACCATTCACCATCCAGGACTGAGGAAGTCTTAAAATCAAACAAATGTCTGATTGTGGGATGAAATGAGGTGGGAAGACTAAGGATTCCCAGAGTAAGTGGTCACTCATCTGAGTTTTGAAGGATGAAGAAAAGTTTACCAGACAAATAAGAGGAGAAAACATTTCAGGCAGAGGGAACAACAGTGGCATGAAACAACATAGTGTATTTGGGACCTGATAGACTGGTACTTCTGGAGTATAAACTTCGTAGAAGTGAGTAGGCAGTGCAAAACCAAGCCTCCTCGTTTGGGTCCCCTTTCCTCCCATTCTCCATAGCTTGCCGTTCACAGCCGAGGAAGGCAGCTTCTCCTTTTGCATCTTCATTATTCATTAACATATGGGTTTCCTCCCTGCCCCATATGAGTTCCTCAAGAGCAGGAACTCATGTCCAAGAATTACTCATCTCGGTACCCACAGCACCTAGACTAGTGAACTACAGTAGGCATTCAAGATTTTTGATCAATGAACAACAGCCAGTCTGTTTAGTTTTACCTTTATAAGACATAATCATACATTTAAAATAAGAATAGCTCCCTTTATTGAGTCCTTCCCATGTCTCAGGTACTATGTTACGAGTTTTTCAAACATTATTTCATTTAATCTCCACACAAACTCTGTGTAGGTATTATTATCTTCATTTTATAGGTGAGGAAAGTAAAACACACAGAGGCAGTAACTTGGCCAACTCAGATAATTACTTAAATGGTGAAGCTAGAATTTTGACCTCGTAACCGAGGCTCTTAATTAACCATTCCACTGTCATGGCTATGAATAGTGAGAGCTTGGAATTGGAAAATGTCCTTGTCTTTCTGGAGATGGCTTTTCTAATCTCAGAGATTGTCCACAGACTCCTCACACAGATCTCAATGAGCACTCATTTTCTGCATCACATGCACTTTCTCTCCCTGCATATGTGGATGAGCATGCAAGTACTAAGAAAATACATGGTAAAGGGGATAAGGGAAGAGGCGGTACAGAGGTGTGCGGCCTGGGTTTCAATCCAATTATTCCATTTATTAGCATCTCTGCACCTCTGTCTCCTCAAGTGTAAAATGAGGAATAATAATAATCTCAAAAGGTTGTTGAAAGGAACGAGTCAATTCACACATGCAAAGAGCTTAGCAAAATACCTGACTTATAGTAACATTATATGAATGTTTGCTATTATTATTACTTTCAAGTCCAGTTTGGTAACACAGATCAATATTTATTTCTCCCAATGAGGTAACACATGTGAAAATGCTGACTCCTCTGCCTGGAATCACTTAAATAACCTTAGACTGTAGATTTCTATTTGGGTGTGTTATCTCTCTCTCTCTTTCTCTCTCTCTCTCTCTCTCTCTCTCACACACACACACACACACACACGTCATCCAATAAAGTTCGATCTACTAAACATACGAGAATTTGGATTCAAACCAAATTTGCTTCTTTCAAATAAAAAAGGATCTATATTAACTAGAAGTCCTCTCTCTCTTACTAGCTACTAGAAAGAGTCAAATTTTCAGAGATAGTCCATTAGCTGGGTGTCCCAAATCCCAAGAGTGGGGTGCAAAGAAGACTGGCAAATGAAGCATCAATTAATCTTACCTATGTATTTTTGAAAGGTAACTACGGCAACATCAAAATCTCGTATTACTTCGACTTGAAAATCATCACTGGACAGGCCACTTATGTTCTCCACTAACAAGATTAACATTACATCAGTCACATTTGCTTGGAGATTTTTAAATGCAACCAAAGAGGGAATATTTTCACATTGTTCTGGGATGTCTTCAATTTTCTCTGGTCTTCTATCGAGAGAGATTTCTGAATCCAGTTCTTCTGACATATCTGATTTTAGGATACAAAAGATAAGGTATTTACTACCATGGTCTTAGCAAAGTAAATTATCATGAGACACTGCTCTCTTTCCTTCCCAATTTCTTGGCTAACCCAAATAAAAACAGATTTTATAAGGCTTTTCACATAAATTAATTAAAAACAAAAAATGTACCGTGTTATTATTATTATTTTCAATTGTATTACACCCTTTTCTAGTGACATATATTTCTATCATATTATAATTATTGAACTCAGTTTCTCAGAGAAAGGAACATATTTATGTATCCTTACATTGTTGGCACATAGTATATATATATACTTGAGGCTCAATAAAAGTTTGCTGAATTGGAGATTTACTGCTTAGACCACTGGAGGAAAGCAAGAATATCTGATGATGCCCAAACATGGGCATCATCTAACACATTATGCTCTGAAAAGCAATACGTTCTCATCACTGAAGAAACAAAAAAAAAAAAGATACTTGCACTGAATGACTAAGGAATACAAATAGAAGGTAAAACAGCCTAGACAGCTGTATGTATGTATCAAACTCATTGAATACCAATCATTCCAGCAGTTTGTTCCTCTCTACTGTTGACCATAAGTGAGTTATACATATGTATAAGGTCAGTCTCACTCTATGCTTATCCAGTGCAGTAAAGCATGATGGGTACTACCGTGTTTCCTCGAAAATAAGACCAGGTCTTACATTAATTTTTGCTCCAAAAGAAGCATTAAGGCTTATGTTCAGGGGATGTCATCCTGAAAAATTATGCTAGGGCTTAGTTTCCCGTTAGGTCTTATCTTCGGGGACACACGGTATATGATCTTTAGACATTCTTTGAGCAACTATTCATTTGGGGCCCTTATTATGTTCAAGGTACTGAATGTGGGGAGAGGGGTGCATACAATACACATTAGATAAGGAACTTACAGAACTTCTAATGGAAGTATTTAAGAAAAATGAGACAGGGAACTGCCTTACATAAATGTTTATTATGGCAGAGTAAAATGCTATGCACTCATCATATCCATTTAGTTTTCTTTCTGTGAAATATTTCCAAGATATTTTACAGTTCAATTCCTACAGTAGAGTTCATGTGGCTCATGGAATATGGGTGGAAGTGGTAAATTTCACTTCCAAGCACGGCCAATACAAGTCTCCTTCACATGGATCTCCATTCTCCATTGCAGTGATCTTGCAGTGATCCACATATCAAGGATAACAGTATCAAAAATGGAAGAAGCCTGGATTTCTGATTGACTGCATGAAGAGGTCTAGACTCCCCACAGGACCCTAGTTGCCTACTACACTGAACTGGGATGTGGGGGGCTGTTTGTTACAACAGTTAGATCACTCTGACAAATGCTCCTGCTATGTGCTGGAGGTGGCACAACGCGCACACACTCATGCCAAATAAAAAATAGCTTAAGGATTCAATAACAATATAAACTAGCACTCAATGAGACAGGTATGACAAACCAAAATGACTACTGGGCTGAGGGTGAGGCTATATGAGTTCAACCCCTGATTCCACCATTCTTTAGCCATGTGACCTCAGGCACATCTCTTAATTATGGAATGAGACTATTGGACTAAGCAAATATTAAGAGCCTTTCCAGCGATGTAGTTTTATGACCCCATGACTATTAAAAGCCTCTTCACAAGGGAAGCTTGGTTACCTGCCAAATAAAGAGCATCAACAATTAAACTAAGATTCCATGAAAAAGAGATAAAGGGATTGGGTTGGCTTAGAAGGCTTGAGAGAAGAGGAGGAAACTGAGTAGATCTTGAAGGGTATAGAAAAGTGGGGTAGAGAGTATTGTGAACAACAGTAGTACAGGCAGAGTGTCGTGACCGCACCAAACTATTTAGAAAATGGTGATGTGACCAATAAAGCTTCATCCAGAATGTGGTTTGGACTTGACCTTGCTGTTGGTGGTAAGGGTAAGTAAGGGAATGTTTCTGTGAAACGAATGACGTGATATCCAGCAACAGTACAAAGAACTGGTCAGATTTAAGGAGAAAGACATCAGAGATAGAGGGACTAAGCAGGGTGCTCCTGCCATCGGGGATTTGTGAGGTAATAATAGGAGTCTGGGGTGAAGAAGTAATGGATGAGGAAAACTTTTTTTAAAAAATTGATACATTTCTGTGACCAATATATGTGAAAGCTCAAAGAGGAGAAATGACTGAAATTTCTAATAGGTAATGGGAAGACTAGTTGTGTACTTCAAGAGAAATAACGAAGGCAGAAGAGGGCACTGGTTTGGGGAAGCCGACGACACCGGTGGCTTCAAACATATTGGCTCTAACACATTTTCTAACAGGAGGGTCAGACACAAGGTCTGGAATTTAGAAGAGAGTTCAGGCTAGAAACACAGACTTGGAAAAATCAGAATTTGCCGACCACAAGTGACCAGTATTTCTGTTCTTGCTCGTTCTCTTCTGATTCTCCCACTTGCTGGTTTCTACCTTTCCGGCCCAGCCTGACTCAGCTTAGCCTGGAACAGGACACCTGCGTAGGGCTCACATCCCCTGATGTTGGTTGTGTGCCTTGATAGAACTTTCTCTGCTCTGTCAGCTGCATGCCAATCTTTAACTTAAAGCTCTGGGTTTCAGGCATGCCTAGTGCCTTCATGGTGCAGCATTCTCTGATCTCCTCATCCGTGAGATATGGGACCTATTAGAGAATCACCCTCCATCCTCATTTTGCTCAGTTCTGAAAATTGTCTAAACCATTCCAATTAATTTCAAGAGTCCTATTCTTAGAGCTATTGTCAGAACTCAGTGTGGAGCAACCATTCAACAAAGGACCTGCTCTTCCATCTCTTAAAAGGGTCAACTTAAGTATCTTGTCGAAGACTACCCAACTTCCTTGCTGGTTACTATCGTTAGAGTTTAGGTCAGGTTAGTAAATGGATCTAAAATTTCCAGGACAATGAAAAGTCCATTGGTGGAGTGGAGCTGGATGGCTCTTCCTGAGAATACACACACTTGGGGTTTTAAGCAAATCTGAAGCAGTGCTAACAAATCAGTTAAGACAGAGTTAGGGTAAAATCTATGAAACCATAAGAAACACAGATTTGATTAAATTCTAGATGCAGGAAATGGTACAGATATAAATACGGAAATATAAAACCACTTGCTGGTCTAAAATTGAGCTTGAGGGTACACCACCTAAGGCATCTTCCAAGAAATAGATAAGGATTTTGAGGATCACAGTGAACATTGGGAGTTGGGTGAGCCAGTCTAACATCTGAAGAATGGAAAGCAGAAATTACACTAAAGAGACCAAAAAGAAAAACAAAATCCTATCTCATAAGAACCATGAGATTTTTAAGGAAACCATGCATACTAGATTCTACAGTTTAACAGTACATCTATGCTAGATATATATATATATATATATATATATATATATATATATATACACACACACACACACACATATATACACACATACATATATACATACATATATATACATACATACATATATATATGTATATATATAATTATCCAGTCATTTTACCAAGTAAAGGCAGTTCTCACCCTAGCGCCATTTTCAAAAAGAGAAAATTGCACTTTTTCGGAACATGTTCTCAAGACAATTTCAACTATAGAGGACAATATTTACATATTTTTTAGAATTCCTTTTCCCTAAGATCTGGATATAAGTATCACTTTATCTTTCTTGCTCAGCCATTCCATACAGTTCATCATTTCCTCCCCTTTATAACAGCATGCTTAGCCAAGAAAACTAATCACTTCTTTAGTAAATGCCAGGTGGTACTATTGGCCAATGCCCAGACACTAGTCAAGCAGCAGCGTCTACAACAGCTACTAGGTGTTAGGCTGTTTCCTACAGCAGATGGGACCAGAAGAGCTGCTGCTGGTCTGCAGGGCTGCACCCACATCCTACACTCAGCACCCAGGATCTTTCATACACAGTGAAACTACACCTTCTTGTTGTGGCTCCAAAGAACAGCACTTTCCACACTCAGTGCTCAGAAACTGACTTAGCCACACACGGCACCCATGACTCGTAATGTCCTTGCTTCTTGATGGCAGGTTGGGCACAGGGGCTCTAAAGGTCAGTTCATCACCACTTTCCAAGCACCTCCTTGCCCTCCTGTCAATTGCAAGGTGTCTCCCAGTCCCCACAGAAAGAGCTGTGCCCATCGTTCTGACCTGAGCCCTTACAACTCAAGAGGCTCCCCTAGTGTTCACCCTCTGCACAGCTGGCTGAGAGTATATAGATGGTGCAGCCCAAAGCATCTCCAAGCTGAGCAAACCCTGCCTTGTGAAGTCAAGAAGATAAGGATGATGTCTACAAGTGCCATCTTTAATAAAAGTAAAACTGCTTGGTGAAGGCCAATCATCTCAACCAAGATCTTACCTGGTTCTTTGGCATGTTCTTTGGTCTTGGATTCCTAAAATCCAAACAATAAAGTAGCATTAATAAATTACAAATAAATTATTTACATTAAGAAAATTTGCTGTGACCAGTCTGAAGATGTAGGGTCAACAGAAACGATAATGAAAAGTTCTGGCAATGATGCCGTTGAATGCACCTCATGTATAGTGGCATATCCATTTACTCAGCACAAAAATCACTGGTAAAAGTGAGTCACAAATAACAGAACCCCAATGAACACTAAGTGTCCGGGGTATGGGGCAATACTTATCTTTCCTCCATTTAACATTTCTTGAATGCTGCCTGTGAACAAGCACTGTGCCATTTGCTTTACAGAGGTTGCCTCATCTAATCTTCACAACAATCCAACGAAGTACATACTATTATGATACCATTTTACAGCTGAGGAAATACTTAGTATATGCAGTATGGCTCACTATCCCCTCAAAACAATGTAAAAATAAAACAAATAAGCAAGTTCCAGGTTAAGAGCACCCAGGACAAACAGACGCAAAATTTCCCATCTCAAACCACCCTTATTATAACTCTCAAATCTTGACTTTTCCAAGTGTCTAAAAATCAAACAAAAAATGCCCCCTCCTTCATTATTTCATACCGACCCTCCCACTAGTCTCACTCCCTCCACATCTGTACGTTGCTTTTCTCACCCCATATTGATTTACACTTTGCATTCCACTAGATTTTCCTCATTGTGCTTCCCCGCCCGGACACCTTGGGAAAACACCTTTCTTCCCTTTAACTCATTCCCTTACTTACTTTCGTTGAGATTTTCCTCTCAGAGTCATCATGGACGTCACCTGGGGCTGTGGGCAACTGGAGAGTTAACTTGAATGTTCCTTTTCCTGGCCATACTAACTCGTGGTTCTGTCTCTCCAGAACTTTCTGCCGAACTGAAATATTAAAAAAGAAGAAGAAGAAGAGAAGAAGAAGAAGAAGAAGAAGAAGAAGAAGAAGAAGAAGAAGAAGAAGAGGAAGAGGAAGAGGAAGAGGAAGAGGAAGAGGAAGAGGAAGAAGAAGAAGCCAATTGTCAATAAATCTGTACTCACAAAAATGAGTCCATGATTTCTACAGGCTTTGTCATCATCAATCAACGGTTTGTTCAGTTTCCCAAGAGAGATCTTGTGTAGTGAAAAGAGGTGAAGTTTGGCAAGCAGACTTGGATTTGAATTCCATCTTTAAACTTATTTTTTTTTAAACTTCAGCATGTTCAAAAGCCTCGGTCTTCTTGTATATTAATAAACAATTAATGAGGACTGTCTTATATGGGTGTTATGTGGATTAAGTTGAAGAAACATTATAAAGAGTTTAGTCCAGAACCTGATGCCCAGTAGGTACTCAGAAAGGGAACAATATTTATTCTACAGTAAAGGGAAAAAATTACAGCATCCCTTATGGTTAGCTAGTGAAGCCTGGGTGTTGCGGCCTGGCATGATAACAGCCACGTTTTAGGAAGGTGATGCAGATGGCCAGGAGCAAGAATGACCAGGGAACTAGGTAAAAAGCTGTTTCAATCCATTCTTTAACCTGTGAAGATACGCGCCTCATATTCATTAGAAAAAGGAATATAGAAGAAGGGATGGGAGAGATTTTTTTTTTTTTTTAATTAGCACATCAGGCAGAGGGCTGCAGTGAAAAAAAAAACTGAACAGTGGACATAAGCATTCAAACACCTGGACTGAAATTCCAACTCTGTCACAAACTAGATGACTGACATTGAGAAAATATCTCAATTTTTCCTAAGTCTGTTTCTTCACTTAAACCAGTGTCTGTGAATGAATTTTATAACACCCACAAGAGCTATGCAAATATAAGTTATCATTATAAAAAGAAGTAGCTAGAGAGAGAAAGGGTAAAACAGTATACCTCAGACTGTGGAGGGCAGAAAATGAGTGAGCTTCAACAAGGAGCCGTGCTTGACAGAGTCAGATGGTACAAAGAGGTCAGAGGGAAGGGGAACCTTCAGAGTGTCCTACTGTTCACAGGTGTGACTCTGCCATAAATGTTGGGTTACCATGTTATATTCTGATGTGGTTGGCCTGATCAGGCCAAGGCTACAGGTAGCAATCTTTCAAAAAGTGGGGCTTGAATAGCTTTTGCACCTCAACAATCCATGAAGGGATGGGGAAGGTAAGGCCTTAACTGGATGCCAACTGGATGAAACAGACCCCAAAAACAACATGAGAAGGAACACCAGTCTCTAATTTCACTCTTTATGGGAGGGAAGATGTTTTCACACAGACTCCTAAGGGGCTGCCCTCAGGTAGAATGAGGACAGGAGAAGACCCTTGAAGCCACAGAGGAAGCTACGTTCTGTAAGCCAAGTTGTCCAGACCTCCATGGACCTCTGTAATGCATTTCTTTTATTAGTCCTTAGAGTTTGGTAGAGTCCTATCCAGGCATCTAAATGTGCCAACCTGTTCTGTGTATAATATGTATGTGTGGGCACTACCACTGCAAGAGAGCAGATGGCAGCAATACCAGTAAGTGCTCCCTAACAAGGTGAATCCGGGAGGAAAAAGAGCTGAAACTCTGATGTCCAGCCACCTTTACCCATGTGGACGTCTCCCTTCTGCACCAACCTCAGACCACCCACACTTACTTTATTTATAGAGAAGATGGGTCCCCTTACCACAGAGACTGACAATAACCAGGGGCCAAATTATGACCAGAAAGGATGATACATGTACACCTCTAAAACAGGGTTTAAAATCTTCTAAATCAATTTACATGCAACTTTTCAGAAATTTAGTTAAACCATATAAAAGTAAAATACAGTTTCTAAATAGTTCCTGGGTGCTATAATTTCTACAGAGAAACATTGTTGGGCTCATTCTTATTATGGGAATTATATGACTAAAGTCATGTTATACTATGGGCCTGCTGCGGCCACTGTCATAGAGGGGGAGGGAATGGCTGCAGAACTCTTGCCCTAGGACAGCTAGGGCAGGTCTCTCATTGTTAGCAAATTCCTGGCAACTTGCTGCTCAGAAAGCGGTTCTCCTGGTAGGAAACTGAAACTGATTAGGGACTTTCCACATTTCAAGAACTTTGACCATAAAAGGTCTTGAGTTGCACTAAGCTCTGAGATATCTGTGCTGAGAGTAACATGAAGGGGCCATGGGAGTGGCCTGGGGGTGGAAGAAGGGGGTCATGGGCTGGGAGATGTGAAGGAAGGAGTCTGGCAGGAGACTGAAATCAGTTCTGCTTTGAGGGGCTAGAACAGAATGATGTTATCATCACAAAATTATATATTGCACTGGTGGTATTTTTAAGCTGTTTCTATTTTCTAGAATCATTTCCCTTTTTGTTCATTCAGGGTCATCAACAAACAACAGGGATTCCCAAACTTTAGTACAGCTGATTCAAAGTGCAAATTCCCACCCGGCCACACTCAGCATTCCTGAGTCTCTACACAGAGCTGGGGCTGGGGCTGTTTAAACTACTGTGAGTTGGGATGCAGGGGATGTGTGGCCCCAATTTGAGAACTACTCCTGAGGATAATGGGATGCTGAAGAAGTGAGAAATGTCCCTAAAGGAAAGGCCCATGGTGATGTTAACAGCTAGAATCAAAGTGGTAACATCCCTTGAGGAAAAGACTTACAATGCACAGCTGCCTTTCTGAGCATTCCTTGGTGAAATTAGTCCTTGGAAAACTTTGTTATGTTTTCATAAGGGCTCTGAGCCAAGCGGGTCTCCTGTCCCCTTCCCACCTCACTTCCTTCACTCCTATCTGCGCACCCCCCTCTGCTCTCTGGGTTTCATTTTCCCTTTCTAGATCCCTGCTAGAGCATTCCAATTGCTCTCAGGGCCCTGTAAGCCTCCTTGCCTCTCTTCTGGCCCAAATGCTTCTCCAAATCCAGTAACAGGAAGGCAGGATCGGGAGTTGTCCACATCCTTTCCAATGAGATTCCAATGGAAAAAGTGTGCGCTCTCGAAGCAGCAGGTCAAGTACCTCCAGTACAGGACCTGGTGGGTATCTTAAGCAAGCAGATACCTGGTGGGTTATTTGTCCGCCCCCTTTCTTAAATGGCAACAGCAAGGGGAGGAGGGGAGAAGTCAGCTGCTCGATTGCCTGTGGGGAGGGACCTTCCCCCTCAAAAGCTTAAAACTCCCAACCACTTTTAAGCTAGGCTGAGGACTACCTTGAAACCCAGGGAAGACGTGCCCGAGGAACTCAGTACTGCGTTGGTCAACGGCACGCCGCCTTTCCCCTCCAATAACTATTTCACCCAGAGAATGGGATTTTAGGCAGTGCCTCTGCCGCTCCCCCAGGTAATCCGAAACCACTGGGCATCTCCCTGACTCATGGGGAAATCCCCATGACTTCTCACATTGCTTCACCCCTCACCTTCACCACCTAAAAATTAACAAATAAAAGGGACCCTCCTTCTCCCTCCTTCTCAAATGGAGCCTTGACCATTCCCACCGAATCAATTACCAAATCCAGAACAGTACACAAATATGTATCTTTTATCCCCACACTGACTTTCAAGGACTCACTGGTCCTCACTTAGATCACTGCATGAATCTCTTAAAAGGTCTTATTTTCATAGACTCTCCCAACAGAAATCAACGAACGCATTTTCAACCAAATTTATCTCCCTAAAGTATAGGGACATGTCTCTCCCCTACCTACCTGTAGGGGAAAGTTCATACTTCTTATGGTATCATACAGATAAGGTCCTCTATCATCTCAACCCAACTTGCATCCTCACCTCTTCACAAAAAGGTTTAATAATAGAAGGCCTAAGATTTTTTAAAAATAAGAACCTCCGTTGCAATCTTACAAAATTTTGCAGAGCCCACATGTTCTCTTTATTATCTAGTCTACAGACTTCCTTGTGCACAGGGGTTAGCAGACCACCCCCTCTGGTCAAACCATCCGGCATGTTCCTTGAAAGATGCCTTGTGCTTTCCTGCCCCCAGCACTTATTCACGCAGGGTGCTGCCATCTGAAGAGCCTCCCTAATATTTCGCCTCTCAGGAACTGAATTCACCCTCCGGAGTCAGACGTGACTATCCCTGGAAACTTTTATCTTCCCTTAAAATCGTTTTTCCATAAACCTCTGGAGCTCTCGAACTGCTGCTTAAATAGGAAGAAGACAAAAATTGCAATGGAATTGCAACTCTGCTATTAACACACTATGTAGCCTGGTAAAAAAAGAGGTGAGTGAATGGGCTACCAGTCAGCTATTTTCTGTTCTACCTTGCGCGGTTCTGCGGCGCCCTCCAAGCAGCCCCGGTGCGCGCCTGGAAGCGCAGGGGAGAGGGACCCGAGCGCCACCTCCCTCCCACCCCCGTGCATTCTTTGTCCATTCTGCAACCCCTCAGGCCCTCCCCTGTCGCCGCTGCTGGAGCGAGGCATAGTCTCCCGCTGCATGCCCCGGTTCCAAGTTTCCCTGGGGAAAAGGCCCGGGTGCCCCCCTCATCCACCGCCCGGGCGCCTCACCGTCGTCCGGGAAGAAGAGCACCAGGAAGCGGGCCGGGTTTCCGGGCTCTTGGCGGACCTCACACTCGCCGCCTCCCGATCTTTTCGGGCTCTGGAAGTACATCTGCAACTTGGTGCTCAAGCTCTTCGGTGGGTCGGGGCCCCAGGACCCCTCAACCAGCAACGGGAAGCGGCCGGGCTCAGCCATCCTCGGCTCAGCTGGCCCGTCCTGGACTGCCAGTTCCACCGCAACTCCCGGCGGTTAACTGTGCCTCTTTCGCTTTCGTTTCCTGGAAAACTCCTCCCTGCCCTTAGGTTCTGCCTTTAACTGTACAAAGCAGCCCCGGATTTGATTAGTCTCCCCCTCCCCACAACACATCTTCACCTTCATCGGGGGCCCACAGCAAGGGCTGGCCATTGCCACTCCCCGCAGTGGATCTCCCTCCATTTGTGTACACGGGTCCCTAAGCTCAGGACTTATGTGCCACTCACACATGTACCACAGGTGAAAGCAGCAGCTTTGGGTCACAGGACCTCATGCAACCACAAAGTTTTATTTTTGCCACAGGCCAACATTTTACAAGAAAATAAAATGGCTCATCACAACTGTGACTTTTTAGAATGTTTAGGGCCCATTGGGGAACTTCTTAACAACAATCAATTAATTGACAGAATTTTCCTTGTTTTCCTTCTTTTGAAGTTTGTTCCCTGATCTGTTAATATCATTTGTCTAGAAATTGGGGAGTGGGACAGTACATTCACAGTTTTTTATGGAATATTTACTAGGTGCCATGTACTTGGGATGGATTCAACAGATGAACACAGTTTCTGCCCTCTCTGACCTCACAGAGCTGTGGGAAACAGAGGAGTTAGGACACACTGAAATAAGTGCTCTTGGAAGGAACATACAGGTGCTTCCGGAACAAATTAGGAGGGGCTCAGGAGGGTTTATGGGGATGTGACATGTAACCTGAAGCCTAAGGATGATGGGGATAACCTTGGAGGGGTAAAAAAAGGAGGTCCGTAGTATGATTTATTTGTGCAGAAACGGTCTAGCTGCTGTGTGGTACCTAGAGTAGAGGCAAGGAGATCACTAAGTGGCTACAGTAGTGTGCCAGGTGAGAGATGAGGGTGGCTGAGACCAGGGTTCTGACAGAGGAGGACCTTCTGAGAAAAAATGGAATTCCCCACGGTTGTTCAAGGCACAGCTGCAGGACTTACTAAAGGATGTGGGCAGTAAGAGAAGATGCTCAAGAATGACTCCAAGGTCGTCCATGGATGGCCTGAGCAACTGGCTCAATAATAGTGACATCTACCAGATGGGAGCATCTATGGCCTCCAAGGGGAGGCCAGAAATGTGGGAGAGAGGCTAGGAATGTGTGTATCCTTGACCCATAATAAAAGAGTGTTTCCAGTGAGAAGGAGGGATTATCATTCAACACTACCAAGATATCAGGTGAGAGAAGTGTCTCTTGGACTTCTGGGGACCTGTCAAGCACTGTCTCCTAGTGAGGGAGCAGGAGACAGAAATGAGTGGACAGAGGACTGAAAACAAGGGAAGGAAGTGGAGGCAACAAGCTTATTCAGCTATTTCCAGAAGTGTGACTGTGAAGAGGAAAAAGGAGTTAGACAGCAGCTTATGGGGTTACAGGATCAGGCATTTGTTATGTTAATTTTCTGGCTTTCAAAACATTTTTAAGATGGAAGAGTCCTATTAAATATAGGCATATTTAAATACTGATAGAAAGAAGTGAAGGTTTCCACAGGTTGTGGAAAAAGATGGGAGCAGATCCTGAAAGCATTAACTCTAGGAAGGGGACACTTTTCGCACTGCACCAGGAACAAGGTGGAGATTGATTACAGATGTTGGTAATTCTGAACGACTTAATGGGACAGTATGGGAGTTTTCCCTGATGAATTCTGTTTTCTCTGTGAGGAAGTGGTCAGGTCTTAGACTCTTAGGTCTTTGGCTCTTAGAAGCAGCCAAAATTAGAGCTGCTTCTTCCTACAGGACGGGGCCTGGCATATTGTCTCTTAATCACAATGAAACTAAATTTCAAAATGAAGAGAACCAGAGATGGGCCAAAGAGAGTTTACTGGACTTTTATTCCTGATCTATAATAAAGCTAAACAGTATTTAGATATTGTCCTCTGCCTCCAGTTTTCTACCTACAGGTGGCGCTCATCATCCAGTCCAAACCATCCTGGTCCCCAATGGAGGAAGTGGGAAGGACACAGAAGGGCCAGTCACAGCTCTCAGCCACACAATAGTGACTGTTTCCGCACAAGGCATCCCACCCCAAACCACAACTAAGATCAACATCCTTCTCGCCCCAGAGTTTGGGGGTCCAGAACTGGGCGAACAGTTTATATTTTTCCTCATATTACCATTTTACAAGAAATAAAATCAGAGTAAAACTGAAACCCTTTATTTATAGTAGAAGTTTTAGCTGGCCAATTTCTGTTTTTCTTTCAAGGATGTATTTATTTATCAGCAATGTGCATTGCCACTCGAGGTTTGCTCATCATCCCTGGGCGGACTGGGAAAACACTATCAGAGGATCAGGATGGCAGGTCTTGAAAGTCAAGGAAAGAAAGTTCTACAGGAACATATTGTTGACCATCGTCAGCCCAGGAAGTACTCTGTCTTCTCTCCTAAGTTGTTTTAACCCTATTCACTGTTGAACTTGTACCCTCCTCCTCTCCCAGTGTGCTTATCTTCTCTCTCAATTCTCTGTCTCCAATGGCTGTCTACCTCCTGAAATTCATTTTCTTCCAATGAAGCAAGTGTCCTCTCCAGGCCTGGGGATGGTGGCCCTCCAACATAGGAGTGGCCATGTTCACATGGCTGCTTCTCGGTTCTCCTGCCACCTTATGGGCACAGCTGATCTTAATATAACAATCCACATCTGCGTTTTGGGGCAGCACTTCTCTTTTTCTGCTTCATCTAAATTTCCTATTTCAGCTTCTCTGCAAACTTCTAGTTTCAAGCTCCTTTCAACTTCTCGACAAGCTTTTCTATAAACTTCTCTAATTTCCCCATTCCTCCCATTGCATTGTATATTGGGGAAAGGGGGCTTTCCCATCTATCCTGAATCAGTGTGTTGTGAGCTCCTCATACCTATCTCTCTGTCTCAAGTTGCCCCTGAAACTCCTGGCCCAGCCCCACCCCCACCCCCAAATAGGATGTGACTTCAGAAGAAGTGAAGCAAGCCATCCTTTTGATTACTACTTCAAGTTCAGTCCTTAGAGGGAGTCACCTGATAGACACACCCAATTTCTGCCTTTATTCCCTGTGCTCAGGCCCCTTTCAGGAGCTTCATCTTTAAACCTCCACAGAGAAAGTCTCCAATACCTCTCACTCTGCCAGTACAGTAATCCCTAGTGGTACATTTTCCCGAATAGGAGTCATTTAAGTTTACTAATACTACCATTGAGTGGAAAGTAAAGGGAGGCATCTGTAGAAGAGATTGGATCTTTCTAAGTTCCTGTGAGATGAAGAATAAAGCAGAATAAAGATCCTTCCTGGTTATCCGGTAGGTTACCATTGAATCAAACACACATACATATGTCTCAAGACAAGCATTAACTTTCAGAGAGAGTATAGCCTAGATCATATTAAAAAAGAAAAACATGAAATATTTTATTTTCAAACCATGCCATGCATGATCTCCACCAGTGATGTGCTGTTAAACACTGAACAGGCAGCTTTCTGAGAAAAAAAGTTTACATATATATATATATATCTTTTTTATTATAAATTTTATGACTATAAAGGTTGTATAGCACATAATTTACAAATAATAATAAAATATACAACACTCTTTATGGTAAATATTATTCCCACAGAATGTTTCAAAGATTTTTGCCTGGCTCATGTTTGTAGCCAATCTATGGTTGCAAATAATGAATGAGTATAATTCTGACATAAATGTTTTTTAGTACTTTTGTTTACATTAATAAGTGAGATGAAAATAAGACAATGAAGACATATGTCAGAACTTCTCTTATTTGTCAGTGATATGAGCTCCTGATTTGTTGTATTAGATAATAGTTTTCACATAGTAGAATATTCTTCAATTGTTTGTGTTCTTTGCAATGTAATAACTACAAACATGACATACTTTTAAATTTACTCTGCCTTATTAGCTATTCTCCATCACTTGTCTTAATTCTAGACAATCAACAAAAGAATAAATCAAGCCCTGACTTGTAGTGTTTGCCAATTCCATGGTGTAAAGATTCCTGCCATGGCCGATTTTAAGTTCCCAAAGTGGTATCACTGAATGAAGAGTTGGGAAGAATTGACCAGTAGCACACCCTTACATAAGACTTCTACCAAACAGATACAACAGACATCAATAACTCAAGAGTAAAGCTAACAGTAAAGTGTAGTAATTAGGAAATGATGAATTTTCAGTATTTATTTTTTTAAAATATAATCTATTTTATTATAAGTTTATACAATGTAATTCTAAATAATGGCTGTTAACAACTGGCTCACAAAAGTTCTGAAAATTTAACAATCAGCTTTGCTGAGCCGCTATGAGCTGGCTCCAACACAAAACTGTCTGTTCTATCAACAGAGGTAGTATTATCAGGAAGAGCAAACAATACAATCTACCCCACTAGTACCTCCCCCCACCCACACGCACATCTTAGTGCAATTGCTGTACTAATATTCTCCTAGTCAAATAGGTTTTAAAGCTGATTGCTTCTCTTCATTCCCACAGCCAATTAGTCACCAAGACAAACACTCATTGATCTATTCTGGAAGAAATAAATGTCCTTTAAAATCATAGAAAAGGACAAATGTAGTTTAAAAAAAAACTAAAGTATAATAATATGCACAAAAAACTTCTAAGAAAATTAATGTTAACTCCATTTTACTATGAGGAAATTGAGGCACAAAAAGGTTAAATATCTTGTCCCAAGGTCACACAGCTAGTGAATGGCCAAGCTAGGATATAAACCTAGGTGTTCTTGCTCTAGAACACAACATTATGCTGCTATACGTACATAGTGATGCTTTGCTTAGATCCCTTCTTTAGGGTGATAAACCAATTCTCCAGCTGCTGGAGCTATTGACAGCTCACAGCATACCCCTCAGTGGCCTCACCTTTGCCTCATCTCTCCTACCTATAGTTTCCTCATGGCAGAGAATATTTCTGTCTCCTACATTTGAGTCTAGTTCTACCCCCAGACCAACTTAACCATATCATATTTATGTGGTCCAAATAACAAAGCTGCGGTAGGAAGGGTATGGGGAAATGCAGTCTCTCACATGTGGTGGGTGACTTAATTTCTCTCTGTTCAGTAGTCCCCCCTTATCTTCAGGGGATACATTCCAAGACCACCCAGTGGATGCCTGAAAGTGCAGCTAGTACAGAACCCTATATATACTGTTTTTCCTATACATACTTACCTATGATAAAGTTTAATTTATAAATTAGGCATCGTAAGAGATTAACAATGGTAACTAATAATAAAATAGAACAATTATAATATACTTATAAGCCAGTTTCAGTCATCTCATTCCCTTCTAATGGGATTGATTTAGGAATGGCCATGTGATGCAGTTCTAGGCAAAGAGGTATAAAGGGAAGTCTGCTATCTGCTCCTAGAAAATACTTTTCTCCTCCATAAATGGAGACACTTAGGGAGAAACCCTTTTTCCCGCCTTTTTTGGGGTGGACGTTATCAAGTGGGATGGATGATGGAAGATACTGCAGCCATTTTATAACCATGAAGGCCAATATCTCAGAAACACTGAGAATGGAAAAGTGGAAAGATAGATAGAGCCTTGGTTCTTGATGGCATCACTGAGCGGCAGAACCAGCCCTAGAATCACCTGTCTCCAAATTCCTTATTAAGTGAGTCAGTAAATATCCTTGTTGTTTAAGCCTCTTTTAGTTAGGCATTCAGTTACCTACAGCTGAAAGCCAACCTCAAGATATGTTAGTTCTGGGGTCTCTTGGGAGGGGCTCCAGTGCAGGCCCAGGTTACCCACTGCCTGTGACCAGCTGGGGACTACTTGGTAGGAGCTACAAAGTTATTCGCAGTTGTTCTCTGCCTGTGCTTAAAGTTGAAGGCACGTGGGAGAAGCCACACTGGGAACCTAAGATAGCTGCCACCAGTACCAGGCCTGGGGTAGCTCCACAAAAAGCCAGGACACCCTGAGGCCTGCTGCCACCTGCCAGCTCCCTTAAGGTTCAGCCACTGATAAAGCTTCATGCAGTATGCACGTTGGGTGAGTCAGGGCCTCAGGGAGTCACTAGAGTGGGAAGAGTGGTGGTCACCACGTTAATGCAGACTCTAGTTTGGTGCCAGTGCTGAGCCTGGAGTTACTCAGCAGAAGTCTCAGCACACCAAGGCCAGTCGCCACCCACCTGGGGCCTCCAGACTCCATAGTTTTTCAAGAAAGAATGCAATGTGGGCGAGGCTGGCTGCTCAGGTGTAAGTGCCTCCAGCACTGGGGGAGGTGGATGGGACATGGTCCCAGCAGAACTCACCAGACCAATCAGATTCAGATTTGACTGTGTGTGGAAGGGCTCAACACAGGAAAGATGGAGCCCACCTGCCAGCTGCATGGAAGGAGAACCCCAAAGAGGAAAAATGCCAACTGTCATGAAGCTCTTGCTCTGTAGCCACACACCTCAGTCTGCCCCCAGCATGCCTCCGATGCCCGCCCCCCAGGCCATTATCCCTTCACCGGAGCCCAGGTTGAGTGCCTGCAAGTGAGAGAGTCTGTGCTTGGGTTGTTTAAGAGGACAAAGTTTTCAAGTCTAGTGAGAATGAGGGATATAGTCAAACCCAAACTTAGCCAAAAGAAGAGTCATAAAAATGCACTTCTTAGCCAGAAACTAAAATATATTCACAAACTTGAGTTGACACAAACTGCCCAGAATTTGGCCACAAAGCCAGAAATTTCAGAATAATTCAGGGGTTCATAAAATCATCTCTAAAACTCCAGGGAGACAATATCCTCTCCTTGAGTCACCTTTTCTCATGGCTCAGTCAGTTCCACTTGGAACTCATAGCCCTGGTTGGAATGCTGAGGTTCACAGGCCAAAGTCACAGTGATGTAGCACGCAGAGGCCCCTTTAAGAAAGGACCTGTTGAGTCAGCTGCTGGAAGTTCTATCTGCTAACAGCCTTCAGTTCTCAGCCCATTAAGGACTGCATCAGCTGCAGAGCTACCTTGCCCAAGGTCATGGCCTTCCTGGGGAAACACCCATCCAATGACTGATTCATTGGGAGTATAAAGGCTCAGCCTTTCCAGCCCAACATCGGACAACTCTGATGGGCCCTTTTAGTGCTCAAGCACCCCTTGGGGTCAACTGAGACTTTCTAGTACAGCACTTCAGCTTGACCACTTTGCTCAATTCTGCTTCCTCTCTCTCCCTTCCACAAGTGCAGACCCAAGGACACTCCCTAATAAACATTGTGCACATTACATTTCATGTCAGAGTCTAATCCCTAGAGAAGCCAGCCTGTAACATAATTGGGTTTGACATTTTAAAGCATCGGTGATTGGGAACAAGTGCCATCTGCTCAATCCATGTGTCTTTCACAGCCCAACCAGAACACCTTCTGAAGAAATCAGCAGTGTCCTTCTGCCTTGCAGTCCCAAATTCAGGGTATTTGGATATTATATCTATCATCAATCAGAAAGCACAATCTTATGAGTTATTCTGTACACAATTCTGTTTCCATGAGTCAGTCATATGCCCAAATGAAAACAAATGAAATCTCCATCCTGCATATCAACTTCTTCCCGGAATCCAATAATCTGTCGGTGAAATAAAGGCATAAACATAAAGAAATTTCAGTATAAATTATTCTTTTTATATCAAGCAATGAACCTATATTTTAAAAAATTCTTGATCTGAGTACATTATTCCAGCTATATCTTGCTGCTTAACTATCCTCCCCCAAATTTAGTGGCATAAAACCACCACCACCGCTTATTACTATTATCTTTTGAGATTCTGGGGATTGACTGGGCTCAGCTGGGCAATCTCCTACCAAGTCTCTCATGTGTTTGTGAGTGAGGCTGGAGTCGTCCCAAAGGCTATGTTACTCTAACATGTCCCTAGACTAAGACAATTCAAACAACAGGGGGCTGGAGCAGCTGGGGCTCCTCTGGCATCTCTATCAATATGTGGGCTCATCTCATGGTCTTCCAGCATGGCAGGTTCAAAGTAGCTGGACTTTTAGCATGGCAGTTCAACTCCTATGGCATGGGTGGGGGCGGGGTGGAGAGAAGCAGAGACAGAGAAAATGCAAAGCTGTATCATTTTTTATGACCCAGCTGTCAGAAGTTACCAGTGTCACTTCTCCAGCATTTTATTCATTAAAAACGAGTCACTAAGTCCAGTCTACATTCACGGAGAGGAGAATTAGACGCCATTTCTTCATGGGAGGAGTGTTTAAGAATTTGCAGACATGTTTTAAAAACACCAAACCATTTGCTTTTGAGCTAAAAACAGTTGCTCTTCCTTTGTTTCTTTCTTGGCAGGTGGAGCATCCTGGCCAAATGAACTGTGTTTCCATGTGTATTCCAGAAAACAATAGCTAGTTACAAGAGCCAAAATTTACTGAGGGCTTCTATGCTAGTCATTACTTTAAGTCCCCAAGTCCTCTACCCTATTTGAATTATTCTTCATTAATATCCAAACAAAATATCCCAAGTCCCCATCCAATGCACTGCGGGAAGTTCCAGAACCCTCTTTTCAGGTGATTACATTTTTCCAGAGAAAGTCCACATTGAAATTTGGTTTGGGTTCCTATTTCCACCCTGCTTCTATGCTAGAGACACCACCGCTTTTCTTTCCTTCAAATCCTCACTAACACATGCACTGAAGGTTTACTAATTACATCCCAGTGTAGGAATCAACTCCCAGGTCAATGTCACACGTAAGTATTTCTAGGAACTTTTCAGCTATTTCCTATCTGAACCATTTCCTCATTCACTGTTCACATGGAGAGATCCTCCCCTCTTCTCTAGATTAGAAGTTAAAAGTTGGTGGCCACCGAACTGAAGCCTGTCCTGAAGCCTGCTTTTGAATCCGAACTAGATGCTAGCATTTTAGCAATATGAGTTTTCATATTAAACCTCAGATTTCCAGCTGCTCTTGGAAAAAAATCGGATGGTTTGCCAACATTTGGTTGGTTTACTTCCTCGTATGTCAGCAGTCAAGTGGAGCCAGGACCAGCTGACAACTCCCGGCTTCTGTTCCCTAAAATTTTCATTGGGCCCACTTCACGCATTTATTTTAACTTCCAGCCCCTCTAGACATTTGGGTTTGCAATCCCTTTCCCTAAGATCCACTTCCTTCTCCACATCTTCTCCAGGTTCCCAGGCCCCTACCACCGCTCTTTGGGCCACCCACACAAATCCCAAATTCCTCTCACTTTATTAGACAAGCCCCAAACTCCTCTCACTATATTATTATAGCTTTCCCAGGTATCTTGCTTACACACCTAGTCACCTAGACCAGGGGTCAGCAGCAATCTTTTTCTATAAAGAACCAAATACTAAGTATTTTGGATCATTTATATGGTCTCTGTTGCAACTACTCAAGTCTACCATCATAGATCAGAAGCAACTTTGAGGGAAAATATAATTAAAAAACAAATCATCTGCCAGCCCCGAAAGCCCTCCACCAAGAAGAAGAGAAAGATAATAGTTTTTATTGATTAAGCATTAAACCGTAGTGTTATGCTCAGCATAGGCAATCCACTAAAGGGATTGCAAAGACAGAATGAAATCTCACCTTTTTATGTACTCAGGCAGATACAACCTATTATACACATGTTCTCGAGATAAATGATAACTAGTCCTCAAGTAGGAGGATTTGACAACATCGTTTGTCACACATAGTTCATCCTAAAAATCACCTAGCAATTGGGGTGTCCATCTGTGTTAGCTAATTGCCTTTATCCAAAAGAGTAACACAATTTCTCATGTCTCTATGACAGGTATTTAATTCCAGCTTGGAGCCAGATGTAGGTAGAACTTAGACCACCCGCCCTGTCAGGGAAACGGAGGTGGGGCGCCACCTTCCTTGATGATTGCATTTGAAAGAGATGCTTCCCAGATCCTTGAGAAAACATTCCTGGGTTGTAAAACTGTCAAGAGCCATTTTTTGTTTTTTAGCTTTCAACTAGATTTGTGTACATCTCAAAGAGACAGAGAAAGAATTAACTGCAAGTTTTCGAAAGTAAAAATGGAAAGTGGAGGCGAGATTTCTTCCTTTTTTAACGCCTGAGCAAATTAATTTTTTTATTTATATTCACCCTTATGTAGTCATAGAGTATATGTAAACAAATGAGTATGACTGTTTTTTAGTAAAACTCTATTAAGGACACAGAGACTTAAATTTCATTTAATTTTCACACGTCATAAAATATTACTCTTTAAAAAACTCCCCCCCTAACCATTTAAAAATGTAAAAACCACCCTCAACATGCAGGCAGTGGGCTAGATTTGCAGGCCACACATAGTTTGCCAACCCCTGATCCAGACTATGGCAGGGCTGGGGCCTCCAATATAAGGTGCTGTCCTAAAAACAATGAATCATGGATTTTGCTACTGCCTTGGAAACCAGTAGTCAGCCGTGGTCAGTTTGGGTTTTAATTAGTATTTCTGCCAGTCTGTACACATTAAGTCCCTGTATTAATTTCCTAGAGCTGCTGTAACAAAGTACCACAATCTGGGTAGCTTAAAAACGACAAATTTATTCTTTCACAGTTCTAGAAGCCAGAAGTCTGAAATCAAGGTGTCAGCAGGGGTGGTTCCTACTGAGGGCTGTGGGGGCGGGGTGGGGGAACCTTCCCCTGCCTCTCTCCTAGCTTCTGCTGTTTGCCTCCAATCCTTGGCCTTCCTTGGCTTGCAGCCGTATCACTCCAGTCTCTGCTTCCATTGTCACACAGTATTTTCCTGATGTCTGCCTGTGTTCAGATTTCTATCTTCTTACCAGGACACCAATCATCAGATTAGGGGTTACCCTAATACAGTATGAGTTCATTTTAGGATGATGACATCTGCAAAGATCCTGTTTCCAAAAGTCACATTCACAGGCATTGGGGTTAAGACTTCAACATACCTTTTGGGGAACACAATTCTAACCACTATAGTCCCACTTCACAGATTTCTTCCTGGCAAGTGGCTAGGACCTAACTCTTCCTTTCTGCTCACTAACCAGGAAACATACTTTATTGTTAACACTCTCATTTAGAACTGAAGGGTAATAGAATATGCCACCCCAAAGGATGACTGCAGGAGTTCAGAACATGCCACCCCAAAATATGCTGCTTTAGTATATTCATTATTTTGAGCTTTAGAGACATAAAACAGGAAGTGCAGGGAGAGGCTTTCTCTGAACTCCCCGTATGTATCTAAAGACAGATTCTCCAAAAGGAACTCAGTTGTCATAAACCCCCTCCCCGGGAGTTTCATGAACCAGGAAGATTGACTCTTCACAGGAGAGGAGACTAGAAGTTGACACAATACCCAGACAAACTTCACACTGTCATACCTCCCATCTCATTCTTGTAAGGGCCCATTCATCTTTCCTAAAAATCACTTACTCTCCCCTAAGAGACCTGCAATCCCTTTAGCTATTAAGACAGCATTTAAGTCTGAATTCTAAGCTACCTCCGGGAGTTATTCATTCTTCTTGGGTCTTTTCCATGTTTATATGAGGCATACATGTTAATAAACTTCTCTTAGTAAGTAAGTATCCTTTTATTACAAGGGTCTCAGCCAAGGACTCAGAAGGGTAGAGGGAAAATTATTTTTCCTCCTCTACAGAACATTACCCTGGAATGGGGTGATCCACTCTGACCATTGTTGACCTCTGACCTTTTTTCTTTCTATGAAAATATAGTTTTAATAAAGTGCACATAACTAAATGGAAATACCATCATCTTTCCATCTGTCCAGTTAAGAAGGCAGCAAATAACTGTATTTCTATAAGCCAGTCTGAAACCCTGCAAAGAAAATCCTGCTCTCATTATAGCAATAATAAATTCTTTAAAAACCTAATTTTAACAACTTCACAGAACAGTTCACTACAAGTCTATTGATCTTAACCCAACTGGAAACATGCCCTGTATCTGTGCTCTTGCCTCCTGTACCCACACATATTCCTGGTCCTTTTATAGTCATTATGGGTGTGTACACACAATTTGGTATTCTTCCTTTTATGTAACATGATTTAGCCAAGTGTTTTTTATTTCTTTTATCATCTTTATAGTTATCATTCTTAGTATATATATCACTAGAGTATATCATTTTGGTATACCACAGTTAGCTTCTATATTTCTGTATTTTGGGGATCCTAGTTTTCTTCCAGTTTTATTATCATAAAATAAACATCGTATATTTAATTTTTTGTTTCTTATTAAACATAATTTCCTCAGGATAAATTCTATTACTTGGTCAGGGGTTAGGCATAATTTATGACTCTTTCAATAAGGTTCCATTTTGTCCTTCAGAAAGACTGGCTCCATATACATTGCTATATCATTAATACATGAGTGTGTCTGCTTTCCTGAAGCATTGCAGGTCTGAGGTTTTATCATTTAAAAGATTTTCTGATTCTTTTTTAGGTACAAAATAAAACTTCACAGTAGGTTTAATTTGCAGTTATTTTACCAACAAGGTTGACTGAATATTTTAAAAATCATGATTTAAAATCATGTTTCTTCTTGTATGAACTCTTCTAATTATCTATACTTTTTAGTTACTGAACTTTTGTGTTTATGTGCAAACATTTTCCCCATTCTTCTGAATTTTTAAATCTCAGCTTTATTGGTATTCATTCCATCAAAGCTAAAACTATCTAGGTAATGAACCTGTCCATATTTTTTTTCTTTCTATTCCATCAACAGTCAAAAAGTGATTTCCCCTTGTGCTAATCTATTCACATATGTGAAAGTGTATTTCTTTTGATTTTTAAGTATTTAACTTTCAATCCACTTGGAATTTTTTGGAAAGTCCCAAATATTTAATAATAAATTTCTGTTTGGTTTTTTATTTTAAAATGTAAGAAGGTAAAATGAAATTATTTAAGGTGAAATGAATCTGTTTCTGTATATAATGGATTAGCTAGTGACAGACAAGCACTCACATCTCAACCAACCAGAAAATAGAAACAAAATAGAGAAATCATCTATTTTAAGGCAGAGGAGAACTGCTGAGACAATGAGATCTGGAGAGGTTCCGACTCCACAGAGGGATAAACTTGGAGAGGGACAGCTGTCTTCTGCAGCCACTTTACCCAGGAGTCATTTGGGGTCTCAAATTGGTTACCAGTACATTTTAATGTCTGCTAGGACAAATTCTTCTCATGACCTCTTTTGCATCTGGAATACTGTTTGATGTTCTTACTCATTTATATTCACATATAAAATAAAAATTACATTAATTTTATAAAGCATCTTATTTCTAATTGGTGGCTGGTCACCTGAATCCAATAATGTACCATGCTGAGTTGACACTGGGTTACAGCCCTCGTAAGGCTCAGTCGACTTCTATTTTACTGCTGTCTCTTCAGGATTTTCAGCAGAAATTCCCCTGGTAAATTCAGTAATTCTAATATTTGTCCCACGAGTTTTCTGAAAGTTCTGTTGTGCTTTCAGAGGCTTTCTGTTTCTAGTTTTAAACTCCAGCCTCCTCGTGCATCCCCAGGATTTAACAGGTGTCCTGAAGGGTCCTCCCAAATCTCCTCCAATAGCTCTGTTGGTCTGTCTCCCAGCAGTGGTCCTCCATGGGTTCAAGGCCCAAAATGATCAGTCTCTGGCCAATGCCCAGAATCAGCAAATGACCCGAGTAAAGTGGCTGCAGAAGTCAGCTGTCCCTCTCCAAGTTTCTCCCTCTGTGGAGTCTGAGCCTCTCCAGTTCTCACTGACTCAGTAGTTCTCCTCTGCCTTAAAATAGATGATTTCTCTATTTTGTTTCTATTTTCTGGTTGGTTTAGATGTGAGCGCTTGTCTGTCACTAACTAATCCATCGTATTCGAAAACAGGTTCATTTCACCTTAAACAATTTCATTTTACCTTCTTATATTTTAAAGCCAAAAACTCTTTTTAAAAATTGAGATGTAATTGACATATAAATTTGTGTAAGTTAAGGTGTACAATAGGTTGGTTTGATAGATTTATATATTGAAATATGATTGCTACTGTAGCATTAACTAACACTTTTAAAATCTTGTTTATGTTTGACGTATTCCTATAGAAGAGGGAAAATCTCTTCCTCTGCCCATTTTAGATTCTCCACCTGAGGCCCTGCAAATTGCACTGCCAAAAACAAACAGAAGTTTATTAACCTGTGCACCATGCATTTCATACATGGAAGTACCCTGGAAAATAGCAAGGCAGAAGTTATTATCCTAATTTTAAATATGAAGAACCAAGACTCTGAGAGTTTAAGTGATTTGCCCAAGTTTACCCAATTTGCACATTAGTTCTGGGGTCAGGACTAAATCCAGGTCTACCAACACTAGGCCAGTAGTAAGTAATGCAACCTGTCAATATTCTAAAACTAGTTTTGTTTCTTTCTTGTTTTTATTTCCAAAATTTTGGTGTATTTACATCTTGATTTTTAATATTGTCTTTCAACCTGATTTGCATACCAATCTTTTCCTTCTTAATATGTTGGCTTTATATTGATTACTGATGGGAAAGTATGATGATCCCAAATCCCTGGATAGTCTGGCCGCACAGAATGATCTAAGAAAATGGGTTGGCCTCACTTCTAATTATTTCTTAGGTGTGTGGCTTGCTGATCCTTAGGTCCTTACCTATATAATATTAGTCTTTTGGGTCTTTGTACAATGCAATATGGGAGAGGAAGTTCTTTTATAGATGGGAAAAGGAAGTTAGAAGGGCTTTGATAACCAAAGAGTTCTTCCTATAGGGCTTTGCCATTGACGTAGGTATGAAAGCTTCACTATAGGCCCTCCCTATTCCAATATGGTTGAGGTCATCTATTATTAATTTTTTACAAAATTTCAACCCCATTACCTATTCTCCAGAAAGGGAAGAGGGACTGGAAATTGAGTTAATAATTGATCATGCCTATGTGATGAAGCCTCCATAAAAATCCCAAAGGTATAAAGTTCAGGGAGATTCTGAATTGGTGAACATGTGGAAGTGCTGGAAGAGCAGTGTGCTCTGAGAAAGCATGGAAGCTCCATGTCCCTTCCCACATACTTTGCTCTATGTAACTCTTCCATCTGAATGTTCATTGTATCCTTTGTCATATTTTTCGTAATCAACTAGTAAATGTAAGTCAGTGTTTCCCTGAGTTCTGTAAACCATTCTAGCAAATTATTGAACCCAAGGAGGGGGTTCTGGGAACCCCAGTCAGGCAGAAGTACAGCTAACACCTGGGACTTGTGATTAGCATCTGAAATGAATGTGTGTGTGTGCGTGCGTGTGTGTGTGTGTGTTTGTGTGTGTGGAGGGGTGTAAAGTAAATATAATGTGAGTTAGGTGCCCCTTTGTGCCTTCCACTTGTTGCGTCAGGGGAACAAGTCAGGGGAACGCTCTGTCTGGGTGGCACCTGGACATTGACTCCCCAGTCAGCAGGAGTAAACTCTAGGAGGCCTCGCCAGCCTCGCTGGTTGAACAATAGCTGACCCACTGGTGGACCACACAAATAGGATCACGTAGGTTGTCCTGTGGCCATAGTAACCTCATGTACATTGTGAAACTGCCTAAATTATATGCCCTGCCTTTTAGATAATTAACCCTAGATAATTACCCTGAAACTTGTGATTCATTGTCCCCATGCTTGCTGATTGTAATCGTTATGGCCTAGCATTCTTTCCAGACTGTTAATCTATTAGAAAAAAAACCCTATAAAATTAGTGTCCCTTGGTTGACAACTCAGCCTCTCCTAGGCACCGCCAAGCCCAGCACAAGTGGCAACTATCTGCAGATCACTTTGTAGCTCAACCAAGTGGCCACTAATTTTATTAGTGTCACAACCAGCTCACCAGCCTGGGGGGCCAGTGCTGGGAAGAGAAATTTCCTCAACTTCTGGCTGTGAAAATGAACAGAGATTGTGGATGAGTGAGATGGAGGGCTGCTGGAGTTCCAAGCATTCCTCTTAAAGGGCACACTCATGGACTTGCTCACTGATGGACTCGCTCACTCTGAGCTCCAGTGCTGGGGCAGCAGCTCAAAAGGCCCCATAGACATACAGGGAGGTACTGAATTGCCTGGCATCAGGACGAGGGCTGAAGGGCAGCTTTCTCCCAGAGAGAAGTGCTGGCAGAAGCCATTGTTCCTTTATTGAGCCTTCCCCCTATCTGAATCTCCATCAACCTCACTAACACCATTCACCCCACCTTGGTGATTCCCTGAGACCCAACTGCACCCAACTCTCAGGCCCATCAACACTGTTTCCAGTGGATTTTCCATATAAACAGCTCTTCGCTTGTGCTGAGGAATTTCCAAAAAATCTCTCAAAGATTCACAAACCCCAAACAAAACAACATCTGCCCTCAGCGTGCATCATACCTCTTGTTAGGCAGCCCCAAGCCTGGCATTAGTGGCAGCCAGGCTTGGTTTACAGCTCAGTCTCTCCTAGGCACTGCCAAGCCCAGCACAAGTGGCAACTATCTACAGATCAGTTTGTAGCTCAACCAAGTGGCCCCAAGCAAGGCACAGGCAGCAACTGACTTTGGCCTGGAACAGAGCTCCTTCCAAAAGGCCCCAGAATCAACACACCTGGTGGCCAATTTCAGACCACACCAGAGCACCACCCCAATACCTCCACAAGTGATACACCCAAAGGGAAAACTAGGCAGGCACCAGAGACCCACTAAAGTGAATCCTGCTCTGTAGGGTCAACCCCTGCACAACAGCTCCTTCACTGTAGTCATAGACAGCCCTCACAACTAATCTGCCTGAGGGTCAATCCCTCCCACTGTGGTACAAACAGCAACCAAGGCTCAATTACAACATGAGGGTACACACAACCCACACAAGGGACATACCTGTAGCACCTGGCTCAGGTGACCAGAGGCTGTGCCACTCAGCCCCACAGGATACCTACTACATCAGGCCACTCTATTAAGACCTGGAGACATAGCAGCTCTACCTAATACATAGAAATAAAAACAGGGAGACAGCCAAAATAGGAAAACAAAGAAACATTTTCCAAATGAAAGAACAGAAGAAAACACCAGAAAAAAAAATAAACAAAATGAAGAGAAGCAATCTACCAAATGCAGAATTAAAAACACTGGTTATAAGGATGCTCAGTGAGAAATTCAACAAAAAGATAGGAAATATTAAAAAGGGCCAGCCAGAAATAAAGAATACAATAATCGAAATAAAGACTATATTAAAGGAAATCAACAGCAAATTCGATGAAGCAGGACAGAATCAACAATTTGGAAAATAAGCTAGCAGAAAACACCCAATCAGAACAACAAAAAGAGGGGGTGGCCGGTTAACTCAGTTGATTAGAGCGCAGTGCTCATAACACCAGGGTTGCCAGTTTGATCCTTGCATGGGCCAGTATGAGCTGTGCTCTCCACAACTAGATTGAAACAACTACTTGACTTGGAGCTGATGGGTCCTGGAAAAACACACTTAGAGTAAATAAAAGTTTTAAAAAAGGAAAAAGAAAAGAAAGAACAGCAAAAATGAAAAAATAACCCCAAAAAATGACAATATTTTAAGGAGCCTCTGGGACAATACCAAGTATACCAACATTCACATCATAAGGGTACCAGAAAGAGAAGAGAGAAAGCAAGGGATTTAAAACCTATTTGAATAATAATGGAAAGCTTCCCTAACCTTGTATGTTTGAAATAAACATACAAGCCCAGGAAGTGCAGAGTCCCAAACAAGATGAACCTAAAGATGCCCCCACCAAGACACAACATAATTAATATGCCGAAGGTTAAAGACAAAGAGAGAATCCTAAAATCAGCAAGAGAAAAGCAGTTATTTACTTACTAACTGCTCTCAAAGGATTGTCAGCTGATTTCTCAACAGAAACTTGGCAGGCCAGAAGGGATTGGCACGAAATCTTCAAAGTGATGAAAAGAAAGGATCTACAACCAAGATTACTCTACCCAACAAAGCTATCATTTAGAATCAAAGGACAGATAAAGAGCTTCCCAGACAAGAAAAAGCTAAAGGAGTTCACCACCAAATCAGTATTACAAAAAATGTTAAAGTGACCTCTTTAAGAAGAAGGAAAAAAAGGTCAAAACTATGAATAAGAAAATGATAATAATTACATCTTTATCAAGTTACTTTAAATTTAAATGGGTTAAACGCTCCAATTGAAAGATGTAGGGTGGCTGAATGGATAAGAAAACAAGACCCTTATATATGCTGCCTACAAGAGACCCACTTCAGATAGAAAGGCACACACAGACTGAAAGTAAAGAGATGGAAAAAGATATTTTAAGAAAATGGAAACAAATAAACAAAAAAGCTGGGATAGCAATACTTATACCAGACAAAATTAGACTTTAAGACAAAGCCTACAACAAGAGACAAAGGACCCAGTATTCCCACTTCAAGGTATTTATCTGAAGAATCCCTAAACACTAATTTGAAAAGACATATGCATCCATATGTTTATTGCAGCATTATTTACAATAGCCAAGATATGGAAACAACCTAAGTGTCCATCAATAGATGAATGGGTAAATAATTGGTACATAAATACAATCGAAATTGTATTTATGTACAATTGGTACATAAATACAATCAGCCATAAAAAAAAGAATGAAATCTTGCTATCTACAACAACATGGATGGACCTAGAGAATATTGTGCTGAGTGGAGTAAGTCAGACAGAGGAAGACAAAGGTCATATAATTTCACTTATACATGGAGTCTAAAGAACAAAATAATGCACAAACAAAACAGAAACAAACACATAGATACAGAGAACATCTTGATGGTTGCCAGATAGGAGGGCAACCTATCTGTGTGACATAGGGGAAGAGATCAAGAAGTACAAACTGGTAGTTATAAAATAGTCATGGGGGTGTAAAGTATTGCATAAGGAATATAGTCAATAATATTGTAATAACAATGTATGGTGTCAGATAGATACTAGATGTATTGGAGCGATCACTTTGTAAGTTATATAAATCTCTAATCAGTATGTTGTGCGGCTGAAACTAATATAATATTGTATGTCAACTGTAATTGAAAAATAAAAAATATATATATTTTTAAAAAAATCATGGGACACCAAGCTGATGTTGCAGAGAATTGCTTGTCAGAAGTGTTGTGTGGTAGTAGTGGGAGAGTAAAGGAGAAACACGCAGGAAGAGTGAGTTTTTCCTAAACAGCTTATAAATAATTTAATAAATTAAGCTTGTAAAGCATGTTTACTATAAGAAACTATTTTTTTCTAATAAAGTGTTTAACAGGAATTGAATTTGTTCATATCAGCTGTAAATAATTATACTAGCCTTGTAATGATTAACCCACCACACTGTAAATGAATTTACAAACCTTGTGTTCAATTAACACATCACCATATATACTACATGGAATTTGACCGGCTCTGTACTGTAGATGAAGGGAAGAAAATAAAAATGTTTCCCCTGACTCATCCAAGCAGAGTGTGTGTCCTCATTTTTCCACAAATGAGGGAAAGGATTGGAGGGGGGAAAGGGGGAAAGGAATGAGAAGGAGAAAAATGCTAAGAGAAGTAAACAGAGAAGAGAAGATATACGAGACAGTAAAGCCCTCTGTGAAAGCAAAGTCCAGAGTGGTAGCTCATGGTCTCTGATCAATCAAGTGCCATCGGCTCGAACTCTGGAAATCCATAGAGAGGAAACCCTTTTCTTCAGTAATTAGCAAAGTTGGAGAAAGTCTTCCAATTTAGTTAATTTGAAATAGTGGGTTTGGAGGAAAGAAGTGGAGACCATTCTAGTCCTATGGATAGAGAATGCGAAGCCAACTGGGAGGGAGAAGGAGATGGATTTAAAAGATGAAAAAACAGGATTTAGCTTCAAACTGATGAAAGGGAGAATTTATATTAATAATAACTACATAATTATCAATTGGTTTATATTTTGTTCTTCAAGAAACCAATACAACTTTAATAACATGGGTGCATTATACTCAAGGTTTCTGTGTCTTACTGAAGTAGGAGTATAGCAAAATAAATTGGAGAGTCCTTGAGGAAGAGCATCAGAGGATACAGAAGATGAGTCTACCTTACCTAAGGAAAAGGAGTTGTTCCATGTTCCAACCTGGCTCATGAGAATTCTACACTGGGCTTGGAAACCAAGGCCCAGGTAGGAATAGAGCATTACTTCACATTGCGTTCTTCACTAGATTTCCCTCAAGAAATTCAGGGAGTGGAGTGTCATTGATGGTAGATTATGCTCTTTGCATCTCATAGTCCAACCATATATTTATCTAGAAATATAAGCACCCTATTTTGACATGACATATACGCATATGTAAAAACATACATTGAAATATGATTAAAATGATGTATAAGATATTTAATGACATGGGAAAAATGATACAGCTATATTGCAAAAGGAAATTTGGATTATTAAACTGTAAGTAAAGATGACACTTAAAACTTTATAATTATATATACATAAAAAGGAAAATATATAGTGAATAACTCAGATATTAAAATTATGTTTACAGAAAAAAACAACAACATGAGACAAATGCTTGTAATGTTAAATGAAAAAATGTAGACACAGTATTGCATAACTAGTAATTGAATACAGCATGATTTTTTACTTTCTTGAAGGTTGACGAAAGTAGAAGGAAGCACATAACACTGGCGGTGGTTTCCTGGGAGTGTTGCAATTACAAGTGACAGAGTTTGGTTAGAGAGAATTCTTTTTCTTTCTTTCTTTTTTTTTTTTCCTGTAAAATCATTTTATTTTCTGTTACATAGACATCTTGCTCAAGTAATGTTACTAGAACCTGTTTATGGGGTTTTATAGTCGGGGTAAATATATTTTTCAAAAACTTATTTCTATTATACAGAGATGTGATACAAAAACTGATTTATAGGCTACAGTTTTCAGAAGGCAGTTAGCTAGACTAATACTGCTGAAGAAACTTTCCTATTTAAGTCTATAATATGGAATGAAAAGATATGATTAAAAAATCTTCTGATCAAAAAAGCTTGAGATCATCAAAGGAATGTTTACTGTCCTCCACAGAGAGACACCAGGATTTTCTCATGATCTCCTTTGGTTTCATCCAGGATAGCTTGGCAGAGAGAGATACCATACAACTTCTGATAGCATGCTTTGATATCATTCATGTCGCCTTCAGAACGAGAAACCATAATTCTTTTTTTTTTTTTTTTAAAGAAATGGTTTTTTTTTTTTTTTTTTTTTTTTAAAGATTTTATTGGGGAAGGGGAACAGTGTGTACTTCCATGAGTTTTTTCCAAGTTAAGTTGTTGTCCTTTTAATCTTAGTTTGGAGGGTGCCGTTCAGCTTCAAGTTGTTGTCCTTTCAGTCTTAGTTGTGGAGGGCGCAGCTCAGCTCCAGGTCCAGTTGCTGTTGCTAGTTGCAGGGGGCGCAGCCCACCATCCCTTGCGGGACTCGAGGAATTGAACTGGCAACCTTGTGGTTGAGAGCCCACTGGCCCATGTGGGAATCGAACCGGCAGCCTTCGGAGTTAGGAGCATAGAGCTCCAACCGCCTGAGCCACCGGGCCAGCCCAAGAAACCATAATTCTGATCAATGTCTTATGACGTGTTCCAGCACCCTTCATGGCCTGATGAAGCTTCTCAGCAAAGAACATTGGCTTGTTTGTGGCTCACTTCACAATTGTCGTGAAGCATTTCTCGACGTCACCTTTCATCTCCAGGTCCAGAACTTTGTTCATGTGATGCTTACTGTACTTGGTATAATTCTGAAACACTCTGCGAAGATGGGAATAGCTTCTGGTGGTAAGAATGGTATTGAACACATTCACATCTGTCCCTTTTCTCCCTTCTCCTGCTTCATATAATGCCCTTGCGTCTGAGTCGGCCAAGTCTTCACTTAGGCTAAAATCCTCAGATTGGTCACCCTTAATAAGAGAAAGCAAAGCCTTCTGGTAATCTCCAGATGTGTCTGAGGTGATGTCTTAGCCAGGTCTCTCTTCAATTCTTCTCTATAGACTCTGTTAATTTCTCTGATTTCTCTGTTAGTTCTTGATGCCAAAATTTCATTCAGAGTGTCTTCATCAGTTCCAAGGCCCTTCATGGCAGCACAGAGTTCATCAGCATCAAATTGGGCTGGAGTTTTTAATAGAGCCAAAGCAACTTCCTCAAGGTGACCTGTAAGGGCTTTCCTCAGAATTTCATCCAGGGGCTTGCCTTTTTCCTGGAGGTACGCTGCTTTGATCTGTTGACGCTGTGCATTGTTTCTCTTGGTGAGAATGTCAATGATGGTTGTTTCATCCACACCTTTAACCATTATTGCTTTATGCAGGGCAGCAACATCCGAGGATGGATTGAAGCTAGGAAAGGGGCTCACTGCTGACCCGGGACCACCTTTGGATCCTTTCACAGTGTTAATGTATTCCTGCTCTTCATTGTCAATAAACCAGGCCTGCTTGAGGAATCCTGATACCATTGCCATTTTTAAAGAAGTTTCTTTTTATCCACCTTCTTCAAAGAACTGAAGAGAGACTCTTCTCTGATCCTTTCACACTGAGAATTCTTTTTCAATATATTTCTGTTCTCTTTAAATGTGCATGTGCTTTATTTATGATAATGTCAACACTTCTTAAAAGTCCTCTTGAAAAGTAATGCTTCAGGAAAAATGAGTTGCTAAATATTTGAAGAGTTTATCTAACTCTAATCTAAGGGACGAATCTGAAGGGCCACCATCCGTAAAAGAAATATGGTGTGCTCTGTGTCAGTGTAGGCAGTATGGTGATCAGCAGGTAATATAAATAGAAGAACAGATTTCAGCTCAGTGTTAACAAGAGTTTTCCAATAATTAGAGCTCTCTCACAATGGAATCGATTCCCTCAAATGCTGAATGCTGGAAGTGGTGAAGCAGAGGTGAGACGGCTTTTTGCCTTAGGAGTGGGGGATTGTAGAGGGAGAAAGATGAGGGGACAGTGCTACTAGATCTCTAGCGGCCTTTCCACTGCTAACATTTTTTCAATTTATCATTCATTAACTCAGTCATATGGCCTCCAAAATAGTCCCCAATGATCCTTGCTACTGGTGTCCAAGACTTGTTTAATTCTCTTGTATATCAAATAAGCTGATTCATGTAACCAATAGGATATTGTGGAAAGGATGGAGTATGACTTCAGATATTAGGTCATAAAAGACACTGTGGCTTCTGCCTTCTCTTTCCTGAATTGCTCACTGTGGAGTAAGCCAGCTGCCATGTCATGAGGACACTAAAGCAGCCTGCAGAGAGGCTTATGTGGAGAGGCACTGAGGACTCCAGCCAACAACCAGCAAAAACTTGCAAGCTAGCTATTGGAGTGATTCACCTTGGAAGCAGATCCTCCAGCCCCAGTCCCGCCTTCAGTCGACTGTATCCTCTGCTTCCATCTTGACTGCAACTTCATGAGAGACCCTAAGTCAGAACAACTCAGCTAAGCCTGAATTCCCTACTCACAAAGCCACTAAATTTGGCAGTAATTTGTTACGCAGCATTAGATGTCAATATAACACATTTTTACCTGATTTGTTCCACAACAGCTTTGAGGCGATATTCTTCGATTCCGTCATTCTATTGCTAGTAAGTGTTTCTTAAAGGAGGCAAAATTCCAGCTGTGGCAGACGCCCAGCAGTAGCCATTCATTTAACAGCATGGCTTAGCTCAACACAGTTTACTGTCTTAACATATAGTAAGAACACTGACATCTTGGCTTTAAAGTGATTAATCTTATTTATTTTCCAATAGAAAAAAGAAATTTTGTTGTTTTTTCTTCTACGGATTTGGTATCTATAGTTGTAGCTAGAGCTGTGTCATTTACATTTCTCAGCTTCCATTCATCAATATGCTCAGAAGAAAGGCATACTACAAATTGAAATAAAGCACCTTAAAAGGCTTTTTTCAGCATTACAGCACCTAACAGGGAGATTTTTAAAATCTATGTAAACAAGCCAAAGGCAAAGACAAAAATTCTATAAATTGTTCTTATAAATAGATGATGAAATCACTTCTTTGAGATTTTTTTTAAACCCTATTTTTTTAACATCTGAAAGTTATGAGATATTCTGGGTAAGCTTGATTATCAGAGAATACCACAAATAGTGTTGGATGTTGTATATTATCTGCGACAGAGTCAAACAGATCTGTGGAATTGAAAGGGTTCTTTGCTGGAGGGGTAATTAATCCTCTACGTCCAAGTGTGTAGACTCCTGTAAGTACTCGTGCAACATAAACATGCTTCCTCCCATTGCTGTCTGGTCTGGAGTATATATCATTAGCGGAATAACTGGCATCAACAGCAAAATAGGTTCCTTTTCCATATGCCGTATCTGTGAAGAGAAAGAAAAAAGCTTATCTAAGAACATAAAATTATCACAGTATGTAGAACCATGCCCAAACCTGGCAATAAAAAATTGTTTTTAATGTAGTTCTTGGTCATCAAAGCCACTTTTCATCATTTCTAAAATTCACTCCATCTGTCCTCAGAAGGTTGCCAGTCTCCTTTTTGGTGACAACGAGCCTTTTTGGATACAACGAGCTCTATCTGGACCATGACAATATGGCTGCCATCTATGGTTCTACGATGCTTGGATATGAATAGTCAACACTAAAATTACCATTCACCTCATTCTGATCATTCAGATTACTTGTTTCCTTACCATTCTTCCCAGCATAACTGCGATTAAAGCCATGATGATTGACATATGGCACTGAGTTTGCATCTGTCCCATGGAAAAGGATTCTCTCATTATCTGCACGGTCATTCTTGACGTCCATGTGCTTTTTCCTTATCTGGTAGCTGTCCCATAGAAATGCATTCTGTATCCTCTCAATCTGCAAATGACAAGAAGCAAAACATTTTGGAAATGAATTTAGAGCTCAGTGTTTGTTACGGACTTTAAAAAAAGCAATATAGAGGAGGAGGAGAAGGAGAAGAAAATGCCAACAAACAGCAAATTCAGACAGTAGGTATTGATAAGAGAAAAATTCTGAGATGTTTGAAATTAAAGTGGGCTGAAGAGTGAGAGAAAGAGCCAGACAGCTGGCCTGTTAATAGCTGGGGGCCAGCTAATAAGACTGCTCACAATCCTGAGTGTATATTGGAACTTTGAATTAATTTCCAGGTGACTATTTCTGAGATTATCTAAAAGAGAGAACAGCCAGGCTCCATCAAACCCCAGGAGCCCCTGATTCTTGTGTATAGACGAACTTTCCGGACTGTTGCCCACAACCAATCCTAAATCCTAAATAGCAAACACTTCGTCCTTATGGACTCTGCACCTGTCCCAGGACTAGCCTCTCTTCACCTTCTCTCACCCCCTTTATCTACAGCCAATGTAAATTCTTTCAAAACAACTTAACATCTTTCTCCCTCCTATTTGAAGTATAAAGACGCTCGCCAACTCCAGGACAGCAGACATTTTGCCTTTTCCACCTGGCTCTGTGACTGGTGATTTAGACTTTACGCCCCAGGACCTGGTCTGTTTGTTTTTCTTGCTAGCAACGGCCCAAAACACCCTTTATTTTAAAAAGATTTTTCAGCCGTGGAAGTTAAAAATTTTGTATAACTGTAGTTTTCTGCCTTTAGAAAAAGGATAAACTACAAGTATCTATACTTTGTAATGGTGCTTATTATTATCTATTTTATGTAATAGAACTTATAATTTATGTAAAAATGTTTACTTATATATGTCCCCTGGAATTCCTGGAGATTCAGTGACATTTAAATTTTTAATTAAAAATTTGTTATCATTTAATAATTATTTCCTTAACTCCTTCTGATCTCCAAATCCATCCTAATAACAGTTCTTTCTGCATTGCTCCAATTACAGTCAGAAATCATCTCAAAACTGCCTAATCTAAAGACTATTTCTTTCCAGAAATCTCAATAGCATTCCAAACCATGATTATTCTCTATTGGTTTTCATTCCTTCTAAAAAATGAATTTAACATACATTCAATAATCATCTATGAAACACCTAGTATGAATCAAGCACTGTATTGGTTATCTACCCTCAAAAAACTTTCAGTCTAGTGGGGGAGAAAGACAAGAAAACACTACCCCTCAGCGTGATAAGTAATGGGTTAAAACATTTATGTAGTCGGAAAGCATACGAAAGGCAGCCACATAATCTATGTCTAAGGAGAGAGGAGGAAATATGAGTGAATGATGTTCTAGAAACAAAGGCAGAAGAGAGGCTGAAGAAGAATGGAGTGGATACTTGTAGCAGATGTTAAGGAGAACCATGTAATAGAAGCAGGGGGGAAATTATTTTGCTGAGAGTGATGGAGGCCTCAAGGAGAGTGATAAAGCTTTGGAATGGGGAATGCATGAGGGAGTTGACTGGAGGAAGCAAGGAAGGATTCTAAGTACCTGGATGGTCCAGCTGAGGTTGGGGACGATGAATTAGTAATGATTTTATGTAGGAGAGAAGGTAGGTTATGGAATTAATCCAAAATTGGGGTTCTTCAAAATGGGTGTGATAGAAGAACAAAAGCCAACAATGTTGCAGATATTGGGTAAACATAATTGAAGCAACATTCTAGTACTTTCAACAGCTTGAACATCACGAAGCATCTCCTCCTTTAAATTCCGTCCTTTCTGCAGAATTTCTCTTCTCTGATTCTCTTTCTTTTTCATGAGTTTTCATTCATCCAATTAAGTTCCATCAATAGGTATTGTGCGCTACAATCTGTTAGGTGACTTCTAACTTAAGAATTCCACCGTCAAATGGGGAAGTCAGGCATGTGAAACGTTACCAAAACACAATTTCAGAAGTGCTATAATGTAGTTAAGTACACAGTTTTATGGAAGCATCAGCTAGATTTTAAATTACTAAGATGTCACACCCTGCTCTAACATCCGTGGTATGATAAGGACCTTCTCACAAATTTCTATATTTTATTGGCTAATATTTTTATGCAGAATAGTGGACATCATGGAATCTCTGAACATCCATTCCACTTCATCCCCATTGTGCATTAACGCCTGGTTAGGGGTGAGCTGGCCCCACTTCTAGTTCTAGCTAGGATAGACCGTAGTTGGGTTAAACAAATCAGGGTAATCTCATGATGGCAGCACACCAATAGCCCAGGTCCAACAGCCCAGGTCCAAACCAATCAGTACATGGCACACCCCCAGCACAGACTGGCTGGAGTGGTCCACTCAACACAAAGCCTGGCACTCTTATCTAGTGATTGTGGGATAGGATACAGTGTCTATTCTGCAGGATGTTAATGTAGGAAGCCAACACTCCCTCATTGCCACCAGCAGTCGTCCTATAATCACAAAGGGAGTCCAACCTTCAGATGAAGCTGACACTGGACAGCAAATCTGGAGAAACTAGATCCAAAACATCATTGAGTCACTGTATCAAACTGCTCCAAACACCATCTTACTTCTGGAATTTCTATACATTTCTTCTTTTTAATCAGTTTGAGTGGGTTTGTGAATTGTAAGTGAAAATATCCAAACATATACATGTGATTTTTGGACTCTCCATTACTACTAATGAATGAGATTTGAAGTCTATGGAGCTTGAGTGAATCTAATTAAAATCAATATAGTACGGTACAAATGAGGAGAGAGTGTTGTATAAAAAGATGGCTTTCGTGTTAGTTTTTTAATATTTAAAAGAAGTAATTTTTTAATGCAATATTACCTTCTCTATTGTGTAGCAAAGACAAGTCTGTGAAAACTTGTCCTTCACAGTATTGTATTCTGACTGTCCGGGTTCTAACTGGATCACACAGGTCGGTGGCTGATTCATGTCAGTCCAGTAGTCAGGAATATTATCTGGAAAGTTAGCATTTGGTGAAAACACGACATTTATTTCCATGGACATCTGAAAATCAAGGCACTTCCAATGCTCTATTTTCTCATTCATCTAATCTTGGTCTTGGGGTTCGGGAGTGGAATAAAGTTACACATTTCACAGTTGCTTATTTTATTATCCTCAGTTTGGTGAACACAGAGGATAAAATGAACAGTTCTGACTCTGATACAACCTATGTTAATTAATGATCTAACAAAAATATTTAGATAAACTTAGATTCACTGTAGCTTAAAATTATAATTTCCCCAGAAAGTTCTGTGGAATTAGTTCCATAAGAAACTATTACGTAAACATGAAGGCTAATTTACTGGTTTTCACTTTTATCAGCTTTATTTAGTGTGGTTCTTCATTATTTTTCTTTTGAAAAATGATTACCCTGCTGAAGATATTTAAAGCACAGTGTTCTGTATCTCATCTTCTGTGCTAAAGTAAACACCATACAAAGAAAATAATGGAAGTGCTAAGTGAATTCTTTCACAGAGAGTGATGATGCTCAAAGGTTTCCTTTGCTTCCAATGGTTTCCAGAAACTTCTAACACATTGAGGCTACACGTCAACATGCATGACTAGTAGAAATATGGACAGATTACATTAGAGAAGAAAATGCCCACAAAATGGCACAATACCACAGATAAAAACCAAAGGATTTCTCCTTACAAAGCCACAATTACTCATTTTTAGTGAAAGATACACCAGGCCTGGGCGAGGGATCCAGGGTACCCCCTTTCTGTTTAGCAAGTCCATTCAAGGAATGGAGTTCTGGGGACAAAGGGAAGCATCTAACCCTAATCTGGAAGGTCTTTTCAAATTCCATTTTCAGAGCTTTTCTGGAGAAGTTTCCCGTGATAGGATGTGTAGTTTCTGCAGTCTACGTTCTTTTCTTTCCCCCACCATCCACCCCTTCCAGATCTTTTGGTCTAATCATTTCTAATCCTAGGTCTAATAGTCCTGTTGCACCTGCTACTTTCTTTTCTCTGAATGCAGCAGGCAAGACTGGCAAGTAAGTGAAGTGTTTCTTCAGGCCCTCTCTTCCTTTCATGCTATGAGGTTGTAGAGCAGAAAACTACCAGCCCTTGGAGTCAGAAGACCTGATCACTGTCAACCCGTGACCAGCCATATGGCATTGAACAAGTAATACTACTTCTGCGGGAGTCTTCATTTTCTCATCTGTAAACTGGAAATAATACGACCTGCTCTCTTTACCACCTCATGGGATTATTACAAGATTAAAATATAATAAGGGGGCATACAAGGGAAATGCCAGGTCCTTTATAAACATATGGTTATTATTCTTTAAAGATGGTAAAGCTTGATCTTTTCTACATCCCAGAGGTATTTGTACTTAAAAAGAGAGTAAAGTGTAAAGCCATGGGTTTTTCTTGAAAGGAAAGACTTTTAAATCACACCCTTAAGCCACACCAAACTGTGCTACCTACTCTACCTGTGGATAAAAGGTGACCCCAGCTAGACAGTTTAAGGATAAGAAAATCGAGCCCCAGGAAAACTGAGTACTCAAGCATCTAATGTTATATGGAAAGCCACCATCAAAGAGAGGAACAGATTCGTGTTCTATTGTCGTGCAGCCCGGTGCTTCATAAAAAATAACATGATAGCCACCTTTCTTGTTTGCCAGGCACTTTCCTGAGCCCTTTCCTTAGAAATCTCTTTTAAAGGTTAAGTGTCACTCTCCTTTCCCCTTCCTGGTGTTCAGGATAAATGCCCTCCTGCTCTTCTCCCTGCGCACACTGCCCCGTCTTCTCTCCCCAGGTGGAGGTGGCATTAAACACCAAGAATCCTGGCTCTGCCTTCAGTCTCCACTCTCTCCACCCTTTAGACCGTGTTTCCCTGAAAATAAGACCTGACTGGAAAATAAGCCCTAGCATGATTTTTAATAAGACATCCCCTAAAAATAAGCCCTAATGCATCTTTTGGAGCAAAAATTAATATAAGACCCAGTCTTATTTTGGGGGAAACACGGTACTCTACATGGATAATCCAATCCACACTCAGTGGCTTCAACTCCCACCTACTGACATGACTCCCAAACCTAGATCTCTAGTGTCTGGTATACAGTTGGTGCTCAATAAATGCTCTCTGAATCAATAAATAGCGTTACTATACATTGGAAAAGTAATCGTGTTTCATCTGCTCAAATGAAATTCAAAGCTGTCCTCTTTAAGTTCTCTTTTAAAGAAGTCCATCTGATAAAGTCTTATTAATATTTGAAGTTTATTTTTGCCAACAAACTCCTTTTTATCTGACAGTTTATCGGTATTGTTCATTTTGTCTAACAACAAAGATTGTATAAGGCAGTTTTATTGTTTGTTTTTGCCTCAAGTGCCATGTGGTCACTTTTCTGCTCATTTTATTCATTTTTTGTTTGCTTCTCTTTAACTTTCCTGTGTTCTTTTTTAAAATTTCATAAGTCAATTTAAATTCTTGATGAACCAGTTTAACTTTTTTATTTTACTAATAATGAGTTACTGCTCTTATATTTAAATAAAAATTTTCCTCTACAAAGACCAACAGGGGAAAATGTTAACTTATATATCCCTAGATATTATAGTAGATATGTATTATTTTTAACTGTCTAGCATCCTTTTCCCCTTCTTCTGCTAAAAGCATCCTGAATTTTCTTTAGGGGACAAACCGTCCCCATTGCTTCAGATAGTAATCCCCTCCAGTTCAAGTTAGAACATGTGACCTGGTTTGGCCAATTAGTGTAATTCTAGTTCCCTGGCTGCGGTGGTGACCTAAGTTGGTCCAGTCAGAAGGAATCTAAGGCCTTAAAATGACTCTTCTGTTCTCAGGCATCATGCTCCTGATAAGTATATATCACCACTGGACATGCTTTATTCTGTTGGACTTGACCATATAAGGATATGGACCTGAAGCTGTGAGCAGCCATCCTTCACTATATGAAGCCTGATGATAAAGACAACACAGCTGAGAAAAGAATAAGAGATGAAGAAAGTTAGTGTCTACATGGTATCTTATGAGCACCTGGATCAAACTGAACCTGAAGCCAAATATGTCTGGACTTTATAAACATGTGAGTCAATGAATTCCATTTTTTGCTTAAGCTACTTTAAATTGGATTTTCAATTATTTGTTACTGCAAGAACCTTAACAGATCCAACTATTATTTTTATTTATTTTGTGTGTGTGTGTGTGTGTAGCTCTTAGATGTACTGTGTGTTGCAGCACACTGAGGAGAATTCCATATGTTGCTGTGTATAATATGCACTTTTTTGCCAAAATTTGTGAGGGAAAAATAAAGATGCACATTATACATTGGTAGTACTAATTTCGTATCTATATAAATGTTTTTAATTCTTTTATTTATGCTTATGAGTTAAAAGGGTACCTCCAGAAATCAATAACAGTATCTGTATGCAAAATAATACCCTGGAACACGATAATCAGTTTTGTTGAACTTATGACGAACTTGCAACGAAAGTAATTTCAGCCAACGATTCAACGAAATGAAACAAATTGCAAAGTATTGTTGTCCACAGCGCAACTGACTCTAACTTGATAAGATAGGTGATGCCGACTTTATTACCACAGGGTGAACAGCGCAACATTTCTCTTCATACACTTTAGGTGGGAGCTGGCAATCTAGCTGATATTTTTACAGAAATTATTGGAAAATTAAAATGAAAGATTTTTTTCCCTGAAAGTTTGGGTCAAAAATGTGGGTGCACATTATATACATGGCAAAATATGGTAGTTGTCAGGAAATAAGTGTAGGGAGAAAGGAAAATTCCTGCCGGCAGACAACAATTCTCAGTTTAGGTAGGTATGCTTCATTACTAGTAAAACTCACAGTGCATGCTTTCTGGGTAAGTGCTCACAATGGGTAAAAACAGTGCTTGCAAGAGGAGGCTGCATTTCTAGGTATTTTAACAGCCATACAGAAGTCACAAAATGGGAGAAAGCAAGATCAGGGAGTAGATAGGTACATAACGCATGAATACACACGTCATGGAGAAGCGACCAGGAATCTGTCTGCTTATGCTGTAGTGCCATCAGATGACCTGGCCACTCTTTCCTTGAATCTGCTTCTGTACCTAGGCTAACTTCTCTAGAGGTGGGTGATAAATAAATCAGTATTGATCAGCTAGCTCTTAGCTACAAGGGGCACTGAGGGTCAATACCAATCAATAAGGAATAAAATGATATCATTGGTTGGATTTTCAAAGCCTGTTCCCCTCTTTCTGCTTTCTTACCTCTTCCATCTTCTTCCTGTTCATTTGCTATTCCTGTTTCCTGGACATGATTTTGTCCCTCAGAAGAATGATCAGTTGACAGGAGATTGTGTTCCATAGTTCTTCTACTTTTCCCAAGTATTATAGGTTGTCCGTAAAATCCGATAACCGATAGAAACACTGAGCATTCAGATCTAAACACTTTCTAAGTGAGATTAGAGATAACTACAGGATTTTTTTAAAGAACATCTTACCAGCTTTGGAGAATAAGGGCTGAAAGGTTGGTGACGGGGTGATTTGCCTTTTCTTCATGGCATCACAGAATACATTTAGCAGCTCAGATACAAAGATGACAACTTTCACTTTTTTTAATGATGGGGTAGAATGTTTCCATGTGAAGTCTTCAGTGGCACTGATTATGTCATCAGCAACCTTGACTGGGTTTTTCCCAGCATTTCCTGAAAATAAAATTTTTTTTTAAGTATCGATCATGTGATCAGATTTGGCAAATGCAGTTCTTGGTGCTGAGAAAGAGTTAAGTAGCACCTAACAGCCAGGAACTAACCTGGCACTCATAGCTGGGTCTTGGCGTTCTCTGGCTGAACTCAAATAATTTCATAGAACGTCATTAAATGTAATCACTCTGTGATTGTAATGAATCAAGCTGAAAACAAGACCACTGCATAATCATGTCTGACCACAGACAAAAACAAGAACTCTATCCAAAACACACAAATGGCCAAACATCCCCTATCTTGACTAACACGAGCTGTCGCTGCTTCATTGCCAATCACAACTTTAGCTACACTCTTCTGTACTTCTAGGTAAGACACCCAAGCATAGACTTTCATCTGCTTCCTGAAAGGAGTCAATCCAGAGCAATGCCTTCACTTACTTGAGACTGCCATAAAATCATCTAACACAAGCTCAAATCCATTCACAAGCCCTTTTTAACCATCTCTTGCTGAGATGCTGCATAGTTCCTCATAGTGTATGTCCCTAGTGGTCTTTAGCTGAAGGGCACTGGAAGAGCAGAGAAAAGAACAGGTGATTTGGATGAAGGTCTGGGATGAAGGTATGTCTTGACTCTCCACTGATTATCTGTGTGATCTTGGGTAACTCATTCGATCCCTCTTCTATTGGCCAGGGCTGCCACAACAAAGTGCCATGGATTGATGGCATAAGCAACAGAAATGCATTTTCTTAAAATTCTGGAGACTGAAAGTCTGAGACCAAGGTGTTGGAAAGATTAATTTCTTCTGAGGCCGCTCTCCTAAGCTTATACGTGGCCGTCTTCTCCCTGTATCTGCCCTGTGTACCTATCAGTGTCCTAATTTCCTTCTCTAACAAGGACACCAGTTACATTGGATTAGGGACCATGCTAATGACCTTATTTTAACTTAATTACCTCTTTGAAGGCCCCATCTCCAAATATAGTCACCTTTTGAGGTACAGGAAGTTAAGACTTCAACATATGAATTTTGCAGGGAATGCAACCCACAACACCTCTAAACTTCAGTTTACTCAACTATAAAACCAAGGTGATAATAGAAGGTAATAGATAACAGAGACAAGAATGTGGTAGCTAAAAATATAGTAATTAAGAGCATAATGTTAAAAAAAAAATGTAATGTTAAAAAAAAAGTAATAGTTGAAATGTACAAGCCAGGTTGCCTATGTTTGAACCTATTTATGTTGCTTACTAGCTGTATGTCCTTGTACTTTAATACCTTAAGTTCTTATCTGCAAACTGGGTAAACTAACAGTTAAGGGTGGGTCCAGATTTTGTAGGGTTTGAAAATTATACATCTCAGGAAAAGATTACAAAATTACAAATATAAAATTATGTATAAAAGTGAATATTTAGAATCAGAAAACAAATCACAACAAAGTATAAACTTAAAATGCTGGAAATCATATTCCCAAGTCAACTTTCCTAAGTTATAATCGAAAAATGCTTGCAGTCACTCCAATACCCAGTGCCAGGGGAAATCCGGGAAGTCAACGTAGCAAGAAACAGTGGTCTTAACCCATGGTGGTTCAAATAGCTCACTTTTGAAGTTTCACTAAATCGTATACCTATGTGGACCCATTATTAGGGCCCCTCTCAGGGCTTTTAAAAAGCCTGTGCCATTGGGGATGAATGAATCGGGCAGGGGGGCGGTTATTAACTTTGTCTTCAACTGAAAGCAAATCATTGTATGATGTGACAGAGATGATGAGGGAAGTATTCCTAGAAAGTATGAGCAGGATGATCCTGAGCTCATTGCTCAAGGAGAGCGACTTCATCTTACTCATGACTTGACATCCAGTGCCTTGCCCGGGGCCTGGGTAACTGCATTTCAATCTAATAAGTGCACAAATGAGGAGCTAGTTGGGAGACACTGCAGTAAACCAGATGGGGGTGGTCTTAAGGGTTTGGAAACTAAAAGGAAGGCTGAAACGGAACAACCCCTGGAAGAAGATTTATTAGGACTTGCTAACTATGGGGACTTAGGGGCACAAAGAAGCAATGGGGGCAGGACAGCTGGGAACATGATGGCACCACCAAAGGAGGAAACTAGAAAATGAGACAACTCAAGAGGGGTAGCTGTTTGCAAGGGATGATGATGAGTTTGGATTGTGATATAATTAGGTTTCTGGTAACAGAGAAATCTCCAAAAGGAGATCCTGGAGAAGGCTAGAAATGCTGATTTGGGAATCTGTGCAGAAATGGTAATTGATATAATGAGAGCAAATGAAACCCCCAAAGAAAAAAATGCAGAGTTTGTAAACATGAAGTTAAGGGCCAAACCTGGAAAGATACTTAGGGAACCTAAAATAAAGAAAAAGACGGATGAAATAGGCACAGGCCCCATGGATGGCCCTGAATCTGAAAGATTGCCCACTCTCTGATTTACATGGCTGTTACTGCCTGCACTCGGCATTAAGTTCATTAAGAGTGAGACTGTCAAAAGGAATCTGGAGAATTCCTAATCTTTGAGTGATGAGAGGCTGCAAACCTGTTCCGATGGCAGGAAGGGAAACAGATGTGTGCTTCCTCTGTTCACACTCTTCTAGGACACTGGAAACTGTTTTCCTGATATCGTTTTCCCCAAGAACATGAATTATTATCTTGCACTTTAAGTATCCACCTTGTGTAACTATAAAATCTCTGTGAGGCTGTGTAGCTGGAAAAAAAAAGGAGAAAAGGAAACACACACAGAGCTCATTACTTACGGGAAGTAACACGGGTTACTGAGAAATGAAAATAGCTGACATCAGAAAAAGTTGTGAAGACTCCTGACAAAAGTCCAGCCTCCTTCGATCTAGCAAGTTTCGCTCACTGGGACTGTGACAGGCTCATTTTCCTCACAATCCAGATGTTGTAACTCAACAACTACACTGTTGAATAGTTCGGGGGCTCTTCAAAAACACTCTACCTGCGTTAATCCACTCAATCCTCAAAACAAGCCTAAGAGGTGGGCACTGGTTTTTCCATTTCACAAATCAAACAGAGGCCCTGAAAGCTAAGGTCAGCCGTCCAATATTGCCCAGGATTTGAATCCAAGCAGTGTCCAGGGCTCTTAATTCCCACTCGACTGTCCAGAAGAGCAATTTATATGCTTATTCAGCCAGATTAATTTTTCAAGAGGGTGAAAGCAATGTATTCTGTGATGTGGAAGTATGAAAGGATGAAAACTCCCCCCTCCCGCAGGATCCTGAGAGCTCTTGAGCACATACATGGAAATTACGAAGGCTTGTTTTAAGGCACTGCCCTTTTCTACCCTGGGTAAGGCAGGGCTGCAGCAAATTGGAGGAGGAAAGGGGGTCCCTGACGGCCCCACCCTGCCCTCCTGGTGAGCTCCCATGGCCCGGGCACTACCTGCGGTCCCTAGGGTATCCCACTGGCTCTCCCCTCCCAGGCAGCCTCCTAAGGCTTTTCCAGCTTGTCCAGCCCAGCTTCATTCTCTGCTTCTGCCTTCCAAGGTACAGCTAGCTCTTCCAGCACACAAGTTCCAGCTAACATCCTCTTGTTGGTGATCGGTATTACCTTCCTCTGATCTCTCACTCCGGAGAAAATATCTTAATCAGAGGAGAGCTATTAAGGTGGGGGTTTCAGGCATGATAGCAGGTCAGCGGTGGCAACGTATTGTCAAAGGTGGGACACTATGACTTCTTCAAGTCACACTAACAGCTGACTGTCTATTCTGCAAGACTGAGTGCTGGTTTTGAAGGATAAATAGTTTATGATCATTTTACAAGTTCCCCACTGTGACATAATAAAAAATAAATATTTCGTCTCTAGTTCCTGGCTCAGAATTCCTGGAACTCTTCCAATCACCTGAGTGATGAGTGTCTTTTATGTTTAATGAATGACTCCTGGAAGGAGGGGGACAAGATAGTTTCAGAACGCAGGCTGGTCTCCAGAAAGAGCAAGCCACCATTCAAGGACTGGAACTCTCAGCCTCAGCCACTGACCTCCGGGAAGGGCGGAGGGGCTGTAGACTGAGCTCACTTACAAACCTGGTGACGTAATCAATCACATCTACATAATGAAACCTCCATAAAAACCCCTCAACAATAGGGCTCAGGAACTTCCTTTTGGTAAACAAACCTAGGTGCTGGCAGGGTGGTGTGCCTGGATAGAGCGTGGACGCCCTGGGCCTCTTCCCCCATACCTTGCCGTATGTCTCCATTGGAATAAATTCTAGGCCCACTTCTCCCTGGGGCGCCACATCAGCAAACTGACGTTTCAAACCAAACTTTCATTTTTCTGTTAATGCACCACTTGACCAGAAGCACAGCATACCCAGTCAGCCAATGCCCAAACACAAGTGAACTCTGGGCTCTACAGTTATTTCCTTGTTCCTTGATCTTTGCAAACAAGGTCAGCTATGCAACCCCAGCCAGTCATGCCTGGCATGTTTCCACATCTAACCCTCTATAAAACCCGCTCTTGCCCACGATCCCTCGGGAAGAGTGCTCCCCTGCTTATGAGGCACTGTCCTCCCCCGTTCATGGATTGTTTTCCCTTGAATAAGGGATGTCAAACTCATCACTAAATTTTTTAGTTTTGTCATTTGACACATTTCTTTCATTTGTCTGTTCCTGAGTAGTATCCTTTATAATATGCTGGTAAATGTAAGAAAAATGTTTTACTGAGTTCTGTGAGTTGTTCTAATAAATTGTCAAAACCTGAGAAGGGGTTTATTGCCAGCCCATCAGAACAGCAGGTGGCCCCTGGGACTTAAAACTGGCATTTGAAGTGGGGACAGTCTTGTGGGGCTAAGCCCTTTAACTTCTAGGATCTGGTGCTAACTTCAGGAAAGTAGTGTCAGAACTGGAGAACTGGTTGGGATCAGAAAACCCCTCAGACCCACCCAGGCTCCCGCATTCATTCATAAAAAATATAGTAGTCAGCTACACGATGTGCTATGTGAAGTAGAACAAGACTGGAGAAAGTGAAAGATAATTTGTACAGCACTTGAATTTACATTTACACAACTTTTCTTACATTCATTGTTCCTTCTGATCCTCACAACCACTGGTGGGGCAGCCATTACTATATTCCTCATTAGTAGAATCGTCTTACGCATGAGAGAAGCCAGGCTCTAAAGGGTTAGATGATGTGCTCAGTATGTGGTGGAGCCTGGATTATTAGGACCCAGGCCTGGGTTCTTTTTAGTACTCACAAAGGCAGAGACTGATGGGATGGGAGGATAAAGGACCTCTCCCCCACAGCCACCACAGAGACCTACCTATGTCTGCTCTCCCAATAAACCAACCTTCTTCCAAAATGCTCACCACTTAGTCCACCCGTGGGTTCTCTCATACTATTCTCAGTCCTTTAATTTTCAATAGGTTGTAGGCAAAAGTAACATGTGACCATACCTAGGACAGCACATTCATCTTCCACAGCTGGCCCAGCACCTTCTAAAATTGCTTTTGACACTCCTAAATAAGACATGTTAATGGTAAAAAGCATCAGTTAAACTTCAGTAAGTGATTCTAGTTTTTGTACATTAGACTTTTGTTCAGCTTACCCTTTTGTGCATAATACACTGATGCCCAGGCCCCCCACTCCCCCACCCCTGCCAAAAAATCCCTTTTCTATAGCAACCTTCATTCAATGACTGATGAATAAACAATCTGATCCAAAGCATCATGGCAATGCCCAACAACTAAAAGTCTCCAGTGTCTACATTTTTACTGCCTCTATTTGTGCGGGGATATATTTGCAGTTATTTGAACTTTTTTGCATTCTATGCTTATTATTTTACAAAATTGAATGAAAAGTATAAAAATAAAAGTTCTGATATGAACGAGAAACATGGATCCCAAAACTGTAATAAAATTGAGCATTTTACTTAAGTTCTTTGATTTGATTATTTAATTTTGTTTGATTTTTCACAATTAGACAAATAGTTGGCTGGCCTCAGTCCAATGAATCTTCCATTCAAGGCTATAACATCACCATTTTGGTCACATCCAATGACAGCTGGGTTGAGTGGTTGAAAACATGGACTTTGCATTTTGACAGAATGGATCAGATTTGACTCCACCACTTATTAGCTAATTTGTGACTAATCAGTTCCATCTGTTACATAATACTTCCCGAGATAATACTTCCCTCACAGGGTTTTCTGAACATGGAAAGAAATAATGGATGAAAAATGCTTAGCACAGAATCTGGCACACAGAAAGTATTGAATAAATGTTACTTTACCATCATGAAGATCGATATCTATCTATCTATCTATCTATCTATCTATCTATCTATCTATCTATCTATCTACATCTATCTACCTGTGTCTCCTTGATTATGTGTGCGTTATGAATTGTCTCTTTTTCAAAAACTCCTTTTTTTAGTTCATTTGTTTTGGTCTCTGAGTTTGTAATGGTGGAGGTTTTCCTCACATGTCAGGTGATCTTTGTCAGTCCATTCATCGTTAAGAGTGGGTTTGGAAGCTCCGTGTACAGGAAGCTTGCTGACCAGTAGGCTTCAGTGTAAGGTGAGCAGGCAGTAAGTACTGGACTTTTGGGCAGTCAGTTTGTCCCCAGAAGGATCCTCCAATCTCATGTCTGGAAGGCGGAAGCCCAGCTACTGTTCTGGGAGCCCCTTGGCAAGAGGCTGGGCACTCACTGTTCAGTACAGAGACGTCACTGAAACAGTTTTCCCTCTAGCTCCCTACGCTCATCTCATCTGTGCCTGGTGTGCTAAGACCAGAATCTCTCTGGTTTAGTTTCTGTAGAGAATAAATATCCCACCTCCGGCCAGGGAAGAGCAAGGGAAGTTAATGGCACACAGGATGGGGGGTGGAATCAAGAAGTCTACGTGCTACTCATACAGAACTTCATCCAATTCTGTTTTCATCTCTTTTCTTGTCCCCTGCTTTCCAGGTTCCTGCTGCCTCCAGTTCCTGTCTAGGGGCTGCCATTCTCTCCCACAGATACAAAGTTTTTTCCACGCCATGTGGGTTACCTCCACTGGCTAGCTGCTTCCCATCTTCTGAAAATATGTTGCTGTCTCTTGTTCATTGTTGTTTTCCCTCCAACTCTCTCTTTCTCTGTGGGTTTATATCGTTTTAATTTCTTTACTGTTGCTTTACCGTTTCAAATGTGGCAGGGATAAATGCAGTACATTCAACTTACCATGTTTCAAATAACTGAATGTTCTTTATGTCAACATTTTGAATGACTGATACATTGGATACTATACAGATTCACTTCTGCATTGTATTTTGCGATTTAGAAAACATTTAAATATCTATTTCTTGTATGTTTTATCTTGCCCTTTTAATTTAAAAACTAATGTTTTATAATACATTAAATATATAAGTAGATGTATATAAGTTATAAATGAATAGACACGTGGAGTGGCCATGCTCAAAAGTGTTATATCAATGGGGGTGGTCAAACATTTTAGGGAAAATCAAGAAAAAGAGTTTGAATTTCATTTTGGATTAGTATAGTGTAGACAAGAGAAGAGTTAAAGGAGGTGAGATGTGAGTACTAACTGAGTTACATAAAAAGGAAAATAAAAATAGAAGAACTTAAACTGATTAAATTATAAATGTGCAATTTTGATAGTTCAGAGCTAAACAGGAGATGACAGTTGACATTGACTAAGTATGATGTATCAGGTACACCTCACCTTTACATTGCTTTTCCCCCTACTAACACTCCTTGAGAAATAGGCATTTGACAGGCAGAGAAACTGAGGCTCAGAGAGGTTAAGTGATTTGTCCAAGGCCACACAATGGTAAGTGGCATAGCTGGAATTCAAACCCAGGTCTTTCTGATTCCAGGGTCTGCATATTTTCTACAAACCTCTCTGTCTACTGAGGTCATCAGTAGCCATAATTTCCTTCCCAACAGTAGTCATATTAAAAGTTACGATAAAGTATATTGCTTAAATAAAGTACCTGATTTCAGATTAAACATCCTTGCTGTTGAGTTTACAATAACATCTGTGCTTTCTTTGGTGATATCTCCAAGAGCAACCTGGAAAGTAATCGCACCAATTTTCATTTGGTATGTTGTGCACTTAGGGTTAGTGACAGTTCTGAAGAGACCTGAAAAGAAAGAAGATGGATGAGAGAATAGCTGACTCCTGCCCGAAGAACAAACATGATGGGGACCCGTTCTCTTCCCAGTTCTCCGCTTTCTTTCCCCTACGTAAACCCAAACATCACCATGTCTCCTCGCATATTAAACTGCTGGGTGCTCTTTTTTAAAGGATATTAGAAAACAATGCTTTGTGGCCATAGAAGTATCTATATTTTCTCTGTTAAATAGGATGAGGCAGAAACATTTGATTGGCCCATCTGTTGTTCTATAAAAGTTGCTGTATGAGAAAGAAGGGGATAAAGTGCACACTCATTTCATGCTGACATCTCTGGGAGATTCTTTTTTTCCAGCTTTATTAAAGTATGATTGACAAATAAAAATGTTATATATTTAACGTGTACAATGTCAGGTTTTTATATATGTATATATTGTGAAGCGATTGCCACAATTGAGCTAAGTAACACACCCGTCACCTCGCACAGTTACCTTTTGTGTACATGTGTGTCATGAGAACCCTTGAGATCTACTCTCTTAGCAAATTTCAAGTATACAATACATGATTATTAACTATTCCCCATGCTATACAATAGGTCTTTAGAGCTTATTCATCTTATAACTGAAAGTGTGTACTTCTGGGAGATCCTTTTATTACTGTTTTACAAAAAGGAAAATGGTCTCAGAGTGGCTAGGTCATTTGTCCAATGTTCAACAACAGCTCACTAACCAAACATGAACTCTTCTTGCCACTTCGTCCCCCTGGGACAGCAATATCAAGGCTGCTCTGAGTAAATTACCTTTAACATGTTGGCATATTATTGTTCACTCTATGTTCTGAGGCTTTACAACTTAGATATGCCATTTCTACACATCCCTTAAACTCTTTAGATCTCCCTTTCCACATTTGTACAATGGCAACAGAACCACCTGCCCATAGGGCCATGGTTAGGTTTAAATGATATAATTTATATGAAAGCAATCAGTAAAGTTTAGTGTCATGCGTAGTTATCTTTTATGATCATATCTTAGAAATTTTGGCCTCATTACCAATGATTCGGTTCACAACAATATGATTTATTCTTTGTGTGTCCAGACAATGGAACATGCTCTAACACCTCCTCCATCACTGATTTGTTCTTCACAGGCAATTGTCTCATTCTATTGGACTCCAGCTAATCCTGAAGAGTAACTAAGCAAAGGGAAATATTTTCTCAGTGGAACAACTTTACCAAACCTTGGAAATCTGTAGCCATGAGAATCTTGTCTTCATTAGGATTTCCGCTTGACCACCTAGTGAATTTATCTAAAAAGGCCTGGAAATGGAAAGAAACACAGTTACTGACCACAACAATGTTATGAAATATTAATCCAATTCTTTGGAACAATGAACATCAGACATCAGTTAGGAACAATAGTTCTCAATAGATTTCCTCTTACCTCAGAGACTTTTTAATTAAAGGGTTGTGATTCAACCTAGGAATTTTCTCAATAAATGCCAGTGCTGATTTACATTATTTTGTGGGAAGACCACACTTCCTTCCCAAATGCCTGAGAATAACTAAGAATTCAGAAAAGAAAATTATATTTGATACATTTTTTAAAGTGCTAATAATGTTAGGAAGTTGTAGCAATTGCCCTTAAAGTCAGGTAATAGTAACTACTTCTGCAACCAGTTTTCAGGTTTGCTACATGCTAGCAATTTTAAATACATCCTCTTTTTTTTTTTAACTTTTATTTATTTTAAGTGTGTTTTTCCAGGACTCATCAGCTCCAAGTCAAGTAGTTGTTTCAATCCAGTTGTAGAGGGGGAAGCTCACAGTGGCCCATGTTGGGATGGAACCGGCAACCTTGTTATTAAGAGCACCACGCTGTAACCAATAGAGCTAACCAGCTACCCCCGAAATACCTCTCTTAATTCTCACATTCTGAGAGGTATTATTGCCATGCTCATTTTACACATAATACAGCTGAGATTCAAAGAGGTTATTTTACTCAACCTTTAAATGTCAAATTCAAACCTGGCTGTACCTTTCTTCTTTGTACTCTTTTCTATTGTTTGCATTTTTGTTATGAGTATGCACAATTTATGTAAAATCAATAGAACTTTTTCAAGGGTGAAAGTAGAGTTTGGTACTCAGAGTGAGCCAAGCAGCTAAAGAGCACTTCTCAAGGAATGGCACCTTACAAGGGCAGTGCTAGTGCTAAGTACCTGGTAAGTGTGCTTTGACTGCTTCTCTACGACTAAGTATGGTACTGGTATTTCTAGCTTTAGACCCTCATGGACTTTTACAGACTGGCTAGATTCTATCCAAATAAGTAAACTCTCGTGGTTTCCCTTATCTGCCTTTTTCCCTCTAGATAAAGCTTTAATTTCGTCATTGTTAAAGTGTCTCGGCCACTTTTATGCCAATAACTTTCTACTTTCTAAGAATTTATTTCTTATAGATTATACTGTGTAAGAAGGATTGTATGTGTTATCAGTGTTACCTCATAGTTAAGCCACATGACAACCCCCATCAGAACCAACACTTATGGACAAGGAAGTGGAAAATGCTGACATTTATAAATCTACAAAGACATCTGATTGCACTTAGGTTCACTTGCCAGAACGACTAAAAGAAATATTCATATTTAACCCTACCTGATGGCTTTCATCATCATCTAAATGTACCAGAAAGTGAACTTTTTGTAAGGTTTTCAGCCACACACTGCTACTATATTTCAACACTTCTGAAAACATTAGGTCGGCAAAAACAGCTTTGGGAAACCCCAAATTTCCTGTTCCAATCATGGGAAATGTGATTGATGAGAAAGATTGCTGTTCTACAGTCGTCAAACATTTCTTGATGATGTTTGCCATGATCTGAAATGTACAAAATACGTTTACATAAGTTAGGGCTCAAGCTGGTGGGAAACAGAAAGAACTGTGGCTCCATCAACTCTGACTAGGCCCTCTCTGTTACTGTTGGCTTTCTCAGCGCCTGGGGAGTCAGAAAGGGAAACCGAGAAGAGGGGAGAGGACTTTCCAGAGGGATTCAAATTCGTGCAGAAGGGCATGGTCCAATAGTATGAGAATGGTTACATAAATAATAGAATCCCATTGCAATTGAAAGTCACGTTTATGAAGAGTTTTAAACAAAATGGGGAGATGTTTACATTAAATTTTTAAAAGCAGGATTAAAAAATGTTTGGAAGGGAAATCTCAACTAAGAAATAAATATGCACAAAATTGATTTGAAGGAAATACAGTAAAATGCTAACCAAAGTTATCTCTAGGATTATGATTTTTATTTTCTGTGATATACATATATTACTTTTATATTCTGAAAAAAATAAAGTTTGGGGTTAAACTAGATGTAAAGGTGAGAATTAAGTCATCAAAAAAAGGGCACTGACCCGTCTTCATTCTTCACTACAGTTCTGGCCACATCTCTTAGTTACACTGAGGGATTACTAAGCTAATCTTCAGACATTATACCTGGAGAACCCCAATGATTGTTACTTCTTTTAAGGATCAAACACTCCGAAATAACTAGTAGCTGGGATGGACTCTTCATGGAATGTAATAAAGATTTCAATAAATGGACAGGATTCAATCAGTACTAAGGTTTCTCAATGTGGGCCAGACAATGCTTTATTGTGGGTACTGGTATATGCCTCGCGGGAGATTTAGCAGCATCCCTGGCCTCTACTCCCGAGCTACCAGTAGCAATTGTAATAAGCCAAATGTCCCCTGTGGCATAAATTCCCTTTGGTTGAGAACCACAGATCTATACCATGCCAGAAGAAGATTACCATAGCTATCAAATGAAGTGGAGAACGAAGGACTTTTTCTACCTGCGAAGAAGACCCAGCTCCATTATCCCAGCCTGGAGCCACCACATGGACGACAGCTTTGCAGTCCAGATTGCAGCCACTTGTCATGAATATGCTACCCACTTTCTCCTCTGTTTCCTGTCTGGTGGCATTTAACTCTTTCTGGAGCATTGGACCAGCTTTCCGCAAAAGAGCCTGAGATAGTGATCCTCGTCCGAGCTGAAGATCCTTAGGAACAGTGTTGACAATGACATCGGCCTTAAAGAAAACAGCAACGATATGTTAGAGGTCAAATCAATAAATAGTTATTGAGCATCTAAGACTTGCTAAGTATTCTGGAGTGATGCACAAGATGTGTTTTGCCTCTCCTACTGACCTGTCAGCCCTACTCTCAAGGAGCTTCAATCTGTTGTTAGTACTTAAATGCTATAATGAGATGAGCCCCAAAACTTAGAAATTAAGGAAATATATTACCCACTACTGATGTTATGAGTCAGAGTAGAGCTATAAAAATGAGTGAAACACTGACCAGAGAAAAAGACTGAAAAAAGAAAGTGAGAATGACAGGCAGCAGCAGAAAGAGAGATGGAGAGAGACAGGAAGAGAGAGAGAATTGCTTTTAGGCAGGCAAGAACCGAGGTTGATGGTTTTGACATTATTAAGATGTACGTAAAAAAGAATGGGTCCTGAAGAGGGGGTCTGGCCAGCCCTAAAGGCCTAGACAAAGGACGGTCACTGGAGTGAAGGGACACAGTGTCCATTCAGGCCTATCTAGGGGCATTGAGCTCTCCAATGTCTGTTCTGAGACTATGTATTTGGTGAGATGGGGTCATTGCCTGATGCCAATAGATACTAGATATTCAATTCATCTAATTTCATCATATTGTGTTCACATTTGGAGGGGAGAACGCTCTGATCAGGTGCATTTTGAGTATTCTGGTTCCTTGGGGAGCTCTTCCTCATCATAAGGGTATTATGCTAAGTGAAATAAGTCAGACTGAGAAAGACAAATACCATACGATCTCACGTATATGTGGACTCTAAAGAACAAAATAAATGAACAAACAAAAGAGGAACAGACTAATAGATACAGAGAACAAACTGACGGTTGCCAGAGGAGACGAGAGATGGGGAGCTGGGCGAAAAAGGTGAAGGGATGAAGAAATACAAATAAGCAGTTACAAAATAGTCACAGGGATGTAAAGTACAGCATAGAGAATATAGTCAATAATGTTGCAACAACTATGTATAGTGCCAGGTGGGTACTAGACTAATCGGGGGGATCACTGCATAAATTATGTACATGTCTAATCACCATACTGTACACCAGAAACTAATATTGAATGGCATTTATATATTTTTTTAAAAAGTGTAATGTGGCTAATGTCTCTTGGCTACATAACAGTCCTATTTCTCACTCTAAGTTAATAATCGGCATTCATGGATCCACTTCGATCTTACATGAAGTCAGTTAACATAAAGTAATCTTCAGACCTGAGAAGTTCCCTGCAGGGACAAGAGTGAGTGAGCCTTCCGAAAAAACTGGAGCCAGCCCACTTTCACCTCACCCCCACTTGGCGGCCTCCCTCTCTACTTACTGATTCCTGCACAGTTTGGGGAAGCAATACATCAACATGTGAAAAAGCTAAATAGTCTCAATGTTTAAATCAGTTCAAGATAATCAAAAGTAACAGTGTTAAATACATAATTATCAATCACGATCAAATTTCAAAAATGGTAGGAATCATTTAGACTGCACTGGTTAGTGTAAGACCAAGAGGATAAGGGATATAACTGGGACAGGTAAGAAGAAGGTGGTAAGGAATTCCAGGTGGCTGAACATCTCAGAAAACACACAGAATTGAGAAAGGTCAGAGAATCATCCAATTTAGCTAAAGGAGAGTTTCAATGATGAGAGACAGGGCTGGAAAGGGATTTGGGGCCAGATGATGGAGGACTCTGAAAACCCACACTCTTGGGGGCTTTATCCCATAGGCTTCATCCTTTATCCTATAGGGAGCACCTGATATGTTTTTGAAATGTGCAGCAAACAGCAATGTAGAGGACAGATCGCAGGGTGAGAGACCAAAGGCAAGAAGGTGAGGTCAGTACTAAGGGGAGGCTGGGGGATGCTGAAACAACAGTGGACGACGGGAATGAGAAGGAAAGGGCATGTACAGGAGACACTGTGGAAAGAGGCTTGGAAACTCACTGGATAGGGAAAGGAATTCAGATGGGAAAGTTTAAGAGGATTCCAAAGTTTATACAGCATCATCCAATGTTGAGAAAAGGTATCCAGATATGAGTTGATGAGAGTTTAATAATCAACTTAACAGACTATGTAGTGGAAAGACCCTGGTTTCCTTCTCTATAAGATAAGGGTAATTAAGATCTATCTCAGTTAGATTATAGTACTAATTGGGTGAGGTAAAATTTAAAGTGGTCCATCGTGAGTAGATAATGATAATAGCTATCGTTTTCTGAGTCTTTACTATGTGCCAGGAAGGTGCTAAGTGCTTCATACATGAATTATTTTATTTAAACCTCACAACAACCTTAATATTGCCATCATATTTATAGATAAGGACATTGAGGCATAAGTGGGATGTTGATCAAGTTCAATGGCTGCTCAGCGGTGGTAGAGTGATATTGGAACCCTTCCACAACTGGCTTTAGAACTTGGTCTGTGTAACCACTATACTATGCCTACGCCTGGAGTGCAAAAGAAACTTACTGTACTTTTATGTCGTCCAGTTCTTTTCTAGTCTGATTATATTCACCAAGTAATCTCATAACAGTCAGCTACACAGCTCATTATTACCGGAAGCCATGGCAATGATCTTTCCTGTTGCAAGTTAAATAATTATAATTCCAGTTTTACAAATGCGTCTCTTGAGTTTGATTAGTGTCAGATCAAGTCTGGGTAAAATGATATGATTCAACTTCTTGACCTGCAGATCTGAGGACAAGGTACTGAATCCATGTGACAAAGGAGTCTAAGGACTCTATTTAAAATTCTAGAGAACATGAAGAAGCTGTCTGGCTGCCTCCCCTCTGCCATCCCATTAGCTGCAGCAAAAGCAAAGAATGTTTCCAGTGGCTCATAATCCATAAGAGTCTCCAAATTTCTCAGAAGGATTATGTTTCCATTAGTCTTGCATGTGTGCCAACTGAAGGTAAATAGCAAGCGTCAAAATAGTGGGGACTATAGAATTCTGAAGAAGACTCCAAATCAGTAATTCTCAGCCCCAGCTGCATATCAGAACCACCTGGAATGCTTTCAAAAACTACTGATACCTAGACCACATACCTGACCAGTGAAAATCAGGATCTCTAGGGGAGGGGCCTGGGCATCAGAATTTTTAAAAGTTTCCCAGGTGATTCTGATGTATAGCCAGGAATGAGTTTCATGGATGTCAACTATAGATGGAATAAAGGGCCAACATCTCCTGCTAATTGATGAGTCCAAGGAAAAGGAAGCATAGGAGGAGAGGGGCAGGCAAGAGCCAAGCTGAGCATTTTGCACCTGTACTGGTAAACTTTCTGCCTTTGTCTCAGAAAGTGCTCAGGCGGGAGCAACAGGGTGTGTTTGTGAAAGGTGATATTATAAATGTGATGTATATATGTCTTTCCCATTAATGCTCGTGGAACAGGAGAGGAAAACAGAACTGGGCTGAGAGTAGGTCAAGGTAAGTTGTAGCAAAATAAAAGAGGTGGATTTCACAACCTGGTTTGTGGTTAAACTTGGATATCTCCATACGACGACACGTAGAAGAATATGAGAGATGGTAAGTATGGCCCTGCATGAACCTCAGGTGAGTTTAACTTCTCAAATTTCTATGATCTTAATTGTTGACATCAAATTACAGAACCAGTTAATTAGACCTCATTGCTCCTTTGTGGATTTACTAAATACACTTACACAGAAATATGAAACATCTCCACTTATCAACATGAGGTTCAGGCCTTCTTTGGTTTGGGTTGAGGCTAGAACATTTCCGGTTAAAAGATAACCATTCCAGCTTACTTGGTGTCTTGCCTAGGAAGAAAACAGTAAAAAGAACAATCAGGCAATGTTGCCTGAAGACTTTCCTCATAGGTGCCTGAACAGAAAATAATTATATTTCACAGACCTCTCTAACTCAACTCATAACCAACTCTAAGATTCAAAAGCTAATAATTTATTATCACAATGTTTGAGTATCGATTGTATTTAATACCCCAAATTCCAATGAGCTCTTTTACTTATTCCCCTAAGAATCCCAGCCTAGCAAACCCTGTGCATATGCCCTGGCTCTTATAATTTAAAGGCACCGTGGTCATATTTCCAACTGCATTTCTTGTCCGAGAACTTTCTATATATATATATATATATATATATATATATATATATATATATATATATATATAGTTCCAAAGTCTGCTTTGCTTGCCAGTGCAGCACAGAGAAAGTGCAGGTAAGTTAAGGCACCCTCCCCACCAACCCAAGTCCTCTCTTCCAGTGATTGACAGGAGCTGGTGTAAAACTACCCAAGCAGCCTAGCCTCCCAGAGTCACTCTGGGTTTCTCCAGTGGGATTAAGTGGTAACTGATTTGATAATGCAGCCTATCAGTGTCCTTTACTTCCCTATTTAAATCATTTGCCCTTGAATCTGTCTCAGTTCCTTTTCTGAGGGAACCCATTCTAGGAATACCCCTTAGTTCCCTAAAATAATACATTTGTAGTTTGACTATTAGTCAGTCATAGAATTTTAGAATTTAAAGAAGCATCACAGATCATCTAGTACAGAAACTTCATTCTCCTGAAAAGGAAACCAGTATGCAAAGAGGTGAAGCCTGTTATTCAAAGTCAAACTACTAGCTAATGAAGGACACAATACTTAAATCCGTTTTTCACAAAAGAGGAGACAATCTACCTGATGGTATTTTCACGCTTACGAATAGTAAAAATATGGCACATGTCACCCCCCATACACCCCACACCTGTGACAGACATTATCCATTGTTGTCAGCATGCTTTTTCAATCAACCCAAAGTCTGAGAATCTTTCTCAACACAGAGCTTAAGGCAACAAATACCATTTGGTCAGCGGTCACCCATGAAATGAAATATATTTTCCATGTCTGATCTAAGGCAAAAAGGATATGAATTTTCTTTGCTTAAAAGAGTCTCAGAGAATTTTTCCTACTGTACTTTCTGAAACAAACAGAAAACTCCAGAAGTGCTGGTGATGGGCTTCTTGAGCCATCTTTTTCACTTGCTCAGGAATTTCATTCTTTCTTCACTTTGTACTCTTCTGCATGCAGTCTGGTATCAATGACCTCTCACCCTGAAAATCCCTTGGGTATAGACTCTTTTAAAGCACGGATGTGAGGACAAGAAAACCTCCCAGAAGAACCAGTCACATTCTCTGTCTATACTTGTTTTTTCTTTTTGATGTTTTGGTTGGTGTCTTTAATTGTGTTACAATTCTTTTTACATCCTCCGAACAACCTATTATTATGACCATCTCCTTGAACGTATCAGACTCAATCAAAATCCTATCATCGTCCATGCAGTTTTTTATGTCCTTCTATACTGCTGGCTTCACATTCAATTTGGTGACTTGATATTTAGACATAATCTGAGAGAATTTTTTAGAAACATTTTCTTTCCAGATCTTGAAGACATTGACCTTTATTTTCCCTTGAGTGAATTTGGTGGCCACAGACCTGAGTGTTACCTTCCAGTCCCTCACAGCTGACTTGGGGCCATGTTACCTCACAGTGACCCCTCCCCCTTTGATAATTCAGCATTCCAATCAGGTGATGCTTTCTCTGCAAGATTCTTCCATATGAGATGATTCAGGGCCACCAGAAGTGGTGCCAGCAACTTTCTCAGGGGCTTCTTCCTTCTGTAGACGGCTGTGTCCAAAGATACATGATAGGGAAACACAGAGATTGGCCTTGCATTGAAGACAAGCTTTTTGGTCAAGTAGGTGACCACCACTAAAAATCAAAAAGAAAAAAAGGTAGGTATCATTCAGACAAAATCTTTGGCCTAAAAAGAAATCCTGATACTAGTGAGATTCTGAAATACAATGTGTCTCCCTAAAATGGTACCACTGTCAAGTAGCTCAACGAAAGATGGAATAGATCTATTTTATTCATGTTTACTTTGCAGTGAAGTTTTGTAAAATTAATCTGATTTTCCCATTGACATTCATTAAAATATTGGAGAAGTGATTTTTTTTTCCCCTGGGAAAAAAACAATCTGGTCCTTAGAGATTAAATAAATACAAACAATCATGCGTGAGCAATTCAAAATAACCTATTAGAAGTAAAGGCAATACCATTTTTAAAGGAATAGTTATAATTGTCAAAACTATTAAAAACAATTGTGCGCTGTAATCAAAAGAAGTCATAAAATTAGGTCAAATTCTCTAGAAGCATAGCCTGCAATGGGGATTCATGTGCAAGTGATTTATTAAAGTTGTGACCTCAGGAGAAACCTGGAGGAAGTGAGAGATGAAGATAGAGAATGTGGTTTAGGTTAAACCTGGCTTCTGTCTGATCCTGCAAGGAGCTCTGGAGTATATAGATTGCATCGCAGTGTTGTCCTAATTTTGAGACAAGGGAACTGGGTTCTTGTACCTCCATGCCAGTCAGTCATTGTCTATGGGCCACCCTGGTTGCGAGAAAAATGTAAATTCCCAGGGACCTCCAGTCTCCTGAACTTCAGTTTCCTAAAGGGAATCCTCTAGGGAAGGTTTTAAGTGTGAGTCCAAAGAGACCCTAGTGTATCTGGGAGAGGCACCAAAGGAAAGGAAGAGCACTTGGAGAAGTCTGAAAAACAACTGCACAAGTTTGGGAGAAAGCAAAAAATGATGCTATAGGGAAATTGGGGTCAAGGGAAGGTTTAGGGGAGGTTTGTGGTTACTGTTTTGTTACTGCATGAAAAACAATTCTAATTGGCTAGATCTCACCAGAGACCTGTTCATAGCCTTAAGTTAATTCCATACTCCAGTAGGAATATGGTGGCTTTGATGGATTTCCTAATTACCTATGTGTCCCCTAATCTGACTTCATTTGTGCATGAAATGGTTAATAATAGCTGTAAATATGAAGAAAGAAGAGAAATTGATTACCTTTGTAGTCAGGAAACTCAACGGGGGCTGAACTCTCATCTGGGAAATACTGGATATTGGGTACTCCTTCACCATTTTGGGGGTTTTCAAAGAAAATTGTTATTTAATTACTATCAACATGAGGTGGCAGGTTTTCAACCCTAATGGTTCTTGTGGGTTCCAGAAGTCTCGGGAAAATCTGAAGTTGCTGAGCTCTATGGTGTCCATCACAGACATTAACAAATGTCCTGACATCTACAAATAAAAATCGGTTTATTGGTACTGCAATTTCATTTCATATTAAGAAAACAGATTATAAAAATTAATTTGATTTAGAGGCTACCACTAAATTTCTATGTAAAGTTAAATTTCAGTGTCAGTTTCCACCTAACCCACATTGCCTACCCTGACTGCACAGCTATCATTAACAGTGACCTTGACCTCCATTTAAGATTATTTTGGAAATATGGATCAAAGTTACCTCTCCAAATGAAATCGAGTATCTGCAGCCATATTGTAAGCTGATAATAGCAATAATGATTGTAATACAATATGGTTTCCTAAATCTAATTTCTCTCCATCCCCCCTAATAACTTCACCATATCTTGGTCTCCATTTGCATATGTAATTATCATAAAAATAAAGTCCTACAACTCTTAAAATTCACTGGAAATTTGAGGATACATACACAGTGGTTAAGAAAATACACTCAGAAGTCAGAATGTCTAATTTGGAATTCTGACTCAAATACTTACTAGCTGTGTGACTGTGAGCAAGTCATTTAATCCTCTCTAAGCCCCGATTTCTTCATCTTTAAAATGAGGACAATAAAGTACCTACCTCACAGAACAAGAACTTGATAAATGTTAGCTATTAGTAGCATCACAAGTAATAATACACACTCCCTTGCAATTCTTTTATGGGAGTTGGAAAGAGCACAACTCTTAGAGAAGACCCACTGTAGGAGGCCCGGAATCTCAAAGTAGGATACAACCATAATTTGCAGATGAAGGGTTAAAAGCTATTGACTGTCTTACCAATAGTTTTGAGAAAAGTGATGACAGCACCTTTAGGACTGGGTATTCCACTCTGAAGTCACCATTGGCTTCTAACAGGCCACTAATCAACTCCAAAAGCAAGTACAGCCCATTCTCAGTCATGATGTCTTGGATATTAGAAAATGCAACCAACTGGGAGGCTTGGGAAGAGTTTTTTGAAAATTCACCTATTTCATGCACTTCCATTTCATCCATTTTATCCACTCTTCTGAAAAATATTACTTTTGTACTTCAGTCTTCCAACTTAGCAATTTTTAGGGAGACAAACACTTAAGATGTTAGTTTTTATATCTGCTTTGAGATTTGAAATTTGCTTTATATTTTTATATTTTTATTTGAGATTTGCTTTATATTACTTTCTGAAGTTTTAAATATTTTTAAAGAAAATAGATTTCACTCATTGCCTTATTTTTAAAAATAGTAACTCTTTGGCTAAATGATTATATGAAGTTAAACAGTATACTTTGTAAAGTCAGATTTACTCACCAAATCACAGGAAAACAAAAGTAACAAACATGATAGTAAATGATGGTTCTTATCCACTGGCATATATTAACAGAGCTACAACTTGTTACTGAAAACAAAGAAGTTTCTGTTACTGCATAATGAAAGGGCACTCTTCAGAGATAACGAAAATACAAAAATGCTGCATATTCACCAAGAAGATTCGCAATGCATAGACATTGATAGACATTATGGGGAGAATAGAGATTTACTTCCATTTTTCATTATTTTTAACCCTTGAAAGAGGGCAAATTTTGCTGTGAATTTAAAACTGCTCTAAAAAATCGTCTTTTTAAAAACTTCAACTTTAAGTAATAATTATAAAACTAAATAATTCTAAATTAAGAATAGATAATATCACAGAAGTACAAGAGAAATTCCAGAAATAAGCCTTAATCTATCAAAAAGTTTAACATACGAAGTATTAAGAGGAATAAGTGGAGACATGAATCATAATTTAATAAATATTGTTGGGAATGTTGGTTTTCATTGTGAAGAAAATTAGGTATCAATTCATACTTCATAGTGAGCAGCTAAACACAATAGTATTAATCCCTGATAGGTTAAAAATGTTAACTTTAAGCACTCCAAAAGTAGTAGAATAAAAGTTCTATATTTATTTAACGGATTGTACTAAGGTGAAAAATTTTCAACTAATGAAACAAAACATCTCAATACCATCTCAAGAAGTCAGATGTCAGTAATTTAATTTATAAGTTTAATGCAAACCCAATAAAATTCCAATGAGTTTTTTGTGTTTTGTTTTGTTTTGACACTGATCATAAATCAGAAGTCAATCCTGAAGTTCACGAGAAAAGATAAGCACACAAGAATAGCTTGGAAAACACTGAGAAGCACAGCTCTACAGGGGGACTAGTACTGACATTAAAATATATAACAAAGTCTCTTTGTAACAGATAATGAACAGGTCAATGGAATAGAATAGAAGTTCCAAATATAGCCAAACTGCATAGAAAAATGTGGTATTTGATAAAGGTGGCATACTGAGGCAGTGGTAATCTTTTTAATAAATTCAACTAATGAAACAAAATGGAAGATTTACAGATAGCAATTTAAATGGATTCACATAGTTGGGTGTTGGGACAACTGGATACCCTTTTGGGAAAAAGATAAAATTAGATCCATTCCTCAGACCACACACAAGAATAAACTCCAAATGTATCAGAGATCTCTATATATGAAACATTACAAATAGAAAAAAATCATGGGTGTCGATAACCTGGGTGTGGGGAAAGCTTTTAAAATATGACTAAAGTCCAGATGCAATAACACAGAAGATTGGTAAATTTTACTACATAAAAGTGAAAAAACATTTGTGTGTGTGTGGGGGGAAAGGCCACCGTAAGCAAACTCAAAAGACAAGTGACAAACTGAAAGGATATAGTCACAACATATATCACAAAGGACTAATGTTCCTAATTTATAAGGAATTTAAACTTTGAGGGGGAAATTCTCAAATAGTCTATAGAAAAAGATGCTCGCACTCTACTCTCTTCTGGGACAAGTCAGTGGTAAGCGCCTCGCTACAGGAGAGGGTTCTGAAGGATGTGGGTCTCTGTGCAGCCCTGTGCCGCAGTGTCCCGCGTGTGCCTGACGCCTGGCGGGTGAGCCCTGTCGCCCCTTCCGTCCCTTCCCCCCACCCGCCCCCGGCGCCCCTCACCATCCTCCCGGCGAACGAGCCCCAAGAAGCGGGGCGGGCTGCCTGGCTCCCGGCCGACCTCGCAGCCTCCGGATCTCTTCAGGCTCTGGAAATAATCCTGCAACTTGGTGTTCAAGTTCTTCGGGTGGGGGGTCGAGGCCCTAGAGCCCCAGGACTCTCAGACCAGCAGCGAGAGCCCTCGGCTCCGTCCGCCCCCACTGCCCGGCCGGCCCCACCCAACAGGCTCGTGCCTAGATCTTTCGTTTTCATTTCTATGAAAACAACTTCCTCTGCCTTAGCTTGAAGTAGTAAACAGCAGCTGCCAGCGGACTTAATGTCATCCTTTTGGGACAGGTGTTGATGTCTGACAAAGTCCTGGGCTCTGTCGTTCATGAGTTGAGTAACCTCAGTCGGTGGCATCTGTACAATGGGCATAGCCGTAACTACTTCACGATATTATCATGAGGATTAAGTGAAATAAAGTCTGCAGAGAGCCTGGCATATTTTTTAAAAATCAGTATTAGTTTCCCTTTCTCCTGGGCATCCCATTTCTACCCCAACCCCGCTTTCCCTACACACTCATCTTCAGAAAAATACACTGGGTCCTTTTCATGCACTCTGAGACAGGGCAACCCTGACAAGACATTATTTACTTTAATTCAACCAACGTGTATTGAAGGCCCTTAATATGCTTGGCATTGTGTTAAGATTACAAAGATGAATTGGACACAAGGTGAGGGTGGAAGTAAGGGGAAGGAAGTAAAAACCACACTAACACACATTTACCTAGTGTATCAGAAAAGGTCCTGGCAGGATATAGGTACACTCAAAATGGGTCAGTGAAGAGAATTAATAAAGGAATTACTTGGATAGGTGTGGTCTAAGGGTAAAGAGAAATCATAGAGAAATGGTGAGGCAGCCCCACCATCCCCTTGCCATCTAGGCTGAAGGGCAAGGGAGGGGGCATGTACTGAGCCTGGTAAGAGCCATACCCGTCGGAGAGAGTCAGTCCACAGGAACCGTGGCTCATTTGGGGAGACAGCAAGGGGACCGTCCCTCCCCTGACCCTCTAATCTCTTGCTGATATACCTTCCCTTCCCTTCCCTTCCCAGCCTACTGTTAACCAAAGGGTTGCTGCAGTCCTTAGAGGTCAGTGTCCAGCACCATCCCAAGGCAGAAAGCGGGGTAAGTGGGTTTTGGTACCACATTCGCATTATGTAGAGTTGTGTATAAATTATTAGGAACACATTATTAGAAATTCATAATCTGGAAACAATATTGGAGGAAAATTCCTCCAGTAGTGGCATTTAAGAACTTGAATGATGAGTAAGAGATTTCGAAGAGAAGAATGAGGTGGAAAGGCATGCCAGAGAGAATACATAGAGCACAGGCCAGAAGAATAAAAGTATGGACTATAGTTTGAAAACGCTGGTATAATCTGGTGGGACTAAACTACAGGGGCTCGGTGGGGAGGGAGGGACATGGGGAAGCAAAGTAGAATGAGAAACCCTTGATGCCATGCTGTGGAGTTGGAACTTTGTTCTCTAGACCAGTGGTCCTCAAACTGTGGTCTGCAGACCACCAGCAGCAGCAGACCATGGGAACTTAGAAATGCAAATTCTTGGGCCCAACCTCACATCTACTGAGTCCGAAACTCGGGGTGAGTCTTAGCAGTATGCGTTTATTGAGTCCGCCAATGATCCTGACACAAGAGCAAGTTAGAGCATCACTACTGTGGGAGTCACCGGAAGTATATCATCAGAGGAATGATGAGATCAGAGCTGTTTTTTCAAAAGGTAATTTGCGGTGCGAGGAGGAAGGGGGATGGGGAGAGAGAGTTTTTAGTGGGTATTTTAATCATTCAGGTGACAGAGCTATGAAGATTCCAACTGGGCAGTGAGGTTGGAAGTGAAGAAGGACAAGGCAGGACCGGGGACAATGGACATGGAGGACTAGAGGTGCCGTTGTTTTAAGGTGCTATAACTGGAATCTGTTTTACGTTGTCCATTGTTTCCCCAGGAAAGAAAAGTAAGTTTCCTCCTCTCTAAACTAAGGCATTTAAACAAGATAATTTCTGCAGTTCCTTTTCAACTCCTATGCCAAGCAAATAAAGCTGCTGAGTGACCCGCTGTGTCTTTTCAAGGCTCTTTATGAAGCAGTGGCGGAGAGGTGAGAGGCCATGGCATTGCTCTGCATGGCATCTTAGTTTGCTTCGCTTTCCATTTTGTTTGTCCTTACCCTCACAGACGTGGCTTGCACCTCCCAAACAAGTTGTTAACGCCTCGATCTTTGTCTAAGGCTCTGTGTTTTAGAGGACTCAGAACCCAATCAATAGAAAAGGAAGTAGTACCCAAGTCCCATGCGGAAATCAAAGCAAAAACAATACTAAACTGGAAGATAAATACACAAGTCCCACAGAGGTCTGATTTTGTTTTCTTAATGACTGCTTTCCTTAGGAAAATGACCACTGTGATGTTGTGATTTATAATAAGAAATGTGTATTTGGTTGTGATTTATAATAAGAAATGTGTATTTGGTCTTTGTCCCTGTTTCTGGCACAGAGCTCCTAAAACCCTAAGAGTTTCCTGAAAGCTGAGATCAGACCTTTGTGGGACATCTGTGCCAGAAACAGGGACAAAGACCAAATATACATTTCTTATTATAAATCACAACATCACAGTGGTCATTTTCCTAAGGAAAGCAGTCATTAAGAAAACAAAATCAGACCTCTGTGGGACTTGTGTATTTATCTTCCAGTTTAGTATTGTTTTTGCTTTGATTTCCACGTGGGACTTGGGTACTACTTCCTTTTCTATTGATTGGGTTCTGAGTCCTCTAAAACACAGAGGAACCAACCACCAGACTAGAGGACTGGAACTTTTAGTCCCACCCTCTGACCTCTGGAAAGAGTAGAGGGACTAGAAAATGAATTCACTCACCCATGGTCAGTGATTTCATCAATCGTGCCTATGTATGAAGCCTCCATAAATACCCAAAGGGACAGAGTTCAGAGAACTTCCGAGTTGATGAACAAGTAGAGGTGCAGGCAGAGTGGCACATGTGGAGGGCATGGAAGCTCGGGCTTTTCCCTTACCTCGCCCTATGCATCTCTTCCATCCAGTAGTTGTTGAGTTACATCCTTTCGTAATACACCGATACCTCAGTGAGTAAACTGGTTTCCTGAATTCTGGGAGTTACTCTAGCAAATTAATTGAACCCAAAGAGGGGCTCCTGGGAATCTCAGATTTATAGCCATTCAGTCAGAAGCCCAGGTAGGGTAGTCTTGTGGGCCTGAGTCCTTAACCTGTGGAATCTAATGCTATCTATTTCCTGGTAGAAAGTGTCAGAATTGAGTTGAATTGTAGGACACCCAGCTGGTGTTGGAAAATTGCTTGGATATGTTGGGGGGGGGGAACCCACACATTGGAATTAGGTGGAGAAACTTACTATCTTTAGGGAATCATCAAATATCTCAATATTATTTTCAATTCTCTTTTTTCTTTGGAGAGAAGGGTGCCCTGATTTGCTGGTGCCCAGTGAGCCATCTGAGTAATCCAGCACTGATGCTGGGAAGGTGAAACAGAAACCCTAGGAGCAAGAGGGCAAGTATAGTTTGATGAGGTATCGCAGATGCTTTCTCTAGAAGGAGAGAAGAGATGAAATCTGCAGCCTACTTTTATATTTGTAGTACCTTATGTGATAAGGAGGACAAATATTAAGAAACGTGATTTTCACAGCTGAAAGTGGCACCAGTGCAATCAACAGAAGTTTTGTTGTACACTGTATGTGTTGTAGGAAACCACTGGAATTTCAACCTACTGAAAAAAAAAAAGGGAGTGGGGAAAGAACACAGACATTCTGTTCCTAGTATGGATATAACTTTATTTAAAGCAGATATAGATGATAATACCTTCTACAGAGCAAAAGCAGCAATCCAAAGGCTCACTAAGCACTCACACCATTAAACTGTCTATGCACACACTACATTGCCATCAAGGATGCAGACCTTACCAGGAACCAAACTTTTGGGGTTTTTTTGAAGCAAGTTTAGCAAAAAGATCAGTAGATACAAAACAATTAATCATAGTGGTAAAGACTTTATTGATCACCAAAAACCAAATACATGAACTGATTTTTTTAAAGAAAGACTTATCATTTAATTTGAGGTCCCTTAACTTTCTGGACAAAGGAAAAAATTCTGAGTTTTAAATTCTTCAAATAGGATTTCTTCAGAGGAAATCTGCTGTGAGTGCTATAATCCATTTCTGAGACAAGCGCAGAATAACGGGAATTCCTCAGCCTGTTCCATGGAGAAGAACCCTTGCAGGAGGCAGTATAGCTCTGCGGTGCCAGAAGCCTTGTTGCCTGACTGTCTCCTTCAAATCCCAGCATGTCTACGCAGTAACTATGTGACCTTTATCAAGGTATCCTCTCTGTGCATCAATTTTCTCAGTTATAAAATGGGGATACTAACAGATTCAATCAAACAGATATAAAGCTCTTATAAAGGAGACAAAATAAATCCACAGTAAGTATTAACCCTCTGACCAAAAATGTATATGAGTGTATACGTGTATCTTTAGGAAAATAAAAGGACATCTCTTTCATCATTCTTGAAGAGAGACTGGGGCATGGATAACCAGATAATTTGCTACTCTTTCTTCTGGCTTGGAGAACCATTTAAAAGTAAATTTTGACATCTCATATATTCCTTATAGTAGGCTCAACTCTTGCCTTTTCTGTCCAGAGAGTATCAAGGAGAAGGATTTTAGGGAAGAAAACATGACTTAGTGGGACGCAGTAAAAGGATGGATAAACTACTCCTGGGGTGTGGGGCTTCAGTTACTGAGAAAATGACAGTCATGGGAAACTAAAGCTAGATTATGTATACTAAAACTGGAAGTGGGATATACTCAAAAGTACAGAGGAAACAAAATGTTCAGAAATGTATAGCATTACTATGGCTGGTAAGTGCACCCCATATAGCAGATTACAAGGATGGGACGAGCGAGGACTAAGTTAGAGGCCTGGCCAGAGTTCAGAGTTCAGAGGCCAAGTGGTTGGCATAAGAAATGCAGTTTTCCAAATCGGTGGTGGACACTCTGGAAATGACTTCTTACTCCTGCCTCTGCTAAAGATTTAGGGAGCATCTATCCCTCTGCTGGGTTATTAGCAATCTGAGTCAGGCAGCAGAAATGTATTAAGTACCAACTGTAGACCAGGCTCTGCGTCATGAAAAACAATAGCCATATGCTATTTATTCCCAAAGGTTGTCCAATCTCTGCTCCAGGCCACTTTTCTGGCCATGAGAGAGGGGAACGTGTGTCTCTTAATTTTCCATAACCAAAGCCTCCCCCAACCTTCACACTAGGATTTTACCTTTAGGGTACTTAAAAGGGCAAACCAACCAACCAACCAACCGACTAAAGGGCCACCCCAGAGGTGGTAATAAAAAGAGGACCTACAGGCAGCAAGCATTTCAAGTGAAGAACATAGAAGATGATTTCAGACCCACAGCGCTCCCCCCCCCCCCCCCCCCCGCAACAAAGGATGAGGCACAATAACTCTGCAGCAAAATCCCACACATCGTTGGGGCTCTTATCTTCCATGAAAAGTAACATTCCAGAAATGACAGATTACAGATTCTTACTCTTACATGAACCCCTTCTTGAGATAAACATTTTAGAAAGGTGATTCTACATAAGGATTTAGATTGGTATTTACTCTGCTTTTTCAACTGTTTCTTTTGAAAGTGTGGGTCAAGATGTCCTTCCAGCAGTCTTCTTACTCAATTCCTTTATCTTTCAGCTCCTGTTTGACACGTTTCAGATAATTGGGATCAGGGTAGCCATACCTGCAGAAGGAAAAGTCCCTTAGCTTCATCACACATGATTTCAAAGAATCTGCACAGTAGGTCCCTGGCTTTACCACTGTGTTGAAAACATTCACAAGCAATCCTGAAGGCAGATAGATGACTTATAATCACTTGTAAGAGTGCAGATGTGAGTCATTTAGCTAGTGAGTAAGCCTAGCTGGATCTGCCTTCCAACAAAACTTTTTATTCTCATAAAATTAGTATACCATGTTATACTATAACATGTTACACATACATATTATATATAAACATACTGTATAGTATATATTTCTATATTTTATATAGAAATATATAGTATATGCTACAGGAGGATTTTCAAATTTAGAAAATTTGCGAAAATCTCAGGATGTTTTCCCCTAAGGGTCTAAGGTATTCTATCTGAATTTCATTAATGATTGGATTGTAATTTCCAATTATACAACGTTAAATAAGAGTTTTTCTAGAGTACTATTAGCCAAATGAATTTAGGATTTCTATGGACTGATGGGAGAAGAGAGGAGAAGAAAGGGTGATTTTAAAAGAAGGCAAAGTAAATAACATTCCTAGGATTTACCCTTTAAATAGACAGGAAACCCCAAATTAAGTCACCGTAGATACCATTCATCTTGGATTCTGAAGACCCCTGCCATTTGATGCAAAGTTTAGTAACTGCATGATACTTTGTGGTTGGGAGGGTAGAAGGTGATTGGAACCAATCTTTCTGCCTGTGGGATTAGCATCTCTCAACATACTTTACTATATCCAATCCCACTGCTATAAACAGTCTCCTTATAGCCACATCCTCAAATTGCCGTATCTTACAACCTCTAAACTCTGTTTAGCAACCATTAAGTTTCAAAAGGTTCTCACCTATCTGGTCCCCCACGTTGGCTCGTTTTGTGATGGATATCATTCCATGTAATGACATTTGACGCTCCTGAAACTCGAGAGTCTCCCACTGTGAAAATCAGCTTTTGTTGAAAGGCCCTACGAAGTAATCTCAAAACCTCCCCTCCTTCCTCATTATCAGGCAAGAAGGCAGTTCGCTGTATTCCAAAGTATTTCTCTCCTGGATTTGGGTGCTTTTCCTGTATGAAGACAAGAAAATGTCACATGAAAACACTTCCCTATCTGAAGTTCACTATACAGATAGATGTGTTCATTTGCAGATAGAAAAAAATAAAGTATTGAAGGTTTGCTCATATTCCCAATAATTCATATTTCTCTTTCCCCAAATTCATGCTGAGAACACCATCCACCTTTCTCCCTCTTCCCACCCTAATATATAATCACCACCCACCCTTTCTCTGCCTTAACGGACACAAAAGATACCTAAGTTATACACAAACATTGTTACCTTTATCACTATTTGGGAAGAAGTCAACTGGGAAGCCCACTGTCTAACTGGTAACAGAATAGTCTCTTTTGCTCTGGTAATCCTAACACACTGGAAAGAAACCCATGGACCTCATAAACACTTACTGTTTGTATGCCTCCTTTCATATCATAATTAATCACGATGGTGCCACAGCTTTCGTAACCTGGAAGTGACCTGGTTATGTAAGTGACATTCATGGTTCCCTCTGGCTGATTCCCTTTCTGGACACCGTAGGAAGTCTGGCATATAGGACAGACTGGCTTATACGTCATGGCTTCCGTGATACAAGGGCCGCAGAATTTGTGCTTGCACTTTGATAGCACAATTTCGTCTGTAATGGGCTCCATACAGATGACACACCGGTCCTCTTCCTTGCCCACTCCCGATGCCTCAGAACCGGCAGTGTGCTCGAACGCTCGTGAAGCTGTTTCTGAATCATTACTATCAATGTCCATGGGTGTTTCGTGATCCTCATTCCATTTCTCTCCTGCTAAATGGGACATTCCCTCTTTTTTAAAGATATACTGCTTTGCCTTTGCAAGGTGATTTGGCAACCCAGTCAAAATCACTGACTCTTGATTTATCATAAAGTGTACATATGGATGCCTTTTTTTAAAGTCATCATTGAACTTGGTCCCATATAACTGCTTTCTCGCCTTGCCCAAAGGTTTCAGTGAGAGAACTTCTGTCATCAGCTGACATGAGAGATGTTGATAGGCATCGATGAAACTTGCACAAGCATGCACAGACAGATCCAACTCCTTGCACCTGGGTTCAAACAGGATGTGGGTTTTCTGATTTCTCCCCAAAACCTTATTTTGAGTGTTGTACTTTTCTTCTATCGCCAATATGTCCTGGACTAATTCAGCTTCTAAAAGCGTATAGCGAGCAGTGTCAACCTCAATTTCATTCGTTATACCCCTGGCAGGCAGTATTTCCACAGGTGCCCCGACAAAACTTTCACAGATTTGGAGGTCAAGAAAATACTTGGCGGCTGAAATGTCATCTTGAGTCCCAATGAGATTTAATTGACTTCTATTCTCTTTTATTAAGACCTTTGGGAACTTGTGACTCAATTTCTGTTTGATTTTATTTGCCTGCTTACTGTCTGCTAAAACAATACATTCCAGCTTCAGGGTTCCTATGGTCTTCTGAATTTCACTGATAAAAGATTCTTGAGCTACTCTGATGTCACCTGATTGACTTGAGGTAAAGTCTATAGAGACCATATTTGAACTTTCCTGCCTTTTTATTTTTATACCAAGTCTTTTCTCCACCAAGTCCACGTTCTCAGGGTAGAAATATGTGAAGTATTCAAACAAAGGCAAGGAAACTTTATAATGGTTGCTTTTTCCTTGTGACCTGGTTTTTCGGTCAGAGGGAGAAACACAGCTGTTCTGGCCCTGCTGATGGATTGGCTCCCTCTCTGTTGCCAAAAGGGAAGATTCATGTTTCCGCTCACTTTTTAGGAGTTGCTCACTCAAGAACCCATGTATTTTTTCAATATCTTCAAAGTCACCACACACCTTCTCGATTCCATTGTAGCCCTCCATTTTTTTGACATTGGGGCAGAGAGTGGTTATGTATTCCCTCTGCTCTTTAGAGAACAGGTTACAGTTCAGGTCAGCTGTGACAGCAAGAAAGATCTGAAATTTTAAAAGGAACAAATAAAATCTCTCAGACATTCAGGCCATCAGTTTCCTCTCAGGAGAATAGGCTAGAGACTAGAGAAAAAAACATATGTCCTTCCTTAGCAGAGGGTGACTTCTTTCAAATCCTCTTCACAGAGGATGTAGCATGCTAAGCCCAGAGGTTCTGAGCCCTGTCTGCCCATTGGAATCAATCTCTTGGGGAGTTAAAAAGGAAAAAAAAGCCAAGGCCCAGGCACCCCTCCAGAAATTCTGATGTAAATGTAGAGCTTGGGCACGACCATTTTTAAAAGCTCTGAGGAGAAAAAGACTATATTCTAGAGCTGCCACTATCTGTTTGACCTTGGAGAATGGGGTGTAGGGAAAGCACTTCCTTTTTCTGGGCAAGCTGCTGTGGTTCTCACTAACGAGTCTGTGAGCCTGGAAGAGAGCCATAAATCTGAAGAGGATGTATTTTCCTACTACTGTGTTTTGTTTACTTCAACCCCTTCCTTTAAAATAAAATAAAAATAAATAACTAAACACCTAACCACATGCAATGTTGGTGGGCCCTCTAAACCCTAACCTTTAGAAGATCAAATATAAGACAAGCACATCAGACCAGGCTAAAAAAGACAGACACATTGAATGTAACATAAAAGCAAGATTTCTAATATTTTGTTCCTCCTCAAGATCTTTGCACATGCCATTTCCTCTGTATGTACCATCCTTCTTCCAGGTCTTCCTTCAAATGTTTCCTCAATCCAGTCACTTCTTAAACCTCCATCCGGACCACCCAGAGTCCAAGGTATTATCATCTTGCACCTGGTCCACTGCAACCCTCCTAATTGGACTCTGACCTTCCACTCTAGCCCCTGCCTACATTCCGTTCACACAGCAGCCAAACTGATCCTTTAGAGATGCACATCGGATCACTCCACTCCCCTGGCTCAGCACCATCTGATAATCCCCTACCATTTAAATTAAAATCCAGTCTTTACCTTCATCCCCAAAGATCGGACTCTTCTGGATACCTCTCCAAGTTCCTCTCCTATCACTCTCTCCCTTGCTCACTACTCTCCAGCCACACTGGCTTCTCTCCTTGAAGCTCCTGGGGCTCAGGATTTAAGCTCCTGTCTTGGGGCCTTTGCACTTGGGGCCTTTGCACCTCCACGTACAACATTCTTCCCTCAGAAATCCACTTAGCTAGCTAGCTTCCTTACTTCACTCATGTCTCAACTCAGATGCGACTTCATTAGACAGGCTTTACTTGATACCCTATTTAAAGTAGTGGTTCTGTCACTGTCTGCCACTTATCCAGCTTTCTTCTTCTTCTTAGCACTTTCACTGGCAGACATGTTATTATAAACCTATTTGTTAGCTGTTGGTGTCTGTTTCCCTCACTAGAATGGGAGGTCCCTGAGGGCAGGGTCTGCTGTGTTCCTGGCTGTATCCCCAGCTCCTGTAATCGTGCCTGGCACTCAGTAGACAGTTGATAACGATTTGTCAAATGACTCTTTGCTTGGCTGGCTCCTTCTCATCATTCAAGCCTCAGGCCAAATTTGTCATCTCAGAGAAGTTGTCTCTGACTTCTGGTCATAAGTAGTGCCACCCTTCCCCTTCCTGGCCCTGTCCGTCAATCTGTATGGCACATACCACTTTCTGAAATTGTTTTATTTATTTTATTTGCTTATGGTCCTTCTTTGTACCTCCCCCTCGCCCAGCAGGGACCTGTTGTGTTCATCTCTGTGTGTTCCAGTGCCTAAGACAGCGCCTGGCTCATACATAGTAAGTCCTCAGGCCAATAACTGTTGGGCCAATAATGAAAGGTATGGTGACTGGAGAGCAAGTTGCAAGCACATACCCAGCTCCTTCTTTCAATACTCACCTTTTGGCCACAGGAATCCACAGCATTAGGAATATGTTCTTCAGGTGGATGCTTCTCATCAGACCTCACCCCTTCATGTGACTGTGTGAGCGAAGACATTCTGGGTCTCCTATTTTTCTCTATTGGATTTTCGGTGGGTTCCAGGAAGATAGGCACAGGTTTGTCCTTAACCACAATTTGGTGCTTTTCCTTTTTCAACACTCCCTCCTTAGCTTCAGTGGAGACATTAAACACACACATACACATAGGCATATAAGTGATTTCAAATCCTCTTACTGTGTTTCCCCGAAAATAACACCTAGCCGAACAATCAGCTCTAATGCGTCTTTTGGAGCAAAAATTAATATTAAGACCCAGTCTTAATATTAATATATAAGACCGGGTCTTATACAATATAATACCCGGTCTTATATTAATTTTTGCTCCAAAAGACGCATTAGAGCTGTTTGTCTGGCTAGGTCTTATTTTCAGGGAAACAGGGTATTCATGTATCTGTAGCCTGCCCCGGCATCCTGGGATGGTGGTTGGTAATAGGGGGTGTGAGAGAGCTATTCAAAACTCTCAAGCAGGCAGCTTAAGTTTTACTGCAGAAATGAAATCTCAATGATATGGAACATCGTCCACTCATTAAAAGTCATGTCTCTGAAACTGTCTCGGTTTCCCATTTCAATGATGTGGAATAATATTCATCACATAAAGTGGAGTGAGAAAAGTAGGGAATCAACAGTGCAGACTCCGAATTTTGTAAATATACATATGTGTTTACTGACGTTCATAGAAATAGCCTGGAAGAAATATACGAAAATGTTCACATTGTTTATCTCCAGGTGGTTTTCTTCTTTTTGTCATTTCTATAGTGCGCATATATTACTTTTGTAATCCTCAAGAATAAATCAAAGGAATAATTATTTAAAACATAAAAGTGGAAAACCTAAAGGGCACGGGGTGACAAACGTCTGGGGTAGGGAAAGGTGCTTTTTTGAGAGCTGAGAAATACTATAAGGCAGGACGAGGATACTGGAAAGCGTGAACTCGAAGGCGGCGCTGTCAGACCAAGATCCCAGACTGGGCACCTCTGGACTCCATCCTCCGTGGCTGCGGGCTGCGTCTCTTGTCAGCAAGAGCCCGCGGTTCCCGTGCCCCATCAAACAGGTGCCATACTTTCTCCCGCCCTCTCTCCTAGGCCAGCTCACACTGGGTTAGCCTGGAATCCCGTGAGGCTGGGCCGCAGGGGCGGCCTTTGCAGCCCCAGCCCGGCCCGCGGCTCACCTGCCCTTTCCACGAACTCCACCACGAAGGTGCCCGGCGCGCCCGGGCCCAGGGGTCTAACGGTGCACTCCCCGCCGCCGGAGCGCCGGCTCTGCAAGTAGCGTTCCAGCTTCCGGTGGAGAGGTTGCTGGAGATCCGTCTCGGACACCCGCACGAGCAGCGGGGACGGCGAGCGGCGGTTCGAGGCCATGGCTCTCGGCGTCGAGCTGGCGCACCGGCTCCGGCCTCTGCTGGGACAGGGACTGGGGCAGGGGTGCGTCCCGCCTCGTCGCCTTGGGCCTCAAAGTTTCAGTTTCGCTTTCCCCGAGATCCCTCCCTGTTCCCAGCACAGCTACTCTCCTTCCTCTCCTTGCTGCCTTCCCTGCCGCCGTCTGGCCGGGTGAGTATGTCGGTCCCGTGTCCCCCCGAGCGGTGGGCGCCCAAGGCTTTCGCGTCTCCTTTTCTGCGGGCTTGGCCGAGGTAGGGGTGGGGCGGGCGAGAAACGGGCTCCTAGGGCCAGGCGGCCCCCGCCTCCAACCCAGGAGAGGGTGAGACTGGTCAGAGGCTGAAGTCGAAGTTTCTCCCGAGTTTGTGATTCCTTTTAACTCTTATTGTTACTATTGTGTGCAGCTAAAATGTAATTCACATTGTGAATTCGGATTAATACCTACATTTGAAAAAAACTGAAAGTGTTCTCCTGCATTATGACATATCACCTGTTACCTCCCTCCAGCTCTATCCTTTAGACTGGCTCTTGGAGCGTGATTTGGCCAACAAAACCGGACTGTGTGCTGCCCTTTGTACTGGGGAATAAAGATGAACGCAGAGGCCAGCGACCTCACAGGCTGGTAAAGGGAGGCGGACTTGTGAATAAAGAAGCAAATCTCTTGAAAGCGCCCAAGAGGAAGTCTGCAGCAGAGTCTTAGAGAATGTGTGTGTGAGTGTGTAGGGGTCGGGAGGGAAGGAGCATCTGAGGCCCAAGGACCCTTGTGATCTGAAGCAGAGGGAGCTTTGGGGCCTTGGAGGAGATGAGATGGGTGAGGGACGTGACAGAGGAAGGGTCTAGATCAGTGCTGTCCACATATCTAATAGGAACCACATATCTAATTTAAAAATATTTAGTAGCCATATTTTAAAAAGCATAAACAGCTGAATTTTAATGATGTTATTTAATTCAATATAATCTTACATGTAATCGTTCCTGTATCTCAAATTAATCATTCAGCATGTAAGCAATCTTAAAACCGTATGAGATACTTTACATGCTTTTTGTCATACTGAGTCATTACTACCTGGTGTTTATCTCACACTTACATCACATCTCACTCAATTGGGACTAAGGAGCCACATTTGGGGCGTACAAGAGCTCCATGTGGCTAATGGCCCACAGCGGACAGCGCAGATCTAGACAGTGAAAAGTCTTGAAGATCAGTGGGGAGAAACGGAAGGGTTGTGAGCACCGGAAACAGAGTGACAGGTCAGAAGTGCATTTTAGAAACATGGCGTGGACAACCATGTGGAGGACACATTTCCAAGCAGGGACAAAGGAAGTAGACAGGCCTGAGATAAGGTTTTTGAGATAAGACAGGCCTGAGACAGGCTTGGATTTTGCAGAATCCAAGCCATTTTGGCAGTACTATCAGCATTACAGCTGCATGGGCTTTGTGATTCTGCAGTTAGAGGTAGGAGGGCGCCTTTTACAGTTTCTGAATTTGAACCAGTAAACATAATACCAATTCAAACAATGAAATGTAAAATTAAATACATTAAAATCTTTAAAGAGAATGACATAGCTCAGACAAGAGGCCCTGAAGTGAAATGATGTCAGTGGGCAAGGAGGGTAGGGGCATATTTGAAAGTGGGTGCTTTGGACCCAAGTGATGGGTTCCATCTGGGACAAAAGAGGAGATTCTAGATTTCTGACTTGAGTGGGTAAATGGTGTATCATTGACTGAGCTGTGGAATCCAGGAGAGAGAGCATGAATTTCGGAGCGGGTCGGGTGGGTGTAGGGAGGTGAATCCAAGCAAAGGGCCTGTAAAGGCAAAGTGAAAGGTAACAAAAGAACCAAGGGAAGATAGCATAGGAGAAGCCAAGAAGGCAGAGTTTTAGGACTCAAAGAATGAAATGATGATAGAGAGAAGTCAAGTAAAGATTAGGACAGAAGAGAGTCCACTGGGGTTAACCTTGTGGAGATCACTGATGAGCAGTTTCAGAGGAGTGCTGGGGGTGGGGCAGGAGTCCACCACAGTGGGCCGAGCAGGCAGACGGATGGGGGAGAGTCAACCTCTTCATGCTGCCCATGCGGAGAAAAGAACACAGTAGGAACTAGTAAGGGAAAGTTGGGAAGGCTTTTGTTGTTAATTGGTGTTGTTTTTAAAATGAGAGAGATTGAATGTTCTGAGCAATATGCTCCTTGTTTCTAATTTCTTTGGGGTTTAATAACCCCTCACCCCACCCTCAAGAGTCTATCCTTAGGCCTTAAAAGCCTGGTCGAAGGAAAAACATAAGTGCTACAGCATCTGAAGCAAAAGCCCACCTGATGTCCACAGCCAAAGCAGACAGGAGACTTCCCTCTTTTGTGAAAACAGCAGTGCCCTCTGGAGGCAAAAATGCATCTTGTCCTCACACTTTAGGACTGTATTGGACTTGCTGCTTTTCCTGACATGTAGGAATAATAGTTCCCTGATGCTGTAGATAGTCGTACAAAATTTTTCATTACAAAGGCATTAGAAATCATTTCAGAGGCCTAACGACAACTATGTGGGCAACAAGTGTAGGCAACTGTGTTGTTAAGCATTTTTGTTGGTCTCCAAAAATTTGATCCCTACATATTAGATGGAAAATCATTGAAATATGTTTTTCCAGAGTTTCTGATGTTTATCCAGACAGTCCCCTTTCTAATTAGATCAGCAAATTTATCATAGGCTCAGTAACACATATCCTTGACAGGCATAAGTACAGTTTGCTTTCTTCAGACATTCTCCAGGGGTCTTCATACTCATAAAGCTGGTTTTGCCTCATTGTTCTTTGAATGCTGTGCTCTGTCTTAGCTCTTGGAATCATTCTCCTCTTCCAATTAACTATATACAAACCTGCTCCATCCCTCAAGGTCTGGCTCTCGTCTCACCTTCTCCATAAAGCTTTCCCTACTATAACCCTTATGGTTCTTTCCCCTCTCTGAACTGCCATTACGGTTTCAACTGGAACCTCTCTGTAAAGGACAGAAGGTAAACAGTAACCACAGCAGAAAAACAATAGGGCATCTTCACCAGTAAAACTAAAAGCTACTCAAGATCAGAAATCATGTTTTGTCTTCCTATGGCGTATTCTTATCAAATTTCCTAAGATGCTGATCAGTGCTTATTGCATCCTTTCTATTCATTCCTAGAAGTGGACCACCATAATTGGAAACAGCAGTCTACGCTCAGAAACGCAAAACAGAGTATAAACATTGAAAGACCCCAGGTACTTGGAGGATGGACTTTTCCAAGGTAAAAGTACTTTTTTATAAATGTATACTCACATAAATCATGAACTTTGATCAGGCATAGTACTTCCTATAACTAAGCACGAAATCTGGGTCTTCAGTTATGCCCAGTATTCGTACTTGGTTTTAATAGCCCAATAAAAGTTGTCTCCCTGTACCATGTGGGAGAAGAGGAATCAAGAACATGCTAATCTAATCAACAGAGTCAACATGAGGATCGATGATTTTTAAAAATATGACTTCAGTATCATTTTTATTCTATCTTCTCATGCAGCAATTCTGCTTTTTTGCAGGATGGGGTAGAGGAGGAGGATGGAGGAAGATAAGCAATTGAAAAGTGGGTCCTTATTGGTAGACAGGAAGATATAGCTGATGAAGCTCATGTCCGCATGTCTTCTGTTCTGTCTAGAGAAACCCTACAAGCCTTTGGAAATTGGAGGCCTGTCTGAAAGTTTTGGGTCCTTTTGGCCTGTGATCTTTGGGCCTTTTCAAGTGTTAATCTCCAACCCATGTTGAATTAGAAGTGTACTGGCCTCTAGGAAAGTGGGGTAGGGTCATTGTTTGCTAGAACATTTAGTATTTCAAGTATTTCAGGCACACAGATTAAACAAATGAACAAACATGTGTTCCCCTTCCCTCTCAAACCCAGTGCTTTTAGCAGAATTTCTGTTGCTCTGTGCTTATTAGGCTGTATTTGTTATCAGTAGTCTGTAGTCATTTGGTTTCAGTTTTTTTTAAACCACTTTCATTTTTCACAGGGTACTGGAGCAGCAGCTTACAATGAGAAATCAGGTAGGATCCTGTCAGTCTCGGGCTTGTTTCAGAAAGTCTTTGCACCTATCTTTTCTCAGTGGAGAAAGGGGAATACAAAAGGAGACTGTCTACCCCACAGGTGCTCAGGTGCGTGATTGCAGGACCTTGTGGTGACCCGGCACTTGTCTCAAAGGGGGACTGCTTCAGAGGCGGTGTGGCACCAGCTGACGTGTTCTCTTAGGGCTCTCATTGGTCCTTTCCTTTGCTCACAAGATGTCAGACTCTTCTGTCCACAGCCGTAGAACTGAAATTGGACAGAAGAGGTGACCCACTGATTGACCCTTGCTCAACAAGGGCTTTGTAAGAGCCAAATGGAACCTTCCTAATCCTAGAGGTGGCCCACTTGTGATTTTCAACCAAAACGTGGGCCAGTTGGATCTGGCTACTCACGTACTGCTTCTTTTAGGTAATTGAAGCCACCAAAGTTCTTTCTAGGTGACTCAGATTAGAAATGGGAGTTGAAGTAAAATATAATTAACTACGACATTTTCCCTATTTTAGGATGCACATTTTTTCATATCTCTGAAATAAAGCTCCTCCCTTTCAGTAGTGTGCTATGGTTTAAATGGCATCGTTTTTCCTTCCTCAGTGACATATAATAACGATGCCTTAGACTCCAGTGAAATGCAGTGTCACAAGCGGGGTTCTCAAGGAAGCAAAAACTGAGATGGAGTTAGGAATGCAAAAGATTTATTGTGAAAGGAAAAGAGATTTGGGGAGGTGGAGCCATCAGACTGTAAGGAAAACCTGCCAAAGCTCTGCCAGCCTGAGATTGCCCATTACGGGAGGCCCACATTAGACATAAATGGCCTTGCTCAGCCGTTCATGGAGGCCACCTTGAGAATAGTGTGACCTTGGCTGGAAAGCGGAGATGGACTCTGAAGGGCAAACAACTAGAGGCTGTCAACTAGCCATATTCCCTCCTTCATAACCACATTGAAGGGGTATCTGAGCAGCACATCTTCTTGTCTGACAAATACAGTAAGTAATTTTTAGTCAGTCAGTTTTAATTATTCCACCAAAATTGTGCCATAAAACTAGAGTGTGATGCCCCACCCATTGGCTGGACCATGCCCCGACAGGAGCATCCTTGACTAATGACTCAGAAGTTGTATGAACTTCTGAGCTCCTTTATCTTTCTGGTGGTATAACTCTGAGACACATCTGTCCCTCAGTGGAGTTAAGCTTCATTTGCTTCGTAACACATCCTTTATTCATTTCCTTCCCTTCCCTGTCTTAATTTCCCACTTGGACTTCCCCATCCCACACCCCTGGTGTTATCTAGTATCACCTCCCAAATAAACTTATATCAAATGTTTATCTCAAAGTCGCTTCTAAAAGAACCCAGACTGAGACACTGACAAAAGCAAACAATTTGTGAATAAAGCCTCCATGTATTTTTGACTCATAATTAAATTCTTTCTAATACTTGTGCCTTAAGCCTGGCTCTTCCCAAACTCACCATTTGTACATAGGTTTTAAAATTCATGAACCACCATACACACAATTTTCTCACCACTATCATTGCATCATAGTGGCTACCACTTATGGAACATTTACTATATGCCAGATGAAGACTCAGCACTCTATGGGTGACTTACAATTGAAAACTCTTGGATATCCTTCGTCTAATTACATGTCTAGGTGAGAAGGAGAATCGGGAAGGGGACTAGAGGAAATTCATCTCTCTTTTGCATATCGGACACTCAGTCCCCTGATGTGAAGTGGAATTACATCCTTTTCAAAGGAACCCTTGCTCATTTCTTTATTTTTTGTCTTCTCTCTTTTTCCAGAGACTGACGTTCTTGGAGAAAACTATAGTTGGCAAATACCCATTAATCACAGTGACTTCAACATTTTAAAAAATAATGAGAGTTGTCTCTGTGAAGTCCTCCAGGATAAATTTGGCTGTATTTCTACCCTGGTCTCTCCAGCCCAGGAAGGTAACAGTCAGTCTCTGCCAGTCTTCAGAAAGATGCTGACTCCTAGACTAGAGTTATCTGTCTGGAAGGATGACCTCACCAGACATGCTGTTGATGTTGTGGTGAATGCAGCCAATGAAGACCTTAAGCATGGGGGAGGCCTGGCTCAGGCCTTGGTGAAAGCTGGCGGCCAGGAAATCCAAGAGATGAGCACAAGCGTGGTTTCCAGATGGGGTAAAATACCAGTCGGTGAGATAGCTACAACAAAAGCAGGGAGGCTTCCCTGCAAATTCATTATCCATGCTGTTGGGCCTCGGTGGATGGGGGTGGATAGAGAGAGATGCATCGATAAGCTGCAAAGAGCCATTGAGAATATTCTGAATCATGTCAACTTCAGCATTCCTTATATTGAGACAGTAGCAATTCCAGCCCTGAGCTCTGGGATTTTCAACTTCCCTGTGGATTTGTGTACACAGATCATTGTGGAAACTATCAGTAGTTATTTCCAAAATGTGTCACTGACTGGTAATTTGAAAGAAATTCACCTGGTAAGCAATGAGGACCCTACTGTTGCTGCCTTTAAAACTGCTTCAGAAGTCATCCTAGGGAAGAACGACCTGGCGTCCTGGGTAAATCAAGAAGCCACCCTTCCTTTTGATACGATGGTTGTGAATAACCTGACTCTCCAGATTGTCCAGGGCTGCATTGAATTACAGGAGGTAAATCTTTGTTTCTATTCTCTTGTACTGCCAAAGGGGATCCCTGAACTGTTTATTACCTAACAAATATGTTTTGAGTACATATTATTTCAAACACTGTTTGATCTTGTTCAGGTTAAGAGTATAGACTTTAGAGACAGATCGTCTGTATCTGGATGCTGGCTTTGCCATTTAATAACTGGGTGATGTGAATCAAGTTACTTTATCTTCTGGTCCTCAGTTTCTTAATCTGGAAAATGAAGATAATAATAGCACTTGTGTTTTAGAATTAAAGACAATACACATAAAATGCTTAGGATAGAGTTTGGCACATGATAAGTATTTATAATTATTATTGTTATTATTCTTAGGCACCATAAGAAAATAGAACAATCTTTCATCCAACGGACTTAAAATCTATTATATTCTTTTTATGTAAAAAGAAAAATTCTCTATTTGAAAAAATCTCATTGGGAGACAAATCATCTGAACTTTTCTGAAACAACATATCAATAGTACACAAAAAAGTCTTCATACAAAATGAATTCATAATATTTAAGAGTATGTAAATTTGTGACAAGAGTGGAGTGGAGTGGACCAAGAAAGATTACTTTAGAAGATGTGAGTTTTGGATCTGACCTCAAGTTATAATAGATAACGAATTGGCAGAAGGAGAGGCCTGGTTGTTAGAATGATTTGTTCAGAGAGACACAGAGGAGTTAATAGACTGAAAATAATGGGCTGGAGCAGTCAGGAGACCTAAGTGGAGCTGTAGGTTGTATTCTGAGTATATGGCTCTGTGCCAGGGGCTTTGGAGAATACAAACTGTGACTTAGCATGTAGCCGGGGTTCCTTGGCAGGGAGGAGAGCGAGTCAGGATAACAACAAACCTAGGTATTTCTGGGTTAGTGCAGCTTCCCCGCTAGGCAGAGAGCACCTTGAGGATGGAGATCATGCCTTGTTCATCCCTGTAGTTCCAAAGCCCTATTTGGGCATGCTTCTAGGTGTTCAACAAATTATTGATGAATAAGTGAAGCGGGCAGCAGGGAGCAGGGACTGCAACAGAGAACGAGGAAGAATATAAGGCTACGTTCCTTTTCTTTTCTGAATCAGTGATATCACACTTAAGACTCTCCTGTGGCCATAATCAAATAGAAGTCATCATCACTGAAAAAATACCACTTATTGGCTACAAGACAATTAGAAGACTGAGGGCACCCATCCCCACAAAGTGAAATATTTATTGGATGCGTCATTAATATCCCAATTTAAAATTAAAGTGGAAACATCCTAGTTGAATAACTTACCCTTTTAACTAAACTTTTATTGTATTTATTTATTTATTGCCAAGAACATTAGGAGCCTTAAAATTTTTAAAAGGTGCCAGTGCCCCCAAATTGCAAACTCTTTTTTTTTTCTTTTTCAGTTCAAACTCATTTCCTTTTTATTAAAGTCCAAGTTACCATTACATGGTTTGGTACTCAATAAAGAAAACTTGTTCAAGTAAGGTACTATGTTATCAACAGTATTTGCAGGTGATTGTGTACATTAAGTAGCATTATCAGTAAATCTTTGGGAAGCCCAGCCATGGGGTTTACATTTTGTCAAGGCTTATTTCTCTAGAATGGAGATTCTCAGTTCATTTTGACGGTGGACTAAGTTCCTGGATGACATAAGGGTAGGTTTCCTTAGGAGGTCCTTAACAACTTCTGGGATGCAAACAGCACTAGCAGAATCATTTAACCATCTGCATACCTGCAAAGCAGCATTCATGATTTGGGGTCCTGGAACCAGATCGTAGCCAACAAGCACGCTCATCCCAGTATGCAATTCTCAAGCCCCAATATCTGACTTGCTGACGTTATGTTTGTGTCACCCAGCGAGCATCAAACTCCTCAGCTGTCTCTTTTGACTCCTGGGAGGAGCATCCAACTGACTGGATAGCCGCAGCGGGGCGGGGCCTGGGCGGGGTGCAGGAAGCCTGGGGGTCGGACTGGCCGGTGGCGGCGGCAGCTGCTGCTGCTAAGGCGCGGTGGCGGAGAACAGCGCCCAGCCTTACTGCGATGGTGGCACGCAGGCTGAGGCTGAAGAGAAGCCGGCTCCGTTCGGGAGCTCGCGGGGCTGGAGGTGGGCCCAAAGTGCAAATTCTGAATGTACTTTCAAAGTGAAGCATTCAGTAACATCTGTGAGAAGTATCTAAGTTTCCCCTAAAGGGAGCCAAAGCCATTGGGGACGATTTAGGGAGATTTGGGCATGGTGGGGAAGGAAGGATAAAACCCTTTAGCACAGCTCTGAGAGCTAACTAGGAGGCGATGTTACTTAAAATATAGCCCACGTGTATGTACAGTCTATTTCTGAAAGGACAGATGAAGAACTGGTAAAAGCCCTTGCCTGTAGGATAGGTGGGTGAGTGGGAGACCTTGGGGACCCTACTAAGAGGGAGGCCTACTCTTCGCTGAAGACTTTTTTTTTTGTCCCATATGTACTCTCTTTAACCATGTATTACTCACCTTTTAAAAATTAGGAAAGTGAAATTTTCTGAGAAATTTTATTTCCTTTCTGTTTAAGAAAATACAAACAAAAATAGCAAAAGTGATGACAGTGGGTCAAGGAATGAAACCATTTATTGATAAATCTTAAAATCACAGGGAACGCTCAGAATCTGGGAATGTGGGGGGTATAAGCCAGCAAGGGGCTGAGAGATGTTTGCAATAAAAATTGTGTCATCCACATACTTTAATTACTGAATAGGGTAATCAGGCTGATCAAATGATCAGTCTTTGGAAATAGTTTTTATTCATTATTAAATGATATTTTTGTGGATTTAGGATCTTCAAAAATATTTTTCAAAGCTCTTCAGGGAAATAAAGATTTAAATTGGTCATTTAACAAGAAAGTAATTTAACAGTGAATCCTGTCCATTTTTTTCCCTTTTCAGACAGACGCAATTGTTAATTCTATAAATCCAGATCATAGTTTCGAAGTTGGCCCTGTGTCAAAATCAATTCTACAACAAGCAGGAGATGAGATAAAACAGGAATTTTTCAAAAACGTGCTTCGGATATCTCGGGATTCCCAGTTGGTACTGGTTACAAAAGGATATAAATTGCCCTGTCTACATGTATTCCATGTGTTATGGCATTCAGAATGTCTTAGAACAGATTTGGTAAGGTTAAAATACATTTATCTTTATGTAGCTCCATAGTCTATGTAGTGTTTGTTGAATTTCCATCATGCCCTTAAATTCATAAAATATTGTCAAGCGGTATAGTCCCCATTTTCTACCACTCTTGTGAATACCTGAAATACTGAATAACTGTTGTTGTCATAGTTATCTTAAGTTTATTTTAAAATATTACCTAACCCATATCTACATTTTAAATGGGCACACTGCGAATAGACACAGAAACCCAGTGCTCCCTCAGTCTGCACACCTGTTCACCTCACCGCACCATGACCCTGTAGGCCTTTTCCTAAGTGGGCCTGGGATTCAGCCTCTTCATATTGCCCTCCATCTGTTCAATTCCAGGAGGACTTGGGATTTCCCTTCTAGTACCATTCCAGTCAAACCTATTACCTGTCGTGTCTTCCCACCTGCCTTTGTCTATCTATATTTTGTCACCATTTCTAGTCCTCTCTTGGTTAGAGGGTCCTCTAATCCCAAATTGGTCCTCCAATTATCTCTGCCCCTCAATTTTCCAAGGTCCTTCCACAGACAACCTTCCTGTATTAGTATTCAGTTTGGCTGTTGAAACATTGATGGAAAGTTTAATCTGCCAAATATACTAGCACTTCTCTAGGCAAATTACCTGGCAGACCTTAGGACATTGAATAAATGCTGCTTACTTACTTTAACCTCTACCTCCTTTATTAAACCTACCAAGAGCTCTTTATGTTGACCTGAAAGTGGCAGATGAGTGGGGATAAACTGATGGTTGGCTCTCTGACCTGGGGAGAGGTGCAACGCTACATAAACTGGGTGAAGTCATGGTGCCAAAGGTCCTGAATAGCACAAAAAAGGACCACTCAGTTACTTCAGTGTCTCAGCCCTTTCATTGTTCATCATCTAACCTTATAGCTGCAATGGGTTCCCTATGGAGTGGGGCCTTTCCGAGCATGGACATGGCCCTGAAGGAGAGTGGAGATTTGCGCTGTAAAATACGGGCAGGATCAGGGGGTAAGTCATATCTTAATTTTGACTCGAAGGCTCATCTTAAATTTGTGTTTTTCCTACAGAGATTAAAAAATGCAATGAAAGAGTGTTTGGAAAAATGCCTGGAGCTAAATTTAACTTCCATTTCTTTTCCTGCCCTTGGGACTGGAAACATGCACATATGGAATGATAAAGCAGCAGAGATTATGTTTCAGGAAGTTTTAATGTTTGCCACACACCATTTGAAAAAACAATTAACTGTAAAGTTTGTGATCTTTCCTACACAATTGGAGGTATATAAGGTAAGTTAATGTCTTAGAAGTATCCTACAATTCATTTATTCATTCATTCATTCATTCATTCATTCATCCAACATCTGTTTAGTATCTCCTATGGAAGAAGACATGGGGCTAAGTGCTGTACAGTGTGGTGATGTTCTAATCCAGTGAAATTTAACTTTTATAAATTGCCCACATCTGACCTAGTAAAGAATGCCATTATAGAAGCCATGTTTACCCACTACTTAGCTTGTCTCTTTTCCTTTCTTGGCACTTAGTCTTCCCTCTGGTTCTTAAAGGTCAGCAACCTCCTACTTTCAGTGAGGTCCTCTGTATCTCTCTCTTCTTTCTTCCTCTAAGAACACAACTATTCTTAAACTTCTGCCATAAATTCTGTAGAGTCCTAGCTAATGAACCAACTTCAGAGACACCCCCCCCCCCAAACCCTCTCTCATTTCCACTTGGATATCTGACTGTCGTCTTAAATCCAACATATTTAAAACAAATTCTTTGTCTTCTTCTCTTCAGTCAGTCAACTTCCGTAGGCAAGTTACTTATCTGTGCTCTGGTTTCCTCAGCTTTAAAATGGGGAAAATAAGTACCATGTTATGGAGCTGTTGTGAGAATTAAATGAGTTAATACACGTAAAACACTTAGAACAGTATCTGGCATACAGTGAGTCCTCCGGGAAGGTTAGCTGTTATATTAGCTATAATGAGCTGTAATGCCCTAGGTGCTGAATTGAATAGTAAATTAAGCGAATTGTTTGTTATCTTTTTTTTCCCAATTAGATTATAAATTCTTTAATAGCAAGGGTCTATCTGGCTACTTTTGCCATGTCCCCAGTACTGCTCTCAAATTCAGTCTGTTCTTTCTGAACTCATCTATAGGGGACCCCTGAGGGAAATCAGCTGTGGTCTAACACAAAGGAAGGGACATGTCAAGCTAAGTTTCTCACGTGTGAATGCGTCTCTGATATATTCAGCATAATTAGTATATATTGCTGTGCTGTTCTCCCTTTAAAGCACCATCTCTTTGCTTTATTCTCACTTAGCTGGCATTTTCCAGGACTTTAATGATGTTAAGCAAGAATAAAACAGAAATGAGATAAGATGGAGCACCTTAAAATAGGTTTTGAAGATACAGGTTTCTGATTCTGCCAACAGCAACATCGAAGTACTAGTGCGACTTCCCAGGCATGTGTCTGGATTTGGGGTGTAAAGGGCCTTGCTGAGTGCCTGGCAAAGACAGTGGCTCCGAACATTAGTCTTCTGATTACTTACTCTTGCTCACTTTCCCACCTCCCAGCCTGTCTCCATGTAGGTGGTTGCCATTTTCTCTCTCCCTACAAGAAAACAAACTTATATTGGTTCTAGCTTGCTCTTTCCTGGAAAGAAAATGTAAAGGTTTTATTCCTTTTGCTGCTTGACTAGACAAAAGGAGGTTTGTGTAGTGTTTGCTTTTTTCCATTACTGACTTCAAAGTATCGATCGAAGTATCCATTGAAGATGGAGTTGGGAAGAGATGTTCACAGTGGGTTCTGGGCTTCCGTCCACTACCGTGCCTCATCCACAGCTGACCTGAAAGCTGGTGGTGAAGAGCTCACCTTCCCAGCAAAGAGCTCACCCTCCTGATAAAATGAATCATTCTGTCCTGGGAATGAAGTTCACCAGTTTCCCCCAGGCAGATGACAGTCATTGGGTTCAGATAGGTGCCCTGAATACATCTTTGAACTGTTCATGAAGCACCATATCCCTGTAAGAGGAATTCATCACGTCTAGAACAGGAGGTTCGTTCTTTCCAACCTACAAACAAAAATGTACATGACAGTTCAACAAAAATAGAACGACCAACCACAGTCTGAGGGCTCCCCTGGGGGCCAATAATAAAAATAGCTACCATGTATTGCATCAGCCAGGTAGTGCTAAAAGCTGTCTCATTTCATTCTCCCCCCAATCCGGTGATGAAGCCACTGTTGTCATCTCCATTTTACAAATGGGAAAACATATTAACCCAGAGGTTAATATACACACAGCTAGTCAAATGGCCAAACCAAAATTCCAACGTGGGTCTGTCTGTTCCCAAAGCTTTGTGTTCTGAACCACTAAAGAAAAACAACAAAAAAAGGAAGTTGAGAGATGATACATCTTTCAGTTCTGTAACTCAAAGAAGAGGACTATCTTACATTATACCCTGAACATTGACCATTCATTCCTTCAGGCTTTTTCCAATATTAACACTATATTATATATTTGTGCACGTATGACGTGTGCGCATTCATGTATACCCTCTGGCCTTCTGATAAACACATCCTTGTTTCCTAAATAAGTCTTCCAGTGAAGGGTGTGTGTTCAGAAAGATCAGAAGGCAACTTACACATTTCTTCATTTTAGAAAATGGAGTTGTCAGATATCCAGAGTTGACCTGACTCAGCAACACCAACCTACACTGAACTCACAATAAAGTGATACTTATATTCACACACTCATAAATTTTCCAATTCATGAAGGACAGTGAGTAAATAACTCTCCAGCTGACTGAAATACTTGTGTTCACCAGTATTTCATGGTGAGAAGGGTCTGGGTTGGAGCTGAGTATCTGTAAATGGTGATGGATAGTCATTCATTTGGTTATTTAACAAATATTTATTGCATATCTACCTTGTGCCAGATATTGTATCTCAGAATAAGGAACACCTCTCTAAGAACACATTACTAACATATCTCACGTTAGGTGTTGGTCTTTTGTGGACAGAGCTGGAAAAACTGCCAAATTCTTGCCATATGGATCCACTTTTCCAAAATCTTTACAGACCATCTGCTTGTTATCCACACATTCTTCTAAGTTATTGATAATGATTAAATTACAGTTTTCTTTCACATTCAATTCAAAAGCCTTGGCTAATTGATTTCTAACCCTGGAACACATCTTGACCTTTAAAGTGACTTTGAGAGAGAGCTGATTTTTATCCATTTTGCACATGGCAGCTATACTTAGTTCATTTATCATATAATTAGTTCATTTATCAGACAATTTATCAGAAAGTTATTTCATCTGTTTTATTTCCAAGTTCTTGGATTGGGAGTGAGGGAAATTCCCTGTTATGGCCTCTCCAGGTACAAGATATGGTAAGATTGAGGACTTTTGGCTCTGGAAATAGCAGCTGCAAATACAATTTATGAAGAAAATGTCCTACAAATTAAGAAACTTCACCATCAAAGTTCAAATCTAGTTTTTACCTCATTATCTACCATCTTTTCAATGAAGTCATAACTGCCAATTGTATCAACTTTTAAAAAGGAAGACACTGGATATGTGGTTCTAAACCTGAGGAGAGATGAGTTTTTTCAAAAAGACTCTTATGTTAAAGGATCTGCATGGCAGTATACACAGATCTTTGTCCATAGACTGTCATATAATAATTATAACAATAGCTAATGTACTGAGTGTTTATTTACTATGTCAGATATAATATTCAGCACTTTATAGGAATTGATCATTTATTCAGTCTACAGAGAAAGCATTGTGTGTATAACTTTTAAAAATGAATTTATGTTTTATTAATTAAGAGTATCTGCCTGTATATTTGTCTTCTTCAGTGACATATCCTAACCTTTAGTTCAATGCCTAACGTGCAATCAGCAGGGCATTAATATCAGTTGAATGAATGAATGAATGATAATATTTTGCCTTGAAATATACATTCTGCTTTTTTATACCATATTTTGGTTTTCCCATTTTTTTCCTATAGTTGTTTCCCCTACACGTCCTAATAGATTGTGGTGCTGCACTTGCTGTTCCCCAAGACTTTCCTAAAGGCTGCTTTAGATTTGTGGCAGAGGAAATGGGGACTGACAGAGTGGATGAGGTCCAGAGTGGTGTGTGCAGGTAGAGAGGGATTTTGACGACAATGGCTAACAGCCCCACTTATGCTCTGCTGCTCTGCTTTGATTCTTGTAGGTTTTCATTGCTGAAATGGAGAAGAATAAGTCCAAGCAGCAGAGTCTCAAAAATTACAGTGGTGAGTAAGAAATTCATAGGCCTAGAACCCGTGTCTCCCACCATAGGCCATCCTATGTTTTTTTTTTAACTTTTACTTATTTAAGTGTGTTTTTCCAGGACCCATCAGCTCCACGTCATGTCAAGTAGTTGTTTCAATCTAGTTGTGGAGGGCGCAGCTCCCAGTGGCCCATGTGGGGATCGAACTGGCAACCTTGTTGTTAAGAGCACTGTGCTCTAACCAACTGAGCTAACCAGCCGCCCCTCACCCTATTCTTGATCATCTATGTTAATGGGAGAAGAAGAATAATAAGCCAAATATATTTCACTGTGCTCGTGCTTGGATACCAACCTGCTCTATACCTGACCATGTTCTTGCTCAGTCTAGTTTTATGATATGAACAGAGAGAGGCTAAGTTGCATTAGGTAATCCACAGTGGATAGTTCATTCATAAATGTTGTCTATAGTTTTTTTTCCTAAGAAAAAGTTCTGCCCTTCACAAGCTGACTGACCCAGTGCTTTTTCTGCTCTGAATGAGCAAACATCTAAATGGGGTAACTCTTGAATAATTATAGAAAACACATCCAAGGAAGACCAGATAATAATACGTGGATTAATCAAGTGCTTCCCAAACCTGAGTAATTATTGGAATCATGATGGAAACTTTAAAAAACAAACAAAAGTATGTATAGGCCCCAACTCTACAGAGTATGATTCAGGAACTCTGGGTCTGGGCCAAGCATGTGTATTTTTCAAAGCCCCCAGTCAATTTTTGTACTGAACCAAGTTTGGGGATCACTGAACTAAAACAATCCTGGTTGTTGGGGGCTGGAGAAGTATTAACTTTGTCTTATAACTCTATTCCTTTAGTGGAGTTTGAGTGGACTGAGATAGAATTGCCTCCTAACAACTAGAAATGTGTACTTCTGAAATAGTCTTTTAATCTACAATGTTCTATAGATGTTAAGAACATTACATATTCAATGAGCAATAGAAACTGTTAGGATATTTCCCATTAGGGTCAAATGATTTGTTTATACTCTTAAATAGAAGAGTTCATCTATGGATGTTTAATGGTCCAGCAGTGCTAGAAATGAAGTAGGGGGAACTTGAAGAGCTCTAGTCTGTGACTGCGCCTCTTATGAGCCTGTTTATATTTATCTGTAAAATTAAGATAATGACAGACTGTTGGGAGAGTAATTAGAGATTATGTGTGTAAAAATGTTTTGTAAATTGTAAAGCATTAAACAAATGCCAGGGGATAAAGAATGAACAGAGGATGGACAAACTCCCCAAGTGGCCCAGAGGAAGGAGAGAGTCTTTCTGACTGCAAAGGATCAAGAATGGCATCATGAATGAGATGGTTCTAAGCCCGGTTTTGAGGATCGCAAGATTTTCAATGGCCAGAGTTGGTGGGGTGGACCACTTAAGATGAAGAAAACCCACAGAAGCAAACAAATGAAGTGCATGTTTGGGAAGCCACAATGAATCTAAAGAAGCCAGATAGGAGGAGTTTGAGGTGAAGATAATATGGAAAAGGAACACACAAATGTCTCTATGTCATTAATCTGAATAACGGGGCCAGGCGTGAGCATTTACTTTAGTACCGTAGTTCTTGAGGATATCTTTAAAGGAATTATAGCACAGGATAATAATTGACATGAAGAATGATTAATGATGATGATCTCAGATTATCAAGGAAAGTAGAACTATTTAGGAAGGTAATGGAGTGTGTTTCCATTAGAAATATTTAACTAATAGTTAAAATTAAACGTTTTGCTGTAAGAAGAGTATCCTTTAGTGATCTGAACAATTTAGTTACCTAGAAGAACAATTCTTCTTTCCTGATAATGATGGAGAAATGAAGTATCACAATTATGTTGTTTTTATTTTCTCCTAAAAAGTAATGTAAGTGTCCAGGCAGAAGAAGGGTGGAAAAAAAAAAAGTACGCCAAAAGAAACTACCCTCTACCTCCCAGCCGCCACCCCTGTCACTTCTTAGTGTTGTATAAGACATTGGTTTTCATTTTTACTCCGTGGAAGGCCATCCTCCACCTCTGACTTCTAGGTCTGCCCTGGTACTTTTGCATCGCTCCTGGACCACCTAACTACTCTATTAGGGTAACACATGCTAATGACCACTGTTGTCCTGGGATCAGTCACTGGGCAGAATTGTGTGAGAGCTGCAGCCAGCCTGGCCACACCTACTAGCTCCCTGGCCACCACTTGCTAGTTCTATAACCATGGGCAAGTTACTTAGTAACTCTCTGAATTAGTGTCCTCATGTGTAAGATGAGGACACCTACTTCATGGGGTTGTGAGGATTGAATGATATATGTAAAGCACTTAAAACAAGGCCTGGCACATAGTAAGTGCTCAGCTTACTTTTTTCCCCTCAATATCTTGGGGCAAACATGGCCTTGGTGTTTAGTTCTGTGCTCTGGTTTGAAACCCACCTGTCTTCGGTGGTTGCTTATTATAGTCTCTTCAGTCCCCCAGGGGACCAGAGAGGAGAAACGAGACAGTGAGCTCAAAGCTCAGGCTCCTGCTATCAATCTGATGGGCTCCAACCTGGAAAGGATGAGTAAGGCCCAAGAGTGGATCCTAAGGATACTGGCTCTCCAGGACCAGCACAGCATTGAGAACAATCATATCCTCTACCTTGGGAAAAAGGAACATGACGTTTTGTCTCAGCTGCAGGAAACCACAAAGGTCCAGATCTCTGAGATTATTAATCCAGGAAAGGCAATTTTAGAAATTAAAGGAGCCCAGGCTGACCTCATGGAGGTGGTTATGACCATTGAACATATGCTGTGTAAGGTTCAAGAGGAAGTGGCAAGAAAAAAGGAGCAAGCCCTTTGGAGCTTGTCAGGTGAGTCACTTTCTATTAAGTTGGAAAGTCAGCTCTCCCAGCTGTCCTTTTGGGTGTGGTCATGCATGTATGTATGTAGGTAAGAGAGAGAATGGGAGAGCGAAAGAGCAAATCACGCTGGTTTTGTGTTATGCTATAAACTTTTATAACCTTTTTTGGGCTCTCTTTCTACCAGCAGGGTAAATTATTAGTAAATGATCTCTCTCTCTCTCTCTCTCTCTCTCTCTCTCTCTCTCTCTCTCTCACACACACACACACACACACACACACAATTGGATTTACTAATGACGACATGGGTTGCATAAGAGGCGATTACATTGACAGCTTAGGGTTACCCACTCCCAGGCTATGGGGGAAAAAGGTACATCTTTAATTCTGCAGATGGAGCATTCACATATAGACACATTCCACTTGCTTAATTATGGAGTTTTATTGCATTTATTTGTTGGCTGGCAGCCTTAGGAACCCTAAAATTATGTACTTTGCGCCCTCTCACCAAAGGAAATTATTCATTGGTACTGTTAAGTACGCTTAAGAATCGCCCATTTGGTGAGGCAAAATCCAGCAGAACAACTGGGAATTTGGTTCTGCAGACATCTTTTAAATATAGCCCTAGATTGAAAACCACCTTAGGAGACAGAGGCTTATTTCATTCATGTATTTAATTAACGTATATTGAATCCACGATATGTACCAAGCCATGTGTTGGTGCTGGGGGTACAGTGATAAGATGGACATTGTTTTCACTCAAAATCTAATTGAGAGTGCTGAGAAGTCAACAGGGTGAGTTATGAAAGAAGAGGGGGGGTGACCCTGTCTGGGAGGACCCGAGAGAAGCAGCTAACCCAGACTTGGGAGGACGGGGGAAAGCTTCTCAGAGCAGGTGTCACACTTGGAGACCTAAAGAATAAGTAGAAGTTAGTAAGGCAAAGAAAGAACCTCAAGAAATCAGATCATAGCAGGACCTAGATTATGCAAGACTTTATAAATTATATGAAAGAATTCAGAGTTTTTCTTGAAACAAATGGGGAGCCTTAAAGGATTTGAAGCAAAGATAAGGTCAGACTTGTATTTTAGAAAGATCACTGGTTATCATGTGGAGAATGGATTTAGTACAGAAATTCAGATGCAGAATTTCAAAGGACACCTTATTTTCACCATGTGTTTGCAAAAATAAGTTAGGCAGCATTGGTCAAAGTGAGTGGAAGTAAATGTTGTAGCTACAATCCACAGAAAACCCAGTGTCTAAAAACATGGACAAAAATAATACACAAAAATGAGACCCAAGGTTATGATTTCATAATCTGGAAATATGTCTGTGGGTATGTAAACTGACACTGATTCGTCTCAAGAGAACAAGAGCCAAAGAAACATTGATCTCCTTGTGGCATCAAGCTGGTGGCATTACTTTAAATTCACTGTATCTGTAAGGTTGACCCATCCTTCCAGCTACTGGCAAGTTAGTCATGTAAGTCCTTTGTTCTGCAGCAAGGTGGCATTTTTAGTAGCTGAGGAGTAAGCATATTATTCCACAACAACGTTTCAGAGGTTCATACAGACTCACCCTTTCTTAATCAGATTAAGATCTTCAATAACAAAATGGATAATTTTGAAATGAGCTATTACTACAGGGAACATCAACTATCCATCAGAACAATAAAATTTGAATAATAGAAGTTAGGCGTCTCCTTTCTCTTATGTTGCTCTTTTAATCCTTCGTGGAGAGCTCTTCTAATATAGCAGGAGTCTGTGGACATTTGAGTCTCCAGGGCTCACCCAGTGCCTGGCATGTACTTGGCGCTCAATAAATGTTTGCTGAATTCAAGTCAACCATACTTCATACTAGATAAATGTGGGCCTTTGTCTCCAGATTTAATTTATAATGTCTTCCTGTGAAATTTCCTGGCTCTGGAGGTCCTTTGCTATGGAGTTTTGTCCCTCCTATGACTTCTCACAGTATTGTAACTCTCCTTGCATGTCCTAAACATATGAGGCATACTGTTTAAACTGGCTAATCTGTTCCTCCATATTTCTGTAATTTGTTCTATTAAATTTCTTTACAAACCTTTTCCCTCTCATGGAGCACTGAGAAAAAGTTTTGTGTTACTCATTTTTTAGGAGAATCGACTGATCTGCAACCAAAAAAGCAAGATGAAATGAAAGAAAATAAGTTTCTGAAATGTCTACCACTCTTAACTCAAGAAATGCAGGATAGAAAGAAACGGTTTGAAAATTGTGGTTTGCAGGTTATAAAGGTATACGTAATTAAGGGAAAGATTTTACTTATCTTGCTATTAATCCACCTAATTCTGTAGCCGAAAGAAAAGCAGGAATCCCAGGAATAAGCCTCAGAGGAGGGCAGGGATGGGCAGGTATGATGGTATAGTTGGAATCAGGAGGTAGAAATAATGTCAGGATGTACAGAAGCATAGAGACCCAGGAGAAAGCTATCTGTCCATCTTGAAGCAAAGAAAAAGAAATGGAATAGCATTTATCACACTGCATTATCATTCTTTACCCATTTTTATCTCTCACTAAACTATGAGCTTTAAAAGAGCGAAGACAGTGTCTACATTGTGGACAATTTCATTACTGGTGCCTATACATAGTGGTTGCTCAGTGAAGTTTTATCAAATGAATTTATCAAGGAAGGGAATTTTGAAGAGACAGAAGTCACACTAGGAGAGGGTTGGGGCTAGGAGAGACTCTTATGCAACTTTACATGAAAAGCAAATTGCATGCAAAGTAGTATGCACGTACAAGGTCTGACAATTAAGTTCATGAACTTGTTGCAATGATGTTGCTAACCTTTTTTGATATCAGAGGGATTATTCATTATGAATTTGTACCAACTGAAAAAAACACTTAACCAAATTTACTATTTGGAAGTACTGAAAAGGCTGCGTGAAAAAGATGATCCGAACTTTTCGCCAGCAATTCATGGCTCTTGCATCACGACAATGCACCAGCTCACACGGCACTGTCTGTGAGGGAGTTTTTAGCCAGTAAACAAATAACTGTGTTGGAACCCCCTCCCTACTCACCTGATCTGACCCCCAAAGACTTCTTTCTTTACCCGAAGGTAAAGGAAATATTGAAAGAAAGACATTTTGGTGACATTCAGGACATCAAGGGTAATATGACGACAGCTCTGATGGCCATTCCAGAAAAAGAGTTCCAAAATTACTTTGAAGGGTGGACTAGGCGCTGGCGTCAGTGCATAGCTTCCCAAGGGGAGTTCTTCAAAGGTGACCATAGTGATATTCAGCAATGAGGTGTGTAGCACTTTGTCTAGGATGAGTTCACGAACTTAATTGTCTGACCTGTAAGCGCCTTTATTTCTGAAGCAGCGTATCAGGCAATTTAAGTAGTAGTTCTCCAGTCTCTCTTTCAGTTTTTCATTTCCTTGGGTTATAGGTGGAGAAGATAGATAATGTGCTCCTCCTGGCTGCCTTCCAAAGAAAGAAGAAAATGATGGAAGGGAGAATGCAAAGAAAACTTTTGAGCCACACGTTGTTTCAGCAAGTCCCACAGCAATTCTGCGAAGTGGTATGCAGAGTTGGCTTTCAAAGAATGTACTCAGCACCCTGTGGTAGGTGTCAGCCCCTCATAATTGGGGCTACTATGTGTGGGAATTGGTAGGCAGACATCAGCAGATGACTCACCACCAATAGCATTTGTTGCTGTGGTAAGGGGATCATTTGCTGCTGGGACTTTGTGGTAAAGTCATTTGGAAAGGGTCGTATTTTTCCTTCATATATTTTGTTGCTAATGGGTTTTATGTTGATGAAAGTATTGGCAGTAAGATGTATAACTCACTGGTTTTCTCCTTTCTGTGTTTATGTGTCCTGTCTGCAGAGTACTGTGGAGCTTTTCTCTTTCTTCCTCCCTTCCTCCCTTCCTTCCTCTTTTTCTTTTTATCTCAAGAAAATTATCAAGCCATCCTCATCCCTTAATTAAAAGGGCATTTTCCTGAATTTAATAATGTTGGTCTTTTCTCTTCCATCCTCTTCATTTCCTGTAGCCTGCTAGTGAATGAATTAGACATCATCTGGCAGGTGAAGTGAATAACATGTTAAGATCCTTCTCAGCTATCAGAGTTATGCGTGTAGCTTCCATGCGTCTTTTCAATTGTACAAAAATATTGCATACTTCATTGCTATATTGTCCCCTTTAGATCTCTCCAAAGGAGGCTAAGTTTAGTAATAATCATGGAGGATACATAGCAATGCAGCTTGATTTTTGCCTGGTCCATTAATTTTGTGGCTCTTGATCTTTACCTTTCAAAACATGTATAACATGATTTTTGCTGTGGAGTCAACTTCAAATCTAGAAAGCAAAGGGGCTGGAAATCATCTTCTCTTTGCCCCAGAGAGAACATACGCAATACCAAGGGTAAAAGTTGAACACAGACAATTCCTGGGGGTAAAAGTTGATCGATGAATCCCCACCAAAAAGTCTTTGAGTGTAACCAGGAAAGTGATGATCGGTATGGTCCTTTCATTGGCAAAGTCTTAAAAATTCACAACTTTCATTTGCTCCTAAACCAGTGTAACTGGCATGTCTGCACTCCACTCCTCCTACCACTCCACGTAAACACACAACCACCTTCTACTCCAACGACTCTAAGATCATCACTATTCTCCTATTTTCCAAATCCAGCAAGTGCCCTCTTTGCAGTCCTGTGGCCGACACTGCTAACTGCCTACCCAACGTCTGTAACCTCCTACCTCTCTCTTGACTCGCAGGTCCATTTGTCCAACTGTCTTTTGGACATCTCTGCCTGGATGTCGCATCGCCACCTCAACTGAACTCTCTTCTTGGCCATATTTTCCCATATTTTCCCCTAAAAAATAGGCTTTTCTTTTTTCCTTCCCCCTCGCCCCCGGCCCGATACTTCCTAACCTGGCTAATACCATCACCATCTATCTATCAGGTCTTCTAAGCTGGAAACTTATCATCCTCCATTCTTTCCTTTCTCTCTCTTTTATATACAGGCAGTCACACACTGCTAGTAATTGTCTCTCAATAAAATTCTCAGCCCAGCCTCACCTCTCTATTTCTACTGCTTTAGGTCACATTCCCCTAAGCCTAGATGATTCCTAGGTCCATTCCTTGCCGCAAATCTACCTCTAGCTAACTTATCCTTTGTCTGCTACCAGAATCATCATGCTAAAAAATCGCATGCCTGTTTAATATCTGCCGTTGTAGTTCCCTACAAGGTAAAAACCCAAACTCCTTAGCAGAGCACGATGGGCCTCGCCCCACATTATTTCACCAGCCCCATCACTCACTACGTTCCTCGACACTCTAGCCATGAACTTCTTAGAGCTTCCTAAGTACACTGTATGCGCTCATGCCTCTGCGCCTTTGCATGTGGAGTGCCTTCCCTCCTCACCCGTTTTAGCCCTGCAAACTCCTGTTCCTTCTTCAAGACATAGTTCAAATGGCATCTCCTGGTTGACACTTTCCCCAACTCCTGCAGGCCCACTGAGTTGCTTCCCGCTCTGTTCCTGCATTTCCTCCATTCCTTTGTTGCAGCATCTATAACTAACAAGTACAAAAATGTATAGCCCCACAAAACTCATGTGTGGGGCTTGTTTTCTTTATGGCTGTATAACTGACCTTTACACCTAGCTTTCATGCTCCCATGTCCACAGATGTGAAAAAACTCCATCTTGGTAGTTCACGATGAACACAGTCATTTTCAGAGTTTTCATAGTCCCTGGGGGTTTAAAATCAGTTCCTGCAAGGTTTTGCCCGTATTTCTTCTCTTCTCTCTGAGGGTGCTCTTGATGATGGGATAAGCACTGGGGAGAAGGTGGTCTTGTTCATGGCCCCCGTCTGTCCTCTGCCTCTCAGTATCCCCTGCCAGATAAACCACCCTTGGCTTTGGTCATTAACACCTTCCTATGCCTACATTTCCAGATCCCTTTGCTCTAGGGTAGTGTCAACACAGGGCATTCTGTTTTCCCTTTGACACTGGAATTTCTTCTCTGTTCATGTATGTGCCCCTTCTACAGCGCAGAAAATTTTTGAGTGTGCACATTTTCCAAGCTGAAATGTAAGGTTTTATGTGGTAGTCCTCACCTCTTCTGAATATCTTCCCCAGCCATTACTACTTTGTACTTAGGTGCCTGGCTGGATGAGAGGGGCAGCACCCAGCGGAGTCAGGCAATGGGCCCTTCTACTTTGGAGGTCCCCCCTGTTTTTCTGATTTGTCTATTGTTCTTCACCATCTTGAACCCCAAGGCTCTCTTGAAGGAGCAAGGCAGTGAAATGAACCCTTTCTCAGAGTCCCCACGAGTTCTAGTTATGTTCTCTCTGATTCTTCTCTTCCCATCAAGTGGAAGGGAGAAGTTTTTTTTATCTTGAAGTGAAAAAACTGCTTTTAAAAACAATGTCTTGTATTGTTCTCTCCTCTGTTATATGGTATAAAATCCATGCTCTGAATCCTAAGGCTTTTATCCTTTTGGTTCAAAAAACTCTTAAAATCTAACTCTGAAAGCCATACTTTCAAGATCATATTCTCTGCTTTGATTAAAAATAATTAATTATGTGTATCTATATGTATGTATACATATATATAGACACACATATATATATGGTAAATATATCATATATGTATATTCAACTGACTTTGTTCTAAGCTTTCTTCTTTTTGCCCTGAGGTTACAAGTAGCAAGAACTCAATGGGTGGGCGAACCAAGAGCAAGAAAAAACTCCCAGGAAAGAAATCTTTGATTTCTATCTCAAAATATTTCCTAGCCACATAAAATTGTATTATATTTTATCTGTTTACATGTGGAGTTCCCTTTGTGAACTTTTGAGATAGGGGTCATGTCTTAGTCGTTTTTAAAGCTCTGGAGGTGAACAGTCCCATATGGTGACCACTAGCCACATGTGGCTTTTGAGCTCTTGAAATGTGGTGAATCTGAATTGAGATGTGCTCTAAGTATAAAATATACCCTGCATTTTAAAGACCACTACCAAAGAAAAAAAATGTAAAATATTTCCTTGTTAATTTTATATATTAATTACATGTTGAAATTATAACATTTGGATATAATAGGTTAAATAAAATTATTATTAAATTAATTTCACCTGTGTCTTTTTACCTTTTTTAATGTGGCTACTAGAGAATTTACACACACAGCTCACATTGCATTTCTCTTGTTCAGTGACGCTCTGGAACCTGAAACAGTGTTTGGTTAAATCACAAGTAAATGTAAAGAAAGAAAGAGGGAGATGAGGGAGGGAGGGCGGGAAAGAAGAAAGGAAGGAAGCTACATTTAAATATAAGCTATTATTATATCGATGATATCAATGATAATTTGTTCTCAAGGGAACAACTTTGGGTGTCTTTGCTATAGGGACTTGGGACCAGGAAGTGGTGATTATTTGGAGGACTAGAGAGAGAATAAATATTAGTACCCAAATAGACAATATGATTCCTCAGATCATAATAACCTTTTAATTTTTTTTCTTTTATCAGACCCAAAATACGGAGCTGGCATATACTTCACCAAGAACCTCAAGAAACTACCATGCCAGGTCAAAAAAACATCTGCCACAGATAAGCTGATCTACGTGTTTGAGGCTGAAGTACTCATAGGTTCCTTCTGTCAGGGTCATCAGTTCAATATTGTTCCCCCACCATTGAGTCCTGGAGCCTTAGAAAGTCATGACAGTGTGGTTGATGATGTCTCCAGCCCTGAAACCTTTGTTATTTTTAGTAGTGTGCAGGCCATGCCCCAATATCTGTGGACTTGCACCCAGGATCATCTACGTCCACAGGATTACTCATCAAAACTAATGATGCTGCCACCATTGCTCCCAGGGGAGAAATTCTCAAGGGACAGCTCTGTGGATGATTAACCTCCACATCGTTTTAACGACTGCCATGGCCTTGCTTTGGAGGAACTAACCAAATAGTGACCATCAGTGTCTCAAAGCGTGGTTTGAATATGTCAAATGGGTTGTCTGTATGGACTGATTGGGTTATTGAAGGAACCAGCCACATACTCCTAGCATTTTAGCATCCTCATCTCTGTCTTTTTATCTCTTGGGGTTGGGATGGGTAGACACCAACTAAAACACTTTCAGAATCATCCCTCTTCTTCAGGTTGTCCTTTCATCTCCTTTACTACAGATAATTGCAAAAATGTTTTACATGTAATGAAGAGATTTTTTTTTAGTATGTAATCCAAACCTCTTATTTTTTCAAATGGTGATAGTATAACATATTAGGACAGCAGGATGATTTTAAATTTTCCAGAGAATCTTATATAGTGTTTACATATCAAAATAAATCACCTTGACTTAAGTAACTGGCTTTGAAAAGTTATGTATAAAATGAAATGATTTGAAGTGGAAAGACATCAAAAGGCTGATATTCTACTGTTATCCTGTTTGGAGTCAGCTATATCAAGCAATTCCACGAAAGCATGATGAGGCCAAATTATTAATTTACCGAATATTTCTTGATCACCAGATGTGTTTCAGTTACTTTCTGGGTGCTGGGGATATGATGCCAGACAAGACAAATGTCTTCATGAAGCTTTCAGCCTGAATAATCAAAAAAGGCAGCTATGAACAATTTAACAAGTGTGATTGGGTGTAGCATAAAAGGAACTGCAGATTCTTTGGAAAAATGAAAGGGGGAGAGGGATAACTTAATCAAGGGTTGGGAAGAAGGCCTAAAGATAGTGAAACTCAAGCTGAGACCTGAAGAATTTATAAGAGGTAGGCGAAGAAGGGATACAGCAAATCGGGAACAGGGTCAGAAGAGTCTTTTGTGCAGACAGAATAGCTCGTATAAGGTCTGAATCCATTGTGACTGTGCCCAGATTTGACTTCAGAGTTCTGCAATATAGAGGCCAGCTAATCTCACCATGCATCTCTTGCCTGTTCCATGGTTCTCTGAACTTCCAAAGTTTTCTGACCCTCGCATCTTCAACCTCTTGCATAGAACACTTCTTACTCATCTACTGTAACCAGCAGTCTTCCTCTTGAAAGAAGCATGCTATTGTCTCATATGGTACTGCCCTTGGATATGGGCAAGAGGGCCCTACCCTGGCCTTCCTCCAGCTGTGCCCATCTCCACAAAATGAGGAGTCCACGGGGTCAAAAGAATGTATCCATTCGTAAACCACCTCTAGGTATCTGGAACTCCCAAGTTTCCTGCCTATACAGCTCTAAATCTACTTCCAGGGCCTGATTAGTCCTCTTTCATAGTTTTCTCCTTCCAAGGGTGGACTGTGCCACAGTTTGCATCAAGGATGGCCGAGGGGTGACTGTTTGCAGGGTTGGGGCTTGGACATGAGGCTAAGGTATTCACATGCCTGTGGATGAGGCGTATGGCACTGAGCTGAGGGGGACGGGACAGATTTGAAAGATCTAGAGTATGTTTAGTAAGGATATCAAGAGAATGGAAGAGGACCAGCTTGGTGGCTCAGGCGTTTGGAGCTCCGTGCTTCTAACTCTGAAGGCTGCCGGTTCGATTACCACATGGGCCAGTGGGCTCTCAACCACAAGGTTGCCTGTTCGATTCCTCGACTCCTGCAAGGGATGGTGGGCTGTGTCCCCTGCAACTAACAACGGCAACTAGACCTGGAGCTGAGTTGCACCCATGAGTTGTCCTAAGATTGAAAGGACAACAACTTGACTTGGAAAAAGTCCTGGAAGTGTTCCCCAATAAAGTCCTGTTCCCCTTCCCCAATAAAATCTTAAAAAAAAAAAAAAAAAAGAGGAGAGGCAATGTTCACAAGGATAAGAACAAAAGAAAATCCATACCAAGAAACAGAGTAAAACTATAGACCACCAAAGAAGTGATCTTAAAAGCAGCCAGAGAGAACAGCCAAATCTACAAAGGAATGACAATCACACTGACAGCCTACATCTTGTGGTAGGCAGTATAATGTCTTCCCTCTACCCATTGCAAAGATATCCACACTTTAATCTTCTGAATCTATGAATATGTTACCTAGCAAAAAGAGTTTTGCAGATCTGATTAAGGTTACCCTTCAAATGGGAAGATTAGCCAGGATTTTTCAGGTGGACATAAGTCTTTGAAAATAGAGAAACTTCCCTAGCTGCATCAAAGAGATTGCAGCGCGAGAAGGATTTGATGCCCTATTCTGTTTCTGAGATGCAGGGGGCTATGTGCAAGGACCAGAAAGAAGCTTCTACCAGCTAAGGGTACCCCCCCAGCTAGCAGCCAGCAAGGAAACGAATATGTCAGTCCTTTAACTGCATGGAATTGAATTCTGCAACACCTCAGTGAGCAAGGAAGTGGGCTCAAAAGCTTCTAGAAAGGAGTGAAGCCTACCCAAGCTTTGATTTTAGCTCAGTGAGACCCACAGCTGCTGACTTCTGACCTATAGAACTGTAAGACAGTGTATCTGTGCGCTTTTAAGCCACTAAAGCTGTGGTACTTTATTATGGCATTGGTAGAAATCTAATACACTTTTTAACAGCAACAATGGAAACCTGAAGCCATTAGTATAATATTTTTAAAGGGACTGAGAGAAATTAACTGTTAACCTAGAATTCTATAATTAGCTAAGCCTTTATTTTGCCTTAATTTTTTGAATAAAGACATTCTCAGACCATCAAAAACTGAATTTACCAAAAAAGACTCTCATTTAAAAAACTTAAAATTTAAAGGATATACTTCAGGAGGGAGGGAAAAAACAAAGAAAAATCAAAGCTGCAAGAAGATATGATGAGCAAAGAAATGGTAAACATAGATACATGTAAACAATCATTATAAAATAGCAGTAATAAGAATGTCTAATTTGGGGAATAAAATAAGACTGAAATAAAATACTGGAAAATGAACCATGTAAAATGGTGGCGTGAGGACTACAATTAAAGGGGTTTTGCTTGTATTGCTCAAAAGATTAACATTAAGTTTATTACGCAGATTAAAATTTAAGGGCAGCCTCTAAAAGAAAGTATCTAACTTCTAAATGGCAGACCAAAACTATACTTTAAAAAAATCCAGAAATGTCTGGAAAAGCAGGAAATGGGGAAAAAAGAACAGGGAAAAAAAGTGAGACAAACAGCACAAAATAATAGAAATAATTCCAAATAATAAATGACTATAATATGTGTAATTTGGACTAAACTTGCTAGTTAAGTCACAGACTAAGAGATTGGATTTTAAAAATCCAACTACACACTGTTTACAGGAGATATAAAAAAAATCACTAAAATAGAGAAAGATTTAAAATAAAAAGATGGAAAAATGTAATTAGCAAACACCAAAAGAAATCTGGTGTAGCTTTATTAATAACGACAAAATAGACCTTAAGTTAAAGATTGTTACTAGGAATAAAGATGACTTGATTATAACAAAAGTTTCAATTAACCAGCAATAGATTTAATAATAAACCTATAGGCTATTAAGGTAGCCTCAAACTATATAAAGCAAAAAGTGACAGAATTATATGCTCAACTGACAAATCCACTATTACAAAGATTTAACATACCTTTCTCAGTAACTAGTAAATGAATATTTTTAAAAAATTAGGCTATAGAAGATTTGAAGAACACAATTTTTACCTAATGTACATATGTAGAACTCTGCACCCAATAATTAGAGAATACATATTCTTCTTAAGTATACACTGGACAGTTATGTATACTGACCACAGTGTAAGTTCAACAATTTAAAAGACATTCTCAATTGGACAATGTTGTTTGACCATTATCCATGAAGCACTTAAGTTAGAAATCAATAAAAAAAATAGCTTAAAAATAAACATTAGGACATTAGCTATACACTTCAAAATAACACTTTATAGGTCATGAAAATGTAATAGAAATTGGAATATATTAGAACCAAATAATAGTGAAAATATTACTGGTATAATTTGTGACATAAACTAAATTAGTGCTTAAATTATTCATAACAGATCTTATATTAAAAAATAAAGTCAGAATTTATACAGCTGAGCATCCACCTTAAGGTAAGAAAAGAAAATCAGAATAAACTTGAAGAAGGAATAAACACAGAAAATAATGAAATAGAAAAAAATACAACAGACAAGTAATTAAGCCAATAGCTCTTTCTTTCTAAAGATTCAAAAATTGAACAAATCTTTGATAAGACTGATCAAGAAAAAACAAGAAAAGGTACAAATAAAGAATTTAAGGACTAAAAGGATATAACTAAGATACACTAGAAATCTAAAGGTAATAATACTAAAAGCAATTTTGTGCTAATAAGTTGAAAATTAGACAAAATGTAGATTTTCTTAGAAAAATATAACTTACCAAAATTGGCTGAGGAAATAGAAATCCTGAAGTTTAAAATATATATTAAATAAGTTGAATTAGTAATTGAAAACTTACCTATCAATTAAACAAGTAAATTCAACAGGTTAAAATTATTTCTCTAGTGAGTTCTACCAAATCTTCAAAGAACAGATAATTCCAATCTTATATTAAATCTTCTAGAGAACAGACATAGAAGGAATACTCCCCCCAAAATTTTCAGGGCTAGTTCAACCTTGATACCAAAGATAGACAACAGTATAAAATACAGACATAAAATACAACAGGAAAAACAATAGACATTCATTTATGTAAATACACATAGATGCACAAATCCTAATCAAAATATTAAATATAATTTATCTCTATATAAATAAATCATGGTCAATTTGGGTTTATCTCAGAAATTCAAGGATAACTTAACTTTAGAAAAATCTATTAATGTAAATCACCATGTAGTTACAGCCAACTCTTGAACAACATGAGATTTAGGAGGGGTGGCAACCTCCGCACAGTCAAAAATCAGCATATAATTTCTAACTCCCCAAAGACTTAAGTTGTCCCTCGGTAACCATGGTGGAGGTAGGTTCCAGGACCCCCACGGATACCAAAATCCTGGGATGCTGAAGTCCCCTATATAAAATGTCATAGATCAATGTACACAGTTCACCCTCTGCATCCGCGGACTCCCAGCTGCGTATGGAAAACAGAACAGGTATTTATTGAAAAAAGAAAGTCTGCACATAAGTGGACTGCGCAATTCAAGCAGTTGTTGTTCAACTACATATTAAATGGTATGCTCATTTCCATATATATAGAGAAAAGTTATTTGATAAACAATTTATAAAAGATTCTGTACCAAAAACTTAGAGCAAACATCATATTTTATGTTAAAACATTAGAACGATTCCCTACAAAATCAGGATGAGACAAAGGATGCTTCCTATTCCACTTAAATTTAGCAAATGAATTAGAGCTTCTGTCAAAGACAGTAAAAGAAGAACAAACCAAAAAAAAAAGACTGAAAATAGAGAAATGAAAATGTCATTAATCACAGGATATATGACTGTCTATAGAAAAATCCAAGAAAATCTGAAGACAAGTTATTAGAATTAATAAAAGCATTCTCCAAGGTTCTACATGGAAGTTACACATAAATCAATTTCATTCCTATGCATGAGAAACAGTAAATGTGACATTTTTTACCATTACAATAGCAACAGCAAAAAAAAAAATAAGGTAACTAGACATAAATTTAACAAAAGACGTATAAAAACTTCATGAAAAAAATTACAAAACATCACTGAAAGGCATTAAAGAAGACCTAAATAAATGGAGAGGTATACTATCTCCTCATCCAGAGGAAGACAATATAATAGAGATGGCTATTCTTCAAAAATTAATCATATCAATTCAATGAAATTTCAATCAAAATCATGCCAGATTTTCTTCATAGAAATTGATGGAGTTATTATAAAATTTATATTTAATAAAAAGGCCAAAGAAAAGCAAAGGCAATTTTAGAGAATAATAACAAAGTGAAGGTGATTTGATCTATAACATATCATGACTTATACAACTACAGTAATTCAGATGTGTTATTGGTGCAGGGATAGACCAAAAAAAGCTGAGTAAAATAGAAACCTCCAAAACAGACCTGCGCTAATGTGGAAATTTGAGAATATAGGTATCTTGAATGTATATATCTCAAAATAGATACGTAACTCTATATATTGAATATATATAAAATAAAGTTGATAACTATGTATATTCAAGATACATATATATCTTGTTTACATATTATATATACTATATAAATTATATAAATATACATAAATATTCTGTGATATTTATGATGCACATTTTCACATTGCAGGTTTTATGGTGTCAATATATTTATGGTACATTTCAAAATTTCCTGCAAATATTTGCAATGAGAAGCTAAGTACCATTTAAAAGTCAGAATTTATGTGATAAAAAATACAATTGATTTCTTATTCAAGTTTTCACGTTCAGGTCAAAACTGCTATTTTATGCTTGCAGTTTTGCTCACTGGATCTTTTCATTTTTCTGAGTGTCATGTAACTATCTATATGTATACTTTTCTCAATATAGAGCCCTGAATATGTGTATTTATATGAATGACAGAGGTAAAATTGCAGATCACTGGGAAAACAATGGACCAACCTCAATAAGTGGTTTTGGACAACAGGTTAAGGAAATGGAAAACAAATTTGGATCATGTCCTAGTTTGGGTTCCCTAGAAGCAGAGCCTGAGATGGGGATTCTTGTTCACTCTTGAGCCACTCTTCTCAATAAGTGACTTATTGAGGAAGCACTCTCAGGGAATATGGGGTTAGGGGAAAGCTTCAGTCTGATTCCAGGGGGAAGTTCTAGAGCACAAATTGTACCATTAGAGTAAGTCCCATTCTGTAGCAAGGGTTGTCCCTTTGAACTCTGTCAATTACTGGACTACACCTGTCCTTGGGGATGGGAGTGGGAGCCTTCTAGAAAGCTGGCTCCTTTGGGGTCTGCAATTCAGAGAAGGGGGCAGCTGACAGTTATCAGCCAGCACTCACAGCAGGTAAGGGAATGGCTATACTGGCTAGATGAAGAGGATCCATCTGGCCAGTACAGGTGGGAAAGAGTGACCAGCCATCCTGATTTGCCCGACCTTCTGGGATTTAGCACCAAAATTCTCACATCCTGGGCAGCCTTCCCAGCACTCACGCCAAAAATCTTGGTCTTCTTGTAATGGGTGTGGGAGATTAGGGGAAAAGTACAAAATCCATGACTGCCCCCTCAAAATAGGGGCTGAAAGCAACACTGCTTTTAATGTCGAATGGACACACCATAGATTGACTTCTATCTATAGTCACCATCATTGTTTTTGTCCCCGACCATTGATGTTGATAACCCTGAGTTGCATTTCACAATTATGATAATTGTTGTAGCGTTCTGAGGGAGGTGACCTAAGTGTGCAATTTAAGTGCACTGCAGTCGTAAGCATTAGCAGTCCATCTTTGGCTTTGCCTGTGGATTAATCGTTGTGCTTCGTATAAACTGAATTTTTTAGCATCATGAATACGGTAACCATGCCTTATAAGAGGTAAGATAATGAGAATGAGAATGATTATAATACCAACAACAGCATGACCCAAACATCATTGAAAAAGAAATATAAATGACTGTGTAATGTTAATGAGAGATGGAAGGACAATATAACTAGATTAGGAAGGAAAAAACAGAACACACTGCACAATACGTAGAGAAGTATTTTGGATTGGGCATGGTGGAGAGGGGATGTGAAAGCCCCTGTAAATCAGTTTACAACTCTGGAATGAGACAGACAGTACTTTAAATTCAAAAGTTTTTTAGTTTCCTCAAGAGACACCCATGCTCAGTTGAAAATAATGGCTGAATTATCTTGGGCATGTCACATGAACCAATATGCATTATTGTATCATGCCTTGGATTGATCTACGGAAGTGAGAGAGGTTACATTTCCTGATTCAAAAACATGTTCCCTCTAGCTCTAAAGGTAATTTGACTTGAAAAGTGAAGTTTCAAATTGTCTTCAAGATGTCTATTAAGATTTTAATGAAACCACAACACATAAACCAAAGGGTGTTACATCTTGTCCAAAGACAAAGTAGAATTGACTCATTTATCTGCTTTCAGTGCGAATGTTAATTTTGACAAGTTCTATCCAGTCTAAACTTCTTACCAAAGAAAATGAAAGGGTGTCATCTGCTAAACAAACACCTTATACAGAACACTGTTAAAAGAAGGGTGTGGTTTGCTTACCTGTGATACGGAGGTTTTCATAATGAAAGTGTTTGGTCAATTTCAGCGTCCTCAAAATGTACGGAAGAATTTAATGAAATTTTTGACTTTATACAAATGGAAGGAGATAGTTTACTTAAACAAATGCCTAAAAGATGGCTATCATTGTTGCCAGCCATAGAAAAGAAAAGAAAAATATATTAGGTACTAACGGCATTACCGGAAGCTAGATACAGATAGAGATGAGCAAGGGATCGATCCGCCCTGGAAGAGCTTCGACGACAGGTTTTATAGCTTTAACTTCGTAATTCAACCTAAGAAGTACCGTTTAATGGTCACTCCACCCACCACAACTCTACAACCTTTACAATTGACTCCGAACCTCCTCAGCGAGACCTTCTCCTCGACCTCCCACTCTTCAGCTGGTTGGGATAACGGAGAGAGGTTCCACCGAAAGAAGGTTGAAAGACTACATCTCCCGGCAGCCTCTGTATCAGGGCAGCGAAGGGGCGCGCGCAGGCGCGAGGGCCGGCCCCCGTGCGCAGACGCACTGCGAACGCCGGCTGAGCTAGGTCTTGCTGCTGGTTGCGCGGCGGCGGATCGCGAGGCCTGGTGAGCACGGCCAAGGATCTCGCCGGCTCTTCGAGGTTGTGTGCGCGAGGGGTACTGCGGCCGGCGAGCGAGCAAGCGGCTCACCACAGCAGTGGCACGGGGATCGCCCGCCGTTAGCCTGGTGAGTGCGGGGACCCCTGCGGCCCCGGCCCCTCCCCCTCCCGCCGGCGGATCCGGCAGTCCTCGGCGGGACCCGGGAGAGGTCCCGGGGCGTGGGAGGGCGCCGGCCGTGTTCGAGCTCGGGTTCCTGGGCCCGGGCGCTCGCGGCGCGTCGGTGCGTCACTGGCCCGGCTGTCCTAACGGCCGCGCGGCCGGCGGAGTGACTGGGGCGGGCGGCGGGGGGGGGGAGCGCTGATGTGATCGCCATCGGGAACGCCGGTCGAGGCGGGGCGGCGGCGGTGCTGGAAGCGGCGGCGGTGACTGCGGGGCGCCGAGGCAGCGGGGCGGAGAGGAGGCGAGCGCGGAGCCTGCGCTGTGGCCCCGAGCGAGCGGGTGGGGGACGGGGTGCGCAGCGCAGAGTGCTGTGACTGAGGCAGGAAAGAGCAGGGATGGGGGACGTGCGAAAATCCTAAGCCAGGCTGGATGGGACGGTCTGGGAATTCACAAGTTACAGCCGGAGCCGGAGCCGGTGGTTTGGAGGGAGGTGGAGGCGGGGGTGGAGACGTAACGACTGCAGTTTACAGATGTCATAACAACATGGGCCTGAAGCGGCTGACAGGGGTGTGGTAATTATAGGAATGACAGAACTCAGTCTGCACATTGCGTGTGTAAGTGGTGATTCGAGGGAAACAGCGAAGTATTAGAGACAAGGAAACTGGAGGATGGCTGGAGTCAGGGCAGTCGTCATGAAGGAATGTTTAAGGTTTGAATGAAAGCATTTAACATCCCACTTGTAAGTGAAAGATTTCACAAGAATTGATTTTTAAGGTTTAAATTAAAAGTAAACAATTTTGCAGGATTCTTCTGAAACATATTAAATAATATTACTTTTTTCTTTAATAAAACAGTTTCTTCAAAACTTGTTTCTAGCCGATGAAGGATGTTTTTGCTCCCTCTTGTTGCTTTAAGAGTCATTCTTGACATTGTTTTTTCCTCAACTTGTTCTTGTATTTGTGATATTTTGAAAGTAATCCACAGGTTATTCCCCCTCCATTTTAAAGATTGAAGAGATGAAATTTGAACTTTTCAAAGAAAAGTGAAAATGAACTCTCTTGTATTTTTACTGTAATAATTTATTATTGGAAGGGGCGCTTTTATGTGTAATACCTGATTTTAAGTTGGGGGACATGAGCAAAAGTAAAGGAATTAACATTCATTGAGTTCCTTTCCAAGTTTTGTGCTAAATACTTTATATTAAAACATTTAATGCTTACAGTAACTCTGAAGTAGATATTAATTTTTCCTGTTCTACAGATGAAAACTTGGACGATTGCAGAAATAGAACTTACCTAAGGTCATCCAGCTCTTGTTGGAACCAGCCTTAGAACCCAAAGTTACTGCCACTTTTAAAAAATTATTTATCTCCTTTCGTACCTCTTGGTTGTGTTTTCTTTATTTAACCCATTCATTCAGCTAATACTTATGGAGTGATCATGTGCCCCAACACTGGGGATACAAGACATGGTTAAGACACTCTTCCTGTCCTCATATAATTTATAGTGTAGAGGGGAAGACTAACAAATAACGAATGTAAACACTGCATAACACTTCATTTGTCATTATAGTTGAGCAGAAACTGTAAACAACTCTCCTAAATAGCAAAGGAAGTTCAAATAGAATCAGGTAACATAAGCCTTGAGTTTACAGTAGTAGGGAACCAAAACATACATTTATAAAAACCTAGAATAAACTACATGATAGAACTAAATGCCTCATCTGAAGTCAGTATATTTGCATTATGTTATTTTATGTCCTCATGGAAGTTTCTTCACAAAGCTATGATTTAATATTATGTATCTTGACTTCTATCTAGGATTGATACATAAGAAAAGGCAACATGAAACTCTTCATTGCCATCCAAGACACTGTTTCTAATTTTTTTTATTTATTCTTACAGAGTAGAGACTTTGAGACAGTTTTTTTAAGACCCCAGTGATGAGCCTTTTAAAAAAAAAACCAAACAAAAAACAAACGGCTGCTTTTATTACATTGTTTGTGTTTTGTAGGTGTTGGTGTTTCTCTTTACACTTTGGCTGTGAGGAGAGTCAGAGATGTGTCCAATTTTTATAATTTTCCTTAGCCTTAACTATGTTACAATTATACCAGATAGTCTGGAATTGCTCTGTGTTGTTTCCTGGATTATTTTCTTTGTTCCCTGTTGCTATCAATTTTGTTTTTATATTTTCCCTTTTATTTGAAAGTAGGGATTATATCTTATTTTAATTTACAATGTTTTAGGCATAGTGTTTGTTGAATTAATGATGAAGTCTTGATGATTTATGATGTTTGTATTTTATCTCTGTCAGATTGTTTTTAGAAGTATATATGAATACTTTGTATAAAATCAATTAAGACTTTTGTATAAAATCAGTTAAGACTTTGGTCCATGTATGTAAAGATGACTGATCTAGTGATAAAGATAATTCCGTTACTATCTTTGTTTTAAGATTTCTGTACTTTGCAGGGTATTATGAATTCAGCCATAATTATGGAAGAAAACATTGTAAATGGTGAACAATTCAATTAGCTGTTGTGGCTGATTTGTATTCTTGCTGCAGTAAGCAGAAGGTGGCCCTAGGCCACTGAGGGGCCAAATAGAGCCTGCATTAGAAAAGTTTGAGGCCCTGCAGTGAAAGAGCAGGGATGAAGACTGATGGAACAGTACAGTTTTATTTCGTTTTGTTTTATTTAAAGATGTTCCAACTCTACAAAACTGACCTAAGTGATAAAATGGTTCTGACCTAGTGTAGTAGACTAATTGGGACAGTTCTTGAAAGCAGGCAGTAATCCAGAATGTGGATAATGGGGATAATCTCCTTCACGTAACAAGAATAATGCTGCCGTTCATATACAAAGCTAAGTCTGCTTACTCATCGTCATTGATTTCCCAGTGTGAGGAGGGATATGTGCTGAGTGGTCCATGAGCCTCTGTACTCTGTGATCAACAAGGCGGCTTGGGGTCAGAATGGGGTTTATAGCTAGGGAACAGAAAGACAAGCAGAGAAGATAGAAGTATTTATTGATGGGTCAAGCACTATATCAGATGCTTTCACTTAATTATCCTTGCATAATACTTTGAGGAGGTGGTTGCTTGTACAGGATGGTTAGGTAACTTGCCCTACTTCACAGAGTAAGTGGTAGCGCTTGCATTCAAACACAGGCCTATTTGGACTATGTTCACCTCAATCATTAAAACTTGATTTTGTTTTGGTTTGCAGTTCAGTCTGTCCAGCAGAACAAACTAGATGTAGTTTGTTTAACATCATGAAATGATGTTGTGAAGATTTAATTTACTAAAAGCTGAATGGCTGTTCATGTTTCTTGCTTTATTGCCATTAACAATATAATTTTTTAATTAGAATAATATCTGAGAAACAACTGTCCCTTGTCCCAGCGTCTGCACGTTAGAAGCTACCATTTTCTGTCTTTAGCTGTTTCCTTTTTCATATTTATAAATAACTTCTATTACTATTTCTTGATATGGCAGTTTTAGATGTTATCTATTGACTTTTCTCCACACCTCCACACTGCCTCTCCCATCTTCCCAATATAGTTATCATAGGTGTTTACTAAGTCAATATTCAGTGTGTTTACAATATTATAACTATAAATATTCACAGCTGAATCATGTAGTATGATATCTTTTTTTCACTTAACCAGTTTTTCTTTTTCCAGAACTTAATACCTTTTTTTCCCCCTTTGTTTCCCGTGACAGCTGTCCTGCAGCCCTCTGTTCTTTTAATGCAGTTTGGACTGATTTTTTTCTGAGCCTACTTCACAGCTTTTATCCTAGAACTTCGCTTTATGTCAGTCTTAAAATTCTCTTTGCCCCTCTCCTGTATCGGATCTCCTATTTCCCGTATTTTTTTTTAACTTCCTGAGAAAAGGGTACCTGGGAAGTAAAAACTTGCTGAGAGATTGCATGCTTGAAAAAGATTCTCATTCTACCTTAATATTTCATCAATAATTTGGCTGGGTATAAAATTCTAGGCTTAAAAAGTTTGAAAGTCATAACTGTTGTTTTCTGCATTCTGGTGTTGCAGTGGAAGTCCAAAGGCATTCTGATCATTTTTTTTTAATATGACTTTCCCTGGCTTTCCTTCAGTCTCTAGAAACTTTTAGGATAATTTTAACCCCTGAAATTCCATAATGATGTGCGTCAATGTGGGTCATTTTTTACGTAAAGGCACTTTGTGGATTCTTACAAGCTGGGAATTCATGTCCGTTAGTTCTGGGAAATTCCTTTTATTATTATTTTTTGGATTTTCAATAAAAAAAGTTTTAGAGTTAATTATGCTTCTCAGTTCTTGACATGCTGTCAACAGACCTTACAAGGTCCTTTAAATTTTTCTCTTTCATTTCTGAGCTCTACTTCCTTACCTTTTCCAGCAGGCACCTGCTGCATTGTGGTTGATACATTCTTTGGTTATATTGTGAAATATGCAGAGGGTTATGTGTATGTACTTAGTTTATGTACAGTCATGTGCTGTGCTGCATAGTGACGTTTTGATCAACATCGGATTGCGTATATTACGGTGGTCCCTTAAAAGTTCTTGTCATGGAAAGTTACTAGTGATGTCATGACATCTTAGCCGAACATATCACTCACGTGTTTGTGGTGATGCTCGTGTAAACAAACCTGCACTGCCAGTTGTATAAAAGTATGCTACATGCAATTACAGTAGTAGGCTAGACCATGCAGGTTTGTGTAAGTGGACTTTATGATTTGCAGAAATGAAACCACTTAATATCTCATTTCTCAGGACGTATCCCTTGCGTTAGGTGGGATGACTATACATGTGACCTCTGAATAACTCGGAGGTTAGGGCACCGACTCCCATGTAGTACAAAATCCAAGTATAACTTTTGACTCCTCGAAACTTAGTTGTCCCTTGGTGTCCTTGGGGCATTGGTTCTAGGGCCGCCTCCTTCCCTGTGGATTCCAAAATCCATGGAAGTCAAGTTCCCTATATAAAGTGGTATATAGATCAACGCATAGAGTTGGCCCTTTGAATCCATGGACTTCCAACCGCAAAGCGAAAGCAGTGCAGGTATTTGCAAAAATCTGAGTGTAAGTGAACCCGTGCATTTCAAACCCATGTTGTTCAAGGGTCACTGTATTTTGTTACAGACCTTGTGCTGTGTCTTTAATGCATTGTTTTTCAGACCTTTCTGTTTTGTTGTTTGTACATACAGTTATGTATAATGTAGAATTACGTAATGTACATGTACCACATTTTACTTTCATTCCCTAATGACTGATAACTAAGTTGCTTTTCTGGCATCACAAATATACTTTTGTACATCCTAATGGACTTGTATGAGTTCTTTCGGATATATACCCAGGGATGGCAGTCCTGGGTCATAGAATAGGAGAACTAGTTTATGTGACTACGAGTAGTGCAGGAGGGTTCTTGTTTGCCTACATCTTGGCCAGTACTTGAATTTGTCCAGTTTTTTTTGTGTGTTTTTTTTTTTGCCAGTCTGATTCGTGGAAAATGGTATCTCATTGTTTTAGTTTACATTCTCTGATTACAAATGAGTTTGAGCATCTTTTGGATCCATTCAGGTTTTTCCTTCGGGTAACTGTCTATTTTTTCCTTAGTCTATCTTTCCTTTGGGTATCTTGTCTTTGTTTTCATCGGTAGAAGTTCTTTGTGGAGGTTAGATTGGAATGGACTGTTGTTTTAGGCTTGGAAAATATTTTTTTCTAAGAAAATATTTTTTTCTAAGCCTGTCTTTTCTGTTTAATTTTGTCCATATTTTCTTTCGTTGAATAGAATTTTTTTTTTTTAATTTGATGCATTGTTGCTTTGATAATCTCTTCCTCATCAGTTTTTTGTTCTCTCTTTTGGACTTTGGGCATTGGGACTTTTAGGTGGTTCTTCAATTTTCTTTTCCCTCCCATTTTCCATCACGTAGTCTTTTCTGTTTGCTGAGAGATTTCCTCAGTGTTATCATCCAACCCTTCTATTGAATTTTGCATTTCTATCTAAATTTTAAATTTCTTAGAGCTCATTCTTAGAGCAGTTTGAGGTTCACAGCAAAATTGAATGGGAAGTACAGAGTTCCCATCTACCTCCTACCCCCACACCACAATCTCCCCCCTCTGTCAACATTTGTATCAGAGTGGTAATTGTTATAATTGAACAAACACTGATTAATGAACAGCGTTATCACCCAAAGTCCATAGTGTACATTAGGATTTATTCTTGGTGTTGTTCATTCCATGGGCTTTGGCAAATGTGTAATATACCGTGTTCAGTCAGAGTAGTTTACTGCCTTAAAACTTCTCTGTGCTCTGCTGTTTCTCCCTCCCTCCCCTCAAACCTATGGGAAAGCACTGATCTTAGCTTTGCCTCTTCCAGAACATCATATAATTGGAATCATACCCATGTGTTTTCTCAAAAAGCTCTCAATGTGACAAGTATAATACCCCTGTCCACCACCCCTGCAAAGATGAGAGGAGGGGAGGATGTTATATGAATATGAGGTGTGACAATTAAGTTCATGAACTCATCCTAGAAAAAGTGCTATTATACACCTCATTGCTGAATATCACTATGGTCACCTTCTAAGTACTCCCCTTGGGAAGCTATGCACCGATGCCAGCACCTAGTCTACCCTTCAAAGCAATTTTGGAACTCTTTTTTCTGGAATGGCCATCAGAGCTCTTGTCGTATTACCCCTGATGTCCTGAATGTCATCAAAATGTCTTCTTTTCAATATTTCCTTTATATTCAGGTAAAGAAGGAAGTCATTGGGGGCCAGATCAGGTGAGTAGGGAGGGTGTTCCAATACAGTTATTTGTTTACTGGCTAAAAACTCCCTCACAGACAGTGCCCTGTGAGCTGTTGCAATGTCATGATGCAAGAGCTCATTTGGGACCATTTTTGCACACACCTTTCTCAAGCCAAAATTTTCAGTTAAGGTTTTTCTGATTGTTTCTCTATCGATGTTTACTTGGTCTGCTATGCTTCTCACAGTCAGCCGACGATTTTGACACACAATTCGATGAATTTTTGCGATGTTTTCGTCAGTTCTGCTCATTACTGGGTGCCCTGACCTATCTTTATCAATGACGCATTCTCTCCCCTTGGAAAAACGTTTAATCCATTTATACCTTGCTATTTTCTTCAGGGCATTATCCCCATAAACTTGGACTAACATGTACCTGATTTCACTTCCACTCTTGCCAAGTTTAATAAGAAATTTAGTGTTTGTTTGTTGCTTTAGTTCAAGCTCAGTCATTCTCGTGACCACTCACAAAAGCACACAACAACAATAATGAACATCACTCAGCAAGACACCACCACATGTCAACATGAACACGGCTGTGAGACTGATATACCAAGGTTATGAAACCTTACTGAGCTGTTTGTATGGTGCTGCCAATGTAAGTGCATGGTGGCAAGTTTGCGAACTGAATTGTCAGACTTCATAATCTCATTTATGGGTACATTTAGAGAAATTTTAAAGAAAACATTAAGAGAATTAAAAAGGGTGATACATCATTACCAAGTGTGTTTATTCCGAGAATCAAGAATCATTCAGTTTTAAGAAATCTATTAATATCTTACCATATTTAATAGGTGAAAGGAGATAAACAGTGACCAATTTAGTAACTGCCAAAAAGTCATTTGGTATAATTCACATAATTCAGGTTTTTAAAACTTTAGTAAAGTAGGTATGGATAGGTGTACTTATATGTATTTTTAAAAAAAAAAACAGTATCTGAAAACAATACTGCAACACAATTGGAGCTCTCATTGCTGGTAGGAATGCACGATGGCACAGCCACTTTGGAAAACAGTTTGACAATTTCTTATAAAGTTAAATATGTGCTTACCATATGACCTCAGCATTCTCACTCCTAGGTTTTTACCCACAAAAATGAAAACATTTGTTCACACAAAAATTACGTGTGAATGTTTAAAGTGGCATATTCATAATTACCAAAAACTGCGAACAACCCAAATGTCTAGCAACTGGTGAATAAACAAATTGTGGGATACAGGGGAATACACTTCAGTAAAATTAATGAATTATTGATAGATGCAACAACAATGATGGATCTCAAATTAGTTAATAGAGTGAAAGAAGGCCACACTTACAAGGCTACATACTGTATGGTTCCATTTATGTGACATTTTGGAAAATGCAAAACTATAGGGACAGAAAATAAATAAGTGGTTGCCTGAGGTTGGGGGGAGTAGCTTTACTAGAAAGGGACCTGACAGAATATTTTGTAGTGAAAAAAATATTCTTTATCTTAATTGTGGTGGTGTTTACTTACATGATAAATTTTACTATATGTAAATGATACCTCAATAAATCTGACCTTTAAAAAACCCCAGTATCATGGTTAGTGGCAAAACACTAGACATAGATCAAAATTAGAAATGAGATAAAAATGCCAAATCTAACCTTTGTTGTTTAACATTGTCCCGGAAGTATTAGTTAATACTTTAAGAAGTGAAATAGGATACAAGCATTAAAATGGAAAGACAAAAACTATAATTTTTTAAAGCTATTAAAATATTAGAAACAATTTAGTTGCTGATTTAATTCAGTGGCTGACTGAAAATGTAATACATAATAATGAGTAATTTTCCTGTATATAGACAGTAGCCAATTGGAATGTAATTGAAGGAAACTTCAGATTTATCATTGTAATCATCATAACAAAAAAGGTAAATGGAAATACATATTTAATTCTTTTAAATATTGTAAGGATGTTGCATTTCCTTTTGAATCCTATCTGAATATCAAAGGATTTCCTTAAGACAAGATTGTCTGGAACAAGGGTTCTCAAATTTTTTGGTCTCAACTTCTTCACACACTTATGGACCCAAAGAACTTTTGTTTATGTTATTATTTTATATCTGTTACTCTATATTGTACTAGAAATTAAAACAAAATTTGAAAACACAGGAATACACAGCACACAATCCATTAGGCATCAGAATTATGGTTCCATCACATCATTAAAGCCTCTGAAAAACTTATGAGTGAAAGTGAAAACAGCATATAACATCTTAGTAGTAGTATGAAAACAGTTTTCCTGAGATGCATTTTTTTCACATATCATATTGTCAAATATGGAAAAGTTTAGATCAGTCCCGGGTTAGCTATGGTGGTCATTGGGATCTGGTACACTCATATTTACGGGTAAATTGGTGCAGTATTTTAGAGGGTGTTTGACAGTATCAAACTTTAAGTGTGCATACTTTTGACCTTGAGGTTCCATTGTTTATAATTCATTCATGGATATAACTGTAAAGTGTGTGCAAATACATGGAAATATATTGGTTACAACATCGTTTGTGATACAGAATTGGAGACAAGCTTAATTGATGTCTAGGGTCTGGTTCTTATGGTGTAAAAATTAATTAATAAAAATGACTTTTAACTCTGTAGGCATTGATATGGGAAGTTGTCCAAAGTTGAAGCAAAGTACGTAACTCTGTATAATTATTCCATCAGTGTATTATAAAAACCAAAAGGATATGTGTATACTCGTATAACCAGTTTTTGAAAGGATGTACAGAGAACTTGATGGTGTGGCTTCCTTTAGAAACCAGGGAAGGTACACGTTCATTTTTCTCTTTATACCCTTCCATGTTGTTTGGGGTGTTTTTTGTAGAATATTTTTATGATTTTTGAGCCTTTTTATAATTTAAAAAGGAAGAATATTTCAAAGGCACAAGTATACATACTGTATGGATCGTAGAAATTGTTAGTGTTGGACTCATTTGTGAGTTCTTGTATACCACAATTGAACAAAAAAGGTGAGAAAGAAAACCAAGAGGCCCAGGCATTTCTGATGTCTACCTGCTGCTTTTGAGGCACGGTTGCTCTAATCATATGGGATGCATTGCTGTTCTTCTTCACTTGTGCTTTCTAACGTCTGTGCGTTTAGTTTGTATTCTTCTCTCTGTTTTGTGGGTCTTGTCTTTTTCAACCTCAACTGCTGAAATCCTGTCCTTCAAAACCTATCTGAAACACCACCTTTTCTGTGAAGCCATCCTTGATCACTTTAGTCAGAGATTTTTTTTTTGAATCTTTAGAGCTATTTATAGCCATTTTTTCATTACACAAATATCAGGTGTGAGCTCTATATGGGCCAGACAATGGAAGTTTGCTTTCATATGTTTCTTTTCTTCACCTCATAAGGCATTATCTCCGCTGTGAAAATGAAATTAAGACTCACGGAAGTTAGGTATTTTCCCAACATCATTGTTCTAAGAGGTAAATTTGAAAACAGGACTTCAAGGCCAGACCACTTCTCTGGACTTACTTCTTATGTCACTTTTAATAAAAAGAAGCAAGTCAATAGTTAATTTTTGTGTGAATATTTCTTTCCCTTTAGATTTTTTTTTACAAAGTTTTGAAATAATTTCAAGCTTGCAGAAGTTTTAAGAACTGTACAAAAACCTCCTGTTTACCCATCATCCACGTTTCTCCAGTTGTTCACTTTACCTTTTACTCCATTTGCTTTATCATTTATTCTCTTTCTGTATATGTGTACCGTGTTCCAAACATTGCCGTTTCTTAATTGTTTGCCCTTCCAGCTCCATGTTGAATAAGTCTTCCAATTACTGAAGTCTAATTAATTGGCTTTTGGTCTTGTTAAACTTTATCCAAGTCTTGTCCTGTTACTGTAGACTTGAGAAAGTCTACTTCCTTTGACCTAAAACTTCTGATTCTTGACCTTGGATGATCATTGCAACACTACTATTAGGCTATTTTGTAATATTTTAGAGCCATAGTGCTCTCTGCTTCAGGAACCCAGCTCTTTATGTCATTTCTCAGCACTGTTAAATATGATTTCTTCAGAATTATTTGCAAATTCTCTTCTGCGTTGCACCCAACTTTCACTCTAATAAAGTATAGTCTGACAAAATACGATAAAAGGGTACCACAGACTGGGTGGCTTAAACAACGGAAATTCATTGCTTCATAGTTCTGGAGGCTAGAAATTCGTAATCAGGGTGCCAGCAGGGTTGGTTTCTGGTAAGGCCTCTTTTCCTGAGTTACGGGTGACCACCTTCTCATGGTGCCCTCACGTGGCCTTCTCTGTGCACATGCAGAGAAAGATCTTTATCTATATCTGTCTCCGGTGTCTCTTCCTTTTGTAGGGACACCAGTCCTATTGGATTAGGACCCCTGCCTCATGACCTTATTTAACTTAATTATCTCCTTAATGGCCCTATATCCAAATACAGAGGGTGCCAAGAAAATGTATGCACATTTTAAGAAAGGAAAAAAACTATTAAAATTGTAATGCTCAATATATACTGATAACAAAAGATGAATACAAGTCACGTTTGACTTCTGCAGTTACGCAGGTGCTCAAAGAGCATCAGCGTCCAGACACTTCTGATTACAGCGAACTACTGCTTGAGCAACGTTGACCAAAGTGTCCACTTGTGTACATTTTTTTGGCACCCTTGGTATAGTCACATTGGCATTTAGGGCTTCAATACATGAATTGGTGGGGGCACAAATTCATAGCAGTAGTGCGCTGGGTTTATAATCAGGAGACCTGAGTTTATATCCTTGCTCTATCTTGTGTGTAACCCTGGCAAAGTCACAACTTCTGTGAGCCTCCTGAATCCTTACCTGTAAATGATGAGAATAGTAATTCTTGCCCTATAGGTTATTTAGAGATCCAGGTAAAATAGATGGTGTGACAGCACATTATAAATTAGTGGCTCTCAACCCAGGCTTGCATGAAAACCATCTTATAATTATTCCTGTGACTTCCAGCCTGACAGCATAAGGAGCTCTGTGGACCAGCTCCCTAGTAAAACTGGGGGAAATTACTTTAAAGAAACAAACTATTTAAAGCCTTTGGAAATGGTTCTAGGGCATACCATGAATGAAGATCCTCCAACGGGATGGAAGGTTTTCTACCTGGGAGGAGCAGGACATCAGGATTTCTCATCCTGCCCCCAGCTGCCCGCTGCTAAGGCTAAGTTCTTGGCAAATGCAGTGGAGAGGTAGGGAACTGTCTTTTGTCCAGTCCCGACTTGTGCAACAGAAGGAATACCTTGGGCGCAGAGCCACTGAAAGTACTGGGGAACGGATTACCTTTTCCCGGTCTTTATAAGGTCGTGGTTCCACATGAGGAGAGATGCGCTGAGAAAACCCAGGCTACTGCCTACCTCCCATCAAATACTCAGCTCCTAAAGAGAGTATCAAAGAAGTGTGCTGTTGTCTCACCTCCAGCTTGAGAACCCTGGTTCATAGACTTTGGGTGGGGGTGGAGGTGGGGGTTGGGGAAGAAGCAAGTCATAAAACAGACAGCTCTTTTTGTCTTCCTCAAAGAACTAACTTCATTTGTAATACAGCTGGAGAAGCTCAAACCTAAGGATATATTCAAAAACTGTGAAGATTGTGATGAAAAGCTTAGGAGATTTATAGACTCAAGAAGATACAGGCTCAAACTACAGGCCATCTAGTTTGCTGGAGAGAATTGGGATAAGATATAGCTAGAGAGAGCCTTCCGGGTCTGAGCTAATATCACTGACCTCTGGAACTACTCCTTCAAAGGAGCATGAATTTGATTGGATTCTTCTGTAGTGCAATTTATGCTGGAGGCCATTGTTGAAAACAATAGAGCAATCAGCTGGCAATGATTAGTGCAAGTTAACAGCTGGGCCTGGTCAGGGAAAGAGAGGCCTGCCAAATTACTGTGGTGGCCAGGTGACTGGGGTATTCAGGTTACGTGCTGCTGAGGATCAACATCACAGGCCTAACACTGCAGGGATGGGTGTGGGGAAAGGAAAATAGACTTGTTTAAAAGAAATCCAGAAAATTTCTAAACAAATAAACAAGCAAATGAAAACAAAACAGGGTGGGAAGGAGCACCAGTACTCAGAGTTGCCACAAAGCATGATATAAAATATTGTTTCCAATAAAAAGTTACACGACATATAAAGCAAACAAGTAAACAACTCCCCCCCCCCCAGAGTATGGCTAATACACTGAAAAAAACAGACAAAAACTTCCCTGTGAGAGTGACCAAATGTTGGATTTAACAGAAATAGACTTGAAGTAACCATTATAAATATGTTCAAAGAATAAAAGGAAACCTTGATTAAAGTAATAAAGGAAGGTATCAAATACAGTATTAATAAAAAGGGGTTCCAAAGAAGAACCAAGTGGAAACTCTGCAGTTAAAAGTAACAACATAATTATAGGGGCTGAGTGGTAGGTTTGAACTGGTAGAAATGAACGAATTAGCATGAATTAGCAGACTTACCAATAGATTGATAGAAATTCAATGAAAGGAGAGGGCAAAAAAAGAAGATAATTGAAAAGAGCCTCAGAGAAATGTGGGGCACAATTAAGTGTACCAATACACATAATGAGAGTACCAGAAGAAGAAAGTCAAGAAAAGAACAGATAAAGTATATGGATATAATGGCTGAAAACTTCTCTCAAATTTATTTAAAAACACTGACCTGTAGATTCAGAGTCCAGTTAACTTCAAGTAGGATTAATGCGAGAAAATACGCAAATGGATGAAAATGTTGAAAAATTGGAAAATTTGAAAAATGAAAATGTTGAAAATTTTCAAAATGTTGAAAATCAAAGACAGGGGAGCGTTTCCATCTGGCCACAGGCATCAGGGGTCTTAAAAAGCTCAGTTAAATGATTTCCAGAAAACATGTAGCAGACTCATTACACCTCTTGAGACATAATTCCTTGCCACTCAGAAATCTTAAATTGTCTATTTTGTTTGTAGAGATGTTCAACTAAAGCAATAAATGTCTATTAAGCTTTTAAAAAAAAAAGACAAGGAAAATTCTTCAGAGCAGCAATAGAAAAACAACCAGTTACAGGGAAACTCATAAAAATAACAGCTGGTTTCTCAGCAGAAACAATGGAGGCCAAAAGGTGGTGGAATAATAATACATAGTCATGTGCTGCTTAACAACGGGATTAAGTTCTGAGAAGTGCGTCATTAGGCTATTTTGTGTGAGCATCACAGTTAAGTTACTCAAACCTAGATAGTATACCCTACTACTACACACTTGGCGATACAGTATAAGTTGTTACTCCTAGGCTACAAGCCTGTACAGCATGAAACCGTACAAACAACACAAGATTAAATCACAAGAGAAAATGGTGTGGTCAAGAGATGCAGTAAACACAAGATGTATGAAGCTGTGCCGGTGTAATACGGATACTGTTTTACAGCAAACTTTTTTATAAATAGAAAGAGTACACTCTAAAATGATAAAAAAAATACAGTATAGCAAATACATTAACCAGTAATATAGTTGCTTTTTATTATTATCAAGTATTATGTGTTGTACATAATTGTTTGTGCTTTTATGTGACTGGCAGCCCAGTAGGTTTGTTTACACCAGCATCACCACAAACCCAGGAGTAATGTGTTGCTCTATGACTTTGCGACAGCCACAATGTTACTAGGTGATAGAAATTTTCCAGCTCCATTATAATTTTATGGGACAACCATTGTATATATGGTCTGTTGTTGACTGAAACATTATGTGGTACATGACTCTATTTGAAATACTCAAAGACAAATACTGTTAACCAAAAATCCTATATACCCAGCAACTCTATCTTTTAAAAATGAAGGTGAAGTAAAGACTTTTCCGGATTTAAAAAAAAGAAAGAAAAATAATTTGTTACTAGCAGACTCACTTTGCAAGAATGCTAAAGGAAGTTCTTTAGGCTGAAAGCAAATGACCCCAGATGGTAATTCCAATTCACATGAACAAAAAGCACAGGAAAAGTAATTACTGTATGTAATTTTAAGAGTATTATCACATATTTTTTCTCCTTTTTTCTTAACACTGTTTTTAAAAAGCAGTTGTGTAAAATATGTATATAATGTATCCTTGGGCCTATAAAAGTAATATATTTATAAAGTATCTGTCAGTAGCAGTACAGAGGAGGTGAGTGGGAGTGAAGTTATATTAAGCTAAGGAAATGACTACAGATGATAAAGTTGTAATTATAACTGGGTTGTTGGGTTTGTAACGATAAATGTAATATGTATAACAGCAACACCATACAAGGGAATAGAATTAGATAGCGTAATATTTCTATATCTCACTGGCATTAAGGTAGTGTAAGTCTGAAGCTGATTCTGGTAAGTTAAAGTGTATGTGGTAAGCCCTAGAGCAACCAGTAGGGGGAGAAAAACTAAGAATACAGTGGAAAAAAAAATCACTAAAAGAAATTTAAATGCTTCATTGGAAAATGTCACTTAATGGAAAAGAAAGCAGTAAAAGAATAATAAAGGAACAAAAAAGATGGGACACAGAAGACAAAAATAAAAAAGCTTTCAAATCTGAATATCAGTAATGCCATTAAATATGAGTTGATTAAACAATCTAACAAAAAAGACAGAGATTGTCAGACTGGGTCCAACTATATGCTCTCTACAAGAGACACATTTCAAGTTGAAAGATAAAAATATATTTAAAGTATAAGGATGGAAAAATATATCATGCAAACAACAAACACAGGAAAGCTGGAGTCACTGTCCTAATATCAGGAAAAATGGACTTGAAAACAAAAAAAAAGTTACTAGAGATAAGGGACATTTTATATATATGTATATATATAGGTGTGTGTGTGTGTGCGCGTATATATATACATATATATATATATATGTATTTCCTAGTAATATCACCAAAATTCATACGGAAAAACTGACAAATGATGGGAAAAATAAACAATTCAGCAATAGTAGTTGGGGGAAAAAACAATAATGGTTGGGAGACTTCAATGGCCCACTTTCAGAAATGGACAAAACTACTAGGCAGGGATAAGGTCAACAAGGAAATATCAGTATACACCAGTTAGACCCAGCAGACTTCTATAGAACACACCACTACCCAGCAACAGCAGAATATATATGCTTAAGTGCACATGGAACATTTTCCAGGATAGACCTTATACTATGCTTGCTAAGCCACAAAACAAACCCTAATACATTTAAAAGGATTAAAATAATACAAAGGATGTTTTCTGATGACAATGGAAGGAAATTAGAAATCAACAGAAAGAAATTTGGGGAAATCACAAATATGTGGAAATTAAAGAACGTACTTCTGCTGAATAACCAGCGGGTCAAAGAAGAAATGTAAACAAGATCAGAAGAAAACTTTCAGAAAAATGAAAATGAAGTTACCACCTAAGAAAAAATATGGGATACAGCTAAAGCAGGGCTTAGAGGAACACTTGTAGCAATACATGTCGATATTAAAAAAGAAGAAAGTTCTTGAATCAATAACCTAACCTTTCATCTTAAGTCACTAGAAAAAGAAGAGCAAAGTAAATCTAAAGCAAGTAGAAGAAAGGATATAATAAAGATTAGAGTAAAAATCAATGAACTAGAGAATTGAAAAGCAGTAGAGACAATTAAGGAAACTGGTTCTTTAAAAAAGGTCAACAAAATTGGCAAACCTTTAGCTAGATTGACATTAAAAAAACACTCAAATAACTAGGATCAGAAATGGTAGAGGGACCATTATTACTGACCTTAAAGAAGTTAAAAAGATTATAAAGGAATACTTTGAACAACTGTATGCCAATGAATTATATTGCTTAGATAAAATAAATAATTTTTTAGAAAGATAAAAACTGAAACTGACTTAAGAAATAGACAATCTGGATAGACCTCTAACAGGTGAAGAGATTGAATTAATCATAGTTACCCACAGAGAGATGCCCAGACCCATATAACTCCACTATTGAACATTTAAAGAAGAATTAATACTATTCTTCGCAGACTCTTCCCAAAAATTGAGAGGGTGAACACTTCCCAACTTATTTTATGAAGGTAGTATTACCCTAATACTAAAGACATCATAAGAAAACTACAGACCAATATCTCTTATGAATATGAACATGAAAATCTTCAGCAAAATACAAACTAAATTCAACAGCATATGTAAAGATTTATACACCATGACCAAGTGGCATTTATCCCAGAAATGCAAGATTGGTGTAAAGTTTACAAACCACTTAATGTAATACATTAGTAAAATAAAAAAGTCACATTGCATTGAAATAGGCACAGAAAAAAACATTTGACAAAACCCTAAACTGTTTAGTGATAAAAACACTCGAAAAACTAGGAATAGAAGGGAACTTTATCAACATAATAAAGGGCATCTATGAAAAATTCAAAGGTAACATTTAATGTTGCAAGACTGGATATTTACCTAAGATTAGGATTAAGACAAGATTGTCTGCTCTCTCCACTTCTATTTGACATTGTATTGGAGGGTCTAGCCACAGTGATTTTGCAAGAAAAATAAATAAAAAGCATCACGATTGGAAAGAAAGAAGCAAAGCTGTCTCTGGCAGATGATATAAGCTTGTGTGTGGGAAATCCTAAGGAATCCGCTAAAAAGTATTAGAATTAATAAGGTGAGCAAGGTTGCAGGATACAAAATCAACATACAAAAGTCAATTATATTTTTATAGGCTTGTTATGAACAACTTGAAAGTGAAATTAAGAAAATAATTCCATTTCCAGTAGCATCAAAAAGATTAAAATACCTAGGAATAAATTTAACAAAAGAAATGTGAAATACTCTGAAAACTACAAAACATGGAAAGAAATTAAAGAATATCTAAGTAAGTAGAAAACATCCCATCTTCGTGGATTGGTAGATTTAACATTGTTAAGGTGGTAGTACGCCCCAAAGTGATCTACAGATTCAGTGCAGTCCGTATCAAAACCCCAGCTGACTGTAGAAATCGATACACTGATTCTGAGATTCATACGGAATTGCAAGGGATCCAGAAGAACCAACACAATATTGAAAAGAATATTAAAATGGAATTCACACTTCCTGATTTCAGAACTTGTTACAAAAATGGTAGTCAAGATTGTGGGAAATTGATACTAGGATATACATGCAGATCAATGGAATAGAATTGGGAATTGAGAAATGAAACCATGTATCTATGGTCAACTGATTTTCAACAAGTGTGTCACGTCTACCAGAAGTGATGTGTGACACATGGAGCATGGTCATGATGGAGGATGATTTACGGCACACTTTAAAACACACCTTCTTAACCGTAGCTCACACCCGACTGACTGCACTGAACAAGTTGAAACTAGTCACACACTGTTACTAAGGCTCGATGCACCACTCCCCGTATTGAAGATCCCTGCCTTTCCATTGGATGGCACTTGGCAGCAGCATTCACCATATTTTGTGATCACAACAGAAAGGCTCTGTGTCACACATAGCTTGTGGTGGCAATTTCTGTCAAATAAAAGCATTACAGTGTGTCCTCATCCACCTTATTCACCGGATCTGGCACCTTGTGACATCTGGCTCTTCCCCAAAGTCAAAATGATGCAGAACATTGAGGCAGCCACGACAGCGCAACTAAAGACACCCACGAGAGAGGACTTCCGGAACTGCTTGAGAAAGTGGCAAGAAGGATGGGATGAGTGTGAAGTGAGGGGTAGTATTTTGAAGGGGATTAATGGCAATGTGTCTTTTACTGTAATACATTTTTTAAAATTTAAACATTGTATTTTTTTATCACACCTGGTACACTTTAATAAATCTGTTTTGAATTTCTGGTGTCCCTGTGGGATAGGCCTGGGCCTGTGTATGTGTAAAAGGCTAAGCTATTAGAATAACAATGCCCATTCGTTCCCTCCCTCTCTTATTTTTGTAGAAATCATGACTACTCCGGGAAAAGAAAACTTTCGCCTGAAAAGTTACAAAAATAAGTCCCTGAATCCTGATGAGATGCGCAGGAGAAGGGAGGAAGAAGGACTGCAGTTACGCAAGCAGAAAAGAGAAGAGCAGGTAAGTCCTTTACCTTATTAATTCCTTTTAAAGAACTTAATGTTCCATTTTAAGCCTGAAACCATCTTCCTTAATTTTAATTTTAACGTTTACACACACACACGTACACACTCTGAAAAATCAACATGTTTTGGGAATGGGGGAGGAGAGGTAATGAAAAGTGGAATATAAGAATGAAGAAATCTCTCAGGTTCTCATGTTCCTGATATAACCACTGTTTAATACTTTGGCCTATTTGTTTTTAGTGTATTTTATTTTTCTATAGTTGCAACTTCCTTAACATTTTATGTGCATGTTAATGAATTCTCAGGTGGCCAACAAAACATTGCTTTTCGTTGTAAACTTTAATTTGAAAATTTTTAAACATGTACAGAAATGAAGAGCAGATAATTAACCTCATAAACCCAGCCTTTGGGTCCAGCAATTGTCAAGTTTGCCTTAGTTTATGTCTGTCTATCTTTTCTTTATTATGTAGTATTTTAAAGTAAAAGGATATTTAGGACATTTTTTTTTAATTTTAATCTGAGAACACCTACAGGCGAATCACTTTTCCTTCCTCTGAAAATGCGGAGGACAAATGGTCCATCACTTTTGGCAAAGAAGTTTAAAGACATAACACTTAGGTGACTTTTTTTTTTGCTAAGGAGAGACTTTTGAGCTTGGAAGGACCATTTGACCCCCGCACTATAAAAGTTTGATAAAAGGCAAATGAATGAGTCAGAACTCTTCATACCTGCGAACTAAGGTAATCTGTCATAAGTTCTTTTGCAGTTATAGTGAGCTATTTTTAACATAGCTATATACTGTCCTTTTGAGTAACACTGCATTAGATAATCCAGTTAGTTGAAGTCCAAGAATACATTACAACTTCAGTGTTTTGTTAGGGCTGTAGATGTTTGAATCAAACACTTTATCATCATTATTATTATTATTATTACTACTATTTTTTGGGGGGCAAAGAGATTGTGTAATATTGTAATAGTTTGTATGAAATGCAGCAAGTTAACGAGTTCTTGACATTCTGCTTTGTCATGTTTGAAAGTAACACTTATTCAATGAAAGAATGGGTTTCTCTTGGTTTCTTGTTGCCTCTTTATTCATTTCTATATCTTATTTGAAGTGGAACGTTTTCTTTGGATTAGTTTTTATATTAGCTTCTATATTTGGGGTAAATTTTAGAAATCACAACAGCAGTGTCACATATTTATATTCACATAAGTAATGTGAATACATGTATGTATGAACACAAGCACAAGTGTAGGTCTGTACATAACCACCAGCCTATGCATAATATTTGACATAAAGCCATTTGAAGATGTAGGAATGGCACTCTGCCATTATTTTAAATATGAAATAAAATGTCATATTTACTTACCTAGCTGAAGGCAAATGCTCTATATCCTTAATACATCACGTGGCAAGTATGGCCCCACATATCTGACTAAAAACATTTTTAGTTGAAATTCTGTCATCTTCGTTGTACGAGATCTGAAATTGTGCCCTTTTTTAAAATTAGTTTATTGGGATGACAATTGTTAGTAAAGTTCTGTATCACCTCATCTATAAATCGCATTGTGTGTTCACCACCCAGAGTCAGTTCTCTTTCCATCATCATGTATTTGACTTCCTTTACCCTCATTTCCCACCCCCCACCCCCCTTACCCTCTGGTAACCACTAAACTATTGTCTGTGTCTATGAGTTTTTGTTTCTTCATTTGTTTGTCTTATTCCTTTGTTGTTTCAGTTTTATATACCACATAACAGTGAAATCATATGGTTTTCTACTTTTTCTGACTTATTTCGCTTAGCATGGTAATCTCAAGATCCATCCATGTTGTCGCAAATGGCACTATTTCATCCTTTCTTACCGTTGAATAGTATTCCATTGTGTATATATACAACAACTTCTTTATCCATTCATCTATCGAAGGACATTTTGGTTGTTTCCATGTCCTGGCCACTATATAAATAAAGCTGCAATGAACATTGGAGCACACATATCTTTATGGATAAAGGTTTTCAGATTTTTTGGGTAGATACCCAGGAGAGGGATTGCTGGGTCATATGATAGTTCTATTATTAATTTTTTGAGGAACCTCCACACTGTCTTCCATAGCAGCTGCACCAATCTGCATTCCCACCACAGTGTATGAGGGTTCCTTTTTCTCCACAGCCTCTCCAACACTTGTTACTATTTGTCTGTTGATGATAGCCGTTTTAACTGGGGTGAGGTGATAGCTCATTGTGGTTTTTATTTGCATTTCTCTGATGATTAGTGATGTTGAGCATTTTTTCGTATGTCTGTTGGCCATTTGTATGTCTTCTTTGGAGAAATGTCTGCTCAGGTCCTCTGCCCATTTTTAAATTGGATTGTTTGTTTTTTGTTGTTGAGTTGTATGAATTCCATACATGTTTTGGATATTAGCCCCTTATTGGAGGCGTTGTGCAAAAATCTCCCATTCGGTTGGTTGCCTCTATTTTGTCGATGGTTTCTTTTGCAGAAGCTGTTTAGTTTCACGTAGTCCCCATTCATTTTATTCAGCTTTTACTTCCCTTGCCTTGGAGTCAAATTTATAAAATGCTTTTTGAATCCAAGGTCCATAAATTTAGTACCTATGTTTTCTTCTATGCAGTTTATTGTTTCAGGTTTTATGTTTAAGTATGTGGGTTTATTTCTGGGTTCTCAATTCTATTCCATTGGTCTGTATGTCTGTATTTTTGCCAATACCATGCTGTTTTGATTATTGTAGCCCTGTAGTACAAGCTAAAGTCAGGGAGTGTGATAGTGAGGCCCCACTATCATTGTTCTTTCTTCTTAGGATTTCTTTGGCTATTCAAGGTCTTTTGTGGTTCCATATAAATCTGATGATTGTGCTTGGGTTTTAATAAAAGTTTCTGTGGTAAGTTTCCGGAATATTGCTCTATTTAAAATCTTAATTTTGTCATTTCATACGTGCTGTTTTATGTAGGGCGAACTGGTAAAACTAATCAGTATCACAGCAGTACTTGATTTATGCCTAATGTGTGAAATAGTAGACATTAATAAAATACAGATTCATTTAGGTACTGTTTAACTCTTTCCACAATTATTTTGTCATCTATTGGGAAAAGTCACAGGCTAAGGCCAGCTGAGGAGCTAGATTTAAGGAAAGTATGTTTTTCTTTTTTTAAACCTATTTTTCTCTGAGTAATACGTGTACATAGTTGAAAAAATTAAATAGTGCTAAAATACTTGAAACTAAACCAGCAGTGGTCTCATTCCCAAGTAAACCACTTTAAACTCTTAACTGTTCAGTGTGATTTATACTGCTAAATTTCTAAATAATATGTGTATATTACTATATATCTTTATCAATTTAAAATACCTATTGATGTTCTTTCATAATAGGTCAAGATTTAAGCTCTCTATCACTCTTTCCCTTACATCCATCCTTCTAGTACAGTTATATTACAATAGCTAAGTATTATTTATTGCTGAGCTGAATTATATACTATGGTTACATTTCCTTTCTTATACTTGATTTTTCCTAGAGTTAATTGTCTCCTTTTTCACCTGCTTGGCTTTCTTTGACTTCCTGGCTGCCACCTTCTTCTCTCCTACAGCTCTTTTAAATTATTTTTATCTGATTTTCTACTTGGTTAAACTTTTCAGATAATTTATCAGTTCCAATTTTTTTTTTCCCTCTGGAGACCTCCACCCTACATTTTTTGTCCTTTTCCTCCAGTCAGTTTTGTTGATCCTGTGGGCTTGCTGTACAGATGTAGTCTTAGGACTTCCCTTTGCTGGGAATTTCTCTTTTCTTATCTTGATTCTTGTAAGTGGTGGTGTGCTTTTAATTTCAAATTCCACTTGTCGTCAGCACATGTATGTTTCATGACCTGTAGTAATTAAAGATCACTAATAGCATCCTGCCATACCATATTAAAGATACTGTGGGGCGGCACAGTCGGTCAGAGTGTGGTGCTCTTAACAGCAAGGTTGCTGGTTCGATCCCCGTATGGGCCACTGTGAGCTGCACCCTCCACACCTAGGTTGAAACAACTACTTGACTTAGAGCTGATGGGTCCTGGAAAAACACACTTAAAATAAATTTTTGAAAAGTTAAAAAAAATAATAATAAAGGGAAGACCCTAAAAGGAAGCAAAATAGGTAGTAGTATACAGCGGATCCAGAGTCAGAATGGAATTGGACTTTTAACAGCAATGTTGAAAGCTACAGGATTGTTAGGGAAAATGATTTTCAGCATGTGATTTTTTTTTTACCCAACCAAACCATCAAACAACCATTAGAAACAATAAAGGCATTTTCAGATTTATTAAAAAAAAACAAAATACACACACAAACACTGTGGATATAAATTTTGCAATACCAATAGGTGTAATTTTAATGATTAGGTTTGATTTTTGAGTCGTTTAAATATTTTAAGTGATTGTAAAACAAAATAAAATCAAAATGAGGGAGGAGATCCTTAGAAATAAACAAAAGGAATTAAATGGACCTGTGTGTCATGCTTGTAGCTAAACCACGCAGTGAGGAATTATTTTAATATATTTAAAATATGGCAATATGATTAATTACCTCTATTGGGATATATCTTAAGCACAAAAGAAATACAAACAAATCTTTAACTGCTTTTAGTAATCATAGGATTGATAGATATTATGAAATGATATATATTTGTGATGGATACAGCAAATAAGTATTTATGTTAATTCGGGAAACCTGAATTTTTTTAGATTAAGAAAATATGGAAATATAAAATCAAAGAAATTGTATAAATTTGAATTGGTAATATTACAACGGATTCATGATGTATTTTCTTACACACACACACACACACACACACACACACACACACACCCTGTCCTGAAAAGGCCTGGAAAGTATGAAATACCTTGTAGTAATGAGCACCCCTAGCACCTTATGATTGTGGTCATTAGAATTTTCCTCACAGGAACAAGGCTGCTTGGGAAAATAGCTGATTCTTGATTAAAGATAGGGAATGTTCAAGACGAACCTGTAACATTTTTCATAAAGCAGGGAAGTAATCTAATACCATTGAGATTGTGTTGAAAAGACCACGGAGGCTCCTATTAGCCAAAAGTAGAATATTTTGAGTATCAGAAAGGGTACTGTGGGGACTTCTGCTCCTAGCCAAAATGGAGTAGCAGGGCCCAGATTTACCCTTCTACCTGTAACAACCAAGAATAAATAGATAAAATACAGTAAACAACAGTTGAAGGCACCAGACATCAAGCAGTGAATGACAGTGATCTCTAGAGATGGGAAAGAAATGAGGTGAGCCCTATGATTGTCTCATCGTATAGCCTCAGAGAGTTTTCAAGTTGCAACACAGGGAAAGGGGACTAAGGTGTAAGGTAGAGCCCATAGCCTCCCTGAGTTGAGAAGACAGCTGAAAGTCCAGGAAGACCAAGGCAAACAGAGTTCATAGGATGGAATACCAGAAAGGAGAGACCTGTATATATATAGAGAGAAGCCTGGAGCTCCTCAAAGGGTTTCCTTGAATATTCAGCAGAGTTCTGATCAGTTTGAGGAAACTGCCCAAGGCTAGAGAAAGTCTCGTCCAAAAAGGATCGGAGGCAGCAGTGTCTGGCACTTATGCAGGGCTGAGAATAGTGCCTGTTTCCCTAGCCATACGGGAAAAACTCAGAATTCATGTAGCATTATATAGGGTATTCAGGAGAATCTTGCCTCAGTCATGGAGATTAATTGACCATAGACTTAATTCTGCTCCAGACCTACCTAACACATCATAAAAGCGAGATCCAAGAGGATTAAACTGTTTCCATATAACTTAGCTGCATACCAGAACAACGGCCAAGAAGATTTATAGGAATACAAAAATATCCAGTATCAACAAAGTCAAATTATGTCTGGCATACAAACAAAGATTTCCAGGTAGACAAGGAAGCAGGAGAATGCAACCACTAATGAGGAGAACAATTACTCATTGAAACACCCAGAACTGACCCAGACGTTAGAATTAGCAGAAAATGACATTAACGCATTATTGTAACTGTATTCTACTATATATTCAGAAGTAGAGACATGGAAGATATACAAAAGACTCAAATTGAACTTCTAGAGATGAAAACTACAATGTCTGAGAAGAAGAATACACAGATAGGATCAATGTCAGATTAGAAATTGCAGAAGAAAAGATTTTGTGAATTTGTAGGGATTGGAATAGAAACTATCCAGAATGAAAAAGAGAGGTGAAAGAATACACACATGTATGTGTGCACACATGAGAAAGAAGATACGCTACTTGACAACTTATAAGAAATATAATATTAATACATGGACAGTTGGAGTCCCTGAAGGAGAGGAGAGAGTGGAAGAGAAAAAATTATTGAAAGAAATAATGGCTAAAAACTTTTCATAATTATTAAAAACTGTAAACCCACCGATTCAGGAAACTCAGTGAATCCTAGTCACAAAAACATGAAGAAAACTACACCATGGTACCTTATAACCAAACTACTCAAAACCAGTTGTAAAGAGAAATTCTTAAAAATACCCAGAGAAAACACACGTTATACGCAGAGGAGCAAAGATAAAAGTGATATCACATCCTCATTGGCAAAATACAATACAAGTCAGAGACATTGGAAAAATAGCTTTAAAGTACTCAAAGAAAGAAACAATTAACTTTGAATTCTGTACCTGGCAGAAATACTTTTCAGAAACAGTGGTGAAATAAAGATGTGTTCAGGCGTACAAAAACTGAGAATTACACGTCACCACCAGACCTACACTACAAGTAATGTTCAAGGGTATCCTTTAGACAGAAGTAAAATAATGCCCAGGATTACTTTGAAGCAAATCCCAGACATCAATTATTTCATTTATAAATATTTCAAAAAGTGCCTCTAAAAGATGAAGACTTTTAAACTTAAACCAAAACAGTATTATGTACCTTAAGAAATTAACAGTTAATAACAAGCATCTAATCAACATCCATCAATTTTTCACCCCAGGCTTTAGCAGCCTTTGCCTAGGAATTGTAGTGATCATTCTGTCACACTTTCTGCTCTTATTAGCTGGTAGGTCATTCTAAAGAGCTTATCCTCAATAAGTTGTTGGTTTTCCTGAATTACTAATCACACAGGAAAGAGAAATACTTGATTCTCTTCCTTTGTTTTCAAAATAATGTGTTGGTTCTTTAGCATCTTCTAAAGGGACCAGTAGAATGTGAGTGTGTTTTAATATTAAGAACTTACAGTGTTTAACATAATATTTCAATTTATTTCAGCTATTACTCTCTCTCTGTCTTTTAAAAAAACGACTCTGCTGTATAGTTGACATAAAATGTACAATTTGATGTTTTGATATATTTATATTCTGTGAAAGCGCCACTGTAATTAAGTTAGTGAACATACTTATCTCGCCCCAAACTTCCCTGGTATACCTCTGTAGTCCCTTTCCCCACCCCTCTCCTGTCTCCAAGCTACTTAAAATCTGTATTCTGTCACCACTGATTAGTTTGCATAAATGGAATCATACAATATGTGTTACTTTTTGCCTGCTTTCTTTCAGTGAGCTTAATCATTTTGAGATTCATTTATGCTGTTGTATGTGTGAGTAGTTCATTCTGTTTCATTGTTGACTAGTAGCCTATTGTATGGATAAACCACAATTGGTTGATCCATTAACCTGTTCAAAGTAATTTGGGTTGGGTTGTTTCCGGGTTTTAGTGATTGGAGAGAAAGCTCTCATGGAGAGTTCTTAACGGATATGTATTTCCTTTTCTCTGGGATAAATATCTAGGAGCAGAATGTTTGGGTTGTAGAGCAGGTGTAGAGTTAAGAAGCCGTCACTTGTTTGCCGAAATGGGTTGTATCATCAGCGATGTATGGAGTTTCAGCTCTTCCGCATCCTTGGCAGCAGTCGCATGGGCGGTCATTTTCATTTGACCTGTTCTATGGCGCATGGAACAGTGTGCCGTTATTATGTTAATTTGCATTGTTCTAATGACTAAAGTTGAGTACATCGTTTCACATGCTGATATGTATATCCATCTGCACATCCACTTTAGTGAAGTCTGTTTAAATACATTCTTGTCCCACAGCTGACTTATCGTTTTGTACATGTGTTCTCTTTTATTTCGGAGTGTTTCTATTGCATGTCCTTAAAATGCACTAATATTTTCTACATTATCTAATCTGCTGTTAATCCACTCAGCATACTTTTCATCTGAAAAGTTGTATTTTTCATCTCTAAGTGTTTGATTTGCCCTTTTTTTTCATGTTTCCTACCTGTCCTCATGGTTATACTTTCCTGTACTTTTTGACTATGTGGATATATTTGTAACACGTTTTCCTGTCCTTGTCCCTCTTTGTCATCTTTGTCATTTCTAGGTGATTTTGATTGATGTCATTGAGTTTTCTCTTTCTCATGGGTAGTCTTTTCCTACTTCTTTTGCACTTGTTAGCTATTGATTGAATGTCAAGTGTTGTGAATTTTACCTTCTTTGGCATTTGAGTTTTTCATACGTATTTTTAATAAGTATAATTTTGTATTGTTTTAATGTGTAAAATTCTGACATTGTCTTTGGATATAGTTAAGTTACTTGGAACGCGTTTCCTTTTACGTTTCATTGGGCTGGACCAGAACGACTTTAATGTAGGGCTAATTTAGCATCACTGCTGTCAGTACCCTTCTGATATCCTCTATAGTAGGAGTTTTTTTCTATTTCAGCTAGTCAGAACGAACTATTCCTTGACCTTTGTGACCCTCTGAAATTGTTCTGCATGCTTCTTGAAGGTGGTTCCTTTCCCAGCTTTGGATCTTTTTCGCACATATCAGCACTGATCAGTACTAAGCTAAGACTTAAGGAGACTCTGCTGCAGATTTTCGGTTTCTCTCATGTTAGTCTTTCCTCTTTAGTACTCTGCGTGGCGGATTCTAGGTGTCTTGGCCTCCCTGGTTCTGAACTCCATCTCCTCCACTGAGGAAGCCTCCAGGCTCTGTTTGGGTTCACCTGCCTTGTGCTGCAGCCTGGAAACTGTCCAGGCAATAAACCGAGGCAGTCAGAGGACTAATGTTTCGTTTCTTTTCTGAAGGATCATTGCCTGTGCTGCCTGTCGTCCTGTGGCTGAAACCCATTATTTTAAGTATTTCTGTCTGCTGTTTTAGTCGTATAGGGTGAGAGGATAAATTATTGCTCCATCATGGCTTGATGAATAAGTGTACTGCCTAGGACTCTCAAGGATGTAATGGAAGCCACCTTAGTGGGCTGCCTTTGGAGAGAACTATTCTCCTTTGCCTACACAAATTAATGGATGCTTTAAAGGTGGTGTTCAAGCAGTAATCCTTTGTCGTCACTGGTTGCGGGACAGGTTGGGAAGGTCAGGAAGCCTCAATCCTCTATCTTTGAGGGGTTAGGAGGGAAGTATTAAGTCATCCTGATAACATTTTTATGGTCATTTCCCCTGATATATTATGCCTATCCTGTCACTACTCCACACAGAGGGAAAAGGGAAATGACCCAGCATGCCCAGCTCCTTTTTCCGCCCTGACCTTCTTAGTGCACCATGCAGTGTCAGGCCTCTCAGTGAGTTGTACCTCATCAAGTGATACTTAATTGCAGTAGATTATAAAACTAGAGACTTCTGAAATAGTGCCGCATCGGGAAAGGTTGAAGGCAGCACAAATTTCAGACTTTTAAAAATGATTTTCAAAAAGGTCCATCCTTATTTCTTTTTAAGTGGGGTGACTCGTGTTTGGCTGTTGAACTCCCTTGTCCTAGAATTACTTTATTAACAGTCTTTTATTTTTAGTTATTCAAGAGAAGAAATGTTGCTACAGCAGAAGAAGAAACAGAAGAGGAAGTTATGTCAGATGGAGGCTTCCATGAGGCTCAGATTAATAACATGGAGATGGCACCAGTAAGTAAGATAATGAAAGAAACTCTTATTAGTGTTTCTCTGATGAAGATATCAGGTTAAGATCTCTTTTTGTGTTTTTAAAAAAGGTTATGTGGCTATAAAAAGTACTTGGCATTTCATTTTTAAAAAGAAACCATATATACTTATTTCTCATGGTTCATTAAATGTTTATTATATTTTAAATAACATGCAGTTAAACAGGATTAAGTAAATTATGAAGGTTAATCCAGGTATTAAAGTTTACAAAGATAATTATAAAATAAAATTACTCCTTAAAAGTTGAATAACAAGGGATACTTTCAAGGAAATCCTAATTTGTTATTCGTTTCAGTTACAAAATTGGACATGTTTATATGATTTAAAAAATTGGTTCCATATCACAACTATTGGAATTTTCTATTATAACTCATTTTGTAACTGTCTTGAGGTTATATAGATAGATAAAAATTATGCTTTATATGGATTACACCTGTCTAGATTTCCAGTTTGTTGTAATAAATTTGATGTTTTAATAGATCATATATGGTTTTCACAAAAAAAGAAAATTCACTATTCCTTTATCTCAGTCGCCTATTTTCTTCCCCGAGTAGCAATCACTGTTACTACATTCTTATTTATTCTTTTTAAGAAAATAAATTCCCCTCCTCCTTTTTTTTTTCATGGTGGCGAATTATGCACAGTGTTTTGTAGATTTTTTCTTTCTTTCACTTTAGAGGTCTCCAGTTTTTATGGACCAGTTTTCTTTTGGAATTAGGAGAGCAGTTGAAAGTCCCTTTGGAATTGATACAGACATTGTTGCCAATACTATCATTTTGTGGTGAATTTTTCTAGGCCCTTCAGGAAGTTGAGCTGTTTTTTTTGTTTGTTTGTTTTTGTTTTTGTTTTTTTTTTTTTTTTTTTTTTTTAAGTGGATGTTGAAGTTATTTTGTGGACTGTATTAGTCAGGGTTCTACAGAGGAAACAGAACCAATGGAGGGGGGAGAGAGAGAGAGAGAGAGAGAGACATTGATTGAGTGACTGACTGACCGACTGACTGACTGACATGAAGGAATTGGCTCATGGCAGTTGTTGGAGCTGGTAAGTCCAAAATCCATAGGGCAAGCCAGTAGGCTGGAAGTTCAGCTAAGAGTTGATGTTGTATTTTGAGGCTGAATTTCTTCTTCCGGACACCTCAGTCTTTGCTCAACTGATCGAATGAGGCCCACCCAAACTTTGGAGGATAATTTGCTTCCCTCAAGTGTACTGACTTAAACAGTTAAGTCACATCAAAGAAAATACCTTCATGACAACATCTAGACTGGTGTTTGTGCAAACAACAGCTAACCCACTTGACACATAAAATTAACCATCCTAGTGCATTCTTTGTCAATTTGGCATCCATACACAGCTCCTTAAACCACACTGAGTCTCAGATGAAGACAGTAACAAAGTCATATGTCCACGTGGCATGATACAATGATATAACTGTCCTGCATGCAACTTATAGTGTACCAGCCTTTTCCCCAGAAGAGGCTGCAAAGTTCTCGGGTGTTCACTCCTCACCCTGATATAAAAATTAAATATTATGATCTTAATAATAAAGTTAATGATACTTAAATACTATGAAGGTAAAGTCATGCATCTTACGTTATAAGGGGATAAGAGAGGGAAAAAACATATATATAAAACATATTCATAACAGAATTATATAGTTACCTTTGTTTACTCAAGCATCAGTCTTATAAGTTTCAAAATATTTATTTTTCTGACTTAAGAGCAGAATGCTTCATTCTTCCCATGGAGATTCTTAACTGTTAGGTATTGCTTACCATCCAGTATTTACAACTCTCCAGCTTTCTCCACAATTCATCTTGTTGACTGTAACCCTTCATGAAATGGTAAGAATTTTACTTCATTGACAAATGATCCTGAGAAGAGAGTTAACTACTAATAATGGGGATGGGTTGTAGTGGGAAATGGAAAGCTCTAATAAAGCAAGAAAATAGTGGGAAACTGAAAAGTTCTAATATAGCAAAAAAAGAGAAATTTTAAATTAAGAGTCAGTTGTTGAATTTGGCAGTGGCTGGAATCTGTGATTTATGCAAGATTACTTTATACTTATTCAGTAAATATTTGTTGAGCTATTCATAAATATATAATATTTGTATAAATATTTGTATAAATAAATATAAATAAATATTTGTATGTCAGCTATTAGTGATAGAATGGTAAGATAGATGGGGTCTTTGACTTTCAGAGAGCTTACAGTGTCCTGGGGGAACCTGGGCAATAAACAAATAAGCAAGAATCCTGGGCACAGGATTAAAATAGAGTAATGGGGTAGACATGGAGTGGCTGCTCTAGATTCAGAGGTCATGAAAAGCCGTATACAATTTAACATTTAATCTGAACGATAAGGAGTCGCTAGCCTTTTGATCAAAGCAAGGAGAAGAAGAATAATAAACACTTTGTCTTAGTATTTACTATTAAGATTACTACTTTCTCACTGTGGTGAGCTTTCTAATGATAGACAAAAAGTTGGGCTTTACACATATCAATCATCTCAGACATTCCTACATATATTGTCTTCCCTTTGTGTGACTCTTAGATAAATATGACTAACTTAATAACTAGGTTGCAATTTATACTATTTTTGTTTTCCTTTGAATTCAAGTTAAAATTTCATTATACTTGCTTTTTGTTTGTGATCCCAGGGTGGTGTTATTACTTCCGACATGATCGAAATGATATTTTCCAATAGCCCAGAGCAACAGCTTTCAGCAACACAGAAATTCAGGAAATTGCTTTCAAAAGGTGAGTTCTGAATATGTTAAGTATGTTTTTCCATTTATTTACAAAATAATACTTTCCCATAACCTGTTTTCACACCACAGATAACTTGGCTTCGGAGTGTGTCTATCAACAGAATACAAGGATGCATACAGAGATATGTGTAATTATGAGCCCTGGCTAACTTTTGAGTTTCCTTATTTTGTGACCAGAAAGCAGCATTGTTTTCATTTCTGAGCTAGCTTATAAAAGTCCTTAAAGTGATAAGAACAGTAGTCAATCTTCATGTTAATTCATATTGAGAAACTCCACTCTTTTTAAGGAAAACTTTAAAAGTATTACTTGAAAGAACAATGATTGTTGATTTTAATGTTAGCAGTTTATCACTGAAATTAAGTATGGATGTATTGGTGGTCAGGGTAACTACCTTTTGTATAATTAGGGTAGAATGCAATATGGTACTTCTTGCCATCTGGGCAAGTAAAAAGAACTCTGGAACTCTGAATCATATTAAAATGTCAATAGTAAATACTTAACACAACTGACCCCACAGTGGTAAGTTACACTTGTTTGGAGTTATTAGTGATAAATTAATATATTCCTTGAAGTTCACTGGAATTAAAACCTACCACCATAACAAAAAAAATTGTTTTTTTGCATAACTTATTAAATATTTGAAGACCACTGTCATGTGCACCTTCCCAACCCCTCAAAAAATATTTTGCCTCTTTTCAGTGTACTGAGCCTAGTGGGTTTCTCACATAATGTGCCTTTTTAAGGCGTTAGAGTGGAGGGCCTTAGATTGGTGCAAAAGTAATTGCGGTTTTTGCAATTGTTTTTTACCTTTTAAACCTCAGTTACTTTTGCACCATCCTAATTGTAGAGTGGTGAAAACTGCATTCCTGTGTCTATTCTAGTTTGCCAGCCACCAACGTGATGCATAGTACTGCAACTGTGTTCTTATTACTCTCGGTAGTAAGAGATTGCCTTCTTTGTCCTGAGACTGTACATTCTAATAGGATAATATCAGTTATTTTAGTAGGCATGGCATAGTTATGTTCCATTGTATTTGCAGCTATCTGAATTCCCTAGCCCTTTTCCTCATGAACTGTTTTTAAGTTTTGTCTGAGAAGTCATGTGGATTTACTTTTAAATTGCTTTTTTAAAAATTCAGTGGCTGAGTTTTGCTTTAAAACCCTTTTGCTTTATTGCCAACTTTGGCTTATTGTTCTTTCTATATGTTGTTTCTGTAATCTAGCATATTAATGCTTCATCTTTATTATAGTATCAAATTTATTGGTTGTGTTTATATGAATGTTTGATAAAAATGTCGAACCAGGGAAAGAACATGTCATTAGAGCTCTCTCCAACTTTACGTTGAACCTTTAGTCACCTCTTTCAATAAGGCCATTGATTTGGCTAAGGATTCCTAGTTGTTACTGTAATCTACCTGCCATGTTTCTTGCATTGCTACATGAATATCATCAAAAATTTTGTTAAATCTCTTGTTGAAATTACCTCGCTGATTGTTTAGGACATTTCCTAGCCACCCAACAAGATTCTACTGAATGACTTCATTTATAAGATACTTTATTGTCATAAACAAAAATGAGATTAATTTGGCAAGTCATCCTTAGTGAATTCTTGCTGGCTCCTACTTAACACTCCAACTACAAAATTAAATCCTGCAAGCACACCCAGAATCTCCTAATGCCGTTTTTGTTTTTGTTTTTGTTTTAAGACAGCTTATGTTAAAAAACAAAAAACCCAGATGAACAATAATCCCATATACACAATAAGGGCTAGAAGGAAGTATATGAAAATAGTAACAGTGGTTGTCTTTGGATGAGTTTCTCTCTACTTTCTAAGTTTCTAAAATAGTACAGGTGATGATTTTAATTTTTAAGAATTCTGCCCATCATTTCCATGTGAAGGCTTACCTCATTGTGAAATCCTTCAAACTACCCTACTCTCAAAGTGACCAAGCTCAATTTTACATTTTTTTCTTTTTTTTTTAGATTTCCAACATGAAAGTGATGCTAAAATGGAAGGAGGGATATCATGAAGTAATTTTGAGTTATAAAGTCTTTGCATTGAAATTAAAGGATTGTTTTTCTTCTTTCCTTTTATTTTATGGGGAGACAGAACCTAATCCTCCTATTGATGAAGTCATCAGCACCCCGGGAGTAGTGGCCAGGTTTGTGGAGTTCCTCAAACGAAAAGAGAATTGTACACTGCAGGTGCGAAGCCTTTTCATTTCTTGCCTCAGATGTAATTCCCTTTGCTAGTTTATATTTTGTATGCAGAGTAGTTACTTTTTTAATCTATATGAAGGGTTAATTTTTTGATAATATTTCTGACAATCACATTGCAAATTTCTTTTCATAGTTTTGTTAACTATGGCCCTTGGTTTTGCTCTGTAGAATTCTTAGCATTGTTACTCGTGTAAAAAATTATTTTATGATGATTACGGAGAATACTTACATAATAGGGAATTGTTTGCAGTAGAGGAGCCATTATAGATAGGACCTAAGTTTGGGCTACTTCAAATTTGGTTTTGAAGGATTTTTAGATTCTACTTGGGTTTCTCAGGGCTGTGTAACATGGGCTGGGTCAGAGACTCAGCTAATCCCCAAACCTAGTCCTGATTAATCCTCTCCCTGACCCCAAAAGAGCTGACACAGAGATAGGCTTGTCAGGTATCTCTGTGTTTTCTGCTGTGTTAATTTAGTCTGTCAATACTGTTGTATGTAGGGGTTCTAAGAGGAAATTCTATAACTTCCGGATTGTGTAGTTTTCACAGTAAAAAGAACCATTGTCAACTGACTCTCATCCTGAGAGTTATTTAGAAATTTTAAAATACCATTTTGTTCCTGAATAAAGTTGTATTTTTGGTAAACTGGTAATTTTTCAATAGTTAGACTTCCTTGGAGTAACCAGCTGAATTAATTTCTGTATTCTTTATCAAATATCTGTGATACCTAAATTCTCACTTGTAGGATCTAATCTGAAGGTCTCAGGCCCGGTAAAGAAACTCTGCAACTATAGAAATTGGTTAGGTGCCAAGTAGATCTTAAAATGGGGTAATTTTTCCAAGTAAGTATTTGCCAGTAACATGTTAATCATAAAGATAACTTACCCCCTTGTTTGCTTTGCCTTCCTCAAAGGCAGTAGTGTTGGGACATTTTGTAAATGCCAGCTCTGGCCCCAGGTTCCTTACTGTCCAGAGCATTGTACATAATTCCTAAGACTTGATGCTTTGTCTTGATATTTTCTCTCCTTTCCTCCCACCCCATCTTTCTCCTTTTTTTACTCTCTTTGTTGCGGTGATGAGTTCCTTCCAGAGGAAAAACAAGAAATCCAGAGAAGGTAGAGTACTTCAGTGTCCCATCAGTTTTTCTTCTCCAGTTTGACATTTACTAATCCCCAAGTTCATTTGAATTAAGATTCTGTTTTGCTAGCTGCCTCCTGGATTGTAATTCTGGTCCCCATCTAAGGCCAGGATCACCAGACATCTGAAAAATAATCAGGTTCACCTACAGAGCAAGGAAAGAAAGACTTTTCTCAGAAAAAAAGGAAATCCAGACAACCAACACTGCAGAGAACAGAGCCTGAGCCCCTAAGCAACCTGCCAAGAGAACCAGAGGAACCAAATGAAGAGCCTTACTGCAGTTTATCATTTGAAAAGCTTTGTAGGAAGAGGGAGGTAGGGAAAACTATCATTTTGTTCATGTGAAAATATGTTTCTGTCCTATCTCTGACAAGGAGAGTAGTTCCAAGATACTGATTTTACTCCTGGATCTAGCAGTTTTTAGTAAGTGGTTGCAGAGGTCCAGTTTGTTAATGTGTTCAAGAAAGATGGTGTAACCTCCTAGGCCTAGAATGAAAAGTCAGAGAAATGGGTTTTTCCCCCTCTCTACATTCTCCAGTACTCCCTAAAGAATACATGTTATCTCAGACAGTACCCTCACCTGGCTAACACATGCAAATTCTACATCATTTTTTAATCTAATCCTAGAACTTGTATCTTTAACACATCTGAAGATGAATGCCTTCAGAAATCTCATTTGCTTCTATCTAAATTCTCAGATTCTACCCTTGTGTGAACTGAACTGGTAATTAGGCTGAAAGATTGAGAAATGATTCCTCTGGAAGTGACCACCTTATGATTTTCACCTTAGCTGCCCAAACACTCTGAGAAATAACCAACCTGTTTATTATCTAAAGGTCATCTCCAGCTTTTCTTCTGTGTACATTTAAGTACAACATGATGTTTTTTCTCCAGTGTGACTAATGGGTAATCTTGACCACCCCAGAAGCAGCAGAAGCAAGTATATTGAGGGAGACCTTAGGGCCAAAAGGCTTCATGCTCAAATTAGACGGTGCTCTGGGAAGCTTGGAGGGTACTCCTTCTGTCTTCTTGGAGAGCATTAGGATGTAAGTTGTCCCGGACACTCCTACCTGCTTACTAGAAAGTTGAGTAGTATATCTTTGGAATGGGGCTTTTGCCAGAAAGAGAGTAGTAATATATGGTCATAATAGCTAAACTCACTAATAAATCCTATGGACAAACTTACTTGTTCATTCCAGAGGTAAAGAGCAGTGAATCCTCGTGAAGGGTCTCTTTACTTCCTTTCCGGCTTCCCTTATCCCCAGATCAGTGAAGTGCTTCAAACCAGGGAGCTAAAAAGGCCTGCTTTGGGTAGTGTTACCCAGATGCTTGTTTGCCCTCAAATGAGATGAACATGGGTGGAATCTAGCATTTTGGAAGCAAGCAGTGCCATTTGGCTAAGAGCATTCTCATGCTCACTGACAGGTAGGCCTCAGATACAGTTGAGCCCTTGGCATGAGATTGGTCTGCCTTATGGTATATTTTCTATTTCCTGTGCCGGCTGTTTGGTTATTTGAGTCCAGGCCCAGCATCTTTGTACTGTCCTTTGCAGTGCAGAGATACTACATTCTCAAACCTTATAGAAGAAGCTTATAAAAATATTTAGAAATAAATAAATTGCCTCCTAGTTCCAATCATTAGATAACTCCTTTTAAAGTCATAAATTTGAAATGGTTTAGTTTCCTCATTCCTGCCTTTCTTGTCCCTTCTAAAAGCTTAATGTGATAAACTGCAGTAAGCCTTCATCCTCCTACGTCTTTTCCCATCCTCCTTGATCCCTCTGCCTTTCTTGGAAGGTTGCTCAGATGACTCAGGCACTGTTCTCTGCAGAGTTTGATATCTGGGTTTATTTTTCTGATGTGAGCCTTTCTTTTCACTTGCTCTCCAGGTGAGCCTGGCATTTGCTAGGAACCAGAGTGGACCCGGCAAAGTGGCCAGCAACAGAGTCCTGATGCAAATGGAGAAAGGGAACCAGGCGTACCTCAACCTGGAGTGGGAAACTTGATAGGAGGTCAGAAGTATTTCAGCTTTGGATTTTCATTTTCCTTATTTAAGGAACTGAGCATCAGAAGGTAGAGACTGAGAAAGGAAAGAGAGAAAATATCAAATCTTTAGTGTGCCCTTCGGATTTCAATTGTAGCCTTATTTAGCAAGTTCTGGATAGTGGAAAATAATGGAATTATAATTTATAAGCAAGCACAGTTGCATGAAAGGTTGTTTCCTTGCATGATGCCTTTCTTGGAACACTAAGAATATAGTAGTTTAAAACAACAAAGAGGAAGTAAAGATGGTGGTTATTTTGGCTACCATTACTTTAGGTAGTACCATTTCTTAGATTTTTTTTTTCATTTCTTTATGTTACTGATTTGTTTTTGAGTCACACGGTTACTTAAATTACTTTTTTCTGGCCATTTCTATCATAACTTTATGCAGTTGTTTTTGATATCAACTCTGGGCTTTCCCATATCACAACTCTGTTTCATGTTAAATTCTAATCCAGAACCCAAGGCCGAAACAGTAAAAAGAACAAAAAATAACACTGATTGCAATACCCAGTGAAAGAGAAATTACATACTTCACAGCACAACCAGTTTTTAAAAACATACTTAATATTAAACACATTTGATATTTGTGTTTCTTCCAATACTTTAATGGGTCTATACTCATGGAGTTGTAATTTTTTCCTTTTCACTCTCCTTCATACATATGTACATATATATCACACACGTACACACAAGTATGGAAAATTGCACAAATATAGCTTGATGAGTTTTTATAAGGTATAAACATTAATCAGCCCGTTGTGTGTGTGTGTGTATGTGTGTGTGTGTGTGTATACGCCATATTAATGCACGAATATGATTGTGTCCAGTGGCCTTCTCATGATAGTTATTCATGTGTTTTTGTTCCCAGTAACGGCAGAACTAATTTCTGGTTTCCATTCTTACTAAGAGAGACCTTGAATCTTCTTTCCATTGAGAGGTTATCGTTGCGTACTTCTTAGTAGTAAACATAACTTTGGTACATCTTTTGCTGAGATGTCTAGGTTTCCAATATTCTTCCATTCATGTTCAGGCTATTATTCACTTATTCCTAATTTTCCTAATCATCATCACTTTTATTTTATTTTGCTTCTCCATTTTATTCACTTCAGTACCATCTGGAATTCCCTCTCATTTTCTGTGAGACCGTTAGTCATCAGACAAATAGCAGTTTGAACTCTGGCAGCAATTAGTATTCGAATTTCTTCTGTTTGATAATTAATATATCGTGTATCTACTCAGGCTTTGTTTCCATTTCTTGTGCATTAAAGTCACACTGCAATTCGTTTTCTCTTTGATACAGATTAGTATGTGTGCTGCTCTTAACACATTCCTTACAGATTGCTTTTCACTCACGATTTTCATTTCTTTGACTTGCTCTCTGCAGTATCTAACGACTCTTTGTTGAACTCTGAGCCTGCCTTCTGGTAGGAAAGTTTGCTTTTGTACTCAAATCATCCGTCTCTGTTTTACAAATTTTCCTAGTAAGTGAAAGAAACTACATTTTAGGTTAACTGTTTTCTTTTTGGTATCTACTAAATAATCTGGCATATTGTTATTTGAAATTTCTGGCCCTAGATACCAAAACTACAGTTGAAAGTTTCTTGTCAGTCTTATAATTATGTTTCAGAGAGGAAACTATGGAAGAGGAAGCCAAAGAGGCTGGCTTCATAAGTATAGTTGATGAGGAGGCTGTAATGTAGTTCTCTTTGACAGGCTGGGTAACATTACTCAAATCATTAGTCAGATTGTTGGATCTTTTTATAATAGTTTCCTCATTGATAAACGAGAAAAGTCAGACTTCCCTGCGTCGTTGTGAGAAACACCTGAGAGTATGTGAAAAATGGTCTCCTGAACATCTCTTATAACAAAAAGTTATGAGACAGAAAATATGTTCCATTTAACTTTTAATTAAATTTAACATTTAATTATGCTCCTGGTCTGGACTTCATTCATGCTGTAATATCAGTGTCCAGTGTGGCTGCCAGACCACTATCTCATTTTTTATAGGTTCACATTTGTAGGTTCAAAAAAACCTCCTCTTTAAGTGTCTCCTGTGCTATGAATTTGCTCTCATTCATATGGCTTTGGACTGTGTTAATCAGCATGTCTTCCTATTTCTTCCATCTTCCCTCACCCTCATGATTGATGTTTTAGTTTTTCATGTGACAACTGCCTTTCATTTGACCCAAAAGCTTAGAGGAGTCACAGCTCCATTTTTTGATAACTTTTTATTGACCTCTCATTGAAGGGCATACCACTGAATTTTTTTTTCTGCATATGTGCTTCATTAAAGGATAAATAGAAGACAAAATGGGAGAAGAAAACAAAACTAAAGTTTAAGAACTCTTAACTCAAATAGAATTGTAAGAGTTCACTCTTGGATTTTAAGAACTCCATCCTAGATTTCTCCGTAATAGGTTAGAGTCAAGTTACTATAGAGATGGGTAGAATTAGTAATATGCTACATTCTTCATTGGCCCTAATTTTCTTCATACCTTCTGTTTAATAGTGTATCAACCTTTAAGAATGCTGTTTTAAAAAAGTCTTACCTCTGTGCCTTGGTTTGGAGCCTTCTCATTTATGGAAAGCCCTTATGCTCTGAAGTTGCCATTTCTAGTAATTGTATGCCTGTTAACTCCTTGTGGCCTACGTATCATTTAAAATATCGTTTGCTTTTTTCACTTGGCCTATATTTTATACATTTTACATGAACTTCTCCCCATTTCTCTTTACCCATCCTATAGAAATTATTTAATTTTATTTTTTAGTAGATAATATACTAAAGGTATAGAAGGCTTTACAGTTAGAGTGTCTTTCCTTCCCATCCATGTTCCACACTCTCCCTGACCTTTCCATGTAGGTTAACAAGTATTTACAGTTTCCTGTGTCTCCTAGAGATATTCTGTACAACAAGTAAATTAATATGTACATCCTTCTTAACCCTTTTAGAAAATACGACACCGTGTTAATTGCACTCTTGCATTTTTAAAAAAATTCATATCTTGGGAGATCATTCCATATCAGCACATGAAGTACTCCCTCATTATTTTTGTGGTCTCTTGTCACCTCTGCTTTGATCTGAAATTTTAGACACCCTGAATATTCCTCTAGGCTGCTGCAGTATTCTGTTTGGGAATTCTTCCTTTAAAACTAATACAGTATTCACCTGATAGATTATATGCAAATAATCATCTCAGATTCTTTTCTTCATGTACAGAAATCCTTATTGTTATAAGTAAACAAGCTATTAAATTCTAATAAGATAATGAAATTATTTTTATCTTTATAGTTTGAATCAGCTTGGGTATTGACAAATATTGCTTCAGGAAATTCTCTTCAGACCCGGATTGTGATTCAGGCAGGAGCTGTGCCTATCTTCATAGAGTTGCTCAGCTCAGAGTTTGAAGATGTCCAGGAGCAGGTAAAAAAAAAAAAAAAAAAAATGAAACAGAGAAGCAGGTGAAAGAACACAAATTTTCCCTTCGGTCTTATATTCAGAGCGTCGGTTTTACCACTTGGCCACAACGATCTGTGGTCCATCAGAGTGTTCTAGAAATCTAAACTTAACCAAAACAGAAAATTTCAATAGGCAGAATTTCTTCTAGAAACATAAAACCGTTTTCCCTTCCAACCCTGAAATTTAAGAGCTATAGATAATACTTTTTAAATCATGTAAGCTGTGACTGAGCTTTTGCTTGTGCGAATCTCTAGTGTTGATTGAGTAGCAGGTCTTTGCCACTTTTGTGCAGAAAAGACTTAGAAAACATGAATTTTTTTATCATTGTAAACTTCCTCCAATTCATAAATAAAAGTCATTGCTAAACGAGAATGATTGTCTTCTACAGCTTTATTGAGGTATAATTGACCTACAATAAACTGCATATATTTAAACTTAAAAAGCTTTGACATATGTGTATAGCCACGAAACCATCATCACAATCAATATAATTAATATATCCATTACCCCCCAAAGCTCACTAAAGTTTTCTGCATTTCGATTGCTCTTGAATTCTTTGTTTACTGTTTTCTTTTGTAAGCAAGCTTAAAATACATTTTTAATCAGCTGAGTAAGCCATATGAACCTCTGCTGTGTACCAAGGGCTGTGTGTAATGTTACTTAGGGATGGGTTCTCTGAAGGTAAAGAATACACAGAAGAACTTGTTCCTTCCTTTAATAAGCTTACTGCCACGAGTGTGCACATGGACGCTTTATAATAGTATCTTCTTTCCCCAATCCCACAACTATCATCTGACTCCATGATCAGTGGACTTAGGGGTGTCCATAGTTAATGTCCCTGTATGATATGTTGATTACTACTGTATAATTTTTGTGAAGAGTTATTGTGATTTGTTGGCATCTTTTTTTTTAAAAGAGTTATGAGAGAAACTACAACCTGTCATTAATGAACAATTCTTTCACAGGCAGTCTGGGCTCTTGGCAACATTGCTGGAGATAGTACCATGTGCAGGGACTATGTGTTAGACTGCAATATTCTTCCCCCTCTTTTGCAGTAAGTTTTTTTTTTTTTTCTTTTCTGAGTAATAAAAATATGGGAAGTTCTGCCAGAAAGCAGTGTATCTTACTGGAAATCATTTTGGATTTCCTGGTGTTATTTTTCATTATAGACATTTTCTTACTTATTCAGATCATTTCTTCAGACATCGTGTCTAATTCCACTCCCAAAATTAAATTGGTTGTGTTAGAATTAATTAAACTTTATTATTCTAGAGAAAACGGTTTAGAGTTTGTATTATGCCATCCAAGAATCAATGCTCGTTATATAGTTTACCATTGTATCATCACACTTATAGGCTATTTTCAAAGCAAAACTGCCTGACCATGACCCGGAATGCAGTATGGGCTTTGTCTAATCTCTGTAGAGGGAAAAGTCCACCTCCAGAATTTGCAAAGGTAAGGATTATGCTTTTGGGAAATGGGCAGAAAAAGTACCATTAAAGAGTGTAGCAGCCATTATTAATGTGAACAGAAAGAGAGAGTAAAATTCTGACATTTTAAATTTTGTCAAAAATGATATTTCTAGAGAAATAGGGCTTTTTGTTGTTTGTTTTCGTTTTAATTTGGGTTAAATTTTCACTGCCTGAAAAAAGCTCTGAATTAATCTTAAAACCTAGCATTTTTTTGTTCATGACAAAGTATCTAAAATACAAAATTTCCTAGCATTAGCACCTGTGAAAGTTCCTTTACCTCTTTGGCCTGCAGTGAGTGTGTCTTGACAAGGAATATCTGGGAACTGGTATGTATTAGACTTTGCTCTCTGAAATGATTTTCCTTGTGTTGTGACCACCTCATCAAAGTAAACTGCAAGGCCATTGGCAGGATTGTAAAAGATGGAAGTATCGCTAAGCTACTCCATCTCTGGAAGTATTAATCACCTCAAAAGTTACCAGATGTGTGCCTGGTTGCTTTCTGGAGTTTCTCGCCTCACTTCTGGCTTTTCTGCTGAATTGCGTGATCATGTCATCTTCCTTTTATAGGTTTCCCCCTGCCTGAATGTGCTTTCCTGGTTGCTGTTTGTCAGTGACACTGATGTACTGGCTGATGCCTGCTGGGCCCTCTCATATCTATCCGATGGACCCAATGATAAAATTCAAGCAGTCATTGATGCAGGAGTATGTAGAAGGCTTGTGGAGCTGCTGATGTAAGTTATCTTTTAGAAAATCTATCTGCTCATTTGTCCCTATGTTAGTTTTTCAGTTACTGAACTCAAATACTAATACATTATACTGATTTATTGTGCTTTGGGCTTCTGTCTCTTGTTAGTTGTTTATATTTATGTCAAATCTGTTTGTTTTGTGGCTTTTAAAGAGCCTCTCAGTCTTCTGCTGTTAGCAGTCCTTCAGAAACAGTTGGAAAAACCAACTATGTAATTCTAGCTCATGCTTAATGACCTGAGACAACCACTAGATAGCAAAAGGCATATTGACACTAAAAATAAGTCATTCCTTATCTTTCTGTCTGATTTAGAGCTTAATCTAGACTGGTGTCATATTTTGAATTTTATTTTGCTGTATCTCTTTGTGATGCCTTTGATTTATGGAGTGGAAGGTTTACCAATGGCATAAATAACTTGAGACTGTATTAATCAAATTTTTAGATAGTGCTGTAGAAGAAAAAAATGAGAATGCTAACACATGAGGAAATGATACAATTATAAACCATCTGAAAGTTAATTGAAGTAAGTACAAAGTAGATGCAGGGAGACATTGCCCCAAACGTGAAATGGATTAGATAAGTAGAATATACACAATTCAAAACTGTGGAATTATCGCTGGGTGCAGGTCAGCAGCATAATGCTGTTGTGAATTAAAAGCAAGATGCTGCAGGAGTCAGAAGCGTTCAAAACCTGGGAAGTAATCTTTTGTATTCTTTAGTCACTAGATTATTATGTATCTTAAGCATTTATTTTTAGTCATCTGATCTTAAATGTGAAGGAACTGGTACAGTTTTAAGCAGAGTAATCAGTCTCATAAAAGGGGAGAGAAAATAGGATTTTTAAGAAAAGTTAAAAGTAATAGTAACTTATTTAGCCTGAAATCAAGACTTAGTATTTGACTTCAAATATATAAAGGGTTTTGTGGAGGTTTTTTTTGGACCAGTAAGTCAGCTGTGGTTTAGTAGAATGAGTTCACTATTTGAAGCCTGGCTTTTATTTTCAAGTTATTTCAACTGTTGAATATTCTCAACTCTGAAAATTACATAGTTTGTAAAACTTAAAAATGTATTAATGTTAACTACTGCTCTCCATTATCTCAGCACCATAGAATCCAAGTAAAGAGGTAATGAAAACTATGAAAGAATGAGAGGGAAAAGTTGGAATCCAGATGATGGGATACCTGGAAAAGATTATTAGGAAAGATTTGTAGTTTTGTTTCGTTTTTTTTTTTTTAAAAATACTAAATGAAGGGACAGTCAGCTCTTCTGGGGGACACCAAGCATCATTGTGAGAGGGTTCCCTTAATAACCACCATAGGTACCTTTTTGCTCTAAAATCCTATCACATATTATTTGATGTGTATTTCAGCCCTAAGGAAAAGAGACTAAGGTTAGAACTGTTGGCTATAACATTTCTCTTTATGGTTGCAGGCATAATGATTATAAAGTGGTTTCTCCTGCTTTGCGGGCTGTGGGAAACATTGTCACAGGTGATGATATTCAGACCCAGGTATGAATAAGTGGCATCTATTTTTTTCCTTAAAGAACAGTACATTGAACCCCATGATTATGTTTCCATTCTAGTATTGAATTCCATATTGGGAGAATTAATACTGCGTTTCATTAATATTTGTGAAAAATGTTGGCTTAGGCAATTACTTTCAATACCTTCCTTATCTCTGTTTTGACCTGTTACTTGTAGCAGTTCTGGTTTCCCCTATGATTTAGCCTTTTGGGTAGGCACGTTTGTTTCCCCCTCTTCCTTCTGCTTGAAATGGTTCTTGTGAGCATCAGAAGACGCCAGTAGCATCCTTTTTCTGTGTCTGTCATCTTCATCTCATCGTCTCTGATAGCTTCCTCCTTTTTGTACATGGTGGGTCTCGTGTGAGGATTCTGCCCTTCTAGTTCCTGATGTCACGCCATTCAACTTCTGTATCAAGTCTAGTTGTGGAGGGCACAGCTCACTGGCCCATGTGGGAATCGAACCGCCTACCCTGTTGGTTAACGCTCACGCTCTAACCAACTGAGCCATCTGGCCACCTCAGCCAAATATTATCTTTAATTTCTGACGTGTTTTTTTTCCAGACACGTCTTTGGCATTTTAAAAATTGCTTTGTGACATCTTTTATTTTGTTATTTAGAAAGATTATACCTATTTAACTTAAGTTTTATTTTTTGATCTATGTTAATTTAATAGGCAAAAATGGCTTTATTTTAATTTGCGTTTCTTTCATTACTTGGTGAGATAATTTTCTATTCAAATTTCAGTTTCTCTTACCAATTTACATATTAAAGATAGCAACCTTCTTATCTGTTGCATTTTTCCCCTATAATTTTTTTCATTGTTTTTATGCTTGGAAAGTCCTTCACTATCCCAAAACCAGCTATCTTATTTACTGATATTTTCTTCTGTGTTATGGTTTATTTCTTTTATATTAACTCTGTAAATCTATATTAACTCTTTATATGCTTAATTCTCCAAATACCTGTATTTGCTTCTGGACTAGATTATCTACTCTGTCCAGTGATTGATTCTTGAGCCTGCCACCTGTTATTTTAATCATAACTTTATGACTTTAGTTTCTGGTAGAGTACATCTGCGTCTTCATGTGTATTTGTCTTGCCTACCTCACCTTTGTAAGCTGTTTGATAACTGGGGGTGTACTCTTTTTATATCCTATAAAGCACCTGGTATACTTCATTATGTATTGGTTCATTGACAAGTTATCGGAGGACTTAAAAATCTGAGATCACTTCTGAATTTCTGGCCACTTGATATATTATCTATCCAAAGACATTTTAATATTCTATAGGGATAGGGAGGTGAATAACTAATACATTATTGTGCCTTACTAAGTATGGCTTTAGTAGTTGAGAATGTGTACAATGAAATAGTTTTGATAGTCTCAGAAACTGATTTTTATTAGCAGGAAATACTTTTTTATATACATAAAGTTATTTGTTTCTAAAATTTTGGGGGGAGACATTAAGTTATATCTTTGCCCTTTTCCTAAAATAAAGTTTTTGAGTTAAAGATTTACTTATATTTGGATCAATACAAAAACTAAAAATTTTAAACTTCCTTTTAGGTAATTTTGAATTGCTCAGCTCTGCAGAGTTTATTGCACTTGCTGAGTAGCCCAAAGGAATCTATCAAAAAGGAAGCATGTTGGACAATATCGAATATCACAGCTGGAAATAGGGCACAGATCCAGGTAATCTCATAGCACCTGTCTTTTTTGTGTATTTTATTAATAAGTAAGGTTTTTTCCAGTTTGTCTTTAAAATACATATATTTCATTATTGCCTTGAAGACTACTAATGTCCAACGTTGTTGTATTTAGTAGTTCTACTTACTACTTTTTTAAATCCTACTTTAAAGAAGTTAAATCTTTTGAAACTTATACTTGGGCCTAGGTTTTTCCCTTTGCCTTTAATATTTGAGGATTTGCCAAGATCTGAGAAACTGTGTCTTGAATTTTTGCAGCGTTTTATTGGACTTTATGCTATTTATTTTCTAGTGGACCCATTATTGTAATTCTTTTAATTTTTCATGAACCATTGGGAACCCATTTTTCTGCAACTGGTTATCTGCCCTTTACTTTTTTTTGTTCTTACATCATGGGAGAGTAACCCAAGTGGAAGATGAGCAGTGGGCTAAGTGGTTTACCATAGGCCATGAGAAAGGCTGGAACAACAGGTGGGAAAACACAAGTCTATGGGACTTTACCCAGCATTCTCATTTAAAGATGAAATTGAGGCTCAGAAAAATAAAATGATTTGCCAAAGGCAACTCTAGTAAATGATAGGACCAAAATGAAGTGTCTTTCTGCTAAACTTTGCTTACTTTCTTCATTGGTATAATGGAAAGAATTCTTGACCAGGAAAACGTGAGTTAGTCATCACCTAACAGAATGCTATCAGGGAATGAGATTGATAGCTGTTGCAATTTATAGCATGAGTATGAGGTGATTTCAGCTGTAGTTGATTGTCTGCTACCACTAGGCTCTTATGTGGAACTTCTCAGTTTCTTGATAATAGGAAATGATGTGAACCCATTTTAGGTTCTCAAGTTAGGGAGAAACATGAAAAAAGTAATTTGAGGAAGATTACTTTAGTACTAGTATATGAAAGGGATTGCGTAAGAGTACTCTGTCCATCTAAAAGCTATTCTGTTAAACTGGGTGGGAGGTGATGTCTTGGAATAGGGTGGCGGCAGTGCTAAAGGAAAGGAAAAGGAGGACTCGGGACATTTTAAATTGAAAATGTAAGAGACATGGAGACTGATTGAATTTAGAATATGAGGTGTGATCAAACAATATGGTGAAAGTTTAAATAAAATAAAATTTATTACAGTAAAAGACACATTGCCATTAATCCCCCTCAAAATACTCTCCCTCATTTCAAACACTGTTATCCCGTCATTCTTGCCACTTTCTGAAGCAGTTCTGGAAGTCCTCTTTCATGAATGTCTTTAATTGCACTGTCGTGGCTGCCTCCATGTCATGAATCATTTTGACTTTGGGGAAGAGCCAGAAGATGGTGCCAAATCCGGTGAATAAGGTGGATGAGGACACACCGTAATGTTTTTATTTGACAGAAATTACCATATACCAGAAGCGATGTGTGATGTGGAGCATTGTCATGATGGAGGATGACTTACGGCACACTTTAAAACACACCTTCTCTCAACCGTAGCTCACACCTGACTGACTGCACTTGAACAAGTTGAAACGTGTCACACACTGTTACTAAGCTTTGACACCCCGCTTCCCAAATTGAAGATCCCTGCCTTTCCATTGGATGGCACTCGGCAGCAGCATTCACCATATATTTTATCATAATAGACAGGCTCGGTCCCACATCCCTTCTGGTACTGCAATTTCTGTCAAATAAAAACATTACGGTGTGTCCTCATCCATCTTATTCACCAGATATGGCACCGTGCGACTTCTGGCTCTTCCCCAAAGTCAAAATAACCTGAAAGATAAATATTTTGAATAGATTCAGGACATCAAGGCAGCCACGACAGCACAACTAAAGACACTCACGAAAGAGGACTTTCAGAATTGCTTCAGAAAGTGCCAAGAACGATGGGATAAGTGTGTTCGAAGTGAGGGAGAGTATTTTGAGGGGGATTAATGGCAATATCTCTTGCTGTAATAAGTTTTTTAGTTAAACATTCACCGTAGTTTTGATCATACCACATATGTACATACGTACATACATACATACAAACAAAAATAGCCTTTGTGTACAAGAAAGGTTTGAAAGGAGACCTGATATAGAGGGTAGATGATGTGTTTCAGGCAGTTAGCATATCTAAAGTAAGTTGTTGTCCACTCTGGGCTGGGGCTCCAGTGAGAGATGTGTACCAGAGAATTACAACACATGTCTGAGTGGATGCTGTGAGAAACATGGAAATAACAGAGGAACAGAGAATTGAACTTTTATAATTTGTTACTGTGGTTGGGATAAGAGCGGTCAATAAGAGAGAAAATTAAGATCACAAGGTCACAGACACCAACGAGAGTGTTATCAGTGATACCCAGTACAGCCAAAATGTTGGGGATAATACGGACTTGATCCCTTCCAATTAATTTTTAACAGGTGTCATTAGTGAAGCTGGCTTGAAAATTTACTGTTAGGTTGGTGTAAAAATAATTGCGATTTTTGCAATTATTTTTAACCTTTTAAACTAATTACTTTTGCATCAACCTAATGGTATCATGAACATTTTTGTAACTCTTGTAATTTCCCTTTCCATTTTTTCTTTAATCTCAGACGGTGATAGATGCCAACATTTTTCCAGCCCTCATTAGTATATTACAAACTGCTGAGTTTCGGACAAGGAAAGAAGCAGCATGGGCTATCACAAATGCAACTTCTGGAGGATCAGCTGAACAGATCAAGTAAGTACTAGCCAGGTAGCATCTTATAAATTAAAGGAAAAAAAACATTGTGTCTACCAATTAAGAATGCTCAGTTCTAGCCTGTTGGAAGATTTTCTCCGTTTTATAATTAGACTCAAATACTATAGAGGGTGCCAAAAAAAATGTATACACATTTTAAGAAAGGAAAACTGTATTAGAATTGTAATGCTCAATATAGACCGATAACAGAAGATGAATACAAGTCACGTTTGACTTCTGCAATTACAAGAGGTGCTCAGAGTGATTGCTATCAGTGTCCAGACACTGCTGATGACGGCGAACTATTGCTTAAGCAACGTTGACAAAGTGTCTACTTGTATACATTTTTTTGGCACCTCCTGTATATATTTAATTCCTTCTATCTTTCCCGTTTCTTCTTGCTGAAAGTAATTCTGGGATGTGAGAACTAAGGCATAGTTGAGATTTGAGGCAATGTAAATATTTACAGGGGTGGCTTCAGCCTGCTTTATGGCTGCTTGGTCAGAAACATCTTGGGTAATCTACAAGGTTACTTGTAGAATCCTTAGTTCAACTTGAATAGCTAACTCTTGCTATTTCTAATTTAGATTTCTTAATACTGGAATTGGACCACACTTGAAAGAGAGGTATATCTTAGAATAAAGTGCCAAGTTCAATAGAGACTCCTGAAGTACTATGGTATTCAGTAAGTAAAGTGAGAAATAATGGATTAGCTTGAGACTTAAATGGCCTCTTGGGTAGCAGTTTGTTATCTCAATGACTAGAGAAGGCATAAATATGGATAGGAATCAATTCCTCCAAGAAACATCATATAATTAAATGCTAAATCAGGAACATCCAGTATTTCAGATAGGAAAAAAAAAGAGTAATGATGAAGAGAAAAATTGAACCTAGACTCTTTACTTGTCTTAACTTACTTTATGGGAATTCAGGTGAGGGGAAAGGGTTTTTTGTTGTTGTTGTTTTTAATTGGGGAAAGGGAACAGGACTTTATTGGGGAACATTGTGTACTTCCGGGACTTTTCCAAGTCAAGTAGTCCTTTCAATCTTAGTTGTGGAGGGCGCAGCTCAGCTCCAGGTCCAGTTGCCATTGTTAGTTGCAGGGAGCGCAGCCCACCATGGTTGAGAGCTCGCGCTCCGGCAGCCCCATTGCCCAGAGCTCGTGCTCTAACTAACTGAGCCACCCATCCGCTCCAGAAAAGGGTTTTGAATGAGTGTTAAAGCTTCAGCCCCTTCCTCACATGTAATATCAGGAAAACAGCTACGTCTCATATTCTTGCTTTGTGGGTTAAATATAGACACCCAACCAACGCTAATTTTTAGTGTTGGGAATTTAAAAATGAAGGTAGAGTAATCCTAACATTTCAGAAATTGGTCACGTACAGAAGATAAGAGGTATTTACCTGAAATAATAAAATTGTAAATAGGTTAATATGTCCAGTAGCTATTTTGGTAAAGATCATTATTGACAGGACTTCAAGGAAGACTTCAGGTTGTCTTCAGAAGCATATTTGTGTGAGAATAGGTCTTTTTCAACCTCCAAGATTCTGGTTCTGGGGTATATCAGGTCCTTGAATAACATTTCATTATAATAACTCAGAAACTTAACTCTTGTTTTTGTCAGTTACCCTATGATTAAATTGGTTTTGCCTAAAGTCGCAGAACCGATGGACAAACATTAAGGCCTCACTTAATATACGTACTAGGATTGTAAGTGTCCCACCACTAGATGGCAATAATGTGCAGTAATATAGAAGTTATTTAAAACTGTTGCTAGGTTTTATGTTCAAATTCAGATTTATATTTATTGTCTCTACATTGTATGCCAGATAGGTTTTCTTAATTGAAATTGTTAAACTGTATACATACATTTTAAAAACATTTCTAAAACACTGGTATATGTCAGCAGGTAGTATCGGGTATTTTGCTCTGTTAGAGAAGAGTAGAATGGCTATTATCCCTTTTTAACATACAGCATAGCTGTTTATAATAATTAAGTTAAATATCAAAATCCCAGCAGTTTCTTCTTAACAAGATGAAGAGTTTACTTGAAAGATTATGACAAAAATATTACAGTCCAAATTATAAAAAGTAAACTGACTTTATCTGCTTATTCTGGTTGAGGAGACGAGATTTAAATGCAAGATCCCATTAGAATAATTTAGAAAATATCCATAATCATAGGTTAAATATAATCAAATGCTAATACGTACTCTTGTTCATAAGAAGTGAGGGATAAAGAATGTTGGCTGGAATTAGAGGAAGTTTCCTGAAAGAGATGAAACTTGCCGTGTGGGTAGATATTTGGCAGTTTTAGAGAGAGAATAGCATGAGGAGAAGTGTCAGGGAGTATACACATATCTTCCAGTAAATGTTACTGGAAGAGGCAAATCATTCATGCTATAGGTTATTCTTTTTTTCTTATTAGTTTCAGGTGTACAAAACAATGTAATAGTTAGACATTTATACCCCTCACAAAGTGATAACCACCCCCAATCTACTACCCCTCTGACATCGTATATAGCTGTTACAATTCCACTGACTGTATTCCCTATGTTGTACTCCATATCCCGCACACACACAAATACATTTATAGTTGACATTCAGTATTATTCAACTTCAGCTTCAGGTTTATAGCACAGTGGTCAGGCATCTACAACAGTCTATGAAGTGGTCTCCCTAATATTTAGGTTATTCTTTCTCAAGGATGGGAAATTAAGTAATTGTTGACTTTGAAAACTGAGATGAAGGCCTTAGTCTTGGGTATTGATTGGGAAGACTTGAAGTATTCTGTAACCTAGAGAGTGAAATGAAGAAGATAGTGATTTGAGGAGCAAAGAGAGAGCAATTAAGAAGCCATTGCAGTAGTTTAGTGTGCAGTGATGGCCAAGATGAAGATAATACCTGTAGCATGGGATATGGGCCTAGATACGGGAAAGCAGGATCCGTAGGACTTGGTGGCAGGCTATAGATAACAAAGGAAAGGGAAGAGTCAGAGAAAACAGGAAAATGTTGGTACTGTTGAAAAAAATTAGGACACAGAGGAAGCAAAATCCTCTTTGAGTGAGATGGTTTTAGACACAGTGAGTTTGTTGGTCATCCAACTTTATCAATTCTGTCTTTCAAAACTCAGTTTCCTCCATTCTAGGGTATCTGGATTTCTCCTGCATAAATTTCTCCTTTCTAAAGGAAATCCTAAATATAAAATTACCAATTAGATCAGCTCTCTTGGGTTTGAAACATTAATATAATTTGAGAAATATAATTTACTTTTCAGATAATATATTCTTGTGGAATAAATTTCCTTAAACCCAGAAATTTTTTTTCTTTTAAATCATTTATTCAAAATTCATTTTTTTCATATTATAATATTTCTCTATTTTCTTTCTTTTTTTATTAGGGATTATTAAGGAATAGGATATCAAGTCGTTGTTTTTCAATCTAGTTGTGGGGGGGCGCAGCTCAGCTCCAAGTCAAGCTGTGGTGTTCAATCTAGTTGTGTAGGGTACAGCTCATTGGCCCATGTGGGACTCGAACCGGCAACCTTGGTGTTATGAACACCTCGCTCTAACCATTGAGCAAACCGGCTGCCCAGAAATTTTTCTTAATGGTAGCCTTTTCTGCCACAAAAGCCAGCTAACATTGATGACCAATGATCACTTTATCCAGATGTTCGAAACACACCACCGATAGGAGCCACTCCCAGACTTGAACCATAGCATTATGCTTGTTTTCCAGTCATTTTTCAAGTCTTCAAACTTCTCCTGAGGATTTTCTCAAAATAATATAGCTTCCCAACTCCTACGCAGCCCAGATGCCCTGGTCACTTGATTTGCTTTTAGGTGTAAATTGTCATCTATGGAGAAACTCGCATCGATAGTGAAATACCACTATGGTGGTCTTAAATCTCCAAAGATGAGTGTTTGCACAAGAAAATAACACCTCAAATTCCTTCTGATCTTGTAAGGTATTTAAGGAATAGTAGTATCAACTAACTCAGTGATGCCATCACTGACCTGAAAGCACAGCTTTTAATCCTTTATGTCCTTGGAAAGAAAATAGTCACCTGCTGTGTTTGCTCATTTCTGGTAATCTATGTTAAAATTTTTCAATGCCTAGAATTCAGAACCCAGAATTCATTAAATGAATTATGCCAGAATACAATTTTTGATACTATATTTTGCAAATAAAAATATAACGTCTTCAGAATTCTGGATTAGCATATTTTTGGGTAGAGCTCTTTTTTTAATAAAGTTTAGTCATTAATCTTATAGTTTGTATTTAAATTATTCATTTAACTTATACACAGGTTCTAGAAGCTTTCTAGCAACCTTAAAATTTGTTTTTAATCCTCAGTTGTTTTTAGTACACTGGTTTTCATAATATAAGATTTCTACAACTAGACAGTGTTACAAAACTATTATAAATGAATTTTTTAAAGACAGTATAAAGATCAGAGGTCAGCCAAGATAGTGGGGAGAAAAGATCACATTAAGAGCCGATCAGAATCAAATTTGAGGACAATTTTGGAGATTCTGAACAAGTCTCTGAAATACCAGATGGTGTTCAATAGACTCGCCTGTGTAAGCCAGTGAAGTTTAAGTGCAGATGTGTAAACCATCTATTAACTACTCTAAAATTTTGCTGAGGTTTAGTGACAGACTTATTAATAAATCTGTGGTTCCCAGACTTTTCCAGTTGAGGAAACTGAAACTCAGAGATATCAAATAACTTGCCTAAAGTCATCCAACTTGCATGTAGGCTGGGATGTAATAGTGGTGGTTATCTCTGGGTACTTTTTATTTTTCTGAATGCTTTTCTATGTTTTCCAAATATGCAACAACTAACATTTATAATTATGAAAGAGGTTTAGTTTTGTTTTTTGAGAAAAATAATGAGAATTTATATAGATATGTTGAAGGAATGGTTGACAGGTTTTGGTCTCTAAAACTGTGGTGTAAAGGAAGGGCAAATGGTCAGAAATGGCTTTAAGCGTGGATGACAGACTTATTCTGTTCATAGGACATATAGTCTTAATTGTCAGGAAACATTTAAATAAAATTAAGCACAATATTATTAAATTCACCCGAATATATGATGCTAAATAAGACATAAAAGTACTTTAAAACAAAAGAAATTAAGGCTTTTTAAATAATAGTTTTAGATTTATGAAAGTTTTGCCTTTTCCAGAATGTCACATATTTGGATCATGTAGTATGGAGTCTTGTGATAATGGCTTCTTTCATTTAGCAATATGCATTTATGCATTTAAGGTTTTTTCATATGTCTTTTCATGACTTGGTTGCTCATTTCTTTTTATTGCTGAATAATATTCCATTGTCTGGATGTACTACCTTTTATCCATTAACATACTAAAGAACTGGTTGCTTCCAATTTTTGACAGTTATGAATCAAGTTGCTGTAAATATTGGTGTACAGGTTTTTGTGTGGACATGTTTTCCTCTCAGGTGGGTAAATGTCTAGGAGAATGATTGCTGGATGGAATGGAAAGCTTTGTAAAAAAAAACTGCCAAGCTATCTTCCAAAATAGTTTATCCTATTTTGCATTCCCGCCAGCAAAAAATGAGAGTTTCTATTGTTTCACATCCTTGCCAGCATTTCAATTTTAATAGGTTTGTAGTGTTTAAATTTGGTAACATGATGTTGAGCATCTTTTCATATGCTTATTTGTCATTAGTATATCTTTGCTGAGGTGTATGTTCAGATCATTTGCCCAGTTTTACATTGAGTTGATTTCTTATCTTTAATTTTTAAGAATTCTTTGTGCAAAATAGAATTGGCTTGTTGGGCCTGTTGTGCTGCCTTTAGCACCAAGTGTGTCATATTTCAGAGGTGTGGTTACATATAGGAACAAAGATGAAACTAATCAAAGTTATTCTATTTTGATGAGTTGCTCATATTCAAAGTAAGAGAGTATTCCAGTTTCTTGTAGTCCAGTAATTGTGGAAGGAAAAAAATGGAACTGACTGCCAGAGAACTGGTTTCGTTTGATTCATTTGTAGCTTTTTTTGTGATAAGGTGTAGCTTGTATGGTTGAATGTGTGCATGTTTTTATCTCTGCAGTCAGTTTGAGGATGACCCTTTCACCAACTTAATAAAAGTTTTATGAAATTAAAATCTTTGACGAAATTATTCTTATTAATTTAGGTACCTCGTAGAACTGGGTTGTATCAAGCCACTCTGTGATCTCCTCACAGTCATGGACTCTAAGATTGTACAGGTTGCCCTAAATGGCTTGGAAAATATCCTGAGGCTTGGAGAACAAGAAGCCAAAAGAAACGGCACTGGCATTAATCCTTACTGTGCTTTGATTGAAGAAGCTTATGGTAAGATAGAGTACTAAATAGGTGTCCTGAAATTATGATTTTCTTTTTCTCCTTGCTTTTCTGGCCGGTCCACATATGTCATTCACAAATACATACGAAAAATGTGTATTCTTATAAATGATAATGTTTAGTGTGCAGAATTGGAAAAGAATATGCATTGTAGATGTGAAGAGAAGCAAGTACCCTTCAATTTAGCCCATTTTACACTGGGCTTTTAGGATCTTCCGATTCCTTAATTCTGCTTGTCCTTACGGGTATTTTTGTCTTCTTACTAGTCCATCGGAACCTCTAGAACATTCATATCTACTGTCGCTGATGCCTGACTCCTTTTTTCTTGTAAGATTGAGAGTTCTGGTTTTGAATTGCATCCACGACTTAAAAGATTTCTAAGTTTCATCCTGAAGAGTCACAATCTGCCTTTTGGTTTCCTCATTCTTCTAGTCTCAGTCTCATCCGTATTAATCATTGGTTTATCAGTGTATTTATTAGGTTGGTGCAAAAGTAATTTCTGTTTAAAAGGTTAAAAGTAATTGCAAAAACTGCCATTACGTTTGCACCAACCTAATACTTCAACCTTTTCAATTCTCTAAGTGATTTTAATGCATAGCCAGGTTTGAAAACGACTGTTCTAGGGTTATTCCTGAGATTGAAACTATGGGTGATGGGGTATGTTCATGTTCAAATTTATCAGCTAATGCAGAATTGTTTTCCAAAATGATTTTAACAATTTACCATTTTAAAAAAAACCTGATTATAAAAGCTATACCTGCTTAGTGTAAGGAATTTTGAAATGTATAAAAAAGAAAATGTTCCTCTACTACCCAGAGATCTTTCTCCAGAGACAACTCTTGTTAATTTTTTAATTTATATATATTTTACTATGGATGTGTAGATGAAATATCTATTTTTTCCTTTGAGCAATATTGATATTTCTGATACTGCTATAGCTCTTAGACTCCTTATGGCTACATGTAAAAGAAAGCCTAGTTCAGTTGGGCTTGAACTTAATAAAAGGAATGTGTTGGCTAATTGTTCTAGTCAGACTTCTTAGTGTAAGCAATAGAATTTGATTTTAACCGATATAAGGATATTATACATTTGTTGAAATGATACGGATAGCTCAGAGCCAAGGATTGATTAGGCCATGGGTACGGTCCAGTAGGAATACTTCTACTGGCCCTAGGCGCTGGATGATGGGACTCTGATGGAAATTGGTGCTTCTGGGGATTGGCTATTACTTACTTGCATGTATGTTGTTAATGTCAGTTTGTAATACTAGCATTCAGATGTAATCCCCAGCACTACTTTCTATGCTGTTACAAAATACGTACGAGATACAAGTAGAGAAGAGAGTCTTCCTTCACCTCAAGGAAGGAGACATGGCAAAATATCGTTTCATTGAAATTTCCTACATTTAAACAAGAGATTTTCCTTTATTCTTTATTCTAGGTCTGGATAAAATTGAATTCTTGCAGAGTCACGAAAACCAGGAGATCTACCAGAAGGCCTTTGATCTTATTGAGCATTACTTCGGGACGGAGGATGAGGACAGCAGCATCGCACCCCAGGTTGACCTTAGCCAGCAGCAGTACATCTTCCAGCAGTGTGAGGCTCCTATGGAAGGTTTCCAGCTTTGAAGCAACACTCTGCCGTCATGTTCCTGTGTCAGACCAGGCTGCCCAGTCAAGTCCTCCTGTGGAGCCCACAGTCCTCATGGAGCTAACTTCGCAAATGTTTTCCATAATACTGTTTGCGCTCATTTGCTTGCCTTGCGCACCTGCTCTCACACATCTGGAAAACCTCTGGCTCTCTGTGGTGGAATACCCTTCTAAGAAAAGGGTAACCAGAACGGCCCACTCTCTTAAGGAAAATCCCTAGGCTTTGGAGATCTGCACTTCTATATTATAAGAGTCATGGGAACATACACATATTAATGTGGCTCCCTTTTTTTGTGGGGGGAAAAGAGGACTCCTCCTCATTCTCTTTAAAGTGGGAAAAAATACTGACGTTAAAAGATGAGACTAAACCTTTATCTTGAATTTCACACAACTACTTGCAACAAGGGAGATGTTCAGCCCTGTTGTGTACACTTCAGAGTACTTTCCATGAGTTCTTCCACAGTGAACCCTTGGATTACCTGGTGGCTTTCTCGAGCCAAATTTGCATTAATCCTTACTGAGATTGGATGGTTTTCTTTCCTCTATTGGCGCCATTCTTCACAGATATTAAAGTTAAACCATCCAGTCCCTCACCTTCAGCCTTCAGTGAATGTGCTTTTAGTTGTCAGGAATGCTGAAGAATTAACACTTTGATTCTTAAATGTGATACTGGTTTGAAGATTCCCTTAGAACAGAAAGGAGAGGGGCACATATTAATTTGTACGGCTAGTGCTTCTCTTTGGTCTTATGTGTCTTAGGATTTGGAAGTGGTTCAGTTCTAATGAAGATTTAGAATCCTTAGTTATTGAAACAAAAAAGTAAAAAAACAAGACAAAAACCCCCGTGCAATTTTTCCCAAACTTAACCAGTGTGACTAGAGGCTGTGTTTCTGCATTAAAACAAATGTTTCAGGCTTTGTGGTCCTGATCAAGGTCCTCATTAAACTGGGAGCTCACCCTAGGTGCTTTCCCCTCTGTGACTGGCAGGTAACACATACTTTTAAAGGTTACTTAGGGAATTTTTTTTTCTTCATTGGGTGCAGCTTGATTCCAATGTATTCATGCTGCATATATGATCCCTTAATGTAACATCCTTATCTTAATAACCATCTTCTCAACATGACCTGTTTAACCCAAATAAGGGCAGTGATCTTTTTCTTATAACCTCATTGTTCCCTAATCATTTCATCTCCTACTAGTATTGCCCAGTCAAGTGCCCCCCCTACCCCCCCCCCGCCCCATAAAAGCAGCTTCTACCTTCTGGATCATTTAATGATGACTGCAATCCATACCTGTAAGTGGCGCTTCCAGTACTGTCTTCAGTGATCCACATTTGTGCTTGGACTGGAACGAAAGACATAAGCTTAATTGCCAAGAGAACTGCAATTGAACACACGACTTCTTGGTGCTCGTTGGCCATCTTGACTCAGTGTTGGGACGGACACACTATCAGAGAAGATTTGTATTTGTGGATATGCTATTCAAAATGAATTCTGAAGGAAAAGTTGCTCACTTCTGTTTCAGCGAATACCCTTTAAACGTACTTTATAATCTTGTCCTCTTCCTAGAATTCATTAAAACCCCAAAGTGTAACTATTTGGAAGTTCCCCTGACAAGCTATTATACATCTCTGGTAAATCCTGCTGAATGTCAGGGATATTCAGAGCTTTCATACCTCATGTCATTTAAGCAGTCATCCTGTGTGACCTGATTTAAACTTTAAAAAAATCCACTTCATTTAAAGTAGAAAGATACAAAGACAAAGGACATTTATCAGCCAAGCCTGTGACCCAGTCTTCGCATCTAGCCTATAGTTGTGTCTGTGCTCTGGATGGATACCGTCTGATGTCTGTCTGTCATTGATGGAGCAGCCACTGCAAAACTAGTCACCTCCCATCTATAATGTTACTTTTTCTAGTGCTGCTTTGTGCTGAAAGAACATTTTAGTTTACTGCACTTGACCTGTAAAAGACTTTTGATTCTTTGTAATTTTAGGGACAAGTTAGGTGGTTAATTTAAAGAAAAACTTTCAGTGTTACCTTTACATCACATTAAAATATAACTTCTTTCAGAAGGGTAATAGAAGCACTGATTCATAGTAAAAATCTTGTTTTTAGCTTTGACTTTTTTTTTGTGGCTGAGTTTTGTAAAATTGTAAATTACTGGTAATACATCATTTCTCTAGGGTGTTTTAAATTATGTACCTTCTATTGGGTAATTTTAAAAAATTTCAGTTCATTTTGATAAACCAATTTGAATGGAAAAAATACAAAGCACACAAAGTCGTTTCCCCTAGTAAGAATAGCTTACATTGGGAATTTTTGCTAGCAAATGCAGGTGTATCAAATGAATGAATTAAAACAAAGTCCATTCAACTGATGTGGTCTATTTTCTGTTTAAAACAGAGGTGTTTATCTTGCTCCTGTCGTAGAAGTTCATGAGCCACGAGTTACAAGCTAATTTCTTTTTTAGAATAAAATGGGTTTTTTTAAATATAAAAATTGGAATTGACTAAAAGTTAAATCCCAGCATAATTGTTGAGAACTGATAAAGCAGCCTTTTTTGGTAATAGAAATGACATTTTAGGAGATAACTAAGTTCTGTTTTTAGTTCTCTGCCTGGCAGATTATTAATTTACTTTCAATTTATTGAATAACTTCAGATGTTACTCATTACAAAAGCATGTTAATTTCAACACAGGAAAACTCTTCTGCAGTTTCTATACTGATGAGGGGCAAAGTCGTTGATTCCCTCCTCCCCCCTTTTCTCCTCCAAACTTTCAAAGTATGTTCTTTGTAATGAGAACTTCAGTGGGGAAAAAAAGCATTGAGAGGATTTGAGATGTAAAGGCACCTTGTATCTGAAGGACCAGGTGGATATGGTTAGATTGGGAAATACCGGGAAAGGTAAAAAAGATAGATATAAAGAATGGTGAGATTCAGGAGACCGTTTTCCATGGAACATGTTAATTCATATTCTTGTTGCTAATTAGGACCCCTTTAAACTTAAAACCTTTGTCAGCTGTATTGTTTTTGAAAACTCTCTTCCCCGAGGATTGTTTCTTCCATCTCCCAGATAAAACTGAATGGGCTCAGAGTTGTTTTCATTATTGTCATAGATACAAACATTGACAATTATTCCATAATAAATCTGAATTATTCCAGATTGTTGCTGATTTTGCCTAAGAAAAAAATATGTAGTATATTTTATAAACCAAACTTTGTCAACTAAATCCTATTACACATGTCCACCCGCAGGCAACTTTGAATTTACTTCTCTAGTGCTAAATAAACATTTGTTATTTAATCCCCCAGTTTGGGGTTGTATTATGAAAGGGTTTTTCCTCAGGTTGAAGGATTTCTTTTCTTTCTTGCTGATTAGTTTTGTGAACATTTTTATATCAACAGATAAGTCATAACTGTTTTAGGGTTGGGGCTTTTATATGTATTAGAAAATTGTGATGTCTAAGGATGATGTTCAGCAAAGAAAAAGGATCCCGTTTTAGAAAGGGGCATTGTTTGCTTTTCATATTTATATGCCATATGCTACCTCCTACATTCCAAAATTTGCTCTTTTGCAGAGATAGGTGTACCTACCTACACATGGGTGTCTCAAATCTGAATTTTTTGCCACATAAAATTAACAGCCATTTTCTTCTGTCGTGAGGTGAGCAAAGTAAATATATTACCTACCCAGTTGGGAAATACTTGGGGCTACCTTTTCCTATCATCAAAAGTTAAAGTTATACATATAAAAAAAGTAATTGAATGCTACGTGTGCCACTAGTACAGTAAGTCTGCTCTAAGATGGAAAATATAGCATGCTTTATTGTCAGAAAAGGATAGGTAATAACAGTGGGTACCAGGGCATCAGAAGAATGTATGCTAAAATGAAACAACATATGCTGATTTTAAAAACATAAAATTGCTACTCGACATAAAATGTATCTGGATGTTTGGAGTAAGAAGAAAGTATAAAGGGTAGATGAAATTCCATTCTGTTTTCAACTAAGGGAGATAAGTCCCACTGTGTTTTCCTATAGGTCAAATAAAGGTAACTTGTCTTTATTTGAGCCTCTGTTGTGTGCCAAGTGCCTGGCAAAGGGCTTTCATTTAATCCTTCATTTTTCTCATTTAATCCTCCAACTGCTCTTTAAGATAGATAATTGTCACGATGTTACAGATGACAAAATCAAGACTTAGGAGAATTTACTTTGCCCTGGGTCACAACCCTTACTGTCTGTCCAAAGGTAGGGAAGAGTCCTACAGGTTTTGTCTTGAAACCAGCAGTCATGGTGGAATTTTCTGTGCCAGAAATTCCCAGAACTAGACTTAGACCAGCCATAGCTGGGCCAGCTCTGTTTTGTTGGACCATTCTTTCTGATTCCCTCATCATCAGCACCTTGGGGGGGGGGGGGGGGGAGAGACTAAATCAGGTTACATTCTGGTGTGTAGACCCTCTCAGACCAAATATCTTTCCCCTTCTGTGGTGCTAAAACTATTTGCCCTGACCAACAAGTTAAAAAATAATACGCAAATGATTAATTTTGAGTTTAGTAGCATAATGACTAAACTCAGAAACACGTTTCCATTCAACAAACTCAAATGTAGAAGGTACTGACAGAGAAGGAAAGGTTTGGGAATAAAGAATACCGCCTTAGAAAGCAGTGCCATCCAAGGATGTAAATTTAACACAGTTGACTTCCTAAAGGAGGATCGTCCCAAGGAGTGGCACAAGTTACAAAGATCACCTTCTAATGTATGTTGCTGAGTATGTTCTGCTTACCTCATCATTTTGACCACCCTATGTCCTTTTTTTTAGATTTGGAATGGCTCTAATGATTCTTTGTACTTGAATGAGTGCCTTGCACCAAGTAGACACTGAATAAATACTGACTGACTGAAGGAATATGCATCTATGTGATATTAGTAAAGGGTATTTGGTTACAAAAATTAAATTCAAAGGAATTCCTTTATGCTGCTGCTGTTTGAAACCAGGATTAACAACTCTTAAAGCTACTGTCTTAAAATATGTGTTTTATATATAGTAACCTTTCAAGAGACAGAATTTGACCCGAAGCTTACAAAAGCAAACAATGTCATCGAGGTTTGTTATATAAAAACAAAAACCCTATGCCTTCTGAGAGAAATTAATGGGTGTATTTTACAAGATAGCTGATACATAATCAACCCTATGTGTTACCAAAAATAGCTCACCTGTCTCTCCTGGCATATTCTAAAGTTGAAAGCTTTTTTGTCCAGTTATATCCAACCGATGTGGAAGCTGGTGGTTGCCTTAGGCTATTAAATAGGGATTTTTATTTTTTTATTAGTTTGTGGAGTACAAAACATAGACATTTACATACCTCACAAAGTGATAACCTCAACAAGTCTACTCATCTGACACTACGTAGCTATTACAATACCATTGACTGTATTCCCTGAGCTGTATTTTATATCCGCGAATATATATTATATATACATATATATTCATATATAATTGACATTCAATATTAGTTTCAGGTGTACACCAATGTAAATAGGGATTTTTCATTTTTACATATGTATTCTGCATGAATTTTTTTAATCTATTCCTCCAGTTTAAGCAACAGATCAGTAGAAACAGAGAGATGGTGTATTTCTTCATTCCATGATTGCTTCTCTACCATTTTTGAGAGATTCTACTGACCAGGTATTTTTTCTGAAAACAAAATTTTAAAGCAAAACAGCCTCAGTCCTGCAGACTACATTCGTCTAGTGAAATCATTGGGTTTCCAAGCTTATTTTAGCTAGCTTAGATGGTGGTTGCCCCTATTTCATTTGCCATTTTGAAAGTCTTGTTTTAGGAAAAAAGGGTCATTTCTATGGTCTTGAATGTTTGCAAAGAATAAAATGACTCTTTAAACTCCTTTTTTTATGTCCACTTAACCAGAGGAAGCCAGTGGAGTCCAGTGGGTATCCACAGTGTGGATCACTGCCTTACCTAAACCACTTGGGCCCAGCATTATTTAGTGATGGGGAAGGAGAACATAGAAACCCAGAAGGTAACAATGGTGGGAAGAGTACAGCACAAGGTTTGAGAGCCATCTCGGCAGTCGTGGGTGTAAAAATGCCATATAAAGTGTAGAACTTCTGAAGATTAAGTTGTGATTATGAGGCGAGCCCTCTTGAGAAGTCATCAGTGACTAGTGGTTTGCTGGGGACAGTCCCTGTTATTAGATCAATTAGCACCGAATTTAGTGACCCCTTTCACTTAAAAAAGTCTCAGTTTTAGGTAAGTTATATGGCCACCCCATATTTAGCCTAACTAGATTTCCACATGCTTAAATTTCTGTTGGTCTTAAGCAACTGGATATGTATGGTTCTATTATGCTTAATTTTAGAGGACTGGATTTGGTGATCGGAGTCGCTATAGAAGCAAGTCAGTCAAGATGTTCCTTAATGTAAGAATCGCTCCCATGCCACGGTTAGGTCTGACATACCAAAAATTTGTTTTTAATTTAAAAAAAACAAAATGACCCATTTGTGGCAATATTTCTATTTAGAATATTTGCCAATTTTACTGAGGGGCAAGAGGAATAAACTTTTTAACCACAGGTGAGATGTGGTTCTAAAACTTTTATGGGAAATGTAAAGAAAATGAGTTGATTTCTACAGGGAGGGAAACTTCCAAATCACCTATGGTTGTGATAAAGGGCAGCAAAAAAAAATAGAAATTGTTCAGAATAGAACCACATTTAAGGAACTTTGCTTAAGAACCCCAAATGCAAATCTGTAATTACGGTTTCTGTCACTTTTACCTGTATTGGTATTCCTTGCTCTTACTCCATGGTTGCTGGTGCTCCCCTGCCCCCAAGGAAGTAAATGAAGAAATTCTTAGTCCTAATTCGTAAGGACTGCAATATTAAGACTATATGTTAGTATTAGAACATGACTAATGAATAAAGTTGAACTACAGCTTTCATTTTCTTTCCATGAATTCCTGATGCTATTGGTAATAAAAAAATTCCAGATAATCAAGAAATGGATTTTAATACCGGAAATTTCTTCAAATTCTGGGAAAATTTGAAGAAAATTATTTTTCCTGGTTACTCCAACACATTTTTAACTGTGTGCACCTTCTGTCCCTCATGCTCCTGATACTTCTAGTGGGCTAAACATACTCCAGCTCCAAATCCCATCCTAGTTCTCATGAGTTTACCTTGTTTAATTTCCTCTTTACTCTCCTAGTGCATAGAGCAGTTATTGGAAAAATACAGATTTACTTACATTCTTTGAAAGAAAGCCTATACTTTGTTCTCTGAAGTGCTCTTAAATTTATTTTTAATAAAATGGAAATAATTTCAATTGATGGAGGATTTAGAATTAAACCTAGAATTTGTTTCTAAACTTCCCAGTAAAAATCACGCTAATCCAGGCTAATGGGAAGAAGAAAGGAGAGTGAGGAAGCAGAGTTTAATCAGAGTTGAATTTTAAGATATGGTAAAGTGAAAACAACATTTTCTTTTTAATGTTAGAGGGGAGGTCCATGGTGGCCACCCCTGTCTTCATAAATAGCTAAATCATGATTCAATGCAGATAAATGGAAGCCCCAAACCATTGTAAAGATGCACTTCCCATTCTCAGCCCCTCCTGTGTTCATCCCGTTAATTGCCCTAGCTAAGAATAAAGCAATTGTCCAATTCGTCTAAATTCCAAACAATAGTAGGGTCTTAAAAGTAATGAGGTTTTTACTATAGGCGATTATAGGTGATCTTATTATGCTATTGTGCTTTATAAAGGCAAGGCTTCCAATTATCTCTTACAAGTATATGATAAGAAACCCTTTGTTTCCGAATGCTGCAATTCTTGTCTGACAGAAAACATCAGGAGTGATATTTGCCTCCTGACTTCAACTCAGCTACCAGCTACCGGGCAAACCTTTTAAACAGAACACTTCCTGACTCTCTGGGAGCACTCTGTATTGAGCAATTAGAGGATTGGAAAAAACTAGTCACGCTTCCAATTTTTTTGCAAACATTTTTGTTTAAAGAGTAATTTACATCGGCAAAGCATGTATCCTTTACATAATACTTGCACGGCCATTAACCATTCCTTAAAACTAGGGTAAGTCTATAAAGCCTAATTACGAATAACCTTCTACATGCCCTACACCAACTGCTTTGTCCCCTCTTCTGTCTCAAGCACCTATGCAGATCTTAACTCCTTTTCTTAATTTCCTTTCGGAGCTTAAACCATAAGGAAGTGCTGAAACAACGTTTGCTCGTTTTCCTTGTCACTACCGTGTCGTGCTGAGCACTGGCCTTCAAAGGCCCCTAACATATTCTCTAAACGTTTAAACCAGAAGTCTCTACGCTCCCCTTGCTTATTTGCAGCCTTGCCGCACACACCAGGTTCTACACCACCACAAGCAGAAGGGAGCAGAACCACACAAGGAGTCACAGGCGTCTTGGATCCACGTTCGCTACATTTCGGAAAGGCGCGCCATCTGGGCAGCTCCCGTACTAAATGCGGGCTTAACCCTGCAGCTAAGGGTATCGGAAAATCGAGTCCTTTCACATACAACACGATTTCCAAAAAGTGAATGTTTTTTGGAAAATTCACTGCTTCCAACGCCTGCCACTCAGATTCGGGAGATCTGCTCATTTCCCCACTACGCCAAGAAAGCAAAGCACTATTTGTATGTAGAGGGCGGGGTGGGGGAGGAGGAGAACCGGAAGGAAACCCGACGTCTCCGTTGGCGCAAATGCAAAGTGCATGAAAGCCTCTCCCATTGGCCATCTCGGCCCGGAAGTAGCAGGGGGTCCCTCTGCTCCTGCGTTCGGCTGTCTTGCCCACTGGGTTAGTGATTGACGCGGCGGTGTGGATTCTTTTGTATGTTTGTGCGGAATGTAGCCGGCACGCCCGGACCTCCAATAACGGTGCCTACGCAGGTTTTCTCTTAGCTTCTGAAATCTGTTTAAAGCGTTTATTCAGTCATGCTCAAGTCCCGAAAGTGTGTAGACTGGTAGGGGTGCTCAGTGTCCTCAAACATTGAGGAGCTGGGGGTGGGGCGGTGAAAAATTCTTTCTGTAGAAATTCCCTCCGCCCGACCAGCCCCACCCGCGCCGCTTTGGACTGCTGTAACGTTCGCAACATCCCCAACGTTAATACCTTCTGTGCCGACAGCGCATGGGACCTTTTAATATTTTTCAAATATGTTTAAAAAAGAGGAAGTGAGGAAAAACAAGTCCAAACCATGCTGCTGAATCGGTGTATATGGTAAAGACGACCCAGAAATTATAAAGATTAGAAACCGTTTATTTTTGAGTCTGATGTTTTAATCTTCATTTTGCTGGGCAGATAGCCAAAAAGCCAAAATACCGGGCTGCTTGGTCCAGGGCCGGACGCCTAGCCGACCAGACTTGGAGCTTCATAGCCATGGCAACGGAGGAGTCAGGAGACGCCAAAGCAGAGCCAGCCCTCTCTTCATCAACCAATCGGAGCCAGAAGGCGTCTGAAAAACCAGACTATGCTCTCAAATTTACCCTCGTGGGTCACACGGAAGCAGTATCGTCAGTTAAGTTTAGTCCTAATGGAGAATGGCTGGCAAGTTCTTCTGCTGATAAAGTAATTATAATTTGGGGAGCCTATGATGGAAAATATGAGAAAACACTTTATGGTCACAATCAGGAAATATCAGATATTGACTGGTCATCAGATTCCAGTTGTCTTGTTTCTGCCTCAGATGATAAAACTCTCAAGATTTGGGATGTGAGATCTGGAAAATGTTTGAAAACGCTGAAGGGGCACAGTAATTATGTTTTTTGCTGTAATTTCAATCCATTGTCCAACCTCATAATTTCGGGATCTTTTGATGAGAGTGTAAAAATATGGGAGGTGAAAACGGGTAAGTGCCTCAAGACTTTGTCTGCTCATTCTGACCCAGTTTCTGCTGTTCATTTTAATTGTAATGGGTCCTTGATAGTATCAGGTAGCTATGATGGCGTCTGTAGAATTTGGGATGCTGCATCAGGTCAGTGTTTAAAAGCACTTGTTGATGAGGATAACCCTCCTGTCTCTTTTGTAAAATTTTCTCCAAATGGCAAATATATTCTTATTGGAACTTTGGACAATACTCTTAAACTATGGGATTACAGCAGAGGCAGATGCTTGAAGACATATACTGGTCATAAGAATGAGAAATACTGCATATTTGCCAATTTTTCAGTGACTGGTGGAAAGTGGATTGTGTCTGGTTCAGAGGATAACCTGGTTTATATTTGGAACCTTCAGACCAAAGAGATTGTACAAAAATTACAAGGTCACACAGATGTCGTAATCTCAGCAGCTTGTCATCCTACAGAAAACATTATTGCATCAGCAGCATTAGGAAATGACAAAACAATTAAACTGTGGATGAGCAACTACTAAATCCTTTAGAAATCAAGTAGTAGAGCCAAGGTGGCAAAAAGTCAGATATTTAAAAAGATGGTTTCTCTTAATTTTGGCATGATTTTGTATTTATTTTTAACATTGTCTTGGAATGTAAGATTTTAAGATCTATAGTATAAATTTACAAAGCAAGACAGATGGAAAAGCAAAGAACCTAGGGCTTCTGACTTTTACTCTTGAGGTCTGTTATTAATCTCGTTTCTGTCCCTGAACAGAATTCCATTGTTCCCCTCAATGACTATTCATGAGTGTATTTGAGAAATAATTAGAAGTAAGATTCATAAGACAGGATGACTGATTAAATGAGGGGGGCAAAGGAGTATGGAATAAACTCCAAGGTTTTCGGTTTGAGAGATCAGATGAATAAATGTAAGCCTGGGATGATGGTGGGTTGGAGATGTATGTCAGATGCCACTCAAACACTGAGATAGATAGCCCACGTGATGGGACATGACATGGTCCATGGAATCAAGTCTGCAAATTGGGAAAAATAAGTCATGGTTAGGTTTGTTCTCAGAGTCTAAAACATTATAAATGGCATTTTTACTGAAGGACCTCTCAATGCCTTGTTAGATTGTACTGTCTCATGATTTTTAAGCAAGCTAAAATACCTGAATGGTGGGGCTGCTCTCTGATTATGTGTCTGACCTACTAACTACTACCCGTGCTTCAAACTCAGTTCAGAAATCACTTTGTGGAGCCATCACGGCCTGTGTGACTCCAACGACAGCTGATAGCTGAGTTAGGTTTTCTTGTTTCTCCTACAGCTTCTGTTGATATCAAAATATATCCTTTACTAATTTGTATTGTAATGGTTTCATGGACTATGTTTCCTGTAAATTATGAGCTCTATGGAATCAAGAAGTATGTCTTACTCATCTTTGTATTCTCAGTTTTTGTATGTAGAAGGGACTCACATAACGTTTGAGGAATGACAATGAATTATACCACCACCACTTCATTCCTTGCCTGCTTCCAATAAATATTTGGAATCAGTTCTCCACACTATTATTTTTGTTGATTAAATAATCTGAGTATAACCTCATATATTAATTTTATTCAAACACTATATAGAAAATACAAAGTGGAAAATAGTTTCTGCCCACTTTACCTACAGAGACATGATAAACATGAAAAAAATCTAGAAATTAAGTTAAAAATAATACAAAAATAATTGAAAGCATCAAGGGCAAAACTGTCTTCTGTATTCTATAGTACCTTATAGTGCTGATTAAATCTGATTTGCTTGACAAGTTCTGAGGAACAAGATATTAGAGTTCGGGTATGACTGCTAAGAAGTTTGTATGTGTGGGTGCGGGGAGATACGGGGTTAGATAGGGACAAGTCTTAAATTCTGGTGAAGAAATTTATATTTAACCCATAAAGAAGTAGTCACTAAATTCTTGAAAAGGAGAATGACACAAAATGAGAAATGACTGTATAAATTTTTGCTGCATTTTAAAATTTATGAGCTTTCGTTTAATAAAACATTTTTATTATAATGTCCAAGTTACACTACTTTAAAATGCTGCTTTAGAAGCTAAAAATGGTATTATTCTCTGAAAAAAGATTGCTTATTTTTAAAAGAAGTACATTAACATTTACCCATATTTAAAACATTGGTTTTGGTAAGATGTAACATGAGTGTTCCAAAATAAGCAAGAGAAACTACTCTGCTACAATGTATAAGAAACGATGCTTTTTGATAAATTTGCAAGTGATAAAAATCAAACTCGGTATCTAAAACGCAGCTATGTTCAATTTAGTCGAAAATAAAGTATATAGACAGACATGAACACCCTCAGATAGATTATGAAGCTATAGGTAGACGGGTGTATTACATTTAACTTGAGTTTTTTCTTAAACCAAGTTCCCAAACAGCTGTATAGATTGCTTTTTAATCTGTTATAACCCTCTGAGGAGAAGTAGCAAGTTGGAATGGCTATGAGGGTTTGTCATCCATTATTGCTCATGAAGCATGTGAGATAAATGAAATACTTAAGATAGAGACCAGCATGCATATCTAAATATGAGACAACTTGGCATCCCACTCAAAGTGAGGGACGTACCAGGTGCAAATGCTTATCTTTCAACTAATAAAGAAAATGCAGTTGATAGATTTTCGTAAGAAAATGCAGTTGATAGATTTTCATAATTGACAAGTTTAGTGTAAAGGCATCAGGAAAAGGCCCAGTTGGAAATTCTAAGGCATGGAGCAGAAGAGGTGACTGTGCTGGCTCCAAGCAACTCCATGATGCTGGGATTTCAGAGTCCTCAGAAACTCATGGCCAGACCACTTTCTTCACCTTGCCAGGACATTTGTAAAGACTGCTCTCCGCAAAGCCTGTCTGCCAGCACACCCAAAGACTGCCAATTGTGGTCGGGCTGCTTCCCGGGGCTCTGAGAAGAACCGTGGCACTTGGAGAGATTAGCTGTCCAAGATGAACTTGGCAGTGTACTCAGATGGTCTTCCTGATCTCTCTGGAAATGAATGCAAAGAACAGAGGAAAAAATGCAGAACTAGAAGCAAGCCATTTTGGCTTCTGGGGAGAAGTAATACTTTGGTAATGGGAATTAAAGTAAGATATGGTACCTGACTCAAAAGAAGAATTAATATTGTAAGTTGAAATAAGTTGTCTCATTTTTCATTCTTTCATTTTATCAAAAAAGCTGAAAGGCTGCATTTAACCTGGATCAAAGCCATGAAATATAGACAAGTCATTTCTTGAAGAAAATTTATTTGTACCTCTAGAGCAGAAATAGGGAAATGCTGTAAGTTTGTACAAACCATACTTTCATGAAATAGATCCTCATACCGCATTCTTTTTAATACAGGGTTGTTGCTGTAACATTCCTGGATTTTCAAAATCCAGCCAACATGGATACCTCTGCTACTCTGTTTTGGCTTTCAGAAGTCCTTCTTCTCTCAGACGAGCTTTCTTTTCTAAGTTCAGGCTTGTTAAAGACTCGTGTCTTTTGGCAGCCTAAAATGAAACAAATTTATACAAGTGATTATTTATGCTGGTTCGGGGAGGATGTAATTCCTTGGCACTGATGTCAGCAGGTTACTAGGGCACGAAGTGGTGTGCTGTGTGCACATGGCACGACAGTCCCCTCCATGTGACTTCTGCGTCCTCTAATGCTATAATGTTCACAGTATAGCAGTCCATCTATTCAAGCAAGAGAAATACTACACCCCCACTTTCTCTTCCTTTCTTGCCTCTTTCGTTAAATCTTCCAGCCTGTCTTCTTTCCTTATAATAATCTATTCCTTTATCTTTCCCTTTTTGTTTTCTGTAGTATTAAATGTTTCTCATTTTCATTTCTATCCCCTTTTCTCCTATCACTTTTCTTTGCTGCTACCACTTCTCATTCCCCAATGCACCTGTATGCTTTCACGCCCTTCTAGCTCCTTACCCCTCTTTTACCAAAAACATGTTGCTTTGGGGACCCCAGACTTCAGCAAATACTGCCACTGATGACTTCCAGCAGTATCTTTCCTACTGTTCATCCTCTGAGAGCAAACGGTGGTGGAGAGGCAACCGTCCTCTTCCCTTGCTTCCTTCCCTGTGACCTGTGAGCTTTTATAAACAGACCACTTACAAAATTTTTATGCCAAATAAGTGAAACTAGCACCCTACGAGGTGGTGGTGTCTTATTTCTGTATAATTTCATGTGTAAATAATTAGGTATGGGAAGGAGAGGAGAAAGGATGGTAAGCTGACAGTGAAAACAAAACATACAATGGCTAATTTCTCTTTTCTAAATCACATTAAGTTCAAAGCTCTCCATTCCAATAGCATTTACAACTTTTTAGACATGGATAGCTCCATAAAAGACAAATCATGTAATTTTATGGTCTGGAACAGGAGAGGAACTCTCTACAGTACAAAGCATGCATACCCTTGGATGAGGCCAGAGGAGACCCTAGGGAGTAATTTGGTCCTGGAGTATTTAAACTCAGCTAGTAAAATCAAGTATATAAAAGCAGTGCAGGTTTCTCAGAATTCTACGAATTCCTATATCCTGTCCACATGCTTCTGCAGGTCTCAATCTGAGAACTAAGCATGAGAGGTCAAAGTAGGAGACAGAAGAAAAATGAAAATGGGGCAGGAACAGTTGTTCCCAGGTCTGCACATTGCCCTTCGTGCACTAAGGTCAGCCTACATGGTCGGTATTTTCCATTGCAAGACTCTTAAAGGGAGCCAGAATTTCACTTCCTTTTACTCTGGACAACTTGGAATAAGGAAGTCAGTTACCACTGGGCCTATATAAGAAACTTTAATATCTGATGATAGATACAAGACATCTCTTTCCACATGGAAGCTGTGATACATAGCATTAGGTGTGGTATTAAAATAAGGGTTTGAGCTTTAGTTGCCTGAGCGCTCCAGCCTACCCTTGCTGATGGCCTGCCCTAGCCAGCCCCCCTAATGTAAGCCAATTCTCTGCAATAAATCTAATATAAACCTCCAAAAACAAAAAATAAGGGTTTAACCAGTGCTGCTACATATGAAACAACTATTTTAATCACAAGGTAGTACAGTATGAAGTTTGTTAACTTACAAACTTGGCTCTAAATTTTAACCTTGCTACTTACTAGCTGTGTGACTTTGGGGAAATTATTTAACATCTTTTAAGCTTCGGGTTCCTTTTTTATAAAACATGCATAGTAAGAGAACCTACCTCTTAGGTTCTTAGAGTTATTGTGGTGATTAAATGAGTTTAACAGTACCTGCTATATAATAAGCACTTAATAAGTGGGAGCAATTTTACTGTCACCTCAATTAGGTTGAGGTTCAAACTGTGGCTCCGCCATTAGGGAGATGCAGGACCTTGGGCAAGTTACTAAAGCTTTCCAAGTTACGTTTCTTCATCAACAAATGAGGTAAAGAGCAGTGATAAGATTGCTCCCCAGGATTATGGCCGTTAGAATAAGGATAAACAAGCCCACGTGCTGAGAGTGCTTCATGGACACACGCGGGGTTACCATCAAATAGGCAGGGTCCTATTTCTTGTTTCACATTATTGATGACATCTGTGATAACTAACACTGTTTTTTACTTTACATAAAACTAATTTAGTCTTTCCCCTTGCCAAAGTTAGAATTTGCTATTTATCTTCAGGCACGATATCCCATGTTTGTCCCTACTATGTCTTATTTTGTTTCTTATAATTTCCTGTGTAGAAAAGTAGCTTCCTCTTCTCAGAGAATAAATACGAGGGTCAACCTCTGATTTCCTCTAGGTACCTCGTGGAAAACAGAGAGAGAGAGGAGGCCCACTCTCACCTTCTTGCCCTCAATGACCATCAGGACGCACCCTGCCACTGTCAGCGCAATCATCACGTAGCTGATCTTCACCCGCATCTTGTTCTTGGCAGCGTCGAGCATCTCAAACCTAACAGTACAAGGAGATCATGAGAGCAAGTTAAAGTTCTCTTCCTGAAGTTGCCAGCAGGATCTAAAGCTCTGTGTACCACACATCGGAAGTGGAGTGGTGCCTATAAATATGAAAAAGGAGGTGGGGCCTGGAGATCTTGTAGGACTTTGGGGAGGTCAGGGCATTTTCACAAATCACTTTATATATAAAATACGACAGCACATATTTAAAGTAGGAAAAAAAGAAGAAGAAAGTATGAAGGTAGAAAGTGAAGCCAGGAACAAAGCTTCTCCCCAGCCCCCTAAAAAAAGGCCAGGCATATGAATCTCTACCTACTATGGTGAGCCCCGATTTTGGCTCTCAAGTTGCACATTGGCAGCCAATGCTAAAAGGGGGGTTAAGAAGGTATTATGTGACATAATGATTATCTAAACAATATCCTGACAACAGATACTGCAACAAGCTTTGTAAGTATCAACACAAAGTACAATTCAGAAGAAAAAACAAATAAGAGAGAGTTAAACAATGTGCTCTTTATACCCAGCGTTCTGCTCTCTGCTTTGAACCAGTAGATTTGAGAATACCCGAACGGCAGAAAAGACCCTCTAAACAATGCTCCTTTAATGTTTATCTTTCAAGTAATGTTTTGCTAACATTGAGTGACAGTGAACTTCAGCTCTTTGGCAAGTGCCTCTTCTAATGTGTCCACCCATGTGCCTTAAGAGAAATTTGAGGATTGGATTATCATTCTTGAGTGAAAGTTGAGAGGCCAAAGAAAGAGTCTAAGGAGAAGACCCCTCCACCTTGGTGATTCTGCAGGTGGGCAGTGGGTTGAAGCTCTACTACCTGAGTGTCTGTTAGACACTCAGGGCCTGTGGAGTCCTAATGGGCCCAGGAGAGAGAACTGGTCTGCTCGGTGGGGTGTGACTAGGAAGTGGTTATCTCTAGATGATGGGATTGGAGTGCTAATTTTCTTTCTTCTCCCCCAGGGTTTTAACACCATACTACATTTGTCATCGCAGGGGTGGGAGGGAATACTTTAAAAATGCTTGAAAGGAAGCACAGGATCCAGAAGGTTGCAGGTGGTAGGAGAACCCTAAAAGCATGTGCACTGTGATGTACGAGCTGGGGCTCAGTGAGGCGGCAATGTGCTCGGAGTTCTCCAGGCACTGAAGTTGGCCTGCAGGGTGGGAGGAACCGGAACGACTGCTAAGGACAGTAAATTGCTCTGTGAAGAGCATCTGAGATCCCACCAACCACACACGACTCAGGTTGACAATATTTTATGTGAATGAGTATTTCCAACTGAAGTGCTGTGATCCCTATGGAAAGTGATCTAGTTTACATGTGAGGGAACGTTTAAAAAGTAAAATGCATTTAAATAAGGCCATGATGTTGCCCTCCATTCTACAGGGAGCCATCAGAATGGGCAAGTGAAGCAGTGCCTGTTCTGAGCTCCCAGCACATGGTAAATGGCTCCCAGGCCCAGAGGAAAACCTTCCAGGGTGACTCACTAGATAGTACTTTGGGCTTGAGGGGATCTGGGAACCACCTACAAGGCTGCCTCAGGAAGTTGTTCCATAGCAGTTTAAAGAGCACCTATTAGGGCCACAGGTATATACCAGCTTGTTTTCTGCTGGGATTTTCAGGAAGAAATTAATTAGGACAGGGAAGAACTTGATGTCATTGATATTTCCAGCATGCTATTATTTCCCAGGAGAGTATGTTGTCACTTGAGCTAAGATGGACGAAGGCTTTCCTGCTGAAATAATTTTAGTGAAAATAATGTGCTATTTAATTTGACTGGCAGAAGCAGAAGGGCTCTGTTTTAAAGCTGTTGTAAACAGAAGGCAAACACTACTTATCTTCTTGAAAAAGATACCTTGAAGGAGCCCAGATCTTTTGCAATCAGGACTTGAAAACAGAAGCCAGAGGGTGTTAGGAATAGCTTCTTTGCTAGAAGAAACGTCCAGGAGCTTCGTCCCACGTCCCTCTCTCTGAAGAGGATGACGCCCCACAGGGGAGGGGGCATCTATCTCTCAGAATCTCTCTTGGCCAAGATGCAATACAATCAGTGGAGGAATGGCCCTCCACGGGGGTGATCTGGTCCCCCAGGGGACACTTGGCAGTGTGTGCAGACATTTCTGATGGCTGTCACTGAGTGCTACTGGCATGTAGGGAGTGACGAGGCCAGGGATGCTGTTACACATCCTAAAATGCACAGGACCGCCTTCTGCAACAAAGATTTTCTGGCCCAAATGTTAACAGTGCTGAGTTTGAGAAACCCCGGGTTGGAGGAACCTGTACTCGTCATCTACAGACTCTAAGAAAGTCCCAAGATCCCAGCCAGAGCTGGGGTTAGGGAGGCACTCTTTCCTGGATCCCAGAAAGAGAATGTGTTGTTTTTAAATACTTTTATGCTTATGATTGAATACATAAGTGGATTTTATAGGATATAGTTATTGTCACTGGTGCCTAACTGATACACCCTGATTAAAAGAATCTAAAAACAGTGAACATTACTGTTTAGTCACATTTCTGTAGCTCTGAGAGGAAATCGTATCAGCTGACTTCAGAGTATCCGACCACTCTTCACTAGGCACTACATATCAATGATAAGACATAGATTTTCCGGCACTGCTTTTATTCCAGGTACTTGCCAAAGAGGAAATATTTAGAGAAGTGAAAACTGTTTTAAAATTTGGTTGAAAGGTTTTAAGTAGTCAGGCTCAGAGGAACTGCTCGTCATTTAAAACGTATCAGTGAGAAATAAAAGCTGCCTACAACCCTAAGTTCGGCACTCACGAGACAGTCTCTGGGATTTCATCTTCCTTTTTGAAGCGACCTGACCATATCAGGATCTTCCTCTCCCAATCCGTAGGTTTGTGTAATGGCACTCTGTGGCTGTAGGTCTCTATGAGAAAAACAAGACATCTTACTTATGTGAGATTATGATTCTCAAATTTACCAAGAGAAAAATGCTATTTGTGCCACTTTAGATCTATTGCGTCTAAATGTATGCCACTTGAGTAGGTTTCATTAGTAAGTTGGAGGTAGAGATAACGATTGGTGCAAAGGGAGAAAAAACCAGGGAGGGTGATAAAGAGAAGAAGGCCAGGGCTGATCTTGGGCGTGACCCAGGAAAAAGGACAGGAGAAAGAGGTAGCAGAGGAAACTGGAGTGGCCAAAGAGGCAGACGAACAAGAAAGGTACAGAATCACAGACTGGAAGAGAAAGTCTGTCCAAGACAGGGGACGTCATGAAGATAAGGAGCAGAAAGTTAGGGCGTCACAGAGTGTCAGGGTTAGAAGGGCCCTTGGCGATCACCCCATCCAGCTCGCACCTTCTGCCTCCATGTCTCTTGCAGACAGACCTACCTGCACACACACTCATTCCCACCTCCGGACCTTTGCTTATGCTGTTCCTTTCACTTAATCAGAAGGCAACAGCAAAAGAACAGGAAAGTCAATAAAGGACCAAAGGTGAGGAAAGAGGTTTAGAAGTTTAGAAACAGTATTGCTGTGGTGTTATCTTTTACTACTTCCAGCATTTGGCACAACATTTGCTGTAGTTTTTTTTTTCTTCTTCTTCTCATTTTAAGTATTACATACCCATTAAAGACAATTCAGACAATTTTCTAAGTCTTATCCCCGTAAGTATATATGTATAATTTATATCAGTATCATGTTGTATGTACACACAATATAAAATTTCATATTCTGCTTGGTTCATTAACATTATAACATTTTCCATGCTGGTGTACATGGTGTTTATAAGCACCATCCCAACAACTGCATAATCTTATCAAGCAGACCTGATGTACAAAATTAATCATTCCCAGTTATTTGACACTTAGATTTCTCATTTTCCTATTATATAAAACTGGGAATATCTTTCCACTCAAAGTTTTTCTCACATATATAGGATTATTCTTTAGGATAGATGCCTAGAAGTGAAATACCAGGACGACGGGTAGAAACATTTTAAGCTCTTACTATATATTCTTGGAGGATAGTTCCTTTCCACTCACCAAGACCTGCCTGGCCCTGGTTAATATACTGCCACGGAGAGTGAATAAGCAAATACTTCTTAGGACCCTACAGTTTACAAATTATATTCCTTCTTCCCATAGTGGTGATAGTGAGAAGGGTCTGAGTTAGGAAGAGGACTAAACAAGCTGAAGTTAATGCCCAGGCCAGAACTTAGCTCTAGTTTTAGTTTACCCAAAATATCATTTCTTGGTTTGGTTCATCTTTGGAGTTCCTTAAAAGATCATTTCTAGGCCACTATTTACTTTGGTGCATCTGTTCTCTTACAAAATACTCCAGTCCAATCTTTGAGGCAAGAGATAAAAATGACAAATAAGGAAAATGAAGAAAGCACTGCTACATGTGATTTCTTCATTTTCCTTATTTGTCCTTTTTAATGAAGAAAGCACAGCTAACGTCAGTACAATTTGGGAGTCTGAACTACATGATAGGGCATAATGCAGGAACCCCTGTGACCACCTCTCTTTTAAGTTCTTTTGATTCCAAATTGTCCTGCTCTTTGGGAGCTGCCTAGTCCATTAACTGGAAAAGCTAACAAAAACTTACGGGATGGAGCTTTTGGACTTTCCTGTGGTTTGGTGCAAAATCCATTTATTCTCTTCAAATCAGAGTTTCTGGTAAGCCTTAGAGACGAGGAAGCATCTCTTTCACATAACCTAAACCAATTTCCTAGAAAAGAGAGAAAAACGTTTCAGAGAAAGAAAATCTGATGTCTCAAAATTAGAAATGCCTGAAAGGTATATATTTCATTTATAAAAATTAACTCAAATGAATATACTATTCTATATGTAAGATACATATACTATATTTACGGCACCATGGGGTGTTGTTTTAAAATATTGATGTGTTGCTGATTAGGAAATTAGGTATTTACAACATAAACATTTTATCAGCTGTAAGTTTTATGAAAGTACCTCACAAGTCTTAGTACAATAATGGTTCTGGTGGAGATATTATGTATTATAGCACCCAACTGTTTAGGCAAAGAAAGATTAGCAACCTTCTAGAAGTGATAAACCAAGATGCCAAGTTGCCAATACTCTTCTGGTAAACTCTGGGTAAGGAGCTGCAACGACAAGGGGTTCTAGAAAGACTTGTTCCTTCTAGAAATCAACTTTGGATGGAGTCATGAATTATGTGTAATATAAAAATTACATATATATACATATAATGTATAAAACTATTACATGTAAGAATATAGGTAATTTTAAAAATCTAAATTCTAAGCACCTATAGAGAGTAGAATTATAAATCTCCACATATTCATCACCCAGTTTCAACAATTATCAATACATGGCCAATAAATATTGTTTCATCTGAACCCCACCTACTCCTTACCCCTTACTGGATTATTTTAATGCAAATCCCAAACATATTAGTTCATTCATAAATACTTCAGTATGCATCCCAAAACAGTAACTTTTCAAAATCGTATCTAGAATACTATTTATATTACTAAAAAATAATTCCTTGTTATCAGCACATTATAACCAAATATTATGATTCCATTTCCTAAGTGGGTTCATAACTTTTTCAGTTGGTTTATTCTAAATAGGTGCAAACATTGAATGTGATTGACGCTTCTTGAGTAGGTCGCCCCGCCTGCCTCCTTCCTTTTCTTCTAATTTATCGAAGAAACTACGTTATTAGTTCTATAGAGTGTATCTCTCAGTTTAGATTTTGTTGATTGCATCTCTATAATGTTAACATATTCCTTTATTTCTTGTAAATAGATTTTTGATGTTTGATCATATTGAAATTAGAATTCTTAGCAGTATCTCATAGGTGTATTGTGTACCCCTAGTGCATGTCCACCAGTTTTGTCTTTTTGTGATATTAAGATTGATCAGTAGGTGATTTCAGTCTGACTCATCCCTTACAAAGTTCCCCATCCACCTTTCATCCAATGTTTTTAGCAGACATTGCTGATTGTTACCTGATCTACTGTTTCAGTAGAGGTTGCAAAGTGGAAGTATTATTTTCCACGTTAACTATTTGGTTATCCTAAGGTAAAAGTTATGTAGAATAAATGTTTGATTCTTTCCCTTTATTTGCCAGTTTTCAAATTAATGAACTGGTTTCCTGGCAACCTCTACAGATGACTTTAAGTATCATAAGGAATTCTTGTATTTTAACACGATATGCTCCAGTCCATTTGCTATTTTTCTTTTTGATACTCAGATGTTCCCATCTTTAGTCACTGGGAACTCTTCTAGGTTGGCTCGTGAGTCCTTTCAGCATGTGCTCAGTGATGACTGATAGCTCCCTTCCTGACAATATGTTCCAGACTCATTTTGAATGCTTCCTGGCCCCGATTTAGAATGAGACATTCCTTCAACGTGCTCTGGTTCCTTTAAAGAGGACATGTTTTTAGAGATGCTCAGGGAGGGCGGCTCGTGGTTACTGGGTTTGTAATATTTCCAAGCCTTTTTAATTAGTAAACAAGCTAGAAAAGACATTCGTTCTTAAGAACTTAAATTTCCATTAGCAATATTCACCGTCAGCCTCAGCATGTAAATTTTAACCAGTCGATAATTAATCAGAATTCAAGCACAGACAGCCAGAAATAGTTCTGATGAGGGTGAGGGGTAACGGAGATAACGTGGTCTGAGTATGGGGCTCATATCAATCAGTTAAAACTCCGTACGACTTGCTGTTCTTCCCATGATTAAGTCATTTTTCTAGGACAAATGCTACTTAGATCATCACAGACCTCTGGTTATTTTCTAGAATTCTGAAAAAGTTGATTTTAAGAATTTTTGGCAGTGTTTTCATTACTTTTACTGGGAGTGGATTTCCAGAGGTCCTTACTCTGATTTACTAGAAGTTGGAACCTCTATTTGTGTATAAAGATCTGTGGTTACCTGCATAAGAGGTCTCATTTATTGCAGTTTTCTAGGTCTGTAATCCCAGAAAGCTTTGCCTGGGAAAGTAGATAAATTACAATTGAGCTCAGCTTGTTTCCTCATTTTAAATGTGGATAGTGTAGCATTTACTTCACCAGGGCTAATTTGAGGGTTAAATAGAAAAAAATAAATATGAGAGCATTTGGCAAGATGCTTGACACACAGCAGGCACTCTAAATATTAAGTTTGTTTTTTGAAACACTACTTAAACCATTAATCTTCAAAACATTTCCAGAGCACTTTTCAATTTTATCCCTAAAGTGGTCAGAATTTCTGACCAAGGTAATTATACAGTTACCAGGACATGAGAAAATTCTATGAAACTCTTCAATAGGCTTTCTTTTTTTTCACAGCTCAGAATTAAAACAAAATTATTTAATGCTGTGATTCTCAAACTTCAGTGTGCATCAGAACAACCTGAATGGCTTGTTAACACACAAATCACTTTTTCAGAACCAATAGTTTTGGAGTGGAGGTTCGATCTGTACTTCTAACAAGTTCCTCAGTGAAGCTGCTACTTCTGGTTTGGAGTTACAATTTGAGAACCACATTTTTTTTTCAATTGTGTTAAAATATACATACCACAAAATTTACCATTTTCACTATATTTAAGAATACAGTTCTGTGGCATTAAGTACATTCACATTGGTGTGCCACCATCACCACCATCCACCATCACTACCATTCATCTCTAGGACTTTCTCATCTTCCCCAAAGAACCACTGGTTTAATGAGACCTATGATGTCCATTTCACACCATCCTGTCCCATTCCCCTCTGGCAGACACTAAGACAGAAGGGTAACTGGCAGTGAGCTAGATGGACTCTGCTCTCTAAACAGGAAACAGAAAAAGAATCAATAATTATTTCCTTACGGAGCTGCCCTTCCCCATCCCTCTTAGTTACAACAGAAGCAATTTAGGAAAATGGAACAGAACAGAGGTAGTTGAGGAGAACAGAAGTTGCTTCTCAGCTGTTTGGGTAATAATGATAAAGCAAAAATGCTAACATGTATACTTACTATCAGTCACATAAATGCATGTTTGGAGATATTCATTCAACAAATAATAACTGAGTACCTATCATATCAGGCATTGTTCTAGGCAATATGCAAAAACAGATAAAAATCTATGCCAGTAGAACTTACATTCTATTGGAGAGAAAGTGTATGTATGCATACAGACGTATGTATATATGTCTGCATATATAGTTAGCAAGTGCCAGAGAGAAAACATTAGCAATGGGGACAGGACGGATCTGTATGCTTGTAATGGAGTGTGTGAAATTTCACACAGGGTAATCAGGAAGTCCTGTTTGAGAATGCCACTTTTGAAGGAAGTGAGGGTGCTAGCTTTACGTATCTACCATGTTTCCCTGAAAATAAGACCTCACTGGAAAAGAAGCCCTAGCATGATTTTTCAGGATGCTCGGAATATAAAATAAGCCCTACCGTATTTCCCCAAAAGTAAGACAAGGTCTTATATTAATTTTTGCTCCAAAAGACGCATTAGGGCTTATTTTATATTACAAGCATCCTGAAAAATCATGCTGGGGCTTATTTTCTGGTTAGGTCTTACTTTCAGGGAAACATGGTATATACAGAATTCTGATGGAAACCTATTCCATACAGAAACAATGGTAAGTGCAAAAGCCCTAAAGTGATTCTAGAGACCATAATGAGGCCAGAGTGGCTGGAACAGAGTAAATAATGGGAAGAGAAGTGGGATTTGAAGTCATAGAGGTACCTGAGGTGGAAGGAGGAGACAGCGGCTTGAAGGCATGAAAGGTTTAACTGGATGAGAAAATATCTCCCAACTTTTTCTTACTACAACTTCAACTGGATGCCAATAATTTTTACCTCCCTAAAGTATAAATGCTGATTAAAACACACACAATCTTATACATAATAGACGGCATTAAAAAATAATTAAAAAAAACTGACATCACTAAAACAACGAAGTACTTAATGTGATCTCAGTTTTTACTTTATGATTACAAAAAAAAAAAATGAAAGCATAAACGTTTTAGAGGTAGTATATTTTGCCTTAGACATCCAAGCCAGAAATTTTCCATCTTCTGGTGGATCACAACTAAAAACATACAACCCAAAAGGAAAACAGCCCTTTAACCCTGACTGCACTTGCAGCCTGTCCCTGGCTGACAGCGCTGCATCCCCAGGGCCTCAGCAGGAAGTCAAGATGAAGCCTCACAGCTGCCTCGAAGGCTCGGACTGGCAAAAGGCTGGTTACGCTTAAGGGTAGAGGCTCTCAAACTTCAGTGTGTATCGGAATCACCCAGAAGACTTGTAACACAGATTACTGGACCTCATTTCCAGAGTTTCTAATTCAGTAAGTATGGGTGGAGCCTGAGACTCTGCATTTCTTTCTTTTTTTTTTTTTTTTTTTTTTTTTTAATATTTTTTTATTTTTTTTAATTTATTGGGGTGACAATTGTTAGTAGAATTACATAGATTTCAGTTGTGCAATTCTGAATCACATCATCCATAAATCACACTGTGTGTTCACCACCCAGAGACAGCTCCCCTTCCATCACCGTACATTTGGGGGATGAGGGTGAGGGGGATCAAATGTACGGAGACTCTGCATTTCTAACAATTTCCCAGGTAATGCTGATACTGCTGGTCTGGGGCTCAGTGTGACAACCAGTGCCTTAGAGGTATTGCTGCTAGCTAGAGGATGGAACGGGTCAGCTGGGATCAGGCTGGTTCAAGTACTGGCTTCTGTCTTGTTGTCCCTCCTTTCCAACCTCATGATGGACAGTATAGAAAGGTGGGGATGCCTTTTTTCCTCAGAATCTTGCAAGATCCTCCTGGAGATAACCATGAGTGATGTGACCTGGGACATGACCAATTTTTGGAATTAGTGATGATAAACGAAGGTTCAATGAATGCTGGAAGAGAAAGAGGCTTTTAGAAGATTATCTAATTTAGGGTTTCATAATCGGTGTCAAGATCAGTTGTCAGGTGTGTTGCAAGTGTGTTGCCAGCTATGAAGTTTGCCAATGATTTGCTTAAAAATAAAATCATGGATTTGTTAAAACCCATAAAACTGTACATCACAAAAAACTTTACGCAAATTTTAAAATATCAAAACCAAGACGTTGGGGGGAATTCCACAATGGAAGGAGACAAATGTATCTTAGTATTAGACATATAGGACATAACCTAACCTCATGACTTTCAAGGTGGGGAAAAAAGTAGCTGACCTAATTAACTTTGGAAAACATTGTTTTGATTGGAAACTGTAAGACTAAACACAAAAAGAACTATACATAATCACTGTACTCTAACTGGCCAATTCGTTTCTTACAGGAGCACGGGTTAATGATTCTAAAAACTACAAGCATACTAGGGTTGAACAAACAAGTAAATAAGGAAATAGTGTTGAACAAATAAGTAAACAGCCAGATTTCTCACTGTCAGAGAAAGAAGTTCCAAAAGCAAGGGTGGAAGGCTAGAATGAACCCTGTGGTGCTGGATCAGTCAGAGAACTCAGTATGAACTCTTTTAGCTTTATAAATATATGTATTTGTATATATAGACAGGAAGATGATATAAGATAGACAGATGGACAGATATAGACATAATTATGTGTATACACAGGGCTTAGTATACATACATGTATTTCCCAGCTCCACCCACTGGGTGGGCCTGGCTCCAGTGACACTTCAGTACCAACAAGCACACTCAGTGCCCAGACCTTGGTTTCTAAATGCCATTACCCAATAAAAGGAACTGGGGCTCCTTAGAGAAAAATGGTTGGTTCTAGGCTGGGGCAGAGAAAATGTAAGATGAACTGGCAACATTCTGTAGCACCAGAAAGGAAAAGTGTTCAGAAAACAAAAGGATGGGGTCATGTAGAGGAACACAGGAGCTGATCTGATAGAGTCTAAACTGGACTAATTTGAGCAACAAAATAAATGAGGTAATATAGATTATAACTTAAGGTATAAAATATACAAGTCCATACAATTTTTAATTTATCCACTTTTGGATAAATTTGTTTCCATGTGTCTGGAACACTGTAAGCACTCAACAGCTGTTGAATGAATACGGGTGTCTTTTTGATTCTCAAAATTTGATGTTCCTATGAAATCAACTTGGGTAGTAGCTCATTAAAAATCCAGATTCAGATTTTGTAAGTCTGAGAGTGGGTGGGAGCTGACAGTCTGCATTTCTAAAAAGCTCCCAGGTAATGTCAACCACAATAACTGGATGAATGAAAAAATGGGGGAGAAGAGATAAATCTTCCTTAAAGAAAAATCCCAAATATATGGAGATACTCTTCCGTCCTGGACTCCTTTCCCTTTAATTGTGGATTGGACTTAGTGACTTGCTTCCAAAGAAAAGAGTATGGAAAGGAAAAAACAGTAACTTTGCAAGGAAGAAACAAACCGGCCAAGGTTAAAATCACCAGTCATAAAATCATGTGGATATTATGTACTAATACAATGTGATGAGAAGGGCACATTAGCTCTACTCTTTATTCTTTCCCAAACTCCTAACCGCAGTCTCATGGTAAGAAAGCATCAAACCCAAATTGAGAGACATTCTACAATATATCTGACAAGTATTCTTCAAAACTGTCAAGATCGTAAAAATCAAAGAATGTAAAACTGTCACAAACCAGAAGAGACTAAAGAGACATGACAACTAAATGCAACGTGATATCCTAGAATGGATGCTGAGACAGGAAACAACAGACTAACTGGTGACAACCGAATAAAGTCTGTCCTTTAGTTGATAGTAATGTACTAACGTTAATTTCTTAATTTGACAAATGTACTGTGGTTATGTAAGATGTTGATATTAGAGGAAACTGGGTGAGGGCTATACAGAACTCTGTACTATCTTTGCTGCAACTTTTCTGTAAATTAAAATTATTCCAAAATAAAACAAATGTGAAAAACAGGGTACATAGGTATTAATTATATCTTGTTTTTACTTTATACATCTTTTATAAATATTTTACATTTACTTGATATTTAACGTTTAAAAATTAGAATTTGATGTTATCGCTATTAAAATGTCAGTCGCTCACTTGCATCCCAATGATTTTGGAATGGAAGAGAAAAAGAAAGGAATGGGGTCTAATAGGAAATGTGCCCAATTCACGGTAGATCAGAGCTATGCAGGTGAAGATTATCTGACTAGTGTACCTTGGTGGAAATGAGATGAGAAAATTATACAAGAGAATATCTATCTTGTCATACCTTGCTATTCTCAAGAGTGGTTGACATTACCCAGGAGATTTTTTTGGAAAGGCAGACTCTCAGCTACCACCCCCAGACCTACAAAACCTAAATCTGTACTTTTAAAGAGATATCCACGTGATTCACAGGAGCATTAAATTTTGAGAATCAAAATGACACCCATATTCATTCAACAGTTGCTGAGGACTTACGTGTGCCCGACACATGGAAAGCAACAGCACATCTCTAAAGTCTAGGACAGCGCTACCCAGTCTCAGCTGGGAGTGTCGCTGAAATAGATTCTCAGACTCCAGCCCAAACCTTCAGAATCTTCTGAAGTGGGGCCTAGAAAAATGTTTTTACAAGCCCTCCACGTGATGCTTATGCATACTCAAGTTTGAGAAGCACTGCTCTAGAAAAGTGGATTTCAAACTTTGCATATTGGAATCACTAGAGTACCTTAAAAAAAAAACGCACAGGGTCATCCCAGACCAATTAAATCCCAATTTCTGGGAGCGGGACTCTGGCATTAATGTTTTTTAAGAGTCCCTAGGTAAGTGATTCTCTTGCACTGCCATGTTTGAGCTCACTGCTCTTCAGCACAAACAGCTAGCGAGAGTCCCAGCTGAACACAAACTATATGCGTGACCAGGGAGCACCAGCGCAGCTTCATCTGTCTCTGGCTGGGCTCAAAAATCCCTCTTTTCAACAGTTAATTTACTGAACAGAAGCTCTGCTTTACTTCTAATTTCTGAATGTCAATAATGTGTAACTTATTACACTGACAGTTTGGAATCCCTATGGAGTACGATCAGCTTTCAGATTTTTACAGAGCACGTGGTCTCTAATACACCACTCGGTCCTTGAGAACATGCAGTGAGAACTGTTCTCTAGTTGCCTTACCTCATCTCCTGTGGAAAAGGCTTTATTTCACATTCCTCTTGCAAAGCAGCTGGCCGCCCATCATGGGTAAACACAGCCAGTGTCTGTCTCACAATCAATGACCAGATCTGATCCTGTACACTGTTGTTTGCCCATGCACCTCGTTCTCTCTTCCTGGTGTTCCAGAAGGCCAGTAGCTGCCATGACCTCCGCTGGGAGAAGCTTGTTTCTGGGACAACGTTCCTCTTTTCCATGTCTCATGGAAAGATTTCCTAATCTAAATACTTGGTTCTCATGCTAGGCCACAGATGCCTATTTAATCCTGTTAGAATTGAAAAGGATATTGCTAGTCCTACGATTCTGCTGTGCTAGCAAAGGGCAAGTCTGAGGCAGGAACTTTGAAAGTTTGTTTTGTGAATCAGAGTCCACTTTAAGTCTCAGAAAGAAAAAGCTATGTGTATGCCTATCCTGAGGACAGCGAGGTTCCTATACGTACGCTATCTCATTAATACGGTATAATTACTATGAATTGTATGTCTTATGTTTGTAGCTACTCAACAGACCTAGTAGAAAGAATGGTTAAATTAGGGTAATTATGCCGTTAGAGAAGTTGGAGCTCTTATTCCTAACCAGAGCTCATTTAGAATAGAGAACCACTGATTTAGTTTCCACATTAGAAACAAAGCTGGACTGCCTAAGGGGCTGACCACAACAAAGCAAATGAACAAACCTGAAATACTAACTTGCTCTGAGCTTTCCCAATGATTAGACCTGAATGGCTTGCTATCTCCTGTCTGCAACTGTTCTGAAAAGGGATGGACTTTTTTTCTGGCGTCAAATGTGGTTTGCCCTGCTCTTGTATGTGACACAGACTTCTGGGTCTAGGGCCCGGCTGTCACTCACAAGCCTAACTCTTAGCTCTGCCTTGCTAACCAGGCCCCTGCCCCTGCTGACGTTCTAGGGCTCAGAATTGAAGTGAGGACAATGGCCTACTCCCTCTGGCTCTGTATGGTGGCTGCCCATGCGCCCTCACAGTGAGAGGTCTGTATCTGCCACGCCCCCAAGAGGATTTGGGAAACAGGCAGAGCAGTTTTGAGCAGAAAAACAATAATAATGATGTTTCTGGAAGATAAATCTGAGTGCAGAATGCAGCGCAGGACTGGGGTGAGGGACAAGGAGGGGGAAGGGAGCAGGAGTGGGAAGACATGAATAAGGAACCTCCTAATGAAGAGAACTTAACAGATGTGAAAAATATTAGGGAGGGAAAATTGGCAAGACAGATCGACATAATGAGTTCTGTGGGCTGGCTAGAACCCTAATCACCATTTGTAACACTGGTTCTATGGGAAAAATCTTTTAGAGTAGAAAAAACAGATTTATAAATAAATCTTTGGAACCTGGCCAGTTTTTAAGTTTGGGGGGGGACTATGGAAAAAAGTCTTGCAAGTCTATGTATCTGGTGGCTAAACTTCAGTGAAATGGGGCCACTCCTTGGTGAACGATTTTCTTCCCATTAACATTCCAGCCCACTCTCTACAGGGGCTATCTGAAACTCTCTTGGCCTTCACTGTTGACCTAAATTAGCTTTGTGACAGAAACAGATTCCCTATCTCTCCATCTGTTTTCTCCTCCTTCCTGGCAGGCTAGTCCTTCCAGGCAGGCTAAGACCTGCTACTAATATTATATTACATTATATTACATTATATTACATTATATTACATTATATTATATTATATTATATTATATTATATTATATTATATTATATTATATTAATTATATTATACCTGGTCTTATATTATACTAAAATAATACCAGGTCTTATATTAATTTTTGCTCCAAAAGACACATTAGAGCTGATGGTCTGGCTAGGTCTTATTTTCGGGGAAACACGGTAGTAAACCCTTCCATCTGTGATCCCTCTTATTAGGAAGTTGTACCAAACTTATCTCACAATCCTCTCTCATCTCGGATCCTTCCTTTCCACTGACCTTTTCATGCCAAACGGTGCTTCCCTGCTCTTAAAAAACAAAACTTGAAATCATAAAAGTAAACCTTGCTCATTACAGGCATTTGGAAGCTAAAAAAAAAAAAAAAAAATGTATGAAGAAAAATAAAAGCACCCATAATCACACTCTCCAGGAATAACAATGTGGTGTATTTCTTCCATACTTTTTCCTGTGCTTATACACAACATATACATTTTTCATAATCACATAATACTATATCTTGCTTATTTCACAAACACTTTTCCTATATACTAATTTAAAAAGTTGCTAGTTGTATAACATCCAACAAACAACTCAAATTCAATCATTCCCTATGACAGGATTTGTCTCCCATTTTTCAGTATTACAAATAATGTTTCAGTGGACGGTTTTCTACACAAATTTCTGACGGCATTGCTGATTATTTTCTTATATAGAATCCTGGTAGTAGAGGGCTAAAGGGTCTGAGGGTTAAAAGATATGAACACTTTTATGATTCTTAATATAGATAACCAACTGCTTTCTAGATAGGCTGAATGGATTTACACTTCTATCAGTAGTTGATGAAAATTCCTACTCATCACACCACAGTGGCACTGGGAGTCCACTGTCTTGGATGAAACACTCAGTTGTTCTCAACAGCTCTTATAAATAAAATACTAATCTCCTTGCTTTCATAGCTCAAATGGCTGAATAGGTGGCATGTACTTACTACCTTCACCTCGCCTCACCACCCACACATTTTACTACAATGTTTCCTCCTCCACTCATTTTACTAAAATTGTTGTAACAACACTCGTGATATGAATATGTTTTTTAGATTCTAGTATAATTAGAGTTGTATAACTCTTCCCATCTTTGTGGCCATTTGACGCTGCTGAGCTCGTCCTTCTATAAGGATTCAGTCCCTCCGGACATTCTACCACATTGTCTCTTCATTCCTGACCTCCATGATCCATCTTCTTTAACAGCCTCCTTGCCACTTCCTATTACTTATGTCAGGCCTCCAAGGTTCAGTCTTTGCCTCTATTCCGCACTGATGGCTCCCATGTATTTCCCTAACTTTACCTCTCCTTTGTCCTAAGGTCTTTGACTGAGAGATACAATCTTTACCTTATAACTCCATGCTACCTACCACTCAATAAAGTACCATCCTCTTGGCCAAACCAGTATCCCTTCCCAACTTGTTTCTTTTTGAAAATGGAGCAACATTTCTTCAGTTCTCCATGCTCAAAAACGTCAGTCTTTAAGTCCTCCCTTAAATTACTGTCTCAAACCCATACAAATAATTTCAAAATACTTCCCGAATATGTTCCTCTTTTGTCACTTACATCATCACCTCACACATAGATTACCGTAGTAGCTTCACAAGTAGCAGCTATTCATGTTGTATGCAGCGGCCATGTTAATTTTCCAAAAATATTTCCTTAATGACTTCTGCTTAAAGGCTTCCTTTTTGTCCAAATTCATCTGGTTCAAAATCCTCAAAAAGCCATACCTATCTCCTAGTACCTTCTGACCAAAATCCAAGGTAATCCTTTCTCCCCCATACCCTCTCCAGACTCATTACTACCCCTACCTTTGCTCATGTAACTTTCCCATCCCTTCTATTTCAATGAAGCCTTCAGTAGATAATCATAACCAACACGGCTTCTCCTTTCTTTGAATTTTTAAAGCCAGTCGTATGCTGGCTGTTGGGAGGGGGCTGGTGGGGAAAAGCCCTGATTTGCAGTGTTTGCCAAACACCGTCACCATGGCAGATTTCAAGCTACCAACGTAACAACACTTTGTAAAACTGGGATGAGATGTGCAATAAAGCCACTAGGAACCAGCTCCAGGACACCACAGCGAAACTCAAAATCTGTTCTGTCATCTAGAACTTAATATAGTCATGTATAAGCTCAGTTGTATTATATAGATATGCTTGTTCACTGAAATAAACTCGAGCCCTAGGAGGAGTGGCAGCCCACTCATTTTAGAGCTTTCATAGTATACAGGGCACAAAGCATGGGCTCAGTAAAAACCTGTTGGCAAGATCTGGAGGGAGAGATAAGCAAAGCCAAAGACTGGAGCAGTAAAAATGGTAGGTACTCATTTAGAGTTGGTTAGCAAGAACAAGCCAAAAGAACAATGAATGTAGTGGCAATAAAATCAGAATGGGAGCCAGCAGATATTGGTTATGGCCCACTGGTGTACGCGTGCGTCCCTTGGCAAGTCAATTTCCTTCTTGGTCCTTAAGTTTCTTCATCTTTAAAATGAGGGACTGGACTACAAGACTTTTAAGGGATTTCTTGACTCCAGTGCTCAGTGATGTGGGTTAAACTGACAAGGAGGCTGCCCATGGTCCATTGCATTGGTATAAAAATAATCATAAATTCATTTTAAAATCTGCTGACGTCAAAGGCATTTAGGACAGTAAAATTTTTCTGAAGGTGTGAAGAAACATTCTTATAAGGCCATTCCATTCCTTTGACCTAATAATTTTTCTGTGTAGTAAGACACAATGTCCTAAGGTTATATCTCTTTTATTCTATACTTTCAGAAAGGAGGTAAGAACACCTACCTTATATTTGAAGCATGTTCAAAGATATTTCCCAGTGTCTCTCTTCCAAAAAATATCTAGTGCCTGTCTACTGTGAGCTGGACACTAAGTGCTGAGGATTTAGTAAAAACACAACAGATCCAGTCTTTACCCTCACGAAACCCACAGAAATGTGGGCCAGTAGCCATTTAGCTCCAAATCATTTTTAACTTAGAGTACAGATTGCTCTGAGTAATGGATATAGGCTATGGATCCTCTTTCCCAAAAACAGGTACATAATCATAAACATTTGAATATAACTGTATCTTATATATATAATAATTTCAGAGGTCCACAGGACCTTTCATCTATGAAGGAGTCCAAGAATTGTAAGTTAACCCTGATCTATATCTACAAAACAAACAAATTCAAGCTCAGAAAAGTCCATTCGCTAAAGGAGTATGCCAAAGATTTCCAACAGAAACAATAAAAAATAAAGGTCCATCATTTAAGGATTAAGCTTTGGCTATTTGAAATTTCACTCACCTAGAGTATCTTATTCCAAATAATATTCTGGATAACTGAGGTATACAGTCATTCCTTGGTATCTTATGGGCACTGCTTCCAGGAGCCCCTTGGAAACCAAAATTCAAGGATGCTCAAGTCCCTTATATAAAATAGTATAGTATTTGCATATAACCTACCCACATCTTCTGGAATGCTTTCAATTACCTGTCAAATACTTTTTAATACCTAATACAATGTAAATGATGTAAATAGCTATTATATTGTTCGGGTAATAATGACAAGGAAAAAAGGGTACATGCTTAGTACCGATGCAACCACCATAGGCCTAACGACACAGTACACATCAGCAACAAGGCAACATTTTTCTGAGTAGTTTTGATCCATGGTTGGTTGAATCTGTGGTTGGTTGAATCCGTGGGTAAGAGGACCAATTGACTATACCTACATTATCTGGTTAAGGCTGCTTGTTAAATCAGTCTTCTTACTTGAAAATCCAATTGCATCTAAATGTGTATTTCCCTTTCACAAGTAAATCTGCATTTCGTGACTCTGTCATTTCACAAGAGAGACACCAAATTAGCCGGGGACAAACACATATACACCCTTGTTGTGAATAAACAGCTTGAACAAAGCAAAGAGCACAAGATCCAGAATTAGAAGGCAGGCTTATCTCCTGACTCTAACACTGTGCAAGTCATTTAATCCTCTGACCTGTTTCTTTACTTGTCAAATGGAGAAGGGATGATAAGATTGACCGAAGAAGGCTTCTGAGAGAAATCAGTCAAGTAAAATAATACATGTCAATGTATTTAGCTATAAAATACAAAAGTGGGCAAAAGTGGGTGAAAGACTGGATTGTTTGGACTTGCTCACAAAACATTCAGATATTCAGGGAAGATCATTTGGAAAGAGCTGCTCATATAACATCTTTAGTGGATCTGTCTGGAGTGAAACTGTTCTTAAATGGCTCATGGAATTTTGAGTGAGTGCCCGACAAAAGTTCTTAAACATCGCAAGTCTGCAGAGAGGCTTTGGAATCTTTATAATGCATAAATACATTCTCAAGGCAAGATGATGAACTACTTATAAACATCCAGTCTTAGCTGCTATGTAGTCAAAGTCACTTTCACTCAGTCTATTTCAGTGTTTTTACAGAGTGATGGTTCTTTCACTTGCCTTGCTGAAAAGCTTTGTAACAGTTAACTGGATGTACAGTAGTCCCACCTTTTCCACAGGGGATACACTACAAGACCCCCAGGGCATGCCTGAAACAATGGATAGTACCAAACCCTATCCTACACATCCTACACCTAAGTACATGTCACGGCTTCTCGTTGGCATATCCGAATTGCCAGCATCATTACCCTGGCGCTTTCGGGCCATTATTAACTAAAATAAGGGTGACTTGAACGCAAACACTGCGGTATCAAAACTGCCAATCTGATAATCAAGACAAGTACTAAGTGACTAACAAGCTAGTAGTGTATACAGTGACGAAATGCTGGCTTGCCTCCTGGGTGAGTTAGAATGGAAAAGTGCAAGATTTCATCATACTACTCAGAACAGCCCCAAACTTAAAATTTATAACTTATGGAATTTTCTATATAATATTTTCAGACCATGATTGACCACAGGTACCTGAAACCAAGGGAAGCGAAACCACTGATTGGGGGGACTAGTGTATACAAAAGATTTTTGGCGAATTAGTTCAACAAAGCTGAACAAATCAATGAAATCAATCTCTTTTAGTGGAGGGGGTATTTGTGCTAAAGGACGTAAATAACATTCTCCAGTTTGAAACCGTTTTTCAGTCCACTCTCCATTGGAAGGCAAAGTAAGCCAGGTATGTAAAGGTAACTTTTTTTTTACATTACTTCATTTATAATGTACATTTACATAATTTCCATAGCCAAGTTTGGGGCCATTCTTCCTTTAAACTTTGAATTAAAGAACTTTTTAGTAATTTGATACCAAGGAATAAGAGATCAATATTATGCCTTATCGAAACTCATAAAGGTGACCAAAGGAGTGACTGGCATTAGTGCCTAGTAAAGAGCCAAGAGGCAAACGCTGACTTCTTAGCTTCTACTAAGCAAGGCTCTGCTGGTACCCCAAGAAAGCAAATTAAGCCCTGACTTCAAATACCCATTATATAAATGTCAACGTCAACTAGGAAAACAAACCACAGATCCTGCATTGACGTAATACTTTCCTCCAAGAAATTCGAAGCACTTAATTGTAGAATTATTTAAAAGAAATATATCCCCCATTTTAAGAAAACAATTATTATTCTGTGAGATCTTAATACCCTTGCCTACTAATCAGACACTAAACAGGTAGAAACTCCAGACTATAGGTTCTCCGCTGAAAGCTGGGATAAACCCTAGAGATGGGGGCGAGGGGAGACTCACGACTCAAGTGGAGTAACGGAGGAGAGAGGTGAGGATGGAAAGCTGCATGAATCCGGCAATGAGCGGGGGGGTGGGGGTAGTTCTAGGGATGGCAGTTACCTTAAGAACTGAGCTCCGAGGAGGCTAGTGATGGAGCAGAGGGAAGGAATGGAGGAACAAGGGGTCAAAAGTTGGTGGGAGCGGGGTGGATGGAGAGCCAGGTGTGAGGGTCACTCTGTCCCAGCCCCCAGTGTTTGCTTAGCAATTGCTCGCTCAACCCTTGCTCACTCCCATTACTGCTACCTTGCGGGTAGGATTCCGAGCAACTTGAGCGGAGTGCGTGATGCCAAGCAACTACCAGGCCCGCAGAGGCTGCAGGATTCCTCGAACCCTAGTGGCCGAGCTGGCTTCCCGCTCCCCCCGCCCCCCGCCGCCCCAAGCAGCACGACCCGCGTCTCACCCGCCGCCAGGCGCAGGCCGCGGAGGCTTCCCATGGCCGCCTACTCCGCCGACCAGTACAGCGCCTCGGGGGCGGCGGTGGCGTGGGTACACTCAAAGTCACTCAGTGCCGCAGCAGGAAGGACAGGGCTGGCGCTGGCGGGCGGGGCGTGTGGGACGTGAGGGCGGAGCGAGAGGGTCGTGCGTGACGCACTGGGCGCGGGGCGTGTGGGACGTGCGTCTCGTGCAGAATACGCGGGCAGTGCCGTCCTGCCCGGTCCTGCCCGGCGCAGCGTTTGGTGTTGGAGTCTGGTGATAAATGGGCCTTTGGAATATTATTATTTGCGTCTACGAAAGTCCCCGTTTAAAATAGAAGAAAAGTAATATGGTCATTGTAAACTTTATGAACTGTAGACGCCCGAAATCACAGGGCCTAGTGGTTAAATCAGTGTTTCAGTACAGTGTTCTTCCAGTGTTTTCAATGAATACGTGCCTTTATCAGAAACGCATAACTGGGGCCTAGTGCCCCAATCCCTGTGGGATTTGGGAGTGTCTCTCAGGCTGAGAAATTAGCATGTGTATTTCCTATTGTTTTCTATTTACCTAGTTTTGTAAAACCAAACATTATTTCCACACATAAACACTTTATTCAACCCTTATCCACCCGCACTGCCAGAAATGTATTTTCTTGCTATTTCTTAGTGGTCCCAAATTCTTAAGGAGCAAAGGCCCCTCTGCTCAAGAGCCAAGAGGTAGATAATGGAGTGGGAGGGTTAAGGAAAACCACATCTACTCTAGGTTTCCTCCTCGTGCGACCTAGTTGGTACAAACAGGAAATTGTTTCTATAAGATGGGATTAGTGTAAGATGATCCATTCAAATTCTGACATTCTTCGATCCATGCATTTGGGTCGGTTCCAGGAAGACATGTTAAAGGGGTAAGGATGGGAAAGAAAAAAAGACAGCAGGGATACAAGTTTCAAAGTGAATGAGGACCACCGAAAAGACAATCCCAGTTCTCAGTTGTCTCGCGGATATATCCCTAGAAATATCTTTTGTCAGGCGGCGCCGCGGACGCCTTTGCTTCTCCGTGATTGGCTCGCGACGGGGCCCTCGAGTTTGTCCAATATGGCGGCGCCCAGTGGCGGTGTGAACTGTGAGGAGTTCGCTGAGTTCCAGGTGATGGGGTTTTCCTCATGGGGCAGGCGTGTTCTTCCTTTTGTCCCTGGACCCTGTTCCCCTCTCTGGCCTAGGAGGGAGTGCGGACCAGTTGTAGGAGAAACGGGCAGTGCAAGGCTTCTTTTTCCAGCCATTGGAGGTCATGAGGGGCGCGGGGTTGGCCTTCGGGAGCCAGGCTGCTCCGTGGGGGTCATGGTTCTCTCTGAGCCGTCCAGGCCTTGAGTAACCGCAAGGGAAACTCAGGGTGGTTGCGCGGTAGTGAAGACGAACTCGGCCAGGTTGGTAGGGATTGTAACAATTCTTTAGCTATCCCCCGAACTCAGCCTTTCCCATTCCCCTGCTATTTTAACTTGAGCATTTGTGGAGAGAAGAAAGTGAAGGAGAACTTATTTGCTTGATAAAACAAAATAACTCGGTACAAGTTTTACTATTTTGATAGGGCAGAACGTTTGGAGTCTTGGAGGGGAGATTAATTCTAGTACCAGCTCCCGCGCTGCTGCCTTAGTAACCATTAGAGAAAATGTAACATTTAAGAAAAAGGCTGGTATCTTTTATATATTCAAACATCAGAAGTCTAGGGTTAAATGTTAACCCATGAATTAAAGAACAGGGTCTGGATTTTGACCAAGTTGCTGTGAAAGTTGTATGTACCATTGTAAGCATCAATGTACTGCTGTCTAGATAGAGTTGAATTAAAAAAATCACGACCTTACAAATGTATTTTTAACGTTACTGAAAAATCATTTCACGTGTCATTGACCTATCTATAGTAAGCTTTGTGCCTTGAGCCTTTGTAGGGAGTAGTATTCTTGAAGATAACCTCAACAGACTAAATTCTTTGACAAACATCATTTGGCCAAAGAAGTTTATGTGGGGTCATTATTTGCACCCTCCTCACCACTTAAGCTACTTCTCAGACTAGCTCAGCACAAAACCTGACTTCAAATGTGATCAAAGTGCCCAACAAATACAAATAGTAATCTTAAATAGGATAAAAAGACTGTTGAATTCTAAAGTATATGGAATATTTAAGGTTTACTGGCCCCTTCGTGGCCTTGGTCTTGCCACATTAGTACTATGGTTTAATTTGAATTAATAAATTCAGATAATTGAACAATGATAGCTTTAAAGTTTATCGTAAAAAGGGTTAGGGAGTTAGATTTTCTGGGTTCTAGTACTGCTGCCATTAACAGCTTTGGGACCTTGAGCTAATCACTTAACCCCTTTGGGAATTAACTTTTGAATATGTGAAATAAGGTTGTGTTAAATAACACGTAAAACTGTTTCCATTTCTATAATTTGAATCTCTAAACCCGAATTTTAAGGATCTCTTTTTCCTGTTAAAACATCCAGCAGTACTTAAAGAACACTGATTTTTCTTTTGGAAGGTCAGATAAAATAAGTGGGGCAAAAGCTAAGCCGTCTTGCAGAACCATTCCATTCACAAAGATAACATAAATAAAAAGATCATAAAATAAGTATCATTAGTAAAGGTGAGGGAAGTTTTCAGATTTTTTCTCTAGAACTTTTCCAAATAGAACTTCATTTATAATGGAGAGTATCCTGGGTTAAAAGTCAGAAGATCTGGTTTTCCAGAGCTGGCCTTGGCACATCATTTAACCTCATTGTAAATGAGAATAACATTTGTCCCTCTTGCCTCAGAGGCACATAAGAATATAAGAGATGTTGCTGTAAAACTAAGATTTTAGTATAACATTTAGATTTAGATGAATTTGGTAAAATTGTAAAACATGGTTAACTGGCATACTCACAAATTAGTAAGCAAAGTTTAATTTTTTTTAAGCTATGAAACCATTACATTTTCTGTGTAAGTACCCTAAATGTGAAAAGCACTTCACTGAATACTGTGGAAGAGAAACAAGAAGTCACATTTTTTTATTATAAAGATTAGACGTATTTCAGAGTTTCATTATGAAAATATTCAAACGCTACAGAAAAGTTGAAAAATTGTATGAACACTCATGTACCTACCATCTAGATTCTATAATTAGTGATTTGCTGTATTTACTCTATCACATATCCATCTCTATCCACAATCCACCTTTTAATTTTTTTTGATGGAATGCCAAAGTAGGTTGCAAACATCAATATACTTCATTCCTAAACATGTCTTTCAACATGCATATCATTAACTAGAGTCAAATATTTGTTTCTTTCTGTAAAATTTGCATTAGTGAAATACACAAATCTTAAGTGTACGGTTCAGTGAGTTCTGAGATTTACGTACACCTGTAGTGCAAACCTCCATCAACAGAGAGAATAATATCATCATCTCTGAAAGTCTCTTCATGCCCCTTCCCAGTTGGTCCCTGCCCCATCCTTCCTCCTCCCCTCTGGCAACTAGTGTTCTGATTTTTTTCCATGCAGGTGCATGTTTTAAAATTTAATAGTTTTTAAAGTGTTTTAAAGTTTTACAATTCTTATTTTTCTATTATAAAAGTCATACGTAGCATGCCTGGAAAATATTCCTATTTCCAAAATGAAATAAAATACAGACAATAATGTTTAAAACTGAACATTTTAACATTCAGCAAGAATTTATGAGATATTGTATTAGTCTGGTGGGGCTGCCATAACAAATACCACAGCTGGGTGGCTTAAAAAATAGAAATTTATTTTTTCACCGTTTTGGAATCTAGAAGTCCAAGATTAAGGTCCTGTCAGGGTTGGTTTCTGGTGAGCCTCTCTTCCTGGTTTACAGATTGCTGCCTTCTCACGGTGTCCCCACATGGCTGCTTTATGCATGTAGGAGAGAGATCTTTGGTGTCTCTTCCTCTTACAAGGACACCAGTCCTGTGGGATTAGGACCCTGTCCATCGACCTCATTTAACCTTAATTATCTCCCTAGAGGCCCTATTTCCAAATACAGACACACAGGCATTTTGCAAGGACACAGTGCAGTCCATAACAGATACTGCTAGGTTCCAGGCACTTGGGAAGACCTAGTGGACTGGATATTAAACAAGGAACTTAATGTAAGTAGAGACATAAAACATATAGAAAATATTGAGAATGTATATGAATAAAATACTATAACGGTTCAGAGAAATAAGAGATGGTAATTGAGATGGGCCTTAGGTGGACAGGATCAAGAGTATTTGTAAGTAGGAAAAACAGTATATAAGGCAGAAACTTTTATGTATTTGGTGGAAATAGCTAATCAGTATTGCTGGAATTCAGGGTTTGCTCAGGGGCACATTGAGATTACATAAAAGATTGGAACCAGATTGTGGAGGCCTTGGATGCCAAGTGTGAGGTTAGGGAGTCATTTTTGAGCAGAGGGGATGAGAAGAGCAAATAGGGGCTTTAGGGAGGATTCATCACTTCTACCACTGTCTTTGTTCAGGCTTTGTCATTTTTGCAACTAGCTTTGTGATAGGTCTCCTCATTTTCAGTCATTCCTTTTTCTAATACATACCCTTGCCCCTTCAGTCCAATCTCCATAATATTGTGGCTTTATACTGCTAAGCTTCTAAATTTTAGAATCTGAACCATGCATCTAATTTTATGCTTACATGACTAGATCTAAACTACTTAACATGTCGTACAATCCCAAACTGCCTCTGTCTAGTTGTATCTCTTAACCACTGGTCTATTCATGCGTGTTTCTCTCCCCCCAACCCTCCGCCTCCTCCAACGTACTTTTGATCTCTGTTGTCCAGCCACGTAAGGCCTACTGTTCTCTGAACACATTATGTTCTTTGTTATTTCCATGCTTTTTTATTACTTGTGGCTACCCTGAAATCTCTTCTTCCTGACCCTGTCTGAGATCCATATATCACCTGAACAAAATCAACTAAGTATTCCCTCCCAGAATGTTTTAAGTCTTTGTATTACTGTTAGGAACATTTATTCATTTATACACAGTTGATTTTGAGGTATATGGTAATTAGGTACAGACTAAATAAACTATTTTCTAGCATCAGAGATGGTTCCTTTTGCAAGATGACCAGCTGCTCTCTGTCCTTGTGCTTGAGGGTACTGGGTGTCAGAAGACTGGCAGTTGCAGGCAAATCTGTGTCTCTGGCTTGTGGAGAACACAGTGTAAGCACTGCTATAAAAATTGGGTTTGAGGAACCAGGTCTGTCTAAAAAGAGCATCGTGGGATCTACTGGGTATCTTCAGGCAGAGGGTGAGGAGAGGAAAGGTTAAATTCCAGGTTAGTTTTTGGAGTACATTTGCATTTTACTGTCCTGTATGTAATAGACCTTTTCCCAGCCCACTGCCCCCATCTACCCTAAAAACTGCCTCAAATAGTGAAAGGAATTTACCTGAGGATTAACCTAAGGGATAGACTATAATATAATTGTAGGGGCAATAAAAATTTTTCTCTACTCCTCCCTACTACTAAATGTGAGCACTGCTTCAGTACTGAAATTGCCTTCCAAGAGGATGAGATTTTCACCCCACAATTACAGGTAAGACAAAATGCAATTCCAGGATAAGTACCTGAATAATGGTAAAAGGTCAGCCTAAAATGAGGTATTCATGATATGTCAGAATCTCTTCTTGTTTTGAGGAAGACGCAAGGTAGGAGAAGCTGGAAGCACGACAAAATTTGCAGAGTTCTCTTTTGCTGTGCTGTGGCATTTAGAAGATGATTAGCGTTCCAGGTCCTACACTGAGATGTAGCCTTCAGCGAGCTACTGAAGCGTGTGTCTTCTGTTATCTCCGTAGACTTGTGTTGCCATTTATTGTGTATGATCTGCTCAGGGGCATCTTCTGTATATTTTCTTGGTGAATTTGTGAGAGAGAGGTTATGCCTTTGGGGCTAGGGATCAGGCAGATAGTAATTCCTTATGAACGAGACACTATTTAACAGCAGCTCTTTTGCGCCTGCATTTAAATTAACCTTCCAAATGCTGTCCTTTTGTGAGGACCGGCCAGGCTCTTTTCTAGACCTCTTGGAGTTGCCTTAAGAGCTCCGGGGCTTTTTCCATTGTAAAGAAATATGTACTTAGCGAGGGCGTTTATAGTTCTTTTCCTGCTCCCTTTCCAATTTTGAAAGAAACTCATTCCTGCATCTTATCCCCTTCTTTCCTTATCTTGAGCTTTTCTAGTACCTTTTCTGTGACATTTAAGAATAGCTTATAGTTATTGACAATCCCTGAACAAGTGAATTCCTAGTTTAGAGACTCATATTTTCTTAATTCAGCACTGCTCAATAGAACTTTCTGGGACGGTGGAAATCTGTGCTTTCCAATAAGGTAGCCACTGGCAATGTGTGGCTCTTGAGCACTAGAAATGTGGCTGGTGCAACTGAGGAACTAAATTTTAATTTTAATTAAAAGAACCTCATATGGCTATACAAAAGCCGAGCTCTAGGTCATTTATTGATAATTCTTTAGCACACAGAGAAGAATTGATATATTTGATAATCCACATTTATAGGTTCCACTGGTAACACTGAAATTGATTCACCTAGTAAATGCAGGTGAATTCCCATTGCTGTATAAGGAACTTAACAGTTTGTCCAAATTGTTTTATTGGGGAGGAATTTGACTATGTAGCTACTGATCAAACTCAAAACTGTATCTACTCTTGTTCTCTACTACCCATTTTCTACTCTTTAATACTTTAACCTAAACAATCATTTCAGGACACAAACCTGAGCATGTAGCCCCACTGTACTTAAACACTTCTCCATTGCTCCCAGGAAAAAGGCTAAAATCCTATAATGTGACCTATAATGTTTGGGCCTTATATTACACCATTTTTTGTCTGTTATCTGTAATTAAGCCATACTAACTTTTCAGTCCGTTAAACATTATTCTTAAATGACTCTTGTCCAGGTCACCCATGATTTCCATTTCTGTGTATATCTTTCTTAACTTCTTAGTAACATTCAACATAGTTGGCCATTAAGATGGTCACATTTGATCCAAGAGAGAAAACTATCTGTGTATACACATGATATATATATATGTATATGTATATATACGTATATATGTATCTTTTTTGTAATTTTATATATATGTATACATATGTGTGTGTGTGTGTGTGTATATATATATATATATATAAAATTACAAAAAAAAGATGTTCATGTCTCAGCCAAGGAAACAGCTGGTATCCATTGTTAGAATTACTATTACCTAATTCTCGTGATAAAGATTTTTCTTTGGTTGCTCTATATTTGGCGTGGTTTCCCCACTCCTAACTTACAGATTTGTGAAATACCCAAGAGCTTTATTTTTTGGTTTAAATGTTTCTTTTTTTATCACTTAACTTTTCACTCAGGTTATTATTATTTTATTTTATATATATATAGGAATTACTCAAGGTGATGAGGACGATTGATGACAGAATAGTACATGAATTAAACACTACGGTTCCAACAGCTTCCTTTGCAGGGAAAATTGATGCGAGCCAAACCTGTAAACAACTTTATGAGTCTGTAAGTGTATCTTTTGAGTCTTTCTTTTGTGCTTCTTTTTTTTTTCCCTCTTTTGTGCTTCTTTTATCCCTTTATTTGCAGGCAAAATAAGAACTCAGGTGATGTATGTATAATTAAACTGGATAAAAGAATGGCATCTTCATGTTTTTTCTTGCCTATACCTGAGAGTGTAAGTTTTGATCTAGTTTCTACAAACTAAAGAAATGTGTGATTTTATGTACAAGTCTGTGAAGGAATGGTTCTAAGGAATGGGAGTGGTCGTTTTTGGCCCCCTCGTGGGCAGCCTTTAACTTAAGGAAACTTTATGAACAAAGGAATGAAGGAGAGAGCAAAACAGTCAAGGAAAACAGTGGAACTAGAATGAGGGCTTTGAATGAGTCAGTCCTAAGAAGCCAGACAGCTGATGTAAGAAGAATTAAAACCCTTCACGCCTTCTAGTATGTCTTTTTTTTCCCCCCTCACTCATCAGGAAGGGAAATAAAAGTGTTTGGTGATTGTGAGAGAAGGAAAGTAACAGATAAATTGTCCTTTTCTGAGGATTTTTTTCATTGACTCTTAAAGATTCCCTTTATTTCTCTTTCTAATTTCCAAAAGCAGAAGGTAATAATGAGGTAGCTAAGTATTTTTTATAGTTTATTTATATCTGTTCATTAACTTGGAAGCTGAAGTTCAAATGGCATTTGCTTTTTTAGGCTCTACTGCAAGATTACTATTTGGATTCATTCTCTTAAAAAGAAGGTATTACTTAAAACCTAAAGTCCATTTTTCGGTTATAAAAAAAATCATTTTTGGATAAGCTTATTCATATCCATGGAATTTAAAGCATTAACTGCTGATATTTGTTCTGCTTTTATATGAAAGTATGTTATTTTAATTCTTGTGCCTTGAGAATTGCAGGGTTGTGGGCTTTAATGAGTAGAATCCAGTATTGGAAGTGGAGCATGGAACCATGTCCTAATTTATTATGAGGTTGTTTGACAGTTCACTTAGTTTCTTTGGGTAGCTCTGTCTAAAGAACTAAATATTTATAATCAGTTTAGTGATCTTCACTACCCATATAATCTCTATAATCTATTCAATTATATCCAATCTTTTTTTATTAATTTAGAGGTTTATATTGTAGTGATTAGCAACACAGATTCCAGATCAAATACACCTCTGCTACTTCCTAGATGGGTGACCTTGAACATGTTATGTTACATAACCTCTTTGCCTCAGCTTCCTTATTTGTAAAATAGTATCTTAATAATACCTCCTACATAGAGTGTTAAGAGGATTAAATGAGTTAATATAAAGTACTTACTGTACTAAATGTTTTACATATAAATGCTTGCTATTTCTATTATTAGTTACTGCTATTATTATTTCTTATCCCTTTGAACCAGGATAACCTTGCCTACTAAATATGAAACCTTTCTGCTTTGGTTATTATTATGTATGTGTTAGGATTTTCCTCTGCCTGTTGGTATCCTAGAGGGATCCAGCAACGTGAACATCATGCAAAGGATTATTTATCTATCAAGTAGTGTTGTGCCCAGATCAGGACTTCATCAAAGTGTCTGTGCTAAGTACCACTGAGTTCTCTGAAATATTGTCGCAGTTAAGAAGTGGAATTCTATGAAATATCTAAGCTGCTTAGATATTTAAGTCATCCTGACTTACTTTAGTCCCTGCCCCTTCTATCTATAGCTGATGAAGGAATATTTGCACTCTACTGGTCATGCTTCTTTATAGGAGATGATATCAGCAAAGTTGTTAGAAAGCGCTCATTGTAGAAATTCCAAATCTTAAAAGTATACTCTTAGGAAAAATAAAATAGTTTTAGTGAGGTCCCTTTATTAGAGCATATTCTCTTCAAACTGAATGTTTTTGTTTTGTCAGAAGTTCTGGAAGGAGATTCAAAACAAAAAAATGCTATAACAAAAACATAATAATTTCTGTTTGATTTTATTGATCATTAAATCAAGGGTCATTGTCGGGGTTCTAAAAAAACAAATGATATTTAGGAAAGTAGAATTTAATTTTTAGTTTATTTAGAATCAACCTTTGTTCTAGAAAGAGAAACACCAAAAAAACTATAATTGTGTAAAATGTTGGCATTGTTTTAAAATAATGATTAAGAGATAATGTGAAAATTTTAGACTAAAAGAAGTTCTCAAAATTCTGGTAAAATAAAACTGGAAAGTTCTAGATATACCGCTTTTTGACTAGTTTTGAATCATTCTCCTGCCTCATCTCAGTGTCTTCATTTCAAAATTGCTTGCCCCAAATCAAAGGAAGTATGGTGATGATAGGCTTAGTCAGGACTTTTCTCCTCTAACCAAAGGCCTTGCCTTGTACTTTACCAAGTTTCTTAATAAATTTTACCTCAGTTCCTTTGATAAACACTTCATATGTCAGAAACAGTTCTAATGTGACCAGTTCCTCAAGCATCCAAATTACTAATTGAGCTAAGCCTGGTTTAGTACTATATTTTTCTCTGGCAGGCTCATGTCACATAACCTATTGCTAGTTATCAAGTGTCCTCATTTCTTTGACATACATGCACTAAAAACAATGCATATTTCTCTTGCATATGGCTCTTAATTTTGAATTTTATTGAAGGATGTTCATGAATACCAGACTAAAGTAATTGATAACACAGAGTCAAAGATGATTTACCCAGTAATTTCTGTTCACATGGAGTGGGTTTCCAGGGAGGCTAATCTGAAGGAGAAGTAAGCAGGTGAAGGTAGGAGAGTGGTCTGCATCTAGAAGGGTAGCCACAGAAATGGGGCCAAGGGGAAGAGGGGAAAAATGGAGGAAAGCATTCCCAAACAAGGAATGAAACTGTGGTGAGAGACTGAAAGGAAAATATACAAAATTTGAATTTGATTTTAAAATGCAGATAAAAGAATGAGAATATTTTGATAGACTTTTAGTTGGTGCTAATGTTCCAGTTGCTGGGGAGTTAGACAAAATACCAATGTGATTAAATACCATCTGATATATAAGTGTATTAAGTCATGTTGCTTCTAAAGTTTAGAGATGGAAAGGATATTAGCGATTATTTTCTCGTAATCCATACTTTTACAAAAGAGGAACAAGCCTGGGAATGCTAATTATTTAGCCAGTCTTACACAGCAATGGGGAGAGCTTCTTAACTGCGATCGTTCTTTTCTTCTAATTCTGTTTGGGGAAGTGTAGTTCCCTATCCTCAATGGCTCCTTTAATTTCCTGTAATTATACCTGAAGGAGTAAACAAGTAAAGAAGCAGCACATTAGCCAATGAAATACAGGCCTTGAGGTTGTCCTCATGAATACTAAATGTTACAGTGAGAAAAATTAGCATATTAGAGATATTTACTATAGGTGGGGTTGATGTCTATTAGGCAGTTTAATTTCCTTCTCTTCACATGGGTACAATATATAATTAATACACTTCTAGTACTGTACTCTAGAAATGCAAAGGTTTGTTCCTTCCTGGTGTAATTAGACCACTAGTTCCCAACCACAGAATCCCATTATGATCATTTAAGAGATAGATTTCAAATACCTTATGCTTATAGAATGGTTAAGTTAGTCATATATACGTATACATACACATATACATATACATACACATGTCCGTATATATGTAGTGCTTAGGTTATCCCTGTTCTGTCGCTAGCATAGTGTTAGGTTATTATTCTCTTCAGAGGGAAGAAGGACTGATGTAACAATTACATGGAACAAGTTAACACTTACATTTTACTTGGAGGTGACGCGCTGTTATTTGTGTGCCGTCAATTAAAATGGCGATTACATATTATTTAGTATTAGGGGCCGCAGGGAAAAAGAGACTGAGATGCCGTGCCCCGCGCTGATGCTGAGGGGATGCAGGCAGAGGAACGGGGCCCTGAAGGCAGCCCTGACCCCCTTCCTCCCACCAGTGGACGTGCTTCCTTTGACCTGTTTTTAGGTGATTTAGCGGATGAACACAACCTTCTCTTCCAGTTTTTAGTTTTAAAAATCGTTTTAGAAAGTATTAACATTTCTGTAATCTAAAAATAAGGATTTTTAAAAAACACTAAAATGTGATGAATTGGTGTGATTTTTTTTTTTTTCTCCTCTCTTTTCATTCCTTTGTTCTTTTAGTTGATGGAGGCTCATGCCAGTAGGGATAGAGTCATAAAAAATTGTATAGCTCAGACTTCATCAGTAGTAAAACACCTCCGCGAAGAGAGAGAAAAGAATTTGGACGATTTAACGTTATTAAAGCAACTTAGGAAAGAACAGACAAAGGTAAGTTGAATAAGGTTTGCATTTCTGAGACAAAGTCTTTCCAAACTTTGCCTCCAAAATAAAGGCAGTTTTTTATATGAAAAACTTAGAGTAAGGTATGATCATTACTTTAAAAAAAAAAAAAAAATGACCAGGAGATTAAAACTTCATTTTTAGTGGACTCTATTTCTTTTACGTTTGGAAATATCCAGTGGCAGACTGGTAAGTTAATGTGCATTTCATGAGCATATGTATTGTAGCAGCTTTAGCTAAAAGAAGCGTGTAATCACATTTGATTTCGATTCCTTTATATATTCTGCCATTAAAGCTAATAGGTTGGTGCAAAAGTAATTGAGGTTTTTGCAGTTGTTTTTAACCTTTTAAGCTGCAATTACTTTTGTACTAACCGAATAAAAGGATTAATACGGACCAACACCACATCAGAAAATCTAGGGAAATCACATCTGTATCTGTGTTTTGAGGTTTGACTTGAGAAGAAACATTTTTGAAATATATTTACATTTTGAAAATATTTACCTCTGGTTTTATCTATGGAAATCTATAGAAATGTGATACAGATAATTAACTTCAGGATATTACCCTCTTTAGCCATAAAAACATAGTACAATTTAATATAACCAGATACACTAGAACCTCCTTATATAATTTATATCCCTTCTATGGAGAAGTTGCTGTGGGTCTTTGGCTCTTTTTGAACACTCCTTTGTTTCCACTTCATCTCCCATCCCTGCAGCTTTCACTTTTAAGAAAACAGCAAGCGTCCACTGAATGATATGTCCGAGGAAGCCTTATTTTCCAAAGTCAGCTATATTGTAGATAGGGCATGGACCTCAGAGTATAGTTAATGCAGCAGAAATGTTTCTTTATAGCCCTTAAATGTGACATGTCAAGAAAATAATGGAAATGTATGTATACCATATTTTATTATATGGAATGCATTGCTGTCTTTCGGGTAGATGGGCACTTAAGGGGTAACTTTTTATTTTGATATAATTTCAAACTTATAGGAACTGCCATGTACCCTTTACCTATATTCACCTATTGTTTACATTTGCCTCACCTGCTTTACAATTCGTTCTCTTTGCCCTCCCTTCTCTCTCCCTTTTCCCTCCCTCTTTCCCTGTCTTCCCCCTCCTCCCTTCACATATATTCACATTTTTTTTCCTGAGCTGTTTTGAGAGCATGTTGGGCACATTGTACCCCTTTAGCTGGTTATTTCTTAAGAACAGAGGCTTTTTCTTAAATGACCACTGTACAACTATCAAAATCATGTCTGTATTTTAAGATGGCACAGTACGTGACTTACTGATCCTTGCATGTCAGGTGACTGAAATCCAGTGTGAGATGGAATCATGTTTTTTTTATACTGAACAGTTGTGAAGTTTGCCCTCCGTTTAGTAGATACAGCCAAGCTTTGAAAAGGGAATCTTCTTGTTTCTCTTGTACAAGAACAAGCCTTTGTTCTTGTAGCTGCACATGGCTGAGGGTGCACTTTCCCGTCATCCCACTACGCCACATATCTCACCGGATACAGGATTCATCCACTGTCTTTACTGCTCTCTGGTCGTGATGACTGCTTCAGCCCTGTGTCCACACTTGCTCACTCTCCAGGCAGTGGTGGGTTCCTGAAACAGTGAACTTAGTCTCTAATGGCCATCTCACTTTACCCTCAGTGTTTATGAAGGCCTGTAGAAAACAACACTGGTTATAATCTAGTTATTTTTGGATTTTGTATTTTAATAGACTCTTGAAGGCATTGGCAAGTGAAACTGCAGAGCAGGACTGTTAAATCAGAAACTGAAAAATCCTATTTGCAAATGAAGTCAAACAAAACAAAGTAACTCATTAGTGGAGAGCAAAGTTCAAAAACCACTGAGTGTTTGAAAGTGATTGTGTCACACAGTTTGGTCCACCCTCAGTTCTGCCTCTTGCCTTTAGAGCCCAGAGAAAATCACCAGGATGACCAGTGCAAGGAGTTTTAAAAACCAGTTAGTGAATAAGGAAAGGTTGTTTTCTAGCCTGATACTGTGTGGGACTAGAAGGTAGCCATGAATAGTTCTTAAGCAAATAAGGAAACTTGAATTTTGTTTTTTATTTTCAAATTTGCTATAAAGATTATGGAATTAGAAAGAGACAGTTCTTAAGATATGTTCCAGCTCCACCTCTTCACTTTCTGTATGAGGAAACTGAGACTCAGAGACACTGACACCCCCAAAGTCACAAGCTAGTAAGTAGTAGAACTAGGACTTGAACCCATCTCTTCTGATTCTGCATTCTGTCAGTGTTTTTACATTAAGTTGTGACTGATACTCAAATTCTGATTACTTTAGTGAGCATATTTTATTTTACATACAGAGACATCAGTCTAAAAGCCTCCTGTTCTTCACCTGAATTCTTACTTGAAAAGCACATTCCACACTGGAACTATATGATTAGTGGCCTTTGAGAGGAAGTTTACTTGCTTAAGACCCAGAACTCCCAAAACAGCCATCTCAAAGGTAGCATTATATTGGTAGTATTGAAATTATATTAAGAGTTGGCTGTAATATGTGCAGTGTTCAAGAATAGAAAAAATATAAATTATAAAGGCAGATAGCTCTAAGGAAATAATTCCCATCTACCACTTCTTGGCTTTGTAACCTTGTAAATTAATTGCTCGGAAACTTCTGATTTCCAATTTGTAAAATAGAGTTGAGACTTAATAACTTTTTATTTATTTGTTTTTGGTGAGGGTTAAATGATGTAATGATTGTAAGAGGTAGCATGTTGGCTGATACAAAGTAGCAGTTCCTTTCCTTTTTGAGTCTCTGGGACTCCAGGTTTGTTCCATTGATCTTCACAATATCCCCCGACCAGTGGCTTCCACGTTTTGTTTAACCACTACTTAAGGGGGCAAGGGATTCTCCATCTTCTATGGCAGCACATTCTTTTTTTGGACAGTTGTAATTGTTCAAAGATTTTCTTACATATTATGAAAACCTGCCTCCCTGTAATGTGTAATTACTGCTCCTTAAGGTTCCCTCTGGAGCTTTAGAGGAGAGGCCTCAACCCACTTCTACGTGACATCCCTTTAAATATTTGAGAGCAATTATGAAGACTATCTTGGTGGCATATTGTTTGAAGTTGTTACTTTGGCAGTCAGTCCAGGCTTTGACAGAGCAGTGATGCTTTAATGATTTCTGGTCTATCTAGCTGATTACAATCTGAACCTGAGGTTGCTATGGTGTAAGCAGGTGGGTTTCTTCAGGCCTGTTGCTACTCAACAACAGCACCAGTCGTCAGAAATGCGATGCTTCTCCTTGTTCCACAGTATCAGCCCTGCGTACCCGCCTACATATGCTCTGACACCAATTCTGAGTCTAGGAAGGGAGTTTACAAGGAGCCATCGGATCACTACCACGTTACAGTCTTACTAGTGTTACATGCACGTTTCTCAAACCTCTGCCTGAGCTTACTCCTGTTGGTCAGGCTCTTAGGCCTGGGTCCCCATCTCATGGTTGCCCAGATCTTGTCTAGCACTCTGGCATTTTGTCCCCAAATCTCCTGGCCTGGGTCTCGACTTTGGCCTGAGGAAGTCATCCTGGTTTTAACCTCTTGGCTGCCTCAGCCTCTCATGTATGTTTTTCCTCTTAATTTTTCTGAATATTTTCAAGCCCTCTTCCTGAAATTGTTAGCTTCTTTCCTTTCAAGTCTTTCTGACCAGAGGTGACTGAGTAAGAGTGTGAGGAGCCGTGCCATCTGGGCCGAACAATGGAATTGGCTAATACTATGATTAGGTTGACAGTTATAAAGAACATTAGAAAGACGTCAGCATGTTTAGCTTCAGACCTCTGGCGCCCTATGGTCAAGATGTGGAAAACTTATGACTTTCAAGATCACTTGGGCCTATGTATTCTCCTTCCTTTCTGTTTTTCTTCCTGATTCTTTTTTCTTAATCCAAATCAGATTTCCACCTCCTTGCCTTCCTTTATATTCCTCTGTGCTATCTTTGCAAATCCGTATTATAGGATCAATAACTAGAACTGGAATTACTGAGTTGAAGGACATGTGAATTTACTTTTTTGATAAATCTTACCAAATTCCCTTTCTAGAGGTTCTAACAAATTATACTCCTACTGAAAAAGTGTATGAGTGTATCTTTTCTCATGCTCTCACTAATACTAGGTTTAGCAGACGTCATTTAAAAAAATTTTGTTATGGCTTAATTTGCATTTCTTTATACATGCATAAGATTATGCATTTTAAAAATAAGTTTATTGGCCCTTTTTATTTCTTCTGTGAACTGCCTGGGCATTTGAGGTTTTTAAAAGCTCCTGGGGTGATTATAATATGCAGCCAAGCTTGAGAACCATGGGCTTTATAAGATTTAACAATTGATTAGTTATGGGGAGAATGGGCTGTGTCAAAGACGGTTCTAAAATCTAGCCTAGGTACTACCGTTAACAAAGAATACAGGAGCGATGGCTGGTTTTATCGGGAAAACGTAACGTTTGGTTTTAGTTCTTTAATGTAACTTTTGTAAGTGCAATTTGTTTTTCCTTTCTTCCAGTTGAAATGGATGCAGTCGGAGCTGAATGTTGAAGAAGTGGTCAAGGACAGGAGCTTGAAGGTACAGCATAATACTGCTTTTCAGAAAGAACCAGGAGGGGAACCGAACTAGCACAGGAAAGTGGGGTGCGGTGGTGTAGGAAGGGGTGCACTGGGGCTCTGAAGAAGAAGAGAGATCCTTCCTTTACAGGCAGCTGAGGGGTCAACTTTTTGAGGGGCAAAGGGCATGGTTAGCATCCACATAGAGCCATCTTGTAAACATTAGCTTCATAGTGATGCTAGAATTCTCTGACCTCTCGTGGTAACAGAGTTGGAGACATGCAGTATGTTTCCTAATACGAATTATGGGCGTATTTAATAGTTAGAGTTTTTACTCTTGTTAACTCAGAACCTTCACTGAGGTTATTTGTTAAAATTAGCCTTTCTGAGCCCAGTTACTTTCCATAAAGTTTCATATAATTAGCTACCCTTCGTAGTTGCTTGTTTTCTAACATCTGATCGTGAAACTTTTTTGTATGTAGAGGTATTGGTTGGTATCTGATAATATGGCTTTTTATGGCTCCTACATTCACATGCTCCTTGTTACCACCTGCATAGTTCTGATTAGGAATTAGATGGGGGCCAGGCTCCGGGACTTTACATGTAATCAAAAATCAAAGAATTCTGACGTTTTCTGAAAAGGTATAATCTATATACCCCTCTCTAAAACTTCAAAGATTTCTAGAGGGCAAAAATCTATTAAATCTGAACGAATGAACTGAAAATTCTGTTTTATCTTTAGAAAAGAACCAATGGAATGGGCTTAAACCCAGAGAGAGCTTAACTGAACCAAAAACTAAAATGTACCAATTTGCAGAGCCATGAATGTATTGCAAAATACAAAATGATTTTTTTTTTTTTTTTTTTGCTTTATCACATTTCTTTATCCCATCTTCTTTGCCAAGGTTTCCTATTCCTGCCCTTTCCACCAACGTGATAAGGTGTTTGCTACTTGAAAGGTTTTGACAATATTTGTCCATTTAAATTCTTTTTTTGAATTATTATTTTTCTTTATTGGGGAATATTGGGGAACAGTGTGTTTCTCCAGGGCCCATCAGCTCCAAGTCGTTGTCCTTCAGTCTAGTTGTGGAGGGCGCAGCTCAGCTCCAAGTCCAGTCGCCGTTTTCAATCTTTAGTTGAAGGGGGCACAGCCCACCATCCCATGCGGGAATTGAACTGGCAACCTTGTTGTTGACAGCTCATGCTCTAACTGGCTGCTCTAACCAACTGTGCCATCCGGCCACCCCTCCGTAAGCTCAGCGGCAGCTCATTGTCTTCAATCTAGTTGTGGAGGGCGCAGCTCACTGGCCCATGTGGGAATCGAACCGGCATCCCTGTTGTTCAGAGCTCGTGCTCTAACCAGCTGAGCCATCTGGCTGCCCCTTTAAATTCTTTGGAGAGATAATATTTACTCTTGCGATGGGATGGGTGAGAAGTACAATGAATTACTGGTTTGAAAAATCCAGTGCTGAGGTTGATGTATGTAACGTGTAATGGGAAGAGTGAAGCATTTATGGATTTGATATTAAAGAAAGTATACTCCATCCACTCTATAGGAAGCCTATATGGAGTGGAAAGTATACTCCATCCACTCTGTAGGTTCCCTACTTGTTTTAAAAATCAAATGTAGCTGTGGTGCAATAGGCCAGCAAAAATGGTTAGGAAGTCATTTAGGAGAAGGATTTGGAGAAGCTCGGCCACATTGTATATGTCACCCCAACCAGTGTGTCAAGGCCACTAATCTGAAGCGTCCTCTGGTCTGAGCATTAGGAACTTCAGGGAATGTCAGGGCTGGGAACTGACGTGAGATGAACTATAAGATAAAAGGGCCAGAAAGAGTCTGTATAACTTCGACATGTTTTCTTTTAATTGTGAGAGTTCCATGCCAAAGAGTATGTAACATGTAGAATTTAAAAAATGTTAATAAAATCAGCATTCATATATTTACCACCCAGCTTAAGAAATTGAATACTACCGGTACCTTAAAAGCTCCCTATGTATATTTTGCTTTTATTTTTATAATAGGCCACCAAGGCCAATGTAGGTTTTTTGTTTAAACTTTAAAGATTTGTTCCTTATGTTAATGAAGTATAAGGGTAAATTCTGAGGAGAAATCTTTTAGATTTTTATATTTAAAAATAGATTGAACACTTCAATTTTTAGACACATGATAAAAGTTTTATAAAAAATATTAAAGGATATACAGTAAAAGTTCTATCTCTCATCCCTCTCTTTCAGCCACTTCCTTTCTCTTCCTTCTGAAAGCATGGTATATGGTTTTAGATATTTGTACTTTTTCTAATTTTATGTATGTGTATACACACACACACACACACACACACTCACACTCACACACTCACACTTCCCTTTTGTCACACAAATGGAAGTTTTTCCCCTAATAGATCTTGGAGATCTTTTAGATCAGACTATAAAGAGCTTCCTTATTCTTTTTTACATATGCATTATATGCCATTGAATGGATGTATCAAAATTTTTATTTAGCACAGTCCCATATTGACAGGCAGTCGTAGAGAGTTCTTTTAACGTTTATGATATGTAATTTATGTAGATTTTTAGGAGGCAAAAGAAATAGAATAAAACATTATATAAATTTACACAATTTAACAAAAGACTGGTCTCCCTTCAAGTATACCTACTTGGAAGAAGGATCTGGCACTCATTTAGAAAAGCACAACAAACAGCTAAATACATTTTATGTTATAAGAAAGAGGGAAAAAAGCTTAGTCTTAAACTTATTTTAGATATTTTTGTCTAACTGTCCAAAATATGTCCAGAATATGGAACTAAAGTGTCTGTTAGTTACTAAATAAGCCAGCTTGTGATTTTTTTCTTGAATAATTTAAATGTTGTTAAAATATTAAAATTACCTTATAAATGGATATCGAGGCTTTTTGTACTCTTAGCACCTGGAGTCAGTTTGAACTGGTGAGGAAACTCCTCTGTTTCCGAAAACTGTTGACCTGGCAAAAAAACATACGTCCTCCTGAACCACAACAAATTTAATTTCATTCCAGGCCTGACTTATATGGATAACTCAATGACTCATTTCTGTTTAAATATCTCAGGTGTTTAATGAACGCTGCCGAATTCACTTCAAGCCTCCAAAGAAGGAATAAAAAGATACTTTTTAAAAAAGGACCGGGTCATCTCATAAGTGCTAAGCATGACAGACATCAACAAGGCGGGCTTCCTAGGATGATTTCTGAGCCAACAGTCCAAGACCTTTTGTTGATTTCAGCCCCACTTAGCCAAGACCTCACATATAAATAATTCTGATAATTATGGAGAAATCAACTGCTATTTTATACTGATTCTGTAAAAAAAGATGTTTTGTAACTATTAAAATAATTTTCTGACTCAGTGTATATATTTATTTGATTATTTTTCAAGTTGAGACAGTAAGTTTTTTTAAGAGAATTTGAACACAATTTTAGTATCTGATTTTATTTGTATTGTACCTTTTTGATGTTTACAAATTTATTTGCATGAACGTGGACCTTTTTTGGTCACCAATGATTTTTATCCCTTTATCTTTGTGGGTTTATTGCTCTTAAGTAAAAGGGTGATGTTATAGGCTGGATACTGTCCAAAGAAACTTAGTATCTTGTCTTTTCACACACAAAAACTAATTTTGGGTGGACTTTTTTCCTAGACAGTATGTCCATGAACAGTGAAAAGGAAAGCAGTACGACAAATTCAGAAAAGGGAAAGGCAGAGAAGGACTTGCATGACAATATTCAAATGAGTCAGCAAAAAAACTATAATATCAAGATCTGGTTATTGCAATAAAGCATTTCTAGTACAGGATAATTATATTAGTTTCCAAATGCTGCCTAACAAATTACCACAGTTTGGCAGCTTAAAATCAACACCTGTTTATTATCTTATAGTTACGTAGGTCAGAAGGCCAGGCAGGCTACTAGATAGGGGTCTCACAGGCTGAAATCAAGTTGTCAGCCAGGCTGGACTCTTGACTAGAGTCACTAGGGGAAGAATCTGCTTCCAGCCTCATTAAGTTAGCCGAATTCAGTTGCTTGTGCTGTAAGATTGACGTCCCTATTTCCTTGCTAGCTGTCATGGGCTCTTGGAAGCCACTCACACATTTCGTGACACATGACCTCCTCCCTCTTCAAGCTAGAAACAGTGTATTGAATCCTTTTCATTCTTGGAATATGACTGCCTTTTCTGCTATAAGCCAGACAAACTGCTTTTAAAGGGTTTCTCTGATTAGCTTAGACCAACCACGATAATCTTCCTTTTGATTAACTCAAAGTCAGCTGATCGTAATTTTAATTACATCTGCAAATCCCTTTTGCCAGGTAATGTAACATCACAGATGTAATGGCTCATATTCAGTCAGAGATTAGAGTGGGACATCTTGGGGAGCTACTGTGTTTCCCTGAAAATAAGACCTAGCCGGACAGTCAGCTCTAATGTTTCTTTTGGAGCAAAAATTAATATAAGACCCAGTCTTATTTTACTATAGTATAAGACCGGGTCTTTAATAATATAATATATATAATTAATATAATATAATAATATAAGACCAGGTCTTATAATTTTTGCTCCAAAAGACTCATTAGAGCTGATTGTCTGGCTAGGTCTTACTTTCTGGGAAACGGTGTTTTAGGATTCTGCCTACCACGACAATTGAAACACAAGCCACCTGGCTCTGGCACAGTTGGACGGAATGGGTCATGGGCAGGCCTTTGTTCTGTATGTTGACTCATCAGCTTATGCACTTGGAAGTGAGCAATAAAGGTAAAAAGTGCTCATCATTCTTTTAATAAAGCTTTGGAGCACTTATTGTGGGTCAGATACTATATTAGTTCGGGATATTGATATTCTGTGGAGATTATAATCTAGTCTCAACAAGAAAAAATTTTCTAGGGCCAGCAGTAAAACAGATTTTTGATAGGATTTACCTGTTAATGAATGGTGCCTGACGGAAAGTTGATGTTTAATAATTGGATGGATGAGTGAAGTGCAAGACTAAAAGTAAGACTCAACAAAGATCTTCCTGATGTTCAGGAGGAATTCAGAAACAGAATCCCTAGAAAGGATTTATAACAGCCTTTCCAGAATTTCAGTACTGCTAAAATACTAGCTCATGCAATTATGTTAGGATGCCTGAATCATTCCAATGTAACCTTATGAAAAAAATGCAATTATGGCAATGCATAGTGATGGAATCAATGAATAGTATGTTTCATTTGCGATGAATAGCATTTAAAGCCTCAAATATGAAGAGGGATGGTGAATGGCTCTTGAAAGTTGATTTGCCTACTGAAAGTCTTGCATGTAATTGCTCACTTAACAATTTGTTGATTTTTTTTTTCTTTCTTGAAGGATAGGAGTTAACCGAACAAAGAGAAAAGAAACAGAATGTGCAAAGTTCAGAGATGAGTTTGGCCCTTCCTTGGCAAGACAGAAGATAGCTGTAGAAGAAACAGCAATGATAATCCATTTGCAAATTTTAACAAGTATTTGAGTGCCTTCCATATTCTAAGCACTACTAGTACATCACTGAGCAAAACATAAAGAAATACCCACTCTTAAAGAACTTAAATGTAGTGAGGGGACACAGACAATAGTAAAGAAGTAATTTATGCTGTGGACTAAAAAGTTCCATGCCAAAAAACGGAGGGGGTTAGGAATGGGGAGTGGAGAGTGGGTTGCAAATGACTGTTTTCAGCTGATTAGACAATAGTATAGTGCCCTTGTCTTTGAAAAGCTGATTTAAGTACAGACTGAAATATATCAAATAAGTTCAGTAATAAAAAGCAAGTTTTCTAATAAGTCATTTTTTTTTTTTTTTTTTTTTTTTTTTTTTTTAAGTTGGGCTCCAAAGATATCACTGTGGGAAATGGAGCCATAACGTAGCCAGGGCTACCACTGGGGTCTCTGCTTGTGTACCACACTACCTACTTCAGACCCTGCAGGAGTAACTTGTAAGCTTGGGGTCAGATCTCATTCAAATGTGTGGTCTCACGTCAAGTCAAGACAAAAATGAATATTCTGCCGAGAGCCAATCAGATACGTTAGAGATTACTTAGGTTACTCCTGATTTCTGTGTGTACTTAGCCTGATAGTTAAGCCTTGATTGACACTAAAAAAAAGAACTTACATAGTTGAGCTTGAACACTGAAGAATATAGTTAAACTGCTTACTCCTGATAGGGGCAGCATTTACAGAGGAAGCCTAATTTACCCCACAGCATTCTGTTGGGGAGGAAACCCAAAATGTTTAAGCAAAGACCTCCCAGCCTCTAAATACAGTAGCCGGCTGAGGGCACCCCTGTAAAAAGGGGGAGGGTGGGCCTAGGTGAATTTGTGGATCTGGTGCTACAAGAAAGCAAATCCACTGGCACTTAAAGATAATTGCTATGGACTGAACGATTTGTCCACTGCAGTTTTTAAAACGAATCGGTCTTAAAACCCCCGAGTGACTTCTCACTGCCTCACTTCCTTAAAATGACTTGTGAAGTCCTTCATGCCCTGCTCCTGCTTACCTCCAACCTCACTGCTCTCTGCAGTGCACTCTATTCCCCACCAATTAGGAATTTCTGTTCTCCGAAAAGCTCCAGTCTCACCTCAGAACTTCTGCGCAAGCTCTCCGCTGGCCGACTCCTACCTGAGCTTCATGTCCTAGCTATCACTTCCTTCGGTGAGCCTTTCCTGACCTCTCAAACACACACTAGGTGTCCCTTTGTATGCTCCCAGGAAAAAACACCTCACTCGTGACCTTTGTCACGCGGGTCTCTTGCTGGTTTACCTCGCCCCAACCAGCGTTTGAGGACTGGTGCTGTACTTCTCAGTGCTGGCTTGGGTAGCACTCATATCCATTTTCCCCGTCTTGACCAACAGAATCCCGATTTTGTCTAACTGGCGGTGTGCCCAGCTTCCCTGGCAGCCCCAGAGAGCAGTGAGGCAGTTGGCTACTGAGATAGATGCAGAAAACCGCTGGGGCATAGCTGGGGAAGTTATTTTCCTGAAAAAAGCATTGTCCCTTCTTCCTACCTGGAGTAAGGGTAGGGTCGCTAGCAGTGACAAGGATGAGGATTATTTGCCTGTGTAGGACAAACACGAAGATTCAGAAAACCGGAAACCCAAAACTCATTAAGGATGGCTAGATTCTAGATGGAAGAAAGGGGGAGAATGGATCCTAGATGGCATTGTGAGTTGCCATTCCAGTCCCAGGCTGTGTCTCCAACCTTATTGAGGGCAGGGATGTAACAGGAGTGGTTAACCTATTGGATTAAGTCTCTATATATAAGATTCTGTTACATGCTGCCCACAGGTGATACACACTTCAAATATTTGTCCAGTGAATGAAGAGCATACTACTACTACTAACATTCTCTGTTCTTACTACAAATTAGGCAACATTCTAAAAACTTTATGTGATTTGAGAGATGAATCTTGGCAGATTCTAACAGGGAAAGGCTAGAGAAGACCAGGCCCTATATGGAGGAACAGCCAGAAGTATGTGAAGGAATTTGGGGGAAATTCATCTCATTTCCTTAAGAAGGAATACTTGGCATCAATAGCTGGCTCAACCAGGACCTGTCCATTACTCGGTTCCTAAGGATTGGGGTCAGATCTCATTCAAATGTTTTCACATGCAAATGCAGTTCTCTCTTTGCTCAACTGTTCAACCCACATTAAAGCTGACTCCTAATCAATCATGCCTTACTTCGAGCACAAAGTATTCCTGTCTCACTGTCCATTCATCCATCCATCCATCCATATACTTGTCACATGGATCAGATACCTGCCACAACAGAGCCCTTTCTAGGGGAGACTCTGGCTCACAGCTCCTACTGAAAGAGTACCCCATGGTAGCCCATTTCACACGATGCTGATTGGACTAGGGCTGGGCAACTGACCCCAACACAGCCAAAGCTGAAGTTGGCCAGTGTCTTGTGACATGTCCTAGGGGCAAAAAGGTGATCTGGACGATCAAATTCTCCAAGGCTTTGAACTGAGAAATGCCGAGAGAATGATGTCGTTACGAGTGGGAGGTGAAGCTTGAAGGAGAGTGGTGATGAGGTCGTACGATAGGGCCTGTGGCAGTCCAATATTCTGAGAAAGCGGGAGCTGTGAGGGTACACACCAGGAGGCAGAGAGAAGTAAGACAGGATGGAGAGAATGCTGCTTGGAGCTGGCAGGAAAGTGCACAGAGACCGAGATGCAGACAGCTGCTTGAAGAATAGCTGAGACGCATTAATGATGGAGCTCTAGAGTAAAACCCCACCACCACAACTCCTCAGGTTCTTAGAGCTGCCTTGGCTTCTGGTTCTGGCTGTGAGACCCAGTTCTGTATGGGTCCTTCTTCCCCATGAAGTCTGGTTGTTTGGCATTCCCGAGATTCCTAAGCACATGCATCTTTATGATAAATCCCTGCATTACACAAAGTAAATTAAGTTTTCTTGAACCAAAAGAGCCTATCAAGAACATTCAGTGAATTGGATGGCCAAGCAATATCTCCATGTTAATTCACTGACATTTAGGACATTTTTTTCCTCATCTAATACTTTTTCATATTATCGTTTGGAGCACCAGGCATGTCTTGGATAGCTTCCTGAAATACTTTTACTTGTGTCTGAACTTTAAGTTCCAGCAAAGGAAGCCGCAGGCGCCTCCAGGACCCAGGAAGAATCTTGGGCCTTCTAATTAAAAACCAGGCAGAAAATGATCAATTCACTCCTTTAGGTAAGTGGAGAAAACTTTTCCCAAGACAACCAACTAGGCATTGCCCACAACTCTGTGCAGAATTAGTCTTCACTTGGCCCAGTTCCAGTTATTTAAGCACACGTTCTGTGGCAGGATTCTCGGAGGGCCTGTTAGACAGCTGGGGTTGAGTCCCTCACAAGAGTACATTCTTTTGGTCTCTCTCTTTGGAGTTACACAAAATAATTTTTACAACAGAGTACAAATTCTTGCTCACAGATTCAATTTCAAATTTGGTGGGGGAAATGCTTTAGAAATGTATTTTTTTCTTTGGTTGCAAAGGTACTGCTAAGGGAAGTCATATCTTTTGGGGAGAAACTTGCTGCTGTATTTGGATAAGCCCTACATGGCCAACCAACTTCTGAACACCCTTTCCATCAATGGTTTATCCCGTTGTAGGTCTATTTTCTTTACGTTACTCTGGGAATCCCAGCAATTCTTGGAGAGAATAAGTCTCATTGTTCAAATAACACTTCCTTATCCGTTAAAATAAGACACTCCCTTTTTAAAAACCATCTTCTAGGTTAAAATTATTTTTAAGCTATTCTAGTTTTTTACTTTTTGACTAATTTGTAATTATTTATGATATATATATACATAGATATATGTATATATATATATATGAAATATGGGTCCAAATGATCATCTCCCCCCAAAAATACAAATTTTCAATAGCATTTGGTAAATAAAAATTATTTTCACACGGGTTTTTCATTTTACCTGGCTTACACAGATTTGCATTACAGTTCTGACATATATTTTTTCTGTTCCCACCATTTATTCTGTTTTCTCCTACTCTCAGTGAAATATTTTGTTATAAATTTTTAACTTTGAAATATATTTTCAATTCCATTAGGGCAAGTATTTCCATTAAGCCTTTTAAATCACAGCAGTACTCAACCCAGCGACACTAGAATTACTTGGACTCTTTCCCAGAGATTCTTATTTAATTCCTCTGCATTAGGACACCAGCCTGGATTTTTAAAAAGTAAATTAAGTGATTGTAATATGCGGGCACGAGGGAGATTACTGCGCACATTACTTGATCTTCTTTCCTATTTATTCCTACTTGTTGTGTTCTCTTTAACATGAAGTCTACCTAACCAGCAGCAGGATATCTTTATCCATTTATTCAAGTCTTTTATTTCCGACAGTGAAGTGCTGTGATTGTCTTTGTATACGTTCTGTATGTCCCTTATTAGATCAATTCTTAAATATGTGATGTATTCAGACTTTCTATACTAACAGGATAAAGTGAAAATAAATCTAATCAAGCTGATTATGGCATTTTGTATATGTTTGTCCAGCCGCTGTGTGTATACATCTATAGATATTTGTGCTCATGTTTGCACTGCTCAGAAAAAGATTCTTGTTATTAGGCCAGTGGGGTCATTTCTGGTAGTCCCTATTATTCCCTATTATTCACGAGCCCTGTCATTAATACTAGCCGGCTAGTGGAGATATTTTAGTTTACTTATTGAACTACCATGTTTCCCTGAAAATAATACCTAGCCGGACAATCAGCTCGAATGTGTCTTTTGGAGCAAAAATTAATATAAGACCCAGTCTTATAGTAAAATAAAATCAGGTATAATATAATATAATATAATACGGGTCTTATATAATATAATAATAATGTAAGACCGGGTCTTATATTAATTTTTGCTCCAAAAGACATATTCGAGCTGATTGTCCGGCTAGGTCTTATTTTCGGGGAAGCACGGTGTCTATGTGCTAGGTGATAAAGAAGGCAGATGAATGGGACATTTCATGATGAAGCATTTAGAGTTGGCAGTGTTTATAAAAAAAAAAAATCCCTATTTCAAGTTCCCACTGCTTCAGAAGAGTTAAGCAAATTAATTCTGAGCTTGCGTTAGTAGACTGTAGGGATTAAGAGCATTAGTCCGGCAGGCAAACAGCCTGGGATCATATCCTCACTTTACTAACTAGCTGTGAGGCCTTGGGCAAGTATCAACTTTTCTACAGTCCGATTTCTGTAAAGAGAGGATAATAACAATATTTACCTCATGAAGTTGTTATGGGAATTAAATGAGTTATATGTGTAAAGTCTTTAGTACTCTGTGGTGTATGATAAGTACTTAATATATACTATTATTATTTGGGGGCAGAGGGATTGGCAAGTGACACTAGTAGGGTGGTGAGCAGAGTGCAGAACACAGACATTATTTAGGGCATCTTTAAAACAAGTTTCCTTTTCTCTTTTCCCCTCCCCCTTTCCTTCCTTTCTCCTTCCCTTCCCTTCTCTTCCACTTCTTCTTCCCTTCTCCTTCCTAAACAATTCAGTCCAAAATCCATTAGGTAGGGCCAAGGAAGGAATACTGTGAACAACCGTATGCCAATAAATTAGATAATACAGATGAAGTATACATATTCCTAGAAAGACACATTACTAAAACTAACTCGAGAAGAAATAGTCAATCTATAACAAGTGAGGAGATCAAATTAGTAATCAAAAATTTCCCGAAGAAAAGCTCAGGCCCATATGGCTTCACTGCTGAATTCTACCAAACATTTAAAGAAGAATTAATACCAATTCTACTCAAATTCTTCCAAAAAATAGAGGGAGGACACTTCCCAACTCATTCTATGACACCAGTATTACTTAGATAGCCAAACCATACAAAAATATCACACGAAAACTACAGACCAATATCTCTTACGAACATGGATGCAAAAATCCTCAACAAAACAATAGCAAATCAAATCTAGTACATAAAAAAGAATTACACACTAAGACCACATGGGACTCATTCTAGGAATGTAGGGTTGGTTTAACGTCTCCAAATCAATTAATGACTAATATAATATACTGTGTTGAAAGACTAAAAAACAAAACCATATGATCATCTCAATAGGTGCAGAAAAAAAAAGACATTTGACAAAATCCAGTGCCCTTTCATGATAAAAAATACTCAAGAAACTAGAAGAAAATTTCTTCAACTTGATAAAGTGCATCTACAAAAACTACATAGTGTAATGTAATAAATGGTGAAAGACTGGATGCTTTTCTCCTTAGATCAGGAGTAAGAAAAGGATAGCCACTCTCACCCCTTTTATTTAACTTTGTACTGGAGGTTCTAGCCAATTCAATTAGGCAAGAAAAAAATAAAGGGTATTCAGATTGGAAAGGAAGAAATAAAAATCTCTCTCTTTGCAGATGACACGATCTTGTAGTATTTGAAAATCCTAAGGAATCTACCAGTATACAAGTTCAGCAAGGTTGAAGAATATAAGACCAATATACAAAATCAATTGTATTTCTATACACATGCAATTAACAAGCCAAAATGAAATCAAGAAAGCAATTCCATTTATAATGATATCCATAAGAATAAAATACTTAGGAATAAATGTAAAAAAAGTGCAAAACTTATACTCTGAAGACTATTAAAAATTGTTGAAAGAAACTACAGAAGGTATAAATAATTGGGAAAACATCCCTTGTTCATGGATTGAAAGGTTTAATATTGTTAGGATAGCACTCTTCCCCAAACTGATCTGCATATACAACACAATCCCTATCAGAATCCTAGCTGACTTCTTTGTAGAAATTTATAAGCTGATTCTAAAATTCATATGGAATTTCAATGGATCCAGAAGAACCAAAACATTCTTGAAAAAGAAGAAAAAAGTCAGAAGACACACTTGTTGATTTCAAAACTTACTACAAAGCAACAGTAATTAAGAAAGGTGGAACTGGCATGAGGATAGATATGTAGATTAATGGAATAGAACTGAGAATCCAGAAATGAATTCATGTGCCTACGATCAATTGATTTCGACAGGGAACCAAGATCATTCAATGTAGGAAAGAATAACCTTTTTAACAAATGGTGCTGGAACAACTAGATAGCCATATGCAAAAGAATAAAGTTGAATGCTTACCTTATACTATTTATAAAAATTAACTCAAAAGAGACCAAAGACCTAAATGTAAAAGCTAAAACTACACAACTCTTAGAAGAAAACATAGGAGTAAATCATCACGAGCTTGGGTTTGGCAAAGGATCCTTAGATCGGATACCAAAAGCACAAGCAACAAAAGAGAAAAGAGATAATTTGGATTTCATTAAAATTAAAAACTTTTGTTCTTCTAAGGACATCCTTAAGTAGTGAAAAGACAACCGTAAAATAGGAGAAAATATTTGCAAATCAGGTATCTGATAAAAGACTTGTACCAGGAATATGCAAAGAACTCTTACAACTCAGTAATAAAAAGACAAATAGCCCAATTAAAAAATGGGCAAAGGATCTGAATAGACATTTCTCCAAGGAAAATATGCCAGTGGATAATAAGGGAATAATAATGATGCTTGACATCATTAGTCATCAGGGGACTGCAAATCAAAACCACAATAACACTCCACACCCACTAGGGTGACTAGACTCAGAAAGTCAGGTAATGACAAATGTTGATGAGGATGTGAAGAAATCCAAACCCTCATACACTGCTGGTAGGAATGTAAAATGGTGCAACTGCTTTGGAAAACAGTCTGTAGGTTCCTTGAACAATTAAACATAGAATTACCACATGAACCAGCAATTTTACTCTTAGGGATATACCCAAGAGAAATGGAAACATATGTATACTCAAAAACTTGTACACAAATGTTTATGAAGCATTGTTCATAATAGTCAAAAGGTGAAAGAAACTCAAATATTCATCAACTGATGAATGGATACACAAAATGTAGTGTATCTATAAAAATTGTTGGAATATTATTTGGCCATAAAACAGAATAAAGTATTGGTACATGCTACAATATAGATGAGCCTTAAAAACATGCTATCTGAAAGAAGCCAATTACAAAAGAATATATATTATATACTTCCATATATATGAAATGTCTAGAATAGGCAAATCTATAGAGACAGAACATAAGTAAATTAGTGGTTACTTAGAGGTGGGAGCATGGAGGAGAAAGGAGGATGATATCAAAAGGGTATGGAGTTTCTTTTTGAGATGATGAAAGTGTTCTAAAAGTGGCTGTGGTGATTGTTGCATACATTTTTGAAAATACTAAAAATAATTGAATTGCATACTTTGGATGAATTGTATGGTATGTAAATTATATCACAATAAAGGAGATAGAAAAGAGAAAAATGGCAGTTAAGTGAAATATATGGTTTTGAACTAAATCTTTTTGCAGTAAAGGACACTTTTGGGATGAGTAGGGAAATGTGAATGTTGTGTGGGGATTAGATGCTAGCAAATGTATCAATATTAATTTCCTGATTTTTTTTTTTTTAAGATTTTTATTGGGGAAGGGGAACAGTGTGTACTTCCAAGCCTTTTTCCAAGTCAAGTTGCTGTCCTTTCAATCTTAGTTGTGGAGGGTGCCGTTCAGCTTCAAGTTGTTCTTCCAGTCTTAGTTGTGGAGGGTGCAGCTCAGCTCCAGGTCCAGTTGCCGTTGCCAGTTGCAGGGGACACAGCCCACCATCCCTTGCGGGACTCGAGGAATTGAACTGGCAACCTTGTGGTTGAGAGCCCACTGGCCCATGTGGGAATCGAACTGGCAGCCTTCGGAGTTAGGAGCATGGAGCTCCAACCGCCTGAGCCACCGGGCTGGCCCTTAATTTCCTGATTTTGATTATTGTATTTCAGTTATGGAGGAGAATATACTTGTTTGTAGGAAAGGCAGACTAAAGTATTTGTTGGTGATGGGGCATCACTGCAGGTAACTTATTTTCAAATATCCAGGAGAAAAGTTTCCTTGCAACTTATCTGTAAGTTTGAGATTGTTTCAAAATATAAACATATTTTATAAAATACTTGATTAAAATTTAAAATACAAGGGTGGCGATGGAATGTCGGATTCTCAGCAACCACAGGGCACTGATGGCTCATGGTGTAGCCGCTATGGTGGTGGTGGTGGTGGTGGTGGTGGTGGTGGTGGTATTATCCTTTAGCCAGCTGCATTAGGCATGACTTATTTTTACAAGATTTCCAATTGACATCAATTTGTATGAAATTTCTACTCTAAAGCAATGACATTGATTTTGAAAAAGAAAAGTATTAATTACTATTTAATACAATAGACAAATAGTTGAAGAAATATACAAAGGAATGCTTCTTTAGTGATAGTTGATAGTGCATTTATTAGCAGGCATCCTTCATCCGTGGCCAGTGGAAGGAATCAGACCATTTTGGGAACATGCTGCTAAAAGCCCGTCAGCTCATCTTCCTTGCTTTTGTCAGTCTGGTAACCAGTAAGTGTCAAAGATTGTCTTTGTTGAGGAAGAGGTTTGAATATTTTCATGTGAATATAAGTGTTGTGACCCACTCGGACCTGAAAGATAAAAAAAAAAAAAAGGAGATTCATTCACGTGGATCTACGACAAGTGCAAGATCTACAGACCTCTGAAGACATCACTGAAATAAGCTTTTCTGGAACGGCATTCCTAGACCAGCATTCTTAGACCCTTGGTTTTCATAAATCTACCACCTTATTTTATGGGAGAAAGGGCAGGCTAAAAACATGGCAAGAGGCATAGGTCCCAGGTTTATTTTACTTTGTATTTTACTATTACCTGGTCACAAATGAAAGTCCAGAGTTACATTTCAATTTCAAAGATACATAGAGCAAGAAAACAAATGACAGCTTTTTTGGTTATTCTGATTCCGAAATTGGGACAACTTTCTTTGCCACATGGTTTAAGAAGGGAGAAGGAACTCAGACTTGCCCTAGAAAATTTGAGATTTGTGGTTCTCATATCTATATCACAACCGTCTTTATAAATGCCCACTGGAAGGACTGAGCAGGGGATGGCCCTTGTAAAGTAAGGGGATCTTGCTGGGAAGTCAGTGGTATGAAGGTTGAAATGGTAGTTTGGGCATGAATCTGGGACCTAGAAAAATCGTGGTAAGAATTTCCACTTTTGTCCTGGGTTGAGACAATAAAACTTTTGTTTTAGAATAATTTTTATTGTGCTCTGATGGCCCTGTCTAACCTAATTTTAACAAATGCCATTTAGCAAATATTTACTACAAGTTAGACACTATGATGAGCATTTTATATATGTGATTATACTTACTTCTTATGGGCCTGAAGAAAGGTGGAACAATGATGATTATACAGATGCAGACGCAGATTAAAAGAGATTAAATAATTTTTCCATAAATCTCTCAGCTTATAAGTGACAGAGCAAAAATTCAAATCCAGACTCCAACATCTGTGTTCCTTTCATTCTATGGTGTTACCTTTTAAAACCACTTGTTCTATGCTTGGAACAGTGCAGTGGCATTTGCATACATTATTAGATGCAGCACAGCCAACAGTTAAGCCTCAGACTACCTGGGTTCAGATCCTGGCTCTGCTTTTATAGCTGTGTGACCTTTCTTAGTTACTTCACCTCCTTGGGCTCAATTGTCTCATCAGTAACACAAGGGAAATGGGCATACTTATGTCACAGATTTGTTAAGATCAAATGAAATAATGCACACCCAGCTCTTAACAGCAGTGTCTGGTACATTGGAAGTGCTCAGTAAATTTCTAGTTCATTTTCTACACAATACTCTGTAAAGTAGGTTATTATCTGCATTGTGCAGATAAGGGAATGAGGAGCTGCAATCACACAGGTTTTGACGAGTAGAATAAGTTGAGCAGAGGTTCAAACCCAGGACTGACACCAAAGCTTGCAATCCTTCCTTTTCACTACCTGCCTCTTGATAGGTACTTGAGAAAGAACAGAGAAGGTCACATCATCAGCAAGACCTTAAATGCAGAGAGTGGCTCAGAGCAAAGGACTTAACAGCTAGAATGACGAAGTACTGAGGGAGCTGGGGTCAGTGGCTGTGACCCAGTAGGGGAAATTTGATACCAGAAGGAAGGAGAAGGAGGGAGGGAGATAGGGAGGGGGAGGAAAGGGAAGAGAAAAGAAAGAAAGGGAAGGGAAGGGAAGAGAGGAGACTGGTTAAGACCAGGCAGGTGATCTCAAGGGAAGAAATTTTCAAGATCGTTTTCTCATGAGCTTTTAAAGAAATACATGAGCTAATTAATATGTGAAAGTTATGCACTTGGATTAATCATACATTATTAAAATAATGATCCCAATTTTGATGGAATGTTTCTTACCTTTGAACAAAATCATTTTTTAATTGGAAAACGTTCTTTTCCAGCTATGAAGATAGCAGACTGAAAAAAGAGGAGACAAGGCCATGCTTTCTAAGCACAAGGCAGGCTCATGTGCACCACCCCAGGGCCCAGCAGATTCTGGGAGCACAAGTTTGGTAGAACTGGGCTGATCCGTTTACATAACCCAGTATGGTAATTTTCTCATGCGAGCTGGTTAGCACCACTTATTTTTTTGCTAAAAAAATTTTATACCTTAAGTAGTTAATTGTTTGTTAAAGAGAAATAACATGGACTGCACCCTGGTCAAATAATTTAGTAAAGATTAAGTAAATACATTTGAATGTCTGTTGTTTTTATTTATTAAATCAGAATTATCATTTTCTCAATACAAAAGAATGAAACTGGCTCCCCACTGTCTAAGGTTGATTTGTTGAATTGGTTCCTTATCAATAACTACACAAGTTTTTTTTCAATTAGAACTGGATCAATACATCATTTAATTTTTTGATATAGGTATAACATTAATTTAAAAAATATTTTTAATGTTCCACTGCTTTAAACTATGCCTATAGTGTCACAAGTTGAATCTACTTATTTGACTTGCAAAAATTATTTAAGTTCTATTCATCAAAATGCTTATTTAAAGGGCACAAGTGGTTTAAGTTATTTTCCCAGCTAATGATTGAAGTCACTCCTTAAATCCATTTAATTTAGCCATGTAGAATCACAGAGCTTTAAGTCAGCATCTGGTCCAGCCTGGGCCTTTTAGATTTCTACTTCACATATGAGATGACCACAGCCACAAGCTAAATATAATCTGAACTTTTATGAAATCTTTCTCTATATAATGTCTGGAAATTAAGTTAAGAATCAATAGAAGAAGGCTTTCTAAATTAACAGGAATAAGACAATATAAATATACCACCATCTGCTAAATGTGGGAGTCTACCACTTGGGAAGTATACTAGGTAGGCATCTTGATTTAGGACAAGGAGAAGGAACAAATTATATGATAGAGGTGACAGGGAACATCACAAAAGTGAGAAATACAATGTCTTTTAATGCCAAAGTGGATGTTAAACTCTAACCTTAATGTAGTAATTTATTCCAGCAACCACTTGAGTTTTGTATTCTACAGCTTCAAATTCTTCAAAACTCTGGTTTGTTTGTTCTTCAAGCTGTGGTTTAACCTTGAGAGAAAAGAAGAAACAAATTATCAAGGCTACGTTGTACTCCATTTATGTGATTTACAAATCTGGGAACCTCCCGCTCCTAAAAGTCCTCAAAGATGATAATGAGATCTATGAGTTATTTTCATTATGTCAAAGAAAGGAAAACACCTATCTTTAATAAGATTTCATGAGCTAACTACTGGTAAAATGTCAAATTCTTTTGCTTTAGGCTGAATTTACATCAGCTCAGTGTGGTAATATGGTAATAATGTTTTGACTGGTAAAGCGCTAATAGTTATATATGTCTTTGATTAATAAAAATAGGAGAGCAATAATTACTACTTCATTTAAAATTTTTTATTTTGAAATACGCGTAATTTCAGACTCAAAATGGCAAAACTAGTATCGTCTACCTCAAGATCTTTGATCACACCTGCAAGTCCTGCCAAGTAAGGCAACATATTCATAGGATTCAGGGATTAGGAGGAGGACATCTTTGAGGGCCATCATTCTGTCTACCAGAGAGGGATATAAGCTTAGATGCTAGCATTCCTGAACCAAGGATGAGAAGGGAGTGCGTGAGTCGAATCCAATATATAAACGCACTGAATCCACCAGTTTTCAGTGTAGGCCCTTCATTCCTGCCCACAACTGGGCCTGATATGCTAGTATCCACTATGGTCTCTCTGATTCAATTTCTGCTAAGAGTTAAAGCTCCAGTCTCTGCCCGGGGGTGAGGACAGGTAATATAGCTTGTCTTCCAGGGTCGAAAATAGTGAGAGAGAAGGATCTGGGGGCAGGTCCTTGACTACTGCTCATACAGATCTTCCATCAATCCTCCTGGTTTTAGCCCCATGCTTCACTCTCATCTTCATAAGTTTCTGGTGTTACTAGTGCTTGGGGCATTTTGGAGCTCTGCGCAAAAATCTGCTTGCTTCTGGCTCAGACATTCCCCTCTGTGGCTTACCCTGTCTAGATGGCTCCTTTTCCAGTGTTCATCTGTTTTCCATCTTCCAAAGTTTTGTCGATATCTCTGAGGTGGTGTTTGCCTATCTCCTGGTGTTTTTGTATTTGTGGGTTTGTGCCCTCCCCACCCCTAATCTTCTTCTATCATTTAGAGGGAAAAGGAAATAAATGTGTGTTTCATATGCCTTATTCATTGGGAAGTTACCTCCCTGCCCTTCACTGACACATTTTATGTGCATATGCATATACAGCTTCAGGCAGGCCTCTAGTGCATCTAGCTTCTCTCGAGCCCATCCAATCCTTCCCACATTCAAATGTTTTGAATCCTTTTCTATTGATGCCTCAGTTTGGGTACCAGAACTGTTTTCAGAGACAGAAATTTGTAGACTAGGCATTCTCAGACCACTTTTGAGAGGCAAACACTTCATGGACCACCACCCATTTCTCCTGTAACCTTCAGAATAGATGGGAAGAATTTGACTGCTTTCTTGAGATGGGAAATGAAGCTCCAAGTAGAGAAAGTAAGAAGACAAATAGTGAGAAAAAACCAGGAATGAGAAGAGGTAGGGTGCCAGAGAGACAGAGGACAAAAGTAGAGAAGGGTGAAGAAAGAAGTCAAGTAAGGAAAGGGGTTACTGTGTCCTCTTGCTGCCCCTCCGTGTCCTAACCCTTTTCAGCCAACACTGGGCACCAGTCAAGTTAGGAGCTGAGTTGGAAAGGGTTAATCTCTACACTAAACCCCAAATTATCTATTTAAACCTCATTTTACAAATGAGGAAACTGAGGCTGTGAGAACATGACGGCTTAAGGCTGAAAAATTTCTAATTATAGTTATTTAAAGTTTTAAATCCCTTGCTTGATAACTTAATTATCTGATTTCTCTGTGGCAATTACTACCTGTTTTCCTTCTGGTTTCCAGTCTTTTGGTCATGTTTTTACCATATATCAGAAGTTTTTATTTCTATCTGTCCCAGAAATAGATCTAAATCTGTAAACTTTCCATTGTATCTATGCAGTCTATAAGCCCAGAATTTTCCGCAAGAGAGTTGATTTCAAATGTCCTGGTTTGCTTCTGTCAACGCACTGGCACCTGTCAGACTGTGTGCCCTGATTTCAGGATCACTGTACAATTGTCCCTTGGAATCCGCAGGGGATTGATTCCAGGACCCCCTGCAGATCGCAAAATCTGAAGATGCTCAACTCCCTTATATAAAATGGCATAGTACGTATTTACATATAATCTATATCGGCATATAAACTACAGCAGGTGTGCCTACACATACTTCATTCATGTAGATTTGGCATAGGGCTTGATGCGTGGCAAATTCAAATTTTGCTTTTTGGAACTTTCGGGGATTATTTTTTCCCCCTGAATATTTTTGATCTGCAGTTGGTTGAATCCACGGATGCGAAACCTGTGGATATGGAGGGTTTACTGTATTTATAACCTGTAGTCTTTCTCTCCCTTTCCAGTAAAACAGATTTGTATTGTTCTAATGTTAGATGCTATAATTTGAGCTGAGGAGCAGGAAAAGGGGCGGAGTAAAAAGGAGCTTGGTCAGTGAAACCTTAAGTTTCAGAAGGCAGCTTGGTGCTGCAAGACTTCCTGCCCCCCTCTACCCAGGGCACTAAAAGGATGAAGTCCAGCTGGAAGTGGTATGCAGGAGCCTGGTGGTAAACAGACAGACCTTGAGCTGAACACAGCTGCTGTTCAGGTTTCTGAGCCTGCCATGCCTGCATGGTGGTAGCTGAGGCGCTGGAAGAAACAGTGTAGTTTGATTGCTTGGGCCCCAGCCCGGGGAAGGATGCCACCAGGTAAAAAACATTTACCCCAGAGCTGCCCAGGTGTTTGTTATTGCTGCAGCACTTCACTCCTGGGGAGGTGTTAGCTCTCTGGGATCTTAGGATTTGAGCCACGGTGCATCCAACACCCAGGTATTTCAGGCATTTCTCCTATCTGTAATCGTTCTGCAGAAACATTTGGGCTATGCATAATTTAGGAAAGAATGGATAAAAAGGTAATCGTGGCAACATAGGCCATATTTTGGGAAGTTTTACAGAATAAAGAGAGTTTGCGTAGCAGCATGAAAGCACAGTAGGGCTGCTGAGAAGGGACTTGTGGACATTTGTCGTCTATGTTTTGAGGCAGGGGCAAGTATGGGCCAAGGCACCGCATGTGCAAGAAGTGATGGCACCTTGCGTCAGAGAGGAAGGCTGGCTTATGAAAGGAGGACAAAGTGTTAGACAGGAAAGAGGAATAAGATCAGCAGGAGAAAAGTAAACCAGGTGTTCTTACAGGATGACTGCAATCTTCTAAGAGAGAAGAGACACCGGCTGGAGGGGCCATGGGGATGGAGATTAGGAAACTGCGGAGGGAGAGGGTCCAGCTCCAGCTCTGTGGGGTTTCTAGGAAAGGACCAACAGGACATGACTGAGAGGCTGTTCTGGCAGCCCCAGGGTCCTGTTGCGGTTGTTTGCTGGCATGAATTCTTAGATTTACAATGGGTGAGTGTTCTGTGGTTTTGATCTTCCTTGAGCAAAGTTTTCTGAACCTGGGGCAGAAGCTGCGGAGGAAATGGCAGCAGTGGGAGTGACCGCTCATTGAGCATTGTTATGCCACAAGTCCATGGCGTCATGGAAATCTGGGGTGCAGGAGTGTATGGAACCACCCATCCCAAGTCCAGGCTGGGTGAGTGATTGAATAGGCCTATGTATGTTCTGATGGAAATGGGAGGGTGAGTGCCTGAAGGATTCCAGTGTGGTTGAATGGCTGGTTCTCTGGGTGTGGGGCAGTGGGAGAGGTGACTGATGAGGAAGCTATAGTCAGAGAGTAGAATACCAATCTGTGGGTGAGTGAGAGCCATGCCATGCTAAGCCCCGGGGTGTGTCCTTAAAGGTATGCACATGGGGTGTTTGTGTGGTGTTCTGGCAGACAAAGATCATGATCTCTATGTACGACAGGAACGGCATTCAGTAATTGGGTTGGACTTAGGTGTGTGTGTGTGTGTGTTTATTTTATGTGTATGCACCTGTGCATGTGTAATAATAGCCCTTACTTCTAAAAATAATTATTGGAATAACATTTCTTTCCTGTATATAAACATAGTCAGAATTCTCATCCAATGTCTTTTTTACATTTGATATAAGATAATGGATCAGCAATAATGGTCCAGAAGCTTTTGCTGGTAGGGCCATTCATTTGGTCCTTAATTATATGTATTATGGCTTTTCATGTATGGGGTCATGTATGGCTCTTTATTTCCTTGTGTGTATCTCTTACTTCCAATCTATTTTGTCAATTTCCGTAATGGCAGAGACTATCTTTATATCCTTTCCCTTCCTATAGCAATTCACATGGTACTGTTTACATAATCAATGTTTTCTGAACGAAGAGATTCATGACAAGTTGTCTCCCCAAATAGGAAAGAGGATCGACGAGAGGTATAGCAAAGACGCTCGACTAATACAGAGAATCTTGGAAGAGGAGGTTTCTTTCAGGTGTACTCTGGACCCAAGTCCCGTTAGCATCCCTTCGTACATGATTCCACAATTACCATCCAGTCTCTGTTATTTTTAGGACAGGGAAACTCTTTTCTTCTCTCTTCAAAATGTTCAAGTCATTTTAAACGCAAGCTCTTTGTTTGATCTTCTCTTTCTGACCTCATCCAACATTCTTCTTTCATTTTGACGTCAAATTCCTACAGTTATAATTTTCCTTCGATGCTGCCCCCCTCTATGTGATAACTTCCCCCTCCCCTCCCTGCCTAATGGGGCTTTTCCTTCCATTGGCATTTCACTAAGAAGCTCTGATAAAGACAAGGAAAGCTAAACATCAGCTTCTCCAAAAGTACCTGTATTTTAGAGAGTGATTTTTCAAATAGAAATATATTAAAAAATCAAAGGACTGAAACTGTCAGGTAAATGACAGGTGATGGTGGTCTTTCCTGGGACTCTCTCAAATCATACTAGATATGTGATTACCAACACCTACCCATGTGTCTGGCCCTGCCGGGGGACCTAATTCTGTAATCTTGGAGAAGGTGTTGATCAAATTTCCATACCTAAAAGTGGTTATAGTAATACCTGCCTCTTAGGGTTGTTTGTGGGGGAATAAATGATATAATTGATGTGAAAGTGCTTCCTAAACTATAAAGTGCTTCCTAGATTGACTATTCCTCTATCTTCCAACACTTAACTGAGAATTGTTCCCTAAGGCTGTCTCCTGTGAGAGAGGGAAGGTAAATGATAATTAGGAGTTTAACACTGGAGAAGCTGAACACAGTAATTATTCACCTGAAAATAAGGGGTTTGATAAGCAAACTCTGAAGTCCTTCCTGGTCCAAGGCCTATGATTATGAAAAAGTACTTAATTGGAGATGGTTTTATATGTTCCAGATATCTTGACTTCCCTACATGGGCAGTATACTCCTTGAAGGCAGGGACCACATCTTACAGTCTTTATGTATCTTCTATAACATTGAATACATTGCGGGACACCTAAGAGATATTTAAGGAAGGATTCATTGATATTCATTTCTCAGGTTGGAGCCTGAGGTAAGCAGCAAAAAACACACATTCAAATGAATTTATAATATAATATATGGCTCACAGATGGGTGGTATTACAAACACAAGGCCTTTTGGTAACTTCTTAGTATTAAAAAAAATTCTTGCTCACCAAGATAGGCTTTTAAAAAATCATTAAAAATTTCTGTACTTGTATATTTCAAATCTGTTATTTCCCATCCCCCTTACAGCTCTGGTCCCTGGAGAGTCTCAGGAGTATTTTCTAGGATCAGGGATGATTTCAGGCAAAAATGTGAAATAAGGAATTGTGATGCCTCACCAATGCGTATTTCTTTCTTGTTTTCAAGTCATCTCTATGCAAATGATCTATCTCATTTAGTCCTTACAGTTCTGAGATCCATAGGACAAGAGGTGTTATCTTGGTTGCTCAAATGAAATTGAGAATTTGTTTTGCAGCACTCTGAGTTTAGAAAGCCCATCGCTACAGTCCTCTTAGGATATCACATTTCTCTGGTTCTGAAGGTCAGTGAGGTCATGGACAAGCAGCATGGGCCTCACCTGAGAACAGGTTGGAAATGCAGAGTATCAGGCCCACCCCAGCCCTACTGAGTCAGAATCAGCACTTTAACAGGCGTGATTCGCGTTCACATTCAAGTTTAAGAACACTGACCCTCTATAGGCCTTCAAAGGAAGGTATGAGTAAGTCAGTATTATCTTCCACAAGACTAAACCACAAAAAGCAAACAAATGAAAAACTCTAAGGTATTTCTTTTTTAAAAGGACTCTTGGAAGGGAAATATTTAGCCCCAAAGAATGAGTGGTAGAATTCCAGACATCTGATCTCTTAGAAAGCTTTCCGGCGACCGAACGTGAAGCATCTCATCTCTTCCACTCCCATAAGAAGCTGATCTTGGTTGCAAACAGTGTCATAGAATGAAGTTTCAGCAAGAAATAGCAAGAAGGATTGATACAAGAAACTAGAGAATGATACAAACCTAAGATAGTAATTTATATGTATTTTCTTTTCATTAAATATGCAATATAATATATTTTTATTATATAGGTGATAGCTAATCAAACAACACATTAAAAAATGTATCAACTTGCTAAAAACATTAAGAGTCATTTCCACCATAATCAATTTTGGAGTTGTCATAGACTATTCCACTTCTCTTTTATACTAGTTTAATCATCTTCTACATACTGAAAGACTGAAACATTGTCTATTTAGTCAAATTTGTAGGAAGTTGTAAGGGCATTGGCTTTGCAATGTTGTTCTTCATTCAACCCATTTAAAAAATTTCCCAGCACTGCATTTGAAGTCTAACTCGTTCAATTGTTAACCTCAGACTTTAATTACATGTTGGTTCTACTTGGTGAGATTAGAAGTTTCATCAGAAACTGAATTAGTAATCCTAACATCACACATTGTAAAAGCTTTAGAGATGATCCAATAAAAATCCTTCTTTTACCAATGGGGAAACTAAAGCACAGAGGAGGGATGGGACTTGGCTCAAGTTCACTCTCACAGTTGGGGTTATTAGAGTTTTCATCTCAAAAGACTAAGTTGTAAGAAAGTCTGAACAATACCACACATTTCCCAGTGTTTTGGTTTTCATGTTCACCCACACACTTAGCACAGGACCAACCCAGGAACTCAAATTTTGGATCAAACCTTTCCGTGGGGTGCATTAGCTCACCTCATTAGCAATCTCCTGGATTTCTGGAGTGGCAGGTTTGGCTTCAGTTAAACCTCCAGGCATCATTTTGGCTAATTGCTCCTTTGCTGGGCAGGATACTGGAACTGAAGTGATCAGGTTAGCGTGGAGACTCTGGTTTTTAAAGAGGGTGTTGCTCACAAGCTCCGCCTACAAAAAGAAGGTTTTATTTTTCACAGAGGGCAAAAAGGCACAGGGACAGATGAGTATGCTCTGAGGTAAGTCTTCCTGCGTCCTCAACAGAATAGCTAACAGGAATTTGGAGGAATGAGGGGCTGGAAATGAACAACTGGGTCTGCACTAGGAGTCAAACAGGAGCAAGTATCAAACTTCCCTTCGTTCCCTTTGACAATGGTTCCATCCTGTTGCATCTGAAGTGTGAAATCTAAAGCCACGGCCAGTTTCCCAGTGTTTTAAAACCTCTCAGACAAAATTTTATTTTTTAAAAGGAGTATTTATTAATAATGTCAAGGTTGATTGTTTAGAATTTACTTGACTATAAAGAATGTAAAAGGATCTATCTGGAGAATTGTGCTGGGTATTGGTGTTTTTTGTTTATATTTCTAGAACTGTTTAAAATACAGGAAAATACGCAGAATAAAATAACAAACACTTATATTCCTATCACCCAGAATTAAAACTTTTAACATATTTGCTTTTTATCTTTTTTTTTTGTAGTTGTTTTTAACAAATAAAATATTACAGGCCGCCCCCAAGCCCCACCTCTGACTTGGTCCTCCACAGAGGGAAACTGCATTTGTGAGTTTCATGTCCTTCTAACCCATTTTTATACTTTTATTTAGTGTGTTTTTAAAAATCTACCTAAATTGTATGCCAAGCATATATTCTATATTATACTTTTTTTTCTACTTTTCTTTTTCTTTTTCTTTTTCTTTTTTATACTTTTCTTTTATAAATGGCACAAATGGTACCCTACTATATAAACTATCATATACTTTGCTATACTCCTAACGATGTATTTTGGAGATTATTCTATATTATTACTTAGCAAGGTGCTCCATTCTTTGTAATATTTGGCAGGTGCTTGACAAATTCTTGGAGATAGGCAGGTGTCTTGCTGGGTAATTTAGGGGGTGCTATGCAGATGGCTGTCCATGGAATGCCTTCACCCATGAACTGAGAAGAATAGCAAATATAGATGACACGGTGTTCACCCAACTGGTCACAATTTGTCTTAAGACTTTGGCTCAGCTCTGGCCACAGATAATTCTTGACATCTTCCTGTGAATTTCTTAAGTCAGGTCTTCTCATATCCAGCCCATTTCTCTGTTCGCCATCTAGTCCAGGTGATCCTTACCTAATCTCCCTGGGGGTCAGACATAGGGTAAGGAGCATTTCTTCTATTCTTTTTCTAAAGTCTATGCCCTGTTACTCTCAGGTATTCTGTCTTGATGCTCAGTCATTTCTTTTAAAAGCAAAAAATGCCACAAAGCAAATATTGCTTTTGTCTTTGCATTCCTACTATAATATTCTAGTTCTTCTCACGGTAGGGCAGATGCCTCTGACTCACAAGAAGAGTCACATACAAGACGTGCAGAAAAGAAAAGCACAACAACTGATATCTCTGTGTTAATTGTTTAATTAATAAACACACAATTAATTAAATACACATTTATTTTTAAGTAACTTTAAGATTGCTCTATTGACTTTTGTTGGGTATTTTTTGGTATTAGTTATTCAGGTTATTTTCATGGAACTCAACATTCTTATATGTTTTGTATTTCTTGTCTGTGAGCTCATCTTCCACAGGAATTATCTTCTATGGGAAATTTCCCTCTTGGGGGGCTGGGTTATGGGCTTTCTTCTGGGGTAAATGTCTTTACTGGACCCTATGGGGTACACAGGTCCCAAACTAGGTGTTATTTTACTGTTGGCTTAGGGCTCTGGAATCAGGAAAATACTGAGAATTTGAGCTTATCTCCAGCTTTTGGCACAGGCTTGGGGCTGTGGACTTCTCTAGCTACCTATGCTTCCACCCGTGCCTTGGACTAATGTATAGCTAGACTCACTATATACCCTACAGGAATTTACCTAAAGAAAGTGAAAATATATGTCCACACAAAGACTTGTGTACAAATATTTATAGCAGTATAATTCATAATAGCCTAAAACTGAAAATGAACCAAATGTCCACCAACTGATGAATAGATTAAAAACATTATATATAATACTCAACATAATGTTGAGTACTACTCAACAATAAAAAAGAACAAAGTGGTAATACATTCAATAGCATCATAACTTTGACTCAAAAACAAGTCAAAGTAAAAAGGCATCAAGTAAAAAAGGTCAAACATAAAAGACTATGTACTACAGTATTCCATTTATATGAAACCCTGGAAGAGACATAATTATAGTGATAAAAAACAGAGCAGAGATTGCCTGGGGCTGTGGGTGGGTGGGTGAAAGGATCAACTGCAAAAGGGACACAAGGAAATATTTTAGGGATATGGAACATTTAGTTCTTTATCTAGATTATGATAGTGGTTACACGACTACCATGAATTTAAGTATATAGTTACCAAAGTTCATCAAATTGTACACATAAAATGAGTGGACTTTACTGTATATGTTATACCCCTAAAAAGCTGGGATAAAAAAGCACCATCTTTTAAATACCTTCTTTATGTCCCTTGGTCTTGCTTTTATACTGCTTTCTCTGATGTTTTTCCATTAGAGTCTTAACTACCACTGTATTAACATATTGCCTTAAAGGAGGTTGCAAAGCCCCCACTTGAAGTGTGTGTCCAAAGGGAGGACAAAGTTTCTCCTCCTGGTCATCCTTAGGGTGAGGGAAAAGTAGGAGGTAAGGTTCATTGAAAATGAATGGGTCATGGAAAGCAGGCGAAATATTTTATACTTTACTTGTCGGGTAACAGAGGTCACTAACATTTTTGAACTGTACAGAAACCTCTTGTGCTTTAGGAAGATAAAACTAGAAGCAATGTGTAGGTTGAATTGGAGGGACAGATGCTGGAGACAGAAAGATTGATTAGAAGTTATCACAATGGAACAACGAAAAGTGAATCCTGATCTAGTGTTGTGTCAGATGGATTAGAGAGGAATGGGATGGATATGACAACTTATAAAAATAGTATTAGGAGGTAGGGAAGGACAAGATAAAAGGAGCCAGGTGGATGATGGAGCTTTTGTTTGGATGTCCAGGAAAATAATTGTACTATTAATAGAACTTGGGAATACAGGAGGAAGAGCATGTTTAAGCAAATTGTCAATATTGAAAATATAAAGATATAACTGGGAAGAGAAAACCACCTCTCTTCTTTCCAGGCAAATCCTGGGGCAAATGAAGATCTTAGCAAAACAATTTAATCAAGGCTTTACGAATATAATGTGAAAATCAGAAATAATGAGCCTTGCTATTCCAGTGGCCTTAGTTACAGAAATTTACCTTTCAATCATATTTCATAAAAAGTCTTATGAAATAAAAAATGCTACACTCAGTAAAGATGAGGATGTAAAGATAAGGAAGGAGAGAAGGCTGGAGAACATGAACACACCAGTGATCTTTGGGGCACACACCAGAAAACAATGTTGGGTAGACGAAAGTCTTGCTTGAGTCAATGTCATCGTAGTATGTTATCAATAATTAAAAATTTTGTCTTGTTACTAAGAAGCACAAGAATCTCTCCCATGAGAGTCAGATGTTACCTACCATAAAATATAATTTTTTTTCAAATATGGTCTAAAACAGAACCTTTTTGTATGATATAATTCATCTGTTTCTAAGAAGAAATTAGCTTTCCTGGTAAAATACTTAAGCAATTTTTTGATGAACTTTAATGGTTTGTTATGGAAACCTTTCCATAAAGGTTTGTTATGGAAACCTACTTATTTTCTCATAAAATAACTAGTTGCTTTATTAAAAAAAGCCTGGTTAACTGGAACTTTTTAAATTTCTTACACTGGCTATGGATGTGGTAAATTATTACTGTTCCAATAAAATGTTTAAAATTATAAAATATGTTAAACTCAATTGAATTATAATAACTGCTATCTTAAAATGATTTGCTGTTATAAACTTCTTCCTTATACACCATAAGGATCTAGTTATTCCTTTTACACTCTGTGGGTAAAAGTTGTAACCGCCTCTTTGACAAACTTTCCATATCAGCTTTTGTTTCTCTGTAGTTTGTCATACAAGGAAGCGAATCAATAAGTGGGGTAAGCTACAAGGCAGCCTTTTTCCTGAGATTGGCAGGGGGAAGAGAGGTGAATGAGAACAATAAAATATTAAAAAATAAAAATCGACTGTGCAGCAATGTGAATGTGCTGAATACCACTGTACACCTAAAATGAATAAAATTACACATTTTATGCGTGTGTGTATGTTTTTATTGTGATACAATAAAAACATAAAACTAAAAATCATGGAGGACCACGGCGGGGAAAGGCAGGAGGTTAGGCTAGCACGCTTTGTAGTCAGGAGGCTGCTGGAGTGATTTAGGTCTGAGGTCATCAACATCTGGCTTTGGCTGTGAATAATTTTCTGTGTTTTGTCATAGCTGTAGCATAGACGTCACCCTGCATTGCAAATAAGTCCTCCTCCTTAAGTCTCCTGCCTTCCAGGAAGACACTGCCACCCACCCAGCTGCTCAGGGCAGAAGCCATGAAGTCACGGCCGATTTCCTTATCTCCATACCCAATCCATCAGAAAATTCTACACAGAAAAATTCTTGCACAAAAATACTATGTGCTGTTTGTTCCCCACAAAATAATCAGAGCGGTCTTTTGTAAACACAGATTAGATGGTGTCACTCCCCTGGATAAATTCCTTTAATATCTTCCCACTGGATTAAGAAAAAAAACCAAGAAATCTAAACCCCTCACCATGGACCAGTAGGCCTTGCATAACTCAGTTTTTGCCTAACTCTCTAACCTCACTTCATGACACTTTCCCCCTTAATGCTCTCTGGATGCCCTGGTCTCATTTGGTTCCCAGAACATGCCAAGCTTCTCCCCACCTCTGCCTCTGGGCCCTTGATGTTCTTGAGTTTGCAATGCTCTTTCCCAGGTTCTTCACTGAGTCCTTTCCATCACATCTCAGCAGAAATGTTATGTTATAACAGAGAACTTCTCTTCCACCGCCCACCCCTCTAGTCTCTCTTATGTCATCTTCTTTGTTAATAGTACTATTCACAATCTGTGCTACTTTTGGTTATTTTTGTACTTTTGCACTCTTGGTTGTCTGGAATAACTGCTGCATTCCCAGAGCTCAGAGCCTACCTAGTACAATGCGTGGCGGATAAGAGGCATTCAATAAATACCTATTAAAGAAATAAATAATTGCTCATTTACTTGTCTTTCTCTTCCATTAGACCATAAGTATTGTGTGGAGGCAGGAGCCCTGGCTTTTTCCTGGTTGCCATCCTGGTGCCTAACAGAATGCACAGCACACAGTAAATGCTCAATAAATATTTCTTGAATAAATGCTTCCACTCAAGCTCTCCATCTGGATTGGATTGCGGGTCTGTCCAACATATCTTTATCTAATATGGAAAGTGGAAACTGTACGTGTTTGGGGGCCCCCTCAAGAGAGGATGGCAATGGAGTAAAGAGGCAGAGAAATGAGGCACTGGCTCTTCACCCCTGCTTTAACTGGAGCAATGCTCATTTGTCTTATGAACTATAGTTCTATATGAAAATTAATTAGGAAGTCTGCACCCCCTCAATTTTTTTTTTTTTTTTATAAACCACTGATTCCAACTAAGCCCTTCTTTTTATACATAAGGGTACTGAAGCCAAGAGAACAAAGTGTCCTGCTCAAGGTCACCTACCAGTCAGTGACAGAGCTCGCCGGAGTCCCGGTCAACTGATTCCTGTTCCGCGCTTTCTTGACTGGACCTCTTCATCTCCCATGGTACTCTCTGGCCTGTCTTGTGGGTGATTGACCTTGGGATGTGGGCTGAGAGACAGGTCTGGTTTTGTGTGTGCACTGTGAAGGCAGAAGGGTGATTGTCCTCCTGAAGTGATTTTTGGGGCATAGAGAGACTCCCATTGCACTCAAATAACCCTTTTGTCGATCAACCAGCATTAGAGGTTGGGCACTTCCTGAGACAGAGCTCTGACCTGCTGCAGTGCCCAGCCAACTCACAGAAGCTTGGCGGGATGAGCCAATGGACACACGAGCGGTGAGCACATCAGGTTGTAACAGGTCAGTAAGTGTGGTTACTATCACCCTATAGATAGGCTCTTGCTGGGAAATTCTGAGGTAGGGGGCTGATCAAAGCTCTGCTTGCTTTAACTTACTCATGGGACGGATGTATATAGATTCAGAAACAGGTTATTCTCAACTGATGACAAAGTTTGCTTATAAATCATTGGTACAGAACTTGGCATTTCTCTCAGAAATGTTATTGCGTGTATCAATAGTTCATTTCTTTCCATTGTTGAGTAGTATTTTATCGAATGGATATAACACTGATGATCTTTTCACCTGTTTATGGATCCCCGTTTCCAGTTTTTGGCGATTAAAATAAAGCTGTTATAAACTGTCATGAACATGTCTTTGTATGGTTTCATTTCTCTTGGGTGAATACCTAGGAGTGGAGTGGCTGGAACTTCGGACAGGTGCATGTTTACCTTTTTAAAGAAATTTCCAAACTGTTTTTTCAAAGTGGTTTAACATTCCCACCAGCATGTGAGGGTTCCAGTTTCTCTACATCTTCATCAATACTTAATATAGTTAATCTTAATTTTAATACTACTAACAAGTATGTAGTGGTATCTCAGTGCTGTTTAATTTGCATTTCCCTAATAATTAGTTTAGTACCTTATTATGTGCTTCTTTCCCATCCATGTATCTTCTTTGATGACAGGGCTATTAAAATATTTTTGCCTCCTTTTTTTAGGGGGGGGTTATTTGTTTTCTTACTAGTGAATTTTGAGAGTTCTTTGTATATTCTGGATACAAGTCTTTTACCAGATGTGTGATTTTCAAATATTTTATCTCAGTCTATAACTAGTCTTTTCATGTTCTTAACAATGTCATTGGAAGGGCAGACATTTTTAATTTTAATAAAGTTCAGTTGATCAATTTTTTTTTCATTGTTCATACTATTGGTGTCATATCTAAGAAATCTTTGCCTAACTCAAACTCACAAAGGTTTTTCCTGTTTTCTTGTTTTATAGTTTTAGGTTTTAAAATTTGTTAGTAATAGAAATGGACAAGAAGGTTTCTTTTCACCCAACCATTTCTTTTTTAGGTTTCACTCTTCTAATTTTCCACTCAGATTCTAAGTTGTTAAGACAAAACGACCGGTGGGTGCTTCTTACACGTAAATGGTAAAGTTTCTCATACTTTTCAGAAGACTACAAAGCACAGGCTTTCCCTGTCATCATTAGGCTGGACAAGGGCCCTGCGTGGAACTGCACAGCCAGCCTCTGGGGAGGGGTTGGCAGATGCTGGAATGGAGGGAGCCCACAGCATCTACCACTAAAATCGAAGCAGGGCCAGGCCTGGGGCTGTGATGCTGAGAGGAAGAGCAGGGAGGAAGGTGAGGAGACCTCAGTGGTAGGGAAGGGGAGTTCACTTGCCAGCAGCCCCTTTCCAGTGGGTGTCTGTATGTTAGCAATGCACATGAGCTATGCAGGCAGTTGTTGGGTGACTGCCTGTGACCACTGCTGACCCAGAAGCATCAAGTGTTGTCAACACTCATGCAACTAGAATCTCTGCTCTAGCTACTCTCTACTCCAATTCTTTGTACACATGGCTGATGGTGTCTTTTTAAAACTCCATTTTTGTCACAGTTTTTTCTTCCCCAAGAGCTTAGTGCAGTGGTTTTCAAATTGCCCTCAAGGGATTCTAAAGGTTTCTCAGAGCTCTGTCAGGGCCTGGAGGTGAAGGGTAAGAGGAAATGGGGGCAGAGGACATAGCAGTTAGCTGCCCCTAGAGACTTTGCCTCTGCTCTTTACTTCAACCAGAGGGGCTTGGCTACACACCAAGGAGATAGGAGGAGAAGGGAATTCTGTATTTCCCAGAATTCCTTTTAGAAGGAGTGCTCTATTCTTACAAAAGAATTTCCTTGTCAAGCCCCCTTAGGGAGGAAGCTGAGACCCTGTGGCCTGGGTGCTGGCTGCTTTATGGCTTGAGAAAAGTAGTTATTGCTCTGCTTTCAGAGGGAGGAAATTAGCCAGCAATGTGGCATGAGGGCCTGCTTGTGCTCCAAGCTGAGACCTCATCCTATGACTTCAAACCGTCAGGAAGTTGACTAAACTTGCAAAATGCTTGGCATGAGTGGATTTTTTTTTTTTTTTTTTTTTTGAAGAGGAACTCCCTGCTTGACGCCTGAATTGCTATGGAGGAAAACAGAGTAAACAGAAGGGAATCAAGAGGGTGAGCCTTTAGGGCTCCGCCACACTCTTGGACGGGCATGGGGTTTCTGGTCTCCATCCTGGAGGTTGCGGTAATCTTACCTAGGTCTCTTTAGCTGGGAAATTCCTATTTCTCATCTGGGTTACACATGTTTTGGGGTTCCAAGTAGGAATTCCCCCCCCCTTTTTAAAAATGAAGCATAATTTGTGTGGCAAACACGTACATTTAAGTGCACAGCTTAATATGTGCCTAGACACCTATATAATAAGTTATAGAATATTTCCATCATCCCAGAAAGTTCCCTCTTGCCCCTTCTCAGTGGCTACAATCTGCTCAACCTGCTTTCAAATTTGATATAAGTGCAGATATATACTGCAGATGTTCTTTTGTGTTTGTCTTCTTTTGTTCAGCATAAAATTTTTGAGATTCATCCATGTTGTTACTTTTATCAATAGTTTTTTATTGCTGTGTAGTATTCCATTCTATGAATATTGACACATTTGTTTTTTTAGTCTCTTGCTGATGGGCATTTGGCTTGTTTCTAGTTTTTGGATATTTTGAGTAAATCTGCTATGAACAAGTCATTTCTCTTGGGTATATACTTAGGAGTGGAAATTCTGGGATAAAAGGAAGGTGTATTAGAAACTAGTATCAGTGTGGTTGTACCATTTTAAACTCCATAAACAATTCACGAGAGGTCTAGTTGTTCTATCCACTGCAACACTTGGTTTTGTTATTTACATTTTAGCCATTCTTGTGGGTATATAATGTATCTATCTTACTGTGTTGTTAATTTGCATTTTCCTGATGAGTAATAATTATTGGTACTTTTCACGTACTTATTGGTCATTTGGATATTTTCTTTCATGAACTGTCTATTTAAGTCTTGCTTATCCCTCCCTCCTACTCCCACTTTTTTTTCTGTTTTGAGAAAGGTCTTTGGGAGAGGATGATAGATGAGGTTAAATGGATCAAATATATAGTGATGGAAGGAGAACTGACTCTGGGTGGTGAACATACAATGTGATATATAGATGATGTATTACAGAATGGTATACCTGAAACCTATGTAACTTTACTAATATTGTCACTTCAATAAACTTTATTTAAAAAGAAAAAACGAAAAAGTCCTTTATATATTCTGGATGTGAGTTTTTTTGTCAGATCTGTCTATCTATTTATCTATCATCTATCTACCGTGTTTTCCCAAAAATAAGACCTAGCCGGACAATCAGCCCTAATGCATCTTTTGGAGTAAAAATTAATATAAGACCCGGTACTACATTACATTATATTTTATTATATTAAGACCTGGTATTATATTACATTATACTATATTGTATTATATTATATTATACCTGGTCTTATATAAGATGCAGTCTTATACTATAGTAAAATAAGACCAGGTCTTATATTAATTTTTGCTCCAAAAGATGTTAGGTCGTCTTTTGACCTAAACTTTCCGGCTAGGTCTTATTTTCAGGGAAATAAGGTATCTATCTATCTATCTATCTATCTATCTATCTATCTATCTATGTATCTATCTATCTATGTATCTATCATCTACTTATCTATTGTATTTTCACCCAGTCTGCGGCTTGTCTGTTTACTTTCACAATGAGCGTTTTTTTGATGAGCAGTAGTTTTTAATTTTGATGAAGTCCATTTTTCTTTCATGGTTATTGCCTATGACATGTTCTAAAACCTTCAAATTCAAGAATATATCTTCCTATATTTTCTTTTAGATGCTTTATGGTTTAGCTCTTACACTTAAATGTATGATTCTTCTTGAATTTATTTCTGTATGGTGGGTCTGCTATGAGGGAGGGAAGACAAGTTTTTTTTTTTCTTTACAGACGACTAGTTGCTCTAATACTACTTACTGGAAAAAAACCCCACAAAACCCTTGCTTTCACCATTGAATATAATTGATGCCGTTATTGAAAATAAATTGGCTACAGAAGTGTGGGTTTATACATTTATTATTGTTAAATGTCTTTTTCTCTTCGGGTCCTGATAAGCTCAGAGAAAGGGGGAAAAGCAGCAAATTTCAGGTATCTTGCCAAGGAAGTCTAGATCCAAAGAGTAATGCATGTGGAAGGAAGTGGTATGTGGTTGTTACGTTTGTTCTTCCCTGTCCCTAAGAACAGTATTCTTATTGTGTATATAGGTCCTGGTAAGGGCATTAAATGCCAGGCTTATAACCAGCTTATGTGGATTTAGGGAGTGCCATAACCAAAACTGTGAGGCTCTCAGATTTCCATCCTTCGCCGGTCCCCTTAGATGTTCCTGTACTCACCAACTTGCCCTATCTCATCTATTAAAATTTACTCAGGAAAGAATCTGCAAATCTGTCACCAAAAGATATAAATGACTAACAAAAACCTTCCATGGATATTGACATTTTGGCTGGAGTAAACACTTTGAGATGAAGGAATATAAAGGTGAAATATTACGCATGAGATATACAAATATATTTTGAGAAATAGAGTGCTTATAGTATCTATTAATCATATCCATTAGGTCATCACTTCTTCCTTTTATAGGTAAAGCTGGTGTTTCCTTGATTCAAGAACTTGTTCTGACTTTGTTAAAAAGCAAGTGTCTTTTCTATCTCCATCTGTCTCCGGGGACCCACCTCTATTCACCTGTAACCATTCCAACAGTTTAAAGTTGGCAGAAGTTGCTCACAAGGGAGGAGGTAAATCCTGGGAAAATCAGGGTTTCCCTGGGAAAATCAATGTTGAATTCAAGAATTCTAGAGAAGAGTTGAAAAACTCAACAAAAATGTATCAAATTGTTCCCAGGTGTTTATATTTTCTTAAATTTTCTCTAGATTATAAACTATTTAAATATACAATTTAGTGATTGGTAAATATCTGCATTAAATCTCCTTTAATGATGTTTTCAGCTTTATTGAGGTATAATCGGAGACTAAAATTGTAAGGCATCTAAAGTATACATTGATTTGATATACGTGTACATTGTGAAAGGATTCTATCACTGAGTTAGCACGTTAACACATTCACCCCCTCACATATTTACCTTTCTTTTGGGCAGGGTGAAAACACTTTAGTTCTATTCTCTTAGAGAACTTCAGTTAAACAATACAGAATTAGCAACTGTAGTCACCATGTTTTTCATTAGATTCTCAGACCTATTTTTGTGTAACTGAAAGTTTATACCCTTTCACTAACCTTTCCCTGTTCCCCACCCCCACCCCCTCAGCCTCTGGTGACCAGCATTTGACTCTCTGTTTCTATGAGTTTGACTATCTTTTTGTTTGTTTTTTTTTGTTTGTTTAACATTCCACATATAAGTGATATAACACAGTACTTGTTTATCTCTGTCTGAGTTATTTTATTTAGCATAATGCCCCTTAAGTTTGTCCATGTTGTTACAAATGACACAATTTCCTTCTTTTTTAAGGCTGAATAATATTCCATTGTGTGTGTGGATATTCTTTATCCATTCATCTGTTGTGGACACTTAGGTTGTTTCCATACCTTGGTTGTGGTGAACAATGCTGCAATAAACATGGGAGTATTGATGTCTCTTTAAGATTGTGATTTTGTTTTCTTTGGCTATATACCCAGAAGTGGGATTGCAAAATCATGGTAGCTCTATTTTTAATTTCTTGAGGAACATTCATACTGTTTTCCACAGTGGTTGTAGCAGTTTACCTTCCCACCAGCAGTGCACAAGGGTTCCCTTTGCTTTACATACTCACCAGTATTTGTTATTTCTTGTCTTTTATTTTTAGCTTTATTGAGATATTGTTGACATACAATATTGTGTAAGTTTAAGGTGTACAAGGTGATAATTTTATATATTTACATATTGCAAAATGATTACCACAATAAAGTTAGTTATCACAACCATCACCTCACAGTTACCATTTTTCAAAAGATTTTTATTAAAATATAGCTAACATACACTATTATATTAGTTTCAGGTGTACATCACAGTTATTCAACAGTACCCACCTAGCACTATACAGAATTATTACCACATTATTGATTATATGCCCTATGCTAAAGAAGTAATCACCATGATAAGTCCAGCAACAATCTGACACCGTACCACACTGTCACAATATTATTGAACTTCTTCTCCTTTTTAAATTTTCAATTAGAGTTGACATTCAATATTATTTTATATTAGTTTCAAGTGTACAGCATAGTGATTAGATGTTTATATAATTTAGGAAGTGATCCCCCTAACTAGTACCACCTGGCACTATATATATCGTTATTTTATTGCCATATTATTGATTATATTCCTTATATTTTACATCCCATGACTGTTTTGTAACTACCAATTTGTATTTCTTAATCCCTTCACCTTTTTCACCCCACCCCTAGCCCCTCCCATCTGTTACCCCGATAGATCTATTACCCATCTGACTCCATACATAGTTGTTACAATATTGTTGGCTATATTCCTTATTCTGTACCCTACATCCCCTACATCACCATGACTACTGCATAACAACCAATTTGTACTTCACCTACCCCAACCCCCTCCCATCTGGCAACCATGAAAATGTTTTCTGTGTCTATGAGTTTGTTTGTTTCATTTGTTTGTTTATTTTGTTCTTTAGATTCCACTTATAAGTGAAATCATATGACATTTGTCTTTCACTGTCTGACTTATTACACTCAGCACAGTACTCCATGCTGTCAGAGATGGCAAGGTTTCCTTCTTTTTTATGGCTGAGTAATATTCCATTGTGTATATGTACCACCTCTTCTTTATCCATTCAGGGACACACACCCAGGTTGTCTTCATATCTTTTTTTTTTTTTTTTGTGATGAGAACTTTTAAAATATACTCTTAACAACTTTCAAGTATATAATATAGTATTGTTAACTATAATTATCATGCTGAACATTATGTCCTCAGAACTTATTCATCTTATAACTGGAAGTTTGTACCCTTTGACCACCTTCACATATTTCCCCTGGTAATGACCAATTTGCTCTCTGTTTCTATGAGTTTTGGTATTTATTTATTTATTAGATTCTACATGTGAGACCATAGAGTGTTTTTCTCTATCTGACTTATTTCACTTAGCATAATGCCCTCAAATGTCATCCATGTTGTTGCAAATGGCAGGATTTCCTTATTTTCTATGGCTACATAACATTCATTTATATATATATATATATATATATATATATATATATACACATTCATCTGTAGATGGACATTTAGTTTGTTTCCATGTCTGGGCTATTGTAAATAATGCTGTAATAAACAAGGGGGTGCAGCGATAGTTTTTGACATAGTCATTTTATTTACTTTGGAGATATACTCAGAAGTGGAATTGCTGGATAATATGGTAGTTCTATTTTTACTTTTTTGAGGAAGCTTCATACTGTTTTCCATAGTTACTGCACCAGTTTACACAATATTGCACAAGGGTTACCTATTCTCTACATCCTTTTCAACGCTTGTTATTTCTTGTCTTTTTTATAATAAATAATCTAACAGGTGTGAGGTGATGTCTCATTGTGGTGTCGATTTTCATTTTCCTGTTAATTAGTGATGTTGAGCACCTTTTCATTTACTATGGTTTCAGGTCTTACGTTCAAGTCTTAATCCATGGTGAACTGATGTTTATGTAAAGTGTAAGATAGCAATTCAGTTTCATTCTTTTGCATGTGGATATCAGTTTTCCCAACACCATTTACTGAAGAGACTATCCTTTCCTCATTGTATATTCTTGGCTCATTTATTAATTAACCATGAATGCTTGGGTTTGTTTCTGGGCTCTCTATTCTGTTCCATTGATCTATGTCTTTTTTATGCCAATATCATACTGTTTGATAACTATAGCTTTATAATATAGTTTGAAATCAGGAGGTGTATGCCTTCAGCTTTGTTCTTATTTCTCAAGATTGTTTTGTCTATTCATGGTTCTTTGTGGTTCCATACAAATTTTAGGATTTTTTTTGGTTCTATTTCTGTGAAAAATGCCATTGGAATTTTGATAGGGATTGCAGTGAATCTGTAGATTGCTTTGGGTAGTAAGGGCATTTAAACAATATCCATCCAATCCAGGAGCATGGAATATTTTTCCATTTATATGTGCCTTCTTTAATTTCTTTTATCAATGTCTTATTGTTTTCAGTGTACAGATTGTTTACGTGGTTAAATTTATTCCTAAGTATTTTATTCTTTTTGATGCATTGTGAATGGGATTGTTTTCTTAATTTCTCTTTCTGATAGTTCATTGTTAGTGTATAGAAACACAACTGATTTTTGTGTACTGATTTTGTATTCTGCTACTTTACTGAATTTTTTTTATTAGTTCTAACAGTTTTTTTGGTGGTCTTCAGGGTTTTCTATATATATAACATCACATCATCTGCAAACAGAGGAAATTTTACTTTTTCCTTTTGGATTTGGATGCCTTATATTTGTTGCCTAATTTTTCTAGCTAGCACTTTCAGTACTATGTTGAATAAAAGTGACAAGAGTGGGCACCCTTGTCTTGTTCCTGATCTTAGAAGAAATGCTTTCAGCTTTTCACCTTGAATATGACATTTAATGATTATCCATAATGAGCTGATAGTTATTTTTTTAAAATAGAATGTACGTTTGAATTTACATCTCTTATTGGGCTCATGGCATTTTAGCCACTTCGGACATCCCTGGTCATGGAAAATTCCTGAAACTGTAAGAAAAACTTTTTTTTTATTACAAAAGGTAACAAAAAAGTTAGCCAAGACAGGCAAAAAAATAAAATAATTCTGTCCACACAAGTCTCTGGCTTTCCATTGGATGTGGTTTCTGGTAATGGGCAGAGAGTGAGGCCCCAAAGAGACCCCTAAATGTGGGTTCTGAGCCTCCATGAGTTAGAGGTTAGTACCTGATAGTGGGTTAGGGACAGAGATGCATTAGGGAGAGTGAAGGCTGGGATTGGGATGTAAGGTGGCTGTTTAACCCATATCTGCCTCTCTGGTCCTCAACTTGGCTAATTTCAGTGAGGCTTATACAGATGTGCTGAGACTGAAGGTGGGATTAAAGTAGCTAAAACCAATAAATCTGGGTGTACGCCTGCTCCAAGATACCTTTCTGGGTGCCAGGACACTAAGGGTGAGGGTAGAAGCATAGTTCGGAGAGTTATATAAACAATAATGTTGTCAAACATCCTTTAAGAATAAATCTTTCAGCAACCTGCAGTTTTTCTCACTTCAAAAGTGAGTGTAGCAATGGTCATATTCTCCTCCTTTTCTATAAGAAAAAGGAACAGGTGATCTCAGCAACCACAGTGGGTTTTGGGTCTCTCAGAAAAATGCAGAAATGCTTTATGACTTCAGGGATCATGCGAACCTTTGCTCAGCAGCCTGGTTTGTGAGGGGAGTTGTGCTTTCGCCTTTTGAGGGAACAGGGAAGGGAACTGTATGGGGTTTACCCACCCTAGATACTCATCAAGTGACCTGGTGATACTGAAGTTGGCTCAGTCAATTTTTATGACTAATAATAAATGCCAGGGTGGAGTAAAGTTATACAATCAATGTCGCTGCACCTCTCCCTAGGGAGAAAAGTCTGTTCCTGCCCGAAGCACATGCTGGGATCACTGAAGTCTCCCAGCATGATTTTATCATGATCGTGCCCTGGGAAAAATGGACTCACACAAAAACATAAGGCTATGCTCTCGAAGGTTTCTTGATAAATGTTAATTTATGAGTTTGGCTTTGGCCTAGATTAATTGTGTTGCTGGGTTCAATTTAGCAGTGCTTCCCAGCATAGGCTCTGGGGACCACCTACGCTAGAATCCTCTGGGACGCTTGTTCAGTGCAGATTCCTGAGCCCCATCCCACATTTATTAAATTGCAATCTCTAGGGTGAGCCCTAGAAACTGCATTTAAAAAAAACACAAAACAAAACAAGAAAAAAAAAACCCAAAAAAACTCTCTGGGTGATTTTTATGTGCATTAAATTTAGAGGCCTAACAACTTACAAAGTTCACGTCCTAAGCTTACAGGTTCAGTAGGGAGGTGAAAAGGTGGAAATCTGGAAGCGTAGTCCATTGCTACATGAAAGCCATTTTTACAAAGAAAAAAACAAATGAAAACAGCCCAAGGAAAGAATTAAAGCCAATTTTGGTAACATGTGCTCTTCATATCAAATTAGATCCCAGTTGATTCCTAGTTCATGTTATAAAACATCCAGGGGAGGGCATGTAATATTCTATTCCTGAAATGTGTTTGTCTTCACCCAGTGGCTATGTCCCCAATCCTAGCTGAGGACTGTGTGCCTGGGCAGATGGAGGAGCTCTTTAATCAGTAGGGGACAGGTGATGGCCACAGCCACCACCTCATCGTCAATCAAAGGCCAAATGGATCAATTTTTCTTTGTAACCTGCGGAGTCCTTTTGCCTTCTGTGATGTTTCTGTTTCAACTTTTCTGTGTTCCCTCCCCCGTACATCCCCAGCCCCTAGCACTGATCCAGCCATCCTGGGAAAGAAGGGAAGGCAGAGTTAGACATTAAGTGTTCTCTGGTTTTACATCCAGTGATATTTAGAAATACTGTGTTGTTATACAGGGCCTTCTAAAGATTGAAATAGAGCACTAGCAGCCCAAGCCTTACATTAAACCTGAATAAATGAGATCTTGGCATAATACCTCTGAGATGCTGGAAACCTCCAACTTAAAGGCTCATTGCACAGAAACCCAAGGGCAACATTCCTAGGAATTACTCAAATACACTGGTAGTTAGGATTTCACAACGTCTCTCAAATTCACCCTTCCTTGCTGTTTTTACAGGTACCTCTTTTTATCAAAGCTTTCTTTACTCCCTTGCTGGATTATTGCTGATACTTCCTGGCTGGGGCTCTCCCTTCTAGTTCTTTCTGAAACCCAAACTCTTTCTCATACACCTTAAAAAAATGTTGCTCTATAACTTGTGGCAAGTTGCTCCCACTGTTGTTCCTGTCATCTATCAAATGTCTTCTAAATTTCTTTTTATTTTTTTTTAAAGATTTTACTGGGGAAGGGGGACAGGACTTTATTGGGGAACAGTGTGTACTTCCAGGCCTTTTTTCCAACTCAAGTTGTTGTCCTTTCAATCTTAGTTGTGAAGGGTGCCGTTCAGCTTCAAGTTGTCCTTTCAGTCTTAGTTGTGGAGGGCACAGCTCAGCTCCAGGTCCAGTTGCCGTTGCTAGTAGCAGGAAGTGGAGCCCACCATCCCTTGGAGGGAGTTGAGGAATTGAACCGGCAACCTTGTGGTTGAGAGCCCACTGGCCCATGTGGGAATCGAATTCCATGTGGGAATTCGCATTGCCACATAGCAGCCTTCGGAGTTAGGAGCACGGAGCCCCAACCGCCTGAACCACCGGGCCGGCCCCCTTTTAAATTCTTAAGAATCTCACTCGAGTATTCGAGGTTCTTCTTGAGCCAGCCTTCTCTCTCAGACCTCCCTTCCAGCAGGTCTTGCACACCTTGTCCTCATTCTCCTTTTTGCCTCATGGTTTTGCACATATCATGCCCCTTGAGAGGGATGTTATGCCGCCTCTTCTCCATCAACTAATTACATTCCGTAGTGCTTTCAAAATCCACACCACCCAGAGCCACCTGTGGTTCCCCTTAGCTCTTGCTTTGCACTGTATATTCCTGTTATCTCAGTTATTACACTTATGTTCTGTTTATCTTCTCCATGATCTCATTGTAATCTCTTCCATGACAGAGATTGTTGTCTTGGCTGCTGCCCATGGTATCTCCTAGATTAGCAAACACAGCAGCCATCCAGCAAATCCATAGGTCTCACCACTTTCTTATTGGGAGAAGGGGCAAGTATCCAACCTAGATTCCTGAAGGTATTGGCTGAACATGTCTTGATCAAGTTCTCCATTTTGCTGTCGAGGAAACTGAGGATAAGTTTGAGTTCATAGCACTTGTAAATCATCAAACTGGGACTAGACTTAACCACCAGTTTAAATGGTCTTAAGTATTCAAAATAAGGAAAAACCCAGTCAATCTCTTTGTCAGCAGGTTGTAACACCTTTTGGTGTCTGCCTGCCTTTTTGAGCCTATCTAATGATAAAACATAGTTCTACATATGCAAGAATGGTAAGCGTAATCTTCTTCTTTTCTTTTTTTCCTTTTCTTCATACAGATAAACTGGCCGTGTATTTTCCAGATAAGCTGGAGAATATTTTCTGTATTTTCATACAGAAAATGGCTCGGCTCTAGAAAGACAAAGAGCTTACTGGCAAGAAAGGCAGGATACTTCTGCCAACGGTGGTAGCTAAAGCCTTGACGATTTCTGTCATGGGCAACAACTCAGGACGAGCAGGAAGCAGGCCAGAATTGAGAAACCTGTAGAATCACTGAAGCAGATTTCAAAAGGGCAAACAGAACCCTTATTTGACTCTGGTTGTTATTCCTTATATATCTGGGTTTAACTATAATTCCCACAACCCTAATCACAAACTTCAGTTTTCTGTCTGGAATTGGTTATCTATTTCTACCCTGCAATATTCTAAAAAAGGATTTGAATCAGCATGCCTACGTGCTTAAAACACAGTGACAAGATAAACTTGTGCCATATGTAATTGAGGAACTTGGGAATGGAGGAGAAAAGTAAAATTAGAATGAGAAGAAGGAAATTGAAGCCAAGGGGAGGTTATTATCCAGCAGTTTTCTATAAGGTAGGGTTAGCTGCCAGAGGCAAGCTACAAATTTGGCTTTTAAGGTTCTTGAAGCCAAAGCAAAGACAGAAAGAAGATCACTTACACAATTCAGGGAGACAAGAAAATAAGAACAAACTAACTTCTTCGGATAAACACAACTATGTCCTGGCAGTAAGGCCTGGGAGACATGGTCCTAGAGAGAGGAGATATGTAAAATAGTGAGGGCTGTCTTCAGCACATGCAAGTTCCACAAGACTTAGAAATTCTGTTTCTTATATACTGCAGGGCTGAAGGTCAGTTCAGAAAAAGCAATTTTGAGTAGCCAAATTGTCAGTGTGCAAATCCCTTGAACTAGCTTAATTCAAAAACACAATCTTAAGTGTCTAGAAAAATGAATTTATTAGGTCTCCTTCAGACTGTCTTCCATAAATATTATTTCTCATAGGGGGGCAGCCAGGATTTCCAGGTTATACCCCCTGACGATCGGCTGGGCTTCGGATTCTCTGCACTGCTGGCCAAGAGTTGGTACAGATGTTTGACAGTCTGGCCAGTCACTTATCTAATCTGTTCTTATAAATGAAGTGTTTGGCAGTCTGTATACCTGTTTGGCTGTCTCGGACTTCAGTCCTGGTAGTTTGATCCAAGCCGGTACAGTCACAAGGCTGCTAGGTTGCACAATTCCAGGGGCATGATTCATACTGTATTCTAAAATGGAGCTCAAGTTTGTGGCATGTTTTCACAAAGGATACTTTCTTATTTATCCATAAAAATGTATGTGAAGGGCGAGAAGCCTTTTATGGGATAAACTTAAATTCATATGGGTACTCAAAGGAAGGCTTGCTGCACATAGAATAGCATAGTGGTTAATGTGATGCGCTTTGGAGTCATAGATGGCTGGGTTCAAGAACCTGTATAGTTCTGTAACCCTGGGCAATGACTTTGGCTTTCTGAGCATCAGTTCCTTAACTGTAAGATGTAAATAATAATAAGTACCCCACAGGACTGTGAGGATTAAATAGAAAATGTACCAATCATCTTTCCCTCAGTCTGTTTCATATGTATATGTAGTTGCATTTTCATTTCCAGGTATCCTAGCAACCATCCTTACATTTTGCATTCTCAGCTGTATCTTAGAGGATCTAGGAATGTAAAGAGAGATGAAGAAAGTAAAATAGGATAGAACAATGCATTTGGATTTTTGAATTAATTTCTAATATATGAATAGTAAGATAAAAGCTTTCATCATTATAATCGTACCAGGCTGGGTACCTAAGTACATTTTCCTGCTTTCCTTTTTTGATATAAAATGTGGTCCTTAGTGGAGTTGTTGAGTGGGTAATGCTAGATGGTCTCTTGGTTGCAGGGTCTTTTTTTGACTAACTCCTTCATTTTCTGGTTCTCCTCCTGCAGTATTCCACGGCTTGGTCCTCCCATTTCCCAAGGCAGAAAGATGGGTGTCATTCTCCATTGTTCCCTCCATCTCAGCCCTCTCATCCAGGAATCGCCAGCTCTTGTCAGTTACACTGGCACTCCTCTCCATCTGGCCTGAATCACCCTTATTCAGGCCACGATGACCTCTCCCTGGAATCACAGCAATTGTCCACCCCCCTTCAACCACACCGCTCTTCAATCTGTTTTTCACACACCAGTCAAACATTTCTTCTAAAAAGTAAATCTGATCATATTGTATTCTTAATTAAAACCCTTCAGTAGTGTTCCATTGTCCATAGGATACAGTTCTTACTCTTTAGTATGGCTCACGAGCCCTTTTTGATTTGCCAGGGTGCCTTTCTTGCTGCCTCTTTGCTCATGCTGGAAATCCTCCCCTGTGCTTCCATTTGGCTGGCTGATTCCTCTTTATCCTTCAGGCTTGTCATGGTCTGAAGTGTGTCCCCTCCTAAAATTCATGCGGTGAAGTCCTAACTCTCAGTACCTCAGATGACAGGGTCTATAAAGAAGTAATTGAATTAAAATGAAGTCACTAGAGTGGCTTTAATCCAATATACCTGGTGTCCTTCTAAGAAGAGGAAATTAGAACACAAACATACAGAGGAAAGACCATTGAAGACACAGGGGAAAGATGGCCATCTATAAGCCAAGGAGAGAAATCTGAGAAGAAACCAACTCTGTCAACACATGAAGCTCAAACTTCTACCTCCAAAATTGGGAGAAAACAAATTTCTGTTATTTAAGCCACCAGGTCTGTAGTACTTTGTCATGGCAACACTAGCAAATTAATTCAAGACCCAAGCCCTTGGGATACACACAACCTTGTCCCCCCTCTCCCCTAACCACCATCTGTATGTCTCTGCTACGTACTTCTATAGCACAATATATTTATAATTTCTTTACCAGAGCTCTTAACACAGTGTATTGTAATTGCCTGTTTTGCCTTTTGTTGATTGCTTATTTTGCTTTTGTTTTTCAGTCTGTATCCTTATGTAAATCATAAACTTCCCAGGCAGAGAATATGTCTGCTCACCATTTCATCTCCAGCCTAGCATAGTGTCTTACACATCCCAGACATTCCATTAACAGTTGTGTGAATGAGTGAACACATTGAAGATGGTTTAAATCCTGGACGTTAAACTAATGTTCATCAGAAATCACCTAGACCTAGTGACCCAGGATGTAATTTTGAGGCTTTCTTGGAGATTCAGTGTCAGAGATTGATTAAAAGAACACTAACCAGGTTATGGTTCTCAGCACAAATCATAGAAATCATCCCACCTCCACTACTCTGGTTACACAGCAATTCTAAAAATAGACAGAAGATAGGAAAGGATGGCATCAATGATTGATGCAAAGTACTTCATAACTCCAAATGGAGCTAAAGATAACTGATTCAGATATAAGAAGAAAAATAAAGTAGGTATAGGTGAAGTCAGGCCCAGATTCAGCAATGACAGGTGGGTAATCTTTCATAATTCATCTCTAGGCATGCCTCAGTCAAGCCCCATTTTTCCTTCTGAGTACCTTTGCCCTGCCTCATCTGGACTATAAGCCTATTCCAGAAGGTGGGGCTGTCAGGCAGAGCAGAGCCTGGGGACAGAGGGTGGAGTCAGAAGTTCTGAAGTCCAGGACGAGTAGTCAGACCAGATTTTTACCCTACAGGCTCCTGATGACTCACTTAACCTCTGAATCAGAACATTCATAACCTATGTGACATGTTCAGGTTACTTCCTGGTTCTGCAGTCCACTGTGGGGAGATGGTACAATTGCAGCACAATGTCCTCCTTGAATCAGCAATTAGTATATGAATGACTGGCAAAATACTTTTATTAAGCACGTTAGTATCTGAGAATTAAGGGAAAAAAATAAGAAGCACATTTTCCATTGGCAGGTAAGAAATTGAATTAGTACAAAAGATTTCTTTGTTGAGCAAGGAAACCCAATCAAAGCTGAGATGATCTCAGGAGACGTTTCTTTTCTTTCTTATTCTCATTGTCAAAGATCCCTGCTCATTTATTTTTGAAAACATTTTTATTGAGGTATAGCATATATGTGATGCACAAATCATAAGCCCAATAAATGCTTTTAGCTTTTCAAATAACATTGCTTTATTTCTCTGATTTTGAAAACAACATGTGAGCAATGTAGAAAAATTTGAAAATATGGAAAAAAATGATCATTCATAATCCCAATCATAATTCCACCACACGAGATTCCTTTTAACGTTTTGGTGAGGAACTTTCCAGCTTTTTGCTATAGGCTCTATTCAAGTATGTACTTTATAAAATTGTGATTGCACAGCTCATAGTATTTTTTTATTGTGAATATTTTCCTGTATTATCAAATATTCTTCTATAACCTGACATTTAACCGTGTATAGAATTTTATCATGTGCTCTTACTCTGTTTAAACAATTCTCTATTATTGAACATTTAGGTTGTTTCCAGTTTTTTTTGGCCAATACAAATAATGCTGCATAAACATTTTTCTATATAAACTCCTGCCCACATATATTTATTGATTAAAGGATGTTACTATTCAATTTCCTAATGAAGATGATCAGATTGCCTGATTTGGTGGGTTGGGTTCATTTAGTTTATACTTTCCAGTCCCAGGATCCTTGGTATTATGGAAACATAGGGCCACAGAAGAGAGAAATACTCCAGTTGAGGAAAATGGGGTTAGAAGTAGAAAATAAATTTGCCAACTTATTTCAGTTGATGGGGTGACAATGATAGATACAAAATTGTACAAGCAAGGCACCTAAGAACCCATGTAAATACCGAAAAATATGAGTGTATCCAGATAGTATTTCAGATATTTACCTATATTTTTACTCTTTTTATATGCTTCCCTTCCCATTCAACTAGCGGTCACCCTCTTCTTGTCTTGAGGGACGTACGTTGCATGTTAGAAAGCAGAAGTCTGCAAGACTTTCTGGTTTCTCTTTCTAAGAGGTTAAATTCTGGAATAGGGAAACAGTAGACAGGTGTCTGTCTGAAACCAAAGTGAGACTTGAAAATATTGTTCTGGCTAAGGCGAAAGGAACTGATGAATGAACAGAGATCTCTGGAGTCTGGAGCAAAGGATGGTAGTAGCAAAACCTTAAAAAGGAATTAACTTTAAGGTGCATCTGGACATGTGAGATGCTAGGCAGGCTTGCAAAGATCCCTGTGCCCAAGGGTGGTGCGGGAGTGGAGGGGCATGCTGACTGGAATGATGGGCCTCTCCATCGCAAACCAGGTACCCTCGAGACTTGGAATCAGATTGTGACCCCTGTTCCCCCATATTTGGCACCATGTAAGATTCTGGAACAATGCACAACCCAAAGGGAGTAAGAGGAACCCCCAGAGAGTTAAGGCTATTTCCCTGTGAGATGGAAGCTCAAAATAGAAACAGAAATATAGAAAATCAAATGATATTTCTTTAATACTTGGGCTTATGGTTTGAGATTTATGTCCACTCTAATTCATTTTCTATTTTTCTATAGAAATTAATAAAATTATAAAGAATCCTAACAAGAGTGCTAAGGGGAAACAGGGTCATTTTCAGTTACGTTGTTTCCAATCCAGGCACATATTTTTAGGGAGTATAAAGTTTTTTTTGGGCAGAATTGGAGAACATAATCCATGCAAATTCTGATAATATCATGGAGTTTTAAAAATATATATGCTATTCCTTCACACTATTTCCAAGGAATGAAGCAGAGATTTGGGCATTTTGAGAATTAACTTATAATATTTAGAAATGTTAGAATTTGCTTTAGAACTGTAAAAGCGTCCTTTAGATTTTTTTTTTAATACCATGTTTCCCCCGAAAATAAGACCTAGCTGGACAATCAGTTCTAATGCGTCTTTTGGAGCAAAAATTAGTATAAGACCTGGTATTATATTATATTATGTTATATTATATTATATTATTATATTATAAAGACCCGGTCTTATATTACAGTAAAATAAGTTATATTATCTGTTAAGTTCCCAGTGGCAATTTCTCTTGGAGTCTTTTAACCTGGCTTGATTGACCAACTAACTCCCAAGGGACTTTATTCAAACATAAGTGACCTAATGCTTTCCAGGGAGGAGATGTGGAGGTGAGACAGATGATTGGATGGATGGATGGATGGATGGATGGATAGATAGGCTAGAGTCAGACAAATAGAATGAATGGATAACTGCTTTTCTGAATTGGAGGACTAAATTAGAGTCCTAGCTTCTCCTTGGTACTTCTGTGACCTGGTGTAAATAGGTTAAACCTGGAAGCCCCCCATTCTTCATGTGCCCCATGGGTGCTAATAGTCTCCACTAACTTCACACGGTGGACAGGCTCACATGAGAGATGAAATGACTGAATGCTGCAAGGGACTTGGCTCCTTTTGAGCACTCAGTGTTCATGCCTCCTCTTTTCTGATAAGGCTTCTTAACAGAGAAAGATTATTTACGGAGTTGGGCCATTTTATAATCCCTATGTCCTCCAGGGGAAGTTTTAAAGCTGCTCGTTGCCAGGTATGGGTCTAAAAGCAGCGAACTTCTTTCTCTTCTCCTCCACAATTTAAAGACGTTTGATACAACTGCCCATAACTGCAGATTCCAGTGTTTTGTTCTTGTAGCTGTTTTAACCAGTTATATCATTGAGCTGATCAGATCTTGTCTGGTGTTCTTAGGTGATCAGGGGAGCAGGACAAATGCAGGAGTCCTTTCTCCCCCTTTCACACTTTGGATTCTGACCATGTGGAAGAAAGAAAGGACTGCGAGGAAGTCAAGGTGAGATGTTACCTGGAACTCGCTGTCCCATCAAGTAAGTTTACGCTAGCCATCCTCACTTCCAGCAGAGTGCGTGGAAAACTGATGTTCTTTTCCAGCAGAAAGGAGAAGTGAGATTTTTGGGGGCTTTCTAATGGAATTTTCAAGTCAAAGCAGCTATAAGGCAGGGATTCTCAAACACAGATTCTCAGACAAGTCTGGGAATCTCATTCTTGTGAGGAGAAAGGAAGGAGAGGTAAGGTTTGAAAACCCTTATTTGTAAATCTGTTTTGAAGACCAAAGACAACTACTTCTAAAATGATATGAACAACATATGATGTGACATCTTTCTCATTCTTGTCTAATGGGAATGTGAGTAAGTAAAACTGGAGAAGCTGCTTTAGGCTGTAAAATAAGGTAACAGAAGATATAATATAAAAGAAGTATAGCCCCAATGCTAGCTAAGTAGAGAATCAATAGCAGTTTAATGAACAGAGACAGAGCTGGAAGGGAGCTTAGAGACATCCAGCCCAGGGGGCGGCCAACTACAGCCCCCATGAGCCAAATCCAGCCCAGTTGCCTGTTTTTTTCCTATGACCTGCTAGCTAAGAATGGTTCTTACGTTTTTAAGTGATTAGGAAAAAAATCAGAAGAAGAAGAATATTTCATGACACGTGAAAGCTGTAAAATTCAAATCTTTTCTAGCTCCAAAGATCTTTCCGAATAGAACATTCTAGAGTATATCCACAACTATTATTGATAAAGACAGGTTATGTTTTGCTTTGCTTCTAATACCCTTTCAAAGGATATTGAGGATTTTACTGATCTTTCTAACAAAAGCATCTTGTGACCTGCCTGAAATGTCTTTGTAAATGAGTTTCCAAATCCATTAGCAAGCTGTTCTTTACTTTAAGAACTTTATAGGCAATTAGGATCTGTTTCCACCAAGTGGCCAAGGGCGCCTTGGTTATACTTGCCCAACTGAGCTATTAGGGAATTACCATAGTGTCACAGGGTCTTATGGTTGGAGTAGACCTTACGTTCCAACCACTTAACAATGAATCACTGGTTAAAGAGATGATAATACTGTATAGTCAATTGTTAGAAATAAAAGTAAAGGTTTTTTTTTTTTTAAGATAAGCAGAATACTTAGACACTTTTAAGTACAGATATAAAGAAATGCTAAATCACAAATACAATTTGGTGCTATCCTCAAGCTTTCAATTATCATTAATCATTGATAAAACTCACCTTCTTGTTAGACTGTATCACAGCTTTCTAACTCATTCTGTTGTTTTTAATTAAGTACCCCTCTGGGGTGTTTTAAAACAACCTGATATTAAAAGCTCTTGCAGCTTGCTGGTATTTATCTTTTAATAAAAAGAGAAGTTGGTGGCCTTGGTAACTCTGCTTGCAACACATCAGGTCAAGAGCCTTTTCGCCTTCACAGCCTTTCCTTCTCACATAATGGTGAATTATGTATTCATAGCTTTTACCCATTTTTATATTGGGTTTTTGGTCTTTGTTCATATGATTTCTAAAAATAATTTATATATTAGGGATAGTGCCTACATCTGTGATATATGTTGCAAATATTTCCCCCTCAGTTAGTGATTTATTTTACTTTATTTTTGGTGTTCTTGTTTGTGATATGTCAATTTTTTATTTTTACGTAGTCAACTTTATCAGTGTTTTCTTTTACTGAATCTGGATTTTGAGCCACAGACATCTTTCCCCCTCATTCAGGTTATAAAGGAATCCACCACTGATTTTTTTTCTAGTATTTATATGATTTTATTTTTCACATTTAGAATTTCTGATCCATTTGGAGTTTATTCTTGTGAGAGTTTGAGGTATGGATCCAATATAATCTTTTTCAAAATGCTTATCTAGTTGTCTTCATACCATATATTTACCCCAGTGATTTTTAGATGCCACATTTATCACATTCTAAATTTCCATATGTATGTAGGTTTAATTCTGGACTTCATATTCTATTACATAGATCTGTCTATTCATGGGCCAGTAGCAAACTTTAATTATAGAAGTTTTATATTTTAATATCTGGTACAGCTACTTCTCCCTTATAGCTTTTCTTTTTCAAGTTTTTACAAAAGCTATTCTTACACTTTTTTTTCAATATAAACTTTAGTATCAGCTATCTAGTTCTAGAAAAAAAAAGTGTATTAGTATATTTATGGAGAATCTTATTTATAAATTAGCTTGGGAAGAACAGATATCTTTTTAAAGTGAGTGATTATATTTAAGAACATGAAGTGTTTTTCCATTTGTTTAAGTCTGTTTTTGGGTGTTTCAGGAGTGTTTTGAAGTTTTCCTCATATTGATTTGCACACTTCTTGTTTATTCCTTAGAAGTTATCTTATTTTGTTATTGTAAATAGGGCTTTTTCCTCTATTATATCTCCTAATTGTTTATTGTTAGTGTACCTAAAGTCTTTTGATTTCTGTACGTTAGCTTTATATCCTGCTAACTTTTGAATTCTTTTACTGCTTGGTTAGTTTTACCATGGGTTCTCTAAGATTTTGTGGCTATACTATTATGTTATCTCTATGACGCTGGCTTTAGGACTGAAATATATATATATTTTGTTAAATTAAGGAAATAATAATTATTTTCTATATTCTTGAGTGCTTTTTTTTTAACATCAGGAATAGGTGTTAACTTCTGTCAAATATTTTTTCAGTCTTTATGGAAATCAGCATCATATGATTTTCCCACTTATATTTATTAAAATGGTGAATTACAGTAACTTATTTTCTAATAATGAACCACCTTTGTATTTCTGAAATAAATCCATTGGACGTGATGTATTATTTTCTTAACGTGGCAATGGATCCTGTTCATCAATATTTTATTTTAGGATTTTTGCATCAGTGTACATAAGTAATGTTATTCTGTCATTTTCTTTGTGCCAGTTTTGTCATGTTTTAATTCATGAAAATAATTTGGACATTTTTCTCTTCTCTAGAATAACTTATGTTGCAGTAGGACTATCTTGCCTTGGAAAATGTGATAAAATTTCCCTTTGAAACAGAGTCTGGGAGCATTGGTGGGTAGTCCTTTGATAACTTTTTCTAAAATTTTTTATATGGACATTGGTGTGTTTAAGCTTTTTATCTCTATTGGAGTCCATTTTTATAGGATGTATTTTAATCAGAAATTATCCTTTTTATCTAACTTTTCAAATGGATTTGCAAGGTAATGTACAAAGTAATTGCTTATAATCTTAAAACATATTTTCCGTGTTTCAATGGTAATTCTTTTGTAATTTGTTGTTTTGTTTGATTTTTGTTAGTTTTTCAGAGAACCAGAATTTTGATTTTTAAATTCTCTCTTCCTCGCACACCTCAGGCATTTTTTCCTGTAATTCAGTTATTTCCCACTAGGTGGTAGCAGATATCTTGGCTCTGCCATCTACGAGCTCAAATTACAGTTTTCTGATTAAATTGCATTATAGATTTTAACTGCTTATATTTTCAAATAAAAATTAACAATATTGAGTATTTTAATGAAAATTTAAAATATTAAGTATTGATTTAACAAATAGATATCAGTATTGACTAATTATATACAGTATATATTTTAAAAAGTCTAAAAGGCAAACTATACAAAAATATTTTCCATTCTATCACTAGGTAATTCTGTTATTATCTCTGGACTGACTAGAATGCGATTTCTTAATTTCCTCTGGTGTTCTCTTGTAGTAATATGTCAACAGGAAACTGGGTAACACAATTTTCTTGCAGTTTCCTTCTGCTACTGGTTCTAGGATGTTGGGGTTTAGGGAATAATTTTGTGCCTGCCTCTTTTATTTGACCATGAGTTTCCATGTTTTTATTTTCAAAGTTTCATTTTGATTCCTTCTCTTGGGAAATCAAGAAATGAAAATCTCTGACCTGCTGAGACCCAAAATCCCCATTCCACCAGGTTACTTTTTTCAATTAGAGGGCAGTAACTTTCCACTGATTCATACAATGACATCACTTTTTTCCCATCAGCTTTCTAACTGGAAACTCATTTAAACTATTTTACATGTGGTATTTATCTTTTCACTTCCTAGCCACAAATCTGAGTTGCTACAAATAATTTTAGAAAGTTCTATGCACAGAGAGCATTTAAGGCCAAAATGTAAAGTTTCTGAGCAATTGTTCAACAAACATTTATAGACACTTTTAAAAAACAAATTCTTGACTTTTAATACAAAATTTCTAAATGTTAAAAAAACACACAGTGCATTTAACACCTCTATACCACCCCTCAGATTAAATAATTGTTAACATTTTTGCTATATATTTTAATATAGACCTATATATTTTGGTGAAACATTTAAAAGTGCGTTGCAGATATTGTGACAATTTACTCCTAAATAGTTCATCCAGCGTCCCCTAAAAATAAGAACATTCTCTTATGTAACTATCCTAAGAAAATTAATAATATTACTTTAATTTCATCTAATAACTAGTCCATATTCACATTTTCCAAATTTTCCTCAAATCCAAGTTTCACACATTAATTTTGGTTGCTGTTTAGGATTTTATAATCTAGAAAGGCCTTTAAAAAAATGATACTGACTTTTTGAAGAGACCAGGACAGTTGTCCGACTTTTCCTTGTATGTCTTTTAATTCTAAGAGCATATTGTCAAATTAATTTTAGGACATCTAATTCCTATTATCATGTTAAAGTTTTCAGGAGTTGCAGTGGTTTGCAGCCACCAAATTTTTCGGTTTGACTGATTCTTTCATGGTTGGGGAAGACTTGCAACCATAGAATGTCAGAGCAGGAAAGCCCACTCCCTCCACTGACATACTACAAAAGGGAAGGTGTCATAGTTTCCTATTGCTGCTGTAACAAGTAACTCCAAATATAGTGGTTTAAAACAACACAAAGGTCAGAAGTCCAGAATGGGTCTCACTGGGCTAAAATCAGGTGTTGACAGGGCTGCAATCCTTTCTGAAGACTCTAAGGGAAACTCTATTCCTTGCTTTTCCCAGCTTCTAGAGGCCACCTGCATTCCTTGGTTTACAATCCCTTCCTTCGTCTTCAAAGCCAGCTGTGTAGAATCTTCAAATCTCTCTGACTCTGATCCTGACTTTCCTGAACTTGTAAGGACTCTTGTGATTACATTGGGCCCACCGGAGTAATTCAGGATACTCTTCCTATCTCAAGGTCTGCTCTTTAGCAATCTTCATTGCATATACACCCAATTTTCCCCTTGTTGTGTAATGTAACATGTTCACAGGTTGCAGGTATGAGGATGTAGACATCATTGGGGGCCATCATTCTGCCTACGACAGGCAGTGACCTGACAAAGATTTGTAAGTTACTCACGAGAATCCTTTTAATACACTGAAAACTTCTTGTTTGTTTTGCATTGGTATTCAGTAAAAGATGATCCTGTATTGAACCCTATTTAAGAGAGTTTAATAAAAGAGGCATTAGATTTTATTACAAAATTACATTCTCATAACCAGGTGGATCCACAATTTGGTTCTGGAGGATTTGTGTATCTGATATATCTGAAGTCAGATTGTTTCACTTGCTAGTTTTTGTTTGATTTTGATAAGGAAGTCAAGTGTTTTCTGTGACTATACTTAGGGAGTTCAAATGGCTTTGATCTTCTAATTCACTTCAACCCAACATTCTAGTTGTCTTCTTCCATCACTTCAAGGTATAGTAAGAGTCCAAAAATGTAGGTGGGTTCATAGACCTCTTCCTAGGTTATCTGTTCAAATCAGATCTGAGGTGGATTGTGCTGTTGACCCCCAGTCTTGTGCAGTGTCAAGACTTAACACTTAACTGAACGGTGAGATTCTGGAGTGGTCTTGGGCTCATCTGTCGTCCACAGGGCCCTCTGGGTGCTGACTTTTTGTTAGGATAGTGTTTATCACTGCTAATGCAATAACAATTTTTGATTCTAGCTAAATAAATATTTTTCTCAGACTTAAGAAAAATCAGACTCATTAAATGCAATAAAATCTGTCCCATTAGTGTTGGTGAGGTTTTCGGAAGTGGCAAATGAAAATTGTTAAGTATTATTGATCAGGTAGAGAAATCCAGTTTATTGGGAAAGGATAATTGTGAGGTTTGAGTCAGTAGAAGTGTAATGTTGTAAGTTAGTGAATTTAGGGGCCTCATTGGGGGAGTCAGAAAAAATAAGAAGGAAGAAACTACAGAATCTTAAGTACACAACAGGGAGTTGAGCTAAGAAAATAGCTAGAGTTGAACCAGATATTTTAGAAGGTTCAGTTCAAGTCTGAAATCTCTAAATTTGGGTGCCCTAATTATGAAGCCTGCTCTTTAAATAAATGATATTATAATGGGAAAAGTCACAACCTCCACCTTGGGGAAAGGTTTGGAGGGAGTCTGGGAGGACCTTGTACAGTAGAACAAGGAAGTGACCCTGAGGTCATGGTCTTGGGTTGCAAATCATAGTAGTTATATAGGTCTGTGAGGTCAAGAACATCTTGGTATGTTGTTGAATGTCCCACCAAAGTGGTTGTGTCAGGGTAAGTAAACAGAGTGTTTTTTCTCTATCTGTATTGCATTATTTATTTTATTCAAAAAATCCCAGGGCAATGGGAATTTAGAGTTTATTCTTCTGTGTGTTCTTAGATCCTGACCAAGAAGGCCACCGGTAGGGGCAAATAGAGAAACTAGAGATATTGCAGGATGCTTAGGAGTAAGCAAGGAGAGTGTCACACTCATTAGGGAACCTGCAGGAGAGGGGCCTTCATCAATGGAGGGGGCCTCTAACATACACCTGAGGGTCCCAGAACAGAGTTGCTATGAACACCTGCTGGGTACCAGTCAGTGTGGGGGTTTTCTGTCCAACTAACCTTTTTTCCCTCCAAGTGCCCCAACCTTGGAGGGGTTGACCATATGTATAGGGAGGAAATGTCGTAGTGCACACGGGGTAAATAGGGGTATAGCTGACCACACTCCCTCCCTGACTACTGGCTTCTCTCTCTCTGCAGCAGGCCTGAGCTGAGAGAAAGGGAGGAGGCCTAAATTAAACCACATTTTTCAGAGTTTGACTATAATATAGAATTGGACATTTTAATTACTGATTTGGACCTTGTGTCTTCTGAATCATACCCAAGTTTTTCACTTAGAGGCAGGACAACTAACCTCAGGGAGATTTTAGATGGATCATGGGAAACAAAAATAAAGTTACCTTTATTTTTAGAGATACCTTAGAATTGTATCTCATGAGTCTTGCTCGTTTAATATGATTGTTACAGTTATGAAAGTCCTGGACAGAGGTGTCTGCTGCCTTAATTAACATGCTGGGGAGGGGACAAATGTCAAGAGACTGGAAATGAGGAGAGATTGAAGAGCATTTTCTCTGTTTTATATTTGGTTTAAACTTTACTTACCACATCTGTATACCAAATAAAGTGTAATTTTTAAAACTATTTTTTGAATGTTTTACCTTCCACCTTATCTAAAATCACTTAATATTGGCCAGGATGTGAGGAAATGGATTAACACTCTCCGTGGCTTATCCAATCAAGAGTTCTGGTGGATTTAGCTCCAGAGCCCAAAAGTGATTTCTTCTAATCTACCCTCCATTATAATCTTTTAAGGCTTTATTGGTCCTTAAATCATAGCTGAAATACCACAGGTAAGGTTGTGTTTCCTTCTCTTTCCCGCCCTCCCTCATTTCCTCATTTCAATAAAGTTAAATAACTTTAATAAGAAAGACGCAAACACACAATAAAACTCTATTTTCCTCCCCTGATTCCCTCTTCTTCCTTTTCAATGCAACTTCATTCATGTTATTCTGTGTGGACATACTATTCTGTGTCCTATCTTCCCCTTTAACACTACTTCTAAACTTGATGACATGTTTTGACATAATGCACACACTTGTTATAGCTGATGTTTGTGAGCTCCCCCACAATGGGATTATAGTGTAATTTCCTTAGCCATCCCTTGGGTGTTGGGTGTCTGGATTCTTTCCTGTTTGCATCACAGGACCTCAGCAGTGTGTCAGTGGTCCTCTGCTTGCAGGCCTCCCAGAACATGGCCCAGAACACATTTAGCCAGAACACACTGGTGCTAATTAATTTTGTTGTCTGTTAGATTGTTTCCTGGGGAGTGTATACATAAAAGAGAAACTACTGGAGCAAAGGCTAAAAAGGATCTGTTAAAGACTTAATTTAAACCTTTTGCCAGAGGACAATCCAGAAAATTTAAACCAGTCCACAGTTGGTTCATGTCAGGATAAGATCATAATAAATCACATCAGAAAATCTAGGGAGACTTGTCTCTCATCATGCTCTAAGAAGGCCTTTCTGATATGCTTCAAAGAATTACTTTTTGAACCTGTTGCAAAGGTCTTAATTTTATTTAAAAATTTTTGCTTTTCAACTAAAATTGTAGCTGCTTGGCAGACTTTTAGGCTCTTTTTGTGTGAGTGTTTGATTGACTGACTTTCTGTGATGAACAGGGCCAGTCAAATCACAGAAATTCTTGTGAGATTTTTTTTTAACTTTAATCCTTTGGCTGATTTTAAACATTACTTTTTTATTATGAAAAATTTAAAAAACTTATAAAAGTAAATTAGCAAAATGAAGTCCCATATACTCCTGATGTAGCTTCAGCACTATGAACTTTCTGCTGTTCTTCCTTAGCTTATCCTCTCTACATATGTACTTATTTCCTCCCCAATTTGTGGTGTTATAAAACAAATCCCAAGCTTCATATGATTTAACCGTGAATATTATACTTCAGTGTACAACACCTATTGTTAAACGACCACAGTGCATATGACAAAGCAAATGGGGTAGAATGTTATCCATAAGTGAATCTGGGTAGAAGGGGTATAAAGATGTTTTTGTTTTAAGATTTTTATTGGGGAAGGGGAGCAGGACTTTTATTGGGGAACAGTGTGTACTTCCAGGACTTTTTTTTCCCAAGTCAAGTTGTTGTCCTTTCAATCTCAGTTGTGGAGGGCGCAGCTCAGCTCCAGGTCCAGTTGCTGTTGCTAGTGGCAGAGGGCGCAGCCCACCTCCTCTGGGGGAGTCGAACCGGCAACCTTGTGGTTGAGAGCCCACTGGCCCATGTGGGAATTGAACCCGTAGTCTTCGGAGTTAGGAGCATGGAGCTCCAACCAACCGCCTGAGCCACCAGGACGGCCCTACAAGGATTGTTTTTGTGCTACTTATTTTTTGCAAATTTTCTGTAAGTTTGAAATTATTTCTAAGTAAAGAGTAAAAACAAACAAAAAATAAGACCATAATATCATCACACTTGATAATCCAAGAAATAGATTTTTCTTGATTTACTATAAGTCTTGCTCATGGAAAGAAATTAAGGGAAAAAACCCCAATAAATATTAAAAAGAAGAAAAATCACTCATATCCTAACACCCAGACATAATCACTATTAAATGATTATGTATTTTTCTCCAGACTACTGAACAGACACACACACACACCTATGCATATCATTTAAAAAGTCAAATAGTACTAATGGGCTTATAATCAAACATATTGATTTCCATTCTCCCATCCCCTCCAGTCCCATCCCTTGAAATGCTTGTTTCTGCTTATTCTCTTTTATCTGCCAGCAAGCTCTCTCTCATGGAAAAATGCCAGCTGTGGCTCTGTTTTAAGCACAGTATTTTTCTGATCTACTACAGCTGTTGATAAAAGGAAATCATATTGTGCTTATTTTTTCCTCAGGAGTGTTTTTCATTTTGTGTTTAATCTTAAAAACGCTTTGTTTATAAGTGGTGGGTACTGCAGATTACCTCACTCGTTGTTCCTATACTATGGAGGCTGGACAGCAAAGCTATATTTCCAGACTCCCTTGCAGTTAGGGTTCTGCGCATGGCCAGTGAAAGACTTGGCAAGTTGATGTAAATGGGACCAAGCACAGTTGCAGAGGATTTTGGTTCCTCAGGCTGCAATAAAGGTTCTAGAGTCTCATTCGCTGTGTCATGGAAGCTAAGCGGAAGGCAGGTGAGGTAGTGAGGTTTCTACTAGGACAACCCCATGGAGAGATTAGGTATTTCTCCTGGCTGCATTGTTCCTGACTGTGTAGCATCCAAGCTTGGATCATTAGAAGTTTAGAAGCATCCTAATACCCTATAACAAACCCCTTTCTGCTTAAACTACAGTGGATTCTACTGTCTCCAACTAAGAATCTTGGTAGAAGAAATCATTGAACTCTTTGCTGCTTCTTGAGTATCTAAAAGCAAACCCTCTAAACTTCAGTTACCTGTGGTTTTAATGATTTTCTATAGTTTTCCTATGCTCCTGAAGATGACCCTTTTACATCAATGATTTTATTTGGCAAATAACCATAGTTGGTAATTATGGCAGGTAATATTATATCTTCTTTATATAAGAAACTAAGACAAAGAAAGATTGAGTACCTTATCCAAGAACATAAAGCTTATCTGTTTTACTGCTTAGAATTCTATTTCTGGTTTTCCACTATTTCATATACCCAGCCTGTTGATGAAAAAATAAAACAAATAAAAAATCGTTCCATAAAAGTTCTGGGACCAATTATAGCGCTAGCAAAACTTTATAGGAATGGCAACTGACCTAACAGGGTAATTCTTACCCAAGACGATGTGCTTCTCTTAAAACTTCATTACATGGTTATTATTTTAAATTCTTTATTTTATGATATAATTTAGTGCTTAATGTACAAAATTTGGGAAGTACAGACAATTCTAAAGAAGCAGAAATGATTAGTCTACTACCAAGCAGACATTTTTATTTATAATTTGAATGCTTTCAGAAGTCAGATAGAAACAAAACATTTAAAGAAAATTGGGAGATTTTGAGCAATAACCACATCTGTGGGTTGATGTGAAGGAGAACAACCACATTCTTCCTGATGCTTTTGTCAGGGATCAAACCCTGTACTGATTCTGAGGTTTTCTCAGGCTTTGGTCGCATATCTATTGTCACTATACTTGCAAGCACTTGCCCTCCATGTGCTGGGAACTCAGTCCTAGAGTTAATTGCTTTTATTGGTTCTAGCCTCTTGCTCTAGCTAGTTATCCAGGTAGCTAGTGTCCAAATTTCAGAGGGAGGTGGCTGATGATCGCTCCCTGCTTCCCCCAATCCAGCTCTTAACAGCTACTCCTACCTCTCCTCCAAACTCCCTCCATTCTTGTACAGGATTCAGGGGAGGGCAAGGATGCGGTGGTCATTCCAGCAGAGGAGATGGTCCCTCCATCCCCACTGGATGCCTGGGTCACAGTTGTCCCTCCAGATCCCAGATGCATCTTCAAGTTGTTTCTGCCCAGTTTCTTGCGCCTGTTTGGCCTTCTTCTAGTAGTTCTCCACCTCTCATATCACTACTGAGCAGTTCCCCTCAAGGCTAAAACTCATTTCCTTATCCTTGAAATACAACTTGGTTCTCATGACTGATGCTACCCTGTGCCTGTAGTATCCCTGACCCCTATCCCACTTTTTGCATGACAGCAAAGTTCTCATCCCACCTCTAGTATTCTTTCATGATCCAGGACAGGAAATCCAGGGTCTCCTGCAGACCAATGATCTCACTACAACAAATTCCACCTGCCCCCATTCCACCCACTTTTGGGAGATGCCTTTGTATCCAGCGGACTCCTAAAAGGCCAGCCAGGCTCAGAACAATGCAGGCCACCTCCTCCAGGGATTAACCAGCAACCCTCATTGATGTCCTGCTGTTCTTCTGGCACTAATGAGTTCAAGTACAGTTGAGCAGAAGGAAACTCTGGCTCCATGCAGAACAAGCCCATTAGCCTTACATAACTTCAGCCAGGTTAAAAGGAGAAATAACATTGCCCTGAAACACAACTTTTAGAGACAGAGGTAGGGCAGCCCTAATTTCCTCAAAATTGAAACTAATGCAATTAGGCAGCTCTCAGTGATCATAGGGACTTTCAGGGTGACAATGTTATATGCTGATTGTTACCTCTAAACTTCCAACGTAAATTTTAAAAATCTTCTAGGAAATTTTTTCATTTGAGTGAAAATCCTTCATAACTATATAATTTATTTTTATTTTCAAAATAAAACAGTGTCTCATTGCCAGAGGACTCGATAGAATCTTTCCAGAAAATCTAAAAAAAAAAAAACTTGTGACTTATTTCATACAAGAGAAAACCCTAGTTCATTGAAGCTACTGTTTTTCTGATTTCTGCGACTAACACATAATAGATTGAGAGAAAATAGCTGTTAATTATCTAAAATCAAAACACAGAAAGACTCAGAATGCAAGGTTTATACTTCCCCAAACAGATTGGGAGGGATAGAACATTGGTCGGCACTTTCTTCTGGGAGAAGTTGGTGGGGAGAGCGCTAGAGGGAGAGCAGGTGTGGATGTCTGAGGAAGGCCCTGGCCTATTCCCTGAGCTGGTAATGCTTAGGAAAGGAGGTGACAATAAAAATGTTGTGTTTGTTTCCTGTTGTTCCTCTAACAGATTACCATGCACTTAGTGGCTTAAGACAATATGAATTTATTATCTTTGTGGGGACAGAGCCAGGACAGTGCATTTTCCAGGCTCTCGCCCTCACGTGGAAAGGGGCTCACTCCGGTAGTAAATGGTCATCAATTGTGATTGGATGGCCGTCAGCTGTGGCTAATTGGCCGTCAGCTGTAACCAGTGAGCCATTGGCCGCTAATATAACTGCTGAGGCTACACTAGCAGAAAAGGGGGCTAGCAAGAAGATGGTGGCTGAGCCGGCAAGCGCGGATTGCAGTTAGCAAGGGGAGTCGGTCGGTTGGCAGGCAGAAAAGCGGACCGCAGGTCGCACGTCGTGTGAATCCAGCCTCCAGTGAGACTGTAGTGGTGTGATTCCCCTACCTATGGCTCCGTGGGTGTTCCTTTTTGGCCTAGCCACATCCTGCGTTCTTATGTGGGGAGCGGGAACTGAGACCCCGCAGGCCGCCCTGCATGACAATCTTATAGTTCTGGAGGTCAGAGTCCAAAAAAGGGTCTCACTGGGCTAAAGTCAAGGTGTTAACAGGGCTGATTCCTTCTAGAAGCTCTGGGGAGGATTGGTTTTCTTGCATTTTCCATCTTCTAGAAGCTTCCTGCATTTCTTGGCTAATAGTCCCCTTCCATATTCAAAGGCAACAATGGCCGGTGGAGTCTTGCTCACATCAGATCACACTGACACTGATTCTTCTGCTACCCTCTTCCACTTTTAAGGAGTCTTGTGATTACACCGGGCACCTGGATAATTCAGAATAATCTCTATCTCAAGGTCAGTTGATTAGCAACCTTAGTTCCACCTGCAGCCTTAATTCACCATTGCCACGTAATGTAACATCGTCATAGGTTCTGGAGATTAGGATGTGGGCATCTTTGAGGGGCCATTATTCAGCCTTCCTCAGATGCCTATACAGGTTTAGACATATGTGCCCTGTGTGTCCTCTGGTGACTTGGAAGCTTGTTAGCCTCCGTGGATGCTCCGTACTGACATGGGAGGCAGCAGTCAAGCAGATACAGCAGTGTAGGTTACCAGGAGGGAGGGGCCTGAGAGCTGTCTGGAAGTTTCCAGGCCCCAATGCCCTCTCTCATGAGAGAGCTGGCAGGCCTGGGAGAGGCCTAGTGGTCGGAACAAAGTGAAATCATTATGGATCCCATGACTGGGGACGACATGAATATGCCATGCCTCAAAAGATGCCAGCAGGGAAGCATGTCAATTACTGGGCGCCAGATAAGAATTTTCTCAGAGATGTCAACAGCAGCTGCTGATGTCTGAGGAGCCCCACCCCCTGTACACTAAAAAGAAACCTCTGAACTGACCCCCCAAGATTTAAACTGATTCAGAAAAGTCTGAAGTTACTGAGAAAATTCCAATTTGACTAAGATGAAGTTTCTGTCACTAGGTTAAATGGGAATTTGAGGTAGAAACTAAGTTTCTTCAGAAAAATAATGTGAGTTCATATTTCACACCCTAATCGTCTCCTGAGAGTTGTCTGCTACATATAAATGAGGATAGTGATGTCGAGTCTCCCTTCCTGACACGACTATTGGGAGAAATAGCTTTGTTTACAAGCACTTGGTGAAGTGAAGCTCAGTGTAAATGGTGGGTGTTTTGCGTGATGAGCTCCCTTCACCAGGTCAGCTATGTGGGTGAGCTGCACAGTGAGCTCACTCTCAGGAAGGACGTGTGATATTTTGCATAGCTAATAACTATGTCCACGTAGCTATTGTGACACACAAAACCAAGCGAGCAAACATTCAGCTTTTGTTTTAAGACCAAGTAAAATGTTAAATGTAAATCTTCATTCAGCTCTGTTCCTTGCTCAGAGGTGTGACCAGGCTGCGAGCAGCAGGCTGGGTCTTCCTGTGTGAGACCTTCTCTGTGTCTGACAGTTGCGCTCCCATGTGGCGCCCTCTACTGCCTTTTCATCCAAATTAACAACTATCATATCAACAGGTGACTTTAAAAATCACGGAAAGGCAGCCCTTTGGAAGAAAGTGGTCAGAGGAAGAAGTTATCAAGAGCTATAAACTTTGAGGCTTCACACAGATATAATTGCTTTATTTGGCCTTGGCTTAAGAGCAGCATTTAGAGTGATCTGAGCAACTACTTCCACACTGGGACAGTCTTCCCTTGGTGTTGGACATCTGGGTGCTGGCACTAGAGAGGCAGAGCATGGGGCCCTCTGGGGGACTGACTGACCTTCTAGCTTCTTCGCCATGAGCAATGTAACTAGGACTGACCCCTTGAACTGGGCCCCAGAGTTCCTGGGTTATTATGGAGAAAATTACTGTGATCACTGTATTTGTCATTCAAATCTGAGTGATAAATAAATAAGCTTTGTTTTGTACTTTAAATAAGTGAAAAAATAATTACAATATCAGTAATAATATTAACTAATATTTATTGAGTGCTTACTATGTGCTAGGCACCATGCTAAAGTACTTTACATACATTATCTCATTTAATCCACATAAGAGCTCTGAGGGAAAAGGATATTATCTCATTTGAGAGACAAAGAATTTGGGGCTTAGCAAGATTAAGGTTCGTTGTCTATGTTCACCCAACTTGTAAGTGACGAACCCAGGGCTTGAACCCAGCTCTCTCTGGCTCCAGAGCCTTAATACTCAGCAATATGTCATTCAACCCCTTTAACTATCCACGAGCAGACTTCCACTATGGGGGTGGGGCATGGTATGGCATTTGGGGGTAGAATGTCAGACTAAAGCCCCACATGAGCTTTCTTGGAACCACACTTTCTTATCCCAGCAATTGATGAGTGGGAGCTTATTCTCCAGAAAGGCAGGTGTGACTTTGGCTTCAGGAAGCCGTTAGGCAGGGATAGGGGAGCTTCTGGACCCCTGGGGTACTGAAAGGGTTCACATAGGGCTTAGCTCATGGGTTAGAGGTGAGGAAAATGGAGCTCAATAATACTGCCTTATACAAACCAGACTGTGACATTTTTTTCAATTTATATCATTCACGGACTATTACAACAGAAGCGTTTTCTTAAGGAGAAAGCTACATATAGCAATATTAATTACAGATACAGCTCACGGGAGTCATGCAGTCCCTTCCCAACGATGTGAGGTGATTCTTGTCATCCTGGAATCTAAACACAGCATCACTATCACACTCTGGACAAAACCAGATGTATTAGTATAGGAGGGATGCGAACCTTCTAGATGTCATGTGATAGCAGCAGCAAGGAGGAGACCAACTATCTTACGGTTTTCATACACAGGAAGGGACACATTCTCTCTACTGTCCTGAATATTGGAAGGTCTTCCCCTTGTCCAGGTGCTGGGCCGCACTGGTAACATTCTGTCTTCCAGACTCTTAACTCTAAGGGGTGGCCAAGCTGATGTCCTGTCTCTCTCCACACTTTTTCTCTGGGCCAGGCTGTCTGCAATGTTCAGGGTAGGCATTTCAATATGAAAAAAGAAAAAAAAAAGAGGGGGTAGGTGGGTTGCTTAAAGCCTGGTTCCATCTCTGAGCTGTTGGTAGAGACAGAACAGAGGAAGAGACATGAACAGCAAATCCGACTCTGGCGATCTCAATGCTCTGACAAATCCAACCACAGAAGTACATGGCTCTTTTTTTGAATTTTAAAGGGAACATTAGTCAAATTCACCATCATTTGAAGCAGTGCAACTAAGTTCGAGGGATTTGTCATGTCTATTATTCCTCCTTCCTCAGAGAAAAGGAGTCGGGAGCTCCCAGGGCCTGTCAGAGCATGTGATCCCAGGGAACTTCTCTGGATCTGCCCTGGACTGGCCTTCTTCCATTTTATGACTGCAGTATGTTTTCTGTGACAGTGCTGCCTCCGCCGCTGATGACGAAGCTCCGTGAATTGGACACTACAAGTGCTGGGGACATCTCTGCAGGGTCCTCCATCTCTGGCGGGCGGTCCCCACCCACAGGCCCTTGCAAGCCCGACTCCTGGGTGCCCAGTTCCGAGTCCGTCTCCCCGCACTGCAGCGGGAGTAAGGCCTGGTGTCTGGTCAGGGTATCGCTGTTTTTCTGGGCCTCCAGGGAGTTCTGGTGCGTGGCATTCCTGTGAGCCGTGGCACTCTTCTGAGGCTCGTCAAAGCTCAGCGAGAAGGTGACCGTGCCACTGCCGAAGATGACCTTCTGCTTGCATCTGGGCTGCTGCTGCTGTACGGTCAAGGGCGGCTGTGGCTGCGGCTGCTGCTGCGTCAGGGCCAGTGGCTGCTGCTGCTTCTGCCTCTCAGGCGGGGGGAAGGGGTCTTCGCTGTTGCTCTTGCTGCTGATGGAGGAGGACGGGGTGGAGCCCGTGGAGCCCCCAAGGCTGTTGGACCGCTTGCGGGAGACGTTGCTGCGGCGCAGCGTGGCCCGGGCGGCCACCTTGAAAGCATGAGCAGCGGTGCTGCAGCGCACCTCTTCGATGGTGTTACGGGATGGCTTGAAGAGGATAATGTAGACCTTGTTGAAGAAGATGCAGGCCAGCAAACCAAAGCTGGCTGCCAGGATGGCGATCACCTCCACGGCGGAGACGAACTTGCCGTAGGTGCTGGCGTAGGCTGGAATGAAGGAGATCCAGACGATGAAGAAGATGAGCATGCTGAAGGTGATGAACTTGGCTTCGTTGAAGTTCTCCGGTAGCTTTCGGGACTTGAAGGCGAAGAAGAAGCAGATGGCAGCCAGCAGGCAGGTGTAGCCAATCAGGAAGCCCAGGGCCATGAGCGAGCCCTCGTGGCACGTGATGAAGATGATCTCATCCTCCAGCTCGTGGTTGCGGTAGCTCGAGGGGGGCGCGGTGTAGAGCCAGATCACACAGATGACGATCTGCATGAAGGTGCAGAGGAAGACGAGCAGGAACTGCAGGTTGAGCCCCCACCACTTGCGGTGGAAGCTGGTGGGGATCTTGGCCTCAAACACCAGGAGGACGCGATTGGTTTTCACCAGGATGCAGGAGATGCAGAGCACGAAGCTGATGCCAAAGGCCGGCTGGCGCAGGCGGCAGGTCCAGTCCTGCGGCTCGCCGATGAAGAACAAGGAGCTGGAGAAACAGCAGAGCAGGGAGAAGAGGAGGAGGTAGGAGAGTTCTCGGTTGGTGGCCTTGACGATAGGCGTGTTGCAGAATTTGATGAAGACACCCAGCACGAAGGCGGTCAGGAAAATGCCCAGCACTGCAAAGAGGGTGAGTGCAATCCCAAAGGGCTCTGTCCACGACAGAAACTCAATTTCCTTGGCAATGCAGGAAGTGTGGTTCTCATTGGACCAGAAGTCATCCGGACACTTGTCACAGGCACTTGCATCTGTAAAATGTCCCAGTGAAGAGTTAGTGACTGTGTGGCATAGACTAAAATGTGTGAATGTGAATGTCATGCCGAGGGTACACACAGGTTATTGGATGTGGTCACTTTACATTTTCTTTATTGATGAAAAAATTGTGGTTTTTACACGATTGAATAATATATGAAATCCTGACTTATGTTGAATTATATACTTAATTTCATGTACCTTTGATGATTCTATTATTTTTTCCCTTTCTTCATGGTGTGAGGGGGCACATGTTTCTTTTAACACTAACTGCTGCTGGTTTGTAGCTGAGAATGATCAATTTTGCTGGAGAGGTGACTGCCCAGAGGTCTGACATAGTCCGCTAACTTTTCATACAGTGATTCAAGCTTCACCTGACTCTTTTTGGATATATGGATGAGTTTTGTAGACTTGCCAGAGCAGACTTCCTCTTAGATCAAGGCAGAGTATCCCATGCATATGCCTTACTCGCTTCACGTCCATGGCTTTCCATTGAGACTAGTTCAATCAATGAACATTTATTAAGTCTCTGCTATGTCCCTGACAATGTGCAGTTTGGAAAGTTAAAGAAATATGGGCTTTGCAGTCAGAGATCTGGATTGGAATCCTGGCCCTGCCGTTTACTAGCTGTCTGACTTTGGTCAGGCTCCTTAATCTCTTTGAGCCTTAGTTTTCTCATTGATGAGCTGGAAGCAATAATAACCCCATTATTGGGGGTGGGGGAAGAATGAAATGAGCTAATAACAATTATAGTTAATATGTATAGAGTGCTTCCAATATGCCAATCAAGGTTTTTATTCAACAGACATTTATCTAGAACTTACCATGTGCTTTACCAATATTAACTTATTTAATTCCCACTTTAGAGATGAAGAAACTGAGGCACAGGAAAAACCTGAGTAAGATAGCAAATACCGTGCTAGGCACCCAGCAGGCAATCTACCATGGCCTATTAACTCTGAACTCTGGAACAGGCAGAACTTTATCTATTCAGGGCCACTGAACTATAAGAAAAGGAACAAATATTGGAAAGCAGTATCAAAGTGAAAGAAAGATGTGTCACAGGCGTGTTGGTAAGCTCTTATAATATTGCAAGACACCTAACATTCCTTTTCTATCCCCCTCAGTGCCTAGCCCAGCACTGATGCTCAGACATACCTTGTTAAATGAGAAACTGTGCTAAGCACCATCTCAGCCCAGCCCTTCCAGAGACTTTGCTGACCCCTGGGCTCCAAAGTGGACCAAGCCCTTCACAGTGTCCACAAGGGACTGTTCCTTTACCTGTCTCATCGCTGTACTCCCCATCGGGACACTCCACACACTCAAAGCAGCAGGTGGGCTCCCCCTCAATGATTCCTTTCCTGGTTCCTGCCAGGCAGTCTCGGCTGCAGTTGGAGAAAGGCACCTGGAGGACGGAGAGTACAAAAGTGAGGGGCTGCAGTACAGCTTTTTTGACTTGTGCAAGAGGGAGGAGTTTGGTTACAAAGACCTCTGCAGCAGACTCCAGGCCCATTTCAGACAGAGGATGGTCCAGAGGCCCTAACTCCTATTAGCTATGAAAGGGAGAGATGCCTATGGACAAGTGAAAACACACACACACACACACACACACACACACACACACACACACACACACTCTATGGGATACTAGGAAGACTAATTGTTGGCAGTCTATATCATGACCAAAACCCTCCTTAAATAATTCCCCTTCCATTCTCTCCAGCTCCCAGAATGAGACATCTGTTTATTCTCTACAGACGTAAAAGTTTGAGATAAACTAAAAAATACAGGGACAGACCTACACACAGATATATAGTCACAAGGGAAATTTTTTCACAAGAGAAAATTTGTTTGAAAACAAGACTCTGAACTTTGCAGTGAATTGCAATTCTTGCAATTTTATGTTAGGCTTTACAGGATAATTTCTGAGATCCTTAGTGAGGCAGGCAGAACAGGCATAGAGTGGTTGAAAGTAAGTGAGTTAGAAAGATGAATCAGGAATTCCTAACCACAAGAAAACTGCAGTGGCTACATTAATTTTAGGTAACATAGACTTAAGTTTATTTCCTTAATAGGACTTCAGGTCCTATTAAGAATTTGATGAATCATAATCCTTGGTATGTTTAAATAACTTTGAGTTAGTCATGTTTAACGACTACCACCCAAAATGAATGCTAGGACTAAGACAACAATCCATATCTAACTATATGTTTCCCTCCGCTCCTAACTTCCGCTCCTAACTTCCGCTCCTACCCCATACTCATATCTGAGACGACCATCATCCTCCTGGGTTCATCCCAGGCGAGTAATACTAAACGTTTAGGGACCACATCAATCTAGTCTTGTACAATTAAAAACAGGAAAATAAAATAAAGGAACTCCCTCCAAATCATCCTTGTAAAGCTCTGATTCTAAAACCAGACAAGAACAATATGAAAAAGAAAAAAAGGAATTGCAGGCCCATTTCACCTATTAAGTTGACTTCAGAAGCAGACCCGAGTCAGGGGTTTGTGTCCAAGTGACTTATAAAGAAAGTTCTCCCAATGGAAACAGGAAGAGAATAGAGGAAGTAGGACATAGAAGGGAGTGGGAGAAACATGGGTGTGAACTTGAGCAAAGTGCCTCAGAGGGTAGCTTCTGCCTGATACCCCAAGGGAACTCTGGACTGTAAGTTATGCATCAGAGCTGTCCTGGCCTCGAGGAAAACTGGGGCTTCAATACTTCCACACCATTCATTGGTTAAGGTTCATCTCAGGGAAATGTAAATCCTAGGCTCTTCTGCCTTTCTTAGCCTGTGGGCAAAGTAGGTTCCATTAGCCTGCAGGCAGTCTTCTGAGAAAGAGCAGCGAGTTCTGGTTATTGGAAGCAAAAATATACAGAAGTCCTGGAGGTGCATACAAACTGTAAAGAATATGGAACGATCTGGGAAGAGTACAACGATTTTCCACTACTTGAAAACATGACAAATACTAAAACAATAAACAAACTCAAAAGGACATAAAAAAGAAAATACTCCATGATCATGTTAGGTTTATGCCAGAATGCAAACAAGTTTAATGTTAGAAAATGTGTAAGTGCCATTCACTGTAGTAATAATTTAACACAGAAAAGTATGATCATTAATAGATGAAGAAAAAGTATTTGATGGAATTCAGCAAAAATTAGTGATTAAAAACTTAACGAAAAAGAGTAGGAAGAAATATCTTTAAGTTGAAAAAAGGTAACAAAAAAAATCCTTAGAGTAAACATCATTCTATCTGAGACCATATTAAAAGCATTTTTTCTAAAACAATTATCACCACTATTATTAAACATTGCACTGGAGTTCCTAGCTAGTGAGTGGAATAAGACAAGAAAAATAAGAGCGTAAATATTGGAAAGGACTACAAAATATTATTTGCAGATGATGTGATTATCCACATAGAAAACCCAAAAGAATCAACAACCAAATTACTAGAAATAATTGGAGAGCAGCCCCAGCCTAAAATGCCACAGATTACCACTGTTCTTAGCTAAGTTTCATTAGTCCTTAAAATCATTTCACCTTTTGTTGTATGCTTTTGGTTGATTTCCAGGTCCTTAAATGGAAATTTTTGACAAATTTTTGTCCAATTTATCATTGCTTCACTATTGCAGAAACCCTGCATCTATCTCATTCTGTGGTCATGCTAGGCAACTGAGTACTTACTCTAGAAACTTATTAAGTATTTATTATCTTGCACTCTATGTGTAAGATAATATACCATAAGACTAAAGTCTATCTTACAAATGTATGTATTTCTTGAGGGTAGGGAGCAAATATTAGTCAACCTTGTTACCCTAGTTACAAAGACTTAAATAATGCTTGGTACATAGTAGGGCTCATACTATTTGCAAAATGTCTCTTTAATAAGACTCTTCCCCTCCCTCCACCTACCAGCTTGCACTGGAGACATCTTACAAAGAGAAACACATAGAAAGCAATAACATAATTATCATTGCTTCTAGCAGAAAAGAAGTAACTGGCTTGACAAAGAGTTTTTAAAAACTTGAACAGAAGATCATTGGTATTATCTTCTAGTGAAAGAAGAATAGAAATGGCAGTATTGGACCTGATTATTGCTAAGACTCTCAGCACCCTGGGAAGGAAAGGAAAGGAAAGGAAATAGTTACACTCGGTACATATTAGCATGTTCAACTGGGGTAACAAGGCACCATCGGAGACGTTCTCCTAATCCTTCTTGAGTTACCAACACATTTGATCATTTAATGAAAGATATGGACCCTGTTTCCCAAACCCACAATAGGAATGCTTCTAAATTTTTCCTATGAAAGAATGATGGTTGTATCCTTTATCAAGGTGAGGTAAGGTGAGATTCCCTTCTATTCCTAGATTTATAGAGCTTTGGTTTTCAATCTGCAAAAGCACTGGATGTTACCAAATGCTTTTTCTGCATCTATTGAGATTGTAGTAGAATATTTTTCTTTTATTCTGTTAATATCATAAACTACATCATCTGTGAACTTTGTAATGTTGGGCTAGCATCACATTCCTGTAAATTCACTGCAAACTTTACTGGTTCGTGATGCGTTATATATTCTTTCATTGCTGCTCTAGGTTTGCTGATATTTTATTTAGGATTCGAGCATTTGTATTTATAAATAAGATTGGCCTATAATTGTCTTTTTTTTCTTTTAATCCTGTCCTTGTCTGTTTTTGGTGTCAAAATTGTATTAGCCTCATAAAATGAGTTTAGTAGCTTTCCTCTTGGCTTCTGTTAGGCTGTGAGTGGTAAAACAAAACACAACAACAAAAAAAAATCAACAAAAAACACCTCAAAATAACAATGGCTTAAATAACACTGAAATCAGTTTCGCTTTCATATTTGTGTCTGGGGAGGTGGTCCAAACTGATATGGCACTCCACAGTCCTGGAGACCTAGATTCTTTCACCTCGTTGGTCGTGCCTTCATAGTCCTTCATGGTAGCATATGGTTTCCAGGAAGCAAGATGAAGGAAGGGATAAAGAAGAGAGCAAAGGATACTTGCAAACATTTTCTTAAAAGAAGATTCCCTTGTGCATACCACATCTAGACTATAATATTTGTTGCATCCCTATGTGTGCTAGGTTTGAGGCAACGTGTCTATGGAAAAGTTGGATTTAATTTATAACTCTGTCAACTATCCCAAGAACATAAATGACTGAAGTCAGGAGGATTCCCTGCGTTATTCATTTATCAGCATTTAAGCCCCTGGTGTGCACAGACTGGTAGAGAACATTGGGGTTCTAGAGAGCTGTGCAGGAAATAGTTTCCATGCAGAGATGAGACATACACCAATTAGAGACAATCAACTGTGCATTAACGGACATAAAACATAATCTGGATGATTCAGCAGCAGAGAATCAGCGATAGCGCAGCTGAACAATTTAGATTCCAGTTAGTTGAAACTTGTGATAATTTAGACAAGGGTATAATTAATGCACAGAGGAGTATAACCTCCAGAACCCCTGAATCTCTGCTAGGAAAATGTCATAACAAGAGGCTCAAAGATATTTATCATTGAGAATCCACCCTCTGAGGTAGAAGCTATCAGTGACTCACATACTATGGATAAGATTCACTCCCTACAGGAGAACTTCACATGAGTAATTGTCCCAGATATTGGGAAACAATAAAATTGCAGCATCTGATCAGAAACCCACCAACCTAAGGAGTGTTTGGTAAAAAGATGAAGTTGAATCTTTGGTCCTGTGATAAAAAATGGTCCAAGATGCTCAAAGGTGATATTAGAAAGGAAAATGCAGTGTAATGCAGTAGGTCTCATCCAGGCTTCTTTGGAGAGTTAAAGAGGATGCCCTGTCCGGGGGCTGTTCCTGCAGAGGACCTGAGTCCTCAGCAGCCTATTGCATTCTGGGACACAACTGCCATAGAATTGAATTGTCATCATTTCGGCACATCATGTGCTTTTTCCTTAAGTGCATATTCACTGGTGACAGGCTTATTAATCAGGTTTCTAGATGCAGTGATATTCAGGGGCGGGGGTGGTAAGGGGGGCAGGTCCTAGTCACAAGCATCCTCCTACTTGTCACGTCTCTCATAAGAGAAAAATAAAATAAATTGTCATTTTGATTTGTAGGTCAGCCCGGACTTATTTGAATGACAGGGAACTATCTCTGTGTGAATTATCCAGGCCTTACCTTGTGTGATGTGTATCTTTGTTAACATTTTGCTCTGGTTGTGGCAAGTTTTAGTCAAGGAAATTACTACTAGCCAGGGAGTCAGATTTGTAAAGAATAAAATTGTTTCAGCACAATAAACATGGGGTTCAGATTCTGAGTATTCTCCTCTATACACTAAACACTCCTGGATTTCACAGGGAGTCCTAGCAATGCAGAGTGAGGGGCGTGGACTCATCATTCTGGAAATCCACTGGTGAAGTCCATGCCCCCCCCAAAGCCTAGCACAGTTTCATGCCTGTGGTAGAGACATCTGGTGTTCTGATGGACAGCACGTACCTCCCTGGAGAAGCCACTCCACAGGATTTTCTCCTCACTGATGAAGAGCCTTTCTCCTTTCTTGGCATAGACGTTGTAATATCCGACTTCCTTAAACACAATGGAGCCGTCCTCTGGGGACAGGTGCCAGTTGATGATGGAATAGTTCCCCACCAGGTCACCGCATTCATCAAAAGTCACTTGTTCCCCCATATTGTTGGTAAAGTTTAGGTGACGTAGGTGCTTCAGGACCTAAAGAGGAACAGAGATGAATATTCTGAGTGCAAGCCACAGGACTGCCACATATGGTTATGTAGGCTGTACACTGTGCAAAGATAGTAAACTATCTTGTTCTAACAAAGTGGAAGGAACATGACTTGGGGAAACGGCACCTTTTTCTAATTTACACTGGGGTACTTGGTATGTGTTAGTGGCAGCCCTGGTAAGCCAGGGGCTTTACGTGGTACTCAAATTGTATCTTAGGTAGGAAACACTTTCTTGAAGTCAGGAAAGGAAAAGGGAGACATCTCACCACAGGCCAACTCAAGGCTGCTGTCGGTGTACCATCAGCTGGAGGGGCAGGGTTGGTAAGCCAGAGCCCATTCCTGACATTTTTTGAGAAGGGCTTTGGGGAAGGAGCGGAGGCTCTAGCTGCTCTTACGCTCTGCACCGTCTTTCCCTATCCTACTGCTTCTGCAGAGGTGTCTTGCTGCCAAAATTCACAGATAGGAGAGTGGAAGAAGGAAAGAAATGAGGCTCTGGGTGTAGTCCTGGCAGGACTGTTGTAATAGTCTGGGCCAATCTTTTATTTTTACAGGGTTTTATGGGTCACAAAGCCGTTATACAAAAAAAGTAACGATGATAATTACTAAACTTTACTGGACATTTTACTACCTTTGAGGAAAAATGCTAAATACTTTATAGTCATCATATAATCTAATTCTCACAACAAATAGTACTATTATCCCATTTGATTGATGGGGAGACTGAGACATAGAAAATGGAAGTACCTTTCCCAGAGTCACACAGCTGGCAAGTGGTGCAAAGCCTGCGCTCTTAACGGCTGTGCTCTACTGCAGCATCATGAGGCTCCTGGCTCTGCTTTCTGTGTGCCCCTGACATGGGTCAAGAGGAAGCAGTGGGCACTTGGCAGCTGATCTTTTATGCTACACCTGCCTGGTGTCGGGGTCACCGAGGAGTTGAGAGAGAGAGACATGGTCCAGCCTGTGAGTGTCGGGGCACTCAGTTCTACTATACCTCAAATCAAAACCGGCTATTTACAAAAAGGAAAATACACTGTAACAAAGTAGAGTTTATTCCAGGAATGTAAGGTTAGTTTACTATTTGACTATATTAACGCACTATAAAAGAGAAACCATATGATCATCTCAATAGATACAGAAAAAGCATTTGATAACATTCAACCTCCATTCCAGATAAAAATGCTCAGCAATCTAGGAATAAAAGGAAATTTCCTCAACCCTATAAAGGGCGTCTATAAAAAACCACAGTAACGTCATACTTAGTGGTAAGAGATTTTCCTCCTAAGATCAGGAACAAGACAAGAACGTCTGTTCTCACTATGGCTACAACATTATAAGGAGGTTCTAGCAAGAGCAACTGGGCTGAAATAGGCTGATTCAGATGGAAAATATACAGATCTATAATAAGTTCTACACTCAAACAAAAACAAATAGGCAAACAAACAAAAGAACTTTCAGATAAAGTGATTCACATTTTGAAAAACTTACCACTGAGAACCATAAAAATTAAGGCTTTCATATAATTGGTTGGAACTTAAACCTATATATTGAAAAGCAAAATACTTAAAACTATACTATGTGATAAGGGGCCAACAGTTTCTCCCTTTGAAGTGTAACTGTAATCTGTGTTCTTGTGTTCTGCTTTAAAAAGAAAAATAAACTTTCTAGATTAAAATAAACAAACAGGCAAGGAAGCAAACAGGGACATCTTAGAATTTGTTCTAAAATGTCCTAAAAGGTTTTACTTAAGAGTGGTAGGGTAGACATATCAGAAGAATTATAGTTTTCATAGGATAAAATGTTAACTTTCTCTTCATAAAGGCAAAAGAGGAGTCTTGGATTTTTCTGGGGAAATAGTTCCTTTGTGGCCTTTTAAGAAAGCTGCAGCTAAATATTATATTTTGCATGTCATATTTTTCAGTTATGGGCATACATTTAATTCTCAGTAAACATTCAAAACATGGGAAAAAACTGATTATAAAACTTCCACCACTTTGTTAAGGAAAAGGGAAGCTGGAATCACCAGAGCTTAATAATGTTGTAGTAAGAACAGAGAGTTTTCTGAAGAGAAGGGTAAGTCCGAAAAACAACTGTTCCATATAAGAATGTGACAGGAATACGCCAGAAAATGAAGGAAGCAACCAACAGCTGAAATGAAAGACTGGAAGTCTCTTAACACAGAGAGAACCCAGAATCATTCAATTAGCTATAGTAAGTTAATTCAGACTAATTGCACCAAGGACCAGTTTTACTTTTTTTCCTTTTTTAAATTAAAAAAAACAAAGCCAAAACAGATTTTAAAAAATAGTTTCTTTTAGGCATATTCATTGGTATGAATTAGGCTAATACACTATTCCTGATAAAGATTCTTAGAAAGCCTATGCCAATTTTAAAAAACAGGAATTTAAAATTTAGTGGTTCCCGGTTCTTTATTTCTCAATAATCCTGTTTATACTCTTAAAATCCTTACCAAAATTCTCCCAGTCATTTACCTCACTGATAAGGAAGGAGCATATTTTGGTCCAAAGTTATGAAGTCAGAATTATTGTGGTTTAAAAAAATAAAGAATTATTGCGGTTTTTTTGTGTGAAAGTTTTCTGCCAACATCTCTGAGACCACTCACCTTCTCCCTTACCTATGCCCGTATCCACATCCTGTCCTACTGTCATCCACTTAACCCTGTCTTCTCTCAGTATTTACTTTTGTCCCATTCTCTTCCTTTACCTATTTTTTCATCCAACAAGTATTTATTGAGCAACCAATATGGGCCAATCAGGCACTGTTTTAGGGATACGAGATACAATAGTGTTCAAGATGGGCAAATACTCTAACTTGGTCAGTTGTGTCCACTCTGATTTATTTGCACACTATACTTTCTTTCTGTGTCTGTGTATGAAGCAGAGTTTCAGGATAATCAGTTTCCTCTGGTGAACACCCAGGGTGAAAGGCTAGGGACCAGTGTCTTCACTATGCAATCATCAGCTGACCTGGCAGCCCCCTAGAAAGCACGTGCTCAGAGGGACCACTGGGCACGTGGTTCTTTTAACAGTTACCTTGGCCTCATGAGGAAACAGACTGCCTGGGTCAGACGTTGCCTTTCTTACTGGCTAGACATGTGACTTTGGGCAAATCACTTGGCCTCACTGGGTCTTACTTTCCTCACCTACAAAAGAATAACACTCAAGACAAATACTTGCTGAACACTTAGTAGGTATCCTAAGCACCTTATACATATTAACTAGTGTTATCTTCCTAATAAATTTATGTTTCATTATCTCCATTATTTCAGATGACGAAAGTGAGGCACAGGAACATTAAGTGACTCACCAAGGTCATAAAGCTATTAGGTAGCAACTGGGATTTAAATCCAGTTAGTCTGATTCCAGAGTCCAACTCTCAATCATTGCACTATATACTACCTACTCAGGTGTAGGAGTCAGATTAGACAGTCTATCTATTGATTTGTCTATCTCTAGTTACAACAGGTTAACTAGTGTAAAACTGAGGTTGAGAAAAGGGACATATTTTAAAAATGGGATGTCTAATGCTTGCGACAACACAAGAGGCCATAACCGGAAAGGTGGTTGAAACTGAATGACATCCAGATCTCCATGAAAGGCCTGTACTTTCCCTGGGGACTTCCCATTGTTTTCTATTTTTAATCAATTTTATTGAGGCATAGTTTACATAGGATAAAGTATAGGATGAAGTATACCTATTTTAAGAGTATAGTTCTGAGTTTTGGCAAATGTATATGCCTGTGTAACCGCTACTACCATCACCCTAGAAGGTTCCCCGATGGCCCTTCCCAGTCACTGTCACCCCCACTTGCAGCCCTAGGTCACTGATGATCAGTTTTCTTTCTATCATTAGAGACAGAATATCATATAAATGGAACCATACACTAGGTACTCTTTTTTTAAGTCTGGCTGATTTTGCTCAACATGATGTTTTGTGACTCATGTTGTCGGGTGTGTTTGCCTTTGCACTGGACACTTTCTCCAAGGAGCAGACCCTTTCCACAAATCCTCTCCAGGCTTTAAGGCCCATCCATATCGAATGACATCTTTTATTGTCTTCCTTACTTCAAATCCTATCCTGCATAGTACTGTAGTGTTTCATCCTCAGAGCACAGGTGTAAATAAAATCATGAGTGTTGAATTTTTTGAGTCAAAAATTTCACCTTCTCCATTAATAATCAATTATTTCTTTACTAAGTCATATCTCTAAGTCATCTCATTAGACGTTTTTAGTATTTCTTTTGCCATGTTTACTTGCAAGTTTTGCATTTGATCCTCTAATTTTCAGCATAATACCTTGCATAACAGGGAAGGTGGAAATAGAAACAATTTCACTCTTAAAAGCAATGATAAGGAATCTTTAAACTGATAACCATTGACATACCAAGAAAGGTATACAAGTTACATAACTGAGATATTTCCCGCAGAGAGAACACTCTCATTCTTTTACAATTTTAAAAGAAGGAACTAATAGTTCCATTAAGAAAGAAAATATGAAATTTTACTTGAGATTTTAAGTCACTATGACGTGCTTCTAAATTACATTTTTATTTGGGGAGGAATGTGAGGAAAAAGAAAAAATAAGTAAAGGGGAAGAGAAAGTATAAAAGCTAACAGAAAGACAAACGCAGGAGATAATATATGGACACAAAAAGACTAACAGGCTCACAAGGAAAAGTAAACCATGAGGAAGACATACTAAAAAAAGGACTAATACGTATAACATGCACTCACTCAGATGGTCACATGTTATCTTTGATGCGGTAATATTTCCATCTTGTGGTCTTTTAGAATATTCCCTCTAAACTCAAACTGTTGCTCAGTATAAGTATATATGGGGATGACCCATTGGCTCGTACTCTAAGGGTCAATTCAGTTAAGCCAAGACTAGAGACTAGAAGCCCCCCCACTCTTGTCTAGGATTTCCAGCTCTTACACAACGCATCACTTCTTAGCCAGAGGGAAAGTGGCATGGGATGCACAAAGCACCCTCTTCACACAGATAAAGAGAGATAATTCACACAGATAAGGGACCTGCCTATTGTTTCTTGCCCACTTCCTGTGCTGAGTGTAGGGAAAATCTTAGACCAATTTCCTTTTCTAACTTCAGCCCTATTTTCTTGTCTCTCCTCCATCTCCTCTAGTTCTCAACCCAATTCATCTACCCTCTCCCAACCCTCAACAGAACCAGCAATTCCTGGAAAGATTAATTTTGTTTGGCTTTTGTCATTACCATGGTTGTCATGATACATGCCTGTTTTTCGTCTACTGAGTGGTTGGTGTAAGGTGGCGGAAGGTAGGGAGCGTGTCTTGTGCACAATCATCGTGAGAGAAGGAAGAAGGTAGTTCCATACTTACTTCCATGATGTTCCATTCAAACTTGATTGTTGGGCATATGGCCCAGAGCCTAGAATCACCCTGATCACCATCCAATCAGAGCCTAGAATCACCCTGATCACCATCCAATCAGAGCCTAGAATACCCTGGCCACAGTGATCGATTAGAGGATGGGTTGTTAGGTTGAACCATTCTCTGCAAAGAACTCCAGGTAGTGTTGTCAGGCCAAATTAACTAGACTGCGACTCATTGGTTCATTTATTCTGCACACATTCAGGTGCCAGCTGTTCTGGACACAGTGCTGAACAATACAGACATGGTTCCTGCTCTCAGGAAGCTTACAGCACTGCAATGGAGGAGTCAGAGTGAAGATAGCTGAGGAGCAGTGCGAGGAGGGCTTGGGGTTCCCATGGAGGCCAGGAGGCAATTGTGTCATTTGCTCATAAATTACCTGTTAGTGTTACTTTTAAGGCATATGAATTGACTGATGAATTTTAGGGGGAAAAGGTCAACACAACAAAATTGTAATTGATCTTATTTAACCAGAAGTTGAATTAATAAGAATCTATTTCAGTCAACTGAAGAGTTGTGGAAACTTAAGCTGGGTACATAAATGGCAAAGATGAGGAAGAAAGAATGGTCAGAAAGTGTGTGTGGGGGTATCTGATTTGAAAAGATTTTCAGGAGAGAGTGAATTTTGAAAGAGTTAAAAGTTTGTGGTGGATCATGAAAGAGGAGACAAAAATTGATGACTCTTCAGTTGTGGGCTAGTACCTAAGCAAAAATACTATGCCAAAAACTAATTAGTGCTTTTTGGGGAGGTGCCAGTCAGGTTAGCTTACATTGAGAGAAGGTGAGGTGGAATTCCAGGCTGAGATATTTGGATTAGAGTGTATAGATTGTATGGGTGATGGGTTTCCATGTACGTTTTCATAATGAGTGTGACTCATTGCTGGTCCATCTTCTGGTAGATAGAGACATGGCCAAGATTTTAAATTCCAGAATGCCCACCCAACTTCCTGCATTCCTGAGGCTCAAAGGAGACGTACAGCAAGCACACAGGACATTTTGGCCAGTGCCCATATGTTATTCCTTCCCAGAGCTCTGACTTTATTTTCCTGTCTGTTTCCTCTCCTGGATGAATTGTGCCAGACCGTGTGTGAGTCAGGAGCTCACATCTTTACTTGGACTGGGGTCAGCTGAGGTGTCTGTGTAGCAGACACTTTGTTTTTGGCTGCCTGCTTCTCTTTCCTCCTCCTTTTGGTAACAGCATCCTGATTTAACTTTGGGATCCATTCCCTGCTCTACTCTCCATCTACGTAGTTTGGGAGGACTCCCCTCCTAGCTTTAGGGATGGATATGTGGCTCTGGCCTGGTCAATCAATGTGACTTTTGGGACTTTTACAGGAGATCCTGGGAAATAAGAAGAGCTGAGCAGTAAAAATTTTATGAACCTGGAGCTACTACCGAGGCTGAAAACTGCTAACCTTGAGAAATAAGGAACAAAGAAATAGAGATGAAAGCATTGAGCTGTACCTGGAATACTTCTGAGATTTTCAGTATTATGAGATACTAATAATGTTCCTTCTTCTGTTACTTTGGTTTGGTTTTCTTATTGCATGCAACTAAAAGTCCCAGTCTTGAGCACAGCCTAATTTTTCGCTTTGTTCTCATATGTCCAAGCTTTGGTCTTGACCATCTGGATCTTACTTCCTTGTCTGGGAGAGGAATCACTGAAGAGCAGAACTGTCAAATTACCCGCTGAAAGCCTCTTTTCCCTTCCACCCCACCCTGGTCCTGCAGGCTTTTCAAGAGCTGGAGTCCTCCTTCCAGGGGACATGGAAGGGAAGACAGGACAGACAATAATATTTACTCAAAGACTGCCCCTTTATTCCTCCTTCTCAAAACTCCACATCTTAGCATCATTGCTTCTGAAGTCTTGTTGGCCTTTGACCTTCATTAGAGCTCCTCTTTGCCTTAGTGAAGGGTCTGTATGTGTGTGGCGCAGTGCAAGGAAGGAAACTAAGTACCTCATAGTGATTAGAAACTTTAGCAAACAATGATATCTGAGTGAGATTTCTTTTCCCCACATAAGAAGGGCTCAGAACTTGCAGGTCCTGGTTCATTCTACCAGCCTAGACAGTCAGTCGTCATCTCATGAGGATCCCTAAAATGACTGACACAGGTGGTACATTTTTTGTTTCTTGGTATCTTTTCCCAAGAGTCTGTGGTGATTGGGTTCTGTTTTAATGGTTTTTTGCTTAATTCATTGATTAATTAGAGTTATATTGAAATCCTACTATAATAATCACCATCTGTTTAGAGCTTAAAAATTTACAGATTTCTGTCACATATATCATCTCATGTCATCTTCTAAAGAATCTTGGGTGGTAAACAGGATAGATATTAGGGCCATTTTACAGATGGATAGGCTGACTTAGAGCAGTGGCTTGCCTAAGATGATGCAGCTAGTATTCTACATGGGGGAGCAGGATGAGAAGCTGGAGGATGGATCATTCAACTCAAATCAGGGATTCGCCCCCTCCCCTCCCACCATTGCTATCATGTACTCTCTCCGTGGGTCAATCTAGAACTGAGGAAAATACAAAAGGAGTGTAAAACTTGGTCTGATTTAAAAATTAAGGTACATTCTTCTATCAGTGGACACCTAGCTTGCTTCCATATCTTGGCTATTGTAAAAAAATGATACAATTAACATAGGGGTTATCTTTTAGCGGATACCTTTTCAAATTAGTGTTTTCATTTTCTTCAGATAAAAAGATGTGCTATAGGTACATATGTTCATATATATATATATATATATATATATATATATATATATATATACACACACACACACACACACATACACAATGGAATATTACTCAGTGATAAAAAAGAATGGAATCTTGCCATTTGGAACAACATAGATGGACCTAGAGGGTACTATGCTAAGTGAAATAAGTTGGACAGAAAAAGACTAATACCGTATTATTTCACTTATATGTGGAATCTGAAAAAAAAAGGCAAACAAACAAAAAACACACAACAAAAACAGATTCAAGGAACAGAGATCAAACTGATAGTTGCCAGAGGGGAGGAAAGGGGGGGATGTGTGAAAAGGTGAAGGAGAATATAGTCAATAGTATTGTGATACATTTGTATGGTGACAGATGATTACTAGACTCAGTGTGGTGATCACATTGTAAGATATACAAATGTTTAAACACTATATTGTACACTGGAAATAATATAATACTGTATACCAACTATACTTAAACAAAATTAAAAAAAATAAAGAAATCAAGATTATATATGTAAGACATGAATAGCTATGTACGATGTAAGTCAGTTCAGACTTTTATCTTTGGGAATTCTATGGAACGAAAAAAATGATGATGTCTCTCCTATGAGTAATTCAAAAATACAAAATAAGACTAAAGTATAATGAATGTTGGAATTCCACTTAAGTTCTGATTATTTTCTATTGTAACTACTTCTTTTTGAAATATCCAATATCAAATCCTTTTAAGGTGAGTTTTTTCTGTTCCCTTGATTTGCTTGTGTCCTAAGCTTAGTTGGCCTTTCAGGTGGTCCAGCACATTATATTGTGAATAATATAATGGCAGAAGTGGTGGCTAAACACAGTAACACTAGTTTTATGCCCCTAGCATGTGGAACGTAATAGGTCCTTAACAAATACTTGTTACTCACAAAGGAACAATATCTTTAACTTAGCATTAGAAAAACATCCTGCACTCAGTACTGAATCTGTTCCAGGGTATTACAAACTTTTAGGGGCCACAGTCTAGATATTCTGAACCACTGAACTAAAGAACAGTTGAGGCAAGGTTTTAAATAGATGATCAAAATAAATTACTATCAATTGTTCAGAAGGCAGTTGCTCAGATGTTTGAATAGGCAATTTGAATCCAAAGCTACATTTAGTGACCTTTTTTAGATATTGTCTTTTTGAAGTAACCATTTTATCTGTCTTGCCTGGATCAGCCCAACTCTGCTTTATTACAAAGAGAACTGCTATCTAAGTGAAGAATGTACCTGCCAAGCCTCAACCTTCTTGATGTCCGCACAGGAACCATTCGTGAAGAGCCCTCTCCCAGGTAAGCAGGTATATATATCTTGCAGGGCATGAGCAATGGAGTAGACTGCTAAGTAGACATTGTAGGATATCCGTAAGTGTGTATAATCCATGTAAGGGGTCTCGATACTGCTGATATTCTCATCTCCTGTACAGAGAGGTCTGAAGGCAGTGGAACTGTTGCTTATCCTGCTACCACTGTCTTCTTGACCTCTCAGGAAGGTGTCCATGGGTAAAGGTCCTTTAGCACCTTCTTGGAGGTGGCAATTAAATGTTTCTTCCCAAAACTCCTTGGCAAAACCATTGTGGACAGACTTCCTTGGATGGACTTTCTGCAAGAATTCCCGGAAACCTGGGATCTGCCCAGCCTTCAGGGCAAATCCAATGGTGCCTCCAACCACATGGAAGTACTCGGGCATGGCAATCAAGGAAGAGCTGGCCCAGGCCTCGCTGGCCAGCCAGATCCTGCCAGTGATATTGCGCCGAACGATCTCCTTGATGAGGGGCTCAAGGTCTGGGCCACTGGAGAAAACGACGATGACTTTGGCTGTGGAATTCTGGATTACCTCTACCACCTGCTGGATCTCTTCCTCGTCAGAGTACTGGGAGATGAGTTCGCTGAAGTCAATGCAGATGTCCCTCTCCTCAGCTTCCTCTCGGAACTTCTCAATCCCTGGCCGGCCATAGTCATCATCAGCTGCAATTGTGCCCACCCAGTTCCAGCGGAAGTACTCGATAATGTCTGCCATGGCAGTGGCCTGGTGTTCATCATTGGGGATGGTACGGAGGAAGGACTTGAACTGATTCTTGTTGCTGAGGAGTCTGCTGGAGGAGGCATAGCTGACCTGGAAAGAACACCGGACACAGAACACAGAATGAATGAGTGAGTGAGGCGCCGCGTGAGCCTCAAGGCTGTGTGGCGGTGGTTTGTTGAACATTCATTAATCTAATTTTTCAAACATGTTGTTTACTGCAGACAGGATGAAGGGTGAATGAAGACAACCAGAATCTGTTCCTCTCCGGTGTGAACTCCCAAACACCTGTCAGTCTATTGGGGAGCATTCTAATTCCCAATGGGTGGGTCTTCACAATGCTACCTTCAAAAATGGATCTGTCCTTAGAGTCAACCCAACAGTAGGATCTATTTGTCCTTTCAAGGAGAGTCTTTATGCACTGCTCCATACTTTCTCCTAACTTCTCTGTACTGATTCATTGGTTACAATATACCCACGTACATATCTTCTGCCTGCTGGGTCCATGTTCTGATGTGAACATTGTAGCTTCCCCTTTACTGTGATGAACACTCCATCCATGACTCACTTTGGATAGGAATCCTGTGGGTTATGAACCTAAGGTCTTCAGAGGAGCCCCCTTTCCTAGTCTGCTGAGTTTTTCTCTTCCTGTCTGTTTCTAGTCTCCAGCTATTCACTGTCTTCCTTCCCCTTGCTTCCCCTCTCCCACCCACAGTACTATAGATAAGTACACTCAATTGCAGTCATTCCTAAGATGTGTTTATTATTTAGGCTCAATTAGCCATTAGGTTCACTAGGCTCAATTCCTCTGTACCACAATAACAATGATGTACATCATTAAATACAGACAAGAAAATATCCTTTGCTCTCCTGGCTTCTCAGTGGGTTGGTTCAATCACCATCGAGAGCCCTACCTTCTGTTCAATTTCAAGTGATGGCTGAAGTCTCTTGACAGGCTTTTGATGTGAGTCTTCAAAACCCAAAGGGGCTGAAAAGGAACCCTGGAGAAGCTGCCTAGATGTATTTCCACTTTCTAAGACATAGCCAGTTCTACATTTGAGCATGGGTGTGGGCCACCAAGGAAAGAAATCTTTACTGTTGATGGTGAAATATCATTGCCTGAAGTATCCAAATATCATGTAAAGCATTTGTTAGTGCAGAGCTTCCCAACTTTTTTTTCACATTGTGGCTAACAGAGAAGATGGGGCTGATGGAGGAGGCTGACCAACCTGGTGTGTGTGTGTGTGTGTGTGTGTGTGTGTGTGTGTGTGCGCTCTGACCAGCCTCAGCCCCACCTATACATCTCAGACCTTGAAGGGATCAATATCTTGGCAGGTTTTGGCCCATCTGTAGTACACCTGTGTGTCCTGGCTCACCCGTGAGGAAGCTCAAGGCTGTTGGACCATTTCTTCTGAAGAACAAAGCATTTTTATACTTAATGGAATTCCTTCTAGGTAATAAAGGAGTGTTTAATATCTCTTGTTCTCCAGTTTTCTACAGAGATTTAAAAATTCTTAAGAAAACCAAGGTGAAGAAATTTGGGGGAATGCCTTTTTAATACTTCTTATTAATTGAAACAATTTTCTGTGTTCAGTGTTTTAAAATGAATTATTTCAATACATTCCTTCTTATCAATGAATAGTTTCTACATCAAAAACATAAAAGGCATTGGTCTATGAAAGAACTTTTTCTAACAAGAGCTTTGATTTTGGAAGTTATAATGTGAAATTGACATTTTTTTTCTTTGATCAGGAAAGAAAGATCTTCTTGCTCTACTATGGAAGTTCATGAGATTGGTAGTTAGATTAAATAATTTGTTGAGATGTTATTGCTTTTTAGAGACCTCTATTTGCAGACCCAAACAACAGACTCCTGAATCAGATTTTTGCAAATGGAAAACCTACTTGGGCATTTTGTAAATCCATCCATTACTGCTTACTTCTTGATCTTTGAAAACTAGGCCAAAAAAGGATTTTAAAGGAATAGAAATTAAAAAAACAAAACAAAAAAATCTTCATGGATATGTTTCTCTTAAAGAGTGCATTTATAATATTTGTCAAGTTTGAGGATAAACACCACTTCATATACAACCCCCCCCCCAAAAAAAAAACCCTTAAAAACACACAAAATTTTTTTATTGTAAGAGGGGAGAATTTCATGAATGATTCAGAGAACTGTTTTAACCACAACTCGTTTTAGCTGGTCTGCTTGTTCCATCCACTTGGTGGCATGAGTGGCATAAAAAATAACACTGGGTGTCTGACTCCAGCTGGCAGAGTAGTGGTTCCCAACTCTGCTGCACATTGGAATTGCCTTGGGAGCTTTCAAAACTCCCAGTGCCCAAGCTGCATCTCATATCAATGAAACCAGGACTGGGGTGTAAAACCCAGGCACCAGTATTTTTCAGTCTCCCCAAATAGTTCCAACATGCAGCCATGGCAGAGAACCATTGCTGTAGGTATAATTACAGTAATCATTATAGTGATCTCATCACTTTTATAATTTAAATTCAACTTAACCTAATCTTTCATCCAAACCACAAAACATTAAAACCTTCCCCTACATGTTCTTTCTTTATACTTGATGACAATTATATCTTATGTCTGTTGGCCATGGGGTAATGACAACCTAGTGTACTGTGTATTTAAAATAATATCGCACTATATGCCAAATTTAAAAGATTAATATTTGCATCTTGCCCAACACATTCACTGATATGGGCTTTGTTAGATCATTTTAGCAGAAAACTTACAGAGCCAGGGCTTCCCCATGGGAAACACCTTTAATTCCCTGAAGTAAGGATTCGGGAAATGGTGACAAGGCTTTCTCAGTTGTCACATGTGTATAAAAGAATAATGGCTATTAGCAAGGAAAAAAAGACCTTGCAACATAGAAATGTGAATTTATCAAGGGTACTTTATAAATTCTAAATATTAGACATCAAAAAATAAATTTAAAGTGTGATTTATAATTTAATTTAAAAATTGACATAAGGGATGTATCACAATTGAGCTGATTCTCCCATCCACGGACATTTAGGTTGTTTCCAATTTTTCAGTATTATAAAATGATGTCATAGATCTATAAATATTAACATGAAAAAGGGTTTGCTCTATAGTGTTAAAGGGGGTGGAATCAGGTTATAAAATGGCATTTAGAGTTTGCTGTCTTTTTTTTCATGCAAAAAATATGCAAATTTGAACAAATGTTTATTAAAGCACTTGTTTCAGTGAATTCTTAGCATTTGGAAATGCAGACATGTCCCCACCTTGGCTGAATTCCTGCCGGGTGGAGACTGCTTCTTCATATACACTCCAGAAATATTTGTTGAGTGAAGTAGAATGTTTTCCATTACTAGAATGTGCAACATAGTGATGAAGTTCCTGTTTTGTGAGAAAATAGGCTCTGCCTCCCTCTGAGCTAAATTTTCAATGAGAGGGTAGGGAGGCAGAGACTTTTAATGGAACAGGATGAGGGACATATTTGGGGTTTGAAAGGCTGGATTTACATCATATGGTCTCATTCCTTTTAGTAAAGGCAGTGAATGGTCATTTGCTAAAAGAATGGATTGGAAAATAAAGAACTGAGCACTTTGGGGGAAAAAAGACAAAGTTTTATACAAGGTATAAAAATAAATAAAAGGTATATACAAAGTTTTATATAAAGTATGTTTAAATGAATTTTGGGAGAGTTGTGAAGGTCAGTTGATGTTGACACTGGGGTCTCAGAAATCTCAAATGGTTATGATCCAGTGCCTCAACTAATGAAAAGATCTTTTGTGCCCGTGGAAAGCCAGAGATAGGAAAAGAGCAAACTGTGTGGACACAGAGCCTGGCCGTCTTCCGAACCAGCTTCTCCTGCCCCCTGCCCACACTGCCCCACCTAAGAAGGCCTGGGTACCTGGGGAATGTAGAAGAGTCCCAGCAGGTTTGCCACCGCTGTGGAAATGCCCGAGCCAGTTGCTCCCACCACAGCGATAGTAGAAGGGATATACTGTGAACAATTGCAGAACTCATCAAGGTTCAAAGAATCAATTTTGTTCTGGGCCACAAAACTCAGGGTGGCCTCCAAGGCTTTGGAAACGGTGTTGCAGGTGTCGAATATTCTGTATCCCAGTGTCATGTTGGGAAGAAGGGCCGGGCTGCTGTTTATTTCCTCTATGGCAAATATCATAGCTTGTAACCAGCGAAAGCCCCGGAAATTATACCTAGAAGAAAAAAGATATGGAAGAAAATGGGAGGCTTTCTGGTTACCTCCCCGTTAGAGTAAAGACTGGGCATAGCTGGGCTGGAATCATGCGTCTGTTACTTTTTGGTTTCATGATGTTGTGTTCTTTGAGACTCAAAGTCCTCTCCGTAAAGGGGGATAAGATCTACCTCATAGGGTGGCTGCGAACGTGAGATAATTATGCAAAATTTTCAGTATGCTGCCTCACACAGCGTTCAGGAGCGATAATGATGAAGACTGTTAATAGTAACAGAATGAATAATTTGTATCTGCCTTATCCAGCAAAGAACTTGACGTTGCTGATGTAAGGTACTTTAGTAAAAGTAATACAGCGATTTAAAAAGAAAAAGGACCAGGGAAAATATAAATAGATTATGATTTTAATATGTGGGAGCCTAAGAATAATCTCAGATTTTCAAAGTCATAAATTTAGACCATGACATTCCTGGAGATCAAATTGGAAAGGGAAATGAGTGATGTCAACTTTGTAAACAAGCAGAAATATATTATGCATAGAAAGGCTGTTCACAAACAGTGGTTATTTCTGGGTGGTGCAATATGAGTTTTAAAATTGTGTGCTTGCTTTTGGTTTATTGACACTTTCTATTTTTAAAAAAATGAGCATAGATTGCTTTTCAAAAAGCATTGTTTTAAATAAAAAAACAAGCATATTAACAAAGAGAAATAGGGTCCGTGCCATAATTTTCACTCTCCTAAGACTTGGCTCAGAGTGAGGGCTTGTTAAATGAGCGGAATCAAGGTATCAGTGCCCAGAACAACTCCGCAGGTTCTTTCTCTTCATAGCGCAGGTTGCACCACTTGAACTCAGTGACAGGGGGTGAGAAATACAATCTGTTTTACTCCACCGCATCGTTTAGGTTCCTAAAGGTCCCGATCTAAGTCACACTTTCAATGTGATGTTTACTCTTAGTCATTTTCTTTATGTGTTATTTAATTATTTGTTTTAAACCTACAAAGTTATTAAGAGATATTACAGAATTTTTGATTACATAAAATATCTATGCTGCTAAACTGATTTTGCTGTCTTTGTTTAATATAATTAAAAATATATCTTATTTAAGGTCAAGCTTCTTGCTTGATCTTAGCTGTATACGTGGCACATGCACAACTCTGTCCAGCAAAGTACAACAAAGAGGATATTTGTCCACAAGGGCTATGCGGAAGATGTAATCAACATCGTGGAATTCTGCACTTAGTTTTTCTGCGTTATTGGGAACATTTTATCAAATTTGTGAGCTCTCATTAGAACATAAACAGAAATCCAGTTTTGTTGGAACAGTCCTAGTTTTTATTTTCATTTTCCAGCTATCAGGAAGACCAAGGAAAAGTGCTGGATCACTTTTGGAAGTCGCAAATTTCAAAGAGAATGTGCTATTCTCACTTAGAAGATGGGTCAAAATTTGGGGGACAATAATGGTCTCTGGATTAAGGGAGGTGATATGCATCCCACTGTACTCTGCAGAAATCAGATTCTATTTGAAGGAATTGTTTTAGATGCCACATTCTAAGAGTCATGATAAATTAGGGAGCATCAGATGGAGGGCAACCAGAATGGTGAGTGGTCTGGAAATCATGTCATGGAGTAATTGTTTAAAAACTGAGACTATTTGGCCTGGAAAAAAAAAATTATTCAACGAGATATATTAGCTGTCATTAAATGGCCAAAAAGGGTCCAGTCGAATAAGATGGATTCCGTGCTTCTCCATCTGTGTTAGATATATTCTCTGTTAGCAGGGGGATTTCGGGTTTTTATAAGAAAGACTTTTTAATGGGAGTAGTTCTAAAAATACTATGGGTATTTTGAAGATGCCTGGGTCATGACAACCACTGCGGTTTCTTTCAACTCCAAATCCTTCAAAAACAAATAAGAGTGAGGCAGCCAACACTCAGCTATTACCGATTGTTGGGGCATTTACAGTCAGTGGGAAATATCACTACTCAGGTTTGAAAGACCTACAATTAATTTCCTTCTAGGTACTTAGTGTTCCATTAAGCAAGACTGTTTCCTGGTGAACGATGATGACTCAGTTACCAGGCACATGCTCCAACAGGCTATGGATTTTTCTACTCAGTATCATTGACATTTTACTTTTGGAAAAATTTCCTTAAAAAATGGTGGTGGGAGTTGGGGATAACAAGCCTCAGCATGATTATCAATCACTATTTTTGAAAAGAGAGAACCAAGTTTGAAAACAAAAAGTTATTTGGGGTTAGGTACAGCTGTTCTCCAACCATCCAAGCACCCAGAAGAGAAGAGACTCTTTGGCTTGGCTCTTTACCTTACCTGATACATTCCACAGACTCTGGTCTTGACTTTAGATCTTGATCTTTGGCTGCTACTCCAAAATGAATAGGAAAGAGCCCCCCGAGGATAATGTCCCCTTTCTTCTGGGCTCGCTGGTCGGGCCCATAGGCAGAGGTGAGCCAGGTAAATGCCAAGAGGATGAAACAGCAGCTATAAAGTGCCATAGTTCTGCTTTGCTTTTAGGGAGAGAGAGAGGAGTGCTGGAAGTTCGGGGGCCCCAAGAACGTTCCTCCTTGGTGCTGTTCACTCCCTGTGGTGGGGGCACATGTCTACAGAGAGGTTAATAACAGACTGGAAGTCGTGGTGTTTGAATTTCCATTTCTGCCTTCTCCATGGCAGACTAGTAAGGTGGATGGTCCTTGAGTCTTTCGAAGCCACATCATGTAGAGACTGTCTGTGGTGCTTTCTAAAAGAAAAGAGAGACAAAATGAATTCAACTAAGCTGATTTCAATCAATGGCCTCTTTATTTCGGGATTTACCATCTTGTTACGATGACTGCAACAGAGGTGGTTCAGAATTTCTATTTGGAGAGGCTGAGGGTAGCAGGTGGAGAAGGCTGGCTTAGAGTCTCATTTTCATAGCACTTCATGGAACATACAGGAAACTTTCATTGCTCATATGGGAGAAGGACTGTGTTCAGTTATGACGGCCACATTTTAAAGAGGCCATTGATCAGCTCAGGCCTCCACTGATGTTGCCGCTGGATTTAACTCATTCCTTCTTCTGTGTAAATAATGCATGGAACTGGTATAGTAGTAACAATTCCTTGTATAATAATAATGTTAATGATACTTTACTCAGCACCTATGTTCTTATAGAAAATACAAAATGAGTCATAATTAAGTGTAAATCTGATTTTAAACCACAAAAAAGCATGGCAAAAGGCCACTTATTCATTATTTATTACGATAGGCCCGCTTTTTGAGCCTCCTCATCACAGGTTTCTGGCTGCAGTTTATAATATGACACTCCATAAACCTTTGAAGAATAGCTCTTGAAAAGGACAAATCAAAAGTCGGGTCATGTTCTACAAAGCTCAACAGCTGGATCTAAGAAAACGCCCTTTGGCTTAGCATGATTGTTTTAGTAGGAACTCTCTGCTCTTCTCACTCTCCACTCTTCTCACTCACTCTGTGGGTCAATTACCAAGGACATACTGATGTCAGCTGACAATACAGCTTCTCCTGGGTTTCAGACCCAAGCATCAAACCATCAACTGGACATCTCCACTTGGATGTCCCATAGGTGCTTCCAACTCGACAGGCTCTAAACTCACTTTCTCCCTAACTTGTTCCTCCTTCACCATTTTCTACCTCAGCAAATGGCATGCCGTTCACAAAGACACAAAATAAGAAATCATCCTTGCCTCCTCCCTTTCTTCATGAATGCCCTTCATATTCAAACCACCACCAACTCCTGTAGATTCTATTTCCTAAATCTCTCTGGAATCCATCAACTCCTTCCCATTTTCAAGGCCATCTTAAGCCCACCAACATTTCTTATCTGGATTTCTGCAACTATTTCTTAACTGGTGCTCTTTCCTCCAGTTTTGTCCCTTTGCAGTCAGTTCACTTTGCAAATCTTTGTATGCCATGGAACAAGCTGTTTGGAGCACAGGCTCTGGAATTAATCCTGGCTTTGAATCATAGTTCTACGATTTCCTAACATATGACTCTGGGCAAGTCACTTAACCTCTTGTGATCTCAATAAAATAATGCATGGAGATCCACTAGCACAGTGTAACTAGTAAACTCATAGAAAATGCCAGCTGTAATGAATACCTTTCCAGCTTTACTCTTGCTAGTCTTCACTTTGAACTCCACACTCCAGCCATAGTGAACTTTCTTCAGTTCCTCAAATATACCAGGCGACTTTTAAATTCCCCAGACTGCTCCCCTATTGGTCCCTCTGGCCTAAACTTTGTCTGGAAAACATCTGCTTATCTTTGAGCTTTCAGATGTCCATAACTTTGGGGGCATGGCTTGGAGAATTGTGGAGCCTTTGTGTGAGTGGAGAAAAGCACTCTTCTGGGGCAGCACAGCCTTGGGCCAAGCCATACCTCCTGCGTGGGGAGTGGCATATAGGCTGGTTCTCCACTCATGCTAACTCCTCAGTTGTGCAGTCAGCAATGTACAGGACTCTTCAAGGAGGCCTTCCCTGAACACTCAGACCAGGCAGGTCCACCTGTGATAGCCTTTTACATCTTGGAACTTGGAGTTCCTTTCTTGGAAGATTCATCACACTTTACTATAATTAGATGTGCAGATATTTGATTTCAGAGCCTAAGCTCCCCCTTTTCCCTTAGGATCTCCAACAGCCTTCTAGAAGAGGGTACTGAGCCCCATATGGAAGGAACACCCCTGCAGACATTCAATATTCATGAAATTGCCTCCAATAATGTCTGAACTTCCACAATCATCCTAGTTCTCTGATTCCAGTCCTGCTTTTGGCTTCATTCCTTGGACCTTGGTCAGATATTCAGTCATTCATTTAGTAAGTATATGTGCTAAGGCCTGGGAATATAAGGTAACAAACACATGCACAGTCCCTGTCTTCAGAATTCCCCACCCGGGCGCAGATACCCTGGTGTAGAGGATCACAATTTACCTCAACATTCAGAAGTGAAAAAAAAAGTCTTGTAACTTTGTTTTCAATGATTAAATTCAACTTTGCTCCCAGCACTTAGCACAGTATCTGAAATAGTAACTGCTGAATAAATGTTTGTTGAATGAATGTGTAAAAAAGAAAGTATTTTGGAAGGAGGCAGAAACTAGTACTTATTGAACCACTCATGATGTCAGGTCCTTTACACATCCAATGTATTTAAACTTTACAACTATATAAAGGGCAATACCAACTTTACTTTCTAGTTGAGGTAATAGATTCTCCAAATAGTCAACTTACTCAAGTGAGAAATTCTGGCACTTGAATTAAGAATGCCTCAAGAACTCAGAATTTTAAAGAGTCCCATATAGTGCACTAAATTAGGAGAGGGAACATTATAATTGGCTAGGGTAAGTCACAAAGACCTGTTAAATTTTTCCTGTGAAAGATTAACTACTTGGAGAAGTTTATTAACTTCATTAGTCTATTCAAGAGAAAATTCATGGCAAGAAATAACAGATGAAGGAGAGATTTCATGTCAATTTGCAGTAGTTAACTCCACCAGTCTAATGTAGTTTCCAAACCACCCTTTTTAGTTCAATTACCAGGGTCTAATTTGCTTTCAAAGCTGAGAATCATGCTAAATCCTCCCTCTCCCTTTCCTCCTATATCCATTCACTTTGTTCTGTTGATTCTCCCACCTCTCTTCACTCTGCCTTCCCCTTTTCATTCCTGTTGCCATTGCATCACCCTCACCCCCAAATTTCTTGTTGCAAAAGCTTTCTTTTCTTTCTCCCTTACTTCTCCCACCACCTAGATATGGACAATTAGAGTGGTACCAAGCGTGATGGTAGCAGAGTGGATTAAGAGTTGGAGTTCGCCATTGTCTTTTCAGCCTGCAATTATTAGAATACAAAAGTTCTTGAATAATCACTAACACTTCAGTTTTAGTATCTACGGCAGACTTCTAATTGTATCCCTCATATCTGTACTCCTTTTATGCCACAGTAAAATAATTTTTAGCTGGATAAGTGGTTGTTCAAAATAAAAAGAGTACTTTCCCCAACTTCCTTTATAACTATGTGTAGTCATATGACTAAGTTTTGGCCAATGGGATGTAAGTTGAAGCGCCCTGTGGCCGCTCCCAGGAAACTTGGTTTAAGAGAGAGTTGGTGTTTGTCTTTTGTCTCTTCATCCCCCCCATTCCTCTATTCTGCTGCATGGAGGTGAATGTCACAGCTAGAACCCATCTTGAACCAGGAGCCATATCCTAGGGAATGAGGGTGCCAGGAGCTGAGGATTTCATGGAGCAGAACCTCAATACCAGACTGTGCCTGGATTTTTATATGACAGAAAAAATGCTTCTCACTTGTTTAAGCCACTATTGTTATATTTTTTCTTATTGTAGCTATATTAACCGTATCTATCCATGAGTCACAAATAAACTCATTTGTTCTCCTTACTATAAGTTTATTTCATTTAAATCACATATAATTATGTTTGCCCTCCTGAAAAAAAATAGTATTGCAAACACAAGCTAAAGCTTTATTTGTTCTTTATCTCAATGACAGATTTATTTGGAAGAAGAAATGAGTCATGGACCAGCTGGTTTTATGTTTAGAAGGTCCTTGAAATCATGAGGAGCATTTCAGTACTGACAGATTATTGATCACTGAGTTCCTCACCCAAGAGATGTGGAATTGGAGATCAGGACAGAGGGGTCTATAGTTCCACAGGTTTGTGATTTTTGTAAACTCATACAATTATTTATTCAAAAAACATTTATTGAGCTCCTCTATGTGGTAGACACGAGGGAGTGCAAGGCACTCAGGAAAGAAAGTTGAGATTGTTGCCTTCAAGTTGCTCCTGGTTTAAAAGGAGACAGGAAGATGACTTATAATTACAGTGATGCAAATGCTAGGTAGAGGCATGAACTACGTGTTGAGGGAGCACGGAGGGAAGAGTGATGTTCTTTCTGGTGGCTGCCAGGAGAGAGAATTAATTCCAGGGGGCACCGGAAGCTTCTAGAGGGTGGTGCCTCATTTTGTAGCCTGGCACAAAGCATGGTGCCTGGAACTTAGTAGATGCTCCACAAGTATTTGCTGAATGAATGAATGAATGAATGAATGCGTGCATGAAGCATGACCAGTAAAAACCAGGGGCTGGTGGGACAATTCTAGGACAGAACAGGGAAGGGATCACCCCACATGACCGAAAGTTCCTAAGGGCAGGGATTCATCACGATCACAGTGGCATTCCTAGCATCGAATGAGGAACCTGGCATTGAATGGATGCTCAAAAAATATCTCTTGAACAAGTTGGGATGGCTCATACAAGTTCCGGAGTAAAGGACAAATTAACAGAGGATAGCAAGGCAAGGTTAGGAGTCAACCATGCACATTTCAATCTTCATCAAAGTAAAACCAACCCTGGGCTTTAACACTTTTGGAAATGGTATAATTCTAGGGCAGAATGATTTTTGCCCACATCTCAACTAGAGAAAACTGAGGCATAGACCTTTGGAATATAAAACCACTCATTAATTACAGACACGGCAAGTTCAAGTGTTACGATTTCTCAATCCCTGGACGGCAGAAATAAAAATTCTGGGTTGCCTGGAAAAAGAGGTGGTTATGAAACCAAAATTGATTTCCACTAGCGATCACTTCTCTTCATAGGGGAAGTACACTGATTTGTCTCTGGTTGATTGTACTCTTTCCCTCTTTTGTCATACTGATCATAAAGAATACCAACAGTAAGGTGAGAAGCTAGTTTTGCAGAAAGGTGAAGTGGGTATGTTTTAATGAGGGTGGAAAGGGAAAACCCTGAGAAAGTTTGACCAAACCCCGTGTACCTGGCTCTGGTTACAGCTTTCTTTACCTCTTGCGGAGCACACATCCACAATGTGGGTTTTTATACGCACCTGGTGTACATTTGCCAAAAAATTAGGGATATCATATCTGTCATCATCAATGTGACCATCCGTTTTATGTCAGACTTCATTCCTTCTGTATTAAAGCAAGGGGCATCTTGTTTTAAAATGAGGGCCCTCTTTCAGCACTGGGGGAACAAAAACTGCTGGTCACACTCGGCTGCCTCCCTCTAGCCCTGCTTGTCGTCTGCCGCCAGCTGCACAGGTTCTTACCCTCCATCTCCCTGACAACAGGTGTGACTTTTGGAGAGTCCATGCCTCATTTAGCCCTGGTAATGGCTTAATTGAGTCGGAAAAATGCAAGGACAGGAGCGTGATAAAAACCAGCTGAGCTGGGTTCCTGTTAGTCCTTGGAAAAAACTATCAGGGAAGGGAGGAGAAAGGATGAATGAGGGTGAGGGGGGACATCATGGGGCACCCGGCGAAGTAGGGAGAAGGAGCCGAGACAAAGCACATAAAGAAGATAAGGAGGAGAGGAAAACCAATATTCATGAATGCTGGACTATGAACTACTTGATGACAGGCCCTGGTCTATCCCATTTGTGGCCTGGAAAGCAGAGGGGTATCCTAAATGATTGTTAAGTGAACGACTGCATGTGTGGAGTGACAGCACGATAAACCATCTTAGGAGTTTATGAAACTATCTCAAGAAGAAAGTAAAAGACAGAAAACTAAATAGAATGGGAGTTGAGGTGGGGTGAAAATTCAAGGTTAAAAAATAACAAGAAATGCATATTTTCTGCTCTAGAACCGTGTGAGCTGAAATGTATGCTGGCTTTGGGCTTTGAGGGGACCAGTGAGTTCCTGGCGACAGAAGTCACAAATTAAGAAATGTCTTGTCCTGAAACGTTTCCCTTAAGTAAGCTCTGCTGATGGATGTGTGGATACCCACAGGCTTAATGAAATGGTTCAGGTGGAAAGCAAAGACATTCAATTCATGCTGTCATAAAGAAAAATGCCAGGGCTTCCAGCCCTACAGGAAAGAAATATTTCTGTGGAATAATGTCTTGGTGTTGCCTTTCAAAAATCACCAATGAGCGCTGACGACCCAGGTGGTGTATTCCATCTGGTGTCCCGAGATGTGCCATTACAAACTGTTCTAGGGTAAAGTAAGTGTGGGAATTGATGTGCACTCTGTGCCAGAAAGGCACGGTCTCCTCCCAAAGGCTCTGAGAAGTCCTGCAGTAAAGAGAACTGCTCAATAGTAACCTACTCGTTTCCAAATTTATTTCAGCATGGAACGCTTCCACCTGCCCCCTCTTGCTCCAGGGACACTTGTTACAAAGCTGGGAGACACAGGCTTGGGAAGTGCTGACCTAATGGAAAGCATAATAATCCTTCATCGGAGCCGCTCCCAGGCTCTGGATGCATTTTTTTGAATGGAGAACTATGCCTGCCCCTCTCTGGCCATGGCGTGTTTTTTTGTAGGCCCAGGTCTGAGATCCCAGACAGTGGTACTGGAAAGAAGGAAGGACTGAGGTGAGGTAGGTGACTGCTGATGCATACTCCAGTCTGGTCTTGAGGATATATTCTGACTTCTCCCAGGGGATGTTTCTGCAGCACTCAACTAAGCCTTTCTCCCTCCCAATTGTAGCAACGCTGGCCTTGCTAAGTGGCCCCTTACAAGGACCACTGGAGCATGCAGTGGTGTGTTGGTAAACTAACTCTCCAAAGGCAAAACAAACAAACAAACAAACAAAACCAAAGAAAAAAAATGCCCTAATTTGTAGTATTTGTTGGATACTCCCACCATGGCACATTTCACACTACCAACGGTTTAACAACCAACTTGGCAAAAATCCTTGATATTTAACCGTCGGCTCTCATGCATCAGTGGAAGCCTGCTCCAGCATACCACTAGGATATAGCTCTAAGCAAATGGAAATACTGGTCTTCCTAAGAAAAACTGGCCCAAATTATTTTATAGGAATTATTAATCTCCTACCTCCTGTTTCCCTCTCTGCTTTGACTATTAGGAATTTGCAACCAAATTTGTGGCCCAGCTCCAGCTAAGATAGAAACCAAACATGTGCATATTTGTGTTTTTAATATTACTGATGGTATTACTTTTTCTTCCTGCTCTTATTTCACCCCAATCTCCAAAATCTTTCATTTTTATAAATAATGATAGGACATAAACAGAAAAACAAACGAATACATAAATTTGGAGTTTTGTTGAGGACAAGAAGAAGTATCCCCAGGTGAAACTTCTTGTGTAATTAGGAAGAAGGGGTCTGGGAAAGTCATTCTTGCCTCATTAACTGAGTGGGTAGATTTAAGCAGACTGTTTTGGTACACCAGGTCACCCATCTAAAAATATAGAATCTTAGAGGTAGAAGGGACCTGGGAAGTTTATCTGGTTCACATTGAAACCTTCTGACACATCAGTGTTTACATAATAGTGGCCAAGTTTATCATGTGTAGGAGTTGGAATTCAGAACTCATTGAAAAAACTGAGTGAGGTTAATGATGAAATGGAAGTCATTTCCTTCCTTCCTTCTTTTCTTCCTTCCTTCCTCTCTCCCTCCCTCCCTCCTTCCCTTCCTTCTTTCATTCTTTCCTTCTTTCTTTCTTTTTCTGATTTGTCAGTGTACCCTAGTGTGTCATTTTAGGTTTCCAGAAGACCAAACTTACTTTTAATCATAGCATAAAATCTATTATGGGAATTCTTGTAGTTTTAATTGGACCTCAGGTGCATAAAACTGGATTAATCATAATCCTTGGTTGATGACATCTGCACCATTGGTCCATGCCCGGTCCACTTTTATTTCTTTATTAAGTTATTTATATACAAACAGAATATATCTATATCTATATATTCTGTTTGTATTTCTTTCCCATTTTTCTATCAGAGTTTTGGTCCTTTTCCTCTCAAATTTGAAGAGTTCTTTATGTATTACGGATAGTAGCCTTTTATCTGTGATATGTGCTGCAAATGTTTTCTTCTAATTTGGCAGTTCTTTTACTTTATTTTACCATGCAATTTTAAAAAACATTTTTATGTAGTCAAATTTATAAATTATTTCTTTTATTGCCCTTGAATTTTGAGTCAGTGTTAGAAAGCTTTTCCTTACACTGAGTTTGTAGAGGAATTCACCATATTTTTTCTAGTTTAATTTATTAAATTATTTTCTATCTAATTATTATTTTCTATCTTTTTTTTTTTTTTTTTTTTTTTTTTACATTTAGTTTCCTCATCAGTGAGAAGTTTATTTTTGTGTGTGGTGAGAGAGGTGGATCCAATTTTATCTTTTTTCCAAGTGGCTGTTTAATTGGTCAGCAACATTTATTTAAAAGCCCATTTTTGCTTCCGTGATTTAAGAGGCCACCTTTATTATTTCTATATTTACTTAGATCTAGCTAATGACTTTCTGGTCTACTCTACTGGTCTGTACACCTATTCTTGTGGCAGTAGCACTGTGTTTTAATTATGGGGACTGAGCATGATTTAATACCTGGCAGAATTACCTTTGTAGTTTTTATTTCTTTTTTTTCAGTTACAGTTGACATCCAATATTATTTTATGTTAGTTTCAGTTGTACAGCACAGTGGTTAGACATTTATATAATTTATGCAATGATCCCCCCGATTAATCTAGTACCTACCTGGCACTATATACATAGTTGTTGCAATATTATTGACTATATTCTGTGTGCTATATTTTACATTCCTTGTGACTATTTTGTAGCTACCAATTTGTATTTTGTAGTTTTTTTTCCTTAGTGTGTTCCTGGCTATTCCTGAATGCTTGCTTTTCCTTATGAACGTTAGCATCAACTTGACTAGCTCCATGAAACAAAAATAAAAGTCTTGCAGATATTTTTATTGGGATTGTGTTACACTCACATCTTTATGATGTCGAATTGTCCTATTCGAGAACAGGGACGCCTTTCCTTTTGTTCAATTCTAATTTTGTGTCTTTCAGGAGTGTTTCCTCTTATAGGTCTTGCACATTTTTGTCAAGTTTATTCCTAGGTATTTAATCATCTTTGTTGCTATTATAAATGGGGCTTTCTTTACCGTTATGTCCTCAGCTGGTTATTGTTTGTTCCATGAAAGCTATTGATCTTTGTATGTTAATTATATAGCCTGATACCTCATTGAGTGGTTTTATTATTTAAATTAGTTTCATTGTTCATTGATTCTCTAGTATTTTATAAATATATTTTTGCTTTTTAAAACTGAGATACAACTGACATAACATTATATTACTTTCAGGAATATGACAATGATTTGATATTTGTATGTATTGCAAAATGATCACACAATAAGTCTAGTTAACACCCATCACCATATATAGTTATAAATTTTTTTGTGTGTGATGAGAACTCTTAAGATCTACTCTCTTAGCAACTTTCTAATATACAATATATTATTAACTATAGTCAACATGCTTTTCATTATATCCCATGACTTATTTATTTTATAAATGGAAGTTTGTACCTTTTGACCACCTTCAACCACTTTTATTTCTTTATGAAGTTATTTTTAATAATAAATAAACATCTGAGAATCTACCATCCAAAACAGAGAACATCAATAGTACCCTCCTTGTATGTTCCCCTCTTGCATCTCATTCTCTTGCTTCTCTCACCCAAAACCATCATCCTAAACCACATAGTCACAATTTTCTAGCTTTTCTCCCAACCCTACCACCTCAGCTTAAAAAAAAGCTTTTTAAAAATTATGATACAGACTAAGAGGATGGATACACATCAAAATATTAAGAGTGGGACCGGCCTGGTGGCTCAGGCGGTTAGAGCTCCATGCTCCTAACTCCGAAGGCTGCCGGTTGGATTCCCACATGGGCCAGTGGGCTCTCAACCACAAGGTTGCCAGTTCAATTCCTAGACTCCCGCAAGGGATTGTGGGCAGCACCCCCTGCAACTAAAATTGAACACGGCACCTTGAGCTGAGCTGCTGCTGAGCTCCTGGATGGCTCAGTTGGTTGAAGCATGTTTCAACCACAAGGTTGCCAGTTCGACTCCAGCAAGGGATTGAAAGGACAACAACTTGACTTGGAAAAAAAGTCTTGGAAGTACACACTGTTCCTCAATAAAGTCCTGTTCCCCGTCCCCAATAAAATCTTAAAAAAAAAATATTAAGAGTGATTAGATCTCAGTGATTTCTTCTTTTTTTGAAATATAAAAAAAATGTTACTTTTTTTTTTTTAATTGGGGAAGGGGAATAGGACTTTATTGGGGAACAGTGTGTACTTCCAGGCCTTTTTTCCAAGTCAAGCTGTTGTCCTTTCAATCTTAGTTGTGGAAGGTGCCATTCAGCTTCAAGTTGTTTTCTTTTCAGTCTTAGTTGTGGAGGGCGCAGCTCAGCTCCAGGTCCAGTTGCCATTTCTAGTTGCAGGGGGCGCTGCCCACCATCCCTTGCGGGATTCCAGGAATCAAACTGGCAACCTTGTGGTTGAGAGCCCACTGGCCCATGTGGGAATTGAACCGGCAGCCTTCGGAATTAGGAGCACGGAGCTCCAACCGCCTGAGTCACCAGGCCGGCCCCAAAATATGTTACTTTTTAAATCAGAATAGATGTTATTGTAAAACATTATTAAAAGAACAGTTATATCACTAGACATAAACATTAAACACGAAGGGACGAGATTGCAAAAAAAGATTTTACTGTCTAGTCATACTATACATAGAAATATATTTTCAAAAATATGCTGGACACTTTTTACTTCTTCATTTATCTTTCATCCTTTCCCCCCTATTTTCACCTCCCTTTTTCTAGCTCTCTTCTCTCTCACGCTTAAAACAAGCTTTTAATTTAAGACCCCAGGCATGTGCACAAATCATAAGTAAATTTTCACAATTTAAACACATCCATGTAACAAGCATCCAGATTAAAAAACAAAAACAACAACAAAAAAAACAGAACCAGAGACCCCACTCCTGCCTCCTCTCACTCATCACCCTCACCCAAGGTAGCCAGCAGCCCGACCTCTGCCATCACAAATCAGTTCTCAATGTTTTTGAATTTCATATAAATGGAATTATGTAATATGTACTCTTTTGCATCTGGCTTCTTCGGTGCAACTTTCTGTTTGCAAGATTCATCTATATTGTGTGTAACCTTAGTTTGTTTTTTCTCACCATCTATAGTATTTTTATGGTTACATCACACATTATCTATCCATTCCTTGTTAAGAACAGTTTGGGATTTTAATGAATAGTGCTGCTATGAACATTTTTGAACATGTCTTTTGGTGAATATATATTGAGTATATACCTAGAAGTGGAATTGCTAGGACATAGAGTTTGTGCATAATTTAGCTTCAGTAGATAACTGCCAAAATTTTTTTCAAATGGTTGTAACCAATTTATCTTCCCATGTGCAGTCTATGTGAATTTCCATTAATCCATATCCTCCCCCACCCTTGGTACTGTCAGTCTTTTTCATTGTAGTCATTTCTTGCTTTCCTTTTGTATGGTTATATCCTATTCACCTGTATTCCTAAAAAGTATTAAAAATTTTTTAGCCGTTTTAAACTTTATAAAAGGGTATCATACTGTATGTAATCTTCTGAGACTTACTTCTTTTCACTTAATATTATATTAATAAGATTCATTTATATTGTGGTGTGTGACTATAGTTCATCATTTTGACTGTGGTATAATAGTTTACTGTGTGAATATATTGCAACTTATTCATTCACTTTCCCATTGATGAACTTTTGAGTTATTTCAATAATATTGAAATTATTTCCTTCAAATTAGCTCCAGGACTGCAGGAATCATGGAAGAGCTCTATGAAGTTCTAAAGGCACTTAAAGTGGGATACTAGCTTCTTGCAAGTTTCCAAGGCAAAAAATGACATATACTCCTGTTATCATCCTGTTTTACAGAAAAATTTTTCCTCATAGTGAACTAAAATCACATATATTTTAAAAATTAGGGCCATTTCCTCTTGCTTAATTTACCACTGCAATGAAAGACCAGTGGCAGAAAACTCTCCTTCACTTACAGGTGGAATAGTTACCTTCGTTTTTCTAGGTTTAACAACTCAAATTTCTTTCCAATCTTTCTGCTTAGGACTGTTTCACATTTTTCTAGAGATATACATTAATATCTCATGAAAGTTTTCTAACTTCTTCATGTTATTTTTTGGAGTACGCCAACAAAAGTTGGTGCCATGTTTGAGAAGGACATGGGACTGAGAAGCATTGCGGCCCAGCCCTCATGTAACAGATCTCAGGACGTATTTGTTACCTTTTGTTCATAACGTCATCATCATTTGGCTGACTCACACCCACATTCTAGTCATTTAGGTCTTCCTTGTTTTTCCAATACACATTTGCTTGAGCCGTTCTTTCAGAACTATATTTGTATTTTTTTTTCAATCCCCAAATATATCACATTGCAATTGTTCATGCTGAATTTTATTTCCTTTCTGAAGAACTATGGCCCCCTGTTAAATTCATTTTGAATTTTATTTCCATTTTTGAAGGACCATGTCTCCCTGTCAGGAAATATTGATTGGTTTATTAACTGGCCTCTCCAACTTTATACCTGTTGGAGAACCATGAACCATTATTTAAAAAATAAGTGCTGGAACATGCTACATGCAGTTGCCCCCGTGAGAAGGTTCTGACTAATGACATTTGCAGCTGTTCTGGAGGAAACTGTCACAAAGAAATAAATCTTCCCCAAATAAAGGCCATTTATGTTTCCATAAGCCTAACTTTGATGCTGAGTTATCCAACACAACCTCACACATGGTGGAAACCTATCCAATTAATTTCCTGTAATGTGGTAACCCTTAGGCAGAAATGTAATGTTACTGTATAAAGAGTCTTGTGTCTGTCAGGCCCTGGGCTGAGCACAGGGCAGTGAGGTCCTTGAACCAGCAGCAGCAGCAGCAGCAGTGTCTCCTGGGAACTTGCTAGAAATGCAGATTCTTGGGTTCCACTCTGACCTACTGAATTAGATACTCTTGGAGTGGGGTTCAGCCACCTGGATTTTAACAAGCCCTGTGGGTAAATCTAACGTACAATCAAGTTTGAGAATCACTGCTAGCCTGCCTGAACAACTCTTTTATCTGCATTGGCTCAGGTTACTAGTCTGTTCTTGGCTCTGAAAAATCTGTTTCCTAAGAATTATTTCAAAATGAATCTTTTTCTTCCAACACTATAAAATATATATATTTTTAACCAAGCATAACCTAGCAAAGCAAAAATACATTGGAACGGACACACAACCGTTTCCTGCCAATGTCTCTTCATTCTTTAGTTTCCCTGAACTCTTACTCATGCAATAATTGCTAACATGTTATGACACTACCATTTCAGGAAACACCATTCAGAAGCACTGCTCTATAGCGAGGGTAACTTGCTGAGTCTGTAATCAGTATGCATGGGCTATGAATTAGAGAAAATGGCCACGAACTGTAGGTCAGCCACTTCTTGCCTTCTCTCCCAACCAAAGGGAGGGGATTTGCCAATCTGGTTACCAGTCTCCTCTACCTTTCTCCGGCAGAATCTTTTAAACTTAAATGATTCATTACTAAATTCCTTTTTTCAAATTTGCAACATGGATACATATTCCTCACAACCAGTGCATTTGCCCCAGATGGGAAGGTCCAGGACCCTGCTTACACATGCCATTAGAAGTCACCTTCACAAACCCCCTCTATCCACCACCCCCTAGTCTCTGCTGTTCTCTCTGTGAGTACTTCTAGGGGCCCAGAAAGGCCTCTTCCGCAGAAGGTGGAATGGTCCCAAACATTCTGCAATCTGTGGCTACCCAGTGCTTTCAGTGCCTCTCTGCCCCTGAGCCAGAGAGTGGCTGCTGAAGAGATGGTCAGGGTAAGACGAGGCCACCAGAGGCTTTACAAAGACCTCTTTCTACCTTGAATCCCCCATTTCTCTTTTGAAATAAAATTCTATTCTCTTATTTCTGTTTTCTTCTCTTTTCTCTCCCTCTTTTTCTTTCTTTTATCTTCCAGAAGTTTCCAAACTGATTTTTAAGTCATCTCCCAATCTCTTTGATGAGAAATAAGTTCCTTTAAAAGTTATGGAAAAGGGGGTTATTTCTGTTCTTATTCAGCTGTGCGCGTGTGTTGATTATATCAGACCAGGGGTTGGTTGGCAAAGTGTAGGCCAAGTCTGGCCCAACTGTTTTTGTAAACAAAGTTTTACTGACATACAGGCATGTCTATTCACTTGCATGTTATCGATGGTTGCTTTGGGGCTATAAAAGCAGATATGAGTCATTACAGCAGAGATTGTCCAGCCCACAAAGCCTAAAACATTTACTATTTGGTCCTTTACAGAGAAAGTTTGTTAAATCCTGCATTAAACTGAATAGGGAGAAAACTCTACTTTTGCCATGACTAAACACTGACAGCTTTGGAAATAGTTATGTACCCGTTGTGAACAATGGTTTCTGCAAGTTAAAAGGAACTGACTCCCCTGGCTTTCTCCTCCAGAGGAATGAGTCCAACAGTCTAGTTTGTGGTCAGAGAAACAGGGCACTTCTTCCCCTGGGTTGCCATCTGACTCAGGAGGCATCACGGTCATGTTTATTTACTGTTTGCTCACATGAACAGAACAGAGTGGGTTTTGTGGTGGGAATACCTCCTCTCCCAGTGAAAAAACTTGAGCTGAAGATGGGAAGTCCAAGCTGAGAAGCTAAATCACCAGCAGCAACAAGTTTTGCCCCCTCGGATACTGCCAGATGAGTCAGTTCTCTGCAAGTCCGTTAATTTCCTGGCGATGGCTTTAAGGGAGGGAATGATTGGTGTGGTTTGGTTGGGAAACAGAAATACCACTACCTCTCAGGTAGCCCATGTACAGTCTGGGTGAGGTGTAGGCCTGAAAGGAGAAAGCCCAGAGCTTTATATGGGGGAAGAAATTGTTCGCTCTGGAGATAGTTTTAATTCTGCTCCCTCGTCATTGGATGGGAACAAACTGCCTTGTAAAGTCATCCTCTTGCATTTCCCTTCTGCATTCTCTCTCCTCCTCCACTTCATGGCTCCACTCCCAACCCTTGAGGCTCAGAGCAGGGTGCTCTGCTGACATTAGAGGAGGGCATCAGAAGAGGAGGGGGCTGATGTCAATGACCTCCAGCCAAGGACCGCCAGGACAGGCTGGGAACGAGGATGAGGAAAGAGAGGCACCAAGGTGCAAGAGGTGAGGAACGGCTTGTTATGGCCGGTCCTGCAGTTGCCTGCAGGTCCAGCGGCCCCAGTCTACTGCTGCCTGAGGAACAGCCCTGTGGTCGAACAGGTTGGGTTTGTTACTCATCGCAGAGAAGTAGGCTGGTGGGGGTGTTTTAGATAAGGTGTTAGTAAGGACTTAGAGGGTCGGGGCTTATGTGAGGTGATTTTGGAGAGGGTATAAGGAAACAGGGCTTTGCATGCTGTCAGGAGGCAGGGTCATTCTATGATTGGGTGTCTTAGTAAATCTTGTCTAGAAGGAAGGAAGACCAGAGCGAGGCTGAAGTTGTAATTGATAAAGGAGCAGTAGTCACTCGTCTGAGCCAGGATAGGAGGATACTTTGTCACTTTTGTGGTTTGGACAATGTTAATGTTTTTTTGTCTGCATTCAGACATGATTGTGGAGTGGTCTTAGTTTTGTCTTTATCCATCGCAGTCCGAGTGGCCTTTTTTGATGTCCTATGCCATTGCTTATGTTCAACAGGAGCACACAAGGGCCTTGATAATAGTACCTCCCAGCTCCCGGATATCAGGGGCCAATTTTCTTTTTCTCACTGACCATTTCACTTTCTTTGAAGTCACAAAATCACAGGATAGTGGAGCCAAAAAGGACTTTACAAACCATCTAGCTAACATCACTCATGTTTAAGTTAAGGAAAAGGAAGATCAGAGATGTTAGCTGCTTTGTTAATGTCACACTGCCAGTTAATGTCACAGCGGGTACTGGGACCCATGTTTCTTGACTGGGAGCCCTGCACACACTGGCCCTACCTCCTACAGCAGCCTCATCTGCAGGTATAGGGAGACAATACACCGCTCTCACTCTTTCTGCGCTCCAGTCTGTCCATCTCCTCAGTTCCTCCAACCAGGTTCTTTATTGTGTTGGGCCCTTCCCACAGCTATTCCCTCTGCTTGGGATGCTCTTCCATCCCTCTGACCTGCACCTCTTGCTTAATTAATTCCCAGTCCGACTCCAGGGATTGGTTCAAATCTCACTACTTCTCAAGGAAGCCCCTCCTGCATGCTCTAGGTGCTCTGTGAGTCTTCCCAGCACTACTTCCTTGCCAAAGTCCCTCTGAGTCTCCCTGCAGTAAGGGATCTGATCTATCTCGTTCACTGCTATATGTTCAGGACACAGTACATGCTCAATCATGAACGGATGCTTTATCCCCAAGCCCAGTGGAGGCTCTACCACTAGAATTCTTTTTATAGTACAATCAAAAAAAGGATTCTGAAAGCTTTACTTGGGGCCTCTATATAAACATAGAGTCTGGTTGCAAGTAAAGAATACGATAGGCTAATGGAAAAATGCTGAGGTGTTGCAAGTAGGTGGAGAATGAATTTGATGATCCTATTCCAACATTCGTCCTTCCTGTGATTGCTATCTGGACATGCGGGTGTGCTTGAAAGGCCAGCGTGCAGCCAGGAGCCCTTCACACCCCTGAAACAGAGAGGGGTCCTGGAGTCTGTAGCTCTTCCTGTATCATTAAAATGTTGGAAGAGAATGTAGAGTAGACTGGCATGACAAAGGCTGCAAAGACGAGATAGTCCAGAAAGTTTATATATATATATATATATATATATATATATGTATATATATGTATGTGTGTGTGTGTGTATATATATATATATATATATATATATATATATATATATATATATTTGGTAGTAGGCACGGAGGGCATATGCATCTCTCTGAGATGTTCACGCAAACTATGGCTGCTCTTCCCAGAAAAAAGCACATGTGCACATATTTGTTTTATGTATCTGAAACACAAGGTTATGTGACTTGCCCACACAGGTAGATCCAACTTTCCTCATTCCTCATCTAGTATCCTTTCCCTTACACCAAAAGTGTTTATTCCATCATGAGAGGAAACAGGGCAAAACAGTTGAAGGCACAGGTTTGGATGAACCCAGAATCAAATCTTTGCTTTGACAACTACTAGTTGGTGACTCAGGGCAAATTGTTCAATTCCTGTGCCTCTGTTTCCTAATCTGTAGCACAGGAATAACAATAGCAGGGTTGCTGTAAGAATTATATTAAAAAATACTTGTGAGAACTTAGCATAGAGCCTAGCACATAGTAAATGCTCAACAAACGTTAGTTCTTACTATGATGATGACCGTGATCCCCACCCCTTACTCGAATTGAGCAGAACAGTCACTCGGCTGTCTCTCTCTGCTCCCAGAATGCACCTGGTTTGGCTCACTCATAACATCATTAGCTTCAAACAGTAAGTGTATGAAGATGAGACTGGACGGGGGCAAAAAGCCAGGCAAGTCACCCAACAGCTAGATTAAATACATGGTACCCTCTGAGATGCAGTTTGCATGCTGTGCACAGGGTGGATGAGATAGTTGTGACACACTTCTGCAATGGGGTCATAATCAGGACGTTTCCTGACATCCCTAAGGTCACCACAGGCAAGATGATGGCACTCAGAAAGCTGCAAAAGGTCTGAATTGATGGCAAGCAGTATATGCAAGGAAGCTGTGCTGTAGCTTCAACAGGGAGAGATGGGTTTCAGGTTTCAAATGTGCAAACCTCTGATCTTTCATGTATCAATCTGATAGGCCTCTGTAACAACCTGGAATCATGTTAGTGAAGCAACCAAGAAAAAAGCCCTTTAGCTGAAGAAACCCGGTGGAGGGAACAGAGGACGAGAAGGGGTCAGGACACCATGGTCCTAGTCTCTGCTCTGCCATTCCCCCTTGGGACCAGCTGTTCCCTTCTTTGGGTTTTGGTCTCTTCATCTGTAAAATGGCTGAGTCGGACAGCACAGCCTGGTGGGTCCCGCGGAAGGTCCTTTCTATGCAGGAGGAGCCTCCGTAGAGCGCTAGGCTTAGAAGCGGCCCCTCTCCCTCCCCTTGTTCAGAGAGAGCTCTCCCTCCTTCCCACTCCTGTGGGCTCAGCGACTGTCCTGTGGCCATGGGAGGACGCAGGGAGCGGGTGCCCTCGGGGAGCCGGCTCCTTTCTCTGCGCTCAGCAGCCCCCGCCTGCCGCTCGGGCACAGCCCTCCGCCCTTAAGCCTGCGCGTCCACGCGCCCGCATCCGCGCGGGGCGGCGGTGCTGGAGCAGAAAGATCACAGCTCGATTTTCAGCCCTAGTTGGGCCATGGCGTCAGCAGGGAAGAGAGGTTGTTTTGACTTGTAATGCGTAGAGGCCCTCTCTGGCCTTGGCGAGGGGCCTCGGCCTTTGCGCTTGCCTGGGCTAAGCGGGCGACTCCTCGGAACCGTCGCCCCTGTGCGCCTTGCCGGGTCTTAGAGGATCCCGTCCCAAAGTTCTAGGTTCCTCAAGGGGTTACCGATAACTTAAGACCAGAATGAATACATAATTAGAATCCAGTAACACCGCGATAAGTTTAGTTTAAATCTCACATTTACAAACGGGTAAACTGAGGCTCAGAAAGGTGAAGCAGCTTGCCAAGATCACATGGCCAGACTAGGAGTAGTTCAGCATTTCTGGGTGTAGAATGTGAATGCTCATTCTCTCACTTCATAGAGTTTACTTAGGTAGAGAATGGGAAGCTTATTTTTTAATTTTTAGTGTACAAACTTTTTACAAAAGAAAGTAAACCACAAAAGAAAGATCCGTCCCATTGGAACATTGAAATATTATGTCCGAATGACATAGAATTTTAAATTTGGAAAGGATATTAGAGGTTTTCTAGCTCACTCCCTCATTTCAATTACCGACTGCTTAGTGGCAGGGAAGAATCTAGACTCTCAGGGGCCCTGCTCACTGCCACAGCTGTCATTAAATAAACAAAGAACCTCACCTTAACAGAAGTGCAAATAAACCCCACACAGTCACTCCAGTAGGAAATTTTTCTTCTAGTGTGTCCTGATTTTGAGAGTGGGCTGGAAGTGGAAAGGAAAAGCATAGAGGCTGGCAAAAAGTGTTTAGCAGACGTAAAAATGTGTATTTTAAATATAAGATTGTTTACAATAAAATATACACTTAGCATAGAGTATCTTCATGGTATTGTGGGATTATTACATTTTAATAATAATTTTCTTGTAGGAACTTTATTGTACACAGGCAAGGCTGTGTAAATCAACTGGGGTGACCCTAACAGTCTGCAAGTTAGATTATTTAAAATAAAATACTAAATATGTGATTGAGAATTCCAGAAAGGATAAATACCGTGTTTCCCCGAAAATAAGACCTAGCCGGACAGTCAGCTCTAATGCGTCTTTTGGAGCGAAAATTATAAGACCCGACAGGTCTTATTTTACTGTAAGACTGGGTCTAGTATAATATAATGTAATATAATATAATATAATATAATATAATATAATATAATATAATATAATATAATATAATATAATATAATATAATATATAATACCAGGTCTTGTATTAATTTTCGCTCCAAAAGACGCGTTAGAGCTGATTGTCTGGCTAGGTCTTATTTTCGGGGAAACAGGGAAAGTGAGTATCTGAGGGATGTATTTGAGAGCAGTGGGGCTTTGGGGGATGGAAGGTGTGGACAGGGGAGGAGGAAGGAGGGGAGGGTACCCGATGGAGAGGAGGAGAGTAGGTGAAGCATAGGAGAGGGTGACACAGTGCTGCTTCTGGTCCCCTCTTAGTCAGTTTCCCCTTTGAACCTGGTAGCTGTGAGCATGGATTCACTTCAGCCCTAACCTTACCTCATAGGGTTATTGTTCTAACACGTGTGAAACTGCCTGTCACATCAGCCCCAATAAACAGACACAATCCCTGCCCTGTTTTACTCAGCCCCTTCCTGTCTTCTAAGTGACCTGCCCTTCAGTCTCTCCGTTTTTCAGGGTGTCAATTCCAGCCAGAGACAAATGGGTCTATATAAGTAGAACACAAGAGGTCTGACCTCGATTTGAGGAGCCCAGATTCCTTCCTTTTCTCTGCACATGGTCACGCTATTTCTAACAGCAAAAAATGGAACTCCATGTCCGACAACTGAGGACTGGCATGAAAAGATGGTACAGTCTCATAATAGAAGACTGTGTGCTCGTTTAAAACGTAATAAAACTACCAGAAGACATGGGATAATACTCATGATATGCTGTTAAATAAATTAAAAAACAAACTTATAGAACAGGATGTGCAGTGAAATCAATTTGTTTTAAAAATAGGAATAGACATAGGAAGAAAAGATGGAGCATTACTAACACCCCTGTGAGCTAGATGGGGAAGAGATTACTAGTGTTAGTCCCAGGATGCTGAAAACAAGCCACAACAGCAACAACAACATGATAACAGGTTCAGGGGATTAAGTGACTTGCCCCATATTACACAACTGGTAACTGGCAAAGCCTAAGCTGAAACCAGATTTCAGATTCCCGATTCGGTGTTCTTCCACTGGCCGTTCTAATCCATTCTTTCCTCCGACTTTTCCTCACCCTCAGGAAGGACATGTTACTTTGAAGTAGCCCTATTGACACAGCCACAGAGTCATGTAGGTGCCTTTTGAAAAACAGTTTTCTTGTTTTTTTCTTTAAGAAATGATGCAGTGATGTGCTCAACAGACATCCTCCCTGCTTCCTGAATCTCTCAAAGGCAAGTGGTATGGGCCAGCTACCAGGAACTGTGTACCGAGGCTATCAGAGCTGGTGGAACCTTGAGAATTACTTAGTAAATGAGAAAACCAAAGGTCAAGACCAAGCGAACTGTCCCCGCTGGGAATGGACCCTCCCAAGGGCCTCCTCCAGTCCCCATTACCTCACTTTGCAGAATCTACTCTGAAATCTGTTGTTGTCTTTTCGAGGCTATTCCAGAAAATGAGTATTTGATTATAACTTGTTGTAAGTGCAATGATGGGAAAGTATAATTCTATGAGGTCGTGTAGCTGAGTGGACCCCATCTTATGTGAATGGATGGGGAATGGGAGGGAAGATTCAGGGAAAGTTTCCTTAAGTAAATGACATGTGAGCAGAGAAAGAATAGGACTAACATAGCAAAGAGCGAGGAGAAGCCCATTCCTGATTTAAGGAACAACAGAAGCAAAGGCCTTGGGTTGGGAGGAATAGGACATAGTCAGTCACAACTGGAGTAGGGAGAGTGACAGGTTGTGGAGCAGAAAATGAGGCTGGGGCTGAAGGGCACTAACCCAGGCAGGGCCTTACAGGTCATAGTAAGAAGCTCAAAGGTTCTTGACCCTTACATCAGAAGGACGCCTTTAAAGGTCTCATGTGCATTGTAGAATCGCCAACAAAAGAACCCAGCAAACAAAATAGAAAGTTAAGAAGACAAAACTAATGTTATTCTGTTAATTTTCTTGCCTGCGGTAAAGGCCTGTTATGTTATCTCCCTACATTCACTCCCTTCAATCCATTCTTCTCTTTGTACTGGGAGTGAGTTTTTAATACAGAAATCTGGTCATTTCATGTCCTTGTTTAAATCACTTCAATGGTCTTCCTTCTGATGGGCTTTGCTTCTGTTGTTCCTTAAATCAGGAATGGGCTTCTCCTCACTCTTTGCTATGTTAGTCCTGTTCTTTCTCTGCTCACATGTCATTTACTTAAGGAAACTTTCCCTGAATCTTCCCTCCCATTCTCCATCCATCCACACAAGATGGGGTCCACCCAGCTACACGACCTCATAGAATTATACTTTCCCATCATGGCACTTACAACAAGTTATAATCAAACACTCATTTCCTTAATTGTTTATTGATTGTCTTCTTTGTTAGGCAGTAATGAAGTAATGGGGATGAGGGCAATGTCTGCTTGGTTCACTGTTACATCTCAGTGGATGTCACAACACCTTGTATATAGCAAACACTCAATACATGTATAAATGAATGAATACAAATAAAAAATGCAGATTTTACAAGTGGTGAAATTATATCCATAAATTACGTATAAGAAACAGTAGCTCATTATTTATGAAACACTCTTTCATGTGTCAAAGTCACAGATGGCATATCTTGACATTTTTCTAACTTATAGAGTCATAAATTCCAATCTTTGTATTAATAATGGCACCAAAAGTAATAGCTAACATTTATTGAGCAGTTTTATGTGCCAGATTATACTAGTGCCTGAAATTTAGTCGTCCCAACCACCTATTAGGATGGTACAGTTATTATTACCCCCATTTTTATAGATGAGGTAACTGTAGTTTTAAGTCTTCCTTCCTTTTTTTTTTTTTTAATGCATCATGGGAACTCCTAAGAAATCTTCTAGATCTCAGATTCCCTTGTTCTGTGAAAGATGAGTTGATGAGTTTCAAATGTCAAAAGAACTTTCAGGTAAACAGTACATTGATCAGATCCTTTCAAAATCCCAAAATGGACACACTGGACTGAAATCATTCACCCCACCCCTCCACCCCAACCCTCAGGCTGCTGAAAGCTAGAAATGCCAGCAGTGGTCATTCAAACTGTGTCCCTAACAGATTTCCCCTTCACTCTAGATTTCCCTTCTCTGATTTCCCCTGTCTACACTTGGGTATTAGAAAAATCAGGTAAAATGAGCACAAGGTCAAGGGCAAGGCAGCTGTGAAGGGATACACCTGTAGCCTGAGGAGAACAGAAGGGGAGAGAATAATCCTACCCACTTATGCTTTGATGATGTGGCCATCTAGGGAATGATTGCGTCTGTAGGTGTGCCCATCAAGAAATAAGACTAATTTGACAAACACACTTAAATAATAGTGCCTTACAGTTGTATAGGGCTTGACAGTTTGCAATAGAACTCTCATGTTCATGACTTAATTTGATTCTCATAATCGTTTGTGAAAAGTGGATATTATGAACATCCCATTAAAGATGAGCAAACAAAGAATCCACAGAGATAAGGACCTGACTGACGGCCAGAGGCCTCGAAGCTCAAAGGTACATCCCTGGCACTGTTCTAGAGGTTATAGTTTCCAAGGCTTCTTCCATCCTCATGTACACGTCCTTCAGAGAGAGCCCCTTAGAGGGCAGTCCCTATGGGTGCTCAGAACACTTCTGACATGGGTGCCTCTCTTGGAGCCAATTTCTGAGCTGTCCAAGAAAACCAATTACACCTGACTTGGCACCAAAATCTTGTTAGTCAGCTTAATCATTACCTTATTCACTGGACTTTGCTTGCTCCCGGCAACTTTGACCTATTTCCAAAAAACAAATCCTTCCTCTAAGGCATAAACTTTGTCAAAAATGATGATATTCAAAAGCATGGGATATATAGAGAAACGTCTGGAATAATGTTCACTAAACATTAATGATGGACTTTTAGGTGTTTAAAATAAACTTTTCATTTTTTTCTTTTCTACATTATTTGCAATCTCTATAAAAAGCCATGTTTCATTTTAATGAGAAAGAGTAGAAAGAGATTTCTGAAATAAAAAAACTATTGGAAGCAAATATGCCAAAATATTAATAGTAGCTAATTCTGAGTTGTAAGATATAGATGGTTGTCGTGTGTGTGTTTGTGTTTTCCTTCACCCAACTTCCCAACAATCATTTGAGCAACAGAAACATCATGGAAAAAATGGAAAGCTTTTCAAGGGGCTTTACTTAGGAGACCACACTCATTTAATTGTACACACACCAGTATGTTGGTTTAAAAAAAAAATCAACTAAATAAATAAGTTGTTTTGTGCCTCATTTATAGCCCAGCTCTCCAGTGTGCCTTTGGTTCACTCCTGGAGGCAGAGGGCTAAAATCATAGTATGGCCCAGTTTTCTCATATGGATAGGCAAAGATTCTTTATCCATGTCTTATTCAAGGTGGTGGGCAGCCATGTTTGGGATGGTAGCAAAGGCAAGGATAAACCCACTCCCTTCTTTCTTCCACCTTCCCCTTTATGGTCCAGAAAACTCTGGTTTACGTCCTTTCAATGGCACCGATTAGTCTCTTGGTGATGCATGCCACACTCCTGAGGTTAATAAATGACTCTGAAGAAAAGCAAGTCATTTATCATGGACTTACGTGTGACCCTTGGTTCAGTCAGTGAAAAATATTGTGCTATGTGTGCTTTCAAATAAGGAATTAGCCTTACTGTCCTGTTGCCATGTGTCTAGTAAGGGAACATGGTATTTTCTTGGTCACTTTCATTCCAAAGACGCCTTAGCAACCAAGAGAGATTTTATTTGGCTAAATTCTAGCTAGTAGAGTCTAGATTGTCAAGCATTCCTGTGCTGTCCAAGTACAAAGTGAATGACAACTGAGTTTACCTGAATGGCAGTACACCTTTCCCTACTGGGCTAGAGTTGGAACTCAGAAGTGTTCAACTTGTGGCATTAGATGTTCCTGGCCCCTCTCCCACCCAGCGCCACTATCGCCACAAGGTTTATGAACATTCTGAGCTAAGAGAAAACCGTAATGTTGTGTCTCCATCCTCTTGTTTGAACCACAAATGAGAGACGGAGAACTAGGTTTTCTTCCAGCTATGAAACTGCTTCTCCATCCCTGCACCCTCACATGTAAGGTAACATAAAGCTACTGTGGCATAATTTTAAAGTTCTGAAGAAAGCATTTGTGTTTAGAAGACAGCATGAATCAAAGCTTAAGTGAGTAAAGTGGATATTCTTCACTAAAGAATCTTTAAGGAATTTTCAAATGGATACCGTAGGTAGAAAATAAGAAAGCAGAGTCATAAAGTAGACTCAACAAACCTAAAAGAGCAAACGACAGAATCTGTCACAGAGATCAGAGGGATAAGGAAATAGTATACAACAACAACAACAACAAAAATGCAGGCACTTCCAAAAGTCACCTTGGAGTTTTCAAAAACAAGGGCTGACACGGCGTCGGGTATTGAGGAGGTCATGTGGGCAGACAATGCACTGATATAGGTCCAGGACAATTGGCAGATCCTGGTCAGGAGGAGCAACCACATGGAAGAAATGAGAAACATATCTTCACGTGGAGGTCTTGCACCTCTTAGAAACCACAGTTGAAATAGTCATGAACCAGTTTGCCCACATCACTCTAGATTATCTTTGACTTCTCTTTGCTGCGGTTGTCAAAATGGCAGATAAAAGAATCAGTGTTGATTTCAATAATTCAGATAGGTGTTTTTGACACTGACTTAGCAACTGTATCCAAATAGTAAAAAAAAAAGGGGAGAGGGTCTATAGTACCTATAGGCAATATATGAGCCGCAAGGTCAGGTGATTGCTAAAGCAGTGGGTTGTTAACCAGGCCCAGGAGGACTAAGTCCTATCGCACTCAGCCGTGGCCTGGACTTCACATGTGGTACGTCTCCAAGTATATGTATATCTCAGTCTTAGAGAAGGGGACCCAGACATGCCTGCCTATGTCCACAGAAGACAAACAGGACAATGAAAGCTTGGAAATGAAGCCATGAGGAAGAAACAACAGGGGGAACTAACCATGAGGATTTGCCTGGAGAAAAGAACTCTTAGTTGGGACATAATTGTGGTTTTCAGGATGCCGAACGAGGTCTTAGACTTTTCTTTTTAGGTGCGTATGGAGGATAGGACTGAACAGACAGGGAGATAGGTTTTGGGGTGATGTAAGGAAGAATTTTCTAAACATCAGAATTGTACAACAATGCCTTAGGTTTCCAGTATAGGAGGAGAAAAAATTCCTATTACAACAATTAGGACTATGCAACTGTGGAAATACATGTCTCCCAAAGTGAGGGTGTAAAAGCATGCAGAACAAGGCTGGGTGGTCAGGGTGATGGAAGCAGAGAGGGCATCTGGCCCTGGGTGAGTGTGGATATGAGAGCTGCATGTCCCACTAGAAGAACCTGCAATTCTAAGAACTACCTTGAATTTATATTGTACCTTTCTTTCTTGGAACTTAAAGTGCTTTTACCTTTAGTCTCACAAGAGTCAGGGAATCACAGAACAATGAAGCCACTTGCTGAAAAATTGTTTGTAGCCATTTTGGGATCAAAACCCTTCCTAAAAGTATAATTCTCATTGGTTTCTATACACTTACACATATGAAGCTACTTGAGTTTATACCCAGAGGTAAGATACGATATAAATCTGAGGCAAGCTTTTCATATTTTATAGAATAAATATGGGATATTGATATAGGTATATGTTTTAATAAAAGTCAATTAATTGAATCAAACCATCAAATACGTAAAATACTTATTTGACAAATACGTGAAATAAAGCATTAATAAATGAATGCAGTTACTCTGGTTGACCTTTGGCAAGTCACTCCTACTGTATGGGCCCAACTGGACCAGCAAGGATCCTTTACCATTTCTTTCAGCTCTGATATATTGGACGTGAATTATCAAACCAGAGTTAGCTTTAATACATGATGTCACAGAGAGCCAGCTAGCCCTTGACAGGGAGATGGCTGGCAGCAGATATGGAAGGGGAATGGAGAACTTATGCCCTTCCTACTTTTTCTTTTTTTTAGCTGCTTATTCCCACTGTTGATGAGTAGAAAAAAAACCAGTATCAAAAGCATCATATGATTCCAGCCCCATGTGCAGAGATAGACCTTGGCTCTCCCTGGCACCTCTAATGTTGCTTTCCATCCAACAGGTAATGTCCTCAACCTCTTCTTCCTTGCATGATTCTTCCTGTCCCGCCTCGCTGGCCCTGAGCCCAAGTCAAAGAGGCTCTGGCAGGAATGGCAGATCCTGCTGTGAAGAACATGGCTTTACTTTAAGCCTTCTTTGCTTGTCGTACTTTCCCTTTTCTTTCCTGCTTTAAGAATAAATCCAGTTTATCTGCTTAATAGGAAGCTTACCTTAATTCTCTTACTTCCTAGGGTATGGGTTTCTGGTTTATCCAGCACTCACTGTCTTACTTGGCAGAGGGCCATCTTTATGTGGACTAGATTTTCACAAGGAACAGTTGCTTAAATGACTGTTCTGTCACCTCCCCTTCCCAAAGCTACACAGGTATCACTGTCATTCTTCTCCTCTGTATTCTTTGTGGGATATAAACTGAATAATCAGCCCCACCTGATGTATTTGCTAATTTGTGGTCTCCCTTCCTATTTTCCCATGAATTCCCTCCATTGTTCTTTTCCGAATCTCCTATTTTCTCCCATGTTTCCCTCTCCTTCCATTCTCCCGTGTTTGGAAGTGGCTATCTGTCACTCTCCAGGGGTGGAACTCAAGGTAGCTGCTGTCATTCTTTGCAATCTTCCTCGTTCCTTCTCAGGCACTTTAATAATTTTGTTTGCTGGTCTCTGGACTATCCACTGTTGGGATGTTTTAAGGAGAGAACATTAGGACGGTATTTTTCAAAGTGTGGTTCAAGGACCAGCAGCATTAGCGTCATCTGGGAACTTCTTAGAAAGCAAATTCTCAGTCCTCACCCCAGACCTGCTGACTCATTAACTCTGGGGTGGGGTCCAACCATGTATGATTCTGTTACTCCACTGCCTTAGGAAGTGGTTTTTGGCTGGGGACTCAGAACTACCGGAAACCTGTCCTCTAGGTTTCAGAAAAAAAATGCAAGCACAGAGAACATCAGCTGGGGCTTGGGCCCCAAACCCAATGTCAAACTCTAGTGACGGAGGGTGGACTACTTGCAGGAGCCTTTTTCGTACTATGTAGCCGAAGTAATTTAGATCTAAAGCATGCAATCTTGCCTCTTCTCCAAGGCTGACCTAAAGTTGAGCATTTCCCAATCAAGTATGAGAACAATGCACTCCAAAACACATGGCAACTGGCTGCCAGAGGTTGTCAATCACTACACTTAATGATCGAATGTTAAAAGCTCTTCCTTCAAAATCAGAAACAAGACAAAGATGCCCCATCTCACTTCTCTTTATCATTTTCCAGTGGTTTTAGCCAGTTTAGTAGCATAACGAAAATATATCAAAAGTGTAAGGTTAGAAAAGAAAAATACAATTATGATTCATTACAGTCAACATGATAATCTTAGCCTCTACGTACAAGTAATTAGAATTAATAAGAGAATTTAGCAAAGTTTCCAGATATATAGTATATAAAACTCAACTGCATTTTTATTAATCAGCAATAACAGAATATATATATACTTTGTAAATAGGCACAATTTATAACAGAAAAAAATTAATTTTTCTCAAGGATAGAATGAACTAAAGATGTGCAAGAACTTTATAGAGAAAATTTCAAATTTTATTAAAAAACAGTAAAGAAAACCTGAATAAATGGAGAGCTCTAATGGTGTTCATAAATAGGAAGACTCAATATTGCTATGATGGCAGTCCTCCCAAACTGAGTTATATGTTCACTGCAATTCTAATAAAAATCTCAACAGCTGTGTGTGTGTGTGTGTATGTGTGTGAGCAAGCGTGCATGCACTTGACAGCAAGGGTGTGTGTGTTTTGCATGCACACAACTTGACAAATTGATTGTAAAATTTCTTTGGACAAGCAAAGGAGTGAGACTAGTAAATACTCCTGAAGAAGAAGAACATGCAAGGGAGGGTCACTCTACCAGCTGCCAAAACAATATTATGCTGGACTAAGTGAGACAGTGGTATGGTGGAGAAGATAAATAGTACGGAGTAAAGAGTCCAGACACAGACTCATGCATATATGGAACCTTAATAATTGACAGGTGGCACTGTATGTTGGTGGCAGAAAGGGTGGACTATTCATGAACAGTATTTAGAAAACTGGTTAACCATGTGAGAAAAAAAATTAATTTGGACCTGTACTCAGATCACACACAAGAATCAATTGCAAATGCTTGAAGATTTAAATGTGATACATAGAATTTTTAAAAATTTAGAAGAAAATATAAAATGTCTTTATAACATCAAATATGGAAATATTTCTTTAAAAAGTAAAGTAGGGGTGGCTGGTTAGCTCTAGAGCCTGGTGCTAATAACACCAAGGTTGCCGGTTCATTCCCCACACAGGCCACTGTGAGCTGCGCCCTCCTCAAGAAACAAAAAAAAGAAAGAAGGAAAGAAAAAGTAAACTAAAATGCAAACAATGAAAGATGATAAATTCAACTTTATTAAACGAAGAACTACTGTTCACAAAAAAGATCCTATAAAGTGAAAAGACAAGCTGCAAACTGGAAGGGGATAAGTGCAGCAATGTAACTGAAAAGGGAATAGTATGGCATTCCTACTGAAAGAAGAATAGAAACCTCCATGGAAAAACAATGGGCAAAAGACATCAACAGGCATTTCATAGAGAAAAAGAATATGAATAGACAAGGAAAGAAACACATACACATCTGAAATTAAAACCACAACAATCTGGCAGTAACTCAACTGTTGGCAAGGATGTGGATAAATGAGAACTCTCATACGCTAATAGTGGAAGTTTAAATTGGCAAAATCACTTTGGAAATCCATTTTACATTGTCCAGTAAACATGAAGATTGCATACCCTAAGTCCAGCACTTTTACCCTGGGTAGACTGCTCTAGGACTCTTGCATATGTGCCAAGGAGTCATGTACAAAAATGTTTATAACAGCATTGTTTTTCATAACAGCAGGAACCTGCAAATACCAATTACTGATTGACAGGAAAATACATAAATAGATTTTGGTACACTCATATGATGAAATTCTACACAGCAGTGAAAATGAATGCACCACAGCCATAGTCATTAACCTGAGTTACTCTCACAAATACAATGTTTAAAAAAATGCATATTGCAAAAGAATGCAAAGAGCATGACTCCATTTGTACAAAATTCAAAACAATGCAAATTAAACAAAGCATTCTTTAGGGGTGCAAGCATTTCTGATATAATGTGATATATGTATAAAAAATGCTCTCGTGCAAAACGATGCATTAAAAATAACAGATTATGGGCTGTTTTCCTATGGAAAAAAAATCACAGAAATTCTACATGACTTTGTAACCAGAATATTAATAAAACCAATAAAAATCCTAATAAAACATTAGGATAATTAGAAGATACATTACATTCTTAATAAAGAACTACTACTGCAAATATGAAAATTCATCTTACAGAAAAGAGGAAGATAGCTTCTTAGGAGAAGGTTGAAGGAAGGGTTGAGGAAGCTGCCTTAGGATAAAACATCCAAAGATCAGGAAGAACTGTGTAACAAGCACTTCCCAGGCAATGTACAAGGTCACAGTGAGACAAGAGGAAGAACTTGAAATGGATGAGCTTTGTGGACAGAAATTCACAGCTTGCTGTACTCAGCTGTGTTAGTGCACTTTGCAGCCATCTTGCTGCTCCTTAGTGATACAGAACATTTATGTGGGGGGAAAATCTCATATAAACAATGTGACTTCTGTGTATTCTGACAGAATTCCCTTATTTACCGATTGCATATGAACTAATGTGCATTACAGTAACCCAAGTTATGGCATAATGAGGTGAACACATATATGTCATAAAACTACAAAGGAAGGGAATGTGAAATACAAATTCGGGAGTGGTGATCTTTTTGAGGGAGCGGGATGGACTTGATTAGAGGCACACAGGAATTCCAAAGACTTAATTTTCTTAAGCTGGATTATAGGTACACATGTATTCATTTTATTATTATTTTTTAAACCATACCTATACATTACATATTATTTCTAGTATAAATGTTTATTAGGATTTGCCTGGAGAAAAGAACTCTTAGTTGGGACATGATTGAAGTTTTCAGGATGCCGAAAGAAAGAAGTCTTTGATTTTTTTTTTTAGGTGGGTGTATATAGAATAGGACTGAACAGACAGGCAGAAATTCCAAGGAGATAGATTTTGGTGTGATGTAGGGAAGAATTTTCTAAACATCAGAATTGTACAACAATGCCTTAGGTTTCCAGCATAGCAGGAGAAAAATTTCCTATTACAACAATTAGGACTATGCAACCGTGGAAATACATGTCTCCCAAAGTGAGGGTGTAAAAGCATGCAGAACAAGGCTGGGTGGTCAGGTGTGATAGAAGCAGAGAGGGCATCTGGCCCTGGGTGAATGTGGATAATAAAAAGCAAACAATGTTTGATATTTTCATAGCAAAATGTAAGGGAAACGTAAAATGAACAATCAAAAATTAAAGTTTGTTGTAAAATTTACTAAAAAGAATAAGGTTTTTTTGGTGTAAAAACAATATTTGCTAACTGTAAAATACACAAGCAATGTTGAAAAGTATAAAAAAGAAATGAAAAGAAACATAAAATTAAAAATCATCCAAAAGTCCATCACCAAGAGACCTCGTTTTGGTGACTATATATATGCGTACATATACAATTTTACAGAATTGGGATCATATTACACATTGTTGTCTACAACCTGTTTTTTCATTCAACAATATGTGTTTATTGTCATAAATACATAATAATCATGTTTAGTGACTTCATAGTGATTCATGTTATACATGAGTCAAAATTTACACAACCAATCATCGTCTACTGCTGGGCATTTAAGATATTTCTTTCTTTTTTACTATTACAAACAACATTTCAATTAACCTATTTTCTAATACTCTTTAAACATTTGTCCAATTATCTCCTTATGATTCGTTCCTAGAGGGGGAAATCTGTAGCGAACTCTTTTTTTTTTTTGGCTAGTAAGGGATAACTGCTCCTTTCAAAGATTACTTGCTTTTAAATATATTATTTGTTTTTATAGAGGGAATACTAATTGATATTTTGTTTCAGCATTTTATTTTCTGAGGTTAAACTATTCCTTCCACAATTGATTATGCCCTAAAAACAACAACAACAGAAAACAAGACATGAGTCAGTAAGCTCTGAGCCCCTCAGGAGTCAAATTGTGGAACTTGTTTTTAAAGTAAAAAAAGCTTCAGGGAAGGCCTAAATCAAAGGCTGCAATGATTAGACTAAGAATTAGCAGCTGAATGGAGAATATAAATAGATGAAAGACAGATAGGTGGGCTCTCTTAAAACAGAAATGGGGTCGATGAAGGAAGCTGGCAGAGAGGTGATCAAAGCAATGAGAGCAGCAAGAAACCTGAAGCAAGAGTAAGGAGCTTTTCAAAGACATCTTGAGGTCTGAAAGGAGGGAGGTAAGGTGATGAGCATTGGAGAACAGATATGAGTCAATGGCACGAGGCAGTTGGGAGTTGACCTGGTCAGGAAACCAAAGCACACTGGGTCAAAGAGACAAACTAATAAAAACCTGCCTTAAGAAAACAAGGTCATTAAAGAAACTGAGAACATAGAACTTAGTGTCTGTACAAATGCTTGTTGGTGAGGGAAATTATAAATATACAATGGGAGCACTGGGAAATATGAAGAATGGTCAAAGATCTATAATTTGAAAGAAAGAAGTGTGAAATTTCTTTTACAGTATCAGTAAGGGTTCTCAAAGATAGCTATTACTCTAGAGGGAAATATAAGGGCTGCTGGAGTCACAAAACCAAGTAGCAGAGGGACGTGGAGACGACATTTAGTTAGTTGAGCTCGGGATGTTTAGTTTAGTTTAGATGTGGACCAAGTAAGCTATGAATTTCCCACCTGAACCACACAAGGATATGAAATGCCAGACAAAGCTCAGTTTCATGCAACTATTAATACTTGCAATACACATGATCAGTTGCCCAGCTCAGCCCTGCAAAGACAACAAACCCAGAAATCGATAGCATAACAACATCAACAGAGGGACTCGCCAAGATGGAGTTGCTAGGACTCTACATCTTCAAACAACATCCAGACATTTTTCCAATTCAAAAAAACAAAACAAAACTGAAACAAAAAGTTAAAACACCCTCGATGTCAATTTAAAAAGTAATTATTACATGGTAAAAGAGATAAAAGAAGAAAATAAAAATTGGTCTTAATTTTATCTCCTTGATCTCACAACTCTCCACATTATTTTTACATATACCACATACGTATCTATGTCTCTGGCTCTATATCATTTCTCTTTGAATCTGTTTTGTACTATCTGTTTTTACACAAATGGATTTCACTGGAAATCCTACAGTATGTTACTTCTTATATTAAGAACACATTTCTATGTCACTGAATATTCTTTTTCCACATAACTTATAATGAATATGTGGTATTTCATTGTCTCTCTGTATCACACTATATTTAGCCAGTTTCCTTCTGTTATACCTGGAACCAGTTTCAAATTTTTCATATTATGAATACTGCCACCCTGAACTTCCTTAGGTTAAATCTTTGCGCATATTAATGATTATTTCCTTAGTAAAAATTCAGGAATGGGAATTGTTAAAGGATAAGAACATTTCAAAAGCTTTTAATATGGATTACCAAATTGCTCTCCAGAAAGGGTGTATCCATTTACACTGTCACAGCAGTTTATGAGAGAGCTTTTGGCTAAATCATTATACAGAGGGTGCCAAAAAAATGTATACACCTTTTAAGAAAGGAAAACTATTAAAACTGTAATACTCAATATATACTTGTAACAAAAGATGAATGCAAGTCATGTTTGACATCTGCAATTACAAGAGGTGCTCAAAGGGGTTACCACCAGCGTCCAGACACTTCTTTTTTAAAACATTTTTAATTAAAGTTTATTAGGGTGACAATGGTTAATAAAGAAACAAAAACTCATAGCCACAGACACGTCTGATTACGGTGAACTACTGCTTGAGCAACGTTGACCAAAGTGTCTACTTATTTACACTTTTTTTGGCACCCCCGATAATTTTTAAAGGATAGAAGAAAGCTCCCAGAATCTAAATTTCGACTATGGGCTTTGGAATTATGTGACCTAGGCTTGAATCTAGGCCGACCACTTACTGGTCATGAGACCACAGGCAAGTCACTTAACTTCACTACACCTCAGTTTTCCCATCGTACTGGGAAATACCTAAGTAAAAGTTTTGATAGGATTAAACAAAACAAGGCATAAAAATGCTGAACACATTGCCTAATACATTGTAAACACTAAAGGAACAGTAAACGGCATTCCTCAGAATGGTTTTTTCCCACTAGTGTTTCACCGTGAATGCTACCAAGAACAGCACATAGAATGAGGCACAAAAGAGAAAAAATTCAGATCCCAGGAGACACTGAAAGGAAGCATCAGGACGACCACAAGGTTGGTTCATAAATGTGGGTTAGAAAAACAGCCTTCGAAACAAGAAAACTAATTGAATCTAGAATTATGTACTAGGGATGGCATCAGTTTAGCTGAGTAGCTACACAAGGCTGTAACCCAAACACAACCGGCACTTTTGCACTAATGGACAGGGAGGAAATAAAAGCACCACGGAAAATCTCACCCTTTGACTATGAGGCCCAGCTGCTCATCAGACCCCTTCCAAGGAGAGGATGACAAGTTTTGGGAAAATTGCAAAAGGAAGATTACAAGCCCTGAGATTTGTAAGCTGTCATAGCGGGTTGATAACACCACCCAAATCATAAACAGGAATAATGACCTCAAGAAGGAGGAGGGAGAAAAAGGTGGGGGAGGGGGAGGAGACGGGAGGGGAGAAAAATAAGCAACGTGTACAGCCCAAATGAATGTGTCCCACCATACTGGTCCTAACAGACCTCACCAGGGCGAAGTAGCTCCACAGATACACAAGCTGGGAACGGGCGGGTGAGAGCTCTTGGCATATACTTGAATAAAGACAAGGATGCAAAGTGAAACTGGGAAGTAAAATAATGGAAATGGAATTTGAGTAAATATAGAAGGAGGGGAGGGGTGTCTGGAAACCCTCAAGAAAAACCAAGTGCCAAGTGCAGGGCCTCATGGAAAGTTCCTCCTCACGATATTGTAGAACAGCAGGGCAAACGCTGCAAACCACCCACAGCTGCAACGCAGGGATGGGAATTAAGGAGGATCAAACTCGGCTGTGTTTTGCCTTCTTATTGGTGTGGCTTCATTTCACCAAGATAAGAAGGGACAAGTAGTAGGGATAGGAGGATAGGGAGGGAGAAAAGTAGGAAGGGGGGTAAGAGAGGCAATCAGTTCCCACCATGGCTCTTCCAAGGGGGACCTAGAGATGCCAGAGATGAGCCTTGCATTCAAGGAGTTCCAAATCCAGTTAGGAAGACAAATCCTTTGGTATGGAAAAAAGGAAACACATAAGGTAAATGGCCAAGTAAGAACAAAAGACGCAGTACAGCGTGGGCTGTGGACAGGCAGAGCTGGTAATGCTTCCTGCCTAGAAGGCCTAGATGGGATGGGGAGAGGTGATGAGTAGAGAAGGGGCTTCCAGATTAGAGACTCACTGGCTGTAGCTACGAGGCTGAGGGAGGATTGAGAAAGCATGTAGAATGGCGACCTGGTGACATGTACCACCATGTGAGAAGGGCGGGACAGTAAAATGGAAAGAGCCTGGGTTTTGGGCTAAAGAGGATTTGTTTCTCCCACTTGCTGGGAATCCTAGGACCTCAGTTTTCTCATCCCTAAAATAAGGATAATAATACCCTCCTTTCAGGGTTGATGAAAAGATGAAAAAATAATAAAAACAAAGCACTAGCACAGTTACTAGTACATGATAAGTACTTAGAAAGTAACAATTTTATTATGATACTATTCCTAGAAATGAAAGCACAACATAGAAATGAGAAGATAGGAGAATAATATAATAAAACAAGTATTCTAGAAATGAAAATGTTCACATAAGAAAGGGACAATATGAGGGGTGATAAAAACTGAAAAAGGGATGGATTAGAGCAGGGTACCTAACATATCACCTGAGAGCTTGTGACAACTACAGGCATTGGGCCCCACCCCAGAGCTACTTAAGGAGAATTTCTGGGGGTGAAGCTCAGCAATCTCCATGTCAATAATACCCCAGTTTAAAGTTTGAAAGTCCTGGGCTGGAGGATTTGGAAACGGTCCTTGGCTAAGAGATTAGCTCAAAGAAGATACACCTGACTCCAGTTAGAATTGATCTCAATTTTTCACATGTGCTTGAGGGTTAATTCATAAGAAAACTTGAGAGATTCTGCAAGGAAAGTAAACCTATGGAAAATGATTTCTTAAAAAAGTGAATATTAGCCCTGTAACCTTGGAAACTTCTCTATGCCTCACTTTCCTCATCCATACAGTGGGGATCACAGGAGTACCCACAGCATACTTTATGTGGGTTAAATGAATCAATATAGACGTATAATTCCAAAATCCTCGAAGTTCTACAAACCTAAAGGTTTTCTGTAACTTTATTAGCAGCAAAACTTGATTGAATTGACACCACTTTTTATCCCGCTTTCTGTGACTGTATTCTGTGGCTATCATCAATCTTAATCATTTCATTTTCATAAATAAACACTGTGAAAAACATTTTTAGGCATAAGTCTTTTTATTTAAAACATTTTTTTTTTTTTTTTTTTTTTTTTTTAGGTTTCTGTTACACTCCTTCAGCACTTTAGTTATTGTGGTCATTCAATAGCACCAAGCACATTTTCTTTATAGGTTCTTATATATCTTCTTTCTTTTTGGGCATGGGCATAAGTGTAAAATCATATTTCTAATGGCTTCTTTAGGATAGAGTCCGAGAAATTCAATTCCTTTGTCAAAGACTATAAACAGTTTTAAGGCAATTACTTTCCAGATAATTAGTTATGAGGGTAACCATTTTATCCCCCTCCATTAGTATTATTGTTAAAGTCTTAATATTCTTGATAAGCAAACTGGTATATCATCTTTAAAATCCTTATTTCTTTCATTCAAGTAAAATTAAAATATTTTATATGTTCATCAACCATGTGCTTTTCCTCATTTGAAAACTGTTACATCCTTTGCCCACTTTTTTGAAAACTAAGGTCTTCTGTTCTTCTTATTACATTCTATGAACTCTTTAGATATTGAAATTTTTAACCTTTTGGCATGTCTGCATTTTTTAAAGTTTAATTTCCTTTTAATTTAATTATGACTTTTTATACATAAGTATTTTAAATATTTATGTAACAAAATCTGTAATGTTTTCCCTCATGATTCTCTGCTACTTTCACACTTAGAAAGAACTTCCTCATTCCCATGAAATATCCTCTGCTTTTCTCCCCATCCCCCAAAATACAAACTTTCCAAACTTCAACTTTTAACTTGAAGTTACAATTTGACTGGGTGTATTTACAGTAAGAAGTTCATTTCTTCAGAAAGCTAAATAGTTATGTGAGTTCATTTTTGCTAGTGGACATTCTTTTAGTTCCACGAAACCTGAATAACATAGAGAGGCAGCCAGGTAGTGAGAAGATCACAGGGCTAGAAATAAGTGGAGTTAAGAGCATGAATCACGTCTGTTGTTTATCATTGTGCTTTCTTTGTCAGGTCACTTCACCTTTCAGTGCCCTGGTTCTTCACTTGTAAAATGGAGATGATGGTACCTATTATGCCCATTTCCCTTATTTATCTCCTGAGATGCTGAGGATCAAATGAGTTTATGATAGGAAAGTGCGTTGTCAATCACTGACTGCTGTATCAGCCTACATGTCAAGATTTGTTCATTCATTCAGCTTCTCCAGTGTACCAAGCTCCATGCTAAATTCTGGGGTTTTAGCATTGAATAAGACATAGTAACTGTGCTGGATGAACCTGAACAATGTTTATTAGCTCACGTAAGTCTTTTAATCACCAATGGGGTGGGTAATATTAGTCACCTCAGTTTATAGATAAGGAAACTGGGGTACAGAGAGGTGAAACAACTTGCCCAAGGTCACACAATAGTACACTGTAGAGCTGGGACACAGGGCCAAGCTAACTCCAGCGCCCAGACTTGTAACCACTATACTGCACTGCCTCTCAAAAGATAAGGGTGAAAATCAGCTAATTGCATAGAGCAAATCTTTATTTGGAACAGTGGATTTTTAAGAATGCAGAAATAGAAGGCACTTGGCCTCCTCACTATGTCTTTCTCCTGATCTCTAAATCGAGAAACATTTTGCACTAAAGGGCTCACGTGGCAAGGGCCTGGGGCATAGGGATGAGCACACCTGGAGTGTGACCTGCAGGAGGTCATGATCTGATGGACTGCTGGTCTGCAGCTGTGGTGGAGAACCCTGGTCTGAGCGTTCCCCACTCACTGGCTCTCCCAAGTCAACTGGTACCATCTCTCCTCCTCTCCCTACCCATCCTCTTCTGCAAGGGCTACCAAACTACAGATGTGGGATACCACGGCTGGCGTCTCTGAGTTCACGATGCTGACTCAACATCTAGTATGCAGCTGGAGCTCAAGTGATGTTTGTTGAACGAAACTAAATTTGACAAAAGGCTTTTGTCAAATTACAGAATATTTAGAAAAACTGTATAGAGGATATGATAATTCTTTCAGCTATCAACTTCTATTAAGAGGAGAAAAACAGAACTTTTTGCTAAGGGAAAAGAGCTTATGGTTATGGAAGGGAACATTTACAATTTTTTTGAGCCTGTTTCTTTCTACATGAAAAACAAGAAATAAACATCTGTTAGAAACTCCACCAACAAAAAACACAGGATAAAAAAGGCAAATCGTTTCATTTTTCTAGTTGTTAGTAATTTTGCTTGTGTGTATGTGAAAGATTGTTGAAAGGAGAATAGCTAAAATTAGCTCCCTCTCTGCAGGTATCATATTACCTTTGCCCCCATTGTCACGGGGGCAAAGCGTTCCCAGAGGGTAGAGGAAAACAGGTTTCCACCCTGGTTCTCAGAGGAAAAAAATCAATCATAGTTGAGAAACACATAAAAGCCAATTAATTCAGATTAACTACCCTAAGAAATCTTATTCTTCCTGCTTTTTTTCAATGCGAGGAAAGACCTCAGAGACAGCTGAGCCAAAGCACTGCGGCCAGTTAAGCACCCATCCTATGCCAGGCATTGTGTTTAAGCACATTCCATATATATATATTTAACCATCACCACCATCCTTTGAAAGAGACATTACCTCAGTTTTACAGACATCAAAGAATATCCACCAGTAAAAAATGAGGCTCAGAGAGGTTAAATATGTTGCCAAAGGTCAGAGAGATGGAAAGTCCACTTTTATCCAATTTCTAGGCTGTCCATGGCACAGGCAGAATTTATTTTTCCTCACTTCACATTTGGCCATCTCGCTCATTGGCCCTGCCTAATTATCATGTCATTTCATTTCTGTGGCTTTGAATAGTGATACAGTTGTTCAAGCAACTAAACCCAGCACTACCTTCAATCAGCATTTGCCAGGATCCATGTTTGGGGGAAACAGGCATAAAGCTCCCGGCAACTTTTCAGCAAACACTATCACATACGTCTGGATTATTTTCCATCTTGTGAATGCATGATGTGATTACCAAGACTACGCTGTATTATAAAATAGGGACTACCTAAATCCTCTAATTCTCACTGGCTTTAATAAAGGCACCTCAGCCAGTGCTTAGTGGATTGTGGGAGGACTCTTGAGAAAAAAATTCAATCAGGCTAGTATCAGGCAAGAGTTGAACCAAATCTACCAGGCATGAGTGAGGGTTGTATGTGCCATTTTATGACAATGGCTAATGCATGACGTCTGATGTTCATTTACTTTGAATTAAAAGCCTCCCAGAGATGAGAGACAGAGAGAGAGAAAGAGAGAATTTTATTTGTTATGGATCAACTAAGATTTCCTGATCCTATTTTATGTTATGATAGAAGTTGTCAAGGAGTCTTCTGAATTAGAAAGATCTTGTTTGGTACCTCTCATTAAGTCCTCTCACATAAGCACTTTCTAGATACTGGCTCCCCAGTCCTACTTGATAACCGACTTTCTTTTGTTTATCTTAAGATCACTTGGATGATAGAACCAGAGGATGACAGACCAGAATCCCACTTCTGGGATTAACTGAGTGGGATCTAATGAGTAACTGAGCTCAGTGGAGTCCACCTTGCACCCATCTCAAGCATTTGTCTCTTTGTCTCCATGGACAGTATCGTGGCTACCATCATTCATATCTTCACCATCATGTGAATGGTTATAATCTCTTTAAGTAGTTTTTCTGCTCTAAATTTACCCCCCTTTAACTCAGCATCCACATGCAGCCAGAATGATTGTGCTCTAAACAAAATGCTCACTAAGTCACTCCTCTACTTAAAACGCTCCAGTGGCTCCTTTGCCCAAGGATAAATAATGAAAATAATAGCCATCAATAACTGGGTGCACAATCTGTGCCAGGTACTACGTGACTTATCTCAATTCTTACAGCAACTCAATAAGGGAGGTACAACCTTCATCAGTATTACTTAATGAGGCCACGTTATTTAACCAAGGCCCCACATCAAGAAAGTGGCAGAGCCATGACTCAAACCTGGGTCCCTATGACCTTACAGTGCATCTTTTAACCATCATGCTATCCATGAGATGGCGTGCAGGTTCCTCTGGGACCTGGCCTACCTACCACTCCAGCCTTCTCTCTTAACGCGCCCCTTTTTGTTTTTTATGCTTCAGCTCTTTGAGCCACTAGCAGGTCCTGGACTTTGACATGCTTTTTCATGCCGCTGTTTTTGTTTTTGCACACAAATCCCTCTTCTGTAATGCCCTCTCCCCTTTATCTATCTTTCAAGATTCAACTCAAGTGTTAACTCTTCCTTTGTTCAACCCCTCCTCTCCTTAGTAGAAGTGATCACTCCCTTCTTTGTGCATCGCTGTACCCTAATTATGCTTCCATTACAGCAACCACAATACTTTCCTCCCCTTACATGGATGAGTATGTCTCCCGCTCTTAGACTTCTATGAATTCCTTAAATGCCGGGACTGTCCTACTCACCCATTTTATCCATAGTATCTAGCACAATTCTGGGCATAGAGAAGGTTTACTGTAAATACTGTTGAATGAATGAAAAGATTTGTTTGCACATGAAATGTGCTGCTTGGTCAGAGCACCCCATGCACTACATTGTGAGCTGTAATTAGTTTTCCTTACAGCAACAATGCAATTAGTACTTTTTATTTCTTTACTGTATATGGACTGTATATGGAACTCTGAAGATGTACATGAAGCTTTAGGGGTGGAGAGAAGATACTGTAGTCTACTTGCCACACCTGTTTTCACCTAGGAAAGTACTCAGCGATAACAATAAGCTGTCACCATACACACTAAATTTGATATGGAAGTTATATACATATCTACCTTAGTTATGAGAGTATGGATGATTCACAGTTGAACCACAATGCACATATTTTATTATGCACAATAAAATAGACGGATAAGAATAAAGTTAACTTAAACATTTAATTTAAAAGAAAAACAGCAATGGAAAGCCATGACCAACTCAAGACAGCATAAGGGATGCTGTGATAACAAAACATCCTTTCCCCAAATTCCAGAAATGCCAATTCTACATGTATCTACATGCCGTAAGGCAAACACCACATGGCAACTAAACTTCTTGGTTACTACCGTATTTCCCTGAAACTAAGACCTAGCTGGATCATCAGATCTAATGCATCTTTTGGAGCAAAAAGTAATATAAGACCTGGTCTTATATAATACACATATATAAGACCAGGTCTTATATTAAAATAAGACCAGGTATTATATTATATTATAAGACCCAGTCTTATATTTTATTAAAATAAGACTGGGTCTTATATTAATTTTTGCTCCAAAAGATGCATTAGAATTGATGGTCTGGCTACGTCTTATTTTCGGGGAAACATGGTAGCAGCCAAATGCAATTCCTAACCTGTACATTCTGGTCCTACCTCAAACCATATATATTCCCAACATTCCCACCTACCTTTGAATATCAGCTCAAGGGAAATCTCCTTGAGAAAGCCTTCCTTGGTCTTGCAATGCAGTGTGTACACAACCTCAAAGAACTTCATTTCTCTCCTTTGGAGAGCTAACTTAGTTTGTAATTACATATTCAACACTTAGTTGTTTTTATCAATGGTCGCCTCCCCAAAGTGTCTGTAAATTTCAGGAGATCAGGGACCTTGCCTGGTTCTATTCATCTTTCTTTCCCCAGTAAATGGCACACAGCCAGGCACTCTATAAATATTTCGAATGAATGAATGATGAATGATTCCTTTACCTCTTACTCATTTTCCTGTTCTCTTAAGAATTATGCCTGATTCCTTACCAGACTCAAGCTGATACTCAGTCCATTCCACATCACTATTTCCCTACCCTACCACAAGGATCAGTCTTTATTTTCAAATCTTCTCCCCTGCCCTCCCATCCCTACCCCCCATGCAAAAAGGCTTCTGAGAAGTGGAAGCTTCTAATCAACCTGAATATTCTGACATGTGTGGGATCTAAGTCAAGGTCATGCAACATGAAAAAATGAACAAAATAAAGAAAAATGTTGAGACTGGAGTAGTCATTAGGTTATTTTAGATACTCTACACAGCTCCTAAGAAACATATTAATTCAATAAAAGTAATTTAAACCACTTCTATTTTATCATATAAAAATGTGTTTATTTGCTGATTTTTTTCCACTTCTCAATGTGTTTTGGCTTTGCATAGAAAAAACCTTGGAAAAGAGTTGAGTGTGATGATTGTTGGCAACAAAATTATCTGGCGGTGGTTTCTGAATGACAGGACCCTGTGCCCCCGGATTTTTCTCCACTCAGGGGTCTTGGCCTGCTCCTCCTGTCCTACTTCCCTCCACCTCTCTAACTCCTTCCTTTATATCACCCCACCACCACCACCACCACCACCACCTCAAAGCTACAGTCCCTGAGCCTCTTCACAAGTATAAAACCTCCACTCTCTGAGTTCTTAACAGAGGAAAAATCCTATGAGTGCCCCTGCTGGTCTTGGGGGCGGGGGAGGGCAATAGAAAGGTGTAACTGGTGAAGTTTTGCTTTCAGGAATCCAAACCAGTGTAGTATTAATTTTTGGAAATCTAAGCATTTTTAGGAAATATCCTTTAATTAATTCCCCTCAGTACCAGACTCTACTTAAATTGCATTTGGAAAGTCCAGTTTAAGGAAAAGAACCGATAGTGCAGAACTCCTCCTGGACTTTCCCAATGCTGCTTTCTTCAACTTGCTGGGAAAGTTAAGGCAAGGAAATGAAATGCCCTCTTGGTAGTGGGCTCCCTACCCCAAGGGCCACCACAGTGAAAGACTTTGAAGACAGCAGGGGTGGTGCCAGCGGGGAATACTGGAGTTTAAGGGATGTAGGCAGTGGTGATGACGTCATTTTCTACTGGTACTTTCATTAAGCAGAAGGTGGGATACGGAATCAAAAAGAGGGGACTGAAGAAGAATAGGAAACGATATGGGTAAAAAAGACAAGGGAGGTATAAATAGACACAAATGCTAGTATAGGCATTATCTGTAAAAGATAAACGTTTGTATTATTTGATTTTTTAAAACCATATGCATCTTTTGAAATTACAATTTTAAAATAACTTAAAAATAATAAAAGTCTCCATCAATCTGGTACTTTTTTTTCTTCTTTTTTTCCCCACCGAAGAATATGGAGATTGGTGAGTAGTAAGGCCAGGGACTGATACTCTAATTTGGTGCCAACGAGACAAGGTCCCCAAAGCACCTGGAGGCTTGAACCAAGGATCCTCCAAGAGAGCTCATGGCCCAGCAGGATGGGTGCTTACGCCGTGGTCCTCCTTTCCATATGCGCACACGCTACAAAATTGCCTGCTCCCTTGTGAACACACGCAGGAAAGGGTGTTCTTTCTAATAACACTACAGGCAGAAACAAGGCTCAGGCACAGACATTAGATGCTATCCTAGTGCGCGCTCCCGGTCATCCGTGAGGGCGACCCACTGCCCCTTTTGGGTAACTGAGCCGTCTGGTCCTGCGCCCGGGAAGCCTTCGGTCTTGTAACTTGACTTGCCCCACGGCTCGCACCCAGTGTCCCCACGGCTGAGCTGCTCCGGCCTGTGCCCTTCGTTTGGCACCCGAGCCCGCAGCCCCCAGACCCACCACTGCCCCTCCCGCATTGAGGCGCTTTCTGCCCGCCCTCCTCGCGGCCCTTGGTCCTACCTGGCACTCAGGCTTGGGCTCCCTTACCAGGGGCAGCGCCGGCTGTGTGTCTCCACGAGGATAGGATCGTGGCTGAGCTAGGACAGCGCGCTGGCTCGGCTCCGGATGCCAAGGTCACGATCTCGGGGAACCGCCCGCCCTCGGGTCCCGCCACCGCAGCCCCCGCAGACCCTCTGGGCCGCTGCCGCGGCCGGGGCCTCAGAGCTCCGCCCCTCGGCCGCGTTCCCCGCCCGCCTGGCCCTTCGGGGTCCGCGACTGCTAATGCCCGCTCCCCTCGGAGCCCACTCGCAGGAGGCTCCCTAACCCTGCACCCCGAGCCGCTCCGAGTTCCTTACCATTTTCCCAATCCAGATCCAGCAGAGCTGACTCCTCAGGAGCCTGGCGCGGAGGGCGCGTCTTCCCGCCCCCGAGGGCCACGCATCGGGTCTGCTCCCCGGGGACGGCTGTCCCTGCGCTCGGGTCCTCTCCTGTTCTCTCCGGTGCCGCGCCAGGAATTCCGGGACCACAGATCCTGCACCTGCGGTCGAAGACACCCGCTTCCCTCCTCCTTGGAGATGGAAAGAGGCTTACGACGTTGGGGGCTTACGAATCCGCCAACGTTCTTTGGTCCAAGAACGGGAATTTTTCCCTTTTTTTTTTTGATAGAAGGCCAGAGAGTCACAGGAAAATAAATATAAAACCCGTGCCAAAACTCTTACTCATTCTGTAAGACTCAGTTCAAGCGCTGCTTATGCTGCGAGACCTCGGAGCCCGCAAACAGCAACCTCCCAATCGCCTGCGCCAAAGGGCGCGCGGTCCACCCGGGCCAGAGGCAGGCACCTGGAGCGCGTCGTTGCCTCACCGGACTCCACCGTGCTCTCTTTGAAGACCGGGACCCGGCCTGCCTTGCTCATCCCTGTCCCCAGCCCCTGGCATGGCGCCCGCTACCTATCAGGCTTTCGAATATTTTATGAATAAGTGGAAAATTCATTTCTTTTGTAGAAAACCAGATTTTTCTTTTTACTCTAAAATACCACACACTCCTTTGAGTAACCAATTTGCTAGTCTCTATAAACAGCCACAAATCCCCTTTGATGTAGTAATTCCATTCCTGGGGAAATTTCCAGAACAAAATAATACTCGTGCAGATGTTTATAATAGGATCATTTATTACAGAAAATAATAATTTTTTTAAAACCACAAAAAGCAAACAAAGCCAAATTGTCAACAATAGGAAATTGGTTACATAAATTATGGTAGGATAACTTAATGGGATATTATACAACCGTTAAAATGATAAACATCAAGGCAAGAGTATCTCAAAATGTTTTTAGAACAAAGAGGGAGTATTTATAAAGCAAAAACAAAAAAAGGAGAGGGAGATGAAGCAACATGATAAAGTAGGTAAAATATTCACAAAATTTTAAGCCAAAAAACTAAAAAATCACATAGTTAACCATGCTTAATAACTTCAAGTAAAAATGCAGAGTTCATCCCTGTAAAATGGGGATTAAACCTACCTTAGCAGGTTCTTGGATCATTAAATGAAACATTAGAGAAAAGTGCCTGATACGTAGTGGATACTCAGCAAAAAGTTTCCATTTTCATGTTTCAACAGAATGCAGACTCACACCTGAATCTCACATACATCCCCATCACAGTGCAATTCTGCCCATTTGACTTCCTTCCCCTCGAATGCAGGGTAGAAGGAATTGAACAAATGTTCAAGCACCAGGTTAAAGAGAAGGGGAAACTCTAGTTATTATAATAAGAATAAATACCAAGCCCTCCCTCAGGCCCAAATGCCCAGCAATACGAGTTCACAATGGGGGATTTGGTTCAGTTGCAGAACATATCAAAATAGCTTAGAGATTTTGGTTGGCTACAAGCACAGCCGGATGAATGCCCAAAGGCTGAATTAATTCAGCCCTAAACCTGGAGTCTTAGGCTGAATTTATACTCTTCAATATTCAGCTTACAACCTGCACATAATGCTCAAATGTCTTGAAAAGAAAGCATCACTCTGAAGAGCTACTATTACCCTCATTTTAAAGATGAAGACACTGAAGCTGACAGAGGTTAAGGTGTATAGGCTTGGGCAGCAAGGAGGTGACAGAGCTACCACCTGAATCTGATCAGCTTGACCACAGCCAAGGTGCGTGACCATTTCGCCAGTGGGTCCCAGTGTGTACATCTCCCACTAGGGGTATAGGAGATGCTTTTGAGTGGTACACAGATAGTGAGGTTAAATAACAGTGGATCACGCGGTGAAAAAAGTATGCCCTTTTCAGTTCTCGTGAGCCTATGGGTTATGTCAAGGAAGAAGTATCATTTTTGTGGTACTTTGTCTCTACACTTCTCAACATCTGCTAATCTCCTGTTTTAACAAAGAGAGCCTGCTTCAGGCTCAGCACCTTTGTTAGGCAACGCTTCCTAAGTAGAATTTAATATCATCACTTTCTCTTCTTTCTGATATTATTCCTTATGCTGTTCATTTCTGACTGAAATAGTTTTTCCAATTACTAGGTGATGTAGTTTCCATTTAAAGTAAAATATCTTATGTGTGAAAACTGGGTAATGTGAATGAAAGAAAGATACTAAGAACTAATAGGACCAGTGATATTTGGATATGACAAAAATGGCAAAATGGTGGAGGTGGCACATAGGAAATACTGCCCCATACTCCATTACGACCAGTGGATGGAAGGTATGGTGAGGCAAGTTCAGTTCGAAATGAATGAGATCTTTCTGACAATCAGAGCTGTCTAGAAAGATGTGAAAGGGTTGCTTTGGGGGTGTTAACCACATTCCCTTCACTCCAAGGGTTGACCCAGATTAGATGCCTGCTTGTCACCAGTGTTGTCATGGGAGGTCAAACACCAGCTAGGGTTGAAGCTTTAACGTTCCTGCCAACCAGGAGAATCTGAGATTCTTGACAATTCAGCTTCTCAGGGACCTGACCACTGGAGACACTGGATTTTGGAGGAAGTTACATTAACTCATTTCCAGGACAAACCCCAAAGAAGATTTCCAAGTAAGCTTTGAGCAAGAACAGCACTGTGACAAATGTATAATTTATGGAGCATTAGCAGATTACTCCCAAGGTGGTTGCTTTGGAAGAGATAACTTTCTGGGGTTTTGAAAATGTTAGAGTGTTTGTTTACAAATCAATTATTTACTCTACAATTACACTTTCTTCTGATGTAGCCTCTATTCATAACCATCCCTAAGGGCAAGAGGATGGGGCTGCCCCTCCTTCTTTTCACACAGCCTCATTCCCCACCCCCAGGCATCACCTTGTACGATGTCTGCTTGTGCCAAAGCATCTGCCCCTGCAGTTCATTCTAACCCATTTTGACCAGTATAAAAACACATGTGTAGTGAAAAAGGTACACAACAGTTAAAAAGTTACTCTGGTGTAGGAAATTTACGTTGCAACCATATAGCCTAAAAATTTATGATGTACAGAACCATGTTCTGTCTGCCTTAAAGTTCCAGAATATTTGGCACATGAGCTATCTTAGTTAGATGTCACCTGGTCCTATCATCTCTAAGGGCAGAAAACCTCTTAGGAGCTTATTTGGCAGGTAAGCTAGAGGAAGAAGAGCCCTCTGAAGGAATAACTGCCTCCACTAGAATAACTGCATCGAGGGAAAACTCATTCAATTGTCAGATAGCTCTCCGGGTTAGAAAGTTCTTTCCTGAGGTATCCTTGATGCCTCTCTCCCTCACGTTCCGTATCTAATTCACCAGCAAGTCTAGCTGGCTCTAATTTCCAAATACATCCAGAATCAACCTCTTTTCCCTACCTCCACCACTAGCGTCTCATTCAAGTCAGCGTCACCTTTCTCTTAGAAAACCTCCTACCTGTTCCTGCATCCACCTTTGCCCCTTTAGCGTCTATTATTCTTCCCACAGCAACTGGAGCTATACATTTAAAACAACTTGAATTATGTCATTTCTCTGCTTAAAACCCTGCTTGTAATGGCTTTCTATCTCTCTGAGAGTAAAATACAGTAAAATCCATGGCCCATAAAGGCCAGCATTATTTGGCCCCTGGCTGTTTCTCTGATGTCATTTCCTATAAGCTTTCTTAGCTCCACACACTGGTTTCCTTGCTGGTCTTTCAAAGCGTCCAGCATATAATGCCTCAGAGTCTTTGCATTTACTTTTGTGTCTGGAATACTCTCCTTCACTTCCTTTGCTCTCTATTCAAATGTTACCTTTTCAGAAAGACATTCTTTTGGGATGTCTATCCCCTAATAACGTAGCCCGCCTTTCACCCCACTCCATTACTATTTCTTTATTCCACTTTACTGTTTTTTAGAGGGTTAAAAACTTCACTGATGATTTGAGAGCAATTGGGGGTTGGGATTAATGGGGTCACAGAGAGGTTAGAGCAAATCGCACCACAAAAAACAACTTAAAAATGAATATTAAGTACTTTGTTCTTTAAAACACTTAAGGAATCCAGCTACTCCGAATTTCTCATTGGCTTTTTTTCCTTTTGGGTTCCCAGTCGCCTGTTTTATTACTGAAGGGTTTTTCACACTCTCACCTGTATCCCATGTCATCTTTTCACTCTAACCTCTCTCAGGATACTCTAAAAAACTCAAATGGGGCCTCTTTTTTTTTGCTTGTTTTTATTTTAATTAACTAACTCTATTGAAATATAACATATGTTTAGAAATATGTACAATCTGACCAGCGCCATACCCTTTTCCATTCTATAAAACCCCCAGAAGATAACCACTATCCTGACTTTTAGAACCATAGATTATTTATATTTATACTAATGGGATCATTCAGTAGATACTCTTTTAGGTACACAGAGCTTCTTTCACTCAACAATTTGTGAAATTCAACCATATTGTTCAGTACTCTGTTCTTTTTCATTGCTGTGTACTATTCCAGTATATGACAATATCACAATTTATTGACCCATTTTACTATTGATTGGGCATTTAAGTAGCTTTCAGTTTTTAGCTCTTATGAACAATGTTCCCATGAACATTCTTGTATATGTTTCTTGGTGTACATGTGCTTGCATTTCTGTTGGGCAACACGTAGCAGTAGAATTATTGGGTTAAAAGGTATACATATGTTTAGCACTAGAAGATATTGTCAAAGAATTTTCCAAAGTGGTCATACCAATTTATATTTCTACCAGTAGTCAATGAGAGTTTTTATTTATTCATCTTCTTACCAAAATTTTGTATTATCTTTAAAAAATTATTTATTACTCTTATGGTTGTTAACTGGTATCACATGTAGTTTTAATTTGCATTTCCCTGATGACCAATGAAGCTGAGTCCCTTTTTATATGTTTATTGACTATTTGGATATTCTCTTTAGTGCAAAATCTGTTTATGTGTTCCTCCTCCAACCCCTTTTAAAAATTGGATTATCTCTCATTTTCATTATCAATATATAAGTGGCTTTTAAAAAATATTCTAGGTTCTTGGTCAATTATTGATAATGGAAATATCTTTTATAATTCTGTGGTTTTCCTTTTCACTCTCTTAGTAGTGTCTTTTCATGAACAAAAGTTCTTATAGTTAATGTAGCCTAATTTATGTCTTTTCCTTTATTGTTAGTATGCTTTGGTTCTGCTTAAGAAATCTTTGCCGACACCGAGTCATGAATATATTCTCCAGTGTTACTTATGGAAGCTTTACTGTTTTGCTTTTTACATTAAGGTCTACAGTCATCCTGAGTCAATTTTCATTTTTTTCCAATGACTATCCAATTGACTTGTCGCCATTTATTGAAAAGATCAACCTTTCTCTCCTGTTTTGTTTGTCACTTTTGTCATAAAGTGCTCATATATGTGTAGGTTTGTCTCTAGACTCTCTATTGTATCCTATTGGTCTATTTTCCTGTTCTTTTGCCAAAATACAACCCTTATTTATTGTCTTATTTATTGTAACTATAGTAAGTTTGGAAATCTGGTACAGTAAATTTTTTAACTTTATTTTTCTTTAAGATCATCTTGGCTCCTCTTGGATCTTTGTATTACCATATAAATTTTTAGAATCAGTTTGTCAACACACAGACATACCCCAGTAAATTTTTAATTGGGATTACATTGACTCTCTAGACCAATTTTGGAGAAAATTGACATCCTTATAATATTTAGACTTCTAATCCACAAACATGGCATATCCTCCCACTTACTTAAGTCTTCTTTAATTTCTCTCATTAATAATTTATACTTTTCTGTGTATAAGCCTTGCACATATTTTGCTAAATTTATTCTTAGGTTTTTGATGCTTTTTGATGTAATCGTATTGGCATCCTTTAAAAATTTCATTCTTAATTGCTTGTTGCTGACACCTTACCATATTTTTTCCCTTAAGATACATCATCACCTCATTATCTGACATATACATTTATGTGTTATTGTCTGTCTCTCTTACAAAATGCAAACTTTGTGAAAATAGAGATTTTGTCCATTTTATTATTGCTTTATCCCCAGTGCCCAGAACAGTTCCTGGAATAAAACAGGTGTCATAAATACGGTTGAATTGAATCAACTTATGCTTTCTGACCATATGGAGTGAAATTAGAAATCAATTACATGAAGAAATTTGGGGGATCACGAATATGTGGAAATTAAACAACACACTCCTATATAACCAGTATGTCAAAGAAGAAATCCTAAGGTACATTATAAAATTCTTTGAGATGAATGAAAATGAACAACATACGAAAACCTATGGGATATAGATAAAGCAATGCTTAGAGAGAAATTTATAGCTGTAAACATCTGTAAGGAAAAGGTAGATCTCAAAACAAAATCTTGCCTTTCAGCATGAGAAACAAACAGAAGAAAGCAGGCAAACTAAACCCAGAGCAAGCAGAAGGAAGGAATAAAGGCCTACAGTGGAAATAGGGCACAGAACACTAATAAAGAAAATCAATAAAATAAAAATTTGATTCTTGGAAAAGATCAACAAAATTTTAAAAACTTCAGCTAAACTAACTAGAAAAAGGACAGAACACACAGTTTACTAAAATAAGGAATGAAAGAGGGAGGATTACTACTGACTTTACAGAAATAAAAAAAGTAGACCTAGATGAAATGAATAAGTTCTTAGAAAGACACATACTACTAAAAATGACTCAGGAAGAAATAGAGACTGGAATAGACCTATAATAAGTAAAGAGATTAAATTAGTAATCAAAAAAGGTCCTACAAAGAAACGTCTAGTCCCAGATGGCTTCACAGATGAATTGTATCAAATATTGAAAGAAGAATTGTCACCAATCTTTTACAAACTCTTCCAAAAGAGGAGAGGAAGAAATCCTTCCCAACTCATTCTATGAAGCCAGTATTACTCTGATACTAAAATCATTCACAGACATTGCAAGAAAAGAAAATTATAGACCATTATTCCTTATGAATATAGAAACAAAAATTCTCAACAAAATTCTAGCAAATCAAATCCAGCAGCAACATATAAAAGGGATTATATGCCATGACCAGTGAGATTTATCCCAGTAATCTGAGGTTGGTTTAACATCTGAAAATCAATTATTGTAATACATCATATTAAGAAAATAAAGGACAAAAACCACATTGTCATCTCAATAGATGCAGGAAAAGTTTTTGACAAAATACAGAACGATTTTGTGAAAATAAAAACACTGAACAAACTAGAAATAGAAGAGATCTTCCTCCACCTGATAAAAGGCATCTTTGAAAAATCCACATAACGGTGAAAGACTGAATTTTTTTCCTTAGGTAAGAAATAAGACAAGTATGTCTGCTCTCACTACTTCTATTCAACATTGTTCTAGAGGTTCTAGTGAGGGCAGTTAGACTAGAAAAAAAATAGAAAGCATTCAGATCAGAAAAAAAGAAATATAACTATCTTCATGACATATGTAGAAAATATTACAAAATCTACAAAAATTATAAGAATGAATAAGTAAGTTCAGAAGGTTGCAGAATACATGATCAATATACAAAACCAAATTGTTTCTATACACAAACAATGAACAATCTGAAAATAAAATTAAGAAAAAAAGTCTACTTACAATAGTATCAAAAAATGAAATATTTAGCAATAAATTTAACCAAATAAGTGCAAGACTTATACACTGAAAACAACAAAACATAGGTGAAAGAAATTAAAGAAAAACCTAAATAAATGGAAAAACATCCCATGTTCATGAATCAGAAGAGCTAATATTAATAAGATGGCAATATAACCTAGATTGGTTTACAGATTTAATGTAGTCCCTGTCAGAATCCCAGTTGACTTTTTTTGGGGTAGAAATTGATGAGTTGATTCTAAAATTCATATGGAATTGCAAGGCACTGAGAATAGTCAAAACAATTTTGAAAAAGAAGAACAAGGTTAAGGACTCACACTTCTCTATTTCAAAACTTACTACAAAGCTATAGTCATCATCAAAATTATGTAGTACTGGCATAAGGATAGATATATAGATCAACGGAATAGAACAGAGAGTCCAGAAACAAATCCATGAATCTATGGTCAACTGACTGTCAACAAGGGTGCCAAGACCATTAAATGGGGTAAAGAGTAGTCTTGTCAACAAAAGATATTGAAAAAAAGAGGATGGTTACATGCAAAACAATGAAAGTGGATCCCTATTTCATCACATACAGAAATTAACTTAAAATATATCATAGACCTAAATATAAGAGTTAAAACTATAAAACTCTTAGAATAAAACAGGAATAAGTAGTCAATAATCACATGAAAAGATGCTCAATATCATTAATCATTTGGGAAATGCAAATCAAAGGCACGATGGGATACAACTTCATACTAAGATGGCAAATTCATATTCACTAAGATGGCTATAATCAAAATGGTAGACAATAAGAAGTGTTGGTGATGATATAGAGAAATTGGGATCCTCATAAATTGTTGGTGAAAATGGATTATCATGGAAAACAGTTTGGCAGTTCTCAAAATGTTATAGAGTTATCATATGATCCACTAATTCCAGATATATATATATATATATATATATATATATAGGTATAAGCATGTATACCTATATCCAAGGTATATACTCAAGAGAATTGAAAACATATGTTCACCAAAAACTTGTACACAAACATTTATTGCAGCATTATCATAATAACCAAAAGTGGAAACAACATAAATGTCTATCAACTGATGAATAAACAATATGTGATATACCCATATAATGGGATATTATTTGGCCATAAAAAGGAGTAAAGTTCTGATAACATTCTGCCACATAGGTGAATGTTGAAATCATTAAGTTAAGTGAAAGAAGCCAGAAACAAATGGTCACATATTATATAATTCAACTTATATGAAATGTCCAGGATAGGCAATTTCATAGAAACAGAAAGTAGATCAGTAATTGCCAGGAGCAGGGGGAGGAAAGGAATGGGAAGTGACAGTTAATGGGTACGGAGTTTCTATCAGGAGTGATAAAAATCTTTTAGAATTAGATAGCACAATGCTATTAAGATATTAAATACCACTGAATTATATACTTTAAAAGGATGAACTTTATGGTATGTGAATTGTATTTCAATAAAACTCTTATTAAAAAATTTAATCAAGACAAACTGAAATATTTGACATCAATAAAAACAGAAGAAATAGAAAAGTAGTCCAAACAAATAAATAGATGGAGAATAATGCCATTTTATGCATAGAAAGATTTAATATTATTACCAAGGAACTATTTACCCTCAAATTATAATTTATACTGTATAAATTGGTATAAATAATAATTTATCCTCAAATTAATATAATATAATCAGTATAATCTCAATAACAAATTAATTGTTTTTAAAAATAATTCTCTCCAAGATGATTCTAAAGTGCATAAGAAAATTAATTAAATTTTAAAACAGGAAAAATATCAAGGAGTGACTTGCTCTAGTAGAACAAAAGCTATTATGAAGTTAATAATTAGAGACTGTGAAACTAAATCCAAAAAGACTGTGGATTTAGTTTGTGATAAATGGACAATTGCTAACCTTTTTTTTTTTTTTTTTTTTTTTAAGATTTTATTGGAGAAGGGAAACAGGACTTTATTGGGGAACAGTGTGTAATTCTAGGACTTTTTTCCAAGTCAAGTTGTTGTCCTTTCAATCTTAGTTGTGGAGGGTGTCGTTCAGCTTCAAGTTGTCCTTTTGGTCTTAGTTGTGGAGAGCACAGCTCAGCTCCAGGTCCAGTTGCCATTGCTAATTGCAGGGGGTGCATCCCTTGCGGGACTCGAGGAATCGAACCGGCAAACTAGTGGTTGAGAGCCGACTGGCCCATGTGGGAATCAAACCGGCAGCCTTCGGATTTAGGAGCACGGAGCTCCAACCGCCTGAGCCACCGGGCCGGCCCTTGCTAACCTTTTTTTTGAAAAATAAAATAAAATCACACTTCACAACATATACAAAACTAAGTTCCATGTAGATTAAGTATCCAATTTAAAAAACAAAATGATTAGAATAAAACTTCTGAGAATATATTTATAATCTTGGGATGGGTAAGACCCTCCTAAAGCTAGATAAAAAACAGTTACTGAAAGAGAAAGACAGATCTGATTATACAGAACTTAAAAATTTCTGTACAATAAAAAGCATTAAAAACAAAGAAGACAGGGAGAAAATATTTTCAGATAAATGGTAGGCAATATAATTTGGTAGTATTTAGTGGCTTCTTCCAAATCACCAAGCAAAACATGGACAATCTAATAGAATAATGGGCAAGGTATGTAAATAGGTAATTCACAGATGAAAACATGTAAGTAGCTAGTAATATGAAAAGATATTCAGCTTCTCTAGCAGTTGTGGAAATATAAACTAAAATAATAAGATATTTTGATTATCAGATTGACCAAAAAAATAGTTATTTTAAGTTTTATAGTACCCAGGGTTGCAGACAGTGTGGAGGATTGAGTATTTTCATACACGGTTGGTGTGAGTTTAAATGACATAGCCTGATTGGAAGGCAACTTCAATATCTTAGAATGTGCTGGTAGCCTCTAAAAAATCCCTGTCAGTCTTACCGTCTCCCTCCAGAGACAGAGGATAAGTAGGACTTAATAGAGAGCTTTGCTAAGTGCAGAGAAACTGGGATTCTCATTAGTATTGATGGAAGAAAAAACTACTTTACCAATATTTATCAAAAGTTTGAGAATTTCATAGCATCTGACTCAGTAAATTCCATTACTGGTAATTTATCATGAGGAAATTATCCTCTGATAAAAGCTTTTATATAAAGATATTCACAGCATCAACATCCTTAATAGCTAAAATTTTGAATTTATTTAAAAGTCAAAGATAGGGATATATTAAATAATTCATGGCAAATCTGCTTAATGGGCTAGTATGACACCATTTGAAAATGATATTTATGAAGATAATATATTATTAATATAGAAAGTGCTTCTGATTATTATGCTAAGGGAATAAGTCAGACAGAAAAAGTTGAGAACCATATGACTTCTCTCATATATGTAAAACTGAAAGCGACAAAGTAACAAGATAAACAAATAAACAAAAACTCATAGACACAGACAACAATTTAGTGGTTATCAGAGGATTGGGGGGGTGATATAAGAGGATAAAGGGGGTCAAATATATGGTGATGGAAGAACTGACTCTGGGTGGTGAGCACACAACGTGATATGTAGATGATGTAGTATAGAATGATACAATTGAAACCTGTATAATTATACTAACCATTGTCACCCCAATAAATTTAATTAGAAAAAGAAAGAAAAATTTCTGAAAGATACTTCATGTATTCTAATGCACATACAAAATAATCACAGCAAATATCCATCATCGCAGATGAGCTTTATGTAAATGGAAATAAAAAAAATTTAAAAAGTGCTTCTGAGATTACTTTTTGCAAAAAAGGCAGGGTACTAGATGAATATGAATGACAGCAGGTGTGTTAAACAAATGTCTACTGTTTGGAAAGCCTCTTTCCATGTAACAGCCCCAAGGTCCTTTATTCCCATCTGCCTGTTTCCCCATTCCCTGGCCCCTTCGCTGCAGATTTCTCTTGTGTCTGCCTTTCTCTGAGTTTGTCTACACTGCAGCCTGCCTGTCTACTGCTTCCTTGCTTCTACCATGTCTTTTAGCATCTGTAGCTTTGGTCCTCTCTCCCCCGTGTTTCACTCCACACAAGCACCACCCTTCTTCCTTCATTCCCCAAGGCTTCAGAAGTACAAGTTGGTTGTCTATACTAGACACTTACTGAGGGGTTAGAGATAACAGGGGAATTTGAAAATAGCACTGAAAAGAGCATCAAAATCAATGTACATTACCGTTGCTAGATCTAATTCTCTTCCCTCAATGGTATTCTGGTGCCAACAGTAAAATAGCAATGTGTTTTTCTCTCCTTCTGAAAAAATAATATGCATCTTTCAACTAAGGAAATTCATGGTGGCTTTAATCACACATGCCTACTGTGGTTGGTGGGGCTAGTCAAGAGTTCTGTATTCCGAGGTTGGGCCTGGGTTCGGCCAGAAGGAACAGCGCTGCTGTCTGCAGTGGCCCGGGGAGGGCCTTAAGGGACCATCTTAGGTTATTGTTAATGTTCTGTGATTCACTAGGGTTATATGCTGATCACATTTCACAGGCAAGAGAGGAAATTAAATTCTCCAGCCTTGAAGTAGGGACAGCCTGTGCTGTCCCAGCACCCCAGCACCACATTAGATAAAATAAAACAAAATTGTGCTTTCCTGCAAATGGTGCTGCTCTCATATCCATGTGTTGGAAGAAAGATGACTCATGTGGCTTTGTGCCCTGGTCAGCCATGTCTGCAGGCTGCAGCAGGTAGTCAAGGAAGAGCAGGAAATGACCCTGAGTTGCTCACTGCAGTTTACTGCTGGAGAGGAAAGCGGCCGGTGTCTTCAGGATATTTAAAAGGGGCTGCAATCTTATTAAGCGTCTGTTAATAAGCACAACTTCCTTATTTATCAGGATAATGCGGTCTGGGATTAGAGAGGGAGGTTAGTCCTTAGCTTTCAGGAAATAAACTTTTTTTTTCCTGTCTTATCCCCACAGCTTGTGAACCCAAGATTAACCAGTGTACAGTACTGACCTTAACTGTGACGGACTAAGTTCATATCTGAGTGCTTAATTCTGTCTCAATTCTCGATTTTTAAAGTTGTTGCCAGCTGACTGCTAAGAAAACCATAATAATAAATATCAACCTTCCTTTCCAAATAGTGGCTCAGGCTCTTTTGAGAATAAAAATTCTGGCCTTATTTTAATTTGTGGTAGAAACAAATCTCCTCGAATTTTAGATAATTTAATTGATTGGTCCCTCAAAGTTTCCATCAAAATTTCTAGGATGAACCTTACCCTTTCAGGTAGAGAGCCCTGCAGAGTTGCTCTCTTCTTCCCTGAGAATCCCTTCTTATTCCATTTCGTAGATTGGTTTGGGAGCTAGTGTGGTTCAGAGGGAGAAGCTTTTTACCCGAGGTACTAGGCCCCTATGAGCAGAGTCCCTGCAGAGCTGAAGTTTTCATTAAACACGCAGGGAAGCAGCCAGAGGTGGGGACGTTGCGGTCAGGGCCCCACCCCATCCTCTTACAGTTCACAATTTGGCGTTTTACATCTGGGGTTGGTGAAGCAGATGACAGAATAGAGAAGATAGTTTCTGCTGCTCTACCAGAGAAATTAAAACACGTGAGGTTACCAAAGACCCCAGGGTGTGAGATAAAACTCTGGTCAGGAAAGAGAGCTCTGAATCCTGGTGTGGGGCCAGGGACTGGGGCAACGTCCTCCTGGGGAAAGCTAATGCTACACAACCTTCTGTGCTGAGCAGGTGGTTGGCAAAGCCTTCCTAGGCAGCTTGGGTTTCCTTTTAGCTAAGCTTGACTAAGAATGTTCATAAGCATTACCCAGTGCTTTTTATATATTTATTTAAATAAAGAATATCCAATGTGCTCTCTGTTTCTTGACCATGTCTGCCTAGGGAGGTGGAAGATAAACAGGTCCAGCAAGGCACTTGGACGAGTGGAGGACGTGTCTTCCTTCCCAGGCTTGGGGGCTTAGCTGGGCTCAGCTGCCTTGGGACGCCTTTGGGTCACTCTTCACAGACCTATCACCAGGCCTCTGAAAACCTCCGTGCGGCTGCAGAAAACACCTACCCATTTATTGCAGAGATACATTCTCACTATTTGAGAGAGTCCCCAATAATAAAAGCACAGCTAATCAAACAATAAAATATATATTCGGCACCTGATATGTGCTTGCACTGAGCTGGGTGCTGGAAAAATTGTATATTATAAAATTATAATGCCCACCATATATTAAGCATTAAAACCCCTTGAGAGCCCCATTATTATTACATATTTTACAAATGGGGAAACTGAGGCAGAGTATGGTTAAACAACCTACCTAAGACTGAGCAGCTGATGCGGCAGAGATTTGATTCTAAATGCCGGGCCCTGAGCTTGAGGAAGACTTTGGAAGGTCCTTTCCTGTCATTTTAGGACTTCTTCTAAGATCCTGAAACCCCAAGTATATAATGATTTATTTTCCAGACTGTGGTAAGAGGGAAAATGTAAATTCATTGGTTGCATATTCTGTCTTCTACTTTTTCACAGTCCACATATTTCGATTTGTTTCTGTGACACAATCTCTAGGTATAGGAGGCATTTACATGCCACTGTTTCAAACAGGACTCAGACTGTACTTTTATTTACTTCACTATCTGTTTGTTCATCTAAGCACAGAGTATTTTATCTGGATCAGCTTCATCTGACAACTCCAGAGTGATTTTTCCACCCCTACAAGCTCCAAATCCCTTACGCTAGGAGTTTTCTTTTTCTGTCACCTGTTTGTTGGCTCATTTTCCTCATAACTTTGTCTCTCAGAGCAAGAGTGACTCATGCCATGCTAAGTCAGCAGGGTGGTCAGGAGAGAGGGAAGTGGAGTCAAACCTGAGTCTATTCCTGTTAGGGATGATGGCTGAGAGAAATGGTGTAGACAAAAGATGTGCTGGCAGCCAAGGAATAAAAGCCAAAGGGATCAGATAATTAGAATAAGTCATCATGAGAGCTGTCGTGGAGATAAGCCGGGTACAGTGAAGGTCCAACACTCATTCTCTCTCCCAGAACCTGTTCTTCATTTGCATCGTGTTTCCTACACTATGCGATGAGTGTGTATGTTTAATACCTTGTTTAATTTATATTCTTTCCACTGGAGTGTGAGGGGTCTTTCCACGTGGGCAGGGGTCTTGTCTGCTTTATTCACCATTGTATATCCAAGGCCTAGCATTGTGCCCGGCACATGGTAAATATTCAGGCAGCATTAACTGAACAAATGAATGAAGGAGTGGCAACCATTCTAGCCTGAAAGACAAAGACCAGGGATTGCCTCTCAGAGGGGATGTGCTGAATGGTGAAGGGTGGAGAGTGGTGATCAGGTAATGATCGAGAGGGGAGAAAGAAAATCAGTATGGGTATGGATATTGGTTTCTATTGGAAATAGCCCAAATTTAGTGAAGTTCCCCTTCCTTAAAAACAAGATTCAAGAAAAAAAGATGCCAATCACAAGAGAAGAAAGATGGTAAGTGTAGTGGGTTGAGTGGTGGCCTCCAAAGGTATGTCCAAGTTTTAATGGAAGCTTATTTGGAAAAAGGGTCTTTGTCGATGTAATTAAGTGGTGGGATTAAATCATTCGGAGATGAGAATCTGGATTACCCAGATTCTTAAATCTAACGACAAGTGTCTTTATAAGAGGCAGAAGAGGAGAAGGCACAGACACAAGATGGAGGGGGAGATTGGAGTTATGCAGCCACAAGCCAAGGAACACCTGGATTGTAATGAGAATAAGTCAACAATGAAAGACTGAATTCACCAGGAAGACATCACAATTTAAAATTTATAATGCTCCTAATAACATGGTCTCAAAATATACAAAGCAAAAATTAATAGAATTACAAGAAGAAATAGAAAGATGCACAACTATAGTGAGATTTAAAAAATTCTCTCAGTTATTGATAGAATAACAATATAAAAAATGAATAAGGATTTAAATGACTTAACTAACATGATTAACAGATTTGACATAATGCACATACACAGAACACTGTACCCAACAACTACAGAAAGTATTTCCTTTTCAAACCTATAAGGAACATATTAAAAATTTTACCATATACTGGGCCATAAAGAAGTCACAAAAAAAACCAAAGACTGCAAATCATGAAGATCATGTTCTCTGACCACAATGTAATTAAGCTAAAAATTGGTTAAAAAAACACAAAAATTTAGGACATTTACAATGTTTAGGTAATAAGAAACACATTTATAAGTAACCCACGGATCATATAATGGAATTTAGAAAACAGTTTGAACTGAACAATAATGAAAATGCTGCATAGCATAGTTTGGGGACAGTTAAAGCAGTTTTTAGAAGGAAATAAATAGCCTTAAGTAAGTAGATCAGAAAAGAAGAACACTTGAAGATAAATGACTGAATCATCGATTTCAAGAAGTTAGAAAGTGAATAAAATAGACCAAAATAAAGTAGAAATAAATAAATAAATATGTAAATATAAGAATAAACATAAGAGCAGAAATTAATAAACTGGAAAACAAGCATATAATAGAGAGGATCAACAAAGCCAAAAGATAGTTCTTTGAAAAGACTAATAAAATTGACAAACCTCTGGTGAAACTGAGGGCATGCATGAGAAAGGGGTGGGGGTGGGGAAAGAGAGAGGGAAAATAAAGGTATAAATAACCTATGTCAGGAATGAAAAGGAGTCATTACTACACATCTTGCACACATTACTAGGATACCAAGATTTTGCAAACAACTTTATGCCAATACATTTAAAAAGTTAGATAAAATGGACAACTTTCTAGAAAAATATAAAAGCCAATAACTCTATAAAAACATGTAATGAGAGAAATGCAAATTAAAACCATAAACGAAATACCAACAGTGTCTGATAATGCCAAGAGTTGACAAAGATATAAAGCAGTAGAAATTGTCGTACCTGTTGGTCAGAATTTAAATTGTCACAACCACTTTGGAAAATAGTCTGGCTTTCTCTAACAAAACAGAAGCTAAGCATATCCCATGACCTTATGTGTGACCCCTAGAGACACTTGTGTACATGTGTGCAAGGACATATATATATGAACGTGTTAAGAAAACAAAATTCAACTGAGTAAATTTGAAGAATTAATTCACTTTATTGGATGATTCATGAATTAGGCAGCATCCCATTTAGCAAGCAGGAAGGTGCTCTGAAGAGTTTGTACAAAGTAGAAGTTTTTTATAGGTAGAAAGAGGACGGGGCAAGGGAGCTATTTGCAAAAAAGAAAGCATTGTTTCAGGCCTAGTCATCTTTTTGGGGGGAGTGAGAATGGCAGGGGTCTTATTGTGTAAATTACCTTACTAGTGCTAATAAGGAAATTTCAAATTAATTGTTTGAAGTTCACATTTCTGGGAGAGGTTGAATACTGCAATTACGTTTCGGTTTGCTATTATAAGGGCTATCATCTTGGGCCTGTTATTTCCTTTTTAACAATTTCCCCCTTTTTAATCTCTCAGCCTGAGACATGTGACAAAAAATTAAGGCATTAGTGTTAGTCTCAGCTACGGCTAGGTAGGTCTTGCAGCTTTTGTGGATCCTCTGTGTGGTATTCGTAGGTCACAACATTTTGCTAAATCTTGGAACACTCTCAGGCCAAGACCCCCAGGTTCACAACTTTCAAGACTGTCGCTTTCTCTTGTTCCCTCCTAGGCACTCCAATCCTAGGGAGATCATTTGCTTAGTAGTTAGCCGCTGTGAACATGTATTTAAACTTCCCTGACGTGTGAATCCAGGTACAGCAGGTGATGCTGGCTGCAGCAGACATCTCCTTGCTCAGCTAAAAGATAATCAGGGGTTATTCTATTATCAAGAACAACTTTGGCCAGATTCTCTGGGAATCTAAGGATTTGGGGGTGTAGCTATTGCTTTAACAGCAAATTCTGCAATATTTTCAAGAGCTAAGGAGAGTTTCCTTATGATAGACTCATTTGTATTTATTCCTGACTAGAGAAGTACGGACCTGCTGAAAGAAGTGAATCCTTAATCATGAAAGCCTCCTGGTAAATCCTTTCTAACTTGACACTGTAAATTCAGGGGCGTTGACCAATGAGCAGTTTCAGTTCATTTGTGAACAGTTAGGGGGCACAGTTAGATAAGCTAAGAGGCATTGCCTGGCTGTGCACCAGCTATCTAGCATTCATAGGCCCAAGGAGAATGATAGCCACCACAGACAAAGACAAATCCTGATGGGCACAAACCATTTCACCAAGGTGGCACTGTGAATGGACTTATTCACAGGAATTGCTGCGTTTACCTGTTTAAGCCAGGGGTCAGTCAAGGTTTTAATGTATATAGGAAGAGAATCTCCTTGCCTGACACAAAGAGTCATCCTAAATACCTTGTAAAGATGGTGCTGCTGTTGAGATCTCTCAGTGAGTGGGGACAAATCTGAGCAAGATAATTATGGATAAATCGGAATCTTTGACAACTCCACCAATCGGAAAGGTTACCTCCTTGAGTAATAGCCTGGGAGATACAGATGATGATGTTATCTTTCCAGGCCAACGTTAGAGTAAAGGAAAGGAAAGGAGAAAGTGTTTCATGTTTAGTTAAGGTTGGAGTCTTGATACTCCGTCTTGGGTGGAAGCAGTCTTCCCTTCTTCATCAATTTGATTTGGAGGTCTCCAGCGTCTAGAGGACCAGATGTCAGATACAGCCTGAGAGGTGTATCCATGACTCAATGTTTTCTAGTTGTAACATGCCAGTGGTCAGGAGTACTTGGTAAGGTTCTTTCCAATGGGGCTCGTGGGCTGTCTTCCCCTGATGATATTTCCAGAATACCGTCACCAGGCTCTATACTGTAATGAATACGATCCTTTGAACTGGAATCTGGGAAAGTTTTGACCTGTTGATGATAGGTGTGAGCATAAGACATTAAAGACTTACAGTAGCTGGTCATACCCTGTTTCCCCGAAAATAAGACCTAGCCTAGCCGGACAATCAGCCCTAATGAGTCTTTTGGAGCAAAATTTAATATAAGATCTGGTATTATATTAATTATATTTATTATATTATATTAATTATATTATATTATATTAATTATATTATATTGTATTATACTGTATTGTATTATATTGTATTATATTATATTATATTATATTATATTATATTATATTATATTATATTAGACATGGTCTTATAGTAAAATAAGACCAGGTCTTATATAAATTTTTGCTCCAAAAGACGCATTAGAGCTGATTGTCCAGCTTTATCTTGAGGGAAACACAGTACTAGCATGAGTCAACAAGGGATCAGCAGAAGGTTGTATTCCATAACCCTGACCATTTAATTCACAGCCACTGTTTACCCATCTTAATCTTCTACTTCTGGAGCAGACTGTTGCCATGTTGTAAGAACATCAGGATGGCAAAAGTCTGGCAATGAAGGGTCACTGCAGGTGAACTGTGAACCATCAGAGCCACACCTCTGACTCTGCAGAGATTTGCAAGACAAAGACAGTTGTATCCAGTTCCCCAAACAACTGGATTGCAGCTTGAAAACATCAAAGGACTGACGCACCACCTACCTACCGACTGTTGGAATGTTTCTTTCCCTCTGGGTACATAGTTTTAGCACGGGAAGAAGGCATTAAAAAAAAAAAAATTTCCTATCAGGCTCTGAATATTATCTTCCAATTTGACCAAATTTCTGATCAAAATGTTATTAAATCCTTTCAAATACCTTTTCAGGTTCTAGCCAGGACAGACGGTAAATATTTCTGGCAGTACTGCACACTCCCATTAATTTTAACTTTTTGTCGCCCTTGGCTGTTTAAGGGAATAATGTAGTAGTTTTCCAGAAAATTTCTGAAGAGTCCCATCAACTTTGGGACGGGCTCCTGTTGGGGGGTGAGGGGGCTGTCCTTTGAAGGTAGATATGAAGGCATTCAAGAATTTGCATAGGACCTTTGAGGACAACCTCTTCTCTAGTGTCCCAGATCAATTACAACTGAGACATCAATTTCTGGGCCAGTGTTTTGATAATGGACCCTTAGGAGGGTGTAATGCAGGAGGCCTAGGTGTTGTTTTAAATACCTTTTTAAAACTATATTTTAACCTTATACTTAATTTTCCTTAATTTAGAAAAATCATTGATTTTTTGCATTTTTTCTTTTTTCTGACATTCAGTATTATTTTATGTTAATTTCAGGTGTAGAGCATAGTAGTTAGACAATTGTAGAATTTAAGAAGTGATCCCCCTGACTAGTCTAGTACCCACATAGGAACATACATAGCTATTATCATATTATTGGCTATATTCCTTATGCTTTACATCCCCATGACTACCAATTTGTACTTCTTAATGCCCTCACCTTTTTCACCCTGCCCCCCAATCCTCCTCCCATTTATCACAATTAAATTTAGTAACCATCTGACACCATAGTTCTTACAATATTATTGACTATACTCCTTATGCTACACCCTACATTCCCATGACTATTTTGTAACAACCAATTTGCACTTCTCAATCCTTTCCCCTTTTTCACCAGTCCCCTAAACCCCCCTCCCATCTGGCTTGTCAACCATCAAAATGTTCCCTGTATCTATGAGTTTGTTTCTGCTTTGTGTGTTTGCTTATTTTGTTTTTTAGATTCCACGTATAAGTGAAATCACATTACATCTGTCTTTATCTGTCTGACATACTTCACTCAGCACAGTACCCTCCAGGTCCATCCATGCCACTGCAGATTACAAGAATCCATTCCTTTCCACGGCCAAGCAATATTCCATTGTATATATGTACCACCTCCTCTTTATCCATTCATCCATTGATGGACACCCAGACTGCCTCCACAGCTTGACTACTGTAAATAATGCCGCAATGAACATATGGATGCACACATCCCCTCGAAATAGTGTTTTTGGGTTTCTTTGGATAAATACCAGGAAGTGGGATTACTGCGTTCTTCTTTGTCTCTTGTTATAACCTTTGTTTTAAAGTCAATTTTGTCTGGTATAAGTATTGCTACCCCCGATTTTTGGCTTTTATTTTCTATTTTCATGAAATAACTTTTTTCACCCCTTTACTTTCAGTCTCTGTGTGTTTTTCAATCTGAAGTGAGCCTTTTGTAGACAGCATATGTAAGAGTTTTGTTTTCGTACCCATTTAGCCACCCTATGCTTTTGATTAGAGCATTTAATTCATTTACATTGAAAGTAATTGTTGATAAATATGTAGTTGTTGCCATTTTATTATTCATATATATATTTTTTCTGTCTTAAAGAATTCCCTCTAAGATTCCTTGTAATACTGGTTTGGTGTTGATGAACTTCTTTAGCTTTTTCGTGTCTGGGAAGCTCTTTATCTGTTCTTCGATTTTAAATGATAGCCTTGCTGGGTAGAGTAATCTTGGTTGTAGGTACTTGCTTTTCATCACTTTGAATATTTTGTGCCAATCCCTTCTGGCCTGCAAAGTTTCTATTGAGAAATCAGCTGACAGTCTTATGGGAGCTCCCTTGTAGGTAGCTAACTGTTTTTCTCTTGCTGCCTTTAGGTTTCTCTCTTCATTTTTAACCTTTGCCGTTTTAATTATAATGTGTCTTGGTGTGGGCCTGTTTGCGTTCATCTTTTTTGGGACTCTCTGTGCTTCCTGTGCTTGTATGTCTCTTTCCTTTGCCAGGTTAGGAAAGTTTTCAGTCATTATTTCTTCAAATAAGTTCTGAATCTCTCTCTTTTCCTACTCGTACACCTATGATGTGAATGTTGCTATGCTTGATATTGTCCCAGAGTTCTCTTAAACTATCCTCATTTTTTGGATTCTTTTTTTTCTTTTTACTGTCTGGTTGGATGTTTTTTGCTACCTTGTCTTCCAAATCACTGATTCGATCTTCTGCTTCATCTAGTTTGCTGGTGATTCCTTGTAGTGCATTCTTCATTTTAGTTATTGTATTCTTCATTTCTGAGTGGTTTTTATGGTTTCTATGTCCTTTTTCATGCTTGCTCCTTCTTTGTTAAAGTTCTCACTAAGTTCCTTGAGCAGTCTTATAATCATTGTTTTAAAGTCTGCATCTGGTAGGTTGCTTGCCTTCATTTCATTTAGTTTTTTTTCTGGAGTTTTCTCCTGTTCTTTCATTTGGGACATATTTCTTTTCCTCCCCATTTTTGTTGCTTCTCTGTGTTTGTTTCTTTGCATTAGGTAGATCTGCTATGTCTCCCAGTCTTGCCAGGGGGCCTTATGTAGTAGATGTCCTGTGGGGTCCAGTGGCCCAGTCTCCCTGGTCATCTGAGCTGGGGCCTCCAGGTGTGTCCTTTGTGTGGGCCCTCCTGTTATAGGTGAGCCTTGATTGCTGTTGGCTCATCAGTGGGTGGTATTGACCCTCAGGCTGAATGGCAGTGGGGTTTGGCCACATCTACAGCTTATGGGCTGCTGTGGGAGGGGCTTACCTTATGGAGTGGGATTCACTCTAGTGGGCTCTGGTGCCTGTTGAGACCAATCTTTGGCTGTGCCACTTGTGGGGCTAATTGGGTGGTGCTCTGTTGTGGTCTGAAGCCAACCTCCAAGTATGTCGGTTCTGGGGCCTCTCAGGAGGGCTCCAGTGCATGGTCAGGTCTGCCATGATCTGTGACCAGCCATTGAGTACCTGGTAGGAGCTACAGAGTGATCCACAGTTGGTTGCTGCCTGTGCTGGACCTGGAGGCTCATGGGACAGGCCACACTATGAACCGAGGATGGCTGCCATCAGTACTGGGCCTGGTAGCTCTGTAAAAATCCAGGACAATCCAAGGCCTGCTGCAACCTGCTGGCTCAGCCACTAATAAAGCCTCTTGTAGTAAGGAGCTAGGTGTGGTGGCATGTCAGTGAGTCACCTGGGTGGAGCAATCAGAGCTCACCAGACCAATTCAGATTCTGATTTAGATTTGGCCATGGGCATGGGAAAGGGGCTCAGGAAAGATGGCACCCACCTGCTGGCTGCATGGGAGAAGGGCCCTACACAGGGAACATGGTGACTGTCCCTCCAGTCCTTGCCCAGAGGTCACACGACTCAGTCTCCTCCCATATGTCTCCAATGCTGCTCCCCGCCCCAGTCACTGCCCCTCTGCTGCAGCCCAGGGTGAGTGCCTGCATGGGCCATTTAAGAGGACGTCTGCGTTACCTGAAGCCTTCCGTCCACCCAGACAGTTGGAATTCCCACTATTTTTCACTGACAGATGTTTTGGGGGCTCCTTTTCCTGGCACCAGTACTCTGAGCTAGGGAACCTGGTTTGAGGCTGGGGACCCTTTCTCCTCCAGGGGAAACCTCTGTAGCTGAGATATCTTTCCTGATTTTCAACTGCCACATGGGGATGTGGGACCAGCCCATTTTGAGCCCCTCCTACCAATCTTGAAGTGGCTTATTCTTTATATTCTTAGTTATAAAACTTCTGTTCAGCTAGACTTCAGGTGTTTCTCCAGGTTTACTGTTCTATAATTTAGTTGTAATTTTGATGTGTTCATGGGATGAGGCAAGCACAGTATTTCTCTATACCACCATCTTGGTTGGATCTCTTAAATACCTTTTGTGTCTTTAATTTTTTTTTTTTATTATTAGCCTTTTGCAATGAATCTTTCAATGTAGGTTATTTTGGAATCTTGAAACCTTTGGTAAACTTCTGCATACCAATTAAAGTAGGCATCCCATTTCTTTTTGTTCAACTGGGATCCTTTTCTCTCAAGTTCATTTCGTAAATGAATAATTCTTTCTGATTGGAACATTTCCCTTAATGACCATCATTAATACTTTGTCATTTTGCTAAATATCTGCAGCATCTGGGACTGTAGTTGTTAAACAGGTGTGCCAGAAGGTGGCAGGCTCAAATTTGGGGATATAAAGAATCCCATTTTTCTTAGCCTTTATCTATACAAAATAAAGCAAACAGACATGTGCACCTTAATATATTGGCAGTAACCAAAAGATGTTACTGCATCATGGACAAAAGAAGGCTGCATGCACACCACCAACAATTCCTGTGGAACCATGGACTGGGGAAAGAATTGAACCAGCAAACCCCAGGAATGGGAACTGTGGACTGATTCTAAACAAACTGCAGCTGCCACCTCACCAACAGTTCCCAACATGGAATCTGGGGAAGGATTCCAAACAATTGGGAATTGCAGACTAAACCCAGGTCCCAGTGTGGAGTCTGGGAATAGAACCAAAGGCTAGGGTTTTCTGCTATATCAGCAATAACAAAAACATGTTACTGTCCTGGCAATTGCCTTCTGAAAGACTAGGTGCATTGCTCTGGGGAGAATCATCTGCCAGCTCAACTGGGCTCCAGGCAAAACCATCCACCAGCTCAATCTGATCTGTTTTGTAAAGGAAAATCAATTAGGTCAGGAGCTTAAATGCAAAGAGTGGAGCTCAAAACCGAGAGGAACTTACAAATGATCCTAGATATGGTGAGAATGACTATGGACTCCAAAGGGTTCGTGGGTGCCATCCTTGTGTTCCTTGTCCCTGAAGCTGCTGGAAGTCTCCTTTGATCTCATCACCGTCACCAAATCTGTTAAAAAAACAAAATTCAACCAAGTAAATTTGAAGATATAATTGGCTTTATTAGGTGATTCATTACTTGGGTGTTGTACAAAATGGAACGTTTTTATAGGCAGAAAGAGAGTGGGGCAAGGGAGTTATTTGCAAAACAAAAGAAAGGATTGTTTCAGGTGGGTGATCTTTATTTGGGGGGGCAAAGGGAATGCCAGGGGTCTTATTATACAAATTATCTTACTAGAGCTAATCAGGAAATTACAGATTAACTGTTTGAAGTTCACATTTTGGGGAGAGGTTGAATATAGCAATTAAGTCTTGGTTTGCTATCATGGGGATTTATGACTCCATTTTTATAGGCCCCATTTATTGGCCTGTTATTTCTTTTTTAACAAATGTTAATAATAGTATTCCTCATAACAGCCCTAAGTTGGAAAAAATTCAACTGTCCATCAAAAATAAATGGATTCTCCAAATCATGCTGAGTAAAAGAAGCCACGCAAAAAAGCACACATACTATGATTTCATTTATGTAAAATTTATTGAAAATCAATCTATTATCTATAAACGAATCTTTAATGACAAAAAGCAGATCAGTAGTTGTCTGATCAAGGATGGAAGGAGAAATTGACTGCAGAGGCCATGAAGGATCTTTTGGGGGTGAAGGAAATGTTCTGAATTTTGGATTTGGTAGCAGCTTCATGGGTATATAAATATGTCAAAATGCATCTAATTATACATTTTTACATGGGTATAGTTTGTAAATTATACAAATTGATTTAAATAGTACATGGAGAAACAAATTATAGGATCAGGGCTGACCACATAATTGATCAGGCCTAGTACCAAATGAAAATGTGGATACCTTGCTCCAAAAGGAGGGAGAAAGCTTTTTCCTTTCTTCTGTGGTCTCTTTTCACCTGTCATGTTGTTTTTGATATGCTATTTAATATCATGCTTCATGGGGCTCAGGAATACTTCTGGGGCAAGCGTAGGTCCTCCCAGGCACTTGGGGAATCCACCTCATGACTCCACACTAGTGCAGGCATGAAACTCATCAAATGCTAGGTTACCCCTCCCGCCAGCTGCCAAACCTAGACTCAGAAAGAGAAGCTATTCATCTCCCCTTCCCATGGACCACCCACCACTCCAACTCACAGAGTATCGCAACCTCTACGCCTGGACATGCTAGGTTCCCAGCATAGGTGGATGAAAGGCTCACACACTCCCTCCCACCCCTCCCACCCCAAATCAACTCAGAATTTGCTATGGTGTTGCCAGCCTGGAGCAGGGACTGATCCATATTACAGCCCAGGTACACGCTCTCTGTGTCTTCACACAGGCCCTCAACAGAGTACAGGGCAGCAGCAAGTGCTGGATGGGGATGTGAGGGAGACACCCAGAAGGAGGTTCCAGGGGTGGGGAGTGGTTGACCGAGAACCTATTCCAGGAAAATAGTAGGAGGTAGGATCACTCTTGAGCCAAACCTCCTAGCCCCCAGCAAATGCTGCACTGTTCAACTGGACTTTCATTACAAAACTCAAATTCAAAGATAAAATTATTAAACTAAGAACAGGTCCTTCTGAGTGTGGAGCCATGTACGACTCTCCTGGTTACACGGCTCATTAAGTCTATCCTATGTAGCATATTCATACAATGCAATAATATGGAACAATTAAAATTAAGATGCTATATAACAGGCATCCAAATTGGAAAGAAGTAAAATTGTCACTATTTGTAAATTACATTATATTATATATAGAAAACCCCAAAGACTACACCAAAAAACTAATAGAATAAATGAATTCAGTGAGGTTGCAGTATATAAAATCAATATACAAAAATCTGTTGCATTTCTATATACTAATAATGAAATATCAGACAGAAAAATTAATAAAACAATTTCATTTACAATTGCATGAAAATAAATAAAATACTTAGGAATAAATTTAACCAAGGAGGTAAAAGGCCTGTACACTGAAAACTACAAAACATTGATGAGAGAAATTAAAGAAGCCACAGATTTTCCATGCTTATGGATTGGAAGAATTAATAGTGTTAAAATGTCTATACTACTCAAAGCAATTTACAAATTCAATGAAATCCCTATCACTATTCCAATGTCATTTTTCACAGAAATAGAACAAACAATCCTAAAATTTATATGGAACTGCAAAAGATCCCAAATAGCCTAAGCAGTCTTGAGGAACAACAAAGTTGGAGGCATCACACTTCCTGATTTCAAGTATATTACAAAGCTACAGTAATCAAAACAGTATGGTACTGGCATAAAAACAGACACATAGATCAATGGAACAGAATACAGAGCCCAGAAATAAACCCATATATATAAGGTCAATCAATGTACAACAAAGGAGCCAAAATATACAATGGGGAAAGGACAGTCTCTTTAATAAATTGTGTTGGGAAAACTGGACAGCCATATGCAAAAGAATAAAACTGGACCACTATCTTACACCATACACAAAAATTAAGTAAAAATGAATTAAAGATTTGACCGTAAGACTTAAAACCATAAAACTCCTAGAAGAAAATGTAGGTGTTAAGCCCCTTAACACAGGTCTCGGTGATGCTTTTTTGACTTGACACCAAAAGCAAAGGCAACAAGAGCAAAAATAAACAAGTGGGACTACATCAAACTAAAAAGCTTCTGCACAGCAAAAGAAACCATCAACCCAATGAAAAGGCCACCTACTGAACGGGAGAAGATATTTGCAGGTCATATATCTGATATGGGGCTAAGATCCAAACTATATAAAGACCTCATAAAACTTAATAGCAAAAAACCCCAAACATTTCGATTAAAAAATGAGCAGAGAATTTGAATAGACATTTTTCCAAAGAAGACATACAGGTACATGAAATGATACTTAGCATCACCAATCATCAGGGAAATGCAAATCAAAACCAAAATGAGATACCACCTCACACCTTACAGAACGGCTATTATCAAAAAGAGAAGAGATAACAAGGATGTAGAAAAAAGGGAACCCTTGTGTCCTGGTGGGAATGTAAATTGGTGCACCCACTATGGAAAACAGTATGGAGGCTCATCAAAAAGTTAAAAATAGAATTAACATATGATCCAGCAATTCCACTTCTGGATATTTACCCAAAGAAAATGAAAACACTAATTAGAAAAGATACATGCACCCTCGTGTTTATTGCAGGATTATTTACAATAGACAAGACATGGAAGCAACCTAAGTGTCCATCAACAGATGATTGGATAAAGAAGTTGTGAGATTATATATATATATATATATATATATATATATATATGTGTATTTATATATATATGTATGTATTTATATATATATATGTATGTATTCAGCCATAGAAAAAATGAAATCTTGCCATTTGCATCAACATGGATGGAATTTGAGGGCCTTATCCCAAAGACAAATACCACATGATTTCAGTTGTATGTGGAATCTAAAACAAACAAGCACAAAAACCAAGCAGAAAGATACACAGATACAGGGTACACACTGCTGGTTGCCAGAGGACTGGGGGCCTAGGGGTGTGGTGGGGGTGCAAGTGGGTGAAGGGACTTAAAAGGTACAAACTTCCAGTTATAAATAAATTAGTCATGGGGATGTAACGTGCAGCACGGTGACTACAGTTAGACTACAGTTAATAATAGTGTATTGCAAATTTGAACGTTGTTAAGGGAGTAGATCTTAAAGTTCTCATCACAAGCAAAAAAAAGTCTGTAACGAAGTATGGTGATGCATGTTGAGTAGACTGATTGTTGTGATCATTTTGCAATACATACATGTATCACATGTATCAAATCATGGTGTACACAATGATTGTGAAACTAATATTTCTGAAACTAATACAATGTTGTGTCAATTATATACCTCAATAAAAAGATGTAAAAATTAAAATGAAGATGCTATTGGTACACACACAATATGTAGAAATCTCACAAACACATTATTAAGTGAAAGAAATTAGTCACAAACACAAAAACCATACAGTACAAATCTTCGGAAACTGAGGCAAATTAAACTATATTGTTTAGGGTGCTTACATAGGTTGGAAAACAATAAATCAAACAAGAAAAGGGAGATTCACAAAGGTAGGATAAAGATGACCTCTGGGGGGAATGCTGGGCTTGTGAGCTCAGTATCCTTTTCATGTGTGCTTGATCCTTTTTAATTATATATATTAAGGAGGACCCCTGATGGTAGCCCATCTCCTTGCCCCGTTCTATGAGCCACCTGTAGGGATCTCTGTAGGTTAGCCACCCCCTGGCTGCTTATTTCCCATTACATTAATTATGCCCATTACCTCTGATGTTTAAGTGCTACCCCTGGCCTCTGGTTATTCCAGAATCTTGTCATCCCTGTTGATACTGTAAAGCCCACTTCTGTAACAGCATCTTCTGCTGTCCGTCCTGGCCCACAAACAACAGATTTTACAGGACCTGGAACAATGAATGAAAGTCCCTCTCTCACCAGCATATTTCTTACCACTTTGACCAATGAAGTATCTCCCAGGCCCTCCTGAGAAACATAGACAGTGGTAGGGTTTCCAGGTGTATGTGTGCCCATTCCAGCCTTCCAACTTCTCTAAGCTTTGTGAGCCTTTACTGCAGTTTGCCATAGCAGATCTGGCCCTTCTACTGCATTTACTATGGGGCCTGTTTTGTTCCAATCTTCAAGCACCATCCCAGTAGTGTATTAGAAGTATCACACAGGCTCCTTTTGCAGGCAGGTGTTAAATCCCTTATTTAGATTTTTCCCCGCCCACCTCCCTTGATCCAGCACCCCCAGGAGTCACTCTCAGGCCTACTTTCCCAGTTCCTGCTGGTATGTGCTAGCCAAGTCCTGCAGCTCTATTTTCTTTCATTCCTTAGCAAGCCTGGTACTGTCCCAGTCAGGTTTTGCTGAGACTTGATCTTAACTAAGCACCTGGTAGCCAGTGGGAGGTGGGGGTAGACTGTGAAGAGGGCAAGGAGAGCCTTGAAAATAGAGTTACCAGTTTTAGCAAATAAAAATACAGGATTAGGATACTATAAAAGTATTCATTGTTTATCTGAAAGTCAAATTTGACTGCACGTCTTGCACTTTATCTACTAGCAACCCTACCTGTAAAGCACAGCTTCATTTGTGACCTCTTTATAGCCATTAAGCAGCAGAAGGGCTCTATCTTCCAACAAGGGTCACTTCTGCAGGCCCAGAGGGCTTAGGCGATTCAAAGTTCTCATTAAATCCTCAGCCTAATCTTCAGCTGTGCCTTCCTCTGGCTGCAGGAAATGAGTGTCTTTTTAAATGCAGTCAGGGGGATATCTGGCTGGTTCACTGCTGAAAGTTGTTGGTTAATAGAGCTGTGATTTTTCTTTCTGCAAAGAATCCATAGTGATTACCAAGAACGACTGGATCCCACAGTCCTTCCTTCCCACAGTGGCTATTGCTCCCTTCCCTTTCAACGGCCTGACACAGTCATTCCTAAACTTTGTAAGCACAATGGCTTCTAAAAACACGGGCACCTGTGTCCTACCCCCAACAATTGTGATGTAGTTAGTCTTAGGTACGGTCTGAGTGTAGGAATTTTTAAGAAATTTCCAAGTGACTTTCAGGCTAGGACATTGTACCAGTTAGTTCATCCCCTTGTACTTCTATCCCATTACAGCTCACCACAGGTTGTCTTAGTAATCGCCTCCCACAACATCCAGGCAGTATGAAAACCTCCTTCCCATTGTCATCCAACTGGTGAGGAATCCAACTATAAAATCTCACCCTTAGGTTTTACTTCCTAGGACCATTCCTGGTGACAACTGTCTTATGTAGGGTTCCATAGAAGCAGAGCTGAAAACAGAATCTTATCCATGTGACTTGCCAGGAATGCTCTCAGGAAAAGAGAGTGGGGCCGTCAGGAAAAGGGTAGGAGGAAAACCAGCAAGGATGTGGTCTAGCTGGAGACTCTGATCTGAGGTGGAGAGGTCTAGAAACCAAATTATGCTACAGAGTTAGCCCTATTTGGAGGCAAGGGGGCCAACCTTTTGTACCCATACATCAGATAATTATTGGCTGACACCTGTCCCTGGAAGGGGTGACAGAGGGCTGGAGGAAAGCTTCTTAGCCAGGGCCAGGACTAGAGTGAATGAACAGGGTAAAATTTGAGGGCTGCCAAAAAACTCAGTAATCTATTTTAATGCAATATTTTAAATAAGTTAAAGGTAATCCAAAAAGTCATGATACACAAAATGAAATTTTAAATAAAGATAGAATTAGGAGAGGAGGTTCCTATGTGACTAAGGGCAAATCTCAGACAGAGTGCAGCTGCAGATTATCAGTCAACACTGAGATCATCTGGAGAATGGGTGCATTGGCTAAGGTAGAGGGGACCTGGGTGAGGCACCAACAACAAGTTTGGTTTCACTTCATTCCAAGATTTTGGGGAGGGAGCAGGGGAGAACAATACTTGGGCCTGTTTAATAAAGTCAAAAATTCTTGGCTGTAGTGATCGCTTCAGGGATGAACTTGTGACCCAAACAAGCCCAACCTGCATTCTCTCAAGGATATTTCTGCTCGAGGTACAGAGAAGATGCTCTGGACAACATAAGCTGGAGCTGCTTGTGGCCATCTTTCCCAGCTGTGTGGAAGGAATCTGCCTTTAATAGGAAAGGAGATCAACATGCAAAGAAAATCTAAACCAAAACTAAAGCTACAGAGAGAAAGAGAGTGGTCGGAAAACATTGATTGTGCATTTGGATTCAGCTGGGCCCAGGCTTTTCTGTTCTATGATGTATCAATGAGGAATATTTTTGTTGTCTAGAACAGAAAGTCTGACTTAAGGAATAAAACCAACTTGAGGGGAAAAAGACGTGGGAGGAGAGAAGAACGGGGAAAGAGAAAAATGAACAATTTATTGGCTTACATAACTGAAGAGCCCAGGAGTACGTTTGTTTTAGGGCTGGCTGGAGGAGACTGCCTGACATCACCATGACTGATTTCTTGGATCTGCCTTCTTAGGACTGGCTCCATCTTAGGGTTAAACATCAATCAGACAATATGCTGAGCGACAGATCTTCTGGTTTCCTCAAAATCGACTTACTCCTTTTGACAATAGTTCCATGATTCCTGAATCAAACACCCATGCCTGGATTCTCTCTTTCTTTAGGATAAATCATTTCTGAGCACCACCAGTTCATCCCGACCATTCTTTTCACATGATCATTTATACCAGAGTCTTAGTGCAGGACAATTGAGGTCCACATGGCACCTCCCCATCCTGTCCCAATACAACAAAATACACTTCTGCTGCTTTCATAATTTAAAAAAATCTTCTCTAAATTCTCATACTACCTTATTTCATTATGCTTTTTTTGGGTTCTCTCTTCTCTTCTTAAAATGAGTTCTTGGGGTGGCTGGATGGCTCAGTTGGTTAAAGCGCGAGCTCTGAACAACAGGTTTGCTGGTTCGATTCCCACATGGGCTAGTGAGCTGCACCCTCCACAACTAGATTGAACATAATGAGCTGCCGCTGAGCTTCCGGACGGGCGGCCGGATCGCTCAGTGGGTTAGAGCGCGAGCTCTCAACAACAAGTTTGCCAGTTCAATTCCCACATGGGATGGTGGGCTGCGCCCCCTGCAACTAAAGATTGAAAATGGTGACTGGACTTGGAGCTGAGCTGCGCCCTCCACAACTAGACTGAAGGACAACTCCCTGGAGAAACACACTGTCCCCAAATATTCCCCAATAAAATTAAAAAAAAAAAAAAAGAGTTCTTAAACTTCTGCAAGAGGCCTTTTTTCCCTTCTTCCCAAGACAATACATGTAAGCTCTTTAACACAGCTCCTGGCGCATGATGTGCTCAATAAATATTGGTGATGATGATGATGGCAGCGACCATGGTGCAGTGTCACTTCCTTAATGTAGGTTTGGGAAGATTTCACAATTGTTTCCAATGCTTAACACCCTGATGCAAAATCTTCTTCATGGTTTACCTATATTTCCTGCTGCAAATCATTTCTAGTAAGTTCCGGATATAAGTAATTACTCAGGGAGAATGCAAATTCTTAAAATTCTCATTAATCTGCCATCTTGTTTCTTTAAATCTTGCTACAGTATTTTTTTTTTTTTCCATCCAAGACTATTTAAACCCTGAGGACATTCACACATGTTACTATGCATGGCTGGTTTGGACACAGGAACAGATTTATTTTTAACATTAAAAAAAGCTTTCCTTTTCTTTCTTTTTAGTTGATAACGAGAGTCTCAACCTTTGAGATTCTAAGAGAGTTCAACAAATAAATTGAAAACTAGAGGAAAAATTAGTAAATAGGTAAAAAAAGAAAAATATGAAAGAATTGATTTGATTGTTTGGGTTGTCTTTTTCTTTTTTTAATGGAATGGACTTGATGTTTTCCCATCAAGGGGACACAGCTCAACTGTTCTTACAGAGGTTGTGAGGCCTGATTCCTGAGGGCAAATACTTGTTGTGTGCAGTTAAAAAGTGGCAGGTGGACTGGTGGAAACAGCATATAACTAGTTTGTGCCCCAGTCAGCACGGCAAGCATACCCTGGCATGTTTCAAGCTTCAGATATACGCTCTGGTTGCAAATATGAATTTAAGAAAGAGTTTTAATTATTTGGTAGCCAGTGATCTGGACGCAAAGAGCCTCTGCTTCCAGCTCTGTGTCTCTGGTCTCTCCATCTGAAATTAACCTTTGCCCTAACCCCATGCTGGGTCTATGGTATAGAAAAAGATCTTTTCACCTTGGTGACTAAATCAGAGATTGTGATGTATAATACTATTTTCAGTCTGTCATCAATGCCTGAATCATCTAGTCTTTTCAACATCATATTTTAGGATTTCTTTCCTCTCATTCTGAGTGCAGAGAACTCCTACCATCCATGTCTCCTAAAGCGACTCCCTTAAATTCCCATTTCTCTGTCATTTGGATCTGTTTCTGTAGTAGAGTCTACTTGGCCCAGCCCATACTCTGATGAGCCTGGGCACCAGGATCCAATCTGGAAATGTCAGGAGGTTTCTCCTAGTCCAGCTCCTTAGAAAAGCCATACTTGGATAGTTTCCCTGCCTCTAATTTGCACACCCTTCCCCACCAAAAAACCATCCTCTGCATGACTGCCCTCTAAGACCGATTTCTTTCAAAATCTTGGCTGGGAGCTCCTGGCTCATGAGAGACCCACTTTTTATCTCAGCCTGACTGCTTAGAATTTCCTGTTATATTTAGTAAAGACAGAGCTCTTTGCTACCATGACAGAGAAGTAGATATTATTGAATGTCTGGAAATAATCTTGAGAAAGGGAAGATAAGGAAGGTCTTAGAAAGATAATTTTGGCCTCAGACAGAAAGGATGGAAAAGTCTCATGTGCATAAGGTGATTGCATGAATCATTCCAGTCAGTGGGTTGAGATGTTGAGAGACTTCTTCAAGTGAAGCTGATGTAGGAGGAGTTGTAGGAGCCTTTCTGGCTTTCAGCAGGGTGTGAAGGGACTTCTGGGCTGAGGGTTATATGGAAGAATGCATACCCACCCCTATTACTCCATGATGGCTTCCTGTTCTCATTCTCCCACTACCAATGCTCCATCATTCCCAGCCCCACCCTGCTATAACAAACTAAACAATTACGTGTTTGCTAAGGCTCCTCTCCTCCCCTCCCTTCCCCTCTCCTCCCATCCCCTCCCCACCCTCTTTTCTTTTCAACTGTATAATCCCCATATCTTTTGGACTGCCCTTGATCCCATTAGGTATATAGGTATTATTAACCCTATTTTACACGTAAGGAAACTGAGAACCAGATATGTATTAAGAAATTTGCACAAGGTCACATGCCAACTATAGCCGTGTCAGGTTTCGCAGACCCAAAGTCTATGCTCTTGCAGCATTATACTCTGTCGACTCCCACCTCCCAGCTCTCCCAGCTAACAGGAAGAGGAGAGGGGCATGGTGAGGTGGAAAGCACCCTGGTCTGAAGATCGGGAACCTGAGTTCTGGTCATGGCTCTCTTTGATGTTTGGTGAATCCCCGTACTCTCTCCTCTCGTTTGCCACGTAAAAGGGATGCTTTCTACATTTCTTCCATTTCTAATAGACCGTTAGGATAATTTAGTGACTTTTTACTCAGCACTGTATATATTTAGGAAACTAATGAGTTCACAGCTTTTAGTCTCAGAAACAATGATACACAACCAGATTATGGGCAGAGAAGCCTCTTTGCCACATGCCATGTATGAGTAGTATTGAGGTGGCACCACTGCCAGGATGGAGAGCTACTTTCTGAAATAAATTCAAACGTACTTTGAGAAGATATGTTTTATAATAAAAACATGTAGAAAGTATGGAGCACTCTAACCTTGGTCAAGTTCCACTTGTTTATCAAAAGTACTTTATTGTTCTTGTGTACATATGACTAGGAAACAACAGAATTGATGGCAAAAGGAGGAAGCCTAGGGTATTTAGTTTCCTCTGAAAACATCCTTAGTAGACAGCCTTGACCCAAGACACAGCATCTGTGGTTCCTCCACCTCTGTGATTCTGATTTAGACTGTATATAGCGTCCTACAAATATTGAGATGTATTTCCCTTTCCTCGTCCACTATCAAAAAAAAACACAAAAAACTTACTAATCACTACAATCAAAAGTGTAGATTAATAGGAAATAATTTGAAAAGTGGGAAATCTTATGTGCTTCCTCTTCAGACGTGAAAACTATTGATTCTGATCTCTTTCCTGTTTCCTTCATTATTATGCCTTTCATCCTTAGTACTTGTTCGCAGGAAAATATTTTCTTAAGAAATGTATAAGGAACAGAGATAACTGCCTACATAATTGGAAACATTTTGCTACATGCTGATCCTTAAAGTGTTGCAAGCTTCAGATATGTTGCTATAAACGAACATTTTTTATTTTCTATTCTGCTTTAAGCTTGATACCACCCCACCCTCGTTAAGTCTTTGCTTTCTGTTTCCTATTTCTCCAGACCCTGCTTCCTAATTCCTGTGATAACCAGCCTCCATCAGTCCCTCATGAGGGACAAGGACTGTTTGGCTTCTTTTAAGCTCTAAAATTATCTGATTTCACAAAATTAGAGCTTTTACTTTAGTTAATGTCTATTGAAATTGAGAGGTAGATATAGGGCATATCTCAACCTACTGTGTAGGACCGCGTACTCTGTAAATTCTGTTTCCTGTTGGCTGGGAAGAGCAGGTCTGGTATGAAAACTCCAAACTAATGGGTTCTGAAGGCTGAGATGGGTGGAGGGGATGATTATCCTGGTGGCCAGAGGCAGCTTTTTTTAAGTGTCCATCCAAGTCACAGTTAGAGTGGGAAACTAAAGTTCTAAACTGGGAGGAGAAGCTGGTTGTCAGGGCTAAATGGTGGCAAGGGCAGGAGGCAAGTGGGTAGTTGAAAGCTAAGCCTGTTGGGGAGAAGTTGGCATGTAGAGCATGACTGCCCAGACCAAGGGGTTTAGGACTAAGGCTGTGCACAACAGAAGGACACGTGCTTTCTCAGTAGCTTGGAGGTCCCCTGAGGAAACCGGGAACTGCTCTATAAATTGGCCCATGGACAGGGTCATGGTGCTTTGTGGGAAAAGAACGTGTTGGCGTGTTGGGACAGGAATGAATTATTGCTGGAATGGATGTTCTTTGATCACAAGGATATGGTGTCAATTGTGTGTAGCCTGGGTAGTGGTGAGATATGTAGACCAACAGAGGTATTTGAGCTGGCCTTTAATGATGAACAAGAGAGTGATATGCAGAGGGAGACAGGGAGAAATATTCCAGAATAGCATAAATTAAAAAACAGATAATATAAGCTATATTTTGGAAATGATTAGATTTTTTGCCAATAAAAGAAGAGGGGAAAATAAGGTTGGAAAAGAGTTGAGTTAGTTTTGAGTCACACTGTTGATGACTTTGGATTTTTAGGCTGAAGGCAGTCAATAGTGGAGCTCTTGAAAAATTTGAGTAGTGAAGTTCCAGGTAAGATAGTAGATTATATACACATCTAATTCCATCACCTCCTGAAATTCCACTAAAAGTAAAGAAAAAATATTTTTTAATATTTTTAATATTTAATATTTAAATATTCCCATTGAAAGGGAAAAATTTAACAAGTACAAGAATAGGAAAGGAGACAAAAATTTGGAATCTAAAAGGTAGATGGACGAGCAATAAATCACTTAGCAAGGCAGAACAGCCAAATCTTATCTGTCAGTTGGAAAACCCAAGAAACAACCCAATAATGTATACCCCAGAATCATCTAAAATCTCAGGAACTGGCAGGACTGGTAACCAATTGAGGGTGAAGATTGGGGTGAAAGATGAGGGCCAAAATAAAGGAGACTGAATAAAGATTGTTTGAGAAGCAGTTAGAGCTGAGCTGTCCTTTCTCACTCCACACAGCTGGTCAACTTCCTTCTCCTGGGCAGAAGTCTGAAGTCTTGTTCTCTGGAAGAGGTAAAGACGAAAGTGTTCTCATTGAGAGACAGCTCACATATTTGAGGGTGGAGTTACCATACTGAAAACACATGGATTAAGTAAATTTATGGATACTGAATAAAGACTACAGAGATCCCACTACTACTACTACACACACACACACACACACACACACACACACACATGCGCGCGCACACACACACACACACACACACTTCTCTATTCTCATTTGGTTCCCAAAATGCTGATTGCTAGACTTCTCCCTTCCAGGCAAAACTACCAGCCCAAGAGGAAAGAACTAAAGATTGTTCGCCAATAAAGGCCCACCCAGATAGAACCCTTTACAGTAAAGCTAAATTTCACAAGTCCATTTATGGACTCAGATCATCCAAACAAATTTTCAGTCCCTCACTCTTAATTGTGAACAATCAAGGATCATCAGACCTCTGAGGAAGCCTCCAACATAGATAATATAGATGATATAGAACAAAGCAAACAAATACGAAGAAACAACTTGGAGGCTACAGAGACAACACAGGAAAAATAAAACTTAAACAAATAACTTATCATTAATATCTTTAGAGAGTTAAGAGATGACATTGCAACCATTAAGAACAGGTTCCTTGGAAAAAAGAAGCATTTGGAGAACAAAAAGGAGCTCTTGGAAATGAAAACCTGATAGCTGAAATTCAAAAACACAATAGAAACTTTGGAAGATAAAGTTGAGGAAATCTTTAAGGATTAGAATAAAAGACAAAAAGATGGAAAAGAGGACAGAAAGATAAGAAAACAGGAATATCAGCCTAGGAGATCCAACATTGAAAACCAATATCCTAGAATGAAAGATTAGAGAAATAGAGGGGGAAAATAATCAGTGAAACAATTCAGGAAAATTTCTCTTGAGTGAAAGATGTAAGTTTCCAGATAGAAAAGGCCACCTCAGTGCTAATCACAGTGGATGAATAGGACTTCATTACAAAATGGAAGAACAGTGAAGATAAAGAGAAGGTCCTAAAAGCTTTTGTATAAAAAGATGAAGAGTCAAAACACTTACAGATATCTCAAGAGCAACACTAGAAGCTGGAAGCAATGGAAGTAACTTGTAACCCAAAATTCTACACCAAGCCAAATGATCGATTAAGTAGAAGAGTAGGACAAAGACATTTTCAAATACAAAATCTCATTAAATTTACTTCTCACATATCCTTTTTCAGAAAGCTACTGGTGGATATGTACAACCAAAGTGAGGGAGTAAGTCAAGAAAAACAAAATATGAAATGCAAGAAACAGGAGATCCAGCTCAGGGCAACTATTATACCCCAGACCTATGGTATAACTTGTTCAGATTGGAGCAGGTTTGAAAATTTGTGTCTAAGAACAGTGCGGGACTCTGTATTTGTATGTGTTTTTCCTCCTGGAGAGAACAGGTTGCCATGGTGAAAGACAATGGAATCTCACTTTTATTATAAGATCCCCATTCATGCTGGCATTAATTGAAAACATACAATAGATATGTATATGTATACACACAATATATACACACACTCTTATTATATGTAGGCATAGTGTGTCCACAGAAAGATGCATAAAAAGCTGGAGATTGGAGTTGCCTCTGTTTGGTTAGGAACAAAGAATGTGAAGATCTTCCTTTTACTATGTATCGCCTTGTTCCTTTTTTATGTTTCACACGAATGCAGGGTAAGAAACAGCAGACTGGGGTCAGTTGGGTGGTGATTGTCATGTTCTTGGCACGAGGAAAGAAGGGGTGGATGCTAAAGTTGGAGGGATCCTTGCCTGGCCTGGTGATGACCAGATGTGGCAATATGATGGAGGTGGGCAGTAGGCGTTGAGAGTTGGAGGGCAGTAGTCAGAGATGACTGCGCTCTCTAGCCTGTGTTAACAAATGCGAGGGCACTGAATGGATGAAACTGGCTTCAGAATGGCAAAGAAAGGAGGGTGATTTGCAAAAGAATAGTATGGGGCAGGGACGGAGCGGCAGGATTTGGAGGCAGTAATTGTATTCACTTTCCCTCTGACCAGAAACTCATTTTCCCCAGTCACATCATGTGCGTTATCATCCACAGCGTCAGGCCTTATGAGATGATGGAATGCCTTCTGGAAAACTCCATCGTGAGTACTCTGGAGGGCTTGGAGGGCTGAAGCAGCACAGTGTGAGATGTGGTACAGGCATTCAATCTGCAACCAACCCAAACGCTGTCTCTTCTATGGCCAGAAAGCATGAGGCTGGGAAATAAAGGAGTGGAGGGGGATGCTTCACAAAATTTCCCCAGCTCTGCCCCTTCCTGAGTTAGTGACCTTGGGTAAACCGCTTTGTACCTAGGTTCCCTCATCAGCAAAATGGGCAGCGTATCCCAATACCAACATCACGGTCATGATGAGGATTAAATGGGATAGTGAATTTAAAGGTTTAGAAGAGTCCCCAGTACAAGGTAGGTAAACACCAGTAATGATACTACTATTATTAAACCTAACGACCTCTTTTAATCATCCTTGGCTTTCTTTTCCCCAGATTTGGAACACAGAAGGTCTAGAGAATTTAATATACAAAGGAGGGATGTTTTTATCAGAGGACATATTAATGTTTCACTCAATCTTTAAACAAATAGTTTTGAGGCAGTATCTTAGGTGCCTGGGATCCATTGGTGAAGAAGGTGGACACATCCCTGCCCTCACAGAGACTGGACAGCTTTCTTTTTTCCAGAATTCCTGTGCAAGTATTTATTTATCTTTAATTGAGATATAATTAACATATAATGTATTAATTTTAGGTTTACAACATAGTGATTTGAAATATATATATATTTCAAATATATATATACATATATATATACTATATACTATATATATACTATATACTATAGTATATATAGTATATATATACTATATATATACTATATATATACTATATATATATATATATATATATATACTGTGAAATGATTACCACAATAAGTTTAGTTGACATCCATGACCACACATAGTTACAAATTATTTTTTCTTATAATGAGAACTTTTAAGACCCATTCTCTTAGCAATTCAAATATATAATATAGTTATATAAATTTATTTTATAATGAAGGTATTTTCAAGGAATACTTTCACATTAGTCTTTGTTCAGTGTATGTACAAGCACATAATTTAAAAAGTACATAGTATAAAAGGTTACAAACTGAAAAGCAGTTATGCCTTCCTTAACTCCACATTTCCCAGTTGTCCTCAGAAACAACCTCTCTCACTGGATCTTTTATGCCTCACTACTGAGATAAACATAGAATTATATTAGATCCTTTTTCATACAATAGTTAGGGAAAGGGAAGAGGAGAAGGTTTGAGATGAGTCAGAGGTTTCTAGTTAGGGTGACTGGAGAATGTGGCTACCACAGAGACGTTAAGAGGAAGAACGTATGAGGTGTGATCAAAAAATACAGTGGATGTTTAAATTAAAAAATATTATTACAGTAAAAGATACACTGCCATTAACCCCCCTCAGAATACTTCCCCTCACTTCAAACACACTTATCCCATTTTTCTTGTTACTTTCTGAAGTGTCTTTCGTGTCTCTAGTTGTGCTGTTGTGGCTGCCTCGATGTCCTGAATGGATTCAAAACATTTACTTTTCATGGTCATTGTGACTTTGGGAAAGAGTCAGACATCACACGGTGCCAGATCTGGGGTGGATGAGGACACACCATAATGTTTTTGTTTAACAGAAATTGCTGTACCAGAAGCAATGTGTGACATGGAGTCTTTCCATTGTGATTAGCAAACAATGTGAATGCTGCTGCCAAGTGCCGTCCAACGGAAAGGCAGGGATCTTCAATATGGGAAATGGCACGTTGAACCGTAGTGACAGGTAACAATGTGTGACACGTTTCAACTTGTTTAGTGTAGTCAGTCAGGTGTGAGCTACAGTTGAGAGAAGGTATGTTTTAAAGTGTGCCATAAATCATCCTCCATCACGACAACGTTCTGTGTCACACATCACTTCTGGTATATGGCAATTTCTGTCAAATAAAAACATTACAGTGTGTCCTCATCCACCTTATTCACTGGAACTGGCACCGTGTGACTTTTGGCTCTTCCCCAAAATCAAAATAATTCAGGACATTGAGGCAGCCATGACAGCGCAACTAAAGACACTCATGAAAGAGGACTTCCAGAACTTGTTCAGAAAGTGGCAAGAAGGATGGGATAAGTGTATTTGAAGTGAGAGGGAGTATTTTGAGGGGGATTAATGGCAATGTGCCTTTTTCTGTAATAATTTTTTTATTTAAACATTTACCTTATTGTTTGATCACACCTCATACATTAGGAAGACACACCTCATACACCAGGCTATCAAGGTTGAGTAGTACTGCTGAAGTAAAAGCAGAAAATGTAGACTTTGAAATCAATCGATACAAATTTATTATGACCCACTTGGTACAAAATATGTTAGGAACTAACAAAATGCTTAGAGTCTAAAGAAGGCAGGGGATGGGCAGAACACACACATGGTAATGTTACAAGGATGAGCAGAGCTAGCACATCTGTCTATAGCCCTCTATGGTCTACAGAACTATTTCTATAGCTTGGCCTCCCAAAGTTCTCTTTAGGTTTGGGCTGAGGCTGCTCCATCCCTCAGTGATGCTGCCTTAAAGCCAGGGGCTCCTAACACATCTCCACTGGGCTAGTATATTCTTCTCCTGCACCCAGTTTTCCAGTCGTTGAGAATGATGGGCACAGACAATCCTCAGACGCAAACTCACTAACATTGTTCTGGGCCAGCCGGTATCTCCTTAGGGCACCCGCAGGTTAAATCAGCCTCTGGATGATTTACATCCTGGTCTTCCTAATTTTACTCCAGCTCTTTATCTCTCGGCCATTAATTGAAAGAGTCCTAAGCCTCCTTCTGTTCATCCCATTATCAAGATAATGGCTTGCTCTCCCAAGCTTTGCTTCCAGCCAGATAAGACATCACAGCGTCCTGGGTATCATCACAACCCCTCACCAACCACCCAGGACACTGTTATCTGTTTTACGTCCATTTGGACAGATTGTCCATCTGTTGCTTGTCCCAAGGCGTGTTGAAGGACTGGACAGACTGGACATTCATGTACATTTCTGTTGGTCAAGATCTTTCTTTCTTTTCTCTTTTGAATATTGTGATCTCTCCATTGGTTCTTGCACAGTTGTCCCAGGTCATTATCTCAGTCAGTTTTTTTTTAAAGAGAGAAGTAGGGCTCACGAAGCACAATCCAGTGCTCTCTGCTAAGGCTTATCAATAGTTTGTTAGGTACACAGGTCTTCCTCAATATCAGCAACAACCCATACAGAAATGCCTCCGGGGTCTAGAGATGGTTCCAGCTCCGTCTCTCCTAGTCTCCCAAATTTTAAGCTCGTCTGTTCATTGTTATCAGCACACTAGGCCACTGCTATCCTTACTGACTGACCCTCACAGAAGGACAGGACTCCTTAGCAGATGGATTTGTCTCAGGACATAGTAATTACATTATTATAGTGATGTGTATTTACATTATTATAGTCATATGTATTTCAAAATGTTAATATTAACTCTATAAAGCCATAAAGTATGTAGCTCCCACTCAGACCAAAGAGGTAGGTGTTCAATCACAGGTATACAAGATGGACTGAGGCACTCACTATCTTAGAATTCACGGTGGATAAAAGTCACTATTCCCGGAAATGGGAGTTCTACAGAAAACATAATTTGTAAAATTAAAAAAAGAGGCCAAATCTGAAACAGGAGGTGTTAGTCCTAAACATTATTCCTGAGTTAGGAGCCAGTCAGGTGGGCTTGGCCCACAAACTCTAAAATGAAAAGCAGCAGTTAAAACCTATTCCTGGCAGAGGGAGCAGAGCTGGCATTCTAGGGAGGCATATTGGAGTCCCCACTATTGTTAATAGTAATATTTTGTTTAGAGACACAATAAAAAGTTCAGCCAAAAACTTGAAAACATAAAAAATGGATATAATCCAATGGACTTTACTCTTTAGTTAAAAATGTGTAGCACTTTTGTCACCTGAGGCTGTCTTCGAAATGTTATCAACACATTGGGTTTCATCAGATCTTTCAGGTACACGGTTTTCTACTCTAAAAAAAAAAAAAAAAAAAAAAAAAAATAGAAAAGAGAATTGGGTGAGATTTCACAGTAGAGTCACTTTCTTTTTCTAGATTTCGATGACAGGGCAGAATATAAGGGGCCATTGCAACAAGGGGAAACAAACTATGAAGAGAGAGGTGAAGAAGTGTCATCCATGCTTCCTTTAATGACTACCCTCTAGGCCTGCCCCTGCTGTGTGCTGAGTCCCTGCTGCCTTCCCTTCTGCAGGCATTTCTGTACCATTTCTGACCTGAGACTGACAGGGCAGGCCAGACCTCAGCTTCCAGGCACACCTTCCAAGATCCCTAGACTCACAGTGACTAGTGTATCCAGATAAGTGCTCGGCACTCTGGGGTCCTAACTGTGTCTCTGTGACGACGCTCTTCACTGAGGGTTGCTGTGACCCCATGACAATGCAGCCAGAACCCTGATATTCTTGATAAGCCCAGTTTCTCAGAGGGAAATGGAGGTACGAACAATCTGATCACATCATGTTGTAAAAGGACTGATCACCAGGAATCTTTGTGCATTCCTTTATGCACACATTCATTCTTCCAACAAATATTTATTGAGCACTTACTATATTCCAGGCACCGTGCTGAGTGCTGGCAGCCCAATGATGAGCTTAGTTGATATGATCCCTGCCCTCTATAGAGTTTAATTTAGTTCAGTTTATAGAGTTTAATATGATATTTACACAAATATGTAAATATACTTGGCATTATGAAGAAAAATGACAGGGATTCACATGACACTATACTAGGCTAGCATAATCTAGTTTGGGAAGGATTTTTTAAAAAGCGCTGCTTGAGCCAAGACTTGAAGAATGAGGTAAAGAAGTGGCAGAAGAACATTTCAATCAGAGGACACAGCAGATGCAAAGACACAGAGGCTAGAGGGAACATGTGATATCACTCCTCACTTATTCATTTATTCATTCCACACATGTAGGGTATCCACTAGCAGGAACTGTGCTAGGGACTGGGGTTACCGTGGTGAATAAGATGCACCACATCAGACCACTGTGGTATTGATTTTTTACTTGTCTATGACTGAACATGTCATGCCCCTTGAGCACTGTGCATGTGACACCCTGCCATCCATTTACAGCTAGGACATTTTTCTCTAGGTCCTCACTTTCTCTCCCTCTCCATCAGTTCATTTGCTGAGGTCTCAGCATGTCTCAGACTTAAACCTAATCAAGTTACAGACCCTCTGCGAAGCAGACCATTTTCAACAATATTGTAGGGTAAGGAATCACCTTTGCTTGGCCTGTTCATTCTCTTCCCCCTCCATTTCGATGGCTTCTGAAAGAGACCAAAACAACCTCAGAAAATGTATTGCCCATTTATACTAAAAGAAGGAAAGCTTGAAAAGGCTGCACAGTTTTAGGATTCAGAGAAAAATCATTGCAACCTTATATGTGGAATAGATGGTTACTTGACGCAATTTCAGGCAGTGAGAAGGAGCATCTTGCATCCAAAAAGCATATGCCTTCCTTTGCTCACTGTGCCCAAACTTTTAATGTTGGAAAGAAGTTTTTCACTTACAGCTCTACTCTTTGCTAAAATAAAAACACTACTGGGACAGGTAACACATTTGGTTTTAGCAATCATTTAGTGATCAGAAAAGAGTTTCCAATTCTTTTCTGAAAGCAAGGTTTAGGAGGAAAAGGAAATCTTGAAGATATTGATGCCACAATGGGTTAGCTAGCTGTCACTACCAAATACTACATACACAATGTCACACGGATGGGCCCAAGTAGGAAATCTCTAGCTGGCTAGACCTCTCAAAGCCTGAGTTGCTAGTGGTATGGGCTTACTACTGATGCAACCTGGGGTATAAATTCCTCCAGGTTGACTGTTGTGACAGTGCTAGTGCCCCATTCAGAGTCTTACAGCAGGGGTTGTTAACCTGCGTGTCCATGGAGGAATTTCAGGACCATCGGAATCTTCTCAACAACATTCCTGATGGTTTTGAACATTTCCCATCATTGGTAGTTCATGTGTGTGTGTGCATATGTGTTTAAAAAATAATCAGCTTTATTGAGATATAAATAATATATAATAAAATCCAATCATTTTCCATATAGATTTTGGTGAGTTTAACAAATGTATGCAGTCATGTAACTACCAAGACACAGAACATTTATATAAGTCCCAAAAGTTCCCTGCCCCTTTCCAATCAATTCCTTTGCTCCAGCCAATCCCTTGGTAACAACTGATCTGCTTAATGTCACAATAGTTTTGCTTTGCCTAGAATTTCATATAAGTAGGATCATTATAATGCATAATCTTTTTGTGCCCTGGCATTTTCACTCAGCATAATGCTATTGAAATTCATCCACATTGTGGCTTGTTACCACTTGTCCACTCCTTTCTATAGCTTCACATATTTTATTTTATGAATATACCACCATTCACTTATCCATTCACCAATTGATAAAAATTCAGGATGCCAGGTTTTCAGTCTTATAAAGAAGGCTGCTATGGACATTTGGGTGTGTGCCTTTGTGTAGATATATGGTTTTTGTTTCTCATGGGTCAATATCTAGGATTGCTAGGTTGTATAACAGTGCGTGAGAATTTTAGTTATTTCACATCCTCTCCAGAACTTGGTATTTATTAGTCCTTTTAATTTTAGCCATCTTAGTGAGTGTGTAGTGGTATCTTATTATAGCTTTAATTTGTATATCCCTAATAATTAGTGCCGTTGTGACTGTATAACTGCTTATTGGCCATTTATATTGCTTATTCTAAGTATCTGTTCAAGTCTTCTGCTCCCTGCCTTTTGTTAAATGGATTGTCTTCTTATTACTGAGTAGTAATATATAATTATATATTCTGGATATAAGTCCTGTATTAGATACACAGTTTTGCAACATTTTCTCCCAGACTGCGGCTTGACTTTTCATTTTCTTAACAAAGTCACAAGGCAAACATTTTTAATGTCGATGAATTTCAGTTTATCAATTTTATATTTTTATGATACAGTTTGTGCTTACTGTGTCCTATCTAAGATTTGGCTAAGGTAAGATTACAGAGATTTTCTCCTATGTTTTCTTTCAAAAGTCTTTTAAATTTAGCTCTTATATTTAGATATATGATCCACTTCAAGTTGTTTTTTGGGTGTCTAGGTTCATACTTTTTCGTGTGGCTATCTGACCATCCTAAAACCATCTACTGCAAAGACTATCCTTTCTGCCTGGAATTACCTTGGCACATTTGTCAAAATCAGTTGACCATGTGAGTTTATTTATTTTTGTATTTAGTATTTTATTTATTTATTTATTTATGTATTTATTTATTTATTTATTTATTTATTTAAGGAGGGCGCAGCTCACAGTAGCCCATGTGGGGATCAAATCAGCAACTTGGTGTTATTAGCACCACGCTCTAACCAACTGAGCGAACCGGTTACCCCAATGAGTTTATTTTTTTGACTCTCCATTTTGTTCAGTTGATTGATCATCAGCTGCTTTTGATGATTCTGGGGTATAAACTGTGTTGTTTCTTGGGTTTTCCAACTGACAGATAAGATTTGGCTGTTATGCCTTGCTATTTATCACTCATCCATCTATCTGCTTTTCAGATTCCAAACTATTGTCTCCGTTGTTACTCTTGTACTTGATTACTATAGCTGTATAGAAAATCTTGAAATTAGGTAGTTTAAGTCCTCCATCTTTGTTCTTATTTTTCAGAATTGTTTTGGCAATTGTAGGTCTTTTCCATTTCTACATAACTTTTAGAATTAGCTTTTTAATTTTCATGGAACAACCTGCCAGGATTTTGATCCATAAATAAACCTAGGGAAAACTGGTATCTTAATATCTAGTCTTCTGATCCATGAACATGGAATATAACTCCATTTATTCAGGTCACTTTAATTTCTGTTAAGCAGTAATGTTTTGTAGTTTTAGTATACAGCTCTTATATTTGTTTTTAAAAATGTATTCCCAAGCTTTTAGTAATATTTGATGATACTGTAAATGGTATTTAAATTTTTTGCAGTATCTAATTTTTTGTTGTCAGTATACAGACATACAATTCATTTTGATTTTGTGTATTGACCTCGTATGCTGTGACTTTGCCGCACTTAATTAGTTCTAATAGCTTTTAATAGATTTCTTAGGCTTTTCTACAAACATGATCATATTATTTCCAAAAAAAGAGAGTTTTGCTTCTTCCTTTTCAATATGTATGCCTTTTATTTCTTTTCCTAGACTTATTGCACTGGCTAGGACCTCTAGTACAATATTTAACAAAAATAGTGAGAGTGACATCCTTGCTTTATTCCTGATCTTAGGGGGAAAGTAATCAGTCTTTTATCATTAATGTGATGCTAACTGAAAAAGTTTAGTAGATGTCTTTTGTCAGGTTGAGGAAGTTCCTTTATATTCCTACTATTATGAGAGTTTTTCCTTCTTTTTTAAAATTATGAATGGGCATTAATTTTGCCAAATGCTTTTTCTGTATCCATTGACATGATCACGTGGTTTTTCTGTTTAGTCTGTCAATATGGTGAATTCTAATGCTTGGTTTTTATATGTTGAACCTACTTTACATTCCTGGAATAAACCCCACTTTATCATGACATATCATACTTTTAATATATTGCTAGATTTTAGTTGCTAATTTTGTTAAGAATTTTGGCATCTGTGTTCATAAAGGATGTGTGTAGTTTTCTTTTCTTGTAATTTTTTTTCTACTTTTGGTATCAGGGCTCCCCCTACCTTCAGAGCAGGCTGGATACTGCTTTAGGCAGTAAATTGGGGGCAATCACAGGGCTCACTTCATCATTTTTCTTCTCTCAGGGACTATGGTTTTCTGCAGCCTATTGTCCAATGGCTGAAAACAACTGTTTTATGTAGTTTGTCTGATTTCTATTGTTTATGGCCGAAGGGCAATTCCTGTAGCAGTTAATCCTCCATGTGAGGAAGGAGAAGTCTCTGTCTTCTAAAAAGAGCTTTAATGATTAGAAAAATCTCTTATTTCTTTATACTTTCTTATAAACTTCATCCATTGAGACATCCTTTGGGGCCACAATTAAATATGATCTTTGTACCCTACGGCAGCTCTTCAAATATATGAAGGCAGTACTTGTGTCCTCCCCAATGTTTTTTTCTGACTAAGTTTCCTTGGTTACTTGAGCTATTTCTTATTTGACTGAGCTTCCAGAAATAATAAATCTGGTCAGGTTCTATTTTTGCCAATCTTCCTCTTAAAAATAATGGTACTTATAGTTAAATAGAGTATTTCAGATGTCTACAGACCAACGCAGAATAATTAAATCATCCTTTTACTGCCATGACAAAATCATCACCGTTAGAAAACAAAAACAAAACAAACAAACAAAAAAAACTTTTATGTTAAAGTAAAAGCAGACAATAAAAACACAGGTTCTAAACCTCTTTTTTTTTTTTTTTTGGTTCTAAACTTTTGGATTCAATACAAATTTATCATTTTAAAGGGCAGGTGTGATGATATCACCAACTTTCAGTTTTTAAGCCCTGTGAAGGTTTCTATTTAAATGGTGGTGAAAATGATTTATTTGAGAAAAGACACTTGCCCTTTAAGAAGTCATTCCTGAAAGAGCTGAGACTTTTTCAGGTTTGGTGGAGGGAGGCAAGTTGTAAAAACTATTGGTTGGTAGGGCAGTATTACATACAGATTTCAGTCACACAAGACCCGAATGAGGAAGTAAAACTTCAGGAGGAGCTATTTTAGTCTATCTCCCCAATGGGTAAGCTGACAGGGTAGCTTTTGATTAGGAAAATACAGTAATTCAAGATTACAGTTTCTCATGCCTTATCTGCCTTATTTGAGAAAAAAAAAAAGAGAGAAGAGAGATTAGAAACCAGTTAGAGTAACCATGGCATTTCCCTTTTATTAATTTAACAGTCTAAACAGGGTAAATATGTATGGTTGAGGAAAAAAACCCCACTATAATTACTGAACAAACGCTGGAAAGGATTATTGACACCAAGTTAGTTTGAGAACCATCTCCTCTGAGAAAAAGATTAATATTGGATTAGGAGGAAGCTCCATTTTTGGAAAAATTCCTACTTGTGTTTCTGTAGATAGATCCTGACTGCTTCCATGTCTGTCTATTGGCAAAATTTAGTTCCTGTGGCTGTAGGACTGAGATCCCCATTTCCTTGCTGGCTCTCAGTCTTTTATCATTAATATGATGCTAACTGAAAAAGTTTAGTAGATGTCTTTTGTCAGGTTGAGGAAGTTCCTTTGTATTCCTACTATTATGAGAGTTTTTCCTTCTTTTTTAAAATTATGAATGGGCATTAATTTTGCCAAATGCTTTTTCTGTATCCATTGACATGATCACATGGTTTTTCTGTTTAGTCTGTCAATATGGTGAATTCTAATGCTTGGTTTTTATATGTTGAACCTGCTTTATATTCCTGGAATAAACCCCACTTTATCATGACATATCATACTTTTAATATATTGCTAGATTTTAGTTGCTAATTTTGTTAAGAATTTTGGCATCTGTGTTCATAAAGGATGTGTGTAGTTTTCTCAGCTTCAAGAGGTTGCTTACATTTCTTGACTGATGGCCCCCTCCTCCATCTTCAAAGCCCACAATGGTGGGTTGAGCCTGTCCCAAGCTTCCATCTCACCTTTCTAACCAAGGTGGGAAAAGTTCTCTGACTCATGTGATTGGATTGGGTCTACCTGGACAATCCAGGGTAATGTATCATCTTAAGGTCAGTACCTTAATCACATATGTAAAGTCCCTTTTGCTATGTAAGATACATATTATAGATTCTGGGGTGTAAGAGATGGACACCTTGTGGGGGGCATTATTCTGTTTATCATATAGCCAATGCCAGAGGTATTCACAAAACAAATTCAGACATTGCTGAAGTTATAGAACCCAAATTCACAAATATCTCATATCCACATGTCATAGTTACTTGGTATATTTACTTTGCTCCAGTGATATCAAGGATCTTCTCTTTGACCAAACTCATTGGCATAGATGACTGTCTGACCAAACAACTTTTACCTACCAGTATTCTTTATCACATTCTTGGGGGTCATACGTGTGCTGTGCTGTTATTTTCTGCCTTTTACCACTCATAGCTCAATTTGACTATCTCATATGCACACACATAGCTTCTTACACCCCCTTCCAACTTCTCTCATGTATACACATACATCCTCCTCTTTAACTCCCTTATCTAGTCTCCTGAATTTCTCTGATTGCCTATTGGGGAAAGAAACACACTTACTTCCTTTTTCTTCATCCCTTCTTCTTTGTTTCATTTGTAAGCTAATCATTCCAGTGCAAAAGCAAATTTAGGTTATTCTCAAGCTGAAGTTTGCTTCTACACATTTAGCCAATTTTAAGGGCCATAAGATAGAAAGAAAAAGAAGCTCAAAACTCTCACCTTGAAAAGTCAAAGCCAGACATCATCAAAATGGCAGCGTGAGCTAAGCCTCTGTAAAGCTCCCCTGGAATTTACAACTAATCGAACAACAATAACTCCACAAAGGACTCCCTGCACAGCAGACAGGCAAGATGAAGAGGCCCACTACTAAATTCACCTAAAGTGGGGGAATCTCGCAAGCGGGGGGAGGAGGGAAGGGAGAAGTGCGGAGATGGAGCCTCGCGGGCGCAGGATGCAGACCTAGTTCAGTGCTCCGAGCTCGCTGCATCCTGGAACTACCGCAGCTGTGGGAGAGGGAAGAACTCGGACTGCTAGGGCTCTGCTTATGGCCCACAGGGCTGAGGGGGCAGCATATAACACGGCTGAACCCAACGCTCATGGCAGAAACCTCGGAGAAAAGACTGAGAGGGAAGAAGGCTGAAAACAGTGGTTTAAGCCCTCACTGCCGAGCAGAGAACAGCAGCCTTAGGCACTGAGACTAGCCGCCCCCTCCCTACCCTCCCAGAACTCGCCCCGCCCCCACCTGCCCAGTGCTAGAAGCAGAACAGTAGCAGTGTCAGATCAAAAGAACAGAATATTTGCTGTTCTGAGAACTGTGGACCGCAGACAAGATTTGCAGCCCAATTAGTTCCGGCAAAGGGGAGGGAGCTGGGGAAGCAGGACCGGCTGTGGCGGTGGTCGCCGCCATTGCTCTGGGCCAACTCTCACAATTCACCCCACCTCTGGCCCCACCTATCTGGGCAGATCCCTGCAGGAGTAAACAGAACTGCTGAAACATACTGCCTCTGAATCTGGTGCAGGAAGAGCTTTGGAACTTCAAAAGCTTTCTGCATACCCACACAGATACTGCGCCCTGTGACCCAGGCGAACTATTAACAGAGGAGAAGCCCGTCTCCCAGGGAATCCCACCATTGTGTGAGAAGCTGGAATAGTGCAGAGAAAACATAGCACTACCGTGTGAGAGAGAAAAAAAAGGCTGCAGTCGGAGAGAAAATAAAACATTCTACCAACAAGTACTGGAAAACAAAAGAAAGACCTCTTCCTATCAACCTGTTGCAGAAGCCACTCCTGTAGATGTCTAGGAAGAGAAATAATAAATCAGTAATTGCCATGAATAACCAAGACAACAAGACAGCTCAGAAAGAAAGTGAAAAGTCTCCAGAAAAGGAACTTAAAGGTATGGAAATATGTGACTTAAATGACAGAGAATTCAAGATTGCAGTTCTGAAAAAACTCAACGAGATGCAAGAAAACACAGAAAGGCAGTTTAATGAACTCAGCAACACAATCAAAGAACAACATGAGCATTTTACAAAAGAGATTGAAATTTTAAAAAAGAACCAAATAGAATTTCTGGAGATTAAGAACTCAATTACTTCTTTCTCAAATACTTCTTTCTCAAGAAGAAATTAAGAATGAAACAACCAGCTTAGGTAGTAGAGTTGACCAGATGGAGGAAAGAATCAGTGACATCGAAGATAGAAACCTGGAAATTACACAGATGGAAGAAGAAAGAGACTTGAGACTTAAAAGAAATGAAAGAACTCTACAAGAACGTTCTGACTCCATCAGAAAGAGCAATATAAGAATAATGGGCATAGCAGAAGGAGAAGAAAGAGAGAAGGGAACAGAGAATATATTCAAACAAATTGTCGATGAGAACTTCCCAAACTTGTGGACAGAACTGGATCCCCGAATCCGAGAAGCAAATAGAACACCTAATTACCTCAATCCCAACAGGCCTTCTCCAAGACACATTGTATTGAAGCTGTCTAAAATCAACGACAAAGAAAGAATCCTCAAGGTAGCCAGGGAAAAGAAGACGGTAACCTACAAAGGAAAGCCCATTAGATTATCATCAGATTTTTCAGCAGAAACTCTACAAGCCAGGAGGGAGTGGAACCAAATATTCAAACTATTGAAAGAGATATTATGAGCCAACAATAATATATCCAGCAAAGATATCCTTTAGATATGAAGGAGGAATAGAGACCTTTCCAGACATACAGAAGCTGAGGGAATTTTCTAATACACGAACTGCACTACAAGAAATACTAAAGTAGGCTATTCGACCACCATCAACAGGGACAATTTGTGGCAACCAAAACATAAAAAGGGGGAGAGTAAAGGCCTGAACCGGAATATGGGAATGGAGAAAGTAAGTGTGCTGAAGAAAATGGAATACTCTAAATATCAAACTTTCTTTTACATAAACTTAAGGGTAACCACTCAAAAAAAATCCAGAACTGAAATATATACTGTAATAAAAGAAGAAACAGAGGGAAACATCATGGAATACCACCCACACAGAAATAATAGACAACACCAGAAAGGCAAAGAAACAATGGAGACACAGCCTTACCAGAAAACTAAAGATAGAATGACAGGAAATCCTCATATATCAATAATCACCCTAAATGTAAATGGACTGAACTCACCAATAAAAAGGCACAGAGTAGCAGACTGGATCAAAAAACTAAACCTAACCATATGATGTCTCCAAGAGACACATCTCAGCTACAAGGACAAGCATAGACTCAAAGTGAAAGGGTGGAAATTGACACTCCAAGCAAATGGTACCCAGAGAAAATCAGTTGTAGCCATAATGATATCAGATGAAACAGACTTCAGGGTGAAAAAGATAACAAGAGATAAAGATGGACATTTCATAATGGTAAAGGGGACTATACAACAAGAAGACATAACAGTCATCAATATTTATGCCCCCAATCAGGGAGCACCGAAATATACCAAGCAACTACTAACAGAACTAAAGGGAGAAATTGACCAAAACACAATTATACTAGGGGACCTAAATACGTCACTGACAGCTATGGATAGATCATCCACACAGAAAAGAAATAACAAAATAGCAGCCCTAAATGACACATTAGATGAAATGGACATAATTGACATATATAGAGCACTTCATCCTAAAACATCAGACTATACATTCTTTTCTAGTGTACATGGAACATTCTCAAGGATAGACCATATATTGGGACATAAAATCAGCCTCAGCAAATTAAAGAAAATTGAAATCATACTAAGCATATTCTCTGATCACAAGGCTTTGAAATTGGGTATCAACTGCAAAAAGAAAGCAGGAAAAAACACAAATACATGGAGATTAAACAACATACTTTTAAAGAATGACTGGGTCAAAGAAGAAATTAGAGGAGAGATCAAAAGATACATAGAAACAAATGACAATGAAAATACATCGTACCCAAATTTTTGGGATGCAGTGAAAGCAGTTTTAAGAAGGAAATTTATATCATTACAGGCCTATCTCAAGAAACAAGAAAAATCCCAAATAAATAACCTCATGTTACACCTTAAAGAAGGAGAAAAAGAAGAACAAGTGAAATCCAAGGTCAGCAGAAGAAAGGAAATAACAAAAATCAGAGTAGAACTAAATGAAATAGAGAACAAAAAGACAATAGAAAAAATTAATGTGACAAAGAGCTGGTTCTTGAAAAAATTAACAAAATTGACAAACCCTTGGCTAGACTCACTAAGACAAAAGGAGAGAAGACACTAATTAACAAAATCAGAAATGAAAAAGGGGAAGTTATCACGGACACCACAGAAATACAAAGGATCATCCAAGAATACTATGAAGGACTATATGCCACCAAATTCAATAACCTAGAAGAAATGGACAAGTTCTTAGTAACATATAGCCTTCCAAGGCTGAACCATGAAGAACTGGAAAATCTAAACAGACGGATCACCAGTAACAAAATTGAATCAGTCATCCAAAACCTTCCCAAAAGCAAAAGTCTGGGACCAGATGGCTTCACTAGTGAATTCTACCAAACCTTCAAAGAGGATCTAATACCAATCCTGCTCAAACTCTTCCAAAAAATTGAAGAAAAGACAGTACTCCCTAACTCATTTTATGAGGCCGACATTACCCTGATACCAAAACCTGATAAGGACAACACAAAAAAAGAAAACTACAGACCAATATCTCTGATGAATACAGATGCAAAAATACTAAACAAAATTCTAGCAGATCTAATACAACAATGCATTAAAAAGATTATTCATCATGACCAAGTTGGGTTCATCCCCGGGGCACAAGGATGGTTCAACATCCGCAAATCCATCAATGTGATACATCACATAAACAAAATAAAGGACAAAAATCATATGATTATATCAACTGATGCAGAAAAAGCATTTGACAAGATACAACATCCATTTATGATTAAAACACTTAATAAAATAGGTATAGAAGGAAAATAACATAATAGAGGCCATATATGACAAACCCTCAGCTAATCTCATAATTAATGGTGAAAAACTGAAGCACTTTGCTCTATGTTCAGGAACACGACAGGGCTGTCTCCTATCACCTCTGCTTTTCAACATAGTGTTGGAAGTCCTTGCCAGAGCAATCAGGCAAGAGAAAGAAATAAAAGGCATCCAAATTAGGAATGAAGAAGTTAAATTATCACTCTTTGCAGATGACATGATGCTATATATAGAAAACCCTAAAGACTCCACCAAAAAGCTATTAGAAACAATCAAAGAATACAGTAAAGTTGCTGGCTACAAAAACAACGTACAAAAGTCCATTGCATTCCTGTATACTAACAATGAAATCTCAGAAAAAGAAATACAAAAAACAATTCCTTTTGCAATTGCAGCAAAAAGAATAAAATACCTAGGAATAAACTTAACCAAGGATGTGAAGGACCTATATGCCGAAAACTAGAAGACATTTTTGAAAGAAATTGAAGAAGACACAAAGAAATGGAAAGACAGTCCATGCTCACAGATTGGAAGAATCAACATAGTTAAAATGGCCATATTACCCAAAGCAATATACAGATTTAATGCAATCCCCATCAAAATCCCAATGGCATTTTTTAAAGAAATAGAACAAAAAATCATCAGATTTGTTTGGAACCACAAAAGACCCCGAATAGCCAAAGCAATCTTAAGAAAAAAAAACAATACTGGAGGTATCACACTCCCTGACTTTAGCTTGTACTACAGGGCTACAATAATCAAAACAGCATGGTATTGGCAGAAAAACAGACACATAGACCAATGGAATAGAATTGAGAACCCAGACATAAAACCACATAAATATGGACAGATAATTTTTGACAAAGAAGCCAAAAACATACAATGGAGGAAAGATAGCCTCTTCAATAAATGGTGCTGGGAGAATTGGATAGCCACGTGCAAAAGAATGAAACTGGACTGCTATCTGTCACCATATACCAAAATTAATTCAAAATGGATCAAAGACTTAAGCATGAGACCTGACACAATAAACTGCATAGAAGAAAACATAGGTACCAAACTTGTGGACCTTGGGTTCAAAGAGCATTTTATGAATTTGACTCCAAAGGCAAGGAAAGTAAAAGCTAAAATAAATGAATGGGATATATGAAACTTAAAAGCTTCTGCACAGCAAAAGAAACCATCAACAAAATAAAGAGGCAACAAACTGAATGGGAGAAGATTTTTGCAAACAGTGCCTCTGATAAGGGGCTAATATCCAAAATATACAAGGAACTCATGAAACTCAACAACAAAAAAACAAAGAACCCAATTGAAAAATGGGCAGAGGACCTGAAGAGACATTTCTCCAAAGAGGACATACAAATGCCAGACATATGAAAAAATGTTCAACATCACTAATCATCAGAGAAATGCAAACAAAAACCACAATGAGATATCACCTCACCCCAGTCAGAATGGATACATCAACAAGACAAATAGAAATAAGTGTTGGAGAGGCTGTGGAGAAAAAGGAACCCTCATACACTGTTGGTGGGAATGCAGACTGGTACAGCCATTATGGAAGGCAGTGTGGAGGTTCCTCAGAAAATTACGAATAGAATTACCATATGACCCAGCAATCCCTCTTCTGGGTATCTACCCCAAAAATCTGAAAACATTTATACATAAAGACAAGTGTGCTCAAATGTTCACTGCAGTTTTGTTTACGGTGGCCAAGACATGGAAACAACCAAAATGTCTTTCGATAGATGAATGGATAAAGAAGTTGTGGTATATATACACAATGGAATACGGCGGTAAGAAAAGATGATGTAGGAACATTTGTGACAACATGGATGGATCTTGAGAGTATAATGCTAAGCAAAATAAGTCAGACCGAAAAAGCAGAGAACCATATGATTTCACTGATATGTGGTATATAAACCAAAAACAACAAAAGAACAAGATAAACAAATGAGAAACAAAAACTCACAGACACAGACAATAGTTTAGTGGTTACCAGAGGGTAAGTGGGGTGGCGGGTGGGAGATGAGGGTAAGGGGGATCAAATATATGGTGATGGAAGGAGAACTGACTCTGGGTGGTGAACACACAATGGGATTTATAGATGATGTAATACAGAATTGTACACCTGAAATCTATGTAATTTCACTAACAATTGTCACCCCAATAAATTAAAAAAAAAAAAAGAAAAGAAAAGGAAAAGAAAAGTCAAAGCCTGGACAAGTCTAGTACATCAGTGCATTTGATCCTGTGCTCTGAAGTTTACACTTTCTTCCTAGAAATTTCTCAGCACATCCCTTACTTTAGCAGTGTGAACTGCTCCGTCATATGCTTTGTGTTAATTTATTGAAATTGGGTAATCACTCCCCAATTTTCTGTTTTTAAAATACAGCAGGATGAAATGAATGAGTGCTAATGTCATCCATCTATTTTCTCAATGGATCTTAAAATTAGTACACTGAAATCTTAAATAAGGTGCTGACCAGAAGCATTACTCATCTAATACTTTTTACCATAAGTGAGTAAGAAGATTGCCTTAATTGTCAACACCAACCAAACTTCTACTGGAGGCAATTACTGAGATAAAGTCCAACCTTGTCTTACAACTTCACTCAAACCAGCCTAAACCACATACAGGCACGGGATTATTACAAAGGAATCACTGTGCCCCCCCGCACCCTGTGAAACACAGGCCACTTTTACAACAGATGTAGGGAGGCTGATGAATACAGTGCTATTTATAATGGGAAAACTATGGAAACAACACATGTGTCCAACTATCTGGATTTAGTTAAATAAATCAAGGGATATCCACGTAATAGACTATCTCACAGCCAATTAAAATGATGCTGTAGAATGATATGTAATGACATTGAATATTTTCTTCCTGTGTTTTGTACAAAAAAGCTATAAAAAAGTGATATTATCCCAATTGTAAAAAATAGTCCTTATAATATTATTCCATCTATGAAAAATAACATACATTTATGCATAGAAAAATCTGGACAAGGCACACTAAAATGTTGTAAGCATAATAATTTTTTTCTTACTAGTGGAACTATAGGTGATTTTACTTTCCATGTATTTGGTAATGGATGTGTAATACTTGATAATCATCAAAAGTCAATGTTATTTTTAAAAATCAGGGGAGAACCATTCACCTAACTTATTTCTCAGGAAAGCTAGACTTTTAGAGATGAGAAGGTGAATCTCATGGTTATCTCACGCTCCCCTCCTTCCCACCCCTACTTGAACACCACCAGGTCCCTAATCACTAACATTTAGAAGTATCTTCACCAGTTTCCTTCATTGAATTCTCACAGTAACCTCAAGAAGTAAGTAGGTAAAGCAAGGAATAATCCGCTTTGTCTAGAAACCAGAAGTGTATTGTAAACCTTAGAGGTTAGAAATGTTGCCTTTCCTAGAAATCCAGAGCAACATTATCAGTTGCTGAGTCCCATCTACATGGGTTCCAAACCTTGTGGGGAAACCTTTTCCTCTAACCACTTGCTAACTTCTTTGCCAGTCTGGGCTCAGCCAATGAGCTCCAGGAGCCAGCTGATAGAGAAGTATCTGCACTCTGCAGAGAGAACAAGCACTGACTCACCACATTCATGAGAGGGGCCAGGCTGCTTCTTCTTCCTTTTCTTTACTATTAGAGAAACCACCGTCACGCACACAATGAACAGTACAGGTAGAGTTGTAATCAGGATGCCATGGTCTGTGAAAAGCTGGCGTGTGTTACGTGACTTTGCATCTAGAAATGACCACAAGTTTTCAATCAGCCAGGAAGGTTGATTATAAAAGGTTTATAGTTATTGCTGTTCTATTATTTACATGCCAGCATCTCCCCAGGGCTCTAATGACAGAAGAGCCTGAAATCCCAGTCACAGGGTCTTCAGCAGCTAACTAAGAACCAAGCCAGTGCCTCTGGCCAAATGCCTGGACTGAGCTCCCTTCCCTTCCCGGAGCTGGCTTGACGATGACGGTGATCCAGAAGAGGATCCACCTGGCCCTAGATTCTGGAATCTGTGCTGAGGCTCTGAATGTACAGTCATCTGCGTGATGCCCTGCTCCCTCAGCCCCTGGTCCAAATGTTTCCCTTGTAATAATTCCTCCAGCCACTATCATCTCTAGATCAGGTTCCAGACACCTCTCACCTGGACAAATATAACAGCCTCCTCACAGGTCTCCTATGTCCAGTTTTATTTTTTTTGTTTAGTTTTTTCCCACAGCACATTTCCTCAAGCATGGCTTTCAGCGTGTCTCACCTACTAGAAAAACTTTGCTATCTCTTCATGCTCTGAGTTATCAGGATCAGAATCAGCTCCTGGGAGGTCAAGACTGACTTCCTTCCTTGCACAGAGACTCACAAGTCTCTAGGAAGTTGAAAAACGGGATTTGGGGCAAAAACTTAGAACGAGTGGTCTGCTCTATAAACATTTATGGGAACAGTTCTGGTAGTTATTCAGGAAGACAGGACCAGTCGACCTTCCATTAACTTAGCTGCAATTTGTGGACCCAATCCCTGTTCGTGAGATATTAAGGAGTTGTTGGCACTGCAGATCTCATGCAACACTTTCTGAGCCTGTCCCAGTTTACCCTACTTGAGCCTGTATGGCATTCCTAGTAAATGGGGGTTATGCTTGTTAACATGGAGACCTCTACCTTTTGATATCCAAAAAGGTTCTTTTATTCAGGGTCTAATCTATCTCTGATCAAGCCCTAGAATAGGGACACAGAGAGGCAAGCCTTGTCTTCCTGAGGCAGCTAGAGCTGAAACGCTTCTGAAGCTGGTATAGCTGGGAAGGTTTGGGCAATATTTGAGAAGCAGCAGAAAGGTGAATCATGATGAGGCTACAGTGGTGGCCAGGCTCTATTCATTTATAGACTGTGGGAGCCATGGCATATCATGTGTGGCGATATTGGTGGCTTCAAGAAGGTGCTGAACTTCAGGGATAACTTGGGAGAGGCCTCTTACTAGGCCAAGAGAGGCTACAGTAGAAGCAACGAGGACAGACTGGGGGTCTTACCATTTATTGGACTCTCAGAGGCAGAGGTGTTTGAGCAGAGGAAATCAGGACCAGGAGAGAGGATTGGCCCACTAGTAAAGTTGGCTGGTAGGATGGGCCCCTGAGGCTGTACATAAGAATGTGTCTACGGGCCAAGTTTGAACCATGAGACCTCAGGAGTGAGGAGGCAGCAAAGCCAGAAGATGGAATACAGACTGGGAAGGATGATTTAGGATGATTAGGATGATTTGTCCTAATTTTGGGACAAAGCCAAGGGCCATAGCTGGACAAGGGCCAATGCAAGCAGAAGGCAAATAGGGGCAGAGAGGGGTCAGGATCAGAACAAGCTGTAATGGGACAAGTGTGGGGCAGAGTGCCTTTATTCCCGGAAAAAAACTTGTAGTTACTGCTACTCAAAAGTGGGGTTTCAAATATGCATGCATTCCCTCAAGCGCAAAGCCGTGAGCTTAAAACGGCAGGCTTCTATTAGCAGACACTGCTTAGTTTCAACCCTTTCCTCCAGCTGGACTGGTCTCCATACTACACTGTCAACCTGCCACAAGAATTTCTGCTTCTGAGTCTTTCCTTAACACATATATACTGATGCCTACCACCGCCACCTGTGTCCACCTTAGACACTGCGAATCGATTGTGGTCCTCTCACTTCCTAAGCCTGGATGCTGTGTCAGAATTTTTCTTCCTGTTCAAGAAGGCACCACAAGTCTGAATACCTGTTATCTCTTCACCACACTTATTAAGCCAATTATTTCTTTTATTGCGCTATCAGATCCCACTTCTTTTAGGAAAAGTTCCCGGGCCCTCAAAGAACTTGCTTACCTATAGAACTTGATTACCTATAGAACTGATTATCAATCACTCTTGTTTTCAAATTTAGTCACATTTTTCCACATGATATAATTTAGATTCCAACCAATCTTTTTAAAATCCAGTTTTTCATATGTGTACATCATGGAGTTCTGATTCTATTAGAGGATCCTCAAGGGCCTTCTACCTTTCAGTTTTCAGCCCTGCAACCAACAATGTCTGTGCTCATCACAAGTGCTGTATGTACGCACACATGGTGTGTGTGTGTGTGTGTGTGTGTGTGTGTGTGTTAATGAATGGAAGAAATGGAAGAATTCTAGCCAGGAGGAATACTGCATTTTTTAACCTAAATTTCAGAGTCTTCTATCCAAAGGTAGCCCCCCAAAACTGGATCAATTATTTCAGGGCTTAAGAACATGCTTCCTCAAGTGCACCATAGGTTCGTAGCCTCCTGGACCCTGCAGCACTCAGAGGAAGCAGGAGCCCTCTGTCTGTGTCCTTCCTAATAGTATCAAATGGCTCAGTTGGAAGTTTCCTGGCAAGCTTGGGACATTGGATAATCTGCCATAACCATTTGCATTTAATACCTGGTAAAAGAAATAGTCTTGAGAAGCAGCTTTACCTATATTGTAAGGTTGGGAGCGAAGCCATGTCTGTGTTAGCGTAGGTTGCAGGACACAGAAGATGCTCACATTTGCTTCAGGAGACACAGGGAGAGACAAGCTGCCAGAAACGTTGTACAGTTCTGTGATATTATCTTGAAATATATTCATGAGAGCATCATACTCGTTAGTTGAATTCTCAGTTTTCAGTACAAAAGACATCTTCTTCGGTTCCGGGTAACCTTTTGTAGATGCGCAGGTAAAATTTATGTTGTCAGAATTTTCTGTTCTATTAGAAATTAGGCTGATTTCAGGTTGACTGAAGTTAGCTGAAAGCAGAATAGAGGTGCAAAAAAAAAAAAATTCAGTCTACATTTAGATGTATCTAGTAGAGAAGAGCAAATAACTAGGTACCTGACTTGGGAACTCTCTGGGGCACACCTGGGAGCCTTGGGGTGTTTAAAGTGTGGGCCTCAGCCCATGGTGAGAGCCATATACTGACCTCACATTTATTTTTCAATAATGGAGTTTGGGGTCATGCTTACTTCCTGCTTACCCAAATCAAGGGGATGCTCTCTAAGCAATAGGAGGGCTGAAATTGAGTCACCGAAGATTTACAACAAGGCCACTGTTCTAGGGAATAAAGTCTTTGGAAGGAGAAGTGGTCTGACTTTACGATCCAAGTGTCCCATGCGGTCTCTTCTAGCGAGACCAAGAGAGCAGAAAAGGATTGAGACTAAAGTTCCCCCAGGAACTAACAGAGTTCATGGTGCTGGCATGCTCTGGACCATATCTTCCAGAAACTCAAGTAAGATGGTAGTAAGTGGGCAGATGGGGATTTTGGATTTAGAAATTCCAAATACTAGTTTGGGGCATGACTGTCAAAGTGTCTTCATCATATATGATGAGATGAAGGGCACACCCAGTTATTTTTAGGAAAAAATATATGATCTTGATAAACACAGAATTTCTCTTGCCTTGTTTGCCATCCAGGTTTTTATGGCTGTTGAGGATTACTGGCACCTAGCCCCTTCTGCCAGCCAAATCCTTGCTCTCCTATAGTTACTTGGTTGTTTGCAGGGTCTACATACTGTAATTTAGTATGTTGTTGCTGAAATTTCAGTGACTTGCCATCTTTACAAGTTTTGCTATATAAACACACTATTTAACCACTCACTCTGCTTGTACTGTATGTGGTCTGTAGAAGGTAGAAGGCTACTGCATTATAGTCTTATTAGCAATAGCTGTGAAATCACAAATTGCATAAGTTAAAGCTTTTCTAATACATATTAAAATAAATATAAAACTATTAAAACAAAAATGATTGTCACTGTCCCCCGTGAAACACACCATGTTCCTCTATGACACTTTGAAATGTCAAAACATTGATTGAGCCTTTGGTTAAAGGTTCTAAAAGCCCTGCGGCCTAGTTTGAATCACACAGAGCTTAAAGGGAGTAATTCCTCATTCTATTCCTATTTTTGTCTCTTCTTTACCCTGTGGTTTAGGAATTGGTATTAATCTGTGTTTTCCGGTTCCGTCAATTAATCTGGCTCTAGTAATAATCACACATCTGGGTATCTACCCCAGAGAAAGGAAAATTTATGTTCACACAAAGACTTGTACTTGAATGTTTACAGAAGCTCTATTTATAATGGCCCCAAACTGAAAACAACCAATCTCTTTTCATGGGTTGAGTGAATAAACAACAGAATGCTACTCAACAATCAGAAGGAACAGACTTTTGCTACATGCAACAACTTGAATGAATCTCAAAGGCATTTTGTTGCATAAAAGAAGTTGGTCGTAAAAGGTTACATGCTTAACACCTCCATTCACATGATGTTCTCAAAAAGACAGGCCTATGGGATGCAGAACAGGTGTTATGGGTGTGGCAAGGGTATGATTATAAAGGGATAGCAAGAGGAAATGTTTTTAGGGTGTTGCGGATGTTGTGTATCCTGTTTAGAGTGGGGGTTACAAAATCTATATGTAAGTTAAAGTTAACAGACCTGTACACCAAAATAAAAATAATTAATTTTACTATATTATAATTTTAGAAAAATCTGTAGTGCTTTTCAAGGGCTGGAGAAACAGAGGAGCTGGTTTGCCAGTTTTTAGACTGTGTGCATTAGGTTATTTCCCTTCTCTCTACCAGGCTCATGGTTGGGCAGCAAACCACTCATAAGCAAACTTTGGGAGCTTGAAGGGAAAACCCAAATTAGTTAGCTGTCACCCTTTCTAGGAGCTCCAGCCAAAGATTTAGTGGGTAAGAAATCTTGGATCTAGGGAAAAAAATAATGTAAAAGAGATTTGAGGCCTATCTGGTTATATAAATCTTAGTAATAGCCACATTACCCATGTTATTTTTGTTCAGTTAGCTCTATTTTGTCCCCAAAGCAGATTCTTACGGATCCTTCAGAAGCAAACTATAAAAAGTACAAAGGACTTTCAGTTCCTTACTCCCAAAGCCTGCACTACCTTTAAGTGGACTTCCCAGAAATGGCTGTCCTCTGCCTTCTCTCTACAGGTTGCCCCCTCCCCCACCAATGTTCCTCTGCTCATCGCAGTCTCATCTAGAAGGGCCATGGATCTGAACATGCCGTGGACAACATACCGAGCACCAATAGGTAATTATCAATCTTTTGATGGATGGAAACGAGTCCATTGGGCCCTTGGCGATGGACGTAACATTGGTACGAGCCCCTGTCCTTGATCTGAACATTGTGGAGTCGCAGGGTCCAATTGTCCTGGTCCAAGCTGGTGCGGCCCTTATACATGGGATGAACATTTTCCGGCTTCTCTTTCCCTTTATATAGCTCATACAGAACTCGATTATGCTGGTCCTGCCAAAACACAACCAGCTCATCCAGGCTTATGTTTTGAGGGTTTATAAAGTGGCATGGAAGGTCTGCAGTCTCACTGAAATATGCCAGACACTTTATGGCGGACACAGCATCTAAAAAAGGAAAGGTGGAAAGGTTGGACAAGAAGGAAACAAGAAGGAAGACAAACAACAACTCCATTTCTCTTTCTACAATACCCAGATGCTATCTTGTCAGTAATGAGATTGAAGAAGTAGATGTTTAACTCTGGGACGGTGCGTACATCTTGGCATCTGAAGAAAGGGACTTTTGTTCTCACTCCACTGCTAACCAAATGTGTGCGACCTTATCCAAATGCAACTGCTATGAGGCTGTTTCCTTATCTGCTTAATGAAAGGGTGAACTAACTATTCTAAGGATCTTTCCAGTACTAGTGTTCTGTGAATTTAATCCCAGAATAGGGAAAACCAGCAGTTGGACAATTCACTTACCTGCTACCTTCCTTTAATCTGAATATTGATTTTTTTCACCATAGCTGTTACAGGCCCCGTTACTTCTACACCATCTCCAAAAGTTTTCCCTTTTCTTTCTTACCCCCTTATTCCTTGGCCTGCTATAGTGGAAAGATTTCTGATAATGGTAACAATTTGATATCCCCCCTTTTATTATGCCTCAATAATTGAATATGACATTGAGTAATACCTTTGAAATTCAAATAGTTCCCTTTATAGAGCTCCCCTCATGACTGCTGCTGTCAAGGCCAGCTCTCCTAAGGATATAAAACAGTTTGGAAATGACACAAATAGTCACCCAAGGCCTCTAATCTCAGTGACCTCTCTAAGCTCTTTCAGGGATCAGAAAGAGAACTGGGCAAATATGATGGTTGTTTTGGGATTGTGGTGGCCAAAGACCGTTTAAGGCACATGAATGAAATGCTGGACATGAATGAAATGCTGGTAATGAATCATAGATGGGAAGGTCAGGATGTGCTTTTGGAGTATTGGGGAAATCCCTATTACCAAAAACTTGGCTCTTCCCAGTATGCATTGCCCTGGAAATTTTTACCACCCCTGAAGGAGGTGAGTCTCTGGGAGAGTTCAGAGAAAGGCTTTCATCCCTGAGGGCATATTAGAGTTTGTGGAAGGGATTTGGGCCACATACCTTCTTATATGTGATTGATTATAGGGTTTTTGTAGGACCTATTTTGGGTCACAGAAAGACTTGGCCGAGAAATTAGTGGTGGGTGAGAAGTGCAGAGTTAGGGGGGAAATGCTGTTTCTTAGTTATTATGATGTTAGATGCCACCTTGAAGAGGAAGTTAGGGTGGGTTTTAAATAAAGTTTCATCGTTCAGAACTTCAGTAAAGGGGTGCTGATACTAAGGAGGAAAAGGGAGTAGGTTGACGAGAGAGATGAGGTGTTCTTTGAAGGGTGGTAGGAGAAGTAATTAAATTGATCTGATCAATGAGCTTCTCTTCGAAGAGGAAGTAGAAGGACAAATAACAGTGACACGCTCTTGGCTAAACTGAACTGTGTGCAGAGTGGCCCAGTGAGAGCAAATAATCAGGGGAGTTGGTAGTGGTCTTGAACTCAAAGGGAAGAGGACTCCGGGCATCAGTGAGAGTTGGCACAAGTTTGAATCACTGCCTATTGCATTCTGCTCACTAGAATCCTGTGAAGCACTTAAAAGTATAAAATGCAGCATCTATACAGGATACATTTCCCATACAGGAGGGAGGTGGGAAAATCTACCTGGGTATCTGAAACAGTGAAAGGGGGACCTAAGGAAAATATACTGTATTCAGTAATCACCTTACAAGGCAATCCTGAGGCTCCTGCTACTCCTCTGCTAAACTCTGAATGACAAGGTAAGAGTGCCACCTACTGTAAAAGCTTCTAGCACTATCTCTGGGGAAACTGATTCTGGTTATACCAGTATTATACCAACTTGCCATATGATATAGGGCAAATGACCTAATGGAGAAACCAAACACAGAGTTGGAAATTCTGCCAGTTTACGGTCAAGGTTGTTATTACTCAGCGGTCATCTGTGCCCTCTGGGCCTGAAAATGACTTCACCATTGGTTTCTGTCTTCCTGATTTATGGTTGTTTTTCTGCTGAGCCTCACAGTATCCTCTCTCCTTCCCACCTACTCTCTTCACTCACAGACCAGCTTCTCTGACCGAGGCCCCCTCTCCCAAAGATTATAAGGGCTCTTCCTCCCCCTGCCCATCTAACTGCTCCCCTCCTCACCTACCAACAGAGAGTGTGGTCTGTGTTCTAAAGCCATGGGCATCAGGGGTGGGCGAGGAGGACTGGTCAGAAACACATACTCTCTGCCCCCCGCCCTCAGACCTACGGAGTCAGAATCTGTATTTTAATAAGAGCTCCAGTTTGAGAAGCTGCAGTAGGAGATCTCTACCTCTGCCTCCCAAGTGGAACAGAGGAGATAATGACAGGAACAATTTTTTTCTAGCAAAACCCTCTCTTCTCACCCTGGGGTGGAAATCACTATGAAGCCAATTCTGAATGGAACTGAAAGTATTTCACAATTTATACTCCATAGTTCCTCCCCAAACACTGGCTTCCGTGATGTCACTCAGAGCTATGCATGCTAATCCCTTCTCTGACATATGGGAAAGATTTATCTCAAAGTCTATTTTTCCTAAGTGGCTTCAGGCCTCCCCTGTTATAACACCAGACCCTAGGCCACCCAGGTCCTGGACTCACGGGGACTGCAGTGATGGGTAAGCATTGAGACTCTGTCTGCTCCCCAGCTCTTGGGTAATACGTGTGGTCTGGGTCTAGCTATAACTGGGGGCTATGATGATGTCAGGAACCGGGCACTCAAGAATCCATCTAGGCACCTCCCGAATCAGCTGGAAGACTTTGTTTCAAATGATACTTGAGGACTTCTTCAGAAATATGTTGTACGAATGTCACACAAAAACTAGAGTCTTCTAACCTTGTGAGGTCTCTGACCCGACCTGGGACTTGAGTCTTCCCTGACCACTTCCCCAAATGCACGTCTTATGTATTCAAGGATCATCTAGTTCTCCTAGTACTATGCTTATCTGTACTCATGACATTTTCTTCTTTTACTAAACTTCCTCCAAAGCTTTACTAGGTCCCCTGGAAGCCTAGTAAAGCCTTTCATTTGTCAATACTTCCTTGCTCACTGAGCATTTTGGCAGTGGATGCAAGATCTTTCTTTCCAACCAATTATTACTATCAATTTGGGTGACTTCAGTATGGATGAGTTCAACAACCTTGCTTCAAAGTTCTTGAAACTTCACTTCGGAGATTCGTCCACAGGCTCTACTAGCAGCCCGTCTCTCATGACATAACTGTGAATCTTATAACCAAGAATAACTCTGCCCTAAGAATCTGAAACCTCAATGTACTTGTCTGTGTCCACAAGATAGCTTCCTCCAAGATTTGCTCTCCATTACTTCACCTATGTCTGTTCTTCGACTTCATCAAGATCTCGACGTGATCCAGTCTAGACCCTGTAGCGCAGGGTTTTCCAAAAGAACCGTGCAACGATGGAAGTGATCCACATCTGTGCTCACCAGTACGGTCGTCAGCAGCCACTGTACTAGCTGAGCACTTGATATGTAGCTAGTGCGACTGAGAACTGAATGTTTAATCTAACTTAATTTTAAGTAATTTACATAGCCACATGTGGGTAGTGGCTATCATATTGGACAGCACAGTGATAGTGTATCTTTTCAGTCATTTGCCAGCAACTTCAATAAACTTGTCCCTTTGTGCAGAATTTATTTCAAGAACACTTTACTTGAGATCTACATATCTGTTCTTACAACTGAATGGTTGAGCACTCCTGAAGGAAGTTATTCAATTGTTCAGACTGATGACATTACAAACCTGTTGTCTCCCGTTCCACTTAACCTGACCTCTGGGCTGCTCACTCTGCTTACCAGCCTCTCCCTTTCTCACAGGAATGACTTCAGCAGTTTCCTCTGCTACTGCTTTTAGTTTGTCTTTCTCTTATAGTCAAGCTCCCAGGAAGAGTAAGCAGCAATGACTGCATTCATCCCCAGCCTCTGCCAAAACTTCCCTGGCAAAGTTGGTCAGTGACTCCCCACCATTCCCAAAGCAGAGTGCTTTTCAGACCTAATCTTGTTGAATATCAAACTGTTGGCCATCTCTCCTTGAAACTCTATTCTTTCCCAGTCTCTGACCTCCTGGTCAGTTTTCTCTGTTCGCTACTTAAATACTGATTATCTCGAGTGCCTGCTCTTGATCTTCTTCTTACTCTCCACACTGTTTCTGATTTTTCTCCTCTATCTCCATGGATTCAACTGCCAAATATAAACTAATAATTCACTGATGCTTATCTCCAGCCAATAACTTTCACTAGAGTTTCAGATATCCATATCCAATTGCCCGCTCGATACTGCTATTTAAATAGCAATAGCTACTCTCTTCCTCCCCTTATAGCGTTCCTGTCCTCTATCTCAGTGAATGGTTTCCCCACTTGCTGGTGTCTGTAACCATCTGAATCATCTATAGAAAACACCCAAAGTGAGTCTGCACAGGTGTGGCTGAGGAGATCTAGAACTACTGTGTTTCCCCGAAAATAAGACCGGGTCTTATATTAATTTTTGCTCCAAAAGATGCAGTAGGGCTTCCATTCAGGGGATGTCATCCTGAAAAAATCAGGCTAGGGCTTATTTTCTGGTTAGGTCTTATTTTCAGGGAAACACGATATTATAGCCAGAGCCAAACTTCTGGCTGGGTTGGTTAGTCAGGGGCAGCCTGCGTGCTGCTGTAGCCAAATTGCAGGCTAGTCACTCTCCCTGTCTGCCCCACACCAGGATGTGCACATGGGATGGCTGCCCTCTCAGTGCTGAAGGTGGGGAAAATGAGCAGCAGAAAGCGTTGGGACAGGAGAAACTAGAGACACACAGTCATAGGATGTGTGATAGGAACCCCACCAACTTGTTAGCAGATGAAGAAACTGAAACTCAGAGAGGAGCAGCGAACAGGGAGGATACAAGCTCTGTGAGACCTAACACTGCTAATTTTTTTTTTTTTTTTGGTCGGGAGGAGCTCTTTAAGAAAAGGAATGAAGAATTCAAATGCAAAATGCCCATGGCTACTACAACACCATCCAACAAAAGGAGAACGTGATGGAGAGCAAAGTCACATAAAGAGAGGCAGTGGTCTTAACTTGTTGTGGTTAAAATACCTTACTTTTGAAGGTTTTGCCAAAGCACGAGACACATGACCACACAGCTAGGGCCCTTCATGGAGCCTTGGAGGGCTTTGGATAGAGCTTGTGCAAGTGTGAAACCCTGCAGCTCAGCTTCATTAGCTCCATGGTAAATCACCTGATGCAACTAGATGATGGTCTGAAGTAGGTAGTAGCAGGGCTGGGATTTTTGCTCCTCCCAACAAGCAGCGGCGAGTACGATCTACAGGTGTTGGCAGGTGGGAAAGACAGAAGAGGGGAGAGGAAAGGTAGGGAACATGGAAACCAATGCTCCCTAATGGAAGGAGACTTTTGGAAGCCCGGGAACAGAGAAGACCAGACGGGAATATGTGTGGAGCAAAAGAGTTATCAGGGCAGGGGTATCAGAGCAGGGCCCTTCCCCCTGGCTCCCCGGGTGTCACTGGACAGGCCAGTCTGCCCTACTTTGTGAATACTGCACCATGGGTATGAGATGGCAGAGGAAGGAGGAAGACGCACAGAGGGTGTAGGGCTCCATCCCAGGCTGGGCCTGCCATCAGCCAAGACACCTGTTCCCACTCATGATGTTTCCTTCTCCAGAAAAGTCTTTTTTTTTTTTTTTTTTTTTTTTTGCATGTAGTATTGTGCAACGCTGACTACAAAGTGAGTGAAACCCGGCCAAGTCTCAGGCGGGGGCTTGCAGTGGTCAGACTCATCAGGAGACAGTGGAAGGAATCTAGGTCTTTACAAAACCAAAGGTTCTTACCAGAGAAGAAAATGAAAATCACAAAGAGAATACTTCTCAGTTCCATGATGCTAAAGTGAAAAAAGAAAAAAGAAAATGTGATTAGAAAATGAAATCAAAACCCAAAACATGACAAGTGGAGTTTGGGATTCACTCAGGTCCATAGGTGTGGCAGCAACCATGCTATGTGTTCACCAAAGTCATTTTTTTTTCTTCCTAGCTGCAAAGATACACCCTATTTCCCAGCCTCCTCTTCAGTTTGAAAGGCCATGTGATTGGGTTCCCACCAATGGAATTGCGGGCAGAAAAGATGGATGGTACTTTCAGACCCATCATTAAAACAGCTCTCTCTTTCCCTCCTCCCCTGCCTTTTGAATGCAGAGGATTCAGAGCAGGAGTCCAAGGGCCTAAGGGATGGCAAAGCCTCACTTGAAAAGGAAGCTGGTTTGCGGAACAAAAAACAAGACAGCTCTCTCCAGCCCCAATGATCTATACTGGACTGTGACATGAACACAAAAATAAACTTTTATTGTGTTAAGCTAATGAGTTTTTAATTTTTTGCATTGTTTATCGCAGTAGCATTGCTTATCTTGGCCAATACAATGGGTATGATGGGGCAAATGCAAAATGTTTAGGTTTGGAAATCAACATTCCTTTGCTTTCTCTGTGGTTCTCAAACTTAAATGTGCATAAAAATCTTCCGGGAGAGTATGTTAAAGTAGTTTCCTGGGCCTCATCCACAGAGATTCTGATTTAGTAGGTTGGGTGAAACTCATGTCTAACAAACTCACAGGTGATGACAATGCCTCTGGTTTAAGGACCCCACTTTGAGAACCACGACACTACAGTATCACTTAATCTATATAACAGAGCTGAGGAAAATGATAGGCTTTGCTTTTTCACCTCTGTTTTCTTTCTTCCTCTCCCTGCCTCCCTCTTTCTGTACCCACCCACTTATCCCAACTTAGACCAAAAAGGCTTACGGGCATAGAATAAGGAAAGATGACCAATATTAGAAACAGGAGAAATGCAAACCAAATGCAGGAATATAAAATGGAGCCAAGTACAAGGCCAATGCTAAATGCTTACCATAGAAATCTGCCCACCCTGCATGGTGCAGGTCATGAGTATGGCTTGTAGTTTCTAACTGCCAAAGTGAAAGGAAAACCTAATTGGTGAATTAATTTATAGATCTGTCTATAAGATAAAAAAAAACCAAACGCTTAAGAGAAAATGCACAACTATTCCTGACCCAATAGCAGAAATTTCTTCCTTGGGGATGGATTGTCTAGAAGTCATCCCTGGGCCCTTTAGTCTATGCTAGACACCCTTCCTCTGTTCCCACATCATTCAGCACAGGGCTTTGGTCTAAAAAGTGTCTGATATTTCATTCCTTCTAGACTATAACCTCTCTTTTTTTTTTAATTCAAAAAATTGACCACATTATACCTGCATATGGTCCCCTAGCTGTCTAGTTTTCCCCCATAGACATAATTGGAGTGACTACTGTTAGCTGTTAACAGTTTCTTGCCTCTACTCTTAGTTATTTTAGGCAAAACAAAATGAAAAAATAGACCCGTATTCTTTTTTTCATTTTATTTTTAATCACCCGGTAGCACAGTATATACACGTTTGCATAATTACCACTACCTTGGAGATTGTTCTGTATCAGCATATACTGGGTACCCTAATTTTAACAGTTGCATGTTATTCTGTTGTATTCTATTGGATAGTAATAATTTATTTTGCTTGCTCCTATCAGTGGACATGGAGGTGGTTTCCAGTCTTTCGCTGCAATGAAAAACCTTGATCATATGTCAAATCATATATGTGGGAGTAAGTTATCTTCCTAGAAGTACAATGGCTTGACCAAAGGGTCAAAGGGTAATTGCAATTTTAATCTTCACAAATATTGAAAAATCGTTCTCCTCCAAGATTATATGTTTGTGTTTCCCACCAACAAAACATGAGTGTGCTTATTTTCATGCCACTTTTGCCAACATAGTATGTTTTCTAATTTGTGATCTTTACCAATAGAAGGAAGGTTAAAATGACATCTCATTGTTTTATTTTTAAAAATTACTTTTCATTGTAGTATAATATACATAACATAAAATTTACCATCTTACTAGTTTGTTAAGTGGTATTAAATACATTCACATTGTTGTGCAAGCATCACCACCATCCTCCATCTCCAAGAAAACTGAAACTTTATACACAATAACTCCCCATTCTTCTCTATCCCCAACCCCGTCTCCATGAATTTGACTACTCTTGGTATCTCATATAAAGTGGAATCATACAGTATTTTTTTGTGTGTGTGTGATTGGCTTATTTTACTTAGCATAATGTAGTCAAGGCTCATCCATGTTGTAGCATGTGTCAGAATTTCCTTCCTTTTGAAGGCTGAATAATATTCTACATTATCTCTAGATCTATGTATGTATGTATCTATCTAGCTATCCACCACACTGTTTATCCATTCATCTGTGGATAGACATTTGAGTTGCTTCTCACTTTTGGCTATTGTGAATAATGCTTTAACGAACATGGATGTACAAATACTCTTCGAGACCCTGCTCTCGTTTCTTTTGGGAATATTCTCAGAAGTGGAATTACTGGATCACATGGTAATTCTACTTTTAATTTCTTTGAGGAACTTCATACTGTTTTCCATAGCACTTGTACCCCATTTTACAACCCTATTAGCAGTGCAAAAGAGATGCAAGTTCACCATATCCTTGCTAACACTTTTTTTTTTTGGTATCATCCCAATGGGTGTGAGGTAGTTCTCACTGTAATTTTAAAATGAATTTCTTTTATTAGGAGCATCAGCATCTTTTCAAATGAAACTCTATACACAATAACTCCCCATCCTGGAATCAGATTGTATTTCCTATTCCATGACTGTCTATATATTTCTTTTGCCTACTTTTAATTTGGGTCTTTTGCCCTTTTCTTATTTTCCTTACTAATTTGTAGGAGCTCTCTAGTATTTTTTTTAAAAATGAGTGCAAATTAGTAACTAATTAGAAAATTAGCGCATTGTGGCGATGAGTTGCGAATACATCCAGTCGCTAAAGCACAATCTAGATGCTCAGCCGCTGAGCCTCACACCCTCCTGATGGCTCTGTCCCTCCCTTCCAGGGGTTTCAGTGGGTTTCAGAGCTTGGGATTGTCTGTTGGGCCAAAGCTGACACCACTCAACGACAGAACCCGGAAGGAGAGCTCTCCATTTGATTCCCGGCCACTTCCTCATATTAAATCACCGCCACCATCCTATTGATCATAGAATCTCAGGACTGAGAACACTTTGAGCCTGAACTCCCACCTAATACAGGACTCTCCCATTGTTTGCAAACGGAAAACCAGCATGCTTGGCCTAATCAAAGATATTTTTTCCCTGGCATGATGTGTTGAACAAGGGGACAAAATCAAATTGTATTTTGCTAGAAATTGAGCAAATCACCTTGAATTCCAATAACTATATGAAATTATTAGCCCTAGGAAATCTTGGATAAATGGCCTAGAAATTTCCCTCAGTGGGGAAGAGCACCGGGTATAGAAGGAAGTCAACACTGTTTTTGACTTCTCTATTTGCAAACGCTCTCCATTAAGTGAGAAACTGCTTCATCTTAACTTCTTCTCGTTGATACTGGTGTCCTTCTCTGAAACCACCCAGAATAAGCCTAACACACTTTGCCAAAGCCTTTCCGGGATCTGGGGCCAGGGCTCACGTCCCTCCTCAAAATCCTGGCCCAGCAGTGACAGTCCTAGTAATCGTCACTGACATTAATTTGGAGAATGCACAGTCTTGGATAACACTTTGGACACTTAGTTTGTCAGAGACCCTATTAAAATATGGTGCTAAAGTACTTGTGATTGACAAGATCTTCTTTTATAAAAAGTATAAATGCCCGTGCGAAGAATTTCTCTCAATTCTAGCCATTGTGTGTGTGTGAGTGAGTGGGGGGTTGGGTTAGCAAGCCAGTTTCTTCAATGTTGTTGGCTCTCAAGGAGAACAGAAATGTCACTGCTCCCTCAGGAATGGACTCTCAACCACAAGTGCCAGTCACAGCTATCTCCAGAGGGCCTGAGAAGTAGAAACTCTGGCTTTTGGAGGGAGAGAGCAAAAAGGGGAATGGGAGAGGAAAGAACCTAAGAATTTACGGGGGAGATTCTTTGAGAGATTTCTGTCAGCTGTGAGCAGCAGACGGTCTATAAGTGGGTGAACTGGTCACACCCTGAAATGAGCAGCCTCCGTATAGCTGGAGGTTCACTTCAGAAACCAAAGAAGAGTACCCACTGTACACCACTTTCTCTTACTTTACATGTCTGGCTCATCATAGAATGTGAGAGTCAGCTGAATGACTAATTATACTATTAGTCCTCACAATAAGGTGGGATTATTTGCCCCCATATTACAGATGAAGAAATAGAGTCTTGGAGAAATTAAGGAACTTGCTCTAGCTACCCTGCTAGTAAATGACAGAATTGAGATTTAAACCCACTGTGTTCTTGTTAAAGACTGACGTAGTTCCAGCCAGTTTGCTGTGGCAGCAAGTGGAAAGGATTCTGATTCCACCCCCTCTAAGAGTAACAGGGGAGCAGTACAGCCCCAGGGCCAACTGTGATGGTGGCTCCTGGAATCAGAGTGTGATATTCAGGGAAACAGGCTGGGATGGGGGTGGGAGGGGTCCAAAAGTATCCCTTTGTATCAGGGTGTTTCTGTCTTGACCTTCCATTCATTCCACAAATATTGCTTGAGCACGCATTATATGCCAGGCAGAGAATGCTCCTCTCCCCTCCAGCCCTGGACAGATAATCAGTTTCCTGGCGTGGGCTTAGCTCCAGACACACGTTACTGTGTTCCAGCTAAGCCAAACCCAAGAGAGCTCTGGGGAAACAGCATTTGGGCAGAAAAAGCAGGGAATAAAGAAGGGATCTTTTGTGTCTCAGGTCTGAAGGACATGTGGGATCTAGTTCAGGCCAAAGGCAGTATGAAGGGATGTAGAGTGGTGGGAACCAGTAACGGGGTGAGACAGGGAAGTGCAGACATGATGACGCACGAAGTGAGAGAAGGATTCCAAGGCAGAAGTTGGGGAGCAACAAAGAAAAATGTTCCCTATTTCACAACTTTGTCTAAACTATTAGTGGTGATCAGGGTACCAGGAAAAAGTGCTGATAAGTTTACTGGTGTCTTCGGAAGTGTCCCTGAGACCATCTCTCATGCAAACATTTGCTGAATTTACTCAGTGTCAGGCTTGTTTTAGGGGTTGTGGGCAAACGTAAAGATGTGTAGGCCTTCGTCCCTTACCCGGTACTAAAATGAAAGATAAGGTCCACAGATAGCTACAATTCAAGCTCCAGGACCAGTGTCGAAGGTGGCCATGCTTATCTCCCTCAGCATATACAACAACAGTCCTTGCTCCAAGCAAAGCAGGAGACACCACAAGGAATTGGGCCACCAGGGCCCGGTCTCAGGGCCTGGCTGTTTGTCTTCGCCGGTTCACACTGTTACTAGAGAAGGCAGGCTCGCTGGACAGGCACTGCTGGCCTGGTGAGAGGAGAGTGATGTGGAGGAGGGGCCAAAGCTTCCCAGGGCCTTGGCTGGCCTCTGGTGTGAACGCTGCATAGATTACTCCTCGGACCACCAGAATCTGAAGCTATCCCTTTAGAGCAGCTGTGATTACCTTTAAGGTACTGGGAGGATTCGGGTAGGCTTATTTCCTTTTTTATCAAGTTTCTGAAATGCAAAACAAGAAGGTTCCTGGGGATGTATATGAATGTTCACAAGGCTTCTGACAGGGTGTCACAGGGGGAATGGGGGATCAATATTAGTACAGTTACTTGGCTGACCAGCTGTGTCATACTATTGTTCATTCATTCAACAAATATTTATTGAGCCAGGCATTGTGCTAAATGCTGGGAATATGATTATGAGCAAAACCAGAAACAGCTCCTCTTTACCGGGAGGCTTACAGTTTAGTAGAGGAACAAGATCACACAAAATAATCACACAAATAAATGTAAAATTACAATGGTGACAAGTGCTACAAAGGAGAGGGTCATGGTACTCTGAGAGCCTACAATATGACTAGTCTAAACTGAGATTTGAAGACTGATGTGGTAAATTAAAGGTGGACGCATATTTTTTTGCTACTCCTCCCATGAAAAGGTGGAATTTAACCTCTCCTGGAATCTGGCCTGCCCTCACAGACTTGTGTGATCAAAAGAATGCATAGAAGGGAGGTTTGGGACTTCTAAAGCTAGATCATAAGAAACCTTGCAGCTTCTGTCTTTCCTGAAATACTCTTTCTGGGCCTTTGAGCCCCTGTGTAAGATAGTCCACTGAGATCACCACACTGGAGAGGCCATGTGTAGGGGTTTGGGTCAATTGCTCCAGCTGAGCCATCTTTCCAGCCATCTCTACCAAGCCGCCAGGCATATGTGAATAAAGTCTTGGATTCTCTAGATCAGAGGTCAGCAAACTGCAGCCTGCAGACCAAATCTAGCCAGCATCTATACTTATATATAAAGTTGTTGGAACATGGCCATACCCATTTATTTAGTTATTGTCTATGGCTGCTTTTGTATTACAATGGTAGACTTAAGTAGCTGTGACAGAGACCAACCATATGGCGGCAAAGCTGAAAATATTTTCTATCTGGCCTTTTGTAGAAAAAAGTAACCTTGCTCTAGGTCAGCGCTGTCCAATAGAAATATAACACAAGCTACATATGTAATTTGAAGTTTTCTAGTAGCCACTTAAACAAATTAAAAAGAAATAGGTGAAACTAACTTTAATAGTATATTTTATTCAATCCAATATATCTAAAACATTGTAACCTCAACATGGAATCAATATAAAAATTATTAATGGATATTTTACATTCTTTTTCTCTGTATTAAATATTCAAAATCTTGTGAGTATTTTACACTTACAGCACATCTCAATTAACACAAGGTATACTTTGAGTGATCAGTAGCCACATGTGGCTAGTGGCTACTGAATTGGAGAGTGCAGCTCTAGACTATTCCATTCATTAGCTTAATTCCACCAAGTGACCTTAATTGATGCCAAGGGAAACAGAAAAATCACTTAGAAACCTGTCCAAATTTCTGACCCATGACATTGTGTGTGAGAGAGTAAAATATTCATTGTGTTAAGCTGCTAAATTTGGGAGCAGTTTGTAATTCACCAATACGCAAACAGAACAGATTGAATAGGTTCAAAGTAGGTGCAGGGTTGGAGGTGGCTTGGAAAGATTCTAGGCAAAGGAAATAGCATGTGCAAAGGCACTGAGGCAGAAGGCTGATGTGCTAAAAAGACTAGAGAGGTGGGAGACAAGGCTGGAAAGGTCAGCAAGAGCCAGACCATACTTACCTTATGGGTCAGTTAAGGATTTTGGTCTTTATTCTGAGAGCAATGTGAAAACTGAAGAAATTAAAGCAGAGGAGAGGAGAAACACAATCAGGTTTGCATTTTGAAAAAATGACTCCGGCTACTGTGCAGCAAATGGATAGTAGGGAAGCCAAAATAGATGCCAGAAGATCCATCAGTTGACTACTGCAGTCATTTAAGTGAAAGAAGATGGCCATTTGGTCTAAGATGGTAGTGGCAGAAATAGAAAGAAATGAGTGTGAGTGATGCATTGATGAAAACATGAACACTTCGTATTGTCTGGTAGACACATGAGATGACTGGCTATAGATATGTTGTCACCCATCCTGAGCTCTGCTTTACTGAGCTCCCCTGCCAGCCATGTCTAACTCAGACTGGATCATATATCTGACTTGGTTTCCAGTCCCGTCTTCGAGCAAACTCCCCTGGGCTTCCATTTGTGGAGAATTTTCTTACCTAACAACGCCTTCTTTTCATTAGCTGTCTTTTCACTCACCCGTTTGGGAGCACAGTGTTTCCATATAGATATGAAATGAACAGCATCAAAGATGCATAGGGTGGTGCAAAAGTAATTGTGCTTTTTGCATTTATCACTTTTTAAACCACAACTACTTTTGCACCAACGTATACAAACAAGAAATGTGTCTGCAGATTCTTAAGGAGCAGAGGATATTTTTATCCAACCCCTGGTATTGGAGGTAACTAGAGTATTGAAATTAAGAGTTGATTCTCCTCACTCGCCCAGAAGAAGGAGCATAGCGTGGCAATAGCATTTAGCTTTTCCTATTTCTCCACAGCAAGTCTGTATATAGACAGACGCCCGTTCCTCATCATATCTAGAATCAGAACTTTCTGAATTGAGGAGCATGCCTTTTTCAAATTACAAATGATTTTGGAAAACATTTCTTCCATTTTGCCAAAAAGTACCGATGGGTAAGCATCATGCAGAGTTTTACAGGTACTCTGAGTCTGTGCACATCCAGTCAAGGGTTCTGCCTGCTATGAATAAAACCCACAGAACTCACTAGGCAGCCAGGCCCATCCTGGCCCCCTAAGGGAACCCCTTCCTGTTTTCTCAGAACTAGAATCATGGTCAAAGAGAGAAAACCAATGTTTCAAGGGCACAATTTGAGGGGCGTCCCCCTCCCCCCATTTCAAGTACCAGCTCTACCCTGGGCTTGGAATTCCCAAATTACTCATTCCTTGGGTTAAGGTATTTTTGAAAGCCCCTGTTAAAATGCAAATGCTAGCTGGAAGGGAGAAATAGTTCTTGTTTTTTGCCATTAAATGTTAAGTTCAAGTTAATTTATCTAAATAGGAAATGGAATTCAGAAAGGAAAGGAGGGAAAAGAAGAGGGCATGGGACCTTTCCCATCTTGACAGGGAGATAGGAAGCACTGAAGACATACTTTTCTTCCTCGACACATATTCCAAAGGGCATCTGTCTATTTCCCAAACCTCAGTCTGAGTATACGCTGATGCATAGCTCAGAAATAAGTTTCTATATTAGATTGGAGATAAGGATGAGGATAAGAGTCCAATAAAGGTTGTGGACCCACCCAATGGCCCTATCCATCCTTCCTGCCTCCCAAACACTCTTATCTGCCAGATCATGAAAGGTGAATTGTCAGCACTTGCCTGGACTCTAGATACCCGTCCCGGAACCTCCCCACCACCCTCCTTGCTTGTTTCAGATATGTTTTGCTCTAGTTCTGTCCCTTTACAGCTTCAATCTCCTGGCCCAGAGACCCCTAAACTCAACTCCCACCTCTGTACAATATTTGAAACATGGTATTTGAACCTTGATTTTTCTCCTAAAGAATCTGGTTTGGCTCACCTTTCATATTTCCCCCTACATCACCCTACTCTGCCCTGCCTCATTTCCATAAAATCCAACCCTCACCTCCACCAGAAAGGGTCATTGGACATCCAGGGATACCAGAGGAACCAAACAATCAAGCTCAAAGACATAGTTATTAAACAGTGAGCACAATCACAAAGAACCATTTCCTTCCCTTCAAAGTACTGTTGCTATACAGACATTTTTAGTGTGACTATTTTCTCACTGGACTAGAAGCCTCAAGTGTGTATAGGGATCATGACTTTTATGCTCCCTGTTAAAAACCGAGTACCTGGGACATAGTAAGCACTCAATAAATATATTTAGAGCACACAAATGGACAGAGATTTATAAAAATTTCCATTATATACAGGATAGCTAATGTAAATAGCATGAATGGTATCTGCAGCAGCAAACAGAAGACATAATAATAGAACTATGAACTTGTGCACATAATTAAATAGACTCATTTTTACTCCAGAGCCTTGGTCCCCAGATTGAGGTTGCAAGTCAGCAAAAGAGGTCCCCTCCTTAGTTATAACAATTTGAGAGGAGTGGGAAGTTCCCTTGGTCAAAAATTATTTTCACCTGTATCTCCAGAAGCTTAAATAACTATTAGTGGAGGCACTATTTTAAGCCTATATCTATTTGCAAATGCAAATACGTTCATGGTATACAGAACACAGTAAACTACCGCTTGGGCTCTTTTTTGACCTAAGGCTATTTCTTTCCAAATGAACTACTGGGATCTCTGGTGCCAAGAGGGGCCGATATTGGGATGGGAAGAGGAAATGGGGAAAGGTTTCTGGACCGGAGAAGGGAAAAGCCAAAGAAGAAAGCAGAGGCCACTGCAGAGTCTGTGTGTTTTGCCCCCATCCTCTGGACCTCCCACTGGCACAAGGGGCTCAGGCAGGGCCAATATCCTTGGATAGCTTCTCCTGGAGCAGAGCTACTTGGAGTCCCCAGCACTCTAAGGGCAAAAGAGGCTGTTGGTTGTTTGGTAAGTGGCGCCTTCTATTTCCTGCCTGTCCTGTCCCTTAGCTCACGAAAAAAGCAGAGGAAAGGTTCTGGCTGGAAGAGACATGTTTTTGTAATGTCCTACCTCGAACGTAGGCAGTCTGAGAAAGGAGCCTGATGGTCAAAGGTTTTAAGAATGTACCCCACACTCCTTCCTACCCACTCCCTTGCCGGCCTTCAGCGCCACTTCTGAACGTCTTCCCCCGTGCAGCTTTATCCCACACCACGCTCCCCAGGCATACAAGCTTCATAAGAACATACCTGTCACAAACGCCCATGCACCGCAGCTCCTAGAGACCAGAGATACAAGCCTCGTGGCATTCCCGAGAACACAGAAGGAAGGGATTAAGAATAAGTGAAGAGGACCCGCATTTCTCCTAACAGTCCTTGTAGAGAGGAAAATAATGTTAGGGCTGAAGCCAGAACTCAGAAAGTTGCAGAAAGGGGAACTACTAGAAAAAAACAATACCACAGAGGGCCGGCCCTTGTTCTAGATAAGATTGGCAGGTGGGCAATTCCACTGGTTACAGTGACTGTGAATGCACTCTCAGAGAGTGATTGAATGTAAAGCCCTGAGGAAACCCCCCAAAGACAGCCCCAGCCACAAACATTACACCTTCTGTAAGGGATCCACAGATCCAGGAGTGCAGCCTTTAGGGCCCATAGGTAAGGCCCATAGCTCAGTTCAACAAATGTTTTACTGGGCAGCCTCGGGCCAGACACTCTGTCTGGCTCAGCAGGGCTGCAAGACACAGTCCTCAACCAGACAGAACAGGGAGACCGGGTGATTCATTTGCCACCTTCCCCCCAAATCATTCATTGAGTACCTCTCCACGGATCCTTCTAGAAGCCAATTAACACACACAACTCCTATTTTCATATTATTCCAATCCAATCCTAAATGTCCTCATCTAGAATGTTTCTATTACCTTGGTCCATGGTTCCTGGAAGTGGGTGGTACTCTTGAGTCTGGGGACAAGTCAAAGCAGAAGTGAGAAAGGTGTGTGAATGCCGAGTGGACTTTTTCTAAGCCTAGTGCTTCAGCAGGGACAGGCTTTAACATATAATCCTGTCCCCAAATGCATGGCTTCTTTTTCTGACCTGATCAGGCCCTGCGAAGCCCTCTGATCAATGTGGGGGACAGTTATGTGCCTGAGTCTGTAGCACTTGAGTTCAGGAGATAAGTAGTGCCAAGCATGCTTGCCCTGGGGTGCCAAGCATGCCTACCCTGCTCTCTTTCAGGCTAGATGTCCTGCAGGGCTGGAGAAATTAAAAATGACAAAGTGAAAGCTGTTGTTGTTTGCATTGAGGAGGTTCACTGAAGCAAGGGCAAGTGGTGCATAGGAAGTAGTCCAGATTTGGAACTGGTGGTCCAAAGTCAAATCCTGAGTTGATCACTGGACCCTGGGCAAGTTACTGAGCGTCTCTCAGTCTCAGTCTTCTCATCTATGAAAGGTAATCGCTTTCTGGCTGCATTGTTGTAAAAAAAACACGTGAGATTTTGCATGTAAATCACCTGGTACCGAGCATGCTATGCGGCTCATCTTCATTATTATTTTCCTATCTTCTTTTTGGACTTTCCAATGCTCAAGTTGACCTTTCCACAAAGATCTCCCTTCTATCACTGGAAAGATAATGGTCATTCTTCCTAAACAGGGCTGTAAACCCCTTCACCTTCCATCCAGGGCCCCTCAAACCCATAGGGCTTCTAGGTGGGGCCTGCACCCTGACTCACAGGGTCATCACTTCCCCTCAAACTTCATCCTTTATTCAAATAGGCCCCACCTGAGGTTTTCCTCTAGACTTCACAATCATATCGGTGATTTTTTTTTCTGAAAGGGTCTATTTGGTGTCCTTATTGTAACATGTGAAATTACCTGCCCGACAGAGTACAGGAGAATTAATTCACATTCAACTTAGTTTTCAAGTTTCCTTGTACTCAGCAGTCAAAATATACGAGAAAGATTAAATTGGAAAGTCCTGCTATCAAAATATTCGGAATAGTATTTCTCAAACTTCAGTCACTCTAGCTACTAGTACCACTTCATATCCATGTAAAATGTGTACTATTCTTTATACAATGTGTTTCTCTTACCTTTATTTAAGTAAACTTGTTTTAAAAGGAATCTTTATGTTAGTAATATATATTTTTTTAAAACAGTATAATTTTCCACAAATAAAGGATGAGTAAAATTAACACATAACACTGGGCTTTGGAATCACACAGACCTGCCTTTAGACTCCACTAGTTAATGCCTGTGTGTTCTTAAGGAAGTCACTTAACTTCTCTGAGCCTTAGTTTCCACATAGAAATAACATTAAATATCTCATAAGCTTCGTGTGAGGATTAAATAGGATGACATATACGTAGTGCCTAGCGCAGATTCTGGCTTATAGTAGGTTCTTTAAAAAAAAAAAAGTTGTTTTATTGTTTTCTCTTTTCCATATCCCTTCTCCCTTTCAGTTTCTTCTTAAAGAAGCCTCCCCCAATGCCGTGAGCCAGGCAGCAGAAATCAAGGATGACATGGTGTCAAGGAATTCTCTTCCTCTGTGACTTAGAGTTGCAACGTTGTTTAAGGCACCTGAGAAGTCACTGTAGTCTCTCACCCAAACAAGGACCCCTTTGATGTCATCTAGATGGCTATCCAACCTTTGTTCTCACTTATGTTGGAAAACCCACTATCTGATAAGACAGTTATAAGAGAAAGGTCTTCTTTGTAATAATCCCAAATCTCTCACCCCTCACTCCCCAGCCCCATGAATACCATCTAGTTGTCCCTGTCCTGTTTTCTGGAACTACCAGAATATGTATTATTTTACCCCTTTATATAAAACCCTCCAAACAGTTGAATGCAGATACTATAAATGTCCTTCGTAGTCTCTTCTCTCAGCGAAATATAATCACTGTCCTCAAATGTTCCTCATATGATATAGTCTCTAGACCTCATCAACTTGGTGGCTTGCCCCCTGGCACGCATCTCCCTGAGTCTGTCAGCATAATTTGTTGCAGAGAGGGCTCACAGAATGGAACTGGCAATGACAAGACCACTGGCATTAATGAGTCAGAGATCAAATTAACCTGTAAACAGTTGCACTGGGAGGTTAGCTGACCATAACTGGTTTTGTTTCTTTTTTCACACGTCAAGTCAGATCACTAACCCCTGACCCCATACTGTTTGTGTGTCAGTGTTTGGGGCCAATCAAAATTACTCTGAATCCCATATAGATCATCCATTGTATTAGTCATCCCCCTCCAAGCCTTGTGCCACTTGAAAATCTGATAAGGAGGCACTTACTGGGTCATCAGAGCCAAGAACAGAGAGAGTGGTCAAACAGTGATCAGCAGTATCAAATGCTGAGAGGAGGCAGAATAGAATGAAGATCGGTTCCTTGTGTTTAGCAAGGAGGAAGTGGCTGGGAACCAGAAAGCTACCCTCTGAGTGGGGCGGCTTCCTCCAGTGCCTCACTCCGAATGTTCTCAGGTCTGAGGAAGCTAAGGCTCTAAGGAAAAGCAGCAGGAGGGGAGTGGCTATAGATGGTAGCTGGGTGGGGGAAACAGATATCTTCCAGATGTCCTTGCTCAACGTTGCCCAGGAAAGATTCCCCTGGGACCACCCAGGAGTAGTTGGGATCGACTCTGGGAGGCAAAACTAGAAAACTGTAGGCGTTTGGAAACATCTAAACACTTAGCTGAATTTTTCCACTCCAGCCATGTATTTGTTCCTATCTATAAATGGGGTCCTGTGGCCAATGGTCGGTCGAGAGGCAGTCTAAAAGTATTCCAGGTGCTGGTGGTGGTCTCAATACAGGATAAAATAGTTTCCACAAATAATTGTAGCAGCATGATTTATTGAAAGGTTAATTAGTGCTTGTTTTCTGAGCTTTCTTGACACAGGGATTTTTGTAGGGGAGAAAGCAGACGAAACCTAAAGTCAAAGGTACTTCTGGACTCTTGCGAAAGCCTATGGAAGAGACAATACAGGTGCCTTGAAAGATAAGAGAAAAGAGTATTTTTGAGATGCAAGAGTAAGGGAGGGAAGGGCAGAGGTGTGTGGGTCCTGTGAGCAGTGGGACCCATGCACCCCTTGTCAGTGCTCCCCAGGGGATAACAACTTCAGGGGTGAAAGCCCATGCCTAGAGAGGAGGTGCCCTGGGCTCAGGGGACCCAGCCTCAGTAGATCATCTCACTTCCCACTATGGTGTGGGGCAGAGAGCTGCCCGACTTCACAGACACGATGGGCTAGATAGTGAGGGTGCCAATGGCTACCAGGACAGACTTGGGACTTGAGGCCCTTCCACCACTTTGTAGGCACCAGGTGGAAAAGCTTCCTAAATTCTGACTGGGCTGCAGGAGGGGAAAGGCTCTTCTATACGATGAAGATAGAGTCTCCCGTCCAACTGGCCGAACAGGGGCTCAGAGGTGGATTAGGCTGAATTAAAGGTAATAAAAAAGTGATAATCTCTTACATACTTGGATTCATGGGCAGAAATTCATACCTTATGCATGGTATAATCCAGGCCAGGGGGCCTCAGGTTGGACTGTAAACACAGTTCCCAAATTATTCTTAATTTGGAAGTGCTACAACTCCGGGTTGGTTCCTGTTTTCATTTCCAGCCCTGCTGCACAATCTCTAATAATGCAGGATAGTCAGTCACAGCTTCCAAGACCCGACTCATCCCCTTTAATGAAACTCTGCTGGGTCCACAGACAGGGTTCCTTAACACAACCTGAGAGAGGGTATGAAATATTTGCTATGAAATTTTCCTTGTACTGCTACTATAAAATTGTATTTTTAGAACCCTTTCTCTTTAAAGCCTAAATATAATAACTGCTAAGAGAATGAAAAGACAATCCACAGATGGGGAGAAAATATTTGCAAAAACACATATCTGATAAAGGAGCGGCATCCAAAATGTACAAATAACTCTTAAAACTCAAAGATAAAAAAACAAACAACTAATTTAAAAATAGGCAAAAGATCTGATCATACACTTCACACAGATGACACATTAGTATATGATAAGATGTTCAGTATCATATGTCATTAGGGAATTGCTGATTAAAACAACAATGAGCTGCTACTACACACACATTAGAAGGGCAAAAATACAAAAAACTGACAGTACCAAATGCTGACGAAGATGTGGAACAACAACAACTCTCATTCATTGCTGGTGCCTATATCAGTAAAAAAAATGATATGAGATAGGCACTTTGGAACACATTCTGGCATTTTCTTACCAAACTTAACATAAGCCTACCATAAGATTCAGCAATCATGCTCCTAGGTATTTATGCAAAGGAGTTGGAAACCTATGTCTACACAGACGCCTGCATATAAATATTTATAGCAACTTTATTCATAATTGCCAAAAACTGGAAGCAACTAACATACCGTTATAGGTGAGTGTATAAACAAACTATGGTGCATTCATACAATGGAATATAATTCAACGATAAAAAGAAATGAACTATAAAGCCACAAAAAGACCTGGAGGAACTCTAAAAGCACTGTGTTTAATGAGAGAAGCCAGCCTGAAAAGTTTACATGCTGTGCGATCCCAACTAGATGACATCCTGAAAAAGGCAAAACCATGGAGACAATGAAAAGATCAGTGGTGGCCAGGGCACGTGAGGGGAGATGAATAGGTGGAACACAGGGAATCTTTAGGACAAACTATTCTTTATGATACTGTAATGGTGCATATGTTGTTATAAATTTGTCAAAATCTACAAAACTGTAGAACAGAAAGGGAAACGTCATGTAAAATATAAATGTTGCTTAATAATGTATCAATATTGGTTCATTAATTGTAACAAGCACACCACATTAACACAAGATGATAATAACAGGGGAAACTGCCTGTAGAAGGGGATATATGGGAATTCTCTGTACTATTTGCTTAATTTTTCTGTAAATCTAAAACTGTTCTAAAAATAAAATCCATTAATTAAAAAAAAAAATACACACACTAACCACATGAACTGATTCCTGGTAAAGTAACTAAATTAATGATGTGACATTTGAGAGGGCTTCTAGACTAGTAGGTAAGAAAATTAGCATCAATTTCACAGTCCAAAGTTTCACTTCTCCATGTTACACGCTTTTAATCAAATGCCATACATATAATATGAAAAATCTCCACTTTTGTTTTTCTGCCCTCTATTTTGACACTTTTCTGCAGCTTTCTGGTGCAGAACCATAGATTTTTATGTCAATTCCTTAGGTGAATTAAAGAAAAAGCCCCATTGTTTTCTAAGAGCCAGATCAATAAAAAATAGCTTTCAGTTCCATGTTTCTGGAGGAACATTCTTAGAAATGTAGTAAGTTTCTTTTTTCTTTGAGGGGGCGATAGAGTCTTGACATACACAAAGCAAATTTTGTACAGTTAAGCATTACACTCAGTGGAGTCATTTTCTTTGAGCCAAAATTTTTCAGCCTCAGTATTTATATCCCACAAGTGAGTCACCGAGATAGGAAGAGACCCTCACTCTTCCAACCTCTAGCACAGGCTCCCCTCTTGTACTAGGCTGGCTTGTTCAATCTTCCTAACTGCCCTGGGGTACCTTCTTTTACATCACTTTCTCATGATGCAAATTCACGCTTATCATTCATGCATGCTAAAAAAGAGGCAATATGTATTTTTTCTTAACTTGTATTCAATTAACTCCGGAACATGGAAACTAGGACCCAGTGATACGCCTTTGCCTCGATGTCCTCTAAGGAAAAGTCTGAAAGGCAAGGGACTCCAACAGTTATTTGTAAGTTTCTATCAAGTGAATGCAAAAGATTCTTGTCTGAACTTTCTCTCAAAATCATTTGCTTGGACTGAAGATTGAAGATTACATTAACATGTATTAGAAGGAGGTTAAGGAAAAAATTGTCTAAAGGGTAAGCTTCACGATGTATGTATTTTAGAAAAAGGAATACTGATGTACTGGAGATGGTTGTAGCCTTTAGATGAGCTGTGACTTCAGTGATATGAGCAAGTGGGCAAGATGAGGAAGGTGGGGCTAAGTAGAGCTCAGGCTAGGGACAACCCTAGCAAGTGAGGAGCCAGGCTACCCACACCCAGGGTCTGAGAGGGGTCATGGTCTGGTGGAGACATGGCAGACTGCGGTGAGGGTATGCTGCAGCACCCCCAGAATCAGGAGTTTCTGGGAAGTGTGATAACCACAGTATGGTGGTCAGAGACACGTCATTGTTTCTTCCTGCAGAACAAGGCCTATCACTGGAGGACAGGCTCCAGGAAACAACAGGGAACTGGACCACAGGTCAAGAAACAAGGCTAAGCCAGGGAAGGACTACAGCTTGCAGAACTGAAAGGCTCACAATTCACACCATGGACACTAGAGACCAGGATTATAGCAGCAAGACCACATTCAGAGCAGCCCTCCCACCTTGCCTGCCTGCCTGCCCAGGAACAAACATCTCATGAACGGGGCTGCAGGGGTGGTGCCAGCGCATCCATGGGAACTGGTGGTACCTACAGACTCTAGTGACACACACACACACACATATTTTTATGCTTGACCTTTGTTCCAATTCATCTTTGTATCCCAGTATTATTTCCCATTTTCCCAATAATACTTTAACATCCACAGATATCATTACACCGTTTGGAATTTCTACTTTTTAATTTGCTTTCATTCATTCAACAAAAACGTGACCAGCCCTGATTGTGGGCCTGGGCTGGTCCTGGGATCCAAGATGAGCAAAAACAGAGGGCCCTTGCCCTCCCAGAGCCTGCAGGTGAGTGTAAGAGACCTACACCCATCGAATAATGTCAAGGTACTTGCCACCAAGTGATTTTCAACATAAACAACATCAGCTAAGCATGACCTCCTAATGATTAAATACCATCTTAAGAGCATGAGGTAGATTCTAACTAGGTCATGTAGGCCATAATTAAGAAAAAATTCCCACTCCAGCAACAGTATGTCAGTGCCACCAGAGGGGACGCGTGGGCTGCCATAACCTGCAGCCCGCAAACCGCCCCCCTCCCCACCCCGCCCGCAGGTACTGGAGCCTCAGTGACCGAGACGCCAGTCCGCAGCACCGACGAGATGGAAGCAGGGGCACAGGCGCAGAGCCGACTGCAGGCACAGGACGGTGGACAGCCGAGAACGCCACGAAGCCAGCAGGCGACCACAGACCCAACAGCTTTACCAACCAAGGCCCAAAGCCCCATTCTAGGTGCAGACTGGGCAAGTGCAGTTGAAGAAGATGAAATGAGGGCCAGTGCTAACAAAGAAATGGCAAAATATAAAAAGGAAACTCCTCATAAATGACTTTGGAAGAGAGAGAAAATCGTCATTGGGAAGTTCTGATTTGAGGGCGTCTACTTTGGCAGTGCCTGTCGTCTTGAAGACAGAGGAAAGTGTCCTGATGAAAAGACAGAAGCAAATCAACTATGGAAAGAACACCATCGCCTGTGATCCTTGCATTCAAGAAGTCCCAAGACACCTTCAACAACCTGTCATTCATCCCAAAGCCCCCAACAAATTCAAGAAGTATAGTGGACCATTGTGGGACCAGCAGCTCAAACTCTGTAAGGTGGCTCTGCGTTTCTGGCATCCTCCCCTTGCAGAAGGATATGATTTTCAAGACATACATCCTGTAGACCTCAGAGAAATGGAGACCGAATCCATAGAAAGCAGCCCTGAGTCTCAGACCAGCTCTCAGGGTAACTTTGATAAGTTATCCTGACACACTCACCAAAGTCAGAAATGTGGATTGCCAAGTGGAGGACAAGTTTGACTTGGAAGCTTATTTAACTGAACCCTTGAAAGACTTCTGGGACATGAAGACTTCTGGTGCCATGTGGAGGTCACTTAGAGCACATTACCTCTACCTGGCTAGGTGGAGGGCCAGCCATGCATGCCTTATGCATTTGTGACTGTGTGGTTTCTGTTAATAGTTTATTATCTCAGGGTGAATCGTTATTCTTGCCTTATTTTCTTAAGAAACAATTTTATGTACAGTGAGTGTATTTTGCATGTTTCAAATCGGAACTAAACGGAACTAAATCCAGTGAAAATTGAACTTGAAGTAATCTTGTAACAAACGTAATTGCTTAACCTCTACCATCCTCCAAGTTAACCCGATAAGCACACTTTAACTTGTTTCCACAATTTGCAATTTGTTTGCAATTTGTTCCACAAGATGCCGCTTGTTAGGTGGCTAGTTTGGGTTTAACCTTGTGTTGACAGGGCCAAACTAGCATCAGATTTCTTTACTGGTATCTGACTAAATAGTCTCAGAAGGCGATACCTTTAATATCTTTATGGAAACTTAATTTTTGGCCTTTTGTCAATATGTCAAGGTGGCTTTTCTCCTCATACAGAGCACTGAATAATCAAAGATATTAAACTGAGCAGTTAAATTAATAGATTTTATATAAGTTATACAGTCTTAATTTGGTATTTGTAAATAGTACTAGGTGGGCTTTCTACCAATAATACTATTCCAAGAATTAAGGCAGCAGAGGGATTGGAAAGAACATTTTTTTTTTACAGTCAACTTACCATGTAAAATTGCTAGAAATGATAATGTACACAGATTTTCTGTTCAAAAAGTCAATTGTAAACTTCTTGTTAAGACTGTTATGTTTCTATTGCTTTTGCATGGAATGACATTGCAAAAATAAAAAGTAAAGAACCTTAAAACAAAACAAAAATTCCTCAGGCCCTCCATCTCAGGAATGGACGTCTCCAAGGGATATCGGTTCTCCTTCACTTCATACTTTAAATCAGGGGTGTCCAAACTGCGGCCCGCGAGCCAACTGTGGCCCGCAATTTTTAATTGGCCCGCAGCAAATTCCAAAAATATATTTAGTTTACTTAAATAAACCAGGTGAGGCAATACGTACTTCACCTCGAGTGAGTGGCCCGGCTGTTTGTATATTTTACCGCATTTGGCCCTTGGTGAAAAACGTTGAAAAAAGTTTGGACACCTCTGCGTTAAAGGGTCATGGTGTCTGCATGACCATCAGTCATGGATGGCACAATAGAGAAAACTCACTCGAGGGCAGGGTAAACTAAGTGATCCTTACTTTTTATTTAATAATTCTATAGTCTAGCTATTCCATAAGGCTTACAATACAATTTTACAATCTCAGGATTTCCTCTGATAGTTTACACAAGAGATAACCTATTAGTTAACAAATAACAAACTCTGTAAAACATTTCCAAGACAAGTGAAACAATCCAGCAGCAAGTTTAAAAATTGCTACCAAATTCAGGATTCAACAAAGTAAGTATCTGATTTGCAACTTTTTCATGTTACGTGGGAACATTAAACTCAAATTCCGAAGACCGTGATCTCTGAATTTAAGAGACTCATTTGCTTACGGGTATGCACTTACGCATTCTGAGAAACCGTCATTTCTTTCACAAAGCCTCTGACATTTGCCATTTCCTTTATAACCTCAGAAAAAATAAAACGAGGTAATATTCTAAATGTAGAAGTTGCTTGAAGAGTTAAGTCCATATTTTTTACTATGTGTGTAGAGGATGGACTATAATACATAACAAAACTAACACATTTTAAGAAATGGCAGCATATTTCAAATTTAGGAAGGCCTGAAGATCTGTGAAAGCACCTTTTTATGCAAACTATTTATTTAAGAGTGTAAATAAAATATGCGCTACAACATAAAATAAAATAGGTTGGGGCATACAGAACACAGCCAATATGACTAAGCTTGTTGAAAAAAAAAACCACTGGATTTTTTGAAGCTTCCATTTCACAACAGGGTGGAGGGCGGGGTCATTGCACACCCAAAAGCTCACTTCCCTGTGGCATCTTAGCAACCAAATGCAATGCACATAAGACTTCTGAGAAGCCTTAAAATATGCATTTATCAACCTTGATTTGCAATTTTCAAGTTGGTGGTGCAGAACCATAGAGGTACAATTTTTGTAGCTCTCTTTGCACATTTTTATCTGCAAGATTCCAAAGGTCCAACCCCAGAGGAGTGTTGAAAGAAATTTTCCAGTAAAACAAGATGTGCTTTTCCTAGTCTTTCATGATGTACAGAAGGGATAGCCTCTTTTGAAAAGGGCCTTAAAAAGCTTTCCTCAAATCTGGTTTAAGATAGAAAATAATCACACGTAAGCCTTGCAGTTGGCTACAGTTTTAATGTGAGGAGTTGGAACGTTTAAGGACAGCACTGGTAAACCATTCAATTTTTGTGTTTCATGGATTGGAGACAAAATATTGCATTTGTCATCATCTCACTTGAGTTGCATTTTTACTGTGCATGGCTTATTTGCATACAAACAAAAGAGATTATTTTTAAAAGAGGTTTTCTTTGTTTTTGTTTTGGTCCTTTGGGGGTGACTGTGGTGAGAAGGGACCAAGCCATTTTCATAACTTGGATTTCACACACTGTGTTTATGTCACCCTTCACTTTCTCTTCCGTGCCACCCACTTCCAATTCATTGGCAGCCAGTTTTGGGGTCTTCGTCACCTCTTGTCTAGACTATTTGCAATAGGCTCCTGTCTGGTTTCCTCTCATTACCCTTTACCCTGCTACTCTCTTTCATCAAAAACAATCTGATTACAAAACATTCTTGCTTTAAAGACTTGCTCTCTGTTCCTCATGGGCTAGTGGTCACTCTTCTTCGCAAGACACACAAGGCCCTTCACAGCCTGAATCCAATTTTTTCTCTTCTGCTTTCATTAATTAAGTCATGTAACTTCCCCTCTAGCATACTTGAACTGTTCACTATTTCCTGATCCTCCCAGAACTTTTAGACTTTTTGCCTTTTCTGCGTTAGCGCAAGCTGTTCCTTCTGCCTGGAATCTCGTTTCTGCCTTCTCTGTCTGTAAAACCCTACTCTTCCTTTCAGATCCAGATCACTCCACAGTTCACAGTTGAAACCTTCTCTGCCATCATTCCCTCCCCTTTTCACCATATCTACATCTTTCTCTCTCCCAAATCACATAGTTTATTCTTCCATTATTATAGTTTCCTTATTGTGTTAAAATTTCACTGCTCTTACAGCTGTCTGGTCCTGAGTTCCACAAAGGCAGGAAACATGACGCATTCCCCTTTGCATCCCTGGTACAGGTCCAGTAAATGTTAATAAAATTAATATCTGTTAGCTGATTGCTTATAAACTAAGTATACTGCTAAGTACTCCAAATGCGTTACTTCACTGAATCTATCAAAAAACATAGAAACTATTATAGATGAGAAAACTAAGTTTCAGAGAGGTTAGGCCACTTACCCAGGAACACACGGCTGGTGACCTCAAGGTTTTAGCAGGATATAAATTGAAACTGTTTTAATTTCTATCCAAGAATGTTATATGATTATCCTTGGAATGTCAGATAGATGTCAGCATACTTTTTTGGTGTGGTTTGAAACTTTTCGAGTAAGTCCCTCCACTCTGCCCCTTACTAATTATGTGACCTTGAGCATGAGACCTGACAATTACATTTGTGAACTTGCCACCGTGCGTCTACATTGGCAGCATTGTACAAACAGCTCGGTAAGGTTTCATAATCTTGGTATATCAGTGTCTCACAGGTGTGTTTGTGTTGACATGAGGTGGTGTCTTGCTGAGTGGCGTTCATTATTGCTGTTGCATGTTTTGTGTGCTGTTGCGAGAATGTCTGAGCTTGAATTAGAGCAATGAACAAACATTAAATTTCTTGTTAAACTTGGCAAGAGTGGAAGTGAAATCAGGGACATGTTAGTCCAAATTTATGAGGATAATGCCATGAAGAAAATGTCAGTGTACAAACAGATTAAACTTTTTTCTGAGGTGAGAGAATGTGTCACTGATAAAGAGAGGTCAGGGCAGCCAGTAATGAGCAAAAATTCGCCGAATTGTGCGTCAAAATCATCAGCTGACTGTGAGAAGCATAGCAGACCAAGTAAACATCGATAGAGAAACAGTTAGGAAACTCTTAACTGAAAATCTTGAAATGAGAGAGGTGTGTGCAAAAATGGTCCCAAAGGATCTCTTGAATCACGACAATGCACCAGCTCACAGGGCACTGTCTGTGAGGGAGTTTGTGGCCAGTAAACAAATAACTGTGTTGGAACACCCTCCCTACTGACCTGATCTGGCCCCCAATGGCTTCTTTCTTTACCCAAAGATAAAGGAAATATTGAAAGGAAGACATTTTGATGACATTCAGGACATCAAGGTAATATGATGAGAGCTCTGATGGCCATTCCATAAAAAGAGCTCCAAAATTGCTTTGAAGGGTGGACTAGGCACTGGGGTTGGTGCATAGCTTCCCAAGGGGAGTACTTCGAAGGTGACCGTAGTGATATTCAGCAATGAGGTATGTAGCACTTTTTCTAGGAAGAGTTCGCGAACTAAATTGTCAGACAACATAAGTTTCTAAACCTCTCTAAACCTCAATTTCCTCATTTTATTTTTCAATGGGGAAAATAATACCTAGTTCACATGGTCACTGTAAGGTCAATCCACTGTAAGGATTCAGAGGCAGCTATAAGGATTCTAGCCCCATCCTTGCTTATCACAGCAATCACTTATTCCTTCCTACTCTGAGACATGTACTTCATACAGCTCCATTCACTCACTTAATCCTTACCCTGTGAAAATTTGAAACTATTACACCTTCTAACAGAGGAAGAAACCAAGGCTTAGAAAAGTAAGTAACCTGTTCAAAGTTCCTTTAATCTAAGTAAACGTTTTTCCTAAGGCCTCCCAGAAATGAATGGGACCCTCAGATCAATACCTAAGGAGTGTGTAAAGGGATCACTCTGCCTGTATTTGTGAAAATACACTGAGAGGTGTTAAAGAAACCAGGTTTAGGCTTTTTGTTTTCTCTCTTACTAACTTTTTTTTTTCCTGGCAACTATCAACACTTAGTAAGCCAGAAAATTCTCTTGGAAATAGAATCTTGGGTGAATCACTGAATGGTCACATTAACGTTTTTACTCTCTGCGGTCTATATTCTCCCTCAAATTTCTATCTTCTCCATTGAGACCTCAGTCAAGACCCTGCCACCTCCAGTCTACTTCCTTCCAATCCTCAGGCAAAGATCTTGGGACCATTTCCAACACAACTAGCTGGGAACAAGATCAACGACCTCTGCGTTAGGATCTGGCATCCTCAGAAAGTCTTTCTGGGTCCGTACTTTCAAACACCCTTAGCTTCTGCACTCCCAGCTCTCACCTGCCTTGTTCCATTTGGTTATTCTTTCCTGCATGCTGATGCTTCACTTTCTAGACCAAGGCTTTTAACTAGCTTGAGTGCCTATAGGCTCCTGGCAGGAAACGAAATGAGCAAAGAAGGCCACGTGGGAAGGGAGAACTTCTATACCCCACTGGAAGTCGAGCGGCCTTTGCCAGGTTCACCAGTCATTACCATATGGGAATGTGGGCCCAGTGTTCCCAGGTATTCTGATTTCCCTGAGGAGCTAGAAATCCAAATGTATGTGGCTTCTCCAGGTTTTTAAAGTATTGGAAAATAATTATAATTATTTTTTAATTTTTAAAGACTACTGTCTGTTAATATACTATTTTTGGTCTACCAGCCTTTAGTTTTCAACCTCTGTCCCAGACCAATGGCTCCCTCACTCTTACTTTTATCACTTGGTTGCCAGAGCTTGTTTAGACTCTGACCCAAAACAGCTCTCTCCAAGTTCAAATCTTTCCATGTATAAATCTTTCTGCTGCTAAGAGTAATCTCATCCTCCCCTGATCTCCCATAATATATAATATGCTTGTTTAGAGCTTTGATCTGGAATCAAATTGGGGTCTGGAATCCTGGCTCTGTTACCTGGCTCAAGTTACTTACCATCTCTAAGATTCAGTTTTCACCTGTGGAAAATGGAAACTAATAATAGTAGCTACCTCCTGGAGTTGTGAGGATTAAATGAAATAATACATGATGCAATATGGTATACCATTATGCCTGCCATATGGTAAGACATATTAGCTATGGTGAAACCTCCTCTCTTAATAGCTTCTAAATAGGAGCTCTATCTGATTCATCTTCATTTTTTCAACATTAAATAAAACTTTATTGAATAAGTTAATAAACAAATATTCCCAGTCCCCCTCCCTTCTAGCTCTAATTCACTACAGCCTAGAATATAATATATTCCTAAAGCACTCCATCCACAATTAGCTCCTTTCCTCTGAACCTCTATTGCTCTAACACAAGTCAGAAGTAAAAACTGGTGGCCTGGGCCAACCCCGCCCATCCAGGTATTGAGGCATACCATATGTAAAAACCAGATTTTACCTATAAGTTTAATTTTCTGAATTCTCTTGAAAAATAAGAGTAGGTTGTGCTGAATCACCCTCCTGTATACAGGACAATAGAGTGGTAACCAGCAGCATCCCTCGAGATAGGGTTTGTCTGCAGCTTCCACGCTTCATACATCACAAGGGTATAATAAACCACAGGCCTGCATCGCTCACTTCTGTTATCATAGGTATTTCATGTTTGTCACTCCTGACTTGGAGTCTATACCTCACCACTAGGTTACTTTTTAACTCAATTTCATCCTGCTTAGGCAAGCAATGTAAATTCACTATAGATTTAGCAATTTCAGTCAAAGAAAAAAACCCTATTTCTGTAATCCCACCATCTAAAGGTAACCACTATGACTGTTTTGACATATTTGCTCACTATCTTGTTTCTATGCATTATTTTCTTTATAATTTCATAAACTTATGTTTTCTTCTGTCAGTAAAATGTCATTATCAACTTCATTTTTAATATACTTAACCATTCACCTAATGTCAAAAATTTAGGTTCTTCAAATGAGAAACAAAAACTCATAGACACAGATAATAGTTTAGTGGTTACCAGAGGGTAAGGGGGTGGGGGGGGGGATGATAGTTGAGGGTAAAGGGGATCAAATATATGGTGATGGAAGGAGAACTGACTCTGGGTGGTGAACATACAGTGGGATTTATAGATGATGTAATACAGAATTGTTCACCTGAAATCTATGTAACTGTGCTAACAATTGTTACCCCAATAAACTTTAATTAAAAAAAAATTTAGGTTCTTATTTTTCATTATATTAAATAATACTGTAATAAACATTTTTGTGCTCATATCTGTTTCTATCTCTCTTGTTATTTAATTTCTAGATCCATAAAGTAAAATTATTAGAGCAAGAGGAATAAGCATTTCTTATAATAAAGAAAAATGGTAGTTTATACATCTTCCAGAATTAGAAGTGTAAATTTGAATACGTTACCCATGATGACTAATGAGTAAAAAAGTCTTTATAAATTAAAAGCAGACATAGCAGACATAAAATATTTGAAGCCCAGAAGGCTACCAAGGAGTTTCCACAGACAACTTTATGAAGACACTCGAATGATTAACAATCAGAGGACGGGATTTTATTTTAATGTTTTTGGCACCCTACCCTTACATAAAATAGATTGTAAATGGCTTTCACTTTTCACATTCATTGAACCTGCCCTCCTCTTATTTGCAATTAGGAGGTCTACCACAGATTCGTATAGGTAGGAATCTATTTGCTAGAAATGAATCAGAAAAGGAAGAGCTAAAGAAAATTAAGACTTAATTTAAAATATAGGAAATAGATTTTGAAGAAAAGAATGTGAAGCTTAAAATATTTTATTTCCACAAGACTTTACATCCATTATAAATTTTTATAACCCTCACGGCATTGGTAAGTACTAGTAGCCACATTTTACAGATGGGGCACTAACATTCAGGGAACTTGGAGGCTTCCCCAAGGTAATAATAAATATAGAACTATTTATCAATATAAAACTACTAATAAATATAGAATTACTTATCAATGAATTATTTGAAACCAGCCTGACTGACTCAACACTCTGGCACTTACCCAAGACACAGTACTGCCAATAGACGAATGGAAAACAGATACCTTTGTGTTCCTGGAACCTCACACACTTCACTGTTATAAAAGAAATCATCACATTTGATATATTTATCACTAAACTGAGCTCCTTGAAGAAAGCAATCATGTTTACTCATCTTTGTCTATCTCTACTGGGTGGCACAGTGCCTGGAACAAAAATGCTGAATGAACTGAAAAAATTACTACGGTAGAACATGGAGAAATAGGCAGTGGCCAGAACAGGTATTTGCTTGTACAGATGCTTCTCAGCTTACGATGGGGTTATGTTCTCATTCTAGCCATTCTGATGGGTTTGTAGCGATATCTCACTATGGTTTATGTTTTAATTCCTATAATGGTGAATGACATTGAACATCTTTCCCTGTGCTTACTTATCTGTCTGTCCCCTTTGGGGAAATGTCTTTTTATATCTTTTGCTTATTTTCTAATTGGATGGTTTGTTTGTTTACTGTTTAATTTGATAAATGAAAATATCTAATTGTTGTTTCTTTAGCATTTAGTGAGAATGAATATATTTTGACATTTATATTTATTTGTTAAATCACTTAATTATTAACTGCATTAGATTGCTTTTGTCATTTTATAATTGTTGGTTTTTATTGCTAATTAGACTATAAAAACTGCATGTTGCTATTTCTTCTGTATTCTTCACAGTGCCTTAAAAGTACCAGGTTCTTCCCTTTCCATCTGGCCACAGCCATCAGGTAAGCCAAGATGGGCGCTTAGAGGTACATCCAGGAGCTACGGAGGAAGAAGCAGTCGATGTAATAATGTGCTTTCTTCTCAGGATGTGCTACTGGCAGTACCACCAGCTCTCTATGCTCCATAGGAACCCCAGCCCCACCCAGAAGATAAAGCACCCAGGCTGGGATACAAGGCCAAGCAAGTTTGTCATATATCAGATTTGTGAGCATCATGGTGGCCGCAAACGCCCAGTTCCTAAGGGTGTGACCTATGGCAAGTCTGCCCATCAGGATGTTAACCAGCTGAAGTTTGCTCAAAGCCTTCAAACTCTTGCCAAGGAGAGAACTGGATGCCACCGTGGGGCTCTGAGAGTCCTGAATTCTTACTGGGTTGGTGAAGATTTCATGTACAAATTCTTTTAGGTTATCCTCATTGATGCAAACCATAAAGCTAGCCTGACACCCAGTGGATCACCAAACCAGTCCACACGCACAGGAAGATGCGAGGGCAAGCATCTGCAGGCCGCAAGAGCCGTTGCCTTGGCAAGGGCCACAAGTACCACCACACTATTGGTGGTTCTCGCCGTGCGGCTTGGAAAAGGCGCAATACTCTCCAGCTCCACTGTTACTGCTAATATGAGTAATGTTGGTAGAATTCTTACCTAATAAACAATTAAGGACAGTCATGTCTGCTTGAAAGTGTTCTTTATTTGTCTATTAAAACTAGTCGTCTGCAGATTGTTTCATGAATGCACTGTCAAATTATGAAAATTAAAGTGCAATAACGCTTGAAGACTATAAATGATGGTATATCGTGTTTCTCATAAGGTGAACACTTTTATCTTTGCTTTAACTTATTAGGGAGTTTATATGTCAGTGTTTAAAATGATGTTTGGCTTAATAGGTGTAAAATAAATTCTGTGAAAGAGGAGTATAGAACTAGGCATGTAAATTTGTTGGTGCATGTGATAAAACCTACAGCTTTATTGGGGTAGTGCAACGCTCTGCTGGTTTACTCTCAAGGGGCTAATATTTAGAGTTTGGCAAGGGCATTTTAAATTGAATTTTGCTTGGAAATGTGAAGGATATCCTAATCCGTTCTGAGGATCATACACAGAAAAATGGAAGTTGACTAGGCGGCCCACATTTTCAGATTTAACCTAATATTCTATTTACATAGGTGCTGCTTCTGAAAGGAGAAAAGTTTAAAAGAATGCAACCATTAGGAAACCTGACCAGTACTATTGCAAGAGGGTTCTCTTACAAATGAAACAAATCCTGGTTAACCTAAACAAAATCCACAACACTACTATTGAGGTTGACAAAAGGTGAGGCTCCTGATTCAATCCCATTACTCCACCGAATCTGCAGAATACTGAAAGGCTCAGTTAAATGATTTCCAGGAAACATGTAGCATACTCATAAAACCTCTTGAGACCCAAATTCCTTTCCAGTCGAAAAGCTTAAACCATCTATTTGTGTGTAGAGGTCGTTCAACTAAAGGAATAAATGCCTATTAAACTAACCAAACAAACAAAAAGCTATTAGGTTCTTGATAAAGATTGATTGGTTGGTTGGTTGAAAATAGTTCTAAGAGGAAAGTGACAATTTAGGTTTATCTTTTGGGTAGTTATTTACTTCAGGTTTTACTCCGTGGTTAATTTTTGGCTGACGTTGACAAATTGGTCTACTTAACAACGTGTTCCTTATTTTTATTAGGTCTTTTATTACATCTTTTAGTCAAATCTGATTAATTTGAACCCCTAATATAGAACTGTGACATTTGAGTTGTTTGACCAATAATACCCCTGAGACTATGAAAGAAAAATTTAGGCTCATTTTGATTTCAAAGCTTTCTAAGAAAATGCTGTAATACTTCTCCATTCATCTCTGAGAAGCCTTGAATCACAACGTTCTTATGGCTTAACAAAAGAATGGAATCTGTGTCAGTAGCAAAACCCAGTATGTAAAATGATGCTGCAAAAATTCTTTTCTTCCTGAAATCCTTCCTAAACCAGTTTTGGGTAGAACAAGAAGTATTGACTTTTCTCTCCTGTGTTTAGCTAGTATTAAGTTAGAGGAGACACTATGTCTGGTTCCTTGTGGCTCTTTATGGACAGTGGAGGTAAGTTTGGTTCAGTGACGAGGTCCCCTTTCATCACCAAACATTTTGTGGCAGGGATCTATCTGCTGTCTCCATATTCTTAGCTCCCTGAGATCTTACTCCTTCTATTTCACTGGGAGTTTTCTGCAAATGTCATCAAAGGCCTCTGGACTGACATTTTCAGTCACTCTCCTAGTTCACCTTTCTGCAGAATTTAACACTGTGACTACCCTGTGTGTTGCGTGTTTCTGCGTCCAAATTTCCTCTTCTTTATAAGCACACCAGTCATCTTGGATTAGGGGCCACCCTAATGATCTCATTTTAATCTGATTATCTCCAAAACACAATCACATCCTGAGGTACTGGGGGTTACAACTTCAACATATGAATTTTTAGGGGACACAATTTAACCCTTAACACTTAGTCCCTAGAATCCCTTTTTCTGTCATATCTCATATGCTCAATGTAGAAGTTTGGCAAATAGGCTTTGTCTTTCCACGGACACGTCCTCATCTTTCTTGCATCTCTCTCCTCCCTTGGTTTCTATGACATCACTTTCTCCTGCTTTGCTCCAATCTCTAGTCCCGCTTTGGTGTCTATTTTGGACTCTTCATCCTCATCTACCTCTTTAAATGTCAAAGTTTTACAGGTTCCATCCTTGGCTACTTCTCACTCCACCATCCCCTCTCCCTAGTGATCTCGCCCACAAGAAGCATTTCAACTATCTGCTGTACTTATGCTAAAGACTCTTAGTGCCTACTCCAGCTCATACTTCTTTCTTGAGCTTTGCACCTGTGTATCCACTTACCTACTTACATGTCACCATCCAGCTGCTCCACATGGTCCCAAATTCAGCAGGTTAAAAAATGACCTCAACTCCTGTCCTTTCTTTGCCCCTGGCCCAAACCCTGTCCACTGCCTATACTCCCCATTTTGCAAAGGATGCCACTGTGTACTTAGATCTGTCCTTCCAAGCTCCACATCTGTCAAAACCCAAATCCTGTCAATTTTAGTGCTTAAAAATCTCCCAAATGCATCCTTTCCTCTCTGATTCCACCACTAATTGCCCAGTTTCGCGTCCTCAACACCTCTTCTTGGATTATTACAATAGTTTTCTAAATGATCTCCTTGTCACCCCAAATCAGTTCTGCACTCTGCTACCAGAGGAATGTTTTAAAGCAAATCTTATCATCATCTTTGTTTGTTTATGACTCTTCAAACTTAGGCTGTGACTTTAGGATAATCATGATTGGCTGCCTGGTGGCTCCTGGTCCTGATCCCTCCCAGTTTCCACCTTATCCTCTTTTATCACTACCCGTCAGGCCTCTTCTCACAGCTAGAGTTGCAATTCCCCCATGCACCCTATTTGTCTATTTATTCACCCAGACCTTGAGGCTTTAAACCATGTTGACCCCCCACGAAGCCTAGAGCTGGTGGTCTATAAAAGCCTCAGCAGTGTCTCTGAGGCATCTCTTCCCTTCTGCATTAACTCTTTGCTCCCGGCTTTATCTCTATGGCTTTATCTCTATGCCTAACCCGGCTCTCAAGCTTCCTTAGCCTTCCTCCTCCTCTCCAGCATTTGGTTTCTCACTGTGATCAGACTCATTCCCTGGAAGTGGCTGGCCGTGGCCTTGGGCTCTGCCTGTTTCAGGTCAGCTCCCTTTGGAGCCCAGCCTGGGGTTGTCCTGACAGGCTCAGAGAGTATCGAACATGTCTGTTCAAAAAAAACCTTGAATTCTAGTCCTAGCATGGCCATCAAGTAGTTGTGTAGTCTTGGACAAATCACTTTCCCTCTATTTCTTCTAAAAACAACTGCTGGTAATTACCGAGTACTTATCAGAGCAAGGTTCTAAGCACTTTACAAGGATTTTCTCATGAAAATCTCACACCACCTTATGACAAGCCACAATTATCCTGATTATACAGACAAGAAACTAAGAATTACAGTTGTTAAACAATGTGTCCAAGGTCATGCAACTGGAAAGTGAGAGAAGCTGGGATTCAAACCTCAGCACTCTGGTTCCAACGTGTGGCCACTCAACCACTACATTGTTCTTGCTCCCGAAAATGCAGCTCACTCTAGAGCCATCACATCTTAAAATAAGGAAATGAGTGCTCCAAGCTCCTCCACATAAAGATTCTATGAAAACAAGCCTTTTAGGAGTGAGTATATTTTGAAGAGGAGTGGAGACAGAAAGTTAAAGACAAAGGGCCAAAGCTCTAACAATGGAATTTTACAAATTACAAGTTATTGGTTTCTTTTTCTTAAATATCTAATTTTATTTTTCTGTCTGTAGATGTAATCCAAGTTTAAAAGCACAAAGTAGACAATAGAAATCATCTGTATTTCTGACTAATATTGTACATATACAGGTATCATATATAAAAGTAGTAGCACTGTATATTCTGCTTTGTTTTTTCTTAAGCCAAACACAGTAAGAATTGTTCTTCTATAATAGAATTTTTAATAATTGCATGGTATTCTATTATGGATGTTCTCTAATTAACCAATTACCTATATTTAGACATTTAAGTTGTTCCTAAGTGTTTCCTATTAGAAACAATGGCAAGAAAAATATCCATGTCACTAAAACTTTACAAACATATATGATTATGTCCTTACAATAAATTCCTAAAAGTTGAACTGCTTGGCTAAAGGGCATATACAGTTTAAGGGCTTTTAATATGTATCACCAGATTATTGTCTTGAAAAATTATATTGGCATCAGCTGGCAATGAGGGTATACATGTTCCCCCTTCCTTAGAAACAGGTAAGATTTTGCTTGATTGCTTCATTTTAAACAAAATATTTGTCACTTTGATTAAAGAAAAATGATATTTCACCGTTTTAATTTGCACTTCTTTTATTTCAGATAAAACTAAATGTTATTTAGTTTTATATTTTAAAATTTGGTCATTTATATCTTAAAATTTCCGGCTCAAGATCAATTTTCAGGCACTATGCAACCAAGAGAATCTTAACAAGAACAATATAGACAGAGGCCTGTGGTTCTATAGATATCTGCAGCAGTATTAACATAATTAAGGGGTACCTCCTCTATGGTCCCACAAAAAATTATAAATTCTGAAAAAATTTTCTTATACACGTGTAACATTTCAAAATTCCACTGGAGAAGAATCTTTACTTGGAAATTAAATTCTAATCTTCTGAAATGAAAGCAGCAAAGCTGTTTCCCAAACTAGGAAGCACAAGGTAAATTAGGGAACTTAGATTTTCAAAGAGCAATAATAAATGATGACTGACCTCAGCTGCCACCATCTAAGAGAAGAATGGGTGTGACTCCTGCCAGTAAGTCACTGCCATGGGGGCCTGCCAGGGCATGGAGAAACCTTGTGCCGTAGAGCAAAGCGGCAAGAAAGATTTCAGCTCTACTCCTTACGAGCAGTGTGAACCTTCGCTAGTTATTTAGCGTCTTTAAGCCACAGTTATCTCATTCATAGAACACAATGATAATAGTATCTGCCTGCTGGTCATTGCAAAGATTGAAATTCAGTGAAACAACACTAGTAAAATACACAGCACATGAAGCAAGTTCCCTACCCAGGAGGTAACTGAATTACTCTGTTTCTTTCCACTACCTCACTCTGCTCAGAATCTCCCATGGCCTGTTTGTGACTCATCATCTGGGTTCTGCATTTTCTTCTTAAACTCCTTGTTCCTCTTCCTTTTCCTTGGCTTGTCTTCTTCTACCTTCTCTCTCTCATTATTCCATCCCCAGGCCAAAGTGACCTTGGTATACACAAAATTTACTCCCTATCATTTGCCATACTTATGCAGACATTTCAAAATTTCATGATTCTTAAAATCAACAACTGCAACATTGAAATATTTGAAACACAAATTTACAAAATCAAAATTAATCACTTTATAAAAACCAACAACCAATACAGTTTTTGGCAGCTCAATAATTCTCACCTTTGAGTGGCAGTCAAATGTCTTTGATAATAATTTTTTAAAAAGCTTCTCTGTCTTGGAGCTTTGGAATCAACAGAGAGTGGATGCTCCAAGAAGGAAAGAATGGCTTTGGGACTTCAGTTAACACTTCATAGCATAGACCACTCTTTCTTCCGGTGTTTCTATTTTTGGCTTCGGCATAAATATGTCCTTAATACAGATTAGCATTCTTGGGCAGGAAGGACAGAAATGAGAGCACCACCATCAACCTCAGCCTGCCGCTGTAGTAACTTAACTCAAATTTGAATTTCAAAGAATAATCAGAAAGATCACTCACCATTGGAAATCCATCTTGGCTGCGGCTGCTGTTGGCTAACGTCTGGGAATGACCCTGCTTGTCTGTCTGTCTGTCTATCTGTCTGTCTGTTCTAATCCGAGTTAAAGTGGAAGGAGGGGCAATACGTTGCAGCCTGTGAAAGCCTTCCTCCTCAGTGACTGTATACCCTGTAACTTTCTTTACTAAAGGCTGTTCCTCTTTTGTCTTTTGTCATTTTGCTGACACTTGTGGAAGAAATTTAACCCGTTCCTTGCATTTAAATTCTTTGACGTAGGTTTAAATATATTTTTAAATGTTACTTCAGTGGCTTAAGTTCCAGATACAGCATTAAGATGAGGTGGAGTAAAAATACTCCCTCGAGAAATTCCCTCTGAAAATCTAGAAAATATGATCATTAAAAAGAAGGGAGGGGGGAATCTCTGTCTCTATAAAATAGAATAAAAGAGCATTCTACAGATTTTGGTAAGACAATAAAAAGTGTGATTTATTATGGATGTGGATTGGGAGTGAAAAACCAACAAACAATACAATTTTTGGCAGCTCAATAATTCTCACCTTTGAGTGGTAGTCAAGTGTCTTTGATAACAATTTTTTAAAAAGCTTCTCTGTCTTGGAGTTTTGGAATCAACAGACAGTGGGTGCTCCAAGAAGGGAAGAATGGCTTTGGGACTTCAGTTAACACTTCATAGAACAGACCACTCTTTCTCCCTGTGTTTCTATTTTCGCTTCTGCATAAATATGTCCTTAATACATAGTAGCATTCTTGGGCCTCCCCTGTTGATTTCCACCACCAAAATGGTGGAGGATTTCACTGAACTTTGGGGGAAAGCAGGATGTCCTTCTGCGAGAGCTGCACAACCAAGAAGAGCAAACAAAACTACTGCTTTTTTCATTTCATTACTACTATAGACAAGGACTAAAGTGGTCAAAGAGAAGATGCATGAGATAGATGCCTGGAAAAAGTAGAAAGCAGTATTCTAAAATTAAGAGATATACTTAAGAGAGAAGCATAAAATTCATCAAGCAGAAACTTTTATCAGAAGAAAAGAAATTTCTGCATATGAACTGAAAAGGACATTATTAAGGAACTCAAAAGGTTCAGACTGTCAAAAAAAAAAAACACTTATGAAAATGAATTTTCAACCAGATAAATATCGTGAACATTTTAAATTCCAAAGAAAAGAAAGCAAAAAACAAATTTAAAAAGATGACTGCAGAGGGGCCGGCCTGGTGGCTCAGGAGGTTAGAGCTCCATGCTCCTAACTCCGAAGGCTGCCGGTTCGATTCCCATATGGGCCAGTGGCCTCTCCCATGGTTGCCAGTTCAATTCCTCGAGTCCTGCAAGGGATGGTAGGCAGCGTCCCGTGCAACTAAGATTGAACACGACACCTTGAGCTGAGCTGCCACTGAGCTCCCGGATGGCTCAGTTGGTTGGACCGCGTCCTCTCAACCACAAGGTTACCGGTTTCGACTCCCGCAAAGGATTGCGGGCTGTGCCCCCTGCAACTAGCAACGGCAACTGGACCTGGAGCTGAGCTGTGCCCTCCACAACTAAGACTAAAAGGACAACAACTTGACTTGAAAAAAAAAAAAAAAGAAGTCCTGGAAGTACACACTGTTCCCCAATAGAGTCCTGTTGCCCTTCCCCAATAAAATCTTAAAAAAAAAAAAAAAGATGACTGCAGAGAAAGATAAGCCAGTGTGGCTTCTTATTCAACTCTAAATGTCAGAAAACCACAGAATTATATCTACACAGTTTTGAGTAGTCTACACAGTTTTGAGTAACATTTCCTAACTAGGTAAGATGCCACTTAAGGGTAAAGTCAATAGAAATAGATTACAAAGCAGACCAAAAAAACAAAACAAATCACTATCAAGATAACCTTCGAAAATACATTAGTTAAATATGTGCTCTAGAATAATAAAAACTGAATTAAAATTGAAACCCTAAGAATGGAGAAGCTATGATTGGAAAAAAACAAACAAACAAGTCCTTAGCTTGAAAGCTAGTTACACATATAGAGATAAGACTAGACAATTATTGTAAATTAGAAGATCAGAATGTTAAGAAAGAATTATTATAAATGTATTACTTATATTATTTTTAATGAGGTTTGAAAATAACAGGTGATAGAGAGGATTCTGGGAAGATGGCTGAGGAGGAAGCACTAGAAATCTGTCTCCTCACCTAGACAACAATTACACTGGGAGAATCTGTCATTCACTCTCATGTTTATTGCAGCATTATTCACAATAGCCAAGATATGGAAGCAACCTAAGTGTCCATTGATGGATGAATGAATTAAAGAAAATGTCACACACACACACACACACACACACACACACACACAGAGTATTCACTATAAAAAAGCAAAAAATGCTGCTATTTGAGACAACATGGATGAACCTCAAGGAAATTATGCATAGTCAAGTAAGCCAGACACAGAAAGACAACTACTGTATGATCTCACTTATAAACATATATGGAATCTAAAAAATTTTTTGATAAATTTTTCTTTTTTAATTACAGTTAACATATAATATTAGATTCAGGTGCATAACAGTGATTAGACATTTATATAAGTTACAAAGTGATCACCCTGATAAATCTAGCACCCATCTGACACCATACATAGTTATTACAATATGACTGACTATATACCCTATGCTTTACTTTACATCCCCATGATTATTTTGTAACTATCAATTTGTGTGTTTTAATCTCTTCCCCTTTTTCAATCAAACTGTAACCCTCCTCCCATCTGGCAACCTTCAAAATGTTTTCTGTATCTATGAGTTTGTTTCTGTTTTATTTGTTCATTTATTTTGTTTTTAGATTCTACATATAAGTGAAATCCTCTGGTGTTTGTCTTTCTATGTCTGACTTATTTCACCTAGCATAACACCTAAGTTCATCCATATTGTTGCAGATAGCAAGATTTCGTTCTTTTTTATGGCTGAGTAATATTCCATTGTATGTATGTACCACTTCTTTATCCATTCATCTATTGATGGACACGTAGGTTGCTTCCATATCTTGGCTGTTGTAAATAATGCTGCAATGGACATATGGATGCATATGTCTTTTTGAATTAGTATTTTGGGTTTCTTCAGATAAATACCCAGAAGTGGAATTTCTGGGTTCTTCTTTGTTTTAAAGTCTATTTTGTCTAGTATAAGTAGTGCTACCTCAGCTTTTGTTTTCATTTTCATTTGCATGAAGTAACTTTTTCCATCCCTTCACTTTCAGTCATGTTTATCTTTCAATCTGAAGTGAGTCTCTTGTAGGCAGCATATGTAAGGGTCTTGTTTTCTTATACATTCAGCAGCCCTATGTCTTTTGATTGGAACATTTAATCTGTTTACATTTAATTGTTGATAGATATGTAGTTGTTGTTATTTTAATGTCCATATTTTTAATCTTTTTTTTTTTTCCGTCTTAAAGAAAGTTCCTCTAAAATTCCTTGTAATATTGATTTGGTGGTGATGAACTCCTTTAGCTTTTTCTTGTCTGGGAAGCACTTTACCTATCCTTTGATTCTAAATGACAGCTTTGCTGGGTAGTGTAATCTTGGTTGTAGGTTCTTGCTTTTTATCACTTTGAATATTTGCTGCCAATCCCTTCTGACCTGTAAAATTTCTGTTGAGGAATCAGCTGATGGTCTTATGGGAGCTCCCTTGTAGTAACTAACTACTTTTCTGTTGCTGCTTTTAAGATTCTTTCTTTGTCTTTAACCTTTAGTATTTTAATTATAATGTGCTTGGGTGTGGACTTCTTTGAGACAACATGGGTGAACCTCAAGGAAATTATGCATAGTCAAGTAAGCCAGACACAGAAAGACAACTACTGTATGATTCATCTTGTTTGGAACTCTCTGGGCTTCCTGGGTTTCTATGTCTATTTCCTTCACCAGGTTAGGGAAGTTTTGTCATTAGTTCTTCAAATAGATTTTCAATTCCTTGCTCTGTCTTTTCCTTCTGATACTCCTGTGATGTGAATGTTGGTACACTTGATGTTGTCCCAGAGGCCCCTTAAACTATTCTCATTTTTTTATTATTCCTGTTTTTCTTTTCTGATTGGGTGTTTTCTGCTATGGTATCTTCCAAATTTCTCATTTGATTCTCTGCTTCATCTAATCTATTGTTAAGTCCCTCTAATGTGTTCTTCATTTCAGTTATCGTATTCTTTATTTCTGGTTGTTTTTTTTTTTTTTTTCTGATTGGTTCTTTTTTATGTTTCCTATCTCTTTGTTGAAGTTGTCACTAAGATCACTGAGTATCCTTATAACCAGTGTTTTGAACTCTGCATCTGCTATATTATTTGTCCCAATTTTGTTTAGCTCTTTTTCTGGACCTATGTTTTTTCATTTAGGATATGTTTCCTTGTCTCCTCATTTTGACTGCCTCCCTGTGTTTGTTTCTATGTATTAAGTAGATCTGTTATGTCTCCTGGTCTTAGTAGAGTGGCCTATGTAGTAGGTGCCCTGTGGTGCTCATTGGCACAATGTCCCTGGTCACTTCAGTCAGGTGCTCCATGTGTGTCCCTTGTGTTGGTTGTGTGTGCCATGTTGTAGTTGAATATTGATTGCTATAAGCAAGTCAGTCGGAGAGACTGACCCTCAGGCTGATTGGGTGTGAGGACTGGCCATGACTTCAGTGGAGGAGCTGTTGTGTAGGGGCTGACTCTGTGAAGTAGGATTCTCCTTAGTGGGGCTCTAGTGTCTGCTGAGTTTGCCCGTTGGGTGTGTCATTTGTGGAGGTTGTTCTCTGGTGTAGTCTGAAGCTGACCACCAGGTGTGTGGATTCTGGGGACTCTTGGGGGAGAGGGTCTCTGGTGCAGGCCAAGGTCAGCTATACCTGTGCCCTGCCCATGGTCACTCAGTATGAGCTACAAAGTGATCTGCAGATAGTTGCCAATGGTGCTAGGCTTGGAGGTGTCTGAGAGAAGCTAAGCTGTGAACTGAGGTCTGCTGCCTCTAGTGCTGAGTTTGGGGCTGCTTAGCAAGAGGTACGGGACACTTCGAGGCAAGATGCTGCTTATTTGGGATTTGTGAACCTTTCACAGATTTTAGAAAAGTCTGCAGCATGAGCCAAGAGAGGCTGTATGGAAAAGCCACTTTAAGAGGCTTATGTCGACCTGCAAGTTGGGTGAGGTAGGATCTCAGGGAATCACCAAGGTGGGGTGAATGGTGGTGTTAGCTAGGTTGATGGAGACTCAGATATGGTGCCCACCAGTGCAGGCAGGCTGGGTGCAGGGAGGGCTTGACAAAGAAACAATGTCTTCTGTTAGTACTTCTGCCTGGGAGAACGCTGCACCTCCAGCCCTCACCTGAAGCCAGATAATTCAGTTCCTCTCCATATGTCCCTGGTGCCATTAGAGCTGTTGCCCCAGTGCTGGAGCTCAGAGCAAGTGAGTCCATCAGTGAATAAGTCCTCACTTGGGCCCTTTAAGAGGAATGCCTGGGACTCCAGCAGCCCTTTGTCTCACTCAGCCACAATCTCAGCTGGTTTTACAGCCAGAAGTTATGGATAATCTCTTTCTGGCACTGGAACTCTGGGCTGGGGAACCTGATGTGGGGCTGGAACGCCTCACTCCTCAGAGGGACCTCCACAACTGAGGTATCCCTCCTGATTTTTACCCGCCACATGTGGGTTTGGGGCCAGCCCATTCCCATCTCCGCCTCTCTTACCAGTCTTTATGTGACTTCTTCTGTATATCCTTAGTTATAGAACTTCTGTTTAGCTAGACTTCAGGCAATTCTCAATGATGATTGTTCTAGTTTAGTTGTCATTTTGCTGTGATCATGGCAGGAGGCGAATACAGAATTTATCTACTCCCTCACCTTGAGTGGAAGCCTGGAATCTAAAAAATTTTAACTCATAGAACTAGAGAGGGGAACGGTGGTTTTCAGGGATGGGGGATTGGAGAAACGGGGAGATGTTGGTCAAAGGGTATAAACTTTCAGTTATAAGGTGAATAAGTTCTAGATATCTAAAGTACAGCATGGTGATTATAGTTAATAATACTGTATTGAGTATTTGAAATATGCTAAGAGAGTTGATCTTAAGTGATCTCACCACACACAAAGAAACGGTAACTATGTGAGGTAATTGATATGTTAATTAACGTGATTATGATAGTCATTTCACAGTATGTACGTATATTAAATCATTGTGTTGTACACCTTTAAAAAGTCACATTTTCACAAGCTAAATATATACAATTTTTCTTTGTCAATTTTACTTCATAAAGTGTAAAACCTAAAACTATTAAAAAAAATTGTAGAAGAACACATAGGCAAAAGCTTTATGATATTGAATTTGGCAATAATTTCTTGGATATGACACCAAATATACAGGCAACAAAAGAAAAAATAGACAAAATGGACTTCACAAAAATTTTTAAATGTGCATAAATAGACAGTATCTATCAACAGAGTAAAAAAAGCAAACCACAGAGTGGAAGATAATATTCACAAATCATGTATCCGATAAGGTATTAATATCTAGAATATTTAGAGAACACCGAAAAACAAACAACCCAATTCAAAAATGGCCAAAGGACTTGAACAGGCAGTTCTCCAAAGAAGATACACAAATGACCAGTAAGCACATGGAATGATGCTCAATATCACTAATTGCTAAGGAAATGTAAATAAAAGTACAGTGAGATACTACCTCATACCCATTAGGATGTCAAAAAAGGATAAAAACAAAAACCAAACAAACAAAAAAAAAACAGGGGGTTGGGGGGTGGGAGATGAGGGTAAGGGGAATCAAATATATGGTGATGGAAGTAAAACTGACTCTGGGTGGTGAACACACAATGTAATTTATAGATGATGTGATACAGAATTGTACACCTGAAATCTATGTAATTTTACTAACAATTGTCACCCCAATAAATTTAAAAAAAGAAAAGAAAAAAATAAACAAACAAACAAAAACCAAAAAAATAACAAGTGTTGGTGAGGATGTAGAATAATTAGCACCCTTGTGTATCGCTGGTGGGAATGTAAAATGGTACAGATGCTATAGAAAACAGTATGACATTTTTAAAAAGTTAAACATATAATTATCATATGATCCAACAATTCTAATTCTGGATATATACTAAAAAGACTTGAAAGCAGAGTCTTGTAGAGATAGTTTTGCCTCCATGTTCATAGCAGCATTATTCACAGTAGCCAGAAGATGGAAGCAACCCAAGTAACCATTGATGGATGAATGGATAAAGAAAATGTCTCACACACACACACACACACACACACACACTCTCACACACACACACACACAGAAATATTATTCAGGTTAAAAAAAGGAAATTTTTGTACAACATGGATGAACCTTGAAGAAGTTATGGGAAGTGAAATATGCTAGTTTAAAAAGGACACATATGATTCCTCCTGTGTGAGGATCCTAGTATAGTCAAATTCATTGAGACATAAAGTAGAATGGTGGTTGCCAGGGGCTGGTGGAAGAGGGTAATAAGGATTTAGTGTTTAATGGGTATAGTTTTAAACACTATAGAAAGGAAAGATGAAAAAGTTCTAGAGATACACGATGGTGATGGTGGCACAACAATGTGAATGTACTTAATAAAACAGAATTGTACATTTAAAATGGTTAAAAACATAAATTTTATATTATATATTTTGCTACCATGACAAAATGCCACAAACTGGGTGACTTAAACAACAGAAATGTATTTTCTCAGGGTCCTGGAGGCTGGAAGTCCAAGATCAAGATGTTGGCAGGTTTGGTCTCTCCTGAGCCTCTCTTGGGCTTTCAAATGACCACCATCTTGCTGTGTTCTCACACAGCCCTTCCTCTGTGTATGTTTATCCCTGATGTCTCTTCCTTTTCTTATAAAGACAATAGTCTTATTGGATTAGGGCCACACCCTTATGGCACCATTTAACCTTAATTACCTCTTGAAATGCCCTATCTCCAGTGACTTTACTGGAGCTAGAGGAGCTGCCTCAAGATGGCTCACTCAGATAGCTGTTTGCTGAAGACCTCTGTTCTTTGCTGGCTGTTGGCAGGATTCCTCAGTTCCTCATTCTGTGTACTTCTCACAGCATGTACCTAGCTTCTCCCAGAAGAAATTATCCAAGAGAGACTCAAGTACTGTACCTTTTGTGATCTAATCTCCAATCACACACACTGACCATTCTACTTTTCATTAGAAGCAAGTCACAAAGTCCATACCATACTCCATGGATGTGGAATTAAATGCCATCTTTTTAAGGAAGGAGTATAAAAAAAGTGTGTGAAAATATTTTGATACCACTACAGGAGGAGATATATTTCCAGAACTAGAATTACAGGGAAATAGACAACAACATATTAAGGTCCTTCATATATTTTGCAAAACTAATATTCAAAAAGATTGTATCAAGTTATGCTTTCATGAACAAAATGAGAATTAATCAATTTCATTAGTCAGGACAATTTTCTCTTTTGTGAATTGTGTTTTTATGAATTTTTCATCTCTTGAAGTACTCTGTTCCTTCTGGATTCCAATTACATGTATATTATACCATTTGATGTCTTCCTTTAGCTCTTGGTTGCTCTGTTCTGTTTTTTCCCCATTTTATTTTTTCTCTTCCTTATCAGTTTATGTAACTTTTATTGACTCATTTTCAAGTTCCATGACTTTTTTTCCTGCTGTGTAGAGTCTACTGATAAGCCTCTTTAAGGCATTTTTCATCTCTTACTGAATTTTTTATTTCTAGCATTTCCATTTGATTCTTTCTTATATCGTGTTTCCCCGAAAATAAGACCTCGCTGGACAATCAGCTCTAATGTGTCTTTTGGAGCAAAAATTAACGTAAGACCCAGTCTTACATTATGTTATATAAGACCCAGTCTTATATTATAGTAAAATAAAACCAGGTCTTACATTAATTTTTGCTCCAAAAGATGCATTAGAGCTGACTATCCGGCTAGGTCTTATTTTTGGGGAAACACAGTAGTTGACATTTCTTTGCTGAAATTATCTGATCATGAATGTTGCCTATTTTCTTCCATTAGATCCTTTGACATCTTAATAATAATTATTTTAAATTCCCTGTAAGATAGTTCCAACATCTGTGTCATATTTTTGTCTGGTTTTGACAAACCAGCTTTGTGTTTTCAGATTTTGATTTTTCTTGCCATTTTGTATATGTTCCCCCCTGTTATATGTGGAGGCCTTGACCCCCAATGTGATGATATTTGGAGATGGGGCCTTTGAGAGGTAATCAGGCTTAGATGAGTTCATGAGGGTGGGGCATTCATGATGGGATCAGTGCTCATCTAAGAAGAGACACCAGAGAGCTTTATTTCTCTCTCTCTCTCGTTCTCTCTCTCCACCATATGAAGACTCTGGAAGAAGACGGCCATCTGAAAGCCAGGTAGACAGCTCTCATCAGAACCCAACTATTCTGGCATTCTGATCTTGGACTTCCCAGACTTCAGAAATGTGAGAAATAAATGTCTGCTGTTTAAGCCTCACAGACTATGGCATTTTGTTATGGTAGCCTGAGCAGACTAAGACAATCTCATAATCTTTTGTTTAAAGTCAGATATGTAATACAATAGATACTGAGGTAAATATGTTTTATCCGTAAAGATAAGCACGCCTTTCCTTCTGCTAGGCCCTTAGTAATATTGGGTATTTGTGTTAATTTTGTCTGGAGTTGAGTTGGGTTTGAAGTTTATTGTTACTATGGTTAACCTTAGTGCACCACAGGCTTCAAATTTCTCTAGTGATACCTTGTGTGGACTATTTGCCACACTGAGAATGTTTCTCTCAGTGTCTGCTCTACACTTCGCTTCATGTTTCTCTGCTTTGTTTTGAGTCTTCCTTTTAAACTGTTCCCTATAAAGAAACTGTCTTTTGCAGCTTTCCTCGCTGTATTCCATTCTTATTTTTACTTGATGCTTATTACAGTGGTTATGGGGGTGGGGGTGAGGAAGTCATAGTTCTCTGATGTTTTAATTGATTCAGTTTTACTCCGACAATGTCAACCTGCTTCTTGTGGGCCTTCACTAGTGTTTCCTGCCCCTCCTCCAGATTTAGTGCTGAGCCAGAACCTATTCCTGACTTTTTCTCAGGGTAAATACTTTTTTTTTCTATTTTCCTCCCCCAGTTGACATGGGCTCACACCAGTGCCTTAAGGATATAGTTTTTTTCCCCATTATCCCTGTAGATTAAGCTTTTAGTTCCATAGGGAAGATAGATGAGTTTGGGTAGCGTTTTGGCAGTAATTTTTATTCTCCCTGATCCAGCCATCGTTGTGAAGAAAATTTTCACAGGATTTTCTCCAATTTTTCTCGTGAGCTTCTGGTGAGATTCTCACAGGAAAACCCTGCAAAAAGGTGCAAACTCCCTGGGACTTCACTGTACAACACCAACTCATACTCAGCCTTTAGCAATTTATTATAATTTTACTGTTGATTCTTGTTACTGGCTTATATGGCACCTGGAAGCACCTGCCTCGGTTAACCAAATGCTCTGATTCTATTTTTCCATATAGAATCTTGTCTCTCCCTAAATTTTGGGTTACATTTTTGCCCTGGGAGCAGTTATTTTGAGGGTTCAAGAATCATTATGAGTTTGCAGTTTGTCCAGCATGATTTTATTGTAAGGGTGGGAATAGCTCTCCTCATAGCTCTCTACATCTCTGACATGAAACCAGAATTCACCTCTATAATTTTTCATATGCAATTTCTGGCACTCAACAAAGGTGACCAAACACACAAGTTTGCTGAATACAAGGTCAACATACAAAATCAACTGAATGTCTATATACCAGCCACAAACAATAAAAAAGTTTTAAATGATAAAATTTATCATCAAACTATATCAATACCTAAAAAGAAACCTCATGAAGGTGTGATATTTTTACCCAAAAATCTGATAAAAAATATTGAGAGAAAGTGAAAAATATAAAAATACATGGAGGTATATACTAAGTTCATAAATTGGAAGGCTCAATAATATAAAAATGACTATTTCCCCCAAATTGATCTATCAATGTAAGGCAATCCCAGTTGAGGCCCTAACAGACTCTTGTAGAAATTAGCAAGCTCATTATAAAATGTGTATGGAAATGTAAAAGGCTAAGAATAGTCAAGTCATTCTTGAAGAAAATGATGTGGAAGGACTTGCTCTGGTAGATATCAAGACTTGTCATAAAGCTATAATAATTAAAAGAGTGTGGCATTGACCCAAGGGTTGGCAAATGAATAGACAAATGGAGGAGAATAGAGAACCAGAATCATATATACATATGTGTGTACACTTGGCTTTTGGAAAACCTGACACTGCTGAGTAGGGAAAGGAATTAATTTTCAATAACTGGGTTTAGTCAATTGGATATTTATATGAGAAAAAGTGAAACTTAACTCCCTACTTCACACCTAAGTTTTATGTGGATTGTAAATCTAAATATAAAAAGCAAAATCTAATGCTCCTAGGAGATGATAGGGGATAATATATTCATGACCCTAGGGAAGGTAAGTATTTCTTAAAAGAAACATTAAAACCTTAAGGATATTAAAGGAACATATTATTAAATTAACTTTTAAAAATTAAAGGAAAATTATTAAATATATAAAATATTGAAGAAAATTTAATAAATTATTAAAAAATAATAAAAGTATCTGTTTATCAAACACTATCATTAAGAGAGCAAAAAGACAAGTCACAGATTGGGAGAGGATATTGTTAACGTGCATAACCACAAAAAGGATCATGTCTAGGATACATAAGAAACTACAAATCAATAAGAAAAGAATAGAAAACTGAATGGAACAATAGGCAAACAATTCCATCAAAGTATAAAAGAATATCCAAAAGCCTAATTAACATATTAAAAAGTGCTCAACTTTATTAGTTATCAGAGAAATGCAAATTAAACCACAATGCAATACCATTACATTCTCACCAGTACAGTTATAATTGAAAAGACTGTAGATTTCAAATATTGCCAAGGATGCAGAACACTGGTGATGTGTAGGTAAATTTGGAAAAATCTTTGGCATTTTCTAGTAAGGCTGACATATGCTTATTATACTAGTAATCTGTCACTGCATAATAGCAGTATTGTTTTAGTGGCTTAAAGCAGTAAACATGTTCTCACATTCTTTTTGTGGGTCAGGAATTTGACAGTAGCTTAACTGTATGGTTTTAGGCTCAGGGTCTCTCATGCATTTACAGTCACAATATTAGCTCCTCTGAAGACTTGACTACAGTAAGAAAATTTCCTCTCAAGATGGCTCACTCACATAACTATTGGCAGGAGGACTTAGTTCCTTACTATGTGGACTTCTCCATAGTACTGAGTGTTCTTCCTCATGATATTGCAGCTGGCTTCCCCCAGAGTGGGCAAGGAAGAAGCTATAACGCCTTTTATGACTTAGTCTCAGAGGTAACACGCTGTCACTTCTGCTATTCTATTATTAGAAGTGAGTTACTAAGTCCAGCCTACATTTGAGAGTCATAGATTTAGGCTCCTCCTTTTGAAGGGAGGAGAGTCAAAGAAATTATGGAAATACATTAAAATTACCACACATACCCTATGACTAAACAATCTGACTCTGAGTTATAAAAGCAAAAATGGGTGGGTGTATGGTCCTCCAAACATTTAAAAGAATGTTTATAGCATCATTATTCATAATGGCCAAAGAGTAGAAACAAATCAAATGTCTATCAATAATAAAATGGATAAAGTGTGGTATATTCTGAGAATGGAATACTATTCAGAAATGAAAATTAATAAACTAAAGATACATGCAAAACCATAGATGAATCTCACTAATATTGAGCAAAAGGTCAAACTCCAAAAATGTGTACTGCATTGTTTCCTTTGTATAAATGTTAAATGAGGCAAAACCAATCTACAATGTAAGAAGTCAAGATGACGGTTACCTTTGGAGAGGAGAAAGGAGGGAATGATTAAGAAGATTAAGAAGAGTTATGAGAGGGAACTTCTGAAATGGTGATACTGTTCTATAAATTGCCCAGAGTGGTGGTTGCAAAGGTGTGTTTACATCATAATAATTCATTAAGCCATACACCTCTGATTTGTGCAGATTTCTGAATTGTCTTATACTTCAAATTTCGAAAGTTTAAAAAAGACACTAAGGAAAGAAAAAAGTATTCTTCGTGCAAAAACAAAACAGGTCTGTCTATGTGCAAAATTTGGCTTGCAAGTAGCCAGTTTGTAATATCTGCAATAGAAGATGGTAAATATGATCTTTGGCAGGCCTCAAGGCATATGGGTTATTGTAGACTTTGGTGATAGCATAAATCTATTCCTGTAGCATTTAGAATTGTCTAAAGTTCGTTCTGGAAAAGACCTTCTGGATCATTTTATCCAGTGATTTTTCAAATTGACCTCTCTGGCAGAGGCAACACCTTAGGTATTTCAAAGAATGCCAGAGCTTCTCAGAGCACAGTATAAAAACCACTAAATACCACTAGTCTAACTTATTTGCACTACAAATAAAGAAACTGAGGCTTAAGGAGACTATATTACTTGTTTAGAGTTAAACAGTTATGCAGTGGCAATGTCCTGAGATTCACTCCCATCTGATGGTACCATGAGTATGCTATGATGTCCTGGTCTGGAAGCCAGAAAAGGGAAATTACACATCTCAGGACCATGGTCTTTGGAGTACAAACTCTCCTACTCTGTCACTTGAGATGGTGGCAAACCAAAGTTACCAAAGAGAAGCTTAGATAGGAAATGTGTTGGAGAATGTCCCATTTAGGGACTACCCTGGGGAATGCCCTACTTTGTAACAAAGATGTGGGGCAATCTCTCACGCAGCTCACCCTTCAACTATTTTCTCAACTTTGGCTGCACATTAGAACCAACTGGGAACTTAAAAAAAAAAAAAATACTGCTTCTGGAGAGAGATCCAAGATTGCAGAGTAGATAAACATTGTGCTTGCATCCTCCCATGACCACATTAAAATTACAACTAAGTTATAGAACAATCAACTTGGAGAACCATTTGAAATCTAGCTGAACAGAAGCTGAACAGAAATTTTATAACTAAGGATATAAAGAAGAAGCCACAATGAGACTGATAGGAGGAGTGGAGATGCAGAATGGACCAGCCCTACACCTATGTGTGATGGTTGAGAATCAGTAGGGCTATCTTGGCCACAGAAGTGTCCCCCAGAGGAGAGAACAACCCCAGTTCCACACTGGGCTCCCCAGCCTGGAGTACCTGTGCTGGAAAGAGGAGGACCAACAATATCTGGCTGTGAAAAACGGTGATGATTCCAACCGTCCTGGTGGGACAGAAGGCTGCAGGAAACACAGATGTTTCCTTAAAGGGCCTGTGCACAAACTCACTTGCTCGCAGGCACTTAACTGGGCTCCAGCAGAAGGACAGTGACTTGGAAGGCATCACAGACATATAAGGAGAGACTGAATTGTGTGGGTTCAGGGCGAGGACCAGAAGGACAGTAGCCATTATTCCTGTGTAGAATCATCCTCCAGTGCAGCTGGCAGGCAGGAACCATCTTTCCTGTGTTGAGTCCTCCCCCACATGGCCAAATCTGAATCTGCATTGGTCTCGTGAATTCCACTTGCTCCACCCTGGTGACTCCCTGAGACCCCAACTCACCCAACTCATCTACCACAGGAAGCTCTATCAGCTGCTGAGCCTTACAGGAGCTGGAAGGCAGCAGCAGGTCTCGGGGTGCCATGGGCTTTTTTCAGAGATACCCCAGGTCCAGTACTGGTGGCAGCCATCCTCAGTTTACAGCATGGCCTCTCCCTTGCACCTCCAGGTCTAGCCCAGGCAGCAACCAACAACGGATCACTTTGTAGCTCCTACCAGGTAGTCTCTGGCTGGTCATAGGCAGTGGCTGACCTGGGCCTGAACTGGAGCCTCTCCCATGAGGCCCCAGAACCAACATACCTGGAGGTCAGCTTCAGATTACAGCAGAGCAGCATCCAATTAGTCCCACAAGTGGCACAGCCAAAGGTTAGGCTCAACAGGCACCAGAGCCAGCTGGGGCAAATCCCACTCTGTGGGGTAAGCCCCCTGCAAAGCAGTTCATAAGCTGAGGATGTGGCCAAACCCCACAGCCAGTCAGCCTGAGGGTCAATCCTACTCACTGATGTGCCAATAGCAACCAAAGATCAACTATAAGAGGAGGGCACACATAACCCACACAAGGGATACTCTTGGAGCACCTGGTGCAGGTTACAAGGGAGACTGTGCCACTGGGCCCCACAGGACACTTACTACATAAGGCCACCCAGCCAAGACTGGGAGACATAGCAGGTTTACCTAATATGTAGAAAAAAATCACAGAGAGGCAGCAAAAATGATTAAACAAAGAAATATATCCCAAATGAAAGAATAGGAGCAAACTCCAGAAAAGGAACTAAACAAAATGGAGGCAAGCAACCTACCACATAGAGTTCAAAACAATGGCTATAAAGACACTCAAGAAACTTAGTGAGAACTTCAACAAAGAGATAGCAAGCATAAAAAAAGGACAGAAACCATAAAAAGAACCAGTCAGAAGTGAGGAATAACTGAAATTAAGAATGAACCAGAAGGAATCAACAGCAGACTAGATAAAACAGAGGATCAAATCAGTGATTTAGAAGACAAGGTAGCAGAAAACACCCAATTGGAACACCAAAAAGAAAAAGAGAATCCAAAAAAATGAGGATAATGTTAAGAGAACTCTGAGACAACATCAAGTGTGTAATGACATTCGCATCATAGGGTAACAGAAGGAGAATAAAGAAAACAAGGGATTGAGAACATATTTGAAGAAATAATGACTGAAAACTTTCCTAACTTGGCAAAGGAAATAGGCATTACAAGCCCAGGAAGCTTAGAGAGCCCCAAACAAGATGAACACAAGCAGACCCACACCAACACACATCACAATTAAAATGGCAAAGGTTAAAGAAGAGACTCCTAAAAGCAGCAAGAGAAATGCAACTAGTTATTTACAAGGGCACTCCCATAAGTTGTCAGCTTATATTGCAACAGAAACTTTGGCATGAAATATTCAAAGTGATGAAAAGCAAGGACCTACAAGCAAGACTACTCTACACAGCAAGGACATCACTTAAAATTGAAGGAGAAATAAAGAGCTTCCCAGACAAGATAAAGCTAAAAGGACTTCATCACCACCAAACCAGTATTACAAGAAATGTTAAAGGACTTCTTTAAGAAGGGGGGTGGTGTGGAGGAGAAGAAAAAACATAATGATGAATAATAAAATGGCAATAACTATGTATCTACCAATAATCACTTTAAATATAAATGGATTAAATGCTCCAATCAAAAGACACAGGGTAGCTGAATGGATAAAACAGGACCCACACATATGTTGTCTACAAGAGATCCACTTGAGATCAAAAGACACACAGTGACTGAATGTAAAAGGATGGAAAAAGATATTTCATGTGAATAAAAATAAAAAACAAGCTGGGGTAGTAATACTTATATCAGACAAAATAGATTTAAAACAAAGGCTATTATAAGAGACAAAGAGGGACATTACATAACGATAAAGAGACAAATCTAACAAGAGGATACAATCCTTGTAAACATTTATGCACTTAAATATATAAAGCAAATATTGACCAACTTAAAGGGAGAGATTGACAGTAATACAATCATACTAGTGGAGTTTAACACCCCATTGACAACCATGGAGATATATTCCAGACAGAAAGTCAACAATGAAACAGTGGCCTTAAATGACACACTAGACCAGATGGATTTAATCAATATTTCTAGAGCATTTCACCCCAAAGCAGTAGAATATACATTCTTTTCAAGTGCACATGGAACATTTTGCAAGATAGACCACATGTTAGGCCACAAAACAAGTCTCAATAAATTTAAGAAGACTGAAATCATATCAAGTATCTTCTCTGACCACCATGATGTAAATCTAGAAATCAATTACAAGAAAAAAACTGAAAAACACACAAACACATGGAGGCAAAATAACATGCTACTAAACAATGAATGGGTTAACAATGAGATCAAGAAAAAAAACAAAAGATACTCTGAGACAAAAGAAAATAAAAACACACCAACCCAAAATATATGGATACAGCAAAAGCAGTTCTAAGAGGGAAGTTCATAGCAATACAGGCCTACCTCAAGAAACAAGAACAATCTCAAATAAACAATCTAACCCTACACCTAAGGAAACTGGAAAAAGAATAGCAAACAAAGCTCAAAGTGAGTAGAAGGAAGGATATAATAAAGATCAGAGTGGAAATAAATGAAATAGAGTCTAAAATCATACCAATGAAACCAACAGCTGGTTTCTGGAAAAGATGAACAAAACCGATAAACCTTAACCAGACTCATCAAGACAAAAAGAGAAAGGACCCAAATAGATAAAATCATAAATGAAAGAGAAGTGACAACTGACACTACAGAAATACAAAGGATCGTGAGGAAATATTATGAACAATAACATGCAACAAATTGGACAACCTGGAAGAAACAGATAAATTCCTATAAACATACAATCTTCCAAGGCTGAATCAAGAAGAAACAGAAAATCTGAACTGACCGATTACAACTACTAATGAAATCGAATCAGCAATCATAAAACTCCCAATAAACAAATATCCTGGACTGGAAAGCTTCACAAGTGAATTTTACCAAACATTCAAAGAAGAATTAACACCTGTTCTTCTCAAACTATTCCAAAAAATTCAAGAAGAGGGAAAACTCCCAAGTCATTTTACGAGGTCACCATTAATTACCTTGACTCCAAAACTCAATGAAGATGTTACAAAGAAAATTAGAGGCCGATATGCCTTGTAAACATACACGCAAAAATCCTCAACAAAATATTTGAAAACCAAATTCAGCAATACAGTATAAGGATCGTATACTACGATGAAGTGGGATTTATTCCTGGTATAAACTGTTGGTTCAATATCTGCACATCAATTAACTTCATACACCACATAATCAAAATAAAAAATAAAAATTATATGGTCATATCAATAGATGCAGAAAAAGCATTTGACAAAATCCAGCATCAATTTATGATAAAAATTTTCAGTATAGTGGGAATAGAGGGAACATATTTGAACATAATAAAGGTCATATATGACAAATCCACAGCTAATATCATACTCAATGGGGAAAAGCTAAAAGCATTCTCTTTAAATTTAAGAAAAAGAGAAAAACGCCCACTCCCACCACTTTTATTCAACATAGTATTGGAAGTCCTGGCCATAGCAATCAGACAGGAAAAAGAAATAAAAAGCATCCAAATTGGAAAGGAAGAAGTAAAATGTAATTTTTTGCAGATGACATGGTAATATATAGATAGAACCCCAAAGATTCCACAAAAAAACCTGTTAGAACTGATAAATGAATTCAGTGAAGTAGCAGGATAAAAAATGAATATTCAGAAATCAGTTGCATTTTTATATACCAATAATGAACTGCCAGAAAGAAAAAATTTGAAAACAATCTCATTTACAATTGCATACATAAAAAAAAATTCCTAGGAATAAATTTAACCAAGGAGGTAAGAGACCTGTACTGAAGGGGTATAAGACACTGAAGAAAGATATTGAAGAAGATACAAATAAATGGAAGCATACACCATGCGCATGGATAGGAAGAATTAACAAGGTTAAAATGTTCATACTACCCAAAGCAATCTATAGATTCAATGCAATCCCTATCAAAATACCAATGGCATTTTTTACAGAACTAGAACAAATAATCTTAAAATTTATATAGAACCACAAAAAACTCCGAATAGCCACAGCAATCTTGAGAAAGAACAAAACTGGAGGTATTATGCTACCTGATGTCAAACTGTACTACAAGGCTATAGTAATCAAAACAGCATGGTACTGGCATAAAAACAGAAACATAGATTGAGGAAGAGAATACAGAGCCCAGAAATAAATCATTGCCTATATGGTCATTTACTCTATGACAAAAGAAGCAAGAATATACATTGGAGTAAAGACAGTCTATTTAATAAATGGTGCTGGGAAAACTGGACAGATACATGCAAAAAAAAAAAAAAAAAAAAGAAAGAAAGAAACTGGACCACCTTCTTATACCATATACAAGAATAAACTCTAAATGGATTAAAGACTTAAATGTAAGATCCGAAACCATGAAAACTCCTAGAAGAAAACACAGCCAATAAAATTTCTGATATTGCTCTTAGTGATATTTGTTCTGATCTATCTTCTTGGGCAAGGGAAACAAAACAAATGGGACAACATCAAACTAAAAAGTTTTCATACAGCAAAGGAACCATCAGCAAAATGAAAGACAGCCTACTGAATGGGGGAAGACATTTGCCAATGATACATCTGATACAGGGTTAATATCCAAAATTTATAAAGAACTCATAAAATTCAACACCCCCCCCCCAAAAAAAAAATCCAATTAAAAAATGGGCAGGAGACCTGAATAGACATTTTTCCAAAGAGGGCATACACATGGCCAATAGACATATGAAAAGATGCTCAACGTCACTCATCAGATAAAACCATAATGAGATATCACCTCACACATGTCAAAATGGCTATCATCAATAAATCAACAAAGAAGTGTTGGCGAGGATGTGGAGAAAAGGGAACCCTTGTGCACTGTTGGTGAGATTGCAATTGGTGTAGCTGTATGGAAAACAGTATGGAGCTTCCTCAAAAAAATAAAAAATAGAACTACTATATGACCCAGCAATCCCACTTCTGGGTATTTATCCAAAGAAGTCCAAAACACTAATTTGAAAAGATATATGCATCCCTATGTTCACTGCAGCACTATTTACAATAGCGCAAATATGGAAACAACCTAAATGCCCATCAACAAACAACTGGATAAAGAAATTGTGGTACATATATACAATAGAATATTACTCAGCCATAAAAACAATTAAATCTTACCATTTGCAACAACATGGGTGAACCTAGAGGGCATTATGCTAAGTGAATTAAGTCAGACTGAGAAAGACAAATACCATACGATCTCATTTATATGTGGAATCTAGAGAACAAAATAAACAAACAAAACAGAAACAGACTCATAGATACAGAGAACAAACAGATGGTTGCCAGAAGGGACGGGGGTTGGGGAGCTGGGTGAAAAAGGTGAAGGGATGAAGAAATACAAATAGGTAGTTACAAAATAGTCACAGGGGTGTAAAGTACAGCATAGAGAATATAGTCAATAATGTTGCAATAACTATGTATAGTGCCATGGGACTACTAGACTAATTGGGGGCATCACTGCATAAATTATATTAAATGCCGAACCATTATGCTGTATACCTGAAACTAATATAAAATAATACTGAATGTCAACTATAACTGAAAATAAACAAATAAATACATTTTTAAAAAGAAAAAAAATTGCAATGAGATGCCTGTGGGAATGGCTAAAATTAAAAAGACTGACATCATGTATTGATAAGGATATAGAAGAACTAGGGAGCTCATACTGCTTGTAGACATGTAAAGTGGTACAATCACTTTGGAAAATAGTTTGTTTGTTTCTTCTAAAGATAAAAATACACTTACGTATCAATAGAATATTCATTCTCTTCCTAGATTTTTACCAGAGAGAAATGAAACCATATGTTCACACAAAGTCTTGTACAGGAACATTCATACAGTTTTATTCATAATAGCCCCAAACTTGAATAACTCAAATGTCCGGCAATAGATGAATGGATAAGAAAATTGTGGTATTCATGCCTTGAAATCGTACTCAGAAAAAAAATAATGAACTATTGATACACTCAATTGTATGGATGAACATCAAAATAATTATGGAAAGAAGCCATACAAAAAAGAAAACAATCTATATGATTCCCTCTAGAAAACGCAAACTAAGCAGATCAGTGATTGCCTAGGGAGACGGGCAGAGAGGATTTATAACAGGGTTCCAGGAAACTTTGTGGAACAAATGGGTGTTTCAGATCTTGATGTTGGTATCAGTTTCATGGGCGTAGACATATGACAAGGCTTATCAAATTGTACATTTTAAATATATGCAATTTATTTTATGTCTATTGTACCTTAATAAAGTACTTTAAAATATCAAAAAAAAAATATACTACTTCCTGGGCTTCCCCATACACTAATTGAATCAGGCTCTCTGGAGTGGCCTGGGAAGAACTGGATATTCTGACCCTTATTGAGCTTTACTGAGATGTGCATGGATTGAGCTCATCATCTCAGGGAAGTCTGAACAGTAAATTGGGCCTTGCCACAAGAGGAAGAAACAACAGAGAGAAAAATAAATATCTCTGGTGGTAGCCAAATTTCAGGGTCTCTACCTTTGTTTCTATGACCTCAACTCTATGGTTCCAGCCTCAAGAATGAAGCCCCCCATTTGTCCCTGGTTTCTCTCCTTATAATAAAATACTGAGAAAAAGAGATTCTTAGGCCTTGGGTGACAAGTGCAATTAAAATACCTTGGTTTCATGCTTGATTTTGGCAGAACATGGAGTCCACACCTCTGCTTAGAATGAGTAGATCCCAGCAAGACGCTTCTCTGAGTGAGGTCACCTTAGAGATGCATTACTTCTGTATTTCTCTGTCCAGTTAGGAGAACTTCACTTCTTCCTAATGTGGGTTCTTTTCACCTTTGAGCTGTAGAATGCCAGAGGTGGGAAGGACCAAAGAGGTTAGCTTATCCAGTTTCCCTTTTGGTAGATAAAACATTCTTGGCCAAAAGTGACTTACATAACATCACACCAGCTGTCAGCAGAAGTATCTTGGCATAAACATACTAGTTTGTTTCTACACCCAGTTCTCACTCTTTTGTCTCAAAAGTATATGCTGAAGATACAGAAAAGCACATAAAATAGTATAATCAGCACCACTTATATCACCTAAATTTAACTGATTTCACATTTTTAGTGTATTTGTTTCATATATAAAATAAAATAAAATGCCACTGAGTCAGCTAAAATCTCTCCCAATCCATTCCTCTCCTCCCTTCCTCTCAGGAGTAATGACACTCTAAGATTGGTGAATCCCACTCCCCTGAATGTTTTCTGTTCTCTCTCTCTCTCTCTCTCTCTCTCTCTCTCTCTCTCTCTCTCGATATATATATATAGATAGAAAGATAGATAGATAGATATATCTTCCATATATATATATATACATACATACATACATATATATATATATATATATCTTCCATAATATGACAAAATTCTATAAATGGTATCTTTTAATTTCAATATTCATATAACATTATATTTTTAATATTCATCCATGGTATAGATGTAGTTAATTCATTTTAACAGTGGCGTATTATCTTTTTTTTATTAGTTTCAGGTGCACAAAACAATGTAATAGACATTTATCATTTATATCCCTCACACTGTGTCAACCCCCCACCCCCCACCCCCCCACTATAAACCCCATCTTACTTATTTATTCCCCTCAGTGGAAAGCTGTTTCTAAGTTTGCACAAATTGCTTTGCAATAAATATCCTTACACGTGTGTGCAGAAGAGTGAGAATTTCTATAGTGTGGGAGACCTAGAAGGGAAATCACAAGGTCCTAGGATATGTGTACCTTCAATTTTATGAGGTTTTGCCAAATTGTTCTCCAAAGTAGTTGAACCAATTTATACTTCTCACATCTTTATCAACACTTGGTTGACTTAGATTTTTACATTTTAACCAATTTGCCAGACGTGAAATAGCATTGTTTTAAATTTATGATTTCTGGTGACTAGTCAAGTTGAGCATCTTTTAATATGCTTAATAGTGAAACAGATTTTCTCTTATGTGAATTCCTTGTTCATCTCCTTTACCATTTGGGTTGTCTCCTACTTACTTTTTAGGAGATTTTTTAATGTATGCTGGTTATAATTTTTTACCTTTAAATGCATGGCAAATATCCATATTATTTTTTACCTTTAAATGCATGGCAAATACCCATATTTTTACCTTTAAATGCATGGCAAATATTCCAGTCTGTGGCCTGTTTTTTCATTTTGTATATGTTGTCTTTTGTTTACAGAACTTTTCAATTTAATATAGTCTTATGTGTCAGTCTTTCTTAATGAATTATTCTTTTTTTGTTTAAGAATTCATTCTCTTCTTCAAGTTTATATAGGTATTCTACCATATATTCCTGTAAAAGCTTGAAATTTTTAGTTTTAGCATTTAGATTTTACTTAGTTTGGAATTTTGTTTGTGGTATGAAGAAAAAATACAGGCACCTCCTTTTATTGTGCTTCACAGATGTTGTGATTTTTTACAAATTAAGGGCAAGACCCAACACAAGCAAAAAGACTGACTCACTTTATTACAATACTTGTTTTATTGTGGTGGCCTGGAACCAAACATGCAATATCTCTGAGGTATGTCTGTACATCTTATCTTTTTAACATAACAAACACTAATTGTCCCAGCATAACTTATTGAATAGTTTATGGTTGTCCCATTGAATTATAATCCCGTTATATATCAAGTTCCCATTTATATGTGTGTCTACTTCCATAATCTCTTTTATGTTCTGCTTGTCTGTTTGACTATCTATATGCAAATGCCACATTGTTTTAATGGCTTTAGCTCTTTATCACTTGAAGAAGCAAATTTCCCCTTCTTCTGTATTTTTCTTCAATATTATCTTGGCTATTTACCACTCTGCAATTTCCATTTAACTTTAGGAAAGGCTTGCTAAATTCTGAGGAGAGTTTTCAGATTTTTTTTAAAAATATATGGAATTTATTCATTAATTTTGGGAAAATTATCCTTAGTGATACTGTGTTCTTATCCATGAACACCGTAATCTTTGCATTTATTCAAATCTTTAAAAAATGTTTTCACTAACTTTTAACAATTTTTTCCATAAAGCTGTTCCACATATATTGTTAGGTTTATTTGTAGTTACTTTACAGATTTATTGCTTTTGAAATGTATATTTTAGAGTCATATTTTCCAAATGGATGTTGCTGGTATATATAAATGCCAGTGGCATGAATATATTGACCTTGTTTCCAGCAACCTCTTGTTAGTCCTTATGTATAATTACTGGATTCTCTTCGGTATTCTGTGTAATCATTATACTTTAATAACAAGATCTTTATTTTTTATTTTCAGTCTTTATTTTCTTATTGTGCTAGTTAGACTATCCAGTCTAATGTTGAATAGGAGTGGTAATAATGAATACATTTGTTCCCAAACTCCTATCACTAGATTCCACCACCTCTTGCTTTTAGCCCTACTCCGAGATGAATTCTCTTGTTATATCCCACTAACCAAGAAGTAGGTCTCCCAGTCCCTACTGACCCAGACTTCCCTATATAGGTATGCAGCTCTTAACACCCTCATTCAGTCAATTGCACTTAACAAAGTTGTCCAACAATCCATAGGCATTTCATTTAGATGGTCCACTATTCTTGCAGGTACAATGTGTCTGAAAGTGATTCAAAACCTTTCTACATATCTGTTCTTTAAAGGCATCATCATCCACCCAGGCTCAATAGTCAGAAATTTATATTCTTCTCAATTCCCACACCTAATGTATCACTGATCTTGTCGGTTCTAGATTTTAAATATCTGCCAAACTATTCTCTCCTCTCCATTCCCAACACCAATAATTGGCTTGAGCCCTCAGTACCTCCCACCTATAATTAACAGTTTCCTGTCTTCCCTGCCTTTCATCTCAATTCTTGCCTACCTTTCTCACTGCTTCCAAGTTTATCTTTCTAAAATGCATGTCTGATTATGTTTGCCTGGCTTAAAACCCTTTGCTAGCTCCCCATTGTCTACTGTTCTCTAAAGTCTGTTGTCTACAGTGTTAGTTCTCCAGCTGATCATTCAAGCCCTTTATTTACCCTGGCTAGCTCTATAACACACTGTCCTACCATTCCCCACCTTGCGTTATGGTCTAGCAAATCTGAAGTGCTTATTGTTAAGCTATGCTATTTCCTGGTGCTATGATTTTTTGCACTATCTGGTCTCTCTGCTTAGATTGCTCTGGCAGTCTTACTCATTATCAAAGCCAGCTCATATGTCATTTCCTCCAGGAATTATGGATACAGAACTCAAGAAATATTTATTGAGCACTACCTATATGCCAGGTACTATGCGAGATGCTAGGCATACAAAAATGAATAATATATACAATCATACCTCAGTATCCCAAGGAGGATTGGTTCCAGACACCCCACAGTTACCAAAATCCATGGATGCTCAAGTTCCTTAGTGGCCCTCCATATCTGCAGGATTTGGTTGGTTGCATTCACGGATGTGGAACCTATAGATATAGAGGGCTGTCTGTATTCCAAATGTTGCAACATCAATTAGCTACTTTCATTTCTTGCCTCCCTGTAGCTTTACCTGCCTGGAGCATGATTTTTATTTACATGTTTTTCTTTTCTGCCATTTCTTTTCTCCAATTTTGATAAATATACACGTGGGTAAACAAATATCACATTATTCTCAAATAATAATGTTTCTAAAAAGTATTTATAAACCTTCATGGACACAGTTTCAACTAGGAAGTGTGAGTATCAATGATGAGATCCTAAGCTCAGTACTTTGTGGTTAGTCCCTGGACCAGTCTACATAAAGAAGCACAATATGGCTAGGATTGTGATTAAGGATGTATGCTCTTAAGGCCTGAGTTTGCATCTCAGCTCTGCTACTTACAAGCTGGATGACTCAGAGTAATTGAACCTTTGTGCCTCAAGTTCTTGAGCTGTAAAATGAGGACAATGATAGTCCCTCTCCTTATAGTGCTGTTGAGAGAATTATTGAAGATAATACAAAAAGTGCTTGGAATAGTGCCTAGCACAAAGTGTTTAACAAATGGTAGACATTACTATTACTTTGTACATGAGTACACTTTTATCTCAGTCACTATTAGGAAGTCAAGTGATTTTTACGTCTATATCTAGCAATGAAAGAACTGTTTGTTGCTCTGAGCCAATTGTGTCCTCTTATCTAATTTTTAATGAACCAATGGCACATGTTGGCAGAATGACTGGCCCAGGAGAGCTCATGGCAGTGTAATGGAATTTCCTTTATGTAAAACTAAATGACATATGTAGAAAGAAACTGCATTGGCACACACTGATAGAGTCAGCTAGCTATAAATACATATCGAGACACAGCTAAGCGAGAGTGTATAGCGTAACAGCTAAGAGCACAAGGTCTGGAACCAGACTGCCTCACTTAGACTCATAACTCTCTACCACTTACTAGCTTTGTTACCTCGGGCAAGTTACTTCTTTGTATCTCAGCTTTCACATCTGTAAAATGGGATTATGTGAATTTTACACAGATATTGTGCGAATTTAATGAGATAATGCATCTAAAGCACTTGAACATTGCATGGTACATAATGTATATAATAAGTGGTAAAGAAAAAAGATACATGTAGTAAACAGAAACATATAAATAAAGTTAATCTTAAGCGTTCACTCCATGAAAAGCAATGGAGGTATATGTTCAATTGAATAAGTGATTCTTAAGAGAAAAATAGGAAAATTCTAGTTCTTCTGCACTTAGGATAATCTTTGTTAAAGGCATTTTTTTTTGTTCCTATAGAAGTCTCCAACATATTCCCCAATTATGTTTAGTTTTGACCACCAGGGTTCACCAAAATATGTTCCATGGAACATTTGCCCTGAGATATGTGTGAGAAAAAGGGGCTTTATGGTAGAATAATGCTGAGAAATGCTTAATGATGTAGTCCTTGGAAATTCAAATGTACACTAGCACCCTAAGGGTTCGATAAGTCCTGAAAAAATGTTTTATTTAATTTAATCCAGCATTTCTTGAATTTGATCACAGAGCATTTCCCCCCAACCCCCATATACTATTTATTAACATTCCACGGAACCACTGTCCCATGGAATAAACATGGAGAAATGCTGGCTTCAATGAATATTAAAACGACCTTTATATCAAAACAAGGGCTGAGGAGCATGGGATGTAGGTGTGGGAAGGAGAGGGCTCATACTTTTTTAGACTGGAATTGAAAATTTGCCTAGAACAATTCACAAAGCCAGGAACCACACAAATTCCTCAGGGTCACAAACAGTCAAACCGGACAATGTTCCTGGCAGCATGGGCAGGGTCTCCGGAGTGGGGAAGGGGAGCACCCCTCACTCACACTGTATCCTGCTGGTGTGCTGGGATCCCACTGTGGAGGATCTAAAGGCTCCTAAAAGTACTGTAGCACCTGCCTTTGGTCATGACTTCCTGCATTTACTTCCTACTTTCTGGAAAAGAAGAAGCTACAAGAAAAACATTTAAAGCGAAGAGGTCCAATTGGGGAACCAGAAGACAGACCCAGGAACAGAAGGGGAAGAGGGAAGATAGAAGGAAGTGGGTTGAGACCTCCAATCAGATTCAGGACAAGGATGATCCTATGGGCGGAGGCAGGATGAGGGATATAACGACGTCAGTGAAGAGAACCCTTCACAGCAGAGCAGAGCAGGGATACACTTAAGAGAAATAATACTAACTTCGAAGGTCAGTGACCAGAATGGAAACTTCCTGATGTTTAATGCATCTTCATAATTCTTTTCTTGGGAAAAACGATGGTGGCTGGGAGGGAGGAGAATTGTGCTGTTACAGAAGGGGATGCACAGTGAAAACTCCTCGATAAGGGATAGGTGTGTAAAATGGCTTGCTATCTATTTACATTGATCAGCGTATAGATTTTCCAAGTTAATGTTGTTGTCTGGTTGGTTCCTGAAGGCAAGTGTGCCTTCCTCCTCTGGTTTTCTTTACCTTTCTCTGTGGGTTCCTGCCAAGCGAGGGAGACGGAATTATATCCTAGGTGGCCTGGTGTAAAGAGACCTAGAATCTTTGACTTTGGGAGGGCTGAGGTCTGTGAGAGGCTGCTGAGCTGCATGCACGCTGGGAAATTATAAAAAGGAATCTGCTGACAGTAACAATGCCGAACTACGGGTAGTGGGAGCAGGATTTTTTCTTATTTCCATTAACTTGTATTTTTTCTAACTTTTCTATAATAAGCATCTGTTACTTTTGTAATTGTGGAAAATTAAGTTCATTTCTCTAGTTCATACCCTACATCTTTAGTTTCTGGAAAACATGACATTATGTGCAAACTTCCTATTAGTGGGTTTTTAGTGGGGGAAAAAGAAACAAAAAAATGAATGTTTTTCTACGCACGTATGAGTGAATGAAAATAAAACGCAGGAAATACTCCCTAGAGAGTTATATTTACAAAATTCTACTACAAAGAGAGGGAGAGACATTAGGGATAAGCTTTTCCGAGAACTTCTGGAGGAAAACTGTTAACATTTTCCAGGAGATGGCGTTTCGGTGGGGAGAAATACCTGGCAGCCTGCAGAGGGGCGGGGGCAGGAAGCGGGGGCAGGTAGGAAAGGTGGCCGCGGCCCCCGGAGGCCGGGGGCGGAGCAGGAAACGGCGGCGCCGGTGCGGGAGGCGGAGCCGCGGGAGCGCCTCAGGTGGGGATGAGCCGGCCGGTACCCGCCCTCGGACCGGGGCCGGCCCTCCCGCCTTGCTGCGCACAGTGAGGGGGAAGCGGAGGGATTCCTGGAGAAGTGCGGCGTCCAGGGGCCGCAGCTGATTAGAGACACATAGTGGCCCAGAGCCCCTGAGCTGAAAGGGGCCAGAGGGGGGCCATCATGGGCCCCGAGCTACCTGCGCCTTGGCTGCTGCTCTTCACCTGGCTCCCAACAGGTGAGCCGTGGGGAAATGGGTCCCACCCTGGCGCCCCAGGAGATAGGAAGCCATTGTTGCCTGGCCTTGCTGAGCTGGCCACAGGCTGGGCAGTGGAGGCCTGGGCGGCGATCTGGCCGCGCCAGGAGGTGCGGGGACTGGATCGAGTTTCTGCCTGTGGGAATCTGTTGTTTTCCTCTTTTATTAATTAGCCCAGGCCCTTCAGAAACAGGTGCAACTCAGAAACCCGGAGCCTCTAGGCTTCCCCTGCTGCAGTCATTAGGCCTGTAAAGCTGAATTGATAGGTGCGGTAACACCACTTTTACAATTCCTAATTACTTTTTCCTTTCATCTGATACTTGCTTTTAGGTTTTAGGTATGGCACAACCTAAATGTTGGCCCAGAAATACATTTATTTCACAACTGCGACATTATAATGTGTCCTCAAGTATATAATGGGTGTTTGATATGATTCAGAATCTATTTTACAGGACCACAACATGTAGCTCTTTGCTAGCTATCTTCAGGGTCACTTTCCTGCTTTCTTGATATCCACCCACTTCCCTAACTTCCCCCTCGCTCACTGTCTCCCCATCAGGTGTCCAACCACCCACCCACTCCTTCATTTTCAACCTCCAAGCCCATCCCCTGTCTGCTTTGGAAAGCATGGTTTTGTGTGTCTCAGTTTTTATCTCTTGGGAATATGACAGGAGTGTGTATCTGCATGAGTGAAACCAGGTAGGAAAGGATAGCTGAATATAGAATGTGCAGGCTCTTCCAGCCGTTTTTAGTTAGGATGTAGGTATGATCTTTTGCAGGATCATTTCTCTTCAAATTTCTGTCCTGTTTCATTTTCCCTGTCCCTCCTCCCCTCAACTTACCTCTTTGTGGGTGGGAGGTCAGCTCAGTTGGCCCACAGACCAATCTGAGTCTTGTATTTTTTTGAGAGAAAAGATACAATTCCATTTTTACAAGCTTCATAGGACATGAAAATCACTCAAATGTAACGAAATCTCATTCTACAGTAACTTAAGCTAAATGTTGAGGGAAGGAAGGAGGATCGCAAAAGGGTAGAAAAACTAGAAAATTGGTATCCCTAAGGTCTTCTAGCTTACCGCATTTTCTGCAGGATATGGGGCCTACAAATTATCTGAAGCTGACAAGGCTAGATGTTGGACACCCATGATACACACAACTGTGGACTAAATAAACCTCACCTAAACTGAAGTGCCTGAAATTCCACTAGAGCAGTCATCAGTTTGGACTATGAAAGCAAAATCATAAAAATCCCCCAGTTTTGCAGTTTTCTCTCCTGTGCTTTGTATGTTCAGCTCCAAGTCCACAGCAGGTAGGGATTTCTGAAGCTGCTTGAGCTGCCTTTTTAGGAAAATAGAGGTCTACTCACAACTCTGCCCCTGGGTACCATATCCCCAGGGTACTCCTGAGCTGAACGGCCCAGAGAGGAGCCAGCATAAACTTTGTAGCCAGCAGTCATCCATGTCAATAGGATAAGAAAAGAAGCCTTACATACAAAAATCCCACTGGGGTATAAACCCCAATCCTTAAATCACCAGCATAATGTTTTAAAAGCTATTCAGTTTTTATGAAGAATATTGAACACTGAACATTTTTCAAATACAGTGATGATAACCAAAGGGTATATTCTTCTAGTAAGCAAATTGCTCAATGGACAGGGACTTCAGAAAGCGGAGCTCTAGGTGTTCTTGCACCAGCCGTGCAGTGGGCATAGCCTGGATACTGAAATAATACAGACTGCTGTGTTTGCCTGGCATTCTTTAAATGGAAGACTGCCTGCATGACACATTTTAGAACCAGAGAATGCTAGATGTGGATAAAGTCCTAAGTGAACATCTCATTTTTATTTCAGAGGTGAGAAATTGAGATTTCAACTCAATTTCTGTTTTGACTCGAACATTTTGAGGGGGAAATAGCTCTTTGAGCAGAAATTTTCCCTGAGTATGTATAGGAAATGTAAATAAATTGCATTCAGCTGTTTAATGCGCATTTGGATTTTGCAACTGTGATGTTCGTTTGTCAACTTACTGAAGTGCTGAAAGCCTCCAGTAAAGTGGGATGATTATAGTACATATCTCATAAGCTTTTTGTGAAGATTAAATGAAATGAAGGGTTTAAAACACTTAACACATTGCCTGGAACAAAGTGAAGGCTTAATAAATGTACGCCATGGTGGTATCGGTAATTGTGATTTAGACCTGAGTAGGATTATTTAAAGCTATCTTAAAGAAACAGTTTAGGTTCCCTACTCTCCTTCCCCTACAGCTAAGAAACTGTAATTAGTAGTCAGAAGACTATCAGGTTGGATTTCAGAATCTGCCTCTTACTAGTTGTAACTTTGGAGAAATCACTTAATCTCCCTTCATCTAGAAAACAGGCAGAATCCCTGACAATCCTCTTCCCCATTCCCCTCTCCCCGCCCAACAAGACCAACTCTTATTGGAGGGGTTAAGGTCGAGCACTGTATCTGCAATGTGGTCATCACTCAGGAAATATTGGGTCCCTCCCCACTGGACTCACTTCTTTATTTTTAAACCAAACTTACTAAAATGTCTCTAAATCAGACTGGTGAAGATCCGCTTCCTCTCTCACTCCCACCCAGTATGTACCAAAGCAATGTTTTTCAAACTTTTTTCACAGCTCCCACTAAGAAATACCATTTATATGTGACATGTGCACACATATATATAAGATTTATAAAATAGAAACAAAGAGTTCACACACACACACACACACACACACACCCCATTCCTATGTTGGATAAAAGAATAACAAATTGACATTAAATATTTTAATAACATTTAAATTCATAGAAAATATTCCCCAAATTAACAACATTAAATAGAAAAATCCAGTCAGTTTAGTTTCCCAAAATCCACCGCAAACTGCGATAGGAATCTCGGAAAACCCCAATACTAGAGCATGTTCATTTTGGTCTATCACTCTTCTGTTTCTAAAGCAGAATCAACCCAATCTGATTAGCATCCAAGTTTCTGCAATTGAAAGTACGGGCCACTCGTGAATTATGTTAGATGTGGGTACTCACTCTTTGGTGTGGCGTGGGGCGCCTGATGAAGCCTCTGAGGTCAGGGAGTCCTGGAAAGTTACTACAGCCCCTGTGCTCTGAGCTGTGAAGAAATCAGTTGTCAGAGGTTTTTGTTTTTGTTCTTTTTTTCTCTAAAAAGAAGTCAATTTTTATCACACAAGTGATACTTGCTCCTTAAAACAAACATTAAGGTAAGGCTAAAGTAAGTACCTGTAGCCCTTTTTGTGTTACTGGCTAACAGCTCTGGTAACCTTCATCCAACCTCAAAGTTTATTCCTGGAATGAAAGTTCAGTTCCTACCCCACTCCCACGCCCATCCGCCACCCCCGAATTTTAAAAGGTTATGTGTCATTTGTGCTTTTGTGAAAAAATTTTAAGATCGTAAGAGTGGTGTTAACTTATAGATCCACACAGCTGTCAACGTGTAATATCATTCTTTGGGAAATCAGCTGACTCCTAAGGGACAAGATTCTTAGAGAGCATCTACAGCTAGTAATTTTCACTCAGTGGTAAGGATGAAGGTTGGGATCATACTGAAGACTTAATGGCATCTTGATCCCTGACATAGTAGATAGTAAAGTGGAGTTTCTCAGGCTGAGGCGGGTATGGGTGGTGGATGGCAGGCTGCACTCGGCTCCTCCCTTGTTCCCACGGGGCCCCCTGAAGTACCTCCTTAGAATCCCAGTGCTCTGCTGAACACAAGCAGAAATCACTCGCAGTCCCTGTTTTCCCCTGCCGGCCAGTTTTACAGATAAGGAAATCTGTGTCCAGGGAAATCACGCCTCTCCGTTGGACACAATGGAATTAGTTTGAGAGCTGGGACCAGAACCCTGGCACCCTCACTCTTAGTCCATTGCTCTTTCACCTGTTTCATGCTGTGGAGCGGGTTTGTTTTGTGTAATTGGATCCTGGTATGCAGAAATAGAAATAGTTTGCCTCTTGGATGTCTAACTAAATGCTACTTGTTAAACATCTTGCCCCAACAACAATGCAGTAGAATAACACGCTGGGTAATTAATGTATCGTCTGCCTAGGTTTCTTTCAACCTAAGACTTTGTTTCTTTGTTTGAAGGCCTGGAGGGAGAAATAAAATTATGTTTTTAAGAATCAGGAAGACTCGGATCATGTCATCTTTCTCCAGTCCTTATTTCTGTATCTTCTGATGTATAAATTTTAGGGTAAGATGGGGTCAAAGGAAAGCAGTTTGGACACTTTCTTCATTTCCTAAACCTGGTTAATCAAGTTCTCATTCTAGGGTCTGCCCACTCTTTTCTATTCCCAGCAACAAATGTCACACTGGCCCACTTTAAGCATTTTAACAATCTCCTTGCCTCTACACCTGCTAACTCTCTGTCTAGTTCCAGCCATCTCCTACCCAGATGATAGGTTAACTTAACCTGCGTTAATCTTTCCTGCCTTTATGTTAATCCTCCAAGAACCTTCACTAGATCCCCATAGCTTCTAAGAGTGTGTTAAAGTTCTTTGTTTGGAATTCGAGGCTCACTCATTCTGACCTTACTAACTTAGGCAGCCTTGTCCCCACTGGGATGGCATGCTGTCATACCCGCTACCCCCAGCATGTACCCTTCTTTCTTGCTTTTTGTCTGTCCATACTATAAGTGGTTAACTTTATTTATTTTTCTGTACTTTTAGAACACTTAGAATTTGTTCCAAGCAGTCTAGCCTGTCTCCTAGGAATTTATTCATTCTTTTATTCAGCAAATGTTTAGTGCAGATACAGTAGCATGAAATGCTGGATAATGAACCAGCAGGTGTGCGAACAAAAGCAAACCTGGACTGGCCCCATGATGCTTAAAGTCTAAAGGAAATACAAGCAAATGTAGAAATACAGCTCTGACAGGAACCGTGAGAAAGATCTATAAGGTGCCACAGGAGCATATACTAGATGAATTTTACTCACCTGGGAGACCCTCCCTAGAAAGTTGAGGAATCATCCTTTCAAACTAAAGCTGTAGCCTGTGCAAGAAGGCTGGAGAGGTGAGTATGAGGGGAGGGAAGAATGTCATCCTGACTGAGTGGAGGAAGTCACAGCGCCTGTGGTGGAGATGAGGCCAGAGGGGTGGGTAGGACCAGATGTGCATGGCTTCACATGGGTCATGGTTGGCGGCTTTGGGTTTAGCCTAAGAACAGTGAACAGCGTTTGGAGATTTTTAAAGAGAAGGCGTTGGGAGACTGACAGCAGTGTGGAGGAGAACCAGAGTGTGTGCAGGTGCCAGTGAAGCTGAGGCACATCTAGGCTGGAAGTGCGGTAGCTTGTACTAGGGTGGGAGTGAAGATGGACAGAGAGCTAGAGGTTCCAGAAATGCTTAGGAGCTAAGTAAACCCAATTTGATAATACATAGTATATGGAGAGCGAGGGAGAAAGAGATGTCAAGGAAGATTCCTACTTTCCAGTCTTGTCCATTAACTGAGATGCGAAACATGGGAGAGGCCCAAGTTTGTATGGAAGGGTGGTGATTTAGATTTGGGGCTTGATGTAGAATTTGAAACAACCAAGAAGAGCTATCAGGAGCACTTGGATCCATGTGTCTGTTTTGTCCCTTATTGTACAATAGTAGGATTTGGTATTCAAAGCCCTAGCAGTTTCTGAGCAACCCTATAAAGCTGAGCCATGAAGTACCTTGTCTGTGTGTTTACTTGTTTAGTGTTGACTCTCCCACTAAGAGTGTACGCTTCAAGAGTGCAGGGACATTGTCTCTCGTATTTGCTATTGTACCCTCATCATCTGGAATAGTGCCTGGCTCATAGTAGGTACTCAACGAATGGGTGAAAGACTGACATCTGAAGGCCCAAGGCACATAGAAATTTGTCATTCTGGTGAGACCCAAATTTGCATGTGCTCTGATATTAGCATGTGGGGACACGGATGAGTCACTGATCTGAGTGACTGATGTTGGGAAACTCCGAGCATCTGCCTCTCAACCAGGTCTTGTCCTCTACCCCTAATAACCAAGGGAATATCAAGTTCAAACCACCTGAGTGGCTATTTTTTCACCTGGTAAGTTTATCAAAAAAATTTTTGAAGATTGATGTTTTCCCCTGTTGGAAAGATTGTGGTGAAACCAAAGGACTATCACACTGTTCATGGGAATATAAATTTTTTTCTTGAAGTTTCTATTCAGATATAAAAGCCTTATTCCCTTTGACCCAGCAATCTCACTTTGAGAAACATGTTTTACTGGAAGACATGCATGTGAAGAAATACTTTATGTAAAGATATTTATTTCAACAGGTCGTGTCAACATTGTTTGTGAAAAATCAGAAACAATCCAAATGTCTATCATTAGGAAAATGGATAAATAAATTATGGTTCATCCATGTAGTGAATTTTCAGGTAGCCACTAAAATAATAAGGTCTATATGTACTGATATAGAATATAATGGTATATCTTTAGTTTGGAGAAAACAATCAAAGTTGCCAATCAATGTACATGATTAATTTTTTTTTTAAAGAACCACATAGGAAAAGCTGTGGAGAGATATACCCTAAGTTATCAACAGTGGTACCTGTGGGGAGTGGAATTCATGGCAAGCAAGGAGGCACTTTTTACTTTATTGTTTGAAGTTTCTTACTTATTTTATATTTATAAACAAAAAAGCAGAAAGGAATTTTTGTACAAAATGACTAAAATAATAAATCTGTGAATATGCCTTAAATTTGTGAATATCCCTTAAAGGGTTAAACTTGCACATTAGAAAACTCATCCAGAAGGCAGTTAGTTGGTACACTGGAAACAGTGTAGGCTTTGGAATTTTAGAGGTGTAAATTTAAATCTAGTTTTGCTACTTACCAGCTGTGTGACCTTAAACCGGTTACTTAATCTCCCTGAGGATTTTCCTCACCTATGAAATTGAGATAAAAATACAGCTTATCTCATGGGTCTTTTTGCAAAAGTTGAGCCAGATACCATATACTAAAGCACCTACTGCCGTGTCTAACACTGTGTAAGTGCTCAGTATATGTCAGTTTGCTCCCCAGAGTAGCCACATGCTTAGCACTGCCCCCCTCCCCCCCATAGCCTAGCACTGTTGAGTAGCACATGCCAGACCTTTGTTAAACATGTCATGCATAGACACAATTCCTCTCCCACCATGTCGCGCTTCTCTTTGTCCCCTTTTCTCTTCTAACACTCTGGAGTGCGTACTTACTGTCTGGACTCATTGCCAGTTCCTCTTCCCTTCATTTCTCTCATATTTGCACTGTTATCTAAGGAAATGTAACAAGTACTGATAGCAAATATACTTGGGGAGATAGCTTGCTTAGAGATAAACTCTGATAGGATTACACCTGTGTACTTTTCATTGATCTGCTTAGTGCAGCAGAGGTGCTGGGTACCTGAAAAACACTCAGGAATTGAGACCTTCCATCAGAGTCAGCACTACCGTGCTTCCCCGGAAGTAAGACCCAGCCGGACAATCAGCTGTAACGTGTCTTCTGGAGCAAAAAGTAATGTAAAACCTGGTCTTATTTTACTATAGTATAAGACCGGGTCTTATATACTATAATATGATATGATATGATATATACCGTATATTATAATATATAATATATAATCTATTATATATTATAATATATATAATATATAATTATATATAATATATAATATACATAATTATTATAATATATAATATAAATATATAATATATATAATTATATATAATGTATATATAATAATATATTATAATGTATAATATAAAACATTATATTAATTTTTGCTCCAAAAGACGCTTAAGAGCTGATTGTCCGGCTGTGTCTTATTTTCGGGGAAACATGGTGGGCCCCTGTCTCTTGCCAGAAAACACCTTGCTCTCCCTCCCTGCCTACCACCCCCTTCTAAACGGGACCCTTTACATGGAAAGGAGGGGAAATGCCATCCAGTCCTCTGAAAATAGTTCTTAGTTAAAAAAAAAGTTTTGCACCTATATCCCTGTATTGTGTGGATCATATGTTCTAGAAACTGTAAAACATCTTGCCCAATCTGATTCTAGACAGAGACGACTGAATAAATAAATGTACAAAGGTATCATGTATTCGGGAACACATGGCATTTAGTTGTAAAGAGTCTTTTTTTGGTATGTTTTCCTTCCACTTTAATGTCAGATGGTAGTCCCCAGTCTGCACATCAGCAGTCTTGGAAAGTACCTCATGGCGGGAAACAGAGAATCCCCTTCCCTTTCTCTCCTTCCCATGAGCTCTGGTATCTCATCTGAAGTTACCTTTCTACCCTTAAATGATAGGTCTCCCTCCCTTCCTCTTTCACAGAGGAGGCAAATTGTGGATGGGTTTGTGAGGATACAAAACAACACAATTTTAAAAGCTTTTAACGCACTAACTCATTTTGCAAAGACAATACAGTAGTGAAAGTTTTCATTTGTATCATTTTAGTTCTTTTAAAGTACTTTTACATACTGTTCTCAGTCTGTCTCACGCTTTTAAGGTAGACAAGATATGCACAAATGATACAAATGACAGCTACTGTTTATTGAGTGTCTAGTATGTGCCTGGCTCTTTGCTAAATGCTGGACGTTTGTTATCTCGTTTAATCCTCACTACAACCTTATCAGGCAAGTGTTAGCATTATCCCAATTTCGTGTAAAGAAACAACTGGAGTTTGGAAATAACTTACTGGGTCTTTTAGATGATGGGGGAATGGGCAGAATCTGAACTCAGGAAGTCAGTCTTCAGAATTGATAGAGACAACTAGGAAATTAGAGGGAAATGAACTGAGGAGAAGGTTATGCCATAGGAGGAATGAAATTTAAGAATAGAAAGAAAATCTATGAATTTGGAAACTCATAGTACTAAGTTTAAAAGAGCAAACATGTAGTCTATAAAGCAGAACATTTATCTTTTTGAATCTGTTCCTACTTTCAGCCCAGATTTTGCTGCCTTTGGCCTCTTCTTGAAAACCTTCTCTGCTAGTAGTGTGCCTGCCCAGTGTGGTTCGTTTTACAGAGAAGTTACAGGCCAAAGGAAAGAAAGATGGGAGGTTGTGGCCTTTGAGATGAACGTGCTACTTCCTTTCTCTTCCTCCCAATCTGAAAAATCCTCCTGCTTTTAGAGTCCAGTGCCTGACTTCCACTTGGAAGGTCAAACTTGCCTGCTTGGGAAAGATTGGGTTTTGGTGTCAGCAAGACCCAAGTTCAAATCCTGAGGCTGAGACAGCTTGACTTATTGTCTGAATTTTTGTGCACATGGATGATCCCATCAGTAGGATCCCACCAGTAGGGGGATTATGAGGGTTAGAAACAATGTATGTACACCGCCCAGAGCACAGTAGATACTGAAATCCAGAACAACAACTGAGAAAAAGAGAGAGTGTTTGCTGTTTGCTCAGTACCTTTTGTCCTGGGACTCTTCCCCACTTTCCTTGTGAAGGTGGTGGTGTCAGGGGATGAAGGTCTGAGAGCTGTGCAGGATACTGTGGGGCTGGCAAACCCCTGGAGGGAGTGTGAGTGAGCTCAATGTGGTCAGAACATCTAGGAGAGTGGCATATTTTAAGGCTTGAAATTCACATAAGGGATGAAATTGAAGAGAGCATAAAAGAGTAGTGCCCAGGTACCAAAGCCAGTGCTGACGTTGGTAAAGGTGAGTTGTGTGACCCCAGGTGTGGTTTGCCCATAATAAGGGCATTCATGGAAGGGGAGCTGAACAAGGATTTGGTAATGAGGGTGATCACCCTAGTCCCATTGTCCTTCCGCAGTGTCAGGTTCAGCAATCTTCAAAGCTACCCCAGAGCAACTTCTGGCTCCAACCAAATTCCCTCCTCTGACTCCCAGCAAACCTACCCTACCCCCCTCCACATGTTCCACCTCTATGAAAATAATGTTGACTAGAGCCCTTTGGATAAACTACTGTTTATGTTGAATTACCATTCAGCAAAATAAAGAACACGTAGGTTATTAATCACAGTATCAATTGTATACTAATTATTGCTGGTGTAGCTGGCTCCATGCTCCAAGTATTTGCAAGCTAATGAATACGAACACATCTTCCTTTATTTAAAGAATAGCCAAGTAGAGTGACAAGAACACTGCTCAGGGGAAGAATCTTGACTCAAATCCTCTTAGAAACTGAATGACTGCAGACAAGTTACTTACCTTTTCCAGTCTCAGATCTGCTGTGAAATGAGCACAGCTTCTCTCCTCCCAGGGATCATAGTTAGTGTGGAAGAGAACATATTGGAAAGTGCTGTGTGAACCTAGGATTTTGTTTAGACCATAAATCAGTATTTTGTTTCTCTATTCTAATCCATCTGTGTTGCTATACAAAATAAGCTAGTGTTGACAAATTCATTGTCAAAACTCTTACCCATAGCTCCTTCTACTGTTCATTTAAAGCTGTGTTGGGCAAAAATCTCCAAAGTCTGTTTCAGGTCAGTTCTGGAAAAAAAACCAACGGGGTGGTGAGGACAGAGAAGCAAAAATAAAAAAGCAGACTATGATATAATCCATGATAGGCTTGAGATACTGGTCACTGGCTCTTCCGTTCAGATTGGATTGATTTCCAGGAATCCTACAGCTGGTAGAGACAGCAGCTATTTTTTCCCCAAACTATTGAAGGCTTGTTTTCAAAATGATGTTCTTTTCCATTCACAGCTGAATAAGGAAGTCATCTATCTTCCTAAAAACACCATTCTCATCCTATTACTCTTCTTCAGAAAAGCCTTCCGTGATTATCCATTAACTAGAAAGAGACATTAGAGTGTGATAGAGACTCCACTCCATCTCTCCACCTCCCAGTCACCACCACCAGCACCACCTTATTTATCCCCAGTGTCTTCCATAAAGCCAGCGATGGCAGCTTGGTTTCTTCCCCCCAGGTTCCCCAAGTCACTGCCCCTTCCTGCTAAGGGCCTTTGCTCACTTATTTCTTCTATCCTGTAATGAAGAGTTTCTCTGCCCGATCCCTATTTTTCATATGTAACCTTAATCCTACCTGAGTCTTAGGGTCTAGCGTAAATCTCTTCCTTCGTGAAGTCTTCCCCACTCACAGATCTCCCCGCATTTCTGCAGAGCCTCTCTCCAGCATGGTTGTCACAGGCATATCCTCATCACAGCCCAGCCCTGGAGATGGCTCAGGTCATTTCTGGGGGCCAGAGCCTGTCCGGAGCAGCATCCTGCTCTCTCTCTATGGATGAGAGAGAAGCAGGTACAGATGCCCCTTACAGCCTCTGTGGACTACTTATGAGGGCTGTGTCCAGAAGGTGAGGCAGGACTCCGAACCATGTGGCCCTGGCCATTGAGACAGGCCCGCTCAGCTGCTGTGTAAAGGGGGTGACAATATTTGTTTTGTTTGTGGAGTAACTCAGTCAAAATGAAGGCAGCTCCTCCTGAGAACCCCAACTCGAACCCTTTCCTCCTTGGCCTTCATAATAAGGGGAAAGAGGTTTGTGTTTTTTAAATCTACTCTATACCAGTGTTTCTCAGAATATGGTGCTCAGAGCAATGGCATCAGCATCTCCTGGAAATTTGTTAGAAATGTAAGTTTTGGGGCCCCACCCAAGTCCTACTGAATCAGAAACTCGTGCTGACCTCAATCTGGTCTGTTAAAAGTCTTTTCTGGTGGTGCATGCTGAAGTTTCAGTACTCCTGCCATGAGAACATTCTTCACTAACCCTGCCATGAGAACATTCCCTGTAATCCGGCCTGTAAATATTGACAGGAACATTACAAGATGCCGATTGTGTGTGCACTTCTTCCTGTGCCAGAGCCCCACCTGACATTTCTGTGCCACCAGATTCCTAGTCCAGGCAGACCTGGAGTATGTCTTTTTAAAAAGACTTTTTAAAAAGAAAAACTCTTAATTCCTTCAAGTCTTTCCTGATAAAATTTGTCACAATCTGATCATTTTTGTTTTATTTGCTTTATGCTTATGTCGACCAGTGATGCCAACATCCGCTGGTTAATGTATTCTTGGTCATTCATGCCATCATTTATTGAACAAACACTTGTTGGGTACCAAGGAGGTGACAGGCACAGTATGAGCAGCTTGTGTTTACGAGGTGCGTATGTTTGAACAGTGCGTTAGGGACAAACCTGATCGGCCTTCTCGGAGCTGACAGTAAATAGGCCTTCACCAAGAAGTGTGAAAAGTGCTTCCTTAGGGTAAGATGGGCATTTGGGGAAAACAGAGGGAGGCCTCTCTCCCAGTCAGGGAAGGCTTCTTGAGGAGCTGAGGGGGTAGCTGAAGACCTACAGAATAAATCGTAATTAGCGTAGTGAAGGACGTGGAATGGTGGCCAGTGATATATGGCAGAGTGCTCCAGCCAAGCGATCAACATGTAGGAAGACCCGGTGAAGACGGCGATCCTATCATGGAAAGGACTGAAACAAGTTCAGAGTGGCTGAAGCTCTGAGTGTAAGGTGAGGCAGGAGGGGAAATGAAGGCGCAGAGAACGGCTGAAGGCAGACCTGACCAGCCTCATGGAGCTGGTTGTGGAGGTTGGTCTTTATTCTTAGGGAAATGGGAAAGCATTTTAAAAAGAAAGTGATGTGAAAGAATGTATATATTATCAAGGTCCCTCTAGTACTGATATGGCCTTATGTTAGCATCCTTTCTTTAGGTTCTTGCATGCATTATCACTATTGATGGACCGTGATCTCCCTGAGAGTTATCCTGGGTCTTTCTCTTCATTGTTTTCCCCACTGTCTGTGCAGTCTCCATACCACACCGTGCCCAGGCCACGTAAGAACTCAGGCTCTGCCTGTGAGCTCCCAACCAGTCAGGCAGTGTGTTTGCTCATTTGCATCGCTTTTGTTACCCCATGAGGAGAAGTGGGTCACCTCTCAGAGACCTGGTCTGCCTTCAACATTGTTTCCTGCTTTTGGCTGCAGGGTGCCTGTCCTTGCTGGTGACGGTCCAGCACACAGAGCGCTATGTCACCCTGTTTGCCTCTGTCATCCTCAAATGTGACTACACCACCTCTGCCCAGCTTCAGGACGTGGTAGTGACATGGCGCTTCAAGTCCTTCTGCAAGGATCCCATCTTTGACTACTACTCTGCGTGTGAGTGCCCTCCCCGTACTGGCTCTGCTTGGGTCCCTCTTTGAAGTATTGCCATTAGGGTGTAGGCATGAGTTAGGATCCCAAATCCTTTTAAATAAGAAGAAGACACACAGATCACTTAATTCAGTCCTTTTATAGATAAACAAACTGAGCCCGTGAAGAGGAAGCAACTTGTTGAAGGCCACGTACTCTTGTATTTATTTTAAAACTTATGTCCCACCTCGTTCTGAAAAGGTTTGAGGCGGCTCAGACGTTGAGTAACAGGCAGAGCAAGTCCTGCCTCCCAGTCCATCTCTGGTTGCATGCCAGCGCGGTGAGATGAGGATGAGATCTGCCTCCCATCACCCGCACCCCTTAGAATGCACACAAGAAGACTACACCCCCCAGAATACACGAAGAATGGCCATTCGTGAACCTGCCACCCACTGCCATGTTCCCTTCTATGGCCAGCCTTCCTGGTGGACTAAACACTCAGTGATGGAGAGTCACTGCCCCCAGGAAACACAATTGTTGGACATCCCTTACGACATCTGTACAGCTCCCCCCTACATTTAGCCAAGTCCCACCTCTCGGTAACACCTGCCTCATTCATGTCAGTTCTGCTGTCTGGAACCAAAGCTCTTCCGAACAGCCCCCCTCTGCCTCTCTCAAGGAACCAAGGAACCCCAATCCCCACCCTCAGCCCAGATAATTGACCTCGTGGAAATTTTGGAAATAGAGTTAGACACTCTGTTTGTAGGAAGGAAGTGAGATTCCTAAGATGAGGAAAAGGAGGGGAAGGCCTCAGCTTTACCTCTTTTGGTCCTGACTAATGTCTGACAGTAGGAACCCCCAAATCTCACTGTCTGAGCCACCCACAGAGCCTGATGTTGTTCCTAGAAGATGCCTCTGTAAATCAAGGCATTGTTCCCTGGGGGTTACTCTTAAAATGCCTGGGTTACGTGGGAAGGTAGGAGACACTAGGGTAGTAGGCATTTGCCCCAACAGATTTAACAGCTCTCAAACTTCGTATTATAAAGGCAGATGGATGAACCCCTATGGGAACAGAATCTAGGGTGACTGAAAATGAGACAAGGGAATTTGGGATGGGAGACGGGATGCAGCCAGGATTTGGAAATGATGGCCTATTGGGGAGGGTGTGGGGGGGTGTCTGGAGCCTTGCTGCTCGAAGTGTGGTTCATTGGTATCACCTGGGAGCTCATTAGAAATGCAGAATCTGCTCACCCCACGCCTACAGAATCAGATTCCCAGGGGACACATAGGCTCAGAAGAAAGTGAGAAGCTTCACTGCTCCAGGGAACAAACAGTAAGGGCACCTTTCTTCGCGGGACTTCCCCCATTGCTGTGTGATCTGGGTGTGTCCTCTTTCCTCAGCATACCAGGCAGCTTTGTCCCTGGGCCAGGACCCATCCAATGACTGCAATGACAGCCAGCGGGAGGTTCGCATCGTGGCCCAGAGGCGGGGGCAGAATGAGCCTGTGCTGGGGGCAGATTACCGGCAGCGCAAGATCACCATCCAGAACCGTGAGTATTGGGGAGGCAGCAGGAAACTGAAGGTGGCAAGAGGTGCCGACCTCAGGCGTGGCAGGCTGAGTCAGTGTGGGGATTTCCCTTTTTTTCTGCTGCCTGATGGTCTACTTGGTGCCTGCTGTTGTTTGAGGAAAGTGTCTGATCCGTGGAATGTGCTGCATCATCTGAAGTCACTTCCCTGGAAGTTCGTTTCTGGATGAGAGGATGTCCTACAGCTTTGGCTAAAGATCTGGGAGTGGGTGGTTTCCTTTGCGTCCCTACAATTCAAGTGTGGATCAGGCTCCTTGGATCCCTTCCATGAATTGCTCTTAGGGCCTGCTATAACCCCAGGCTCCTGAGTTCCCCACCGGCCATGCCTGTTGTACATAGCTAAGGAAATAGAGGCTTCTAAGTAATAGCCACTTGAGACCATCACCCTTCATTGGTACAGAAAAGAGCACTGGGCTTAGAATGAAAAGACCTGGCTGAGTGTCCCATTGTTTCCACCTGCTGGCTCGGTGACCAGTGGCAGATTGTTTTCTCCGGCCTCTGTTGCCTCATCTGAAAGATGGGCATAGCGGTCTGTGTCTCTCCACACTGAAGTGAGTATCACATGTGACATCTGAGAGCTGTGTCTAAAGCATGTCTATTCTTTGTGCTCAGTACAGGGGGTGGTGATTAGAGCCCTCGCTCAGCGGTCAGACTCAGGTGTGGGTCCCAGTTCTGCACTTATAGAGTGGGTGAATTTGGGCAAGTCCCTTTGATATTTTAGCCTCAATTTCTGTAAAATGGAACTTGCCATAGTACCTGGCTCTTGGAGAATTGTCAGAATTGATGACATGTATAAAGTGTGTAGTGAACTTTAGTTATGATTAGCATACTTTTGGATGGATGGATGAGCACCCTACATTCCTGTCTTGTAATCCAGGATTAGTGTGATAGGTTATTGGCACAGAACTCAGAGCCTATTTCAATGAGCTTTGTGTGCTGCCTTAAATAAACATTTGCTGGTTAAAAAGAAAAAAAGGGTTGGGGGGTGGAGGATATTACCCAGCAGGCCACTCGGGATGCATAGCAACAATGTGAAGAAATTAGTGAATATTCTATGACCATTTAAAGGCAGATCATTTAAAGGGAGCCAGTTTAATTACTTCTTCCAACTTTGTGTCTAATACTTTGGCTATAATACTTAAATCTCATCGTTTTACGTTCAACCTCTGATTTCCCCGAAGCAGCCCTTAATTAAACTCCTGGACTTAGGAAACATCTGTTTTTCTTTTCCAGTCTCTAAGGGCATCCTCAGAGATTCAAGGTGGCTCTGCTTTTTCCAAAGCCTACAGAATAAGCTCTGATCTGACCCTGAAGTTTAACGTCTTTAATTAGCAAGTCTCCATTACAGTTTTTGAAAGATGAAAGTACCCATGGGTCATAGTCTCGGCTTTTCTGTCTTTTCTCCTAATTTTGAGCAGTACTATATGCCAGCTCTACTCCTAACCACTTTGGGTCAGACGCTGCCTCTTTGTTACTCCCATGGGAAAGTGGTATTTCCCCTTGGTTTTTATTTCTCCCTCTAGATTTGTGACTTCCTGGAGCCCTGGTTTTCTGACACTTTTATGCCCATTTTGCATCATTTGAGATGACCCTGTCAAATCAGTTAGTGGATCATTTAAAATATTAACATATTTAAATGTCCGTATTACTCTGAATCCCTAAAATAATCTTTATGTCTCCAATAAAAATTGGGGCAGATTTATAATATGCATTAACCTTTGAGGGGGTATTTCTCCCAAACCATTCTCCCAAGTCTGTGGTAAGCCTGTTTCTGGGAAAAGTAGTGGGCTTAGAAAATCATGAGTAGGAAAAAGTTATAGAGATTGACGTAGAAAGAGAAGGAAACAGAAGTTAAAGTTAGCTCCAGTGTTGTGTGAACTCACATTTTTGTTTCGTTTCCTCAATAAATATATCTTGACAAACAATAAAGAATTGCAGATATACGGATGGTTACTTAGACTTATGGTGATACTCTGTAAGGTATATGAATGTTGAATCACTATATTCTGCAGCTGAAACTCATACATATAGTATACCATCTACACTTTAATAATTTTATTTTTATTTTTAAATAATTATAGATCTAATTGTCAACAAGCAGGAGGAAGTCTATAATGCTAAGGTCTTTAAGAATTTGAAGATGTCCCCTGGCACTTACTGGGGCTAAAATAGCGGGGACGTGGAGGCTGCCCTGATGCCTCTGACTGGACTTCATGCTCCTTCAGGACAGAGGCGGGTCTGCTCCTCTTCAGACCTCCGGTATTTCCTTTTCAGATCTCCTACAGTGTCTGATCTAGTGCTGTACCCACAAAAGATCTTCAGGGAGCATTTGTTGCATTTACTAAACTTGAACATACCATTTATCTATCTTGATGGTGTAGCGCAGCCCTGGGTCTTCACAAGAACTGAAATTATTTTCTTGAGTAACATTTACTCTTTAAATATTGGCATTTCCTTCCTACTAATTCAAGTTCATCACATAACCTATCCCTTCGAGGTCCAGAGTTGTCTGTTGACAGCCAGTGAGGGATCCTGGCTGTAGCCTTTCCCCGCCAGTTCGGAGCTTAGTGTTGAGGCAGAAAGTATGTGTTGGAACCTACTTTTGCTAAGCATTCTCTCTCTGTTGTTAAGCCAGTTTCTTAGCATCCTGGAGAAAGCGAAGGCCTGCTTAGTTTCTTGGTTTCTTTAACTGAAATGCAGCTAATAATGGTACCCACTGTGTCGGGATTAAGATTGATTGCAAGTAAGCAAAAGCCCAAAAGATGAGTGACTTAAACAAGAAAGAAGTTTATTTCTTCTCAGGTATAAATTTGAAGGTAGACAGTCCAGAACTAGTGCGGTGGCTCTGTTCCATTAGTCCTCTGGGACCCAAGCTCCTTCCTGTCACTAAGAATGTCATCTTCTTCCTCATGGTCCAAGATGGCAGTCATCACGTTTTCTTTCCAGATAACAGAGTAGAAGACGAGATGAAGAACAAGAGGGCAAAGATATTGCCAAACTGTTTTAAAAAAGTTCCTGAGCGTCATCCTGTGACCCTTTTACTTACATTCTATCAGCCAGAACTGAGTCATGTGTCTATGTCCATCTATAAGAGAGAATGGGAAACACTGACTTTATTCTGGATGGCCACGTACATGACCAAAAATTCTATGACTGTCAAAGAAAGGGAGAGTAGATACTGGGAGACAACTAGTAGTCTCCACCTCATCCATTGAGAGAATTGTGGTGGAAATTAAATGAGGTGATGTATCCAAAATCCTTTAAAGATCCTAAAAGGGCTCAGAGAATGATCAGTTTCTACCCCCATTTTACTGTCTGGAGAAAGAGGAGGGTCTCAGAAGAAGGGATTAAGCCTTTCTCTGAATTATGAGCGGCTCTCTCGGAAAGTGGAAGTGAAATCAGAGCCTTTAATCAGTGACACTTTCTCCCGCCTTTCTTACAGGTGCAGATCTCGTGATTAATGAAGTGATGTGGTGGGACCATGGAGTGTATTATTGCGCCATTGAGGCTCCAGGGGACACAACAGGAGACCCGGATAAGGAGGTGAAACTCATTGTCCTGCGTAAGTGCGCCTTGAGCTTTCTGTTTGTCCACTCCACCATGACACTTTTCTCATACAGAAAAAAAGCAAAAACAGAAACAAGCAAGCCTACCTCTGAAGTTCCCTTACCAAAGCTAAACTTGTTTTTTGGGTTTTTTTTGCCAGTATTATTGCTCAACCTTAACCCGTAGGTCAAGAGCTGTGTTTCAACCTCTAGAATGTTAGAACTGGAAGCATGTCCCTGCACATTTATTTCACCCCCTGCTCGGCTTCTCCCCTGCAGACTGGCTGACAGTGATCTTCATCATTCTGGGAGCCCTGCTCCTGATCCTGCTGATTGGCGTGTGCTGGTGCCAGTGCTGTCCTCAGTATTGCTGCTGCTACGTCCGCTGCCCCTGTTGTCCCGCCCGCTGCTGCTGCCCCGAGGAAGGTGAGGGGATGCATACACAGTGGGATGGGGTGGTGCTGGAGCCTGGTGCCCCAAACGGGTCAGCTTCCAATGCCCAGGTCAAAACCTTGGGTTCTTCCAGGTTCTCCTCCATTACCTTGTCCCATCACAGGATTGGGCATCTTTGGCCTCAGTACAGACGGTGATGCTTGGGCAAGCTATATAGTCAAGAGGGAGGACTTTTGCCAGTCCTCATTCTAGCCTGCCTAAGGCCGCCTTCAGGTGGCTCTGTGTACTGCTGGCAGTTCCTCAGTGGCCCTGATACGAAGCTGTGCTCCAGTGTTGGCTCCTAGCACCAGCCTTGCTTGAACATGAGACGGCTGGAGAGAACGGCTTAACTGTAGCAGTGGAGGCCACTCCTTAGAGATGACTTGAAAAAAGCAGATCAGAGGAGAGAGGTGTTAGAGCAGTGGTTCTCACCCTTAAGAGTCCCCTAAAGGGCTTGTGAAAGCTTAATTGCTGGCCCCACCTCCAGAGACTCTGATTTCATTGGTCTTGGGTGGGCCGAGAATTTGTATTTCTCAAAAGTTCCCAGTGATGTGCTGCTGCTATTCGGGGGGCCACACTTGGAGAATCTCTGTTAGAGGAAGGGAAGAGGGAACAGAAGATCTTGCTCTGCATGTGATTGTTCTTCAGGCTGAAATTTGACCTTTTAAAACAGAGTTATGACATGCCCTAAATAATTTGGCTGTAGAATGCATGGTGAAGGTAAAAGAATAATATACTATTCTACGAAGATCTTTTCGTACTAAATAGATGGAGTGGAATAAACTTCTTTAAATGGAAGGAGTTTTTGTGTTTTTAAAATAACGTTTCCTTTTCCTGATATGAGTACAGTATTACGTTATAGAACATTTGAGAAATTCTGGGAAATGTAAAGACTAATCTTAGCACCCAGAGATAAACCACTCTTATCATTTTGATCCATTTGAAAAGAAAATTTTTACAGGAAAAATAAGGAATTGCCACATAAGATAGAAACAAGACCTAATCTGTGATGTCCAGAAGGCCTGAGTCTGGTTTCAGGCCTGTTCCGAGGTTGCTGTCTTACAGCAAAGGAGAACTAACTTCTATTGGATGTCTGCTGTGTGTAGGCCCTTTGCATACATTTCCCTACTGAATCTTCACAACCCTAGAAGGCAGGTATCGTAACTATTTAACAGATGAGACTGAAGGTCAGAGAAGTCACACAGCTAGTCAGTAGCAGCGGCACTACAATGTTGAATCCATGTTCATCTGACTTACGAGAGCCTAAATTTCCCACAGAATGGGATTGGCTGAAATACCAATGAACCCCTTAAAGAGGAAAACTAGCAGAGAACTCAATACTGGGCTGTAGAGCTCCCTACCTTTAAGGGGCCTCTGGGAGAAACGCCTGGAGAAGTCACAAGCACTGGAGTAGTAATATGCAGGAAGAGGTGAGAAAAACCCTCCCAAGGTGACTTCTGAGAATTCCTAGGTCAGTGGAATACTTAAAACAGGCGGGACTAGGGACAAACCCTCACAAATGATAAATATACCCACTGTCAGCTGATAAACAGCTTCTGGGGGCCAGTAGTTCCTCCTAAGTGGTAAGAGTTTATTTAGGAAAAATAAGTGAAGTAAAGAAATGCAGGCCACAAATAAAGGTCGGCTAGATTTGAGCAGATGAGGTCACTTTCAAAATGAGTCACTAGGGCAGACTGTCCTGAGAAATTTGGTGACAAGAGGAGATGACATGGAGGGGGCAGAAGTTGTTAAAGAACGTGCTTATATGGGGGAGGGGGTGCATATGACTATTTGTTTTCCTAGACTAAGATAACCTTAAGTAGATTTGTAGGCAAAGGACCAAAGCCAATGGGAAATGAGGAAAGTGAAGCATTATGAAGTGAGCTAATCACTGAGGAGAGATGAAGCCAGTGGGAGTGACATCAGGCTTACAGTGAAAAGACTACCTTTAGAAAGGAAAGGAAAAATAGCCTGACCTCCGAAGAGAGAGGAAATCATTATAATGTGGAAGATGATTCAAGTATCAAGGAGGAAGCTGAGGGAGCTCACATCAGCCTGTCTCGTTTTCAGCAAATCAAAATTCTAGATGCAGAAGGGAGCTTCAAGAATGGTGTCAGTGGTTCTTGAACTTTTCTGACCACGAGCCCACCTCCCTAACCTGCTCCCACTTACTGGTAAGATTTAATAGAGGACCAGAAGGAGAAAAATGACAATGACACCAAATTTTAGTAGTTCTTGATAATTCACTTAGTACCTAGTAAATTACCCACTGTAGAGCTTAAAGATGAAAGTGGTTGAAACTAAACCTTATTTATTCTGAGAACTGGAGAAACAGCTTTCATCCCTAGATCGGTTACTGGCCCTCCTCCCCGCAGAACCTCGAGGCATACCCTGCAGTAAGCCGCAGGCTACATTGAGAATCTCTGATGGAGGCCACCCCCCGTCCTCCCCCATGAGGAATGCGAGGCCTAGTGAGACTCTCCAAAAGTACACATCGCTTGTTAGTGGCAGGGCCTGGCCTAGACCTAGGTCTCTTGATTCCATGCCCAGGGCTGGTTCTTCCTCAACAAAGATGACATCATCGGCTGAAAGTTCATGAGGGGAAGACATGAGAAGTGGGGAATGTTTAAACTGCTGCTCTAGAGGAGGGAAGCAGGGTTGTTAGCTCAGTCAGGGAAAGTCAGGTTGGGAGGAGGGATCTGAGGTCAGTTACCCGACAGTATAGTCAGCTCTGGCAACGTGGGGCCAGGAAGCATCGGCTGGTGGTTCCCTGAAGCTGACATGGTAAGAGGTCAAAGGGTGTGGGATTCTAGAAAGCTCCTGAGAATGTTGCTGAAATGACTGGCCAGTTAAGTCATAGGGGACTGGTAGTATGGGAAAAAGTGAAATCACTCCATGACCAATGGGTCAAAAGAGGCAAAGAATGAGTTCTTTAAGAGTGGAGGCGGGTGTTAAGGAGTGGTGAGCAGTTACAAGCAAGTGCAAATGGAAATCTCCAGGGGCACCATGCGTCTTGCTCAGAGATGATGCTGGCTGCAGGGGACAAGAGGCACAGGTCTCTGGAGGAAGAGAGGTATTGAGTGTCATTTGTGTCACGAAGGGGGCATCTTAAAAAAATATGCCCCAGGTTTTCTTTAGAAATGAAGGTAAATATACTTTCGGTGGTTTAGTCTCCAAATGTGCGCTTTTGTCTCCTATGGGCTCAAAGCAAAAGAAGCGACTTATAACAATTTGTTATAACAATGAACCACTATCTACCGACTGTCATATATTAGGTATTTCATGTGTATTACTTCATTTAATCCCAACAACCTTGCAAAATAGTTATTATTATCCCCAGCTCACACATGAGGAGATTCGGCCCAGACCGTCTGGAAACTCACTCAAAATCACACAGCAAGTACATGCTGGTATTCAAGTTGAAGTCCATCTTTTTAAGGGACGCTCAAAGCCCCTTTTTATGGAAACCTATCCCTGAGGACCATATTTCCCCAAAGGTTGTTGAGAATCCTTAATAGTCAGCTCCAGTTTGACTCCCCAGAAGAATCAGGGATCTTGTTGAAAACAAGGATTTTCTTGACTTGTATTAGACTGAAGGAAAGTCTCTGGGGAGTGGGGTCCAGCAGTTTGTATTTTTAACCAGCTCATTAAAAGTGACCAAGGCAGGCTTTACTCATTTGAGATTCAGAAATAACTTATTAGGAGTCTTTTGAAGCTTTGTTACTTTCCCTGAGTTTCTTGTTTTATTATCTGTCTGATTCCCCATTGGGTGAGCAGCAGAAAACCCTGATAGTCTAGACGTCCCCGTGGGGATATTTCCAGGAAGAGGAAGGCAAGGGAGAAGCTCAGAGGCTGTGTTTTCCACTCACATCTCATCAGTTCCAGGAGGGGAGAGACCCTGGGGAAAAGGTTGTGGCAGCTAAGAAGGGAGCAGGTGGCTGAATCTCTGCAGTATGTGAAAAATTGACAGGAAACTCATGGAGGATCTGAAAGGGTCTGTTGGGAGTTATCTGTGCAGGGGTTCCCATTAATTTACAAAGTCATATGGGGAGCAAAGAGTAAGCCCAACTCACCCTTTCCCTCCTATTAAATTGAGGGAGTAGGAGAAGGAAGTGGCCAAACGAAGGAATGGTACCATCTGGAAGAAGCCAGGATTCAGTTAGATGGGTGGGGGATGGGTAGAGTTGTTCCCAGTGGAATCAAATGGGCCAAGGAATCCTGGGCCTTGGAAGCAGAGACTAGTCCGGAGTGGGAGTGGGTTTTGAAAGTTGTCGAGCTGAGTTGAAGAGAAATAAAATGAGGAGGTACCTCTAGGGAAGGACTTTTTTTTTTTTTTTTTTTTTTTTTTTTGCTTCACAGAAATAAAGGCATCTGAGGACTTGGTGGTTGAATAGAAAGAGCACAGGCTTGGGTGTCAGACAGACACAGGGTGACACCCTGCCTCTGCCAGTCACCTGCTGTGGAACCTTGGTCTGGGAAGGCCACCTCTCAGAGGCCAACTTCCGCATCTCATTCCCACATTGAGAGATTTCTCTGAGGACTAGCAAGCTTGTGTAAAGTGACTGGCACATATTAAGGAGGGCAGTATGTTTGCTAATAGTGGCATGTATAGGGAGCTGGGGAAGGCATCTGTTAACAAGAGGAAGAGGAAAGTGCTGAGCACGTGGACTTATTTTTGGAGGGTCTGGATTACTGTTTTTGGCATGAAGGTGTGGCAGCTGGGGGAGCTGCAGTAAGTTTGCATCTGATTTCCTCCAGGCTGGGCTGTGACTCACTATTAAGGCTGGATCTCCCGACATTTCTAGGGGGCCTCTGCTGCAACCACTTCCTGTTGTGCTGGAAGTTTGTTTCACACTGCAGCCATTGGGTAGCTCTCCAGATGGGCCCTTCACTGCTAGCCTCACCAAATCTCCACCTTATACAGCTAGGGCCAGAATGCCTGCCTTCTATGGCAGGAGGTATCCTCAGGCGGAGCCTGCTGCATTAGGGGTGGCCACAGGGCTTGGGGAACCCAGGAGGAGGTGAGAGTGCCAGGCTAGGGGCCTGCGGCCGGCACTTCCTGCACTCAAACACACAGGTACATTTCTTCCATGCACGAGTAGACAAGGACTTTGGGAGACCCGGGGTACTCAATCACAATGACCTCAAAATAGAAATTTATGAACAAAAACAACTAAATGCTTTTGCCTTTAACTTACATTTACTCTGGGTTATGAGCTTCAGACCTGTCGCACCGAGGGGACTGGAGTGACATGTCCTTGGATCCCTCGTGCTGCCTTTTCAATATTATTTTCTTTGCCCTGAAAGGAAATGGTATTTCCCATCTCCCTTCTCTGCCTCCACCCTACTCCTGAGAGATTCCCCCTTCTTAGGGGAAACCCCAACATTTAATGTGGTGAAGGGAAGAGTGCAGCGGATCCATTGGATCCACTTCAGCTTTTTGTATTCTCTTGTTTTCCTCCCACTGGTGTTCTCCCACTTCGGGCTGGCTGGTGTACCAGCTAGAAACGTTCATTGCCAGTAATTCTGCCCATTGACCTCAACGTCTACGTCCTTCTCTTTTTCTTTTTCCATTCTGAGCAGGTAGCCCTGAGCTTCCCTGGCAGCCCCTGACTCACAGCCTCCTCTATGCTCTTTGCATCTGTTCCTTCTATATTTGGTCTGTGGCTAAAGGCCATGTTGGTTTGTGGCCTGAGATTTCATTGGTGGCTAATTACCCACGTATCTACTGATTGGTTTTAGGTGACCTTGGGAATGGGCAGGATGATGAAATGTTTTTGAGATTAGGAAGTCACGTTTTAAGAGTATCCTTTCCTGGGGTGCAGGAGTTGCAGTCTTGCCTACGGAATTTATTTCTAGTCCTTTCCCAGAGGAACAATTGATTCACTGCTCCCTTAATTCTTACTCCCATGCAAGGCAAGAAAGGTCATAATGAACTTTGAGGAGAGGAACTGGCCTCTTGGCCAGGCCCCTGGGTGAGGACAAGTGAAGTGGGAGTTGTGGGCCTTGCCCTGGCTGAGGGTCTGCATTTCTCCTTTTCCCCCCTGCAGCCCTGGCCCGCCACCGCTACATGAAGCAGGCTCGGGCCCTAGGCCCTCAGACGATGGAAAAACCCCTGTACTGGGGGGCGGACAGGAGCTCCCAGTTTTCATCTTATCCAATGAACCAACTGCTGCAGCAAGGTAAACCTTGCCAGAGATTTAGGGTGGGAGAGGGCAGAGGGCCAGGGTAGGAGCATGGGCTGCCTTGGGGCCTTCAGGACCAGTGCAGTGGGTATCTTTATGATTGACGGTAGGAGGGGATGGATGCAAGCTAAATAATGTGGCATTTTGGTGCCTCGATTCTGAGGAGCATGTTTGGGGCCAGCAGTTCTGCATGTTCTTACCCTTGTGTCCATTCAGATTTGTCCCTGCGATCCAGCCTCCCACAGATGCCAATGACCCAGACCACTGCTCACCCTCCCATCAGCAACGGGGTCCTAGAGTATTTGGAGAAAGAGCTACGGAACTTCAACCCGGCCCAGCCTCTGCCTCCTGACCTCAAAGCCATGTCTGGCCAACCCTGCAGCATGCTGTCGTCTCTTGGCTCTGAGGTGGTGGAACGCAGAATTATCCACCTGCCCCCGCTGATCAGAGACCTGCCATCTTCGAGGAGGGCCAGCAACTCCTCCCGCCAGCAGTGGCTCACCCCAAATCCCCTTGGACTCTGGGATCTGAGGGAGGAAAGAAGGCAGCACCACCATTCTGATTTCCACCAGGAGCTCCAGGACCGGGAGCTTAAGCGCTGGGCATTGGAGCAAAGGGAGCTGGACCAGCTGCGGAATGGAAGGCACCACAACTCCAGGCTGAACAGGTCACCCATGCCCTGGTCAGACAGGGACAGCCTCAGCGATGGCCTTTCATCCAGCGAGGAGCGCTGGCGGCCCAACCGCCCCCCTTCCCGGAGCCACTACCCAGACAGACCCCACAGGCCCAGTCCCCGGGAGAGTCCGCAGAGGCACCAGAGGCGCCGGCACCGAAGCTACTCCCCGCCCCTCCCCTCAGGTCTCAGTTCTTGGAGCTCGGAGGAGGAGAAGGAGAGGCAACCCCGGAGCAGGGGGACCCACCGCCGCCGCCGCTCCCACTCCCCAAACTGGCCTGAGGAGAAGCCACCCAGCTACCGCTCACTGGATGTCATCCCAGGCAAGAATGGCAGGAAAAAAGGGAGTGTGGAGAGGCGCTCGGTGAGCCTGGGGCATCCTGCTGAGGGTAGGGCATGGGCAGAAAGGACCCTTCAGCCAGGCTTGGCCACAGCTGACAGAGGTCACCTCACCTGCCACCGCTGAGGGTACCTCTTGTTTTGCATAGCTTGCCCTGTGGGCTTGGTGAGACACCTCTCGTAGAGCTAGAAGGGACCTAGTGAATGCAGAGGGCAGGGAGGTGCTGGATGCTTACAGAGGGCCTTCTCGTCCTCGGGTCCCCCATTTTACAGATGAAGAAATGAGGCTCAGGATAATTAAGCACCACATGTGAGTAGTGGAGCTAGGGCTGGAACGCGGGTCTTGACGGCTAGGGCTTTACTTCCTCTTATAGCTGCCTTGCTTTACTTAGCAACCGTATTTCCATACCCCAAATTAGAAGACATGGCCAGATGTATGTGCCACTTCTGGGTGCTGCGAGTCAGTGTGCAAGGCCCTGTTACTTTCAAGGATGAGGTCCTCTGAGACAGCCCCTGGGAAGGATCATGGAACTGATAAAAAGAAAAAGACCACCATGAGTCAAAACTTTAGGATTCTGTGAACAGGCAAGGTGCCAATGGGTGCAGGTCAGCTTACCAGCCTAAAAGGATGCAAAGAGGATGGAGGCCTTTTGGGCCTCTGAATATAGGCCATTTTAAAAAATGATGTGACTTAAAAAAAAACATTTTATAATTAACATATCCAAATGATGGCATTCTTTTAATGTCCCTTTGCAAAGTTATGACATCGTTGCTCAAGAAATATTTATGAACTTCTTCCAGAGCCAACTTAAAAGCTATCCACAAAAATCTATTTCTCTCTTTGACCTATGTCCTTTTCTATTTCGATTCTGTTGAGATAAATGGATATGTGGTCAGCTCTGAGAGACGTTCCCAGAGTAGAGGGATATTATAGAAACAAGACTTTTTAGTCTCTCACACACTTCGAAAGATACAACTCCCATTTGGAAATGCCGGTTCTGCTGTAATGTGTTTAAAAAGCAGTCACATGCATGGTGTGTGCAAAGGCACGAGCACCTCATGGGGGCCTCAGCGCTGGTCTTCTAGGGAAGAATCTTTGTGAGAGGGCGTAGTGAAGAAGGTGGCAAAGGCCTGCAGGCCTTTCTGAAATAATCAATGGCAATTACATCGTATTCTCACAGATGTCCCAGGAGAGAGGCGAAGACGAGTAGTAATGAAAATTAGTAGTGTCCTAACTAAGTGGTATTGAGCTCTGGATATTTATGCTACACCTCACTTAATCCTTACAACACTCTGTGAGGTTTGTACTGTTCGTTTTACAGGGGATATAACTCTTTCTTCCCTGTTACTGCTAAGCAAATTATATCCTGAAGAAAAAACACACACCAGAATCAATTAGAGGTGGGCCAACTGCTGTTACTTGAATTATGTAGTGAATAAACTGTCTCTTATTTTCATTTTAACAGAAAAATATAATCTAAAAGCCAGTTTTTGGCCCCCAAATCCAAACTGTATTTTCTTCTAAGTTTCTTCTTTGTTTTCCTTTAGTTAAATTATGTAGTTTCTTGTGAGAGAGGGGTAAGAGGAACACCAAGGCACTGGGATAAGCCCTTTCTGAGTCTTATTTCACTTAATCCTTGTAAGAGCTCTGTGAGGCTCAGGGAGATTAAGCGACAGGCCCAAACAGAGTGAAGGCAGAATTTGAACACAACCTCGTGACTTTCAAACCTGTACCCTTTTCAGTATGAGTGATTGCCTTTTAGAAAGAGAGAAGAGAATCATGTGGCGCCATGTTTTCTGTGACTTTATTCATTTTCTGAAAGGATCAGCTTCCTGTACCATCAAGGTATATATACCAATAATTCTATCACAAGCAAACCATAGTTTTGATTGTAAAGTTGCTCGCGTGAGCAAAGATTTCACTCAAGATCATTTTAAAAGCCTTCATTGTTTTGGATCTCTTTGAGCTTATCTCCCAAAGAGCTATCACGTTACTTTATCACATTCAACTCTCCACTCATATTGTGAGTGACCAGAGGCCCAGGACCAAAACTTGATTTGGAAGATTGGTTGGTTTGAAGGGCACAGTGTTTCGTGTGTAACTTGAATTTTGAATGCCGTTAGTGGGGCCCCAGTCTCCAGGGCCCGCCTCACTCTTTGCTTCTCTCCTTGGTGGGGGCTGGATGTTTCCCCATACACCTTCCTGTCTTCTGAAGTCTTTGGAGCTTGTAGGTAACTTCAGACGTTGTAATATAATTGGGCCACTAGATGGTGATCTTTGATCGTATATAACTTGAAGTTTCCATGTACTCCTTGAGTTGGCAAAATGTGTTACTATTTTCTTAAATCAGGTTTTTAGCAGTTATAGCTTTACCATAGTTTTTTACAAAACACTTATTAAAAATACTTTATTAAATATTCAGAGCAATATGACTTAATCAAAAAAAAGCATTTGGCTCACACAGAACCTCCTCTCTCAAAAAGAATGTTTCAGTAGATACCAACAGACAAGGGCTTCCATGTAAATGATCTCGTGGAAATGCAAAATAGGTAAGAACCACTCTCTCAACAGTGGCCCTGAGAAAATGGGAGTTATGTTGAGGAATCTCCCATTTGACTTCAGAACCAGGACTCCAGCTGAGATCTTCTCATTTCAGGTCTGCTGGTCATTGCATTCCATTAAAGGTTGCAACCTCAGAAATATAAGAAGCAGTAACATCAAGCTTTAAACCTCAGTGGTTTTAGACTGAGTGGCCCATGTGTTCCTGGCCTCCTTCAAATCAATTATCTTCCTTTCTAATCGTGCCCTATCAGAAAGGGCTCCTCACGGAATTTCTGGTTTGTTCTGAACTTGGCCTGTACACACCTGTTCTAGTAATAGAAAACTACTGCACTCTTTCCTCTCCAAGTTAAACTTAAACTTTCTGTAGAGAATCCAAGATTTTTTTTTTCTTAACTCTTTGACTTAATAAAAAATTTTTTTAGGTCAGGATACTTCATCTTCTACTTTCAGTAAAATATCTATTCCTTGATAATGTCTAGGTTTTACTTCAGCAAGCTCTGGACAAGTCCCTTTTGCTTCATTTTGTTGCTTTTCTTTGTGTCAGAAAGCATTCATCTCACAGCATTTTAATTAGAAACCATGTGCACTAAAACTCACTTTCCTGATAAAATAGAAACACAATTTTTTTTTAAAGTAGTAACATGAATATACATGTTGTTATCTACAATGCATTTTGATCAGTATGTTTTGGGACAGATACCTTATCTTTCCATTTCAAATAAGGTTACATTCATGGACTACAGCTGTAGGTAAAAACTTAAAATAATCCCCTACAATACAAAGTTAGAGAAATATGAGAAATGTAAAGCATAGTCCTTGCCCTCATAGAGCAAGTTGAGAAAGCCAAAAGATCAAGTGGAATAATGTTTGAAGAAAAGCCACTAAGTTTGGTCAGGAAGAGATAATTAGGGTCTTCAAAAAATAACTTCAGAGAAATACTAAAGTGTGAAGCTAAACTTTTTAGATGAGGGCTGAGAAGGAGAGTATAAATGGGAAAAGGAGAACTTACTCGGAGCAATATGCATACATGAATGAATGGTAGAGAGCTAGAGTGATGAATGGAACAGGGTATCTTTTTTTTTTTTTCAGTCTAAGGGAGGCTTGAAGATGATAAAATCAGTAAAAGGCAGAGTAAGACTCATAAATTTTCAGAAATTAAAGGTGTCTGAGGGAGGCTCCAGAGAGGTAGGAATGAAAAGAAACTTAACCCTGGGGAAGAGACTGGCTTCATTAAGAATTAAGAAATATTTTTTAGATTCACATCTGCTGTCCCAATAGCTACCACTCACCGAGGATTTGCACCAGAATCAAGCACACCTTTGTGTATTGTATGCACAGACAATAGAGCCCAGCTGACTGGATTTTTTGTGTGTTTTTCTATTCCTCAGGAGAGAGAGAGCTCCCATAGTGGAAGGAGTGTGGTCATTTAGTCACCGGGCACAGCGCTACTTCTGTGTCTGCTCCTCAACTTCTGCATGTCGTCAGCATCACCTAGATTTCCAAGTGACTTGGGAAGGACATCGCAAGTCTGTATCTAACAGTTTTGCCCTTAGATTCTGAGAATCAAATAGAAGAATTTTAAAAACAAGAGTTTGAGGAATTAATGACTTAGGTTTGGCCTTGGTTCACACTCTGCATATTTAGTCTCTGACTTGTAATGGACCCAAATGGGATGCGATCCCTCAAGAACTTAGGAGCCTGAGTCTTCAACTAGGTTACGCTGCTCAGAACCACGGCCGTTCTCAAAGTGAGAACTCAGGAATCTTTAAGAAAAAAAAAAGTCAAACATGTTTCAAGAGCACGAAAACTATAGAGTACTTACTACAGGGCAACTTTCATGGGAACTTGTCTCCCTCTATAGCATGTCTGGAGGGTCCCTCCATGTTAGGAGTCCACCTTGCTGCCCCCATGTCCCATGCTGAGTGCTTCTGAAGGTCCAGTCAGCGATGGCACAGGAGACACTCCAGCAATGTGTCCTCTCACGGGCTATTGCAAGTGTAGAAAATTACAGAGAAGCAGTGTTACATCAGCCTTACTCCTGTCCCTTGTTTTCCTCTTGCTCTTCTTCTTCTTTTTTTCCTATATCTAGTTTCTATTTTCTTATATAGTATGTATCCATTAAAATCACTTTAAATGCTTCTAGGGAACAACAGAGTATATAAAGAAGAAAGAAATAACATGTACTGGCCTAAGGATGCTGCCCCAAATAAATATCTACTTTGGTGCACTTGACTGGATTAAGCCTTCTACCAGGCTAAAGCTCAGAGAAGAGCTAGGCCAACCTGGGTAGTTCTGGAGCTGCCTTACTCCTGGCACTGCTCAGCCTTCTCAAGCAGAAGCTTCCAGGCAGGTTTTGCCTCTCAGAGCCCCAGGAGGAGGGAGCTGTGCCTTTCCTATATTAAGTTGTACTACTCTCATTTTCCCCAGCTCCCCTGATGGCTTCATGAATCCATTTGTACTTGATATAGAGACCCTCCTTGAGAAGATTGGAAGGAGATGGCCTGAAAGGAGGGGTGTGTGTGTGTTTCTCAACAGTATTTTTGTGTGTACGGCCTCAAGCTCAATTTAGATCCTGTTGACATACTCATTTTCCCCCCAATCTCATTAATTAAATGTTGGGAAAAAATAGGTTAAATGCCTGTATCGGGCAAAGATTTCTTTGGGTTTTTTTTTAATACCCATAATGTAACTGAGTCTAAATTAGCAAAACAGAAAAAAAAATTGAAATTTTAATGGATAATGAATATGTGTAATTCAGTAGGTGAGGGACTTCTGCTCTGGACAAGATGGCATAGACATTTTTCCCTGCTCCTTCCTGCTAAGCACAACTTTATGAACCCTGGAAATGGCACAGGAAAAGGAAAACTAAAGGATGCTAAGAAGAAAGTAAGCTGGTTTGGGAACCCAGGACCAGAGGAGCAACACAGGCAGATCATCTTGCATCCCCCAGTCAACATTGTTTCCCCTGCCCAGAAACACTACAGCTGACTGGTGGAATCAGGAAAAGACCTGTCACAGTTAATAGCCCTGTACCTGGCAGCCTGGTCCCAGAAGCCACTTTGTCCCCATGGAACTGAGACTCTCCTCCCTGGCTCAAAGAAACCTGAGTAGCTGGGGGATAGAAGGATTTCTGCATACCCCTCCTTCACCAAGAGATATCTGGCAATAGAAGGATTTCTGCATACCCCTCCTTCACCAAGAGAAATCTGACAACCCAGCCAGAGAAAATTCCACCCACTCAGGCAGCATCAACAGACCAATGCAAACCCCAGCAGCACTGGATATATCAAACAGACCAAAATAACACCACAAACGCTCTGAAATTCCAACTTCCATTGGAATCATAGCCCACAAAAGTAGGCTAATAATCGTATGTTAAACATAAGTAACTCCCTTTAAAATAAAATATTTAAGTAGGACCTAGAGTGTCCTAACATGACAGACAAAATGTCCAGGATAAAAACGAAGAAAATCACAACTTGAATGAAAAATGAAATCAACTGTTGCCAACTGAGATAAATCAAATGTTGGAGTTATAAGAATTTTAAGGTAGACATTGTAAAAATGCTACAATAATCAATTAGAAATTCTCTTAAATGAAAAAAATAGAAAATCTCAGAAAAGAAACCAAAGCTATATATAAAAAAAAAAGAAACAAATAGAAATTGTAGAACAAAAAAATACAATAGAAATTAAAAACTCACTGTATGGGCTAATGTGGAGATAATGGAGGATAGAATTAGTGAACTTGAGGACGGTACAATTACAATAGACTTTACCCAATCTAAACAACAGAGAGAAAATAGACTGGAAAAAAATGAACAGAGGCTCGAGTACAGTAATAAAATATCAATATTCATATCATTGGAGTCCCAGAAAGTAGAAGAGAAAGATTGGGGAAGAATGAGCATTTGAAGAAATAATGGCTGAAAACTTCCCAAGTTTGACGAATGGCATTAACCTAGAGGTCCCCAAAGATGAAACGAGTCCTAAACAGGGTAAACCTGAATCCATGCCAAGACACATTGTAATTAAACTTTTGAAAAGTAAAGACAAAGAAAAAATCCTGAAAGCAGCCAGAGAGAAAAAAATGCATTCTCTGTAGGGAAACACCAATTTGAATGGATTTCTCATGTGAGACCATGAAGAAGGAAATGGCAAAATGTTTTTAAGTGCTAAGTGAAAAGAATTGTTGACCCATAATTCTATATCTGACAAAACTAACTTTCAGGAATGAAAGGAAAATAAAAACATTCACGAATGCAAACTAAAAGATTTTGTGACTAGGAACTACCTTTGAAAGACTGGCTAAAGGAAGTTCTTTAAACAGAAAGGAAATGGTAAAAGAAGGAAACTTGGAGCATCAGGAAGAAGAAGGAACAACAGAGCAGAACTATGAGTCCAAACAATTAACAATTATTTTCCTTACAAGTTATATAAATCATAGTTGATTATTGAAATAAAAATTATAATAACATCGAATATTCTAAACAGTGATATTTAAAGGTAGGGAATATAAAGGGACCTAATTGGAAGTGAGGTTTCTATACTTCATTTGAAGTGGTAAATGTAGATACCAGTACATAGTTGTAAGTAGCACCCAGAGCAATTACTATGAAAACTACAAAGACAAATTCAAAAGTGCTATAAATAAATCAAGATGGAATCCTAAAAACCTTCAAGTAACCTGCAGCACGGCAAGAAAGAGAAAACAGAGCAATGAGAACCAGAAGAAACAAATAGAAAACATAATAAAATAGCATCCTAAAGTGCAAACATATCAATAATTAAATGTAAATGGTCTAAATACACCAATCAAAAGATAAAGATTGGCAGAGTGGACTAAAATAGAAAAAGCTCCAAACCGAACTACATGCTGCATATAAGAAACTTCAAATTCAAACAAAGGTAGGTTAAAAGTAAAAGGGTGGGGAAAGATATACCATGTACACATTAATAATTTAATAAAAAGCAGTAATGGCAACATTAATATTTTATAAAGTGGACTTCAAAGAAAATTACCAGAGTCCAAAAGGGATACTATATAATGAATCAAAAATGATCAATTTGCCAGGAAGACACAATATACTAATTGTACAAATTAAACCACAGAGCCTCAAACACATGAAGCAAAAACCGATAAAGCTAAAATGAGAAAGAGGAATCTATGATTATAGTTGGGAATTTCAATATCTTTCCTATCCAGCAACTGATGGAACTATTAGGCAAAAAATCACAAGGATATAGACAATCTGAATAACACAATCAACAGGATCTAATTAACATATATGAAACAGGTTATCCAACAATAGCAAAAAATACTTTTCTCAATTGCCTGTGGAACATTTACCACACAGAAAAAATAAAAAAGACAAACATGACAAATGTAAGAGAATTGAAATCATACATAATGTGAGCTCTGACTATAATGGAATCAAACTGGAAATCTGTAACAAAGACAACAGGAAACTCTCAAAACGCTTGGAAACTAAGCAACATGCTTATAAATAATTATGGGTCAAAGAAGAAGTCACAAAGGAAATAGAAAAGTGCATAGATCTAAATACAAATGAAAACACAACATACCAGTTTGTAGGATGCAGCAAAAGCAGTACTGAGGAAAATTTATAGCACTAAATGCTTTAATAATGAGGAGAGGTGTCTTATCAATAATTTCAATTCTTGAGAAACTAGAAAAAGGAGTAAAATAATCCAAAGCAAGCAGGATTAACATAATAAGAGCAGAAAACAAAATTGGAAATAGAAAAACTACAAAATACCAAGGAAACAAGAAACTGGTTCTTTAAAAATATCAATAAAATTGATAAACCTAGCAAGACTGACAAAAATAGAACACAAATCATCAATATCAGGAATGAAACAGGAGATATGATTCCAGATACTGCAGCCATTAAAACAAAATAAGGGAGAGAGTACTTCATAAAACTTTATGTTCATAAATATGACACTTAGAAGAAGGGGAACAATTTCTTAAGAACCACAAACTGCCAAAATTTAACCAAGTTGAAACAGACAATCTAAATCAGGGGTGTCCAAACTGCGGCTCGCGGGCCAACTGCGGCCCGTGATCCATTGTTAATTGGCCCGCAGCAAATTCCAAAAATATATTTAGTTTACTTAAATAAACCAGGTGAGGCAATACATACTTCACCTCGAGTGAGTGGCCCGGCTGTTTGTGTATTGTTCTGCATTTAGCCCTTGGTGAAAAACGTTGAAAAAAGTTTGGACACCCCTGATCTAAATAGTCCTCTAATGATTAAGGAAATTGAATTTTTATTAAAAAGCTCTCCAAAATGAAATCTCAAGGCCGAGATAGTCTCACTAGAGAATTCTAGATAATTAACACTAACTTTACACAATCTCTTCTGGAAAATAGAATAGGAAACATTTCCCAACTCATTCAGGAGGCTAGTGCAAGGCCAGACAAAGACATTACAAAAAAAAGAAAACTACAAACATCCCTCCTGAACTTAGACGCAAAAACCCTTTTAGAATATTACCAATGTTTAAATACATAAAAATAATTACACACTATGAATAAGTGGGATCTATTCCAGGTATGCAAGGCTGGTTCTCAGAATAGTCAAAACAATCTTGAAAAATAAAGTTGGAGGACTTATACCTTCCAATTTAAAAATTTACAATAAAGCTACTGTAATTAAGACAGTGTGGTAATGACATAAGGATAGACATATTGATCAATGGAATAGAATCGAGAGTCCAGAAATACATCTCTATACTTATGGTAAACTGATTTTTGACAAAGCTGTTTAGGCAGTTCTGTGGGGGAAAGATAATCTTTTCAACGAATGGTGCTGGGTCAATGGATAGCCACATACAAAAAGATGGATTTAAACACTTCCTACCACTCACAAACAATTAAAATGGATAATAGACCTAAATGTAACAGCTAAAACTAAAACATTCACAGAAAAGGGTCGAAGAAAATCTGTTAGGTAGAGTTCTTAGATATGACACCAATAGCAGAATCCTTGATCTAATTTACAAATTGGACTTCATCAAAGTTTAACACTTTTGCACTTCAAAAGACACCATTAAGGAAATGAAAACACAAGCCACACAGAGAATATATTCACAATCATATTTCTGATAAAATACTTCTAATCAGAATATATAAAGAACTCTTCCAACTCAATTAGAAGACAATTCAATTTTTAAAAATAGGCAAGATTTAAATAGGGATCTCACCAAAGAAAACATAAGATGGTTAATAAGCATATGAAAAGATGCTTTTTAAAATTTTTGTCAGTTTTTAAATTAATTTTTATTAAATTTATTGGGGTGACATTGGTTAGTAAAATTATATAGATTTCAAGTGTACAATTCTATAATACATCACCTATATATATTGCATTGTGTGCTCACCACGCAGAGTCAGTACTCCTTCCGTCACCATATATTTGACCCCGTATACCCTCTTCTACCATCCCCTCTCCCCTCTTACCATCTGGTAACCACTAACCTGTTGTCTGTGTCTAAGAGTTTTTGTTTGTTGCTTGCAGTTTTATATCCCACATATGTGTGAAATCATATAGTTCTCAACTTTTTCTGTCTAACTTATTTTGCTTAGCATGATAATCTCAACATCCATCCATGTTGTCACAAATGGCAGTATTTCATCTTTTCTTATGGCTGAAAAATATTCCATTGTATATATGTACCACATTTAGCCAATCATCTATCAAAGGACACTTCAGTTGTGTCCATGTCTTGGCGACCGTAAATAATGCTGCAGTGAACATCAGGGTGCATGTATCTTCACGGATAAATGTTTTCAGATTTTCTGGGTAGACACCTAGAAGAGGGATTTCTGGGTCATATGAAATTCTGTTAAGTTTTTGAGAAACTTCCACATTGTGTCCATAGTGGCTATACCAATTTACATTCCCACCAGCAGTGTAGGAGGGTTCCATTTTCTCCACAGCCTCTCCAACACTTACTTTGTCTTGTTGGTAATAGCCATTTTAACAAGTGTGAGGTTATATCTCTGTGGTTTTGATTTGCATTTCCCTAATAGCTAGTGAAGTTGGGCATTTTTTCATATGTCTGCTGGCCGTTTGTCTTCTTGGGAGAAGTGTCTGTTCACGTCATCTGCTCATTTTTTTAATTGGATTGTTTATTTTTTTGTTATTGAGTTGTATGAGTTCTTCATATATTTTGGGTATTAGCCCCTTATTGGAGGTGTTGTTTGCAAATACCTTATCTTGTTCAGTTGGTTGCCTCTTTGTTTTCTTGATGGTTTCTTTTGCTGAGCAGAAGCTTTTCAGTTTTATGTAGTCCCATTTATTTTTGCTTTTACTTTATATATCAGTCATTTGGAAAATACTAATTAAAATCACAATAAGATATCACTTTACACCCACTATAAATGATAATAAAAGATAGAATAATAAGTTTTGGCATAGATGTGGAGAAATGGGAATCCTCACAATAGCTGATGAAAATGTAAAATGATGAAGCCACTTTGAAAAGCCTTTTGTGAGTTAAAAAAATAATTAAACATAAGTTTATTATATGACCCAGCAATTTCACTCCCTTGTGTCTACCCAAGAGGAATTATATATCCACAGAATTGTACAAGAATGTTCATAGAAGGCTTATACTTAATACCTAAAAAAAGTAGGAAAAAATCCAAATTTCCATCAACTGGTGAATGGATGAATGTGGTATATCCATACCACATTCTGTTCAGTAATAAAAAGGAACAAATAACTGATACATGCTACAACATGGGTGAACTTCAAAACCATTATGCTAAGTGAAAGAAGCCAGATACAAAAGACCACATATCGTATAATTCCATTTGTATGAAATGTCCAGAAAAATGTGTAGAGACAGAAAGTAGATTAGTGGTTGCCTGGGACTGGGGTGGAAACAGGAATACTGCAAATGGGTAACAGGTTTGAGGTGATGGAAATGTCCTAAAATTGGATTATGGTGACGCACAACTTTGTAAATCTGAAAATCATTATATTGTACACTTTTAATGAGTGAATTTTATGATGCATATACTATATTGTAATTAAAAAAGTATACTAGATGAACATCATTTCCAAATGTTTTCTCGGCATACATATATAATGAATGATAGAAATCCTTTTAAAATGTGTTCCTATGAATTGTAGTTTAAATTAAATTTTTTTTCTACTTTAACAGAAAAGGAAAGTGAAGTGAAACTAAAGGTTTTGTTACATTTCAAATCTTTCATTTCAAAAGATTTTGTTTTTGAAAAGAGCTCCCTGCACCCCGATTATGAAAAAAGACAAAGGAAAATATTGAGCAGTTGGAGTTATTGTGCTTTAAACAAAAACAAAAACCCAGGTTTCAAAATAGACTTCTTGGTATAAAAATGAGAAGGCTAGAAACTCTTGTATTTCCTCTAATCTCTCTGCTTCTCACCTTCCGACCTAGTCTTGTTGTCAAAGTAAACAAAGTTCACAGGATACTTATTTTAGAAAACCTGAAAAAGACTTACGTTTTATTCAAGATTATTTTCCAACGTCTACAGAAGGGATACAAAGAATTCTGATGGCCATCTTAAAAATCAAAAGCTTTTCTGGTCTTTTACAATTCTGTAGAGTAAAATGCTGCACTTTTCTTAGGGTAGAGTTCTTGTAAGATAGAGTTTCAACGGGGATAGGCTTCATAGAGTTCATTTTAAGTTCAGATACATCAAGACACGAACTAGCCAGGCCTTGGCCTTTTACTATTTCAAACATATTTCACAATTTTTGACACATAAAGATTTACATTTCGGATGAGTCATTTGACAGTTTGACAGCACAAGAGTCCCAATGTCTTTACCTTGAATAGCAGGAAACTCCAGCAGAGAAATTGTGGGTAAGATAGAGCATAATCAAGTTTTATATTACTGGAGACCTCATCTGAACCTGAATCAGTTAGGAAATACAATCTTTCTTTAGATACTCTGGTCATAAATATACTGAACCCTCTAGATTTTATTATCAGAAAAAAAGTGATTTACAATGTAGTGTCTAAATTTTTAAAAAAGTACTTTCAGAACCTGTTAATTAATTTTATTCAGTTTCTTTTTAAGTTAAAGTTGATGTCCTTCTTTTCTCTTTTTCTTTTTTTACTCTATAAGGAATTTAATTTTGTTTTATTTGATGTTATCTTAGCAATTTTGACAACATACTTATTTATTAATTTTATATTGTTAATAAACCAAAATCACCTTTGGCAACCATTTGACCCATTAATAAAATATTTAAATATTTGTGTAAAAGTAAAGGATATTTTTGTTTTCTAAATTTTTAACAGCCCCTAATCTGGTCAAGTTCCAGTTTTAGGGCATCAGATATTTTAAACTATACTTCTCCTGGGGGGAAAAAATTTCTGATTAATTTTTAAAAACTAAATGTTTAAAATAAGATTCTATGCTTGCCTGTGTTTTTTTAAAAGTATCTCTTGTTTAATGTTTTAAATTTTGATCTTTACTGAAAACCTAAAACAGCAATAAAAATTGTTCCCAAAGGTACAATTTGCAGTACAAACTTATAAAACCTATTCATAAAGACAATATTTTAACACTAAAGAGCTCATTGACATGAAGTCACCAAAACAGCACCAAATGTTTATGGTATCACTGTGAATTTAAGAAAGAGGAGCACAGAGAATGAGTTTTGGTTATTTTTTTTGAAAGTCTTTCTCCCAGGAAAAGATTCAAAATTACCATGACTTAACTTTTTAAATATCATAAAACACCTACATCAGTTAATGAATCATTTATCAAGTTATAACACACAAATTAGCCCTTGAAATACCTCAGAATTGATGAGGAAAAACCCAATTTTAATTGATGGTAAGGACAAAATTTGATGTAGATGAACGAATAAATACGCAAACTAATAATGGCACTTTATCAGAACCTTAAACCAAATCCTTGGGTTAAGACTTTTATTCTCATACCAATATGCACAAATTCTTACCTTGGATGTGAAAATATGTTTTCTTTTTTTTAAAATACTTTTTATTAAAAATATAGCTAACATACAATATGATATTAGTTTCAGGTGTACTCATAGTTATTCAACCTTTATACACCTAAAGAAGTGATCACCATAACTCCAGCAACCATCTGACACCATACCACATTATCACAATAATATTGACTATATTCCCTATGCTGTACATTACATCCCCATGACTTATTTGTTTTATACTCGGAAATTTGGACCTTTTATTTCCCTTCACCTTCCCTTCCCCTTTTTAATTTTTCAATTCCAGTTGACATTTAGTATTTTTTATATTAATTTCAGGTGTACAGCATAATGGTTAGACATTTATATAATTTTTTAAGTGATCCCCGACTAGTGTAGTACCCACCTAACACCATACACAGTTATTGCCATATCATTGACTATATTCCTTGTGCTTTACATCCGCATGACTATTTTGTAACTACAGATTTGTACTTCTCAATGCCCCCATCCCCTTCATCCTGCTCCCCAACCCCCTTCCCATCTATCACCCTGATAAATCTAGTACCCATCTGATACCACACACAGTTCTTACAATGTTATTGACTATGTTCCTTTTGCTAAACCCTACATTCCCATGACTACTTTGTAACAACCAATTTGCACTTCTTACTCCTCTCCCCCGCCTTCGTCCAACTTCTCCACCTCTGCATCCCCCCATCTGGCAACCAAGGTTGAAGCCCTTCTTAAAGGAAGGCTCACATTTTGGTTTACATATTTTATGCCTTATAGATGAGCTATATTCTTCCATTTCCATATACATAAGTATTATTTTATCAAAGTTTATAATCTGCTCTATAATTATCATTTCATAATTCATCAGTATTGGTTTTATATTTCACACAGCTTCTCCATTTCTGAGTTCTTAATTTTTATTCATCTCTGCTTACCTGGATTTCGTCATCACCTAGCTTTCTGCAAGAAGTTTTCATAAAGGCAGTTTTCCTTGAGTTTGTTCATGTTTATGAAAGCTGTCAGTGGCCCTAAAATTTCAACCACATTTCGGTATAATTTTTTCTTGAGAATATTGTATCAATTGTTCCATTATCCTTTGGTATTAAATGTTGCTATGGAAAAGACTGAGGACCATCCGTGGGGATGTTTTTTCTCTCCTCTATAGATCGGTGGTTCTTAAAGTACGGTCCCTGCATCAGCAGCTCAACGTCACCTGGGAATTTGTTAACATGCAAATTTTCAGGCCGCATTTTATCGCTACTGAACTAGGAACTTTGGATACAGAATCCAGTATGTTTTAACAAATCTTCCAGGTGCTTGTCATGCACACTGAAGTCTGAGAATTGGTGAAATAGTTACTTTTCCTGCCTGAATAGTCAAAGACTTCTTACTTTGAAATTCAGTGACCTAATCCAGGATGTCTTAGAATTGAAAGCTCTGTATCAAAATTTTCTGTATTCATCTTTCAATATGTACTCTGGCTAGGTTAAAAATGGCTAGCAAACAAATGAATCACTTGGCTATCATGGTACATCTCAGGATAGTTTTAATGTATGTCTGTTGTCCCAGCATATTTATTACCAATGCCTCCTTTCACTCTTAAGGCTGTCCTAGTTTGGATGATAGATTATATAGTCACCCTCAGCGAGTCCAATGTTTGGCAAAATATCTCTGACTGATCAAGATAACGGTGTGGACTCTGTGAAAGCCCTGACAGGAGATTCAGAGTAGAGACCAATTGGATTTGGGAGCAGAATCGTGTCCGTTTTGAAAAGTATCCTCATTTTGAGAGATAGCTCTTGGCTTGCTATTCGGCTATGGTAGAGAATGAACACTCACTTGACCGTGGAATACCAGCTGCCCCACGAGAATTGGGTGTCTGCTCTACCAAGCCACAGAGTCATGCATGTCCAGCAACACTCCTTCATCATGTAGTATGTTTGGGACTGGGCTTGAGCAAGTGTAAGTTGGATGGGCAGGTGGATCTCACTCCTGATGTGTCCACTTCTATTGCACTGCCAACCTGTCCTCATTCTATGCTTAAAACATATGGAGTGTTTTCTATGGCCAGTGGTCTGTAAAAGAAGAGATCTGAGCCTAGCTTATTATGGATGGCTGTGCAGGACAGCTGGAGATGACTTCTGCAATGCAGCAGCCCCCTGAAGGAGTGGCCCTGCAGTAAAAGAATAGGGAATTCCCTCCAGAATTTTAAACAGGACATCTCATTGCCCATTTTGCCCATAGGAAAGCTGGGCTATGGAGCAGCTCTATAGTAATGTACAGATACGGGCGAATGATTTGGCAGGACAGTCAGGGACAGGAAAGGAATAAAATTTGAGGATTGGTAATAAATGGTCTGGAGAAAGAGCTATGTGAAGGGATCTCTCAGAATGAACTCAAGAGTGTCAGAATATTTGTGTCCCATGTAAATGCTCACCAAAGGGCCTTAATGTCACAGAAAGTTTTCTTTACCCAGGTAAAGAGGATGACTCTCCTGTGTCAGCACTAGGGACCCAATGATCAATGATTCAATGCCAAATATTCCTATGTGTCACACCACTATGATTACCCCACCAGCCCTCTGCCTATTAAAATTAACAGCCCAGTTGTCTCTGGTAATTTGGTACTACTTATTAGTAGTCTCTGCCACCCTGAGATGTCATCATCTTTATTGAAATCATAGAACCTCATTGAATATCAATATTCTCCACCTTCATCTCTGACCTACAGAAGACAGCTACTATGGTCCTTTTTGAAATTTTTCTTAGATTTATCAGGGCGACATTGGTTAGTAAAATTATATAGATTTCAAGTGTACATTTCTATAATACACTATCTATATATTGCATGTGTGTTCACCACCCAGAGTCAGTTCTCCTTCCATCACCGTATATTTGACTCCCTTTCCCCTCTTCTACCACTCCTTATCCCTTCTTATCCTCTGGTAACCACTAAACTGTTGTCTGTGTCTACGAGTTTTTGTTTGTTTTCCTTGTTTGTTTGCTGCTTTCAGTTTCATATCCCACACAAGTGAAGTCTTATGGTTCTCGACTTTTTCTGCCTGATTTATTTCACTTAGTATAATAGTCTTATAAATACGTTGGTACTACCTTCATTAATGTATTTCTCAATGTTCTTATGACAGGCATGTTCTCAGGGCTAGGATGGCTGGGTGGGGAACATTCTCATCTCCCGAAATCTTTCTGTGCTTTCCTCTACGAGGGATTTTTGGCCTCTCAACTCAGCATAGGCCAGAAGTGAATCCAATTTTCAGTGTACCAACACAAAAAGAGAAACAATTAGAACTGCCAACTACGAGTGATGATAGCACACGGAACTCCGAATCTCTGGTACATGCACCTATATAATAATTACAGCCTAATAGAAGTTTATTTTCCTCCACCTCTGGTTAGTACCCTCATAACTGAGTCCCATGTATCCCCCCCAGGTTCTTGCTGACAGGCATTAGTGCAGTTTTGAACTCTTGCCACGCAGGTCTCTTGCTCCCCAATTAGACTTGGTAATTGGCCCCATGGGCATTTTAGGATCTGCCTATAGTTGTGCGTGTGCAGGCAATGAAGGAGAGTTGAGTAGGGCATGAGGAGAATTGGCACTCACTTGCCAGGTAATCACCTCAAGGGGGCTCATGACAGGGTTTTTAAGCACGGCGGGATCATCAGTCAGGGAGGGGTACAGGGGCTGCTGCTGCTGGCCACAGAGGCTCTCTGGTGTTTGCAGTTAACAGACTTGAAGTCATCTGAATATTTTTAAAGTGACCATTCTAATTCTTGAGTCCCAGTCTTTCCCATTTGATATCCTGCCCCCTTATCTTTCTCACTTTTCCCTGAATGTTTGTCCTCTTCTCTGTTTTTGTCTCTTTCTGTTGCTCTTTCTATCTCTCTTTCAAACTGTGTGTCCTCATACTTTGGCGTTTCTCTTTGTATTTGCTCATCTGTCCTCTCTGCCAACCACCTTCTTTTATAGGATTCTAATTTCACCCCTGTGTAACTTTTGTTTACACAAAATTACCATGGTGCCAACACCCCTGACCCCCAACAACCTACACACCCTTTAGCTTAAATGTCCTACAGCATCTGACTGACTCCCTGAAGCTTTGTCTCAATTCTAAATTCTTGAGAATTGTGGGTCTGATGGACCCACTTAGGTCAATGTCTACACTTGGTCCAATCTCCAAGTTTGGCAGAGTCACTTAGGATGTAGGGTGTTCCCTTTTCTGGATTGTGGCTAGAGATGTTATCCAAGGAGGGGTTTGGGTAGGGAGGATCCTATGGAGAATGTGAAAGAAACATGGTCCTTGTCTGCAGGGAATTTAATATCACTGGCTTGGAGCCTGCTGTGTTTTATTATTAGAATTCTGGCTCCTTTTGAGTTTCTATAATTGAATATTTCAGAGATTGTAGATGGAGTTAGACCAAATTAGGTTTACAACAATAAGGTTCAAACTTACTGAAGACCTGAATTTTCTTCCCCACTTATTAAACTTAACATAGTAGACTGGAGTATTTATGGAGTGTCTAGTGTACCCCAATATGTTTTGCACATATTATTTTACTCTCTCAGAAACCATATTAACAGTTATCATCCTTTATTTAAGGTTTAGAGAAATTAATAACATTTGCAAAAGGACTCACAGTAGTAAACAGAGATTCAAACTAGAGTTTGCTACTCAAGAGTCCATGTTCTTTCTAGTAACAATACAAAGCTGTCTTCCTAACTAGGGAAATAGAGAAATTTCCTTTAGTTAGGACTAAATCCACCTCTTCTGGAGAAAGAGTTCCAAAATTGTTTTGAAGGATGGACTATGTGCTGGCGTTGTTGCATAACTTCCCAAGGGGAGTACTTTGAAGGTGACCGTAGTGATATTCAGCAATGAGGTATGTAGCACTTTTTCTAGAACGACTTTGTGTACTTAATTGTCCTACCTCATAGATTACTACTGAATTTGAGAGGTTGGAGCAATCATGTGTATCCCAGTTATGGGTCAGAAAAAGTCTCATAAAAGTGGTAATATTTGGGAGGAGATCCAAGATGCAGAGTAGATAAACACTGTGCCTGCTTCCTTCCATGAACAAATTAAAATTATAACAAAATTATAGAATAATCAACATGGAGAACCATCTGAACTCTGGCTGAACAGAAATTTTATAATTAAGGATATAAAGAAGAAGCCATGTCCAGACTGGTAGAAGGGGTGGAGATGTGGAACTAGCTAACCCCAAACCTCCATGTGTCGGTTGAGAACTGGGAGGGATATCTCAGCCATGGAGGTTCCCCCCAGAGGAACAAGAACCCCAGCCCCATACCGGCCTCCCCAGCCCAGAGTACTAGTGCTGGGAAGAGGAGCCCCCACAACTTTTGGCTGTGAAAAACAGTGGGGATTCTGTGGTGGGAAACCCAGGCAGCCTCTTAAAGAGTGTGTGCACAGACTATCACTCCCAGGTACTCACCTTGGGCTCCAGCGAAGAGACAGTAACTTGGAGGGTGTCAGAGACATACAGGGCGTAGACTGAGTTGTGCTGCTTTGAGTTGAGGGCTGGAGGACAGTTACCATTTTCCTGTGAGGAGGACTTCCTTCTGTGCAGCCAGCAGGCAGGCACCATCTTTCCTGTGTTGAGCCTGCCCCACATGGATAAATCTGAATCTGACTGGTCTGGTGAGCTCCGCAGCTCCACCCTGCTGACTCACTGGGACCCAGCCCCATCCAACTCCTCCAACACCTGAGGCACTTTCTCCAAGAGTAGCCAGCCTTGCCTGCATTGCACTCTTTCTTGAAAAATTATCAGAGTTTTACAGACCCCAGGTATGTGGCAACTAGCCTCTGTATGCTGTGAGACTTGCTGAGTAACTTCAGCACTGGCACCAAACCACAATTTACATTAAACTTGTGATCACAATTCTTCCCACTCTAGTAACTCCCTGGGAACCTGCGTTACCCAACTTGTGTACCACATGAGACTTTATCAAGGCTGAACTTTAAGGGAGCCAGCAGGCTTCAGGGTGTCCTGGCATTTTGCAGAGCTACTCAGGCCTGGTACTTGTGGTAGACGTCTGTGGTTCGCAGCATGGCCTCTTCCATGCAACTTCAGGTTTAGCACAGGGAGCGAACAACCAAAAATGGCTTTGTAGCTCTTCCCAGGTAGTCCCCGGCAGGCCACACGCAGCGGGTGACCTGGGCCTGCATCAGAGCCCCTTGCAAGAGGTCCTAGCACTAACATACTTAGAGGTCAGACCACAGCAGAGCACCACCCATTAGCCCCACGAGCAGCACACCCAAAGGACGGTCTCAATAGGCACCAGAACCCACTGGGGCAAATGTCACTCAGTGGGTAAGACCCCCACCCAGCAGCTTGTAAGCTCTGGATGTGGCCAAAACCCACAGCCAATTAGCTTGAGGGTCACTCTCATTTACTGACGTGCCAATAGCAACGAAGGCTCAACTATAACAGGAGGGCACACACAATCCACATAAGGAACAATTCTGGAGCACCCAGATCAGGTGACCAAGGGACACTGGGCCCACAGGACCCCTACTACATAAGGCCACATGGCCAAGACTGGGGAATGTAGCAGACCTACCTAATACAAGGTTGAACAATTAAGTTGGCAAACTCATCCTATAAAAAGTGCTACATACCTCATTGCTGAACATCACCACAGTCACCTTTGAAGTACTCCCCTTGGGAAGCTATGCACCAACACCAGCACTTTAGTTCACCCTTCAAAGCAACTTTGGAACTCTTTTTCTGGAATGGCCATCAGAGCTGTCATCGTATTACCCTTGATGTCCTGAATGTCATCAAAATGTCTTCCTTTCAATATTTCCTTTATCTTTGGGTAAAGAAGAAGTCATTGGGGGCCAGATCAGGTAAGTAAGGAGGGTGTTCCAATACAGTTATTTGTTTACTGGCTAAAAACTCTCCCACAGACAGTGCCGTATGAGCTGGTGCCTTGTCATGATGCAAGAGCCATGAATTGTTGGTGAAAAGTTCTGGTTGGCTAACTTTGTCATGTAGCCCTTTCAGCACTTCCAAATAGTCAACTCAGTTAACTGTTTGTCCAGTTGGTACAAATTCATAAAGAATAATCCTTTTGATATCAGAAAAAGTTAGCAACATCATTGCAATAAGTTCGCAAATTGACCAGTTGTTACAAATTCATAATGAATAATCCCTTTGATATAAAAAAAATAACATCGTTGCAACAAGTTCACAAACTTAATTGTCAGGCCACATATACCCATTTATTTCTCCCATAGCTCCTAACATAATGCCTTGCAGGCTTAAAATTAGAAAAAAAAAAAAAAGTACATTAAGTTGACTTAAATTGTGGAGGCAAAAGGATTCAGGGAAACTTACATAGAAATTACCAGAACCCAGGTTTCCTAACAGGAACATGTACTTCCTTTAGGTCAAAGATTTTTTTTTTCATTTTAGTTTTATCTAATTGTAATAAAGCATGTATCACCTACATTAAATCACATTCTTCTGGTTTTCCGTGTACTTCATAGGTCACTCATCCTTACCACCTTTACTGGATCCTCTTCCTCTTCTAGACCATTAATGTTGGAAAACCACAGGACAGTCCTTGAACCTCTTCTCTACATACATTCACTTCTTAGGATATCTCATCCAGTGTCATGGCTTTAAGTACCATCTATATGCTGATGACTTTCAAGTTTATATCTCCAGCCCCAGCCTCTTAACTGAACTTCAGACTCATGAAATTGTCAACTGAACATCTCCAATTCGATAACTAATTGGCATTGGCAGTTCAACATGCACAAAACAAAACTGTTAGTTACTTTATACTCCAAACCTATTCTTACCCTAGTCTTCCCTACTCTCAGAAACTTGCAACATCATTCATCCTCATTACAAAAGACCCAAATCTTAGAGTCAGCATCAATTTCTTTCTTTCAAATCATATATACAAACCATACTTAAATCATGACAGTCCTATCTTGGAGTTAAATTCCAAGTCAAACAATTTCTCCCCACCTCCACTGCTGCCACCTTGTCCAAGTAACAATCACCTTTTGCCTGGACTATTACAAAAATCAACTAATTGGCTAATTGGACACCCTTCCTTCCTGCCTACAGACAATTCTCCACTCAGCAGCCAGAGTAATCTTAAATAGAGAATCAAATTATGTCACTCTCATGTGCTAAACCTCCAGACTATGCACATCTCATTTAGAATAACAACAAAAGGTCTTACTGTGATCACAAGGCCCCACACAATATGGTCCCTATCTTCCTCTGACCATTCTCTACCTCTTTATACCTTTACTCTGGTCCTGTCACATGGTCTTCTTGCTGTTCCTCAATATACCATGACTTTCTCAAGGCCTTTGCACTCTCTAGGATCTTGACAGCCTGTCAAGATAAGTGAGGTAATGTTGCACACAGGTATAGTAGATTATTCACCTTTGCTTTTCCAACACCTAGTGAATGGCATGAAAGGGAACTCAAGGATGTATTTGGATAAACAATAGTTCTCTTTAAAAAATGGAAATTTTAGCCAACCATATGGTTAGAATATGAGCCTACATTGTGATGTAGTTGCCCAAAACATCTAATGTTACCTAAGGCTGTATAACAACAGATGTGTATTGTTTAGAGAAAGGCAGATCCTAATTCTTCTAGACCAAACACTTCTGGTATGTTGTATTTGGCTCTAGGTATCACATGTTAAGAGGGATTCTGGGGTCAGTCCCGGTGGCTCAGGCAGTTAGAGCTCCATGCTCCTAACTCCGAAGGCTGCCGGTTCAATTCCCACATGGACCAGTGGGCTCAACCACAAGGCTGCTGGTTCAACTCCTCGAGTCCTGCAAGGGATGGTGGGCTCCGCCCCCTGCAATTAAGATTGAACACGGCACCTTGAGCTGAGCTGCTGCTGAGCTGCTGCTGAGCTCTCCCGAATGGTTCAGTTGGTTGGAGTGTATCCTCTCAACCACAAGGTTGCCAGTTTCGACTCCCGCAAGGGATGGTGGGCTGTGCCCCCTGCAATAAGCAACGGCAACTGGACCTGGAACTGAGCTGCGCCCTCCACAACTAAGATTGAAAGGACAACAACTTGACTTGGAAAAAAGTCCTGGAAGTACACACTGTTCCCCAATAAAGTCCTGTTCCCCTTCCCCAATAAAATCTTAAAAAAAAAAAAAGAGGGATTCTGATTCACTGCTGCATTTCAGACATAGGATATTTTTCAGAAGAGGAAAAACATAGTGGTAAAAGGACTAGATTATGCCTTGTGAGGAACCACTGAAGGAACTGAGAATCTGACTTGATGAATATTTACTTGATGATTGGGAAGATGTGAAAGCTCTCCCCAAATAGCAAAGCGTCTGCCACATGAAAGAGACAATTATGCTTATTATTGTCAGCTAGAAAGGAAAGAACCAATGGTAGGAGGTTTCAGAGAAGAAACTTTAGTTCAGCATAAGGAAGAATTGCCTACCAGTTTTTCCCAAAATAGTGTTCTACAGAATACTATGCCATGTTAGTCTATACAAATTGTCTTGTGTCTTTACTGCAGGATTTCTCAGAATCTTTAATATGTAAAAGGTAAGAAGAAGATATAATACGCCTCATTCCCAAAATTTGTTTATCTGTGGAAACTTTTATTCATAGAGCACTGTTAACATTTCTTGAAACAATATATATAGAACAGATTGAGTTAAAGCTGCTCAAACAATGAACAGAATATCTTCTGAAGGTGTAGGGTCAGGTTCACATCAAGATATCTGGGGAAACTGGACGGTGCTGCTGTCACTTCAGTAGTTCTGAGACCTTGGTCACTAAAACTAAAGTATATAATGTTTGGGAAACTGGAGCAACTTCTCTTACTTGTTATGTTTACAATGTGAGACTCAACACAGTTCTAGATGAAAATAATAGAGCAAAACCAATGATAATGAGGCTTTCTAGTACAGTGGTTCTGAACTTATTTCCCTAGCAATACACTATAGAGTAATGATGTTCCCAAGTCTGTTCACAGATTCATTTATTGTGTGTGATGTAATGATTTTAACCTTATCATTAACAAACAAACAAACAAATTAAAAATACCTCATATTCTACAACTGTCTCCTCACCAACGGATTTTGATAGGATCCGCATATGGAACCATGCCCCTCCGTTGGGCATCGCCATTTTAGAAGCTCAAATCTAGAGTATTAATATAACTTTTTTAATAAACAAGACATTCCAAGGTCTAAATGAAGAAATGACATTTAAAAAATTGGGGGAACGTAAGACAAGAATAATGATAAAAATGGAGCCACTTCTTTGAAGGGAGTAAAAATTTAAAAAAGTAGATGGATTCATAAAAATATTGCTGTTATTAAATATTTTTTTGCAGTAAGCAAGACATGATGCAATGATGAGAAAAAGCGGGCCAAACAACGTTGAAAAGACAGGATTTAAAAATTATGATTAGTGTCTATACAACTGCCCACAGGAGGGCATAAGCCAGGGCTGAAATACTGCAGTCGCTAAGAAGACTGTGCACTGTAGAAGAATGGCTCATCAGGATTTCTATAATTTATACCTCTTCCTGTTTTCCAGAACCATGTTTACCAATGTTGACTATCTTTAATTTCCAGAGATCTATCAGTACCGATAAAGGCGTGTTTGGGTTAGTAAATAAAATACTGTAATTATCAGAAAGTTATATCCTCTCCTGTGTGTTAATAAAATATCATTCTGGCTCCTACCATCTGTACTGACAATTTTACTAAGGTTTTATCAAACTTGGATAGCTGATAAGCCAGCCGCTGGACCAGATCACACCAGACGTACTGATTCTTGAGGGCCTTGTGAATAATACAATCACATTGCTTATGAAGAAAGTTAAAATACCGTTTCTCCGTTATTATGCAATTTTGCCTCTAAATCAGCATCTCAAAAAGCGGGGCCATCAGTTCTAAATAGCAGGTAAAGGAATGCCCATATAACTTTGCATACCCACAGAAACTAACCTCGGTTACACACTTGTGTTTTTTTTCATGGCCATTTGGAGATACCAGGCCAGTTTCTGCAACACTACACAAGGTTTACTGAGTTCACTAATAGATGGGAAGACGTAGAGTCTTAAGGACCTTGCTCTTCAGTATACTGGAAAGCCCAGAACTGCCTCTATCATGGGAGAAAAATGGAGGATATCAGCTCAGATATGATGCTACCTCTCCCCTAACCAAATAGGAGGAAAAATGCTTGAAGTTCAGTGATGGCCAAACCCAGAGCCAGGAATTTGGGTCTGGGGGGCGTCCTGGTAGCCATTAGAGCTTTGTGTTCTTGGTCTTCAGGTTGATCATATTCCTTTGCATATAGGGAATCTGCTTATCTGCCAGCTCCTGAATATTCTCTGGCTTTACAGGAACATAGTAGTAGGCCATGATGGAGAAGACCAGGCAGACCACCAGCAGGAGGCAGGAAAACAAAATGAATTCGGCCCACTGCAGGAGGAAAGAAAGAAAAGAAAAGAATACGGAGAAACCTGAAACTAAAAGGATCTTCAAAGGATGAGTACTGGGGAGCAGATTGACCCAGGTTGACCATTCAGGCCGAGCTTTGCTAGCAGACTGGGTTCACCGACCTCTCCTCACGTGGACCTGTGGTGGCCATTACCGACACTTACATATGTCTATTTTCCTGGCAGAGTCTTTATGTATCTAACCGTCTCACATGGGGAATGTGGGAGGAGGAGCAATGGGAGAGGAGTGAGAAGAGGAATTTGGAGGGGAAAGCTTAAATAGACACAAGCTCCTGTTTCTCTCAGATCCATACCTGTACAAGGCCACTGAACTGTGCCACAGCAAGCACAATGAAATTCCCAACTCCAATTGTCAATAACCAGGCTGCCTGGAGTACCGATTTCATGCTAGAGGGAGCCTAGAGAGGACACAAGTTTGTGAGTAAGCAAACTCTCCACACCACCCTTACGCCCTATGCATCTATCCAGAAAACTTCTTCCACAAAAGCTTCCAGATTAGAACTTCCCTCACTAAGTTCATCTATCACGTTGATGCAGGGGTGGTAATAATGTTAACAGTAATAAGACGATGGAGCTCTTAATCGAATACTTTGATTTATTATATCATATTATCTTTATCACAAGCCTAAGAGATAAGTTCTATTAGTGTTCTTATTTTATACATAATGAAAAATGGCACTGGAGGAATGATAACTCACTTGCTCAAGGTTATACAATAGGTTGTGCAGCCCAAATTTGAACATAGGCAGTTTGACTCCACAACCCTTACTCTTAATTTTTAAGTATCCTTTCCTAGATCCCAAATCGCATAGGCTACTATACTGCACTTCCATGACTCTGGGATTCGAGATGACTCTATTCAGGGTCGTGTATAAAGAATCTAAGGCCAAAAAATATGAAGTTCTTGGCCAGGGTCACATGCCTATCTTAGTGAGTGCCAGGATTAAAATTCACCATCCTCTAAGCAATATCTCCACCTCCACTGTCCAGTTGCAAAAACCTACCTGAGAATAAGAAAACTCAAGTCCTGTGACAGAGAACATGACCTCCGCAGCTGTAACCAGGACATATTGTGGTAGTTGCCATGCGATGGATATTTTGGTGGCTGGAATGTCTTCTGTCTTCCAGGCCTGAGGACCTTGATTGGTGCTCTTGATGAGAGAAAGAAGAAATGGGATTTTCATTAATCTCAAGTAAATATTCTTGACCTTCTGCATTCTATGATCTTATATCCATCCTCTCTTTATATTTTCATCCTTTTGCTACCTTCAAGAGCTTGAGCAATTTCTACACAATTTCAGTTTTTTGAAATTATTTTTGGTTAACACTGCACTCACTTGTCTGGCTTCAGATACCATTATTGAGAGTCCTTAAAGTGGCAGAATATTTTTATATTGTAGTTTATATTCCCACCATTTTGACCTATTGGGTATTTTGATCCTAGTCAATATTTTAAATATACAAAACATCTAAATAAATTATACAAATACAAAGAATTTTCAGAAAGCACATTCTTGAGAAAAGTTTAATTCCTTGTCTAATTTTATATGTAAGTATAATTAAATAAATTGTTTTTAACATTTTCATTAAATGTTTTCTTTTACTAAAATTACTTGATCAGTGTTCTTGGTAACACTTAACATTGAAAATTTTGTGGATCAGTTATTAAAAATCCATATCAAATACCACCTGCTATTTTGAATTCTATTTACTGGCCATTAGTTTTTAACTTAAATCTCACACACACACAATTTTTTCAAAAAGTTGCGAATTTTTTGTAAAATTTTGGTCAAAAGGAATTTTTTAGGGTTAATTTTTTGTCATTAGTGTCACCAAATATACACCATTATAATCTTCTTCTTCTTTTTGTCTAAAACTACTTTTACTATATGCAAGTTTTTAGTTATGGTTGGTTTTATAAAGATTATGTCTACTAATGCATGTTATCATAAATGGAATGAAATTTCAAAAATTATATATGTATTTCTTGGAGTAAAACTATTCTTAGGTAGTAGGTGTAATATCTGGATATACAATGAGATAAAAATGGCACAGTTAAAACATCAAGGTCAAAAGTCCTTGGAATAAAAAGTCTTTGATGTCCAAATTCAGTTGATTCTCTGAGTCAAGGGCCATTGGGTTCAAATTAGTAAGGTGAATTTTGCTTTAGTTAATATTGTGAACAATACTTGAGCATAGATTTGGATTTTCTCAGCCTGAGAGAAATGACCTGAGTTTGTAAATCCAGGTCACATAATCAAATACCCACAGGCAGATAATTGAGTAAATGAAGCCAGCTGAATGGGAATGAGGTAACTTTGGCAAACTGGACACCACAAGCCCCATCTAAAGGGTATAACCATTAGCACCAGCAAACTAACATGGTAATTCCTATTACAAAATCTTGTTATTGTTTTTAAGAAATGTTATGAATCCAGCTTCTTAGGTGAAATCTCTTGAATTTTAAATATTGTCAATTAATAATTATTATATTGTTATTAATACTGTGAAGATCAAAAAAACAAAACAAACATAGGACTATGGAAGGAACAGGGCCCCCAGGTCTCCAATTTATGATCTCCATTTTTTGGTATTTTTTAAAATTAAATTTATTGTAGTGACATTTGTTAATAAAATTATATAGTTTCAAGTGTACAATTCTATAATACATCACCTATATACTGCATTGGGTATTCATCACCCAGAATCAGGTCTCCTTCCATCACCATATATTTGACCCCTTTTGCCCTCTTCTATCTCCCCTCACCCCCTTACTCTCTGGTAACCACTAAACTGTTGTCTGTGTCTATGAGTTTTTGCTTGTTTGTTTGTTGCTCTCAGTTTTATATCTCACATATGTGTGAAATCATATGGTTCTCAACTTTTTCTGTCTGACTTATTTTGTTTAGTGTAATAGTCTCAAGATCCATCCATGTTGACGCAAATGGCATCTATTTCATTTTTTTCTTATGTATGAGTAATATTCCATTGTATATATGTACCACATCTTCTTTATCCAAACATCTATTGAAGGACACTTCGGTTGTTTCTATGTCTTGGCCACTGTGAATAATGAATAACCATATGACCCAGCAATCCCTCTTTTGGGTATCTATCCCAAAAGTCTGAAAACATTTATTCATAGAGGTATATGTACCCCTATGATCTCTACTTTAGATGCTCATTAGAACCTGCATTCACAAACAACATATACAGCATGTATCTTGAGCAGAATCTGAGAGAACAAACAAAAAATGGAGTACATCAGGTATGTAAGTGTTATAGGTTGAATTATGTCCTCCTAAAACTCATATGCTGAAGTCCTACCCCCCAGTGTTTGAGAATGTGAACTTATTTGGAAATATGGTTACTGGAGAATAATTAGTCAAGTTAAAATGAGGTCATTAGGGTGTGCCCTAATCCAATATGACTGGTGTCCTCATAAAAATAGAGAAACACAGACAGGGAGTTCTCCATGTGTAGACAAGCATATGGGGAGAACTTCATGTGACCATGAAGACAGAGATTGGGGTGATTTTTCTACATATGTAAAAGAATATTGCCAGAAAAACCACTAGAAGCTAGAGGAAAGGCATGGAAGATTCTTCCTCACAGACCTCATTAAAAAAACAATCCTATCAACACCTGATCTTGGACTTCATGACTCTGTGATAATAAATTTCTCTTGTTTAAGCCACTCGGCTTGTGGTATTTTGTTACAACTAGAAAACTAATACATCTAAATTGGTTTAATATCTGAAAATCAATTTATACCATATCAATGGAATAAAGGACATTGTACAAAATACAACCCCCTTCATGGTAAAAATAAAGAAGTTTAAAAATTAAAAATCTCAACAAACTAGGAATAGAAGGGAATTTAACCTGATAAATGATATCTATGAAAAGCCCACTGCTAACATACTTAATGATAAAAGACTGAATGTTTTCCCCCTAAGCTATCTGCTCTCACCACTTGTAGTCAACATTATATTGGAGGTTTAAGATAGGGCAATAAGTCAAATAAATAAATAAATAAATAAATAAATAACTAGCATCCATTTTGAAAAGGAAGAAGTAAAGCTATTTCTATGCAGATGACATGATCTTGTATGTAGAAAGTTCTACAAGATCCACTAAAACACTATTAGAACTATTAGTAATAAATGAGTTCAGTACGGTTGCAGGATATAAGATCAATATACAAAATCACACATCTGCAATGTACAATCTGAAATGAATTTAGGAAAATGATTCCATTAACAATAGTATCACAAAGAATAAAATACTTAGGAATAAATTTAACAAAATAAATGTAAAACATGTACTCTAAAATCTATAAAACATTGTTGAAAAATTTAGGTCTCAAAGGTCTAAATAAATGCAAAGACATCTCATGCTCACTGATCAGAAGACTTAATTTCATGATAGCATTATTCCTCAAAATCACCTACAAATTTAATGCAATCCCTACCAAAATCCCATATGGCTTCTGTTCCTAAACTGATCTAAAAATTCATATGGAAATTCATGGGACCCAAAATATCCAAACCAATCCTGAAAGGGAAGAACTCATACTTCTTGATTTTGAAATTTACTTCAAAGTAACAGTAGTAAAGACAGTGTGGTACTGGCACCAAGACAGTCACATAGATCAATGGAATAGAATTGAAAATCCAGAAATAAGCCCTAACATTTATGGTCAATTGATTTTTTTCCTGTATATATATATATATATATATATATATATATATATATATATATATATATATATATTTTTTTTTTTTTTAATAAAAAACTAACTCAAACTGTTTGACAAGAGAAGAGATTATTTGGCCACGACATTTGTGCATTGAGCTTACTATAGGCAAGAGCCTAGGTCAAATTACATTTCCTGTCTCTTCTGGCTCTCTGAATCACGTTTCTTCTTCTTTTTCAAAAAAAATTAGTTTCAGGTATACAAAGCAACATAATAGACATTGCACCCCTCACAAAGTGATAACCCCCCCAATCTATTACACCTCTGACATTGTATATAGCTGTTACAATACCATTGACTATATTCCCTGTGCTGTACTTTACATCCCCTGACTATATACGAATATATATATATATATATATATATATATATATATATATATATATATATATATAATTTAATTATAGTGGTCAATTTATTTTTAATAAGAATGCCAAGACCATTTACTGGGGAAACAATAGTCTTTTCAACAAATTGTTCTGGGATAACTGGATATTCACTTACAAAAGAATGAAGTTAACCCCCTAGCTCATACCATATACAAAAATTAACTCAAAAGGGATTAAAGACCTAAATGTAAGAGCTAAAATTATAAACCACTTAGAAGAAAACATAGGCATAAATCCTCATGACGTTGGATTAGGCAATGGCTTCTTAGATATTATACCTGAAACACATTCAACCAAGAGAAAAAAATAGATAAATTGAACATCATAAAAATTATAAATGTTTGTGCTTAAATGGATATGATTAAGGGAGTTAAAAAGATAACCTATTGAATGGGAGAAAATACTTGCAAATCATATACCTGATAATGAATTTATATCTGAAACATATAATGTCTACAACTCAATAATAAAAAGACAACCCAATTAGAATGGGCAAAGGATCTAAATAGAAATTTCTCCAAAACATATGTAAATGGCTAATAAATACATGAAAAGATGCTCAACATCATTTGCCATCAGGAAAATAGAAATCAAAACCACAGTGAGATACCATTTCACACCTTCTAGGGTGGGTATAATTAGAAAGACGGAAGAACAAGTATTGGTGATGATGTAGAGAAATTGCAACCTTCATACACTATTGATGGGAATATAAAATGGTGAATTCACTTTAGGAAAGTCTAGAAGTTCCTCAAATAGTTAAATAGAATTACCATATAACTCTACAAATTCCACTCCTAGATATATACCCAAGAAAAGTAAAAACATATATCCATATAAAAACTTGTACATGAATGTTCATAACCACATTACTTACAATAGTTGAAAGGTAGGAAAAATCCAAATGTCCATCAATTGATGAATAGATAAATATACAATAGAACATTATTTGCCAATAAAAAGAAATAAAGTCTAATATACGCTACAACATGGGCGAACCTTGAAAAGTATGTTGATTGAAAGAATTCAGATACAAAAGGCCACATATTGTATCACTCCATTTATATGAAACGTACAGAATAGGCAAATTTATAAAGACAGGAAGAAGACAAGTGGTTGACTAACAGTAGGGGGTTTAGGAGGAAACAGGGAGTGATTGCTAATGGGTGTGGGGCTTCTTTATGGAATGATGAAAATGTTCTAAAATTGAACAACTCTGTGAATATATTTTAAAAAATTGAATATATAAAGAGGGTGCCAAAAATATATATACATTTTAAGAAAGGAAAACTGTATTAAAATTGTCATACTGAGTCAGTTATGAACACACAGCAATATGTAAATGATGTATTACAGAATTGTACACCTGAAACCTATGGAACTTAACTAACCATTGTCACTCCAATAAACTTTAATTAAAAACAAAGAAGAAGGGAATGGGTGGACAATACGTGGAAGTAGTCGGTATAGAATACTAAATTCTAGGAGATTATGAGCTTCTAAAATATCGAATAGTTGATCTGGGGAGTATGACTGCAAAGTGACAAAGAGAAGAGTTAAGTCAGTTGGAACTGAATTGTGACAAAGCAAAGCTGTTGGAGACAAAGCAGCTGGGGTGTGGTGATCCTGGCAAGTAGCAGATGTGAAATTAAGATAGAATTGTTGCCCTTTTTTCTCTTTAATTTGGAAGCTCCTTATAATAAATAAAAATGTTCCCAAATAAAAAAAAAAGTAATATTCAATATACAAGTTCTGACAATTAAGTTTGCGAACTTTTTGCAATGATGTTGCTAACGTTTTTTTATATCAGGGGGATTATTCATTATGAATTTGTACCAACTGGATAAACAGTTAACCAAGTGTACTATTTGGAAGTGCTGAATAGGTTGCATGAAAAAATTAGACGACCTGAAATTTTTGTCAATAATTCACATCTCTTTTATCACGACAATGCACCAGGTCACATGGTTCTGCCTGTGAGGGAGTTTTTAAACAGTAAACAAATAACTATATTGGAACACCTTCCCTACTCGCCTGATCTGGCCCCTAAGAACTTCTTTCTTTACCCAAAGATAAAGGAAATATTGAAAGGAAGACATTTTGATGACATTCAGGACATCAAGGGTAATACGATGACAGCTCTGATGGCCATTCCAGAAAAAGAGCTCCAAAACTGCCTTGAAGGGTGGACTAGGCACTGGGGTTGGTGCATAGCTTCCCAAGGGGAGTACTTTAAGGTGACTATAATGAAATTCAGCAATGAGGTATGTAGCACTTTTTCTAGGATGAGTTCACGAACTTAATTGTCTGACGTCATATACTGATAACAAAAGATAAATTGAAGTCACATTTGACTTCTGCAATTACAAGAGGTGCTCAAAGCAGTTACCATCCGTGTCCAGACACTTCTGATTATGGTGAACTACTGCTTGAGCAACGTTGACCAAAGTGTCCACTTGTATGCATATTTTTGGTGCCATCAGTATTATTGAAAAAATATTTCCTATATAGTGAATATGTATCAATATACATCGAATATGTTAATATAGTTAAAACTATTATATACTTTAAATGGGTGAATTGTATGTCATATGAATTATATTTCAATTAAGCTGTAATAAAAATAGTATACCAATTGTATCAGGTTATTAAATTAATTAAAATAAGTAAAACTTCACAGATTATTCTCACCACACCTTTAGAAATGTTCCATCTTTTTCTTATTCACTATCTTTTTTTTATATTTAATACAATGTCAAAAATAACAAAATAAAATTAGGATCAAGATTGGTATCAAAATTAAAATTCAGAGGTACCCTACCCCGATGGCTGAGACAATTGCTTTTGTGGACCACAGTTAATTGATGTCCTAACGTTTTTGTGGAGATTGACATTTGCTACCTGTCTTGGTATTTCAGCTTGTGATACGCTAGCAGATGAATTTTCAGGGAGCTAGGACACTTGCATGTGGAGTCAATCAAGAAGACATAAGTAATTTTTGTTTTCTTGGGGCCATAATGATGCTGAAGCAAACCATGACTCAAAATAAATTATGTCTCCCATTCCCCCAGACTCTGCGCCTGCTGCTGATGGTTACCTCTTTTAATGTTCCTCTATGGAGACCTCGGTACGCTTTCTAAAGTCACTATAGAATCTATCATCTTACACTGGAAATAAGTATGTGATTGTAATACTCAATATATACCTATGACAAAATACGAATACATGTCACGTGTATACATATTTTTTGGCACCGCCGGTATATATGAAAGGAGAGAACAGGGATGGCCATCAGCTACTTACATTAGTAATGACAAATAGATAAGCTGCACCGAAGTCTAGTAGACCCAAATTCAGTGAAAAGTCATCATCTTCTGTTTTACACTGCACTGCAGGGTATCTGGAACAGGAGGTGTTTAGGTTAGAATAAACATCCCAGCTTAGAAAATCACTCCCATTCACCAGAGGAAATAGTGGTCTCATCTCTCTATGGTGAGTCAAGCAGCAAAGCCACCATTTCTCTTACAGAGAGGAGTCTCTGGAGGTAAATTATTTTCATGCCAGGTTTTTCTGACCCTAATCTAAACCCTTCATTGCCGGTTGGGTATTTTCTTTTTAACCTTAAACGTGAATAAAGAAGCCACAAATCATCTACTTTTGTGGACTTCAGTACCTAAGTCTTCTCATCCAAGTCTGAGGAACTTTTCTCATCTGAGTCTTATGAATTCATGGAACAGCATAAAACAGTGAACCTGAGAGGATAAGCCTGAAGTAATAATATGCCAACAGGAAGTACCACAGGGTAGGAATGGGAGCTAATAATACACTTTGCAAACCTCCCTGAGGTGGGCCTTGTTTACTACACAGTATGGCCTTCACAGCTATCATATCTCAATATATCTCTGTGGGGAGGGAAGGAGGCAAGGGTGGGAAAAGAGTCTGTGGATACAGAAAATCAGCGAAGGTATACCTCTATCTTGACACACCTATATGCGAAGAAAGCATGTGAAGAACAATTGTTGATAAAAGTAAAATGTCCAAAAAGTAATGCTCTTACTCTCCTGTTTGCACAGTTCTGTAAGCAGACACACCATAGTCTTCACCAACACTGAGGGGGAGATTTGTACCCAGGGAGATATTGACCTCTTTACTCAAAGTGTTAACAAACCTAGGGATAGAGACATTGTTACATAAGACAAAACTTCCCAATAGGGGTACAGATAAAAGGTACACAGGATACGGGCCCTTTCTGCCTTTTTTTCTGTTTTTTTTTTTTTTTTTTTTTTTTTTTACTACTATATCCTCAGAGTCTAGAACAGTGGCTGGCACGTAAAAGGGACGCGATGTATATTGTTAACTGGATGAATGAATGAACTCAAATGTAAAAAGTAATCAGTAATCTTAGCTATCCCTAACTTTCTCCTTCCTGAGGTCTTAGCTTTCTACCTGCTACACTCTCATCTAATCTCTACCTGGGATGGACATTACCATGATCATCCACGGCAGTCTCAGTTGCTTCATTAATCCAGCTTTGGTGAACCCAGTCTCTTTCCCTCTTGTAATAGTGGGATTCACCAATTGAGACTCCACTAAGAAAAATGGTAATATTTATATATGTATGTATGTATATATATATATATATATATATATATATATATATGTATGTATGTATATACACACACATACCAGTATTTATATGAAACTTATATTTATCCTCTTATAAATAAAGTCTGATTTCACTTACATAAAACTCAGACTCCCAATTCATAATAGGTTGAGTTATCATTGTTCTGGAGTCTGCATACAATCCTGACTGGATCCTTCCAGAACAATCTTTCTCGTCTTCTGAACCTAGGCCCCTAAGTTGTACCCCCAGTGTAGGTTTTTGGTACATTTCTATTTTGATCTTGGTCTCTGGCCCATGGGATAAGAAGGGCAGTTCCCACTAGAATCCTTAATGTTGATTCTTGGACTTTAGAGAATCCTGCACTGATCTAGAAATTTCCACTTTTACCCCTTCTGGAGGTTCCTATGGCTCTCTGACCTAAGGAAGTCCTATCGATTTTTACAGCAACTGCCTAATCTCTCTATTTCATGTCAGATTCCTGCCACAGAAAGCAGGTGACCTCTTTGGTGCTCTATCTCTGTAACTCCCAGGCTACCTGACAAGACCTTCAGCCTTATCTGGATTCAAAACCAAGTCTTTTGTCTCCAAATGTGTTACCCTTATTACATCACGATGCCTCTATAAGTTTATAATAAAAACTATTTTACAAAAACACAGTAACAATAAAAGATACTCAACTACCAACAATGAAGGATTATTTTCTCACTTCTAAATTTCTCTCTGGTGATCACAGAGAGAAAAGTACTGAGTTATTTTCCTGAGAACAAGATAAGTGGTTAAATTCAGTAGACGAGATGTATGCATCAGATACAGGATCATCTTTGAATACCACATGGGAAAGGAAGCCTATCTGCTCTGTGTCCTGGAAAACGCCTTCTGACACCCATGCCCCTGACATTCTAGGAGAGAGAATCCCTGTACTGGACAAGTGCAGTGTGAGGCCTCTTCATTTGAAGCCCCCACAGATCAGAAGAGACTCAAGATTCAAGAGAACAGAGTGGCGTGGGATCTCCTTGACATCCAAACCTCACAGCTGTCATCCCATTGGTTGTTACGTTTTCTGTATCCTTCACCTTAAAGAGAGGAAAGTGAAAATCACTTACAGCTGACAATAGGGAACCAACAAACAGAACATTTCATCATTCTGCATATCCTTGGTAATATATTGATGAGATTATACTCTAAGCTAACAATCTGGGACCTAGGCCGTTCCTCAACTTACCATCATGCTGGAAATGCTTTTCCCATCTTCTCGAATGAGCAGACTGTACCGGTTCTTCTCTTCCACAGAATGCTCAGTGTAGACAGACAAATTGTGATATTTTAGGTGGAAGTGGAAATCCTTGCTTTCTGTCTTTAGGTGGAGTTTAGAATAATGTGGCATTTTCTGTAGAATGAAAAACCTGTCATATTCACCTTCTACCCCTTCTTGGACATCACAATCTCGTATCATCCTAGGGCCAGTGACCTCATCAGATACTTTCAACATTATTCTTTAAGCTGGTAATCCCTTTTTTAGGAATATGCAATAGGACTAATTAGAGGCGTGCATAAATATTTATGAGTAAGGGTATTCATTATAGGATGATATAAAATAATAAAAAACTTAAATACCTATAAGGAAATCTTAAAATAAACTATGATATTATCTAGAATGGAATTTTATGTGTCCAATAAAATCATGTTCTCAAAGATTATCTAAGGACATAGGGAAATGTTTATGATGCAATTAATGTTAAGAAAAAATCAAGGTCAAAACATATAAAGTCTGAGCACTTTTAAAAAATTAATTTTCTTATTCATTTATACAAAAATGATCACTGTAATTATCTGTGGGTGATGGAATTAAAGGTGGCTTTTATGTCTTCCTACATACTTTCCAATTTTTAACAATAAATGCATATTACTTTTATTATTAACAATATTTTAAAATAAGCATAATAATAGCGGTGAAAACATGCAAGCCAAACTCTTCCAGAGGATGTGTGATTAGTAGGCAGTTTGAAACAATAATACAAGTTACAACTTACTAAGAGCTGACAATGTCCCAAACACTATGCTAAGCACTTTACATATAATACTTATCTTTACAATAGCTTTTGACATAAAAATTGCCATTTTGCAGATGCTGAAACTAAAGTTTAGAGATAAAATAACTTGTTTAGGGTCTTATAGCGAGGGAGTGGCAGAACCAGGAATTGGACTGGGGCAGTTTGACCCCACAAACGCATGCTCTTAACCACTGTATTATGCTGCTGCTTTGGTGCATAATTGGAATGTTTCTAATTCATTTACGTACATATCTCACCTGAAAGGATTTGATGGACTCTGCACGTACATATCTCACCTGAAAGGATTTGATGGACTCTGCCAACAGAGAATTGTTTTCATCTCCCTGCATTGTCACCGCCACCTCATCATCTGCCAGATTTAAGACTTGGAGGAAAATCTCTTGGTGACCTGGTTGGGGTGGGGCCATTTCCTTAGGACAGAAAATACATGTCAGAATCACCAACAAGTAACCCTCTGGATAAAATGAGAACACATATCTCAGTCAAATCTCTGACAGCCTAGTCCATCTAGTCAGGAAGACACAGTTTTCTCCCTCTGAAGAGTAATTGGATTAGAAAACTCCGAAGGCAGTTGGAGGGGAAACACCAGCTCAATGTAGCAAGGACAGATGTCAGGTAACAAAGTTCAAGATTTTTGACTCAGCTGTGGCCTCATACGTCATTCCCCAATAGTGGCTATTCAGTCTGCCTAAAAGGTATTTGTTTGAACATCTGGTAAGGTGTCGTATAAGCCTGTGTTTCCAAAAACGTGGCTAGATACCCTGGCTATTAGTGTTCGTAAATTCCTTGACAATGTATTCTGAATCACTCAGGTGAGAGATGGGCCTCATTTTGCACTGCTGCTCTTGCCCTCTATCTACTCATTATGCACCTTCTTTAAAATAGGTACTATGCTAGGTCCCAGGGAATCAGAACACCAAACAAGATAGAAAAGGTCCTACATTTATGGAGCTTAAGATTTATTGAACTCACATTAATTTTTATCTCTACAACTGCCACAACTGCAAATGCCAAGCATGCGAGGATCATACCAACAGCCATTTTCCGAAGCGATCTGCAGAGAGAAGGGAGATTACATCTAAACTTTAGAGTATAAACAATAAAATGCACCCCCCCTAGGCCTACCATAAAGCTCTTTCCCGATTTGGTTCCAAGTCCTTTTCAAAGTATTTCCTAGAACACATCCTTCTTTCTCTTTATTTGAGTCACTTTGAACTGTTGTTTGTGAGGCACCACATTTTGCCACAGCTACCTTTGTTTATGATGCTTTTTCTATCCATTATGTCATAATAACAAGTATAATAGTAATACAGCCAGATTTATTGAACGTTGAGCACATGCCAGGCACTATACATTATTTCCTCATTTTCCTCTTCTTCAGAAGTCTTTCCCCTGGCAGCAGGAAGGACTTTCTTCCTTCTTTACATTTTCCTGGCACTTTGCTTCCCTTCTTAGGACATCTAATGTATTTCACCTTGTGTAATAATTATTCTTACACTCATTCTAGCTCCTTTACTAAACAATAAACTCCTTGAAGGCAAGATTTGTGCTTTTCCATTTGCATGGTACTTGGTGCTAAACTCACCAATATTTGCTCAATGAATGAGTAAATGACAAAAGGCCACTTGAATATGGTAAAGTGGTCATTAAAAAGAAATTGCTATTAAGTCAGGAATTAGAAGAGGCTTGAAACCCTCTTCTGTCAAACTTCATAAAGAATAACATGGGCCACTGTGAGCTGCGCCCTCCTTAAAAAAAATAAAAATATAAATTAACTAATTAATTAAAAAAGAAAAAGAATAACACTTCTATTTTGAATGGGGAAAAGCAATAAATAGGGACAATTCTATCCCACTCTTACCAGGTCTCCCCACTTATTTCATAGGGACAATAAGAGATTTAAAGGGATTCATTGTCATCAAAGTCTTTGGACTTCTTTGAAGAGGCAACTTTCAAGAATAAAGTAAGAAGTTGGTTTAGGAGCCTATTCTCACATACTCTTGACTTTCTGTGAAGTTAGGCTATCCCTTCAACATCATACAGTGAAATCTGCTGCGATGGCTTGGACTCTCTATAATAAGAATTAAGCAGTTCAAATTCCCATCCTACAATAGTAATAGGCATTTAGTCTAACATGGGTAAATAGAAGCAGGAAAAATGATAAGTCAAAACAAATCATCACTAAGTAGAAAAAAATATTGACATTGAATCTTTATCAAACTGGGCAAATATTGAGTCAGTTTGGAGCAACACAAGCATGATGAGCACTTACGTGAAGTTAATTCCACACTTGGAGACCAGACGATAAATGACAAGGTCAAACAACGGGATGAAGATAAGAACCAGAAGGGGATTTAATACCTGTAAGACCATGGTAGAAAGGATTGGTTACAAATATTCTATCATAAGTGTGATCATGTGCTCTCACCTGCTTGTGCACATTCTCCCTCATATTCAAACATACTTACATTATACTAAGTACAGAATGATTCCACATCTCGGCCCCTCTACACCCAAGACTCTATTTCCTTTGCACCTCAGTTTCCAAATATCCCAAGGAATCAGTTTCACTCTGAAACTGTTTTGCTGCCAATCACTTGGGAACTCTTCCCTCCCATTCTCACTTATCATCTGCATTTCCACAGTCCACAGGAAGATTTCATGGCCAGAAGAAAGGAAGAATTGGGGATTGTTGAACAAGGGTTTAAGAAAAGAACTGGGAGTCACTAATAAACAAAGATTCTGACTTGGTTGCTCACACAACAAAGACTTTCACTTTCTTTGACAATATTTCTGTGATACTACCTTGACATGGAAAAAAAAAATCCAACTCATATACTTTTCCTGTGAGCTCAAAGCTCACTCTCCCTGGAGCTGGGCAGGAGATACTTACTGAACAGAGGATGTGAAAGACAAGTGTAGGGCTTAAGGAGAATATTTTCACCTCAATATTTAGCACTTCTCAGCATACAAAGAAAAGTATCAAATTGTGGTCGGAAATCCTAACATTACAGGTAGAGGTATAGATGAGGAAAGGAATAAATCCCCATGACTATACAGAAGTCTCCTACCTGCATCTGTTCCGGCTGAAGCACAATAAAACCCTGAAACATAATAAATTAAATTTAGATGATGGCTAAAGACAAGAAAAGCCTAAGTCAACAATCTTGGTAATTAGCAGTTAAGAAGTGTAAGTTAAAATTCATCAAGTCTTTGGTTCAGGACCACGATCATGCTTCTAAGGGTATGTGGGGCAACAGACTGGGAATGGCTTCAGGCTGTCTTTGCTGAAGGAAGATAGGCCTAAGGCAGAATATTCTTTTCTGTGTACTATGCTTTTCTTGACCTCAGAGAGAATAGAGTCAGTGTGTTTTCATTAATCTCTAACTGCAGTTGTGTGCGGTAATAATGTGAAGTAGAAGTCTTTTTGGTTAGGGTAAATATTCCCACTGACACATAGTGTTTCCAAAATTGTTCCCCAGGGGAATCAACAAGAAGACAATCATGGTAAATCCTCGGCAAACAGAGGAAGGGAAAAGGTAAAATTGTATTTGGCAGGCTCCAAATAGACAGCTAATAAGACTCTGGCGTCATCCCACCCTACCATCTTCACAACTGAGATGGCAGAAAAACAATACAATAATCTAGGAAGTGGAACAGCTGAGAGCAGGGGTGGAGCTTTATGTGACTTTGTCAAAGAATGGAAATTGGAAAAAGAGACAATAATGCTTACAACTTTCCCCTTCTTTCCATATCCATGTCCAAAATATCCCATGTGTAGGTCCTCTGCTGTGATGCTTGCCTGAGAGATGGGGCCAGTTGTGTACATTAACCTGTCCTGTTGTGCCGAGGGCAGGCTTGGATAGAAGAAAACAATCACCGTCCCAGGTCTATATCACTTCATTTGCTATTCTCTCAATACTTCCTTGTATGCATTTAAACCCTTCCCATCCTAATATTCCTGATTTTTAAAGCTTCTGTTTTTTTATTTTTAGATGAGCTTTCTTTACTTTGCCTCCTCAGTAGTTTCCTGCTAAAGGCACCTCTCTTATGATCATAAATCAGTTTTCAGAGAAAAACACAAAGAAATTAATTTTTCCCTAATATGAATTATAAAGAAAATAATAGACTTCTCTGGAAAATCTCTTCAGCTCACCAAATTCCCATTCATCCTGGTGGCTTGCAAGGTCCATCGTGAGCCCTAGGGACAGACAGATGCTATTATGAGAAATCCCTTTTCTGTAAGAGGGAAGTGGCTAGAAGAAGGGGTAGCTTTCAAAACAACTCTTCTTACCTGCTGTTCCAAAAGAGCCCAGAACATGGGCAATGGGATATAAAGGAATAGTATTCTGGTCAGTGCTTTCACATCCATAATGAGCCGCTTCTACAAGAAAGGGAAAGAAGGAACAGGCTAAATTGCCAGACATCGTTTTCCTGCTTGGAGTAGAAGTACCCCAGAGCAGTAAGAGAAGAGGCTAAATATAGTAGGAGAGAATCAGTTTGAACATGAGGAAAGATACTACAGAGGCACAGATGTGTTTGGAATTCCAACTCACCGGGTATTTTTCAGCTGCCCAGTCTAGCCAGTGCTCTCGCTTTGTAATGTCCCCAGAACGGTTCTTGAAACGATTGGAAACAGCAAACTAGGGCAGAGCATAGATATCAGAGGAGAGACAAAAAGAAACCACCTCTTGCCTTTTCTAATTCATCATCCCTTCCCTCACTTAAATGACTTATTCCAACCCTTGGATTTAATCAGACATTGAATTTCAGAATATTTTAGATAAAATTTTATCTATCCTTACATGCTGTGGGCAACATATATAACTACATTTCAGAAGATTTTGCCAATTAAAAATGATTACATTACTTGTGTTTACTTAACGGTTAAGTAGGGGCACAGAGGAAGACTGATTTATCGCCATTGTGCAGGTGGCTAAAAGGCTCAGACGTAGAACAGAGGTCATTGAAAAAAAAATGTATACCTATGTTTGAAGGCCTATATGCTCACCGCAGCATCTCTTTCCCTTTGATTGAAAATGCAGGTAAACAATTCATGGACTTACCCAGATACATTTGACAACTTGAGTCACTATGTTTCCTTCCGGAGGTGTTTTTTTGTACATTTTGCTTCCCATTGCAAACACAACTGCAGTTGATAAACAAACAAGGTTCTGAGCTTCTCATTTAGCACACTCAGTATGTCAATGCTAAGGACAGACTGCTGAAGTGTAGAAGTGACTGGCAGTTTTCATAAAGGGAGGAAACTCACTTAACACCTCCTGACTTTGGAGTTATAAAAATTAGGAGAGCCAAGAGAAGAATGCAATGGTCATTTGTTAAGAGATATATGTTGAGACTTCCCTGTAATTACAGAAATGGAAGTCACCTTTGAATTCTCACTCTTCTTTCTCCATCTCTACATTAGAGATATTACCAGCTTCGATTGGTCCCCTTTCTTCAGTCTGTCCCCTCTTTTCCATCACCACTGCTATGACTCTGATTTAGGACCTCACAACTTCTACCCTAAATTATCAGAAAGGCCAACAACTAGTTTCTCAATCCCTGGTCTCTTCTTTCTCTTATCTGATGCCAAATTAAAACCTTCTTTCCAGGACCTACCAAATAAGCCCAAGCTCCTGGCATGAAAGACCTTCCCAAATTCATTATTGTCCTGATGGTTATTCTTATTACCATTGAAGATTTATTGTTATATGTAAAGTAGTAAGCATTTTACGTACATCAACTGATTTAACCTGACAAACTATGTAATACTCTCTCCATTTTACACATAAAGAAATTGAAGATTAAAGAAATTAAGCAATTTGTATAAGGTTACAAAGCTAGAAATGGCCAGTAACTGCACTTTTGATTTGAGGCTTATCTGATCCAAAAATCTATGCTCTTAACCACCACAAAGCATCTCACTCGCTCATTCTTACATTATGCATTATGCTAGACATTACTGGGAATAAAGATAAAAAAGACCTGGCCCCTGGCTGCAAGGGAGCTCATCTCAACCTACCATTTCCCACTTTATGTTTCATTACTCTCTATTAGGTATCCTGTGCTCTAAATGATTCATCATTCCTACAAACAATTCTATTCTGTATTATTTCTGTTCTTGAGCTTATTCTCTTTCCCTTGACCCGCACCTTTATTCTTTAACCACATCTCCACAGCTAATTATAGGTGAATTTTATTTTCTTATTTTTTTCTTTTACTTTCCAAATAACAGCAATGAGCTGGTATTATTTTTATAATTATAAAGTACTATTTTTTCAAGATTATTAAATTGAACTAAAACTATTGGAAAGACTCCATATTGATACCCTCCTAGATATGCTTTCCTCCTTAATGGATTTTCCAGCTTTAGCAAGATATGCCTCTAAGAGCTCATTTACCAAAGATGCTTTTCTCAGTGACCAGTAGCACTTGCCAATATCCATATACATGAGGATGCCTGACTCACCTTATTCTTCTTTACTTTAACTTTCTAATTTATCTATTCCTCTCAGTCAGATTCACTCTATTACATTTTCTTTATTCATCCTCTCAGTTTCCCCAAAGCTTCTCCAAATAGCATTCTTTACCTACAATAGTCATCTTACTGGTGATAGAAAAAATAGTTCAGGGAAAGAATGCTAACCATGGGAGACTAGTGAGCAAATAAAGAGGTATCTAGACAAAAGGAAGATTTTGGCTAGGAAATAAACTTCTCCCGAACCTAAGAATGACCCTAGAAAGAGGCTGGAAATCTCAGGAATTCTGGTCTCAATCATGACATTAGAGTGATAAAAGGAAGGCCAGGTAACAAACTCAACAAGGTCACACTTAAATTTCAAGGCCACTTAACTAAAGAAGATATGTAGGGCTCTTGAGTTTCTCTACTATATTCTCCCTGTCAACATAAGAAACATCCAAACATGTAGAGAATCTTATGAGTTTATTTGAGCCAAATTGACGACAATGCTGGGAAGAAGATCTCAAATGATCTGGAGAATCACAGTGTTGCAGTTTCTTTTATACATTTGGACTTAAGGAAGGAACTAAGGAAGATTACATGAAGGTGGGAGAAAGCAAGGTGGGGATTGGATTACAGGACAATTAACAAGGTTATGTGCTCCCTTGAGGATGGTTACACCTTTGAAGGGTCTGGAAAAGAGGCATTTCAAAGATGTCTTAATCCAGATGCACAAAAACAATGGACAGGGCTTGCCTAAGGCAAAGATAAACCTTTTACTAAAGCAGGGACTACCCAGCATGACCTTTCCCCTTAGGAATTTATGGTCAGATCATCCTGTGAGGTTACTTTCGGTCACTGGATTAGTCTGATTTATTATAGAGCCCCTTTTTCATCCTTATCCCTCTAGTAGATGATGTTGCCTTCTACTTCATGAAAATAGATGCCTTCAAATGGAAACTCTCTCCACTTCCTGCCATCAAATCTATTAATTCCTGTATCCACACCCATCTTCTTCTCCCTCCAGTTAGGTGAAGGTGATATTCCTCCGTTTGTACCAAGGTAATTCTGCCATGTGTTCCTTCTTACTGATTACACTGTCTTGATCTCACATCTTCAACCTCTTTCTCTATTGGAGTCTTCCCAATAATGTTCAAGCATGCTTGATATCCTCTCTTGACTCATGTCACCTTTCAGCTATAAATACTTGCTGTTTCCCCTTTCTTACCTCTTATTCACTTTCTAATCTATTCCAATCAATCTTGAATCTCCACCAATATATCATAATTGATATCACCAAATCAATGAACTTCTTGTTACTGTATTTAATGGAAATTTTTTTACCCTTACGTCAATTTCCCACTCAGTAACACTCGTCACTAATCGATTCCTTTCTTCTTGAAGTCCTTTTTTATCCAAAATAGCACTACTACCACTTTGGCCGTTCCTTCTTAGTCTCATTGTGGGCTTTTCCTTTTTTCCTTGTCTTTTAAATACTGGTGCTTCTCGGGGCTCTATCCTAGCCCTCTTTTTACCTTATTCTTACTATCTCTTGGTTATTTTAACTATTTTCATAGCTTAATTTCTATCCAAATACTAATAGCTCCAAATCTTTATCTATAGCCCAAACATTTCTTCCAAGCTCCAAACCTGTATTTCTAAATAACTACTTGATAACTTTAAGTATATGTTCCAAGGATATCTAAACTGTAAAATGTCCAAAACTAAAATAATTGGTATTGCCCCAAATCTGTTCTCTTTCATTATCTCAGGTAATGATCTCACTATCTACCTAGTTCGTCAAGTCAGAACCTGCATTTAACTTTGACTTATCTTCTCCTCACTTCACATATCTAATCATATCAAGTTTTGTCAATTCTACCAGGGCCTGGACAAGGTGAACTGAGTGATGCACTCTCTTTCAGCACAAAATTTGATGGAGTGCCAAAAATTCAAATAAATAGTGTCCTTGACTCACTCTTAATCCACTCTTTCTCCATATTTTTGTCAGACATCACTGAAAAATAAAAGTCTAACAATCATTCCTCAGTTCAAAATCCTTTTATAGCTCTCCAGTGTCTTCCTGATAAAGTTCTAATTTCTTAATTACTTAAAAGGGCCTTCGTTATCTGGTTTCTGTCCATTTCTCTTCTTTATTTTTCTCATTTATACTCCAGGCAATCTGAATTATTTTAAGGCCTTCAAAGATGTTATCCTATCTCTCACCTTCTTGTCTTACAGATACCATGTCCTTTTTCTGTTTCACTTCCAATCTCTTCTTTGATTAATTGCTGTTAATCCTTTAGTTCTCCCCTCAGATATCATTTCTTTAGGCAAAACTTTCTGACTCTCAAAGTTTTAGACATTCATCCCTCCTGTGTGTTCCTATAAATTTCTCTGTACTTATTCAGTTGTGATACTAATCATACTATTTTGTAAATTCCTGTTTACTTGTCTGTCTTCCTCATCCTCTTGGACTATATACGATTTTTTGAAAGCATAAACTCTGTAGCCATCTCATGCACCAGTGTGACACCAATACCTAGGACAGAATCTGATACATAATAGATGTATTAAATAAATGTTTGTTGAATGAATGAATAAAAAATAAAGAAATAAATTAAATTATAGTGAAAGGCCAGAGGGCTGAGTTATTTATTAATACCCAGAAAACTGAAGCAACTGTCTAATAATGACAGGCTAGCACTTGTTATTTCATAATTTATAACACATTTCACTTGCAGTATTTCTTTTCATTTTCGTAATTACTCTAATGTGCAAATATTATTATTGTGCAATGATCCAGAAAAGGAGACATAGTACTAATCACAGGAAAACATTTGGGAAAATGTTTGGCTTTGAAGGAACAAGGAAACAGGGAATGTATTATCACAGCTCTCCTGGAATAACACATAAATTTCCTTGGAATTTGAATTGGAATCTGAGTGTTACTACTAGGCAACCCTTGGTACAAAATGAGCAGATTAAACATTGAGGCTTTGGGCTTTTTTCTTCTACTGAACTCTTTATGTTTGGGCTGGACATCTTCCAAGTGGGTGTCACCCAAAGACTCAGAGTGACAACAGGTTTCCAGGTCAATGATTAGAGACAATCATTTCCAAGTTTCCCCTTAGACTGCATAAACTAAGCAACACACACATCTCCTTTCCTCTTCCATTACTAGGTTCTCAGTGGTAAAGAGAATGCCGCTTGATCTAATTTGCATGAGTTTTCATCTACTTATGCAACTCCTTTTATTCTCTTTGCTCAAGAGCAAACTCCTTGGGAGCATTGCAGAGCAGGGCAGAAACAGCTAAATCTAGAAGCTACTTTAAAAGGCCCAAAGAATTAAAAATGTCTTCCAATTACCAGATAAGTAACTATCACATGAAATAAGCTAGATTAAGAGAAAGGATTAATTATCTTCCTTGCTTCATCACATATTGTAGTGTAGAATAGTTGATCTCAATGGTGACTACACATTAGAATCACCTAGATATTTAAAGAGTTATAGATGTCAGGCCCTATCCCACAGATAAACTGATTTCATTGGTCCTACATCTGGCCTAGGGAATCAGTCTTTTTTAAAGCTCTCCAGAAATCTTATTAGTTGTGTAATCTCGAGCAATTTTTTTTTAAGTTTTCTGACTTTATTCCGTTAATTTATTTCTAATGTTTAGGGGAAACCCCTACAATAACACCTACCTAAATGGGTTTGTATGAGGATTGAATAAAATAATTTGTGTAAAGTGCGTACATGATGCTTTACACGTGAGAGCCCTTAGTGGTTATTAGTTTCCTCTGCTCCGCTGCACTTACCAAGAGCTATCACCATAAGTAATCCTGGAACTCCAAAAGCCAATGCATAGCAGTCTCCCCCAAAACACTGCACATCTCCTAAAGAAAAAAAAAGTAATCCTGAATCTTGAGTCTTTGATGCTCTATTCCACAAGCTCGGGTTTTTGAGATTGTAGACATACATGTCTTCTTTCTTCCCATTACCTAATTCATAATCTGTCTTTTGGGCCAGACAAACCAAAATTGAAAGAAAATTTTCTCAGGTTTTCAAGCCCTTAAAAAAAAGAGGATGGACAGCAGGAAACCTTGAACAGATTTTTGACTGGCCAGAGTAAAGCCTTACACAGGGCCCCTTAGAAAAGATTCTAACCTCTCAGCATGGGTGTGATAAATGTAGAAATCAAGCTCCCTGCATTGATGGAGAGGTAGAAGACTGAGAAGTATCTAGCTCGTTCCTCTTCCTGAAACAAACAAGACAAATCATCAGTTCAAGGTGCCTCTTAACTCCACCACCACCCTATGTTGAGATTCACCTGGAGGAACATACACAGACAGATTCAGATATTGCCTCCATGGGGTCTGAATATGACAGTAGATATTTTAAAACATACCTGGCTGACCCCAGACAAACACTTGCACATCTTTCAAACCCAAGTACAAGTATCTTTAACATTATTTTAACCCCTTTACCCGGGCAACAATGATCATCTTGTACACTATGCCACTACTGTGTCTTACACATATCTATCCTAATATTAATTTCTTTGCATCAAATGTCTGTTTCTTTCAGGTTTTAGTTCCTTTAGGGGAGAAATCACGTCTTACTCACTTCTGTAATCCCCACTATTTAGCATAGCACCTGCAAATATTACAGACTCAATAGACATTTGTTGACTGAATTAAGCGAATGATTGATTTTGTGATTTGTGGAATGTGCAGTAGGAATAGGATTAGAACATAGGGCAGTGGAGTAAACTGTTTATCAATAGGGTAATTAACCTAGTGCTTATGGAAAGTCTGCCAGAGAATATAAAAGGAAGTCCATGGGCTTAGAAGTGGCTGGTGGAAACTTGGAGGTGGGTTTGTCCCATTATTGAATATCTTCATGGAGCAGTTACCAGATGAAGCAACATTCAAAAAAGTTGCGAATGCTTTATTCACTGTGTACTGCTGTGCCTCATTCTGGACCCCAGATCTTTTCCTGACACATTAGCACAATCTGTCTTTCCCCATTTTCTATTTATGGTGTGTTTTGTTTCTTCATCTGGTCACCATTTAAATCTCATTCCACTCATGTATTTGTATAGTTAATTGTGCTGCATAGAATCCCACTTGCCAAAGTTTTGTTTTTTCTCCAAATTCAGCAAACAATTATCATCTATCGACCCCCAGACAGATACAGAATTTAAAATGATAACTCAAATGGTCTGAAGGGTAAGGACGATTTGAGTTATAACCACGGGAAGACAGGACACACAGAGAGAACACAGAGAGAAAAACCAGAAGCATGATAAATGGCTATAGATGAGGAAATAGATACATGAAGACAGACAAAAAAATAAAACTGAGAGCAAAAGAGAGGAAGTCAAAAATGTTGGCTAATTTAAGAATAGACTATTGCCTATTTGTCACTGCTTCCTCATATGGGTTCATTTTTACCTTCTTCATACTGCTTTTTTCCTCACTGACAATGGAAAGTATTTAGGAAAAGAGGGAATAATCATGTAGACAAGTTCATCTATAGAAATTCACTCTGTTTTATTCCGAATGGTCATTTTTGGGAATGGTCAAGCTAGAGATGCTTAAATCATCTCTACACTATTCATTCTGTCCCATTCCCAAAGCACTTACCACGTTTCTTCTTAAATACCTCAAGTGAGAGTAAACTCACTACTTCAAACTCTGACTGTTTGAAGTTTTTTCTTTCATTAAGGAAAAAGCAAGTTTCTTATAAGCTTTCATTCATTGGTCTCAGGTTTAATTGCTGACATCTGTACAATATCTATAGAGAGTGACAATATTCTCTGTAATTATTATCTTATCCAGGCTAAATATCTCCAATTCCTCAATTTTTCTTCATAAGATATGTCTTTTAGTCCCATCCACTACCCTCGTCATTGAACATTTTTCAGTTTTTCTTTCTATTAATGACCAGTACCTAGAATGGAACATAACTCCCCGGATATCATCTTACCAGTGAATTACTTTGATCTCGGCAAATGGCTACTTTCCAGGTATCTCTGTTAATGCTTGCTCTACATTCTTGAAAATACAGGAATAAGAGAACTCACATGTTTTTGTTCAAACTGGTCCCCACCAAAAGCTGCCACGCAGGGTTTGATACCTCCTGTTCCCAAAGCTATTAGACTCAGGCCAACCAATGATAAGACTCTGAAATGGAGAGGTGAGGATACTACGCATATTGGTATTAAATACAACAGTAGAAATTGAATATAGAGTTACAGGAAGAAAAAAAAGGTACACAAGGGCAAATATTCCCTTTACATTTCTAACCTGTGGGCACTTTCCATCTGCCTTCACTCCTAGGAAAGACTTGGAGGCACTTATGCTCTTTATGACTCTGAGCCTCTGCCAGAAAGTATTTATTTCATGGGAAAATTTGTCCCTGATATTCCCATTTACCCCTTGTGTACAACAGATAGGAGCATACCCTGAAGGAACTTTAAAACCTGTGGTTCTCAATTTTGTCTTAGTCAAAGGGACACTTCAATAGAAAGACCTTATAAACCATTATCCCACATACCCTTACTAACCACAAAACAAAATGTTAAAATTCATCATAATTTGTAGAAGTGTCACTGATTTTTTGATGGGACACCAATAAGAAGGTATCCAATAGTTATTAAATTTCAAACAAAATTCTTAACTTATTGCACAAATACATGCACATTATAAACATGACTATATATGACCTGCTTCTTGAACAACTGTAATCCTCTATACTGACTGAATAGAGATAGGAATATATCAAATGCTTCTTGCTCCACAAACATCAATAACTTTAGGAAAAATGGATAGAGCAACTAGAATATGTGAAACTACACAAAAATGGAAATACCCAAGCTTTGAATATGATTTCTACAAGGTATTATAAGGAAATATTACAGACATTTTTTTTTTAGCCCTGTTAAAGTACCGATGCACGGGTAGGTGAATAAGTGAGGAAATATGGAGGGCATGAGGGTTTTAATGATTGTCTTCAAGCGTATGATGAGTTTTTATGCAGAATACTAACCAGGCATTCTGCAAGTCCCCAAATGTGTAATAAAAACAAATGAGCTCAGATAAAGTAGGAAAGAATTCAACTGGTCATAAAACAATTTTTTTTCTTAACCAATCTGGTAATAAAACAATAGGTTAGGAAATAAAGGGACATCTCTGATAAAAAAAGAAAGAAAATAATCTATAATGAATACGTGAGACATTTACCTGTCTAATGGAAGAAAAGTGATTCAGTTTATGCCATGACTTTACTCACGTGTGTACCATGTGTCCCCCCAGGACTGGGAGGGCACCCAATGACTTGATCACATGGCCAACCACATACACCAATGAGAGATAGATAATCGTCCTGTTGAGAGAGTTAAATCAGTCAGTCTATGGACAGAATTCAGAGACTTGAGCAATATAGACTCAGAGTTCATACTGTTCTCAGTGCCAGGATAAATAAAGCAGGAGGAGGAAAAGGTGAAGGAGGAAAAATTTACCTGAGAAATGTAAATAGAAATAATAATGGTGAAAGAAATAAACAGGCTAGAAAAGAAGAGAAGTCTTTACCCTTTCGTGTTAGAGTTAATGGGCAATCCCTTCAAGCTCCTTTCTCATGCCTGATCTCTTTCTCCCCCTTTCACTCTACAGGTACACAGAGGATCTCTGCTCTGGTACAGAAATATTAAGACCAGGATAAATTCGTAGTGAGTAATGATGTGTTAAAGTAGGAGAATCAGAAGAGCAGAATACTTTGAGATGTTTTGCTCAAGGAATGTCTTTGGCTCTGGAAATTTGTAGGAGTCAAGGAAGAACTCCAATCAAATAGAAAAAAGGAATGGCTAATACAAAGAATTTTATCTAAACCCAACCACTAAGATATATAGAGAGGTAAAGGACTCTCAGGCTCAGTTTGGTCCCTTACATCCTAGGGTTAATTGTAATCTCTGCTACAGTTTTCTCATGGACAAGTTACCAAGGATAAGAAAGGAGCCAGGGACTTTGATAAAGATCATGAAACATGGCAGACTATCACAAATACAATATACTCCTTATGTATATTACCACACTTGCATTCTTTGTATTATAAGTAGAATATTAGTACTAGAGAGAACCTTGGAAATTATATAGTTTACATCTATGATTTCCAAGTGTAGTATACTAATGTGAAATATAAAGAATGGAATGAAGGTATCAGAGACAAAGATGTTGGGGATACCAGAAATTTTAGGATGTGGATTTCTTATCCTAAATGCCTAATATTCCTAGGCTGGCTCTCTAGAGAAGGGATCTTAGAAGGTTTATAATGGCAGGTAGAGAATAAGAAATTGAGTAACTGATTTAGGGCTAACTAATATCACAAGGAGGTGACAGTCTTTCACAAAAGGTTTTATAGAGTCTTCTAGAGAAAAGTTCTCTTTGTTGGAATAAATAGAATACATAGAAAGAAAGGGTATGAAAGTGGACTGAAAAAAGGCCATCTCTAATGAACCTAAAAGAGATGATCTATGTTAGGTCATCAGAGAGAAAAATCAAAAGGTGTCTCAGCTGGATTACTAGAGTCTGAGTAGGGAGATCTGAGCAATATCAGATTGTTGGACTAAATGAATAAGAGAAGTGTAAGTGGCTTAGAAGGAAAACAGGCAAGCTTCTAGGTGAAAGCCTCATGGAATTAATCTAGGATATGAAGACTATAAGAGAGGAAGCTAATGGCAGGAAACTTCAATGCAAGGAAAAAGAAGTCAAGAAAGACTTGGAAATTCCACCTTTGAAATGAGATCATTAGGGTCATTGTAATTCCCACCACATGACACAGAGCCATTTTAGACAGACTTGACCAATCTTCCATTTGCAAATGAGGAAAGTGAAATCCAGAGATATCAAAGGACATTCCTAAAGTGACATTCCAATTCGTATTGATTGGGATTAAGTCTAGAACTTCTACTTTCTAACTCGTGGTCCAGCGTTCCTTCAGTTTTATCATGAACAAGTTAATGTGGAAGAAGGAAAGGGAAGAGGAAGAATTTTTAAATATTACGTCATTACCAGAGTTATTATTAATTAGAGCTTAGGAACTGAGAAGGAGTGTGCAGTGATGACAGAGGACGAGACCTAGCATGAAGAAAGTCAGCTCTGATCAGACAAAAAGGAGAGAGGGGGAAAAGACATGCTATACGCCCATTCAGAGAAAGAGAAAGAAGTGCAGAGAGGACCTCAAAAAAACATATTTGGCAATAAACTCATTTAAGAGAGTGGTTGCAAGTGATTTCCAAGGTTGAGTACAGACTGACAGGCATGGGTCACAGGGAATAAAAACCAACACTAGGGAAAAAAGTCATCTTCACGCCTGCCCACACCATCTGCAGTCTTGTGCCTACATCTGAGTATCTGAAGGTGAATAAATTTATTAACTGAAATACTTAACAGGCACTCTTCTAGGTGCTGTAGATAAAAATATAAATGAGATTTTGTTCTCTAAGTGTTTGGAAGAAAATAGATTTATACATAAATAATTATAAGACAGAGTTTGGTAAATGACATATAAATAAAAAAATAAAGAGTTCAGAGAAGATTAGACTACTTCTGGCTGGTAATGAAAGGTGAGGAGCAGAGAATACTCCATAGCATAGGTGGCATTTGAACTGAGCCTTAAAGGGTCGGGTCAAGGAAGGAAGAAGGATGGGGAGGAAGAGATTCCATGAAGTAGAGACAGTGCAAACAGACATGGAGAAGAGATGCCCTGGCCATTGTTAGGGAAATATTAGTACTACTCCGTTTTTTTTCTAGTAAACATTCTCGAAAGGGAATACGTATGACAGTAAGAGCAGGAAGGTCAAATGGAATGAGATTAGTAGACAGTGGGTTAGTCAGCAGAAAATTTTGAGCAGGGTAGTAATGTGAACAGAAATTTCTGTAGGAAGATTAATTTGGCAGTAGTGTATAGGACAAGTGTAAGAAAAGGATATATGAAGCAGTGATAACTTTTTAGGTGTCCATTTCAACAGCCCAATTTAGAGGTAACGAAGACCAAAACTAGAGTAGTGGCAATTAATGGCAGTGAGATTCACTGTTGAAGAGGAATACATATAAGAGACATTACAAAACTAGAATTAGTATAATTTGATAACTAATTGAATGTGGGGGGTATAGAGAAGCCAGAAGAAAGAACAGATTTGGGAAGTGAGGATAAGGTGGAACATCCAGGAGACGAATGCCAATATGTAGTTATAACGCATACTGGAAATTGAGTGACAGGTTAGGATTACAGAGTTTGAGAAGCTATCTGCATATAGCTAATATTGACACCATAGGGATTGCTAAAAGAGAATCTGGAGAAAGAGAAAAGAGTAAAAGACATACCCTAGGGAAATGCCTACATGTAGGAAAGAGTAAAGTACACAAAAGAGAAGCCACATAAGGAAGAATCCAAAAAAAGTATGAGGAAGCGAACCAGAACATACAGTGCTAAAGAAGCCCAGGAAGTTTCAAGAATTTGGAGTGATAAACAGACTGAAGTGTTAAAACAAGTTCAAAGTGAATAAAAATTTAGAAAAGACCACTGGAATTTGTTAACCAAGAGATCACTACCAATGATCTTAAAGACAGAAATTTCAATAGGATAAAGAGATGATTTATGCTATATTTTATTCTACTTAGCAAACTCTGCTCTGTATTAAAGCTAGTTGAACATGAAAAATGTGAAGCAGGTATTTTATGTCTTATTCATCTCTTTATCCCCCATGTTCCTTTGAACAAATAGATGTTTGATTAACATTTATTGAATTAAACCCTATCAGATTAAACTGAATTTAATTGAATTCTATTGCACTGCATTATATTACTCTGCCCTAAGGAATAATAATGAAAAGGGAGAAAGGAAGACAACAAATACAGATGATTCTTTTTAAAATTTGGAGATGATGGTAAGAAGACACAAAAAGGAGGGTTAATAATTGTTTGTTTAAAGCTATCAGAGCTTTGGACTTGCTTCTAGGTAGAGGAAAGGACTGTCGCTGAGGGAGAGTTTGAAGGCAAGAGAAGGGAATATTCAGGGTACAAAAACCCTAAGGAGAGTGACCTAGGTCACGGTGACGCATACGTAAGAATTCATCAAACTGTACACTTAAGACTTTTGGATTTGTGTACCTTATGTAATTTATACCTCAACAAAAATCAATTAAAAAAATAAAGAATATCTCAAAAAGGATTGAGATTGAGGGCATAAGTTGAGGTTGTTAAATTTCCTCTGAAATAGGCAGGAAACTAATGTTAAGATCGTTGGTAGTGATGTTCAAATCCTGGAACTGTATATCCTCAATTTTAAAGGAAGTCATTTAAAAAATAAAGTCCTAGTCATGTATGTGAGTCTTTTACTGTGTAACTGAATAGAGACCATGGCTTATACTTTTTATCTACACACAGTGCCAACCCCCTATCTATATGGACTTGGTAACTAACACTAGATAAATAGCAAACGTAGATCTCAGTTACCTACCCACTATCCCTCTCTCAGTCAAAAATCTGTGTTTATACTGTGTTATAGTTGTAGCTATGAAGAAGGTGCTGATTAAACACTTTAGAAAAATGAATATAGAGAGGCCAAAGTGAAACATAAAAAAGTATTTACCTTGCAACACTAGGTCCACAAGATATCCTGAAAAAAATACTCCATGGTGAAACAAGTTTGGGAAACACTATGTGCAATAACCTTCTTTTTGAGATTTTATGGTGTTTATTAGCATGTTAATGGCTACAAGAAGTCATGCAGTAAAGAAACATTTTCAGATTTGTTCAGCCTAGTATTTTCCAAACTTATTTGACCATGAGATCTTTATCTTCTTACCTTTCACTTATTATATCCTATGCAACTGATTTTCAACAGAATGTACTTTGAGAAATTTAGACAAATCCATAGATGATAAATCCATAGAAAATAAGTGGGTGATGGATATCTAAGATCCATCTTTAGCCTATGAAAATAATGTTATAGGGGGCAACTATAACATTATTCTATAAATATCTCTTGGTACTATTTTCAGGGAATTAAAAGATAATGAACTGAATAGATCATTGGTCTAACTCACGAAAATATTTACTCATATATTCTTAAGAAGGAAACTACAGAAAAAAGTTAAAGAAAAGAAAAAGTGATGGTAAAAGAGCTGAAAAGAGGGACTCGTAAGAAGATACTAAAGGAGTTGGGATGATACAACATGCAAAAGAGATGAAGAGTATATCAAATAACTATACTGAAGTCTTTAAAATTATAAATTTTCTGGTGTGTGGCAATCTTCATTTCCTCTGAGATCAGAACAAGAATTGGTCTTAAACTACAGAATAGGAAATTAAAATTAGATTTAACAAAAACAAAACAACTCCTGACCGAAAAGGATGTAAAAATATTGGAAAAACTGATAATGAAGAAAAATAGTTTTTCTGTGTTGCCAGTCTTAGAGAGACTCTTATTTGTCATGGATGATATAAGTATGTTCATGCTTGGAAGAAAAGGCTAGAAGTGGTAACCTCTGCACAATTAATCTGTGAAGCTTCTGGGGATATGATCTTCCATCTTCCTTACTTGAATTTTCCCAGCCACGAGTCAGCAATGGCTGCTCCCAAGATGGGAGTGAAATAACAGAGGCTGTTGAAGGCATGGTATACAGATGTGGAGGTGTCTTCGGTCCAGTGCAGGAAATACAGGAAATACAGGGTCAGGACAGCTGGGGCAAAAAAAGAAAGGAAAAAAAGAGACGAAATAAGATGGATGCATTCAAGTGACTTAAAGAGTAGAAGCACATGTAATCTCTGGTCTTTGAAGGGGATCTTGACCTTCAACACTCCAATCAGTGAGACTGAGGGGTGACTGCTAGGCAGTAGGAGCAGGACCCACGGGAGTTATGAATGGGGGAGGGGGGCAATGCTTAGTGTACAAGTACAATACTCCTCCCTTCAGTCCATATGCACACATGGCATCATTTAGGTCAATCACAAAGCTAACATGGTGCTTCTTCCAATATCCCTTCTCCTTCCCAGCAACACTCCAGTTCATACAACTGAGGAACAGACATGAAGACTGGAACTCAGATGATGAGTGTTTTCCCACTTATATTCTCACAGACTGTGTTCTGGTTTCTAGTAGGCCTTTCTGTACTTGGCCTGTATGAGTTACTAAGTGAAATTCCATGAGGTGTTTATTGGAAGTCCTGAGGAAAGGAAAGGACCAATTTGGACGAAGGCAGAAAGAGTGTGTAAGGGAAATAAGTACATATGAGGAGACCAGATGTTACACACATAGGGTGAGGGTGAGCACGGAAGAGTAAGACTTTGAGACACAAAATTACCTTTCATGCCATAGTAGGAAAAGCGCTCACAGAATTCATTTACCACGATAAAGGCAATGCTCAGTGGGTAGTTGGAGCCACAGATTTTCTATGAAACAGAAGGACAGTGGTTCAAGTATGAGTTTTTTCTCCCTATTTTAAACCACTAGATTGTTCCACAACAGAAAATTCATTTATTTTAAATCACCATGATCGATAATGTAAAGCAATAGTGCCTACTCTTCATGAAACAGCTATTATCAGCTAAAAGTTCTTGCATTGCTGAAACTATTCTGAATATTACTTTATTCCTCATTCATTACACAAGGAACTTCTCAGACATTCCTTGCTTGATCCAGGACCTGCTTATCTTCTCATAACTACTAACTGAAAAGTCCTGGGCTCTGGGCAGAATAATCATGCTTATTTCTCGGGACAGAATAACAAAATGGTCTATGGAGCACTTAATGTCCAAGCAGTTACACGTAGATGCCAGTCACCTGCTTCGCTCCAGTGTGGGCACTGATCTCTCTTGTCCCCCACCTGCCTTGTTCACCCTGCTGGGCGGACTGCTGGCAATATGAGGGCTGCTGGAGCATTCAGAGGCTGCTGGAGCCAGGCTCGGAGCCCAACACAGATTCCTAAAGGCAAGCTGATTGATCACCTGGACTTTGGGCAGAGAGTTCTTAAATCTTGTCAAATTAACTGTCCATTCTTCCTACGAAAGAGATGCAATAATATTTGCTTGTTAATTCTATTGGACATAAAAAGGACTATGCTATTTCATGCATTGTATCAGTCAGAAGACAAGGGATGTCATGTTTTATTTCAAATCCCTACCCATTATAACAGCCCGACTAACACGAGAGGGGGGATGAAGATATCTGTCCTTGCGAGAGACAAATTTTATCATGAGATTTATTTTGCCTCTTATTTCATAAGAAATTTATGCAAGTTTGTAAGCAGCCTTAAATAGTTTGGGGCCAGAAGAGATATAACTAACTAAATAAATAGATAAAGTAATAAATTCACACTTTCATTCTTTTACCCATATGGATAAACAACTCTCTTAAATATTAATATATGCTAATGTATGGTAATAACTTGCTTGAAAGACACAATGAACTGGCTTCTTACCTTCCAAGCTCACAGCTGGAGAATTATATAAGCTGAAGCTTTGTTAACACACTTTCACCAGCTACGTAACACTGTCACTGGCTGTGTTAACATACTGACCTTGGCCATGTCGTTACACCTGTCTTTATGCTTCTTCAGTTCTGTTAATCCAAAGAAATGGGAATACTACCACCCCTTGGCCCATATTGAGAACTTAGTAAGTATTGGCTATTATTACTATATTCTCTCCACTATAGGATTTGGATGTGAGGACTGAGTATGATAACGAATTTGGAAGTGTTTTAACAAGTATATAATGCAAAACATTATTACTTCTTTGTTTCTCTGTCCTGCCTCCCACTGTAAACTTGAACACATAGTAACCGAGGCTGGATCTATTCTAAAACTGCATGTGGTTGTCCAGCATAAGACTCTGCACACAGGGGGAACTAAGGGCTGAGTTTTTATATTGGTAAAGAAAGAACAATCACACACAGTTCTCCAGAGAAGAGTGCTTGCCAAGTTTCCCTGGACATTCAAATTGCTTTTTTTGTTTTTAATTTGCCCCAGACAAACTCAGAATATACAATGAAATACAGCAAAGTCCTGGATTCCAAATTAACTTTGACTACCTCTTGCTGCTGCTTCCTCTCCTAAGTGAAGAAAACCTCTGTTTGTATTTGGTTTTCAGGTAACCAAAAAAGAATAGCTTTTAATACCTAATACAGCTCAGCCTGAAACTTCAAGAGGCCAAGGAAGAGAAGCAAAAGAGCAAGTCTTTTCCTGTCAGAGGCAGAACTGAATCTGGGGACTCACCGGAGGTGGCTTCTTTGGAAGGCTGGGGGGTCGAGGTGGTACCTCTTCAGTGGAAACAGGTAAAAAAAAAGTTTCTTTGGACTCGTTTTTCCTGAAGGGATTCATAGCTGGCTCCTTACTCTCTCTCTCCCCAAGCATTTGGCTACCGTAGGCACTTGGGACAGCTGCCAGATTACTGTGAAAAGGGGGACTGGGCGGGGAAGAGGGGTGGCTTCAGTAACTAGGTTTAACCCTGTGGGTGTTGGCTTCAGCAGTTGCCTGGCCCAGAGCAAAGCACAAGGCCATAGAAAAGAAAGGGTTGGGTCTCAGAGACTAGTTCAGACAAATAATTATATAAAAAGGAAATAAAGCACAGGGAAGTAAGAACAACACATCACAAGACAGGATAAGACAATGCCAGAGAATTGCAAAAGAATGCAAACTAGTTAAAGGTATAACCCCTCAGCACAGATTTAAACATTGATTTCAGGATAACAGTAGCTGCCATTTATTGAAAACCTATTATGGGCAAGGTTAATATATATCTATATATATGAATTACATATATATTATGTACCTGTTCTAATTATTCTTACTATCCCCATTTTATAGGAACGAATGTCCCAAGAGGTTAAGTAATTTGTCCAAAGTCATGTGGCCAGTAGGTGGCAGAACTGGAATTTCACCATAACACATAAGAAAGATTGGTAAATTGAAATGCATTGAAAAGGGAAAGTCAACACAAAATTGAATTTGAAAAAAGAGAAAAGATGTTGCTCTTGGTTTTCAACATAATAAAGTTCAACTAGAAATACCCTATAAGCAATGAAAGAGGTGGGGCTAAGGAAAACAACAAAAGGATTGTGATGTACATTTGGGATCATTCTCCTTTGCGAAAACCATTCCCTGTGTTTTCATCACTTCAAGATTAATCCATCATTTCATTAACAAAAAAAATTTAATTTTAGCAAAAATTATGAACCAGTTTCTTTCTAGATACTAGTGCAAATATAATTTTCCTTATTTTTTAGTTGATGGACTCCCAAATGGCTTCAGAATATGTTTAGTCCTTATCAGAGGAAGAACAGAAGAGGTATGATGATGACAGATGCATTTTGTACAGTATTATTTTTGCTAAGTCAAAGAGATAAAAGAAGAACAAAAGAGTAGGATGCTCGTCTGCCAGTCAAAAGAAAAAGGAAAAGAATGGTCAGAGGACCATAAGAAAAAAGGAGGAAACCAACAAGGAGCTTGGGAAATGGAATGAATTATTTTATTTGAGAATATGAGAACCTATGGCTCTATCCCTCAAAAAATTCTTACATTACCTGTTTGAGTAATTTATTGACAAAACCAGGAAAAGTCTACCCTTTCCTCCCTAAAGTCTACTTCAGACTTTAACCATGTTTTCCCAACTTCTGTTATGCTCATCCCCCTTTTCACTGACTTTACCCAAAGAGTCCAGCTTCATTTCTGACTATGTCATTAATGATTAAGCTGTAGTTATTCTTTCAGGAAATATTGCCCCTTCTGGCTTGGTTAATGACTCTGGATGCAAAACAAATGAACAGTCAGAAGTTACCAGTCAAGTTAACCAGTGGAGGCACAGATGCTGTGAAGATCCAATACCAGTGGCTCCCCCTGCTCTCGACTTGTACCTCTACAATAGCTTTTGATCTGGCAGAGCAGATGAAATAGCACCTCTATGCGATGTACCAATTCGTTTGTGCTCATAGGTACCCAAAATACCAAACTTTAGAGTATTGATCTTGGCTCTCTGATATGCTTTTATTTAGATGAAATTCTTTGGATTATGGCAAAATAATGTTAGTATTCATAGAATCAAATAATATCAGAGATGGAAGAAATTTTAATCTTATGTAAACTAAATTTCTCCACTGATGAGTCATTTATGTTAATTCATATACATGAGCACACACACACGCACACATACAAACTAACAGTTCTTTCCCTTGAAAATTCTTATACACTACTAGATCGAGGTAGGGATCTAAGAACCTGTTTGTTAAATTAAATTTATTGGGGTAACATTGGTTAATGACAGTATATAAATTTCAGGTGTAACTTTGTAATACAGTATCTGTATACTCTAGTGTGTGTTCATCATCTGAAGGTTTGTCTCCTTCCATCACCTTGTATTTGACCCCCTTTACCCAATTCATCATCTCCCTGCCCCCTTCCCCTCTGGAAACCACCATTGTGTTGTCTCTATCTATGAGTTTTTTGTTTTGTTTTGCTAGCTTGTTTGCTGCTTTTTGTTTTATATCCCACAAATGAGTGAAATCATACAGTTTTTGTCCTTTTCCATCTTATTTCACTTAGCATAATCTCAAGAGCCATCCATGTTGTCGCTAATGGCAATATTTCATCTTTTTATGGCTGAGTAGTGTTCCATTGTATATACATACCACATCTTCTTTACCCAATTATCCATCAAAGGACATTTAGGTTGTTTCCATGTCTTGGCTATTGTAAACAATGCTGCAATGAACATTAGGAGTACATGTATCTTTACGAATAAGTGTTTTCAATTTTTTTTGGTACCCAGAAGAGGGATTTTTGGTTCGTATGGTAGCTCTATTCTTAATTTTTTGAGGAACCTCCATACTGTTTTCCATAGTGGCTACAGCTACTACCACCAGCAGTGTACGACCTCAGTGCTTCCCTTTTCTCCACGTTATCTCCAACACTTGTTATTTCTTGTTTTATTGGTAATAGCCACTCTAACAGGTGTGAGGTAGTATCTCATTGTGGCTTTGATTGGCATTTCCCTTATAACTACTGATGTTGATCTTTCATAAATTTATTTATTGGCCATCGGTATATCTTCTTTGGAAAAGTGTCATTCAGTTTCTCTGCCCAATTTTTAATCAGATTGTTTTTGTTGTTGTTGTATGAATTCTTTACATATTTTGGATATTAACCCCTTATCAAATATATTGTTTGCAAATATCTTCTCCCATTTGGTTGATTGCCTTTTTTGGGGTTGATGGTTTCTTTTGCTGTTTGGAAGCTTTTTAGTTTGATGTAGTCTTGTTCATTTATATTTGTTTTACTTCCCTTGCCTTTAGGGTCAATATCACAAAAACCCCTCTAAGACCAAAGTCCATAAGTTTAGTGCCTATGTTTTCTTCTATGCAATATATTGTTAGGTCTTTTATATTAGGTCTTATATCAAAGAATTTATATTAGGTCTTATATCGAAGTCTTTAATTCATTTTAATTTTTGTGGATGGTGTCAGATAGCAGTCTAATTTCATTCTTTTGCTTGTGGCTTTCCAGTTTTCCCAACACCATTTATTGAAGAGACTTTCCTTTCTCCATTGTATATTTTTGGCTCCTTTGTCAAAAATTAGTTGCCATATGTGTACCATATATTTCTGGACTCTCAATTCTGTTCCATTGGTCTGCATGTCTGTTGTTCTGCCAATACCATATTATTTTGACTACTGTAGTTTTGTAGTATATTTTGAGTCAGGAAGTGTGATGCCTCTGGCTTTAAGAACCTGTGTTTTTTTAAGAAGCACCTCTGATGATTCTTATGACAGGGATTTGGGGAACACTGGTTTGAAATTCCTCTCCCAGTCTAGCCTGAAGAATATTACAGAAGAGCTGAGAATGGATAGAGCAAGGACCAGATAGAACTCTAGCCTTCCAAGTCCTATTCTAAAGCCCTTTCTCTCATATCAAAATGCCTCTCATACCCTATCATGTTTGCTAAGTTGAAATCAGATAGAAGGATAAAAGGAAAAAGATCAAAAAGTAACTCCTGGATAGAAATAAACACAAACTCTTCAGAGACAAAAAATATAATAAAAATGGAAGAATCTAAAATATCAATGATAAGGATAAAAAATATTTGTGACCTCAGTGCTTATGACAGCAGAAAGTAATATTTTATAGTCATATATAGCAAGGAGACTGAAGCTATAAAATGAAAGATACTATTACAGAAAGAAGAGGCAAATAAGAAATTAAAAGCGAACATGTTTAACAGGTGTATGTAAATAAAATCAGCATACAAAAATAAATTCAGCAAAAACAAATAGAAAAGAAAATTTAAGAAATAATATCAGCTATAATAGCATAAAAAAATACCTAGGAGTAAATCTAATAAAAGACGTTCAAGACTTCAACTAAACACTATAAACTGTTAGTAAGAGAAATTTTAAAAGATCTAAATGAAGAGACATACCACGCTCATGATTTGGAAGGTTCATATTGTAAAGATGTCAGTATTCCCCAAATCAACCTATAATTTCAACACAAAATACCAACAGGTTTTGTGAGTGTAGAAAATGACAATTTGATTTTTAATATTTGATCTTGTTTTACTTAATAAATGACATAGTTGTAGTTCACATAAGTACTGATGAATAAAATAGAAAAGAGAAGACATAGATTAGTTGAAGGTAGGCCAGAAAAAGGGAGAGAGAAGAAAGTAGGAGAGATTAAAACCAAAACTTAAGAATTAAAAAAAAAAAAACAAAACACCTACAGAAATCTCTGTGGTAAGAGGTGAAGCTGAATAAAAAATTTTTTCAAAATTGCCAAAACTTGGAAGCAACCAAAATTCCTTCAGTAGGTGCGTGGATAAACAAATGGTGGTACATGCAGACAATGCAATGTTATTCAGTGCCAAAAAGAAATTAGCTATCAAGCCATGAAAAAGACATGGAAGAAACTTAAGTACATATTACTAAGTGAAAGAAATCAATATGAAAGGCTACATACTGTATAATTCCAAGTATATGACATACTGGAAAAGGGAAAACTGAGGAGACAGTAAAAAGATCAGTGGTCCAAGGGTTGGAGGGGAGGGATGAGCACAGGATTTTCTGTGGAGAGCACAGGATTTTCACAGTAGTGAAACTATTCTGTATGATTCTACAATGGTGGATACATGCTGTTATATATTTGTCAAAACCCATAGAATGTACAACACAAAGAGTGAACTGTAACTAAACTATGAATTTGGGTGATGATGTGTCAATGTAGGTTCATTGATTGTGAAAAATGTACCATTCTGGTAAGGATGTTTATAGTGGGGTAGGTTGTGCATGAGTGGGGACAGGGAGTATACAAAAATCCTCTGTACTTTCTGCTCAATTTTGTTGTGAACCTAAAACTTATCCAAAAAATAAAGTTTATTAATTAAAAAAAAAGAAACTGCTGCTGGTCAGTGGCTTTCAACTAGTCTAATATATATCATTTCTTCCAAATTAAAAAATATTAACAGATATAAATATTATTTATCTTCTTAACACTTAACAGCTTATTTTTCTCTCAAAAGCAAAACAAGAAAATAATGAAAAATATTATGAGATAACAGTTGTTTCATTAAAACAATTATTTAGGTTCACCTTTACCATAAATTATAGCTTAATTTTGTCAAGAATTAATACATATATTTTCCACAAAAATTTAAGAAATATGAAATAGAAGTCTCAGAAATATAATTAAAATCATAGACATTTATTATATAGTTTTGACATTTCACAATTGTAGACAGCAATGTGGTAAAACAGAAGTCTGAACTTGAACTCTATAGAAAACCTTATCTCTCATTTGTTAACTAACCATATATGGGCAAGTTACTCTGAGTCTGTTTTCTCATCTGTAAAACTTCACAAAAGTTTTAACATTATATAAAAATACATGCAAATGCTGGTACTCATAAAGGTAAAAAAATATTAACATTAACTGAAAATTATTCATTAAATTTAATTTATTTTATCATTTCATGATACATTTTCTTCAGTCTTAGGAATTTTTATTCTCAATATAAAATAATCACGTCTTGTAAATTTTACATTTATAGCTGAATGTTTCTTCATTCATCACTGTCACTTCCTGAATCACTCAGCTGCAAATCATTTCCTAAAATAAAAAAATAGCAAAACTGTAATGATTAAATATTTAATATTTTAATGTTTAATATATTTATTTTTGAATAACATAAATATTATACAAAAACATAAATATTATACAAAAAGTAATTCCAAGTGATACTGTTTAGTCAACATTTTGTCATTAATAATCAGACTTCTGATACTATAATACAATTTAGTCACATTGTTAGTAACTCAAATAATCAATACTGCCTGTAAAGAAAAAATACACCACTAACCTTCAGCATAATTTTAATATCACCTGGTATCTATTTTGGTCTTTTTTTTATCTTCTTTCACCTACCAACATCACCCTTCTTTTTATACCCTTTTTATACCACTGATTTAATTACACCAGGAAATGAGAGAAAATGTGGTTTAGAAGATCAGATTATACCATTTTCAAGAGTGAAAAAAATTATAAAATTTTTAAATTAACATTTTGTCAAAATCATCACGCTTTTTAAAAGTAACTCATCATTGATTTCTTTTGTAATTCATCCATGTGCTTATGGTCATGAAACTTACATTTCAGTGCGGAAACAGACAGTAAATACATAAACAAATCTGTAATATGCCAAGAAGGGATAAATACTATGAAAAAATGAAGATAGGAATGGGGAGAGTGGTAGGAGGTGCTATTTTAGATAGGGTAGTTGGGAAGACTTCTTTGAGAGGTGACATTAGAACAGAAATCCAAATGTAAAGAGAAAGTCATGAAAATATGGAGGGGAGTAACTGTCCAGGCTCAGGGAACAGCACATACAAATGCCCCAAGGCAGAAGCATCCTTGTTGTGTTCTCTGACTGTAAGAAGGTCACTGTGGCTGGAGTAGAACAAAGAGGAAGGGAATAATAGGAAATGAGGTCACAAAAATATCCAGAGACCATGGTTTCTAGGTTATGGTAATAACTTTGAATTTTGTTTGAAATGTAATGAGAATTCATCAGAAAATTTTAAGCAGTTAACTGAATTGGACACTACTACATATCAATGAATAAACTATAATGGTATGGAAGAAACAAGGAATCAGGGAGAACAGTATGAATCTATTGTAGTTTCTCATGTAAGAAATAATACTGGCTTTGACTCAGGTGGTTCAGGTGGAGGTAGTGGTAAATGGTCAGATTTATAATACACTTTGAAGATAAAACTTAAAAGACCATCAAAAGCACTAGACTTAGGGCATGAGAGAAAGCAAAAAGTGAAGAACAACCCTCAAAATTTCTGGTCTAAACACCTAGGTAAATGGTGGTATCATTTACTGAGATGAGAAATGCAAGAGGAACAAGACTGTGAGAAAAATTACAAGTTCAGCTTTCAATATGGCACCTTTGAGAAATCTTGTAAATTTTTAAGTATATATGGTACAGGCAATTGGATATAAAAGTCTGGAGCTGAAGGTAGGGGCTAGAGCCGGAAGTAAAGATTTGGGAGTCATTGATTATAGGGGTTTATTTGAAGCTATGGGATTGGATTAAATCATTTGGGTAGTAAATTACAATGGTTAAAAAAAATCTTGTAATTTTTAACTACTCCACAATCAACAAAAGCTGGCATATTTTGAAGTTAATACCCAATTTAAGAAGAGTAGATTTTAAGCCATATATAAGTTGTTCTGAGGTATCTCAGTCTATTACCTGAACTCCAGAGCTGATTATATCATTTGATAAAGAAATCTGCTAAAACTTCTTTTGTGCATCTGGTTCCCATGACCATTTCATCAATTTCAAAGCTTAAGTTTCCACTTATTATACAACTATTGAATGGCACAAGAATGTTCAACGTGATATGATGCCTGTAATATGAGTTTCTCAAGTCCCAAACCCAAACATCCTGAGTTTCATTTTTCTTAATAGACTTCATGTTATAGATGTCATATGCATAGTATCACCGTGCTGTTAAAATGCTCAGTCATTTTTGAAGATATGAGATTAGCCTCTGAATAGAGGTTTTTAGTACAAGCAATATGTTTTTAATCAAAATGGTAATTATGACTTGAAAAAAAGAGTTTACCCATAGCAAATGCATTCAGACACCTAAACCAGTGGTTTTCAATGGGAGCAACACTGCCCGCTGAAAGATTTTACAGAAATTTATGTAAGGGGTTGCCTGTCCAGATGATTTGCGGATTGCTAGCGGCAGTCAGTGAGAGGAGAACTTAGTGATGGCAAATGTCTTGTAATGCTGGGGCCAGTCTTGTATAATACAGACCTCCTCCACATTCTGCACAACTTGAAAGTCCAGTACGATACTCATGTACTTGGAAGACCTGCTTATAATTTTAAGGCTAGAACCTAATTGCATTTTTGTAAGCTAGAAGTATTCTTTTGCACAGATTTAAAATTTACTGAGAAGGTCCAACATGGCAGATTAGAAACACACTATGACTGCTGCCTCCCAGGATCACATTAAAATTACAAATAATTATAGACCAATCAACCTCTAAGAATCATCTAAAGACAAGCTGAACAGAACCCCTATAATTAAGGAAATAAAGAAAAGGCCACATTGAGACTGGTAGGAGAGGCAGAGACATGAAACAGGCTGGCCCCGAAACCACAGGTAGTGGTTAAACACCGAAGGGACACCTCCCCGAAGAGGGGGGAGTCCTAGCCCCATACTAGGCTCCCAACCCAGAAGTCCTGTGCCAGGAAGACGAGTCCCCACAACATCTGACAGTGAATACCAGTGAGGACTCTGTCCATCCACCCTTGTGAGATGGAAGGCAGCTGGAAACCCAGACATCCTCTAAAGGGTCAGCACCCAAATACACTCACTTGCAAATACTCACCTGGGTTCCGATAAAGGGGCAACAACTTGAAAGGTGCCAGAGACATTCGGGGAAGCTGAGTTGTGTGGCTCAGAGTAAGGGCTGGAGGGAGAGCCACTATTGTCCTTGAGTGAAGCCCATCGCACCTGTAGTCTACAGGAGGGCATCATCATTCCTATGTTGAGCCTTTCCCTAAAAGGGCCAAATCTGAGACCTCTTTGGTCTAGTTAAAGCCACACATGCATACTACTTTGGTGACACCCTGGGTCACTGCGCCTCCCAGCTAGTGCTGCATCACCGGGGGGCACTCTCAGCTCCCAGAGGCTGGCCCCACGCCACAAGCTGCAGAACCCGTTTACAGCAGCAAATGGCTCATGTACGCTGGGAACTTTGGGTGGCAGACAGTTAGCCACAAATTGCACTGTAGCCTTTCTTGGGTGGCTCTCAGAAATCTGAGGGCCGAAGGAGAGCAGTGGTTGGCTAGCGTTCTCAGGGCATTTTGCAAAGTAGTCACAGGCCCAGCACTGGCGCAAGAACTGAATCTGCATTAACTTTGTAAAAACCACTGTCCATGCCTCCTGACTCCTTGAGACCCTGCCCCGCCCAGCTAGTGCTGCATTGCCGGGAACACTCCCAACTTTGTGTCAATGAGCCTGGCCCATGTACCTAAGGAGGCTCTTTCAATGGCCGAGCCTTATGGGCAGCTGACAGGTGGCAACAGGTCTAGGGGAGCCCTGAGCCTTTTGCTCAGTGGCCCAAGGCCCAATACTGGTGGCAGCCGGCATCTGTTCACAGTGAGGCCACGCACACTCTCCCCAGGTACAACACAAGCAGCAAACAACCACATATAGCTTTGTAGCTCCCATCAGATAACCCTGGGTAGGTCACAGGCAAAGCTAGAGACACTAGAAACAATACAACCAGAGACCAGCTTCAGACCATGTCAGAACACTACCTGATTAGCCCCACAGGTGGCACACCTAAAGGGTAGTCTCAACAGGCACAAGAGCCCACTGGGGCAAATCCCCCTCTAAGGGGTCACTCCCCACAAAGCAGCTCATACATTGTGGGTGTAGCCAACCCTCACAGCCAGTCAGCTGAGAGTCAATCCCACAGATGTTCCAAAAGCAATCAAGGCTCAACTATTATACAACAGGAGAATACACACAACACACACAGGACACTCCTGGAACTCATGCACAGGTGATCAGGGAGACTGTGCCACTGGACCATACGGGACACATACTACATAAGGCCACCCAGAAAAGATGAGAGACATAAGAGATCTACCTAATACATAGAAACAAACACAGAGAGGCAGTCAGAATGAGGAAACAAAAAACCATGTTCCAAATAAAAAATCAGGAGAAACCTCCAGAAAAAGTAATAAATGAAACAGAGGCAACCAACCTACCAGAAACATAGTTTAAAACACTGGTTATAAGAACGCTTAAGGAACTTAGTGAGAACTTCAACAAGAGATATTATACTAAGCATACATAAGGACTTGAAACTATAAAAAAAGTCAGAAATCAAGAATACGAGAACTGAAACGACGACTACACTACAGGGAATCAACAGCAGACTAGATGAAGCAGAGGACTGAGTCAGCAATTTAGAAGACAAAGTAGCATAAAACACCAAATTGGAACAACAAAACGAAAAAAGAATAAAAATAACGAAGAAAGTTTAAGGGACCTTGGGATACTGCATTTACCAGAACCTTCCATACAATGTTGAAGGAAATCATGACACTATTCCTCCTTGCTTTTTTCCTGACTTTAATGGGAATGCTTCAAGTCTCTATTAATCTAGTGTTGGCAGTAGTTTTGCTTTTTATAATTAACTTTTATAAAGTTAAGGAAATTCTCCTACATTTTACCTTTGGCAAAAGTTTTAAAATTAATAAATACTGAATTTTGTCAAATTCAAATGTGTTGAAATGATCATATAGTTTTAATCCTATAATCTGTTAATGTGGTGAATTATATTGATATTATTTCAGATACTGAACATCTTATATTTCTGTAATGACTCTCATTTGGTCATGATTTAACTTGCTTGTTTTAAATGCACTGATTATTCAATTTGCTAATATTGTATTTAATAATTTTGCATCCATGTTCTTAAGAGAAATTGATCCACAATGCTTTTCGTCTTATTCCTGTACAGTTTTGATACTGAGATTATCCTCAAATTGTAAAAGAATCGGGTCACTTTCCCTACTTTTCTATGCTCTGAAACAGTTTGCAGAAGATAACAATTATTTGTTTCTTGAAGATTTGTTAAAATTCATCTGTGAAACTATCTTCAGTTTTCCAGTATCTTGGGGACATGGAAATAGGGTGGAGGAAGAAGAGACATTAATTGGTTTCTTCAGGCTTTCTACCTTTCTTTGAGTCAGATTTGGTAAGTTATACTTTTTCTAGAAAATCATCTAGTTCTATGCCAAGTTTACTGGGGTGAAATTTTTGTAAAATTCTCATAATTTTTAAAATAAAAGCATATTATAGTTGTAATTTTAACCACTTTTTCATTCCTAATTTTGTTTATTTGTGCCTTTTCCTTTTTGCTTAATCAGCCATTGTTAGAAGTTGGTCTTTTTATTAGTTTTTGAAGAAATTACTGTTAGTTTTGTTGATCCTCTAATGTTTCTGTTATCTACTAAGTTAATTTAAATTCTAATCTATAGTACTTTCTTCTTCTGCTTTCTTTAAGATGTTATTGTTCTTCTAGACCCTCAAGGTAAACCTTTTATTCATTTATTTTCAATTTTTTAAAGAATTTTTTGAAGCTACAAATTTCCCCATAAGTACCATTTTGGCTGTATTCCAAAATTGCTCAGATATATTATTTTTGATATTGCTTAATTATAAATATGTTGTAATTTCATTGTAGCTTCCTTTTAACATGTAATTAGGCATATTCTTTGAAGTTTCTAAGCACGCATTTTTAAACTAATTTTTGTTATTTATATCTTCATTATATTTTAGTCAGGTAATACAATCAATAAAATATGAATTATTTGAAATGTGTTATTTCCTTTGTTCTAGTAGGAAGTAATTTCTATTAATGTTTGATATATACTTTAAAAGAATACCCACTTTGCATTTTTGGATTGTGGGATTCTATATTTACTATTAGAATAGGTACATTAGTTATGTTGTTGAAAGATTTTATACCCTTACCAAATTTTGTCTGCTTGATTACAGATGCATTAATCTTCCACTATGATAGAGACTTGTCAATTCCTCCTACTTCTGTAAATTGTTACTTTATATAAATACACACACACATATATAACTACATATTTTAATATACGTACATATGTGGTAAAAATATTATTATGGATATACAAATTCATAATTATTTATCCTCCTAGTGAATTAAGCCCTTTGTCATTACTTGGTCATTCAAGAAATCAGATGCTCCAATTTTACCTCTCAAGTTAGGAATAATAGTACTAAAGACATAAATAACTATAAGTTCGAAAGACCTTTCTTGGTCCCTAATTAACTCGTAGTTTTACTTTAACTCTCCGCTACCCAGTCTTGGCTCCTTTTTTATTTAGTTCTGTCATTAGGCTAGAGCTAGTCAATCTTTCCTAGCTACTTACTTTATCATTATTAACTTACACTGTGAGATTAGTTTTAAACATAGAGAAAATTTATTCTCCACCATAGAGTTATCAACCAGAATAACTTTATTAAAAAGTATTTAGTGAGCATCTACTATGTATCAGGTACTGTGCTAGGTGCAACTATTCAATGATAAGCAAAAATAAACACGGTCACTGGTCTTCCTGGAGCTTATACTTTAAAAGAGAGCAAATCATACAAATAAATATAAATTTATAATTGTGAAAGTGATATTAAGAAGATATTACTCTGAAGACCTATAAAAAAGGGGATCTAATGTCAGGAAGGCAAGGAACATTTTCTTGATAAAGTAAACCTTGAATTGTAATCTAAAGGAGAAAAAGTTAACTACATGAAAAGAAGGAAGTGTTTCTGGCTGAATGGACAGCATGTGTAAGGGCCCTGAGGTGGGTAAAAGTATTTGAGTATAGTAGCAAAAGAAGGCAAATGTTACTAGTACAGAAAGAGCAAGACCATTATGTTCAGATGTTTTGTTGCTTAAATTATAAAAGAATTTAAAAGCTATTGAAAAGTTTGAAGCAGAAGAGGTGACAAATTATAGTTGAGTTATGAAAAGATCAATATGGCTGCAATGTACATAATAAATTAAAAATGGGTTTGAGTAGATTTGGGCTGAACCCATAAGAAGTCATTGTACAGTAAAAGCAAGAAATAATGGTCTGTTTAACTAGAATGACAGTGGTGGAGATGCAGAGAAGTAGATGAATTTGAGAAATATTAAGGAGGTAAAAAAACAGGTCTCAGTGAAGGATTGACTATATTGTAAAGAGAGGAAGTTAACCTTTGAATACAATCAGGTTTCTGGTTTGCATAATTAGAGGAATCCTGCCTTTCACTAAGAAGAAACATACTTAGCCAAATATTATAAGCTGGTTTTAGACAAAGTGAATTTGAAATGCCTTTTACGAAGAAATGATGCTGAATTTATGTATCTAGAGTTCAGAGGTCTGGGTCAGAGATGAAAATATTTACAAGTTATCTATTGATTGCAACAGCATATGGAGATTATCCAGGAGAAGAGTATAGAATAAAAAGAAAAAAGGACCTAGGATTAAACCTTGAGGAACTCTAGCTCTAATAGACTGAGTAGATTATAAACCACCAAAGAAGAGAGAGAAAGGTATCTGGAAAGATGGCAAAAAAAACCAAAAAGGCATTATGTCACAGAGTCAAAAGAAAATGAATAATTCAGTAGGAGGGTATGGTTAACAGTATCAAATTAATAAGAGTATTTCCCTTTATCCAAATTTTAGATCATAGCCAGTATGGCTTCACTGTGAATTCTTACTTTTCTAATTACTCATGCTTATGTTGACTTACTTAAAGTATTCATCAGAAGGCCACTGTTGTTAGGATCTCTATTCTGACTGGGATCTATGTCAGGAATCCTGCACTGTGGCATGGCAGACAGGGTAGGATGTCCTGAGACATAATTCCCCGGATCAGAAGGAGAGGATCTGTACTCTTCATCTTCTGAGTCACTGGAACTATCCTCACTGCTTGAAGATGACGAACTTTTAGAATCCGATGAACTATCACAACTACTCATCTGGTCCATTAGACTAGCTTCTGCCTTCAGTTCTGAAAACAGAATTGAATAGATAGGTTAAATAAATAATATTAAATATAAATACTAAACAAATATAATAAAATGTAAATGGTTAGTTTCTAAGAAAGCATTGATGAGGAATAAGTAAGACTAAACATATGAGCATAAACATATGTACATTTAAAGCATTGTATATAAAAAAACTTCCCTATGAGCGCAAAATAAAAAGTAACATTCTTCTTCCTATCCCCTCAAGTTCCTTTAATTCTACTTCCCAGGAATAATCACTGCTAATACTTTGTTGTGACCATATGTGTTTTTAAATTCTGCTTGGAAACTGGCATTTTAGATTTTGACAACCAAATCACCTATTGTTAGATCTTGAGTTTGCTCTTTATTACTACCCACCCATAAGTTAAAAAAAAAAAAAAAAAAAAAGAGGGGCTGGCCCGGTGGCTCAGGTGGTTTGAGCTCCATGCTCCTAACTCCGAAGGCTGCTGGTTCGATTCCCACATGGGCCAGTGGGCTCTCAACCACAAGGTTGCCAGTTGGATTCCTCAACTCCCTCAAGGGATGGTGGGCAGCACTCCCTACAACTAAGATTGAACATGGTACCTTGAGCTGAGCTGCCGCTGAGCTCCTGGATGGCTCAGTTGGTTGGAGCGCATTCTCTCAACCACAAGGTTGCCAGTTCAATTCCTTGACTCCAGCAAGGGATGGTGGGCTGCCTGCAACTAGTAACAGCAACTGGACCTGGAGCTGAGCTGCGCCCTCCACAACTAAGACTGAAAGGACAACAACTTGACTTGGAAAAAAGTCCTGGAAGTACACACTGTTCCCCAATAAAGTCCCATTCTTTAATAAAATCTTACAAAAAACAAGATATAGGCAGTGTCTAAATCTAAGCACTATACTTATTTATACCATTATACTCATACATGTTATTCAAATAAAATATAATAAAAGTGTGAAAAATTAAAACTGTAAAAATTAAAACCTATTTCAGCAGAAAACATCCTCCAGCTCTTATTTCCCCAATACATACAATGCAACATAATATATACAGATGAATTTCTTTTTTTCCTTGACTCTGTTGAGGTATAATTGACAAATAAAATTGTATGTACTTAAAGTGTACACAAAATTAGTTTTATCATGAAAGTATGTTGAATTTTGTCAAATGTTTTTTGTATCTACTGAGATGATCATATAATTTTTAATCTTCATTCTATTAATGTGGTGTATCATGTTTATTCGTTAGCATGTTATAACATTCTTGCATCCCAGGCAAAAATCTCACTTGATCATGCCTTCTAATGTGCTGCTGAATTTGGTTTGCTAGTATTTTGTTGAGGATGTCTGCATCTATGTTCATCAGATATTGGCCTGTAATTTTCTCTTCTTGTAGTGTCCTTATTTGGCTTTGGTATCAGGGCAATGCTGGCCTCATAAAAATGAATTTGAAAGTGTTCCCTCTTCGTCAACTTTCTGGAATAGTTTGAGAAAAATTGGCATTAATACTTTGAACATTTGGTAGAATTTCACCAATGAGGCCATCTGGTCTCGGCGTTTTCTTTGCTAGAAGGTTTTTGATTAGTTCATTTGATTACTTCAATCTTCATACATTGGTCTGTTCGGATTTTCTATTTCTTCATGATTTAGTCTTGGTAGGTTGTTTATTTTTAGGAATTTATCCATTTCTTCTATGCGATCCAATTTATTTGCCTATGATTGTTCATAGTAGTCTCTTATGAATATTTGTATCTGTGGTATCTGTTGCAATATCTCTTTCATTTCTGACTTTATTTAAGCCTTCTCTTTTTCTTTCTTTGTTGGTCTAGTTAAAGGTTTGTCAATTTCATCTTTACAAAAAACCAATCTAGTTTCATTCATCTTTTCTGTTAATAGTTTTTCTAGTCTCTATTTCTTTTATTTTTGCTCTGATAATTATAACTTCCTTCCTTCTTCTAACTTTGGGCTTACTTTGCTCTTTTTCTAGTTCTTTGAAGTGTAAAATTAGGTTAGTTTAGAATTTTCTTTTTTCTTATTGTAGGCATTTATTACTATAAATTTCCCTTTTAGAACTGCTTTTATTGCATACCATAAGTTTTCGTATATTGCTTTTATTTATTTCAAGATTTTTAAAATTGAATTTATTGGCTAACAAAATTATATAGGTTTCAAGTGTACAATTCTATGATACATCTTCTATATATTGCATTTTGTGTTCACCACTCAAAGTCAAATCTTCCGTCACCATACATTTGACTCCCTTTATCTCCTTCTATCTCCTTCCCCTTTACCCTCTGGTAACCATTAAACTGTTGACTGTTTATATGAGCCTTTGCTTGTTTGTCTTGTTTGTTGCTTTCTGTTTTAGATCCCACATATGAGTGAAATTAGATGGCTTTCTACTTTTTCTGTCTGACTTATTTGGCTTAACATGATAATCTTAAGATCCATCCATGTTGTCACAAATGGCAGTATTTCATCTTTTCTTATGGCCAAGTAATATTCCATTGTATATATGTACCACATCTTTACCCAGTCATCTATGGAAGGACACTTCAGTTGTTTCCATGTCTTGGCTACTATGAATAATGCTGCAATGAACATAGGGGTACATATATCTTTATGGATAAATTTTTTTACATTTTTTTTGGTTGATACCCAGAAGAGGTATTGCTGGGTCATATGGTAATTCTATTTTAATTTTTTAAAGCATCTCCATGCTGTTTTCCATAGTGGCTGCACAAATTTACATTCCCACCAGCAGTATATAAGCGTTCTTTTTTCTCTACAACCTCGCCAACATTTGTTATTACTTGTTGATAATAGCCATTTTAACAAGTGTGAGGTGGTATTTCACTGTGGTTTTAATTTGCATTTCCCTAATAGCTAGTGAAGTTGAGCATCTTTCCATATATCTGTTGGCTGTTTGTATGTCTTCTTGGGAGAAGTATCTGTTCAGGCTCTCTGCCCATTTTTTAATCATATTGTTTCTGTTATTGTTGTAGAATTGTATGAATTCTTTATATATTTTGGATATTAGCACCTTATCGGAGGTATTTGCAAATACCTTCTTCCATTTGGTTGATTGCCTCTTTGTTTTGTTGATGGTTTCTTTTGCTGTGCAGAAGCTTTTTAGTTTGGTATAGTCCCATTCATTTATTTTTGCTTTTACTTCCCTTGCTTTTGAGGTCAAGTTTGTAAAATCTTCTCCAAGGCCAAGGTCCGTAAGTTTAGTACCTATGTTTTCTTCTATGCAATTTATTGTTTCAGATCTTATATTTAGGTCTTTGATCCATTCTGAGCTAAACAATTCCTTTTGCAATTACAACAAAAAGAGTGAAATACCTAGGAATAAACAACAAAGGATGTGAAGAACATATACACTGAAAACTACAAGACCTTACTAAAAGAAATTGAAGAAGACACAAAGAAATGAAACGATAGTTTGTGTTCATGGATTGGAAGAATCAACATAGTTAAATATTGCCCATATTACCCAAAGCAATATACAGATGTAATGCAATCCACATCAAAAATCCCAATGGCATTTATTTAAAGAGATAGAACAAAAAAACTCATTAGATTTGTATGGAATCACAAAAGACTCCTGAATAGCCAAGGCAATCCTGAGCAAAAAGAAGAAGGCCAGAGGTATCACATTCCTTGACTTCAAATTATACTTCAAAGTGACAATAATCAAAACAGCATAGTATTGGCAGAAAAACAGACACACAGACCAAAGGAATAGAATTGCGAACCCAGAAATAAACCCACATATATATGGACAGATAATTTTTGACACAGGAGCCAAAAACATACAATGGAGAAAAGGAAGTCTCTTCAATAAATGGCACCAGGAAAATTGGAAAGCCACATGCAAAAGAACAAAACAAGACTGCAATCTGTCACCATATACCAAAATTAACTCAAAATGAGAGGTTTTATATTAACATTATTCTTCAACATTATATTATCTTCTAAACAAATACTCATCTGAAAAATAACAAATTCATTGTAAAAATTCAAATAATTTGTACCATTAAAAAAGAAGAAAGTTTCCTATAATCCAAACCCCCAAAGATAATGCATATATTTTAGTATAATTCTTCCAAGTTCTATACATTTACAACTTACACAAATTTTGTTTTCAAAAATGTTTCATGTACACACATATTATATGTAAAAACTTGCTTTTTTGCTTAATAATATATCTGGATTGCCTTCTTTGTTACTAAAAATGGATGTGTAGTATTGTAATCCCTTCTTGATGGGCAGTTGGGATTTTTCCACTTTTTTCCTTTGCACAAAAAACGCTGCACGGAACATTCTTATGTGACATGATATAGATATCTATGAATATATCTACTTGTACAAGTTTCACTACAGGAGAAATTCTAGGTAAGGGATATTTTTATTTTAATAGTTATGAGCAAATAAGGATGATGATAATGATAAACCCTCATTTAGTACTTCCTATGTACTAGACACTGTTCTAAGTGCTTTGTAGAAAAAAAAATCCTCTACAAAAAATAAGTATGTGTCAATTTATATTTTCTTCAAAAATGTATGAATAGCTGGTCAAGATGGTGGATGCTGTGCTTGCCTCCTCCCATGACCACATTAAACTTGCAACTAAGTTATAGAACAAGCAACCTAGAGAACCATCTAAAGTCTAGCTGAACAGAGTCCTATAACTAAGGATGTAGAGAAGCCACCTTCAGACTTGTAGGAAGGGTGGAGACACAAAACTGGCCGGCCCCCACCCATGTCTGGTGGTCGAGAATTGGGAGGGATATCTCAGCTACAGAGGTCCCTCCTGAAGAGTGAAGAGTCCCAGCACCACATGGGCTCCATAGTTCAGAGTACCACTTCTAGGAAGAGGAGCCCCCATGGCAACTGGCTGTGAAAATCAGCGGGGATTCCATCCAATAAGGTGAGATGCAAGGCAACTGGAAATCTAGACATCTTCTTAAAGGGCCCGCATCCAGACTCTCTCACTCCAAAGCATCACTCTGGGCTACGGTGGAGGGACTGAGGCTCTGGAGGTGCCAGAGACATATGGGAAAAGACAGAGATGCAGGGATTCAAGGAGAGGGCTATAGAGAAAGCTGCCATTGTCCCTGTGTTGAGTCCTCCTCCTGTGTAGCCGGCGGGCAGGTGCCATCTTTCCTGTGTTGAGCCCTCCCTCCACATAGCCAAATATGAAATTTCATTGGCCTGGTAAGCTCCACTTACTCCACACTGGTGACTCCCTGGGACTTGGCCCACCCGACTCCTGTACTACCCTAGGCTCTTTCAGCATCTGAGCCTCATGGACAGCTGGCAGGAAGTGGCAGGCCTTGAGGTGCCCTAAGCCTTTAGCTGAGCTGCCCCAAGCCCAGTAGTGGTGATAGATGGCCTTAGTTCTCTGTGTGGCCTCTGCCATGCACCTCCAAGTCCAGCACAGGCAGCGGTCAACTGCGGATTGCTTTGTACCTCCTACCAGGTAGCCCTGGACAAGTCATAGGCAGCAGCTGACCTTAAACTGCAGATGAGTCACTCCCAAGAGGCCTCAGAACCAGCATACCTGGTGGCAAGCTTCAAACCACAGGAGGACACCACCTTATTAGTTTCACAAGTGGCACACCTAAAGGGTGGTCTCAACAGGCACCAGAGACCACTGGGACAAATCTTGCTTTGTGGATTCAGCCCCAGCACAGCAACTCTTATGCTATGACCACAGCCAGTTCTCACAGCCAGTAAGCCTGAGGGTCATTCCTACCAACTGACATGCCAACAGCACTCAAGGTTCAACTATATAGCAAGAGGGCACATGAAACCCACAGAAGGGACACTCTTGAACACCAACTGCAGGTGATCAGGGAGATTGCGCCACTGGGCCCCACAGGACACCTACTACATAAAGCCACCCTGCCAGGACTGGGAGACATAGAGGTTCTACTGAAAATATCGAAATAAAAACAAAGCAGCAGCCATAATGAAGAAATAAAGAAAAATGTCCCAAATGAAAAAACTGGAGAAAACTACACACACACACACACACACACACACAACCTAAATGAAATGGAGGCAAGCAATCTACCAGATACAGAGTTCAAAACACCAGTTGTAAAGGATGCTTAAAAAACTTAGTGAGAACTTTAACAAACTGATAGTAAGCATAAAAAAGGACATAGAGACTGTAAAAAACCACCAGTCAGAAATGAAGAACAAAATAACATAAATGAAGAACACACCAGAAGGAGTCAATAGTAGATCAGATGAAGCAAAGGATCAAATCAGCAATTCAGCAGACAAGGTAGCATAAAACACCCAAATGGAACAGCAGAGAGAGAGAGAGAGAGAGAGAGAGAGAGAGAGAGAGAGAATGAGGATAGTTTAAGGGATCCCTGGGACAACACCAAGAATAACAACATTTGCATCAAAGGGTTAACAAAGGAAGAGAGAAAGCAGGGATTGAAAATCTATTTGAAGAAATAATGATGAAAAAAACTTCCCTAACCTGGCAAAGGAAAGACATACAATTCCAGAAAGTGCAGAGTCCCAAACAAGATAAACCCAAACAGGCCCACACCAAGACACATTATAATTAAAATGCCAAAGGTTAAAGATAAAGAGAGAATCTTAAAAGCAGCAAGAGAAAGCCTGCTAGTTACCTACAAGGGAACTCCCATAAGACCATCTGCTGATTTCTTAACAGAAACTTTGTGATTCAGAAGTGACTGGCAAGAAATATTCAAAATGATGAAAAGCAAAGAACTAGAACCAAGACTACTCTACCCAGGAAGGCTATCATTTAAAATTGAAGGAGAGATAAAGAGCTTCCCAGACAAGAAAAAGCTAAAGGACTTTATTACCACTAAACCAGTATTACAAGAAATGTTAAAGGGACTTCTTTAAGAAGAAGGGGAGGAGAATATAAATATGAGTAACAAAATGGCAATAACTACGTACTTATCAAAAATCACTTTAAATGTAAATGGATTAAATGGTCTAATCAAAAGACATAGGGTAGGTGAATGGATAAGAAAACAAGACCCATACATATGTTGTCTATAAGAGACCTACTTTAGATCAAAAGACACACACAGATTAAAAGTAAAAGGATGGAAAAAAATATTTCATGCGAATGGAAATGAAAAAGAAGCTGGAGCAGCAAAAGTTACATCAGCTAAAATAGACTTTAAAACAAAGGCTATAATAAGAGACAAAGAAGGACATTTCATAATGATAAAGGGATCAATCCAACAAGAGGATATAACCCTTATAAACATTTATGCACTCAACATAGGAGTACCTAAATACATAAAGCAAGTATTAACAGATGTAAAGGGAGAGACTGACAGTAATACAATCATAGTAGGGGAATTTGACACTCCACTGACATGAAGAGATAGGTCTTCCAGCCAGAAAATCAACAAGGAAACAGTGGTCATTAATGACACATTATATCAGAAGGATTTAATTGATATTTTTAGAGCACTTCCTTCCCAAATAGCAGAATATACATTCTTCTTAAGTGCACATGAAACATTTTCAAAAATGGACCACATGTTAGGTCACAGAACAAGTCTCAATAAATTTAAGAAGACTGAAATCATACAAAGCATCTTTTCTGACTACAATGGTATGAAACTAGAAATCAATCACAAGAAAAAACTGAAAAACACACAAACAAATAACATGTGACTAAACAATGAATGGGTTAACAATGAGATCAAAGAAGAAATCAAAAGATACCTTGAGACACAAAGAAGTGAAAATTCAATGACCCCCAAATCTATGGGACACAGTGAAAGCAGTCCTAAGAAGGAAATTCATAGCAATACAGACCTACCTCAAGAAATAAGAAAAATCTCAAATAAACAGTCTAACTTTATACCTAAGGGAACTGGAAAAAGAATAGCAAACAAAGCCTAAAGTGAATAGAAGGAAGGAAATAAGAAAGGTCAGAAAGAAAATAAACAAAATAGAATCTAAAATATCAATGAAACCAAGAGCCGGTTCTTTGAAAAGATAAACAAAATTGATAAACCCTTAACTGGACTCATTAAGAAAAAAGAGAGAGGATCGAAATAAATAAAATCAGAAATGAAAGGGGAGAAGTGACAATTGACACCACAGTTACAAAGGAATAAAAGAAAATACTACGAACAATTATATGCTAACAAATTCAACAATCTGGAAGAAATGGCTAAGTTCCTAGAAGCATACAATCTTCCAAGGCTGAATCAAGAAGCAGCAGAAAATCTGAATTGACTGATTACTACTAATGAAATCGAATCAGTAATTTAAAAAAACCTCCCCCCAAAACCCCAAAAACCTCCCACATACAAAAGTCCTGGACAAGGTGGCTTCACAGGTGAATTTTACCAAACAATCAAACAAGAATTAATACCTATCCTTCTCATTCCATTCCCAAAAATTCAAAAGGATGGACAGTTCCCAAACTCTTTTATGAGGCTCCCATTACCCCGACTGCAAAGCCAGACAAAGATATTACAAAAAAAATAAATTATAGGCCAATATCCTTGAAATTGGTACTTATGAAATAGTCATGGCGATGTGAAGTAAAGCAAACGGAATATAGTCAATAACATGGTAATAACTATATATAGTGTCAGGTGGGTACTAGACTAGTCAGGGGGATGACTTTGTAAATATATAAATGTCTAACCACTATGCTATACACCTGAAACTAATATAAAATAATATTGAATGTCAACTGGAATTGAAAAATTTAAAAAGTGGGTGAAAAAGGTATAATTTCCAGGTATAAAACAAGTAAGTCATGGAGATGTAATGTACAGCATAGGGAATACAGCCAATACTATTGTGATAGTGTGGTATGGTCTCAGATGGTTGCTGGATTTATCATGCTGATAACTTCTTTAGGTATATAAATGTTGAATAACTATGGTGTACCCCTTAAACTAAAATAATATTGTACGTTAGCTATATTTTAATAAAAATCTTCAAAAAAACGTATGAACATATTTGCTTCCCTTTATGTCCTCACCAGTATTGAATGTTGACAAATGTTTTAGCTACTGCCAAGCTCATAAATGAAAAATATTTCTTACTTTTAAAATTTGCATTTTAAAAGCATTAGAGAGTTTGACCAATTTTTCATATATTTATTGGCCATTGTGTATTTTATGCTGTGAGTAGGCTTAATCCTTATAGAAATTTTGCATGTGGAAAAAATGGCTTTTCATATCTATAGAAGAAATGATGGCTTATTCAATAAATGGATATTGATATATACTCTGTCAACACCATATTTGTTGATTCTTTATCAATGCTGTTTATTGATACTATTGGAGAGTAGGGAAATTTGGATTCTTATCTTATTTCTTAAACTAAAATTCCAGGTGAAGCCAAGGTGTAAATGTAAAAATTAAACCAGAGAAAGACTAACAGAAGTGCCAGACATCTAGATATAAATGTAAAAAAATGATTCAACCATAGGAGGAGACGTGCATAGTGAGGTCAAGGAAATATTTAAAAGAAGACCATCTAAGGAATATGCCATACAAATATCTCAATGTCAATTCTTATATAAAGTTAGATCTTAGGCTTGGATCATGTTAACTTATCTTCTACAATATAATAGTTCAATAAATGATTTATTAAGGTTTCTGCTAAAAAACTGGCACATAAAGGAACTTACTGTGTTATAAAATTATTGTTGAAGATACTATATAGTTTAATGCTTCCTTATATAGAACAGGTTTCATAGGATGAATTCCTTTTAGAATTTAGTAGCAGTGAAAAGTCTGATTCTTTGGAAGCTGTCTCTTAGATGATACAAAATATGCTACTTAGGTCTTTTATTTTGTCTTAGTGGCTAGGAAGCTCAGCTCTAAATTTAATGTTTTATTAATTAACAAATTTTCTTCCTCTTCCCCTTTAATACCATTATTTTCTGTTCCAGTATTTTACTGTATACATGTAAATAATGAAATCATGATTCAAACCCATTTGGAAACAGATATAATAAAATTCAAGATCCCTTTTAGCAACAAGGGTAGGGAACACTAATACATTAGGGAACTAATACTGTACTGGGTCTAGAAGGGGGCAAGTGGAATTGAGAGCAACATGCAAGTTATGAAGGAAAAGTGTAGAAAAAAATACTTGTATACTTTGGTGACCTGGGTCTTATTCCTACCACAATTACTGTAACACCAACACCCAAACTGCGGCTAGGTAAAAAAAAAAAAAATGGAGATTTAAGTTTCCTTACTTTCAAAAGGACTGTGCCTCCCTAGAAACACCTTCCTGCTGAGAAGTGAGCAGCAGTTGAGAAGAACTTGCCTGCTGCTTCCGCTTACTACATGTCCTCACTTCACTACTGGTTGGGTGACATCTTAGACATCTATAGTTTGGCTATACATAAAGAACTTCGACAGGAAGATGCTGTGAAGAACTGAATTTGAATCATCACAACTGTCAAAAAGAAGAAAACTCCAGTTACACACATCTAAACACTTTTCCCCCTGAATAATAAAAAAAGATACAAATGCTCTTATACAGATACATAATTACATAACACCATAAATCATAATCTACACTCTTCTCCCCCCAAAAGACACATAAAAAATACTAAGCTCTCAATAAGTTGATAATTAGTTGCCTTGTTAATTAAAATGAAAATTTTCACTTATTCTTAATAATTTCTTATAAAGGAACATTATGGACACTTAGATTTTACCTCTTTCAATGTCATCCATTGGAGATGTTGGGGACATCTTGTCTTCGGATGGAGAATGTTTTACAAAATTAGGAGTCCTAGTTAAATTCCGCATTTGTTGCTGCTGTTGCTCCGCACGAGACTGAATTTTACTGCTTCCTTCAACTCTGCAATTAAGAATATCAAAGGTCAAAATAGGTATGATGGCAATGTAACAACCATTTCAACCTAAAAGTTACTAAAATTGACCACTTATTCTTTTCCCTAGACAACCTTAATATTATATTCAAGAATTAAAACATTGCTTTTATTCATTATTTAACAAATATTTATTGAGCCCTCTGTATAATGCATGGCATATACACAGGTCCACTGAAGGATACAAATATGAGTGGAAACCACCCCCCCCCCAAAAAAAAACACCCCTGCTCAAAATTAAAGAGGTAAGACATGCACAGGTGCTTAAAATAATGTCCCTAAGTGTATAATACACACAATGTATTCCCTAAATTCTAAAATGATCATTTCTGTCAAAATTAAGTCACTTCCACATTTTTCATTCATAACTTTAAAATATGTTACTAACAAAGATTCATGTATTTTCAATACTTTTAAGAAAAGAGTATATAACACAATTATGCTTGACTTCTGCCTCTTCCATTTCTAGTCACCAAATCCTGTCAGTCCTTCCTTCACAAAGTATTTAGCACCTCACTTTTCATTCCTGCTCTCAAAAAATGTGTTTTTTGCATTTTTCTGTTTCCCATATTGTATCATTTTACTCAGTTTGGTGGATTAGTTTCAAAATAAAAATGTTTTAAATGAAAAAATATTTAATCCCTAGTTTAAAAAATTTAATACATAACTACTGTCAATAAGACAATGTCCTAATTTCATAGTTAATATTGAAGGCATTAGCTTTAACTTACCTTTATGACCTTACCTCTAATCCACTATCAACCTCACTCCTCACTTTCCAATACTTGTTTATATACAGGCAGAGACAAATCTCTTCCCTAGTCAAACAGGTCTTATTCATTGGCCCCAAATAAGCCAGAAATATTCCTGCTTTTAAACCTTGCTTATATCCTCATGTTCTCGCTGATCCATTAAATCAGTATTTTCCAAACCTTCCTACTAATAAACATCGTGAGGACGGAAGGGATAATGAAAAATAGAGCTTCCCAGGCTCCTTCCTAACCTGAAGTTAGATTTGGGAACTCATATATTTAATAAGCACTGAAGGTAATTCTTATCAAGTATGTTTGGGGGAAAAAAAGCCCTAAATCTTAACCTCCTCTCAAGATACATCAATAAGGGCTTCCTGAATGCTCCAATCAACCATAACCTCTCCCTTCCTTTAATTTCCTAGAGCAATTTTTGTCTACACTATTTGTATGGCTTTGAAAGCAAGTCTCTTAAGTTACATGGTAATTAATGTACCTCCTTGTTTCTAAAAATGGATTTGAGATGGCTTTATTCTCTTATTGACTTTTCTAATGGACTTATATGTTAATCCAGTTAAAATGCAGAAATTTTGAGGTTAGTATTTATATAGAAAATTTTCCTTTTCCTAGAGCCTTACATATTCTAGGTGCTTAATAAACTTTTACTAATGAAGATTAAATTATTTTGAAGAGTGCATAATGGCTCCTTTCCATACAGGTCTATGTAAACATCTACAATAGAATAAGGTATATCTGCACATATAGAAAATATTCAGAGACAAAACAAGCTTTTATATATCATAGGGAGAAATGGTACAATCTTGTGGCTAAGGCTCTCCACCAAATTAACACTTGGAAAAAGATTCAAACATTTTTGTACAACACAGACATAATAACCCTTATATAATAATGTGACTTAATCCAATAACTTTTATCACTGACATTTCCTTAGCAATTTATGTGCTGATAAAATAATTTATTCAGTTAACCACATACCTTGTTTTTTTTACAGTGATGTTGCTGCTCAGTTTTTCTAGTCGACATTCTCCAGTATCATGGTTAATAATCAAAATGCATTCTTTTAAGTAAGGTTTCTTTGAACCTTTGAAAACAGTTACTGGTGGAGTTGATCCCTGTTTAAAAAGTTAATTATCATTACTTGAAATTTATAATGGAAATTTGATTGGGAGGGACTTTGAGATCTGTGTTTCTCAATCTATGTTATACTTCAAGTCACCTAACTACCTAAATTTACTACTCTGACAATAAGAAGTGCAGTAAAAATGTCAGAGATGAAGAGAGGCTGAGATCTTAAAGCTGCCATCATTGAGGAAAGTAAACAGAGGAAGTACTTGCCCTGAACCAGGGCAAGTCTACAACAGGAAATTGGGATTCAATTCTTTTTTTTTTTTTAATTTTTATTAAATTTATTGGATTGACATTGGTTAGTAAAATTATATAGGTTTCAAGTGTACATTTATATGGTACATCATCTATATATTGCATTGAGATTCAATTCTAATACAACCAATATATTTTACAGATAAGGGAACAGAAGCCCTGAATCATATTTCCTACTCCTCATCTCCTTCCTTCCTAAGTTTAGTTTTTTAAATCTGGCATTTTCTTAAAGTGGTGCTTCCCTATGCAAATTAAGGAAAATGAATGTATCAAGGAACAAGACTTGTTACACTAAACCCACTAATTTTAAAGACTGTATGCCCAGCAGAAAAAAATATTTATTCTTGACAGGTGGTAAATTTAACAATTCTTTCATTCTAGTTGTCAAAAACAGTTTAATGGGATAATGTTCAAATACTTTGCATTACACATTAGGTCCTTTATTATCTGATTCCTAAATACCTTTCCAGCTCCTACTATGTCCCCATATGGACCCCTTCCGACCTAGCCCCAGTGACTTGTATGTAGTTCTTCAAATGTAACAGACTCTTTTGTTGCTTTGTCTTAGCCCATGTCTTTTTCCTTTCTTTGCCTATAATGTCCTTCCCTCTTTCCTTCAGCTAGGTAACTGCAACTCATTTTCAAAACAGGGTATCCTGATGTCTCTCCTCCCTCCCTTGGCTGAGTTACCTCTCTTTTGTTCTCCCATAATATTCTATGTATACCTTTATGCTAGTCCTTACAGTTCCATATTTTAATCCATTATTTCCTGTCTTCCTCATTAAATGGTATATTTTTAAAGACACTGACCTACGTATTCCCAATAGTCAACTAGTATAGGACTTATCAGGCAGGAGATACATGTATATATGGTCTGCCTGTCCATTTGTCTCTCCCTCTTTTTCTTTCTCATGAACACATACACACACACACAAATATTGAGGCATATTCTTTTTTGACATATCTCTGGTGGGCTGGGTGGGGAGTCACTTTTTCCCAGATGATTGTTTTGCTGTTTCAGAAATTTACAATTTGAAGGCTTAAAAACTTCCTTCTATAGTTGTCATTCCTGTAAGAGGTAATTTCATTTGAGACCATAACCAAACACATGGTGAATGTTAACTCTTGATTAAAGTAGGTCTGTGTGAATGAAAAAGGTTTATTAATAAATGTAACACACCCACCAGCTTAGAGTAGAAAAGCCATACAAAGGATGAGGGTTGGAGGATTGCAATATGAGAAAACAATATTCTATATGGCAAAGAAGAACCCAAGTAAAGTTTTTCTTCCAACCAATCAGCACTGACACCAAGCGAGTGGTGCTTGTTATCAACTAAAGGCTTCTCAGTAACTTTTAAAATTAAGTAGATGGTTTAGGTTTTTCTTTAATAAATATCATAAGGCAAAAAAGACTTAGATTATTGGGTACTAGATTTCTAAACTATTTTAGGGACGCCAGAATCTGAACACTTTCATAACAGAGTAATACAAAGAGAGTAATATAAATCCACAATGTCTCACACTGAACTGATTTTTCATTTCCTTTAGTTTCCAAGGGAGCAAATAAGAAATATACAATAAAAAGCCCCCGCAAATTTAACATACCTTAGGAAAACATTTCGAGGCATCCAATTTATACAGTCTGACATAATAATGGGGTCTCAATAGTCTTGACAGATAAAAATATGAGAAAGGTAGAAGACTAGAGAATAGAGACCTTGCTTTCTATACCTCAAACCATGACAAACTGTCTCCTATATACATAGAAAATTAGAAAAATTAAACAAAACAAAGAAAAAAAACTCAGTCAGTGCTTTTTTTATATGTTAAAGTTACAGTCTTGGCTTTCTCTGAGAATAGATCAAGTCGGTATAAAAACAACAAAAAAAATACTTAAGTTGAATGCTAAGAAATTTCTAACTCAGATCTTTATCTAATCATCGATCAAAGGACATTTTGGTTGTTTTCATGTCTTGGCTACCGTGAATAATGCTGCGATGAACATAGGGGTACATATATCTTTATGGATAAATGTTTTCAGATTTTTCAGGTAGATATACATAATGGAATATTACTCATCCATAAGAAAAGATGAAATATTGCCATTTGTGACAACATGGATGGATCTTGAGATTATCATGCTAAGTGAAATAAATCAGACAGAAAAAGTCAAGAACCATATAATTTCACTCAGGTGGGATGTAAAACTGAAAGCAACAAATGAACAAGACAAACAAAGAAAGAAAAATAGACACAGACAACAGTTTAGTGATTCCCAGAGATTAAGGGGGTAGAAGAGGGTAAAGTGTTCAAATGTATGGTGATGGAAGGAGAACTGACTCTGGGTGGTGAACACACAATGCGATGTATAGATGATGTATTATAGAAATGTACACTCGAAACCTATGTGATTTTACTAACCAATGTCACCTGAATAAATTTAATAAAAATTTTTTAAAAAGAAACTCCTAACTCAAGGACAGAAAACTAGAGCACATAATGAAGAACTTGTATATTTATGTAAATAGTATTTGGTACTGTCACTTGGCTACATCTGGAGATTTAAAAAACAGACAAAACTTAAAATTTTTGGTTAAGGCCTCCCTGACCTTAGTCTCTTTCTTTTGTAACCCAAAAGCACAAATTTATTCATGTTCGCTCTCGACTTAAAAACTTCTAATGGTTCTCTAACATCTGTGGGATAAAGTTCAAATTCTACATTCCAACATAAAAGATTCTTCACAATCTGATTCCAACCTACTTTTCCAGTTTCTATTCCTATCAATCATTTTTCATTAATCTGTAATTTACTACATTAAATCAGTTATTCCACAAACTTGTTCTTTCTCCATTAGTCTTTCATATGCTGTTCCTTATGCTTCTTCTTAGAATATTCTACTCTCTTTCTATGTTATGAAATTCTACTTGTCCTTTAAGGCTCACCTCAAAGAAGATCTGCTTTGGAAGTCTTTCAAGATTCCACTAGTAGAGTATTTGATTACACTTAAGTGCTTGCACAGAATTTTGTACATGCTCTAACTTACAGCACTAGATGTTTACATGTCTGTCTGCTATTACAGATTAGGACTATAAGGCAGGGGGTATGTTATTATACCTAGTTCAGACTAAAAAATCTGGCTCATAAAAGCAATTTAATAAATATTTGTTTAGACTTCCAATTGTTTCAGACCACGTGATATAATAACTCTTGAAACTTAATAAAGTATTTCAAGGCATTATTTTTACATAAAATAATGTTTTTTGCCTTGCTGTGTTTATTAATTACTTTAACAGACTATCACTATATCAATTGTGCAATTATTTTCATTTATATTTAGGGGAAATCTTACAAAAATAGTCCTGTAGTCTAAATATGTAGAAATACTCACTTCTATATTTGGCAGAGTTATTGTCACTTGTTCACCTTTGCCAACCTCAAGCTCTCCTTCGCAAGAAGTATCAACTGAAGCAGGTTTGAAGTCATCTAAAAATAGATACAGATACAGATTTTTGTAAGATGGAATAACACCGAAATAACTGCATATAAAAAATATGAGCATGTTTCAAAGTGGTAAATAATTTTTAATCAACCAGTTATTAAATTGGTTTAAGAAAGTCTTTATATTACAAATAAACAAAATACAATGCAGTTTATTTCTGTATGTACAATTCTCAGAAAAAAAATAAATAGTTATACTCTAAAACAGTATTCCTTAAACTATGCTTCCTAGAATCCTGTCTAGATCAAGATGAACTAGTCTAAGATGTTCACTGCTAAGAACTAAATATTGTCAATGTTTTCACAATTTGCTAAAAATCGGTATCAGTAGAATGTTTCCAATTTTCAGTCTTTTTCTCCCATAAATTTTTTTTAATCCACTTTGGGTACCTATTACCATTTCTCTGCTGTCCTAGCAGAATAAAAAATGAATGAATACACGGCAAATAAACATTCATGGAGAAAGTTAAGAAAAAGCTATCTTATATAGTTTAACAGCTTGAGTTTTTCATGGATATGTACACCACTTAAAGACGTGTAAATTTAACCAAATCTGTCACTTCAGAACTTAAAACAAGTTTCATTTTGAGTTAAATCATAATACAAATGATGTCATTAAAATGTATCACCTAGAAGGAATTTAGAGTACTGAGATATTTCATATGTTGAACAAGCTCAAAAACCTCTAAGATATGAAAGCCACTCAAAAGTAATTCACAGCAAGGGAGAAGGTCCAAGGTGGTGGAATAGGTAAATGTTGTGCCTGCCACCTGCCAGGATCACATTAAAATTACAACTAAACAATAAAAGAATCAACCTTGAGAATCATCTGAAGACTAGCTGAACAGAACCCCTGGAACTAAGGATATAAAGAAGAAGCCACATTGAGACTAGTGGGGGTCAGGAAACACAAAATGGACTGACCCCAAACCCACAGGTGGTGCTTAGGCACCAGGAGGGACATGTCAATGGCAGAAGTCCCCCTGAAGAGTGAGGGGTCCCAGGCCCCACAGCGAGCTCCCCAGCCCAGGAGTCCCATGCCGGGAGGAAGAGTCCCCACAGCATCTCACAGTGTAAATCTGCAAAGATTCCTTCTGTCCATCCTGGTAAAAAGGAAGGTGGCTGGAAACCCAGACATCCTCTTAAACAGCCTGCACACAGACTCACTCGTTTGTGAGTACTCACCCTGGGCTCCGAGGGAGGGGCGGCAACTTGGGAGATGCCAGAGACACACAGGGAAAAAAAACCGAGTTGTGTGGCTTAGGATGAGGGATGGAGTGACAGCTGCCATTGTCCCTGTGTCGATCCCGCCTCACGTGTGGCCTACAGGAGGGAGCCATCTTTCCTGTGTTGAACGTACCCCCACAGGGTCAAATCTGAGACTGCACTGGTCTGGTAATATCTGTGCACATGCCACTTTGGCAACTGCCTTGAACCCTGCCTGTCCAGCTAGCGTGGCATAGCCCGGGGCAGTCTCAGCTCCCGAGCAGCCAGTCCTGCCCCCATAAGGTGTGGGAAACTTCTACAGCAGTGGTTGGCTGGGAGTGGATTGGGAAACTTTTGTTAACAAGTGGTGAGCCCAAGTTTTTGCTGCATCCTTTTTTGGGCAGCTCTCAGGGATCTGTGGGCCCTGGGTGAGTGGTGGCTAGCAAGGGGGATCTCTGGGCATTTTGTGGAGTGGCCACAGGATCAGCACTGGCAAAAGAACTGAATCTGTATTAACTTTGTAAAAACCACCAGCCACTCTCCATGACTCCAAGAGTCCCCGCCCTGCCCAACTCAGGTGGCATTGCTGTGGGCCCCGATAACACCAGGTCAACAAGCCTGGCCCACATACCTAAGAAGGTTCTTTAAGTGGCTGAGCCTTATGGGCAGCTGGCAGGTGTTAACAGGCCTGGGTGGGGACCTGGACCTTTGGCTAAGATGCCACAGGCCTATACTGGTGACAGCTGGCCTCCGTTCACAGTGTAGCAACCCCCACATACGTCCAGATCCAACACTGGCGGCAACGAACTGAATATAGCTTTGTAGCTCCTACCAGGTGGCTCTGGGCTGGTCATAGGCAAGGCTGAAATTTGAGAGCATGAAGGCAACTCCCAAGAGACATCAGACACAACACATCCACAGGCCAGCTTCAGACCACACCAGAGCACTACCCACAAGCAACACACCCAAAGGGTGGTCTCAATAGGCACAAGAGCCCACTGGGCGAATCCTGCTCTGAGGGATCAGCCCACACACAACCACTCATAGGCTGCAGGAGTAGCCAATCCTCACAGCCAGTCAGCCTGAGAGTCAAACCCACCAACTGATACACCAAAAGCAATCAAGGATCAACTACAACAGGAGAATACACAAAACACACGCAAGGGACACTCCTGGAACACACGCACAGGTGATCAGAGAGACTGTGCCACTTGATCACATGGGACACATCCTACATAAGGCCACCCGGCGAAGACTGAGAGACATAGGAGATCTACCTAATACATAGAAACAAATACAGAGAAGCAGACAGCATGAAGAAACAAAGAAATACTTTCCAAATAAAAGAACAGGAGAAATCTCCAGAAATAGAACTAAATGAAATGGAGGAAACCAATCTACCAGAGATAGAGTTTAAAACATAAAGAATGTTTAAGGAACTTAGTGAGAACTTCAACAAAGAGATAGTAAGCATAAAGAAAGACACAGAAACTATAAAAAAGATCCAGTCCAAAATAAAGAATACAATAACTGAAGTGAAGAATACACTAGAAGAAATGAAAGCAGATTAGATTAAAGAGGATCGAATCAGTGATTTAGAAGACAAGGTAGCAGAAAACTTTGCAGGCCAAGAGGGAGTGGTAGGAAATATTCAAAGTGAGGAAATACAAGGGCATACAACCAAGGCTATCATTTAAATTGAAGGAGAGATAAAGAGCTTCCCAGATATGAAAAAGCTAAAGAAATTCATTAACACAAAGCCAGTATTACAAGAATGTGAAAAGGACTACATTAAGTATAAAAGTGGGGCAAACAAACAAAAGAACAAAAACATTAATAATAAAATGGCAATAACTATGTACCTATTAATAATCACTTAAATGTAAATGGATTAAATGCTCCAATCAAAAAACATAGGGTACACCAATCTATATTACCTCCAACAGTGTATGAGGGTTTCTTTTTCTCCATAGTCTCTCCAGCACTTGTTGTTATTTGCCTTTTTGATGATAGCCATTGTAACTGGTGTGCGGTGATATCTTATCGTGGTTTTGATTTGCATTTTCTGATGATTAGTGATGTTGAACATTTTTTCATACGTCTATTGGACATTTGTAAGTCCTCTTTGGAGAAATATCTATTTAGGTCCTCTGCCTATTTTTTAATTGAATTGTTTGTTTTTTTGTTGGTGAGTTGTGTGAATTCCTTATGTATTTTGGATATTAGCCCCTTACCAGAGGCGTCTCCTCCCATTTGGTTGGTTGCTTCTTTATTTTGTCAATGGTTTCTTAATGGTGATGGAAAGAGAACTGACTCTTGGTGGTGAACACACAATGTGATATATAGATGATGTATTACAGAATTATACACCTGAAATCCATGTAACTTTACTAACAATTGTCACCCCCCAATAAATTTTGATTAAAAAAAAAGACATAGGGTAGCTGAATGGATAAGAAAACAAGACCCACGCACATGCTGTCTACAAGACACCCACCTCAGATAGCAATATACACGTAACTGAAAGTAAAGGAATAGAAAAAGACATTTCACACAAATACAAACAAAAAAAAGTTGGCGTAGCAATACTTATATTGGACAAAATAGACTTTAAAAGGAAGACTATAATAAGAAGAAAGAAGGACATTACATAATGACAAAGGGATCAATCCAATAAGAGGACAGAACCCTAGTAAACATCTATGCACCCACATAGGAGCACTTAAATATACAAAAAAATATTGACTAACAGAAAGGCAGAGATCGACAGTAACACAATCATAGTAGGGGATTTTAACACCCCACTGACACCAATGGACAGATCCTCCAGACAGAAAATCAACACGGAAACAGCAGCCTTAAAGGCCACACTAGACCAGATGGATTTAATTGATATTTTTAGAGCATTTCACCCCAAAGCAGCAGAATATTCACTTTTCAGGTGCACATGGAACATTTCCCAAGATAAACTACATGTTAGGGCACAAAAAGTCTCAATAATTTTAAGAAGACTGAAATCATATTAAGCATCTTCTCTGACCACAGTGGTATGAAATGAGATATCAATTACAAGAAAAAAACTGAAAAACACACAAACACATGGAGACTAAATAACATGCTACTAAACAATGAATGGGTTAACAATGATATCAAGAAAGAAATCAAATGATACCTTGAGACAAAAATGAAAACAGTGATCCCAAATCTATGGGACACAGCAGTCCTCAGGGAGAAATGCATAGCAATGCAGGCTTCCCTCAAGAAATAAGAAATAAATCTCCAACAGTCCCACTTTAAACCTAAGGGAACTGGAAAAAGAACAGCAAACAAAGTCTAAAGTGAGTAGAAAGAAGGAAATAAGAAAGGTCAGAGTGGAAATAAATGAGAGGCTTAAAATAAATAAAATAAAATAAAATAAATAAAATAAATCAATAAAACCAAGAGTTAGTTTCTTGAAAAGATAAACAAAGTTGAGAAACCTTTAACCAGACTTATCAAGAAAAAAAGAGAGAGGACCCAACTCAATAAAATCAGAACTGAAAGAGGAGAGGTGACAATGGACACTTCAGAAATACAAATTTGAAGAAAATACTATGAGCCATTATATAGCAACAAAGTGGACAATCTGGAAGAAATGGGTAAGTTCCTAGAAACATACAATCTTTCAAGACCAAATAAAAAAGAAACAGAAAATCTGAACTGGCCGATTACTACTAAAGAAATGAAATCAATAATCAACATGCTCCCAATAAACAAAAATCCTGGATGATACAGCTTTGCAGGTGAATTTTACCAAACATTCAAAAAAGAATTAACACCCATTCTTCTCAAACTATTCTAAAAAATTCAAGAGGAGAGTAGCTTCCATGCTATTCTATGAGGCCATCATTACCCTGGTTCCAAAACCAGACAAAGGCATTACAAAAGAAGAAAACTATAGGCTGACATCACTGATGAGCATAGAGGTAAAAATCCTCAACAAAATATTAGCAAACTGAATTCAGCAATACATTAAAAAGATCATACACCATGATCAAGTGGGATTTATTCCCAGTATGCAAGTTTGGTTGAATATCCGCAAATCAGTTAACATGATACACCACATAAACAAAATGAAAATCATATAATCATATCAATAGATGCAGAAAAAGCATTTGACAAAATCAAGCATCCATTTATGATAAATAATCTCAGCAATGTAGGAATAGAGGAAACATATCTCAACATAATAAAGGCCATATATGAAAAACCAATAGCTAACATCATACTCTACGGGGAAAAGTTAAAAGCATTCTCTTTAAGATCAGGAACAAGACATGGATGTCCACTTTCACCCCTTTTATTCAACATAGTCCTGGAAGTCCTAGTGACAGCAATCAACAAGAAAAAGAAACACAAAGCATCCAAATTGGAAAGGAAAAAGTAAAACTGTAATTATTTGCATATGACATGATCCTATATATAGAGAACTCCAAAGATTCCACCAGAAAACTATTAGAACTGATAAATGAATTCAGTAAGTACCCGGATACAAAATTAATATTCAGAAATAGGTTGCATTTTTATATACCAATAATGAACTATCAAAAAATTAACAAAACAATCCCATTTACAATTGCATCAAGAAAATACCTAGGGATAAATTTAACCAAGAAGTAAAAGTCCTGTATTCAGAAAATTATAAGACGTTGAAGAGAGAAATTTAAAAAGATACAAATAAATGGAAACATGTACCATGCTCATGGATAGGAGGAATATAGTTAACATGTCTACAATACCCAAAGTAGTACAGTGATTCAATGCAATCCCTATCAAAATACCAACAGTATTTTTCACAGAACTAGAACAAATAATCCTAAAATTTAAATGGAACCATAAAAGACTCCAAATAGCCATGACAATCTCGAGAAAGAAGAACAAAGCTGGAGGTATCACACTACCTGATGTCAAATTATATTACAAGGCTATAGTAACCAAAACAGCATGGTACTCGCACAAAAAACAGGCACATAAATCAATGGAATAGAATAGGGAGCCCAGGAATAAATCCATGCCTATACAGTTATTCAATCTATGACAAAAAAAGCAAGAGTATACATTGGGGTAAGGACAGTCTATTTAAGAAATGGCGTTGGGAAACCTGAACAGATATATGCAAAAAAATGAAACTGGACCATCTTCTTGCTCCATATACAAGAATAAACTCAAAATGGATTAAAGACTTAAATGTAAGACCTGAAATCATAAAAATCCTAGAAGGAAACATAGGCAGTAAATTCTCAGACATTACCTTCAGTAATATTTTTACTGATATATCTCCTCTGGCAAGGAAAACAAAAGAAAAAATAAACTAACGGGACTACATGAAACTAAAAAGTGTTTGTACAACAAAGGAAACAATCAACAAAATGAAAAGACAGGTTATTAAATGGGAGAAGATATTTACCAATGGATCATCTGAAAAGGGATTAATATCCAAATTTTATTTAAAAAACTCATATAACTGAACAAAAAACCAAAGAATCCAAAAAAAAACCCACAAAGAATCCAATTAACAAATGGACAGAGGACCTGAATAGACATTTGTCCAAAGAGGACATACCAATAGACATATGAAAAGGTGCTCAACATCACTAATCATCCAATAAATGAAAATTAAAACCACAGTGAGATATCACCTCACACCTGTCAGAATGGCTATCATCAATAAATCAACAAACAACAAGTGTTGGCAAGGATGTGGAGAAAGGGAACCTTTGAGTACTGTTTGTGGGAATGAATATTGGTGCAGCCACTGTGGAAAACAGTTTGAAGGTTGTCAAATATATGGTGATAGAAAGAGAACTGACTCTGAGTGGTGAACACACAATGCAATATACAGATGATGTATTATAGAAATGTGCACTTGAAACCTATATAATTGTACTAACCAATATCACCCCAATAAATTTAATAAATAAAAAAATTAAAAATAGAACTACCTTATGACCCAGCAGTTCCACTTCTGGGTTATCATCCAAACAAATCCAAAACACTAATTCGAAAAGATGTATGTACCTCTCTGTTCATTCCAGAGCTATTTACAATAGCCAAGATATGGAAACAACTGAAATGCCCATCAATAGACGAGTGGATAAAGAAATTGTGATACATATATAAAATTGAATATTAAAAAAGAATGACTAAACTATTGTATCTATGTGGTTACCAGAGGGTAAGGAGGCAGAGGGTTGGTAGATGAGGGTAAAAGGGATCAAATATAAGGTGATGGAAGGAGGACTGACTCTGGGTGGTGAACACACAATGTGATATATAGATGATGTATTACAAAACTGTACACCTGAAATCTATGTAACTTTACTAACAATTGTCACCCCAATAAACTTAAAAATAAATCACAGCGTATGAAAAAAAGATCACAGCGTAAAAAAAAAAAAAATGAAATCTTACCATTTGTGACAACATGGATGGACCAAGAGGGTATGCTAAGTGAAATAAGTCAGACTGAGAAAGGCAAATACCATATGATCTCACTTTTTTTGTGGAATCTAAAGAACAAAATAAATGAACAAACAAAAGAGAAACAGAATCACAGATACAGAGCAAACTGATGGCTACTATATGGAAGGGGGCTGAGGGGCTAGGTGAGAGAGACAAAGGGATTAAGAAGTACAAATTGGTAGTTTAAAATAGTCATGGGGATATATAGTACTGCATATGGAATATAGTCGATAATATTGTAATAACTATGTATGGTGTCAGAGGGGTTACAGACTTATTGGGGTTATCACTTTATGAGGTGTGTAAATGTCTAATCACTATGTCATTTTGTACACTTGAAACTAATAAAAGAATCAGTTAAAAGATTCACATCAATATATATCAATGACTGAGAATACTTCTGATATAGAATTCCTTGGGTTATATTTATTTTTTCTGGGTTGACTATTAAAATATAGCATACATGCAAAATAGGACATAAATCATAAGCCTGATAAATTTTTGCAAAGGGACACATGTGTAATCAGCAACCAGATTAAGAAATAGAACATTATCAGCCCCTGAGATGCCCCTCCCAATTACCCCCAGTCCCAAGAGATGTATCTTAATATTAACAGGGAAGCCTCAAAGGCAAAAATTCTAAATCCGAAGTAATAAATATTATTAAGAACTATATATAATAGGCAGATCTTGGGAAAGGAAAATCTTCCAGTGCTCATCACTCTGTCAATAAACAAAGGCTGGCCCTGTTTCCCAATGACAATTATAATAGCTACCATTTATGGAACATTTAGTATGTGCTTACTATGTGCTAAACACCTTGCTTAACATTTCATATTTAATTCTCATAACAATTCTATACAAATAAATGAAATCTATTCCTCTGTTCCTTAAACACATATAAATATAACCGATGCACACAGTATTCTTTATAATATGGTTTATTCTCCATGCTGCTCTAATACAAAAGTGAATACATGCAATAACCATCTTTTCAAATCTTGATGCTTATTCATGGATTTTAAGAAGCAGATAAAAAGAAACATAAGCAATATGAGAAATGTGAAAGAGTTGGATTTATAATGTATCTTTAGGTAGTAAAACTGAGGACAAAATTAGACTGAAAATAAACTGGGGAGTTTGTCAGCAGTAGCAAGGTAATGAGAAAGATAAAAGATAATTAAGGTGTTAAGTTTTAGAAGGTTGAAAGAGGTTTTGGACTTAGGGAAATGAATGTGAATGTCAACTGATGAAAAAGCAATAATATTAAAGGGAAGAAATTGGAACTGAGTCTTGCGTATGACAGAGATAAAGTAGAAAGCAGAAGAGAAAAAAGAAAAATCCAAGAGAACGAACTAAGATATAAAACAAAACAATAATAACAGCTATAACTTTTATGCTAATTAGTTTATTTAAAATTTTTTTCCTAATCACTTTTATACCAAAGCTTCACAACAATCCTGTAATGAACATCCCTAAGAACAGATAAAGGAAGTGAGAGTGTAAGAAATTAAATCCCTCGCCCAAGATAATGCAATTAATATCTGCTAAAGCTAGAATAAGGAACCACAAAAATCCAGCTAGAATAAAAAGATGAGGTTGGCCAACAACTTCTGATACCAGTCTCACTGACATCAACATCAATGGGGAGAGAATATAACTTCAGTTTGAGCTAGTAAATATCTTTTGTGACCCTAAAGTGAGAACCAAAGTCATTTTATAAGGATGTATACAACAGAAATGAAGTAACTTTATTTTTAAATATTTTAACATAAATACGTTATCATGCTCTATGTAGGTGCTCACAGTAATAGACTGATGTTAAAATGTCCTCAACTTTTTTATTTTACCTACCCTTCGGGATTCTGCTCATCAATATAAGCATTCCTCAGTCTTCTTCATCACCCACATCTAATCACTATGTCTTCTTTCATAATATCTTTCAGAGCCATATCCTTCCATTCTTGGGGAGGACAAACTAGTTTTCAATCAACAAAAGGCTAACCTATTAAAGTACCTAAACCTTGCTCTTCTGATTTTCTCCCGGCTTTTGCTCTCTCAGAATTTGAATCCTATTTCAAAGTCCCCTCTTCCCTGAAGCCATCTCTGTGTGCAGCCCTTTCCCTACTCTCCAAAATCTCAATTTCTTATCCACTTCTGTAGCATTTACCATATGACTCATCAAAACCTGACATATATTAACTGAAATTATTTAATTCTTGGTGGGCATGTCCTATTGGACTGCAATTTTTTTAAAGTACAATGCCTCATACTTTAATTTCTCCAGAATTGTGGCTCCTAGAGCAATGCCTTTAATATAACGAGTACATAAGAGATCTTTGTAATTGACTCTGGTTCATATTATTAACCCTTCTCTGAATCACCTCCAAATTTATTTTAAGGACAAACTTATTTAAGTTGAATTACGTGTAAAAGGTTTGTTTTCTAATTGTTTCCTGAAGCCAAGATTCATCTCTACTTCAAGACTATCATTTCTTTAGGGTAGAGATTGCCATATTCCTTTTGTATTTTTCACTAATACACTGCTGTTCTCATAGAGGGCACCAATTATTTAATATTTGACAATAAATAGTTCTCTATAATTTTGTAAAACATTAGAAATGATATCGTAGAATAAAACCATGGCCCTCTGATCTCCCATGTTTTTCTGACAGTTACACAAAGGACAATATTGGGAAGTAGGACTGTCATTTAACTATAGCTAAATAATGCTTTGAAGCCAGGCAGGCAACCCAAGGCAGTGAAGCAGACCTGCAGGAAACCATAGTAACCCTAAAAATAAATAAGCCCAATCTCAAGAGGACAACTACAACTCAGCTCTAGCCAACAGCTGCCACGTTATGTTCTGATTTTTTAAAGAGAAGCTGGTAATCCAGGTTTGTGTATAAAAGATCTTGATTTTTAAGTATTTACAATTAACTCATGTTAGTTGTAAATAGTTAACAGTGTGGGTCAAACAAAGCCTCTCTAAAGTCAAATTCAGCCAATAGGCTGTTAATCTATAACCTCTGTTTCAGTGTTTAAAAATTGATTATTTTTCTTTATAATAAATCATCACTTTTGATCTTCACAACAATTCTTTGACTAGAATATTCTCACCCATATTTAACCAATGCAGGAACTTCTCTGTAATGAAGCCAATAAAAGATCAAGTCAGGAACTCAAATCACATAATTTATCGACTCATATTATATAGCCTCTTTGTCTTACATCCACAGTCCTTAACTTTTGTGTATGTGTGTGTGGGTTGGGGGAGAGGGTGTGTTAGGAGATGAGAGATGGTCATAAGTCCCTATGGGAATCTGATAAAAAATTATAGACCAGCTACAGATCCTCTGCCCAGAAAAATGCAAATATGAACATATATATTAAATACTGCATAATTTTAAGGATTCACAAGCTCCTGAAGCCTATCCATAGATGCCTATAGTATGTGAGATAATTAAGAGACAGAAATGCACTCAAAATACCTGTAGCTTTACTTCCTGATAAGCATGAATTTATAATCAATAAGTCTACCAAAACTATTCTGAACTTTTTTACATTTCTAATTATTTTACTGTTAGGATTAATATGTTTCACTTTTTATTACTTGTTATATTAAATAGTGCTGTCTTTTATTTACCTTCAAACAACAAGTTGTCTTAACGTATACAACTTTTGAGTTTCGGGGGTTAAATATAGTTCTAGAATTATAGAATTTGTTGAATAATCTCAAGTTCATAGTTTCTGTATGATTCCAAATGTCTAATGCATTCTCTTCTAAGCTGCTATGACTCCATACTAGTAGTTTGGAATTAGTAAATTCCAAATTAGTAAAACTAATTGTTTTTGGGTTTTTTTTCAGTACTCTTTGATTTGGAAACCTCACCATCAATTTTACCATTTATTCTCTCTGGATTTCCTTCATCTATGTTATTCTCTTCAGGTTTACAATACAATTACTTATATTACATAAAGAGTAGAAAAACATTTCCTACTTTGTACTTAACATTTTTCTGTTAATGTTGATCACCTTTCTGACTATTTTTGGCTGTAATATCACATAATGTCAATATCTGCATAAAATAATCCACAATTACTATAATAAATTTACTGTCTTGGATTTGAACTAATTCAATTAACTCCAAAACCCATACCCTTTCCAATATACTGCATTGATTAGAGAACATCAACTATAAGTATAATTTTAATCCTATTTTCCATTAGTGTACTTGCTAATATTTTCTAACACCAAAGCTTAACAACCGTTTTTTGGGGGGAGTGGCTGCACTTGATGCCTCAGACCATCTCCGTATAGTTAATGCCCATGAACTCATCATTTTGTGACAGCAAAAAGTGGTATCATTTACAAAATTTAGAAATTTCAATGTTTATTCCCTTATCTGGATATAAATTGTAAAACTAGTACTAGCCCAAATCCAAAATTTATTCGGTGAGTCCTGTTACTCAAACTCTTCTACCCAGTGAAACATCTGCTGCAAAGCATTTAGCTTATCATTTACAGAACATCCCATGTCTTCCTTACCACATGCAGATTATTTTTTTGATAGGTTTTATTGCTAAGGCCTGATAAATGCTTTTGAAAGTCTTAGTAAATTACATTAATTGGCATTCCTAATAGACACATGAATAAACCTTCAAGAATAATGGTTCCTACTATTTATTTTCTGCCATGCACCAAATAATGTGCTAGGTTGTTTATGCTACTTTATTTAATCCTTAAAAGACCCTGAAATTTAGATATTAATATTATCATTTTACATATTAAAAAACCCGAGGCTGAGGGCTTAGAGAATGTTCCCAAAGTTACATTACATGTATAGTAGAGGCCAGAACTCACAAGTTTTTCCAAAGCCTCAGCATATTGGACTGGTATAATTACCCCTGTACATAAAGACAGAATGTTCCTTTCTCCCAGATTACACTGACGTTTATGCACCTGCTCTGTATCAAAGTCAGATCTCCCATTCTATAGTTTCTTTCCCTCACTGCATCCTTAAGAGTGAGGATATGAGAAATGAACCTATTATCAAGAATAATGGCTGGTTTTGTTTAAATAAATCTAAAAAGAGTTTGCCTGCTTCAACAAGAATAAAACTAAGGGCTGAAAACTGTTCTAATGTCTTCCACAGGACTAAGAGTATATTCAAAGATCTGGGTTTATTGTGGTTGTTATTGTTTTATTTTTGTTTATTTTCATTCTTGTAGATGGATCATCTGATTCTGAAGACACAATTCCTGCATTTTGAGAACTTTTATAAATGAAAAGCTCTAAAGCACCTGCAAAGTGCTTTTCAAAGGCTCCTTTTATTCACTTAATTTGGGGTTCATGGCCTTAAAGAGAGTATATACCCAAGTTACATAAAAACATATTTTGAGCAAATTTTTATAATCTTAAACCTTGTAATTTGAAAAATTAAGACTACTGCATACCTGATTAAAAAAAAAAAAAGAAAGAGGAGAGGAGATAATATTTGAGAGAAAGGCAGGGAGAAACCAGCTAAGAACTATAATACACTTTTATAAAATGGGACTGAAGAAGGAAAGAAACTGCATAGCCAGCACTAGGTATCTCACTATGGGGAGCTTTGGACAACAGAGTAGAGAGAAAAAGAATAATCAAGGGTCACTGTTTAAGATCTTCTGCTTGCAAATATCTCCTCCATTTATTCTATCAATTGGATATTAATTTTGCTTAATAAATCCCTTTATAAAATGTAAATACAGAGGGTGCCAAAAAATGTATACACATTTTAAGAAAGGAAAACTATTAAAATTGTAATACTTTATACTGATAACAAAAGATGAATACAAGTCACGTGTGACTTCTGCAATTACAAGAGGTGCTCAAAGTGGTTACCATCACCATCCAGTCACTTCTGATTATGGCGAAGTTCTGCTTGAGCAACGTTGAACAACTTGTCCACTTGTATAAATTTTTTTGGAACCTCTGGGACATCCTTGGAATGTTAGAAATCTATTGGTTCTTCATACCTTTACTGTGAGTTACTATAATTAGATTGTCTAGAACTTAAGTAAACTTTTGGGGGTTGTAAGTTTCAGTTGACGCATGGAATACTTCAGGATAAAACAATAAAGACCTGTATACGGTCTGAGGACAGAATAACTGTAAGAAAAGTGGAATGATGAGACACTAAGGAAGGGCAGAACTGGTGAAAGAAAGTGAAAAAATACTTACTTTACTAATTTTGCCATAGAAAAAATAGGTTATGATTCAATGATCTCAAAGTTTCCTTTCCACTCTATAATTTTATGAGGGCTATCATGCAAAGAATGAATGTTTTACATACCAAATCATAATATGCTATACTTTTCCTTCCTGTAGTGTATACCATCCAACCATTAAAGCAAAAGACCTCCCTTTTCTACCTCAACAACATAAAAGTGCATAATTTATCAAAACTCATTCCAGAGGACGACCAAAAGGAAATCAAAGGGAGAAATCATAGGGAGGTAAATATCTTTCCAATAAGGAAATCAATAACACACCCTCCAATACTTTGATAATCAATATTTGCTAATTTACTGAGTGAAATCAGGGGTCCAAAAGAGATACAGATTATTGAAATAGTTTAGAATCTCTCCCTAGGAACGCGCTAAGTAAGAACCCTCATTAGCCAGACACAGAAAAAGTGAAGGAGACACTATTTCCCCATCAGCCTCAAGGCATTTCCTTTCCCCTGCATAACGGCTCCGTCCTTTGCTCCCTTCCATTTGGCACCTTACTATTTTCCTTTCCACCTCTGCATCATCCATCAGTTACTACTGTCTTCAGTCACCCTTGGAGATCTCCACAAAGTTTCCCTTTCTTCCTGCTGGTTTCACTTATATCTCTCTGTCAGGGTTTTACCCACACCTGCTCAACTCCGGCTTTTTCCATCGACCCCCTAGGACTCCAGGTCCGGTAGTGGATCGCGCTGGGGACCCTATTCTCCCGCAGAATAAGGTGGGTCGATGGGAATACAACTCGGAGACTTTTGTGCCTCCACACACCCACACCCAGAGCTCCCCCTTTTCCACCGGGATGTCCACACTCACAGCGCACAGTGTGGAAGGCGCAGCGCGGTTGCTTCTCAAAACTGGCGCCTAACTTGAGAACCCGCTCGCGACTGTCGATATGCCAGGGTCCATTCATGGTTATCCTTCGGCTCCGATTTCGCCTCCGACTCTTCCTCCGTCAACTAGCGCTCCCTACCTTCTGCCACCTCAGCCTAAACCAGCTGCATTAGCAGCAGCGGGCGGAGCTACGACAGACTCCGCCCCGCCGCCCAACGCGCGCTCCCCCACCGGGCGCCTCTCGCGTGCTGATTGGCTGGCTGGAGAAGGACGCCCCGCCCCTTGGCTCCGAGCTCGTGGTCCCGCCTCCACGCCCCTTCCCGCGTTGCGACGCTGGCCGCGGGGAGAACGCCGCGCAACTGAGGTGCGTGGTGGGAGAAGGGTTCCTTGGTGGAGGAACGCTGTGCGAGAATGAGGTAACGGACCTGAGGTGGTGGCTGGGGACTGAGACGGCCTCGAGGTACCAAGAGGCCGGGATCCCGCACCTCTGGGCCAAGTGACCTGGAATGTAGGAGCTCTTACCGGGAGAATCGGCCTACTTCACGCTTTCTGTGGAGATCTAGTGTGGAAACTGAGGCCGGGGGAGGAGCGGATTCTGGGTCCAAGGCCTGGTAGCGCCAAAGCTGGGCCTAGAATCCGGAGTACAGGAGCCCCGCGGCCTCAGAGCCTGGGTCTTTGGACCTGCCTGGAAGGTGACGCCGTTACCTAGGCAATCGTTTTCAGACCTGTTCTAGGGGAAGTTCCAGGTACTATTAGGACCGACAAGGTCAGGGCACGTGGAGGGTGGGGCAAAAAAGATTAGAAGTTACGAACTTCACATGTTTAGGATCAGTTGCAACTAGATTGCATTGTGTTGTCTTATTTCTTTCTTTCACAGTGATCCGTGGAAGCAGTAACTACACGGCCAGAAGACCAGATTCCCAAAGTATCAAGGCCGGAGCTCGTGCTCTGGAAAACAGGGTAATAGTATTAGTAATTGAAAAATAATTGTATTTTTTTCCTGTCAAAAATTCATGAGTTTAATGGTAAAGATGAGAGAAGTGTTGTATCAGAGGACAGTCACTCTAAAGGAAGTTTACAAATGGTTACCATAACGGGTGGTTGTTTTTCAGCATAATTATGTAATCAAACTCTTCTCCCTTACTGAACTTCTACTTTAGCCAAACTTACCAATTTATTCCAGGCAGGTAGATGAATGTGTCTCCCGTAACCTGCTTGTTCAAATTCGACCCTTTTAAGGCGTACTAAGGGTGTTTCATGGGGCAGTTAAGCGCTCAGATTCTGGAGCAAGAATCTTTGGGTTTGAACTCCCGCTTCATATTTTATAGTATGACATTGTGCAAACCAAAGTTAAGTATGCTCATCAGTTGTAATTGGAAGGGAAATAATAATAGTACTTACACCTTAGAGTCGTTGAATTAAATGAGTTAATACATAAAAGCATTTAAAACAATTCATGGCATATAATAAAAGCTCTCCAAATGGTTATTATTCTTGAGTTTTAACTCTACTGTCATGCAACATTTTAGGACCATCCTTGGTGCCTGCCTTTTATTCTAAATCTTGAATTATTCTATTATCTAGGAAGTAGGAATTGCTTTTTTGTTTACTTTACAGATGAGAAAACTGGTTCAAGGAAGCCCAATCCTCTGACTCTATGGTCTGTAGTCTTAACTTCTGTGTCATCTATTTGGCCTAACATATTTTGTATAATTAAGTATTTTATTTTACATATACATATTTGTGTGTGTGTATACTTTTCCTTCCCAACCAGACCATTAACAGGGAGTGTGTCCTATATAAAATCTTTGTGACCATTGCATCTACCATAGTGCTCCACACATGTTTGGTGATGATAATAATGTTTCAGTGATGTTTTATTGTGGTACCCAGAAGGCAAGGACAATGTTTTAAGCCTATTTTACCTAAACAAGGCTTCCTACCAGAAATCTGTGGTTTACATTTTATAACAAGAAGAAGAGCAGAAGGTCAAGAAATTGAGTTTAGGAATACCCAAAGTTTGTACATTTATTCATTTTTTTCAACATATATTTATTAAGTACCTACCTACCGTATGCAGGCACTAGTCTAGCCTATGGGGATATAGCAGTGAACCAGAGAGAAGAAGGCAGCCATCAAGGGTAGTCTGAGTTTCGCCTTCATGAAGCTTACCTTTTAGTGTGAACTTTTTCAAACATGTATTAAAATGTGTACTAGCCTAGGAATAAGCAAATAGATTAATGAACTAAATAGAATCCAAAAATATACCCAGGTGGCACTTCAGATTGCTTCTGTTATATCTATTCATCATTAATTACCTCAGGAATTTATGACAGCTATGTGCATTTGTTCTTTTTTCACTAATCTATAACCTCATCTAACTTAAAAATTTTAGATTCCTATCTTACACCATTCACAAAAATATCTTACAAGTGTATTGAAGACATAAATAAAGATATAAGTTAAATAAGATATAAATAAAACAGAACCATAAAACACTAGGAAAAATTAGGAGAATAAATTTTAGCTCTTGAGGTAAGTAGGACCTTTCTAAGCATGACACCAATGGCAGAAGCCATAGAGGGGAAGATTGTTATACTTGCCTACATAAAAATTGTAAAACTATGGTGTAGGCACCATAATCAAACTTTGAAAAATAAATGGCAGACAAGAAGAAAGTGGCTTACAGTCAATATAAAAGATAAAGTGTTCTTAAAGCTTCTGCAAAAGAATAAGACAAGTCAATAGAAAAGTAGTTGAGGGATACAAACAGAAGATACATAAAAGAAGAAATAGCAGTGGATATGAAATGTGCCTAACCTTCCTAATAAATGAATACAGATTTAAAAAGATAATACCATTTTTCATCTAGCAAATTGGCAAAAATATAAAAGATAATGATGTATTAGTAAAGGTATAGTAAGTGAGCACCCTTGTACATTATCGGTGGAAGTATAAATCGGGACACCCATTTTGAAGAAAAATTTGGGATCATATCAAAATTTAAAAAATATGTATCTTGCAACCCAGCCATCCACCTTTCAGGAAAATTGATCCTACAGAGTACTAGCATGTGTGCATAAGGACATTTTACATTGCTGTTCGTTGCATCATTGTTTATCATAGCATACACTCTGAATAACTTACAATAGAGAGGATGTTTACATATACAGTAGTCTCCCCTTATCGATGGGGGATGTATTCCAAGACCCTCCATGTATGCCTGCAACCATAGATAGTGCTGAACCCTAAATAGGTATACTATATTTTTTCCTATACATACATACCTATGATAAAGTTTAATGTATAAATTAAGTACAATAAGAGATTAACAATAACTAATAATAAAATAGAACAATTATAACAATGTATTGTAATGTTATATGAATGTGGTCTCTCAAAACATTTTACTGTACTGTACTCATCTTTTCACTTAAAGGAAGCACTTTACAGCTTCTCTTGGACATATCTCAATTGGCCAACATCACCACTCTTGTGCTTTGGGGCCATTATTAAGTAAAATAAAGGTTACTTGAACACAAGCACTGCAGTACCATGCCGGTCAATCTAATCACTGAATAGGCTACTAGTAAGTGACTGACGGGCAGGAAGCATGGAGACTCTGGACAAAAGGGATGATTACATCCAGAGCAAGAGGGAGAGGGACAGTATAAGAATTCATTATGCTACTCAGAATGGTGTTGCAACTTAAAAATTATGAATTGTTTATTTCTGGAATTTTCTATTTAATATTTTTGGAACATGGTTGACTGTGGGTAACTGAAACCATGGAAGGTGAAACTGCGGATAAGGAAGGGGGGACTACTGTGTTTTGACGTACTCTTACAAAGGAAGCATTGCATAATGCAGCCATCGGAAAGAATAAAATACCTCTGTAGCTACACCTTTGGAAAGTTTTATCTCTGCTGTGTGCCAGGATGTGCTGGGATTTCTTTAAAATATTTCCAGATTTTTTTTTTTTAATGATTTGTATTTTACCTAATAAGGGATGCTTTTTGGATGTCTTTTATTATGGCCAACTTTTCAATATAAAGGATGGGAAGTTACGAAGAATAATAGTTAAAAAAGTGAGTTAGAAGTAGGTAATTTTGGAATATGTTTTGTGGTTTTTATGTTTTACATGGGAAGGAATATTAGGAACATTGTAATTAAAACCACAGACTTTGGAGTTAGACTGATCTGGATTTGAATGCTGACTCTACCACATCATGGTGGAACCATGTCCAGTTTAAATTCTTCAAGCTTGATTTTTCTCATCTGTAAAATGGAGATGATTACAGGCTCTACCTTGTAGTCCTGTTGTGAAGATTAAATATGGTAATGCTTATAAAAGTACTTAGCACAGTGCTTAGTTCATAGTAAACACTTAATATATGTTAGCTTTTGTTAATTATTACTAAGTAAAGAGTATACTTTTTTAAAAATATGATATCTTTGATCTTTGAATACCTTAAAACTTTTTTATAAAGGTAATTTTAGAAACAAATTGAATTAGGATGTGGATTTTTTTAATTTTAAGATTATTGATTTTATTCAGTATGCTATTTATAAAGAAGCTTTGGCTATCTTATAATTACATAACGTTTCTGAGTTGTGTGTTGGGGATCCCCAAGACCAACCCCAGGTTCAGTGATTTGCTAGGAGGGCTCACACTTCTTAAGGTATAGTCATATTCATGGCTGTGATTTATTATAGTGATGAAAAGATGCAAAGCAAAATCAACAAAAGGAAAAGACCATGGGACGAAATCCAGAGGAAAACAGGTGCAAACTTCCAAAAGTCCTCTCTTAGTAGATTCACATAGGACATTCTTAATTTCTCCTGCAATGAGTTATGACAACATACTGAAGTGTTCTCTACCAGGGAAGCTCACTAGAGACTTAGTGACTAGAGTCTTTATTGGAGGATGGTTGTGTAGGCATCCTCTGCTGTCATGTACCAGAATTCCAAACTTCAGAAAGGAAAGCAGTCGTTCAGCATAAATCACATTGTTTTTTACAAACAGTTTAGGCCCAGTGAACCATTCTTATTAGGAAATGATAGAAGTCTCCTAAAATCCAAGTTCCCAGACACCAGCCAAGGGCCAGCCTTGTAAGGAGAACTTTGAAAGGATAGCAGTCTCAGGCCTATGTTAACTGTTTTATGTACACTCAGTTTCTGTTTTTGTGATAAAAAAAATTAATTCCTATTCTAGGATTGTTGTACAAATTAGAAAGAGTGAATGTGAAGCCCCAAGCACAGTTCCTGACTGTTACTGCACAATAAATAATACCTCCTATAGCTGTTACAGTAAGATATAAGGGTCTCTAGCTCTTTTAGAGGTACACTAGTTAGAAAAACCAGTTTCCAATAAGGGAGAAATTAAAAAAAAAAATCTACCCTTCTCAAAGCAAGCAAAACTACGTTTTCATTTATATTAAACTGTTTCATTTAGGGAAGAATGTTTAGCGTAATATATTTGACCTTAATGTTTCCTGATTCTGTTAAAATGTAGGTGATATGAGAAATGAAGCCAACAGGTACAGACCCAAGGATCTTATCTCTTGCTGCTGAAGTTGCAAAAAGTCCAGAACACAATGTCCCTGTTATACTGTTGAAGTTAAAAGGTAAGAAAATCTTTTTTTCTGATTTGCTAACACTGTTTAAGTAACAAAACAGTTATGTCATGAGTGCAATTTTAGCATTTGTTTCCAATTTGTTCAGCGAAAGCTTAAGATCATGATAAACCAGTGATTTTTTTTTCTTTTTTATGTATTTTTAGCTATTCAACCTATAAAAATACAGGTTTATCAATTGTATTGGAATAGCTATGTACAGTGTCAGATGGGTAGTAGACTTGCTGGGGTTATCACTTCATGAGTGATGTTTAATTATCTTGTTTTGTACCTGAAATTAATAAAAAAATTTATTCTGAACCACAATAAAAAAAAATCATGCACACAAAAATATAGAGAGCTCTTTGATTTATTAAGCAAAAATAAGTGTATCTTATTTCCTTTTTGCCTTAGAAATATTAAACAATACACCTTTAGGAAGCTCAGAGTTGAAGAAAATCAAACAAGATATATATTGTTATGACCTCATTCAATATTGCCTCTTGGTCCTCAGTCAAGATTGTTCTCGAATCCAGGGCGGTTGGACTACAATTTCCCAGCTTACACAGATACTAAGGTAAAATGAAGCAATAAGTTAGCTTGTTCTTAAGGGATATAGTAGATTTTTACTTTCAAAATTTGCTTCTTTTTATTCATCTGTGTAACAAGCATTGGCAACCTCCTGTAGTAGGTTATGGTTGTACTTTTTCTTCATACTATGTTTTTTGTTCATAACTATGTATTTGTGAATGTTTCACTGTCCAAATTTTGCTCCATAAGCTCTGTGAAGATGGCGATCATATCTTTTGCTCACCACTGAATTCCAAGTGCCGACTAAAGAATATAGGAAGAAATGAAGATATTAAGGCACTGGCTGTATACTGGAAAAACAATAGAGCTGGGATCAGTCAAATGAATATATCATACAAGGCAGAATGAAACATGCTGAAATGAAAGGCATAAGCAAAGTACTATAGGAGAACAGATACAGAAACTATTCATTTCACTTTGTATTGATTTAGCTATCTCAACTGTGTATTTCATTAGGTAACTCAAATCCTGTCAATAAAATTTAGAAGCAGCATTTACTGATCTACTATACTAGAAATGAAAAGAGATTATACTCTTTTAATTAAAGGAGGCAATAAAATAAACCAGATGTTCTCAGTGTGTAAGCCACTTCCTACTTAAGGAACTGAAAGTGTGCTTTTCTAATTGGATCTTATCTTTTGAAACTGCTTACTCTTAATTTGTTACTACATAAAGGCCAGATTCAACACTGTTAGAGAAAACAATTAACAAATGTGCATAATATTCCTTTTTATACTTTGATTTTCAAGATTGTTTCTTTAAGTATGAAAAGCCTCATGTCTTTGTTTTAATTAGGTATGTTAACTCTTGAAAATATTGATTGAGTTAGGCTTTCTTGAGTGGAATCCCCATATTTGAATGTACAAAAAAATTTCATTTATTGTTCTCAGTCAAAATAGGTACTCTTAAGTAATTAACTTTAGGAACCAAACAGAAAAGAGAAACTGATACATGTGATCATTAGTCCGTTAACTTTAGGAATTGATGTGCAAAAAATACAAAAATAAAACATGATGCATTGGACATTAGCCAGTTAAGTTTTTAGTATACTGAGTAGGCAGTCACTTTTGCTCATCAGTGTCTGCACATTTTGTGGAAAAGCCTCAAACAACAGTACTTATTAGAGGACACACGTAGGAACCATTCTTGGGTTGGGGACTTTTTTTTGGTATAGTCTACACAAATACTTTTTATTGAGACTTTTGAATATACTCATTTCATACCCAGGGAGTGATTTTTATGTGACGTTTCAAGACCCATTTCTTTAAAGTGTTCCTACTAGAGTTAGGTTTTTGCTGTTTCCCTTTCTGATATAAGAAATATGCCATCAAATATGCAGATTTTAGGAAAAATAGATCTATTAGAAAGTAGAATTGGTATAAAATTAGTGTTTGATTTCCTAATCTATTTCTTGCAGACTAATCTCACCCTGGGTGTTTTTCAGCTATTGGATGTCTAAAATGTATCAGTTAAGACAAATGTTATTCATGAATTAGACTCTCAAGGTAGCCTATTGGTTTTAGAGTGTTTGTAGCCCATTCACTGAAAACTTGCCTTCTTTCTCTTTATTGTGAGCTAAGTGTATTTTGTTTCCTGGGGAGTTGACAAGTAGGGTTCTAGGACATATGAGTCCTGGCTCTAAAGTACAGGCAAAGTCACAACTAATACTTTTCTAGAAAGTTGTTACATAATTTTCCAGCCAAAGTTCTTTATTGGCTTGGCAACCAAAGAAAGATACTAAAAATTCTCATTAAAGCACAGTGTCTATAGAAGCTTTAGCATGCAATTGAAATTTATAATTAACACAACCTGAGTCACAAACTTGTGCTCTTATTTCAGCCATTGCTGTGTGGGCTTAGAGCCAGGAGAAGATGCAGAGGAATTTTACAATGAATTACTTCCATCAGCTGCAGAAAATTTTCTGATTTTGGGGAGGCAGTTGCAAACATGTTTCATCAATGCAGCTAAGGTATATGTGTTTATTTAGTGTCTTGTGTTTTTTAGCCAGTTTAATTCTTGAGAAGATGTTCCACATTATTTTTCAAATGTGCAAAATTTGGCTGAAAGTATAATCAGAGTAGTCATTTCAAACATTTTTAAAGTTATAACCAAAAAAACTCAACATTTAAAAATTTTAAAGTACTGGCTGAACCATATTGTATGACTTTTTGAAGGCTCTGCTCAACTTTGAGCAGCACCTATGGATGTTTATTTTTATAGCATCTTCCTAAAATGTACCTTCTACTTAAATTAACAGTAGAGGAATGTATAGTTCTGTAGGCCCAAGGCTTTTCTCAATAAGTCCAATGATGAATAAAAGTGAACTTTCTATTTAATCTTTCAAATCTTCTCTAGTCAAAATATTTCAACCCAAACATAGGGTCGTTTGAATCCAACAAGTATTTCTTGGGTGAATTGGGCTAGATACTATATGTACCCTTTTCTTCCCCTGACCCATAGAATTAAGAATTTAAAACTAAGAATTCTAATTAATTTAAAAGTATGCTGCTTAATTTCCAAAAATTTGAGAATTTTATTGATGTTTTATTGTTACCCATTTCTAATTCTATTGTGGTCAGATAACATACTCTGTATCATTTCAGTCCTTTGAAATTCTTTTCAGAATTGTTTTTTGGCTCTCTGCGTGTTTTATCTTGGTGAATGTTCTCTTACAAGCAGTCCTTGTTTTGCACAGTGCCATCTTAACTGAAACTCACATGTATCAACCATGTAAAGGTTTTGATATGCACAAGTTTTATTTAACATGGTGCCATGCAAAAGCAAGGACTCCCTGTATACTTGAATGTGAACTCTGCAGTTGTGTATAATGTTTTGTGAATGTCAATTAGATCAGTTTGGTTAGAGAGTATATAAAGAATAAGTCTGTAAGGCTGAAACTTCTTGGCTATATGTACATTTGGGCCTACTGCTACATCAGAGATTGAGCAGAGTCACAACTCATGTAAACTATGAAGAGAAATAACCAAGTCACCAATACAATATTATTATTTGAGATGCTTTGAGTATATAAGGAATAGACATAATCTTGCACTTGAAAAACTCCCAGGCTAGTAAAGTAGACAAGATCTTTAGATATTTCTTATAGAAAGACCGATGCATTTTTAATTAAAAAAAAATAAAAAATTATATGAGTGAAATTGAATGAGACATACCACATTATAGACAACATAGTGGTTTGAGTATAAGAAGTATTTTTGGCAGAGAATTCAACTTAGTTGTAGAGTGTGTGCTTTCTATGCAGTAGGTCACAAATTCCACTTGTAGAATCTCCATTGACATTTTGAGGGATTCTAGCACTAAATCAATATTTGCATTTTTGCTAAATTTAGCTTAGTTCAGATTAATTAAAGTGGTATGAACTATGGAAAATTTGTTGGACTTGATTCTTTTTCTGGCTGTGCCACAGACTAACTCGGGGTTCTTAAGCAAATCACTTGATTTCACTGTACCTGTTTCTCCTTTGTAAAATGATTTCTATCTCATGAATAGCTCAGACCATTATGAAGGCTTTATGTTTTCTTCAGAGCACTTTTATTTAATATTCCCCCTGTAAGTGCAATAATAATTAGTATATTGTTATTTATATAGTCCTTCGATACTTTTCATTATACTTTCACATTCTTCATTATGGTATTTGTATAGATATAAAAAAAAGTTCTTCATATTTATCAGCTAAAGGCCTTTCCGATGTTAATTAAGAACAAACAAACCTATAAAATAACTAGAGTTCAAATTGAAAACATCAATGTGATGAATGATGTTTTGCTGGAACTAAATTACTGATGTTGGGTTTAATCCACTATTTGCATACTTTATGCTAAAAAAAAAGCCTTACAAATGTTGAGATACTTAGCTTTTAACACATTCTATAAGCACATCTATAGATTTCAGAATAATAGCCTATTGTGGTCCTATTTTTAATGCTGAGAAAAGGATGATGTGTCTAAAACTTATTTAATACAAAATGTTAGATTTTTTAAAATAACAAATGCATGATAATGTGTGAGATAAAAACATTCTTTAGTAATACATCAAAGGGAGTAAATCAGCTGCAGAAAAGGAGAGCCACTTGACCACAGGAGAAAATTAAAACGGGGATAAAAAGGAGATAACAAGAAAACTGAATTAAAAAAAAAAAAAAAAAGAAAACTGAATTTATTTATTAGTTCTGTCTACCTAAGTGTTTTCCCAATCAAATATTTTTTTAATTAGCTGGCATATAGGTCCTAGATCACATGGTGGGACATACACAGGACGTTCTGGCCTAAACTGCAAACTGGTTAAAATATAAACACCTATATACATAGATCTATGCACACATACATATGTATATACACACACGTATATACAGAGGGTGCCAAAAAAATGTATGCACATTTTAAGAAATGAAAACTATTAAAATTGTAATACTCAATATATACCTATAACAAAAGACGAATACAAGTCACGTTTGACTTCTGCAATGACAAGAGGTACTCAAAGTGGTTACCATCAGGGTCCAGACCCTGCTGATTACAGTGAACTACTGCTTGAGCAACTGTGACCAGTGTCCACTTGTATACATTTTTTTGGCACCTTCGGTATATATTTTTATATATAAAAATAGAAAACCTCCTATGCAAGTGATTTAAGGGTAAATTTTGTTAACCAGTGTCAGAAGCCATGAATTTACAAGTGGCATTGAATGGGGTTTTTAAGGAAAGTAGGAAGTCTAGGAGTCTAGCACTATCCTTTGAGATTGACAACAGTGAGGATTACCTGCTTGTGTTTTGGTGAAACTAGCAAAGGCAGTTTATTGGACTAAAGGGATTCTTGATCTAAGGTGACATATGTTTCCTGTTTTTATCTTACATTTAAGTTAGCACATGTCCATTTAAGCACCTAATGTTTTTGCTGTTGTCGTCATTACTTTTGTGCTGCAGTACAAACATTCAGGACATGAAAAAGATTAGTGGTCTTCATACAACGTTCCACTAAAGTTACATGGCCAATAAATTAGAGAATTATGAAAGGAGTCTGTTTCTTATTACCTATTGTGACATATACTCTAATCTAGAATAATTTCTCATTCTACCTTCTACAAAGGAAGAAGCAGGGAAAACTGTCATTTATTTATTGAATAAGTGTTGATTGAACATTTACTGTGTGTCAGAACTGAGTTTATAGTGGAGAGCTAAATAACATGGTCTCTGCCCTCATGCAGTCAGAGTCAAAGATACAACTGAATAATAATATAAAAAAAGATACAACTGCACTAATAATAATGCTTTACCTGTTGACATCTACATTTGCATATTGCAGTGATTTTCAACCTTGGCTGCATAACCAAATCATCCACCTTACTTTGTAAAAATACAGATGTCCAGACTTTTAACTTTGGAGTTTCAGAGTCAGTATGTTTGCACCAAAGTCTGTGCAAAGGTATATTAAAAAAAACAACAACAAAAAAAACAAAAACAAAACTTCACAGATGATTCTCATGTATAGCCAATGTTGAGAAACTCTAGTGAAACCACTTGTAGTTCTTATATTACTTGCATTGTCTCATTCGGCCTCTGGATAACACTAGGTAGAGTAGGTATTACTAGCCAGTAACCACAAGTTTTGTAAATTAAGAAACTAAAGGCTTCAAGCTATTTATGTACCTCATAAATAGCTAATTAGATCCCAAAACCAGGTCCTCTAACTCCTCAGAGAGAAGTATCTCCCTTTTTTTTTTTTTAATAAAGCAACTGCAAAACAGTAAATTAGGGTTTCTTTTTGTGTGTGTTTATGTGTGTGTGTGTGTTCAGGGTGAAGAAAAAGATAAACTACTACACTTTTTCCAAATTGTGACTGATTCTCTCTTCTGGCTATTGGGAGGCCATGTTCAACTTATCCAAAATGGTAAGAGAAAAGAGTTTTAATGTAACTGATAATCATTGTAAAGTCATCTGCTAACAGTTTGCTTTTTTTCCTAAAAATAAGTACCTCATTAGCTATATATGTAACTATCATTAAATAAAACCGTAATGAAGTAACTCCACACACAAAATAAATGCCCATTTGGACATTCCAGCTTTAAATAGCTAACATTAAGAATATGAATATTAAGGGGGAAATTGCTAAAATATAACTTTCTCCTTAGCTTTGTCTGTTTAGCAAATCCAAGATAATTTTGTGCTTACCAGAGGGTCAAAGGGGTGGGGGAATGGTAGAAGAGGGTAAAGGGGGTCAAATATATGGTGATGAAGAATTGACTTTGAGTGGTGAAAACAATGCAATATATAGATGATGTATTATAGAATTGTACACTTGAAACCTATATAATTTTACTAACCAATGTCACCCCAGTAAATTTAATAAAAATTAAGCAAAGAATTAATGATAATGTTAATAATTTGTCTAGGGAAGAAATTTTTTTTAAGTTTCAAAGAGTACAGTTGTATTTTAGACTTAGTGTGAGAGAAACCCCTATGTACAGAGCAGATATAATTTAACTCAGATTTTTCATGTAAGAGTAAGCTTTTATATAATGAAATTTTACTGAATTTGAAAATTATTTTACAGGATATGTCTACACTTACATATACATATATGGTAGTGTTATATTATGTTTTCTTAAGATTGAGAAAGTAATCCTTAATGATCATGGCAGCATTTCTATTCTCTTAAAAGATTTAATCTAAGATAAATATAAGTATTTAAGAATATATAAGACCATTGATTTATTTTAGTAAAAATTGAACTGAATTTTTATTTTTAATTTAAATTTTCTCTCAGAATTAGGCATGCACATAATTTTAAAGAGTCAAAAGTTCTATAGGGATTATTAAACAAAAAACATAATTCCTGGTCCTCACACTTCACTCTATTTCCCATTTTCCAAAGGCAACTACTTGCAGTTAGCATAACTAATACTTTTGTTAGCTATATTTCTATAGAGCTAAGGAACATGCTTAGATTCTTTCTTTAAAAAAAAAAATGTTTCCCATTATGGCACAAATATTATTATAAAGTCCTCCATTTAAAGAACTATTTTACCAAAAATATGAACTACTTATTCTCACTATACTGGGAATTAAAAGACCTAGTAAAAACAGAGACAGCAAGAGAAAATATTTGAAATTTTTAGTATATGTGCTGCCGAAGCAAGCACAATATTTGAAAATTTTAAAAATAGGCCATATTCCTTTTTAAAAATAGTAACTGTAATAAAAATGACAGTGTTTCTTGGTCCTCTGTAGATTTAAAATATCAGTAAAGTAGACATTTTTTTTTTTAAAGAAGTAGAACAAGAAAATTATCAGATTTATGTGGAATCACAAAAGACCCTGAGTAGCCAAAGCAATCCTCAGAAAAAATAACAAAACTGGAGGTATCACACTACCTGATTTCAGTTTGTACTACAAAGTGACAATAATCAAAAACAGCATGGTATTGGCAGAAAAACAGACATACAGATCAATGGAACTCACGTTGAAATAAACTCACGTATACATATGGGCTGATAATTTTTGACAAAGGAGCCAAAAACATACAATGAGGAAAAGAAAGCCTGTTCAATAAATAGTGCTGGGAGAACTGAAAAGCTACATTCCAAGGAATGAAACTAGACTGTTACCTGTCACTATACACCAAAATTAACTCAAAATGGATCAAAGACCTAAATATAAGACCTGAAACAATAGAAGAAAATATAGGTACTGAGCTTATGGACCTTGGTCTTAGGATTTTATGAATTTGACCTCAAAAGCTAGGGAAGTAAAAGCAAAAATAAACGAATGGGACTATATCAGACTAAAAAAGCTTCTGCACAGCAAAAGAAACCATCAAGAAAACAAAGAGGCAACCAACCAAGTAGGAGAAGGTATTTGCAAACAACACCTCCGATAAGGGGCTAATATCCAAAGTATGTAAAGAACTTGTATAGCTCAACAACAAAAGAAACAAATAATTGAATTAAAAAATGGGCAGAGGATGTGAACAGATAACTTTTCCCAAGAAGACACAGAAATGACCAACAGATACATGGAAAAATGCTCAACATAGCTATTAGGAAAATGCAAATCAGAACCACAATGAGATACCACCTCACACCTGTTAGAATGGCTATTATTAACAAGACAAGTACTAACAAGTTTTGAGAGGTTGTGGAGAAAAAGAAACCTTCATCACAATGTTGGTGGGAATGTAAACTGGTAGAGCCGCTATGGAAAACAGTATGGCGATTCCTCAAAAAATTAAGAATGGAATTACCATATGACCCAGCAATCCCTCTTCTGGGTATCAACCAAAAAAACCTGAAAACATTTATCTGTAAAGATATATGTACCCCTATGTTTATTGTAGCATTATTTGCAGTAGCCAAGACATTGAAACAACTGAAGTGTCCTTCAATAGATGATTGAAAGAAGATGTGGTACGTACAATATACAATGGAATATTACTTGGCCATAAGAAAAGATGAAATACTGCCATTTGTGACAACATGGATGTATTTTGAAATTATCCTGCTAAGCGAAATAAGTCAGGTAGAAAAAGTCAAGAACCATATGATTTCACTCACGTGGGATATAAAACTGAAAGCAACAAATGAATAAGACAAACGAGCAAAATCTCAGACACAGTTAACAGTTTGGTGGTTACCGGAAGGAAACAGGGAAGAAGGGAGGTAGAAGAGGTAAAGTGGATCAAATACTGTACTATATGAAAGAAGAATCGACTTTGGGTGGCAAATACACAATGCAATATATAGATGATGTATAGAATTGTACACTTGAAACCTATATAATTTTATTAACCAATGTCATCCCAAAAAATTTAATAATAAAAATATTCTGGGTTAGAAAAGCTAAATTTAACGATTGTAAAATTCATATGCAAAAAATAAATTGGGACAAAATTGGGGTATCTGATAACCTTTCTCTCAAAAGATTCAGCTGCTTGGAGAAATAGCTAACTATAGGTCCGGAGGAGAAAATATGCAAGGTAATTCTGAAATATCTGCAATACCAGATAAGAAGGAGGCAATCAAAGTATTAGGATTCTTTGAAAAGGAATCAGGAGGAATCAGCATGAGGAGGCGTCTACTAGCCAAAAATGGGAAATTTGAACAGCAATCAGGATAATAACTACAGAGGATTGAAACACATCAAATATAGTGATACTCTTTTTAAAAATTACCATTAAAGTCTGTTAGTGAACCAATTCATTTTGGTAGAGAATCCAGCATTTATTCTGCCTTTTCTTACATATTGATTGATTGATTTTTCTTTGTAAAAATATTCCAACTATAAGTAAAAATGGAACGATAGATTTGCACCATTTTGCAACCCTTAGTGAATTAACAGATTTAGAAATTAATTGTGCTTCACTGTCAACATTTTAGGAGAGACAACCAGATATTAAGTGCCTCCTAATGGTCTTTCATAACCTCTTATGTGAAATGTATATGCCAGAATTCAAACATGAATCATTTCGATCCTCTAGCTCCAAATACCAGTTTATAGAAGGTCAGAGAAACATACTGAATTAAACCTCAGGAATGCAGTTAGCAAAAATAGACAGTGGAAAGCTTATAGGACAGTTGGCATAGTTTTCTCAATAAATTGGAAGGAAAATAAAAAGGTAGAGGAGGAATCCATAGGTTAAAAGAAATTGAAATATAATCAGTTACAAAGTGTGGATCTTATTTTGAATCTTGATTCAAACAAACTTATAAAAATTCACAAAACAACCGGAAATTGGAGCACTAACTGGATATTTGATAAAATTAAGGAATTATGATTATTTAGGCTAGATAATGGTTATGTTTTATTGTTTAATAATTCATATCTTTTGTGACTATATATTGAAATATTTGTAGATAAATTGATGTGTTGCTTCAAAATAGAATTGGAGACAGGAAATGGATGGGGTAGGTGAAGCAAGGTTTGCTGAGTTCATTATTGTTGAAGTTGAGTGACTGGTACATGCAGGACCATTATACTATTCTCTCATGTAGGTTTGAAACTTTCATTATAAAAAGTTTAAGTAAATAAATTGGCAAAAGTATCAGTTTTTGTTTGGGGAACCAAATAGTTACCTGACTACATTTGAAAAACAGATTAGGGGCTCAAAATTAAGTTGTATGATAATATATTATAAAATAAATAGTATAAAACAATAAAATGGCATGACTTTAAAAAATTATTTTAATCATTTTTTCCAGTTTAGAAAAAACATAAACTTATATACACACTATATACTATGATTTCAATGAATTCAAGCTAATTAAAGAGTTAATAAAACATCTTTAATTAGATAAAAATGGAATGATATCCGAGTACTTACTCCAACTACAGATAATTTTTTTTATTATTGAAGTAAAAGAAAATAAGTCATAGAAATATTTAATAGTGGAATTGGTTTTTAAAGTTGATAAACATTTTAAAAATTGGTTTCTAGTGAAATACTGTAATATTAGACTATAAATAGAAATGAAGAACAATAGTTGGTATGTGAAAGAAATCAAATATGTTTCTTTCAGGAGGGAGAAAGAAGAAAAGAGTAAGTTGTTCTGTGGAAACTAGAGGAGTGATCACAGAGCTTCCTTGCCAGCATACCTGATCCTACATTAATTAAAATTCTGATCACTCAGTGGAGAAGGGAATAGAAACTGACATTTACTGGGAACCTACCCTGTTTCTACAATAGCCTGTGAAACAACTATCATTTCTAGTTTTACAGATGAAGAAATGGATGTTGCGAGAGATTAAACAACTTGCATAAGCATCCAATGCCAAGTCTTCATAACTGACAACTCAGAGCCTAAAAATTATAAGCCAAAAAACAAAATATTTTATAGTTAATGATTTTATTATTATTTAAGACAAGATATTAGCAAACATGATACATTTTATAACAATTTTTTTAAGGATGTGATTATAGTAATCTGTATCATTTCCATTTCTTTACAGGAAATTTGATTTTATTCACTGAAATTCACTACTAGAAAAAGATTCAGATTTAGGATAGGTTACATTTTATTTTTCAGTTAAAAGGTGATAACAAGGATTCTTAGGTTGGTATTTGTGTGTGTTCTCCGTAATAACTTCATAAAAATGGAATGGCTTGTTTATAGTTATTGAAATCGCCTATCTTACAATCTTCTTTATTGTAAAATATATACAGGCAGAAGTTTAGCAGAAATGGTCATGCTTTGATTTAGTTTTGGAAGGACGAGTAAATCCCAATTGTATCACCGTAGAATCTGTTTTAATCTTTTTTCCCCTCTTCCTTTAGTGCTACAAAGTGATCATTTCTTGCTCTTACTGCAAACTGATAATGTTCAAATGGGATCTACAGTCATGACTATGGTACAGAACATACTACAGATCAACAGGTGAGTTGGTTTTACAAATATTTATGATTTTTTATTTTTTATGAGCATTACCGATTTTATTCCAGTTTTGCTGAAATCAATTGCATATGGATTGTACATGACCCTTATTACCATTGTCTTTCAAAAAAATATATAAAATACTTTAAAAAACTGGAAAGTTATTATTGAACTGGTATCTTATCTCAAAGCTTAAGATTTTAGACCAAATCTCACACCTAGAGAAGAAGAAGTACTGTGATATCTGAAGAAAAATTTGGGGATCACGATAAAAAATTGCTTAATCATATATTTGTTTAGGAAACTGCAAGCTCAGTATTATGCCAAGTGCTATAGAAGGGCATAAAAGAAGTAATAGGCAATTTTCCCAGGTTAAAATGAAAAGGCAGAGCATGCACAGTTGAAATAATTGATTCTTTGAGTTCAATATGGATTTGTTAAACATCTATTCTATGCCCAGTATGTTTACAAAGTTCATTAAGCTATAAACCTTGTCTTTAAATAGCTTACAATGTAGTGGAAGAGACCGACACACAAACATGATTATATTATAGTGGATTATATTATAGTGGATTAAGTTATGATGTTAAAGGTGTGCTCAGTGTTAGAGGAGCTCCTAACGCAAACTGAGGGAAGATGCTTCCTGGAGAAGGTAACCCCTGAAATGCAATTTTAAGGATGAGAAATTACCCAGGAAGGAAGAAGAGAAAGCAGTATTTGTAGGCAGAGGTTAACAACATAAGCAAATGCACAGAATTTTTTAAAACAAAAAAATGCTGAGGGTGAAAAGTAAGTACAGTTGATTGTTGCCAGCATTTAAACTTTGGTTTGCGGAGGTGGCTAGCAAGTTCTGCAGAGACTTAAGTCACGAAGAGCTTTTATGCTATTTTAAGGAAACTAAATCTTATCCTGTAGCCAATGGAGAGTGTTGAAAGATTTTTAAAGTGGATGAAAATGGTCAGATTACATTTGAGTTATGTCACTTTGGTCACTGTAGAGGAAAGATTTAAGGGGGACAAAACTAGACAAAGAAGGCAATTAGAGGAAGAAACCAAAATAATCCAAGTGAAGTAATAAAATCTTGGCCTTGAGCACTGCTACCAAAAACTAATGAATTAAAATCATCAGGACTTCACTTCCACTTGTGTTTGAGATGGAATAATAGAAATGGATTTACCCTACCACCTGAAGACAAACACCAGGCAAAACATGAAACAACAGATTTTAAGAAACTAGACTTCCATCAATCAAAGAAAGTGAGCCCTGCCTGAGAAAAAGGAATGAACAAGGTGAACGTAAAAATTTCCCTAACTTACAACATTGAGAGAGTTTCCAGGCTGTGATGCAGCCAGGCTGAGTTGAAGAGATAGAGCTAAGAGAACAAAACGGCTAGAGTTCACAAGACAGAATTTCACAGAAGAGAGCCACATAGACAAACCCCAGACATCTGCAGAAGTTTCCCTTCAAGTATTCAGTAAAGTACTGATGAGCACATATGTGGGAGGAAACTGCCCAATGTCAGGGAAAACAGTAATCCAAAAGGATTAAAAGGAGTGGTACCAGAAGCTTACACAGAGCCAAGAATATTGCCTGATTCCAATAGCCAGACTGGAAAACCTCATGAATAGTGGAACATTGGATAGAGTACTCAGGAAGCTTTCACCTCGGTAGTGAGGGGTAATTAGCACTAGCCTGCGTGCTATTCTGGACCATCCAAACAAAACAAGAGTGGGACCCAAAAGAATCAAATTATTTCCAAGTAATTTAGCTGCATCTGGTTATTGAAATTGCCTACATCTTAAAATCTTCTTTATTGTAAAGTATACAGGGCAGGAGATTTAGCAGAAATGGTCATGCTTTGGTTTGGCTTTAAACGGATAAGACAATCCCACTTATGCCTTCATAGAATCTTTGCATTGATCTTTTTTTCCCTTTTTCTTTAGGAATACAAAGTGATAATTTCTTGTAGTCACTGCAAACTGACAATGTTCAGATAGAGTCTGCAATCATAACTATGCTATAAAACATACTACAGATTAGCAGATGACTTGGTTTTACAAAATGTTACCAATTTTTTTTTTCATCAGAAGCATTACCAATTTTGTTAAATCATTGTTTGCATGTGATTTTTACATGGTACGTGGAAATCTTTAGCCAAAAAAAAAAAACAAAAACAAAAATATTTTTAGGAATGCAAAAATATCTAGCACCCAGCAAGACAAAATTCATACAAGTACCAGACATGCAAACAAGCAGGAACATAGAATCTATCATGAGAAGAATCAGTTGATCAAGGCTAATATATATATGTTATAATTAACAAACAAGGGCATTAGGACAGTTATTATAGCTATATTCCATATGTTCAAGAAGTTACATTGAGACATACATGTATATAAGACCCAAACTGAACTTAGACGTGAAAACTACAATGTTTGAGATGAAAAACACACTAGATAGGATTAATGTCAGATTAACATTGTAGAAGATTAGTGAATTTGAAGACGTAGCAGTAGAAAACTAACCAAAATGAAACAAATATAATTTAAAAATGAAAGAGAGAGAGAAAAGGAAAGAAAACAAAACACGAGAAAAAGAAAGAAGGGGAAAGAAGGAAACATCAGTGAATCAGTAGTGATCTGTAGCATTATTTCAAACAGCTTTATATGGTATAATCAGTACCTAAAGGAGGTAGTAGAGTCTGAAGAAAATATTTGAAGAAATAGTGGATGAAAATTTTCCAAATTTGATGAAAACTATCATCTTGCAGATTCAAAAATATCAGCAAACCAAAAGGACAATAAAAATGAAGAAACTGCTACACGAAGGCACATTGTAATCAAAGTGCTCAAACCAGTAATAAGGAGAAAATCTTAAAAGCACCCAGAGGGAGAAAGGTATTATATACAGAGGAATGAAGATAAGGATGACAGCAACTTTCTCATTAGAAACAATACAAACAAAAGGATAGTTGAGAACATTTACAAATTTTTTTTTATTACAGTTGACATACAATATCATGTTAGTTTCAACTGTACAATATAGAGATTGGACATTTATATACCTTAGGATGTATTCACCATGATAAGTCTACTATCTGTCATGGTGCAAAGTTATTAACAATATTATTGACATATTCCCTGTACTGTACACTACATTCATGTGATTTATTTTATAACCGGAAGTTTGTAGACTAGAATTTTTAAAATAATGAAAACAAGTGTCAAACTAAAATTTTACACCCAGTGGAAATATGTTTCAAAAACAAAGGCAAAATATTTCTTCAGAAATCACCAGCAGACACATACTACAAGAAATGTTTAAGGAAGTCCTTCAGCCAAAAGGAAAGTAGATTTACACAAAAAATGAAGAATATCAGCAATGGTAATTATTGTGTGTAATTGGCTAAGGTTATTTTTCTTATTATAATTATATATGATACAATAATATAACATTTGCTCCTACAAAAATAATGTATGTGGGGTTTTATAACATAAAGTGTATTATAACAGTAGTATAAACTCTGGAAGGAGAGAAATGGAAACATACAGTTTTTTGTATGCTTAAAAGTAAAAGGATGAAAAAAGATACGCTATGCTAACATTAATCAAAAGACAGCTGGAGTGTCTACATTAATATCAGAAAAGGTGAATTTCGGAGTAAAGAATATTATCAGGGATAAAGTTATTTCATAATCATAAAAAAAATCAATTCATTAAGAAAACTTGTTTATTGACCTAATAGAAGAACTTCACAATACACAGAACAAATTGATAGACCTGCAAGGAGAAATAGAGAAATCTACAAGTAAAGTAAAAGATGTAAATACATCCCTCTTGATAGTTGATAGGAAAAGTAGACAAAAATTAGTATTACTACAGAAGATTTGAACAACAATATCAACCAACTTCACCTGATTGGCATTTTCAGAAACTCTACCAAACAGCAAAATGCACATTCTTTTCAAATGTAAATGGAATATTTTCAAAAATAGACCATTTTCTGGGCCATAAAACGCATCTCAAAAGGATTTAAATCATACAAAGTATGTTCTCTGCCCTCAATGGAATTAAACTGAAAATTAATACGAAGAAGATCTCTGAAAAGATTCCCAAATATGTGGGAAATAATAATGCAAATAACCCAAAGCACAAAGAAGAAATCAAAAATTAAGTTATAAAAATCTTTTAAATTATTGGAAATGAAAACATAACATATACAAATTTCTGGGATGCATCTATTAGGTTGGTGCAAAAGTGATTGCGGTTTTTGCAATTATTTTCAATTGCAAAAACCGCAATTTCGCATCAATCTAAAAAAAATTAAAGCACAAATTCAGACCTAATGTAATATTGTAAAGTCAATGGGAAAATATATATCACTAAACGCCTATGTTGGAAAAGAAGGATAGTCAAATCATTGACCTCAGCTTCTACTTTAAGAAAGTAAGAAGAGGGAATTAAAGTAAACAGAAGAAAGAAAATGATAAAGATAAAACCAGAAATAAAATAGTAAACAAAAATAATAGAGAAAATCAATGAAACCATAAGCTGGTTCTTTGAGAAGATCTATGAAGTTAATAAACCTATAACAAGACTAATTAGGGGGAAAAAAGGAATGCAAACTGCCAATATTAGGAATTAGAGAAGCGACAAGACAATAGTCTATAGATATTAAAAGTATCATAAGGGAATAACATGAACAACTTTGTGCTTATCTAGATGAAATGGACAAGTCATTTGAAAGACAAGAAACTACCAAAAGTCACTCAAGAAGCAATAATAGATAACCTGACTATCCTTATAATTATAAAGAAATTGAATTTGTAGCTAAACCACTAGACAGGACTGGACAGCTTCTTCATTGGTAAATTCTACTAAACATTTAAGGCAGAAACAATCCCAAACAAATTTCCAGAAATTTGAAGAGGAGGAAATACTTCCCAGATTATTATATGAAGTCAACATCACCGATACCAAAACCAGACAAAGACATGAGAGAACTACTTATCAATATACTAAGAACAGAGATGCAAAAAATTCTAAACAAAAATTTAGCAAGTTGAACCCAACAATATATTAAAAAGTTAATATGTCTTGAATAAGTTAGGTTTATCCTGGGAATTCAGGGCTTATGTAATGTTCTAAAGTCAATCAAAATAATTCATATTAACTAAAAAAGGAAAAACATATCAATAGATGGAGAAAAAGCATTTGACAAAATTCAACATCTATTCCTGATTTTTAAAAACGAAAAACTCTCAGCAAAATAGTAATAGAAGGTAAAACTTCCTCCGCTTGATGAAGGGCATGTAGGAAAAACCTACAGCTAAGATACATCATGAGCAAGACAAGGATGCCTACTCGGATCATTTCTGTTCAACATTGTACTGGAGTTTCTAGCCAGTACAGTAAAGCAAGAAAAAGAAAACGTATCCATGTGAAAAGGAAGAATCAAAACTCTCTGTATTTAGAGACGGCACTGTCATCTATATAGAAAATCTAATGGAATTACAGCGAAGCTACTGAAACTCATAAGTGAATATAGCAAGGGTAGTAGGATCCAAAATCAGTATTATAATATAAACTTTTATATCCCTCAATTAATGCTCAGATCAGTGGTAGCTGGAATTGGGTGCCAGGAGGGCAAGAAGAGAAGGACTACAGGGAACTTCGAGGGGGTGATGGATATGTTCATTATCTTGATTGTGGTGGTAAAACAAGTGAAAATTGATCAAATTGTACACTTTCAATATGTGTAGCTTGATGTATATCAAACTTTAATGAAGCTGTTAAATCATCAGCTCTTGGTAAGCATTTTAATATGGGATAAAAGATACGTTCAGGTATGACACTAAATTTTTGGTGTCATGTTGGGTAATTCAACAGTGGTATAACCAAAAAAAAGCATGTGTAAGGAGTTGGTTTGGGGAGACAGATGATGACTTCAGTATTGGTTATACTGAACAGATATGTTCATCGGGCAGTGAAGTAAGTCCATGCAAAAATTTGTAAACAAATGTTAATAGTAACTTTATTTATAATGGCTGAAGACAAGACGACTCAAATGTCCATAGATAGGTGACTAGACAAACTACTGGAAGAGCTCTAGACTAGAGTTATAGATTTATGTGTCATCACATCAGCTTACAAATGACAGTTAAAAACATGAGAGAAGATGAGCTCAGTGGGAAATATGAATCAAGTGAGAAAGGAAATTGGCTGAAAATGGAATCCTGGAGAAATAACTTTTATACTGGTGAAGGGGAGCCAGTGAAGAAGATTGAGAAAGAATGGTCAGAGATCTGTGGGTGGAGGGTGGAGGGGGAACCAGAAGAACATTATATCATAGAAGTTGAATGGGTTGAGAGTATCAGGCACAAGCTTTACTTTTTCTTTTGTACAAGTCATTTATATTGTTGAGTAAGAATCTTTTGCTCTCAGATAATCATCATTGCCATTATTCATTTTTCTACAAACCACCTCTGTTTTTACAGAACTGCAGAATATCCTAATCAATAGTAAGTAGGTAATCAAACATACCCCTAGAAAAGCATATACTTCTTAGGTGAGCAAAAGGACACCCAGTAATCCCTTTTGACTACTTCTAAGTTTCAGATGACTTTTCATGATATCAGTACTGCAAGATAAGGTTGTTAGTATAATGAAGGAAATACCAAAAGAAAGATAAAATTCCTCCTATATTAAGTACATGATAATTGAATTCCTATAGCATTTTTGTCTTCATACGTCCGTCATTAAAGCAATGAACTATGTACTGTACTGTGTTGTGATTTTCCTCTTATTGTTGCCTCAAAGCTTTTGAATCTATTTAATATTTTGCACATTTTCTTACACAATTTTATGGTAGATTTTTCTAAGGAAAGGGCCTTTGGCTACTTTGTATTCCTTATTTTACCTATTAGGGTGCCTCACATAGAGTGAGTTCAAAAAATATTCATTGATTTAATGTGCTATATTCATGGAACTAAGCTATACATTTAAAAAATTGGTTATCTTCTTGGATCAGGCCACTATCAGGCATCAAGTTGCTGAATCTTTTATGTTTAATTTGTTGCAATATCTGTGTGTCAATTAGTAATGGTACTTTTTTTATTTTGTTCTATTAGTGGTGATTTACTCAGAATAGAAGGAAAAACCCTGCATTCAATTTTGGATGAAGTTGTTTTCAAGCTTTTATCAACTCCTAGTCCAGTCCTAAGAAGTACTGCTACAAAGCTCCTGCTGTTGATGGCAGAATCCCATCAGGAAATTTTGATTTTACTGAGACTAAGTGCCTGCTACAAAGGTAGTGTATATATTTTTTTCTTTTGTTGAAATTCTCAAAAATAACTTTTTAATTGATGGTTTATGGAAAACAAAATTCCTGTGTTTTGAAAAACTTGATAATTGAAGTGTGCAGATAAAATCCCATCATACCATAACCTATTCAGGAGAAAGTCTGTATGTAATCAAGCTATCTTCATGTCTCAACAGATGGCCTGTAGTACTTTGTTGATGAGGTTACAATGGATATTTATTCCCTGACAAAAAGATTGTGCATTGAATATACTAGATAGAGTTATAAAAGAATGACCAAAAAGATCAGTGACCTTACCAAGACTAACTTAACTGGAGAAAATAGAACTGTGCTTGAGAGATTGACAGCCCTTTGATCTTTACACAATTAATAATTACTCAACTTCTTTACTGTCTTTCCTCAAAAACAGAACATTTCCCTCACTTCCAAATCAAATGTATGTGAATACAAAGTTAGAAAATTTGAGGAGGAAAGAGCATAGTGCATTATCATTCTCAAATAGTAGTTTTCATTTAATTGAGCATTTACTATGTGTCAGATACTTTACGTGCATTAAAATGTTTAATCCTCATAACTATCCTATGAGATATTCTTATCCTCATTTTATAGCAGTGGGAACAGAGAATGGAAAAAATAGGTAATTTATCCAAGATCACACAGATTTTTTTTTTTCAATTGCCACGCAAAGCTATATGTTGGCTTTGTTTTATTTCTTTACTAGCCAGAACCATGAATTCATTACAGTATATTTTCTTATTCAACATGGTGAGGAAATGGTTTCTGAGTTATAAAATATACTTATTTATACGGGGTTATATTATATGTAAATTTTTAAAGATTAGAATATAATGTGAAACATTTAATACCAAAACTATTATAATGGCCTTTTAATAATTCTTGATGGCACTTTAGTAACTTACCTTGTACAGTCATTATTGTGAACATTATAATTATTTTTCATTATAGGAGCAGAGGGGGAGATAAAGTGCCAGTAATAAAACCCTCTAGACAGTATTGTACCAGATACACATTTTTTAACTTTGTAATTAGATGTCTTCAATAAAAATGTGAATGTCCAACAGAGTTCATTATAAAGGAATTTCACCTTAATAATCTGTCTCCTCCTCTTTTCTCAATAGTAGAACTTACTCAGCTTCCTCAAGGTATTTTACAATTATTAATGCTGCTAAGAACTTAAGTCTTAAAGAGAGTATAAAATGTGGAAAGATCCAGATAGTGGCTTCCCCAATTATACACTCCAAGGCCATTGTAGCTTACTTACTTTATATTGAATACATACATTATAATACATCATTCCAACATGCCTTGGGAATTGTACTTACTTTGTACATTATACTACTACTCTGTTTTATTTTGGGATGAAAATGCAGTATTTAGTGTTATAGCATTTCTATAAAATTTGCTTAGGAACCTATTGATTGGCCCCAAATTATATACATTACTGTATATTTTTAATAATAACTTCTTTAATGAATGACTAATAACCTGCTTAAGTGTTTCCACAGAGTAAGCATTTAATCAGTATGATTATATTTTTAAAAACGTTTCAATTTAAAAAATATTTCGGTTTAAGGTATTTGTGTTCAGACAGAAAATAAATTATATATCTCTACTCTTTGACTTATCACAATGATACCCTTCTCCTTTTTTTAGTTAAAGGAATTGACTACACAGATTTGCATCAGATCTCACAAGTGAGCACATAATCTTAGGACAGAGGAGTATTCTAAAGACCTCAGTCTAGAAATCATGTGATTCTTCTTGTATTTATTTGTTTCTAAATCAGACTTTTTCACCTTGAATTAATACTGAATAAATAACTAATTCATATTAGTAATTGTATCTTTGTTATTCTATTTCAGGACTCAGAAGTCTACTGAATAAACAAGAGCCTGGGACAGAGTTTAGTCAAGAACTTAGACAGCTCATTGGCCTTTTAAGCCCTAAGGTCTCTCAGGGAGTAGAAGAGCAGGTATTTAATTATAAAAATAATATGCATGACATTTACTAACATTTTAGTTTAAAAATATTGAGAGTGAGAGCTTCTTGAATCTTTTACTTGCTCTCTCTCCCCCTTTCTTTAGTTACTTCCTCCTAAGATCCAGAGCAGCCATAATTTGATGGGGTAAGGGGGTTATTTATGGACCGAATTTTAACCCCAGAGCCTTTATTTAGTTATTTATTTATTTGCCTGTATGGAGTTCTTCATACCTCGAGTCTTTGAATAAGTGAAGCCAGGCATAAGATGTCAAACAAAGAGTTAGTTAAAGCATTAAATAAACAGAACTATGAAATACTTGTAAAGAGAGTGGGAAGTAAGATTAATCAGGGAGAATTCGGAGCTAGCCAGACTATGTCTTGAATACATTCTAGATTGCCCAAGGGAGCCTAACGAACCTCCTTTGGGAGGTCAGGTTTAATATTCTTAGGCCTTCCCTGTCCTTGGCCTATGAAAATGATGCCTCCTGCCCAATTTATTAGAGATGGAGATTAACACTTGTCCAGGCCTGATATTTTAAGAGGTGAACTTCTAAAAAACTCCTTTTTAGAGATGTCTCTAAATTAATTCTGGCATTTATTTTCAGAAACTACATCAAGCAGCTTGCTTGATTCAAGCTTATTGGAAGGGTTTCCAAACTAGAAAGAGAGTAAAGAAGCTTCCATCTGCTGTGATTACTTTGCAGAGGAGTTTCAGGTAAAAAATTTTGGTGAGAGGAATGATGATCTGAGAGGGCTAGATATATCTTATTAGAGTACAGCTGAGTGAAAACTTAGGGATTTTGGTTTGTTTGTTTTTTTAAGTTTTTAATCCGTTTCTTTTATTCTTACTTTCATTCTCGTTCTATACATTTCTGAGTACCAGCACTCCAGTAACCAGATGCACTTTCAAAGTCAACAACATATTGTAAGACAGGAATCTAATGTAACAAACATATAATCCTGTTCACTTAATGAGACTTTTTCGGTGGGCCAAGCCTACAGAGGGAGCCAGTGAAAGTCAATTACCTTCTTAAACCCTTAAAACCAAAAATTTCTATAATTGTTCATATGTAATTATGGTAAAAACACGTATGTGTATGTAAGTATGTTAACCTGATTTTCCTCAGTAAATATGGCATGGATATATATGACCATTGAGATATGACATAGCTTGTCACTTATCTCTATTTCAATTAGACTAAAAATGAAATACTGAAGACACAATCCAGGTTTTGATATGACTAAGCCATCCAGATTCTTATAGGCAATGAAAACAACACACACACACACACAAATGACTTAGCTCCTAGGTCGTTTATGATAAAGTAGAGCCATCTCAGAGGCGGTTTCTCATGCAGCCTAACTGAAAGCTACATTTTAATTTACTAAACTGAAACTTGCACGTTCCAGAAGTCAATTTTTTTTTAAGAAAACTGAAACTATTCTTTTAATAACTGCAGCTGCATTTCTCAGTTTTAAAAATATTTTAAAATAGTGTACTAAAATTTAGCTTTCAATTAGACTGCTTGAAAATCACCTCTGAAATGGCTTTACTTTATCATAAATGACCTAGGAGCTAAGTTTTGTGTCTGTGTGTGTATGTGTGCATGTGTGTTCTTTCCACACATGTAAGAATCTGGATGGGTTAGCAGCAGGTATTAAATACACTGGCTAACTATATCTCTTAGTAGACATTCTTTTTATTGATAAAACTTTCCTTCAGAGAAGACTTAAAGATAGGTTATTAATATTATTGGGCATGAGTTTTGTTTGTAGAAAAAAAATATTTTAAACATATTTGAAGTGCCGAATATATGGCAGAGGTTATGCTAGGTATTGGGAGAGTTAAACAGATTTTGAGTTTGTATCCCACTTCAGCACTTTATGGGCTGAATGATCTTGGACAACTTGCTCCACCTTTCTCAGCCTCGAATTTCCCATCTATAAAATGGGAATAATTGTCTATGTACCTTACGTGATTAAAATAATATAAAGTTTTTTTAGTATATTGTTTGGCACTTAAAAAATGGTAGGGGGAAAATGCATATTGCACATTTTTTGTCCTTGAAGATTTGCAAATCTAGTTAGACAAACAGACCTAGTATTCATGAGAGGCAAGTATATTCCATTCCAGCATTGCTCAGTGTTTGTCTATCATAAAAGCTCTCTCATTAAAAAAAACATTAAAAAAAGGATTTCTTTGGTCAAATGAATTTGGGAAATGAATACTTTGAGAGTCGCAATGTATATCCTTCTGATTAGGTATCTGAGATGTTCTAGCCTTTTCTTCTGTGGTGAACTCAAAGTATTTAATACTTATGGATTCTACTTGCTATCATTCTCAGCTATTATCCTCTTACATTTAGGATTACATAAAGGATTCAGACCTTTAATATTTAGTCTCACGATAGTTACCAAATTTGCCAGTTTACTTTCTCTTGCAGTATTAAAATATTTATTTAAAAGTATCCCAGGATTACAGATTTTGTCCACTTAGAAGTATGTCTATGAAATCTAATTACTATTACACTATTTTAAAATAGAAAATTCATTGTTTTATGTAACAAAACCTGATTAGTTATAAATATTTCCATTAAAAGAGCTTTTAAGCCAAAATTATTTAAATCTTACATTATAATGCGTTTGTTTCCTTTCCAGTATTTTGAGTTTGAAATTTTAGGAAAGACTGAAGTATAGTTTTAACCTTTGGGTTCTGTTTAATTTCAGGTTTGCTCCAGGCTTCAATACCTTTCCTCTTTTATTAGTTGCAGCAGTTTATGCAAATTTCTCTTCCTTTATAGCTGGGCTTTCTGCAAAGGTTATTTCTGTATCTTTGTGGTCAGGTCATACTCTCATTTTAATTTCCCCCTCCCATTTTTTTTTTTCTTTTTGCAGGGGAGGGATGGCCCACCACTCACAATTACGGGCCTAGATTCATCACATCCTTGCTAAAGCACTTTCTTGGAGGTTTCTTTTTTATTTAATAATTTTTCATGGTCAGAAACTTTATTTTCTGTTAAATACTACTACTCAGCAGTGTTTTCTGTAGCAGCTAATAGCTGCTCCAGTTACGTTCGTGAAACCTTACAATTGACCTACCTCCATCAGGGTGCTGATACTTATAGGTGTTTTAGTTATACTTGTTTAACTTTGTAGGGGAAGAAAGTAGTTTTTTCCCTCCACCCATTTTAGGCTCATTGGCTGGGGCCCCAAAAATTAGACTAATAACAAATAACAACAACAAAAAACCCAGATGAAAGAAAACAGTTTATTTGTGCAGTGCACATCATGTAGAAGAAACCACACATGATGAGTAACTCAAAGGGGGGAGGTTAGAACTTGGGCTTTAGAGATTTTAACAAAGAAGAATAAATTTGGAGAGAAGTGACAGGTGCAAAGAAAGGAGTTTTAGGCTTCCAAGGGCAGCAAACTGTGGGAAGGTAAATACATTGGGAAACTAATGGAAGATATGGATTATTTGTGCAGGTCCATGTTGGCGCCAGCTTTCCATCTTCTCCTGTTTTATGGCCATAAAACTTCTTTGGGAGGAGGGATTTATGGTACTCATTTCTCAGACCTTTCTGCTTTTAGTTTGATAAGAGAAGCTCTGGGGAGGCTTTTTTCTGCATTTGTTGATTCTCATTTGCCGCCAGCTCAAAATAATCTTTATATCAAAATGGCATATCTGCTATGCTTCAACTTCCCCTTGAAACTGAGCTCCTTAAGGGCAGAACGGTCTCTCTTCTCTGTTAGGACAGTACCAAGCAGGCAGCAATCACTCAAATGTTTGTTGAGTTAATGAGCAGAGCACATCAACTACTTTGCCCAGCAACTCATTTGGGACTCCCCAGGTTCATACTTACTATTTTACAACAGAGGAAGGAATTCCTGGAGAACTCAAAATTATCAGCAGATAGTTTTGTCAACTCCCTCTTTGATAGTAGATTCATGTTAGTTAAATGTGAATCATTGATGTACTTACATAAATTAATTTGAAAATATGACCTCTGATCAGTCATTTCCTTTTCAGAAGTGCAGTACAAATGCCAGATGGTTAAATGCCTACTCTTACAAAGAAACCAGTTAAATTAATAATCTTTTAATTTTTGAATGATGAGTGATTATAGACACTCTTACCCACAGAATAACTAGAATGTGTTTCTAAGGGGGTGGGAACATTCAAAATCGCATTAATTCCTAATAAATATTTTCAAACATGAAATTAAAGCATATGAATCCAGAAACATGCATATTTACAATTTATAGTTATTTTAATCACTGAACCTCACTTTTCTATTGTCTTCCTGGTTTTGTATTTTACTTCCACCTACATGCTCCATAGTTGTTTCAGTTTTACCATATTTCATAGCCTGTATGCCTAAACTTTTTCTCAAACTCAGTTTTCTGACAGCTTAAATGTCCTACCAATGAAGTTTTAATGATTACTGTTTCTCGTACTAACAGTATATATTAAAAATATTGGTAATGCAGTATTGATCAATAATGCAATGATCTATAATCAATGAGAGGTTAGAGACAGGAGTGGTTTTTGTTTTGTTGTTAATCAATTTGAAAGATTCTGTTTAGGGCCTGTTCTCTTTTACCCTCTATAAGTAGGTAAAGGGCAAAACATCTTTATCTATATGTGATAGAACCCATAGGTTTTGCCGAGGAATTCCCTAGGAGAGGCAAGTTTCCTTCAGTCACTTTTTGGGAAGGGAAAGGCTCTTACTTGATCTCTTACTCACAGAAAGTGTAAGAGATACTTTGAAACTTCATCTTGGCCTACATTCTCTCTAGAACCCCTTCTCTTTTTGGCACACACATACTTGAGGTCTTGTCTACTTTTGATAATAGGGATGAGAAAGACATTTTGAAACAAACTCTCAACTTTGGCTTAAGTGTAAAAGCAAAGAAAACATTGTAATTGGTAGTAGTTAAGAAATTGCAAGAAAACAAAACAACAAACACAGAAAATGTTATGAAAATTATTTTGTGAGTTTTCTTCTCTACTTTAAAATACTTCCGTTTAAAGTTGTCTTACACCTAATTATTTTTGCTTTTTTAAAAGAAATTCAGTTAAAAATCATTATAACCCACTCTATACCGTTATGAAGTCCCTCTGTTAATACTACAAAGATATAGCCAAGGTAGCACATTTGTTGGCAGTTCAATTAATTATAAGAAAAACTAAGAGAAAGCAAATGTTCTTGAGTGAGATACTTGCAAATTAAGTCAACAGAGATAAAATAAATAATGTATTCTGCTTCTCTTTTCTTATCCTCTTTGGTTTCTTTTCCTATGGGTATCTGAAAGGCATTTTGGATATTTTATTAGAGTGATACTTGTGATCTTACATAGTAATGTAGGAAGCAATCAAAACTGGGTAGAAATGGCTAACAAGAAATTCTGGTGAATAAAAGCATATAATACAAAAATGCTAATTAAATACAATTTTTGTGGTCACATGAAAATTATAATCAGTTGTAAAAATAACATTTATTAATAATTGAGAAATAGGTAAGCATATGAAGAAAATGAAAATCATAATCACACTATGCAATGAAAATCCCTGTTGAAATTTTTGTTTTTAATCATTAATTTTTCGATACAAGTAAATATATATACTTTAATGCAGTTTGAATATCTTCTGTATCCTGATTTTCACTTGACATTAGATTGTTGATATATTCCGTTGTTACTAAATATTCTTTGAAATTTTTATTTTTCACAGTACCCATCCAGTGAATGAGCCAGTATTTATTTATCCAACTCACTATTGTGGAACATGTGGCTTGTTTTCAACTTGTTACTATTGTTATGCTTTTGAGAACATCTTTGAACATATATCTTTATATACATACCAGGTTTTTCATTAAGAAAATTATTTGAAGTGGAATTAATTGGTTAAAATTTTTAAGGCTTTTTATATGTATTTTAAATATTTCTCCAGGAAGACTGTATAGCAGCGGCACATGAAAATTTATTTCATCATACTCTAACAACACTAGGAATTTTCTAAAAAATTTTTTTCTTTCTCTATTTATATAATTACTATTTATATAATTTCCATATACTTTTAGAGTGGACATATTATTTATGAAAATTGTGTTTAAGGTACTTAATATTTCCATCACAGAGCTAAACGAACAAAGACATTACTCAAGCTAAATAGGCAGAAGGAAGAAGAGGACCGCAGATTACAACTGCAACTTCAAAGACAGAGAGCCATGAGACTTTACCGAGAATTACGGCTGAGTATGCTCGAAATAGTTCATCCAGGTAGGTGGCAGTATCAATTTTATAAGTGAAAGAATGTTTAGGATATCTCTTAATAAACCAGATTTTCTCATGATTTCTTTTTTTTAATTTGGAACTTTGTTTCTCCTTTCTCAAGTAAACCTTATTAAATCTCGAGTCAAAAAAAACTACTTTTTTTTCTGATTAAGTCCTATTAGCTGATGATGAGCAATCTCTCCACTATTTTTCTATTCTTTCAGATAAAATAGTGAAGCGTAAAAATTTATTTTTAAAGATAGCTGTCAGTGACACAGAGATAGAATCCCTTGAACTGAAGTAAGGATGTTAGAGTATTGCCATTGTGCCGTCAGAACTTATTCATACCCCAGAACAAACCTTTGACACCTTCTTGCCACCTTTGATACTCTAACCTGAAATTATATTAAAGTGTAGTTGAGAGATCTGACTGGTTTCAAAGTTCTTTTTTCATTTGTCTCCTTCCCCACCTACTACTCATTCATGCCCTTCTCTTGCCTCTTATTTCTCTTCCTTTCCTTAAATATAGATATTTACCAGGGATCCATCTTCACCCCATTTATTCTCATTTGCTCTTCCTGAGGTATCCCATTCATACCTGTAGCTTTAGCTACTGAGTGCTGAGCACTGTGAAATCTTATCTGCATCCTCACCCACTCTCCTAAGCTCTAGCTCAACAGAACTTTTCCACAAAGTGAAATATTTTGTATCTCTACTGTCTAATACATAGCCACTGGCTAGAGGTGGCCATTGAGTACTTAAAATGTGGCTAATGCACTCGAGGACCTGAATTTTAAATTGTACTTTATTTAGATTTAAGTAGACATTTGTGGCTAGTGTCTGTTATATTGGACAACATAGCTCTGTAGCCAGCTGCCTGTTGGATAGCTTTACTGCCTGTTGGATAGCTTTACTATCCATAAGCATCCCAAAATCGAGTCATTATCTCTCCCCCCTAATTTCCTCTCTGTTCCCTATCTCAGGTAATTGTACCAAAATCAGTTTCCCATCTGTGAGACATTCTAGAATTCGTTCCATCTCTTACCTCCACAACCAGTCAGTCATTAAATCCTATTAATATTTTTGTACTATCTCTGAAATACATCCCTTTTTATTACTTCCTACTGCCTTATTCTGTCAGTTAGCTACTGTGAACCCTGAGCTGTATGCTGACCAACTCCAAGAAAGTAAAAAGAAAGTCATCTTTAGAACCGAGTGAGTTACTGAAGAGAAATTTTGAGTCACACAGAGTAAATAACATATATATGTTTTGCCCTTTCCCTCTGGTGGTACTAAATGACTTTCTAACCACGTACTTGTGATTCTTTTTTCTAAATGTTTTTGCTGTTGGATTTTGAAGCCTTTTCTCATTCCTGTGACACAAAACATATGAGTCTTTTCTCTAAAGAAGATGCATAATCTGAGAAAGGTTTTAGAGCTCTTTGTTTCTAAAATATTAGAACTAATGTACAATAATAGAATTGGGAAAACCATTGAACAGTATTGAAAAAATAAATAAAAGGAGTGCAAGATTGTTGTTAGTATCATTATCCTGATTCCAGAATTTGAGAAAGCATAGAGGTGAGTAGGTTGTAATAGTGTCTGTCATCTTTTTAGGTCAGGTGGAAAAACATAATCGGGAAATAGAAGAGAAATCAGCATTGATTATCCAGAAACATTGGAGAGGGTACAGGGAAAGGAAAAATTTTCGCCAACAGAGGCCATCTCTCACGGAGTATAAAGCAGCTGTCACACTTCAGAGAGCAGTGAGTTTAATGTAGTAAAAAAAGTACTGGATTAGGAGGCAAAAACATGGGTTCAAACCGGCTTTACTATTTACCTGCTGTAAAGTCTTGGTCAAGTCACTAAGCTTTCCTGAGCCTTAGTTTTTTCCTCTATAAAATAACCTTTTTAACCACTGGCCAAACTAATTTAGACACTCAGTCCTTAGTACTTTCACAGACCCTGTACACATTTACCATATTGCAATGTTTGTTAATTTTTTTTCTTTCTTACTTGGGCTGTGAGCATCTTAAAGATAAGGAATTAAGTCTTATTAGTATCAGGTCTCAGCACATGCCTGATGTATGAATGTATGTCTACCGTTTTTACTCAGTTATTTGGATTAGATGACCAAATTTATGGGAAAATGTTTTGTATATTATAAAGTCCTATGCAAGTACACCTTATCATATTGATGTTTTTAATGCACAGATAATGTATTACATATAATTAGATTATTATAATTTTTAAATTATTGAATGGTTTTCTTAAATGATAATTTTCCTGGGATTTATTTGGAGCATAGGCACAACACACGACTATTTATTTCATTTAATGACCAGTTTTCCTAATATCTGGTTATTCACTTATACCAGATATTAGGAAAACTGGTCATTAAATGAAATAAATTTAACTTTCATATTAGTTTTTCCGGTCCTATAGCATTTAGTTTTACAATCCCTTATTGTTGAATGTTAGGTCAATTTTAGTTTCCCACAATGGTAGATTTTGAACAGTCTCTTTGTTGAATTCTCTGATTAAACTTTTACAAAGATTTTTTTTTTACACCATTAAAGAAAAAGTGTATACAAAGTTTTAGGAAAATAGGAAGAGATGTTTGCCATCTCTTTCCTCAGGCTTTTCTGGGGATCTGAGGCTGTATCTGAATCAGACAGTCCTGTACCACTACTGAGTCACACCCACACCTGATATTTCCCCTTTGCTACATACGGCCATCTAGGGATTAACCCATGGATGTCAGCATTGGAGACACTTCCTTTAGAGGAAGCCTTGGGTCCTTTCTAATACTGTGACCTCATGGCTACCTCCTTTTTATACTCTTCCTTGTCAGAGAGTGAACTGGATCCTTCTTAAGCAGACTCACTACGTTGCCTGATTTAGATAAGCCCAATACTTTGTAAAAGGGTCTTCTACTCTAAAGTGAACTACCGTAGCAGTTTGTCCACCATTCCTTTGAGAGAGAAGCAGGGGTCATTATAGGAGAATATCTGAGGGCTATGAAGGCATGTGTGTTTGGGCTTTCACACTTTCCTTTGGCATAAGAGGAAAAAAAAAATCATCACTTCTTCCTCATATCTCACCCACCCTAAAAGAGGAATATGGGTCTCCGTTGAAGTAAGATGAAAAAGGGATGGGTCAAGGTCATATCTATAGTCTTTGCAGCTCACTACTAAAAATGACAGTGAAGTTAAAGCAAAGCTAGACAAAAATAGAAAAGGAAAGAAGAGGATTACTTTCAAAGAGGGAAAAGAAAAAGGAAAATGACAGTGCAGACAAGGAAGGAAAAAGGAAAGTAGTAGAGAAAATCAGAACTGGGCAGTGGTCATTAAAGGGCACATTTGCCACATTTTTGAGCATCCATTTCTAAGACATGTACTTAATTGGACTTGCACTGTCCAATACAGTAGCCACTAATCACATGAGGCTATTGAGTACTTACATGGAGCTATTCCAAATTGAGATATGTTGTACGTGTAAAATACCAGATTTTGAAGATTCAGGGTGGAAAAACTGTAAAATATTTCACTAATAATTTTTTATATTGATTTCATATTGAAATGCTAATATTTTACATATATTAAATTATGTTTATATAATTCTGTATATGCAAAATACAAATTTTACATGTTTCTTTCTACTTTTTTGTGCCTACTAGAAAATTTAATATTACATTTGTGACTCATATTTTTATTAGCACTGCAATTAATAAGAAAAAGAATTCATCAGTTTCTCAGAAAAAAAGTAGGATTATCATTTCACTGAACTCATCCCACGGGAGGAACTGGTTATTATTTATATCCTTCACAGAGAAAGGCTAGAACTCGTTTCCCTCCTGTTCCTCCCTTACCTTGTGTAAAGGCAGAGGCATTGTTTCTCAAGTAGCTAAAAACTGAGGAAAACCTATGTAAATTTGCTAATTTCAAATTACACATCTTATGTAGACAAGTTGGAGTTCTCTGTAGTGGTATAGTGTTGGAATTAAATTTGAAGAGTTAGCTGACTTTTCCCTTTTAATGCTACAGGATTTTCTTTTCTTGCCTTCTCATCTCTTAAAAAGCTTAGAAGGAAGGTGATGGTTGCTGGTCTCTAGAGCCAGAATGATGGCTAATTCTTGCTACTGGATTATAGCAAAAAATTACTATAGTGTTACTACACTTATCCATCCAGAACAACCACAAGAGCACTTAGTGAAACAAATCATTGGCAGTTGAAAAACTAAGAGTTGGGAGATAAATACAGTTTCAGGGAGTCCTGAAATGACAAAGAATGAGGAAAAGAGACAGAAATGTCAAGATGGGCTTTTCTGATCTAAGGGCACGGATGCCTCTGTTTTGGAACTTTTACTCTGAAGTTCCCAGCATAGCATCGTAAGTCTAGGGTAGCACTAAAAGCAGGATGTTGAGGAAACATAGAAGGAGAAGCAAAGAAGAAAATCAAGAGGATCTCTCAACCGGAGGATGCAATTACAATTGAAGGCTCGAATACCATACTAAAAAGAAGGAGGTATTAGGGAAATTTTATATACTGAATGTGAAGACCTTCAGCCATTTTTTTCATGTCAGCTGCTGTCAGCCAAGCTTATATCTTGCAAGTAATAGATCGAATGCCTTTTCTTTCAAAAATCTGAATAGCCCAAGGGAAAAGTCATACTCACAAAACCAAAAAAACCAGTTCAGTAGTCCTATACTGAAATACAAAATATATAAACCCTACCCACATACCTGCTCAATTTCTAAATAGCTTTTTACAAGGTCTGACAATTACGTTTGTGAACTCATCCTAGAAAATGTGCTACATACCTCACTGTTGAATATCACTATGGTCACCTTCCAAGTACTCCCCTTAGGGAGCTATACACCTATGCCAGTGCCTAGTCCATGCTTCAAAGCAATTTTGGAATTCTTTCTGGAATGGCCATCAGAGCTGTCGTCGTATTCCCCTTGATGTCTTGAATGTCATCAAAATGTCTTCCTTTCAGTATTTCCTTTATCTTCGGGTAAAGAAAGAAGTCATTGGAGGCAAGATCAGGTGAGTAGGGAGGGTGTTCCAATGCAGTTACTAGTTTACTGGCTAAAAACCTCACAGACAGTGCCCTGTGAGCTGATGTATTGTCCTGATGCAAGAACCATGAATTGTTGGCGAAAAGTTCAGGTCATCTAACTTTCATTCAGCCTTTTCAGCACTTCCAAATAGTCAACTTGGTTAACTGTTTGTCCAGTTGGTACAAATTCATAATGAATAATCCCTCTGATATCAAAAAAGTTTAGCAACATCGTTGAAAACAAGTTCGCGAACTTAATTATCCGACCTCATAGTGGCTACTCAAATATCAGATGAAAGTATCACAGGACACCTGAGGAAAGCTAAGGCTTAAACAGAGTAAAAATACTTCATAGAAATAGAGATATTGCAGGGGTAAGAAAACCTTTAAAAATCTGTATTTTCTCACAGAGCTAAAAGAACTAATACATGAAACAAAACCATGATGGTTATAAGATAGAACAAATATTAATAGAATAAAATTTGACAGAAAAAAGTAAAGACATAATAAAAGGACTAGGAAGAAAGGTTTGGGAAATCTAGAAAACAGAGCAAAAATAAAAGATAACCAGTCCAGGAGGTCAAACATCCAAACATTTGAAACAAAAACCAAAAAAACCTTAGGAGAGGAAATCAAATAATTCAGGATTTCCCAGAATTGAATGTCATGAGTGTTAGATTAAAAGGACTAACTAAGGGGACCAGCCCGGTGGCTCAGGCGGTTGGAGCTCCGTGCTCCTAACGCCAAAGGCTGCCGGTTCAATTCCCACATGGGTCAGTGGGCTCTCAACCACAAGGTTGCCTGTTCGACTCTTCAACTCCTGCAAGGGATGGTGGGCTCCGTCCCCTACAACTAAGATTGAAAACGGCACCCTCAGCTGCCACTGAGCTCCCAGATGGCTCAGTTGGTTGGATCACGTCCTCTCAACCGCAAAGTTGCCAATTTGACTCCTGCAAGAGATGGTGGACTGCACCCTCTATAACTAACAACGGCAACTGGACCTGGAGCTGAACGGCGCCCTCCACAACTAAGATACCCTCCACAACTAAGATTGAAAGAAGAACAACTTGACTTGGAAAAAGTCCTGGAAGTACACACTGTTCCCCAATAAAGCCCTGTTCCCCTTCCCCAATAAAACCTTTAAAAAAAATAATAATAATAAAAGGACTGACTAAGGGCAGCCAGATGGCTCAGTTGGTTAGAGCCTGAGCTCTGAACAACAGGGTTGCTGGTTCGATTCCCATGTGGGCCAGTGAGCTGTGCCCTCCACAACTAGATTGAAGACAACGAGCTGCCACTGAGCTGCTGGAGGGGTGACCGGATGTCTCATGGTTAGAGCGTGAACTCTTAACAACAAGGTTGCTGGTTCAATTCCCGCATGGGATGGTGGGCTGTGCCCCCTGCAACTAAAGATTGAAAACGGCAATTGCACTTGGAGCTGAGCTGCGCTCTCCACAATTAGATTGAAGGACAATGACTTGGAGTTGATGGGCCCTGGACAAACACACTGTTCCCCAATATTCCCCAATAAAATTAAATAAATAAATATATTCAGACCTTGATCTACATGGCAAAAATAACCCCCGGAAATAACGTAAATTAAAAAAAAAGGTGGTCAATACAATGACAAGCATACCCACATTTACGAGGTGCGATCAAATAATATGGTGAATGTTAAAATAAAAATATTACAGTAAAAGACGCATTGCCGTTAATCCCCCTAGCTTCAAATACACTTATCCCATCATTTTTGCCACTTTCTGAAGCAGTTCTGGAAGTCCTCTTTCATGAGTGTCTTTAATTGCGCTGTTGTGGCTGCCTCCATGTCCTGAATCATTTTGACTTTGGGGAAGAGCTAGAAGTCTCACGGGAATAAGGTGGATGAGAACACACTGTAATGTTTTTATTTGACAGAAATTGCCATATACCCGAAGCGATGTGAGACATAGAGTGTTGTCATGATGGAGGATGATTTACAGCACACTTTACAACACACCTTCTCTCAACCATAGCTCACACCCGACTGCACCGAACAAGTTGAAACTTGTCACACACTGTTACTAAGCTTTGACAGGCTGCTTCTCATATTGAAGATACTTCCCTTTCCATTGGATGGCACTTGGCAGCAGCATTTACCATATTTTGTGACCACAACGGAAAGGCTCCGTGTTACACTTTGCTTCTGGTATGGCAATTTCTATCAAATAAAAACATTATGGTGTGTCCTTATCTACCTTATTCACCAGATCTGGCACTGTGCGACTTCTGGCTCTTCCCCAAAGTCAAAATGACCAGGAAAGTTTAACATTTTGAATCAATTTAGGACATCGAGGCAGCCATGATAGTGCAACTAAAGACTCATGAAAGAGTACGTCCAGAACTGCTTCAGCAAGTGGCAAGTGTGTGGACTAGGCACTGGTGTCAGTGCATAGCTCCCCGAGGAGAGGTACTTCGAAGGTAACCATAGTGATATTCAGTAATGAGGTATGTAGCACCTTTTCTAGGGTGAGTTTCGAACGTAATTGTCAGATCACGTATATGGTTTAAAAATGAGTAGCCTATATTTAGTCATAATTATGTAAACATGACAATTGATTTAACTGAAATTATGATATAATATTTGATGTTTGGATATATGGGAAGTATATTGGAGTGTAAGCAGTAAAAGAGAGCTACTAAATCCTTACCATCCATGCAAGAAAGTTAATAGATAATACCTATATCTGAAAAATCACAGAAAAGTATTAATAGATGTAGATAAACATCAAAAGAAAAACCTGAAAGAGTTAAAGTTGTCTTTGTGGGGGGGGGGGACAGGATACGTGGGCAAAGAACTATAGTTTTTTTTGTTAATTCTTATAAAACTTAAACTTTAAACAATAGAATTATATCAACAAACTTTTTCTGGAAAGCATTAAACAGTAAAATACTTGAGGCTTTGCAAGCCATGCAGTCATTTGCAACTATCCAATTGTATAGTTATAACACAAAGGAAGCTGTAAATAGTACCTAAACAAATGGCTGTGACTGTTTCAATAAAATGTTATTTGTAGACACTGGATTTTGACTTTCATATAATTTTCATATGTCACAATATTCTTTTCCTTTTGACCTTTGTAACCACATAAAATGTAAAAAAACATTCTTAATTTTAGGCCATTCAAAAACAGGCAGTGGGCTGGATTTGGCCTGTGAGCCATAATTTGCCAATCCTTGCCTTAATGTGAACATCTAAGAAATGAAAATAAAAACTACATAATAACCACTTCACTGTGGAACCTAATTGGGTGGTGAATACACAGTGCAATATGTAGATGATATAGAATTGTGGACTTGAAATCTATATAATTTTATTAACCAATGTCACCCCAATAAATTAAAAAAAAAACGAAGGGTGAAGAGTGGGAAAATTGTGCAAAATAATTTCAAATTTGTCTCCACATCTTGCCTGTTACAAGATTTCCTGTTTTACCAGGAGTCCATTCTGAAGGACATGAGGAAGAACATCCATTTACCAAGCTTTTTCTTGTATACTGTCTCTTTTATCTTTACAATCCTGTTAAGCTAAGTAGAATTAGGGTCCCTGTTTTCTATAGACATGGAACCTGTCTTGTAGAGATAAATAACTTGCCCCAAAATCATAGTTTATAAGGGACTCGATTTGATATTAGAACCCAATGCTTTTATCCTATTTTCGTCTTTATTGCTTACTGTACAAATAATACAGGAGTATATTTTAAAATATTAAAACCCGATAGAATATAATTAAAACATCATTGTCCTCCTTCACCCCTGTCACAATCCCATCCCTCTCCCCATACACACTCAAGAGTTAACAGCTATTACAGTGTTGTTGCTAACCTATGTTGTAGGTAGAAAATAGTTCTATTGTTGGGGGAAAACATTCACAAATCTTTTTTTTTTTTCCAGACTCTTAAATTCCTAGCAAAGTGCCGTAAGAAAAAGAAACTATTTGGTCCTTGGCAAGGACTCAGAGAACTCACTGATGCACGCCGAGTTGAACTGAAGCAGCAAGTGGATGACTATGTTAGAAGACATCCAGTATGTAGCCTTCTATGCCATGGTATCAGTGTTACATTATTATAGTGCATGATATTCAACAAAGCAGTGTCTCAGATGTATATGTACATATATTGTTCATATAAGGTAATGTAGCTGCTTTACCATAGAGTTAATGGATTTGGAGTCTTATAATTTTATGGGCATAAAGGTGTAGTTACTATAAAGGAGACTTTGCTTCAAGTCAGTTATTTTCCATACTGCATCAGCAAGACTGTCTCCACATCCTCACCAACCTTTGTTATTTTCACGTCCTAATGGGTGAAGTGGTATGTGTGATTTGGATTTGCTTTTCCCTAGTGATTAGTAATTTTGAACATCTTTTATTCGCCATTTGTGTATCCTTTTTGGAGAACTGTCTATTCAGGTTCTTTGCCCATTTTTTAATCAGGTTTTCTTTTTGTTGCTGAGTTTTAGGAGTTCTCTATATATTTTGGATACTAATCCCTTATCAGGTATATGATTTGCAAATATCTGTGGGCTTTTACTTATTGATAGTCACCTTTGATGGAGAAAAGTTTTTTATTTTGGTGAAGTCCAGTTTGTCTATTTTTTCTCTTGTTGCCTGTGCCTTCAGTGTCGTATCCAAGAAATCATTGCCAAATCCAGTGTCATGAAGTTTTTTCTCTATCTTCTAAAAGTTTTATAGTTTTGGCTTTTGCATTTAGGTCTTGGATGTCTATTTCTTGTAACGTACTATGTGTGATTCTGATGCGTACTCCTGTTTAAAAAAGTGCTACTTTAGCCATACTCTAATGCAGCTATTTAAACTTCCATGGCTAAAAACTACGTAAGGTGTTAGCTGGAACAGGAATGTATCCAAGATCCAAGATCCAATGTATCCAAGAACTGGAATATTTGAGAAAGCTGTGGTGTCAGAAGCTTTATCAGCTTCAAAGTTAAGATTTCATTCTTCTCCAAACTAATTAATTAAGTTCCCTTTAAAGTAGCTGAATAGCCAAAAGAACACAGTCCTTTGGTTGATTTTGTGCCTTGTTCCATGATATCAAAAACAGTTATAACATTATGGCTTAGATAAGTTTGGGAGTGACGATAAGATAAGTAGATATGAGGAAGTAAGATAGTCTCATCAGGTAGGGTCCAGAACAAAATGGTTGGCCTTATTACTCTTCTTCCAGGATAATGTCTTTTATAGTTTTCACTATGATTTCTCAGTCTTACCTCTTCTCCCAAAATACCACACTGTGTGAGGAAGTGAGGTATGGGAGTATACCAAAAAGAAACTTCTCCACCTTCATTTTCATCGAAAACTGCTTTTAAGAGGCTACTTAATGCTTTCACGAGAGTACAAAGTAGACATCAATCATAGCATTCAATTGATGAGAGACAGCTAAGCATTCTGGAACCTCTGCTAAGTGGTTGGGTGAAACATACTTTGATACATATGTCATTCCTGTCACAATTTATTCTGTCCTCTGTTCCCAGAGCTCTCAGATGTCAGATGTGACTAGCAAGGAGCTTCATTCCCAAGCTCAACAACAACTACAACACTACTTCATGGGCAGGGCCCTGGAAGAGAGAACCCAGCAACACAGGGAGGCTCTGATGGCTCAGATCAGCACCAACATTGAACAGTTAATGAGTATGTGCTTATTCCATTTTTGTTTTCTAAGAGAAACAACCTATACAAGATTTTGTGACATCTAAAATCTTTAGAAGGAAAACACCATTTAGTGGTCTATTAGCCCATCTTCTGTCCTCAGAAATTTCTATATCTATATCATACAATGTTCTCAAATGATGTAGATCCCATAACCTCCTTATTGACTTCTTCTTCTGGCCTTGCTATCATTCATATGTATCAATTCAGACAAAATTATTAATTTTAAAGACGCTGAGTCCTACTAGTCAGATTCTTTTATGTAGCCTCAAAAGCTGTCGATCATATTTTAGAAGTAGATGATGACAGTAGTTGCAGTGCCATTTTTATAATTTTTAAATGAAGTGATTTCACAAAAATGAATTCATCAGATCCTCACTGGTGTATTGAATGAGAGATCCCATCCATGAAGCCAGTGTTTCAGTCAGCCTCTGAAACTTTTTCTGTGGAGCAGAGAGAACCAGAGTCATCTATTTAATGCCCTTACTTGCAAATTTTGTATTTTTGAATGGATAGGTGGCTATAACTGAGTCTCTCATCTATAGGATGAGGTTCTTCTATTATATTTTAAAGCTTTCTGTTCTTTAAATAAACCATCTTTAGAAAACTACATCTTTATTCTTTTAACACAGAATGGGGCGGGGGGTTACAGTAGCTGCCAGCCACAGCTACAACTTGTGAATAGTCACATGCCACCTAGCAATGATAATAGATTCAGAATTGGAACTCTGTCCCTGCCTGCTATTGCAGAGTTCCAACTTTGTAGTTTCCAAGTTGCCACTTGTTTGTACGGAACTCTCCCACTCACCTGTTTATTTTCTCTTTACTACAGAAGCACCAAGTCTGAAGGAGGCAGAAGGAAAAGAATCTGAGCTCTTCCTAAGTAGATCCCGACCTGTGGCGGCCAAGGCCAAGCAGGCACATCTCACCACTCTGAAGCATATACAAGCACCCTGGTGGAAGAAGCTTGGGGAAGAAGTAGGAGATGAGGTTGATGTCCCAAAAGATGAGCTTAGTGTAGAATTAGGAACTTTATTCATTGGTGGAACCAAACCGCCTTAAGGAATTACCCTGACACAAATCCTGTATTTCAGGAGGTTATTACTGGTTCTGTCTCTGGCATGCTAGTAGACTAGAGCTGTCCTAACTCATGGTTTTCCAGAGGTTCCTCTCCAAACAAGGATTTACAGGCAGTAGGCAAAGACTTATCTTCTACCTCTATTTCAATTCAGTTTTTTCTTTTCCTCCCATACCTCCACACACACACAGATTGGTGGAAGTAAACTCAGCATGACATTCCATTGCTTATATTAAATGTGATATTTCTTTTTTGTTTCTGCTGTTTTCCAACTAAAGGTGTTTTCTAAATAAATACTTTCAACAATTGTTCTGAAAAACTCACCAGAATTACCTGAACTTTTCACATTTATTTATTAGAATTCCTATTTTTCTATTAATACAAGAAGTATGCTCTTGGCTTTTATTAAAGGAAGGAAAAGAAATGGTCATATGAAGGATATTTGACCATTTTCTACAAAACAGTGTTTGACCTCAATTTCTATCTTGTTATTTCTAAAAGAAACTACATTTAAAAAATCTTAGGGGGCAGCTGGATGGCTCAGTTGGTTAGAGCGCGAGCTCTTAACAACAAGGTTGCTGGTTTAATTCCCGTATGGGATCGTCGGCTGTGCCCCCTGCAAATAAAGATTGAAAATGGCCACTGGACTTAGGGCTGAGCTGTGCCCTCCACAAGTAGATTGAAGGACAATGACTTGACTTGGAGCTGATGAGCCCTGGAGAAACAGACTGTTTCCCAACATTCCCCAATAAAAAAAAAAAAAATTAAAAAATCTTCCTGGGATTCAATGCAAGAATAATTTCTCCAGATAAAATTGCATTTTTTTTTTTTCTATGAGAACTATACAACCCACTATTTCCCTTTTTGTCTCCTAGGAATCCCACAGTTGAATATTATGTTTAACTTCTGTTACGTCCTAGGTAACTATGTGATCATTTGGTTCCAACCTAGTCATTTCTGATTTTCCTATTTATTTTTAATTGTGTTTTAATAGCAGAAGCCACCACTACTTGTGTTTGTAATAGTATGGAATTTAAGTTATAGTATGGAATTTAAGTTAAAATTAATTAACTAATCATGGACACCATAGTATAAGGCACCTGGAGTGTGCTTTTAGTATAAATAAGTGGAAATACCAGTATTTCTGGAAGGGAAGACCAAATAGTATAATGCCCATTACTCCAAAGTTGAGGTTAGTAAATTCTAGTCAAAATCCTCATGAAATTTTTATTCATAACTGGAAAACAAATGTGTAAAATTCATCTGTAAGAATAAGCAGAAGAGAGTTCTGGTTTCACTTAGAATGTAGAAAGCTATGTGAGAGTCTTGCTCCTACTGGTACCTTAAAAAAAAAAAAAAGCCAGGTAATCTACAAAAATAGTTTTCCCTGAGCCTATCAGATATTTGAAGCCTCAAGAGGCCCAAGTAAATTGAGATAGGCCTCAATATCTGTGAAATGAACTATTTCATCTTTAGTAGAGCATAGGACACAAAGGTAGCTGGATAAGAAGTCAGCTAAAATTTTAACAAATACTTAAATGCCAAGGATGAGGTAGCCTCTCAGTTCAGCATACCTGGGAACCTCAGACAGGAGAATTTAGACCTCTACCAAATAAAAGAAAGTTGTGGGAGCAGGGCAGGAGGCCTGAAAAGATGCAGTTAGTGTCAAAGGCACATAGAAAGTGATAGGCTGCTTACTGGGTGACATGCCCAAAGCCCCACCCACTTTCCCAAACCCTTCCTTTAAAACCTTACAGCTGCCAGAGCTGTGGCAGCAAGCCCTCTGACCTCCAAGGCTCAGACAAAATTCCAGTGTTTGTTTAAGGAAGGAATAGGAACAAAGCCTATTTGTCCCTGGGGGCATGATAGGAAACACTCTGTCCCAGACACAAATAGAGATCCAGTGTTGCTAAGGGAGGAATAGAAACTCCACTCCTGGGAGAGTGTCAGGAAATCATCTTGAGCCCAGAAATCCTACACCAACAGAAAGCAGAGGTCTTCTAATACTGGTCTTTCTGCTAAAGACCAACTGCAGATATGAGGCAGTTCGACTGCCCTGGGGTAGATGGTTAGGTACCCCGAGAAAGCCCCATCCCAACCCCAGGAAGAAGAGACCGGGCCCAAAATTTAGGCTGGATCAGGACAACAGACCACACAGCGCAATGACTGGCCTAGCACAAGCAAGCAACAGCAGTTTACTGATAGGGAAAAGTACGTGGAGAGAGACCCTCTCTGTGGTAAAAGCATGCAAGATGACTAAACGTGGAAGGTAGACCAGGAACACTGAGAAAAGCTTTCTAGACTCCACTCTGAGCACAAGGTAACAGCAGATAAAAAATAAAGGAATTGCAGCCTATGGTGCATTGAAAGTAAGAAAAACCAAACCCAGCTAAACTGACTAGTTTAACTCAACCCTCCTGCAATACTGAAATACATTTTTTTCTTTTAATTTGACTTAATGTATCATATTTTCTGACTTATAATGCTTATATTTACTAAATTAACATAACAATTCTGCATTATAGAGGTAATAGTGAAAATTATCTAAGACATGAAAAAAGTGATTTTATCAATCTATTTGTCACAATTTAATTTTATTGGATGACTTGCTTACATTATCAGCTCATTTTCTATAGAAAATACATTTATATGTACTTTATAATACAAATATGAGAAATACAAGAAACATAATTATTAACATTTAATTTTTATGAACTTACAGAGTGCCTGAAAATAGAAAATTCTATAGTTAATACAAATTCTGTAGAAAAGCCACTCTGAATCATATTTTTCAGGAATATCCATATCCATTTAGGTCAATTTCAAATTATGGCAAAAGAGAATCCAAATGCATGATTGCTAGGCTGAATTTTTTTATTGCAGAAAATACATTATATCTAATATTCCATGGCTAAAAATTCCAACCCGTTTCCATATTCTCTCATTAGAAATGTTTTCCTTTTTTCAAACACCACCAATGAGAGGCATTAGATAATGCATTATTAGTTATCTGGCAGATTCCCTAGTTGTGAAGTAAATATGATTTCATCACAGTAAAAATTGTCCTAGTATGATTCAAGAGGTAAAGTTGCTAACAAGTTCAAGAAGGAACTCATGATGTCCAATGATAAAAGAGAAAGGAAATCCAATTTGGTTGTTGAAAAACTACATTAGAATTCATTTCTGCCCCATAAGACTATTGAAATTGGTAAGCCTGCTACTTTGAAGACAATGGTATGCGATAAAACAAGTATATTATTTTGTTATGAAAGACCATATTACTAATATTTCTGTCATATGTGTTTAAGAGTGTCTGGGGAGATCAATACAAACCAATATTTACCTTGGTGATCACAGAAGACTAATTCATGGCGGCATCTGATATTTGAAGCTGAATTTGCTATTTTGCCAGGTACAATCCCAAAACAGGTTTTTCCATTATTCAGAATGGTCTTAGAATACCTTTCTTGCTAAGGAATTCCCTGAAGATTTTAAGTAAAAACAGTAAGTAGTACAACTGTAATGCATCCCCAGCAGAGTCGACCTTGATTCCTTTCCATGAAACATAGTTTATATCCCCAAATTTTCCACTGATGAAAAATTCTTCATGCTTCATCATTTTTCAGTTTTTTATAAACTTCAGGGTCAAGCTCCATTTGGTAAATTTGTCAACCCTGCATTTTCTTTCTTGTGACAGTCCAGAAGTTTCAGCAGCTCTTGTCTCCAGGTTAAAAGTTTCTCTCTTCACTGGAAAATCTGGGTGCCATTTCTCCACCCTGTGCATATCACCATGACTTTCTTTGCCTGTTTTCTGGGGAACATTCACTCTGGCCCTTTTTTGATACTATGTTTCCTAGTGCTTATATATCTAAGTTATAAAGGCATAAGCTGATGACTTTCTATGTCATGTTTGTGTGTTAACCACATAGGCCAACTTCATAGGCAGCTCTTCGGGTCTGTGCTTGAACTCCGTGGATCCTTGGACCCCTGGCTCTTCCCCTTGCTCTAGACAAGAGATCACTTAGGTTTGCAGAGCACAAATACAGTTAGAGAGATTGGCAGTCTCAGTTTTCCTGCATCACGTCATTGTAGAGGGCCCTCTGATTGGTATCCAGTAACTTCTACTCTTCCTGGAAAAATACATGGCCACTTCCTCAAATGCCAACAAACTCTGGGACTTAGGCAAGATGAGCTCAGATGCCACTGTCAAGTCTTTGGTGTTCAGGAAAGGCAAGATCTGAGCAGGCATAGCTCTCACACACATAGGCTGTTTATGAGTATTTCTGCTCAGCTGTTGTAGACCCTGGTATGTATTCCAAAATTCTTCATCCTGGAACCCGCCCACTGGATGGGGTGCTGCTGGCTTCAGCTTGAAGCGTAGGGCCTCTACTGTTTCTCCAAGAGCACTGCCTCCTTTTCCAGCTCATGGACTGCAACTGGCATCATTCTGTCTTGGAACAGTTTGCTCCTGTGTTGGACACCTCTCAGAAGCCTGGATACCTCTCAGAAGCCTGCTCATTCCACACCTACATCCCTCCTAAGACCCAACCTGTCATCCTCCCTTCTCATCCCAAAGCTTATCCAGCAGAAGGCAAGGAGATACCACAGACAGAATAGGTCCCCAAATCTCAATCTCTTCCATCCTCAAAGGGAGTCTATATACAGAGACCTGTGGAAACCAGGAGCCTGGAGGCAGGCAGAATAATACACATCAAGAGGATGAAACAAAAGTCATCTGGTCTGGTCTGTTTTCCTAAAGCCAGCCCAGTTTCTCCATGGATATAGTGCCTAATCCGGAGTACCAATGTTCTCAAGAGAAAAGTCAGGAGAACAGAAGTCCTGATTCCTGGAGGAAGCCTCCTGACATGTTTCTAAAAGTCAATTGGTATGAAGGATGACTACGAACTGTGACATGGAGACAAAGGTCTGAAAATTTACCTCATGTCATACTGGCTTCCTAGGGACACCAGAACAGAGGCCCCAAAATTCCCAGAGCAGCAATCCCTCTGTCCTCAGCATAGGTGGGACACAAGTTCCCATCTGCTACAATATTCTGTAGGCAGGCCCTAGTCAAGAAATGGGTACCAAAATACCTGCACTTCCAGTGGAAACACCCATGACTCACTATGAGGGCTAGGGATATCAGAGGAATGATCTTTTCTTAGGCTTTGAGTATGGGGTGTTTGGTACACTCTGGATTCTTCCGGGATTTTTGCTGATGTAGGGAAATATAACTGATAAGGACTCAGTGTTCTGCGGGGCAAGTATAGATATTTTCATACAAAATCCAAATCTCATAATTTAGACTTTTCTTCACCCTTAGAGACCCCCGATTAATGAGGATTTTAGTTAATGACTATTAAATATAACTGAGAGCTGCATGAGAAGTCTGCACATCATCAGGAAGCAGGTTCAGTTGTTAATGAAGTCTGCTGGATGCCTCAGCCCTAAACAGCTGCAGTTCATATTCAGCAACATTCCCTTGCTTACTGACCTCAACTAGAAGTTCTTGGAGAGCCTGCAGAAGACCTTCCAAGCCCTAACTCATGTCGGGCTTGGAAGGGCTGCCCTGTACATACCAAGTTTTAAAGAGTGCAAGAGGATGAAACGAGTCATCAGGCCTGGACTGTTTTTCTAAAATTACAGTACCCTGCACACACTGTACCCCTTCTCTGTTTTTTTCCCTAAGCACTTTGCCATCTACCGTATTATTTAACTTTATTTTATCTCTCCTTACTAAATTATTATTCCAAAAAGGCAAGCATTTTTGTCTCATTTGATCTCAGCTATATCTCCAGGTCCAAGAACAGTATATTGTAATTGCGGTAATTGCAACAGGAATTGCAGGGGACTGCAATTTTAGATGGGTAGCCAGCAAAGGCTTTACTGAGCTTGTTTGAACCTCAAAGGGTTATATAAGCATTATGGTGAGGATGCATAGAGTGGCCTGACTAGCTGAGTGCCTGGCACACACTAAGACTCAATAAATTCAAACTAATACTCTTACTGTCAAGAGTGTCTGATCACGGAGCTGGTTACTTTTACCCCCTTTCCTTAGGGGCTTAAGGAGAGCATGCATGATTTCGGTGACTTTTACTGGAGTTCGTCATTGACTCCCATTCCAGGACCCGAGCTTTCAAATCTCACCCTTTGCTTAAGGCCCAGATGAAGCGCCACTTCCTAGGAGGCACTTTCCTAGTATTCACTATTCTCTCTCTCTCTCACTTAGATCCTTAGAGACTTCTCCGATATAGTCCGAGTTCCATTACTAAGTCGCTATGTCTTTGGGCGAGTCACTTTAATCTGGTTCTCATTTTTTATCAGTAAAATTAAGAGGTTAGATGAGATCTACTTTCCGTCTTTAATATTCATGACTCTAAGAGCAAATCCCAAATTCCCATTCTTCTCACAGCTCATTCAACAATCCTAATGGCAGCTGGTGCCCGCTGTACGGGGGTCTCCGCAAAAGCCCAAGCCTTAACCTGGGTCAGTCAAGACCAACGCTACCGAGGAACTGCAGGTAGCCGGCCGACCCACCTTGCAATGGAAACACCTGACCTTTCCCAGAACGCCAGCCCTTCCAGCATTTCCGGCTCTCCCCAGATCTTCTTCCGGAACACTAGCTCCCGTTTGACTCCGCCCCTCTTCTACTCTTTAGAGTCTATTGGCTGTTTCTTTGAGGAAGCGGAGCATTTCCTGACGTTGATTGGTTTCCGTCATTGTTGTGGGGTTAGTTACAAACAAGGCGTGTCTGGTATCCCTAGAAACGCTCTGCCGATAGCCCTGATTGGTCCATGTCCTAACCATCTTCCGTCCCAACTGCGAGTGGTTGAGTCCCTTGGCGGGGCGCGGCAGTGGTAGGTGTCGCTTTCGGGATTCCAGAGCTGACGTGGCTTAAATTTGGGAGGAGGGGGGCAACTGGAGCCTCTTACCGTAGCCTCTTCCAGGTGAGTGGGGGACGATCCCCAACTGCTCCCCCCTCCTTGAGTCTTTTAACGATCACCCCAGTCACAGGGCCCCGGGAGCTGTCGAAGCAGCCACACTCTGGTCCTTTTCCCCGCCCCGCCTCTCCCTGATTCAGTCCGGGATCCGACCCTTCACCCGTCTCCCTTCATTTACCAGGCCTAGTTCTTCTAGTCGCGTATTTGCTTCGGAGTCGCCCTGCGCGGCCTCGGGGCACATATGCGCGGTCTGCCTCCTCCATAGGACGTTTCTCCTCCGGGAGCGACAGAGAAAAGCGCTGGGATCAGTCTTACCCGCAAGGCCTTGTTCCCTGAGCGGCCTGCTTTGGCAGCCCTGGATACGCAGCAGCTGACCTCGGAAAGAACCTGCTGGGCCCCTACACTCAGTCCCTAAACAAACTTAGTGTCCGGAAGGGGAGGCGGGACCCAAACAAATCAAAGGTGTTGAGGGCGGAGATCACAGAAACATTGGCGATATTAACATAAACTGGAGCCTGTTGAAAGATCCTGCTAAGGAGTTGCTGGGATGACACGGAGAGGGATGATCCTTGCGGTCCCATCGGTATTAAAGTTCCAGGAATCAGAGGTGGGCAGGCTGTTGGAGGAAAGGTACTCCCGAAGAGAGTTCTGGAGGGAAAAGAACTTGATTTGGTGGTATGAAGGGTGTTTATTCTGCATAAGGCGAGTGGTGTGTAGGAGGTGAAAGGGAGGGTAAGCCCCTTGACAAAAGGAATATATTTGTCTGACTTATTTAAAGAGTTCCAGTTGGTCTGCGGGGAGAGGACAATTTAAGAGTGGGACAGAAGTACTTTCATTTTTGGAAATAGTTGGAAGCTTTCTGAGCTTTTATAGAGTCTTAACAATTATCTGCAAGATTCTCTTCCCACAGAGAGCCTGGAGGCCTTTCCAGAAGCATGAAGTAATTAAATGTGGATGGTCAGATGATTATGAATGGTCAAAACCAGGAAATGATCGTTTGGAAAATGGCAGGATTTGGTTATAGAATAGATAATACGAAAAAGTTGAAGAGAACTCAAAAATTGCAGGCATTGTACACTATTTCACAGCTTACTTTTCATCCCTTGACCATGGAATGACCATTAAATGCTTTCCTCTTTACTACATTAAATTTGACTTTTAAAGTAGTTCCAAACATTTTTAATTGCGCTCCCTATCAGTAAAACATTTTGAGTAAGCCACCTCCAAATACTGTATATTTAATTATGGATAATGTATAAATGGCACTGTAAATATATTACTTAGATTATAAAATACGCAAAAGCATATTTTAAAATGGATGAAAAAAATCTTGCCCACTTTCTGGATGCTCCCAACCCAATTAGGAGTACATATAAAGATGTTTCCTTATTTTTCAAGAAGGCTGCTTGCATCTCTGAGGACTTCCAGACTGGGGGAACCTTTTAAAACTTTTTTTTTTTGAGAACTTCCATTCTTCTGGGATGCACCCTCTCCTAAAAATAATCGTCTGTAGGGGATAATTCTTTTTTCCTTCTGCTTGACTCTTAAAGATCCCCTTCTTTTTTTCCCCTTTGCATTAATGGGTTATTTAAAGGAATGTTGGTTTTACTCTTGTTTGTAAAAAATAAATCATAAACTTCTCTAGGTTAACTACCGTTAGGAATATATTATTTGGGAAACATCTCACCACTAATCATTACATACCAGTCTATTGTTAGTGACATATTGTATAGTGACATACCACTATATAAGTGAACCTTAGGCTCTATAATACTCTACTTTTAATTAAGCTATTTTAAAATCAGCAGCATGTGCTTTCAGTGGAATGAAATTTAATACAGATATAATAGTGGAATGAAATTTAATACAGATATAATATAAAACAAAAATATCTCCTGACCCATTTCCTCATTCCCCACATTCTGGAAGTAAGCACTATAAATAATTTCTTGGGTTTTTTTCTTAAGAAACTTTTTTTATATGCTAAACACTATGGGAAAAAGAAATCTTTTTTTTTAAATAATTTTTTAATTTTTCAATTACAGTTGACATACAATACTAGTTTCAGGTGTACAACATAGTGATTAGACATTTATATAACTTACAAAGTGATCACCCCAATAAATGTAGTACCCATCTGACACCATACATAGTTATTACAATATTATTGACTGTATTCCCTATGCTGTACTTTACATCCCCAAGACTACTGTGCAACCACCAATTAATCCCTTCCCCTTTTTCACCCATCTCCCCAACCCCTCTCCCAGCTGGCAACCATCAAAATATTCTGTATCTATGTGTCTGTTTGTGTTTTGTTTGTTCATTTATTTTTGTTCTTTAGATTCTACATGTAAGTGAAATCATGGCATTTGTCTTTCTCTGTCTAACTTAACCCTTAGCATGTGTTTTGTGATCCCCCTTGAGAGGACAAACACATGCTGTTGTATCCCTTTCTTTTGCCTCTTAATACTATATTTTTCTATATAAGTATAAAACTACCTCACTTTTTAAAAAAGGGGAATACAGCATTCCCTTATAGAAATATCAAAGTATTTAGCCTGTTCCCTCTTGGTGGGCATTTAGATCACTTCCAGTTATTGGCCATCACAAGCACTGCAACAGTGAATGTCTGTGTACACATGTCCTTGTGCCTTGTGTGAGCCTGGCTGTGGTACACACAATATGGAACTCATTGGGGCCATACTATTCTGAATCATTTCATTTTAGTCCATACAGTCCTCAAAAAAAGTGCTTATGGAACTATAAATATATGTAAGTATATGAGCGCTCTCATGCATCCAGCCCTATTTTCAGCCTCAGTGACAAATGTTGGGTGCTGAGGTGATTCAGAACATACGTTATCTTTTGTGTATCTCCCATCAGCCAAGAAGCTTTGTTGAGCTTTGTGACGGGGGAAATTACTTAACCTCAGTGTACCTTAGTTCATTTGCCTTAAAACGGGATATTGATAGCGCCTCCTCTTTCGGGTTGTTTTAATAATAGAAAAAGTGAAATAATGAGGGTAAATAAGTTATATGTAAAGCAATTGGAACAGTACTTATAGTACTATGTATATAAATTATAGCTATCATTTACTTCTACATTTAATGAAAATAGTCGTTTTTCGTGTCATGAAAAATAGTTTTCATTTTCTAATTGTAATTTATATCGTAGTATTGCATATGCTTTTTCCAGCTATATAGCACCACTTCCTATCAGCTCCTCAAACTGGTTTAGAATTAGTTTGAGAATTAAGGAATTAAGAAGCACTACGGAGGCTCCACCAAATATGCATTAAATAAGTTTGAGGAGGGACCTGGAAATCTCATCATTTTCTGTGTTATTTCTTTGGGAAGTGTAATTTAAATTCCAAAGCAAATGGATGTCCACTCAGGCACGCACTCACTATCTTCAGTTACGGTTTTCCTGTGCATTTTGTACTAAGGTCTCTGTGGTTAGGGACATGCTTTAGATTTCTTTTTATATTTTTGTGGCTCCTGGCATTATGCTCTACACCAAGTAGTTATTTTGAAAATAATTATAGCAGACAATAATTTATAGCAGTGAAGACTTTAAGAAAATAAGATTTCCTGAATTTTAAGTACCACCTCAGCATTCAAGTGTCGAGATCCTGTGCAGGGTTTGTGGAAGGTAGGGCCAGCATTGACTTTGAGGGATTGTTTTATTTGCGCAGTGTTTTATTGAAGCCTTGCCTTGGCATGCAGCTCTTTATTTTTTATTTTCCCAAGTTGCTAGTCATCATTCTGGTGCTTTATAAAACAATAGCAAGAGCATTGTTTGTCCAACAGTGACACATACTCCGTACATGAATTTATTACTGTGAGCATAAATATTTTCCCCTTTACTTATTTTTATATATGCATCTGCCCATTTCTGTCCTACAGTGAGCCTAACAGAGGGGGGAGATCTATCTTTCTTCATTTAGCTTTAGCATGGCAACTTAGTGGCTCTTTTGCTCTTAAATTCCCAACCTTTGAGCAGCCTAACGCGCTTAACTGCCTGACATGCCCTTTCCATTTCCATTTCCTTTTCCATGTTACTACTTTCATATCAATCACTATAGAAATTTCTCTTGAATCTTGGAGTCGTAATGCTGGGCATTAGAATGCTCCCTGTCAGTCTTCTTCTTTTTAAGGTGAGGAAACTGTAAAGTGACTTTATTGGTATAATACAACCTCTTGTTTTGGAGCCAGGACTAAAAGTTCAGTTCCTGGCTGCCAATTTGGTGCTCTTTCCAATATGTCGTCTATTTTCTCATTGCTCTCTGAGATTGTTGAATCAGTCTATGAGAAACTCCTCTTACTTTGACCTGAAATGGTACATCCCTGATACTGATCTTTTCTTTCTTCAAATATATTTTTAAATGGTAATTTAAGAAAAGTAACCTATTTTCTATTTAAAGAGTTTTTTTCTTATTCAATAATGCTTAGTAAGCTGAGGGACTTTGAAATGTCTTAACTTCTCTGAGTGTCAGTTTTCCTCATCTATAAAATGGGGATGAAGAAAATACCTACCTTGCAGATTTTGTAAGGATTAGAGAAATATATATAAAGTGGTACATATTGCTCAATAATTATTACCGATTACCATTATCATCCTATGTTCATCTGCATGTGTCCTTTATGTACAATAATTTTTAGTAGGATGCTGATGGAGACACACTCTTTGAGGGAGGATGAATCAATGTCATGTGTGGTAGTGGTGGATTGGGGTGGGGGTGATTTTAGTTTGAAAAAAATATTGTTGGACATTCTGGGTTGATAATCTCAGATACATGGTGGTCTCTTTTAGTATGTAGCTTCAAGTCTTTAAATTGCAGATAAGCGCTCTTGGATTTTGGTTTTTTATATTTGTTCTGTACCTTTGCTTTGGTTTTCTTCTTCAGGAAATTCATATTGCTGTATACCTACAATGTTTCTTATTTTGTCTTGATTCCTTTTTTTATTGCTTTTCCTTAAAAATTTTTTAAATAAACAAATTGTTAGTAATTTTAGATTTACTGCAGAAAATGTGCAAAGATAGTTCACAGTTCAGTATACCTCTTACCCAGTATTCCCTAATGTTAATATGTTACATTAGCAAAGTGCATTTGTCAAAACTAAGAAACCAACATTGATTAATTACTATTAACTAAACTTCATACTTTGCTTGAATTTCACTATTTCTCCATTAATTAATGCCCTTTTTCTGTTCCAGGATCAAATTGTAGAATATCACATTTGCGTTTAGTTCATTTCTTTTTTCTTTTCTTTTTTTTTTTTGAGATAATTGTAAAGTCACACTTGTAATAAATAATACTGAAAGATCCCTGTACACTTTTTCTACTTTCCCTCAGGGTATCATTTTACAAAACTACTGTGTAATACCACAACCAGGATACTGACATTAATACATTCCCCAGTTTTATTTGTATCCTCGTGTGTGTGTGTGTGTATGTGTGTGTGTGTGTGTGAATGTATAAGTTCTATACAATTTTATCACCTTTATTGGTTCCATATCTACTATCATAGTTAAGATATTGCAGGGTTCCAGCACCACACTTAGTTGCCTTTTTATAACTAAAACTACCTCCTACCCTCCGACTTCCAACCCCTCCCTAAGCACTGGCAACCAGTAATCTGTCCTCCATTTCTAAAATTTTGTCATTTCAAAAATGTGCACATATGTAATTATGTAGAATGTAACCCTTTGGAATTGGCTTTTTTTTTTCCATTCATAAATTCCTGCAGACTAAATTGTTGCGTGTATCAATAGTTTGTTCCCTTTAATTGTTGCACAGTATTCCAAGGAATGTATATACCCTCATTTGTTTAACCATATTGAAGGTTACTTGTTGAAGGACATGTTTTCTGAATCCAGTTTGGGACTCTTAAAACTGAAGCGGCTATCAACATTCATATATAGGTTTTGTGTGAATTTAAGTTTTTATTTCTCTGTAATAAATGCTTAGGAGTAAAATTACTGGATCATAAGGTAATCGTATGTTTAGTTTATAGTTAATTTCCTTTTGATTTTTAAAATTATCCTTCATTTCAACTTTCTTTTTTCTTAAGGCATGATTTGTTGTGGTTATTCATTTTCCTGTTTCTTGTAGTTTCATCTTCATTTCCAAAATGATTAAGATTATTTTCAATTATTTTTTGTGTTTCTACTTTTGGGTTTTTCAATTTAGGGGAACTATCTAGTTCTTTTATATAATTTTATTTCTTTTAATTCATTTGAAGTCAAAGAAAGCATCTTCTACATATATGTTCAGCAAAGTTTGCAGTATAGAAAATGTTGAAAGTATCAGAAGTAATTTTTCTTTAGTAAATGACACATATTTCATTTCCCAGTGTTTGTGCTCTGCTGTTCATACATTCAGCATTTAATACTTAACTGTTAATTTTTGTTAAGTAGGTATTAATATTTGAAGTAGATACTGTTGTTTTAAGCTTATTGAGATATAATTGACAACTAAAAATGTATTTAAGTTGTATAATGTGGTTTTGATGTACATATACATTATTAAATGATTATAACAATCAAACTAATTAATATATCCCTCACTTCACATAGTTACTTTTTTATTGTGATGAGAACATTAAAGATTTACTCTCTTAGCAAATTGCAAGTACAATATATTAGGTTGGTGCAAAAGTAATTGCAGTTTAAAAGGTTAAAAATTACAATTGCAAAAACCCAATTACTTTTGTACCAACCTAATGGTATTATTAACTATAGTTACCTTGCTGTACATTAGATCCCCAGAACTTATTCATCCTATATAAGTAAAACTTTGTGCCTTTTGACAAACATCTCCCCATCTTCCTTGGCCCCTGGCAACCGCTATTCCACTCTGCTTCTATGTGTTTTATTTTTCATATGTAAATGAAATCATGCAGTATTTGTCTTTCTGTACCTGGTTTATTTCACTTAGCATAATGCCCTTCAGGTTCATCCGCATTCTCTCAAATGACAGGATTTCCTTACTTTTTTAGAGCTGAATAATATTCCACTGTGTGTATATACCACATTTCTTTATCCATTCATCTCTTGGTGGACACTTAGGCTGATTCTATAATTTAGTCATTGTGAATGATGCAATGAACATGGGCGTAGAGCTATCGCTTCAAGATACAGATTTTATTTCCTTTGGCTGTATACACGGAAGTGGAATTGCTGTATCATATGGTAGTTCTATTTTTAGTTTTTTGAGGAAACTTCACACTGTTTTCCATAATAACTATACCAATTTATATTCCCAACTACAGTGTACCAAGGATTTTCTTTTTTCCATATCCTGGCCAACACTTGTTATCATTTCTATTTTTGAGAATAGCCATTGATAGATACAAGGTGATAACTATGATTTTGATTTGCATTTGCCTGAAGATTGGGGATGTTGAGCATTTTTCATTTACCTGTTGACCATTTGTGTATATTCTTTTAAGAAATGTCTATCCAGATTCTTGACCATTTTTAAATTAGGTTGTTTTCTTGCTACTGAATTGTTTGAGTTCCTTATATATTTTAGATACTAATCCTTCATCAGATATGTGGTTTGCAGGTATTTTTTCAGTAGGTTGTCTGTTCATTCTGTTATTTCCTTTGCTGTGCCAGGAGCATTTCATTTTTTTAATTTCAAATTATTTGTTTTCGGGTACAGTTGACATTCAGTATTATTTTATATTAGTTTCAGGTGTACAGCATAACTGTTAGACATTTATATAATTTATGCAGTAACCCCCTGATTAGTCTAGCACCCCCTAGCACTATTGGGGGCAGGATGAAAAAGGTGAAGGGATTAAATATTCACGGAGATGTGAAGTACAGTGCCGGAAGCACTTTAGTTGGATGCAGTCTTTGTTTTTGCTTTTGTTGTCTGTGATTTTAGAATCATATCCAAGAAATCTTTGTTCAGACCAATGTCAAGAAGGTTTTTCCCTATGTTTTCTTCTACTTATTTTACAGTATTTTTGTCCTACTTAAATACAGTCAAGGTCTTATGTTTAAATCTTTAATCCAGTTTGAGTTGATTTTTGTACATGGTGTGGAATGAAGGTCCAATTTCATTCTGCATGTGGATATCCAGTTTTCCCATCACCATTTATTGCAGGGACCGTGTTTTCCCCATTGTGTGTTCTTGGCAACTTTTTGAAGATTAATTGATGGTTAATGTGTGGGTTTCTATCTATGCTATCTATTCTGTTTCGTTGATCTATATGTCTATGTTACTGTCACACAACTTTGATAGTGCTGCCTCCATCTTTGTTCATACTCAAGACTGCTTTGGCAATTTGGAGTCTTTTGTAGTTCCATATAGTTTTAGGATTTTTTTTCCTGTGGCAAAAGGCATTGTCCTAATAAACTTTAATTTAAAAAAAAAGGCATTGTAATTGTAATACGGACTGCACCTAATCTGTTGATTGCTTTGAGGGGAATATGAGGTAGGACAACTAAGTTCGCAAACTCATCCTAGAAGAAGTGCCACATACCTCACTGCTGAATATCACTACAGTCACCCTCGAAGTACTCCCCTTGGGAAGCTATGCACTGTTGGCAGTGCCTAGTCCACCCTTCAAAGCAATTTTGAAACTCTTTTTTTCTGGAATGGCCATCAGCGCTGTCGTCGTATTACTCTTGTCATCAAAATGTCTTCCTTTCAATATTTCCTTTATTTTCGGGTAAAGAAAGAAGTCATTGGGGACTAGATCAGGTGAGTAGGGAGAGTGTTCCAATACAGTTATTTTACTGGCTAAAAACTCCCTCACAGACAGTGCTGTGTGAGCTGGCGCACTGTCGTGATGGAAGAGCCATGAATTGTTGGCAAAAAGTTCAGGGCGTGTAACTTTTTCATGAAGACTTTTCAGCACTTCCAAATAGTAAACTTGGTTAACTGTTTGTCCAGTTGGTACAAATTCGTAATGAATAATCCCTCTGATATCAAAAAAAGTTTAGCAACAACAGCAACAAGTTCTTGAACTTAGTTGTCAGACCTCATATATGTTTTAACAGTATTAATTCTTCCAATCCACAAACGTGGATATATTTCTATTTATTTGTGTCTTCTTCAATTTCTTTATAATTTCAGTGTACAGGTCTTTCATCCCCGTGGTTAAATTTATTCCTGTTTATTTTTTGATGCAATTATAAGTGGGATTGTTTTCTTTAAATTTTTTGATAGTTTGTTAGTATATAAAAACGCAAAAAGTTTTGTGTACTGATTTTGTATCCTGCAACTTTACTGAATTTGTTTATTAGTTCTAACAGTTTTTGATGGAGTGTTTTCTCTATATAAGGTCAAGTCATCTAAAAACACTTTTACTTCTTCCTTTCTGATTTGGATGCCTTGTTTCTTTTCCTTGCATAATTGCTCTGGCTAGGATTTCCAGTATTACATTGAATAGAAGTGTCTAGAATGAACATTATTGTCTTATTTCTGATTTTAGAGGAAAAGCTTTCAGCTTTTCACTGTTGAGTATGTTAGCTGTGGGCTTACCATATATATGGCCTTTATTATTTTGAGGTACATCCCTTCTGTACCTAATTTGTTGAGAGTTTTTTATCATAAGAGGATGTTGAATTTTGTCAAATGCTTTTTCTACATCTGTTGAAATGATTGTATGATATTTATCCTTCATTTTGTTGATACGGTTTATCACACTAATTGATTTGTAGATGTTGTACCATTCTTACATCCCAGGAATAAATCCTATTTGGTTATGGTGTACGATCCTTTTAATGTGCTGTTGAATTTAGTCTGCTAGTATTTTATTGAGGATTTTTGCATCTATGTTTATCAGGGATATTGGCCTAAAATTATCTTGCAGTGTCCTTGTTTGGATTCCATATCAGGGTAATGCTGACGTTGTAAAATGAATTAGAAAGTGTTCCTTCCTCCTCACTTTCTTGGACGAGTTTGAGAAGGATTAACATTAATTCTTCCTTAAATGTTTGCTAGAAGTTATCACCAGTGAGGTCATCAAGTCCTGAGCATTTTTTTGTTGAGAGGTTTTTGATTACTGATTTAATCTCCTTACTCATTATTGGTCTGGTCAGACTTTCTATTTCTTTATAATTCAGTCTTGGTTGTATATTCTAAGAATTTATCTGTTTCAGGTTATACAATTTGTTGGCATATAATTGTTCATCATACTTTCTTACGATCCTTTGTATTTCTGTGGTATCTTTTTGAAGTCCCATTACTTGGTTATTATTTTTTTTTTTGCTTGTTCTCAGTGTTATGTGAAAAATCTGAACATAAAGTGATTCTGTTTGATGTTATGTTCCACTATGACTTTCTTTGATGAGTACAAATCTCTGTGCCTAATAAAGACTTTAGTTATGGTGTTCATTTCCTTCATTAATGGTTACTATAGAAAATTGACTGTAGCATTGAAAAGAAAGTCAGTGTACTGATGAGTTCTGATTTTTACTGATTGTAGTTATGAGTCTCATAGCTTGAATGAGTGGTTATATATGGTCCCATGTACTTATATATGACCCTTTGTTGCCCTTCCAATAGTTATATATGTAGTTACGTATGGTCCTATGTTACCCTCCTAGCAGTGGTTCTCTTTTTCCTTTCCTGTTTCACACATCTTTTCCAAATGATGTATGCTAGTTAAGTAATTCAAGACAACCTGTTATACAATATGGAGGTTCCTCAAAAAATTAAAAATAGAACTATCATGTGACCCAGTGATCCCGCTTCTGGGTATTTGTGCGAAGAAATCCAAAACACTAATTTGAAAAGATGTGTGTACCCCTATGTTGATTGCAGCTCTTTACAATAGCCAAGATACGGAAACAACCTAGGTGTTCATCGATAGTCGAACAGGTAAAGAAGATTTGGCACATATATACAATGGAAAATTACTCAGTCATAAAGAAAGAATGAAATTTTGCCATTTGAACACCATGGCTGGACCTAGAGGGTATTATGCTAAGTGAAATAAGTCAGACAGAGAGTCACAAACATTTTCACTTATATGTGAAATCTAAAAATATAGAACAAGTAAACAAAGCAAAGCAAAAACAGACTTACAGATACAGAGGACGAATTGATGGCCACCAGATTGGAGGGAGGTTTGAGGGATGGATGAAAGGAATTAAGAAGTACAAATTGCCAGTTATAAAAATAGTCACGGGGATTTGTGAAGTACAGCATAGAGAGTATAGTCGATAATATAATAACTGTGTTTATATTATATGCCAGATGGGTACTCGCAGGGTGATCACTTCATAAGGTTTATAAATGTCTAATCACTATATTGTACACCTGAAACTAATATAATATTGTATGTCAACTGTAATGGAACAATAAATTAAAAAAAAAAGAAAAAAGAAACAAAAAACCTTTATATCCTTTAGAGGGCTGACAAAAAAGAAAGAAGACAGCCTGTTACAGAAACAAAGGACTGAATACTTCTTTCTTAATTAAGGATCACAGCTGCCCTAAACACTATTACTACTCGGAGTAGAAGACAACTAGGAGAGACTAGTTTTATTTAAGTTCTTATTTTGTACAGCAGCTTTTTATAGTTCTCCCTGCTAAGGGTTTAAAAGCCAAATAACTTTGTTTTCACAAAACATTAAAATTTAGAATAATCACTTATGCTAGTGCTATGCACAGTCCAGTTCTGTTTTGATTTTTTCTATCAAAACATTAATATTCTCACTTTCGAGGAGTTTATAGAATGACAGTAGACACTGATATGAATGAATGAATGAATGAATGAATGAAATACAAACATACGTACATAAAGGATGTGTTGGTGTATGTGTCTATATTTTTAGGTTGCCTATTTCTTGAGTGATTTTTGTAGCTTGTATCTTTCAAGGAATTGGCCCATTTCATCTATGTTAATGAATTTCTAGGCATAGGGTTTATTTGTAGTTCCTTTTTAATGTATGTTAGAGCAATAGTTATGTCTCCTTTTTCATTTCTGATGTTGATAATTTTTGTCTTCTCTCTTTTTCTTGGTCAGCTTGACTGGAGCTTTATCAATTTTATCGATCATTTTAAAGAACCAACTTTCGGTTTTTCTGATTTTTCTCTACTTTTCTATTTTCAGTTTTATTAATTTGTTCCTCTAATCTTGATTTCCTTTTTTTCTGCTTACATTTTTTATTGAATTTATTGGGGTGACATTGGTTAATAAAATTATATAGGTTTCAAGTTGTACAATTGTATAATACATCATCTATATATTGATTGCATTATGTATTCACCACCCAAAGTCAAATCTTCTGTCACCATATATTTGACCTCCTTTACCCTCTTCTACTCACCCCCTCTGTTTTAATTTGCTCTTCTTTTTCTAATATCTTACAAAAGCAGCATAAGTTGCTGATTTCAATCCTTCTTTCTTCTTTTGTACTATATGCATTTAATGTTATACATTTTGAACAATGGTTATAATTCAATTTTAATGAAACAACATTGTTTTTCAGGAAAGCTTCCTGAAAGATGGCACACACAAAAAGAAAATTTTGGGGTTTATTTGACAAAGTAGGAGAGAATAGCAGTCGGGCAGAGAAAGGAATAGTTAGAAGTTTATGTTTGTGAATGAAAGTATGATGAAAGAAAAGGCATTAAAGATAACTTGTAAGGTACATTATTTCCCACTAAACAATTAAGTATTTGTGTTTTGTTTAAAAAATATTAGTGATAGTGATTAAAATCTCTGTGCCATTGCTACTGAAAAGTGTGTGACTACACTGTACATACTCAAATGCCTTTTTAAAGACATTATCATGCTACAGTGTGTTTCTAATATATACTCGTATCACCTGTACAGTTTTCTTACTTCACTTATAGATGATACAGTTACTAATATAGGAAAAGCCTATGACCTGTATTTTACTGATTTTTATGTTTTCTTTTCCTGCAGAAATGCTGAGCCGATTATCAGGATTAGCAAACGTTGTTTTGCATGAATTATCAGGAGATGATACTGATCAGAATATGAGGGCTTCCTTAGACCCTGTGAGTAGTTCTGTTCTGAATTAAACTGACGAGACTTATGTCCCGTGTTCCTCTGAGGAAAAGAATTTAAAATAGAGGGGTGTGAGCAGCCTCCCTTGTGATAGGTAAAAGAGAAGATTAAGAAAAATATTGAGACTTTATAAATGAACCTTCCCTCTAAGGTTGTAGCATAAGAGCCATAGTGATAGAAATCCAGTCGTAGGTGAGATTGAAAAGATCTTTCTGATTTGTCCCCCTGAGCCTTGTGTTAGACTGTTTTAACTCCTCTTTGGGTATATATTCCGTTTCCATAGGAAAAATGTAAAGGACAGATGGTGGAACTGGAGCACCTTTCCAGTTTGAGAGTATCAGTTCATGATTGTAAATTCACCCACAGCTTCTCGTATAGATTGTATTTTATGTTCTGAGGGCCACATTAAGAATCAAAAGGAGCGCTTTAGTTTTCTGAAAAGGCAAACAGTACTGCCTAGTGGTTAGGAGAATTTTATTCATCTACTCTCAATTTTAAATTTTAAGTTTGGGGCTCTTCCACTTAATGGTTTGTGATCTTTGCTTCCCTTTATTTTTCTCCTTGATAAAATTAGAATAATAAGACTGTAAATCAGATCATGTTTGTACAATGCTTAACATTTACAAAATACTTATTGTAATGGCTATGGTAATAATTATTACTGGATCAGAGTTGGAAAGATTTCCTGAGTAAGGATATGAGTTGGGATAAGATAAAGTTGAAAGGAAGGAACTCCTGTCTGGAAGCAAATACCTTTTCTCTGGTGCATTGGCAACTTTTTGTCTCAATACTAGGAATTACCCCAAGAGTCTGACATGGAATTTAATGATAAAACACAAGAGGATGTTTTGGAGCGCCTGGCTTATGCAGAGCAGTTGGTGGTGGAGCTAAAAGAAATCATTCGACAGAAGGATATTGAACTGAAGCAGAAGGATGAAGTTCTACAGGTACCGTTTTTATCTTTTCTTGCCGAGTATTTGATTAAAGAGAGACATAAAATTCACTTAGATTTTTTCTCTTCACTTAGATACTAGAGAATCTGATTCTTATTTCCCTAATACCGTAAGATGATGCCTACTGAGAATAACTTGTTATGTTCCAGATTAGTGATGAGTAAACATTTATGTATTTATCATCATTGTTCTCTGACAGGAAGAAAGACAGGCTGCCGATAACAAAATAAAAAAACTAAAACTTCATGCTAAGGCCAAATTAACTTCTCTGAATAAACACATAGAAGAAATGAAGGCACAAGGAGGGACTGCTTTGCCTGTGGAACCTCAGTCAGAGGAGCAACTCTCCAAGGTGTGGTGACTGGGTATAATGCATGTTTTCTGAGTGCAAGAGTCTTCCAATATAGATATTTACTAATCACAAACATTTATGAAGCTGAAGTAATACAGCACTAAATGCTGTCCTTTCTTACTGAACTTGCAGTAAGAAGCTGGTCTGTGGGCCACAGGGAGAATAAAAGGCCAACAGGGAACGTGGAAATGAAATGCCAGTTGTGACTCAGACATTCAGAGAATTAAAAAGGCTAGTGGGAAGAAGTCAGTACTGAAACAAGGCATTTAGATAGGAGAGGCACATACCTTTCCAAGGAATTTCATCATTGGTTAGAAGATTCAACTAGATGGTCTCTAGCTTTCTTCCAGCTCTGAAATCTTAATTCAGTTACTTGATATAGAATATTCTGTGTCCTCATGTGACCACATGAGTAGTAGTAGTGGATTAAATTTTCATGCACTGTAGGCTGAATCAGTTAGATTACCTTGACCTCCCTGTAAGATGTGCTCTCTAGGTTTATGAGCACTACCAATAAAACGGTTAGAGGTTGGAGATAGAGAGGAGTAAGGCACGCGGTGCCTTTTGAGGAATAGAGCATTGTTCCAGTATTCATCCTTCTTATCTTTCCTATGGTTCAAACCCAAATATTCACATTCAGCCAGCCATTAAGAGAACAGCATTGGAGAATCTGGTATAGAATATATGGAGGCTGGTATATCACATGTGCACACTACAGCAGGCTTAGACTTCACACGCTGCATAAGAAGTATTTTTCTTTTTTTTTTTCACGTGACAATATTTATTTTTTTATTAGTTTCAGGTGTACAAAACAATGTAATAGACATTTATCATTTATATCCCTCACACAGTGACAACCCCTCTGCCCCCATCTACTACCCCTCTGACATCGCACATAGCCATTACATTTCCACTGTCTCTATTCCTAATGCTGTACTCCACTTCTTGTAACTATATATATATATAAAATTGTAGTTTTATTTCTTTAATTGCACCTTATTTTACCCTTGACCCACTGGTGTTCTTATTCTCAATACTTTTAGTTTTTGGGAAATGAGGTTTTAATCGATTTTCTAGGGGTCACTAGTTAGCTCACTAGTACCCTGGTTAGTCTTTCCTTTCTGGGTCTAATGCTCTGAAAACATTACTTTTCTGCATCGATAGTCTTATTTTATTTCTCAAAGGTTATTTTAGAAACTTCTGTCATTCTTCTGAAATAATTTCACCTTATTTTACATCTAAATTTGATTATATTTTTCTTACTTTTTTTGTTTCTCCTCTGGTAATTCTTTCTTCACCTGGTTGTGGTAGCACCAGCTTCTCTCACCTCGTGTTGCTTTGTTTCTTCTAACTTTCCCTCTGCTATGTTGTTAGATTTTTAAATTATCCATTTTATACCTTGCCTTTTTTTTTTTTTAAGTCCTGAGACCGTGAACAAATCAACATTTTACAGTGTCATTTCCTTCCTCTGTTAAATGAAAGCGTTGGATTAAATGATTTCTAAGTTCCAGCAGTCAGTCACAGCAGTCCTTTAACTATTCTGTACACCCATTAAAGAGTTAGATATTCTGTAGAAAATATCATTGAAGAAATGATGGCAATCTTCAGCTGCTTGACCAACTACTATGTGGAAGAAAGTGTAAAATTATTCTAAAGTTCCAATAAGCAGATACGGTTTGTTTGGGGGCAAGGGTTGTGAACTCAATAGGGAGGCAGAATCTGATTCAGTATAAGGAAGAGCTTTTGGGAAAAAAACAGACTGTTGAAAGATTTGGATTTCCTCTGACAGGTTCTTTTATAATGTTTTGCCCCTCAGTTAGCAGTTATGGCCTCTGGTTCTTCAAGGCAGTGAGACTATGAGTTTTCTAAGTTTGAGTGCTGGCATGGTTCTGACTGGTTTTACCCTCAGACCAAAAACTATAACAATGGGAAACTTGGTGCCATTTCTTCCAAGGATCAACTCCCCTCCAGTATCATCCTGCTTTTGGTTGCTCTCCTCATTTTCAGATAGCTGTTTTTATTTCTTATCCAGAGTTCATAGCTGTGATCTGATCAAGGATGAGTGTGATAGGAGCTACTTGGCCCTACTGAAACTGGAAAACCCTAAGATTTCTTCCTTGTTGTTAGGTCAGTTGTTATTTCTTGCTCCCATCAGTTCGATAAAACTATAATCAAGTGGTTGTATAGGGCAAATTAGAGCAAAATATCAAATGCATATTCACTGTAATTCTTTTAAATAAATGACTTTATCTCCTGCATTTTCAGCATGACAAGAGTTCTACAGAGGAAGAAGTAGAAGTAGAAAAGATAAAACATAAACTCCAGGAGAAGGAGGAACTAATTAGCAGTCTGCAAGCCCAACTTACCCAGGCACAGGCAGAGCAAGCTACACAGGTAGGGGTGTATGTCACCTCTCAGGAAGTTAGCAAATCACTAAAGACCATTGGATTATTGTATGACAAATACAGTTTTTAGATGCCTCTATCAGTTTCCTTTCTTCTTTCCTTCTTCCCTTTCTTACCCACTCTTCCTTCCATTCCTTCTTTCCTAAGTCTAGTAATTTTACTAGACTATGCATTGGTGTTTGTCATTCTTGGTTGATGTTTGTAGATACCCATTATGCTCTTTCAATATATAGTTTCACATATTTTTATTTCACAAGAATTTCCTTGAATTATGTAGCTTGTAGTATTTTTGTCTGTTTTCTTTCTTAGGGACTTCTTTTATCCATATGTTCCATCTTTGATTTATCTTTAATATTTGTCACATTAAATTCCTTTTTATCTCATTTTTTAAAAGTTTCTTCTTTTTTTTATTTCACTTAAGGCGTTCTATTTGGTGGTTTTTTTTTTTTTGTTTTTTTTTACTTTTGTGTTCCTTCTTGTTTTGTCTTCTTTTCCAAAATATTTCCTTGTACATCAAATTGTTCCTGAGTTCTGCTACCTCATTTCTGAGTTTTTCCAATTTTGATTTATATTGTTCTTTCATGTCTTGTATAATTTTCTTAATTTTTTAACACACTTTGAAGTAGATTATAATTTTGATTTGTTTTTTGAGCATACCTCTGGTATGCTTTTATCACCTGTAAGTATAGTATTCTTATTCTATACCTTAGTTGTTGTTTTTTTAATTAATTTTCCTCTCCTTTTGAAATGAGGCTTGGTTCAGGAAAGCTTTTCTGACTTAACAGACCTCTTTCTTCTGTTGGTTTTTGTGTTGTGTTTAAAGATATGGCAGCTGGGTTTCTAAGATTTCCTGGCTTTCTTCCCCATACCCTTCACTTCGGTCTATGCCAGTATTGTCCAATAGTAATATAATGTAAGTCACATGTATAATTTAAAATTTTTTAATAACTACATTACAGAAGGTAAAGGAGAAACACATGAAATTAATTTAAATAGTATATTTCATTTAGTCCTATATTACACTTTCAAAATATTACACTTTCAGTATTACTATAAAGAATAATTTTTCCCAGCCCACAATCAAATTTTGGGGAAGTAGGCAAAGGGTAAGGAGGGCCAGAGAGATTTGGGGAATCCTGGAGCAAGGGGGCATATTGTTTCTCAGGGCATAGCCTGGGGAAACTGCAGCCCCTTTAGAGAAGTCAGACAGTCACTATATTCAGTATGTAGAGCAGCCAGCTGTGGTTCATTGGAAGTGTCCGGAGGAGATGTCTCGGTACATGAGCCTGTGCTAGCACCTCTGGTTCCCATGGCATGTGTGTGTCACCTAGGGAGTCAAGAATTTCTCGTAGCAATGTGGGGGATGCACACATGCTAAGAGGATGGGACGAAGCATGGCGTCAGGACAAGGAGGCTGCAGAATATGGGCACTGTGTGACTGGAGCCCATTTCAAAAGTGGGTTCAAGTTGGAAGCAGGTGGGGTCAACCTCAGTGCAGCAGGCTGCCCAGCCAGTTGGGACAAGCTAGACCAGAGCATGTAAATAGCAAAACATCTCTGCCTCAAATCTGCAAGAACTTAGAAAGCCTCAGAAGAGAGAAAAAAGATGTAAGTTATTGACATTAGATCCTGAGGGAACTGATATAATACCTGAGAAGCATTGGCTAAAACTGAAAGAGACTGAGTTATGTTCATTGATAAGTTGAAGACAGATGTTGTTTCTGTTGAGTGGACTCAAAAGCAAGATGATTCCTTGTAGAAAATAATTACCCTTTTTTGCAACTTTGAATTGTGGCATGTGTCGTCAACCTTACTATATTTTTAATAATTCTTTCAGTCATTCAACTACTATTTAATGATCATCTGCTATATACTAGTTATTCTGCTTACAACTCTTGCTGATGTTTTCAAAACCCTATTTGAAACACTCTCCCTGTGACCATATACTCTCTTGGAGACCCATGTAGGGCTCTTAAAGCCCAGTTTCTGGAAACCCAACTCTGTCTTTGCTTACAGCAAAGGATCCTTATCCTTCATAATCCCCACTTTAATATTTTCTGGGGATTTTTCAAGCAACTGACTTAAACAGAAGGTGTGGTAAGCCTATATATGTAAAAGTATATGATACAAGTTTGAAATTTGTGTTAAGTCACATACACTTGGTTTCCCTTGCATTAGCTCTGTGGATCCCACCTCCTTTCCTGGATGTTAAGGCTAAATCACTGGATGGAGCTTTCTTTGTAATGAAACTCAAAGATGGAAAGGAAAAAAAATCATTGTGTATTATTTTACACTTTTTTCTGCACTTTTTTAAGTCTGAAACTTGATATAGATTTTATATTATGTATCAATTTGGATGCTGTGTTTTCATTGCAAATAATTCACCTGTGTTTAGATTTCATAAAATTTCCAGTTGAGAAAATAGATTCATTTAATCATGTTATTCCCAACATACCTAAAAGCTTTCCAGTAACTGAACTGAGGGGTAAAACATCATTTTCCTTTAATATTTGCATCTACATTGAGAAACTGTTTCATTATTTTAGGAGAACAATTTGCATTTGAAAAGCATATCAACTCCAAAGTTACATCTGTGAGAAATGAAAACATATGTTCATACAAAGACTTGTGTAAAATGTTCATAGATAGCATCTTTACTTGTAATAAGCAAAAACTTGAAACAACTCATGTCTATTGACAGATGAATACTTAAACAAACTATGGTATATCCATAGAATGGAATACTAAGAAATAAAATGAAATGAACTATGCATCAGCACTATGCCTTCATTTGCAACTTAAAAATGTGTCTAGATTTATTTTGAACTAAAAAAGAATTCAATTTTAAAGTATTTATATGTCAATTTAATTACCAGTTATGATTTACATAGGTATTAACTGTTACTCATCCTGTCTGCATAGAGCATTAGAATAAACACATTGTTACAATGTTACTAGACATAAATGTGTAGAAAAAAGTATCATTCAAACTGAATGAATCCATTGACACTGACTAGATAGGTGATGTGTTTATTATAATACTAGGAACCTCATGCACACTTGTTACTTACAAGAGAATTCAGTAGTATCTTACATGATGCAATAACGTGAAATGTAGCCATACCAAAACATTGTTGTATTTAATGGAAAAAAAATTGTGTTTCTTCAGTTTTTAAACATAAATTAATTAGAATTAAATAATGTTTATTAAACTCCTTATTAGCATTAGGCATATTTCAAACCCTCTGTAGCCACATGTGGCTAGTAGATAATGAGTTAAATGGCACATGTATAGACGTTCTTTTTCTTCTGTTTTGGTTATCCCTATTCTGCTTAATTTTTATTTCATTCCTAGACATTCCTTAGTGCAGGTCCATATCTAGGAAGGCAGCCCTGCTAAGTCGGTTTTGAAAGTTCAGAGGGGCTAGATTGTTTTAGGCTTTTATTCCTTGTTACTGGTGACCCTTGCATTTACCCAATATTGGAGAATGGGAAAGTCCTGCCAATTTAAGCTGCTCTTCTAAGATTGGGCAACTGTGCTTTCCAGTAAGTGCTTATTGGCTATTTTGGGGTTTTCCTGTTCTCAAGGCCAACAGATACTGCTCTGTTGTTTCCTCTGACACAGACTCTAATACCATTGCAGGTCTTGTGCTTTTTGGTGGGTTGTCCCTATCTGCTTGTATTTTTAGGGTTGGGGACTACCTTCCTAATACTGTAAATATTGTCCATGGGTTTGGTTTTGCTGTGTAGTTGTACTGTCTCTATGTGAGAAACATTAAAGAACAGCTGCTATTATTTCTGTCTTCCTCTGAAAAATAGTTTGATAATTATTGTTTTAAAACTGCAATGCATGCAATTCCCTTTTGTGTTAAGTGGAATGTAGAAGGATATTGGTAGTTATTAGGTCAAACGAGAAAGGAAAGTGAAAGAATAGAGTGCTAATTCTTTTGATTAATAATTTTTTTTTCCTTCTGTGTCTTCAGTTTGATAAGAGTTCGACAGAGACAGAAGAATTTTCAATGATGAAGCAACAGCTCCAAGAGAAGGAGGAACTCATTAGCTCTTTGCAAGCCCAGCTCAGCCAGACACAGGCAGAGCAAGCTGCTCAGGTAGGGTGCAAGGTACCTCATAATCATTAGAATAAAAAATCACAAAAGTCTAATGGGTTATTATTACATATAAGTCAATTAGGAAAGTCACTTTTTAAAACCTTAGTAGATGAAAGTATAGTAGCTAGAATGTTACAATAGACATTAAAAGGGTTTGGTAGTAGAAGAAATTAGAAGTGTTATTTACCTTGATAAATTGGCCATATCCTAATTGATGACTGTTTCTTAGTTCTGCAGGCCCAGAAATTTGATTTTACTTAGCAAACAGAGATTCAGTCTCTTAGGAATGGACTCATGCTAGTTCAAAAGAGACTGATAGGTAAATTAAAAGAAATACAAATGATTAGGTCCATTCTTTCCCTATAATAAAATCTTTATAGGAAGTTACATTATAATCAGTAGATTACTTAGTATGTAATGAGAAAGTGGAATAGGTTATTTAATTCAATGTTAAATGGCACCACTATGTGACATTCTTCATATTTTTTTCCTGCTACCAGGACCAGACTGTTTGGACTGGTGTAACTCTTCCTTTCTGACTATTTTTCTAGATTTCCAGTTTAACCACCCACCCCCATATTTTTCCTTTGGGAATGTTTTTCACTCATGAAACACTTTTTTTCCCTGAAGTGTCTTTGCACAATAGCTAATCTTACCCATCAGGTGTTTACTTTATTGATAACTTACAGTGTTACTGGTGCCTTCTATCTGTGGATGTTCTGCAGCTGTCTTTACAGTTAAAATTGTATGTCCTGAAATCCTTACTTTTATCTATTAGCTTTTATTGTGTTTTTTTAATGTACAAGCACTATATACAATGCAGGATAGAGAAATACAAAATATGAATTTATCCAAGAGTGGCTTAAAACATGGAAAACCAAGATATTTAAATGTTTTAACAGATCCATCATAATATAAGCCATTCAGAATAAGTGCACAGCAAACAAAGTATTTTGAGAAGTGAAAGAAGTTACTGTGAATGTGACAACCATGGAAGATTACATGGAAAAATTAGAGTTTAGGCAAAACTGTGATGGATAGATAATATTCTAGACAAGGTGAGGGAAAGTATTCTATTTGTGGAGAAGGATGTGAGCAGAGTCTCAAAGAGGAAAAAGAACATGGTACATTTATGTGAAAGGATGTATATATGTGTTTGACTAATGAAGGACTCCAGTGCCTGTATACTTGAAACAGGATTACAAGTTCTTAGTGATGTCAGAATTCAGATAACCAAAAATTTTTGAGATTTTTGTCCTACCGAGGAGGAAAGCCAAGGTTAATTCAAGGCGTCATAAATTGAGAAATCAGCAATAGTTAAGGTCCAGTGCAAAATGGGATTCCTAAGAGCTGGTAGTCATGCTTTACCAGAGATCTTAAGGAAATGAATAAACAAGCACACACATACAAAATATCAAAACAAAGCAACAGTGCTGATGCTGAGCAGCTCACAGTCACTCAAATCATTTCCATTTCATCCTGTTAAGAGCTGGTTACAAATGAGGGTGTTCTAAAATCCTTCAAATAATGACAGCTGAACATAGCTGTCTGGGAAGGTGGTATGGGGTGGGAAGTATACCATGTTCTTTGGTAGAAGCAATTCTTTGAAAATAAGTCTAGAAAGAAAGATTTATATTTCCACTTGCAGAGAATGTTGAATAAGAGATCCATTAGTTTGAAGTTTGGCCTATAGGGCATGAGAAGTTCATTGAAAGTTTTTAACCATGAAATTGAAAGAAGTGTCTAGGGCTTAACGGAAATCTGACTTCACTTCATATATTTAAATATTCTAATCTCCTTAGAACTTTAAAAATATACCATGTTTCCCTGAAAATAAGACCGGGTCTTATATTAATTTTTGCTCCATGAGGGCTTATTTTCAGGGGATGTCTTATTTTTTCATATACAACAATCTACATTTATTCAAATATACACATATCGTCTTCTTGAGCATTGTCATAATGTACTAAATGCATCCGTCTGGCGGAGATCTTAACTGGGGCTTATTTTCAAGGTAGGTCTTATTTTCAGGGAATCACGATATGTACTGATTGTATATTTAAACATTTCTAGTAACCGTGCAAATATAATTTTCAATCAAAATTTATATTTAGGCTGACTTCTGAATTTGATAATAGGCTTTCTGTCACATTTGGAAGTTACTGTCTGGCCTGTCTCTCTTCTAACATTCTCATCCTTGACATTCAAAATTTAATTTAAAAAGCCTATTGTCTGTCAGTTCTCAGTGTCTATCTTTTTGGAGAATAGTCTTTGAGTTTTGTTTGTGTGATATTCGGGGAGTGTAACTTGTATAGTTTCTCTGGTGTGTGTCTTTAGTTGAGTTCCATGCAGCAGGTGGTCCGAGAGAAAGATGCCCGCTTTGAAACACAAGTTCGTCTTCATGAAGATGAGCTTCTTCAGTTAGTAACCCAGGCAGATGTGGAAACAGAGATGCAACAGGTGTGTTGCTAAAACTTAGTAGAATGACTATCATTTTGTTTAACATTTAATTAAATTGTCACAGCCACTTTTCTACCTTTACCCACTGCTCTTCACATGGTCTTAGCGTGCTCTTTAATTGGCTTCTTTTTGGTGGACTTGTTTCCTGTTGCATATTAATTTTTTATTTGTTCATGTCCTTACCTTGTCTCTTACCCCTTTAACCAGGTTGTTGGTACTCAAAAGCTGGGTTTAATTGGCAAATGTATGTATGTGGTAGTCAGAAATTGGCTTCTCTTTGGTTTGCTGATCATAGCTACTTTGTTCATTAAAAACCTGATCCAAAGCTTCAAATCAATGAAGCCAGTTTTAAACTTTCGAAAGATTAAAGATGAGAAGGAGTGATTTTGAAGTCATAAAGTCTTTTATTAAATCAATAATTCTTTTTTAAAAAATTTGTTGAGTATATCTTGAAAATTGGCTTCACTGTTTTTGAGCTTATCATCTACGTACTAACAAAGGTATTTGTTTCTACTTAGTGTGTAGTGCAGTGTGGTACTTAAAGGCACGCCAGTGGTATTTCATGATTGATCCATCTAATTGTTTTGAGTAAAAACTTCGAAGTTCTAAGTAGTCCTTCAGAATATACCGCTAAATAAGGTTACATTCAGAATACAGCACTTTTTAAAGTAGAATATTGATGTGCACGTGTCATTGATTTATTCATTCAACAAATGTTTATCGAGTGCATGTCACGTGCATGACACAAGAAGAGCAATGGTTCTTGCCTGCAGAGAATGTCCTCTGGTGAGTGAGATATACTTGTACCTATGTATGTAGGTATAGGACATTGTATAACTTGCAGAGTCAATGTGTCATTTCTTACTAAAAAGGCTCCCTAATTCAGAGACTTCCTGTGTCTCAGTTTGGTGGTTGTCAGTGCTCTGCAGGAGACATTTTTGGAGATTCTTTCTTGCTGCTGGATGGGGAGCATGGCATGCTGGTGTCCCACTCTTTAATCTGTCATCTTCCACATCCAAAATCTTAAATGCACACATCTCCATGGCAGTTTGAAAGGTAAGCAGATAATGGTGCCCATTTGTTAGGACATTATATCTAAAACGTTTTCTTCTCAGAAATTGAGGGTGCTGCAGAGGAAGCTTGAAGAGCATGAAGAAGCCTTGCTGGGCCGGGCTCAGGTCGTGGACTTGCTGCAACAGGAGCTGACTGCTGCCGAACAGAGAAACCAGGTACTTCCCTGTGATCTTTGCCGCCTGCCTTGGGAGTATTCATTTCTACGGTACTTTGCCAGGCAGCAGCTAGAACATCCTATTATAAGTCTACAGAGAATTGATGCCATTTATTCATTCTTTCAACATATTCCCTGTGCTTAAGTGGTAATGATACAGCGATGAGCAAAACAGATCCCAGTCTGTTTTTGTTGCTCTTTTCCTTTGTGATTTTAGGCTAAGGTCCTCAAGTCATCCTAGTTTCTCTAGAATTGTCATAGTTCCCTCTAGTGAGTTTCTTTTCTATTGGTTTTTCCCCTCTGTCTTGAATGGTCCTGTGCTTTATGTACTGTCCCTTCTTTCCTTGTTTTTGTTGGTTGACTTTCTGTTGGATTGAAATAATCCCATCATGCAATATTCTCTTGAATCTAAAGGTGATCAAGGATGCTGGTGTTCTAAAATCTTGAACTCTGTATCCCATTCCCTGACTGTAACCCTTCATGTCATTCCCTTTCTTACACTGACCTGACCTTTATTCTCAGTGAGTTCCTTTATCCTTTCACTTTGTTCTTCTAGTATTTTTAGTTCCATTTTTTGGCTTCTCTCCTTTCCCGGTCTGGTACAGACCTGTGTTTGACCATTTGGACTACTCTTTTACCTGCCCTATCACATCCAAAAAGCCAAATCATAATATGGAATTGGTGCTACAGTTCACATTCTCTGCTTGTTCACCAGAGTGCAGCTTGCTGCTGGAGAAACTCCTTCCTAATTTTCAACTCTCTTGGAGAAACACTTTCTCTCTTGCATAGAAACATATTCCCATGTCTCCAATCCTAACAACACCCATACCCTATCTCTGAGGCCCCTCTCTGGCTCTCATCAGATCGTCAGGTTCAAATCCCAGTTGTGCCACTTACTACATAGGTCCTATATAGATAGGTACATATGTGTGAGTTGTGATAAATTTCCCTTCTTCTGTGCTCTTTTTAATATCTTATAAGTATCACTTTCATGGCCTCTATCATTTTACATTATAATGATCTGTTTAAGTGTGACTCTCCCACTGAACTCTGAGTTCCTTGAGGGCAGGGACTGGATTCATTCATTCATTCCATTATTTATCGAGTACCAGGTACTCAAGATACCATATACTGTACTACGTGCTGGAAAGTAATGATGATAAAACAGACACAGTCCCTTTTCTTATTGAATTTATTTTGTATTGGGAAAGAGAGATGTTCAAAGATAATGACACAAATAAATATATATGAATACAGACTGTCAAAAGTATCAAGCAAAAATAGAGGGTCTTATGCAATTGTAGGTCTCGTCCTGAGTGTCTTAACACCATGCTTCACCTAGAAGAGGCACTTCACTATGCTTATTGAAATAAAAGAATGAATTTATGGTTCATGAGGCTTTGTCTTTTTTTTTCTTAGATTCTCTCTCAACAGTTACAGCAGATGGAAGCTGAGCATAACACTTTAAGGAACACTGTGGAAACAGAAAGACAGGAGTCCAAGATTCTGATGGAAAAGATGGAACTTGAAGTGGCAGAGAGAAAATTATCCTTCCATAACCTGCAGGAAGAAATGCATCATCTACTGGGCCAGCTGGAGCAAGCAGGTCAAGCTCAGGCTGAACTACAGTCCCAATACAGTGCTTTAGAGCAGAAGCACAAAACGGAAATGGAAGAGAAGACCTCTCACATTTTGAGTCTTCAAAAGACTGAGCAAGAACTGCACTCTGCCTGTGATGCTCTAAAGGATGAAAATTCAAAGCTTCTCCAAGATAAGAGCGAACAGGCCGTTCATTCAGCCCAGACGATTCAGCAGCTGGAAGGTCAGTCAGTGTTTGATTGCTTTTGAAGCCCACTTATCCAGCACCTAAGTGCTGCTTTTTCAGAATTTCAGAGATCTATTAATGGCATCGTTTGCTCAAACCAGTTGACTCAAAAGAAGGATTAAGAAAGGCATCTCTTTTGAACTCTTTGTTGCATTTCTCCTGTCTCTGACTGAAGTTATAATCTTGCTTATTACTATAATTATCATTACAGTTCTGAAAACCATTGATAATGATGTGTCAAATATTTAAAAGAATGCTGTGTGAGACATGACTGTGGTCTGAGGGGTTCAGTGACAGTAATGAATAGGAGTTGAATTAATTGGTGGAAAACTCAGGCCAGATCTAGGTGCACAGTTAGGGAGACTGAATTGCATAGCATCATCCTTCCTTCTAAAGATGGATCGGAATGCGTTTCTTAAAATTGAAAATTTCTTTTTAATGAAAACTTTTATCGTTTACGAAGGTTTAAAGAAACCTTACTTTTTTACAAAATGTGTTATTATTGAAGCAATACATGCCTCTAATTTAGTTTAATTCTAGTAGATTGGCTTATATCTAAAGGAAAGATTTTGGAAAGATTAAGTTGAAGATCTGTATTGAACACCTGAACGTTAACCAGAAAGCCTGGAGGGGCATTCCAAGGGAACAGTGTTCTTAAAGGACCATGTTCTTAAACCGTCCTATAGAATCTCAATGGGATTCATAATACTGTATGTGAAGAGTGAAGGGAAAAAAACGCTAAAGGTATTTTCAAGGGGGAAAGGAAAAATGATTTTTTAAAAAATGCCCAAGCCTGTTTTATTTTACCTTTGAAGTAAGTGGCTTACTGAGATGCCCTTTGGTCCTTGAGAGCATTTAAACGGTTAACAATATGTTGTCATTGGCATCATAATTTTAATTAAGATAATGAAACTAGAGTAAACAGCATACGGTGTATAGCTTGCTATAGCTCACTAAGTTTCAGACTTGAGGCAGAGATCATTTCTATTTACTTATTTTCTTTTCCTTAGATCAACTCCAGCAAAAATCCAAAGAAATTAACCAATTGCTAAATAAACCAATCCTGCAAAAAGATGAAACAGCATCACAGACTTCTTTCCCGGATGTTTCTAATGAAAGTGTGCAGGTAATTAAATGTACACTTATGAATATGATCTGTTTGTCTTTGCTGTATTTATACTTGAGTGTTCTATTAACAATTTATTCCAGAAAGCAATGTAAGCCTTCTGTCTTTTATGCCTGATGAAGTGCTTTTTTGAAAGGAATCATGAAAGACATTAATGTAGTTTCTCAACAAGGAATCATGAGAAAAAATTATTAATAGCTAACAAGCACCATGATCTCAAGAGCCTTTCTGATTCTAAGGTTTTATAATCTGTATTGGACATGAATCTTTTTTTTTTAAATCTTATAATCAGTTTTCTCAGTTGAGAAGTCAGTGTTCTTTTTGGTAGACTGAGATTTGATAAGGTTTAATGTATACAACTCAGCCTAGCCAAACTTGTAAGTTTATTATAGAAATCATAATGCTCCCATTGATTAATTAACGGTAAAAAATTTAGTTGCCAAGTGGCTATTGATTGGCCAGTATAGTGTCTCTTCCTTCTATAAGAATCTCCAGAAGGTTGCTGATTGAACATGAATATCAGAACAAGAGAAGTTAGTTTGATGATCTTAATTTAGCTAGTGTCAAAATGGGATAACTGGAGTCATTCATCTCCATTATAAGATAATACCTTCCCAAACTGACAAGTATATTGGCCAGCAGAATCCCACATTTCCTGGGCAGTACTGTGCACTGATAAAAATGTTTTCTTCCTGGTTTATAGCATCTAGGCTTTCCAGGCTCTTCTCTTCTCCCATTCTCAACGTTTTCCTCCCATTTTTTAAGACATTTTCAACAATGCAAAAAAATTGAAAGAATTTTATAGTGAACACCTGTATACACACCATTTAGATTCTGTCATTAGCATTTTACTATATTTGCTTTATCAAATATCCTTTTATCCATCCATCAATTCATCTCAATTTTTTACACATTTTGTAGTAAGTTGTAGACACCAGTACTTTTCTCTCTAAGTATTTCAACAAGTGTATCATTGGCTGGGTTTTAATATTTGTTTATAGTTCTTTTGAGGTAAAATTTACAAAACATGAAATGAACAAATGTTAATCGGATAATTCATTGAGTTTTATCAAATTCATTAGTTTTACCCAAATACTCATCAAGATATATTACCAGCATCACCCCACAAAGTATCTTCATACCCTTTTGCACTCAACTCTATTCTTCCCCTCTAGAGATGACTAGTATTCAAGTTTTTCACTGTCGATTAATTTTGCCTGTTTCACATCCTATAAATGTAATCATACATGTTTGCTCTTTTGTGTAAAGCTTCTTTCACTCAGCATATTTTGAGATTGATCCATATTGTTGCATATATCATAATTCTTTTATATTACTGAGTATTCCATTTTATGAATATGTTGCATTTTCTTTTTGCGTGATTATGCTGTAATTTCCTTTTGATAGATATCTGAGCTTTTTCATGTTCTTGCTATTATGAATTAAGGTGTTATGAACATTCTTATACAAGTATTTATAAGGACATATGTTTTCATTTATCTTAAGTAAATACTAGTTGAGGAATTTCTGGGCCATTGAGTTAAGTATATACCTATTTAGCTTTATAAGTAACTGCCCGATCTTTTCCCAAAGTGGTTGTATTATTTTATATTCCCATCTAAAATATATGAGAGTTCTAGTTGCTCCACATCTTCTCCAAGATTTGGTATTGTGAGTTTTTTAAATTTTAGCTATTCTAATGGGTGTGTTAGTGGTATCTACTTGTGGTTTCAATTTGCATTTTGAAACCTGACTACAAATGGTGTTGAACATTTTGTGGTGAGATTCTTGGCCACTGGTATATCTTCTTTTAGTGAAGTGTGTTCAAATCCTTTCCCCTTTTTAAGATTGAGTTCTTTGCCTTTTTATTATCAGGTTGTAGGAATTCTTTACATATCCTAAATGCCAATTTATGATCAGATATGTTTGATGAATATTTTTCTCCCTCATGCTGTGGCTTGCCTCCTATTAATTTTTTTCACGATGTCTTTTAATTAACAGATATTTTAAATTTTGTTAAAGTCTATTGTTTATCATTTTTTATGGTTATAATGTTCTATCTTTGAAACCTTTGCTTAGCACCAATTTGAAGATATTCTCTTATATTTTCTTCCACAGCTTTCTGGTTTTAGTTTTCAAAGTTAAATCTGTGAACCTCAATAAATTTTTTATATGTGGTGTAAGATAAGGATCAACAATGAAAATTATTTATTTGTTTTTCACATATGGCTAGCCAGTTGTCTTAGCACTATTTCTTGTTAAGACTTTGTGTTCCTCATTGGATTGCTTTCGTACCTTTGTTGAGAGATGATTCATGGGTCCATTTCTGAGCATTCTATTCTGTTGATCTATTTGATCTATTTGACAATCCTTATGCCAGTATCACACTGTCTTCATTACTATAGTTGTAGTTAGTCTTGAAATCAGGTAGTATAAGCTCTCTGACTTTGTTCTCCTTTTCCAGATTACTTTAATTATTCTAGGTCCTTTGCCTTTCCGTAGAAATTATACAATCAGCTTTCTCAAATTCTATTTAAAAAAAAAAAGCTGGATAGGATTTTGAATTGGCATTGTGTTGAATCTGTGGACTGATTTAAGGAGAATGGCTATCTTAACACTACTGAACTTTTCAATCTATGAGTATAGTCTATCTCTCCACATACTTAGATCTTCTTTAATTTCTTTCAGCAATGTTTTATAATTTTCATTGGAGGAGTTATGCACATTTTAAAATTTATTCCCAAATAGTTTATATTTTTGATGCTATTGTAGATGGAATTATTCTAATTTCACTTCCAACTATTTGCTACTAATGTGTAAATGTACAATTGAATTTTGCTTGTGAACCTTATATTATGTGAATTTGGTAAATATTCATTAGTTCTAGCCTCTTTTCGTAGATTCCTTAGGCTCTTCTACATAAATAATCATTCATCTGCAAATAAAGGTTTTATTTACACCTTTCTAATCTTTATGCCTTTATTTCCTTTTTATACAATGGCTAGGACCTTCATTGTACTATTTAATAGAAGTGGTGAGACTGGGCCTTCTTTTCCTATTTTGTATTATTCCCCTTGATCTTAGGGGAAAGGGTTCCATATTTACCATAAGCTGTGCCACTAGTTTTGTTTTCCATCAATGTCGTTTATTAGATTGAGGACATTCCCCTCTTCTATTTCTAGTTTGCTAAGGCTTAGTATTGAATTTTGTCAAATACGTCTTCTACATTTATTGAAATTACCATATGGGTTTTCTTCTTTATTCTGTTCATATGGTCTAGTACATTAATTTTTGAATATTTAAACCAGCTTAGCATTGTTAGGATAAACCCCAGTTGGTCATAAAGTATTATCCTTTTTATATATTACTGAATTTGATTTCCTACTATTTTGTGAAGGATTTTTGTATCTATATTCATGAAGGATATTGGTCTTATAATTTCCTATTTTGTATTATCTTTGTCAGATTTTGGTGTTAGGGTTATAAAAAGTTATTTTGATATTAGGGTCATAAAATAAGTTGGGAAGTGTTTATTTCTATTTTCTGAGTTTGTATAAGATTATTATTTGTTTCTTAAGTGTTTGAAAGAATTCTGTGAAACGACTTGGGTCTGGAGTTGATAATGAATTGAATTTCTTTTTCAGATATAAAGCTAATAAGATTTCATTTTTATCTTACGTCAGTTTGGATTTTTTCTTTTGAGGTTTTGTCCATTTCATTGAAGATGTCAAATTTTTGTCATAATTTTGGTTATAATTACTCCCTTTTTATCCTTTTAATGCTTATAAACTTGGTAGTGGTACCCACCCCCTCTCCAATCCCTATTTTTTAAAAATAATTGACATAATATTGTGTAACCTTAAGGTGTACAATAATGTTGATTTTATACACTTATATATTACAGTATGATTATGTTAGCTAATACCTCCATCATGTGACTGAATTCTCTATTGTGCTGAGAACATTTAAAATCTAGTCTCTTAGCAACTATGAATTTCCTAATACAGTATTGTTAACTATTATCACAATGTTGGGTATTAGATCTCCAGAACATGTCATCTTCTAACATTAAGTGTGTACCCTTTGACCAACATCTCCCCAATTTGTGGTTCATTTTCTTAATCAGTCTTAACTAGAAATTATTCAACTTTTTTTTCCAATCTTTTAAAAAAGCCAACTTTGGGCCTCATTGATTTTCTCTATTGCTGGTCTATTTTCACTTTCATTCATTTCTGCTCTTGTAATTTCTATTATTTGGTCTTAACTTTGCTCTTCTTTTTCTAGCTTCTTTATTTACTTACGTATTTTTGTTTTCTTTTAAAAAAAGTTTTATTAAATTTATTGTGGTGACATTGGTTAGTAAAATTATATAGGTTTCAAGTGTACAATTCTATAATACATCATCTGTATATTACATTGTATGTTCACCACCCAGAGTCAGTTCTCCTTCCATCACCATCTATTTGACCCCCTTTACCTTCTTCTACCTCCCTTACCCTCTGGTAACCACTAAACTGTTGTCTGTGTCTGTGAGTTTTTGTTTGTCTTATTTGTTTGTTGCATTCCATTTTATCTCCCACATAGGAGTGAAGTCATATGGTTGTCAACTTCTTCTGTCTGACGTATTTCGCTTAGCATGATAATCTCATAGACATCCATGTTGTCGCAAATGGCAGCATTTCATCTTTTCTTGTGGCCAAGTAATATTCCATTGTATATATGTATCACATCTTTTTTATTCAATTATGTATAGAAGGCCACTTTGTTGTTTCATGTCTTGGCGCCATGAAATGCTGCAGTGAACATAGTGGTACATATATCTTGACGGATAAATGTTTTCAGATTTTTTGGTCAGATACCTAGAAGAGGGATTGCTGGGTCCTGTGATAATTCTGTTCTTAATTTTTTAAGGCATCTCCATACTGTTTTCCATAATGGCTGCACATTTTTTAGCTTTTTCTATCTTAAGGTGAAACTTTGTATCAAAGGCTTCAGATCTTCTTTTCTCACATATACATTTGAGGTTATACAATTCCCTCTAAGCACACAGTTTGTGATATGTTGTACTTTTTATCGTTTATTGTTTGAAGAGCTTTCTAATTTTCCTTGTGATTATTTTCATGGTCATGTATTATTTAGAAGTGTGTTGTTTTATATATTTCTGTGTTGTTTAAATATTTGGTTGTTTAAATATGTGTTGTTTAAATATTTGGTTTTATCTATGGATTTCTTACTATTATTAATTTTTAATTTAATTGCATTATGATCAGATACCATGCTTTATATGCTGTCAATCCCTTGAAGACACAGCATATGGTCTATCTTGGTGAACATAGCTTTTGCACTTAGAGGGAATGCATATGCCATAGTTACTGGTTGTAATGTTCTACAAATATCACTGAGATCATAGTGTTATTCAGATTGTCTTTGTTTTAACTGATTTTTGTGTAGTTGTTGAAAGAGTTACTAGAGGCGATTAAAATCTTCAACTAATTGTGTAATTGTTTTTCCTTTTAACTGTCACTTTTTGCTTCTTTGTAATATGAATCTGTTATTAAGTACAAACACATTATGTCTTCTGATGAGACGTTCCTTTTTGCATTTATGAAATGTTAGTCTATCTGTAGTAATATTTCTTTAACTTGAAGTTCTGTTGTATCTGATATTAATAAAAGAACTCTAGTCTTATGTTTACTGTTTGCTTGGTATATTCCTTTCTATCCTTTACTTTTAACATATCTTTATTTAAAATGAATGTTTGAAAGGCAGCATATAGTTAGGTTATTGTTTTTTATTTCTTCTCATAATCTCTGCTTTGTAATTGGAGTTAATCCGTTTAATTAGTGATGAGATTGGGTTTAGGTCTACCATTTTTGCTTTCTTTCTGTTTTATCTTCCTTTCTTCTTTCCTTCTACTTGATAATTTTGTAGTTTTTGAATTTTATTTTCATTTATCGAGTGACTTACTTTCCTTTTAAACAGCTCAATTAGAGGTATAATTGACATACAATAATCTGCACTCTTTTAAAGTATGCAGTTTGATAAATTTTGACATATGCATGAAACCATCATATTCATCATCCTCAGTAGTTTTCTCATTCCCCCTTTTAATTTCTCCCTCACAGCTCCCCCACCCAGGCCATAATGGATCTTCTTTTTGTCATTTTAGATTAGTATGTAATTTTTAGGATTTTATATAAATTGTATGTACTCTTTTCCCCCCCTGGCTTTTTTCGCTCAGCATCCTTACTTTGAGACTCATCCTCTTGTTGTACGTAGCAATAATTCATTCCTGTGTATTGTTGAGGCTACTGTACATACTACAATTTGTTTATCCATTTACTTGTTGGACAAATTTGGGTTGTTGACAGTTTGGGGCTATTACAAATAAAGCTTCTATGAATATTCTTTTACAAATCTTGGTTTGGACCTATGCTATCTTTATTCTCAGTAATACCTAGAAGTAGAATGCCTGGATCATATGGGAAGTATTTGGGAGGTTTTAATACACCACCAGACTGTTTTCCAAAGTGGTTGTATTAGTTTACATTCCCACCAGCAGTGCATGAGAGTTACAGGAGTAAACCTCACCTGGTTAATAATACATTATCCTTCTATTTTGTTGGATTCAATTTGGTGAAATTTTGTTTTAAAGTTTTGCATTTATGTTCATGCCTGTAGTTTTCTGTAGTATCTTTTTCTGTTTTTGCTATATGAGTAATGCTAACCTTTTAGAATTAATTGGGAAGTATTCCTTTCCCTTTAGTTTTTTAAAAAGATTTTGTGTATCCTTGGTATTATTTCTTCCTTAAACGTTTTGTGAAAATTTACCAGTGAAGCCGTCTAGCCCTGGAGTGTTTTTTGTAGGAGCATTTTTCTGTACAATTTCCATATGTTTAGTAGCTAGATGGCGATTCATGTTATCTGTTTGTTCTTGAGTGAACTTTGGTATTTTATCTTTTAGGGAATTTGTCCATTTTATCTAAAGTCTCAAATTTATAGGCATAAAGTTACTCATGATAGTACCCTATGATCCTTCTAATATCAGTAGAATATGTAGTGATGTCACGTCTCCCATTCTTGATATTGGTAATTTGTGTTTTCTCTCTTATACAGGTTAGATTGCCCAGAGGTTTACCGACTGCTGATCTCAGAAAACTAGCATTGGCTTCACTGATTCTCTGCTGTTTTCTGTTTCCTATTTTATTGATTTATACTTTGATCTTTGTTATTTCCTTCCTTCTCTTTACTTTAGATTTGATTTCTTCTGAGCTTCTTAAGGTGGAATCTGAGGCCATTAGTTTGAGACCTTTCTTATTTATGATATGTGCATTTTGTACTACATGTGTAAATTTCCCCGTAAAATCTCCTTTAGTAGCATCTCACAAATTCTGTTGTGTCTTCATTTTCACTCAGTTCAAAATACAAATTTCCCTTTTGATTTCTTCTTTGCCCCCTGGGTTATTAAATTTCCAAATATTTGGGGTTGATGATACGTCTAGAGGTGTTTCTGATTGTGGTCCAGAGCACCTATTTTATATGACTTGAATCTTTTATAATTGATTGAGATTTTTCTTATGGCCAAGAATATTATCTATTTTGGTAAATATTCCATATGTACTTGAAAATAATTTGTAGTCTGCTGTTGTTGGCTGGAATGTTCTGTAAGTGTCAATCATGTCAGGTTGGTTGATAAGGTTATTCAGGTATACTATACACTTGCTGCTTTTCTGTCTACTTGTTGTCTCAATTATTAAGATGAGTATTGAAATCTCACATTTTCATTGTAGGTTTATCTTTTTCTCCTTATAGTTCTATCAGTTTTTGCATGATATATTTTCAAGCTATATTATTAGGGGTTTTAACATTTAGGATTTTTACGTCTTCTTGATTAAGTGACCTACTTATCATTATGAAATGACTTTCTTTATTCATGATGACATTCTTTGGTCTGAGAAGTACTTTTGTCTGATACCAATATAGCTACTCTATTTTTGTTTTGACTGGTGCTAGCACGATGTATCTTTTTTACAGTATACGTCCTTACCGTTGAGCCTTCTTAGAGTTAATACTGTACCACTCCATTTAAAATGTATAAACCCTTGCACTATTATTTATGCTGTAGGTGCTGTATATGTTATATTAACAAAAGTTAGAAGCCCCAGACCACAATTTTAACCTAAGAATTTCCTCTTTATCCTTGTTTGTGAACTACTTAGTTGTGGTTTCTTTGTCATTTTCTCACCTAGCTTTTGTTAAGTTTCTTAGGAAAATTTTGGCCATTATTTTTTGAAATAATTTTTCTACCCGTTTTGTCCTTTGTCATCTATGGAAGTCTCTACTAAGACTTTGCATGTTTTCATTCATTATAAGCATATTTTCCTTTATGTCCTGAGCATAATTATAATAGTGTCTTTAAAATCATTGTTTGCTAATCAAAAATCTGCATCATTTTGTGGTTGGTCTCTGTTGATTATGTTTGTGTTTGTTTGACAGTGGGTCATGTTTCCCTATTTCTTTGTGGGATTAGTGATTTTGCGTTGAATCCTGAATATTGTGAATGTTTTGTTCTCAAGACTCTCCTCTGTTATTTCTAAACTCTAAAGAGTTTTGATTACTTTTTGTTAGCCAGTAATTTGGACTCAAACCACATACTCTGGCCTATGGTAGGCAGCCACTCAAAACTCAGTTGAATTATTTTTGCCTTAGTTGGACTGCTTCAAGTCAGCCCTGCACATGCATAGTTCATTGTTCATAATATTATATGTAGAATTCAGGGCTCCCCCTTACTGAAATTTTGTCTCCCTGTTTGATTCCCCCCTCACATTCTGGTATCTATGTTTGTCCCAGAGTCTGTCTTCCTATTCTTCAAGCCAGAAAGCCCTATGGCTTTTCTGTGTTTTTCTTGCCCTGTATAATGCAAACTAAGAACTTACCTCAGTATAAAAGCCATAAAATCCTTAAACTCATGCCTTGCCATTTCTTTAAACATCAAAAGAAGGTTTGGGGCTGAGTGAGCTGTAAAAGATCCTCAAGGCTCAAAAATTTTATAATCCTATGAAAAATTATATAGAATAATCTCCTTGGAGAAGAAAAATATATAAAAATACATAAAACTAAAGATGTGGCATAATTTGATTATTTGCCCATCATTAGGAAAACCAAACAATATGTATGCATAAAGGAAGCGCGAGAATTTTTACTGTACCTGGAAAAAACAAAACAATTATGGCTCTTCTTCCTTTCTTAAGGAGTACATATTACTTTTGCCTCTGTTCTCCTTTGAAAGCCTCTCTTTATGTTCAGTCTCCTTCAAGAGAGTGACCTTGTTATCAGGTGACAGTAATCTAATTTTATAATGTTATTTATTTGTGGATCTGAAAATGTTCTTTCTTATACAATAGAGTTGGGATTTCTGTCTTTGTAATCCAGGCTTTAGTTTTAAATTCAAAACCTAATGAACTGAAAGTTTGTGTGAAATATTTTCTCTTTCTAGAAAAAAACATTTCTTCAAAGATTATCTAGGCAGATAAGTAGATGCTATTTTTAAAGTATTTTCATGGCTGGAGAACTTTTAGAAGACAAAAATGCTGGAGGCTATCTGGGCATTAGTATGAGAGTTTTTCACTGGAGAATCATTAATTTGTTGTCTTTCTACAATTTAGGCAGTCACTGAGGATATTGCCTTTTTGCAGAAGAAAGTGGTAGAGCTAGAGAATGAAAAGGGAGCCTTACTCCTTAGTTCTTCTGTAGAACTGGAAGAACTGAAAGCTGAGAATGGTATGTATAAATGAAAACCATAATTCTCTGTCTTCTTAACCTACAAGTGCCTCTACCTTTATCACTATATGTGTATAACATGTAGATTCTCTGATTGTTTCACTATAAAGATCTTACTCAGATAGCTGAGCTGCTAGTTATCGAAGGTAGGATTAATACACATTAAATAATTCAAGCACAGTACCAATGTTTACATAAGTATGACATTTTGCAGTCTGGGCCATCAATGCTGCAGGATGTCTGTATTATAATCATTTTGGAGGAGTCAGGGAATCTTTTAGGAAGCATGTCTTGAATCGGAACTTAATAAGGTGATGAATTTTTAAATAGGCAAAAAGAAAGGACATTCCTGGTAATACATTTTGAAATGAAGTAATAGAGATAGTGTATAAAGATTCAAAGGTAGAAACTGTTTTGGGTTTTGCTCATGCTGTACACTGCTTAGAACCTTATCCCTTTCCTTTAGCATGGCTAATTCTTAACTCGTTTCTCAGGCCTCAACTAGGGCATATATTTTTCAGAAAATCGACTCTGATTCCCCATAGTTGAGTTAAATGCATTTTTGTGCTTCTGTAACATCCTTGCATTCCTTTGACATTATATTCAAATAATCTGTTTATATGGTTTTATTTTATATAATATGCTCTTCAAAGATAAAGTATAAGCTCTTCAAGGGCAGGGGCCTTTTTTTTTCATCTTTGCTTCACCTTTTACCTAGAACTAGTATGGTACCTGGCAAACAGTAGCTGTCGAATAAACATTGGTTGTGTTGAATTAAACTTAGCATTTTATTTTGTCGGACTGTGTGTGAACAGTTAGTAAAAATGAAGACATACCTCCTTCGATTTATCACCTGCTTGACAAGGACCTTGACAAGGTTTTAGTGGTATGTAGTTAATAATGCTTTACTGATCTGTTTTATCCTGAATTAACTGACTAATACGCTTTACCTTCTAAGAATGAAAATGAGTGCCAAGTAAAGTTTGTACTTTTTTTACACCCTAAAGCCAATATTTCCACCTTAACCATTTTATAGTTCCACTTAGCTCTAAACTAGGGCTTATACCTTCATTAGATGCTTCCCACCATTACTAATACGTTAAGAACACCACAAGTTCAGCTCACTGTTCAACTCACTCAAAGCACGTCTTTGAGACCTTTTATCCATGATGCTTATTTTGCAGTTTTGCAAACAGTGCCTGTCACTGTCACATAGCTCATTAAGGTTTAGAGGTATTAAAAACGTGAGTTCCGTTCTCCTTGCTCTTTCCTGCAGAGATAACTGGCCTTAAGGTATTTTGTATTAGTTTTAGTGTCTGGTCTTATAGGTTACCTTTGTTTTATGTGTCATGCTCTATTCAACTTCACCCTTTGTATTTTCATTTCTACCATTGTACCCATTCCCCAAATAATCTTGTGAAGTATCTGAACACATTATATACGGTTCTGAATTCATTTGTTTCATGAATGTTCATTCATTCAGCAAATTTTTATGATGCCTTTCCTATGTGCCAGGCACTAATCTAGTTGCTAAGGATACTGCTCGGAACATTTCAGAGGGGAAGACAGGCCATAAACATGTATATAAATAAGAAAATTTCAGACAGTGATAAGTATTAGGATAAAAATTAAACAGGTTATTACTGCAGGTGTGCCTTGAAGAAGAGGAAAGGAGCATTAGAGTGGTCAGCGTAAGCCTTTCTGAGAACTTGAAACCAGAATGATGAAACAGGGACAGCCATGAAGGGAGGCTGAGCAAAGAGCAGAGGAAAAGCAGTACAAATACCCTGAGGAATGAAAACCTTTGATATGTTTGCAGACAGAAAGAAGGCCAGTGTTTTGAGAGTAGAGTGAACAAAAAAGGGAAGCGCAAGAAGAGGAGGTTGGAAAATAAGTAGGGTCAAATCATGAGGGCCCATGTACCATGTTTCCCCGAAAATAAGACCTAGCCAGACAATAAGCTCTAATGCGTCTTTTGGAGCAAAAATTAATATAGGACCTGGTGTTTATTATGTTATGTTATGTTATGTTATGTTACGTTATGTTATACCCGGTCTTATATTATAGTAAAATAAGACCTGACTATCCAGCTAGGTCTTATTTTCAGGGAAACACTGTAGGTCATGTTAAGAAACTGATGTAGTATAAACAATATGCTTTATTTTTTCTTTACTGCTTGACTTAGTTTCTCAGAAAGAATATAAGCTTCCTGGGGAAATATTAATTCCTAATATTTTTATCCTCCAAGATACTACTACCCTTTTTAGATATACGCATTGTAATAAAATGTGGGCTAGAACTCAGAAGACTGGATTCTGATCCCAACTTTCTTATGAACGAGCTGTAGGTCATGTCATTTTTTGTTTCCTCATATGGTCATTGAGAAAATTTGATCATTTCTTGCTAGTGCTAAAATTTGATGTCTTTATGCACATATGTGAAAGAACATTGAGGACATTATAAGAGCTATATTAATACAAGATGTATATTTTGAACACAGTAGGATTATGGATAAATTTGGGCAAATTTATTGTCTTAGAAGTTCCAAATTATGTAACAAAAATAGCTGCTTCTTGTCATGTGCTCTGGTATCCTTCTCCTTTAAAGTCCTCCACTATTTATTTAATAATTAACTCGGGTTAATTATCATCACTTAATAGTATCATTCTGTTTTATATCCTGTCAACATTTCCTTTTAATGAAAAAAAATCCTTTTATCTCCCTCAAACTCTTTTGTATTAATTCTTTCCTCATGATTATTTTATGCATCTCAACTAGCCTCATGCCTCTGTTTTTTCTAACTCTCTACATATATCTTCTAAAGATCTTTATTTTGTGACTTTCAGAAAAACTATCTTCTAAGATTACTCTCCTGGAGGCTCAGAATAGAACTGGAGAGGCAGATAGAGAAATCAGTGAGGTAAGTGATGCGTTCTTAAAATAACCAGAATATGAACTAGATCAAGAGGAGTTAGCCTCAAACTAAACGTTTCTGCAACTTTCTAATGTTGATACAGAATTACATTACCTAGAAGGTGAGATCTATTTAAGATCCATTTATTCTCATATTTGGATTTTTTAAAAATAAAATCTCTAGTTCCCCTCTGTCAGTTGGCAGAGTTTCACTTAGGATCATATTAAAAAGGGTATTTTTGGACAATGGTGCTTTTTATAACCTGAAAGTTACTATAAAAAATATGTAGTTCCTTAATATTCTGTTGATATAAAATTATGGTTAGTTTTCTTGTGTTTAATTAGCTATGTTCTTTCGTCAAGAAGTCAGTGATAGTATCACAAATGACCTTGAGAAATAATGTAAGTTCCTAACAAGTGTATCTGCTTACTTATTGTATTAGAGCTCTCCAGAGAAACAGAACTAATAGGAAATGCACATACAAAGTAAGATTTTAAGGAATTGGCTCACACAATTGTGGAAGCAGGCAAATCCAAAATATACAGGGTAGGCCAGCAGGCTGGAGACCCAGGAAAGAATTGCAGATCAAGTCCGAAGGCAATCTGTTGGCAGAATTCCCTCATTTTGGAGGTCAGTCGGTCATTTGGTTAAGGCCTTCAACTGATGGGATGAGGGCACCCACATTATGGAAGACAATCTCCTTTACTCAAAGTTCATGATTTAAATGTTAATCTCATCTCAAAAATACTTTCACAGAAGCATCTAGAGAAATGTTTGACCCAGTGTCTGGGTAGTATGGCCTAGCCAAGTTGACAATAAAATTAGCCACCATTGATGGGGCCTTTGATGGGGCCACATGCTCAGTTCACAAAATTGTCAAAAGCAACTAACTTTTGAAAATTGTAGCATTATAAGGACACTGACAGAGTAAAAATGAATCTTGTTTGGCCAAGGGAATGCTTAATGTTTTAAGATGCTTAGCAGTAGTGACTAGTGAGAACAAGATAACTTAGCTCAGAAAAGAACAGATAAGAAATACGGAAATCTGTTAAGAAAAAGAATAAAAAACAACTAGAAGGGAGAACAAGTAACAGGGAACAATAGAAAAGAAAGGGAAAAACCTTTCCAAAAGGAAGGGTCAATAAGATACTCCTTTAGGATAAGAAAGTAAGAAAGGTTCATAGAAAGTATAAACTCAGCTGAAAGAGGCAGACTAGTATGAAGAGAAAAAAATAATGAGCTGAGTACTTCTAGAAAGAACTAAGTTCTCTGGTTCTCTGCCCTCTCCTTGTGGGATGACATTGACTTTTTTCCTTTTTTTACTCGAACCAGAAAGGTAATTAAACTCTGTAGATATCATGGGGAGCAGCAGAGGGCATGGCTAAAGGAAGGGAGTGAGGGAAGTGTCATGACTGATAGTTAGAAAAGAGGAAATAAGAATACTTAGGGTAAGAGAGAACAAAAAAGGAGTTAGTTCCATTGAAGTCCTCAGGCAGAAGTGAGGCCTCGACTATATCAGGTCTTTCATGTGTATTGGGCTAGATAAATAGGAATGTGACAGGAACAAATTATACAGGAACTTTTTCCTTGTGCTAAAAACTGTTTCCAGTTTTGGTCTCTTGAAATATATGAGTATGAATAACACAGAGAGTAAAGAGTTTTAAATGAGTAGTGTCACAAAAAATAAAATAATGCTTATAAAAACAGATGAAATAACATTTCTTAAAATAATAAATAATTCTAAACTGATTCTTTTTTTTTTCTTCTTACTTAGTAGTGCCTGGGAATGATAATAGCTGATATACGTTGAATATTTACTTTGTGCCAGCTTCAGCTAGTAAATAGCAGAGCTACAAACTCAGGCAGTCAGGCTGCAGAGCTTGTACTCTTGGCCACTACATTATTTGATAATCTTACGGGGTTATTTTCTTCTGTCAAATAGAATTTTTTTCTGGGAAAAAGACAAGAAGATGCTATTAGCAGAGGTGGTGATTTTATTGTATATACTGTCCCCAAACTCATTTAATAAAATACTATTTACTATGAGATTAACTGATTTTATTTCCCTAGAAAACAATTATGGAAATAATTTATATGGATTGAGCAGTTTAATACAGTAATCTTTGTAATAGTAACTTGGTTAGTATTTTGTCAAACAAGTCCATAGTTTCATCCCGAAGCCCCAGCAGAACTCCTTTTTGATTATTTGATCCTGGTTAGTTTATCTCAGTCTACAGCAGGTCTTCCAATGTGGTTTCACTCAGTCATTTCATTATAATGTTGATGAGATGCCATAGGAATGTAACTCTTATTTATATCAATTAGCATATGATTTCTATTTATATGTCTTCTCACCCCAGTTCCAAGAACCTATCCATTACGTTGTGAGGACTTACTGTATTTGTTTGATAATCTACTTGTTTGTTAATGGCTATCTTATCTAATATTTCTCATTTCAATGGCTAGTTTAAAAGAATGAATCCCATAACTTCCTCCTTGGTATGGTATGAAACAAAAATTTAACTCATTTCCTGCTTCCCTTTTCATTTTTAAGCAGTTCTTGGGAGAAACAAGTAGGTATTTTAATCTGAAGAAGTAAAGTTTCCCAAGTAAGGAATATCTAGAAAACAGTTCCAGGTTTCCTTAGGTCTTATGAATATGGCTTGACCTCAGTGCAGGACTGACGGTGCTCTCAGAGGTCCAATTTGGAAAATAAAAACTGATTTTAAAAGTATTTAGTAGTTTTATGATAGGAAGCAGGTTTGGATTAAAAAGTTTTAGATTTTGGAAAATGCACAAAATACCATTTTTTAGTTTGGCTATTTCTTATAATATATTTGATTGAGGCTTTTTCTTTCTGTCTGTCTTATTTTAAAAACAGATCAGCATGGTTGATACTACCAGGCTCAACAAGAGCAGCTCTTCTGCTGAGGAAAGTGGACAAGGGAACACATTTTTTCAGAAACATAAAGAATTGTCAGTTTTATTGTTGGAAATGAAAGAAGCTCAAGAGGAGATTGCATTTCTTAAGTTGCAGCTGCAGGGCAAAAAGGCTGAGGGGGACCCTGATATCCTTGACGAGAAAGAAATGAAACAGATAGAGAGTGAAGGAATACCTCCAGTCAGGATGAAAAAACTGCATGAAGATACAGGGCAGCATTTCCCCCCAATGTCAAATGAAGAGAGCAGTCTTCCAACAACTGAAAAAGAAGAGCAGATGAGCACTGAACATCAAAGTAGAACATCTGAGGAAATATCTTTAAATGACACTGGAATGGAATTGAAATCATCAATGCAGAATGATGCCGATAAATCCCCTTCTGCTGTGTCAGCTGTTTGTCAGTGTCACCAGGAAGAATTGGAAAGGCTAAAAAGTCAAATTTCGGAGCTTGAGATTAGCTTTCATAAAGCAGAAGAAACCTATGAGAATAATTTAGATGAGAAAGCTAAGGAAATAAGCAGCCTAAACCAGTTGATTGAAGATTTTAAGAAAAATGCTGAGGACACCAACAGTGCATTCACTGCTTTGTCTGAAGAAAGAGACCAGCTTCTCTCTCAGGTGAAGGAACTTAGTGTAGTAACGGAACTAAGGGCTCAGGTACAGCAACTGGAAGTGAACCTTGCAGAAGCAGAAAGGCAAAGAAGACTTGACTATGAAAGTCAGACTACTCAACACGACTTGCTTACTGAACAGATCCACAGTCTCAGCATAGAAGCCAAATCGAAAGATGTGAAAATTGAAGTTTTACAGAATGAATTGGATGATGTGCAGCTTCAGTTTTCTGAACACAGTACACTGATGAAAAACCTGCAAAGCCAGCTGCAGAAGAAGGAAAGTGAAGTGCTTGAGGGAGCAGAACGTGTGAGGGATATCTCAAATCGGATGGAAGAACTTAAACAGACTCTTTCACAGAAGGAACTGGAAATAGCAAAAATGGATCAACTCTTACTAGAGAAAAAGAGAGATGTGGAAACCCTTCAACAAACCATCGAGGACAAGGATCAGCAAGTGACAGAAATCAGCTTGAGTATGACTGAGAAAATGGTGCAGCTTAATGAAGAGAAGTTTTCTCTTGGGGTTGAAATTAAGACTCTTAAAGAACAGCTGAATTTATTATCCAGAGCTGCAGAGGCAAAAAAAGAGCAAGTGGAAGAAGGTAAAGAAGTTGTTTCTGGCCTTAAACAGACTTACGATGAATTGAGCCCAGCAGGGCTAATAAATAAAGAACTTCAGCATGAATTAGACATTGTAAAGAAAGAAAGTGAGCAGAGAAAGAGAAAGCTCCAGGCAGCTCTTATTAACAGAAAGGAACTTCTACAGAGAGTTAGTAGATTAGAAGAGGAATTGGCCAAAGTGAAAGATGGATCCGGAAAAGAGATCCCATTCAATGAGAATGAGAGGAGAGAAATGGAGGAAGATAAAGAAAGTAAAGAAGACTCAGAAAAATGTATGACTTCTAAGTGCCAAGAAATAGAAATTTCTTTAAAACAGACAATATCTGAGAAAGAAGTGGAACTAGAGCATTTAAGGAAGGATTTGGAAGAAAAGGCAGCAGCTGAAGAAGAGTTACAGGCTGTGCTCAAAGAGATGAATCAGAACTTGCAAGAGAAGGCAAACGAGATAGGTTTGCTCCAAGCAGAAATCATTGAAAACCAAGCAATTATCCAACAGTTAACCACAGGTAACAGGGATGCAGGTGGTGGAGACTCAGCAGCACCTGGAAAGGAAACAGTGGTGAGCAGTCCACCTGATGGAGGTGCTGTAGAACACTGGAAAGCAGAGCTGGAAGAAAAGATATTGGACCTTGAAAAAGAAAAGGAGCAACTTCAAAAGAAGCTACAGGAAGTGGTAACCTCTCGCAAGGCGATTCTAAAAAAGGCACAGGAAAAAGAAAGACATCTTAGGGAGGAGCTAAAGCAACAGAAAGATGACTATAATCGCTTGCAAGACCAGTTTGATGAGCAAAGCAAGGAAAATGAAAACATTGGAGACGAGCTAAGGCAACTCCAGATTCAAATAAGGGAGCCTGGAGACAGAAAGCTTCCAGACACTGACCAGCAAGAACGAGGCTCTCCCACTCAAGATTTAGAAGACCCTTTATTGAAAGCCATGGAGCAGCAACCTGCCCAACCTGTTTTGGAGTCTAGCTTGTGCCCGGACTGGCCTTCTCATTCTGAAGAGGCACGTGCTCTGCAGGGCAATACTTCTATTGCCCAGATTAAGGCTCAGCTCCAAGAAATAGAGGCTGAGAAAGAGGAGTTAGAATTGAGGGTCAGTTGTACAAGAAGTGAGCTCACTAAAAAATCGGAAGAGGTATTTCAATTACAAGAGCAGATAAATAAACAGGGTTTTGAAATCCAAAGTCTGAAGACAGCGTCCCATGAAGCCGAAGCCCGCGCAGAAAGCCTGAGGCAGAAATTGGAAAGCAGTCAATTAGAAATCGCTGGATTAGAACGTTTAAGAAACTTCCAGCCTGAACTAGACGAACTGCAAAAACTCATAAGCCAAAAGGAAGAAGAAGTTAGATACCTTTCTGGACAGCTGAGCAAGAAAGAAGAAGCCCTTACTAAAGTACAAACAGAGATAATAGAACAAGAGGATTTAATTAAGGCCCTGCATACACAGCTGGAAATGCAAGCCAAAGAACAGGATGAGAAGGTAAAGCAGTTACAGGCAGAACTTTGTGAGGTGAAGCAAAAACCGGAAGAGATAGGAGAAGAAAGTAAAGCAAAGCAACAAATACAGAGGAAACTGCAAGCTGCCCTCATTTCCCGAAAAGAAGCACTAAAAGAAAACAAAGGTCTCCAAGAGGAGTTGTCTTTGGCCAGAGATACCATTGAACATCTCACTAAGTCTCTGGCAGATGTGGAAAGCCAAGTTTCTGCTCAAAATAAAGAAAAAGATACATTCTTAGGAAAGTTATCTCTTCTCCAGGAAGAAAGAGACAAACTCATTACGGAAATGGACAGATCTTTATTGGAAAATCAAAGTCTCACTGGCTCTTGTGAAAGTCTAAAATTTGCTCTGGAGGGTCTTACTGAAGACAAAGAAAAGTTAGTGAAGGAAATTGAATCTTTGAAATGTTCTAAGATTGCAGAAAGCACTGAGTGGCAGGAGAAGCACAAAGAGTTACAAAAAGAGTACGAAACCCTTCTGCAGTCCTATGAGAATGTTAGTAATGAGGCAGAAAGGATTCAGCATGTGGTGGAAACTGTGAGGCAAGAGAAGCAAGAACTGTATGGCAAGCTAAGAAGCACAGAAGCAAACAAGAAAGAAGTGGAAAAGCAGTTGGAGGAAGCTCAACAAGAAATGGAGGAAATGAAAGAAAAGATGAGAAAGTTTGCTAAATCTAAACAGCAGAAAATCCTAGAGTTGGAAGAAGAGAATGACCGGCTTAGAGCAGAGATACACCCTGCAGAAGGTACATCTAAAGATTGTATGGAAGAACTTCTTTCTTCCAATTCCAACATGAAGGAGGAACTGGAAAGGGTCAAAACAGAGTATAAAACCCTTTCTAAGGCGTTTGAGTCCTTAATGACTGAAAAAGACTCTCTAAGTGAAGAAGTTCAAAGTTTAAAACATGAGATAGAAGGTGGTGTATCTAAACAAGCTAGCCTAGAGGCCACTGAGAAACATGATAATCAGAGGCATATCACTGAAGAGGCAGCACAATCTGTCCCAGGTGAGGCTAAGGAGCAGGATTCTTCGAGTATGAGCACAAAGCATGAATGTTCAGAATCCATTCTGCCAGAGACCAGTGCCAAGCCTGATATCAGTGAAAATGTCAGCTCACATGATGAAATTAATAACTATCTACAGCAGATGGATCAGCTCAAAGAAAGAATTGCTGAGTTAGAGGAGGAGAAACAGAAAGAAAAGGAATTGAACCAGATTTCAGAAGACGAGAGAAATGCTTTACTGAGTCAAATATCAGCAAAGGATGGTGAACTAAAAATGCTTCAGGAAGAAGTAACCAAAATAAACCTGTTAAATCAGCAAATCCAAGAAGAACTTGCCAAAGTAACCAAGCTCAAGGAGACAGCAGAGGAAGAGAAAGATGATTTGGAAGAGAGGCTTATGAATCAATTAGCAGAACTTAATGGAAGCATCGGGAATTATTATCAGGATGTGACAGATGCCCAAATGAAAAATGAGCTACTGGAATCTGAAATGCAGAACCTTAAAAAGTGTGTGAGTGAATTGGAAGAAGAAAAGCAGCAGTTGGTCAAGGAGAAAACTCAGGTGGAATCAGAAATACGAAAGGAATATTTGGAGAAAATACAAGGTGCCCAGAAGGGAGCTAGTAATAAGAGCCATGCGAAAGAACTTCAGGAGCTGTTAAAAGAAAAACAACAAGAAGTAAAGCAGCTGCAGAAAGACTGCATCAGGTACCAAGAGAAAATTAGTGCACTGGAGAGAACTGTTAAGGCCCTAGAATTTGTTCAAAGTGAGTCCCAAAAAGATTTGGAAATAACCAAAGAAAATCTGGCTCAAGCCAATGAACACCGCAAGAAGGCAGAAACAGAATTAGCTAGCTTCAAAGTACTGCTGGATGACACCCAAAGTGAAGCAGCAAGGGTCCTCGCAGACAATCTCAAGTTGAAAAAGGAACTTCAGTCAAATAAAGAATCAGTTAAAAGCCAAATGAAACAAAAGGATGAAGATCTTGAGCGAAGACTGGAGCAAGTAGAAGAGAAACACCTGAAAGAGAAGAAGAATATGCAGGAGAAGCTGGATGCTTTGCGTAGAGAAAAAGGCCACTTGGAAGAGACATTTGGAGAGATTCAGATTACTTTGAACAAGAAAGATAAGGAAGTTAAGCAACTTCAGGAAAACTTGGACAGTACTGTGGCCCAGCTTGCAGCTTTCACTAAGAGCATGTCTTCCCTCCAGGATGATCGGGACAGAGTGATGGATGAAGCCAAGAAATGGGAGAGGAAGTTCAGTGATGCCATTCAAACCAAAGAAGAAGAAACTAGACTCAAAGAGGAGAACTGCAGTGTTCTAAAGGATCAGCTTAGGCAGATGTCCATCCATATGGAGGAAATGAAGATCAAGATTTCCAGGTAAATGCATAATAATTGTTTTGCTCTTCCAAAGGTAATTGAAGGAAAAGAAAGTCTCTATTTAAACTGTCTCTGTTCCTTTTAATATTATGGGATTGATTTTGGCTTAAATTCCCCTAGAAGATATATTCTCTCTCACCTCCATCTCTCTCTCTCTCTTTCTCTCTCTCTCTCTCTGTCTTTTTCTCTCTCTCTGCAAATGACTTTCAGCTACAACTGTATTAACATGAAAAATTCATGTGCCTCTCTTCCCATCTTTCTGCTGAGAGATTCAGATTTTTCCCTTTCTTTTTATTTCCATTTCCACCACTCTTGTCTGAATTTGTATCACAGTACCCCCAAATCATTGCCTTAGCCTCCTAAATGATATCCTCTTTTCTCTTCCTCATGTTCCACATCAATTCATACTGCATATGTCTGTTATTTTCCTCAAACCCCAATTTTGTGTAACTATTCAAGGTCCCCCACACTAGTATCTTTCTGCTCTGAGGCGGGTTTTCTTATTGTCTCTCACACCAAGATTGTTCCTTTAAGGGGCCAGACATTTACTTTGCTCCAGCTTGCCTGTAGCAAACTAAAGCAAAATAGGAGAAAGTAATACTTTCTAGAGTATCCAAAACCATGTCATTAAAATAAGCAATATACTTTGAAGTTTATAATTTAAATAAATAATTTAAATGATTCATTTCAATGAATCATAGGTACAATATACCTTTAATACAGAGCATTCCGTAGAACTAATATTACTATCTCTTCATTAAAGAGATGAACCCTTTCAATTATGAATATTCATCTGTAGACCTGAGTACACATTGTAGTGTGTGTCTCTTAGGCAGACATCAAGTCATTTTTTCCTTGAACTCTGTAATGTATGACCTCTCGTTTTCTAGACTTGAACATGATAAGCAGATTTGGGAATCCAAGGCCCAGACAGAGGTCCAGCTTCAACAGAAGGTCTGTGATACTCTGCAGGGGGAAAACAAAGAACTTCTGTCCCAGCTAGAAGAGACTCGACATCTATACCATAATTCTCAGAATGAATTAGCTAAATTAGAATCAGAACTTAAGAATCTCAGAGACCAGTTGTTTGATTTAAATAACTCTTTAGAAAAATGTAAGGAAAATAAAGAACATTTGGAAGGGATCATAAAGCAGCAAGAGGCTGACATCCAAAATTGGAAGTTCAGTTATGAGCAGCTAGAGACTGATCTTCAGGCCGCCAGAGAACTGACCAGTAGGCTGCATGAAGAAATAAACATGAAAGAGCAAAAAATTATAAGCCTGCTCTCTGCCAAGGAACAGGCAATCCAAGTAGCTGTTGCTGAACTGCATCAGCAACATGATAAAGAAATTAAAGAACTGGAAAACCTGCTGTCCCAGGAGGAAGAGAATATTGTCTTAGAAGAGGAGAACAAAAAACCTGTTGACAAAACCAATCGGCTCATAGAAACACTGAAATCCATCAAAAAGGAAAACATGCAGCAGAAGGCTCAGTTGAATTCCTTCGTTAAGTCCATGTCTTCTCTCCAGGATGACCGAGACCGCATAGTAAGTGACTACCAACAGCTGGAAGAGAGACATCTCTCTGTAATCTTGGAAAAAGATCAACTCATCCAAGAGGCCGCTGCTGAGAATAATAGGCTTAAGGAAGAAATTCGATGCTTGAGAAGCCATATGGATGATCTTAATTCTGAGAATGCCAAGCTTGATGCAGAACTGATCCAATATAGAGAAGACCTGAACCAAGTGATAACAAGAAAGGACTGTCAGCAAAAGCAACTCCTTGAAGTTCAATTTAAGCAGAATAAGGAGCTAAAAAGTGAATATGCTAAATTAGAAGAAAAGCTGAAGGAGTCCGAAGAAGCAAAGGAGGATCTGCAGAGGTCCTCTGCTGCCCTGCAGGAGGAGAAACAAGGTTTATCTAAAGAGATCGAGAGCTTGAAAGGATCTGTATCTCAACTAAAGAGACAATTGACAGCTTTGCAAGAAGAAGGTACTGTAGGACTATTTCAGGCCCAATTAAAAGTAAAAGAAGAAGAGGTACAGAGATTAAGTACGACTCTTTCTTCCTCTCAGAAGAGAATTACAGAACTGGAAGAGGAATTGGCTCATGTTGAGATGGAAGCTGCCAAGAAGGTAGGTGAAATTGAAGATAAAATGAAGAAAGAATTAAAGCATCTTCATCATGATGCAGGGATAATGCGAAATGAAACGGAAACAGCAGAAGAGAGGGTGGCAGAGCTAGCAAGAGATCTGGTGGAGATGGAACAGAAATTACTCATGGTCACCAAAGAAAATAAAGACCTCACAGCACAAATCCAGTCTTTTGGAAAGTCTATGAGTTCCCTACAAAATAGTAGAGATCGTGCCAATGAGGAGCTTGATGAACTGCAAAGGAAATATGCTGCCAGCCTGAAGCAGTTGTCACAGCTGAAAGAAGAGCAGGGCCCGTTAAGCAGAGAGAGGGAGGTTCTTGTCTCTAAAGCTGCCTGTCCAGTGAATTCCACTGAGGATAACAGCTTGCCTCCCCTCGAGAAACTTAACCAACAGCTTCTATCCAAAGATAAGCAACTGCTTCACTTGTCTTCACAACTAGAAGATGCTTACAACCAAGTGCAGTCCTTTTCCAAGGCTATGGCCAGTCTACAGAATGAGAGAGATCACCTGTTGAATGAACTGGAGAAATTCCGCAAGTCAGAGGAAGGGAAGCAGAGGTCTGCAGCCCAGTCTGCAACCAGTCCAGCTGAAGTACAGAGTTTAAAAAAAGCTATGTCATCACTCCAAAATGACAGAGACCGACTAGTGAGTGTCTGGTTTTCTCTTTCTGATCTTCATTTGAGAGTTTTTGAACCTTTATTTAAATTGTTTAGTTCTATAGAAATGGATAAACAAATTATTATATATATATTATCTGGGCACTCAGGGACAGTATTATATATCCCACAGGTTCTGTTTGGTCTTAGAAAAACACAGAAACGATATTTAAATTATTTTAAAGCTGCCATTACCATTTTTAAAAAATTACAAATTTCCTCTGCACGAAACTCCATTGGTTATAAAAAAGACTAAGAAATGAAAAGCTATTTAATATGTTTTTACACACAGCCCACATGTGAATGTTTCCAGAATTCGTCTTAGTTTAACTGAAAGTATAGGGATTACTCACTGCCTTCCTGTAGTGACAATTCAGCAATAGATCATCTCATAGAATTAGGGGTAGAGAGGACTCAGCTCATCTCATTCTTATGTCTCAACCCTAATTTGTCAAAAGACGTTAACTGTAAGGATTAATTTAAGTAAGTTTAAATGACTGTTTAGTACACTTTTATTTGCATACTGAACCATTTACTCACTTTACTTTAATACCCAATTTTTTTTCAGTCAGAGAGAAAGATAAGGAGGACCACCAATGCTAAATTTTGGTGCTGTTAGTAAGATCTAGTAGTTTTATCCAGGTCTCATTTTGAAAACTTCCAGGTCATCAAGATTCAGAGGCAAAATTGGAACTATGTGAGCCAAGCCAGGTTGTCAGGGGATTCTGTTTTGTGACATTACCATTTTCACTTTCTTCACAGTCTCTTAACTCTGTCAAGCCCATGTACTTAGGCCAAGCAGGAAATAAACTGAGCTTAAAAAGGCTGGATTTTTTCACTGTAAAAAGTGACCCATACCCAGAATCAGAAAATTCTGGTTTTTAAGATTAACCCTAGTGAAAAGATCATTTCCCCATCACTATAAAGTCTAAAGTCTTATGCGAACTTTTCTTTTCCTTTGTAGGTAATGTGTTCATTCATATTACACTTAATATCCAATATTTGTAGACAATCTTGCTTTTTGTATTCTGTACCTCCTCCCCCTTTCAGCCATGACTTTGACATCAACACAATTTATATATTTCTTTATATTTTTTAAATAGTTTGAGTTCAGCTAACTTTGTTCTAGGAGCTTGACCTTTTGTCATTGCTTTCAGAATGTAAAGGCAAAAGGTTTTTATCGGGGCAGTGTATACCTCAAAGCTGTAATTTAAAGCACCCAGATGTTGATTATCTTCTAAGTCAAAATCTTTTTCCTAGAAGTTATTAGGATAGAATCTTAATTAACAATCTTTCGATCAGTGAATTGCTCTACTATTCTTATGTATTATAAACACTAAGGACTAAACTTTGTATCTCTCAACCCCAGTTCCACATTTTTGTCTGTTGGATATGTACAAGCCATGCCAGCTTTTTAAAAATTTCCATATTCCTATAATTCATAGTAATATTCTTCTGTTTCCTAAGGCTCATAACTGTCTGTGATTTTATTTCATTTAACCATCAAGGTTTATAATTTCTTTATTCATAATGTGCCTCAAATATCTTTTTCCTTTTCATCATCAACATCTTAGGATAAGTCCTTAACACCTTACCCTTAAACTGTTCTAATATTGTTGTTCCCAGTTTGTCACCTCTCCAGTACATTGTATATACCATTGCTGAATACGTCTTTCTGAAACTACTTTCTTATTACTGCACTACTCAAAAATCTTTAAAAGTTGTACTATCTCTAAATGAGGCTTAGGATTCAAACCTCTCCGTCTGGCATTTAAGACCCTATAATTTATACTTAGCTTTCTTTTCACCCTTCCCTATTTCTGCTTCCCCACTTGTACTCTTCATTCCAGCCAAACTGATCTACTCATTATGCAATAATCCTATCTAGTACTTCCTACTTACCCCTATTACCATTCTATCAACCAAAATGTCCTCTCAATTTTCTTTTTTTAGGGCAAATATTTCCCACTCTTTAAAAGTCATCCCAGAAATCAAATCCTCTGGTTACATTTCCAGATCACTTAATTGTCTATTACCTTCTGTTTGTAGTTCTGTAGTACTTTTCTATTGTCCCATAATGCCTTTATTGTGTGTGTGTCTATGTGTGTTTAATTTCTATACTCTTATTTTTTATTAACCCAACTAGATTGCAAGCTCTTGGTAATAAGTGTCGTGTCTTAATACTTGTTTGTATTTCCCGTGGTCTTTAGCATAGTGGAAATTAGTTAATCATATGGTAGGTAATCAACAATTGGCAGTCATTTGCTGTATTTTAGGGTATTACTGAAAAACATTGTTTTCTCCATTTTGTAAAATTGTCATGTAGGGGAGTCACGGAAACTTTTGAGCCTGAGGCTTTTACATCTGCCATGAAAGGATTATAAAGCCTAGGTAAGGTTATAAATCACATGAAGGTCTGACAGTATCGCTTGGTGGTATTACGTACATGATTCACTGCAATCTGTGGAGACCCTTCTGCATACTTTCTAATGTATTGTTATCTGTCCATCAGCTCTTCCTTTCCGCATATCTTGTTCTCAGTCTGTCTCACGTGCATTGAAGTTTCTAGTCTCTCAATTATTGGCCACATGTGTGATAAATATGGGAAATGTATTTCAACCTCTATCAGTTTAAAACATTCAGACTAGACCAGCAGTTTATCACCTTTTGCCAACACTACTCTCCCTTCCCCTCACCACCACCCCAGAGATGATTTAGATCTGAAAGGGACTTAGGCTACTTTGGTTCTCTTCTTTACTTAGTTAGTCAAGGGGAAGTTTCCCAAAATAAGTCTGAGGGCCCAAGTGGCAGGATTTAGCCCAAAGAATTCTACTGGGGCATAACATTTTCATATCTGTCTAAACTTCCTTAGGATTTCCCCAAAAGCACATGAAGCACTTACACAATTCCTGCTTAAGGAGTGGAGAGCAAATCTCTAATGGTGCCTGTATTTGTTTATCAATACTCATTTCACACTGAAAATGACTTGAGGTAGCATATTAAGATATGAACAGTTTTTCAAGATAATATAAAAGAACTGAGAAGGAAAAGAAAATGAGAATAGAAGAGAAAAAGATGAAGCCAGGAGTAAGTTTAGTGTCTCAAGGGGACACTAGGAAAGGGGAGGAAAGATAAACTACTTGCTCAAGATGAGAATAGTTATTCTTTTTAAATATTGAGGCCTCCAAAAAATTGCTTCTCTGTTTCTATAGAGAAGACACTATGAAGTTGTGAAACATCATTTACTTCTCTACAGTAAATATAGTCATTATATAAAAAATGTTTTACATTTTCTGATCTGGTCTATTACAAAGATAACATTTAGGGTATCTGGACTGGAGGAGTGAGGGGATTACATAAAGAATATATTTTTGCATTCAAATAAAACTAAAACATGTTTGTATTTTAGTTTCTGGATTAAAAAAGTTATATACACATATTAATGAGTCACTAAATTCTACAGTGTTTGATAAGAAAAACAAACAGTAACACCCCAGTCCTATTTCTCCTGAGGCAATTTGGTTTTAGCTTATTATTTGGGTGTTTCCTCAGTATCTAAATATGCTTATAGTGCATCTTGGCTTTTTATTCTTTGCATTAGCTATCAACTTTATTTTATGCTAACAGAATATAGTTGTCTTTACTCCCTCTGCTTCCACAGTACAATACACACATTTAATATACAACCCTTTCCCCATTTTCCTGATATAATTTAATTTTAATTTTGGTTAAATCAATTTTCAGTGTTTATATTTTTATGACTACAAATGGTATTGGAGCTGAGATATGTTACTTTTCCTCAATATCTTTGTTTTCCCTAGAGTTAATAACTGTTTTGTTGTTGTTATTGTTTCTTAGTTTTCTTTGTATTTATCAATGTAATTTAAACCAAGATTTACTACCATTTTCCCCATCTCCTCTCTAGATGTTTATTCCTATCAATTTCATCTTCATGAAGAAAATTCTCCTGGAGTCTCTGATTTGCTCTTATATGAACCAGTTGCCCTGTAGTCCTAGGGCAGTTTTCATCCTTTTATCTTTCTCCATTATTCGATCTTCTGTTTCTTAAATTCCCTGTCTCTCTTGTCTTGGTTTTGTACCATAATTTTGATGGAATAAATCATTCAGTAGCTTGCTAAGAAAAAATATGTGTGAGGAAAATTTATTGAAAATGTCTTTTCGTCTCTCATACCTTATTGATAGTTTGGCTGGGAATAGAATTCTAGGCTGAAAATAATTTCCTTTCAAAATTGTGAAGACACTGGTCTATTGCTTTTTAGCTTACATTGTGGTTCAGAATTCTAAAGCTACTGGTTCCTGATCCTTTGTATGTGAGCGCTCTCTCTCTCTCTCTCTCTCTCTCTCTCTCTCTCTCTCTCTCTCTCTCTCTCATCTCTCATTTGTCGCTGGAAATATATAGAATCTTTTAGTCTGTGTGTTCCAAAATTTCATGGTAATGTACTTTGGTTTGAGTCTATTTTCATTCATAATTCTGTCTAGTCCTTTGAACCTAAAATTCATACTCATCAAATTTGGGGAATCTTTTGATATATGTCTTACTTACCATTTCCCTTCCACTCCCATCCCTTTTCTTGATTATCTTTTTTTTTTTTAATCCTGATATTTAGATGTAGGACCTTCTGGATTAGCTCTGTAATTTTCTTACCTTTTCTATTCTTTTTGCTATACCTTGGGAAGATTTTTCTCACCTTCATCTTTTGAACCCTATACAAAGGTTTTCATTTTTTCTATCATGTTCCTAATTTCTAAGGATTTGTGTGTTTTTTCCCTTGTCTCACAGATGTATGTTCTTATCTCTCCAAGAATAGTGGTGGTGGTTTTGTTCTTTGAAGTTTTCTCATAATGAGTTTTTCTGTATAATTTTTTATTTCTGCTCTCATGTTTCTAATTTCCAATATTCTCTCTTAAATCTTTGAGTATATTACATTTTCCCCCTGCTAATCTTCAAATTACTCTTTTAGTTTCTTTTCATCTCTGCCTTAATATTAGCCATTCTTCAGGTGAGAGTTAATCCTTGGTTTACTCTTCCTGTTTAAGGGTAGGGTCTAAAAAGCTTATGGGTGGGGCTTATCGACTTTGAGTTTCATTGCAGTGTGATCATGCTGAGCTTTTTGTGGGTAGTCCCCATGTTGTTGTCTTTAGTTCCTCTTGGACCAATCAGATTTTCTAGCGGAGACTTCTCATTTAAGGCATGGAAGGTAAAGGCCTGTATGCCAGCACTCTCCAACCTGAGTAGGGGCAAGGCCTCAAGCATTCAGAAAGCATACATTCACTTGATCACCCTTGCTTTAAAGCAGTACCCTTACCTTCAGCCGTGCCTGGTGTCCTATAGCCCAGAGACTTTCTTTTACCTATTCCATAGAATAAAACTCTAGTTGTCTGTTGGGGTAACAAAAAATGTGGAACTGAAGAGAGTATCTAGGGATGCATTTGTTAAGCAGCTTTCATCTAATCCTCCTTATTTCAGCCATCACCTCTTCCCTACCCCATCACCATCTTTTCCAGAGGTACCTGGTGCTGTTAATTCCTAAGACTTTTGAAGATTCTGCTGAGTAAGTTCTATTGGTCCTTGGCTTTCCCTATTGCCAGCTTAAAGTTTGGCTTTCCCACATCCGTTAAGTCATTTACCACTTATGCATCTGCTTTACAGCTTCCAAAATTAATTTTGTTGCTGCTGACTCCTCTCTTGTTCTTTCTGTTCTTGTGTTTTGTGCTTTAAAAAATAACGCCTTTATTGTAGTTTTAGTGATGTTTCCAGAGTGAGTGAAAGAGAGGTGTGTTCAAGGCCCCCCGCCCCCTTTACCCAGATGACCTGACATTTTTTTTGCTACCAAGATTTTAATGAGTATTGGGGATAAAGAGTTGGAAGTTATACCTGGAATGTAATAAGCAGGTTTGCTAATTAAAGGCAAGTGCATCATCATCATCATCACTAACTTAATGTGTGTAACACATTCATTTTTTATTTCTCATAATCTTAGGAGAGGCACTATGATTATCTTCATTTTATAGGTGAGGGAAATTAAGGCTTAGAGGGTGTGAGAAACATACAACCTGTGTAGGCAGGATAACTGACTCCAAAGCCTAAGTGCTCTTCACCACTGGGCCTGGTCATCACTGCCTTTTTCATAATCAGCATCAGCTAAGTTGCAGTTAAGGCTGACATCTATATAAGAAAGTTTAGAAGCCTAACCAGGGCACATGGCTAAATAGGATGCCAGTCTGTGTTTACACTTTTTGTTCTAGGGAGTTTCTACCCACAAAGAAGCTGTAGGTCCCTTACATCTATTCCATGTCAGTTATAGCTTGAGAGTCAACTTAAGACATTGGGAGCAGGGGGCAGGGGTAGACGTTGCAGGAATGGCCACACCCTGCAGCCTTGATTGCAGCTCCGTGGGGTGATTCCCACCAGCCTGGCTGTATATATTTCCCCGTTTTAGAGATTCAGGCTGCAGTGATATGTCAGTGGACTGTTAGGTGCCCGTAGTCTGTTGTGGTGTCTGGCTTCGTAGGGAGCTGCTGATGACTTAGACCTGAGTGAATAAGATGTGACGAGTCACCCTTTTACTTTCTTCTTGGTGAAAGCTGAAGGAATTGAAGAATCTGCAGCAGCAATACTTACAGATTAACCAAGAAAACACTGAGTTACGTCCACTGAAGGCTCAACTTCAGGAGTATCAAGATAAGACAAAAACATTTCAGATTATGCAAGAAGAGCTCAGGCAGGAAAACCTCTCCTGGCAGCATGAGCTGCATCAGCTCAGGTATGATAATCCCTGCTTTTTGACCCTTTTCTTTTATTTTTTTCTTTTTAACTTTTTATTATGAAATAATTATAGATGTATAGGAAGATGCAAAAATACTACAGAGAGCTGTCATGTACCCTTTACCCGATTTCCTCCAGTGGTAACATCCTCCATAACTCAAATACCGAATCAAAACCAGGAAATTGACACTGGTATGATTCAAAGACCTTATTCAGATTTCACCAATTTTACATTCACTCGAGGATATGTGTGTGTACAGTTCTGTGCAATTTTATCGTATGTACAGATTCATGTAACTACCACCAGAACCCAGATGTACAACTGCTCCATCACCACAAGTATGTCCTTTGTGCCACTAGTTTATAGTCACACTCTTCCCCTCCCTCCCACCCCCTCATGCCTAACCTCTGGCAACCACTAATCTGTTCTCCATCTCTATAATTTTGTCGTCTGAGGATGTTTTATAAGTGGAATCATATGGTATGAAACCTTTTGAAATTAGCTTTTTTCACTCTTCATAATGCCCTTGAGATCCATCAACTTAGTTGCGTGTGTCAATAGTTTATTCTTTTTATGGACAAATAGTATTCCATGGTATGAATGTACTGTTTTTAACCATTCACCCATTGAAGGACATGCATGTTGTTTCTAATTCTTAGCTATTATAAACAAAGCTTCTATGAACATTTGTGTATAGGTTTTTATGTGGACAATAAGTTTTCATTGCTCTGACATAATTGCCCAGGAGTGCAAATGCTAGGTTGTATGGTAAGTGTAGTATTTAGTTTTTATAAAAACTGCAAAAGTATACTCAAGGATGACTGTACTATTTGATATTCCTACCAGCAATATATGAGTAATCCAGTTTCAATATCAAATGCTACATCCTCATCAGCTTTTGATATTGTAATTATATTTTAGTTGCTTTTAATAGGTATATAATGTGTTTTAAATTTGCATAATGGATTTAATAATGTTCAACATCTTTTTATGTGCTTATTTGACATCGATATGTCCTTTTTGATGAAATGTTTGTTCATGTGTTTTGTCCATTTTCTAATTGGGATGTTAATTTTTTTTTACTGTTAAGTTTTGAGAGTTCTTTATATATTCTACATATAAGTTCTTTGTCAGATATGTGGTTTGCAAATATTTTCCCTACTCTGCATCTTTCATCCTTTCCAACAAGGTCTTTTTAATTTTGATGAAATCCGATTTATTTATTATTTTTCTCTTTATTCAGATTCAGTAATTTCTGTTGTCCTTTCTTCAAGTTTACTGATTTCTTTCCTCCATCACCTCCATTCTGCTATTCAGCCCATTGAGTTAGCTTTTATTTTGGATATTGTAATTTTCAGTTTAAAATGTCCATTCAGCTCTTCTTTATATCTTTTATTTTTTTGCTGAGGCTTTCTCAATTTTCATCAGTTTCCATTGTGTTAGTAATTGCTTGTTGAAACATTTCTATGATGACTGCTTTAAAATTCTTGTCATATAATTCCCCCAACATTTGTGTCATCTCAGTGTTGTACTCTGTTGATTTATTTTCAATCAAGCTCTGATTTTCTTGGTTCTTAGAATGCGACGTCCTTAGTTTGTAGTATGATGAGTTCAATTGTATCCTGAACATTTTGGAAATTATGTTATAAAACTCTCAATCACTTTTATTTAAATCTTCTGCTTTAATGAACTTCCACTGACACCACATCAGCAGGGGAAGGGGAACCCTGCCATTTTACTGCCAATGGAGGGTGAAATCCAGTGGGCACCCTACTCAGCCTCCATTGCTACCCCTAGAGGGAAGGGGTGCCCTGATACTGCCAAGAACAGGTGGAAGTCCTGGATCCCCACATACTGCACTGACAGCACAGTTAGTGGGAATGGTTGCCTCTACTGTTAGATGAGGATAGAAGTCATGCTCTACACATGGCCTCCATTGATGCCACCGGGGGGTGTGGAGGGTGACCAGTGTACCACTGGGTAATGCCCGAAGTCCAGACTTCCCTCTGGGCCTCTTCTGGTACTGCCTCTGTAGGGACAGGGAGGAGCCTTCATTACCTTGTTCTCGGTGGAGGTGCGTGTCCAGGTCTCACTTGTTTTCTCCACTGACACCACGTTAGGGGTGGAGACAGTCAGAGAGAGGTCCCTCTTTACCACTGTGTGGTAGTGACAGTCCGAGGTACACAGTTGGCTTCTTCTGACACCACCCAGCAGGGAGGGTGAGGTGCACCTAGTTACCGTCGGGCAAGGATGTAGCTCTAGCCAGTCCACTAGGATTTTCTTAACGGGGTGGGGGAAGATACTGTGGTTTTTCCATGGTGTTCACCTGGTGTAGAGTGTTATTATCATTATTTCTGTCTCACTAGGCTGTTCCTTCCAGGTCCTTTGACAAGAGAGTAAACTTTTTTGACCCTCAGTGTTTCCAGGTTGGAGGATCCTTCAGCATCCAGTTTGGGTTATATGGAATTAAAAAAGAAAAATCAGCAAATCTATCTCTATGTCATTCTTCAAGTACTAGGGTCCCTATCTAGTCCATCTTCTTCTCTCCATCTTTACAAATATCCTTATGTTTGTTTTTCTGTATAATTCCCAGGGTTTTAAATCTATACTTAGTGGGAGGAATAGGAAAAACGCATCTAGTCTGTCTCATCTGTATCAAGAAATCCAAGCCCTATTCTTTTGAAAAAATAGGTACTTTTTTTTTTTTTTTAAAGGAGGGCACAGCTCACAGTGGCCCATGCAGGGATCGAACCAGCAACCTTGGTGTTATCAGCAGCACACTCTAACCAACTGAGCTAACCGGCCACCCCTTGAAGAAATAGGTGAATAACGAGATTGTATGGAACTATCAGGGCAGGAAAAGTTAAGATATGAGTAGGAACTGTAATCTGGTTGGTTTTTTAATTCAGTGTTTCTAACAAATTCGACCCAAATAGAAAAGGTAAAGAATAAACACTTACCGGTATATAAAAACGGGGCCTGTTGTCGCAATCTCATTGTTGGGACTTTATTACTGTTTATCTTAAGACGGCGCTGCCACCTTATTAAAATCAACCCAGAGCTTTCAAGATTTACTAGTGAAAGGAGAATCTCCAATTTCGAAAGTGCTGCTGATCAAGCAGCATCTGCTTTGGCTCACCAGCTACTACAGGAAAACCACAAGCAAGTGAATGTAGAGAATACTGAGGTGGAATACTGGATAGGTTCCTCTCCAGCTTTCAAAGGACGACCAGGGCAATAGATGTCAACACAGTAAAATGACTGTAACAACCCTAAGGGAGCTCTTAATGCACACAAGAGATTTGTTCCTTCACGGATCCTATGTGCATACGCACTCTACTAATGTGATATTTCAAAACAAACCTTAAGCAAAGTTTATAGAGCAAATACTTTTTAGAATTTGGTGATTTAAATTGTATGGCGTGAAGTTACCTCCAAAAGATTTTCATGCTTAACATAACATCATTATGGACTTTCTTATATGTGGACATACATCAGACTCATTCCATGAATTTGGCAACTTCCCAGATAATACAAGAACATATTATTTCTTTACCAAATGATGGTGACTGCAGAGAAGGTAATATCTATGAATTTCTGCTCTCTGGGAATACAAATTTCTTTCTGAAATTGAACCTCGAGAAAAAAGATAAGTTGCTCCATTTCAACCACAGCTGTACCCCCACCCCCAGGGAATAGCTGCCTCAGCTTTATTCTGTTAGAATCTCAGTTTATCATAAAGAGATCAGGCTCTCAGTGTGTGTCTTCCTTCAGATGCACATTAATGCTGACCATCGAATTTAGGTCCCTTCAAAGGTGGTTGGTATCACATTGATGTCTCCCATATCCTATCCAGATCACCTGGAAGTACAAAAAAATAAGTGTCCAGTTACACTGTAAACCTAAGAAGAGCTTCAAACCTTTAAACACTGATTTCTGCAGCCACCTGTTCCTCTTTAAATTTCTTCAAAGGGCATTCCTAAAGAATGATTTCCTTATAAAATTAATCCTTAGGAAAGAGAAAAAGAGGGAGAAAAAAATGATTTCTGGTCTTTTGATTCTTTTTGCCCCTCATTTACTCCCTTTCCATCTTTGTCTTAGCCTTTCTCTCTTTACCTTCCATCTTTGAGCAACTTTGAAGAAAAGTAAAATTATATATCAAGTGAATGTGAGTAAAATTGAAGAAGGAAAGGAAGACATTTTACTTCACTGTTAGACGGAAGAAGAAAATGAGAACACAGAGTTGATTGACTGACTTTAGGACCAGCTTCTTTAGCTGAATATGTTCAAGACTCCCTGTCTTGTTTTTTGAAATACATGGGAGAAATGAGCTTTTCAACCATGAGAAAGCTGGAATATCTTGTTCAAGATTCTGTTGGCCTTAGGGTTGGCTTATCAGGAGAGCCTAGATTTATACCATAACCTTTCTCTTCCACGTGTGGCTACTGGTTTGCTTATTCTACTCTGGTTCCTGTGCTCTCTTTAGAGGTAAGTGAGGTTTAGCCCTTTTTTATGGCTGGGTTCTATCAGGTAATCAGGGTTGTTACTTAGTCCTCATTCTCTGTTGAGGATCTCTTTTCACACCATAACCACTTGTCCATATTCTAAAATAACAGCAACTTGAAGCATTTTAATGGAAGACTTTGATCTTTCTCATGCATTCTCACTCTTACATTCCTTTCTTGTTTTTTCTCTTTCCACAGGAAAACATTACAGAAAGTATTTTAGAAATTTTTTTTGCATGTTTGTATTCCCAGAGAACAAAAATTTGTATTCGCAGAAGACAAAAATATCTTTTGCATATAGTATCCTTATAATAAACATGTATTTTAGTTTGTAAATTTTAGTTCTGCCTCTTTGAAAAAATTTTAACTGTAATCCAAGTTACCTCTTACCCAAACAGGATTACTTCATAACAGGCATATATCAATTAAAAACTTACCTTATTTCTGGAGAAAAAGAAAAAAGGCAGGTGCAGTTCAAACAAAACTTTCTATTATTGAAAAAAATAGAGACATTGGTGCTACAGAAGGTGAAGAGACATTGCAGAAAGTTGTTTTCAATCCTAACGGGTTTTTTACAGGCATAGTATGGGGAGAAGTAGAGCTAAAGAATGTGGCAGAGCAACAGTTTTTGTTATTACTAAAAAAAATTAGCTGGGGTCAGGCATACAAAAGCCTGCCTTTTGGTCAAATTCAGGGAATAAATAAATACGTAGGAATATCAGCAACTAATATTTATTGAGTGGTTACAATTTGCCAGGCTCTGTGTTGGTTCATGACATACAGTATCTCATTTAATCCCCATCAGACTCCTAAGGAGTAGAGCGTTTTTCCCTATTTTACCAATACAGCTCAGGGAGATTAAATAACTTTTACTCAGAGTGTATGACAGAGGCAGTGTTTGAACCCAGGTCCTTCAGACACTACAGCTACTTTCTCATAGCCCTGCTGTTACATTGCATCATGGATGGAACTGCCTTTCTGAAGAAATTCAGTGGTTTCCCTTTGCTTACACAGTAAGCTTTATTTAGTGTGCTATTCAGTACCCTACATGATCTGACCTCCTTCCTCTCCATCCTCATTTCCTACCCTGTTCACTCTACACACCACCTACTATAGCAGTTCCAAAATTCACTGTATTTATTCATTCTTGTGCCTTTTACTCAGTTTGTTCCCTGAATCTGGAATGCTTTTCCCATTGTGGAAATCTGATTCATTGTTCAGGATTCAGACCACATGCTTACTTTTCTGTGAAGTCTCCCCCTGTCCTTCCAGTTGATATTTTTTTGCACTTTTAAAGCAAACTTTCTATTGAAGTATAACATACATATAAAACATTGTACAAATCTTAACTGTACAGCTTGATAAACTTTCATAAATTGAACACCCTATATATATAATGAGCCTACATCAGGAACTTTATTAACATTGTTTGTCAATTATGCTTCAGTAAAACAGAAAAAATATAAACTTAAAATTCAAAAGAAACATTATTAACACTTCAGAAATAACCCTTCATGTCCCCTTGCAGTCACCATTTACCCAATAACCACTATCCTGATTTCTAACACCAAATACTTGTTCTGTTTTAAATATCATTGGTATACAGTATTGTCCTATTTTCAGGTGTACAGTAGAGTGATTTGACATTTATATACCTTACAGTGTAATCACCACACTGGGTCTAGTAATCATCTGTCACCATGCAAACTTATCACAATATTATTAACTATATTCCCCCTTCACCTTTCTCACCCATCCCTCCACTCTTTTCCCCTCTGGCAACAGTCAGTTTGATCTCTGTTTCTGTGAGTCTGTTTTGCTGTGTTTTGTTCATTTGTTTCTTTGTTTTGTTTTGTTTTGTTTTTAGATTCCACCTATAAGTGAAACCATACAGTATTTGTCTTTTTCTTTCTGACTTATTTTGTATAGCATAATATCCTCTAGGTCCATCCATGTTACAAATGGCAATATTTCTTTTTTTAAGCTGAATAATATTCCATTGTATATATGTACCACATCTTATTTATCCATTCATCTTTTGTTGGACACTTGGCTTGCTTCCATATCTTGGCTATTATAAATAATGCTGCAATGAAAATGGTTCATATATATTTTCAAATTAGTGTTTTTGTTTTCTTTGGGTAAATACCCAGAAGTGAAATTGCTGGGTCATATGGTAGATCTGTTTTTAGTTTTTTGAGAAATCTCCATACTGTTTTCAATAGTGGCTGCACCAATTTACAGTTCCACCAACAGTGCACAAGGATGATCTTTTCGCCACATCTTTGGCAACACACGTTAATTGTTGACATTTTGATAAAAGCCACTCGGACTGGTGTGAGGTGGTATTTCATTGTGGTTTTGATTTGCATTTCTCTGACAATTAGTGATGTTGAAATTCTTTTTTTAGTGCCACTTCATCATCAGGCTACACAATTCTGTTTGTAATACAAATTTCACTCTGTTTATGGATTGTCTTTACTACATCTGTACAGCCCATGATGCTGTTTTGAATATGGAATTAATTCATCTTTGTCTCACAAGTATACTTTTGCTTGTGATTATTTCATGTTTTTTCTAGGATGGAGAAGAGTTCCTGGGAAATTCATGAGAGGAGAATGAAGGAGCAGTACCTTGTGGCTCTCTCAGATAAAGAACAGCAGATCAGTCATCTGCAGAATCTTATGAGGGAATTGAGATCTTCTTCCTCCCAGACTGAGACCCTCAAAGGACACTACCAAAGACAGGTGAGTCATTTCAATGCCAATTGCTACTCAGAGGTAATCACTACTTCTATAAGCTGAGCACCCATCAGTTGTTATTAGGCATGCCATCTTATGACTTCTTATGAGGTGGACAGGAATTAAGTATGAACAATCCTAGTAGAGAATTTCATCAGTGTTTGTATCCTGGCAGGCATCCCCAGAGACTTCAGCTTCCCTAGATGGGTCACAAAACCTGTCTTATGAAACAGAACTTCTTAGGACTCAGCTCAATGACAGCTTAAAGGAAATTCACCAAAAGGAATTAAGAATTCAGCAACTAAACAGCAAGGTAAGTGTTTTCCTGCTAGACTGGTATTCAATTCTTGTTTCCACCACTGGAAGCAACAAGTAGAAGCTGACTAAGCTTAGGTGCCAGCTGTAGCATATCCTAGAGTGCAGACGTGTCACCTTTCTCAGAGCCTGGGATTGCTGACCCCAAACACCGAACACAGAGACATTTCTTTTTTCTCACCCTTGGAGAGTCCTTGGAAATGATTTGGAGAAATCCATTCAGTAAGAGATCAAAAGCCAACTACTTTAGGAAACCTTCCTCCCTATCTGTTTCACTGAGGTCACTCCCCACACATACTTCAACAAGTTCCTCTATGTTACCCTCTAGTGCACAACTGGGAAGAGTCGGGAAAGAGGAGGGAGGCTTTTCAGATGTGATTGTAGCAGATGGGCTGTCAGCACAAACTGGCTCTACTCCCAGCCACTGCCCTGATTCTTTCCATGGAAGCTCAGACGATATGTATTTATACTAGCACGGTTGGATGTTTGTATGCAATGCAAACTTGAAAACATGAGAGGAATGATTATTGGTATAATGTAGTCTGGATTGTTCCTTCCTATTCCCTTCTCACAGTGTAAATATGAAGAAATACATTCGCTTCTGAGCTAGAGCAGAGGTAGCACAAAAGCAGCCATAGATAATACATAAACAAATAGGGTGGTTATATCCTAATAAAACCTCTAATTTACAAAAGGCAATAGGCCCTGGGTCATAGTTTGCCACCCCTTACCCCCTCCAAATTACACAGGAATCTACGTCTATCCTAGGGGACAGAAATCCTTCCTCTGTCTCTCTCAAATAAAGTAATACTTTTGAATGTGCTTTGTAAACTGAAAATTGCTCTTCAGAAGTAAGATTGTATTTTTCATTCTGGCTATGCAGTTATTTTTGTTATACCATATGGATTTCCTGTTCTAATTTTCCATATGCATGAAATATCCTTCCCATGCAGTCAGAGTAGCTCTAGAAAAGTGTTCTCTTCTCTTCTCTGAAAATTGATTCAACTTTTTTACACAAGCATTAACCCAGAGTACTTACAGAAAAGAATGCTCAGGAAAAGATTGAACCTACAGCCGGGTACACCAGTTTCCTTTCCTATCATGTCATAGTCCTCCAGTGGGTACTTAGTAGAGCCGTCTCTGTGGTGTATCTGGATGTTCATCATAACTAAACTTAAAACTTGACAACCTGCAAGTGAATTGAAGAATTAGAATGATATTCCTGGGGCACTGAATTCAAATCAGTGGGTAAAAGCTAAAGGATAAATTTTTCATTCAATATAAAAAAATGAATTTTCTGTTTCTGACATGAGAAGTGGCTTGGGCTGCTTTGTCAGGTAGTGAGCACCTCCAACACTGGCCTTGTTCGAGGAAAGACCTGTTACTCATACAGCAGGGGAGAGTCCTGCTTTGAGCAACTGAAATGTTTCCACCTGTGAGAGTCCTATTCCCAATATAGTTTCTTACAGGTACATAAGCATATTAGGATTTATTGTTTCCCCCTCCTATCACATACTATCATTTCTTTCTACTTTTTTGATGACTTGTAACTCTCTACAGCATTGAAGAATCTGCCCAGTGATGTTATCTGACTTTTTAGGTGACAGCTCTATCTCCAGCCATCTAGAGCTCTGGGGATTGTAGTCATTTGTCAGTAACTTCAACTTGGACGCAAGCTACTGTCCTTCTCTCACATACCTGGGATAGCCTACCCTATTAGGTCGCTTGTGGGCTACTGCTTCCTGGTACTAGGGCACCGTAAATAAAGTTTCCTGCTACTTCCCCCAAATTATTTTCCTTTCTTGGTCAAAAAATTCTGAGTTTTCTCACTTTGAAGGAATACACAATGCTGCTATTGAAATAAAGGCTTGGCATAAAAAAATTAGATCCTTCAAACTCCGGACAGTTAGCCTAAGCGCACTACTCAGAGTGAAACAGTCCTATGGGATGGTGCTTATCCTGTCCTCTATTTCAGTTTTCTCAACTGCTTGAAGAGAAAAATACCCTTTCAGTTCAGCTCTGCGATACCAGTCAGAGCCTTCGTGAGAACCAGCAGCACTACAGTGAACTTTTTAATCACTGTGCAGTCTTGGAGAAGCAGGTTCAAGAGCTGCAAGTGGTGAGTAAAAGGAAACTGAGAGGCCGGGAAAAGTGTTACGTGCAACTGAGTAGAAATGAGAAAGCATAAAGAGCAGCACTGAAGGGGCTGATATGTTCAGGCTGAAGATTAATTAGGTGTGACGGGAGAAAGTGAGCGGAGGGTTAATTAACATGGGAATGAGGTCTGGGAAAAATTACAGAGGGAATTAGAAGAAAAAAGATGGGTGAGACGGTGGGAGAGAAATCAAACAGTGAGTGGGAAACAGTGATGCTTGAGGCCTTCAGAATTCTTAAACTAGGAAAGTTTTGACGATTGCTTTCACAAAGGAAAGCTGTGGGGAGATTTGGACCCGAGAAACAAAACAGGCAGAGCTGTCGATGGCAGTGGAGAGGAGTGCATTGTTGAAGTTGGAGGAAACTGGAAATTAATATGGAGATAAATAGGACATGGAAGGAAGAGTACGGGTTTGGGGGTGGGGGGTTAAGCAAGGGAAGGATCAGAGTTGCTTTTGGAAAATCCATGAGCCTACACTAGAAGACAGCAGGTTTCAATGGTAAGCCTTTAAACTTTGCAGAGGAGAGTCAAGAATGAGAATCTGGAATAAAATGTAATCAAGAGTTTTATGTAGGAGATTATTAGAGCAGAAGATCCTCACTTCTAAATCTGTACTTGAAGAGAATTATAACTGGAGGCGTTCCTCTCCAAGAGTTCTCATTCTCTTTGATGTTAAGCGAGTTCGCCTTTTGCCCAAATGCAGTTTCTTAAGCACTTTCATCACTGAATTGCTAAGCTTATTCTTATTCTAGGGGCCACTGAATATAGATGTTGCTCCAGGAGCTCCCCAGGAAAAGAATGGAGCTCACAGGAAGTCTGACCCTGAAGAACTCAGGCAGCCACAGCGAAGGTAGGGGAGCAGCCCTCCACCCTGGAGCATGCATCATATACAGAAATTGGACGGTCACCTAGATTTCAGCTGGAGTCCATTGTGTGGATCTAATATGTCTTATTATCTTATTAGCCTCACAGAACTGATGAGAGGATTAAATGGTAACAATTATAACTCACAAATTGAGTGTGAAAAGTGTGCAAAGCAAAAACAGCAGCACCATCGTACACACACAAACCCATAGCCCTAATCCAGTGAACAATATTCACTTGAACGGTCTTCAAGTGAATGACATTCAGTCAGTCCCTAAGATCTTTTAAGGCATTTTCTACAGCTTTATTTCATCGCTGTACAGCTTAGCTTTTAAAATATTCTTTGTGTTTGTACAAGCTTCCATACATTTTCCTGCTGTATAACCTCATGAATCTGGGTGGGGGGGACTTGTAACAGAGGCTGTGTTCTGCATCTCGTAACGCTGTTTGTTTTCCTTTTGTCCTGAAGCTTTTCTCAAGCCCAGCAGCAGCTGTGCAACACTAAACAGGAGGTGAACGAGTTGAGGAAGCTGCTGGAAGAAGAACGAGACCAAAGAGTGGCTGCTGAGACTGCGCTCTCCGTAGCTGAGGAACAGATCCGGCGGTAAGGGCTGAGGGAGGCAGCCTGTGTTCACCTCGGGTTCTTTCTGATCACACTTGTGTGCATTTCAGTGGCCAGACGTGGGAATAATTAGGCTCTAATTCTCATCTTGAGACGGGTGAGTTTAGGATCATTTATAGTCACTCAAGAGAACACTGTGCTTTTGGAGTCTGGGAGAATCACAAAGCAGTTGTCCTGAGAGAATAATAACAATTCCTACCATGTATTGATAGCTTATTTCATGTGGGATGAGATAAGCTATGTTTCATATCCCAACAATAACTATATGAGGTAGGTGTAGGGTTCTTTAGAGGGCCAAATAAACGTCAACCTCATTCCCTATATGAGATCTGAACCAACGGAAATTTCTGTAAAAGATTAAAACATGGGAGATTAAAGGACCACTTTATAAAGCTGATATAAAAGAATCTAGCTTTTGATTTGTTAGCAAATGCACCTCCTAATCCTGAACTTCCCTTCTCAGTCATAGGCAATGCTGGACCAGGGTAGGCTTTCCTTGGAGAAGAACCCGCTCTTGTAAAATTACAGCATTACAGCAAATTGTGCTTCTTATGGGAAGTTTGCTCAAAGTGTGATTTGGAAGCACAGAGCTATAGAGCCCCAGTTCCTTATTCCCAACTCAAGCATAGTGAGTCAAGAGAATCACTATGCTTGAGAGAGGAGAGAATGGCTACATGTGTTTTGCTGCTGGATGTCCTTTTCCATGGACAGAAACATCAAAAGCAGGCACCTTTATTAGATCTGGGTGGGGGGAACCGCCTACATACATTGCCTGTTCTCTCAGAGAATGGCATGTGTGATATTAATGCTTTCTTGTAAAATTTAGGTGGCAGAGATGGCAGCCCTGCTGAGCAGATCTTATTTGAGATACCTTTTTTTCCCGTCCAGTATATTCACGACTTTTTAATTTTCCTCACCCACTGGGGCCTTGGTTTTCAGCTTTGAGCATGGGCTTTGTAGGGGCATCACACTGCCTTATGTCTGTTGAGCGTTCTGTGGCTTGTGTGCCCGTGGCTGTTCCCCTGCCACTTGCTGTGGACTTGCTTAGACCTATGAAAGCCCGCCCTTTGGGGCAGATATCACCCTCACGTGTAATTAGCCTGCCCCGAGCCAACTTGAGACAATGTGGGTTGACTCTCGAGTGTGTGGACAAGCCACACTAATCCGAGCTTAGCCTCTCCACAGTTCCCTCTTTGACCCGGATGTGGAATGCCCATTGAGGTAGCTAAGCCAGTGCTGCCCACTCAGGCCTGGCAGTGCCATTCTAGTGTTAGAACTTCACCTGCATTCATTCTGTGGTGCGTGCAGAACTCCATGGACTGGGAGTACCTACAGACAATCTCACCCTTTCTCAGCTTAGCCTACAGAAGTGGACAGACCGACCTACACAGGGCCAGACCATGCTGTTCCAGATCGAGCCTGCCCCCAAAACACTTACCACATGGAGGAACAGGCACAGAAAGCGGACTCTACAGTCAGCATGGCTCTCAAGAGGAAAACAGGATGGACCCAGGCTGTGCTTTCCAGTTTCTCTTTCTAGACTCGAATCAGATTAAAGTGTTCCTTTTCTCTCGCAGAGAGAAAGGTGTGTGACCTGCAAAGAGAGGCTGGGAGTATTATGCTAATGGATATCCGTTCATATGGAGGAAACATCCAGAGTAAAGAGTTCCATTCTCCCCACCACAATTGAAAAGTGTATCCCTATAGGCAAATGCTGGATCAGATGTGTTGTGTTACCTGCAGTCCCTTTCATCCAGTTCTTGGGTTTGTGAGAAACCATTGAGTGGATAAAGTCAACTTCTTTGTTAAATAGAGAATTTCCATAATTAAATAAATAAGCAAATCAGCAAAAAACAAACAAACAAAAAAACAGAAAGCAGTAGAGGCTGCCTGTTCAGTTCAATGCTTGGATGCTTTTGCCAATTAGCCTTTAATAAATGAAAAAAGAAAATAATCGAGTTTCTCTGAGTCAGGTATCGGGTAATGGAAAAATAAGAACATGATATATAGAGACAGCATGGCTTTTTAATTCTGGCCCTACCTCTTACTGGCTGTGCCACCATGGTCAAGTAATTTTACCTCTTCAAGCCTTACTTTGAAGATAACAACAACTTCAAATCTAAAGATTAGATGCATGTGAAGCACGCAGTCCCACATCTGATAGATAGTAGGCAGTCGGTCAATCCCTGGTAGTTTTTATCGCCTATTATTGCTCCTGAAAGAAAGCTGTCTGTACCCTCCTTACATGGGGACGGATGGATGTGAGAGCAGCCTTTGCCGCAAGGCCCTGTGCTGTGTCCTATAGCAAGATGCCTGGGAAGACTTTACCTGACCCATGTCTCGTGCTCTGACCACTGTCCTGCCTCTTTTTTTCGCACCCAGGTTGGAGCACAGTGATTGGGACTCTGCCCGGACTCCTATCATTGGCTCCTGTGGCGCTCAGGAGCAGGCACTGCTCATAGACCTTCCAGGCAGCAGTTGTCGACGGGTAAGAAGGGAAGGAAGATAGAGAGAGGGAACTGTATTATACATCCAGCAGGGCCGGCTGTGTTGAAGCAAGGGGTCGAGGAGAAGGAAAGTGGAAGTCCAGGCTCTGAGCAGCTGGTGGGGCTAAGACTGGAAGGATTTGGAAGGCTGGAGGGAACTGGTGGAATTTGCCAAGTTGTTGACCCTCAGGGGACTTTCGGGATACCTCTTTTCTGCAGTGATGGGGAAGGAAAAGGGACATATCCCCACAGCATAAACCCTCTGACTTGCACATTTTTCTTTCAGTCACGGAGTGGTGCTGGATGGAAGCGGGTGCTGCGTTCGCTCTGTCATTCCCGGACCCGAGTGCCACTGCTAGCAGCCATCTACTTTCTGATGGTTCATGTCCTACTCATTCTCTGTTTCACGGGCCATCTATAAACTCAGTGCTTACCTTTTGGACCACTTCTCTCGGAACTTGGAATTCTCTCACCTCTAAAAGCAAAACCATCCAGTCCAACACAACAGTCTTCCCACTTACAGGTCCTCTCTCCAACTCTACACGGAAAGTGCCTGCAAAACAGAGTGGATGTGAGCACAGGTTCGAGCTGCAAGGACCAGCAAGTCCGCTTTCTTCTACTACTGCCCAGCCCTGAACACTTTTGCATAACCTGAGGAGGCCCCACAGTTGGTTGTGGAGCTCAAGATTTGTTCAGATTTTGTAGGGCGCTGATCTCTTGTGGTCCTCTGAAAGATGCTGAGAAATGTTTTTCAGCCTGGACGGCGATTCCAATAAACCTAATAATCCGAAGTCCAGTATCATTTTGATTGATACTTTGCTTCATTTACGTTATATTTTCTCCTGCTTCAGGGGAAGGTGGACCCGCCATAAAGAGAGTTCTGGGGAACATTATCTCTTAAGATATCTGATTAGCTGTTCTGCAAAAGAGGGTAGGAGCTGAAGAACTCCCCGGGGGTTTTTAGCTGCCAGATCATAGGGGAGGACAGCATCCCTGGCTGTTCAGATCTCATTAGAGTGAGATTTGTGGTCCTGGACTGTAAGGCTAGGATGCCATTGCTTATGCCCTTGATCACATGTATGCTAAGGGCCTGAGTGGCCGTGCCTTTTTTTCCACTGAAAGGCAGGAAGATCTGGCTAGACAGTGGGATTCGGATTCTTCTCATTGTGTGTTCCCTGAATGTGCTGGGAATGGGGGCCCGAAGGCAGCACACTGGGAGCCAGTCCTGGGGGAGCGTTGACTCCCTGACAGGGAGGGCTGACTGGTCTGAGGCCCACTCCTAGCCTCTTGAAGTACTGAGCGACTTCGCTGTTGGTGACAGTTATTCCGCTTTCTCAGCCCCATACTCATCTGCCCACTGTGGTAACAGAGCTGAGAAAAATGGAGGGAGAACACAGAAAAGACACAGTGTTTAAATCTCGGCCTGAGAATGCTAGCAGGATGGAATTCCATGTGTGCCTCGTCCCTGCCTCCCCTCCCCCTCAGTCCGTACCCGGTGGTAGTTTTCTCATTATGCACATGATGTCTTCACAGCCTGTTCTCACCACCCAAAGAAGAGAGAAAACTGGTGCACTGACTGATCTGCTCTAATCCTTTGTTCTGTGGTGACCAAATCTTGGTCACAGCAACCCAGGAACTTTCCTGAATAACTGTAAAATAATAAAATTATTTTCAGAATGAAAAATTGTGGTGTGTGCGTGTGTGTGTGTATACACAGGTGCTTACTTACATGTAAGCATGTTTTCATGCTGAGGGAAAGAAGGTAGATAGGGGATGTAGGGATAAGATAGCCAGGAATAGATACAGGGGTAGAAAACTACATATTCGGGCTTCCGTCCCACTGGCCAACACCAGTAATGGCTACATTCATCCTAGCTTAGCTGCTAGACCCAGGGTGATGAAGTGGAGTGAGGAAGTTTCATCCGAATGCCGAACCAAACAAGCAGGAGTGTAGGGCATGAGATTCACGCAAGTTTATTCCTGGGCCTGGGAGAACTCATCTGGTGCATCCTGAAAACATTAGGCCCCTAAGGATCCCCTCTGGGTGGGAGGGAAAGTAAGGTTTAAGGTATAGCAGGATAGGTAGGCATTATGTTTTTATATTAAGTCACTGAGAAAAACTAACTCACTTGCTCAAGGTACAATAAGTGACTTGAACCACGTGTATCTGGCTTCAAAGTCCACGCTATTTCTATGTGTTATAGCTCACTGCCTCTCATCAGGAATGAACTTGGGACATTTGCTAAGGAGAGATGAGGTTTCTTGGTGTCATCTAAATTCTAAGGTTTCCCTAAAGGATTGTACCTGGATGGTGTGTCATAACATCTGCTCTGATCACTCCTATTTTCATCACTGAATTAGGATTTGAAATGATCTAAAAGCTTTTTTTCCCCTTAGACAAATTTACTTTTCCATAAAATAATTTCGGTAACTGCCACAATAAATAGGTCATGACGTGGGAGAGATCAGTAAATAAAACTCCCTCCCTCCAGGCATAGACTCCTTAGATTTGGAAGTGACCAAAGTCACTTAAAGTTCACTTATTCCTAATGCAGAAACCCCCTCCTCTGTATCTTGGACCAATCTCATCCAGTCTCTGCTTGAATCCACTGGGGAACTCACGGCTGAGCAAATCAGGTCAAAATTCCATGTCAATCAACTTTAGGAGAGCTAGGTCAGATACAGTGACAAACACTCCCAAGTTCTCCATAGCTAAACAACAAAGGATGATTTTCCTAGTCAAAGACTCCAAGTCCCTCACACAATAGATTACATGTCATTCTCAGTTGGGGACTCTCGTTCCCTAGCTGAAAATGGGCCTACTTTGGAGAATTGCAGATGGCACTGGGCTAACGGATGGCACAGCTTGTTCTGGTCATCAAGTCTCCACCAGAAAGTGATGTATTTCAGTTCTCATATTTCATTGGCCAAAACAAATCACCTGGGCAAGTCTGACTTTAAGAAGGAAGGGAAGGGCAGCAAATCTTGATGAACAGTAATACAGAATACCACAGAGACCTTCCATCATCTGGTACCGCCTAGTTCTCTTAGACTTCCTGTTATCAGGACCCAAATCTTCCAGTTAGCTCACACTGTTCTCTGCACTATCTGAAACTTTTTCCCTCCGTGTCTTGCCTTTCCCCTGTGATTTGTAAATGTTTATTTGTACACTGCTATATGCAAACCCCAGTTTTAAGTGCTGTGGATAATGTAAATGTGATTTTAAATCTTAACTTGCAAGATCCACATAGAAATCATTTTCCCCATTAACCCTTTTTAGCTTATTCAACCCATACCAAACTGTCTACATTCCTTTGTTATAACAGATGCAGTTGCCTACCTATTTAGGAAACAAATGCTGTTCCTACAGAATTGTTAACGTGTTTTCTTGTTGAATGTTTTGCTTTCCTGACCAGACTATAAACTCAGAGTAAAAGTAGCATTTTGTTTTTACTTCTCCATGTCCCTCAGGGCTTTGCAAAAGACTAGGCATAGAAGCATTTAATCCTTTTTTATTTACGTGCCTAAGCAGAAGGAACTGACTCAAACTCCAGGAAGTAACTGTGAGGACACTGTGGCAGGAAATGACAGAAAACCTGAATACGGAACTGAAGCAGAAACTTCTTGTCTTGATGAGAAGTGGCAGCAGCTAGAGAGTGTTGACAACGTGAGGAGCTGGGAGCTCAGAGCAGACATCGCACTATTGGAGGTGGGTACCCTGAACGGTGGGAAAGGAGGGGAGCACAGGGTAAGAGCTGAAGAGGAACCTACCTGGCTTAGTCCTTGCTGAAAGATGAAGTCACTGCTAGTGTGCTTTAACTGTTTATGGCCCGAAGGCTTGGGTGGGAGTGGTTGTGGGATAATGAGCATCTGGGGTGGAAACAAACAGGAGGGGCTGGAACCCAGGGAATATGATTCAGCAGCCATCCAGGATCCCCGGGTTCTGCTGACAGTCTACAACCCTTTCTAAGGTCTGTTGCTCTAAGGCACTGAGTTGGGAGGAGGACCCCAGGAGGTGAAGACAACGTCTCTGGTCTAGCAGGAGACACAACCCACATAAAAGACATTGTCACCGATCAGGAAGTCGTTGCTAATGTGCGCCAGTGCTGAGAGCCAAGAGCTGATGGAGGCCGGATGACCCGATGGTTCCACTAGGGCTAGCTTCTGGGTTTGTAGGACCACAGAATCCCAGAATGTCAGAAATGGGGGCGCCTTTATAGATGAGCTACATTAACCTCTTCATTTATTGTTCCATTGGGGAAAACTGAGTATCTGAGATGTTCAATGGTTTACCACATTAGTTAAGTTAATGTTTGTAAATTGCCTAGGCTGGTACATGGCAAATAAGTACATGCTCTGTGTTGATTCCCTTACCCATGTTCCCACAGGCGCTTAGTAACAGAGCTGACGTGATCTGACTCCCAGTCTTACTTTCCTGATGCTATAAGGCAGCCTCATGATGAGGCCCTGGTTGGTGCTGATAACCTGGGTATCATGCTTCACCAGGTTACTCTCTGGTCTCCCATCTCTAGACATTACCTCTTGGCTTCCCTATTCCTGGCCAGTAACTCAAGGATACTACGTTGTCTCTGTGTCAGAAACTTTTTGTTTCAAAACTATATGAGGATGGGAGGTTTATGGGAGAGTCAGGCTGACACCCAGGAGGAAGAGCAAGAGAGGACAGGACCATTGGTCCTTCTTGCTTCCTTATTACTCATGAATATTTCAGAAACTTCTCCCTTCCAGTTTCCTGTGTGAAGTCCTTTTGTTGCAGAGCAGCCCAGGAAGCAGGACCATGGATCTCTTCTACCTGCCCGCCCCAATCCATAATTGTTGCCCCACAAGGGGAGGCAAAGCTGGTCTTGGCAGTGACTCATCCCTCCGTGCAGCTGACTTAGTCAATACTTCAGTGTCCTCTTTGCATGTTTTTAACCAACCTAACCCCAAACTTCCCTTGGGCTGGTTTCCAAGGGGTTTTTCAAAAAGCATGGAGGAGTTTTCAAGTGAAGAGGAAAATTAGACAGTCTGAAGGCCTGGGTGGAAACACTGCAGAGTCCTAGGAGTGGTGGGAAGAGGGACTCTCAAGAGACAGTGAAAAGCACAGGGAAAGACACCAATGGGATGGGAAGTGAGTAGGGAAGGGTGGGCGGGGGAGTTGCCAGCTGGTAAGTGACGTCAGGGACCAGAAGTCTCAGCCACCACCAGAGCAGATGAGCCGTGGCCGTTGTTTCCTCTTCACACCAAAGTCCAGGATTCCACAGATGCAGAACAACTGCAGCTCCTCCCCACGCACAACTGGCAGGGCGAGTGGAAACACGGGGGATATCCCAGGAGAATACTAATTTGGTAGTCCTTCAACTGGTGTTCTCTACATAGTTCTTTGTAGAGAATTAGATTTTTAGTTAGTAAAAATCTAATCGCTCTTAATGTTCAAGATGAAGGATTTATTATACTACATGCTGTTTTGAGTCAGTTATTTTCTTTAGAAATATAATTCAATGGTTTTTAAACATTGAAGAATAAGTGCCTTATTCCCAGCACACATTGTTCCCCAAGTTTTCTCCAATGGAGGCATCAGCTGACTGCCCTACTCACCTCAGGTAGCAGGTCTGAGTGGAGATGAGACAGCACTTGCCCTTGGAGTTGGAAAATTTCTGAGTAGAGTTAAACAGGTTGTAGAGAGGAGTACAGATGTTCACTTTATCAGGAACTGGACCGATATATATTTTGACACCTACAAAAGGAGTCATACGTAGAACAGTGAATGAAATGGCGCTATAATTCTAGGGATGTTCTAGCACCCCTCGTTGATTCCCACTTCAAGCCACTGTTCGGCTGGCCTCTTGTCACGAATGATCCCAGCAGTTTTGATACCCAGGTTTTTTAGTGTTACCTACAGCCATAATGACCGCTCTCCAGACTCAGGTATACCCAGGCCGTGTCAGGTTGTCTCAAATAAGTCCCCATCCTCCCTTGCCCCGCCCCCATATAACTGAGCAAAGGTACTTTCCTAAAACTCCCATCTGCTTTGTCTCAGCTTCTATTATCTTCTAAGAAAAAAATGTCAAGAAACTTTGAGCTGTATCATTGACTTCGGCATTCTTGTTTTCCCTCCTCTTGATTTTTGGCCCCTAATTATTCCCATCTTCTGTTACTCTCAGATGTGGAAGTCGGTAGTAGGCCATGATGTATCTGTTTCCGTGGAGACGCAGGGTGACGACTGGGACACAGACCCTGACTTCGTGGTGAGTTTGGAAATAGCTTTGCTTGGACAATGAAAAGGGGGTGGAGGCATCTAGGCCATTCGGTAACCTTTGAGGTGACTTCAAAAATGACAGTCTGGGACTGAGATAGCCCTCAGGGTGAAGCTGATGGTTGTCATGAGTGGGACATGCATGGTATCTGGCGTTGAGGATGGAAGGAGACAGGTGCAGAGTAGTGTGACGTTGTGGTTGATAGGCTATGACAGGCTATGCTGAAGGAGCAAGTTAGGTGGGGTCTCCTTTGGCCTATGAGCTGGGATTTGGGCCGGACGTGTAATTTGGGGTAATTGAGGAATTACAGGAGACCTGAAGGGGAAAGTATAGGGACGCAGTAGGAAGGGCCGTTTCGCAGCCCACCAATTATAATTTTAACGTGGGAGTGAGGGTGGTGTAAACAGAGGCATCTGGAGGAGAAAGCAGAGGCAGGGGACATTTGGGGGCATGTGCATCAGTGGCATGGCCTCTCTAAGTGTGGCACATCTCCTTCCATCACTTACTGCTGAGTGCTGTCTTTTGCAGAATGACATCTCTGAGAAGGAGCAACGGTGGGGAGCCAAGACCATTGAGGGCTCTGGACGCCCAGAGCATATCAAGTAGGTGCCACGGGGAATGGAAAGGGGTGTGGGAAGAGCCCAGGGAAAACTCAAGAGACTTAGGAGAAGGTGAGGGTGGAAGGAAAGAGATAAGGCAGTTCATGTCTATATATCTTTGTATTTTTTGCTTGAATCTCTGTCTCTGTGTGTTCCTGTATGCGTCATTGTTTATTTGTTTCATGTCTCTCTTCTGATTCCCCCAACGGTATTATCTCTCATTTATTTCTAACATCTATGCTGTTTCCCTAAGTGGGTCTATTATAAGGGATCCAGAAAGGAAGTAGTTCAAATGCTGAGGTTGTATCACTTTATCTATCTATCTATCTATCTATCTATCTATCTATCTATCTATCTATATCTTTCATCTATTTCTATCTATCTATCTTCTCTTCTATGGATTAGTCAGGATCATCTATACTGTTTATTGTGTGCTTTGGACAGTATAGAATGTCAAATATTAATAACAAGGTACACACAATAAACAGTATAACAAAAACAGGAATAAAAAAGCAAAAATCGACAACTGCACACAAATTGGCAAATTTAATACAGCTTTACGCTCCATTTTAACTCCCCTTGACACACACTCTAACAACAGTGTTTTTACCTCTTTCATACCTAGATTTAAAAACTGTCAATGGATGACCACATTGCACAAACAACACACTATGAAAACTTGGCACATGTTTATACAATTTGATAATATTTAGAACTATGCATTGTTTAATCAGACATAAATATTAGGTTGGTACAAAAGTAATTGCGATTTAAAAGGTTAAAAATAATTGCAATTACTTTTGCACCAACCCGATAGCTAAACTTAAGTAACCATAATGAATATTATTCTTAAACAAACCAAGCAATATGGGACAGACACATTTGTAGAGATGACAAAAATGGAACAGGGTCATGCAGGAAGCTTCTTGATACCCTCTGTAGGCTCAAAAATCACCCCCGCCCCCCAAAATTAAGATCCCTTTGCTTTTCTGAGTAAAATTCATTCAGCACTAATGTTCTGAGAACTGTTAGGATGAGGATACAAACTCTGCTTCTACCCTTTCCCTCCCAGTGCCAGTCTCATGAATAGCAGGAGTAGAACATTTTAAGGAAGACTCCTAAATCCCTGCCATGATCTTATGAATATCAGAGAGATTTAGATTCAATTCACAGCTCTGCCATTACTGGCAATGTGAATTTAGACATCTCCTCTCTCTGAATATCAGCTTCTTTATTTATCAGACGAACATAGCCCTAGCTCCCCTGCAGAATTCAATGGACTAACATATCAATGTCTATTGTAGTACATAGCGCCTCTCAGCAGCTCATTAATGTTATTTCTCTTTTCTAATGTAGATTAATCAGATTTTCTTCCTAAAAACCTAACATAAACATGAAAAGAGAGGACAATCTTCCTTCTTCCTAAGGTGTGTTTATGTGGACTTGTTGTGTTGCATAATCCAGTACATACATAACTCTGACTGGTGACCAATGGAGCTGGTGACTCTGGATGTTTATTAGCCTAACTGGATCTATATATGATAGAATAAATGGTGAGGACATTTGCATAAAACCCACTCCCCTCCCATTTACCCAGGCTGCCGACATGTAAAAGCCCCATCTCTGCTAGTGACTAGCCAAGTGACCTTGACAAGTCACTTTTCTTCTCTGATTCTCAGTATTCTCACTGGGATCACAAAGACCTCTAGAGGACCTTACAGTAGTAAGGCCTCTAGGATTCTCTCTGGCTAGAGTGGGAGGGCTAAGCCGATCTTTAAGGTCAGATGGGAATCAATGAGGCCCTTGGGGAAAGAGGGGAAGTTGAAGAGGAGAACAGAGCTAAGATGAGTCAAAGCAGGAAAAGGAAGTGATTGTGGTTCACTCTAACCTCACTGCCTTCCCCCACACCATGATCTTTTTTTGTTTAGGTCTGCCTAAAATAAATTTAGCTTGGGGAGTGGTTTGGTAATTTGGTGAATGGTTCAAATGATCTTATCCATTCCTCATCTGTTGTATAGAGGAGTCCTGGCCCAGGCAGCTCCAAGCAGCCTAGTGTTTCCTAGGAACTGCCTGGTTTTCAAGGGCGGCTACCTTTTCCTCCGTCTTCTTTTGCCACTCTTGCCCACTCATGCTCGTTGGCTTCTTTACAGTCCATGTACCCCATCTCCACTCCTGGCTAGATATAGACACTGGTCTGCTTCTTGTCACTACAGATTAGTTTTGCCTGTCTTAGAATTTCTTGTAAATGGAATAATATAGAATGTATTCTTTTGTGTCTGTCTTCTTTCGCTCAGCATAATGTTTTTGAGATCTATCCACGGTCTTGTGTGTATCAGTCTGTTGTCCCTTTTTATTGTCAAATAGTATCCCATTGTATGGATATCCCATTGTGTGGTTTCCCATTACCCTGTGGATGGACATTTTGAGTTGTTGACAATTTAGGGCTATGACAGACAAAGCTGTCATGAACAGTTGGGTTCAAATCTTTTTCTTGACACATATTTTTATTTCCCTTGGGAAATATCTAGGAGCAGAATTGCTGAGTCATAGAATAATTGTATGTGTAACTCTTTAAGACACTGCCAAATTATTTTCTGATAGAAAGTTACCATTTTTCATTCCTACCAATAATGTATGGGTTTTAATTTCTCCACATACTTGTCTATACTTGGCATTGTCAGTATTTTTTATTTTAACCACTCGTGTGGGTATGTGGTGATTTTAAATGGTATTTTTCTGATGACTAATTTTATTGAGTCTCTTTTCATGTGTCATTCATGTATCTTCACATATTTTTGTTTCAAGTGTTGGTTAAAATCTTTTACTCACTTTTAAACTGGGTTGTTTGTATTTGTATATAGTTTTAAGAGTTCTTTGTATATTCTGATACAAGTCTTTTGTGAGTTATTTGTTTTACAAATATTTAATCCAGAGTGTAACTTGCCTTTTTATTTTATCAATGGCAACTTATGATCAGAAGATATTAATTCTGATGAAGTCTAATTTATCAAAATTTTTTATGGTTAGTGCTTTATGTGTCTTAAGAAATTTTTGCTTACCTCAAAATTGTGAAAATTTTCTGTTTTGTTCTAAAAGATTTATAATTTTGCATTTACATTTAAGTCTATGATCAAATTAGCTTTTGTGTACAGTGTGAAACAAAAATTGTTTCATTTTTTTCCATATAAATATTTCACAATTCCAACTTCATTAATAGACTATTCTTTCCCCATTGACTTACCTGGCATACATGGGTGTCTATTTCTAGACAATTTTATTGATCTATATGTCTGCCTTGATCCATCTCACACTACATAGATTATTGTAGGTTAATGATAAATCATGAAATCAAATAGTCTTCCAACTTTGTTGGAAAAAAAAAATACTTTTACAATCCCAGGACTTTACACTTCCACATACATTTTAGAATAAGGTTGCCAATTTCTACAAATGTGCTTGTTGGTATTTTGATTGGGATGACATTAAATCTATCTATCATTTTGAAGAGAACTGACATCTTAATGATCTTGAGTTTTCCAATTCATGAATATGGGATATATCTGCATTTATTTAGGTTTTCTTTAATTTTTTCAGAAATGTGTTCAAATCTGTGTTCAAGTGTGGCACATCTTTTGCTAAATTTATGCTAGCAAATTTCATTTGATGTGTCATTTATTTTTAACTTTCAATTTCCAATGTCTATGACTACTAGTATGTATAAATAGAAGTGATTTTGATAGTGACCTTGCATTCTGTGACCTTGTCAAATGTACTTGATAGTTCTAGCAGTGCTTTTTTTGTAGGCTTGTTAGGATTTTCTGCATCTATGATCATATCGTTTGTGAAGAAAATTTTATAGTCTGAGTTACGTCTGTGCGTTTACTCTTGTAATAAAAACAGCAAGATCTGTTCCTTTGCTTAGCTTATCCTTGAGGTTCTGGATTTCACTTGGGTCCCATAAACTGCACTGCTTTATCAATCCCAAGGTATTTTAAAACTTAAAATAGTCAACTGAGAGTTAATGAGTCAAAATTTTCTTTGGTGTGTTGCAAAGCACATTGAAGTGTAATTTTTTGTTTCCTTCTATCTCTTCCACCTGACCACTATCTCCATATATTAATCATCTTTCTGCCCTAAGGGCCTAGCAGTACCTCACACTCAAAAGTTTAATACTTAATATTTATTGAATGAAGGAATGATATAACTAAGATCTACTTTGAGTGGCTTCAGCTATTTTCTAAAGAATCTGATAAAAAATTGTTCTTTGGCACCAACATTTTTATTGAAATTATGCTGGCTATTGGCATGATCCTCTGACTAGCCTAGCTGTCATCCAATAGGTGGGTATTCCTGAATCTCATTTTCTAATCCCTTTTAAAAACTTTTTTCAACTGTAATATAGTTATGACCCATGTAGCAATTATTTAATTGACCCATGTAGGACTCACTGAAAATGCACACTTTTCCCATTTAAAAGTAATGTTCAGGGGGCAGCTGGTTAGCTCAGTTGGTTAGAGTGCAAGGTCTGAACAACAAGGTTGCCAGTTTAATCCCCACATGGGCCAGTGAGTTGTGCCCTCCACAACTCAATTGAAACAACTACTTGACTTGGAGCTGATGGGTCCTGGAAAAACACACTTAAGTAAAAAATAGTTTAAAAAAAAAAGTAATGTTTAGCCTCATTTTCTTCATTTGTCATCTGAGTACTTTGGAAACTATCAATCATTTACATGTTCTTGGAACCAATAGTTTTTTTGACACAGACAGCTCTAAAGTGCTGATGTTGATGAACTAGCAACACAGGTTCTCTGCCTTCACTGCTGCCAGAGGGTTTAGAGCAGGCACGGGGACAGAGGGTTCTTCCAGCACTTAGCTTAATATCATCTGGTTCCAATCCAGCTTTCTAAAATTAACTGTGACTGAAGCTGAGAAAGCTTTTTAAAAAGGCCTTTGGTGGGCTTATACTACAAGGCTACCAGATAGATCTGTTCTTCCATGAAAGAGGAGAATTTCTGCTGTAAGATGGCCTTTCCACCTGTAACCAATGTATCTAGTTTTCCTGAGCCAGTGAAATTCAGTAACATCACTGTCTCAATTCCCTAAACCTCCATTTCTTGCTGTGGGAAATCAAATTTTTAATTTATCGTTCTCTTGCCCATGTGTTTCTAAGAAGCCCCAGGGAGCCCCATATGTGTCTAAGTATCAGTCCTGATTGTCACTGATTGGTGCTGATGCTGAGCTATCACTTCATATCCTGAGGCCAAATAGATATGCTGAGGTGCCCTCATGATAAAGATGGAAGTGAAGTAAGGAGAATGACTCCTTTTAGTGTTACATTCTCTTAGGGATAGAGGTGTCCCTAACCAAGGTTGTTTGAGCCTCAAAGTGTTGTAACAATTAGTAATGAGTGAACTGTATTAGTTTTTAGTTCTTTCAGGAATTATCAGATTTGGGGTGGGGGTGAAGGGCATTCATTTTTGACAAGAAAATACTTCATATGTAGATAAATTTCCCAAAGCTATATTTTTATAACCATCATTTTTAATGACTTCCTAGTATCCCATTGAAAGTAATATTGCAACTTACTTAGCTATTCTCTAGTTATTAGACATATAGATTGTTTCTTCGTTCTTGCCATTACTATATACAATGTTTCAGTGAATATCATTAGACACTAAACTTTGCCATATTTAAAATTATTTCCCAAGGTAGACTCCCAGGACTAGAATGTGGGTAAAAGGGTATATGAATATTTTTTGTGCTTCTTGGGGTAGAGTACCTAGAAAGCAAATCCATTCAGAGAGGAAAATAACTTCTCGGTTACTAGAATATAGATATTGTCCTCTGATATTTAAGAACGTGAAAAATGGGACTAAATACCCACAGGTTATTTAGTGAGCAAAATAACAGATTTGAAGAAATATTATTGGCTTATGGAAAGTTTAAATCAGGCTATGCAAGCCACACTAATCTCTTACTCCCAGACCCAGCACTGGTATAATTTGGGGGCTCAGGTTATTGGTAAAAATAAATAGAACACACCTCAAAGGTTTCTATTTTTTCTGAGAAAGAGGATTTGTTGACTTCCCTGTGTATGATGAGTCTCTGACATGTGGTTCCTTCCAGCATCCACCAGCTGAGGAACAAAGTGTCAGAGGAGCATGATAGTCTCAAGAAGAAGGAGATGGAATCAATGCCCAAAGCATCCCATGGCTACGGAGGTCGCTTTGGGGTGGAAAGAGACCGAATGGACAAGGTGAGTTGAAAGGGAGATATTTGCTTCAAAAAAAGATTGATTCATTTGTTGGTTTCATGGTTTAAAACTTGTTCAAAAGTACAATATTCATTTGGGCTTTAAAATCGAATGTCCATATATTATTTGTGTCTTTCCCTTCCCCTTGCTCAATATCAGCACATAAAATATAGAGGGTAGAAAATGGGAGCCAAGAATTGAGAAGGGCTGGCCTATAGTAGGTCCAGCCATACTGTTAAATCCTAGACTGGGGATACAGGGAGCACCAGGAGAGAAGAGAAAAATATGTTTTAAAATCCTTTAGTGCTTTATGTGTTTGTGTATTATGTCTATGTTGTAACTTCTTTACTGTATATTTTGTGTTCTTTTTGTATATATTATGCATTATTTACATGATATGCACATACATATGAAAAATATTGATGTGAATTTATCCATTAGAAGCCCTCAAATATGAATATTGTTTTTCTTTTTCCATTAGATACTATAAAAACATAAGAAAAAAATGCTTGTATATTGAATCATATTTTCCATTGACTTTCCTAAACTCAAAGACAGAGATATATATATTCCTATAAGAAAAAAACGTTTACCATCAAGGAGAAAAAAAAAATCCAAGGAAAGTCTTTAATTCAGCCTTAAGAAGTATTTTGTTTCATCCTTGTGTAAAGTGTATTGTAGGCATTATATTCTTCCACAAAATTCCTAGGAAAAAAGTAAAATAGAAACCGTCATTCATTCTTGAATTCAACAAGCAGAGTTGATGTACACAGACCCCAAAATACTGCAAAACCAGTTCCCAGGAGCTCATATAGAGAGCGCTTCATGTCAACCTCTGTGTTAATGTTGTTTATCCCATCATGGGATTGGAAATATAGGCGAAGGGAAAGAAATTTCTAATTTTTTATTAGTGGAGACTCTGTAATGCTCTGTAAGACTCTCATTATTTGGTTGGAAGTATTGTTCAGTATCTAGATTATGAAGCATCCATATCTAAATATTACAAGAGACATATATTTTAAAACCAAATAGAAAATAAAACAGTAGGTGGAGTTAAAAGTGGAGGGGAATAGAAAAGATTTAAGTTGCACTCGTATGCCATCTTGTAGTAGCAGACAATACTATGAGTATTGCCTACTAACCCCCTTTGGTATAAAGAGTCCATCATTGTTAAGTATCATGACTCACGTGGCGCTTCTGAACTTTGATGGCCATACAGGAGCAAAGATCTAAAACAAAAGTACCTGGCTGTTTTTGTGAAATATTTCATTCTGGCTGTGGCATCCAGTCAGTCCCCTTCGGTCTCTCTGTAGTAACTACACTCATTTCTATTTTGATACACAAAGCCCTTGTTTTAGCTCTCTTTTTGTTCCTAGTTTAGCCACCGCTCTGTCTTCCTAATCCCTATCCTTCCAGCTCCTAGCCCATCCTGTGGGAGTTTCCTGAATGATGAGTTCTTAATTAAAAAAGAATCAGGGTGTGCAAGGCTCCAGAAAAAGGCACCTTGCTCTCTCCTCACGTATTCCTTTGTGCCACTGTCAGAGGCTAGGATTCTGACCCAGAATGGAATTTCTTGTAGTCTTACATCCCATCCCATCTCTAGGTCATTTTATTTTTTTCATGGTGATTTTTGTCTTGTCACTCGTTCCATCCTTGATTTTCCTCAGAGTGCTGTGGGCCATGAGTATGTTGCTGAGCTGGAGAAGCACTCTTCTCAGACTGATGCTGCCAGAGGATTTGGGGGCAAATACGGAGTCGAGAAGGACAGGGCAGACAAGGTAAGTGGCAACTCTCTCCCCGTGTCACTCAACTCAAATCTTGTGGGACTTACGAACACGCCCCCTTGAATGTGGGTCTGTTCTTCTCCTGTGGAAAGATGGGGCATGGACTCAAAGAGAGTCCATCATGAGGCCAGGTCCTGTGACCTCACTCAGCAGGGTCCTTGATGCCGCTGTGAGAGGCCACACGCTGAGCTGAAAGGTATTAATATAAATGAGGCAAAGACTCTCAAACTCTTAATAAGGAATTCCTCAATCCTTTGGTTTTTGTTATACCTGTACCATGAAGAGAGAAGAGGGAAAATCCAAAGTTCCTCTTTTGGTCAAATATCAAAACCTTACAAATATTTATACCTTTCAGGAAAACAGAGATGTCAGCTTAAATGTGATTACCATGGCAGCACATAATCAAGGAAAACAATTAATTAGGGTTACCATGGTTCTAGAAGGTAAAGGTTACTTTTCACAGGATTTAGCACCAAATCTCTGAAGTCCAGGTATTTTAAAGGCTCCTGTGTGTGTGTGTGTGTGTGTCTGTGTGTGTGTGTGTGTGTGTGTGTGTGTGTATATATATATATATATATACACATATATATATATGTCATTTTAAAGAGAGAAAAAGAGGATAGTATGATTACAGATGGAGTGGTCAGGAGAATACAAGTGATAACTCATTGGTGTTCTCAGTATCACACCTCAGATTCTTTGATCTTTTTTGTGGTACAGAACAGTATCTCTTGCCCGGCAGCCGCACACATAGAGAACATCTCCTTCACAGAGAGCTGAGATTTCTGTTTTTAACCTTCAGTTGTTTGTTAGGGTCTGAATCCTTAAAGCTAAATATTAGATGTTATTTCATTGGGGGCAGAAAAAAAACTCAGAAAAGTTAAAAATACACTATGAGGGTAAAGGAAATATATCCAGTCCCCGAGCAGCTAGGATCCAGACTCTCCTGGGTGCCTTCCGTCCACCTCACCCAAATCCACAGCTCGGGGTTTCTGCTGCTGTGTAAGGGAAGAGAAGAGGCCCAGTACCATCAGTTAGGAATCGGATACTATCTCTTACATGTGCATAGTACTTTGCAGTTTACAAGGCACTTTTCTCGTTATTATGTTCTTTTAGTTTCATGAGAGTTAGGAAGAAAGGCACTAATTTATTGAAAGACCCAGTGCAGACACTTTATATACCTTGCTCCTATTTAGTTCTGACAATATCCCAAATGAAGAAGGAACGTTTTCCTCATTTATAATTGAGGTTAAGAAGGCAGTTATACCTATTTTCATTGTATATTGGAAGAGACTGAGGCTCAAATATTAAAGGACATGCCTAAAGTTAAACAAGTAGGGGGTGGGGTTTGAATCTAGAGCTTTCTGTGTCCAGAGCCCGTGTTCGTTGCTCTATAGCACATTGCCCCTACACCAGCCTGGCAAGGTACTATCATTAACCCCCCATACTCAGCCCTGAGCCCCTATAAACGAGCCTCTGGGCTGAGCTGGGAGTAAAGGTAAGTGAGAGAGGGGGAAAACTGTCAGCTCAACTCTAAGCAATTCTCTCTCATTTTCGTTGTAGTCAGCAGTTGGCTTTGATTACAAAGGGGAAGTGGAGAAACACACATCTCAGAAAGGCAAGTACCCTGCACTTCAGCTTTAGTAACATGACTGCCCTGCTGTGCTGCTCCCAAGTCACCTCCCAACAGCTGTCATCAACTCCGTTTAGTTCCATGACCCATTTCCCCACTCTTTTATTTATTTTTAAATCCAAGTGTGTCCTTTCTTCTTTCTCCTTTATCCCTTTCTATGAGCTTGATCAAGTTTTCTGTAGTCCCCCTTTCTCCTCTAATGGGTTAAAAATAAGGTAATCCACTCCCTTATTTTAGGAGGTTATCCTTAAGTTTCAGTATGCATCTTTGACTTAAATTTAAAATTAATCTTTAGCTCTTCCTGAATAATATAGGAAATATAGAATAATTTAATTACATTCCTTCTATAGTCTACATTCTTTATACCAACTGGACAATTATTGTTGTCCGGTATACATTGGTTCTATGGGTTTATGAACCCCACAAAGTTTAATAATTATTATCTAGTAAATTCTTATTTAAACTGACCTACCTATTTACCAACTTTCTACTTCATCATTTGTTGTATTTCATTGTTTTCTTCCATGCTAATTCTGTTTCCTCCTTGCTTTTTCTATTTTCTTCTTGCTAAAGTATATCCTTTGATAATTCTTTCAGTGAGAATCTGTGAAAGAACTCCCTTGCTTTGTCTAAAAATTATCTTTATTTTTTTCCACTCTTCATTGTTCATTCATCACTTTGAAGATATTGTTTTATTGTCTCTGGCATCTGTCTTGTGTCATCATCATTCCTTTGTAAGTAATATGTCCTATCTCTCTATCTTGTTTTTTTTCATGAAAGGTTTTCTTTTTGTCTCTGATATTCTGAAATATCATCAGAATATGTCTGGGTGTTGGATTTCTTTTTATTATTCTACATGAGACTTATCACTCCTCTTCAACCTGAGAAGTGACTTTCATTATGGAAAGTTCTCAGGCATTTTGTCTTTGGATAGTGGCTTTCCTCTCTTCTCTTTTATTCTTTCTCCTGGAACTTATATTCAAGTTGTGTTTCATTCTCTTCTTGATGTCTCTTTTTTTTTAAGACAGTTGGTTTTTTTTTTTAGAGCAGTTTTAAGTTTACAACAAAATCGAGAGGAAGCTACAGAGATTTACCATATACTCCCATCCCCACACATGATAGCCTTCCCACTGTCAACGTCACTCACTATAATGGTATATGTATATATTGTTTTTAACCAAGAATGAATCTACACCAACATCATAATCACCAAAAGTCCATAGTTTACCTTAGGATTCACTCTTGGTGTGCATTCTATGGATTTGAACAAATGTATAGTGACATATATCCATCATTGTAATATTATGCAGAGTATTTTCACTTGTCCCCAAATCCTCTGTGGTCTGCCTGTTCATTCATCCCTCACCCCCAACCCCTCACAACTCCTAGAAGCCACTGAACTTTTCACTGTCTCCATAGTTTTTCCTTTTCCAGAATGTCATATAGTTGGGATCATATAGTATTCAGCCTTTACAGATTAGCTTCTTTCACTAAGTAATATGCATTTAATGTTCCTTCATGTCTTTTCATAACTTGATAGCTCATTTCCTTTTAGCACTGAATAATAGTCTATTGTCTGGGTGTACCACAGTTTATCCATTACCTACTAAAGGATATCTTGGTTGCTTTCAAGTTTTGGCAGTTACGAATAAAGCTGCTATATATATTCATGTGCAGGTTTTTGTGTAGACATAAGTTTTCAACTCCTTTGGGTAAATATTAAGGAGTGCAACTGCTGGGTCCTATGTAAGAGTATGTTTAGTTTTGTAAGAAACTACCACACTATCTTCCAAAGTGGCTGTGCCATTTCCACCAGCAATGTACGTATAAGAGTTCCTGTTCCTCCACATCCTCACCGGTATTTGGTGTTGTGAGTGTTCTGGATTTTGGCTGTTGAAATAGGTGTATAATGGTATCTCATTGTTTTAATTTGCATTTCTCTGCTGACATATGATGTAAAGCATCTTTTCATATGCATGTTTACCATCTGTATATCTCCTTTGGTGAGATGTCTGTTAAAATCTTTGGTCCATTTTTTAATCAGGTTGTTTTCTTATTGTTGAGATTTGAGCTCTTTGTGTATTTTGGATAACAGTTCTTTATCACATGTGCCTTTGCAAATATTTTCTCCCAGTCTATGGCTTATCTTCTCATTTCCTTGACATTGTCTTTCACAGAGCAGAAGTTTTTAATTTTAATGACACCCAGATTTTCAATTCTTTCTTTCATGGATTATGTCTTTTGTGTTGTATCTAAAAAGGTATCACCATGCTTAAGGTCATTTAGTTTTTCTCCTGTGATATCTTCTAGGAGTTTTATAGTTTTGCATTATACATGATCTTTGAGTTAATTTTTGTGAAGGGTATAATATTTGTATCTAGAGTCATTTTTATTTTTATTTATTTATTTTTGCATGTGGATGTCCAGTTGTTCCAGTGCCATTTGTTGAAAAGACTGTCTTCTCTCCATTGCATTGCTTTTGCTTCTTTGTCAAAGATCAGTTGACTGTTTATGGGGGCCTGTTTCTGGGCTCTCTATTCTGTTCCACTGATCTATTTGTTTATTCTTTCAATTATACCACGTTGTCTTGATTATTGTAGCTTTATAGTAAGTTTTGAAGGTGGGTAGCATCTTCACCTTCCAACTTTGTGTTGGTTATCCCTTCAATATTGTGTTGCCTATTGGGTCTTTTGCCTCTCCACATAAACTTTAGAATCAGATGTCAGTATCAAAATGGGATTTTGATTGGGATTGCATTGAGTCTACATATCAAGTTAGGAAGAACTGACATCTTGACAATCTTGAGTCTTCCTATTCATGAACATGGAATATCTCTCCATTTATTTAGTTTTTCTTTGATTTCATTCATCAGAGTTCTGTAGTTTTCCTCTTATGGATCTTTTAAGTATTGATTTTTAAATATCGATACCTAAGTAATCCTTGTTGTGGATGCTAATGTAAATGGTATTGTATCTTTAATTTGAAATTTTACTTGTTCTTTTTTGGTATATAGGAAAGAAATTGACTTTTGTATATGAACCTTATATCCTGCAACCTTGCTGTAATTGCTTATTAGTTTCAGGAGTTTGTCAGTTCTTTTGGATTTTCTACACAATCATGTCATCTGTGAACAGAGACAATTTCATATCTTCCTTCCCAGTCTGTGTACCTTTCATTTCTTTTCTTGCCTTATTGCATTATCAAGGACTTGCTGTACGATGTTGAAAAGGAGTGATGAGAGGGAACATCCTTGTCTTGTACCAGATCTTAGTGGGAAAGTTTCAAGTTTCTTACCATTGAAGGGGGTCAAGTATATGGTGATGGAAGGAGAACTGACTCTGGGTGGTGAGCACACAATGTGATATATAGATTATGAATTATAGAATTGTACACTTGAAACCTTTGTAATTTTACTAACCATTGTCACCCCAATAAATTTAATTTTTAAAAAGTATGCTGTTACCTGTAGGGCTTTTATAGATAATCTTTTTCAAGTTAAGAAAGTTCTCCTCTAGTCCTAGTTTACTGAGAGTTTTTATCATGAAAAGGTATTGGATTTTGTCGAATGCTTTTTCTGTACCTATTGATATGATCATGTGATTTTTCTTTTTCAGCTTGTTAATGTGATGGATTACATTGATTGATTTCAACTCTTGAGCTAGCCTTGCACTTAGATAAATCCTACTTGGTCCTGGTGTATAATTCTTTTTATACATTGTTGAATTCAATTTGCTAATATTTTATGAGGATTTTTGAATCTGTGTTTATGAGAGATATTGGTCTGTGGTTTCTTTCTTATATCTTTGTCTGGTTTTGGTATTAGAGTAATGTGGTTCTCACAGAATGAGTTAGAAAGCATTCTTCTTTTATCCTCTGAAGGATATTGTAGAGAATTGGTATGATATTTTCCTTCAACGTTTGGTGGAATTCACCAATGAACACATGTGGGCCTGATGCTTTGTGTTTTGGAAGATTATTAATTATGGATTCAATTTCTTTAATAGATGTAGGCCTATTCAAATCATACATTCTTGTGTGAATTTTGCCAGATTGTGTCTTTCAAGGAATTTGCTCATTTCATGTAGGTTATCAAATGTGTTGGCCTAGAGTTATTCATAGTATTCTCTTATTATCCTTTTAATTTCCATGTGATCTGTAGTAATGTCGCCTCTTTCATTTACAATATTATTAATTTGTCCTCTTAGTTTTTCTTAGCATGGCTCGAGGCTTATTGATTTTATTGATCTTTTCAAAGACAGCTTTTAGTTTCATTGATTTTTCTCTGTTGATTCGCTGATTTAAATTTCATTAACTTTGCTCTAATTCTTATTTCTTTTCTTCTGCTTACTTTGGATTTAATTTACTCTTCTTTTTCTAGTTTTCTAAGGTGGAAGCTTAAATTATTATCTTACTCTTTATTTCTTTTCCAATATATTCATTTACTGCTATAAAATTTTCCCTAAGCACTGCTTTTACTGCATCCTGAAAATTTTGGTAACTTATGTTCTTCATGTCTCTTAATTTTGCTTCTCTATTTCCATCTCTTTATCTCCTTCCATGCATTATGAGTAACTCCCTTGAATCTATGTTGAGTTCACCAATTCTCCCTTCAGCTATATTTGATTATTGTCTATTACATTTTAACTTTCTTGCAGATATTTTCATTTCTGGAAGTCCCCTTTGGTTCTATTGCAAATATGCTAATTCTTTTTCTATAATGTCCTATTGTTTTCATTATGTTTTTTCCCCTTCTTTAAGCTCTTGAATTATTATTTTTTTTTAATTTTAAGTTTCTTTCATATTGTTATATTATTTGCTACTGTTGGGGATGCCAACTCTTCTTTTTGATTAATCTGCTTTCGCTATGGTTACTTATTTCTTTGATGGTTGTAATTTTTGTTTGTGAATTTATTTCAGTAAGGGAGATGGATATTTGTTTTATGTGAGTTTCATATGCACTGGGTTGAGTAAATTTCCCAGATAATTTTACATTTACTTCTGACTGAGTTTCAGAGGTCTTAATAGTCATGGACCGTTTTTTTCTTTATTTTTTTCTCATTATTAATTAAATTCTTAAATAAAGATAGGTCTATTTAGTCTTTAAAATTTTTTGAGTCAGTTATGATATGTTGTGTTTCCAAGGAATTTTCCCATTTTCTCTATTTTGTCAAATTTATTGACATAAATTTATTTATAGTATTCCCTAATTTTCTTTTTAACCTCTGTAAGGTCTGTAGTGATATGCTCACTTTCATTTCTAATGTTGTTAATCTGTGTTTTTTCTCTTTTTAATTGATTATTCTTACTAGAAGTTTACCAATTTTATTACCATTTTTAAAGAACTAATTTTTCACTTTGCTCATTTTCCTTATTGTTTACTGGCTTTAAAATTTTATCGATTTCTGCTATTATTTTTATTATTTTTCTTTCATTTTAATATGAACTTAGTTTTTCTTTTACTAGTTTTTGAAGGTAGAAACTTAGATAATTGATTTTAAGCCTTTATTTCCTGTATGGGTATTTAAAACTATATATTTCCTTCTAAACACTGCTTTTGCTACATCCTACAATGTCATGTGTGTTTTAACTTTTATTCAGTTTAAAATATTTTCAAATTTTCCTTATGATTTCTTCTTTGACCCATGGCTTATTTAGAATTACGTTATTTATTTTCCAAGTATTGGGGGAATTTTCTAGATAATTTTGTTATTAACATCTAACTTAATTCTATTGTGATCAGAGAATATGATGTCTAATATTTCAATCTTTTGAACTGTTTTAAAACTTATTATATGGAGCAGCATATGGGCTACCTTGGTGTATGTTTTATGTGCATTAAAAAGAAAATGTGTATTCTTAAGTTTTGGGCTACAGTATTCTATAAATGTCAATTAGGTCTTGTTAGTTGATAATGTTTGGACCCTCTATAATTTTAGATTCTTTTGTCTAAACTTTTTGTCAATTAATGGTCATAAATTTGTCTATGTTTTTCTGCTTCTGTCAGTTTTTGCTTCATGAATTGTAATTCTTTTAATAGGTTTATACCACCATAGGTATTCCTGATGAATGATGAATTGTTCTCTTATCATTGTATTGTGTCTCTCTTATCTCTTTATCCCATTTTGTCTTGAGGTCTACTTTATCTCATATTTATGCCATCTGTCTGATGCTTGCTCTTTCTGTGGTATATATTTTCCTAGATCAGTATTTAAATTAATTTCTCAGCTAAGAATTCCTGTATAATATAAGTAGTATAAAATTGTATATTTGTATTCCACACTCTCATGTGTAGGCCTGGAGATTCCAAGTCTCACAGCTGCCAAGTGCTGAACAAACTATAAGCCCCCCAACCATTCCCCTGGATGAGTACAATTTTTTGAGAGCTCTTTTATAGGGGTGGACAGAGACTTATTTCCTGCTCTCCAGTCCCCTGTTCTTATATAGAAATTAGAACCCCATAACTACATCCTAACCCTAGTGCTAACTTAAAACATCCGTGTTTTTCCTGTGGTGTCAGCTCATAATTACCCTTGTATCTACTGATTTGATTCATCTATTTGTTTTTGAAGCCAGGGATTATTTTTTTCTTCTTTTCTTTTGACCTTCACTATTTAAAAAAAAAAAGATTGTTATATTTTAGCTGACATTTCTAAGTGTTTATATGGGAGTAAGGAAAGGCATACATTTCATATGGATGTGGCTTTTCTTTCTTAATTTTTGGAAGTCTCTCCTTACACCCTCTATACTTTCCCCTTCCTTAAAGAAAGACAATTGAAATGATCTTCTCATCTTGGGAGAGGGGAAAAGAGAAAAAGAGTGAACAATGTTAAATGAAAGCTAGCAAAAGATGGCTTAGAACACCATTTCTCTTTAATTCACCTATATTCAAGCTCCGCTCTCTTCCCTGGCCCCAGTCACCTTGCAGCCATTCCTCCTGACTTCTCTCTTCAACAGCACTTTCCTGTGGGCTGAAAATGGGCTCTTATGACCGCTCCTTTCATCATAGATTACTCCCGTGGCTTTGGTGGTCGTTATGGGATAGAGAAGGATAAACGGGACAAGGCAGCTCTGGGATATGACTACAAAGGAGAAACAGAGAAACACGAGTCCCAGAGAGGTAAGTTGGGGTTGGAGAGGAGGGAGATCACAGAATAGCATAGAGCCCTTCCTCTATCCTTTCTGGAAGCTGATGCTGAGGACCCAGAATAAAGAGGGGCAGATGTGCCATGGAAGTGGTGGGGTAAAGAGTAAGTATATGTGTGTGGAAGTCAGTAGGGGGAGATTAAGAGGGGTAGAGAGGAAAACAACAAGATTAAGAGCAGGAAAAAGGGAAGAGAAGGGGTCATTGAGACAGGGATGAAGGCACACAGGCTGGTGATGGCAAGTGTATGATTTGGCTATGAGTCTTAAAGGGCCCTCTACCTCACAGAGGACAGATAGGTCTCCTTCCTCCCTGGGACACGTAGGGGATGTTTGGATGGTTCTCCTTATTTTTTCCTGTTTCTTCCTTTACATTTTTTCCTTTTCTATCACTTTTTTCTTTTTATGTTTCCCTCTTCCCACCTCTCTCCCCTTCATTCTCTCCCAAGTTTTATCGCCCCCATCTTTTTCCCTACCTTCCCATCCATGCCTCTCTCTATCCTCTGATTCTCACAGTTTCTCATCTATTTCTGTTTTCCACATTCCTGTCTTCTGGTTTTTTCTTCCCACTGCTCCCTCTTCCCACCAATTTCCAGCAATTTAACTCCTATTATGACTCTCAGATCTTTCTGTCCTGCAGATTATGCCAAGGGCTTTGGTGGTCAGTACGGAATCCAGAAGGACCGAGTGGATAAGGTAAAGTACCAGAATACCAATTTCCTGAGAATAGTTTCTTAAACTGTACTGGAAGTGCATGGACAAGAGTGAGAGGCAAAAATGGAAAAAGCATAGGAAACGCTAGGTGTACTGAGGTGTCCTCCTGGTGTCCTGCACTCCCCATTAATTACCCTCATCATCGAATAGGCATGTTTTCTATAGCCTGAGCTTTAAGGAAACTTAAGGGAGGCAGCGACAGATGGAGAGATACAAAAACTCTAGGGAAAGGTGATATTTAAAATTTCATTGATTGCTTGGCATTGTTTAACCCTATCTTTAATCTCTTCCCATGACACCTCACTGCCCTCCTCTAAACCAATTTCTCTTCATGCATTGCTCAGGGGCCCAATTGAAGATCAAATTGTTAGGGATACTTTCTACAGTGTCCCCAATCCCTGATATTGCTTTCTGAGTTACTCCCTTACCACCACCACCTCCCCGCCCGCCCACACACACCTACTGTTCTCCTGCAGAGCGCTGTTGGCTTCAATGACATGGAGGCCCCAAGCACAGCTTATAAGAAGACGACACCCATAGAGGCTGGTGAGTCTTAACAATTTCCTCTCTCTATGCTCTTTAGCTGCCTCTCTCTTCTCATTCTTTCTTCTCCCCACACTACTTCCTCCATGCCTTTAGTTACCTAGATTAGCTGAGGTAGACTTCACCTTTGTCCTCATATTCCTGGATTCTCTCTCCTAGAAATATTAGGTTAAGGGGATAAACAGACAGAGTGACATTGGGAAAGAAACTGTGAGCAGAGGACACAGGGAAGGAGAGATGGGGAGCCATTTGGGGAAAATACACAGGGATAAGGGCTTGGAGTGAGAGGCAGAGGGAGGGTGGTGGTCAGAGGGCCTACATATTTAAGGAATGTGTACAGGGAAGGATGCAGGTTAGAGGACCAAGACTTATGATTTAGAAAGGACAAGAGTCTGAGATTGCATGTCCTGGCTCTGTGGACATCTAGACTTCCAGACTATACAATCCTCCTATAATCCCCTTGTTCCTGCATCAATATCTCTTTATCTTCACTTTCATGAGTTCCATTTCCATCTGCTCTTCTCCTGGATATTTAACTGAGTCTTCTTCTTCCTTCATGTGCCACCCAATCTTGCCCCCTTCCCGGACCCCAGAGAACCCTAATTCTTTTTGCCTGTGTCTATAGCTTCTAGTGGTGCCCGTGGGCTAAAGGCAAAATTTGAATCCATGGCTGAGGAGAAGAAGAAGCGGGAGGAAGAAGAGAAGGCACAGCAAATGGCCAGACAGCAACAAGAGAGAAAGGCCCTGGTAAAAGTGCGCCATGAGGCTTCGCAACCAGCAGCCACTGTGGCAGAGCCAATGGTGCCGACCCCGTTGCCTAAGAAAATCTCCTCAGAGGTGAGTGCTTGGAGCCTTGGGATCCACATACAACATTTCTGCCCAGACAGGGGCCTAAATTGTCCAAATCATTAGTAGAAAATAAGGCACAGGCTTTCCTGTGTTAAGCAAAATCTACATGAGTGCTGTCCCTGTCTTCAGTAAGATTTCAGTTGGAGTATGTAGGTTGAGTGTGGGCCTCATATATACCAGAATGTTAGGGGAAAAAAGAGATTTACACAGGACAACAAAAGACAGGTCAGCAGCCAGTGCAGCTGACCGTTGCTGCAGGATTGACCAAGACGAAGGAGCCGTCACTTCAGGTTGGGCCCATCTTGAGGGATGAGTTTGGTTTGGATTGGCAGAGACAGAACAGGTGTTCCAGGTCATTATAAGCGATAAGATGGAGGCTTGCTTGCGTACAGAGTGGTGCTTCATTTTCCATAGGCCTGGCCTCCAGCAGGAAGTTGTCCGTCATCAGAGCCTGAGCCTGTGAGAACCAGCAGGGAACAACCAATACCCTCCTTGCCCTCGAGGCAGAACCCCCCAGAGGTAAGCTGAGCCCCCAAAATTCTGTGCCCTTTCCCCATCTCCTTATGTCCTAGGAAGTTGGGCCACACAGTGTGATCAACCATCCTGGTTTGTCTGGGACTGTCCCAGTCTTAACACTGAAAGTCCTGCATTCTGGGAAACCACCCAGTCCTGGGCAGACCAGGAGAACTGGTCATCCTAGCTGTGGTATTCCCAACAATGTGCTTTGGCTTCACAAACGTGCTTTTGTTTTCTTGGTCTTCCAAGGAATCTGACTTGCCTTCCACTTCCCTTTCCTCACACTTTTTATATTCCCTTCCTCTCATCTCTTGGTAGGTATTTTGAGTGGGTAGGTGTGGGAGGAGATGGAAGAATGAAGATGGATGAAAGACTGTGTTCCCTAGGAGAGGCTGTTAGATGGAAGCAAGGATGGAGGGTAGAAGTGGTAGGAGGGTGACGAGTGGGGTGTTAGCAGTCCTCCATTGGGAGCTTTTGGAGAGAGAGCTCCTGGTGAGTGCAAGTTCCCCTGCTCCACACTCTCTTCCCAGGATGATGAGGAGCCCCCAGCGCTGCCCCCCAGGACTCTGGAAGGCCTCCAACTGGAGGAAGAGCCAGTGTATGAAGCAGAGCCTGAGCCTGAGCCTGAGCCTGAGCCTGAGAATGAGTATGAGGACGTTGCTGAGATGAACAGATACGGGCAGGACGACGAGCCAGAGGGAGACTACGAAGATGTGCTCGAGCCTGAGAATCCCTCCATGCTGGCTGGTGAGTGGTGGGGGCCGGGGAGAAGCAGCTCCCGAATTTGGTCGGGTCTAGAGGAGGGTAAGAGGAAGAGGAATGACCCCATTACCAGAAGAACCTGTTTGTTTTCCTTCTCTGTGTTGGTGAAGCCATGTTCATGTTTCTCATAATGCAGGATCATCAGGCTGCCCGGCTGGGACGGGGGCTGGGATCTCAGCTGTAGCCCTGTATGATTATCAAGGAGGTAGGTGGGGAGTGACCTGAGGGGTCTGGTGCCTGAAAGCCCTTGATACAAAAGAGGGGAATGGATTCTGGGGGTCGGGGAAGGGTCCAAGCTTGGCATCAAGAAAACCAGGCCTATTTCCCTTCCTGAGGTTTAGAGTGGGCACAGGGCTGGAGGGATTCCTGTCTGACCATCCTAATATCCGGTCAATTTTCTCTCCAGAGGGAAGTGACGAGCTTTCCTTTGATCCAGATGACATCATCACTGATATTGAGATGGTGGATGAGGGCTGGTGGCGGGGACGTTGCCACGACCGCTTTGGACTCTTTCCTGCAAATTATGTCAACCTTATCCAGTAAACGGCCCTCAGTGTATCCTGCGCTGTGACTTCCCATGTCCAAAGGGGCTCTGCCTCCACGCCCCTCCCCATCCTGCTGCAAGTTTCCAATAGGATGTCATGAGTTGCCTGAGGCTCTAGGCAGACTTCCCTCTCCCTCTCCATTAGAGCTTGGGGCAGATACATCATGAGGAAGGAGCTCTCCTTCAGTGTCCTCTCTATCCTGTAAGAGCTCATAGACATTATCTTGTGGTCCTGCCTCCTCCTCCATGAATGCTCCCTCTAACACCCCAAGTTCTGCCTTTCGTTTTTTTGAGCTCTGAGCTTCCTGATTTGCTTACCTGGAAAAGTATGTCTACATTGCCTGGTTTACCTGGTGGTATTATCTGCCCACTTTCCTTCCCTGCAGATATATCTTTTCTCTACCCAGTCTTAAAATTGGAAATAAAGTGGGATTATTTTTCACATCTAGACTGAGGTAAATAGTGCTTTTGGTGCAGCCCCCAAGGGCCCTGACTCTCATGGCTCCAATTCTCCTCCCCTCTTTCAGGCAAATCCAGAAGATTCCTTCCTACCGCTGCCCACCCCCCTGTGCCCTGGATCTTAAGGGCTGGACCTTGTCCTTAGGCTGTACTTCAACCCAGTCCAAAACAGATCAGCCTGGGGAATGGTGGTAAGGTGGAGGAACAGGCCAGGTAGTGTCAACTTCTACTGGCTTCAGCAGCTGTGAGACGCCAGCTACCTCCTGCCTAGTAATGACTATACTCTTTTAGGACATGTTGATTTTTGAGGAAGAAGCAAGGTTTAGGAAGGAGGAAAGGGAAAATTTGGCAACAAAAAAAGGTGAAAGCTAAAGGAACACAGGCTCCAATGAGGTGGTAAGAGGATTTAGTCAGAGACAGTGGTCACTACTCAATCAAGTCCAGGCTTCTTTGTAACTGGATGACTGAAATCAATGGCCAAGTAAGAGGGTAGATGGAAGGAGCTCATGAAGATTCTGTGTGTTCCAGGACCAAGGCTGATAGGAAAAATGGTGAGGACATTTGGAAAGCCAGTGATGGACAAAAAGCAAATCACCAAGCAAAGTATGGCATTGAAGGAGAATGAGAGGCCAGGGCATGGGGGGTTCATCCTAGTGCATTGGGCTCCATGAGGCCAGAGATGGGAGATCCTAGGCAAAATCAAAATAAAATCTAAATCAAAGTGAGTGATTTGTTTGGTGTAGGGAATTTTTGGTTGGTAAGACATAGAAATCTATGAGGTCTGACAATTAAGTTGGTGAACTCGTTCTAGAAAATAATGCTACATACCTAGTCACTGAATATCACTACCATCACCTTCAAAGTACTCCCCTTAGGAAGCTATCCACCAATGCCAGCACCTAGTCCTCCCTTTAAAGACATTTTGGAACTCTATTTCTGGAATGGCCATCAGAGCCGTCATCGTATTACTCTTTGATGTCCTGAATGTCATCAAAATGTCTTCCTTTCAATATTCCCTTTATCTTTGGGTAAAGAAAGAAGTCATCGGGGGCCAGATCAGGTGAGTAGGGAGGGTGTTCCAATATAATTATTTGTTTACTGGCTAAAAACTCCCTCATAGACAGTGCTGTGTGAGTTGGTGCATTGTCATGTTGCAAGAGTCATGAATTGTTGGCGAAAAGTTCAGGTCGTCTAACTTTTTCACACAGCCTTTTCAGCACTTCCAAATAGTAAACTTGATTAATTGTTTGTCCAATTGGTACAAATTCATAATGAATAATCCCTCTGATATCAAAAAAGTTTAGCGACATCATTGCAACAAGTTCGCAAATGTGATTGTCCAACCTTGTATGCTAAATTTGGGTCCAGCTTTCAAAGATGGAGAAGACAAAGATGGGCTTGAGGAGCTAGGTTTAGTGACTGAGATCCATAGAAGCTCCAGGACTACATAAAGTTGTGAGCTGCCCACCCACTTGCCTAGAGCACTGTGTCCCACAGGCCTGTTCCTTGGCTTTTCTTCAAGACTCACACTCCTTTGTTTCCACAATGACTTCTATGCCAGTGAATCAATTACAAATCTGTCTCTGGACCTAACTTACAAGATTCACCCAGTTAGCCTTTTAGAGTGCAAAGGAGCTTTTATTTCTGCTGATAAAGACATTGGGATTTCCAGTATACAGAGGTAAGTCATCATAGATATATACAATCTCATTCTTCAATTTTATTTGACATCACACGTAGATCAGAATTTTACACTGGTTTTCCAGTTACATCTCCAAGTCCAACTTTACTTTTGACTTTTCCCTTTATTATATGACAGAAACTTCTTTTCCAGATTCTTATGCTAGTAAGGCAACAAGATCCTTTTCTGCCTCAGTTCTGTAGACCTTACCCTCCAAGTCTGGCTGATTTGTACTCTGCACCAACTATGTTGGTGGTAATACTCATCAAGGGCTCTGCTCATAGAAAACTCTCCATCCAGGCTCCTACTCCTGGATATAGTCCCTCTTCACTCCCCTCAGCTCCTTCTTATTCTGAAGCCCTGTCTAGCTGTCTTGCCACTGTCAGATAATGCTTGTTGCTCATACTGCTCACTATAGCCTTATCTCACTAACCAAACCATCTTCTGTCTAATCCAGTCTGTCTACATGTTTCCCTTTCGCTCCAACTGCCCTCTCACCATAAAATGTGCTTGTCTGTGTAGACCAGTGGGATAAGTTGCAGTACACAGCTTTTCTGCAACATATACAATTAGATATAAAATGTGTTTGATGATGTTGCTCAATTCAGTATTGCTCTGAAGGCAGCACCTAGGAAAGTAGAGTGTGACTAGAAGTGTGCAGCCCACAGAGCAGTGTGGCCCTCCCCTGACTGCTCTACTGAACGCTGGCCTGCCCCCTGCCACCCAGATTGTGAAGGGAAAGCCCCCTGCTTTCTCACTTTCCCTATAGTTCTCACCTATCTTACAGCAGTAGCCCCCGATTTTCATCACCCTTGGCCTATGGCTCCCCCTGCTCTCTTTTTCTAGTAAAATAAGAAACCTAGTGTGAACTTTAGGAGCTTTCTTTCTCCATACAGGAAGGGCCAGATTCAAAACACATGAACTGATTGATCCCTGGAGGACTCTCCCCTTTTTTCCCATTTCAGTGTTTAGTTGTTTCCAGTCACTCATCTTCACTGAATAAAATCTTCGCTCATACGCTAGTGATAGGTTTAGAAAATGGTGCCTTATATACAAATGTGAAATATGAACCAAACAATGAGGATGCGGAAAAATAGAGTTACAGTACGAAGTGGCACATCATAATGAAAAAATGAGCATACTTCTATTCTGGGATTTGCTCTCATGCCTTCTTCTCAGAGGTGTCATCTATTTCATCTACACCAGCTCCAGACCAAGTTCAGAGAGAGGTCCAGGTGATAACAAGCATTCAGATCAACTACATTCTTTTTTTTTGTGGGGGCGAGGAGCTCAATTCTTTGTTTTCATCTTCCCCACAATGCCTGTCTTCCTTTTCTCTTCTTTCTCACTTGCTTGAGGACTGCTAGGATTGCTGGGAAAATGGCACCAACTAAGGTGAGAGGGCTGTAAACACAAGATAAATAGCTCAAATTTTCAGGCTGTAGCTACACCTGGAGGAAGCTGAAGGGCTATGTTTTTGCACATGACCCAAGGGCCTGAAGGCACAACAAGCAAATCAGCTCCATCTGGTTCCCAACCTAAAATCACCATATGTCTAAAATCTATGTACTCAATAAAGAATTGCTGATGAAATCATAACCATTGTAGGTAACTATGTGAGCTAAGAGTTTGCTGCATAAAAAGCTTATCCTAACTTACTGCCACTAGTATGTCCTCCTTTAGGGCAGTGGTTCTCAACCAGGGTGATTTTGCTTTCAGAGGATATTTAGCAATGTCTGGAGACATTTTTGGTTGTTGCAGCTGTGGGGGTGCGACTGGCATCTATGGATAGAGGCTAAGTGTGCTGCAAAATATCCTATAACACACAGGATTGTCCTTTATGACAAAGAATTATTCAGTGCACAATGTCAACAGTTCTGAGAAACCCTGCTTTAGGGAAGTAGGTTCCTATTTTGTATTTTTCTTTCACTTTTGTTCTCATGAGTATTCACTGTTACCAAAAACCAGCAGTATTACCCATTTTTGACAGTCTGGACTCACGCCCAGGAATAGATATGAGCAATTATAGGGAACCACTATGTGCACGTGTCTTTCTTCCCAAGATCACCCATGGGATCCTCAAGTGGTGTCTTGGGCCTGTGACTGATGCCCCCAAGTCTGCAGGGGGCCTTGTCTGGACTTTGCCAAACGTGTGGTCTCCTGGGGCTACTCTGTGTATTCTGCACAACCCTGAAGTTGTTAGCATCCTGAGGTCATTTCAGGTAGCCCAGGTGGTGCGGGGCTATGCCTGTGCTCTCCCTAATCTAGACCGAGAATACAATTTTCAGAAGAAAAGAACCTTGACTCTTAAGCCTTTATTAAAATGTTTAAATATAGGCTTAAGGCCTTTTGTCCTACTTTTCTCCATAAATATAGTATCTCCTTTAGACCCTTCTTCATTTGTGAAGCTTGTCCTATGTGTTGCTAAGATTCTACACAACAAACTCCATGACCTCATTTCTGTCTCTCATCCTTTGGTTTATGGCATCCTCCAGGGCGTTGTGCTCAGCCAAGGTCTCTACCGGGTCGGGCTGTGTTCAGACTGTCTGGACTTAGAGGCAGTGGGGCAACTGAAAACAAGCCCTGGACTTGACTGTCAAGACAACCCCTGTTCCAGAACTCTCAGACTCTGTGCTCTTCACCCTGGGTGTCCTGGGAGGCACCTCAGGCTGCATCCCTGCATTGCCTGCCCCACAAATCTGAATGTACTTGTAAACCAAAAAGCACCCCCACAAAAGCATAGGCTTATGCTGGTTATGGAATTCATTGCTCTCTCATCTCCTAAGGGTTTGGGTTCATCTTCCAGATGGCCTCAAATTACCTATTTTCTCCACAGACTGATTTATTTTAGAAAAAAAAAGGAAAGGAAATAAGTCATCAATACGGCACTATAGCAACTGTACAAGCCAGGGCATAGGAAATTCTTAGACCTTATGCAACTGCTCAGGTTTTGAAGGATACTACATGTTCCAATACACCCAGATAAGCATGTATGCAGGTTACAGAGGGAAGTCCTCAAAACCACACTCTGTCCTACTTCCAGTAACTCTGAGGGGGAATCCAAGAATGCTTGCGTCTGAATCTTTAGTTGGCGTGTCTTCCTCGTGGACTGGCTCTAAAGGTGGTGACTAAGCTCTCTCGGGCCTGCTCACGGGGCTGACACATGCTGGTCAAAAGAATTGGGTCAGTCTTGTGCTCTACAACATTGAAAGGACAGACCTTCAAGTGCTCAGACATGGAGGTGACTTCATTAAACTCCCAGCTCTTGATTTTGGAGAATAGGCTGCTGAATTGCCAGATCTGTTGGGAAAGACAGAAGCTCAAAAGTGAACATTGGGGCAATATCCTCAGGCTGGCTTTATTTAAACAATATAAGAAAATGCCTTTCTGTTCTTCGCTTCCAGAGAGTGTTTAGTGGCTGCTGCAGAGATATTGTTAGTTCCTTCTCCAGCACCCAATTCCTAGTTCCCCTTCCAACTGGTAACCTTCTCAGCCAGCCATGCAGTTGGAATGACTAACACCAGTCTGCATGTTGACAGTAATAAGAGTCTCACTAGAACAGAAATCTTAGCAGAAATCTAGGCGTCTGTTACTCAAATACCCTTTGGTCTTTCCCCTAGTTTTAAAATCTGGCTACAAGGGTAGACAAAACCTGATACCCTTTCAATATGACCACTTCACTCTCAGTTTCTTGTCGTTGTTCCTATGTAAGAAAAGTGCTTCCTGGGATCTTAGAACTATTTCCCTTTTTACATTAAAAAGCCATTTTAATATGAGCACCCTTTAGCTCCAACTAAATTCTCTTTCTTTCTGCAGGGAATTAGTTTGTCCCAGATGATATTCAAGAGTGGTCAGCAATCATTGAATCGGGGACAAATATGAGCCAAAAAGTAATGGGATTTCTAGTATGTAAATTAAATTATTTGCCTCTTACTTTACAGAGGAAGATATTAGGCAGTGCTAAACTATGTAAATGCCAAAGGACAAGGTCTTAGTCTCACTCATGTTTATCCCTAACACGTGGTTGGTTGGTAGTCAGTATTTATTTAACACATGGATGCAGATATGTATAAATGAGGGAGAATCTTATCGTTCTTTTTTGAAGACTGCTCAGGGATTAATGGAAAATATGCAGGATATTTTAGGTAAAAATCAATAAAAATAGATGTAAACAACTCTAACTCCCCAATGCCAGTTTGTATACAGCTACATATTGGGAAGAAACTCAACTGTGAGATTATGGAATTATTGACCTAAATGGGCACATAAATTTGTGGTTCATATTACCAACATATTTACCATGAGAAAGGATGCTAAAGCACCTTGGAACAATGAATGAGGAGTTTCACTTCTGTATGGTACAAAGTGGTAGAAATTATAATATAGTTAAGCAAGTATAAACTAACTGGGAAAAAAGAATGAGAGTTTTCCAAAGGGAGAGATTCTTTGATTTATACAGCAGTTTTTTGAAAAATTTAATAGGCATTAGAACCAGGGGAAATCAACTTATTTTAGAATTTAAAAATGCCTTCAACAAAGGCAAAAAATTAGTTGACATGGGACTGAGGGGAATTTGCTGGCATACTGTATCAATCAGTCTAAGCAGGAAACAGATGGCACACTCAAAGTGGGTAATTTGAAGAGAATTTAAAAAAAGAAATGATATACAAATCGTGGGCAATTTGCATAGGAAAGTCACAAGACACAGTGCTGTAACTGGGCTAGTAACAATCTGGAATATTACTACCCTAGGCCTGAAAGGGAAGGAGGAGAGAGGCCATTGGAACCTAGAATGTGGAGAGAGCCACGTGATATAGCCACCTTCTGTGGAGGGACATGGTCAGTGCAAAGTGTCATGGAGGGGAAATGCATACAGGGAAGAATCCAGAAGAACAGAAATGTCAAGCTCATTCTTCTCCCTCACTCCCACCTCCTGCTGATATACCCCCCTTAGGTTAGCCCAACTGGAAGCTGGAGTGCAAGGGAGATAGTCAAGGCAGTCTGTAGAGATCAACCTCTTGGGAGACAGATCTTGGAGGAGAAGGTTTGAGAATGGATCATGTGAGCAAACAGAAGATATCCAGACACATATGTAGAGATAAACACGTACTAACATCTGTATTCCCATTTATAGGCTTATAGATCTGTCTTCCCTACTAGACTGACCTCCTTGAGCTCGGGAATTATGTCTTATTCCCAGTAACCTAGTACAAGCCCAGTGCCTAGTACAGTGCTTGGCATATAAAAGGCCCTTAATACATATCTGTTGAAGGAATGAATAAATGAATGAGTGTTTACTTGCCTCTCTGTGGACTCTCCAGGCAGTGCCTCCATGGGAATACCTCTTCTTCTTCCATTGCAGGAGGACCATCCCTCTCTCTTGTAACAAAGTGGCACAGATATTCCTCATCAGCACGGACACCTGGGAAAGCTGGGACAGGCTGATGCTGTCCAAGAACCCAGCAATGTACTGCAAAACCTCCAAGGGCAGGCTGGTTAGAGAATTCTGGCTTTTCCCTCCACAGCCTGAGAGATGGTTGTTTTTCCTTCCCTCACTGAGCTCCAGAGCAACCTCCGGCTTGATGGCAAAGGTCTTAAGCTCCTGACTATAGATTACTTTTGCCTTTTGCCCTGGGGGACGGAAATGGCTTTGAATAAATGTACATCCCAAGTAGGCAAGGGGGCATCGGTGCTGGAACCAGCCGTTAAGACATGACTGAATGTCTGTGTGGACATTCTTGAAATGCAGGGGGAATTCGTCCCTCCTGAAGAATTTGTTGCAAGTGAAAGTAAAGGCAGAGCTGCTCTTGTTGTGTCTCCTGGTCACACACTCACTGTGGAGCTCCACGTGGAGCCCCTCTGGGCTGGCAGTCGTTAGGTCAGCCAGCACCGTCCCAGGAGAAAACTGTTCCGGCTCAAAATTGTACGTCTGTGTAGCAAAATCCATGAATAGCCCATCAATGCTCCTGGATTCAGAGATGCCATGGCCTTTGAGTTCTCTTTCCAAAGCACACAACAGGGTGGTCTTGATGAGATCTGATTTGGGCAGGTCCTCCACAGTGATCCCCAAATCTGAAGTGTCTACTGCCTTGTGTTCACTGGGCTTACAACTCAACATAGCATCTCCAAGGCGAGCCCGCTTCCCACAGTAGCTCACAGGAACTTTGAAGGTATAAACAGTCTTCACTTCCTGAGCTTCAAGGTTGCCATAAACAAAGTCCCTCTCCTTAGGCGTACAAGCGGGCATCTGACCAAAATGAATAAGCATCCTCCCGTTGTGCACCAGGTACATGTTATAGTCCTTTGCATCCACGGCAGTTTTCAGTCTTTCTAGGACACCATCCTGCCAAGGGGCAAGCCCTGTTGTTTCCACAGCTGCACAAAAGTCTTGCTGCTTCTCGTTTTCCTGGGGTTCTTTCCCTTGGGCAGCACCCTCTACTACCATGTTATTGCTGTCGGAAATCTGTTCTTTGCCCGGGCCATTCCTGCTCTTGTTTTCACAGCTCGCTGATGAGTTTCTTAAAGCAGAGGCTGCATGCTCTTTGCTGAAAATATTTTCCCACTGGTCAAACTTAGCCAGGTCTATCCCTTCTTTGGTTTTGGCTAACACCTCGCGTTCTTCTTGACTCAGTTCTGCCATCTCTTCCTTGGTGGCTGATAGACAGCTATGTGGTACCAAACTGGCATCCACTCCACCTACTGCTCCTCCCATTTCCTCCCAGCTGGCTTCTCCATTCCCAGTAGGTTCCTCCTCAGTGGGCTCTCGACTTTCCGGAAAAAGTTCTACCATTTTCAAAGATTTGAAAAGGACCTTCTGGTCCTGGAGAGCCAGCGCTGTGTCCAAACACTCCTCACTGGGATTCTCTTTCATGATGTTCTCATGTAGGGTTGTTTCAGAGTCCACGTTTGGCCAGCGGTTCCACTCCATGGAGCAGCAGACCACACTAGCAGGGCACACCTGCAGGTGCTTGGCCAGCTTATGGCGGGACATGGAAAGGGGGCAGCCATATTCGGAGTTGAGGCACGGAACCTGCTCTAAGGGGCAGAGGAGCTCGTGCTCTGCCTCTTTGCACATGTGGAAGGTAGCACCACAGGACAGGCGGCAGTTTATCACCAGGCAGGAGACATTGGGCTCCACAGGAATGTGACAGTGACGGTTAAAACATCTCTCACAATGCCTGTGCTGCCCAGGTGGAGGCCTGCGTGCCCTGCCCTGGACACACCAAAGGCAAGGGGAAAGAGAAAACAAATGACTGCTGGGAGAGAAACTCTAAGTGTGTCTGTGACTGTGTTTTAATGGACTTATTTCCAGTTTATACATGCTTATTATAGGAACCTTGGAAAATATAGAAAATCATAGAGAAAAAAGGAAAAATCACTCATAATCCCACAACTCAGAAGTAACAACTATCAACACTCTCTCGTTTATTTTCTAAGAGTTTATTCTATGTACTGCGTAGTGGATGTGTTTAGAATAGAATAAGACAAAGCTGAATGTCATGCAGTACAATGTTGACAATTGTTATTTGTGAGTTGTGGCTTACGGATAATTTATATTACACAGTTAATATTATAATTCAGTTTTGTATCCAGCTTTTCATCTTGCTATTGTAACATGAACTAGGCTGTTTTATTCATTGTTCTCTACAATCTTTCACCATAATGGCCAAGTAACACTCCAGAATGAGAATGCTGTCATTCGTTTAACCAACTACCACGAGGGGGCGTGCTGGGAGGACAGGGGCCATGTCTGGTTTTGTTCTTACCTGCATCCCCTAGGCCCCTGTCGCTGGGCCTGGACCATCGTAGGTACTCAATAATATTTGCTGAATGAAGGAATTGTTAGCCATTTCGGTTATTGCTGCATTTTTTCCCCTTTTTAACATTTTACTAAAAATCTTTGCTCCCAAATCTCTCTCAGCTCTCCCTACCCCGTGTCAATTGCTACTAGCGGCCGCTCTAACATCGCTGTTTTGGCAATAAGACAATAAATATCAACAACCATAAGGACAACTTTGCCAGCTGCTTGGGCTGCAGGCTAAATGAAGCCAGACCTGGGCCCCTGAAATGTGAAGATCCAATAAGCACCTGGTACTTACCATAACTTCCTAGTTTCTTCTTGCTTTGTAATGCTAGAGGAAATATGAAAATATGAATATGAATTATTAGTAAGAAAGGTATTTTGGTTACCTACAGGGTCAAAGAGAATTCACATACACTCTCATTTAATTCCTTCCACCACCCTGGAGGTGTCATTGCCCTTATTTTATAGTCAAGGAAATGGAAACTGGAGAAGTTAGATAGCCTGTCCAAGGGTATACAGCAGCTAAGTGATGGAATCAGGTTCCAACCTAGGCCATGCTAGTCCGTGCTCTTTTTACTAACTCACACTGCCCTCTGATGGGGCATCTTACCAACCATGGAATGTGTAACTTATACTTCTTGTAACTTTTCTCCATTATCTACCAACAATTATCCTGACATTCCACCCCGCCACACCCCCTCCCCACACAAACACACCTCTGGTCCAAGTTAATCTTCTAGCTTTTTCTCCCACTGGGGCTTCATGTCCACTTCGAGGACATGCTGATATCCAGCTCGGTCTGGGGCAGTGTACAAGTGTCTATGAAATATCTATCATGTGTCATTTATTCTGGTGTATTCAGATGTGCTGTGGCTAAAACAGGGGTCAAACCCCCAAGACTCCAGAAGCAGGCTCAGTGGAGACTCTGGTAAGCAGAAGAGATGGTGCCCTGCCTCCAGGGGAACACAGCTTCTTGGCTCTGGTCAGTTAGTCCCATGTGGGAATGTGTTGCCAGATCTTCTGATTTTTCCCTGAGAAATGGGGGGGGGGGAGGAGTGCAGATTTTTGTGAGTGGTGGTATAGTGTAGTGGTTAAGAGGCAGACAGCAGGGGATTCCACCTTAGCACTACAAGTCAGAAGTTGTGAGACTCTGGGAAAATTACTTAACCTCCTTGTTCATCAGTTTCCCCATCTGTGAGGGAGGATAATAATAGCACCTGTGTCTCATAGTGCTGTTGTGAGGAGCAAATGAGTTAAATACAGTACCTGAAACTCTTAGAATAGCACTTGTCTTGTAGGAAGTCATCTATTCCTGTTTGCTAGGTGAATTCCTGCTACACTCCAGATCACTTCTGGGGGAAAAATGTCCGTTGTGGACTTGTGGAAATTCATAAATACCGTGTTTCTCCAAAAATAAGACCTAGCCAGACAATCAGTTCTAATGCGTTTTCTGGATCAAAAATTAATATAAGACTCGGTCCTATGTTATGTTATATTATATTATATTATATTGTATTATATTATATTGACCCGGTATTATATTATAGTAAAATAAGACTGGGCCTTATATTAATTTTTGCTCCAAAAGATGCATTAGAGCTGATTGTCCGGTTGGCTTTTATTTTCAGGGAAACACGATATTAGGCTAAAGCATCTGGTATTATTTGGTATTCAATAAGGAGCCATTTAACATTGTAACTGGGTGTCAACTAGCAATAGTGGAGTGGGAGGACCTAGAGTCAGAAACTGCTATGTAGAGAATGTGATGGAGGCTTGGATGGGTAAGACTGATGACAATAGAAATAAGTAAGATGAGACAGGAGATCATACAAGGGAAAATCAACTAACATTTTTGTTTCTGGCTGGAGATGGGGAAAGAAGGGGAATCAAAGTTGATGCCAAGATTTTGAACCAAGAAGATAGAATATTGGGTATAATTCTGAGAAAAAAAATAGAAGTCTGAAGAGGAAATTGTTTTGGGAAGAAAGATGGCGCCAGCAAGTTTAATACAAGTTGCTTGAGGTGATGACAGATCATGTGAATGGGAAGAGGAGGGGTTAGACGGGAGCAATGCAGATTTGAGGATTATCACTTAAAAGTGAGAGAGGAAGCCATAACTGGGGAAGTAAGAACATAAAATAGAAATCTGAGCCATGAAATTCATAGCTAAGTATGACCACTTTGGGGATGTTAGGAAGAAGTAGAGCCAGAGAAGAAGAGCCAGAGAGCCAAAAGAGTCAACACTGTGTGATCCAGATGTAAAGGGAAGGGTGAGTGATAGCCTCGAATGCTGCCATAAGGTCAATTAAAAACAATGGTGACAATACAGACTTCTGGCCAGAGCAAACGTGGCATTTCAGCTGTGATGCGGGACGCTTAGCCATTCAAAATATAGTGTTTGCTTGGAGGGGAGGGGAAAGCTGTTAAGCACACACTCCAGTGTTGGCAGGACCTGTGCCCTGGCTGGGAGAATGTGACCATCTGCTTTCTATTCATAAAAGATATTTATCAATAAAGATGGAGTCTGGCCAAGTCAAAGTCCCCTGCTGGTTTTTACGTGGGAAAGAAGAGGCAGATCACAAAATGGAATAAACCTATGTGAAAAAAAGTACTGGCACCAGGAATGTCCTGCTTCATATTTGCCTGCCTAGTTCTGTCACCAAATTGAGCCCAGTTCCTGGGAAGTAAAAAGCAGGCCCAGCTAGTTCTGTGCTCCATGTGTGTAGTGAGAACTCTGCTCCAGCAGGGATGTGTCTGGCTGGAGCAACAGTGGGGATGAACTTTCAGCCCACTCATTTCTTACCCTTCAGCATTATAAAGTATGGTTCTTAGGAACAGCATTATTGAAGCTGGAAACATTTATTGTGGAGCCTTATTGCTCTCCGTCTCTTTGAAGTTATTTGAAAATACCCCTTTAAGAGGAAAGAAAAATAATGAATGCAGGCAACAAAGATGCTTTTTTTTTAATGCTGCTATTTAAAGATCTCTGTCAGGCTCTGGAGCTACACCAGATAAGTGACTTTGAGAGAGGACATGTACTGAGCAGAAAGACAGTGAGCAGAGACCACACTTTGGGAAAGTTAGACAGTAGAGGGAAGGAGAAAGATAAATATAGCCTAAGGGCATAAAAAAATCACATCTGAACTTTGTGTTGTATGTCTAGGGGAAATGGTTCCCACTGAGATAAAGGATAGTCCAAAATTCTGGGTAATCTGTTGCTGGGGAAGCAGGGTGACCAGTTGTCCTGGTTTGCCTGGGACTCTCCTGGGTTTAGCACTGTACGTCCCAAGTTCCAAGAGACCTGCTAGTACCACGCAAACTTGGACAACTAATTGATCTATCACCTTATTTGGAGCCAATTGATGTTGCCCCAACTTAATCAAATTAGATATATCATTGATTGTCTTGTGAGATAAGATACCGTTCTCCTAATCTCTGTTCCAGGGCAGTGATTGGATTCTTATCCTCCATGGAGTTCGTCTGACTTTCCTAGATTGAGTGATTTCTCTGTATTTTGGGTGTCAAGGAGGAAGAGAAACAAGATTTTAGTCCCTAACATGTGCTTTTACATAACATCTCATTTAATCCTCACAGTGAACAGGTGAGGCGGGTATTACCATTTCCAGTTTACAGACAAGGATTCTGAGGCACAAAAAGGCTCACGTTTATCTGGCTTCAAACTCTGTCCCCTTTGCTAGATCACACTGTGCCCCTCAGAGACGCACAGAGACATGTGGTGCATGCCATGATTTGGGAAGAAAGCAAGCCCTTGACTAGAGCCTATCGGGGGCGGGGGGAGTCTTTCCACCTTCAGTTGGGGCACAGAAAGGTGTCTACATGTATAATTTTCCCCGATTGTAGAGGAGCCAGACACTCTTCATTAAGGAGCACCTCCATCTCTATGATGACTTTTTTTTTGGTCTTCCTCTGTCCCATGTCCCATACTGTCCCCCAACTGAATAGAGGAATAAGAAGAGTATCTAGGTCTCATGGCTTTACATTTCCGGGAATATACATGTAAAAGTTTTCAGGGTTAAAAATCTACACTACAATATGGATTCTGAGGTTTAAAATGAAACACCTACTAAATCAAAACACATAGATTTACTCTTCACTGTGAGAAAGTTGATAAAATTCTATGCCTGACCCAATATATGGTTATCCAGGTGCCATTTCACCCTTTAGTTTCTATGCTTCTCTGTTCCCCCTTTAAATTCTTGCTTCCTATCTGAAAAGTTAATACATTCCCTCCTCTTAAAAATAAACTTCAATCAAGTCTATGGGCAAAACACTGTCTCCGATATATGTTTTAAAGTTCCCATGTCTAGAGGAGATAGCAGTCAAAATAATATAATTTAGACTTAAGCAGTTCAAAGATCTACACAGAATTAGATTTTACTCGTTGTACCGGATGCATTTTAAGTGGAATATGCGTAGGTGGAAGGGCTAGCTTCATGCGTTTTGAGGGATGGATATTTCTTTAAAGAAATAGGGGCAAAATAAGTCAGAAAAAGTCAAGAACCATATGATTTAACTGCTACATGGGATATAAAACTGAAAACAACAAAAGAACAAGACAAGCAAACGAAGAAACTAAAACTCATAGACACAGCCAGTAGTTCAGTGGTTACCAGAGGGTAAGGCGCGAGGGGGTGGGAGATGAGGATAAATGGGGTCAAATATATGGTGATGGAAAGAGAACTGATTCCGGGTGGTGAACACACAATGTGATATATAGATGATGTAATACAGAATTGTGCACTTGAAATCTATGTAACTTTACTAACCCTTGTCACTCCAATAAACTTTAATAAATAAATAAAGGTGTATTTACAACCTGGCAGGGGAGCAGAAACTTTGTTTGATGCAGGTTGTGGTGCTGTGTGGACCATTCAGAAAGCAGTACGTGAATAAGCAAGAGCAAGTCAGTTAGAATCGCGGTCCTTTAAGTGTGGGACCCAGACCAGCAGCCTCAGCATTAACCTGGCCACTGGTTAGAAATGTAAATTCCTGGGCCTTACTGAGCCAGACGTACAGAATTAGACCGACTCAATCCAGTTGATTCTGTTGTAAGCTCCATCTAAGAACCACTGAGCTAGAAAAAGCTTGATACTGTGCCCCCAATCACAAAGGAACTACTGCCCAGTTAGGGAGGAAGGCCTTGGAGAATGATTTGAAAAGGCAGTGGGCCATTCTACCCATTTCTTTCCATCTCCACCTTGTATATGCCCAGCCCAAGCATCATCATGTCTCATCTACTTTTAACATTAGGTCATTACTCCCCACTTAAAGTCTCCAGGGCTTCTCCATCACAAGGAATAAACTCTGACATCCTTATCTTGGCCTACAAAACCCTGCACAAGTGTCCCCTGCTTGCCTTTTTATCTCTTCTCTCTCCCTGAGCATGAAGCTCCAGCCTTGTTGCTTATTCCTGTGAAGGGCCTTTCTATTTGTTCTTTCTACGCAAACTCTCCTCTTGCTCTTTATTTGTGCTATGGCCTTATGGGCTCCTTCTTGCCGTTTAGATTTCAGTTTAAATGTTACCTCCACAAAGAGGCCTTGTCTGAAAACCCCCGATATAATTAGTCAGAACTCTCATGTATTAGCTAAGTCGTTTTGACAAGCTATTTTATCTCCCTGAAGCTAATTTATTCATCCATAAAATGGGACTTATAATAACCCATAGGATTCTGTGAGGGTTATTATAAGTATCACATTGATACTTATAAATGTGATAAAGTAGGGAAAGTGGCTAATATATAAGATTCACTCAACTGTTAGTCATTCCTCTATCAGGAAGGTCATTCTCATGGTCATCTCCCTGTCCAGGCCCCTATTTCTTCCTGCTGTATCACTCCCACAGCTCTTGGCTGGCCTTCCAATGTTCAGTTCTCCCTTTCTCCAATGGATATACCATTTCCAGCTCAATAATCTTCAAAGCACGTTTAAAAAAAGAATGTAAGGTTCCTGTAAGTCCCTTCCACTTTTGGCCCATTGTAATCACCACCAAGCCTTTACTTCTTAAGTACTTAGGAATTCAAATCGTAAGGCATCAGGCCTGGAAGACCTGTTAGATGCCACAAAGGCCACTTGCAGGCATCTTTTTTATTTTCTAGGCTGGAGTTTGTAATTTAATTGTTTACCTACATTATTCTGCTCATTAAGAAAAAAGAAGGAAGGTGCCAATTGAGAGTCAGCTTCTCTCTTGCGATTGGCTGCGGGAGTCTAAACAACCTGAGAGAAGTTACAGTGATGGTGTGAGTGGGGAAGAGATCCTGATGAAGGCCACAAATGGAGCAGAAGTGCTCTGACCGGGAGAGCAGTTTTTGGGTAGCAAAAGGAGCTCTGGCTGGAATGTCAACTAAGATCTAAGAGAAGCGCCAGCAGAACAATTGCCAATGTCCTCAAGGAACGTAGGAGGTGGTTTTTGAGGGCCTGAGCAAAGTAAGTATGGCTAACACTGCTCCCAGCACTCAAATAACATTTACTGAATAGGGTTGAATTGCATGAAATTGAGTAGAACTCTAAAGAAGGCAGCATTTTGAAGAGCTACCTCTTTCAACAGTAGTAATTTGAAATGAATTTAGGAGGAAAGTGTAATGATGTCAGAGGTATACTAATTTAGAGCTTTTTTTAAGTAAGAAAAAGAAATGTTTTCTACTTTCTTAGGTTTAATGTAGCCTTCACTGAATGGAGAACACTTACTTCCTTGGGCTCGCGTTATAACAGAAACTCTGAAATGCTGCCAGAACTGTTTTCAGGGGTTTTGGTATTTGTTCTAAATCCTTGCAGGCATAAATCAGAAATCTGGATCAGGCTGTAACCAGAAAGCCTCTGTGTGCGTAGGAATCACTTGGGCAATGTTTTTAAAATGCAGATTCTGATATGATAGGACTGGGACGAGGCCTGAGAGTCTTCCCCGTGTAATAATAAGCTCCCGACAGTGCTGATGGTCCAACGACCTCACTTTGAAAGAAGAGAATTGCTGGGAAAGGGCCAGGAAAGCAGTTTCCAGGCTGTCAGCCTCATGTGGAAAGGTGTTGGCTTGGTTATTAGTTGGTCACCAGCTGTAAGCAGTTGGCCATTCGCCACTGTTGTCTTGTATGTAACTGCCATGGCGACATTAGCAAGCGTGGATGGTGTGGATCATGTGGATCCTACTTCCTGTGTCTCACCCGGCCACCAGCGAGACTGGGGTGCAGGAAGACCCCTTGTGGGGGTACTGGCGGATGTTTGCTTCCTGTGTCTTGACCAGCAGCCACCGAGAACATAGTGGTATGAACCCCCTATCCATGGCTCCGTGGGTGTTCCTTTTGTGTCTCAACATCTCCTGCATTCACCTGCTGGAAGCTGAGACCCTGCATTACAAGGGTCTAGCTTAACTTCTTCATTTCCCACAAGAGAAACTTGAGGCCCAGAGAAGTGTGCCCGCCCACCCTCCTCATCTTGACGTTTTATTGAGAGATTCTGTAGAAACCACAGTGCCACAGAGCTACCTGTGTGTTGGTGGCCAGTGGCGTGTGGGCAACGTAGATGGCACCAGGGGCAAAATAGAACAGAACTTGGAAGAATGAGTAAGAGGTGGTGACCAAGCTTCGCTGGCCAAGAAAGTCATGAGAAGGCATATGATAGGTATATTTAAATCATTGACTCAAGCAAAAGAGAATGGAATTAACAGATAATAGTTTTAACATTCTTTACTATAATTTTAAAGTTAGTTGGCAAACAGGGCTGATGTCAGGGAGATATTTTTAGGCAAGGGGCCCTTCAGCACCCCTCACATGATGTCAGTGACTAACTATTTTGCTGCCTCATGTGGCAATAATTATTTATTCCTGAGCTTTAACTTAAGTGAAGTGACAAGGGCAAAGTTAAAGGTCAAAGATACTCTTCAACTCAACCAATTAACCGGCCAATTAATTAATTATTCATTGTTAACCTGTTTCCCTGCTATGGAGATATTTAATTTTAGGGGGGGAAATGTATAAAGTTAAGTATTAAAGTAATCCCTTTGCCTCTTGAGATTTTAACACAACCCCTTGGCTGAGGATAGTTCCCACATCTGGTTCCATGATCTTGGGCTTCCAGGCTATGATTCCAGCATTTTCACTATACCTTAAAAATGTAACCATCCTCCTCCAAATCTATTCAACTTCACCATCTGCAGTTCTCTACCTACTCTAGAAGTCTCTCTACTTTTAAACTTTCTGGTTATTTAATTAGCTAGTTCATTTTCATATCTAGTGCTTACATTACTAGTATTAGTACTTTAAATTACTGTTTGTTTTGTATTGGCCAAGAAAGTGCTAAATAGCTGGACTATTTAGGGGCAACTGGAAGTCAGCCTGTCTGCTTGATGACTCCTAAACTAATACTCCCCAGTCGTGGGAGGACAGCACCTCCGCACACACCTTGAAGACCGTGGTGCGATGGAAGCCCTGACAAAATTAAATGAAGTTAGACAGTTATACATAATGCATTTAATTGTGCCTAGCAAACAGGCATAATTATAACCCAAACATCTCTAGCAGAGTTACGGGATGTGCCTGGAGGTTATGGAGGCAGACAGGAAGGAATCGGGATTTAGGGTATCTGGGTAGCTTAGATCTCCTTTTATTTGACATTGGTGGCTCTAACCCATACACTGCAAAGTTCAGTGTGTACAGAATCCCTTTTGCTACATAAGCCACTTCCCACAATGTCCTTAGCTGAACTCTGAACTATATAACAGCAAAGCAAAGCTTAGAGGCAAACAAGAAAATAAACACTGCTCCCTTATCCCTGCCAATTGCTATGCAGTTATTCCAAAAGCTAGGAATAATCTGTCTGTGTTTTAAAGCTTTCAATACCTCAATTATCATTAATCATTTTACATTGGCCCCTCGGGATGTGCAAGTTACATGCCTGTAATAATTTTTGGGTTGTGTGTAAAAGCCTGTATAAGGTTTTCAACTTGTAAAATACTTTCACTTCTAGTCCAAGGATGCATTTTGGATTCGAGAGCCCTGGGGTGGAGAGAGCCATATCTATTATTAGGGAATATTGTTAGGGAAAACAGGTTCTAAACTCTGCAGGCAGAGTTAAAATAGTGCATGCAGTAAATACAATTGTGCTGCTTTAACTGGTAGGGTGACACAGGGGATGGATTTTTTATTAGTTTCAGGTGTACAAAACCATGTAGTAATTAGACATTTACACCCCTTCGGGCTGTGGAATTTAAACCACATGAGAATGACTTGCAATTAAAGCAAATATTGATTGGTGAAAAGATCGCAGCATTTGGACTTCAAAAAAATAGAAATTTTGGGTCCTGGGCCTTCCGCCTATTTCCTCCCCACTTCCTCCCCCCAAGCTTGTGACACCCCCATCACCACCGTGTAACTTTAGAGATACCTCATAACCACTCTGGTTGAGTGTAGAAGAAAGACCCTAAGCTGACAGAAAGCAGGTCATCTCTTCTTTCCAAAATTTTTATATTCAAAACAGGAGTTTACACATGGCTGGGTCTCATTCTGAGCACCAACCTTCTCCCCAGCCCCTACCATGGGTAACTAATTTGCTTAACAACCCTCTTACTCAGAGCAGAAAGGTGATGTGCAACTCAGCCTCAGTTCCCATGTTCACCATTCCAACTGTCCCCTTGATGCACCTGCTCACCTCTGAAAAGCTCACCTGAATGGCCCCGGCTGACTCAGCATCCACGGCGCCTGCCTCCGCTGATTGCGAGCAAGCGATCGATGGCAGGAGGCGGCTGGAAGGTACTTCAGCTGCACAGAAGACAGAATTCTGTTGAGGAGGCAGGGAAAGAAGAGAAAACTTCAGCAGAGATAGTTCAAGTGTCTCGAAGTTAAAAATAAAACGATATCACAAGGGGCAATGTGACCAGGCTCAGCTTACGATTTTTTCTTTCCCCTGTATTTATCAACAGTCGGTCTCTACGGCAGTGGCATTTAGCAGGGGAAGCCGGAAGGGAAGTGAGGTTTTATATCAATGGGTTTTCTTTCCCTCGAGGAAGGTAGAAAATCCTTTTAAGAAGGATCATTTGCAAGGCCTCTCAGACTCCTGCGCGCAGTCGGCTGATCCAGCTGTGCTCGCCGTGGCTGGTGGAGCATTTGGGACAGGCTGCTGCGCTAATTATAACTATGCTTTTCACCTAAACCCATCGCTGGCTGAAGCCCCAACTTGTGCAAGTGGCACGCAGTCCTGTTTCAGTTTCTCCTATTTCTTGTCTTGACAAGTAAGTGGCTGTCCTCTCCTGGCCCTCTTCTTTCCCGGGTGGTTGGAAAAGGGAGAGTTTGTAACTCGTAAATCAGGCATAGAGTAAGTCCAATGTGAGAGAATTAGAGTTGGTAGGAGGCTTAGCTATGGCTTAGTCCAGCTCCCCCTTTTTACACATGAGAAGACTGAGGTTTAGAGAAAGTAAATTGTTTATCCAAGGTCACACAGCTTGCCAGTGGGAGAGCCAGAGGAAAGACTCAGTTGTTCTCACTCTCTGTCTGGTGCTCTTCTGTATCTCATCCTCTTCAGAGGAACTCATTCAGCTATCTTCTGAAGAAAGGAAATATAAAATCCTGGCTTTGCTAATTTCTAGGTACAGTAGACCCCCTTATCCATGGTTTCTCTTTCTGCAGTTTCAGTTCCCTGTGGTCAACTGTAGTCCAAAATAGTAAAAGGAAAATTCCAGAAATAAACATTTTACACATTTTAAATGACTGCCGTTCTGAGTACCATGTTGAAATCTTGAGCTATTGCGATCCACCCTCCAACCTGGAATGTGAATCATCCTCGTCCAGCATATGGGACGCTGCACACACCACCCACCAGTCATTTAGCAGCAATCTAAATTATCAGGTCCACTGTTGTGGTGTCACAGGGCTTGTGTTCAAGTCACCCTTATTTTACTTAATAATGGCCCCAAAGTGCAACAGCAGTGATGCTGGCAATTTGGATATGCCAAAGAGAAGTTGTAAAGTGCTTCCTTTAGTAAAAAGTGCTTCCTTTAGTGAGTACAGTACAATAAAATATTTTGAGAGAGACCACATTCACATAACTTTTATTGTAACATATTCTTATAATTGTTCTATTTTATTATTAGTTATTGTTGCTAATCTCTCGCTGTGCCTTATATATAAACCAAACTTTACCACAGGTATGTATAGGAACACACATAGTGTATAGAGGTTTGTATTGTCATAGTAGATATTGGTACTATCTGCCATATCAGGCATCCACTGGGGGTCTTAGAACATATTCCCTGAGGAGAAGAGAGGACTTTGACCAAGTACATAATGACTCTTTCCCTCAATTTTCCCAAATGTGAAATGGGGCTGATTATACTCAACGTGACCCTGTGTTGAAAAGCTAACACATTAATACGTCAATATATGTAAAGCACATGAATGGTGTCTAGCACATACCAAGTGCTCAACAATGCTGTTATTTGAATGTATGGACTAACGATATATGTGCAAAATTCTACTGTAATTAACAGACATGGAATTTCACTTTCCCTTGGATTCTTCCATGCAGATGTGACTGCAAGTAAAATTACTTGGGGTGAGCAACTAGCAGCTGGAAATTATAAAAATTTTGCATATTGATCTTGCATCCTGAAATTTTGCTGAACTTATTAGTTCTAATAGTTTTCTTATGGATTCTTCAGGATTTTCTCTTGCAAGATTATGTCATATCTGAATAGAGATATTTTTACTTCTTCCTTTTCAATTTGGACATCTATTACCTTTTCTTGCCTTATTTCCTTTACTGCTTAGAGCTTCCAGCACTATGTTGGACAAGAGTGGTGAGAATGACCATCCTTAATTTGTATTCCTGCTATTGGGAGGAAAGCATTCAGTCTTTCACCATTAAGTATGATTTTACCTGTGCATGTTCTGTAGATGTCTTTTATCAAGTTGAAGGACTTTGATAGTTTATCCTTGTTTATGGGGTGCCTTTATCATGAAAGGGTGTGGGATTTTGTCAAATGCTGTTTCTGTGCCTATTGAGATGATCATGTGGTTTTTGTCCTTTATTCCTTTATTAATATGGTATATTGATTTTGTATGTTGAACTAACCTTGCATTCCTGGATAAACCCCTCTTGGTCTGGTATCTAATGTTTTTTATATGTTTCTGGATTCAGTATTTTAGCATTTTGCTGAGGATTTTTGCATCTATACTCATAAGAGATACTAGTCTGTAATTTTCCTGATGTCTGTTCAGTTTTGGTATCGGGGTAATATTGGTCTTACGGAATGAGGCAGTAAATGTTCTCTTCTGTTTTATGGAAGAGTTTGTGAAGGATTGATGTTAATTCTTTAAATATTTGGTAAACTTTAGTAGTGATGCCATCTGGGCCTGGGCTTTTCTTTGTGTGATGTTTTTGATTACTATCTCAATCTCTTTACTTATTAAAGCTCTGTTCACAACTTCTATTTCTTGTTGAGTAAGATTTGATATTTTGAGTCTTCCTAAGATTTTTTCCATTTCATCTAAGTTATCTAATTTGTTAAATAAATTATAAATGTTATGCAGTCTTTCAGTATTCCTTTATAATGCTTTTTTATTTCTGTAAGGTTGGTATTTATATCCCATGTTTCATTTCTGATTTTAGTAATTTTTGTTTTTTTTATTGTCAATCTAGCAAAAGATTTATCATTTTGTTGATCTTTTCAAAGAAGTAGCTTTTGGTTTCATTGATATTCTCTATTCTTCTATTCTCTCTTTTTTTTTCTGCTGCTTGTCTTTCCTTCTGCTTGCTTTGGACTAAGTCTGTCTTCTTTTTCTAATTTCTTCAGGTGAAAAGTTATTGATTTAAAGGTAAACCAATGGAAACAGTAAAAGGATCAGTGGTTTCCAGGGGTTAGGGGGCATGAAAGGAAAAATAGGTGGAGCACAGAGGATTTTTAGGGCAGTGAAACTATTCTGTAAGGTATGACTATAATAGTCATAGTGGCAATACATGTCATTATACATTTATAAAAATCCATACTGACCTGAATTGTCATTATATATTTATACAAATTCATGTAATGTACAACATCAAGAGTGAAGCTTAATGTAAACTATGGGCTTTAGATGAAATTGATATATCAATGTAGGTTCATCTATTGTAACAATGTACCACTCTTGTGTGGATCCCTGCTAATGGGAGAGGCTGTGTGGATGTAGGAGCAGAGAATATATGGGAAATTTCTGTACCTCTGCTCAGTTTTGCTGTGGACCTAAAACTGCTCTAAAAAATAAAGACTATTTAAAAATCAAAAGTGAAAAATAAAAACAATAAACAAAACCTCACAACCTAAGGGCCAGTGTCTGTCTCCAAGGTTTGCCGTCGTGCCCTGCAGGATCCCTCTGCAACGACCCAGAATGTGATAGGTTCCAGGGACCTGCAAACTTGTGACTGCTACTGTTTCTGTTAGTAAACTGCTACTGTCAGTAAATGCTGATTCAGTTATTATTATTCACAGTATAATTTCTTCCATGATCGAGTAATTACTTAGAAATATACTTTTAAGTTTCTCTGTGGAAGGAGAGGTTGGGGCTTCTTCTCATTAAATTTCCTTGTGGTCAAAGAATGATGTCTGTTATTGATACATCTGAGTTTGAGATTTGCTTTGTGGTCTAGTATGTGAACATTATGTGCTTGAAAAGAATGTGTATTATTTTCCAGTTGGATGCAGAAATCTACATACATCTATTAGATCAAGCTTATTAACTCTGTAGTTAAAATCTTTTCTACCCATGCTAAATTTTTATCAATTTGACCTATCAATTACTGAGCATTATATTAAAATCTTCCATTATAATTATATATTTAAGTTTCCCCGAGAATTTTGTTAATTTTTACTTTATATATTTTTGGAAGATGCTGTTAAATGTATACAAATTCAGAATTATTGTATCTTTCAGGTAAATTGTTCCTTTTGTCCTTGTCTAATATACGTTTACTTCCAAAAGAGTGTTTTGCCTTAAAGTTTAATTTGATAGATATAACTATGCCAGCATCTTTTCTATTTAAAAAAAGTTATTGATTATTTTTGAAATACAGTCTTTTACAGCGATAAATTTCCTTCTAAGCACTGATTTAGCTTCATCCCATAAGTTTGGTATGTTACAGTTTTGTTTTCATTCATATCTGGGTATTTCCTAATTTTCCTGATTTCTTCATTACCCATTGGTTACTTAGTAATGTGCTTTTAAATATCCATATATTTGTGAATTTCATGAATTTCCTTCTGATATTGACTTCTGATTTCACTCCATTATGCTTGAAACATACTTTATATGATTTCAGCCCTTTAAAATTTATTATTTTATGGCCTTAAATGCCTTTTATCCAAAACATTTTTATGTCCTCTAAGTTTTAAAGTTTTCTCCACAGAGGTCTTTTCTTAGTTAATTCCTAGACACTTTATTGAGAGGTACTTATTCTGTGTTTATTATTGTTTTTGAGAAATGGTATTAATTTTGTAGATTGATTATGTAGCTGGAAAATTTGCTTAATGGTCAATCTAAAAGTTTGGCTGTTGATTTTGCTGTTTTTCCTAGATGATCATCTCCTCTTCAAAAATCTGTTTTATCTCTTCCTATACTAGTTCTTATAGTTCTTACTACGTATAGACTCATACTATATTAAAACTAATGATGGTGATTTCCTCTTAAATTTTGGCTGAAACTACCCTACAGAAAACCTAGACCTAAATATTGGAAATAAAAAAATATGAGTTTATAACCTGCTCCCATAAAAAGACTGCTGACCCCTCTTTAAAAAGTCTAAGATAGTTTGCGTAAGAGGAGTTTTTGGAGTCTAATTGGCCATCTTAGGGATTAGTCAGGCCTCTTCCCAGGCAGAGTTGTGGAGTTGATTGTGTAGTATTGAGCTATACTTGGAAAAAACTAGTTTCTACAACATTTCCATGGAAATGAAAGCGATGCCAACCCAGATATTTGGGTTAAGAAACAAAGAAAAGAAGAGAGGCATGTACAAGATGCAAGAAGATCCTTTTTCTGTACAGTCTGGTATTTATTAGTATTTTGATTAGAAGAATCCAAACTCCATCATACTGGAGGGTTTCTGGAATTCCAGGCTGTCTCTTAGGCTGTAGGCTGAAAAGCCTCACCTTGTCATACTAGACGATATTTGCCAGGAGATGGACCTACAGCTGGACAAGTAAAGTTTCTAGCTGGGACCTGTAGGTGAGAGATACTGATATAGACAGTGGAAAGAAGAGTCAGATAGCTCATCCTCACCAGGAAAACTGTACAGTTCCATGATTTGGGCTATGTCATAAGCATCACCATACAAAGCAGGAACTGAGGCCACTAGCCTCTCCAACTGAGGACCTTGCATTTGGACATCACTCATGGGACTCTCAGTGATGATAGAGTCCCATGCCCAATTGGAAAGGCCTAAGGGCTGAGGTGGAAGGGAGCTATAGAAATCTGAAAGTACAGGAAAAGAAGAAAAAGGACCGGTGGATGTTGTGAGTGAGGTGGGTCCGTTCTGGACTGGAAGAACCCGGCTTGGTTGCTTTAGTGATAGCTGTTGCTGCTGCTGCTTCCTCAGTTTGACTCGCCGGTTCCTGAACCAAGTCTAGGAGTTGAGAAAGAGGGGAGATTATGGTCTTTAGTGGATGAGTTTGAGGCATCTCCTGGGTGAAAAAAGCCAGGTTATAACCCTTATATCCTCTTCAAGTCACGATGACACTGAGTTCTGAGACAGTAGAGGTGGGCATGAGTGGAGTCAACAGGGGGAATAGTGAGGAGTGAGGACTGGGACCCCAGAGAAGGAAGAAAGAAAGAAAGAGAATTGTGTTGGGGATTCAGAGAAAGGGTCTTGAACTCTAGAGAAAGTAGTTCAGGGACCTCCTCTCTCAGGGAGGTAGAGAATTTGAACTGAAGGATTTTTAAGGATAATTTAGAAGGCCTCTACAGTAAGAATACTCCAAAAAACTTTGGGGCCTCAGCAGACTCAGAGGTTGAGGGAGTTATTTGTTTGTTGGTAGTGTTGTGAACAGATTACAGGGTTTTGCTTGAGAAGATACAGAGTGAGGAGTGTGTCAGGATGAGAGTCGTTCCTCTATTTGAGCTCTATACCTCTGGGGCTCTAATTCCAGTTATACTACTTATTAACTCTGTGACTTGTTGACTCAGTCACTTTGCCCCTGAACCTCAATTTTCTTCTTCTTTTAAACTGGATGATAGTGAGGCCAGCATATCTAATGTGCCTCGTTCAGTACTAGCACACAGTAGGCACTCAATAAATGAAATACAATCATTATTGTGTTATAGAGGGAATTTCCAGGCTGAATAATAGAGTATGGTTTGGATGGGAGTATTAAGTACACTTCAGAGGATCAGACAGACCTTTATGGTTGACTCTGGTAGGTTGAGTTTCAAAGCAAGTTCCTTCTGGAGATTTTTATCTGGAAACATGGTATGGCTAAACAGAGCCTCCAGCTCTTCATACTGTGTGTGCATGAATGAGGTGCGTTTTTGATGCTTCTTCCATTTTGCTGTAGAGAAAAGATGGAGAGGGCATGGTTACACTAACACAACCCCCTCGGCCCCGAAACTCCCCCAAACCATAGCGGTGAATTTCCCATTACTTTCCTCCAATCAAGCTTGAAATCCAAGAGATATAGATCCCAGTTCTTGACTCTGGGAGGCTGAGCCTGATGTAACAGTGCTCTGTTCTCTGTTGTCGGAGATTAGTTTGTCCCTGCTAGGAAATGTTACCTCTTCAATTTTCTCTGTATCCAGTCTGTTTGCTCAGGAAACTGGCTCCCTTGACTTTCAGTTTTCCATGGCCTCTTTTTTCATAGGTACTCAGTCTGTCTATTCTACCTTAACCTCAGGACTGCGGACAGTGGCTTCACTATTCTTCTTTTTCACACTTTGTTTCTTTTAGAAACTGGGAAGAAACCTCATGTCCCTGCACCTAAATATAACATATTCTTAAAAATGGGTTTCCTCTTTTCACTTATTTATTCAGGAAACCAGTCTATCTCTTCTGGTGATTTTTTTTTTCTTTCCAGGCTTTCTGATGTTCTGTGGGAAAATGTTCATAAGAAATGAGACATAGCTAAACAAGTGGAGATGATTAAATTATAAACTTTTTTTTTAAATGGCAATGGAGAGAAAACAGAAAATTCCTAGGAAAATACAATTACCAAAATTTGCTAAAAGAACTCCAGACCCTGAATAAAAAAAAACACAGAAAAACATAGGTTAAATTATAGAATTGAAGTCAATACTATATTCTCTTGTTATATGCCCATTTAATAAAAGGAGGAAGGATCTTCACTAGGTTCTCACTTTTTATATTTGAAGTCTATAACATCAATACTAAAATCAGGCAAAAATAAACAAAACCATAGACTAATGCCACTTATGAACACGTGAGGTATGACCAAAGAATATGGTGAATGTTTAAATAAAAAAAACTTATTACAGTAAAAAACACATTGCTATTAATCCCTCTCAGTATACTACTCCTCACTTTGAACACACTTATTCCATCATTATTGCCACTTTCTGAAGTAGTTCTGGAACTCCTCTTTCATGAATGTCTTTAGTTGCACTGTTGTGGTTGCCTCAATGTCCTGAATTGATTCAAACGTTTACCTTTCATAGTCATTTTGACTTTGGGGAAGAGCCAGAAGTCTCACGATGCCAGACCTAGTGAATAAGGTGGTTGAGGACACACTGTAATGTTTTTATTTGACAGAAATTGCTGTCAGAAGTGATGTGTGACATGGAACCTTTCCGATGTGATCACAAAATATGGTGAATGCTGCTGCCAAGTGCCATCCAATGGAAAGGCAGGGATCTTCTATATGGGAAGCGGTGCATCAAACCTTAGTAACAGTGTTTGGCAAATTTCAACTTGTTCACTGCAGACTGGGTGTGAGCAATGGTTGAGAGAAGGTGTGTTTTATACTGTTCCATAAATCATCCTCCATCACGACAACACTGTGTCACACATCGCTTCTGGTACATGGCCATTTCTGTCAAATAAAAACATTATGGTATGTCCTCATTCACCTTATTCACCAGATCTGGCTCTTCTCCAGAGTCAAAATGACCATGAAAGGTAAAGATTTTGAATCGATTCAGGACATCGAGGTAGCCACGACTGTGCAATTAAAGGCACTCACAAAAGAGGATTTCCAGAACTGCTCCAGAAAATGGCAAGCACAATGGGATAAGTCTGTTTGAAGCAAGGGGGAGTATTTTGAGGGGGATTAATAGCAATGTGTCCTTTACTGTAATAAAATTTTTAAATTTAAACATTCACTGTATTGTTAGATCACACCTTGTATATGAAAATAACCTATATAAAATATATGAGGTATGACAATTAAGTTTGTGAACTCATCCTAGAAAAAGTGCTACATACCTCATTGTTAAATATCACTTCCATCACCTTCGAAGTACTCCCCTTGGGAAACTATGCCCTGACACCTGTGCCTAGTTCACCCCTCAAAGCAATTTTGGAACTCATTTTCTGGAATGGCCATCAGAGCTGTCATCGTATTACCCTTGATGTTCTGAATGTCATCAAAATGTCTTCCTTTCAATATTTCCTTTATCTTTGGGTAAAGAAAGAAGTCATTGGGGGCCAGATCAGGTGAGTAGGGAGAGTGTTCCAATACAGTTATTTGTTTACTGGCTAAAAACTCCCTCACAGGTGGTGCTGTGTGAGCTGGTGCGTTGTCGTAATGCAAGAGTCATGAATTGTTGGTGAAAAGTTCAGGTCATTCTCGTCTTTTTCACGCAGCCTTTTCAGCACTTCCAAATAGTAAACTTGGTTAACTATTTGTCCAGTTGATACAAATTCATATGAATAATCACTCTGATAATCAAAAAAGATTACCAACACTGTTTTGACTCTTGACTTGGACTGACAGAACACTTTTGGTCGTGGAGAGTTGGCTGACTTCCATTGTGCACTTTGACGCTTTGTTTCAAGGTTGTATTGGTACACCCATGTTTTATCACCAGTGATAACATGGCCCAAAACATCATCTTGCGTCTCCAAAAGGGCTTGGCAAACTTCGACTTTTCTTTGCTTTTGTTCATTGGTGAGTTCTTTTGGGACCGTTTTTGCACACATCTTTCTCATGCCAAGATTTTCAGTTAAATTTTTCCAAACTATTTCTCTATTGATGTTTACTTGGTCTGCTATGCTTCTCACAGTCAATCAATGATTTTGATGCACAATTTGACAAATTTTTGCAATGTTTTCATCAGTTCTGCTTGCTACTGGCTGCCCTGACTTCTCTTCATCAGTGACTGTTCTCTTCCCTCAGAAAAATGTTTAATCCATTTGTACAGTGCTGTTTTCTTCACGGCATTATCCCCATAAACTTGGAATAACATGTCCCTGATTTCACTTCCACTCTTGCCAGGTATAACAAGAAATTTAATGTTTGTTCATTGCTTTAATTCAAGCTCAAACATTCTCGCAAGGGCACACAAAAACACACAACAACAGTAATGAACACCACTCAGCAAGACACCGCCACATGTCAACACGAACACAGCTATGAGACACTGATATACCAAGGTTATAAAACCTTACCGAGCTGTTTGTACAGTGCTGCCAATGTAAGCACATTGGTGTATTTAATATAATCACATGTATAAATATACATAGCCTATACTTACAGTTTCCAATTTTTTGAAATTCATATATATGTGTTTAAAATCAAGTATATAAAATATTAATTTATAATTATTTTTTTACTCACATTTTATAAAGTCATTCTATTCAAACTGTTTACATTTACCTTAGGTAGCCACATCTTTATCAACAGTTTGAGCCTATTCTTTTAATTACACAGTATAGTTTTAACTGGCACTTAATCTACACTTTCAAATAAATTGTGATGCAGCAGTTTTGGAATGTATTTAAGGAATGCTATTACTGGGAATTTTGTTCTAACTTACAAAAAACTTATATAATATTAAGATAACTGCTTTGCCCTTCCATTCATTCTGTAGGGGTGCATTTGTGATCTCTACAACCTACTAGTTACTGTATTGCTTTAAAACAAGAAAATGGTTTATTAATTTATTTGAGTAAGTCATATATGAAAATAGTACAAAATTGAAACCATCTTTGTTCCCCAGCCACCCAATTACTCTCTAGAGCTATTCTGTATAATACAGTAGTAGCCACACTGCTCAATATTGAGACTGGCAGGAAGGGCAGAGATGCAGAATGGGCTGGTCCCATACCCATGTGTGGTGGTTAAAAATTGGGAGAGATATCTCAACTGTAAAGGTCCCATGTGCAAGCAAGGGGTCCAGCCCCACACCAGGCTCCCTGGCCCAGGGTTTCAGTGCTGAAAAGAGAAGTCCCTACAACTTCTGGCTGTAAAACCCAAGAGGGATTTTGGCTGGGTGAGACAGAGGGCTGCTGAAGTCCCAGGCATTCCTCTTAGAGGGCTAGAGCATGGACTTACTTGCTGACAGGCTCCCTCTGAGTTCCAGTGCTGGTACAGCAGCAGGGACATATGGGGAGGTACTTAATTGTCTGGTCTCAGGACAAGGACTGGAGGGGCAGCTTTCTCCCAGACCAAAGTACTAGCAAAAGCCACCCAAAGTCAATTCTCCTTCCATCACCATATATTTGATGCCATTTACCCTCATCTATCACCTCCCTCCCCCCTTACCCTCTGGTAACCACTAAATGATTGTCTGTGTCTATGAGTTTTTGTTTCTTTATTTGTTCCTTTTTGAGCCCTCCCCCTACCCACAGGCAGGCACCAAGTCTGAGTCTCCATCAACCTAGAGGCTAACACCATTTGCCCTGCCCTGGTGATTCCCTCAGACTCCCCACCCCCCCACCCAATTTGTGGGCCCACCCAAGCCACTTCCAGTGGCTTTTCCATACAAAAGGGCCTGTCTTGGCTCATATTGTGGACTTTCCATAAACTTCTCAAAGGTTCACAAATCCCAAACAAGCAGCATCTGGCCTTACCATGCCCCATTACTTCTTGCTAAGAGGCCCCAAGCTTGGCATTAGTGGCAGCCTTGGTTTGTAGCTTAGCCTCTCCCAGGCATCTCCAAGCCCAGCACAAGTGGCTACTATCTGCATTTCACTTTGTAGCTCATACCAGGTAGCCCTCAGCAGGGTATAGGCAGCAGCTGAACTTGGCCTATAACAGAGCCTCTCCCAAGGGGCCCCAGAACCAACTCACCCAGTAGCCAGCTTCAGACCATACCAGAGCACCATCATCATCCTTTACCTCCACAAATGACACACCTAAAGAGCAGCCTTAGCAGGCATCAGAGCCCCTCTAAAGTGAATCCTGGTCTGTAGGGTCAGCCCCTGCACAATAGCTCCTTCACTGTAGTCACAGCCAGTTCTCACAACCAATAGCCTGAGGGTCGATCATTCTCATTGACATGCCAACAGCACTCAAAGCTCAACTAAAGAGGAGGGTACACACAACCTACATAAAGGACATACCTGGAGCATCATTAAGGTGACCAGGGAGACTGTACCACTGAGCCCCATAGGACCTCTACTACATATGGCCACTCTACCAAGACTGGGAGACATAGCAGCTCTATATAATACATAGAAACAAATACAGGGAGGCAGTCAAAATGAGCAGACATGAAACATGTCCCAAATGAAAGAACAAAATAAAACTCCAGAAAAAGACCTAAACAAAAATGGAGACAATCTACCAGATGTAGAGTTCAAAACACTTGTTATAGGGATGCTGAATGAAATTAGGTGAAAAGTAGATGAATTCAGTGAGAACTTTAACAAAAATATAAGAAACATAAACATGGAGATAGAAAACATAAAAAAGAACCAGTAAGAAATGAAGAATACAATAACTGAAATGAAGAATACATTAAAGGGAATCAACAGTAGATTAGATGAACCAGAAGACTAAATTAGCAGTTTGGAAGACCAGGTATCAGAAAACACCAAATCATAACAGCAAAAAGAAAAAAATAATCCCCAAAAATGAGAGTTTAAGGAGCCTCTGAGACAACATTAAGCATAACAACATTTGCATTATAGGCGTACCAGAAAAAGAAGAGAGAGAGCAAGACATTGAAAACTTATTTGAAGAAATAATGATGGAAAACTTCCATATACAATAGACACACAAGTCTGGGAAGTGCAGAGAGTACCAAACAAAGTGAACCCAAATAGGCCCACACCAAGACGCATCATAACGTGTTTCCCAGAAAATAAGACCTAGCTGGACAATCAGCTCTAATGCGTCTTTTGGAGCAAAAATCAATATAAGACCCGCTCCAAAAGACGTATTAGAGCTGATTGTCCGGCTAGGTCTTATTTTCTGGGAAACATGGTAATTAAAATGCCAACAGTTGAAGACAAAGAAAGAATTTTTATTTTTAATTAAAATGTGTTGGGGGTCACAATGATTAATAAAATTACATAGGTTTCAAGTGTACAATTCTGTGTTACATCATCTGTATATCACATTGAGTGTTCACCATCCAAAGTCAGTTCTCCTTCCATCACCATATATTTGACCCCATTTACCCTCATCTATCACCTCCCTCCCCCCTCACCCTCTGGTAGCCACTAAACTATTGTCTGTGTCTGTAAGTTTTTGTTTCTTTATTTGTTTATCTTTTCCCTTTGTTTTCAGTTTTACTTCCCACATATCAGTGAAATCATATGGTTCTTGACTTTTTCTGTCTGACTTATTTTCTTAGCATGATAATCTCAAGATCCACCCATGTTGTCACAAATGGCAGAATTTCATCTTTTTTTATGGCCGAGTAATATGCCATTGTATATACAGAGGGTGCCAAAAAATATATATACACATTTTAAGGAAGAAAAACTGTTAAAATTTTAATACTCAATATATTTAATACCCAATAACAAAAGATGAATACAAGTTTTGCAATTACAAGAGGTGCTCAAAGTGGTTACCATCAGCGTCCAGACACTTCTGATTATGGCGAAGTTCTGCTTGAGCAACATTGACCAAAGTGTACACTTATATATATATTTTTTGGCACCCCCAGTATATATAAATATATTTATTGCCAGTTGGTCAGAAGCACAGGTAATAACCAGGACTTGTTATTGGCATCAGAAATAGTGACAGTCTTATGGCACTGAGCCCTTAACCTGTGGGATCTGACACTGTCTCTGGGTAGATAGTGTCAGAATTGGGTTGCTTTGTAGGACATCCAGCTGGTGTCAAGAGTATTGCTTGGTATAGGGGAAAAAACCACACATCGGAATTGGTGTCAGAATCATATCCTGCCTTGAATAAGGGGCTTTCTGTATTTCTATCTATGCTTCAGTCCTTTTCTCCTAGAAAAACATTCTCACTTGCTCTGCATCTTGTATTCACCACTTATCTGTCATAATTTGGTAAAGCATGGGCCAAAGTTACTTGACCTGGATATGAAATGTATAACTTCCCCTTTTACAACAGGAACATTTTTTTGAATTTAGTTTTGAAAAGATAATAACTTTATAACAATTGTAACCCCAACAAATTTAATTTAAAAAAGAAAGGAAATAACAATAAATAGCAGTTTTAAAATAGATGCAAAATACAATTATAGAGTCCCCTGTGAGGAGGGCAACAGTGGAGGAGGGAGGATGAAGGAGAGTTGTACTCACTGGGACCAGCTGGATTCTGTGGTATCAAATTCATGCTGGAATTATCCATGTGGATAAGAGGGTCTGGCTGAGGATTCTCTGGAGCCATTCTGTTCATCAGGGATGCTGACATATGGGATGAAAAGCCTATATGAGAAAGGGGACGATGATTAAATCAATCATTCATTGGAAAGCAATGTTTTCAAGGGGCCTGGAATTGCTGTAATAACCTCAGACAAATGACTTTAACCCCCAGGACCTCCACTTCACCTCAAAAATGATTTGCATTTTAAACCATAGAAAAATAATATAGATGTGTCAGTCAAAAATGAAACTTTGGAAATACTAAAAGAAATTGTATATCAATATCTTTGTGACTTAGAGTAGAGGGATATTTTCTTTAATGAGATTATTCAAACACAGATTGTATATAAAAAGACGGATAAATTAGACAATTAGACGAGGTCAAATGACCAAAGATTTCTCATCAGAAACCAAGAAAGATAGACAGTGGAACAAAATCTTTGAAGTGCTAAAAGTGAAAAACTGGCAACTCAGAATTCTATATCCAGGGAAAATATTCTTCAAGAAGAAAGGTGAAATGATGATATTCTCAGACTAAGGGAAAGTATGAGGATCTGTGACCAGTAGTCCTAGTCTATAGAAATGTCAAAGGCAGTTCCTCAGGCTGAAGGGAACAATACAAGAGGGGAAACTGAGACTTCTGGAATGCAGAGCCACAAAAAATGGCAAATAATTGGTTAAATATAATAGACTAATTTTCTCTTCTTACATTATTTGATATATATGAATACTGAAAGCAAAAATTATCACATTTTCTAGTGTTTTTTATTTTTAATTTTGAAATAATTACAGATTCACAGAAATTGAAAATAAAATATACTGGGAGGTCCTATGCACCCTTCATCCAGCTTCTCCCAATGGTGACATCTTGCGTAACTATATTATCTATCAAAATGAGGAAAATGACATTGGTACAATCCATAAAGCTTATTTAGATTTTCCTGAAAGAACTGCCCAACTTAGACTGCATGGTGGATGGTCTAAGATGCTTCTACCCAACCTCTCTTTTCCTTCATTAGGGGTCAGATTTGTGTTGTGGCCTAATAGCTCGCCCAACCTCCCCTGACTCCTTCCCCCGTTTTCTCCACAAGCGTTTCCCCTAATAAAATCCTTGCAGGTTTAATCCTATCTTGACATCTGATACTTAAAGGACTCAGACTAACCGATCCAATCCTTTGTTCTCAGTTATTAATAATTTATCTTGGAAAAAGGGATTCAGCCTGTCCCAGAGGCACTTGGGATTCATTTGACTGTTGAAACTGTCCCTCCTTTGTGGAAGTTTGTGGGCCCCTAGGAGATTGGGGTGAGACTGGAGGGAAGGTAGAGGATTGTTGTCCTCACTGTGATCAACTTTGTGTTGATGTATCATGTCAATGCTGTGATCACTCATATAGATAAAAGAGTAGATCTGGGGAGTCCCAGGAACTCCTCTGTTTATCTGGGCACCAGAGGGCTGCATTGGTAGGTCTGTGGAATGGAATAAGGGGGTGGAGAGTGACGAGCTCATTCATTTCTTGGAATGCAATGTATTCAACCACTGGGTTTGAATCCCAGGTCACTCACATAGTATCTCTGTGAATTAAAAAAAAAAAAAAAATGACTTCACCTTCCCAAGACTGTTATCTCAGTTGAAAAAATAATTATAACCCCTATCTTACAAAGCTATGGTGAGTATTTACTGAGCGCCTAACTGTAAGTCACAAAACTTGTTCCAATATAATGCTCAAGGGGTGGGGCCTGCTGTTATTTAACAAAGTGATTCAGACCAGGTAACTCTCCTGCTTAGAGCCTTTCCATGACTCCCAAGTGCAGGTGGGGCAAATTCCACATCCTCACTGACCCTGGCCGAGGGAGCCTTCCAGGAACAGGCAGTACGTCTGCCCATACACCTGGGCAAAAGCAGCCCTTGCCTTGAATCCCTTCATTGAGTTCCACAACTCTCAAAATTTACTAGGTATACAGATCACCTAGGGATCTTGTTGAAATACAGATTCTGATTCAATAGGTCTGGGGTAGGGCTTGAGATCCTATATTTCTAAGAAGTTCCCAGATATGCCAATATTACTGATCTGCAAATAAGACTTAGAGCAGCAAAGATTTCAAAGGGTTCTCTCCAGGTCTTTCTGTATGTGCCCCTCCCCACTGGTCATGGAGTCTGTAAGACAAAAGTGTCATGGCCACCTGGGATACTTGTTCACTTCTAATTCATACTCCATGTACCAGGGACCTGTGGGGACAGAGCCAGGAGTGCAGTTTCCAGGCTCTCGCCCTCACATGGAAAGGTGCTGGCTCGGGTAGTAAATGGCTATCAACTGTGATTGGATGGCCATCTGCTGTGGCTAGTTGGCTGTCAGCTGTAACCAGTGAGCCACTGGCCACTAACATAACTGCTGTGGCTACGCTGGCAGAAAATTGGGGCTAGCAAGAAGATGGTGGCTGAGCTAGTAAGAGTGGATTGCAGTTAGCATGGCGGATTGCAGCTAGCAAGTGAGGTTGGCTGGTAGAGAGAAGCGGATGGCAGGTTGTGGATAGTGTGGCTCCTGCTTCCTGTGTCTCCAACCCAGCCGCCAGTGAGACTATAGCGGTATGACTCCCCTATCTATGGCTCCGTGGGTGTTCCTTTTTGGCCTCACCATGTCCTGCGTTCTTATGTGGGGAGCAGGAGCTGAGACCCCGCATGACACCCTGCATGACAGACCACAGGATTTTTTGCCAAATGGCCCCAAGCCTACACAGCCTCTTCCCTGAATTCATGCCCCTGAGGGGAGACCACGCTGTCAATGTGTACTCCCACCCTGGCCTGAAGGGGCCTCTTGGTCAAGGGGTGTCAACAGAGACTGAACCTTGGGCACGCAGGCAGGGGTTGACAATGATAGCTCAGGAGCTGGGACTAGCTCTCCCTCCATTGCCATGCTCTGATACGGAACTTCAAAGAACCCAAGAATTCAAAATGTGAATCTCAACTTCCAGGAACATATATTTGCCAAGGTGGGCAGGTAGAACATATTTTACTTAACAGTTGGATAGCTGGCTTTACAATTTTTAAATACTTATGATATATAGTATGTGAGCCTTCATTTGTATTCTTGTCTTGGCCTCAGAAAATGGCACCTGTTGAACTCCGTCTCTTGGCTTTCTGTGTCCTGGCCACACTGAATTTCCTTCAGTTTGAACAAGTTATGAGCTGCCTCTTTCCAGGCATTTGTTCCCATTATTCTCTCCTAGTTGACACCTACTGAATACCCACTCACCTGTCTTTTCTCAGTTTAAACATTAACGTATAGAAGCTATCCTCTCTTCCCAAACTACTGCACGTGGTTCTCTTAGCTCTCTCCTAGCACCACGTGCTTTTCTTTCTAAAAGCAATTATACAATTTTATTTACCCGTTTATTTTTCTGCTCTTTATCGTCCCTTTCTTTCACCTTTGGAAACAATTTTCTATGGGAAGGTGATTTGGCAGTGGGATAATATAGATTTGTTTTGCTTTTGCTTGGAAAGAATTTACAAAAGAGAGGAGGAGAGGGATGGAGGAAAATAGAGACAGAGAGAGAGGCAATTACAATGAAAGGTTGGATAATCCTGAGCAGCAGTTCTCAAAATGTGCTCTGAAGGCCCGCGGGGGGTCCCTAAGACCTTTTCAAGGGGTCCCTGAGGTTAAAGTTGTTTTCATAAAATTAAGATGCTTGCTTTTTAACTCTCATTCTGTCATGAATGGACAGTGGAATACATTTAGAATAACTCAGTAAACCAATATTTTGCAAGTAACCAGTGTGTGATGTTACAAAATCATGCACAGGTAAAAGAGCCACTCAAAATGCAAGGTAGACCAGTAGATTTTAAGATGATAGATTATGAAAAATTCATTGATATAATTTCAAATTTCACATACCAACTAATCTTTAAGACATTACCACTTGTTGAGATTGTTTTGTAGTTTTGAAGAATATGAGCAATTATCACAAAGGCCATTAGAATACTCTTTTCTTTTCTAAAACCGTATCTGCATAAAGCCAGATTTCAATAAAAACAATGTATCACAAAAAAATGAATGCAAAAGCAGAAGAGAATTCTGTCTTCTATTAAGCAAAAGTTACCATAATGTAAACCAATGACATTCTTTTATTTTATTTGTGTGTGTGTGTGTGTGTGTGTGTGTGTGTAAAACATAGTTAACATGTAATGCATTTATCATTTTATTTTGAAATGAATAAGTATTTTTTAATTTCTCAATTTTAATTTGTAATGTGGTAAATGACTATAGATATAACCATTCGGAACAAAAGTTCTTTGGCGTTGTCAATAATTTTCAAGAATGTAAAAAGGTTGAGAACAAAAAGTTTGAAAAGCAATAATGGAGGATAGGCCAGGGCCTGGCATTTAATTGAAGATAAATTAAACTCAGCTAAGCATCTGTTCTTCAATATAATTCTCAGAGTAAATGCAGCAATGCAATGATGCAGTAACATACAAAACATTAGAATGCTATACAATATAATAATAATAAAAACATTTGGAGATGTTTTCCATATGTCAGACATCTAAGTGTTTTGTATACATAGGGTAAAGTAAAACTGTTATCATCCTCTTATAGATGAAGGAAGTAAAGTCTTAGAATAGCATAACTGGGAATGAATTTGGTCTTACTGACACCTATATACACTAAACCACTTTCCCAGGAAGAGCATTGAGAGTCTACAGCTTAAACTAGCATATTAAACAAACAAAGCACCTGTTTCCAATGGACTTGGGTGTTTTCCTGGATCGGGACTATAGAGAGCGCAAGACAGAATTGCTAGTAGGGGCACTGCATTTACTCAGGGAGTGTGTATTGCCTGCCTCCAACAAGTGGGCATTTATCTAGGTCTGGTGATTCTGCAGCGAATAAAACACATTGCTAATACAATGGAGCTTCTAATGATGGATATTCTTTTTTTTCAATTAAAGTTTATTGGGGTGACACTGGTTAGTAAAGTTACATAGGTTTCAAGTGTACAATACATCATCTATATATCACATTGTGTGATGAGGATATTGCAAGGCCAGGCTAGCCCAGATTGGGAAGTATGGGAGCCCTACAAAGCAGATACTGACCCTCAGTAACAGAAGTCTCACATTCACCTCCTGGCTTTCATGAGGCAATCAGTCTTTCCTCCCCCAGTTCACAACCCTCTATCATCTCCCTCCAATGGGAATGGAGCTGAGTAATTTGCATCCTTTAATCTAGTTCTTTTTAGTTTTGGAATCCTTTTTGACCACTAAAATCTCAGATTCTGAACCCCTATTCTTCCTCCCTCCCTTCCTCCTGCTTACCTGTCATGAATCCCCCTGGAGTGCCCATTTTCAAGTCTGCGGGATGTGTCTTTTTGAAAATGCAGATTCTTTAGTGTCTCCTCTGCTGAAACATTGTGTATTTAAGTGTAATTTTTGATATAATCAGACCCTTGCACCACCCAGACCCACCTCTTATGTCCCACCCTTCGTTCATCCATTTAATAATTTATTCATTCAATGAAAGTATGCTTAGAGGCTAATATAACTGTTGCTGGAAATAGAGTCATTATTCTTTCTATACTCAAATTCCCTACTTTTGACTAACCCTTAAAGCTGGCTCCTTTTGATACCACGACTTCTTTATTTTAACTTTTACATTTGCCAGTTGTTTAAGGTTATAGGTGTGTCTCTTTAAAATAGAAATCCAATTTGAGAATTTTAAATGTGGATTATGTCTTTATGTTTGATAGGATAATGATTAGTAATATATTTAGACTGATTTCTACTTATCTTTGTGGGTTTTTCTTTCACTTTTCCAGCATTCTATTGGAATGGTTGTACTTGATTCCCTTCTCTTCTCTCACAATGGTATGTAATATTCAAGATTTAAAGTTACCATTAAGTTTTTCACATACATACTCAATTTTAAAAATCCAAAAATTAATCAGTTTCTCTATACTTCTCTATAATCATTCTCACTGATGCTTTTCGTTCGTCTCTAATTTTGTTTTCACTGTGGTGCTTTGCCCACCCACCCCCCACCATTTTCCTCAAACCAACTGAAGTCTTACTTATTCATGTTCATTCATTTATTCATCCATCACTTATTTTTTTCCTCCAAATAAATGTATTTGTTGTATAATTGACATATAACATTATATTAGCTTCAGGCGTACAACATAATGGTTTGATATTTGTATATTCAGTATTGTGAAATGATCACCACAATATGTCTAGTTAACATTCATCACTGTACATAATTACAAAAAATTATGTTTTTCTATGATGAGATCTTTTAAGATTTACTCTGTTAGGAACTTCCAAATAGCAATACAATATAATTAACTATAGTCACCATGCTGCACATTATTCATCATTTATTTATTGAGTGCCTACTGGGTGACAAGCACTATTCTGGCATTGAAGAGAGGGGAGTCAGTTATGACTATAATAGACTTGTCTCGTCCTTCAAACTATAGTAGCAACCATAGTCTTGTTGGACTAGCTTCTGTGGATTGGGGAGGGGACTCTGACCCTGGCTCTTCCCGCTCCTCTTGTCAGCTAGCATAGAGGGTGTGTAAGTCTTAGAATAAGCCATTGATCTAGAAACAAAAGACTAGGCTCACACTCTGCAGCCTACCAAAGAAAGCAAAGCAAAAATGTAAAGCAATAGACAATAGAAAAGAAAAATTTTAAAGAATCAACCTAGGGAATGGGAAAATGACTGGCTAGTGTTCCAGAAAGAGAGAACACAGTACGGAGAAATCTTACAATTTATCCCAACATCTCTCTCAAACTCTCTCTTATTCCCTTTCAGTATCTTACTCTCTTTTGTAATGTCTCTCAGTTATCTATGTCTAACCAATTTCTGTTATTCCTGTCAATCTCCTGCACTCCTCCTTACCTATCAGCCTCTTCCTTTTTCCTTCCCTTCTCCTCTCCTCTTCTCCTTCCTCTCTCTGAATCGTTCAAAACTCAGTTTTTCTCTCTCGTACTACTCAATATTTTCTGAATTTTTCTCTTTTACTCAGACTGTCTCTCTCAATCTCTGACAAAATCTCAGTCTCTGAAATCTCTATTTCTCAACATTTTTCTTGAAATCAACTCAATTTCTGTTCATAACTGTCAGTCTTTCTTAATCTGTCTTTTCCATCTGTCCAATTTCTTTTTATACACATGCTCTTTTTCTTTGTTGGCATTTCTGTATTTCTTTTGGTACTTTTAATGCCTCAATTTTGTCAGTCCCTCAATCTTTCCCAATTTTTCTCTGAAACCTTTTTTTCCAAAACATCTCCCTCAAACCCATATTCAAGCTTTCTCTTTTTTTCTCTTTCACAAAAGATATAAAGCGTTTAAAAAGCATGATGGTAAAATGTTCATGTATTTAACACAGAACCTCAAAGTCAAAGCTTCTATAGTACCAAAGTTCAAAGCAAACAACAGATTGATTCAAGCCATCATCTTCATAATTATGAAGAAGGCGTTAAGTTTGTCCTGTAGTACTGAGAAGAGAATGCGCTAGGTAATGAGGCAAAGATTCCCAGTTACAGAAGTGAACAAAGAGAAAGTTATTGGCAGGGTGTAAGCACATGCCATGTGTTGAGAGGGAGGGAAATGGTGAGGGAGGGAAATGGTCTGGAAGGAAAAGTAGGGGGCGTTCTCCACTTTCATCCTGGGGGAAGATTCTGTGCAAGTTTTGTGGCATAAACTATGGTTTGAGGGCAATATTATGCTTACATTTCAGTTAATCTATTTATTAATTCTAGGCTGTTGGTGCCCCAGGACACAATCCTTATACCCTGTGTAGATCCTGTTTTGGAGTCTGATTGGCTCATTCTTCCTCCCTAAGCCCACAAGCTGCTGGTTCTCCTTCAGCAGCTCTCTTCTTGGGCAGAGCAGGGGTCTAAGACTCCTCCCTAATTCTTGCCTGACAGAGTCCATATTCAAACATTATTCAAATAGTAGGAGAAGGCAAAGATGTAAAAGAATAATTTTGGCATTTCCTCCATGAATCAAAATTATCCACAAAGTGATGGGGGAGAGCAGAAAAAGAAGGAAAAGGAGAGTGAGAATATATGAAAGGGGTGAGAATGTACTGGAGCCAGACTGGATGCGTGTGGGTGACCTTGGGCAAGTTACTTAACTTCTCAGGGTTGTTATGTGAGGTTAAAGCAATTAACATCACATATAACAATCAAACAATTATTTAATTGTTAACTAAAACAATTGGAACAGTGGCTACCTCATAGAGAGCACTGTCCAGCCTGGGAAGACCATAGGTCTGGAAGGAACCAGACATAAAATAAATAAACATCTTTTATTAGTTTGTTTCTTGACTGATTGCCCTATTCTCCTTGATGGGTAAAAGGTTCTTTCTTCAAAGTCTTCATAGCTGTTTCCTCCTTTATCCCAGGAGGAAAAAAAATCAGAATGAGATCAGGGTCCAAATATTAAACTCCAGGAGATTCAAAGTTCAGGAATGCTTCTCAAATGGTCACAGTTGATGTCCCTGGTATGAGCAGTTAATATTTACATCTCAGAGAACATGACAAACTCAATAAAGGCTTCCTCAGACTAAACCTCCAATTTCCAAATAAAATAACAAAACTGAAAAAATTTCAGAAAAGGGAACAGATGGTTTGAAATTAAGATCCACAAGAGAAGAGACTATGTTTCCTTCATCACTGTTCCAGAGCCCAGGAAAATGACTGACATAGTTGTCATTCATCCATTCCACAAATGTTTTGAGTGTCTACTACGTGTCACACATTGGGCTAAGTGCTGGAGATAAAACAGAGAAGACAAACGTCCTGCCTTCATGAAGCTTACATGTTGGTGAGGAAGTCAGTCTGTAAATAAACAAATAATACATTTTAGAGAGTTATATGTGATATGAAGAAAATAAAGCGCAGGAAGGGAAAAGAGAGTGCCGAGCCAGTGAATGATATTTAGAAATAGGGGTAAGGAAGGCTTTTCAGAGAAGGTAATTTTTAAAACCTTGTTGAATAATTGCACAGATTAAGGTAATCTTCCTAACCCCCATCCCCATTTAATGAAAGACATGCATGGATCTCCATCAACCAAAATTTTTGAGATGACAAAATATTTGAGGAAAACCCTAAACCAATGTTTAAAGATGATCCTGCATAACTGAATGACTGAAAAATCTTCAAGTCCAAATAGTTCCCTGAAAACATTTCTTGAAGGACACAAGACAGTACATGGGAAGAGAAAATTCCAAGATCCTATTGTGCCATCTGCTGGAAGTATCCTTTCCAAGGGAGGGAGAGGTTAAGAGACTGGGAAGAATAGAACATGCTTCTAATTGGAGATCTGCAGGAGACAGAGGCAGAATATAGTTGAGCAATATTTTAAATATAATATCTAAGAATTTTCCAGAATGGGCTAATCCAGTACTTAGATTCTGGAAGGCTATTAAATCCCAAGAGAAGTTTAAAAAAAATCCTTTTCTAGACACATCATGAACACCAAAGTGCTTATTTTCTATTAGTCACATACCATACTTAACTTCAAGGAAGGAAAAGAAATATTGTCTGTATAGTAGATTAAAGATGGCTACAAATTTTTTGTTACTTTTCTCATTGAGAGGAGGAGGCAGTGAGAGACAAATGAGGTTTCTTGTTTTTGCTTACAGACTCCAGTTTGTCCTGGCAGGTTCCAGGTTATTCTCACTCTTCTCTGCTTCACATCTGGCCTTCCTTCCCAACTGTCAGCCCTGTTGACCTGCAACGACTTCAGACTCATTGCCAGAAGTGGTGGTTAATAGCAATCTTCACCATCTTCCACTGTTTCATAAAGTCTAATACCTTTAACAAATCTCTTATTTTATATCATTCATACAGTTCAGCCTTCCTGACCAAACCCTAACTTATAGTCTGTGTTTTTGATGGCCATGAGCCTACGTAAAATTTTGGAATTTTGTTACTATGCAAGAGGAGGTGAATGACTTCTAGGGGTCAGCTATGTTGGTCTTTGCCACATGCAATTTCCAAGGAAGAAAACTAGTTTTTCACAGTCTCCACTCATTCCACTTTACTCATGTATGTTAATTTTTTGATCCTTGTAGGTATAGAGATGTTTAAATGTGAATAAATGAATGTAAAATGTAACAGTTAGGCAGACATAGCAAGATTAAAATGCTATGGTCAACTGAATTATGCCAAAGAGCTTCTAGTTTTAAAAGTAATCATCCCTGACTTCTCTCTTTCCCTTGCACCCTACATTGAATCCATAAGCAATCTACTTTCAGTACAGATGAGCAATCTGATAATTTCCACGGTTACTAAAAAGCTATCAATGTTTATTTAATGGAAGATAGCAATAGTCTTATTAACTCATTTACTTTATTCTGCTTTTGCTCCTTTACATTCCTTCCCATGCTAACCCCACCACCACCACCACAAGACCCAGGGTCATCTTTTAACATAAATTGCTACTTATTTTTTCTTGTTCTTCAGTGGTTTTCCAATGTCCAAAGAATAAAGCCAAATTCCATAGCTTGTAATGCAGGTGATGAGATACTTATGACATTATTGAACCCAGATAAACACTCTTGCTTTGTCCTTGAAGATGAGGTGATATAGGAGAGGAGGATCTGTACGTCCTTGTCCTTCACAGCTGTCACTGACATAACTGAGAATGTGCATGCCACCACCACGGGCATTGAAGATGTGATCTTTGTAAATTGGTCCCACTTTAAGAAGGAATGAGGTGGAATTCTGAAATGTATTTATTTACCAATTCCTACTCAAAAGATTGTCTAATACATAATAAAAGTTACACGTAAGGACACCTATGAGTCACTTTAAGGGCCATGTTATTAACTACAGATAAGTGTAAGGTTTCCCTTACCATAAAAGAATTCTTTCCGTGGAGGATTCTGAGTTTATTAAAGATACAATTTTGCATTGCATTATGTAGAAGAGTATGCTATCTTAATAGTGACTAAATGTGAACAGAAAGGGAAGGGAAGAAAAGTGAATAAGTGAAAATAAAGATAGAGAATTTATCCCTGACTAAGCCCTCCACCCAAACAGCTAGTTATAAGCAACCCCCCCACCCAGTTTTCCTGTTTGTTGTTGTTGATTTGGGGAAGATTTGTCTAAATAAGAAAAGGGGTAGGATTGAGAGTATTGAAGAAAAAAAAAAGTAACATTTGGAGAAATCCTCTGAATCCATAAGGTCTGATCTAAAAACTGTACACTCCCACAGGGAATATAGTCAATAATGTTGTAATAACTATGTAGGGTGTCAGATGGGTACTAGACTTATCAGGGTGATCCCTTCATTAGTTATATAAATGTCTAATCACTAGACCTGAAACTACTATAATATTGTATGTCAACTGCAACTGAAAAATAAAAAATATATTAAAAATATAATAAAAAAATAAAAACTCTACATTCAAAGACCCGAATGGAAGTCCTGGAGTGCTTGCTTAGGTGTGATCTGACCCAAACCAAGCAGAAAGTTGTTTCACCAGGGCTCCTTTTGATAACGTTTCCCCGGGAAGGGTACTCATCACTCTCCTTATCTAATCAAAGACTACTTCTGCTCTAAAACCGCACCCTTAGGATTCCCAGGCTTACTGCTCATCCTTCTTCCTCACAGTGTCTGCTTGGTGTTTACTGCACAGGCAGCCAGCACTGTTACCATGTGAGATGTGGGAGAACAGCCTATATACACATTTAGAAGTTACAGGTTTGTTCTTACATATTCAATGAATTTAGTCTCCTTCAGGCATTAACTGTTTAGTTTTACCACCTTTAAGATGGCTTTCTGATGTTTTAACCTAGACCTTTGAAGGTGTTTCAGTTTTGCTTCCATCCCCATCTGTAAGTAAGCTATTTCGACGAGTTCTTTGGCTCATTATGGAGAAATAGGTCCTTTTCAGAGTTCCATGTTAATTTAACCGTCTTAGTAAAATTTTCTCAGCGAAGCCACCTGATTTCAAGTCTTCCTCATCCCTCGGATTACCCAGTGGTTTCCATTCCAGCAGTATATTAGGAACACCTAGGGAGCTTTTAAGACCAGTGCCTAGAGTCTGTCTTAGACCAATTATGTCAGAATCTCCAGGAATAGAATGGCAAGTTTAAAGCTCCCCACAGGATCCTAATGTACAGCCACTGGTGTTATTTCTGTTGAGAACCAGTGATCTCAAACACAAAATCCTCTTAATCAGCATCTTCTTTAATCTGAGTATATTAGACCCAGTCAGCTTCACTAGAATCCCATATTTCTGATCTTGTAGATTTTCCAGCTCTTTCTTTTTTTGCAAAATTCCACTCATGTGAGAAGCACAGAATTTATTCAGTCGGGGTAGATGACGCTGTTTTAATCAATTCACAAATGTAGTTTGTGTAAATCTTATTTTCCATATAACCTCTGCAATTTCAATGGAAAAAATCATAATTTATTATTTATGCAAACTTACTGAAATAAGAAGATGATATCTTTGAAGGTACATTAATTGTTATTTGAGTTTCCTTTGCTTCTGTTTTCAGCAATATTACACTGAGCAAGGAACCACTTCTAGCACAGCACATTTTTCCTTAAAATTCTGGATGTTATGTAAAAAATATATTAAAATAATTCATGACTAAACTGATAAAACCAGAAGTTTCCTTGTAGGACAGAAATGTCAAATACTCAAACAATCTAAAGAAGTGAAGCATTAGAACCCAAGTTTTCCATAGTGATGTTTACCAATCCCTGGTGGTCTAGAATGTGGATTTTAATGGATGTGTTCTGGGAGATAGGAGTCTGGGAGATAAGGTTCTTAGTAGGGAAAGAGGTACGATCTGAAATCTCCTGTATAATGCCCAAACCCAAGAAGGGTATCCCAGTTAGTAAGTAAAACAGAAGTATCTCTTCTATAGATTGAGGTGATAAGGCTGGAAGCCTGTCCAAATCTGGCTTTTGGTCTCTAATATCATTCTACCACTTTTGTATTAGAAAAAAGTAGAAAAAAGAAAAAGATGCCAACCCAGAGATTAAGTTTAAAGTGGTCCAGAATTGGTCTATCTCCCAGGTCACTGGCAGAAAACATGTGCACATTATTTTTCTGGAGGGTTTTAACTCAGGCCTTGAAGAATTACCACAGATAAAAATGCCAAGGAAAACAAGCTCAGACACAGACACAAAAGACAGATGGGAAATATTTCTGCTGTATTAGTATTATCACAGTAACTGTCAACATAAAAAATTCTTTAATATTTTTGAGAAGTAGCCTTCTCTTTATTTTGTAGGAGTTTTTAAAAGTAGAAATAGATGTTGAATGTTTGAAATAAATTGTAAATTTAAAAATATTCTCTAGGCTTTTTACTAGGATGACAGAAACCATTCTTTGCAATTCCTTCCTATTTCCCTCATTTGATCACAGTTCACCTAATAAAAATAGAATAACTTTGTCAGAGATTTTCTTTGGTTTATTGTTTTCCTATCAAAATTCTGGATTTATATTGAGAGCACTAGAACATTTAAATATCATTTTCTTTGAATAGTACTTACTATGTGATGGGCACAGTTCTAAGCACTTTACACATACTGACTTATTTAGTGCTCATAATAATCAAGTAGGTTGTTACTATTATTATTCCTATCACATAGAAAAAAAAAAAAAGAGGATTAAGCAAGTAGCCCAAGATCACACAGCTGTTAAGTCTTCAAACCTAGACTGATTGGCTACAGAGTTGCACTGACCCCAAGCTATACTGAATCTCACAAAGTTCTTCCATGATTACAATCTAAATTAGGCTCCCTTTTATTTCTTTGATAGCACTCTGTTCACTTCTTCCTGAGCATTAGTATAATTTAAAAGAATTAATTAACTCATTAGTTTAATATCTGTTCCCTTCTCTAGGCCCTTTCTCTTTGAGATTTGGAGCTATTTCATGCCATTTCCTTGCGGTAAACCCAGTATCCAGCACACAGTAGATGGTCAATAATTAAGTGAATGAATACATAAAAGGTATCAATAACTAGGAAGAATGTTTCCTTCATGGAGTAATGTCTCCATCTTGTGGAATTTTAGAATATTGTTCGATTTTTTTTTTTTTAATAAGCTAGGATTTCACAGGAAAATTGACACGCAAGGGCTATTTCCCAGACTTCTATACGTCTTTTTTTTTTTTAATTGGACTAGCCCTTTTGAGATTTTTTCAGTGTTATAGAATATAGCACAGTCTCTTCAGAGCAGGGCTTTCGCCTACTAGATTTGCTTGGAGAAATGGGTTGTGCAACTAGGTAATTAACCGGCAGCAGTTTACTGTCCAGAAATCATTTGATTCTACCTTGCCAAAAGGTGAAGCACACGTCCATTCATAAGCTCTCAGCACAGAATGATGACTTAGGTACATCCAGAGTCTCTTCCTTGCAGCGTTCATACAACCACCTAAGGGATCTACTCACCAGCAGTCCCTAACTCCCCACCACATAGTACGCAGAGTGTATGATGATGGCTAGAGTGTAAAAAAAATAGTTCTGCCCTACCATCATACTCTAGGAGAGAGGAGTCTATTATGCTCCATTATAAATCTTGGGGTTTACTTGTATAATGTGTTACACACATAATCTGCAACAATTTTTTAAAAATACCAATGTGTTAAAGAAGACTTACTTCCCTTGATCGACCTATCACGGTCAGCTCATCTAAGAAGTTAGCAAGCCTTGCTATTCAAGCCAGAAATGGACACATAGAAAATGTTTAGTCCAGAGAGATTATAAATGCAGACCATATACGCAGAATCATTTCCCCCGCCTGGTTTACTATAGGTCCAACTCTGGTTCTCTCTCACCAATCAACCACCGAGGCGAAAGGCCGGAGGTCTAAGACACCGCGAGAGCCGCTCCTTCCCCACGATTCTATGGTTCTCAGGTTACTCTCATCCCTGAGAACTCTATGGTTCCGGGGCGGGCTCGGAGGCCTGAATTTGAAGGCCCTGGCGGGAAGATGACAGATACACCTGTCACCAGGCCCGGTTTCTCCCGAAGGGGAGGACGCTGGAACTGTGGCTGTCCCTGAACAGCCGAGAAGAGTTCGCGATGAATCATCCGCGCCGGAGTGGGAAACGGCGGCGTTCAACATTAGGCTCAGACTCCTGGGGAAGCGGCGATGACAGCAGTGACAGTCCCCTACTCCCCTTGGGGCGGGTGCTGAGCCCGCCCCCCGGCCTGGGACGCAGTTTGATGGACAGAGGCCGCCCGCCGGCCGCAGCTGCAGGTACTCTTAGGCTCTCTGTAGGCAACGGGCGGGATGGGCCGTTCAGCCGGACTATGTGAAGAGAGGTGTTCTCACCGCGAGAAGCTTGCTTGTTTGCACAACCTACTCAGCTTCTAGTCTCCTTCTCAGTTTGTGATTCGACTTCGGTGCGGCAGGTCGCTTTCTGTTTAGACACGGACGTGCTTTCAGTTTATATTCAGCGACTGCCCTGTAGTAACACTCAAGTGGTTTCTGGGTCTTTCGATCTTTACAGAAACAACTTCCCCAGTTGGCTAAAGCTAATAACCGGGAGAGGGCTTGCTCCTAATAGTGCCCAGTACTCCTTACAGATCTTACACTGGATGTGTTTTATGTCAGGTGTGGTTCATATAGATAGCCTCCTTCCAACCCATAGGAATTCCAAAATACAGTGGAGGGCTGAAGGCATGTTAAATTCAACTATTAATTATTTTTTCTTTTTTTCTGAAAGAGGAATGCAAGCAAACAGTTCCTGACGACCAAATAGACAAGCTGCTATTGGCAAATTGGGGACTTCCTACAGCGGTTTTGGAGAAATATCACAGTTTTGGTGTAAAAAAGATGTTTAAATGGCAGGCAGAGTGCCTTTTGCTTGGACAAGTCCTGGAAGGAAAGAATTTAGTCTATTCAGGTATTCAAATTTGTGAAAATTAACTTCTCTGTTTTAAAGACATTATGAATGTAAAGAATACTATATTGAGGTAGTTATGATTTTCTTAAAGGTGGTTGAGACAGTGCTTTATAACTAGAGAAAGCCTTAAAATATATATGAAAAATGGAGTCTCATTATATGCATATTTAAATTATGCAAAATCCATTATATGGCTGAGTGGAGGGAAAGAAAGGAAAGACAGTTAAAGAGAACTATTCTGCTTGCCATTCCTCTCAACAACCCTATGTCCAAAGTGAGTGTACAATGAGAGATACAAATCTGCTCTTCCTTCAGTCTATCTCAGTTGCTTTTCCGTGTGTGAACATTATAAATTATATGTTTATAAATTGACCGGTTTGTACAGGTTTCAATACACAAAACCATATGTAATATACTTTATATATGGGCTTTCAAAGACAACTCTTTATACTTTAAAACTTTTCTACTTTTAAACTTTTAAAACTTTTCTACTTTTAAACTTTTCTACTATACTGACTTTAGAAACGGATTATTTGGTAAGCTGCACTTCCTTTGTATCAGTTTTCTCTGAAATTATGAGTCATCCAGATTTTTCATTATGGCTGCAAAAAATAATTAGACAATTTATCAGTAGATATAAGTTCAGGCAATGGATTCAGACTGGTTGCGTTCGAAAACTGTCTGTATCACTTATTGGCTGTGTAACCTTGCAAATTACTAGAGAGAGAGCGCGTGGTTAAGCATGAGAGAGCACTTAGAACAGTTTGGGATACATAGAAAGTACACAGTAAGTGCTAACTAGTGGCAATTAGTGGCAGTGGTAGAATGGCCTGACCATTTCAATTGCTTAAACCAAAAGGTGGGTGTCATTCATAACTCTGGTACCAATTCACATCAATGAATCACCAAGTCCAGTGTCTATAATTCAGATATGTTGATTCTGACTACTTTTCTCTGTTCTTAGGTCCATTACCTCGGTTACTATCATACATAGGGTGCCAAAAAAATGTATACACATTTTAAGAAAGGAAAAAACTATTAAAATTGTAATATTCAATATATACCGATAACAAAAGATGAATACGTGTACAAGTCATGTGTGTACATTTTTTGGCACCCCTATCATCTCTCTTTTAGATTATACTCGTTATCATCCTTCTTCTAGATTATGCAAAATAGCCTTATAACTAGTTTGTCTTTTGTCTTTGGCCTTGCTCTGCTCCTGCAGCCAAAGTGATCTTTATAAAGTACAAATATGATCTTGTCACTCCTTTTCATAAAACGTACTTGTTACTCTGCATTGCTTTCAGGATAAATGCTAAATTCCTTACATGGTGGGATTATAAAACTTTTTTTCATGTGACACATTCATATCTCTTTTTACATTCCCCTACTTCTGTTACATTTCAGCCTTACTAAATTACTTACTGGCATTTAAACATTCCAGGCTTTCCTCCAGGTGTTTGCACTGTTTCTTCGGCTTGGCATTCCTTGTCTCTTTGCTGCTACCCTTCCTTCTCATAAGGTCTGCTTCCTTTCCATAAACTTCCTAACAGCTCCTCTCCCTCAACTTCTATAAAACTCCTATCACAATATATTAAAGTTTTTCATCTCCTTCCTCAAAGCAGGGCTTTTAGCCATTCAGTAGTTAAAGGAAATGATCTTCAGGAACAGCTTAGGTACTCAATAATATTCATCATTTATTCTTTTTTTTCTTTTTGTTTTTTTCCATCATTTATTCTTCATATAAAGATATGTTTACTAATTCCCTATTTTCATTGTGAGACTTCAGAGAGTTAATTTAAAATTAGGGGCATTTAAAGGTATAAAGGTTTCAAACGTTAGTTGATTGGTTAGTCTTAGGTGCTGTAGTTACTGGATATGGTTTAAAACATTTCTTAATGTAGTACATCAAATATTATTTCTTTTTATGATAACCTTGTGGAATAACATGTTTTAGCTCCTACAAGTGCTGGGAAGACTCTTGTTGCTGAATTACTTATTTTGAAGCGGGTTTTGGAAATGAGGAAGAAAGCTTTGTTTATTCTGCCCTTTGTCTCTGTGGCTAAAGAGAAGAAATACTATCTCCAGGTAATGTTCTTGTACTAAGTTTGAAATTGTGATAAGGCCTGTTATTGGCAGCCATGGCTTTATTCATTTGAAAAAGAATTATAAAAGCAAGTGGAAAATAAAGTTTCTTTTATTGCATCCCAATGTAGCTTTAAGTGTTGACCATTTATGAAGGGAAATTTTTGTATTATTGCATGAAGGAGAAAGACCATCAAATTAAAAGAGTAATTGGTGAAAATTGTGGTGAAATTGACAAACCTTTCCTTAGGAAGAGACTATTCAATTCGTATATAAATATGCCAGTTAAGAATCAACATTTTAACAGAAGAGTAGGAATAGACTGAAGCATGGAAAAAGTGTTTAAGGAAGCATATGCCATCCTAATTGAGGGCCATTTGGTGACATTTAAGGGATGAAGAACAGGATCCATTGGTACTTAGGTGAAGCTCCAGGCCTGTGGTCTGTTCCTCTGTTCTGCAAAAATGAATAACAACATTTTTCATTTGTATGATGCTCACTGGTTTTTAACGCATTTTTACAAATACAGTGTTCCATTACATAGAATAAATTTATTACTGTGATTTCTGCAGTGAAAAAAAATGTGCTATTGGAATAGCAAGATTATTATATTGGTAGTCCAAAAAATTGGGGTTCTACTCCCAGTTTTGCTGCTATGTCTTTAGGCCTGGCACATAATCTGCTGGGCCTCAGTTTTTTCTTTGGTAAAATAAGGATGTTAACCCCAGTACTATGGGTTAACTCAGTAAACACTCAGAAATATCTTACTGAATGAACAGCTCTAAAGTTCAATGGTTCTATAAATCTTTTAACAGTTATTTCAGAGGCCAAATAGCCAACAAAGCTGGTCCTACATGGTAACATCCTCTCAACTTATACCAAAGTAACAAAATGAGGAAAGGATCCTTTTTATTGAGAAGGTATGTTAGTTAAAAGTTAAACTAAGAAAAAAAAATTAACATCGAAGTCCCATAGCATTTGACTTTTGAAAACTCTTCTTTCATTATATAAAAATTAGTGACATAATGAGAATAATTTCCTCATGAAGTGTAAATTTGTTTCTGTTTTTCTTTTTTCTTTTTTTTTTTTTTTAAGGCGGGTGCAGCTCAAAGTGGCGCACATGGGGATCAAACCAGCAACCTTGGTGTTATGAGCACCACACTCTAACCTACTGAGCTAACTGGCCACCCTAAATTTGTTTCTTAAAGTGTTATATTAGCATTAAAGAAAGAGCTAGATTCTCGTTTGTTAATTAGATTAAAAATGTTTAGTGCTTAAAGTAGATTTTCTTTGATTTTAATTTCTATAAATAGCTCTTTGAACTGCTCTGATTAAAATATGCTGTCATTAAAATGGCATACTTCATTTGATTTCGCCTTAACAGAAATTCTCTGTACTGAGTTTTGTCAATTCTAAATTTCATAATTTTACTATATGATTCTAGAAAGAACCAGTGTGTCCTGGCCAGGAACAACTAACAGTAATCTGATAAATGTCTTTAGATACTTATGTCTATGTTCTGGTATAGAACCAATTTATAATTCATGAATATAAAATATTTTCACCTGTATTGTTCCTTTTTACTCAATTCAGAGTCTGTTTCAGGAAGTAGGAATAAAAGTAGATGGTTACATGGGCAGTACCTCTCCAAAAGGGCGTTTCTCTTCCTTGGATATTGCTGTTTGCACAATTGAGAGAGCCAATGGTCTGATCAATCGCCTTATAGAAGAAAATAAGATGGATCTATTAGGTAAGAAAATTAGGAAGTAAGCAAATACTTTCTATTGCCATTTTTTTTTAATGGAGTGGAGTGGAGCTGTTGTGACTATATGTCCTATGTTTTCTTCTATTGTTTGTCATCTACTTCTGGACATTAGCATCTATAATGTTAGGAACTCTGTGTGGAAAAAAAATTTGTGTACTGCTGCTGTTATTAACTCAACTTTCTTGTATTTTTGCACTTTACAAAACATAGAGGATATCCTTGAGCCATCAAGTCATTTCTCATTGCTTCTTCCCTTTCTAAACTTTACCAGAAATAGAAGGAAGCATGCTGGGGTTGGATTTTCCATCTTTGCAATTAGTGCATATGTGTATTCGTTATTATATTCTGGTGCTGTGATATCTGGATTAGGCCTGTACCCAAGTTAACAGGGAAATGGTAGGGAACTACAGAAACTGACACTGTATTTGAGCTTCGGACTATACTAGGAAGACTTTCCAACTTAATGCTGTTTTCCTTTTTTCTTTTTTTAACCACTTAGGAAAGCCCCCTTTGTAGAACTAGCAGCAGGAAGAGAATGTTTGTAGCAGCAAACAAAGCAACAAGAATATCAGTAGGCTACTTATTGAGATCCTGGTGAACTTAAATGATAAAATTATGGTAGGGTAGGAGTAGGGAGTGAAATCAAAGATTAATAAGACATGAGCTCTATTCTACAAAGCTTGGAGAGAGAAATAACATCAATTTGTATCAGAATTGTTGTATTACTTGTGACCCCATTTGATCTTAAATATCCTGAGAATTGCAATAGAATCTTATTAAGTATTATATCCAATATACCCAGCACAGTGCCTGGAACACTAGGTAGAATAAATATTTTTTGGATGAATGTATGAACAAATGCTAAAATAATTCATCATACAGTGTAATTTGGAGATACCTTACTGATGGGAAAAAGAAGCACCATGTGTCATTAGGAAATAGTGTGAAAGATTTTGATTTTGATGGGGAAGATATGTGGCGGGGACACCAGTGCATGTGGAAACTATGATGTCATGAAAACATTTCACTGAAGAAGGTATTGAGTGATACTAAATTTTCAGTAATTCTTCAGCATTATTCCAAGTGCATAGACTGGTTTGATTATCCTAGTAGTAGAGAAGAGAATTATGGTCATATTTATGTTTTGTAGTAGGTTGACTCAATAACCTACTATTATCAATGAAAACATCCCTTAAAATCATCTCTTTCTTTTTGATCTGATTCTGTTTTTCTTTCTAACTTGAGTATGGTTGCCCTGGTTGTTTTCCTCATAGGAAAGTCAACACAGGGAATAACTGTCATAGATGTCTTTGATATCTCTTTGTATATATATTTCTATAAGGTTACCAATTAAAAAGGGAGTAATGAGGAGTAGTTTTCCCTGAGTTTAGCTAATCATTGATTTTTAGATCCAGAATACATTGTAATAGGATCACTTATACCTGAAATATCTTGGAAAAGAATTATATATTACGTGGATTCTGATTTTTGTTTTATGGTTAGAAATTTGCATCACCTGCAATCTATTATAATGACAGGTACTTATTGTATAAGACATAAGATTCTTAGAATTGTGAAATTCTGTAAAACCTAGTATCTGGAAAATCTCTTTAGGAACGGTGGTTGTAGATGAATTACATATGCTGGGAGACTCTCACCGAGGATATCTGCTGGAACTTTTGTTGACTAAGATTTGCTATATTACTCAGAAATCAGCGTCTTGGTGAGTACCTGAAATAACTGCATTCCTGAGATTCTAAACACTGTTGAGACAGTGTCTATGAAAGTGAATAATGAGTTACTTAAATAAAAGAAGGAAAGTAGTAATTATTTAGGACAAACTCATGTACAGCAGTTCATATTTGTTCTAAAACAAGTATCTAAGACGGAGAGTGATTATAGATTATTTTGTAAACATTCTGAAGCTTCTGATTGTTGACAGAAGAATTTTATGATAGAATTTTAAAAATCCAGTTTTTGTATTTGTTCGTTATACACAGATTTTATGTAAATAGGCAGGGCTAATTTTGAAAAATAACATTTCTTTATTTCCTACGTCCCAGAAACAACTACTTTCAACGCTTATAGCTTTATAAAAATTTATTTACACTGGCGTCTCTAAATGCAGCTACTTGAGTTTTTAATTTTACACATTATATGTTGACTTCTTACTATGGAAAATGGAGATCTGCCTCTTTTTAATATTCTTTACTCACCTTGCGCTGTTTCTTTCCCCATCCCCCATCTCTTTTTATTTTCTCATCATCTTCCTATTTTCCAAATATAGTTCTAATTTTGCTTACATCAGTATTCGGTTACACTATTATGGCTATATAAATACCACTGTTAACTGAGCCATGTAGTATATTACGATTACTTTTACTTTCCAGGTAACTTTTTTTCTCTGAAGTTAATAAATGTCTGTTTTTTTTAACTTTCATTTATTTTAAGTGTGTTTTTCCAGGGCCCATCAGCTCCAAATCAAATAGTTGTTTCAATCTAGTTGTGGAGGGCGCAGCTCACAGTGGCCCATGTGGGGATCAAACCAGCAGCCTTGTTAAGAGCACCGGGCTCTAACCAACTGAGCTAACCGGCTGCCCTAGTAAAAAATTTTTTTGATTGATGGCTTGGTTTTCTATGTACTTACTTATCACTAATTTATCCCCAGCCTCTTCCACACTTATGTAAATCTTCACCTAACACGTTCTAATACATTTGCTATTCTCTACCAAATTCATCTTTTTGAAGTTTCTCATGAATTCTTCTGAGTTGTTCCAATCTGGACAGGTGGTTAATCTATATATATGCTGCGTAACAGTTATCTTGGGATCTCTTTTTATCATTATCATTCATTCCAATAGCTTTTTGCTTGAGTCAGGGCCCGCTTTTTTGGAATCCCATGCTTTTCTCTTGATTTACTTCTTCATTTTGGTAGGGATATCATCCAGGATGTTCCACTTGATTTCAGTACAGGCTGTTATTGGTATAGTTTTTTTTGAAGATTTGCATTTCTGGAAATGCCTTACAATTAATTCATAGGTTGTCCCGGTATAAAAGACAAGATTTAAAATTTTTTTCCTTTAGAGTTTTCAAGGCATTACTTCATTACTGTTGGGAAATCCAATGCCTTGCTGGTCCTTTACCCTTTGTATAATTTTTTAAAAATTCTTTCTGAGAGTTTTTAGGAGCTCCTTTTCTTCCTCAGTGTTGTGAAATTTCACACTGATGTGTCTTGGTGATGGTCTATTTTCATTCATTGTGCTGGAAACTCAAAAGGTTCTTTCAGTCTGGGAGCTTTGTCAGTTTAGGAAGATTTTAACACATTTCTTGCAGTATGTGAGAAAAGATGTAGATAATCATCTATATCCTAACTCAATAGGGATGTAGAAGATATAACTAACACAATTAGCAAATTTGACCTAGTGGATGTATGTAGAACAATTATCAAATAAAAGCAGAATATATGTTCTTTTCAGTTTTACATGGAACATTTACACAAAACATTTACCATGTTCAAGGCATAAAACAATATATTTTAAAGGATTTTAAGTCATTTAAAATATATTCTCTAATAACAGTGGAATTAAACTAGAAATAAATATAAGAAAATCATAACTAGAAAATGCCCCCATGTTTGGAAGTTAAGAAATACATCTTGGAACAAAAAAATCACAATAGAAGTTAGAAAATAGTTTGAATTGAAAGTATAATAAAAATATGTCCTAACAGAACTTGTGAAATGCATCTAAAATTTTTTTTATTAGTTTCAGGTGTACAAAACAATGTAATAGACATTTATCATTTATATCCCTCACACAGTGATAACCCCCCTCCCCCATCTGCTACCCCTCTGACATCACATACAGCCATTACATTTCCACTGTCTCTATTCCTAATGCTGTACTCCACTTCTCGTAACTATGTATGTATATATATATATATATATATATGTAAAATTGTAGTTGACATTCATTATTGTTCAGCTTCAGCTTCAGGTGTACAGTGCAGTGATCAGGCATCTACATCATTCCTGAACTGGTCTCCCTAATGGGACAAGTGTCCATTGGCCACCCTAGAAAATCTTTACAACATTATTGATTACATTCCCCAAATTGACTTTCGTATCCCCGTGGCAATCTTGTGGTTACCGATTGTGCTTTCTAATCCCCTGACCTTCCCCCTTATCCCCAAGCCCCACCCATCTAGCAACCCTCAGTTTTTCCTCTATGTCTCTGAGACTGTTTCTGATTAGTTCATTCATTCTTTTCTTTAGATTCCACATATAAGTGAGATCATATGGTATTTGTCTTTCTCTGTCTGACTTATTTCACTTAGCATAACGTTCTCTAGGTCCATCCATATTGTTGCAAATGGTAAGATTTCATTCTTCTTTATGGCTATGTAATACTCCATTGTATAAATGTACCACAGTTTCTTAATCCAGTCATCTACCGATGGGCATTTTGGTTATTTCCACTCCTAGGTATCTAACTGGAGAAATCCAAAACTCTAATTCAAAAAAATTTATGCACCCCGATGTTTATTGCAAAACTATACATAATAGCCAAGACATGGAAACAATCTAAAATTGATTTTAAAGGGAAATTAATAGTATAAAATGTATATATGTATTATTAAAGATGAGAGACTGAAACATTAGTGAATTATTCATCTCAAGAACTTGGAAAAAAATTATAAAATAATGCCACAGAAAGTAGAAGGAAAGACATAAAGATGAGTAAAAACTAATGAAAGAGGAAAGTCATTACCTAACATTCTACAAATCAATAAGAAAAAACACAAGCCAATATATCAGTGGACAAGGAACTTGAACAGGCCTTTAAAACGGGGTATGCAAATGGTCCATGAATATGAAATGATGCTTAATCTTATTAGTAATCAAGGCAATGTAAATTGCTTTTTCAGAGAGATATTACCTCAGACTCTCCAAAATGGCTGGCATTAGGAAGATTGACAATACTAAATGGTGACAAGGATGTAGAGTAATAAAGCACACATGGATTGTAGGGTATTACTGTGATACAGTCTCTTTGGAAAACAGTTTGACATTATCTGATAAAATTGAAGATCATCTGTGACCCAGTAATTTTACTCCTAGGTTTATACCCTAGAGAAATGTATGCATGTATGTACCAAAGGACACGACCAAGAATATTGCTAGCAGCCCTATTTGCAATTAATACTATGCATCTTTTACCATCGTTGTCATTTGTTTTTCACAGCCAGGCAGATTTAGCCAGTCCTCTGTCTTATGCTGTGCAGATTATTGGCATGAGTGCTACTCTTCCTAATTTGGAGCTTGTGGCTTCCTGGTTGAATGCTGAACCCTACCGCACCGACTTCCGTCCTGTACCACTGTTGGAGTCAGTAAAAATTGGAAATTCCATATATGACTCTTCAATGAAGCTTGTGAGGGAATTTCAACCCATGTTACAAGTGAAGGTTAAGTCAATATTTTTACCTCAGTATCACCCGTATTTTGTGTTTGATTGCATTTTCTAGCAAGTTGTTAACAGCTTTTGAGTTATGTAAATTAGGGGTTGCAAAGTAATTGAATATGCATTATGTATCTATTAGAAGGATTATTAATGTTAAGCTAATTGGTTTTATCTTAAAAATTGGTGGCGATGGTAAGAAAGGAAATGTAGTTGTGTCTTCAATTTAAATGACTATCATTTCCTATAAGTAATACAAAATAATACCTAATTTTGTAGATTTTTCTTTTTAATTGGGAAAATATTTTCTTATGGCTTAGTTTACACTAACCATTAATGTGGAAAATTAAACTTTTGTTAGATGGTAGGTATAATACATAGTAGAGTGGAAAAAGCATCATTTTTGGAGTCAGACAGACCTACCTCTCAATAGAGATACTTGAGATGGCTGTGACTAAATTCGTGTGTTTCAGTACCCTCAAAGGTATGCATTTGTAGCTTCCATATGCCTGGTATGGAATCTTATTCAATTGTTTTGCTCTATACCCCAAATTTCACTTGACTATGCCTTGATTAACTCAATGAATATCTATGTAAGCACATTAATTTATTCTCTTTTTTCTTCTATTACCATGTTCATGCCTCTATTTGACTCACTTTCAGCTCTTACCTGGACTATTGAAATAGCCTCCTAAGTGATCTCTCTGCCTCCCACCTGGTCCCCTTCAGACTATGCTTAAGTCAGGAGGAGCTTGTGATCCATTTAAATTGAACATCAGGTCATGTAACCATTCTGCTCAAAAATTTACGACGGTTCCCTGTTTCATTTAGAATGAGAACCATCGTCGTTATAGTAGCCTCCGAGGCCCACATGATCTGCCCCCACCCTCTTAGTGCTCTGGCCTCACTTACTATATTCCTTCTGACACCCTCCACAGCCTCTTTGCTATTCCATAACATGCCAAGAATCTCCCTCCTCAAGTTCTCTTAGTCTGGAATGCTTTCGACCCCCAGGCATCAGTATGGTTTACTCTTCACCTTTGGACCTTTATTCAAATGTCACTTTCTTAGACCTTCTCTGGCCACCCTTTCTAAATTACCTTCCCTTCCTGGTCCCTATTTTGCCTGTTTTATTTCTCTCCTTAGCATTTTTCAAAATTGAACATACTGTGTACTTTACTTATCTTGGTTTTGTTATTATCTGTCTGTTTTTACTGGAGTAGAAACTCTGAGGGTAGAGCTATTTTTCTGCTTTGTTCTCCATCCCCAGTGCCTAGAACAATACTCTCCATCCTCATTGCCTAAAACAATATCTGGCACATAGTAAATACTTGTTTAATGAGTGAATGGATGGATGAATTAATTAACCCATTTACACACACTGACCTTCCAGTTTTGAGAACTCACTTGGCCACCACTGGGTTTTCACATATACTCTTGGTTCTGCCTGACATATTTCGTCTGTCCCTCAGTTACATTTCATTGAGATAATACCTCCCTTCCTTCATTTCTCAGCTAAATCATCGTTATCTCGGGGAAATATTTATTTCAGATCTTTCTGTCAAATTTATGTCAAATATGAGGCCTCAAAACACTGTAAAACTCTCTTTTGTAGTACAGCTCATGGTTACATTTTACATTTGTTTAGTACTTTACTGTTTTCCCAGTAAGACATAAACCCCTTGAAGATGGGATCTTGACTTTCTTTTGCTCACCATTATATCCCCATTGCTTAAAGGTTGGAGGTCAATACATATTAATTGAGTGAATAGAAAATATTTTCTTCTCACCTTATATCATAAGGAGGTTTATTTCTTTTTTTCTTTTTGTTTCATTTTTTTCTTTGTTTTGTTACTGACTTTGTAACTGATTTTCATTATGTCTTTGAGTAGAAAAAACTTTCCCCACGAAGCAAAATGAATGACTTTAAACTGATGTGAAATGTTTTGAAAGTTCCATTAGAGTGGCTATTTCTTTTTCCTTTTCAGGGAGATGAAGACCACGTTGTTAGTTTATGCTATGAGACCATTCGTGATAACCATTCGGTATTACTTTTCTGTCCATCAAAGAAATGGTGTGAGAAGCTGGCAGACATTATTGCCCAGGAATTTTACAATCTACACCATCAAGCTGAGGGTAAGTTACTGATTGAAACAAAAGCCTCCATACTTAATACATTTTCTTGAAAGTAATGTTAATGATTATATTAACAAAGCATGGCTCTTTCCTCATTACCACCACTTACCTCCTGGGCACTCCTTACAAAACTACGCATTTGTAACTAATCCTCTTCTTATACTCATTATAGATAATGTGTACATACACTCAGGCTAATCTTCAGAGTTTAGTATACAGGATTTAGACAAGTATGTATCAGGTTTTTCATCTCGGATGTATGAGCTTTGAGAGGTTGAGCTTTGAAGCCCCTAAATTATATATAAAACTTCATATATAATATACACATTTTTCTGGGGTGAACAGCCATATCTTTCTTTATATTTACAAACTCCAACTCTAAAAACAATTACACATGCATATACATAACACACATATATGTATATGCACATATATGTATTTATACACATATGTATTTTATTTTATTTTTTTCACTTGAAATGACTTTATTTTAGTTAAAAATGAGGCCAATTAAAAAAACAATATGCAAAAAAATCATACAGGTGTTACATGAATATGGTAATAATCATGAGGGTGATTTGCCAGTCACTAGAGTTTGATAAACACTGGTATGGTATATTTGGGAAACAGAAAAATCATAAGATGAAATGAAGGTGAGAATAGGAGACAAGCTAGAAGAGTTTGGCAGAAGCCAGCCTGTGAAAAGCATCCTATATCAGGATATGGAGGAAAGCTTCATGAGGAAGCATGGAAGGATTATAACCAGAAGAATGGCACGATCAGTTTTGCAAATTAGAACCTTCTAGCAGAATATAAGGAGGACTTGGAGAAAGCAGACCAATCAGGAGGCCAATAGGGCCCAGCAAGGGAGGGTGAGGTTATAACCACGGGTTCAAGCAGTGGGGCTCTGAAGGATGGAGGGATTTGTTTGACATACCAGTGGTACAATCACCATTGTCACCAATTAGATGTGAAGGGAGAAATCTATAACGTTGCTCAGGCTCTGACGTGATCAGTGGGTGACACGTGGTTCGTTCTCTTAACCAGGGGAGGGGATATTTTCCCTTACTTACTCCTCTGCTTGATAATGGACATGATTTTTGGCATGAATGGCGCTCAGAATCTCAATAGCTCTGTGTTAACAGTTTAATAGATAGCACCCAAGGTCCTTCCCTCACACTCCTGGTTAGAGATCTAACTTCTCTGAGAAAAGGAGCAGAACTCAAAATGTGTGGTGGACTTAGCATCTTTTTGTGCTGTGAAACACGTATGTATTTTAAAATCAGCTTTATTGAGGTGTAATTTATGTACAATAAAATGTTCCCATTTGAAATGTATAATTTAATCAATGATACCAGATGTATACAGCTGTTTAATTCCCACTATGGGAACGTTTCTATCACCCTAAAAGCTTCTTTTTTGCTTTTTTGGTATTTCCCTCTATCCCCAGCCCTAGGTAACCACTGATTTGCTTTCTCTCATTTTAGATTAGTCGTGCCTTTTCTAAGATTTCATGTAAATGAAGTCATGTAGTATGTATGTGTCTTTTGTGTCTGTTCTTTCACTCCGCATGATATTTTTAAGATTCATCCAGGTTGTTACATTTATCAATTTGTTCTTTTTTTTATGGCTGAGTAGTGATCTAGTGTACGGCTGTAACCATTAGTATATATTTCTATTGATTTTAGGATGAGCACTGTTCCCTCAGCACTTTTACTAGCCTATGATCCCTTGGGGTCCAAGGTAAGTATAGGGAAGACAGAGACCAGTTCTGGTCACAGTATATTAGGGTATATTAGACTTTATTCGTTATGCCAGTGGCATCACGAGGGTGGGTGATGGAGATCTTATGCCAAGCTCCAATAAACAAACGTTGCCTGAAGTTTATACTGGGTAGGCTCTGGTCCAAGATTATAATATCTTTTCTACTTCTCCCTTAATCAATACTTTCTGTACTTTGCCAACTTGTATTCCTTACGTTGTACCATGGTAACATATTCCTTAATAACCAGAATCTTGTATTATTTTCTTTGCTTGAGTTTCTTTTATTTGTATTTATAGCAGTGGTTCCCAAATCCTAATGATTGGACTGGAGCCTGAGCTATGATGAAATTTTCACCGGAAAAGTAAAGACAAGGCTGTACATTTTTCATAAAGCTGAAGTATAAATTTCAAAATTATACCTAGTAATATATTTTTTTGTTAAAGTGACTTTTCTTTTGAAATAAAGGTATTGATCAATGTTAATTAAAAAAAATTTTAATGTCCTTAGCATAATAAAACTTTGGCAACTCTCTGTTGGTCCTCAAAATTTTAAGTTAACCTAAAAAATAAAAAAATAAAAATGTATTTTATGAGACATTTTACTTGTTCAGAAATCCAAAATGGGGAAATTCTTTAAGAAGACTAATTCCTGCATATAAGAAAGTTAAGGCCTTACTGTGGGAGAAGGTTACACAGAGAGACAAAAACAGAAAGTAATGTGTGATTAATTACCACATTAGTGCCAATGAGGCTAGAAAAATTGTCCCGTAGAATTAGGCTCCTAGGTGATTCTGACACTGCTGATTGATGAGACACACTTTGAGCAAGGATTTTAATTTTCAGCCTCTGCGTGGTAGTCAGTATCTATAACCCTCTCCTTCCTTCAGCCAGCTCCTTTGGTCCCCTTCTATGAGCTTGATCTCACTCTGATACATGTTTCCTAAACTTCAGTGCACATTAGAATTACCTGGGGAGATTAAAATTCCTTATGTCTAGGTTGTACCTGACTGTATCACAATGTCCAGGGGTGAGAGCCGTACATCAGTACTTTTAAAAGATGTTCAGGTGATTATTATATGTAGTACTTTCAGAACCATTGTCCTAGTGTTTAGGTCTGTGATGACTTAGGCAGATAGGCTTTAAAGAATTCCAGACAGAGGTGAACAGTGTTGATCATTTTTTTTTTTTTTTTTTTTTTTTTTTTGTATCAGGATTGGTAAGATCATCTGAACTTTCACCAGTGATACTAGAACAAAAGGGCCTCCTAGAAGTGATTGATCAGCTAAAACGTTCGCCTTCAGGACTGGACTCTGTATTACAAAAAACTGTACCATGGGGAGTAGCATTTCATCATGCAGGTATGCATGTTTATAACCTGGTATTAAGGAGCCCCCTTTAAAAATCCTCACAATTTCTTCATTTTTGTATTTATGTTCATTTGACTTCTTGTTAACCACACTTAATACTCTTAGATTTCACTGTAAGAAATTGAGTGATTAAGATTAAACAAGAATAAAACAAACATGTTTAGGTTTATTTATCTGTATAGTATATAAATACTAGAAGGGAGTAGATAGAAGATGGTGAAGGGGGTCAAATACATGGTGACAGAAGGAGACTTGACTTTGGGTGGTGAGCACAATATACAGATAATGTGCTATAGAATTGTACACTTGAAACCTAGATAATCTTATTAACCAATGTCACCCCAATGCATTTAATAAAATTAACAAATAAAAAATATATACTTTCTAAAATTAGGAATTTAACCTTTTCAATTTATTTAACATTTTTATTATGCTATACATAAAGAAAATTTTACACACACACACACACACACACACACACACACACACACAGTTGACCCTTGAACAACATGGGTTTGAGCTACATGTGTCCACTTATAAGCAGATTTTTTTCCATAAGTACATTGGAAAATTTTTTAGAGTTTTGCTACAATTTGAAAAAAAGTCACAGATGAACCATGTAGCTTAGAAATATCAAAAAAAAATTAAGAAAAAATTAGGTATGTCATGAATACATAAGGTATTAGTCTATTTTATCATTTGATATCATAAAATATACACAAACATATAATAAAAAAATAAAATTTATCTAAACTTGTGCATGCAAACACAAACCATACATGGCACCTTTCGCTGTCGAGAGAAATGTAAACAAATGTAAAGATGCAGCATTAAGCCATAACTGCATAAAATTAACTGTAGTACATACTGTACTACTGTAACAGTTTTGTAGTTACCTTCTGTTACCATTGCAATGAGCTCAAGTATTGTGAGTAGCCACTTAAAATGCCCTGTGTTGCTCATCATCTCCTGTGAGCAGCTTCTTTCTCCAGTAAATTGGGTATCGCAGTGAAAAATGATCTCTCGTGGTTCTCGTGTATTTTCATTGGGTTTAATACCGTACTGTAAACCTGATTAACACTATGGGACCCTTGTGAAGTGCCACTAGTAATGCTGGAAGTGCTACTGAGAAGCAGAGAAAAGTCATGACGTTACAAGGCAAAGCTGAATACTTGCTACGTGCTGTCGACTGAGATCTGCAGCTGCGTTGCCCACCATTTCAAGATAACTAGAGCCAGCATAAGGACCATTATAAAGAAAGAAAAGGAAATTTGTGAAGCCTTTACTGCAGCTATGCCAGCAGGCGTGAAAACCCTGTACGTTTTATGAAATACCTTTTATCATCTATTGAAAATTCAGCTCTTATGTGGGTGCAGGATTGCTATGAGAAAGGCATACCTGTAGATTCTAATATGATTTGAGAAAAAGTGAAGTCATTATATGCCAACTTAAAACAGTATGAAGGTGAAGGATCTAAAGCTGGAGAATTTCATGGCAGAAAAAGATAGTCTGGTAATTTTAGAAAGAGATTTACCTTAAAAAATGTCAAGATAACAGGAAAAGCAGCTTCTGCCGACCCAGATGCCATAAAGAAAGTCATTGAGGAGAAAGGATATCTGTCTGAACAGGTTTTTTAATGCTGATTAAGGTACCCTATTCTGGGAAAAAACGCCACAAAGGACATTTATTAATAAGAAAGAGAAATGAGCACCAGGATTTAAGGCAGGAAGGGGCAGGCTAACTCTATTGTTCTGCGCAAATGCAGTCAGGTTTATGATCAGGACTGCCCTTATCTATAAAGCTAGTGACTGCTGAGCCTTGAAGGGGAAAGATAAACACCAGCTGCCAGTCTTTTGGTTGTACCAGAAGGCCTGGGTAGTGAGAACCCTTTTTCTGGATTGGTTTTATTGATGTTTTGTCCCTGAAGTCAGGAAGTACCTTGTCAGTAAGGCACTGCCTTTGAAAGTTCTTTCAATATTGGATAATATCTCTGGTCAGCACCAAAGGCATCAAGGTCTACTTGCCTCCAAACACAACATGTCTAATTCAACTTCTAGATCAGAGGGTCATTAGGAGCTTTAAGGCTCATTACACCGGGTATTCTATGGAAAAGATCGTCGGTGCTATGGAAGAGAACTCTGATATGCAGAACATGATGAAAAGTCTAGAAGAATCACAGCATTGAAAATGCCATTGTTGTTATATTAATAGAAAAAGCTGTGAAAGCCATCAAGCCCGAACCAATAAATTCCTGTTGCAGAAAAGTGTGTCCAGATATGCATGTCTTCACAGGATTTATGACCGAGCCAATCAAGGAAATCATGATAGAGATTGTGGATATGACAAAAAAGGTAGAGAGTGAAGGGTTTCAAGATACAGATCTTGAAGATGACTTGATGGAGGTGAGTGCTTCAGAACCAGTGCCAGACAATGAGGAAGATGTAGAAGAAGCAGTGCGAGGCAACAAATTGACATTAGACAGTCTGCCAGAAGGATTCCAATTATTCAAGATTGCTTTTCACTTCTTTTACAACATGGACCCTTCTATGACATGGGCACTGGGCCTAAATCAAACAGTAGGAGGAGTGGTACTGTATGGAAACATTTTCAGAGAAGTGAAAAAGCAGAAAAAGTCAGACAGAAATTACAGTATATTTCTGTAAAGTTACACTGAGTGTGCCTGCATTTCCTGCCTCCCCTTCCACCTCCTCTTCCTTCTCTTCAGCCTACCCAACGTGAAGATGACGAGGATGAAGACCTTTATGATGATCCACTTCATGCCATACGGTTAATAAACTTATCTTGTCTATAACATAAACTTGTGTATGTGTGTGTGTGTCTTCGTGGGAGAATCTAATGACTATATGGCAAGAACTGTCTTAGACATTCTTGTGTCATCATCACCATCACCATCATCATCACCTAAGGGTTCATCGTGTAGAATATCATGGGCAAGACTTGTATTGAAATGGGTAGCCTATCCTTAGATAGGCATAAGGTGAGTGCCTATAATTAATATACAATTAAGAATGTGTTAGTTTTCTTACTGTTTTGTAACTGTTTTCAAAGAAGTACATTACTGTACTCGTACAGTATGCCTCTCATAATTGGAGAAAGTGTATCAGCTTATCATTACAGGTAAGTGGGTTTTAAAAAACTGTAACAGTATTTCCAAATACTGTATTATGAATATGACTACAATACTGTATGCCATAAAAATTTTATAACAATTCGTTCTTTGGTGAGTAGACCAGACTACCATGAAGCAACATACTGATTACACTAGACTGCCATAAAGCAATCTTTGCTGCTGCTTTGTTCTCCTTGCATGAATCCTGATACTTGTAGTTAAGTGTGAATTTCTTTTTCACATTATCTTTTCATTATTGATGTCTAGTGTAAGCAATACATATAATATCTACATGTTTTGTATCATGTAAGACAATATTGAAGTAGGTACTGAGACAATTCATCTTGTAAACAGATGGTATAAACTTATGGTATTGATAAATATAGTACAGTACTAGAAATGTATTTTCTCTTCCTTATGATTTCCTTACTATTATTTTCTTTTCTCTAGCTTACTTTATTGTAAGAACACAGTATATAATACATTTAACATACAAAATATCTGTTAATCGACTGTTTATATTACTGGTAAGGCTTCTGGTCAACAGTGAGCTATTAGTATTAATAGTAAAGTTTTGGGGGAGTCAAAAGTTATACACAGATTTTCCACTGCATGTGGGGTCTGTGCCCATAGCCCCCATGTTGTTCAAGGGCCAACTGTACATGTTATTGTAACTTCCTTTTTTTAGGTCTTACTTTTGAGGAGAGGGATATCATTGAAGGAGCCTTCCGTCAAGGTCAGATTCGGATCTTGGCAGCAACGTCTACTCTTTCATCTGGGGTGAATTTACCTGCACGTCGTGTGATTATTCGGACTCCTATTTTCAGTGGTCGAACTTTAGATATTCTTACTTATAAGCAGATGGTTGGTCGTGCTGGCAGGAAAGGAGTAGACACAGTAGGTGAGTTTGAACTTAATTGTAATAGCGTTGCTAAGGACAGTGTCATTCTAGTTGAAATTTGGCTAATACCTGGCAACCCATTTCTCACGATGTGGTGTTTGTTATCCAAAGCACTAGTGTCATTTTTTTGGATTTACTTAATATTTATAATGAGTATAACTTATAATTTTCATGTTGTCAACCATTGATTTTTGGCTAATGTAGAATTAAGATTTTCTTTTGTATTATATACAATGAAACGATTCAGTATTATGTTAAGATAATTTATCACATTAGCTGGAATATGATTTTTAATGATAGTCTACTATTTAGTGCTAATGAAAGGAGTAATTTTCCTGGGTATTAGTACTGCTTAAGCAACTGGTCTAAGAGAGCTGAGAGCTGGGAAACACTCTCACACTTTGGGAATAGGGACTTCACATACCATCGTTTTCTCACTAAATTGGTGCTGTCTGTGAAAACAACCTTCTCAGTTTTTTATCTTGCCTCAGCAGTCCAAACAAAAGTTTTGTCTTAAGCAATGAGGAGGAGGCTTGTTTGAATTAAATATCAAGATAGCAGCAAATATTATTTCTAACCTCTTACATTATTCTGGGTGTGGCTAAATTGTTATGAGTCTTCTAACATTAAGAACTTTGGGAGGAGCATTCTCTGTCACTTTATCTTCTCTAGGATGTTGTTTATTGACTCCAGTATTATGCTATGTGTAAAATAAATAGACAAACAGTTCTGTGACTACTGAAGAGATACTAGGATATCCAGGAGAAAAGAGAAAGTCTTAATGGGAAACATAAGTGGGATATTCTGGGCACAAAAAGCTGGGTAGTATACCGAGAAAAGTGACTTTTAGAGTAACTTGTCATGTGAAGTCCCTAAATACAGTTAATACTCATTAAGCATGGATTTTGTATTTGTGAATTTGCTCGCTTACTAAAATTTATTCATAACCCACAAATCAATACTTGTGGAACTTTTGTGGACATGTGCAGAGCGATGAAAAATTGGAATCTCTGGAAGCACATGTTCCCTGCAGATGTTCAACAAGGTGACACTCTACCTTCTTGTTTTAGCTCCCATACTACGGTATAAACAAGCATCCTTTTCAAGGTCTTTAGTGCCGCATTTTTCATATTTAGGGGTATTTTGGTGATTTAGCTGTTTAAAGTAACCCCCCAAGTATAGTGCTGAAGTGCGATTACCTAGTGTTTTGAAGTGCAAGAAGGCTGTGATGTGCCCTATGCAGAAAAAAGTGTGTTAATAAGCCTTGTTCAGCCGTGAGATATAGTGCTGTTGGCTGTGAGTTTAATGTTCATTGACCAACAATATATGAGTATATTAAATAAGGTCTCTTTAAACAGAAACACACATACAACAACATTTTTGTATTGATTGACTAATGAAAATGTTGAGTCTAGGGGCTTGCAGGAAGCTAACCCTGTACTTCCCCTAGGAGCAATGGTTCAGTACTCCCTAGTAATTCAGTGTTTGTGGTGACTTTATGGAATGTAGCTACCAGAAGTAATAAGAATTGACTATAACTTATTGGTGGCTGAATTAGTTAGAATATAATTTCACTGCTGTAACAAAAGCCAACGTAACAGGTGCTTAAACAAGGTAGAGTTACTTTCTTATCATATAACAGTACAACTGTAAGTAATCCGGGGCTGATACAGTGACTCCAATATCAGGGACCTACTTTTCTAGTTTGTTTTTCCATGTTCAGCAATATCATTTCTATTCTGTGGTATAAAATGACTGTTCCAGTCTCTGTCATCACATCCGTGTTTCAGCCATCAGGAAGGGGAAATGAGGAAGTAAAGGGCACACTTCCTGCCCTTTACGAAGTTGCATATAGTATTTCTCCTCGTATACAAATGGCCAAAACTTAGTCATATGGTTACGTTCCCCACCTGCAAAGGAGGCTGGGGAATATAATCTTCAGCTGAGTGGCATTGTGCCCAGTTGACACTTAGGAGTTCTATTAAAGGAAGAATGAGAGAATGGCTATTAGGGGACATCCATCAGTCTCAGTCCCAAATGACTCATCTATCTATAATCCCTGAAGGGCCCTTGATCTGCCTCTTTTAAGCCCTAAAATTTTGATGATTATAAAAACCTGCCAACTCATTGGATTTCCCCTACTATAGGCATTAACGATGTTTATCCTGATTCTGTTTCTTACTTTACCTATAAAATGTGCAGATTACAAGTATGTGTTTAAAAAGGTTAAGACAATCCCTTTCCATTCCTGTCTGCCTCTCTCTGCTCCTCCCCCAACTCTCATTTCTCAGTAGACTCACAACTTTGGAGAGTGCAATGTAAGTTCATTTTACACAGATACTCTTCTTTCAGGGCTAGAGAGTCTTAAGGTAATGTAGAAGATAAGGAGGTTTTATTTGCCTTGCTACATTCTTAGCTTGTGCTTATCTTTCTTATGGGGAAGAATAACTGAAAGGTTGGTACCCTGGACTAATAATTATCAAGCCTTAAATCAGATAACATTCAAACAAAAGCAAAATATACTGCAATAACTTTATTTCTAAGGTCTTAGAAACTTCTGAGATATTTGACCTTACATGATGTTCCATTTCAGGGTGGCATATAGCTTAGCTCAGAACTTCCATCAAGTGGGGAATGTGTGAATATAGTATTTTATATTAACTGTTAAGATTTAACGGCTTGGTCATGCTTTTTGGACAGTGTGGTATCTTTGTCACTTCTATGGATTTTCTAAATGATGTTAACATTTCCTGGACAGTTCATAGTGCTTTATTTTGATGATACTTTAATCTTTCCGGGGATTTCCTGGATCCCCAGATCCAGGATTGATGGTGCTTTGTGCCAAAATAGTGATTTACAATTCAAATTGTCAGTAATAAATGGTTTGATTCTAATTGACTTCTCTACTGTGATATGATTACAGTACCTTCCCAGGAAGGTAAGAGCAGGAACCTGGACATACCTATATATTAGGATTAATTTGGGCATTTTCATAAATCTTGCTCATCCTGGAAAAGGTTTGTCCATTTTGTTGAATAATCAAAGCCCAAAGTGGGTTGTTCTCCTGCTATGAGAGACAGGAAGGGAGAGAAATTTATGTCCTGTACCTAGGCAAGTTGGGAGAGGGTGATGAGCTTTTTCAGTGTTTGTTATTTCCCAATTGCCTTCAGGTTAAAATAATCATTAATTAAAAAAAAAAGTAGCATATTTTGGTGTAGCATACATATTCTGATCCCCTTTAATCCAAAGTTCAGAAAAACAAAATATTAGCAAAAATTCTATGACCATAATAATTACTATAATCTATTATTTCTTTTAAAACTATTAAGCCAACTAAATTCTCTTTAGCTGGTATTTTATGGAATTGTGTTGTGATTGTGCAAATGTCTGATTTTCTTTTTCTTTTTTTGTTTATAGGTGAGAGTATCTTAATTTGTAAGAACTCTGAGAAATCAAAAGGCATAGCTCTACTTCAGGGATCTCTAAAACCTGTTCGCAGCTGTCTGCGAAGAGAAGAAGGAGAAGAAGTAACTGCGAGCATGATAAGAGCTATTCTGGAGGTAAGAGAGCGTTCACTAAATTACCACTTGTTCTTATGCACCTGTAATACATGGTTGAATTTTAGTATGTGAAAAATACTAGCTTTGTGTTTCTTTATAAGATTATTTATAGTCTTCCTAAGTCTGAATCTCTTCTATTTTATATAGTTATTTCCTGGAATTTAATACAGCTACTGCTATATCAATCTTTTAATTTTTTAAAGTATATTTTTAAAAATTATTTTCTGAATTTAAAAAAAGGTGACAAATGGACTCTCACTCCTCCATCCAGATAATACCTGTTGACATTAAAATGAAATCAAATTACAAATCCACATGATTAGACGTTTCAAACAATATAGAAAGATTTAAAGTGAAAAATAACATTTTCTACTCAGAGTCCTCAAAGGTAACCCTTTTAAAGTGTTTCATGTATCCATCCAGAAAAGTGTTCTATTCATATACCAGCACGTCTTTCAATTGGCTTCAGTACTGGTACTGGGGGTACTGGTGCCTATACTCAGACTCTTTTCATTTTTCCTCTTTAGCTCTCAGTTTGAAAAAGAAAAGTTATTGATTACATAGAGTTAATAAAGATGAAGAAAGCAGGCATTCTCGTATACTGCTGAAACTCTTGGAGGGTAACTTGTTCCTACCAACTAAGACAAAAAAAAAAAAAGCTCATAGCCATTTATCCAGCAAATCCACATTTAGGAATTATGTCTAGGAATGTATTTGTGAAATTACATCAAATTAAATGTACACAAATGTTTATTATGGCACTATTGGTAATAAGAAAAAAACTGGAAACAACCAAAGTATTATTAATACTAAGTAAGTCTTGGAAAAACTAAGGTGACTCTGTTTAGGATGATTTGGTATTTTTCCAATATATATTAAATGAAAGAAGGCAAGGGGCGAATTAGTACATTAGAATAGAATAGTTGTGGGAAAATGATATCCACAAGACACAACTGACTTCATCGTTTTCTGTTTCCAACCGCTTCAATACTAGCATTCATGTATGCCCACATATTTCAGAAGGCGGGATGAGAAGAATTAATTCGGTTCATGGCCGTGAGCCACCAGTACCTCCTTTATATATGTTGTTAGTTTCCACATTTCAGATAGATAATGGTTCACTTATTTTCATTTATGAGAAAAATGTATCTACTTTTAAGGAAAACTTTTCATGGTAAAAGTAGGTGTTATCTACATTTATAATGAATGATGATGGAAGAGTTAATAAAGAGTCTCTGCATTAAGATGCTGAGAATGTTTTAAGAGAGCAAAATCACTTCATTTTTTTAATATCTTGAGGGCCTGTATGCCTTATTAAAAAGTTACAGAACATTTCAAACCTCTTATATCAGATAATAGTTGGTGGTGTGGCGAGTACATCACAAGATATGCAGACTTATGCTTCTTGCACATTTTTGGCTGCAAGTATGAAAGAAGGGAAGCAGGAAATTCAGAAAAATCAAGATCCTGTTCACCTTGGAGCAATTGAGGCCAGTGTATTGTGGCTGCTAGAAAATGAATTCATCCAGGCGACTGAAGCTAGTGACGGAACAGAAGGTAACTATGATTTCTTAGTTTCAATTTACTCCCTTTTTCATCTTCCGTGACTTAGAATGTGTACAACTGCTTAGTAAAATGAAATTGGCTTTTCAAGCAGTATAAAAGGAAACTGACTTTTCAAGAAGTGTATCAACTCATACTTAGTAAGTCAGTGTTGTGTTCAGCAACACAGACAATTAGCGTAGAGCCTGCTCAGAAATATCCATGCACTGGGCAAGATTCTGTCTGTAAAATTTATCAAAGCCTAAAAGGTTAATTACATGATATAGAAAGACAGTGTGTTGTTTTATTTTTAACATCTGATCCTTTATTTTCCCACCCCCACACCCAAATCAGGAAAAGTATATCATCCAACACATCTTGGTTCGGCAACTCTTTCTTCTTCACTTTCTCCAACTGATACTTTAGATATTTTTGCTGACCTCCAAAGAGCAATGAAGAGCTTTGTTTTAGAGAATGATCTACATATTGTCTATCTGGTAAGTTCTGTTTTCTTCACTATTGTTTTGGTGAAAATGGGGAGAAAATACATATATAGAATCTTGAACATCAAAAATACCCTAAGGGAACATCTTGTCTGTTTTCCTTGACTAGGGTAGTTGTGGTGGAAATAGAAAAGAAGAGGTAAGAAGAGGGTTATTTTAAAGTATTAAGCTAAATTTTCTAGTGACCTTTTAATCTATTTGCCTACTTATCTATTTTCTCTAACCTTCTTTCAGAACGGATTTGAGTGATTTATAAAAACATATATTTTGCAATATATAAAACAATAGCAAAGGACAATGAGATATCAAGAAATTAGAGATAAGATCATAATGTAAAATTCAAGCAAAAGTTGGTACATAAACTTGAATGACATTAAGTTATGTACAGTTGCTGGGGCCAACTTTGGTTCTGGGCTTTCTAGCAACTATAGCAAAAAGGGAAGCTTGATTAGTCTCAATATTCAATAATTAAAAAAAATTAGGAAAAGCATTGCATTTTATTGCATAAGAAAAATTTAGTCCTAAAAAGACACTATGGGAGTTAAACACTTTTAATACAATCTCTATAATAAATACAATAAAGAATTTTAAAGTTTACATTAGACAATTTAAAAAAATATTATTTTTAATAACAAATATTTTGATAAGAACTGAGTAAAACAGAGTTTGAGATCGTATTCTCTGGCAAGAACGTGGCCAGAAGTACTTAATTTTTGTCAATTAAAAGCAGATGTGGGGAATGATGTCAGCAAGATGGTGGAACTGGAAGTCCCGAGCTCTTGTCTCCATCACAGAAATATGGGTTAGCAATTATTCACAGACAAGAATGCCTTTCTTAAAATCCTAGTTTTGGTGGTGAGGTTGAAACTCTTTTTTTGGCCCTGATGCAAGAACTGAATATGCGTTAATTTTGTGAAAACCACTGGCCACACCCCATAACTCCATGGGACCCCGCTCCACTAACTTAGGAGGCATCACTGGGGGCGCTGTCAACACTGGGTCAACCAGTCCAGCCTGGGCATCGAAGGAGGCTCTTTTAGCGGCTGAGCCTTATAGGTAACCGGCAGTTGGCAACAAGCCTAGGGGTTGACAGCTGGTTTCCATTCACCATGAGGCCACCCCCAAATGCCTGCAGTTCCAGCACAGAGGGTAACCAACTGCATATAGCTTTGTAGCTCCTACCAGGTAGTCCTGGACTGGTCACAGACAGTGGGTGAAATTTGTTTGCACAGGAACCCCTCCCAAGTGGCACCAGAAACAACACAGCAAGAGGCCGGCCTCAGACCAGACCAGAGCACTACCCGATTAGCCCCACACCCAAAGGGTGGTCTCAACAGGCACAAGAGGCCACGGGGACAGATCCCCCTTTGAGGGGTCATCCTCCACACAGCAGCTCATACATTGTGGCGTAGCCAATTCTCACAGCCAGTCAGCCTGAGAGTGAATTCCACCCACTGATATATCAAAAGCAATCAAGGCTCAACTACAACAGGAGAATACACATAACACACACATGGGACACTCCTGGAACACAGACACAGGTGATCAGGGAGACTGCCACTGGCCCACACAGGATACATACTCCGTAGGGCTACTACCTGGCAAAGACTGAGAGACATAGGAGATCTACCTAATACATAGACACAAACACAGAGAGGCAGCCAGAATGAGGAAACAAACAAACATATCCCAAATGAAAGAACAGGAGAAACCTCCAGAAAAAGAACTGAATGAAACAGAGGCAACCAACCTACCAGGGATAGAGTTTAAAACATAAAGAATGCTTAGGGAACTTAGTGAGAATTTCAACACAGAGATAGCAAGCATAAAGAAAGACATAGAAACCATAAAAAAGTACCAGTCAGAAATGAAGAATACAATAACTGAAATGAAGAATGCACTAGAACGAATCAAAAGCAGATTAGATGAAACAAAGGATCAAATCAGTGATTTAGAAGACAAGGTAACAGAAAACACCCTGTTGGAAGAACAAAAAGAAAACAATCCAAATAATGAAGATAGTTTAAGGGACCTTGGACAACATCAAGCGTAACAACATAGGAGTACCAAAAGGAGAAGAGAGAAAGCCATGTGCAAAAAGAAAGAAACTAGACTGCTTTCTGTCGCCATATACCAAAACTAACTCTAAGAGGATCAAAGTCCTAAACATCAGACCTGAAACAGTAAATTGCATAGAAGAAAGCATAGGTACTAAATTTATGGACCTTGGGGTTCAAAGAGGATTTTATGAATTTGACCTGAAAGGCAAGGGAAGTAAAATCAAAAATTAATGAATGGGACTATAGCAAACTAAAAAGCTTCTGCACAGCAAAAAGAACCGTCAACAAAATAAAGAAGCAACCAACTGAATGGGAGAAGATATTTGCAAACAACACCTCTGATAAGGGGCTAATATCCAAAATATGTACAGAACTCATACAATTCAACAAAAAAAAACCAAACAATCCAATTAAAAAATGGGCAGAGGACCTGAACAGACACTTCTCCCAAGAAGACATACAAGTGGCCAACAGACCTATGAAAAGATGCTTAGCTTCACACTAGCTATTAAGATAATGTAAATCAAAACCACAATGAGATACCACCTCACACCTGTTAGAATGGCTATTATCAACAAGACAAGTAATAACAAGTGTTGTAAAGGCTGTGGAGAAAAAGGAACCCTCATACACTGCTGGTGAGAATGTAAATTGGTACAGTCACTATGGAAAACAGTATGGAGGTTCCTTAAAAAATTAAGAATAGACTTACAATGCACCCAGCAATCTCTCTCCTCGGTATCTACCAAAAAAATCTGAAAACATTTATCTGTAAAGACATATGTATCCTTATACTCATTGCTGCATTATTCGAGGTGGCCAAAACTTTGAAACAGCCAAAGTGTTCTTGGATAGATGATTGGATAAAGAAGATGTGGTACATATATACAATGGAATATTACTCAGCCATAGAAAAGATGAATTAATCTGTCTTTTTAAACATACCCTTATGAATGTGAAGTACTACCTCATTATGGTTTGGATTTGCATTTCTCTAGTGGTTAATGATGTTGAGCATATTTTCATGTGCTTATTGACCATTTGAATATCTTCCTTAGAAAAATATCTGTTCAGATCATTTGCCCATTTTTAAACTGGGTTATTTTTAAATTATTGAGTTGTAAGAGTTCTTTCTATATTCTGGATACAAATCTCTTATCAGATATATGATTTGCAAATATTTCCTTCCATTCTTGTCTTTTTTACAGTTTTGATGATATCTTTTGAAGCACAAAAGTTTTTAATTTTTATGATGTTGATTTTTTTTCTTTTGGTGTCATATCTAAGAATCCATTCTGTAACCCAATGTCACAAAGATTTACTCCTATGTTTTCTTCTAAGAGTTTTATAGTTTTAGGTCTTATATTTAGAGGTATGATCCACTTTGATTTTTGTGATTGATATAAGGTAGGGACCTAACTTCATTCCTTGCATATGCATATCCAGATGTCCCAGTACCATTTGTTGAAAATCTATTCAATTGATATGTCTTCCTTGACGAAATCAATTGATCATAAATGTGAGGGTTTATTTTTGGACTTTCCTATTTCATTATCTGTATATTTATCCTTATGCCAATACCATACTGTTTTGATTAGTGTAGTTTGGTAGTAAGTTTTGAAATCAAGAAATGTGAGCCCTTTAACTTTATTTTTCTTTTTGAAAAATGTTTTGACTATTCTTGGTCCCTTGTATTTTCTTATGAATTTTAGGATCAGTTTCTGCAAAGAAGCCGGCTAGATTTTGATAGGGATTGTGTTGAATCTAAAAGTCAATTAGAGGAATATTGTCATCTTAACAATATTAAGTCTTCCAGTTCATGGGCTGTCTTTCTATTTAATTAGGTCTTCTTCAATTTTTTTCAACAATTTTTATAGTTTTCAGAGTAAAAGTTTAGTATTTCTTTTTTAAAGCTTATTCCTAAGCATTTTATTCTTTTTGATGCTACTGTAAATGGAATTGCTTTCTTAATTTCATTTTCAGATTGTTTATTAAAGTGTATAGAAAAACAAATTTTTGTATATTTATCTTGTATCCTGCAACCTATTAAACTTGTTTATTAACTTTAATAGTATTTTGGTGAATTCCTTAAGATTTTCTATAGATAAGAGCTTTCCATCTGCAAAGAGAGATAGTTTTGTTTCTTCCTCGCCAATCTGGATGTCTTTTATTAATGTTTCTTGCCTAATTGACCTGAATAGAATCTGCAATAAAATGTGGACTAGAGGTAGTGAAAGCAGACATCTTTGTTTTGTTCCTGATCTTAGGGGGAAAGCATTCAGTCTTTCACCATCAAGTTAGCTGTGTTTTTGTTGTTGTTTTTTTTTTGTTGTTGTTGTTTTGGCAGATGGCTTTTATCAGGTTGAGGAAGTTACCTTCTATTCCTAGTTTGTTGAATATTTTTATCATGAGAGAGTTAAATTTTGTCAAGTGCTTTTTCTGTTTCTATTGAGATCATCCTGCAGTTTTTGTTCACTCTATTGATATAGTGTATTTCATTAATTGATTTTCAGATATTATATTAATCTTGAATTTTCCAGGTAAATACCACTTGGTCATGTATAATACTATTTATACATTGCTAGATTAGTTTACTGGTATTTTGTTAAGGAACGTTGAATCTATATGCATAAGATATATTGGTCTGTAGTTCTCTTTCCTCACTCTGTGTGGTTTTGAGGTAATACTAGCTTCATTGCATTAGTTAAGAAGTGTTCCCTCTTCTGGTTTTCCAGAAGAATTCATAAAGGATTCCTATTAATTCTTATTTAAACATGTGGGAGATTTCACCAGTCAAGTTATTTGTGTTTGGGCTTTTTTTTTTTGGAGTAAATTTTTGATGACTAATGCAGTGTCTATACTGGTTATAGGTCTATTCAGATTTTCTATTTTTTCTTGAATCAGTTTTAGTAGTTTCTGTGTTTCCAAGAATTTGTCCATTTTTATCTAGGTTATCCAATCTGTTGGTATTTAATTGTTTCTAGTATTTCCATATAATCCTTTTTATTTCTGTAAGGTCAGTCAGTAGTGGTGCCCCCTCTTCCATTCCTGACTTTAGTAATTTGAGTCTTTTCATTTCTTGATCAGACTAGCTAAAAGTATTTCAATTTTGTTGATCTTTTCAAAGAACTGTTAAAAGTTTTTAAACAAGGAGGCCATTAGAGTGAGGTAGATCTAATGTCTTGGTAGCTTATCTAAGCAAAGAGTCAGTGTGCTTGAGTCTAAGAAAATGAAACTTAAGAACAACCAATCATAGCCAGCCAACTAGGCTTTCCCAAGTCTGGCAACTGCTTAAGCTATAACCAATCAAATAATTTATTTGCTTTGCTTCATTTCAGCACCTTCCCTATAAAAACTTTGCCCCTAGTCCTTTCAGTGGAGGGCTCTTAACCACCTTTCGTTTGGCACTGCAGTTTGAACCACTGTGTGCTCAAATGAACTCTTGAAAAAATTTGATGTTCCTCAGTTTACCTTTTAGCAACCTATTTTGGTTTAGTTGATTTCTCTCTTTACTCTCTTTTATTAATTTCTGCACTTTATTATTTTTCTTCTTCTTCCTTTGGGTTTACTTAGACCTTCCATTTGCAGTGTCTTAAGGTAGAGCATTAGGATGTTGATTTTTAGATCATTTTTAATGTAAACATTTATAGATATAAATTTCCCTCAAGGCACTTCTTTCACTGCATTCTGTAAGTTTGGTATGTTATGTTTTCATTTTCATTCATTCAAGGTACTTTGTAATTTCTATTGTTTCTTCTCTGATGCATTGTTATTTAATAGTGTCTTATTTAATTTCTACATTGTGAATCTCCAAAAATTTTTGTCATTTATTTCTAATTTCATTCCATTGCTGTAAAACATACTTTGTAGGATTTCAATCCTTTCACATTAATTGAGGCTTGTTTTATTGCTGAGTATGTGGTCTATCCTGGAGAATGTTCAATGTGAGCTTGAGAAGAATATGCATTTTGCTGTTGTTGGGTGGAGTTCAACATATGTCTATTAGGTGTAGTTGATTTAGTGTATTGTTTTACTCTTATGTTTCCGGTTGATCTTCTGCTTACCGTGTTTCCCCGAAAATAAGATCTACCCTGAAAATAAGCCCCAATTAAGATCGTCAGCCAGATGGACGCATTTAGTATGCTATGACAATGTTCCAGAAGAAGATGACATGACTGTATTTAAATAAATGTAGATTGTTGTACATGAAAAAATAAGACATCCCCTGAAAATAAGCCCTAATGGAGCAAAAATTAATATAAGACCTGGTCTTATTTTCAGGGAAACATGGTAGTTTTCCATCCATTGTTGAATGTGATATGTAGATGATGTATTACAGAATTGTACACTTGTGTAATTTTACTAACCATTGTCACCTCAATAAATTTTAATTAAATTCAAAAAAAAAAAAGAAAGTGAGGATACTTAAGTCTTCAACTATTATTTTTGAATGGTTTATTTCTCTCTTCATATCTGTCAAGTTTTGTTCACATATTTCAAGGCCCTGGAGGTATTTACAATTGTTATATCTATTACACTTGATGGATTGATCCTTTTAACATTATAAAATGTTCCTCTTATCTCTGTTAACAGTTTTTTTTAAAGTCTGTTTGTTCTGATAGTAATATAGCCACTCTGGCTTTGGTATGGTTGTGATTTGTGTGATATTTTCCCTTCCTTTTACTTTTGACCTATTTGCATTTTTTAATCTATATTGTGTCCCCTATAGACAGCATATAGTTGGATTCTGTTTTTTTATCCAGCCTGTCAATTTCTGCCTTTGATTAGATTATTTAACCCATTCACGTTAAATGTTATTATTGAAATAGTTGGATTTACATCTTTCATATTTTTTGTGTCTTTTTATTTTCTATATAGCTCATGGCTTTCCCCTCTATATTTCTTTTTTGATTTGTTTTGAATTAAGTGAATATTTTCTGTATAACATATTAATTTCTTTAATTAATTTTTCTCTATATTTTTGGAGTTACCTTACCAGTGGTTATTTAATGGGTTACTATATACAGCTCAAAATGTACACTAACATAATTCCAGTGATATGTGAAACATTATTCTTGTATACCTCTATTCCTGTTCCTTTTTTGTGCTATTACTATTATACATGTGACATCTGTATGTGTTACAAATGTAACAATCCATTGTTATAATTTGTTTTATATAATTTTATATCTTTAAAGAAGCTGCGAGAAGAAAGGAAAGCAAATGTATATTTACAGAGTTTGTTACATCAACATTCTCATTTAAGATTTGTGTTTTTCTTTATTTGTTCCTATGGATTTTAGTTACTATCTTTTGTCATTTCCAATACAGCTTTGCTCACACTTGCTTTCTTTGGGCTTGTATTTTTTTTTTTTTTATGTTATATTACACTTTTTTGTACAGTTGCTTTTTAAAACAGTCAAGAGAAGAAAGCAGGGGAACTATGCAATAATACTATCTTTATATGTCCCCATAGAATTACCTTTATTGGAACTCTTTGTTTTTTTGTGTGGAGTTAAAATATTGTTTTGGGTCACTTTCTTTCAATCTGAAGAGCTTTCTTTAGTATTTCTTGTAAGGCAAATCTTCTAGCAACAAATTTTCTCGGTTTTTGTTTATCTGGGAATGTCTTTATTATGCCTTTATTTTAGAAATATAATTTTCCTTTATATGATATTCTTGGTTGACAGTTTTTCTTTCTTCCAGCAGTTTGAATATGTCATTTCACTGCATTCTGGCCTCCTTTGTTTTTGATGAGAAGTCAGTTCTTAATTTTATTGGGTTTTCCTTGTGTATGATGAGTTGTTTTTCTTTTGCTGCATTCAAGATTTTCTCTTTTTTTTGTTTCTTACATTTTTACTATGATGCATCTGCGTGTGGATCTTTTTGCATTTATCCTACTTGGAGTTCAGTTAGTCTTTTGGTATGTAGATTAATGTTTCTCATCGAATTTGGGAAGTTTTTAGCCATAATTTTTTTCCATTTTTATTTATTTTTTTGTATTTTCTCCTGGTACTCAATTATGCATATGTTGGTGTACTTAATGCTTCCCACATTTCTCTGAGGCTCTGTTCATTTTCCCCTCCCTTTTCTCCCCTCTCAGATTGCGTAATCTCTATTGTTCTATCTTCGTTTTTGCCATTTCTTCTGCCAGCTTGCAGCTACTGTTAAGCTCTGTAGTGAATTGTTCATTTCAATTATTGAACTTTCCAACTCCAGAATTGCCATTTGGCTCTTTTTTTTTTTAATATCAGTTCTTTCTCTTTTCTTATATTCTCTACTTGGTGAAACATTGTTGGTAGACCTTTTTTTTACTTCATTAAACATGGTTTCCCTTTGTCCTTTGACCATAATCATAATATTTGCCTTGAAGTCTTTGTCTGATATTTCCAACATCTGGAATCTCTCAAAAGTGTTTCTTTTGCCTGCTTTTCCCCTGTGTTTGAGACACACTTCTTTTTTTCTTTGGATGTCTTACAGTTTTTTTGTTTTGTGCTGTTGTGTTATTGAATCCAGGACATTGTAGGTAATATATTGTAGCAAATATGGATATTGATTCTTTTTCTCCTCACTCCTCGTTCTATTTTCCTGATTCTTTCTTAGAAGTCATATAAAATACTTAAGGTACTTCACATCGGAATATAGAGATTAAAAGTGTCTGTGATTAAAGTTCTTGGAGGCTATGAAATCCAGTTGTATGTTAGTGGTCTCTTCTTTTTCTCTTGTCTGTGAATTGTTTGTGAATAAATGAAGTTTCCATATAAATGAAGTATTATCACATTTAGAAATTTTTCCAAATACTGAGGCCTTTGTTTTTAATATGACATTTACATTTACTTGTTCCTTTTGTAATTCAAGTTTTACCTAATGAATTATGCTTCTTCCCTTTAGGTTACACCTATGTTTGAGGACTGGACTACAATAGATTGGTATCGATATTTCTGTTTGTGGGAGAAGTTGCCAACTTCTATGAAACGGGTGGCAGAGCTAGTGGGAGTTGAAGAAGGGTTCTTGGCTCGCTCTGTGAAAGGAAAAGTAGTAGCCAGAACTGAAAGACAGTACCGACAAATGGCCATCCATAAAAGGTAAATATCAAGGAGCCTGGACTACCCAGTATTTAGCACAGTATTGGATATACAGTAGAAGTCTACTTTATTGAAATCACTTTCATTGCCCTTAAAATCAAAGTTTTGGCTAAATATAGTAAAAATTTTCAATTTACTGTATTTATTGATATATTACTTTCATCCTTGATACTTGTAGTTTAGAAGCCATTATATATGAAGACCTTTTAAAAGAGAACATTTAATTAGTTCCTTTCCTTAGAGAAGATGTGAATCAGTATGCTTTAAGGAAAGGAAGGATGTTTCTATCATCCTTTCAAGTGATTCATTACCAGTAGGGAAGAGCCAATTAAAAGATTCCGATGGGGAAATTGGATAGGCTTTTAGCTTTTTTGAAATAAATAAAATTATTTTTCTTAAAGCATTAGTGTCTATATATTATTTACAACATAGTCAAGTGTAAATTTTGTAAGGATTTATATACTTGGAGTATTTGTGGCACTATTGCCATTCAAAGTAAAACTGATTTTTATAATTAAATCTTGTCAATTTATTGAAATATGATTAGATGATCATATAATTGTGTCAAGTGTTCTTTTAAATTTTTGTGCCATCACGTTTCTTGAACCAAGTCTTATTTCTTCAAATTAATTAGCATTATTGAAATATGTTTGTTATACAGATATTAGTTATTTGCTATAGTAACTAATATATGTCAGAACTTACTTTATAAACATTGAGCTCATTGGACAAACATTGAGCTCAGTGGACAAACACTGAGTCTTTGTCCACTTATCCTATATCTTATTAGGAATCTTCTCGGAGTGTGTAAACCCTTTCTTGCCTTTTTGATTCTTCCTTGTTTCACAACATATATGTTCATAGTAGACGTAAGTGATCTCTTATCATATTTTTGGTGATTTACTTTCCAGGTTTTTTACCAGTCTTGTGTTATTAGATTTAATCAGTGAAGTTCCCTTAAAGGAAATTAATAAGAAATATGGATGCAATCGTGGACAGATTCAGTCTTTACAACAGTCAGCTGCTGTTTATGCAGGTCAGTTAAACAAGAGTTTCCGCATTTACTTAAGATTCTGTGATTTGTGGTCAAGTTAAGATTACTTTTCTTTCCCAAATTCCATTTTGTTGTACACTTCAGTAAAAGTGAGGGGATCGTGTCAAGCCATAATTTTGTGTTATCCCTGTCATCGGAAAACTACAGCTCCCCTGACCTCAGGTTCCCTGTCACCGAAGACCAGCAGCCAGCTGAGTGTCTGGACATTAGTGTCCCCTTCATTCCTTAGCGTCCTGCTGACCAGGCCTTTGTTTTCTGCTGCTTCTTTTTTATTTTTCCTGTTGCCTGATGCAAGAAGAAACAGAAACAAAGTTCTCCCTTTTCTAATCTAGTTACTGATTAACACTTGCTGTTGAGGAAGAGGCTGGCAAGTGGAAAAGCATTTCTGGATTTCTGTCTATGTGTTCTAAATTATTATCTCTTCTCTAAGGAAACAGTAGTCTCCCTTAATAAAATTAAATCCATGTTCTCTAAGCTATGCAAACAGGAAAGTTAAGGGTCCGATTTTGTCAAGGAATGCTTACAAGCCCTTTAGCAGGAAACCCTGGGCTGCTGGAGAGTGTGTATATTGTGAAGGTGTGTGCATCTATGAGAGAGTACTAAGGGAAAGATGGGGGGGTGCGGTAAGAAGGGAGAGACTCCCCCTTCAATTCACTGGCAACAAAGATCTCAGATTGATTGCCTCTGGGGTTAGTATTCTCACAGGGAAGTGATTTTCTTAATGACTTGGCACTTGGCTACTCTGGCTTCTTTATTTCAAGAGTGTCTAGCTATTGAGCTGGGCAACCTTTCTTTGAAGAAGATGTCGGTGGGAGCTTCACTTTTTATAGTCTTCTCAGCACTTGGATATTTGAATCAGTTCTCTTGCTTTCCTCTAGGTGGAAAGAGTCCCTTACCTGTTTTTAAGAGTTCTCTCTTCCTTAAAAAAAGAAAGGAATGAAGAGAGTGAGAGGAATGAACTAGGGGGAAGGCTTTTTGTTTTGTGTTTACATGCTCTGCTCAGTTTTTTAAATGTCAAATGCATGGTTAAGAATAAAGGAGATGACATTTAATGTGTTTAGAATATTTGTTTGCCAATTAGTTAGGCCCTCAATGTATGTCTATTCTACTGTTAACTTACACCTTGGCCCTGTTAAACTCTACAATTCTCCAGGAAAAAAAGAAACAATGAAATGAAAGTATATCTAAAGAAAGAGAGACTTGATCTATAAAGAATTTTTAATTCAATAAATGTTCTGTGAACATTCTAGGGATGATTACAGTATTTTCCAATCGCCTGGGCTGGCACAACATGGAACTACTACTTTCCCAATTTCAGAAGCGTCTTACATTTGGCATCCAGAGGGAGCTGTGTGACCTGGTCCGGGTGTCCTTACTTAATGCACAGAGAGCCAGGTTTCTCTACGCTTCTGGCTTTCTTACTGTGGCAGATCTTGCCAGAGCAAATATTGCTGAGGTGGAGACTGTTCTGAAAAATGCTGTGCCTTTTAAAAGGTAAGAGAATCCCACTCTCTGCATAGGGTTATTAAATGAAAAAGCATGTCAATTTCTAAATAATAGATACTGCATTAAAATGTTTTTCTCTTTGATAATATCATGATATACGTGGTGTAAGTGGAAGAAAATACAGCTACTTTTTCCCCCTTTAGGATTACTTTTTATTTTTTATACCTTTAAAATATTTCATGACTTAAAAGACATTTCTAAAAGTATCGTAATTCTCCCCTAGAAAGATTGAGTAAAATTTCCAAGGCTTTCTGCTCATACTGGTTTTCAGTGTATATCCTGGGCTCATCTTAGACTTTCTTTAGACAAGAGCACTTTAAAATGTACTCCTCTTTTGTTTGTCTTGTTTTTTGTTGTTTTTGGTTCAAACAAATGAGAAACAAAAACTCATAGACACAGACAATAGTTTGGTGGTTACCAGAAGGTAAGGGGGTAGGGGAGTGGTAGATGAGGGTAAAGGGGATCAAAAATATGGTGATGGAAGGAGAACTGACTCTGGGTGGTGAATACACAATGGGATTTATAGATGATGTAATATAGAATTGTACACCTGAAATCTATGTAACTTTACTAACAATTGTCACCCCAATAAACTTTAATTTAAAAAAATGTACTCCTCTTGATTGTTCTTTGGAACACTAATCTCTCAAACAGCTTGTGAGTAGAGGATTCTCACTGTTGTTTTCATGTTTGTAACCGATTCATTGAATGGGCTGGACTTGGCATACAATCAAGGAGTAGCTTATTTTCTCAACCACTGTTCTTTGAACTCACTCTTATATAAAACCTCAGCCAGATCCTATTGCTATTTAGGCACTTGCAGGTACTAACAGTTTTATTTTCAGATGTTAAAATTTTGTTCTAAATTAAAGAAAGTATCAGTCTCATTTCCAGCTCAGTGTTTCTTCTCTCTCACTCAGTTTAGGCCTGACACAGGCTCAGAAACTTGTCATAGGTGTGGGAAGGAATGGGGAATAGTCACAGGAGCAGCCTCGCTGTCCCCCAGTGCCAGCTCACAGGGTGGCCTCCGCTCTCTGTATGGCGTCGCCACCCCAGGTATGGCTCTGTTTGGATCCTGGTGCAGCATACTGTAGGGGCATAGCAACGTCTACCTAGATTTTGAAGGATGGAATCCCCTGGAACCTTAGGAACACAACCATGCAGAGAACTGCCACAGTCGGGGGCCGCTGTAGAGTCCCCACTAGGGCAATTCCCAGTGGAGCTGGGGGGGCCGGGCCACTCCTGTGACCCCGGACCAGAAGAGCGAGCAACTGGTGTGCGATTTTGTCACTTTGGGGTATATCTTTGGCTGAAGTCTCCCTGGAGTACACTTTAGAACCTTATAAATGTGTTGCTCTCCTCTGGAGCCTCTGATTTTCACAGAATCTTTGGATATAGTCATACTCATTTAGAAATATGTACAGATAGTGCCTGAGGTGAAAAACTTCAGGTGTGGGAGTATCACTGTGGTAACAACATACTTGACCCTTCCAGGGAGTCTACTGAAGGAAGTATATATTTACAAATTTTTAATTGGAATAAAGTTGTTTGTTAACACATTTTGGAGTCATTTCTGTATTATGCTAAGGCTGTTATTGCTATGACTATGCCTCAGAACTTTATTGATCAAGTTTAGTGGCATCAGTAATAGGACAAGTCAACATCATGTGCCTTCTCATGTGACACCCTGAGAAAGTCACATTACTCCTGATCCTGAAGTATTTTTATCAAAAATGTCTAACATGAATTTATCATAAGGAAACATTAGACAAACCTAAATTGGGAGACATTCTACAAAATAATTGGCTAGTACTTTTCAAAAATATCAAGACCATGGAAAAACAACTGAGGAGCTGTTTCTAATTAAAGGAGGATAAAGAAGCATGACAACTAAATGCACTATTTTATTCTAGATTGGACTAGAAAAAGGATGTAAATGGAACAATTGGTGAAATTTGAACATGGTGTGTAGAGTAGATATAGTATTGTATTAATGTTAATTTTCTGAATAGAAACTGGTGTATCTGGCACTTGGCCACTCTTTTAGTACTTAGAGCTAGTATTTAGATGGTATCAAACAGTTTGCCGTTACCAACAATCTGCAAAGAATTATCTTGTGCATATGTATTTTCATATTATTGGTGATGTTTCTTCAGAGTAAATTTCTAGACATGGGATTGCCAAATGTAAGTGCATACGTAGCTTATTAAATTTCAAATTTCCCCGCAGAAGGGTCTAGCAAGTCACACTATCACTAGCCTATTACCCCACAGCTTCGCCAACAGAATCTATTGTTAGAGGTTTTCATTTTGCGTCTGATAGATCAGAAATTGTATCTCAGTATGGTTTTAATGTGCATTTCTCTAATCGTGAATGATGGTAGATATCTTTTCATGTTTCAGGATCATTTATTTTATATCTTTGTAAATTATCTGGTTATGTTTTTTTCCTTATATTTCTTATAGGTTTTGGTCTTTTTCCTCTCCTTTTTAAAGAGTGTTTTCTTTTTTAAATTGATTAGGGTTCCTAATCCTTTATTTGATATGTATATTGCAAATATTTTCTCAAAATGTATGAATTATCTTTTGACGTTTTTTACATTGTTTTCCCATGCAGAATTTTTATTTTTCTATTGATTTATTTTATCGATCTTTTCATTTTTGCTTCTGCATTGTGATAGTTAGAAAATCCCTACACTGAGAGTAAAGAGGAATTTGCACATTTTCTTCTAGTATTTGAATTTTGCATTTAGATTCCTGATGCATTTAGAATTTGATTTTTGCATATAATGTGGTCTGAATTAATTTTATCTTTTTACCATTTATAAAAATGTTTATCTTACTCCTAGTAAGATGAGATACCACCTTCATCATATACTAGATATCAATATGTAATTAAGTCTATTTCTGGAATTTCTATGCTGTTTGTTGCTCTTTTTGCCAATTCATGAGCCAATACCATCCTCTTAATAAAAAGGCTATATAGTATATTTTAAAGGCTGGTAGGCCAACTACCTCCTCCTAGTTTTTCCTATTTTCCAGGCTATTTTTGTCTGTTTACCCATATGAAATTTAAAGTGCCTGTTGATATATTGTTGGGGTTGGATTGAAATTTAACTTAGAACTGACATCTTTATAATGTTGAGTCAATCTGTTCAAGGATAGGTGATATCTTTGCATTTGATCTAGTCTTTGTGATTTCAAGGAGTTTTTTTTTTTTTTTTTTTTTTTAAATTGTCCTTGTATAGCTTTTCGGGAGTTCAAAAGTTTTCCTCATACAGGTTTTGTACGTTTCTTATTATATTAAATTTATTCCTATTAATCTTTATTGTAGTTTTAATTGGTGGCTTGCTTCTATGATATCTTCTACAAGGTTATTATTTGAGTATATGAAAGCTATTGATTTTTGTATATTTTTTATCCTGCTAGTTTCTGAATTCCTTTTTCAAATTACTTTTATCATTGTTTCTCTACGATTTCCAGGTGTATAGTTATATCAACTGCAGATAGAGATGTTTTAGTTCTTTCTTAACAATTCTTATGATGCTTCTAATTGATTTCCTTATCTAATTGAATTAGCTAATACCTCTAATAGGTAGTGGTAATAAGGATAGTAGTACTAGAGATAGTCAGCATTTTTTGCGTTGTTTGTGATCTTAGTGGAAATACCTCTGATGTTACCCTCATAGATACTGGCTTCAGGTCTATCATTTTTTGATATATGTATGTATTTTTAACATTTTAAAGAAAATGTCCATTAATTATAATTTTCTTGAACATTTTTATCAGGAATGGGTATTGCATTTTGTCAAAGCCTTCTTTAGTATTTTTGGAGATAGTTAAAAAAGTTCTTTTTTTCCCTTACATCTATTAGCATGGTGTATTATATCAACAGATTTACTAATATTGAATCAATTTTCTGATCCAGTATACATTTTACTTGGTCATGGGATTTTATTTTTTATGTGATGTTGGATTGTTTTCTAATATGTAATATAGTATATTTTTGCATTATTTATAAATAGTATTGATGTATATTTTCTTGTGTATGTTTTGGACTATATTCAAGTTTTGCTGTCAGTGTTTAGTATGAGACTTGCTTCATGAAAAAGAATTAGGAAGCTGTTCTTTCTTTTCAGTACTTTGCAATAATTTATAGTGTATTGGGACTGGTTGAAGGTTTGATATAATTCTATAAAACCATCTTGGATGGTGCTTTTTTATGAGGTTAGTTCCTTGATCATCTTCTCTATTTTATTTTTCCAAAAATTAGTCTCTCTAAGTGTCCTATCTCTAATGGGGTCAGTTTTGGTAATCTTTATTTCCCTAAGAAATTATCCATTTCATCTGGATTTTCAAATATATTTTCACAGAGATCTGTACATTAGTCTCTTAGGAATTTAAAATTTTTTTCCTATTTCAGTCATTTTTTATTTTGTAAAATTTCTAACTTCTATTTTTTTCTCAATCAAGTTAGCCGATGGTTTGTCTATTTTGTTAATTAAAAAAAACTAGGATTTTGTTTTATTAGCTAGGTCTACTTTAAAAAAAATGTACCTCATTAATTCCTACTTTTAATTTTATTATTTTCTTCCTGTTGCTTTCTTTTGTTTTAAGTTGCTGTGCTTTTTCTAGTTTTGTGTGTGTGTGTGTGTGTGTGTGTGTGTGTGTTGAATTGGGAGTTTAATTTGTGGACTTTTATATTTTTTCCTATTGATAAATAAAATACTACGTTTTTAGTTTAGTACTATGAATTTTCCTATAGTCTCTATTTGAAATATAACCCATCGATTCTGATATGTAGGGGTTTTGTTGTTATTTCTTAGAAATTATTAATTTACTTTTTTTTCTTTTTTGCTATTTTTTTAATTTTGTTACTAGTTTCTAGTTTTATTGCATTGCAATCCAGTAGTGTTGTTTGTCACATTTCTACTTTTTGGAACTGACTAATGTTTTCTTTATGACCTACATATATGATCAATACAAACTAGGTGTAGTCTCTATTACCATATTTCCCCGAAAATAAGGCATAGCCGGACAATCAGCTCTAATGCATCTTTTGGAGCAAAAATTAATATAAGACCCGGTATTATATTATATTATATTATATTACATTGCATTATATTATAAGACTCAGTCTTATATTACAGTAAAATAAGACTGGGTCTTATATTAATTTTTGCTCCAAAAGACAAGCTGATAGTCCAGCTAGTTCTTATTTTCGGGGAAACACAGTATAAGGGTAAAGTATTTGAAATGTAAACAGGGTCAAATATATGGTGATGGAAGGAGAACTGACTCTGGGTGGTGAACACACAATGTGATATGTAGATGATGTATTACAGAATTGTACACTTGAAGCCTATATAATATTACTAACCATTGTCACCCCAATAAACTTTAATTTAAAAAAAATGTTTGAAATGTATTCATAAATTCTCCCTTACTGATGATGTTCATTAAATCTTCTTTATTCTTATTTATACCCCCCTCCCCCGTCAACCCTTCATCTATCTTATAATAAGAGTGGTTTATTAAAGTTTACTAATTGTTTGTATACTTCTTTCTTAGGAGACCATATACAGTATAGAGTTCCCTAAGTTCTTATATGTTTAAAACTGTTTTTCTATAATTTAATATTTGAAGCACATCTTAGCTGGGTATAAATCCTTGCTCAACACTTTTTTTATTGAGGTTTTTGAAAATGCTGTTTCTTTGCACTGTCCTGTTTTTGAAAAATTTGGTGGGAGTATGATTCTTTTGCCCCTCTAAATATGTAGGCCTTGAGATTTCTTTTCCATATTTTGAAGTTTGATAGTTTTACTAGGCATATTAGTTAGTTATTGTTATGAAACAAGTTGCTTAAGAACTGAGTGGCTTAAAAGCAACAGTGAATACATATTCAGTCCGAGTTTCTGTGAATCATGACTTTGGGAGCACCTTTGCTGGTGGTTCTGGTTTGAGTTCGCTCATGAGGTAGTAAGTAGTAAAGTTGTTGGCCAGGACTGTAGTCATCTGAAGAGTTGACTTGGATCTGCTTTTAAGGGGACTCACATACATGTTGGCAAGTTGGTGCTCAGTTCTCCACCTGAGTTTCTCCATAGAGCTGCTTGATGCCTTCGTGCCATGATGGTTGGTCTCCCCCAGTGTGAATGATCCAAGAGAGAAAAATGGAAGGTGCACTGTCTTTTATGACCTAGCCTTGGTTTTTCAGTTGTTTTGAGTGAGAGGCTAAATCAGTCCCTATTACTCCACCTTGGTAACTCCCTTCCAATTTCTGCTTTCTTTTGAAAACTCTCCAGTTCCTTCAAAGTCTGGGGTTCATATTATATAGGAGGATTTGTTTTCAATGAAAGTTTTTGACACTCACTTATTTTAGCTTTCCATTTAAAACTCTGCCTTAGGTCTTCCCTTAGTATGCTATTTAAAAATTGCAGAATCACCCATCCCTTCCTGGTGCTACATTTGTTGTACACATCTGTTGTCACCAGTGGACATAGAATGGTCTTTAATATTTGTTTGTTTTCAGATTTCCCCAACTAGAATGTAAACACTAAGACAGCAGATATGTTTCCCTCTTGTTCAGTGCTATTTCTTCCATTCTCAGAACAACTCAGATTGATGCTTAATTTATTTGTTGGATGATGAATGAATCAATGCATTAGTTTATTTCTTTTTTTATCCCCTTGTATAGTGCCCGAAAGGCAGTGGATGAGGAAGAGGAAGCAGTTGAAGAACGTCGGAATATGCACACTATTTGGGTGACTGGTAGAAAAGGTTTAACTGAAAGGGAAGCAGCAGCCCTAATAGTGGAAGAAGCCAAAATAATTCTACAGCAGGACTTAGTTGAAATGGGAGTGCAATGGAATCCACATTCCCTTTTAAATTCTGATACACACTCATTGACCAGCAGTGAGTCAGAAGTAAAGGAACACAAATTTATATCCCAAACTAAGAGTTCTTGTAAAAGATTAACATCAGAGAAAAAAAGTAACACAATATTTAGTGATTCTTCTGTTAAGCATTCACCAAATACAGTGCAAGATTTAGATAAAAACGGAGAGCATACAAATTCTTTTTATTATCAGGATGGGCATCAACAACGTCAGGTACGTTCTATTTCCAGAGCAAGAAAACGGATGTCCTTGAATATAAGTAAAGAGAAGCTGGGAACCTCTCCAAATGAGGGAAAAACAAGTACTAAGAAAATTGTTCAGACTCTCTCATCTGAGAAAACAAAAAAGGAAGCTTTGAATTGCAGTTCAGAAAAGCTGGGTACCACCTTTCGATCTTGGAAACATAGTAAGCATCTAAAACGATCCAGATGCAGTAGCCCTGTGAAAGACTGTGGAAAGCGTAGAACTGATTTACAAAAACAAACTGTATCTAATCCTGTTCCTTGTGAAGACTCATTTACCTTAGATGAAAAGAATATGGAATTTGGAAGTCCTGGGCCATTTGCTAAAAATGTATCTTTCAGTGCTGAGGGAAAATATAATAAAACATCATTCCCATCACAAACAGAACAAAGTTGTTCAAGGAAGAAAACAATAAATAGTGGTATTCTTGTTGAGCATTATAGCACAGGATCCCAGAGTGAAAAACAGACTTGTCAAGCCACTAGTGTGGTTAGTGAAAATGGAAGAGGATTAACTGTTGTGGAGTCAGAAAAAATAGATGAAGTGCTGGTAGAAAATGATTCAAAAAAACGTAATATTTATGTGAGACACCATGATATGCATCCGATTAACCAGTGCACTAAGAAGCAGTCTGATAAACAGACAAACACTTATACTAAACAGAAAAAAATAATAGAGACGCAAATGCCCTGTGAGATAGTCAGTGGTTATATGACTAGAGACTCAAAGGCTAGTATTATCGAATGTAAAAGTGTAAAGTTTAATGCTGAGGAAAATAAATTAAATAATCTTCAGGTATCGGGAGATAACATAAGCAGCACTGATATACCCAGTGGATTACATCTACCAACTGGAGCATTTGGTAAATCTGGAGGCCAGCATAAGAATTTTGTAAATCCTTCTAGAATTCAAGGACAAACAGATGCTCATGCAGCAAACAAAAATAATTGTGTTTCTGGCTTAGGGTTAGTTCCTTGTGATTTTGAAGATAGTTTCTACCTGGATACTCAGTCAGAGAAAATAATACAACAGATGGTAACTGAAAATGCCAAACAAGAAGCAGCAAAGGACACCAATCTGGCAGCGGAGATGATGCGGAAGAGCCTGGGCACCCAGGGCTCAATGAGCTCTTCTCAGAATGACATTTACTTTGCCTTTCCTGGTGACCAGCGTTCTCCAGGAGGGACAAATGTAGACCATTTGGAACCGACGACTGCAGGCACTGTGAAACGAAGCACTGATTCACCTGGGGTTGATATCCTGACTCCAGAAAGCCCACTTTTTCATTCTCCAGTATTATTGAGGCAAAATGGCCCTTGTTTTAAAGGGAATGAACTTTCTGTTACTGACTCCCAATTAAATAGTTTTCTTGAAGGTTATCAAACACAGGAAGCTATGAAACCAGTTATATCTCTAGTTCCTCAAAAGAGAACTCCCACTGGCGTAGAAGTAGAATGTCTGCCAGTTCCTGAAACAAGTTTAAATTTGAGTGATAGTTTACTGTTTGACAGTTTCAGTGAAGACTACCTCATTAAAGAACAACCACCTGGTGTCCAAACAAAAGAACCCCTTCCTTCTGAAATAATGTCAGACCATTTCAGTGATTCTTTATGTCTGAAACCAGAGGACCCAATTAAATCAAATATGGATGCGAATCAAGATAATCAGCAGCAGTTGACTTGTTTCAGTGATGAGTCTATTGTATTTTCAGAAATAGATTCTGTTCAGATGGTTGAAGCTTTGGATAATGTAGATATATTTCCTGTCCAGGATAAACATAATACTGCAGTATCTTTTAGAACATTAGAACCATGTGATCCAGTGGGTAATGATTATCCCCAAAGAGAAGTAATTGAAGGAGATGAAGATGAAAAGTCTCAAGAATCCAAATTAACTGGGACAAAACAAAATAATTCATTACTATGGTCAGGAGAATCATTTGATTTAAGTCCAGGACTGCAAAGGATTTTAGATAAAGTGTCCAGTCCTCTAGAAAATGAACAGCCAAAATTAACCACTACAGACTTGTCTAGTTTGAAAGAAAAAAACAGAGAGTTAAATGACAAACAAGAAGTAGTTTCAAATTTGGAGTTAAATCAAGTACAACGAATTTCATATTCCCCTAATATGGACATAAAAAGCACGATTGAGGCATTTGCGAACAATGCTATTCATGGTGAAACCCCATCCCTCTTGCCTTGTAAGGAAAGCTATACAGTTGATGATAATGGACTCATTCCTCCTACACCCATTCCAGCGTCTGCTTCTAAGCTGGCATTTCCAGGTATTCGTGAAACATCTTCTGGAAAACTTTGGAAAACTAGTAGTGTTTTACAACCTGGTGAAAGTTATTCGTTTGGCTTACCTTCAGCTATTAAAAGCCATGACTTAAGCCCAGAGAATAGAAAGAATGTAAAAGACAACAGTCCTGTTGGAGACACAAGTTTTTCACTGCAGTTATCACAGGATGGATCACAGTTAACTCCAGCCTCATGCAGTTCAGAAAGCTTGGCCATAATTGATGTAGCAAGTGACCAAATTCTCTTTCAAACGTTTATAAAGGAGTGGCAGTGCAAAAAGCGATTTTCCATCTCACTGGCTTGTGAAAAGATCAGTAATTTGACATCTTGTAAAAGTGCTACTATTGGTGGTAGGTTTAAGCGAGGTAAGAAATTTTATTTTTAATTTTTTCATATTTAAATATAAAATAGTAAACTGAGAGGGGACAGACTTTTCAGTATTGGATATTAAACGTAATAAATTTATTTAAAGCTTAATAAGTTTCTCTGATGTGGGTTTACATGTAGAAGAGCCTTATTGTCCAGCACAACTAGGTTAGTAATTGTTGCCCTCTGGTATGAGAGATGGGCAGCCCCAGGACACCTGGGTGGGAGAGCTGAGCAGTGAGACCAAGGTTGCAAGCTGGGAGACTGAAAAAATGCAGACCACCAAGGCACAACTCATTCTCCTGACTCTGACAGACTGTTGTACCTGGGTAATCAGGCCCGTGTCTCTCTCCTTCCAAGTAGGCCAGAGATCCCATCTAAACATCCTACAGCAGCTCCCCTCTATAGGTGGCTTGTCAGGAGTTCCAGACCCTTGCTGTCTCCGGGGACATTGACACAGTGGTCAAGCTTATTGCAGCTGGGGCCACCACAATTGGTGCGACTGGTTCAGGGGCATGTATTGGCATATGTCTGGAAACTATAACAGCAGCTCTTTCTCCTATGTCATTCTGGTCTGTGCCCTTTCTGAGGCCATGGGGTGCTTCCGTTTGATGGGTGCCGTCCTCATCCTCTTCACTTTGTGAGGCTCTGTGGAGGTCACCTCCCTGACCCTGTTACTTCAACTCCAGGCCGCACCCGGAGCTAGCGTGTGCTAAGCTTTACCATTAAACACAACATTTCTCTAAAAAGATCACACACACACATATATATAATACATAATATGTTATTCTATAACATATATAAATATTAAAATATAAGCTTGTAAAAGTTAAGATGTATTTTCAATATGGATCACTTTTACCATATATTAATGGTATAACATGATGGCTTTTATTAAACATCAGTACTCATGAATTATTTTCTATTAAGTTGAAATATCCTTATTCATTTATATAATCAAAAAAGTACATAGCAAACAGGCACTATATTTTTCACAATGTACATTAGCTATATTTTCCCATATTTATTTCATGTAGAACTTGTAACTCCACTGAAAGGCATGAATCCTATGCTGAAATGTTGATCCCAAAGCGCCACTGACCTCTTCTAGGTTTTGAGAATTGAAACTTTTGGTCAAATAATGCTACTATGTATATGTCTGTCTTCATGAAAGTAAGAATTTTGTATCATGGGGAATAGCTGTATTCAGCTTGACAGCTTGTTGTGGAAATCAAACATTTGATCAGATTTCGTAAATCTCAGTATTTATTAATGAATTTGTTCATAATGATTTGAGGTTTGTCTGATCTTCAATTCCTAGAGTACATGTGTTAATGACAAGTTTTATGTATTTCCAGTGTTGACTGGTATGTTCCATTTTTCATTCAACAGACAATTGAATGAAAAATTAAGCACATTTTCTGTGCTAAAGTTTAGAAGGATAAAAACGTTCACTTAAATTTAACAAATAAGCACCAGTTATTTTCCAGGTATTGGGGGTATAATTATAAATAAAATAAATTGGTTCTTGGCCTATGTCTTTATAAAATTGGGGATGCATTATTTTAGAAAAAATGTTAATTCCAAATATAAAATCAGACCTAATTCTTCTCTAAGAAGTAGGGCTCTTGATTTTTCTGGAGTTTCTTCGTGTTAAGAATTGCTGAGTTCTTAACTAGCAATTCACTAAAGAATTCACTAAAGAATTTTTATAGTGCACAAGTGATTTTTATTTCTATTTGAATTATAGTAAGCCTAGAAAAAATATACGTACACCTAAAAATGACTATTTAAAGAATGTATATTTTAGGAATTTGGAAATTTGCCAGTCAAATAGTTATTATCATTGTTTTGATGTTCAGTTTAATGGCTTTATTTTTAGATATTTTTAACTATTTCACTTTTGATTTACTTAGTTAGCTCACCTCAGGAAACCCCCATTAGAGATGATGGATTTCCTGTTAAGGATTGTGATGACATCTTGGTGGTTGGACTGGCAGTATGTTGGGGTGGAAGAGATGCCTATTATATTTCACTGCAGAAAGAACAAAAACATTCTGGTAAGTAACCACTATTTGGGAAAGTCACCATATAATTTTAATGTAGCCTCTATTAGGATAGTATTTGTTGAGAATAATTTTCTGATATTTATCTAGAATTTATTATTAGTATTAAAATTTTTGTCTTTTGGACAGTGGGTAGTGTGTATATTATTTCATATGTTAAGTAGAATAAATGTTTTAAGAAACACCACTCTTACTCCCCTCAGCTTGTCACATGGGGCTATTAATACTATGTTTTCTTCTTGGGGGTAGTGGAGCATCAGGGACGCTTGTCCACCTTGAGGGTTTGCTTTTGAAGACTGGATCATAGCAGTGTCTCTTCAGGTTTCTTTCCTCCTTATGACTGGGTCTGGAGCTCATCAACAGGCAGTGATGACCTAGCCATCTATAGTAGTTGAATCACACAGCCTTGGAGAAGTCTTTGGAATTGAAAGGATATGATCTGGAAATACCTCATGATTATAGTTGTTGGATACCTAGCTGATTGAGTGGTTTTAGACAGGAGAAAAACTAATAAGGGAACGTTTTAAAGGATGCTATATAATGTCTTTTCCTGAGTAAGCATGACATATTTTCAATTGTTTTGTAGGAAATTTTGTTAGGGTGAGTAGTTACTTGAATTGCTTTTTTCAGATGTAACGTTTTACATTCCTACTAACTCTATCTTCAAAAAGAGTTCCTTTAAAATTCATTTGAAAATATCTTTTCTGTCTTTAACTCTTCATTCTGAGGAATGTAAATTTATTTTTAGAAATCTTGATATTTAGAATTTTCTCCCACCTAATTAAATAGAGTGTTGTAAATCATCTAGTCCAAACTGCAATTTTTAGACTGCAAAGTACTTCATCTACATAAGTACTTCATCCGACATGACCTGGATAAGGTCATATTGAATTATTGGTTACATGGAAGTAGTCCTTTTCAGTCTTATTGAGTCTTTTTCAGCCTTTGCATTATCGATTCCGCTTCAGATGAATGCTTGTGATTTTTGCCTTAAGACTATGTTGTTTTTTGTTTTTTTTTTAAAGAAATTAGTGCAAGTTTGGCTCCACCATCTCTGGATCCAAACCTGACTGTGAAAGACAGAATGTGGCATCTTCAATCCTGCTTTCCAAAAGAATCTGATAAAGAACGTTCTGTTATCATCTATGACTTCATCCAGAGCTATAAAATTCTTCTTCTGTCTTGTGGCATCTCCCTGGAACAAAGTTTTGAAGATCCTAAGGTTCTACGTCTTATTTAATTTTCACATACTTAATTTTTTAAAATTTAATGTTTAGGGTTAATTCTTAAATGACTTCCTATTTATTTCGCTCCAACAATGCAGCTTCAGTTTTTTTAGAGTAGTTATTCCTTATGCAGTGATCTCATCCACCCAGAAGAGAATATTATGCACCAATTGCTTAGTGTAGATAAAAACAGATGTCACAGATTCCAAGCACTGAAGTTTATATCTTTCCTCAGAGATATTTAAAATTTTTATTGTGGTAGTAAGTTCTAAGTTTTCTATCTTATAGTCAATTAGAAGTGAAAGGAGAACCGTCAGATTTAGATATATTAAATATACATGAGGATAGAGGTAGAAAACAGAAGTGTGTTGATATAACAAGTCAAAAAGAATAGTAGTTAGGAGCCATTTAGCATAGGGATAAAGCCCCTTTCTGGCCCCTTGATAACTTTCCTATATAATAGCAAAGTATGATACACTCTTCATAATGATGACTCTGAGTTTTTAAGGAAAGGGTAATGTGTATTATTGTAATATACACATAACAGTATAATGCATTTTCGGAAGACATTTATTTACAATACCATAGTCCTCAAAAGGATATATTTTCCCACTGTTAACAGTGAATACATGAGGCGTGTGGAATATTAATTTTAAGTTGAGATATGATAGTACAGCATGTCTTCAAATGTCATTTCATTCATCGTTGTTTTGTTATAACATTGATGAGATGACATAGGAACTTAACTCTTGTTTACATCAATTAGCCTGTGGTGAAATTGGTTTTATTATGCATCATTTTGCCTAAGTTGCAGAACTGATAGACAATGTTAAGTGAGGACTTACTATACTTGGTTGTTATTATCATGTAATCAATAATAATATGATAATTTTAGTTTCTTAGTTTCTTTAGCTTTTTTGGCAAAGATTTTCAAAGGCAGTATTAGATAAACTAAATATACTATTCTTTTTTATACTTCAAGCCAGGCTTAGTTTATATGTGATAAATTCCACGTAGTTTCTAAACTAGCTTTTACTGGATATAAAAGATTGTCACTTAATTTTGATGTTCCAGAATCTAAAATAAGAATATGGGTAATATGATCTTCTCATTAAAACTACAGTAGCATCTCAGATTTATGTACCTTTTACACAAACTATTTGAAATATTTCATAATCGGTTTTGTTAATCAAAACAATTTTGATGTAATAAGATCAACTATTAATTTATGAAATCTCAGCTTTATAAGTTTGGCAACTTTTACATTAGACTCTTTTATTCAATACCCCCCAAAGGGTTCTGATCACCAATTTCTAATGTGGTGGGGGGAGGTTTCCCGACCCTTCCAATAATTCTGCAGGTATCAGCTGGGTATCCTGCAATGCAACTCAATTCTGACTCTATCTACTTGGAGATAGTGTCAGATCCCACTGCTTACGGGCTCAGTCCCACAAGATTCCCAGTCCCCCACTTCAGACACCAGCCACAAGCCCAGGTTGTTATCTGTGCTTCTGGCCATTTATAAATGTGAGATTCCCATGACCTCCCTTCTGCCTCTTTGGTTTTGATTAATTTGCTAGAGCAACTCACAGAATTCAGGAAACCAGTTTACTCACCTGATTACCAGTTTATTACAAAGGATATTAAAGCCTACCTACAAATCAATAGGTAGATGAAGAGATACATGGAGGTGGGTATATGGGAAGGGGCCCGGAGCTGACAGTCCCTCTCCCAGAACCTCCATGTGTTCACCAACTCTGAAGCTCTCTTAACCCAGTCCTTTTGGGTTTTTATAGAGACTTCATGACTTAGGCATGATTGATTTATGTCATTGGCCATTAGCATCAATTCAATCTCCAGCCCCCATTCCCCTCCTAGCAGGTCAAGGGTTGGACTGAAAGTTCCAACCGTCCAATCATAGGGTTGGTTCCTTGACAACCAGCCCCCACCCTTAGGTAACTTAGGGACATTACAGAAATCACCTCATTATCAGAACAAAAGACACCTGTACATTCCTCACCACCTAGGACATTCCTAGGGTATTGGAAGCTCTGTGCTAGAAATGGGGACTGGGGAATGAAGGCCATATGTATGTTTCTTATTATAATTCAGAATATTACGCCCTCCTTTAAAACTGCATTCTTAACCTACAAAAGAAGTAACTGAACCATTTAGTAATTGTCAGAATTATAAACAGGGCTTAGATTTCCTCATTCTCAATCCAGTTTTGATCTGCTAGATCCAGTGTTAGAAACTACAGATCTTCTAGTGTCATTGGGAAGTTAAAAATAGCAATCAAATCACCCGTTGGATGGTCATCGTAATAGGCCCTCATCCTGAGGGGAAAGCCTAGAGGCTTTCTAAAACTCTGGATATGAACTTTTAATGATAAAACATTTATGTCTCACTGCTTCCTATGTTGAAAGAATTAAATAAACCTAAAACTACATAGGCCCATCTTTGTTATAGTAGCCTAGCCAAAGTCAGCCTTAGTGGAGAAGAGTCCATCTGCATTTTCAGAAACATGGTTTCATTTAGCTGAGAGGCATTTGATTTTACGCCTGCTTCAGAAGGTCAGTGGGAGCATTGCAGTAATGGAAATATTTGAAGGCCATTGGTCTTATTAGAACCAAAAATGAGTCCTGGTACAATTATCTTTTTCTTTTCTTCTCCTGGGAACACCACTGAGCGAGTATTAAGTGAAAATCAGTGAGATTAGAAATGAGTTTTCATATTTTTCTCCTTTTTTTTTCAATTTTATTTTTAAAATTTTTTTAGACTTTTTTTATTAGTTTCATGTGCACAAAACAAAGTAATACGTAGACATTTATCATTTATATCCCTCACACTGTGTCAACACCCCTCCCCCATCCACTACCCCTCTGACATCGTACAGAGCCTTTACATTTCCACTGTCTCTATTCCTAATGCTGTACTCCACTTCTTGTAAGTGTATACATATATAAATATATATATATATATATATATGAACTTGTAGTTGACATTCATTATTGTTCAGCTTCAGCTTCAGGTGTACAATGCAGTGATCAGGCATCTACATCATCCCTGAGGTGGTCTCCCTAATAAGACAAGTGTCCATCGGATACCCTACAAAATCTTTACAACATTATTGATTACATTCACCAAATTAACTTTCGTAACCCCGTGGCAATCTTGTGGTTACTGATCCCCTCACCTTCTCCCCTGTCCCCGCCCCCCCATCTAGCAACCCTCAGTTTTTTCTCTATATCTCTAAAACTGTTTCTGATTAGTTCATTCACTTATTCTCTTCTTTAGATTCCACATATAAGTGAGATCATATGGTATTTGTCTTTCTCTGTCTGACTTATTTCACTTAACATAATGTTCTCTAGGTCCATCCATGTTGTTGCAAATGGTAAGATTTCTTTCTTCTTTATGGCTGCGTAGTACTCCATTGTATAAATGTACCACAGTTTCTTAATCCAGTCGTCTACCGATGGGCATTTCGGTTGTTTCCATGTCTTAGCTATTGTGTACAGTGCTGCAGTAAACATAGGAGTGCATAAATTTTTTTGAATTAGAGTTTTGGATTTCTCTGGATAGATACCTTTAATTGAAGGGTGAAACCGGAGAGCAACCGAGTCTGGGGCTCGTGCTGCCATCGCTGCTCAGCCAATAGACCAACACAGGAGTTGGGTCATAGAATAAGTGTTTATTGTCAGAGCACCGGTGATCTGAGAAGGTAGTGGGTTAACACCTTCAAAAACTGCCTTAACATTCTCAGACCAGCTTAAGGTCTTTAAAGGAAAATCTGGGCATTCCTCTAAAGGCTACAGGACAGTTCCGGGGGTCTGCATGGAGCCTTCCCTCTGGCAATGTGGTCCTCCCTCGGCATCAGCAACCCAGGAACAATGATGGGAATAGCCTGGAAAGAATGCTAGGCCATAGAGATCAATAAGCAGAAGGGTATTAATCATGTTTCAGGGTAATTTTCTAAAACAGGGAATTGGGACAGGGGACATTCCAAGCTCAAGCCATAGGGGGATGATCTATTACAAAGCTAAAGCCTTTGTAATCAAGAAAATATTCTCATTGCTGTCCCATTCAGGTGGCGTGCTGGTTATTAGATCCAGATTCTAAGGAGCCGACTCTTCACAGCATAGTGACCAGTTTTCTGCCTCATGAGCTTCTACTCCTAGACGGGCTAGAGTCTGGCCAAGGAATTCAAAGCCTGGGACTGAATGTCGGCACTGAGCATTCTGGGCGATACAGAGCGTCTGTAGAGTCCATTCTCATCTTCAACGCTATGAATCAACTCAATTCATTGTTAAAGAAGGAAAACCTGCAAGGTAAAAACAAAGTTCCTGGCATTTTTATGTGGTTATAGACTGGTGACAGTTATGGAGTTAGCCACTCTTTATCACAGATGGATACATTTTTTATACTTTTTATGTAAACCCTGGCTTTGGATTGTCCAGTACAGGGGTCAACAAACTTTTCTGTAAAAGATCCTACATATTTTTGGCTTTGCAGCCCAGATGGTCTTAATCACAAATATTTAACTGCTGTTGTAGCACAGAAGCAGCCATAGACATTATGAAAATGAGTGTTCCAATAAAACTTTATAAAAACAGGCATCTGGTCCTAGTTTGGGCATAGTTTGCTAACCTCAGGCTCTACTATGATGAAGAGAATTAGTGATGCTTTATTCATTTTTTGCTTATTTTATATTTGAACTTCAAATGATTTTTATTCACACTTAGAACATATCTATCATGGATTTAAAAACGTGACTGTTTTCTTTTTAGAACTTTTAAAAGTTATTTTTTCAGCAAAGGCTATTTACGTGAATTTTTTTCCCTTCTGACAAATAGCATGGATTTATTGTGCAGTCAGCTGGCCTAGACTGAGTACATTGACTTCACAGAAGATAACATATACTTATGGTAGAAATGATAAAGTGGAGCAAAGTTGGCTTTGTTCCATTGTGAGAAGGCAGAAACCATGAATTTATTGCCTGATTAATAAATACTAGAAACAGCAGACTGATGAATTCACACAGGGTTTGAATTTGGGCTGTATCACTTTCTAGTGGAGGACCTTGGGCGAGCGATTGAAACTCTCTGGTTCTTATAATGTTGTTATGTGTATTAAATGAGAGAAAACTTAGTAGAGTGTTTGCCACAGAGGAGACACTCATTGTTGTGTTGGTTGATTACCATTATTATTTTTACTGATAACACAAGCCCTCTGTGCTGATAGTAATATTCTCCCCCGCATCACTGGGTAGAATTATCCAAAGACCAGACGGATTTGTTTGTTCATAGGAGACTTGCTTAACTGATGTTAATTAGCAGCTCTTGAACAGGCAGTGAACTGTTTCACACTCAGCTTCGTTAAGGACATGTAGGCAGGCCAAGGCTTGGGAGTGTGTGGCACACACGCCACAGGACTTCGTCTCCATTTATGGACGATAATGCTGAATGAACACAGCTCTCTTTCCTTCCCAGTCTGCCCCCAGTAGGTGTCCTGGATAGTCTTGTAGTTCCCAGACACCAACATTTGATGATAGTGATATGGATTAGTCTGTAACTTTTTGTGGACATTTGTTGCCCATTGTCAGAATTATAAGCTTTCAGTATTTTGGGGAAGGGACTGTGCCACTACTTAAAGCCAGTTTTTCACCTATTAAAAAAAAAAAGAGAATATGGTTTTCCTTTCCAGAAAAGCACAAGAAACTCTCAGGTTTGTTATTTTATAACTTTCACAATTTCAGTGTGCCTTAAAAGCTCTTTTTTTCCCCCTGTAAATTTTCCATAGTCAGTGACGAGGAGGTGTTAAGTGCATTCTTGTACAGTGTTAGTCTTTTTTATTCAAGTGCTCCATAGAATTGAAGAGCATTGAAATAAGGGAAGTTTTGGAGAGAATGTGGACAGTTGTCAAATTATGTTCGGAAATAATTATTTCAGGATGTGCTTGTTTATTTTAATGGACCTCCAGAATCTTCATTTTTTTCTTTTCTCATCTTCTTGCCTATTGGGTCGGCGTTTTCTGGCAGCTGATTTTCTCCCAATAGAGAACTGATTTTTGTTAGGGTATGAATAAATGTGTCTTTGCTCAGTGTGACTCAGGACAATGTATCCTGTCCTCTTTACATGGATCAGTTAGGTTCTCGAGAGAGAGGTCTGAATATATATGAGATGATTTTCTAGGTATGGAGTGAGTTGGTTCACTCTCTTTTGAAAGACTGCATCTGCATAGATTTGTATTAACCATAATCTTTCTTTCATGTACAGTATCATCATTGGTCCATGTATGGTTTTATTGTTATTTATTTATTATTCTTTTAATAATATATTTTAATATTTAATAACTGTTAACTCACACTATCAATAAGTTAGACATACTCGTATGTGTCTACCTATGTCCTTCCCCTTTCTTGCATATCCCAAGTTTTATGTTTATTATTCCCTTATTTTTTACTTAAATTTTATTTTTTAATTAAAAAATTTTTGGCATATATATATCTATATACATATATAAATATATCCAAACAATATATTATTTAGATTTGTTTGTTTTCGACTTTATAAAATATTCGTCGCACTGGGACTTGCTTTCTTGCTCAGCATCATGTTAATAAGATACATGCATATTACCTGTATCTATGACTAATTCACTCTCACTGCTGTGTAATATATCACTGTGAAAGTGTGCCAAAATTTATTTATCCATTTTTTTCTATTGATATGGGTTGTTTCTAGTTTTGTATTGTTTTGCGATAACAAGTAGTTCTGTATACATATTCTAACACATATAAGTGTCTCCTGGTACATGTGGGCAAGAATTTCTTTTAGTTTAGAATTGCTGTGTCAAAGGAATGGGAATATTTAACTTTGTAAGATTATGCTAAATTGTTTTCCAGGTTGGTTTTAAAAGTTTACTTTCTAAACAGCAGTGTGAAAGAAATCGTGCTAATTCATACTGTCTCAATTTTGCCAATTCAGTGGTTGAAAAACAACTATAATTTTCCTTTCTCATACTTTGATTTTGGTAAAAAGGTTATTCTAGTTGTATTGAATGAGTTGATGAATATAACCTCTTTTTCTTTTAGAAGAGTTTATGTATTACAGGAATAATGTGTTCCTCGAAATTTTGGTGGAATTCCCCTATAAACTATTTCTTTGTGGAAACATTCTTTACTACTTTGATTTCTTTAATAACTAAGATTATTCATATGTCTGTTTGATTATGTTATGATATGCTATATTTTTTAAGAATTTACTTCTTTCATCTAAATTTTCAAATTTATTGTCATAAAGCTATTGCTTATGTTTTCTTTTTTTTACATTTCTGGTTTATCTGTTATCTTCTTTTTCTTTCATAATATTTGTTTAATCTCACTAGAAGGATATCAAATTTTTCCATCTTTTCAAAGAACTAGCTTTTGATCTTTCCTATTGTTTTTGTTTTCTGTGTCCTTGATTTTTGTCAAATTTACAATCTCTCTTTTCTTCTAGTTTTCCTGACTTTATTTTGCCATCCTTTTCTAAATTCATGTTTGACAATAAATTTATAACTTTTCAAATCATTTTTAATTTTCTAATTAAAGTACTTAAGGCTATACATTTCCCTTAAAGCTCTACTTTCATTTTATCTCACAAGTTTTGACATGTAATGTTTCATCATTTTATCCTAAATATTTAAGAATTTCTATTATGGTACATTTTGACTCATAAATTACTAAATTTATGATTAGTTTTTTTTTTAATTCCCAAATATTTGGAAACTTTTTATTTTGTATTTCTATTGTTACCTTCAAACTTAATTGTATTGTAGTTAAAGAATATGGTTGTATGATACCCATTCTTTAAAATTTTTTGAGTTGCTTTGTGACCTAAAACCTGAACTATGGTATAAATATTCTATGTATATATAAGAGAATGTATATTCCAATTCTGGATGCAGAATTTTATAAATGTCTTTTAAGTCAAGACATTTATAAAATTCTGTTGTTTAAATCTTCTATATCTAATTTTCTCTGTAGTTCAGTCAACTTTATATATTTGGAGACCATTTTATTAGATGCATACATGTTTAAAATTTATTTATCTTGATAGATAAATGATAGAATTAATGATAGAATTAAACTTTCTATCATTATGTTGTAACCAGCTCTACCACTAATATGATTTTTATTCTTAGTCTATTTTCTGGGACGAATATGGCAGCATCAACTTTCTTTTTATTAATACTTGCCTCATGCATATATTAAGAGGCATCATGAATATCCAAGAGCAGTACATAAATGCTGGAACTCAGTATACGGTATCTCTCAATTCTAATCTTTATATATTGTATCTTTGAGACTAAAATTCCAATGAGCATACTGGGAAAACTGATATAGAATGACAACTCTGTAGATAAATGTCAGCAGACAGAAAAATACTCTAATTCTTATTTCTGAAATGTTCTTTACTCTTTGGTAAGAGCATTGGAAAATATGAAACCTCCATCTTTAGTTCTTTGTCCAAGCATGCATACCATGGGAGCAGGAATATTGGAAATAATTTCAGGGAATTAATACTTTGTAGCAGCTTAGCATGTAAGATGGGCTATCTTGGTCTTGCTAAGAGTAGAAACATTATTTTGGGAGAAATGCAGTCTCTGGTAATCCAGACTGTTCATAAGATTGCCAATTCTACTCTGCATAGACAAAGATAGTGGTCTAGTGCTTAAGTGGAAAGTGCTTAAGTGGGGTAAAAAGGTATCTTTTATGCCTTTCATTGTTGGTTTGAAAACACTGCTCAGGAGACCGAATCTTGAAGCATAGTTTGGGTAGCAGCATCTCTGGATTTTGCTAGAGAAATTCTATGTGTGTTTAGATAATAATACTAATCTAGTCACTTAGCTGGTGAATTAATGTTTTAGTTTTCTTTTTCTCTTCCAGATGTTTTCTGTAAAGTGGAAATGCCCTGTCAGTACTGCTTGGCCTTGCTAGAGCTAAATGGAATCGGCTTTAGTACTGCAGAATGTGAAAGTCAGAAACACATAATGCAAGCCAAGCTGGAGGCAATTGAGACTCAGGCCTATCAACTTGCTGGCCACAGTTTTTCCTTCACCAGTTCAGATGACATCGCTGAGGTTGTGTCATGGGAATAGGGAATTTAGAAAAGAAATTTTTAGAGTTAAAAATGGTTTGTGTGCATGTATTTCTTAAATGTGTTTACCTAAACATCAAAGAATAGTTAAAAATGCAATTCAGTGAACCAGAATACTTTGCAGGTAGAGTATTCTAACATCTAATTTATAAGTTATATCTTATATTTATGAAATAAGAAGGTAGTAAAGAAGGGTCCTAGAGTGTATGTTCTAAGAGAAGGAGATTTGCCTGGAACAGAGGAGGCACTTAGTAAATATTTGTTGAATGAAAGACAGTTGCATAGTGGTTGCATAACAGTGTAGCTGTTTCTCCATGAAATTAGCCATTTTATGGACTCTCACCCCTTCCTCACCCCCAAATCCTTTTTTGGATTACAAAATTAGATATTTTTCTCAGTTGTTCATGAAAAGGGGATTTTGGTGATGGTTTGCTTTTTAAACCCAATTAAGATTTTTATCACCTTATATAAATTTTAACATAGTTTACTCTTTTTTTTATTTTCAAAGGTTAGTGTTCTATTATCTCCTCTCCCCACACTCTACAAAAAGCGGCTGGGTTATTCTAGAGGGATTACAAATGTAAACTGGGTGCTTACACTTGCTTTATGGCAGTGAAGTTGTAGGGTCTTCTAGATGTGATTCAAGAATATGGCACATTGGTAAAGATCATAGGCTTTAGAGCCAGATTCATGGGTTTGAATCCTACCTCCTCCATTTGTTAACATGACCTTGGGCCAATACACCATCTCTTTATATCTCAATTTCTTCACCAGTAAAATGGGTTATGCTAGAAAAACCTCATAGATTTGGTGTGAGGAATAAAGGATAAATGTAAAACACTTAGAATAGGGCCTATCTCATAGTAAGTGCTCAATAAATGTGATATGTACTCATATAAATGCTCTTTACTAAGCCTTAGAATTCTGTTTAAAAAAAATAAGGAACTTTGTTTCTCTTACTCACGTGGTATATTTGTATTGAATTCAGTGGTGCCTTTTTAGTGTTTTTGTGTTTTCTTTTGAGTTCGTTAGCCAAGAACTCCGCAAGCCAGTACCTAGCAGAAAGCACATAAAATTACATAGGGAGCTTATCAAAACTATAGACTCTCTGGATTTCAGCACAAGTAGACTTGGAGCAAGGCAGAATCTGGGCTCTTTTCACTTAGATGGGTACTAAGTTATGAGAGCCATCACCCGAGGTCAAACTCTGAGCTGGAATAATAGGCCTTTATTGTTATTGGCTTGTTCCTAGGTCTTCATGTTAAAACAGAGGTTTAAGGTAATCTCACAGTTTTACACATTGACTATTTAATCCTTGGTGATTTTAAGTTGAATCTTTAGATCAGACAGGATATTATTGCTCATCTAGAGGTGCACTATCTAACAGAGGAGCTACCAGCCACTTGTGGCTATTTAAATTTAAATTAATTAAAATGAAATAAAATATTTCAGTTTAGCTCCTTTTTTGTGCTGGCCACATTTCAAATGTTCACTAGCCATATCGTGGCTAGTGGCTGCCATATTGGACAGTGCAAATATAGATCATGTCCGTTATTGCCAAAAGCTCTTCTGGTTGGCACTGGTCTAGAGCAGGGATCAGCAAACTACAGCTTGCAGGTCAGATCCGGCCTGCCTCCTGTTTTTGTCATTGACCCTCTGTGGGGCTTAAGCGATTGAGCAGCCAAGTTGGTTACCACAATAAGTGGTAGTTAGAAGTGCTCACAATCCTCAAAGTGACCCAAAGTCTCTGTATCAATAGCTTGTCAGTTCTTCAGCGCAAAGTATACATTCCTGCATTCTTGACTGTTTAAAAGCCTGGTGTTTTATTAATCTGCTAGTGCCTAAATTAGGGTATGGACAGCCTACTTCATATATAAATTGTCATTGCCATTATTTATTAAATGCATTAATTCCAAAGTGCCCCCCACCCCCCAGAAAACCCCCAAATTCTTCCAACCCATATTAAACGATATAGCTTGTTTCCCCAAGTAACTTCTAAAAATATTTTCTGAATGACAGTATTTGAGATATGATTCTTGACTAAAGAAGCATTAATTTCTTGCAGGTTTTATTTTTGGAATTGAAGTTGCCACCAAATGGAGAGATAAACCAAGGTGGCAAGAAAACTTTGGGTTCCACCAGAAGAGGGAATGACAATGGACGCAAACTGAGCCTAGGAAAACAGTTCAGCACTAGAAAGGTGCTCTTTGGGGCAGTCACAGGGCAGAATCTGAACTACTCTTAGCACTTTGATGTCTTCAAAGAAGGCTGATGAACTCAAGATCCAACATAGCCCACCATTTGAACTTACCTACAGAAAAACAAATTGGTTTGTGGTTTGGCGGCTCACAATAAATGTGGAGATATTCCAGCATGGAAAATCTGGACCATAATCTGAATTAGCAGTTGTGTCCTTCCTATCATTAAAATGGTGTAAAGGTTTGCAAACTCAGGCATATAGACATCATTTAATTATCGACATCCACTACTCTTGGACTTCCAGTACAATATAGTTTGTATAGGTATTTGAATATGAACAAAGGTATGGAAGATGTTCTTTTTAATATAAAAAGAAAAAATAACAGCCATTATAAATAAAACAGTTTTTTTTTTTTCCAATTCCAGGGCAAAAATAGTAAACTTTCCATGAGTGCTTTTTAAGACTCTACTCTGCTGATTTCAAAGTAAAATGCTAATCACAGTCCATGGAAACTGTATGCATGGGAGAGAAGAGAGAAAGGACTTAATTTTACATTTTTACTGAATGAATTTTCAGTGGAAAAATACGGGTAGAAAGTACAGCCACAGCAACAGTGGAAAAAGCAGTCTAAGTTGCAGTCCATCCTGTCGAATATTGACCCTAATATCATGAACTATGACTTGCCTGACCTGGGGACGGTTCCACAGCTTCATTCTGTAGCAAAACTTTTTATTTGATCTCACTGTCTCTTTTAACTCACAAGTTTCTATTCTTTAATGGTTCATCAAAAGTCTGTAGCATAGAAAATTCAAAGTTTTAAAGATAAATGTCTTCTAATTTCCTTAATACAGAAACCATGAAAGTATTAGGACAATAATGGAAAGAAAAAAAAACACAAAACAAGCTGGGAAACTTTCAATCATTTGAGGAATGGAGGAGGGAAATATACAGAACAAAGACAGATGCTATAAACTCGTGGGTGGGGTGTGGGGGGACAGTTACTTGCTAAGTTGACATGTCATTGATTTTTTTTTTTAAAGGTAGATCTAAATTGATATTATTCAGCATTGACATGTTTGCTTTTAGTAATCTATAGTTATCGTAGTTTTACCATGGTGGTTTTCAAAAAACCCAAACAGTAATTTTGAGTTGTAGATACAGGAGTTAATAACTTTAATTTGAGAGTGTGTTATTTACCTAAAAGAGATTCTAGTTTGCTATGGAATTTGGATAAGAATCAGATCTTACCTTATTATGTTTCTTTGGCAGGATGTGTTAAATAAATTAAAGGCATTACATCCTTTACCAGACTTGATATTAGAGTGGAGAAGAATCACCAATGCTATTACCAAGGTAATCTTTCCCCTGCAGCGGGAAAAGCGTCTGAATCCTTTTCTTGGAATGGAAAGAATCTATCCTGTATCACAGTCACACACTGCTACAGGTAATGAGAAATCTTAACTATGGATAATATCCAGTTTTTAAAGAAAAAAACTTTCATATATATTTCTGTGATCACCAAGGAATTCAAGTGTTGATCACTGGATTCAATGAAGTTCCGTAATCATTTATGAAACACATATTATACTACATTCAAAGCATAGATGGATACAGAGATGAGATTTAAGAAGATACAGTTCATGCTTTCAAGTACTGTATAGAGTAACTGAGATGTCTGAGACGTGCTTTGGATGAGAGTATATCCAGGAATTAAATATCTATTTGAGTCGGTGATCTTATTTCGGTCCCAGCCTTCTCTGAACATCTTAAGATTCTGTCTGAGTTGAATCTCAGTAGTTGTGTGGGTCATCTTTATAATAAGTGAGAATCTTATTTCATTCAATCAGAAGAGAAAGCTATGGAGTCCTCTACGTGTGTCACAGCCCTCTTGAAATAGTTATGAGTATAACCTGGTGAGGAAAAATCATTCTTTCTCTAGTCAGTGCAAAACTCTAAATATTTGCCAAATGTGGTGTGTGGTGGGAGAAAAGTTAGCTTCAAGTGCTTCATAGAGGAGGCAGTTTAGATTGATGGTATAGAATCTGGGCTTTGATATCATGGTTGAATCCTGGTGCTGTGAATCTTTAGACAAAGTCTTGAACCTCTCAGTGCCTAGTTTCCTCATGATAGAACAGGGGAATAGTCCTACCTCCCTGGATCATTCTGATGATTACATAGGTTAATACATGTAAAGTGTTTAGGAGGGTGCATGCACTTAGTGTGTGTCTCGTTATCAGTTGTTGCTGTTATTAAGGATGGAGTCACCATCAGAAGCTGCATTGCTCTTTGCTTGCTTAGTCTTTGTTCTAAACAACTTCTCTTTTCCTTCTCTATTTAGCTAACCTCTTGGTCCTTCCTAGCCGTTTCTTGCCTTGTTGATTTTTCACTTTCATTTTGAAACGTATGCTAATGCTATAAACTTATGTAAAATAAATCCATGTTGGTGAAAAAATAAAATCAACCTAGAGTTTCAGAGGTATTGCACATTTATTTGTTGCTATTAAAGCTGAAAGTATTCATTTTCTTTCTTTTCCTGATTGGTTTTTATCATATTGTGCTTACATTTAAAGAATATATTGGAAATACAAGTTTACCTAAGCATAGCAAGGCTGTTTCATTATTAGAATTCATCTCTATGAAGCTACATTTGTGTTTTATAATTATTTTTTTTGTCATCTGTTTGTCTGCCAATGTTGCCTCGTTAATTTAAACAATAGACCTGACTATTAAGTATTATTATAAAAGACAGTGTCCTAAGGCAGAAACTTAGATTCCTTCCTCTGCTGTTTGTTAGCTTTATCACATTCAAAAGGCCATTTAATAGTAATAAGTATATTAATATCTATCATTAATTAAGCACTAATTTTTGCTAAAAGCTAAATAACAAAGACATAATAGCAGGGGTTAATTCAGAAAAACAATACTCTAGGTACTTAAAATGTCTGATTCATCAATACAAGATGAAATTATATGTGGTAGGTAGTAGAGAGCCTGTTACAATGAAGGGTATAGCATATAACACAGGATTTTCTGTCACTATATGTGTATTATAAAAACTGCAAAAAACAAAATCCATTACAACTTTTTTGGATAATGCTTGTTTTCTAGAAAAATTCAACCAATAAATAAACAAAATGTAAAACATTTTGGGAGAAATAAAGGCTATAAGCATTTAAACAAATAGTTTTTTGTTTACTAGAAAATTCATTAACCACCAGATTCTATTCTCTAGCCATGCCAGTGTTAGCATTGATTTTCTTGATGAGTGATGATGATGATGATGATGATGATGATGATGAAGAAAATTGGCCAGGTGATGTCTAGAAAGTAATGTTTCAGTTCTACCTCTCACTGCTACTCCATCTCCTGCATTAGCTGACTCCTCTGGCCTGGTGTCCCCTTTTCAGCACTCAGCTGCTCTTTTCCAGATCTTCTTCGTTGTATCTTGCGCATTCCTGGCATTTTAAAGGCTTATCTGATAGTCATGTCTCCTAGGATCCATTTGATTAGTCTTTACTCATTAACATACCACTAACATTTATAGTGCTGACATCTGGTATTCATTTTAGCATAGGAATAGTTCAATTTATCAAATTACTTCTTATTATGGGTTTGTTTTCTAGAGGGCTAGGTAGTGTAAAACATTGTACCTGATTCATTCATTCACTTAACATTGCAGTTGCTCTTGTACTTATTTTGTCATTGTTAAACACATGAACACAATGAAAAATATTTCATTTAAATATGTTTATTTTATTTTAACAATAACAGAGCATATATTTTTAAAGACAATTCAGAAATGCAATTACTATTAAAATACATGTCAGATGTCCCCCCCTGATTTTATGTTATAATTCTGTTTGATTTTAGGACGAATAACCTTTATAGAACCAAATATTCAGAATGTGCCAAGAGATTTTGAGATCAAAATGCCAACACTAGTAGGAGAAAGCCCACCTTCCCAAGCCCTAGGCAGGGGCCTACTTCCCACGGGCAGGTAGACTGTTTTCTTTTTATTTGCGTTAATATCCTTTTGTGTGAATGGCTCAAAAATAGCCTATTGGACAAAATAATGAAATTAGTTTAATTTTCTGTTTCAGGAATAGACATTTCTATTCTAGGCATCATCGATGTCAAACCCTGAGTCTGTCTATAAAGAAGCTAGTTGATGAAAGCCTGAAAACCCAGGCCACTAATTAAATCAACCAGCACGATGTACTTATTTAAGTTAAATTAACTAAAGGGAAGAGTTTAGCAATGTGAGGAACATTCCCCCTCTTGCCTTCCCCACATACACAAAAAGGGAAGAAAAAACACAGATAATTTATATTAGGTCAAAGAGATTTGCTGAGTTGAGCTAAATGTCAGTGAATTATCCCAAGCAGTTTGTAGGAAAGGCTGTTACAGAAATGTCTTACTTCCTATTTAATTGAATTGTTTGCTAAAATGTAAACCTAGTATCTTTGTTAAGCTTTAAGGTGTTTCAGATAATAGCGTGTTTAAGTTTCTTAGATGAAAATATTTACTGAAAAATCAGACCTTTTTCACATATTTGAGACTGCTTCTTATGCAGCTGATGATGTTGTTTGCATGACAGAGGAAGAAATAGAAAGGGTTGTGGCCTAAACCCTGGGCACCAGGCACAGATGGAGGAGAGAGCCTCAGACAGAGGAATGCCATTTTCAGTCAGCATGCGACATGCCTTTGTGCCTTTTCCAGGTAAGGTGGCTGATGGTTTTTGAGCTTCTCATTGTTATGGAAATGTTTTTCAAAGCACTGATAAAGCCTGCATTATAAGACTCAGAAGTACAGTCTGCATTGGTCCCTTCATCTTTTCTCTCTTCTGTGTAGCCTGTTTTCCCCTTTATGTTGCTAGGTTTACAAAAAGTCAGTCATCACTGTCTTCGTGATCTGCTCTTTTGAGAAACTTATGTGGTGTGTGCTCATTGGCAGCAGCCTGCTGAAACCGTGTTTTCCAAGGTTATTGCAAACCTTTTTAGAAAATCAAATAGACTTTTGTACAGCATTTGTCACTGTTAATCAACACTCTCTTTCCTTAGTTTCTCTCCCCCCATGACTTCTAAGGGCACACTTTTTTTTTTTTCCTCTTCCTGACTTGTTTTGCATTTTGTTTCTTCTCCTCTTCTCCAAATCGCCGCTTTCTCTTACATGGGGAACCCCAGGCCTAACCTTCTGCCTTACCTCTCCTCAATACTCTACCCATAAACCTTTTGTCATCAAAAGTCATTATCTAACTCCTAAATCATCCCTGCTATTAGTATTATGTTTGCTCTTTTATGTTTTGCCTATTGGTAGGTCTGGGTGAGAGCAGTTAACTATGTGAATTTGAATTCTGTCAAAAATGTATATTCCAAGAGTGAATTCAGGTCTATGATAGTATAAGCTGCTTGGCAAATTTCAGTTTTGCTTTTTCAGTATGAACTATTAGCTTTTTACTGCTGTAACCATTTTTAAGTATTCAGTTCCGTGGCATTAAATACATTTGCATTGTTGTGCAACCATCATCATTCTCCATCTCCAGAACTTGCTCACTGGCCCATGTGGGAATTGAACCAGCAACCCTGTTGTTCAGAGCTCGCGCTCTAACCAACTGAGGCATCTGGCTGCCCTAGTATTTACATATTTTTGAATCGGTTATTCATTCAAATAGCTCAGAAATCAAAATATATAAAAGGTATATAGTGATACGCTTTGCTTTTTTTGCCCCTGCCCTAGCTACACTATTATCTACAACTCTTATAGATAACTGCATATGAGTTTCTTATATATGCTTTCAGCATTTTTATGCTGATATAAGCAGATACAAATACGTAATATTTTCTTCCCCTATTCTTACACAAAGATAAGCATTCCATATACACTGTATGTGCCTTGCTTTTTTCATTTAATGTTTTTATACTGGAGATTTGTGATTATCAGTAAAGAAATTTGTATATAAGCCAGTTTAACCTGTGTGGAGGTAATCTGTGGGTTGTTTGTTGAATTGCAGAGTAAAAACTTATTTAATTTTGATAGGTATTGTCAAATTGCCATCTATTGGGGGACAGTTACCATTTACTTCCTAATGACAATATACGAGTGTTTCTTTCTCAGCCTTGCCACTGAGTGTGCTGTCCAACCTCTGGATTTTTGCAACATAAGTAGAGAAAAATAGTTTCTTGCTATAGATTTAATTTTCATTTCTTTTTTAAATGAAGTTAAGCATTCTTTAATATGTTTAAGTTTCTTTCGTTTTTATTATTTTCATGAACTGCTTGTTTATGTTTTGTTCTTGATTTGTAGTACCTCTTTTTTATAATATAGCAATGAGTTCTCTGTAATATTAGTTGCAAATAGTTTTCCTATTTTGTTCTGTAACCCTGCTTTTATTTTTTTATTTATTTATTTTTTGCCATGCGTATCTAATCCAGTCATTTCTAATTCTTAGGTAAATTATCTGAATCCTCTTAATAACTCTTCTTTACATATCAACCACTGAATGTCTTTGTTGTTATTGAAGAACACAGGTTTCTCTTCAGTCCACTTAAAATGTGCACACATTAGAAACCAGTTTCTTCATTCATTCATTCATTCAACAACCATTTAAGAGCCTATTATGTGCCAGGAACTATGTAAGATTTTGTATAGAATGCAAAGGAGTAAGTCTCACGTCCGTAATGGCTCAGTGCTATGTGGGAGAGGCATGAAAGAACAATTTCAGGTTATATGTCAGGTGCTGTGGGAACACTGAGGAAATCACTACCACAATGGTTAAGGAGCAGAGGTCAGGGGTGACTTTACACATATTACATATACTTGAAAAGTATATGGAAAAAAGTCATCTAGGTTACAGAATTGAATGGCATATTACAAGCAAAGGTTTAACTTTTGGACACATGAGCTCATGGCTCTATGTTAGAACTAAATTTCTGTCATCTGTTCAACTGTATAAAACGGAGTTGTCTTTGTACCAGCTTTTCTAAAATTATTTCTACTTCAGGTGGTTTAATATTAGCTGCTGATTACTCTCAACTTGAACTGAGGATCTTGGCTCATTTATCTCATGATCATCGTCTCATTCAAGTATTAAACACTGGAGCTGATGTTTTCAGGAGTATTGCAGCTGAATGGAAGATGATTGAGCCAGAGTCTGTTGGGGATAATCTGAGGCAACAAGCAAAGCAGGTAATCTTAGTGAACATGCTTAACATGGATGAGGAGAATTTTAATGATTAAAAAAATTTGAAAAATTGTTTTGATCACTTGCAGTTGAGGAATGATTTATTTTTTTTTAATCTTTGGATCTTTCAAATCACATTCACCTGAGCCTGTCTCATGGTATTCATTATACTTTCCTTTGCAGAGTTAGCAGAAAGAATCAAATAGACTTAGTCCGAGGCAATTTAGTGTCCAAAGAGCCATATGTGTTAGTGGTAGATATTGTGGTAGTTGTTGTTATTTGTTATTTGTTATTTGTGTGTGTGTGTGTGTGTGTGTGTATTTTAAATCTCTAGTCTGTAAGCATCCATATTTTCATCTTTCTATTTTCTCACACTATTGAGCCACAGTGCTTTTTATAAAAAGGTGCTCTCTAAATGTTTGTTGAAAAATAAATATAGCTGAGCTGTGGGTTATAATTAATAATTGATAACTTTTTAGTTTGAGGCCTTTGGTTAACTAATCCATCTGTGAAACTTCATACTGCCCTTGGACCTTTTAAGTGGATCCATATTAGTTTCTACTCCTGGATGATTGTCTGGCACAGAGAATGTCAAAGGCCACATTTACACCATTTCATGGCCTGGATTAACACTGATACTTCCTTACCACGTGACCTGTGGGAAATGTGATGCCATTTTCAAGAAAGTAGGATTGTTGGCTGAGGTAAAGGCACATCACTCCCACCTCTAAGAGCCTACTTTACTAGTTTCACATTTACTTCTAGTTACTCACAGCTATAATCCTTGACTGGTTTATTAGGCAGGAAACACTGCCTTTCACCACTGTCTGTTTGGTACCAACCCTTGTTTCTTCCATGACTTAGAAAGACAGCTTTATCTTCTCTATCTATTTAATCTCCTCTGGGATCCTGCATTTAGCAAGAATCAAATCCTAGGTAAAGTAGGTAATATTCCAATATTTAATCCTCATAACACACCCATGAAATAGGTATTATTATCATCCTCATTTTTATATAGAAGAAAACTGAGGCACAGAAGTTAGTGATTTGCTTAAGGTCATATAGCTATAAGTGGTGAAGCCAGGATAAGTTCAAAATGCCAGAACCTAGACATTCTGACTCTGTAACCTAAACATGTGTTCACTGATGATAGTGGCCTCTATTTAATATAAGTTCTAGCATGATTTAATAGTGTTTATGCTATACCATTTCCCCCCCTAAATCACCATGCACTGAACCATCTAATTTTTGAGTCTTACCGAGATCCCAGCTAGCACTAAGTAATGTCTAAGTTTAAAAAAAAAAAACAAAAAACAAAATTAGGCATCACAACAAAATAAAGCATTAAAAGACCAGAAAGGAAAAGAAAAAAGGAGGAAAAAAATCCCTCTCAATGTATTTTAAAAAAGGAAAAGCAAAATACCTCTAGCTGTCTTATCACATTAAAAGTATTTTAGAATTCTCATAATCAGTTTTAGCAAGTTATCTTTTTAAATTTTATTTAACAACATTTATATAGAGCTTGCTTTATGTCATGCAGTTTCCTAAGCACTTGTAACTAGTAACTCATTTAATCTTAACACTTCCATGATATAGTATTACTGTCTTCATGTAATGAATGAAGAAATCAAGATGCCAAGAATTTAGGTAGCTTTTGCAAGATAATACATCTTGTAAATGCTGGAATTAGGATTTGAACACAAACAACACTTATTAAATCAGAGGGGTTTTTTTTGTTTTGTTTTTTACCTGTATAAACTATTCCCCTTCATTACATCCAAAATTTCCTCATGAGTTTGTGTTTAACTCAAATGTATTGTGAGATTCACGAAATTAGGAATTCTGCAAGTGTGAAATTTCAGGTGGCTATGAGGTGAAGAGGTTATTTATTTCCAATAAGTCTTTCCTATTATCAAAGCATGAAGTCTATTCTTCCAGCTCTTTTAGTGCTATCTAAGAGTAACGAGAGGGATGTTTGTAATGTTTCTTTGCTGACTCCTAGGCACTTTAACCAGAAGTTAATGAGGTATTATGAGGCGTAGAAAGCTGCTATGAAGACTGCTGGATAAATGACAAAGAGTCAGAAATAAATCTTCCCTTTTAAATCATTGGGATTATTTTCTTAAACAGACATTAATATTCATTCATATTCTGCCTCTCCCTTCCTTCCGCTCCTCCCCCCAAAAAAGTATTGCTAAAAGGCATAAAGGACGTTCACTGGATATCAGCTTTAATGGATTTAACCCACCAAAAGCAAATCCGATCATTTCTTTCAATCACTATGAAATAAAAAACTTACCAAATTTCAATCCTAAGGAACTTTTTATATTTGCATTTTATGTAGTTACAACCTTTAATTTATTTACTGAGTGTGATGACTCCCTTTCAGATTTGCTATGGAATCATTTATGGAATGGGAGCTAAATCTTTGGGAGAGCAGATGGGCATTGAAGAAAAAGATGCTGCTTGCTACATTGACTCCTTCAAATCCAGATACACAGGTAAGAAGCCTTGCGTGTTAATTATCTTCTAGATACTATTATTCTCAATTGTCTTTCCATAGTATTATTAATTTTAAAAAATTGTGTTTCCATTAATCAGAACTTTTCATCAGGCATTGTTAATTTAATAATATTAACCTTATTATGATCATTTACTAAGATGTGCTTTTTTCATAAAAGTAGGAACATAAATGGAGTAGCAAAATGTAGTTGATTTATATGCTACTGTGAATATCTCATAAAATCTTGAAATTGTCCTGTACTTTAGGTTTAGATAGCTTTAATTTGAAATAGTAAACCATTGATTAAATGTACCAGAAATTGTGAGTGAACAATTGCTATTATAGAGCAGTTTGAGTATATTATAAAGACAATTGTTATAAATTGTCTTTTCTTTTGGCAATTTATTGAGTTATAATTTACATAGAATAAAATTAACCCTTTTTAGGTGTATAATTCTATGAATTTTGACAAATGCATACAGTCGTATAAGTTATACCACAACCAAGGTATGGAACCATCACCCCATAACCCCAGAAAGTTCTTTTATGCCCCTTGTAATCAACGCTGTCCCCAACCCTCAAACAGAAAATTTTATTGACACATGACATGATCTTGTACATCAAAAATCATATGACTTTTACTAAAACAGGGTCATTTGTAAAAATCAGTAGTAGTAGTTCTATATCTTAGCAACAGATAATTAGTGTATGAAGTAAAACCTTTACAATAACATTAAAATGCATGAAATACTTAGGCTAAATTTAACAGCATATGTGCAAAACTTTACTGAAAACTCCAAAGCAATCCTGACAGAAATTGAAGAATGCTTACATAAATGGGAGGTTTACCATGTTAATTTATTAGAAGGCACAAGTTATGATGACAGTTTTTTGTAAGTTGTTCTATCGATTCAATGCAAAATTCTGTTAGGCTCTTGTTTAGAATTAGACAAGCTGACTCTAAATTTATATGGACATTCAAAGGGACTGGAACAATTAGAATAATTTTTTGGGAAAAGTACAATGTTAGTATTTCCCTCTCTGGTTTCAAAACTTATAAAACTACAATAATCAAGATAGGCATAAGGGTAGACATAGAGAACAATAGGTCGTAATAAATGGTCCAGAAATAGACTTACACGGTGAATTAATTTTCAACAAAGTTGCCATGGTAATTCAATGGAAGAAAAATGATCTTGTCAACAATCGGTGTTAGAAGAACTAGATACCAGAAGAGGAAAAAAGTGAACTTTAACTTTTATCTCACACCATATTCAAAAATTAACTTGATATAGTTCATAGATTTAAAAGTAAAAGCTAAAACGATAAATCTTCCAGAAGAAACACGGGAGAAAAGCTTTATGACAATGAGATAGGCAAAGATTTCTTAGATGATAGTAACACTGAATCACAAAAGATAAACACTGATGAAAGACACCATCAAGAAAATGTAAAGGCAAGCCACAGACAGAGAAAAGAGAAAATAGTTGCAGTTCCTATTAATCTAACAAAGGACTTGCATCCAGAATATTAAAGAACTTTTATACAACTCAATGCTAAGAAGGCAAACATGTCAATAAAATAAAGGTCAAATATTTTCAACAGACATTTCACAAAAAATAAATGAATGACCACATCAAATGTTATCATCATGGGTCATCAGGGAAGAGCAAATTAAAACCACAGAGAGGTACCATTACAATAACACTGGAATGACTAAAATTAAAAACATTGTATCTCTTTTACATTGCTTGTAGAGTTGTAAAATGGTACCACCACTTTGGAAAATAGTATGGCTCTTTCACATAAAGTTAAACACACTTAACCATTGGATCCTGCAATTCTACTGTTGGGTATTTGCTCAAGAAAAATGAAAACATATGTCCAAGGAAAGACTTGTACATGAATGTTACAGTAGTTTTAGTCATAACAGCCCAAGATTTGGAACAGTTCAAATGTCTAACAACAGGATTCTGAATAAACAGATTTTGGTATATATCTGACATGCAATACTACTTAGCAGAAGAAGGAAGACACAAATGAGAACATAGTATAATTCAATTTTTATGGATATCAAAAACATAAAAATCTTAGCCATAGTGTCATAAAGCACATCAGTGAGTGAGGGTAATAATAGGGTTCTGACTGTAAAGGTCATGAACATGTTTGTGTCTTGTAGTGACTGTTACAGGGCTGTACACATTTGTTAAAATGCATCAAACTGTTCACCTGAAGGAGTGCCTTTTATTGTATATAAATTATATCTCAGAATTGATTGTTTTTAAAAGTAGTTCTTGCAGTATCTGATTATTAGCCTCCTACAGATGCAGGTAAGAGAATTTATAGAGCTCTCTTAAATCTCATCCTTTTCTTTGGTCTTCCCCCAACAATATCACAGTAATTCTTAAAGAAAAAAAGATGAGAGAGCGTGATTGCTTCTGATTTTTGTGCTACTGGTCAAATATCTCCAACAGCTTCACTTGGCAGGATATTCTCCTTTCCTTTCACCCACAGTCTCCTCAAATGTCTTTTGTGTGTGTGTGCCAGCCACACAACAGAAATCCTCAAATGAGGACTTTCAATTGGGAGACATTATTGTTTATTACTTAGGGTGAGCAGAGATGACAAAGCAGAGATTACAAATATGAATAAAGATAGATCAGCATAGTCTCTACACTTGATTGTGTTTTAAAGAATACAGAGAAAAAACCTCTCTAGCTCAGAGACAGGAATGAGGAGTGAAAAGATTGGACGACCTGAAGCAAAGAATTCATCCTGGAGATCCATAAGACATAATAATGGACTTATATTGCAAAGGATGAATGCTGGTATATGGAATATGAATGTGTTTGAATTGTATACTATCCATATAGTATACTATTGAATTTTGAATTCTAAGAAATGGGTTGTATATGTTCCTAATGAAATATTATAACTCACGCATTAATTTCAGTTAGGTCTTATTTGGATCACAGCTTAGGTGGTAGCAAGGAGCTGTTAGAATGTTTAAGGCTGGAAATGCTAAGATCAAAGAATAAAAGAGGATTAACATGATCAAAGAATAGAAACCTGTGAAAAGTAGCATGGAAGATCCTGGAATAAAACCACCTAGTTTGCTCTGGTTAGTTTCATATTTTTTTTAAGTTGTTGGTTAAAAAACAAAGAGTTAGATCGTGGCATTTCTAAAGTACCTTTTATTTCCAGCTTTCTGAGTGTACAAAAAGTGGATGAAAGTTTATATGTAAAGTTTTGGTGCTGTGCTATTAGTAGGGTTTTGGTATATTCCACTGTATTGAAACTATTGAATGAGATTAAGAATGGACTTTGGGTATAATTGTTTCTTTTTATTTCTTTGTAGGGATTAATCATTTCATGAAAGAGACGGTGAAGAATTGTAAAAGAGATGGGTTTGTTCAGACCATTTTGGGACGGCGTAGGTATTTACCAGGAATCAAAGACAACAACCCTTATCATAAAGCTCACGTATGTTGAAATTTCTCTGGATTTTTAACTTAAAATTTCAATGACATATACTTTTCAACAAAGACTAAATGCTGCTATTGTCCCTTATAGGGATCTCTAGTGTATTAATTGGATCTTGTGTTTTATTAAGGACTTCTGAAGTGTTGGCACATGCCCGTATTTGCTGAACACAGTCTTTGGGAGACTAATGTAAATATGGGTTCACTTAATAATACTTCAATTAAAGATGTTCTGTTTCAGTAAGCCAATTATTTATTAGCCTTGGTAATAAGTTATAGATAAACCTAATTCTTACATTTGCTAATTGTTCTTTGTTTCAGATACCATAGACTAATTTGTCATATCACATCAGATTGCCAGTGTCTTCGGGGATTAACTAGTCATTAAATTGTGATTTTTTTTTGACTAATTCTACTTATTTATTTATTTTAAAAGCACTAACTCATCAGAGGTTATTAGGATACCCAAAATATTGAAGAAGGCTGTTTTTAACATCAGTTTAAAGATTAATTGATGGTATTTGTTCAAATTATGATTAAAATCTTTTTCTGATATAAATGGGATTCATAAAGGTATTCTATGTATCTGAGCATTTAAGCTTCTATAATAGTTCAGATCTTCCTAACTGGTTGTATTTTGCCCTTCCCCCATATTTTTGCATGTCATTGTCCATAGTGCATGTAATGAAAACTTCTAAATTTTTATGTGGAGTTAGAATGCTCTTAGGGACCATGGAGGAATAGTGGGCTTTTGTTACACTTCACTGTCTAGCCTCCCATATATCCACATACAGACATCAGATGTTTACCAGGCTTTTACTATCTCTTGAGTGAACTAGGCACTGTAGTTGATGCCTTAGTAGAATAAGTCTTAAAATGTATTAGAAGAGGTAAAGCAAAATATTAATAGAACTATATAAAAATAACACATATACTAAATTATTTAGGGTGCAGAGAGGAGATAGAACTCAAACAAATTCTTTTTAAAAAAATTTATTGGGGTGATATTGGTTAGTAAAATTATGTAGATTTCAAGTGTACATTTCTATGATACACCATCCCTATATTGCATTGTGTGTTCACCACCCAGAATCTGTTGATTTAAAATAAATGAATGGGACTATATCAAACTAAAAAGCTTCTACACAGCAAAAGAAACCATCAGCAAGACAAAGAGCAAACAACTGAATGGGAGACGGTATTTGCAAACAACACATCTGATAAGGGGCTAATATCCAAAAAATATAAAGAACTCATACAATTCAACAACAAAAAAACAAACAATCCAATTAAAAAATGGGCAAAGCAACTGAACGGACAGTTCTCCCAAGAAGACATACAAATGGCCAACAGATATTTGAAACAATGCTCAACTTCACTAGCTATTAGGGAAATGCGAATCAAAACCACAATGAGATACCATATCACACTTGTTAGAATGGCTATTATCAACAAGACAAGTCATAACAAGTGTTGAAGAGGTTGCGGAAAAAACACTCATACACTGCTGGTGGGAATATAAATTGGTACAGCTACCATGGAAAACGGTAAGGTGGTTCCTCAAAAAATTAAGAGTAGAATTATTATATGACCCAGCAATTCCTCTTCTGCGTATCTACTCAAAAAATCGGAAAATATTTATCCATAAAGATATATGCACCCCTCTGTTCATTGCAGCATTATTCACGGTGGCCAAGACATGGAAACAACCAAAGTATCCTTCAATAAATGGTTGGATAATGAAGATGTGGTACATATATACAATGGAATATTACTTGGCCATAAGAAAATATGAAATACTGCCACTTGTGACAACATGGATGGAACTTGAGATTATCATGCTGTCTACGGCCATACCACCCTGAATGTGCCCGATCTCGTCTGATTTCGGAAGCTAAGCAGGGTTGGGCCTGGTTTGTACTTGGATAGGAGATTATCATGCTAAGTGGAAATAAGTCAGAAAAAGTCAAGAACCATATGATTTCATTCATATGTGGGATATTAAACTGAAAGCAACAAATGAACAAGACAAACAAAAACTCATAGATACAGACAACAGTTTATTGGTTACCAGAGGGTAAGGGGAGGGAGGGAGGGTCGTAGGAGAGAGTAAAGGGGTCAAATATACGGTGATGGAAAAAGAACTGAATCTGGGTGGTGAACACACAATGCAATATATAGATGATGTATTATAGAATTGTACACTTGAAACATAATTTTACTAACCAATGTCAATCCAATAAATTTAATAAAATTATTAAAATAATAAAATTTAGATTATTGGACATGAGAAAAAACAATCACATGTGGATAAGAATTTGAGGATTGGCTAGAAGGCCAATCTGGTAGGAATAGAGTGTTTGAGTTGTCACTTAGTGGTAGATAATTTTCTACTTGTTAAAAGCTAGTAGAAGGCTTTTAATGTCAAGCTGAGAAATCTGGATTTGATCTAACAGGAATTGATTTTGTTTCTTGGGATTTACATGATGAAAAATGGAGGATAGAGTTATTTATGTAAATAAGTGATATAATTTTTTTGAAAACTAATATTTATGTAGTTAAAGATGTAAGAATAAGACTTTTGATGCCCAAACATTTGGTGTCAAAGATCTAACTAATTCATTATGCTGTTGATGAGAAAAACAAAAATTCCAACCTTCTGAATTAGGAGTAAATGTAGCCAGATATATGTTTTGGTTTTGGTTTGGTTTTACTTTCTGTTTAACTTTTATTGTATTGAAAAATTTACATGTAAAAAGCACAGAAAACAATTATTGATTTCAGTAAATTATCACAGAGCTACACCTGTGTAACCATCACCCATGACAACAGAATATTGTCAGTACCCCAGAAGCCCTCTCATGCCTCCTTCTAGTCACCACCCACTGTCTTCCCAGAAATAACCACTATCATACTTCTAACCTTATAGTTTTGTTTTGTGTATTATCGACTTCTATATACATCATACATGTGTATTCTTTTGTGTCTAGTTTTACATAGGCAAATCATTCATGTTGTTTCATGTAGGGGTAGCTGTATAGTACTCTATTATATGGGTATACCACAATATATCCATTTTTTTTCTGTTGATGAACATTGGAATTTCCAACTTGAAGCTACTATGGATATTGATAATTTAAACATTCTTGTCCAAGTTTTTTAACTCACATGTGTTTCCATTCATGTTTGGTAAAGATCTAGTCATAGAATAGCTGCTTATCTTTGGCTTTAGTAGATAAGGCCAAATTGTTTTTCATCATGATTGTAGCAATCTGCCCTTCCATCAGAAGTATACTCAAATTCTTATTGTTCTGCATCCTTGCCAGTATTTGCTACTAAGTTAGTATAAATTTGGCTATTCTGGTGGGTGTAAAGTAATATCTTGTAGTTTTAGTTTGCATTTTCTTGGATACTAATGAGGTAAAGTAATTTAACAAATTTTGTTTAGCCATTTAGTTATTTTTTTCTTGGGAAAGTGCCTATTCAAGTTTTCACATTCATTTTTATGTTGGGCTGTCTATCTTTTTCTTACTGATTTGTAGGAGTCTATTACTGGTTACATATGTGGAAAATATTCTCTCCCATATTGTATCTGGCCTTTACATTTTCTTATTGGTAATTTTAGATGCGGAGATGGTATTCATTTTGTTTATTTTTAAAATTTGTATTGAGAAACAACATACATGCAGTAAAGGGCACAAATCTTAAGTGTAAATCTTGAAGTTTCGCATATGTATATACCCATATAACTAACATGCAATTATGGTATAGAGCTTTCCCAGCATCCCAGCTTTTTTGTGCTCCTTCCAAGTCAGTACTGCCCCCTGTGCACACACATACAACTATAGGTTAGTTTTGTGTGAACTTGAATTTTATTTAAATATTTTCATACTGTATATAATCTTGGGCTGAATTTTTTTCATTCAACTATAAGTGAGAATAATCAGTATCATATACAGCTGTAGTTTATCTCTTCATTTAGTTGAGTGGTATTCCACGGTAGGAACATACCAACATTGTATTTATCCATTCTAATGTTGGCAGACATTTTGGTTGTTTCTGTGTTGTGGCTATCATTAAACGAAGCTGCTATGAACATTCTTGTCTTTTGATAAACATATGTACCCAATTCCATTACCTTAGAGTGGAATTGCTGAGTTATAGAGCAAGCATGTTGTTATCTTTAGTACATACTACATACTACATAGTTTTGCCGAGTAGTTATCCCAATTTACATTGCCATCAGCTATGTATATTGTATCTGTGTTCTTGGTATCATTGGTCTTTTTAATTTTAGTTACTCTGGTAGCTGTGTCGTGGTACCTCATTGTGCTTTTGATTATTTGTTGATGACTAGTACTGTTGAGCTCCTTTTAAACAATGTTTATTGAATATTTGGGTATCTTTTGTGAAGGGTCTATTTAATTCTTATGTCTTTTGTTTCTTTTTTTTTGAGTTGTCTGTCCTTTAACTGATTTATGAGAGTCCTTTATATATTCCAGGAATAAACCCTTTGCCTACATGGATTTAGCAGACTTTTATATTATTGTAGTGCTTTCCTTGATCTGTTTAAGAAAGCTTTCTCTATCCCAACATCAAGAAAATATTCTTTAGAAATTTTTTGTTTTGGCTTTTACATTTATATCTACAATCAACCAGTAATTGATTTTAATGTATTATGAGAAAATGAGGGTCAAAGTCCCCCACCCTGATGGATGTATGATTGTCCCAAACTATTTATTGAAAAGACTGAGCTTTCCCCACACTGCTCTGCAGTGCCACCTTTGCCATAAATAATGTAGATGTGTCTGTTTTTGGACACATTATTTTGATCTGTTGTATGTGCTCATCCTTTAGGACAGTGCCACATGGCCTTAGTTCCACAGCTTTGTAAGATGTCTTCATAAATGACAACGTTTTCTTACCTTGTTCTTTTTTTTTTTCCAAAAATATTTGCCTATTCTTGGTTCTTTGTATTTCCATATAAATTGTAGAAGCAGCTTGTGAATTTCCACACAAACACAAAATCCTGTTGGGATTTTTTTTTAAATTGTGATTGCCTTGAGTATATAGATCAAGATATGATTAATGGACATATTTATAAATTTGAGTTTCTAATCTACGTGATATATTTGTCCATTTATTTAGGTATTTAGGTCTTGTTAAATTCTCTCAAAAATACTGCATAGTTTTGAAGAACAGATCTTATACATTTTTTATTAGATTTATAGCTTTTCAAAATTTGAAAAGTTTTGATGCTGTTGCAAATGGTACTCTTTTTAAGTTCTTTTTCTTCTTTACATTTTCGAACCCTTTGCTGCTGTTACATAGAAATATAACTTTTTGTTGTTCTTTTTTCTAGAAACCTTGTAAATATTACTAATTCCAATAATTTGTCTGTCAATACTTTTAGATATCACAGTTATCATCTGCAAAAAAAAATAATAATTTTATAACTACCTTTCCAAACCTTATTCCTTTTACTTTGCCTCTTTTCAGATTTCAGAGAGAAATTTTAAACATTTTACTAATGAGTAGAACTTTCCTTTAGGTTTTTAAGTGACTATTAGATAAATTTTGCTCCCCTATATATTTACTTGTAGGCCATAGAGTCTCTATCACAACTACTTAACTCTGTTGTTGTAGTGCAAACACAGTCATAGACAATACATAAATGAATGAGTGTGATTATGTTCCAATAAAACTTTATTTATAGAAACAGGAGTTGGGCCAGATTTGGCTTACTAGGTGTAGTTTGCCCACCCCTTGTCTGTTACTTCTTTGAAGGTAATCTGCCTTTTTTCTCTAAGTTGCTTTCCACAGTATTTTTCTTTCTGTCTGGTTTCCAGCAGATTTTCTGTGATGTGCCTAATTGTGTGTGTGTGTGTGTGTGTGTGTGTGTTTAATTCATGTCCTCTGTGTGGGTGTGTATTGATCTTTTTTTGAGGGTGTTAGGATTTCTTAAATCTAGAGCTTGATATCTTTTGTTGACTTTGGAAAATTCTTAGCCATTTCTACTTACATTATTGCTTCATCACAGTTTGTCCTTTCTATCTGGGAATACTAATATAAAATTTTAAAACTTTTTAAAATTCCTCATGTTTCATATCCTCTATGTGGTATTTTCAATGTTTATATTTCTTCATGCTTAATTCTGGGTATTTTCTCCTAACTTCTCTTTCAATTTATGGATTTTCTCTTTAATTTGCTGTTGAACCCAACTATTGAGCTTTTAAGTTCTAAATGATGTAGAACTTTTCCAGCCCTCCAGAAGACACCTTTATACTCCTTCCAATTCAATATTATCCCCCTACATACACAAACACCAAACTATAGAGAAAGTTCTTTTTAAGTGCTTTAAGTTCTGTTGTTTTCATTTTTCAGTTCTAGAGTTTCCATTTTGTTATTTTATGGGTATTTTGTTCTCTGCTGAAATATTCAATTTTCTCTTTTATTTTCTTGAATATATTAAACATGATTATTTTATAGTCTAATAAGTCCCATATTTGTATCTCTGTAGTTTATTCCTGTTACTTTTTTGTCCTTTTAGTTTTCTACAAAAACGGTTATATTGTCTCAACTTCTTGTTGTCTTGATAATTTTTTATTGTGTCAAACACTGTATATAAAAGCTTGTGGATATAATTTGAAGCCTGTATTATGATGTTACTTTTATTCAGAGGATTTACATTCGCTTTTGGCAGGAGACTGGAATGACCAACAACATAGGGTAACTGTGATCCAACTTCAGGGGTAGAGATGATTTGAAGCAATGGTGTTAGGACCAGACTATTTTTAGTTTATCGTTTTTCCTAGAGTGTTAGTTTTAGGGTTGCAACTTGATGATTTACCAGGCCTCTGTCTACTTCTTGGACCCTGAACTTGTTTATTCCTCAAACCCTTCAAGGTCATCACGTTCTGCTCAGCTTCTTAGCCTCTCATCTGCCTCTTCTGGAATCTTTTGATTTCCCTGGGAGACATGGTGGCCTCCAATGCCAGGATCACCGCCTTGGTTTCCTTTTTCTCCTAGCTCTCCAGGGCCTATCATTCTTCACTTCCTTAACTCTGATTTATTCAGAGGCACTTTCTTTTCAGCTTTTCTCGTTGTTATCAATGGGAAACTTATTCCTAATGGCCTAATCTCCCATTACCAGAAACCTATATTTTTATTTACATGAAAAAAGTCCTGGTTATGAATGACTATGATTGTAAAACACAAAGCTGAGATTATCAAATTTTCTTATTTTGGAAGTGAATCAGGGACGTACAATATCATGAGAGTAAAGTATTTATTTTAGTCATATTTTTGCTTGCTTTTGTCAGTAAAAACAACCCCAAAATTTCAGTGACTTTAAAATAAGAAGCCTTATTTTTAATTCATGTTACTCAATTATTTTTAATTCAGTTTGATTCTGTTGAATGTGGCCCTGTTCTATATTTTCTTCATTGTGGAATTCAGAATGAATGAAAAGTCCCTATCTTGGATAGGCCTTTTTTATGACAATGTTGGATAGTTTTTAAAACTTCTTAGATATGCTGAATTTCAGTCTTACTCACATTTTATTGGTGAAAACAAGTTAAGGCCATCCTTTTAGAGTAAAAAAATACTTCACATCACATGGCAATGGGTAGGGCTATGAAACTTCTCAGAGAACGGCAACAAGTAATAGCAACAATAACATAATCCATTACACAAAGTTTCCAGAAAGAGAGGAGTCAGAAGAACTCTGACAAGTAGTCACTCTTTAAACAATGACAACTGCTGAGTGAATTTAGAATGGACTCATCAGCATCTGACAAAACAGCAGTTAATTTTTTTAAAAGTCTATCTCTTTAACAGTATTTATTTATTTATTTATTTATTTATTTATTTATTTTATTTTTAATTTATTGGGGTGACAATTGTCAGCAAAATTACATAGATTTCAGGTGTGCAACTCTGTATCACATCATCCATAAATCACACCGTGTACTCTTTAACAGTATTTAATATACTAGGAATTAGAGAACACCTTCCAAGTTACATAGATCTCTCCAGTGAGTAGGCACTTCCCATTTTTCTGAGACCTTTCAGGACAATAGGAACTATATTCTTGGATAGGTTACACCTTGGATGTTAACCCAGACCCCACCCCTACTGCCACAGGATGGTCACTTTTGGCAGCTATGTTTGCCTGCCAAGAAACTCATGGCAGCAATAATTTCAGGAACTTTTTAATTTAATACTAGTTATCTAGGATCTACATTTTCACTAGCAGCTAATGATTAGCCCAGGCAGCCCATAAAAAGCTCTGATTTATACCAAAGGGCTCCAGGCGTGCTAGGGCCAAACTCTACGTAGGACCAAGAGGCCACGGATATGGGGGATGTACTTGGAACATTCCAGCCTATGTCACAATGAATGATGTTCTACTTGTATCTAGTTAGGATTAAGAGGAGTCGTATTTTGAGAAATAGATCCTTTAGAGTGAAGTTTATAACAGCTAGAACATTGATGATACATGTTTATAAAATACAATAATTTTGAGCTACTAAATACATCTTAAGTGTAATGCAGTTTTTGATTCCTGAGTGTTGAAGATTTCTAATACCGAAGCAACCTGACCTTCTATTTCGTTTATCTTCATGTGGATGATAGCCCGGAATCTAAAGCCCTGGATCATTCTATTTGTTATTAGAATTCAGCTTAATAGTTGATGTCTTGGGTCACATCTCGGTCCAGATTTCCAATCTGGTTGCAGATGTGAGCACTGATCTGCGGATGCTAAAAGCAGATGTGAAACCATGTTGTGTATCTGATGGAGCACCTATTATTTTTACCTTGTTTCGTAGGCTGAGCGTCAGGCAATCAACACAACAGTCCAAGGTTCAGCGGCCGATATTGTCAAAATAGCCACAGTTAACATTCAGAAGCAACTAGAGACCTTCCACTCAACCTTCAAATCCCATGGTCATCGGGAGGTTATGCTCCAAAGTGACAAAACAGGTTTGTTCATAAATGAGACCCCAGCTATAGCATGATGAGATTAATTGCATCAGAAAAGGGGAAGTATTTTTTTTTATATTATTTCTCCGCAGCTCTCCAACATTTTGGTCTCATGATGTGTTTATACTGTTAGAATTATCAAGATCCCAAAGAGCTTTTGTTTATGTGGATTTTATCTACAAATATTTACCATATTAGAAATTTAAAAACAGGGACTTTAAAAATGTTTATAAACATTTAAAAATAATAAACTTGCCGTGTGTTAACATAAATAATATTTTTATAAAAATAACTACATTTTTTAGAACAAAAGAAAAATGGTGATGAGTAACTCTATTTTACATTTCTACAAATCTCGTTAATGGCTGGCTTAAGAAAAGACAGTTGGATTCTCATATCTGTTTCTGCATTGAATTTATTACGATATCACCTGTCCTGTAACCTCTGGAAAACCCTTTATACCCACAGTCTAGGGTGATAAATGGCCCAGTTCCTGGGAGACTGGTGGGTTTCTCAGGATGTGAACTTTCAGTGCTAAAACCAAGAGAGTTGGTCACCTTGCTATACACTTAGGAGAGAATGAGACTAAAAAAGGAATATAACCTCAGTGTGTTATTATGAAAATAATTTGATTTTGCCAGTGCTTTGAAAGGATCTCAGGGATTCCTGATGGTACTCAAACCACAATTTAAGAACATGTTGATTTTCCTATTCGTGACCTTCCTTGTTCTCTGAGGTCTGGGACTATACACTGAGTTGACTTCCTTATCATGTACATTTCTTTGCCAATATTGGCATCTTTTCTCGTTCTTTTCAAAATATTTTTCCTACATTCTCTTCTTGTTGCTTGGATAATTTCTTGTACTAACAAGTACATAGAACTTGCCCTTTTGTTTATCCCGTGTCCATACTTCTGCTTTAAATACCATTTCACTGTCGCTAAGATTGTCAAACCATGACTGCCAGCCATATTTTCAATTTTCCTGGGAAGAAGTTAAGAAGGTTTGGAGCATAAAGGGGAAAAATAAACTGCTGGAGATGAGGCAGAAAAGGTAGTGATCAGCTATTGAGGATGGAATTTGCTAGAAGAGACATACACATACATTAAGAGAATAATACAGCCAGTTACATAGATATAAAGTTATTCACTTATATACAAAAATACATAGATACAAAAACCTATTTGCCCATCAAGTGAAGATTGTTAATTTTATTGTCATCAATCTCCCCAAAATAAAATTAGGATTACTTGTCTAAAGTGTGAGGTCCAACTGGGGAAGCAGCAGTTCTACCATAGTGACCCTTCTGGCCATAAAAAGACATCAGGAATTGTCCCTTTTATAAAACACTACAGATGTTTTATAATGACAATACCAGTTCACTTTCCTGGAGTAGGAATCAGGACCCTTACTACTCTGGTGCTATGATACTGGGGACTCCACGGAAAGAGATGATTATTTATTAGAAGTAAATTAGACTAGAGTTTGGAGCCGAGTTCTTCAAACCCCGTTTACTGACTTCTTTGTTAGACTCCTTCTTTCTGGGAGGAAGTTGATGGAGATTTAGATTACCTGATGGGGAGCTAGCAAGTAGTTATTTTCCTGATAGTTCTAAATTTTACATGTTTTAATCTCTTAATTAATATTTCCCAGAGTTTCTCAAGACCTCTAAAAAAATGTTTTCCTATGGCAGAGTGACATGCTTATCAGTTTTGCTACTTTTTTCATGGGGTAGGATTGTTACCAAAGAGAAAACTTCAAGGGATGTTCTGCCCAATCAGAGGAGGCTTCTTCATCCTCCAACTCCATGATGAACTCTTATATGAAGTAGCAGAAGAAGATGTTGTTCAGGTATTCTTCCAGTGTTTGGGTCCATTCTATAGAAAGTTGAGATACTGTAGGTCAGGGTAAGGTGCATGAGATTTCTGGAACCTTTCCCTAGCTCCAGGATGACTATATAAATCTTGGGTCCTTAAAGGTAGAGAAAGAGCTAAGAGGGCTCACTGTCATACTCATTGTTAAAGAAATTCCTGATATGGGATGTTTTTGTCTGAAAGAAGTTAGATGAGAATTTGGAGTCTTGCCCCCAAGGGTTTCAAATCTCCAAGCGTTATAGCCGAAGCTGGTGGAGCTCCATCAGTGCTGACAGGATGCCTGGCTCTTTCTGGAAGTCAAATTTTAAGCATCAGGTGAAGAGCTCCAGTATGGCTTATCACCTCAGTGGGTGGATTGGGAAATGTTCTTTGATTGCGCAGAGTGTTTGTTAATTTCTTTTTCTTTTTCTTTTTGTTAGGTAGCTCAGATTGTCAAGAATGAAATGGAAAATGCCATACAACTTTCTGTGAAACTCAAAGTGAAAGTGAAAATAGGTGCCAGCTGGGGAGAGCTGAAGAACTTTGATGTGTAATTATACCATTGATTAAATTCCCTTAGGGAAGACTTGTATAGGTCCAATCACATGGAAAGAATAGAAACTACCCTTTTGCCTAGTTCACGAAAAAATAGAAACCCTCAGGTCTTGATGGACTTAGGATAGTAATTTTATAATGAGAGTTTCAAAATGTGTATGAGAATTTATTCTCTGTAATGTAAAAATCTTTTTTGAGACAAAATACCAAGTTTAATGATTATGTTCACTCTCAAAGAGTATCTATAAAATTGCCTTTTATAGTTTACTGTGGCTCTAAGCAGGTTCAGAACACATGCCTAAAATACGCACTTAGCACTTGAGTCCTCATCTGCCTGGGTTGAGCATAAGGAAAATGGAACTAAGTATTTCCAGCTCTGTCCAGGATTCAGACACTTGTGATGTAGACCTAACCCGAGCCATAGGAAGGTAAAGATTTGATTGCACATACACCACCAGGGTTAGGCCTTGTGTGTGATTTTTCTCAAATATCAATCTAAGCCTACTGAAGTAGTATTTTTGAATAGCACTGGCTAATAAATTACAAATTCTATGAAGTGGTAAGACTTGATATGGATGTAATCTAGGAATGGATTTTCATGAAATGCTGTTTCTTCTGCCTTTTCCCTCCCCCGTTCAATACGTAGGTATTGTAAAACAAGCTATACCTCTTCAAGAGGTATCCTGTTCTGTAAGATCAGATGTTTATATTGCAGTTTAGCATAGTACTGCCAGAGAAGTACTTTAGTGCCCCTTACTGTTTGTGACATGGTGAGAATACCCCCTCCCCCCGAAAAGATTGTACTTGAATAATTCCAGTCAGAGGTGTATAACTGACCTTTTTGTTGTTAAAATAAAATGTATTTATGAGAAGCTTTCTATCAGCAATTCAGTTTTTTAAATCGTTTTTGGTTTAAGAATATCAGAAACCCGTGTCCTATATTTACATATTCTGTAGTTTGCTCATCCTCTGTACACAAGAAAAGTATTTATTATATCCTTTAATCAGTTATCAGAACTTAAAATCTTTTAAGTTTATAAATCAGATGCTTTTTAAGAACAGTTGCTTCATAAACAAAATGTAGTACACTGTCATCAGTTGTATATTAGTGTACACGGTAGTCAGACATGTTTTTGGGGGGAGGGAAGAAGGGGCAGAAGATGGCAGAGGTAAGAGGGAAGTTCTATCATTGTTTCTCGAGTTTGTTCCACATTCACCTGTACCATGTTTTTCAGAGAGAAAAGCTGTAGTGCTGCCAGTATTCTGGTGGCCTTGAGATCCAGCCCATGAGAAATCTCAATCTATTTACTTGTGAGTGTTCTCCAAATACGAGTGCAAACATGTCAGTGCAGACACCTCATTTTCTGTAGCCATGGTCTTGCATGTGTGGTCACATGCATTTTTTCATCCGTTTTGACCAATAAGCTGGACTTAAAACAGTCAGTCCGTGCCTTGCATGCTTCAGTTATACACAAATTCCAGTTCACCACAGTTTACTTAAATAACACCAGTGCCTCTTCAACGCTTCACTGGGAGCTTTCAATCCACAAGTCACTGTGTAAATAACAGATGCACATTGTGGTAGGCAAAATAACGCCCCCCCCTCCCTGCAATGTGCACATTTTAATCCTCCCAAACTGTGCACATGTTACATTACATGGCAAAAGGGACATGGCTCATGTGATTAAGTCAGAGATCTGCCAATGGGGAGATTATCTGGGTGTTTCCAATATAAACACACGGGTTCTTATGAGAAGAAGGCAGATGGCCAGAGTCAGAGGAGGAGATGTGACTACGGAAAGAGTCAGATTGAGGTTTGAAGATGCTACACTGCCGACTTTAAAGATGAAGGAAGGGGCCGTGAGCCAAGGAATGCAGGCAGCCTCTAGGAGCTGGAAAAGGGAATGGAATGGAAATAGGTTCTCCCGTAGGCCTCCAAAGAGATGTAACTCTGCCAACACCTTGATTTTAGCCTGATAAGACCATATTGGACATCTGCCTTCCAGAATGGTAAAATAATAATTTGTGTTATTTGTTTTTTCAGTTTTATTGAGATTTAATTGACATACAACACTGTATAAGTTTAAGGTGTACAGCATGATGTGATTTTATTGTGCAACGATTATTACAATAAGTTAACATTTCATATAGATATAAAAAAGAAAGAATAAGTTTTCTTCCATGTGATGAGAACTTTTAGGATTTACTGTCTTAACAACTTTCACATATGCAATTCAGTAAATTAACTAGTGTCATCATGATGGACATTACATTCCCCAGTACATATTTATCTTATAACTGGAAGTTTGTACCTTTTGGTCACCTTTATCCAATTTCCACACCCTCTCCTCCCCACCCCCTGCTTCTGGTAACCACAAATCTGATCTGTTTTTCTGAGTTCTTTTTTTTTTAAATATTCCACATTTAAGTGAGATCATATAGTATGTGTCTTTATTTTATTTCACTTAACAAAATGTTCCAAAGGTCCACCCATGTTGTAACAAATAGCAGGATTTCCTCCATTTTTATGGCTCAAGAATATTCCATTGTGTGTGTGTGGTGTGTGTGTGTCTGTGTGTGTGTGTGTGTTCCCAAACTTCTTTATGCATTCAGCCATTGATGGACACTTAGGTTGTTATGTCTTGGCTATTGTAAATAATGCTGCTATGAACATGGAGTTGCAATATTTCTTTGATAAGTGTTTTCCTTTCTTTTGGATATTTACCCAGAAGTGGAATTGCTGTGTCATAAGGTAGTTCTGTTTTTAATTTTTTGAGGAATCTTCACACAGTTTTCCATAGTGGCTGCACCAGCTTACATCCCCATCAACAGTGCACAAGGGTTCCTTTTTTCTACATCCTTACCAACACGTGTTATTTTTTGTCTTTTTGATCATAGCTATTCTACCCAGTTTCCCCGAAAATAAGACCTAGCCGGACCATTGGCTCTAATGCGTCTTTTGGAGAAAAAATTAATATAAGACTCGGTCTTATTTTACTATAAGACTGTGTCTATAATATAATATAATATAATATAATATAATATAATATAATATAATATAATATAATATAATATAATAAATAAATACTGGGTCTTATAGTAATTTTTGCTCCAAAAGACGCATTAGAGCTGATGGTCCGGCTAGGTCTTATTTTCGGGGAAACAGAGTAACAGGTGTGAGGTGATATTTCATTGTGGTTTTGATTTGCATTTCCCTAATGATTAGTGATGTTGAGTGCTTTTTCATGTACCTGTTGGCTACTTGTATATCTTTGGGAAAATGTCTATTCTATTCAGATCCTATGCCCATTTTTAAAAATTTGATTTTTTAATTTTTTTAAATTTTTTTTTTTGGCTGTTGAGTTGTATGAGTTCTTTTTACATATTGGATATTAACGCATTATCAGATATAAGATTTGCAAATATTTTTCCCATTTTATAGGTAGTCAATTGTTTATTTTGCTGTGCAGAAGTTTTTCTGGTTTCATGTAGTCCCACTTGTTTATTTTGTTGTGGCTGTGCTTGTGCTTTAGCCGTCCATATCCAAAATATCATTTGCCAAGACCAATGTCAAGGAGCTTTTTTCCTGTGTTCTCTTCTGAGAGCATAATGGTTTCAGGTCTTACATTTAAGTCTTTAATCCATTTTGAATTAATTTTTGTGAGTAGTGTAAGATAGGGTATAGTTTTATTGTTTTGCATGTGAATATACAATTTTCCCAGCACAATTTACTGAAAACACTGTCTTTTCTCCATTGAGTATTCTTGGCTTCCTTGTCAAATATTAGTTGACTGTATATGGGTGGTTTTATTTCTGGGCTCTTGATTCTGTTCCATTGACCTACATATCCATTTTTATGCCAGTATCCTACTGTTTTGATTACTATAGCTTTATAATATACCTTGAAATCAGAAAGTGTGATGCCTCCTGCTTTGTTCTTCTTCCTCAGGATTGCTTTGGCTATTTGGGGTCTTTTGTGGTTCCATACAAATTTTAGGATTGTATTTTCTACTTCTGAAAAACATTGGAATCTTGGTAAGGATTGCATTAAATCTATAGATACCTTTGGATAGTATGGACATTTTAACAGTATTAATTCTTCCAATTCATGAACTCAAGATACCTTTCCATTTATTTGTATCTTCTTTGATTTCTTTCATCAATGTTTTATAGTTTTCAGTGTAGAGATCTTTCCCCTCCTTGTTTAAATTTATTTATAAGTATTTTATTGTTTTTGATGCTTTTGTAAATGGGGTTGTTTTATTTCTTTTTTAGATCATTCATTGTTAGTATATAGAAATGCTACTGATTCGTGTATGTTAATTTTGTACCCTGCAGCTTTACTGAATTCATTGATTAGTTCTAACAGTTTTTTGGTGAAACCTAGGATTTTCTACACATAAAATTATGTCATCTGCAAATAGAGACAATTTTACTTCTTTCTTTCCTATTTGGATGCCTTTTATTTCTTTTTCTTGCCTGACTGCTCTGGCGAGGACTATGTTGAACAAGGGTGGTGAGAAGTGGGCACATTTGTCTTGTTCCTGATCATAAAGGAAAAGCTTTCAACCTTTCACCATTGTGTGTGATGTAAGCTATGGGCTTGTCATATATACCCTTTATTATGTTGAGGTAAGTTTTTTCTATACCTAGTTTCTTAAGAGTTTTTATTGTGAACAGATATTGATTTTTTTCAAATGCTTTTTCTGCATCTATTGAGATGATCATCTGATTTTTTTTCTTCCATTCTATTAATGTGGTGTATCACATTTATTGATTGGCATATGTTGAATCATCCTTGTATCCCAGGAACATACCCCGCTTGATCATGTTGAATGATCCTTTTAATGTGCTGCTGAACTTGGTTTGCTTGTATTTCACTAAGAATTTTTGCATCTATACTCATCTGGGATATTGGCCTGTAGTTCTTTTTTGGTTTTGTTTTTTCTCTTGCAGTGTCCTTTTTGGCTTGGGTATCAGGGTAATACTGGCCTCATAAAATAAGTTTGGGAGTGTTCCCTCTAATTAGATTTCTTTGGAAGAGTTTGAAAAGGATTGGTGTTACTTCTTTTGTTTGGTAAAATTCACCAGTGAAGCCATCTGGTCCTGGGCTTTTGTTTTTTGGGAGGTTTTTGATTACTGATTCAGTCTCCTTATTAGTAATTGCTTTGTTCTAATTTTCTATTTCTTTTTGATTCAGTCTTGGTAAGTTGTATGTTTCTAATAATTTTTCCATTTCTACTAGGCTTTCCAGTTTGTTGGAGTATAGTTGTTCTTATGATCCTTTCTGTGGTATCAGTATTTCTGTGTATTTCTGTGGTATCAGTTATAATGTTTGTTCTTTCATTTATAATTTTGTTGATTTGGTACTCTCTTTTTTCATTGGTTAGTCTAGCTAAAGATTTGTCAATTTTGTTTACCTTTTTAAACAACCAATTCTTAGTTTTTTAAAAAATCTTTTCTATTGTTTTCCTCTTCTTTATTTCATGTATTTCTCCTCTTAATTTTTATTATTTCCTTCCTTTTGCTAACTTTTGGCTTAGTTTGTTCTTTTTCTAGTTCCTTGAGCCATATAGTTAATGTAGGTATTTATTGTTATGAACTTCCTTCTTAGAATCACTTTCACTGCATCTGATAAGTTTTGGTATGTTGTGTTTCCATTTTTATTTGTCTCAAGGTACTCTTTTACGTCCTTCTTAATTTCTTCTTTGATCCATTGGTTGTTTAGGAGAGTGTTGTTAAATTACCATGTATGTGTGAATTTTCCAGTTTTTCTCCTGTTACTGATTTCTACTTCATACCATTATGGTCAGAGAAGTTACTTGGTATGATTTCAGTCTTCTTGAGTTTGCTAAGACTTGTTTTGTGTCTTAATCTATGGTCGGTCTATCCTAGCAAATCTTCCATTTGTGCTTAATAAGAATGTGTATTCTATTGTTGGATAGAATGTTCTCTATATATCTGGTCCATTTGGTTTATAGTGTTGTTCAAATCCATTGTTTCCTTATTGATTGTCTGGATAATCTATCCATTGTTGAGAATGGGGTATTAAAATGCCCAACTATTATTGTATATGCTGTTTATTTCTCCTTTCAGTTCTTAGTTTTTGTGATATATATATATATGTGTGTGTGTGTGTGTGTGTGTGTGTGTGTGTATACATATATATATTCCAATACTGAGTGTATAAATATTTACAATTGTTATACACTCTTGATGGATTGACCCTTTTATCATTATATAATGATCTTCTTTGTCTCTTTTTACCATTTTTACTTTAAGTCTATTTTTTGTCTAAGTATAACTACCCCTTCTTTTTCGTTTGGTTACCAGTTTGCTTGAAATATTTTCTTTCATCCCTTTACTCTCAGTCTATGTATGTCTTTAAGGCTAACATGAATATCTTGTAGGCAGCATATCATTGGATCTTGTTTTTTAATCCACTCAGCCATTCTATGTCTTTTGATTGGCGAATTAAAGACATTTACATTAAAGTAATTATTGATAGGTAAGGACTTACTATTGTCATTTTGTAAATTGTTTTATGGTTGTTTTGTAGATCCATTGTTCCTTGCTCCTTGTTCTGCTATCTTTGTGTGTGTGTGTGTGTGTGTGTGTGTGTGTGTATTCTGATATATTTTTATATCCGTATGCTTTTATTTCTTTATCATGTACTCTGTGTAATCACTACAGGTTTTTCCTTTGTGGTTGGTTACCTTGAGACTTACATAAAATATCCCAAAATCATAATACCCTAGTTAAAACTGATAACAACTTAACTGCAATAGCATTCCTAAACTTTACACTTTTATTTCTTTTTCCTCTCACATTTTAGATTATTTATGTTACCGTTTCATATTTTTTGTGTTGTGCATCCAATAACCAATAATTGTAGTTATGGTTACTATGTTTATTATTTTAACTTTTAAACTAGAGTTGTAAGTAAATTGTACACCTCCATTACATTACAGAATCTGACTGACTATATTTACCATTACCCATGAGTTTTATGCTATCTTCTCGTGTTTTTATGATGCTGATTAGCGTCCTTTTACTTCATTCAAAGAACGCCCAGTAGCATTTTTTTTGGTAAAGCAGGTGTGGTGGTGATGAACTCCTTCAGTTTTTTGTTTGTTCAGAAAATCTTTATCGCTTCTTAATTTCTGAAGGACAGCTTTGCCAGGTATAGAATTCCAGGTTGACAGTTTATTTCAATATTTTGAATACATCATCCCCTTTTCTCCTGGCCTGAAAAGTTTCTGTTAAGAAACCCACCCATAGTCTCATGGGGGCTCCGTTGTATGTAACTTGTCTCTTCTCTTGCTGCTTTCAAAATCTTTATTTTTGACTTTTGGCCATTTAATTATAATGTGTCTTAGTGTAGCCCTATTCAGATTCAACCTACTTGGAGTTCTTTGTGCCTCATGGATATGGATGACCATTTTTCACCAGATTTGGGAAGGTTTCAGTCATATTGCTTTAAATATACTGTCTGTCCCTTTCTCTTCTCCTTCTGGGATTCCGATATTGTGGATATTGTTTCTTTTAATTGTGTCCTTTAAGTCCAGTAGGCTTTCTTCACTCTTTTTTATTCTTCTTGCTTCTCTAATTGGATAATTTCAAATGTCCCGTCTTTCCGGTAACTGATTCTTTATTTTAAATGGTTGAGTCTGCTGCTGAAACTCTCTATTGAATTCTTCAATGCAGTCATTTTATTTTTCAGCTCTAGTATTTCTGTGTTTTGTGGGGTTTTTTTTGATAGTTTCTATTTCTTTGTTGAACTTCTCATTTTGTTTATGTATTGTTTTCCTATTTTGTTTAGTTGTCTATGTGTTCTTCTAGTTCATTAAACTTCTTTAAGAGGATTATTCTGAATTCTTTGTCTGCTTTCCATTTCTTTAGGGTTAGTTATTGGAGCTTTATTAGTTTCCTTTGGTAGTATCATATTTACCTGATTTTTTGTGTTCCTTGATTCTGTATGTTGGTCTCTGTGCATTTGAGTGAGCAGCTCCCTTTTCCAGACTTTACAGGTTCACTATGATATAGTTTTTCACCAGTCTGCTTGGCTTGGTGTCTGGACATGTCAGCTGATAATGTCCTTGGGTCAGTGAGGCTTGCAATTAGGGTCTATTTTGGGGGAAGGCCATAATTCATGCTTTGAGGTCCAAGGGGGAGGGGTGCTGCAGGCTGAGAACATTTGGATAGGGCTGTGGCTTGGTTCCCTGCTCCAGTGAGGCTACTGGATGGATTCTGTGGTTGCCTGGGTTCTGTGGTTGGTCTTCCTAGGCAATTGGGACTGGGTACTATACCCAGCAGCAGGTGTGGCTATGAATTAACTTCCCTGTCATGGCAGGGCAGCAGAATGAGCCCTAAGGCCTGTACTGCTCATTGTTTGGAGACCCAAATCAGGCTAGACTGCTCACTACATTTCTTGACCAGGTGGAACCACCAGTTTTGCTCTGAAGATGGGGAAAGCACCATGCTATGTTGTCTTTTCAAGTGCCCCTGTAAGTAGGGCTGTAGAATGGGCTATGAAGCTTCTTGTGCTGTGGTTAGGTCCCCTGGTGGGGGTGGGGGTGGGGTATTTGTGTGAAGGATATTACAGTAGTGGGTGGGGCTAGGAATTAGTTTCCCTGCCTGAACAGGGCCCAGTACAGACCTCAAGGCTGGTAAGGCTCTTGCTTGGAAATCAAATCAGGCAGACCTGCGGGGCCCATGGCAGATAGGGCCACCATCTTGGCTTGGCAAACACAGAGTCACTGGTCAGGTTCTTCATTAAAGTGCCTTTATAATCAGGGTGGCAGGGTGGGTGGGCTACTGAGATTCCCAGGAGCTCTGGTTAGATTTCCTGGTTAGCAGGATTGGAGGCTGTATTCAGCAATGGACAGGGTTACAGATTATCTTCCCTGTACGGGGGGCAGGGTTGCAGAGCAGCCCCCGTGGCTGATAAGTCTCTAGTTTGGGGAGCTAACAAGCATATCTGGCTATACAGAGTCACCAATTTGTCTCTAGTAGGTGGGCAGAACTGCCGGCTGTGGTCTGCTTAAATGCTGCTGGGCTAAGCCATTTGACAGGTAATTAGGCCAGACTTCCTGGTTGGGTGGGGCCAGAAGGTACCCTTAGCAGTGAGTGAAGCTGTGAATTAGGTCCCCTGCCCAAGATGAGTGACAGACCTGGCTCCAAGGCTGTCAAAGCTCTTTGAGGTCTTGACTCAAGCAAAACTGTACCCTCAGTTCTCTGGCCTAACAGGACCACCTTCTTTGCTGCAGTAGTACTGTCAGCCAGGTTCTCTACTTGAGTGCTGCTGGGTTACGCAGCTTCCCAGGTGCTAAGGCCAGGCTTCCTGGTCAGGCATGGCCAGGAAGCGGGGTGCCACTGGCTTTGCTCTGCAGATAATCAGGTCTGCTTGCTGGACTCTCCACTGGAGTGGTGCTGGCTGTGCAGCTTCCAGGTGTTCTGGCTAGGCTTTCTGGTTGGGGGGGCCTGGATATACACTAAGCAGTGGGTGGGGCTATGTCAGCTTCTCTGCCCAGACAGGGGTGGGGGAGAGCTGGGGCAGGGGAAGTGCACACCAGGCTCCAGGGGCAGACAGAGAGGCTCTTCATTTGATATCCCAAATCAGGCAGACCTGTACCCCAATGATTTCCCTGGTCAGAATGCACCCCTATCTTGGCTCTGCAGATTAGCAAAGCCTCTGACTGGGACTACTTTGGGTGCTGCGGTAGGACCTTGGTCTGTCCAGATCTGAGTGTTGATTGTTGCAAACCCCTCCCCGATTCTGTGTCATAATCCAATCCCCAGTGGTCAAGCCCTGCAGATTCCCTTGTGCAGATTCCACTGAGATCCCTATGAGGCAAGGCCAGAGTACGACTCCCAAGAAGGGATCCACAACTTTCAATGTCCACCCTGAGCTCTCTTTTCTTACTGAAGGAACCTTAGGCTCTGGGGAGACCTCTCTGTGTGGTGCTGCACTTGCCTGGGGAAGAGACAGTGCAGTCAGCGTGTAGCCTTCTAATGCAGTCTGTCTCGGTCTCTGTGGTGCAGGGGGATGCTTCTATCTGACCCCCATGCTCTAGGATTTTCTCAGTAGTGTCTTGTCCCTGAATAATTGTTAGTTCTTCTTGTGATGGGGAGTGAAGTAAGGAAGGACCTACACGTTGCCATCTTAGTGATCTCATCCCTCAATCTGTGTTGTTTTAAGCCAGTAAGTCTGTAGTACTTTGTTATAGCATTAGTAGGAAACAAATACATGCATCATGAGGAAGTACCAATTACGTCACTTCTTTCAAAGTCTGGCCATGATTGGTCACTTCACATTTGTCATTCACTTTATACACAGACAGTAAAGCATGTAGCAGTGTTGACTCCTGGTCTCCCAGTGTTAAATCCATGTGACATTTTACCAAATTGGTAATCAAAAGTTGGCTAAATAAGATGTAAGTGCATCAGAGAAATGAAAAATGATACCACTATAAGTGTAATTCAAATTGAATGTCGAGTTATAGAAGAAGTGGCTGATTGTGGAAATACTGACACTGATGCCATTTGAGATACTCTATATATGCAACTTGAAAAACTTGAAGGCCAAATTTATCAACATAAATGAGGGAAATGGTTGTGACAAGAAGGATGAAGATGTCATAAAGGAAGTGATGCCAGCCAAAACACCATTATTTATTAACCTATAAATTCACTATAATTTCAATTAAAGTCTCAATAGGGATTATTTTTAAGATCAATGATATCCTAAAACTCACCTAGAGAAAAAAATCAGTATCTAACTAACTTGAAAAAGATCAAAGATATCCATCAGATACTAGGACATTATAAAGATATAATAATTTAACTGGTAAGGACACAGAAATAGATAAATAGATTACTTGAGAATTTAGAAAACAGACTTATATGTATATGTCTATATGAAAATGTCATTTCAAATTAGTGGTGAAAAGATGAGTCATTCAAAAATAGTGGTGTAGTGAAGTTATCCATTTGTCAAAATAGCAAGTTAGAGGCCTACCTCAAAACTCCAAATGGATTAAAAGCCTGATATAAAAAATAAAACTATGAAAGTAAGGGAATGTTTGTTATTTTATACACATAAAGCCCTTTGAAACAAACTTCAAAAGTTAAAAAGATTATACAATTTAACCAAATTAAAAGAAACAAATCACAATATGAAAAAGTGCCATCAAGACACTGAACAGTCTAACCTATGGGCCAGAGCATGATGAAGAATGCAGAAGAGAGCCATAGCCTGGAGGAGGCTGAGTTACAAGCGGGGACCACTGGGCCCTGCCCCAAATACTGAATGCAGATGTGAAGCGTGAGTGATTGTAATTCAAAGGTGAGGAGGTAAATGGATCCTTTTGAGAAAGTTTTGAAAGGGAATCCTGGGCATTTGGATTTTATAGCATCTATCTTTATATTTGTACTTTTAATCCCAAAACATTTTTTAGCCTGGGGTTGATTGTTTTTTTTTTTTTTTTTCATTTTTATATAGAACCAAAAGTAGGAGGGGAATCGTGGTGGTGGGAAATTTTTCCTGAGATAATTAGCATTTGGAAGAATATTATTAGTTGGCTATGGCCACAGTGTAGCTAATTATAAAGAAAAGTGCCTGGTGAGGAATTAACTGCAGACAAAAGCCAGAGGAGCAGGAGCGTGCAGTCTTTCTGGGGGACTTTTACAGGTGTTGGGTTAATGAGTGTGCATTACAACCACTAGGTGGTAGTATAAGCCCATAATAGCTTATTTTTTGCCTGCATGGAGAGTAAAGCCTGAGCTTTAAAGAAGTGAGGAAGGAAGATACGGATGGTGAGTTTGTAAATACATGTTATTTAGCCTCAATTTCTTATGCTGCATTCTCACCAAACTTAGTTTTAACTTGTACTTCACCAAAGGTGAAATCAGTCAACATCCTCAAAAATTGTACAGTCTAACAATAAAAAGTTACACATCTCCCCAATTTGATGGAAATCTTGAATGGCTATTTCTACCCTTTTGGAGTTTGGGAAATGTGTTAAGTTTTTTTTCCTTTCTGTTTTTCAGTTCCAATATTTATTATGTACATTGCTCCCCCACCCACCTCCCTGCCTTTTAAAAACAATTATACTTTGTAAAACCATGGTTCACACTGTTGCAAATGAGGGTCTTACCTCTGTCCATATTTAATCTCAGCAAAAACCTTAGTAGGGCATGACATCATAACATAAGAGAGCATCTATGTACAAACATATACAATTTTATTGATATCTCTACAGACTACAAGAATTTTAAGTATAGTCACAATTGCTGAGTGCAACAGAAAAATAGTAATTTGTCATTTTCTGAAAAGATGCAAAAATTCTGAAGATGAAAGAAAGATACATCAATGATATTTCTTATTTCCTAGAATAAAACATCACATAATTAAGTACTAAAAATTATAGGTTATTAGAGATTTTGATCCTGTGTACACTTGTCCTTAACCACCATCTACTTTATTTTCTGGCTTTGCAGTTGAGAAGGGTGGGCCAGTACTAGAGGGGAGCAGTACGAGAGAGAACCCGCTGAGTTTTCTCATAGAGTATTGTTGCCTTGGATAGGCAGACTCTCCTGTTTTGATAGTGAGAACACTCTTTCCGGGCACTGGAGGCCAGATAGTGAGTTACAGCCATTCTTCTCCCCTTAAACATGTGTAGTTACTAAGAAAATGAATCCAAGTGGCCCTGGGAGCTAAGACAACAATCGAAAAGGAAGAGGTGTTCTCCCTTCTTGCTAAGCTCAAGTCCAGTAAAATATACCTATACCAGAACAGGTACCTGGTACCCATGTCTCCTCCGAACGAATAATGAATAATACATTTGGACCTGATTTAGTAAATGATTGTTTTGAGTATTTCCACTATCCAGCTATTGAGAATTAGTTTTCCACTTAGTTTTACATGCTGTTGAAGTTCTTATAGTTCTGGTGTTTTGTAATGCCACATGTAGTAGATAATTAAAACATAGATGTTTGACTTGGAATAATTAATGGCCAAGTCTCATAGGAGAAAATCACAAAGACAGAGTTACTGAGGGGTAATGGGCACTGTTTGGACATCAATTTACACAGAACATTTGTTTTGGTTGTGACACAGAATAAATATCATCCAGCCAACACTGTATCTCCTCCATCTTTGCCTTCCCTGACCCCTCAGAAGCGGGGCTTGGACACAAGCCAAGGTAGATAAACGTGTCTTCCTTAGTTGGCCATAAAGCAGTGCTTATCATGCTTGGCTGGACATCGAACTACCTTGGGGCATTCAAAAATACTGATGTTTGGTTCCCACTCCGAGAGATTTTAATTAGGAATTTTAAAAGCTCCTTAGGTGATTCTTATAAACAACCAAGGTTGAGAATCACTTCCCTACATAAATTTATTAGGTTGGTGCAAAAGTAATTGAGGTTTTTGCAATTTTTTTAACCGCAATTAGTTTTGCACGAACCTGATACAAAGGCAAACTTCTGCACCTCTGGTTCCTCATCAAAGCCTCTTCCTCTTTCCTCTGGCTCCTGTGTCCCTCCCACCCCAAAGCTCTTGCCTCAAATTGGCACTTCCTCTTCCTTTCCCAACTCAGAACTTATCTATTCTGCATTTCATCCTCTCAGGGCTATATTGTCTGCAAATATATACACTAAACCTGCTGCATGACAACCATGCTCCCTGCAATGATACAATCCAAATGCATGACTTACCGGCAAGTATGTATGGCCCACTTGCCAGTGTGTATGTGAAATAGTACCTAGTCAAAACGAGTTTGGGACTACAATGGACAGAAGTGAAGAAGCTGTGCAGGCTACCGTGTTTCTCCTGAGGCGAAGAGCAAGCCCTGACAGGAATGTCTGACTGCTTTTGGCATTGCTTTCTCTCAGCAAAAGTGGTCAAGTTATAATGTCTTCCCACAGGAGCAGGCTGTAATCACAGAGATTTACTCCCGGGTTGTCGCAATGATCCTAAACCAAGGAGAGGATTTTTAGTTTACTTTTCTAGACCCTCTTCATTTTCCCTTTTGCCAAACATTTTACCACCATATAGCTCAAAGAGCTAATCTTAATATTCAGTCAACCTAGGGCATATTGTTTTTTTTCTCTTTTTCAAAGCCATGGTCCTCCCTTAACGCAGATAGCAGACAAATGGTACCTTTAAAACTGGACACATGGGTCACATAAAAGGACTCCAATAGTAAACTTGTTCCTTTGCAATCCCTTAGGATCTTTGAAGAATAGAGACCTGGATTCTGATTTATTAACTTGAGAATCATTCAAAGGCTATATAAAAGGTTTGAAAAATTGTCTTTATGACTGAATTCTCAGAAAGCATCTCACTGAGTTGTCACTGTCCTTCCGAAATTGATAGTCAGACAACAACCCTAATGATGACTGGGGCTCTAAGTCTGGGTCTCAGTGAAGTGAAGGAAGCAAAATCAGTACTACTGCTTTTGTAGGGGATTAAAATAAATGATAAATCACTCATCCTTCCTTCCAAATGCTGAGGTTAATGGATGATTTCATGATAGGGATTATTGCTTATTACTAGAACCAGAAAAACAAACACTTCTACCTTCTCATTGATGAATAGAATGCAAAGGCCCATTTTCTCCTGGGACATTAAGAAGGGGTTAGCTCTTGAGGGAGTCCTAGAGAGATAAAGTCAACTTGTAGAGACTGGTTTTCAAGCCTTCTGATGCCACCTTAGCAGGTATAATGTAATTTTAATGACAACTAAGGCTCAGTCATTTTCTCTATCATTGTCCAAGTAACTGGGAGTATTTTTCTTATATTCTTAGAGGCAAGGTACTTAAATAGTACAGAGGAGAGATGAAAAGAATTACATGGACTAATAGTACTCATTTGCCACAGATGATGATAAGATGGTGGTTGTGGTGTGTATGTGTGTGTGTGTGTGTGTGCGCGCGCGCGCTAAGGTGAGTGCAACAGAACAAAACTGTTCAAAGAGAAAAGTCACATGCACATTACATTCTTGTTATTGCTATCTCTTCGGATTATAAAAATAATTTTGATACAGTAAAACCTCATTAATTTGTATTCCACTAATCAGGAGTTTGTGGGATAAAGTTATCCTTACATTAAGAAAGGGTTTATAAAAACAATATTGAAAGACACATTTAAAAAGAACCTATTCTTTTCAAGCATTTCAGAAGCACCTGTTTACTTCCAATTGCTGTGCTAATTATAAACCTTTGATCTATTCGCTAGAGTTTTAAGCACTCCTACTGTGAAATGCTATAGTGTCCTTTTTGGTATTTTCTCTGTATGCTTTAAAATAGTCTGTGTTAATTTTTACTGATCCATATAAGCTTTCTCCAAAACAGTATTGTATTGCATATGAAGCGTACATGTAATTTTGGGAATAATCATTTATCTTGTTATGACACTGTGCAATTATTATGCTTAATTTCACATAAGACTTATATTACATATTCACACTCAATCTGTCCTTAAATGATGTAGAGCAGTGGCTCTCAATCGGGAGCAATTTTGGCAATGGCTGGAGGCAGTTTTGATTGTCATTACTTGGGGGTTACTACTGGCCTCCGGGGGGCAGAGGCCAGGGATGTTGCTGCCTCCTGTGCTCAAAGGACAGTCCCCATAACATAGAATGTTCTGTTAGTAGTGCCACTGTTGACAAACCCTGATGTAGGACAAATTAAATCAAATCTTATTAGGGACTTCAGAGATATTTCTTGAACTTAAAGCCACTTTGGACTCAATTTTATTGTTGCTAAAATAAACTAATATTTTAGGTTTTTTTTTTTTAAATATAGAAATGACAAAGTATCTGTTCAGAAAAATCAGAAAACTGGGTCCTTGAAATTGATGGTACAAATAAATAGTGCACTGCAATTTGACCACCAAGGCTTTCCAAATCCTGGTCTCAAGTTTCTTTACTATATTTACTATATAATTTTAGGTATCATGTTTGCATTTCCAAGTCAGGTTCTGTTCTTTAAGGCTGTTCACAGGAGTCTGGAGAGATTTGTGGAGAGACTTTTATGAGAAATAAGGAGAATTCAAGGACTCTGAGCAATGCTATCCTGGTATACATTTACTGACTCTTTCAATCATCTTTGCTCTTCTCAAAATTACTAAAAACATTTAAAGAAAGTACCACTTCAATCAAATTCACTTAAAAAAAATCTAAAAAAACCCAAGAAATACTATCTTTGCTATTAAAATAACTTGAACTTCAGGAAAATGGTGATTTCTTAAAAAAACACAAATGTAGATCTAGTAAGATGTTGATTAATCAAAATTCAATAAGCCAAATCCATTAATTTAAAAAAATATATTATTTTTGAAGGAACAACATATTACAGGAGCGGTCCTGGAATCTGCATATATTCATTTGTATGACTTTTGACTTCTAGATTCATGTTAAATAATGATAGCAGGTGTCTTTGTTTTGTTTTGCCTTTAACAGTCCTCTGATAGATACCTTTTTAGCATGATCATGTTAAGGATATTCTTTATTTCATTTTAAAAGAGTTTTTAGTAAGGAATAGGTGTTTGGTACCTATTGACATAATCCTATGGTTTATATTATTTAGCCTGAGTGACAAAATTATTGATTGTGTATCATTAAAATCTCTGTATTTCTATTGTCCATAATGGTGACTGAGGCCAAGACAGCAAAAACACCACTATATTTTATAAAGGTTTTCAAGAGTAAGTACAGAACCAAAAGTATTTCTAACAAAAGCCCTTGTTAATCAGAAATGTAATAAATCAGAATCCCTTTCTCGAAACATTTACTGAGGTTTTACTGAATCGCGGTTAAAGAGAATGACCAGTTTGGTCTGTGCGTGTCAGGCTGCAAGAGCACCTTTGGATTGAAGACCCCACTGGGTTTGAACAGTAATATACTGTGTAATTGGCAGACAAGGATACGAATGGAGCATTAAAAATATATCACTTCAGAAACTGAAACCAGCGTGTGTGAAATCAGTTCTCAAAGCTAACTGCGTTGTTCTATAGTCTAGTTTCCCCGAACCTATCGTTAACTCCCCTGCAGAGAACAAACCAGGCTGAAAAAATGCTTTGAGGTGACCCACCCTGCAAGGTTTGTGACTAAAAATAGCAACTTGTTCTGACGGTGATAGAAATGGAAAAAATTGTGTTAGGAATAATTTATTATACTGGCAATACTTGATTATGACTGAGAACTGTGAATGATCTAAAATATAATGGAGAGGAATATTAGTCAGACTCTTGCCATAAGAATTCAATAATGTTTTAGTATAATGAAAGTTAGAGATGAGCCAAAAACTTTGGTTTTGTTTTCTTTTCCTTTTCAGTTGGGTATGGAAATGTACTTGAAATGCACTGATAACTTCTAATGCAGATTTTTTGAATTGTCAGGTGTGGCCCAATTTATGAAAATAGTTTACCATTAATCTTTTTTTCTTCTGTCACAACATGCTTTTGTTTCTTTTCCTCTTAAGATGTTAATTTATCATGCAAAGATTGTTTTTTTCATTAAGTGCATTAATGCTTTTGTTTGTACAGGATTTTTTCACATCAGGAGGACTCCTCGTAGTTCCTAAATGTAAATTCCTTAGCAAATGACATGCCAAGATGGTAGCTCCATTCCACGTGGGAAAAGGCAAATTCAGCCATACCTTGGGATTTTAACCGGGGTTCCAGCCTTTCGGTTGTACAGTGTCTCTGATAAGTCTCTCTTATGATCACTGCAGATGGACTGTAATGGAACATTTTTTGTAGAAGAAACTGGCTTCTAGCAGTTGAATAGTGATGCTGGGAATAAATTTGGTTTCCCTGAATAATGGTTTCTCAAAGCAGTCACAGCTTCTTTAGAGGTTTAGAATTGGTACCATTTCTTATCCTTATATTTCAGCATTAACTGCAAAGAAAAAAGTCACCATAAGATGTTAAAAAAATATTTAAAAGTGCTAATCAAAGCAAGCTTATATTGAGTGAATCATGAACATCTAAGTAAATCTCAAACCTCATAAAACTTCCTTTATTTTATAAAAAAGTACATATGAAAAAGATTAAAAAAAACACACAAATCAAGCTATAAGGACTCAGCTGACAGGAAAGATTTTTAATGATTGAGAGAAAAAGGAATGTGTGGATTCCAGCCTCTATTGCCCCTCACACCTTCTTGGGGGATCATGTAATGTACAGGTACTTAAGCACCATTTCAGCAGATGATGCCCAATATACACCCAATGTATCAGAATTAATGAGCAATTTTATTTTAAGTTATCCCCTAAGATAAAGAAGCATCAATATATTGTGTATTTTTTCCAAAATGGTTTTCCTCCCAAATGCTGGGGGAAATATAATACTTATGCCATAATGAGATCCAGGGTACACACAGGATGAAGGACAGTGGCATCTGTGTTTAAGCGTTCTTGTGCAGGACCTAAATGTTTAAGGTTATTACTGGATGACAGAGCCTATAGTTACTTGGGCAGCTTACCTCATGTGCATGTTTGGAAAACGCTTCTGCACTGGTCATCATGCCTGCAGTTTTCTCTTCCAGCTCTCCTAACCTCTGTCCTCTCTCGTCAAGTGCGATCCGTGCCCGAGTGAGCTCTCCCATCACCCCTCCTGCAGCGCCCTTCATCCCTTCTATACCACCTGGCCCAGGGATGTGTTGTGCAAGGCTGCGGGATGCTTTTCCTGCAGAAGCTTCCCCAACTGTAAATTCAAGCCATAGCAATTTAAAACATTTGTCAGGAATTCAAATAGTTACAGTTAAGTTTATCACCAAATTACTCATGTTAAATTTTACTGTCATCATTCTCCAGTAGGAGACGGACATATTTGATCCTATCATACATATGTATTTGGACAAGTTAACGCTTACCCAAGGAAAACGCCTACAAAAGAGGGTGAGGGGGATCAAATGTATGGTGATGGAAGGGGAGCTGACTCGGGGTGGTGAACACACTGTGTGATTTATGGATGATGTGATACAGAATTGCACACCTGAAATCTATGTAATTTTACTAACAATTGTAACCCCAATAAATTAAAAAAAAAATAATAAAAATAAAAAATAAAAAGAAAAGGGAAGGGTAAAAAAAAAAAGAAAAAGAAACTGTGAGAGATATTGTTACCATATGCCTTTTTGTGTATGTGTAGATATAATATGGACTAATTACATTTTTAGTTATTTTTTAAATTACAGTTGACATACAATATTATATTAGTTTCATGTGTACAATATAGTGATTAGACATTTATATATCTTATCAGGGAGTAACCACCCTGATAAGTCTAATGCCCATCTGACACCATACATAGTTATTACAATGCTATTGAATATATTCCCTATGCTATACTTTACATCCCTGTGACTATTTTGATAATTGGTAATTTGTACTTAAGCCCTTTCACCTTTTTTACCCATCCCTTCAACCCCCTCCAATCTGGGAACCATCAGTTTGTTCTTTGTATCTATATGTTTCTGTTTTGTCTGTTCATTTATTTTGTTCTTTAGACTCCACATATAAGTGAGATCATAAGGTATTTGTTTTTCTCTGTGTGAATTATTTAATTTAGCATAATACTCTCTAGGTCCATCCATATTGTCACAAATGGTAAGATTTTCATTCTTTTTTTACAGCCAAGTAATATTCCATTGTATATATATGCCACATCTTCTTTAACCAATCTTCTATCGATGGACACTTAGGTGGCTTCCATATTTTGGCTATTGCAAATAATGCTGCAATGAACATAAGAGCACATATGTTTTTTCAAATTAGTGTTTTGGATTTCTTCAGAGTGGAATTGCTGGATCATAAGGTAGTTTTATTTTTAATTTTTAAAGGAATCTCCGTACTGTTTTCCATAGTGACTGCACCAATTTGCAGTCCCACCAATAGTGTACAAGGGTTCCCTTTTCTCCACATCTTCGTCAACACTTATTCTTTGATAATTTATTGATGATTTATTTATTGATGATAACCATTCTGACAAGTGTGAGTTGCTATCTCATTGTAGTTTTAATTTGTATTTCCTTGATGATTAGAGACGTTGAGCATCTTTTCATATATCTATTGGCCATCTGTATGTCCTCTTTGGAGAAATGTCTATTCAGATCCTCTGCCCATTTTTTAATCAGATAGTTTGGGGGTTTTTTTGGTGTTAAATTGTATGAGTTATTTATATATTTTGGATATTAACCTCTTATTAAATGTGTCATTGGCAAATATCTTCTCCCATTCAGTAGGCTGTCTTTTCATTTTGTTGATGGTTTCCTTCGCTGTGCAAACCTTTTTAATTTGATGTAGTCCCATTTGTTTATTTTGTCTTTTGTTTCCCTTGTCTGGGAAGACATATCCAAAAAAATACTGCTAAGAGCAATATCAAAGAGTTTACTGCCTTTGTTTTCTTCAGGTGTTTTATGATTTGGGGTCTTACAACATTTGATCTTCAACCCATTTTGAGTTTATTTTTGTATATTGTTTAAGAAAATGGTTGAGTTTCATTTTATTTGCATGTATCTGTCTAGTTTTTACAGCACTATTTATTGAAGAGACTGCCATTTTATCCCACTGTATATTCTTGCCTTCTTTATCATAGATTATTTGACCATATAGGAATGGGTTTATTTCTAGGCTCTCTCTTCTGCTCCATTGATCATATGTCTGTTTTTATGCCAGTACCATGCCATTTTGATTACTATAGCCTTGTAGTATAGTTTGATATCTAACTTTGTTATTCATTCTCAAGATTGCTTTGGTTATTTGGGGTCTTTTGTTGTTCCATCTAAATTTTAGGATTCTTTATTCTGGTTCTGTGAAAAATGCCTTTGGTATTTTGATAGAGATTGCATTGAATCTATAGATTGCTTTGTGTAGTATGGGCATTTTAATAGAGTTAATTCTTCTATCCATGAGCACAGTATATACTTCCATTTATTTGTATGTTCAATTTCTTCCTTCAATGTCTATAGTTTTCTGAGTATAGGTCTTTTAACTCCTTGGTTAAATTTATTCCAAGGTATTTTTTTTTTCTTGATGCAATTGTAAATGGGATTGTTTTCTTAATTTCTCTGATAGTTCATAAGTGCTGTATAAAAATTCAACCTATTTCTGAATATATATTTTGTATCCTGATACTTTACGGAATTCATTTATTTGAATTGTTTTTGGTGGAACTTTAGAGTTCTCTCTATATAGTATCAAGTAGTCTGCAAATAGTGACAGTTGTATTTCTTCCTTTTCAATTTGGATGCCTTTTCTTTTCCTTGTCTGATTGCTGTGGCTAGGACTTCCAAAACTACATTGAATGTAAGTGGTGAAAGTGGACATCCCTGTCTTATTTCTTATCTGAGAGGAATAACTTTCTGCTTTTTACCATTAAGTATGATGTCAGCTGTGGGTTTGTCATATATAACCTTGATTATGTTGAGATATGTTACCTCTAACCCCTTTGCTGAGAATTTTATCATAAATGGATGTTGGATTTTGTCAAATGCTTTTTCTGTGTTAATCAATGTGATCATATGGTTTTAAATCTTCATTTTGTTTCTGTAGTGTATACTGTTAATTGATTTGTGGATATTGAACCAACTTTGGGTTCCATATCCAAATTTGGGAATAAATCTCACTTGATCATAATGTATGGGAATAAATCTCACTTAATCATAACGTATGATCTTTTTAATGTATTGCTGAATTTGGCTTGCTAATATCGTGTTGAGTATTTTTGCATCTGGGATACTGGTCTAAATTTTTTTTTTTTGTAATGTCTTTGTCTAATTTTGGTATTAGGGTAATGCTGGCCTCATAAAATGAGATTGGGAGCCTTCCCTCTTCAATTTTTGGGAATAGTTTGAGAACCATAGGTATTAATTTTTCTTTGAATACATGATAAAATTTGCCTTTGAAGCCATCTCTTGCAGGACTTTTTTGTTGTTGTTGGAAGTTTTTTGATTACTGGTTCCATTTTGTTAGTAGTTATTGGTCTGTTTAGATTTTCTGTTTCTTCTTGATTCAGTCTTGGAAGATAGTATGTTTCTAGGAATTTGTCCATTTCTTTCAGGTTGTTCAATTTGTTGGCATATAATTGTTTGTATAATTATAATAATCCTTTGTATTTCTGTAGTGTTGGTTGTCACTTCTCTTTCATTTCTGATTTTATTTATTTGTGCCCTCTGTGTTTTTTTCTTGATTAGTCTCGCTAAAGGTCTGTCAATTTTGTTTGTCTCTTCAAAGAAGCAGCTCTTGGTTTTGTTGGTATTTTGTTTTTTAGACTCTATTTCATTTATTTCTGCTCTGCTCTTTATTATTTTCTTCCTTACACTCACTTTGGGCTTTGTTTGTTCTTCTAGTTACTTTAGGTGTAAGGTTCAGTTGTTTATTTGATATTTTGTTTTTGTTTCTTAAAGTAGGCCTGTATTGCATGAATTTCCCCCTTAGAACTGCTTTGGCTGTGTCCCTTAGGTTTGCGGTCTGTGACCAGAGAAGATGCTTGATATGATTTCAGTCTTCTTAAATTGTATTTCAACTTGTTTTGTGCTCTGTATGTGATTTGTGCTGGAAATAGTTCTATATGCACTTGAAAAGAATGTATATTCTGCTGCCTTTGGGTGAAATGCTTCAATATATCAATTAAATCCATCTGGTCTAACATGTCATTTAAGACCACTGTTTCCTTGTTGATTTTATGTCTGGATGATCTATCCATTGATATCAATGGGGTGTTAAAGTCTCCTACTATTATTGTCTTACTGTTGATCTCTCCCTTTATGCTGTCAATATTGGCTTTATATATTTAAGTGTTCCTATATTGGGTGCGTAGATGTTTAAAAGAGTTATATCCTGTTGTTGAATTGATCCCTTTAGCATTATAAAATGCCTTCTTTGTCTTTGTTACACACTTTGATTTCAAGTCTATTTTGTCTGATATAAATATTACTACCCCATCTTTTTTTTCATTTCTATTTGCATGAAATATCTTTTTTCCATCCCTTTACTTTCAGTCTGTGTGTGTCTTTCAATCTGAAATGGGTCTCTTGTAGGCAGCATATGTACAGATCTTTTTTTTTTTTTATCCATTCAACTACCCATTGTGTTTTGATTAGAGCATTAAGTCCATTTACATTTAAAGTAATTATTGATAGGTATACAGTTATTGTCATTTTATTAATTGTTTTCTGATTATTCTTGTAGTTCTTCTTAGTTCCTTCTTTTCTTGCTCTCTTGTACATTATGACTTTCTATAGTGTTTTGTTTGGATTCCTTTCTCTTTATTTCTTGCATGTCTCATAGATTTTTGGCTTTTGGTTACCATGAGCTTCATATATACCAAGCTATGTTTATAGCAGTGTATTTAGAGTTGATGGTCACTTAAGTTCAAACACGTTTTAAAATTGCTAGAATTTTTACTCATTCTCTGTACGTTTATGTTTTTGTCATTATTTTTTATGTGTGTGTGTGTGTGTGTGTGTGTGTGTGTGTAAATATCAGAGAACGAGGTATATGCATGATGGTCATTAATATACATATGTTAAAATTTGGTTACTTTATAACAGACTAAAAATTTCCCCATATCTTTCAAATCTGTTTCATTTAATTTTAATGAAGTACTTTTTTTTTTTTAATTGAAAAACAGCTGTCTTGGTAAAAATATAGTAAGCATTCCCAAAGACATTTTATTTAGGAATGGAATCTAGATCTATTTTTTTAAAAGAGCCTTATTAGGATATAATTCACATACCATAAAATTCACCATTTTAAAGTGTTCAAGTCAGTGATTTTTTAGTGTGTTCATAGAATTGTGCAACTATCATCACTATCTAATTTTAGAACATTTTCATTATCCCCTAAAGAAACTGTACTCATTAGTAGTGACTCCCCAATCCCTTATTGCCCCAGTTCCTGGCAACCACTACTCTACTTTCTGTCTCTATGGATTTGCCAATTCTGGATATTTTATATAAATGGAATTATACAATATGTGGCCTTTTTTAATCTCCCTTCTTTAACTTAGCATATTTCAAGGTTCATCTGTGTTGTACTATGTATCAAATTCATTCCTTTTAATGGCAGATTAATATTGTACTGTATGGAATTACCTAGATCTTTTGCATAGTTAAAAGTTCAAGAGAAAAGAGCTTTGGTCTGCAAGACCAAATGATGATGAAGTATTCTGGAAAACATATCCTTTTTTTTTTTTTTTTTTAACCCAACCCCTCTTCTTTGGCAACCATTAGCTTGCTCTCTGTATCTATGGGTCTGTTTTTGTTTGTTCATTGGTTCTTTTTTTTTTTTTAAAGATTCCACATAATAAGTGAGATTATATAGTATTTGTCTTTCTCTGTCTGACTTATTTTACTTCACATAACACCCTCTAGTTCCAACCATGTTGTTGCAAATGGCAAGATTTCATTCTTTTTTATTGTCGAGCAATATTCCATTATATATGTATGTAAAAATGATAAATTTTATTCTTGTTTAATAAACAGAAATGATATATATATTTATATATAATACATATTAGATATATATTATATAATATATAAATATATGTAATATACATATATTATAATATATATCTATATCTATGTCTATATATCTATATATCACATCTTCTTTACCCATTCATCTATCAATTAACATTAAGAATGATTCCATATCTTGGCTACTGTAAATAAAGCTGCAATGAACATAGGGGTGCATATATGTTTTTGAAATAATGTTTTTGTTTTCTTTGGATAAATACTCAAAAGTGGAATTGCTGGATCATATGGCAGCTCTGTTTTTAATTTTTAAAGGAATCTCCATACTGTTTTCCATAGTGGCTGCACCAATTTACAATCCCACTAATAGTGTACAAGGAAAATACATTCTTAACTTCTTTTTGAAAATGTTCCCTAGTATCTTTCTACTGATTTTTGACTATTGTTAGAGTATCACTGGTAGATTTTAAAAATAATTTATCCTGTAGCATTGATAAATCTTGTGTTCTGAATAAAGAATCTGTTTCCCAGCAGTGGTTAAAGGTAGGCAGATTTAAAAACATTTTTTTCCAGACTTTAGTAATCAAATATATTCACCCTGTCTTGCAGGTATGATCTATTTGCAAATGACACATTGATTAGCTTACTCATTATTTGTATTAATTTCATGTACTGTTTTTGTTGAATTATTTCTTAATATGAGGTGATCAATTTTTTCATGTTTAATAAACAGAAATAATTTTCATGGTATCGAAGCAAAATAATCTACTCCAGAATTTGAAATCACATATTACACTAAGTACACACACACACACACACACACACGTCTTCTATTTGGTGCTACAGTTTTATAACCAGAAGTTTACTTACAGAGTTCTTCTCTGTCAAATGTTTGTCCACTTCCGCCAAACAGTCCCTTTAGAAACCCTCTGTTTTGAGCTTCTGGAGTCTCTATGGGAGTAAACAAATCTCCCAACATGTCCTGTATCAAATTCAAAGAAAAAAGCATTAGAGTAACTAAAAACAAATTAATAAATAAAACGATAACATGGTTTGTGAGAGTACATTATGAAAAAGCAGTCTGTTTTCCATATTTTCCTTGTGATTTTTGCTTTGATTCCAGTTCTATCTCTGGCATTTCATTCTCCACCTCCTTTACTTTTCCTTTTCCAGTAACCGACATTCTAAAATTTTCATTTTTATACCCTCTTCTCCTCTTTACAATTAGAAAGCATGGCAAAATGACATCATAAAAATGGCGGCATGAGGTGAGCCTCTTGAAATCTCCCCTAGAATTTACAACAAATTGAACAACTATGACTCCACAAAGGACTCCCTGACCAGCAGACAGACAAGACTAAGAGTCCCACTACTGAAATCAACTAAAGGTGGGCAGATTGTGTGAGCAGCGGAGAGGGGAAGGAAGAAGTGAGATGGGGCAGCGCAGGCGCAGGACGCAGACCTAGCTCAGTGCTCCGAGCTTGCTGCATCCCGGAACTACCGCAGCTGCGGGAGAAGGAAGAACTCGGACTGCTAGGGCTCCGCTTATGGCCCACAGGGCTAAGGGGACAGCATATAACACAGCTGAACCCAACGCTCAGGGCAGAGACCTCGGAGCAAAGACTGAGGGAAGAAGCCTGAAAACTGTAGTTTAAGCCCTCACTGCTGAGCAGAGAAGGGAAGCCTTGGGCACTGAGACTAGCCGCCCCCTCCCTACCCTCCCAGAGCTCACCCTGCCCCCATCTGCCCAGTGTTAGAAGCAGAACAGTAGCAGTGTCAGATCAAAAGAACAGAATATTTGTAGTTCTGAGAACTGTGGTCCACAGACACAGACTCACAGCCCAACTTGTTCTGGCAAAGGGGAGGTAGCCATGGAATCAGGACTGGCTATGGTGGTGGCCATTGCTCTGGGCCACCTCTCACAACCCACCCAGCCCCTGTCCCCACCTATCTGGAAGGATCCCTGCAGGCGTAAACAGAACTTCTGAAACACACAGCCTCTGAATCTAGTGCAGGAAGAGCTTTGGAACTTCAGAAGCTCTCCACATCACCCCCACATAGGCAGCGCCCTTTGACCCAGCTGAACTGTTCACAGAGGAGAAGTCCATCTTCCAGGGAATCCCCCCATTGTATGAGAAGCTGGAATAGTGCAGAGAAAATATAACACTACAGTGTGAGAGAAAATAAAAGTCTGCAGTCAGAGAGAAAAATAAAACATTCTACCAACACCTACTAGAAAACAAAAGAAAGACCTCTTCCTATCAACCTGTTGCAGAAGCCACTCCTGTAGATATCTAGGAAGAGAAATAATAAATCAGTAATTGCCATGAATAACCAAGGTAACAAGATAGCTCAGGAAGAAAATGAAAAGTCTCCATAAAATGAACTTAAAGACTTGGAAATATGTGACTTAAATGACAGAGAGTCCAAGATTATAGCTCTTAAAAAACTCAATGAGATGCAAGAAAACATAGACAGGCAGTTTAATGAACTCAGAAACACAATCAAAGAACAAAATGAACATTTTACCAAAGAGATTGAAATTTTATAAAAGAACCAAATAGAATTTCTGGAGATTAAGAACTCAATAGAAGAAATTAAGAATGAAATAGCCAGCTTAGGTAGTAGAGTTGACCAGATGGAGGAAAGAATCAGTGACCTTGAAGATAGAAATCTGGAAATGACATGAATGGAAGAATAAAGAGACTTGAGACTTAAAAAAAATTAAAAACCTCTACAAGAACTTTCTGACTCCATAAGAAAGAGCAATATAAGAATAATGGGCATACCAGGAGGAGAAGAGAGAAGGGAACAGAGAGTATCTTCAAACAAATAGTCAATGAGAACTTCCCAAACTTGTGGAAAGAACTGGATCCTTGAATCCAAGAAGCAAATAGAACACCTAATTACCTCAACTCCAACAGTCCTTCTCCAAGGCACATTGTATTGAAGCTGTCAAAAATTAGACAAACAAAGAATCCTCAAGGCAGCCAGGGAAAAGAAGACGGTAGCCTACAAAGGAAAGCCCATTATATTATCATCAGATTTTTCAGCAGAAACTCTACAAGCCAGGAGGGAGTGGAACCAAACATTCAAACTAATGAAAGAGAATTATGAGCCAAGAATAATATATCCAGCAAAGATATCCTTTAGATATGAAGGAGGAATAAAGACCTTTCCAGACATACAGAAGCTGAAGGAATTTTCTAACACACAATTTGCACTACAAGAAATACAGAAGGAGGCTATTCAACCAGTATAAATAGGGATAATTTGTGACAACCAAAACATAAAAGAGGAGAGAGTAAAGGCCTGAACTGGAATATGGGAATGGAGAAAGTAAGTATGCTGAAGAAAATGGAATACTCTAAATATGAAACTTTCTTTTACATAAACTTAATGGTAACCACTCAAAAAAAAAAAAATCCAGAACTGAAATATACAATGTAATAAAAGAGAAATAGAGGGAAAAATCATAGAATACCACCACACAGAAATAATAGACAACAACAAAAAGGGAAAGAAACAATGGAGACACAGTCTTACTAGAAACAGAAAGATAGAATGATAGGAAATCTTCACATATCAATAATAACCCTAAATGTAAATAAACTGAACTCATCAATAAAAAGGCACAGAGTAGCAGATTGGATCAAAAAACAAAACCAAACCATATGATGTCTCCAAGAGACACAGCTCAGCTACAAGGACAAATATAGACTCAAAGTGAAAGGGTAGAAATTGACACTCCAAGCAAATGGTATGTGAATTAAATCAGGTGTAGTCATACTGATATCAGATGAAACAGACTTCAGGATAAAAAAGGTAACAAGAGACAAAGGTGGACATTTCATAATGATAAAGGGGACTATACAACAAGAACACATAACAGTCATCAATATTTATGCCCCCAATCAGGCAGCACTGAAATATACCAAGCAACTACTAACAGAATTAAAGGGAGAAATTGACCAAATCACAATTATAGTAGGGGATGTAAATACATCATTCACAGCTATGGATAGATCATCCAAACAGAAAATAAATAAAGAAATAGCAGCCCTAAATGACATATTAGATGAAATGGACATAATTGACATTTATAGAGCACTTCATCCTAGAACATCAGACTATATATTTTTTTCTAGTGTACATGGAACATTCTCAAGAATAGACCATATATTGGGACATAAAACTAGCCTCAGCAAATTTAAGATTGATATCATACCAAGCATATTCTCTGATCACAAGACTTTGAAATTCGATATCAACTGCAAAAAGAAAGCAGGAAAAACCACAAATATGTGGAGAATAAACAACATACTTTTAAAGAACAACCAGGTATAAGAAGAAATAAGAGGAGAGATGAAAGGACACATAGAAACAAATGAGAATGAAAATACATCCTACTAAAATTTTTGGAATGCAGCAAAAGCAGTTTTAAGAGGGAAATTTATATCATTACAGGCTTATCTCAAGAAACAAGAAAAATCCTAGATAAATAACCTCACGTTACACCTTAAAGAACTAGAAAAAGAAGAACAAATGAAACCCAAGGTCAGCAGAAGAAAGGAAATAATAAAAATCAGAGCAGAACTAAATAAAATAGAGACCAAAGAGACAACAGAAAAAAATTAATGTGACAAAGAGCTGGTTCTTTGAAAGATTAATAAAATTGACAAACCCTTGGCTAGACTCACTAAGACAAAAAGAGAAATGACACTAATAAACAAAATCAGAAATGAAAGAGGGGAAGTTATCACGGATGCCACAGAAATACAAAGGACCATCCAAGAATACTATGAAGGACTATATGCCACCAAATTCAATAATCTAGAAGAAATGGACAAGTTCTTAGAAACATATAGCCTTCCTAGGCTGAATCACAAAGAATAGGAAAATCTAAATAGACCCATCACCAGTAAGGAAACTGAATCAGTCATCTGAAACCTCCCCAAAAGCAAAAATCCGGGACCAGATGGCTTCACTAGTGAATTCTACCAAACCTTCAAAGAGGATCTAATTCCTGTCCAACTCAAATTCTTCCAAAAAATTGAAGAAGAAACAATAATCCCTAACTCATCTTATGAGGCCAACATTACCCTGATTCCAAAACCTGGTAATGATAACACAAGAAAAGAAAACTACAGACCAATATCTCTGATAAATACAGATGCAAAAATCCTAAACAAAATTCTAGCAAATCGAATGTAACAATGCTTTAAAAAGATTATTCATCACGACCAAGTGGGGTTCATCCCAGGGGCACAAGGATGGTTTCAATGTATGCAAATCCATCATTGTGATACATCACATAAACAAAATAAAGGACAAAAATCATATGATTATATAAATCGATGCAGAAAAAACATCTGATAAGATGCAACATCCATTTATGATTAAAACACTTAGTAAAATAGGCATAGAAGGAAAATATCATAACATAATAAAGACCATATATGACAAACCATCAGCTAACGGTGAAAAACTGAAGCCCTTTGCTCTACGTTCAGGAACACGACAGGGCTGTCCCCTATCACTTCGGCTTGTCAACAAAGTGTTGGAAGTCCTTGCCAGAGCAATCAGGCAAGAGAAAGAAATAAAAGGCGTCCAAATTGGGAATGAAGAAGTTAAATTGTCACTCTTTGCAGATGACGTGATGCTATACATAGAAAACCCTAAAAACTCCACCAAAAAGCTATTAGAAACAATCAACGAATACAGTAAAGTTGCCAGCTACAAAAATCAACGTACAAAATTCCATTGCATTCCTATATATTAACAATGAAATCTCAGAAAAAGAAATAAAAAAAAAACAATTCCTTTTGCAATTGCAACAAAAAGAGTAAAATACCTAGGAATAAACTTACCCAAGGATGTGAAAGACCTATATGCTTAAAACTCTTAAGACATTTTTAAAAGAAATTGATGAAGACACAAAGAAATGGAAAGACATTCCGTGCTCATGGATTGGAAGAATAAACATAGTTAAAATGGCCTTATTACCCAAAGCAATATACAGATTTAATGCAATCCCCATCAAAATCCCAATGGCATTTTTAAAAGAAATAGAACAAAAAAACCATCAGATTTGTATGGAACCACAAAAGACCCCGAATAGCCAAAGCAATCCTAAGAAAATAGAACAATGCTGGAGGTATCACACTCCCTGACTTTAGCTTGTACTACAGCGCAACAATAATCAAAACAGCATGGTATTGCCAGAAAAAACAGACACACAGACCAATGGAATAGAACTGAGAACCCAGAAATAAACCCACATAAATATGGACAGATAATTTTTGACAAAGGAGCAAAAAAGATACAATGGAGAAAAGACAGCCTCTTCAATAAATGGTGCTCGGAGAATTGGATAGCCACGTACAAAAGAATGAAACTGGACAGACAGCATCTGTCACCATGTACCAGAATTAATTCAAAATGGTTCAAAGACCTAAGCATAAGACCTGAAACAATAAACTGCATAGAAGAAAACACAGGTACTAAACTTATAGACCTGGAGTTCAAAGAGCATTTTATGAATTTGACTCCAAAGGCAAGGGAAGTAAAAGCTAAAATAAATGAATGGGACTATATCAAACTTAAAAGCTTCTGCACAGCAAAAGAAACCATCGACAAAATAAAGAGGCAACCAACTGAATGGGAGAAGATTTTTGCAAACAGTGCCTCCAATAAGGGGCTAATATCCAAAATATACAAGGAACTCTTCCAACTCAACAACAAAAAAACAAAGAACCCAATTGAAAAATGGGTAGAGGACCTGAACAGACATTGTATGTCCAAAAAGGACATACAAATGGCAAATATACATATGAAAAAATGCTCAACATCACTAATCATCAGGGAAATGCAAATAAAAACCACAATGAGATATCACCTCACCCCAGTTAGAATGGCTATCACCAACAAGACAATTAGTAACAAGTGTTGGAGAGGCTGTGGAGAAAAAGGAACCCTCATACACTGTTGGTGGGAATGCAGATTGGTGCACCTGTTATGGAAGGCAGTGTGGAGGTTCCTCAAAAAATTACGAATAGAATTACCATATGACCCAGCAATCCCTCTCCTGGGTATCTACCCCAAAAATCTGAAAACATTTATACATAAAGACACGTGTGCTCCAATGTTCATTGCAGTTTTATTTACGGTGGCCAAGACATGGAAACAACCAAAATGTCCTTCGATAGATGAATGGATAAGAGACATTGCGGTATATATACACAATGGAATACTATTTGGCAGTAGGAAAAGATGAAATAGTATCATTTGTGAAAACATGGATGGATCTTGAGATTATAATGCTAAATGAAATAAGTCAGAAAAAGTAGAGAACCATATGATTTCACTGATACGTGGTATATAAAACTAAAAACAACAAAAGAAGAAGACAAACAAATGGAGGAACAAAAACTGATAGACATAGACAATAGTTTAGGGGTTACCAGAGAGTAAGGGAGGACTAGAAGAGGATAAACGGGGTCTAATAGATGGTGATGGAAAAAGAACTGTGTCCACTGGGTGGTGAACACACAATGTGATATATAGATAATATATTACAGAATTGTACACCTGAAATCTATGTAACTTTACTAACAATTGTCACCCCAATAAACTTTAATTAAAAAAAAAAAACGAAGAAAAAAAAAAGAAAGCATGGGAAGATAATAGATTCACCCTAGGATTAATTTTTACTTGATCAATGACTATTAATCTAGACTTCTGATCTCCTGAACTGAGCATGGAGTGCTTTATAAATTAGGAAGCCTTTGGCGGTATGTGGAGGAAGGTTAGATTTATTTTTATATCAAATACAAAATTATAAAATGGCTCATGAAAATTTAAATGATTCAATATAGACAGCTAGGGAATGGTGAGGTATAATTGTTCTCAATATTTGTGTGCTTTAAAATGACTGGAGAAAAATCCTGTTAGAAATACAAGCTCTACTCCACACATACTAAATCAGAACCTACAGAGATGTGCTCTGATTATCTATATTTTTAACTTGCTCTCCAGGTCTTTCTAAAGCAGATAAAAATTTCCTATCAGTATGGAGAAAGGAACTTCAACCCAAATTCAGGAGATCTGTGACCTAATATCAGTTTGTCTATGAACCTGCAGCATGATTTTATTTTCATCACTCTCTTCGTCACCTCTCACCTCTGCTCACCAGACATGTGCTCTTCCTCCTTAATCCTTCCTCTTTGGAAATGGCAGCACCATTCTACTTAGTTCCCTAAGCCAGAAACCCAGGAATAGTTATTAATGTCCTCCTTTCCCTGATTACACTTCATAACTATTGAATCTGCTACCTTTTCTCCATTTCTCACTGCTGGCTGCCATATTTCAAGCCACTGTTACTTTGGCCTTAATTATTTTTAAAAAGCCTCCTAATTGTTCTCCCTACTTTCAGATTCTTGAAAACCAATTGCCGTACTGCCACCAGAATATTAATTTTAATAAATAAATTTACTCAATCTTTTTAATGACTTTCTGTTGTTTTTGGGATAAATGCCAGTTCCCTTAAGGAGCTTACAAAGTGCTCCAAGATCTATTCTTGACTTATTCTCCAGCATCATCCCTCCACTCTTTCCAATTCCAAACTCTGAACTTTGTTGGCAATTTCCTGAACCCCTGGGCTTTCACATGCCATGACTCTGTCAAGAATATCATTACCTTTTCCATTCCCAGCCATCCATTCCGGTGGATAACTTCTACTCACTTTTCATAGTCCTTTTCTAATTAGCCCTTCCTTCTGTTCCGTCAACCCAGGTACCCTTCTTATATGTCTCCCCAGCATGGGCACAGCCATATATAGATAGCATTTCCACAGAGTATTGTGGTTGTCTGTTTACTAATCTCTCCCTCCACACTAGCAGGTAGGAACTTGTTTTATTATATTCCTAGAGCCTAGGAAAGTCCAGACATAGTAAAAACTCAATTAAATATGTTGTTGAAGAATAATAATATTTATTATTATTTATTATAAAAACTTATTATATTGCAGGCACTGTGCTTAGTGCTTTATATGAATTCTTTCTTAATTCTCACAACAATGCTCCAAGACAGAGCACACAGGTAGGTTAAGTAAAATGCCCAAAGTTATACAAGTGGACAAAATACAATTTAAATAGTTCAAAGCTTGTACTCAACCACTCTATTATAATGGGTTTTAGTTTTTTTATTTGTAAAATGAGGGGGTTGAACCAATTAAATTTCTAAGATATTTTTTAAAATTTTGTGACCTCTTTTACTTACTCAAGGGTTAGATAGGCTTTTATATTTATTCTGTTTCTAGGCTCTGCTTACTGCTATGATCAAAGACAAAAGCCCAGTTCTAACCCACAGAATAAATGTGTTTTTATGTTGTATGACTTAGTCAAAAATTAAGTTTTCTTTAAAAAATGTCCATGAACTCTCTGAATTGTACACAATTTTTTGTGTGCACATACATATTCCCCACCCTGGAGGGAGAGTTTATAATCTTTCAGAGGATTCTCCACAGGCAAAAAATAAATAAAAAAAATCATTAATATGTATAATCTTCATATTGCCCCCTTTCTTATTTTTTCCATGTGTACCTAGAACTACACTAGAACGTGGTAGAGTCATAATAATGAGAGTAATATTCAAAACATATTCTAGGGAAGACATATTTATTGTCTGGCCCAATAATATGTCAGCTTTTAGACATCTCTTTCATTCTCTGTCTGTACAACCATGTCCAATGTTTTTTTTTTTTTCATAAATATGCCTGACCTACCTGTAGGTTATCACACATCTCTTGGCTGTATGTTAACCGCTGGATTTCAGTAGGAGACACGAGGTATAATGCCTGTCCTTCATTGGTAAAACAAAATGTCCGTGCTATCCTCATGTCTGTCAGTGGCAAATAATTAACATCCAACATTGGGCGAAGACTAGGTAGGCTGAGGGGAAAAAAGCAAATCCACATTTCATATTTGAATTGTTGCAAGCTTTTAATTTCTCGGTATAAAATTTGCAGATCCTTATAGAAAAACAGTAATTTTTATACCACTATTTTAGTGCGTTTTTTTTTTATCCTCTTGAAGACTCAGTTGTAGTAAACTAGACTTTGATATAAAACCGTATACACAAAAATTCATGGGCAGAGTTATTCTATATTAATCCATATAGATAATAAGCAAATGTCCTTGAATGATGGATTGAATGCAGAGATCAGGAATTTCAGGATACTTTTTGCAGCATTTCACAGGTTCCTACAATATGGTTATAGTCTTTGGTTATGGCAGAAACGCTACAGCTAGAACGTGCCTAACTACATACCTGGTCTGTTGTCTCTTTTTAAGGAAAAGCTCCTGAGTCTAAGGAGGTTATGCACTCATGGAAATGTGCAGTGGGTCCAGTTCACTGTGCCTGGGAATGGAATGGCTTTGCTCCCCATTCCTTTACTTCCTCTAAATACAGGAAATGAAAATTACCTAGGACTCAGGGCACCTACACTGAAGGCATGATTAATAGATAAGCACAGCTAGAGCTATAAGAAAATGAGAATAAGTTATAAATAATAGATGAGAATTTTCATATCCAAATGAATACTACTCATCTCAATTGTCTTACCAAATGGATATATGCTTATCCTAATGTTTTAGCCAATGATTTTGCTTAAATTCATCAGCATGTCCCTTTGGATACTGTCATTAGAGCCAGTTTTATAAACTATGGAAGAAAACCAGTCTCACTACTTTAAAATCACACTCTAATGCCAAAAGGAGAAAAACAAGCTTGTAATTAAATCTGAGGCTGTGAAATCATTCTATTTATTCCAGTATGTACAATGATTTTAAATGATCCCAGATTATAAAACCAGCACCTTGAAAAAAAAGTACTATTTCTCATATCAAAGTAGTTTGTAATTACAATTTAAACCCTAGAACCTTACCATGTGAAATGGGACCTGAAACCTGTGCATTGCAATAGGCTTTTCATGAGGTTCTAGCACTGTGCTGTCCAATATGGCAGTACTAGCCACCTGTGCCTATTGAGCAGTTGGTATGTGGCTCATCTGAATTGAGATGTTCTGTAAGCATAAATTATATAATAGGTTTCAAAGGCTTTGTGTGAAAAAAATATTTAAAAGTATATGTTAAGACATTTTAAGTAACTAAGCTCCTCAGGATATGAATCCAAAACAAACTTAGTAAACAGACATTCATGATAGATTCAATCAAATTAATGGGTGGTAGTAGGAAAGAGGTTAATTTACTATTAATACCATATGTAAAATGGAGGATGCAAATAATACTTTATTTTCCTAGAGAAGCTATAAGAATCAAATTAAATTTTGTATGCAAAATTCTTATTTGTACTATGAAACGTAGTAAAAGTAACAGTTCATTTCTTTTCCTTGTAGTTTATTCATCCTTATGTTTCTAGTGCCTAGCATGACTTCCGGGAGGTAATATGCTCAATAAATGTTTGCTGAATGAATTTATTCATTCATGTTTGTGTGAATGACTGGGAAATGTTTGTGTGAATGACTGGGAAATCACTCTTTCCTTAGATTCCTTAGTGTCAATTATTTTGTTCACAATGCAAAGAATTTTTAGCAAAAACAAAATACCCACGAAAACAAAAATAAAAAAACCAAACTCTTCTCAAATTGTTGAACAATAAAACATTCACAAACATAACGAAACAACAATCTCAGGTTGCTTCTTCAAAACATCTTGCACATTATACATCTTCGTATACTGTGCGGAACTGTACCTTGTTGGCACTGCTGTGATTACCAGATAATTTATAAAGAAGGCAAGTACCTCATTATCATGATATGCCCGTTGGCACAAAAGCACGCCAAGCAGGCACTGTTACACATGACCACCACATCTGCTCGCAGTATAAAAGATGTCTCGGTGATGTTATGAACATAAAGGCAAGTCTGAGAAGGCAGTGAGAAGACTTTGGCTTGTTTTTCTGAGCAGATTATTGTATATTGATGATCTCCTATTTCTTGGGATGGAGAGGGGAAGTTCATGACCAGTTTTCTTCTCCAAGATTTTTCATTTTCATCTATGTTGTTTGGATCCTTCCACACTTCATATGGCGGTTGCATTAATCCACCAGTTCGATCCATACAGGAGAATGTTAGCACAGCTCCTTTCAATGAGAGGAATGTACCTATAAAAACAATTTCATATCACTGGCATGTGAAATTCTTTCTAAAACAGCTGTTATTCATCTATGGGCAATAAATGTTTATATTATGAAAATTTATGGCATCATAATATTGTGGTAATATACATAAATCAGATTTGTGAGTTCATCAGTTGCAATAACTTGGAATCATAGAATGTTAGTTCTAAAAGGAGCCTAAGACATCAACTTGTCAAATCCTCTCCATTATATTAATAAGAAAATGTAGACCCAGAAAGATTAGGAGACTTGGGCCAGGTCACATAGCAAGTTAGTGCCTGAGCCTGGACTAGAACTCAGGTTTACTGATTTGTCATTCCTTTATGCTACATAGTCCCTCTTAAAATTCTTTTTGAAAAGCATATATTAGAAAATGTATACTTTTTATTTATTGAAATAACTTGAACTGAAAAAATAATCATGCCATCTTATTCCATTTCCTTATTTCACAGGCTCATTTGCTAGAAAATGCTTTTTTCCCCCCTGAAATTGAACACTCAGAGTAAATTTCTTGAAATTTTAACATCTAGAGTTCATGCTAACAATTTGAATTATATGGGGGAAAAAACACACAAACAAACCAGAGCACCTTTGGCTCTTATATGCAGACTAATGCATCTTTATACAAAAAAGAAGTTTACTCACCTGGATTCTTCAAGGTTGAATATCCATGCTAGATTACTACCTATCAGTGATTTTTACTAGTCCTGCAGGACAGGATACTATAAAGCTTAGAAGGGTAACTTGGAATAGATTGACCTTTGGACATTTCCAGACTCTCCCTTAAGCAGCCTTTTCTTTCCTTTGTCCTTAGACACCATGTCAAGAGAGTAAGGATTAATCAGGCTGATATGCCTCAAGAGTGTATATGTGACAGAGACATGAAAAAGAAAGGGTGATATATAAAAATACATTCCGTTTAGATAGTACTTTATAACTTAAAGTACTTATAACTTATCAAATTCAAAATAACATCTTTAGATGATTTAACATCTCAATTGTGTTTTTAAACTCACTTTAAAGCCAGAATTAGTGGCCTGTGAATGTCTTACTGTTACCAAGAACAAGGATTCACGGTAAATGTCACAGGGAGGAATTCCAGGACCTACTGGAATGATCAACACAAACAAAGCCAAGCACGCAGTCGATTTACTAAAAGAAAGGAAGTAGTGTACCGTGTTTCCCCGAAAATAAGACCTAGCCGGACAATGCGTCTTTTGGAGCGAAAATTAATATAAGACCTGGTATTATATTATATTAATTATAGTACATTACATTATATTGTATTTATTACATTATATTATATTAACCCAGTCTTATAGTAAAATAAGACTGGGTCTTATATTAATTTTTGCTCCAAAAGATGCATTAGAGCTGATTGTCTGGCTAGGTCAATCACAGTAGTACACTCTCAAGATGGAGGGAGAGGGGGCAGACACAGAAGAAGAGCAATTGCCCTGAAGGAAAAACAAATTTAGGATTATATTTGAATGAGGGCACAAAATATTCAGGGGTGGTGTTACAGGTGTTTCCAGGGCGGGTTTTGCTGACCACTCCTTCCTTTCGGGAGGAGGGATTTTTATTCTTATTTGGCCCTTGTCAGAACTGTCAGGGCAACATGCAGGGTGGAGATTTTTCCCTGCCTATTAGCAATGCTAATAGTATTATAGTCTATTACAATTAGCTGTAGCTGCACCTTTTCTTCACACTTGATCTTAGCCAAAAGGTGAGAAGCGATTGCACCTTTTCTTAAGAATGGTCTCATCTCCTCTCTTTTCTTGTCTCCCCTCACATCCTCCTACTTTTCCTACCCACTTTCTCCCCACGGCCCTGTGCCCTGTTCTTTCTGCCTACGGGAACAGTACTAGGATAACTGCAGAGGATAGGAGAGGAGGAGTTTAGGCAATTCAGTCTGAGAGTCCAGGTATAAAAGGACAGCACTCCCAACCTCCCATGAAAAAAAGTAATGCCAAAAGGTATGAGGAATGATTTAATTAGAATTCATCTAGAATTGATCCTTTCATAAAACCACATTTCCATAACTACCTGCCGCATCCTTAATTTAGAGATAGCCTAAAGTGGGTTAAAAAGATAAGAAATTTACAATTTTGAAGCCATTTTACTTATACATGATGTTTATAAGAAGTCAGCATCAAAATGACAATTTTAATGGGCTGCCTTTGCTGAAACAGTTGCTTTATTTCCTAATGTGTGGTCAAAAATGCTTTGTTTATATTCTGTTCATTAGGTTTACATAGGGTATGAAGTTTTCTCAACAATGTATTATTAATTTTTATAACGCTATCTTTAATCTTTCCTAACTTAAAAAAAAACAAACAAAAAAACCTTAAGTCCAAATAATAAGTTACCAGTATTTCAGAAATACACTTCACTACAAAGTTAGCTTAAATTTAAGGGCTTCTATAATAAGACCTTGACAATTTAGTCTACAGTATGTAATTGACCATACAATTAATTAGGACTTTCCTCTTAAAGGAGGTCTCACTGGCTAGAAGTGTACCTTACTCCAGCTTTCCAAATAATCAATCCTCCTCACTACAACCTTCATTCATTCAATCAACAAATATTTATTCAGGGCATACTATATGTTCTAGGCTATTTTAGGCATAGGGGATATAATAGTGAATAAAACAGACAAAAATCACCACCTTCACAGAACTTGCTTTCTATGATAGAGACAGACAACATATATGATAAATAAGTATATATATAAGATATTAGGTAATAATAAGTACCAAGGGGAAAAAATAAAGCAGAAAAGGAATAGGACCTCTTGGGGAAAGGGGGGATTAAATTTTAAATAGAGTAGAAGATGTTATGGATTACATGTTTGTGCCTCTCCCTGGCCCCAAATTCATATACTGAAGCCCCAGCTTCCAGTGTAGATATATTTGGAGAAGAGGCCTCTAAGGAAACAATTCAGGTTAAATGAGGTCACAAGGGTGGGACCCTGATCTGATAGAATTAATGTCCTTATAAGAAGAGACACCAGGATGCTCTCTCTCCCTCTCTGTGGGGACAGAGCTCTCATCAGATACCAACGCTGCTGGAATGCTGATTTGGGACTTCCAGTCTCCACAAGTATGAGAACATGCTGTTGTTCAAGCCATCTAGTCTGTGGTATTTTGTTATGGCAGCCTGGGCAGACTAACCCAGAAGAGAAGGCATGATGCTCCGGGAATTCGGGCTCATAGTGCTGATATTCTGGCTAATGTGATTATCCTTCACCTCTGACACAGGAGTCTCACATTTTCTATCAGCATCCATGAAACTGGCAATCTAACTTTATTAGTTTGCAAGTAAGGTAAAATCTCAAACTTCACAGACCTTGCCTTTCTAAAGCAGTGAAGGGCAGACCAATAGGAGATAAGATCAGTGAGATAATATGGAGCCAGGTTGTGTCCGACAAGGTAAAGACTTAGACTATCCTATTAGAGATGGCAGGATTTTGAGAATAAAGTGATATAATCTAATTTTCATTTAACAGGATCACTCTTCCTGCTGGGCATATCCTATAGGGAGTCAGGCTGGAAGAAGGGAGAGCAGTTAACATGTCAGCACAATAATCCAGGTGAGAAATGGATACTGGCTTGATTGAACCAGGTGGTAACAGCAGAGGTGGTGAGAAGTGATCAGAATCTGAGTACCTCGGTTTTTGAACGTTTATGTTGAGGAACATTTTTGTTTATGAACGCCGTAAGCCCGGAAGTAAATGCTTCAGTTTTCGAACAACGACTCAGAAATTGAACACGTCACACGGCTTCTGCTGAGTGCAAGATCCTGAGGCCTAGCTGTCGGCTGTTTTCAAACGTTTTAGAACTGCGGACTATGTTCGAAAACCGAGGTGCCACTGTATATTATAAAGGTTGAGCCAACAGAATTTGCTACCAAATTGGATTTAGAGTATGAAAGAAACATAGTGGTCAAGGATGATTTTGTTTTTGACCTGAGAAATCAGAAGGATGGACTTGCCATTAACATACGTGGGAAAGATTATGGGAGAAAATAGAAAGGCTGTCAGGAACTCAGTTTGGACACGTTAAGTTGGAGATGCTTAGTAGGTATCCAAGTGGATGTCAAATCCCTGGAGGAGTTTAGGCAATTTAGTCTGAGAGTTCTGGCATGGAGCTCCTAAAACCCTTGGAATTTCCTAAGTGATGAGACAGACACAGGTATCTTTTACTATGTTAATGAGGTGCCTTCTCGACCTCTTCTAAGGATGGGGGCTGGTTGCCAGGGGAACCAACCACATGACTAGAGGGGCTAGAGATTGAGTTCAATCACCAATGGCTAATGATTTAATCAATTATGCCTGTGTAATGAAGCCTCCATAAAAACCCAACAGGAGGGAATTAGGAGAGCTTCCGGGTTGGTGAAAGGTGAAAATGTGGGGGAGTGATGCTTCTGCAGAGGGCAGGGAAGCTCTGCGTCCATTCTCAGACACTTTGCCCTGAAATCTCTTCCATTTGGATGTTCATCTGCATCCTTTCACAACAGACTGGAAACAGTAAGTAAGCAGTTTTATTGATTTCTGTGAGCTGATGTAGCAAATTAATCTTGAGAATCTCAGATTTATAGCTGATGGGTCAGAAGCACAGGTGACAACCTAGTTTTGAAAAGTGTTGGGGGACAGTTTTGTGGGACCGAGCCTTTCACCTGTGGGGTCTGATGCTATCTCCAGGTAGATAGTGTCAGAATTGAGTTAAATTGTGGGACACCCAGCCAGGGTTACAGAGAATTGCTTGATGTGAGAAGAAAACCTCCATAAATCTGGTATCAGAAATGTTGTGAGTGTGGTCATAGTGTGGAAGTAGAGGAGACACACAGGAGAAACACACAGAAGGAAGAAGGACTAGATTATGTCCTTATGTGAGAGGGAAAAATGGTAGGTTTTTCCGTCTCAGCATGTAAAGTTGCATTTCCATGATCAGCATCACCTAGGAGCTTGTTAAAAATGCAAATCCTCAGATCCCAGCCCAGATGTTTTGATTTAGAAACTCTGGGGTTTGGGCTCAGTAATCTGTTATAACAAACCCTCCAACTGATTCTGATTAAGGCTACAGTGATAGCTCCTAGAATGGATAATCTCTAGATGCTTTCTTATTTTAAAATTCAATGATTTAGTGCATTTCAAATTTCCATATCATTTATTATAATTTGTTGTCAAGACAATCAATACATTTATGTGAAAAGATTCCTTAAGAAAAGAGAAGTGGGCTTTTCTTTGTTAAGAGGTTTTTGGTTACTGATTTACTCTCCTGTTCAGACTTTCTATTTCTTCATGATTCAGTCTCAGTAGGTTGTATGTTTCTAAGAATTGAATCCATTTTTTCTAGATTATCCCGTTTGTTGGCATATAATTTTTCATAGTAGTCTCTTTTAATCTTTTATGTGGCATCAGTTGTAATGGCTCCTCTTTCATTTCTGATTTTATTTATGAGTCTTCTCTCATTTCTTAGTCTAGCTAAGAAATTTGTCAGTTTGGTTATCTTTTCAAAAACCAATTCTTATTTTTGCTAAAAAGTGGGCTAAGGACTTGAATAGACATATCTCCAAAGAAACCATACAGAAGATAATTGTGCATATTTCCTTAAAATTAGGAATGTAGTAAATTGTATTTTCTCATTGTGAAATATATTTACAATTAAAATAATTCTCTGTATCTATTAGTTTGTTTCTGTTTTGTTTGTTCATTTGTTTTATTTTTCAGATTCCACATATAAGTGAAATCATATAGTATTTGTCTTTCTCTGTCTTACTTATTTTCACTCAGAAACAAACTCATAGATACCAAGAACAAACTGATTGTTGCCAGATGGGAGAAGGGTAGGGAGAAGGGTGGAAAAAGTGAAGGGAACTAAGATGTACAAACCACCAGTTATAAAATAAGTCACGTGGCAGAGAGAATATAGTCAATAATATTGTAATAACTATGGTGTCAGATGGTCACTAGACTCATCATGGTGATCACTTCATAAGGTACATAAATGTCTAGTCACTAATGTTGTACACCTGAAACTAATATAATATTGTACGTCAACTACAATTAAAAATAAATTTAAAAAAATGATCCTAACAGATTAACTTTTAAAATACAATGCATTTTATGGGCTGAATTGTTCTCCCGCACCCCAAATTCATATGTTGAAGGCTTAAACCCCAGTACCTCAGAATGTGATTGTTTTTGTGATAAAGCTTTAAAGAGATGATTAAATTAAAATGAGACTCTTAGTGTGGGCCCCAATCCAAACTGACGGTGTCTTTCTAAGAAGAGAAGATTAGGACACACCGGGAGACAGCAGGGATACCTGCATACAGAGGGATGCCATCTGCAAGAAACCTCAGAAGAAACCAACCTGCGGTCCCCTAATCTTGGACCTCTAGCCTTCAGAAGGATGAGAAAATGAACTTCCTTTGTTTAAGCCACACAGACACACAAATTCACATTTATCTGAATTTGACACACTAGTGGAGAGCTAATTATTCCACCTACAATAAGTAACAATCCATATATATATTCATTTAGCACACCTGTTAACAAAGAAAACACAACTTCATCTAACCTACCATACCATATATATGTATTCTTTTAACATAAAATCCCTTATGCTACATATTAATAAAATTCTTTTTTTATTAAATGTTTTTCAGATAGTTTTTACCATATATAGGAAAGAGACAGTAAAAGTTAATGATAAGAACAAACTGAAAAATAAGAAATTAAAAATTAAAATTAAGAAATAACGAGGAATCACACTCATCTTTTCTTTGAAAGAAACAAGATAATTCATGTAGGAAGAGCATATACCATATGCTTTAGCAACAAGACTCATGATTTAGGTCGAATTTCTAGGCACTAGTATTAAAAGAAAAGAAATTGTGTAACATCTTCTTAGAAACAACATGGGGAGATTATCAAAGACTTTGGAAAGCCATGTCAGGTCAAACTACTTCTAGCTTAACTGGTCTGAGTTCTTTAAGGATGATGTGAAAACATCTGGCATGGAGCTTTGGAGAAATGCTTCAATTCATTAAGAATAATTTTTTAACTTTTGTATTAAGGTTTTCCTCAGTGCTTTTCAGAAACTTATTTCCCAAGGCATTGTTTAGGTCAGCAGGTCCACAGTTTAGTACTATGGAAATGCTTGTATTATTTTACCCTAAAGGAAAGCTAAGGTTGCAATATGACTCATGTTGAAATAGTATATGACTTATGAAATTCTCAATAGTTCCTATTACACAGAATACTTATAATCTTTACATATTCATGTTTTACAATACCTTATATCTAAATTTCAAAAAGCAGTAATGGAGGTAAAGAAAAACTCTTACCACTTGGCAATACCATGACTGGTTCTGTGAATCTTTGTTCACCTGCTGACGGTAGGTTCAGGGGGATGATTAACACCATTCCCAGACTAGTTCCAACAAACAAGCAAGGGGAGACAGTCGAGTCATTTTTCCGAGCAAAGGACTCCATGAAGTATAGCGCTGTAATTGCTTCTTTAGAATCTTTGTCAATACTAGAGATGCTGGAGCTCCTAGAACGACTATACGAATTTTCTCGGCTTTCTAAGGAAATTTAAAAAACAAAAATTAAATGTTAGTGCATTTCCAGAAAAAATAAAGTCTGACTTAGTACATGAAAACCAGAAGTATGAGAGGGAAGTAGAATTTGATTCTTTGTTAACGGAGCTGGAAGTCACCTTATCCAGTTCACCAGCTTATTTTGAAGATGAAGAGACTGAAGTCCAGAAGTGTAAGCCATAAACCTAGGCAGACCTGGGCCGAAATTTGACTCTCTGGAGGTCTAGTTAACCATGTTTTTCTCTCTACATTGCCTCACACGTTAGTTGAAACTCTCTAATCTGGAAAAGAAATATTTAGTCTAAATAGTCAAGGTTACAAGCATTTCTGGTACCTTTTTAATTATGGTTTCCTCCTCTCCATCAATTGTTGGAAGTGTTCTTAATGATTTCTTGGCAATTCCCACTTACTGACAACGTTGTGGCTACTGACCTGAAGAGTCACAAATGTTGTGTGGCGAATACATTCCCCTAATACAATTTTTGGTTTTGCTATGTCTGGAGTAATTACAGTTGTAAAAACTGAATTATTTACCAAGGCCAAAGAGCAAATGATTTCCTGAATTAGTTCCAAGCTGCCCTACCTTGAATCCAAATTGAGTCCTAACTGTGTAGGGCCAAACAAGGAGCTGTAAACAATGCCATCCCATTGAGAGTGGTAATCTTTCTGAGAGGGCGTCCGCCCACTTAAAGGAAACAGGATGGTTTCAGGCTCTCCTGCTCATCAACACTTACACATGCTCACACTCCAGCAAGCAGAAGTTAAGTGGTACTAGGAAGGTTGTATTGTTTGTATAATCACTCCAGGGTTCAAGTTCCTCATATTCTTTCTACTCCCTCACTTTCCCTCTTGATAGGTAGAAGTGTGACTCATTTTTATAACAAGAGGCTAAATATAAATTTCTGACTATCCGTTTTGTAGAAAACAATATAGTGTTCCTAATTTCCCCCCTTATATCCCTCAGCAAGTTTATAAACATAATGCTTTTTAATAGAATTTAGAGATGAGAGTAAGCTTGTATATAATCTATATATTTTATAGATTTGGAGACAGAGACATAGAGTTAAGTAATTTTCCCAGAATCTAGCACAAGTTAGAGGCCGAAATATCTGAAACTCAAAATTCCCAACTCGCAGTCCAGTGATTGAGTGCTACTACTTTTATAACCTTTACAATTTTGCTTCTGTTGTAACATTCATAGCTAAAATGTTCCCCCAAGTTTTCTATGGTTTATTAACATTCAAAGTTGCTACTCGTAGATACCTGTGATAGAGATAACATTATCTACATGTCCATGGACCCTATTTAGTATGGCATAATATTAAAGAAAAATTTTTAAAAATATTTAAAAATTTAAAGAATATAGCTCATTACCATCAAAAATTTTGAGGGGTGGTAAATGGGAAATTATAGCATAGAATTATCATAGCAAATCTTCCTAAGATTATTTTTTTCCTATCTTTCTCCCCAAAGTTCTTTATCAGCTAGACAATAGCAGCAAAGTTATACGGTTTCTCCCTTTTTTTCCCTTTTCTAAAGATTTTTGGCCTTGTGGATCTTGTACTTGACTCCCTGCCCCCACACTCATTCCATAAATTAGCAAATAATCCTCTTTAAAAACATATGATGATGAAGATTGCAAACTTTAGAACTCAACATCCTCCCTTTTTTTTGGTCACATGAACTTGACAGTTGAGGAAATTAAGGTTGCAAGACATTAAATAACTACAGATAGAAACACAAAGAGGCTTACCACTGAGATGGAAAGAAACTTGCAATTACTACTGGGAGTGTTAACAGTTTAAGGCATAATCTTTTGTACGGAGGAGGTGGGAACCTACCAATGAGCAGAGCCATTCTGGTTTTAGAGATGAAGAAGAAGGTGAAGTGAGGCATGGATTTGGAGTCATGGCCACAGCCCGACCAGGCTCTCAGTTAGTAACTCATTGCCTACAGTTGACTGTAGTTTTTTCAGATCTTTTACACATGACCTCCATCCATTGTCCTCCAACTCCTGTTACCATATCAAATTATAATTGTATTCACAAAAATCTGCATGTTTAACCCACCTTCTGTTGTAACTGGTAAAGAAATCTCCATGCAAGCAGCAGACTGTGCTTTTCGAAATGGTGGTCTTCCAGGACCCCAGCGGTTTACTTTTGAAACATCAGCACTAGAAAGACGTTTTCCAGAACTGCAGCTCTGAGAAGTTGGACTTGTGCAGTGTCCATTTACATGATCTGTACCAAGAGGAAGGCAGCATAAATGTCATAATTAAATCTTAATATTAAGTAATGCAAGTATGTAGATTAATGAAGAAGAGAATTTTTTTTTTCAAACCATATAGATGGCTTAATCCTTGCTATTTTAAAATTTAGTCACAATTTCAGTAATTAGCCAAAAATTTCATATTTATTAAATATAAGATTCATTCTTTTAGACTAGTTAACCTAGTTTAATATTCTATATTCCCACTATATAGTCTACCATTTAATGGCCATACAAAATAGGTTATAATACTGAACTCTCTTTTGAATAATTTAAATAAACACCTATTTATGTAAGTGTGGGAAGTACTTCACAAGCTTGGAGATTAAGATATAGAATGGAAGCATCTTACTGTGCAGTTGAGAATGGTATTTAAGAATATTGACTCGAGAGCTAGACTGCCTGGGCTCAAATCCAAATTCTACCACTTAATAATTTTAGGAATTACTGAAGTTTTCATGCTTTAGTTTCCTCTTCTGTAAATTGGGAATATTATCCGCCACATGGAGTTTTTGTAATAATACATGTCACAAACCAGAACATTTCCTGGTATATGGTAAACTCTGAACAAAAGTTATTGTCGTTCCATTCCAGGGTACTAAAATTGTGCACGTCTAAGAAAAACAGTACTGTTTATTTAGAGCTTATGAATTTAGCTGTTTTGATATATGTTGAAAACTTGTAAGTCACTGCACAAAAAAGTCTTATTTTTCTTAATACTAAAAAATAATATTTTAAATATCTCATAGTGTAATATTCAGAATGCATTTTAAATGTTCTTTAGTCATTCAAAGGACAATAGAATTAAACGGAGAATTCAATGTTTACTATCCATGTTGGACATAAGGAACTGGCATTCAGTGTCCAATCCATTATAGCCTTTATGTATTGTAGAGTTTGAAAACTTATAATTGTACATTTCCTAGATTCCCTTGCCACTTGTGCAAAGAGAATTAGGTTTCACTATTTAAATGCACTAGTGTATTTTACTGTTGTTTAAAATGAGAGTTAACATTTATTGAATATTTCAATGTCAGGTGTTTTATACACATTATTCATTTAATCTTCACATCAACTCTGCAAGGTAGGTGCTATATATTTCTGATTTTGCAGATAAGGAAACTGAAGCTCAGGAAAAGGATTCAGAAAATTGTTCAATATTACATAAGTAGTATTCATGGAGGCAGGATTTTAATCCAGATTTTTCTCATTAAGTGTCTGACTGCTTTAAAACTGGGCCACAGGTTCATGTAAAATAATTGATAGGGTTTAGGAGTGGCTCGTGTGACGGTGATGCACGTTGAGATCCAACCCTTTCGGGCCAGTTCTCTTCCATACTAACATAGTAGATCTCAGAAATCCCAGATTTCCCAGGTGGAAAGGCAGAAATATCCCATGATGAGTTAGCCACGGGGAAGCTGAAATCAAGAGCTCTACCCCTCTTTCACTATCAACTATCATCTCATAAATAGGGAGAACACTGAGGGCAACAGCTGGCATTAAGGACGTAGAGTGAATTAGAAAGTGGTGACACTCTGTGGGTACAAATTGCAAAAATAAGCCCTGTTCTGGGTACATCAGGACACGTGGACCCTTCCTCAGATGTGATGCCTGTTCTACGGTTGCTTGTCCAGAGGAATGTGGGATGAATTCACAGCCTTCTTAGCCGGGTACAACAGTATATGGCAGATCCCAAGAGTAGTAAAATGTGTTCATTTAGCCAGGACCCCTTGCACTTGCTAAGCCAAAACCGCTGCCGAGCTATTACCATTTCTTGGTGGCTGTTTCATGTGAATATTGTTTCATTTCAGCTCATAATAGGGCAGTATCAATTATTAGATTACTCAATATGCTAGGCTCCCTCCCTTCATTCCCCATCCACTGTAGTGACCAAATTTTCCTCAGGTTCTCATGTTGGAGTCATGAGGTCCAGGAGATATTACCGAACAAGGGCAGCCCAGAGTTTGGGGCCATATATTTGTTTTCAATAGGGCTGATTAACTTAAAGGATTTATGTTTGTACTTAAATCTTTAAAATACATGGAATTAAATTTGCTTTCTTTAAAACTTATTTTTCTTTACCATGCTAAATATTCAAGACAGATATGAGAATTGATACAAAACGCTTAGACATTTGGTCATAGCCAAGAGACATTCATTCTGGAAATTTATGATTAAGAAGTAATGCTAAATATAAAAGAAAAACTAAAACCTCTATTGATAAAATTATTCACTGTTGTTTTAGTTATTATGGATAAAAATTGGAAACCAGCTACCCTTTAAAGCTGAGCATAAAATTTTAGGTAAATGGTGGTATATAATCACATAGCAGTATTATAACCTTTAAACATGTTTCTGAAATGCTTGTTGAAACATAAACTATCTATGATATTATGTGTTTTGGTTAGCTCTTGTTGCATAGAAAAACCACTCCAAATGTTAATCATGTAAAATAACAATCATTTGATTATAGTCACAGATTCTGTGGGCCATGATTTAGGCAGGCTAAGGCAAGGTGGGTATACTATATCCATGAGGCCTTGGGCCTTATTTTGGAATGCATGAATGGCTGGGGGCTTGGAATCCTCTGGAGGCTTCTTTACTCACATGCCTGAGCTAGAGTGATGCAAGGGCTGAGTTCAGTTGGGGCTCTCAATGGTGGCTTCTTCAGGAGGCTTGCACTTCCTCATAGTATGATGATCTGTTTTACATAGTGGCTCAGGGCTTGAAAAAGCCTGGCAGTTAATTTGAAAATCAGATGGAAACCATATTTCTGCTGCTTTGGAATTATTGCAATGGACACTCTGCTTTATTTTGTTTTGTTTTGAAAGCAACATTCCAATGTCCAGTCACAAAGTTTTTGTACGTCAAGAGGCAGTTGTAATAGATTCCTGATCTTATAACAATACGCTCTTCAGTTTAACAATTGATGGCAGTGGTCTTCTGATTCCTTATTTCTAATAGTAGCAAAGTTATCTGCCCTTCTGATCTGCCTGTTTGGTGGCCTTATTCTGACAGTCATACCTATAGGTAAAGCTTAGAGTTTACTCCTCCAGTCATTCAGTGGTTTGATAAGCACCTACTGTGTTTCGCCGAAAATAAGACCGGATCTTATATTAATTTTTGCTCCAAAAGATGCATTAGGGCTTATATTAAGGGGATGTCATCCTGAAAAATCATGCTAGGGCTGATTTTCTGGTTAGGTCTTAGTTTTGGGGAAACACGGTAGTTTCTTGCATTAAATCACTTACTGCATAACATAACTAGAATGGTTTCTGTTCCTCTAACTGCTCCCTGATTGCAATGGTTCTTTAGCCCAGGTGTGGAGCTCTATGCCATGTAGAGAAAATACAACACGGTAAAAAATTCAGTCTTAAAATAATAAGTAGAAGCAAAAGGGAAACGGTTATTCTTTAATTTATAGAAAGATTCCCAAATTTTAAACACTTACAAGCTGCTTTAAATTAGCTGATTCTCTTGTGCCTTTAAACGGAGATTTGATTTAGTGTATTTATTGTATAAATTAAGGTACAATAATGATTTACTGAAAAATGGCTTATTGAATACAATTGAAATTATTTTTAACATAGTCCTTGACAAAACTTTATAGAAGAATATAAATGAAGATTTAATACTTCATAAACTAGTTTTATTAAACTTTTTAATACAGCACACAACTCTAGAAAGTGAAAAATAGTATTATGTAGACACAGATGCTTAGATATAGGCATAGATGCCATAGAGGGTGATTCTATGGTGAAATAAATGTTAAACATAATTTTAAGTCAAAATAAGCAATAGATTTTAAAAACTAAAAATAAAACAAAGACTGCATTTAACAATATAAAATACAGCTGATATCAAACAATTGATTAAAATGTTTGAAAACCCACATCACTTTACCTTTGCTTACTTTCATCATTAAGAGGTAACTTTTCTCTTCCTCTCTCCCTTCTTAATCATTGGTTATGTAACCCTAGTTGGAGGACAAGTTGGTTTGTTTATTGATTTAATATTGGTTGTTTGCTTGATTAATTTGTTTAAATAGGAAAAGAATTTATTAGAGGATATTAGGCAGCTCAAAATCTCAGGGAGAACCTGCGAGGTATACTCAGAAGCTTTGCCGCCAGAAACAACGTCCAACCACACTGGAGTTGAGTTCTGTTTAGTTAAGACACCGCTCTGCCAGTGGCTCAGCCCTGATGATGCTGGGGCCTAAATGCTAGGAGCTATGATACTGCTCATTTGGTACAGCAGGACATCTCGCCAAAACTGGGGTTTGTGTAATGTTTAACTTGTATTTATTTCAGTGTGTTTGACTATCAAACAAGAAATAGTCTAAATACACTAATTAAAAGACACATTATCAGAGTGGTTCAAAAAACAAGACACAACTATATGTTGTGCATAAGAAGCCCAATTTAAGTATAAATTCATATGTAGATTAAAAGGAATGGAAAAAGATATACCATGCTAACATTAGTTAAAAGATATATATCTCCATATCTTGCTTCAGGATAGTGGGGTACATGGTAAGGTCAGTGGATCCCGTAAGTATTGGCTCACTGCCACACTTCATTTGCTGTGAAATGAGTTCCTTGATGAAAAACAATGGTTTGTGGAATATCATGATGATGAATGGACATTCTGTAAGTCCATGAATGGTAGTTTTGGCAGAAGCATTCCATGCAGGGAAGGGAGATCCATATCTAGAATAAGTGTCTATTCCAGTAAGAACAACACAAGATAAAAGTGGTCCAATGTAATCACCCTGCCACCAGGTAACTGGCTAATCACCAGGGGAATGGTTCCACATTGGAGACAGTGCTGATTTCTGCTGCTGTCATATCGGGCACTCAGCAGTGGTTGTAACCAGGTCAGCCTTGGTGAGTGGAAGTCCATGTTGCTGAGTCCATGCATAACCTCCATCCCTGTCACCATGGCTATTTTGTTCATGAGCCCATTATGTGATGATAGGGGCTGGTAAAGAAGCTAATTGATATCCACTGAATGGGTCATTCTATCCGCTTTATTGTTAAAATTCTCCTCTGTTGAGGTCACCCTTTGGTGAGCACTCACCAAAGGGACAAAAACTGACTGTCCTGTATACTAGCAATGGAACTTGAAATTAAAAACAGTAACATTTACATTAGCACCCTCAAAAATGAAATACGGAGTTATAAATCGAAAAAGTATTACAAAATTTAGATGAGGAAACTATAAAACTAAAAAACAAAAAACAAAAAAAAATCAAAAAACTTTTCTTTACTGATGAAAGAAACTGAAGAACAAATAAATGGAGAAATATTCCATGTTCTTGGATAGAATTAAATATTGTCAAGATGTCAGTTCTTCCCAACTTGATCTATAGATTCAGCATAATCCCATCAAAATTACTTTGTGGATATTGACAAATTGATTCTAAAGTTTATATAGAGAGACAAAAGGCCAAGAATAACCAACACAATATTGGAGAAGAAGAACAAAGTCAGAGGACTGATGCTACCCAACTTCAAGACTTAATACAAAGCTAAGGTAATAAAGAGAATGTGGTATTAGTGAAGAAACCAACAAATAGATCAATAGGACAGAATAGAGAGTCCAGAAATAGATCCACACAAATATAGTCAACTGATATTTGACAAAAGAGCAAAGGCAATATAGTGGAGCCAAGATAGTCTTTTCAATAACTGGACATCCACATGCAAAAAATAAATCTAGACACAGACGTCACACCCTTCATAAAAATTAACTCAAAAATGGGTCATAGCCCTAAATGTAAAATGCAAAACTAAAAAACAACTAGAAGAGAACAGGAGAAAATCTAGATGACCTTGAGTTTGGTGATGACATTTTAGATACAAACCATAGGTATGATTTATGAAAGAAAATTGTTAAGTTGGACTTCATTAAAATTAAAAACTTCTGCTCTGTGAAAGACACTATCAAAAGAGTGAGAATACAAGCCACAGAATGGGAGAAAATACTTGCAAATGATATATCTGATAGAGGACTATTACTCAAAACACATAAAGAACTCTAAAAACCAACAATAAGGAAACAAACAACATGATTAAAAAATGGGCAAAAGATCTGAACACATACTAAGCCATGGAAGATAGACACATGGCAAATTAAGCATATGAAAATATTTAAAATTGCAAATTAAAACAACAATGAGAAACCACAATACACCCATCAGAATGGCAAAAATCCAATACACTGTCAACATCAAATGCTAACAAGGATGTGGAATAACAGAAACTTGCATTGGACAGTTTGGTGCAGGTGCTATGGAAGGCAGTGTGGAGGTTCCTCAAAAAATTAAGAATAGAATTACCATATGACCCAGCAATCCCTCTCCTGGGTATCTACCCAAAAAATCTGAAAACATTTATCCATAAAGATACGTGTGCTCCAATGTTCATTGCAGCTTTATTTATAGTGGCCAAAACATGGAAACAACCTTCGATAGATGATTAGATAAAGATGTGGTATATATACACAATGGAATACTATTCTGCCATAAGAAAAGATGAAATAGTGCCATTTGAGACAACATGGATGGATCGTGAGATTATCATGTTCAGTGAAATAAATCAGACAGAAAAAGTTGAGAACCATATGATTTCAGTGATATGTGGGATATAAAACTGAAAACAACAAAGGAACAAGACAAACAAATAAAGAAACAAAAACTCACAGACACAAACAATAGTTTAGTTATCAGAGGGTAAGCGGGTAGGGGAGTGGTAGATGAGGGTAAACGGGATCAATTGTATGGTGATGGTAGGAGAACTGACTCTGGGTGGTGAACACACAACGTGATATATATAGACGAGGTATTGCACAATTGCATACCTGAAACATATGTAACTTTACTAACCATTGTCACCCCAATAAACTTTAATTAAAACAAAATAAAACAAAACAAAAAAGCTCCCTTACCTTATGATTCAGGAATCATACTGCTTGATATTTACCCAAAGGAGGTAAAAACTTATGTCCACACATAAACCTGCACATGAATGTTTATAGCTGCTTTATTCATAATTGTCAAAATCTGGAAGCAACCAAGATGTCCTACAGTAGGTGAGTGGATAAATAAACTGGTACTTCCAGACAATGGAATATTATCAGCACTAAAAGAAATGAGCTACAAAACCATGAAAAAGACATAGAGGAACCTTAACTGCATATTACTAAGCAAAAGAAGTCAGTCTGGAAAGGTTATATACGGTATCATTCCAACAGTGTGATTTTATCTGTATGGCTTTCTGGAAAAGGCAAACCCCTGGTGGTTGCCAGAGGTTAAGGGGGAGAGAGTGATGAATGAATAGGATGACACAGCAGATTTTCACAGCAGTAAAACTATTCTGTATTATACTATAACGTATTATATAATAACGATGGATACATCATGATACTTATGTCCAAACGCCAAGCATGAGCCCTAGTGCAAACTAGATGTGGGGCAATAATGATGTATTAATATAGATTCATCAGTTGTAACAAAGACACCCCTCTGGTGGAGCGTGTTAGTAGTGGGGGAGGCTGTGTGGGTGGGGATAGGGGTGGGGACAAGGGGAGTATGGGAACTCTGTACTTTCCACTCAGTTTTGCTGTAAACCTAAAATTGCTTTAAAACATAGAAATATATTTAAAATATATTATTTTAAAAAGTGTACAGGGAGGTCCATGTACTCTTCACCCATTTTCCCATCACTAATATCTTGTATAACTATAGTTCAGTATCAAATCTAAGATTATGACATTGGTACAATTCACAGAGCTTACTCAGTTTTTATCAGTTTTATTTGTGTGTTTGTACGTGTAGTTCTATGTAATTCTGTCACATGTATTCTGTCACATGTAGATGAGAGTTCCAGTTGATCTGTTATCCTTACCATACCTAGTTTTGCCAGTATTTTTAATTTTAGCTATTCCAATGGGTATTTAGTGGTATTCTATTGCTTTAATTTGCATTCCTCTGGTGGCTAATGATGTATAGATTTGGGTAGCTATCACTACAATCAAGATTCAGAGCTGCTCCATCACCACAAAGATCTGTATTACTCCTTTATAGACACACTACTCCTTCCCTCACAAACCCCTAACTTTTGGCAAACATCAATCAATTCTCCATCTCTATAATTTTATTATTTCAAGATTTCTAAATAAATGGATTCATATAGTAATTAACCTTTTAAGATCAGTTTTTTATTTTTCATTCAGCACAATTCTTTTGAGGTCCATACATGTTGGGTATATCAATAGTTCTTTTTTTTTATCACTGAATAATATTCCTTTCTATAATGTACTACAGTTTGTTAAACCATTCATTTATTGAAGGACCTTTGGGTTGTTTCTAGTTTTTGGCTATTATAATTAAAGCTGTTGTGAACTCTTTGTACAGATTTTTCAGTGAAGATAATTTTTTATTTTCTAGAATCTAACATACCCAGGAGTGGGATTGTTAGATAATATAATAATTGTGTTTTAACTTTATAAGTAAATGCCAAAGTAAATCTGTTTTCTGTAGTAGTTGTACCATTTTGCACTTCCACCAGCAAAAGATGAGAGTTCCAGTTGATCTGTTATCCTTACCATACCTAGTTTTGCCAGTATTTTTAATTTTAGCTATTCCAATGGGTATTTAGTGGTATTCTATTGCTTTAATTTGCATTTCTCTGGTGGCTAATGATGTTGAATATCTTTTCATGTGCTTATTTGCCATCTGCATATCCTCTTTGGTAAAGAGTCTTGTTGAAGTAGCTTTCTATTTTGTGAAACAAATGTTTTATTTTGGAATAATTTTAGATTTAGAGGAAAGTTGCAAAGATAACCTAAATTTCCTACATTCTCCATTTCCAGTTACTATCAACTAAACTCCAGACTTTATTTGTATTTGATCATTTTTAATGCTTTTCTACATTTTTATCAAGATTAAATTCACATAAATATTAACCATTTTCAAATGTACAATTTAGTGAAATTCAGTCCATTCACAATATTGTGCAACTATGACCAACACTGTGTAGTTCCAAAACATTTTCCTCACCACAAAAAATAGCACTGACCCATTAAGCACTCACTGCCTATTCTGCTTTTCGCTCTCCATTGGTGGCCATCAACACGCTTTCTGTTTCTAGAGACTTACCTATTCTGGGTATTTCATATAAATGGAATCATATAATGTGTGGTCTTTCATGTCTGGCTTCTTTTACTCCATATAATATCTTTGAGGTTTATTTATGTTGTACCATGTGTCAGTACTTCCTTTTATTAAGGAAATATTTTTAAATTGTAAAATACATATAAAATTTACCATCATAGCCATTTGCAGCTATAAAGTATGTGTGTATGTGTGTGCGTAAACACAAGTCAGAGGATAAAGGGGAGCGCTGTGGAGGGAGGTGCCCATTGTGGGAAAGTACACACCAGGAAGAGGGAGAGAGGAAGGAAGAGACGGAAGGAAGAGAAGGGGAGAAAAAGGGAGAGCAGAAATTGAAAAAGACACAGAGAGATAAAGCTTGGGATGAAAAATGATAGTAAGAGGCGGAAGAAGGAGAGAAGGAGAAAGAAGGTGGGTGAATGGAACTAGAGAGGTAAAGAGAAACAGAGGGAAGGGAAGTGTTCTTATTTTTCTATATGGCTTCAAGTTCTGTCTAGTGTTCTTTCATTTCAGCCTGCAGAACTCCTTTTAGTATTTCTTGTAGGGAGGATCTACCAGTGATCAACTCTCTTTGCTTCTGTGTATCTGGGAATGTCTTAATTTCTCTTTCATTTTTGAAGGAAAGTTTTGCCAGATATAGAATTCTTTGTTAACAGTTTTTATTTTCTTTCAGCACTTTACTGTCATCCCACTACCTTCTGGCCTCTGATGTGGAATTGGCTATAAATATTATTCAGTATCCCTACGCATGACAAGTCACTTCTTTCTCACTGCTTTTAAGATCCTCTCTTTGTAAAGTTTGATTGTAATGTGTCCCAGTGTGTGTGTGTCTACATTTTTCATATGTGGAGTTCATTGAATTTCTTGGATGTGTACAGTCACATTTTCCCTCAAGTTTGGGAAGTTTTCAGCCATTATTTCTTCAAATATTCTTTCTTCTCCTTTGTCTCTTTCTCTTCTCCTTCTGGTACTCTCCTGATATGTTGGTGCACTCATAATATGGTGTCTCACAGTCTCTTAGCTTCTGTTCATTTTCTTTTTGGTCTTCTGAGTTAATAATTTTACTTGTACTATTTCCAAGTTGACCAATTTATTCTGCCTGCTCAAAGCTGCTGTTGAACTTCTCTGGTGAATTTTTCATTTTAGTTACTGCAGTTTTTACTCCATTATAACTACTGTAATTTTAGCTCCAGATTTTCTACTTGGTTTCTTTTTATAATTTCTATTTCTTTATTGATAGTCCTTACTTGTTCATTCATTGTTATCTTTTTCATTTGTTTTTTCATTTGTGCTTGTTTTAGCTTCATAATTTCTTGATCTTTTTAAGAATTAAAGTTATTTTTTCATCACTCTCTTTGAACAGCCTAAAAAGTCTTATTTTACAGTGTTCGTTATTTAAAAAAATTTCCATCTGGAATGAATTGTTGTCATAGTTAATTTTTGTTGTCTCTCTTAGCATTAGATTTCTTTATGCAGTCTGGAATTTTTTCCCTAACTTCCTTTCTTTGTTCTGTAGTTTGGGTAAATAGTTTTGTAGTTGTTAACTATTTTCTAGATACCTAGACTATAATTTTCAGAGTTCTTGATCCATGATATTAGTGGAGATACCAAAACAAAAAAGTCTAGCTATTGACCCAGTAAGTTGGAAACCAGGCCCAAGAGTTGTTTCAGGGTTTAAAATCTACCAGATAATAGGGTTGTTTTGTTTTCTATTTTTTATTAATTTCTTATGTTAATTTGTGATTAAAGAATATGGTTTATAATATTCTACTTTTAAGTATTGACATTTCCTTTGTGGATTCAATATAAGTTTAAATTTAAGTTTAATATAAGTATAAATTTTTCTATGAGCACTTGAAAATAATATACTTTCAAGGTACAAAGTCAAGATGTATTAAATAATTTTTCATGTAAATTATGTTTCTTTGTTCCTCTGGTTTTTCTTTTTTGTCCTCTTGAGTTGTCATTAGTTATGTTAAAATCTCTCACTATTATTGCATTTCTCTTTATTTCTTATTGTTATATTTCTATAGTTTTGACATACAATTGTTAATCCTACATTTGGGTGTAAAACAGTGTCATTGTGGATAGTACATTTCATCATTGTAAATATAAGCACTTTTCTAATGTGGTGTATTTTTGCCTTGAACTCAACTTTGATATTAACATCATAACTCCTGTTTTAGTTTTTCTAGTAATTGCCTAATATGTCCTAATACTAATCCTTGAATCACTGCTTTAGATGTTTGTCTTGTTGGATGTTGTCTGTGTTACATGCTGAAAGCCTTTTTCTTATAAAAAAGTGAATTACTTTACTTACATCTAGTGACAATAGGTACATCTGGCAATTACTTCATAAAATGCTAACTACCTAAAGGTTCTAACTGCCTAAGCGTCAATGTATGTGGTTTTTACTGCTATTACTATTATTTTATTATTACTGTTATACTACTCCATTAAAGGCTATCATAACAAAGAAATTACATTAGTATCCAATGCTCTTCAACACATTGTCATTTTTCCTTTGACTTTAGTGAACAGCTCATACACACAGTCACTAATACCTTTATACAGATGAATGTTATCTATTATTTTGGACTTGAGAAGCGCCCTTACACTGCAGCCCTACATTTCTAATTGCTTACTGAATGGTTGACATGGATGTCCCTATAGCAACTCAAACTCATTTTCCTTTCCTCCCAAACCTTCCTTTGACATCAATTACACTTCATAATTAACTTCAAAATTTCTTTATTGAACTAATGATAATATTGAACTAACGATAATAAGTAATGATAGTTTACTATGTCAGGGCTTTGCATTTAAAAATACTATAACTATCTAATGAAATTCATATAAGATCATATGTAATTTTAAATGTAATAAACTATTTATCTAACAGTTATTTAACTTAGATACAGTTAAATGAGGTAAGTGAATATGCTCCACAAACTTTAGGTACCATATTCTGTGATCTAGGTTCAAATCTTAAATCTACCATTTATCAACAACATATATGAAACAGCTTTGTAAACTCTACAGAATAATGCAAAGAGTAATTATAATATTTTTTGTTATTTTAATCATGATGTTAGTAGGATTGAATGACTTTAAGTCAGAATAAAGGTAATTCAATTACATTTCAAAAAAGAAAACCATGCTGGTACAAGCAGATAAAAGTTCTGAAACAAAAATTTATGAAGGCCTATTTAATAAAGCCTTATTTATTTCAGGGTTAGAATCATGTTAAGACTGTGACGACCACAAAAAATAAACTAAAAGTGAATCAAAATTTTTATAACTTCCTTAGAATTAAAAAAATGCCCAAAGCTCCATTCTTTTACATATCAGACTTTTTTGTTGTTGTTAAATAGCATTAATTCTAAATGATACTAAGATAAAAAATAGGGAAAATAATTCCAGAAAAAATGATCCTTATTTACATGATAACAGTCACAAAGGGCCCATATGAGTAACTATTCAATGTTTAAAAACATTTTCATGACAAAGCAAACAAAACATTATATACCTTGGTGTGTAATGATTTATAAAACATAATTTTGTAAAATGATTGTTAACAAACAAAATGTTGAATGCTGCCAACAGAACTGTATGGTGATTTTTAGAAAGGCTTTTTGGAAAGACATCAAACACTGTGATCTAGGAAACTTGTGTTATTCATGGACTGGTAAAATGTTCAGCCAAATGAATGTAAGAAAACTTAAAATTGTTGGCTTTTGCCTACCGTACCAAGATCAGCCTTAAGATCTGTTGGCAGACTTAACTTTCTTGATCCTTTAACTGAAACAACAGAAAAAGGAAAAAGGCAGTTGTTAATTATATAAAATTAAAGAGGAGTGTGGGGGAACAGTATGTCTTACAATATAATTATTAAAATCCTGATGAACATTACATTTAATGAGCATGTATGGAAGCAGAAATTTAGTTCAATGTTAGTTCATTGCCAGTAGTAAATATTTAATATGCAAACAAACTCAGTAGTAAATATTTAATATGCAAACAAACATGAGCAAAGTAATTGTTCTTGCAGTAAATATTTAGGTGTCTCTTTGCATAGATTTTTTCTCATGTGGTATAGGGAGTGATTTCTTATTTAATTTGGAAAGAACTGAAAATCAATTTTAGATAAATCTAATAGGTAAAGAAGTATTGCAATGTATTAGGTTATATTATAAATACCAATGATAAGGGTAAAAACTGGTGAACTTTGTCAACATTTTTTTGAAATAGAGAAAATTCTATCATAGATTTATACAATATAGTCAAGGAAACTTTGCCATACCTATCACAGGTGAAATGATCACTATTGCACACTACAATATTACATTCAGTAGATAAGAAAATTTGGAAATACAAAATATGTGAAAATGAATTTAATTATATTATAATAAATCAAGCTATCAGAAAATGTTTGAATAAACTAAGAAAACTCCTGCAATTTACTGAAAAATATTCCTCATTATTAATCTGTTAGTAAAAATTTTACATTGGGCATCTCAAAAAATATTTAACTGGAATGCATGTTATCATAGAAAGAAATGCATTAGGGGATATCATGTTAGAAATCTTTTCTGTCAATTACTACTTTAAGACTCAAATTGATACCACCAATTAATTTATACTTTCTAAAGAGTAATTTTTTACAACTAAGGAAGTAATTTGAAAATAAAGAGCCAGATGATATAGTAGAAAGAATACTCAATTTAAAAATCAGAAAACATGGCTCACAAATTTCTGAATTGTTACCCCCCTAGATATACAGCTTTGAAAAAAATCACTCTATCAATTTGCAGCTTAGTCTTATCTGTCAACTTTCTTGATACTATCTCTAATATTTCAAATGGAATATGTTTAGAATACATTTTATAAAACCCAAATATAATATAAACCTAAATGTAATTTTTGTGTGTCAATAAACTATTACTCATATTTTGTTTTTTCAATAACCATTAAAAAATTAAAAACCCATTCTTAATTCACAAGTCATACCAAAATAGGTGGCAAGCTGGATTTAGGCTGTGGGCTGTAGTTTGCTGAATACAATATGCTATGCTAACGTACTTATAAACAGAAACTAAACATTATCATTCTAATAAAAACAATAGCAGCAGATAGTTATCTCTGAAAGACATTGAGAAATAACTCTATTAAGATTAAGGGGAAATCAAGAAATCAAATTGTAGTAATTTGGGTTTAGAATTAGCAACACAAACAAAAAAATGTTATTTATATCAAAATATGGCAAACTATACAAATATACACAATAATTATGTGTTAGAAGAGGTTGCAAATAAAATATATTTTAAAAATTGATTCATAATTCCGATGGATTGAGGAAGTGGGGTATTGACTATTTAAAATACTTTCATTTAATTTTTTAAATAGAAACTAATTCTTTATGATGTAAAGATTTATTTCAGAATTTATCTTTTAATTGTTTTTATTTTGTTTTTAAATAGGGTACTTCAATATATCTACATGGTATTAATTATTTAAAAAATGAATTACAAAGATGCTTTTACAAAGAGGGCAACCAGCCCCTCCCCATTGGCAATAAGCCCAGAAGCGTGCAGTGGGTCAGTGACCACAGTATCAGATGCCCTCCCACTTCCCACTATTTGAAAGGAGAATTCACCTCCCATAGTCGAGTATCTAACTTACTATAGTTCTCAAAACTGCTCCACTTTGGGGGATTCCCCCCTCCACTTTACCACCTACCTCTGTGGCTTCCTGTACACTATTTCCTACCTGAAAATTGGGGCCCTCTCACAAACACCATCCTCAATTGTGTAACTGAGGGAGGGAAAGGGGATAATTAAATGGTGGGATCCAGTAGGGAACTTTAATAACAATGTGAATAACAGTCCTCTGTTACTTAGGTACAGAATGATCATCCTTTTCCCTTGTCCAAATAGTAAACTCCTACTTCTCCTTCAGGAGAGCTGAACAATCACTTCCTTTCTGAAGGCAGCCTCAAACTTACAGCTTCATTTGGTGCTATTACCTTAACGTTCATAGCACCTTGTGCGTATCTGCCTTATAATACTTAACACATTTTATTATACTTGCTTTTCAAACTCTGTCAACTACCCACTAACATCCTGAAACTTAGAGTTCTCCAAAGGGATTGTATTACCAATACTTAATTAAGTATTGGCATACAGTACACTGTGTCCTCAATGAATGTTGAAAAAAACACCACAGTAAAGTCAGACGGTAGAGGTGAAGGGTTACTCTGAACCGGGCTAAGCAGACTGAGAAAGTGTGTTCAAATGTTAGAGGAATATGTTCCACATTAACATTTGAGAAATTTAGGTTGGAAGATGCATGAGGCAAGAGGGAGTTAAGAGGCAAGTAGTCTTGGAAAACATAGAATGAAAACAATACATATTAACCTTTGCAATGTGCCCCTGGGAATGCAGCTCTCTGAACTTCTTCATTTTTACCATTATCTAAGCTAAAGCACATGTACCACTATCGTGTCATATTGTTAGCCAAATGGGAGAAAATGGGAAACAGAGACTTTTCACTACACACTGGCTTAGCACACTGTGCAGAGAAGAAAGACGCACAATCCCGGCTCAAAGGAATCTTAGAGGTCATCTAGTCAAATATCCTCTCGATGCAGGTATTTCCCCTACGACATTCTTGACATCCTACCTGTTTGAATAATACCACAACAGAAATCTTCAAAGGTATTTAAAATAATCCAATTTTTGGTTTGATATAATTGCTACAGTATTTCCTTCCTTTGCGCTCAAACTACTTTCTTTTATCATTTACCAATTTGCCCCAGTTCTAACCTTTGGAGCAATAGGAGTACCTGATTCACATTCTCACATGCCAGAATGTAAAGTACCTAAAGAGGCTTAGGGGCCCACCTCTAGCTATTCTCAGTAGATTAGCAGAAATTTGTATTTTAAGAAGTGTTGCAGATGATAGAAGGAAAACTGACTCTGGGTGGTGAACAAATAATGCAATATATAGACGATGTATTACAGAATTACACACTTGGAACCTATATAATTTTACTAACCAATGTCACTCCAATACATTTAAAAAACATTTTTTTAAAAAGCGTTACAGGTAATACTGATGCCAAGAGGTTGGCAGATCACATTTTGAGAAATACGGTTTTTGTTTAAAAACATGTTTTATGGTTTTATGAACATTAACCAACCTATGGGACTTTTACTCAGGACACTTCCACAAAAACTACTTCCTGAGTTGCATCTCAGGTTTTCCATACAAGAGATGCTATGTTGTTCTTAGTTGTTAAATTAGATATGGATACAGACATAGATATCACTTTGCTGCGCTTCTTAAGGTGATTCTGATTAGTTATACATATATTTAACAGGTACTTTTTTGAGTAATTAAAATAATGTTCATCATATCTATCTTTAATCTTATATTTTCTAATAAGGAATGGAAGGTGGCAATTGCAATGATAGTAATGTTCCCATTAGAAGAGGCTAGATGTCTTTTTTCCCCCTTTGTAAAGCTCCATAAAGTCTTGCTTTTCTTCAAAGCAAGTTTCCTGGTATTTGAGGAAGTGAAGCCCAGTGATCAAGAACACAAGTAAGCTGGATTCAAATCATGACTCAACTATTTGCCAGCTGAGTGACCCTGGGTTAGTAGTTACTTAATTTCAGGAAGATTATGTTTCTCTTCCTCTGTAAAGTGAGGGATAATAATAGTCCCTACTTCATAGGGATTTTTGTCAGCATTAACTAAGGGAATACGTGTAAAGCACTTAACGTGGTGTGGTATATAACAACCATCAAATATTAGCTATTATTTTCCTTATTAAACTTGGCAAGAAAAGATCGTCATTCTATTGTATTCAATACCAGAAATGACTTATCTGGCAATATGTCCTACTTAAAATATAGTGTGAAGGACTAAACACAGCACACTTGATAAGGCCTCCAATTGTATATAGTACTATTATTTCTTTGCTCTACACAATAGTACTTCCTAAGTGGCCACTGTCTTTTTTCAAGAATGACAGCATCACACACTTGATATATAGTGGGCTTATTCTCTATAAAAGTCTCTAAGTCATGTTGTGCATCTTCAGATAGAATAATATCTTTAATCCTTCACATCTTGAAAAACTGCCAGTCTTAGATAACAGACAGTAACACAGCAAACAGCACCATATGTAATCCAGCTGTGGGCAGGGAATAGAGCTGCAGCAAGTGTTTGATTTCTTAGGATTCTAGTCCATTAGATTCTTGGCAAATTGTCTGGAAATTCTTGTTACTTTAACATTTCATGGCATACATTTTTGAAAGTAAAAATAATATTAAAACAAAGGAAAAATAATTCATAACTGTACATTAAAAAAGTGAATTTTATTCTATATAAATATATCTCAATAAATCTGAGTTTAAAAGAAGAAAAAAATTCAAAGGAAAGCATCCCCACAGATAGGGTTAATCACTTACCTAATTAACATCTATCACCTTCTGGTTTACCTAAAATTGTTCAGTGGGATGGCATAGGAGACCAAAGATGATGCAAATGAGTAAAAGGATTGGCTGATGGCAAAATACATATTAATATTTACCGATAAATTCAGGCCTAAAGATCAGATGATGGCCAAGCCCTACAATAGCACCAGATTATAAACTTTTCAAGCGTACTCATCTCCATTCCTAGATTTTCTGCCCCCCAAACTCAGCTTCAGTAATAGTAATTAGTCTGGTGGCTTACCATAGCTTGTGGCAGAATGAGGTCATATGCTCAGTCCTGTCTTTGGATTTTAGCCCTAAATATGACTAGAACTTCAGGCGTTACAACAAGCTTTTTGCCTTGGGGGCTCCATGTGTTGTTTGTATCATCTCCTTCAATCACCTATATATTCAGATGCCCTTTTCCTAATTCATGATTTAATTCATAGTCAGTGGACAGACAGTGCAGCCTAGCTCATCAGAGGGATTTTGAACTGGCTTCACATTAAGTCTTAGTCAGATCCTGGTTCCACATTTGAATCACTATTTTAGGAATACAGTGAACTCTGAATCAGTCTGAACATGGCTACTGCTTTAATGAGAAATAATATAAAGAGTTAGGTTAGAAGTTTCTAATTCAAAATTCTGATTAGTTGATTTTTTTTTTTTGATTAGTTGATTATTAATGAGAAACAACTGGATTGACTTTTTGGTTTCCAATGAAGGATTTCTACTTTGTTATGAATAAGCTACAACTAATACTTTAAATTTAAAATGGTCAAGGAGACCAAGTCCAGTCTCTTTAGGCCATGGATGTTTATCATTGCTTTTATACTAACTACTTGTATATATTACTGAGAGTCTATGTTCTGGACACTAGCACACAGGTAAGGTTAAGAAACTTGGCTAATGTTATAATGGTAGAAAGTGGCAGGGTAAGGTCAAATTTCTCTGACTCCAAAGCTATATACTCTTTCCACTAAGCAACACAATATTCCTGATATAGAAGATACCACCAGTGTGGCCTAGATATCTTCTGTAAACTGAATAAATCTAACACTAAATTAAAATAAAAGTTGTACAGGTTAAAACATTTATAAAGTTTATTTATAGATTAACTGACTGGCTGAAATATAGTAATGAATTTCATTTTCTCTATCTTTCCTAAGCCAGAAACTGAGATAGGACAAAAATATCTGGTGTGCATATAGGCAAAATTACACACACACACACACACACACACACACACACACACACACACACACATTTGGGGGTCACCATGCCATTGTGGAGCCCTGAAACGCCTACATGCCTCTAATTTTGTTGCCATTTTCCCTTTTTCGTTCTTTAGAAATAGCTAAGATACAGCCAGGCAAAGAGGTATCTTTATTAGAATTTGCCCCAGCATAAAAATGTTTAATGTTATGACTACTATTCTTGCTACCTTAAAATATGTATTATGTAGCTATCTAGATGTTATTAATGAATCCGTGATTTTTTATTAGTGTCGTATGAGTAAGTGTTAAGTCATTGTGAATCTTTATTTCTGTCCTTGTCTATTGTGAATTATAAACTACCAGAGAGAACTAGGTTCTTCCACACACTTTTTAAAGTGCAAATAGGGGGTAAATAATTTGGGGTCAGAGGACCCTGAAGTCTGAAGAATAGGATTGGTTCAGATTAAGCCATTTTACTAAACACATTATAGAATTTTTTTTCTTATACACATGAAAAATACCTTGTTTGCTTTGAAGTACTATTCCAATGTTGATTATAATTTTTAGCAAACAAGGCTTAATAAATTCAAAATGTGGTTATAATTTGTTGATTTTATGAACTATAAAAACTAATAGATATTTTCAAAACTATTTTTTCCTGGAACTTAAATGATACACTGGTTTCTGATGTTTCATGCAAAATATATTTCTTAAGTTCTTTTGAATTTCTTTGTTAAAACATTGTCTCTTCATTGACTCAGCAGCTTCTCACTTTCTCACTGCTTGGATGTCATAATTTCAATTGCGATTATTTTTTGTTAATTCTCGTATTTATTTTTCTCATTTTATTAATGAAAACCAGGAAAAAAGCATAGAAATACAATCAAATGTAACTAAGGTAGAATTCCAGCTCTACTTAAATACTCTGTGCTTCAGTTTTCTCCTCAGAAAAAGGCATGTTATAGGAAGGGGTGTTGTATTACACAAGAAAAAAAGAAATTGTCTGGAAAATTGTTGGTTAAAACATCTGTAGGTTTCTCGGTTATTTATTTGGGGTCTAGAACATTGGCAGTTCATGTTGCTTAAAGTTGCAAGTCTGGTCACCACTTTGTAATGGTTTCCCAATTTAAGGAAGCTGCATAATGGGTGTTTGATTTTGATTTGGTCCCTATGAGCAGCAACAAATATTCAATGACTGCATAAAATTTCGATAATAGGACTTTCCTTTCTGTACACTATTTTTGACAGAGAACATTGCCCCTTTGAGGCAATTCTTTGGTGGAGTTTCTATGACCATCATAGTTGTTTCTGATGATAGAAAATATTTAATTTTATTATGAAGAATTATGGAGAATTTTACAAAACCACTCTACTTTTTGGCTCTTAAGTTTTCTCTGAATTCTCTGTTGGCCCTTCCAGATTCTCTTATAGGCTTGATAAAAATTATTCAGGTCTAGAGGAGAATAACACTATCAAAATTCTATGGAACACTTCAAAAATCTTTCACAACAGCCTTAGGAATTCCTGTTTTATATCTCATGAGGTCAGTGCCTATGGTTTTAACCATTGCTTCAGGAAATTTGTCTTTATTCACCATGTGTTTTCAGCACAACAAATAATACAGCTTTTGAGATTAACTGAAGGCTAGAAAATTGTGGAGACATGAATAACTTGTTTGTTCATAAAAGAGTTTTTCACTTTCACCTGGCAAGTGATGCACTTGATTCCTCTGTCTCACAGCTGGAATTTCATTCCTACAAAAGCCTGCTGCTGCCTCGGGAATTCTGGTAGCAAGTCCTAAAGGAAAGGAATAAAAAACTATTGGCATGTCATTTCTTAGCCAAGTGAACCAGGCATTTTTACCTTAGAGCTGAATTTCATTGTAACTATTTGGAAGGGTCTCTCTTCTATGTCTTTATCTGTGTACGCTGTTATTGCCCCAACAGAAGACTGTTTAGAAGGAAAAAGTTTTCTTCTTTGGAAGAAAGTAGAGTTTTAGGCACATCAAATCACACAGAAGGAGCATTCAGACTAGGTGATAAGACCTAGTTGTAACCCAGATTTGAGAGCAGAACTGGTTACTTCTTTGTTAGTATTTTGTGACATTCACCTCCATGATATTTTAATAAAGACATCTTTACTAAAAATACCTAAACATTTTTAATAAAGATAAATATTTCTATCACCCTAGCCTTAGCTTGAACTCAATAGCATAATAAGTCTATTGTATATTGTAGATAGGGAGAATCATGAGGATAGATATATAGGTAGCAGCTGGATTAGAACCTAATGCTAGGCTAGAAAAAGATGTTCATCTGAGAAAAATGATTGTTAAAGGAAAAACTTCACGGAGGACAAATTAGAAAAACACACACTTTGTGAGTAGACATAACCCTACAGTTGAAGGCTTGGTTAGTTTTCAACTCTTTGTCCAAAGAAAAAGGTGCTGTTTCCTTTACGGGATTGTAGTTCTGTGCCCGGAGCTTGTAGTGGAGCTGGGACTGAATGTTAGCTCCGGCTCACCGTCTTGGGAGGTATATTTATGTAGTACAAATTGCACGACCTTACCTGGTAAGCAAAAAAGGGTTGCTCAGCTTTAAGAAAAAAGAACTAACAATTTGTAAAATTATTAGTTTAATGTTGATTTCTGTAGTCGTAGACTGTCCGTCCGTTCCATTTGGCATGGATTACGGTTTCGTTCGTTAATTTATTCTCAGAGGATAGCATAATATTTATCTAACTGTAGATACTGAAAATTATTTTTTGAACATCTTGGTGAATGAATCAATAATATGAAATGATTATATTATCCTGGAAGCTGAGAACATCAGCATTCTGGTTGGCTCATTGGAATTCTTTCAGCTCCCAATTCCTACTCTGTTCTTTTTTGTTATCCTCAAGGAAATATTGAATAGTTTGAAACGTCAGTCTATTTTACTTGTAGTTTATTGGGCTAAAAGGGAATTTAAGATCCATGTAGAAAATCAGAGTTATAACATAATCACTGGCCTCTAGCTTCTGTAATTCCCAACCTCTCTTACTCAGAGATATTTGTGTCAATGTTTTGTTTAAAGGGGTGAAGATCTGAGATCCCAAAATAGGAGAAGTAACTACTGAAAAAAAAATATTTAAAAAAGTTTCACAGAGCCACGTTTCTCAAGCGGTCCAGAGACCAGAAGCATTAGCATCACCTGGGAACTTGCTAGAAATGCAGAATCTCAGGCCCCACTCTAGACTTACTGAATTAGAATTTCTCTGGCAATCACCAATCTGTGTTTTAACAAACTCTTCATGTGATTCTGATATAGGCTTAAGTTTGAGAACCACTGCACTAAGAGGAAAAAAAGAGAAGGCAAGAATAGCATTGGATCTTAAATGCTATATATGCATGAAAAGGGGACAGGTAACCAGATACAAACATAATAATTGCCATTATCAGTCAGACCTAATAAACTGTTTCTAAGCATATAAATAAAGAAGACTTATTAGGAGGCATGGCTGCTCTTCTCATTTTTTCAAAAGTTAGAATATATTACAAATATTCTAGGTTCCTTTAATTATATATATTAATCCTGTCATTCAAAAATTATCTAACCATTTTAATTGTTTATATTTTCATTCTTTTCTACTTCAAGAGATAAGCTTCATGAGTTTTGTAAACTACTGTTACAATCTTAAATTTGTTCTTTTCATAGTTATATTACAGTTTTATGAAATTAGGCTACAAAGTCTGCATTTACCCTAACTTGCCTTTCCTGATAATCTAGATTGTATGCAGCAATTCCTATAACAATAGCAAGGGATTGAAGAAAGCAGTTTTATGTATATGTGTTGCTATGGTATTCTGCAAATAGCATTGGGCACATTCTCCTTTGTGGGCTTAAAAAGTCCTCTTAACACACTTATTTTTCTTTTTTCATGGGAAATGAATGGAATAAGCAAATATTGATTATTTCCAATATTCTTAAGATAAGTTAAAGTCTGTTGGCATTTTCCCCAGAAAAATAAATTTCGCATATTTTAACAAATTAATGATTAAAATGCTTTTAAAAGAAAAAATCTCTCATTCCTGGATTATGATTATTTATAATTTAAAGTTGCTGCTAAAGAAGAGTAGGACCTGCCTAGCAAACCAGTATCAAATAAGCCACTGAAGTGATAAATGAATTTTATCACAGTCAATCATTTCTGTCCCAAGTAATGTAATACAAAAGTAATCAAAACCTTCCTAGGTTGAAGCAATCTACTTGATTGTATATAAAGTCCTCTGAGTCTGCTTTGCCAAAAAAAGAGAAAAAAGTGTGGCGATGGTGTTTCCAGAACTGCTCTAACATTAATAAAAGAAGAAACATCATAGGCAGAGGGCTAAGCAGGATGTTTAGTAGAAACCAACAGCAATTATTATATTTATGATACCAAGTAGAAAATTCAATATTGTTGAGTATGCTAATTCTGCCCAATTTATAGATCCAATGAAATTATAATCACCATCCAAGCATATCTGTGTGCAAACTGACAAATTGTTTCTAAAAGTTATGTGGAAACAGAAAAGACCTAGAATAGCTATAACATTCTTGAAAAAGAACCATAAAGATAAAATTAGGGAACCTACACTATCAGCAATTCTATAAAGCTACAGCAATTAAAAGTGTGGAGTTGGATAAAAAATAAACATGCCAATGAAATAGAACATGAAGTGTAGAAACACATGCAGTAAAGCATACTAATCTGTGGCAAAAGCACCACTTTAGTACAGTGAGGGAAATGATAGTATTCCTATAAATGGATACCTAAATGTAAGGAACCTTGACTCTTTCCTCACATTATGTACAGAAATATATTCCAAATGGAAGTTGAACTTAAACGTGAAAGGTAAAACAATAAGGCTTCTAGAAGATAATATAAGAAAATAGCTGTATGATCTTGGGATGGACAAAGATAAAAAACAAAACATAAAACACTAACATTAAAAGAAAATATTGATGTTATATTAGCATTAAAAACCTTCTGTTTATCAAAAGACCAACTTTAAGAGACCAACAAGGCAAGGTACAGAATAGGAAAAGCTATTCCATACTATATACATTCAACAAAAGACTTACAAGTATGTATCTGAGTACATACACAGAATTCCTACATATTAAAAGAAAAAGTTGGCAACACAACTACAACAAGTAAAAGATTTGAATACCTTATAAAACAATATTAAAAATAGTCAATAAACATTAAAGAAGTTCATCAAAATCATTAGACATCAGAGATATGGAATTCAATTTAATTCCACAATGAGATAACACTACATACACCCCAGAATGACTAAAATTGAAAAACAAACATTGGCAAGCTTTATTTATGGTGGCCACGACATGAAAACAACCAAAGTGTCCTTAGATAGATGATTGGATAAAGAAGATATGGTGTATATATATATATATACAATGAAATACTATTCTGTCATAAAAAAGATGAAATAGTGCCATTTGCGACAACATGGCTGGATCTTGAAATTATTATGCTAAGCGAAATAAATCAGACAGAAAAAGTCGAGACCGTATGATTTCACTAATATGTGGTATATGAAACTGAAAACAACAAAGGAATAAAGCCAACAAACGAAGAAACAAAAACTCATAGATACAATAGTTTAGTGGTTACCAGAGGGTAAGGGGGAAAAGGGGTGGTAGATGAGGATAAAAGGGATCAAATATATGGTAACGGAAGGAGAACTGACTCTGGGTGGTGAACACACAATGTGATATATAGATGATGTATTACAGAATTGTACGACTCCAATAAACTTAAAAAAAAAAAGCAACTTTCATATACTGTTAGTGGAAATAAAATTGGTGCAAACACTTTGGAAAACTTGGTAGTATTTAGGAAAGCTGAGCATATGCATATATGTATATGCATAAGTACCCTATGACCCAAAAATTCCACTGTCAGATACATGTTTAACATAAATGAGTTTATATTTGCATTAAAAATTATTCATGATTGGTTATAATGGCCCCAAACAGAAAAACACCTAAATGCCCAGCAAAAATAAACTAAATATACAAATTGAGATAAATTCATATATAATGGAATATTATACAACCAATAAAAATCATTCAGCATCATAGATGAATATCATTATATATAATGTTGAGCAAAATAAACAAGAAACAAAAGAAATAAATATTTCATGATTCCATTCATATGCATCCAAAATCGATAAAACTAATTATTGGTGGTAGAAGTCAGAATTGTAAATACCTTTGTGGGGGTTTGTGGTTGAGAGGAGCATGAGGGAGGTTTCTGTGGTACTAGTAACAGTCTATATCTTGATTTGGATGTTGTTTTCATGGTGTATTCATTAGCAAAATCTAGTCTAGCTGAACTCTTAAGGTTTATGCACTTTGAGGTTTACATATTATACCTCAGGTAAAAAAAAGTTTACTCTAAAGGAGGTAAGGCTAGGGTATATAAGAAAATTCCAAATAAAAAAAATGTAATAGCTATTGTATTAACAATAAACAAGGTAGAATTCAGGTGAAGAACACATAATGTGAAATGAACAATCATGATTAATGGTAAAGAATGCACTTTTGTGGATATGTTTCTGAATATCTACACATGAACATTTTTAAAAATAAAAACATAGATGCATGGAAAAATAAAAACACGTTATGATGAATGATATTTTAATTCACCTTTTCTCCATACTTGACAAATGGAGTAATCAAAATATAAGTAAGGACATGAAAAGAGCAAACAACCCTATAGAGAATGGGCAAAGTATATGAATAGATGATTTACAGAAAAAATATTTAAAGAGATCTTAATCATATGATGAAAAGGTATTCAACACCACTTATATGTGGAAGGCAAATTGAAACTACATTGACATATCCATTTTACCTACTAGACAAGCAAAAAAAATTTTTTTAATTGGTAACCAATACTTGCCTGGTATTGCTTGAAGGAAAGAAAATTGTTGCAAACCCTAAGGAGAGCAATTTGGGAGTATCTATAAAGATTAGACAGGCATATATGCTTAGCCCAGAAACTCCAATTCAGGAATTTATCCCAAAAATATACTTCCACACGTTTAAAATGAGGAATGTACCAAGGTTGGTCACTGAAGCGTTGTTTAACATAGCAGAAGACTGATACTAAACTAAGTGTCCTTTAATAGGTGAAATGATTAAATAAATTATAGTACATCATGTAATTCAATATCATGCAACGTTACTGTTGAATAAGAATGAGGAAATACTTTATGTAATAAAATGGAAAGACAAGATACACTGTAACGTGAAACAAGCAAAGTACAGTGAAATGCACATAATATACTACTTTCGTATAAAATAGGAAGCAAAAGAGAATTTATGTCTTTGGTTTGTTTACAAATTGTCTGAAAGACTATACAAGAAACTAACAATATTTATTTTTCAAGAGGATGGAAACAATGTATGAGGAAGAAAGGAAGGGAAAATTTTAAATTCCATTTCTTTTTGATGTTTGAACCATATAAATGTATTACTATTCAAATTCAGATTATAAATGAGAATTTAAAGTGAGTCAGGTTATTTAAATTTGATATAGGATGTCGAATGACATTTTACATTGGAGATTTCTGTCATGGGAAAATATCAAAGTAGTATTTTAAGGAGATTAATTTTGCACCATGATATGCACAATGAATTCTAAGAAGGAAAAAATGGAAAACAGAGAAACCTATTGAACATTTTTATGATACTCTCGGTATGGGGTAATAAATACCTAAATTAGGATGGTGTAAATAGGAAAGCAAAAAACAGGGTAAATGTATGAGACTATATTTAAAATAAAAACAGGAAAATAAGGATTAAATAGATACGATTAAAACAAAAATGTACAAAGGACACAACATTCTACTTAGCCTACATTTCTGAAAAATAAGGATAAACAACTAACAACTCTTAAGGGACGGAGTAAATTCAAGAACTGTCACAATTCTAAATGAATTTCTAAAAGTCGAAATTCATTGCTTTATAAAATTTTGTATGAAGTTAAAATAAAAATAGTTTAAATAAAAAGAAATGATCATATTTTATACTCTGTGAAAATGGATCTACAGTTCAATGTCAAAGATATGCCTAATATTTTTGGTGTAATAATTTATATGTTACCATAAATGCATTATAGAAAAATCAGATAAATGAAAATTGGAAAAATAAGCAAACCATTCATAATCCCATTACCCAACAATTTCTCCTGTTAACATTTTTTTTTAAAGATTTTAAAAACTTATTCTAGTAATCTTTACACTCACATTTTAAAATATATTTTAATGGGTTTATGCTTTACTTTGATGTTTTACTTCCAACACATTATATTATCATTTTTAAAATTTCTTTTGCCAATGAATATACATTTTCCAAACTATGGTTCAGAGGCATGGTATCTACTACTGTACCTATGGCATGTATTTCCCATTAATTCAATTCTAGCTATATGAGGAGTTTCTGTACAATATTACCAATTTTTTCTTAGAATTATTAATATAGCTGCAAAATAACCTTCCTTCAAAGTGTCTTTAAAGGTATTGCACTCATACCTCTGATTTGAATATTTTTGGGAGGCCAAAAATATTTTTAAATACATTTATTTCTATTTAACTTTGGAATTAAATTTGCTTATGGTTAAATTTCAGAAACTCAATTACAACTTTACTAAAAATATGAATTGTACATTATAAGAATTAGGAAAATAAAGCAGTCGATTGCTACAGTGAGTTACCAGAAGCCTGAGAAATACCACTCATGTTTACCTGAAGTAGGAGACTTGCAGCGCTCAAGTTCCAGGGGAACTGGACTGTCATTCAGCTCAGTTAAACCTGAAAATAAAATCACAAAAAATTAGATGAATTTTGCTAACACTTTGTAGCTAATTCTTATTTTTTAATTCCTATAAGTTTAAAAAGGTTTTTTTCCCTGTGAAAACTACTTTTCTAATGCTCATGTTATGACAATTATTCTGAAAATTTCTTTTAAAATCTTTTTAATTAAAATATAGTTGGCATAAAATATATTACTTTCAGGTGTACAACACAGTGATTGGACATTTATATGCCTTAAGATGTGAGCACCACAGTAAGTCTAGTACCCATCTGTCACTGTGCAGTTAGCACACTAATTGACTATTTCCCTTCACCTTTTTCAACCATCCCTCCATCACCCTCCCTTTAACAAGTGATACAGAAAAAAATAAAGAGCAATAACTAGCTGATATACAAAGGGTAACTGAACATGATGGTGGAAAGATATAAATCCTTTTTAAATTTTTTTCATATGAAATATCTACTTTAATAAATGAGCTAGCTTCATCTGAAAATAGACCAAGAATAATATGAATTAGAAGGAGTTTTTTAAAAGACTTAATTGAATCTTCCACTTTCAAGAGAAAATGGTTATTGGCTTTTAAAAAGACTTTTAAGATGGTATGAATTTTAAATATACTTATAAAAATGCAGTATTGTATGGTACATACAACAGTATAACATTCATTCCTAAAATAAGTACTACATTTTTATTTCTAATATTTCTTGTTTTCTATTCTGTCATTTTCCTGACAAATACTAGGATAGGCACAATAGAGAAATAAATATTTTGTAATTCTCACTATCTGCCATTCTGCATTCCTACGGCATTCACAAAATATCCTTAATTATGGGTTTCCTGTTTGTTGGACAATCTCACATACTTTTTCTTTGTAAATAACTATTAAAATTCTATTTAATGTAAATTCCCATACCCAGATGTATTTAAGAGTTATTGTCAATTACCAAAACCATCTTTGTTCATATTCCTTTCCACTATTCCCTTCTTTATATAATTTGTATCAATAAACTTGCTGTAGGTTCAACAAATCATTTAGAAAAGGACTGTTGTGACACTCTAGCCCAACCCTTATGTTTTATAGATAAGTTCGAAGTGTTTAAACTATTTGTTTAAGGTTACAGAACTAAGTGTCAAAGCTTGAACAGAATTCTTTATCTATTTTGTTAAAAGTCTTTTGTCAAAAGTAGGTATTGTGAATATTTTCTTCCAGTATGTGTGACTTTTTTATTTTTTTAATGAAAATGAAATGTCTTTTGGTGAGCAGAAGATTAATTTACTTGAAAGACAATTTATCAGTTTTTTCTTTTGTGATTTTTAAAATTCCTGAATAAGTAATCATTGCTTACCACATGGTCATAAAGATATTATACTTTGTTTTCTTCAAGAACTTTTTGAATTTCACTTCTAGGACTACAATCTATCTCAATTTAATTTTTGATTATGGTGAGATAGGGATCAGGTCCATTTTTCTCTTTATGTTTGCCCAGTTGTTCCATCATTATTGGTTAGGAAGATTTTCCAGTCTTCATTGATTTTTATTGGTGCCTTAGTAAAAAATAAATTGGACATATATATGTCGTTCTATTTCTGGACTTTCTTCTGTAATCACTGGTCTTTTTGTCTTTTTTATTTTGACTACCACGCTATTTAAATAATGTAGGTTTATAGTACATCTTGAAATCAGGTAGTGAAGTCCTCCAACTTTTTCTTCTACAATAGTGTTTTAGGTATTCTAGAATTTTTTTTCATTTCTATATAAATTTTAGAATCAGTTTGCCAAGTTCTACAAAAAAGACATGCTAGATTTTATTGGATTATGATAAACCTATAGATAAATCTGATAGACTAAGTATCCTAATAGTCTTCTAACCCATACGTATGGTATTCCCTTCCATTTAAATGGTTAAACAATTTTTTTCTTTCTTCACTGTTCTGCATATTTCAGTATAGAGGTCTTATACATAGCATTCTTCAAGACTTGTATTTCCTTTTTTGGTCTTCTGCCTAGTTCTTGTATCATTTTTGAAAGCTGAATATTGAATATGAAATTTTCAGTAATGTTTTTTTCACATTACTCACATTTATTATTATTAGATCTTCAGTACCTGCAAGATATAAACATGGATCAAATGGAAGAAAATAGAAACAGAAACCAAACTATCCCAGATGCACATAAATAGACTGCCTTTTGTTCTGGTGTTCAATCTCTCTAAAGGGAGCATCAGGGAGAGTATTTCTAATATGGAACTGAGTTGAGAATATTTCTTTCCTAGAAGAAATTCCTAGGGAAAGGTGACAATCATTGGAATCTTAAATGGACATAGGGAGGTATGCTTGTAAGAAGTCAAGATTCTAATAAAGAAAATTAGCTAGTGGGCAGCAGGCCACAAACATAGCAGATGGGGACTTTGTTGGGAGACTGGAAAGGAAAAATCCATAAACTAAAGAAAAAAAGAATTAATTGTGTATTTGGTAGCCTAGTATAAGAAGTGATTGCCAATTTCTTGTGGACTGTTGGACCAAAAGATGTTACATATACTTATTTCCTCTAAGTTTCTCACTTCTCCAAATATTAAAGAAGACATGGAAATAGAAAGATATTAGATGCTGAGAGGAAAGAACACTAGAAAGTTATCTGAAAGTCAAGAAGGTGGGTTGCAACTTTATGGGTTTCTGGGGCCAGTTGGTGATACAGGAATAATACTTCTTGTTGACTAGTAAATATGTGCATGAACTGAAGCTCAGAAATGCTGGTGATCCTGAGCAGGAAACATGAAAATCCTTCTTGTGCCAGTCAGAGGGATTGCCTTTCCTGATTTTTTCCCCCTACTTTCCAATGTCTTAATATCCCTTGCATTGACCTTGCTTGGCTCAATCATTTTGTTGAATTGTTGTATAAATATGGATCAAATGGAAGAAAATAGGAACTAAAACCAAACTGTTACAAGTGCAACTTTTGTTCTGCTCATCAGTGTCTCTGAAGGGAGCTTCAAGTTGTAGTTGTATCTGGACAGTCAATTACCTCTACGTAATGGTTCAAAGAAGCTAATGGAGTCTCCCTAAGCTTGACTGTGGCTACCATTTTTTCACATGCACACTGCCTCAACTCTTTGCAATCTCTCAAAAAAAAAAAAAAAAAAAGCCTTTCCATAGAGGATGGTCACACAGTCTCTGCTTCTTAGGTTGGTGAAATCTATAATTATATCAAACAATTCAGAGGTGTAAGAGGCTCCATCATTCCACAGCCAGGCCTTGCCACTTCCTTTGTGGTATAGCCCTGTCCAATATGAGTAGAAAAGCTCAGTGTAACTCTAAGACTTGGCAAATTCCAGCACTTCTTGTGTGTTTATCTTCAGCATAGTTGACTTCTTAGCAATACAGAAATATTCACAGCTTTGCCAGCTCTTGCTCTCTTTATAGAATTGGTAGCATTTGTCTCCATGCCACTTCCATTTTTCTGGGCATGGGCTACGTTGTGCTCTCCAGTTTTGTTATAGAGCTTTTTCAGCCACACACTGCAGAGTTACTACAAGTTTCCTGTTCTGAGCTTGGAGAGATTGCAGCTGTTGGGAGAGATTCCCCAATCTTTTTTTTCCTTTTCAGAAATCCTGTCTTGCTGGATTGGAGAGCTGGTAGTACTGAAAAAATACAAGCCCCTGTGCTGCCAGGCTAATCAGCAGCACTAGGCACAAAGTAAGAAGGGTTGGGCCACGGGATGCCAAGTGGAAGAGGGAGGCTAGTGCCCTTTGTGCCCAGGCTCTGGCAGATGAGTTGCAATAAAAGTCTGAGAATGCAGGCTCATGATAGTGTCCTCATTGGCAGCCAGCATTGCAGCATGTTCCTCGTGCTACTGTACTTGGCCTACATCAATCTCACTGACAGAGTCACTCGCTTTGAGCCCCAATGTTGGAGCAGCAAGCCAAAAGGTGGCAGGGACATATGGGGAGAAACCAAACCAGCTGACTTTAGGGCGAGGGCTGGAGGGGCAGCATCCTCCCAGACAAAAATGCCGGCAGAAACCACTGTTCCCCTGCTGAACCTCCAATAATTATTGTTGAATTATCTATTTCTCTATTTGATTTTATCAGATATTGCTTCATGCACTTTGTAGCTTTGTTGTTAGATGCATTTATACCTATAATTGTTATATCATTTTGATAGATTGGCCATTTTATCATCTTAATTGTCCTTCTTTATTTCTAGTACTTTTTGCTTTAAAATCTATTTTGTGTGCTATTAGTATAGCTACTCCAGCTTTCTTAAGTTGGCTGTTTGCATAATCTTTCCCATCCTTTTATTTTCAACCTGTTTGTATCTTATTGTGTCACTTTTGGTCAGCATAGTGTTGGATTTAGATTTTTTTTTAAAATTTGGCTTGGCAGCCTTTATCTTTTGATAGCATTGTTTAATCTATGCATATTTAATATTCATGATATAGTTGGATTACATCGGTCATGTTACTTTTGGTTTTCTGTATGTCTTATGTCATTTTGTATTCCTCTAATACTCCTTCACTGCTTTGTTTGGCATTAAGTATAGTTTTCTAGGGTTAACTCTCTGATATCTTTAATGAATTTTTCACTATGTTTTTGAAGTTTTTTCTGGTAACTCTAAGTCTTAATATATATATCTTAACCTATAGAATGTACTTCAAATGTATACTAACTTAATTTCAGTGAGATATACAAGTGTCACTATTTTATAGCTCTATCTTCTCTTACCCAGTTATGAGCTATTTTTGGTATATATATTAAATCTATATGTGTTAGAAGAACAACAATATATTGTTATAATTAGTGCTTTATATAATTTTGTGTTTTTTTAATAAAAGGTGAGAGAAGAAAAAAGAGCAAACATATATTTATCAAGTTTGTATATTAACCTCTGATTTACCATTTGGCTCTCTTCATTTGTTCTGTTATATTCATCTGCAGTCATCTGCTTATGCAAATACAACTTTGGTCCCACCCACTTCCTTCGTTGTGTTGTTATTGGAAAAACAATATGAGGTCAGACAATTAAGTTTACGAACTCCTAGAAAAATTGCTCCATATCTCATCGCTGAATATTACTATGGTCACCTTCAAAGTACTCCCCTTGGGAAGCTATGCACTGAAGCCAGCCCCTAGTCTACCATTCAAAGCAATTTTGAAACTCTTTTTTCTGGAATGGCCATCAGAGCTGTCATTGTATTACTCTTGATATTCTGAATGTCATCAAAATGTCTTTCTTACAATATTTCCTTTATCTTCGGGTAAAGAAAGCAGTCATTGGGGGCCAGATCATGTGAGTAGGGAGGATGTTCCAATGCAGTTATTTGTTTACTGGCTAAAATCTTCCTCACAGACAGTGCTGGGTTAGCTGGTGCATTGTCATGATGCAAGAGCCATGAATTGTTGGCACAAAGTTCAAGTCGTCTAACTTTTTCATACAGCCTTTTCAGCACTTCCAAACAGTAAACTTGGTTAACTGCTTGTCCAGTTGGTACAAATTCATAATGAATAATCCCACTGATATCAAATTAAGGTTAGCAACATGGTTGCAACAAGTTCACGAACTTAATTGTCAGACCTTCTATTACATTTTTCTATGTTATATGTAGGCCAAACAATATAATTTTATAGTTTCATAAATTGCTTTTTAAATCAAGTAAGAGAAGAAATACGTATTTATACTATATGTTGTAGTTACATAACTACCTTGTGTTCTTTTTTACTTTGAGTGGATTCAAATTACCATTTGGGGTCACTTTCTTTCAGCCTGAAGAACTTTAGTATTTCCTATAAGGTGGCTCTGCTAGCAACCAATTCTGTTTTTTTGTTTATCTTGGAATGTCTTTATTTCACCTACATTTTTTAAAAATACTTTTACTGGATATAAAACTTTTGGTTGGTAGTATTTTTCCTTTGAGCACTTTGAATATGTTATCATACTGCCTTCTGGCCTCTATTGTTTCTGATGAGCTATAAATCCTATTGGAGTGCCCTTGGATGTGACAAGTCATTTTCCTCTTACTGCATTGAAGATTTTTCTCATTGTCTTTCAGTATTGTTATTGCAATGTGTCTTGTGGATATCTTTATACTTATACAACTTGGAGTTTGTTGAGCTTGTTGGATATGTACATTAATATTTTTCATCAAATTTTGTAAGTTTTCAGCCAGTATCTCTTTAAATATTTTTCTACTTCTTTTCCTTCCTTCTACTTATTATGGAATACACTTATTATTATATTAATACACTACTTATTATTGTATTAATACACTTAAGATATCCCTCACGTCTCTGAAGTTTTGTTATTTTTTCCTCTTTTTTACCTCTTTATTCTTTATAACACATAGTCTCTATCAACCTACCTTCAAGAGTGCTGATTCTTATTATATATATATATAATTTTAGGGACTCCACAGTAGATTTGAACTGGTAGAAATACATATATGTTTCTGGTAGAACTTTTAGAACTGGTAGAAATATATATATATATATATATATATATATATATATATATATATACACACACATATATATATGTATATATATATGTATATATATATATATATAAAACATTCTAATCAATTTAAGTTTGGGTAGGGGTCATATTTGAAGCCAATCTTTGAGATTTAAATCCTGGAGAGGTCTTCTTAGCTGTGTGTTTTCTTGGTTCTCTCTAGTGAACCAACTCACCTATGGTTTGGCTGGTTGCTCATAATTAAGAGGAGCTACCAGTCTCTCATTTGATTTCTCCCAAATACTTCATTGGTTTTGATGTCATCCTTAGGCTTGAACTTCCCCAAATTGTGTTTCAAATAAAGCTAGTTCCTTTGGGGAGAGCTTTAGAGTTTGCTAAGACTGCCTTTTCCCCTGGGCAAAACCTCTGAGCCACTAGTCTGAGCCCTGGCAGGGTGGTAACCTCTATTTTTCTAAGCTAGGCTCTTCTGGTATGAAACGTCTGCCCTGTGAGCAAGTGGGGGTGAGGGTAATCAGGGTCTCAGTATTTCTAGCTTGCTATGCCTGGGATAGACTTTCTGTCCTATAAGTAGAGGATTGGCAGGGAGTGGGAGCCTCTAATCTCTTGACCACACTCACCAAGAATTTGGCCTTTTCAACATGGAGGTTATGAGAAATACTGGCAACTGGAAGGCAGGATTGTGGCTCAGAGCCACAAACTCTCATTTTTTCTCCAAGTTTTAGCATATTTTTTTGAATAAATGTTTCTTCATTTTCTGTATCCTCTTAGAACAATTTCTAGAGACTTTAAGTGATTGGTTTTTTAAAAATAGCTTTCACCAGTTAGGCTTTTTCCTCTGGAAAATATTTCCATGGTGCTCTTTAGGTTGCTATCTGGAAGTCGATCATGTACATGGTATTCTTAAAATATATACATTTCTCATTGGTTGCTGTTATTATGCAGAAATATGATTGATTTTTGTATAGTGACTGGTATTCTTCAGTGTTGCTAAGTACACGTATTTTCTGTAGCTTTTTTGTATATTCCTTTGAATTTCCTACATACACCATAATATTATTAGCAAATAAAGAGCTTTAATAATTTCTTTCTAATCCTTAGGCATATTATTTTTAATTTTGCTTTTCACCCTTACTAAGTCATCAGGTACAATGCTGAACAAAGTTGATGAGAGTGGATATCATTCTCTTCTTACCAATTTTAGTAGAGAAACATTTAATATTTCACAATCAAGTATAATGTTATTTGTAGGTTTTTCATTGATGGGCTTTGTTCAATTGAGGAAATATTCTTCTATTCCTGATTTTATGAGGATTTTTATCATAAATATATGTAAAAGTATGACAAGTGCTTTTTTGTTTGTTTTTTTGCATGTACAGCCATACACCACATAATGACAAGGATATGTTCTGAGAAACGTGTTGCTAGACAATTTTGTCATTGTGCAAACATTATAGAGTGCACTTACACAAACTTAGATGGTATAGCCTAGTACACACTTAGGCTATATGGTATACACTGTTGTATACATGGTTCATCATAGACTATCATTATCATGTTATTTTCTCCTTTATCATATTAAACAGGTATTTTGAATTGATTGATTTTCAAATATTAAACTTGGGATAACCCACCTTGGTTATGATGTTTTACCTTATGTATGTCTGTCTTGCATTTGCTAGTATTTTATTTATGATTTTTGCATTTATGTTCATGAATGAGACTGGCCTGTGCTTTTACTTTAATCTGTCTTTGTCAAGTTTTGTGTTTCAACATTGTGCTGGCCTAAGATAACCAGTTAGGAAGAGTTCCCCCTTTTTTCTATTCCCTACTATTGTTTGCATAAGAGAGCTACAAACTCTCATTTTTTCCCCAAGTTGTAGTATATTTTTTTGAATAAATGTTTCTTCATTTTCTGTATCATCTTAGAACAATTTCTAGAGAATGTTTCAGATAATTAATCAGTGAAGATAATTAATGTTTCAGATAATTAATCAGTGAAGATATCTGAGGCCTACAGTTTTCTTTGCTATGGATATTTAATTTTGAATTCAAAAAATTTTAAAATATAGGTAGCTATTTGTATTTTTCAATGTGCTTAATGTCAGCTTTTGTATTTTTTATTTTAAGAAATCTCTTAATTTCATAAATATTGTCAATCTACATGCATATAGTTATGCATAACCTTATTTTTTTTAATGTCTGTAGAATCCTTTTCATTCCTGGTATTAGTTATTTATGGTTTTTCTTCTTTCTTGATCAGCCTTGCTAGTGTTTTACAAATCTTTGTAATCTTTTAAAGAATATCTTGTGGTTTTGTTGATCTACTCTATTGTTTGCCCTTTATTTCACTGATATCCAATCTATATTTCCTTCTTTCTGTTTACTTTGGGTTACATTCTTTTTCTTTTTGTTAGTGTCTTAACAAAGAGGATTAGATTATTGATTTGAGATCTATTTTTTTCTAATATAAGCATCTAATGTTCTAAATTTTCCTTTAAGTACTACTTTAGCAACATCTCACAAATTTTGATATTTTTGTTTATACTTTCAGTCAAAAATACTTTAGAATTTCCCTTATGATATATTTTTTAAGCCATGAGCTATTCCTAAGTTCCAAATATGTATTTGGGGATCTTAAGACATAGTTTTGTTATTGGTTACTAACTTATTTTGTCATCAGAGAACGTATTCTGCTTGATTTCTATCCTTTATAATTCATTATAACTTGTTTATGACTCAGTCTGTATTTGTGAATGTTCCATGTCTACTTGAAGAGAATCTATATCTTCACTTGTATGATGTAGGTGCCTGTTTATGTCAGATCAATTTTGGTTAAAAGAATTGCTTACATTTTTTTATATCCTTACCAATTTTTGTGTATTCTATCAGTTACTGAGTAGAAATGATGAGTAGAAATCCCTAGATATGATTGTAGATCTGTCAATTTCATTTTTTAGTTTTGACAATTTTTGCTTTATATATTTTGAATATCTCTTATTAGGTCTATACAAGTATAGGATTTTTATATCTTCCTGATAAAGCTATTGTTTTCTAATTTTGAACTGTCTCTCTATGTCCTTGTCTTGACATCTACTTCATCTCATAATATAGTTATATCAGCTTTCCTGGGATTAGTGTTTTGATGGAATTCTTTTTCCCTTCTTTTACTTTCAATCTATTTGTGTGTTTTTATAAAGTGCATCTCTTATAAATAGCATATAGTTGTGTCTTTTGTTTTCATTCTGTCTCACAATGTCTGCCCATTTTGGGGGTAATGTTTGCTCCATTTACATTTAATGTAGTCATTGATGAAGTTAGATTTATGTCTATCATCTTCCTATTTGTTTTCAGTTTGTCTTCTCTGTTCCTCTTTTCTGTCTTTTGAGAAAATCAAATATTTTTTTAGTATTCCATTTTATCTTCTCTTTGCTACTTAACTATACCCCTCTGTTTTATTTATTAGTTGTTCTAGGAATTATAATATGCATCTATAATTTATTACAATCTACCTTTAATAATTATTGTATATATATATTTCTTTTATGATGAGAAAGCTTTACTACTGTATAATTCTGTTTACCTCCCTCCCATCCTTTGTTACTATTGTCATATTTTTCTTCTACACATTATTAACCCCATGATACATTGTTAGTTCTTAATTTAAAGAGTAAATTAACTTTTAAAGATTAAGAAAAGATAAAATAATCTTTTATATTTATCCACATATTTATTATTTTTAATGGTCTTCATTCTTACTGTATATCCAAATCTCCACATGGTATAATATTTCTTCAGCCTTAAAAACCTCCTTTACTATGGTTTGTAGTGCAGGTATGCTGATGACAGATTTATTTACCTTCATTTTAAAATATTTTTGCTAGATATAGAGTACTGAATTTACAATTATTTTTCTCTAGCACTTAAAAGATGTGATTCTGTTGTCTTCTGACTTCCAGTTATTTCTGATGAGAAATCACTCATTATTCATATCATTGTCCCTATGGGTGTGTGTGTGTGTGTGTGTGTGTGTGCATGCTTGCGCATATTTATTTACTACTTTTAAGATTTCCTCTTTGATGTTGATTTTAGTAGTTTTACTATCAAGTCTTAAGTATGGTTTCTTTGTGTTTTTCTAGTTTAGGGTTTTCTGATCCTCTTGGTTCTTGGAGTTCATGTTTCTCTTCAAATGCAGTAGAAAATTCAGCCACAAGTTACTGACACTCACTTAGCTTTTATTTATTTATTTTTTAACCTCTGTTTCTGTTTGGATCATTTGTGTTGACCTGTATTCAAATTCACTGATATCTTTCCATGGCCATCCAATGTATTGTTAAAACAATACTGTAAACTTTTCATTTCAGATATTTTTATTTCTGAAATTTCTATTTGATTCTTTTTTAGAGTTTCAGTTTCTCCTGAAATTCACCAACATATTCATCTATTCTAATCCATCTTATAAGTGTTTAGAAATTCTTGTCTGCTAATTTCAATTTGGGTCATCTATGGGTCTGCTTAGATTGACTCCCCGCCCCCAATTTTCTGCTTCTTTGTATGTTTTTAAATTTCTGATAGATACATGTATCTCCTTTTTAAAAAAATTTCCTTTGTTATTCAAGTGAAATGCTAACTATTCAGATTCTAAAAGTATTGAACTGAGCTGCAGCTGACCCTCAGCTTTAATTAGATTAAGTTTCCCTTTAAAACTGAACCAAGATTTCTCTTTGGTCTTCAGTCCAACACTCAAATATTCACACTCCCTTTGCAAGGGGGCTCCTTTTTTTTATTGGGGACTACTAGAGAATGGTGTGTTTTTCCAGGGCTCATCAGTCGTTGTCCTTCAACCTAATTGTGAAGGGTGCAGCTCACTGGCCCATGTGGGAATTGAACCTGCGACCCTATTGTTCAAAGCTCATGCTCTAATCAACTGAGCATCGGCCGCCTTCCAGGGGTCTTATTTCTAATCTTAGTATTTTTCTCGGGAGACAATTGGAATGCAGCTTCAGATATTTTAATTCACCTTGGGTCAAATTCTATAACCCCAGAATGCAAGCACTTTGACACTGTATTAATTCTGTCTGCTATCCAGTCTACTCACACTGCTACTTTCTCAGAAAAATTCATGGACTGGTGGGGGTTAGGTGGGAAAATTGCCCAACTGAATAATACATTTTTGTGTTTAGAGCTATTTCAGATCCCATTCACTAAGCCAGTCCAGTTATTAAAACTCACTGGTTTTTCCTATTTTTTGCTGTCCATCTATGAAGAGTCCATTTCTTCCCCCACCTGTGCTTAGGTTATTCACTTGTCCAGGCATGAAAGCAGCTACAGCTTTCATCTGTTTATGGCTCTTCTGTCTCTGGAATTCAGTTAATCAGTGCTTTTTCAATCTAGCACTCTTCAGTAGCCCCATGGAAGGTATGATTTTAATTTTATAATTGTTATTATCACAGGATTTTATTATTGTTGTCATTTCCATGGGGATGAAGGATTTTCATGTCTTTCAACATCCTATCTGGAAAAAGAAAGACCCTCACTTAAATTTTTATTTTGGAAATACTGTAAAAGCTGGATTGAAGACATGAGAACCAAAGCAACAGAAATCAGTTAAATTGGTTAATCCATTAGTGACACTAGTAGGTATCCATTAATGTGCTAAGTGCATGCCAAATAATTGCACTTTTCCTAATAAATGATGAGATTTCTCCAAGATTATGTGGAGATATTTATGTCTGATATATGAATAAAGTAAAGCAAATTGACTGCCAAACTTGGAAGATTTGTACAGCGATTCATTAGAAAATATGTACTAAATCCTGATTGAGAACAGATACAGAAATTTTATGGTAAATAAATAATTGAATATCAGAAGACAAAACCTCCTCTGGGTACAGTGAATTATATCAACTGTTATTTTTCTAAGGACAATCTTATAATTTCTAAGGATATATACCTATAATGTATCTTAATTGGTAATATAAATAAGAGAGTACTTGAAGTAGCAACTTGTGAATGTTAAAATGTCAGCATTCTTTAGGAGACTAAATACCCAGTACAGAAATGTCTCTATGCATATAAATAGTCTATAATTTGGGGGATATTCTTACCAAATTACCTTTTACCATATAAAATGTTCTGGTCTGAATGTTTTCCAATTTGATCCATATTTGGGCCATATAATCTTTTGTTGTGGGGTGGTATGATGTAGGAGTTTTAGTAGCATCTGTGGATTCTACACACTAGATGCCAATAGAGCACCTCTGCCCCCAATTGTGACAATCAAAAATGTCTTCAGACATTGCTAAATGTCCCACAAGGGACAAAATCATCCCTGGTTGAGAACCACTGCCTTAAGTTATATTAGTGTGTTTTATTTGTTTGACTCACACTGAGATTACTGTTAACTAAACTCTAGAAAACTCAGACATATTACTGAGTATTACCTCCCCTAATTTTTCTTAGTTCATTTTTTTAATTCAAAGGTGGAACCTTTTATTTTACCTACTAATTACAGTTAAATATAGTTTCTTTTCAACTTTTCAACACAAAGTTTTAGAATAAGAAAATTTACACTGTAAAAATGATTTCAAAAAGAAAGGAAACCTATTAAAATATAGAACTGAAAATCAGAGACATAAAAATCATTTGTTTCATTTCTCAACCAAATCATGCATTTTCAATTTATCCCTCTCATTCTGTAGCTCTCTCCTTTTCTTCTATGTCCCTGTCTATTACAACATAGACAGCCTCCTATTAAACACCATCTTTGTACATATGCTTCGATCCCCTCTCACCTTCTTAAGGACTTTGCTCCTTTAATTATCCCACTTGTCCCTTATTAACAATCTCTCTTTTGCTAACAATCTCTCTTTTGTTCTCTTAATCTCTATTCTGCAGTATTCACATTAACTTTAAAATATGCTCCTTATCTAAAATGAAAAAGAATACATCCTCCACTTAATACTTTATTCCAATCCAGGTACTGACCTATTTTCTGCACCAAATATCTTGGAAGAATTACCTAATTGTGTTGTTTCCCCACTTGCCTGCCACTCCTTAGTCTAATACAATTTTGGTTTCTATGCCAATATTTTTCCAAAATTACTTTTTAAAGGATCACTAACAACCTTCACAGGGCAAGACCCACTAGTCACTTTTCTGAGCGTATCCTACTTATCCTATCTGTAATATTTGATATGACTGTCCATTTCTTGAAACACTTCTCTTTATTTTGGCTTATGCAACAATATTCTCATGTTTTCTCTCTATCAAGTCGTCTTTGTAAATCCTCTGGAATTTAAATGTTGAAATTTCTGATGTCTCTATGTACACTCTTCTTCCCTCCTTCTATTCTCCTCCCCACCTAGGTAATTTCATTTATTTCTATGCCATTACATACTATCCATATGCTAAAGACTCAAATCACAGCCCTGAGATTTGTTTACCTCTTCACTTGACGTCTTCTCTTAGTTAAATGACAGACATACGAAAATTTAACATGTTTAAAAGTGAACTCTTTATTTCCTACTACCAAGCCCCAACCCTAGTTTCTTCATCTTTGTAAATAATATCATGACACAATCAATGGCTCAAGCCCAAACCTGGGAGTAATATTTGATTCTACTCTCGATATCCCACATTGAATTATAATTAGTGGTTGTTTAAGTGCTAATGGTTCATGGACCGATCCTTTTCTCTCAACAACATTGGTATCACCTTAGTCAAAGCGACATTCATTCCTTGCCAGGAGTACAATATTGGCCTCCTAACTGGCATGCTGGCTTGCTTTCTTTTTTGGCCTCACAATATTTTCTTCAGCAGTATGGATGATATTTGAAGACATAAATCAAAACATATCATTCCCCTGCTTATAATAAAACTGAATTTCTTATAATTGTTCCAGAAGCTATATAATTTGTCCCTGCTCACCTAGATATCAAAATCTTAATCCATTTTCCCCCTCAACGACTACACTCCCAGCTTCCTCAGCTTTCTTTTTATTTATAGAAGATAATTCTGTTACCACCTTAGAACCTTCTTATCAGAGGTTCACTCTGCTAGGAATACACTGCTTTCTGCCCTTCATGTGTGTTTTTTTTTAAAATACCTTTATTAAGGTTTCATTGACATTTCTAAAGTACATAATTTGATAAAGTTTGACATATGTATACTCGCACGTATAAAAAAATCTCCACAATCAAGTTAATAAACGTATCTATCGTGCCCAAGGGTTTGTGTCCTTTTGCGACCCTCTCTTCCAGTCCTGCCCATAAGTGCCTCTCCTCATCCCCAGGCAACCACCTGTTTTCTGTAACAATTCATGAGTTTTCATTTCCTATAATTTTATGTAAATGAAACCATACAGTATGAACCCTTTTTTGTTTGGTTTCTATTATGCAGTGTAATTATTTTGAGATTCATCCATGTTGTAGATATAGCTGTAATGCATTCTTTTGTGTTGCTTAGTAAACCATTAAATGCATATACCAGAATTTGTTAATCCATTTACCTACGGAGACTTTCATTGTTTCAGTTTTTGACTACTACAAATGAGTTTCTGGTTGCCATGAATGTCTTAGTATGGATATATGCTTTCATTTATCTAGGGTAAATAACTAGGTATAAAATGGCTAGATCATATTATCAGTCTTTAAGAACCTGCCAAATGGTTAGTTATACAAATATACATTCTCACCAGTAGTGTGGGAGAGTCCTGTTTCCTCCACATTCTTACCAATACTTGGCATAATCAGTCTTTTTAATTTTAGCCACTATAATAGATGTATAATGATATCTCATTGTAGTTTTAATTTGATTTCCTAATGATGAATGCTGTTGAGTATCTTTTTATAGGCTTATTTATTATCAGTATGTCTTCTTTTGTAAACTATTCAGATCTTTTGACCATATTTTTATTAGGTTGTTCATCTTATTGAGTTTTGAAAATTAAAAAATATATATTCTAGATACAAGTCCTTTATCAGATATATGCTTTGCAAATATTTTTTCCTACTCTGTGGTATAACTTTATTCTCATAACTGTCTTTTGAAGAGCAGACATTTTTACTTTTGAAGAAGTCCAATTTATCCGAATGTTCTTTTATTGAACATGTTATTCTTATATAAAAAACTTTCACCTAACTCAATGTCACAAAATTTTCTCCTTTTTTTCTAGATTTATATTAAGGCTCATGATCCATTGTAAGTTAATTTTTTAAAAAATTGGTGCAAAGTATGAAGTTTTAAAAATTACAAAGTTAATTTTTTATTCAAGGCTATCCAATGTTTGAGTACCTTTGTCTACTTAATTGACTTTGCATCTTTGTCAAAAATCCATTGTCTATATGGGTTTATTTCTGGTGACTTTATCGAGTTCCATTGATCTATTTGTCTTTGAACTAATATGAGACTACCTCAATAACACAAGTTTTTTAAAAGGTCTTGAAATTAGGTAGTGTTCATTCTCCGACATTGTTTTTTTTTTTTTAAATGAAGTATAGTTGGCATACAATATATTAGTTTCAAGTGTACAACACAGACATTTGACTATTATATATCTTACAATGTGCTCAACACAGTAAGTATAGTAATCACCTGTCACCATGCAAAGTTATCACACTATCATTGAGTATATTCCTCTTCACCTATCTCACCTATCCCTCCACTCTCCTCCCCTCTGGCAACCATCAGTTTGTTATTTATTTCAACTTTGTTTTGTTTGTTCATTTGCTTTGATTTTTAAAAGTTTCTACATATAAGTAACATCATGTGATATTTGTCTTTCTCTGCCGTGACTTAAGTCTATCTGACTTAGCATAATATCCTCTTAGTCCATTCATATTGTTGCAAACAGCAGGATTTCTTTTTTTTCTTTTATTTCTGAGTAATATTACATTGTATATATGCCCCATCTTCATCCATTCATCTATCAGTGGACACCTAGGTTGCTTTCATATCTTGGCTATTGTAAACAATACTGCAATGAACATAGGGGTGCATATATTTTTGAAGAGTGCTTTTGTTTTCTTCAGATAAATACTCAGGAATGAATTCCTGGATTATATGATAGATCTATTTTTACCTTTCTGAGGAATCACCACACTGTTTTACATAGTGGCTGTACCAATTTGCAGTACCACCAACACTACACAAGTATTCATTTTCTCCACATCCTCGCCCACACTTACTGTTTGTTGATTTTTTGATAATAGCCATTCTAACAGATGTGAGGTGATAACTCATTGTGGTTTTGATTTGCATTTCCCTGATTATTAGTGATGTTGAGTATTTTTTCATGTGTCTGTTGGCCCTCTGTATGTCTTCTTTGAAGAAATATCTCTTCCTGTCCTTTGCCCATATTTTTGATAGGATTTTTGTTGTCGTTAAATTGTATGAGTTCCTCATATCAACCCTTTATTGGATACATCATTTGTGAATATATTCTCTCATTCAGTAGGTTGTCTTTTCATTTTGTTGATAGTTTGCTCTGCTGTGCAAAGTTTTTTAGGTTGATGTCTTCCCATTTGTTTATTTTTGCTTTTGTTTCTCTTGCTCAAGAGAATATCCAAAAAGATATTATCCAAAAAGATATCAAGCAATATCCAAAAAGATATTGCTCAGACTGATGTCAAATAGTTTACTTCCTATGTTCTCTTCTACCAGTTTTATGGTTTCAGGCCTTACATTTAAGTATTTAACCCATTTTGAGTTCATATTTGTATACGGTATAAGAGAATTGTCCAGTTTCAGATTTTTTTTTGGATGTATCTGTCCAATTTTTCCAGCACCATTTGTTGAAAAGACTATTTCTACATTGTATATTCTTGCCTTCTTTGTCACAGGTCAATTAACCATATAGACATGGGTGTATTTTGGGGGTCTCTATTCTGTTCATTGTTTATGAGTCTGTTTTTGGACCAGTGCCTCACTGTTTTGATTATTATGGTTTTGTATAGTTTGAAATCACAGAGTGTGATGCCTTTATCTTTGTTATTCTTTCTCAAAATTGCTTTGGCTATTCAGTATCTTTTATAATTCTATATAAATTTTAGGATACTGTTCTAGTTCTGAGAAGAATGCCATGGGAATTCTGATAAAGATTCTGAATCTGTAGATTGCTTTGAGTATTACAGTCATTTTAATGATATTAATTTTTCAAATCCATGAGCCTGATAGGTATCCTTCCATTTATTTATGTCCTCTTCAATTTCTTTCTTCAATGCCTTATAGTTTCCAAGTACAGATCTTTTACCTCCTTGGTTAAATTTATTCTTAGGTATTTTATTTTTTTTTGGTGCAATTATAAGTGAAGTTTTTTTTAATTTCCTTCTGATTGTTATCTGTGTATAACAACATGATGAATTTATGTATACTAATTTTGTGTCCTGAATTCTTTTAGTCTTTCATTTTATTAAGTTGTATTTTCTTATCTGAGAAAATCTTTCTCTCTCCTTCAATTCTAAATACTAGCCTGGCTGGGTAGAGTACTGTTTGTTGTAGGTCTTTCTTTTCATCACTTTGAATATCATTCTACTCCCTTCTGACCTTCAAAGTTTCTGTTGAAAAATCATCTAACAGTTTAATGGGAGATCTCTTGTACATAACTAATGGCTTTTCTCTTACTGTTTTTAAGATTTCTTTTTGTGTTTAACCTTCAGCAGATTAATAATGATGTGTCTTGGTGTGATTCTTCTTTGGGTTCACCTTGTTTGGGACTCTCTGCACTTCCTGGATTTGTATGTCTAGTTCCTTTGCCAGTTAGGGAAGTTTTCAGTCATTATTTCTTTAACTAGGATTTCAGACCCTTGTTCTGTCTTGCCCTGGTATCCCTATGATGCAAATGTTGATATCCTTGAAGTTAGGGCTATTTAACAAAAGGTACTGGGCATGCTGTGGCTAGTCATTGCTTATTTGGAGTTTGGGGAACTTTGATAAATTTTAGGAAAGTCTGCAGTATGAAGTAGGCTTCTAGTGTAGAAAAGACACTGGAAGCTGCTCAGACCAGAAATTTTAATTGGGTGGGGCAGGTCTCAGGGAATCTCGGGGGTAGGGGCGTGAAGAGTGTTAGCAATGTTAATAGAGAGATCAGATTTGGGGCCCACTTGAGCCTGCTGGCTGGGTGGATGGAGGACTCAACAAAGGAGCAATGGCACTTCTCAGTGCTTCTGTTTCTAAGCAGAGCTCTCCCGACCCCTCCACTCCAGACCTCCTCCTGAAGGCAGTCAATTCAGTTCCTCCTGGTATGTCCCTGGCTCTTTTCAGCTGATGCCCCTGCATTGGATCCCACAGCAAGTGTGTTTGTGAGGGAGTGACTTCGAGCACAGGCCCCTGAAAAGGAATGCCTGAATCTCCCTCAGCCTTCCATCTCACTTGGATGAAATCCCCACTGGTTTTCATAGACACATATTTTGGGGACTCCTCTTCTTGGCACTGGTGCTCAGGCTGGAGAGTTAGGTTTGGGGTGGGACCCCTCACTCCTTAGCAGGGACCTCCACAGCTGAGATATCCTTCGCAATCTTTAATCGCCACACCATGGTTATGGGATCTACCTGTTCCTCATCTACACCCCTCCTACCAGTCTTGTCACAGCCTCTTCTTTATATCCTTAGTTATAGGACTTCTGTTCAGGTAGTCTTCAGGTGGTTCTCAAAGATGGTTGCTGTATAATTTAGTTGTGGTCATGGAAGGATGTAAGCCCAGTGTTTATCTACTCTGCCCTCTTGACTGGAAGTGTTGATCTCTTTCCCTTTGATGTACTGGTTTTCTTTAATACTTTGTTTCTCTTTATGTTTTGTGTATTTTTGTGTATTTGTAGTTACCATGAGGTTCATATACGAGTATATTCACCTATATCTATAGCAGTGTATTTTAAACTGCTAGATATTTAAGTCAAATACATTCTAAAAGCACTATATTTTTACCCCCCCTCCACACTTTGTTTTTGACATATTTTTTATCTTTTTTGTGTGTATCCCATTACTATTTATTGTAGTTATAATTTTGTTACCTTTTTCTTTTAAGCTTCATATTAGCTTTTTAAGTGGTTGATTCACTGTTATTATACATTTGCCCTTATCAGTAAAATTTTTTCTTCCCTGTATTATCTTATTTCTAGTTATGGCCTTTTCTTTTCTGCATTAAGATACTTTATTATTTCTTTAAAGCTGGTTTAGTGGGGTGAACTACTTTAATTTGCTTGTTTGGGAAACTCTGTCTCCTTGAATTCTGAATAATAACATTGCGGTGTATAGTATTTTTGGTTATAGGTTTCTTTCTTTAAATACTTTAAGTATTTCTGCCACTTCCTTCTGGCCTGTAAAGTTGATGCTGAGAAACCAGCTGATAGCCTTATGGGGTTTCCCTTGTATGTGAGTTGTTTCCTTCTTGCTGCCTTCAGGATTGTCTCTATATCTTTATCTTTTGCCATTTTTTACAATATGTCTTGGTGTGGGCCTCTTTGGGTTCATCTTGTTTGGAACTCTCTGTGCTTTGTGGACCTGAATGTCTGTGTCTTTCCCCATTGTAGGAAAAATTTCAGCCATTATATCTTCAAATGGCATTTCTCCCCCTTTCTCTCACTCTTCTTCTGGAATCCCTACCATACAAGTGTTAGAGCGCTTGATGTTTCCAAAAGTGACTATCATCTTTAAAAATTTTTTTTGCTTTGTTTTGTTTTGTTGTATTGACTGGGTGATTTCTACTATTCTGTCTTCCAGGTGGCTAATACATTCTTTTGTATTAACTAATCAGTTGTTGATTCCTTCTAATGTATTTTTCATTTCAGCTGTTGTATTCTTCCTCTCTGATTGGTTCATTATATTTTCTAACTCTTTTTTGAATTTCTCTCTGAATCCCTCTATTCTCAAGTTTATTGAGCATCCTTATGACCATTTCTTTGAATTCCTTATCAAGCAAATTACTTATTTCTGTTTCATTAGGGGTTTTCTCCTGGATTTTTTTCTTCTTTATTTGGGCCATATTCTTCTGTCTCCGCATTTTGTTTGACTTTCTGTGTTTGTTCCTGTGAGTTAGATAAAATAGCTATCTCTCCCAATCTTGAAAAAGTGGGTTTTGTGTAGACTGCATGCTGGATGACTTTGGCAGACCAGTTTTAGTCAGGGTGGGTGTGAACAGTGCCTGGTGTGCCATGTGGCCAGAAGATGTGGCTTCTTTATGAAGCAGCCTGGTGTACCCATGTGTGCAGTAACTCCCTGTTGTTTTGGCTGTCCATGGCCAGCAAGAAGAGCAAGAAGTCAGGGAAGGCCAGCCTGATGTGTGCACATTTCTTTGCCCATCTGATCCAAGTTGGGCTGTACGATGTGTTTGCAGCATGCCCTATTGCTTTAATAGTCTGTTACCCAAGCTAGGTCTGGGCAGGGCAGTCCTGTGTACCTGTACCACAGCACTTTGCTAGTTCTGCACTTTCTCCAGGCAGGGAAGCCCTATGTACTTTCACAGTAGTGCCCCAAAAGTTCTGTACTCTCTCTGGGTGGCAGTCATGCATGCACTGGCAGCAGCACCCCACTAGTTCCACACTTGCTCTGGACAGGGCAACCCTGTGCGCACACACTATAGCACTTTGCTAATTCTGTACTTTCTCCGGGACAGAATTCTGTACTTACCGTCATGTGCATTTGCATCAGTACCCCGCTATCTCTGCTATCAGTACTCCACTATCACGTTCATTGGATGGGGAAACCCCACATGTGGGCACAGCAGTGCTTTGGTATTTTCATACTCTTCTCCGGGTGGGAGAGCCCCATGTGCACATCTTAGTAGGCTGTGCAAAGCAGCACCGTGCTGTATCTGACAGATCAATCTCAGGGTGGAGCAGCCCCATGTTTGTGAGCTATGTTGCCCTCATTTTCCTGCTGGAGGCAGTCCAGGAAGGTTTGCTAGTGACACACTGCAGCAGCCCTGCAGGTCAGCCAGAGAACCTGGATAGAGCTCCTGCCCACTATCTAATTGCAGGGGAAACATAAGTAATGGTGTTCATTGGTTCCTGTGGTCTTGGAGAATTTCCTCAGCTCCTGGTGGCTATACTGGTTTCCCAACTTTCTCTTTGTGATCTCTTGTTTGTTGTGCAGAAGCTGTTCAAATGGTCCTCAGTTGTTCCTCTCAGGAAGAACTGTTCTAAATATAAGTGTACATTCCATGAATTTTTGGGAGGGGGCAAACTCATGTCCTCTCTTGCTGCCATCTTGGCCCCGTATTCCAACATGATTCCTTTGCAAAGCTGTTTTGGTTACTCTAAATCCTTTGCGTTTCTGCATGGACTTTAGAATAAGTTTGTCAATTTCTATTAAAAGTCGGCTGAATTTTTATTGGGATTGTATTGAGCTACAGATCAACTGGCAGAGAACTGACATCTTAATACTATCAAATCTTCTGACACACGGTATAATTTTTCACTTTTCTCAGAAAAGTTTCCTGGTTTTCAATGTATGAGTCTTTTACTCTGTTGTCTAATTTATGACTAAGTGTTTCATATTTTTTAGGTCAGTATAAAATTTCAATTTCATGTTGTTTGTTGTGGGTAGATAGAAATAAAATTGATTTTCATATATTAACCTTATATCCTGCACTTTGTTAAACTATTAGGTCTAGTAGCATTTTTGTAGATTTCATTAGCTTTTCTTCATAGATTATCATGTTGTCTATGAAAACAGATGACTTAACTTCTTTTTCAATCTAGATAACTTTTATTTCTTTCTCTTCCCTGACTACACTGTTTAGAATCTCTAGTACAACGTTAAATAGATGTGGATGTGAATTATAATTTTTTTTCTAGTCAGCCTGTTGGGAATAGGCACTATTTCCTTTATTTGAGTGTTAGAGACTGTTTCCTTTAATTCTTTCAGACAGGTCTTTACCTGTCCTTGGTTAGTTTCATGAGTGAAACGTGTGTGTTGATCTCTACATTGTTTGAGGAGGAAACTCTGTAGATCTCTGGGATCCCCTCATAGTGAAATGTAGCTGTTTTGGTTTCCCTGGTTTCTCATCTCCATTTCCCCAATTCAGGGAGTTGACTGTTTTTCTCCTGGGTTTTCCCTCCTCCCTTTGCAGCAGTCTAGAAACTCTCTCAGGGCAGTAAGCAAACGCAATTGCATGGTTCACTTCTTTCCCAGCTGTCAGAAATTACTGATTTTTCATTGCCTGATGTTCTCTGTCTTAAAATATATAGTTTCATTTATATCGGGGTTTTTTTGTTTGTTTGTTTCAGATAGAAGGTTAAATCTGGTCTCTATTTCTATATCTTGGTCTGAAGTGTAAATCCAAAGCTTTGTCCAAACTTTCTTATCTTGCAAAGTATCACGTAAATGTTTCTTCCACAGATAGATCCTTCCCTCTCAAAAACAGGTCCATGTTTTCCCCCTTATCTTATTTTCCTCTTTCATAGCATTGCTACCTTTTTTCCCCCAATTATAATAATATACCTATGGAATAAATGAACTTGGTTCATTTATCATTTACCATAATTTTTGCTGGTTTTTCTTCCTTGAGGCATTCCTTCCTTTCTCATTTTTTAACATTCCCCCCCCCCCAACTCGGAAAAAAACATGCAGTAAAAGAGGGAAAATATAGATAGGCCTGAGACTTTCCACAGTCTTTCACAGACTGGTTGCGATTTTGGTTTTTAACCTCTTTGTGACTTGGCTCATCTTCTATTACAATGACAGTGTCTAATATTTATAGAAGTGCTTTTACAAACATTAACCCAGAAAAGGTCCAAAAGTCTCTAAGGGAGGTAGAGATTATGATTTTTACTTTATATGTAATAAAAAATAAACTCAGAACAGTTAAATAACTTGCAAAATATTACAAATGTAATGAGTAGACAATAAATAGAAAAGGCAGAAACTGATGCAAAACTCTTTTGACCCGGCTGCTCTCTCCAAAGCATTTCATTGCTTCCACAAATCATAATCTGTAAAATACAGAGGTTTCCTTTGAGTTATAAAGTTTTATTAGTCTATGATGTGAAAGATTTGCAGGTTAGAATTTAAAGTTTTAGGGAAGGCAGATCCTTGGAGCCTAACCTACATTACAAATTGGCCAGTGAAATAGTCTAGGAAAAGACTGAAATTGAGATGTTTAAAATGAAAAGTATAACGTTCAAAATAGAATGGCATATCACTTTTAAAGCAAAATTGATATAATAAAATGTAAAATGGATTTTTGAGGGCACCTTCTCCAGTATCCTCAATTGTAAAAACAAAGTTAATTGTTTCATTTTTGAATATATTATTTCATAAATAATGGGTGAAAACTGAAAGAAAAGGTTTCTTATTATAGAATAATAAAATTGGTTTCCTACGTACCTGAAACTTTAAGAGACACAGGATAAAACAGTGGAAAGCACATTAAATCATTTTTTGCATCAGAGAGGTCTGAGTTCCCACTTTTTCTGTGTGACTTTGAGAAACTGACTTAATATCTTTCAACTTCAATTTTCTCATATATAGAGGACTGTACTGATAAATATCTTCCTCAAAGAGTTATAATGACCATTAAATAATACAACATTGAGTCAAATTGCTGAGCACAATCCCAGAATAGAATAGACACTCGATGGAAGTGGGTTAAATTTTTCCAAATAGGGACAAAGAAGATATACTTTTCTGAAAGCTAGGAAACAATTCATGAAAAGGCTGTACAGTCTCTATTGTAATAAAATTGTAGAAATGTAACCAGATTATATGATCCAATAGTTAAACTTAGAGCCAAATTTTCATAGAACTTATTTTTAAAGGCAAAAGCAGGATATGCCTTCAAGTGAATAAGGAACCAGTCCCATCAAAATATATGATTATTATCATATATTGATTATTAAGAGAAGACTTTAAGAAATCTTATTTGAAATCTCAGGGCTTGTCTGATCCCTGATGGAGCCTACTGATAGAAACATGGAGGATGTCTTTATGTACTTGTATGGACTTCATTTTACTTCTGCCTTGATGCTTTAGCTCTTTCTTTAGAAAAAAAACTATGATTTCTTTTACAAAATTTCAGTGAATCCAATAACTACAGAAGCTATTTCTACTCTCATTTGTCAAGTTTGAAAAGTCCTCTGGCTGTTTGTGTGAGCAAAAAGAGCCAGCTGTCATTCTCTATCCCACTACCATCAGCATTTACTTACTGATCTCATACTTGTGCTGGATGTAGAGGATATGAAAATTTTAGATATGGTCTTCAGGTTCTTGTCTTGCATTTGGAAAGGTAGAGTCTATGCAAAAAAGCAAGTAAACATAAACGAATCTACTGTGTACAAGCCTGTACACTGTAGGCATTTAAATAAAGGAACGGGCATAACAAAGAGCAGCAGAAGTCAACATAGATGTCACTGTTCTATCACAAGGCACCAGGAGCAGATGCGGGGTTGCTCTACGGTAGAAAACTAAAGAATACTTCTGAGCAAAAAGAAGTCACCCTCCGGACACTCCCAGGAAAATTTTAAGGATTTCACAGAGACTGACTTTCTTTAACTAGAGGAACACAGTTTTAGGTTTTTTATTTATAAGGATGTGATTCCATTAGTATCTGTAAGCTGGTGAGGCAAGGTCTGAAGAAATTCAAGACACAAACAACATAATGTGTGTGTATGTATATTATATACAAATATGAGGCCATTTGTATATATATAGTTAAGAAATATGGGTTTTAAACATAACATACTGATTTACTTATTGTAAATATCTCGTATCAATAAATATTCATAACATCACTAGCATCATCTGCACCTCCAATGATACTCTCACTCCCTACTCTTTCTGCATTCAATTTTTAGAATTCCTTACTCAACCATCTTCAGATTTGCATTTTCTGCCATAGTAAATGTTAATATTATTGATTTTTATTTGTGAACTTTATTCCCCAACTTTGTAGTGTTTGGTACCTAAAATCACTATAGAAATATGTGTTTATGTATTCTATTTTAATAAAAAGCAATTAGGACTACTTAGCAAGCTCTAAGAGATCTAATTACTTAGAAGAAGCAAATATTGTTACCCTGGTTAGAATAATTTTATAAAATGGCCAAAGGCACAAGGTTTACAAAATAAGAAAGCATTCAATTATTATTGATACTGGTATATCAGATTTATTATTTACAAGAACACCAGGGCTCTTCTTCCTTAAAACACAAGCCAGCAACTCTTGGATTAATAGGACGTGGTGTGAATGGTTTAAAATAAGCACTGAAACAATGGATATGAGTAAATGGTTCTATGATAATAACTATTTGAAATATTTTTATTTTTATAATTGTAATTAAAATTATCAGGTTGCAGTTCCATAACAAAATAAAAATTTGCATGCATGCTGAATGTGTTGTAAAAACACATTACCAAGCACAGGTGTGTGGATTTAACTCAAGCATTATTACTTAAAAATGCTACTTTCCTGACCTTTATAGAACTTACTCTGATAGGAAGTACGGATCCGTTTCGTTAAATCAGGATAAAAGTTAGACAGGCCACGCATGCAAAAGTTGTCTTTGGAACATGCCAGAACACCAGCATCAGCAGCAGGCAGAGGAAAGAGAGAAAAATAGTCTAAAGTGAAAGGAGGTGATATCATACCAGGATCTAGAACAGCCAAGATGAAGAAATTGCAGCAAGTTTAAATAATCAAATTAGAGAAAAGATATTAAAAAAATAAATCAATCAGAAAGTAAAAGGTGATAGATGAATGATGAGAATGCTGTAGTAATTTTATTTAATCAAATATCTGATAAATATAGATGGCATATTTGTCTTATTAATTTTTTACACAGCAAACTTATTTGGCTTGCAAATAATATGAATAATTTACCTCATAAATATCAAAATGGTTGTTTTTAATTTTCAGTATTAAAAAAGCTTAGGGGTTTTAGTCTTTAAATACTTTGTTTTTATAACAAAGCGAATACTCATGTTATATATTAAATACAAAATTTATGACTTCATCATGATTTTTCCTGATTTTAAAGTCATCAGAATTCTAAGCTCTAATCATAAACATTGAGACTCAACAAGTTTAAATTCAATAACAGCTGTATTACCTTTGTCAAAGTACACACTTTGTCATCCCTCTGTTGTATATCTAGCATGTAACTTAGCTGCTGTCATAGGCTCCAAAGCTTTTCTAATTGAATTGGTGCTTTCTGTATGCAAACAGTGCCTACTCTCCCCTAACATCTTCCTACTCTAGAGTCTTTCAAAAATCAGTCTCCTCTTTCCCAGTCTTGAGGGAACATTATGGTACATGTATGCACAATTTCTCTTATTCTGCCTTCCTTTCAAAAGCCAGTAGTGGCTGAGGCAGAACCTGTAGAATTTGAAATTTCCTAAAATATTGCTATGGGGTACGATTCCTAACAAAACACAAAGAAACTCCAGGTTCTAAAGCACTTTTGTTGTCCTGAAAAGGGTCAAAACTAGAAATTTGGAAAGGATTGAGGGTTATAAAAGAAAAATAGACAAAAAAGGAGAATTTCAGTATATCCAATAATTTTTCATTTGTCCAAAAGAAAATTTCATTGCCATATTCAGATGTTAAATTTGGCACACCTGCTATTTAAAAAAATAACACCTATCATCATGTAGTCCTTTTATTTTAAAATATTCATGCGTGGGTATATTTAGTAAAGTCTTCAATGTTTAATTGATTATTTTAAAAAGAAAATGTAAAAGACCTGTCTAAAATTTAAAAGAACTGTATACTATATATTTTCTGTCCACTGATACAATATTACAGATGTATTTCCATCCATGAACCTTTTAGCCCAACTAATTTTTACCTAAATTTTTTAAATTATACTATGTCAGTGGACAAATAATTATACAAAGTTTTGACAATGTTTACAAAGCTAATTATTGGATATATATACTGAAATTTCAGTAAAACTTTGAATGGTTTGACATATCAAAGCTTGGCATCATATAGAAAGTATTTCTGTTATATCCTGATTAACCATATATGTATTTTTATAGGTAAATAAATCAACTTATTGATCCTGTCACGAACAATGTCATCTTTCATAACATTTTTAATTGTTAATAATTTTTATTGCATTTGTTAAAATACCTCCTAGAAAGTCACCATCCAACAAGAAAAGATGACAGCTAAAATATGGAGTTAATTTAAAAAGTTAAAAGTAGTTAATGAAAAGTTTTTAACTTTTAACTAAATGAATAAGTACTTTTAAAATTATATTTTTAAAGGGGCCAGATATACTAGAAGAAATTATCCTTTTTAACACAATCATTGCAAGCATTTTTTTCAACTAGAGAGACTATTTTCATAGCATTTTTATATTTAATAGATTTTCTGTTATTTCCTAGGAATTCAACCTAAGATACTGGAGATGCTTCCTAACTTTAACATCAAATTGAAGTGTAAACACCTTGTTTACCCTTTCAAGGATTTTCACTATGTTTCTGCCCAATTTTACTTACATAGTATTGGAAATTATGTTCACTTTAGATTGTCATGCATTTTAATAGCATCACAGAAGAAAGACAAGAAATATAAAGGTAAGGAAACAGATGAACTAATAAAGTTCATAAACATTTTGTTTTATCTCCTACCTGCAATGAACTGCTTGTTTTTTCGAGGAGACCGTGGTTGTCGCTGATATAGGTCACTCGATCTATATAGGTCAATAGTCCCCATGCTTAACAGTACTGTCTTCTGTATAAAATCCACCACAGCCAACCCATTGCAGTTCCCAAATGCAACTCTGAGAGGAAAAAACAAAAGTAAGTAGAATGTATCATACCAACCATTATTAATTTTACCTTTGAATTAAAAGTAAGATTATTAGATTGTAATGCTGTGGGGTTGAGGGTGTCAGGCAGCGATTAAAGTCAGGAAGGATATTGTGCTTTTATGTAGGCTAGGTTCGCTTTGTAAATAGCCACGACTACTGCAAATAACAGGAATGATATGCAATAACATGTTATCATCAATTTAAAAATGTAACTAGTGATTACCCAATCTGCTCTTTAACTTGGTCTTACACTTTTACAGAATAATCCTACAACATCTTTTTGCTATGCAATGGGGAAATAACAGGTCAAGAAATGTCACAATTTTAAAAGCTACAAATGCTTAGGTATATAATTAGATGCCTTCGGACAATAAAATTATAGCTATTCAGCTCCAAATTAGTTTTCTTCTTCAACAGAGTATATTTTAACCCAAAATATTACATAAAAATTGACATAGCTAAAGTTGTGATATAGCTAAAGTTTTCACTGTAGTAGATATAAATAGATATAACTTTTATTTACAAAAATTAAAATTTTCTCATTCTTTTGTTCATTTTTTCCCATTTATTAAAAGACAAAACCATTTGTTTAATTTCATAACTAAATCTCCTGAGAAATTTAAACTGCCCTCCTAAACTGTTACTTTGGTCACCTCAACCACTAGGCATACAATAACTTTCTTTTTCCTCCATTTACAACATGCCCTCTAAATAAAAAATTGTAAATCTGTGCTTTTTGCTTCCTAAATGAAATATACACTCGTTGTATGAGTGTTGTTTTGCTCATTTTATATAAGTTCCATGTTGTTTTATTGCTTAGGTTGAATCTAGTTGGCATATCATCCATATACTCTGAAATTAGTTCTTTCTACTCCATCACATTGCCTTCCTCACAACAAATTAACAGTTCTAGGATACTAGATGTTTTACTATTTCACAGACTTATACACCTTCCAGTAGACAGATTTTGGAAACTGGAAAAAATAATGACAGTGAAAAGATCCCATCTTTATCATTTTATAGGTTTCTGTATTTTGCTGTGTATAATGCACACTTTTTTGTCCAAATTTGTAAGGAAAAATAAAGATGTTCATTATACACAGGTAGTACTAATTCCATATCTATATAAATGTTTTTAATTATTTTATTTATGCTTATGAGTTAAAAGTGTAACTCTAGAAGTCAATAATGATGTCCACATGCAAAATAATACCCTGGTATACAATAATAGTTGAACTTAGAAAGAACTTGCAACTAAAGTAATTTCAGCCAATGATTCAACAAAATGCAATGAAAAGTGTGTTGTTGTTCAGAGTAAGTGACTATGACTTGATAAGATAGGTGATGCTGACTTTATTACCATAGGGTAACAGCACGTCACTTTAGATGGGAGCTAGCAATCTAGCTGATATCTTTACAAAAATTATTGGAAAATCTCTTGAAAAATTAAAAAGAAAGATTTTTTTCCCCTGAAAATTTGGGCCAAAAACGTGGGTGCGCATTATACACGGGAATGCATTACAGATGGCAAAATACGGTATGTTATTTTGGGAAAAATTAATGAATCTTGCAAGGCCTATTTCTTTACTTTATAATGAGAATTATAATACAAGATTTATCTAGTTCACAGGGCTTTTAGGAATATCAAATCAGAAATTTGTTGTTAACATACTTTGAAAAATTTCCATAAAAATGTAGAATTAATCTCAATATTATATATAAATGCAATATTATATATATTACATACTGTGTAGCAAGTTAATATTTTTAAACTTTTTATGTTAAAATGTAGTTAATTACTTCAGCTTACAGGCATAATAGAGTTCCTAAATGCAATACTGACAGGAAAAAAAAAGGCAACAAGTCTATCTGACAACAAAAATAATTATTTTTATCTTTGAATTAAAAATAGAACTACTGAACTTATGTCAGCATCAGAGTACAGTAAGACTTCCTGATTTCTCTCCTTCAACTTACAACAAATTGGACAACTATAATCCAGCAAGTGATTCCATGCTCAACATGCAAACATGTCTGAGAGACTCGTGCATTGAGACATCAGGAGGTGGGTTTACAGACGTAAGCAGTATGGTAGTAAAGACAGAGACAGAAGCCCTGGAAACAGTCCTGTTCTTGCAGCAGCCCCAGCTGATGTGGTAGCAGTAGGAGGTTGGTTGAAGCCCTAAGTCAGCAGCCTGGAGAGGACCAAAAGCACCATTCTGGCATGAGTGGCTAATACACATTGTGGCTGAGCCCATTGACAGGAGATGAGATGCGGTACAAAGGTGTGGCAGCCTCAGTCTGGAAGCTTCCATTTCCAGGGAAAAACAAAGATGCAGACGTGCAAACCTGCCTCCCCTCACTCTCCTGTCACCCACCGGGCTCCAGCTGACATAGTAGCAGCCCTCGCTTGGCAGCCCAGAGAAAGTCAGTGTGACATAAGCATCATTCTGGCCTTAGTAGCTAGAGCACACTGCAGGTAGTCCCAGTGAAAGAACAAAAGCTGTAACATATGAACCCTTTCTTCCCTACCCATTATGGTGGAGCCTGGTGGAGGCACCTGGGACACTTCACATAGTACAGTGTGGCTGGTAGCCTTTGGTTGCAGGGAGAGAACACCAGAAATTCACATGCCTGGAGCCTCAGCACCTGTCATATCCCACCATGAGGGGGCTATGCTGAAATAGAAGCAAACTGCTCACAGAGCGGATGCCTACATCTTTGGGGGAATGCAGTGCATTTTCCATAGCTGATGTGACATTGTCCCACTGAGGTCCCAGAAGTACCAGTAGTGTAGAGAAAACGAAAACTTGTACTATAGCATGATCTATTTGAAAACAAAAGAAAGACCACTACTTATCAACCTGCTAAATTGTTAAAAAACAAAACAGTATCTAAAGATTTCTATATCTCAAATGCCCACATGGAGAAATAACCAACGTAGCTCAAAAAGAAAATGAAAAGTCTCCCAAAAACAAACTCAAAGATATGGAAGACTGTGATTTAAATGATAAAGAATTTAAGATTGCAGTTCTGTAAAAACTCAACAAGACACAAGAAAATTCAGAAAGGCAGTAGAGTGATCTCAGGAATAAAATCAACAAACAAAAGGAGTACTTTACCAAAGAGATTGAAACTATAAAAAAAGAACCAAACAAACTCTGCAGTTAAAGGACTCAGTGAGATGAAGAATGAATTAGACAGCTTGGGAAATACAGAAGACAATGTGGAAGAGAGAATTAGTGATCTTGAAGACAAAAATTCTAGAAATGACTCAGGTGGAAGAAAAGAGGGAATTGATATTTAAAAGAAAACAAAAAAGAAAGACCTCTACAAGAAGCATGTGACTCCATTAGAAAGAGCAATATAAGAATAATGGGGATATCAGAAGGAAAAGAGAAAGAGAAGGGAACGGAGAGCCTTTTCAAATAAATAATTGATGAGAACTCCCCAAATCTATGTAAAGAGCTAGATCTGGAATCCAAGAGGCTGACAGAACACCTAATTATCTGAATGCAAAGAGATCTTCTCCAAGACACATTATATTAAAACTGTCTAAAGCTAAGGACAAAGAATTCTCAAGGCAACCAGGGCAAAAATGACTGTCAACTATAAAGGAAACCCAATTAGATTAATATCAAATTTTTTTTTTTAGCAGAAACCTTACAAGTTAGGGAAGAGTGGAATCAAACATGTAAATATATAAAAAGAGAAATCACCAGCCAAGAATAATACAGCTAGCAAAGTTTTTCTTTATATATGAAGGAGAAATAAAGGCTTTTCCAGACAAACAAAAGCTGAGGGAATTTACCACCACAAGACCTGCGTTACAAGAAATGTTGAAAGGTGCTCTTAAAAATGAAACAAAAAGACAAAAGGATACAAAACTGTGAGTATGATGATAGACAGACAGAAGCAGGAAATTGTAACTATTTCAGAATACAGTATTAAACAATTATAACATAAAGGTTAAAGTGGGTAAAAACATTTTTAAAAAAACTATAGCTCTACAAATTGAAAATGAATGCATATCATAAAAGGGATAATTTGCAACAACAACAAAAACAAAGGGGTTAGGGGAAAGGACTGAACTTGCTCAGGTGAACGAAGAGAAGATGCACTCAGAAGACAAAGGACTATTGTATGTATAAAGCTTTTTATTACATAAACCTAATAGTAAATAGAAAACAAAAATCTAGAACAGAGACACATAAAATAAAAAAGAAGGAACAGAGGGAAAAAATCATAGAATACCACTGAACTAAAATAGAAATACAAGGGAAAAAGAAAACAATGGAGATACAGAATAACCAGAATCAAAAGATAAATGGTTGTAGTAAATCCTCATATATGAATAATCACCCTAAATGTAAATGAACTGAATTCACCAATCAAGGATCAGAGTAGTGGGATGGATTAAAAAACAAGACCCAATTATATATTGTCTTCAGGAGACCCACCTCAGCTATAAAGACAAATATAGATTCAAAGTGAAGGGGTGGAAGATGATACACCAAGAAAATGGCATCCAGATGAAATCAGGCATAGCAGTACTTATAACAGACAAAATACATTTCAACATAAAAAAAAAAATGTAACAAGAGAGAGGGAGCACACATTTAGTTTCTACTAGTGGCTGCATTTCCCAGGCCTTAGCACTCAGACTAGAATTAAACCATCAGCAATCCTGGGTCTCTCACTTGATAGCAGATCTTGGACTTCTCAGCCTCCATAATCATGATCTTCACATTTACTTTTTAGTGTGATGGCATTAAAATAAATCTGAACAGGGCTTCCACTCAAGATAGCAGAGTAGGTAAAGGCTGTACAAACTTCTTCCCACAACCACATCAAAATTACAACTAAACTACAGAACAACTACCAATGAGAATCATCTGAAGTCTAGTTAAACAGAAGTTGTATAACTAATATACATAGAAGAAGCCATGGTGAGACAGGTAGGAGGGATGGAGACACAGAATGGGCTGGTCCCACACCCCTGTGTGGCAGCTAAAATTTGAGAGGAATATCTCCGCTGAGGAGTGAGGAGTCCTAACCCCAAAACAGGCTCTCCAGCCCAGGGTTTCATTAATGGGGAGAGAAGTCCCCATGACTTCTGTCTGTGATAGTGTGGCTGAGTGAGAGTTGCTGAAGTCCCAAGCATTCTTAAAGGTGCCATGCATGGAATTTCTTGCTGACAGACTCACTTGCTCTGAGCTCCAGTACTGGGGCAGCAGCTTGAAAGGTGTTAGTGACATATAGGGAGAAACTGGATTGTCTGGCTCAGGACCAGGGCTGGAGGGGCAGCTTTCTTCCAGATAGAAGTGCTGGAAAAAGCCATTGTTCCTTTGTTGAGCCCTCCCCACGCCACAGCTTGCACATACAGGAGCGTGCCATATCTGAGTCTCCATCAACCTAAATAACACCTTTCACCCTGCCCTAGTGATTACCTGAGATCCTGCCCCAAAGCAAATTCCAATGGCTTTTCCATACAAACGGCCTATCTTGACTCATGCTGTAGACTTTCTGAAAATTCTCAAAAGCCCACAAAACCCAAACAATCAGGATTTAGCCTCGATGTGCCCCATTCCTCTTGCTAAGCAGCCCCAAGATTGACACCTCAGTTCACAGCTTAGCTTCTCCTAGGCACCTCCAAACCCAGCACAAGTGGCAACCATCTGCAGAAAACTTTGTAGCTCATACCAAGTGGCCCTGGGGAGGGCACAGACAGTGTGCACCATCCAAAGAGGTCCCAGGACTAACATACCTGGTGGCTAGCTTCAGACTGTACCAGAGCACCACCCAACCACCTCCACAAATGACACACTCAAAGGGCAGACTCCGCAGGCACCACAGTCCTGTTAAAGTGAATCCTGGTTCACAGGGTAAGGCCTTCCACAATAGCTCCTCCACTGTAAGCATGGCCAATCCTCTCAACCACCCTGAGGGTCAATTCCTCCCACTGATGTGCTAACAGCAATCAAGGATCAACTACAACAGAAAGGGACAAACCTGGAGCACCTGGCTCAGGAGACCAGGGAGACTGTGCCACTAGGTCCTACAGGACATCTACTACATAAGGTCACTCTACTAAGACCGGAAAACATAGCAGCTCTACCTCATACATAGAGACACAGAGAGGCAGCCAGAATGATGATACAAAAAAACATGTCCCAAATAAAAGAACAGAACAAAACTCCAGAAAAAGAACATAAATAAAAGGGAGACAAGTAATCTACTAGATGTGGAGTTCAAAACACTGGTAATAAGGATACTCAATGATCTCAGTGGGAGTTTCAACAGAGATAGGAAACATAAAAATGGAGATAGAAAACATAAAGAACCAGTCAGGAATGTAGCATACACTAACTGAAATGAAGAATACAACAATTCAGATGAAGCAGATCTAATCAGTGATTTGGAAGATAAGGTAGCAGATAACACCCAGTCAGCAAGATAATACCAAGGACAGCAAAAAGATAAAAGAATAAAAAAAAAAAAATGAGGACAGTTTAAGATCTGAGACAACATCAAAAGCAGTTAGTTATCTATGAGGGAGCTCCCATAAGACTGTCAGCTGATTTCTCAACAGAAACTTTGCAGGTCAGAAAGGATTTGCACAACATATTCAAAATGATGAAAAGCAAGGACCTACAACCAAGATTACCCAGCAAGGCTATGATTTAGAGTTGAAGGACAGATAAAGAGCTTCAAGAACCATTTGTGACAACACTGTTGGTGGGAATGCAGATTGGTGCAGCCAATATGGAAGGCAGTGTGGATGTTCCTCAAAAAATTAAGAGTAGAATTACCACATGACCCAGTAATCGCTCTCTTGGGTATCTACCCAAAATATCTGAAAACATTGATTCATAAAGACATATGTTCATTGCAGCTTTATTTACAGTAGCCAAGACATGAAAACAATCAAAGTGTCCTTCAATAGATGAATGGATAAAGAAGTTGTGATATATATACACAATGGAATACTATTCAGCCATAAGGAAAGATGAAATAGTACCATTTGCGACAACATGGATGGATCTTGAGATTCTAATGCTAAGTGAAATAAGTCAGACAGAAAAAGTCAAGAACCATATGATTTCCCTGAGGTGGTATATAAAATTGAAAACAACAAAAGAACAAGACAAACAAATGAAGAAACCAAAACTGATATAGACAATAGTTTAGTGGTTACAAGAGGGTAAGGGGGGAAGGGGTGGTAGGTGATGGTAAAGGGGATCAAATATATGGTGATGGAAGGAGAACTGACTCTGGGTGGTGAACACACAATGTGATATATAGATGATTTATTACAGAATTGTACACTTGAAACCTACGTAACTTTACTAACCATTCTCACCCCAATGAATTTGAATTAAAAAAAAATATCTATGTATGACTATAAAAAAAGAAAACCAAAAAAAAAAAAAACACCAAAAAGTTCATCAACACCAAATCAGTATTACAAGAAATGTTAAAGGGACTTCTTTAAGTAAAAGAGAAAAAAAGAAAAAAGAAAAAATATGTATAATAAAATGGCAATAACTACATATCTATCAACAATTAGTTTAAATGTAAATGAATTAAATGCTCCAATTGAAAGATATAGGGGTGGCTGAATGCATAAGAAAACAAGACTTTTACATATGCTGCCTACAAGAGATGCACTTCAGATTGAAGGACACATACAATTTGAAAGTAAAGGGATGGAAAAAGATATTTCATGAAAATGGAAATAAATAAAAAAAGAATCTAGGGTAGCAATACTTATACCAGACAAAATAGACTTTAAAACAAAGGCTATAACAAAAGACAATGAAGGACCCAGTAATTCCACTTCTGGGTATTTATCAGAAGAAACCCAAAGCACTAATTCAAAAAGCCATATGCATCCATATGTTCATTGCAGGATTATTTACAATAGCCAAGATATGGAAGCAACCTGTTTATCAATAGATGAATGAAGAAAGAAATAGTGGTACATATATAGAATAGAATAATACTCGGTCATAAAAAATAACAAAATCTTGACATCTACAACAACATGGATGGACCTAGAGGATATTATGCTAAGTGAAATAAGTCAGACAGAGAAAGACAAATACCATATGATTTCACTCCTACAGTATGTGGAATCTAAAAAACAAAATAAATGAACAAACAAAATGGAAACAAACTCATAGATACAGAAAACAAACTGATGGTTCCCACATGGGAAGTGGTTTGGGGGATGGGTAAAAAGGTTAAGGGATTAAGTACAAATTGGTAGTTAGAAAATAGTCATTGATATGTAAAGTGTAACATAGGGAATTTAGTCAATAATATTGTAATAACTATGTGTAGTGTCGGATGCATATTAGATTTATAGAAGTGATCACTTTATAAGTTACATAAATGTCTAATGACTTGCTAACTTGAAACTAATATAAAATTATTTTAAAAAATGATGAGAAACAAGACAAGGATGTCCACTTTCACCACTCTTATTCAACATAGTATTGGAAGCCCTAGCCACAGAAATCAGACAGGAAACCAAATAAAATACTTTCAGATTGGAAAGAAGTAGTAAAACTGTCATTATTTGCAGATGACATAATACTATATATAGAGAACCCTAAAGACACCACCAAAAAAATTTTAGAACTAGTTAATGAATTCACTATAGTAGGATACAAAATTAATATTCAAAAAACAGTTGCATTTTTATACACCAATAACAAACCATCAGAAAGAGAAATTAAGAAAAAAAATCCAATTTATAATTACAGCAAAAAACACCCCACAAAACCTGGGAATAAATTTGACTGAGTAAATAAAAGACCTGAACTCAAAAAACTATACACATTGAAGAAAGAAATTGAAGAAGATTCACAAAAATGGAAGACTATACACTGTACATACTGTGCACATGAACAGAAAGAATTAACTTCGTTAATGTCTATACTACCCAAAGTAATCTATAGATTCAATGTAATCCCTATCAAAATGCCAATGGCATTTTTCACAGAAAAAATAATCCTTAAATTTAGAAAAAATAATCCTTATATTTAAATGATACCACAAAATACCATGAATAACCTAAGCAATTTTGAGAAAGAACAAAGTTTGAGTTATCATGGTACCTGATATCAAACTATTCTACAAGTCTATAGTAATTAAAATGAAACTGTACTGGCATAAAAACAGATACATACAGTGCAGAATAGAGAGCCCAGAAATAAATCGACAGCTATCAGGTCAATTAATTTATGACAAAGGAGGCAAGAATATACATCGGGGTAAAGACAGTGTCTTCAATAAATGGTGTTGGAAAAACTGAACAGACGAATGCAAAAAAAAAACAAGAAGAAGGAGAAGGAGAAGAAACAACTGGACCACTTTCTTATACCATATATATAATCTCAAAATGGATTAAACACTTAAATGTAAGACCCAAAACCATAAAATTCCTAGAAGAAAACATAGGCTGTAAATAAATTCTTTGACATCGCTCTTAGCAATATTTTTTTTGGATATGGCTCCCCAGGCAAGGAAAATAAAAGACAAAAGGAACAAATCGAGCTACATCAAACTAAAAAGTCTTGCACAAGGAAGGAAGCCATCAACAAAATGAAAAGACAACCTACTGAATGGGATAAGATATTCGCCAGTGACACCTCCAAGAAAGGGTTAATCTAAAACATAAGGAACAATACAATGTAACATAAAAAAATCCCATTAAAAAATGGACAGGGGACACAAATAGACGTTTCTCCTCTTTGGATGGTCAATAGACATACGGAAAGATGCTCAACATCACTAATCATCAGGAAAAAGCAAATTAAAACGACAGTGAGATACCAACTCACACCTGTTAGAATGGCTATCATCAATAAATCAACAAACATCACATGTTGGTGAGGATGTGGAGAAAAGGGTACTGTTGTGCACTGTTGGTGGGAATGCAAATTGGTGCAGCCACTATGGAAAACCGCATGGACGTTCTTCAAAAAATTTACAAAAGAGCTATCATATGACCCACAAATTCCACTTCTGAGTATTTATCCAAAGAAATTCTAAACACTAATTTGAAAAGATATATGCACTCCTATGTTCATTGCAGCATTATTTACAATAGCCAAGATATGGAAGCCACCCAACTGTGCTCAGTAGATAACTAGATAAAGAAGATGTGGTACATATATAGAATGGAAATTTACATAGCCATAAAAAATGAAATCTTGCCATTTATGATAACATGGATGGATGTAGAGGGTATTATGCTAACTGAAATAAGACAGAGAAAGACACATTATCATATGATCTCACTTATATGTGGAATCTAAAGAACCACATAAATGAACAAACACAACAGAAACAAACTCATATGGTTCCCAGATGGAATGGGGTTGGTAGGCTGGGTGAAAAAGGTGAAGGAATTAAGAAATACCAAACAGTCACAGTGATGTAAAGTACAGCATAGGGAATATAGTTTATAATATTGTAAAAACTATTTATGGTGTCAGATGGGTATTAGCCTTATTGGAGGATCAATTTTTTAAGTTATATAAATGTCTAGTCACTGTGTTGTACACTTGACATTAATATAATATTTAATGTCAACTATAATTGAAAAAAAACATAGTTAATTCAATCAAAATGATGTGAGAATAATAGGGAGGGAGGGAGGGAGGGAGGGAGGGAGGGAGGGAGGGAGGGAGGAAGGAAGGAAGGAAAATCCTTCTCTTTCTCTTCCCTAGAGAAGATTTGCTTATACTCCAGAGTAAAGATATGGTGTCTCTCCAGATTGGAGGATAGGGAGGTCACCAGTAGACCTATTTTCAGAGCTGAGCTTTTCTGTTTGTTTATTTGTTTTTTAGAGCTGAGTTTTTAAAACTTGGAGTTCTTCTCTTATAATACCACTGCACACACAGGTACCATCTCTTCCTTGCCATGTTACTCTGTTGTGACTGAGGCTCAGTGAACTGGTGCAAGATGTTTCTCTAGCTGTTGTTTTTGCTGTCAATAAAAAACTATCTTTGTTTCTGACCCAGAGGCCAGCTTTCTGTCAACATATATATAAACAAAAGTGTAATAGGCTGTTAGCTTGTAAGAGGGAAAAAAATCTCAGATCTTGTGCAGTGTCTGACTTGAGAGTTGCCCCTTGGTAAATTGTTCAAAAGAGTAGAACAATCAATTATTAGGAGAAAATAGAGCTACTCAGTTAGCTAAACTTGATTACACTGATCCTTGGGATATATTTCCTGGTTTAGACTTAGGCCAACTAGGATATTGGACAGCAAGTAATTCCAAATATTTTTTATACTAATTGTGATCGCTCTTATGTTTTTCTGCTTCCTTGACATCTAATATCCAGGTATTAAATATTGCTACAAAGCTATTATCCTGGGCACTATTCAACTAATAATATCCTTCCTCAAGTGACTGAGGACCTTGTAGTACAGACCTGGCATAACTCAGATGGACATATTCCGAAATGATGATAAACATAGTACACAAATGTCTTTAACATATGTCACAAATTAAGCTAAGGTCTTCTGGAGAAGTCATAAATAACTCAAAATGGTTTAGTTGATGATGCATAAAGCTGCCCAAGAACAAATACCCTGACTGGTCTCAATACAATATCTTACTCAGTGAAAAGAAAACACAAAGTTCATTATTTAGAAAGGGTCTGTGTTTTTTTTTTCCTCTGCTTTTTCCTTTTTCTCATATATAAATTCTGTCTTTGTATTTGTTAGGTAAGATCAATCTATTATTGGTTTACTTTCTATTCAAGTAAATAATGTGGTAATAATTAACTACGTCTTCCAGTTATTCTTTGACAGGTGGTAATAAAGCACTGTGGATACTATACTATCTCGTGTTGTTTCTCTATACCCTAGATAAATATTCCATTTATTAAAAGCTCCTCAAATTATCCTATCTTAAATATGTCATCCTGTTCTAAACCTAAAAGATATGTCATGCATATCCTGTTCTAAACCTAAAATATTTTATATGTAATAATACATTTTCTGTTTGTTTGTTTATAATCCTCTCAACAACAGACTATCCTCATTTTAAAGATAAGGAAATAAAGCACAGAAATTTAAGTTACTTTTCAAAGATATAACAGCTAAGAAGAAGCAGAATTAGTAGTCGAATACCAGAGAATCTGACTCTAGCATTCAAAAGGAAACACAAGGAGGAAACTCATAGAAAATACAAACAAACAAAACCAACAGTGTAGAAGTATATAAACAAACAAAGGAGTATAAGTGTAATCACTTCGTAACAACTTTCTAACAACATTAAAAGTGGAAATACAATCACAAGTTTGACATCAAGAAAGAACAGATAACCATAGTATATATTTAAACTATTGTTTTTGTTATACCATTTTTTATCTATTAAAAATCCAGGTAAGGGCTTCTTTTCATTTTTAGAACTTCCTTAAGTATTTTAAAGAAAATATCTAAACATATCAAACAGATAAGTAATACAAATGAGAAAGAATGTTAAACTACTTACATTCCATATGCTGAGCTTACAGCAAGACTAGTAATCTGTTGGGGAGGTTCACCATCCACCCACACCAACTGAATAACAAGTTCTGCTTGATACCCCGGAGGCATCCGCACTGGTCGTGTCTTAACACTAGAAAAAAGGAGAAAATGGAGTTCTATTACATACAGTTGAAACAAGTATGTTCATGTTTATCTTCCTCATTTACACAGAATTTTCCGACAGAAATATTTACCACCAGGCCTCAGGGGCAGTATGCAGGTGGACAATGTCTTCTAGCTTTCTCAAAATACACCAAGCCACTTGTGATTGCTTAGTTTTTTCTTTAAGCAGCTGTTCAGTCAGCCAGGTCCACAACTTCAACTTGTTTTTATCACTTTTTTCTTTTGAGAATAGTATTTTTAATTATTTGTACTTATTTGTTTTTCTTATGAAATATTTGTTATATATTTGTAAGTTATAATACACAAAAATAAAAAAAGTTAATCTACCACCCCATGTAAGATTTCAACATATCCAAAACCTGAATTACTGCTCTTTCCCTCTAAATTTACTCCACCTGCACCCTTCTCTATTCCAGTTGATAGCAACTCTTATCCTTCCAGTTACTCACTTAAAAAAACTTACAATCATTCTTGACTAATATCCTTTTCTCATATCTCACATCCAATTATCAAATGCTGATGATACTACCTTCAAAATATATTCAGACTATGATCACTTTATTCTCTACGGCTATCATCCTAGTTACAGTTGACAAATAAAAATATTGGATTCCATTTAAATCTGAATTTCAAATAAACAATTAACAGGTTTTGTTTTTTTACTCTATGTAGGTCCCATGCAATATTTGAGATATTCTGATACTGAAAAAAAAATGTTCACTGCATATCTGAAATTCAGATTTAAATGAATACCCTGTATTTTTATTTGCTAAATCTGCCAGCCCTCGACATCATCTCTAGTTAGGTGCAAACAGTCCCCCGACTGGTTTCCTGGCTTCTGCCCTTCTCTCCCATCTCAAAATCCATTTTTAACTGTAACAACTCCCCATTTAATTAGAAATAAAAGCCAAGGTCCTTAGAGAGCCTCTAATTGGCTCTCTATTGCCACTCAGACTTCTGCTCCTACTACCCTCTCCACTAACACCCACTTTGCTCCCTTTGTTCTAGTTACACTCACCTCTTTATATACTAGGCGATTTAAGGCCTTTGCTCTAGCTGTTCCTTCTGCCTAGAACACTATTCTACCAGGTATTCTTCAGCAAACTCTCTCAACTAATTTTTGTTTACATCTCGCCTCTTAGTGAGGCCTATGATGACCAACCATTTTATACTCTAGGAAGCACAAAGGCAAAATAATAAATAAATAATAAAATCAATAATTGCATAAATATGTGTAGATTGATAAGTATTATAATATTGCTGTTATAAAAATGAAGAGTGGGCTTGTTGAAATGCTTATTTATCAGCCGATGTACATGGTAATCTAAATCCAGCAAAGGAAAAGTTATTTAGGGACGGATGCCAACATATAATTTATCAAAGCATGGATTATACACAACTCAAAAACCATTATTAATATAATATAATGTAATTCATAGAATAATATGTTTAGATCAGTTCTTCTCAGTTCCTAGGACCTTATATACATAATACAGGATTATACTGGTTTTTTTCTCTTTGATTCTCTTGATTATCCTTAAGATGTTTCTACTACTTCTCAAGTTAACATTAAATGCTGTTATTATGCTTCAATACTGTCACTGCTTACTTCATCTCCACTACCAGATTTTTGTTGTATTCACTGTTTTTTTTCTCTTTATCTTTTAAATTTTTCAAATTTTATTAAAAAGTATTTAGGTCATTGGAGGACCCACACTTTAATGATGGGGCTTCTTAGTTAATAAACCAATCTAATATTGCTTTCTTCAGCTTTGTTGAGCTGTTTGTTCTCTTTCTGGTTTACATTTTAATAGGAATCAATTAAATGAAGCAAAGTTATATGAAGGGAAAATTAAATGTATAACATTAAGAAAATTTTCCATTTGCTAAAATTTTATGATAATGTATTCTTTTTGTAGATTTTCCTCCCTTAATGCCTATTTATATATTTTTTACTTCACAAGAAAAAATTTGGAGGAGAAACAATGATTATAAAAGATGTCAACTACTAATTGTGTGGCAAACTGATTTTGCTTCTGAAATCTTATCTTTAAATTTTCCACAAGTGTTTTCATAAGAAATGAGGAAATTAGTTGTCTAAAATTCCTTGAGTAGAAGATTCAGATATTTTCATATGAGGCTCAAAGAAATTCCTTGCTCAGTCTCAATTCTCCAGCCCACTAATACTAAAAACATTTGGTATGATGACATAGAAGCAGTAAATAGTAATTTAAGGAAACTGCATTCTTTTATATCCAATTACTAAAAGCATAAAATCAATTACGTAAATATTATTGGCTTGACTAACTTTTATTTGATTATGACACTAAACTTTGTTTAGATATACTGAGAGAACATAAAGTTTACTACCAAATGTCATCAGTTAAAAAAGAAAAAGTCATATTATGCAATATCCTAGCAATCACAAAAGAAATTCTTTTTTCTAAACAGTATTCTCGTAGTAAATAGTAAACTTGGTTTTCTTTTTGATTCCAAGAAGGCCGAAGGCCCTAAACATACTTTTTCATTTGTCAAATACAAAGCAAGTAGCCATGTTTGTACCCTTCCAAAGTTATCCCATTCTATCAGAGGCATGTTTTCTTTTGGGTCCTTCTGGAAAGAAAATATATGAATTAGTAAGTGAAGGATGAAAATATTGTGCCCTCTCTAGGGATGTTCAAAAAGATCAGGGTGCCCCTTGGTGGATTATAGATCACTTAAGAACTTAAGAGAGAAGAATGATTTTATTTAGCACAGTTATAAAGAATTATATTAATAATACGTAAAATTGTTTAAAAATTTGGTAGCAACTCTTACTTGAGGCATGGGATACTGTCCTTTGCTACTCCTTCACTAGCCACAGTGTTAGTGCTCCCAGAAAGACTCCTTGAGGAGGGAAGCTGGGATGAGAGGTCTGGAAATGGAGGACTTGTTTCTGGTTCCGGGGTAATAATATCTTCAACATCATACTGAAGTCGTACCTCTAATGACTTAAAAAAAAACAATCAAGTTTAACTTAATCTAAGTCATGATAATAAAAATAACCACACTAAAATAGCTGATAATTTTTGGTATTATTTTTTCTGATTAATAAGTTCAATTTCAATTTATAGTAAAGCTGAGCTATCCCAAACTGAATTAAATAGTGAATTATATGAAATGATCGATGACATCCACAAAAAATGTAAGATACTTTTTAATTTCAGACTTATAAGAAAAATACCTATCAGTGGAGATAAAGTTTTTAAATAATAAATATTCCTTAAGATAAAGTATAAATTACAATCCCATATATAATAAAAGGAAAAATTAGTCATGTTTACTCCAATGAAAGAAATTAAACTGGATATGTATATGTGTGTGTTTACAAATTATTTGTACAGGTATTTAGTTTAAAAAAGAACAACACAAAAAACCTTTCTTAAATTTTGATTTTAACTCAGTAAAAAGTTTCCAAAGAAAATTCCATATTCCTTTTAGTTTGTTTCATTAGCTTACCCCTTATATAATTTCATTAGCATGGTCAAAATTAGTTAATGAAAAACATGATAATTTATATTGGAATAAAAACATGTACCAAAAACCCTTTTTAAAAACTAAAAATGTATTAAAATTAAGTACTTTATTGCATTTAATGCTTTAATTGAAATTGATTTTATAACAAACATTTTCTTTACAATGTCAAAGTCAGCATTTTTGAGATTGAAAACAAAAAAAAGTCATTATGGGGTGGTGAACATAGCAATATTACCAAAATGACTGTCATAGTTATTTTAAAACTACAAAAAAACCTCCAGTGACAATAACAATTATTAATTATTGAGTGTTTACTACACTTAGATACCGTGTTAATAATTTTATATAATCATCCCAAGAACTCTATAAAACTGGTATTTTTATTTCTAGTTTATTATTACTTTCCATTTTATTTACACAGGAAATTAGATAGGTGATGAAATTAAGTCTTACCCAGACTCTGCTACTGACTAAGAGAGCCTTGTGACTTAGAGTCACAGTGGTATTCACCGGAAAAGCCAGAATTAAAACCTGGGTTTATCTGACTCCAAAGCCTAGGATTTTAACTAACATACTTTAAAAGGGCAATACTTTAGTTGTTAAGGTAACAACAGTTATTCACAAGCCTTTAGTGGATAATCTTTAGTAGGCCTTTAGAAGAACATCTATTTTTTGATAAAATAGTAAAATGAACTGGGCAGAAAAGGCCCATTTATCCCATGAGAGCATCATTATTTTGAATTATTAAATTAATTATTACATTAGTTAAAAAATTAAGATTAGGTAAATCAACCCCATAATTATTTCTACCTAATTGAAAATGTTGCTATATAGAAAATCATTAAAAATAATCTTGGGGGCGGCTGGTTACTGAGTTGGTTAGAGCGCAGTGCTCTTAACAGTAAGGTTGGCGGCTTGATCCCCACATGGGCCACTGTGAGCTGCACCTTCCACAACTAGATTGAAACAACTACTTGACTTGGAGCTGATGGGTCCTGGAAAAACACACTTAAAATAAATAAAAGTTTAAATAATAATAGTATAGTTGAGAAATAATCATATATGGCAATTAATTGACAAAAAAGACAAACTAAGAAATTTAATAAAAGTATAGAACAAAGCCTGCATTAATTTGACATTTATACATAAAATAAACCAATATCTGTATAAAACTTATAGGCATAATAATCCATCCTATTTAATCATACTAAGTTTTGACAGAGAACTGTTTTTTTCATATTAAGCCAAACTATTTTTTAATAGGTTATATTAATGTAACAAGAATAACTTGAAATCCTATGAGTTGTCTTATTGGCCACATACTGTAGTTTTGGTGGCTTAAAACCGTACCAAGTACTAACCAAAATCTATGATAACTGCTTTCTTTTAGTAATTCTAAGTGTGAAAGTTAAATTTTAAATGACTTACCACTATTTCTGCTGTAATTTCATGTCTGCTGAATTTATAAATTATGACATATGCAGAGACTCCTGAAACACAGAATATTCTGCTCTCTGGACACCAGTAAATCATCTGAATGGCATATGGATCTTCCTCTACAATTTCACATGTTTGTTTTCCTTCTCCTACCTTCTGTTTTTCAAACACTTTTGAGGTTTTTAGCTTGTACAGCATCTGCAGAGTTACTATAAGATATTGAAGCATAGTTATCTTCTAATATGAACTTAATTCTTAGATGTTGTTGAAGCTTTTAAAATATATTTGTTAAACCACAAAAATAAAACCCAAATAGACAACATAAATTATATTTTAACTAGTAAGCATTCAATGTTATGCTCTCGTATCAGTACAGTTTAGCTGGAGGGGGACTATGGGGAAAAATTAAACATTTATTGAACACACACCATATACAAGGAATATGTAGGTCCTTTATATGTATTGTCTCATGTGATCCTCAGAAAAGTCCCATGAAGTGAGTATTTTTATCCTCATTTATTGATGAAAACGCTGGAGCTCAGAAAGTTTACAATGGAAATACTGAACATAATTCTCCTAAGGGAGACCTGTCAACTCTTTTTCACAATTTTTCCCTTTGATTACTAGATGAGAGGTTGATGCTATTCTTAGAGGGTTTACTCCTCTCAACTTATTTTTAGACACTCCTTCAGATGAGAAACATTTGTAATTTACCAGCTAGTAATATTGGGAATCCAATAACCTGTAATTATTTTAGAAAGAAGCTTTTCTGAATGGCTTAGTGTTAGGAAAGGGTCAGTTATAATTTTAAGAAATTCTGGGTTTGTGAACTGTTGTGAGGAATATTTATTTGGGGGAATATTTTTTTTCTATTTTAGACCTTGATGATAATTCCCCTATAAAAAGGTTCTAATTCTATAAAGGATCCTTACAAAAAGTTCTAAAAATCTGGGAGTTCCTGTCAAAAATGCATAATCTGAACCTAATCATGAGAAACATAAGTCAAACGCAAATTGAAGGAGATTCTATAAAATAACTGGCCTGAACTCCTCACAAATGTCATTTCCATGAAATAAAGACTCAGAAATCATTCCAGATTAAAGAAAACTCAAAAAGTATAACTAAATGCAAATAGTAATCCTAGATTTTCTTTTAATATAAAAGATGTTATTAGGACAATTTGAGAAAACTGAGTAAGACTGGAGGTTAGATAATAGTACTGTATAAATATTAATCTCCTAATTAATTTTGATAACTATAATTTGATTATGTAAAAGAATGACTGTACTTGTAAGAAACACACACTGAAGTATTTAGGGACATATAGTGTTAGAGGAGTATCACATCTGCAGTTGACACTCAAGTGGTTACAAAAAGCTATGTACATAAATATGTACACGTTTATATATGTAAGTGTGTAAATATATGTAGGGGAGAGAGTAAGGGTGGAGAGAGAGAGAGCACACCCATGCACGAAAGCATTAGAGAAAATGTCGTGCATATTGACATTTGGGAACTGGGCTCAACGTTATACAACACTTCATAGTATTTTTTTGCAATTTTTTGGCAAGCCTGAAATTATGTAAAATTTAAATAGTTTACAAAACAGGAAAGGTAGGTGCTCTATCCTTGCTTCTAGGTCAAAGAGGAAAATCACCCCCATGATTATTTTATGTGACATTGCAATGGTAAAAGGATATTGCTGACATAATTAAGACCGTTAATCAGTTGACTTTGAGTTAATCAACAGAGATCCTTAAGAGGGCTGACATAATCAGGTGAGTCCTTTAAAAAAGGGACTCCCTAAGGTTAGAGAGGTATTCCCTTGCTGGCCTTGAAGAAACAAGTAACCATGAGTTGTAAAGTTTTAAGAAAATGAATTCTGCCAACAACTACATGAGCTTAGAAGAGGGCCCTGAATCACAGATGAAACTGCAACCCAAGCTAACACCTTGACTACAGTCTCAGGAGACCCTGAACAAAAGATCCAGCTAAATTATACCCAGATTCCTGACACACAGAAACTGTGAGATAATAAATGAGTATTATTTTAAGCTGATAAATTGTGGTAATTTTATTACACAGCAGTTGAAAACGAATACAATAACAAACTCAATTATTGAAATGCAGGATAACCTCACTTCCCGCGCTGGCAGTATTCCACAAAATGGGCAAACTAACAGATATTTCTTCAATGACATCCATTAAATTGGAGATTTGTTCTTATAATTGATTACAGTAGAAATATTTAATATCCTGCAAATGTTTGCAATATATGTTCTGAATGTGGCAAAATAGTATTTTACTTAAAAATTAATTTGTTAAAATATCACATATGCTTAAGGTTGAGTATGTACTCTATCATTAGAGAGTTAAAGTATCTTCTCACAGTTTAGAAGCTAAGGAGTGACGCTGAGGTGGTGGGAAAGGAGCAATGACATACTATGTGATCAATTTTAATCCTGGAACAAACTTGGATTTACATGAAAAGGTTCATCAAAAGAAAATCTGTTGCCCTTTGGAATTTCCCCCTGCACAATTGTTTATTGTGTGAGGTCATAAAGAGGCCTCAGAATTCATGGCTTTAAATGTTAATTATTCTCTCGCTGATGGTTTGTCCCATTGCTGGAGGATTCCAACTTACAGGCTAAGAGTATCTCAACAGACAACCTTCTCCCTTCTGCTTTTCTATTTATTATAATCTTTCTCAAAAGCTGTTCACTTCTATAGCTTTGAATATCACTTTTAAGCTGTTTCTTCATTAGTTTCCATTCTTGACTATTCTTCTTAACTCCTAGACATTTTTACTTGAATTTCCTGGTGTTACTACAAAATCCAAACTTCCAGAACTCTCTTATATTCCTCAGATGGTTACTCATCCTCAAGAACTTGGGAGTCATTGTTCACTTCTTATTCTATTCCTGACTGTCAAAATCTTAACTATCTTCCAAAACTCACATTAAGTGTTACCCATCAAAATACCCTTCCTGGATCTACCTGGTTCAAATAAATCTCCCATTTCTGATAACAAATAGAATTTGGGTTGCACTACATTTGGAGTTCTTATATTATTTGCCATTTAGTTACATACATGCATTCCTTTATCTGTTTTAGTGACTATAAATTTTCTGAAGGGTATGTATGATAATAATCAAGTCTTAAATATCTTTCTTTGCATGCTCTTCAATGTTGAGCACAGTACCTTATTTCTTCCTTACATTATGTAATTCTCAAGAATATAAAAGGAAAATTTACATTTATCAAATCACTTATTTTGATTCTCCCAGGATTTGGTAGACAAACGGTGAAGTGAAGACTAGTGGGATAAAAGCATTTTTCCAAGACCACAGAGCTAGAAGGTGAAGGAAATTACTTAAACAGAGTTAATCTGAAAAATTTTGATACTTTTTCGAATGTACCTTGCCTCTTATAAATCTGATTGTTGGTGATAAAGAATGATTGCAGTCCTGTCTGTTTATACTATAAAAGCAAAGTGCAGTAAAGATAATATTTTGAGTTGATCTAATAATATAGGAAATAGATTTTTGTAACACAACCATATATGTATGCTAAAAATGTACCTGAAATGCTACTTGTCCAAATTACAAAGTGATGAATGGCTATGTTAATATTAACCAATTGTTTTCTGTTATAGAAGGAGAAACTTAAAACTTACTTGCAGAAGCATCCCAAAATTTTATTGATCCATCTGCATGACTATATGAGAAATAAATTAGCATTAATTATAGTAAATAAAAATAATCATTCTAAAAGTATAAAACTTTATTTACTCTTTAAATTTGATTTAAAAATACCATTCCAATGAAAACTAGTGTATGATAAACCATTTCCAAGTTCAAAACAATGGTTTATTTTTTAAACAGTACACTGAAATCTAAACTTTAGATTTTACTGTAAGAAGATTTTATGAGAGCAATGAAAATCGGCCTGTGGAAAATAACTAATATTTTTCTATAAAATTGCTTACATTCAATAAATAAGATACCTGAGTTAATTTTGATTATGTTAAAATAATTTTGAAGTGAATATCATAGTGCAATTAAAGGTAAGCTTCAAAATATGAAAAGAAAATCCTTAAACCTATCTAGAGTTGTATTATTTGGTAATTACATAATGGCAATTTTATAAGAACTCATATAGAAAATAAAATAGGATAAAATGCTTCCCAATGCATTTTATGAGGTCAGCTTTATTCTGACACCAAAACCAGAAAAAAAACATTACGAGAAAAGAAAATTACAAACAAATATCTCACGAGCATGGATGTAAAAAGTGTGAACAAATACCAGCAAATCAAATCAAGAAATAAACAGAAAGGATAATATATCATACTAAGTGGAGTTTATCCCAGGAATGCAAGGCCAGTTAAACATTAAAAAAGAAAAATCAATCACCATATTATAATTCATCTTACTGACAGATTAAGGAAGAAAAACCACATGATCCTCTCAATAAATGCAGAAAAAGCATTTGACAAAAATTTACCACCTATTCATGAAAAAAAAACTTAATAAATTAGGAGCAGAGGAAACTTCTTCAACCTGATAAAGGGCATCCCGGAGCAACCTACAGATGTCTTACATAATGGTAAAAGAGATGAATACCTTCCCTCTAAGATCAACAACAGAGCAAAAATGTTCACTCCCACCATTCTTATTCAACCTCATATTGGAGGTCCTAACCACTGCAACAAGGGAAGAAAAAGAAATAAAAGGAATAAATATTGAAAAAGAATAAAATTCTCTCTATTTTCAGATGACATAATCAGCTGTATAGAAAATTCCAAAGAATCTGCAAAAGGGATACTAGAACTCATAAATGAGTTTAGCATGATTGTAAACTACAAGACCAATATACAAAAATTAATTGTATTTCTGTATAAGAGCAATAAATATTTGGAAATTGAAATTACAAAACAGTAGCATTTATAACAGCATCAAAAAAACCTATGTAGTGAACACACCATGTGATATATAGATGATGTATTACAGAATTACACACTTGAAACCTATGTAACTTTACTAACCATTGTCATCCCAATAAACTTTAATTTTTAAAAAAAGATTATGAAATGCTTACATATAAACTAATACAATTTGTACTAGATCTGTATGCTGAAAACTACAAGATGCTGATCAAAGAAATCATAAGCTTAAATAAATAGATATAACATATTCTTAAATTGGAAGATCTACTAAATGTTGGTTATCCCCATATAACATACAGATTCAATGTTATCTCAACCGAAATATGCCAGAAAATTTTTTTGTAGAAAGCAACAAACTGATTCTAAGATTTATGTGGAATGGTAAAAGAACTAGAATACACAAAAGCAATTTTGAAAAATAAAAAAATGTTGGAGGTTTCAAACTACCTAACTTTATGTCTCATTCTAAATCTAGTGCAAAGTTATTAATATTGGTAAAAAAAAAATAGACACATGTATCAATGGAACATAGTAGAGAGTCCAGAAAAAGACATATATATATATATGATCGCTTAATATTTTTGAGAGGTTGGTAGTTGCTGACTGAGAGGTTTTATTTTGCTAACAGCTTTATTGAGTCATAATTTCATAAAATTCACCCATTATAAGTGTACAGTTTGATCATTTTTAGTAAATTTATACTGGTGTCTCATTGACACCATAATCCAGTTTTAGGACACTCCCATCACCCCCAAAAAGTTACCTCATGCTAATATACAATCCTCTTTCCCATCTCCAGTAGATACCCACTGACTACCTATATAGATGTTTCTTTCCTTAGAATTTTCATGTAAGTGGAACCCACACAATATTTACTCTTTGTGTCTCTATCTGTCATTTAGTATAATGTTTTTGAGGGTAATCCCTATTTTTTTGCATGTATCAATAATGCGTTCCTTTTTATTGCTGAGTACTATTCCATTGTATGGATAAACCACATTTTGTTTATCCATTTACCAGTTGGTGGACATTTGGTTTCAGTTTTTGCTATTATAAATAAAGCTGTTATGAATGCTTTACATGTTTATGTACTTTAATTGTTAATTTATAGATATAACAAAAAAAAACCCAACAACCTTTATTCTGAAAAATTCTACAGGATGATGGTCTGAGACTATATACTCTAACAACTTTTAATTCTTTTGTCTTTAATTTTTCATCATGCAATATTTGATATGCAAAGAATAATATATGTAATGTAGACTTAATATATAAAATATGATTATATTGAAATTCTGAGAACCAACCACCCAACCAAAAAACTAATCTTCCTAATAACTTGTATCTACATATGTGCTCTTCTTTTTTTTAAATTGAGGAATTGACATACAACATTATATTAGTTTCAGGTGCACCACATAATGATATAATATTTCTAAAGATTGAGAAGTGATCACCGCAATAAGTCTAGTTAACATCTGTCACTATACATAGTTACAGAATTTTTAAAAATGTGATGAGAAGTTTTAAGGTTTACTGTCTTAGCTACTTTCAAATATGTAATACGGTATTAACTATAGTCATCGTGCTGTACATTACATTCCTGTGACTTATTTATTTTATAGCAATTTGTTTCTTTGTTAAGCATTCCCCTGGTTGTTACAAGTTTTCTATTAGATTCTAGAATTCTAAAAAAATTGATTCTGTTTTTGCGAGCTTAATCATTTCTTCAGTGGCGGGACCAAGTGCTACTCTGACATTTTCAGTGATATAACTTCCTGATATTTTAAAATAAACTTTTTATTTAACTATAACCCATATACAGCACAAATCGTAAGTTTATATCACAACAAAATGTCATAAAGTGAACACATATGTATAATCATCACCCATATCAACATAACCCCCAAAAACCCTTTCATCCTTCCCAATCACTTTTCCCACCTCTTCCCCAATGGTAGCCACTATCTTGTTTTTTAACACTACATTAATTTTACCATGTTTGAAATGTATAACAATGGAACCATACAGAATGACTTATTTTGGGTCTAATTTCTTTTGCTCAATAAGATGTATTATTGTTTTCTTAATTTTCTTTCAGATTGTTTGTTGTTAGTGTACAGTACAGAAATGTAACTGATTTTGCATGTTGATTTTGTATCCTGCAAATTTGTTGGATTTGTTTACTGATTCTAACAGTTTTGTGTGGGGGGGGGTGGGGAGGACTTATGAGTTTTCTACATACAAGATCATGTCATTTAAAAACATAACTTTAATTATTTTTTTAAAATGTAGATGCCTTTATTTTTCTTGTCTGATTGTGCTGGCTTGGTTTTCCCATATTATGTTGCATAGACTTTGTGAGAGTGGGCATCCTTCCTTTGTTCCTAATCTTGGAAAACTCAAGTTTTTCACAACTGAGTAAAATGTTAGCTGTGTGCTTTTTATATATGCTCTTTATTGTGTTGTAGCAATTTTCTTCTATTATTAGTTTGTTAAGTATTTTTATCATGAAAGGGTGTTTAATTTTATCAAATGCTTTTTCTCCATCATCTGAGATGGTCATGTGGTTTTCATCCTTAATTCTGTTTACTGTATCACATTGATTGATTTTCTTATGTTGAACCATCCTTGCATTCCAGGAATAAATCCCACTTGATTTTAATGAGACTCACTTTATATCTCACTTTACATATAAAGTGAGTCTCATGTAGACAGCATACAATTAGACATAAAGTGAGTCTCATGTAGACAGCATACAGTTAGATTTTTTTTTATCCATTTGATCACTCTATGTCTTTTGCTTTGATAGTTTAATCCACTTACATTTAAAGAAATAACTGATACAGAAGGACTTACTATTAAGTCCTACTATTACCATTTTTAAATCATTGTAGTCTATCTTGTATTTATTTTGTCCTTCATTTCCACTCTCACTGCCTTCCTTTGTGTTTCATTGATTTTTTTCCCTAGTAACATGCTTTGATTTTCTCTTGTGCATATTCTATAGATATTTTCTTTGTAGTTACTATAAAACATCTTATAGTTATCCCAATCTATTTTAAAGTGATAAAAACATCAGTTAAATACAAAAACTCTACTCCTTTATATCTTCCCTCTCACTTTGTTATTGATGTCACAAATTACATCTTTTTATATTTTGCAACCATTAAAATAATGTTACATAGTTTTTAAAAATGTTTTTGTCTTTTAAAGTATATACCTGAATTTAAGGTGATTAATTTAAAGTGATACCAGCACGACAGTGTTACAGGATTCTGTTTTTGTCTATATATTTACCTTTATCCAAGAGTTTTATATTTTCAAATGCTTTTGTTTTTTTACCTAGTGTCCATTCATTTCACTTTGAAAGATGCCCTTTAGCAATTCTTGTTAGGTAAGTGTAGTGGTGATAAAATTCTCAACTTTTGTTTATCTTGGATGGTCATTATTTCTCCTTCATTTTTGAAGTAGTTTTCCAGATATAGTTTTCATGGCTGACTTTTTTTCTTCTTTATGCACTCTGAATATATCATGGTAGTCCTTTCTATCCTATAATGTTTCTGCTGAAAAATCCATTGATAACCTTATGCAAATTTTCATATACATGATGAATGGCTTTTCTGTTGCTGCTCTCAAGATTCTTTGTCTTTGATAATTTGATTACAATGTGTCTTAGTGTGGGCCTCTTTTTGTTTATCCTCATTGAAGCATTTTGTGCTTTTTCAATTTGGATGTCCAGTTACTCCCTAGGATTTGGGAAGTTTTCAGTAATTATTTCTTATTTTCAGTCATTATTTCTTAAAATCTGTTCTCTGCTCCACTCTCTCTTGTCCTTCTAGGACTTTCATAATATTTACATTGCTCTGCTTAATGGTATCCCATAAGTCCTTTTGGCATTCTTTATGAATGAAGTCCTTTACTTGATTCTTTCTCGCCCCCTCTGACTCTCTAATTTCATATCACCTATCTTATAATTCATTGATTCTTTCTTCTGATTAAGTCTGCTGTTTATCCCTTCTAGTAAAAATTTCAATTCAGTTATTGTATTCATCTGCTCCAGAATTTCTTTTTGGTTCTTTTTTTTAAAAAAAAAAAATAGTTTCTATCTCTTTGTTCATATTTTCATTTCACTCATGCCTTATTTTTTTTTATTTCATTTAGTTTTCTATCTGTGTTCTCTTGTAGTACAAGAGATCTTTTTAATGACTATTTTGAATTGTTTGTTAGGTAGTTCACATATCTTCATTCTTTGAGGCTCAGATTCTGGAGATTTATCTTGTCCCTTTGATTGGACTATCTTTCCCTGTTTCTTTGTGTGTCTTGTTATTTCTTGTGAATTTAGCATTTGAAAATACAGCCCCCTCTTATGAACTGGCTTTCTACAGGGGAAGATCTTCATTAGTCAGGCTAGGTAGAGATCCTGGGGGCCTCTCAAAACTTTAATGGTGTATGTCTTCTCTGGGCTTGTGCGGGTAATTTCCCAAGGTTTGCTGGTTTCTTTTTCAGGAGCTTGTAGTCTCATGTTCCGTTATTATCCTCCTTCAGTAGTGCAAGTTTTGTTTTGTTTTGTTCTGGCACTTCAACAACCACTGAGTTCGCTTTTGTTTTTTTGTAGCCCCCAGGCACCCAGGTTCTATCAGTACTTTGACTTCAGTGAGAGAGAATCTAATCTCTAGGGAAGTCTCCTGAAAAGTAGGAATACAGGATGTATATTTTGCTCCTTTTTTTTCCTCTCATTAGAGAAGATGCAAGTTGGGCTTTCTTCCTGAACAAGAGCAGTGTCAATTTAGGGGAGGAGTTGAAATGAAATGAAACGGCTATTTTTACCCATTCCCGTGTGGCTCTTCTTGGCTTTGAGCTTGCCTGAGTACTACAACTTTTTACTGGCTTCTGGAGTTTTCATAAGGCTTTTTGGACCATATATTGTTGTTACATCAGTGTGTCTCTGCAGGAATGAGATCTGCAGCTACCTATTCTGACATCTTGCTGATATTACCCTCCATCAATTCTTTTATAGAGCATTTTTCCATCCCTTTTCTCTCAACCTGACTATACTATTATATTTGAAGTAAATGTATTATAAATAGCATAGAGTTGGGTCATATTTCTTAATCTACTATGCAATTATGTGAATTTGAATTGGTTTATTTAGAACACTTAATGTAATTATTGTCACTGTTTTTCTCTTTTCCTGCCTTCTATGTGTTACTTGAATTATTTTAGTATATCCATTTTGATGTGTCAATAATATTTCAGTTTGTCTGTTTGCATAGGGCTCTTTTAATGGTTGCTTTAAGTGTTACATAACTTGTCACAGTTTACTGGTGTCATCACACTACCATTTCAAGGGAAGTATAAAAACCTTATTTTGCTTTACATCACTTTACCTTCTCCCACTTATAATTGTCCTAAATATTTCCTCTATATATGTAGAACTACATCAGACAATGTAACTATATTTTCAACCATCACATATAATTTTAAAAATTCAAAAGAATCATCTAAATAAAAATAAATAATAAAAGTATATTCACCTATCTTTTGTTTACTGTATTCTTCCTTCCTTCCCTATATTTTAAGGTTCTTTCTTTTATCATTTGCTTTCTGTTTAGAGAACTTCCTCTAGCCACTCTTTTAGGGTAGGTTTGATTTGACAAATTCTTTGTTTTCTTCTTCTGAGACTGTATTCATTTCTCCTTAAATTCCTGAAGGACATTTTTGCTGGGTACAGGATTCTGGGTTGCAAGTTCTCGTCTAGCAGCACTTGAAAAAGATTCAGGTTTCCTCCTAGCCTCCAAGGATTCTGATGAGAAATCCATTGTCATTCACACCGGTTTTGCCCTATAGTTATGCTGTCATTTCTCTCTTGTACTTTTCATAATTTTTTCTTGGCATTTAGTGTTCAGAGGTTTGAGTATGAGGTGTCTTGTTGTGGATTTCTTGTGGTTCACTCAGCTTTTGGAATCTTTAGGTTCATGTCTTTTGCCAAATTTGGAAAGTTTTCAGCCATTATTTCCTAATGTACTTTTTTCAGCCTTGTCCTCTATCACCTCTCCTTCCTCACTGGACTTCCATTGACACAAAATGTACAGGGAGTGTGTGGCTCCTCATTACTACTTGGCAGTCATGGGAATTATGGCTCCCCACATGATCTCCTCTGATACCACAGGTGATGGGTTTCATTACCACCCAGCAGGGTTAAAAGTCCCAGCTTCCCACTCAGCCTTTGCTCAGTGTGGAAGACTGATACTCCCTTGTGGGGAAGCTGAGGAACCTTGTTACATACAGCCTAATGAGACTGAAAGTCTAGGCTCCCCTCTCAGGTTTTGCTTGAGTGGGTTGGGATGGGGCGATAGTTTTTTATCAGTGGTGGTTAGCTACAGTAGAGAGATCATTTTCTAAAAGTTTTCTGTCTTGATAGGCTGCCCCTTTTTATCATCCTTTGGCTAGAAAGAGGTAGCTTTTGTTGTTTTTCTTTTTTTGTCTGTGCTCATTGGCAGATCAAGGGTGCCAGCTTCTTCAGCTCCAATTCTGGGATATATGAGGCAAAATCTAGGAAACTCACCACCATGTCATTCCTTGAGTCTTGGGGGCCTTGCCAATCTGAATTATTTCCATATTTTCTAGTTATCTTGTGTTTGTTTAATATATAGTATACAAGGGTTTAGTTATACTCAGTAGGTAGGAAAAAGTAGATCTACTCTATTGTCCCATAAGCAGAGCCCCTTCCTATCTTTTAAATGTTATCCTTATCTGTTGCTATTTCTCTATTTTAATTGCTAATATTAGACTATGAAGTGGGTTGCTACAGGAAGTAGTGACATTTCTGGTGCTTTATGTTTTGAAGCATACTTAAATAACTACCAGATGGGGAAATAAAACTGTGATTTGGTGGGATACAGGAGATGCTGGGAAGAGCCTTTCTAAGGCTAATAATCTATGATTTCCACAGAAATTCTTCCTTGACTAGTCTCTCATGATTTTTCATCTTTTGAATTTCTTCTGCTCTTATAATCTACACTTAATTATTTTTGTTATAAGTCTATGTTTTCCATTGTTTTATTCAATCTTCCACCAAGGTTATAGTCTTTGGATAGAAGTTATGTCTCATATTTTAACTTTTACTTAAACTGTCAGTCTGCCTAGAGCACAATTATGGGAAAATGTAAAAAGTCAATGAAATATTTTTGATGATGAATTGATAAACTCACAAATCACATCCCACTTACCCAGTAATAATAATTTCTGGGTATGTTTGTGTTCCAAGGTTCCAAGCTCCTCCAGTGATTGGCCACTCCTAAAGAGATTATCCAGGAAGAATTTATGTTTTATTTTTTAAAATTTGAATAACTTAAACACTTAAAGTAAAAATATTTTAAAATAATGGTTAAAGTTTCCCTTAAAACATAATAGCTATAAAGTAATGGAGGATAAAATATGTAGCTATCTTTTAATTATTTCATTGAACAAACAAGTCCAAATGCATAATTCCATCACCTTTAAAAATATCAATTGTAACAAATATTACCATTCATATAAAAAATCAAAGAAGTATTTTTAATCATACAAAAACAATGTTGCCACATTTGCCACATAGTCTGTGTACCACCCAACTATTGTGGGGCCATTTAACACAGAATGCTATGTAAATCATGCTGCCCTGAATTTGTCCATCCCAGTAGACCTATACAAATAATAAATATCATAATAGGTGGTCTATTACAATTGTAAGTATTTGAATCCCATTGTTAAATATAACAAAGTGGAATTCTAGAAAGTTATTTAACAAATGATTTTTGATAATTATGTCTTGTCAACCATTGATTGATATGAAATGTTAACTAAAAAGAGTTGACTCTTGAATTTCGTAAAACATAATCTTTCATCTAAAATAATTATAAATTATATCTTATTATTAAACATGTTAGTTTAAGTATATATTTAGTATATACATGATAGATAAGTATATATTAGTATATAATGATACACTTATTATATAAGTAATATAAATTCTTGGAATTTAAGGCATATAAATTCTTGTATTCCAGTATTCAGGAATGAAATACTGTATTCCAGTATTCAGGAAATTTGAATTTCAGAAATTATGTCTTTTTAGAGATGCCAGCTTATTATGATTTCAAAATAATTTAGTTCAAGTATTCCTATATGGAATATCAGAAAATAACAGGAAAAAGTATGGTCATATGATATGAATATGAATACAAGACAACTTATTTTTAATTGTTATTTTTACCTTATTACTGTATCCTTGTTTTTTATGCTTGACTCCTATAGAGTAGAGTACTAGAATCAAATCTGGTGGGCAGTCAGCAAAGTAGGCTGTGCATGTAACTGGTGATTCATGAATGTCCATGGGATACGGATTTTCAAAGATTGGAAAACTAATAAATGAAGACAATATATTAGTGTCATTTTGTAATGATAAAAAATGAAATAACTTTTATAAAACAAAACCTAAAATCTTCTAAATATTAATTACATGTTTCACTTCATTGTTTTTTAAGCATCATAAAACGAGGATCATATGATCAAGAATGCTTTTTAAAAAATATTTATCTATAAAATGTATAATGAATACTGGTAGAATTTTACTTTAATAAATTAATTTTTAATTTTCTCTCTCATTAAAAAAATGCCACAGTGACATCATTTTGCTAACATAGAATGAACTATGTTAAACTGAAAATATTACGCAGCAAGTTGACTTATCAGTTAGTATATTAAAAGATGGCAACTAGGTGGCTTTATCTATGTACAATTTATTTATATTATATACTTATAAGTATTAAAATGTCTCAGTAAATTTAACATGTTTATTCCAAGGGAGGTAATATTTAAGTATTTTGATTTTGTTTTTTGCAGGAGTAATTGAAAAGTGAGTATGATTATTCATGCTTCAGATGATTTCCTATGTAAACTAGAGAACATAGTGGGAATGCACACTTATGGATGAGTATATTTCATATCCTCATGCCTACTATAATTTTAAAAAGGAGTATCAGTACAAAACCAAATTAAGAATTCTTATAGCCATAATATACAGTGCACTTCTTAGGTACCAGATGTACCAGGCACTGTGGAAGGAAGTGAGTATGATTCTATGCTGCATCTGATCTAGTTTGTGTGATCATGTTCCTTCCCATACAGTATGGCTTTTTGAGGAGGAGGGGCTATTAAAAATACTTTTCTCTACCTATTAATGGGAACTTAATTAGAAACTTAGTCCAATCTCCAGAGAGCATGGTGTGTGTGAGTGAGTGTGTGTGTGTGTGTGTGTGTGTGTGTGTGTGTGTGTGTATGTGTCTGTTGGGAGGGGTTCTTCCCTCCAGTTTGAAATGCTGCAAACCATATTCCAGATAAAAATAGCAGTATATGCAAAATCAAGTCAAAAGGAGCAAGTTGTGTTTAAAAAATGGCAAGTTGGTTAAACTGGATGGATCCGAGTGTCCCTGTTGCAGAGTAGAAATTATGAACATTTCTCAGATTGAAGAATTAGAAGTAAAATAAATGGATCACCTTAAAGAACAGATCTACAACTTGGGATCTGATAATAACAAGAGGTTACAATGATAGACTCCTGACAATGGTAACAATACTGTACAAATGTTTTGGGAAAATTATTTTAGTATATCGGCAGGGTATGGAAAAAGATATTTAAGAAAGAAATAGTAACTAAAAATGTATTAGAGGAATTTAGATGTAAAAGCGTAAACTGGTTGCCGTGGAACTAGAAGCAAAGACATAAATCCAAGAAACCAAGAAGAGGAAAAATTTGTAAGCCCTAATCCTTGCTTTCAAGTAAAGGATTAAATGGAAAAAATGGACGGAAGGAAGGGAGGGAAACAGGGAGGGCGGTAAAGAAGGTGGGAGGGAAGGAGGAATGAATAAATAAATGAATTTGAAAAGGAGTCCAAAGCTACAATTTAATGTTAACATTAACATGACTGAAAGGTAACTATTTGGAGGGAAAAAGAATATATTCAGTTTATGACGTTAAAATTCTTGTAATAGACAATGAAATGGGAATGCTACATAGATTTTTAAAGATGATACTGAATAAGGTGAAATGCTACATAAAAATTTGCAAACAAAAATGTCAATTCACATACTTACAGAAGGTAAAGAAAAGCATAATAATAAATGTATTATAGTGGGAACTTTTGTTATGTGTATTTTATACAATTAAAAAAGTTTAAAACAAAAAATAAATGTATAGACTAAAAAAAGTGAGTATTAAGGGTAAAGTATAGTGGGCCTTGGAGATTGTTAAACAGTTTAAAGAAGGTATGAGGAACTAATAAATATGGCACAGAAAGATGAGTTGAGTACACATGAGATCAGAAGAATATATTTTAATAAAACCTATATTAGAATTTAGAGGAAGAGGAATAAATCCATACATGTACCCAAAATTTAATCAGGTTTAATGTTGATAAATGTAGCAGCTAGGCAAAATTCAGTTATGATTACCATATGGCCCAAATCTTGTATCCTTTTCAAAATATTAAATTATATGCTGCAAATAGTCATAAAGAAGAACTTCGGCTTTTACATTTATAAACTACACGGAAAGTAAAACTCAGACTGTAATTCATTCAACAAAAATTTATTGAGAACTTACTCCATGTAGAGACAAAGCCCCCTCTTTATGAGGCCTACAATCTAGTAGGGAGACAATCTTTAAAAAAATAACAAATGGAAAATTTCATTTTTGTCAAAAGCTATGAAGGAGAGGAACATTGGAGCAGTGAGAGCCCTTAATAGGATATTTGACCAAATTATATAGATGATGAAAGATTTTTTTTAAATGAGGAAATGATATCTGAGTTGAAATTCTTATGGATAAGATGTTAATAAGGAGAAAAAGGAAGGGAAGATTATTCCATGCAGAGGAGAGAGAACATACAAAAGTTCTAAAAATACAAGGGGCTAAAAGAAGATCAGTAGGTCCAGAACACAGAATGAGGGAAAATCAGTTTTATGCTTATCAACATTTATAATGAAAATGTATAGCAGGAAGACAGTGTTGATAAATTTCAAGTCTATGTTTTACTGTCCATGTAAAGGAGTAGAGAGCACCACTCCTACAGCTATATTTTGTATTTGTTTCCATTGCCCACAGCATAATGAAAAAGCAAAGAATATAAAAGAAGGCCTCCAACTTCTTGCCCCCAAGATCCTCCTCTTTTGTACTGACTACTGCAGGAGTCCAATAATACTTTCATCATGTGCCATTTTCCTTTAGTCAATAGACTAGCAGATGGCCATGTAGTATATTGTACATGTTTTCATAACAATTGCTTTTGCTTAGGAAAACAGCAGAAATGTGATCCATTTGGTGTGTCCTGAATCTCCAAACTTTAGATGCTGCCTTTAAAAATCTTTTTGTTTTTTAATTTTTTTAATTGAGGAATGCTGGGGAACAGTGTGTTTTTCCAGGACTCAATAGCTCCAAGTCAAGTCATTGTTTTCAATCTAGTTGTGGAGGGCGCAGCTCACTGGTCCAAGTGGGAATCGAACCGGTAACCTTGGTGTTATGATCACTGCGCTCTAACCAACTGAGCCAACTGGCCACCCTAAAAATCTTTTTTACTTTCTCAGTGTCCCCTGAATTTTTCTGGTTAGTTTTCATTATTGAACCATATTACATGTCTGTAATTCTAGCAAAACAATAATCCACATAAAAAATATTTACCATCTATAAATACTAATGCCAATTATTTATAATGACCTCCAGTATACTAACTGTAATGAATAGAGTTTAAAAATAAGTTTTAAAAGTGGTAGTTATTCTGAACATGGATAACTTACTTGCTTTGTGTCAGATCAACTACAATGAGATCTTTCTCCAGAAGTACTACGACTGCATAGGGTTCTTGAAATTCTGAAGTTAAAAAAAAAAAAAAAAGGAAAAATTTCCATAGTCCACATTTTATAAAATCATCAGACTTACATTTCCTTTATCTGCTGTACAAATGTTATTTAAATGTTTTAAGAAGACCAAAACATGAACCAAAGTAGAAGTAATAAGAGCACATTTAGAAAACACATGTTGTGTTTCTCAAACTTAATGTTTACAACCATTACAGGGTACAAGTTAAAACTGAGAAGTTGCATAGCACAGAGCTAAATATATCCCCCAAAATAATGAGATGATGATAGTAGATTATTTCAAGAGAGTGAGTTTGTCATCTCCATCTTACAAACATATATCTATTCTTCCATAACCTAATATTTTCAATTTAATTTCACGCCTACAAGGAGATATACTAAGGAAATAGTAGTTCTGCTTCTCTCATCTGTGATACATATTCACCTCCCTATGAGACCAACACTCATACTAAAAAGTTTACTTTCAATTCAGTGTAATTTAATATGTACTTAAAGATTGCCTCTCATGTGCCCAATGGTATATATCTCACAAAACCAGAGAATCTGAGGGTAGTCTAAGATTTTCAAGTTCTTAAAATTCAACTTTCCCTTCCCCCCTTTCTTCCCTTCCCTCCCTTCCTTTCTTCAATATGTTCCAGAAACGTTGTAAGAAGGAAGGATATATGGAGAATAAGATGGACAAGGTCCTTGCTTTCATGGAGTTTACATTCTAGGGATGTATACAAACCATGAACAAGTAAACAAATAAGATTAATTCAGAAAATAATGTGAGCTATGAAAAAAAATAACACGAGTAATGGTGTAAGAAATGACTGGTGGTTGGTGGGGGAGTACTAATTTAGTTATAGTAGTTAGGGAAGATATTGCTATAAGAAAGGACTAATACGGGAAAGCCACAGTAAAGTGTTATTATCAATTTAAAGAAAAAAACTTACAAAAATATTTTATATACATGATATTTGATTCTCAGTAACTAGAGCAGGTATTACTATTTTTCCATTACATACCATGTTTCCCCGAAAATAAGACCAGGTCTTATATTAGTTTTTGCTCCAAAAGACACATTAGGGCTTATGTTCAGGGGATGTCATCCTGAAAAAGCATGCTAGGGCTTATTATCCGGTTAGGTCTTATTTTCGGGGAAACACGGTAGAAAGTAACTGAGGTCGATAAAGGTTACAAGACTGGCACAAATTTATAAAGCTAGCAAGTGACAGAGCAGAAATTTTAACCCAGGATTTCTGACTCTAAATTCTATCCTACTTTCATTATACCAGCAGTTCCTAATGGCCAGTTTAAGAGGTGTTTAATCCTAAAGTCAATAATCACTTGGCAGGAATTTTGTTCAGTATTCAAGTATTCGATGGGAAATTGGAATAGATGGCCTTCCGTCCTGAGAAGATATAAAGCCTATTCCTAAGTCACATGCTATGAGAGAAAAACTAAAACCAAACCCCCCCAAACCAAGAAGGAGAATGCCGTTTGGGTGCAAACCTATGTGACAGCATGCAGTCCCACTGCCTGCTACTCAAACTGTTCTCAAACTGAGGCTTTTACTCCTTTCTTCCTTATCTCTCAGAGCTGCTTCTAACATTGTTTCCATAGTTCTGGGTTCTTTTTGTTTGATTATTTGTTTTTCAATTATTTGTTTTTCAGCTGGATGAACACTGGGGTTCTATACTAGTAGTTTCGTTTTTTCCCTTCTCTCCCATCTTTAGGAAAATTATTAGTTGGGAAGCATACATTATCTGGGGGAGACTACATAAGAAATTTGGTAACAGTGGTTGCCTCTGGAAGGGCAGAGAGAAAGTTTTCATTATATACTGTTGTGTATTACAGGGTACTTTTCTGGCATTGCCACATATTAATTAGAAACAGTTAATAAAGTACATTTATATTTTACTGAGTAAAGTTAAACTGCTTCCTAGACCCTGACAAATAAGAAGTTCCATCCTCATTATCATTTATCTGAAAAACAAAGACATATGAGGCTTGGAAGTGATTAGACTTGGTTACAGTACATTTACCACTCATTTAACATTATTAGAAATTGTCCTAACATTTCTACTGATGTACAGAAATTTATCCACACATAAAATGTTTGATCTTTGCAACCACACATTTTCAGTTTCTATTACTGGCACACATATCTTCTTTCACTAGACTCTTAAATAGGAGGCATTTTCCTAAGCTCAGCTTTTGGTCCTCTGTTTGTTCTTTCTTCTTTTGTTTATTATTTGTTCTCATAACACCAAAGTAAATTTGAACATAAATAATATTTACTTATGTTCATGAGTAAATATTAAAGACCTTTCTCCTCTCTTTTTCTGTTCTCTAAACAACTTCATAATCAGATTTATCTGTCTCTTTCCAAAATCTGTTTTTACTGCATACGAAACCACTATTCTTAAAAAATGTTATCTTTGACTCACCTATCATGTCACTCCTAATCCAATTGTTGACCAAATTCAATGGGTTTTCCTCTTTCCATTCCTACAGGCAGTACTCTGTTTCAGATCTTGACCATTTTAATGCACATTATCACAAAAGCCTCCCAGCTGGAATCTGGAATTTTTTAGATTTCAGTATCTCTCTCTTCAAACCCACATGCTCCTTTTGGGCAAATCTTATTAAAAACACTGCTTTCTTTCATTTTAACATTTCCTCGAAATTCCCCTGTAGCTCACTATTTCCAAGTACCTACAAAAAGCTTTCACTTTTTTCTCTAAATTGATCTCACGCTAACAAACTCACGATTTCTAAAACAATTAGTCAATATCCTTTTCAAGGCCCAAGTCATTCTTCAAAGCCTATCTAAATTCTATTTTTTCCCCACAAAGCTTAGCATGAATATTTCGGTCATTGACTATCTGACCAGCCTTAAATTAGTACATTTTAAAACTCTGACCCATATAACTCAGCACTTAAGATATCTTTTTTTTAATTTTTATTAAAGTTTATTGGGGTGACAATGTAAGTAAAGTTACATAGGTTTCAAGTGTACAACTGACTCTGGGTGGTGAACACACAATGTGATATATAGATGATGTATTACAGATGTCATATTTTTTTTTAACTTAGGTCATAATTATCTCCCTCGTCTGACCAGATTTTATATAATTTGACATCAGAGATCAGTTTTATACTTCATCTGTATTCTCAGCCAGTCTAGTACTGAGATAATAGAAGCATCTAATAAATATTTGTTGATTAATTAACAACACAAGTAATTTGTCCCCTGCAACTCTGGAAATAAAGTGCCACATTGATTGTTATCTTCTAACAACTTATCCCACCTTTTAAACATGAAACTAAAGAATTAAAAAAAAATTAATACATATATAGTACAACTCGCAACTTATTACCTTTATAGTTTACAAAGTATGTTCCCTTTGGCCATCCAAGTCATGTGGAATCAATATTATTATTATTCGCTTTCTACAAATAATAAACCAAACTCATAAATATAAAGTGACTTACCCAAGGCTATACATCTAGTATATGACAGAGCTAAATCATAAACCCAAATATCCTGTCTCCAAATCCAGTACTCTTTTTCCTATATCTGTATGTTCCCTCTTGAAAATGCGGTAAGGTGTGTGTGTGTGTGTGTGTGTGTGTGTGTGTGTGTGTGTGTGTGTGTGTGTGTGTGTGTGTGTGTGTGTGTGTTTCCCTTTTTTGATGTTTCACCGTTTTCAATGTTTAGATTTCATTATCAAAACATTTCTTTATCATTAGATTCCAGTATACGATTTGTATATAAGTCTAGGATAGGTTTTATATTTACAAAAAGTCTATATTTGGGATGTTAAAAAATAGATAAGCATCTGTCCTCCCAAAGACTCTTCTGACTAATTATTCTCAAAATTGAAATAACTAAATAACCACAAATCAGCAATCCTTGAGCAATCAGAGGCAATGCAGTTGCATATAAAGCAAAGCCAGATGTGAAACAGATGCAGCACTACCCAAGTTACAGATCACTGATATCAGGTAAGTGCTTTAACTTTGATTGGCTTTGGAACGGGATGGGTGGAGCTGGTCTAGGAGAGGCTATTAGGAGACCTCTGTTTCCCCAAGTGATTTCCCTTGGGAGCCCCACGGGACCTTCCCAGCTCAGCTGCCACCATCCTAATCAAAGTTTAAAGCACTTACCTGATATTAGAACCTGAAACTCCAGTACTGCTGCACTACATCTGTTTTACTTCCACCTTGTCAAGTAAGTACAGTTGCAGAACCTGCTCCACCACCTGTAGCTGGATGTCAGCTGCCAAAACTAAAAATATTTAAGCTTAATTTTGTTAGGAGCTCATTTCAAAAATGATTTTTCAACATTAATAGTTTCATTTTAGTTACTTACCATTCGGATAGGGTGTTTCACATAAAGTTAGAAATTCAACAATAGGATGATCCATTTCAAGTACTGTAATTGCTTTTCCATGCATAATGGTTAAACTTGGTCTTCTGCAAGCTTTGTCATAGGACAGTCCACCAGAAAATATTATGAATGGTTCACTACATAGGGGGAAAAAAAGACAGTAAGGCTGAGAAGTCTTTTAAGATGACACAGTGTCACAGGACTGAGCCAATAAAGAACAGGCTTGATGGGGAGTATATACATTGTAATTACACAGACTGCAAAAGTCTTTCCTGGCCCAAAATATTGCACCCAAAAACTTACTATTCTATCATTTTCCTTTTTATGGATGTACATTCTCATCATTAAAATCACTAATGAATCCGCCTTAAGGTGTGGAGGTGGGTAGAGGGAATGGCAGTGATGATGAAGGGAGGTGGAGGTGGTCACTGACTCAAAAGGACAGCTTTACATATATTATTAATTGGTTCCCAAACTCTAAATCACTACCATTAGAATATAGGCTATGTTAGTTGTTCATATTAACTATTTGGCATGTGAGGCCCCAAATTCCTAAGAGATAAAAGAGGCAAATTTCAATATGAAATAAAATGTGATAGGGGCAAACGCAGAATGGTAGACGGTAACATGAAAATTCTATGTAACAGAGTTTCTGTGAAAAAAGGGTTATGGTAAAAAGGTGGAGAAAACTAATACATAAGGGGAAAATAGTTCACCAAAGGTAAATGCGATCTTATTCTCAATTTTACAATGGACCAGGCTGTTCTATTTAGCTTGTAAAATTAACTTCAAACAAATTTTTTAGACTCTGTTAGCTGCAAGATACAATTAGATAATAGAGTGGGATTGAGATGACTATAAAATATTACAGTTGTTAGAAAGTTATGAAATAGCTTCATAATTTTTCACTTTTCTCAAATTAATACCTATATATCTATGTGAGTTAATACCTATATATAGTATGTGAGTATGTACATTAAAAATAAGTGCTGATATAAAGTATTTTCAATAAATATCAAATTGAAAATATTCATCTCCAAAAATATTTTTTTAGACAACTAGTCACTTTTATTTTACCAAATTTTAAAAAATTAAATGTATTGGGGTGACAACGGTTAGTAAAGTTACATAGATTTCAAGTGTACAATTGTATACTATATCATCTATATATTGCATTGTGTGCTCACTACCCAGAGCCAGTTCTCCTTCCATCACCATATATTTGACCCCCTTTATCTTCTTCTACTATGCCTTCCCCCCTTACCCTCTGGTAGTCACTGAACTGTTGTCTGTGTCTATGAGTTTTTGTTTTTTATTTGTCTTATTCCTTTGTTGCTTTCAGTTTTATATTGTACATATGAGTGAAGTTCCTGCTCTTGTCATAGCCTTCCCAATTTTTTCTTTCACAAAGTTTCTACATTATACTAGAATGGAGCAGAAACACAGCTATTTATTTCCACTTCCACACTGGGGGCCATTTTGCTGGGCCCCTTTCAGTACTCTTAACTTCAGTGCTCCTCTACTTTTTAGTTTCCTTTTCTTAGTAGTAATTACAACAAATAGACACAATGTACTAAAGTATACAGTAAGTGGGATGATAGTAATTATGATTAATAATGTATAATTGTTTCACATTAGAAATCAGAATTATTTCTATACAAAGTTGGATTACCAATTACTAGAACAAATTATTAATTTTTCTCTGTTTCTTACGTATTTTCCCATATCCCCCAAAGTAAAACTGCATACCTGTTTCTACAGGTCTTGTATTCTACTTTAAGAATTGGTTTACAAGATTCAGATTTTCTTCCTTCTTTTTGACTTTTACCTAAAGAAAGAAAAAGGATTTTATTAACTCTGATTTAAACTTTACTCATCCATGAGAATTATAAAGTTTGACTGAAGCAATATAAAAAAAAAAGAATAATGTAATTATGTGTTTTTTAATAATAGGATAAACACATGTATGCATTTTAACATTTTTGTTGAATTTGTAAACAATTTATTAATTCCTGGTTATTTGTAAACATATCAAATCTGTATTGCTTTATATTCTCCACATATCGGGGGGTGCCAAAAAAATGTATACAAGTGGACACTTTGGTCAACTTTGCTGTAGCAGTAGTTCACTGTAATCAGAAATGTCTGGACGCTGATGGTAACCACTCTGAGCACTCTTGTAATTGCAGAAGTCAAACATTATTTGTATTCACCTTTTGTTATTGGTAGGTATTGAGTATTACAATTTTAATACAGTTTTCCTTTCTTAAAATGTGTATACATTTTCTTGGCACCCTCTGTATAAATCTAGTCTCATGTAAGGTTATTTTAATTATTTAAGCTTCAAGATAAAATAAACAATTTTTGAATTGAAGATACACATAGCCATATTAATCTACATAATGAAATATATTATTATGAAAATCCACATTAGGCTCAAAATTTTATCTATAATACAAGCAAACCCCTTTAATAGGCAAAAAAAACATGCTATTTAAAGCTTACGATAGACTATCAAAATCATTGCATTTACATGACATTCATTTAAAGGAAAGTCCACTAAACAATGAATACATATGGTTCCTTTCATGATTTTAAAAAGTAATTTCAATGATGTACTCTATTTGTATAAGAATTGTCTTGTAGGGGAAAAGTTATATTGTTCAGCTTCCATAAAATTTTGAATAAGGAATCAAAAAGATTATGAAATGGAAGTGAAGCTACTTTTGCATCTAACATACTTATCTTCCTATTTATGATTTTGCTTATAATTTTATGTCTCATTTTGATAAAATTGATGTTTTTTGATGACATGTTTGTTTCTTTTTTTAGTAAGTACTCTTATTTATTCTTGTACTGCTAGTTTTGTTTATAGATACAGATATCTATTAAATAAAGAGGTGTTTACATGCATATATGTTTACATTTTCAGGATAGTTTCTGAATGGCACAGCCAAATTCAAATAGGATGTCAAGATAGTTGCATTTAATTTGTTTAAAGGGCAGGGTATTAAGATACAACATACCTTATCTGCTCCATGGCATACTTTCTAAAATTGCCTTCTCTTTTAACCTATGTCAACTAAAGAAACAACCAATAATAAAATATTGGTCATAATCATTCTTATTGTAAAAAAGATAAAAAGTGTCTGTATTATATATAAAAAAGAATTGCAGACATTATATTTAGATCATGATGCCTTACAAAGAGATACTTTGGTTCAAGGAATCACTCTGAACAGTGGTCTTAGGGGTGAGGAACAGCTAGTTGGTGATTACTGGTTTGGGTAATGACTGAAAATAGAGAGAACTGAAGGAAGTGACACAACCAGGAAAGAGATCCACCCTTTTCAGAGGGATGTCTTTCTCATCCAGTGCTTCTCTAATAATTGCCAAGCCATTAATTAATGAAAATGGTATATGTGATGTTGTTTCTATATATGGAATCAATTACTATTTTTCGATCATTATGATGCACTGATTTCAGTAGACAAAAATATCTAATTAATTAGTTAATTAATTATTTAATGGTTTACTTCAATATCTAACTCCAAAATTAATTTGGGGGTAAAGGTTTTCTGCTTTGATTAAGTTCATTGCCTGTCAGTAATTGAAATATGCTTAAATGTCATAGTGTGTAAAACATCATAATCAACAATTGCATTTATTGATACTTCTTATGTTCAGAGTACTGTACTAAGTGTTAGGATACAGAAGTAACTGACCATCAAGAAGATTAAATTTTACTAAATTAAACAAAACAAATATAAAAATGACAATATGAGGTACCATAAGCAAATGAGTGATAGACATAAGTATTATAAGAGTTGAGAATAAAACTGTTTCCTTTTATAATAGCAGACTTTCTAGAGTTCTACAGAAAACTTCCTAGAAGCTAGACAGAGCATTAACAGACAGAATTTGGGTAGGAGAGCATCAGAAGAGACATGGAGGCAGAACATGCCTAGTGTGTCAAGGGAGTAATGGATAAGCCAATTTGGGTAGATTAAAAGACTCATGTAGAAAAATAGTGAAAATAATGTTGATGAGGTATAAAGAAGCCAGACAATGGCAATCTATAAAACTGATTTGCAATATAGACAATGGACAGTCATTGGAAGCTTTCATGTTGGGAAGTGATGTGGGTAAAGCAAGGTTTCAGAAATATTAGTATGGCTTCATTTAATAGAGCAATTTTGAGGATATAAGATATTAATGCTGGAAAAATAAGTAGGAGATTATTGCAACAGTGCAGGAAAAACAGAGAGAAAAAAGAATGACGATAAATGAATAGTCTCAAAGAAATGTAGAATACCATTCATCGCACCAACATATACATAATGGAAGTACAATAAGTAGAGGAAAGAGAGAAAGGAGCAGAAAAACTGCTCCTCATACAATACTGGTTGAAAAAAACTTGCTAAATTTTGATGAAAAGCATTATCTACACATCTAAGAACCTCAATGAACAACATGTATGATAAAAGCAAAGACCTTGACTCCCAGACACATCACAATAAAAGTAGATGAGGGTAAAAGGGATCAAATATATGGTGATGGAAGGAGAACTGACTCTGGGTGGTGAACACACAGTGTGATATATAGATGATGTATTACGGAATTGTACACCTGAAACCTATGTAACTTTACTAATAATTGTCACCCCAATACAATTTAATTAAAAAAAATGCTAAAAGCCCAAAAGAAAATCTTGAAGGCTGCAAGAGAAAAATGACTCATCACATACAAGGGAGCAACAGTAAGATTAATGGCTGACTTTCTTATTAGAAAAGAAAAATAAATGGAGCTAAAAACAAAGAGTACAGTAAAAGGTAATTATGTAGATAATTATAAAAGACAGTATAACTGCATATTTCTTCTCCAGTCTTCTGTTAACTGACGTAAGATGCCATTGTATAAAATAATATGCACATAATTGTAATGTGGGAAATAGGGGAGATTTGGCTTTGACTGCTGTTTCCTTTCCCCAGCCAAAACCGTAAGGGAAGCTTTCTCGGGATTCTTTCTGACTTTCCCTGTGTTTGCTTGGTAGGGTTCATGGAGGACAGTGATGCCAGACAGTGCACAGACCTTACATTTGTAGCCTCAGGTAACTTCATACTTTCACATTAGTCCATACTTAGCCTTTAGCAAGTCATCAAAAAAAAAAAAAAAAAAAAAAAGGAAGAAACTGTTTGCTACAACTTTCTATTCGTGTTAGTGGCATCGAACAATATCTGCCCTACACAAGCAAAGGCTCAGGTCTTATCCCTCCCTGCAGGTACCTTGTTTCGCTCAGATTTTAAGTTAGTTGTTTGCCCTGCCACCTTACTTCTCTGATGAGTTCAATAAGTTATTAATTTGCATTTTATTCAGCTTTTTGTTGTTGTATGAATGGTAATGATGTACCTCCCAGCTTTCTATATCTATGTGGAGATTAAGTAACACACTTGTAAATAGCACAACAGTCAAAGGAGAAACCTCAAAAGAAATTTTAAAATATCTTGGACTAAATAAAAATGAAAACACAACTTATCAAATTTGTGGTATGCAGCAAAAACAATTCTTAGAGGGAAATTCTTAGAGGGAAATTTATAGCATTGAGTGCATATATTAGAAAAGAAGACATAAAATCAATTATCTAAGTTCTCCCCTTGGAGAAGAAAAAGAGGAGCAAATTAAATCCAAAGAAAGCAGAAAAAGAGAAATAATAAGAATTAGAGCAGAAATAAGTGAAATAGAAAGCAGGATACCAACAGAAAATCAAGGAAAACTAAAGCTGATTCTTTGAAAAGATCAATAAAATAGATAAGCCTCTAATCTATTTAACTAAGAAAGACAGAGGACACAAATTACTAATATCAGAAATGAAAGAGTGGCCATCACTACAGATCCCATGGACATAAAAAAGATAATAAAGAAATACTATGAACAACTGTATGCTACAAATTTGATAATCTTGATTAAATGAACTAATCCTTAAGACACAATCTGCCAAAACGCACACCAGAAGAAAGAGACAATCTGAATAGGCCTATATTTATTAAAGAAATTAAATCAATAACCTTCTGAAACAGAAAACATCAGGCCCACACGGGTCCTATGAAACATTTAAATAAGAAATTACACTAATTTTCTACAACCTCTTTCAGAAGAGGGAATACTTCCTAACTCATTCTATGAGGCCAGGATTACTCTAACGCCAAAACCAGAAACATTACAAGAAAACTACAGACCAATATCTCTCATGAACATTAATGTAAAAACCTTTAACAAAATATCAGGAAATCAAATCCAACAATGTATAAAAAGAATTCTGCACCATGACTATGTGATTTATCCCAGGCATGCAAGGCTGGTTCAAAATTCAACAACCAATTAATATAACCCATCAGATCAATGGGCTAAAACAGAAAAATCATCTGATTATACAAATAGATGGAGAAAAAGCATTTGACAAAATCCAACAGCCATTCATGATAAAAACTCATACTAAACTAAGAACAGATGCTAATTAAGATGGTAAATTAATCAACTTGATAATGAATATCTACAAAAACAAACAAACAAACAAACAAAAACACCCTATAGGTGACATCAAACTTAATGGTGAAATTCAAATCTTCCCCACCAAGATTAGGAACAAGGCAAGGATGTCTCCTCTCACTACTCCTTTACAACATTATACTAGAATCCTAGCTAAAGAAATAGGAGAATAAAGTATAACAAAAGGCATACAGATTGGGAAGAAAGAAATAAAACTGTTAGCAGATGACATAATCACCTATGTAGATAATCAGAAAGAATCAACAAAAAGTCTCCTGGAACTAAGATATGATTATAGCAAGGTTGAAGGATACAATGTTAACATAAAAAAGTCAATTGCTTTCCTATGTACCAGCAAAACTAAGTAGAATTTTTTTTTTCAGTTTTTTTTTTTTTTAATTTATTTTTAATTTATTGGGGTGACAATTGTTAGTAAAATTACATAGATTTCAGGTGTGCAATTCTGTATCACATCATCCATAAATCACATTGTGTGTTCACCACCCAGAGTCAGTTCTCCTTCCATCACCATATTTGATCCCCCTTACCCTCATCTCCCATCCCCGACCCCCCTTACCCTCTGGTAACCACTAAACTATTGTCTGTGTCTATGAGTTTTTGTTTCTCATTTGTTTGTCTTGTTCTTTTGTTGTTTTTGGTTTATATACCACATATCAGTGAAATCATATGGTTCTCTGCTTTTTCTGTCTGACTTATTTCGCTTAGCATCATACTCTCAAGATCCATTCATGTTGTCACAAATGTTCCTATATCATCTTTTCTTACTGCCGAATAGTATTCCATTGTGTATATATACCACAACTTCTTTATCCATTCATCTATCGAAGGACATTTTTGTTGTTTCCATGTCTTGGCCACTGTAAACAAAGCTGCAATGAACACTGAAGCACACGTGTCTTTACATATAAATGTTTTCAGATTTTTTGGGTAGATACCCAGGAGAGGGATTGCTGGGTCATATGGTAATTCTATTCGTAATTTTTGAGGAACCTCCACACTGCCTTCCATAATGGCTTCACTAGTCTGCATTCCCACAAACAGTATATGAGGGTTTCTTTTTCTCCACAGCCTCTCCAACACTTGTTACTATTTGTCTTGTTGATGATAGCCATTCTGCCTGGGGTGAGGTGATATCTCATTGTGGTTTTTATTTGCATTCCTCAGATGATTAGTGATGTTGAGCATTTTTTCATATGTATATTTGCCATTTGTATGTCCTCTTTGGAGTAATATCTTTTCAGGTCCTCTGCCTATTTTTCAATTGGGTTGTTTGTTTGTTTTTGTTGTTGAGTTTCATGAGTTCCTTGTATATTTTGGATATTAGCCCCTTATCGGACGCACTGTTTGCAAAAATCTTCTCCCATTCAGTTGGTTGCCTCTTTATTTTGTCAATGGTTTCTTTTGCTGTGCAGAAGCTTTTAACTTTGATATAGTCCCATTCATTTATTTTAGCTTTTACTTCCATTGCCTTTGGAGTCAAATTCATAAAAGGGTCTTTGAACCCAAGGTCCATAAGTTTAGTACCTATGTTTTCGTCTATGCAGTTTATTGTTTCAGGTCTTATGCTTAAGTCTTTGATCCATTTTGAATTAATTTTGGTACATGGTGACAGAGAGCAGTCCAGTTTCATTCTTTTATACATGGCTTTCCAATTCTGCCAGCACCATTTATTGAAGAGGCTGTCTTTCCTCCATTATATGTTTTTAGCTTCTTTGTCAAAAATTATCTGTCCATATTTATGTGGTTTTATTTCTGGGTTCTCAGTTCTATTCCATTGGTCTATGTTTTTCTGCCAATACCATGCTGTTTGATTATTGTAGCCAATATCATGCTGTTTTGATTATTGTAGCCCTGTAGTACAAGCTAAAGTCAGGGAGTGTGATACCTCCAGTACTGTTCTTTTTTCTTAAGATTGCTTTGGCTATTCGGGGTCTTTTGTGGTTCCAAACAAATCTGATGATTTTTTGTTCTACTTCTTTAAAAAATGCCATTGGGATTTTGATGGGGATTGCATTAAATCTGTATATTGCTTTGGGTAATAAGGCCATTTTAACTATGTTGATTCTTCCAATCCATGAGCACGGAGTGTCTTTCCATTTCTTTGTGTCTTCTTCAATTTCTTTCAAAAATGTCTTATAGTTTTCAGCATATAGATCCTTCACATCCTTGATTAAGTTTATTCCTAGGTATTTTATTCTTTTTGCTGCAATTGCAAAATAAATTGTTTTTTGTATTTCTTTTTCTGAGATTTCATTGTTAGTATATAGGAATGCAATGGACTTTTGTATGTTGATTTTGTAGCCAGCAACTTTACTATATTCGTTGATTGTTTCTAATAGCTTTTTGGTGGAGTTTTTAGGGTTTTCTATATATAGCATCATGTCATCTGCAAAGAGTGATAATTTAAGTTCTTCATTCCCAATGTGGATGCCTTTTATTTCTTTATCTTGCCTGATTGCTCTGGCAAGGACTTCCAACACTATGTTGAAAAGCAGAGGTGATAGGGGGCAGCCCTGTTGTGTTCCTGAACGTAGAGCAAAGGGCTTCATTTTTTCACCATTAATTATGAGATTAGCTGAGGGTTTGTCATATATGGCCTTTATTATGTTAAGGTATTTTCCTTCTATACCTATTTTATTAAGTGTTTTCATCATAAATGGATGTTGTATCTTGTCAAATGCTTTTTCTGCATCAATTGACATAATCATATGATTTTAGTCCTTTATTTTGTTTATGTGATGTATCACATTGATGGATTTGCGGATGTTGAACCATCCTTGTGCCCCGGGGATGAACCCCACTTGGTTGTGATCTTTTTAATGCATTGTTGTATTCGATTTGCTAGAATTTTGTTTAGGATTTTTGCATCTGTATTCAGCAGAGATATTGGTCTGTAGTTTTCTTTTTTTGTGTTGTCCTTACCAGGTTTTGGTATCAGGGTAATGTCAGCCTCATAAAATGAGTTAGGGAGTACTGTCTCTTCTTCAATTTTTTTGAAAGAGTTTGAGCAGGATTGGTATTAGATCCTCTTTGAAGGTTTGGTAGAATTCACTAGTGAAGCCATCTGGTCCCAGACTTTTGCTTTTGGGAAGGTTTTGGATGACTGATTCAATTTTGTTACTGGTGATCGGTCTGTTTAGATTTTCCAGTTCTTCATGGTTCAGCCTTGGAAGGCTATATGTTTCTAAGAACTTGTCCATTTCTTCTAGGTTATTGAATTTGGTGGCATATAGTCCTCCATAGTATTCTTGGATGATCCTTTACATTTTTGTGGTGTCCATGATAACTTTCTCTTTTTCATTTCTGATTTTGTTAATTAGTGTCTTCTCTCTTTTTATCTTAGTGAGTCTAGCCAACGGTTTGTCAATTTTGTTAATCTTTCAAAGAACCAGCTCTTTGTCACATTAATTTTTTCTATTGTCTTTTTGTTCTCTATTTCATTTAGTTCTGCTCTGATTTTTTTATTTCCTTTCTTCTGCTGACCTTGGGTTTGACTTGTTCTTCTTTTTCTAGTTCTTTAAGGTGTTAACATGAGGTTATTTATTTGGGATTTTTCTTGTTTCTTGAGATAGGCCTGTAATTATATAAATTTCCCTCTTAAAACTGCTTTCGCTGCATCCCAAACATTTTGGTAGGATGTATTTTCATTGTCATTTGTTTCTATGTACCTTTTGATCTCTCTTCTAATTTCTTCTTTGACCCAGTCGTTCTTTAAAAGTATGTTGTTTAATTTCCATGTATTTGTGTTTTTTCCTGCTTTCTTTTTGCAGTTGATACCCAATTTCAAAGCCTTGTGATCAGAGAATATGCTTGGTATGATTTCAATCTTCTTAAATTTGCTGAGGCTGATTTTGTGTCCCAATATATGGTCTATCCTTGAGAATGTTCCATGTACACTAGAAAAGAATGTATAGTCTGATGTTTTAGGATGAAGTGCTCTATATATGTCAATTATGTCCATTTCATCTAATGTGTCATTTAGGGCTGCTATTTCATTATTTATTTTCTGTTTGGATGATCTATCCATAGCTGTCAATGATGTATTTAAGTCCCCTAGTATAATTGTGTTTTGGTCAATTTCTTCCTTTAGTTCTGTTACTATTTGGTATATTTCGGTGCTCCCTGATTGGGGGCATAAATATCGATGATTGTTATGTCTTCTTGTTGTATAGTCCCCTTTACCATTATGAAATGTCCATCTTTGTCTCTTGTTAACTTTTTCACTCTGAAGTCTGTTTCATCTGATATCATTATGGCTACACCTGATTTTTTCTGGGTACCATTTGCTTGGAGTGTCAATTTCCACCCTTTCACTTTGAGTCTATGCTTGTCCTTGTAGCTGAGATGTGTCTCTTGGAGACAGCATATGGTTGGGTTTAGTTTTTTGATCCAGTCTGCTACTCTCTGCCTTTTTATTGGTGAGTTCAGTCCATCTACATTTAGGGTGATAATTGATAGGTGAGGATTTCCTGTCATTCTATCTTTAGTTTTCTGGTAAGGCTGTGTCTCCATTGTTTCTTTCCCTTTTTGTTGTTGTCTGTTATTTCTGTGTGGTAGTATTCTATGATGTTTCCCTCTGTTTCTTCTTTTATTACAGTATATATTTCAGTTCTGGATTTTTTTTGAGTGGTTACCCTTAAGTTTATGTAAAAGAAAGTTTGATATTTAGAGTATTCCATTTTCTTCAGCACGCTTACTTTCTCCATTCCCATATTCCGGTTCAGGCCTTTACTCTCCCCCTTTTTATGTTTTGGTTGCCACAAATTGTCCCTGTTGATGGTGGTCAAATAGCCTCCTTTAGTATTTCTTGTAGTGCAGGTCGTGTATTAGAAAATTCCCTCAGCTTCTGTATTTCTGGAAAGGTCTTTATTCCTCCTTCATATTTAAAGGATATCTTTGCTGGATATATTATTCTTGGCTCCTAATTTCTCTCTTTCAATAGTTTGAATATTTGGTTCCACTCCCTCCTGGCTTGTAGAGTTTCTGCTGAAAAATCTGATGATAATCTAATGGGCTTTCCTTTGTTGGTTACCATCTACTTTTCCCTGGCTGCCTTGAGGATTCTTTCTTTGTCGTTGATTTTAGAAAGCTTCAATACAATGTGCCTTGGAGAAGGCCTGTTGGGATTGAGGTAATTAGGTGTTCTATTTGCTTCTCGGATTCGGGGATCCAGTTCTGTCCACAAGTTTGGGAAGTTCTCATCGACAATTTGTTTGAATATATTCTCTGTTCCCTTCTCTCTTTCTTCTCCTTCTGGTATGCCCATTATTCTTATATTGCTCTTTCTGATGGAGTCAGAAAGTTCTTGTAGAGTTCTTTCATTTCTTTTAAGTCTCAAGTCTCTTCTTCTTCCCTCTGTGTAATTTCCAGGTTTCTATCTTCAAGGTCACTGATTCTTTCCTCCATCTGGTCAACTCTACTATCTAAGCTGGTTATTTCATTCTTAATTTCTTCTATTGAGTTCTTAATCTCCAGAAATTCTATTTGGTTCTTTTTTAAAATTTCAATCACTTTCGTAAAATGCTCATGTTGTTCTTTGATTGTGTTGCTGAGTTCATTAAACTGCCTTTCTGTGTTTTCTTGCATCTCATTGAGTTTTTTCAGAACTGCAATCTTGAATTTTTTGTCATTTAAGTCACATATTTCCATATCTTTAAGTTCCTTTTCTGGAGACTTTTCACTTTCTTTCTGAGCTGTCTTGTTGCCTTGATTATTCATGGCAATTACTGATTTATTATTTCTCTTCCTAGACATCTACAGGAGTGGCTTCTGCAACAGGTTGATAGGAAGAGGTCTTTCTTTTGTTTTCCAGTACTTGTTGGTAGAATGTTTTATTTTCTCTCTGACTGCAGCCTTTTTTTTCTCTCTCACATGGTAGTGCTATGTTTTCTCTGCACTATTCCAGCTTCTCACACAATGGGGGAATTCCCTGGAAGATGGGCTTCTCCTCTGTTAATAGTTCGCCTGGGTCACAGGGCTCAGTATCCGTGTGGGTAGTGCGGAGAGCTTTTGAAGTTTCAAAGCTCTTCCTGCACCAGATTCAGAGCCCGTATGTTTCAGCAGTTCTGTTTACTCCTGCAAGGATCCGCTAAGATAGGGGGGCCAGGGGCGGGGTGAATTGTGAGAGCTGGCCCAGAGCAATGGCAGTGACCATCACCACAGCCGGTCCTGCTTCCACAGCTCCCTCCCCTTTGCTGGAACTAGTTGGGCTGTGAATCTGTGTCTGCAGTCCACAGTTCTCAGAACAGCAAATATTCTGTTCTTTTGATCTGACAATGCTACTGTTCCGCTTCTAGCACTGGGAAGGTGAGGGCGGGGTGAGCTCTGGGAGGGTAGGGAGGGGGCGGCTAGTCTCAGTGCCTAAGGCTTCCATTCTCTGCTCGGTATTGAGGGCTTAAACCACCGTTTTCAGGCTTCTTCCCTCAGTCTTTGCTCCGAGGTCTCTGCCCTGAGCACTGGGTTCAGCTGTGTTATATGCTTCCCCCTCAGCCCTGTGGGCCATAAGCGGAGCCCTAGCAGTCCAAGTTCTTCCCTCTCCCGCAGCTGCGGTAGTTCCAGGATGCAGCGAGTTCCAAGCACTGAGCTAGGTCTGCGTCCTGCACCTGCGTGGCTCAGTCTCCGCACTTCTCCCTTCCTTCCTTCCCCGCTTGCGCGATTCACCCACCTTTAGGTGAATTCAGTAGTGGGCCTCTTCGTCTTGCCTGTCTGCTGTGCAGGGAGTCCTTTGTGGAGTTATTGTTGTTTGATTAGTTGTAAATTCCAGGGGAGCTTTACAGAGGCTCAGCTCACGCCCCATTTTTTATCATCATCACCATATATTTGATCCCCTTTACCTTCATCTACCACCTGCCTCCCTCCTTACCCTCTGGCAACCACTAAACTATTGTCTGTGCTATGAGTTTTGTTTCTCATTTGTTTGTTTTGTTCTTTTGTTGTTTTTGGTTCATATACTACATATTAGTGAAATCATGGTTCTCTGCTTTTTCTGTCTGACTTGTTTCACTTGTTTCATTATATTCTCAAGATCCATACATGTTGAGAATGTTCCTATTTCATCTTTTCTTACTGCCGAATAGTATTCCATTGTGTATATATATCACAACTTCTTTATCCATTCATCTATCGAAGGACATTTTGGTGTTTCCATGTCTTGGCCACCGTAAATAAAGCTGCAATGAACACTGGAGCACACGTGTCTTTATGGATATATGTTTTCAGATTTTTGGGGTAGATACCTAGGATTGGGATTGCTGGGTCATACGGTAATTCTATTTTTAATTTTTTGAGGAACCTCCACACTGCCTTCCATAGTGGCTGCAGCAATCTGCATTCCTACCAACAGTGTATGGGGTTCCTTTTTCTCCACATCTTCTCCAACACTTGTTATTATTTGTTTTGTTGATGATAGCCATTCTAACTGGTGTAAAACATTAATCTGTATAGATATATGTGCTCCAATGTTCATTGCAGCTTTATTTACGGTGGCCAAGACATGTAAACAACCAAAGTGTTCTTCGATAGATGATTGAATAAAGAAGGCGTGGTATATATACACGATGGAATACTATTCTGCCATAAGAAAAAAATGAAATAGTGCCATTTGCAACAACATGGATGGATACTGAGATTATTATGCTAAGCAAAATAAGTCAGACAGAAATAGTTGAGAACCATATGATTTCACTGATATGTGGGATATAAAACTGAAAGCAACAAAGGAACAAGACAAACAAAGAAACAAAAACTCACAGACACAAACAATAGTTTAGTAGTTATCAGAGGGTAAGGGGGATAGGGGTGGTAGATGAGGGTAAAAGGGATCAAATATATGGTGATGGAAGGAGAACTGATTCTGGGTGGTGAACACACAATGTGATATATAGATGATTATTACAGAATTGTATACCTGAAACCTATGTAACTTTACTAACCATTGTCACCCCAATAAACTTTAATTTAAAAAAAAGAAGCTTGAAAAAAATTCATGAAACAAAAAAGGACAGAATTAAAGTGAAAAGTAGACAATTCTATTATCATGTTAGGAAATTTTAATATCACTCTCTCAGAAATTGATAGTACTAGTCAAATATCAGTAAAACAATATAGGATTTGATTAATGCTATCAACCATCTTGACCTATTTGAATTTTAACATATATAAAGCAGAAATAAACAGAATTAGAAAGGAAAGCCATAATAATAGAGATTTTAACATACATTTCTCACAATTTAAAAATCAAAGAACTTAAGCTAAATTTAAACAGTACAGAATAAAAAACACAATTTCAAATTTGACTTTTGTGTAGCAATTAAGAAATGTACATTCTTCTCAAGCACACTTGGAACTTTATAGCAATTATCTATGTATGTCTAATTATAGAGCATATCCCAGTAAATTTTGTAGAACTAGTATCAAGCCACTCTCTGACTAAAATTAAAATTAAAATCTACAAATATTTTTTAGAAGTTAGAAATCATATGTCTAAATAACTCATAGATATAAAGCAGAATTATCATAGGGATTAGAAAATACCTCAAACTGAATACTAATGAAAATTATATATTATTAAAATGTCAAAATTTATGGAATACAGTTGAAGTGGTACTTAGAGAAATTTTTTTATTTTAGAAAATAAAAATAGCTGAAATAAAAGGGAACAAAATGAATACAAAGGATGTAGATAGAAATGACAATGGATGCCCCTGCTGTCAAAAGTCACTGACACTGGCTTAACAATGTCATAGTGACCAGCAGGAATTTAATTTGACTTATATGTTATGAGAGACACAGATGCTGATGTTTTCAACAACCTGTGAACAGAACTTCATCTCTTTCAAAGGAAAACAGAATTATAGAAAACAACCCAAACTGATAAAATAAATATGGATAGGGTAAAACATATGAAAGCCTCAAATATCCAAACAAGTCCAAAAGAACTTGTAAAGAAGTTGACTGTTGAGAAGAATAGAAGGAATAGAAAACTTACGAATAAATCATATTACACATTTGAAAATAAAAGGTCTAAGAATTTTTTTGGGGGGTGGAGAGGAGGGGAACCCACCATAGAAACAAATAATTAAACCTGAGTGGACATATAGCAATGCCTATCCAAGGTTTTCATAACGGCAATCTTTAAATAAAGCATCTCAAGTAAGAGTTTAAATGTCATCTCTAGGTAAAGCAGCTAGATTAAATGTATTAATTATTTGCAGATGGAACATGCAACTGTGGTACAAAAAATGGCAGACCAACGAATGACAAAAGAATTCCATTTTGTGATTTATAAGTCACCCATTATTTTAAAAATACCAGTATTTTCTAAATGTGATACTATAATAAATGCTTACAAAGTATAAAATAGAATGTTTGATTAACTGCTAGGTTTTGACCTCTCTATTCTTAGAAACAACCAACAGTGCGACGTACTGGTAAACATAAAACTCAGATCATCACCAATATTCTTGAAAATAATATAGTCATCTGAATAAAAGCTATTCATACATTTATATTTTTTATTCTGCCCAGTTCAGTATACAGGTCCAACATAAATGCTAAATACCTCTTTTCAATGAGAAAGATAAGATAAATACAATATGTAATAAAACCACAGTCTTCATTCGGTAATTCAGTGAAATCAAATGGCAGAAATGGAAATAAATGGGAGAACTAGAATACAGATTACAAGCAGTATATAAATTAGGTCTGAAAGTCAGATCTAAATAATGCCATTCTCTCACTAGGTCCTTAACCCTTAAAGTTGGACAAATTTCCTTTATTATAAACTCTGCTTGTACATCAACCATCCATTATCCAATTTTATCACTTAATACAAAGTAGGAAAGTGGATAGACAAAAAGAAGGAAAGTACAAAGTTTGGGGCATAATGTGGGGGATCTGAAGGAGGTATAAAAGGTATTTAGAATCAGAAGCTATGTCCTATCACCTCTTTCTACCTAACACACTGATACTACCTCTCCTACTTTAAGTCAAGGCACTGTAACTCCAGAGTTTGTTTCTTTTGAAAGCATATATCTTACCATGTGGAATTGTGGTCTGGAAAGGACGACTTGGGCTTTTCAAGTTCCATAAAGTCAAGCTACCATCTGAATGGCTGCACATGAACTGTTTGCCCTCATGATGCCAATCAATTGAATGAATAGCCTAATGAAATGACAACAAAAACAAGTAGAGGGGGGAAGTTGGTATGTTATAGCATTCTACATTCCAAAAGAAAAATATTCTGACATAAAATTAGTATAACAATAACACTTAAGAAACATATGTAATTTTTCTTTCCCAGATCATACTATCTTTGGTTCAGTCCTTTATAGGCTTATAAAAGGCTACAAAAACTCATCTCCTGAGATAAAGAAAAGTAAATTTCCTCATATCATTAGATTCCAGAATTTTTTGTTGTAAATTCTATGTCTTCCTTGTATCTTATAATGTTTCTTTGAAAAATCATTTATATAGAAGTAAAAGCAAGTTTATCAGAAGATAATTTCTGGTAAGGTAAAGGCCTAGTTCCATTTAAAGTAGCCAATTTAAAAAATAATTTACATAAGAGCTACCATCTGAGGGCTTACTATGTGCCAGACCAATGGTAAGCACTTTATGTACATCATTTAATTTAATCCCATAAAACAGGTATTATTTTTTTTCCAATATACACATGGCAAAATAGGCCTAGAGAGATTGAGATACTTCCTCAGGTCACACAACTCAAAGCCAAGGTCTATCTAACTATAAAACCATATTCGCAATCATTGTACTATATTGTTTCTAACATAAACAATTTAAATTGATTTGAAGCAAGAAGGGTTTAAATATTTTTAAACACTTGTGAATCAGATAAAATTAAAAAGTATTATTACATATTCCTAAATTGTTTAATTCCCAGTGGTGGCACAGTGTCTTGCATAAAGCAGGTGCTCAATAAAATCTGTTGAACGGATAAGCAATTGATGTCATCACATATGTCCACAACCTTGGTAATTTTTCTAAATCAATAAAGTATATGTGGAACTTGGGTAATGTACTAAGCACTATGAGAGAAGCTCTAGTAGACATAAAAGCTGAACAGATACATACAACATGATACTTTCCTTAAAAGAACTTAAAAAAACAGTAAGATAGGGAAGACTGCTATAATTGAACTTCCAAACAAGTATTATTAGTTACAGATAATTGACAACTAGTGTAATCATTAGACAAATCATAAAGTAAACAGGATATAAGCTGTACCTCAAAAAATAAGTAAGATTTTATAAAGTGAAAAAAGAAAACATGAAACCCTGGATTTAGGTTTTTCTCTCACCCTGGTCTACATTACTAGGCAGCAAGACTTCTTTTTTGCCAGCATTCAGTAGAGGCAGTTAGAGGGAGAGAAAAACTCACTCTTTATTGTTTTTTCCTTTGCTTATTTCTTCTCACTTTTATAGCTAGCTCAAGGGAAATGTCACTTCTTCTTGCCTCCTCTATATGTTAACTTTGATGAACCTCAGTCAATTTAAAGTTCTCTCTCAGACTGCCTTTCTACAAATGATGGGGGCAGAGACCCCTAACCCTTCTTCCTATCCCAGTGAATTTCTACCTAGTGGAGATGACAGATATAAAAATAATAGCTACAACACAAAACTGAAACAAATAATTGCTGGAAATATACTTATTGTAAACAAGAGTAGGCATGTAAAACCAACTTGTTATTAGAGAGGAGGATGTCAAATAATACATTAAAGAGCTGGCATTTGAACAGACTTAGTGAATAAACATTCTGCTTATTTGTTTATAGCCTATTCTTTTATTTAAAAGGACTTTAAGGGTCTACTGAAAAGCCAAATATAATACAACTAATTCAGGAAGAATTTTAAAGGATAGAAAACAGAATATGGAAGATAAATCACTAGCCAGTTCGGTCAAATCAGTGGTTTGATTGAAATTCTTGAAAACAAAAGAGAAAAAGAAACCTAAAAAGCTGGGTAACAGTATGAAAAAAGGAGAAATGGCAGTTACTCAAGGAATTAAAAAGTTAGCCTCAGGTCAAATTCTGAGGGGTTTCTTTGTGAGAGAGATTTTTTAAAAAGAAATATTAATATAGTAAAACAAAAATTTCACAGCTAATGTGGAAATAAAATTCATATAGTTATTTCTTAAAATAAGCTTGGATTGACAAAACCAAATTCTCAACTCATCAATGGCTATTAATCAAGGGACTAGTTAAATAGTCCAAATAGTTTTGCAGTCACGAAAGAATTAGTAAGATTTTGATATGCAAAAGAAGATAGAAGGGAATTCATTGTAAGAAATTAGCAGGAACAAAGGCTTGCAGGAGGTAATAAATAATATGTTTAGGAGATACTGAGTAATATGTCTGAAGTGAGAAGTCTGTAGAAAGATGCTAGAAGTTGAACTAAAGGGAAAAGATGGTACTGGGGCCGTAAGTCTTATATTAATAAATGAAGACTTCGTATTGTTGACAATTAGGAGCCACTCCTAACATTCAGAGGTAGAGAAGTACATGACCTGACTATGTCTTAAAAATGATAATCTTGTTAGTAAAAGATATACTAAAAAGGTAAGACACCAAAAGAAATGATACATATACCATATAAATCAATATTTTAAGTGACTTCTAGGTATAAAGTAGATGTAGTGTAGTATTCTACTGATTTACTTAAACACTCTTAATCCTTACTTAAACATTTCTTTGCAAAATTACTTTTGTTTGCTTTTTAAGGTTAGAAAAGATCCTTCCATACTATTTAAGGCCATAAGAAAACAAGCTAATTCAGCCTTTTCCTCTGGATTTTATTTTTAGCTCCTCTACTCTAGTTCTAACTGGCTAAATTCCCAGATGGTATTTGGACTCTTATTTCAAGACTGCTAGTCTTGAGAGACGAAGCAATCTCCATCGTCATCTTTATATTTTGTGAGTTTAACAAAAGGAAAATCCTAGCTTAGCTCCCTAGTTAATACCTTCTATCCTTATGATTCAAGACGCTCCAAAAGTTGATCATACTTGTATACAAGAGCATACTTGTATAACATCACTTCACCAATCATGACCAAATTACCTATAAACCTTCAGCTATCTTTAAGCACCAAAACTTAAAAAATTAAATTGTTATGAGGGGATGGGAGGGAGCGCACAAAGGAAGTGTTCTAAAAGAAATGTGTCTTTCTATTGTTGTTGCTTTTTTAAAAAATTTCTTTTCTATCAGCATTGTCTTAAATTCTTCGGCACTCTTCCCATATTAAGTGTGATACCATACAGTGGTTGTTGACCTGTATTTTCCTATCTCTCCCCACTCTACAATTTTAAAAATTTAATTAAGAGCATAGATGATCGATCACTATCATTTTCACAGCTACAACAGGTAATACCCGTTTCTCAACTTTTGCCCCTAGCCTCACTGTCTTTAAATTAGCCTTTTATGAAGGGGGAAATAATTAATGGCCTAGAGTCAATCTGTAAACAACTGAAGTATCAATTCAGAGACTATTCCTTGATAAATAGGAGTTCACTGCTTTCTCTAAATGAAAACCTAATCAGTCTCAACTAAGTACAATACAACTTACTTCAGATCTTACTGACTCTTATTAATAAGTATTACTATTTACAAAATCTCTCTTTATTCTCAGAAGGCAAGCATTAGAAGATAAGACCATTCAAACAGACCACTTAAACTTTCTGCCACAGCAAAAGAATTTTCTAAGGAAGGTGTAAATAGTGTCTTTAGAGACCTTAAGAATAATCAATCAAGACAAACGTATGGACTCTAAAAAAAGGAAAAGGAGTACAAATGAAGGTGGAGATACAGTACAGGTAATAGGCACCAAAGTATACAAAATGCTAAAAAGAGCACAAAAATGGGTAATCAAGACAGAATTCCCATTCAGGAGAACAACCCAGAGTTGGAATTTGTGCAAATACCAACAGACAGTGTGAGGCATTGAGTCAGAACCAGGCAGTTTTCTAATGATAAAAATATTGGTAACATACAAAATTTAAAAGTTGAAAACAGGCACAAAGTCACAATACTTTTTCAAATATTTCAGTAGAAATCACTTACCTCATCATAATAAACTCTCAGTTCTGCTCTTTTAGATTTCAAGTCCCAGAATACTACAGTACCATTTTCATAACCTATTAGCAGCTGGAAAACATTAGAAAAATCATTTTGTAATTCTAACATTAATTTTAACTTGCTCCAAATAAAGTTTAATGTTAATATAATAAAGTAAAATTATACTACATAATACAACTTTATTTTGAATACCAGTTTTTGCAGATCCTGGATGTTTCCTACATTTTAAAAAATTAACAAGCTACTTCAATATAAACATTTACCAATTAAACCTGCCTCATTCTAAAGAGGAATTGAGGAAATATGTAAATATATATGACACAACATAAAAATAAATAAGAAAATTGGCACAAAAGAAAAAAGGGATAGAAACAAAGGATGAAGTTTAATAAACTATGTATAATGAATGCCATTCAGCCCTATGTACTTGAATAATGTGGCCACAAATTTGATATCAAGTTTCATTATATAAAATTCTATTTTTTCTTTGACTTATAACAGCATTTCAGACTCAGAATTATGAACCCTCAGACTTTCACAAAAGTATTCTAGAGATTCATATCATTAAAAATGGCTAATATTTGTTTATAAATGAATAAATAAGAGAATTAAAATATGTCCTTCATTTTAAAATATAAGAATCTGAAAACAGACGATTATAAGATCACATTCAACAGCCAATCAGCTAAACAGTGCTAGCTAGCCATGATGATTTTTACTATAATATGATTCTGAGTTATGTTTCATTATCAATAATCTTTCATTGGTTAAAAAAAAACAGTGAGAATAAAAATAGGCTAATGTTCAAACAATGATATTTCCCATGGGTTTTCCTTAAGATGACTTTCTACAAATCCATTGATAGTATTTCGCTGATGAAAATTCTTACACAATGCAATGTTTCAGTAATGCCAAAAAGACAGTGGTAAAACAGAAAATATAGTGGTAGTTATAAGCTACTCCTACGTAGCATCCTACGAGGATGAGACCTAATTACATATCTCAACATTTTATAACAGAACAGAAAATATAACAAACAAGCTAGTCATTTTAACAGGAAATAAACAAAATTTCAAATACCAGGTCAGGAAAGTAATGTAAATTTATTTTTGAAGCTATAACATATACTCCAATGTTTTGTTATTAGACCATACACAATAAATTTTAAAATTGAGTTGACAAAATATTTGAGTTTAATTACATACTAAAGTAAATGGCATAATGACTTGCTAAAGTTAAAAAGTCAAAATTAAGTGTAAATTTAAAGAATATGTCTTTAAAAAAATTTACATAAAGTGATATATACCATACTAAGATGTGTTTTAATTTCAAATAAATTCTTTTTACATTCGAGAGAAAATGGTGAACAATAAAACCAATTCTTATGTAAAGTATGAGGAAAAAAATCCTACAGAGTGTATGGAAACGAGATTTGTAAATCTACAAAGTTCGGAAAATCTGACTTAAGCAAGAAAAGGAATAATACAACCTTTCATAATTTGAGTCCAAACATTTAATTGAATAGGATTTTAAAATGCCATTATATTTTTTCAAAACAAACATCTGGAAGATGGAGGTTGTAAAATATTGCTAGCAATAGCCTCAGTAGATCACAAAATACAAAATACTGAAACTCAAAATGTCATAAATTATTGAGATAAATATATGAGATTATAATACAAGAAATATGAAAAAAGACATTAGAATCACTTAGAGAACTGGGACAGAGAAAAGCAGCCCCTGATACCCAGTAGATATCAGACAAGGTCACTCTGTGACCATGATGGCTCAAGACGAAAACAAGATCCTTCTGCAATCATGTCTAACCATACCAAAAAACAATAACTCAAACTACAAATATATATCATATATTTATATATTTTATATAATTATATATTATATATATATATATTTAAAAATATATATCTCCCATAATAGAATGTAAGTACCATAAAGGTACAGAAGTAGGGTGACTTCTTCACTATGAAATCATCAGAACCTGGAACAGTAACTAAAAATAGGTATCTGATAAATATCTGTTAAATTAATTACTATTAGATACCAAAGAATCAAAATCATAGATATTATGTTTCTTAACAACAGTGAAATAAAATTAGATATCACTGACAAAAGTGTTTTGTAAACTAAAAAGTATACTTCTAAATAATGGTAAAGAAGTCATAATAAAATGTATAAAATAGAACTGAACAAAAATCCTCATATTGAAACTTGTGAGATACAGATGAATCTTCAAGAGAGAAATTTATAGTTTTATAAATATATACAAAAAGAAGAGAAATTTTTGTTTAGTGATATAAGCGTTTAACCCTAGAATTTTTTTTTTTAAATAGTAAACTTCAGGACATAGAAGAAAAAATGAGTCATCATATCCAAGAGCAAAGAATGCCTTTCACTTATTCAAGTATGCTTTTACGTCTTTTCAGGAAGTTTGAAAGTCTTCCATATATAGATTTTCTTGTTAACCTTATAGTTAATTATTTTGAATTTTTGGTTGCTGTTTTATATGGGATTTTCTCTTCACTGTCTCTTTTAAAAGGGTATTATTTCTATGGTTGGATTTAGCATGCTATCCTTTAAATTCTTTTATTGTTTGTATTCATTTTAAAGTTGCTTTTCTTAGGCATTCCAGGCATATTATCATATAATCCAAAAATAGATTGTTCAGTTCTATTTCATACATTTTATTATGACTTCTTTACTTCTTCATTTCCAATTTTTATTCCTTTAATTGTTTGTATTTGTCTAAACACATTACTAAAAATCCAATAGTGTTAAAAACAGTGGAGGGAGTGAGCATCCTCGCTTTCTTCCTGACTTTAGTACAAATGCCTCTAGTGTTTCCCCATTCAATAAGGTTCTGGATTCTATATATAGTTTAACTTATATATATATAAAGTCTGAATTGATTCATTTATATAAATTTCTTTTGTCAGGAATAGGTGTTTAATTTTCTAAGACATATTTTATTGAAGTATACACAGAGAAGATACACAAATTATAGCTGTGTCTTTTATGAATTATGATGAAGTGAACACAGCCAGGAAACCTCTACCTAGGTGAAGAAATACAATAGAAAAACAAGAAAAAGAAGAAAAACAATACAAATCACTCAGAAGCCTATATCCCACCTTTACCCAGGCAATATCCTTATCCTCTTCTCTAAAGGAAACTACTATCCTGACGTCTAACATTATAGGTTACTGTAATATGTTTTAGAATTTTATATAAGTTGAATTATACATGACATACTCTTTTCTGTTCAGCTTCTATTTCTAAACATGATATTTGTAGCAATAGAAAGTTCATTCACTTTCTTTTTTACCTCTTTTTAAAAAAATATTTTATTATGTAAGTTTCAGGTATAATTCGACAACTATATACACTACAAAGGGATCAGCACCACAAGTCTAGTTACCATCCCATTCATTTTCATTACTGTAATAGAATTCCATTGTTTGGGTATGACACTATCACAATTACTTATTCATTTTTACAGGTGATGTAATACGTTGCTATGAATAAATTTGTATATGTCTTTTGGTGAACACATATAGGCATTTCTGTCAGGTATATACTTACCCACGGGGTAAGAGTATGATGAACTTTAATCAATACTGCCAAGCAGTTTTCCAAAGTCTTAGGTTAGTGCAAAAGTCATTGTAGTTTTTGCAGTTATTTTTAACCTTTTAAACCACAATTACTTTTGTACCAACCTATCAGTTTTCATTTCTACAAGCTCATATGAGAGCTCTATTTCCTTCTCATCTTCTTTAACAACTAATATTGTCAATAGCTGTACAATGTTAAATAGAAGATATATATGGTTGGCATCTTTACCTCATTTCTTATTGCAGCAGGAAAACTTTTATTAATTCACCACTAAGGAGGATACTGTCATAATTTTGGATAAATTAACAAAATTCAGATTAATGAAGTTCCTTTTTTTCCTAATATAAGAAGAGATTTTTATTTATCATGAAGGGAAGTTGGATTTTATCAGCTGCTTCGTATGTATCTTTTTATTGTGATACATTTTTCTCATATTTCTGTTAATATGCAAGTTACATGGATTGATTTTCAAAAGTTAAAACAACTTCATATTCCTGGGATAAGCACAAATTGGTTGTGTTCCTTTGTTACTTCTCTTTTTGTTTCTTGATCAGATTTGCCAGAGATGTATCAGTTTTATTACTCTTTTTACAAATTCAACTTTTGTTTTTGTTAATGTACTACTCTTTTGTTTTCTATTTCTTTTAATTTCTGTCCTCATCTTTTATATTAGTTAGAGTTCTGCAGAGAAATAGAATCTATAGGATGAGTGAGTGCGTGTGTGTGTGTGTGTGTGTGTGTGTGTATAAAGAGTTTATTATAAGTAATTGGCTCACATGATTATGGAGGCCAACAAGTCCCCAGATCTACTTGTGAACTGGCAAGCTGGAGAGCCAGAGAGCCACTGATGTAGTTCCAGTGTGAGTCCAAAGGCCTGAGAACCAGGAGAACTGATGGTGTAATTCCAATCTGAAGTCCAGCAGGCTTGAGATCCAGGAAGAGCTGATGTTTCAGATCAAGTCGGAAGGCATGAAAAGTTGATGTCCCAGTTCAAAAGCAGTCAGGCAGGAGTAGTTCTCTATATCTGGAGGAGGGTCAGCCTTTTTGTTCCATTCAGGAAATTAATTGGATGAGGCCCACCCACATTAGGGAGGGCCATCTGATTTACTCCGTCTACTGATTTAAACATTAATTTCATCTAAAACCACCCTCACAGATATACCCAGAATAATATTTGACCAAACATCTGGGCACCCCATGGCTCAATCATATCAACACATAAAATCATCCCATCTTTATTATCTTCTATTTTTTTTTTTGGTTTAATTCACTATTTTTCAATCTTTACACTAAAATCATTGATTTTCAGCCTTTCTTCACTTTTTAATAAATGCAATAAAAATCTATAAATTTCCCTCTAAGAACATCTTTAGCTACATTCCGTAAGTTTTGACATACAAGGTCTGACAATTAAGCTCACGAACTTGCCACCATGCTCTTACTTTGGCAGCACTGTACAAGCAGCTTGGTAAGGTTTCATAACCTTGGTATATATCAGTGTCACACAGCTGTGTTCATGTCAATGTGTGGTGGTGTCTTATTGAATGGCATTCATTATTGTTGTTGCTTGTTTTTGTGTGCCTTCACGAGAATGTCTGAGCTTCAATTAGAGCAACAAACAAACATTAAATTTCTTGTTAACCTTGGCAAGAGTGGAAGTGAAATCAGAGACATATTAGTCCAAGTTTATGGGGATAATGTCACGAAGAAAACAGCCGTGTACAAGTGGATTAAATGTTTTTCTGAGGAGAGAGAATGCGTCACTCATGAAGAGAGGCCAGGGCGGTCAGTAACGAGCAGAACTGAGGAAAACATTGCAAAAATCCGTTGAATTGTGCATCAAGCTCATTGGCTGACTGTGAGAAGCATAGCAGACCAAGTAAACATTGATAGAAAAACAGCTGGGAAAATCTTAACTGAAAATCTTGGCATGAGGAAGGTGTGTGCAAAAATGGTCCCAAAGGGGACCAAAGGAGAGTTGAAGTTTGCCAAGACCTTTTGGAGAGGAAAGATGATGTTTTGGGCCATGTTATCACTGGTGATGAAATATGGGTGTACCAATATGATCCTGAAATAAAGCGTCAAAGTGCACAATGGAGGTCAGCCAGTTCTCCACGACCAAAAAAGTTTCGTCAGTCCAAATCAAGAGTCAAAACGATGTTGCTAACCTTTTTTGGTATCAGAGGGATTATTCATTATGAATTTATACCAAGTGGACAAACAGTTAACCAAATTTACTATTTGGAAGTGCTGAAAAGGATGCATGAAAAAGTTAGACGACCTGAACTTTTCATCAACAAGTCATGGCTCTTGCATCACAACAATACACCAGCTCACATGGCATTCTCTGTGAGCGAGTTTTTAACCAGTAAACAAATAACTGTATTGGAACACCCTCTCTATTCACCTGATATGGCCCCCAATGACATTTTTCTTTACCTGAAGATAAAGGAAATATTGAAGGAAGACATTTTGATGACATTTAGGACATAAAGGGTTATACAATGACAGCTCTGATGGCCATTCCAAAAACAAGAGTTCCAAAATTGCTTTGAAGGGTGGAACAGGTGCTGGCATCGGTGCATAGTTTCCCAAGGGGAGTAGTTCGGAGGTGACCATAGTGATATTAACTAGGATGAGTTCGCGAACTGAATTGTCTGACCGCGTATGTGGGTTGGAAAGAAGGCATTGTTGCAACAGATTAAATTCTGGGATCCTCATTTATCTAATTTAGCTATGCCTTTTGGGCAGCTCAAGGCTGATTTCGTGAATACCACTTCCATTGTAAAATGGATTGTCACTTCCCTCACTCAATCATACCACTCAAAGAATATAACATCTAATTCATGCTGGACAACTCAGGTTACAGTTATTTGGTATCCCATGATTAGGTGTTCAATCGCTACAGGGCACGTAAGCATGCTAGCAATTACTGTGAAAATGAAGAGTAGTGTTGTGACTCTCTTACTGGGCTTTCCAGTAGAGCATTCTTATCTACCAGGTACGTTAAGCTCCATCAGATCTACTAGATTATAGATACCAAGTGGTGAAGTATCTTGCAAAGCAGCTTGAAGGGCTCTTTTTTTCTCTAGGCCCCATTAAAAACTGTCACACTTTTGGATAACCTAAAAAAAATGATTTGGAATAGTAATTTCAAGGGCATTATATACTATTATCCAAATCTGAAAAGGCCCACCAAGTGATATGACACTTTCTTAGTAAGGAGAAGTACAAAAGCTTGTGCTTTACCTTAGAGGAGGTGCCCTTGCACACCCCAGACCATCAGACACTCAAAACACATATCACATATAGGGCAAGGTCCTAGATCTTTGGAGGATTTTCTTCCCACCCCCTGACACCTGAGTCTTATGAACTATATAGGTACTTGCCACTTCTGCTCACCATATCCAATTAGTACCATATAGTAAAGAAAGTGAACACACTGGATCCTGCCAAGATAAGCAAGGTTCCTAAGGACTATATTTTGACAGAGAGAAAGAAAAATTACACAGTCCCAGGAAAAGATTGTAAAGTTATACTGCTTTCCCTTTCTATTAAAAAACAAGCTGTTTTTGATCCTTCCTGCTGATGGATATTGAGTTCACTAAATCAATAATTGTTTATCAAGTGACATGGGCTATGTTAATCTGCACCTGTAACAGTATCAATAGCAAGGCATGTGGAATTGGGGCTATCGGTTGGTTAATTTTATAGGGGTTTACTAATCACAACCTGAGTCTATGTTGTTTTTTGCAGAACGCAGATAATGAAATTCGACAAAGGTGTATCAGTGCCCACTACCACTGCATCATTTAAGGGTAACTGTGCTAATCTCTGTTACTCCTCCAGGGATATAGCCTAGATTTGTTTACAATCTTGGCAGGGAGAGAGTCTCAGGAGTTTTCATCTGTCCCTTCCAACTGTAATCATTCTTATTCCAATGTCAGGAAACCAATATGAAGATTAAGAAGCCAGCTTTTCAGCACATCTGCACAAATTATACAATTGGAATGTGAAATAACTGGTGTGTCTGCATATTGAACCTACTATGAGATACACTGGGCCCAAACTCCATTTATCACCTAGCTACCTAGTACCATACACGAAACTAGAGGATCACAATTGCTTTTTGGATCTTTTGGTATCAGTGTCTGCTCTGAACCTATAGCTAACACTAGTGAGAAAGCAAACAGTTATTCCTGCAAAAAACTGTGTACGCTTTCATAATTACTATATATACTTATGGGGGGCATTTCAGGGTCCTTCTTCAGGGCAACTGGCCTCTCCCTTCCAATCAATAGCCTCTAGGTCTGTGAGCTGATTTACATCTGGAAACTTGACAAGGTATTGTGATTTTTCATTTTGGTGTTCTATGCCAAGAGCCAAACTGTTCTTGATTTTTTTTTTCTTGTTTCTTGTTTTGTTGTTTGATTATGAAAATCAAACAACATCCCCAGTCAGCTGCCCACATAATTTTGCTCCTGACTATTAGCTACTACCACAGATTTCTGCATTACCATCTCAGTCTTGCTGCTTGTTGTGGTAATTATGTTAATATTGCCAGGTAACCACCTGTATTGCCATCTGATTGCTAGAAATCCATGAGAGTTAATCCTTATAGATATTATGCAGCCTGGTTGTCGGCCATCATCTCCTACTGTCAATGAAAGCCAAAAAAGGACAACCATTACCAAACTTCTCAAATATGCTGATACTCTTCTTTCCAGACCATTCTTTATTAGGTTATGTGAAGACAGTGTCCTTAAGACCCTCCTAGGGAATACAGTCAGGAGTTAAGTTTCCAGGACAAAGAATACATCAATTTTGACATTCCCATCTCCTTGTCTTCTGACCCCTTCTTTAATACCATACCAACAGGCTCTGGCATCTCTGTTTGCTATATGGCTCTTTGAGTCCAGACTTCAAGGAATCACCCCAGTAAATGACTAGAACCAAATTCTGGTGTCCTCCTTGAAGCATTAAATCTCAAATCATGGTGGAGTGACCCCATGCAAATAAAATGTAGCTCCCAAGTTCAACCCCTTAAAAACAAAAACACTCCTACATACTGAGGGGTATTCTCTTTATGTAGTCCATTTCTTCCTGGAGGAATATTCTGCTTTGTTAAGCTGTGGTGAGATCTGAGATCTGATTCTGATTATTGGCCTGGAGGTTAGTGTTGTGAGGATAAACATCATCAGGCAAGAAAACTACCTCAGGTGAAGTCATTTCATAGTCTCTTAGAAAAGGGAAACTATTTTATGGAAACAGTGAAAGAGGTACTTATGCTGGTCAAGAGGGTTTGAAGAAATTGGAGGAGGTGGAGTTTATAATATCCTTAGGCTTATCTACATAAATTTCCCTGCCCCATGTGTAGTGTTTGAATAATGTCCCCCCAATCTATGTCTACCCAGAACCTCAGAATGTGTCCTTATTTGGAAATGAGGTCTTTACAGATGAAATTAGTTAACAATTTTGAGATGAAATTGTCCTTGATTTAGGATGGGCCCTAAATCCAACTCTGTGTCCTTATAAAAGAAGAAGAGAAGACATAGAGACATAGAAAAGAAAGCTATGTGAACATGGAGGAAGAAACTGGAGTTATGATGCCACAAATAAAATTATAAGGAGGCACCAGAAGGTGGAAGAGGCAAGGACAGTGTCATGTGGGGTCTCAGCTCCCGCTCCATGCACCAGAACGCAGGATATGGTGAGGCCAAAAAGGAACACCAACGGAGCCATAGATAGGGGAGTCATACCACTATATTCTCGCTGGTGGCTGGGTTGGAGACACAGGAAGCAGTAGCCACATGATCCGCAATCCTCCGTCCACTTCTCTGCCAACCAACTAACCAGCATAGCCATGGCAGTTATATCAGTGGCCAATGGCTAACTGGTTACAACTGATGGCCATCTACTACCCAAGCCAGCACCTTTCCACATGAGGCCGAGAGCCTGGAAACTGCTCTCTGGGACTCTGTCCCCACAGAAGGATTCTCTCCTAGAGCCTTCAGAGGGAGCATGGCCTGACCAAGACCTTGATTGAGGACTTCTGGCTTCCAAACTGCGAAATAATCAATTTCTGTCATTTTAAGTCACCCAGTTTATAGAATTTTGTTATGGCAGCCCTACGAAGATAATATACCAGGTGTCCGGTTCACACTCTCTCCTCATTAGCACTTTGACTTTAACAAACAAGACCTATCAAATTATGCATTTACTCTCCTTATAAACATATCCTTGGCCTATTTTTAGCACAGTCTTCCCTAGAGCTGTAGTAATTAACTGTTCTGAGTTGAACATTTTATTTTCACAGTCTCCAGGGCTTTGGTGGGCAAAATTATAGCTTCTAATAGATGTCTATGCCCTAATCCTCAGAACCTATCAATATGTCACCTTATACGACAAACAAAGGCTTTTCAGATATATAAGGTTTGTTGAGATGTGGACAGTATCCTGGATTATCATGGTGGGCCCAATCTAATCACTTGAGTCCTTAAGAGTGGAGAACCTTTCCCAGCAGTGGTTAGACAGAAAGAGATGTGATGACTGAAGAAGGTCAAAGAGATGATACATTGTTGTCTTTGAAGATGGAAGCTGCAAGCCTAGGACTGTGTGTATAGCCGATAAAAGCTAAAAAAGACCATAAAACAGATTTTCCTCTAGAGCTACTAGAAAGGAATGCAACCCTGCCAATATCTTGATTTTAGCCTAGTAAGACCTACCATGTTTCCCCGAAAATAAGACCTAGCCAAACAATCAGCTCTAATGTGTCTTTTGGAGCAAAAATTAATATAAAACCCGGTCTTATTTTACTGTAATGTAAGACTGGGTCTTCTATAATATAATATAATATAATATAATATAATATCTGGTCTTATTTTACTATAAGACCAGGTCTTTTATAATATAATATAAAACTGGGTCTTATATTAATTTTTGCTCCTAAAGATGCATTAGAGCTGATTATCCAGCTAGGTCTTATTTTCAGGGAAACACAATATGTTGGGCTATGGCCTACAGAATTATAAGATAATACATTTATATCGTTTCAAACTACAAAATTTTTGATAACTTATGTTGGGATAGAAAATAATATAAATGGCACCAAAGGAAGTTATTTTATTTCATTATGTTATAATTATCATTGTCTTTTATCAATTAAGCACCACAAGTATATGATCTCCCATTGTCTTACCTTTCCATCAGGCCCCATCCCAATTATTTATAGGAGAATGTTCAAGGAACTGTGATGTCACTACATGATAGGGTTTAATACCACTTTACTTGGCACCTTCAATGGGTTCTTTGATTTTAGATAAAAGACAATCCAACTCCAAAATCCCATCCTGAGGGTCTACAATCCAGAACACGTATATACAAATTTTTAATGTAAAGGGCTAGATAGTAAATATTTTAGGCTTTGTAGGCCATATAGTTCTTTCACAACTGCTCAGCCTTGCTCTTGTCATAAGAAAGCAACCACAGACAATATGTTAATGGATAAACATGGTTTTGCTCCAATAAAACATTGTACAAAAACAGGCAGCATGCCAGATTTGTCCCATGGGCTGTAGTTTCCAATTCCTGATCTAGAACAATTCTGACAACTATTGTCTTAACCAAGGTTCTGTAGAAAACCCCATGAGGCAAGACTTCAATGCTAATGTTTCATTGAGAACTGCAATTTCAGGGCTGCAAGAATAAGGAAAAGTGAAGTAAAGTAAATACCATGTTTCCCCGAAAATAAGACCTAGCTGGACCATCAGCTCTAATGTGTCTTTTGGAGCAAAAATTTATATAAGACCCAGTCTTATTTTAATATATGTTTTATATTAAAATAAGACTGGGTCTTACATAACACAACAGAAGGCCAGGGATAACATAACATAACATATAATATAATACTGGGTCTAATATGAACTTTTGCTCCAAAAGACACATTAGAGCTGATGGTCAGGCTAGGTTTTATTTTCGGGGAAACAGTAAATAAAAATAAGGTGATTCATTATCACACTAACCACTATTTCATGGAGAGAAGCAGTGGAGACACAGCTAATTACTTAGCAAGTATATCTACTAGGAATTGCAGGATATCTAACAGTTTATGTGTAAAAACCATGATTCAGAATAGCCTAACCATAGGGAGGGAGAGAAGGAGAAATTATTTCATGTGTCTTGTCTAATATGTGTCAAGGTTTTCTCAATGAGAAGTTAAACTCCCCTTCACTTCTGAGTTGTGTCATTTGACCCCTTTGGCAGCTGTTAGGGAAGCAAGATCTCATGCCTTATAATATGGCACATTATCTGAATCCAGAGTTAAAGGGAGGAGCCAGAGACTCTGGGCATAGCCAGTCAACTTCAGGAAGTAGTACTGTCTGAGGTTGATTAATCCTGCCAAAACTGAGGTGAAGCAAACAGCCAAGAGTTCAGGAGACAAGCAATACTGAGAGAATCTGGGGAGACATACGCAATACTATATCCAATACAAACATCTCAATTCAAGAGCACCCTCTTCCAGTTGATAAATTAACGTGCAGTTTCTTTAGTAAATGTTATCTTAGGTAGAGGATGGTCTATTTTCTGATTCTATAATACAGTCTTGTTTCAGTAGGAACGTTAATATCAGCAATTTGTCCTTTCTTTCATTTCACCAACAAGCCTCTGTGGAAGTTTTCCCCTGCCCAGTTGAATTATCCCAGAAATGCAAAAATGTTAACATATTTCAACAAAATAAAAACTTAAGAAATAATCATCTTGTAGTATTAGTGCCTGACAGCTTTTTTTTTTATCGTATTGTAAATGCCTGGTAAACTTTTAATTGCTGAGGCAATCACTTTGAAGATATCCATCTCAAATAAACACATTGACAGCTACAGGATTAAATTAAATCCCTTGTTTTTAGAAAGCCCTGATTGATTTAAATAACTTACCATTTGACTGATGGCTAGTTTTCCCTTTTCTGCACTTTAATTACTGCTCTTATGTTTTAAATTCACCAATAAAGAGTAAACCTGCTAATCCCAGACGCCCTACCCTCAACCCCAAGAACAGCAGAACCTTAGGCCTGCATGCATGTTCTCTCTGTACACATGACCTCGCTGTGTGGCCCCAGGCATACCCTGTACCCTCCAGGACCTGAGTAATAAACCTTGTTTTTAAAAGTTCCCTGATGTTGCCAAGGTACATCTTACGACCATAACAATATCCACAAGGGCCAGTCCAGCCATAACATTGGCTTCAAAAGGTGAAATGTCTACGGAGCTCACCTTGCACCCCGATGATTGCCCCCAGATATTTCTAACCCATTGCATCTCCACCAGTAGGCTGAGACCAGCACAAAACACATCTTGATACACATGGAATAGCATTCAGTACCATCCATAATTTAAAACTCAGAATATTGGAAATAGGTGGAGACTTTTTAACTTCTTAAAAGCAATCAACCAAACACCTGAAGCAAACATCTTAATGTTGAAACCTTGGAGGCATTTCCTTTGTGGTTAATTAATTAATACCATTTATATTCAACATTGCACTGAGTTCTTATGCAACAAAATACATAATAGAAAACTATAAATATTGGAGAGGAAGAAATAAAATTTGTCTATATTTTCTATGCTTTTATATAGAGAATATTCCAGATAATCTAAGGACAGCTGTTAAAAACAAACCATTCAGAATACAAAATAACAAAAATCAGTAAGATTTCATACACTAAAAATCAATTATGAAATTGATTTAAAAAAATACACAGCAATAAAATCTATAAGGTACTTAAAATTAAGTCAACAAAAGATATGTAAGACTTTTGTGAGAAATGTTATAAAGTTACATATAAAGATATAAAAAAAAGCCAAAATAAATATATCATGTTTACAGATGGAACACTCAGATCTTAACAATGTAAATTTTCTCTAAATTAATCAGCATATCCAAGTTTCAAACAAAATCCCAACAGGGATTAACACAGAGCTTGCTAAACTGATTCTAAAATTCATATAGTAGAATAAATGGTCAGAAAAAGCCAAGATAGGAGAGGGAGAAAAAGAGGGGCCTACCAGATAACAGGATATCTTGTAAAGTTACTAAAGTGTGCTGTTAGTAAAATAATAAATATATTAGTGCAACACTGTAAAAAGCCCAGAAAAAGACCCATCCAAATATGGGAACTACACACAAGTGAGATGTCCTTATACATCAGTGGAAACTGAATTGACTATTGGATAAGTGAATTAGTTATACGTAAATATAAAAGTATACCCTTACCTCAAATCAACATAAAATAAATTATATATACAGATTAAAATCTAATTGTAAAATGGAAAGCCTTAAAACTGATAGAAAGAAATGGGATTATATTTTCCTTCAGGAAGGGAAACAAATGAATAAGGAACAAAATGCAGGTATCAAATTAAAAGACTGATAAAAATGAATACGATTAAAATAAAAAACTTCCTTATGACACAAGGCTACTGGATGGAAAAACTAATCTACAAGAAGTCAAGTGATTTATTCTAGAATATATGCTAATAAGTAGGAGAACCATATTTAAACACATGGTCTTCTGACTTTAATACTAATTTATTTTGCATTCTTCTCCAATTTTAATTATACAATTATCACACATTATATTCCTGATTAAAAATTTGCACAGTATAAGTAAAATAAGAATAACTTTGACCATTTCCCCACTTCCAATCTTCAGTATCCTCCCCAGATTTGCACATATCCTTTCAGAATTTTTCCTTGGGTATTTGAATATATAAGTAAATAAATATATGAATGCATTATTCAAGTGGTTTTACACTACACTTATTGTTCTGCAACTTTTCTTTTTAAAAACATGGCTTAAAGAACTTTCCATATCAGCACAGCGTTCCACAGTATGGATATGTCAGCATTCATTTATTCAATTTTCTATTAATAGACCATTAGGTTGTTTTTAGTATTTTATCCCTTGGTATGGATATGTCAGCATTCATTTATTCAATTTTCTATTAATAGACCATTAGATCGTTTTTAGTATTTTATCCTTTGGTCATATAAAGAGGACAGATATCTGAAATGGATTTTCTAGGTCATAACAAATACATGTTTTAAATGTTGACAAGGCCAAATCGCCCATACTGGTATATGTACCTATTATTACTGTATCTTGGTGGCGATTTTTCAATTCCTTTTCCATTATTTGGAAAATTATTTAATTAAAAATTATTAATATTTTTAAATTTTAACTTTTTGCCAGGAGGATGGGGGAAAAGTAGTATATTGCATTTCCCTAGTGATTACTAGTGAGGCTGTCTCCTCCTCATTGCCAAACTCTGCTCTCTAGAGGTAAAAGGTAGCAACCAACCACACCTTCAACTCTTATAATCATCTTTTCTAGTACACTTACTTTCCATATTGCTAAATATATTTATATTGCCACTTGTTGATTTTTTAATAAGACATTAACTATTTATTTCCAATTATGAAATATAAGGATTTAGTACAAGTTCTTTACATATTTTGCATGTTCATTATTTGCCTGCTGTATATGTACCACCTTGTTGCCTGCCTCTTATGATTGTCTTGTTATGGTATATTCCTTAATTTTCAGGTTTTAAGTCTTGCCTAAGGATGTCCCTCCCTATGCCATAGTAACAACCTATTTCCTACAGTTTCTTGTAAAACTTCCCGAGTTGTCATTTTAGACATTTTGATAGTTATGTATTTTCTCTATCTGGAATTTATTTCTGTGAATGGTATGAGGTCTCACTGTTTTATTCAAAATAAATCGCCAATTTTCCAACACCATTTATTCAACAGTTTATCATATTCTAAAACATCTTCTCTAAAATGTACAAAATTTGTCCAAATGCCTAAACCTTTTCTGGAATATCTATTTAGATCCACTGGTCTTCTTGTATACCCCTATACCAATATCACAACATCTTTCTTTTTCCAAAATGTCTTGGCTATTCTTAAACATTTTCTTTTTCTTATGAATTTTAGAATCAGCTTGTGAATTTTTTAAAAATAAATTCTGATGATACCTGATTGGAATCACACTGTTTTTGTGGATCAATTTGAAGAAATCTAATGTTCTTCCTATTGCCATCAAGTGGACTTGGCTTTTGAGTTCTAAATCTATTAGACTAATTCAGTTTCCATCATTTAAAAATAAACAAAGAACCAAACCTATACTACATAATTTATTGAAGTGTTTTCTATAGTACTTAGCAAAAATGATATACTTGAAGTGACAACATTTCAGTGAAAGTGACACTTTAGATCTTTCCATGTTAGCAACTTTGTATTCTCATCATCAAAGGAAAATTATGAATAGTCAATATGAATAGGATTATTTCTGTAATCTTAGAACATTTTCTATATTATTACCTACTTATAAAATCAAGATTGGCTAATTTATGATTATTTAATATTGTTATTTATCATTACCAAAACTGAATAACAGAGGCCAATGGTTAATGATACTGATATTCATATTGTTAAGTTCAAGCATAGAATATTTGAAAATTAAAATTGTTCCACATGTTACATGCCTTATTTGAAATTTTAGAATTAAATATCAACTTTAGTTCTAGGTAAAACTAAAGATTTAACTTGGGACCATTATTAGTGTGAATAATTCATTCATTCATTTATTTGCTCATTCATTCATTCAACATATTTTAATTTTAAATTACATTAAATGCTATGAACTGTGCTATAGATGTTATGTATCAAATAACAATAAGAAATACTTTTATTCAAGAATGAGGAAAATAAATGCAAGAATAATGGTATTGTAATACTCACTTTCCCTTCATCTCTTGGGCTATCACTTAAATGTACAACTGGACCTGGATGAGTCTTTGTGGATCTGTTAAATCAATTCAAAACAGTAATTAAAAAATAAACATTAAAACACCTTGCCATTAAAAATTAGAACAAAGAAATTAAGATTATATTGGAATACATTCCCAATATTCTGGGGTTTAGCTTACATTCATTTGAAGTTGGTTGTTTTTCTTTAAGACTACTTTTCTCTTTCTTACTAACTCCATTAAAGTAGGTGTAACTTTTTAAAAAATCAGATTTAAGAACATAGATCCACAAAACAATGGGATTCTTCATTATTGCATATATTTGTTGACAGATCTGGGCCTCTGAAAATTTGAAATTGAACTTTTACATATACACACAAAGGAAAACTTATACAGCCACAAGACTGATGATATAAACCTGTTTCAACCAACGTAAATACCTGATTTAAAATTTCCTTCTGACATGAAATCTCTGATTTTGCTCCTACAGACTAGTACACAAGTTCCTTTAATTTACCAGAAAGCTCTCTCTAGTGATAGCCAGCATACAGAAAACTGACAAACTAGGGAAACCTAGTTCACTGGTTATGTCTCATTTATCTGGTTATCCAGGGTAATCGATAGCAGATCATTATGAGTCTAAGAGCATATTGTTAAAGGGACCTGTGTTCTGTCAATCTAACTTTAAATTCATTTTACTCTGATATCTGGTATGTTTCTTTTGTATTTCCTACTTGAACTTACATCACTGTTGAATGTGATTATGTCATGCTTAAGTATGATAAGGCCTTATATGACCATAGATTTATTATTGCTCAATTTTCCTCATCCTTTCTGACTTAATTGGGCCAGATTAATTCTATTATGATTATACTGAAATAGTTATAACTTCTTAAGTAAATATGAAAATCAGCAAAGATTCTGCACAAAACAATAAAGATTTAAATTTTAAAAACTTTTTGGAATCAGAGAAAGGTGACAAAGTAAGTAACTCCAGGTTCCTGACTCTCCAAAGTGACTCAGGAGAATACAGATTTACTAGATATTGTTAGTGGTTTTAACCTAAATTTTCTCATCTAAAAATGGAGATAGTAGTACTGACCCTACTGAACAATTGTGAGGATTAGAATATACATATAGCACCAAATATAATGCAAAAACATAGTAACTATTCAATAAATAGTATGTTTTATGGTTGTTGAAATCATTGGAATAATTGCAAATCAAAGTTATTATTTGCATTCTAGAATATATGCAGGAAAAAAGAAACTAAACAAGGCTTCATAAAAAGTGTACAGAGCTTTTTGCAACTATATCATTTACACATAAATGCAGTGTTTTATTACAATATAAATGCCTCCGATAAGGGACAATGTCCTTTAATTATCTTTTGGGAACTAAAAATATCCAACAAACCACAAACCCCTATCTGTCTCTTGAGTTTGATTGCAACAACAAATACCAAAGCGTACTCCATGATAAACTAGTGAACACATAAGGTGTTTTACATAGCATTCCGTATCTACAAAGTCTGGGAAACCCTGAATTAAATAAAGTTAAATATTTTTTTTCTCCTATACAAATTCTTAGGGCTATAATATGCAAATCAGCATTGCAAATCTTCAATATTTTCCAAAATTATTGGGCAATAGAATCCTTTTTCATTGATCTTATTAAGGGAATCACTGAAATATACTTTAAGAAACACTAATTAGACCATATGCAAGACTCTTCATTTAGATTCTCAGACTACAAAAACACTCAAGATCAGAAAATAGTTTAGCATTAGACTTCACTTATTTCTAATGACTTTTTCAGACTATAGAATAAATTTTATTTATTGTAAAAAAAGAGAAAACTTATAAAATACCAAAAATGAAAAATTGTTCATATTATTTCACTGCCTCAACATAATGACTGACATTTTGATGTATTTTTTTCTGACATTTCCTTAACATTAAACTTCCAAAAACCACCAAGTGTTCCTTACAAAGCTTATAGCATCAGAAATTGACTTAAAAATAAAAAAGCATCTGTATATTTTGGATTCTGTAATTCCCACAAAAAATTACTTCAGATAGAATTATCAATGAACTTAAATTCATGTAATACCCATCTAAATAATACCCATTTTCTAAGTATACCTATTTGTTTCCCTCCTCCCATTCAGCACAATGGCTTCTTGATAGTGTCCTTTGTAGACATTCTTTCTGTTTCTATATCTTCAATATTGGTATTCTTTTGTATTCTGTCCTAGACTGCCATCTATTCCCATATTAGTGGTCATGAATTCAACAGTCCACAGGACCCAGGCAAGTATTGCAAATAAGTTAAATAAGCTGAATAAGAACTGTGCCAAACTGGATAGCACAATACCAACCTACAAAAGGAAAGTTACAGTTAATAACTGACTGCCATGCAAGAATACTGAACTAGGATCATCTAATCATGAATTTTTTTTCATGAAAAGATGGAAATCCAAATTTTTATTTCTACTCTACCGATTTTTAAATATTAGAAACTAATAAGTCAGAATATATTTAAGTATTCTGATGGCCAAACAAAATATAGCTGTGAGTTAGAATTGACTGACCTCTTTTCTATACATTCTTCATGCACATCTCATCTATTCTCATAGTTTCAATGGCAAAGTAAATTCTGATCTCTTTACCTTCAGATCCATATATTCCACTTCCTACCGTTCTTCCACACCAATTTCAGCTGAATGTCTTATAAACACAACTCAACCTACCTAAAATTGAACTCATTATTTTATTCCCAACCTATTCAATCTCGCATTCTTTCACTAACTGGCCCGCTTATCTACACAGTTGCTCACACCAAACACCTGGGGGAACTCTTAATTCTTCTCTACTATTTTCACATCTTCCCACAACTCCTAAGTTTTGCCTCTTCTAACTATTCCTTTCATATGTCAGCTTATCTCACTCCTAAATTTACCACCATATTTTTTATCAATAATACAATCTTTTCTTACTTCAATCATTTCTCCATATCTGCATTCAGAGTAGACTTCCTAAATGTAAATTTGATCTAGTCAATTCTCTGCTTAAAGCCCTTCAAAATCTAGCTCCCGGTTTTAAAGTCCAAACTTCTCAAACTGTCTCATAAGGCCTTTCATATTATATACCCTGATTACCTTTTTATCTTTTGCCATCCTCTCCCCCAGCCATTCCAACCAACTAAATTACTTAAAATTTGGGGGCATAGAACAAAAACTCTCCAAATTCCATCCTTTAAACCTGCTGTTCCCTCTTCCTGGAACACCCTCACCCTTCTCCCTCAATTCTTGACTAACCTAACTGAAACTCATCCTTCAGATCTCAGCATAGATGGAACTTACTTCACAGATACTTCTCTGAGACCCCATGTCTATATTAGGTGTTTTTCTTATGGAATTGCCACATTATATTTCCAATACATTGTAACTGTGCTTTTACTTAATCTCAACTTTATTAGAGTGGAAGCCCCAAGGGGACAGAAACTATGTCTTCCTAGTTCATAGCTGTTTCCCATATGTACCATATCATAGTGCTCAATAAATAATTTGAATGAGTGTCTTTTAATACTCTTTTTAAAATGTTTTTTAAATTAAAGTTTAGTTGTATGATGATGGCCAAGACATGGAAACAACCAAAGTGTCCTTCGATAGATGATTGGATAAAGAAGATGTGGTATATACACACAATGGAATACTATTCTGCCATAAGAAAAGATGAAATAGTGCCATTTGCGACGGCATGGTCGAATCTTGAGATTATCATGCTAAGCGAAATAAGTCACACAGAAAAAGTTGAGAACCATATGATTTCACTGATATGTGGGATATAAAACTGAAAGCAACAAAAGAACAAGACAAAGATACACATATTATTTAATTCTGGATTTCAGGCTCAAATTTTAATCATATGTAGAAAAAATAAGTTACACTTTTTAAAAAGCTATGGATGCCCTAAAGAAACAGCTATTTCTGTGATATAACCTGGAATATATTTTCCCATAGAAATATTTTCTGTCAGTTTAGTTCTAAACCACTATTTTATGAGGTGTTCTACAAATATCACTGTTTGTATGGAAAATGTGTTCCAGTTTCCAAATAATCAATATATACACTTTAGGAACACAGATTATTTATAGTTTAGGAAATTCCATATGATTTCAATTAGGAGACTTCACTAAAAATAGAAACAAGCTGAAAAGTAAAAAACATTAAATGAAAAGTATTTCAAGTAAGGACTTAAAAATAATCTCATATATCTCTTAAAGAAAATTTTGCATTTATCATACTTGGAAAATGTATTATTAAAATTTGTGTCTAAAATTCTATTTGTGAAATTACTCTTTTAAATTAAATACATATTTTATCATTATCCCATATACTTGACACATCAACAGGAACTAGCATGCATTTTCTTGTGTATCTCAAGAGGTAGAGAAGCACTGGAAAGACTCTGGGAGTTTGGAAGTTGGCATGTAAAAATATATCTATCATAATGGAACTATAATTCTATGGAATACAGTTTTGGAAATGTGACCTAAATAAACCAAAAAACAGTCAAGAGGTGATGTTGTCTACTAATAATTTCTTGAGAATATTTGAAGGACATTTTCAGAGGCATGTACAACTCCATAAAACACTGAATTTATATGAATGGTAGATACTATTCTGATGCCAAATTACATGTGTAAGATCATACTATGAAAAATAAAAGTGCCTTATTTTAGTCTTTAATTTCTCCTGTTTACCATACTTTATAATACACATTTTTAAACTCTTCATTAGTCCTGAAATCATAAAGTGTAGACCATATATATTTTTTATATATATAATACAGGCATATATATGTATATATATACATATATATTATACATATGTATATATATATAATATATATATATGAAGTATAAGTCACTATTTCAGGTAGTATTAATTTGAAATAGAAAAAGGACTTGTTAAGTAAATGAATATGGAAACAACATTGCAAAAGTGGTAAAACATTTTATCTGTTTAGATAATAAACTCTTCTTAATTATGTTAGCATTCAACTGAACACAAATGATACATCTATTATAATTTATATTAATCTTAATTTATATAAAAGCTCTATAATTGATCTCTCAAGTTTATTTGTGTTTTAGTCAATATCCTATAACAATATTATGAAAACAAGCATTAAGTTTAACCTATTTAATGATTTTATAGGACTAAGATTATAGAGGGAAAAGCCTTTCTCAAATAGCTAAAAAAAAAGCCAACAACTTTTTGGGGGAGACATAATTGTCTATAGGATAAATGTTTTTAAAAATACACATACAGAATGACAAAATATATATGATCAAAATAGCTGATACCAATTATAACTATAATTATAGATGAAAGCTGTAAGTCAATAGTAGTGTGTAACTATCATACCAATTTTTCAGTGTCATTGGTCATTTAGTAGCCACTCTGTGGAAAGCACCAAAAAAAGCCAAGTATGAAGAAAAAGAAAAGAGCAATGAACAAAGATTCTGCCCTGGAGCAGTTCTTAATCTAATGAGGGGGGAGAATCATCATTAATAAAATACCCATTAGGACATAATACAAATGGAATATTATGACAAGAATGTAACTAGTAACCACCTACCCTATCAAGTAGTACATATGCACACTGAAACATTGGGAACATGGAATAGTAGATTTACTGCAAAGACAAGTCAAGCTTCATAAAAACAGGCTGTTTTAATCAGAGTTTCGGGAAAGAATAATTATGTAACTTAGAATGAATATATATGTATATAAATATATATATATGAATATATATGTCCATGAATATATTATATATATACATATATGTGTGTGTGTATATATATATATATATATATATATATATATATATATATGAATGAGCCAGCCTTAAGTCAAATGTCTCTTATCTTATTAAGGACCTAATATGTACAGAGCATAAACATTTATTAAAGAAAAATTGTTTTTCTAATTAATGAAGAAAACTGTGTATATACTACAAATAGATGGCTTGGAATTTCATGAAATTTCACACTTGGAGGATATCACATTAACATGTGCAGAAATGTAAATATCAATGTCAAAGTCAAAGTGGTAACTGTTATCAATCACATAGCCAAATAGCTGTATACATCACAATATAAAAAATATTATTAAATTGAACCTAGAACAATATGTTAATGAGGCAAGTGACGAATAAGCTACCAGCATTAAAAATTATGTGAACGGATCATGATTATTTTTACATAAAACTAAATGTGGTCACAATTCACTTGCCATCCTTACTGAAAGTGATTATTCTAAGGTTGATTATAAAGAAATGAGATGATTTCTATGTATAACTTTTAGAATGAGCCTTACTATTTTATCATCAAATTGTGCATACATCACCCTTAACTATTTACATTATTTGGAAAATCTAAATTTAGCATATGTTGATACTACAATATCTATTTTTAAAAGCCTTTATGGTTTCAAATTATTTTGGCTGAACGTTCCACTCATATTAATCATAAATTAGCTATATATTTCAAATAACTCTGCAACTTGACATATATATGTTACATAACCGTATGAAATATTGAAATCAAATAATGTGATATTCAATTTCAAACTTACAGTTCAATTGCCTTGTTCCACATGATAACGTATCCAGAAAGAATGAAAGATTCAATATTTACAATATGTGTATTTCCTCTTTCTGTTCCAACATAGAGCCATTTACTCTGGAAAGGTAGATGACAGTAAGTAATTCTGAAAGAAAGAAAATTACAATTAAAATATCTAAATTTTATGTCTGGTCAGCACTTTATTTTTCTTACACTTATTATGTAGTGATAGCTATATAAACAATAAAATTTACGATATACTCAAGTAGCATTTAGTTATTAGTTGAGGGTATGGGATAAATAACAATATATCATTAAAACAATGATGATAATAACCACTGTTAAATAAGTATCTAACATAGGCATTAATATATATTATTTTGAATTCTGAAAACAGTATTACAAGACAGATTATATACAAGAGTGTGTGTGTAAGACACACACACTTTTTTCTTTTACAAAGAGTAAAATGAGGTCAAGAATTTTTATTTTTACTTGCCTAGAACTGAAAGCTAATTAAGTGGCAAAACTGAGTTTAAAATCCATTCTTGTTTGTTTGCAAAATTATCATCTTTCCCCAAGCTACACTGTTTGCCTGTTTTATTCAGTAACATTCAGTTCAAATAGAAATTACGTACATTTGAAACATAAATTTCAGAGTTCTCAGAGTTTGCAGCTATGTCTATACAGACAGTAAATTATCTATCTACTTTTTTTTCAGATGCTTGGCAACTAAGTAGTATAAAGAAAACTTATAAGATCAGAGATCCACTGTATTATTCCCTCATTTTTTTTTTCTTCTGTCTTCTTCTTCACAATGGGCTTTCTGACTATCTCTGGGAACCTGCTCCATGGCCAGAGCAACTATGACTCCTATTTATGAAATCTGGGAATTTACCAGAATCTTCTCTTCACGGCATCATCACTTTATCTAGTTTGCCCTACTCATACTCTTTAATCACTCTTAAGAAGGAAAATGGGGATAAGTTCAAAGTTATCCCTTGCCAGAACCTGTTGTTCTAGCACACAATATTTCCTGGAGCTTACTGAGAAAAGGAACTAGTAAGTTGTTAGAAGAGCTGGACAGAATTCTGATACCAGAGAAATAGACCAATATAAAAAAAGAAAAAGGAATGTGAATAGTAAATTCTCAACAAAATTCCATTATGTAACAGTGAATATTCAGTCCATCAAATTTATATTGTTTTCTGGGTCACTGAGTTATTATTCAACAGCCTACTTCTCTAAACCAAATTTCATCTATTCGAAAGCATTCTGCTGAAAGCACCATGCATACTGTATCTAAAAAACTAGAAGCCATGCTATTACATACACACTTACAGAGTTAATTGACAATTGAATTGAAGTGTAACTAACCTACATGATATTGGACAATTCTGATTAAAACCTAAAGTCTAGAATTTCTGTTGTTAAAAAATATTTAATAATGCCCCACAGAAAATAACTTGATGGTCATGTTTCTAGGTAATGAAGGACCAATTTTCAATTCAATCTAAGTAGAAAGAATAAACTCATTTTAATAGGATTTAAGATCATCCTTTCTGAATCATAGGAAGAGTAGAAAAAACTCTTATTTCATAAAAGTAGACACAAATATAGAAGTTCAGAACATAGAAAATAGAATAAACGTCAATATTACAGTCATTTCCAAGGTGAAAAAGAAAAGGCTAAGAACTGCCTGATTTTAGTAATGAGACCTGAAGCAAGAGGCAGAATTCCAAGATCGACAGACATTACAGCGTAATAAAAATAATGGAATACATGAAGAAGATCCAAACAGGATTAGAACTACTCTTTGAACCAGTATCACTTTTTTCCTCATTCTGACTGACAAGTATCTAGACCCTTGATGACAAAAGGGTTTCATCTATGTCCAATGTCCAACTGATAAGTAGTGGTTAAACAACCAATTAAGAAAGATTCCCAGACTTTATCTGAATCCGATAAAAAAGGGTAATATAAAATAGTTAAGATGATTGACACAGATGAGGGAGAGGGTGTGATTACACTTGTGCTGTATATTTGATGACCCTAATAAGTGACTAAATTGATACCTTAATAGAACATAGCTTATTGTACATAATAGCTATACTTTCATTTGTAACATATTTCTACCAACACCTCCTGCAAGAGGAAAAATTTTCAGTTATATGTAAGTCTTTAAAAAATAATCTTGTGCGTACATCCATATTCACTATCATTCTTCTATAGTAAATCATCTAAGACATTCATTGTCTTTCACCCATTCATTCATTTATTCAACCTTCACTGAATGTCTTTATAAAAAGCACTGTCCTTTGTTATAACATACCTATTATTTTTCCCTCAAAAAAACATACCATCTAATAGGAGAGATAAAACAAATAGACAAGTAAGAAAAATAAAAGTAAAACTGTTCATTGCTATAAAGAGTTCAAAGGAGAGAGGAAATAATTCCAGTAATGGAAATCAAGGAAAGCTAATGTGGAAAACTGTCTTTGAATTTGGCCATTAGAGATCAAATAACTCTGTAATTAGATATATATCACATAGCCATATGAAATAAACAAAATAAATGTGTCTCAAGCTTAAATAATATACAGATCTTTAAAATATTTTTGCAGATACTCACTTTTGACTTACTTTTATAAATTCTTAGCTTATGTATAAAAAATTAAATAACATCTACATTCCTCATACTTATGGTTGTTATATGTACATAAAATAACAAAAATTAAAGACAAATACAAATTAAAGACAAAAAAATTTACAACTAGAATTCAAATTAATGACCTTAATTTAGAGGACAGATGAATTATTTTACAGAAATACAATAATCTCATAATATGGATATGGTCTGGATTGCACAGGTTCTTTTGAATTTGGTGTGTCTATATTTTGGGCTTCTCTTTCACTACTTGCCTCTACTTGAACAGCTTCGAATTCTGTTCCAAAGTATATCATCACATAATTTTACAATCCTTCAGCATGAATACATAATACATGTGCATAGTCCATTTCTGTTATTTCATTAATTGATAACAATTAAAATAACACAACTTGGTTTCAACACAACCATAAATGCAAATTTAAATTCACATATTGGGCCTGTGTGGCAGTATAATTTGTATGGTTTATTCAAATTATTCGGAATGTTTCCATTAGACTTATTATAAAAATAAAAGTATTACAGTCATATTACTAGGGAAAACTCATAACCCCAAGATTATGCTCATTGACTCTACTTTAAGAAACACTGTCACTACATGAGCCAAAAATATATTTTAAAAAGTAAATAATTTAAAATTACATAACTTATGCTGTATAAAATTTGGTGGGATATTTCAACTTTGGAAATTTTTCCCCTAAGTTCTAACAGAGTTCAATTTCAGTCCTATTTTTATCTGGATTCCAGGTGAAATTTCTAGTATAGGCATGATGACTCTGGCTCCAGTCCCTTCTCTGATATTTATAATTATGTTGTATAACCTGGTAACGCGAAGAATCAGTTGGATATCAATTCTAGATATTAAATATTAAAGACATTAAATATCTTTAATATTTAATATCTAGAATTATTTTAGATATTAAAAATACAAATGCCAGAGATGACAATTCAGTAGTTCTGAGGTAATTTCTAGCAATACTGTTTTATAACTCTTTCTAGGTGGTTTTTATGCACAACCACAGTTGAGAACCATTAAATTATAGTAACATCAAGAAATCCAAAACACTAATTCAAAAAGATATATGCACTACTATGTTTACTGCAGCGTTATTTACAATAACCGAGATACAGAAGCAACCTAAGTGTCCACTGATAGTCAAATTGATAAAGAAGATATAGTACATATATACAATGGAACATTACTCAGCCATAAAAAAATTGAAACCTTACCATTTGCAACAACACAGATGAACCTAGAGGGTATTATGCTAAGTGAAGTAAGTCAGACAGAGAAAGACAAATACCATATGGTTTCACTTGTATGTGGAATCATACAAACAAAATAAATAAACAAAACAAAAATAAACTCATAGAGAACAAATTGGTGGTTGTCAGGTTTGGGTGGGGGATGGGGGGTGGTTGGAGGAATGGGCGAAAAGGATTAAGAAGTACAAATTTGAAAGCAGTCACAAGGTATAAAGCATAGCATAGGAAATATAGTCAATAACATTGTAATAACTATATATGGTGTCAGATGGGTACTAGACTTATCAGGGTGATCACTTCATAAGGTATATAAATGTCTAATTATTATGTTGTACACCTGAAACTGATATTATATCACATGTCAAATGCAATTGAAAAATAAATTTTTAAAGACGAATAAAAGAACCATTAAATTATAGCAACAATTCTTAACCTTTGGTACAAAAAAATATCTCATTAAAATACATATTACCCGAATCCAGGTACACATTGTGACACCATGGATCTGGGATGGGACTTATGATTGATATTTTAGCAAAAATCCTCAATACTTGTTATTCAAAATGAAATCCATAGACCAGGAACATGGACCTCACCTGAGAGCTTAGTAGAAATTCAGAATCTCAGGCTCTACCCCAGAATCAAAAACTGCACTTTATGAAGAACCTCCAGGTGAATCATATACACATTAAAGTTTAGGAAGCAATTCTCTAGGTGTTTCTGATACAGATAATCTATGAATTACATTTTAAGAAACACTGTTCTATGGTTGAATGACTGCTGCTTAGTTTATTTACTCTCAAGATTCAGAATAAGAACTTAAATTACTAAGTTAGTAGTAGGGATAAAGCCTTACAACCATGTAGTCCCTCAAAAACAGCTAATGATAATTACAATAATGATAACAAAAGAACCACAACAACAGCCAGATAAAGGGACAGATAGCTACTCTAAGATTCCCTCAGCATCTTAAGTCAAAGACTGATATTTAGGAATTTTAGTGGAAAAACTCAAATCACAGAAAAGATAAAGAATTAGAATTTCTTTAAGGAAAGAATGTAATAATTTTGGACAACCTGTACCTAGCTAGAACCAAAATACAAGAGGCAAAATTAAACAGATAAGTGAACATTTAGATGAATTTCAGTCACAGTCTTAATGGGCTTTAAATCAACTAACCAGGCAGTAAAAAATTCTCTCGATTCTGTTGTGTATAATTAGTTGGAAAACTATCAAACATAAGTCAAATTTAAAAAATAAGTCTAAGCTCTGCAGTTCCATAAGGAATAACATCGTGATTTCTAACAAATGCAATTCTGAGAAGCTCATTCTCATTTTCCTACAGCAAAATAAATAACATTTTCTACCTTCATTTAAATTCATAGAATATTTTAATTTCTGAACGAGAGAATTGAGTTAGAGGAGGCCATGTGGAGGGCAGAAATAGGCACTGGTCTTCTAGGGGTGATAAAAATCGAAGTACAATGGGGAGCCATAATCCCACCCTACCAAGCAGTAATAAGTGCCCCTACTTATCCCAGGTGTTAGAAAGAACAACTAGGGAAACTGAACTTCTACTCCCACTTGTTAGTATCAAGATGACATCTATCCTTCCCCTGCTAGAGCAATGTAAAAACAAACCAACAAAAACAGAAGGCTTAAATAAGACCTAGGGTATCATAACATAAGATCCCAAATGTGTAGTTTTAATTTAGAAAATAACTAAGCATACCAAGAAGTAGGAAAATCTCCATTTGATTTTGAAAAGACAATAGATATCAACACCAAGATAATACAGATATTGTAATTCACTGATACATATTTAATAGAAGCTATCATAAAAATACAACAAGCAATTATGAATAAAATGAAATAAAAAATAGAAAGTGTCAGCAAAATAGGAGATAGAAAAGAACCAAAAAAAATCCCAAGAAATCTACAATGAAATTCTTAGAACAAATAAGTGAGTTCAGCAACGTTTCATCATATTAGAAAACATACAAAATTCAATTGTATTTCTGTATATTAGAAATGAACACACGGAAGCTGAAATTTAAAATGCAATACCATTTACAATCACTCAAAATATGACACACTGAGATATAAATATAAACAGTAATTATATAACTTATATGCTAAAAACTACAAAACCCATATGAAAGAAATAAAATATCTAAGTAAACAGACACACTGTGTTCATGGATTTTAATACTCAACATAGCAAAAATGTCAATTCACATTCACATAGAACCCTGGGGAGATATTTTTGTAAATATCTTTTGCAGACATGCTTATTCTAAAATTTACATGAAAAGGCAAAAAAACTAGAATAGCTAAAGTAATTGTGAAAAAGAATAAAGTGGGAGGAATCAGTCTACCCAATTTCAAGTCTTTCTCTCTCTCACTCTCTCTCCATATAAATGTGTATATACATACACACATATATATACACATACATATACATATATGCAATGGAATATTACTCAGCCCTAAGAAAAGATGAAAAACTGCTATTTGAAACAATATGGATGGATCTTAAGATTATCATGCTAAGCAAAATAAATCAGACAGAAAAAGTCTAGAACCGATGATTTCACTCATATGTGGGATATAAAACTGAAAGCAACAAATGAACAAGACAAACAAACAAACAAAAACTCTTAGACACAAACAACAGTTTAGTGGTTACCAGAGGGGAAGGAGAAAGAGGGGAAGGGAGAAGAGGGTAAAAGGGGTCATATATATGGTGATGGGAGGAGAATTGACTTTGGATGGTGAACACACAATACAATACATAGATGATGTTTTATAGAATTGTATACTTGAAACCTACATAATTTTACTAACCAATGTCACCCCAATACATTTTTTAAAATTAAAAAAAAAAGTCAGACTGAAACATGGATAGAAAGACAAAAACTCAATAATGGTATATAGAAGATTTAAACAAGATTGACAAAGTTGACCAAATTCAAATTCATAGAGCACTGCACCCAAGAAATACAGAACACATATTATTTTCAAGTTCATCGATGTTGGAATATTTACCACAACTGATTATATGCTTGGCTGGAAAGGGCAAAACGCCACAAACACTAATTGATTGGAATTATATAGAGCATATTATCTAATACAGTAAAATTATGCTAGAATTCAATTTTTCAAAATTAACAAAAAAGTGAAAGAAAATTACCACATATTTGTAAAAGTAGTAGTACACTTCTAAATATATCATGGGTCAAAAAAGAAATTACAATGAAAATTAGAAAATGAAGTGAATGATAATGAAGATAAAATATATAAAAATTTGTGGGATCCAGCTAAAGCCATAATAAAAAAAGTTTATAGCCTTAAATGCTTTATATTAGAAAAGAAACAAGTTAAAATTAATTAACTAAATATCCATGTTCAAAACAAAAAGAACGGAAAATTAAATAAGGAAATAATAAAGATAAGAAGAGAGATCAATACAACATAAAACAAATATGCAATAATCAGCAAAGCAAAAATTTAACTTCTTAAAAATCCTAACAAAATTGACAAACCATTAAAGAGACAGATCGAAAATTCCTATTCATTCATAATGACTCTGCATGAGTTATTCCTTTCATGAAGCTTCCCTCTCTCCCCCTAGGAAAGTTAGGCATTTCCTTATCTACATTCTCATAATATATTGTGCACTCCTTTGTTATTACATGGCATTATAATTTCTAGAACCTGGCACAGCATATGTCAAATGAATGACCAAATATAGTTTTGCTTCCTTAATATCTCCTAAAAATAAAAAAAAGCATCTCATATTAATTTGTTAAAAAAAAAATAGACCTAATATATAACTACAGTAATCAAGACTGTGTGGTATAGGCAGAGGGACAGACATATAGATCAATCATACAGAATAGAGGACACTTAACATGTCCAAGACACTTTTGATAAATGTGCAAGGCAATTCAATGAAAGAGCTCAATAAATGGTACTGGAGTATTAGATATCTACCAAGACAAAAATGAATCTCCAGCTAAACTTCAAACCTTACACAAAAATTAACTCAAAACAGAACATACATTTACGTGTAAAATAGAAAACTTTTACAAAAAAATAGGAGAAAATCTTTGGGATCTAGGACTAATAAATAATTATTAGATTTGATGCAAAAGTATGATCCATAATGAAATATTAATAAATTGGGCTTCATAAAAATTTAAAGCATTTTCTCTATGAAAGTCCCTATTAAAAGGATGAAAATACAAGCTAGTGACTGGGAGAAAATATTTGCAAACTACATACCCAATAAAGGACTAGAAAAATTTATCTAGAATAAATTTTTAAATTTTCAAAACTGAATGGTTACCAAAAAATACAACAAAAAGGCCTAACAAACTGAAAATCAATTACTTTTACTGGACCCATGAGAGAATTGAAGTTCCAGGACAAAGTACAACCCAAAATCTCTAAATAAAAAGTTTTTAGGAAAACCAAAAATCAAGGAAGACAAAATCAGGACACTAAAGAAATCTGAAGCAGAATACCACAGAGAAAAAAAAATAAACTCTGTTATAATAAGTACAAATAATTTAAGGTATGTATATCATAGCCTACATATTGAATTTTAGTTGAAAACCATATAAAACAAATCTATGCTTTCCCCAATACTACACAATTTATGATCAGTGATAGCAAGGAGTGTTAATAAGCCTAAAATGTAAATGTTTGAATTTATTCATTTTTCAGATCATGCATTACAGAAATCCAGTTTCTCTTCCATTTAGGTTTAAAATCAGATTTGAAAGGAAGCCAAGGATCATCCACCAGAAGCAGCTGGAATATCAAAACCTATTTCTCAACAATCTAAAGCTGGTTGCTGTTTTCAAAGATTGTAAGACCAAAGGCTGAAGGTGCCCTAATTAAAAAAAGAAAAAACTAAACTAAAATTTACAGCATAAACTATAATATAAATATAAATATACATACATATATGACATAAGCATAAGGATATATAGAAATGTACATAATTAAATGCCTAATTTAAGAGGACTTAGGGTTCCAAAAGATGCTTGGTTAAATTTTCCTTTACAGACCCAATTCTCTCATTCACCATACTTTCCTCTCCACAATAAATTGTGATAGTTAATGAATACTCTCTGGTCAAGAAAGTTTTTCATTATTCTCAAATTCAAAATAATGAATTTCTTTTTCAAAAAGATTTATATCATATTTTTGTAACATTAAAATAATGTTACAATGTTTGTAACATTAAAATAGTCAATGTTTGCAAAATTTAAATCAAATTTAAATTCCTATGATTTAAATTTGTGCAAAATCTGTCAGCTTGTATTTTATGTTGCTACCAGTTAAATCCACCACAATTGAAATAACAAAAATCATAAGTGGAAATCAACACTATCAATCATTTCTTCTCCAAAAAAGGGCCATAAAAGGGATCAGAACGTTTCCTTCAATATTCCAATGGTGGTGGAGAGGAAACCATTCTGTCCACCTACACTAAAGTGTAGGGTCCAATCTACTCAAACCATTGAAACAAACAAAATATCAGGAAGGCAATCTGAGCAGGTAATATTTTTAGTGTTAAAGTAACAGGAATAATATAACAACTCTTGAATGATCTTTAAATTTAATATCCTGGAACTTCTGCTACATTATATTAAAATGTAAATAATATAACCAAAATTAGATCTAATCTACAGAAATAAATCATATCTAGTTTTAGCAAATATCTAAAATATAAATATCCTCATCTCAAAAAATACTGGATACAATAAAAATTTCCAAGGATGATGAAATCTAAAATACTCATGAATACTACTGAGAATATTGAGAGTTAATAACTTAAATAGTATAGTATGCATAAGAAAAGGAAAAGGAAAAGCGTCAGGTACAAAAGGATGTCTGTTTAGCTGCCATCCTTTTTTCTCACTATACCTACACAAAGAGGTTTACTTAATTAAGCATTGTCCACATACTGATGATTTTTTATAAACTATTTCCATTCAGAAAAATAAAATGAATGTTATTTTGAGCTCTCAGAAATGACTACCTATCTCTATTATCCACCTACCTCAATTTGAATAGCACTCACTAATCTGTGTAAATTTTCTTCTCAAAACATCAAATTTTCTTTCATGAATATCAAATTTTCCTGTGATGGCCCTTCCCATTCACTGCAAATAGTGTGATTGTTCCCCAAATAATAAATATCAGAATATTTTATAGTTAAAATACAAAGACAGATAATAAAATACAAATTTTACTTCATCTCGAGGTGTATTATCAATTAAGTGGATGTGTGCTACGTTCTAGGCCTCGTTGAATCCAACATTAGGAACATTAACATTTAGTACAATTTGTTACAAATAAAGTCAATAACTTTTCCTATATCCATTCATGTAATTTTCTCTTTCGGATTATTAATATTTCGTTCTAAAATGAGAAATCTGGAAGAGAGATCCAAGATGGCAGAATAAATAAACACCGTGTTTGCCTCATCCCGTGAACACATCAAACTTAAAACCAAATAATAGAACAATTAACCTGGAGAACCATTTGAAGTCTAGCTGAACAGAAGTTTTATAAAAAGGATATAAAGAAGCCACATCAAGACTGGTAGGAGGAGTGGAGACGCAAAATGGGTTGGCCACAAACACCTGTGTGGTGCTTGAAAATAGTGAGGAATATCTAGGCAATGGAGGTTCACCCTGGAGGAGAGGGATCTGAGCCCCACAACAGGTTCCCCAGCCCGGAGTACTGGTACTGGGAAGATGAGCCACCATAATAACTGGCTGTGAAAAACAGTGGGGATCCTGACCATCCAGGTGGGACAAAAGGCTGCAGGAAAACCAGACATCCTCTTAAAGGGCCCACGCATAGACTCACTTGCTCACAGGCACTCACCCTGAGCTCCAGCAGAGGACCAGTGACCGGGGGGCATTAGAGACACCCGGGGGGGAAAAAAGAGTTGAGTGCTATGGGGCGAGGACTGGATAAACAATTGCCATTTTCCTGTGTGGAGTTCTTCTCCTTTGCAGCTGGTAGGTGTATGCCATTTTTCCTGTGTTGAGCTCACCCCCCACAGTCCAAATCTGAATCTGAATTGGTCTGGTGAGCTCCACTTGCTCCACTCTGGTGACTCGCTGAGACCCCACCACACCCAATTCCATACCTCACAAGGATTTATCAGCCACTGAACCTTACAGGAGCTGGCAGTAGGCATCAGAGTGTCCTGGCTTTTTCAGAGCTATCCGCGACCTGGTACTGGTGACAGCCATCCTTGGTTAACAGCGTGGCCCCTGCTATGAAACTCCAGGTCCAGCCCAGGCTACAACTACCTGTGGATCACTCTGCAGCTCCTAGTAGGTGGTCCCTGGCTGCTCACAGGCAGGGGATGACCTTGGTCTTCACCTAAGCCCCTCTCAAGGGGCCCCAGAATCAACATACTTGGAGGTTGGCTAGAGACCATAGCAGAGCACCACCCAATTAACCCCACAAGTGGCACCCCCAAAGAGCAGTCTCAACAGGCACCAGAGCCCACTGGGGCGAATCCCACTTAGAGGGGTAAGACCCCCTCACAGCAGTTTGTAAGCTGTGGACATGGCCAAACCCCACAGCCAGTCAGCATGAGGATCAGTCACACCCACTGACATCTCCGTAGAAATCAAGGCTCAATGATAACAGGAGGGAACACACAACCCACACAAGAGACAAGAGACACTCCTGGAGCACCCAGCACAGGTGACCAGGGAGGCGGTACCACTGGGCCCAACAGGACACCTACTACATAAAGCCACCAGCAATACTAGGAGATATAGCAGATCTACCTATTACATAGAAACAAACACAGAGAGGCAGCCAAAATAAGGAAACAAAGAAATACATCTCAAATGAAAGAACAGGAGAAAATTGCAGAAAAAGAACTAAACAAGATGGAGGTAAGCAACCTACCAGAAACAGTGTTCAAAACAGTGGTTTTAAGGACGCTCAAAGGACTTAGTGAGAACTTCAACAAAGCGATAACAAGCATAAAATAGAACATAGAAACCATAAAAAAGTACCAGTCAGAAATGAAGAATATAATAACTGAAATGAAGAATGCACTAGAAGGAATCACCAGCAGATAGACGAAGCAGAGGATCGGCTCAACAATTTGGAAGACAGGTAGCAGAAAACACCCAATCAGAACAACAAAAAGAAAAACAATCCAAAAAAAAGAGGATAGTTTAAGAGACCTCTGGGACAACATCAAGCGTAACAATTTCACATCATAGGGGTACCAGAAGGAGAACAGAGAGAGCAAGGAACTGAAAATCTATTTGAAGAAATAATGATGGAAAACTTTTTTAACCTGGCAAAGGAAATGAATATTCAAGACCAGGAAGTGCTGAGAGTCACAAACAAGATGAACCGAAACAGGCTCACACCAAGACACGTCATAATTAAAATGCAAAAGTTTAAAGACAAAGAGAGAATCCTAAAAGCAGCAAGAGAAAGGCAACTAATTACTTACAAGGGGGGCTCCCATAAGGTTGTCAGGTGATTTCTCAACAGAAATTCTGCGGGCCAGTAAGGATTGGCAGAAAATAGTCAACGTGATGAAAAGCAAGGACCTACAACCAAGAGTACTCTACCCAGTAAGGCAATCATTTAAAATCGAAAGAGATAAAGAGCTTCCCAGACAAGAAAAAGCTAAAGGAGTTCATCACAACCAAACCAGTATTAAAAAGAATGTTAGGAGGACTTCCTTAAGACAAAAAGATAAAAAATATGAATAACAAAATGGCAATAATTACATATCAACAATTACTTTCAATGTAAATGGGTTAAATGTTCCAATCAAAAGACATTGGGTGGCTGAGTGCATAAGAAAACAAAACCATACATTTGCTGCCTATAAAAGATTCACTTCAGATCAACAGACACACAGACTAAAAGTAAAGGAATGGGGAAAAATATTTCATGAAAATGAAAACAAACAAATAAAAGTTGGGGTAGCAATACAGGTAACCCCCATATAACATAGCACTTCTATAACACGATTTCGCTCTAACATGGTTCGAGAATTGGGGAAACCCTTGTACAACACAGCATCCTAGAACACGGTTTCACTCTAACACAGTTTGAGAATTAGAGAAATCCCTGAACAACACAGAGCGTAATAAGAACTTTTAAGAGCAAAAAATATCTCATTTGAAATTGGGGAAATCCCAAACAATACGGAACATAATAAAAGCTTATTAGTGATGACGAAGAAAACATTATTTGATACATATTAATGTTATACTTTTGGTGAAAATTGCTTTAATAAAGATATTTCTCTTAATCATGAAAACATAATAGTATGTTTTTAAAATTTTTGGAACCCAACCCCCTTTTTTGTACTAGTTCTTCGTTTCATATAACACGGATTCGCATAACACAGCATTTTTAGGAACTTAACAACCGTGTTATACAGGTGTTACCTGTACTTATGTAAGACAAAATTGACTTTAAAACAAAGGCTATAAGAGACAAAGAAGGACCCAGTAATCCCACTTCTAGGTATTTATCTGAAGAAACCGAAAACGCTACTTCAAAGGGAAATGGGCATCTATGCATGCATTGTAGCATTATTTACAATAGCCAAGGTATGGAGGAAACCATATGTCCCTGAATGGATTAATGGATAGAGTAGCTGGTACATATATACAATGGAATATTGCTAGGCCATAGGAGGGAATGGGTTCATGCCATCTGCAGGGGCATGGATGGACCTGGAGGGAATTGTGCTGAGTGGAGTATGTCAGACAAAGACAGATGCAATGTGATTTTGCTTATACGTGGAATCTAAATAACAAAATAAACAAATAAAACAGAAACAAACTCATAGATACAGAGAAAATTTTGAAGGTTGTCAGATGAGAGTGGGATTGAGGGGGTGAGTGAAAAGGGGGAAGAGATTAAGAAGTACATATTGGTTGTTATAGTCTGGGGGATAGCATAAGAAATATAGTCAGTGATATTGCAATAACTATGTATCAGATGGGTACTAGTTTTGTTGGGGTGATAGATGGGAGGGTGGTTGGCCAGAAGGGTGATAAAGGTGAAGGGATTTAGAAATACAAATTGGTAGTTACAAAAAAGTTATGGGGATGTAAAGTACAGCAAAAGGAATATAGTCAATAATATGGTAATAACTATGTATAGTGCCAGGTGGGTACTAGCGTGGTCAGGGTGATCACTTCTTAAATTATACAAATGTCTAACCACTAAGCTGTACACCTGAAATTAATATAAAATAATACTGAATGTCAACTGTAATTGAAAAATAATAAAAGGGGGGGGAGGGTGAGGGGATTGGAGGGCAGTCGGTGACCACAGGATGGCCACGGGGTTTGAAAATTAATCTGGGGAACGTAATTTGGTGGTTACCAGAGCGTAAGGGGGTTGGGGGGTGGGGGATGAGGGTGAGGGGGATCAAATGTACGGTGATGGAAGGGGAGCTGTCTCTGGGTGGTGAACACACAGTGTGATTTATGGATGATGTGATTCAGAATTGCACAACTGAAATCTATGTAATTCTACTAACAATTGTCACCCCAATAAATTAAAAAAATAAAAAAATATTAAAAAAAAAAAAAAAAAAAAAAAAAAAAAAAAGAAAAATAATAAAAGGAGGAGAGGTGAAGGGGAATAAGAGGTCCAAATTTCCAGATATAAAACAAATAAGTCATGGGGGGGTAATACACACCATAGGGAATATAGTCAATAATGTTGTGATACCGTGGTATGTTGTCAGATGGTTGCTGGACTTGTCATGGTGATCACTTCTTTAGGTATACAAATGTTAAATAACAATGGTGTACACCTGAAACTGATATAATCTTCTGTGTTAGCTATATTTTTTAATAAAAATCTTCTATAAAATAAAATAGGGATATGAATCTGAGTCAAATGACCACTTTAAACATTAACCTTGGATATACAGTGTTCCTCAGCAGTTAGTACCAACATTTTTGTATATCTAAACCTTTGCCTCAGTATTTTTTTATGTAATAAAATATTTTAGCAAAAGGATGAAAGTATAGAAAGTAACTGCTATGATCAAAAGGTATAGAAATATGTTTATTATTTACTTGAGTCTTAAATTTTACGTCAGGGTTTTCAGCACCCTGGCCTAGGGAAAAGAACACATCATTTCTAAAGAGCTGGTTTATAGCAAGGAGAACAAAAATGTTAGAAATTCCCCATTAGTAGCTAGCTAAATCTACATCAATTATGAATTTTCTAGGAAAATAAATTATAAAAACAAGCATAAACATTAAATTATTTCTAGCTGTTAAGACTATTTTAAAAAGTCTTTCCAAAAAACCAGAGGTTGGGGAAGGGGAGAATGTGGAATCACTGCTGATGGGTATGGAATTTTTTTGGAGGAGGGAAGGGAGGATGAAAATGTTTCAGAATTAGGGAGTGGTGATAGCTGCCCAACCTTGTCAATATACTAAAAATTACTGAATTGTATACTTTAAAAGAGTGAATTTTATAGCATGTGAATTATATCTCAAATTTTTAATAACATAGAAATTTTAAAAAGTTAATCCAAAACTTGCTCAGGAAGTAAGTTTCTTGTACATTAAGAAATTTTTTAACCCATCCATTCTTACCGTTCTCTGTTAAATTTAAGAGAATGAAGAATAGCTGGCCTTTTTTGTCTAAGGTTCCACAAATGAAGTGTATCATCTGAACTTGCACTGACCAAAGCACCCTATAACAAAAAGAAGACAATTTAAGCAAGTGATTTACTTAGTTTAGGGATTTTTGTGAAGCAAAAACAAGCTAATTTACTGAATTTTTCCCTGCTTGAAGTTATTTGTACCTATGTAACCTAGAAATTTAAGGAAGGTCTACTGCACAAACTTCAATCAGGAAGGCTAAGAATTCTGGAGTAGAAGAAGCAAGTAAACTATAGCATACAGATTGGTCAGGATGACTAGCACAGGGAATATGCATATACCATATAGAGGAATTATTGTAAGCATCACTGTGACTATTAAAATGTTTCTGCATTTTCTTTGGGGAAAACTTGGTTTAATCTTTTTGTTTCTACTATTCATACATATGTTAATACTACATAGTAGCTTTACAGAGAAGCAAATATCCAACCCAGTTTTAAAATCCAACCTGGTCATATAAAAATTCTCCATTTCTAAGAATTTTCTATATGCTGTACTTGGAGAGTATATATTCTTCCTAAAAAGTTTATTTAGTATAATTTAATTTGTTTTTATAGTTCAAGAAGCTTCATCGATGATAAAGAAAATATCTATAATAAAAAAAAAAACATTTCTCCAACTAGAATTCAGTATAACTTCAAAAATAATACTGAGATTCTTTTTATATGAAACCTCCAAATACAATAGGATGTTTTCTACTTCTAAATATGGCAGACACTACATGGACAGATAACTAGCTGCCATATATGACTCCATAGAGATAGATAGATAGATAGATATGGTGTCATACATACATATATATATATATATATATATATATATATATATATATATATATATGCTTAAACTATTTATTTTACTGAATTCAGTAATATCATCTTAAACTGTCAGAACTTTTACCATTATAAGTTTCCTAGCTAAAAATGTCAATGCTTGCCCTTTATCAGAAGCTGAAGCTACTCTAGAGTATCAAGTGTATTCTGTAAAAGTGATCTTGCAGAATCATGGTTGACCTAAAATTATTTTCATATCTTGCAAAGTACTGTCACAAGTAACATCAATCACAAATATCAAAATGATTATCCCATTTAGATGCTATGAAGAACTATATTGAAATTCCTAGAATTTATTTTTTCTGCAGGAATTAGAGGAGAAAAGAAGATAGGAATCTAAATGCTCTTCCATAACAATTCCTAAGACAAAAATACTCATGTATCCTATGATGATTCTCTTTATATTCTGTGCCTGTGGTTTTAGTCTCAAAGAAGAATGGCTTTTTAAAAAATCAAACATAATCAGAATACATCCATTTTAAAATCTTTAAAAATTTATATAACTTGTATATAAATATAAAAATTAAAAAACATGTTCAAAGAGGTATACATTGATATATACACTCTAACATGAACGCACAGATAATTACATTGCATGCAATAAACGTAGTCTATACATGCCTTGAGGATTTTTATTTTTGTTTGCTTGTTTTATTTGCAAACTACTCCCAAATGTCTCTTATATACAAACTACAAAATTATTAGGACTGCTTGGAAGTGCTTGATGAGCTACAATTATTTTTGATATATAGGATACTGATCTCATTTCTCAGGAAAGTGGAAATTCACTTGGGATAGGGTGAGGATAAATGTGGTACATGAAATTAATTAATAAAGCATTCTCCACAGTAAATAGTTATTTGCCATACAAAAGACATCATATGCCAAAGGCAATGGAATTAAAATAAAGCAACATATGTCCATAATATTTTAGTGTAATAGCTGAATACATCTAGGGAGTAAGTAATACTATTAATTCTATGACAAAACTAGGAGGTAACTTATCATTGGAGGGAAGTGAACAGGACCACTGAGCAGAACAGCACCAACAGAGATATAAGACACATGAGAGTAAGCACATCAGTGGGGTGTCTAGGACTCATTTACAAAAGCAAAGTGAATCTACAAGAAACACTACAAAAGAAGATCTATGAAAAGATTAAAAATTGTGAAGAAAAATGCCACTCATGAGGTCAGAAACTGGGAAGTTTAGAAAAAGGTACAGAACTTGAGTGTGAGGTATATAAAGGTGAGTAGTTTGGGATAAACAATGTAAAGTGACAGGATGTTGAAGGCTTGTCTTTATACATTCTTAGTTATGCAACACAGAGGCAAACTTAGGGCCTTGAAGACAATTCTCAGAGGATACGACCCAGAGGAAACACTGGGAAACAATTTATGCCTGCCAGTACACATCCATGCACAAGGCAAAAGACAGATCTTTCATCTAGGAGCTACAGAGTAACAGTGAGACTTCAAAAAGATTGTCATACTAGATACTAATGACTAGTTATTACAATAAAATGTTTTAAAGATGTTTCCCTTTTCTAGCTTATCTCTCTCTCTCTCGTTTTGGTATCTTATAGCCAGAATCCCTACAAGGTAAAATATGCTGGGTTTGTCAATAAGGAGAATCTCATAGCCTTCTGAGAAAGATTTTAAACCAAGAGAAGTAAAAAATGGACATCTGTCAATATCACAAATTTTTCACGCCTCAGGAATCTCTCATACAAAGTTACGTGAACCATTTCATTCATGCTTATCATTATAAATTTTTACAGAGGTATATACACAAATATATGGAGACATGGAATAAAATGTGGAGACATGTTCTTACCATAAGAAAGCAACCAGTGGTACCTCATTTTATTTTCCCTCAAGCCACTTAGTTTACTCTGCTAAGTACTTTAGCAGATTTAGTATGGCACAAACTCTTAAAGAATTTTTGCACTGACTGTCTCACTTAATATAAAAGAGCTCTAGAAGACTCAAGGATCTACTATAAAACTCTGAGTAAAGAAGGCATTAAAGTAGCCTTCAACTAATGGAAGATCTTCAACCTTTCCAAACTTTATAAATACATACTTTTTCTTTAGAGAGTACCTCATCACCATAGGTCTATAAAAATAGTGATAGGGTTGGCAGCCAATTGTCATAATAGTTATGGGCACATAAATAAATACAAATGCATACATATACCAACGAGTCCATATTGTATAGAGAAAAAAGAGCCCATAGGTAAATAAGTGAAAAGATTATTTCATGGAATAAAGACAAAACATGAAGTTAGCATTATAAAGTTTAAGTTGGTGGGAGAAGAGTGTGTAGAAATGAAGTTTAATGGTCAGACAAGCAATCAAAGGATTTTAGTAATTTTTAAAAAATATTTAAATAATATATAAATTATGCTACACAATCACAATAGCAGGATCTTATACATACAAACATTTTCTTTTAAAATTTAATAAATTGACAAATACAGGAGTATCGTCTTTTATGAAAAATGTGATCATGAATAACATTGCATACATACATATTTTCAAGCATTTAGAATGATAATATAAAAAGATTACATCAACAGATGAAGTTCATGTGTGTGTATGTGTGTGTGTGATAAATAGTCATAAAAATCCTTACCTCATTGATCAAGAACTGGAGCTGCAGGACAGCTGCACCACTTTCGTGTTGGCAATAACAATCAACGCCAGGTCTTCCAAGTCTAATGTAAATAAAAGTCAAGGATTCTAACATTTTACTTAGCACTAATATTAATGAGTAAAGAAGAAACGAACTTAATAGATGATGTTATGCTTTTTAGTTATCCTAATTTTGGTAACCAAAGAGTTGAAAAATCTTAGTCTTTGTTGATGCAAATTACATTACATGGCAAGGACATCAGCAAAATAGCCAAATAAGACATCCATCACATGTATCCGCCCTCAAAAACAATATTTTGGCATCCATATACAGGCAAAAGTGCCTTCATGGGAGCTTCCAGATCCAAGTAGGAGACTGTTAAATCCTGATGCAGTCCAAGAATGAAGAGAGCCGTTTTGAGAAGGTAGGCTCACACCCAGGCGGCTGATTCACTGACTATGGTCTTGGCTACAGAAATAGAAATAGCTCTGTACCCCCATGAGAACTCAGCTATAGCCTTGTTTGGCTCTGCATTTGTAACGAGCAAATGCCATACACCAAGAGACCCAGAGGAGTCACACCCACCTGTGCGTCAGGTAATAGGCATACAGACCTTGGTCCCTGCTGTGGAACCTCATGAGGCCTCTGAACCAGCCCCTCTCTGCTGCAGTTCAGAAGCCCCTGGAGGTAAGCCTGACAAATTTGATCCTACTGTGAATTCTGAAATGGCTCTGTAATAGAGCTCAAGACCATCCCAGACATATTTCATGAACAATCTTGCTGGCACATGGACCCCATAGGAGACACTTTCATCTGCACCCCGCAAAATTCTGAAAGGGACCAGGCCCCACACCCCATCTATGCTGAGCTGCTCTAATGAGCAGCCTGCTGGCACAGGCAACAAGCATGATAAATTTCCATCTGTGTGCTCCCAGAGATCCTGAAAGGGCCCTATACATGGCTCCAGCTTCCTCACAGCCACGATCTGCCAAAAGTCTTGAGGGTCCAAGGTCATAGCTGGAGCCACTCCCATTTGGAAATCCTGAAAGGGCCCTATACTCTATTCCAGGTTCCTTGCAGCCATAGTCCATAAGCAGGCCTACTGGAAAAGGGACCAGGAGGGAAACACTTCCATTTGTTTCCCTGGAGAACATGAAAGGGCCCTATACATAGCCCTAGGCCCCTCACAGCCATAGTCAGCCAGCAGTCCTGAGGGTCCAGGGTCCCAGTGGGAAACATCCCTGTCCGCAACCTTGGAGACTCTAAGCGGGCCCTATACTCAGTTCCAGCCCCACCCAACTTCAGTCTGTGAATAGTCCTGCTGCCACAGGGACCCAACAGGACACACTCCTGTCAGTATTCCTGGAGACCTTCAAAAGGCCCTATAATCAGCTTCAGCCCCTCCAAGCTATAAACCATGAGCAGTCCTACTAGCACAGGGACCCAGAGAGAAATATGACTTGCACCACAGGAGATCCTGAAAGGGCCCTATGTGCCACTCCAGCCCCTCTAGTCACGGTCAGGGACCAGTCCAGCCTACTCAGTGACCTGGTGGGAAAACATGCCGATCCATGCCTTGCAGAGCCAGGTCTGTGAATCTCAGTCTTGGCTGTGGAACCTGAAACAGCCCTGACAGCCACAGTTCAGGGTCAGTGTTGCCCACTCAGGGACTTACTCAGTGATTAAGCAGCAGTCCTCCCAGGGACCTGGAGGCAGGTAATTTACCTGGTAATAGGCTCACTGTCTGAGAACTCATATGTGGACCCTTGTCCAAGTACCATCCTACTGAACAAGGTACTGGAGGCAGTTGCATCCACCCACGCACCAAAAGGAATCCATCCAGCCTCAGCCCTGGTAACAAACCCACTAACCACAGACCCCACTGCAGACCCAGTGACAGCCTCATAACCAGCTCCAACCTAATACAACTGCAATTAAAGAGGTAATCCTATCAACTCAGGGAACAAACATAGGTCTTTATCACCTGAAACCAATCTGTAAAGACTGGAAGAAGTGTTTCCTCTCACAAATGCACAGACACCAATGCAAGGCTACATAGTTCAGGAAAATTTGTTACTACCAATGGAAACTAACAGAACTCTAGCAAATGACTCCAAAGAAATGGAGATCTATGATTTGCCTGACAAAGAATTCAAAATAATCATCTAAAGAAACTGAATGAAATACAAGAGAACACAGATAGACAAATAAACAAAATCATGAAAACAATTCATGAACAAAATGTATTTAATAAAAAGAAATAGAAACCATAAAAAAGAACCAAACATAAATCCTAGAGCTGACAAATACAATAACAGAATTGAAAAATTCAGTAGAGAGTTTTGATAACAGTCCTAATCATGCAGAATAAAAAAATCAGCAAAACTGAAGGCAAATTATTTGAAAGTACTATATTTTGCCATATATATAATGTATACTTTTCTGCACAAATTTGTGAGGGAAAAATAAGGATGTGCATTATACATGGGTAGTACTAATTCCATATCTATATAAATGTTTTTAATTATTTTATTTATGCTTATGGGTTAAAAGTGCAACTCTAGAAATCAATAACAATATCTGTATGCAAAATAATACCCTAGAATATGATCATCAGTTTTGTTGAACTTATGACGAACTTGCAACAATGAAGAATTCTTGGCCTTCTATGATGCGTAAATATTGTAAATTTGCTACTGGTACATAAAATTTCTTGTACCTTGTATCTGTTCTTGTGTTTTGTAATTATTTGTTACATAAAATTTCTTGTACAATAATATGTTAAATAATCAATGCTAAAATTCCTTTATAATACAAAAAAACAAATACCTAAATGTAAACAAATAAAAATTTGAATTAAAAAATTAAAAGCTCAAAGGAACTCAAGCATGATGAACCCAAACATGACTATTATGAGACATATTATAATCAAAATGTTAAAGGTCAAAGATGAGAATTTTGAAAGCAGCAAGAGAAAAACAACTCATTACATACAAAAGAACCCCGTGAGCCCATCAGTGGATTTTTCTACAGAAACCTTGCAGGCCAGGACACAGTAGGGTGATATATTCAAAATGGTAAAAGAAAAAAAACCGCCAAACAAGAATACTACACCCAGCAAAAATGTACTTCAGAAATTAAGGAGAGATAAAGACATCCCAGACCAAAAAAGCTAAAGGAGTTCATTACCACTACACCTACCATTACAAGAATGCTAAAGATAATTCTTCAAGTTGAAATGAAAGAACACTAGGCACATAATAGTATAAAACTCACTGGTAAGAGTAAATATGTAGTTAAATCCAGATATGCTAATATTGTAATGGTGGTATATAAATTACTTGTACCTCTATTATAAAAGCTAAAGACAATAAAATTAAAAATAACCATAGCTACAATAATTTGTTAATGAATGCACAATATAAAAAGATGTAAAGTGTGACAATACATAAAATGTTTGGAGAGGGGAAGTAAAAGTGTTGGGCTTTTGTGATTGAAAGTAAGTTGTTAGTAGCTTAAAATAGACTGTTATATCTGTAAGATGTTTTATGTAAGCTTCATGGTAACCACAAAGAGAAAATGTATAGTAGTTACACAAAAGATAAAGAGAAAGGATTTAAGCACACAAACAACATACACACAAAAATAAATCACAAAGGAAAAGCGTAAGAGAGGAAGAAAGGAAAAAAGAAACTAAAACATTTCTGAAAGCAAAGAAATAGCAATAGTATGCACCTACCTGTCATTAATTGTTTCCAATATTTACATTTTAAATGGACTAATTCTCCAACCAAAAGACACAAAGTGGCTCAGTGGATTAAAAAACAAGATTCAACAATATGCTGTCTACTAGAAACTCACTTTAGCTTTACAGACACATGTAGGCTGAAATTGAAGGGATGAAAAAATATATTCCATGTAAATGGTAATCAAAAGTGTGCAGGAGTGTCTATACTTTTGTCAGATAAAATAGACTTTTAATCAAAATCAGTCACAAGAGAAAAAAGAACCCAATATAGAGATACACATCAATTATATCCCCAATTCATCAAGAGGATATAACAATTATAAATACAGAGGATGTCCAAAAATTGTATACACATTTTAAGAAAGGAAAACTGTATTAAAATTGTAATACTCAATATATACCAATAACAAAAGATGAACATAAGTCACATTTGCCGTCTGCAATTACAAGAGGTGCTCAAAGTAGTTACCATCAGAGTCCAGACACTTCGGATTATGGCAAAATATTACTTGAGCAACGTTGACCAAAGTATCCACTTGCATACATTTTTGTCACCCCCAGTATATATATGCACCTAACATTGGAGAGCCTAAATATTTAAAGAAGATGTTAACAGAACTGGAGAGAGAAATAAATAGCAATACAATAACAGTAGGGGATTTAAATACTGCACTTTGAATGTTGGAGAGATCATCCTTACAGAATAAGGAATGAGTGGATCTGAACGACACTATACATCAAATGGACCTAACAGACATATACAGAACATTCCATCCAACAGCACCAGAATATGAATTCTTCCCAAGCGTACACAGAGCATGTTCCAGGATAGATCCTATGTTGGGCCACATATGAAGCAAGAAGAGTAAAACCATATCCAGAATCTTTTCTGACCACAATGGTATTAAACTAGACATTAGTAACAGGAGGAAAAGTGAAAAATTCACAAGTATATGAAAATTAAACAACACAATCCTAAACAACAAATGGGCCAAAGAAGAAAGCAAAAGGAAAATTATAAAGAAAATGCCTACATTAAGAAAAGAGAAAGATTTCAAATAAACAAGCTAACTTTACACCTCAAGGAATTAGAAAAAGAACAAACTAGTCCAAAGTAAGGAAAGAAAGGAAATAATAAAGATCAGAATGGAAATAAATAAAACAGAGATTAGAAAGACAATTTTTAAAATGAAATTAAGAGGGTTTTTTTTTAAGAATAACCAAAATTGACAACCCTTTAGCTAAACTAACCAAGAAAAAAAGAGAGAGGACTCAAATAAACTTATAACAGAATGAAGAAACAACTTATGGGATGGGAGAAAACGCTTCTAAGCCATATGTCAGATAAGAACTCAATATCCAAAATATATAAGGAACTCATATAATTCAATAGGGAAAAAAATGGGCAGAAGATCCAAATAGACATTTTTCCAAGAAAACATATAAATAGTACATGAAAAGATATTCAACATCACTAATCAACAGGGATATGTCGATCTAAACCATAATGAGATATCACTTCATATCTGTTAAAAGAACTGTCATCAAAAAGAAGAGACAAAAAGTGCTGGCGATGCCTGGAGAAAAGGGAACCCTCATGTACTCTTTGTGGAAATGTAAATTGGTACAGCCATTATGGGAAACAGTACAGATATTCCTCAAAATATTAAAAATAGAGCTACCATATAATCCAGCAATTCCACTTCTGGGTATATACCCTAAGAAATGATATCATGAAGAGATATCTACATCCTTATGTTCATTGCAGTATTATTTACAATAGCCAAGATATAGAAATAACTGAATTGTTCATTGAAGAATGAATGGATAAAAAAAATATGGTATACAACACACACACACACACACACACACACACACAGGAATATTATTCAGCCATAAAAAGAAGGATATCTTGCTATTTGTAACAACATGGATGGACAATAAGGGCATTATGCTGAGTGAAATAAGTCAGAGAAAGATATATGCTGTATGATCTGACATATGTGTGGAAACTACCAAAAACAAACAAACAAAACAGAAATCATGGACATAGAGAACAAATTGGTGGTTGTAGAATTGGGGTTCAGGGGTGGGCGAAATTAATGAAGGTCGTCAAAAGGTACAAACTTCCAGTTATAAATTAAATAAGACCTGGGGATATAATGTACAGCATGGTAGCTATCATTAATAATACTGTATTGCACATTTGAAAGTTGGTAAGAGAATAGATCTTAAAGTTCTCATCACAAGAAAAGAAATTTTTGTAACTATATGATGCCTGTAAACTAGACTTATTTTGGTGATCATTTCACAATATACACAAATGTCAAATCACTATGTTGTACACCTGAAACTAATATAATGGTATATGTCAACTGTACCTAACACAGAAAAAGAAAGAAAGAAAGAAAGAAGAAAGAAAGAAAGAAAGAAAGAAGAAAGAAAGAAAGAAGAAGAAAGAAAGAAGAAAGAAAGAAAAGAAAGTGATCCAAGAATATGCTGTTCATAACAAACTCACTTCAAATACAATGACATAGGTAAGTTTAAAGTAAAAGGATGAAAATAGATATACCATGCAAACATCATTTAAAAAAAAAAGCAGGAGTGGCTATATTAATATCAAATAAAGTAGATTTCAGCAAAGAAAATTACTGGAGACAAATAAAGACATTACATAATGATAAAGGGACCAATCCACCAGGAAGACGTAACAATCCTAAATGTGTGCACACCAAACCACAGAGCCTCAAAAATACAAAAAGCAAAAACTAATAGAGCTGAAAAGAAAAACAAATACATACAAAATTAGAGTTGGAGCATCTAATTTACTCCATTCTCAAGATTTGATAGAATTATCAGACAGAAAATTAGCAAAGACATAGAGCTCAACAATACAAGCAACCAACAGTATCTAGGTGACAAATATAGAACACTTCATTCAATATGAAAGAATGCACATGTTTTTCCAGAGTCCATGGAGCATTCATAGACACAAACCATATCCTTGGCCACAAAACAAACCTTAACAAATTTTAAAAACTGAAATCATAAAGTGTGTTTTCTTACCACAGTGAACTCCAACTACAAATCAGTAACAGAAAGACAAGAAAATATCTAAACACTTGCCAAATAAAACACTTCTAAAAATTCATGGTTCAAAGAAGACGTTCAAAGGTAGATTTTTAAAACTACATATAACTGAATGAAAATGAAAATACACATATCAAAATTTGTAGAACCCATTGAAGCAATGCTGAGAGGAGAATTAATAACACTAAATGCATACCTTAGAAAAGAGAAAGTATATCATATCAATAATCTAAATTACTACTTCAAAAAACTAGAAAAAAAAGAGAGCAAAATAAGCTCAAAGATAAGCAAGGGAAGGAAATGAAGTTAAGTCAATCCCTGAAACTAATACAATATTGTATGTCAATTATACCTCAATTAAAACAAGAAAATGAAGATGCGGTACATATATAGAATGGAATATTACTCAGCTGTACGAAAAGATGAAATACTGCCATTTGAGACAACATGGCTGGACCTTAAGATTATCATGCTACGCAAAATAAGTTGGACAGAAAAAGTTGAGAACCGTATGATTTTACTTATGTGGAATATAAAACTGAAAGCAACAAACAAACAAGAAAAAATTCATAGACACAGACAACAGTTTAGTAGTTACCAGAGGTTAAAGGGTAAGGGGGGAGGTAGAAGAGGGTAAAGGGGGTGAAATATATAGAAGGAGAACTGACTCTGGATGGTGAACACACAATGTGATATACAGATGATGTATCATAGAATTGTACACTTAAACTGTTAAGAACAGATACTACACTTTTATCTTAGCCAAAAGGCTGAGAAGTGATAGAATTGTACACTTAAAATCTATATAATTTTACCAACCAATGTCACCCCAATAAATTTAATGTAAAACTGTGTTAAAACCAAGAAAATGGAGAAAATAAATTAAACCAAATGCAGGTTCCTCAAAAAAAAAAGAAAAAGTCAATAAAATGTATAAACTACCAGTAAGACTACCTACAAACTACCAAAATTCAACTAAGATAAAATAGAAAACCAAAATAACCCTATAACTACTAAATAAGTTGGATTTGTAATATAAAATCTCTCATGCAATAATCACCAGGCCCAGGTAATTTTACTAGAGAATTCTACCAAACACTTAAAATATTAACACTAGTTTTACAGAATCTCTTCCAGAGAACAGAATAGGAGGGAACATGTCTCAAGTCACCTTTTGACGATGGTATTACCCCAACACCAAAACAAACAAAGACAATACAAATAAATCAACTGAAAATAGAACCTCTTCCTAAATATAAAATGTAAAACTGCAAAATTCTCAGAAAAAAAGTAAAAGAAAGAAATTAAGATTCAGGGTTAGGAAAAATTCTAGGAGGTGATACCAAAAGCACAATCTATAAAGAAAAAACTGTTAAACTGGTCTCTGAAAGATCCTATTAAAAGGGTGAAAGACAAATTAAAGACTGGAAGAAAATAACCGCAAACCACATATCTGATAAAGGACTAGTATTTAGAATATATAAGACTACATATACACACACACATATATATATATATATATATATATATATATATATATATATATATACACACACATACATACACACACACACACACATACATATATATGTATGTATGTATGTATATGTATATATGAGATATCACTACAAAATTATCAAAATGGCTGAAATAAAAGAACAAATAAAACAGCACAAAATGCTGGTCATGATGTAGGAATATAGGATCACTCACACACTGCTGGTGGGAATGTAGAATGTTGCAACCACTCTGAAAAATATTTTGGCATCTTCTTATAAAACTAAACATGAAATTACCATACAACCCCCTCAACTGCACTCCTTGGCATTTATACCAAAGAAATGAAAACTAATGTTCACACAAAAACATGCACACGAATGTTCATAGCTGCTTTACTCATAATAGCCAAAAACTAGAAACCAGATATCCTTCAATAAGTGAATGATTAAACAAAGCGTGGTATATTGATACCATGGAATAGTGCTCAACAACAAATAAAAAGTGATACACACTACAATTTGGATGAATCTTCAGAGAATTATGCTGAGTGAAAAAAGCCAATCCCAAAAGATTACATACTGTATGATTCCATTTATATAGCATTCTTAAATTGGTAAAAATTACTGAAATTAAGAACAAATTAGTGACTGTCAGCAGTCAGGTGTGGGAGTGGGAAAATTGGAGGGATAGAGTGTGACTGTAAAAGGACAACATGGGGAATCCTTGTGATGATAGAAATGTTCTGGACCTTGAGTGCATCAATATCAATAACCTGGTTGTGACATTACACTGCAGTTTTATGATATGTTACTACTGGAAAGTAGGTAAAGAGTACATGGGATTTCTCTGTATGAATTCTTACAACTACAATTAAATCTACAACTACTCAAAATAACAAGTTTAACTTTAAAAAATGGGATGACACTAAAACAAAATTTGGGAGGAAATTTACAGCACTACAGATACATTTCAGGAAAGAAGAAAGTTCTCAAATCAATGACCTCAGTTTCCACCTTAAGAAACTAAGAAAAAAATATCAAATTAAACCAAAAGTTAAGCAAAATAAGGAAATAAAAAGATCAAATGGAAATCAATGAAATAGAATATAGGAAAGCAATACAGAAAAGCAATGAAACCAAAAGTTGGTTCTTCTGAAAATCAATACAGTTGATAAGCTTCGATCCAGATGGTCAGGAAAAAAGAGAAGATACAAATTACCAATATCAGAAACTAAAGAAGGGACATTACGTTTATGTCACAGACATTAAATATATGCCAATAAGTTTGAAAATGCAGGTTTCACAATCATTACTCACTTCTAAAGAAACAGTAAACTTTACTTGGTCATAATTATTTCACTTACCTGAGTATTTAAGGAAACATAATTGGTATTAATATAGCAAATAATGAACCAAAAATTAAGGATACATTCGTATAGCACCTGTTCTTGTCCCAATAGCCAAGGTTTTCTGAACTGGATCAAAGGCTAATGCTGTGGGTTGATAAGGAAAACCATGCCGAACTGTCTGAAAGAGAGCAAATAGTAAAAATAGTCATCAGCAAAATTAAAATTAAAATTACAAGATACCACTATGCAACCACTAGAATGATAATCTTTTAATTAAAGAAAACTACTAGCAAATATTGTTGGTAGGAGTAAAATGACACAACCGCTTTGGAAAAATGTCATTTATCATAAAACTAAACATATACCTGTTGTATGACTAGAAATTCCATATATATATATGGAAGAACAAGAAAATGAAGAACATATATTCAACATATGTATAATAGTTTATGTATGTATGTCCCTAACAACTTTATACATAACAACCTAAAACAGCCCAGGTGTCCAACAAGAAAATCAAAAACCAAAACTGGTATACTCATACAATGGAATACTACTCAAGAGTAAAAAGATTAAACCTACTGACAGATGCAACAACATGGAAAATTTTCAAAAACATTATGCTAAGTAAAAGAACCAATACACCAAAGAGTGCATATAGTATGATTACATTTATATTAAATTCTGAACAAGCAAACTAAACTATGGTGAAAAAAATCAGAATAGTGTTTGACTTGATAGAACTGACTGTGAAGAGGTATGAAGGAACTTTATTGAGTGAAGGTAATATTCTATATTTTGATAGAGGTTTGGATTACACAAGTGTATACATAAGTCAAAATTCATCAAATGGTATAACGTGTGCTTTCTCTGTATGTAAATTGTAACTCAAAAAATAAAAAATTTATTATGAACAAATATTGAGCTCTAGTTAATGATATGCATACTTAAGTTTTAAAAGATAAAGTGTACTGACATCTGCAACTTATTTTAAAATGCATCCCAAAAAATAATACGAATAGATGGATGAATAGAAGGATATAATTGGTACTTTTCCCTCATCTCAATGGAAAAGAAAATTTAAAAGTATGTCTCTGAGAGGAGAGATCCAAGATGGCAGAGTAGACATATGCTGTGCTTGCCTCCTTCCATGAACACATTATAAATACAGATAAATCATAGAAAAATCCACCAGGAGAACCATCTGAAGTCTGGCTCAACAGAATTTTTATAACTAAGAATATAAAGAAGGAGCCATTTTCCCCGTGTGGGGTCTTTCTCTTGTGCACCCAGCAGGCAAGTACCACCATCTTTCATGTGTTGAGCCCTTCCCCAATGCCCATGACCGAACGAATCTGAATTAGTCTGGTGAGCTCCACCATGATGACTCCCTGAGATCCCACCCCACCCAGCTCCCCCAACACCAGAGGCAAGCATCCAGCTCTACACACAATACAGCAAGCATCCAGCCCTACACACAATACACTCTTTCTCAGCAAGCATCCAGCCCTACACACAATACACTCTTTCTAGGACAAGTATCAGGTGTCCATGAGCCCCAGGTAGGAGGCAGCTGGCCTCCATGTGCTCTGTGACTTTTGTTGAGTAGCTCCAGGCTCAACACTGGCACCAAACAAGAATCTATATTAACCTGGTGAACACAACTTGTCCTACCTTGGTGATTCCCTGAGGCCCTGCCTTACCCAACTTGCATAGCACATGAGGCTTTATCAGTGGCTGAACCTTACACAGCTGGCAGGTGGCATCAAGCCCTGGAGTGTCCTGGCTTTTGGTGGAGCTACCCCAGGCCTGGTACTAGGGACAGCCATCCTCGGTTCACAGAACGGCCTCTCTCAGGCACCTCCAGGTTTAGCACAGGCAGTAACAAACCACAGATTGCTTTAGAGCTCCTACCAGGTAGTCCCCAGCCAGTCACAGGCAGTGGCCGACCTGGGGCTGCACCGGAGCCCCTCCCAAGAGGCCCAAGAACCAACATACTTGGAGGCTGGCTTCAGACCACAGCAGAGCAACACCAAATTAGCCCCACAAGCAGTACACCCAAAGGGTGATTCAACAGGCACCAGAGCCCACTGGGGAGAATCCCATTCAGTGGGTAAGATGCCCACACAGCAGTCTATAAGCTGTGGATGTGGCCAAGCCCCACAGTGAGTGAGCCTGAGGGTTAATCTCACCATTGATGTGCCAATAGCAATCAAGGCTCAATTATAACAGGAAAGCACATACAACCCACACAAGGGACAAACATGGAGCACACAGCACAGGTGACCAGCAGACTGTGCCACTGGACCCCACTGGGCACCTCTGACATAAGGCCACCAAGTGAAGACGGGGAGATGTAGCATATCTACCTATTACATAAAACAAACACAGAGAGGCAGCCAAAATAAGAAAACAAAAATACATCTCAAATGAAAGAGCAGGAGAAAACTGCAGAAAAAGAACTAAACAAAATGGTGGCAAGCAACCGACCAGAGACAAAGTTCAAAACACTGGTTATAAAGATGCTCAAGGAACTTAGTGAGAACTTCAACAAAGAGATAGCAAGCATAAAATAGGACATAGAAACCATAAAAAAGAACCAGTCAGAAATGAAGAATACAATAACTGAAATGAAGAATGCTCTAGAAGAAATCACCAACAGACTAGATGAAGCGAGGATCGAATCAGTGATTGGAAGACAAGCAGAAAACACCCAATCAGAACAACAAAAAGAATGCAAAAAAACGAGGATAATTTAAGAGACCTCTGGGACAACATCAAGCATAACAACATTCACATTTTAGGGGTACCAGAAGGAGAAAAGAGGAAGCAAAGGATTGAGAACCTATTTGAAGAAATAATGACTGAAAACTTTCCTAACCTGGCGAAGGAAATAGAAATACAACCACAGGAAGTTCACAGTCTCAAATAAGATAAATCCAAACAGGCCCACACCAAGACACATCATAATTAAAATGGCAAGGTTGAAGGCAAAGAGAGAATCCTAAAAGCAGCAAGAGAAATGCAACTAGTTACTTATAAGGGAGCTCCAATAAGATAGATGATTTCTCAACAGAAACTCTGCAGGCCAGAAGGTGTTGGCACAAAATATTCAAAGTGATGAAAAGCAAGGACCTACAACCAGGAGGATTCTACCCAGCAAGGCTGTCATTTAAAATTGAAGGAGAGATAAACAGCTTCCCAGACAAGAAAAAGCTAAAGGAGTTCATCACCACCAAATCAGTATTACAAGGAATGTTAGAGGGACTTAAGACGGGGTGGGGGATAAAATGTATGAGTAATAAAATGGAAATACCTACATTCTATCAACAATTATTTTCAATGTAAATAGATTAAATGCTCCAATCAAAAGACATAGGGTGACTGAATGCATAAGAAAACAAAACCCGTACATATTCTGCCTACAAGAGACTGAAAGACACACTTTCAGATTGAAAGACACACACTGACTGAAAGTAAAGGAGTGGAAAAAGATATTTCATGAGAATGGAGATGGGAGGGAAAAAAAAAACAACTGGGATACCAATACTTATACCAGACAAAACAGACTTTAAAACAAATTCTGTAACAAGAGACAAAGGAGGACCCAGTAATCCTACTTCTGGGTATGTATCCAAAGAAACCAAAAATGCTACTTTGAGGGGATATGTGTGTCCATGTTCATTGCAGCATTGTTTACAATGACCAAGTTGTAGAGGCAGCTTGGGTGTCCATCGATGGATAAATGGAGGAGGTAGTACATATATACAATGGAATATTGCTCGACCATGGAAGGAAATGGTCTCTTGACATCTGCAGGGGCATGGATGGACCTAGAGGGTATTGTGCTGAGTGAAGTGTTTCAGAGAAAGACAGATGCAATGTGATTTCACTTATATGTGGAATTTAAAGAACAAAAAAACCCAAACAAATAAAATAGAAACAAAGAACATTTTAATGGTTCCCAGAGGGGAGGAGCATTAGGGAGATGGGTGATAAAGGGAAAAGAGTTAAGAAGTATATATTGGTTGTTGCAAAGTAGTCATGGGGATGTAAAGTAAAGCTTAGGGAATATAGTGAATAATATGGTAATAACTGTGTAAGGTGTCAGACAGTGCTAGATTTATCGGGTTTATAGATGGGAGGGGTTTGGCCAGCAGGGTGAAAAAGGAGAAGGGATTAAGAAGTACAAATTGATAGTTACAAATAGTCATGGGGATGTAAAGTAAAGCATAGGGGATATAGTCAATAACATGGTAATAACTATGTATAGTGCCAGGTGGGTACTAGCGTGGTCAGGGGATCACTTCTTAAATTATAAAAATGTCTAACCATTATGCTGTACACCTGACATTAATATAAAATAATATTGAATGTCAACTATAATTGAAAATTTTTAAAAAGGGAGAAAAAGGTGAAGAGGAATAAGAGGTCCAAATTTCCAGGTATAAAACAAATAAATCAAGGGGATATAATGTACAGCATAGAGAATAATGCACAGCACATTGTGACAGCATAGTACAGTGTCAGATGGTTGCTGTACTTATCATGATGATCACTTCTTTAGGTATATAAACGTTGAATAGCTATGGTATACACTTCAAAGTAATACTCATATTGTATGTTAGCTATAGGTTTAATAAAAATCTTTTTAAAAAATGGAAATATAGTACGTAATAAATAAATAAATGTCTCCATTGCATTTAAACAGAGTTTGACCACCTAATCTCATTTAAATTAACACAAAGCTCAATATTAGGTTATGTATTGACATTTATTAAATCAACAAATTAAAAGATAAAACCTCATGATTGTATCAAAGGGTTCTGGAATGGCATTAGATAAAACTCAGCAGTCAATGCAAGTAAACATCTTATGTAAAACAGGATTAGAGGAAAACCACTTAAAGATGATAAATATTAACAATAACAAAATAACAACACATGATACTAAACAACAAAAAGCTATAGTCATTCCCATTAAAATGAGGAAGAAGTTATACATGTTCATTATTCCCATTATTATTTCACTTTGTTTCACAGATTCAGGTTAATTCAGTAAGATAAGAAATCAAAATAATATATATAAATACAGGAAAGAAATAAAACAGATTACTAAAATATTTTAGAAACAAAAGAATGTGATAAATTGTCTAGATACAAAGTAAACAAACAAAAGTCTAATTTTTCTCTCTACTAGCAATAACCAATTACCTAAAAAAAATTGGATGAATATGCCCATTTATATTTTTAGTTATTAATTTGAAGTCTTTCAAATTTTTTAAAAGTATAAAAACAAAAGTTTTCTTCAGCAGCACTGAATAATGTATTTCCTAATATGTAAAATGGTTAGGGGGACAAAATATTCTTCACCAGACTGGAAATCTGATTAATAGCAGGATTGTATTCATATAGCTCAATGCTTATTTAGTACTACAGAAGTTACACCTCAACTGTTAGAATTCTATCAGAACTACAGAGCTAATGTAATTAGTTTGTGTTATAGCTGTGACAACAAAATCCCATCAGAGTTCAATATTCAAGAGGCAATTATTTTTTATATACATCAAAAATGTTTTCATTACTGCTCTGTGATTCAAGCTGCTAAAAGCATCTCCTTTTAACATGTCTACAGAAACCTAATAGTAGAAAATTATTTATATATAGTGATAAACAATTAGGTCCTAATTATTAACATTTTTCCAAAATAAAATATTCACCAATTTACCTCCCAAATCCTATGTCAAGCCTCACTCACATAACATATTTGCTAAAACTCTAAGCCAACAACACAGTTTAGCATTTATCTTATATTATAAGTACGACCCTTTGATCTCCCCAAATAAGTTTTAAGCTCCTTTGTGAGCAGGGACCATGCCTTTAATTTGTCCCCTTCACTTAGCTCAGTGTTATGATTAAACAGGTTTTTTAAAGTTCATCAATATGATTTGTACTTATAAGCAATATTTCCTTCTACCTCTGTTCTCTTATATTCTTAAGATGAATAATTGTAACCAACTATTTTATAAGCATGGAAATAAAATCTTTAGCATAATTTTAAATCAACATATAATTATCTCTATATTTGGATCTGTTGTCTCAAATTTCTATAGTAATGAAAGAACATTACTATAGATCACACTGTTAATCTTACAAAAAATCTAAAACTCATACTTGAAATAATGCATATAAATATTCTTTATAAAGTGACCATACTATGTAAATATAAGTTTACAGTACTTAAACAGAAAAGTGTCCTTTAAAAATATGAAGGAATCCACAATATTGTCAAAGGGATATGAAAGACAGTTTGGAGAATATAATCAATAATGTTTTAAAGATTTTGTAGGGTTTCAGATGGGCACTTGCCTTATTAGAGAGATCAAATCATGGACTGTGTCTGACCACTGAATAATAGTGAATGTCAATTATAATTTAATATATATATATAGTCACGGGATATGGAGTACAGCACAGGGAATAGTGTCAATAGAATTGTAACAGCTATATAGAATGTCAGAGGGGTAATAGATTGGGGGTGGGGAGTTATCACTTTGTGAGGGGTGAAATGTCTAACTAGTACATTGTTTTGTACACCTGACACTAATTAAAAAAAAAAGTTGCTTGACTTAATATTAAATATAGTTGATTAATTTTCAAATATATAGTAGAGAATAGCACCAAACTTTTAGTATCTATTAGCTAATATTCAATCATATGATTCAAATATACATTTGAATATTGTTGTTTATAAGAGGCAAAAAAAATGAGGGAATCAAGTTCAAATTAGATGCATTTACCTTCCCTAATACTATCTCATTATCTTTCATACTATCGCCTCTCGTAATATCATGTAAAACATACCTTCAAAAAAAACCACATATATATGAACACACACAATTTTTGCTACAGAAAAGTACAGAGATATACATAAAAATGTGTACTGACTGAAATAATATAAATACTAGCACACTAATAACATGAAGTAACAAAGAGTATATCCTAAATTCTATCATCTTTGATTCAATAAAGGACACAGAACTGAAGGACAGAGCAGTCTCCAATGTGGTTAAATCGCTCGCTCCAAAGTACATCCACTGTTTTGTTCTGTGTTTTTCCATCCCTAGGAGTCATTTTCATCTTCTTAGGTGATTTTTGCCTTCTGGCTTATATATTTTCCCTCTACTCTGAGCACTATTAACAGCCTATATCTTTCAATATCCTTGCTTCACTCTATCATAAGCTTGGACTATATCATTCTCCCCTCTCTTTTTAACTCAGCTGAGCATCACCAGTCGATATCATCAGCCTCACATCAACACAGCCTCATCATCATACACTTCTAGACTTCTTTCAAGAACTCAGATTCGGCATTCTCTCTATTCACTCACAGTATCTTTACCTGCCATCATTTCCCTTCCATCTTTCTTATCATCCTAGAACTTCCACTTAAACCTCCTACTTATCTGAAACCTTTATTTTCTTTCTGGCTATACTAGCTTCTATTCCCAACTTATTTAACATTTCAATACCTTTCAACTTAATTCTGTATCATGCTTGAAAGATTTATTTACATCTTTTATTGAATCTATTTTATGTGTCTATATAGCTATCAAACAAATTTCTATGAACTTAATCTTTTTCATTAATATATAATAAAAATGAAAATTTGTAGCCATAGGAAAATAATCTGGCCTGGGATAAAATAAAAATCACTTTAAAAGAAAAGAAAATGAAAATCTGTGAAACAAAATTATAGACAGAATGGCGTGGAAGAAGATTGTGCTAGGAGTCAGGAGACCTAGTTCCGGTCCCACCCCTCTCACTGTCTAACCTGGACACATTACTTAAGTGCTCAGCTTCATCTATAAAATAGAAAGAATGAATTACGTTAATTAAGGACCTTTCCAATTCCATACTCCTAATACAAATACTTGCACTCGAAATCATGGGCAGAGGACCTGAAGAGACATTTTTCCAAAGAGAACACAAATGGCCAATAGACATATGAAAAAATGCTCAACATCACTAATCATCAGAGAAATGCAAATAAAAACCACAATGAGATATCACCTCACCCCAGTCAGAATGGCTATCATCAACAAGACAAATAGTAACAAGTGTTGGAGAGGCTGTGGAGAAAAAGGAACCCTCATACACTGTTAGTGGAAGTGCAGATTGGTGCAGCCGTTATGGAAGGCAGTGTGGAGGTTCCTCAAATAATTACAAATAGGGGCCAGCCCTGTGGCTCAGGCGGTTGGAGCTCCGTGCTCCTGGCTCCTGGCTCCTGGCTCCGAGGGCTGCCGGTTCAATTCCCACATGGGATGTGGCGTTTGCTATAGGGGGATTTGCCTTTAGAAATTGTTTTAACTTATTACCAACCGAAGCTAAAACGAAGGTGGCACTGGTAAGTTTAGGGTAGCAATTATGTGTTCAGCACGACCACAAAAACTCTCCCAAATTACTTTGTAAATTACCATATTATGTACCATGTTTCCTATTATCATATAGCTCTTCATTTTGTAACCAAGGCACCCTTCATCCAAAACAGAAACCTTCTCATATTCCCTAATCACTTCTTGAGCACCCTCTTTATCACAGAGACAATGAGGTATCATTTCAAGAAAACAAAAGTAAAAATTTGCATTAAAAGTTCAAAAACATCTGTATTTCCCTCAAATACAACTTTAGGTCTCCCAATCCCTCACCCAAAGCCCTTACTGGCTGACTGGGTTTAACCATAATGTTCTCTTACTATTTCCAGCTCATAAAAAGCAGTAGAGTTCATTCACCAAATATTCACACAATCTTAATTCCTACATCTTAAATTATTTTTATTTCTTTTGCTGAGAAGACAAAAACAAAAATGCTAACTAGGTTTCCTTTCAGAACTAATTCCAAATATAAAAACCAAGTAAGTAATGATTAAGTTGTTTACAAAGCAATTATTAGTTGCTAATTTACAATGAAAGGTAAGGTAGAAAGCAGAGAAAGGAAAATTAAACTGATTTACCTTTTCACAGTAAACCTATCAATAATAACTTTCAACGTATTTTTCCTCTTTTCACTTCAAACATCTCAAAAGGCATTTTAAATGCCATTTACCTGAGCCACCCACCAAAAGCAAACAGCATACTTAATATAATACAAGCTGTCAAAAACTAAGTGTCTAGTTAACATTTACAAATCAAATAATTTCTCCTGTGAAATCTGGTATCTTCTACTGTAGACAATGACATGTGATATATATGGAGCAGATATTTTATCAAAATGACGAGGTAAGTGCCCCTATAGGATGACAGCATCCTATAATTTTAAATTAAAAAGTAATTATATTGTCAACAGAATTTTGAAAACGTGTCAGTTTTTTATTTTTAAAAACTAAAATAAAAAATTGTTCCGAAATAAAGTTGCTGGATACAAAAAAAAAAAATGGTATAATTAAAGTACAGCTTTATTGAACAGCTTGTTAAAGGCAAAGAGACATATGAAAGCACTGTCTGCATAGAATTGGCATTCAGTAGATTAACATTAACAAAGGGGCATTGATGGGATATAGGAATATATTTGTTATATTGAATTAAGTGTTATGAGGTATTTATTAAAATAGAGTTCTAGCTGTATCTCTAGTTCAAGAACATAGAATGAGTTAGTTTTCTTTGCAAAATTCTGACAAATATATTTACATGTATGTACGAAAGCTATCCCTGGAAGGATATACAAAAGACTGATAACATTGGTTACCTCCAGGAGAGGAATTGTTAGACATTTTAGCAAGGCATATGTTAACAGAAGACATTCAACTTGTTTTAAAAAACAAAATCTAAAGTGACATCAGCATCATGGCAGAGTGAGAAGCTTCCTTAGTATCTCCCCTTAAATCTACAACTAATGAGACATTTTTATTCCAACAAAGGTTCCTCTGCTCAAGACACTAGAATACCTGAGAAATCCACGCATTGGTATATCTGAAGTGGTTGTATTGGAACATGTAAGGGAGGCAGAATTGGGAGGGGTGAAGGCAAAAACAGTGCAGACACGGTTTACGAGCCACTGTGGCTAAGCCTATAACCCCAGCTAACCCAGGGATGCAGCCCCACATTATGACCCAATGGAAAGTAAGAGGGGCAGAAGCAGCGTTGGTGCCTGAGAATCTGGTTCCCTCCCCCGATAGTTTGTAATGGAGCCTGGTAGCAGCACCTAAGATGCATCTACAGCTCAGCAGCACCAATAGCCATAGAGAACGAGGAAGCGGTGTGGCGGGCTCATGAACCTGGCTGCCCTCAACCAACCACATTCTCCCACCACAGTGGTGGTGCCCTGAGACCAAGGACACCAAGGCGACCTGGACACAGAAGGGACACCCACCACTATGACCACCCCATGATCACCCTGGCAGTGACTCCCATGACCAGAGTGATGACCACCCCTACTATGAACCCAGAGGTGCAAGTAGTACAGGTAAGAGAAAACAACACCTATCATATGATCTACTGTAAAAGAAAAGAAAGGTCTCTAATTATCCACCTGTTGAATTGTAAAATCAAAACCTTAACTAAATAACAAAGGAGTTCCCTAGTTCAAATGCACCAACAGAGGTGAAAATGTAAACAAACAAAACCTGGGGTAGCAATATTTACACCAGACAAAATAGAATTTAAAACAAAAGCTATAAGAAAGAGACCAAGAAGGACTCAATAATTCCAATTCTGGATAGTTATCAGAAGGAACCCAAAATGTGATTTTGAAGGGACATGTGCATCCATATGTTCACTGTAGCATCATTTACAATAACCAAGATATGGCAGCAACATGGGTATCCATCAATGGATGAATGGATAAAGAAGAGTGGTACAACAGAATATTACTCAGCCATAAAAGAGAATGAAATCTTGCCATCTGCAATAACATGGATGGACTTAGAGGGTATTGTGCTGAGTGGTATAAGTCAGACAGAGAAAGACAAATGTCATATGATTTTACTATATATGTAATCTATAGAACAGGGTAAACAAACAAACAGAAATAAGCTCATAGATACAGAGAGCATTTTGACAGTTGCCAGACTGGGGGAGGGGCGCTTGGGAGGGATAGATGAAGGGAGAAGGGATTAACAGGTACAAATTGGTAGTTACAAAACAGTCATGGAATGTACAGTATAGCACGGGGAATATAGTTAAGAGTATTGTAATAACTATGTATGATGTCAGATCGGTACTAGATTTATCAGGGTGATCACTTCATAAGCTATATAAAATGTCTAATCACACCTGAAACCAATACAATATTGTATGTGAACTGTAACTGAAAAATTAAAACATATTTTTTAAAAAGATCACACACCATGATCAAGTTGGATTCATTCCAGGGAGGTAAAGATGGGTCAACATTCACAAATTAATAAATGTGATATGCTACATTAACAAAACAAAAGATTAAAATCATATGATCATTTCAATAGATACAGAAAAAGAATTTGACAAGATACAATATCCATTTATGTTAAAACTCACAATAAAATGGGTATAGAAGGAAATTACCTTAACATAATAAAGGCCACATATGACAAACACCCAGCTAACACCAGACTTCATGGTGCAAAACTGAAAGCTTTTCTCTAAGATCAAGAACAAGACAAGGATTCCCACTCTTGCCACGTTTATTCAGCATAGTACTGGAAGTCCTAGCCAGAGCAATTAGGCAAGAAATAGAAAAAGCATGCAAATTGGAAAGGAATAAGTACAAATGTCACTTTTTGCAGCTGGCATGATTTCATCTATATCTATATCTATGCACACAAACACACACACTCCAAAAAAAAAAAAAACACCCTAAAGACTCCACCATAAAACTATTAGAAATAATAAAACATATGCAGTAAAGTTGTTGTGCACAAAATCAATATACAAAAAATCTGAACATTTCTATATACCGTGTTTCCCCAAAAATAAGACCTAGCCGGACAATCAGCTCTAATGCGTCTTTTGGAGCAAAAATTAATATAAGACCCAGTCTTATTTTACTATAAGACTGGGTCTTTAATATAATTATAATATAATATAATATAATATAATATAATATAATATAATGTAATATAATACCAGGTCTTATATTAATTTTTTCTCCAAAAGACGCATTAGAGCTGATTGTCCGGCTAGGTCTTATTTTCGGGGAAACACAATACTAACAATGAACTATCAGAAGGAGAAATGAACAATACAATTTACAATCACAACAAAAAGACTAAAATACCTTGGAATAAACTTAACAAAGGAAGTGAAAGATCTGTACACTGAAAACTATAAGACATTGTTGAGATAAATTGAAGATACAAAGAAATGGAAAAAATACTCCGTATTCATGGACTGCAAGAATCAACATTGTTAACATGCCCACATTACCTAAAGCAATCTACAGATTCAGTGCAATCCCTTTCAACATCCTGATGACATTTTTCACAGAAATAGAATTTTTAAAAAATCATAAAATTTGTATGGAACCACAAAGATTCCCAATAGCCAATGCAATCCTGAGAAAAAAAGAACAAAGCCAGAGGTATCACAATCCCCAATTTTAAACTGTACTACAAAGCTATACTAATCAAACAGTACAGTATTAGAGAAAAACACACATACAGATCAATGAAACAGAATTAAGAGCCCCAGAATAAACCCATACATATATGGGCAACTAATTCATGACAAAGGAGCTAAGAACATACAAGGGAGAAAGGAAATTCTCTTCTACAATGATGTTGGGAAAACTCGATAGCTATATGCAAAAGAATAAAACTACATCACTATCTTATACCATACACAAAAGTTAATAAAAATGGATTAAAGACTTCAATGTAAGACCTGAAACTGTAAAATACATAGAACAAAACAGACACTAAGTTTCTAGACATTGGTCTCAGTGATGTTTTTGTGAATTTGACTCCAAAGGCAAGGGAAACTAAAGCAAAAATAAACCAATGGGAATACATCAAACTAAAAAGCTTTTGCACAGCAAAGGAAACCTTCAACAAAACAAAAAGGCAATCAACCAAATGGAAGAAAATATTTACAAATGCTTCCAATAAAGGGTGAATATCCAAACTGTATAAAGAATTCATACAACTCAAAAACAAGGAAACAAACAATCTGAATAAAAACTGGGCAGAGGGGGTGGCCAGTGGCTCAGTTGGTTAGATGCCGTGCTCATAACACCAAGGTCTCCAGTTCAATTCCCACATGGGCCAGTGAGCTGCACCTTCCACAACTAGACTGAAAACAACGACTTGACTTGGAGATGATAGGTCCTGGAAAAACACACTGTTCCCCAATTTAAAAAATAAAAATGGGCAGAGGATCTGAATAGACATTTTTCCAAGGAAGATGTACATATGGAAAAGGGCATATGAAAATATGTTCAATATCATTAATTATTAGGGAAATGCAAATCAAAACCACAATGAGATATCACCTCATACCTGTTAGAATAGCTATGATCAAAAAGACAAAAAATAACAAGTGATGGAGAGGATGTGGAGAAAGGGGAACTCTTATGTACTATTGGTGGGATTGTGAATTGGTGCAGCCCCTATGGACAACAGTATGGAGGTTCCTTTAAAAATTAAGAACAGAAACATCATGTGGTCCAGCAATTCGTCTTCTGAATATTTATCTGAAAAATATGAAAACACTAAATCGAAAAGATATATGTACTTCTATGTTCACTGCAGCATTATTTTGTAAATAATATAGAAATGATCTACGTGTACATCCACGGATGAATGAATAAAGAAGGTATGGTATAAATATATACAAGTAATACTACTCAGCCATAAAAAAGATGAAATATTGTCATTTGCAACAATATGGGTGGATCTTGAGGATATTAAACTAAGTGAAATCAGTCTGACAAAAAAAGGATAAAAACCATATGATTTCACTCATATGTGGAATATAAAACAAAAAAGTAACAAACGAACTAACAAAACAAAGCAAAAATAAACTCATAGATACTGACAAAAGAATGGTGGTTACCTGAGGGGATAAAGGGTAGGGAGAGGGCGAATTGGGCAAAGGGGGTCAAATATATGGTAATAGAAGGAAACTAGACTTTTGGTGGTGAGCACGCAATAGACTATACAGATACCAAATTATAAAACAACTAAACATGCAATTATTATATGACCCAGCAATTGCACTTTTGAGCATTTTTCCCAGACAAATGAAAACACTTTCATGCAAAAACCTGTACACAAACGTTTATAGCAGCTCTAGTTATAATAGCCAAAAACTGGAAATGACTCAGATGTCCGTCAATGGGTGAGTGGTTAAACAAACTGTGGTGTATTTATATTACGGAATACTACCCAGGAATAAAAATAAACAAAGTATTGATACATAAAAACTCTGGATGAATCTCCAGAGAATTATGATGAGTGAAAAAAAGACCAATCCCAAAATGTACCAGACTATCTGATACCATTTATATAATGTCTTGAAATTACCAAAAAAAAAAAAAAAAAAGAAAAGGAAAAAAAAAAAAAAAAAAAAAAAAAAAAAAAAAGAAATGGAGAACAGGTTAGTGGTTTATAGGCATGAGGGTGAGGGTTGTGTGCAGTTCTAAAAGGGCAACGTGAGGGATCCTTGTGATGATAGAAATATTCTGTATGTCGATTATATCAATGTCAATACCCTGATTGTGGCATTGAACCTAAGTTTTGCAAGATGTTACCTTTGGAAAACATTGGGTAAAGGATATGTGGAATCTGTCTGCATTATTTCTCACAACTGCATGTGAATCTACAATTACCTCAAAATAAAAAGTTTAATTAAATAAGAAAAAAATCTAGCTATAATATTTTCACAGGATTAACATCTAGAATGAACTAAAAATCTAGTAAAAACTAGCAAAATATCAGGTTAAAGCAATGCAAACAAAAGGAAAATTGGGATTACACTATTAGTATCACAATTCAAGGCAAATAAGATGGCAAATATTTTATATAGCTAAAGGGTATACTTCACAATAGAGATATGATGCTTTGATACAAATATCACTATATAGAAATATAAAAGATAAATTAATAAAAAGAAGAAGAAAAATGAACAAACACAATAGTTGTGTGGGATGGTATAGTTCTCTGTTATTAACTAATCTAGTAAACCAAATACAGAGATATAGAGGCACTGTATATAAAATTAGTAAGATTTACAAATATATTATGAGCTTTGCCTGCCCCAAATAGGAAATAACTTTCTAGTGTTCCTTTCCAGTGTTATTGGAAGATTTACAATAGTTCGTCACATACAGACTCACAAAAGAAAAATCTCACATTCCAAAGAGTATATATTAAAAAGAACATATTAGTTAAGGGCAAAAAATTTTTTTAAATTAAAATGCTTAAGTATCAGCTCCATGAACTGGTTCTTTTAAAAGATCAATGAATAGGCAAACTTTTGGAAAAGTTAATGAAGAGAAAATAGAAACACATAATGTTAGATTGAGAAATATAGCCATAGTTACAAAAGAGATTTTATTATAAAAAGAATGTATAACTGTACTAATAAATGTGAAACACTGGATGAAATGTGTGATTTCCTATAAAACATAAATTAGTAAATATCAGTTAAAGGAAAGGCAATAGTCCAAAGTGATCAATTACCATAAAATTTTTGTTTCAAAAAATACTTCCTCAAAAATATTGATCCCATCCAAAAATGTACCTTTTCGAACCTTTAAAGAACCAGGTATCTTATTTCAGATAGAAAAAAAATGAAGAAATGAAACTCAAATTAAAAAACCTGATCGACTATACACACACACACACACACACACACACACACAGGACACACACAAGAGAAAATTACACATCAATTCTATTTAGAAATATTAAAGGTAAGTCCCAAATAAAATATTTGAAAAATGATTCTAGTAGCGTATTTTTTAAAGTATAACATGATTAAATAGAGTTTATTCCAGAAATACAAATCGGCACAATCTCTTAAATATCTCTCCATAAACCTAGGTATCTCTCTATTCCAGCCTGACTTCAATAAGTTTATGGAAACAGTTACAAAATAAATATGACAAAATATTAGCTTTCTTCTATGTTAGTATTAAACAAAAAATATATTGTAAGAAGAGTTCCTATTCAAAATAGCGAAACAAATAAAATTCTACAACGAAACCTTGCAAGAAATGTGTCACCTATTCAAACAATAACCAAAAAATATACGAAACATTTCTGACCAATGTAAACAAATATAAAAACAACTAGAGGTATACTATAAAAGCAGAAGATTCAATATTTTTAAAAAGTCAAGTTTTCAGTAATATTAAATATTAAAATGTAAAGTAGAACAATTAGAATCCCAATTGGATTTTTTACAAAACTTTATCTGGACATATAAACCTAAAACTAAACAAGAATTTTGGCATAAATATAAGGGGTGGAAGAGGTATGAAATACAAAAATATAAAACAATCATAATTTTAATATGGTACTAATATAGGAAGAAATAGATTAATGTAATGAAATAAAATATTGAAAAGCAGGTCAAGTAAATAAATTAATTGAATCTATGATTAAAAGCAGCAATCAAATCAATAAGAAAGAAAAGCGTTTTTCCATAACTGGTACTGGAACAAGGAGCTGATCATTTGACAAACTTAGATCCCTATTCATATGAGATTAAGGGAACCTTAAAGCCTATTTGCATAACATAATAGATGAAGTCTATAACAGTATTTTTATACCTAACATAGTAGACAAAGTGTTAATATCTTTGCTATACAAAACATTTTTATAAACAATAAAAAAAGCTAAACTCCCCAAAATGAAATGCTCAAAAGACAATATCTAATTCACCATAGAAGAAATGTAAATGAGCAATAAATATTTTACGTGCAAAATTCACTACTAAATGATAAAATACAATTTAAAAGAACCTTAAGTTACTATCTCTTGGCAATTATATAGTCAGAAGTTTTTAAAATAAAGGCAAATCCCAGGTTTTCAAAGGTAAAAGAAAACAAGTATTCCGATAAGCTTCTTTCCCACCCCCATCTTTATTGACGTATAATTAACAAATAAGTATAAACTTCCAATAAAAACTATATACTTGTATGACTTTTTAGTGGATAATTTGATTAAACACACCAAAAACATTAAAAAATATGCTTATTCTTTAGCTATGAACTTGTTCTCCTAGGAATTTATCTTAACGAAAAATTCTAACTACATAAAATGCACAAAGATACTTATTGTAGTCTTTCATGACGGTAAAATATTAATATTAGATATAATGGGGGATTGATTTAAATAAACTGGAATCCATAAATATAATAGAGTCATAGACAACCACTCAACCGTATGTAAAAAAATAATAAATAACCAGACAAGGAAGATGTGCATAACATATTGAGTAGCAAAAAGTTACAAAGAATGCATAGATTCCATTTTTATATAAAAAATTTTCACATATTCTCATAAGCATAGAAAAACATCTGGAAATAAATACTGCAAAATATTAATGGTGGTAATATCTGGATAAAATATATTTTTTTCTTTTTGCTCATCTATATTTTCTAGTTTTTTCTATAGAAACTATAAATTACTTGTAAAACAAAAAACTAAAAAGAAAAAACATTCTGGATACACCTTAGATACTCACTAAACACTTCCTGAATTTAAAATAACTCACAGCGAATGTTAGTAAAAGTTAAACTTGCACCCTTACCAATTTGTTCTTACTAATGTGTTTCAAAATCAGATTTAAAGTCTACAAATAGCTCAATAAGTAGTAAATAATTAAGTATTATTTACTATTATTAAGATGTTGAAACATTTTCTAATTATATAAATTAATTCCAGTGTAGATTTCAAGGTTTTAAGTTTATTTGTTGTTTTAAAAATACTAAAGTTCTAGTCTCCAGTCTGGTATATAGGAGATTAGAAGTCATCATTCCCCTCTACACAAGAAAAAAGCTCAACAAACTAAAATTCAACAGTTTTTCTGAGATCCATCAGAGAACTGAAGTTACAGGGCAAACCACTTTCCCCAAAACTTGAGGGACAGAGAGGCAGACATAGAGAATCACAATTTACTGGAACAGAAGCCCAAGGGCAGAAACCTTCACATATGAACTAGTACCAGAACATGAAAACCTAAACCGTAATTGACAAATTGCTGCAGGTTCAATAAGGACAAGTTTGAGAGTTAAAAACTCCCAGGGGTTCATTGTTGGTGTGAGGAAGGGAGCCAGAATTTTGTGAGTTGTACCTCCAGGATCCCTACCAGGTTCTCACAGTGAATACTGGAGAAAAATCCCTCCAGCTTCTGGCAAGAGGAGGGGAAAAGTAGACATTTCGAAATATACCCAGAGCATTCTGTTCTTAACAAGTCCCACCTTTGAGAGAGAAACTGTTTTACCAGCCTAACTGACGGGGGGATTGGAAATACTCAATTCCAGCTCCCTCTAGACTTTGAGGTAGGGAAAGGGAAATACCAACTCTAGCCTTCTTGGCTCACCTCAGGGAGAAAAACAAAACAAAACTGAAAAGCACTTGTGAAAGTCACAGCCCAAGGGCACAGGCTCTCTGAAAGACTGAGTACTAATCATAGAAGTACAATGAATACTTCCTCTCCCCTACACCTTACCACCATATCAATAGGAATCCATTATAATAACAAATGGAAAGAACGGCACATCTCAGACTTTATTTAAAAAGGAGTCTCTAGGGACACCCAAAGGCAACAAGGGAGACAAAAGCAAGGACACCAGAGAAAATTTTAGCCTCTGGCACCTACAGCTACAGCAAATAGAAAGTATAGCCTAGCTCCTAGGCTGATAAACATAAAACCCCACGCTAAATGCCTATTTGCCTCAGTTCCTCTTACTCTGTATATCATGTCTGTCCCTCAACAAAAAATCATAAGACATGCTGAAAGACAAAAAAACAGTTTGAAGAGACAACAAGCATCAGAACCAGCTTCAGATGGCAGAGATTTTGGAACTATCAGCCTAGGAATTTAAAAGGCCTATTATTAATATGCCAAGGGCTCTGATGATAAAAGTGGATATATGCAATAACAAGAGGATAACGTAAGCAGAAAAATGAAACTGTAAGAATCAAAAGGAAATGCTAGAAATCAAAAACACTGTAACAGAAATACAGAATGCTTTTGATAGTCTTAATGATAAACTAGACACAGCTGAAAAAAAAATGAATAAGCTTGAAGAAATGTCCATAAAAACTTCCAAAACTAAAATACAAAGAGAAAAGAAAATAAAGAAATCAGAAGAGAGTATACAAGAATTGTGGAACAATGACAAAAGGTGTCACACATGTGATGAGAATATCAGAAAGAGAAGACAAAGGAACAGAAGAAATAATGACTGAGAATTTCCCAAAATTTATGATAGACACCAAATCACAGTTCCAGGAAACTCACAGAACACCAAGCAGGGTAAATAACAAAACAAAACAAAACAAAATCTGATGTACCTATGCATATCATATTGAAACTGCAGAAAACTGATAGAACTGCAAGAGAAATAAATGAATGCACTATTACTATTACAGCTGGAGACTTCTACACCCCTCTCTCAGTAATTGACAGATTTCACAAGCCAAAAATCAGTAAGGACATAGTTGAACTAAACAATGTTATGAATCAAATAGATCTAATTGGCATTGATAGAATACTTCATCCAACAATAGCAGAATACACATTCTTTTCAACTGCACACAGAACATTCATCAAGATAAACCACATTCTGGACATCATAACAAATGTAAAAGAATTAAAATCATACAAAATAAAATCACAATGGAATTAAACTAGAAACCAATAAGAGAAAGATAGGTGGAAAACCCCCAAATACTTAGAGATTAAACCATATCTTTCTAACTAAAACATGGGTCAAAGAAGAAATCTTAAGAGAAATTAAAAATTTATTCAAAAGAAAGTTTAATGCTTAAACACAATTTGGTACCAAAAATTATTCTTAATTTGGGAACAGAGGCAGAATATAATTTGGCCAAAACACCTGAGACAACATAAAGAAAGACTGAACAAAGAAATATGAAAAAATCTAGGGAAATAAATAAATACACACATACATACATACCAGCGCTCATTACAACTAACCTGAGCAGAGAGAATAAGAGACACAAAAATCTTGAAATTTTCTTGTAATGTGAAGTTACAAGAAAGTAGTTTGGTGGTTTCAGCAAACTGCTACCATTCCTTTAAAAGTATTGAGTTAGCTTTGCTGCTGGTCCCCCAACTTTCATCTTTCATCCTAGTTCCTCAAGATGAACCTGTGTATCTGGATTCTTGTCAAATATAATAGTTTCTCCTGCATCACTCTTGTCTCTACTTTTCTAGGTTCTGTAGGTTTCATCTTGAATGTTAATCTCTGCCTATATTTGATCATACTAAAGCAAGCAAATACAACCTTTAGATAAATTGTCTTCTGTAACTATGCCTAATGCACTCCTTGCCTGAATCTCCAGACTCAGTTAAGATTCTAAGTATGACTCATTCAACAGCCTGGCCATCCTACTACCAAATATATACAATGCTCTCCTCAAAATATGTATGAGTATTTGCTAAGGATAGTACTTTACCTCACATACTTTTATCAGATAATCTGTGTTTGCCAGCACAGGAGTGACTAAAAAGGAAGGGTTAGAAAAATAGAAGTGCAGCATTATGAAATATTGCAGTGATGCAGGCCAGATAATAATTTCTCTTCTGAAACTTAGTTAAAACAACTGGTTTGGCTGACGTGACAGAGTTCAGGAGAAAAAAATCAGAATATTATATGCAGCTTATCTCACTCAGACTAATATATATGCAACAGGGCTTCTTACAGAATTTTTGAAAATTAGTTTTGCTTCTACAAATAGTTTTATTTTTGAAAATTCCTTTTATTTCCACAACAAATGAAATTTTGCTGGCTATACAAAAATACTAAATTGATTGCTGGGTTGAACTCTCAGAAAATTAAAAATTACTTCAAATCTTCTATTTACCTACTAGAGTTAAAAATGGCTACCTGCTGGGGAATATTATGTTGACAAAATAAAATTTGTATATTTTCTGAAAATGGAGAACAAAAGAAAATGTGAATTGCGAATAGAGAACTCGTACAAACGAAAAGGGCACAAAAAATTTTTGTACTTAGTATAGTTGTTTTCAAGTATACTATTTCAAATATATAGTTTTACTAAGCAATAGCTGTTGTATATATAATTATATATATATATAATTACATAACAATTTCAAATCATTTTGAATTAGCAATTATATAACAAATTCAAATTATATAACAAATTCAAATCAACCAGTATGGATCCTCGCCTTTCAATCAACAAGAAAATAAGTTGCCTGCTTAGCAACATATTGTTGCAACATTAACTACAAAAGGTACTTAAGAAGTAATAAATTGCTAAAAGAGAAAAAAGCAGCCTCTAATAGCTATCAGCTTGAGTTTGCCCGGCCCTAATTAAGTTAGGCCACGGTGTTCTCCTGTGGAACATGAACAATTTCACAGAAAATGATCAAACAAGGCCCCTCTATGACCATGATGAAGCAAGACAAAAACAAAACCACTACAGGATCAAGTTGGGGTACTGATAAATATAAGAACCTTGAGCAAACCACCCTAATGATCAAACATTCCCCTCAGAACTGCTGCTTCTTTAGTAAATAGCTATAGCCCATGCTATTTGTTCCTCTTGCTTCCTAGGTAAGATGTCTCATGGTTCCCTATGATGTGCAAGCTCCCTTGTTGTAATAAACCCAACTTTGTTTGACTACAGGTATGCAGTCTTTCGTAGATGGGCACAGACACTTTGTTTCCTTTCAAATATTCCGAAACTCAGTCTACACATTATTTTGACCAGTCTCTTTAGCCTGAAAACTAAGTCGATATGATATTGGCATAACAACAGGCAGAAAGATGAAAGAACATTGTTACCCCAGATACAAATCCTAGTACATATCAAAAGTTAATACATAACAAAGAAGTATCACAACCAGTGGAAAAGGAATCAATTAATAAATGGTATGATAAAAACTGATTGGCGGGGGGTGGGAGATGAGGGTAAGGGGGATCAAATATATGGTGATGGAAGGAGAACTGACTCTGGGTGGTGAACACACAATGTAATTTATAGATGATGTGATACAGAATTGCACACCTGAAATCTATGTAATTTTACTAACAATTGTCACCCCAATAAATTTAAAAAATAATTTAAAAAAAAAGCTACTTGGAGAAAAATTAAAAAAAAAAAACTGATTGGCTATTTGAAATAAAAATCATTTTAGAGTTACACTGTGTACCAAAACAAATTCTGTGTGGATAAAAAGTTAAAATATAAGAGATCAAAGCACCAAAAAAAAAAAAAAAGAAAATAGGAGTATTTAATCAAAACTCTGAATTTTAGAGATATTTCCTTGCTTAAGAAATAAAAAGAAAGGGATCAAAGACAACTATCAAAAAATATAACTGTCACTGTAACTGAAATATTTTATAAAGATCATTATTTTGACAATTAAGTAGGAGCAAAAACTCAATTTTGTCTTACAGGAAAAAATTCAATTTAAAAGCCTAAAGTAGGGCTTCTATTTGAAACCTTTAATGGGCATAGTTAAAGTTATTGCTATTAAACTAATATGTAAATGATTTATAGAACTATAATGTGGGAAACCAATACAATCATCCTGTTACTAAAAGTAAAACAGGGAATGTAACACTACAATTTTTTGCAGGCACATCTTCAAGTAAAAGCAGAAGAGGGGGTTAGAGAAATGTACTAAACTTCCAGAAATACAAATTTGATGTAATCACTAGTAATTATCCTACAGAGAAATTTGGAAATTATGTAAGATTTTATATTAATTCTATACTGAGACATACACAAAGTATGACAGCACTGCATTTTTTTTAAGAATATAAAAACTGCCATACTAAATGAGACCAACAACCCAATTTGCTGACAGTATATTAGCACCAAAGGACCTTTTGTGAGAAAATGTTATTGTTCTCTATGGCAACTTAAAAAAAAATTATAAACATACTTCCTACAAGTCTATAATCCCTTACTCGAGGGAGGCCTGCCTAGGATAAGCCAAGTAGAGAGCCTAGAATACTGAATAATATGGCTTTGGTTTCTGGTTCTCAAAATTTTTTTTTATTTTAATTCTTTTTGGTTCTTAGATTTGTTAACATCTCAGTCCTAACAAGGTAACTTAATTCTTCTGGTTTTTATTCATTACTATTCCTAAAGATACCCATCCTCTATTGTCCATTTTGGTGACAGGAGCAATGAAGTAGATGCTTTATCCAAATAAGTTATCCTGCAGTGTCAACTATACTACCGCTTATGCTATCAGTTTATAAGTACAGAATGAGACAAGGCCACTCATCTCAGGGAATCTTGTGTAGTTCTTTGAATGGGTAAAAATTACAGAAATATGGAACTGTGACAATAGTCTTGTGCCAATCTCATTTACAGAACCTCTCAAGTAAAACGATGTCAAACTTAAACACAGTGGAGACAATGGAAAATCTGAAGAAGACATAATGGTCAGGAATACCTAGACACTTTATCTCCTTTCATCTTTCCAGTGTCCTGGAAAGACCAGCTCTCCACAGCCCACACCTATATTTCTGATTGGATACATATTTATCTGGCAGTATCTTATATTAAGTCTGGTATGAGAATCATGATTACAAATCCATTTCACTGCAGAAGTTTCTCTAGCGATCTACATGTTGGCTCTGACAACTTGATCACTTATAAAAATAGTTCAAAAAGTATTAATGAATACTGAATTGGCTAATTTAAGAGTTTATTCAAAACTTTAAGGATTATGCCATTTGGTTCTGGTGATATATTTATTTTTGTCTATTTTGTTAATTAGGTCTAGAACATCCCGTGTGTGTCTTCTTTCGTGAGTGTCTTTAGTTGTGCTGCCGTTACTGCCTCGATGTCCTGAATCATTTTGACTTTGGGGAAGAGCCAGAAGTCGCACGGTGCCAGATCCAGTGAAAAAGGAGGATGAGGACACACCATATGGTTTTTATTTGACAGAAATTGCCATATACCAGAAGCAATGTGTGACACAGAGCCTTTCTGTTGTGATCACAAAATACGGTGAATGCTGCTGCCAAGTGCCATCCAATAGAAAGGCAGGGATCTTCAATATGGGAGGGGGTGCATCGAACCTTAGTAAGAGTGTGTGACAATTTCCAGCTTGTTCGGTGTAGTCAGGTGTGAGCTAAGGTTGAGAGCAGGTGTGTTTTAAAGTGTGCTGTAAATCACCCGCCATCATGACAATGCTCTGTGTCACACATCACTTCTGGTATATGGCAATTTCTGTCAAATAAAAACATTACAGTGTGTCCTCATCTACCTTATTCACAAGATCTGGCACCGTGGGACTTCTGGCTCCTCCCCAAAATCAAAATGATGCAGGACATTAGGCAGCCAAGACAGCACAACTAAAGACACTCACGAAAGAGGACTTCCAGAACTGCTTCAGAAAATGGCAAGAACAATGGGATAAGTGTGTTGGAAGCAAGGGGGAGTTTTCTGAGGGGGATTAATGGCAATATGTCTTTTACTGTAATAATTTTTTTTATTTAAACATTCACTGTATTGTTTGATCACTATACAAATATATATATTTATGTGTGTGTGTATATGTAATTATATACATAATTATAGACATATAATTATTAATGACTTTCTGCTTTAATTTCTTTTCAATTAATCAACCAACCAGGTACATGCTGCTTCATTCATAAAGTATATCAAGTGCCTACAATCATGGTTCTCAGTACTGACTACAGACTGCACGTGCATCAGGGTCTCCTGTGAGGAGGCCTTTGTTAAAAACTGCAAGTGCCTAGTAGATCCCATTCCTAGAGATTGATTCTGTAAGACAGGGGTGAAGATAGAAATATTTCTTTTAGACAGAGTTGAGAACCACTGACCTGTTAGGTAATGAGCACCCCAACAATGATAAGGAAACAAAATATATTTGCCTCTCAAAGAGTTTATAGTATAATGACATTGACAGAAATAAAATTTTTTAATCATAACAGGTGCTAAATTCACTCAACAGGTATATGCCAGGTGGTATAGGCAAACAGAGATGAAGGGGGAAAAACTAACTCTGCCTGGGGTTGGTAGATAAGGAAAGTAGTAGTCTGAGCTGGTTTCATGGAGGTGGTGTTTAAACTATGAAGTAAAGAGTAACTGGGAATTCTCCAATTATACCAAAGCTGGAAGAGATATTCTAGTCAGAAGCAATAGACTGAGAAAATATAGTGTTTCCAGGGAATGCAACATGCTTAGGGAACAAGGAAATGACAATGGAAAGGCAAACAGGAGCCCCTTCTGAAGGGAACCACATATAGATCAAGTTAAGCAGTTTAAAATTTATTGTATAAAGCAGTGGTTTCAAATTGTGTTTCACAGAATTCAAGCTTACAAAAGGCAGTTCATATATTTCACAAATATCTGAACAACACGGGCATTTAAATGCATACATACCGAACTTAAACCAGATTGCAGTAAACCAAGGCATTAAACTGGTTTGTGGGCTTTGTTGTTGTTTTTTTCTGACCTTCAGCCAAAATTTCTTCCACCACTTCCGTGTTTTTTTAATTTCTTATAGCTGTGTCACTGGTTACAAAGGTAGCAGTTTTACACTTTTACTTCTTTAAGGCCAGCAAATATCCTACTACCTGCCTATGGATACTATTATACAATAAAAACTAATTATATATATACTTCATAATTTATCATTATAATTTACTTTAAAATGTATGCCAATAAACTACCATACTTCTTTAATAAATGTTATTTACAGGGGTTTCACATAAGACTTGCTTGTAGAGCATCACTGCTCTAGTTAAACCAACATAGAATTTTTAGCAGGAAAATGACAACATTAACATTATAATTCAGAAATAACCATTATTAAAATACGGTAAAACAAGAGGTGAGAAGATCAGTTAGGAAGTGATTGCAAGAGACAAGCAAAAAAATATGACGGAATAAACAAGTACTGGAAATGGCGAAAAGGAAATAAATATCAAAAATACTAAGGAAACAGAATACATAGGATTTACTGACCAATCAGATAATAGAGAGAAGGATGTTTTTCAAGAGCAGATTCTAGATTTATACTTTAACTTTGACCATGTTGAAATGGTAGAAGAACCCAGAACATGCCAACTGCTTAGTACTCAGAATAGAACATTCTTTGCATTTTCAATCAGTGAGTCCAAATAAAGTCCCCATTTTAGTAACAGTTCTAATTTTGGAATTTCCTTAATCCATTTTAATATATTTTATTATAGTTCAGGTAACCTAAATCATAGCTGTAAACACTTTTTAAAAGTCACTATATTCCTATCCAAATATGCCATAGTACTTTCCCTATTTAGTAAGATTTCAGTACTATTAGTGTTCAGCTTATATAGCTATCTATCCTTACAATTTCTTTGAAAATTATTATCTGATATTATTACCCACTGGTTATTGTCATTCTACCAAGAACAAGGTGATTTAAAAACTTTAACAATATATACATTGTATCGCCTTTTCCAATTTATACATTATTTTAACCTAACTGTCTTGTTTAATCTTCCTGATGACCTTCTTAGGTAAGAAAAGGGGTCAAATGTATAACTATGGGTGGTGAGCACACAATGCAATATACAGGTGATGTATTATAGAACTATACCTTTAAAAGTTATAAAATCTTATTAACCAACAAATTTAATTTAAAAAAAAGAAGAGGAGAAATACTTATTACCATACTACAGATGAGAAAATCAAGGCTCAAGGCAGATAAACATTTTGCGCAAAATTATATGGCTGGCAAGTAGCAGAGCTTTAAATAAAATACAAATTTTCCAATTTCAAGGCCCTGCAATGTTTTTGAAGTAATATTTAACTTCTGCCACTTTCCATGACTATTTCGTCCTAATAAATAGGAAGATGACTATAATCCCATTTTCCTCTCTTACATTCATTCATTTCCCCTGAACTTTTTTTTATTTAAAAACTTCTCTACCATATTTATAACCTCAATAGTCTAATGCCATTCAGTCTGAGAAATCTACTTTTCCTATACCAATTTTGCCTCCTCTAAAACTCTCCTCCATCACCACCACATTCATGAATTGAGAGGATTTGGAATTTTTTTTCAGAATCTTGAAATGGAAATAGTAATACATCAAAGATTAGAATATCAGGGCATAATTCCCTTGCCTAGCAGTTCAAATTTGGCCTCCAGGACCTTTTCACATGTTTATCTCATGACCACTATTTAGTCCCTAATCTGAGAAAATATTAGTTAAAATTGAGAACAAAATTATATACAATTTTGTGTACAAAATTGCATTATATACAAACCTCATAGGGTTAGAATTGAATCTGTTTATCTAACCTAATTCTAAATAAACTCACTTTCACATAAACTATCTCACAATATTTTAATACTAGATTTTATGTTTATATTAATAGCACTACTGGAAATGGAAACTAAGGTAATAATTGAAATGTATTTTATCGTACATAATTTGTTTACTACAAAAATAATTTTAATAATTTTTAAAAAAATTATTGAAGTACCAAAAAATTTAGTACTTAATTCCTGTGATTTCAAAAATTTACTGTTTCTTCTTATGTATTCAAACACATTTTAAAACTATATTCATCTGTATCACATGAATGACTTAGTAGCTTTTTTATACCAGATCAAAAGCACATTGCTAGCTATCCAAAAATAAAAGTAAAAATTATAAATCACTTTATTTCAGAAAATATAACAGTACCTCTCATATACTAACGTACTGCTTGTTTTGTAAGTTCTCATCTCTCCCTATCAGAAACTCTTACTTATTCATTAGAAGTTCAACATTAAAGCATAATTACCTAAACTGTTTCCTCACTAAACCAGAACACAGGCTATTTTTTTCTTTCAAGTATTACAGGTTCTCACAGGTATTAAACCATGGTATTTGTTTGTTTGTTTAGAGTTTATGACTCTGGGTGTGCTTTTTATTCAGAATTTAAACAATGAATTTAAAACAATGCCATTAGGTCTTTTAAAATGGAGATACTCGTCTAGCTATTATCTACTTAATTCTAGCAACATCTTAATAGCTTTAATCATTTTATTAAACAGTGAAATAAAATAACAATTAATTTCTCTGAATGAGATCATGGGATTAACCAGAATGATTTTCTCTTTCAGTATACTACTTATATACAAATATTACCTTAAAAATTTTGTCCATTATTGGGCCTTAGCATTATCTTCCAAATTCTACTTTTTATGTTTGCTTACTTTCCGCTTAAACTACCATTGCCATTTAAATTGATGCCTGGAACATCTTTATTCATTCAAACTGACCTATCTACAGAGTTCTCTACACCAGACTCTGATGCTGGCATCTCAACAATTTCCAGTCCCTAGTGGTTTTTGGGGGGTTTTGTTTTTTTGTTTGCTTTTAATAGTTTTTCCTCACAACAATAAAATAAAGAAACAACAGGCTTTCAGCCAATTCAAAACTTACCTTGCAAATATGAAAATACTCTGAAGTCAGGGTTTCCTGAATCTCTTCTCTGAGGACCCCTGCAGTCCCTCCTGGATGCACGGAACCACTTCCACCACCACTGTTACTGCCACTGCTGCTACCACTGCCAGGGGAGGAGGCAGTTAAACCATCCAAAACTTTTCGGAAATTAAACTTCTTCATTTTAAAGGCTGTTGAGAAATTCAAAGGAAAGGGTGACTTAGCACATGGAATTATAGCTGAGTAAAAGTGTTTAGTTTTTCATTAGTCAAGGCAGTAGCCAGTCCTCATTTTACAAGCATTGGCTGTAAAGGACTAGGAAAAAAAAAAAAAAAGGAAAACAAAGAGGCTTCATGTTGTCAAATTTTAATTCTAAAAAGCATATCCCTCAAAACAAAACAAAACAAAAAAACACAATTCCAAAAGCAACAGTATTTCCTCCTTACACATCAAATTTTCCAGGGTTTTATCCCCAGCTGCTGCTACGCTTTATCAGCACTGGGGTAAAAATAAAAGGCAGTGTCATCGTCGTCATTAGCATTATATCATCATTATTATACAATCAAACCAGGGTCCAACAGACCAAGACTGTCTTCTCTTAAGGACGGGCTTCCCAACTAAAGATTCAGCTCAGAAATTTTATTTTCAGAAAAATTATGTGGGGGGAGCCGGTATTTACACCTTCTGGGCTCACACCATCATCTTCAACGCTCCCCTTTCCCCAGGAAATGATGGGGGGACTTTTTCCATTCCCCAACCCCAACAGTCCGGACCCCAAAGCACCTGCGGGAGACCCACAGCAACAGCCAACGGTAGGGGCGAGCGGCGGCGCCAGCTGCCCCCGCTTCTCCCTCCGCCTCTCCACTTCCCTCCCCGCGTCTCCGGCCCTCCTCCCTCCTTCCCCACTCCACCCCCCTCCCACCCCGCACTGCCCGAGCCGCCGCCGAGCTCGCCCGCGGGTCGGCTCTCCCCGCAGCACAGCTGCGGCTCTTGGAGGACGTGAAGCAGCGGCGGCGACAGCTGTGGCCGAGTCCCGCCTCTGCCAGCTGTGCGCGCAGAGCGGCCGCTCCCGCGGTCCCTCCCCGGGCCGAGCGCCTAGGCGCGAAGGCTCTCTCCCATGGGCGCGCGAACACACAAACACCCTCACGTAGACATTGTGCGCCCAGCCAGACAGAGCACACACAATCAGTGTCACGCAGACATTCGCGCGCGGGCACTCATGCTCACAGACGCACACACAGGTGTGAGGGATCCGCGGCTAGACGGCGGCGTCGGCGTCCCAGTGGGATGACTATGATTCCCGACTTAGGCACCTTCCTCAGCTGCCACTATCCGCCTGCCAGCCCGGGAAGCTCAGGGTGCAGAGGGAGGCGGGCTCGCAGGCGTCGGTCCGGCGCGGCTCCGGCGGCTTCTCCAGTCCCTCCGGTCGCAGCGCCCGGCGCTCTCCGAGGTCCTAAACGAGCAGGCAGGCTCCACCTCAGGCTCCGCCCTCCCGCCGTGGGAGGCAAGCCCCGCCTCCAAACCGCCTCCTCGCTTGCCCCGCCCCCTCTTGCCCAGGCCTCCTGGAGCCCGTGAAAGGGGTGGAGAGCGCCGGGACATCAAAGGGAAGGAGTAGCTTCCGCCTCAATCCTAGGCTAGATAGAGCTAAATTCCGCGGCTGCGAGGTGGGAAAGATATTTGGGGATTGGCCGAAGAAAAAGCCAATGAAAGGTGGCGGGGAGACTTTAGAAAGGTAAAGTATTTGATTGACAGCGGTATTGGCCAGTATGCAGAGCGGCCGAGCTTTAGGGATTGTAATTGGCGCTACCTGTTGAAGGACGCAAGTGTGAATCAATAGAATGCCTGGAAGCGTGCGAACTTGGGCTCCTTGAGTCCGAGGCTTTAGGAAGGATTTCCCTAGCTCTGGCTCTGGAAAATATTGTGAACTTGGCAAGTGTTTTGCAGTTTATCATCTCTGTGAGCCTCTTCCCGCTCTCCAGGTGCATCTATTGAGCTCTCCTTGCTGCCCTTCTACTTGCATAAGTGCTTAACGGGTCACCGCTGCCGAAAGGAATTGTATTTCAGTAGTTTTGGGATATATTGTATAGCCTTCCAGATACTTTAGGGATCAGTTATTCACCTTATTCCCTCTAATACGTAGAATTACACCTTCTCCCTATTTTCACAAAGTTTTTTTTAAAGAAACATTTCTCTCTTAAACCGTGTCAAGAATATATTTTTAGCTTTTTCTATGAGTCACAATAATCAGTATGAAAGATGTACTATTCCGTGCAGAATTTTTTTTTTTTAAGTACATCAGGATAGGAAGATTTGGTTCTGAGCCCTGACTTGTTACTGCATTGGGGGAATTTTGTACCTGTATTTCTTAGTCTGTGAAAATGAAGAACAGCTCAGGGGACCATAGCTAGCTGTAGACTTCAACCTGGGCAACACAACATAGCTCATTAGTAATCATCCCAATTAGTCTTAGATTTTAGAAGTCCTCTAGGATGACCTCTTCTTTTTTTCCTTTGTGTGTGGGGGCTGGGGGGGGGAGAGAATGGGAAGGGTCCAAAGGAAGACCTAAAAGAGAAATGAGTTGCTCAAGGTCACATGGCGAGGGAACAGCTAAGATGGAATAGACCCCAGTTTATCATATCCTCAGCTCAATGTTCATCTCCTTTTGAATTTTTCAGTACTTAGTGTCCTCCCAAAGACTCCCAATGCTTCCTGGTAGTCTTTCATTGCTACAGCTAGACAGTAACACTCTTGCAGGCAGGCATAGAATTTTATATTTCTCCTATCTTGGTTAGCAGCTGGCACAATGTTTCACATATAATAGGCACTTAAAGGGTTTTGAACAATTAGTTTATTAATTGTTATTAGTAAAAGATTTATGAGGTGGTACCCAATTGTATGGTGTTTGGGAGGGGTAAAAATAAGGGTGGAAACAAATGCCATGTCTGATGTTAACTAGATCTCAGTAGGGTTCCAAATTCTATATTGGATTCCTAACAACATGTATCTTTGTCTTATTTTTATTTTTTTATTCTCTTCTTCCTGGCCCATATCACCTCCAATCGTGGGTGCCCATTAGGGCTAAAGACTTTGCTTTCCTCTTTTCTATGCCTGGCTTTTCTTTAAATGGGGGCGTGGGGAGGGGATTGCTCTAACTCTGAGAAGTAGGCATTGTTTTCTAAAGTAATGGATTTAGATGTCCACTTTCCCTTCATCACAAAATCTATCAGCAGCTCCTTAATTTTCAAGTAAATGAAAAACAAACCTGTACCAAGTGGTGGCTTGGTCTTTTGATGAGAGTGAAGAAAGAAGATACCCTGATTCAGCAAAGTAAAATGTAACTTTTGCAAGAAAGCCCCTTAAATCACCCATCACCAACACTATGTTAGCAAACTACGTGGTGGTTTTTGTAAGAATTAAGAGAGAACTGAGAACTAAAAAATACACAAAACAGATTGACAAAGATTCTACTTGAGGACCCTGAATGAAACTCATTGGCCCACTTGAGTTCAAAAAGAGGTGACAGAATAGCTATCCTTTCATATGGGACAATAAGTAGAAATGAAAGAAAAGTCTAGTCAGAATATATTAATGTTTACAAATAAATACAAGAATCCTGAAAAATAAAACATGATTAGAATGCTGAGATTGTGAACTCTTTGGGACTATTTTAAATATCTTTATTGTTCCTCCACAATAGAGAGCACAGTGCCTTATACATAGTAAGTTCCTGGTAAATATTAGTTTGAATAAATTATAGCAAGTAAAAATCTTAACATGATGGCAGTTTCATAGAGAGAGAGAACCTGTGGACAGGGACAGAGGGCATTGTGATGTCTATTCACAAACTGTGAGCAAAGGATAAAAATGAGCAAGAGACAGAGTACATTATGTACATGCAGAGACAGCATAAACAATTGTAGCCTAAAGCTTTTACTAGATGAGAGAAGCACAATGAAATATCTATCAAAGCAAATTCTATTCTTATTAAATTAATGAAAAGTAAGATGTTATACTATAAACCATCTGTAAAGGGAATGAGACCAGACCATGAAATATACCTGATAAATAATGTAGAGCACTTTAGAATTGGGTCAGATAATAATATTGGAAAGTTTTATTCATTTTATTGCAAACTAGAAGAATACCACATGGGGTGGAGTTTCTGATAAGCCATGATGTCTTCTGAAAAATGACAAGTATGAATAACTGCAAGACAGGAAAATAGTCTAAGCTTGGTCCTTGGAGCAAAATCATCAAATCATTCAAATAAATCTAATACATTGGAAGAATTTTTAGGATATGTGTTAAAAATATATTACAACTCACTTTAAGGAATTGTGATCTTGGATTCAAGTCAACAATGAAGCTAATAGACACTGCTTTTTAACATCCTAAAAATAATCAAATAATTATAGAAAATATGTGCATCTGTGGCACTTTGCACAGAGGAGATTTGCTAAATTGACTAGGCTTGGAGAAAACGAAGCCAAATTGAAAAAAATACATGTAAATGGTTCATCATATATAAAGATAATAAGTTCTACCAGTTATTTAGCACCTATGTGCCAGACACTATACCATGAAATTTACAACATCTCTTTTAATTTGCTCCATGTTATAACTCTATGAGCTAGCTGTTGTCCCATTTTACAGGTGAGGAAATCTGAGACTGAGAAACAGTTGAGAAATTCACCCAAGATGACAGGTGGATTACTCAGTCTTCAAATTCAAGGCTAATATCTAAGATCATGCTCGTAATCACTGCACTATTACTAATTAGTGGATTAAATAGAAATTGGAATAGGAAAAAAGTACAGGTTAATTCTTCTGAAATAATGAACATACATGTGTTTGTTTGCCACGACTGCCATAACAAAATACTATGGATTGGGTAGCTTAAGCAACAGAAACTAATTTTTCTCATAGTTGTGGAGGCTAATAATCCAAGATTGAAGACTTGGGTTTCTTCTGAGGCCTCTTTCCTTGGGTTTCATATGACTTCCTTCTTACTGTATCCTCACATGGCCTTTCCTCTGTGTGTGTGCCTCCCTTGTGTCTCTGTAGGTCTAAATTTCCCCTTCTTATAACCTGTCAGATTAGATTAAGGCCCACCATAATGGCCTCATTTTTTACTTAATCACCTCTTAAAGGCTCTATCTCCAAATATAGTCACATTCTGAGGTACAGGGGGGTTAGGGCTTTAACATATGAATTCTGGGGAGACACAATTCAGCCCATAACAAATGACAATTAAATTCATCATTCTTTGAGGAGAGCATCTACAATAAACTAAAACTGTGTAAACATTTTTACATTTAGTTTCTCATTTAATCCATACAACAATCGTGTACGGTAGCTATTGATAACTCCATTTCACAGGTGAAAAAAAAAGCAAAGAAAGGTTAAGTAGTATGCCCAACAGCATACAGCTAGTAGGTTGTGAAGTAGGAATTTCAACTCATATAAATAATATCCCAAAGCTCTTTCCTCATGCTTCTGGTTTTCTTGGAGAAACAAAAGAAATTCCATTATATAGATATTTGATATAACAAAAGGAAATTATTACAGAATAAATATTAGGATAAAACAGAACAGAAAAAAGGGAAAATATCTGCAAAGGAGGAGTTGGGGAGTGAATACTAGAAGCAGAGAACTTTTGGGGTGGCAAGCTACTAGGAGGTTCTTATCTGACAAGATATCTCAGTATATGCATACTTTAAAATACGAATATATTAAGAGTCCCAGGTGGTATCCCACTAATATAGGAGAAAATCAGTTATTCAATACCTAATTAGACATAGCAAGGCAGTACTAAATTGCTGAGAGAGGCTATAGAGTCAGGGAATATCAAAACAACTAGAAGGAGAATTTGGGTGGAGGGAGTGTAATGATTGACGCTTACTATAAGGCCAGGCTGGCAATTACTTACATTAGCAAGTGTGAACATTTCCAATCTGCTTGCTGTGAGGTACCTGGTCTTGGACTGAGCAACCTAATTTATCACTCACTTCTGACTCCTCAATCAAGTTATAGCACTATTTTTTATTATTGGCCAGTCTAGGAGTTACAATTTTATTCAGAGAGCACATTTGAAAAATGGATTCCACCTTTATCCATTCTGGCAAAATTTTCAAGAGGATTAGGAATTACCTTTCCTTCCTAAATTTTCATCTGACTTTTTTCTGACTCTATTATACATCCTTTAGGATGGGTACTGGGTGATACTTGTCAGCCTCTGTCATATGGCAGGAAATAGCAACCAGCATTAAAATACCTTATTCGGCCTACTCCAAGCCCAAAAGGGGAGAAACCACAGGGTTAATTAAATAACATCATGGCTCTCATGGGTTTCAAATAAACAGGCAAGGTCATTAGGATTTACCCAAAACATACAAAGTATGGCCCTGCACACAATCAAAGACAGAGCTGCAAACAGAATTCATCCCTTCTAAGGCAAAACTCAAATATTTACTATCAAACATATGATTAAAATCAGCACTTTGTGCATCTTTTAAAATAGATTTTCACATATCAATCCATTACATTGGGATGTGGTAAGAGAAAGGGATTTAGTGTTGGGATAAGACTAAGTTTTCTAGCTGGGGCACTAACATGCCCTTTCAGCCTCTAAGCCTCACTTTTTCATATACATGCTGTTATATAGGCTATTATAAGGAACAAATGAGATTATGTAAAAGTGTTTTGTAAAATGCAATCCACTTTATAAATATATTCTTATTTATTATTCTTTTTTAATTCTATTTTTTATTCTATTTTTATTCTATTATTCTTTTTTTATTTTAGTGAAAAAGTTTATAGGAATTGACTTTAGAGTTGAATTTATTTTCCCATTATTATTAGTATAAAAATCACTCGCGTCTATGGATTAACTTGCTAAAATTGAAGGAGAGGAAGAAGATTTGGACAAAATGACTTTTAGGGTTCTTTCCAATCCCAAATTCTGTTTTCATATGATTTATTTAGTCAAAGTTCACAGTAATCTCTTTCTAAATACCACAAAGCCTCACTGGAAAGGTGATTAAAAGAGCAGCCATGTAGATGCTGACCAACAGAGATGATCCGCAGCCTACAGTAGGCAAAAAATACATGAACCCTAAAAAGTGTCTATCAATCTCTGGATATAAACATTACTTAAAAATGTAACTGGAGATCACATTTTTTATTTCTATTTCTATTTATACATTTATACACGTATGTGCATGTACAAGTATACATATGTGCATGTGCATGTATATCTGTTATAAAAGTAAGGTGTGCTTATTATAGAAACTTTATAAAATCTACACATTTATTTCTAGTCCTCTTCAGGACATTTTTAAACAAATTGAAAGTGTCCTGTATGTACCATTTTGATTCCTGTTTCATTTTTAACTAAACATTTTTGTTGTCAGCTTTCCCCATTTCATTAAATATTCTTCAGAAATACCATTTTGAATGTCAATATCATATTTAATTATATAGATATTTATACAAGGTATTTTGTCATTTCCATGTTCTTGCATTTTTTATTTCTAATTTTACAATATTATAAATAATAATGGGAGAACTTTTATACTAAATCTTTGGCAAAGTTTCAGATTTTTTTCCATAAATGTGCCTTGTATATTAAAAGTTTGCATAATATCAATTCCTCAGACAGGAAATCCTTAGTCTTATTTTTTTCTAGGGGGTATCGCTATGTCAAAATAATATGTCTTCACACTTAGTTTTCAATTTTATTTTTAAAAGGTTGTACCAATTTATACCCTTGTTAATACCTCAGGTCTCTGTGGAGAACTCATGCTATAATGAACATTTGTAGAGTGATGTCCCACGCCACCTACATTGACTTCTTTTGTTCATATGTTGAAAAAGTTCAAAGAGAGTTTTAGGATGATAAGAATTAGTAAGCATAATCAACTAAACAGAGCAAAAATTGTGGCAAGATAAAACATAATTTCGGTAAAGCTTGTCATTTCAATTCGGAGGAAGAAAATATAAAAGTTTTCATAGAACTTCAAAGTTAGAAAGAAGCTCAGTAATTCACATGTTTGATTTCTAAATGTAAAAAGTGTAACACAAACCTCCATTCAATTATATAATCGACAAATTAAAATTATAATTTTGTCATATGTTATTGTCATTTGAAGGGGAAAATGAAAAAAATAAGCACAGGGACTGCTTAAAAGGTAGAGAAAGAAATGTAGACCTACGCAAGGATAATTTCATAGGAAAACAACCAAATCTTAAAAGAATTTTATTTAAGACTTTTAAAACCAGTTTGGGTTTTTGCCACGAAAGAGTAAATAGAGATGTGAACCCTTGCTATTTGTTGAACAAACTGAAGCTTAGAGCACGATTCAGACACAGATCACAGATTCTCTAACCCTAATCTAGATGATAAAACTATAAAACGTTCACAGCCTTTCTTGGGTTTAGAATATGGAGACAAGTGGAAACAGTTCTTTTGAGACCCAGCCTCTCCTGTTTTCTGTAGCTTTGATTCACCATGACTCGTGATGATTGCCCTAGTTTAAATAGGGATATGCATTTGTTTTCATGATGGCAATCATGAAACTTAATAATGCCATTACTGAACTAATTTTTTACAAAGGCTAACAAAAGGTTAAGATGTTAAGAGTTTGAAAATGTTCATATTAATTATTAGCTCTGCTAAAATTGGCACATTAGAGTTTTAGAGTTTTCGAGAATAAGCCAGGATGCTAGCATGACTTTGTTTTACTATAAACACAAGTTCCCAAAACAGAATCATGAGCATAGAGGATAAGTGACTTCTTTCCTGCCCAATTGCAGAACAGGAGACAAGAGAAAATCCTTTAAGTGAGTCCTCTCTGGCTATGCAGGATAAGTTTTCTATTCCAGTCATCTCGTTGGCTAGCTTGGGCTGACAAAACATTGTTGTTCTCTTAACCTTGCCAAGCTGAAAATCTTTACAAGTAGTTTTTCAGTAACAGCCAGTGATTTATGGCTTCTACTAGAGCTCCTCAGATAGAAAAACAAATTTTATTTATCGGCCTCATTCCTTCCTCCTTATTATTCCCAGTCTCTGTTGTCTTTAGCCATAATCCTTTTTTATTTAATGCAAATATTACTTTGCTTTGCATAGTTTTTCAGGTGTGTTTGTGTTTAATGTGCTTTAATTATGAAGACCAAATTTCTTGAATTTTCTGGGAAAGTTCCTATTTGAAAGATTCTGTATCATTGTTTTCATAAACCATCAAAGCCATCTCAAAAACCATCTAAGTCCTCAGCAAATACAACTGTTTTCCATGATGCTGTTTTTAAAATTGAGTGGTAAAACATATGGGGGAGAAAGATACACAATAGTGTATTTTTAAGAGCAGGAACCCTGATTTCAGATAGACCTGAGTCTGCTTCTTATTCAGTATATGACCTTGGACAAGTTATTTAATTCTCTGTGTTTCAATTTTCTTATTTATGAAAGGAAGATAAAATTACCACCCTCACTGGATTGTTGTGAAGATAAAGGGAGAGAATTCTGGCACTCAACACACTGCCTGGCACATAGAAAATCCTCCACATATGTTAGCTATTATTATTTTTCAGCACCAAGTCTCATATGAATATTGGTGATCATAAAAGAGTTGTAAGAGAAAGTACTTTTACCACTAAAGTAAAAGACCCTAAGATGAAAACAACTAAAATGTCATTTGTTATATTTGGACCTTGGGAAGTAGATCCTAGGTATTTGTATGTTAATAATTAACTAGTCCTTTAGAAAGGAAATCCTCATAGAAACAAGCTTTGCAGGGTTCAGCTGGGGAGGCCCAGAATGATAAATCTTAGAATATAGGCAATTAATTTAGTCAGATTATCTGTTAAGTAAACACTGTGTCCTTAAGTCATATCTTAACGAGAACTTTCTATCAGAATGGGAGAAAGAAAAATGTGTCTATAGATCAAAGATGGTTGAATATGCTTAAAGATTTTCCATATGGAAACATTATTTTTCCAAACAGGAAGAAAACATGTAAATTCAGTATCTCTCTCTGTCCAAACTCCAGGATAGAAGAAAGTTGTTCTGTTATTATTTGCTTACTTGTTCTTTGATGTTTTGTGGTGGTTTTTTTTTCCTGATTAACAGTTTTTGGAAATTGGAATGAACATTGGCAGCCAATGATACTGTAAAATCTTTCCTGAAAATCCACAGGAAGTACTCAAAGACTTGCCAAGAAAGGCTGGAAAAAAACTGCAAAGAATAAACAATTATTAAGCAAGCTGAGTTCTTTAAACAAGTATGAGGGGAATAATGTGCCATCATTTCAACAGCAGATGATAAAAATGATGATGCAAATATTGCATTAGCTAATACATGTCTTGGCTGATTTTTAAAATTGCTCTTTATGTAATTGTATAGTTTTGAATGAAGGTTATTCATTACATGTATAAGTAAATGTGGTTTAAATTTAACATCACTGTAAGACTTTTGATATATCTTCTTTTATAAATAAGAACAAAATAAATCTTTTGTAAGAATATATGCCCTAATTTGTAAATTTTAAAATGTGGTTACCACATTTATAATTCATCACTCTTATAGAGATTTCCACAGTCCAAGAAAGGAATCAAGGGCAGCAACTACAAAAGCAATTATTCCACAGGATGTGAGAAGATCACAAGGAAGGAGCCTTATTCCCTTTATGCTACCACACTTAATGAAGGCTTTAGGCTTCGATAGTACAAGATGAGAAAAGAGGGAAAATACCAAGAAGAGAGATGAGTCCGTTTTATAACCTGTAAAAGCTTGCAAACATCATTTTTTGTCTATTTTGGTTCCAGTATGTCTAGTACATGGTAGGTATTCAATAAATATTTGCTGAATGAATAAATACTAGTACCTAATATTCATGTTTCATACTAAAATTTCAGGTCTGAATTTAAATGTATAATTAAGCCACAAATTAAATAACATGCTTCATCTATTTGACAATTATGTATTGTGTGACTATTTTGCATTAGGTAGAATGCTAGATGTTATCGGGTGTTAAAAGGAATGAGGCGGGGAGGGAGGGAGGAAGGAAGAAAGGAAGAAGGAGCAATACTGACTTGAAAAGCTGAATATGGGGGGTGACAGACATGCAAACAATTAATTATAAAATACTTTATTAGAGTAATGTGAATGGTATAAGCAGAACCCTGTGATTGCATTGAAAGAATAACTAATTATTTCTTCCATGTGCCTCCGTGAAGAAGAGGTGAATGAATTGGGAAGGTTGGTTTTAGCTCTTTTTGAATCTTTTCCTACACTTAGCTTCCTCAACACAGCTTTATGCTGATTTTCCTTCTACTTCCTGAGGTCTCTTTCACCTCCTTCATTTTCTTTTTCCCAAACCCTAAGGACTTAAGGAGCAAATAGAATATAAGCAAGAATTGGTGCTTATCATAAATTACTATTTCAAGAAGTTTGATAGTAAAGGAAAAGGAAAAAAACAGAGAAAATAAAGTGAAATGGGTGGGTCTGAAGGGGATAGGAATGAATAATATTCAGGGGGCAGAGGTAAAGCCAGAGAACAAACTATTAAAGATTCAAGAGTAAAATAAGATAACCAATGAGACAAGATCATAGTCTGTAACAACTATTTCATAACCTTCCTACCTTTCCCAACCCTCCAACTTCTCCCCTATCACAGCCCCAGCTTATGGCTTTGCCCTGAATAGAGAAAATGGAAACCATTAAATGAGAGTGTCCCAGTCCTCCTACCATCAAATCGTAAAGACAACAATAACATCAACAGCCATTCATGCCTTCCCACTCTCACTCCACCCGTTTGTCAATTAAAGATGGCTTTCTCCTGCTAACAGCCCCTACCTCCCACCTTCTCCTGCTTAACCACACTTTCCTATTTCTACCGAATTTCACATGTCTCTGTTTATCAGCATGACAATTAAGAATCCTTGGGAATCTCTCACCTTCTGTACATGTAAAATTATGATCATGTACTCTCATCCTCCAAGTCATGGTTAATTTGGGGTACAAAAATATCCATTAGGAAGAGTCCTATACAGTTATAAGTGAACCTAAGATATTCGTTCTATAATAGGAATGGTGAAGGTATGGTGAAGGAAAATTATCTTCTTTCTTTTGCCATACCATAGAGCATGCTTTATCAGGAAGAATTAGAAGATTCCTACCTAGCAGAGTTATAATAGACTTTATTTAGGTTCAGCAAAAATAACAATTTTCTCAGCATATTATTTTTAAAAATCATTTAAACTTCTTTAAAAATCCCAGATTAGTACTAAATTAATTGCCTTAGAGTTTGCATGGGGTTTCAATTTTTTCCAATAAAAATAAACAGAAGCCCAGTATTCTTTTCACTTTGGCATTTAGAGTTTTTTAATATGACAAAAAAGCAGGCTTGCCTCCTGGGTGTAAGGCGAGCTTCTAGCTGTAAGAGTCAATCAATTGGGAAGGGCATTTGTGGGTAGGAGTTGTGAAAAATTGCCAGCTTGACCTTGAAAATAATAAAAAATAATTGAGACTAGTGGCAATGAGCATTTATTTCCCATGTGCCGCAGTCTCTGTCACATTTTTTTATTTGGTTGAAATTTCTCTCCCCTACCACCTACCCACACATCTTCATGTGCACTATTAACATCATAATATATATTAATGAGCCCTCACAGCTGGTTAAGAAGCTTTTTCTAGCAGGCTAATAACATCACTTTGACTCAACAATGATGTGCATAATGTAATCTAATAAAATGGTGTCGTGTGCACTGAAAAGCAGAATAAAAGAACAGTTCACTCTTCCAAGAGGCAGCAACTCGGAATATAGCTATACTAGCAAAATCATCCTGTTTTATATAGCTCAATAGAATTTTGTTTGTATATATTTCTTTCATTCCATAGATGTGCATTGTGGTGGGGAGATATAAAATGATAGAATCTCAAGGTTGAGAAAGATATAAAAGTCCATTACTCCAATCAACTGTTTAATATTTAAATTATCTCACAACGTTTGGCTCCAAGTGGCCATCTAGCATAAATCTGAAACACCTCCCCCCACCCCAACATCCTAGGCTCACCTGTCCCCAATAATGCAAGGAGTAAAATACCTCTAAAGAAGAGGTTTTCAACCTTGGGTGCACTTGGAACATCCATGGGAGCTTTTTTAAAAAATGCCCAAACTGAAGTTTTAGACCAGATGAACTAAAAGCAGGATCTCTGGGGTTGGGACGCAGAAATCAGAATTTTTTAACACTTCTCAAGGGATTCCAAATGCAACCAAGATTGAGAATCACCTCTCTAGAGGCAATACATCCTAAAAATAATAAAATTGTTTTCATAGGAAGCCAAAATCAGCCACTCTGCAACTTTGACGTATGGGTCCTAAAAGAAGTTTTCTTAGGAATTCTCAGCTGAAGCTCAGAGAAAGTCTCTCTTCTCCTTTTCATATCAAAGATTAAATAATGGATTATTTTATAATGCATGAATGAAAGATTCAGAACTATAAGTGACAGATACCACTTATAACTCCCATTTGTTTTTTAGCCCTTGAAGGAAATATCCCTTTCCTTAAACTTTACACATCTGAGCAAAACAGAATTGGACAGAAAAAAGTTTTATGTAGAGTCTGGCGTAATGGACATGATTCTGTCACTGCTTCTCTACTCGTGAGATGCCAGCCCATGTCTTTCTCATGTGAGATATGACGACATCCAAGTAAACATTTTCTTTTAGGATACTGAATGATGGGCTTCCTCTATACTCTAGTAGAGATATTGGAAAGTAAAAATCATGTAAAAATCTTCAGGACATACACCAAGATATTAAGACTAAAAAACATCTGAAGATATTGTTTCCTTCCCTTTTTGTTATCTATATCTGTATCTATATCTATACCTATACCTATATCTATCTTGAAAACTAAATGACCTAAGTCTTGCAGTATCATGTTCTTCTAGTGGCTGATTATTAAGTCTGTCCATTCTCAGAAGAAAGCATTGTCATATCTCTAATGGCCTAACCTGACCAAGATGGATAGTGGTAGTTGCCCTTCCACATGAAAGATTCTAGAAATATATAATAACAGTTATCACTTCTTCTTCAGTTTCTTTCTTCTCTAATTTAAATATATCCTCAATTCCTTCAAGTATCCCTCATAAAACATCCTTTACTTTTCCTCAATATCTTGGTCACTTTTCTCCCATTACTCTCCAGATATATCTAGCCCTCTTAAATTATGGTTCCCAGAAATATGGAGATTACCTTTTAGCCCTAGATACCTTAAACTAGAAGTCCTCTTACTTGAAAGACTGAGATTAGTAGGTGACCATTGATAGAAAAAATTTACTAATATGAAGAACTGTTAACTCTATTAGTGCATAATGATACACTATTACCAGAAGTTTATAGTGTCAGTCCTGAGCAATTAAAAGAATGGAGTTGTATTAAATTATCAGTGGAAAACTTAGGAAGGAGAAAGTTTTGGAGGAAGAGCAGATGAAAATTTAGTTTAATATTTTGTGTCTGTTAGTTGATAGTTGGATATTTAAGTTCAGTATTGAGGGAAGAGGTCTGAGCTATAAATATTAGAAAGGCATAAATTTGTGAATCACCAGTATTTAGATGGGACTTAAAGGCATGATTTTGGATGAACCCACCAAGGGAATGAGTATAGATAGAAAAGAGAAGAGGTACAAAGCCTGAGCCCTAGGGCATTCGACATAAAGAAAGGAGTAATAACCAGAAACAAGAATGAAAAGGAGCAGTCAGGGAGGTAGTTATAAAACGAATAAAGTATGTTTTGCATGCCCAGTGAGGGGAGGGAGTGTTCAACTGTGTCAAATACTGCTGAAAGACTAATAAGATGAAGACTTGGGGTAATGGATGATATTGACAGAAGTGGTTGTGGTGTAGTGGCAAAAGCAAAAGCTTATTTAGAGTAGATTCAAGAAAGAATGGGAATGGAGGAACCGGAGATCAAATGTATAAAATACCTTTTTCTTTGAACTTTGCTGTAAAGGGAAGAAGAGAAATGGCACATAGCTTGATGGGATGTGAACTCAAGAGAAGTGTGATTTGTTTTTTGGTGATAAAATTAAAACAGTATGTTTGTTTACCATTAGGAAAATCCATTAGAGAGGAGGAAAAATCAATGATATATGAAAAGTGGGGAGAATGATTGGAAGATATCCTTGAGTGGGAGAGAAAGGAAAGATCTAGAACACAAGTTGAGGGCCTGGCCTTATCTAGAAGTGCATAGAGTTTATCCATAATAACAGGGGAGAAAACAGAGTATATGGTTACAGATGCATTAGGGTGAATAGAAAAGGTGGTGTTGCTTTTGTAAGTTCTTTCAGTATTGCTATATTTTCTCAGGAAAAGAGCAAGAAAGATCAGAAGCTAAGAGTAAGGATGAAGGAGGTTTAAGGAGAAAGAAGAAGGAATGAAATAATTATGTCTGACAAAGTGGGATTATAATAGCTAGGCAGCATTAAGGGCCCACTGAAGGTTAATGATCATGAACATAAAGTGAAACCAGTCAGCGTGATTGCATGTTTTTCTCTAGTCATGTCAACTAAACAAATACAGGCATACAAGAGACATAAAATTGATTTTAATCAACATTGAAGACAAGTGAGAACAATATAATAAGAAAGTGGAAACAGGCTGAGAGTATTGGCAAGGAAGTTAGTACAATGACTGACTACAGAATTCAAGCTGAATAACAAAGGAAATGAAGACATAAACAACGAGATCGTGAAAAGGAAATAGGATAGACACTTTATTGGTCCTAGTGTGTTCAAAGGATTGTTGGGATTGAGATGCTGTAAGAAATGAACTAGAAAGGTTAGCAGAGGTAGTAGTCAGTGTGGAAAGCTTGACATTGAGATCAAGCAAGGTTTAATATTTGACCTATAGAGTGGCCGAGGTAATGTGGAAGACTAGGTCATTGGAAGAGAGGTCAGGAAACTGAAAAATCAGACAATTGGAAGGATCATCTATGTGTATAAAGAAATCATCAAGAATCAAGACAGCTGTATTATTGGAGAGGGTGACAGAAATGAGGAAGAGTGATTTCTGGGGGTCAGTACATGATTGCAAATAGGTGGAGTTGTGAGTGGAATAGACATCTGATAACATAAGAATCAAATCTTGGGAGGGACATTGTTTTGGATATTCCTTCTTTATGAAACATACATGGTTTCACCTTCAGCTTATCATTGATGTATTTGTTTAACACGTATGCTACATTTTTACTTGTGAGTTGGAAGAAATTATAGAACAAAAAATTCTAAGGATAGAGTTCTGAACCATGCCACTAGAAAGCTCCCTCCAGTATGATACTGATCCATTAATAAACATCCAACTAATTATGCCATGTATTAATAATTTCATTATCTTGTCCATAAAGATGTTTAGTGTTGTGAGACATATCTTGCCTTATTGAAATTTAGATATTTTATATCAAATGCAATGTTTCTCAGACTAACATATGCTGCCCCTAATAGTTCACAGATGTGGCTTCAAAGGTCCTCAAGTTCCATATGAGAATTATTCTAATGTTGTCCTTTCGTTTTAATAAAAACATTTTTTAAATCAATACAGTTATATTCAATATAATTTGGATGACCTCTTTACAATTGAGAACTGCTATACTTCTTTTGTTTCTGGGACTGCATTTATCCTTACATTGGCACCAAGAACTACTACTTTAATTGTTATTTAAAAAAACAGAGGATGCCTTAATACTTAAATGATGCATGCACCCAAAAAGCAGGCCAAATGACATCATCATGTCCTCTGTAAGTGATGATTTTGCAGTGTTTCAAATAAAGAAAAGACGTGGGTGACCTGAATCATCCCATGGCATGTGGTAGAATTGGAAGAGCAAACCCATGGAAATCAGTCCCACAGTCACATCGCTAAGTAGGAATGTTAATTCATCTGAACATCAACTGTCAGGTGAACGTAATGAGATGAATTTAAATAATATGGGTTTTATAGCTCTATTCGCATTCATATAGGATGGTTTTGTATATAGTTTTATTTATAGTTAATTATCATTAAAATAAAAATAATTTAGGTAGATTCTATCCATTTATTCTATTACAATAAATGTTAAAGGGACTTCTTTAAGATGAAAAAGAAAAAGTGATCAAAACTATGAATAATGAAATGGCAATAACTACATATCTATCAATAATTACTTTAAATGTCAATGAATTAAATGCTTCAATCAGAAGACATATGGTGGCTGAATGGATAAAGAAAACAAAGCCCCTATATATGCTGCCTACAAGAGACTCACTTCAGACCAAAAGGCAGACTGAAAATAAAGGGATGGAAAAGGTATTTGATGAAAAGGGAAACAAACAAACTTAAAGCTAGGGTAGCAATACTTATACTAGACAAAATAGACTTTAAAACAAAGACTATAACAAGAGACCCAGTAAGGAAGACCCAGTAATTCTACTTCTGGGTATTTTTCTGAAGAAACCCAAAACACTACTTTGAAGGGACATGTGCATCTATATCTTCATTGTAACATTATTTACAATGGCCAAGATATGAAGGCAACCTGGGTGTCCCTGAATGGATGAATAGATAAAGACGAGGTGACACATATATACAATAGCACATTACTCAGCCATAAAAAAAAAAACCCACGAAATCTTGCCATCTGCAACAACATGGATAGAGGGTATTATGCTAAGTGAAATAAGTCAGACAGAGAAAGACAAATACCATTTGATTTCACTTATGTGTGAAATCTGAAAAACAAAATAAATGAACAAACCAAACAGAAACAAACTCATAGACACAGAGAACATTTTGATGGTTGCCAGATGGGAGGGCATTGGTGGGAATGAGTGAAAAGGGGGAAGGGAATAAGATGTACAAATTGGTAGTTGCAAAATAGTCATGGGGATGTAAAGTATATCAAAAAGAATATACTCAGTTATATTGTAATAGTATGTATGGTATTGGATGGGTACTAGATTTATCATGGTGATCACAACACAAGTTTTATAAGTGTCTAATTATTATATTGTATACCTGGAACTAATATAATCTTGTATGCCAACTGTACTTGAAAATTATTTTTAAAAAAGCAAGAGAGTAAAATATCCAGCATGTCTTGTCCATTATAGCTCCATGCCAGCAACCAGAGAACTATCCATTTTCCTACATCCTCTAAAGTCACTCTTGTATTAACATCCCCCCCACACTGCCTATCTCAAAAGATTTACAAAAGTTTATATCTACCTCATATTTCAAGTCTCATGCGGATCCCAGAGAAGTTCTCCTCATCAGTCACTCAGATACCCATTCTAACAGACTTCATCTAGACATGAGTTTCCCTGAGCACTGAGTGGCAAATTGCACACTGGTTTTTTTTAAGGTTTTCACCTAGAAATGTTACATATTGTTTCCAATCAATTTCATTGGCTAAAATATATCACATGGCCATGGCCAGACCTGAAAGGGGACCAGAAAGAGAAGTCCTACCACATACGTTGTTAGGGGAATTGGACAGATTTGATGGACAATACTAATGACTACCCATGTTACTTAAATCTTACAGGATGGATACTATATTTGCTAATTTAGAATTAACATTTGTGTCAATTAGCTTTCTTTGTTTGTAAACAACAGAAATTCACTCTGGCTAATTTAATCAACAAGAAAGAACTCATTGGGAGGTGGCAGGTTAGCTCAATTGGTTAGAGCAAGGTGCTCTTAACAACAAGGTTGCCGGTTCCATCCCCACATGGGCCAGTGAGCTGCGCCCTCCACAACTAGATTGAAACAACTACTTGACTTGGAGCTGATGGGTCCTGGAAAACCACACTTTAAATAAATAAAAGTTTAAAAAATATAAATAACTCGTTGGAAGGACTAAAAAGAGAGCGTTAAGTAACCAGTTTCAGAAAGATAAAAAACTGGAACACTTCTGGATGTCTCAGTAGTAAGACTAAGTGAATGGTCTCTTTAAGGTGCCTCTAATGGGATTGAAGGAAATTCATACAAATTCAATCTTTTTGATGCTCATCCAGGGAGTGAGGATTGGTTATATTGAGTCACATGCTCACCCCATGGATACAGGACATCAAGCACCCTATTATCTAATTCCAGTGGGGAAAGAGACAATTTCCCCAAAGAAAAATCAGTGTTGTTAATGAAAAGAAGGAAAGAGGGGCAATGGAAAGCCAAAATGCAACCTTTCTTCCCTTTTGAAAATTTGAACTTTATTAAGCTGTCTCCTGGCATTTCTTCTATTTTTGATTCCTCAGAAGTTTATTGTTGTTCTCATGACCATAGAATAGGAGACTGACAAGAGAAAGATCCTGTCTGCCCACAATTATCTTTTCTACCGACATGCCACATAGATGAAGTCTTTCACCATTATAGATATCGTTTTATGTGGTCATCATCTCCAGGAGGGGTTTAACACCAAATAATCATCACTAATGCAATTCATGGATCAAGTTGTAAGATTATATAACAATAATTTATCAGAGCAAGACCGTGTGGGAAGGAAATGAAGGACCATGAGGACATTTTTAAAAGTCTGCATCATGGGGAACTTCCTAGAGAACAATCATTTGGGGGTGGGGACAGTTCTTGAGAGAGGTCCTGGCACTCTTAAGTACTAGTATTACAATTGGGAAAAGGAGCCGCAGGCAAACATTTTTACAGTAACAGAATGAACACAAAATTCTTTCTCTCATTCTACAATCTCACAATTTGACCTTTGAAATTTGGCTACTATTGAGTTCTTCATGAGTACCACCTGTTTTTCCTACTTTGGAGAATCAGTTATAAATAAAATGAGTTATTAATATTTGGCAATGCAGCTTCAAACACTGAATAGAAAGTTTTACCGACTACTCTGCTGAGTCTTTGAAGACAGATGGACCAAGCATGTGTGCATCATTTGAAATGGCAGAAGTTTGCAATGGAGGGCCAAAATCTCGTTCTGTCCACCCCGCCCCCACACACACTGCTTCTGCAGGCTGAGCTCTCTGGATAGTCAGAGAGAATTCTGCACATTCAAGAAAAAGGCAATAGCACAAGTCTAGGGTGGGGTTGAATTATATTTAGTTACTTTTATTTATTTAATTTTTAAGAAGAGATTGATGCCAAAGAGTCTCTAGATATGCTTATAACATAGAGCATTTTGTAATGAACCAAATTCTCCCAGTAGAATTTCACTGGTCATAAATTAAGCAATCTGGATGTTGCATTTACTCTCTCAGGCCTTAAATAACTGCCACTTTGCAGAATGGCCCAAATGTAGAAACAAACACAAAGATAAGGAAATGAGCTTCTATGCCAGCTTGCCAATAAATTGCCACTTCAGTTCCCTAAATGAACTCCTAGTGGCCTAAAAGAGTTGACATAGATTCTGAACTCTGTTAAACTTCTAGAAATGAGCTTACAAGCTAATAGAAAAATTGATAAATTATTTAGATTTTAAAAGATTGAAGATGAAATAATGAAAAACATTAGTCACTGTATTCATTCCTTAGGTGGGGAAGTTAAAGTCAATTTTTCTAGGAGGCAATCAATGTGGGATACCATGAGCCTATAGTTTAAAGGCTCACACCAAGTATGCACTTAGAAATACATTATATACAATGCTACAGATTATATTATAGAAATGCATTATAAGGAATGCTGCTGACTGTGGTATAGTGAATTGAGACAGCTACTTGCTACAAGCTAATTGTGGAGGACAGCTACATCGTCATGGGGTTACTATAACTAGAGACTAAGTCTAAACCTAAATCTAATCATGTCAGTCTCTTGATTAAAATACTCCAATGGCTTCCCACTGTAGGACAAGTCTGGGATGGTGATCATAGAGTAGTCTAAAATCTGTGACATGGCCTGCAAAGTAACATCCTGCCTGATCCGGCCCTTGCCTGCCACTCCAACCTTAACTCGTGCTAATGCGCTGTAGCAACACTGGCCTCCTTTCTGTTCTTTCAATATTCCAAGCTCTTCCTCACCTCAGGTTCTTTGCAGATACTGGCGCTTTTAACAGGAGCGTTCTTCATTTGTTTAAGTGGTTAACTCCTACACATTTTCAGGCCCCAAATTAGCCTTCCTTAGTCCTCCCTAACTCCCTGAGGAAGTCAGGCCTTCTCATTACTCTTTTCTTTTTTTAATCAAAGATATTGAAGCCAGAGTGATTATAAATGAATGATAAGCAATAATGTATACTAGTGAGAGAACAAAGATTTTTCCCAAATTCACAAACAGGTTTGTTTCCAAAATCTCATTTGTACATAGATTTTTTTTTTTTAAGTGTGGAATATGTTTTGCAATTGTACTTGGAGCCCCAGGCTAATTAAAAAGTTTGATCCACCCAAAAACATGCTCAAGTATGGTGCTTTCAGTACTATTTCAGCTACATTTAGTCATAGTTTATAATATTATTTATATTGGAAAAGACATTCTGAATTCTATATAAAGATACTAAGAATACATTTATCCTATGACAGCAGCTTTCCCTTGACACTCCCCATCCCCTGACAGAGATGGTAGAGAGGCCTAGGGAAGAGGAATACTGCTAGAGAGCACTCACCTGAGACGAGGTTGATACATCTAGACACCCATAACATTTCATTCTCCATCTCTGTACCTCACTTCTCATGTGACCAGCAATAGAAGAACAAAATACTAGGGGTATCACATATGGGAAGAGAGTTATACGGAACAGGGTTGTGAGTAATATTGAGAATATGTTCCAAAAATATCAGTTGTTTGTAAATCAGGTGTTCTTACATCAGGGCGTACTTATCCTCACGTGTATTACCTAAGACACACTCTTCACAAAATAATAATTAGCAAATGTTTCTTAAGCATGAAGCTAAAGAGAAGGTATTTGAATCATTTGTGCCAAAGCCAAAATATTTATACCTGCTCTGTCCAGAGAACACCTTGCTAATGGCTGGAATTCTTGTGTCTACCTGCCAGACACATAGTGTCTGTTTGCCTTGAATGCTGCTAGCTGGGCTCACAATTTTTTAACTTTCCTTCTCTTCTTTTTTAATATTCCCCATTAGTCCACAAAATGCTTCAGTCATTACAGCCTTACATTTCAACATAATTTTTAATAATAAGGTTAGAGAGTTTATCCTTATTATTATACCTTAGTTTGGCTTCCTGATGAGATATTAAGAAAGCAGACAACTTAATCTCACCAGAAACACTCTACAAATCATATTTACAGTGGATGTCCTCTGTGAAATTATTTTGAAATAATGCTGCGTAGCATGTATCGATTCCTGTGCTTCACTCCTAAATTTAAGGCTATCACTTATGTTGGGAGCGTTTTGACATTTATCCTTTTCCTATATTTCTTTTGCCTCATTTTCCTCACTCATTGCCAAAAGTCTATGTTAAAACTACATATGAATCCAGACAAAGGAAAGAGGCTGGGAATTGTGTGTCTTGGTGGGGAGGGTTGACCAGTGTACATTTTTATGGAAGAACTTAGAGTCACCAATCTGATTCATAAAAAAACAAGGGAACTTCTCTTAAAGTTGTGATTGTAAAGTGAGCACACTGTTTTTCCTAGGCTCCTAGGTTAATTTGAGGGTACATTCAGAGTGTCTGTGGCCCTTGAAAAACCTTTTCTCTCTACCATAAGAAGCATCGCAATCCAAGTATGATAATAAATGGCAATTGACATTGGTCTTAGTCTCAAGGAGAAAAAAGGAGTGATAGGAACATGGTAAAATGGAGCGCACCCCATCTAAAAGAGGCAGCTGCTACTTGGTTCAAGTGGATTCTTGCCTTTTAGGAACATGAGCACTGTGTTATCGGTCTTTTCTCTTTTTCTAAAGAAGCCAGAAATCCAGACTTTTATGTGAGCTTTCCCAATTTTTTTCAGTATTGGCACAAACTAATGCTGTTTTTGACTTTACAAGACAGTATGGCATCTTCTTTTCAGGAGACATTGACATCCGTTCTATCTTGACTGACTCATTTGGTGGGAACAAAAAGTCCACACGCCAGTGAAAATCAAAAAGGGGGAAGGGGTTCAGCAAGAAGGGAGGAGTGGGAGAGACGTTCTGCAATGTATAAAGATAATAAGTATTGGTGCTTTTATATATATATATGTAATATATATATGCCACCAAACAGTTCTTGAGATGTCAAAAACATGTATGATAGTGAGAAACTAACAATTTTAAAAAGAAGTGCTATAACCTTTAAAACAGAGATGAAGAAGGAATATTGGGATACAGAACTGTGATAAGTCTAGGAAGATTTGTTCTTATAAAGAATTGATGTCTGTTAGGACCAAAAATACAGAGAAAAGCCTTGTATGATAAATGACAAAATTCAAGATACTGGTTACCTGAGGGACAATCTGGGAAGGGTACCAAAGGGCTTTAATTGTATTACTGGTGTTTGATTTCTTAAGATGGGTGATGGGTATGGCAATGGTCACTACAAATTTTGGTAAATTTTTATATATCTGAACTGTTTTATAATAAGCACATTTTAAAAGAATAAATGTTAGGCCTTGGTCAGACCTGTAAATGGCTTTTCTGCCAAACAATTACATTTTCTTTTCAAGGGCAAGAAGACTAAAGGCTCTTAGAGTTTTCTTCCCTTACTAAAAAATCTCTCAGCCTCTGACAGATGACAGAAGTCAGTATGCTAAAAAGTATACCTCAGGTTGGCAGGAGCATGGAGGGGTTACCCAAAATGTGCTAGCTACCAGCACAACTATGACTCCAGCAATGGGGCCTTAGATTTCTGTTTTCTCTCTGAACACAGCCAAAGATCTTTATAGAATGACAAGCCTCAGGAGTCTGCTGTGATTGCTATAAGAAAGTAATTAAGAGAGATTGTAATTCCTGAGTAATAACCACTGGGCATATGAATTGCCATCATCATCACCATCAGAACGATTAACATTCACTGTAACACTTAACAGCATACAAAAAGATTTTACATACATTATCTTATCTCCGCCTAGCAAAAACCCTGGAAGGAACAGAGGAAAACTAATATATTCTTGGAGAATACTGAGTATCAGAGTGATTTTCTCAATGAGCTATTAAGTGTCAGAGCATTGACCTCAAACCCAGGTTTTCTGATTCCAGACATTTACTCTTTCTACTATGCTGTGGGTCAGCTCAATGGTTGAGCTTGACCAACTTCTAATAGCGAACAGTATTTGATGAGGGTTTCCAAATTCTAACCCTCAAAAAATTAAAAATTAATCAAATATCTCTAATCCCCATAATAGGTTTAGAGGGATGTATAGCCATGACTTGATCGAAACTCTTTCTGGACAATTATCTGCCAGTGATTTACTTTCCTTAATCTCACAGTTTGAATCCACCTACTTGGCTGGGAACATGGGTTTAGCCATGTCCCAGACTTAATGACCAATTCTGTTCTTAATCATTGGTCAATTAAAAAAACAAAGCAAAACTCATATGTGAGAATAACAGCATTCTATTAGGTTAGTGCAAAAGTAATTGCGGTTTTTGAAATTATTTTTAACCTTTTAAACCACAATTACATTTGCCCCAACCTATTAGCATTATCTGCCTGACTGCTAGTCCCATCAAATATAGTACCTATATTCTTTGTTTTGTTTTTTTAATTTTATTAAATTTATTAGGGTGACATTGGTAATAAAATTATATAGGCTTCCAGTGTACAATTCTATAATACATCACCTGTATATTTCATTGTGTGTTTTCCACTCAAAGCCAAATCTTCTTCAATCACCATATATTTGACCCCCTTTACCTTTTTCTACTCCCCCCACAACCCCCATTTCCCTCTGGTAACCACCATACTGTTGTGTCTCTAAGTTTTTGTTTGTTTGTTTGTCTTGTTCATTTGTTGCTTTCAGGTTTATATGCCACATATGAAAGAAATCATATGGTTCTCAACTTTTTCTGTCTGACTTACTTCACTTAGCACGATAATCTGAAGATCCATTCATGCTGTCACAAATGGCAGTGTTTCATCTTTTCTTACGGCTGAGTAGTATTCCATTGTATACATGTACCACATCTTCTTTAGCCAATCATCTACTGAAGGACACTTTTGTTGTTTCCATGTCTTGGCCACCACGAATACTGCTACAATGAATATAGGGATACATATATCTTTACAAATAAATGAAATGCAACTGATTTTTGTATGTTGATTTTATGTTCTATAATTTTACCGAATTTGCTTATTTGTTCTAACAGTTTTTTGTTTGTTTGCTTTTTTTGTTGGCGGACTTTTTAGAATTTTCTATATATAAGATCATATCTTCTGCAAGCAGAGACAATTTTACTTCTTCCTTTCCAATTTGCATGCCCTTTATTTGTTTTTGTTTTTTTATTGCCTGATTTCCAATACTATTTGAATAGGAATGGTGAGAGTGGGTCCTCGCCTGATCTTAGCAGGAAAGCTTTTAACCTTTCACCAGTGAGTATGATGTTAGCCGTGGGTTCGTCATACAGCTTTTATTATGTTGAGGTACATTTCTTTTATACCAATTTGTTGATAGGTTTTTTGTTTTTCAGGTTTTTTTGTCATGAAAGGATGTTTAATTTCGTCAAATGCTCTTTCTGAATCTATTGAGATAATCATATGATTTTTATCTTTCATTCGATTAATGTGGTGCATCATATTTATTAATCTGTGTATGTTATACCATTCTTGTTATACCATCCTTATCAAGAATCTACCCTTGATAAATTCCATTTGATCATGGTGTATGAGTCTTTTAGTTAAATTAGGTTTCCTAATTTTCTTTAAAGAATTTTTGCATCTATATTCATTAGGGATATTGGCCTATAGTTTTGTTTTTTTCTTGTAGTGTCTTTATATCTGGCTTTGGTATCAGGGTAGGACTCACCTCATAAAATCAGTTTGGAAGTGTTCATTCTTCAATTTTTTAGAAGAATTTAACAAGGACTGATGTTAATTCTTAAATATTTGATAGAATTCACTAGTGAAATCATCTGGTCCTGGGCCTTTTTTTTGTTGGGAGGTATTTGATTACTGTTTCTATCTCCTTACTCATTATTGGTCTGTTCAAAGTATATATTTTTTTGTGATTCCATTTAAGACTTTTTTCTAATTTTTAAATTTTTTTGTTTTTGTTTTTTAGTTTCAGTATACAAAGCAATGTGATAGTTAGATATTTACACCCCTCACAAAGTGAAAACCCCCCTATCTACTTTAAATAAAAAACTCACAAGCTTTTTCTTTCTTTCTAGTAAATGGCAACAGCATTTCTTAGCTAAATGATTTGTACTCATTTTTTTCCATCTTCACAATTCTACCCTTAAACTGAACACCCAAATGCATATGTCTTGTTTCCCAGACTCTATTTTAGCCAATCAATGAGAGGAAGGTATGCATTGGAGAATCTGACGTGAGTTTTAAATATTTGTCAATAGGTTTTCTACTCTTCTCTCTGTATATATTGGTCAAATTTTTGAATGTTTATGAAAATCTGGTTAATGAAGGCTTAAAGAAATAGGGGCTTATTTTTCTGATATTACAAAAAATATATTCTGATAGCCAAAAAATAAATGTTTATCTGTTGATACTAGTTCATCTACTCAGCCATGCCAAGGATCTAGGCTCTTTCATTTTTCTGCTGCATCACCCAAACTGTGTTGGATTTTTTTTTTTTCAAATTTATTGGGGTGACAATTGTTAGTAAAATTACATAGATTTCAGGTGTGCAATTCTGTATCACATCATCTATAAATTACATTGTGTGTTCACCACCCAGAGTCAGTTCTCCTTCCATCACCATATATTTGATCCCCCTTACCCTCATCTCCCACCCCCCAACCCCCTTACCCTCTGGTAACCATTAAATTATGTTCCCCAGATTAATTTTCAAACCCCGGTGTTGGATTTTATCTTCATGTTTATTGCCTCATAGTAGCAAATGGCTTCTGAAGCTCTAGACTGCACACCTGCATTCAAAGTAGGCAAAATGGGGGTGGGAAGTGGGCAGGAATGAGGGGAGAACAGTGTCAGCAGTACATGTCCCTTTTTATCAGGAAAAAAATTCCCCAGAAACTCCATAAGCAGATTTCATCTCATGCCTCATTGGCTAGAACTGGATGACATGGGCACTGTGAGCTATAAGACAGACTAAGAAAGGAAAGTTGTCATAATTGGCTTACCAATCTTGCTTCATCATCTGCGGCTGGTCATAAAGAAAGTCAGGCTTCTGTTAGCAAGGAAAAAACAGGAATGGATTTAGAGCAGGCAACTAATTGTGCTTGCCTTAATATCCAACCTGAAAGCATGTTTTCTGCATTCCTTTAGCAAACAGGTGAGGTGGAGATCTAAGCATTTCTTAGCAGCACAAGAAATGTAGAACTATAATAAATTATGAATACTACTTTCTCTCTACCCACTCTTATCCAAGACATGAATAATTATAGTGAAAATCAATTGTATGATTTCTATTAAGTTGAGGGAGATCCATGAAATACAAAAACCTTAGGCTTTCTATTCAAACAGAGAATATTCTAGCATATGATCTCTTTCTCTCTCTCTTTTTTTTCTTTCTCTCTCCCTCTCAGAAAGTTCATTCATAGTGCTATTTCCAGGATCATTTCTATAGGCCACTGTTAAGCCCAGCACACCCTAATTAAGAGACAGCCTGATTAACACGCACAAAAAGAATCTTGTCCAAAGATGGAGATCCAGTTTATCCAAGAAGTACAAATTGCTTTATATTAATATTACAGAGAAGACAAGTTTCTTTCCCTTGACAATATTTTCCCCATAAGTAGATGACTATTATTTTATGGTCCTGTAACAAAGTGCTCCAACCATTATTGGACATGTCAACTGCCACTTTGAATAGTTTGAAATGCCTGGAGCTCTAAAAACTGATAAAAAAAAAAAAACAACAGAGCCTATTTCAGCTTGTCAAAAGCTTCTTTACACTCCAGGAGATGTATGTCCTTATCATACTTTTCTCTTCCAAGTAAAATCAAAAAGCAGAAAAACTAGAGTGCCAAAGTGAGGGACTTCATATTAATGTTCTTGTCCCCTACATGAGAATTTGGTCTTTTGTTTGCTCGTGTGAATGTAAGAATTTTCCAGTTTTTCATGATTTCCTCTGTTCTATAAAGGAATGGGATGTACTTTCCCAAATTTAATCCTATATGTTTAATTTGTGAAAACTCAAATTTGAATTTTCTGAGCTTCAAGATGAAGCCCATTAGTTTAACATTCAACAGATATTTTTTGTGGTTCATGCATTGTGTACAGACACTGTAATAAGAACTGAGGACACAATAGTGAATAAGATAATGGTCCCTTCCCTTACTGAGCTTACAGTAGAGTGAAGACAGATATTGTCAGTCAAAGAAGGTTTCCCAGGGAAATGTAAAACTAAGCTATGATTTTGTGTTGCTTAAGGAAAGGAATGCCAACTGCTAAACCAAACAAACCCATTTTCTCAGCAGCTTAAGCACTAATGATTTACTTCCTGTTTGTGTTACAGTCAAATGAACATCTCAGGCACCTTCATCTTAAGCCTCTGTCCTCCTAAAAGTCCTCTGAATCCTTTCCGGTCAGATGGTGGATGGAGAAATAGAGCGAGGTTTGCTTGTGGCAGAGTTTTATGGGCCAGGCCTGATGTGGTACATCACTTCCACCACATTTTATTTAATTCCACAGTCACACCTAACCTCAGGGGAATTTGGGAAATGTAGTCTAGCCATGTGCCGAGGATGAAGACGGAAAGGTGGGTACTGGTGAGCAAATAGTGCCTATCCAAACCTGAAGGGCTAGTACCAACTAGCCATGAAAGTTGAAGGGAGAGAGAAGTAGGAGAGAGGTAGTGAGGAATTTACAGGCAGAGAGAAAATGAGATGGAAGACCCAGAGGTGAGAAAGTATGGTATGTGGGAGCTGAAAGTTGTCCAGTGGGGCTGGAATATGGAATTCAAATTGGTGAAGTGAATGATAGGTAGGTCATGAAGATCTTTGTAGACCATTTTAAATAATATGGTTTTTATCCCAAGGAAAGTGGTACTCCATTAAAGGTTTTAACTAGGGAAGTGAAATGATCAAGGTAGATATTTAGAAAAGCCATAATTCCTACAGTTTGAAAAAGAAATCAGAAGAAATGAAGGAAAGCAAGACTGAAGATCAATTAAGAAGCTGTTTTAATAATCCAGGTGATAGGATCTAAATTTAGGATAATGTTACTGAAAGGACTGGAGAGGGGAGAAATGTGGTTTTATTTGGGAGATATTTAGAAGGCAGAATTGAAATAATATGATTTCTGATTAGATGTGGGTCGTATGTAACATCAACCTGCAATGCTTCAGATATTTTTCTGTGTTTTAGCTATGTATACTTATTCATCTAGGTAAACTAGAACAAACATTTCTAGTTCATATAACAACCCATTTGTCAATCTGCATTATGGGGTAGGGTGTTTCCAACTCAGAGAGCAAGACATCATTCCAATATATTTCATTTAGAATTATACGTATATTTGCGTATAATTATTATACACAACTACACATGCCTGAAATTATTACATAAATCAATAACTGAGATGACTTAGGAAGCCCCCAATTGACTCTGTGAATCTAATAGCTTATTTTTCCCACTTCATAGATTTTTAAAAATTACAGGATTGCCCAAATTGAAACAATTTTCTGCCTCATCACGAATCAGGTTCTATCTCGGTTTGGGTGAACGTTTAATTTTTTCACTGTCTGAAGAAGTCAGGGACATCTTAGTCAGACAAGAAGCAAGAGGTGCCAATATCCTTGCTGTGCAAAGGCCTTTTCAGCATATTTCAGGACATATTTGTTTGGCAGAATCCCAGACTGTATTCTGGACCTACTACTGAATACATTCTGTTTTTACAATATCAAATCACAAGGATGCTTCTTGCCAAGACTCACACTGTTGTCCACCTGGCCAGGCCTGACCACTGTAAGAATTGAGAATAGCAGGCGGAAGGTCCTGGCTGACATTGTGGAAATTAGATCGTGCCCACAAGCTCATCTTTAGAAGTAACTGCCTGCTGGATTCTGAAGCCCCACAGTGTGTCCCCTACTCTGCTCCTGATCAGTGATTCTGAGTGATGTCATGCTGTTTCTGGCTTTATTTCTTCATTCCTCCCTCCCTTAAACATACCCAGCTCCTTCTTAACTCTACATCAATCCCATTTATTTTCTTGTGCATTACATGTGTTCTTGTGCCATATTCCGACCTTCAACCTACCTGAACCTGGCATCTGTCTCCTTCCCAGGAAGGAGGTACGAGTATATATTTCTTTTAGGTACTCTACTTCCATTCTAGAGATTCCCCATTCTCTGGAGAGTTTCTGCCTTACAACTGCTGTTGTGACTTCACCCCAGTCATCACAATTGTTCTCTGCAAATGAAATTATCCACTGGATCCCATTTGTCCCTCCAGGGTGATACACTTGCTTTTTAGTTTGGTAAAATGTGATCATAGTGCTGGCTTCATAGTTCTGTTTTTTGAATTGGGATTTTAAGAAATTTGCAGCAGCAGGAATTAACTATTGGCAATTATTTCTGTTTCTTAGTAAAACTCGATTCCTTATGTTCTTTGGTTCTTAAAATTAGAAATACATTTTGAGTTTTTAAAATGTATTTTCAGTTGATTTTACCCATCATTTAGTCGACAAATATCTAACAAAACTGCACTATTTGATGCAGATGCAATAATTGCTAAATACTGTGGTTTTAAAATATTCTAGAGTTTGTAGTTCTGTAGAATATACTACTGTAGGTGGTTAGCCCCTGTATTTCTGAGTACATTAAGATCATCAACAACTATTGCTATTTCTTGAAGGTGTTTTTTTTTAACTCTCAAAAGAAATTACTACTTCACCTTACCAAGTTTTACTACAAGATTTTAATTCTTTGCATTCTTTTTTTCTCTCCTTTGTTTCTTTTTATAACAGAAGAAATTCTTTAAATAGGCTTTAAAAAATAAACTGTTTTTTTCATGAGTAGTTTTTAGGTGTTTTATAACTTCTATTTTTCTATAGATCTTTTGGTGACTTTCAAGTTCATGATGATGTGATACAGGAGGAAGCAGATTTAAGCAATGAGACATAGTCTCATGAAAGAAAAAGAACACGTGTATGTTATCCCAAACAGCTTTTCAAGTTACTGATATTATTATTCTATAGAAAAAATGTCTTTCTATTCTCTGTCCACTGAAGGAGAACATATATTTCACAATTAACTCAATGTACAGGTGTTGCCATCTTCTATTTCAGGGTCTCTTCCTCCTAAAAGAATCCTTGGACACATTTTTGATAGTTTCATGATTTTTTTATTCCTGAATATCCACCCTCTTATCAGTAAGAACTATAAGACACAGTGCTTCACTAGTTATTCCTTTCAGGATCCCATTACCTGTTTATATTCTGACTCCAAAATAAGCCTTGATTAAAAATAACATGTAATAGAAAAACGAAACAGGTCTTAAGAATGAAAATGCCCTAACAATAGCTACCACTTACTGAGTACCTAATACATACAATGCATCGTGTTAGGTGCACTTAAAGATATTATTACTAATCCTTATAATAAGATATATTTCATATTATCTCCCTTTTGTAGATAAGGAAAAATTGAAGCTCAGAAAGGTTAAGTGATTTATTTAAAATCATACAGATAGAAAGTGGCAAAACCATAATTTTCTGTCAAATCTGGCTTCAATGCTCATGCAAAAATTAATACATTACACCATGCTGCATTTAATGCATGCATAGTCTAAGGTTTGAAGTGGTGGCAGAATGGATTATTGGAGTAAATTTAGGACTAAAGGAACAGAATTTTCAGGGTCATCCAAAGACTGATGTCTAAACCTAAGGACTTGTCCAGGGGTTTCTGATTCTTGGGTGTATTAGTGTTTTATTGTTGCCATAACAAATCCCCACAAACTTAGTAGTTTAAAACAATACAAAGCTATTATTTTATAGTCCTATAGTTCAGAAGTCTGGCATGGGTTTTACTGGGCCAAAATTAAGGTGTCAGCCGGGCTATGTTCCTTTCTGGAGACTCTATGAAAGAATTCATTTCCTTACCTTTTCCAATTTTAGAGAGCACCTGCACTCCTCGGCTCACAGCCCCCTTCATCCATCTTCAGAGCAGCAACAAAGCTGCTCTTTGTTGCTCTTTGATCCTGATTCCATAATCATATATCTTTCTCTGACTGTCTTTTTTGACCTCCCCGTTCTATTTTTTAAGACCCTGAGATTACATTGGGCCTATCTGGATAACCTAGATAACCTCCCTATTATAAGGTTAGCTAACTAACAACCTGAATTCCACCTGTAAGCTCAATTCCTCTGCCACAGAAACTAACATATTCATAGGTTCTGGGGGTTAGGATATTACCCTTAGTAATATTTTTACTGATATATCTTCTCAGACAAGGAAAACAAAAGAAAAAATAAACAAAGGGGACTATATCAAACTAAAAAGTATTTTCACAGCAAAGGAATTCATCAACAAAACAAAGACATCCTACTGAATGGGAGAAGATACTTGCCAATGATACATCTGATAAGGGGCTAATATCTAAAATTTATACAACTCATACAACTCGACACCAAAGACACAAACAATCCAATTAAAAAATTCAGGGCAAAGGACCTGAATAGACCTTTCTCCAAAGAGGACATACAAATGGCCACTAGACATATGAAAAGATGCTCAACCTCACTAATCATCAGAGAAATGCAAATAAAAACCCCAATGAGATATCACCTCACACCTGTCAGAATGGCCATCATCAATAAATCAACAAACAAGTGCTGGCGAGGATGTGGAGAAAAGGGAACACTTGTGCACTGTTGGTGGAATTGCAAAATGGTGCGGCCACTATGGAACAGTATGGAAGTTCCTCAAAAAGTTAAAAATAGAACTACCCTATGACCCAGCAATTCCACTTCTGGGAATTTATCCAAAGAGATCCAAAACACTAATTCAAATAAATATATGTTTACTGCTGCACTAGTCACAATAACCAAGATACAGAATCAACCAAAATGCCCATCAATAGACACTTGGATAAATAAGTTGTGGTACATTTATGCAATGGAGTATTACTCTGCCAGAAAAAAAAAATGAAATCTTACCACTTGCAACAACATGGATGGCCCTAGAGGATATTATACTAAGTGAAATAAGTCAGACTGGAAAGACAAACACCATATGATCTCACTAACATGTGGAATCTAAAAAACAGAATAAATGGCAAACAAAAAGAAATAGACTCACAGATACAGAGAACAAACTGATGGTTGCTAGATGGGAGGAGGGTTAGAGGGTGGGTAAAAAAGGTAAAGGGATTACGAAGTACAAATTTGTAGTCACTAAATATTCGTGGGGACATGAAATACAGTATGGGGAACATAGTCAGTAATGTTGTAAAGATAATGCAGTGTGTCAGATGGGTACTGGATTTTTCATGAGATCACTTCAGAGATTATATAAATGCCTAGTCACTGTACTGTATACCTGAAACTAATATAAAATATTATTGACTGTCAACGTGTCAACTATAATTATACATACATATGTATATATACATACATATATATACATATATACACATATATACGTATACACATATATATATACACATATATATACATATACATATATATACATATATATGTGTATATATATATAGCCAAAAAATATATATATACATTTTAAGAAAGGAAAACTGTATTAAAATTCTAATACTCAATATATACCGATAACAAAAGATGAATACAAGTCACATTTGACTTCTGCGATTACAGGAGGTGCTCAAAGTGGTTACCATCAGCATAATTTTAATACAGTTTTTTTCCTTTCTTAAAATGTGCTTATATTTTTTTGGCACTATATATATATATATATATATATTCATAGGATACTATATATATATATATATATATATTCATAGGATACAAAGTATGGCATAGGGAATAGAGTCAATGCTATTGGAATAGCTCTGCACCATGTTAGATTGTTAGTAGACTTGATAGAGTTATCACTTTGTGAGAGATGTAAGTGTCCAATCATTACATATTTTGTACACCTGAAACTAATAAGGAAAACAACTCTGCTAACAACTTGATCTCAAATTTCCAATCTCCAGAACTGTGACAATAAATTTCTGTTGTTTAAGCCACCTAGTTTGTGGTACTTTGTTACAGCTGCTCTAGCAAGCTAATATACAGAGGGTTTCAAAAAAATGTATACACATTTTAAGAAAGGAAAAAACGGTATTAACATTACGTGATGGTAACCACTTTGAGCACCTCTTGTAATTGCAGAAGTCAAACGTGACTTGTATTCATCTTTTGTTATCCGTCTATATTGAGTATTAAAATTTTAATACAGTTATTTGCTTTCTTAAAATATGTATACATTTTGGCATATTCTGCATAAGATTCAGAGAATAGAGAAACATGATATTTGGAGAAACTGGCAAGAAGCTCAGTTAGTTATATAATTAGGAGATAGAAAATGAACCCAACCAGGAACAGTTAGGACAGACACCAGGGTTCAAGAGGAGCCATCAACAAATCCAACTTGTACTCAAATCAGTGAGTTGGGTAACATTTATTCTAAGACCTGGGAGAAAGCTTGGGCTCCAGATGGATTTGCAAAGGAACAGCCACGTGGGTTATGGGAATCTGAGGACAGGAAGCCTGGCAGGTGAACTGTCAGTAAGCAACACAGCCCTGTGACAAATACATTCTTTTTACAAGTGTTTGGTCAATTCATTTATTGATTCTCTGTGGTTACCTTGCCTACAAATGAAGGTTTTTGTGTATTTACTTGTTTTAAATATTTGGTTACTCAAGGAAGTTAATTGGGTACCTCTCTCTGTTCACTTTGCAGAAGTAGCAACAGAACACGTCGCAATAGAATAGTAGAAAAAGCACCATGTTTCTGCTCTTTATAATTCTTACTCTCTTAAATCCATGAAGGATTCCTTAAAAAACAAAAAACAAAAACAAAAAGCCACAGTACATTTCTTACACATAAAAATGTGCTTGGTCATCCTGGTAGCATTGGAATTGTACATTTTATGGGACAGTACTTGTGAATCTTTTTTTTTTTCATTAGAATTACAATCCTTCTTAGAATTATACCTGCAAGAAATTGGTTTCAGCATTCTGCTGTATGGGGAACAAACAAAAAATAAATAATTGGCGAGTTTATATGTAAATGCCAACCTAGAGCATGTACCAATATAGGGATGGGTACCCACAGAGTTAAATGTAAACAAATTTCTAATCCTGTAGGCTCACTTTATTGCCAAGGTCAAGCAGGTGATTATGCAATAACCCCAGATAAATAGAACTCCAATGCTGATTTATATAGCTTAGGAAAATATGCCAATGTTGTTAGAATATAGTCTACTATTCTCATTCATATATATTTAAACTTTTACTTGTCAATGATGATATTTCAACTCCTTCATGGATCAGGAAAAGCCTTATATCATATTATATTTCCATATATTTAGATTTCTCTCTCTCTCTCTCTCTCTCTCTCTCTCTCTCTCTCTCTCTCTCTCTCTCTCCCCCCCCCTCATTTGAAGATTTAGGGCAATGTGCTTCTTGATTCTAGTCTCTAAGGGGTAGATGTTTGTTGCAACCACTGTTTAACTCCAGGCTACAGTAGAATAGGAAAACTCCCCAACTTTTAAATTAGAAGTCGACGAACATATAAAGCCCTTAATTCTTTCATTTCTTCAGCTTGGAAGAATGGAAAGATATCCTAAAATGTATTTTATTGCTGCATTTTAAAACTATGCTGTGTTGCTTACCACCTGACACTGTGTAGAGCTTTACATAAAATATACTCCTTTTGAATTTGGGAAATGCAAAGACCAGGTATCAACAGAGGAAAGCCTCTTTCTAAACATTTTGTTTATTTTTAAAGCAGTTTTAATATCAATATACTTTTTAAATCCTGCATTTATAAGATGATTGTTCAATTTTCCTTTCAGTCACTCCTTCACCTTGCCTCAATTCACCCACAAATCATGTGAAGATTCTCTCTCTCTTAAGGGAGAAATAAAACCAAAAATAAAAAGACTACATTCCCCCAGCATTTTATCCAAGGAAGTGGGATCTCTATGTAGGAAGAGCTATCTGGCCACATCACCCCAACTGTCTTTTAGAGACTCACCTTTCCCCTCACACCACCATTTTGAATCCTCAGGAGTCTTCAGGTAAAGCTCCAAGACAAGTGGGATCAACTCCCTTTTCTTGGTTCTCTTTGGCAAGGCGTAAGCAGGATAGAACTTTCAACACAACTCTATGAAATAGGAAGGAAAGAATAAAAAGGAAAATAAACAGAGTACAAAAGCATAAAAACAAAGCAGTTTACAAAGCACAGGTTTCTGACAGTCTTGTAACCAGTTTGCTTTCTGACCTTTTCCATCTGTTCTCGTTCTCTGAAGACATACTTAACTTCAAAGCCTTCTCTCAATAACCCCCATAAAGGGACCTATTTAACCCTCTATAGCTAGACTAAACTAGACTAGTTGCCTTCTGCTTTCAACCTGTCATTGTTCCAACTTGCAGTCCGAAACACTTTTCTCATGCACAATTACAAAAACCTGCAATGATCTCACCTTTCAGATGAGATCCCAATTCCTTACATGCCAAGATGTGGCTAAAAGTACAACCATATTTTATGAGACACAATGTAAACTTAAAGTTTAAAACAAATTACCTTCCTCAACAGGAGACTTTCTCCTTACACTGCTCTGTATTACCATCTGAAGTGAAAAACAAAATGCCAAATGTGGAGTTAGGAGACCCAAGTTTGAATCTCAAATCCATCATTTACTAGTTGTTTCACTCACAGCAAGATATATAACTTCACATGGCTTCAGTGTCCTCATCTCCAAAATGGGGATAATTCTGTCACCCCCACCTGCCTCACCATAATGTCCTACCAAAAAATGATGTATCAAAACAGTTTTATAATTACAAAATTTTAAACAAGTATAAGCTCTTAGCATTACTGTTGTCTGTGAGCTGCTTAAAAAGAGCATTTTTAGAGGAAGAAGGGGGATTAAACAAATAAATATACAGATACTTAACCTAAATAAAGTTCTGTTTTAGCATGGCATCACTGTGAAAGAAACAATAGTTCAACAATCAAAATAGTAATTATAGTGATAATAATCATTTAAAAGGAATTTAAATTTTTTACAGAAGTCTCTCAAAAATGCCAATTTCATTCTAACACATAACAAAAGTTCTTAAAATTTTCTTTCTCTGTCCTCTTCCTACACTAACCTTTCACCTGCCTCAATTCTATCACTAACCCAACACAATTCTATCATCACTTTCAAAACTCAAAATAAATCTCTTCCCCAAACCAGCCTATTCTAGATTTTATCGCACATTCCTTTCACTTTGGGGACATATTATGTTATCCTTCCAATAACCTTCTTACGCCTGTAGAACAAGCCCTCCTACTTGGGTTCTTTTAATCCTTTTCTTCAACTCTCACATTGATCTCTGTTAAAAAAAAAAAAAAAAAAAAAAAAAAAGAGGCCATTAACTTAAATGGTGAACACATAACTCTCCTTCTGGATGAAAAGAAAAGATGTTTTGGATACTTACAAGTTATTTTTTCGTGTCACAATAAATACCATGTCTCCCGGAAAATAAGACCTAACCAGAAAATAAACCCTAGCATGATTTTTCAGGAGGACATCCCCTGAACATAAGCCCTAATGCGGCTTTTGGAACAAAACTTAATATAAGACCCGGTCCTATATTCAGGGAAACACGGTAGTGTATTTATTACTATCACATCTTGCTGAATTTAGAGTGAAACATATTTTCTAGAGTCTCCTCCAGAGCACTGTTCGTGGATGAGGAATCATCTGGCTCTCCATAAATCCATCAGCACCATTCCAGCTGCACTTGTTATTTACTTTGACCAATTGGACTTTTAGCTTGGGATAGCTAAAGTTTGGTAGTTTCTTTAGATCTGTTTGCATTATATTTATCAACTCTGTCTAGAAGTGAGATCACAAATACATGGCCTACTCACTGCCACCCCTCCCTTCCTCCCATATTCATGGTAGATATCACTAATGGTAGATATACATTTTTTTCTCCACTGAGCTCAGACTAGAATCCTTCTCAACATGGTACTCTAGACCAGCTGCTCCCAAACATTGGTATGCATCAGAATCATCTGGAGGACTTACTAAAATAGAAATTATTTCAGAGTTTCTAATGCAGTAGGTCTGAGGTAAAGACTAAGAATTTGCATTTCTAACAAATTGCCAGGTCATGCTATTATTGCTGGTTGGGGGATCACACTGAGAAACACTGTTTCAGTCAATTACTACGTACTGAACACAGTTGGCTCAAAACATGGAACTTATTCACTATTCCTTATTAAGATACCTGATCTCCATGGGCCCTCATGTAATAGCCATTCAGAGCAGATATGAACCCTTAACAGTTCATATTATAGATGTCCCATAAAAGCTCTCTTCCTTTTAATTCAGGAAACTTCTGGATTCTCCTTCCAAGACACTTCCACTTGGTATCATGTATTCTCCATTATACATCCTTTGTCTTGGAATTAGTTACAGCTTTTGAACTACGTCTTTGGACCTAATTCTATGGACTATCAAATTGATTTCCAATCTCATCTTTGATCAGACGAAAGCAAATGAAGGGGCTTCTTCTTAATTTAGAAAATTGGACAGGAATCACAAGGTTTCCTTATTTGTGGTGGGGTGGGGGGAGCAGCAAACAGGACCCATATTGACTACGAAAATTTTTGCTGGACTTTTCTTGCTTTTATCCTATTGAGTATTCAATGTGGATAACAGATTAAACGGTTAAAACATAGAGAATTAAATGTGTCGCTCTTGCGGGGGAAGGAAATGAGGGGGAACACTCAAAGTGAGAAGGGAATACTAAAGAAACAATTAATGTCTTTTCTCAAATAAGCTGCAAATAGATAGTTGAGGGCTTTTAATATGGCTTTCAAGCACAGATGTGCCAGGAGGTATACTCACCCCCACAGATATATGTACGCAAAGACTGATTAAAAAAAAAAAAACTATATCCAACACACAATTAAACACATAAGAGGACTAACACCGAGTGCCCACTTTGTGCCAGACTGCTAACCAGACACAATTCAAGTAGAGACCAGACATCAATGACAACTGACCAGTTAAACTGATGTAAAGATCTATTGAATACAATTAAATAATCACCCAGTGGTTATCATTTAGTGTGCTTGGTTAGCCAAATCTCACACAAAGCATAATGCAGAGATGACTCAACAACATTTAACAAATATTTATTGAGTACTGAGTTAACAAACATCAATGTACAAGACAAAAAAAAAAAAAAAAAAGCAACGCTGCCTCTGTGGAGCCTATATTCTAACTAGAGGAGATAGACAACAAGCAAGAAATGTAATGAGTAAATGAACAAATTAGATGACATGCTAGAAGGTGATAGGTGCAATGGAATAAATAAAACAAACAGAGCAGGACACAGATCAGGAACTCTGGGGACTGGGAGTGAGTTGCAGTTTTAAATAGGTCAGGAACAGATCTTCTTAAGAGCACGACATGTGAGCCAAGATTCGGAGGAACTTCAGCATTGGTGACTTCCTCAGGTAACTTCTACCTTCTCTGCCTTTTGTGTGGAATGCCTGGCTGAACTTACTGATGGCACCAGTGAATCTCTGCTGGCACAGAATGCGTGTAGGTTCACCATGGATCTTTGGACAGGAAGGCTGATTTAAGTACTTACAAGCTCCAGGAAGAAACAGGGCTGCTGTTTGTCTAAGTGAAGCACATGTTGCTTCCCCTTCCAAACCTTTAGATTTTCAAATTAATGTTTCTTCAAACTGTCGACTTTTGCTGGTTTGATATATTCTTTTGCATTTTATTATTATAAATAATAAAAGCCAGAGTTAAAGTTTATTGGGTATCAAGCTAAATATCAATCTCAGTACTCTCTATATATTATCTCATTTAATTTTCCCAATAATTCCATGAGTTAGAGGATGTTATTACAGTTGACCCTTGAACAATGCAGGAGTTAGGGGCAGTGGGCCTCTGCACAGTTGGAAATCCATGTATAACTTTTTTAAAAAAGGCTTTTAATTTATTTTATTAATTTCAGGTGTACAAAACAATGCAATAGCTAGACATTTAGACTTATACACCCCTCACAAAGTGATAACGCCTCCCTCCCCCCATTCTACTATCCTTCTAACATCGTACTAGGTTGGTGCAAAAGTAATTGCAGTTTTTGCATTGTTGAAATTTGTCATTTGATATTGGAACACATTCTTATATAAATGTGGTTATGTTATACATAATTTTAACGGACATTTCTTGCTTTACGTTTTTCGCTAATGACTTATTACTTGCTGTTTATTTTATATGTATTTTAGACTATGGTAGTGATGTTAGACAAAAAGCAAATTTGAGCGATTTACTTTTTCAAGTTCAAAATGGATCGTAAAGCAGCAGAGAAAATTCGGAACAACCACTACACATTTGGCCCAGGAACTGCTAATGAACATACAGGGCGATTCAAGAAGTTTTGTACAGGAGAAGGGAGACTTGAAGATGAGGAACATAGTGGCCGGCCATCGGAAGTTGACCAATCGAGAGCAATCATCGAAGCTGATCCTCTTACAACTACATGGGAAGTTGCTGAAAAACTCAACGTCGACCATTCTATGGTCATTCAGCATTTGAAGCAAATTGGAAAGGTGTAAAAGCTCAATAAGTAGGTGCCTCATGAACTGACCACAAATCAAAACAATCGTCGTTTTGAAGAGTTGTCTTCTCTTATTCTACGCAACAACAATGAACCATTTCTCGATCGGATTGTGACGTGTGATGAAAAGTGGATTTTGTACAACAACCAGTGACGACAGTGGCTGGGCCAGAAAGAAGCTCCAAAGCACTTCCCAAAGCTGAACTTGAACCCAAAAATGGTCATGGTCACTGTTTGGTGGTCTGCTGCCGGTCTGATGCTCTACAGCTTTCTGAATCCTGGCGAAACCATTACATCTGAGAAGTATGCTCAGCAAATCGGTGAGATGCACCGAAAACTGCAACGCCTGCAGCCAGCATTGGTCAATAGAAAGGGCCCAATTCTTCTCCACGACAGTGCCTGACCACACATCGCACAACCAATGCTTCAAAAGTTGAACGAATTGGGCTGCGAAGTTTGCCTCATCCGCCATATTCACCTGACCTCTCACCAACCGACTACCACTTCTCCAAGCATCTCGACAACTTTTTGCAGGGAAAATGTTTCCACAACCAGCAGAATGCAGAAAATGCTTTTCAAGAGTTCATCAAATCCCGAAGCACGGATTTTTAAGCTACAGGAACAAACAAACTTATTTCTCATTGGCAAAAATTGTTGATTGTAATGGTTCCTATTTTGATTAATAAAGATGTATTTGAACCTAGTTATAATGATTTAAAATTCACAGTCCGGAACTGCAAGTACTTTTGCACCAACCTATATATAGGTGTTACAATTCTATTGACTATATTCCCTATGCTGTACTGTAACTTTTGCTTCCTAAAAACTTAACTACTAATATGCTCCTGGAAGACTTACTGATAACATAAACAGTCAATTATACATATTTTGTATGTTATATATAATATATATATTATATACTCTATTCTTACAATAAAGTAAGCTACAGAAAAGAAAAAATTATTAAGAAAATCATAAGGAAGATAAAATATATTTATAGTATTTATTGAAAAAAGTCTGTGTATAAGTGGACCCGTGCAGTTCAAACGCATGTTGTTCAAGGTTCAACTGTACTTCCATTTCATAGGTGACAAAACTGAAGCCTAGAGAGGGGAGGTTAGATAACTTACTCAAAATATCACAGATAGTAAGTGTCAAAGTCTGGATTCAAGTCTGTCTAACTCCAGAGACATTTCAGCCTTCATTTCTTAATTAAATTTAGCACTGAATTAAATGTATCCCTCAAAAGAAACTTTAAAATATATGGCAAAAATCATTTATGTGAATGGTTTTTTTTAAGACATTGCTTCAGCCATTTGGGTGATTCATACTCACAAGGAATGTGACATTTGTTCTAACAACGCTTCTGATTGATCCAGTGTTGTGGTTTTCCAAAATTTATTTAGCAGTAGACTCCTTTATTAAACAAAATCTTATTATAGAGGACTGAATCAGTCACAGTCCTAGCATGGAAGATTCAAACATAGATGGAAAACTCAAAAAAGGTGAGTGTAGAAAGTTTAATGAGGGGACTATTCACAAAAGTTGGGTAGGGTAAAGGGAACCAGTGAGGGAAGTGAAAGTACCACAAGGGCCAGCCACAGTGGGATGGCATGGCCACCTGCAGGCCTGAAGGGGTAAGGGAATGGGAAGAGAGGGTAACAGAACCTGACAAGAACTGTAGCTATAGGAGGGGGCCACCACCAGCTAGAAGTTGTGGACTTTGATAAAGGAATGTAGCCATTGCCAAGCCACAACCTAGAAGGGAAGGAGTCAGGGGAATAAATGCCTCTGTTTCTCTCTCTTTTTGCCCTTCAATCTCCTGCTGCTCTTCCCATTGGTTGACCCCAGTGGAAAGCGAGAGGTCAAGGAAACCCAAATGACACAGTCCATAGAAGTCAGCAAGATGGAGAAGGGCAGAGAATGGATTTAAACAGGAAAACAGGGAATATCCAGCACAAAACAGAATATGCAAAACTCATAAAGCAGAGAGTTTCTCTTGTTGAATTGGGGTGGGAGGGTTCACAGGCTGCCAGCTTGCCTACACTCACTGACACCACAGCAATCTCTGGGGGCACTTTTGTCAAACTCTAGTGCTCTGTTCTAGTCTTTGTTATAAATGCCTCAGTCACAATCAACAACAGGTCTGTGTGTTTTGCAAAGAATAATATTCATGTAGATAAGATCACCTGAATGCAATAGGATAACGAGAGGCACCAGACATGTCCCTGGTTCAGGCTCCCAGTCTCTGGAAAGAATAGTCTGATTGCACATATGATTCAGGGACCCCTGGATCTGGGAACCCGAGGACTGAACGAAATGTCTCTAGGATGTATAGGCCAGCTGCCGACCCTCATTTACCCCTGGACAGGTGTTGAGTTTGAGGGCTAAAGGGCTTCTTTTGAGTAGCCTCATCTATTATGAAGTAGAACCCTCCCAAAGGGATTCACAATTAAGCTTTGTTGTCCATCAGATTAGAGAGAGGACTTCATATCCAAATACACTGAACTCTTCAGTTATTCACAAGAACAAATAGGAGATGGATGAGAGGGAAAAGAGGAGAAAAGATACTGGGCAGTTGGGAAGAGAGTTATGTAGTAGACAAGAGAACTAATTAATCTGAAGAGTGACCACAGAATGCCCATCACTAACAAAATAGAAAACCTAATGCTGTTACTGGCAGCTGAGGAGCAATACCCTCCAAATGAGCTCTGACGTCTGAATCACAGCCTGGCCTCCTCAGCGGGGGCTGCCGCAGAGCTGTCAGTCATTGGGCAGAGCTGCTGAGCACACCCTCTGCTGCTATGCAGAGAAGTCTGACCAGAAAAGCCAAAACCAGGATGGAGATGGGTGGGGGTGGAGAGGCACCAGCACACAGGAGCCAGACAGCCAGGTATTCTGTCACTGGTGCTGCCACAAAATCTCTTGGTTCACTGGAGAGAGGGTTTTGTCGAGGGGGGAGGGGTGGGTGGGTGGGTTGGGAGGCTTTTTAATCTCGGGAACTAGAATGGCCTTCACAGAGAACAAAAATAAGCTGAGCAGAGGAGAAAGGCACAGCTGCTCTTTGCTTTCTGGGGAGTCTCCAAATCTCTTATTTTATTACATGTTGGTGCAGCTGCCCTGCCCGAAGAGCACGGGTTACCTCTGTGACAGGTGTAGATAGAGAACAAGGCAGTGTGAGATGCAGCCTATACCTACCCTATTACCCCACCATGCTCTGCTCGGGCCCTGTCCCCTCACCGCATGTCTCTTCTCTAGGTTGATGAGTTTTATATTACCGATATAAAGCATGTGTCACACATGAGATGGAACCAAATCGTTTTACATCTGTTATCACAGTTAGTCCTCAAAACAACATTATGAGGGAGGTACTATTATTTCCATGGGTCTATTCCGATGGGAAATTAGAACTCGGAGAGGTCAAGAAACTCAGTAAGTAAATGGCAGGCTGGAGTTTGAGCCCCAGTACCCCGATTTCAGTACTTGTGCACGTAACCACCAAACCATCCTATCGTATCCTTATATGGTTATTGCTTTGCATTTTCTGTTCTCTGAGCCAGCCTAGCCTCCATGTTTCTGACCCTGGCCTGATCACTTAATCATTGATTTCCCACTATTTCCTTTGTCACAGATGCTGAGAAGGGAAGGCCAGATCTCCCTTGCCCAATTTCTCTCTCCTCCTTATGGGGGTCAATTGGAAGGCCGTCCTGAAGGGCAGCCGGTCCCAGGTCAGTAAGGAGGAAAGTCCTCAGGCCTCTCCCTCAGAGGCTCACACCTCATCAGATTAGAATCCCATATTCAGATCCTAATTTTGAATACAGAATCCTGCTTGGAATTGTTCTACCAAATCCAGAAGGATTATAAAGAGGAGGAAGCTGAGCCATTAGCCTGAATCTATGGCGATGCCCATAAAAAGCAAGCCTCATGTGACACTACTGAGTCAGAGAGAAGAGGAAAATGAATCACACCCCAGAAGCACCTCACCAAGTATTCTCAGAAAATTAAGAGTGATTTAAATGTTCACATATAGGAATTCGAATATAATTCAGAAAGCTACTAAAATTTTCCTTGATGAGAATAATACATGGGTTTAGAGAAGGTCTTTAATTGGTTATCCATTAACAATTAAAATTGCTGAAGAAAATGAAAAAGTTAGGCATCTGTTTAGGGTTTCTTGAAAAAAATTGTACAACGTCTCTGTTTCATGTGTCCATTTTAGTATTATAGGAGTAGATTTTAAATCGTTTGCTTTCTATGTCATGGAACTTCATGCTTCAATTTCACGTCCTCTCTGCCTTCTTTCTTTTCTAAGCAACACTCTATCCTTTATTCTGGTGTATTTGGCATATACATATATTCATACATATCTACTCACTCAGACATAAATGAAGACATTATTTTAAGAGAATCAAGAGAAAGTTTACATGAATCATGGAAGCAGCTACTTTAATCACTTTTGTTTTGCTTTCTCTACTCTGCCCCTATATATGATATAGACTGTCCTCTGCTTTAAAGAATGAAAGGTTATGTGAAATTATACATTTGGGAGTATATCAGAGGTTATTGATAATTTTGGTCTCTAAAGCTTAATCTCAGCCTTAGAATTCATTTTGTCTTTTGTATTAGGGCATATCTGGTTATAGGGAAGAGAAATTCTACTTAAAATAGCTCAAGTAAAGCGGGACATGGAGTTTATTATAAGGCTATAGCTCTCCTACAAACCAAGAAGCCTCAGAAGAACTAAACCAAGAAACCACACCAATAACCATTCTCAGTTTTCAATCCAGGATTCCACCATAAACATTATTCAGCTACCAATGCCCTCAACTTCTAGGCTTCTTCCTAAACCAATTGATTCTTTTCTAAATGACTAATCCGATTGTGTCCTTTCCTGCTTGAAGGACCCCTGTAGATGCACAACACCACAGTGTAAAAGTCCAAATGCCTCACACCGCATGCAGAGCTTCTCACAACAAGCTCCAGCCACTCTTCCCAGCCTCACCGCCAGCCACTCTTATATCCCAGGCACACAATGCCCGGACCCCTTACTGATAACATGTTGAGAAATTTCTGCACCCTCTATTTTATGTTCTTATTTATTCTATGTGTTTAAAGATGGAAATTGTTCTATATCATTGCTTTCTACCATTCATGACTTGTATATCTATTTCAATTACCTTGTAAATTCAGCAGAGTTCTGAACTAATCTGGGCACCTAATCTATTGTTTCTGACTAGTTCCATAAATATTTGTGCTATACGTCAGGCACTCTCAACATTTATTACGTAAAGATGAAAAGTGAAGTCCCTGATTTTAGGAAGTTCATGGTCTAGCTCGGAAAGAAGGCAGGAAGGAAAATAACTGTAATACAATGTGACACGTGCAGGAATAGAAATATACATGTAGCACTGTAGGAATGTAAGATGGATTAATTTTACCTGAGGTGGTCAGGGAAAACTGCAGTGAGGAGAGTTCACATCTGAGCTGGGAACTTGGTAGGAGGGTGAAGGGAGTTTCGGGCACAGAGCTGCAAAAGCAAAGGTAAGAGTCACAGACAGACACCTGCCAAGACATTAGCTCACACTGAACCATGATCCCTTTTTTCTCTTTGAGGATCTGTAACAAAGGGTTGAGCAGACTTTTCTTTTGAACTTTCAAAACCCAAAGCATCTAATCATGTCCCCTTTTTCTGTAGACAGTAACTATTGAGTTCAGACTCCAGTGGCTTCTGTACCCCTGCCTGTCTGAAAGGAACCACTCTCAGATTCCAAGGTAATTTCCCTTCTAAAGGAGAGTCTTACCCAATTCCAAGGTGCTTTATTGTACTCTCTTTCTAGAGAAAAGAAAAAGAAACTTAATCCCTGCAAAGTGTTCCTGTACACATGAGCATTTCTTTTCAGAACCTTCGTTCTCATCCTGGACTCTCAGGTAAGATTTAACAAGGCAGATTTTTAAAATGTGAACAGTCAGGCAGCACCCCAGGCCAATTAAATCAGAATTTTTGAGAGTAGGATGCCGGCATCAGTATTTTTTAAAGCCCCTGAGATGATTCCAATGCGAAGCCAAGGTTGAAAAGCACTGATTCAGACTTTATGGGAATTTTTCCCCCTTAATATAGATGTTTAACTCTCATAACTCTTAAACTTTTCTGACTAGAGTTGCATTACTTGTTGATTTAGCAGTGGAATGGACGAACAGTGCCTTTATTCATCCCCAAAGCAAAATTTGTCTCTTCCTATTTAGGTTTATCTCAGTCATACAGTCTTTCTCAATGTTCCTTTCCCTGACATGCTGGCATTTTTCTCTCAGGCTTATTATGGCCTCAGGTCAGGAGACGGGTTTTGGCCAAATGGGTTTAAGAGAAAGGTCTGCAGCCTATCCCATCTCTGGATCATTAATTCTGTAGCCAGTAGGTCCCCTTGGTTTAAGGATGAGGACTACTGTGTCTTCACCTGACTTGAGGATATTCTTTAGAACTAAGTCTCTGCAGTTCCCTCTTCATGTCCAGCCTGATCTGAGGCCCTGACCCATAGGCTGCAATCAGGATCTGCACCGGTCTTTCCACTGTCTAATCCTCCCACGTGATGCTGAGGGAGGGGATGAGGGGAGCATAAAAATCCTGACCCTGGAAGAGAAGGGAAGAATTTCAGGTTCTGAGAAGATGGACAATCGACCCTCATCCTGAGACAGGAGGCCTGATCTCTGCCCCTCGTCTCTCTAATCTGAGGGGAGAGATTGTGAGAAGGCAGAGGGCAGGGGGGCTGGGCAGAGGAGACAAGAGTGAGCCAATTACCTCGCCCAGCAGAAAGTCAGCAGCAGAGTGGGGAGAATATCAGAACCCCAGCATTTACGATGACAGTGACAGGAAAACAAAGACCAGACCAGACAAGAATGCTGATGCTGCAGCCCACTGAGTCAGAAAGAACTGGTTTTTCACCAAATTAACCAGCTAACACCTGTGCATGAGGCATCCCACACAAGTGTTGGCTGTAGCCAGGCTGCTCATTTGTCAGCACTGAAGTGACATCATGTAAATTCACAGGCAGATGCCAAACTTGATGAAAACTCATGATTCACTCAGTGTCTATTGGGCATACACAGCTAAAAGAATGACCTCTAAGCCTCCTTCTGGCTTTTTAATTCTAAGATTTTGTGATTCCCAAGTGACTGCCATGAATCTGGCACGTCCTAGAAAGTGCACTCGGAAGAATTTCCAAGGAGTTTTGTCCAGGTGCTAGTGTGTTTTATGTGAAAAATGAGGGGTCACCATGCCAAGGGAAAGAAATTGCCCAGAGGCAGTTTCCAAGGGCAATGGCTGCTTCTGTGTGCCCATGCATTCTAAATAGTCCTCTAAACTTTATATAAATGCAAGGCCAGTGTCTCTGATCACTCCCTACCCAGGCAATGAGAATGTTTTCTGGTAGAAATCTGGTTCTTCTTCTTCCTGGTTGCCCATAGACAGTATTCCCTGAGGACCATTCTATAGAAGGCATCCCCACCTCCTGTTGCTATTAGCAATCTGTCCACCCTTCTGTGACTTTCGAAGCTTATTTGTTCAAAGGCACTATGGGGGGTCTTGGTCTTTATTTCTGATCCCTCCAGGTAGTAAACATTGTGCCAGTTCCTTCTGGACTGAGAACGTGAGTCAGCAGAGAACTCAGCGGAAATAGGGGTTCTGGGAGGATGGAAGCGGACCACGTGACCCCCCAGGTGCATAACAGGTCTCTGTTCTCATGCTGAGGTAGCAGCTGCAGCACCGCACCCTATCCCCACCGGACCCTTGACTCATTCTCTTTTTAATCACTTATTCTGGCTGTTCTTCTTCCTGCCAACAATAATTCATAATGATTTCACATATAATATTCCTCTCATCATGGTGCAGCATAAACAGCGAAATTACGATTAAAAGGATAAACAGAAAATCCTGCTCACACAATTCTTTGTCTGCATATGAAAATCGGGGAAAAGACTTAAGATATTTCACTTCTAATCATGAGTTGGGAGCTTTGGTACGATTTGGATCATAATCACTTTCTTTTTAAAAAAACATTTTCTACTTCATGAGTTTTCTTACGGTAAAATCTCTGTTAATACAAACACAACTACTGAGGCTGGATTCACTTGAGGATGTTTTCTGTGGCTCTATATTTTTAGGAGACAAAGTAACAACAACAACAAAAAACTCAACATCATGTGTTTAATATTTTTAAAAGAGTAACTTTAAAGCATATCCTGAAGTCCATAATGAATCGGTGCAATCTTATACAAACTGACAATTGAGTTCCTGAACTTGCCACCATGCGCTTACATTGGTAGCACTGTGCAAACAGCTCGGTAAAGTTTCATAACCTTGGTATATCAGTGTCATACAGCTGTGTTAGTGTCAATTTGGGGTGGTGTCTTGCTGAGTGGAATTCATTATTGTCGCTGCATGTTTTTGTGTGCCATCACAAGAATGTTTGAGCTTGAATTAGAGCAACAAACAAACATTAAATTTCTCGTTAAACTTGGCAAGAGTGAAAATGAAATCCGGGACATGTTAGTCCAAGTTTATGGGGATAATGGCATGAAGAAAAGAGCAGTATACAAATGGATTAAATGCTATTCTAAAGGGAGAGAATGCATCACAGATGAACAGAGGTCAGGGCAGCTAGTGAGGAGCAGAACCAACAAAAACATTGCAAAACTTCATTGAATTATGCATCAAAATCATAGGCTGACTGTGAGAAGCATGGCAGACCAAGTAAATATCAATAGAGAAACAGTTAGGAAAAGAAAATCTTGGCATGAGAAAGGTGTGTGCAAAAATCATCCTGAAGGAGCTCACTGATGAACAAAAGCAAAGGAGAGTCGAAGTTTGCCAAGACCTTTTGGAGAGGCAAGACGATGTTTTGGGTTGTGTTATCACTGGTGATGAAACATGGGTGTACCGATACGACCCTGAAACAAAGCGTCAAAGTGCACAACAGAAGTAAACCAATTTTCCACAACCAAAAATTTTCCGTCAGTCCAAATCAAGAGTCAAAACAATGTTGCTAAACTTTTTTGATATCAGAGGGATTATTCATTATGAATTTGTACCAACTGGACAAACAGTTAACCAAGTTTACTATTTGGAAGTGCTGAAAAGGCTGCATAAAAAGGTTAGATGAAACGACCTGAACTTTTCATCAACAATTCATGGCTCTTGCATCATAACAATGTACCGACTCACACGGCACTGTCTGTGAGGGAGTTTTTAGCAAGTAAACAAATACATGTATTGGAAAACCTTCCCTACTCACCTGATCTGGCCCCCAATGAGTTCTTTCTTTACCCAAAGATAAAGGAAATATTGAAAGGAAGACATTATTATGACATTCAGGACATCGAGTGTAATACTACGACAGTTCTGATGGTCATTCCAGAAAAAGAGTTCCAAAATTGCTTTGAAGCGTGTACTAGGCTCTGGCATTGGTGCATAGCTTCCCAAGAGTAGTACTTTGAAGGTGACCATAGTGATATTCAGCAATGAGGTATGTAGCACTTTTTCTAGGATGAGTTCACGAACTTGTCAGACCTTATAAACCTTTGCTGGGTGCATCATTTGCAATAATAGGCAGTGGACAGTCAGAAAGATTCATTCATTCTACAAAATCCTCAAACTTTGGAGAAACATTACATTCTCTGATAATTCCATGTCTTCAAACTACTCAGAATTGTGAGAATTAATAACCTGAGCTCAAAAGGTGAATACATTAACTACTTTTGTCATGCCTATAGATAAGGTATATCTTTCAGATGACAAATTCAGGTTAAATGTGAAAACTCAAAAAATTCTGGGAGTTTTGAGCCAGCAGAAAAGAAATTTGCTCTGAGGGGGACTGAGAAAACCAGTTAGGCCATTTCATAGAAAACAATATAACCAGACCCCGAGAGTTCACATAGTCAAGGCAAGGCTGGAATTTGAGAGAGAAGGTAAGGAAGACATGAAAATGTACCATGCCTTATGCCAAAGTATATTTTAGGATAAAAAGATTTGAGGTTCAGATAAGTTTTTACTACCTCTACTAGAATCATTAGGACCAAAAATATATGCTGTACTTTCAAAATTAGATCATCGTACAGGTCTTTATACTCATTTATTTTCCCATTCCATAAATTACAGAGTCACTTTCATCCCTTATCTTTTTAAAAAAGTTTTTTCTACCTGTATAATGTTACTTCTTCATTATAGCCCTTGACTGTGGACTATATCTCCCTGTCCTACTTGGTCCATTATTATGTGATTGCATTTTCTAAGATGGAAAAGAAGACTATCATGTAAAGAGTCATATGTAAGGTTGAAAATATTTCCTAACTAAATGAACAAGAAAAGTCAATTTCACAGAACCATTACAAATTTACATTCAGTAATCACAGAAAATAGTAAAGGAAGCTGGATAATTTTGTCCAATTCACAATAGTGGAAAGGTAAAAGAGAGAATAACTCTCCTACGACTAGGAGCTATGGACAAACAAGTACAAAATTGCAAGCAGATTTATTTACAATGATTTATAAGCACACAGATCAAGAAGTGGTGACCATCAGGAGCCAGCATGGGATCCTAAAACAAAATCATTTTCTGTAATTCAGATTAGAGGTTTGCTTAATAAAAGGAATTCTAAGGACAAATGGTAATTTCCATAAGTTACTTAGACTGTCATGGACAAGATGATTTGGTGTGAGATAGGATGATGGTTTAGTGAGTGGGTTGAAATTTCTTTAGAATGTGTCACTCTCTCCTACTAGACTGGGAGCTCAATGACAGAAATGACAGCATGTTTTATGTTTCTTTGTATCTATGGCACTTAATTCAGTGCCTGATCAATACTAAGTACCTATTCCATTATTCCTGAATTCATAGGGGCTTAAACAAGTCTACTCAAAATGAACTTTTTAATGGATACAGGTCAACCACAAAAGCATTCCTAAGTGGCATGTTTTAAATACTCTGTGCGTGACCATTATCCTGTTCAACATTCTAATACTAGCAATTAATAAATAAAATTTTAAAGGCAAGTGGTCCAGTGCATAAGAATCAGAAACTAATAACCAGATAGAGGACAGTAGTCCCATATCTCAGAATGCCTAATACAATACTACATACAAATAAATGTGCAGTAACTATTTTTCTTACCTTTTAAAAAAATTAATTATGCTATCCTCAAGGTTTAACAACTATGGTGGTTAGGACAACAGGTTATCCACATTTGGACCCCTATCTCACATCATATATTAGGTTGGTACAAAAGTATTGCAGTTTTTGCAATTATTTTTAGCCTTTTAAACCACAATTACTTTTGCACTAACCTAATACAAAAATTAATTTAAAATGGATCAAACATCTAAATGTAAGAGCTAAAACTATAAAACTCTCAGGAGAAAACATTAGTGTAAAATCTTTATGACCTTGCATTTCTTACATAAGACAGCAAAAGCATCAGCAAAAAAAAATGATTAAGCTGGACATCATCAAAATTTAAAAACTTTTGTGCTTCAGTGGACATGAACAAGGAAGTAAAAAGACAAACCATCAAACCATAGAATGCATATATCTGATAAAAGACTTGTACCTAGTCTTTAAAAAACAAATAAAACTCAATGATAGAAGGACAAATAATCCAATTTTTAAATGATCAAAGGATTTGAATAGACATTTCTCCAAAGAGTTATACAACTGACCAATAAGCACATGAAAAGATGCTCAACTTGATCAGCCATCAAGAAAATGCCAAACAAAACCACAAGGATATACCACTTCATACCAGTGGAATAACTATAATGTAAAAAAACAAAACAAAAACAGACAATAACAAATGTTGGTGATGATATGGAGAAGTTAGAACTGCTAGTTCATAAACTGCTTGTGGGGTATAAAATGGCGCAGCCACTTTGGAAAACAGTTTGGTAGGTGCTCAAACAGTTAAATATAGAGTTACCATATGATCCAGCAATTCCACTCTTAGGTATATATCCAAGAAAAATTAAAACATGTGTCCACACAAAAACTAATCCATGAATATTCATAGCAGTATTATTCACAATAGCCAGAAAGTGAAAATAACACAAATGTCCATCATCTGATGAATAGATAAATAATAGCTGTACAATGGAATATCTTTCAGCAATAAAAAGAACTGAAGAATGGACATGTGCCAGCTGCAACATTGATAACCCTTGAAAACATTATGCTAAGTGAAAGAAGCCAGTCACAAATGACAACATATTGTATGATTTTCCACTTATGAGAAATGTCTAGAAAAGGCAAATCTATATAAATAGAATAGATTAGTGGTTGCCTAGGGCTGGGTATGATGAGAGGATTGAGGGATGACAGCTAAGGGGTTTCTTTTTGGGGTAATGAAAATGTTCTAAAATTGTAGTGATGGATACAAAACTGTGACTATCTTAAAAGTCACTGAATTGTACTCTTTAAGTAGATGAATTGTTTGGTATGTGGATTACATCTCTATAAAACTGTTTGAAAAGAAAACCTCGGGTCGGCTTCCTGTTTGCGGTAGACATGGAGATGCTATCCAGATCCTCCTTCAAGGAAGGATGGGCTGCCTAGCTGTGAGCAGCAGCTGTGAGCTCCGTCTGGGTCGGACCTCCGCTTCAGAGAGCTGCCTTGTTCAATGTGAGAAAAACAGAACTAATATCTGTAGTGGTCTCTGTCCTCAGTCCTGGCACAGAGCTCCTAAAACCCCTGTACTTTCCTAAGGGATAAGAACACTAGGAGCATTTCTTGTTTAAATATTTGATCTTTGACCCTGTCCTTTACGCAGGGCTCCTAAAACTCTGGAAATTTCTAACTGATAAGAATACTAGGAGCATCTTTTGTTCTAAAGAGGTGGCTCCCAGATGAGCTCTTGGATGAGGGCTAGTCACCAGAAAGACCAAACCATGATTAGAAGCTTAGAATTTTCACCCTGGTTCACTCCCCTATGTGCGTGCACACAGACACACACACACACACACACACACACACACACACACAAACACACACTTCTCCAGAGACGAGAGAGGGGCTGGAAATGGTGTTAAAAATTGATCATACCTACGTGAAGAAGCCTCCATAAAAATCCCAACAGCATGGCTTTTGGAGAGCTTCCAGGTTGGCAAACACATCCACTTATCTGGAGGGTGACACACCCAAACCGTGAGGACAGAAGCTCCTTCACTTGGGACCCTCCCAGACGCCATCCTATGTATCTCATCATCCGGCTGTCCCTCTCTATCCTTTATCACATCCTTTAATAAACCGTTAAATGTGTTTCCCCAAGTGCTGTGAGCAGCTGTAGCAAATTAATCAAACCTGAGAAGGTTGTTGGGGGAACCTCTAATTTGTAGCCAAATTGGACAGAAGTTTGTGGGTAACCTGGGGACCTACTGTTTGCGATTGGCATCTAAAGTGGGGTAGGAGCAGTCTTGTTGGACTGAACCCTTAACATGTGGGAGCTGACACTATCAACTGTTAGATAGATAGTAGATAGTGTCAGAATTGAGTTCAGTTGTAGGAAACCTAGCTGGTGCTGCAGAGAATTTCTTCGTGTACAGAAAAACCTCCATACACTTGGTGACCAGAAGTGTCAGAAGTCAAGTGTTCTGTGTGAGTAGTAAAGCGGACATGCAACAAAAAAGCACAGGTGGAAACCTGAGTTTTTCCTTTGCATCCAAAGTCAAATCCTTCCCAGGGCTGCTCACATGCTAGTGAGGCAGGGCTATAAAGGCCCAGCCATTTCAGCTGAATGAAGGACAATTCTGACTAGCGCTGCTCACTACAGAGCCCCTTGCTGGGTTGGCTGAGGCTTTGTCAGAACTGTATTGTGGTTTGTCTTCTCCCTCTGCTCAATTATGCTTCCTCCTCTTTCCTTTCACAAGTATTGATCTCTAACCTTGACCCCCAAACTATCTCAGTATCTGTTTCCAGGAAACCCAACCTGTGACAATATTAAACATGGCAGATTAGACATAACGTATCTTCCATACCTTAGTAACCCCACTAAAATGAAGGTAAAGTAATTTTGCTTTTGTTTTTTAACTTATTAGGTCAAAGAGAACAAGAAAAACTAACTTGGTGGATGCCCAACCTGTGACAATATTAAACATGGCAGATTAGACATAACGTATCTTCCATACCTTAGTAACCCCACTAAAATGAAGGTAAAGTAATTTTGCTTTTGTTTTTTAACTTATTAGGTCAAAGAGAACAAGAAAAACTAACTTGGTGGATGAAGAAATAATAGTTGTCTTAGAAGAAAGAAGGCAACAGCAATAATCCTTGTAGAGTGAGATGACAATAAGAAGTTGTTGGGTGATTTCTTCCACAGGCCCTCTGAAGCCTCAGGATTTGGAAGGACAGGAGGCCCTGGAGACAGATGAAGGATAATAGGAAACTGAAAGCGATATGCCAAATGCTTACAGCTCCTAGGTCTCTTCCTTTATCCTTGCATGAGATTAGAAATTTGTTTGCTGAAAAAATGGTATAGGGAGACTCTGAATTTGGGGATACTCAGATGACCAGAAGAAGAGTGAGGATAGGAGCTGAAAATAGGGGCAATAAATGAAAATCTGCATGTTGAATAGGAAGATTGCTCTCCTCCCCTCTGCTTCCTCCTATGAGCTCTCTTCACAAAAGCTGGAGTGTTGGCCCCAAACAAAAGATTGGGGATTTTTTTCTGTAGAAACTGAATGACTTCAGACAAAACATAACTACCCAATACTAGCATTTGGAGATCTTCATTGAAAAAGCTATGTGACTCTTCTATCACCCTATATTGCCCCTCTACACAAAGCTTCTAGTTTTATAATTCCTCGTTCTTTCATATGAATGGTCAGGCAAGATAACCAGACATGTGAAGAAAGCCTTCAATAGGAAAAATAGACCAAAATAAATAGAAAAAAAAAAGCATAGAAGAAACAGTGAAAATGCATGAAAAAGAAAAACATTTCTAAAAAAATTATTCATAACCTAATATCTTTGGGGGAAAAAAGTTATTGCATCTATGAAGCAAAAATGGAGATTGAAGAACAAGTGGAGACTAAGAGAGAAATTTTTGTAAATAAAAAATGTGATAAAAATGAAAATGCAATAGAAAGCCTGGAAGACCAAGAAGTGGAAAGCTCTCAAATATAGAATAAATGACAAGATGGATAATAAAAGGGAAAGGATAAAAAAAAAATGACCCGGGAACCAAGACTCATAGACAATAACAGCATAAGAGATAAGAGAAAATTCTGGGGGAAAAAATCATGACTAAAGGATTAGACTTTTCAATATCAACACTGGAAGCACTAAGGTACAGGAGAAATACCTTCAAAAGTTAAGATACAGGAGAAATGCCTTTAAAAGTCTAAAGGAAATTTTAACTTTGAATTCTATAGTAAGTCAAATTATCAGTCAATTATAAGAATAGACTAACAATACTTTTAGGCATTCAAGGACTCAAAATTGGACCTTCCATGTATTCTTTTTGGACACTTCTGGGAGACATGTTTCACTAAAAACAACAGAGTAAACTGAGAAATAAAATGATACAGAATTCAGAAAACATGAACTCCAACACAGGAGAACAGTGAAAGATGACAGTAGAGCAACTGTGTCCAGATTGGAGCAGGAGACAAGAGCAGAGAGAGGTTCTCAAGGATAAAAAAAGAACTGATAGGTTATCTGATGCACTTGACCATAAGGAAATAGTATTGTGAGATGTTTTCAAAAATCTATGGAGCGTTTAGGAAGAATGAGCAATAGGTGTATAGAAAGCAAAGTCATTAAAAAATCAAAGCAATTTCTTACTCAAAAAAAGCAAATAGCTATATAAGAAAAAAACATAACCAGGGTACATTACCTAGCTAGGCAGTAAATGGTATTTATATCATCATCATAATCTAAACATTGAATATTAATTTACCTCCCAAAATTATATAATTGTTGGGAGGATGGCGTGGAGAAAAGAAGAGGTGGAGGTATATAAAAGATAAATTTTCCCCTATAAAAATAAGATATCAATAGATAATGTTTAAAAACGACAAAACAATAAATAATTAGGCATATCATTTTGAAGTACAAAAAAATGGAATAGATTGAAAAAAACTAAAAGAAATGGACCTGGTTAACTCTGAGGAGCAGTATCTGGAAATGAGGAAGGAGGCGTGGACAGTGAACTGCTAAGTTTTTTTATGTCTTATATTTGACCTTTAAAACTATCTGTATATGCTAGTCTGACAAAAATAAAATTCAATTGACAAATAAAACCTATAAAGTTCCCTAACTTCCTAGAATAGTCAAAGTAAAGTTCTTGTTATTCAAATTATGAAAAGGGAAAGAGCATGAACTGCAAATTCAGACAGATATGTCACTTATTAGCTATCTGATTTTGGTCAACTTTTTTTAAGTCTTTTATTATATCATGTAAAGCAGAATTAGTAACACTTCATTGTAGGATTGTTGTGAAATTGAAATAAGATAGTGCACTATGACATCTAACACAGAGCCCAGCCCATAACTGAGGCTTGATAAATGTTAACCATTGTTATTATTACTCCGGTATTCAGGAACCTCCATTAATGCACCCTTCTTTTCCAATCTCTATTTTCTTTTCTCTCTATAACCTGATAGGGCTTTTCTTTTGCTTTAGCCACATCTCCTTTTTTCATACTTGTTATTGGCTTTGTACAAATCTCTATCTCCTACTAGAAAAATTCTCTCAAACCTTTTCTCTAAAATGCTACACGAATCATCTTCTTTGAAACTCACTTCTTCTTAGTGCTATCTCCAGGACTTCTAAATATGAAGAACCTATGTGTTTATGTGGCAACCTTATCTGAGGAGAGTAGCTAGGGGTCTTATTTTGAAGCTGCGATTGGATAGAAAACTAATTTTTCTTAACCTGGACTGTATGTTTATTTGGGGTAGTTTGGGAATGAGTGTTGATGGAGATTATTGGTTCTAAGCCCACCAAATCACCACTTGACACTGTTTTCTCTTCTTCCTAAAAGCTACCCCTGTGTAACCCCACCTGTTTCCTTTACTCAGGGTTTCCTTGACTCCCCTCTACATATACCACTGGGCCTCTATGTAAAGGTTGCTTTTCTTAGGTGACCCATCTTTTACTTTCCAAACCAATTGTAATGATAATTGAGGCCAGGTACAGCTTTCTAGTTGTTTTATAAACTATTATGACACCTGATGTGTAGCCTCCTCAAGAAATCCTGATGACTATGTCTTTTGCTTCTTACTGATGCGTGGAGTGAGATACTCCATTGTATAGAGGAGAAAAAGTAGGAATTTAGCTATCTCCTTGGAAGAAATCAATTTTCGAGAATCCAAGGAAAAACAGTGTGCCCTTCAAATAAGAAAATATGGCTAGGAATAGGAAGGAATGAAGCAAGACAGGTATGGGGACAGCAGGGATTTGGCTGGAGACACTGCATGAATGACAGAAAGAATGTGTAATCAGCAAAATGGCCACAGCTCTCCTGCAAGAGAAGCTCAGGTACTGCAATAGTACTAGGGCTGGCAGCATCACCATCACTATTATTATTTAGATCCTTAAAATGTGCCCATCACTGAGCCCTGAGGCACATGTACAGAAACAAACACATGTTTCAATATTTACTCGCGAGGGCCTAAATCCATGGTAGTACAGTTGTCGATCCTCCCACAGCCATCAGGCACATACTTGATTAAACAGATGGCCTTGTCAGAATTTTTTCACTTGGGTAGGAGGGTGGAGGCTTGTACAGCCAGAATTCTTGATTCAATATGTCTTCCTGAGTACATTCTCTTAACAGTCTACCTTAGAGTGCGATGTGGAGGGGGGAGGGAAGATGATGGCGTGGGTCAGTGAGGGAAAATGAAAGCAGCAGCTATGGTGTTGCATTAAAAAAAACACAGAACATAGAGAACAAAAATTGTTTCGAGAAGGTTTTTGCCACTCAATTGTCATGTGACTGTGCAAAAATATTTTTACCTCTCTTAGCTTCAGTTTCCTCATCTGTGAAATGGGGGTAATAATTTTTCCCTGCTTACTTTTCATACTTTTATAAGGATTAAGCAAGTTTTACTTGGGTTAAAATACTTTCTAAACTGTAAAACATTATATCCTCGTCTCATGATACCCCGGTATCTAAGATAACTCTAAAACCTTGTTTTATACAAAGAAGAAAAATAAGTGCTTTCTTCTATTAAGACTTTGTATTAGGTTTAGGTTGGTGCAAAAGTAATTGCGGTTTTTGCAATTATTTTTAACCTTTTAAACCGCAGTAACTTTTGCACCAACCTATAAAACATATTTATTTACATAAAAATATTTATTTTCTACGAAAAATTATTTAAATTTCCACAATTACTCAAGATTAAGGAGGAGAAAATAATTTATTTTGAAAAATTCAGAATGATGTTTTAGATCAGAATATTTTTCAAAAGGAAATGGGATATGGATAAAATTTTACAGGAGACAAAATCTTATTCCCACTTCAAAATTTTTATAACTAGGCCCTTTAAACTAGTAAAAGGTCTATATGTGAACATTTTCATCCATGTGTTTATTTTTAAATCATCTCCCAGTTGAACCCAGAAATGAGAAGAATGAATAAAAACAGATAACGAAAGACTGAGTCACATTAGGAACGGCAGGAAACAGATTATGGAAGAAAAACTGAGGGGCAGAAAATATCCTTGTAGGCACACATTATTTAAAGAAGCTTTTGAGGGGGTATTTATTCTACAATCTGTATTCCCAGTTGAATGATAATTACATCTAAAATTTCAAAACTGAAAATAGTGTAATCCTCTTCTGTACCCTGAAACTGAAATGAAACCAGATTCTTAAAAATATTGCGTCACATACTAACGAGGGATGCCGTCACTGGATTGCCTGGGCTCCCATTACCAACTCCTTGTGTAACGTTGAATGAGCTATTTCCCCTCTGCCTCCTCATCTGTAAACATAAGGAATTGCACATGATGACAATTAGAATTTCTTCTACCTAAAACTACAGATCATGCGGCTGATTTTGATTTGTGAGAGTTTTCCAATGTATTGGAAAAGAGTAACAATGTTATGTTAATGCTTCATTTCTGGATGGAAAATGGATCGTCCAGATGTTCCTGAAGGGTTGGTATTCTGTAGACAAAGAGCCAATTGGGGTTTTCATTTAGAAGTTATTATGTAGACATCCCAAGGACAGAAAAGGGCCATCACAGGTCATCCTATATACATCAGTTATACTTGGGATCAAACTGTTTGGCTCTTGTCTTTTTATTCCATGCGTTAACTCATTCACCCAGCCAGGTCAGGTTTCAACCAGTCAAAAGAGTCTTGTTAGAAAGCAATTTTTAGTTTTATCTTCTGTAGACCATGAAATTTTTGAGAAGGGAAGTAATTCACTTACATAAATACTGTTTGAAATAGATAAAAGATAAATTTTGGTCATGGTATTGAAAGAACAACAAAGTTTAGTGGTTTTTCTTGTATTAAGGAATAAATGGAGAACTTGAATCTAGTTTAAATGTGTTTGATTTGAAAACTATAATCTTCTCTTCTTTATTGAGTGTATTTCCCAAAATTGAATAGTTATGACAAGAAAATAAGTAAAATTTTCAAAACAGTGTGCAAGTGGTGATTTATAAAAAGCCTCACTGAAGATGGTGACTTCCTTTTCTTCTTTTTTATCCTTTCCTCCTCCTTTTTTCTTTTTTCTATCTACTTTCAGCCATGTCTTCCTGACAAAACCCCCAGACTGTGTAAAACTTGGGTATTCTGTGATGGACAGGCTGAGGAAAGATGGCAGCTATTAAAGGGAGAAGGTCTAGTAGCTCAGTCACCAGAAGGAAGAGATAAGGGCTGACAATATATGATGGGATTTCTTTTTAGTACAGCCACTATAGAAGCCAGTATGGAGGTTCCTCAAAAACATTAAGAGTAGAATTACCATATGACCCAGCAATCACTCTTCTGGGTATCTACCCCATAAATCTGAAAACATTTATCCATCAAGATACATGTACCCCTATGTACATTGCAGCCTTATTCACAGTGGACAAAACATGGAAACAACCAAAGTGTCCTTCAATAGATGATTAGATAAAGAAGATGTGAGATATATATATATATATATATATATATATATATATATATGTACAGATGTATATGTATATATATATGTGTGTGTATATATATATACACATATATATATTATATATATATAATGGTATATTACTTGGCCACGAGAAAAGATGAAATACTGCCATTTGTGACAACATGGATGGATCTTGAGATTATCACGCTAAGCAAAATACGTCAGACAGAAAATGGCAAGAACCATATGACTTCATTCATATGAGTGAAATAAAACTGAAAACAACAAACATACAAGACTAACAAAAACTCATAGATAGACACAGACAACAGTTTAGTTGTTACCAGAGGGTAAGGGGGGAGGGGAGGAGCTAGAAGAGGGTAAAGGGGGTCAAATATACGGTGATGGAAGGAGAACTGACTCTAGGTGGTGAACACAATGCAATATATAGATGATGTATTATAGAACTGTACGTTTGAAACCTATATAATTTTACTAACCAATGTCACCCCAATAAATTTAATAAAAATAAATAAATAAATAAAAATAAAAAGTTAAAAACAAAGGCTCTTACGACAAAAAAAAAAGATTTCTATTTTTTAAAAAAATATTTCTTGCTTTCCTTCCTTTAAAAAAAAAATACTTTCTTTGATTCTCACTCTTTTCATTTGGGTCTAGCCATTCAAATTACTGCTCCTTGTTCCTCTGTTAAATTTTCAAGATATCAACCAAAAAAGATGGAAGCAGGGAGAAAAGAGAGTAACCGTTTGATAGTTGGGGAAATAGAGAATCCTTAGCGTTAAGGAGAACTGTCTTTTTAAAAATTAATATATAATATATACCTATAGAAAAGTACAAATGTCATAAGTATACAGTTTGATGGATTTTCACCAACTGAATACAACCACTTAACTAATATTCAGATCAATAAACAGAAAGTTAGCACCTTCCAGAAACCCTAAACCCCAATGGCTCTTTTTAGTCCCTACTTTCCTCTTCCAGGATAACTACTACTATTCTAATTGCTAACAGCATACATTTTCCTGTATTCATATTTTATATCATTTGATTCATATCATACATACTCTTTGTGTCTATTTTCTTTTGCTCAATATTATATTTGTGAAGTTTTTTCATATTGTTGTATAGTTGTAGACCTGAATTCTCCATGGCAAGATACTATTCCATTTGTGTGAATATATCACGATTTATTTTTCTTTCTATTTTTATTGTATATTTGGGTAATTTCCAGTTTGAGCCTCTAATAAATAATGCTTCTCTATGTATTCAAGTACATGCTTTCTGGTGAGTATATGTATGCCTTTCTATTGGGTATATCCTGGGAGTGGAATTGCTGAGTCATATGGGAGGCATATATTTGGCTTTAGTTCTATGAAACAGTTTTGGAGTTCTAATGGTTTCACACTCCAGAGAAAGAACTTTGGTTTTTGCTGTGCACACAAAAAATTACTTTCCTCTTCCTCACTTCTTTTAGTTACACTTACCCACATTCATATATGTGGTATTCTTTTACATGAAATTTATATGCTTTCCCCAGGTTTAAAAAAGTTGAATAGTCTAAGCCTAATAAAGCCTTCTTCTAAGAACAGAGCCTGAAAATGTTGTATAAAAACCTTTACTAGGCTCTTGTTTTCCCTTCTCACAACAATGACAGAAAATTGTTTTAATTTTCTTCAGTATTCTATTCAACGAGTTCTAACCATATATTTAACATTTCTAAAATCATGCAGAGTTCCATTCCTTAATCATACCAGGCTATATTTCTCTCCATTCACCTTTTAATTCACCTAAATACCTCCTTATACCTGTTTTTGTTTTGTTTTGTTTTTTTAACTGTACTGAAAGAAAAATAAGTGATCATCTTTCCGGTCATATACAGGAGCTACGGCAAATAATTTAAGGACAGAGAAAAAACAATAATCTTTCAAGGGATAAACTAAGAGACTATGAATGCCTTACATTGGTTTTTTAAACCACTTGAGCAATGAGGCATCATTAATCCTTTGTGTGTTAATCCAGTAATTGATTATGTTTGACAGACTTAGGAGGGATTTCAGCAAAAACTAGGTCAAGGGAGTAACTGTGCTTGATTGCTAATTAGCCTTGAAGTCTATTTGGGTATTCTGGAATTATAGAACTCCACGGGAGTCTACAGTCTATTTCAACTCAACGTTCAGACTATTTCAACTCAAAGTTTTGGGCCCCCACTGTCACGGAGAAGTCTTAAAACACAGAATTGCACACCTGAAATCTATTTAATTTTACTAACAATTGTCACCCCAATAAATTAAAAATAAATTAAAAAAAACACACTCTTTTGGTTGAGTTAATGCTGGTGTATTTGTCTCCGAGTTAATGCTGGTGTATTTGTCTCCTACCAAAGTTAGATCCAATTCAAGTCTCCAGTCACCAGGTATTTATTGAACGCCTACAACATAGCATGCTGATATATATTTATTTAAATCAGCATGCTGCTGATTCAATTTTGGATTATCCAGACCCAGTTTCTATGTCCTTGTAGCCTAGCGAATAGATAAAAATAAACAAATAAATAAATAAATAAATAAATAAATAAATAGGAGATGAATAAATATATACCGGTAAGCATAACTTGTAATTAGGCTAAGAAAAAAATAAAGAGAATAAATTATTTAAGCATAATGGCAGAAGAAGGTGGAAAATTCTTAGATAGGACCTCAGGGTCTTTGGAAGGTGATGTTTAAGCTAAGACATAAACGATGAGAAGGAACCAGCATGTAAAGAACAGTGGGGGGAAGTGCACATACAAAGTAGAGGGAACAACGTATGGAAAGAGGCCAGTGCAGTTGGGGAATAGTATATTCCCTCTAAATTTATTCTGAATCTATAATACAAAATTTAGAATTTTCAACTCTTTTAAACATTAATAAGGACAGTCAGTTTATAATAAGTAAATATTGTGCAGAGGTGAGAGGTGGCCCTGACTGCTTAATGCTAAATACTTGTTTGGTAGCAGGTGTGTAGATTGGGACTGAAATATGCGGATAGGGACAAGGAGTCCAAATGAAGTGGCAGAAAATAATCATTTCTATGGCATACTCAAGCAGTTGACCAAGGCATAGTGTGAACACAGCCAAGGCCCAAAGTACTTGTCAGGAGCCAGAGCTGCAGGCAAGGGGAGCAAAGTCAAGTAATATTGGCAGGGTCAGCATTCTAAAACATCTGAAAGATCGCTGTCAAGCCAACAGAGTTTCCTGGCTCCTTGCCTCCTGGGAGGAAGCAAAATGGTTAGTTGGATAGGTTGGAGCAGGCAAAGGACCAGAAGTAGGAAGTCAGTCAGAATACACAGGAAATGAGAGTTATAAGAAGGGGTATCAAATATTGGAAAGCAACCAAGGGGGAAGGTCTCAACACCAGAGAAACAAGGAGAAACCAACAGATAGCAGGTGTGGGGGATCCAGAAGAAAGTAGGACTTTGATAACAGAGGAAAGAGGTTTTAGACTTCCATTTCATCATCTCCGAAGAAGGCAGCCGCAGTTGTAAAACAGGGATCAAGATTTTAAGAACTTCAGTCTCTAGAACTTCCTTATGTTTATAATTTTTATTATAAACCATAGTAAAAACAGTGTTTTGCCAAAACAATTAGAAGGAACACCCTTAAAACGAACACGGCCTGTGGGCCTCAAGAGGCTATGAGACTGGGTCTCTAAGAAGTCTGTATCTCACCCTGTAGCCAAGCAAAGAGGAAAATGGATCTCCATAGGTGGCGATAGCTGCAGAAAACAGCAGGAGAACACAGAAAGGTGCTTTGGAAACCTTGGGGCAGAAAAAGGGTCCTTGTGAGTTTCCCTGTAATTTGGTGACCAGACATGAGGATGATTCCACCTGGACTCGTGTTGAGTCCCCTGAGCAGCCCAATTGGAAGTTCAGGGATCCAGGAATGTGGGCGAAAGGAGGCCTAGTTGGGCCAGGCAGATGCAGTGGTGACTACCATCTTGTCTTTCGATGAGGTGGCTTACCTAGACCTGAGCTAGTGTAGACCCCCAAGAAGAAAGTCTTCCGAACCTTGCTACTTTAGGGTGTGATCCATGGACCAGTAGCACTGGCTTCACCTGGGATACCATCAGAAATTCAGAATCTCAGGCCCCAGTCCTGACCTACTAAATTAGAATCTGCATGACCTCCAGGTGATTCCAATGTACGAGTAATTTAAGGTTTGAAAAGCACTAGTTGAGTACATCCCTGGAGTATTACAGATTACATAAAGAGAAAAGAGCATTACAGATTATATAAAGAGAAAATAGGAGGAAGGGGCTAATCTGTGGAATTGGAGGTAGATGATGTGCTACAGTTTGAACCAAAGCTAGACTCGGGAAAAATCTAAGGGTAGAGACCAGCATTACTATAGGTGGCAGGATGGCACCTGTTGGTGAGAGAACAGAATTCTTTCTGTGGCCAGCAAAGCAAATAAGAGGGGGGAAAAAAGAAAATCAGGCAGTTGTAAAGACCCTCTGAGAATTACGTCCCAAAGGCAATGTTCAGGCCTAGAGGCAGATGATTGGGAGGTAACCTAGCCATGAAGAGCTAGAGATTACATTGATGAGAGGCTGTTACCAAACAAAGAGGAAGAGAGAGATGGAGAGTCCAAAGAAGGCAAATGGCAGCATTCCATCAAAGGAAGCTAGCCCAACTCATACCAAAAGATTTCCAAGTAGGCAGAACAAAGAGATCTGCTTGCTCGTCTTTGTTCCTCTGAACAGCAGTCCTGTGGAATATTCCCATGAAGCTAGGCACCATTTCATAAAAGCAAATTATGACGAAATCTTCCAGAAATCAGAGTGGTCCAGTATGGACAGCTGACTTCTCCCTGCCTGACCAGCCTCGTGTCCTACTAGGCATCATTCCATACTTTATATAATAGCAATACTGAAATAGGTTTAGATCCAGAATTTTCCATGTATCCTAGTGTGTAAAAGAGATGCCATATGGTAGCTGAGAGAAGACATGTGACACTTCTAAGGAGTCCTAAACTATTTCGGAGGCTTTTGAAAGGGCTGGATTTTCTGCTGAGCTGGTTGGAGACAGAGCTAGAGACAGTTTAGTTTCATGACGAATTTTGTATCCTGAACTTTACCCTTAAGCAAGGATAACTAAGTAATCTGGGTTTCACTGGTAATTGTTGTATTTTTATAACTGTTTGAATGACGACTAAGAGGTCTTCTTTTCATCTTTGTGTCTACAGCACTCAGCATTGTTCGTGACGCAGAGAAGTTAGTTCATATCACTTGGAAAAATGAGTAAATGAAAGAATTTCCTTATCTCAGAAACTTGTACAACTTCCCTATAATAGGCAGGGGTCAGTCTTCAATTTGGTCCGAAGCCAGCAAATAAAACAAATAGTAAATCATTCCTGAAATAGAGAAGCTAGCAGGCTGAGAGGAAGGAAGATTAAAAAATCAGCCCTGACTTCTCCTCATTCATCCCAAATTTCCAGTTACTGCCAGACGTAGCTATTTTAATGACACCAAATCTTAAAAGGTCCAAAACTATCCCCTTCAAAATATTATATCTTCTTGATGTATGACATATTATCCTTAATAACATATGTATCCTCAATTTCCCCTTACTCACAATCTCAAATTTACTTTTCTTTGTTCCATGTGTACATTCTGCTACAAACTTCTGTGGTTTGTTTTACTGAATGTCTTTCATATTCTTGTACAGGCCCTAATCACCTCACCTTCGTATCATCACAGTACCGCCTGGCTGGACTTTCTTCTTCTGCTCTCCAGTTCTTCCTGGCACAACTTTCAAATTTTTTTTGATCTTGTCATTCTCTTGCTTAAGAACAACAAATTTCTTCCAATTCCCTATTGACTTAAATGTAAATAGGTAGACAGTGTGTATATATTATTTCCTCATCTGTTAGTATTCTTTATATGGCATAAGTCAAATTGATATTCTTACTAGCTCCCCCTAAACTCTTGATCATTCTCATTTTTGTTGATTTTTTTTGTGATTTTTCTCTTTGACTATGTAGCTCTCAGCAACTCCCAAAAAATTCATGGCTAATTATTCAATTAAAATCAGATTCAAGTTTCACTTGCTACTTTCCTTGGTTAACCTAGGCCACACCTTTGGTTAAGATGATCACCTTGATTTTCATTCCCATGTATAATACTATCATATAAATACATAAACATTATGTATATATAATTATTTTTACATATTAATTTTATTTATTTTATTTTCTAAACTAATGTATATAAAATTAAGGGACTTTATTACTTTAATGTTTCATCAATGTAGAGTAGAACTAGATTAGTATTAATGATTTTAGAATAAATGAATAATTTTGCTTTGAAATATTAATATTGCCACTTATTTTTCTTCATGAATACATTACTTAATTCACTCATTTATAGACTCACTCATTTACTGACCAACTACTTGTTGAATACCTTTTGTTCTGAGCCTTGGTGATCCCAAGATGAATAAGACAGAGTCACTATTCTCAAGGAGCTTAGAGACCAGCAAGGGAGACCGAGAATAAATGAGATAATTGCAGTTATATCAGACACTTGGAATTGTGATCTGCTTTTTTTAGGACTTTCCCTTTCACAAAAGGCAGTTTTACCCTCCCCTTTCTTAACCAAGATGATTGATTCATCAGTAAGCAACTGACTCAGGAATATTTTACAATTTAATTGAAGCAATGATTCATCAAACAAGTGGGAAAAGGTTCTATTCACTTCAGTTTAGTGTTTTATTTGGTGCCCAGCAAGACAACAGCAATTAGACTGAGTAACTCACCAATAATGGTATTGGTCTTAAAGAAAAAAAAGACTAGAAGAACCTCTGGGACCTGAACAAGATTTACTCTCCATTGTTCTCAAAGACAAGTGCTCTGAATAAAAAAGCCCAAACTGAACTATTCTACACTGGACAGGCAGGGGATTTCTCAATAGTCTACTTATTGAGATGACCCAGATGTATAATTTAACTTGGGATACCTAGGAATCATTTTTATTTGCAATGAATTCTGTCTTTTCCTCTTCCCTGGGGTCCTGTGGTAAGAGGCTCCGATCTTATTTTCAGTTATTGACTTCCTCATAATCTCACAGTCTTTGTTCCTTCTCTTTTATGTTCTTCGGTGGAAACTGGTTTCTCTTGGTTCCCTGCTGGAACATTTATTTTAGTAGCATCATGGTTGATCCTGCAGGTTCAGAAACACATCTATTTGGTAAGATGAAGTGAAACAAAAAACATTGATAGTGACCTTGATAAATGAGAAATAGAACAACAAAACGGAATTCAATAAAGAAAATTCAAGGTAGTTGATTTATAGACAGAAGAACAAAAATGTAAACATAAGGTAAGGAGCAATACTGTGCAACTGTGTAGAGCTTTGCAGCTAATACAACGGTTTGGTGAAGGGAATAAGAAGAGATGAATTGCATTCAAACTTCTTAGAGTATACTTGAAAAATTTTAAGAGATCAGGGCTCATCAGTTGTCCTCCATGGAAAAGGCATTGCAATGCAAAGAAAATTAGCTTAGAATAAAGAATACTTTGGGTTGTATATCATAAGGCTTTCTTTACTATCAAAGGGATGAAATACTGAAATGGGCTCCTAAGGGTGATTGCAGAATCTCTAGTACCTATATAAATATTTATTGCTACATATACGTAACTGCCACAAATAAATAAGTATTTATTGCAATCTTTGGGGAATCATCATACAGAGAACAGAAATCTCCATGAGGATTTAGTTCTTTGCCTACTTTAAGAAAGGTAGTTGAGCATTGTTTCAGCATTCTCCCTGGCTCCCGAATACTTTCAAAAAACATGATTAAGGAGAATTCAGCATTCTCGAAAGTGAATTGTTTAGAGTTATATTTATAGGTTGAATTGGTCCCATGCTATACCATTATTTTTGGAAACAAAACAAAACATGAAAACCCAAGAGGTTCCTGTATTTTACATAGGCCTTTCTCCTAATTTTAAGTTTGACTCTCTCCAAAGTTTGTTGACTCTGAGAATAGCTGTGGTTTGGAGAAATGGTTCCTATTTTATACTAGCATTACCCCCATTTACCATTTGTGGCAGCTAATAATTTCTGTCATCAAGTTCAGAATGAAGATTAAAGATAGAATTTACTCTAATTAGCATAATAATTAAATCAAAATGGCCTGTCTTATTGTTTCTAAAACATGCCCTATCCCAGAACTTAAATTTCATTTCTTCCCTGCCCCTCCCAAATTGTATCTTTTTTTTTTAATTTATTGGGGTGACAATTGTTAATAAAATTACATAGATTTCAGGTGTGCAATTCTGTATCACATCATCTATAAATTACATTGTGTGTTCACCACCCAGAGTCAGTTCTCCTTCCATCACCATATATTTGATCCCCCCCAAATTGTATCTTAATTATAGGCCTAAAGTATCCTGAGTTCTAGAAGTGTGAAGCCTATGATTGCATTCCTCCACCCAGAGACCACAAGGAGAAGACTTTTGAAGAATACCGTAGAAAGACGTTCAGCAAAATGAGAGATGATTTACCTAGCAAGGCAAGACTGACAATTAGTCTGATAACACAACCCCCATTTCAAGTTCTGGATATCAGCTGCCCAATAGAAATATAATGTGAACTACATGTATACTTTTGAATTTTCTGGTAGCTACATTAAAAAAGTAAAAATAAGCAAGTTAAATGTATTTTGGAAATTTCAGGTGTACAAAACAATGTAATAGTTAGACGTTTACACCCCTCACAAAGTGATAACCCTCCTATCTACTACCCTTCTGACATTGTATGTAGCTGCTACAATTCCATTGACGCTATTCCCTATGCTGTACTCCACATCCTGTGAGTCTCTCTCTCTATATATATACATTTAATTATACTTGAGATTCAATATTATTTTACTTCAGCTTCAGATGTATAGTGCAGTGATCAGGCATCTACACAGTCTATGAAGTGATTTCCCCAGTAAGTCCAGTGCCCATCTGGCACCCTACATAATCTTTACAACATTATTGATTAGAAAGCACAAATTACTAGTCACAACATTGTCACGGGGATATGAAATACAGTTTGAGGAATATAATCAATAATGTAAAGTCAAATGTATTTTTAAAATATATTTTATTTAACTCAACATACATGTATTATCATTTCAACATGCAATCAATGTAAAAACATTAATGTGATATTTTATATTCTTTGAAATCTGGTTTGTATTCTGTATATTACAGAATATCTCAATTTGGACTAGCCACATTTCAAGAGCTCATTAGCCATATATGTCTAGTGGTTTACTATGTTGGACAGAGAAGTTCTACGTATCTAATTTCAACTGCAAGAAAAGGAAAGAACGAAGCAAGGAAAGGTTGTGCTATCTCTGTGGTGTTTCCTCCAGGACTTCTCTAATTCTTCTCCCTTTACCACACAGGAAAAAATACACAAGAGAGTATTGGACAGGGCATTGACAAGTCTTTGCTTAAATGGCGCTATCTCAGTCCCACCTGACCACTCTATAAAATGTGTAACTCTTCCCCATTCCATACTTCCGATTCCGCCTTACATTATGCTCTTTATACCATAGGTCTACAACCTTTTAATATACTAGATTACTTATTATTGTGCTGTTTATTGTCCCCTATAGCATGTAAGAGAAGTGGGCAGGAATATGTGTCTGTTTAGGTCACTACAGTAACCCAAGTAACTGGACCAGTCCCTCACGCATAGTAGGTCCTCTAACAATAGCCGATCAATGTCGGAGGAAAAAGTCGAACTTTAAAGCTTGGAAATTTACATTGGAGAACATTGGAGCCCAGAGAAGTAAACTGACTTACTTAGATCAAACAAGCTGGTCAATGGTGGAGCCAGGCCTAACACCTAATTTCTGAACCACTCATCTGAACCTTTTTATACTACTCCATGTGTAAAAAGAAAGAAAGGCAAAAACATAATTCAGTAATTATGTAAGAAATACAAATTATGGTATTGATAGTGCAATAAATACAGAAACTGCCAAAAAATATATACACATTTTAAGAAAGGAAAAAACTATATTAAAATTGTAATACTCAATACGTACCAATAACAAAAGATGAATACAAGTCATGCATATACATTTTTTCAAACCCCTGGTATGTGTTGGACGATGAGTTCCTAGAGGACAGAGACTGTTAATTTAGCTTTGAAACTTCCTCCCTATCCCCCATAATAGAAAAGAATATTTTACACACTGTAGGTGCTTGATTAATAAAAGAATGAGTGGTCAATGGTCTCTGGTTTGTGGTATAATATGTGGTTTTCTTTTATTGGGAAGACAGTGGAAAGAAGTTGCTGTGTTCACTACAGATTGAGCCATATTTTACAGATTAATTTGATTAGACATGTTAAAATGTCATTTGCCATAGCTGGGTTACAGGTTTCATCATGGCTTGGAGAGTTTGGAATGACATATCTTCTGCTGCTATTAAGTTACTAGCCTCTGGAACTGAAACACTAAAATCTAAGAAAATAGAAGATTTTTCCAGAGGCAGATTTTGACAACTATCTAGTTTCTAATTTTCCTTCAAGATCTGTCAGGGCCATGAGTGTTGCTAGTTTGAATCAAATTTGATGTTTATTCTGAGAATCTGGCTTTTCAGACTGAAATCATTGCAGTAATGACTCATTAATGAGGCTGACTAACTGAGCAACAAAAACTGCCCATTCGATTTACCTGTAATAAAACTTAGCTGTCACCATGATTATAGTATATTAATGAGTTTTTTATGTAATAAAATATAAACTCCCTTTTAATAATGTTCACAACATCATTAATCCTTTGATATCCCTGGGAGAATGGAAAAAGAAATTGTTATTATACTTTCCTTCACTGGAGAAGGAAACGGAGATAGAGAAATAACAGCTGTTGGTCATTCAGCAAGCTAACAGCCAGATCACAAATCCAGACCTCTGCATTCTGAGGACCCCTAAGAAAGACTTTGAATAAGATTCTAGTAATCTTTGATATCCATTTGAACTAAAGATCATGTCCTCATTTAAAACCAACACTAGCCAGAACCCTGAGAAGTGCTATTTGCACAGGAAATCTAAAGTCAAAAGTTTACAGAAACATACTATTAGCATCCTAGTAGCTTGCTCAGCTTGAACGTATGCTATCTTATTCTTTTTTAGAATTAAAAAAACAAACAAACAAACAAACAAACAAAAGAAAACAGTGCCAGAAGTTTGGGTGCAGCTTAAAGTACAAACCTAGAAAAATTAGCAATGCCCTTATGACTGAATTTGAATTTGAGAGTTTCAATAACTTCGGGATAAACTGGTCATCCTACTATCATTATGCATTTTAAGTTTCTTTTAAGGAACTACAGATACGAGGTAGAAAAGCTATTAAAAATTGAAGCATATTTTACAGATTAATTTGACTAGACATGTTAAACTGTCATTTGCCATAGCTGGGTTACAGGTTAAGGGAGATCGTCTTTAGGGACGAGTGCTATCCTGGGCTGGTAGTATTTTATTGTCAGGTGCTACACAAATGTAATTTGTGTTTCCATCTATGGATTCCATTCTATCTGATTTCGAAACAAGCAGTTGTGGCTAAAGAAAGAAAGCGCTATCTTGAGGATCAGCAGAATGGGTATAAATCTAGCTTAATCACCTACAGTACAACCTCAGGAAAATCACTCAACTTCTTCTGAGCCTTGGATTTTTTCAGTCAACAAAAAAACAGAAGGGAGAAAATTCTAGATGAAGGGAAACCTTCTGAACAGAGACCTGGAGGCGAAGGTGACAGAAGACTCTGGGCTTGACTAGGACAGAAACTACATATTGGGGGTGGGGGGTAAGAGGTGGCATGGATAGAGTTAGATAAATAGCGCCAGAATAAGGATATGGGCTTAATTCAGTGGGACACTGGCAACCAAAGTAACATGACACAAGGGTGTGTAAATGCTTGGCCAAGGGTGGAGGCAAAAGCAAAGTGCCTGGAATTGGGAAGCCCCGCCCCCCATCCTCCAGAAGTGAGCTGCCATAATTTGTATGTGAGGTGAGGAGATCTCAAGTAGCAATGGAGTAGAGGGAATAGAGGGAAGAAAAACGTAAGGCAGACAAGGAGCACTCAAAGGAGAGAGGCATGCATGGTGAACTTCAGCAGCTCCCCTCTCTGATGTAGTATTCATGGTTAGAGAGTCAGGCCTCAAGTGACAGTGCCCCAGGGCTCCCAATGATCATCTTCCACAAAACTCCTTACTAACTATAGAGCAGAACCAAATATTAACAGCTTTGTTGGTGGTTTGAATTTCTGAGAGGTAGGTTAATTGATCATTCAGTCATTAGCTGGAAGTGATATAAAATATCACCCAGAGATCTGGCTCCTTTTTTTTTAAGCCAGAGTTTGTAAGAGTCTACCATTACTCTTCTCCTAGCCAGTTAAAATCAACCTTGGGACGAAAAAGTGTGGGTCAAAGTGTTCTTGCTTGGGTTGAGTCCATGGGCAGTTAGCATCAACTGGAACAAAGACGTCTACTTTGGAGTATCCCCCACCTTCGTGGCCACTTGACCTCAGCTCTGTATACCCAGACAGTTCTCTAATCAAGCAGCCCTGACATGAGGCCCCTTAAATTCCATAGTACCCATGGTACCCATAGAGGCAGACACTATGAGAAAATCATCTGTTTGTTACTATATGTTGATCCAGGTACAATGTCATCCACACTCAAAAAAAAAGAAGATTCTAAAAAAAAAAAAGTAAGTCAAGGAATAGATAGGAATGTGTAGAGAAAATAATTTGTAAGGGCTAAAAAGTGATACAAACTGTTAATAAGATGCCACAAAGCATTTAAATCTTCATCTGTCTTTATAAGCTCTTTCCACTTTATAGCAGAAAAGACAATTAGATGTGTAGGCTACTCAATCCTAATTTCTGTACTCAAGAAATTACTGGTTCCAAAAAAGTAGAGTTTTTCTACTTTCCTACAGCAATCCAGCATGAGCACAAATGTATCTCTGTTAAGGCTAGGGGGAGAAAAAGGGAGAGAGAATATGATTACTGCCAGAACAAGCTCAACAGACAGGAACAGAAAAGAATTTTACTGGCAGAAATTAGAAATTGTTCTTTCTCACTCCACCAACACATAAGTAATAAACGCAAACCTACCTTCTGCTGCTTTTATAAGCTGTGTTACAAAAATGATGCCTCAAGGGATACAAGAAGAATCTGCCATTCAGTAAAACTGCCCCACCTAGCACACCTGAAACTATGTTAAAATATTTAATTTTTGCTCACGATATTCTTAATATAGACCCAATAGTCAAAGTTAGTTCATAATTGAGGCTAAAACTTTTTGGCCATATGCCTTTGCAAACCTTCCAGAACAGATTGAAAAGTAGATGACGCAATCTTTAGAATTAATAAAAACTGTCACACACACACACGTGTTTCATGCATGAGACATCTAATGTTTCAAAGTGTACTAGACATGTGTAATGAAATGTTAAAATGAGACTGTCTGCCTTTGGACAAAGCCCCTAGGATAATGAACACCAACAACTCCCATATTTCAAAGAGAGGTGCTAGAGCCCCCAAGCAGGCCTTGCTGTTTTATAACCAATAGTTGATCACCCATTTCCTGCCTAGACAAATAATGTTGGCGATGCTTAAAGAGTTTTTCTTGTGCTTGCTTCAGCAGCACATATACTAAAAAACTGGAATGATATGGAGAAGATTAGCATGGCCCCTGAGCAAGGATGACACGCAAACTCTGAAGCATTCCATTAAAAGAAAGAAAGAAATAAAGAAGGAAAGAAGGAAGGAAGGAAGGAAGGAAGGAAGGAAAGAAGGAAGGAAGGAAGGAAGGAAGGAAGGAAGGAAGGAAGGAAGGAAGGAAGGAAGGAAGGAAGGAAGGAAGAAAAAGAAAGAAAGAAAAACATAAAAAATTAAAAAAGAAAGAAGAAAGGGCCAACCCCATGGCTCAGGTGGTTGGAGCGCCATGCTCCTAACGCCGAGGTTGCCAGTTCAATTCCCACACGGGCCAGTGAGCTGCGCCCTCTACAGCTAATATTGTGAACAACAGCTCTCCCTGGAGCTGGGCTGCCGTGGGCTGCTGTGTGCTGCTGTGTGCTGCTGTGAGTGGCCAGCAGCCAGCGTGAGTGGCTGAGCAGCAAGAGCGGCCGACTGGCAACCGACTGCCTCAGCTGGGGGAGCGCAAGGCTCATAATACCAGCCTGGGCCAGGGAGTTGTGTCCTACACAACTAGACTGAGAAACAACGGCTAGAACCAGAGTTGGGGGAGGAGGCAGAAGAAAGGGGGGGAAAAGAGTTTTTGGAGGTTGAGAAAAGGATTTCTCCTAGAGGGAGTGGGGGAAGTAGGATGGCATCCTTCTCCCCGCCTCCCATGTTCCCCACCCCTCGGGCCTATCTTGCACCAACCTGGAGCTCTGTATTGCACTTCAAGCCCAATGAGAGGGGTATCAAGAAAAACATTGGAGTTCAGTATATGTTTCCAGGTTACCCGTGAGAAATCTAAAGGACTAGAGACTGCCTGAAGTAACCTGAGGCAGCAGAATAGAGCACCGCAGCTCATAGGTAACTCCAGCTCCGCTGACAATAGAGCCGAGGTGCTTGTTGCAATTAAGTCAGTTGTAGACAACACAGGTGAGAGGCTACTGACTTGGAACTGGTTGGAATAGTGTCCAGGAGGGCTTTCTGTGAGGGACAAGACAACCTTCAGCAGAAAGAGGCCCAGGAGTATCACTGGGTAGAGAAGGTACGGAGAGGTGCAGTGAGGGGTTGTCAGGAGCCAGGACATGGGGCTACAGTTGAGTACCCATCAGGGAGATCTCTAAGGAGGCCACAAAAGCACCACTAGACACTGGTGCTGCAACTCCGCCTCAGCCAGAGGAAATTAAGACCACTACCGTGGTGCTGTCCTACACCTCTCCTGCCTCCTTGCATTTAAGTATTAAAGGAGCCAGAGTGAGCTTAGTGAGTGCTACAGAAGGAAAGGAAACAACTCACGCCCACCTACATGGTGAGCTTCCAGTTGAAGCAGCTCCAAGTTACGGGGAAACAGGTTAACTCTGAATGAAGTTCAAAATATTTACTGCTACACTGGACTAGACATATTAATTACTGAACTAAGACTGTTTTAGGAAATCAAATGACCAAAGGAGACAAGATTTCATTATCTAATTGTGAGCACGTAAACTCTGTGGTCTACCCAAGATTTCATCTGGGAGCAGAGGAAGATGTAACTGCACAGAGGGCAGGAAGTGAAGGAAAAGTACCAAGTTGTTTTCTGATTGCACCCTACTCTTTCCTAGACGTCCACAGCTCCTGCTGAAAGGACAGACTCTAGGGAGCCATGTTTTGCCCTTTGTGACTCCATTTCACTCCCAATTCCTGTCCATAGTCGATTAGACAAGGGAAGGGTATCTGTCCAAAGTCAGCCAAATAATGGCTCAGACAGATCCTGTGACATGCCCTTGAACAAAAATATAAAGGCAGTTTCCTTTGCACAGGAATATAGGGGGGAAAAAAAGGAATGAATATAATTGATCATGGGAGTTGAAGTTAAATATCATTTATTCATTCAACAAATATTTAGTGAGGGCACTACCATTGTTATAATGAAGAAAAAGAAATGTAAAGTCTCTGTTATCAAGTTGCTAACATTCTAGTGGGAAAGCAGGCAAAAAACCGTTCAAGAAATAAATGAATTAGATAATGACAGATTATTATCATTGCCATCCATGAAGGAAGTAAATAGAATATTTGAGTAAGGAACGGCCAGGGGAAGGGGCCTACTCTAGATAAGGTGGTCTAGGAAGGGCTTGCTAAGGTCTGACATATAAACTAAGACCTGAAAAATTTCATAGATTCAGATTTGTGAAGTCTGGGAAAGAGTTTTCCAAACATAGAGAAAAACAAATTCAAAGACCCTGAGGAAGGAAATTGCTCGGCACGCTCCCAGAACTGACAGACGGCCAGGGTAACTAGATCAGAGCGAGCAAGAGGGAAAGATGAGCTCAGAGAGGGAGACAGGAGCCAGACCATGCTGAGCTTGGGAGGCCACGGTGAGCACAATGTGACCTAATGAGACAGAGTTTAGGCCAATGTGGACTATGTAAAATAGACCTTTAAAAAAGAACAGAGACTGCGCAGGAGCTCTGAGCTATCTAGTAAAAATTATAGCTAACAAATATTCAGTTCTTTCACATCTGTCAATGTACTTACTACATTAGCGGTCAGAAAACATTTCCTAAAAATGGCTAGATAATAAATATTTGAGACTTTTTAGACCATACAGTTTTGTCACAACTATTCAACTCTGCTGTTTTAGTGCAAAACCAGCCATAGACAATATGTAAATTAATTAGCATGGCTCTATATCAATAAAACTTTATTTAGGGACACTGAAATTTGAAAATCATATAATTTTCATATGTCAGGAAATATTCATTTGATTTAAAAAATGTAAAAACCATTCTTAGCTCATGGGCCCTAAAAAACAAAATAGTGGGCAGGATTGTTCCACAAGTCATAGTTTGCTAAACAGTATTCTACATGCTTTACTTGTGATTAACTCATATAATACTCTCAATAAACTCTATAAGTTAGGTACTATTAATATACTTACCTCAGGGACTGGTCCAGTGGCTCAGATGGTTGGAACACCATGCTTCTAACACCGAGGTCGCTGGTTCGATTCCCACATGGGTCAGTGAGCTGCGCCCTCTATAGCTAAGATTGTGAACAACAGCTCTTCCTGGAGCTGGGCTGCTGTGAGCAGCCGGCACCCAGGAAGAGCCTCCATGAGCTGCTGTGAGCGGCCGACCAAGGACCAGGACCAGGCTCATAATACCAGCATGGGCCAGGGTGCTGTGTCCTACACAACTAGACTGAGAAACAAGAGCTTGAACTGGAGTGGGGTGGGGGGAAGTGGAAAAAGAAGGCAAAAAAACCCACAAAAACTCACTTCATAGAAGAGGAAAATGAGACAAAAGTTCTCACAACTAGAAATTGGCAGAACCGATATATAAACCAAGCAAATCTGATTCTAGATTACATGCTGTTAATTTTTCAGTCCTGCCTTATGCCAATAAGTAATGGAAATTTAACATATTCAAGAGAAGCATTTCTGGAATAGTGCAATAAAAAATGGCGGAGTGAAAATCCATTTCTCCATAAAATCAAAGAGAATACTAGCAAAAATAGTTAAAATCAACTTTTTTGGAACTCTGGAAATTAACCAGTTCCAATGGTATTTTTCACAGAAAGAGAAAAAACAACCTAAAATGTTTATGGAACCTCAAAAGACTCCAAATTGCCAAAGCAATTTTGAGAAAGAGAAACAAAGTTGGAGACATCACACTTGCTGATTTCAAACTGTATTACAAAGCTATAGCTATAGCAACCAAAACAGTATGGTATTGGAATTTTTAAAAAACTACATACACTAATGGAACAGAAGAGGAAACAGAAATAAATCCCTGCATATATGGTCAATTAATTTTCAACAAAGGTGCCAATAATATACAACGGGAAAAGAACAGTGTTTTTAATAAATGGTATTGGGAAAACTCGATATCCACATGTGAAAAAATCAAACTGGATCCCTATCTTATACCATACACAAAAATATACTAAACATGTTAATAGATGAAAGACTTAAATGTAAGACCTAAGATTTTAAAACTCTATGAAGAAAACATAAGTTGTAAGTTTTCTGACATTGGTCTTAACAATAATTTTTTGGATTTGACACCAAAAGTAAAGGGAATAAAAGCAAAAATAAACAAGTAGGATGACATCAAACTAAAAAGCTCGTGCACAGCACAAGAAACCATCAACAAATGAAAGGATAATCTACAGAATGGGTTAAAATATTTGCAAACCACATATCCTATAAGAGTTTAATTTCCAAAATACATAAGAAACTCATACAACTCAACAGCAAAAAACAAGTAAACCAATTAAAAAACGGGCAAAAGACATAAATAGACAAATTTTCAAAGAAGACACACAGATGGAAAACAGGTACATGAAAAAAATGCTCAACAACATAAAACATCACGGAAATGCAAAATAAAACCACAATGAGATATCACCTCATACATGTTAGGATGTCTATTACCAAAGGAACAAGAGATATGAAATGCTGGTGAGAATGCAGAGAAAAGGGAACCTTGCATATTGTCTGTGGAAATGCAAAATGGTACAGCCACTATGGAAAACAGTATGGAGGTTCCCCAAGAAATTAAAAATAGAACTACCATATGATCCAGCAATCCCACTTCTGGGTATATATACAAAGAAAATGAAAACAGGATACCTGCATTTCCATGTTCATTGCAACATTATTCTCAGTTGTCATGATATGGAAACAACATTCTAAGTGTCCATCAGTGAATGAATGGATAAAGAAAATGTGATACACACACACACACACAAACAAACACACACACACACACAAAATGGAATATTATTCAGACTTAAAAAAACCAAACCTGTTACTTGGAACAACATAGATGAAGATGGAGGGCATCTTGCTAAGTGAAATAAGTCAGAGAAAAACAAATATCACAATATGTGGAATGTTTAAAAAGAAAAAGTCAAACTCATAGAAACAGGCAGTAGAGTGGAGGTTGCCAGAGGCTGGGGAATAGGGAAAATAGGGAGAGGTTGGCAAAAGGTACAAACATTCAGGTATAAGATGAATAATGTCTGAGGATCTAATATAGAACATGAGTGTAGTTGATAATACTGTATTGTATAATTGAAATTTGCTCAGAGTGTTCTCATATACACACAAAATTAAATATGTGAGGTGATAGATGTGTTAATTAACTTGATTGTGGGAATCCTTTCACAATGTATACGTATATCAAATCATATATACTTTAAATATAATACAATTCTATTTGTCAATTATTCTTCAATAGAGTTGAAAGGGGATTAAAAATCACAAATCAGTAATCTAAACTTCCACCATAAGAAACTAGAAAACTCAATCTAAAGTAAGCAGACTGAGGAAATAATAAATATTAGAGAAGAAATAGTAACAGATGTTAACTAGACTTATTGTAGTGGTCATGTCATAATATACACAAATATCAAATCATTATGTCATATGCCTGAAACTAATATAATGTTATTTATCAATTATACCTCAATAAAAATAAATCAAATCAAAACAAAAACTAACTCAAAATGGATTAAAGACTTGAATATAAGACCTGAAACCAAAATAGTACTAGAAGAAACATAGAGGATAAGCTCCTTGACATTGGTCTTGGTGATGATTTTTGGATTTCACACCAAAAGCAAAGGCAACAAAAGTAAAAGCAAACAAGTGGGATGACATCAAACTAAAGTGCTTTTGCCCAGCAAAGGAAACTATCAAGAAAATGAAAAGACAGCCTACTGAATGGGAGAAGATATTAACCAATGATACATCTGATAAGTGGTTAATTTCCAAAGTATATAAAGAACTCATACAACTCATTAGCAAAAAAAAAAAAAATTGATTAAAAAGTAGGCAGAGGATCTGAATAGTTTTTTTAATGTAAAAGAAAAATTAAGTGAAATAGAGAATAGAAAATACAGAAAATCAATAAAATCGCAAGTTGATTCTTTGAAAAAAATTCAACAAATTGATAAATCTTTTGTTAGACTAACCAAGAAAAAAAAGAATATACAAATTACTAAAATCAGGAATAAAAGAGGAGACATTACTGATGACCTTACAAAAATAAAAAGGATTATAAAAGAATGCTATAAACAATTCTATGCCAGTAAAATACATGGTGTAGATGAAAATGGACAAATTCCTAGTAAGACACAAACTACTGAAATTGACTCAAGAAGAAATAGAAAATCTATATAACGAGTAAAGCAATTTAATTAGTAATCGATAATATTCCCCCAAAAGAAAAGTCCAGTACCAATCCATCACAAATTCTTCCAAAAAATAGAAGAGGAAATACTTCCCAATTGATTCTATGAGACTGGGAGTAGTATCCTAATACCAAAATGAGACAAAGAAACGCCTCCAAAAAGAAAGCTACAGACTAATATACCTTATGAATACAGACACAAAACACAGTAAAACACCAGGAAACAGAATCATACATCACAACCAAGGGGGATTCATCCCAGGAATGCATGAGAAGTTTTATATGAAAACTGATCGATGTAATAAACTATGTTAATAGACTAAAGGACAAAAGCACATGAGGTAGCAGAGCATAATGGTTCAGAGCATGAGCCCTGGAACCACAACGTAGGTTTCTATACTTGCTTTACCACTAGCTCTATGTTCTAGGGCAAGTCAGAAACTTTTCTATGCCTGTTTTCCCCTAAGTTGTTTTGAGGATTAAGTTAATAGAACATATAGGACTTAGAATAGTGCCTAATACATAGTAAGTGCTAGTCAATATTATCTGTTGTTAATTTATTATTTTCTAATTATTAAACTTGCTAAAGATCATGAAAATTATGGCTTATCTAACTCCAAGTTGTATTTGCTGCTATGCCACACATATCTCAATTGACATTATCAATTTACTATTTTTAAATACTGTAGAAATGCCATTGAGAATTAACAGATGCTTTCAGAGATTAAAATTAACTCATCAAAATGAGACAAAACTCTACCATAATCAAAATCTTGATATCCCTTACTTAAATCTACATGTCCCCCAATGTTTTCCTTCTCAGAAAATGACACCATTCATTTTCTCAGGCCAAAAACAGGTATCATCATCTTTGACTTCGTTTCCCCACACCTTGTATTCAATATTCAATGCACAGCAGATTCTTCAAAATTTACCCCGATCCTTTTATTTCCTACCTCCCCAGCAGTCGCATGCTAGTCCAAGCTGTCATCCTCTCTCTTCTAAATTAGTATATTAGCCTCCTGACTGGCTTCTCTTTCACTCCTGCTCCCATTCCCTAGTCTCCACACAACAGCCAGAGTGACACACATTGTAAATCCGATCTTGACTGTTTTCACCATGGGCCCTACCTAATCTGGCTCCTGGGTAGCTCTCTGACCCTATTGTCTGTGAAGTTCCTCCTTGCTCTCAGCACTCCAGCCAATTTCTGTGTTGATCCTTTAACAAGACACTCACATTCTTGCTGTAGGGTAGTTACACTTGCTGTTTCTTCTGCAGGAACATTCTTCCCTAGCATCTCCCTCTCTGAATTTATGCAGGTCAGTGCTCAAATTTTACCTCCTCTTAGCCTCTTCTGGCCATTCTATCTAAGAGGGCACTCTGCTACTCTGTCTTCTTACCCTGATGTATTCGTCTTCATAGCATTCATTGCTACTTGACATTACGCATTTATCCTCTATTTATTGCCTGTCTCTTCCCACTCAATTTTGAACTCCATGGTTTTGTCTGTTTTGTTCACTGATGCTTTTTTGGTGCTGAGCGCAGTACTGGACACATGATAAGTGATCAATAAACATTTGGTGAATAAATGAAGAGAATGCCAATCAGGAGAACAAAAGACAACATTAATGTTGTAGTAGACAACATTATTTTGAGGAGCCATGTGTCTGTGAGAGAATTAGAGAAAGCAGCCAGTACCTAGAACTGCTTTGGCTCCCACCAGATTTCCAGGCTCAGTTACAGTCCACATATATCCTTAGCATAATCACCCCTCGACCTCCTTTGTCTCTGTTACTTGCAATGGAAAGACCTTAACTAAACCTGACAGTGGTACCAGGAATGGGGTGTCAAGTAATAGACCCAAAGAAAGTGTGGCACTCCCTGCCTCTGGTGTGTCATCAAGCCAAGAGCAATGGCATCTCCCCATCTTCGTAGGGGAAGGAGGAAGTGTCAGTTTGAAGAGGAAGGGCTAGAAAGATAAGCAGTGGGCTGGGGTACCTTGGGCCCCTAAAAGATAAATCTTTAAGGAATTTTGTGGCAACTTCTTAGGGCCTTTCTGAGGAATGAAAGTGAAGGATAGTGGTTTATTACTTTTCATCTTCTTAAGTAAAGCACAGCAGGATAGGAGCAATCTTTGTTTCCAGGTTGCCCAGCTAATGGCACATTGTAAAAACAGGGCCAGTGTCTAACTCTTTGCCTCTGTCGTGTGCATTACAAATCAATATGGCAGGGAACACCACACCGAGCACAAAGAAGGAACAAACCAATTCTGCTGCTCAGTATTAGAGCACCAGGAAGAGGATTGCGCTGCACGGTCTCCTCTCACGGGGAGCTCCTAAACATTGTGAGAAGCAGGCACTGTGATTGGTGACCAAAGGACACGCTCTTCTCCAAAGAATTGAGACTGTAAGCTGATACCTATGGGATTCCCTGGTCTTGTCACATATCCTACCATCTGCAGGAAGCTGGCCTTCAAGTGCAAGCTTGGGGTGGGAGCGGGAGAGGAAGAGGCATTACTGCAGATGGAAGATTGCTGGAGTGCGGTAAGAAATGGGTGAACTGTGGAGGATGTACACTTCAGCTCTCCTTCAAGGTACTGCCCTGTCAAGAACCCTGGTGCTGTCGATTACCTGCTTACACAGCATAACCTTTGCCCTGTTGCTTTAACAGTGATTGCTGAGAGAACAAAGCAGGCTCCAGATCCCAGGACTATGTAATGTACTAGTAAGTATGTTTCAGTTGTCTCTTTTTGTTTGAATTCATAAGAAGCAACGAACGTTTATCAGCTATAGTACAAACTGCCAATAAATTTAAATAGACACCTGTTCTCTCTTCTGTTACATTTAATAATCATAAATATTCAATGATTTAAATGTTAAAATGATTATTGCTTTCTGAAAAAAATAGTCATTTTAAAAACTACAATGAAGCTTAACTCAGTCTGTTTCAAAAAAAAAATTCCTTATTTAAAATGTAAGGCATTTTAATGTATTCATTAGGATTAGGTATCGCTGCAATAACAGTGACTGAAACAAGTAGAAGTTTATTTCTTTATGAGGGAAAAGTAAGTTGGTCCAAAGCTAGTATGAGTATACACAATCCTCAGGCAGTGATGCTCCTTCCAGCTCACTGTTTTCACATCCTCATGACAAAGCCCTTGCTGTCTGAAGTTTAGTCATCGCTTCATTTTTCCATGTAGCATCATCGAGAAAAAAATGAAGAAGACGGGAAGAAGGGGAAGACACTCACTACTGCCTCTTGATATGGTTTCCTGGACAGTGCTGTGCAATATGTCTGTTTATGTCGCATTAGCTCAAACTTAATCACCTGGTCATACTCAGCTACAAGGAGACGGGGAAATGTCTATGTTCTAGGGTGACTATATGCCTAGATAAATATTGGGGGTTATATTATTAAGGAAGGAGAAGAATTAATATTGAGTTTAACAACTAACCATCTATGCCACGTTCAGGAAAGAGCTCTAGAAATTCTGTTTCCAGAGCAGCTTAGCCACAGTTGTTGCTAAGGATGAGAAGATTAATCCACGTAACTACGAAGATATGCCTGGCTAGAGGAAGAAAAAAAAATGGAGGTGGAAATTTAGGTTAGGAAGTAGGGATAGAATGCATTTATTTTAAAATATAAAAATAAAATTATTGGTTAGAAAATGTGAATGAGGGGTTTGAAAGAAAGGCTGTGCTCTTAATGGATACAGCTCTTCAGATTACAGAAGTGGGATGGTAGCAGGGTTGAGAGTCATGTTAAACTGACGATTGAAAGCAGGGGTCAACAAACAAAGGTCCCTAGGACCAAATCCAGGTCACTGTTTTTGTAAATAAAGATTTATTAGAACACCGCCACACTCATTATTTACATATTGCCTATGGCGGCTTATCATGCTGTCATGGCAGAGTTAGGGAGTTGCAACAGAGCTAAAAATATTTGCTAACTAAGGCTTTACAGATTAAGTTTGCCGACCTCTGGTTAAAACACCAGAGTAAGGTGGTCCAATCTCTGACTTTAATACTTGCCATGTTCTTAAAGCAATTTCACATTAAAAATAACAGTGGATTATAATAGATATGATCTAAGCTGTGATCACAAGAATGTAATAGCTGCAATATTATTGGGGAAGGGACAATATTGCTTTTCTTAAGTAATGCATTGTCAGTTGCCCTGGAGAAGTTCCTGTTTCTTTCTGTGGTTTGTTGGATTCTCCTTGTGTTCTGCACTCTCTTGTTTCCATAAGACTCTTTGCATGGCTATTGGAGTAACTGAATGTGGATGCTCTTATAGACGATGATAATATCCCCAAGTGTCATCACACGTATTGTTGTTGCTGTTGTTTTAATGCAAAAATGGAGATTTAATTTTCTTAAGCTAATAAGTTTATCTATTCAAATAAGCAAAATATCAATGCACAGAGCAAAGGAAAAGAAAATCATTGCTTGAATTCCATGTCACCTCCTCCATGAGGGTTTCTATGATCTGCTAGATGGAATTAATCTCAGCCTCCTCTGTCTTCTGTAGCATGCAGCTTGTATCTTTACTGAATCTGTCACAGTATGCCTTGTTTTGAGGTTGTCTGTGAACAAATCTATCACTTCCTCTTCTAGAATGTGAACTCCTTAGTGGTATAACTTTCATCTTGTTAGCTTGCGAATACCCAGTGCCCAGAATAATACCTGACAACTAACACGTGCTCAGTAAATGTTGAAATGTGAAAAGGGTGGACTATTAGCCTTCACCACGTCTTTTCTCTCTCTTCTCCACTACAGAGAATGTCAGATCTGCCTCCAGTCCACATTGTTCTGGCCACTGTTTCTCTCTCTCTCTCTCTCTCTCTCTCTCTCTCTCTCTCTCTCTCTCTCTCTCTCTCTCCCTCTCTCTATCTGTTTCATTTGTCAGTTTATTTGCTCATTTATGGATCTACATAAATTATATATGTGTGAAAATATGTCTTTCACATTGAAATTCTCAAAATACGGATTTTCTTTAATCTGTAGAAATTCTCAGTCTGTGATACTTTTTTTTCTCTGGACATTTTTTTTCCCTCGCCCCCTTCTCTGTCCCTAAATTACATTCACCTTTATGTACTCTACCAAGCAGTGAAGCAGAAAAGAGACAAAGGGGTTTTATTTTCCTATATTCCCCACCTCTTGCTCCATTGATCCAAAACACTTGAACCTGTTTTGGCAAGAACTGACTCTGCTAAGAAATACAGCAGATTCCCTGCCCTGAATTTTAAGCTTTATAATAGAGAAAGCATCTCCTCTTATGCCCCACTGTCATCAAAATATGGCAGTAGCAATCATATAGGACATATGACTCTTATGTTTAAAAAATAAGCTTATGAAAAACTAATCATGATGAAAATGAATACTCCCATGAAGCCCGTTATGCTGTGGAATGGCTCTGCCTTTTTTAGCAAGGGGTCCAAGACAAGGGTCAAAGAATGAGTTCCTTTGGCTCCAGCCCTGTGCTGTGGGCCCTTCTGCCTTTTATTAGTGCTGCTGCCAGGACTGCCTCTTAGTGTTCCAGCTTCCTAGGCATCCACCAGATGCAGCTGCCAAGCTGAAAGGAAAGAAGAATTGATTTCAGTTTCCAACTTGAGAATGTCCTCACAGCTCTGACCTTGAACAGGGCTGTTTCACTTTCTTGCCAATCATCTGTGTATAGCCAAAATTTTGCTCTCAGCACTGTTTTGATGCATTTCCCCAGGCCTCTTCACTTCTCTGTGGCCTCTCGTTTTGGCTGGCCCTGTGCCCCGACCCTCTCCAAACCCAGAAGGGCCTCCTTGCCAACCAGGATAATGATGGACACTAAGAGAATTGCAGCACCAACCCCTGGAAGGCTGACAGGCACCAGGGAGGACCAGTGGCTGGGAGAGAACCAGGGCTACCTAATCCATCTATCCTCTGACCCTTATAAATAAGGAGAGATTTGTCCTAATATTGAGGTGGTGTGACCTATGGCAAGACCTATTTTTGCCTGGTTTTATTTATAAGATGAAAATAACACCAGGAAGGCACAAATATTCACACAGAGACAATGTCAGAGCAATGGCAAGAACTCCTTGGAAGAAAGCAGTGAAGGCTTTAGGCTAGAACTATTAAAGATTTGAGGAAGTAGTACAGGAGAACTCAAATTTGGTCAGGCTTTCCAACAATAAGATCCAAACTAGATTAGGTAACTGTCGTCAAGCAATTATACTGCTCTTTCCAGTGAGTGTATCTTATTTTCAGAGGTCAGAATTGCCTAGGGAATACTGATTCTTGCTCAGTACTGCTATTCTAGGACCTCCTATTCAAACTCATGGCCCAACCCTCTCTACCTGGGCCACATCCCAGCAAAAAGCAGTTGTGCAACTCTGTTTAGCCTTACTGCTAGGAAGCAAAATGATGATCTTTAGTTTCTTCTGCAGGGTGGAAGTCAGGGATGGAGAGACTCATGATCTGGTTCCAGTTTTACCTCTGTTACTTGGGTAAGATGCTTTATCTTTCTGGGTCTCAATTTCATCCCCCTACAAAATAAATAGGCTACATCTTTCTCTAGGTTCCTTCCAGGCTCTGCTGCAATAATTCATTCTTAGCTGCATCAAAGGCATCACAATTCTGAAGGCAAAAGGGAAAAAATGATTGGCTCTCAGATGCACTGCTTTCTCTTTGCAGCACAAATGAACTTTACAGAGGACATTGCCATAGGGCCTGAGACATGGTGGGAGGAGAATTGCGATCCAAGAAAGCTGTGCTCCAGTGTCCTGGGCATTGATTCATCTTAAGAACCCACAGAGTTGACTCATATTCTTCTACTGGCATCTCTAGAGGCAGCAAGAATCATCTACTTTAAGTATTATCTCTGCCCTCCACTGCCCGCCAAGTTTACTACACATAGAGTGAACACTTTTATGTGCCAGGCACTATTAGAAATACAAACTTAATTAGGTAAGACCCCTTTACAAATCAAGCTCACAATATTTGGTAGGAGCAAGAACCCAGGAAGGTAAAAACCCAAGGGGCCTAGTTGAAAAGTCATGTGATCTCTTTTTCACCTGCTCAAGAGGGAATTAAGCAGAGATTCAGAAGATCCTTAATATCAGATACACCTTGATTCAAATTTGGGCAAGTGAATCTCACTCATTCAGTTTCCTCGTCTTCAAAATGGCACAATAATAGTCTCTTTCTCCAAGGATTAATGAGATCATGCATGTAAAGGTTAACTTTCTTGCCACAAATAGTTTTTGAGGGCTTTTGTGTATTTTGGAAGAAACATAAGGACATACTGTCAAGTGTAGAGGTAGCCCCTTTCTTCATGAATTTTTCAGTGTGCTGCAAACATTAGTTAGGTATTCCACAAATGAATATATAAGTACATAGCGATAAGTGCTATGTGTCACTTAGGTCCCCCAGGGAGCAGCTGTAACGACAGAATTAGAAGTCTGAGAGATTGATGGGGGTTAATGCCTGAGAAACTTTAAGGGCGAGAAAGCAGACTTGGGCAGGAAGAGCCTCGGTTTCAATGCAGATCCGTCAAAGGCTCAGCCGGTTTAAGAGGGACTTAGGAAAAATGAGTGCCCATTAGGGGGATCCCACAGTGCACAGAAATGAGCACGCATAGGACTACCCAGTAGGCAGTCGTTAGATTGGGGCTGCCTTGGCTAGAAAGTTGAGGTAGGTCCCGAAGGCACTAAAAGAAGGTATTCTGTCAACTGCCCTCTTTGAGAGCTGAATAGCAAATTCCTGAAAAAAGATTCACTTGGTGTGCCTCCATGGCTGTCCATAGCTGGCTATGAGAGGTTAATGCAGAACCTAAGCTAGGCTTCCCGGACAAAATGTCATTTAAATGGAGATGTGAGAGACAGGGCAGTGTCAACCAGTCCAAGAGGTAATTATTAGAATTAGTGGAGTATCACGTTGTAAGGTATAAAAATGTCGAATCACTCCATTGTACACCTGAAACGAATATAACCAATATAAGATTGCATAACAACTATTCTTAAATTAAAAAAACAAAAAGGAGCTGTCCAGAATAAGAAAGAACGTCTGTGAAGCACGGAGCCAAGAGAGGGCAGGACTTGTGTTAAGGACCAAAAGAGAACATGACTGGAAGCTGAAGAGGCTGGAGCCAGATCTGGCAGGACTGAGTAGGTCATGTAAAGGATTTTGCTCTCTTTCGTCAGAGCAAAGAGAAGCTGGTGAAAGATTTTAAGAAGTATGGAGGAGTCAGGAATGTGATCAGATTTGGATTTTTAAAAAGTTACTGTGGCTGCTATGTTGAGGATAGAAATAGCAGAACAAAAGGAAATGCAAGGAGACCATGTAGGAAGTTCTTACACAATATCGTGTACATAGTAAGCCCTCCAAAACTTAGACCAATCACCATTATTATTAATAATTATGAGCCCTAATTACATAATTTTACTGTTACTCTGAATTAAATTGAGACATTTTTGCATTTGCTTTAAGCTCTCTACCAATTACCTCCAGCTTATTCTTCATTCATCACAAATTATACTGTTTAATAACCTCACAGTTCATTCCTCTGTCACATTCTGCTTCATTATATAACAATCTTACTATTCCCGGAACACAACTTACACATTTCTGCTCCAAACCACCATTCACGCCCATCTGAATGCCCTTTCCCACTCTCTGCCAAAAATTATCTTCCTCTTTTTCCAAACTCTGCTAAGACTTCCCAGCCCACTCCACCTAGCCTGATATTCTCTCCATCGTATTATCCTTCTGGCACTAACAGCTATGTAAGAATTGCAATGTGTTCTTTCGTGTTATTTTCCCCTCTTTTAAACTCCTAGATACCAAGTACTTGAGGAGGTAATAGGCAGTTACAAAATAAAAATGTGGAAGGATAGCTTATCTTTCCAAGAAGCTTATCATTAAAAAAAGGAAGAAAAGAACAGTTGGAAATCATCAATGTAGTTTGCTTAAGCTGGAGAACAGAAGAAAATAGGAAATAAAAACTGCTAGAAAAGAAAAAACCAAATATAACATAACAGGAAAAAATAGTTGATAATAAACAATAGGAATTAACATGTATTTAGCACTTACCTTGTACTAGTTACTATTCAGAACTTCACATATATTATCTCATTTAATTCTTACATCACCTCTATGAGGTGTGATTCTTGTCCCTATTTTCTACTGTTGAATGATGAATATCACCAAGTCCCCTGAGTTCTAAAGAGAAAGAAAATTTTATCTGGCAGCTAATTATTGAGCCTTATTGACTATATGGTGAAGAGGGAACAGGGTCACTGGAAAAAGCTGATAGAAGACAAATGGCTTCAGAAGATGAAGTTGATTCCCAGAGGGAAAGACCAAGGTGTAAGAAGTAGAGGGAGGAGATGCAGGTAAGAAGGAAATGAGATTTGGAAAGGAGAGAAGTTTACAAAATATTTTAAGGAAGCCTGGCATATCTCTTTTCCATCGTCTTAAGGAGATGGATACTTTACGTGAAGATCTTCATTGTCCTTTAGAATTTTCTGCCCCAGGTTTTCTTTCGTCTCCAATAACGAGCCGAGTCTGGCTGCTATGAGAGCTAGATAGTCCAGAGGTAAGGTCTCCAAGAACTTTGGAGAGGTGCGAATTACAGAAATTAGCTTTAGACAGAGAGAGCCACCTCTTTCTCTGGATCTAGAGGGTAAGATGAAGGCACAAGGATGGGAAGGGTTTTCTCTACATCCCAGTGAAGGGACATTTTGGATGAGCAGTTTTGTGGAATGATGTCAGGGCTGTGTGCTGAGCATGAAAGCAGAGACTTGGGACAGAAGGCTTGGAATCCTCAAGTTCATCCAAGCGATCCTGAAGTCTCAGGCTGAGGGAGACCAAGGAGTGGGGGCTGCCGTGAGGCCACAGCAAAGGTGAAGAGCCTGAATTTCCCCCAAAACTGGGGCTCAATCCACGCTCTTCTGCTTCCTCTTCTTTATCATTCTGCTCATTGACTTCCCCACCAGCCCAGGAAACAGACTTATTTTCAAGTTTCTGGTGGCAGGACGAACCAGCAAAACTTTACTCCAGGAAGAACTATTATAACAAAATAATTGTAATTAGTGTGATAGTGCAGGGAGAGAAGCTCCATTTCTTCTGCAGAAGTCAGGAACTTATTTGCATTTGAAAAACAACCTCACGAGAGCAGTATATTAGCTTATAAGGTATTTTCCAGGAAAGTATTTCAGAAGAACCATAGCAGTCTCTTGCAGGTGTGCACACAGACGCAGACACACACTTAATTTTCCAATAAAAAGTACATACGTACTTTTTCAATGAAAAAGCATTCAGAAAGTAAGATAAACTGATCATTAAATATTCCTAAATTTAAAGAAGAAAAAGACTTGTGGACGTTTAAAGAGAAAAGGACTGGGAGTTTGGAGGAACAGACATTAGGGAAAACTATACGGCAAGGTTAATTGTGGAAATGATGCTATTTAAAAATAATTGCGTTAAAATCGTTCTAAGGGAATTAGCCCATTTCATTGACTTGGGTGATTGTAAAAGCAATTCCTTTTTTCAGGAATTTCAATTGGGTGGCTGCAACCAGATACAGATGGGGATCCCCTTCTGGTGCTAGAATTGCAATAAGCATGTTCAATTTATCAACCTAGTCCAAAGGGGTTCCATACAGCTACCATGCACCTAAAATCCGCCCCAAATGTCTTCCTAGTTTCCCTGTTCCTCTACAAGTCGTTTTGCTCTTAGCTAAACCTCTTCACATGTTAGGCTACTTACTTTCATTCCCCCTTACCCCTACCTCTCAAAATATTTCCTAGTTTTCTCCCTCGGTTCAACAATCACAGAAAACACAACTATTTAGGACTGCAAACAATTTTAATGATCATCTTGTCCTATTCTGTCATCTTATTGGTAAGAAAACCAGGACAAAATAGGTTAATTTTCCCAAGTTCGTGCAGCCAGTTAGAGGCAGGAGTGATGAAAGACCTAGAACACGGCCTGATCCCATAGGCCTCCTACTTTGCTACACGCTCTTCAGTAAATTCCCGGCGCAGTTTTCTCGTCTTCTAATTTTCCCTCCTAGGGCCTTTGCCAGCTCATTATGGCTCACCCCATGACATGGAACTCAGTATGACAAACATACAATATGTCTATACAAGGGCAATCACTAATGTCCTGGTTGGTTTCCTACACACATTTTGTGAACTTTTGGCCTATTTTGCACATTGGGCATATGTCTTACTTTAACTAGGCTGGCCCAAATACCTTCCCTTGACAATGAGTCTTAAAATAGGAAAAACGAACTTAATAGAAAATCCTCTATTTTCTTTTTAAAAGAAAATTCAAAATAAAACAAATGCATAACAAGAAACTAAAAAAGTGATGATCTCATCACTTTACCCACCACAGTAATCATATGATATACTTCCTCCAGGCTGTTCTCCTAGGCATTCCTTTTTAATATCATTGTTATCTGTCCTTAACCTGACTTAGCTCAAACCAAGTTTGGAAAACGCTGGCTGTAAACTGTCTGTCTTGTTCTTCCTCAGAATCAGTGAAAACACATCCAGAGAACAATATATCTAGAGTCTCACCCAACACATCACTGGGAATTGGAAATCATTTTTATGTCATTCGGTGTGTGGGGGGGAGGGTTGTGACAGAGACTGCTACTTGCCTATTTAAAACCCATAATTCCCTTTTACCTTACTAAGAGAATTCCAATTTTACTTAAGGCAACTCAGTGCCAAGCTTAAAAATGATATTTCTGCAGACTCTCTTTTAATTAGGGTTGGTCATAGGAAACAGATTTGGTAAAAAAAATGTAAGCAGAAATCACAGGGTGGCATATGACAGGGAATGCCCTTTCAAGGGGACTGGCTGACTCAGTTGAGGAGTGTATGTTTGCTCTCTCCCCTTCCTCCTGCCTGTATGGCAGCTGTGATGGCTGGAGCTGCAGAAACCAACTGGGACCAGCAGGTAATCCTGAAGATGGAAATTACAGGTTACGTATGTTAGCATCAGAAAGAACAAGGCCAGGACACCAGCTCTGGACTAGCAACTTCCCAACGTCATGTTATTTAAGAGAAAAGTATATGTCCATCTTGTTTAAACCACACTTTTATTTGATATGTATGTATGTATGTATGTATTTAACTTGAAGCTAAAAATTGCTGATACAGGAGCCAAACAACCCCGGAATGTTTTCAGAGAGAGCTTCCTTAAATGCCCTCTTTGGATTCGCTAATGGTTCCTCTAAGTCTTAATCTTTTGATTACCTGGGATCTCCCAGTCCTCTCTGTGCACCCCTACCTCCCACATTGGTGCCTTGGCAAGGCGAGAACCTCAGCCCTCGGACTCTTTGGACTTGACTCTCTGGACTCCCAGGGCTGGCCCCTTTTCCACTTACCTTTGCTGTATTTCCGGTTGAGTTCCCTGAAAAGGCCTGGCTCTACCTGGGAAAAGGCTATTCCTTTTAAACCCCACCCCCTCACTCCCATCCCCTCCTCAATTTAGTTTGTGCACCTGCTAGGGGTCATCCTGACCAACTTTACACTAAACGCTAAGCAGAAGATTTACATGTAATACCTCTTTGTAGAACATCCTCTAAGATGTGCTCAAATTTTATCTAAAATTTCCAGATTTCTTTTTTCTCTCCTTAACAGACTTTATCAAACTGAGTAACTAGTTTCCCATAGTTCCGGCACGGGGTAATCATGGCTGATTGGACCCAGCTGAAAATCTAACCATAGGTGGCAAATGAAAAAGTTTCTGGCTGTATGAAACATTTTCCCCAAAGGTTAGCCATAGAAATAAGGAGGCCCTTATTCCATTTTATTATTTTTACCCCTTCATCTTTCTCATTGAGTTATGATTCTGGCAACACACAGGGCTTGCAATCTTTAGAGTCCAGATGTACTTAATGGATAAATAGTAACTTTCAAACCAATCTAAAATATTCAACTTGTGGATATAAATAATCAAAAAAAAGAGTAAATTATTAAATATCAATATTGGTGCATGGATATTAGTGGTAAGTAAAATTCTTCTTTAAGCTATCACTCAGCAACATTAGCTTGTGATTATAAATTAGTTTGGTCAAGATTTCCTTCTTGGATTTTGGTGCTATCCTTACCCCACGCCCTCAGGGAAGCGATCTTCCTGGTCCAGATTCCCTACTAATAAAGCATTCACGGGACTACTGAGTAATGTGATTTAAGTTGGCTCATGTATCCTCCCACTTCAATAAGAGCCTGACTTGAAATAGGAAAATATGGAAGAGACCACCTTGGCTGTCCCTGACAAGAATGGGTCAGAAGAGAATGACTTGGTGGAGGGCTAGATAAATGGCACGAGTGCCACAGGCTCAGCTCTCAGCTTCATCATTGCTGTCGACAAATTGGGAGTTGGTATAAAAGACAGCATAAAGGTAGTCCATTGTGACGGGGCAGTTCTAAAATTTGGGGCCCTCCCTCAACGGCTTCCCTCTCAGTTTTTAATAGGGACTGCTCAGAAAATCTAATCCAGAGATTCAGTCATTTCTCCCTTAAGGAATCTCTCAAGTACACCCCAATTTCTATCTCCAAATTTTATCCCCACCATCTATCATGACTCTGCAAAACAGAGGGCATTCTGGCTATCAGGACCACCTCTGAGAATTATACACAACAGCAAAACATTACTTTCTCTTACACACCAATAAAGGACAAAATGAAAATAATTCAAAACCAGTTCAGGTGGTAGAACTATTGGTGAGTTTTTTCTTCTTTCTACTTTCAGTCTTCCCATGTTTTCTTGGATTATAATACATATTAATGAATGCTAACATTTCCTGAGCACTGACTCTGGGCCAGGCACCCTGTTTAAGCACATTACATATTTTATCTCACTTAATCCTCTTTACAAATCTATGGATTTACATAATAAGGAAACGAAAATAATTAAGTAATCTATCAGTGGGTAGCCTGCATCTGATTCCAGATCTATGTGATATTAAAGTCAGGACTCTTAGCTGTTACTTTTATAATGAAAAAAATATACATTTTTTTTAAAAAGATTATAAGAGGTTGAAACTAGAAACGTTAGTCATGGATTTATCTTAAGGAATTATACCATTCTAAAAATGAGAGGGTACATAGTACGACAGTAATATATACCATGGCGGTTAAGAGCCTGGATTCTGGAGCCAGAACTCAAGAGCTCCACTCCCCCGCCTCCTATCTCGCTAGCTCTGTGACCCAGAGCAAGTTACGTAACTTTTCCATGCCATATTTTCTCCATTTATAAAATGAAGATAATAATAGCACTTACCACAGGGTTATTATGAAGATTAAATGACTTATATTATGGAATGCTTAAATAGTGCCTGGCACATAGTAAGCACCATGAAAGTATTTGTTGTTGTTGTTATTTTATTCCAAGAGATTTTGAAGCCAGGCTTGTATTCTCCTGAAAAGAAATTTGGGCTATAATTCTCCTAAGCTCCTGGATCAAGGATTTTAATAACGAGAAGGCCTGCCTTTCCTAGTGGGATAGCTGTAAGGTAAGGGATAATAAGGTCATGGTGATCAATTGCTTTCAAGGCTGAATGGATGAAACTTGCAGGGAGAAGTTTCCTGGTATCATTTAACTGCCTTGGAGCAGAAACTTCCTATTTACCTTTTTTTTTCCCGTTGTGTAATAAATTTAATTATTATTAAAATTATATTATCAAAATTCTGTTCATCATTTTTAAAAGTAGGGAAAAAGTGTCTAGTATTTACGAAATTAAACTCAAAAAAAGTACAATATATGGAATAATAAAAATATTTCCGCAGCATAAACAATAATTGCTTAATATATACTCAAAAAGCAAAGTGAGTCTTTCACTTAATAAGCAAATGGATGAGTACAAGAACTTGAGTTTCACTGTGGGGAAAATTCCTAAGGAGCTCAGGTATTCCAAAGTGGTGGTCCATGCTCAGAAAGTCACAGGCCTTGAATCCTTATGTCTGGTCCTCCAGCTGATGTCGGTGGCTCTTTGATATGAAATCACCGGTGAAATCCAAGAAATGAATCCACTTCTTGACAGAAACAACAGTGGCTCCTTTGGTCTAGGAAGTATAAATCCAACAATGCTTCCTAATATCTGACCTGACCCCCTGCTCAGTATAAAGTTCTCCTCCAAGGTAGACTGGGCCATCGTACTTCTAGAATCCAGGAGCTCCCTCTCTCTAGCACACTGGCTCAGCTACTGAACTGAAACCTGCCTTCTTAACGTCTGCTCGTTGGTCTAGCTCTACTTCTTGACAGGGAAGGACAAATTTATTCCACCTGTCACATAAGAGCCTTTGAAATATTTATAGACAATGATATGGTGTTCCTTTGGTTGACTACTTTCCTGCTTCAAGCTAAATGTAACCATTTCTATCAATTATCCCTGATTTCCTGACTGTCACTATCCTATTTGTTTTGCTCTCGTTGGTCAATATCCCCTAAGAATTGTGGTACGTACCACGGAACCCAGTACTGCAGTGTGGTCTGACCACAACCTACTGCAGACCCCGGCTGACTGTGATCTCCACCTCACCTCCCTTCATGTAGTCAAAGATTGGGTAGGTGTTTTTTTTCAGCAGACACATAATAGTGTTGGCAAATATTCAAGTTGTAGTTAAAGTCCCCAGGTCTTTCATGTGGACAAATACTGTCCAGGTAGTCTCCTCCATCCTGAATAGCCGGTTTTCTTTTTTACCCTAAATATAGAATTCTGCAATTATTTCTGATACATGTCATCTTATTGAGTTAGATAAGACACTACAGACTGTCTAGACAATGTTGAATTTTGGTTTAGTTCTATAGCTATATTTTCCAGCTTTGTGTCACCTGTAGGTTCATTTAAAATGCCGTTCAACCTAGCAATGCATTGCAAAAGTAAAGCAAACTTTTCTGACATTGTTGAAAGTACAGGCTTGGGTACACAATGCAGAATGACGTCTAAATTAGCTTGAGCATTTATAGACAGCCTTTTTCAATTCTCCCCAACCCACCTGCTCTACACATAATACAAGAAAAACGAAGAAGACAATGAGGCTTCTTTAATGTGGGTAGTGAGCAAGGAAGAAAGGAGAAAGAAGTAGTGACACCATCTGCACCTTCTTCCCTGTTCTCCTATCCGTGGTCCCAGGACTGGACATCTTGTGGTCTGATCCAGGTATCACCCTTGGGACTAGAATAGGCTGCTGATGCAATTACAGCTCCTCACAGAACATGGATCAGCCTAGCTACCCAAATGCCCCGTTCAGGACGATCAGAGGCAGTAGCTTCGTGTCAGGCATCATTTGAACAGGATGGAAGTGAAATGCAGCAGTCCCAGACTGTGCAAGACTCAGCCCTTCCACAGTTCTCTGTTTTCCTCCTGCTCCCTCTTCCCTTCACCTCCAGGGGATCAGTACCAGACAGAAAAGGAGTTTTCCCTCATTGATTTATTTCCTCTTATTTAGACCCAGTAAGAGGAATTGGGGCCTAACTTGTATGAGCTTAATGTTAGGAAAACAAAGTTTATTAATAAAATTAAGGAAAAGAAACAATTTTATGGCCCGGACCTGCTGCCCAGTGCAATGTTTTCTCAGATACAGTTGAAATGAAAACATACTTTCTGAACCTGAACATATTTGGTCTGACTTTGATGGCTTCCCTCCCAAAGGGAGTAATCGTAACAGACTGTAGGAAATTCCCTCACATGGGCTCCTTTTTCCTTATATTCCAAGGTCAGATCATCTTAAATGGAACAGCCATCAGAGTGAGACGGTAGAGGATAGGCCCGTACTTAACTGCTGGCCCTAGAATCAGGCCTGGATTTCAACAGTGGCTTCTCTATCCAACAGCCACATGATTCTGGACAAATGGCTTATGTCTCTGTTCCTCCGAGATGGATAAATAAAAATATAGCTTATGTGATAAGAATGAATCAAAAGTTTGTAAATTTGTTAGTGCAGTCCCTCGCATCTATAAATATTAGTTATTTTAGTTCAATAAATATTAGTTATTTTAAAAGTCTTCTAAATAGGTATTTTAACACACACACTCATGCTGCAAAAAAAAATCTATACACATTTTAAGAAAGGAAAAGAAACTGTATTAAAGTTGTAATACTCAATATATACTGATAACAAAAGATGAATACAAGTCATGTTTTTGGCACCCCTGGTATACAATCGCCTGTCTTTTTTCTAGTATTCATTTGCTATGCTTTGATCTGAAACAATTAAGAGACATGGTAACAGTTGTTACTAGGTTTTCAGAATCTTAGCATGTTAGACAACAAGTCTCTAGATTATTTTTGCAGGTGAAGAAATTGAGGCCCAGGGAGGAAAAGGGGCTTTCCAAGGTACACAGTGAGTGAATGGCACAGCCAGAACTGTAAACCAGGTATCCTGACTCCAAATTCTGTCTAGAATTATAGCTTTTTTTTCCAAAAAGGAATCAAAATTAGCTGTATATCCAAATGCATATTTAGGTGCTAGCATATTTTATATGTAGGAATGTGATCGATGTCATTGTGGAATACATGAAAAAAAATATATATATATACACACACACACACATATATATAATCTTCTGTATAGAGAAATTTTAAGTATTATCTATAAATACATATGCATAGCACAATTAATCTCATGCTCAAAATACCTGCTCCAAAACCCCTTGCTTACTAAGCAACAAGGGAAAAATGCAAAGAACCTAGAACCTGGAACTGAGTGGGTTTGGATTCAAATCCCACTTCTACCACTTAACTGCTTTAGCAAGTTAACCCCTTTGTGCCTCAATTTCTTCATCCGGAAAATGGGAATATTCCCCTAAGAGTAGGTTTGGGGATGCATAAGGCGTATCAAGCACAGGAGCAGAATGCCTAGTATACTGAGACGCCCATCACACGTTGGCACCTCTCCTTAGATGATTCTCGATTCCCCTGATTTTGGTGCTCTGCTGGAAGCAAGTTGCTTCCAGATTCTAGTGAGATGGGAACCATGTTTGACAGGAAGGACAGCTGTTTTCTTTGCCACGAGTGAAATGGGGACATGTAATTTCCCTCAGAGCCACTGGTGAGCATAAGATTATTTCCTAGAGGACATCAGCTCAGGAAGTATGCCAAGACCCAGGGTTACTTACCACAGGGAAATTGTCTCTAGGTTGTTCAATGTCAGGCCTGGGTTTTATTGGCTGGCCTTAAAGCCCTCAGTGCATCAGGATTATATATCCTAATCCTCAAAGTCTATTATCGCCTACAAGCAGCTTTTGCTTTTGGCACTTGGAGAGTTGATTGCCAGTCTTCTCTTGGTAAGCTTCCTTATGCATTAGGTATTTATAAATATGAATGGTAGGAAGGAAGGAAGAGAGGGAGGGAGGGAGGAAGGGAGGGAGGGAGGGAGGGAGGGGAGGAAAGTTGGTTGAGGATGCAACAGTGATCAGCCCTTAAGAACTAGGAAATAATGTTTTGTTCTGAGAGTTAATCTATACAATCAATCCATAATGGATCAGATCAGAATATGCAAAGTCATCTTAAAGCAACACTATAAATTCAATATAGATTCGGCCAAATAAAACTTTTATATCAGTGATTCCCAAACCTGGCTAATGATCAGAGTCACTTGGGATCCCTGTAAACATTCAAATTCCTAAACTCTTCCACAGACCCAATAAATCAGAATTTCTAGTGGAGACAAAAAGGTCTGTACGCCTTTGTAGATCCCCAGGTGCGTTTGTGGCAATCAGCCCCACTCTGGCCAGCAGATTGGCTTTGAGACCCACCGTTCTACTGCAAGAGGTCTGAAAAGGCTTAACACATATAAAGAACAACGTGTAGGTTAGAAGAGGGTTGGTCAGCAAAGGGAATGTGGGGAAAAGTGCACATTTGGCACGCTGGCTCATGCAGGCAGGATTCTGGAATTGGGTTCCCGGCCAGGGTGCCAGAACCATCTAGATCATGTGGAGGGCAGCTTCTTGTTGAGAAGATAGCAGAGCTGCTAAGCAGACTGATGTCATTAAACACTTGAATTGTCCAACTCCCCTTGTCCAAGTTCCTTGCTCAATGAGTAAAGCTGATGATGTCTCTTCCCTCGCAACTGGCGGCCTCTACACAGAAAAGGGGGCAGATCAGGCCAAATGTTTCCCACTGTAAATTAATCAACTGGCTTTCTGGATAGAGATCAGTCTCTTCTGAGTTCGTATGAGTCAGCAGCCCTGGGTCTGATCACCTTAGAGGCTCTGCCAAGACTGAGTTTCTGAGGCGGCAAAGCTGAGGGCCTGACCCTGGACCCCAGTGAATTCATCAGAGTAAAAGTGTCCCTCCCATTCAGGCCCAGAAAGCCAGCCAGTTAGCCTCTCTTGGGGAAGGAAGATGAGAAGGAGCCCATTTCCCAGGGAAACACACTATGGAGGACTTTCTTGATAATATTCAGTGCATGGACACTGAAAAAGGGGTTTGGAACTTTATAAGAACATTTAAAATGCTTTTTCTATGGAATTGTAACAGTTATATTCGATTCAGAGGGGTAGTAGATTGGGGGTGGGGGTTATCACTTTGTGAGGAGTGTAAACGCCTATTACATCGTTTTGTACACCTAAACCTAAAAAAATAAAATAAAATAAAATAAAATAAAATAAAATAAAATAAAATAAAATAAAATAAAATCAAATCAAATGAAATGAAATGCTTTTTCTGTTCCCAAAGGACTTTCATATATATTAGCTCATTTGATGCTTGCACCAGCCTGGGAGGTAATGCAGGCATATATCACTATTATTCTTATTTCAGAGATGAGGACTCTGAGCGTCTACTTGTAGTCACTTACCTCAGATCCGAAGTCAGTGGCACAGCTAGGACCGGAATCCACATCCTTTGACTCTTGTATGTTATTCTTCTCAGTTCCCCTCTCCTTTAATAAAGAAAATACCCCCCAAACAAAACCCTAGAGGAGCAACAGAAACACCTGAATGGGAGAGAGTGGGACTGTGTTTCCCACATGGGTATGTAGGGGCAAGCCGACAGCAGCACACAAAAGAAAGCAGACCAGTGGTGATAAGAAAGCACATCAACCTTCTTTCTTAACCAAGAGAAGGGAGAATTTATTCAACGTCATTCAATGGATTGCTTATTTATCGAGCACCTATTGGGTGCAAGGCCTGTGTGCTAAACGCCACTAAGGGGAGTAGAGCTTAGGAAAGAACACCTTTTTAATGTGCGTTTCCGGTGTGGTGACGTTACATATCTTTTGGAACTTCCTTCTTTAATGGCAGCATCAAAGAGTGCAATCCACATCCGGGGTATTTAAAGAGAAAGGGCGATTACCGTAGTTGAGAGGTTGACTATGATTTAGGACTCTGGCAGCCAAGACCATCTGGAAATGAGGGTTTGACGACATCTCATCAGAGAGGGATGTTTGTGCAAAATCCTTCTTGGGAAAATTAAAAAAGGATGCAGCTTCCTCAACACTGTTCCTTCTCTGTGTTTTATGTTAGGTCTTTAAGTCCTTGGTGTCTTCACCAGGGACAGTTCCCAAAATAAATCCTGGGTTTTTTTTAAATGCTTTTTACAATTGCATGAAAAAAAAAAATCTATATTCCACAGGTGCAAGAATTATGAAAGGGGCAAGTCCCTGGGCTACTCTTTCTCCTGCTCTGACACACACTTCAGCATGATCCACAGCTGGGACAAGGGACTCCAGGCAGACCTCTGTTAATTACCCCACAGACACTGCCCTTTGGCTTGCTTCAGCCCTCATGTTTTGCTAACTGGTTGATCCCGTTTTCTCTTTATAAATCTGTATGTTCTCCTGCGAGCACTCTGGAGCAGCAAAGGGAGAGAGAGCTGCCTGTTCCCCATCGGATCAGTTCATGTCTGGCTGGATCAGCCTCCCACCTCTCTGGCTGATTCATCAGGCTCAGTCTATTCAAACAGATGGGACTTCTATTTAGGTATTTTAATAACATGTATTTAAGATACCCTATTGAGAATCTGATCTGACAGAGGTTTGATGAAGTGTTGATGTGCTGAGAAACCAGGCTCACTAGGCAAATAACTTCTTCCCAAACCAGGTAATTTGAATCAAATCAAACAAGTATTAATGGAGGGCTTAGTGTGTGCCAAGGCTTGAGTTAAGAAAGCAAGAAAAATACAATGCTTGGTAGGTGAGCCCTTGGAAGCTTCTTTCTCTGGGGAGAAATTATGCATGGATGGATTTTTGCAGTTTTGTAAACATCTTTGACTGCCTGCTATGTGCAAAGGTAGCAGCCACACCTCTTTCATATCAAGCTTACATCAAACAATTCAAGAGAAGACAGCTCTTCATTGTCTCATGATGAGAAAAACAAAAGATCTGACATTTACTGAGCACAGACATTGACTGCTCCTCAGTGCACCAGGCTCCTTCCTTGTTTGTTATTGCCCAAGTCTGAGTGAGTCCACTCTCCCACTTTGCAGTGCTTTCCAAAATTGATCTTTTTTTAATGATCAAATCTGACCTTCTCCAAAAACCTTTTGCTCCCAACCCTTAGGCAATAACATATTTCCTTCATAGCCTTTACTGTTAATTACATATCTTTTGGAACTTCAATTTAGTATCTAACACCTTATACTTTCTTGTATTGGTCTCTAATATTTCAGGTTGGTGAGACGTGGAATCATTATTAGTGTAAATTCTGTAAGGGTAAAGCTCCATTTATATTTGTTCAGTTAATCAAGATTTGTTGAGCAGCAACTTTGCACCAAATCACCATTTAAGTGGAACAAATGTAAATTTAAAAAGATTGCTGCTCTCAAGGAGCCCACACATATATTAGCTACTCTGAAATGGAATTAGAACCTCTTTCTGGAAAGCATTTAGCATAGTAGCAGACACACACTTAAGTCTTCTATAAATGGACACTGTTTTTAGTTATTATTTCTCTGAGACTGGATGGAAGAGTGGGAAATAGAGATAAGAACTGACAAAGGTAGTTGCAACTGTTAGGTTACTTTTGGAGGTATGTATCAGAAAACCCAACTCAAATGGCTTAAAAAACCAAGGGGATTTATTGGCTTTTCCAACTGAAAAACTCCAGAGGTATGATAATGATTGGTTATGATTCAATGAGAGCTTTGGCATTTCTTTGTCATTCTTTTGGAACTACTCTCCCCAGTGTTGGCTTTACCCTCAGGCTGGTAGCAAGATAACTGTAGTAATTCCAGGCTTCACATTTACACGTAACACCAGAGGAAGAAAGAAGCCATCTCTTCTGGTGGCTCTCTTAAAGGTGAGGAAACGTCTTTCCTCAAAGCCCCAGCAAACCTCTCTTCTCATCTTAGGGTACCAACAGTCACAGGCCTTTATCTCAACCAGTTTTTTGACCACGGAATGCCATGGATTGTTTGGTTTAGGCTAGGTTCCTGACCTGGCACTGGTAACAGGTTGAGATTATACCAGTAAGGATGGCCTGCTTACACTGCAGTAACAGCCAACTCTCATATCTCAGTGGCTTACTACAGCAAAAGCTTCTTTCTTGCTCTCACTACATGACAGTGTCGGTCGGCAGGGGGCGCTCCACCATTATAGTCCTTCTGGGACCCAGGCTGAGGCAGGCTTTATATTGACACATGCCTTAGCAATACCTGCAGCAGGGTGAAGGGGACCTGGTGAACCAGACACTGGCTCTTAAAGGCTTCTGCTGGGAAATGACATTTTCACATTTTATTGGCCAAAGCAAGTCACATGGCCACACCTAACCTCAGCAAACTAGGAAATGCAATCCTATCATGTATCTAGGAGAACCAGAATATTTATGAATGGCCCCAATTACTACTACCATTACCCTTGGCTCAATCAGAACCAACTGCATGGAGGACGAGAGCGTTAGCTCCTCCAGAAGCTCATGCACTTCCTTGGGAAGAGCATCCCTTAGCAACACTCAGGCACTATTAGAAGAGAGCAACGGATGCGCAACAGGCAACTTTAATGTTTAGTATAGAAGTTGTATGAAGGCAAATTGATCTCAGACATGAAAGAAAGGTCATGAACAGATTGGTAAAGGTTAAAGAGGAGAGAAGCAACCACTGTAGCCGTCTAGCAAGAAGGGCCCAGAGGAGAGTAAGCAGCAGGCCTAGCAGTGCATGAGTCAATACCTTTGGTGCTGCACACCCCCGCCCAGGCATGGGAGTGCGAAAAGCAGATTAGGAAGCTATGTGGGGACAATAGATGACTTGAGGGACTTTGTGGGAGGTCTTGGGACGTTAAAGTTGGAGAGTTGAAAAAGTCAAGGGGTTCTCAAATAGGCCGTGGGGCCAAAGTCATAATATAACCCAGAACCAGTCATATTCTCAAACTAGGTAAGTCTTTGAGAAATATCCTATCACAGTAACAGAGAATTGTGGCAGGTGGTACAGACAGATGAAATGGCGTCCAAATGATGGGAAACGGAGGACAGCCAATTTAAAACAGATACCAAAACAAAAATAAGGCCTTCTGTCCCACTGGGCCTACAGGTGTTAGAGAGAGGAGGTCTCCATGGGAGCCGGGAGAGTGGGTTTGCACTGGAGCCATGTTTCTACTCAGGGGAGGCAACACCGTATGAAAGAAGTCTTCTAGATGAGCAGTCAGGAAGCGTGGGCTTGTGTCCCAGCAGTGACTATAAATATGACACGGGCAAGTCATCATAAATCCCTTTCGGCTTGTTTCCTCAGCTAAAGAAAGCGGGTGATAATGCCTCCTTTACTGTCCTCAGAGCGTTTTGCGCCGGTCAAGTGAGACAGTAAAGCTCTAGGTAACGACGGAGCCCTACATAGGTGTATGTATGGGATCCTGCCAGCGCTGCGGGTCAGTGGGAAGAGCTGAGGAAGTTTCTGTTGTAGGTGAGACGCTATCTCCCGCGAACTAGGGCCGAGAGGGAACGACAGAGCAGAGAGGAAGTGGGGGTGTCAGCGGGCTGTGGGCTGATAGGCATGGCCTAAGTCAAGACTTTTCATTGCAGGGGACGGAAACCCAACTCAAATTGGCCTCAGAATGAAATGTATTCACTTTCATAACAGAAATAATGGCCACAGTGAAAACGGCTTCAAATGTGGCAGGATTCGGGTACTTAAGTGTTGTAGTTGGAAATCATTCTCTGTCCATGTCCAGGGTCTGCTCTCCTCTGTGTTGGTTTCACTTTCAAGCAGGTCATCCTCAAACAATGACAAAGTTTGTCCCCAGCGGCTCCCAGTTACGCTGGTTAGTTTAGTTACTTAGTAAGAGTGCGTCAAGTAGAACTTTCTACTCATTTTCTCACTTCAACCAAAATCCTGAATAAACTCTCAGGGTCTGGGCTGGATTATCGGAATCAATCACTATGACTGGCAATAACCCCAGCTGAACCACATGGATGGAGAGTCAGGGAGAACCGCAAACTATTGCAGAGCCAATGAAAACTACCCACGTCCTCCTTCCTAGGAAGTCGGCTTAAGGGGCTTGTTTCAGAAGTGATGATTGTGGAGAAGAGGATACAGAACAGAGAAGGGAAGAAAACCAAGGGAGAACTCAAAGGAGAGGTAGAGTAGCACTTAGTGGTGATAAGGCAAGTTTAAAAAGGGACTTACCAGGCACCCTGGGGGACAGGGCGGTGGTACAACAAGACCGGTGCCGAAGCAGAGGTCTGTCAGTCAAAACACAGTGAGGACATACTGAAAAATTCCCAAAGTGGCCCAATGCAATCCCTGAGAAATAGTGCAGTCGTTCAGGAGGCAAAAGCCACTGCCACAGGCTTTCAGTTAATTTTTGACTTGGTACCTAGGCGTTTCTGTCCCTAACTGTTGGGGGTGAGGGAGGGAGGGAAAAGACTGCGTCCGTTTTGAAAGTGCCACACTAATGCAGGAGAGAGGGACATTAATGTCCACACCACTGCCATAATTTCATAGTTTAATGAGTCTCAGTGGGAAAAATAACAAAGGAATTATCACCAAATTTACTGGAAGGTACAACCTGTCAAAGGGCTGTGACATGTGACAGACGCAGCAGGTAGGGCTCCTCCACCCACCCACTAAATATAAAGACCCACCCTGTCCTGCCTTTTCCCACCCTCCTACACACACATTATACCTGCACACAGGCACATAACAGCAGGGAAGGATTCTCTGGGAACATTGTCAGAATCATTCTTTAGGCCTCCCAGGTACGTCAGTTCCCTGAAATGAAAAGCTGCCAGCCTCTTGTTTTTGAAGCTGGTGGAATAGGGTTGATTATAGCCAATTTCATACTGAGCAAATATTTGTGAGAGGCAATTTAGTTCTGGATCCATCCTCTGGATCTTAACAACTGCCATCACCACCACCCTTGATATTGGTACACTTCCAAGCATGTTCAAACAGAAGGGCCTCACCTCATGTTTAAGCAAATGAAGACAGCCCACTCTAACCCTGGACTTACAGGACTTGACTGTGTGACAGAAAATTGGAAAAAGATCACAGGCTCCTGGTTAGCTCTCTGGAAGGCCAGGAGGAGTCCATGTTGTTGTGACTTAGAGTCTGAATCCCAGGAATGAATATAAAGGGCAATTCAGAGAAGCTAATGCCTTCAGGAAAAGAAATCCAGGACCACTGAACTCTTCCCTCATAGGTATGCCTCCTGTTACTCTGTCCTCTGACCAGGAAAAGCTCTCTGGTCACAAATCCTAGAGTTCTGGTATTCTCTGTTGATGCTCACAGACACCTTGGTAAAACGGCCCTGTCTACTCCCCAGTGAATGACAGTAATTATTGCACACAGTGCTGAGAGAGGTATTACTTTAAAAAGAAATAGCACAGAAACATAGACTTATCATATGACCCAGCAATTTCACTCCTGGGCATGTACTCCCAAAATTAAAAACAGGTACTCAAATACTTGTACACAAAAGTTCATAGTAACATTATTCACAGTAGCCAAAATGTGGAAACAATCTGTCCATCAAAAGCTGAATGGATAACAAATTGTGGTATAGACACACAACAGAATACTATTCTGCCATAAAAAGGAATGGAGTACTGGTACATGTTACAATATGTATGAACCCCGAAAACATTATGCTAAGTTAAAGAAGCCAGACACAAATGGCCACATATTGTATGATTCCATTTATACAAAATATCTAGACTAGGTAAATCCATAGAAATCAGATTGGTGGTTGCCAAGGGTTGGGGAAAGGAGAGAATGGGGAGCAACTGCTTAATTGGTACTGTTTTCTTTTGGGCCATGAAAATGTTTTGGAACTGGATGGAGATGGTGATTGCACAATTTTGTGAATGCACTAAGTGCCACTGAACTGTTCACTTCAAAATGGTAATTTTATGCCACATGATTTCACAATAAAAAAACCTCCCCCTCCCAAAAAAAGGAGGGGGATACTGACTCAGAGGGCATATACCTTTGAGACAGGACAGGTAGCCTACAAAACTGACAGGGTACAAGAGATGCCTCACTGGTTACGTAAGTAACAAATGACTGTATCTAGCACCTGCAGCTAGAGAAAAATGAGAACCAGTTTCATCCAGCAAGGCTAATCTCTAAGACCAGGGACCTGACCTTTAGCTAATTTTCATGTCATTTGCATTGCAGTTACTATGACTCCCATTATGCATCTGATGCCATGACAGTTCCAGAAGAACCAAATAAGGAAGAAAAGGCGGGATATGGAGAATCCCGAATCCCGCTGCCCAGAGGGAGCGGATGAATGAACCACCTCAGTGGATGTCACCAATTCCCTGCCCTGGGAGAGATAAACACCTCTGATCATGACTTCCTCCGTGCGACTTGTACTGAGTTCACCTGTACTTGCCTCTCACGTGTGTACGTTTTTTTTCACTAAATCACTTTCGCTTTCCGGAATTTGTCTCACTCTTGAATTCCTTCTTGTGTGGGACAAGAACCCAGTCACCGCTGCTCTGGGTTGAGTCCTGTCTCGGATGTCCCCGCAAGCTTCCGGGGAGACCTTTAGCCCCTTACTCCCTCCCTTCTTTCTGTCTGAAGGTATAGGTGGATCAGCCATGATATGACCATGAAGCAACAAACGTTTGACAAGAATAGCTGAGCATTAAAGACAAAAGGAAGCTGGGTCTTTGACGTCCTGAAGGAAACCACCGTATAATCAATTTTGAAACAAAACTCCTAGTTGAAGAAATAGCACCATCTTTGTTCTTTACAAAATTCCTCTCTTAAAGAATGACCTTAACATAGACTAAGCGAAGAAATTCACATGTAAGTCCTGGGTTAACTGTATTTGCTACATGTACTTTTGGTGAGGTGGTTCCACCAGTTGCTGGGAAAATGCCCTTGAGACACAGATCAGCACTCACCATCTGCAAACATCCCAAACAGGAAGATAATGAATACAAAATGGCATCACAAACATTAGGTACACAGTAATGACAGAAGCTGAAAATAAGTCTTTTATATAAAGGCCATAGTGCAGTCCTGGCCTGAATAAACACCACTGGTTATTCGTTCCCTACGTATTGATGACTACCGACTACTACATGCTAGGCACTGAGACAGAGATCTGAGCCCGGAATACCACACCGAGCACGAAAGTCTCTGCTTTCATGGAGCTTATGGAGACACCGGCGATAAACACGGAAGCAATTTCACATACACTACGTTAACATAATGCATACAGGGTAACACAGAGCTTCCAGCTCTCCTGATTTAGGGCGGGCTCTTAGCCTGTCCATCTCTGTCCTGGCTTCGCAGGGGGGCTCAGGAGTGAGCAGCACTGTTGGCATCACAGCGTCCCCTGGGGTTAAAAACTTCTCAGTCCCTTACCACTTCTACTGACGTTCTCCCTACATTTCATCCTACTTCAAGAAACAAACGCAAAAACTCACCATAGCCCAACCGTTCCTACCCCTAAACGGGGAAAAATTAAACCAGAAGCAAAATCCTTTCTTGTCACAAGAACAAAGAGCCAACAAACAGAACAGTCTACCTTTCCCGTAGAGGGTGGGGGAGGCGGGTGGGCATAGCATTCGGATCAAAACCTTGTCCATGAGGAAAAATGCAAATCATCACTAAGTACAATACATGTAACTCTGGCACCTGAAGAAAATGCCCTCAATTAGTGTTGTCCAATAGAAATATAATGCAAGCTGCAAATGTGAGCCATATATGCAATTTTAAATGTTCTAATAGCCACATAAAAAGAAATAAAAAGCAGGTGAAATTACTTTCAGTAGTATATTTCCTCTAACCCAACATTTCTACAGAATTATCTTTTCAACACATAATCAACATAAAAACTATTAAGATGTTTTACATTCTTTATGCTCATACCGAGTCTTCAAAAATCAGTATTTTACATTTATAGCACATCTCAGTTCGGACCAGATACATTTCAAGTACTCAAATAGCACATGTGATTAGTGACTACTTCACTGGACAGCGCAGCCCGAGAGTTCATGACTCTCTTCCCTTCTTAATTCCCTTTTCCATGAGCATTCAAGCTGATGGCTCCCCAAAATTGAAGTTTCCTGCATTCTCATTGGCTGTGCCCAAGACGCTATATTCTGGCACCCTCTCCTGTTAGTCCTGGAGACACAGCCCTAGGTACCATGAACCACAAGTGCAGATAATTAACTGATTAAGAGAATATACATATATTTGCAGAACAAAATGATCAGCCTTGATGGAGAAAGGGCTGTGTTCACCTAGTGTCGATTCATCCGTCCTTTCATCCACTCAATATAGATTGAGAGTCTACGATGTACCAGAATTAATTTGATATGCTGGTATCCTGCCCTGAGGGAGCTGACAGTCTTTGGGGGTAAAGATGGATAGCTAAAAATAAGAAATAAACAAGTTCATTTCAGATAGCAATTTTGCTGTAAAGAAAAGGAAATAGGAAAATATCATAAAAGGGAGAGATTTACTTTAGACAGGGCAGACAGAGAAGGCCTCTCTGTGTTGGCGTTTAAGCTGAGAATGAAATTAGAGAAAGGGTGGAGAAGATTGTTTTATGCAGAGAATACGGTTAGGGCAGAGACCTAAGGCAGGACAAAGCTTGGCATATTTGCAAAACAGACAATGTCAAAGTCGTTAAAGAGTAGTTAACAAGGAAAAGAACAGTAGGAGACCTGGTCAAGTCATAGCCAAGGACCAGACCACTTAGGGTTGGAAAAAAAAGTTAAGGAATTTAGATGTTATTCTAAGGGGGGGAAAAAACCCAATGAAGGGTTCTCAGGGGGTGGGGGATGTCGTTGGCAGATGATCACCTGATTTACATTTTTTTAAAAAATCCTTCTTTATGTGGGGAATGGTCAAAATCCCTGGGCGTGGGGGGTGTCTAGAAGCAGGGAGGCTAGTTGAAAGGCTGCCATAGCCGAGGTGAGCGTTGATGTGGCTTGGAGCAGGCTAGGCATAATGAAAGCAATAAGAAATCAGATTTGGAATATATTTTAAATTTATCAGCAAGTCCTGTTAGCTCTACCTTCAAAATTAGATTATATAAATTAGATTGTATTTTGAGTCTGACAGGACTTGCTGATGAATTGGATGTGGGATGAAAACAAGAAATCATAGCTTTTGGCTTGAAATGGTGGTGCCATTTACTGAGATGGGGAACTGAAACAGGAACAAAATCTGCCTCTCCTCCTGTATTTCCAATCTTGATAAATGGAACCGCCATCCAGTCAGAAACCTGAGCTTTATCCAAGGCACTTCCCTATCCAGTCACCAAATCCATGAATTCTACCTCTCCAAAGTTTCTCAAATTTCTCAGCTCCTCTCCATCCCCACCGACATGGACAATTTTTTAGACCAAATTATTCACCATTGAAATGGCCTTACTAATCTCCAGGTTTAAACTCCAACCCACTACCAATGCTGCAAATTGTCCCCCTGCTTTTTTAAAACTCTCCAACAATGTTTTTGAAGGGCAATTTGGCAATATCTATCAAAGTTTAAAATGTACATGCCCTTTGACTGGCTCTCTTTATGATTCTATAGAATCATAAAAACTACTCAGAGAATGAGGGTAATTCATAGCATTTTAACAGTGAAAAACTGGGCACTTACCTAAATGCCATTCAATAAGAAAATTATGACACAAACCATCACAAAACTACACTGTAATATTCTACCTAGCCCTTACTGTAAAAATTGAAGCAGATCTAAATATATTAATATGGAAAGATCTTCACCTTTTTAAAGATACTTTAAAAGCAAATGGCAACGTGTATGTGACTGCATTTATTTGGAAAGCATCGGCAGTATCCCTGTGGGTGTGTGTGCACGTCGTTTCTGAAGGCCTGGACAAGGTCTGGGATTACACCCATCAAACGATTAACAACAGTTACCTCGGGGTAGTGAGATGGGGATGGGCCAGCTGGGGAGTATTCATCTTTTACTATATACACTTCATTGGATATATTTTCAAAAATTAACACATGCGTAGAACAACCAAAAAACCTGTATGACCATTTTGTATGCCTTAACATGATTCAAGGCACTTTAGGACGGGGCACCAGCCTCTTTCCAGACTGCTTTCTCAGACTCATTTACACTCAGTAGGTAATAATGTCCTTTTGTGTGTGGGAAACGTGGGTTGATTGTTGAAACGGGGTCGTGTCCTAGGCCTATCTGCTTTGCAACTGGACTTGGACAGGCAGCCTCTGGTACTCAGGATGGGAAGCTTTTTCTCAAGAGAACCTAAGATACTTGTTCCTTCCTCTGAGGACTCACCAGAATCAGTTCATGCCTTTAGCTCTTCAAAGAAGTGGTAAAAGTTCATGACTCTTTCCCCTTAACCCTTTGGCTTTCCATGTTTTAAGGGCACCTGTACTTATTTTGTTCACGGTTTATTTTGCTTCTTTCATCATATAAAAAGCCAACAGAATAGACAGCAACTTTACCATAGTGACAGCTTCTTTCTGAAAAATCTTCTTCCTTTTCCCAAGAGATATTTAGATACTGTTAAAAAACAAAGTGATAGTAGCCCAGCTTGGCTAGAGATAACACATGTGAAATAGCTTCAGTGGAAACAAACCGCTAAACAAATACAAGGAAGAATTATACCAATTTCTAAATGCTAAAGATTTTTGTATTTGTTTTTGATTGTCATGTCTTAGTTACTTTTTTAAAACTCAGGAATAAAGAGCAAAAGGAAGTACATATGTTAAGTCTTTCTATTGTGGTCCTGGCTGGGAATCTTGCCATAAAGCCAACTGGTAGGAAAAAAAATGAACTGCTCTTTCCAATCTTATTCCCATTCAGTGTCCAACTCTCTCAAAACAGTACCAAAAAAGAGTTATGAGAAATTCAATTATTTCCTCCTAAGTCATTCAGATGATTAGAAATGAAGTACCTTGGCAAGATAGGAAAAGAGAAACTTAATTAGCAATTGTTTATTCTATGGTTTACTACATTCTAAATCCTAAACATGCCACCCACACTAGTCCCTCAACTAAAATATCCTTCACTTGATTTGAATTGCGTAGCACATCAGAGGACTTTTTTGGGGTTTTTTTTTTTTTTTTTTAGTTATTATTATTTGGCCTCATTTTAAAATGTATTACTTCCATAAATATCAGAGTAGAAAGGAATCATTGGCGATCCTAGCATACTCCTCTCGTTATCGACAGCAGAGAAACCGGCCCAGAAAGATTACATTAGATAACAGTGTCACAGCACAAGTGTCCAGCTAACTGGAGCTGGAGCCAGGATCTAGTCTCCTGACTTCTAGGCCATGGCAAATTGGATATTTTCTTTTAATCATTTAAACTTAAAACTCCTAAAGGTATTTTAGGAAAAAAGAGCATCTAAATAAAAAGGTTTCAACTTCAAGGGCAGACAGAATGAAAGCAGTTTCTATCAGATACAAGGTTATGGATCACCCGGGGCCAGAGCTGTGTATATATCACCTTACTTATAACAAAGGAGGATGAATAAGACTTTTTCAGTGCCGTGGGAAGAGAAAAAATTTCCTTTTAAAGCCACAGTTAACCTCCTACGTCGACTCCGAGAGGTGGGGAGACGGCTCCTTGGTTAGGGAACCATCGTGATAGGCCACTCTGGATACGATAGGAGCTTTCAAGGCACTGTTTGGAATAGGAATCAAATAAAGAACGAAGTTACTTTCTCTAATACATTTGTAATTTTCCAAGGCCTTTAGAAAGGGTTGATGAAGAGAAGGAAAAAGGGGAGCTGAAATTTTAGTAAGATTTAAAGGCAGAATTCTACTTGAGATGTAACTTGTGAGAAAAGGTAAAGAGACTCCTGAAGAACAAGGACACATACGACCTACACTTATACACCTTGATTATGCAATCCTGAGACAATAACCCCCCTTCGTTGCCTGTCCCCTGCCCGGTACTATAAAAACTTCGGTGAAGATCTGTTCCACAGCCTTACATCAGGGGTATTGCGGGAGCCAGTATAAGTGGTTCAGAGGAGCGGTGGAGAAGCAGGGAGGCCAGCAGGAGGATATAAACCACCACCATCTTCCACACCCCACCCCACACAAAAAAGAAATGATACTGAAGAAGTATTCCATGATGTCAGGATAAAAATGGTCTATTTAAATCTTAGAGGACAGTGGAAAGGTTGGGACACCTGGGCAGCAGAGACTTGAGCTATACTTAAATATAGCGAACCGCAGAGATGAGTTACTGACCATCCCTTATTATAGGCTGTGGGTGGTAACAATTCCAGCCATCTTGAGGTCAACACACACTGTGACTACATATAGTGACCAACCTTGGATGTGAGTCTGACCTACCTAGAGCTTCAAAGGCTGCTAAATGGCAGAGCTCCCACTTTGGGTAATTATATCACCGACGGGTTTTTCTCACCAAAATATTGAGCCAATCGACAGACATAAACCTGTCAAAGTAATTTCAAATTCTATTGAATCATTAGATACGTTAGCAAAATATGGGGGCAATGTACAAAATTTTACACATTAAGTTATACTTTCCTACCATGTTTCCCAGAAAATAAGACCAGGTCTTTTATTAATTTTTGCTCCAAAAGATGCATTAGAGGGTATTTTCAAGGGATGTCTTATTTTTTTCACGTACAACAATCTACATTTATTCAAATACAGTCATGTCATCTTCTTCTGGAACATTGTCATAACGTACTAAATGCGCCCATCTGGTTGACGATCTAAACTGGGGCTTATTTTCAGGGTAGGTCTTATTTTGGGGGAAACAGGTATTAATTTTGAGTATAAATTCAGAGATGTTTATCTAAGGAAATGATAAATCCAGGATTTAAAAAAGGCGCACCTAAAAATCCTAGCTTTAACATGAAAAGCTTGCTTTCATCTCTCTATTTCTTTAATTCTACCAGGTATTTTCTACATGAACTTCTTTAAACATCGATTTGATTGTGTTTCCAAAATGGGAATATCTTTTTTATTATAACACATAAGACCCCTGTAATTCTCAACTCTAATTACATATATCTTTGTATACATATATCTACCTCACAGGTTATAAAGATCAAATGGGTCAATATATATAAAGCAGTTAGTGTCTAGACACATATATTAGCTACTTTTTTCTTTACACATATACACACATAGAAAACTTAACATATTACGAATATATTTTCCTACCAATACATTCTTTGTAATGGCTACATGGCTTCTTGGAAAAATAATTTAATTTCCAATTAATGCATATTTAATATATCCATGCATCTGTCTGTCCTATTTCAAACACTGCTGCAATAAATACACCTATCCATACTTCTGTCTTCACTTTTGATGTTTTTCCATAACATAAATTCCACACACACACACACACACACACACAAACCTGTGAAAAAAGAACTAGGCCTTTGAAATATGCTCATACATATAGCAGAGGAAAAAATAAAGTCTGGAGACTGAGAAGGAATAGCCAATGAGGTAAGGAAAACCAGGACAGTGTAATGCCTATTTACTAAATGGAAATGTTTCAAGGAGAAAGAGTAAGTTGACAGCATTAAATACTGAAGAGCAGTCAAAGAAATTGAGGAATAAAGCGCTGTTATGGTTGGACAATTAAGACTGGAGAAAGCTGTTTCAGTGTAGAAATAGGGCAAAACCCAGACTGCAAGAGAGAGATAAGAGAAATATGTAAAAAGTCTATGTGCTTCTTTAAGCGGTTGGTAGATAATGGGAAAGAAAACTACAACACTAGCTTTAAGAACTACAACATCAAGTTAGATTCAAGAAAAAAATAGCAAGAAACATTTATTCATTGAAATAAAGAGCTGACAGGTTACCTACAACTATGTTTTAAAACTTAACATCTGACTACTATTTTATTTAAATGAACTTTGTTCTAGAACTATGAAAGTGTGAAAAACAATGTTTAAAAGTTGAATAGTCCACATATACATTCTTAAAGCAACTCATTGCCAGAAAAAGTCTGGACCACATATAATTGCATCTATTATTTAAAATATGACTAATAAGAGAAAAAAAGTCTGAAACTTTTTTAATGGGAAGAGTATTCATTTTAATTATACTCCAAGATGTTACAGAGCTGGGAATTAACAATTTTCAGTCAGTATAAAACAGAGTTGTCAATATTCAGTCATTAATACAATCCCAGTAAATGAAACATCACTTCATACAAGGCTCAGATACTCTAAAAGCTATCTTAACTTCACACATGTACTGTAAAATGATAAATACTTAAACATTACAATGCAAGGGAAAATATTACAAAAAATACAATTGTTATAGATCCTTGTATGAAAGTTCCTTACTTTTAAAGTTCTGCCTTAGGGCATAATACCATGCTACATATCAGAACCAACAATAAACTATGTTCCTTGAGGTTACAATGATCAACAATATACTGGATATCCTCTAAAATACCATGTCTGACAACAATCGAAAGAGACACAAAGGAGGCCTTCAATGATGTTGAGAGAAAAAGAGGAGTGACCAATTGTCATGTGCGGATTTCTGCTGGAATGGCCTCATTCAACAACATAAAGCACTGTGCAGGGGAAAAAGAAGGGGACCAGTCTCACCTTTCTATAAAGGATTTCCAAATCAACACAAACTCAGGCAATTCTAAAAGGCACTGTTTCCAACGCCTACCACTCTTCAACCTTTTACATGGACTTCTTGTCCTATGTTCATGTTTTTTTCTAATTTCTTCATAAGGGTTTACCAAGGACCCTTTCTGTTTCCATCATCCAACACACAAACCAAAAGGCAGCAAGCAAGACAATAGGATCTACCTGTTAGATCAGTTCTAAAGACACAAGTTTTGGTTAGATGTTAAGCCGGAGATGTAGGCATAGCCACGCCATTTCCGCACACACTGCCAGCTCCCCTGACTCACTGACTCCATTCTCAATTGCGAGGCAATATGAAGTTTTAAGATTGTTTTTTTCCCTCATCAATCATTTGCTGTTGGCAAACTGCTTTGGTTGGCAGCAATATGAGGAATTGTTTGGAATGCTTGGTCAGAATAGATAAAATAATGTGATCGGTGAATTACTGTAACCTATCACATTGGGCTTCTGCAGGCAGACGCGAAGAATTTACCTTACAGACGTCCCTCGCTTATTTCAGAAGGGGAAAAAAATGCCATAAGAAGGAAAGGAAAAAGATTAGATAAGAAAATATTAATACTGTAGTAATAGCAAGAAAGGGAAGGCTTGCAGCCAACCTACCTTGCTGGGAAGTTTCTGGAATAAAAATCAAACTTTCTCTCCCATTATTTTTTGCACAAGATTAACAGTCACTTTACGTCAAAGAGGGGCAGAAAGCCACTTAAATACTTTTCTTCAAAGATAGGAAATTTCTTTTGGGAATGAGCATTAGAGAAAGGAGGAAACAGTAGGGAAAGCTCACTCAAAGAGGTCCTCAAACATGCGTTGTCCCATTGCTATGTAAGCTTCCTTCTCCTCTGGTGTCATCTGTGCCACCAGCTCTGGTCGCTGGCTCACTTCACTGTAGGAGAACGGACGACCAGCCACCATAACAATGGGGTCATCTGCTACTTCCTCAAACTCGTCATCCTCCTCGTCCTCTTCCCGATGATGCAGAGCCACAGCTGCTGGACGGGGCGGGGAGTCATCGTCTGATTCACTGGTCTCACTCTCGGAGTCAGTGGTCACAGGCGCCGCCGCCCCCACTGAGCCTGCCATGGCAGAGGGGGTCTTCTTCTCGTGAATGAGCAGGGCTCGCATAACCTCCTCATTATCATCCGGCCCTGTGCGGCCTTCCTCACGGTCTTGGAACGCATCTATATCTATACCACCTGGGATGAAAAACCCAGACAGTCAACATCTTTAAATATAAAAGACATTCCCTTAGAACTAACAAAATATTTTAATATGTTATGTTTAAATATACGATAATAGTATAAGATAACACTGACTTCACTGGCTCCAGTTCTGAGCTGCTGTGCAGAATATATTCAAAATGTTTCTCACAACTTGAGTAGCATCATGGTTAAGTACGTGGGTTTTAAGAGTACGATAGCCTGGGTTGAATCCTGACTCTTTCACATGTAAGCTGTACCATCTCGGTCAAGTTATTTAGCTCTGAACTTCAGTACCTTTTTCTGTAAAAGGGGATGATAAAGGCATCTACCTTCTAGGGCCCTGGGTGAGAGCACGTGAAATAATGTCTATAAAGGACAAAGTATAGCAGCTGGCATAATAGGAAATCAAAACATGGCTCCTCATTTTGCTCAGCATAAAAGCGAGAGGCTTTACAATGGCCTATCAGGTCTTACATTACCTGGAACTCCTCCCGCCCACCTGCTCTCAGTTCCTTCCCCCTGTTCATTCTGTTCCAGCCACAGTAGCTTCCATGGTATTTCTTGTCCACACCACACACAGTCCGACCTCAGGGCCTTTACTGCCTCTTCCCTCTGCCTGAGATATTTTTCTTCTAGATATCTATACATCTAACTCCCTTATGTCTTTCATGTCTTTACTCAAATGTCACCTCCTAATTTACCTCCACCCCTATATTCCCAAAGCTCTATTTTTCCCCATCGCACTGATTTTCTAACATAATAACTTATATCTATTGTCTCTGTCACCCCCTTTCCCACCATGTAAGTTCTCCACAATAGATATTTATCTTTTTTATTCTGTGATAGAATAGAATAGAGCCTATCACCTGCTAGGCATTGAGTAAATATTTGATGAATGAGTGAATAAAAGGCAGTTTTATCTTCCTGTAGCAAACTAAGCATACTTTGAACTCTTTATAAAAAGGAATCTAGGATCAAGAATGAAGCATCTCTCATCACACATCATTCTGTGTACACATCTTGCCTGATATATTGTAGATGAAAAATTTAAGACAAACACTTGTATTCAGTATTCAGAAAATAATACCAAACATACTGCCATTTAAAATATATAACAGGATTAAAAATGTTATCTGGAACTGACTCCTTGATTCAAATTTGATTAACACTTTTTAGCTGTGTGTTTTTTAGCCAAGTTACTTCATTTCTCTCTGCTTCAATTTTCTCAAGTACAAAAAGGGGAAAAACACAACAGCATCTACCTCACTGGATTGCTGTGGGAATTAAGTGCATATCTGTGAAGCGCTTAGAGTAGGCCTGACCCTTAAAACAGTGTTATTTATCATCATCATCATCATCATCATCAGAAGGCTCAGAAATGGTCAATTCTGACTACGGATGAAATGAAAGCATCTTCTCATTAACATATTACAATGGATTAGCTGAAACTCTGGACATTTTTAAATGTATAGAATTCCTAAGATGAGATATTGGGCAAATAAGGGAATGGGAACAGGAATTAAGAAGTTAAAATTTTAGGTCAAACAAAACAGGCTTTTGACAACCGGGAGGTAAAAATGAGAATTAAAATTAAATTTAAGTACTTTAAAACATTGCCAAAGGCTGAAGCTCCTCCCGAGGGCCCTTATTCAACAGAAAAAGACAAGAAATACATTCAAATCTCTAAGGCAATCATTGCTTCTTGAAAAAATTTCCAAATAGCTTAATATTACCAACATAGGATTCTGATTTATGTTTAAAGTAAATATAAAATTACAGGGAAAGCAGTTTAGTTTTGTAAACTAAATGAAAAGATTTAGTATCTAAAAGATTTCTGATAAGCGTCTTGAGAGATATGGGGAAAAAAAGGAATTATTCTGTTATAAAGACAAAAAAAATATATGGAGAAATGAGCAAATCTCTGGATGGTAAAGTTGAAACACTAGTTCTAGGAACAGTCTTATTTAATAGAGTTAAAAATTACAAAGAAGATATATACTGGGAAATTGTCAAGTTCATTGATACTACTAATATTTTAGCAATATTTAGGAATATTCCTAAATGTCCTAAAGCAATTCTGGGAGCTTAAAGGCCAAGCTGATAGAAAAAAATACATAGGAAGAGGGTTGTATAAGTGAGCAGAAAAGTGATAGGTTATCCTGGCAAGTGTAAGAAAATCTGCCTATGAAAAATAATCTAAAATATACTGAAAGACGTGGTCCACGCTATCAGATACAGGGCAGTACAGGGTAGTGCAAAAACCCCTGCACATGTTTCTAAAGTTGTTATTCTTAATACGCTTCCAGAACCAAGACAATAAACAGAGTGTCAGGTAAAAAACAGAAAGATATTGGAAATAAAACTCAAATCATTAATGATGAATCCATGCATGAACAGCATGTATTGTTCCGGTCAGTAGGTCTCAAGCAAAGAATATTATGATTGGAGATTGTCCAGAAAAAAGAGATTAAAATAAAACAAAAACTATACGTGGAGGAGGCTTGGGGGAAGAAGACTATTTGTAAGGAGAGTAGAATCAAAAGAAATTAGAATCTGATATAGTAATGAGGACATGACTAAGTTCTATAAAACTCTGAAAGATACTAAAATGACTTGAAATCTGAAGAAAATTTAGGACAAATAAGACTCAATCCACACATTCACTGGATAGAACCTATTCTACTATCATAAAACTTAACAAAGACACATTTAGACATGACAGCATAATACTATCCTATTTTATATAAAAAGAAATATTCACAAAACTTAATTGGGTAGACTAGATGATTTATTTAAGGCCCTTGTGATTCAAATTCTATCATTCTAGGAATTGTAAACATTGAATGTTAGGCTTATAAGCCTAATTGTTTATAATACTGGCTAACAATAGTTTTATTCAATTTTGTTTCTAAGTTCAAAGAAAAGAAGGTTTGGTTGCTTCAAGTACAGGCAAGAAGCCAAGTTGGGGAAATAAACCTATTAAATAGCTGACAGCCTAATTACTACATAATCTAGAACAACTTGAATCAAAATAACTAAACATCTCAGCCAAGCTAATCTGTGGGAAGGAGGGAGAGTGAAGTATGTTTGCCAAAAAACAAACTTTCTTTCTGATAGGAATTAAAACACCAAAGAGAATCACACTAGAGGTATCACCTGCTTTTATCATCATTACCCAGCTCCACACTACTTTTACGATTCTTAGCATACACAGTAAAGAAATCATAATTGTAAGGGAAAAGAGGTCACTAAAAAGGCCAAAGATCAAGTGGTTTTCAGTTACTAATTCTTCACCATCAAAAAACCAAACCCAGGTGACATGCTAATAATGATACTCAAAGGTATGTAGACTCCAATGCTGATGAAATCCAACTAGAGGTTCACACCCCCTTTCATCGCTGCTTCCTAGTTTCTGAGAAAACTTTGTCCAGTCTTAACCTCCCAATTTCTATGTACTCCTAAATCATCATCCCCAAATCTGTAAGTCCAGAAACTTAAGACTAAAATTTAAAAAGTAAAATCTTGCAGTTCTCAAACTTATGATTATTAAGCAATTCTTAACCCTTTAGTGCTCAGAGATTGCTAAAATCTTCTAGTATAAAGTCTCACTAATCTTCTTGAATGGTGAGTATCCTTAATCTTTCATTCAGGTGGTATCTTTCTATAAATTTCAAGTAGCATAAATTCCTTGGTATTTATGAGATAACATTAAAAAGTTTGGACTAGTGTATAGTTATCGCTCCCAATTCAAAGAAATAAAAATGCACATAAATTAGGGCAACAAGAAAAAAGAAGGGATGAATTTGGCCTTGAACACATAGCAGTTTTCTAAGAAATGGAGAGAAAGAGATAGCAATTTCTTAAATCTACAAATGGAGATTTAGGAGGAGTTCAAGATGGCAGCATAGGAAGATCCTGACCATAGCTCCTCCCAGACACAACAAATCTACAACTACATATGGAATAATTTCCTCTGAAAAAAGACCTGAAAACTGGATGAACAAACCCTCTGCAAAAAAGATAAGAGGGCAGCATAAAGATGGGCAGGAGGCAGAGACATCGTCTGCTAAAAAAAACAAAAAAACCCCAAGGTACAGAGATCAACCCTTGGGAGGAATCCAAAATACACAACTTTTTCTTTGAGGAGTGAGGGGTTTGTGCTCCATATGAGGCACCTCAACTATTAGATCCTGCAGAGAAGAGATGAACACCCATAACCTGGCTTTGAAAACCAACAGGGATCATGTCCAGGAAATCCACAGAACTGTAAGGAACAGCGAACCTGCCCTTAAAGGACTTGTGCGCAAACTCACCTGCCCTGAAAAACAGTGTGAAAACACCTGTTTGATAAGCACCTAAACCATATATGAAGGAAACCCACTTACTAATCTGAAAGCTGGAGCGACAGAAAACTGTTGGGACATTCGCCAGGAATGGAGACACTGGTGGGCACCATTTCTATCATCCCACACTACCTTGCTAATGTTGGTACTGGCAGGCACCACTTTGGACGTCTCATTCTAACCCGTGAGCACAGGTGGGCATGCCCTGCTGAGAGCCCTGCTTACCCTCAGGCCACGGCTGATGCATGTTACAGCCAGGCCAGGCCATAGGCCTGCCTTCCACCGTGGCAATTCAGAAGTAAGGACACACAGAAACTGTAAAAGGATGGGGTCACACAGTCCATGCAGGAAGCATGTGTCTGTCTGTTGACATCTTGCTTCCAGGCATATCCTGTTTGAATCAAATAAACTCTTATAAAAATTTTTTTAAAAAGATATTCTATGGAAATGGAAAGGAAAAGAAAGCTGGGGTAGCTATACTCATATCAGACAAAATAGACTTTAAAACAAAGACTGTAATAAAAGACAAAGGGCACTACATAAGTGCATTTATTCCAGGGATGCACAAGGAAAATTAGAGTTTTGCAAATCAAAGTGACACACTAGATGAAAAAAAAAAAAAAGGATAAAAAAAAATCACATGATCATCTCAATAGATGCAGAAACTGACAATATTCAATATACATTTATGACAAAAACCATTAACAAAGTGGGTAGAGAGAACATACCTTAACATAACAAAGGCCATATATGATAAACTCACAGATAACATCATACTCAACAGTGAAAAGCTAGAAACGTTTCTCCTAAGATCAGGAACAAGACTAGGATGCTCACTATTACCAACTTTAGTCAATATAGAATTGAAAGTCCTAGCTACAGCAATTGGACAAGACAAAGAAAGAGAAGGCATCCGAATCAGAAAAGAAGAAGTAAAACTGTCTCTATTTGCAGATAACATGATAATACATAAAAAACACTAAGGACTCCACCAAAAAAACATTAAAACTAATAAATAAATTCAGTAAAGTTGCAAGATACAAAATCAACGTAGTGAACCCTTTGGCATTTCTATATATTAATAATGAACTATCAGAAAGAGAAATTAAGAAAATAATTCCATACAGAACTGCATCAAAAAGAATAAAATACTTAGAAATAAATTTAACGGAGGAGGTGAAAGACCTGTACAATGAAAACTATACGACACTCGTAAAATAAATTGAAGAAGATACAAATAAATGGTAAGCAGTCTGTGCTCATGGATTGGAAGAATTAATATTGCTAAAATGTTCATACTACCCAAAGCAATCTACAGATTCAATGCAATCCTTATCAAAATTCCAATAGCATTTTTTCACAGAACTAGGACAAGTAATTCTAAAATTTGTATGAAACCACAAAATCCTAAATAGCCAAAGCAATCTTAAGAAAGAACAAAACTGGAGGTATCACACTCCCTGATTTCAAACTATACTACAAAGCTGCAGTAATCAAAACTATATGGTATTAACATAAAAACAGACACACAGATCAATTAAAGAGAATCCTGAGCCCAGAAATAAACCCACACATATATGGACAATTAATTTGTGTCAAAGGAGCCAAGAACATACAATGGAGAAAGCATTCTCTTCAAACAATGGTGTTGGGAAAACTGGACAGCCACATGCAAAAGAATGAAACTATTTAATAGACTACTATTTACAGTATAAACAAAAATTAACTCAAAATGAGTTAAAGAATTGAACGTACAACCAGAAACCACAAAATTCCTGGAACACATAGATGGTAATATCCTTGACATTGGTCATAGCAAAGTTTTCATTGATCTGACTCCAAATGCAAGGAAAACAAAAGCAAAATCAAATGGGACTACTTCAAACTAAAAAGGTTGTGCACAGCATATGAAACCATTATCAAAATGAAAAGGCAACCTACTGAATGGGAGAAGATATCTGCAAATCATACATCTGACAAGGGGTTAATATACAAAGAATTCATACAAGTCAACAACAACAAAAGAACAAAAATGGGCGGAGGAATTGAACATTTTCCCAAAGACATACAGATGACCAACAGCCACATGAAAATATGTTCAACTTCTCTATTAGGAAGATGCAAATCAAAACCACAATGAGATATCACTTCACACCTGCTAGAATGGCTATTATCAAAAAGACAAGAAACAACAAGTGTTGGAAAGGATATAGAGAAAAGGGAACCCTGTACTCTGTAGGTGGAAAAGTACATTGATACAAACAGTATGGAAAACAGTAAGGAGACTCCTCAAAACAATAGAACTAGCATATGATCCAGCTATTCCACCCTGGGTATTTATCTAAAGAATACAAAAATATCAATTCAGAAAGACATATGCACCCCTATGTTCATTGCAGCATTATTTATAATAGCCAAGAAATGGAAATAACCTAAGTGTCCATCAATGGATGAATGGATAGAGATGTGGTACACTATATACATAATGGAATACTACTCAGCCATAAGAAAGAATGAAATCTTGCCATTTACGACAACATTGATGGACCAGGCAGGTATTATGCTAAGTTAAATCAGTCAGATGGAAATGACAAATACCATGTGATTTCACTCGTATGAGAAATCTTAAAAAAAAAAAAACAGGGGCCGGCCCAGTGGCTCAGGCGGTTAGAGCAACGTGCTCCTAACTCCGAAGGCTGCCGGTTCGATTCCCACGTGGGCCAGTGGGCTCTCAACCACAAGGTTGCCAGTTCGATTCCTCAAGTCCCGCAAGGGATGGTGGGCAGCACCCCCTGCAACTAAGATTGAACACAGCACCTTGAGCTGAGCTGCCGCTGAGCTCCCAGATGGCTCAGTTGGTTGGAGTATGTCCTCTCAACCACAAGCTTGCTGGTTCGACTCCCGCAAGGGATGATGGGCTGCGACCCCTGCAACTAACAACGGCAACTGGACCTGGAGCTGAGCTGCACCCTCCACAACTAAGATTGAAAGGACAACAACTTGACTTGGAAAAAAGTCCTGGAAGTACACACTGTTCTCCAATAAAAGTCCTGTTCCCCTTCCCCAATAAAATCTTTTAAAAAAGACAGAAAACAGGACAAACAAAACAAAAACAAACTCATAGAACAGAGATTGGCAGGTACTAGAGATGAAGGAGGTTGGGGGGTGGGCAAAATGGGTAAAGAGGGTCAACTGAATGAAGGACGGTAACTAGATTTTTGGTGCTGATCACTTTGTAGTGTATACAGATGTAGAATTATAATGTACACCTGAAACATATGTTATATACCGATTTTACCTTAATTAAAAATAAAGGGAGGGAGGGATTAAGGGAGAGAAGGAGGAAAAATTTAAAAAGCTACTTGTTTTTTCAACTAAGTTGAGGGCTAATACAAGTATATTGTTTGGTTTTAATGCTTAGTTCCTGCTATAATGCAATTGTTTTGGAAAACAGAAATAGGTCACCAATAAAACTAAGAATTGCCTAGGCTATTTCTCACTAAGTTCATTTTCTACTAAACCCAAGACATATTCATTTTAATGACTTCTCTTACCTTCCTTCATCTCTTCAGAACTATATGCTCCTTGGACAGTGCTCTCTCTCAACCAAATAGGTCTCTCTTTGGCAGATTTCCCCTCCAGAGAGGCTCGATGAAGATCTTCTTGGTCGTCCATATTAATGACAACATTCTGAGTATATAAGTCCTCATAAGAGGGACCTTTGCTGGCCCATGCTTCCCGGTGGTGGCCCCCTGCCAGCCCAGCAGTTCCAGCAGTAGTTGCTGCACGGTCCTTGCTATATGAAAAGACAAAGGAAGACAGGAAGAAGAAAAATTAAAGTCTTGGTTGGAAAAGGAGGGCAGCAGGGGAGGTGGTTACTGAAGTAGTACAAGTAAATGCTATCTAGCAAACATGCAAAGGTGCTTTAACAATTCTGAGAAACTTCTCTAATACCTCAGAGTGAAGGTGACATGGGTTAGAAGAACACATTATATTTAAGTTCCTCAATCACTGGATCACCTGGTGTATATAAATGACTGAGGTTTTACAGTTTAAGACATTTCAATAAATCTACTCAGGGAGAGGGGAGAACGGTATGGAGACAATCCACTTAAAGACACCAGTCTGGCAAAAACCTCTCCCAGACACATCTTTGATGAGTATTTTATTTAAAAACAAAACACAAATTAAACATTTTTTAAAACATTCTCTCAGCTCAACCCAGAATAATTCAAAGTAGTTCTGTGTGCTTTTTTCCTTTCGTGTGCTGAAAAGCTAGAAAAGCATTCTGCAAAGCCGGACCTCAACTTGCAATTAATATTCTTCCCCTGCTACTCACCAAATCTGCTAAGCACAGATTAGTCTCTTTTCTACTGAGTTGTAGCTTTCCATCTCTGCACCTATGCTGACTCTCTGTATCCATCCTTCAACCATTATTTCTACCCTGTAGTCACCATGATCTAATTCTCAGTCGATTTTGTTTTGCTTTTTACCTTTACTACCCACGATCTTCTTAGCCTGTTCCAGGCCTGATCATTTCTTCCCTTTGTTTAGTCACTTATTTTCATCTTTCTGAGTTAAAGTTTTCTGTCTTTCTGCTGCTCCCTGTTTTATCTGTTTGTTTCACTTACAATCTGTTCCACATCCTTTTGACTGTACCTGATTCTTTGTGTGTCCAGGCTCACGCCGTGTCTTTCTCTGCCTGCTACTGATGCTTTCTCTGCATCAACTTCTATGTAAGACTCTCCCGCCCTCTCTGTTGAGACAGCTAATGTTTTATCCCATAAATTATCTTCATGTTTCACGAGCCTCCTGCTCTGTACCTTTCCCTATATCTTTGCCTGTATTCCTTTCAGTGTCCACCGACTGACTTTTCTGACCCCATATTTCCCCTTTACGTCTCTTCCATTTTTCTCTAAATCTTTTCCATGGATCCTGGACTGCTGTCTTCAATGGAGCCCTGTCTCATTTTGAGCCTAACCAATACTGCTTCATTTGTCTTTATGTCCTGTACCACTTTTTCTCTCATGAGCCATTCCCTATTTTTCCTTTTCTTTGGTCCTACTTCATGTCTGCTTACTCCATTGCTCTTCATTTCTTCGGAGGCCTACTTATACATACTTGAGCTTTCTGCCTCTGATATGTACCATTATCTGATTGGCGCATTACATTTCTCCCTGAGAACACTGTTTCTGACCATCCTCTGGAGGTAACCCTGGGCATATCCCACTCTCCTATTCCCCTCTGCATATCTACAGGCCCACTGCCACTTTGGCTACACAAAAATGTGCTCTCCAGTTGTCCATTCCATGCTGATCCGGTCATTGAATCCACACCTGCCAGCTACAGCCTCTAGCTGTACTCAAGGCTGCCTGCAAACCACTCTTTCCCATGGCTTTTGGACCAGTTATGTGCTCTCACATTCTGAGTTTAGGCTTACTAGGTGCCTCTCTGTCCCCAGTCTATTTTTCTTGCTATACTTTAGTCTCACACTACTGTTGCAAATTAACTGGTTTCTCTCTACCTTTTTTCCTGCATTTCTCCAGTGTTACTTTTTGCACTATTTACTAGGCTTGTCTCAATTGAATCCTTATCTGTCCGTGTCATTCTTTTTCTTTCTTCTACCTGTTCCATGATGTCTTCTAAAAGGCTGTGTCACTGCCTTCACTACTACCCGACTCTGCTTACTCTGGTGTAAACTGCCTTTCTGCATTTTGGTCTTCTCCAAGCATTCACTTTTCTTTCTCTTCTCTCGTGGCCTGATCTGTGTGTACAGACTGATGTGCTCACCCAACATCCTGAGTGTCTCCTCTGTCACCCAGCTATCTGTGACGACTCCTCTGAATGTCTCTTCCAGCCTCAGCCAACATCCTTGCTGTCCTGAGCCTGCTCTGCGTGCCCGTCTACCCCCAAATGTGTCTCCCTGAGCTAGTCACATGCCTTTCCTGTCTGTCTCCAAGCACTTGATGTTTCTCTAGCTCTGACCTGGCCACCTACACCCCTGTCCTTATCTGCCTCTCTTTCATCCATACTCTTCAATGATTCACTCACTCTTTCTGAAGCTACTGTTTCTCTCTGTATATAATCTTGAACACATCGTTTTTATCTCTGCCCTATCGTTAGCATGGACTCTGAAGACTATCTCCTGAAAGTTATCAGGTAATCAGTATTTAAGCAGAGAAGAACAAGAAAAGTAGAGGGGGAAAAAACAGGACAATTAAAATAATGTTAGCACAGGACTGCTTTTTGTTTTCAGTACTCTGCTACAGAAACTCAAGACAGGTTTTATTCCAGTTTGAGGCAGGAGAGATTGGACCACAAGTCAAACAAATTTTAAAATCTGGAAGAATTTTTTTAAAAGATATTTTTAACCATGGGGAGTTGCCTACACAGATATTATTTCTACCTTCATCACAGATACAGGCAAATCTAAATCATCAGCAAATGTGACACTAAAAATCTCGACGAGAGACACATAGGTTCATTCCTCCGGCATATTTAAATTTCTGCTATGGAAAAAATGTACGCATTTTACTTAAAGATGACAAAAGTAACTATTCAGTTTTGAATCTTTTTACATTATTTAAGAAATTTTAGAACTTTTAAAAGACATAACTCTTAGGAATGAGGGAGGAATATTATTTCAAACTAAATTTTTAAAGACCTTTAAGGCTGAGTGTTAAATAAGAGATGATAGAAAAGGAGAGGCTACGGGCAAGGAATTCCATTTAAGAAAGACAGGAAAACTTTAAGTATCATTGATGGATTGACTTGCTAAAAGGCTAGAACTGTCTATCAGCTCTTGGGTTAAAGCTTTTAGTTACACAGAGGCAGCCTCTGGTTATACCGATCTAGGAATAAGATAGAATTTAATTGTTTACAGATCAGTAACCAAACTAACAATGATCCTACTTATTTAAAAAAAATCATCAATAAATTACCATCATCTCTGAGCTTCCATGCCACTGTATTGTAGTTTTTCTGGTACTTGGGTTGGGGCAGAATGGCTATTACAGAACAGTTATGCTCTGAAACAGATCCTATAATACAGAAAGGCTAAACCAATACCACTTTCAGGATGTCATATCCAGGCAGTGGAGCTTGTCAAATGCTTGGTGAAGCCATCTCAGCCAGGGTAACACCTTATCACCTCACCCCAATAATCCTTCTCCTGACCACATGGAAACAATTGTACTCTGTTCTGGCTGGCAGCTCCAAGTATCCCATTCTATCTCTGCCTGCCTCCACTTCCCCCTTTTCTCCCTAGTGGCCAGGCTATTTGGAAAGCCTCTTCGCTGATCAGGTTATTTCCTCTGTTTCCTGGTTCTTCTTCATCCCTGGAGTTACCATCATTCCTAACAATCACTTGATGCAGTGAATTGTTACTGGGCCTCTGGTGGTGCTGAACCACTCAGACTTGTCTCTGGCATGGAGGGAGGGATATCTAAATAAAGATCTGGAACGGGAGGCAGACTGTGGTAGGTGGGGAGCATTAGAGACAGGATGCCAGTGGTGGTGAATGAATGCTATTGTGGGGGGGAAGCACCTTGATAAACAGGAAAAAAACTATAGTTAGAAGAGGAAACAGAAAAACAAGTTTCCGATAGTATTATATTGTGTAGAAAGCAATCAGAGAGACTGCTGAAGCATACTTCAATTTGAAATAGCCCACAGACTTAGAAAATTATGTATTTGTAAAATCAATTTCCCTCATAGGCTTCTATGTTAAGAGTTCCAATATTACTTAAGGGGACAGGAAAAAGGTATAAAAAATAAATTCTTGATAAGAGACCAAATGACCAGTAACAAAAATTTAAGGCTATCTGTGATAAGGATGATATTGATTGCCTAACAACTGTGGCTCCTTTGCTTATTGATTTGATTCAAATACTGATGGCTATTTGCTCCAAAGAACTCTGGGACTTTCCCAGCCCTAGGAGGTAAACCTTAACTGGTCTAAGCACCAATCATGTGATCTCATATCCTTTGCCAGATGCTAGTTAAGAAATAAGCATATAAAGCAATTTTGGCCAGTAAAATACTGAGGGATAGAGTAGATGAAGGTCCCTCTCGGAAAGACTTCTTTAATCTTAAAATAGGACACAAAGAAGGGACGGTCCCTTTTTTCTGCATTTGGACATTTTCATCTCTTTCTGATACCTAGAAAGACATGGCCTCCGTAGGCTAGCTCCTCTCATGGTCTCAAGAGAACAACCAACAGGCTGAGTTCAGCAGAGTTATAAACATGGAACAAATCTAGATTCTTGAGGGTGTAACTGAGCTGTGAAATTAATCCTGAACTATACTCCTCGGGACTTCTGGTCACGCGAGAGAGGCTTTTCTTACACTCAAGCTATTTCTGGTTTGGTCCACAGTTGTCACAAGTAAAGGCATCCTAACGGACCCACAGAGCTAGACTAAAAAACTCCTAATACCTTGTATGAATACCAAACTTTCTGTACAATTGGATTATTTTTAACCACCCAAAAGGAACTCAATTTGCTCAGGACTGCCCAGTACTGGCTTTTCTAGAGTATCAATGCCAGAGGGTACAAAATCCTAAGAGAGCTCCTTGAAACTCTACAGTTACAACTTGGACTTTGGGTTTTGTGGAAGGATGTAAACTCTAAGCTCTTAGCTCGACCCTAGGAGGAAAAAGCACTACAGTAGGAGAACACTTCTCATTTATGCTTCTCAAAACAGAATATAAACCACTTTTCACAGAATGGCAAAACTAAGGCTGCCTCTGCAATTCAAATATTAGGGTACACTCATAAAAATAGAGAGCCAGAGTTAAGAAGTATTGAACCATAGGTAACACCCACTTCCCTTCCCTTTCAAGGAAGTTGCATTGAAAACTAAGGCAGGCAAGAAATGTGTAGTTTAAATGCTTCAAACACATATATGTGAAAGCTGTATTCCATAAAGAACTTCAGCCTTCAGAACTTGGCTAGGAAAATTCAAATATCCCCAAGAGGCACAACCAATTTAGGATCAGCTAGCAATTGGCTGAGTTGCAGCAGGCCTAAGCAGAGTGAGTACTTGAAGTCAAACATGACTATTTAAAGAGTTTCGCCTAAGGCCCACACGGTTCTGCATTAAGTACTAACAAACCTCATCACAGGTATGAGCTCATAAGACAAGCGTGGCAGAGCTGGAATCTATGCAACCTTAGTCTTTAGTCTCTTGGTAAGTTAGTGACCCACCCATGCTCCCCAAAGCACAGACAGTGAACACAAGGGCAAGGTCAAAAGTGTTCTCGAGGACGAGCACGGGGCCTAAATTCACCTTTGTTTCAGGGCTGGTATTTCTGTGGGTTCTGGCTCAAGTATTTCATAGGCCAAGTTCACATCCTCCGTCTCCCGAAGCAAAGCATAAATGGGCTCAATTTGTTCATTAAACCTTGCCAAAAGTGTGCGTGCATCTTTTTTGGGCATTGCTGATTCATCTTCTTCTACCTCTGTACTGCAAAAAGTACAGCGGAAAGTTCCTACAGAGAAAACAAAAGTCTCAGGTCAGGGAAGAGAAATTCTCAAGACTAGCCTTTAACGAACTGTTTATATCTCCACTTCACTGACGTGTTATGATTAAAACTTTCAAATATACAGAAAAGTTACAAGTCTTAGAGTGAACATCCACGTGCCCAACATCAAGGGTCTATAATCAACATTTTGCTATTTTGATTGATCACATACCACATATCATTATGTTGCCTGCCTGCAGCATAGCAAACATTTTTTTAATCATATCTCTAACAAATTTATACGACTTATTTTAACTTAAAACCAAATTTTTTACAGCTTACCAGCGTAACACGTACCCTTTTCCCCAAAGCCTTCTTTTTTGCACATTATACATTTGAGTCCACATTATGGGGAAAGCCAAATAAACACCTGAAACCAAGTCTCTAGTCATCCTGTACATTATCACAAGGCTATTTCCTCAAACTTACTAACCACTTATATGTAAATAAATTGAACCAATCATGTCCAAAACCAAAGTTCAAGAAGCCTTTATCGTTCTTATTTCTGTATCTCTCTCATTGAACTTGTAACTAACTTGTAGTAATTCCATAGAAGCATCTAAGATTTTCCACTTCTGTTGTCATTTCACTAATCCGGGCCACCATTATTTAGGCTGAAAAGCTTCCTAAATCCTCTCTTTGGAACTCTAGGTTCTCCCTCTAATTCCAAGTTCCCTATGCCACCATTTTTTGTCATCTCATCATCCTGCTGTAAAGTCTACCTGGTAACTGGATTTCTAAAGTCCACAATATTAAATCTAAATTTCTCATCCTAACATTCAAGATCTTGTATAATTTGGCCCCAAAACATTACAACCGAACCACAGTTCTTTACCTGTCATGTAAATTGAAACATTTCAGACAATATACTAGAGTTTAATATTTATTATATTGGTACAGTGCTTTCTGTTTCTAAAATGCTTCCACATATACCTTTTGACCCTTATACCAATCCTACAAAGCAATGTCAGAACTGAAACTCTGAGGAGTTTTGTGATTTGTTCAGGCACAAAGCCAATAAAAGTAATAACAGCAGCTATTGTACACTGAGTGCTTACCAAGGACCAAGGATCACCAACCCTCTGAGGTTGGTAAAATTATTGCCCATTTCAATCTGTAAAATACAGAGGTTCTAAGAGGTTATATAACTTGCTCAAGGTGATACAACTACTATTTGTGGGGAGGAGGCAGGACTCAAACCCAAACTATTTTGCTGAAACCCACACTCTTCTTTGTGTCTTTTTTTTTTTAATTTATTGGGGTGACTATTGTTAGTAAAATTACATAGATTTCAGGTGTACAATTCTGTAATACATCATCTATAAATCCCATTGTGTGTTCACCACCCAGAGTCAGTTCTCCTTCCATCACCATATATTTGATCCCCCTTTACCCTCATCTCCCACCTCCCACCCCCCTTACCCTCTGGTAACCACTAAACTATTGTCTGTGTCTATGAGTTTTTTGAAACCCACACTCTTAACTATTACCGTCTACACAACTAGCCCCACTCGGATCTCCACTTTGGTACTTATTCCCAATACCAGGGATATACATCTTTCATTTTTAACCCAATTTACCTGAGGGATTAAGAGACTATACAAGCACTTAGTGCCTGGCACATAGTAAGTATGCAACCATTTAGCTTTAAAAAGCTCTATACGTGACTGATCCATAACTCCACCTACTAGCCCCCCTCCCCTGGTAAGGAATAAACAAACTAGGCATTTCTGTCTCAACATCACACTAGATCTTACTAATATATTTCAGTAGAATAAGTTCCTTTACTGCTTTTCACACATAAATAGCCAAAACCATGTAAATTCTTTGTTCATATATGCTCTTCGTCATCCGTCTTCTTGCTGTCCAAATGGTACCTAATCTTTTACATCTAGTCCAAGTAAGTGAGAACGAGAGAGAAAAGCAGCCTCTCACAGCTAGAAAATGCATCATGCATAACTAGGCTGACGTATTTCTGCCAAACAGAACTGCACAGATCACCATCATCAGATGAGGTCCTCTGTGACCATGATGGAAGTGATGTAAAACCAAGTCGGTCTGAGTCTGAGTCCAGACAAAAGCAAGGCCTGTACAACCACAGAAAACATGCCTTCTAACTTGGATGACTGCTTCTTTACCAATTACAGTTTCAGCCTCACTCTGTTCCACCTCCTAGGTAAGATTTATTAAGACACCCAATCATAGAATTATCCCCACTTCTTGACAACACCCAATCCAGAACAAACCCCTACCACTTCCCTGAATCCTCCCCAAAATTACCCACCAAAAGCCCAAATGCTCTCTCCGTCCAGCATGGTCTTACTGTGATGTGACACTCCACGGTCCCCTATGGTGTGTGACTTCCCCTGCTGCAGAGAGCATCAATAAACCCAACTCAGTTTACCCACAGGAGTGTTACTGATGGTCTTTGACTAATGAGCATTAACATAAAGATTCCAGCTTAATCAACTGGACAAGCGTACTAGATACCAAAACAAAGAGAAGAAGAAGTTCTTTCTTCTTTGTGGGGAAAACATATAAAGTTGCTTTAAATATGTGAATCCATGTTGCCCGTTGGTCATCAAAATGGATATGTTAGAAGCCGACTTATTGTAACTGCTTAAAGCTCAAGAAATTTAGACTAGAAATTCGGATATGAGAATCAACAACATATAGATGGTACTTAGAGCCATAAAGTAGATCAGAGTATCCAGACAGATGAGGGAGAGTGAAAAGCATAGGTGGTCAGGCTATAAACCCAAGGAAAGAAGAATCCTTAAGACAGAAATGGTAGAGCCAGAGGGCTAGGATGGTACTTCAAAGGAGACATGGTAAGGTGTTAATTTTTCCAGGTCAACAAGAATTGAAAACTGGTTTTTATATTTAGTAACAAAGTATAATCAGTAACCATGCATGGCTAGAGAGGTTTTAGTTTGTATGCTAGCTTAGATTATTCTCTATTTTAGGCTGTCTCAGCCTCTTCTCTTCAACAGAAATATAAAGAATATAATCCATGTGGGAGTTAAACAGATATATGAAAAAATGTTTCACTTCTTTAGCTATTAGGGAAATGCAAATCAAAACCACAATGAGATACCACCTCACACCTGTTAGAATGGCTACTATCAACAAGACAAGTAATAACAAGTGTTGAATAGGTTGTAAAAAAAAATGGAACCCTCATATACTGCTGGTGGGAATGTAAATTGGTACAGTCACTATGGAAAACAGTATGGAGGTTCCTCAAAAAATTAAGAATAGAATTACCATTCTGGGTATCTACCCAAAAAATCTGAAGACATTTATCTGTAAAAATATATGTACCCCTATGTTCATTGTAGCATTATTCATAGTGGCCAAGACATGGAAACAACCAAAGTGTCCTTCGATAGACGATCAGACAAAGAAAATGTGGTACATGTATACAATGGAATACTACTCAGCCATAAGAAAATATGAAATACTGCCATTTGCGACAACATGGATGGATCTTGAGATTATCATGCTAAGTGAAGTCAGACAGAAAAAAATCAAGAACCATATGACTTCACTCATGTGTGGGATATAAAACTGAAAGCAACAAACAAACGAGACAAAGAAACAAAAATTCATAGACACAGACAACAGTTTAGTGGTTCAATAGGTCTGGAGCGGGGCCCAGAAATGTAAATTTTAAAAGTTCCATGAGGAATTCTAATATACACTCCTGGTGGAGAGCTGCTATTAAGTAATTGATACAATAAATATCCCAACTCTTTGTAACTGGATCACTTTGCACTAAGTAGTGTGCACAGAATATGCTCAAGCATGAAAGAAGAAACTGGAATTGAAACTCACAGCTCTGTGCCATCTTTCCCTTCTCACACGTAAGACCACGTAGGCAAAAATCGGAAACAGCAAATACCAAGCCACAGAAAGAACATGCAGGCCAGATCTAAGAATGATGTGGCGGCAGGGAAAAAATGAAGGCCACAAAGATTCCTTAGGTAAAGCCTGACAAATGATGGGATTAAGAGAAAAAAAAAGAGTTCAATGATAACACATTTGTTTGATCACCTACATTAATAAACCACAAAAGAACTAAGAAATCTACTTTACAAATACTCCCATGTCTTGTGTCAATAGTATTATCCAAATCTAACATATGAGGGAATAAAGACTCAGAGAGGGTGAATTTACTGGGTCATAACTTAAAACCAAAATCACTAAGCCTGGATTCAAATACAAATCTTTCTGACTCGAAAGATTAATTCATAGTACCATCCTGAATTACACATCACTTTCCCAACCTCTTATCATTCCTGCCAGACACAATTTAGCAAACTTTCCCCATGTATATACATAGGCTCTAATTTCTTAAACTATGGACCAGAAGGAGAGAGGATTTGTAACATTTATTTAACAAACATTATGTGCCTATCACGTACCTGGCATTTACTCAGCTGAGTCCTAAGATTGCTAGAGAATCAAAATATACCCAGTTGTAGGTAACTAACAGATGTTAAAAGTAGGGATAAAAAAGAACTTTCACAAATAGATATTTCAAAATATTTTAGGGTTGTCTATTCAGTAATATATGAATGTCCCATTCTATAACTCAGGACTCTTCCATTAAAGATAAGTATCACTCCAAAATGAGAAAATAAATGAAACCCTCCTTAGTTTAAAAACAGGAAAATGCTTTGGGAATTTACCATAATCGAGGAAAAGGGCAGAAAATATGAGTCAAATTGAGGATTTTCCCCTCTTCATTCTGGTACATATAATGAATGGGTCATCAGCTAATGTCCAGAACTCACCGTCCAAAGGTTTGTCAGAGGTATTAGTTGCAACTGGACTATTTCCTGTCATAAATAAGTACATAAGTAAATAAGCAAACCCAATTCCTTTGCTAAGGCACAGGTGCTGCAGTGGGAGTCACACTGTCACACTGCAGTCGGGTCATCAAAGCTGGCCCAGGAAACAGGGAGGATGGAATGTCTGCGGCTGCAGAGCACTCCTCCAACACAGTGGCATTGACGTCCCACGGACTTCCCACCATCCTGCCTTCCTAAGTTGAGCCAATCGTCCTCTGAGTTGCTTTTGTGGAGCTCACATGCTAGTGGAGAGTAGTCAAGACAAAACGTAACATTGGATGTTGATACGTATAATAAAGAAAAACAAAGCAAGGGAAAAGGATAAAAAAAAAAGAGGATGATAGAAAGGGGTATTGCTCTCTTATGCACAGGAAACTCAGAGAAGGTATAACAACGAGTGAGCAAAGACTTAAAAGACCAGGTATATGGACATTTGGCCGAGAGGAAAGGAAACAGCATGTGAAAAGGCAAGTAAAGTGAAGGCACACCTGGCGCATGCAGGGCACAGATAAGATGGTCAGTGTAGCTGTTGTGAGTGAACATGGGAGAGAGTGGTACAAATAAAGTCTCTAAATTGGGGGGATAGGGGGAAAGGAGATGGGTGGGTAGATAAAAGACCTCATAAGTTCTGCTAGGGTCTTTGACTTTTCTGAGTGAGGAGAGAAACCCTTGGAGGGTTTTGAACAGAACAGTGACATAACCTGAGGTGCTTTTAAGAAGGGTCACTGGCTGTTGTGACAAATAGTCCGGAAGAGCAACAAGAGTGAAAGCAAGGAGACTAGCTAAGAGAGTAGTGAAAAATCTCCTAAAAATATAATGGCTTAGATAACTTTTCTGGACAATCCTATGAAGAAACTTTGAAAAAACTCACCCTCACTAAAAAAGCTTCCAGGAAAAACACACTAAAACAAAAGACGATTAATAGTTCCAAGTTAAAACCAAGTAACGAGGACCAGATTTCCCAGCATTTTAGTGAGATAAAGAAGCAAATACAAAACTTCAAGACATATCACTAACACATGCATTTAATTTTACCATACTGTAAAAATCCAACCACCATATATACTTTAGGAAGCATATATGGACATTGTTTCCCCTCCCACTGAATATTTTATGGATTATGTAATTATGAAGAAAGGGCACTCGGGAAATTAAGACTGCCAAAGAATTGTAAATATTATTTCCACTATGCCACAATGTGTTTCTGAAAATGGAAAAGTTAAATGGAGCATATTTTCTATATGAACACTACTAAAACCATGAGTTTCAATTCTTAACCAGGACTTTCAAATTAACCAAAAGTGACTAATATCATCTCCTAAGGGCAGTGATAAAACAACCCCAAGCCTCTTTATACTGCTAAAATGTCAACTACTCTCCAAATCAAAGGGTGTTATGAAATTAGAGTTGAGAGAAATCATATATGGTATAGAATATACTAAGCTTATCCTTTAACACATGCCAAGAAAGGCCTAGAATGATTAAAGGATTTGCCCAATGTAACAGTTACTAACATAGCCCAAGACTGGAAGTCAGGGCCCTGGAATCCAAATCACTGCCACTTCACTGTCTTATACCACTGCTTTAAAAAAAGAAGAAAAAAGAAAACAACTCCTGAAAATGACATGTCCCAACAAATAAAAGACCCAATAAAAGGACCCAATAAATAAATGCTCTAAAAAAACCAATAAAACTGTCAGAAGTTGACAAAGCTTTAATAACCATAAGCTATTAGAACAACAAAATATTTAATTAAGAAATCACTTTGCTTTCTTAGATTTCAAAAGGGCTTTGGGTTTGGGGAGGAGTTCTGTGGGGTTGGGAACGTGAGGTAAAAGGACAGGAAAGATAACCACAAAACCTAACAGTTAACACATTCGAAAGCCGCTGAGAGAGGGAGATCATAGAGAGGAAAAACTAGGTTTGCCGTTTTAGTCTACATATTTTTCTACTATCTGAGTCCTTAAATTTACATTTATATATTACATATTTGCAGAAGAAAGAAAACAGATGATATTTTGAATCCTCCAAAAGCACTCAACTCCCTCTTAACCAATATGCAGAAGTTATTCTTTGAAAGCATTATCAAGTTATAACTTCTATAACTCAAAATGTTCGGGAGCATACATATTAAAATGCTAGTCTCAAACTGTCACCTTTATTCTGTCTAATTTCCAAACTTTATTTCATAAAGCAAATTTCTTCAGTTTAATTGGGCAAGGAAAATGTATGGAAAAAAGAATTGCTATCATAAAATCATAAGAGACATGACAGGAACACAGTTATGTATTTCCTATAATTATTTTACCTACAATAAAAGGGAATTTGAAAAATCATCCTTTAACAACTCACAGCAGAACACATAACACTGTAAAATACTAATTTGCATGCAAAAGAAAAAAGTACGCAGGACGTATTTTTAAATTTGGAAGATGTCAAATGTATTAATGATGTACATAATAAAACCCCACACCACAAAAATCAATTTATTAATGAAATTGGCTTAAATGGATACATCTAGATTTGGTCTAAATCACGCATCACTCCTAGATTCTGTAACTCATTATAAAATGGAAAAATGTACGATGCCTGGGAGGGAAAACAAAATACTGAAGTATGGTACTTGGGTGCATACTAAAGCATACAATAAATTCTATAAATTGGGCCTTAACCAAATTCATCTCAACATGCAGGGAGCAGGCAAAAAGTCTGTGGTTCTGATAGACTATTTGAAAGACAATAATCAATAGAATATTGTATGTAAGCATCAAAACTAAAAAGCAACTCTTCACAAATAAATTAGCTCCTAGGTAATCAGCACCAAAATACAAAAAAGATAAAACACAAATGATTTATTTTAAAAGCGCTCAAATCGTCAAGATCAAACTCAGCAAAATTTTTTTAAAACTCAGACTGAGGGGGGAGGAGAGAGGGAGAAAAATAAAAGAGGGAAGACACTTGCTCCTTACTATCTTCCCACACTTGTTTTTATTTTTTTTAATTTGTTCTAATAATCATCCCCTCTACCCCCCCAAAAAAACCCCACACCTCTGAGCTTTCCAGTATAATTTTCTAATGAACCCATCCTGGGTAAGATTCCAAATCAGCAACTGAGCAAAACAATCCTAGAAAGATTTCTTTTCGTATTTGTTTTTAGCCTTTCAGGAATTGAAAACACTGCTTTTATAAGACACCTCCTGCCCTAAGTGGAAAGAGACAAAGACAGGAGAAAGGAGCGTGCTCTTTGAAGGTAAACATTAAGTCTTCAAAAAGTCTCACAAGTGTGGGACTCTAATAGTTTGAAAACGTTAGGTTAAGGGAATTGAGGAATTTTCATCAGGAAACATGTCTGTCTATAAACCAAAAGGCTTTGCCTGCAGTCACAAAGCAAGAATGGACTCATGACTTAACTCCAAATTTATAAATAAATATCCCAAGTAGATATGGAGCTTACCTGAATATTCCTAGTAACTCAGAACTGACCACTGACAGAGTTACAACAATTTCCATTGTTGGCTATTTTTAAGATTTATATGAGACTTATTTTATTTAACAGTTAGTTATTAAAGGTTTCTTTTACACTAATTCTAAAATCTGTCTATGTCTTTTTCATGGAGCCACACAAAACAAGCTGAATCTCCCTGAAAGCTATCATGTTCTTCCCTAATGTTCAACCTAAACAAAATATCCTAAACATTTAAATAAGCCTTAGATTTATTTATTACTTTGTAAGATCCTCCTAACCTTAAAGCACAACATAGGCATGTATACATGTACCCACACCCATCCTTTGATGAGATGAACTACATAAAATAATCTCTAAATTCTTATTTCTACGATTTTATTACATATACACTTACATGATTCCTTTTTTAAATTTCACTTATTTCGAAGTTTATTTAAAATGGGATTCGCAGGTAGTTCTATTTTTAATTTTCTGAGGAATCTCCATACTGTTTTCCATAGTGGCTGTACCAATTTGCGATCCCACCAACAGCGTACAAGGGTCCCTTTTCTCCACATCCTCACCAACACTTGTTTGTTGATTTATTGATGATGGCCATTCTGACAGGTGTGAGGCGATATCTCACTGTGGTTTTAATTTGCATTTCTCTGATGATTGGTGATGTTGAGCATCTTTTCATATATCTATTGGCCATCTGTATGTCCTCATTGGAGAAATGGCTATTCAGATCTTCTGCCCATTTTTTAATTGGAGTGTTTGGTTTTTCGCTGTTGAATTGTATGAGTTCTTTATAAATTTTAGATATTAACCCCTCATCAAACGTATCATTGGTCAATATCTTCTCCCGTTCAGGAGGCTATCTTTTTGTTGATGCTTTCCTTTGCTGTGCAAAAACTTTTCAGTTTGATGCAGTCCCATTTGTTTACTTTTTCTTTTGTTTTTCTTGCCCAAGGAGATAGATCAGGAAAAAAATATCATTAAGAGCAATGTTAGAGAATTTCTTTTGAGTTTACGGTTTTGAGTCTTACATTTAATCCATTTTGAATTTATTCTCACATATGGTGTAAGAAGTGGTCTAGTTTCCTTTTTTTCCATGTTATCTTCCAGTTTTCCCAATACCATTTATTAACTAGACTGCCTTTACCCCCATGTATATTCTGTCTTTACCCCAATGTATATCCTTTGTCATAAATGACCATCTAGGTGCGGTTTTATTTCTGGGCTCTCTATTCTGTTCCATTGATCTATGTGTCTGTTTTTATGCCAGTACCATGTTGTTTTGATTACTATAGTCTTATAGTATACTTTGATAACAGGTAGTGTGATACATCCAATTTTGTTCTTCTTTCTCAAGATTGCTGTGACTATTTGGGGTCTTTTGTGGTTCCATACAAATTTTAAGATTTTCTAGTTCTGTGAAAAATGCCATTTGGTATTTTGATAGGGATTGCACTGAATCTATAGATTGCTTTGGGTAGTGAGGTCATTTTAATGATGTTAATTCTTCCTATCCATGCGCATGGTATATGCTTCCATTTATTTGTATCTTCTTCGATTTCTTTCTTCAGTATCTTTATAGGTTTTTGAGTACAGGTCTTTTACCACCTAGGTTAAATTTATTTCTAGGTATTTTATTTTTTTGGATGCAATTGCAAATGGGATTGTTTTCTTCATTTCTCTTTCTGATAAATATACTCATATGCACTCCTATGTTCACTACAGCATTATATACAATAGCCAAGATATGGGAGCAACCCAAATGCCCACCGACAGATGACTGGGTAAAACAGATGTAATACATATATACAATGGAATATTACTTGGCCAGAAAAATGCATGAAATCTCGGACATAAAGAAGAATGAAATGTTACCATTTGCAACGACATGGATGGAAAATATTATGCTAAGTGAAATAAGTCAGATGGAGAAAGACAGATACCATATGATCTCACTTATATGTGGAATCTAAAGAACAGAATAAACAAACAAAACAGAAATAGACTCAGAGATATAGGGGGGGGAAGAGGGTTGCTAGGTGGGGATGGGGGAGAAGGTAAAGAGGTTAGAAAGTACAAATTAGTAATCATAATATAGCCACGGGGATATGAAATACAGTTTGGGGAATATAATCAACAATGTTGTAAAGATTTTATAAGGGGTCAGATGGGCACTTGTCTTATTAGGGAGACCACTTCATGGACTGTGTAGATGCCTGATCACTGCACTGTACACCTGAGGCTGAAGTTGAATAATATGGAATGTCAACTAAAATAAAAAATAAAAATTATTTATATATATATATATATATATATATATATATATATATATATATATATGGTCATGGGATGTAGTGTACAGCATAGGAAATAGAATCAATGCAATTGTAACAAGGGGTTATCACTTTGTGAGGGGTGTAAATATCTAACTATTATATTGTTTTGTACACCTGAAACTAATATACAATAATATTGAATGTCAGCCGTACCCACAACGAAAAAAAAATATATATATATATATTTTTTTAAGTCAATAAGAAATGGGATTCCCAGGTCTCTAGGTGAATTCAGTAATAGGAATGCCCAAGCTCTTTCTGATTCTAACAATTTTATCCCACCCACAATAAACAACAATGCCATATATGCCTTTATAGAAGCTGTAAAACTATATTCTTTTACCCAATATTCCCACTGCTGAGAATTGAGAAAAAACTTGAAGAAGAATAAAATGCTAGATACACAAAAGTATTCAAAACATTGTATTTATATTAGCAATAAAAAAATAAAATCAAAGTGCTGAAAAGGAGTAGAAAGGAAAATGGGGCAGGGAGAAATCACAACTATTAAAACATTTTTTGAACAGTAGATAGAAACAGGAGAGTTTGGTATATTAAGGAACCCAGAGATCACAAACTATTTTTGGCTATAATTGTAATTACAGGTAATACGCAAACGGCTAATGGTTTTGTAGGTAACTTTTTACCTTCAAAATTATCTCTGGCATTATGGCTGCATAATTTTTAAATTAAAAATGGAAAATATAAAGCTATTTCCATATCATCTAGGTCTAACATCGAAAAGAAGAATATGATCTCTGAAACATGTTGCTAAATTTAACTTAGAAATGCCACTAACCAAATCACCCATGGTTGAGATTGCTAAAGTAGAAAATACTAACTGGATTTACGTGGTCAGAAAGCTAGCTAAATCTAAAAACTTGCTTTTATGAACCACAAGATGCTATTTGGCTGATGTGAGGAATTTGTCATGTTGTCTTCATTTTGGTTACATAAAAGCCCCATATTTCAGGAAGCAAAACAACTAGTTTTGCCTGGTTAAGTTTCTGAAACCAGGGTCTAGTGGGCAAAGGCTACGTTCTTCTAGTTTAATGAAATAAAGTGTCTATACATAGTGTAACGGAAAAACTGCAGTCTCTTTCCCTTTGTATGCAGGGAAAACCCCAGTTGTTCCCTACTGTGTGTTTCTTCCCTGTGTATCTTCTTTACTTTGTCACACACAATACTTCACTTCTGACATTTCTGGTCACCAAATGAGTGGAGGTTTAACCGCACACCAAGCAATTCTCTGGAATACCAGCTGGGTGTCCCACCATTCAACTCAATTCTGACACTGCCTACCTAGGGACGGCATCGGATTCCACAGGTTAAGGGCTCAGTCCCTCCCCTGCCCCCACTTCAGAGGCCACTCGCAAGCCCAGGTTATTGCCTGTGCTTCTCACCAACTGGCTATGGATTGAAATTTTCAATGACCCCCTCCTTGGGTTCAGTTAATTTGCTAAAGCAGTTTACAGAACTCAGGGAAACTCTCACTGATGTTTACCAGTTTATTAAAGGATACAGATGAATACCCAGATAAAAGAGCTGTGTAGCGCAAGACATGTGGCACGGGGCACTCCCTTCCATGCCCTCTCCCGGCGTGCCACATCCGCAGCACTCCCACATGTCCAGCAACTCGGTCGTTCTCCAGACCTTGTTGTACTGTTGGGATTTTATGGAGGCTTCATCAAGTCGACATCATGGATTATTAACTCCATTTTCAGCCCTCTCCCTTCTCAAGAATGAGGGACAGGGCTGAAAACTCCAAGCTTCTAACCATGACTTGGTCTTTCCCGAAACCAGCGCTCATCCAGGAGCCCACCCAGAGTTGCCTCATTAGAACACAAGACAGTCCTATCAGCCAGGAAATTATAAAGGTTTCAGGGGCCCTGTGCCAGGAACTGGGGTCAAAGACCAAATAGAATAAAGAAAACTATACATTTTCTGTTATTTCACACATACAAGCATCAAACGTTTGGAGAGTTCAACCTAACAACCCTAAAGGCAAAATCTCAATGGGAAGTATAAAGACAACCTACAGAGAACCTACAATCTTTAGAGAAAAGGGAGAGATGATAGGGAAAAGCTGCACATGGAAGTAGCAGGACCACTGGCTTATGTGTGAATTAACAGTGCTAAAACAATTCTTGCTGGACTCAGAGTTTCCAGAATGTCCTGCTGTTCCCCGAGGAGTCACACCTCTTGTCCAGCAGCTGAGAGCTGCCCATACACTTAAGAACTTCCTAATTAGGGAAGCAGTCAAGTCTAGACGGTGACTAGACGGTGACTCTATCCTCACTGATAGTCTGAACCACGGCTCAACCTCAGTAACTGCTGATATGGGAATGGAGATAGAAGCCCATCAGAATCTCCCATCCTTTGGTCAGAAACATTCTCAATCCCCAACAGCAAACAGGAAATGGAAAAGCTTTGCACACAACTGGGCTTCGAATGAAAACTGCAATCTATGAGTTTACATTAAACAGAGCGTAACTATGAGAGCAATCTGCCTCCTCCTCCTCCTCGGAAATGTTTATTTCCCATCTTCTTCAACTGAGTAGAAGGGAATGAATACTGAGTAAAAGAGGAAGGAAGCAGAGAGAAAAAGACCAAGGCTCCTAAAGGTAATGTACAGACCAAGAGAGGGTGTCAAGTTGTTCATAGTGAAAAACAAAACAAAACTCCAGAACTGACCATCAGACTGGTTCCTAGTATCACCCAGTCAACACATTCTCTCCTTAGAGGAAAGTCCAAATGAAAAGCCAACTTATAACCGAAAGACAAGGACATTCTCAGAATGAGGTCGCCAGTGATTAAGAATTTTCAATCATGAGACCTCGGGCTTCACTATAGTGACATAACTGCCAAATAAGTTGACTATTAGTGTTGGCTGATGAGGGCACCCTCCCCTGAGTGACACCAACGTAGAGTGACTTATTCTTGCTCTCCTGAACCCCTTCTTTTCACCTTCATTCCGACCACAACCTTCATATTAAAAATAGTCTTTGTTCAGACTGGCCCCAAAACACCTGTTTCAGTTTTAGCTCTCTTTCATAAAATGTTTTCAGGCCCCCACCCCATCTCAACTCCTCGATTCAAATAACCTTGATTACATTTGGGCATCAGACCATCTCGTCCACAGGCCACTCACTTGTCGATTACAACTAGCTTCATTCAGACACTAACCCTAGGTGAAATTCAAAGAGCATCATGGATCAATCTTCTAAATACTGATACAGTAGTGGAATAACTTCCTTTTAGAAAATGTCATAAAATTAAATAAGAATCAAATGATGAAGAAATGTAGTAGAAGCATATTACTTTAGATTACACTAAAGCACCTTCCACTGCAGTCAAGAGTGACGAACACGAGAACACGACCCATGTAATACCAACATCTGAAGAGAATCACAAAACCAGAGCCCAGAACTCCTTTAGGAAATCTATTCGAGTAAATAGCAAAAATCATGAGACTTCTCTCCTAGTCTGTTTTGAAAGAGGAAAGTTGTAGCACACTAAAGCAATTCTTATACTCAAGATGGTTAAGATTTTCTTACAAACAAGATCCCTCCTTGTTAAGTCCTTTCAAGGTTAATAGTTACATTCAGACAAACTAAACATTTAACTCAAACGGGAATTCTCTAAATGACTTTTCATCCAAAATGACTGCTTCTCAGTAAACAAGGAAAAAAAGTCATCTATCCCTTGCTCTTTTTATTAATAATCTTAATTTATATTGGGATTACTTCTAGTTTTCAAAATTAATTTTAAAATTATTTAAAATGTACAATACATAACATACAAAAATTAAACATATACACAAATCTGTAATTTTTTAACAATAAAACAGTTCATGTATAAGCTTAAATTACATTTTTCAGATAGTTTTTTTAAAAGGCAGATCTATGAAATAAAAAAAGTAACCTATACTCCTGAATTCATCCATAACAAAGGGACAATCTAACATAACAGTATTGACTCTTTCTACAGATTTTTACTTCTAGAAAATAATACAAAATTGATCCACTGAGTAATTAGCAAACTATATAGTCTCTTTGCCAGTTTACAAATGACAAGACAAAATAACTATGCAACCCACCACTTTCAAGTTTCTCACGTTAATGCTAGACATATTGCATGTTTAGAAAATGCATGTTTTGTACATTCTGTGTTGAAAAGAAAGATCCTTAAAACTAAAGTAGTTAAAATGAAGCAAATTACATATCTTGTTGACAATTCTCTTTCACTAATGAATGACTAAGAGACTAAGTATCTATTTACTTCTTAACATGGAAAGGGTGCCCCTCTTATTTCATCTGGCTCACTCTTATTTTTTAGGTCTCAGCTGTTGCTTCCTCCAGAGGCCTTTCCCAAATCCAGATTAGATGCCCTAGCTGTGTACTCCTGATAGCACTTTACACTTACACTAACAAAGCACTTAAATATACTGTATTTAACTGTCTGCTAGTGATGGGCACAAGTAGGTGCTCAAATATTTGTTGAATGAAGGAATCAAAAGTAAAGTAGTCAGAATAGCCTCAAAGTGATGGAGACTCTTCAGATTAGGCCGCAGCTGTAAATAAGGGGTGGAGGTGGGAGCAGAAATGGGAGGGCTCTGGGTAGAATACATCCCCTTGTGAAGGAGAAAGGCTTTGCAAGAGATTCTAAAAGTAGTATGACAGTGAAACAGGAGAGTAAGACTAAGAAAGACTATATGTTGACTCACAACAATCTATTCACTTTCATAACGATACACATAATTGTTTTAAAAATTAGATGAATCAGTTTAAGAAAAAGGATACATATTTTATATTAAAAAGTTACTTAAAATAACGACTTATAAAGTGGAAAACTCTCACCTGTCATGGGGTCAAAGAGCTGATTAGCTTCTAAGTCTGTAAAAGTACTACTACAGACAGGACATTTGAAGGAAGCCCGGTTGGTGGAATCTCTCTCATCAGTTTCAATCCTCCTTCTCATGTGGTCCAGTTTGTATTTTACCACATTAACAAGAGTTCGATAATTGATAAAATAATAGTTATGGCGAGTGGTTTTCCCATCTGCAGCAGTTTCTACCCTCATTCTGCACTTGATGAACTTGTCTCCCTTTAAATTATTCAAAACTGATCGAAGTTGTTTCCGATCAAACTTGAGCAGCTCCAGCATATCCTCCTCTTTCACGCAAGGGTTCCGGATCAAGATGTCCAAGGCCAAAGCATGTTCAATGCCATAAAATCCCCGGATGACATACTTGGCCAACCTCTTCAATGCTGCTGGGACCTCGGTGAGGACATCTGGGTCTGCCATCTTTAGCAGCAAACTTGAACTTTAAATGTACTGAATTCAGAAAAAAAGAGAAGATTATCTAGGCATAATAAGGTCATAGCAATGATTTTAAATCTAGAATAATCAACCCATTAGGTAGCTACCACTATTCTTGGAGTGCCACAAACATACTCAAAACACTGTTTTAAAACACTTATACTACCTAAGCATTTAACAAGATTATCCTCTATATGACATAAAAGATTGCACCTAAAAAGATTGACATTTTCTTAAATGGTTATTTTCATGATCTACAGTGTGCTTGATTCCAAAAATTAACTTATTATTTATATCAATGATACATTGTACCAAGCACACTTTATTTCAGAAAGACACACAAAAAAGCTAAATGAAGTCTCACTATTCTTAATGCTCTAGATCTTTAGGAACGCTGGAAACCACCCCACCCCCTTCATCCCCCATATCCACCGCCAAGAAGTCTAGCAGTTAGCATATCCTTAGAGTGTCTTTATTTCTTTAGTAAATTTTTTCTACCAAGATAGATTCTAGAATGTTTTACATAGTCATGCTCTCACAATAAAATCACAATAAAATAATAAACACATAAGTAATCACCAGTTGGGGTATTTGGCGAAATTACTGTTATAAATATGAAAGAAACTAACACTTCGATCCAGACAGCTTTATCAACTTTGCAAAGTTAAATCTGATGACCAATTAAATAAACACCATACAGTCCTTAAAAAAAAAAAAAAAAGCCCAAGATGTCCCTTAAATGCTGGATCCCTTGCAGAACAAAGCAATTGCAACCGTACCCAATTTTTATGCCATGACCCAGAAAGCTGACATTTAGAAGCCCAAAATGGCATGGGCTAGACTTTCCTGTGATTGTTAAAAAGCCTAGGCTTTGGAATTCAGAGTTAGACAGTCTGTGTTTTAGTAGCTGTGTGATCCTGAACAAATCCCTTAAACCACCCCAAGCCATACTTTACGCTCTGAGAATTCAGGATAATAACAACTATTTCGATGAAGTTGTTATGATGAATAAGTGAGAACGTAAGGGGTGCACTTGTTAATAAGGATAGCTTCCATATCAATTTCATATGCCCCAAACTAAAAATGGTCAGGCTATCCACACAGACAATGTCAAATGAAATTCCCTACACCATAGGGAAATTTTAAGAGAAACATTCCATTGAACTATTTCAATAGGGAATCTTATTCTGTTATTAAAACTAGTTTCCACTGAAGCTTTTATTTAAAATCAGTGGTTATCAACCCTATCAGATTTAATACCTCTTTTTATAAGAAATATTTTTATATCCTCACTACTATATTAAAAAATATTCCCAAATAACAAATCTATACACATAGTATTTGGGGAGGAAAAATATAATGTCCTACCCGTAATAAAGAAAAAATAAAAGGAAAGTCAGTTATAATAAAATATATATTTCATATTGTAAATACTCAGGCATGACTATATACACAAGAGATACAGTAGCACCCAGATCCAAATCTATGGTCCTAGAGCCTTCCTGTTGTCCCAAGGCTCAAGGATAACAAGCAAGTACCTGGGTTCAACACCAAAGTACTATCATAGCATACTATCAGATGCATTTTGCTCTCCTTTCCAATTTGGTCTATACATCGTGCATGAATCCAGTTTTGGCTTGTTTGTTTTTTACATGCTCAACAATTGGCGGCACATAACATATGGCTTCAGAAATACCCAACAGATCAAAGAATGGCAGACAAACGTCAAAATAACCTATTTTTCCAGTATTATTTCCTACTATTGCATTCCCCTCCCTGACCTCCCATTGTATACACTCCATCTTCCGGAACCAATGGTTTTCAACTCTGGCTGTTAAGGATTATCATCTGGGGAGAATTTAAAAGTACTCACCTGGGCCCCATTCCCAGAGATTCTGTTTCAGCTGGTCTGGGAGGGTCAGATTAGGCATCATCTTATTTTAAAAGCTGTTTAGGTGACTCTACTAGAAAAAGTCCCGACCCCTGCTCCAGACTAATCTGATACCTGGCTATAGCATGTCCTGCCAATGTACACAGCATGGGAAGAACCCTGCGCCATTTACTCAGCCTGTTTCCTTTGCCTGAAACACCTTAGGGAGTCCTGAAGATTTGAGCCAGGGAGTGACATGAGGTTTCTGCAGTCCAATAGTTTTGGATTGTGAATCCCAGTTCCCCCATTTCTTAGCCAGCCTGTGACCCTGGAAAATCCTCAGTCTCAGTTTCCTCATATGTGAAAAGTGATTAACAGTGCCTTCCTCATAGAATTGATGTGTGGATTAAATGAGATAATTCATGTATAGTATGCTGCTTTCAAGGCTAACATCATAAGAGTTCCATTAAGTACTGGCATTCATAATAAGAGCCCCTATGCAGAAAAGTGACAATAATACGAGGAATGGCCTGAGGTAAGTGAAGATGGAGGATTAAGGAAGGACTAGGAGCTGTTATAATCAAACCTGAACTAAGAAAGACAGCAAAAAAATTTCAGGAATGAAACTTATTACAGAAACAAAATCAAAATGAGGATCTAGTAATATACTGGAAATGGAGTAAGAGGGAAGAAAAATTTTAAATATTTGCTTTTTAATAATAGTTTTATTGTGGTTAACTACACATAAAATTTACCAATTAACCATTTTAAGCATACGGTTCAGTGATATTATACATTCATATTACTGTGTAACTATCACCGCCATCCATCTCCATATATTTCATCTTATAAAACTGAAACACTATACCATCAAACAATATTTTATTAAACAATAACATATAGCTATTTGTTTTAAGCCAGTGTAACTAGGAAAACTACTACTATGAAAAATAGGTTAACGCCTGAATAGGAACAGGTTTGGAAGGAATTGAGGGATTCACTTTTAGTTGCCTACTTTGAGGAAATACCATGGAATAGTCCTGTGAAGATGTCCATCCAGTAGGTAGCTGCACAAATGAAATTGAAGCTCAGGAAAGAAGTCATCTTGTTCAAAATCTCTACATTGTAAAATCCTCCCTGACCAATACCTTCTCTCTTCCATCACTTGTACTTCCCCACATATGCTAAACCTCCTACTCAATCTCTGGATTCCTTAAATTACTTAGGTCAGAGGTCTCTAACTGGCAGCCTCTGCTATACTGTCTGACCCAAAGACTGTTGAAAATTTTCTGAATCAGTCGTCAACATTTTAAAATAGTGGGATCTCACATAAATCTCAATTTTCAGCTCCTCTTGAAAATTGGAACTATCTGAGGAAAAGTGAGACCATGTTCCCACATGGAAACGATAACTTGCAGCTGAAAAGCAGCTGTCACTTGGCTAGCCTCTAGAAAGTTTTAAGTGCGTGACCTCTTAGGGGAAGCCTTTTTTCCATCTTTAGCCTGAGGTTCAGTCACCTCGCAGTCTTACATACCTCCCTACCCAGCACAGACCCCCAAAGACAAGTTGCTTTTGTTTTTAAATCATATATATTCTAATCATACAATCACTGAAGAACTACTGTGTACCAAGCACAGTTGCAGAAACAAAATTTAAATGAATGCATTCTCTGTCTACCCTTGTCAGCGTCATCTCAATTCCACGTGCCACACACGCCTTCCCCACTTTCGGCCTTTGCACATGCTGTTCTCTCTGCCTAAACTTTCTTCTCCTAATAATCCTCCACAGCTCAAGTGACAGTTCCTCAAAGAGACCTTCCCAGATACGCCTTAGTAGCTTAGTATTAACCCCTTTCACAAGTTCCCATAGCTCTTTCCCAACCTTCTTCGTTACAGTGAATAACCTTGTAATTCTCCGATTATTTCTGAGACCAGGAACTCAATCTTGTTCACCACTGACTTTCCAGCATCCAGCACAGCTAGTCAAATTACTTCCATAAAACTTTCAATAGATGTCCTAAGCACGCGTTCTTCCAACATGCCCACCCGGACAGCTTCCCCCCAATTTACTTCCTCCACTGCTGCTTCCAGAGTTAGAAAAAGCTACTGGAAACCCTCTTCTTAAACTTTAAATGGTTTTAAGCAGCAGGTAACAGGATCAAATTCGCAATTTTAAGAGATTATGCTGACTGCAGAGTGTAAAATAAAAGGAGAAAGGATAGGATGGGGGGGGTAGGTCCAGTTAGATTTTTTTCAGCATACTACTACTCCAGTTGTGGAATAACTTGGATCCTACACATTTAAATGGTTTTCTCAGTTACCATATTGCATGGTACTCTCCACGCCTTCAAATATACAGCTGCATACCACCGCGAACTCTGGACCCAGCGGCCCTCCACGAGCCGGGTTCAATAACGTGCGCTCCTCCCCACTGCGAGACCCCACATTTCCTCGGACTCTGCCAGCTGAGTCCAGGGGCCACACTCGGCGCAGCCAAGCCCGTCCTACCCGAGGTCGCACACGGGACGCTCCGGGGTCAATGGTTCTTTGGAGGACCAAGTCAAGAGAGTAGCTAAGGGGAGGAGGGTGGCTAAGGGCCAGGAGCGAAAAGGAAGAGAAACCCTGAAATGCGACTCCGGGCCAGGGAACCGAGAACAAGAAACAGGGAACAAGGTTTACCAAAGCGAATCCTCGAACACTCCCACTACAGCTTCCCTCAGCGCCTCAACTACCGGCTTAAACGTGTCACGCCACTCGAGCGACAAAGAAAACGCTTTATTCCTGCGACCAGCTTTGGAAACCACCCGCTTCTTTTAACCAGGCCGGCCAATCAGCACAGTGAAGCCTTCAATCAAGATGGTCATTCTCTGATTGGTCAATGAAATTGAGGGCTCGGCCCTCCATGCCCAGCTCTGATTGGCCTACAACCCGGAACTGGTATTAACCCCAGGAAGGCAATGGCAAGATGGCGTCCCTGGATCGGGTGAAAGTACTGGTGTTGGGAGACTCAGGTGAGCTGCTTAACCCACCTCTGGGGCTCCCGACACTTTTGAGTTATCCGATAACTACTACTCCCCTTCCCCCCCGCCCCGCAAACTAACTGACTCCGATCCGTGGCTGAAATCCCTCCCAAGGCGTAATGACTACACTTCCCAGAGGACTTTGCTCTGTTTGACGGAGCGGTGGCGTCGCGCGGATGGGGGTCGTGGAGTCCCGGCCCTTCTCGGCCTTCGCGTCTTTCAACGTCAATCTCCTGGGCGATCGTAGCCTAGTGTATATTGTCAGTTCCTTTTATTTAAAAGATATGCAGACATTGAGCATTGTATTGGGCGCCGGGCTAAGACAGAAGTTAGGACTGTGCCTTCAAGAGTTTGTTTATTAAGGAAGTCAAACGTGCACTTAAAAAAAAAAAAGACTCTTCTAAGTGCTTTGCATATATTAACTCACTTAATCCCGAGATCAACCCTATCACACCATTTCACAGATGACAAAAAGTGAAGCAGAGAGATATAAATGACAGAACCGGTTTGAACCCAGAGGCCACGTACTTAAACACTAAACTATATTATGAAATGAAATATCGAGTGGTAGTCCTGTTTTACTCTCTACTGGGCTTCTTGATTTCTTTGTTCTCTTTGATGTTAATTGAAAACCTGTTAGGTGCTAGATTGTAAGAAATAGAGACATTAAGGTAAGGGCCATATTATGTAGTAGCTAGGACTTAATGCTGAGCCCAGTTTTGTCCTAATGTTAAAATTCTTCTTTTGACACCTTGGACATTTGAGAACTAGAATTGAATTCTGCATTCCCTCTTCTCACCTTACTATCCTTTCTCACCATAGCCTCCACTCCTGTGCTCCTTTAGAACTTGGAATAAATGCTAACCTTTCAGTTCATAGATGTGCTTTTCTGGAGTTGACCTTTGAAAGTGTGTTGTGAGCAAAGACATTGTGCCAGATGCTTAGAGATAGAGAGCACTTACCCCAGAGCTTGAAAACTACCTTTACGGCACTAAAGAACATTGTCTGATTGAGGAGGAGGTTGAGAACATTTTCACATTGCCCAAAGATTATTTACATTACAAAATATTTTACAGAAAGCATTATTTAAAATTCTCGTTAAGTTGCATTATGAAATTCTATGAATAAAATACAGTTCTCTAGCTTGAAGTGGTGCTGAAGTTAATTTAATAAAATCACTCAGTTTTACAGTTGAAGAAAGTAATAGTGTAGACGTCTAAAGGGATTTGGTAAGAGTATCACCAAGTAGGACTTAGAACTGGAATACAGAGCTAACACATCATATTTGAAGTGGATGTTCTCTCTTTTTTATAATTCCCTTTTCTGTTGCCTCTAATAATCCTTTCTTTCATGTTACATATTATTGGAACTAGTCAATTTTTTTTTTTCTAAAACTTAAGTGGCTACTACATAGCCGGCACTGTTTTAGGTGCTGGGGTTATAACTGTGGAATCAATGTGTTACATATCAGAGTTGAATTGACTGCTGCATTAAATGTGGAAAAGTGATCAGGCAATTAATAAGCTTTTTTTTTCATTATAATTTAGTTGTAAAAGAGAAGACACAGCCATATCCATCGGAAAGTGATTGATCTTGTCACACATTCACTAATGTTAGATTATGTGTACAAAGTCAATTGCCTTTTTATCAGTTCTCTTTTAACAGTGATTTGCTATCTGCCAGGTTAGAATATACTTTTTACACTTCGTCTGCCTTTGTATTCAAACTTCAAAGTTTACCTTTGAACAAAGACTTATTTCCCTCATGAAATCTTAAGGATTTCACAAATATATAAAAGAATGACTTGGGATTTAGAGATTTGTCTTGTATCCCATAGAGATATTTGATAATTCAGTAAGGAATCCTGAAAGTCTCACTAAAATGCATGTACCAACTTCTCTTTGTTCCTTCAGCGATAATGGATGAGCTTAGTACATTACCAACAACTATATTTGGAGTAGTATTTATGTAATTATATTGGGCCTTTTACCCCCCAGCAAATCAATGCATTTTTAAATCTATTATAATTTAGTTCTAATGGTGAAAATAGAATCAGAACCTCCCACAATTCTTAAAGAAATGAATAGTTAACCATTATTTCTGTTACTTCAATTTTTCTTACTGTTTCGAGTTCATCCAGTGTTAACTAACTCTTACCACTCAAAGCAGTTAATTCATGGAGAGTTATACAATGTTACTGCATGAAGATGCTTACTCTGACACAGTTAAGCTTAACTAGAAGCTCAAGCCTTGCACCAGGCTGATAACTAAATGCCTGGATATATACCTCCAATATACATAAACAAACTTACATGCAAACACAAAAGTCAACAATATGCCCTAAAGATCACAGAGGTAATGTAATAAATACAGAGACAAAACTATGTTTGTGTACACAAAAATCTTAAATGTCTGTTTCCAAAAAAAATAAATAAATAAAAAATAAAAGGGAAATCTGGGGAAATATTAGGTTGGTGCAAAAGTAATTGCAGTTTACAAGATTGAAAATAATTGCAAAAACCGCAATTACTTTTGCACCAACCCAATTACATGAGACCGCTAATACATAAAGAGGCCATGTAAATTGATAACACTAAAACCCAGTAGATAAGTAGATAGATAATTCGTAAGAGAGGAAAGATAACTGATTAGCAAAGATGATCATAATGTGTATCTTTACCAAGGGGTAAAGAAATGCAGACTAAAGCAAGATGTCACTTTTTTTCCTCTTATCAAATTAATAAAGATGAAAAAAACAAATAGATGATATTGTTGAGATGCAACAAGACCTTGCTGTTTATAGAGTTCATCCAGTGATGCAGGCTGATGGCAGAGTAACCAGATGAAAGTTGTCAGTATATATCAAGAACTTTAAATGTTTATTTCCTTTTACATATTAATTTCACTTCTGGGAAGGTATACTATGGAAATAATTTTAATTTTAAACAAGTTTAAACAGAAATATTTTCTTAGCATAGTGAAAATTTCGGAACCCCTTAAGTATTGAATAATGAGGGAATGGTTAAATTGGAGACATTTAACATGTTTAGGAAGATTCTGTAATAACATGGAAAATTTTAGTCACTAAATAAATACTAATTAAGGCCCTATTCTGAGTACTAGAAATTTAAAAAAAAAAAAAAGATGAGTAAAACCCAGTGCCAATCGTCAAGAAAATTAAAACTAAACAGAGTGAATAAAACCTATAAACTAGTGTAATAATCTATTTTAAGTGTTCTATAGAAAAATGTAGAAAGTACAGTGGAGACCCTGAGGATGGTGGATGATGTGCTTAGTTCTACCTGTGTGGAGTCAGAAAAGATTTTATAACTAGAGTGATGCTGAGTCTTGACAGATTAATTCAGCAGGCCAATGGAGGAGAAATGGAGGAGGGGGATGGGTAGAATATTCCAGACAGAACCAGCTGTGAAAACAAAAGCTTATGTTTTATTATTTTTTAAGTACACTGTATATATTCACAATAACAACCTGCTTATAGAAAAACCCTGCTTATGAATAAGTATGGATAATGCCAGGTGAGTACTAAGCTAGTCAGGGAAATCATTTCTTCAATTATATAAATGTCTAACCACTATGCTGTACATTTGAAATTAATATAAAATAATATTGAATATCAACTGTAATTGAAAAATTTTTAAAGGGGAGAAAAGAGGAAGGAGAATAAGAGGTCCAGATTTTCAGGTATAAAACAAATAAGTCATGGGGATGTAATGTACAGCATGAGGAATATAGTCAATAATATCGTGATAGCTTAGTATAGTGTCAGATGGTTGCTGGATTTATCAGAGTGATTACTTCGTTAGGTATATAAATGTTGAATAACTGTGGTGTACACCTGAAACTAATATAATATTGTATGTTAGCTATATTTTTAATAAAAATATTTTTAAAAACAAATAATATAAACAGGAAAAAAGAAAAACCGTGCTTATGGAATTAAATAAACCTTTATGTTGACAATAGTGCTCGTCAGGTGATTTTTCCCTTTTTTAAAAATACTTTCTGGATTGTCTGTAAATGTAACTTTATAATAAAAAGTAAACGTAAGTGATAAGGAGGAGAGTTCTCTTTTTCCAAAGGGTAAAGCTAGGCCATGTGGTTAGCTTCCTTTTAAAAATCACTGTCTGAGAGAATTGGGGTATCTAAATATGGAACTGTGAAATGGTGAGTCGCGGTCAGTGACTTCGTTCAAGCAGTCTCGAAGGCCGTCTAACAAGGTGCTATGGAAAGGTTCTCTCCACTGGTGTCAAGATAGAGGATGACCTCTGAGATTTGTTGATATGCTACAGTCTTAAAATAGGCAAAATAGATGAAATCGTTCAAAAGGAAAGGGATTCGTTCATATGAAATTGCCCTAGACCAGTAGTTCTCAAAGGGAAGCCCCTGGACCAGTCGCACCAGCACGACCAGGGAGTGTTAGAAGTACAAAATCTTTGAGCTCCACGACAGACCTGCTGAATCAGAAACTAGGGGCAGGACCAAGCATTCTGGTTTTAACAAGCCCTCCGTGATTGTGATGCACGGTTCTTGAGAACCATTTTCCTTAACCATCTATTTATTAATAAAGCTTATTAAATGGTTGGTATGGTGTGGACACCTTTTAAACAACCATGCTTTACATACCGTTATGGCATATTTTCAGTCATACTTTTGCCATAATAGATTTCAGCATGTCTCTTGTATCAGTAGAGTGTTTTTGTTTTTTGTTTTCTCTTTTACAGGTGTTGGAAAATCTTCACTAGTTCATCTTCTGTGCCAAAATCAAGTGCTGGGAAATCCATCGTGGACTGTGGGCTGCTCAGTAGATGTCAGAGTATGTTTCCTATATTTAAGATTTTTAGTAGTCATATTAAAGATAACTCATTCAAACTATATAATCAAATTACAGTACCGTGGTCAAGACTAATTAATGATATTATAATAGCTGGGCTTTATTAATCACCTACTCTGTGCTACGCGTTATGCCAAATGCTTTACGTGTCTTTGCTTATTTGATCTTTTTTAAACTGAGATATAGCTGCAGAAACTAAGGCATACAGAAGTAAAGTGACTTGACCAAATTCACTCAGTGCATAACTAGCAGAGTCAAGATTTGATCCCCATTAGTCTGATTCCAGAGACTTCAGTTTTAATTACGATGCTATATATCTAGAATTCACTTTACATGCTCCATAAATAATTCTGCCTAAGCCTTTGTCACTAAGGCATCCAACTTTTGCCTAGAAATTTATTAAAAAGGCAAAAGCTTCTGGAGCCTTATGTCTAGGTGCTCTGTTCTACCTTGTATTTAGGAAACAGGTGCAGTTTCCACTGATTTAAGTATCTTCCCAGATATTGTTAGTGTTTGCTAATTCCAGCTAGTCCTGTCCAAGTGTCTCTTCTGCTGGCATACCTCTCTCCATTGAGTTAAGAAATAAATAGGGCAGGACTGGTGGTTGGCTAGATTGACAGTCATTTTTCTTCAGTTCTTTGAAGCTATTGTTCCACAGCCTGTGACTTATATTACTGCTAATTAGAAATCTTTTGTCAGCCTAGCACTCGCTTGCTTTCTCTGTCAGCCCTTCCCTCTCTCTCTGAAATTCTAGCTCTCTGATTCTGTCTCTTTCTCTTCTCTCTCTTGATTTGTTCATCTTTTTCTCTTTGTCGTCTTCTTTGCATCTTCAAGAAACAGAAAACAAGTCTGTGTCCTACTTTGTAATTTCTTTAACTTGATGTTCCATAAATGAAAGTATCTATATACATTTAAATAACACATAATTCCAGTACTCCTGATAAGAAAACTAGAGGCCTATTACTATGTTTCCCCGAAAATAAGACCTAGCTGGACTATCAGGTCTAATGCATTTTTTGGAGCAAAAATTACTATAAGACCCGGTCTTACATAATATAGTATAAGACCGGGTCTTACAGTAATTTTTGCTCTAAAAGACGCATTAGAGCTGATGGTGTGGCTAGGTCTTATTTTCGGGGAAACACAGTAACAAGTACTCCATCTTTGCAAACAGCTGGTTTAGAGACTGATTTGGCCTCGGTGCAAAAAGCATCTTTTGAGGAACTATTTCCAAATGTCAGTAACTATGTTAAGTGAAATTGTTCGTGTATCAAGTTTGCAAGAAAATTCTTCAAGTGAGTTTCCTTCAAATACATCAGAAATATTATGTATCATTAGGGCATCACCAGGAACTAGACAAATGAAAAGTAAAGGTGTTATTGTAAAGAAGAAGAAATATTCTCTACCTAAAGATAGTCTTCAAGGTATTGAGTATGAATGCAGAACCTACTTTTTGAAAGATACAAAACATGTTTTTATTATAAATTCTTTATGTACACAGGAAGTTCAGTTATAAAGTGTATTCTGAGAGTTCTTGGACAAAGGGGAAATAGTAAAATGAAAAGTTTGGTCAGGTTTCAGAACTGGATTAGAATAATTTTTTGCAAGTCCAAAAAAAAAAACCAACTCTTCTATCAGCCTAATTATTACTTTTTTTTTAAGTAACAAAATTTATGGTTACACTGTGGTTAGAACCCAACTTTATTGTTTTTATTCCCCCCCCCCCCCCGTTTCTTCCGCTTCCCCCCACCCACTCCAGTTCAAGCTGTTGTTTCTCAGTCTAGTTGTGTAGGACACAGCTCTCTGGCTCACGCTGGTATTATGAGCCTTGCGCTGAGCCACCGGGTCATCCAACTTTACTGTTAAAACCATTTTTCTATTTACAGAATATATATAAATCTCATCAAAAAGATACATTCCTTCATTTAATCAAGGTAAATGGCCTCATTAAACAAAAATAAAGACTAAACATCACATATATTTAAACAGAAATACAGCTTCATTAAAAGTTTATGAATATAGACAAAAATGTTACATTAACGAGGCTGTTTTTTTTTAATTTTCAAGGTAATTTCTTCTCTCCAATTGCTTTTAAGATTTTTTTTTAATCTTTAATGTTCTGTAGTTTTGCTAACCTGTGTCTAGATATGGATTAGTTTTTAGTCATCCTATGCAGAAGTTGTGCTTCTCATGTCTGTTTTCATTTTTCAAAATTTTTAGCCATTATCTATTTGTCTTCTTTCATTCTCACTATCCTTTCCTTTTGAACTTCTATGAGATTTTTGTCCTCTGTGCCTTTTAATTGCACTTTTATGATTTCTTTATTTCTCTTTGGTGTATTCTGGATGATGTACTCCTAGCTACCTTCCAGTTAACTAAGTCTAATCTTTTTAATATATCCACTCAGTTTTTCATCAGTAATTATAATTTTTAGGTGTTCTGATTCTTTTTCAAAGGTCAAAAATTTTCAAAATATCCGATCTTTATAGTTTTACTTCTTTTTCTTTTTACCTTTTTCTGTTTATTTTATTTATTTGTTGATTTATTTTTAAGGAGGGCGCAGCTCCCAGTGGCCCATGCAGGGATCGAACCAGCAACATTGGTGTTATTAGTACCACACTCTAACCAATGGAGCTAACTGGATACCCCCTGTATTTACTTTTTAATCATTTTAAACATACTGTTTAAATATACTATTTTATGGTTTCCTTTTTGGATTCTATTTTTTTTCTGGGTGAGTGGTAGGTATCCTACTTGGTGTATATGTTGACTCTACCTCATGAAAATGTATCCTTTTGTATGGTTTGTAATGCTTTGAAGATGCTCTTCAGCAGGATTGTTTTTCCTCTTTGTGGAAGTCCTGTATGCTGTGCCTTTTCATTTCTGTTGCTGCCAGAGCCCTAGGGATTTCAGTGGTCCTTGTAATTTCTCAGCTAGGTATTTCCATGCCATCTAGCTCATGTAAATTCCCCTAATATCCTATTGTAGCATGGACCTGTGGTTTCCTTTTTTTGTGGACCTTTTATCTACTGTCTACCACTCCTACCTGAGGTCTCTGATGGAAAGTTTTTTCTGCTTTGCTGAGCCAGTGGATAGAGTTTTTCCTACACTTTTTCACTGAATGGACAGCTTACCAAGGGTCCAGATTTCATGAAGGGAACTACAGTCTGTTCCTTGTCACTCACCCACATATAAAAGCTGGAAAACATATCTCTATTCCTGGATGGGCACTAAATCTGCAGACCAGCCCCTGAAGCTAAATCTGAATCTAGGTCAGTTCCCACTTCTCACTCTGGTTTTAAGTTCTTCATTTCTATCTTCTGGGGATTTCCCATTCTTTCTTTTGAGCTTGTCCTCTATTTTGTTAAAAATATCTTTATGGCATTTCTATGCATTTCAAGTCAGAGGGGACCCATTTGTCATTTCAGCCTACCAAATTCTTAGATATGGAAGAAAAACAAATTCTAGGTAATGAGTTCAATGGCAACTTTATTTAAGTTTGGGGGACCCAATAGCAAGTTCTGCACAGAATTTCCCTTTGGACTTTTCTAGCTCCCTTTCTGTGAGATGCCATATTAGAAAGAAACTTATATTCAAACTCCTACTACTTGGGTCAATCCCCATATTGCATTTTGTTTCTTAAAGAGTGACCTTAGACTAATAAATCACTTTACTTCTCTGAGCCTTAGTATATCATCTGCAAAGCAGAGGTAAGTAATGCCTGCTTTATCTAGCCTACGGGTTTGTAGGGAGGATCAGAGAAGCTTGAGATGCGAATTTAAAGTATAGTGCTTTACAATTTAGAGTTGAACTTCACTTCAATTTTCTCCGCCTGCCCCCATCCTGCCCCTTTCATCCCCATCCAGAGCTCTGTCTGCTCATTTGCATGTAATTTATCGTTTGGCTTTTTTTCTTCTTATTACTGAATTGGCTAAATCACCAGCACAGTGTTGAATAGAAGTGATACAATGGGCTTCCTTGTCTCATTCCCAATCTCGGGAAATTTTCAGTGTAATACCCATAAGTATGGTGTTTTTTTGTAGGATTTTTTTGTAGATATGCTTTATCAAATTAAAGAAGTTCCCCTCTATTCCTGTTTTGATGGAAATTTGTATCATGAAGTGATGTTGAATTTTATCAGTTGCTTTTTCATGATAATCATAATGTTCCATCTCTCTTTTGTTACTGTGGTAAATTATGTTGATCGATTTTTAAATGTTAAACCAACTTTGCATTCTTGGAATAAATCCAACTTGGTCTTGATGTATTGGACTTTTCGTATTTCACTAGATTCAGTTTGCTAATATTTTTTCAAATATTTGCATCTAAATTTATGAGAAATATTGCCCTATCGTTTTCCTTTCTTATAATCTCCTTGTGAAGTTTTGGTATCAGGATTATGCTAGCCTGATAAAATGAGTTGGGAATTGTTATTTATGTATTTATTCTCTGGAAGAGTTTATATAAGATTGGTGTTATTTCTTTCTTTAAATATTTGACAGAATTCACAGGTGAAACCATCTGGGGCTGAAATTTCTTTGTGGGAAGTTTTTAAATAACATTCAAGAAAGTATGAAAATGACTATATTCTTCTTGTGTCAATTTTGGTAACTTATGTTTTGGAAAGAATTTGTCCACTTCACAAGTTGTCAAAAAATTTGTTTTCACATCCTCTGTTGTCTTTGAATGTATGTAGGATCTGTAGTAATATTAGTTTTCTCATATAGCTGTTCTCTATTTTCTTGCTCAGTCTTGCCAGAGGTCTATCAAGGACCAGTTTTTGGCTTTGTTCATTTTCTCTGTTATATACTTGTTTTCTACTTCATTAATTTCTGCTTTTTCCTTTATTATGTCCATACTTTCTTTGGGTTTAATCTGTTGTCCTTTTTCTAACTTCTTGAAATGAGTAGTTGTTTCATTGATTTTTTTTTTCAGGCTTCCTTTTAGAGCTCTAAGTCTCTAAATTTTTAACTAGGCACAGCTTTAGCTACACCTCTGAAATTTTGTTCATAATCATTCAGTTTAAAATAATTTCCATTATTTAAATTATCTAAAGTTAAATAAATTGTTCCTCAGTTGAACAGCTACATTTCAACTGCTCAGTAGTCACATGTTGCTAGTGGTTACTATATTGGACATTTTCATCATCACAGTAAGTTCTGTGTGACAGCACTGATATAGAAAATTAGTATTATAGCAGCTCAAGAGAGAAAATGAGGTGCTTGTGAAGAGTGGAAAATCTATACTGGGCGTTAATGATTGAATGGTGGCCTGGGCAATGGATGAATTGACTATTCCCCACGAAGGGGGACATATGTTATAGGTGAAAGAGTAGGAAATGGTAATAAATTCAGTTCTGGACATGATTAAGGGCCATATCTGAGTTATTCAACTGACTCTGTCCAGAAGAATTTGAAAATGAGGTTCTGAAGCTCGAGAGAATTTTGAGTTGGAATCATCTGTACAGAGATAATCCTGAACCATGAGAGCTGATGAGGTTTTCAGGAAAAGAAAATTTAGAAACAGAAGAGCTGATGAAGAACTTTGGGTTACATTTGGAGAGTTGAAGGTGAAAGAGGGGTCAGAGAAAGTCTGATCGAAAGGTAGAGAAAGCCAAGATGATGATGTACACAAGAGCAAAGAGAGATGAGAATTTCATGAAGGAGGGATTGATTTTTCATATGAAATAGTGTAGAGATATAAGGACTGAGAGAGGGGAAAAAATTGAATTTGGTGATGATGAAGTCAGTGCTGACCTTTGAAACTGCAATGGAATGTTAGTGGCAGAAACCAGATGATGTGAGTCGGCAGAAATGAAATAGAGACAAAGGTTTAAATCAATGAAAGTTTAGAGGTTAAATAAAGGAGTGAATGGGTACAGAATAGAAGGGAAAAGGTGGAGGATTTAAAAAAAAAAAATAGGGGAAATGAGCCTGGCTAAAGGCAAAACAAGATTGCTGGAAAGGTAGAAGCAATTAGGAGTAACCTTTATACTATGCAATCATTAATTTGTTCATTCAATACTATACCTACTGGGTATCAGACACTGGATATATTTTTAAGGCAAAAGCAGCAGGATTTGCTGACATATACATAGTATGAAAGGAGTTAAGGATGACTGTTAACGGTTTTGGCCCTTCAAAGGCCAAACTGGAAAGACAGAATTGCCTTTTCCTTTTTGAGACAAGGAAAACTAGAAGAATAGGTTTGGGAGGAAGAGTGGGAAATTATTTTCAGATGTGAAATTTGAGATACTTGTTAGATATCCAAATTGTAGTCTGGTGGATACTGGTAGTCTGAAGTTCAAGGAAATGGTCCAGGATAGCTATAAATTTGGAATTCAACAACATAAGGATGACATTTAAAATCGTAAGATTATCTGAAATTGCCGGGAGAGCAAGTGTTAACAGAGAAGAAAAGAGATCCAAGAACTAACCTTAGGACACTCCAACAACTAGAGGTTAGAGAGATAAGGACAACCCAAATGGAGACTGAAAAGGATTAGCCAGGGTGGTGGGAAGAAAACCAGAAGAGTGTGATACCGTGGAAGCTAAGTGAAGAAAGTATTGCAAAGCAGAGGAGTGATTAGTTGTGTCAAATAGTAGAATAAGATGAAAACCGTTTACTTACCACTGGATTTAGCCAAGTAGAGGCCATTGGTGACCTTGATGAAGAATAATTCAGTAGGGTAATTGGGGCAAAAGTGTGACAGGAATGAGTTCAAAGGAGAATGTAAGGAAAAGAATTAGGGACAGTTGCGAATAGACAACTCTTTTGAGGGCTTTTGCTGTAAAAAGGAACAGAGAAGCAGCATGGTCTCTGGAGGAGGTATGTGAGATCAAGAGGAGGTTATTTTTTTCTAAGATGGGAAAAATTATGGCATGTTTTATGCTGGTGGGAATTATCCAACTGAGAGGGAAAAAGTGATGATAAAAAGGAGAGAGGAGAGAGAGGAACTACATCTTTGATAATAAAGAGGAGATGGGATTTCACGCACAAGAGGCGGGATTTGGCCTTAGGGACACAGGCGCCTGTCTATAATAGCTGGAGGGAAAGTAGATTATATGGACACAGATGCAGGGAGGTGGATAGATATGGGAAGAATGGGTTGTAGAAGTTCTCTTCTGGTTTCTTCTGTCTGGGAAGCAAGGTTACTGGCTATGTTTGAGGATAGGACGAGATATTGGAAATTTGAAAAAGAGGAGAAAGTATGAAATAGTTATCTAGGAGAGAAAAAGAGGAAATGGATTATGGAACTGATTGAAGGACAACTCCTAAGATACAGTTGAATGTAAAATGAATCCAGTCAGGTTGAATGCGTGTTTTTTTGACCTTCACATTCAGCTAGCTAGGTTATAGACATGGGATCAGGAAAAAGGTGGATATAATCAGGGTTGAAATTGTGTCAAGTGAATACAGTGTGAGAGAGGGGTAAAAGAGTGACTAAAATGACAAATCATGGAATTTATGCTTAGTTAGGAAGGGAGAAATTGGAAGTGGAAGCGGGAGCCATGAAAGGTACTAGGATCAATTAACTACAATAGGGTCTTATGGAGTCAAAGATTATTAGAGTTGGAGTGTTAGAGGGAGGTGGGGATCAGAAAGTCAGAGGGTGAGATGCTGATGTGGAATAGCCAATGCTTTAAACGGGAATGAGGGCGCTTACCAATTTTCTAAGTGGCTATAATAATTATTTTGATATGGATTGATTTGTTAGGTCCATGACTACAAAGAAGGAACCCCAGAAGAGAAGACCTACTATATAGAATTATGGGATGTTGGAGGCTCTGTGGGCAGTGCCAGCAGTGTGAAAAGCACAAGAGCAGTATTCTACAACTCTATAAATGGTAAAGCCTTTTTTATTTCTACCATTTATTAATGATCTAAGAGTACAGATCATTTGATATGGAATGCTGTGAAATGCTGTGGGACTCATCTTAATTTAAGAAAGATCTAATTACTCACAACTCTTAAGTTAAACCTGCGTATTACATTCCAGTTTGTGTTTCTGGATTCTAACCATATAGTTCAAAACATTGAAATAAACTTGACATAAAACATGGAACTTTTCAAAACATTGTCCCCTGAAAGTGCCACTTCTCCCATCAGTTGAGTAAACACAATAGAACTCTTTTGAGTAAATACAATAGAATTAGGAATCCCATAGTCTAAGCCAGATGTCACAAAGATAACAGAGTTTCCTTTCATCTGCCCCTTAGACAGAGTCCTACATAATACATTATAAAGAGCTGCCCAAGGGTGTTTTTCGGGGTGCAGAAATTTCATCCAGTTATGGATATTCAAATACCTGAAGCAGATTTCCAGATGGAGGCACGTAATAGAGGACGTAATTACAAGTCATACATGCCTACTCTATCAAGAGACTGACTAAACCCCTGACACTTGTGATTTACCTGTAGAGTTTATCTTCTCTTTTTTAACCTTTTTTTATTGTGAAATGTAGTCTCAATTGATGTACCAAAAGATTTAGCATCTCACCCCTTCCCTCCTGGTATATGCTTAGCTATTAATAGGACCTCATTTATACTATGCTTAGATTTCATTAAATATTAGATAAGCATTGCAATTATTGAGTACCTTCTTCATTGCTTATGTTCTTCTTTCAATATCTTATCTTCCCATATCACTAGCTATTATAGATACTATAAAGAGAAGCAGAGAAGGTTCCTGCCATTGGATACATACTATAGAATACAGTGACTTATGTTAGTTCAGACCTATGTCCCACTGAGCTCAGAATTCTATCTGAAAGTGTCCCAATATAATTGAAGCAACAAAACATTCATAAATGAAACAAAACACAGTTATAAGATGGTGATATTAATACAAGACATTGTCATGCAAGAAAGTACATGACAACGGCATATATTAATAGAATGTATTATAAATGAGAAAAACAGTAAGATAAGACTGATATAGTGTTACGCGGCTTCTTAGAGAAAAGGAGAGAAAGAAAAGAAGCCTGGTTTAGACTTAGAATCAAGTGATTATATCAGCCAAATGACTTGTCAAAGTTGATATAAATCTGTTCTGGTAAAGAGAATTTTGCATATGTAACACTTTTGAACTTTTGTTTAGATCTTTTTGAGAAAGAATTAAGAGCAAAATAAATATAAAGATAAAGATTAAATTATAAATAATAATAAAGTTAAAGACCATTCAAATCCTAGAAACTTTATGGAATTCTGAGTCATAAATGTATTAAGTACTAAAGAAGAAATCCATCTAAATCCATTTACTTATCTTTTCTATACTTATTAATTGGTGATTTGTCTCTTCCTTGAATATTACTGAAATAATTGCATATATTCTGTGTTAGTGTTACAGATAAGACTGAGGTATATTTCTGTTTCTTTAAGTTTTTAAAAATCCCTGTTATATAAACAGTTTTCTATGTTGTTTTCACCCTAACTCTGGAACATTTCTCTTGGTAGAAGTACTCAAGGTTCTTTACTCGTCTACCATCCTTAGTTCCCTAAGAAACAGCGTAAGGATCACTCCATTCAAATGCACAGTCTTTATTCTTAGCAATAACTTTTCTTCCCTCAGTAACCTACCTTCTTTCCACTGTGATGAACTAGGCTGGTTCCTATGAAGGAAACCTATGAAGTGTCTCTACCTCTCTCTTAAGATTAGAACTTATTCTGATCAATTATCACCTGCCTTCTTTCTTCTGGGCCCCACTGTGGCCCTCCTAGCTCATAGTCTACAAAAGCAAGAACACTCAGCCCAAATGAAAGAGGGAGAATAAGGAAAAGAGGGCTGAAATGTCCTTAAAAGTTCAAAAGTCTTAAATAGAGATCCTCAAAAAATAAACTCCTCCCAACCCATCTAATAGCTCATCTAGGTCTTTATAATCCTTTCACTCTCTCAACCAAAAGTCTTACCCATAGTTTTGTGATCTTTTTACTTGTGATGTAGGGAGCGGAGAAAATATCTGCCACTCCGCTTCCCTAAAGTGAGACTTTAGTCTGCTTTTCTTCAGTCGTTTACTGTCAGATTACCTGAGTTCAAATTCTGGCTATTCCATTTACCATGTGACCTTTGGCAAGCTACTCAAGGTCTCTGAGCCTCAGTTTCCACATTTGTAGAATGATGGTAATTCTTACCTCATAGTACTATTCTAAAAATCAAATTAGATAGCACATGTACAGTACATACGTGCAGCCAGTACTCTGAGCATGTAAGTGATGAATAAATATTAGCTATATTCTTTAATGGTAGCTCTTTATTCCTTTTGAAAAACTTATCCTCTATCATGTGTCCTTGATGCCTAATAGAATACCTCATTGAGGAAGGTAGAGTGAGTGCTGTTGGATATGGGGGCAATTGTCAGATCTCTATGTATTCCAGGTGCTGGGAGAGATACAGATCTATCTGTGCCAGCTTGAACAAGTCAACTGTAATGTATACGAGCACCTTTGTTGCACAAATGTTTATTACAAACTAGAGGAGCCAAGTAATTCTAACTCTTCTGGCCTTTTTCAAATTGACTTTTCTTACATCTTGAAGATGGAGGAATCATCAGTTTTATGTCTTCTTTCCACAGTAGAATCTGGGTAATATACAAAAAGGTTGGGGGATTGAAAGTCTGTAGTCTTTTCACCACAAGATACCCTAAATTCCACTAGGCATTAAAGCTTTTCCTGTTTTTTGTCTATATCTTATTGTAATAATTACCTGCTTTACCTTTCTTTCTAGGATCTTAACTGATTCTGTTTAATCATATTTCTGAGCCTCATTACATTTTATTATTTTTCTCAATCTCTCAAAAGTCCATCTATTTTCTACTATTCATATTTCTCCACTATCTCTTCCTACCCCCTCTAGTGGCATATATATTTTGCTCTTTTAAATCTCTCAAAGAACTAAAAAATTAGACATTTGAGTGGATTAGGCAGGCCCAAGTGATCCACAGGAAAACATTTTGTCAGCTAAAGAATAACAATTGTATCAAATTAAGTCAATACTCTTTTAATACATTTTATCACTTAATTTTTTCGTGAGTATAAGCATTATGTGTATATGTGATATTTATGACAGTACTATGTATGCACAGTGCAAAAACAAACTTTTTGAATGCATGGGATTTCTTATATATTTGAAGTAGTCTTGATTCTTTTTTTTTTTTTTTTTTTTTGATGGGGTGGTTCTGCAATTAGGGCCAGGCAGAATTAGACACACGTTAAGTGTTGAATGAAGAAAACAAGAAAAGACATTCTAAAAGTTTAATGGCACTTTGTCAGCCCTTGGAGAACTTAAAAAAAAAAAAGTTAGACTGACAAAGAAAATTTGGTAGTTCATTTGTAAACAATTATTTGTAAGAATTTGTAGAGGAAATTTTAAAATAATTGTGTCTGAGTTTGTTAGTCATACTAGAATGCTAGGTTCCTGAAGCAACATAATATATTTACGAAGCCCAGTCTGCCAATTCTGAAACAAAAATTGTTACCGTATTGACATTATTTTCGTTGATTATTTTAGGCATTATTTTAGTACACGACCTAACAAATAAGAAGTCATCCCAGAACTTATATCGTTGGTCATTGGAAGCTCTCAACAGGGATTTGGTTCCAACTGGAGTCTTGGTAACAAATGGGTAAGCCCAGATTTCTTCACAATTGGTTTGAAATGTTACAGCAATCACAGAAATGTACCCTCCAAAATAACACTTTGTAAGATGTTTGATTTGCAAATATTTTCCCCTGTTCTGTAGATTGCATTTTCATTCTCCTAACAGTGTCTTTCACAAAGCAATGGTTTTTCATTTGGATAAAGTCTAATTTCTCATTTTTTTTCCTTTGATGTATTATATTAAATTTTGGTTTCATGTCTAAGCACTCTTTGCCTAATCCCAGAACATGCAGGTTTTTTCCTTTGTTTCTTCTAGAAGTTTTATAGTTTTAGGTTTACTTTTAGATCTGTGATCCTTTTTGAGTTAGTTATAATGTTGTGAGGTCTGGGTTGAGGGTAACTTTCGCATGTGAATGTACAATTGTTCCAACACCATTTGTTGATAAGATTATCCTTTCCCTGTTGAACTCCTTTAACTCCTTTGCCAAAAATCAGTTGATCACATTTATATGGGTCTATTTCTAGACTCCGTAATTCTGTTCCATTGACCTGTGTACTTGTCCCTTCACCAATATTACTCTGTTTTGATTATCATAACATTATAGTAAGTCTTAAAATTAGGCAGTGTGAGTCTTTCTACTTTATTCCTTTCCAAAATGTGCAGCTATTCTAGTTCATTTAAAATTGAAATCAGCTTGTCTATATCGACCAAAAAAATCTGCTTGGATTTTGATGGGAATTTAATTAAACCTATAGATCAAATTGGGGAGAATTTTTGTTGTGTCTTTCCATTTACTTATTATTTTTTTCAGTTACAGTTGAGTATTTATTTTTGAAGCAAATCCTAGACATCATTATCATTTCATCTACATATACAGTGCTTCATTGTGTAACTTTAAAACTTAAGAACTTTATGCACATAACCAAAATATAATTGTACACTTTAAATTTAACAGTACTTCTTTAATATCAAATATTATTTTAATTTCCCCAAATGTCTCATAAATGTTGGTTTATTCAAAACAGTATCTAAATAAGGTCCACTCGTCTTTGGTTTCTTAAGTTTCTTTTTATCTTAACTTTCCCTTTATTTATTTATTTATTTATTTATTTTTACTTTCTTACAGTTTATGTGTGAAAAAAGATGGCTTGTTTGTCCTGTAGAGTTTCCTGTATTCTGGATTTTGCTCATTGTATGCCTGTAGTGTCTGTTAAATTTGCTTCTCTGAATCCTAAATCCTCTGTAAAGTGGTAGTTAAATATAGTCGTCTGAAAGATGCAAGCTTTTTGTTTTTGCCAAAATCAAATTGGATGTAAGATTAAATGAAAGAGAGAAAAAAAATGAAAGCTAAAAAGAGAAATAAGAGACCAAATTATATGTATATGGCAACATACATATATATGTTATGTTACATACGAAATACATGTTAATGTATAATACATGTGTGCAACATATGTTATATTACATGACTAATACATATCCAAGTGACAGAAATATATGATTATCAAAGATGATGTTTGATAAACTATATACAAAAATTTGTATGTGAGCCAGAGATAGTGAGTATAGGAAAAGGAAATAGTCCTAAAGGAGGATACTCTCAACACTTTATTCTCTAACAAAGCAAATTTCAGTTTTGGAACATTTCTCCTGAATCAGGATTGATGTTGGTAATAAGAATCAAAGGCCTTGAACTAAAACTATTACTGGCTTTGATGCAATAAATAGAATAATATTATTTTTATGATATGGGAGGTTACATTGTTCAAAACAATTGTGTTCCAAGGCTGAACAGTAACTGAGGCTCCCTGCAAGATTACTGTGAAGGGCAAAAAGATTTGATAATTTTGAATACACACACTCCCCAGTTTTGATTATTCAAAGAAAAAGAAATGTCAAAGGAAGAAAAAAAATCTGTGTTCAACTGGGTTGTATTGATTGGATTATGCAATATTGACTTACTACATAAGGTGTTGTCAACCAGGTTTTGCTGACTGTTGTAGATGGAGCTTGTAACATGTCAGAAATACAAATCTTTTATTTCTCATATGTGACTAGAATTTAAATTAATTCAACAACATTGGGCACTATGTACCATTTAGTAATAGAAGGAATATCACTCTATCCTATGAGTAGAAATAGGAAAATAGAATTATAATAGCCAGTGACCCAAAGCCACTATTCCTAAGGGATTTGTATTGCTTGTCCTCTGTCTCCCATAGCACTCGTGTCAGGACAAATAACCATTTGGTGCTTAATTCTTTCTTTCTACTATTCATTTTGCATTTCACCTGTTTCCTTCACTTTCCATGTGTTGAATCCATCTTTCCCTAGGCTATAGCATCACCTCTGGTCGATTTATTCTGGTCTTCAACATCCCTATTTCCTATTTTCCTGAAACAATCTATTTTTCTTTATTCATAGACAGAAATATTTATGGTAGGTGTAGAGCTTATGCATATCCCTGACGGTACCCAAAAGCTTGTTATTTTCCCCTCTGGCACAAGGCTTGAGTGCCATGCTAGGTTTCCTGAGTTTTCTCCCCACTGAGGTTTGAATCCACTCTACATCTACACAGAAAAATTCCTGAGCCTTAGAAGACAGAGCTTTGGGAGAAGTCAAGTCAACCTTCCATGGTATACCTGGTGGGCACTCAGTTATTCAAGTAATCTATAAAGACTCATGGGAACAAATTTTGATGAATGATGGAATGCTATAGATGGTGAAAATAGATTGATAAATAAACAAGTGGATGGAAGAAATTAGGAGAAAAGTAGATTTATAGGTGCTGGGGGAGCAAGAATCAGTGTATTATCAGTAAAATAGAATTAAGCCATTTGCATTTAAATATTACACATCTACATCAGAAAGGTAAATTCTATTCATCTCTTCATTATTTATCACAGGGATTATGACCAGGAACAATTTGCTGATAACCAAATCCCGCTGTTGGTAATAGGGACGAAACTGGACCAGATTCATGAAACCAAGCGCCATGAAGTTTTAACTAGAACTGCCTTCCTGGCTGAGGATTTCAATGCAGAAGAGATTAATTTGGTGTGTATTTTCACTCCTGCATGTGTGTGTTATTATCAGGTGAAAGCAAAACTGCAGACTTCACAAGTTACATATTCCCACAAAAGAAGCTTTGTACTTGAAATCAGGCTATTTGGGTTCTAAGTCCAAAATGTGGTAAAAATTGGAATCAACATACGTTAGACTGTCAAATGGGCACAGACATTTCAGCCTCCTTGTATGCTGATCTGTTGGAATGTTCAAACTTTGTTCTATGAATAATGTAAATCGTGGGCTTTTTCTTGAAAAGCTTTTTATAAAGCAGACCAAAATCAAAATAATTAAATAAAAGGTGACAAAGAAAGGTTACTGATACTGTACCTCGATTATTCTTGCTTTAGATAAGCCTCTTAGCTTCTTAAACTATAGAAATTACCTTAAAGGACAAACAAATAGACAAGTGAGAAAATTACAAACTGTAAACAGAGTGCTTCTTAAGCATTAGTGTATGTAAACTGATGTGAATACAGAGAATTGAATCCCTTCCTGAGATATTTAGCTCAGTTAGAACTCAGCACTGAAAAGGTGGGGAAAAGTCCTCGTATAAACCATTTAGTGTTGCCCAGAGAGGGATCCTGGCCAGCAGCTTCAGTCATGGTAGGATTGCTGCAGCATACACAGTGCACTGGCATTCAGACACCTGGCGGTAGTGGTGGCTTAATATTAATGGCTGCCACTTACTGAGCATTTCTGTGCCGAGCACTGTTCTAGTGCTCTACATACTTTATCTCATATGCATCATCGTCGCCTCATCCTTATAAGGTAGGTACTGTTATTATCCCTATTTTAAAAATGAAGACAAGAAGCAGCGAGAGGTAGCTAGGCCAAGGTTACACAGGTCAAAGCAGGCACTCGCACTTCCCAGCCTGCACTGTACAGTTAAGCCTATTTTCCACTTAATTATCCTTCAGTTAACATTTAGAATCTTGGAGCTGAAAGAACTCTTAGAAATCACCTGGATTAACAGTTACCCAAACCTGACTGCATATTCATATTGCCAGCAGTGCCTGTGAAAGTTTTTTAATAACTTTCCCCCAGCAGCAGCTTTTTATTCATAAGGTTTGGCTGGAGGAGGAGGACTCTCATTTTAACAAATGACTCAGGTGATTTTGATGCCCTTACTCTGTGGTTCAACATTTGTGACCGCTGCTTGGTTCGACCCCACCTCTATCCGCTTCACTGAGTCACTTTCTGTTTTCCATTCCATTGTTTTTTACGTTCTCCTTTGCAGTGGAGGTGCCTTGTTTTTCTCAGCTGCCATCGTGGACTATTCAGCAGAAATGCCCCAGGTAGTGGGCACAGGCCCATGATATTCCAGAGGATGTCTGCTACTTAGGATATATAATGTTCTTATTGAACAAGTGCTAAAGTTACTTCATTTGAACATTATTTCCAAAGGGAAATTTACCATTGAATGTAGTTGCTTTGTTCCAGTAATTACTTTTAATGTGCTTTGGAATGTATCTGGGTCTAGTGGCTAGATACTGTGTGTTTTTCCTACTTTACTTGAAAAGGCCAGGCCAGTTGCTAAGATGGAGAGGTACTCGAGTGGTGGGACTTTGGCACACAGAGTCTCCACAGAGTTCACATCAGTTTATGGCTTCAAGAACATAGCAGAAACAACAAGACGGTCTTGAGTATGCAGGGAATTAAAAATGAGGAGGAAAACTGGATAAGAGTTTCAAAAAGAGATAGCAGTCAGAAAGACTCAGCAAGTTAAATATAAAGCCTCAAATAAAAAACTAATGTTAACAGTATTAGTACTAGCCTCTTTTGGTTATTGTATGAATTTACCTAAAACTATAGAAAAGTAAGAATATAACATCAATGTATACATCAAAGGTGAAGTCAGTTACCTTGTGCCTGAAAAAAGGAAAAATGTTTAAATTATAGATAGGAAGAACATTACTTATTTTTTTTTTAATTCTGTTAGGCTAATTGTATCTAGTGCAAATTTTTCTCTGTTATGTGCTTACTTCAAAGCAATCATATTGAAGCATCTTCCCTGGTTATTATTCCTTTCTTAAGCTTAGACAGGCTATTTAGAGCTATTAATTTTCAGGCTTTGCCCTCAGCCATGATCAATAACAGATGATGGCTCTTTAAAATTCAGCTTTAAAATTCTTATCCTAAAATTACAGGGTTTCTCTAGCCTGGTCAACCTGAAATTGTAGAGCCTTAGAATTTAGATTTGTGGAGGTTTTGTTTGTTTGTTTGCTGCTTGATTTCGTTTTTGTATTTAGTACATTAGCTGTATTTGTAATCATCTCTGAAGTCTTTTGACATTCTGATGATTATGTAATCAATGTACCTTTTGTATAATGTATCTCATACAGGGTCATCTAAGGTTTGTCTTTTATATGCCCCAACTGCTGTATTAATGTGTTTAAACATTATTTTTAATACAATAGTTTGCGTGATGGTGTTTCAGTCTATTTAACCCTTATATGGAATTACCTTTTATGTTAAGTGCTGTGTGTCCAAAAATTAAGTCTGATAGCATTTTCTTGGAATGAAGAAAGAAGGGAACTAATATTTCAGTACCTGCTATGTGCCAAACATGCATTATCTCATTTAATTTTCACAAAAATCCTATGGGATAAGTCTTGTTATCCTCATTTCATAAATGAGCTCCACTTTAAAGATTTAGTAACCTAACCAATGTCACACAATCTAGAACTCTTGGGACACATATTCAGATTCAGTGTTTACTGGCTTTAAAGACCTCTGATTTTTCTAGTATTCTGTTGTCTTTGAAAAGTCTGTTGTGGTCTCTTTTTTTTTGTGGTTTTGGAAAATGTTTTATAGTTTTCTGGTCAAAAATTAAAAATGTGAGCCTTGAAATGTTGTATATGGATAAAAAATAGGTGACTGTTACAAAATTCATTGGAAAGGAATCATGTAGGCTTAGAGATTGCAAAACAGAATAAATGCAACACCAGTAATTTCCCAAGGGACACACACAACTGAAAGACAAATATCTTTCTTGCAAAGGAGCCTACATGATATCCTCATAGTTTGGTCTTAAGTGGCATTTGAGGTAAAAATCAAAGTACTCCATCTCTTGAGGTGGCAAGTCAATGACAAGCAAAGGCAACACAACACTAGAACTCCAGTAGAAGGATAATAAGCCTTTTAAAGTCTTTCCTAGTCATTAGAATGATTTAATGTTCCAGATTATTTTATCTCTTCTGAACCCCATTTTTTCCCTATTTTTAAAAATCCTTTTTAATAGTAACATGTCTATTGTTCATTACTGGTATTTAATTATTATTAAATAATAATACTTAATGATATTTAATAATAATAAACTTAGTGTTTATTATTATTAAATAAATATATCTATGATCTGTTATTGTCTTTAGGGCCTACCACGGGATGTATTACCTTGTACTCAGTGAATGAGAAATCCCTGGCAACTTCTGTTTGTTCTTTGCTCCTCTGAATTCCTTATTTTCATGCTTCCTACTGTTTGTATGAACAGCATAAAACTTAATTAGTTGAGTACTGGTGAGTAACTAGTACTAAAAAGTGAAGTTGACTGTTTTTAACGGCTCTATTTCTGCTTTCCAGGGTAAACATAGGTAGCGCATCTTGTTAGTATCCTCGTTTTATTAGTAAGATATTAGCAATCCTGTCTTCCTTTATGCATTATTTCATGACGAATACATTGGTTTAATGTCCTCTAAAATTGCTTACATCACAAAAAGTGGCCTTATCTCCCTTTAACACTTTCCTCTTTGCTTTGTGAATCATAATTTAAAAATTACGTGAATATTTTACTATAGAAATGTACAACAGAAATAGAAATAACTAACAAAGAGCTTATGTTTCCTAACTTTTAATTGTGGGCTTTGTGTTTTATCTTCTAGGATTGCACAAATCCACGGTACTTAGCTGCAGGTTCTTCCAATGCTGTCAAGCTCAGTAGGTTTTTTGATAAGGTAATGGCTACAATTAAGCTATTTTTAAACTTAATTTACATATTATGAGAGTTTAAATTCTTTGTAGAATGCTATGTCCTTTTATTCCTTAGTCCTGAACATCACAGGCTGAATAATATTTGTTTTGATCTCTCTTATCTGTTGGTATAATTGCTCAAGGTCTGCTGACGTATTTATTCTATCACCAGTGTTCTCTGAGCAAAAGATGAAAGCTACTGGATTTAAATGGGGTTTTTTAAAAGATAACCTAATTCTCCTCCTTAAAACAATTTATGTCTCCCTATTTTCTAGCTCTTTTTGTGCCCCCTAACTGCTACAAAAGAGTGAACCGAGGAGATTGTACTTAAAGCCCTGAGTTCTTTTTTCTCTCCCAGCTATTAATATTTTCCATATAAATGTTACTATTACTTTTAAGGTTATGTCATCTTCTTGACTCCCTATTGTTTCCCTGTCAGAATCCTTTGCATTTCCATTTCTGACTCTTCCTCACATCATCTTGTTGCCCTGAACTGGAATGAAAATGTAGAATGACTCAGCATACTGGGAAACTAGAGCACTGTTTGTCTTTCCTTCACGGGCCACACAGCTGCATTGCACGTAGGGCCACACAGCTGCATTGCACATAGTATTGACCAAGTTTAAGTTGTTTGCCCAATGCTGACATTGTAGTAAAGTAAAATATAATGTATTTCTGTATTATTGGAAAAGATTAATTTCTGTATTATATTTCCTTTTACGTATAATCTCCCAAGAAAAACTTTCTCTCCTCATAGCTCTTTATGAATCATTTTTCTTTAGCAATTTAGGGATTTAATAATTTGGCCTTTCATCCAATGTCAGCATAAGGTAAGCCCCACACCTCTCCCTATTTAATATTAGATCACTGGAAAATGTTTGTTTCATTGCAGAACTTTCCAGCCGGCATGTGGAAAATAGGGTGCAGGTTTGCCGAGATACTGATCCCTCATTTCTCAGAGCAGCCAGAGCCCCTGGGACTGGGTGATGGGCAGCCTCTTTCATTTACCCATGTGCTGTACAAATATTAGTATTTTCTAAATGGGATGCACTTCAAGGAACCACATTTTCCGTCCACATTGTTTTCAAATTTAAAATGTAAGAATTTCCATTTGGGTTAGATCCCTGGCTTCCATCTGATACAAAATTCTATCCCCTGAGAGCAACATCTTGTAGATCTTTGTTTTACCTGGAAAGATCCTATAGTATACCACTGTTTGAATTTTTAAATAATTTGTTAGTTTTGAAATTAAAATGTTAAATGTAATAAGTTATATCCTAGAGAAACAATGCGTTATAGACTAGTGTGACCCAAGTTGTCAGGCAAGGTTTTATTTTAAAAAAAAGAAAAAGAAAAAAGATCAGAGGGAACTTGGTTGGTTTTAAGAAGAGAGCAAGATTTGGTAAGAGGACAACATTGCAAGTTGAAGTCAGGGAATTTTATGAGCAAAAGCAGAAAGGTAACTTCTCTCTTTTTGCCTAAATCATTACAAAGGGTATGTGGATTAGAAGCCTGGTCAGACCCCCAGACTGAGGTGGTGGCCTGAAACCAAGGATTTGACAGCTACATTTCACCCAGTTTTCTATACTTCGTGTCTGTGAGAATCTAATGTAGGTTTCTTTTCCAAGAGGGAATCTGACTCTTCCTCCACAGCCCCTTAGCAGATAGTAATTCCTCCCCACTCTCGAATGATAGGGTTTTCCTATCCTGCCCTGGAGAGAGGAAGGAGAATAGGTCCCTTAGTTTCTGTGGGAGTATTTTAAGATGTGTATTAATCATGGACAAGCTTTTCCACCACTGAGGCCCTAGAATGCCACCTTACCCTGGGTCTCTTGTTATAAAAGTGACCCAGCCATAGTCTCAAAAATGGAAAGAATCTGGATGATTTGGCTGTCAGGCCAGTGAAAGCAGACTGGCTCAGGCCTGGAGGGAGGTGCTCAGCACTTAGTCAGAGGAATTCTTATTTTCTTAATTCTAGATTCCAGCGCCTTAGAGTTAATCTCCAGCTAAGCTGTATTCTTATCTGATTAACTTTTCTTCATTACAACATTTCTGTGTAAAGAAAACAATACTGCCTCTGCAACCATTGCAGTTTCTCAAGTAGTAGACCAGAATTCATTATTTTTTTTAAATGTTTTTCATTATCTGAAAACATGGAGCTGTTAAATTCACTATATTAGGGCACATAGTTTGAGGGCTTCTTTTCAATAGAAGTGACTCCTTTGTGCAGACACAGCCACTGCTTTCCTTTGTTTCTCCTGTTGACCAAATACAGGCAGTTCTGAAACTACTGAATTAAGGGTGCATGCAGATCTAAGTCCATAAAAAAAGCTAATTGACTGCTTTTGATGTTGTGTCATCTGTCTCCACTGAGGCCCTACCGAATTTCTCACTGTATTTACTAGAAGGATGTGGTGGTTCATTGCGTTACACAGACTCCTCTCAACGGTTAGCTTAGCTGTACTACTGTATTGTAGTAAGCAGAGGCTTTGCTTTTGTCTTATGGATTCTTTTTGGTACTTTTTGGGGCTGACTGCTAGGAAACTTAGAGCCAAATTTCCTGCCATACACTAGGAATTGCATGGAATCTTATGTTATCCTCTGATTATTTAGTCATTTTTGTTCCTTTATTTTTTTTATCTATAATTAATGTTTTCTGGCATGAGGCAGGCTCTTATGAAAACACTTCCACAATCCTGATCTACTTAGCACCAGGTTCAACTCACTGTGTTAGATGTCTGTAGTTATTGAAAACACTCTTAATTTGTATACGTGCTTTTTAGTCCCATTTGTGCTCCATGTGGTTATCCACTTTTTCCCAGCATGTGTGCTAAACCTTTATGATCTTTGTTTCTCTCAGGTTATAGAGAAGAGATACTTTTCAAGAGATAGTAATCAGGTCAGTAGCTATCTTTTCTTGATAAAATGGTTTCTTAAATCTGGAGAGAGGTGATTTCCAAATTTATTTTCAGAAGTGGTTAAAAAAGTGGGGAGGGTAAGTCCCTTTGTAGGGACAAGCAACTGATTTTCTTCTGTTAAATACGAAAGAAAATCAGATCAAAGGAAAAATAAGGATCCAAGAGACAGTAACAAAAACATCCAGAGATAAGGTTACATTATAAAATAATAGAGGAAAATCATTTGCTTGAAAATCCAAAGTCTATCACAATGCAAACAAATTTATATAGAAGTCCAGTGGTGAATATTATGAGGTTCACCTTCACCCTCTCTGATTAAGATGACAGTGTCACCAATTTGTTAGCAAATGTTTTCCATTTTGGTAGAATTTATTTTTATTATCTAATCTGCTGTGGTTTTTCTGAGTAAAACCACAGAATGGTGGTTAAGGAACAATAGACTGACATTTTAAAGGAAAAAAAAGTTAAAGGCTACTAGCATTTGAACTCTGCCTATTTGAGATTTACTGTGATTATCTTTCTTACCTACAGATTCCAGGCTTTCCTGATCGAAAAAGGTTTGGAGGAGGAACATTAAAGAGCTTTCATTATGACTGAATTACACTCATTCTTCGGAAGAGTGAGCAAGCAGTGGCAGTTTTCCACCGCTTTCTTCTTTCTGTGTCAATTATTAATGTCTCAGCCTTTTAACGAAATCATCTTAAAATGCCACCCTTTAGCCTCACCCTTTAATGGAAAACGGAAAGGAAGCGACAATGTGGGAGGTCCAAACTTTGTCCCCATTCTCGCTGTTCCTCACCTTTCTGTCCCTGTTTATAGATTATGTAAAAGCCTTGTGGAAATATGAGATGTTGTCAGAATGATGCAGTGAGGGAGCAGTGACAGAGTGATGCACAGAAAATTTACTCTTGCCCAGAACTAGAGGAGTTTTATGGGTCTGTAATTTTCCCACACTCCTGGCTGAAGGCTTGATTAAACACTTCAAAAATGTATCTCTATTGTTTTACCTTCTTAAGGGGAAAGGTATGTTAACTAGCTCGCAGTTGTCCACCCCAAACAATCTATCTTTTCACAAAAGCAAAATGGTGTTATTTAATTGTCTCCACCCCCAACACACACAAGGATGCCTAATAATAGCAACCCTTGCTCCCTCTTCTCTCCTTTGCAAATGGTTCAGTGGCAGAAGAGGCAGACTAATGGCTAGAGTTAAATATAAATAGATTAATAATACATAGAGAACAGCAGTACCAGAAAAGAAGAATTCTGCAAGAAATTGACAGCTCACTAAATCCTTCACTGTTTAGGGTACAGCTGTCTGCACTCGTACTGTTTTCTGTTTGGAAATAGGTAGGGTGAAATCTAAGAGCTGCACGAGGACAATAGGAAAGATTTACAGCCTCTTCAGATTTTATTTTTTTGAAGGAAAAGTCAATTCCTGAAATGTCTCTGAACTGTAGTCTGTAAACTAAGAATATTATTCTTTGTGTCAACAGTGTATTTATGGAGAGAAGTAAAAAGTTCCACGGCAACACATTTACATGAATTATGGACTAGGATTCTTGGATTTCATAATCCAAAATTTTTGGGGGGTGGTGATATGTGTGTGTGTTTATGCATAATTGTTCACTATTACTTTGTTTACCCATCTTTTTTGCTTATTTAATTATCTCCACCTGGTTCTTCTTTAATATATAAACCCGTCTCCCAAAAACTGTAATTTGCTGCCTTATTCAACAACACCCTTTCACCTGTATTCTGTCTCTGGCTCTGCTGCAGGTCTCTGCACTCCTCATATTGTTCCATATTAAAATATAATAATAATAAATACACAGTTTCAGCTTCTCATTTTAAAATTAGGGAAAAAACACTAAATTCCCTTTCTATTTCATTTTAATTAAATTTCAGAAGTACTTTGGAAATCAAGGTATGCCGAAAAAGGATGTTAAAAAAAGACTGTTAGAGAATGCTTTTAGAAACGCTGTCTTGGGAATTTGGAAAAGGATGTGAAAAGCACTTTTCATCAGCTAGAATATTCTCCAGTCTTTCTTCGCATCCTCCCCCACAAGACTTAGTCCTGATTTCTTTTTCTGACATAAAAGAGAGCTATGCAAATCAGGATCTGTATGTAGAATTTGGCACAAGTGTGTTGTAACAGAGGCTGTGCAGTTAGGAAGTAGAAACTTAATGTATAACAAAGACCTAAACCAACTTCAGCTCTTTGTAGTCCTCTTTTAAAAACTAAATCAATAACTCTTTCCTTCCCCCCGACCCATTTCTTTTCCTTAATTAAAAAAAAAAAAAAATCCCAATTTCTTTATTCCTTATTTTAAAAAAAGAAAGTAACCCTGATGGCTTCAGGGTCAACCTTGAAAATGTAACATTACTCTTCAACTGCATTTCTTCTTGTCAGGCATGACTCCCTGAATTATAGTTTTCTAAAAATAAAAATAAAAATTTAATAATCTAAGGTAAGTTTGTTGCAAGTATTAGTAGCAACAAAATAAGGCTGTTTGCCAAAATGAATATTAGCCAGAGTTCTTCAAAAAGAATGTTTTGAAGCATAATTTTTGCTGAAACTTCCTGAAACCTGCTCGTCAAAATTGCTTTTAGATAATAAGTATAAATACCAAAATACTTTTCTGGAATATGTCAATTAAATCTTTAATTTTCTTACTTTTTTGATAGAACAAATTGTTAGCAATAAAGATTTTTTTTTTCCTGTTGTGATTTAAATGTCTAACCAACGTTCTTTCTCATTGTGGAGGCAACTAGATGTGAAGGCATTTGGCCAGTTGTCTGTCCCTCTGGTTGTAAGACCCTCAGTTGGTCTCTTCACCTTGGTGCTCTAAGAAGAGCTGCTCCCACAGGGGTTAATCCATATCAGCTTTATCTCAGGTTCTCAGAAGCCCCTGAAATAGAGACACCAATGATATAATCCAAGTGCCTTTGACCCTGCTGTTTTTCTGTCCATTCTGAAACTGAACTGCATTGAGCTGATGTGCTGGGCCATCACACTGAAATGAAGAGCTCCTAATTGCTGCCATAACCAGAGCTTTTGATTCTTCATTTCTATAGTGTATACTGTAGCGCCCAACCTAGGTAGGGCCTTCTATGAGTATTTAATAAATATTGGTTTAATTTAAAATTTTAAAGCACGGTACCATCTATTTTAAGAAGATTGAAGATCTGACAGAATGTCTGCATTGATTTAATATCTGTTGAAATTTAAAGGAGGATACTGTTTTGGGGAAAGGAGGAGAGGGAAATAAAAAATTCATTTCTCCATAGTCCTAAGACTGAGTTAAATTACTGTGGTAGGAGAGGCAGGGTTCCAGGAAATCCAGCCCTGAGAGAACCCTCAAATATTCCACAGTATGCCTGATGCAGAATTGGAGCTGAGCCTGCCGGGGCTGCTCCATAGAGTAAGAGGGATCTGATTTCCAGTTATAATTAATCAGCACCTTCATTTAAGGACTTAAGAAATGGGTTTCAAACTCAAAAGTACACAAAAATCCTCTGAAGTGCTTTTTTTTAAATGCAGATTCCAGGACTTATCTGCCCCCCTCCCAATTCTATGTACATGGGATAGGGCCAGGATTTTGCACAGTTACCCTTGAACAACACAGGTTTGAACTGGGCAGGTCCACTTATACACAGATTTTTTTCAGTCAACAGTACCACATTTGTTTTCTCAGCAGGCTAACTGCTAAGCTTTACCAGGTCATCAATAAGTAATGGTGAAGTATGAAACCCCAAACTCCAACAATTCTTGCTCAGTACCGTCAAATACATCAGGTAATCTATCAGTTCCATCTCTGTCTTGCAACCATCTGTCCTGGCATCCTCCATCCACTAAATCCATTCTGGAGTGATTGCCCTGTAAGCCTGTCACACTCTCCTTCACATTACCCTGTAACAGTCCCCAGCTTCCTGAATCTCATGTTTTCCACTTTCTTTCTGTGGATCAGTGGTCTTCCAACTGAGGTGAGTTCAAATATCCCCTCAAAGAGGTACATGGCAGAGAGAGTTTTACAGGAGTCAATTTCCAGATCAATTCTCATCTATAAGTTAAAATTGAAATGCTTGTGAATGCAGCTTAAAGCTAGTTCTTATTTTCTACTTCTACTTTCACAATCACCATTTTCCCACTACAGAAAAGGAACATCTTACTAGTAGTACAATAGAAATATGGTATATTGCCCCAGGGTGTAAATGTCTTCAGGATACCAACAAAAGAACAATTCTAAATATTAGTTTTATTTAAGGACTCTTCCACGTCTCCCAATTATTTTTTAGAAAAAGAAATACAGAGCTCCTAAGGAAAAGTTCCTGAGAACAAAGCAAAGAGAGCTTATCCAAGGCTGGAGAAATCCAAGATAGCGGTGTAGATAAACACTGTGCCTGTGTCCTTCCCTGAACACAGTAAAGTTACAACTAAATTATAGAACAATCTACATGGAGAGAGCCATTTGAAGTCTAGCTATACAGAAGTCCTATAACTAAAAATATAAAGAAACCACGTCTAGACAGGTAGGAAGGGCAGAGATGTGGAACAGGCCCCAAACCTCCCTATGGTGGTTGAAAATCAGGAGGGTTATCTTGGCCACGGAGGTTCCACCCAGAGGAGTGAGGGACTCTAGCCCCCTACACCAGGGTCCCTAGACCTGAGTACTGGTGCCGGGAAGAGGAGCCCCCACAACATCTGGCTGTGAAAAACAGTGGGTATTCCAACCATTCGGGTGGGACGGAAGGATGTTGGAAACACAGGCATCCTCTTAAACAGTCTCACTGACTCGCACAGACTCACTCGTTCGCTCGTAGGCACTCACCTTCGGCTTCAGCGGAGGGATGGTGACACGGGGGTCAGGGGGGCGGCCTCAGAGACATACAGGGAGCAGACTGAGGTGTGTGGCTTAGGGGGAGAACTAGAGGACAGTGGGCACTTTCCCGGTGAAGAGTCTCCTCCCATGTAGCTGGTAGGCGGGCACCATCTTTAAGATGTTGAGCCCGCCCCACCATGGCCAAATCTGAATCTGATTGGCCTGGTGAGCTCAGCTGTTCCACCCTGCTGACTCAGCTGGGATCCCACCCCACCCAATATGCATACTGCCAGAGGCACTTTCTCGAGGAGCAGCCAGCCTCACTCACTTTGCTCTCTCTCTTGGAAAACTGTTGAAGTCCATGGGCCCAAGCAGGCAGCGATTGGCCTTGGTGTGCTCTGAAACTTTTGCTGAGTTACTCCAGGTTCAGCACTTGCACCAAACCATAGTCTACATTAACCTGGTGACCACAACTCTTCTCAGTCTAGTGAATTCCTGAGACCCTGCCTCACCCAACTAGCATACTGCATGAGGCTTTATCAGTGGATGAACTTTAAGGCTGGCTGGTGGCAGCAGTCCTCTGGCTGTCCTGGGTTTTTATGGCATTACCCCAGGCCTGGTTACTTGGTGGTAGCTATCTTCAATTAGCAGATTGTTTTCTCCCATGCGCCTCCAGGTTTAGCATAGGCAGCAAACAACTGAAGTTGTTTTGTAGCTCCTACAAGTAGCCCCTGGCGAGTAACAGGTAGTGGCTGACTTTGGCCTGCATTAGAGCCCCTCATAAGAGGCCCCAGAACCAATATATTTGGAGGTTGGCTTCAGACCACAGCAGAGCACCACCCAATTAGCCCCACAAGTGGCATAAAGGGTGTTTTCAACATGTACCAGAGCCCACTGGGGCAATTCCCACTCCGTGGGGTAAACCTCCCACACAGCAGCCCATAAGCTGTGGATGTGGCCAAACCCCACAGCCAGTCACCTGAGGGTCAATCCCACTCTGATGTGCCAATAGCAATCAAGGCTCAACTATAACAGGAAGGCACACACAACCCACACAGGGGTACTCCTGGCTCAAGTGACCAGGGAGAATATGCCACTAAGCCCCACAGGGCACCTACTGCATAAGGCCACCCAGTCAAGACTGGAAGACATAGCAGATATACCTAATACATAGAAACAAAAACAGAGAGGCAGCCTAAATGAAGAAACAAAGAAATGCATCCCAAATGAAAGAAGAGGAGAAAAATTTTTTAAAAAATTAAAAGGTAAACAAAATGGAGGTAAGCAGAGACAGAGTTAAAACAATGGTTATAAGGATGCTCAAGGAACTTAGTGAGAATTTCAACGAGATAGCAAGCATAAAGAAGGACATAGAAACCATAAAAAAGAACCAGTCAGAAATGAAGAATACAATAACTGAAATGAAGAATGCACTAGAAGGAATCACCAGCAGACTAGATGAAACAAAGGATTGAATCAGCGATTTGGATGACAATGTAGTATAAAACACCCAATTGGAACAGCAAAAAGAGAAAAGAATAAAAAAAAAAATGAAGATAGTTTAAAGAGACCTCAAGGACAAAATCAAGTGTAACAACATTCACATCATAGGAGTACCAGAAGGAGAAGGGAAAAAACGAGATTGAGAACCTATGTAAAGAAATAGTGACTGAAAACTTTCCTAACGTGGCAAAGGAAATAGAGATACAAGTCTAGAAAGCACAGAGTCCCACACAGGATGAACCCAAACAGGCCCACATCAAGACACATTATAATGAAAATGGCAAAGGTTAAAGACAAAGAAACAATCTTAAAAGCAGCAAGAGAAAGGCCACTAGTAACTTAAAAAGAATCTCCCATAAGACTATCAGGTGATTTCTCAACAGAAACTTTGCAGGCCAGAAGGGAGTGGCACAAGGTATTCAACGTGATGAAAAACCAGGACCTACAACCAAGACTGCTTTACCCAGCAAGGCTATCACTAAAAATCAAAGGACAGATAAAGAGCTTCCCAGACAAGAAAAGTTAAAGAAGTTCATCACCACCAAACCAGTATCAAGAGGAAAGTTAGAGGGACTTAAGACAGAAAAAAAAATTATCAAAATTATGAATAATAAAATGGCAACAGCTACATACCTATCAACAATTACTTTTAATGTAAATGGATTAACTGCTCCAATCAAAAGATATAGGAGGGCTGAATGGATAAGAAAACAAAACTCTTATATAATGCTGCCTACAAGAGAATCTCTTCAGATTGAAAAATACAGACAGAAAGGGATGGAAAAGATATTTTATGAAAATGAAAATTAAAAAAAAAAAAGAAGCTGGGTAGTGATACTTATACCAGACAAAATAGACTTTAAAACAAAGGCTGTAACAGAGACAATGAAGGACCCAGTAATTCCACTTCAAGGTATTTATCTGAAGAAACACAAAACGCTACTTCAAGGGGACATGTGCATCCATATGTTCATTGCAGCGTTGTTTACAATGGCCAAGATGTGGAGGCAGCCTGGGTGTCCATCAATGGAAGAATGGATAAAGAGTAAGTGGTACATACATGTATACAATGGAATATTGCTCGGCCATGGAAGGGAATGGGTTCTTGCCACCTGAGGCGGCATGGATGGACCTGGAGGGTGTTGTGCTCAATGGAGTATCCAACAGAGAAACACAGATTCAATGTGATTTCGCTTATATGTGACATCTAAAGAACAAAATTAACAAACAAAACAGAAACAAATTCATAGATACAGATTACATTTTGATGGTTTCCAGATGGGAGGGGTTGAGGGTATGGTGAAACAATGGGAAGGGATTAAGAAGTACAAATTGGTTATGACAAAGTAGTTATGGGGATGTAGAGTATAGTTAATAATATTGTAATAACTGTGTATTGTGTCAGATGGGTACTAGATTTGTTGGGGTGATAGATGGGAGGGGGTTGAGGGGCAGGGTGAAAAAGGTGAAGGGATTAAAAAGTACAAATTGGTAGTTACAAAATAGTTATGGGGATATAAAGTAAAGCATGGGGAATATAGTCAATAATATGGTAATAACTATGTATAGTGCCAGGTGGGTTCATTTCCTAAGTTATACAACTAGACCAGACAGGGGGATCATTTCCTAAATTATACAACTGTCTAACCACTAAGCTGTACACCTGAAATTAATATAAAATAATGCTGACTGTCAACTGTAATTGAGAAATATAAAAGATGGGGACAGGGGAAGGAATAAGAGGTCCAAATTTCCAGCTATAAAATAAGTCATGGGGACGTAATGTACAGTACAGGAAATATACTGAATAATATTGTGATAGTATAGTATAGTGTCAGATGGTTGCTGGATTTATCATGGTGATCACTTCTTTAGGTATATAAATGGTGAATAACTATGGTGTACTCCTGAAACTAGTATAATATTGTATGTTAGGTGTATTTTTAACAAAAATCTTTTTTAATAATAACAAGAAATATCCAAGGCTGTGACACTTTTGTTTTGGCAAGGCTTCTTGCTTGGTCTGTCGAAATATCAAAATAACATTTTTATCAAAAATAATTATACAGACAAAGGTGCATACAATTATAAATTTTACTTTCCTTTTCTAAATAAATGAGTTAGACAAAGCACTCAGTGTGAAAGGGTAACATTTAAATTCCAATAGCTGGGTATTGGATTCCAATAGCTGGGTAACCAAGTCTTTTCCAACCAGGTTTCCAATTATTTCCTCGCAACAAAATTTGAAAAGAACCTAATTGAGTTGTTGAATAGGTCATCAAAAATAATGTTTAATAATGTTACTAGAGAACATCATATATTTATGTATTTATATGTATTTAATAAACACCTTATGTATTTAATAAACACTGTTTGTTGGTATTCACTTCAGAAGGAGAAGTGAGGGATACCATAGCAAAATTGTTTCCATGCATATCTACTATTTCTGTGAACAAATTTTCTTAATGCTTATGTCTATAAAACTAAAAAATAAGATTAAATGATGCTGAATCTTGTCTCATTCTAGGAATAAAAATTAAAAATAAGAATTATTAATTCATGGATATATGAGTTAATGGGGAAGAGAGCCACCTCATTAAAAGAAGCATTTTCAGAAAGACTTTACCTTTTATTTTTAATAATTATTCATCGAAATGTATAGTATTTACAGGCCACTGTCCTAGAGAAGGATTCTCCAATCTCCTGTCTGGAGGGTAAAAACTTGCTGATAGCATTCTGGAATTCTGGCAGTTTTCTGGGAGAAAGGCCTGGAGGTTTCATCATAAGTTCTTGCCGCTTGGTTTTGGTCCTGCTCCCTGCTCCCTGGTGTTTGTTAAGTCCGAAACTTCTCCGACTTTTCTTCCAGAGCTGTGGAGAGTAAACCTATCTTGTGCTAGAATTTAGGGGACACAGATAACCAGTGTCTCCAATTCCTGGTCCTTTACAAATTCTTTACCTCACATGTTCCCCATGTCAGCTCACTGAATCCATTCCCCTCTGCCTAGTTTTCAGTACCCCTGTTCTTTTTGCTCACCGCGTTGATCTTGTGATTCTGTTCTGGTCCAGTATATGTTTGCCCTGCCCCTAACACACAACCTGTTCCTTCCATTGGGTATCTTTTTGAATGCTACAAGACAGACCCAGGCCAGAAGATCCCCCTATTCCACTGTTTCAAATGTCTGCCAAAACTCTACCCTTCCCAGAAGCCTTCCCTCACCAGACCCCTCCACTCTGCCATTTCAGTCACACTGCCCTAAACACAGTTCTTTGAAAGCTCTGCATTTCCCCTTCTCTGTCCTCTCACACATTATTCCCTCTACTCAGTGCCCTATCCAACTCTTATTCTGTGTGACTTGGCTCAGGCATCGTCTCCTTTGGGAGGACTTCCCTGCTAGCCAGGGCTAGGCGGCCCCAACTCCTCCCAAAGCACCCTGGGCTCTTCCTGTCACAGCATGTCTGGCCATCTGCTATAATGGCCCATTCTGGGGTCAGTCTTCTCCAGTACGCTGCCCACCTAGAGAACAGGACTGGATCTTAGTCATCTTTGTGTCTCCACATCTCACAGGCTCTGGCAGGTAGCCAGTCCTCAATAATTGTAAAAGAAATGAGTGTGTGATTGCATTAATAAAATTGAAAGCCAATCTGAACTATCTGTCCCTGTGCTTTATGCTTTTCTCATATCCTCTGCGTGTATACAGCACAGTGCTTGGCACATAGTAGTAACAAAGCAAATACTTGTTTAATCGAATCATTGTTATAAAAACAGAAAAGGACAGGAAATAGTTTACCCACTTAGGAGAAATCCCTAAAGTCTGGTAATAGGTTTATTCAATTTTAAATATTTTCAAGCCTTCAAAGTAATTTTCATCCAGTCAAGGATCTGTTTCCACTCTCTTATGCTTTAGGAAATCTCTCACATCCTAGGGACAACTGAAACACCTCTTAAATCTACCTTCAAAGCTGATTCAATGGAAGAGCATAGGAAGTTTATGGCAAAATAAAGTCGTAAAACTTTTCCATTGACTCCCTTTTTTTTTCCTAACCACAAATGACTAACTTTCAGGATCAATAGAGATTCAAGACCCAATGTACTCATAAACTCAGTTGCAAGAAACACTTCTCTTGAATTCACTTTTGACATTTCTTCCATTTACTTTTGAGCCTGCGTACTGCAGGAAATATAAAAACTTAGCCTCCGTAAACCTAAGGTCTATATCCCACTCCCTTCTAGTTTTGCATATAAATTCCAGGGAAGCTTATACAATACCACACTGTCATCTGTCTATGCTGATATATACTGAGATGTCCAATAACCTGCATGGTCCACAGATATCAGTCCACACAGTTTGCTACCAACCTGTCACTTGTTTCTATCAACTTGGCCCCTTTGGTCTGGCCCTCTCTGTGCTAACACCTTATACACAGGCAGATCATTCTGCTGTGACTGCCATATGCTGGAGCCTGGGGACCTCCTCTGGAGGTTGCTTAGACTCATTTATCAAAAGCAGAGGGTCTAAACTGGCAGCCCACAGCCATTTCAAACCTGCATGCTTGGTTTTTGACATAATTGTATCAGTTATCTATCATTGCTTAATAAACCACTCCGAAGCCTAGTAGCGTATTTGCTCTCAACTCTGTGGGTCAGCAGTTTGGACTAGATTTAGCAGGCGGTTCTGCTGGTCTCACCTGCGGTCACTCATGTTCCTGCAGTCATCTGGCAGCCAGAACGCCTCATTCGCAAGCCTGGCAATCAGTGCTGGGCTATTGCCTGAACCACTCTCTCCATGTGGTCTCTCATTCTCAAGGAGGCTAGCCCAGCTCCTTTGCATGGTGGCCTCAAGTACCAAAAAATGGACAAATCCTAAGGCACAAGCACTTTTCAAGCCTCTTCTTCTGTCATGTTTGCTATTAGTCAAAGTAAGATTCAAGGAGGTTAAAAAACAAAACAAAACACCATCTCTTGATGAGAGGAACAGCAAAGTCACATTGCCTACAAGGATGGGAGGAAACGGGGGACATTTTTTGCTGTCTACCACAGTGGGTTTATTCATTCACTCATTTATTTATTCATTCGTTTGTTCTAGTTGCCAATGTTTACAACTTGGAGCATCATGTATAAATCTCATCTGGAAAAATCACCTAGTCCTCTTAACCATTTACATTTCCTGCTCCGTCTGTGGCACTTGAGTTTGTGATAATAAAGACTAATTTACCAGATTGCTTTTGTGAAATTAAATGAAGGAATGTCTGTGGAAATTTGAATGTCTAGCAGGAGTAGGCATTCAATATATGGTTTCTTCCTTCCTAAATACGATTAGCCTTGAAGCTGATACCTGACCAGAGCTAAGGAGAATAGCCAAGATGAAGGACAAGGAAGTCATGGAAAGGTGGCTGGAAACTAATCCCTTGGTTTCTTTTTAGAGAAATAAAGACATTAGGAAATAAGATTCTTAAAGAATTTATAAGAATTTAAGAAATTAATTAAGAGGAGAATAGTAAACATCTCAGTTTGTTTTAAATGAAGTGCTTCAAGCTCTGAACCATTCACCCAGCTCATCCCTGGGAGGCACCTATGGAGAGCTGTCTAGACCTGGTCCCCGTTTCTGGCAGCTATGTGTAAACACCTGTGCCGCAGCACAGTTAATTTTCTCACCGCTCTCCAGAGAATGAACACTCTTTTCTACTCCTTCCCAACCTGAGTCAGGATTGAGTGGAGGAGCCTCAGCCACACTGAACGGGAACTAACTACCACAGGTCCTTTCCTAGGGAGCTTTCAATTCTCTGCCCATAGTAATAAGCCTCCTTCTTTTAAGCGGAACAAATAATTAGCCAATCTTTACCTCTAGTGAAGAGGAGACCGGCCTCTGCAAACTTTTCCAGAAACAGCCTGGGGTTAGTAATAAACAAAGGCAATTGTGTAAGCTGTTAGTTACAAATAAGCATGCTGGACTTTCTCCCTACTTTGTCAGTTAAGCAATTCTTGTGACTAGTTTGCAGGACCTGCTGACCAGTGAGCACAGAGAAGTGGTGGGAATAAGAACATTCAGAGAGTGGTTTGAAGGAGAAGCAGAAGCATTTTGCCTTCATACTCTCTATGCGCTTGGGTTTCTTGAATTCATCACACCTGCAGCAGACAGAAAATGGCCACTTTGAAGGTAAGGAACTATCTGGCAAGTTTGACATGGCTTCTTCAGCCAGAACTTATGGAAGCTTCTGAGAATTCCAGAGCATCAGAGTTAGAAAGGATTTCGAGAGGCCCTGGTCCAAACCCGTGTCTTAAGAGGCTTCAATATGCTGTCTATAGGCATGGCTGGGGCTGTGGGGATGATGGAGAGATGATAAAAAAAAAGAAAGAGAGAGAGAGAGAGAGAGAGAGATGATGATGATGATGATGATGCTCTTACTGTCCATCTCTTGCTTTGTTCATTTCAAATATTGTCTTGGGAATCTGTAGATATCATAAGGGCTCCCTCCCACTGCGGGCAGGCACATTTCTCACTATGTCCGTTTCCCAGCCCCTACTCTCTGACACCTGCCTGTTGCTGCAGCTTCCTGGATTGCCTCCAGCTGACCAATTAGATATGTTTAATCTACTCAGTTATTTTGAGGCTCACAATCAGCCCTTGGCCAGTAGAAGTCCAGCACTTCCTCTAGGAAATAATTCCTTTTTATCATTTATGCACAATTGAAAATTATGTGTGGGTAATGTGGCTATTAATGAATTGACTCATATTGTAATTGCGGGGTTGTAAAAACATACTTTCCTCCTACCTTCTAAGTTCTTCTAGCTGGGCTAATGATCAAACTAACAGACACAGATTAACAGGAGACAGTGTCCAAAGTTTATTATGTAGACATACATTCGGGAGTCCTTAAGAATGTGACCCAAAACCCACTGAGCAGTTGGGGCTTATATGCCATGCTGGACAAAGGAGAAGAGGGGACGGAGTCTGGGATTTTAAAGGGGAAATGGGTAATTCACAGATAGAGGAGAAAGAGGGAACACATGGCAAACAAATTCCTAGGCAACCCAGGAACAAGGGGACATAGTGGGGAGTCCAGTAGGACAAGCTTTTGCAAGGATCCTTCCTGTCTACCATACTTTATTCAACATTCCAAGGTGAATAGGCTAAAGTCCCCTTTCTGGAGTAGGCCTTTCCATCTGAATTCCCTTAAGGAGGAAAAGGGGATGGTCAAAGGTTTTTCTGAGTCTTTTGTTTCTTAATAACCAGCTTTAATCAATAGTACAAAAGGCTCATTTTGTGATGGCAAAACTTTGGTTCCCCTTAGAATCATCAAAAATTTGGGATGCAGGCACTCTTGTTTCTGTTTAAACAGTAAGGAAAGTAGAGTTCAGAGAGATTAAGTGATGTGCTCAAGGTGATGGAGACTTTATCAGAAGCTGGGTTTTTCTGAATCCAAAGCCCAGGTTCCGAAAGGAGCCTTCGGAATCTACCAGATTCCAAAAGGAATCTACCAGACTGAGTGCCTTAAGATCAGGGAAAGGGAGTGTGTCCCTAGTGTCCAAACCCATGCCTGATGTCCAGCCCAGGCTTTCGTGAGTGCCCAACACATGCATGTGAAACTTCCCAGAACCTTGACTCAAGCCAGGTGGGCCAGACTCCAGGCTTCTTTCCAGAATGCAGGGTTTGAGTACCTCCCTAATGCCTTTCAACTGATGCTGAGTTTGATGAATCAAGAATCTCCCTAATTGACAGGGATCCTGAAAACACTCAACAGAAAAGTAAAAGTTTCTTTATCTTTGTGCCTGATCAAGAATTAGAAAAGTTGAGAAAACTCTCATTCTGTCATTTAGCAAATATTGTGTTAGTACATGATGTCACAGATCAATATAGGAGAGGATCTGTGGGCTCGGTGGGGTTAAGAGAAACTTCTTGAAGGAGGCTATTTCTGAGCTGAGTCTTAAGAGAGAAGTGGAAATGACTAGGTGAAAAGGGATGGGTGCCAGAGGCAGCCCCGTGTATTCTGGGGTCCAAGAGTGGTCCAGCTCAATTTGAGTTGCTGCAGGGACAGCCAAATTGAAATTCCCAGGAGATGGTCAGATGTATGGATCTGGATCTCAGGGCAGCGGGTCGGGCTAGGAGAATATTGGGAGGTCATTATATTAAAGGTAGTAGTTGAAGTTTTGGAAGAGGAGGGGTACATAAAAAACTGTGTTCCTGATGAAAATCCTATGGGAGAGTTCAGCAGGGTTTGAAAACATCCTTACCATTTATAAATAAATTATGTCTAAAATCCCTTCTGCTGAAATTTTTAAGCAACTTATTATGCGCAGCACCCGCACACCACTGTAAATTGCATGCTGGTCTTTGTTCTCAGTTTCAAAGGGATTCTTCCCAGCCTGCTGTCTAATCTCCACAAGGAAAGGTTAGCTCTAGAGATCAGATATCCAAACACAGAGTGCCAGATTGCATCATTCTAATCAATAAGCATTATATAAGCTAAAAAATATATTTCTCAGCTTTTATTTTTTCATTTTAATGGATACGTTAACACCAAGCTTCAGATGAAATCACCTTTACATGAAAGCAGCACAACTGGAGGAAGAAAATTCAAAAGATAAAAATAAGAAAATTAAATTTAAAATAGACCACGCTGTGTTCTTCTTGCTTCACTTCTACATGTCTTGATTTCCTCATGACTTGATTTCTAAAATGAAGAGCAGTTTAACATGCAGTCTTAGCGAACCAAACATTTTGATTCACTAGGTCCGGCTCTGAATTTAACAAACTTCTGGGGTGATTCTAATGATTAGCCAAAGATGGGTCCCATGGGCCTACGTAATTATTGTATTAGTTTCCTGTTTCTGCTGTAACAAATTACCACAAATTTGGCGGCTTAAAACAACACATATTTATTCTCTTACAGGTCTGGAGGTCAGAACTCCAAAATCAGTTTCATTAGGCTAATGAAGGTGTTGGCAAGGCTGCTTCCACTGGGATACTCATTCCCCTGCCTTTCCCAGCTTCTAGCGGCTGCCCACGTTCCTTGCCTTGTGATCCCTTTCTCCACCTTCAAAGTGCATCACTCCAATCTCTGCTTCCATCATCATATCACCTTTTCCTCTTCTGGAGTCAAAACTCCCTCCACCTCACTCTAGTAAGGATGCTTGTGATTACATTTAGGGCACACTCCAAAAAATCAAAACTATCTCCCCATTTCAAGATCCTTAACTTAATCACATCTACAACATAAGATAGGCAAAAATCACATCTTTGCTATATAAGGTAACACTCACAAGTTCCAGGGATTAAGGCATAAATATCTTTGAGGATCATTATTCAGCCTACCACAATATTCTGCAAGTTCCCCTAACAATCTGTATTCTATGTTTCCAATAAGATTGATGAGAAATACTGGACTCTTTCCAGAGGAAAAATGGTAGCTGTAGCTGCATCTCTACCCTGACTTGTCTCTATTTCCTTCATTCCCAATAAAAGGAAGTGAGATGCACCACCTGCTCAGGGTGTTACTCAGAATCAGAGTCAAGAGAAAACACCTCATAAAACTACTCTTGACAAATAAATCATATCCTGAGGACCAGGTGAGAATTTAAAAACTGTGTGTTAGGGAGCTGCCAAAGAACTGATGGCACTGAAATTACATGGAGCTCAGTCATTTGTTCTTTTATTTAAAAAGGATGCATATAATTCTCTTGGAAAGAAACGAAATCATACTTTTACGTGAAATCAAATTATTCAGAAATCTGGACTGAAGAAATTATACAAACACACTTGCTAAATGTTAGGGGGGTTGTTTTTCGTTTTTTGTGTTGTTGTTGTATAAGGTATATTTGTACATAGTCACTGAATCAGCTGGAGTTGAAGGCTTGGATTTTTCACAGCAGATATAGGAGAGTTCAGATTCTGTCCTTGATCTCAAAGCCTTGGGAAAGCAGCTGCAGAATACTGCTTCCTTAATTCAAATACCTTCAGCAGTGAGGGACATGGCATTTTAAAGCTCTAACAAACTCATCTGTAATTTTTCTCTCAGAGCACCATGAAAACCAACTGATGTGAGTGACTCAGCAGTTTCTACCCTCCTCTTCAGCCACTGCACCACAGCTAAGATTGAGACACCAATTCAGGACTCACACCAATCTCAGAGCTGGGTGACTCCCTTCCAAACAACCAGCTTCCTTTTCTGTTTTTTAAAGCAGTCTGAAGCAAATGCTTCAGAACTCCATATACTCTTACCTATAACCCTGGCCTCTGTTCTGAGGCCAGCAGTTGCAAAGGATGGGGATAGCTCAGCTGCATTCCTCCTCACTCACCAACCTGCCTCCTGCAGAGAGAAACAACCCAGCACTTGAACCAAGTGAAGGCACTGTAACCCTCAGTGGCTTCAGTCACAGATTGGTCTAAAATTCCATTTCACAGAATTGAAGATAATTGGGGTGATTACCATTTCTCAGCATCTCAAATTCAATACTGTTGATGGTGAGCAAGAACTTCATTTAGAGAGAAGAAAATTGTGTTCAGTGGAGAGTCAGAATGCTGGATGGTCTCTGCCATTTCCCCAAAGAAATCATTCCAAACTGCCTGCCACTGCTGTTAACCAATCTGTATATAATAGAACTCGATGTTTTTAATGCTGATAGATTTTCAAATATACCAAGAAAATTGTGTCTGGAGGCAAAAAGAATCATTTCCCTTCCATTGCTTCCTCGGTCATAACATTTCACATTTGATAGTCCTTCCAAATATAGACAGCTGTCGGTCTGATCATCACTCACACACGCAGGCGTGTTGCATCCAGCTCATCCTTCTCCATGCGACTGAGAACTCTGGAGGGCTTACCCTCCACCCACTGACAGCCTTCTTATATCTCTTAAAGACATGTGCTCAGATGGTAGCATCTCACTCCTTGAGTGAAGCTGCACTTTCATTATCCTAGGCTAAAATTAAGTACTTTTATTAGCATCAGTTATGGAGGGAAATGGCCATTTGTTTTGATGATTAAGTTAGAAAAAAAGGGCAGCGTGTTCTAATCCAACAGCACCAAAAATAGACTCATATTAGGATAAAATCTAAGTGAAAACTAAACCAAACAATCGATATCTATTGAGCACCTTCTATAAACCAGGCACAGGGCATATAGAGGTATACAAGACTGCCATAGTTTCAGACTTCATGGAGCTTACAAACTAGCAGAGAAGTCTGACAGTGAACAAGAATTCAGAGGTGTGTTAGTGTTGTAACAATAAGTTTCACCGGTTCCACATACTTTCCTTTCTTGAGAAACCCCCCGACTTTATTTTCTCTGGGTGTAAAGTAAACAGATGGCAATCAAAATAGACACGTTTTGCCACTGTGGACAGATTCTGGTCTGGCACTTCTCCTGAAAGCCATCCATACCTTCAAACTTCCTTTTTATATGTACAATCCATAGATGAGCCAGATAATGTAGGCTTCTGCCTAACGTTAGGCTAATTTGGAGAACTTTCTCTCAAGGGTTTTGCTCTAAGACTGAATCCACATGCCTCTTTACAGTTGTTTGTTTTAGAGTATGGATGGGGAATGGAGCCCCAAACTCAGGGAGGTTTCAATCTAAGCCCAGCAAAATCCTACTAATCTGGAGTTGAGGTGATGCTTGAGACATCTCTCCTCTCAGAAACTCGCTGACGGAACCAGAATTAAAGAACCTGTTCTTGGAGTGGGATAATTAAGAAAAGGCCTATAAATCGACTAAGTGCAGCGAAGGTGGAGAGTCTACGCAATATCCAGCACTCTTCTCTCAACTAATTGATGGTCTTTAAAATTCACACAGAACATATTATCTTTCCTAAATGGTTCACTTGCCAAGACATAGCAAAGACATTATGTATGGAATGTCATACACTAGCACATGTCCATACAAAAATTTTTACTTCCGTAGACTGTCAGTGTTGTGAAATCTCTTTAAATCCCATTAATGGTGGCCTTTGTGTCTTTGTCACATGCAGTACATTTCCGGATTCGGGAACGAGTGTGCCTCAGAGGACCCTCGCTGCCCCAATGCTCTGCCAGAAGGACAGGTATGAGTAAATAGAATATTACTGTAGCTTAGAGAGCTCCGAATTGTAGGAATGAATGATCAGCCCTCGGGCCAAGCGCCTCTACCCACCACAGCTCTTGTAATTTAGCCTGTGAAGTGTCTAGGAGTTTGACAAATCATTAAGACAATCAAGATAAAGAACAATGACAATACGAAGATTAAAGTTGGATATTGGTTACCTACGGCAAAGCACCCAGCCTAAAACAGTAAGACTAAATGTAGGACTTTCAGCAGGATGCCCTAGGTACAGGGCTAAGGGGACTTCTTTGCAGATCCTCTGAACGGCTAAGATATGACAATGATGGCAAAATAATCAGCTCCAAAGAAAAACATATGCACGATGATGTTCACACTAGTGTGTTGGTTATAATAATAAAACTATGGCAAACAAAATTTCTTTCAAAAATTTTGAAGAATATTTCATGCATGAAAAAAATGCTCTTGATGTAGTGTTTCTTCTTTTTAAAAAATTGCACGCCTGAAATCTATGTAATTTTACTAACAATTGTCACCCCAATAAATTAAAAAAAAAAATTAAATTAAATTAAAAAAAAAAGTCCTGATTATTACAGGACCATACGTATCATAAAATCCTCATTTTGGAAGATAAGAATGGAATGAAACATGAATATGTCAACATTGAGTTATTTCTGGATGGTGAGATAATGGGTTATATTTTATAAATTTTCTACAATAAGCATGTAATACTAATCATGAGGCAGAGTCACCTAAAAAGTTATTACAAGAAGTAGGTATGCAGTGGGGATGATCACTCGCAGTAGCCCCGAGCAACCCCATCCAGGACAGAATCCCCCCAGGGGGTGCTTGGTGGGAAGGTGGGATGCTTTTCACATTGGAATGATGTTATTTATTGCTTCTTTTGTTTTAGAACAATCCTCAAGTTTGTCCCTACAATCTGTACGCTGAGCAGCTCTCAGGATCAGCTTTCACTTGTCCACGGAGCACCAATAAAAGAAGGTACAAGGATTAGGTTAATTCCGACCTGCAGAATACAGGACCTATAACTAGTACTTGGTGCAGCCACCTACACCTGGGCCATAGCCTTCCAGGGCTGCCTACGATCCTGCTTCTAACCAGCTGCGCTCTGGGTCATAGTCGGGGGAGGATGGGCCTTGTCTCCAGCTAGAATCAAGTGGTGACTGGTGGATGAAGCTGAGAGAACAGCTGCACAGAGTCTGGAAACACACGTCCAATTCCATTTACAAATTCTCACTTGTACTCAGAAGAAAATGTTCCCAATAGTCTGGCCTCCACCTAAAGATTGTCCAATTGAGTTTTGGATTCTGCTTTACTTGTTTGTTTGGGTTTTTTGAAAAATTAACTCAAAATTATAGAAGATTCAACACAGTATCTTCCTTAGCTGACTGTTCTTTGCATGAAAAGGTTGGATAATCGAAGCTTGGGTAGTTGAAAGGTCATGTGTTACAGCCCCTTGTGGTTTGCATTAACAAGGTTTTTATTCTTTGGAATTTGCCGTTGCTGGAAACCAGTACATTCATTAGCACAATGTGTCATATTCCATGTTTGCTCTAATCCTACAAGCCAAGGTCAATGAACTCACTCTCTTAACTCCTACGAGGCAGGTTGGATGCTGAACGTGTTGTGATTTGGGGAGGTAGTAAGTGTTGTGATTTAAACAAGTAGTGTCTAATTATAGGAATTTCAGGCTAGGGCATCTGAGAAGAGGGCTGCTACTGATTTTGGAGATTTGGGGAGGTCGGCAGGTGGTCATGTACTGCTTAGTGGAAGGGGCTGGGTTTATCTCCATGAAGCCCTCCTAAGAAGCAAATGAGATAGGCGTACAGAAGCATGACGGAACACACAAATGACAGATGGGTCCCCTGAGTGGTTAATAATGCCTACTCTACAGTCAAGCCCCCTGAGCTTCAGTCCTGGCTCCTTCTCTTTCCAGCTATGTGAACGTGGGCAAGTCATCTACCCTCTCAGAGTCTCTGGTTCCTCATTTGTCAGAGATAATACCTATTTCATAGTTGTGATGAGGACTGAAGAAAGGAATGTATGTAAAGTGCTTAGCACATTGCCTGGCACATGGTGAGTGCTCAATTGACATTAATTATGATAATCATCATTATTGTCACCATAGCCAAGTTTCTCCCCTCCAATACAGAGTATCCCTAGGAGGCTCTCAGAGAACTGAGTGTGAGATATGACAGGTGCTATACTACCACGTCAATATCATGGCCAATATCATCTCTCAATAGATACAGGCATGGAGGGAGGAAGAGATAGTTTCCCATATTTATCAAAAATCAAGAGTTAATTCTACTGCTATTTAATCTCTCCTCTCGCTCTCTCCCTCTCTCTCTCTCTCCAAGCCCAAACAGTCAAGGTAAGGCAAGAAGACAATTCCTGTCCAATCTAATTTATGACAACCTGGCCTCCATGACTATGTTCTTGACTTTATGTCCCAGTTACTAACGGGACACCTGGACTCCGGATTCTGCTGCCTGCCCCATTATGCAGCAATATCTTCTGCCAGCAGGAGCTGAGCTCTGATCCAGGAGGCTGAAAAGGAGCTGTTGACATTTCATTAAGAAGCTGGCACCATTCCCTGAATCAGAATTAAATCTCTGTCCAGGGCAATGTAGTGCTGCCTGGGGAGTTTTATATACTCAGCTAAAAAATAAGGGACACTAGGCATGGCTCACCCATCTGTTTAGAACTCTTCAAAGGTATCAACAAGAATATTATGAAAATGATCAAAATCCCCAGTGGGAAGATGGAACTAGCTCCATTCATAGATGAGCAAGCCTGAACTTCTTAAAGTTAATCACTACTCATTTAAACTACAGAGTGAAGGGCCCCCACAAAACTATCAGAGATTACCGTGTTTTCCCAAAAATAAGACCTAGACGGATGTCAGCTCTAAAGCATATTTTGGAGCAAAAATTAATATAAGACCCAGTCTTTTTTTAATATATTAGTAAGGTATAATACAATATAATATAATTAATATAATATAATATAATATCAGGTCTTATATTAATTTTTGCTCCAAAAGATGCATTAGAGCTGATGGTCTGGCTAAGTCTTATTTTCGAGGAAACACAGTATATCTATCTAGGATTAATTTTTATCATATTAGTTAACTGATCCCTTAGGTCCTGGGAAGGAAAGAGAATGTGGAAAATTTGGACTATCATAAAAACCCAGATGATTAGGGGTGGACAGACAATTCAATACACGTTTAATAAGTGAGCACCAACTGTGTGCCAGGCATTCTAAGTACATAAACTCTGAATCCTCACAACAGTCCTGGGAGATAAGGATAAGGAACACAGGATCAAGAAAGTTTTGTAACTTGCCTGGGATCACACAGGAGGTTCTAAGGTACACGCACGCACGTACTCACGCATGCACGCACGCACACACACGCTGTCAACACCATATACTACTAGAAACTAGAGAGGCTTAGTTTTTCATGGCCTGAAGTCCAAAGTCTGAAGTCATATCATCTAGAGCTGGAGAAATCAAATGGAAACTGAACAAATCTAGCCCTTTTAACTCCCAAGTGATTCAGTGTGTGGTCAGGCCAACTCCACGCCCGAAGCAGACTGTTCTAGGGCTTCAAGGGCCAGAGCCTGTTGTAACAGGTCTGATCTCCCATTGTCAGAAGTAGTGTTTCTCTCTCCTCTGTAGTCTGTCAGGGCAATGGCCTCTGAAAGGACTTGGGGCCTTCTTAATGACTATCAGTGTCCCTCTCAACTTCTGGGGGTTGGCCTCCTGTTGTCCTTCATGGTTCCTTCATCAGAGTCTTCTTCTCTTTCTGAAGTCTGAGATCTGAGTCCTGAGAGGAAGATCTTTGGCTCGGACATTGACATCTACAGATAGTAAAATTTGAAAGGAAGGAAGGAAGGAGAAAAGGAAGGAAGGAAAGGGGCCATAAGTGTACTATAAGAAAATATGGACAGATAGTCTTACAATTTTAGAGCACAGAAATGTTAATTTCCTAAACCTCTTGCAAATTAATATCAAAAAGACAAATAACCCAATAGAAGAATGGTGAAGGACTTGTGCAAGTAATTTGTAGAAAAATTTCAAAAGTCTAATAAACATACATATTCTCAAACTTACAATAAAGAAATGCAAAAGTGAAATGAAATACTATTTTTCACTTTTAAGGTCAAATTTATTAATAATACCCCATATTTGTGAAGATGTGGGTAATTAGGCACTCACACATTTTTGTTGTGAGAATAAAAAGTGGTAAATGATTTGGCAATTTTGCTCACATATGTATTGAACATAACTGAGAGAATATACAAGAAAGTTTTTAAGCTCTGCAGCCTCTGAGGATTAGCCCTGAAGAAACTAAAGGAGAAAGCTTTTTACCGTTCAGGACATTTTGAATTACTTGAATTATTTTTTACCACTGGCATGTATTACTTTTATAATTTTAAAGAAGAAAATTGATTTATATTTCAAAAATAACAAAGAAACCACCCATAGCCTCTCAACCTATGTAGGATTCATTGTCCTCAGCTTCCAGAGCCAGGATTAGTGTCCGATGACATATATAAGCTAATGTTCTTTTATGGATTTTCCTGCACAGATGTCCCTCAAGGTACTTCCCCTTCCTTTATCTTTGTCATTGGGAAAGACAATTCTTCATTTTTGTCAATATGGAAATAACCAAGTGCCAGAGCCTTAATTTGAAGAATAATAGTGGAGTGGAAAGGGGAGAAGAGGCCAGGGTTATGGGCAGCCGTGGTTATTAAGTGATGCTGTGTCATTGCTTCTCACATTAAAGCCCACAGATCGTTGTTGACTTGAGTATCTTCCTGATGCTACTTCCTGAGCCAGTCTGTATATCCATCACTCATAACATCACCATAAACTTATGTGTCCTTGTTTCCCCCCAGTTGGCTGTATAGGATTCTACCTTCAGTCTCTCACAAGCCCTTTGAATCCATTGACCAAGGCCATGTTACTCACAACTGGGATGAAGTTGATCCTGACCCTAACCAGGTAACTGGGTCCTGTGAATTGGAGCATACCATGTATCCGAGGCCTTGAATAGAAATGTTTAAGTCAAGCCTGAGTGTTGGTGAAATTAGACAGTTTTAAAAAATAAATGGTAAACGTATCTGTTCTTTTGCTCAAACTTGGGTGGGAATTTTGGATTCGATCGGTTATGTGCATGCACACGTACATGCATGTAAGCTTGTGTTTTTCTAGCCTAATGGCTTCTCATAGGTAGGCACAGAAGTGGTTCAGACTTGGCAGGAGTGCCAAGGTGACTTGGATGAATGGAAATTATATAGGCTGGTGAAAATATCTGTGCCCATAGGTTTGTTTATGTGTTTGTTTTCATCTAAATTTACCACAGAAGATAGAAAACACATTCAACACTTACATATCTAAAAAGAGCCTCTGATGTAAGGATGAGCTGGATTCTGTAAGTCTATTGTGGTGACAGATTGTTATCACATTCTCTGCGGACCTAGGGATTTCCATTCCTTGCCTAAGTTTCCTCCTTTTGGTTGAGTGACCAGTGGGATTTTCCTCTGGGCATTAGTATTATTAATATATTCTGCTTTCACTAATGAGACAGACCCAATGCTATAGTGAAGTGAGCTTTATTTTGTTTTATTTTATTTTACCTTCTGAGAACTCCAGTGTATTTATTCCCTTTGTCCCTCAGCTTAGGTGCACGTCACTGATAACAAGTATATAATACAGGAAGAAAAACAGACCCAGGTTTGCATCCCTACCTTCTACTACCTGCTGTGTCCTTGAGCCACAGTGTTTTACCTGTAAACTGGGATGGTCAGACATCTGCCCCGCAGTGCTGTTGTGAAGATTATGTGAGAGAACGGGTGTGAATATGCTTCACACAGTGCCTGGCACACAGGAGGCAAGAACCACAACTCTGATGCAGCCATTTTGATATCTTCACTTAAAGGCAGTGATAATGCATATAAATCACAGAATTTATATCTACATAAATTTGTTTTCTCATTTTATATTAATTTTCATTCTGAGGTCCCCATCTGCCAAATTGGCACAAAATAACTTTGTCCCAGTCTTGCCTGGGAATTGCTGGTCTGAAAAAGTGCCAAAGTAGGAGAAGGGGTTGGGCCTTGCTGGTTGGTCCCCCTCACTGGGTAGTGTTGAGACACCTATTGTTCTGCTACTAACATGCCAGGTTTGGGCATGAAATCAGCTGCAAGGCCACATCTGGTCCTGTTGTCTTGGATATACCACTGGGCCATTCCCTCGTTCTGGGAGTTGCCAGGTCACAGGTTCAAGATACACCACCACCACCACCATTCAAAGTCCACACAAAGTTCTCTTTCTTTCTTTCTTTCTTTCTTTCTTTCTTTCTTTCTTTCTTTCTTTCTTTCTTTCTTTCTTTCTTTCTCTTTCTCTCTTTCTCTCTTTCTCTCTCTCTCTCTCTCTTTCTCTCTTTCTCTCTTTCTCCCTCTCTCTCTCCCCACTCTCCCCTTTCCAAAGCCTAAGGAAATCTGCTGCCTCCAATACCAAGATACCAAATCCCCTTCCCCTCAATGACTGGATTTTTTTCTGTAGAACCAAAGCCAGAATAATCACAGTCACTTTTGGATTCCTGCTCTACTCCATCTCTTCCCTAATTATGGAAATTCAGCAAATTAAGTATCTGCTTGAATGCTACTCAGGGACAAAAAGGGAGGCATTCAGAGTGGGGAAAATGTGAGTTAACAACTTAAAATATTATCCGCCTCACAGACATTTTGAAACCAGGATATTTTGTCTAAACTTCCATTTGTGTGAAGTTTAATGCGTGAAGCAGACATCCTCCCCAGTCCACCATGAGCCGATATAGTGCCTTTGAGCATATTAGAAAGTCAGCTTCTGCTCCAACCCCCCAATCCCCAATCCTGCAGGCACAGTCCCCTGCCAAGACATAAGGCCAGGCTTTCAGCTCCTGCCTCTTTCCCCTTCTGCCAGTCAGGGCCCTTGTGTGGTACACAATTTGGATAGCCAAGCTGGGGACCCTGTCTTCACTTTGTCCTTAAGTCTCTCCTGGGCTCCTAATCCAATACTATCTCACCACCTTCTCTTCCACACTTCTCTTCCACACTGGGGTTAGGAAAGCTCTGGCACACCATCCTCATTGAATAATTTGCCTCACTCATTTAACCATTTACTTCGCTGCTGGTCTCGTAAAGGGCCATACACCACACTAGCCAAAGTCACTGCTCATTCTCTGAGAATCTGCTTGACTCCTCAGTGGGTTACATCTCAAATTCTAATTTCTCTCTTAGAGTTAAAATGGCCACCCTTGTTTGATTTTGATTAAAAAATAGACCTGACTGCTTAGTGATGTAACTACATCTTCCATTAGAAAATGTAAAGGATGGATACCTATACTTTGGTAGGATTCCTGGTTGGGATAAATAAATTAAGCATTTATCATATACTTTGGAAGGTTGAGAGGGTATTTGGATCACAATAAGTTTTCTAATTCTTTTCTTCAAGTGGCACAGAGAATTCCCACTTAAGTTTCTGACAGTTCTCTCAAGCAGAGCCAAATAGCATAGTATGCAAAAGGTGGTTGTAAAATCAGCAAGTAAAAGAAAAATTAAGTATAAACAAAATTACCTCTGAAAAATCCCTTAAATCACCCATCAAGTGTAGGGTACATGGTTTTGTGTGTGCTGCCTTGTATGGTAATTCTTAGGTACACTAAATTTGAGAACCATTGAGCTAGACTAAAGAAGGATTACAGGAAAAGTCCATAGGCAGATGACTGGGAATTCAAATCCTGGAGCCTTTAAGATGACTATTAAATAACTAGTGGTTATTTAATAACTAGGGTTGGAGTGGGGAGTCCCAGAGCCCCTACCTGCTCACATCATCCACTCCAGTCACCTAAGACTCTAGAACCTTTATTTAGCTTGTGGGGTTAGGTTTGAAACCTAATTTTTAAGAAAAACATGACTCTACTGTGAGTGTGGTATGTAATACGCTCAGTATTATCATTTTATTATATGTTATTATTTCTATGACTACTATTGTTACAACTATTGTTATTTAACATGAACATACCCTTGTATAATGATTATTTTGGGGTACAAGTGGCTCATTGATGGAAGCTAAACTTGTTCTGATAGAATTTTTCTGATTTTGTCTTATTATAAAGGTAACAAATACTTATAAAAACTCAAATGATGCAAAATTATCAAAGTAGGAAATGGAAGTCTCCCACCATAGGTGGGAGTCAAGTATGCCATTCGGGCATGTTAATTCATTATTTCACAAATAGTTAACGTGCATTTTGAGAAGAACGTTTGAGGCAGCTGCATTAAAAAAACGTGAGTTGATACAGGGCATCAAAATAGCTACATGAAAAGTTTCTGCTTCCTTTTCAGTAGACCTTCAATACATATTCATTTCCTCCCCGCTCCCCCATGTTTCCCCTTCTAAACTTTCTTTGCATTTCTCCTTGAACTTGTTACCTTTCTCCAGTTTGAATTCCTTCAAACACTTTCTATATAGTGGCCACCAAATGAATTTCTTCGATATTTTCCTGGCTCATTTTCAACCTTGTGCTCACACGCTTTGGGGCGGATGTGCCCCCAGAACTCAGTACTGCCTCTATGAACACCGGTTCCATCAACGCAGTGGTCTGTCATCTTCCTGCTCTGTGATCTCTGTCACCTGCCATCCTGCTTCCCTTGCCCTGATACACATACCCTGGCGGTTCTTGCTCCATCTATGCTTTTGTCTTTTCATTTACACCTTCTTGACAAGTTAATATCTCTTTCCAATTTTATGCTTAATTAATAACCACAGCAATCTGTATTCATCACCTGTCCCCACTCATAACCTCTTCCAAATATATATTGCAGATTCCCACTGAGAAAGTCTGAGAAAATTCTATTTAGGTACCTGACAGTTGAAGCCGGTATGATAGGTATGTCTTCACCTGTCACAGATCAAATCAAATAACTCAATCAGCTTCACCAACTCCCCACATCTCTGGGAATTTGAAGACCTGGGTATTACTAATGTTTCCTCCCAGAGAACATCATGGCATATGCTATCTTCACTGTTATCTCTTTGATACCCTCCCAGGAAGATTGGGGACTATACCTACAAAACTTCATTTTCATTTAGAAATATATTTAATCAATTGTCTAAGAATTAATGCAAACTCTTTTAGAGTATATTTAGATTCAGCCTGTGGACATTACAAGTTCAATCCATTAATATCTCACGTAAGGAATATACCTAATTTTGTTCATCATTCACCTTCCTCTAACTTCTGGAATCTCAAAATTTAACAAATAAATGTGTATCCAATTTAACTGTGATTTTACAGGTTTCAATTAGCATTCCTGCATCAGCAATGCTCTTAAAGATCAGAGTCCTTTTTAAAGTTTATCTTTTGTATTGCTAAATCCCCAACCTCTTGATTGTTGGAAAGGCAGACTCTTAACCCAGTTAAGGCTCAGCTGAGGAAATTACCTTTTAGTTCTCAACCAGTATAATTTGCACCAAGTGATAAACACCTCAAAGCTAATTAAAGACTACAGCAAAATTTCCCTCTGCCTCCAGGACATGCAAATTATCAAAAATGTTTCAAAACAATACACCTTTCCAGGGTATCTGCTGTTAAATTTGACGCTTTGTTCAGGTCTCACCATCCATCCTAAAAGCCCTTTCCCTTCAAAAATGTCTTGGGTTTCCCACCTCTTTAAGCTTTTAACCCCTTGCCATTCACCCTGCCCCAACCATTCTATTAAAACTGTGTATGCCTTCTTTAAACAACAACAATGCACCCCTTACCATGAATACATGTTTTTATTCAAAATTTATATGGAAGTGTCAATCAATGCCTAAGAGTGCCTCTAGTGCAGAGTTAACAACTTCTAATGTTTTGGTTTCTTTCTTCCCAGTCTTTTTCTTTGTACATATATGTAAATAAATAAGATCTGGGGTTCCATACAGCCAGAGACCAGAAGTAATTGAATATAATTTTAACCTTCATTTGCTTTTCCTGAAAACATTAAAGAGTATCGAATATATGGCCCACGACACATTGTAGGTCCCCTTTCTCTGATTTTTCCCAGGCTCCAAGCCTCTCACACCTTGAGAGCTATGTCTCCGTCATCTTCATATGACCTGCAGTGTCCTGCACACGCCTTCTTCCACATAGTAGAATCACAAGTGTTTGTGGAATGTATTCCCTGATACCGCAGATCCCATCAGCCTGTAAATAGACTGGATTCCTTTTCCCTAAATGCACTCACTGGCGTTTGCCAGCTTTGCAGTGCACGTTGCCCCTTTCAGCCCTTTTGACAGCTTGCTGGCTCTTTTTACAGTACATCTCCATCAACTAACATTTTATACTCCTTGGAAAGATGTTGGGACTCTCTGCAAACCAGATGATTTCATTGAGTCTGTCTCTTATTTTCCACGTATAAGAATGTTAACTGGATCCTGTGCGAGGACTTATTCCTGAGGGAACATTGCTGTTTATATTTCTCTTCCAGAGTCATTTCTTCTTATCCATTTCCTCGTTTTTTTCCTATCAGAAAGTGTCCACACTTCCAGGGTTATAGGTTCCCTGAGGACAGACTGTCATGTTCACCTCTAGCACCTAGCATAAAACCTGGCACACAGAGAGGTTCAATAAATCATTTCAATGAATTCATATCAGAAGATTGGACAAGAACTCTAACCCTAAAGTACTTAGCAGGGAGGTCCCAGGAGTCAGACTGGGCCAAGGCAACGTAGCACGGGAGGAGCAGTAAATAAGGTCAGATGGGAAGACCAAGGACAAGATCATGAAAAGGAGGCAAAGCCTGGGTCCAGGAACCAAGAAGATCATGAATGGTTTGAGAAGCAGATCAAGACAACCTGGGAGTAAAGAGCTTAGCGTGCACATTACTAAGAGAGGCTGAGAAAGTCTTGGCATCAGTTCTTAGTTAAAAAAAAATAAAAATGTAACTGCTCTAAACCATCCTTGTTTTCACTTTTAAAACGGAGAGAATAATCATAGGAGTTTCAGATGGTTGTTGTGAGAATTAAATGTCATCCCACAAATATTTACTGAGTGGCTACTATGTTCCATGCTCTATGCTAGGTGCTGAGTAATGGATGTAATGTCTTCAGCTTTATACTCAAGGTCAAGGTCAAATGGGAATCGAGGTTTCTTTCCATGAAAAAATGTTATCCAAAACCCAAGAAGGCTCACCTTTGTTTGTAGTGTCATGAAAGACTTTTGAAAGTGACTCGAATCCTCCTTACCTGTGCACTTGCCTATTACCTAAAAGAACTCCAATGGGTCTCTCAAAGCATGATTTCTCTACACACCAGTCATGTTGCCTTTTTCATCAAATTACTAGATTTGCTGAAGAACGCAGTGATCCACTATTTTATTTTAGTCACCCTCCACTCCCCGCACTCCACAATATACACACATCTTCCCAAGTCTGGACTGAAACTTACTGTAGTGGAGTAAGTTTCCTGGGCCTTTCCTAGCCATAGCTGGACTAATAATTGCTGACATAATGGAATTACTACTACAAGTTACTTCCAAATTCTTGGGTAGATGGTAACAACTTCTAATGATATGTCTACCTCTAGCCAGCCAATGTTGTTGAGAGAATCTAACTCACCTAATCTAGCTGAGTCCAAGGCAATTTTGGAGGGAATCTCAGTAAATCAAAGAATCTCAGTGTTCAGAAGGATACCTGGGTCATCCAGTCCAAGCTCCCGATCCTCTGACTGTGGAAATCACTGAGGTCAATTCCCTGGCTTCCTTTTCATCCCTGAGCATGACTTTCACATCTTGATTGCCACTGATTCTCTGTCTTTCTCCTTTGGTAATCTTAAATAATTTTTAATTCTAACTTTGGACTCCCTTTTCAAATTATTTTTGATCTCCTCGTTTCTAGTAACTAAAAATTTATTTTCCAACAGAATTTACAGAATACAGCTGCAAAATATGTGACGCAATGATAAAATTGAAAAGAGAATCAGATGAATTCCCAATTATAGTCAGAATCTTCAACACCTCTCTCCAGTTGATAGAACAACTGGACAAAAACATCAGAAAGAATATGGAAGAACTAAGGGTTTTTCACATGTTTAAAGAACTGACTTACATTTTAGAAATAATCTTTGGACTTTTAGAAACAATTTGTCAATTTACTAGTTATTGCCTGAATGTCATTTTGACTTCCAAAAATCTCATGTTTGTTTTTTAGTCTTGTTCTTTGAGATATTAGCAATGTTCTCAGTGCCTTACATTTATTCGTTCATTCAATCATTCAACACAGATTTATTACTATCCACTATAGTCAAGACATTGCATTGTGTACTACAATTGATTTCATCATTTTTGAAATGTTTTATAATTAAATTCTGTGTATGTGCTATTTAGCAATACTATATAGTTTAATAAAGTAAACTGTTAAAAGTCATAGGACTAAATCAGTTAACAAGCACCCTTTATTACTTTCAAAAGTTCTTAGTCAACCAATCCTATTCTTTATCATGATTTGGTTTTTGCAATGCTGACTTCAGGCTCCTATCATGGGCAGGGTGGAAGTAGTGTCTGGAAGAAAGGGCTGTCATCTTGGGGGCCCCGAAACATGGCCTTAATATGGGGCAGAATGGTCTGATAAACCCTCTGTTGGGTAAAGCCCAAGATGGATGGGCCTCTAAGTCAGCCAAGGATGTCTACAGACCTCTGCCCAGTCTCTGCTCGTCTCCAGCCAGGCTCCTGCAGGAAGGATAAATGCTTGTGATGCCTCTAAGAATCAATACTGGAGTCTTTTCTGGTGAGAAAAATGCCCAACTTTTGCATCTAATTCTATACTTACAACTCCAGGTGAACTCTCCAAAATAGAGATGTAGATTGCTCACAAAAGCCTTTTTCCACAGAAGCACAACAGGCTAAAATGCAGCAAAAGGCAAGCAACAGAAAATTCACTCTGGGATTTGTCACTTGTCTGGGTTAGCCGAAGGTAAGGGAAAGTAAACTTGATGAAAAAGGCACAATCCAAAAAGAAATTGAGGCCTCATTGGGAGAAGGGCACAAATATTTGGTTACTATAGAGTAGTACCTTATCTCATTTAATCTTTCCAACAATTCAGTGAATAAGATATCATTATCATAATACTCCTGATGAGGAAATTCAGGTTTTTGAAAGACCGCCCACTCTCTTTGGTTGTCTCTCCTTTTTCTTTTTTTTTTTTTTTTTGTCTTTCTATTTTTTCTTCTTTCTCTTTTGTTGCAGGTTTGTAAATCCTTAGGCTTCTATTATTTAAACATCCTTGCTATTTGGTAATTGGCATGTCATGCCATATCTGGCCCAAGATACCACAATTTAGTTGACTGATTAATGGTTGGTTGGTTGGTTGGTTGTTTGGTTGGTCGGTTGGTTGACTAAGTAGACTTTTCTGAACATGACGCTTGACATAATGGAATTACTACTACATCTACAAGTTACTTCCAAATTCTTGGGTAGATGGTAACAACTTCTAATGATATGTCTACCACCAGCCAGCACCCCATGGTTATATGTAAGAACAAACACAATCCAGAGGGAGAAAATGACTTGTCTGAGGTCATAGAATAGACAAGAAGCATCAATAGCAGAACTCAGGTCTCCTGGCTCAACCTAATGCACAGCCCCCTTGGGTTGGCCTCGGATCAGAGCATGTAATTAAGCTGAACATATGGATTCAGCAGATGTTTTTACTCTTCACTCCATGGATTCTTCCTGTTTATCCTCTCCCCAGATCTCCCTCCTCACATTTAGCAAGATGTTACACCAAAGCTCCTAACCAGAATCTTTTGTCTGAAGATTCAAAGCTGGCTTCTTCTTGTGGGTACTGGGTTTATCAGAACCATCTTCGGGTCTTTATCATCCTTCTTGATATGCTAAACATAAGCCCTGTACAATCCACTGCCATCAGATCCAGCCGATAAACTACTCCTTTCCCTATAGCATCTCCATTATTTGAAGGGTCTCCCTTTTTGCATTAGGGAAGGTTCTTCAAGGCCATTGCCTCAAACTTTTCTCTCTTTTCTGAACATGATGCTTAGTTCAGAAATACAAGAATTTCTGGGTTGGGTATGCTGATTCTTAAACTGTAGCTGCACATTAGAAGAGCTTTTATAAAATACTGATGCTTGGGCCCCTCCTTCACAGATTCTGATTTAATTTGGTCTTGGGTCTCAAAGACTGTCCATGTGATTCTCGTGGGTAAACAGAGTTCAGAATCTATGGATAGATCTACAAGGATGCCCAGGCAACTATTGATCTGATATTTAAATCCCTTCCATTGGGTCTAGAATGATGACTCTTCTGGAACCAAGATCTAGGTAGTATTATCTTCCCATAAATCTTCCTGGGTACACAAACTCTGCACTGCTGCTATAGAGGGAAATAGCAGGTAAGGTTAGTAGTAGACCAGAACCTCCCCTCAAAAAGCCAGCAGTGCTTAGCTGTGGCCCTTCCTGGTGTCAGGGGAATATCCTCCTAGGTCGGTGGTTCTCAACCAGGGGAAATTTATCTCCCAGCTGATATTTGACAATGGATAAATTTTAGGTTGTTACAACTTGAGAGAGTACTACAGGCATCCAGTAAGCAGAGGCCAGGGATGCTGCTAAACATCCTACCATACACAGGACAGCCCCCTACAACAAAGAATTATCCAATGCAAAATGTCAATACTGCCGAGGTTGAGAAACCTTTTCTAGATCCTTGCTCTCAGGTTCACTTTTCTCCCCCAGGAAATATCATACTTAATTAATTAGTCCTTCTTTCTGGAGCATAATTTCAATAGTGTTTTTCAAATCAACATTTTACATCCTTTTTAAGTAGTCCTAAAATGTGATAATCCTGTGTTGCTTTTAAGAAATAAAGGCTGCTATCTGAGTGTTTGTCAAAGAAGCAGGACAATCCCAGTGCTGCCTTTTCCACGTTCTGCTTGCATTGCCCTTTAGCTGCCCCTCTGAAATACAGAATGAGCTGAGCCCCACGACCTAATGGAGGCCCTACCGAGCCTGCCTTAACCAGGCAGCAGTGGAGCCGTTCCTCAGGGCTACTCCATGAGATATCCTGAGGCTGCTGGGTTTATCAGCTGCCAGCCTGGCTGGGTCAGAGCTGCTGCCAAGTAGACTATTGAGTACTGGGCTGACACTTCGAGTAGGGCCCAGACCTGCTGATTTTTCTCCCCACTTCTTTAGATCATTTCATTATTAAATTAAAGATTGTTGTGATTTAAAGTGAACCATCAGGCAGCCTGGGGACAAACGTGGGGTTTGGTGAAAAAATTGAACCTGGTACTGCACTTACCAAATCCAATCCCAGCTGGGTGTTTTTCTGTTCAAGAAATAATTCAAAACGGCAAGGACTAGAAGTAGAAGTAGAACCTTCCCCTGCAGTGTCAGGAGCCCACACAGAGAAGCTGGCATGCCAGGAAAGGGAGATGATTATAAATAGCGTTAAAAGCAGCATCAGTCAAAACTCACTGCTGTGCCTGAGCAAAATGTTAAAAGAAACAAACAGCTTCTGAAATAAGAAGGAATGATCTTTTTCTTTTTTTATTTTTGTAGTTGAAAGTGCTAAGGAACAAAGACAATATATATGCACGTAGGTTATACACACACACAGACACACACACACACACACACACACACACACACTACATACACACACAGAACCCAACTGAGCTCCTTTAAGGAAATGATGGATAATTATTACATTTAAAATAACAAAATCACAAGTAGTCAGAGCCTCACAGGGAGCTGCTTTCTTTTTTCTGTATAATTGATGTTATTTATTTAGAAAGTCTATGGTTTCCCTTTGTGAAATAATTTTCCTGTATGTGTATTTTTTTTCCCCAGCTTCGATGGAAACCATTTGAGATTCCAAAAGCATCTCAAAAGAAAACGGACTTTGTGAGCGTAAGTCAACGCTTATCCACACCTTCCCAATTCTCTCCTTTCTTCCGTGGTGAGTGATCCAGCCATTTGCAGGCTGACCGCCAAACAGAAGCAGCCTTAGAGGCAGGCAGCCGACACAGCACCACCTGTCTCTGCTTTGGGATGGCAGAGGGATGTCTTACTTACGCGCACCATATGGCCCCTGACTCCAAAGGGCACTGGTGGGCTATTTACAACATCTCCAAACAGTCAATGGAAATTGAGCTTTTACCTTCCTCAGGTTTGTTTTTAGAACAAAGACTCGCTTGATAGTCTGGTGAAGCCTATGTTTTTAAATACATACAATAAATTACATAAAATGATAAAGAAATCGATTCTATTGCAATGCAATGATAAACATATTAAAATAAATCTGGTTTGGTATATAATGATAATTATGCTTCCTTATTAATGCACTGAATCACAAAATCTATGAAAAGGTCTAATAACTATGATTATTAGAAGTATGAGCATAAGTGGATAAATGACATTTTGAGATATCTGTAACAACTAAAGTGTGATATAAAAATATCCATGATTTCTATCAATGTCAAGGTGATAGGCACTTTTAATACTGCTGTAGTTTGTTGCTTACTTTCACATTAATTAAAGGAAGTGATAAATTTCAATCAGAGATTAGTGAAATAAATATATAATTTTTCCCATCCAAGTTCATGAACTGCCCTAAATGGACCCTTGGGCTAGAACAGCATCAACTCAAGGTAGCAACTCTAGTTAGTACAATGCTCATTAGAAGTTCTGCTTGGTAGTTATAGGTGCTGAGAATATTCGAACACCTAACTCAGAGCAAGGACTATGAAGGGAACGAGGAAAGGAGCTACAAGGATATGGGACTCAAAGAATCTCGTGGAAGATTCTGCAGACCAACCTCTGTTGGTGGCTTACTTAGGGAGAATCCAGGTGCTCAGCCACAGGCCAGATTTTCGGATTATGTTGAACTCCTTATCCATACTAAGTGTTCCAAACCTCGTGTAGACTCGTCTCAATAGATCCCAAACTTGCAAATTGAGTTAAAATACAAGAAGAAATCCCCCCACCCTGTGTGAATTATAGATATCTGGAGGAGCCGCGCTCCCTCCTTTGGGGCTCTCCATCTGCAGGTTTGGGGCTCAGGGCTGTTTGGAGGAGGCCCATGTGTTACGATTTCCTGGACTATGGATTATGAGCAGAGAGGACTATAGTTGGTCAGCGTGCTTCCCTCTGTCCTGTTCTGGAGAGATTAGGGCCGGCCCTCATCATTAGCAGAGGGTTAGCCCCCATCCTGTGGTGTATTTGAGGGCATTACCTGGTCGCTAATGCTGCAACCTTCCTCCCCAAGTCTCCCGGGTGCCTGCTTTTACATCCCAGAAAAACTCTCCTTGTTGATAAAATGTCCAGTAATTAAGTTATGCTCTGCAAGGTCATCTGATACAGCCATTAAGACAATCCAGATCTAGGACCATGGCTAGCCAAAGGTGAGCTACCACCGAGCAAACATAAGTCAGTCCATTCCGGGTTCCCCCGAGGTACCTTGGATCCTAAATGTCCCACTGGTTCCAAGGTCCTAGTACCAAGACCTTGCCTCCTGAGGTTCAGGGATCTCGGGGATCAGGAGGAGGGCCAGCCTCGGGTCTTATCACATTCACTCTTCCCTCTCCCGCGGGTCTCTCCCAGGGTCTGCACACCTTGTGTGGAGCTGGAGACATCAGGTCTAACAACGGGCTCGCCATCCACATTTTCCTGTGCAACACCTCCATGGTGAACAGGTAAGTGGCTTAGTGCTGGGGCAGAAAACTCTGGTTCCTCGGGGGCTGTGGCCAGAGGGTAAAAGCCACGTGGTTGTTTTTCTTATTGTCTTTTCCCCAGAGCAATGTTGATATACATTTACTAATAATAGTAAATGAGCATTTCTATCTTGACTGACTGTTGTGACATGAACAAGAATGTCACATCACAACGCAATTAGAAAAGGGACATTGGGGCACTGGAGAGCAGGAGTAGTCCAAGAGGCATTTTGACTTTAACCAGGTTTGGGTTAGAATATTCTTAATTTCTAAGGTTCCCCAGGGCTATTCTTGAGTCCAAAGTCACGCTGCATGAGCAGCCATTAGGGCCACCTTCTGGTGGCAGGTCAGGCTGACAGACTTTGGTTTCAGTTAATAACTTTGTGTGAGCTTAAAATTCCTAAATAGAGGAGCTTACATATTAGACTTTTTCTAAATCAGAAAAATATATGTGAATGGCATTCCTGCCTTTTCTTTAGGAAATAGAGTATCAGAGCGATTTTAGAACCAGTCGGTTGTATACAAAGGCAATTCCATTCTTCCTGGTTGAATGAGCTTCTCTGAGCCATGAATCAGGGCCAAGATCATAGCCCTATGACAAGGCACAGGAGATGTCCCTTTGGGTCCAACCTCATATCAGCCATCTCCTCTCTCTTCTCCTGAGCCTCACTAGCCTTTATTCAGTTCTTCCAAAATGCCATGTGTCCTCCTGCCTCAGCGCATTTGCACATGCTGTTCCTTCTGCCTGGAATATTCTCCTCCTTACTTAAACCCTTGCCTAAATGATTCCTTCAGATCTCAGGTCAAATGTCCCTTTTTCAGGGACGCTTTTGCTGGCTCCTCAGACTAGATCAGGTCCATTATTCTTTCATTGCCCGGGACCTAACTTTCACAGTGCCATTATACTTGGCAATGATATAGCTCTACAGATGTTTGATTGCCATCGGACTTCCTACTAGACTTCAGGAGGACAGAGATTGGATCACTGTGCACATCATTTTATACCCAGAATTAAACCTGGCACATAGTGGGTACTGAACAATAATTTGTGCAGTGGTTTTTTGCTTGTGCAGACTAATTTGTCTGGATGGTTTTAAAACTAAAACTCACAGGAATTATTCTATATGTTTCAGATGCTTTTACAATTCAGATGGGGACTTCTTGATTGGTAAGTTTTGAAGATTTCAGACCGTTTCACTGTGAATTGGGCCCTAGACACAAGCTGCTTTTTAAGTTTACACATATTATTTTCCTTCATCCTTCAATCTGTCTCAGTATAATTTACAGACTGAGATCTAAAGGCGATTGGTGGTCTGAAAAAGATTCCTAGTGCACCTCAAAGCCCCAAATCTATTTCCCAATCTCTCTGTCTTTGCCCATTTCTGCTGGATCCTTCTAATATGGGAGATCTGGGTAGCTGAAATGAAATGAATAGTAATACTAACATGTGATTAACTTATTAATATAGTTCTACTTGCGTTCAAACTAGCCCAAGAAAAGACTATCTGTCATTAATCTCTGCAATTTAAATACAGATTTTCATGAGAGCGTCCAAAATGGAATGTCTGTTAGAGATTTCTGTGGTCTGCCATTCTTTTTTATGGTTTTAGTATTGGTATTTTGGAGTGAACATTTTGGTGTAGACATTAGACATGAAAAGGCCAGCCTCCTGTTGGAATTATCAGAAATGTGTGGTTTTCTATCCTATTTGGCTGGTCTCTTTGGCCAATCTAAAGAATTGTGCACATACAAGCTCTTTACCTGACAACTAAAAACAAAACAAAACAAAAAACAGTTCATTCATGTTCTTCTCGATAATAAAATAGCCAATTTAAGTTGTCAGAATATACATTTTTCCCTCTGAGACTCAATAAAGCTCTGTTCATTTGGAATGGAAAAGCAAATGCAGTCTTTTAAGCCTCTTACTTTTCATGAAGTGGTTCTTGCATGAAAAGAGTTGCTCATTGCTGCCCTGTCTTATTTTTAGTTCCCCAGAAAGGGAAACTTCTCATCTATACAGAGTTTGGCAAGATGCTTGTGCAGCCCAATGAGATCTGCGTCATTCAGGTGAGTGATGTGTCCCCCTGTCTCTGCCTCTCTAATTTGGGAGCAATCAGACGTGCCAGCTGCTGCTATTTCCAACTCTAAAATTTCTCTGTCATGTATGGGCAATGGGGAGGGAGTTTGAGTTACACAGAAGGCTCGCTGTGCAGAAGGGTAAGCAAGCTTGGTTGCCTGCTTTGTTTAAAATAGTGCACAATCAAAAGCACAGAGCATTATCAGTTCACTTTCCTAAATATTCATACACACTCTGAATAAAGCCCTGGATGTGGGTGGAGGTGCAGTGAAGATGAATCCCTTAAAAATTTGGCTAAACCAGGGCATAGTTGTCTGTGAACCCAATAAGAGAATAGACTAGAATTGGGTTGGGTTTCAGATGTGATTAGGAGTTAAATTTTTATTTCTAACTCATCTTGGAGTTGGTCATCTCTCAAACATAGCTCAACGGACTCTAGCTTTACTTGTGCGCATGGGGCTGGCTGTGGCTCTGGGGCTTCTTTATAACAACAGGTGTGATTTGAGAGGACACACTAGTGTCTGCTTCCCATTCCAGAGAGGAATGCGGTTCAGCATAGATGTCTTCGAGGAGACCAGGGGCTACATCCTGGAGGTCTACGGTGTCCACTTTGAGTTGCCTGACCTGGGACCTATTGGTAAGTCTTCACTACAAGCTTCTTATCCTGACTTGAGATATAGGACACGGACACTTGCATGAGAGTTAAACATGCTTCTCATTATCTCATTCAAACTTCAACTTCCCTCTCTAAACAACTTCTTCTCTTGACTGAGTGTAGTTGGGAATTTCAGAGACCTATTAGAACTCTCTGAGCAACATTCAGACTTTCTTTTCAGACCTCTAGGTTTGGGGGCTCCATGCAGTATGGCTGACCCAATTGATGAAATGAAATCTTCATTAATTAGCTCATTGGTGTATCACTCTATCAGCTTGTCTCAGCTTCCATGTTGTGCTCAGGGGAATGACAGGAACCTCACCAAGGGTAACACAAGCATCTTCCCATAAACTACACACATAACAGAAAATGACCCAAGACAACCCATTATAAAGTTCTCTCTAGAATAGCATATAGACCATTGGAGAGCAAGACAGTATATAATAGATTTATGGTTATATAGTATACACTTTATATAATGTATAATAGAAGTTTGGGTTACTGTGGGCCAGGTCACCAGGAATAGCTTCAGAGAAGAGATGAGATTTGACTAATTCTTGATGAAAAGTTGATAAAAAATAAAGAGGAAAGGGAACAACTTAAGCAAAAGCATACAGTAAGTGGGAATAAGCTTTGTAACTAGAAATGAGATCATTTTCTTAACGTAATTGGTTGTGTGTAGACAATAAACTGGGGAAAGCCATAAAAATCTCCGGGGCTATATTTCTATGGAAAGAGGGAAAGGACTGAGAGACACATAATATATGAATCTCACATTCCTAATGACACACTCCACTCCACAAAATCTACACACTTAACAGTCAGAAAAGCTACATCACTCAGTGCTATGAAGGAGCTAGAAACCACAGGCTCCATGAGGCAGATTAGAATTTTCCAAAGTGAACTAAGACCCCACCACCCCAGATTCTTCAGGCAAACTGGAGTCAGGAGACACAGGAGAGAAGTAAAGGTGGTCGGAGCGGTTGTTCTCAAAACATATCTTGGAGTGGAAAGAGTGGTTGGGAAAATTGGCCCTTGGTTTCATCTCTGGCGTGTTTGCTAAAGGTGGTGGCCACACCTCCCAGTTCTTTCCTTGCTTGTCAACAGCTTTTTTAGAGCAAAACTGGGACTGGCCAACATATGCCTTTTGGGCACTCCCCTGGGAGGATCCAAATAGTCAGAGGAAGGTGGGAGGCAGCCGAGAAGCAGCTGGAGCCATGGTGGGCCGTCTGTCATCCTGCTCACCACGCGTTCTTCCCACTTTGGTCTGGCTTCCTGCTGCTCTACAGTCAGCATTAGCCTCCAGGTTCATGTACCCTCCGGAAAATATGTATAATTTTCTAACCAACTTGGGGCTTGTTGTTTTTTTTTTTAAACCCCAGGAGCTGGAAATGATAAAACACTCCCCAGGTCTCTCCTCTCAGAGTTAAATTATGTTTTTGCACTTATGCTTTTCATTTTTGGTCTTCTGATTTATTTTCTTTCTCTGGAGGAAATATTCACAAAGCAAAAGTAAGCAGGCAAGTCGTGAATACCTTCTCCCAGACAGATTTGTCAGGCTGGGCAGCAGTTTTACAGACTTGGATTGATTCTGAGTCCTGTTTGAGGAGCAGAGGCATGCCTGGGCAACAGTAGGTAACCCTTTCTTTCTCAAGGACTATAGATGAGTTCTAGAGTTTTCTTGGAAAGAAGAAGCTCTAGTATTCTATCTTCCCTTGTCCTCTTTTCTAATCTCTTCCTCTTCTTCCCTCCTCTCACATGTAGTGATGAGATAATGCATGTAATGTGGTTTTATAAACCATAATCACTCTACAACTTTCGGAGGTGACACTAGAGATAATGATGATAATTTTCATGATTTTTTTCCTGATCTAAAGATACCAGACTGGGAATCCAATGAGCTTTTGAACAATAAAAGCAAATTGTGGAATAACTCTTGACATGGAAGAAAACCCCTGTTCTTTGTGCAACCATGGGCATCTTTCCTATGTGACTTCAGAAGTATCTAAAAGATGTTTGGGTCATTGTTTTCTAGGAGCCAATGGCTTGGCCAATCCTCGTGATTTCTTGATACCTGTAGCCTGGTATGAAGATCGCCAAGTGCCAGGTGGTTACACTGTGATTAATAAATACCAGGGCAAGTTGTTTGCTGCCAAACAGGTAAAATAAGAGGGTCGGTAGGCACAGGAGGGGATGAATAGTTATGGAGCACCTACTGATTTCCAAGGCCAATGTTAAATACTTTACACATATTCTTTCATCTTTAGTACACAACTAAGATGCTACAAAGTGTTATTTGTCTTATTTCTAGTCGTGAAAACAGGCCAGGTAGTGCAAATAATTCACCAGATGTCACAATAAATGGTAAAACCACCATTTGAAGCAATATCTCTCTGACTCCCAAAGTCATGATCTTTCCATTCACCAAGAAACAAAAATCCTGGGAAAATGTAGCTCTCTATAAATGGTGGGGAGAATATAATATACAGACAGGGCAATATGTTCTGAAAAGGGAAATGAGTTAACAAGCAGATCATCTGAGATTTATATTTATCAAGGGATACCATATTTCAAATACTAGATAAGATTGATACAAAATAAGTAGAATTCAGTTAAAATAGCTTGATTTGGTTTATAATGTCAACCCGGTAAACTCAGAAGATAAAGAAAGGCATAGATGATAATAAAAAAATAATACGTAATCTATAACATAATATATACTAATATAGTATATAATTAGTATATATATTAGTATATAATATATAGTATATAATTGGTATATGTTATTCCTTAATATACTGAATAAATAATATATTAGCATAAAGTAATCATATAACAAAAATAATCCAAAGATCTTTTCTGTTTATCTATACTTGTTTGCTTTATTTTTGTCCATTTGACTTATTGCTTGTATTTTGCCAAGGTATGTTATTGGACAGCATTTAGAAGGTATGCTAACCAGTAAAGGCCAACTAGTTTGGCACTTAAAATTAATCCCTGATGGCTAGTTGTCACCCTCATTGACACATTGCCACCCTCATAATAACTGGGTCAGGATTTCTAAAAATGTGGTTCAGAGACCATTTGCATAAAACATTCTCAGGGTGGCTTGTTTAAAATGCAGGTTCTTAGATACTACTCCAGCCTGGCAAAAATGATAACCTTTAGGAGTGGGGTGTAGAAAGCTACATTCATTTTAAGCATGTTCTCCATATTATTTTGACATACAGTTGATAGAGAACCATCATTCTAGAGACAGCTAGCATCTCCACTGGTTTCTACTTTACAGGTGAACCCCAAATGGTTATTCTCTGTGTGAACTCCCACTGATCCATTCTCCCTTTTCAGCCATGATCTGAGCCCTTGGAGGGTGACCTATATGGACTGTATCACCCAGGGTCCATAGCCAGCTGCACTTTGGTTGGTTCAACCAGTGGCAGGTCCTTACGGGAAACTGGAGGGCACAAGGAAACACAAGATGGGGTTTTTCTCCCCCTGCTTTTTCCCTGTTTGGGACTCCATCCCTTCATGATCTCAGTTCCTGTTGGGTATCCCCAGAGGCATGCTGGAGCCATCTCATATTGGCTTGCAAGACTTGATATACACATCTCTTCCTAGCTTTGTGTTTGGTGATATCACATTGGTAGCTCAAATACGATCATGGTGAGAGTATGTGCACCCCAGAAATTGGCAAATGCTACAAATCAGAGTTTTTTATTTTTTCCCCCAGAGAGCTAGTTGTAAAATATTTATCAGCACACCACTGAGCAGCCCCCTTCTTCGTGTTTCTAGCTCTGTCTGGAGTCCTGTAACAACATTTCTTTCCCATCTCCCATAGGCCTAGGAATGACAATGTCTTCACACTATTGCTAGGTGCAGATACCAGACCATCTCTAATCAGTTTACATAACACCAGTCACACTTCTGTAAGTTGTCCTTTCAGTAACGTCTTTCAAACATTCTGAATTGGATGCTGTTTCCAGCCAGACCTATATCTGCAGTGGGGACAACCTCCCTATAACAGAACACGATCTTCTTCTACCCAGGACAGGCCCAAGAAACATCTCCTTAGGATTGCTCTGAAATCTCAGGCATTCAGAGCTGGAACTCTTAGAGACCTTCTTGCCCTCCTGCAGTCACCACCCAGGCACTATGTCTACTGGAAGCTCCTCTGGGTAGCAATTACCTGGTGAACACTCATAGCTAGTGCCTGCCCTTCACACCAAGAAACCCTGAGGGTGGCCCAGATAGTCTGAGAACTGCTGGCATCCACATATTTTTACAGTTGTGTTAAAAATTGTTGAAAAGGCACTACTTAGAGAATATGCTGTGCTTTGGCTGCACATGTGATCAGAGGCAGCTGCAGCTTATGAACTGGAAAAGTAGGGTTAGTGGCTAAAGGAGGGATGGTTTGAGGGTGTGTGAAGAAACCACAGAATGAATAATTCAGGGTTACACTTCTCCCAAAGGATGCTATTATTAAATTATTAGAACCAAGTCAAATAAAAAAAGAGAGAGTGATGTCAAGTACAAACTGTGGAATCATAGCTAAAAAAGCATTAGGTGCTGAGATCACCCTTTCCTGCTTCTTTTGTGATCAGGACACTTCCCCATTCAATGTCGTGGCCTGGCATGGGAACTATACCCCCTACAAGTACAACTTGGAGAACTTCATGGTCATCAACGCAGTGGCCTTCGATCACGCAGTAAGTCTGGACCATGGAGGGACTTAGGGGAGAGGCCAACCCTCGGAAGAGAGGGGTTTACAGTAGACCCCTAACATTCACAGATCTAACATTTCCAGTGTACCTATACCCTTGGAAGCCTGAAATACAGTCATTTGTCATTGTGCTGACAGGAATTTGAATCACCTGCATCAAGGTTTCAGTCATAGAGCAAATAACCCAGCTAGTGAGGGAGCCAGGCCAGACATTCAACACTCACCTGTGAACACAGCTCAGTTCTCTATATAGATTAGTCAGAGTAATTCTCCTAGACAGCTAAAAACTTGGTTTCTTCATGGAAAGTTTATCCCAAAAAGAAAATCAACTGCTAATCTTAGTGATGGAGTGATGACAAAGGAACATTTCTGGATTTGGAAAGTTCTCTGTCCTGCCCACAAATACCAAGAGTCTACTTGCTCCAGCTGTGTACTCCAGAGCCTCCACGCTTGGTTGTTTCTAGCAGTGATGGAGCAGATGGCGCTCTTCTAAAGTTACCCATAATGTTCAGTGTTTGAACTTAAACCAAAGAAATTCTAGAACTCGATCACATTTTTCATTCATGTAAGGGCCGTAAATAGGTCCCTGGTCCACACTGCAGGCCCCTAAGGACCCATATTCTCAATAAAGTGCTAGTTCTGGGATCCTGGGGGAAAGTTTCTTTTGCAGCCTAGTTCATAATAGATTAACTTAACTCACCAGCTGGAGAGATAATTAGAGCAGAAGCCAGAGAACTGGAGACAGAAAGATTACTCTGAGCCAGTTCAGCTTATCTCTGGGGGGATGAAACTACCTTTCTGAAAAGCAGCAACTCTGAATAAAACCAAACAGGAAAAGAGAATAAGGCATCAAGCCCAAAACAGCATGAAAAAGGACCCTGAGACACTGATAGAGCTTTATTTGATCCTCACTACCTTATCTTTAATCGTTTAAGATAATTTCTCATGACAGATGAAGTATTAACTCTCACAGCAATAAGAGTCGGTTTTTTGAGTTGCATTTACCCAGGTTCAATCTCCTCTGTGCTGCTGCTATAGTTATTTTTCCAAAATTCAGACCTGATCATTGTACCACTGCATTAGAAAACCTTTGCAGGCTTTCTGTGGTTTAGGATTAAGTCTGAGCTCTGAAGCGTGGTATTTGATGCTCTTCACCATCTGGCCATGGACTCATTTTCCATCGCCATTTCTTGCCCCTCTCCCTTCTGCCAATGTACTCTGGGCTTTAGCTTTCTTGCCTCTTAATAAAATCTGTGTGCATTTTGATGTCTTTCTTATTTTCTGTGCTTAAAAACGCTTTTCTTTTCTTTCCCTCCTTCCTCACGTTTCCTTCCTTCTTTCCTCTCTCCCTCCCTCTCTTGCTTTTTCTTTCTTTTTCCTTTCATTCTTCAGTATCCATCTCAAATGTCACCTTCTCTTTGAAGCCTTCCCTGATCCTCTCAGGTAGAGAGAGGCACTCCTTCCTCTGTACTCCCTTGGATCTCTATTTATAAAGCTAGACTGCCCTCAGCACCTGGCTGTGATTAGTTGTTCATGCACCTGTTTTATGACTCCTTCAGTGTACCTATACCCCACCCCTCCACCAATAATGCTAGAGGGGCAAGGAATAGATTTCAATTATTTTTAAATCCAGACCCTAGCATGGCATCTGAAAGCAAATATGTTCATTGATTTCAATTAAATTGAACCTCAATCTTTGCACTGAAGGACGGTCAAGTTCTTTTAAAATCAGAATAGCGCCCCCCAACCTATTCCCCTTTACACTCCCACCACCCAAACTAGTGATGTAACTGGTGTATTTTAGACCTGAGAGTCAAACGAGAGCGAGGAAGCAATGAGGATACCATCTGAAATGTCTGTGATCACTCAACGAGAAGCAGATCCTACATCTATCCCAAAACTTGGATGTTATTTTATTTCTATGTCCACCTAACTCTAAGAATCCCTTCTGTCAAGAGCGCCCTATGGGCCAGCTCAGCACTGGTCACCCTGACCTGAGCTTGGGAGGTAGGCACCACTGGTTCTCAGACCCACCAGGCAGTGCTCACATGAAATGGGGCTCCTCAGGGTGAAAAGGCAGCTCCAAATTCTCTTAGGTGGTGGTAATTCATTTTACTTCAAACACAGCAAGAGGCGAAAGTCAGATGAGTGATTATTACACCTCAGTGACAAGCCCAGACTTCTTAGTCTGGCCTGTGCGGTTTGATCAGAAATTTGCGTGTCACCTTAAAACCCCATTGTGTGTCACCCACACAATGACACATGTGTGGGTGACATGTGTCATTGTGCGGTCATCTCCCTTTCCTCGTGTATTCAGTCTCTCTCTGTGCTCTCATAGGACCCATCCATTTTCACAGTGCTGACTGCCAAGTCTCTCCGTCCCGGAGTGGCCATCGCTGATTTTGTCATCTTCCCACCTCGGTGGGGGGTTGCTGACAAGACCTTCAGGCCCCCTTATTACCACAGTAAGTCTCTCTTTTGCCACCACATTCGGTATTTGGAAACCAAAGACACAGCACAGTGATGAGCATCGCCACTGGGAATACTGCTGGAGGTGTTTCTGGACGCCCTGCCCTGGCTGGAGTTCAGGATCCTGCCTCCCGAGGCCTGACGCAGCTGAGTGGGCAGTTTGGGCATTTGTAGGGGCCCTCAGAACAGAAGAAGGCCACTTACTGGCCAAATCCCAGGAGCTTTCTCAGGTGACACCTCTATAATTGAGAAAAGGACACAATTAGAAAAGCACACTAGATGCTTTGTGAATAAAGTTGTAACAACCTATGTCCTTTCTGAAGAGTGTCATCCCATCACAGGCCCAGTTGTCCTCCTGGAACTTAGTCCCCTAGAGGACCTGTTGAGAAGAAAGAGAGATTGCTGCTCTGGCTTAGAGCCTGTACCTTACATGCTAGTCCTTGATAATGCACTGTATTGAGATTTGAGAACATTAAGGGACATAAAATCACTTAGAATGCCTTTTTTTCAATGTGTATTACCAGGGCCCACCCCCTGAGAGTTTAATTAGTTGGTTTTGAGATGGAACCTCAAAATCTGCATTTTGAACTAGCAAGTCAGGAGATTCTGACACAGGACGTGTACAGAACACGTATCAAGGACCACTGATTGCCTGGGGCTGTCTCCCCACCCAGGAAGAGGGCTCAGAGCAGTCTGACTTGGGCAAGTCTGCTACTGTGCCACAGCTCTCAACCCGCTTCTTGATCTTGGTTTGTAGTTCAGATTACCTGAAACAAATGGCCTTGTGAAATGCTTCTTAGAATTTTTTAAAAGACTCTTAAGTAAATTTGGCCCAGGACAGATAGATTTCAAAAAAAGTATGATTGCCCCAAGTTAGCTGGAAAAAAATCACAGAACCCCAAGTTAGAAATATTTTTTACCAGAGATATTTAAAATATTGCTTTAGCAACAATCAAAATCTTTGCTACCTTGATGTGACTTTATAGAAGTGGAGAATTATTTCTGTAGCAATATTGCCTCCAGTCATCTTAACGCACCTTAGTCAACTGGATTCAGCATCAATCAGAAAGGCAAAGTCTACTCTCCCACTGTCCTTTGCAATATAGAAAATGATACAGAAATGTCACTACCAAAATCACTGCTACCTAAATTCGTATTCATATCATAGCTGAATTCTGTCTTGCTCTCTTCTTAAAATTAGGCCATGAAGGTGACCCTGAGGACACATGCTGAAGTGAGGAGTGTGACAGCATATTTAAATCATGAGCAGAACTGCTTTTAAAATAGAGACACTTTCTGCTTACAGTCATTTCTTTTCCTCTATTTCCGCTTCGTGGAGAAGCAAGTAAAGCCCTGACCTGGGTCTTACCTTTTCTGCAGGGGCCCTGAAGTAGCACTTTGTTTTCTGGGCAGAGTGGGCATGGCTGCTTCATCAGACACAGAAGTATTTTGGCTTCTACATGTAAGGGAGAGGGGTGGGGCATTTATAACGTCTAATGTGCAAGGGTCTGTACTGCCATCTCTCTCTATTAGCTCATGGTTTGCACTCTTAGCACTCCCTTGCGACAGACTAGGAGTAACTTTAGACCGGCTATTTCTTATTCATCTCTATCACAGTACTTAGCACAGTGTCTAATTATGTGTATTAGATGGGTGGATAGGCAGATGGATGGGGTGGGGAACGGACAGATGAGTAGATGGATGGGTAGATGGGTGGCTGAATGGAAAGGCACTTAAATTTACTCAGGTGTTATATTCCTTTAATTCTTGCTCTAAATATGTTGCTATTCTAATAAAAAGCTTTGTTTCAATAGAAATATAAGATTGAAAGAGTGAGAACATGGTGATTTTTGTCAAATTTTGTGTGACTCCAGAAAGCACAACTAGCACCAATATATTTAACTTATACGAAAGTAAATTTCCATTTAATATGAGAGACCTTTTTAACACCCTAAGCTTTGTTGAGTAGAGAGCTTAGGTAGATTACAGCTCAGGTAGCTTTGTTGAATAGAAAGCTTCCATTCACAGGAGGCACTCAGGCAGAGCCCAGGAGACAGTCTGTCAGAAATGATATAGAAAATTCTTCTGTACTGAGTAGAAGTGGGGATCCCTTCTAATTCTAAGATTTTAGCATTTTATGAAGAGAATGTCAATAGAAGTAGAAAGAAATGAATGAATCTAAGAGGCATTTTGAAGAATGGAAGAAAAAGATGATATCAGATTTTGACATAGAGGATGACATTTGTTAGAACATAGCATTTATAGACTTGGTTTTATAAATACTAAGATTCTTTCATACAGATTAGCATTTGATAATGGACCCCAAGTCCAGGGTTCTTTCCATTATATCACCCTTCCATCAACATACACACACACACACACACACACACACACACACACACACAGACACCACTTTAGTTTTCTGTATTGGGAACCAGAAATATAGTGATGCATGTACTACCGTGAGACTATTTGGGAAGGGGTTCAAATCGTAAAAGAAGATAATTTTGATGAGGCTTGTCAGCCTAAATGATGAGTGGAGTACCTCCATTCTTTATTATAACTTGCATTTTAATAATTAAAATTCTTGCCTGGGTCCTGATTTTCTTTAGATCTAGCCTAATTTCTCTTAGACCGTGGATCACAAGACCTCTGATAACCCACATGGCCATGGAGGAGAGCTTTCCCTACCAAGAATCCCACACTAATAAATGTTTTGTGACTGTTCTTCTGTCCATCTGTATTCTTTACCAATCTTATAAATGTATCAGATTCTCCTATCTTCTTGTCATTCTGTGGAAATGATGTTCAAAAGGTCTTAGTGTTTATGGGTCTTACCTTGGGTACTAAAACCGATACTGCTTCCACCTTCCCAGGGAACTGCATGAGTGAATTTATGGGACTCATCAAAGGTCACTATGAGGCAAAGCAAGGTGGATTCCTGCCAGGAGGGGGCAGCCTGCACAGCACGATGACTCCCCATGGGCCTGATGCCGACTGCTTCGAGAAGGCCAGCAAAGCCAAGCTGGAACCCGAGAGGATTGCCGATGGCACCATGGTAAGCAGGTTAAATCCCAGGCTCTCGTGGCCTCTGAGCTCCCCAGTCTTATTGAGAGAAGTGGCTATTTTTTATTTCTCCAAAGTCATAGAGGAAGAGTCAGGAGAAGAGAGTGTGTATCTGTGTGCCTGTTCCCATGTATGCATGCACATACCCTTGTGTGTATACTAGACTCCTGCTGTAGAAAGAGCTTTGGACTTTGGACATGGAGTCAGGCCTGGTTCAAATCCTAGCTCTTAGCTCTTATGTGACCTTGAACAAGTCACTTATTTCTCTGCTTCACTGCACCATCTGTAGAGTGGGTATGGTATCCAACCCAATAGGTGACTATGATTTAACCTTACACACTGTCCAGCACTGTTCAAATGTAAGTGGGTATTAGTAATACTATGGGAAGCGTCTCCCCTTATCTGCATGCAGCCCTGTGTATTTATGCCTTGTCTCAGAGTCATCCACTTTTTGTAGTAATCCTCTAGGGCCACAGTAGCAGAGGATGCATGATATCACCTTCAGCCAGTTTCTCAAGCCAAGGAGAGTCAAGAAGGCTTTGCATCATTATAGTCAGAGCTGTGAGCAGCAGTTCTCTGCAGTTTTCTCATTTTCTTTTGCTCTCCTTTGGCAAGGGATGAAACTGATGGGATTTAAAACCTGTTTTGTATTCCTCCTGTGTCAGGCTGTAAACATTGAGGCTGAACACAATTGCGGACGGCTGCGGTACTTGATTTTATTTTATTTTTGCATTCTTGGAGGTAGAGTTTATGGACCACAAGGAGTAATTTTATGCTAAATCATATGTAAATTTGCTTTACATTTTTAAATAAATGCCTTTGATCTGCCTGACTTTAAAATCAGTAACACAGACCTGCCTGACTCCATGCCCAATTTGCAAACAACCCAAGCAGCGAGCATTATCTGTCCCTCTGCAGTTTGCTTTTCATCCCAACCCCAGGGCCAGAGTTGGTGGAGCTGGTCTGTGGTGGGAGGGTGAGAAGAGGCCCATTTGCTTGACCTCAGCCTATACGCCCCTTGCAAGGACCTCTGCAGAGTTTCTGCAGACCCCTACATCTCTATGAGACATGGTTTGAGCATCTCACTTAAGCTATTGGTTCCAAAGGATCCTGGAGGGTCACCAGAGTTGCCATTCAATAACGTTTGGTTTCCAAATTGGCCTGGGATAGTCAGTGTTACCAGGGAGCTGTGTTCTGCATCAGCCAGGCACAAAACAGGGCTGTCTTCATGAGATGCAAGACTTTGGGTAACATCTAGGGCCTGGAGCACTAGTGAGAACGAGCCCTTCTACATGGGGGTTCGAGGGCCAGGACACCCTGGGTAGCCTGGGAGCCCAGACAACCTGATGAGAGGGTTCAGCACCTTACCTAGACCTAACTTTGGGTCTCCCTCAGTACCGTGTTTCCCCGAAAGTAAGTCCTAGCCGGACAATCAGCTCTAATGCATCATTTGGAGCAAAAATTAACATAAGACCCACTATTATATATTATATTACATTATATTATATCATTATATTATATTATTATATTATATTATATTATATTATATTATATTATATTATATTATAGACCCGGTCTTATATTATAGTGAAATAAGACCGGGTCTTATACTAATTTTTGCTCCAAAAGACGTATTAGAGCTGATTGCCCGGTTAGGTCTTATTTTCGGGGAAACACAGTATTTCCCATCATATAATTTGGATGCAGGCCCCTCTATATGCCTTATCTTTATTCCACTTTGGAATAAATGAATTTTATACAATACTGCTTTTATAGGTCAACGGGGAGGGCGTTTTGCTTTAGTGAAACCGCAAGACTCCTAAGAAGCAGTCAGTAAAGACCCAGTAACAATAATGGCCGTGATAACAGCTGGTATCTGAATAGTGCTTTGTAAGGCGCACGGCACTTCCACATGATCTCAGCTGGTCCTCACATCAAGCCTGTCATGGGAAATCAGTCAGGGATAATCATCTCCATTGTTTTAAGCAAAAGAAGTTATTGTATTTTAGACACCAAAACGTTAATGTGGCTTCTCTGGATTGTAGCACAAAAGAATTTTTATTTCCCTTTTGTTCATCTGTATTTTTAAAATTTCCAGCAGTCTGAGTGCATCAGAATTGTGGGGTTCCCTTTGGGTTTTGTTTGCTTTTTAAAAGCCACATTGGGTAGAAAACTCAGCAAGCAGTGAAGCCGGAATGTCCGATACACAGAGTACTTGCATATTCTTTCTGTTGCAGACAAAAACCTGACCACAGTGGGACGTCCACCCTTCACACCCTTCTGGATTAGAACTTTTCATAGGGCTACTGCCATTCCTGCCTCCCGATATCCTCCTTCTCCTCCTCACTCTCTCTTTTCCTTTTCCCAACTCATCTCTTGGTCAGAGTCCTGAAAAAGATAGGCTCAGATCCCAACTCTTGCCACTTCTCGCTGCCATCACTTTAGACAAGTCATTTCTGAGCCCAGCTCTGAGCCTTAGTTCCACCTCTGCAAAGTGGGGAGTGTGCCTCCCTCAGAAAGACACAGCCACAGTAATTAATGGCCTTCCAGAGGATGAATATTACTAGAACTCTCCCACCTCTCCTTGGATCTAGCAAACTTAACTCCATAATGCTACAAGGACAACGTGAGGCTTGTGTGCCCAATTTCATTTTACAGAGTGAAACTTAAGGCTCTGAGAAGTTCAGGGTCTTACACAAAGTATCACCCAGTTACAAGTGGTAGGGCTGGAGCCAGACCCAGGGCCTGAGCCTGCTCGCCTCACCATGCTAACACACAGGACTTATTAGTCAAAGATTCTGCCTACTTACATCGTCTCTCTTGACATCTGATCAAATGTGTTTTGTTATCTACCCCACCTCGTCTTTCTCTTCGTTTCCTACAGGCATTTATGTTTGAGTCTTCTCTAAGTATGGCTGTCACCAAGTGGGGGCTCAAGACCTCCAATTCTTTGGATGAGAACTACTACAAGTGCTGGGAGCCTCTCAAGAGCCACTTCACCCCCCATTCCAGGAACCCAGCAGGACCTAATTGAGACTGGAGAATTGCTGCCATCGTTGGGAAGGGATATGTGCAGTTTCCTTTAGAATCTTGTGACTTCTGGCAGTATTGGGGGAGGGGGATAGTTAAAATGAGAACTTACTTTTTTATAGTCAAGTGACTCAGACAATTGTAGGAATTTATTTGAAAAGTTTTATGACTGTCAGATTAATGGTTCAATAAATACTTGCTGGTGTTGTGTGAAAGTGGCAATTGGTCATAATCAGCACTTCATGGAGCAGACCTGTAGTGGCCAGGACTGGGGGTCCCTGAGGTTGGACCAAGACCAGGACCCCTTCAGATGTGCTTAACCGGAGTGCCTTTATTCTAGAAACAAAAGCCCAGGACAACTGCCACAGACCACAAGGTCAAGCCCCAAGGAAGGACAGGCCAGTGTAAGCACCATGAGCTCAGGTTGAAGGCAAGGGAAAGGCCCCTCAGTCAGTTCAGGCACAGGGAAGCAAAGGGGGTCAGCAGAGCTCCAAACAGCTAGTGTCCGCATTAAATAGATGGGCAGCCAGGCCACCAGGCTACCTAACGTTGGTAGTCACATAGCAGCCAACACGGTGATAATGGACAAGAAGTCCAGCCACTGAGAATGAGCGTCATGCACGAAGGGTACCCACTGCCCTGACTTTCACAGTGAAAGCCCCGCATCCCAGGAAATCCCTCAGCCCTGGCCCAAGCAGGGCAGTTAGTCACCCTACTATTCACTCATTTATCAGTCCATTTGGTCACTTTGCATTGAATCTTCACTATGTGCCAGCCACAGAGTGAGATGCTGGGGATGAATGATTGAGAAGGACCAAGTCATCTCTTCCTTTAGCGAGCTCACCGTCTGGGGAGGTCAGGGCCAAAGAAGAGCAAGGGCTTCTGTGCTCGGACACAACAAAACACAGCAGTGCTGTGTGGGGAAGCTGCTCCTCACAACTCCCGTCCCGGGGGTGGGGGTGGGGGTAGGGGGGATGTCCTCCCCAGAATACTGGGCTGCCCAGGACTTTGGGGTGAGTTGATTAGGTTCTCCTGGAGTGAAAAGATAGACACATCAGAACAGAACGGAATGGGAAGTGATATTTGTCACTGCTTTAGTTCTGTACTTTTAGCACATTTTCCCCACTTTGTTGCCATAGTAGCAATTTTGATAGGCTGCTACCAGATTTTTACTTAACAATATGTAGTGAGAGTCAGCCGCGTGTCAGGGCCTAGGGAGTCAGGTTGCCAGATATAAGATACAAAATACAAGATACCCAATTAAATTTAAATTTCAGATAAACCCTGAATAATGAAATATATCCTTTGGACACACGTATACTAAAAATTATTCAGGGTTTATTTGAAATTCAAATTTGACTGGGAAGCCTGTATTTGTATTTGTTAAATCTAGCAATCCTCGGAGGGATAGGGTGGTCAAGGAGATAGACGTGGTCCTTGCCTCTACGGAGGTTACATTCTAGAAGAGGAGGCAGACAAAATAGACAAACAAAATCATTACAAACTGTGAAACGTGCCAAGGAGTAAGCAAATAGACACTGAGTTGAGATGACCAGGTGTTATGGGGAGACCTTTCTTGAGAGAGAAAAGTCTTCCATGAAGATATGACACTTAGTCAGACGTAAAGGATGGGAAGGAACAAGTCATTGGAGGAGTAGGGGTGGGTTGGGGAGGAGGAACATTTCAAGAAAAAGCTTTGTGGCTTCCAGGAACCAAAAGAAAAGTGGATGTGGGGAGCCTAGGAGGAGTCATTGCAAAAGTCCAGGCAAAAGACAACGTTGTCCCAAACTGATGAAGTGGCAGCAGAGACAGAAGTGGATAAATTCCCAAACATTTTGGGGTCGACTTGAAAGAACTTACTAGTGGACTGGATGTAAGGGGTGAGGGAAAGGGGACCTGAGGACAGGCTGGGGTGACCGCGGGGTTTCTGACAGTGGTATCTCATGATCTCAGACAATTAAGGTGAAGGTGTCTTTGAGGGGTATAGAGGTTGGTGTGCCTTCTTAATGTTCCTTACTATAAAGAAGTCTTTCTTAAAAACTAAACATCGTTAACTAGTAAGGAGGTTAATACCTTTAAATGCATTTTAAAATTGACCACTGTGGCAGAAGTTGCCAGTGGCTCCCTAGATACCTCAGCAATCACCATCTAGTGACAGCTAAATGCTTTCACTTGCCAGAACCCCACTGGTAACTCTGCCTGAGGCCCAAACCAGAACTTGGAAAAAGTGTGGAGGATTGAACAGCCCTGGACATAGCCTTCAGCCAATGACAAATGCGAATTAGTAGATTAAAAATGCCAGCTCTCTCACCCCTACCTCTGGGGCTTGTGTTTAGCCCTGACTCTCTATGACCTCCAGAGGATGAGCTACACGTGGCCCCGGTGGTAATTCTGATAATGCACCCATTATTAGCTCCCTTCCCTCGTTTCCCTACTCTCTTAGTGGTGCTACCTGGGCTCTTCTCCCAAATGACCCCGACTAAGACAACCACTAAAGTATTTTACTCCCAGACCCTAGCCTTTCCATAATGAGCTTATCCTAACCATACTCTTATTTGTGTACTTAGAATCTTACCCATTTTGGTTCATTCTATCATCAGTTCCTAAGGCTAAAGCAACATTCTGGGTTTACACAGCCATTTAGCGTCCAAGCCCTTGTACTTTATCATCTTGCTGCTGGCAGGAACTCGTCAGCTGGAGACACTATTTCACCCAGGCCAGACTGTTCACGCTAATTAAAAAAAGATTTAGTTTCCTTCTTTCTTGCTTCAGATCTGCTAGAAAGATCTGTATCATTTCCTTAATTCTCTATTTTTGAAGATACAGCAGGTCCTTGAATATCATCATTTTGTTCAATATTGTTTCATTATAACATTGATGAGATGTCATAGGAAATTAATTCTTGTTTATATCAATTAGCCTATGATAAAATTAGTTTTGTTATATGTCATTTCACTTCAAGTCACAGAACCTATTGACAACATTAAGTGAGGACTTACTGTACCTTCCTCTCAGGCTCCCCAAGAAATATACCATCTCTTTGCTTAGAAAACCTTTTTAAAAATAGGCAACTTGATTTGGTTTCCTCCAATGACAGGGGGGTTTTCTGCCAAGTGCCCTTCGCATCTTTATATATTTTCCTGTTAGGTAGGGTGCAACAGAAGCCACCCTTGTCTTTTTTTCTTTTTGAGAGACTTCTCTCACAGCTCAGGTTACTAGTGATGGCTAAAGACTAACGGTTCTCAACAGGGGTGGTTTTGCAACCTCCCCCCAAGACATCTGGCAAGTCTAGAGACATTTTTGGTGGCCACCACTGGGGAGGTACTACTGGCATCTAGGAGGTAAAGGCTAGGGATGCAGGTAAACATTCTACAAGGCACAGGACAATCTCACACAACAAAGAATTATCCTGTGCTGAATGTCAATCCTGCCAAAGTTGAGAAACCCTGCTCTAGACACAGTGGTTCTCAACTTCAGCTGTACACTGGATCTCCTGGCAGCTTCTAAAACTCCAAGTGCCCAGGGTATACATCAGATCAACTGAATTAGAAACAGTGGGACTGGAACTCCAATGAGAATTTTTTGAAAACTCCTCCAGGGATCCCAATGCACAAGCAAGGCTGAGGACCAGTGTTTTAGAACTATGTTAAAAAAACTATTCAAAACACCCTGTTTCCAATCTCAGATCCTGACCCAAATCAGGGTTTCCTAGGGTCTACAGGAAAGAGGTGAAAAAAAATCCCTAAAGCACCCAACATTCTAGTAAACATTGAACGGGATGGGATGTGGCGTGCAGTGAGGGATTACCCAAGAGGCAAAGCAGGCTACCAGGCCATGGTGGGGAGGGTCACTGCCTCCCACCAGAAAGCATCAGCTCTGTAAAGGTGCTCACGTGGGGCACAGGGAGCATGGGGAGGAAGACAGGGAAGGAAACGTAAGGCCTGATGCAAACTGTCTAGGAGTTACAAGTTAATGTGTACTCTCTGTATTGTGATTTTCCAGAGTGATGATAGAGTTATCACTTGTAGGTTTAAAGGAAATTTTGTCCTCCTGGAAAGATATTTTACTACTAAAATGAAAATAAAAATTAAAAAAGCTTGAAAGCTGACATTTAAAACTTCTTACATTCAGTGATTAGCTAGCCTTCAAGTTGATATAATCAACTTTTATATAATTGCATCACAAATCTGAGGTATGTCCAAAATTTATCCTTTTGTGAGGCAGTATAGTTAAGAGCACAGGTGCTAGAGCCACACTGCCTGAGTTCAAATGCAGCCTCTATCCCTTCTTAGCTGTGTGACCCTGAGCAAGTTACTTAACTTCTCTGACCCTCTGTTTTCTCACCTCTGTTTTCTCAGCTATAAAATGTGGATAATGGTAATGCCTAACTCACAGTGGCAGTGTGAGTATAAAATGAGTTAATATATGTAAATGGCTTAGAATAGAACCGGTCACATAAATAAGCACTGAAAAACAAGTAAGTATTATGCAGGGGGTTGGTGTTTTTTTTCTTTTTGGGGTGTATTTTGATCTTGATATGCTTGTTTTTAAAATATAATTATTAGATACTTATTAATATAATAGCCATTATACATGAATGTACTTTTGGGGGAAGAATAGTAATTAAGGAATCCAGGCTCTGGAATCCAGACTGTACTTTCATAGCTGAAAGAGTTTGAGCAAGTAACCTCTAGAAGTTTCACTTTCCTCACTTGGTAGAAGGAAATAACTTATTTCACATAGATTTGGGGGCGAGGGTTAAATGAGACCAGGCATTGAAGACACCCACACTGCTTTTGGCACATAGTGAACATCAGACATATTAGCTATGATTATTGTTTTTGTTTGTTGTTGCTATTGTCACTCAGTGAACACTCATTAGTTCCTGCCTTGGGGACACTGGTGCTACCTGCTGCAGGAAACACTAGAGTAAGCAGCCAATGTCCTTGTCCCTAAATAAAATAGTGTTTCACTAAAGATTATAGATGTACCATTTTGATGCAATAGTAACAGAAGCCCAAAGTGTGGAAAATGTAGAAGTGCTACCTCCTTTTTGTCATCTTTTAGGTCTTAAAACAAGGAAACCATATGGAAGTTCAATTTAAGATCTCAGCAATGCATATTTATAGCTCAATTAAAGTGAAAATTAAGACAGAATCTAAAATGGTTTTGATATACAAGTACAGTAAGTCCTCAACTTTGTCAATAGGTTCTTAGGAACTGTGACTTGAAACAAAAAGACACCTAACAAAACCATTTTTACCATAGGCTAATTGATACAAACAACAGTTTATATCATATGCCAATTCCTATGGCATATTTCTGGTCACAAAAATATTACCAAACTTCTAAATAAAGACTCAAACTCTTCTAATATTAAACATTGAAATAAATGTGAACTATACATACATTGAAGAAAGATTAATAAAAACAAGTATGATCATTATTTTCCAACCCACTTATTCCAGTTCAGGGTCTCAGGTGGCTGGGGCCTATCCAGGCAGCTCAGGGGGCAAGGCAGGACCAAACCCTTGGACAGAACCCTTCCGTTGTAGGGTGCAGATAAAGGCATTTCCAAAATTATCTTGAAAAAAAATCGGGGTCTATCAAAAGGAAAAATAGGGAAAGTGGGTGTCGGTGTGCAACAGGTAGCACCCATCATGTCTACCTTCTGATGGAAATTCGGCAAGAATATAGGAGGTGTTGGGTTTGAAGCTAATATCTTCACTCTCACAATGCCAAGAAGAGACAAATCTGCTAATATTTGCTTTACACAGAAAGTGCTCCAAATGTCTGCCTGATTTCTCTCCAAATCCATCTCTACTAAAACAACTTTTCGAGTCTTCTGTTTGTATGAGGGAAGGAGGTTGGCTGGCAATTATCTCAATTGTCCCAACAGTCTCATTTCTAATCACAAACAGGTGACATGAGCAATCAGAACAGTAGTTCTTCATCACAACCTAAATTTCTAATCCTAAAATTGGCAGGGTTTCTTTAAAAATTGGGCAAGTCATTTCTCCTGTCCAAACCTTTCCTGTAGAATTAGGCTGTGAGACTGGCAGATCTTCAAAGATCCTTCCAGCTCTACCATTCTATATACCCGTGAATGTGCTAGAAAACCTACAAGTGCAAATGGGAGTCCCTGTTCCCCAAGGTATTATCTATTAAACACTCCAGGCTGGATTAGGTGGCCTTCCTCAGCACTGGACTCCCCACTGTATCAATCTTTATCTCTTTCAAAGAATAGTTAAAGATAGGCCCTTTGGAATCAGGTTGCCTAGATTTAAGTTCTAACTCAGCCCTTATTAGCTGGAGGATTTGTGCAAACTATTTAACTTCTCTAAATCTCATCTGTATAATGAGGATCTTTGAGATATGTTGGGAGGTGTGTAAAGCTCTCACTTTAGCTTGGACCACAAGTAAAAGCTTAATAAGTGTTGGCTGCTATCATTTTTTCTTCATTGTGAGTTCCTCCAAGAAGGAGTTGTACCTTTTTCATATTAGTGTCCTCAGTGCTTACTAAATGACTGGCACTCAGTAAGTGTTTGATTAATACAGAGGTGACCTGATGGCCAGTGTCCTATTAGAATTCTGTAGGACACAGGCTCCTCCACCCCAGTGGCTCCAGGAAACCAACTATCCCCAGTACCTGCAGACCAACAGCAGCTCATTCTCCTTGCAACCGGCAATGATACCTCCTGCCGAATGCCCTGAGGGAAGCAAATCACTTCTATGTCACCCCTTCTGCAGAGATGATTTTGGTGGAACAGCTGCCCATCCAGCTTCTAATAGATGGCTTCGGGGTAACTGACCACCCCATCTCCAACTACCCTCACCCAAGCCACTCCATATAAAATAATACCGTGTTTCCCCGAAAATAAGACCCAGCCGGACAATCAGCTCTAATGCGTCTTTTGGAGCAAAAATTTATATAAGACCCGGTCTTATTTTACTATAATATAAGAGCGGGTCTTATAGAAGATAATATAAGACCGGGTCTTATATTAATTTTTGCTCCAAAAGACGCATTAGAGCTGATTGTCCGGCTAGGTCTTATTTTCGGGAAAACAGGATAATACACTTCGATGCTGTATGTATAAAGTATGAATAAAAATCCTCTTTAGAAAACTTTATTTTTAATTGCTATGAAACATATAATGTAACTAGGAAAAATAAGTGCTTAATTGTGCACATGTAGTATCAAGAGAAGTCTCCTACCACCTTCTCCTCCTACCCACGACAATTTCATATCAGATTGCAGTTCTTGAGTCCCTCCTGTATTGATTTCTGGAGCAGCCTCTGTCAGTTGCCTCCTTCCCCCACCCCCAAGATTATTTATTATTTAATAAAAGATGAATGATTTAAATGCAATTGGTGATAGAAGTAAAGAATTGACTCAGAACTGATAAGGTAGTACTCCTTGTTATTATAGGGACCATGAACTTGAACTCTAGTGCCAGGTTTGCTCCAGAAATCTCAGATATTTCACCAGCCATTCATCTTCAGCAACATTCAGAGGTCAGATGTCAGACTTTGAACTTAACTTTAATCCTATAAACTCGGTGATGAGATCGATAGACACTGCACTTTCTCGGGATAATGTAGGGCTTCCAGGTGAATGATACACTCAGTGTCTCTCCATAGTGGGTGTCAGCAGAAGGAGGAGTCTCTATCTCAGTTAGAGAAATGGCAGTAAACAAGGCAGCCAGAAGTCAAACTATTGGAAGTATCACAATCATAGGTACAAATGCGTCCTCTAATAGAGCATGACAAAATTCTATTTGTTCACACAAAATTATAAAGTGGCAGTGCAAGCTTTTCAGAATCTTTGACAGTATTTAGAGCATTATATTTTTGCTAATTTTAAAACATTATCCATATTTTTAATCGTGCATATTTGATCAAAACAGTTTCTTGTAAAGATCTCTGATTTCTTCATATCAATTAAATTAATTTGATTATCCTGAAGAATGTAGAGATAATCAATACTCTGTATCTCACCCAAAATTATAAGAAGACTATGTCAGGTGCCACCAGGAATGAGAAAAAGGAAAATAAATCAGGACTGAGCCTAATGGGATTTCGATCAGAGCATGAATGTAATCTTTTTTTTTCTCCATGAAGGATCCATAATAAAGGGTAAAAGACATAGTATTTAAACAAACTGGCCTGTTAGAGATGCAATATTGTTCCAGAGAGGGGAAGGGATATCATGCAAGGATAAGGAGTTATTAAGATTGGCTTCACATGCATGTGCAGAAAGGGGACCTAATCAAGATAATATCTTTAGATTTTCATAAAGCTTTCGACAGTTCACATCCAAATGAGTCATCCTGGGATTGGCAGGGGCTGTGTCAAAAGTTGAAAATCATTTCTCGCCTAAAGTCTTAACACAGCCTGATTACTGGTCACCCTCCAGCCTCTCTTGCCCCATCATCCTCCCAGGTCCAGATTGACCTTCCAGGAACATAAACCCCATCAGGTTCCTCTCGATACTTTCAGTGGCTCCCATTGCCATCAGGATGAAGTCTCAATTTCTTAACTGGGATAAGGGTCTTATGACCCGGTTCCTGATTACTTTCCTCAGTATACACTTGCCATGTTTGGGGGTTGCTCAGCATTTGAACCTCTTTCTTATGTTTGGGACTTAATTACCTGCCTCACACTTTAGAGCAGAACATACTGCATGCTTGCATTTTCAGCCTCCTGTGAAGCTAAAACTCAGGCACATGACCTCAGCTCAGCAAATTATATACCTCTGGACTCAAGAAGCAAGTAATGGGAAGATATACAGATTTTGAGGAACTCTTTCCAGTGGCTGTGGTTGTAATAAGCTTGAGTTCTTGGGCCAAAAGAGGCAGTGGTACCAGTCGGGTATCCTATGCCCAATGCCCAGAGCTAGTGGCACCAGTCAGACACATAGCAGCATCTAGTGCTCAGACAAGGTGGTAATTGCTGTTCTCACCAGACCATTTCTGGATGTCATACAGGGCATTGTTTGTGATGATTAAAAAAAACCTTTTAAAATTAACTAAACTCTTAACAACACATTGCTCAATAATTCTCAATGTTAAAAAGTATTTTAAAAAGTATGACTATACCTCACTGGATACTGCCTCTAATAAATGCCTCACTGCCTCACTGGATAGACCTCTAATAAATGAAATACAAAAAGGTTATCATCAATTAGGTTTGAAAAATAATAATAATAAACACTGAGATCTTAATGTGTGCATCTGTTCTAAATACTTTATAAGTGAATTCATTAAGCAATGAGTTCAATAACAATGTACGCATTATTAGTATATCAATTTTAAAGATAAGGGAACTGAGACAGAATTTAAATACTTTCCATCTCAATTAACCAGTAAGTGATTGAGCAGGGATACAAAGGAAAGGAGATCAGTGGATGGGACTGAAAGTTCCAACCCTCTAACCACAAGGCTGGTTCTCCTGGCAACCAGCCCCCTTCTTTCATAGAGTCCTAAGTCATCTCATTAACATAATGAAAGACACCTTCATCTATCTCATCACTCAGGAAATCCCAAGGGTTGTAGAAGCTCTGTGCCAGAAACAGGGATAAAAACCAAATATATGTTTCTTATTATAAATCACAATATCACAGGATTTCACTTTAATCTGAAGCTTTAACTATCTCCTGGTGATTTTGGACTTCTTGTACCTAGGAAACAGGAGACTGAAAAAAAAATCCATATTGGCAGCACTAAATGACCTTGATTACAAGGAGCTAGAGTTACTGTTACACAATGAGTGCAGGAAGGGATACACCTGGAAACCAGGGGGCTCAGTGGTGTGTCTTGGTGCTTCCATGCGCAGTGATAACTAGAAACAGGCAATTGCTGTAACAAGGTCCTGATGATGCTAGAGTCACTATAATTTTGGACTTTGAAAATGAAAGTCCTGGTTACTCCATCAGGCAAGCAATCCAGACATGCTTAAGTGAGGGGAAGAAAAGGGAAATCTAGAAAGCATGGTGGTGGGAAACGATGAATATCAGTTATAGCCTCAGACTAATTGCAACAGAGTGAACTGTAGCTTATTCAACTAACCATCTTGTACTGAAATTGCACCTAGTCACCACCCTGAACGACATGCTACAGATTGAACTTAATGTATGCATAGATCTAAACAGCACATGGAGTGGATAAGGAAATTCTACACCTCTTGTGCCTGCCTCTCTTTCTCTCGGCTCATCTTTTTTTTTGTTATTTTTTAAATCCAATTGCTGCTGCTCAGACAATATTTCACTTCAGCTGTACAGCACATCACTTACCTTTATGTCCTAAGTTTCCTTCGTCCTCCATGTGAGATGCCTGTAAGAATCCAGTCAGCCATTCTAAAGGATGCCCATACCTAGAAATGTATGGGAATTAACTGCACAAGACAAATCTTGACCAGCAGTAAGCTAGTGGATAAACATCTGTTTTTCCCATGGCTGGAGGGGAAATTCCGTGTACATTCCACAAGGCTCCTCAGAAGGTCCCTAGAATTAAGCCCATTACTCCCAGAGACAACAGGCCAATAGCACACACTTGATGGACTGTCTCTCTATGCCTGTTTCACTCGTAGCCGTCTCTCACCCATTTAGATCACTTCCTAACATCAATTATCTGTATACAAGCTTTCTCTCAGGCTCTAAGTTTTGGGGTACCCCAGGCTCATACAAGGGTCAGATGAAAACATAGTTATAAAGAGATCCAAGATGGCGGAGTAGATAAACACTGTGCTTGCCTCACATTGTGAACGCATCAAAATTACAACTAAATTATAGAACAATCAGCCTGGAAAACCAACTGAAGTCTAGCGGAACAGAAATTTTATAGCTAAGGATATAAAGAAGAAGCCACTTCTGGCTGGAGGGCGGAGATGTGAAATGAGCTGGCCCACCCCCATGTGTGGTAGTTGAAAATTGGGAGAGATATCTCGGCCACAGCAGATCCCCACAATGGAGCGAGGGATCCCAGCCCCCCACACACACACCAGGCTCCCCAGCCCGGAATACTGGTGCTGGAAAGAGGAACCCCCATAACATCTGGCTGTGAAAAACAGTGGGGATTCTGACCATTTGGGTGAGACGGAAGGATGCGGGAAACCCAGACATCTTAAACGGCCAATGCACAGACTCACTCGCTCGCAAGCACTCACCTTGGGCTCCAGCAGAGGGATGGTGACTCTCTGGGCAACAGAGACATGAAAAGAGACTAAGTAGTGGAACTTCAGGGTGACCACTGGAGGTACAGTCCCCATTTTCCCCGTGTGGGACCCTTTTCCTGTGCAGCCGGCAGGCAGGTGCCATCTTTCCTGTGTTGAGCCCACCCCCACAGGACAAAATCTGAGTCTGATTGGCTTGATGACCTCCGCTGCTCCACCCTCCTGACTCACTGACTCTGCCTCACCCCACTTGCCTACCACAGGCTTTATTAGCAGCTGAACCTTATGAGGGCCGGCAGGTAGCAGCAAGCCTCAGAGTATCCTGGCTTTTTGAAGAGCTATCCCAGACCAGGTATTGGTGGCAGCTGTCCTCAATTCACAGCATGGCCTCTCTCACGCGCCTCCAGGTAGAGCACAGGCAGTGACCAACTATGGATTGCTTTGTATCTCCTACCAGGTAGTTCCCAGCAAGTCACAGGCAGTGCCTGACCTGGGCCTTCAGTGGAGTCCTGCCCAAAAGGCCCCAGAACCAACATACTTGGAGGTTGGCGTCAGACCACAGCAGAGCACCGCCCAATTAGCCCCACAAGCAGCACACACAAAGGGCAGTCTCACAGGCTCCAGAGCCTGCTGGGGCAAATCCCACTCCATGGGGTAAGCCCCTCCACACAGCAGCCCATATGCTGTGGATGTGGCCAAACCCCACAGCCAGTTAGCCTGACGGTCAATGCCACCCACTGATGTGCCAACAGCAATCAAGGCTCAACTATAAGGAGGCTCAACAATCAAGGAGGGCACATACAACACACACAAGGGACACTCCTGGAGCACCTGGGTCAGATGGCCAGGGAGACTGTGCCACTGGGCCCCGCAGGACTGAGAGACATGGCAACTTAATACTTACTTAATGCATAAAAACAAAAACAGAGAGTCACAGAGAAGCAGCCAAAATGAGGAAACAAAGAAATACGACACAAATGACAGGAGAAAACTCCAGAAAAAGAACTAAATGAAATGAAGGCAAGCAACCTATCAGAGAGAGTTCAAAACAAGTCGTAAGGATGCTCAAGTGCGAACTTAGTGAGAATTTCAACAGAGAGATAGCAAGCATAAAAAAGGACATAGAAACCATAAAGAACCGACCAGAAGTGAAAAATACAATGTATGAAATGAAGAATGCACTAGAAGGAATCACTAGCATATAGATGAAGCAGAGGATCGAATCAGCGATTTAGAAGACAATGTAGCAGAAAACACCCAAGAGGAACAGCAAAAAGAAAAAGAAGTCCAAAACAGTGAGGATAGTTTAAGAGACTTCTGGGACAACAACAAGAGAAACAACATTTGCATGATAGGGGTACCAGAAGAGAGAAAGCAAGAGACTGAGAATCTATTTGAAGAAATAATGACTGAAAACTTTCCTATCCTGGCAAAGGAAATATACAAGTCCAGGAAGCACAGAGTCCCAAACAGGATGGACCCAAACAGGCTCACACCAAGACACATCATAATTAAAAATGTCAAAGGTTAAAGACAATAAGAGAATCTTAAAAGCAGTAAGAGAAAAGCAGTTAGTTTCCTACAAGGGAGCGCCCATAATACTAACAGCTGATTTCTCAACAAAAACTTTGCAGGCCAGAAGGGATTGGCACAGAATATTCAAAAGTGATGAAAAACAAGGACCTACAATCATGGGTGCTCTACCCAGCAAGGCTGTCATCTAAAATTGAAGGACAGATAAAGAGCTTTCCAGACAAGAAAAAGCTAGAGTTCGTCATCACCACACCAGTATTATAAGGAATGTTAGAGGGACTACTTTAAGATGAAAAGAAAAAAAAAAAAAGATAAAAAATATGAATTAATAAAATGGCAATAACTACATTATCTATCGACAATTGCTTTCAATGTAAGTGCATTAAATGCTCCAATAAAAAACATAGGGTAGCTGAATGGATAAGAAAACAAAAGACTCACTTCAGATTGAAAAACACACACAGACTGAAAGTAAAAGGATGGAAAGTTATTTCATGAAAATGAAAACGGAAAAGAAAAAAAAAGCAGGGGTAGCAACACTTATACCAGACAAAATAGACTTTAAAGAAAGAGACAAAGAAGGACCCAGTAATCCCACTTCCTAGTGTATATATAAAGAAACCCAAAATGCTACTTTGAGGGGATGTGGTGCATCCATATGTTCATTGCAGCATTCTTCACAATGGCCAAGATGTGGAAGCAGCCTGGGTGTCCGCTGATGGAAGAACAGCTAAAGAGGTGGTATATATATATATATATATATATATATATATATATATATATATATATATATATATATATAAAACGGAATATTGCTCACCCATGGAAGGAAATGGGTTCTTGCCATCTGCGGCAGCATGGATGGATCTGTGCTGAATGAAGCGTCAGAAAAGGACGATGCATTGTGATTTCACTTTTATGTGGAATATAAAGAAAATACATAAACAAAACAGAAATAGACTCATAGATAGAGAACATTTTGGTAGTTGCCAGATGGGCAAGTTTGGGTGGAGGGTGAAAAAAGGTAAAGGATTAATAAGTACAAATCGGTTGTTACATAGTCATGAGGATGTAGGGTACAGCGTAAGGAGTATAGTCAATAGAACTGTAATAATTATGTACGGTGTCATAATTATGTACGGGTTCTAGGTTTATCAGGGTGACAGATGGATTTGGGGGTCCAGGTGAAAAATGTGAAGGGATTAAGTACAAATTTGTAGTTACCAAATAGTCATGGAGATGTAAAGCATGAGGAATATAGTAATAATATGGTAATAGCTATGTGTAGCACCAGGTGGATACTAGCCAGGGGAATCACTTCTTAAATTATATGTTTAACCATATGCTGTACCTGAAATCAATATAATATTGAATTTTAACTTAACTGGAAAATTTAAAAAGTGGGGGAAAGGTGCAAAACAATAAATGGTCCAAATTCCCAGGTATAAAACAAGTCATGGGGATGTAATGTACAGCATAGGGAATATAGTCAATAATATTGTGCTAGCGTGGTATGGTGTCCGATAGTTGCTGGACTTATCATGGTGATGACTTCTTTAGGTATACAAATGTTGAATAACTATGGTGTACCCCTGAAACTGATATAATATTGTATGCTAACTGTATTTTTAATAAAAATCTTAAAAAAGGAAGTTACACATATGCTTTGAAAGTTAAAACCAATATACTGTAGTTAGCCCTACAGAGCACGGTTCCTCCTACAGCACTTGATTTTACTCTGCCTTCATAGATGCAATTGTCACCCTACTGTTTAAGACTGAACTACAAAGCATGGGATAGCTTTATTGAGCAATACTGTTATTTCATCTTCATGACCTTATGAGGTAGTCATTACTTTCTCCATGCTATAAAGGAGGAAAGGGAGTCCTGGTATTCCAACTGCTAAGCTGGAGCTAGACTTCTAGCTAACCTCCAAATCTGACCTCCAAAGCCCAATGCTCTAAACCATTTTACTTCTATTCCTTACATGGCTTCCACCGCCCTGTCTTCTCACCCCACAGTGGCCCCCAATCCCGCCAAGCCAACATTTTGCCCTTTTGTGTTCCAGTTTTGCCTTGTCAGCCCTGTGAACTTCAGAGCCTAGATTAAATGCCCTCTGCCTAGGCAGGACTGCTCCCCCATCGGCTTACCTTCACTGCTTTCCTAAACCTGTCCTGTTTTTTACCACAGTGTTGCATGTACCACTAGGGCTGGAGCCAGACAAGAGCTTAGGTATTAAGTAGTACCAGACATATAATAAGCACCCAAATAATAACTGTTGAGTAAACAGTTTTCAGAGTGTGTACTCCTTAAGAAAACAGGGCCTAAGTTTGTCTGACTGTTACACTGCCAGCATATAGCACAATGCTTGGTTCATAGCAGACACTCATTTGTTGAATGAATGAATGAAAACACATCTGTTTCTTCATTAAACTGTGAACGCTCACAAAGTAAGGATTCTACAATGTCCAGCAAATGTTTGTTGAATCCAAGTAACATTAAGAGAAACTATTTAATCATTCATAGATTTATTTAAACAATAATACATATAGTCATCATTGCCAGACTTAATATGAGATGTTAAATGTTCGATCCCATTTTCCTTCCCGGATAAGTTTTTCTTTCCTATCCTGAATAGACAAAAAGAAAAGGAAAAAAAAAATTAAAAACAATGCATTCTAGCACACCCCATGCTACAATTCTAAAACACAGCAATAAAATGCTCCAAACCTAATTCCAATCCCCCACTGTCGAAAGCCTACGGAGTAGGAGTGAGAAAGTAGTAGTCTGAAGAAACAATAAGAAAATACTGCTATTGAAAAATATCTTACCCACATTTTAGTAAGTAGAATTGTACTACTTACAATTCTTACCCACTAAAAAGCATACATTGAAAGCAAAATGCAAATATATTCTGGGTAAGTGTGCCCTACCTTTCTGTTAAGCAATAATTTATCAGATAATCAAAATATATACGCTCTAACAGGAGAGAAGATTGGCTGCTTAAGGCAGAGCTGGGTAAGCGGGCTCCAGTCTAGATGGCAACATGAGGTCTGGGGGCTTGGGCTGGAGTTCTAGAACCAGAGTAGTCAGCCTAGTGTAAAGGTAAGCGTGGCTTCCTCCACAATCGTATACCAAGCCTTTGATGACAGTGATTCCCAGCACAGGTGGTGTTTGCTTTTCTGCTGTGAGGGTATTAATAAGTTTTAATGTTAATTTCTAAAATGTGACCAATTTAACTAGAATTCAGGCAAATAGGGAACACACTAAATGATTTATGTGTGCTAATACTTAACCCAATAAATATCTCTTTTAAAACAAATGAACAAAACAAACTAAATACAAAAATCTGCAAAGATAACATCTACAGGTTAATTAGAACCAGAAAGTTTAACTTCTGCATATCTTCTAATGAGAAAAAAAGAAATTAACTTTTTAAAAGTTATCTCTATATTCTCTTGCTTAATATTCACAGTATAATTTCCTTACATTATCTAAAACACACGAGGAAAACTCTTCCATGAGCTAAATTCAAGTCTTAGAAATATTAATTGACCAATTTATTAAATTCTAGAGCATCCATTAAACTTGAAAGACCCACAGACTACAGTGATTTTTAACAAAGCATATTTCTATATGAGCTGAAACAATAAAGAAGTAAAGCCAAATATATAATTCAAACTATATTTTATCTCTTACCGGAAAGGAATAAAGGTAAAAGAAAGGAAGTGAAGGAAGAATGGAGGGCTAATCCCAGAGGCACACTGGCGACAATCAAGAGAAAGAGCTGCAGCCAGCACAGGGGGAGACCTATCCACAAATACTAAACCCAAGGTCCTAATACTTACTCTGTCACTTTTGAAAACATAATACCAGAAGAAGAGAGGCCCAATTCCAGCCAGAGCTCCTAAGAGCGAGGTCTTGGGGGTGGGTCTGAAGTTGGGATAGACATTTGCTGATCTTGCATAGGTCCAACGAGCCAAGGCAGGATCTTCCTAAAATTAATAAAAACAAGTTACAGGACTTAAGCAAGGCCACATCGAAAAACAGTCTCATCAGGACTTTTGTGGAGAAGCATAAGAGGTGCCTTTTGTTCTCTACTACAGTTAAGGGTATACGCTGAATATTCCTAAATCGCTTCAGGGAAGATCTTTCACTTCTTGTATTTGTTGATCTTGTTCAAATCCTTCAGAATTTAAAAGATTCTTGCGAGTATAGCACCCTTCAGCTTTCTATTTATTTACGATTTAAGAATCCTAATCTTTTTAAAGCTGTCAGAGAAGCCCTTTCTCTCTTTGATCATTTTTATCCTTATCTGGATTGTTTTTAGCTTCATTGTCTTTCTTGAAGTATGACCAACAGAAAGAACCACACAGTATTCCTGATGAAGACAAACAGATTTCATATGCTCCATCATGCTTAGTACTTTGTTTCCAGAACCTTTCTAATGTTACCCCCACATTGGTTTTTCCAGACCACAAATAAGCAGAAGGAAAGTCAAGACTGAGGTAGGCTAATTATGAACTTTAAGTTTCTTAAGCTCACTTGGCTGGTATTTAAGAGCAAAATATTTCATTTCCTACTATTAAAACAGTTCTGTAGAAAGGACAAGGCTGTTAAAGAAAAATAATCGGACTGTCTTGGCTAAGAAAAAAGTAATTGTCCATTTTAATATATTTATACTAGAATAACTATATAAGAATAGCAAATCTACTCCACGCACATAATTAAATTTAACCCCCAAATGAATTTACAAAATAATTTGCCCCAATTAACTGAGAGATAAAAATAAGAAACGAAATCAGCTTTAAAACTTTAATACCAAACTGTAAGGAGAACATTCAAGGTCCTAACCAACACCAGAAAGTCACAACTGGTAGGACTAAAATAATTCAACTGAATCTTCCACAGTAACATTTTAAACCAAACTGTTTACAGAAACAGTAAAGGTGAAGAAACAAGCTATAGGTTCAAGGGGATGTTTGAGCTCAATATGTCCCTTCTGCTATTAATGTATTTGAATGACTCTCCCATGAATTCTCTACCAATGACATCTTCTACACTTTGATAACTGACATATCTGTCTTCCAGAAACAAATGTCATTTCATAAAAGTATCAATAGCCCCATGACCATAATTCATTGAGCCTGGGACTGTTGTTAAGAGAGGCTCCAAAACACGGGCCATGGGACCCAGTTCTGACACCACTCCAACGTCCAAAGGACTACCAGCAGCATCTGACAAGGTGAACACTCCTTCGTGAAACTATTTCTTCACTTGGCTTCCAGGGCACACACCAGCTTGGTTTCCTCCTAACTCTCTGGCCATTCCCTCTTAGTCTCTTTTGCTCTCTTCCTTACTCCCCAATCTCTTAATTTTGGACCTCAGACCTCAACTGGTCTTTCCTATCTACATTCACTCCCTGGATGATCTCCTCCAGTTACATGGCTTTACATATGTATCTATGGGCTGATGACTCCCAAAATTATACCTCTCGCCCTAGACCTCAACCCTCAGCTCCAGACATAATACTCAACTGCCTGCTCAACACTGAAATGTTGTCTAACTGGCATGTCACATGTGATGTATCCCAAACTGATTTCCCAATATTCCGCACCACCTCTATCCCTGCTCTTCTCATCCTTTTCTATCTTGGTAAAAAGCAAGTTTACTCTTCCAATCGCTTAGGTCAAGAACGTTGGGGTCATCCTAACCAGCTCTCTCTTACACATCACATCCAATCTGCCAATGACCTCCAAGGCCTGGTGTAATCCAGTCCCAGGTACCTTTCTGACCTCATCCCTTCCTACTCTGCCCTCACCCTTCTCCTTGTTCGCCACAATGGTCCCTTCAGTATTTTTGCAATTAACCAGGCACACTCCTGTCTAAGGACCCATGCACTTGCTGTCCCCTTTGCCTAAAATGTTACTTTTCCAGCTCCCTCACCTCACGTATTTCAGATTTTTTACTCAAATGTCACCTTCCCTGGGCCTATCTAAAACTGCAGCTGTTCTCCCTTCCTACTAATACTAAATACTCCTAATCCCCTTCCTTACTTTATTTTTCTTGTCACTTATCACTATCTAAATGCTAAATGATTTCTAGTTGATTTAATTTTGTAACTTATTATTTGTCTCCCAGCCTAGAAAACAAGCTCTGTAAGGACAGAGGTCTTGCCTATTTTGTTCTCCACTGTTAATTTAACATCTAAAACAGGGCCTGGCCATAACAGACCCTGAGCATTTATTTATTCACTGAATCAACCGTTCTTAAAGATTAGGCAAGTAATTTTCATGTATTGATCAATATATGATTAAGTGTGAGGTATTCATTTAATGAACAAAACAACCAATGAGGCAGGTATCATTACCTCTGTTTTACATGACAAAATTGAAACTGCCCTGGGTCACAGAACTGAAAAGAGAAAATCTGGAGCTTAAATCTCAGCTCTGTCTGGCTCAAGGCCTTATTCTTTTTTACTACATCGTACTATCTGGCACATCAAACCCAATCGTGTGAGTATGTATATAAAAAAAAATGCCTCTCTCCACACCTTCTTCCCAAATAAACAAGGTTCTGGTACAGCCAACCGGTTTAGCAGATGCTTTGGGTTACACAGACCAAGGTTCAAATGCTGCTCATCACTCTATGACCTACTTGTCCTTCCCATATTGTCTTCCCATCTATAAAATGTTCATAATAGTTCAACGCTCTGAATAGTTGTGATATTTGAATAATATTCAAAAAGGATTTAGATAATGCCTGGTACATTGTAAATTTCCTTCAATCCTTACAACCTCCAAAAATTCCTACAGAACACCAATGCAACTGTTGGGAAAGTTTTTTTAAAAGAATCATATTTGATATATTTAAACAGCTCTTGTACAGAATTATCGAAAAGCACGCTTGCTACATAATAATGACTCTCAGTTTCCTGGGCGCATATTATATGATGGGAATGTTACACAGACTATCTCATTTAACCTCACAGTTCTATAAAGAATGTACTACCATTCCCATGTATGAAGATCAGGAAACTAAGATTCAGAGGGACTAGGCAAATTGCCCAAGGTCATGTAGTTTGCTAGTATGTAGTGTCTGACTCCAAAGCCTAAAGTTTGAACAAGCTGCAGTCTTTGGGTCTTTAAAAATATAAACTTAAGAATCACTGTATTTCCATCAGGAGAGAGAGAGCAACATTGCTATGACCTGTGAACCGAAAGATGGAAAACAACTTTAAAAAAGACACACACACACACACACACACACACACACAACACGTTTTCCAATACTCATTACCAGCCTGGCACTGTAATGGCTGGTCACATGCCTTGTCTCATTTAATCCTCATAACAGTTTCGTAAGACAGTAAGTACTCTATTATTCCCATTTTTCAGTTGGGAAAACAGAGAGTAAGCAGCAGAGTTGAATAATTTTCTCAAGATCACCCAGGCGGAAAGTGATCAAGCCAGGACTCAAACCCAGTCAGGTGTGGGTCCAAAACCCGCTCTTTTGACCACCAAACTCTCTGCCCAAGGTCAAAGGGCTAGTGAGTTGGCCTGCTCTTAGGGCCTGGAAGAGGGCCAACGTCTAAAATACGGATCCGGAGCGGTGGCCGCCACGCTGCGAGGTCCCCCTTGGCCAATCAGAGCTGCCCAGCCTGAGGGGACGGCCGGAACTCTGGCCCTCTATTCCCTCCCCATCCCCCCGCCGACCCCACTCACGATGAGCCCGTGACGGCTGGGGTCGTTGTACTGAAGCAGGTACTCCCTCTTAAGCCGGGATCTTATGGCCAGCCGCTCGGCTTGCGCTTTCCGGGTTTCCGGAGATATGTCGTATTCAATCGGGTCGAGGGTAGGGGGCAAGGTGGCCAGGCGCGATGGCTCGTACTTGGGGGACTTCATCTTGGGAACCCGGCGCTCAACTGCGCCTGCGCGGCCCCGAGGCCCGCCTTCTTCTGACCTTCATCCGGAGGAACTGCGCTTGCGCGTTAGCCGGAGGTTGGGGATGGAGTTTAGCACCGACTCCAACTTCCTTCTCCAACCTTCCTCACTGTCCTGGCCCGCGAATAGCGATCTGCGCGTGCGCAACGTGCTTTCCCTGCTCCACTTCGTTCCTTTACCCGCCGCCTCGCTTCCCCCCCAATCTATCGCTTACTGTTTCTTTCTCATAGCCCTCTCTACTGTCCGAACAGAGCTTATTATGTGAAGCTGAGCTGTGTGGGACTGGCAGAGACGGTAAATTGGACTGTTATGGAGTCCTATTTCAGTGTGTGCCCATCCAAGCTGTGTGATCTTGGATAAATCACTTAACGTCTCTGAGTTTCCTCGTCCATATCTTGGAGATAATGACCCCATTCTGTTCACGTAGCAAAGTTGTTGTGAGGATTAAATAAGACAATGAATCGATGCCAAAATGCTTTGCAAAACTTAATTCCCTAGCCAAGAAAAAGAAAAAGCTTTACTGTGCATCACATTATATTCATATAACATAAAGAAAAGTATTTTTCACAGGCATGAAATAATGTTTAATACGAAAATGATGTTATAAGAGAAGTGTTGCCTGCCTGACTATATTAGGTCATGAAAAAAATGAGGTATATAAAACTCATGAAGAAACAATATCTTAATTCAAATACTAAAGCTTCTTAACTAAAATCCTTAGCACTCTTCAGGTGCTAAGAATGAAAAACATCCTTAGAGATATGAAATATGCATTGGGGCGTGTGTCTTACTGTGAAAGATGATTTAGGGAAAAAAGGAGGGCAATCTGAAATGAAACCTTCATCCCTACTGTTTCCTCAGGGGAAACCATGTAAACAATATTTCCATAGCTCAGGCAAGAAAAGCTGGATCAAAAGAGAGCTTCAGCTTGAATGAACCATCTGGGGACATGTAGGTATGTTGGGAAATGGTTACTAAGCAGAGAAGGGACCTAGAAAATGTTGAAACTTGAAGTGATGAGCAGCACTGCTGTCCAATTTATTCAATATTTTAATGCTGTTTTGAAATATTTATTAAGCACCCACCGCATGAAGCATACTGCACACTAGTCAGTCAATCTTCCAGGCTCAGTGGGAAAAATACAGAAGAAATGAAGGATGTGATCTTTGTCTTTGAGGAACTGGCAATCATGCAGTACAGAAAGAACAGACAGAATATGCTAATATTTGCAAAACAGTTTAATGTCCAAATGAATATAGAGCAAAATGGGCTCATGAGAATGCAGGCTGAGAGAATGTAGAAAAAAGAAATATGAGACAAATCACTCACTCAGTTTTAAAGGAGCAAAAAAAAAAAAAGGAAGTTCTGCTTTTCTCAAAGGTGTTTTAAAATATTAAGAAAATAAAACAAAATGAAAAGCAGGAACAACTTGTAAATTCTAAAAATTCTAAAGACTGCATTGATAAAGTTTCAGAAACCTTTTGTTTATAGGTTAGACACTGATCTAGGAAGAAGGGCATTTAAAAAGAAGAAAGGAGTACAATAGGTAACAAGCCAGCTGACAAAATTCAAAAGGATTTTTTAAGGTTAAGAGAGAGGGAGACAGAAAGAGAAAAAATAAACATTATTTTGCTTTAAGTTAAGGTGGTTATTCCCACATTTGCTTGATTATCATAAGGATCCCTTAAGATCATTGCTTAAAATACGGAGAACTAGGTTCTGTTCTGCTCTTGGAGATTCAGAATTGGTCTGGCAGGGGAAACCAAGAGTCTGGTTTTTGTTTTGTTTTTTTAATTTCTTGAGGGGAATTCTCAAGAAACAGCAATGAATACAAGAGGTCTTCTTTCCTTCTTCCTTTTCCTAAAAAAGGCCCTCTTAGAGTGAAACTATTTAAGATGGAGGTCTAGACACCAGAATGAAGGAAAAAAGACATGATTAGAACTTTATCTTGAAATAATGCTACCAAAAAATTATTAAAATGAGTTTATCTTATATTTACACATTTCAGGTTACAATTACAATTGTGGGCTAATTCTAATAAATCAAGTGTTATTTGTGGGGACTTTTATTTTTATGTAGCTCATTATCCTTTACATTGCATTTGATTTATGCAGTAGGGTCATATTTGCAAAAGTGTGGGAGCATTTTACCCAATTTTCCCAAGGCCCTCTTTTACTCCTTTGAAATTAATTATTTCCTTTACAAACATTGATTTAACTATCTTCTTATTGATTTTCTCTTTTTCATTTGCTCTGAGATCCAACTCTGAGTCCAACTCTGTGAGATCCTCCTTCATTAGTGACTTTGGCTGTGGATCTGGCAGTTCATCAGCATTACTTTCATCAATTTCATGAAATTCCACATCTTTTGCAAGATTTTCAATAGATTTCTATTGTGTTTGAGAGCTGAATGTTTCCAAATAGATGACCAAAACTTTGATGGGGTGGGTACAGGCAGTAGGGTTCACAGACAGAACAATTTACGTGGGGAGCAATTTCACAAGTGGTCATTGTATCAATGAATATTTCATATTTTGAAGACTTTTACTTCTCTAAGAAATCTCCTAATATAATTTATCAAAATTTATTGGGACATGGATTACAAAGACTAAGTATATGTACCTGCTAGAAGAGGGGGGATGTGGTGAATTGGAGAAGGAGAGAAGTACAAATGTGCAGAGGTGGTCAAACCCTGTGAGTGGAGCAGGGTTCCAGGGAACAGAAGATGGACAGGTGAATACAGAAACGGTAAGAAGCATATTAAGTTCCAGCTTGCAATAATATGAAGTGCATTCCTTCTCTTATTTGGGTAGGATCACAGGTATATTTGTGAATAAACTCCCCACTTCAGTTGAGAAAATGAGAATTACCAAAATTGGTATGAGCCCTTTATCAGGTTAAGAAAATTCCCTTATATTCCTTGTCAAAAGATTTTTTTTATAATCATGAATGAATGATAAACGATCAAATGCTATTTCTGCAGTTTTTGATCTATTATCATGTGGTTTTTTTCTCTGTTAATCTGATAAAAAGGTAAAGAACCTTGGTAGATTGTTCTGATGGACTTATTTTTCATTCTGGATTTAAATCTATTTCATGGCCATGATATGGTTTTTAATGTACTGATTTAATTTAAATTTAAAGTTATTAGCATTGCATTTAAATTTTTATCATTTATGTTCATAGGTGAATTGGCTCTATAATTTTTTTTCTTATTTTGTTCTTGTATAGTTTGAGTAATATATTTACATGAAATGAGTAGGATATATTTTCTTCTTTTTTAAAAAAGAAATTCTCCGAAACAGTGTGTGGAACACAGGGAGTATATTCCTTGTAGGCTTGGTAAATTATAAAACTGTCTTGGTCTTCCATCTTTTTTCAGGGGAGACTTTTGGCTATCAATTTAGTTTCTGTGATGGTTGTTGGTTTGTTCAGGTTTTCTTTTTCTTCTGGAATCAATTTTGGTAATTTACATTTTCTCAAATATCTTGTTATAAACTTATTGCCATAGAGCCTTTATTCTCATCTTACAAGTTTTTCAATTTCCACTGTCTTTGTAATGATGATCCTCTTTTTGCTTCTAATATTGTTTATTTGTTGCTTCATTTTTCCTTCATTCTGCTAAAGGTTTGTCTATCATGTCTTTTCAGAAAACATATTTTTTATTTTGTTAATCATTTCATATTTATTCCATTTTTAATTGAGATTACTCTAATGTTCCTTATTTTAGCTACTCAAGCAGAATGCTGATTCAATTTTGTTTTAGTTTTATAATTTTTTTAATTCATATAATTTGGTACATTCCATTTTAGTTACAGCTCCACAAGTTTTTATTAGTATTTTCATTGTCAATAGTTCTGAGTATTTCATAATTTCCATTCTTTTTTTCTTAACTATGAGTTATTTAGAAATACATTTTTCACTTTCCAAAATTTTTTTGATTTATCTTTTTATTGTTAATTTCTAATTTAATTGCATTATTGTCAGAGAACTTTGTATAATATCAGCCCTTTGAAATTCACTGATTAGGGCTTCCTATGTGGTCAGTTTTTTGTTTGTTTATGTGTTTTAACAAACTATTTTTGGAAATTTAACATGCATATAGGAAAATGCACAAATCATACATATGCTATTCAATAACTAAATTATTACGAAGTGAACATACCCTTGTAACCATACATAGTCATTTGTATAATAGTTCCGTGTGAGCTTAAAAAGAATGTCCGTTCTGTAGTCGTTCAGTGCAAGGTTAGATCAAGCTTGTTAATCTTGTGATTTAGATCTCTCATATCTTCATTCATCTCTGTCTACTTAATCGATTTCCCATATAGAGTTGTATTATAATTTCCCAGTGCCATTGTGGTTCACTAATTTCTCCTTGAGCAAGATTAAAATACACAGGGTGAACTGAAGGTGATATGGAAACATTTTAATGTCCCTGCATCTGTGAATTGTTTTTACCATAAAGACAAAGCAACTCATACATAATGGTTTGCTCACTCCATCCATTTATACAAACCAACCAAGCAAAAAAAAAGATTTCTGCTTAAAATATACAGTACACTTCGAAACACATCTGTCATGTAGACATATCCAAAAGCTTATGAATATTACATTTTGCATTCCTCTTCTTCAGAGACAGTTTTTTTGTCCTACTCTTAGCACAGATCTGTTCATATTACTAAAGTCACTTACATAAGCATATATTTGTACTTGAAAGGAACAATAAGTTTCCTACAAAGTGTAAGGTGACATTTTCTTGTAAATTGTCAAATTAACATAAAATTAATCCTCTTAGCTGAGGCTATGTCATGCTTTTTTCTTTGGGATAAAGCACTGCCCTCTCATCACCTTTTGCTTGGGAGAGCAATAGCCTGCTAGTTGGTTTTCTTATATACATCCACACTTGCCGTACTCCCGTTTCTTTTCTGTAGAGCAGTCAGAGTGACCTTTTTAAGTATACATTATCCTAACACCCCTAATTAAACCCATACATGACTTCAAGCCCGGGTGAGGTCTGCACCCTGCCTCTTCAGCTACACTTGACCCCATGTTCCATCTACATCACTGTCTGCTACAGCCACACGGGCCTCTCTTCAGCTTCTTCCTTCTACAGGGCCTTTGCACTTTCTCTTCACTCTGCCATAAACATCACACGCTATACTCTTACTCATCTTTCAGAACTCACTCAGTTCTATGGCGCCTGACTGACCAACAAGGTAAAATCCCCCTAGGAGCTTTCATAGCATCCTAGACCTCTCCTTCATAACACTAATTACAATCTTAATTTTACCTTTTATTATTTAGTTAATCCTTGCCCCCACACACACACACACATTAGAATGCAGGCTCTTTGAAGAGCAGGACCACATCACTCCTGGCTCGCCCTGCACCCCAACATTAGCACAGTGCCTGGCACATCATAGCAGGGGTGAATGAATCAATGACAGTTGCCTTTCTTCACTTCAAAGTGAATATAGTAAACAAAGGTGCCTACACCCCTCTTGCTACCTCTGCTTTCATCCCATGCTCACCTCCAGGCTGTACTCCACACGCATCACCCCTACCCCCTCCTCTTTCACTGGAATGAAAAATTCAAGTCCAAAAGCATTGTCCAGTAATGTAGATTTTTACTGAAGATTGTGGGAGGAGGAGGTTACAGAGGAGGGGGTGCCTCACAAAGCAAAATGGCCTTTTAATACCTCTGCTCTTCCCCCTAGTTCTGTCTCTACAACAGCAGGGGCTCTCTCAACCCTCTTCTTTTGCCTCCCTGCCAAGTTTGCTCTGGGAGTACCGGCAGCCTAGCTGCCTCCTTCTCCACCTGCATCCAGGTCTATAGTCAGCAAAACAAAACGCAGCCACAGGCCATGCCATGAGTCCTAGGGTCCTTAGTTCAAAGGGCCACTTGTGTTTTTAAAAATTTGAAACAGAAAGGGACGTCCTTTTTTTCATCTTTTCCTTTGCTGGATAGTATTCGTCCCTCCATCAGTGCCATCCTGTCCTTTCCCAACTGTCTGTGGCCAACTGAAATCTTTCATCAAGGTCCACTTCAAAATGCCCCATCTTCTGGAAACCTTTTCACAAAACCCTTAAGTAGAGGTGATTTTTCTCTTCCCTAAATATGCAAATGAGTTCTTTTATTCTACTTGGTATTGCAGGCAATATTATGGTTCTTTTTCTGTCCCTCTACTTTAAAGGCAAGTTCTGTTTCGTACTCTACATATCCCCTGAAGATTCTGGTTCAGTTCCCTGTGCCCGGCAGGCTCCAGTGCTGGCTGAATTATAAAGAAACTTTTTATATTTCTTTTCTTAGGTGTTGGTAAAAGCTTCGTCAAGAAAGCCATCTAATCTCATGCTTCTAAATGACAGATATGCAATATTTCAATTTCAGAGTCAGCCAGCAGAAACCACCCTTCCCTGTGAAGGAACTCCGTAGATATTGTGGTGGCTGTAGTATAGCTTTCGGTTTATCTATCTTGGAGAGTAGGTCTCTATCCAGGTAAAAGATACAGTTGATGTATTTGCCTGCGTTGACTCTGGCTTTCTAAAATGCATTAGTCTGGCCCCTGAAAAAACTTTCAGAGCCCCCGAAAGAGTTAGAGTCTAATTCTTATAACTTGTTAAAAATACCAGGGAGGTGGCTAATGAAAAATGCTGACATACAAATGTAAGCTGCTGCGGTCTAGAGAGAGAGACCTATTGCTAGCGGTCTGTGTTCTGTTCTCATTAGTGTGATCTTCCGGTGAACAGATCCCTCAATGTTTCATAGTCACCTTGATCAAGCAAAGGGTGTGGAGGCCCAGTGATGAAGTTTGCTTCATGTGTGTATGGCTGAGAGCCGCTAAGATCTAACTTACCATCACTTTCTCAGATTTTCTACCAGATTATATTTATCTTCTCAGTCTGGAACCATAAATATCTTTAACTTCTTTTATTCCTATAAGTGTCTTCATTACCCTGGATTAAACAAGGATAAAAAGTAAAAGGAAGTTCTTTGGTTTACTTTACTCTAAAAGTAATATATTACATTATAGGAAAATTAAAAATGGAATGAAAAAATTAAAAATCCATATTTCTACAACCTAACGACAATCCCAAGATTTTTGACATGTTTTTCTTCCAATCTTTTTTTCCATGCAGAGGATGTTTGCAGAAAATTGTAATCATGCTATAGATATACTGTATTCTGCTTTTTCACTTAAGTTTTTAAATAAACATTTTTCTACAGTCTTTATTATGGATAATAAATCCATAATATTATGAGTACATGATATTATGTAATGAGAGGAATATAATTATAGTTTAATATGATCCAACAAGAGGAAAAAATTATAATTTATTTATCTCCTTTGCTTGACCTGAAAGTTGGTTTTAAAAAAAGTGTAAGTACTTAAATAAACACTGCTTTTCTAAACATTTTACACTTACTCATGGAATTATTTGCTTTTTTGCAGTTCACTTTATCTTTGCTTCTTACCCTGCTGGCTCTTACAGGTGCTGCTCCCACCTCCGGCTTTTGGCACCCCCTATCAATCGCATGAGGCTCTAGCATAAACAGGCCTGATGCTTCCTTGACACTCCTCACTGGTCTATGAACTCTTATTGCCCTATCATCCCTTCCCAAGAGGTCATATTCTTACTCTCTTGGTTTAGGTTCATCCTGAGCAAAAGCAGGCTAATTCCCCCAAAAATCAATTTAATGGGAGCCTGTTTGCAAACAACCACTTCTCTGAATGGCAAGCTGACCTAGAGCCAACCACTGGGGTGAGCACATCTGCAAACTGCGACATAGAAGACTTTGGAGCCAGTCACATGGCGCTTCAGAGCCAGGCCCCTCTCCTAATGCCCCTGCAGTTTATCACCCTGTGGTCTTTAGGCAAAAGACCTGATATCTCTGGCCTCAGTTTCCTCATCTGTGAAATGGATCCCAAGACAGAGTTTTGGAGATACCATGAGATCATACACACAAAGCATCTGATGTAGGACCATCCTGGCAGGGCATGAGCGAAAGTCATTAGATGCCTTCTTCCTCTCTGGAGAATAGTGGTGAGGATCAAATGGTTGGTGAAATGTATAATTTTCTACATCTGAATCCCAGTTTCTTCTCTCTTTTAAAATCCAGCTCCTAACAAGTCTGTTTGTTAAAAGAACCAGCCCTTCTTTTCTTATAAATATTCTAAAAAATATAAAAGCCAACCAAAGTTTTAAAACACACTTTTGTGATTGTTTTTCACAAGTGTTAAAATTACTTGAACATGATATCTTTTTGGGAGCATCAGGGTAACTTAAATTTTTTATTATGAAAAATTTCAACTACACAGAAAAGTAGACGAAATGGTTTACTGAATCCCATGTACTCATCATCCCCGAGCTTTTACAATTTTAAATATTTTGTCAATGTGTCATTTTATCTAGCCTCCCTACATATACATTTTACTTTTTGCTGGATTATTTGAAAGCAATCCCTGACAGTGTTTCATTTTATCTATAAATACTCCAGCATGGATTTCTAACAGTTAAGGAAGTTTCTTCCCTACATAACCACAATCTATTATCACACATAACAAAATTATCAATAATCTCAGAAGCATTTTAAAAATAGGATTCTGGAAAAAGCAAGCCAAAGAAATGAGTAATGCAGAATTTCAAGCACTATGGCAAACAGTTTGGGAATATGCTTTTGGCAAAGGGGGTGCTTTCACTCTTACAAATGATATAACAGAGCCAGATGCCACTTTCTCCTACATATATGAATTTGGATTTACTTTCTTACCCTCCAAATGTATTCCCTAGTTCAGTTCAAGGCATCAGCCACCCATGAGTTCAAGCTCAAGACCCAGGGTCCTTGTAGAGACTTTCCCTCTTCCCCTCTCTCTGGCATGCCATTTAGCTAGTTTCGAAGTCCTAAATCTCAGGGTAAATATTACTCACGTCACCCCCTCCTCTCCATTCCCACTCGTGCTCCTTTCTTTCCAGGCCCCCATTATCTATCTCTACACTGAGGTATTGAATGGTCTTCATTTGGGTTCCTCCAAAACAGAGCCTGAGACAAGGATTTGAGTAGAAATAATTTATTTGAGAGGCAATCCCAGGAGACCCTGGTTGCTGAGTTGGGGAGTGAAACAGGGTATGTTATCAAGCACTGCAGGACATGGGAGCTACATCCCACTGGGAAACTCTGGAAGACAGAACGGAATATACCTCAGAGTTGTCCCAACGGACAGGCAGGAGAGTTGTGGTATTTATCCACCAACTGCACCCATCAGTGTTGGATGGCTGCTCTCAGGGGCAAAAACTCCCTAGCACTTCCGGCCTGAGCTGTGTTGGGCTGAGATGCTGCCCGTCAGAACACAGAGGGTCACCTGTCTTCAGTGCGTAGTGGTGAATGCCGAGGGGACACGGGCAGGGCACCCACAGCACCCAGGGCATTGCCTCCATTTTTGCTCTGTCCCCACGCTGAGGCCAGCGATAATTTCCCAAGGTGCAACTGTGATTCTGACAGTCCTCCAGTCAATTCAAAGGGTGTGAGGATGATGCTAAAGACCAACCTTGCTGATTTCTTCTGACGGAGGTGACTGTCTTGATTGGTACTGACCCATCTGATCCTGGGCACCTTTGGCACACATACCTTCTGCAGGTGGCCAATGTTTGGAGAGGACTTTGAGTGGCGACTTGTAAATTCAATGGTTAGATAGCTTTATTCATATGTTTATAATTAAAACCATGTTTCTTTGCAGAAAAAGGTGGCAAGGGAAGGGACAAATGATTGCTTCATATGGATTTCACTGGTGTAGCCCATTACTGCTCAACAGTTTTACATAACCCTTACCAGACAGTGGAGTGTCTCTCTCCACTGGTGCCACTGCACCCAAGCTATCGTGGTAATACTTCGTTCTTCTTTATGCAGTCACATTATCTGGGAATCTCAATGTAATTTACAAGCTTACATAACGTCCCAAATGAGTCAGCATGCTCGTCAAGAAGGCAGCATGGAGTGGAGTGGAAAGAACGCGGCATTTGGTACCAGAAAGAACAAGTTCTATTGCTGCATCTGCCCCTTCTTAACTGTGTGTGTGAGACAAGTTACTCTACCTCTTGGAGCCTCGGTTTCTCCCTCTAACAAACAGGGGTCACAGTTATTATAAGGAGGAAATGAGGTAAAGAACTCTCAGTGTGATACACAACAGGCCTTGAATAAGTGTTCACCTTCTCCATCCTATATCCTGATTTTACACATCTTGCAGCCAGTTCTTGAACCTTACTGATTTGCAGTGGGTAGAAAATGCTGATTTATCTTTGTCTGCTTTTAGCACTGGTGCATTTTAGATGAAAGTCCAAATCAGTCCTTTGTCAAAGAAGATTGTCTTGGCTCCACTCTGGGCAAAGCAACCACACTGTGCGTGAAATAAATGTGCACCAGAAAGGGCCGGGTGCTCTAGGAAGGGCTGGGCTGGCACTGTCTCGCTCAGCAAGGACTGCAGTGGCAGCCAAAGATCACTGGCATTCCGAGGCGACTTTGCAAGCACAGACAGCCAAAAAAACAAAATGTGCAGAAGAGGATGTGAGATTTAATCTGCATAGCTGCTCGCCACAGTGGGGAGCAGTTAGGAGCTGGATTGCAGAGTGCCTTTTTGCTAGGCACAGCGGCAGCATACAAATGAGGGTGCTGCTGTGCCAGCCGGGCCTGGGGACAATTCTGGAACTGTTTTTGCAAAGTGGTTGGAACAAACGTCTGCAAGTTAAAAAATAAATAAATGAAATCCCTGGTCAGCAAATGAGCACTGCTGCAAATGTTCTTCCCTGCTGGTGGCAATGCTATTAGGGCAAGATTACCAGACAAGCTCATTTCCAGCATCTTTATAGCCAGCATAATAATACATAGTTAGCAGTCAACTACGGTCGGCAGAGAAAGTATTTATAATTAAGGGGCTATCGGTAAGTATGTCTGTAGGAGAAAAGAAACCTCTAAAAGAAAAATCAGGAGTCAATCTTTGAACTTAGAAATGATAGAATGTTAGAACAAGGAAGGTTCTTTCAGATCATCTAGTTGTTCTGGTGATTTTTAAATGTGAAAGAAAGAGAGAAAGAGAGAAAGGGAGGGAGGAAGGGAGGGAGGGAGGGAGGGAAGGAGGGAGGGAGGAGAGGAGAGGAGAGGAGAGGAGAGGAAGGAAGGAAGGAAGGAAGGAAGGAAGGAAGGAAGGAAGGAAGGAAGGAAAGAAAAACAAGCCAGCAGAACCTTTCTTTCAAATAAAATCTTATGCAGACTCTGCCCCTGCAGGGCAAATAAGAGGGGAGTCGCTCTGAGTGAGGGAAGAGAGGAGGTCCAGAAGGCAGTGTGGCTCTAGAGTCCCACCTCTGCACCCACACTTCAGATCTCCAAGTGTGGCCCAAAATACAAACTTGAAATCCTGAGGCCCACAGACCCCACAGAGTGAAAACCTATGGTCTAGTCCACCCCACACATTGTACAAATGAGGAGGCTCAAAGCAGAGAAGTGGTTAATCTAAGGTCACCCAGCAGAATCGTAACTAGAGTGTAAACCTCTTGATTTTAAGTTCCTTGCTCTCTCCTAAAAAAAGATCCCCCCTGGGGGAAAAAAGTGTCTAAAGAGAAAGTTACCTCATGAAATAGCCTGTTAAAGTAAATGAGAAAGCCAGAGATATCCAAGTGTAAATACTGGCTTTGGAGAGGATCCAATTCTATCTTCTCATCAGCTGGACCCAAGTGCCGCTCCTTATTACATTTATTTTTAAGACTTTTATTATAATAGTTACAAAATCCACGGAGATTTGCTAAATGAGTGGTCTCTTAAGCCAAGATAAGTCTAACCAGTTTGCGCCTCCTAGAGAAAGAGAACTTAAAATAACTACAACAGCTTAGTATCCTAAAAAAAAAAAAAAAAAGAAAAAAAGAAAAAGTTAAATATATTAGCACAATAAGAAAGGACTCTGAAATGCACGGCAGATGGAGATGGCCAAACCAAAGCTTTCACACCGTGGAGCCCAAGGCATTTTAGACTCCTCATTGTGAAACCTTGAGCATGTCACAACCTCTTTAGATTTCAATTTTTGTGAAAAATCTATAAAATCATTAAATCATTGAAGTTATTGAAAGTCAATATTCAACCGAAGCCTGACTCAAGGCCTCCCAGGGCACTGGGTTTGCCAGCATGCTGCCTATTTCATGTACAACACTGTCTCTGTGTCCGAGTCTGAGCCCCAGCAGTGTAATTGCTATACAAGGGAGAAGCAGCCACGTGGGGACTGCTGTGGGATAAAAGACCAGGGGCAAGGGAAGCAGATGGAGAGACAAGCAAAGGCTCTCTTTTCATGCTTCAGAGCACTGGATTTTGGTCAGCATCCATTCTGTACATTTATGTGACACCTGTCACCCAGAAGTCCTCTAATGGCAAAATAAATAGCATATACATGTGAATAAACGTCTGGAAGAACATAAACCAAAATGCTAACAGTGTTTTTCCGGATTCTATGATTATGAGTGTCCTGCACTTCTTTCTTTCTCCCTCCTTTCCCTTTCTTTTTTCCTTCCTTCCTTCCTTCTTCCTTCCTTCCCTTCCCTTTCCTTCCCTTTCTCCTTACGTGTATTTCCTAAATTTTGTAACTTACCTATATATCACTTGTGTTTCCCCATTAGAAGGTAAGCCCAATCGGTGCAGGCATTTTTGTCTCTTTTATTCACTGCTGTATTCTCAGTGCCTGGCATGTAATAGGGTCTCAATAAAATATTTGTTGAATGTGTAATTAAAACAAGAATTTTTTTTTTTTTTTTTACTTGCAGGCACTATAGATCATGTCTTAAAGCAGTAGCTTTCAGTTATTTTGGACCACAGCCCACAGTAAAAATATTTTTTAACTAATGACATCACAGTACATAAATCAATGCACACATATATGACTTGTGTAACAAAGATTTCACACAATAATGCTTATTATTACTACTTGTGATGCACTCTGGTATTTATAATTCTCTTTTATTTCAGTTTTTAAAAATGCTGAGCCACTAAATTTATTTCAAGACTCGCTAATATGTTATGATCTGCAGTTTGAAAATCACTCTTGTTGAGAGGGCAGCCACCTCTAAGGTCAGACATGCTTGCCTTGTAGGAAAAAGCATGGAAGAGAATCTATTATCTGTTGACCTAATCATTGAAATAGAGCAGGAGCCTGACCTAATCATTGAAATAGAGCAGGTAAAGTTGTTCATGGTTTCCGGTGTTCCTTAGCATCTCTTCAGAAAGACACCGTGTCTTAGAACCTTGAGTAGAATCGTTTAGCCAACTCCATAGTTGCACAGAGAGATACCAAAGCCCAGGGTGGGAAGATGGTTTCCTACCACACCCTGCATGTGTGAGCTTAATGTTCCCAGAAACCAATATTCTAGTCAAATCCACCCCCTGAACATAAAGTAGAGACAAAGAATCCTGGGGCAGGAACCAGAGATTCCAGTCCTGGCACTAACTGTATGACTTGGCCAAACCACTTGGAACTTCAGTTTCCTTATCTATAAAATGGGGAGTTGGGCATGATGCTATTCAGGACGAGTGTCAGCCCTAAAAATTGATATTCTAAGAGTAAGACAAATAATAACTTTCATCAAGCACTTATTATGTGTTTTATATACAGTATCTCATGAAACCTCTTGACAGTTCCATGAGGACAGAGCTATTAGCCCCACTTTACAGAGAAGGAAACTGAAGCTCAGAGAGGTTAAATAACTTGCTGCCCCAAAGCAGCAAGTGGCAGAGTTGGTTTCCAGTGAAGATCTCTCTGATACCAAATCCATGTTCCCAACTATAACACAATTTGTTTAATGGGCTTGTGTGGGGTTTTCACTCAAAGCCCTGGCCCATTTGATCTCCCTTTAAGCTAGGAATGCTCAAACAAAGATAGCAGTATATGGTAGTAAATGATACCAAGAGGGTGTGTAGAAGGAGAAAAGAAGCAACTTTTTTTTTTTTAATGCAGTATCCTAGGCATTTTGTTCATGTTATTCAATTTCATCCTTACTACAACTTTCAAATTAACCAATTAGATTTTTTTTTTGTTTTTTGTTTTTTTCATCTTACAGATCTAAATGCAGAGAAGTTTAGCAACTTTTTAAAGTTACAGGTAGTTTGTAAAGCTTGGGACTGTAAGCTCCCTTAAGACAGAGAATGACTTTCTCACTCCTGATTCTGTTGTCAATGCCTAACTCAGTGCCTGGTCCACAATAGGTGATCAACACACTTTTACTAAAGGAATAACTGAAGGAAGTGGCCAAGTGTTAAATCTGCCCAATTCCCAAATTCAATGCTTTCTATTACTGAACTCATATACTTTATTACAGACCATTGGTATTTGGCCAGTTGTTTTGAACCTTTATTGACTCCATAATTGGAAGTGTTATGAGCTCCAGCTCCAATGCCCATTTGAAGTTCTAGCTGCATAATTAGTTACTGAGTTCCCGTCTCTTGGTTGAATCTGTAATTAAGCAGATTTTGTAAGACGTAGTTAGACACAGTCCCCAGTTCCCTAAAATGCTTAACGTCTACCCAGAGGACCAGATTAGGAACAAAACACAGAACTGGAAAATATTTTATCATAGTCCAGTATCATTGCTCTCCCTCATCACCCTAAGCAAGTACAAAATAGGTAGGTGTTTTGTTTTGTTTTTAATCAGTAAACACACGTTTTACAAGACATGCACTCTCACAGGGTTTCTTCATAGCGCATCTCAGACATGAAACAAATCTTTACTCGATAGCACATGATGATATTACTGCATAACTGTTTCTGTCCAGAAATTGGATGAAGAAATGAAAACTGCATCCAGCAAGCTGTACTGGAAGGGCATGCTCAGGAGAGCCTGGGACCGAGCCCTGCTCAATGCTTCGGGACTCCACAAGGCAAGCCTAGTGGTCTGCAAATGGATGGTTCTGAAAAACAGCAGGCAAAGAAATCATTTCTGCTTGTCTTTCTCCCTCAGAGATATTTCCTCTCTGATGTGTTGACCAAGGCTGTACCTTGGCTGTGGCTCCTGCCATCCCAGAGTCCTTCACTAGGCCTTTTCAGTTCTGTGCTCATCTATTTCAGCCATCCTCCACTTTTCCAAGTATTTACTAAAGACTCTCATGGGCTCAGCCTCTACCCGGTGCCCCGGGGCTATAGGAGGAACAGAGTACGAGCTTCTAGACACTGTTGGCACTATTGATAACATACCTGGAACTCAGGTGTGACCGTGAGGCCCCCAGCAGCTGAGCTGGTAACTTAACTATTGTCACCATCCTTCCTCCCCAGCTCCTGAGAGTTTGGGAAGTCTTTCTTGTTACTTTAGCCTGAGGAATGTCTCTCTTATTTCCCTCTGCATAAGTCACCAAGACATCAACACAAACACGGGCTTCTTGCCTTGAGTGAAATAGCACCCATGTTACCTCAGCCCGTCAACTCTTTACAAGTCAGTTAGTGGGAGAAAATGCAGGGTCAGTTCAGCTTTGTGGATAATTCTCCTCGCTTTCTACATTGAGTTTGCCTCTATTTTCAGCTTGCACTAAATCTACTGTTTTCATCCAAAACATGTATTTCTTTACTTGGGAATAGGACTGACTCTCCCAGAAGTCAAATGCTCTCTTTATATTCTTCTTATTTTCTGCTCTGAGTTTCCCTCTATAACATCTGCCCTAGCCAAAATCTGTTTTTTAGTAACAGTTTTTTTGAGATATAGTTCACCCCTTTAGAGTGTACAATTCAGTGGTTTTAGTGTGTTTGCAGAGTTGTACATCACCACTGTCTAATTTCAGAACATGTCATCACACCCCCAAATATCACATACTCATTAACAGTCACTCCCCATTCCTTCCTTCCCCATCCCTGGCAACCAGTAATCTATTTCTGTTTCTATGGTGGTGTGTATTCTGGACATTTTATATAAATGGAATCATACAATATATAGTACTTTGTGACTGTCTTCTCTCAATTAGCATGAGGTCTATCAAGGTTCATCCACATTGCAGCATATATCAGTACTTCATCCTTTTTTGACTAAATAATATTCAATTGCATGAATATACCACATTTTGTTTATCCTTTGTCAATGAATACTTACATTGTTTCTACTTTTTGGATCTGATGAATAAAGCTGCTGTGAACAGTCACGTACAGGTTTTTGTGTGGACATATGTTTTCAATTCTCTTGTGTATATATGTAGAAGTGGAGTTGCTAGACTGGCTCAAATCTGAAAGAAACGTTTCTGATGATCTTCGTTCCTATCTCTGTTTCCCAGAGAAAAGGTTTCTGTATGTTCATTAAAGGGAATGATCAAGAGCAAGAACTTCTTCACCAAGGCCTGACACAGCACCTGCTTTTCGAAGTCAGAACAGAACCCAAACATCTCCACTCCAAACAATATGCAGCTTTGAGTAACTGACAGCCCAGGACGGGGACGAGTCATTTCAATGACTCACAGTACATAGCAGTTTGCAGTACCCAGAGGAGGTACGCAGAACCAGCCTCTTCTGCCAGGAACATTACAGGCAAGCCATTCCCTGCTTAGGACTGATTCCTTGAAATCTAGTCTCTCATATCCTGTGAGGCATCTTAGATAATGATCTCCGGGGGTAGACGAGCATGGACTAAGCACCTGACAACCTTGGAATCCTAAATTGCCCTTTCCCCGCCGTCCCCTCTGCAGCTTCCGTTTGTAACTGAAGTCTGCCCTCTGCTGGTCATCAGCGGCCCAGACCCACACAGCGAGTAGCTGAGCAGGTTTCTTCTAAAACCAGCTCTTTTCCAGGAGCATTTTGGAAATTGCTGCAATTTATTCAGCTTATGATTCAGCTGTATATTTCTCTGTAGCAATACAGAGGAATAACGTCTTCTGCAGAGCGTTCTTCTTTTATTTTTTGATATTTGTGAGGTTTTTTTTTCCCCCTTTTATTCAACAGAAGCCGAACTGGGCTAGTTTCAGTTATTGATGAGCCCCTTTCGTTTGTGATAAATAACCATTATTTGTATTTAGGCAGTGCCTGCCAAGGCCTTCTGCTTCTATTGACTCATGAGTTACTTCTCTGTGGTAGAACTGGACAAGGGCTAGTCGAGATAGGAGATAATACAATTTATGGGCTAACTGTCTAGTGGTTTTCCAGAGGTGATTTGTAGACTGAGTGTTGAGTAAAGAATGACTCAGAGCCTGCTTCTTCTCAAGCCCTGTGGGATATCTGTCTGCCGTGTTAGAACTCTGCAGGGCATCAGACATATGGAGATTCCAAGCAGAGATGGCAACCCTTTCTCCTCCTTTCTTCCACATCAGCACTTCCTTCCACATCAGCACTCTGACCAGGGAAGCGGATCCAGGAGGGACATAAAAGGTGGGTGAGGAAGGAAGCCAGAGCCTGGGAGAGACCACGAGACAGTGTGAGCAAAAGGCTGAACCAGATAAAAGGAGAGAATCTAGGTGAGGGGAGAGGTGGTATGAGACAGAAACAGATCAGGGGATTAAAGAATAAATGATTCTGTTTCCCAGAGAGCCATTACTGCTTTCTGCAATGCAAACGCAGAAAATTCTGTTTAATTTTTAGTTAAAAAAGGAAAGGGGATGCTTTCTGATGTTTTCACGCAAAGTCCTTGAAAATAACCCTATGCTTCTGACCTAATGTTTTAGGGACATTTATACTTTCTGCCCTGAGAGAAACTCAGCACTTTTATAAAAGAAAACTTAATTTTTAGAGAGATGGTGTGGGTTTCTAACCTCTGGAGGGAGGTATGAGGATTCCTTAATGTGAATACACATCCCAACCAGAGGTCTTAAAATCTGTCCCTCTCCCCCAAGGTGATCCCCATGTACCCCCAGCATGGGAGGTCCATGGCACAGAGCCCTAGCTGGCTCCACTGCTGACCCCAGGGCAATCCCCCAAGGGTCCGACTAGTCTGCTTGGGGCTGCAGAACCCAGGGCTCAGAATACAACATAGATTCCTGTTTCCTGTTCTTTCTCTTCCCCCCACTTCACTCTTGCTTCTTTCCTCACATCCTTCCCGGATCCTCTGGACTTTTGTTCTCTCTTCCCACAGTCCTCCTCCCAGCCTCTGTGACTCAGAACTCAATCACTGTAGGAAAGACAAGGCACACTGTCTTCCTATGACTGGATGCTGACCCTTTAAAATCAGGTTATCAGCTGAAGGTGGGGTGAGGGAGGAGACAAAGAGGAGAGTGGGGAGAGAGGACCAGCTCTTCTGCCTTTCCTCTCAGAGATAAAGGCTATTCTTAGTAAAATCTGGCTTGGCATTTGGGGAGACTTGTGTTTCTCTCCTTCCCCACCCCAAGGGCTTTGCACTTTGCAGTCCCTCCTCTTCATACAGAGATGAACTGGGAGAAAGAGAAGGAAAAGAAACGCCGAGGGGCCACATCATTGTTGCGCAGACAGGCTCTTCTCGGGACTTATTTGGGAAGGCTGGTCCAGTTGGTCAGAACTGGATAGGGGAGTGCCCTGGTCCTGCCCCCAGAAAGCCAGATTAATTGTAGCAGTCACTTTGAGTCGCGAAGACTTAAGTCCAAATGCGCTCCCGTTAGGCCTTTCCACAGTCCTTTGCATGTGGCATGTGTTCAATAAATGTTTGCTCAGCCAGCCTCCTGCAGACAGACATCCTTGTTAGGATGGGTCTCTCAGGACGGTCCACACTGGGCGATAGGACCGTGGCAATCAGTCAGGGTATTCAGGCGCCAGCATTAAACATCAGGCTTCGGAGAAACCAATAACTTGGGAAAAAAAAAAAAAAAAAAAGGGAAAGAAAAAATGGGTGGGCAAAACTCAAAAAGACTTACGTAATCCTATTCTACTTTGGACCCAGATGGTGCAATTCTGCAGAGCGGCCAGCAGGGGGAGCTCAGGCAGTGTCTCAGAAGGCCGGCGCCCGTGGTGCCAGGAGCCAAAATCTCCGGACAATGAGCCTTTGTGATTTCTCTTGAGTTCTTAATCCAGGACGGCCTGATCTTCGTCCTCTGAGACCCAGCTAACATCTCACAAAATACTGTTTTTACCGTTTTAATAGGTCTTAATCTCTCTCTCTGCCTCTGTCCCTGCTTCCTTCCCTCTCTTTCTGTCCCCAACCCCCAAATTGCTTTCTGTGTTCATCTACCTCTAATCCCTTTTCTCAAGCTCTCTCAGTATCTCTCTGTGTATTTCTTAATTATGGGTTCTCCTGAATCTGGGTTTCTGCCTGTGCTTCCTTCTTGTTATTTTTCTGTATCATCCTCGGCCCATTAGCAAATGTTAATGAAAAATAAATGGAGATAAACCCAGTTACAGGCTGAGCTCTGAAAGATTTCAAGATCTGACAAAAAATAACACTTTGAATAAAATTTAGACTATGCTATACAGCAAAAGTCGCTGATTCTACCAACACTGAGCTGTGCTGTCATGTCTTTCATGTATATTCTTCCATCTTTGTCCTCTAGACCTGTTGCCTTTGCCAGCCTACAGTCTCTCTCTTGCCTATTGGTTGCTGCCAGGCTGCTGCCCACCTCCCCCAAACCATTGACCTCCAATGGCTGACCCCCTCCCTGACAGGCAGAACAGTCTTCCAGATCTTTTACAGAAGATGCCCACACCAGAATAGTTGTACTTCTAACGACACAGTTTTTGTTTCTGAAGTAAGACCCAACTCCCTCATTTCCAGAACATACTGAAACTCTTGGGCTTGAGGGATGAGGGACCTCATTTGAGAAATGGAGAGACTCAGCCTTACACTCTACCTGGAACCTCTTGTCCTCCAATATTCAGGTGCTCCAGCTGGATCTCGTCCACTCTGCCAGAGTAGCTTCACTCATGGTGAGTTTCTCTTGGGGATCTTCCTTATTGTCTTTCTCTCCAGATTGACCTCTGAGGACCTCTATCTCGTTTCACAATTTGTGCATATCTGATCCCTTGGCGGGGACAGAGTTTGAATTTGCCTGGAGCCTACAGGCCAAATGAGGGCCCTGAGTGTGTACAGCGTATAGGTGGCTCCAGCAGTGCTGTGCAGCAGGAGCCTGCCTCAGTTCCAGCCCCAAACACTGTGACTTTGGCAGTGGTGGGGACGTAGCCACCTCATTTCCATATTTCATGGTCCCCACCTCCAGATCTATCCAGCTCTATCCAGGTTCTCGTTATTTTTCAGACCCTAACCATGAGTGTCCCTGAGGTTCTAACATGAGATCTGGTAAGAAGCAGTACTCTTCAGTCTGGGTACTTTAACTTTCCTTAAGCCTTCTGGAGCCAAGGAAGGTGGTGGAGGTATGATCTGATCATACCTGCCCTTACCCTGCTCGATATTTGGAAACCATTATCATTTCCTAGTTCTCGAACCTGTGTGAACCAAGTTAAAGACCAAAATAAGAAGGAGGGGGCAGAAAGACAACGCGATGCAACCCAGCATGTGAAGGCTCTTAACCCCTGCTTCTCCTCGTTTGGCCCTGGCCACACAGAAAGACTGAACCAGACATGGGGAGGCCCCGTCCTCAGGGCACAGTGCTTCTAGTAGACTGACCCACTGCGTCTCTGAAAGGGCACAAAAATGAAACTGCTGCAGAAACACCCAGTGCTGCAAAATGCTACCATCATCAGGCAGGTTGCCTCTGCAGTGCAACCCGTAATCTCTGGGACTTCCAGAACCAAAAGAATTGCTATGTGACTTTCTAAATTAAGCTTCACTTTACTTTGAAAACTAACAAAGCGTTCCTTCCCACAGACACTTCTCAAATTAAACATTTTATGTTTGTGGAGCTGTTCAGATCTTGGTGCACTGAAGATGGAAACGTTCTTAGGGAAGAGAGGTGGGTTCCTAGAAAGGAGAGGGGAGCCATGTGAGGAAATGTTTTTGGGGGTAGGTAGAAGAGCTGGGGATCAAGTAGAAGAGATTATAAAACAGTTGGAAAAGATTATAATCAAGTAAGCGAGTATATAAAATGTTTTTTGTATGTTTCTAGGTCAGTATAGATTAAGGGGGAGCCATTGTGGTGAAGTGTTTGAAAGCATACTTTTAAGTGGAAAGGTTGGTGAGTGCCAATTCCCCACCTCTAACCAGTAGGAGTCAGAGGAAATACACATAAACTGCCAAAATGATACCTGAAGGTCATTGTGAGGCCCACTTTTTAAGATCTGACAACTGTTAAACACTGGAATGGGTCACAGAGAACGGCTGGGCACTCTGCTCAGGAAGCATTTATTGAAAGAACAGAGCTTTGTGTCCCTCGATGCTGCAGGTAACATCCAGCGTAGAGATAGAGGCACGGCCTGGAGGAGCCAGCTCCCCAGGTTCTCTTCCAGATTGGGAAAGAAAAGAACATATAGAGCATTAGAGGCCTTTAGCAGCAGCTGAGAGAAATAGACCCATGTCTCGCCAACATGTCAGTGCCCCGTCTATCCAGCCACCAGTGTCATTTGTTTCATGAACTTGTGCCTAGATGTTTGCTTCCCAAGATGTGAACCATCTTCGCAAATAGTTTAGAAGGTTCTTGCTCACAAAAATACTGCCTGCAATATTTGGATTGTCCTGCAATATTTAGATTGGCTACTAGGCCTCTCATTTTCCATGCAAGCTGTCCCCAGCTGATCTCTGGATCTCTTCCAGAGGGGCTCAATTATTTGGTGATGATGTAACTTGAAATCCAGATTCCCCTTGGAAACCGCTTTTGTAGGTGTTGGCTGGGTGATAAGGAATGGAAATGGGGGTTGGAACAGAGTAGGGTGAGGAGGTAAACAAATCCAGTTTGAACCACATTTTCCAGGAGGCGGAGGCAGCAAGAGGCCCTGCCTGCAGCAAACAAGGACCCCTGGCTCACAGAGACAGTGAGGTGCTCTGGACACTGGCCACCTGGCTCCCCCCACAGCAGAGCCCTAAGGAGGCTGTTCACTGGTCTTGGCTCTGCCTCAGATTAGCTATTTGTTCCTCAATCACTTATCCTCTCTGGGTCTCAATTTCATAGACTGCAAGAAGAATATTTTGGCATATACAACTCGAAAGTTCCAATAAACTCTATGTTCTGTCATTCTGTATGGCTTTGTGTTTGGGTTTTAAATATTAATGACACCTATTACCGGTAAGATGCTTTATGATTTATACAGCTTTTTCACATACTTGTCTCATTTGATGTTCATAGCCCTACAATGAAAAGGGTAAGACAGAAATTATTCCCCTTATTGAAGAGATTAAGAAACCAAGGATCAGGGAGATTAAACAACGTGCTAGGGTATAGTTAACAGTGCAAATCCAGGACTCCAGACCAGGTCTTCTAACTTGCACTCAGTTCTTCATCCTTTTTGGGAGCAGTGGGAGGGCCCGTTATGTGTTTGAAATCAGGTAATTATGGATCATCTTCCCAGAAAAATGAACTTGGGGTTTTTAGATGCTTAAACCCAACATGGATGCCAGGCGAAACCCCCTTATTCTTGGCCACCTTGATGAACGCTTGCAAATGTGTGTGCGCCTTGTTTCTCCATCCAGGTTGCTGGCTCCTTGGAAGTAAAGGCTCTGTGACTTCTCTTCCCTCCCTCTCCCCTCCAGCAAACATCACAGAGCTAAGCACCTAGCAGGGGCTGTTGCATTGCCAGGAAGAGGAAAAGAAAAGTAAAAATGTGAAATAAGTAAGTGGGACAGATGGTTGTTTCCATGTTTGACCACTTGTACTATAAGAACTGTCATCTTTGTACATGTTCTGCCCTAGACAGTGACCTACCTGCCACCCTGTTCCCCAAATCCTAGAGCACAGCACAGTTTCCCAGGGCAGCAGCAGCAATATCTTCCCTCAGCATGATTTTCCAGGCACAAAGAGACATGGACTCAGTGATCTCATGTCCCAGGAACCTGCCGTAAGTAAAGAAGGAAGATTGGGTGCCTTAGCTGGAGTATGGATGGGGATTCGTGGGAGGGGCTCTATAAGCTTCATTTGAGAGGGAGGGGTGGTGCTGGAGCAGGAGAAGCCAGGAGTATCTGAGGAAAGCTGCCTGGAACATCTGGATGACTGGAAGAGAAAGTGCCTTCTGGCAATGGGACGGGTGGGTAAACCTGGGGAATGCACCAGAAAGGCTGAGCCCAAGGCCTATGTGGTTCTCTGACCACTTGTGCACACTTCGCACCAAGCCTCTGCAGTCTTGCATCATCTCCCTGGACCTCTTCCCTCATCAGCAACTGGCACTTCAGTACTTTTGTCAACTGCAAAGAAGGAACACTCAGTTATAATCCAGAGGCAAGGACAATTGACTAGATAAACGGAGATGATCTATGCCCCATTATTACCCTGCCATTTCTTCATGATCTTATATCTCAAGTCCTTACTTTCTCAGATTTGGTGAAGAAGGAGAAAGATTCCAAGACTGTCATAAGCAACACCACTCCCAACAAATGAGACCAACCCAAACCCTAGGGACTGACTCAGTTGAACTCCAATGACCAGAAGAATCTGAATTTCAACCACAGGAGGACTGTCTCCCCCCTTATAGATCCCACTGACCCCACTATGACACAAATCTTAGGGTGACAGAATATTAAAGACAGCAAGGACCCTAGAGGTCACATATTGATCCAACACCTTCGTTGACAGATGAGGGAACTAAGAGAACAGTGATTGCATAAGTGTCCAAGGCCACCCAAAAAGTTTGTGAAAGAGTCTGGACTAGAATCTGGTGGTCTTGACCACACCAGCTCTCTCCTACCTTACCTGACCCTGGCCCCTTTTGACCCTGCCAAAGGTTTCTACCCAGGGACAAACCTGAGCAGTCAAGGAAGGATGGTCTGAGTTTATAAAACTTCTTTGTGGAAGCAACTGTTCTTTAACAGACCTCTTTGTATGACAGCCAGACCTAGGGACTTGCCCTGACTGCCTGTATCCTACCAAATTGCTGCTCTAAAAGCCCCTCTGGCTGCCAAGCCTGCTCCTCTGGCAACACAGTACTTGATCTCAACCTAGTAGATCTCCACCAATCAGACAGTCCTCGTGCCTCCTCCTGGAGTGAGGGAGGTGTACCTAACAGATGCATAGTGGAAGTACAGCACCTTACACAGACACTTCATAAATATTCTACAAGTGAATAACAAATGTTCAAATTCTTCTATACTCCTTTTAGCTCGCCACTTCCAAAAATATTTAGCAAACTTGCACTCAACCTGTGGATCAAATTGAGTCAAATAAACAGATAATCATTGAGCTACTATTGGAAAGGCAGTCTACCAGGTGCTATATACTCTATACAAAGACAAACCTGAAACATGTCTTCAAAGAACTCACAGGCTAACTGGGAGAGCCCATGTGAAATCACACTTGAAGTTAATATCACAGGGTAGCAATACAAGAAGGGCCATGAAGGGCATTTGCAAAATTTTTGGAATAGGTAATAAGAACTACTGGTACACAGAAGAAGAGAACATTGTAAATTGAACAGACCAGGGACATTTGAGGAAAAGAAAAAATCTGATTAGGACTTTAAAGGATTGGAAGAAGTTAGAGGGGTAGAGAGAAGGAAAGAACATTCCAGAAAATGGTAACTGTGAGAAAAGGTACAAAAATAGAAAAATGGTTGTATGACATCAGAAACATGGCAGTGTGAGGGATCCTCATTGAAATCTCCCCTGGAAGTTACAACAAATTGAACAGCTACAATTCAACAAAGGAAACTCTACGCAACAGACAAACACATCTAAGAGATCTGTGCTTTGAAACATCTGAAGGTGGGCAAATCGGGGCAAACAGGGGAGGAGGGAAGGGGGAAGTGCAGAGACGCTGGCCACAGGATACAGCCCAGAACTCACTGCGGTCCGGAAGAGGGGAGGATTGAGACTGCAGGTATACTCTCTGTGGCCCTGAGCATTCCTGCCTGAGGGATCAGTATACTCGTATAATACAGTTTAATCCAGCAATCAGAGCAGAGACCTCAGGGCAAAGACTGAATACAGAAGGGTGAGAACTATGGTCCAACAGCCCTCACTGCCAGGCAGAAAACAAAGACACGGAGCCTGGCCGCCCTCCCCAACCTTCCCAGAGCTCACCTCCCCCAAACCCTTTTGGTGCTAGCAGTGGGTCCCATTAAAAAAAACAAAAAAACAAACAAACAAAAAAAAACTGTAGTAGTGTCAGATGAAAGAGCAGAATATCTATAGTCCTGAGAAAAGTAGAGACAGTTCCAGAACGGCAGCTGCACAATGCAGCTAATTCTGGTGACAGGGAAGGAGCGGTAGGGTTGAGAGAGCTGTGGGCTGGAAGTCACCATTGCTCAGAGCCACAAACATACCTGCCACCTCTCCAAGTCCACCCTGACCCCATCTTTCCGGGATGATCCCTGCATGGGCACCCAGGGCTGTTGAGACACACAAGCTCTGCATTGGGCTGCTGGGGCAGCATTGGGGTTTCAGAGGCTCAGAACCCCGTGGCCCACCACATCCTCCAATGGGGGGAGTGATTCCCTGAGACCCAGGCAACCTGATCACAGCAGAGAAGCCCACCTCCCAGAAAACCTCCCACTGAGTGAGAAGCCGGCACAATGCAAGAGAAAATAAAACACTGCAGCATGAGGGGAAATAAAATACCCCAGCATCACCTGATGGAAAGCAAAAGAAAGACCCCTTCATATCAACCTGTGCAGAATCCACTCCTCTGGATGCCCAAAAAGAGAAATCCGTTAATTGCCATGAGTAACCAAGATAACAAGGCAGCTCAGAAAGAAAATGAAACATCTGCAGGAAATGAACTTTAAGACATGGGAATATGTGACTTAAATAACAGAGAATTCAAGATTGCAGTTCTGAAAGAAAAAAAAAAAACAAGATGAGAGAAAACTTGGGCAGATTAATGTACTCAGAAATATAATCAATAACAAAATTAATATTTTACCAAAGAGACTGAAATTTGAAAAAGAACAAAATAGAAATTCTGGAGCTGAAACTCAATAAAAGAGATGAAGGATGAAATAGCCAGCTTAGGAAATAGAGCTGACCAGATGGAGAAAAGAGTTAGTGATATCGAAGATAAAAGTTTGGAAGTGACAGACGGAAGAAGAGAGAGACTTGAGAGTTAAAAGAAAGGAAAGTACTCTACAGGTACTCTACAAGAACTATCTTACTCCATCAGAAAGAGCAATATAAGACTAATGGGTATACCAGAAGGAGAAGAGAGGAAGAAGGGCACAGAGAGTCTGTTCAAATAGTTGACAAGAACTTCCCAAACCTATGTGAAGAACTGGATGCTTGAATCCAAGAAGCCAATAGAACACCCAATTTCCTCAATCCCAACAAGCCTTCTCCAAGGCACATTATATTGAAACTATCAAAAATTAATGACAAAGAAAGAATTCTCAAGGCAGCCAGGGAAAAGAAGATGGTAACTGACAGGAAAGCCCATTAGATTATCATCAGACTTTTCAGCAGAAACACTACAAGCCAGGAGGGAGTGGAATCAAATATTCCAACTATTGAAATACAGAAATTACCAGCCAAGAATAATATATCCAGCAAAGTTATTCTTAAGATATGAAGAAGGAATAAGACCTTTTCAGATATGCAGAAGCTGAGAGAATTTTTCTACCACAAGTCTTCCATTATAGGAAATACTGAAAGAGGCTATTCAACATGAAACAAAAAGTCAAAAGGATAAAAAACCATGAGCAAGATTACTAACAGGTAGACAGAAGCAGGAAATGACAACAGAATAGATCACTATACACTTAAATATAACATAAAGCATGAAGAAGATAAAAAAAAAATAAAGAGAAGAAGACAACTTGCTACTGCAACTCAGAAATGAACTCACAGCATAAATAAGGATAATTTGGGACAACAAAAACATCAAAAGAGAGAGAGCAAAGGTCTGAATTTGCAAAGGGGAGTAGAAGTAAGAAGTAGGCTGAAGAAAAAGGACTACTGTATATATGAAACTTTCTTTTACATAAATTTAACGATAATTCAAAAAAAAAATCCAGAACTGAGACACATAACATAAAAAAAGTGGAAACAGAGGGAAACATCATTGAATACCACCAAACTAAAATAACAGACAGAAACAAAAAGGCAAAGAAACAATGGAGACACTGAGCTACCAGAAAACAAAAAATAAAACAGCTATAGGAAATCCTCACATATCAATAATCACCCTAAATGTAAGTGGACTGAACTCACCAATAAAAAGGCACAGAGTAGCAGACTGGATTCAAAAACAAAACCCAACCATGCTGCCTCCAAAAGACACCTCTCAGCTACAAGGACAAATATAGACTCAAAGTGAAAGAGTGGAAACTGATACTCCAAGCAAATGGCATCCAGAGAAAAGCAAATGTAACCATGCTCACACCTGATGAAACAGATTTCAGGATAAAAAAGGTAACAAGAGACAAAGAGGGACATTTCATAATGATAAAGGGGACAATACAACAAGAAGACATGACATTTACAAATGTATATGCCCCAATCAGGGAGCACCAAAATATATAAAGCAACTACTAACAGAACTAAAGGGAGAAACTGACAAAAACATATTTATAATTGGGGACATAAACACACCATTGACAGCTATGGATAGATCATCCAAACAGAAAATCAATAAGGAAATAGCTTTAAATGACACATTAGGACCAAATGAACATAATTGACATTTACAGAGCATTTCTTCCTTAGATACCAGCTTATACATTATTTTCTAGTGCACATGGAAAAATTTCAAGACTAGACCATATATTGGGACACAAAACTAGCCTTAGCAAATTTAAGAAGATTGAAATCATACCAAGCATATTCTCTGATCACAACTTTAAAATTGGAGATCCACTGCAAAAACAAAGTGGGAAAACCCATAAATAAGTGAATTAAACAACATACTATTAAAGAACAACTGTGACAAAAGAGAAATAAAATGAGAGATTAAACATCTAAGTAAAAAACAACAAAACAAAACAAAAAACAAACAAAAAAAAAACCTCATAGATACAGACAATAGTTTAGTGGTTACCAGAGGGTAAGGGGTTGGGGGGTGGGAGATGAGGGTAAGGGGGATCAAATATATGGTGATGGAAGAACTGACTCTGGGTGGTGAACACACAATGTAATTTATAGATGATGTGATACAGAACTGTACACCTGAAATCTATGTAATTTTACTAACAATTGTCACCCCAATAAATTAAAAAAAAAAGATACATAGAAACAAATGAGAATGAAAATACATCATATCAAAATTGTTGGAATGCAGAGAAAGCAGTATTAAGAGGAAAATTTATATCATTACAGGCCTATCTCAAGAAACAAGAAAAATCCCAGATAAACAACCTAACATTACATCTTAAAGAATTAGAAAAAGAAGAACAAATGAAACCCAAAGTCAGCAGAAGGAAGAAAATAATAAAAATTAAAGCAGAACTAAATAAAATAGAGAACAAAATGACAATAGATAAAATTAATGCAATAAAGAGCTGGTTCTTTGAAAAGGTTACAAGGTTCTTTGAAAAACTGACAAACTCTTGGCTAGACTCACTAATGAAAAAAAAGACACAAATAAAGAAAATTGGAAATGAAAGAGAACTTACCACGGACACCATAGAAATACAAAGGATCATACGAAAATACTCTGATGGACTATCTGCCACAAAATTCAACAACCTAGAAAAAATGGACAAGTTTTTAGAAATATATAGCTTTCCTAGACATAATCACGAAGAACTGGAAAATCTAAATAGACCAATAAATAGTAAGGAAAATGAAATAATCATACAAAATCTCCCTGAAAGCAAAAGTCCAGGACCAGATAACTTCACTAGTGAATTCTACCAAACATTCAAAGATGATTTAACACCTACGACAGATAATTTAATACCTGAAACTCTTCCAAAAAACTGAAAAAGAGGCAATACTTCCTAACTCATTTTATGAGGCCAACATTACCCTGATACCAAAACCTGTTGAGGATAACACACAAAAAAAGAAAACTACAGACCAATATCTCTGATAAATACAGGTGCAAAAATCCTAAACAAAATTCTAGCAAATCGAATACAACAACACCTTAAAAAGATTATGTATCACAATCAAGTGGGGTTCATCCCAGGGGCACAAGGATGGGTCAATATATGCAAATTGATTGATGTGCTACACCACATAAACAAAATAAAAGATAAAAATCATATGATTATATCAATAGACGCAGAAAAAACATTTGACAAGATACAACATCGATTTATGATTAAAACACTTAATAAGATGGATCTATTAATATTAATAAGAAGGAAAGTACCTCAACATAATAAAGGCCTTAACAATAAACCATCAGCTAATATCATACTTAATGGTGAAAAACTGAAAGCTTTGTTCCTCTAAAATCAGGAACAAGACAGGGACGGCCTCTGTCACCATTGTTATTCAACATAGTATTGGAAGTCCTATCCAGAGCAATGAGGCAAGAGCAAGAAATAAACAGCATCCAAATTGGCAATGAAGAAGTTAAATTGTCACTTTTTGCAGATGACATAATTCTTTATATAGAAAATCCTAAAGACTCCACCAAAAACTATTAGAAACAAATGAATACAGTAAAGTTGCAGGATACAAAATCAATGTACAAAAATCTACTGCATTCCTGTATACTAACAATAAAATTTCAGAAAAAGAAATGAAAAAAACAATTCCTTTTGCAATTGCAACATAAAGAATAAAATAATACCTAGGAATAAATTTAATAAAGGACATGAAAGACCTATACTCTGAAAACTATTAAAAGAAATTGAAGAAGACACAAAGAAATGGAAAGACATTCTGTGTTCATGGATTAGAAGTATCAACATAGTTAAAATGACCATAACCCAAAACAATATACAGATTTAATACAATCCCCATTAAAATCCCAAGAGCATTTTTTAAAGAAATGGAACCAAAAAAATCATCAGATTTGTATGGAATCACAAAAGACACTGAATAGCCAAAGTAATCGTAAGAAAAATGAACAATGCTGGAGGTATCATACTCTCCAACTTCAATTTGTGCTACAAAGTGATAGTAATCAAAACACAAAGATATTGGCAGAAAAACAGACACAAAGACCAATAGAATAGAATTAAAAACCCAGAAATAAACCCACATAAATATGGGCAGATAATTTTCGACAAAGGAGCAAAAAACATACAATGGAGAAAAGAAAGCATCCTCCATAAATGGTGCTGGGAAAATTGGAAAGCCACATGCAAAAGAATGAAATTAGACTGTTATTTGTCACCATGTACCAAAATTAACTCAAAAGGGATCAAAGACCTAAACATAGACCTGAAACAATAAACTGCATGGAAGAAATCATAGGTACTAAACTTATGGACCTTGGGTTCAAAGAGCGTTTTATGAATTTGACCTCAAAGGCAAGGAAAGTAAAAGCAAAAATAAATGAATGGGACTATATCAAACTACAAAGCATCCACACAGCAAAAGAAACCATCAGCAAAACAAAGAGTCAACACACTAAATGGGAGAAGATATTTGCAAACAACGCCTCTGATAAGGGGCTCATATCCAAAATATATAAGGAACTCATACAATTCAACAACAAAAGACAAACAATCCAATTAAAAAAATGGGCAGAGGACATGAAAAGAAGCTTCTCTGAAGAAGACATACAAATGGTCAACAGATACGTGAAAAAATGTTTAACTTTACTAGCAATTAGGGAAGGCAAATTAAAACCACAATGAGATATCACCTCACATCTGTTAGAATGGATATCATAAACAAGACAAACAATAACAACCGGTGGAGAAGCTGTGGAGAAAAAGAAAACCTCGTATACTGTTGGTGGGAATGTATAATAAATTGGTACAGCCGCTATGGAAAACAGTATGGAGGTGCCTCAAAAAATTAAGAATAGAATTACCACATGACCCAGCAACACCTCTCCTGGGTATCTACCCCAAAAATCTGAAAACATTTACCCATAAAGATACATGTACCTCTATGTTCATTACAGCAGTATTCATGGTGGCCAAGATATGAAAACAACCAAAGTGTCTTTCAACAGATGATTGGATAAAGATGTGGTACATATACACAATGGAATACTACTCTGCCATAAGATGAAATACTGCCATTTACGACAACATGGATGGCTCTTGACATTATTACGCTAAGTGAAATAAGTCAGACAGAAAAAGTCAAGAACCCTACGACTTCACTGATAGATGAGATATAAAACTGAAAGCAACAAAGGAATGAGACAAACGAATAGAAACAAAAACTCATAGATACAGACCACAGCTTAGTGGTTATCAGAGGGGAAAGGGGAAGGAGAGTAGGGAAAAGGGAAAAGGGAAAAATAATATGGTGATGTGTTACAGAAATGTATACTGAAACCTATATAATTTTACTAACCAATGTCACCCCAATAAATTGAATTTAAAAAACCCAAAAGTATAAAAATGTAAATTATTGAGGATAGTCGTCATAATCATAATAGTAGATGCTTATCATGTATTAGATACTCTTCTGAGCAACTAACATTTATGAATTCTCTTGATTCTCATACAATTCAAATTATTACTTTTATCCCATTTTTATAGTTAAGGAAACTGAGGCTTAGAGAGGTTTAAGTAACTAATCTGAGAACAGAGCTTGTAGGTGACTGACCTGGGATTGGAGCCCAGAGGTTACACATTCAGCCACTGCTTTTTACAGACACTGCTTTTGGCTTGAGGAGTTGATTTGTTGGAAGGAAATCATAGAGGATCTTGAATACTATGTTAACTATCTTGGACTTTATTTTGTATGTGGCAGGGAACCATTAAAAGTTTCTGAGCAGGGAAGAAGATCTGGATTTAGGTTTTTTAATTGAAATGCACACGGGAAGAAAATCCTAAGGACACACTGACATAGAAAAAAGCACAGAGAAATATATTAGCACACACATATAAATGCTCTTCCTTTTCACCGAGTGCCTTGTCCAGAAGTACTAGTGCCTTGTCTGGTAGCCTCTCAGATCTTAAACTAACAGAAGATTGAATCCTTGGTCTGTGGTACCAAGGTAACAACCAAAAGGTAAGCAACCCTCAGATCTACCCAGGCATGTGCTCAAATCCAGGCAGAGATGGGCTTGGAGGATGGTGTAAACAGGGAGATACGAGACATCAGGGGAGAGGGGTAAAGATGGAAGGACAGAAGAGGTCAGCAAGTGAGAGATCCGCAAAATGAGCCGAGACCTTGAGTGTGCAATTTAGCAATATCTTAAAAATGGTTAAATTAAATCTTCTGGAAAAAGAAAAACGTATCGTTAGCTATCTCTTTATTTTATAATAACAGATCATTTCTTTAGTCCCTTCCCTCTTTTGACCTACTCAAATGGAAACTCTTTTTTCATGCATAGAATGCTTTTCTTTCTCTCTCTTTTTTTAAAAGACCCAATTTTGCTAATACATTCCATCAAGGACTATAAAGCTTGTTCTCATGACCATCTACCATAATGAATGTGGGACAAATGAAGTAATGGTGCCTCTGAAAGGATGGGAATTGAAATAAAAGCATCTTTTTATTTCTTTTTTTCCAGGAATTGTATGCACAAAGGAACCTGCTCAACCCAATGGAGTAAAATCACTAGGTAATTTGAATACTGAGCAGAGATTAGATAATTGTCTTGGAACTTTGGGAACATTCACAGGAGATGAGACATCACCCTGTTGAGATGGTCTTCAGGGAATATTGGGTTTGTGAGAGTGTTGTCTGGCTCCTGAGTCACAAAGTATCCGTTGTGAGGCTGGCCTTAGTCCAGGCTCCAGGCAAAATTATGTACTTACCCTGATAAATAGTGATATTCAGTATAAGCATTACCTCAAATTATGGCCACACCTTCACGACCCCACTTTTGGAAATGGACTCCAAATCTACGTTCCAAGCAGTTGTTTTTTGTCCCCTCACAAGAAACCAACAGATAAATGATGTGGGGGTGGGTAAGGAATGATTTGTAAATCCCCAAATCTTGTTCTCCTGAACATGTATTTTTGTTTGAAGGCTGAATTAATTAGTTTGTGTAAAAATGAGGGCAAAAACTCTAATATAAGAAAATCAAGTGTCACTGTATAGACAATCCCTCTTCAGTAATATGTATGGCCCTGATGAACTGGAGGCTGTTGGTCTATGCTGCCTTTGCTTTCTTCTCAGCTCTACTACTTAAGAGCACTTAAGCCCATGCTTGACATTGAATCATTTCTGGCTGGGGCTGTGCATAAGGGTTTGGAAATAAGTCACATTCCCAGACCCAGGTTCTAGCAACCAAGCCACTGCTTCCAGGTTCCTGCGTTGACCCCCAAATTCTTCCCTTTCAGCCAGATCTGGGATATGTGCCACTAGGTACCCATGTGGCTCCAGAGCCCCAGTTCTATCTATGTTGGCCCTTCCATGTCTGTTGGCACCAGTCCCCAAGGTGAAGTCTTATCCTGGCTCCCCCTCATAAGTTATGATTTATTGTTCTCCCTGGAACTCTGATTCTCCTTCTAAACTTAGATACTCTACCTAATTCTCACCCAGCCTAATCCCTCCTTCCTGCCAGCCAGAGTTTTCTGTGATGCCAGGTCATGGAATTATTGTGTCACAGGATAGGGCACTTTTGCCTTATTGGACCCTCATATTGATTCCTGTTCACTTAGTTTCTCTCAACAGAAGGGATACCACCTCCTAGGAGATGTATTGGAAATTTGAAGAGACATTTTTGATTGTCACAATCATTGGGATGGACACTAGTGACATTCAGTGAGAGGGAACCAAGAATGCTATCTATCTAATCATGTGCAGCACAGGCACCGCAACCAAGAAATGTCTCGTGTCCTTTGTACCCTGCAAAAGTCACACTGGACATATGTGTGGAAAAACCTATTTATCATTGTCTGGGTATGAAACTCAATCCCATTTTACTTGGAAATACATGTTCCTTTTGCATAGTTTTAATATACACTGAATTTTTCATAAATGCCCTCAAAGCATTTTTAAAACAAGAGAAGATTGTACTTTGTTTGGTTCATAATTTTACCAACAGTGGTCAGAATTTCAGAGCAGTACTTCACTGACAGCTGCATTACTCTTGGTATTTGAGTTGCCAGCACACCTGTCTCCATCTACATTTGTCTCTGTAACATTCACTACGATCCAAAAGCAAATGACTAGTCTGTTCTATCTTTTAGTTAGTCATCCCCAAGTCTTAATATACTCCAATACATATTAATTTTGTTACAAATTATTTATCTTCTGCCAGTCTTTTTTTCTTTATGTTTATAGTTAAGACATTATATTGAGTTTTTAAAACTACATGTGTAGGGAGCTTATTATTTGTGAATTTCTTTTCAGAATACATGGAACCTAATAAAACATTCACTTAAAAACATGGGTCATAATGGAATAGAATAGAAAACCCAGAAAAAAACCCACATAAAAATGGGCAGATAATTTTCAACAAAGGAGTAAATAACACACAATGGAGAAAAGAAAGCCTCTTCCATAAATGGTGCTGGGAAAATTGGAAAGCTACATGCAAAAGAATGAAATTAGACTATTATCTGTCACCATGTACCAAAATTAACTCAAAAGGTATCAAAGACCTAAACATAGACCTGAAACAATAAACTGCATGGAAGAAATCATAGGTACTAAACTTATGGACCTTGGGTTCAAAGAGCGTTTTATGAATTTGACCTCAAAGGCAAGGAAAGTGAAAGCAAAAATAAATGAATGGGACTATATCAAACTACAAAGCATCCACCCAGCAAAAGAAACCATCAACAAAACAAAGAGTCAACACACTAAATGGGAGAAGATATTTGCAAACAACGCCTCTGATAAGGGGCTAATATCCAAAATATATAAGGAACTCATACAATTCAACAACAAAAGACAAACAATCCAATTAAAAAATGGGCAGAGGACATGAAAAGAAGCTTCTCTGAAGAAGACATACAAATGGTCAACAGATACATGAAAAAAATGTTCAACTTTACTAGCAATTAGGGAAGGCAAATTAAAACCACAATGAGATATCACCTCACACCTGTTAGAATGGATATCATAAACAAGACAAACAATAACAACCGGTGGAGAAGCTGTGGAGAAAAAGAAAACCTCGTATAACTGTTGATAGGAATGTATAATAAATTGGTACAGCTGCTATGGAAAACAGTATGGAGGTGCCTCAAAAAATTAAGAATAGAATTACCACATGACCCAGCAACACCTCTCCTGGGTATCTACCCCAAAAATCTGAAAACATTTATTCATAAAGATACAGGTGCCCCTATGTTCACTGCAGCAGTATTCATGGTGGCCAAGACATGTAAACAACCAAAGTGTCCTTCAACAGATGATTGGATAAAGAAGATGTGGGACAGAGAAAGATAAGTACCATATGATCTCACTTATTTGCAGATTCTAAAGAAAAGAATAAGTGAATGAACTAATCAGAAACAGTTTTGGAGACAAAGGAAAAACTGAGGGTTGCTAGATGGGCGAGAGGGGTGGGGGGTGGGGGGGAGGGTAAGGGGATTGGAGGGCAGTTGGTGACCACAGGATGGCCACGGGTTTGAAAATTAATCTGGGGAACGTAATTTGGTGGTTACCAGAGGGTAAGGGGGTTGGGGGGTCGGGGATGAGGGTGAGGGGGATCAAATGTATGGTGATGGAAGGGGAGCTGACTCTGGGTGGTGAACACACAGTGTGATTTATGGATGATGTGATACAGAATTGCACACCTGAAATCTATGTAATTTTACTAACAATTGTCACCCCAATAAATTAAAAATAAATAAATTAATTAATTAATTAATTAATTTTAAAAAAATATGGAATTGATTCCAAAATAATGTACATTGCAGTCAAATAAAATTACTAACATTATTTGTCCTGGAGTAAATTACAGAAATCAAAATAAATCTCTTTAACTCAAAAAAAAAAAAAAAAAAAGAAGATGTGGTACATATACACAATGGAATACTACTCTGCCATAAGATGAAATGCTGCTGTTTGCAATAACATGGATGGATCTTGACATTATTATGCTAAATGAAATAAGTCAGACAGAAAAAGTCAGGAACCATATGACTTCACTGATAGATGAGATATAAAACTGAAAGCAACAAAGGAATGAGACAAACAAATAGAAACAAAAACTCATAAATACAGACAATAGTTTAGTGGTTACCAGAGGGTAAGGGTGGAGGGGAGGACGGTAGAAGAAGGTAAAGGTGGTCAAATACATGGTGATGGAAGGAGAACTGACTCTGGGTAGTGAACACATAATGCAATGTATAGATGATATTTTATAAAATTGTACACTTGAAACCTATGTAGTTTTGTTGACCATTGTCAGCCCAATAAATTTTAATTTTAAAAAATAGGTCATTGGACGTGATCGGGTTAACAATCCTTGACCTAATTGGATACTGTAGTACTGTCTGCTACAGGGCCAAAAGGGACTGAAATTGAGTTGGTGCACACCTGGCAGAAGACCTAGCTGCCTACCAAGAGGTCTCCTGGGTAAGAAGCCCTTGAAGAACTGACCACTTTCCAAACTCTAGCATTTACCTTCATGAGGATCTCAGAAGTTTTCAGAATACAGGGTCACTTGAGTCAATCAAATCCTTGAGGTTACTCATGGCAAACTTACAAATTTATAGTGGGAGACATTTCTTCCCAGGCACTACAAAGCTTATGTCCACCATCCAGGGCAGCCAGTCCTAGAATCAGAACATCCAGTGGCCAACAACAGATGAACACAAATGCTGAGCAAAGGGCACACAGGGGCTGAAGAGAGATCAGAAGAGGCACTGCTGTCCCACAGCCGAGTGTACTTCAGCAACCACGAAGGGCAAGGTTTCTCCTCTGCACACGGCTTGGCCGGGCACAGCCAAGTTGAGATTCCTTGGGTTTTCATTTTCTGTATCCCAAGTTGACCACTTCCCCCTCTGTCCACCCCCCTCCACATACCTTCACACTGTCTTCCTCCTGGCAATGTACAATTCAATTGATTGATTATATTCTGCTAAATGACATTCACATGCTGGACCTGCCTTCCTCTGGCTACATCCAAGATTTTTTGGAGTTTTGAGAGGTGTACACATTTCAGATGGTCTCTTGCTTCACTCTCACAGATGACTCATCAGACCCATCGTCTGTGAATCCTACTAGCTCAATTCAAAAGGTAACCTTATGTGCCTGATCTCCAAATCCGTGGAGAGGAAGACTTCCCACTGCAGCGTCCCTATCTTGTCAAAACTGATGTCATAAATGAAGGCTGAGACTGTCTCAGACTCCTTTCCTGCTCTGCCCTTGTCCTGATTGCCAGGACACTTTTTCTGATTGCTGTCTCAATTTAATAAAGAATATTCCTCCCTCACAATATTCCAGCTCTACAATGAGCCCCATCCACTCATACTGGGTGGCAAAGTTCCAGCATAACTCAAGCTGAAGCCACCCAAATTATGACAGTACCTGATAATGGTTCAGAAGAAATATCACAGGCATCAGGGTATTTGTTTGTTGTTTGCCATTTTTTAATATACAGTGACTTCACTTATGTAGACTGATTAGAGATGGAGTGATGAGCTGATTAAATGAACAGTCTGGTTGATTAAGAGATACTATATTAAGATAGATGGACAATGATTATCAAAGAATTAGTAATGACATGCAGTTAACTCAAAATCTATGTTATATAGTTTAATAGTTTTTCCATGGTTCAGAAGGAATGGGTTCAGGGAAGGGTGCTTGTCCCACATTACAGACTAAAATAGTAAGTCTTCAACTCAATAACCCAAATCCTTTCAACCCTTATTAGTCTTCTCTGTGCTCTTCCTCTTCCCAGAGTTTAAATGTTCACTATTATTTCTGCATCAGTAAGAATCTATGTCACTTTAGCCTCCTCATAGCTTCAGTCCATTCTTGTATCTCTTTCATTAAGTTTGTTGATTGAGTGTGAAGAAGCTCCCTCACCAGACCAAGAGTTCATGTTAGTGCATTTCTGTAAGACTTTAATCTAGTGCCTTCCATTCTTCTTCATTACAATAAATATAACACAGTTAATAATTTTCTCCAAGAATTTTTAAATACTGTATGAAGATTATGCTTTAAGTATAAGAAATATTTTAAGTTGTACCTCATTTATTCACTCATTTAATTATTTATTACATGAACATTTATGAAGCATCTATCATGTGGCAGCCACTGTATTAGGCATTGGAGATACTAAGAAAGCAAGTTGTGGTCCCAGTTCTCAAGGAGCTCATAGATTTAAAAGGGACAGACAGACATGTAAAAATAGAATTTTGACTCAGTGTAATGGGTGCTACTATGGAAGTTTGCTGAAAGCTCAGTGGTGGCACAAAGGAACTAAGTGATCAACTCTACTTGAGGAGGAGGACTACAGATGGCTCACAGTGCAAGATACTGATACTGTATTTTAAAGGAGAGGTAGAAATTTTCCCACTAGACACAGCAAAGAGGAACTTCTCAGAAAGATGGAAGAGTGTGTGCCAACAATATAAAGAGGCAAGGAACAATAATGAAGCTTTTGGCGACTGGAAGCAGTTTGATGGCACCGGTGCGTAAGACAAGGCCTTGTAGGAACTGGGGTGGGAAGGGCTAGCTCCTAAATGATCTTGGATGCCTTGATAAAGGCTTTGGGCTTCCTTCAGTTGGCAGTAGGGAGTAACTGATGAATGCTAAATGGGGAAGTAATGCAATCATGTCTGTGTTAGAAAGATCACAGGGAATTCCATGTGCACGCACGTGTGGTAAGACCAGAGGTCAGGAGTGTAGCTGAAATAGCAGGCTGACCGCTGAAGATTCATGAGCCCTTGTGTAGTATAGAGTTGGTGTTGGGAAACACTTGCTCAATGAGGGTCATCATTTCCCACTCTCTAAGTGATGCCACGTGACTAATTCTGGCTAAAGGAATGTGACTAAAAGGAATTCTGGCTAAAGGAAGGAAGGTCGCTCCGGGCCAAGGGTAAGTGAACCTACCCCATACTTTCCTCCCTTCCACAACCACCTTGGAGAGCTCGTGTTGAAGATGCTTATAGTACCAGGTGGAAGGAACCTGGAACCCCGAGTCAGAGAAGAAGTGCCCAGAAGAGCTACCCGACCAAAAGCACCTACATTGAACTTTGCATGAGTTAAAAAAAAAATATTTTTTTATGTGTTAAGCCTCAGAGATCTAAATATTGTTAAAACTGTTAGATTTCCCTGGCTAATACAAGAGGAATATTAGGAGATGTTTACAATACTTGAAATAAGAGAGATTTTTCACATTACTAATATGTAGAAGTATGTAATACGTGATAACAATAGCACAAACTGTGGGAGGGCAGAAAATGCAGTTAAATTATTACAGTAAATGTGGTTAAACTATTGTAAAAGTTCTTGCCTTGCTTAGGAAGTGGTAAAATCAAAAGTCCTCATTTAAGGTAGACTGTTATACGTGAAGGGTGCTATTAGAATCTCTAGGGTAACCACTAAAAAGATTATGTAAGAATATATAACTAAAAAGCAAATAAAGTAGAATAATAAAATAATGTTTTTGTAATTCAAAAGAAGGCAAGAAATGAGAAATAAAGGAACAAAGTACAAAAGGACAAATGGAAGACAAATAGCAAGATGTTAGACTCCAACTATATCATCAATTATTTTAAAAGTAAATGATCTACCATCCAATTAAAAGACAAAATTTGTCGGGTGGAATAAAACCCTGTTTTATGCTATTTATAAGTCACACATTAAGCAAAAAGATAAAGGTTAAAAATAAAAGGATGAGAAAAGATACACTACCCAAACACGAATCAAAGTAAATGTGTTGTAGATAGATTAATATCAGACAAAATAGACTGTGAGGGAAGAAGTATTGCTAGAGATTAAAAGGACTTTTCATGATCATAGAAAGACATTTTTAAATATTACCGTTTCTATCTTCCTTTCTTGTGTTAAGTGCTATAATTATCTAATAATAGAATAACTACCTTCAGGTAAGATGATGATTTCAAAAAGCCTTGTCATTTCAAGCACAAAAATATGATGAAACTAATTTTAAAAATTATTGCCTATCCATGCATGTCGTTAGATTTTTAAGAGTGGCACCTTTGAAAATGTTAGGACTATTACATTTGCTGATCGCCAAAGGTTTTATTTGTGCCTATACCATTAACATATATAAAAATACTAAGAGTGTCTATCCTGCTTAATAGCATGCTTTTATTTCCTCTTCATTCTTCCAAAACTATGGGTAATGAATTTACTCAGAAAACAGGAGTTAGCTAGCACTGCCAAAACAGACCAGTTCCATTAGCTTAATGAAATAGTTCAGGGACAAGACCTTCAGTAGCCATTGCGTGCCTTGATTGGAGTTGAGTCATTTCCTGTTCTTAAAAATATAACTTTACCATAGCTGCATGTTCAGCAATTTGTTCTGGACATGCATCTAGCTTCTAATAGATCCTGAAATAGAAAGGTATGAATGAATATAAAGCTATGGAACTTCATAAAAATGTCAGGTTCTGTTATTATTTTTCACCAAACTCCGAATGTCATCATTTGGAAACAACATATGGCTAACTGAGGTGTTTTTGCTCCTAAAAACACTTCAGACTATTGCAGTGAGCTGGAGCCACAGTTAGAGACACTATAAGCATTGAAACAAAAGCTACTCAGATAGAACACTGTAGAACAAGCAGGATGTGTCCACCAATCACGAACATTTGAATCAGAACCAACAACAAAACAAGAAAATGGAGGGGCAGTCATTTCTAACCCTTAATGTCTTATAAGCTGGTCAAGAATGTATGGTAACCGTACAGCACACTGAAACTGGGAGATTTGAAAAGATGTGGCCAGAGTGTAGGGCTCTCAGAGGAGTGGTTATCAAAACCCTGAGGTAACATTCTGTGTGAAGAGGAGCTAAGACCTTTGGTCAATGGAGCAGGAGAGAGCTGGGGAGGGGAATATAAAACCCTCTCCTCCCTCTTTCTCACCACCTGCTAATATTCCCCATTGGCCAAACACAACCGGAAACCAAGGCAATTTGGGGCAGCCTCCATGGGCGCAAAGTAATCTGGAGACGAAGATGAGGGGCACAGGGAAGCTGTCTAGCACAGGGGGCTGCTGCCACTGTCTAGAGAAGACATTGCCTACTGACTTTGAATCTCAGCTCTGCCATATGCTGTCTGCTGGTGACTTTGTGGAAGCCACTTAACTGCTCTGAGCCACAGTAGCCTATTCCGTTAAAATGAGGGCAATAATTTCTACCTCACAGAGTTATTGTGAGGATAAAGTTAATATGTATGACATTTAGTGCAGTGCCTCCCACACCGTAAGTGCTGGATAAATGATAAGTTGCCTTCCCTTCTCCATTAAATTTTCTATTTTCCTCTTTTAAAGCAAGCCTAGATGTTTACTTTATTTTTCAACATTGCCATACTTCAGAAAAATCCTCTTATTCCTAACGGCTCTGGGGAAGTCTCAGGATCATTTCTATGTCAGATACATTACAGGAATAATTGCCTTGGGTCAGGATACTATTTAAGCAGAAAAACATTTTCTTTTTTTTTTTGAATTCTTCAGAAATGCTGTGCACACTACAGGGGATTAATTTGGCCCTTAGCAAATAATTCTACATAAATTACCATCTATTTATCAGAAGCAGCAGTTTATTTCCTAGGACTGCTAGCCCCCGATAATAGCTGTACCCTATTTGTGTGTCAGGTAATGAGATGCTGAGCATGCAGAACACTTTCACCGGATCATTATTTGGGCAGGCTCGGATTTGCTATAAGCTAATTGCTTGTTCCAAGGAGCAGAGCACCTTTATGGTAAACCACACACCAGACTGCAATGTCATTTCCAAGTTCTGATGAAAAGTCTATAATGTATTCATATAATCATCTAATTTTTTATCCGTGATCCTCCACACTGGAATATTTTCTGCTGTTCCATTCACCCAGAGTAATTCCCAAACAATGATGGTTGCCCTTCTGGCTAGGCCTCCAGGGGAGTCTGGCCCATGCCCAGGCTTTCCCTGTGGGGTGCTCTGATGACAATGGGAAAAAGATTGAGGGTATTCAGCACAGTACTGAGAAGAGCTCACAAAAAAGATAACGCTTACATTAGTATCTACTTTCCACTTTACTAAGCAACTTCACAGCTGTTATGTCAATTGGGTGGGGATAATTACCTCATTGCTCTTTCCAGATGAAAAAATTGACTCTCAGAGCTGTTAAGTAGCTTGCCCAAAGTCTTCCAACAATTTGGGTTGGCACAAGGATTAGAACATAGGTCTTCCGATTCTAAACTACTTGTTTAGGGGTGAAAATGTGAACTTACATCCTAGAGTCACTTGCTGACTGCCTGTTCTCTGTAAAAGTATAAAACAAAGACCACCAGAGCTGAACAGTAAGAAAGCAGAATTTAGAGTTTATTTATTTGCCTGACAAGAAAATATTCATCGGTGGAAAAAATTCACTGACTAGTTTGCTAAGGGAGGAACGTTAGTATTTTGTAAGTACTGTAGAAAGGTGGAAGAGATCCAAGGTGGTTATGCTTTGTAAGCATTGACAACTAATGATCTAGGTAGAATGGAGCCAGACAATACATACATCTTACATGACTGGTTAAAAAATAAGTCCCATTCTTTGTTGACCTGGAGAATCTCCTCGTAGGTCCAGTAAGGAAGGGTCTGGATGAGGGGGTCACTAGTAGCTGATATTTCTTTTTCAGCTTCAGCTAGTTACAATAGTTAAGCACAGCAGTCAGGTTTGGCATCCTCTCAAGCTTCTCAAATGTTCATCAGAATCACCTGGGGGGCTTGCTAAAATACAGAGAGCTGGGCTCAACCCCAGAGTTTCTGATTCAGAAAGTTTACCATAAAGCCTTAGACTCTGCATTTCTAAGAGTTTCCCAAATGAAGGTTTGTGGCAGGTTCAGGCTCCCTGCTTTGAGAACCACTATCCTAGACACATGATGCCATAAGGGGGCAGTTTTAATTTTATACCTCTTTGATACTGTCATGCAGGGTGTCAGGCAGGGTCTCAGCTCCTGCCCCCGCCCCCGCATAAGAACGCAGGACATGGTGAGGCCAAAAAGGAACACCCACGGAGCCATAGGTAGGGGAGTCATACCACTATAGTCTCACTGGTGGCTGGGTTGGAGACACAGGAAGCAGGAGCCACACGATCCGCAACCCACCATCCACTTCTCTGCCAACCAACCCCATTTGCTAGCTGTAATCCTCCATGCTAACTGCAATCCGCTATTGCTATCTCAGCCACCATCTTCTTGCTAGCCCCCATTTGCTGCTAGCATAGCCACAGCGGTTATATTAGTGGCCAATGGCTCACTGGTTACAGCTGATGGCCATTTACTACCCGAGTGAGCACGTTTCCATGTGAGCACGTTTCCATGTGAGAGCCTGGAAACTGCACTCCTGGCTCTTTCCCCACAATGCCAACCTCCTCTTTAGAATCTAACTACCATGTGACTCCCTCACACCCAGGAAGGACACAGGTCTTCCCTGATAACCTTCACATTCCACGTAGGGAAGATCTGCCTTTTCTTCCAACAGCAGTTCTCTGAAAAAGGAACTAGTTTTATTGGGAGTGGGGGTGGGTAAAGAAATGGCTTATGGAATCTGAAGTGTCATGTAGGGTCTCTGGTCCCGCTCCCCACACAAGAACGCAGGATATGGTGAGGCCGAAAAGGAACAGCAACAGAGCCATAGATAGGGGAGTCACACGACTATATTCTTGCTGGCTGCCAGGCGAGACACAGGAAGCAGGATCCATATGATCAGCAATCCGCCATCCGCGTTTGCTAACTCCACTTGCTAGCCTCAATCTGCCATCTGCTTCTCTGCCATCCAACTAACTAACTCCACTAGCTAGCTGCAATCCGCGTTTGCTGGCTTAGCCACAGCAGTTATATTAGTGGCCAATGGCTAACTGGTTGTTGTGCGGGAGACCCTGCTCGCCGCGCCGTTTGTCGTGCGAGATTGTTTGCGGGGTCTCTGGTCCCGCTCCCCACATAAGAACGCAGGATATGGCTAGGCCAAAAAGGAACACCCACGGAGCCATAGGTAAGGGGTTCATACCACTATCGTCTCACTGACGGCACTATAGTCTCACTGGAGGCTGGAGTCACATGACCTGCAACCTGCTGTCCGCTTCTCTGCCAACCGACCGACTCAACTCTCCTACCAGCGCAGCTGGGGCAGTTATATCAGTGGCTAATTGGCTCACCAGTAACAGCTGATGTCCAACTAGTCACAGCTGATGGCCATTTACTACCGAAGCCAGCACCTTTCCACATGAGGCCGAAAGCCTGGAAACTGCTCTCTGGGACTCTGTCCCCACACTGGTTATAGCTGATGACCAACCAGTCACAGCTGATGGCCATCCACCACCCAAGCCAGCACCCCTCCATGTGAGGCCGAAAGCCTGGAAACTGCTTTCTGGGACTTTGTCCCCACATGAAGTCAACACAACTTCATACTACAACTTTTGTCTGTTCATTTCACTTCCTTAGGCATAATCAGTGCTGAATTATTTGACTTGTCTTTTAAAAAATAGCATTATTGATTCAATCTCATTAAGTTTAGAGTTTGCTTTTAGTACCTTACCCTCCCTGATCAATAATCACATTTTTCCATGCTCATAACTTTCTCCCATCTAATTTTTGGTCAGTGTACAATCTGATTTATTTCTGCTGTGACTCAGCCTTATAGTTCTCCAAGCTTACAATCCTTCTTGTATGAATCGCATGTTCTCCAGTTACATTTTCTTTGTTCCTTTGTTGGGCATGCGGCCCCCACTGCCCCCAGGGTAGTTACTTGTGTACCTGTTTGTGTCTTCTAGTGGCTTGGTGTCTACAGAGAGATGGAGTTGGTGATGAGGCTTCGTTTTCCTCATAGCACCCACCTAAGCTCTGCTCATAATAGGCACTAAATAAACATTGGTTTGGATTCATTGGCAGTTTTAAATCAGATATGACTTAACTGATTATTTTTTTAATTCACATAAGTAAAATTTATACATTTTGGCATACAGTTCTGAGTCATGAGAAACACATAGAGCCATAAAACCACCACCAAAATTAAGATAGAGAATAGTTCCATTACCCTAAAAAATTCCCTCATACATGCTGCCCCTCTGTAGTCAAAAACCCCCCTTTCCCTTAGTCCCCGTAAACCACTGAACAGTTCTGTGTCCCTATAGTTTTGACCCTCCCTGACTGTCATATGAAGGGGATCATGCAGTGTTTAGCCTTTGGATATGGTTTGTTTCATTTAGAAAAATGCATTTGAGCGTCATCCATTTTAGGGACTGTATCAATAGTTCATTCTTTATTGCTGAGTACTGTTCCAGTGTATCGATATACCACAGTTTGTTTACCCATTCACCAGCTGAAGGACAATTTGGGTCATTTTCAGTCTTCAGCAATTATAAATAAAGCTGTTGTAAATATTTGCATACATGTTTTTGGGTGAACATAAATTTTCCTATCGCTTGGATAAATACCTAAGAATGGGATTGCAAGGTAATGTGATAAATCTATGTTTAACTTTATAAGAAAGTGCCAACATTTCTAATAAAGAAGTCGTGTCATTTTATATTCTTATCAGCAATATCTGAGTTCAAGTTGCTCCATATCCTCATCAGTTCTTGGAATTGTCCATTTGTTTTGTTTTAGACGTTCTGACAGGTGTACTAGAATAGTGTTATCTCATTGTGGTGTTAACCTGTATTTCCTAATAAATCATAATATTGAGCATCTTTCCATGTTTTTATTTGCCATCCATGTATTATTGTCTTTGATGAAACATCTGTTCAAATCTTTTGCCTACTTTTTAATTGAATTGTTTGTTTTCTTACTGTTGAGCTGAGAGTTCTTCATATATTTTGCATAAAAGTCTTTGTCAGACATGTGATGTGCAAATATTTTTGCCCAGTTGGTAACTTTTCTTTCATTCTTTTAACAATGTCTGTGTAAAGCAAATTTTTAATTTTGATCAAGTCCTATTTATCAATTTTTTTCTTTTAGGGAGCTACACTTTGATGTTCTATGAACACATTGCCTAACTTAAGCTCACAAAGATTTTTCTCCTATGTTTTCTTTGAAAAGTTCTATAGTTTTATATTTTATATTTAGGTCCATGACCCATTTTGGATTAATTTTTGCATAAACTTTGGAGAATAGTTTGAGGTTCACTTTGATGCATATGGGCATCCAACTGTTCCTATGCTTTTTGTTGAAAAGACCATCCTTTCTCCATTTAATTGTATTTGAACTTTTGTCAAAACCCAGTTGACATATTTGTGTGAGTCTATGTCTGGAGTCTCTATGCCGTACCTATTTGGGGGGGGGGCAGGGGAGCAATACCACATAGTTTTGATTACTATACTTTTTTAGGAAGTCTTGAAACCAGGAAGTATGACTCTTCCAACCTTGTTCTTTTGCAAATTGTTTAGACTATTCTAATTCCTTTGCCTTTCCATATAAACTTTAGAATAGATTGTGAATATCCACAAAACATTCTACCCTCAGTACATTCTTAACTTACACTATTTACTTTGGCTAGCCTGAGGTTCTCAAACTTCAATGTGCTTAAGAATTATAAAAACTCTCATGCCCAGGCCTGACTCTGAATATTCTCATTCAGTAACTCTGTCAGGAGCCTAGGCATTTGCATTTTAACACTTTCCCTAAGGTGAACTGATCTACATGGTTATGGACAATGATTTAAGAAATGTCCTAGCTTCCCTGGAGCCTAGGAAATGCTCCACAGGCTTTGAAGAATCTTATAAATATTACACTACAAACTCTGGGAAAGGACACAGCATTGGGTTTACAGTTAAATCCAACAGCTGATAACATACATCATACAATATTTTGGCTAATCAGTATTGTCTAGCCAGTGCTGAAACACAAACCAAAACCTCATGGATGTCTAATTGCTCTGCTTTAGGCGATCAGAAAAATGTTATGGATTTCTATATTCCATGAGTAGATCCTCTGTGATATTTATCCCATGGGCTAATTCATTACACCCTTTCTGATACTTGGGGAAGAATGCTTAAACCATTCTCAAACAAGGAAAAACTAGATTGGACAGATTCACAATATAAGTGAGAGTTACAAGGAAAACCATTAATCAAACAAATATATTCTCTAGAGAGAGATTAGATTAATGACTGTAAACATTAACTTTACATTGAAATACGGATTGGCCAACTTGCTCAGGGAATTGTACAATCTTATTAATTTAATTTTCTAGGTAATGGGAGATTGAAGGTTTATCGGAAAGCCCTTCCATAGAAAAATCTTTTTTAAATGAATTAGTGTACTTTTCACATTAACTTACTACTAAGCATTCATTGCTTTGCTTATTTCCTAAGGGTAGGAAATAATAATTCAGAAAAGACCAAAGTGAATTTAAGAGGCTTCTCACAGGTTCCTAGCCAAGAGGAGGCTCACTGACTAGTTCTAGCAAACAGGTGGGAAGAAATAAATAAATTATTGTGGAATGCCACTGTGGAAGTGAACCCCTCTCCAGGTGTTAATTCTTTTGCTAATAGGCCAAGACTGCTTAGAAAGGGGGAGCTGAGAGTAAAAATTTAGAGGGAGACCAAGCTTCACACTTAAGAAAGCCTTCTCAGAAGCCGCAGAATCAGCAACCCTAGTGAAGATGCTGGACGAATGGCAATATTGGTTCCCATTGGGAGAAACAAGTAGAAGATCCCACCCAGAACAGGACATTTCTTTGGTTGAAATTTTATCAAGTAACCACCTATTTCTGAATCTTCCTATAAAATTTCTAGAGGCACCACCGAGAGGCTTGATGAGTCTTTCAATGGGCAGCGTAGTCCAGGAGTTTCCGAGGAAGACTTGGAGCTAGATTTGGTTGCTGGACTTACTATGGTGATCACTTCTTTAGGTATATAAATGTGGAATAACTATGGTGTACTCTTGAATCTAATATAATATTGTATGTTAGATATATTTTAATAAAAATCTTTTTTAAAAAAAAAAAGATGGTGTCAATATTTTCTTTTGAATTATGATTTATAACACCAAAATGACACATCCCTGGCAAAGCAAGAAATGCACGTTAGAAAGATTAGAAAAAATATTTTAGGGAAAAAGGTTACTTACTGGTCAAAGGACTTCACATGAAGTTTGAAGGGAATGAATAAAAAAGCTCAAAAGGAACTTTTAAATCACATAAACGGAAGTTAACATGAATGGCATAGAAAGATTTATAGTGAGAGAAACAGAGCCCATCAATTCTAAGAAAATAACAGAGAACCAGTACTGGGACTAATATGAAGGCTCAATTATTCATATTTCAACATACAAGATAATACAATATAACTGAAACTTTAAGACAAGCAAATTGTCCCAGGTTGGGTTTCTCAGGAAGCAGACCCTGAGATGGAGATCAGCTTGCAGGAAGTTTATTAGGGAGTACTCTTGGCATTAACACCTGTGTGCAGGAAGAGAAGAAGTAGAACTGAGCTGAGGGAGAAGTGGAGTTCCAAGGCTATCTCAGTGGAACGCCTCAGCCAGCCCGGATGAGGAGTTCTGCGATGACCCTTCAGAATTACCCTGAATTGGGGCAAGAGGGCGCAGCATTTATCCCCACATCTATTAATCATTGGACGCAGGCCACTCTGGAAGGGGCATGGCCTTGGGAGATGAGGCATCTCTCTTGAGGTGAGGCAGTCCCCGAAGAGACTGACCAGTGAAGACCAGCTTGGATGATGCTCCCAGTAGCTGGAGTAATAATTCCTTTATTTCCAAAGGAGAATGGGTGGCGCGTCATAGCATCCACCACACAGACAAATACAATTTCTTAGATGTTCCTGAGACTTGAGGAAATGAAACTGGTGTAGGCAATGAAATGGTATATGTTTTTCAATATAAACAAATCTGATAAAAATGGATATACAGTACCACCATGTGTCAAAGCTGCAAATATATGAACCCACAAGTATAGCATACAGCATATGGAGAGGATTAAATGAGAATAAGAGAGTACTGTTATTTGTGGGAGCATGCTAAGACTGCCAGACTAAATGGAAAAGCGGAAGGATGCTTTCCTAAATCAAATGATAAAAATGTCACAGAGGCAAGATGTAATATTGATGTTACATCAACTTCTTAGACATCTGTTCAAAATCTCTACAATAATCTTAGAATTTAATACATTCTTGACATGTCTTCCAAATAACTTCATCTTTCTAAAAGTACAAGAAGAAATTCAGGGAACTGTTACACTAGAATCAATTCTGACCAGCAAGAAAGGATTTCTTGGTGATGTTTATATGATAGAAATCTTTCAACAAACTTGAAATAAAATGCAGCCCTTATCTTCCTGAAGATAAAAGAAAAAAATCATGTCATCCTAGAATCTGTAATAATAATAATAAAAAAGAAACTTTGGTCATAATAGACATGTAATTGAGGCTTTAGGAAAACAAACTTCATAAGTTTATATAAATATAACCGCAAGGCAATAAAAAAGAATATGTTGGGTTTTTTAAATTGTGAAACTGGGAAATTAAACTTTGTAGTAATAACTACCTGCAGAAGCCAATATGACCCAACATGGTGTTCTCTGATGAGTCTGTATTTTGAAATGACACATACAAAAGATAAGAGAAAGGATACAAAGATGAATAGGAAAGTCATACAAACCTGTAAGAAAGTGACAGAAAGCAAAATTCCAGAATAAGCTGAGGAGTGCTAAATGATGAGGATCTCAGAAAGGGCTTTAAATACACACACGCGCGCGCGCGCGCGCGCGCACACACACACACACACACACACCATTTGAAGCAAGGAGATGAAGGAAAGGATAAACTGACTGCTTAGAGAAGATTCTGTTGAATGATAACAGAGAAAAGGCAGAGCTACTCAATTGCCTCTTTCTTCTCCAGCAAGGAACATGATCTTCAAACTGAGAAGGGTATAACAGATATCACAGAGAATAAATTGAAGCACAACCTAAATGAGGAGAGAGTCAGAGAGAACCTGGTATACAGGCTTTGCAGACTGAACAAAAGATTATAGGTCTCAGAACCACTGCCTCTTATCTCAGGGAAATTGAAAATAGGACAGGTGCCAGAAATCTAAGCCAGGCAAAAATACAGGGAATTTTTGCCTTTTCTAAAAGGGAAAAAAATGGATTATGGAATCTATAGTGTGAGTGAGCTTAGCATTACTTTCTGCAATATTCTAGAATGTATATTACATAAACATTTGTGAACCAACCATTAAGACAGACTAAATTAATTTCATATTATTTTCTGATAGAACTAAAAGATAGATTATGAGAATACCGGGCACAGTTAATCTTTCTTTTTCCAGCATGGTATTTTGCAAAGATGTTCATAATATTAATTTGAACAAGATGAAGGAATGTTGCCCAGTTTGTAAACTAGTTTGAGGGACCCACTCCCGGCCGGACAATTACATTCATATATCTGTTCATGGATCCATGTTCATCATAGAGGAAGCCCTCTAAGACTGTTTATTGCTCTGTACGTGTTTCTGTCTTTTTCAACACTTTTTTTTGAGGGAAGTGCATATGAAGACAACATAAAGCATAGTAGAGAGAATATTATTAAAAGGATAAGACTAAGCAATTCATAGAAGAAGAAATATAAGATGCTAAAACTCAGTAATTATAACAATTCAGATTAGTAAAAACTAAAGCAATTAGTACTAATCAATATTACTAAAAGTGTGGGGAAATGCTTCTATTCTCCTACACATTGTCAGGAATATACATTAGTAGGCCTTTTTGGAGGACAATTTTGGCATTTGTTAACAAAATTTTAAGTGCATATACCTTTCAAACAGTAAGTCCACTTCCAAATATCTAGCCTATAAAAATTCTCACACATATACCTAGAGTCATATATAAGATATTTATTACACTATTTTTTAAGCAACAAACTGAAAACAATCTTCATATCTATCGATGAGAGGAAAGTTAAATAAGTAATACACATCCCTACAGTGGAACACTGTGTCAGATAAAAATATGAGTAATATATGTAAATGCTGACATGGAAAGGTCTCTAAAATATATTTTGAAGTGAAAGGGCAAATTTCAGAAAAACAAATACAATCTGATACCTCATAAAATGAACTATTCCCGGGAGGGAATATATTCCAAGCCAAGTTGGGTGAATACCTTTGGGAGACATGGGATTGGAGGAAGGACCAAGGAGGATGTTCACTTCATCTATGGTGTTTTTTCAATGCAATGTTAATGTTACTTAACATATTACTTGCAAAATGAAGAATAAATGAAAAGAACGCTTTTTAAGAAGATAATGTTTTAAAGAAGAAAAGGGCTCCAAGGCAGTAGTCTGAAGACATGTATTTTTGTCCTGGTTCTATGCTTTCTAGCAGACTACCTCACTTCAGTGGCCCCACCTGTAAGAAATTGATGGTAAAATGAGATGACATGAACAAGTTTTCATGAACTTCACAATGTTCCAAAATTCCTTGTAACTAAGATATGTATAAGCTGAAGTTTTAGGTGACCAAAGTTGTGATGGAAAGCTAATAAATTGAATGATCAAAACCGGGTCCATATTATTTTAACGAATTAGAACAATGGGACTCAGACTACCAGAATAATTGAATAAGGATGAGTATAAAGTTTTATTTATAGGTTCAAAAAAATATATTGCACAAGTGCAAGACATATTGCACAATATATATTGCAGAAGTGCAAGAAATTCAGTGTTAGAATCATTATTTTGAAACCATTTGAGAAGTAGTTATATGATATGGATGCTTAAAATGGAACACAATTTCAATTCATATTAAGAGAAGCCTTGGGAACAGAGATGTGGTCACTGTTGTCAACTGGATCACCTACCAAAATTGACTAGTCTAAACTGGTTGACCAGTTAGAAACATTGAAATATGTATCATACAGAAATATACCAAATTTATCTGAACTCTCTCCGTTGAATGTCATACAATAATCATTTAATATCATTTCAATAATTTTCACTGTCATTCCCATTAGATTGGAAACTCCTTGAGGGCAAGCACTGCATATTATATTTCTTCATTCCCTATAAAACTTGGAGGAGAGTTAGGCATATAAAAGGCATGCAATAAATATTGAACACAATAAAACACTTTTTTAAGACGGAAGATAATGTAATTCTCACATCTATCATTCTGAAGATCAATGATGAACATACATGATTCCAAGAGTAGAGATGGGGGAGTGGGTTGAACCTATACTGTCAGTTGAGTTTTTAAAATTTGTTACCTTTATATGACCTTGTTTTCTTGGGATTTTTTTTTTTTTAAAGCAGAGTGCAATGAAAGTTTCAATTGATTCATTACTGTAGCATATTAGTGATATGTGCAGAAGATTTTATGTTACAGGTGGCAGAAATGGCTGACATCTGTTAGAATGTAAGAAGAAATTATCCATCAATCAGAAACAACTGGGAAAAACAGCTATTTAAGCAAGGAAGCCCTTTGTAGACTTTTATGAGAATTCAGACACATAAAATTTTTCTCTCTGTTAAAAAAAGTTCACTCAGGGTAGTAATTTTAGCCTTCTCAGAGTTGTAGTACCTTGGAGGAGACAAACTGTCCATTGGAATACGCGTATGTGGAAAGGTGGGAGCGGTATCCATCACTTTGTGTTGTTTCTGTGAACCTTTCTCCTTAATATTTATCTGTGGTTTGCCTCAGAACCAGCCAATACTCTTTTTTTGAAATGGAGCCCCAAATTAATGATTTTAAGAACTTTTTATGATGCATTGCTAAGCCTGAAAAGAACTTGGCTATACCTATAGATAAATTTTGAAACCATAATGATAAGTTTCTCCTACTGTCATATTTTAAAATATTGTACTCATTTAACTCAATTGGTAATTTGAGTTAGAGATGAAAACAAAAGGAAATGTGTGACAGCACTTTGATTGGTGAGATGAGAAAATAAGATGCAGGCATATGTCACAGTGGAGATGGCAGTATTAATCAGGCTCCTAGCAGGGAACTCATAGAAAATGCAAATGGATAATTGAGGAGAGTTTATTTAAAAGAAGCTATTTTCGGGCTGGCCCAGTGGCTCAGGCGGTTAGAGCTCCATGCTCCTAACTCCAAAGGCTGCCGGTTCGATTCCCACATGGGCCAGTGGGCTCTCAACCACAAGGTTGCCGGTTCAACTCCTCGAGTCCCGCAAGGAATGGTGGGCTGCGCCCCCTGCAACTAGAAACAGCATCTGGACCTGGAGCTGAGCTGCACCCTCCACAACTAAGATTGAAAGGACAATAACTTGACTTGGAAAAAAGGCCTGGAAGTACACACTGTTCCCCCAATAAAGTCCTGTTCCCCTTCCCCAATAAAATCTTAAAAATAAATAAATAAATAAATAAATAAATAAATAAATAAATAAATAAATAAATAAAAGAAGCTATTTTCAAGGTGTGGAAGAGGGGTAAGGAAAGCCACAAGGTATGGGTAAGTGTCCCCTGGGCTAGCAATAGTGGAAACCACTAGGCCTGAAAGAGCAGGAGAAAGGAGTGGTAGCCAGCACCCCAGCTATAGGAGAGGGCCACCCAACAGGGGCCTTCAGGAGAAAAACAACCTGCAACCCAGCCAGGAGGGATTTGGGAAACTAAACGCCCTTCAGCTACCTACCCACCTCACCAGCCCCTCCCACTGGCCAAACCCAACTGGAGGCAGAGGGCAAGGGAACTGGTTGATGCAGTGCATTTAGGTCAGCCTCCAGGGGCGCGGTGCAGGGAGGAGGAGGGTAGAGCATGGATTTGGAGGGGTAAATGGAGACCACATAGTATAATGGATGTTCCTGCCCCATACGCACCCCCATGGGTTCTTCAGCTCCTTTGTTGGTTTGCCAATTTTAATTTATTAAATGTAGACAACATTGGCAGACATTTCTGCCACCTGTAACATAAAATCCTCTGTATGTATCACCTTTACTAATATGATACAGTAATGAATCAATTGAAACTGCCATTGCACTCTGCTTTAAAAAATAAAAAAATTATGGTCATTTCAATAGATGTGGAAAACACATTTGGAAAAAAAAAGGAACATTTCAAGAAAACAAGGTCATATAAAGGTAACAAATTTTAAAAACTCAACTGACAGTATAGGTTCAACCCACTCCCCATGTCTACTCTTGGAATCATATATGTTCATCATTGATCTTCAGAATGATAGATGTGGGAACTACATTATCTTTAGCCTTAAAAAAATGTTTTATTACGTTCAATATTCATGAAATGCCGTTCTAGTTGCCTGGTACCTGAACGTTGTTGTTATATTTGGGTATGTTTCTACATTCAGAGCCTTGCTCTCTCACACAGAAAACTTGCCTCCCCAGCCCCTCGATTGCAGCTATCTTGCTAGCATGTGAGCCAGAGTACATCAATTAGGCATATCCAAACACAGCAGATTCCTGCTTTAAGAAGGGAGCTTTGAATGACTGAGTCAGCCCAGCTACCCTCAGCCCACCACAAGGCCCAGACCACCGCACCCCTGAAATGCTGCAGGTGCTGCACAGACAAATGCCTTGAAACAAGAAGAGGCTTCTAAAAGGAAAGCAGAACTAGAAGAGACTGTGTAAAGGAAGATTGAGTTTGAGAGAAAAGCTCTCCATATTGTTGAGCAACTTTCAGAAAAGAATATTACTGAAGAATTCTTAAGGGAGGGAAGTTTATCACACCTGCTTACTACAGTGATATGTGGGTGAGCGTTCTATTATCAAGCTCTGTGGTTGTCCCTTAGGTCAGAAGAAGATAGGACTTGTACTAACACAGAAATATAAAATTTCTAACAAAACCATTAAAGTCTATGATATTACTGAAAGATAGTGTTTTTGCAGCAATTTTTGTTATAAAGCATCTAAGTTTTTGGGAGCACAAATTCCTAACACTCCAGTATGGGTTCAAAAGGAAGAAAGTGCCCATTCTGGAGACGCACAATTATGCAGTAAGACCATTAAAGCATTAAATATTGACAACCCTGGCAATTTTAAGAAGCAGTATGAGTCTAGTTCTTCTAGTTCTTCCAATGATAGGAAGCAATGATAATGAGCAAGAATTTGTTTCCTCCATTCTACCAGGAAACAGACCAAATGCGACTCATATAGGTCACAGCTGCACAAAGAAAGCAATAAGGAAAAAGAAAGCTCGTCAAAAAGCTAACTTCAAGCCAGAAGATACACAGTGAAAGATGTCACTGAGCAGTCAGGCAGAGTAGATCATCAGGAGAAAGCGGCCACTTATGAACTTCCTTTACCGAAAGTAAATACTTGCACTTCTTCAAATAGTTCTTTGTGAGAGAAATAAGAAGCTTCAGAAATTTGTGAAAATAAATACAATAGGACAGAAATAACTCTAGTAGGCATAAGTAAGAAAAGTGCTGAGCATTTTAAGAGGAAATTTGCCAAATCAGACCAAGTTTCTAGTTCAGTGCAGGTGTGTCCTGAAGTCGCAAAGGTAAACTTATTTAACGTTCTGAAGGAGACTTTGGAAGACAGAAGAAACTTCTGTGGAAGACGGAAGAAACTGTGAGGTTTTTGGATGGCCAGAATTCTGCTTCTGTGTGTCAGAAACCTTCTTCAGCCCCTCTCATTAAACAAAAAGAACTTGATGACATGACATCAGCTCTGACCCAGGTAGTCATTCTCCTGCCTTGCAGGAATCTCAGGACAGCTTGTATGAGTCATTTGCCTTTTAGGGCCTCAGATACAGCCATTAAACCACTGCCAAGTTATGAGAACTTGAAAGAAGAAACTGAAACATTAAACCTAAGAATCAGGGAGTTTTGTAGAGGACGATATGTTTAAAATGAAGAAACCACCAAATCACAAGACTCAGAAGAGCATGAGCCCACCTTTCCCATGATCCATTCAAGTTCTCAGAACAAGATTAGAAAACGCATCGCACTTGAAAAAGTGCGTAAAGTATTACCTGGACTTTGGGGGCCTCTTCAGATTTCATTAGGAGATATTTACACACAACTTAAAAATCTTGTCTGAACTTTCAGGTTAACAAAGAAATATTATAGACAAAGCTGCAGAATGGATTTTAATTGCTATGGTGTTGCTGTCATTACTGGCCCCGATTCTTGGCATTCGGAAGCGTTCTAGGGGAAAATGTGGTGTCTGCACAGTTTCTAGCCACCCTGCTTGAAGAATTACATTGAAAGAAGACCTTGAAAGTTTAACCATCATATTTAGAACCTGCTGTTAACCAGAGTGATAATCCATGAAGACTAAATAGAAAATGAACTTCTACTCACCGTTTCTGGAGTTCTAGCCACAGTGAGGGTCTGGTGGTGACTGACAACTAGCTGTGTTTCCAGATTCACCGTCTTAGCTTTCAAGCCCCTCCCAGTCCCTAACTGGACTGAGTGACTCCCCCAGATAGAGGAGAACCATATTCCAACAAGCATAACCAAGTCCTTGCACACCTGGCAATGAGACATATTATTTTTATGTATTTAAAAATGAAAGTTGAAGTCATAAATGGAAAAGGCTTCTAAAAGGAAAGCAGAACTAGAAGAGACTGTGAAAAGGAAGATTGAGTTTGAGAGAAAAGCTCTCCATATTGTTGAGCAACTTTCAGAAAAGAATATTACTGAAGAATTCTTAAGGGAGGGAAGTTTATCACACCTGCTTACTACAGTGATATGTGGGTGAGCGTTCTATTATCAAGCTCTGTGGTTGTCCCTTAGGTCACATGAATATGCAAGAAAATGCAATGGCTTTATTTTTTGTTTTTCCTGGATGATTCCAGCCCTCACATCACTTGACCAAAAAATTGAGAAAAGTCCTATTTTGGCCTGACAGTCTAAACTCTAGATTCTGTAGAACAGTAGAGAGGTCAATTAATGCAATCTAAGATAGAAGGAGGAGGAGGAGGGGGAGGAAGAAGAGGTGGGGGAGGAGGTGGGTAGAAGGAGGGGGAGGGGGAGAGGGAAGAAGAGGAGGGAGAGGAGGAGCAGGAGAAGGGGGTGGGGGAACCAGCAGGGGCTACAACTGAGCTGGAGCAGTTGTAGCATGGAGCTCCACGACTAGAGCAGTACGAACACACTGCACAGTTCCAGAGGTGTTTCACAGCATGCTGTTTTCTGCACAGAAATGGCATTGATGCTGATGGCAACTGTAGTTTCAGTAAAGCCAAGTTCCTATGAGCGTCTAGTTCACTATGGCATCTAGTGCCCTGTGCTTGCAGCAGTAGTGGTTTTCTCAGGAGGCTAGTTCTCAAGTTTGGGTCCTGTTTCTGGAAGCTTATCCTCAGGTCTGATTCCAGCCTTCCCAACAATTTTGTGAGCTACACAAAACCCTTGTAATAAACTACTTTTCTGCTGAAGCAGCCTGAGTCAGTTTCTTGTAACCGTGGACCCTGAAACATTGTACTTCTGTTTTTGTATCTATTCTTATTTTTTATTCTTTTACATTTATCTAATGTAGACACTTAATAGGACTTAGCCATGCGAGAGACAGAATAAGGAACATCCTGGCTAACTCAGCTTTCTATCTGGAGCAAGAAATGATGGTATGCACATATGTGCATTTGAAAAACACACAGTAGATTGAAACTGAGACCTTAAGAAACCTAGATGTGATTTATTCTGTGAAATGCCTCCACTTTTTAAATTATTAAGCATTACAGTAGAAATTATTTATCAGCATCCCAGTTCTTTCACTTCTGATATATGCTACAGACAACGTTGTTGGAGAGATACAAACCTAGGAGAACCCAATTATTCAAGCTCTAGCTTTGCTACCAGTATACCATGTAACCTTGAGCAAGACCTTTAATTTCTCTAGGTCTTCTTTTCCAGATCCACAAATGAGGGGTCCATAATATATGACCTTTGATGTTTCTCTGAGCTCTAAAATTCTATGATTACATGTCTTTTAAAAAATCTTTAGAGAATACATTTAGCTTTTTCTGGATTTTAGTTCTTGAGGGACCATAGAATTTGCTTATCAGTTCAGATACAGCTCATGATCCAGTGAGAACAATTTAACTGTTGACAGGGAAAATCATGCCCTATTATTTTTATAACCAGCAAGTCATTCTAACTTTGCTAAATACAGAATTCCCATTTAGTCTTTAAATGTACAAGCCACAGCATGTGTACTAATGAATGGTCACTTGTCTGTCACAGAAAAGTGAAAGTATGGCAAGGTTGGTTTTTAATAACAGCTGCTGGACTTCTAATAAGATGGAATAAGAAGCTCACACTTTGGCATTGCTGTTCTTCCCCCAAACACATGGCAAAGATAGATAAACTATAAAAAATGGCATTGTAGTGTTCAAGGGGGAAAAAAGATTGCTATCTCCATGGACAAGAAAAAGCACACAATGCCAAAACGTGAGTTGGTCTGAAACCACGGACCTGTCGGTCTCCAGGGGTCCAGAATTAGGTGGTGGGGGTTGCTCCACAGCCTGCTCCATTTGAGACAAGTCACCTGAGTTAGGAGGACTGCCTTACCCAGAGGCTTCCTGAGCCATGACTTAGGAGAGGACACAGATCCAGCCTTGAAATCCAGACAACAACCAACCCACATATTGGCCTGATGACTAGACCTGAGATATCTCTGACATGACCATGGCTGAGACCATGAACAGCCGTTATAACATCTGGTTCTGAAATGGAATTCCAGGGGGCCAAGTAAAGAGGCAACCACAAAACCAACCGACTGAGAGACATAGACACAGGGAACGAGAGGATAGAAGCAGACTGGAAACAAAGAGCAAAAACAATTCAATTCAAAATAAGCTTGCAAATAAAAATTCCAAGATCCATGAAATTTAATCCTGAAAAAATACAGTCAATAAAATAAGAAATCAGGACATGAATTCACTCCAGAAAGAAATTAGTTTTAATGAGCAATATAACAAACTGGTTAAAACAAAGAAGTACTGAGAAATAAGTAAGAGAACAACAGTTATTAAAATAACTAGCCATTGTGAAACAAAAGCAGGCATAAATGAGGCAAGAACAGATGGATACCTATGTAAAATAAGCAAATAGAATTTTTGGAAATGGAAAGGTATCCCTTGAAATGTTAAAGATACTTAACAGATGGAATGAACTCTAGACTGAGGAAAGTAGTGATCCCTGGGAAGATCAAACTGAGGAGTTCACCCCAAATTCAACACAGAGAGACAAAGAGTTTAACGATCCAAGAGTAGTTACATGCGTATAACATGAGTCCCAGAAAAAGAGAATAAAAAGAATGACAGAGAAGCATCATAAGTTACCTGACATAAAAATAATGGCTGAGAATCCTCTAGAGCCAAAAGAAAAACCTAAGTTCTCAGATTGAAAGTTCACCCTTGGTAACAAAAGGATAAATAAAAATAAATCCCTACCTAGGAGCATTGTAATAAAACTTAGAACATAAAGAATAAAAGTAAATCTTAAATGTACCAGAAAGAAAACCAGAATATGTAATATATATATATATATATATATATATATATATATATATATATATATATATATATATGAATAATATTATCGGACTTCTCAGCAGCAACATTAAATGCTACAAACAATGGAAAAAGCAGTCTTCAAAGTGCTGAATGAATGAAACTCTCACCTTAGACTATTATATCCAGCTAGAACACAATTTGAGTGATAGAGAAAATATATTTTCAGACACACAAAATTGAAACTATAATCTACAGACCTCCATTGAAAGAAACCGCTTTGCCAACCAGGCTTCCTAGCCGCCCCTTTTTCAGCAGTTCTCCACTGCCAGACCACCCCTACCTCACTCTCTTCCCTGCCTATGCCATGCTCGGTGCCCTGATCTTGCCAACATTATTAACCTTTTCTCTACCTACTCTGCCTCAGTTTACTCTTCTTCTTCTTCTCTGACCTGCATCTCCTTATCCCCATAGCATGAGCACCAATCTGTTGCATTCTCCTGTACTATCTCACCACATTAAGCTAGCTAGCCACACCTCTTATGGCCTAGGTTTCCTGTTATCTCCTTCCCTACAATGTGCAACCTGGGCAACCTACGACTAGAAGCACAGAGAAATGTTGTCCCATTATCCATGCATTGGGTTTGTGCAGGGGGTGGAAGAAATACGAGTGCCAGGGAGAAAAGGAGGAGCTTCAGGTCAAGGGAAGAGAGCCGTGACAGGAGGAAACACTGAGAATTCCAACTATTCCAACTATTGCTATGAGTCACAATCTTAAAATGTCTCTCTCTTTCCACTACTGTGTGTGTGTGTGTGTGTGTGTGTGTGTGTGAGAGAGAGAGAGAGAGAGAGAGAGAGAGAGAGAGGTGTGAGACTGAAATTTTGTAGTTTTTTTAACACATGTCTCAAATCAGGAGCAGCAAATACAATAATAGTTTAGCTTATTGAAAATCTTAGTAATAGGGTTTAATGGAATTTCCCATTTAACCAAGAGTCATTCTCATTTGTGCTGTGAAATGTGGTGAACAGGGATTCTCCCACACAAGAATGTATTGACCTAAGGCCTGATCTTTCCCCACTACACAGCCTTCCTGGTCAAAGACTCAGTCCTCCTCCTTCAATTGATCAGGAGCACGCTGGCTTAGCATGTCTGTCTTCCATTTCTGGGGTTTGCATGTTGCTTTGAGGGTAGAGTTTGTCCACAGAGATTTTTGCAGTAATAAAGAACAATTTTATTTCAGGCCTGGTGACCTCTTGACCAATTTAATGGTCTATTAACACCATCCAACAACTTTTAAAGAGGCTTCACAGAAACAAAGTTAAGGCCATTTCTGATGACTTTGGCACAATCAAATTTAATTTCCCCAAAGCATTGCATAAGTAGAGAGCAGAAAACTTCCAAATATGATTGGAAGTGGCAGATATTTTTTTCAAAACTGATGAGAAACATAAGCAGTAGATGCATCTCTAAAAAGCCAAGTAATTTGAGAGTGCTAGTTTAAAAATAAGAGATTAAAATATTCATCATCTCTCAAGCAGATTTTTGCAAACAAAGTGTCTTTTTCTAGCATTCATTTCTCTTTTCTTTGATTACAAGAAAATATAGAAAAGGGCAGAGAGGAAAAAAATCCAGATTTTTGGCACTGCCCTGGAGAAAGCCATGATTAACTTTTGGAGTCTACCATTTTTAAACTGGCTTTTGTTCTCTTATTATATATAATAATGACCTTAATGTATTAGAAAATTTTATTATGAACTTTAATATCACTATGATATAACATTATTTTATGATTGCATAGTACCCATTGTATGAATGCATCACAATTTCTTTAACCAAATCTTCTTTTTGGCTATATGGCGGTTTCCAATTTCTCACTTGATAAATAATGTTGCAGTAAACACCCTTCTACAAAAATCTGTTTTGCACATCTTGGATTATCTTTTAAAGTGACTTCTGAAACTTTTTTTCTTCCTTAAGGCTGGAGTAACTGATTTGAGAGATAACTTTTAAGTGCCAGTTTTTTTCTAGAACAGGCTTTCCCAGGAGTGTTGACTTTCTGGTTCACAGGGGTGCCAGTTCCTGGAAGTCTCGATGTTCGTAGCTAAGATGGCTGCATCATTCATAATGGATGGGCTCATGATTTGTGAACTCTTCATTTCCATCTTGAAACCCTAGAATTGTTTTTGTGATTCTGTTCAAACCAACTAAAAACATACAAACAAATCCTGGACTGACTCGCAAGCCAACGTTTCGATGCAGCTGAGATTAATTTTGATGGGTTTAATATGAGGTTGAGAACTGTTCTCTGAGAACTGTTATTTTTAGAGTTTTAGTAGCTGTTCATATGCCTTCCCAATGCCAATTTTTTGTTAAGTGTATCAGATCTGTGATGTACATTTTAATTAACTCCACAGTTGAGCCAGTAGAATTCTACAAAACTTAATTGAAATTTTGGAGAAACTTGATGGGCATCTTAACACACATTTCAGTCCTATTTAGCATGAGTCAGAAAAAAAAAAGACATCTTTGGCTCACAAAACTGCTGTCCTTACATTAGCAATCGCTCTTCAATCCCAGCAACAGAAAATGAAGTCACTTTGGACCAAAGCCTAAGCACACAATGACTTCAGAACACAAAATCTTCACTTAGGGAGGAGTTCGTAATAGTCATTCTAACAAGAAGTTGAATTTAAACTCCCCTGGACATTGGTGACGCTGTTTATGTTCAAATGGCCAAAAAGATGGGGGAGGGGGAGGGAGGGAGAGGGTTTTCTACTATGTGTCTGTTTATTTGATTGCTTTTCCTCATTAATGGTGTTTTTTGATAGCACATTATCTAAATACATGGCCATGAGACGCAGTAATTCTCATAATTTCATCACCATTGAAGAAGAAGTGGGGAAATACAGGTTTATCCCAGCTGACCTAATTACTGGTAAAGTAAACCTGATCAATTAAAATAAAATCATGTTTTCTGAATATAAACAACAACGTTCTGAGTCTCTTGGGTTTCTAATGTGCAATGGCTGAAAATTAACTTTACAGCTTATGGCAAAAGCAGCATATATTAAGATATGTCAGATTTTTCTGGCTGAAAACAAATAGCTAGGGGAAATGGGCATAATGAAAACACAGAATTTCCAAGTTAGTTCCTAATATTTTTAGCAGTCCTGAGCCCAGAAGAAGTATAATCAGTTTGTAATAAAGGCCAATTCAAAAGCAACAGTGCAGAACTTGAAGTTCATGGCACCGTTCATAATCATGGCTTGTTTTCTTCTTATAAAACTCTAACGTTCAATTTACAAAACTCAGAAAGCACTGCCTGGCTCATTCATAGCTTACATTAGTTCAGACTAAAAGGATGCCAGAGAAAGAGAGAGATGCCTTCAGAAGGGCTGGGAGAGGAATCCAGAGGAGAAGCAGAGGCTGTGCTGAAAGCGTGGGGGGTCTTGGGGGCATGATTCCGACTACACCCTCCTCTCCCACTCCTGAGCCAGAGCAACATGTGGGGAGCACAGAGTGACTGCAAGAATAAAAGCTCCCTCATGTTCCCTCTTTCTAATCAAAATGAATACAATTCTGTGATCTTCCATCATCCCTGTGACTCAAGGTGAATTAGAGTTGTGAAATCAGGGAAAATGCCTGGGGTCGATAAGTTCGGGTGTTGCTATGACTATAGGTAGGAAGAGCAGACTGAGGGCCTAATAAAATGGGTCTGGGCTTATTGCTGAGCTGCCCAGGCTAGAAGGATGGGTTTGGGCTTCTCCCTGAGGTATAGGAGCATGTGTGTCACCAGATGACAGGGCCCCATTGTCTGACTCAGCACATAGAAAACAGGAACCACGGGGGGAGGGCGCATGGGGTTCGAACAACAATAATAAACAACACTAGCACTTTAGCATTTAAAAGCATTTTCATCTTCTGTTTCTCATTTCTATTCTATGGACTCCTCGCATTTCCAACCATGGGGAAACTCTTAAGAGAAATAATGCCTGAAATAGTGTGTAATTCCCAAGTTGCCAGGGAAAGATTCGGCAAGTGGTTCTAAATAAAATCATGAGAGAACCAGGTTCTGAGGGAGTCCTTCGCATACAACAGTGTGCAGCACCGTGGACTTGCTGAGCTGGTGGGCTCACTCAACAAGCTGGATTTTGTTCTGCTCCCTTAGGGTGTTCAGAGAGATAGAATGTTCCACTACTTATGGAGAAGAGCATGTGTAGGCCACTCCTACCCAGACTGGTGAAGAGTCACCAGATGGGACGGGGGAGACCTTGCTGCCTACAAGCCTTCATTTGTCTCCCAGGTGGATACATGACATTTCCAGAGGGAGAGAACACTACTCATCCTTTTTCCAATCTAGTGAGGCTCACCGATCCCCTGGTGAGTCAATGACTGAGACCGAACTGTCTCCCACGCTTTAGGTTCCCAGAGCATGACTTGGTTCTGGGAAAGAGGGTTCCACACTAATACAGCAGACTGCAAGAAGTTTTACAAGCAGACTGCAACTTCCAATAGCTAGTCTTGCCTTCAATAGCATAGCTACACAAACATACTTCATCTGTGTGGGGAATTAACTCATGGAGAACCACCTCAGCCAAAGCCAACAGCTCTTCAATGTTACCATCTGCAGCAAGGCACTAGCATTTGCTACAGCCAGCTTTGGCCTTGTCCCCATTGTAAAAGCCTGTGACTCTAAAGGATCCTGGACCATGGAAATAGCAGCACCAGTGATGAGTCCAGCAGTCTGAGCTGTTTTACGCATTTACGGATTCATGGAAGCATAGGGGAATCCTTGGTTTTAGGGGATGGAGAAGTCATTCAGTGGAGGTGTCTGACATCTCCCTCTTCTCAAGCTTAAGTAAGTCCACATTCATCCTCACAGCCCTAGGGGTAAGTGAAGAAGCCCCTGGGGGTGCTGGCGATGGGTCAGGAGTTCTCCAGACCTTCGGGTTAGACCTGCAAGTTAGTCAATTAAATGCTAACTTAAGGTTTTGTGGTAATAGAGCAACAAGTCCTGGGTACCCTACAAAGCAAAGTACGAGGCCAGCAGGGCTCCAGACGGCTCCCTCTACGGTCCTCCTAAGCTTTTCACTGTTCTAGGGACCACCTGGGTCATCCATAAGCATTAGTAAAGAGAAGACTCAGTGAAGGTGACCCCGAAAGAGAGAAATAGCAAGGGAGAAGAAATAAAGGCAAAGAGAAAGTTGGAGAATGAGCAATTTAAGAGAAGAGCAAGAAGGGGAATTGAGAAAGAGCAGTTACTGCAGCCACACCCACTCTGTGGCTCCCAGGGTCTGATACACACTATTTGCAGCCCACCTTCTGACCAAAGACTTTTTGCATTAATACCTAGGTGCATTTCACAGATGGAGACAGGAAGGTTGGGGACTAAAGTGTCCTCATCCAAGAACACACAGTGAAACAGCAATGTCCCCAGCCCCTCATTTGTCCTCTGACCTTTGGAGACTAAAATGCATATTGACTAAGCCTTAAACTATGTGTTCTTTGATACCTCGCCCTCACTGGGTTCTAAGATGCAATTGGCCACTGCTGTTCTGCACAGTTCTTGATCAGAGAGCGATGTATTGTTGTCGTCTCAGAATTGTACTAAAGTATCGGAATAATGAAAATGAATTACAGAATCTGAGAGGTGGAAGCCACTTCTGAGATCCCTGGACTCAATCTCCTCATTTTCTAGATTAGGAGCCTTGGTGCAGTCCAGAGAGGTAAAGAGGTTTACGAAAATCACATGGCTGCCCAGGAAAAGCTGGAGCTACAACCCAGACATCTTGGTTTCTAGGAAGCTACCTACCCAAGAGTCTTACCAGACATAGATTTGTTTCTTTTCTCATACCCAATCCAAAGTATTCAGCATTCCGTTCCCAGAGCATTCCAAATGGGTGAACAATAGCAAAGAACTGAGTGTGATCCAAAGCACTGATCTCTGGTGTTTCTTCAAGGGTGTTTTTGGCTTTCAATCTGTTAACCATAGCAATATTGAATTTAGCAAAGTACATCAAAGTTTTCTATGCAATATGCTAAGAGCAGCTGAAACCAATTAAACACTAATCAATGTTACCCTGTCTGGTGCCGAGTGGAAAAAATGTTCCAAAGGTCTCTCCACCCTGAGATGTTCTTGGCAATGGGTCTCTGTGCGGTGGGCCCCCTCCCATCTCTCTTAGTCATGTACACTCAGGAAGGAGACTTGGCCAGCTCCCTTCAGATTTGAAAGTAGAGCAGAATCCAGCCCAGACTTTTCCCTTAAAATAAAAGTTCATCCTCGGAAGAGAAGGCTGCAGACTCTAGGACAATGCACAGCACAATTGAGAATAGGAGGGACTGAGGAAGGCAGTGAATTCCAGTCACATCTATCAATCCCCTGTGGCCACGTCATGGACTCACCGGCCATCTCTATTACCTGATCTCCTAATGCTACCTTTCGCCCTTCCCCCAAGCCAAACCTTCTTCCTGAGAGACAGGCAGAAAGCAGATGATTTTCAAATCTGACAAATTAGGGTTTGAATTTGGGCTCTGCAATTACTATGTGTGATCTTAGGAAAGTTATGTAACCTCCTTAGGCCTCAGTTTACTAACTTGTTAAAAGGGAGTAATAATACCAACCTTTAAGAATCAAATGGGATCATGTTTATAGAGTATCTGATACAAAGTGGGTGATCAACAATTGCTAGTTTGTTGGCCACATCATGCCTCCTAATCAATTGTTCATGTAGACTTTTTCCTATACTCAGACCATTTCAGTCACTTTTCTACTAGTCTAGTTTATCACCATGTGTCTGTCTGCTATATGTGTCCAGGAGGACAGTTGGATGAGAATATGTGCATTAGGAAGCCACAAGCCAAAGTACTCTGATTCACTGCCTGTGTGCAGAATAGGGAACCTTTTACTCTGTTCTGCCCAGGGTTTTGTGTCCTGAGTAAACTATCAGCTTCTTCCCCCAAGGTTTCCACTCTGAGGGCCTCTGGAACACACCACAGTTCCCCAATTCACACTACCAATCTGTGCGCATATATTTTTGAACCTGTTAACTTTCATGCCAAGCTGCTGACCATCATAGAAGGGTTGGGGAAAGTGATCAGCCCCCTGCACTGAGGCATCATTCATGCTACAGGACTGGTTAGGGAGCGTTTGGCTGAAACAGAACCGAATGCCAGATCCTAGCCACTTTGTTCGCTTTCAAAGGTTTTCCGCTTTTTAACAAGATAAGTTACAATTCATCTCCTCTGTTTAGATGAAACATGTATTCAAAACGGTAACAGTTGGTTTTTCTTCCCCTTTTCCCTCTCATGGTTTTCAGTAGACTCTGAACCTAGAGAAAAGATCTTGCAGTTGATTAGGATTTGCATTTTAAGTCAGTAGGAACTAGCCAGGCTTCTTTTAAGTGTTGATTACAAAGATGCACATAAAAGTTATCTAGGCAAACTGTAGCTGGCCTCCAAGATACCAGCATCTCACTATAATCTTTTCTGCTGAATACATTTATGTAATCCAGATTGTTCCTTGTTCCTTTTCATAAACCAGCACAATTCTAGGGATTTTGTTTTTAATGAATACTGTCAGCATACTTTATTTAGTTGCCAGTCTTTGTTTGCCAAACATTATAGATCCTGCATCATGTAACTTACTTTTTGCTTAAGTATTTTCATGACTATTAGTGCTTTGAAGCCAATTTAAAATGCACAAGATATAAATACAGAAGAAAGAGCAACCAATCAAATAATTTTTGTTCTAAGACTGTATATAGATTTCAGTTCTGTGCTTACTGTAAGTTGATCAAAACATCTGGGAAAAAAACGACTAAAACCATATTCATCTCTCTATATATTACTTGATGAAATAAACCTTAATTTTATTAACAAAATAAATAAATAAATGAAATGAAATGAAATACTTAGGCCCTATCATATTGCTAATTACATTAAATGCAAATGGTCTAAATACACCAATTAAAAGATAGAAATTAGCAGATTGGATTGAAAAGGGTGACCCAACTATATAGGCTGTCTATAAGACCAGACACACTTCAAATATGATGATATTGGTAGGTTAAAAGTAAAAGTATGGAAAAAGATGTCTCATGCAAACATTAATCAAAGGAAAGCAGGAATGGCTATATTAATAACAAATAAAGTAGATGTCAGAGCAAAGCCACTTACCAGAGATAGACAGGGACGGTGCATAATGAGTCAATCTACCAGGAAGACATAGAAATCTTAAATGTGCTTATGCCAAACAACAGAGCTGTAAAAACTGACAGAACTGAAAGAAGAAATAAAGGAATTTTGCAGGAAGAGTAGATTTGAATCAGTAGAGGATTAGAGCCCAGAGAACATGACAGGAATGGAGAACAGTAAAGAGGGACTTGGCCCTGTACAGATGGGCTGGGCTGGATCCAGTGAGAAATAGATTCTGCTAGGTGAGATTTTTGTCAGTATGTGGCATGCAAGATGATTTCAGGAGGCATACCACTAAACTTTTTTTTTTTTTTTATAATTCAGTATTTATTTTAATGTTATTAGGGAAAAAATGCACTGGGCACAGTAGGTAGAAATATGATTACACAGACCACCTAAATTAATAGACTCTGCCATGAATGTTTCAGACCTTCATATACTACACATTTCACCATGAGATTTTGGAAGTAGGGGTAGTAAGAATGACTGTTCCCAACGTCTCTCCAATGGTGGTCTCAGTAGGCTATTACATAAAGATGATGTCCAAAGGGGTGGGTTGTTAAGGAGCCCAAACTATGTCACACCACCAAACAAGGGCAACGCCCACTCTAAACCAAGGAAACATCCAGGCTTAGTGGCAACCTCAGTCACCCAACTGGCCAATACTGAACCTGGATCAAGGAGTTCTTCACGTGTATAAATGAAGCAGCTATTTTCTTGTATGCGTGTAAAAAATAAATTACATTTATTCCGTGATTGTCATTGGTTTTTTTAATTTAACTTTTAAAAGTATAACTTTTTTGGTTTCGCAATGTTTGTCGGTAGTATGTGGAATAAGAGTGACTATGACACTATCAAAATCCAACTTCCCCTTTTGTTTCCCAGGACGCCTCTGAACTTGATCCAGTGGGAAAGCTTTTTTACTCCCACTTACTGTTTACTACCCAGCAAGCCTAGTGTATTTTTTTTTTTTTGCTAGTTTTTAGGTAAAAGAGTCTTACCGTTTTTTATGTTCTAACTCAGTCTTAATTTGAATGTCAAATACTAGATATTAGTCAATCCTCCAATTTCCTCCCCCACCCCTGGGCAAGGCCTCTATCTGAAAGCTGCCTGCCTTCCAGAAAGGGAATGTGGTTGGCTTCTGCTCTGTCCATTCACTTCCTCCTTCACTTGTTAGCTACTGTTTCACTTATTAATAATGGGGTCGAGGAAGGAGAAATAAAGGTGCTAGGACAGGATTTCCTGGCTGGTGGCTGAGAGTCCCGTAGCCAAGTTGGTCAAACTTGACTCCTTCTTGCCTGGTCATTTTCATGGTGATTTCTATCACTCCCTGTGGCAGGGCACTTAACTCAAGCATTTCTAGTCTGAGTGGTTACTGCTGACTCCTTTCACAGCCCCTAAGAAGCCAGCATTCCCCTGTAGCTTTCTGCTAGAGTTCCTCCAGGCCACTCAACTGGAAGGATCTAAGATGACCTGACCAGACAGACTCCAGTTCCCCTTCTCCCAAGTGGCCCACATCTGGTCCACAGGAAACAGTCACACTTCCCTGGTCCCCAAAACGCTGTGTGCACAATCTAATCCTAACACAGCCACTTCCGCCTTTTCTTAAGTGGGAGCCAGTTGCCATTGCTCTATATTCCCTAATGAAGGGAATACTTTCCTTAGCTCTCCTTGTGGTCTCAAGGAAGCTTGTCACACAGGTCTGAGGAGAAGGCAGCACCCCTCCCTTGGCTCTCTGGCATAGCACCAGATTCTTCCTAAGAGATTTTCCACAAATCCTCCTCTCCCTCCACATTCTGACTCATTTTAAATATCATTCATCTGGCTCTAGGGGTGCAAACAGCATGGAACCAGTTCTCCAGAATTTCCTTTGTAAACTTGCATGTGAGGAGTCTGTTTTACACTAACTTTGATAACATATCAGTTACCTATTGTATATTGTACATTGTATATTGCATTGGAGCTGCAGTCAAAACCACATTCTAACATCCTGCTATATTTATTTGTATGATTGTCTTCTATTTAAGGAAAGTGATATCAAGTTTTTGTTTATGGTAGAAGGAGTTTAATTTTTTAAATTAATGTATTTAATTATAGAGTGAGTTGATTTTTAAAATATTAACTACTAAAATATAGGAGATACATTGGAAAGGCTAAAAACACAGAGATAATATATGAGTAATAGTCATCATAGATTATAAATCAAAGGTATTTTATAAAGATTAATTTGGTAGAAGTGAGAAGAATATATTGGAGAAGGGAGAAACTGTAGTTTTACTGTGAATCCTGAAAACATACACAAACACATAATCATGAAGACTCAGCAGATGGCACAGGGGACATTAGGAAATAAAATGCCTTTTGGGAGTTAAAGTACAACACAGATTGCAGTGAATGTCCTTGTTTGCCATATTCTCCAGCTTTTGAGGAGACTGACCTATCCCTTCCCAATGAATATAAAACAAGAACAGTACATTCAAAGGGGTCTCATTCCCTGGCCACAGTTGATTGTTCCAGAGGAGGAAATTGATTCGAATTTGACTAAGTATACGCCTTCCTTATGAGTTTGGAGTTAGAATCAAGAGATTACAGCTCAGTTTGGCTTTCCCTTCATGCATGGATTCACTATTACTATGCTGGCAAATTATATTTCTGAGCTTGCAAAATGGACAGACCCCATTTCAGATCCTGATGTGTGTTATCCAAACTCATAGAAACTAATGAACAATAAAACAGAATTCTGATTCTTACATTTACAATGAGAAATGTAATGATCCAACACACCAAATACTTTGGTCTACAAATCAACTTAGTCTGTTACTGTAGGTTAATCTACACAAGAATCCAAATTATCAGAAACTTCCTTATGATCATTTGGCTAGCATCCAGAACAAGTGATGCTAGCTGAGCAATCATAGTAGCCGGTGCCTGGACCATGACAACATGATGTATCCTTCTCCTTCAGGGGATATGCCACCTTGAGAGCCAGCTCTTGTGTTCTTTGGGTTCAGATGCCTTTTATTCAACCCAGTGCTGAAAACCCTCATTGGCTAACTTTCTTTACCATTCCATTGCCAGCTAACACCCTTTTAAATTGGGATTTTGTTTTTTAAATATCCCGAACGTGGTAGGCTGAATAATGGCCTTCCAAAAGACATCCACATCCTAATCCCTGGAATCTGTGAATGTTACCTTACATGGCAGAAGAGGTCTTTGCATTAGATATCTTGAGATGGCTATTATCCTGGATTATCTGGGAAAACCTTAAATGTAATCGCAAGTGTCTTTATGAGAGGTTTGATGCAGAGACAGATGAGAAGGTAACATGACTCCAAAGGCAGAGATTGCAGTGACCACAAGTCAAGGAATGATGGCAGCCACTAGAAGCAGGAAGAGGAAAGAAACAGATTCTCTCCTAAAGCCTGTGGAAGGGGAATGGCTCTGGAGTGAGCATGGCCCTGGGGACACCTTGATTTCAGCCCAGTGATACTGATTTTGGAGTTCTGGCCTTCGGAACAATGAGAAAATAAACTTCTGTTGTTTGAAGCCACCAGGATTGTGGTCATTTTTTATAGCAGCCATAAGAAACTAATAAGCAATACTTACAGTTTCAGCTGGAGAGTCACTCTTTCTATTCCAGGTGGCTTTGTGTGTTGCCATTGAGTTGATTCCAACTTCTGGTGACTCTGTGAATGAGTGATATCCACAATGTCCTGTCCTCAACAGCACTGCCCAGCTCCTGTAGACTCACACCTATGGCTTTTTTTATGGAGTCAACCCATCTCATATTTGGTCTTCCTCTTTTCCCGCTGCCTTCTGTTTTTCCCAGCATTATTGTCTTTGCCAAAGAACCCTGACTTCTCATAATGTGCCCGAAGTAGGACACCTTCAGGTTTGACATTTTTGCCTTAGGCAATGTTTCAGGTTTAATTTGCTCTAGGACTCACGTGTTTGTCTTTTTGGGGGTCCAAGATATCCACAGAACTCTCCTCCAACACCATGACTTCATGTGCTTGAATTCCAATTTATTATGTGTACGAGATAACAGCCCTACATGTAACAGAAACTGACTTTAGATACTGAGGGGACAGAGCCCCAGAAAGCAGTTTCCAGGCTCTCAGCCTCACATAGAAAGGTGCTGGCTCAGGTACTAAATGGCCATCGACTGTGATCAAATGGCCATCAGCTGTGGCTAGTTGGCCGTCAGCTGTAACCAGTAAGCCATTGGCCACGAATATAACTGCCATGGCTACGCTAGCAGAAAATGGGGGCTAGCAAGAAGATGGTGGCTGAGCTAGCAAGAGCAGATTGCAGTTAGGATGGTGGGTTGCGGACAGTGTGGATCCAGCCTCCAGTTAGAGTATAGTGCCGTCAGCGAGAATATACTAAACTCTACTATCTCCCCTATCTATGGCTCCCTGGGTGTGCCTTTTTGGCCTCACCATATCCTGCGTTCTTATGTGGGGAGCGGGACAGGAGACCCCCAATGACACCCTGCATGACAGATACCATAGCAGAAAAGGGAACTTGTAATTAGGGTCCAGGGGAGTCTCATGGAGCATGAAGGGGGGAATGCAGCCGGACCTCCAGGACAGACAGAACCAGGCAACCTGGGACTCCTCTTTCACAGTCTCTCATCCCTGCTGCTTTCTAAGCAGCTCTGCTTCATGACCTCTGATGCTGCAGCCAGGCTTTCTCTGTTACTCAGCCTGAATAGCAGATAATGGCTTGCTCCAACAGCTCTCAGCTGTAAATTGTATTTCCTCAGCGGTAAAATGAAGAAGTTGGATATTATGCTCTGTAAGCTCCCTCTGGCTCTGAAATTTGATGGAAATTCTATTACAAGTCCCGTGTGGTGGGGGCATTCTGAGGAGTGGAGAGCCGACTCCGGTAGGTGTGAGGGAGCAGAGATGCTACAGGAAGGCAGCTACAGTGTGAGGCTCAGAGGACTGAGTTGGAATCTCTTAATGGGCCCGATGAGATCATGGGCGTGGCCAACTGGAGAAGAAATTTTGACAGGTGGCATGGAGGAGGGTTCACCCTGACACTACACCTTTAGGCTGGCACTCTCCACTTATGTCCTGACGGGCAACAGAACCAGCTAGATTATTGCTTACCTCTAAATAGCATCAAGTATGTATGAATTCCTTCTATTCTTTTGGTAAGAAGATACCTTTTTTTTGTCATGGAAATGAGCCATACCATCTACTCTACATCTGTATTCCCTTAGAGCATATCCTACTAGCCCTGGATGCAAGTTCAGTGTGGCCCTGACACTACAGTGTGACAACCATACACGTGTACAGTAAGCCCTCACTTAACATCATCAATAGGTTCTTGGAAACGTCAACTTTAAGTGAAACGACATATAATAAAATCAGTTTTAGTGTACACTAGTTGATGTAAACAAGAGTTAGGTTCCTATGGCATATGTGTGGTCACAAATTCTAAAACCCATCTTCTGTTGCAGTAATGACCACTTTCCATTCAATAGTATAATTGCCGGTTTGGCTGCTAAGACTCTCCACTGGATCAGAAGTTTTAAGATGGCAGAGATGTTATCTTCTTTACTCCTATATTTTCATCACCAGTATCGTGCCTATAACACTACATGGTTATTTACATTTGTTGAATGGTTCAGAATGAAGAGAAGTTTGGACTTGTTGAGTTTGAGAAGCCTTTGAGACCTCCAAGTAAAGACACCTGCCATTGATTGTGTAAGGCAGAAGCTCAGGAGATTGTTCCAGGCTGGAGTTGGGAAAGGTGGCTGGCGCCATGGACAGGACTGAGGTCACTACGTCAGTGTCTAGAGCAAGGCGTTATCAGCATTTGGGGCTGGATAATTCTTTGTTGTGGGAGCTGTTCTGTACATTGTAGAATGTTTAATAATGCAGCATTTCTAAACTCTACACACTACATGCCAGTAGCACCCTCACAGAAACACCCAGAATAATGTTAGACCAAATATCTGGGCACGCCATGACCCAGTCAAGTTGATACATAATATTAACCATCACACCACTCTAAAAATTCCATGTCTTTTCAAAATATTATATAATACAGGCTTCCCTGAGATCTCTCACTGTATCCCACATGGAAGAAAACTATTCAAAATCTTGTTTAAACAATGCTCTTCTGTTTCAAAATATTGCATTTTGCATGACTATAGTTAGCTGGGCTGTTCATAGGTAACCATTACATTTAAAGCAACTCACAGCTTGTTAGCTTCCAGGAACAAGGATTTTTAAACAAAGTTGTGTGTGGAAAAGCACTCTCCCCTGAGAGGCAGGGGTGTGGTTAGCAGCGAGAAACTTGGCCAAGACTTGTTTAGGAAAGTGGGATCTCCAACAGAGACACACCCAGGTCCTGCCAAAGGAAGCAGAGAAATGATTTACAGAGCAAAGGGAGGCTAGGAGGAAGCCCTAGTGACACCACTTGAGTAAGAATGAAGGTTTGCAGAGAGCTGTTAATGGAAAGTGAATTTCCAGTGGTCCAGCCCTTGGCAGTCAAGTCTCAGAGTCAGTTCTGAGCAACCAAACTCCATCTCTTCAAGTAAATAGGGTAAGAATAATAGAGTGAGCAGGGGAAGAAGGAGCAACACATTTATCTTATCCTAGAAAAATACAAAAAAAAGAAAGAAAGAAAGAAAAGAAAAGAAAGAAAGAGGAAAAGAGAGAATTAAGGCTTTTAAAATATATATATATTATCTAATATAATCTATGAAATATGAATTACTATACAAACTTCATAAAGAATAAACCTTGAGACTTTAAGAGATTAAGCTACTTGCCCAAGGATACAGATCTCAAAGTGACCTCACCAAAACTTCAACACTCAGTGTTCTCAAATTTTAGTTCATTATGCTGAAAGTGACCACTAGAGATTGAATTGTGTGTTCCCACACCCCTGCAATGTTTGTACGTTGAAGTCCTAACCCACAGTACCTCAAAATGAGACCTTCTTTGGAGAGAGGATCCTTATAGAAGTAATTAAGCTCACCGGCACCAACTGGTATACCAGACCTTTAAAAATTTCCTGAAATACGTTTGCTACCACATCACACTTCTCCTTCAATAACTCACAGTTGTCCGTAACCCTATTTTCTCTCAACTTGACCAGGCCCTCATCAGCCCTGACCAGCAATGATTTCACTTGTCCCTATTAAATGCCCTTTCTCTTTCTCCATGTTGAAAACTCCATTCCACATAGTACTTTTCATAAGTCCTTTTTCCACCTATACCCCTCAATCTTAGCAGTTGAGATCATTTATCACAAAGAAAATAGACTATCAGATAGGAAACCCACAACTTCTCTTCCTTCTTCCTCTATCCTTAACTATCATGGCTCTAACTTTCTTCCTTCCTCCTGTCCCAGAGAAAGAGCTTTCAGTCCTCCTCCCCAGGCAACCTCCTCACTTGTGTGGGCCTCAAACCCAGTTCCTCCTGCCTCCCCCACAGGCCTTGCTCTTTTGTCTGTATTTTTATAATCTCTCCCTCTTCAAGTGCTCCTTCTTCTCCACCTATAAAAAAATCCAAGTATTCTTCCATCCAAAAACAAAAATGCTTCCCCCAACCCAGCTCCATTTCCACACTCTCATCCACATGAATCTTTGCTTCCTCACTTTTCAGACAGCACTCTGGCATCTGTCACTATCACTTACTTAAACGCCTTCCATTGAGGTCAAATGACAGAATGACTGAATTCATCGTGTACTTCTCTTACCCAACCTCTTGGTAGATTTTATGATGGTTTTTTTTTTTCTGGGTTTAAAATTAATACACATTCATTATAGATATTTTGGAAAATCCGAAAAGAATAAAATACATTTTTAAAAAGTTCTGAGGGGTTCTGAGAAGCCATGGACATATATGAGATCACTGGTGTCCTTGGAGTATAGACCTGAAAAAGGAGAATAGAAATTGAAAACAGTTTAGGGGACACAAAGTGTTTACACCCAAATCTTTGGAGAATAGTTCTGGATAATTCAGCATTCCGAATACCTATTGCTAATCCCCTTAACCACTAAGATATTTGAATATTCACACAAGGCTAAAAATCTATTTTAAAAATAACATACTTCCTCCTCCCCCCCGCCTTCACCAGAGAATACAAAACACAATTCACTCTTTTCTTGATGGCTTAAGGTCATGATAAGGTGAGGAGAAATAATACTAGAACTATATTTGTGACCTGCCTATTATGTGCCAGGCCTATGCTAGGTATTTAACATATGCAACCTGAATGTCACCTCATGTAATTTTCACAGCTCATCTGTGTTTTATAAAGAAGCAAACCAAGGCTCAGAGAATTGAAGGAGATTATAAACTGCAGCCCATCTTCTAAGAGGCAGGGCCTGGATTTGAACCTAAAGCCTTAGGTCCTCTCTGCCACCCCAAGCTACATGCCCAGAAGGGAAGAGCACTGGGAAATTCTGTCTTTCTAGAGACTTTGGAAAAACCACTGGATTGCTCTAAGACTAAATTATAAAGCCTCAAGTGGACTTTTTTTCAGTAGAATGAAGATAACAAAGAAGTAAGTTCTTAGTGTTTGCGTTTAAATAGTCTTTGTATTAGTTTGCTAGGGTTGCCATAACAGAAAACCACACGCTGGGCTTAAACAACAGTTATTTTCTCACAGTCGGGAGGCTGGAAGTCCAAAATCAAGGTACTGGCAGATTTGGTTTCTCCTGTGGCCTATCTACTTGGCTTCCAGATGGCCCTCTTGTCACTGTGTCCTCACTTGGTCTTTTCTCTGTGGATACATCCCTGGATGTATCCACATTTAGGTGTCCTAATCTCTTCTTATAAGAACACCAGTCAGATTGGATTAGGACCCACCTTTACAGCCTCCTTTAAACTCAATCACCTCTTCACAGGCCCTGTCTCTCCAAATACAATTACATCGTGAGGTACCAAGGGTTAGTGCTTCAACATACGAGTTTTGGGGGGCACAATTCAGCTCATAACAGTCTTTGGGAAAAAGAAAGAGTTTTGAGATCTAACATACTGGCTTTTAGTTATAAAAAGCCAATGCCCCCATAAGACTCAGGGCATAAAATCATGTCACACTATTATGATGTCATATTATTAAATTATAAATCACATACTTCCCAAATAAATTATAAATTATAAATCCCAAATTTCATACTTGGCTTAGATTCCTCTGAATTTCAACTAAGCTCTAAGACACTGATCAATTACAGTACTGGTTATAGGAACAAATGAGAAATTTAAGACACGTTATCTTTACACTAAAGTCCCTAGATGGCATTGGTGTTTTAAATGTTTATACCTGATTTTTGCTGTATTTCTGACTCCTCCATTAGTATCCTGCTATCAACAGTTATTCTCACTGTTTGCAATATATAACATGATCCATCTGTCACTTACCAACCCCAAGCTAGCCTAGAAACTTGATAACTGAATATGTTTGAATATGTAAATAAAAACCAATCAGCTTTATTTGAGGGTTTAAGGGGCTTGCCTACAAATGAACTATTTGGTGTGTGGCTTCTATGAAACTTGTTTTCGTGATCTGGAGTCTTTGTTTGCTACTTCCTACCCCCAGCTGTGTTTAGATTGTTGAGGTTGCCCCATCCAACCCAAGTTTCAGGTCCATGAGATGTTCCCATATAGTAGAATCTTGGCAAGGCAAAACCTTATACCTTTCAATAGAGGAAAACCTTGACATTGGCAAGGGAAACTCTGGGATCTACTTAAATCCCCAAATTCATGAATACTGCATTGGCATATAGAGTGGTTAATAAAACCTGAGTGTTCTCCTACCCACCCCCAAGGTTTCTTATATGTCTTGACCAGTCTCCATTTGACCTAGACCTGAAGTTGTCATTGACCCAGGGTAGGTTTGTTACAACAAAATGCAAATAACAAAGAAGTCAGTTCTTAGCGTTTAAGTTTCAAAATAAGCTTTGCAAGAAAAAAAGGGTTTTGAGATCCAAAAGCTTGACCTTTGGATATCAAAAGCTAATACGCAAAATAATTCAGGGCATAAAATTATGCTAGATTATATATTACTACATTTTGATTCCCATGTTTCTAAAAAAGCAACCTAGAAAGTCTCTCTTTATTAATTCTGGTTATTTTGTAATTAAATAAAACAACAAAACATGCTATTTATGGACAGCTACTCGAGTAAGAATAAAACACTGTTTTAAAAGAAAATGTGCCAGAAACAGTAGACTGGGAAGAATTGGGGGGGGGGGGGGCATCTATGATCCAATCCCCCATCCCAGGGTTGCACAGGAGGGAAGAGAGAGAGTGTCACCTAGGTGACTTGAGAAAGACCCTTGTACCTTTCCACAAGCTAGGGGGGAAAATAAACAGAACTCTCAGAATCTGTTGGGAAATTTTAAGCCCAGGAAGTGGTAAGACTCCACCCCTGTGGGGCAGGGGGGCAGGTAGACAGTCTGGCCCTAGAAAGGGTGTGCAAAGGGCCCTAGAAAGGGGGTGAGTGGAAAGGACGGAAGCTCCCTCAGAGAGTCCCTGTGCACCCAGGCATTGGGTCTGGACCCCGAAAGCTGGTGGGCGAGGAGAAGCCCCACAGTGAGAACTGGGAGAACCAGAGGGTGAGAGGGACATTTCTGGATAAGCCAGGCCTGCGTAAGTGGTGATGACCCAGGGTTACAGCCCATCCTCCTCAACACACGCCACCAGGGGAAAAGAGGGAAAACACTGAACCCAGGGAGCACACTCAGATTCTGCTACTGGGTAGAAGGAGACAGTAGATAGAGCTCAGCACAAAACAGGAAAGAATGTTACTCCCCCCTGCCCCCACCCCACACTTGAGTTTGTGTCCTGAAGAAATGTTCCCACTGCACATATGATTTGCCCCCTCAAAAGCTGTAAGTATAATTGAAAGTTATGCTTCCAGTTAATACTTGCATTTCATGTCCTACACACTCCATTGAGATGCAGGTCCTAGCAGTCTGCTAGGCACAGTCTCTAGCCGAGTAACTCATTTCATGCACCAACTCAGAGGAAGTGTCCCATACATGCCACAGTGCACCTGTTACCACAGGCCTGCCAGGGGGCTTGATGGGAGCCCACTTGTTTACAAGGACCAGAACCACTCAAGCTATCATAAGCAAAACATTTTTGAAGAATTTATTAGAAGGATACCTGGGTATCTCATGGACCCCAGAGTCAGAAAGAAGAGCCAGGCCTTGCACTGGAGCAAGGTCTCTGGAGCCAGAGCCAGGAGATCAGGAACCCAGCCTCCATCCCCCATTACACAGGGATCTCAGGCTCACTCCCCTCTGTGTGTTTCCGCACCTCTGCTTCTCTCATCTCTCCCTGAAGTCTAGCTTTCTCTTCTGTGTGTGCTTGGCCCCTCCACCCAAGATTAACTCGCCGTTTCTCAGCTCAAAGCCTAAGAGAGATGGCTGGAGCCTCTGGAGCTAATTTCTAACTCAAGGAGTTTTGTTACCTTTTGTTTTGTTTAATCTTTATAGAGAGACTTTAAATTTTCCATTTAAAACTCTTTCTAACTTTTAAAATTTTAAATCAAAGAAAAATGGAAAGAATAGTACAATGATCACTTGTGTACCTTTTAGTTAGATTTACCAGTTGTTACAACTCTGTGATGTTTGCGCTCTCTCTCTCTCTCTCTCTGTTTTCAGAACCATTTGAAACTACCACGAGATGTGATTCCCAATTTCTTCTTCATATATGCCCTGAAAACAAGAATAATCCAGGAGAGAAAATTGGGTTGGCTCACTCCCCAAACTGGCTCTCCCTGGGTCAGGTGTCAAACCAGCTGTGATGAGGGGTCCTGAGGCACAATATCAGCTCTGGGAGCCATCTCTCTGGACAGGGGACCAGTTCTCAGGGAAGGACATGGCTGGGGGCGGTACTCAAAATGATTCTCCTATATCTTGACTACGTTATATCACTTTTAGATTAAGGTGAGCTATATATAAATAAAATATACCATGTCATGGACCCTTGAGGTTGTCTAAGAATATCTGAAACTGTAAAACTGAAATCCACAACTGCCAAAGGTCTACTACATTTTACAGTCAATCTACCCTTGCTAAATGTCTAAAAAATGTTCTGCTCTTGACCACTTCCAGTGATGGAATTCTGATACTGGAAGGTTCAGAAATAAAGTAATCATATGCAGGACTCGGTACCTATGAAAACACAAAATAGTTAAGTAAATAGGTAGTAGTAATTGAGTGCTCCCCTGTGCTGGGCAGGATGCTAAGTGTTTTGCATACATCACCCAATTTCATCCTCATAAAAACGCTGTGCGATATTATTATTATTCACATTTACAGAATAAACAAAGGAGCAAAGAGCTTAGGTAACAGGCCCAAGCAGCTGGTAAGTTACACTCCAGAACCTGTGGTCTTAACCACTAGTGTGTATTCAAAAGTATAACCATGCCCTAAATGCGTAAGGAAGCTATTCATTTCCCACCCCCACCCCATAGAGAAACAAAACGTGAACCCATTTTTAATAGCAAAGGATGGAAATGGCCCCAATACTAGTAAAATCGGATAGTCTTAGACAATCCTTATCACTTTCACTGCAGGAAGCTCACTCGGGAACAATCATCACAGAGTAAGTATTCCTGTGCCATTTAGCGATATCTCTGAACAGCCCCAAATACTTCAGGTTCAACTAAAAGGTCACATGCCAGATAAAGAGAGGTTATCCTTTCCTTAAGAAGGTGAAGGTGTTGGAATGAAAACCATTCTTTCTAATCGCAGTCCTGCCTCCGCCAACAACATGTCAATGGGAGTCTCTGAAGTGCTTAGCCAGATGGCAGATGGTGTGTTCCCCCCACGAACCGCGTGTTCTGAGGGGCCTTTCACAAGGACACTTCTAATTACCCTCATCCTTGCAGAGTCCCAAAATTTGACTCTTATAATACATTTAATCCACAGACAAGTTGACAAATGCATTATACTGCTGCCTCTGAGCCTGGCTTGGATGGAGGGGTTAAATACCGCCTTCCACAGAGCCCATCAGGATGCTTTAGCTCACTGTTCCTGTCAGGTTTGGGGCTTCTGGGGCTTAAATCCTCAGGGGCTGTTCTCAACATCACAGCCTCTTCTGGCTGCCTCATCGCGAGGAACCTTGCTCTAGATCATCCTGGGTTCTTCCTGCCTGGGACTCTATGTGTTGAGGACACAAAGTTATGTCATACGAGATCACTCTTTTCTGACATCCATCTCATAGGAGAAGAAATACTTCCACCATTCTAACCTTTTCCCAATAACTTCTTATGACTCAACTATGCTGATAATTTTGAAAGCTTTTCTTAAGCCTATTTATTTATTTGTTTGTTTGTTTATTTATTTATTTTTTTGAGGTTGCGGCATGTGTTCTGAAAGTTCCTTTTTGCATGTAAGGTACTGCTTCTTGTTATTGACTTAAACTATACTTCTTCAAGTTTCTTTGGATGCCCTCTAATACAACTATTCTCATTTTAGTCGCCAAATCCCTTTCTAAAGGGAACATGTACCCCTGTGGTTAGCGAGGTTTTTCTCAGGCTGCTTAGAAAAGACACACCCCTATTAGTGAAAGAAATGTGCTCACTGCAAGGCTACACAGTGTGAGGCAGGCGGCAGCATCTCTACCTTGGCCACAGACTTCCCACCCTGAGGAGCACACCAGGCTGCCAGAGGCCGGGAACCATAACTCAGCACTGTTCGCACTCAGTCTACACTCTCGTCACCCACTTGCCCTTTCTTCACCTAGCATTTCTTCTTCCACAGACAGTGGACTGCATCAGTTTGTCACCCCTCCACTATAGCGCTCCCCTTATTGATCAGACTCTGTGACTCTTGGTCTTAATCACGTCAACCACACTTCTTAGCTGTTGACTCAAGGAGAAATCCCTTGTTCTGTCAGTAAGGGCCAGGAGCGCAGGATGAACACACGGCATATAAGTACTATTTGAAAGAAAGCTGGCGACATGACAGACATTTGTAACTTCATGGTGCATCTCCTAATTTATATTTACTAAGGTCTGTTTCATAACTTGAAGTTTTCCTTAATGCAGGAAATGCTATGGTCACTGGTAAATGGTGGAGATCAAATAGTTAACATAGCAGGCCTGAGGCTGCTATCCTTAGAAAGCCCTGATACAAGGTTTCTCCATGACTGGCATCAGGAAACTTGAGTTTCAGGAGGGGTCCCAGCATTCCTTGCAATGAGAGTGACTCATTATGCCTAAACTGTGCAAACAGTATTATGGCTTATGCTGAACACTTTCCTTCTAAAAGTCCGGAATTCTGGTATGCACTAGGCAGAGAGTGCCAACGTGACCAGTCCCCAGTAAAAACCCTGGACACTGAGTCCGTAATGAGCTTCCAGGGTAGACAACATTTCACAAATGCTGTCTCAGTTTGTGGCTGCAGGAGTTAAGTGCGTCCTGTGTGATTCTACTGGGAGAGGTCTCTGGAAGCTTGCACCTGGTTTCCCCTGGTCTTTGTCCTATGTGCCTTTTCCCTTTGCTGATTTTGCTTTGTATCATCTCACTATAATAAATCATTGTCATGAGCACAACTATGTTCCCAGGCCTGTTAATCCTCCTATCACGTTGTGGAACCAGGCAGTGGTCTGGGGGATTCCCAATACACAGACAGTGGGTCCATCCATTTTCATTCATATTGGAGTAGCACCATTTCTTCACACTGGAAAAAGAAACTATATGTCTCTTCCTTGCAGAGATATTACATCCCCCTCTTTCATACATCCATTACAGCTATTTAAAGCAGTAACTTGAAAGAGTCAGTTTTCTTTGGAAGTAGCCATAAGAGACTAAAAATTTAATGAGAGCAAAGAGGAGACATCAAGGGGGCAGACTCAGCCGGAGCGGGGCTTCAAGGCAGGCCCACTCTGAGTGACATTCAGCAGGTTAATGGCAGCATTTCTATTTTGCCATGAAAAGCCAGTAAAAATGAGTATATTCTGCCACGTTCACACATTCTTAATGAGCCAAATTCTTCTACCGCACGACCTTCCTATGCAGGTCAGTTCCTTTAACCAGCTGTATTTATTATCTTCCATTTTTAGGTTTTGCTGGAGCATTAAAAATAATAACAAAAGGCCTGAAAGCAGCACTGTTCTAAAGAGCCTCATTGTTCCAAAGAGCCTGATTTACTCTTGGGGAATAGCCCAGGCCCTGGGAGAATCTCTGTCAGTGAGGTTTTATGATAAATATCAGTGATTATTCTGATAACAGAGTGTTCCTGCAAATCTAGGCAGGGAAAGACATTTTTTCTTTTCAGTGGGGAAAAAAGCATCACCTGCTTTCTACAAAGCCCACGGCTAGTGCATTAGCATCCTGCTTCTTCTCCCAAGGGTAGGAATTGGGAGAGAAAGAAGGAGCGGGGAGGGGTCAGAAATAGGGAAAGGAAGTGGCCAGAGAATGAGGAAAGGCTCTCTTTAGCATTGGGCTCTGGCCATGAAAACCCCTATCCCCAGGGGTCTTCTCAGGGGATCCCCAATGTATCCATAACCTGATGCAGCCAATTAACTTCATGGTGCTACTGAGGACATTTTCTCATCTCACCTAGACCAGTCCCACTAGGACTGGTACCTATAAGAGGGTGGACCCATCATTTTGATCAAACACACAGCTTTTCCCATCTCCACATAAATTCCAAAGGCAGTTGTTTACTCCTACATCTAAATTAAAATGGGGAATATATAATGTCCCACGTCCCCAAGATGTCTGTTGTTCTTCTGCCCAGACTCCTACATGTCCTTCTGGTGTTTGTCTCAAGGTGGGAAAGGGCCCAGGAATCTGGCCAACTTCCTTTCGGGGGACATTGGTTGTTTTAGTCTGCCCAGCATTCCTTCCTTGGAAAAACCTCCTCCCTCGTATAATGTGGTTTGTGAAGCTGTCAATCAGAGTGCTGCCTGTTATAGGTATGATGTCATGACCCAGCCAACTACAGGACCTCCCCCTTGGCAATGTGCTTTGTTCTAGGTGGGGGAGGAGACACATAACACAAACAGGACCAATCAGAATCCTTCCCTGAGTTGGATATATGGACCTTGGGAAAATAAATGCTCTCTTCTTGCTAGGGTTCTAAAGCTGGGAGAATGCAATTCTGGGATTTGCACTAGCCATCTTCTCAGCCATATGGAAAAACTAAAGCTGCAGAATAAGCTGAGAGTCTAATGAGAGAGAGGGAGAGAACTTACAGCATTGAGTCCTGGATTCATCATTTCCTGGGACTGCCATAAAAAATTACCACAGCCTTGGTAGTTTACAACAACAGAAATTTCTTCTCTCCCTGTTCTGGAGGCTAGAAGACTGAAATCAAAGTGTCGGCAGGGCAGTGCTTCCTCTGAAGGCTCTGGGGAGGATCTGTTCCTTGCCTCTTCCAGCTTCTGGTGGCTGCCAGCATTCCCTGGTATTCCTTGGTTTGTGGCCACACTATTGCAGTCTCTGCCGCCATCTTCATGTTGGCTTCTCTGTGTGTGTCTCTTCTCCTCTGTCTGTGTCTAATATCCCTCTGCCTCTCTCTTACAAGGATGCATGTAATTGCATGTATGGCTCATCTGGATAATCCAGGATAAGCTCCTCCTCTCGAGATCCTTAACTTAATCACATCTTTGCCATACAAGACAGTACTCACCCTATAAGGTAACATTTGCAGGCTCCAGAGATTAGGAGGTGCCTATATCTTGGTGTGGATGGAAGGAGCATGTTTTTTAGCCTGCCATAGTCCCATTCAAGTCCCTGAGACCTTAGTCCTGCAGCTCTCACTTCAACCCCATGTACCCTCACCAGCCAGTAAGTTCCCTTTTGGCTTAGGCTTGTATGAGTTGAGTTTAGTCACTTAAATAACACACATTCCCATGTCTGCAGCAGGCTGGGAAATGGAGAAGGCAGCCTGGTGTGGTGGACAGAACATCTGCTCTTCTGTAAGTGTTTGAGAAAATCATTTCCTTTTCCCAGCTTTGATGTTTCATAGCTCTTACAAATATTAGGCTTAAAGGACTGTTGCATTTATTTATGCTGTTTTATTGTTTTAAACACTCTGTAATTATATTTATGGCCTGATGATCAGTTGGGAGGTTTTTCAATTGTGACCAAATACCCAACCTAGGATGCTTGAGCAACAAAGCTGAAGAGTATGGGGCTAATCAAGTCCAGCTCAATTTGACACAATGATGGTATTACTGGGCTCCACCTCTTGGCTCAGCCTCTTTAGATTTGGCAGTATCTCAGGCCCCAGGAGGTACCCCTACAGCTTCAGACTGACGTTATCTTGTACCCAGGCCAGTGGAAAAGACGGCCAGTTTCCCTGGTGGGTAGAACAAAAATCTTGGAATTGGATCTCATTGGCCCTACTGGCCTGACTTCTGTCAGATGCCTACCCCTGAGCTGTGGCCAGGGGAATGAAATGTACTGATTGGCTTACCCTAGATCAAAGCTTCACCTGTAGAGTGGAGCAGAATACACAGATGAAGAGTGCAAGAAGAATCGTACTCTAGAGGGAAGGTGGCCATGGGTACCGGAAACCAGGTGGAAGCATGCTGGCTGCAAAAGGAAATACCGTGTACGGAATACCATGAGGATTTCATGATATAAAATTCCTTTATTTATCCAAATTAATAGGTCTGCCAAGCTTGTGATAAGTAGATTGATTATCACAAATCAGAGCTCTGTGAATATAATATAAAAATTTATACTACTAATTTACTGAATTTTCAGAAATTAACTGAGGAGATTGTGTGGAGTTAGCATCTTTAGACAGGGCAGAATAGGCATACATTTAAATTATATATTTCTCTGTATAGATCAATAAACGCATGAATATTTAATAAATGCTTTTTTTCCCCAAGTTGCTGATGAAAGCTTCTTGTCACAGGTGCTCTCAGTGATGAAACAAAATGTCACAATGAGTGTGATTAATGTCACAATAATATGATTAACAATAATAAATATTGTACTCAATTCTAGAAGTGTTCTTTTGGCTTAATATGAGATTAGCTGTTCTGTAGTGGTAGTCTTCAGACTTTATGGTGACATACCTCTACCAATAATAAGGGGCTGATATATTATGCATATGTGAAATATACATAAAATATAAAGTAACAAGATGAATTAAAGATAAAATAAGCAACATTTAAAAATACTTCATTTTACTTGTTAATGGTCAAAAAACCTCTTCTGCTCTCACTGAAAAACTAAATTTAGTGAGCATGATGCTTGCATTTCATTTAGAAAATATTTTCTTAACATTTTGTGACAGGGAGAGTTGAAGATCTGGGTCTAAGACCAGTTTATTTTGATATTTGGTTTCATAACTGTCCGAGGTGAAAAAGATAACTCACTGTTACAGACTGAATTGTGTTTCTCCAAAATTCATTACGAAGCCCTAATCCCTAATATGGCTGTATTTGGAAACAGAGCCTGTAAGAGGGTAATTAAGCTTAAATAAAGACAGGAGAGTGTAGTCCTGATACTGTTGGACTTGTCTGCCTATAAGGAGAGGAAGAGTTACCTGGGATGCACACACACAGAGGAAAGGCCATGTGAGGACACAGTGAGGAGGTGGCCATCTGCAAGGCAAGGAGAGGGGCCTCACGGGAAACCAATCCTGCCAGCAACTTGATCGTGGACTTCCAGCTCCAGAATTGTGAGAAAATAGACTGCTGCTGTGTAAACCACCCAGTCTGTGGTATTTTTTCATGGCAGCCCCAGCAGACTAATGCACTCCAAACACACGTAGATCTAGATGGAAAATGTGCAGCATTGGTTCACTCAAAAAATTACAACATTCGTTTTTGAGTCCCGTAAAGCAATCATGCAAAAGTTTTGGTTAGAATTTGGCTAGCAAATTTTATCTGCTCTAGAAATTATTTGTTCTTCAAATTAACTGAAAGTTGTTACATTTTTGTATTTTTCACAAATAAGTACATAAACCACTAGAACTCTTTGTTGGAAGATTTTTTTAAACAGGTTAGAAAATCTTGTTGAAGTTCTTAAAATGTATATATCGGGGGTACCAAAAATATGTATATAAGTTGACACTTTGGTCAGCATTGCTTAAACAGTAGTTTGCCATAATCAGAAGTGTCTGGACGCTGATGGTAACCACTTGGAGCACCTCTTGTCATTGCAGAAGCCAAATGTGACTTGTATTCATCTTTCGTAATTGGTACATATTACAATTTTAATACAGTTTTCCTTTCCAAAAATGTGTATACATGTTTTTGGCACCTTCTGCATGTAAGAGTTTTTATGGGTACCACACCTTTATTGTTTGGGACAAGAAATTCACCCAATGATGAATATTTCCAAGTATCCAATTTTAAAATATTTTCTCCATGGCACAGGTTTTTAAAAGCAATTACTTTCTCACGCATTATTAGCATCACAAATTGTCCTCAAAGAGGTAGATTGTGTGTGAATTGTTTTTAATTGGTAGGTAGCATTCTACTTGTTATCACATACAAAGACAACTGTCTTTATGTCAAACAAAGATTTGTGTTTTCAAGTTTGATGTTTATGGCCTCTGCCCCAAGATCATCTGTGAGCCTCAGTGATGTAGCAAACATTTTCAGTCACCTCCCATTATCATTACTAAGTATTACAAATATACTGCTATGTGTTAATTTATAAGATGAACCACACCCGTGACTTTCTACAACAGGTTCTGGCCTCAGTGTCTTTGCTGCAGTAGCTCAAGTGTGAATGGTAGCCAAAGATTCCATGAAGGTGGCTGTGGCACCTAGCCCTGAGTCCTCCTTGCAATCCACTCAAAGCAGCCACTCCTCTGTGGCTTCACAGTTCTTCCAGAAAATGTTACTTTCTTTAAAGAGGTAACTTAATATTAAGAATGTATCTTTTCCAGTATAGCTTTCCTTAGTTGCTCACAAACAAAGCAGTTCTTTGTTTACTTCATTATAGAAACAGAATCTAGCCAATATAATAAGCCAAGAAACATTTGAAACATCTGTAATTTCATTCCCTCTATAGCCATGGTGTAATTTGCTTTAATACTTGTTTTTCCCGCTAATCTTCAGATATAGATATGTATAGATATATAGATATAAATTTTTTTTGCCAATTTCAATGATGTAGGCTGACTACAGATGCATTTTAGCTTGTCATTATATTGTTTTCCATGTACTGCTTCAACTGTTCCTGATTAGAGCAGGAAGACAATTGTTTCCCCTAAAGGTATGTCTTTTGCCATTACGTAAGAAAGCTAAAAGAAAGTCTCTAAACATTTAATATTAAATTTAGTGAAATTTTGTAAAGTACTGAATTAAATATTGCGTATTTTCAAGCATCACCAAAAAAGAAAAGGAAACTTGTTATTTGTCTTTGTGTTCTGGATACCTGGTTTTTAATGTTCTTGCTAATCCTAAGTATTTTTAACTGATGTCTCAAAGTATATTTAGGATGAGGATTATATGTCACTAATAATATTGAATGTAAATCTGTATTTCAAATAGCCTTATTGTTACTTTTGATTTATTTTTAAGGAGGGTGCAGCTCACAGCAGCCCATGTGGGGAGCAAACAGGCAACATTGGCTCTAACCACCCTACTTTTGAATTTTTTGACTGACTTATTGTCAGATCCGACTGAGTCATTGTTTCTACTTTGCTCAAGTGGCAGATAGCCAGCTCTTTACAGAAGTAGGAAATATGTCAGCTCTGCCTTTTTCTTACTAATAGGAAAAAGTTTTATCCTCAATTTTTGGTTTTGTAGCTGAAATGTTTTTAATCTAGTTTAGTTTAAACTAGATCGTATAATAAGTAAATCCAGTTCAGTGGGCACAGCACAGTATTTCACAATATGTTGAAGGGAACTAGCTGCTGTCAGTCCCTCTGTGTGGGAGAGCACCCACTCTCCTCCAGTACTTGGCAATGGGGGTGTGATTCATGACTGTCTGACACGGGGACCAAATATAGGGGGCAGAGTCTACCTACATATTTGCATAATCAATTTCTATTTTTAGGTTGGATATAAGTAAAAATATGTAATATTCTTTTCCCATGCCCTCTGGGGACCCTGCACCCCACTTTGGAGAGCCCTGGTTTCACAGTGTAGGTTGGCTATTCGTTGCTGCAGTGGACACTGTTTGGCTAGTCCCATCATTCATTACCAGCTTTTCCTGCCAGCATTAGCCTGATTTTCTGGTAGGTAGGTCCTCAGCCCTATCTCCAACCCAGTGACTGGCATGGGGATATGGGGATATCAAGACATTTAGTTTAGGCTTTAAAAAAAGTTAGTCCTGAGACTTTGTAGCAGCTGCCAAGGCTCTTTCCTTCACCTGGATGATGCAGTACAAGGGCATGATGAGGCTGGCACTGCAACCTGTTTATCACCTTGAGCGCATAGACCGGAACTCCCAGGAGCCACAATGTGGAACCCAGGGATGAAATAAAATTGCTGAAGGTAAAGGGAAGAAATGGCAAGACACTGGATGCTTGGTGTCCTTACTGAGCTCCTGGACGGTCTTTCCTAAACCCAGACGTACCCCTGGATCTCTCGGCTATACGGGCCTATAAATTCCATTTAACTGCATAAGCCATTTATTTAATTTAGCTTCTCTATCACTTGGAAGAAAAAATTCTTCACTGATATAACTGTCAACTCCCTCATGCAGTTTGTTTTATTGATATCATTTTTTGTTTGTTTTGTTTTTTGTTTATTGTAGAGAGCTAAGTTAACCATACTCTGTAGCACAGAATTATCCTCAGTACCTGCAAGGTCTTTCTATTAAATGATTTCCTTAATAGCATGCATTAATTAAAAGCTTATATACCAGGCACTTATCAGTAATTTACATATTTTAACACATTTAATCTGCATAATAACCCTATGGAATAGTACTATTATTATCCTCATGTTACAAACGAGAAAACTGAGACACAGAGAGGATAACTGCCCAAGTTACACAGTAAGAGGAAAAGGCAAGATTTACTACCAAGGCACATGTGAAGCAAGGCAATCTGGCTCTTCAACCCACGCTCTCACTCACTACAGCACACCAGAAAGATTGTATGTAGTACTCACATACTAACATTTGGCATTGTCCAACTGTCTAATTTTTGCCAATGTGATAAGTGTAAAATAGTATTTACCACTTATTGTGTAACCTTGGACAAATTACTTAAAATCTCTGTCACAGTTTCCTTATTCGTAAATTGTAGGTAATAAAATAATATTTCATATGGTTGGTGTGTCATTTAAATAATACCAGTGACCTTGAGCATCTTTTTTCTACTTGTTGGGCAATTGGAATGGCTTTTTTGGGGAATTACCTGTTCATATCCTTGCCCACTTTTTCTATCAGGTTTCTTGTCTTTTTATTATTGATTTGCAAGGGTCACATACATATTGCAGTTATGAGTTCCATGTTAGTTGTAGATACTGCATATCTCTTTCTATCATTTTTTCTTAAGGTGCTCTTGATCGAGCAGGAATCTTTAATTTTGATATGGTCAAATCCACCAATTGTGCCCTAGATATAGAGAAAATAAAGATATGAAAACATTGTTTATGCCCTAAGCAACTTAAAATCTAGCTGGAGAATCAAAAACAACAACTATGTGAACAAGTGTTAAAGATTATACTATAACAATATGCAATAAAAATGCCAAGTTGTAAAGCTGTATTACTGTTAACCTTAGAAAAGTATCCATATTTTTTCTGAGCTTCAGTTTCCTTATTTGGAAAATGGAAACAATAAAAAAGTACATTTCAGTGTGTTGTAATAATAAGACATGTTGACTGGCTCTATAGTACCTGGCACATAGTACCAACTGCCGTTCAGATGCACAGCAGATTCGTGAAATAATAATAAGTACCATTTATGGAGGTCTATTACCTGCCAGGTACTTTCTATAGTGTACCGTATTTAAATTTCACATCCCCCTGCAAGGCATTATCTCTGCTAATTGTCAGGTGCAGAAACCTATGTTCAGAAAGCTTATGAAATTTGATGAACGTCACACAGCAAGCTAAGTAAATGGTAGTGACAGAATTAAAAGCCCTATTTCTTTGACCTCAAACCTCATGTGGTTTCCACTAAGCCACTATCAGAAAAGGTGCTAGAGAAGCAATGAAACTTTACTTAGGTCATGAAAAAAAAGGAGACAGAATCTGAATACACAGAACGAGTAAGAGAGGAAAGATCATGACAGATTCTGAGGGGGTGCAGTGCATGTGCAAGGGATGAAAAGTATTGTAAATTATTAGAAGACAGAAACAAAATCTTGTGCATCACATTTCCCTTCGGTCTTAGCAAAGACACTGGGATAGAGTATCTGGTGAGGGACATCTGTTCCCTACTTTTCATATTTCCACATTCAAGAAGCAGGAGTGAGTTGTCTGGCTGGTGAGCTTGAAAGAGAAACTATATAAATACACGTATGTGCGACTCTGACCCCTCAAGTTTGGGGAGCAGGCCTGCCCTACCAAGCATTTGTTTTCCACTTTTCCAGAAAAGGTAAAACTGCAGTCAATTTTCACAAGAGTGGTCCCTCTGCACCTCCCCTGCCCCCATCCGCTGTGAGGGGCATCTCCAGATCCCCAATTTATACGAATTTTCCAACTCTACTTATAACTGCCAGGTACTAAGACAGCCATTCATCATGTCTTATTTTATTTGTTTCTGGGGTAAAGTATTAGCAGGTCCATTGTCCCCGTAGATAGAAAGCCACAGCCACCCATCAAGCTTTTACCAGGAACAAAGCTGACATTTTGCTCTCCATCAGTCTGACTCTGGCAGCTATTTCAATGGATTGTGAACAAGCATGGGGAATAGGGGTGTTATCTGAAGCCCCTAAAACCACAACAGTAGGCACTCAACAAACCATGGTAGGAGAATGAATGTGACAGGTTCAGAGGACAATAGAAAGACTGGCTTGATCTGAGCAGCAGGAGTATATTAAGTAGATGAAATAAGGTTAGACGGATGGGGTGGCCCCAGCAATGGAAGACATACGAGAATGGCAGAGTTTGGAACTGATATGGGAAGAAGGCTGAAAGTTTCTGAGCAGTGGAAGAGCATGAGGAAGGCAGTGTTTGAATTAGGTAGTGAGAATATGGCAATGAGTTGTGCTGGAGACTCCAGGCAGAGAGCCTGGACTTGGAGGGCAACCAGGGGTGGTTTCCAGAATTCTCCAGTGAGGGCGGATGAAGGTCGGGCCTAGGGACATGGAAATGTGAATGGCAGTAAAGGGATGCATAGGAGATTTCAAAGGGAAAACTGCCGGGACATGTTGACCACTGGGGTCTGGGAAGTGGAGAACCATTTTTGCGGCACTACTCTGAAAGAGGCAGAAGAGCAGGGCTGGAAGCTGCCGGGAAGTAGGGCTCAGGCTTGGGCATGTTAAAACTGAGGAGTCCGATGGATTTGTTCTCCATACCAGGGACACCAGACGTGAGGTAAGAAAGAGGCCCCAGTTGGCAGTTTGGGGAGTCAATACAGTCAGAGGCAGCACACATTTGAAGGCCGTTAGGAAGAAGTTGGTGGAGATGGGAAACATGAACTTGGGGGGTAGCTAGGATGACAGGGGTGGGAGCAGGAACACAGGTGGGGGGTGGGAGGAAGAAAGAAGAGGGGTACTGCTCCTGGAGGGAGGGAAGGACAGGGTGATGCTGCTAGCAAACGCTGGAGTCAAGACCTTTCCAGCAAAGCTGGGCTGCAGCCACCTTTCCTCTAGGAAATCCACAGTTGAACCCAAAGTAGCCTTCCCCACGCTGGCTGGTCTTCCGGGCCCTGCGCCCACTTTCTCGAGTTCTGGCTACAGTGACCTCGGGTTGTGGGGGTCCCTCTGCACCTCCAGCCCTCTATCTGCCATGGGGGGTGGCTCGGCTCCCCAGGCTGCGGTGGGGGGGGGGGTAGGGCACCGCCGCAGCCCGCCGGAGCTGCGCAAGCCAGCGGCCTCTCCCGGGGGTGGGGTTTCGGCTCCCCCCCAACACACACATCCTCTGCCTTTGTTGCAATGTCCCCCATAATACCCCCTCTCTGCCTGTGCCTCCATGTCCTGGGGGCTGGGCAGGCAGCGGGGTTCGGGCGGCGCCAGGACGCACGCGGGCTCCAGGGATAGGGAGGAGGGAGCGGAGCCGGGAGCCGCGGGGGCTGCTGCTGCAGAAGGGGGAGGAGAATGGGGAGGAGCTGGGGGGCAGGCTGTCCGGGAAGGAGGGGTCTTAAGGGGCGGCGAGCCCAGGTCAGATTTCCTTCTAGGCAGGCGATCGGCAAACCTCCCACCTTAGAGCTTGCTGTAGCCACCCTGCCCCGCGCCCTCCGGAGACCGGGAAGGGGCCATGGTGAGATCTCCGTGCGGGACGTGGAGCTGAGCGTGGTGACCGGGCCCCTCGGGGCGGCCGAGGGTGGCTGGGCCGAGGGGACGAGCCTGCAGGACCCGAGGAAGTTTCCGGGGTCGGCGCGGGGCCGGGTGCCTTCAGTCTCGCTCTTGTCTCTTCGCAGATGTGGACACGCTGGCTCGCGCTCGCGCTGGTGGCGGTCGCCTGGGTCCACGCCGAGGTAGGTGAGCGGCTGAGGAGGTCCGAACTCGGGCTCGCGGGCCACTGGGGTGTGCGGGTGGGGCGGGCGGTGGTGCGTCCCAGGGATGCTCTCCCGTGAGACTAGGAGTTTCTGAACGTGGGGTGAGGGGGCGCTCCGAGAAGGAATGCTACTTACGAAACTTGAACCTCAAAATCACGAAAAGAAGTTTGGGCCGTAAGCGGGAGCCCCACCGTGGCTAATATGGAGGGAGAGTGGGGAGGGGGAGAGCGGACTAGCTGGGCCGTTTGGGACGGAGGCGGCGACAAGAGCAGCAGCTGAGTTCAAAAAGGCGCCTTGAGTTTTTTCTTTTATTTAAGAGGAAATCGAGAAGAGTTAGGAACTTTTCCTTTCCGAGTCTGTCTCCTCGGGTTGGGGGTGGGGGGGACACTCCCCACAAAATACTAAGAGTTTTCTTTTAAGGCGGAATAAAGTTTTTTCTCTTTTGTAAAGTGAGATTATAATTCCCTGAATTGTCTTCTTCCTTTGTAAAGTGCTCCGGATTTTGTGTTATCAGGGCCATATAACGGCCTTGTAAAATCTCCAAATTTCCCTTAAACTAGCATTGCGCAAGTCTGAGCCGTCCATTGCTCTGCTCCTGGAGGGCTCGGCGTTTTCAGTCGCAGTGTATCAGTGCTTTTTTTTGGTAATGTTTTTCTTTTCAACTCCAGTGACCTTCCTGAGACACTACAAACAAACCAACAAACCCTTCACTCACAAGCCCCTCCATTAACTCAAAGGTTTATGGACAGAAAATAAACAATTCTAAATTCCCTGGGTACTAGTCTCCAGAAAAGTGAGGTCAGAAACCAAACATTTGATAATTATGGCAGGAAATGTGGAAGGAATTAAAAAGCATGAGGGAGAAGAAATGGAATGTACATTACAAAAGAAATAGTTCCCTAGTGGGTGGTTATTCTCCCTCTTTGAATTTTTTTTCTTCATATTACAGTTTAGCCCCACCCTTAGCACCGCGCAGTTTGACTCTGCCCAGAAAAATCATAAAAGCATGCAAGGTCTTAACGATTGAAAAAATATACACATTATACTGAACTCTCATTTAATTTACTATTACAGTGTTGATTGAACTGGAAACATGGGCTGTTTTAAAATGAAATAAAAAATAGCCAAAATTTATTGGATATCTACTTTGCATTATAATAAAACTCCATTTTAATGATGAGGAAACTGAGTCATAGAGGTTACATAATTTGTCCAGTGCCCTAAACTGCTAGATGGTAGGGGTAGGATTTGAACCCAGTCTAGCATCACACCCCAGGCGCTTAACCTGCAGAAGGACTTCACATAATTGCTATGTACTTATTGTATAGCAGATATTGGACTGCATGCATCATTTCTTTTAAAGCTTCTCCAATTTTGCAAGGTCTCTTTTGTTATCCCCATTTTACAGAGGAAGAAACAGATTTAGGGAGATTAGGTAACTTGCCCAAGGTCATATAGCTAGTTAGTTCTGAAGAAAGATCTGAACCCAGCTCCCTCTCTGCCTTTGGAGCCCATCTTGAAACCCAGATCAGCTTCTCAAGCATTTTGTTTGCCAAGATTTGAATTTGCGGGAGGATCCCTCTTCACTGGCTGATTTAGCCCTGGCTCAGGAACGCCCTTCCTTCCCTGCTGTGGCCCTCAAAAGGCAGCTGCAGTCCAGTGATGGATGAGGGAATTCCTGGTTGGTTTTAGGGCAGGTTTAGGAATTGCCAGCTAGTGTGTGGAATCACTCTATAAACTGGAATGCAAATGTGAGGTGAGAGGAGGCTGTGGGTTCTGTCTTCACAAGGCTGTGTGGCTGGCCCAAGGTCCTGGATCTTTTCTAGGCAGCCTATGCTACACTCCCTCCCCAGTGCATTGCTGGGAAAAGCTTAGCTTTCAAGGAAGTTCCCTCAGCAGTAATTTCCTGCTTCAGGTGCAACAGAGCGTACTCTCACGGAATTCCCAGGCAAAATCCATGGGGAAAGAGGCAAAATCAAGAAGTGCTGAGATATGAATGAAAACTGAGGAAGGTGGTGTAGAAAGAAGGCTGTGAGCTCAGGGTATGTGAGGAGTGAGGACTAGGTATGATCTAGGTTATGTTTCATGACTCCAGATTATTAAGGATTATCTTTTAATCAATCCAGTCTCTTGGTGTCTGGCCCTAGTAACATTCAACAAGTTTTTAACCCATGTTTTAATAATATACCTTTAATTATTAATTAAAAGGTGAATTAACCGTAACAATTTAGATATTCTTTTAAGCATTTTATCGTGCAGTTAACAGTGCTTGCAGTAGAAATTTTTTCCCTTGTTAGTTATAGCAACATATAGCAAACAAAGCCACATAATGATATTTACAGTCTTTATTGACATGAATTCACTTTGGTAGACTTCAGGGCTAAAATTGTACAAATATTGTTGAACTTTTTAAAAATGAAATTTAGAAAATAAACTGAATTTTCTTGGTGCTTTATGGTTGAATACAAGCAGAAGGACTCAATTCAGCATATTTCTTTAAAATGTGATTGCCTGACAAATCACATTGCTATTTGAAGAAGCCAAGCCTTTGGAATATTAGACCCTCAGAATCAGAGGTGTCCCAAACTTGGTTGTCATCATTATTAATGCCGGTCTATAAATCCTGTTTGGTTAGATTCAAGAATCTAGTAACAAATCTCATTAAGGAAAGTATTATAGGTTGAATGTTTCCCATGGTCTCTTACTTACTTGGCACCTCCTGGTTGCTTTTTTGATTGCTTCCTCTATCACTTTCTCTTTTAATTCTCCATCACCACCTGAGCTCACACCCATGCACTCTATTTAGACTCTGCTTGAAAGGCATTGTAGGGGGTGTGACACATCTCTCTTGATGAGCATATATTAGCATCTGGTATGGATGAGGATTGGGGGTAGCAGCAGGAGAGGGAGTGCTTCAACTAACAATTGCACAGCTACCCTTTTCTAGATTCTGTTGGGAGGGGGTTGTGTGGGTCTACTCACTCTCCCTCACCCATCCCCCTCCCATTGAGAATTACTGTAGTCGACATGAGAGCCATTGATGGTGGAGGCTGAGAAAGGTTGAGAACCCTGGCATTAGCGCATTTGCTCTTGAGTCTCAGTAGGTGCATTTGAGTTCACTCCAGCGTGGCAGACTGGCGGGAACCCTGTGGCTCAACTGCCTGGTTTTGAAAGACAGCTTTGACAAGTGCCTGGGCACATTCCCACTCTCCCTTGGTGGTTGTCTCTGCTGGAACTCTGATTCCCAGCATTCCAGGTCTATATTGTCATCATGATAAGTCACGTAAGTACAGGGGACTGATTCACAGATCAGAACACTCATTCCAGCCCGGGAATACTTGACCCACGAACTGTAAGTGCATTCATTAGTTAACGTACTAGTAACAAGGACAGTAACAATTTTACAGACAGACAAGAAGATTATTAGGGCATTTTCCCTCTAAAGCCAGATTTCTTAATCTCACTTATATCCTATTATCAATTTTGTTGGCCAATGTGGGGTCTCTTCCATATTCTTCAGAATTCAAATGGTGGATTCAGGCAGGCCTAGAGTCTGACCCACATCTGACTTCTTGGAACTATAGGAAAACTAGGGTTTTAATACCCATCTTGTAATTAACCACTAAAATAATTTCTTGTTTGTTTATCCTTTGGCAAATAAACTACTTGCTGTGATTATAAAGACTATTGTTGGAAATTAGAATGTTAAAACATAGTAGGACTCTGCTGAATAGCCAAAGCAGATGGATAAGTGTCCTGCAAATTGAGGCCCTAGCCATTGAAAATGTCTTTAGAAGAAGGGCATGTTACAATTCCCATAGAAGTCTCTGGATTGGGTGATGGAAAGCAGGAGTCAGTTCCCAGGCTCAGAGGAGCTAGTTGGGGAGGAGCTGTGAGGTGGAGAAGATCGAGTGCATGGGCTGCAGTGGATGTAATGTCCCGAAGAAGAAAATAAAGACAGTGAGGCATGAAGGCGTGTTTCCAGGAGAATGGAGGAAGTAAAGGATGAGCTGTAAATACCAGTGGTCATGAATGGAGAATTGGAAATGTCACAGTAACTTTTTCCTACTCTTCAAATAATTGGACATCCAGACATAAAATTTCTAGCAGCCACAAATAGTATTAGTTTAATGATACCAGATATTATAAGATTGAAAAAGTACTTACACGTAGATGGGTTCATTTTGTAAGCCAGGTGATTAATGTCCTGTAGGTTAAGTGCATAGTTTCCTCTAACGTGCTATCTTCTGACGCCTGTGACTTTGGTGTAGGGTCCTTTCTCCAGGATTAAGGGCACGGCCTTCCTTTCATGGTGCCCATCAGGCAGTATTCTTTCTACAGGCCGAGCACACCCTACACACAGAGCAGAGTCATGGATGAAGTACAAGACATCGTCTCTACCTTCAGGTTGTTTGCAATCTAATGGGGGCCAGGTGTTTTCAACTGTGGCAGCTATAATGTATATTTTTATAACTAGATGGTGAACAAGTTTCTTTCCAATTATTATTATTGCTTTTTTAAACATTAACATAGGGCTTCTCTTGATTTTTAAAGTTCTTTTACATTAGTACAGTGCACAAATTTTTAATGTCTAGCTTGATGAATTTTTACATATGGATACACCCAGGTAGCCACTACCCAACCAAAGCTGAGGGAGTCATTGCAGAAAAGAGGCTAAGAACTCAGGGTTAAAATGGAAAAAGTGAGGAGTAGTTATGATTAAGGTTACGTTTCATTAGTCAACAATCATTATGGTTTAATTAGTCCAGTCTCTTGATGTGTGACCTAGTAATATTGTTTAATTCATTTTTAACTATTATAAACCTTTAATAATTAATGAAAAGGTAAATTAACCCTATCAGTATGAGACTTGCAAGTTGAATATTATCGTAAGCATTTTATCTTCTACTTAACAGTGCCTGCAGTAGAAAACTGTTTTCTTTTTTAGGTACAAAGACATATAGCAAACAGTTAAATATATTCTTCATTGACATGAATCCATTTCAGCAAATTTTGGATCAGCTTTGGGGAAGCTGACTTGACTACTTTGCAGGTGGATATTCCAAAGCTCAATATAATCTATACTGAAAAATGAAATCAAGGAAAGAAACTCAAATAATTCTATTTGGCCACTTTGCCCTGGTCATTTTTACTTTTAAAGGGACTCTACATAAGATGACTGTCAAATTATTTATAATAGGTAAGAACTTAAAACCTATTATTAATACATATCCAAAAATAGAAGAGTTAAGAGTTAACAACAATATGTGCCACTAACAGTTATGTTTACAAAAATTTTTAAAGCTCTGGCAAATTATTATTATTTAATTTAAAAAGCAGAATACCCCTCACTCCAATGTTTTATCTTCACAACTGTGTGAAAATTTATACAAAAGTATAACAAAATGTCTTAAAAATCCATCATGAGGATTCTTCTGACCTCTCTCCTTTTTCAAGAGGAATTTACCCTCTTCATATACACTATTTTATTTAAATAAAGTTAATTTGTTATTTTCTGATAAAATATGAAAATATGCTCATAAAAAGATTACAGAATATAGAAAAGACTAGAGCAAAGAATTAAATTACCAATAATTCCACCACCTAAAGATAAACCAGCCCTTCATCTGTCCTTTCAGAGAAATCAGTCAACAGATGTGTGTGATGAGCCTACTAACACTGTAAACAATAAAAATAAGTACCTCCCAACACTATGCGATAAATGACCTGCTGAGATAGCACAAACATGGCATGCATGTCACCACTACCCTCTCCCTTACCCATGACAGACATTGCTAATCAACCATAGAATTCTTTATGAGCCTGGGGGAGGTTTGAAAATCCTTCTCAGCAATGTTCTAGGTAGCCACTAGCAATCAATTGGTCTGTACATGAGATAAAAGTTTGTCTGATGGTGGAGCGAAGGTAGAATGACCACCATAATGAGCAGGTATCCTCAGACCAAAAGAACGAATTAGGCAACTCCACAGAGTACAACAGAATTTATTTTAAGGTAATTTACGAATGGGAAGATTGGGTTGGAGCAGAAAAGACCCAGTATTCTATGCCGATTATTCTCCACTAATAGACCCCTGTTACAATATTTTTTTAATAGTATAACTCAGGTATTAATGATTGACAAAACAAAGGGACAAACAATGTAGTAGCAGCAGGGGCCATACCTCCTGGTGGTGTTGTGATAGATGATCGCTTATAATCGATACTACTGCCCCTTTGATGTTTATCTCAGTTGTCATGCCATTCCGGATATGACTAACAAAAATATTTATGGCTGCATCTTAAGAAACACATAATTATCAACTGGAAATCTTTGATGTGCTTGCCACAGACAGGGAGGCTGGTCAAAGGTCACAGTATGAAACTTAAAAATGAAATGAAATTTGGGACACAGAGGACTTGGTTTTGTTCATATCTATATCAATACAGAGATATTTTCCATCACTACTAGAAAAGTCAGTACAATTTGACAAACGTTGGTGTACCTTTAGCCAAAATTAAGGTGATTAGAAGGCAGAGTTTGGGACTGTGACAGGGGGTTGTAGGTGATAGGACCAGGGTAGACAATGGATGAAAACAGCACTTCATTCCTAGCCCAGGCTTCTAAGTTCTTTTAATGAATTTGAACACCTTAAAGTAAGGCAATCAACAAAAATGTTGGCCATCAACAAAAATACGATAATGAGAATTTTCGTGGCTGTTCTGATGGAGTCAACAGTCGCTCTTGCTAAGGCTCTAAGAGCTGCTGCTATCATAGATAACAGCTTCTGCCTTAGCAGCCGTCAGGCAATAACCTGCTAATAGAAAGCTCTTTGGGTAGTTGGAATACAAAATATATCCTATAAATCTACATTTTCTGCTGTGGTTGGAGGATTTCCATGTAATCTCTTCACAGACTTTTTATATGCTCATTTGGAAGCCATCACCAATAAGCTATTCCCAGGATTAAGTCTGAATTTACGACCCTTAAAATGTCCCCTGAATACTCCTCGACACTATTTGTGACCAATTAAGCTGTTGCAAAAACAAGTCATGTGACACATGGTAAAAGCCATGACATGTTGCAGGGCTCAGTTTATACATGTGTGTTTCATGGGATATTGACTTGAATTGATGTAGGGAAGAATGTCTTTTTGTCTTTCCTTTTTGTTGTGCTCAAGATTTAAAATCCTTTTGTCTGAGGCAAAATTTGTCTTATTCCCCCACAGACTTTCCTTCTATCCTTCAACGGTAGTAAACGAGTGTAAATTATTAATCTACAAAAGTGTCAGACATTATGCTAACCATTTTGCACAAATACAAAAGAATCATTTGGAATTAAAAGGCATACCATACGTGGAAAGACTAGGGACCTGAACACTAGCTTGCTGAAAAATGCACCGGTCCCTATGGTGTGCTGCTAGGCACACAGCACTCTAAAGCTTGCTGAGTGACGTCTCGGATTCACCACACTCACGTGAAGCAAGCTCCCATAGAGGAAACCCCAAGTCCAGAGAGTCTGCATGGACTTGTGCACCCACTGAAAACTTAAAATTACTCTTAAAGAAAAACAAAAAGAAAAGGAGCAAACAAACTAAGAGAGACTGGGGAGGTTGTAAAAGGTTTGTGAAAAAAATCTTTGGAGAGTTTACGTATGGTTAAGCTAAATATGATTAATTAAGTAAATCTGAATATCAAAAGTAAGCTGGTGCAATATTAGAGTTACGTTTTCCCTTTCTGCTAAGTGAGACTGTTAGACTGTTGGTCTGCTACTGATACTATGAAAAAGTTTTCTGCCAACAAATAAATAAATAATAAAAATAAAAGGCAGACCATATAGGTCCGTCCCTATTCTGCAGGAGCTGCTACCACCATAGATACTGTACAGCTCAAATGCATCTGGGGCCAAATCTATGGCTTTCGCAGAAGTTACCACCCCTCGCCCCACCTCTTGCCACTGGTTCAGAAAACCCTGTAATGCGATAGTGGGATGAGTGGCTTCTCAGAATTTGAGAGGCTCCACTAGAGTTGCTGGGGCTATTTCAGCCTGTCCACCTTGACCACTTGACCAGTCTGTCCAGTAGGGGTTAGTTTTTTTGTGTGTGGAACTTCATCTAAAATTGCGCCTGTTCCTGGAGTGCTGGTGCTTTTCTCTGGCTTCCCATTTTTGTCACTCGAGCCTCCCACTCTGTTCCTTTCTTCCTTCTCTTCTCTCATTCTCATATCTGGGTGTTTCCAACTCTTTTCTTTTACATGGACCTTCTTACAGAACTGTCTCATTTTTTAAGAAGCACCTTATAAAACAATGAAACAGTTCTTGACTTAGAAGTCCTGCTCTTTCCCTTTCTTGCTTTTTAAAAGCCACCTAATGTCTGTGACTACAGCTTCAGGTAAGAGCGAGGGCATTGGGGTAGTGGAATGGGTTTGAATTCTGGTGTTGTCTGGCTGTGAGACCTTGTGCAAGTTACTTAACCTCCCTGAGCTCACGTCCCTCATCTGTAAAATGGGAATAATGGCTATCTCTCTGCCTGTCTATCCAATTCAATTATGGAAACGATTTCCTCTACTCATGGCTCATAATCAACACCAAACATCTGCAAGAGATGAAGTCCCTCTCACCAGTCCTTACTAGGCACTGGCAATGTTTTTAGTGTGTTATGATTTCAACAACAGAATTCTCAATTTACACATTAACATCCTCTTGGCATTGTCCGTATTTGTACAACCTGCGGTGCTGGCTCAGGCTGTTATTCTGTTTACTGACTTATCCTTGAAAGGAAGTATAGGATAATGGTTTGGCACTCAAGGCTTGAAGCTAGATTACTGAAAATCTAGCACTGCCCTTATAGCCCTAGGACCTTGGGGAAGTTACTTAACCTCTCTGGGCCTATTTCCTCCATCTAAAAACTGGGCCTATTAAAGAGTATTTACCCCATAGGTTAATTGTAAGAATCAAACAAGCTATTACATGTAAAGCAATTAGAAAAGTGGTTTAGAACATAGAGTGCAGTAAGTGTTAGCTATTATTATCATTCTTGTGGCATCTCTATTTATTGGAAGACTTCCAAAAGCCATAGTGTGTGTGTGTCTGTGTGTGTGTGTATGTGTGTGTGCTCATGGCTTGCAGAAATCCCCTTGCCCCTTTCACTCTCTCCAGAGATTAAAGATTACCTTCTTTTTAAAAGACAACTGGGATATTTATTTCAGTGGGTGCCCAGAATTCATATCAGAACCCTTCTTCTGTTGAGCCAATCTTGCCTTCAGACTTCTAGATAGTGTTTCTTCTGTGAAGCCACAACCCTATCATTCCTCCAGGAAAAGAATTAAATACATACTCATTGAGCACTTCCTTTGAAATGGAGTGAACGAGGGAGAGAACTGGAAAGGAAAGGCGAGTGAAAAAAGGCAAAGAAGAGAGGTGATCAAACCCCTCTGAAATTTTTCCACATTCAGTTTTTCACTCTCTTAAATCCCTCCTTAGAAGAAGGAGGTGATGAGGAGATCCAAGATGGAGCAATATATAAATGCTGTGTTTGCCTTATCCCGTGAACACATCAAAATTACAACTAAATTATAGAACAATCAACCTGGAGAACCATCTGACATCTAGCTGAACAGAAGTTTTATAACTAAAGATGTAAAGAAGTCACATCGAGACTGGTAGGAGGGGCAGAGTGCAAAATGAGCTGGTCCCACACCCACATGTGGCGGTTGAAAATCAAGAGAGATATCTCAGCCACAGAGGTTTCCCATGAAAGAGAGAAGGACCCCAGCCCCCCACACCAAGCTCCCCAGCCCGGAGTACTGGTGCTGGGAAGAGGATCCCCCCACAACATCTGGCTGTGAAAAACAGTGGGGATTCTGACCGTCCCAGATGGAAGGCTGCCGGAAACCCAGATGTCCTCTTAGATAGCCCATGCACAGACTCCCTCAAAGGCACTCACCTTGGGCTCTGGTGGAGGGATGGTTACTCTGGAGGCATCGGAGACATACAGGGGCCAACTGAGGTACATGGTTTTGAGGAGAGGAGTGGAGGGACAGTCGGCATTTTCCCTGCGTGAGGTCCTTCCCTGCAGCCAGTAGGCAGGTGCCATCTTTCCTGTGTTGAGCCCACCCCCAGCACAGCCAAATCCGAATCTGATTGGCCTGGTGAGCTCAACTGCTCTGCTCTGCTGACTCACTGGGACCCCACCCTACCCAACTGCCCCAACTCCAGAGGCACTTTCTCCTTGAGCAGCCAGCCCCGCCCACATTGCACTCTTTCTTGGAACACTATGAGGGTCTGGAAGTCTCTGGCAGGCAGCAGCTGGCCTCGGTGTGCTCTGAGACTTTTGCTGAGTAGCTGCAGGCTCCGTACTGGCACCAAACCAGAATTTACATTAACCTGGTGATCACAACTCTTCCCACTGAAGTGACTCCCTGAGGCCCTGCCTCACCCAATGTGCGTACCACATGAGACTTTATCAATGACTGAACCTTAAGGGAGCCAGGGAGGGTGTCCTGGCTTTTCGTGGAGCTACCCCAGGCCTGGTACTGGTGGCAGCTATTCTTGGTTCATAGCATGGACTCTCTCATGTACCTCTAGGTACAGCATAGGCAGCGACCAACTGTGGATTGCTTTGTAGTCCTACCAGGTAGTCCCTGGCCACTCGTAGGCAGTGGGTGACTGGGCCTGCACCAGAGCCCCTTTCAAGGGGCTCCAGAACCAACATACTTGAAGACTGGCTTTCAGACCACAGCAGAGCACCACCCAATTAGCTTCACAAGCAGCACACACAAAGGATGGTCTCAACAGGCACCAGAGCCCACTGGGACGAATACTGCTCCATGGGGTTAGCATCCCACACAGCAGCCCATAAGCTGTGGACATGGTTAAACCTCACAGCCAGTTAGCCCTAGGGTTAATACCACCCACTGACATGCCAGCAACAATCAAGGCTCAACTATAACAGGAGGGCACACACAACCCACACAAGGGACATTCCTGGAGCACCCGGCTCAGGTGACCAGGGAGACTGTGCCCCTCAGCCCCACAAGACACCTACTACATAGGTGCTACTACATAAGGCCGCCTGGCAAGACTGGGAGGCATAGCAGCTCTACTTAATAAATAGAAACAAACACAGGGAGGCAGCCAAAATGAGGAAACAAAGAAATATGCCCCAAATGAAAGAACAGGAGAAAACTCCAGAAAAAGAATGAAATAGGGCCGGCCTGGTGGCTCAGGCGGTTGGAGCTCCATGCTCCTAACTCCGAAGGCTGCCGGTTCGATTCCCACATGGGCCAGTGGGCTCTCAACCACAAGGTTGCCAGTTCAATTCCTCGAGTCCCGCAAGGGATGGTGGGCTCCGCCCCCTGCAACTAAGATTGAACACAGCACCTTGAGCTGAGCTGCCTCCCAGATGGCTCAGTTGGTTGGAGCACGGGCTCTCAACCACAAGGTTGCCAGTTCGATTCCTCGACTCCCTCAAGGGATGGTGGGCTCCGCCCCCTGCAACTAAGATTGAACAAGGCACCTTGAGCTGAACTGCTGCTGAGCTCCCGGATGGCTCAGTTGGTTGGAGTGCGTCCTCTCAACCACAAGGTTGCTGGTTCAACGCCCGCAAGGGATGGTGGGCTGTGCCCCCTGCAACTAGAAAACAGCAACTGGACCTGGAGCTGAGCTGCGCCCTCCACAACTAAGACTGAAAGGACAACAACTTGACTTGGAAAAACAGGCCTGGAAGTACACACTGTTCCCCCAATAAAGTCCTGTTCCCCTTCCCCAATAAAATCTTTAAAAAAAAAAAAAAAAGAATGAAATAAAATGAAGGCAAACAACCTACCAGAGACAGAGTTCAAAATAATGATTATAAGGATGCTCAAGGAACTTAGTGAGAACTTCAACAAAGAGATAGGAAGCATAAAAAAGGACACAGAAACCATAAAAAAGAATCAGTCAGAAGTGAAGAATATAATAACTGAAATGAAGAATGCAATAAAAGGAATCACCAACCGACCCGATGAAGCAAAGGATCGAATCAGCGATTTGGAAGACAAGGTAGCATAAAACACCCAGTTGGAACAGCAAAAAGAAAAAAGAATCCCCCCCCTCAAAAAATGAGGATAGTTTAAGAGACCTCTGGGACAACATCAAGTGTAACAGCTTTCGCATTATAGGGGTACCAGAAGGAGAAGAGAGAAAGCAAGGGATTGAGAATTTATTTGAAAAAATAATGACTGAAAACTTTCCTAACCTGGCGAAGGAAATAAACACAAGCCCAGGAAGCACAGAGGGTTCCAAAAAAGATGAACCTAAACAGGCCCACACCAGGACACATTATACTTAAAATGGGAAAGTTAAAAATAAAGAGAATCCTAAAAGCAGCAAGAGGAAAGCAGTTAATTACGTATAAGGGAGATCCCATAAGACTGTCAGCTGATTTATCAACAGAAACTTTGCAGGCTAGAAGGTATTGACACAAAATAGTCAACCTGATGAAAAACAAGGATCCACAATCATGGGTACTCTACCCAGCAAGGATATTTAAAATCGAAGGACAGATAAAGAGCTTCCCAGACAAGAAAAGCTAAAGGAGTTCGTCAACACCAAACCAGTATTACAAGGAATGTTAGAGGGACAACTTTAAGATGGGGGAAAAAAAGATAAAAATATGAACAATAAAATGGCAATAACTGCAAATCTATCAACAATTGCTTGCAATGTAAGTGCATTAAATGCTCCAATCAAAAACATAGGGTGGCTGAATATATAAGAAAACAAAACGCTTACATCGCTGCCTACAAGAGATTCACTTCAGATCGAAAGACACACACAAACAGAAAGTAAAACGGATGGAAAAGGTTATTTCATGAAAATGGAAATGACAAGAAAGAAAAAAACTGGGGTAGCAACACTTATGCCAGACAAAATAGACTTTAAAACAAAGACTATAGCAAGAGACAAAGAAGGACCCAGTAATTCCACTTCCTGGTATTTATCTAAAGAAACCCAAAACACTACTTCGAAGGGTCGTGTGCATCCATATGTTCATTGCAATGTTGTTTACAATGGCCAAGATGTGGAGGCAGCCTGGGTGTCCATCAATGGAAGAATGGATAAGGAGGAGGTGGTACATATATACGATGGAATATTGCTCAGCCAGGAAAGGACATGGATTCTTGCCATCTGCAGAGGCATGGATGGACCTGGAGAGTATTGTGCTGAGTGGAGTGTGACACAGAGAAAGACATATGCAATGTGATTTCGCTTATATGTGGAATCTAAAGAACAAAATAAACCAACAGAACAGAAAGAGGCTCATAAATACTTATGGTTGCCAGATGGGAGAGGGTTGGTGTGGTGGCTGAAAAAGGGGAAGGGATTAAGAAGAACAAATTGGTTATTACAGGGATTGAGGATATAAGAGATGTAGGGTATAGCATAAGGATTATAGTCAGTGATACTGTAATAACTACGTATAGTGTCAGGTGGGTACTAGATTTATTGGGGTGATAGATGGGAGGGGGGCTGGGGGCAGAGTGAAAAGGGGGAAGAGATTAAGAAGTACAAATTGGTAATTACAAAATAATCATGGGGATGTAAAGTAAAGCATAGGGAATATAGTCAATATGGTAATAACTATGCATAGTGCCAGGTGGGTACTACACTTAATCAGGAGGATCACTTCATATATTATACAAATGTCTACCATATGCTGTACACCTGAAATTAATACAAAATAATATTGAATGTCAGCTGTAACTGAAAATTAAAAAAAAGGGGGAAAGGTGAAGGGGAATAAGAGGTCCAAATTTCCAGATATAAAACAAATAAGTCATGGGGATGTAATGTACAGCATGGGGAATATAGTCAATAATATTGTGACAGCGTGGTACAGTGTCAGATGGCTGCTGGACTTATCATGATGATCACTTCTTCAAATACATAAATGTTGAATATCGTGTATACCTGAAACTAACATAATATTGCATGCGAACTATATTTTTCATAAAAATCTTTTCAAAAATAAGGAGGTGACTACCTTGGATTTTTTCTGATATGCTCTTGCTGTAGTCCCCATAGCACATCTGTTACTGGGCCACAAATTCTAAATTTGGGGGTTGGAAAAATATGATCAGTCAAAGGAACTAACTTTGCTTTCATTGCCTTTTGCCTCATTGTTTGAAAAATAAGTATCTCCTCTGAAAGACTGAGTAGGGAGTATTCATGGAGCAGGCTGCATTTGTTCCTTTGGGAACCACGGCAACGCTTCGGGTGTTTTGCACACAAACCTTGAGTCGGGGCACTGCTGTGTCTGGCGGCCAGCCCCAACTGCAGCCTCACGTGACCACCCGTTCCCAGGCTCTAAGCCTGGGTCTCTATTGCTCCCCATGTTGCTCTTTGCTTTCTTCTTTGTGTTTCCCCTCTGCCTTCTTGTCTCTCCTTTATCATCTTCCTCCTCCGCCATTACAGAGAGGTCACCCTGGAGGGCTACATTAGGTGCTGCCAAAATATCCCCAGACCACCGGGTTCACATGTTATGCAGAGAGAAAGCTATACAAAGTCTTAATGCATTATTTCGCTTCACCTGTCTGGGACAAAGTAAATTTTCACAGTAACTGAAGAAAGGAAAGTAAGAAGTTATCATAAACCTGTTCTCCGTCAGGCACTGAGTGACTAACACACAGACCCATCCCTAAGTCGCTTGCAGTCCAGTGAGAGGCAGACAGTGGCACAGGGTGAGTGATCCAGGGTGGTGAGTGCTAGGACAGGGCTGAGAACCAGTCCTGGAGGGGTCCAGGAAGGCCCTCAAAAAGGAATAGCCCCACAAGCGGAGCCCTGAAAAATGACTGATAGTTAGCCGGACAACAGGCTGGATGAGAAGGAGCCTTGTCTTATTTAATTCTCACAACCTGATAATGAAGTTATTATAATCTTCATTTTTATCAGTGAAGAAACTGTGGCTCAGAGGCTTCAGTTAGTTACTCAAAATCAGACCCCTAATAAATAGTAAAGCCAGGACTTCAACTGTCAAGGCAAATGCTCTGTATTCTAGGCCCACTGTGTCTTATTTCTGAAAGCGACTTTGAAAACAAACCCCAAACCATTTTTTTCTAGGTAACAGGGACTCAAACAAAAACTGTACAGGTCTCTTCACATTACATCAGCTATTAAGTGTATCAGCCTGGATCGACACTTCAGGCCTGGTCATTCTGGCCACATAGATATGGGCATAGTCTCGACTTGGTTCAGGTCCAGCTGCTTCTCTGGCTCCCACTGAAGTGTAGTTGTTCCATCAGAGCACTTGCAGCATAATGGTCAGCGGCTTAGATATTTTGAGGCAGTTCCTTTGTCCTCCAGACATACAACTGTTTCACATTGAATAAGACCAAATTTCAAGGCAGGTCTAAGAGTCCAGCTGAGTTGCTCAGTATGGTTGTTCAGGTTGTCTACTGCACCAGTGAGGCTGGCCAAGGGGGAAAATGGGGCTGACTCCATCCTGCATTCTGCTTACCAGGCTATGTGCCCTGGCATGGGGTTTGTCTGCTCACCCAGAGGATGGAGCACCTTTTTTTTCTAACTGATGTTCAGAGCTCCCAAACCCAACATTTTCTCTCATATATATGATGTCTTTTGGAATGGTCCACTTCTCCATCTGTACATTTTATAAATTGACATCATTCGGTCTTATAAAATTTTCACAACAGGCCTCCATCAAAAGCCAGTTCTGTATTTTTGTGGATTTTCCTCATGGATTAGTTAAGATGCTATAAATAGAAATTTAAAAGATCTGCTTTTTTGTACCCACTAATGTGCTACTTTTGGCTGTTGCCCAACTCTGTCTAGTTTGGGAACTATGATTCCCCAGGAATTAAGAAATGCTTTCCTAGCTTCCCTCTAATTGCTGGATTAGCACAACTTCCCACAGCTGAATTCCAGCCCCAAGGAAGAAATGCCTTAGACTGTGAATTCCCAACCTGGAGCCTGTCACAGGTTGTGTCATGTGTTTGCATTAGCTGAACAAAAAGTAAGCAGGCTTTCCGGCCTTGCTCCCCCTCCTCCCCACACCCCCCGCTGGAGAGGCCAGTTAACGTCTAGACAGTGTCTGCTTGGCACTGCGCCTTTTAAGCACAATCTGTACCGTTCTGCAGCTCTGTCTTGGTTCCTCTCTTCACTCGTTCCCCCAGTTTTCTTAGTCAACCTTACACTGTCTTGGGGGGACTGGTATGACCGCATACATAAGAAGCAAGTAAGTGAATTTATGAGACTCAGGATTCCGCTGTCTTGAGAGGTTCAGAGTTGAGCAAATACCACCAGTGCTGCCTGAAGCAGTGCCTGAGTGTACAGAGATCCCTGGTGTGAGCTGGCTTCAAACAAGCCTCCATTGATTGGCCAGAAGTGGGCTGGAGCGAATAACCCAGAACAGGCAGGCACCCAGGTAGTAAGCCTCATACCTTCCATTGGTAGTGTGAACTTGGGCAAGTCACTGGATCCCTCATCTGCAGAATATGGGGGTTAGAGTAGGTGAGTTCTAAAACCTAGTTTTGAAATCCTATTCCTAAAACAGAAGGCAGACATTTTAGGTTGGATTATAAAAATTACTCTCCTTAATGAAGTTCAGATTTTGATTAGCCCTTGTCTTAATTGACCAACCAAGAAGGAGCATCTTTCTTGAAAGAAAAGCTGGTGCAGGAATGGAACAAGAGAATGAGTAAAAGGGACACATGTTGTGTCCCTTACTTTCTCCTGCATGTGTAGAGCGCAATATAAGCAGTACAGCATGTGGCACCAAACAGTCCTCATGCCCAGGAATCCCAAATGCTGTTTACTCCATAGAAAGGAATCGCTTGATTTTCCACTTCAAAAACCAGCCAGTGCTCAACAACAGTGCGCAAAAAATGAAGAATGCTGGGTCTCCTTGGGGTTGAGCAAGGAAGTGAAAATAAAGAAAAAGGCAACCCAAAATTCCAAAGTGTGCAACTTGAGCTTTTATCGAACTTACTAAAAAAACAAAAACAAACAGAACTCTCTTCTGACTTTTGTGAATGTTCATATTTTCTTTTAAACACAAGGATGCAGTATTGAAATGGCTGTATGAAAACAGTTGTCTGAAAACGTTGCATGGACCCTCATTTTGTTTCCTGGAACCCTTCTTGCCTTCTCCTCACATTACCTGACCATGACCAGAATCCTGGGCTTCCTGAGCAGGTATTGATGAAGTTGCGGTCCTGGTCCCCATGCCCTTTTCTCTAAATCAGTTCAGGGTTTTTGTTACAGATGAAGGCACTGGTGTTTGGCCTTGACCTCAGTGGTTAAATTAAGTGACTTGCTAGGGTGAATGCAGTAAGGAAACAAGAGGCCAAATGCGTATGGTTCAGTGCTGCTTAAATGCTTGGTACCTTACCTTCACTCCAGTTCCCGAACCCCACTAGATGACCCCAGTATCCTCAATTGTGCTGACTCGGTCGTGAGTTGGGGGCCAGTGCAATGTTGCATGTGGCTTTCCTAATAAGACTACTTGTACAGTGTCAGAATTGAATTCAATTTGGCTGTGCTCCAGGGTAGGCTATATACACAAACACATGCACTCATAAATTGCACTACTTCATTGACTTAAATTTCACCACTTGGAAAACATGACCATCTACCTATACTTCAAATATATTTTCCTCACAAAAACAAGTTCCTATGGAAACTAATGAAGGGAAGCATGAATGTTATTATATTTTCCCTTAATTTGACTGTTTTGCTTAACTTAGTTTTTGACTTCTGTTAAAACTGTGCCGATTCCTTTCTGAGCCTAAGCACATAGAAAATCATAATGAGGAGTGCTTAGTTTTGTGGTTGTGAAGTTTGCTTCTTAATGGACATTAACATAATCAATGTATATTCATTCATGCATTCATTCATTCCCTATCTCATCCCAAAAATAAGAGGTATGTTTTTCCTCTCAACTCCCATGGCTTGCAGGTCCTACTAGTTTCTCTGTTAGTGTTAGGCTAACTAAGCTGATTTTCTGTTATGGGGAAGGACCTACATTTGTGGTATAACATTTGCAACAGAGAAAAATAAAGTTGATGAAGAACTCAAAGATAATCCAGAGAAGTTTCTCGTGACTGTCACCAGGATTACCTGGCTCATCTATTTCAGCGTGAAGTTGGTCTGTGTGAACTTCCTATTAAAGCAGCTAAAAGCTATTGAACTGAGCAGACTCAGACATACCTGAGTTCCTTTCACTGTCACGTCCCTATCAGGAGGGCCCAGGTGTGATTTCTCGGTGGCCCATCCCAGGTCAGTTCACAAAAACCTGCTTTGGGATGGAGGCAGAATTCACACATGCTCAGAACACTCAGCTTCACATCTCCAAGGACATTTCCATCCTTGGGTCTTTGCTATATGTTATTATTACAATACTACAATTAATTGGGGGCAGGCTGAGGTCTACATCAGAGGAAGTTAATTCACCTGGCTTCTCCTTAGAATCCTAAAAATTTTTCAGCCATGTGCCCATTTGTGCTTTGTTCTCCCACCCTTCCTCTAGTCTTCTATCCTTGGCATTTTTTGTTTTCTTTCCTTTTTTATCCTGTGTGGCCATTGGCCTTGCCAATAGCCACAAACAGAAGCAGATTTCCTGGTTTAGCTACTTATTTTAGGGGAAAGCCTCTTGCTTTATGCATTAACGGGTGTCTGCATCATGTTCAGCAGATTTGGCACCAAGGGCTGGCTAATGTTCAAAGGAAACCCCAGCACAAGGACACCTACTTCAGGTGTGAGTTCTTTAAGGGTTTCTCAATTTCTTTTCTTGGGGAACAAGACTAGAAGGGAGAAGGGTATTGGGAAGCATTCTCAGTCGAGGCCAGACATTCCTGTCTTTGCTAAATGTTGGGTAAAATAAATTCAGTACTCACTGAGGACTTGTTTCTTAATAAAATTTCCTAAGGTACTTGTGGGCCATATTGTTTGAAGGACAGGTACCAAGTTAACAGCTTTATCTCAGAGACAAAACTGGAAAAGAGTCTGTGTTTTTCCTTATTTCTCTATAGAAGAACATGTATAACATAACGGATGATAAGAAACTATAAAAGTTGTTTTTTGTGTGTGTTTGTTCCGTGCCCTATTTAGACACTCCCTCTTTTTAAGACAAAACTAAAGAACCCGTGAAGATGATGTGAAATGCTGCCAGAACAACTAGTGCTTGTGGATTATTAACCCCGCTGTGTTGGTCATTTGACAGCTCAGTTCATTGAATTTCCCCTCTAAATTCCCTTTACACCTTTGATCAAATAGAAAGCCCTTCATTTCCTGCTTAAGTTGCTTCAGCGAATTGCTGTGTGGATTAGAGAGCAAGCTGGGTTCCTCCCCAGTGGCTATATTTCAGTTGGTGATTGGGTTATTTTTCTAGGTAATGCTATCATTATTTTCCCCAGTACAAATGGCATTGTCATTTAGTGACCATAATTACTCATGTTCCAGTGACCTGAAATGTAAAGACCTCCTCATTTCCCAGTGATCTATTGTTTAACTCCAGGAAAATGTCTTTGCTCTGCCTAGGTTGGTGAAATGTGCGTGTGTGTGTGTGTCTGCTAGAGAGCTGAGGGTTATTATGCTCCAGATTATCAATCTGTGGGTTTAGATGTGACAATAGCCATATACAGAAAGTCATGACATTTTCTTTAAGGGACAGACAAAAGTTAGGGACTCTAAGCCCCAGGGTGTTCAAAGCATGTGCACTGTCCCAAGATGGGTCTTACTAAGAAATGAGGAGAGTAAATAGGAAAATGTGATGAGGAGGACAGGGGGAAAGGGAGGGAGGCAGTGATGGGGGTAGGAAACGGTCCCTGTTAATTATAGTGGGATAAATAAATGAAGAAGGGGTGATAAAGTGAAGAATTTCTGGTCTTTACCTTACAGCATCATGGGGAAATGCTGTGAGTGAACACTGCTGATATGTATGATCAGAAAAGATATATGTCTACTTTTGCTAAGTGAATGTATGGTCTGTAATCAAAATTCACAAAAGCATACAATAATGTAAAAAGTATAAATTAAAACATCACCGGTATATGGTGTGTAGCAAGGAAGATAATGATCTAAAATATCTTACACAAAGTAAGTGCTCAATAAACAGTAGCTGCAATTTTCTTGTTTTTGTTTGAATTCCAAGGGGTAGTAGAAATAAAGGGAGACAGATACAGAGCCTAGATCCATATTTCTCAAACTATGTATGAGTGGTATTAATATATATGCGAGGTTAAATGTTGGTGTTGCTTTTTTGTTGTTGCTGTTTTTTTCAGTTGTAGGACTTTTCAGAGTCTTTACAATGTTCACGTGCATTATATATTTTCCTCTCCAGGAGGAAAGTATTATAAACAGTAGTTCCCAGACACTTCACCACAGAACACCATTTCCAAAAATACCATAAATATTTCAAGGCTAATATTCCATGGAACAGTTTGGAAGCATGGGTCAGTTCTAAACAGATTTCCGTAAACAGAGTCTATTTACATCTGAACCCAGGTCTTAGTGGGCTTGCTGAACTCGTTTACCTAAACTAATTCAGTTTCATCAAGAAGACTTCTCTGGATCCCAGAGCCAGTACAAGGGTAAATCCTCTGGGAGTGACTCCATACTGGACCACTGGCGTGGCCATGATCATACCTGACTGCAACTGGCTGGGTTTTCTTGGTTATCAACTTGAAGTACTCAGGAATCTTCTTTTTGATTATTTACTCTCCCTATCCATACCCAGTCCATTCGCAAGACCTGTTGGCTGCACTGTCAGCATATATCACATCTGTATTGACTGTTCTTGGTCTCCATCACCACCACCCTAATCCAAGCCATCATCATTTTGTGCCTGGACTGTTGCAATAGTATTCTAGCTGCTCTCTCCTTTCTCCTTGCTTCTCTCCATCTGCATCTCTACACAGCAGCCTAAGTCATCTTTGTAAAACACATGTCTGGCCACGTCCATCTCCTATGTAAAACCCTCCAGTGGCTCCTGTGTTGCCAAGAATAAAATACAAACCTTTTGTCAGTGCCTACAAGGTCCTACACACTCCAGACCATGTCTGCTTTTCCCAGCTTACCTCTCACTGCTCTCCCTGCTGGGCCCTGTGTTGCAGCCACACTTTTTTTTCTGTTCCAGGAATAACAAATTCCATCCTGCTTCAGAACCTTTGCACTTTTCTTCTTCTGTTTGAATTGCTCCATTCATCCTTCAGGTTTCAGCTCAAGAGTGTTCTCTAACCGCTCGATCTAAGTGGTGCCCTTTCTCCCAGATTTCTCTGTCAAACATGTCTTCTAGATGTTCATCACAATCTGAAATGATCTTATTATTTGTGCTTATACATTGTCCTCCCTCTAAAATAGGTACTCCTTCATGACAGAGACCTTCTCTGTCTCATTCACTAATGAATATCCAGCACCTAGAACTGAGTTTAGCATATACGTGTTTCCCCAAAAATAAGACCTCGCCGGACCATCAGCTCTAATGAGTCTTTTGGAGCAAAAATTAATATAAGACCTGGTCTTATTTTACTATCATATAAGACCCAGTCTTATAATATAATATAATATAATATAATATAATATAATATAATATAATATAATAAATATAATACCAGGTCTTATATTAACTTTTGCTCCAAAAGACACATTATAGCTGATGGTCCAGCTAGGTCTTATTTTCGGGGAAACATGGTAATAGGTACTCAGTAAATTTTTGTTGCATTAATACACTGGCCAAATGGATTAATTAATAAATACAAATGTCTCCTCTGTGATATAAGAAGATGCATAGTATCCTGCCTATAATCTTTGTACCCTTGTCATCTTTGTGGCAGGTTCTGCAAGTATTTGTGCACCTGTGAAGATGGTTGACAGCACTTGTCCATCAATACTTTGCTTAACCTTGGACATGGTAGTAATGCTGGGCTTGCTGACTCTGACACCCGGATTCTGATTCTCTCAGGTGTGGGTGAAGTTGAAATTTAAGCTGAGGCTGGCAGAATAGTACAAATGTTTATTCTTTCCTTCATGATCATCAATTCTGATTTAACTGGGCATTATTCCCAGAGTAAGCTAATATCCCAAGGAATATAAAATAAAGCATTATATGCTGTTGTCGGTGATTCTTTGCCCCAAAGTCTCTGGTCATGTTGTCTTCTGACATCACCGTTTGCTGAGACTTTTACTTTTTGGAATCCTTTCTGCTCTTGCTCTCTCTCCTGTTTCATTTGAATGGCAACTGTGATGTCCCCAGGGTGGGTAAAGCAATGTCGCTGGATTTATACATTAGATCTCAGAGAAGTCTTTGTCCTAGGGAAAGTTCCACCAAAGGCACAGTGATCAGAAGTGGCTGGAGTCCCAGGTAGCAGATCCCCACTTACCTGTAGCCCTCTCTCTAAACTCTCTTACAGTTGACCCAGAGACCAAGTTTCCTGATTTCCATAGCCTGTTGCTCTACTTTTCAACGGAGTCAGGGTAACCAAAACCAGCTAAATATGTGGCATTTCTCCAGTGTTCAGTCAGTTAAAAGTGCAGGAGAACAGAGCCTGAGAACTATACTGCTACATAATACTTGGGAGTGTCTTTACTGAAAATGATAATCTTACAGGCTACTCACCCCTAAGCTAGTAGGTTTTTGTGTAGAGTTTCTAATGCAGTCTTTGGGGGAAAACAAAATGAACAGAAAAGGAGGTCTTTGTGCATTGTTAGTACAGTTTGAGGGTCTCACAGGATTTTAATCTCTGCAAAAATAAGGAGGTTTGCTACAATGGAGCAGAATATCTGGCAGTCTCTCATTGGTGGGCCTCCTGTCAGCTAAGGCCTGATTGGCCAGCACAAGTAGGTTTTACAGCTCCTTCCCCCCAGCTGTGACTTCCCAACTGTTCCAAGGAAAGAATGCAAGGCAAGAATGTCTCAAGAAAAATAGAATGTGCATGTTTTCATTGACTTTAATCTCAAGGCACTAAAATGTGAGTGTGTGTGTATGTGTGTGTGTGTGTGTAATATTATTGAAAGCTGGTGGCAACAGACTGTAGCAGCCGACACAAGAAAATGAAAATAAGTTTTGAGAAATATCCACTTCATTGCCAAATTTGTCTCTGAACTTTTAAGTATATTTAAATAGTTAAGAGAAAGCTCCAAATATAGTAGTTCAGTTAGCCCCTTATCACTGTTTCACCAGAGAAGCCATATAAAGTCCTAAACACAGGAGGTGACAAACATTTTATCTTCCTTACAGAGGAGAGCAGAAGGGGGAGGCGACTTGTCCACAGGCATTGTAAGCAGAGCAGCATCAGGCTTAAGTGCCCACGACGCCTGCCCATTTTCAAAGGCCTGGGTGTTCATTACTTCCGTATCTTGGTCCAGATGTAGCCCAGTATGCTGCCTCACCCATGTGTTTAGATAATGTCTGTTGATTTCAATGATAAAACATTCCAAGGTAAAGAAAGTCTTACTATTTCTACCTAAACTCTCCTCAATTCAGCCCTCAGCAATTTGTCAGAACGACACCAACTTACTGTTTAGAGCTGTGCTGTACAGTAAGAAAAGCTACTAGCCACGCGTTAGGGCTGTTGAGCTCTTGAAATGTGGCTAGTCCCATTAAGATGTGCTATAAGTACAAAATACATGCAGATTTCAAAGATGTGGTATGGGGAAAAAAATGTAAACTATCTCAATAATATTGATTATATCCTAATCAATGGTAATATTTTGGCTATATTAGCTTAAATAAAACAAATTAGGAAAATAATTTTAATCTTTTTCTTTTGACTTTTTAAAATGTGGCTACTAGAAAATATGAAATCATCTATGAGACTGATATTATATGTACTGCTCTAGACACTTGTCACTTAACCATACATTGCAATTAACCACACAGTGTCCTGAGTTCTCTCTTATTAGATTGTGTTTATTCTGTTATGTAAAATTGCACATATTTATGCCCCACCTCCTCATCTAAACTGCCAGCAGCTTAGGGACATGCACAGTGCTTTTTTCTTCCTGAGTCTCCAGCATCCAGCATGATGTTTGGTATTTTGTTGCTTGATTGGCTCAAATTTTGTTACTTGATTGATATATTGCTTACTTGCTTGGAAAAAGGTTTTGTCCAATTCCACTTCAGACAATGATAAGGAAATGCAGATTGATTTGTGTTTGTAGTGTTGCTTTTTCCAAAGGGACTGATTTTTATGTAGTCCTTAATTTGGTCCAGAAAGGTTAACATTTCTCTAAACTGAACTGTTAAAATCCAGGGGACCTGCAGTGAGTGCCAACACTTCCTGACATGCATACCCAGCAGAGAGCAGTGGTGTTAATGGATGGTTACAGGTTGTAAGGAGCCCTCATGGCCACCCCAAAAATCTTGGGAAAGCTCCACATTAAGCTCAGAAGTTTGCACCCCACTTTCCAGAACCTGTCTGGGTTTAGGTGCAGGTAAAGAAGGCACCAGTGACTCCCAACCTTAAGCCACGATTCAAAGAAGAGGGCCTTGGTTGACACGTAACTGCCAGGAACTCCTACCAACTGGCTGTGATTCCCAGAGTCCCTAAGAAGACACTGGGGGATGCACCCTGGGTGGGCCTTACCCTTTAAACATCCTGCAGTTTTGTAACTGAGCTTGTGGCTGAACCACATGCTCATAATTTCTAGGCTGGCTACATTACGCCAAAAACACTGTCATTTCTGCTGGTTCCCTGGGAGAGTCTGACCTCTCCCTGGGTTTCGTGACCACAGGATCCCTGAGCCACTGTTTTTGGTTCAGTTGTTCAGGAATGCGTAAGAATGTACTCCCGGAAACCTCCCCTCTTCTGGGGAAGATTTAGTAGGTCTCTGTGCTGTGGAATGATCCCACTCTATTGACCACATTATTGCTGTGATTTCACAGAGACCTATCTCCATTTGGCAACAATGCATGAAATGAATGATTCTCCCTTTACAGAAGCCATTGGAAGGATTTGTAATGACCTAGATATTAAAGCAAAAGTTGTCCCATTTGTCCAAGTCCCCAGCTGCACAGCAACAGAAGCCCCTGGGGCAGTTGAATCAAGAAAGATTAAGACTGAAAGAGGAGTCCATCCCCAGAGCAGTACTTTCTTTGGGTCTCTCATCTTTCTGAGGTTATGCCCCAGGAAAATTGAGTCCTCAAATCTATAGCTGGGTTTCTGGGTGCAGAGACACCAGGTTAGAATTCTCACTCCATAAAATAAAAATAATCATTTTTCCCTTAGGCAGCCTAATAATTAAGGTGACCATGTGTTATTGTTTGTGACTACTGTTCAAGTGTATCTCTTTTAAAGGTCCCATTTTACTCTCATAAAAGTCCCAGTTTGGTTGACAAAATACAAAGTTGCCCTATTAAGCTCAGATATTTTCCCACTCAAGCTCACATACCCCTACTTGTCCTGGAGCACCCATCCAGCATCCTACCCCACAGAGGAGCTGGGCCCCATGGTGACACATGCAGCTTCGCTCACTGATCCTCAGCCTCTGGTCCAGAAAGCCCCTGGGACCAGAGACTGCTCAGAGAACAACGTCACAATATCTTGGGGCAGGGATGTGGGGAGAATCCAGGATGAGGGGGAATTGGGTGGGGAGTGTCCTCAAGAATTGGGAGAGCGTAGTTGGAGGCACAAGCCCTGCATGTGGAGCCTGAGGGTGATGTACACCACCTACCCTTGGTGTTTCTTTGGAAGACTGTATCCCTCGGACTCCTGGTTTTCCCCACTTTTCTCCCAGCCAGGAGTTGCCATGGCAACACAGTGGCTGAGAACTTCTAATTACATCTGTCTGCTTCTCCTAGAACCACACTGAGACACACATATGGAGACGTCATTTAGCCAGGAGTTTCTTGCTGGGTTTTAACCCTTTCTGCATTCCCTCAGGCTGGAGAATAATTGCCAAGATGCTATAAACTTGATGGCTGCCTTGCAACCACCCTGTCCCCAAAGATTCCCAGGGCTTTGTCCATGTTTTTAAAGTGGAGACTCATGCTGCTCTTATATGCTGGGTCTCAGAGGCTCTTTGTTCCTGTCAACCTTGACCTCCTTGCTATCCCATCCCCCCCAACCGCCCCCACCCCCCTCGGCCCCTTCATCGGTCAAATTGTCTTAGCTCTTGGTTGGACATCACAGTTGCTTCTAAGGTGCCCAGCCCCAGGGAAAATAAACCAGTTGGGCACAGCTGAAGCCTCACCCTTCTCTGGCAACTCACGTTTCAGTGTTTTCCAGCCTGCTACAAGGATGACCCAGAGGGGAGTGGTTGGAGACCCTGGAACATTCTGGGGATGGGGTAGGGGTAGAATAAGGCAAGAAGCTGCTTTTTCCGGTCTAGGGAAACTGACCAACTGGCCTCCCTTCTACCTCATAGGACAGACAATGTAGGGGTGGAGTTCCTGGGAAGAGTTAATACGAAACAGCTGCCTTGGATAATGAACCCATTTTCACAATGTCTCTTGGCCTCTTCTCACTTGCTTCTCTTCATTTCCACGTCTCCCTTGTTATAGGCCACCACCCTACACTCTGAAGTCCCACCCAGTTTTGCCTTTTTCCAAGGTACCTCACATTCCCACATTCCTCATCTTCTGCCCTGTTACCCTCCACCAAATTCTCATCCCCTCGGCATGTCAGCTAGGTCATACATTGATGGTGGACAAACGAAATGACCGGGAGCCATTTTCAGTCCTCCATTGCTCTCCTGTGCACTTGCCCAACACACACACACACACACACACACACACACTGGTGTTTCTGTGGGTCTAAGACAATCTCTAATTAGTAAAATTCCAAGTTGAATATTTTCGGCCTGGCGGAGAAGGGTGGGGCCTTTAGTCTATTTCCCCCAAAAATCTGGTCCTGGAATGGGGCAGCCCTAAGAGAGGAGGTGGCCCAGGGGCTTTCTTTCTGACCCTGCTCCAAGTCCTCAGGGCGGTGTGGTTCGATAGCCCTTTTATGCTTGATTCAACAAAAGTTGATTGAGTGGCACAGTGCACAATGCGAAGACCTACAAAAGAACTCTATAATGTGATCCTTGTGCTCTAGGAACTTATAGTTCAGCTAGGAAGACAAAATCTGTACAATCAATTACAATTTTTAAAAAGTGATCAAAATGAGTTTAGACAAAGAGGAATGACAGTTCAGAGAAGGAAGGAGGAATGCGTAGCAAACAAAAGGAAAAGGTCACTGAGGATGGAGTAGTATAACTTGAGGTAAGCCTTGAAGGACAGGAAAAATTCGTGCAATCCAGGCAATAAATCAGACTTCCAGATGGTGCGGTTTTTCTTTAGCCGGTCTTGTGGGACATTCTCTGCCCATCTGAAGGTTAAAGAAGCATCTAACAATACCTAACAGTGCTGACATTCTCAAAGCGTAATGAGTTCTCATTTCAAAAGGCAGAACCTCGGGAGCCTTATACACTTTATTTTAGTCTGCTTCTGACTTAAGTCTGCTGTGGCTACCTGCTCTACCTACAGGCACATTTGAAGATTCCTGTAGCCAGAGGACCTTAGGGAGGGTTACTAGAGGTAAGGAGACCAAGGATCTTCAGGCCATGGAAACAATGAAGTCATCCAGGAGAGAGGAAGAAGACTGAGGTACATGCCAAAGTCCTTGTTAAATGTGGCCAAGTAGATGCCAGTAGGTGACAGTGTCAGGCATCTGACTCAGTGCCAGGTCATGTGAACCACCTTGGAGAATGGTGGCTTAGACTTCAGTTGTAGGGGGAGCTGTGTGCAGATTGGGATAATGGAAAGGAGCCATAGATGTGATGCGGGGACTATTCCCCAATTCAGGGAAGGTACCCAAGTTCTCTGCTACAGTTGATTCCTTCCCTAGTAGATTCGTCAGGAACTACCCAGGGGTTACCTAAATTCAGTGGACCCCTGAGCCAAAGGGGTGGTGAGAACTCGTAACTCTTAGGCTATATCCATATCTCACCTGCCTTCTACCGAAGGAGGGGAGTAAATCCTACATTCCACTCAGAAGCCCCTGAATGTGAATCCTGTTTGGTTCGGGGCTTGGGAAGCGTGGAGAGGTGGAGGGTTGCCTTGCTCAGGGTGCTGGGAATGTGCAGGAATGTTGGTCCAGATGTGGCAGGCACCACAGGGGACGCTCTCCCACAGCTGCCCTAGGGCTTTCCCTCCTCTTTAGATGAGGGTATGAGGATTTAGGTGTACGGGTTTTTTGGGGGGGGTTTTTTGTTGTTTTTTTTTTTTAACTTTTAATCAATTCTTCTTGAACTACATGTGGAAATAATTAGACCATGAATGCTGAGTAAATGTGAGCCCTGGCAGTCCCAGACATACTTCAGTGACAGGTTCTTGGCAGAAATGAAGAATTGTGAATCTCATGTGAATTTCCTTTAACCATTCTCTCCCTTCTTTTCTTTCCTTTTTTTCTTGCAAGGCAAACACAAATAGAATAAAAATATTATTAATGGCATTCTAGGGGAGTAGAGGGTTCCAACCAGTTAACTGGTTAGTGAAATCAGGCCACTTGATTAGGGTCCCATGACTGCTCCCCTGATTTCCTCTGTCATGATCCAGGAGAGAATGAAAAGGCAGTGCTTATGAAAATTCTTTGACTAGGAAAGCCAATTTTAATTCCTCCACCAAAAGCCTGCAAAACTCCTGAAATTCCCTCAAGAGTCTCTCTATATAACCAGTCTTTTTAGGTGGGTCATTTGGATTAGCTTCCCTGGCAGAATAAAGTTTGACATTCAGGAACATCTGAGATGGTAAATTCCTGTGCTTTCTAGTTAAGATTATCCTAACAGTTTAAGGGACTTTGGCATCATCTACAACCCTTTTGTTTTACAGAAGGGAAAACTGAGGCCCAGAGAGGTCAAGCACTTTGCCCCAAGCACAGAGCATAGTAGAGGCAGAGATATGTCCAGGGCCTGTCTCCAGACTCCTGTGTTAGTTCTTTCATGGGACCTCAATCCTCTGCCTCTGTTCAGGTTTTAGTAGAGGTTTGAAGGCTTTTATTTATTTTATTTTTTTTTAGGTTATGGGGGCGGCTGTCTCATCCCAACGCTTGCCAAATCATTTCTCAGACAATGGCATTCATCATCCATTTCTTGGAGTTCTCTAGACTTCCTAGTTTTGCTCCCACTTTTCTCAGTGTGCCTGCTCTGCTTTCTTGGCTGCTTTGCTTTTCAGAGTCCTCATATGGTTATGCAGGCTGTTCACTGCATGCATTGGTGAGGGGGGCTGAATTCCAACCTGCACCCTGCTGGTCAAGCCCTGAACCTGGCTGGGTATTGCGTCTGCCCAGAGGGAAAGGCACCTTTTCTGATTTGCACCAAGACCCCATGCGAGCTGGTGGCAACCTGTTCTCCTTCCTGTTCCTCTCTGTGCACATCCTGTCCCTTCCTCTCCTCAGCTGCCCTTAGCCCTCCATCCCTAACCTTTCCTCCTGAGTTCATTTGTTCTTTTGGCTGCGTTTCTTACTGCTATGCGGATGATGTCCAGATGTGCACCTCTAGTCCTTTATTTTCAACTGTCAGTGGGATGTTTTCCATCCCCTTAGTCTTACGCCCATAACTGACTCATCATTGCCTGCCCCTCCCCCGCTCGGCTCTTCCCAGGGCTCCATCTCTGGCAGACACACCAGCAACCTTCCAGGCCCTCAAAGCAAAGATCTTGGCAGCTCCCCAGAGTCTCTCCTTCCTCTCCTTTATCCAACATGTTGCCAGATCTCCTTGTTCTTTAGAAATTTCTCTTGGATTCCTTCCTTTCTCTGTATCCCTGCCACCACCTTACATGAGACTCATCACCGCAGACTCTGTCTAGCTGGTTTCCTTGTGCCTCCAATTCCTCCTCAACCATTTCTTCCCATGTTCTACTGCCAAACTATTCTTAAAACCTTCCTGCTCAAAAACCTACAGGGTTTCCATCCAGATCCTACCGTTCTTCAGGGCTCGGCGCCAGTCCCATTTCATCCATGAAGCCCCATCTGGAGTCAGCACCATTTCCTTCAGGACAGCCTCGTTCTGTGTGTGTTGGTTTCAGCACCCAGACTAGGTTAGAAACTTCAGTCAAGCCAGAGGCCCCTCCTTTCGAATTCATGCCATGGAGTTTACACCAGGCTGTTCACAGACTGTTATCATTCTTGTTTTATTGTGCTAAGCACTCATCAAATATGCTTTCTGATAAGTTTAAATGACTTGCCTTGGCCTTTACTGAAGAAGCCTGGATGAGTGTTCCTATCCCCTACTTTGTCCCTGGACACGTCGTAGGCAGACAGTTGGAGAACGGAAAACGAATACCATGTTCAAACCTAAGAGACTAATTCCGGGCAGAAAGTGGTCTGGCTTAAAAGGTCTGGCTTTCAGGTATTCTGAAGAAACTGAAGGGTGAAATTGTGAAACTAGGGGACTTGCAAAAGCACTCTCTAGGAAGACTAACAGAATATCTTGGACACTCCCAGGGATAACTTTGAGGACCATAAACCGATACTGGGGAGCCTGGTAGACCCTGTCAGTCAAAGTGGACTCACTGGATGTGCCTGAGTTGAGGAGATAGCATAGCACTCTCTTGGGAGACACCCCAACTCATCGCTGAAGACCATGACCTGAAAGCGTGAGAGCACTAATGCCCTCCACAGGTGCTGGAGTCAGAGACACCTTGACTCTTAGCTCAGTCACAGCACAACTCAGATGCACGGTTCCCTCACTGCCAACAGGGGTGTATCACCCAACATCATAGACCCTTGTGAGATTATTTTCAGTACTGTTTGAAAGTGCCTCGCATATTTCTAACCCTGTAAGTGCTTACTACGTGCTGCTGTATACTTCTGCTAGGCTGGCCAAGACCATGACAGAAAATGGAACTTACCACTATGGAGAAACCAAGCATCCAGTTTACTGTGCTGTACCGGGGCCACCTAAAAAGAAAGACCTAATAGATGGAGGGGGAGGCATTCCGGAGAAAGGGCTTCCCTATGAAGATGGCAGTTTAGGTCCTTCAGTCTGACAAGGCAGACACTTAGAGAATGTGACAGAACCTGTACAATAATAGATAATGGTTAAGGTAAACAGCCTTGTCCCATTTGAAATTTGAAAGTAGTAATTTCCAGGCACACGATACTTTATCACTTGAGTGAAAAATGTCAGCAGCATGTTATCTCGAGAATAAGCCGAGGTAGAGGATGAATGTAGAAATTAATACAAAGGAGAATTGGATAATTCTTGAATGACAGGTCCATAGTCGATTTTTTTTATCTTAAAGCGAATCCTCTTGGGTAATACATCCCTTATTTTGATGTCATGAAGCCCAGCCACGCAAATATCCTAAGTGCCATTGTCACTGGCCACTGACATTGACACTAATCTGAATGGACCACAAATGACACTTAATGTAAAAATTGTTTATTGAGCGTATTCTCAGGCAGGACAAAGTGGTGGGTCTGTGGGAAGCCAAATGTGCAAGCGCTTAGTCTACTTGAGATAAGCTATATAAGCATAAAATATTAAAAAGGTCTATGACGTATAGACTAAAGTTTTCTTGTTTACGAAGAAAATAATAGGGTAGATGGAGACAGATTTACTGTGAGCTAATTAAGCGTTAGTTTCAGATCTTTTATTTGCAAGGTCCCTTACAAGACCCTGTGCCCAATATTTCAGCCATAGTTGTGTATTCTTTTTCTTAAGGGGGGCCTCTCACGTTATTTAAACTTCAGGCCCCACAAAACCTGGATCTGGCCCTGGTGCATTAACTTAGAGATGAGGGATTGGTTGTGAACACGTACAAGGAACGGATGCTATCTTTGCAAATGTATGCCTACTGCCAAGCACATCAGGACATCTGCTAGAAATCACCACTCTTTCCTCCTCATTCCTTAAAGTATGTAGGATGCACCAACATATTCTTTTCAGAGAAGAGTCATCAGAAAACGTGAGCAAGGTCACGTGATGCTTCCCCTCGATTTCAGGATTCTGAAGTGGTTTTGCTCTCTCCTTGGCTTTCTTGGGCCTGTACTACTGGGCTCCATGATAGAATGGCGTCCTTGGAGCAACCAGCATCCCAGCCCGGTCTCCTGCTTACCCAGTTCTGTGAACTCCTTTGTCCCCAACTGCATGGTGCTGTGTGTATCTGTGGGGCCCTGGTGTTCCTGTGAAGTTTCCGTGACTAATTCTGGCAAAGCAAGGAGAGCCTTTCTCACGTCAACAAAGCCACTCTGTCACAGAATAGTGGCAAGTAGAGCCAAAATTCCACCTTGGCATACGTAAGGGCTTCCCTGCCCACCCCCACAAAAAAAAAAAGTTGGGAAGAAAGAAAAGGATGGAAGGCACAGAGCTGACCCAGTTCACTTTAGTGATTGATGGTATATTAAGATGCACTGCTTATAAGCTTCCTTCCCTACATTGTTTTTTCAGAAATTGTACTTCAGAAGACTTTTTAAACATTCAAAGCATATTTATGTTCAAACTTAATGCTGCTTAGCCCAGAGACACACTATCACCTCTAGTGGTGGTTTTGCAAATAACTTGATTTTCCCTTTTGCTTGCAAAGGATCTTTTTCAGTTGCAAAAATAATTGCTGTTTTTTTCGACCTTGGATCCAAGACAACACTTTTCTAGCTTTGGTGTTTAAAGAGGCAAAGTGACTTAGTGGAAAGAGGGCTGTAATTCACACTAGGCCCCATAGGTCTTGGACCAGTCACAGGTAGCCATGAGTCTCAGTTTCTTCTTCAGAATAGGATGTTATATCTGGAAGAGTCTTAGAGATAACCCCTGCCTGCCTATCCTAAAAGGTTTTGAGAATCAGAAATGATAGTAAAAATTATAGGCTAATAGAAATTGCAGTACAAATATAAAGTATCATTCTTACCACGGAGTGGCTGACAGTTGTTCAGAGAGAAAGTTTTCCCTGGTAAAAGTCAGCAATGCTCCCGGTCAGTCTTTTACCAAAGGGAGTTTACATTGTGAAAAGTAACCATGAGACCAAACCCCCAGGGCATGGCTTGCAACAGATAATGAAAACAACATAGAAGCAAATCAGGGAGATAATGGAGAAGAATAAAGCTAGAAACCTGATGTTTCTCCATTGGAAGCAAGTATTTTGTTGATTTTTGTCACTATATCAGAGTGTCGACACTTGCACAACTTACCCCATCTCCCCAGTTAATCATACTCGCAGGTACATTCAGACGGATGGGTTCGAATACCGATGACCTCACACACTCCTAGGGAATATTCATATGCCAGTATGGTTATCTGTATGTAGATGTAATTCTCATACAGACTTGGGACCTAATTCCTAAAATTGTTATGGTGGTAAAGCAAACAATGCTGTTTGATTTGTGAGAACTGCACTGTGCCCTGTGACCTCTCCCTGTGTGGGCCCTTGTAGCTGTACCCTCTCTGCACAGCTTATTCCCTTGGCTGTTCCCGTAAGGGAATGTTGAGGCCCTGGGGTCAGGCTGACCTATGTTCCAATCCTGACTCAGCTCTCACTAGTTTTGTGGTCTCTGTACATCACAGAGCTTTCCTGAATCTTAAATTCCTTCCCATCTGTTACATGGGACTAGAAATATGGAAACCTGCACAGATGTTGTGAGGACAGATATCCGTGAAGAGCCTCCCTCAGCTGTAGGTGGTCTAATTCATATTAGCATTGGACCGTAGGCCATTGCCATCCCTCACAAGATCTCTGCCTTCCACCTGGCAGGTTTCCCTGCCTCCAGCCTCTTTCCATCCAGGCTGCCCTACACTTAGAGTCGGAATTTCTGAGTTGAAAGGGACCAGGCACAATATTCCAAAGTACCACATTCATCATGTCAGCTGTCCCATCCCACACTTACCCAAGGTCCTCTCTGCTAGCAAGACCCACACAGAGCCCCTCGGCTCAGCTGGCAAGACCTGCTCCCCACTACCTGTCTCCCTGCTTCATCTCTCTCTTCCTCACCACGTCCCTCCCTACCAAGCAGCCATGTCCCTGTCCCATGAGCATGTTCCTGCCATGTGCATCCACTCTCCAGATGTTCTCCCCCACTCAGAACCAGTCACGCAGCAGATGGGTAAGACCACTGCCCACCCTAAGGAACTTTCCAGGAGCTTTGGGGTCGCTCCTGACATCCCTGCCCCAGAGAAGATAGGGCTTGGGGAAGGGCTTCAATGGCACAAAGAAGCCACCTCTTGGGAGAAAACTTTTTTCATTGTTGATCTCTGCATTAAAGCATCCCTGTGAATGGGAAGAACTGGGGAGGACCACGAGGGCTTAGGTAAGACATTCTTTCCGAAGTCGGCCAATCCCCAGTTCTTGGTACAAGCTGCTGTGCCTGTTAGGTACCTGCCCCAATCTCCCACCTCCCGCACCACATCTCCCAGGGAGGCAGGGAGGACGGAGCTGGGAGGAGCTACAGGAGCCAGGGCAGCACTTCTGCATTGCGGCTCTGGGCTCTGTGAGACAAAGAGAGAGATTGCCACCTATTGACAGATGTGCCACCTGCAAAGAGGAATGCTTGTGTAACCAGCGTTTCTCTGTGGTCTTCAAACAGGGTAATGGGTTGTAGGCCCTTTGTGTTTTTTTCCACGCAGTCTGTCCTCCTGCTTTCAGTATAAGGAGGATGGGTGGAGACATGACAGCCCAAGGTGGTAACAGCATCTCAGTGGGAAAATTGTTTGAAAATCGGGTGCCCACTGTAACAATGGCCAATTTTGGCTGTGTGGCAGGCACTGAGCCACATGTGGCACATCTCATTTAATCCCCACAGGGCCCTCGCAGGGATCAGTGTTCTCACTGTACACAGGAGGAAATAGGTTTCAAGGTGGTGCCTTGCCCACCACTAGAGCAAGTAAGGAGCGGAGGGGAGCTGTGGGGATTCAAATCTAACTCTCTGACACCGTCTTAAGCACTTCTGCCCACATTTCCTAAGTATGCAAGTCACATCCCCATTATAATTTCCTTAACCTTAAATCTTCTGGATAGAAAAAAATCAAATGTCAAAGAACTTTTCCTTTTGGTTGGGTAGAATCCTAGGTCTGCCACTTTTCTAAGTTATTTGTCATATAAGGCTCAGTTCCCTCATCTGTGAAATGGGGATAATTATGACGTCTAACTTATGGCGTTGTAGACCTTAAATAAGATAATGTACAATAAAAATCTCTTAGATGTGCCAGGTATTTATAAATGGGAGCTTACTCATCTAGTGGCTGAAGTCTGGGTTGGAATCTTAGCTCCTCTCATTTTCAGTTTTGGGACCTTGAGGAAGTTACTTGACCTTTCTGATCTTTCATTTTCTTATCTAAAAGATGGGGTTAATAACATACATGTTTTTGCAGGGCTGTCCGCACAATTAGGTGAAATCGGATGTGTTAACACACTGTAAATTTTAATTGTACTACTCAAATATTAGTCTTTATGTTTTAAATAAAGAATATCTGTGTCTTCAAAGGGATTTTTGAGAACTATTTCTGAAAAATGGGGTTGAATTCAACCTATAACTAAAAGCTTTTATTTTTAATACTCACTAAAAATAACAACATAAGATAAACAGAGGCTCTATAAACGCCACAGGCTATTCTGCAGGACACTCTATAAGCGTTAATATTAATAACACTTTCCATAGGCAGGTAGGTAGCATTACATTTATTATGTACTTCCAAATATATTATTTCATTTCATCTTCACGGAGAAGGGCTGGTATTTACCCCTGTTTTACCGATGAGGAAACTGAGGCTCAAAGAATTTACAGACATGCAGCTAGTAAGTGCTAAAGGTTGTGGGTGTCTGCCCGGGGAGCTGTGTGCTAGTGGGTCTTTGAATGTAGGCATACGTCTGAGCATGTTTTTTGATGCATTTGTGTGTCTGTAACTCGTGTGACACATCCACAGAGGTTATATATGTGTCTGTATGCCTTGGTTATCATGTTGTTTCATGAAAGGGAAAGGAGAAGTATCTGATTTTTTTTTTTACACTGCTCAGCAATAGCCTTTTCCTCTTCCTTTCTGGAGCTGCTTTCCATGCCCAGGCACAGTTTCCAAAGGGCTCTGCCTGGGGAACATGCTCAATTTTATCTCCATTCCTGGTTTAGAAAACAGCAACTCTCCAGTCCTCTCACCCTCTGGGAATTACTTCCTCTTTTCTTCTCTGCTTGCCAGCTTTATTGAATTTGCCTTAGCAACATCCAAAAAAGAATGGGTTTAGCAACAGCATGGGAACCAATGAAATGTGGACATGGCAAGGGTTTCTAGACCAATGGGAGACTTGCATGACAGGCAAGCTGGCTCAGGAGAGAAAAGAATAACCTGGAGTTTGCAAAGCAGCCTCCATGTGGCAGCAGACCAACTGTATTAGACACAGCCCCTCAGCTCTCAATATCTACTTTGTTTTTTGCTTTCTTTGACATATTCTTGGATCTAAAACATTGAGAACTGTAAGAATTTACTGTCAGAAGCTTTGTGGGTGTGAGTTCTCTACGTGACATGATAGAAATGGCCTGAGGGTAGAAGCTTAGATTCCACCCTGACCTTTAGTACAGCCAATCCGGTGACCCCATCACAACTCCTGCCATCTCAGTTGGTTTTGTCACAGCCAATACTACCTCAGTGGGCTGGGGCTGGAGGCCTGTGGTATTGCCTGCCTGGCCAGTCAGGGAGAGTGGTGGAAGGAACCATATTCTCCTTCATTCAAGTACCACTACTGCTGTGCTGAGTGGCAAATGCGGTGGGGCTGGCTTTTAGCCACCAAGTAATGTGAGGAAAGAAATATGTCACTGACAGATTAGTGCCTACAAACACCCACGTTTTCAGTGGCATAGATTGGGGCTGTTCCCAGCCTTGTCAGTTCTGGTGCATATGTCTGAACAGGAAGGTCTGACTGTAAGTGGATTGAAAATGGTTCTACTGCGTGTCAGGTGGTTTGGCTGTCTTGGTCTTGAAGCCAGGGGCAGATGTGGACAGGGGCTCAATAGGACAATATCAAATAATAGTAGATCCCTGTTTTGATGGTTTAGACATCCTTCTTTTGCCCTTTGAGATGATAACTGCCTTAAGCACGACTCAGTAAGATTTTGGTCCTTCAAATATCCATATTTCTCTCCAATGTTTCCATTTCTGCCTGGCTTACCCTTCTCATCCTTTAGGAATCAGTTAAGGCATCCTATCTTCAGAGTGTCTCATCTGATTCTCACCCTCCTCCCCTCCAGCTCCCCGGTTCTCCTGCTGTTATAATTCCATATTGCTTTCTAACAGTCTCTGTGTTTCCTCAGAGAGCCATGGAGCTTCTTGAGGAGAGGGACTGTGCTTTTATATCTCCACTCCTTAGCGTAGCATTGGCATATAATGGGTAGTATTATATTACACAATAAACTTCTTAGAAGAAAGGGAACGTGCAAGAAAGGAGCTCTTGCTTTTCAAGAAACAATCATAAGGACCCAGACGTAACCTGGCCTGGGATGAAGCAATCCCAGCAAGGCTGGTGCTGGCCCCTGGGGACAGCGTCTGGCCGTTCAGGACCCTTCAACACCGTGAGCCATGACTCCAGACCAAGGCCCGAGACTGAAAGTTAATCACCACCATTGGCTCCTCCCATGATGGTCTCATCTCAGTGACATGGTTTCCTTTATGATTTTGTGTTTTAGGAAGAACTAAGGAGCAAATCCAAGATCTGTGCCAATGTGTTTTGTGGAGCCGGCCGGGAATGTGCAGTCACAGAGAAGGGAGAGCCCACCTGCCTCTGCATCGAGGTAAGTCCTGAGGTCAGGAGCCAGGGGACAGTGGCCAAGGTCAGTGTCACTACCTTACTGACCTTACTGGAAGCAACTGGAGCTTCCAGTTGGCACAACACTGCCAACAATTTCATCATCTTTATAAAAGCATACCTGTCTATCTGAAAGAAGTGGAACTTTCATCCCAGGAGTTAAAAATCAATTGTGAATGCAGGGATATTTTTTTCTTTTTTAAAAAAGTATTTAGCTTTAGAAAATTTTATGTTACAAAATTAACAGTTGCTTTATATAAGTGAAATAGTACAGACGTTTGTACAAACCTAAAATTAATAATCTTCCCCATCACCCTAATCCCATTAGTCTGAGATAACCAGTGTTAACAGTTTGGTATATATTTGTTCCACATGTTTTTTTCTTTGCTACTATAAACATATAGGGTTCACCCTATTTTATAGAAACATGGGATCATTAGATAGATGATAGATAGGTAGGTAGATAGATATAGATATGGGTATTTGCATTAAAAGTACTTACCTTTGTATTCATTTATATACCATGGACAGCCCTCCAGATCAACAGGTGTGGTTCTAACTTGTTTTTTATCAGTTGCATAATATTTAGCAATATAAAAGAACCAGATTTATGTAATCATTTTCCTATAGATGGACACTTAGGTTGTTTACCACTAAACACTAGCATCCTTGTGAAAATAGCCTTACATGCTGCTGCCTTTATTTCTGTAAGATTGATTCCCACTATGGCTGGCTAGGTCAAAGGATATGCGAATTTAAAAAAATAGAATGCAGGTTTTACAGGTTTGATTTGGTTTTTAATGAACTATAAAAAGCCAAGTCAGCTTTCAAAAAATACTTTTGAAAGCAGTATTCTAATAAGTTCTCACTCCTCCGGCAAGCATAAATACCCTGAATGTGTGACCATTCTCTTTCTGTCACACCAACCCAAGCCGAGAAATACATCTGTCTTTCTGTAAATAAATGCACCCAAATTAGTCCCCAGGTGAAGGATCCTGACCCACTGCCCTAGAAAGGAAGTCTCCCAACTCTGAAACCTGAAAACCAGGTCTGCTGGGGATCCTGGCGGGCCGCACTAGGGGTATACCTGGCACTGTGTGGTGGCTTGAGCCAGACTTAGGGTCCAGAAACCTGGTGTCTAGTCTCAGCGTGGCCACATATGTACAATTGTGTGATTTTGAACAAGTTAGTTGTCACTGGGTGCCATGAAAACAGAGACCATGTTTGGCTTTGCCCGGCACCCATTACATATTAAGAACTCAGTAAGAAGTATTGGTTAAGTGCAGTTCATCTTTCTGGCTTTGGTATTCTCACCTGTAAACTGGAGACGTTGGGCTACCTCCCAGCTCCAGTGTTCTGTGTTTTTTTCTACCACAGCCACTCTTTCTTGCTTTGGTACCTTTATTCAGTCTGAGCTGACCTTGCTTCCCCTCCTTCCTTTCAAAAACCACAAAAGTCTTAAGAAACTGAGCTTGCCTGTGACCATGGCACTTTAAATAGCCAAAGTAGAACCGAATTGCCAAGTGAACTTTAGTCCGTTTCCTGGTCCATAAGGATTCTCTGTAGTACTTCACAAAGACCCGGGCGCTCCTACTCCCCGCCACCCCACCCTGCCTCACAACAGGCATTGTAAGATTAGGAGGAAAACACAATGGCCCCCAAATAGTAAACAAAGCAAGAGAGCAAAGATCCTTATATTTCAGCCCCAGAAGAGTTGAAGAAATAAGGGGTGGGGTTGCCTGCTTTTCAGTCTCTCCACATTCCTAGCTCTCAGCTCTGGTTGTCTTGTGTCACAGAACGTTGGAATTTTAAGGGATCTTAGGTTATCCAAAGACACTGAGGGACTTTCTACAGACAGAGAATCCAAATTCCTGACTTCTAATAAAATGCCTTTCCTGCTAATTTGATGGGGTGGGAGGTGTAGGTGCGGGGTGGGAGGGGGAAGGATCTGTTTCTTCACTGAATGGAAGAGATGACTCTGAACCAGGAGGGCCTTGTGGGGCTGTAAGGTGACGGGGTGCCTGCAGCACTAAGGAGGGTAGGGTCACTGATGTCAGAGTTGAGGCTCCCTATGCCCTGATTGGATAGAGGCCATCCCTGCTGGTGTGGCATCCCCTCATAGGATGGCTCTCTGTGCGCACAGTAGTGTGTGTCCCAGCACAGGTGACCTCTGGGACATGTTCTGTGGGTCTGTTTCAGCAATGCAAACCTCACAAGAGGCCGGTGTGCGGCAGCAATGGCAAGACCTACCTCAACCACTGTGAGCTGCATCGAGATGCCTGCCTCACTGGATCCAAAATCCAGGTCGATTACGATGGGCACTGCAAAGGTAAGACGTGCTCTCACCACCACATCCCAACTCCAGCCATGGGAGCTAGGGAATGAAGCAGTGTGGCGTGGACTCCTGGAAAGCTTTCCACCGTGACCACAGCACCCAAAGCCGTGGAGACCACCCACGGTCCTGGAGGCATGTCCTCTTGGTGCTCATAAGCCTGCTAGGTTTGCCCTGGGTGCCCCAGGCCTCTGCCCAGGGTTTCCTGCATTAGACCCCCACCCCAGGGAGGCTTCCAGCTCTGTCTGCAGCTGGATAGTGGATAGAGGACCATATCAGTAATCAATAATAATAAGGAAATAGTTAAATGAATTCTGCACCTTTTGAAAAAGCAGGTCAATTTCACTTTTTCCCACGCTTTTTAAATTTGGGCACCTCTCAGCCCTGGTAGTATTATATGTCCTCTATTTTGCACTCAAACTATTCATTCCCATTAAGGTAACAAGAAGCGGTTCCCAAGCTGGTTGCTAATTAGACACCAGGCCCCTGACAAGCCACCACCCTGCCTACCCCCTCTCTGCCTTGAACTTCCCTGGAGAAGCAAGAAGCTGTTTCCCACATGTTGGTCTCTACTCCATTTCCCTGTCCATAGTGATTCCATGTGAATTCTTCAAGTCCCAGTGGCCCCTCCACTCCTCAGCCTAACGGGATGAGCTGTGAGACACAGAGGGCAATTCAGTGGCCCCAACATGTCAAACAAAGCAGGAAAGAAAAGATGCCCGTATGTGGGCCCTGGAAGAAGGAAAGGAGATAAGGCCTGAAGACAAAATGATGAAAGGGTTACAAGTTGCCCCCTTAATGTGGGGCAGTTTTAATTCCAGCAATACACAGAAATTTTCTTTTTGCTTCACTTTGCATTACGCATTTTCTCCTTTTGTCTTGCAGAGAAGAAATCTGTAAGTCCATCTGCCAGCCCAGGTGAGTGCCTTTTTTTCTACAGTGCATTTTACGGAAGAAATTCTTTTTGTGGATAGTTTACAGAAGTTTCTTGTTCCACATTCCCTGCCAAAGGTCACAATATTTTCTATGTGCCAGCACTTGTGACCCAGAACTGGTTGTTGCTCAACACAGCTCAGAAAAGCTGCAAACCTGCATTTTTTTGTTTGCCATTTGAAGCAGCTGGTTGGGTCAGAATGTTGACTGTGTTTTCCATTTTTGCTGAGTAGTGATTGAACTGCAAGGACAGGAAAGCCACTGAGTCCTTCCTTCATTGCTTTGTAACACATGCTGATGTCATGGAACGACCAGAATCAGAAGGCACAACTTTTTTTTGAAAGGGGAATTGAAAATAGCAGTAAGACTTCTTCTGTGATTTTCTATGAATAAAAAGTAAAATGTCCTCATGGTTTATAGTTACAGACCCTGTTGGCATATATTTTTCCTTAGATCTTCACAATAACCTTGTGAGGTAGATCTTATTGTAATTATCTTATAAATGAGGAAATTGAGGCCCAGAGAGGCCAAGTGAATTTCCCTGAATCACACAGCTAAGAAGTGGCTGAGTAAGGAGAAGTGCCCAAATTTTCATTCCGCTGGCTGAGTGCCCTTTTCACATCTTGACATATGTTGTCTTCCAGGAATTCCCTGTTGTCAATGCTTTCCCTTCTCTACTTCCCCATCCACCCAATTCTCGGCCCCACCGGTTGTTTCCATGTGGTTTACAGCAGCTGTCCAGAGCTGGCTTCCACATGGCCCTTCCTTGGCCTCCTTTTCTGTTGTTTATAATAAAGGATAATGCAGGCAATGTAAAATTTTAGGTGGGAAGAAGTTTTTATAGACCCAATTGGTGACAAAGGGAAAAGCTATACAGAAAGAATCATAAATCCAGTGGCATAAAGAATTGTAATGTTCCCGTTTATGCATTTGTTATTTCAGCTTATCTTTGAGCCAAGAGAGCTGTCTTATTGCTTAATTGACTTTTTTCCCCTCCGCTTCCTAAAGTTAATGAAAATGTCCTTTATTTTTCTGTTGTACTTTTTTCTCACCTCAGCAACATAATCTCTCTGTTTCAGTGTTCTTGCTCTTTATAAGTTTTTGAGAGACGTGAGCTGGAATCCTGGGATAGACACTTTCCAGTGTGTACCCTGGGTTGACTCCTCCCTAACGTGTGTGATTGTCCTGTTTCCCTGAGTGCTGTAGAAATTCAACGAGATAACACACATGGAGCCCCGGGCACAAGCCACCCATGTAGTGGGTGTTGGGTGACACTGGGGTCCTCACCACTCAGCAGACCTCCCTCCCCTTTCCTGCAGTCGTTTGCTATCAGTCCAACCGTGACGAGCTCCGGCGTCGCATCATCCAGTGGCTAGAAGCGGAGATCATTCCAGATGGCTGGTTCTCCAAAGGCAGCAACTACAGTGAAATTCTAGACAAGTACTTTAAGGTAATCCAGAGTTGGGGTCAAAGACTGGTCAGCTCCAGAGAAAGGGAGACTTCCTCTCCCATTGCCTGATCACATCTTCCCAGACTGTAGGAAATTACAAACCCACGTAGAGTCCCGGTGTGTTTCCTCATCACAGATCATCCCATGGAGCTGTGACACTTCCCTTCTGACCAGCTTGATCAGTGGGAGCCCTTTGGGATCTAACACATACATGCTGCTCCCTTTGAGTAGTTAAAACCACAAGGTCTTGGAGAGCCTGTCCATGAAAAATATGGCCAGGCTGCATCACCCTATCCCTGTATGACACTTTATAGATCTGGCTGCGGATACAAAATACCTTCTGATTTCACCCAGAACCAGGCCGCTTCAGCCTCTTTTCCACCCAGTTTGACATTTCTCTAAGTCAATGACTTGGCTGTCCATGGCCTGCAAAGCTCTTTTTCTAAGAGCAAAGCTCTTTTTCTAAGAATCTGAGAAGAGTCAATGGACTGGCATTTCATAGGCCCAGTCCTTCATGAACCTAGATATTGTTGCTCCCTTCATATTTAGTTGAAGAGACAAATTGTTCCACTTAAGGACAGGAGAGATGCTGCTTTCAAAAAGGAAAGTGAGGGAGGAAATAGTACTTGGCAGTGAGCAGGGCTCTCTGTCAGAGACCTTGAGCCTATTGTTGGAAGAAGCAGTTAAGCGCGCTCTTCCAGCTGGTTGACAAGAACACTCGTGCACACATATGCACCTCGCGCTCAGAGATAACTGTGTCAAATGCAAAAGCACACATGCACAACACACTCCACTTACAGAGCTGTGCACATCACACAGAGACACAACCTACTCATAGACACACATTCCCACATAAGCACAACAGCCCCCTACACTTACAGACACACATCTGGATAGATGTCCTCAGATGCTCATCCCCAGACATACACACCCTTGGGTAACTTCTGGGCCTGCTATCCTAGGGCCTAACCAGCGCAGACTCAGGAGCAACCCCAGACACATGAGGGACGTCTTGGCAGCTCTGTGGCCACCAAATGTGGTCAGCGCCATTGTAGTCTATGAATTCCTCTTTCTAACTGACATTATGGACCCCACAGCTAGAGAAATATTGGGTTGGGTTGAAATAGGATATTCAGTCATTTAAGATTCACTTGTGTTATTGTCTTTGTTTTAGTTTTTGTGTATGTGTGTGTTACTGTCTTTAGATAGAGTTCTCTGCTCTCTGGCAGAAAGTATATTTCTCTGGATTCCAAGTATTTGAGATCACGGTAGGACGAGAAAGCACAGCCTTTCCACTCTGTCCTCTGTCTCAAGCACTGCCACATGACAGAGCCCTTGGGGTAGGGGGTGGTTCCACATCTATAGAGAAACACATCGTATTGCTGAACCAGGAGAATTGGACAGGCGCAGAAAATAACTTAAAGAAAATGAGTTTTCAAAAGGGTCTGTTGTGAGCTGTGATTTTGCCATGGTCATATGGCACAGGAGTTGTGGCGCCCAGGACACTCTTTCCAAGGGGCCTCTGGGATCTTGTAACAATTCGTAGTGGCCCCTTGCTGGCACCCTGCCTGGGGCATCTCTGACACCTGCTACTGATTCGATTCCCAAGCACCTGGGGCCCACACCCCCTTCAATACAGCTCCACCTCTTCTGACAGTAGCTTACTCAAACAGACTCCATTGGAAAGCTACAAAGCCACTTGAGAAAGTAGGTAATTCTCACTGCCAACTAAGAAAGCTTGATCATGACTGACACACATGACACTCACTCTTCCCAGACACTCTGGCAGTGTTTTCTGAGCAAATACAGGATTCACTGTCTACTTTTTGATGATTATCTGAGTTCTGTGTGATGCAATCTTCAAAGAGAGAGTCTCTCCCATTAGGCAAACAGCTGCCTGCTGGTGAGAGATCTGAGATGTATCTTACAGAGACTATTTCTGAACCAGTGAATTGACCTCTAGCCCAGCTGGCATTCCTTATTAGTTGAAAAGAATTTGGATAAGACCAAAATCAGACTATCACCTCAACTGGTGATTCAGTCACTGTTTCTTAGGTGAAAGCGTAATAGAATGAAGATGGTAAGACCCAGTAGAAACTGTCACTCACGGCCATGACACACACATACCCTGGATTCCGGGTGGCAGACTCTTGGTGGCCAGGGCTGAAACTGGAGCCAGCCTTCTCATCTCCCTCACCCTGGTATTACATTCCCCATCGCTGCAGCTGCTGTGCCTGGTGAGCACCTGGCCTAGCCCATCTCCTCTTAACAGTCCCCAAACTTGCAATAAGCTCCAAATGTGTTTCATACACATCTTCCTGCTTTTCCACAATGTTATGGTTACATAGAACAAAAGGGTTATCTCAAGTATAGAGCTGGGAAAAATGCAGGTATACGATGCCTTTATAACTGGTTGGTTGAACAGAGCTGAGTGAATCAGTTGGCTTATGGTCCAAGTTCATGAAAACCCATGCAGGCCCCCTAGGCATTCCAGGCTTTTCTGGGGCAGGTGCCAGACCTCTGTTTTTCTGTGGATTCCACATACAGATCTGGCCTGAACTGGTCCCTCACGAGATCAGTGCAAGCAGGTTGGTACCTCCCTCAGCTTTTGATCTGGGTTCCGATCCCACTGAATGTGAAATGAGTGCTCTCAGCACTGCTCTTTGCTGCCTGGGCTGTAGTCATCAGCTTCCGCGTACCCCTGGTTGCCCTCTTGGACTGCAGCCATTGCCTCTGCCCACACTTACTCTGTGTGCAGGCCCTGATGGTGTTGGGGTCTGTGAGACTTACTCTGGTCTGTCTAGCACCTACAACATTTGGACTTCAGAAAGTCCTGTGCGGCTAAGAATGCATCTGGCTATTAATTAATCAAGACCTCACAAGGTGAACACTTAGGGAAGTTGCCTCAGAGTGAATGCACAGTGACTACGGAACATCTGACACCTGAGACCTCCCTAGGAGTTAGGGCTAGAATGAGAAACAGGTACTAAACAAGGGCCTACAGAGTTATCTTAAACAACCCTGTCCTTACACATGCCATGGAATGATTTACAACCTTAGAGTGAAATACAGGTGACTGTGACGGTTATGGAAGGAGAAAAGGTAGCTGTCTCTTTACCTTCTTCCTGGAATTCTGGATGTAACATTGGGGGTTACTGCCCAGGGCAGCAGTATGAAGCAGCCCAGGGAAAGAATTTTGAAGGGAAAAAAAAAAGTCCCCCCCATTCCCCCCCCCCCCACCGCATTGGAACTATGCAGGAAAACAGCAGTGTCCAATTTGGAATTTGATCAGAGCCATGAAATTGACACCCTCCTCCTGCAGCTGGGGCCTGGGTATCTTCAGTGGTCCCAGTTGGCTAAGGTTCCAGTTTAGCACCTTGCTGAAATGGGGACAATGCCTGAGTTTGCTACCCCCTCTTTCATGCTCATGGGGTATCAGCTGGGTCATGAGGGCATCCTGCACTGAGTAAGTCAAGGACCAGCGCGCATGTCTATAGTGGGGCCCACAGCACAGGGCCGGGGGCAGTGAGGACTCTGCACAGGTTATCAGTTTGGGCCCTTTGCCTTTGACTCCTCACTGATGTGCTCAATTAGGGGTACCAGTGTGAAAGTGAAGCAATGAGAGTAGCTAGGGACGCTGGCAATCAAGCAACAAGAAATGGTCCTGTGATTTCCAAAGTGAACTCTGAGGGCCACCTGAGTCACTGTTCGTGAGCACTGTGGTAGAAATACATATGGGGGCTCCACCACAGACTCTGACTCCTAGCTTTGTTATATGTTCGTTAGGGTTTAAGAACGAGGCGTGGTGGCTGAGCTGAACCCCGGGTGCGTTCGAGACTGTGCAGGACAGTCCGGGATGGGGCAGCAGAGTGCTCTCAAGTTCCCCGGCCCAGACCTCTCGGGCAGCACAGGCCTACCTTCAGACTGCTCTCCTGAGTACGTTCTGGGTTTGAAAGGCCCTCATTGGTGGACTCTGCCCATCTTTGGGAGCAGACACCTTCTCTGGGCGCCCCAGGACCTCAAGCCTGTGTTGCTGTAGCTCTCTGAGGCCAGGCCAGAGCAGGGTTGGAAGATGTCAAGAAGAAAATGAACGAGAGATGGGTCCAGTCAAGAGGGGGAATGATGGAACTGGGTTCTACGAAATATTCCTGAAAGATCTTGTCATTGCCTTCCTAGAACTTTGATAATGGTGACTCTCGCTTGGACTCCAGCGAATTCCTGAAATTTGTGGAGCAGAATGAAACCGCCATCAACATCACCACCTATGCCGACCAGGAGAACAACAAGCTGCTTAGGTAAGTGGAGTGAGGGGGACAGGGAGTGGTCCATGAGGGGAAGGCCGGATAGGAGAGGGTGTGGGAACCCCTTTTTGCCTGAAAAGGAGCTACCATTGCCAGTACGAAGTCAAAAAGCCAAATAGGAATTATGTCCTCATCTAGTCTGTGAACATTATGAACTAATATATTGAGCACCACTGGTATCTGATCAAATAGTTACGGTTTTTGCCTAGAACTTCCAAGAAATAGAAGAATGCAATTTTAAAATAGATTATCAAGGGCACATCAGAGCAAAGTTGTCTCTGACTGTTGTGGATAATATTCTAATGGTTAATTTTCTGAAAGAAATACTTTAATGTTTTATTTAACTGTAAGTCTAAAATAGTTTTAGTTTTGATTTTTAACATAATTGGTGTTATTTCATGTCTCTACCCTAATTGTTACAAATATGAGCATATCCCTCTCCTTTTCTGGTATTATTCCAGAGTAAATATGAATAAAAAATGAACCCCTAAGAAACGTCTGGTGTGATTCTAGTACATTAGTAAGAATTAAAAGTAGTTTAAGTACCTCTTTGTTCAAAAGAAGTACAAAGCATGAAGTCCAGTTTCTAGATGTATTCTTGCTTAATAACAGTCCATCATATTAAGGAATCCTCCATATTTTGATAACCTAAAGTTAGACAATATTTTACAAGTTCAACACTTGATCCTCACAACATCCAAGTGAAGGAGGACTCCTTGTCCCAATTGTACAGATGAGAAAACAGGTGCAGAAAGGTTGTATAACTAGCTCAAGGCTGTTTGGGTAGTAAATGATTGAGCCAGGGCTCAAATTCCAGGGACCGGGAAAGTGAGGGAGCTGGGGTTCTACCAAACTTTTCTGAAAGATCTCTTTCTAGAATGGTGATAGCGGTGATGCTTGCTTGAATTCCATATTCTTTCTACTCATATATTCCTTTCCTGTCGTCAATTCTTCTCTCTTCTGTTTTGATTTTCCTGGTTTGGTTGGCTTGACACTTACACACAGGAAAAGGCAATTCCTGTTTGAAGGTGCTCAGGTAGTGTAACATTTGTCAATCAAAGTGGACAAAACTATTCAGGAAATTTTAGTCATTTGGGGAGGAACATTTGAACAGCTTGAGTGATCTGACAGCTGATATAACAACTAAAAGTTGGATGCTTATGGGAGTCAGGATGGTTGATGGTTGTGGGGGCTCAATGTGGAGAGAAACTGTCTCACTTAGGGCCCCAGGTGTGTGTGATTCTGATGCTTATTTCCTTTCTTTGGGAGTGGAGCTGGGGTCCGGCTGACGTATTTCCGTGTGTTTTATTTCAGAGGACTCTGTGTCGATGCTCTCATTGAACTGTCTGATGAAAATGCTGACTGGAAACTCAGCTTCCAAGAGTTCCTCAAGTGCCTCAACCCATCCTTCAACCCTCCGGAGAAGAGTATGCTTCACCTAAGAAACAGGGAGTTATAGGGAGTAGGAGCATTTTGAGGGGGCCCAAATTGATGGAACTCTCCAGAACATGCTAAGAAAATTCCCTCCCATGATTCTAGATTAGGCCCCAACCCATCATCTTGATGGTGATGTTCGGGTCCCCAAATCTTTGAGTGGATGGTAGCATTTGCTCAGATATGGTGCCTCTGAGGCAAGGTGGTAGGTCTTGTCTGGGGAAAAGGGTAAGGTGTCCAGACTAGCCAAGATGCACCTTTACTCTATTCTGTATTCCACCTTTACTCTAAACTGTTGCCCCTTATTTCTGGTCCCAACAGAGTGTGCCCTGGAGGATGAAACGTATGCAGATGGAGCTGAGACCGAGGTGGACTGTAATCGCTGTGTCTGTGCCTGCGGAAACTGGGTCTGCACGGCCATGACCTGTGACGGTGAGCCGTGCCTCGGGCAGAGAGAAGGGACAGCAGGAAGAGAGCTTCCTTCATGAAGTCACCATAAGAGAAGGGTGGGGATGCTAGAGAAGATGGTGGTGGCTGGGAGCAAGGAACCTATGGAGAAGGTGACAGACTCACACTTGTAATGTCCGCACTCCCAGGAGCAGCACCGAGGGCAAATGACTTGTTGCAGGTGCTAAAGTTTGAAAATCACTCCAGAGTCTGAGAACAAAAGAGGTTCCAGACCGAGGGCAAGATCAAATGTTGATGTGAGATTGGAATAGTCATAATAATAATAATGGAAGCAAACATTTAGTGAGAACTATGTGCCAGGCACTCTTCTACGCACTTTACTTAATCTTTATGACAGCTTTGGAAAATCCTGTATCTAAAAGACTCAGGTGTTTGAAAGACAAAACGACTCCTATGCATCTATTCTCAGCAAAAAAAAAAAAGAAAAAAAGAACTTCTTTGAACTAACAGAAGTGGGTAATCCTAAGAAAAAAGAGAAAGAAAGCAATTTGAGATAGTTAAGACATGATCAGAGTGGGTTGGGGATATAGAGATGTTAGAATTTGGGGGCCAGTGCGGAAGTCCAGTGGTATGTTGGAACCAGTAGGGTCCCATTGGGGTCCTGGGCTACAACGATGTCAAAGATCAAGAGGGACTCTTGAATCAAAGCCAAGCCCGGGGGGTGGGGATGGGGTGGGGGGACAGACAGGCACCATTCAGAGTGGAGGCAAGACAGAGAAGGGTGTAGCCAGGTCACCCTCAGTCTGGGAAAAAAGGTCAGTTGGAAGAAATCAACCCCAAAATTTACTACAGATGGACTGAACCTAAAATTATATCTTAAAGTCAACTGAGATAGGAAAGCAGGGTGGTCCTAAGATGTCCAAGGTGAGGTCTGCTGGTAACTGGAGACAGAGGTCAAGGACCCAGGAAGAGGTTCATCTAGATAAGAAGCTAAGGCAGTACCAACAGGTGGGACTCAGTACTACCCAGGGGATCCCTAGTCTCCTATTGCCCAGGACCAAGTCTCTTCTCAGTGTGGGAGGACAGGAAACCAACCTACCTCTAGAGGCAAGTGGAAGAACAGGAGGAGACTAGAAATGCCTAGTAGCTGGAGGCCAAAACTAAGCCAGGGTAGCCAAGCCAAGGACACAGTAGCTACTGAAGCCAAGAAAGAACATTTCAAAACAGTGCCCAACCTGCATCAGCCAGGAAGCATCCTATACTCTCTTCCCAAAACTCCCTGCAGTAGCTTCTCCACACCTAACTGCTCCTGGTCTGGCTTTGTAAAGGTAGCCATGTATTTCTAGGATGTAGGCGGTTGGTGAACTGATGATTTATGATCATCTGGATAATCAGCCCCATCACGTACATCAGACAAAATTCCAATGATCGCCCCCAGGGGACAATGCCCATTTCCACGGCTGCACTAGACTGTTATCCTCTGGATGGCTCAGGTTCGGAGCCTGCATGGGTATAAAGCGCATTCTCAATGGGGCTGCCCCCACAGGCCTGAGCACGTCTTGGTGCTGGGGCGATGGGTCTGAGAAGACATTACAGAAGGCATTCCAAGGCATTTTCAGGTCAGTACCTGAAAGTTAGTCTGGTTTGAGATCATAAATCCCAATGATGCAGAGAAGAAGGGGCATCAAGATGTGACGCCAGCTGGAGCCAGAGCGTGAGGGGCAGCTGGATGCTGAAGTCAGGAAGACTTGGCTGAGCAGTGTTTCCTAACAACAAACACTATTCTTGATAAACATGCAGATTCCCAGGCTCCATCCCAAAACTACTGAATCAGAATTTGCAAAAGAACAGCATGGGAAGCTGTGTTTTTAAGAAGTATTCTATGATCTTTTTTTTTTTTCCAGTCTGGAAAACACTGCTAATATGCTGTGGCTATTAAGCCTGGCTGAACAATAGAACCACCTAGAGAACCTTTACAAAACCCTAGTGCCCAGGCCCTCCCTCACAATAATTAAATCAGAGTCTCTGAGGGTGGAATCTAAGAAACTGTATTTTGAAACGTTCTCCAGGACGTTTTGAGGGCATATGAAAAGTTGAGAATCACTGTCTCAGAAGAACTTCCTGAGTCAAGATCCATATTTTCTCCGTGGCCCTTCCTACACAGCCAACTCCTAGCGTGTATGTGCTGGAGCCGTTGAAGGCACTAGGAACAGAGGCCAGAGAAGAGTGGGGGTAGATTGCTTTGTTTACAGTGAGTTACTTCAGAGGTTGTCAGTTGCACTGGATGCACCTCTTCCGCAAGTTAAATGGGAGATGAAATTAAGAACCTAGACAGTAGATAGACATTGTTGGGATCCCTAACAAGCTTCCTTCAGTCACCACTGCTCTGAGCCTTGGTTCTTCTTGCAGGAAAGAATCAAAAAGGGGCCCAGACCCAGAGAGAGGAGGAGATGACCAGATATGTCCAGGAGCTCCAAAAGCACCAGGTGAGTTGCAGCCTCCATACTGGCTCAGGTATCTCTGCGGCTACCAGGCCCTTCCACCATCAGACATTGCCTAATGTCCCAGGAGACCAAGGAGATGTGCTCTGTTCAATACAATAGTTCCTGAATGATACACCTATAGTGTCAAGCCATGCTCCCTGATAGGGTCCTTGCAGGGTCCCACAGGGCCCAGCAGATGCAGGCTGCAACTTGGTAAATTGCTTTATAAGTAAGAATCAGCCAGGGGAAGATTTGCAAATGGGTTGGAAGTGGTTTGCAAATAAGCACGGTCTAATGAAATGTTACTGTTTCCTGTCATGACCTGTGCCCAGACCTGAACTCCATGAGCTCCTGGAGAGCAGGTGCTATGGCTTGCTCACCATTGCGTCCCTGCATTTAGTACAGGGCCTGGCATATAGCTGGCTCTCAATGAGCTTGAAATGAATGGATTTGGACTATAGCAAAAAGGATGAAAGTTAAATGTTAGGCCGGCTGCAAGACAGCCTGCGATTGACAAACACTGGGAACTTAGAGGTTCTGCTTCCTGGAGACTTGAGAAGGTAATAATAAATAAGAATTCTGTTCGGGTTTTCTGTCATTAAGTTGAAGGTCTTCTTGTGGAAAAGAAGCAGAATAGTGATCCACTGATATATTGTGCCAAGAGGCTGGAGAGAAAACATGGCTATGCTGGACTCCTGGGCCTGTGTTTCCACGGTTTTACCATACAGTCTTAACAAAGGATATTGTACTTTAAATCACCTCTCTGTAGACTGGGTCTGTTAATACAAGCGTTTCCTCTGACGGAGAAATTCTTAAGGAATATAACGATGACCAGAACTGCTAACCTACTGAGATGAAATATTTGAGTTGAAAATAAAGAACTGTTAATATTAATAATTGCAGGGCGGCCGGATGGCTCAGTTGGTTAGAGCATGAGCTCTTAACAACAGGGTTGCCGGTTCGATTCCCACATGGGCCTGTAAGCTGCGCCCTCCACAACTACGTTGAAGGACAATGACTTGACTTGGAGCTGATGAGTCCTGGAAAAACACACTGTTCCCCAGTATAAATTTAATACAATAGTAATAATTGCTAAAAAAAATAATAACTGCTCATATTTATTGATTTTTACATGCATTTTTGTCGTTATTGTCACTAATAGTGTAGAAACCTCATGTCATTTTTTTAAGCAAAAGCAGAATCTCCTATCCTTTTGTTTGTTCATACTTCAGCAGCATTGAGTCTCCGGATGAGTACAACTCCATAAAAGAAAAACAGAACTTAATAGCAATTCCTTTCATCTAGGGTGTAGGTATGATCAGAGTAGACAGGAGGAAATGAATTGTAATAGCTATCATTTGTAAGTGTCTCTGTCTTCTGTGAGTTCACTCAGAAGCAGACCCTAAGGCAAGGACTTAAGTACAAATAGTTTATTTGGGAGGCAATCCCAGGAAACACCAGAAGGGGAGTTGGGAAGTGAGCCCAGGAAGGGAAGGAAGCAATAAAGAGTGTGTATCTAGGAGAGTTACCACTGTGGGCAAGTGAAGCTTGGTCGTGTCGCAGAACTCTGGGAATAGTCGCCATGCCTGAGGGGGAAGGCAGCTGGGTATTCCTGAATCAACTCCCGTCAACCGTTGGCTGAGGGCTGCCACCAGAAAACATGAGTTACCTGGCATTTCTGGCCTGCCAACATGTGTGGGCAGAGCAGGCTCCAGCAGCCAGAGAAAGCCTCAAGCAAAGAGATGCAGGTGCTGACAGTACGAAGCCATGTCGGTGTGCTGAAGCGGGAAAGCAAAGGGGCTATGCGTGAGGCACCAACAGTGTCTGCTACACGCTAGGCACTGTTTACTTTTTGTATTGAGGTATAATTCACATATAAACTTCACCCCTTTAAAGTGTACGGTTTTAAGTATAGTCACAAGATTGTCAACCATCAGCACTAATTCCAGAACTTTTTCATCATCCCAAAAAGAAACCCTGTGCCCGTTAGAAGTCACTCTACATTTTCTCCTCCCCCATCGCCTGGCAACCACAAATCTGTTTTCTAATTCTACAGATTGGCCTGTTCTGGACACATATACGTGGAGTTATACAATGTAGAGTGTTTTCTGTCTGACTTCTTTCATTTATTTAGCATAATATTTTCAAGGTTTATCCTTGTCGTAGCATGAATCAGTACTTCATTCTTTTTTATGGCTAAATAACCTTCCATGGTATAGATACACCACATTTCGTGTATCTGTTCATTAGCTGATGGATATATAAGTTGTTCCCACTTTTGGGCTATGATGAATAGTGCTATTATGAACATTCTTGTACAAGTGTTAGTGTGAACATATGTTTTCATTTCTCTTGGGTATATATACCTACATAGGAGTGAAATTGCTGGATCATATGGTAACTCTGTGTTTAATCTTTTGAGGACCTGCCAGACTGTTTTCCAAAGGGGCTGTACCATTTTACATCCTCAATTTCTCCACTGACTGGCCAACGTTTGTCATTGTCCATTATTTTTTCTTTTAGCCTTCCTAGTGAGTGTGAAGTGGCATCTCCTTGTAGTTTTGGTTTGCATTTCCCTCATGACTGATGGTGTTGAACATCTCCTCATGTGCTTATTGGCCATAAGACGAAGTCTTCTTTAGAGAAATGTACCGCCGTTATAAGAGGGAGATACTTTATTATCCTCATTTTGTAGTTGAAGACATTGAGGTATAGAAGTTTTCATAATATGCCCAAAGTTCCCCAGAAAGCAGCACAGCCATGATTCAAGCTCAGGCATTGTGCCTCCAGAGCCTATTGCTCTTAATGCTTCTCTGGACTTGGATTCTGTTTAGTATCCTTTTCTTCATCTTTAAAATGGGGATAATACTCTCTGACCTGATTGTGTCGTAGGAGTGCCAATGAGGTCAACTCTTAATTCAGTGACAGCCCCTACATGACCTTGAATAAGACATGATCCTTGCCCTCAAGTTGTTCGCCACCCTCGGAGGAGACAGACAAGTAAATAGAACTAAAATTCAGCATATTCATATTCAGCATATTCTGTCAATGCTATATAAAGTTTTGAGGTCTAGATAAATGCCAATGATTTTTTTTTTAATGTTTCACAATGCATATTTTCTCTTGCTCCTCAAAGGAAACAGCTGAAAAGTCCAAGAGAGTGAGCACCAAAGAGATCTAATGAGGAGACATCTGGGAACGGTGTCCTCAGCCCGGCACCTTCTCTTCCATTTCAGCACGGAGTCCAGTATACTCAAGTGTCTGCTACAATCGCCAAATCACCAGTATTTGCTTGTATAGCAACGAGTCTTATTTTGTCTATTTGTTTTGCAATAAAGGAAATGGGGGTGGCTGGCTAGGACAGGAAGGGCCATCGCCTTCATTACTAGAGAACCTGTAATTGGGGCTCGGGAGCTGGAGGCAAGTAAGGAAACTGCATCAGTTGGGAGAGGAGCGAACCCAGATCTGAGCCACTTCTGAGTCTATCACAGCTGTAGACACTGCTCGCTGCAGGAAGTGCAGACAATGCCAGCATTGTCAGGCTGACCCAAGAGGAGGGGTTTGGGAAGCTCAGGGGGGAAAGAATGCATTCTGCTTCCTGCCCTTTCTGTTGCCATCAGCATAACAAACTCCAGGGTCAATGCTTCTCCTCATGGCTCCAACCACTGCCTGTAGATACACAGCCATCCCGCTAGTGACCCAGTGTCCCTCAGACTTGATGGAGTTTCTGAGAGGGTGCCCCCAAATGATGCAGATACTCGTGTACTTTCAGCCCCTTAGAGACCTGACCAAATTTTAAACATACTTTTTACCAAAGGTGCTATTTTTCTGTAAAACTTCTTTTGGCGAGTTGACTTCATTCTTCAGTTATTATCATTATATTATTGTTGTTTTTAATATTTTATTTTCTTGACTAGAAATTAAGCTTTTGTAATTATTTTTCAGTGGTCCTACCATTTCAGAGGTGGGAGAGTTTGGGGTTCTTCCTGGTGCAAGGACCGCTATAACCCAGACTCCCCCATCCTGCCACATACTAGCTGCAGCCCAGAGTTCGGCCCCCTGGCTTCCAGTGGGTCAGCAGTTTGCCCAAAGGAGCAGCGGGTGCCTCAGGCAGAAGGCAAGGAAGAGAAGTGTCTCCATACAAAGCTTTCAAGATCCAAAAAGCTAATTTGTTTTCATTTATTCTGATAAGTTCATGCAAATCAGTCTTTCAAAGGATGGAGACAAGTGCAGCTAAGCGAGGTTTAGATATCCCAGCCTATCAATATGCTCGTTGATCCACCACTAACTAGGACAGTGACTTTGTCCCTCTCTCTTCCTATTTCTGGGCCTCAGTTTCCTCAGTGAACAGGTAGGAATGCATTAACCTTTCGATTTCATAAATTATAAATTCTGTGGTTATGATCACTGGTCCAGAGGAGACATGTTCCTGTGATTTCCTTCTTCTCCTTAGAATAAATGAAACTTTGTTGTTCTAGCAAGAGTCAGACAGCCAAAAACAAGATGACCAAATTTGACCTCGGTCTGAGTGGCCCCTCAGGTTGTGCTGTGATGCAGAGCCCTCTCGGGTAGAGCCTGCCCAAGAAGAGAGTGGGAAGGAGAACCACTCCACTTTGTCTTCACTTTTGCGTTTCCTCTTTAACCTTCTGCGAAACAGAAATGGCTTTCCCTTTAGAGATGAGGATCAAAGGAGGTTTAACATTTTAACAGGTGGGGGGAATGGAAATTGAATCTTAAAATTGTGATTGGGGAGAAGTCACTTATTCCTGTGTCTTTTGGCCTCTGTAATTGTTAACTCAGTGCCATATTTAAGATGCATTTGGAATAACATTAAAAACTCGACATAAGATCTCGTTTCCAGAAAGCATATTACGGACCACTGGAGGGAAATTATGTAGGTTGTACTGCACAGGCAATTCTGAGAAAGTTGTGCTGAAAATGGAATTTCTTCTAAACAAGTTTCCTTGTTCTCCTTTGAAAGGAGAACATTCCACTTTGTTTAGAATTCTGAGATTTTGTATGTCATCCCACTTAAAAGCTCTCTTCAAATCCCAGTTGTGCAGTCTGAAATGCACCGCTTTGTCCAAGTGCCTTGGAGAAGTCCCTTGATCAAGTATTGCCAGCCCTTGGACACTCTGGGAGAAAGGGCAAGAATACCAGTTTAAAGCAAGAAGCCAGACAGTCTTCCTGTCCGTTACATTTCGGACAGTGGTTGCCATCCGAGATTTACCCTGCTCTGCAACGCTGAATTCCCAAGGGCAAATCTGCATTCCTCCTGTAAATAGGGAAGCTATTGTCTGCACCATAGAATCACATGATCTGATGACCATCCATGGGAAGCTGCTAAATAGCCTAGTTTGAGGAGTCTTGCATAGAGCTTTGCATAGAGCAAATTAACAGGATTAAATTGGGTTCAGTTCCTCCAGCTTTCTAAAAGCACAGAGGTTAGATTTCAAGCTTCCTTAGGCTTTCTCTGTGAGTATACACTTTTATAAACATTAATTACAGCCTCTGTTAAGATCCAGTGTTCATGGAAACCTCACATGCTATGACTCTGGATTCTATGACTGTTTTTGGAAAGCAGGGCTCCTCCACCTGCTAATATGCCCATGTGAACCAGTCTGAATGTCTTTCCTTTTCACTTATGTTTTTAAATAGTCAAATTTCAAGAAGCAATTTGAACAGGTTTCTGTTGCCTATGTGTTTGGGAAATGTATTGAGTAGGTTTCCATATTGCATTTACCTTGTTTTTGTAACTCCTGATTCTTTTTTTTTTTGGATACTATTGATAAATAAAGATATTAAAATAACAGTTGTATTGTTTCCTTCCTCTAAATAAAGCTGTGAGAACATTAACCTTTTACATCATAATAGTGGATTTGGGTTTCAGGAACCTTAAAAGAGGCCTGAAGAATTTCTCCTAATAACATCTTAACTGCAGCTGGGAGGGAAGGTTCACTCAGGGACTGCTTGAACAGGCTTACTTAAAAGAATGATAGATGGTGGGTCTGGGGTGGGAAGTGAGGAAAAGTCAGAGAACATTTCTGTATTGGGAAGAGATTAAACTAAATGACTCCTAAAGCCCCCTTGGGCCTTATGAGACTGCAATGGCATCAGGTGAGTCTGGCTGCAGTTAAACCTGTATGAGAAACCAAATAAACCGGGCAGGTGGCACAGGGAGCATGCCAGGGTCTTGTTGGATAACCCAGTGGCTTTTACCTGATATGCACGTGTTATCTATAGGGATAAACATTTCCAAGTGGACTGAATGTTGGCTGGTTAAGAGCCTCTGTTCTGCTGCATCTGGGAGACACATGACCAATACTTGCTTTCCAAGTCCCTGTCCAAGTGATTATTATAAGTATCATGTGCTCCCCACCCCCAATAATTCTATCTTCCAAAAGAGCTCATTACGGTTGATGGTTTAAGCTTTCTTAATTTCAGTCATATGTGTAGAAGTCTTGCTTGTCTAAAATTATATCCAGGTCACCTTGATTGGATTTGGGGTATTACTCAAATGTTAATCAAATATTAAAAGCAATCTGTGTTTATGTCATTGTTACAGATTACTGATCTCACTAATCACAGTTTGATTCTTCGAATTTTCGTTCTCGGAAGGGAATCTTGTCCACAACCACTTTTAAATACTGGTTGGTCTCTCCCAACCTTCTACCATGCTTTGGGAGCACTTTTCCTGTTATTACAGTATGTATGTGTTTAGGAAGTAAAAATAAAATAGCCTGAAAGAAGCATAATTCAGAAGGTAAGTTTCCTATAATCAAAATATAATATTTTGAATCGTGCAAATTAGTACAAAACACTTTAATTAACTTTAGTTTTGGAGCACCTGTATTAAGTTTCCATCAGTCTTCTTGAATTATTTCTGAAATACGGGGAAGGAGGGATGGAAGGATCTAAGCAGATTCTCTCAGAGCCCTGAGAGTACATCTGGATGGACGTGGGACGTGGAGAGAGTAGTAAACCTGGGCTACTGCTGCGGAGAGCTGTTTCATGATGTAACAGGAAGCATCATGCTGCTGCTGGAATGACAGGGTCTTCCTGTCAATAGGAGTTAATTTCTTAAATCATTTAACATTTCGTATTGAAAAGTAATAGGGCCGGCCCAATGGCTCAGGTGGTTGGAGCGCTGTGCTCCTAACGCCTAGGTTGCTGGTGCGATTCCCACATGGGCCAGTGAGCTGTTCCCTCTAAAGCTAAGGTTGGGAACAACAGCTCTCCCTGGAGGTGGGCTGCAGTGAGGTTGGTGTGAGCTGCCGTGGGCTGCAGAGTGTTGTTGCCTTGGGCTACCTTGTGCTGCCAGGAGCAGCCGGTAGCCAGTGTGAGTGGCCAGCAGCCGGTAAGAGCTGCAGTGAGCTGCTGTGGGCAGCCGACCAACAACGACCAGCGACCAACTGCCTCAATTGGGGGGTGGGGAGGAGCGGAATCACAAGTCTCATAACACCAGCATGGGCCAGGAGCCGTGTCCTACACAACTAGACTGAGAAACAACGGCTTGAACCAGAGTGGGGGAGGCGGAAAAAGGAGGAAAAATGTAATATATGCACATGGTAAAAACATCCAATTGAATCAAAGAAAATACAATGAAAAAATTTACCGTTAGAGGGTTGTACATTTATAAATTTGCTTGTAATTGCCAATTATCCTTCAAAGAGGTTGCACCCAGTTACATTTGAACCAAAATTACATAAACTGAGCATGTCTATTTTCCTACATTTTTTACAAGCACTGTCTTCAAACTTGGGGGCCTCTGATAGAGGGAAAAATTAGACAGTTACATTTAGGACAGTGGTTGTTACATTTAGGACAGTGGTTGTCATCCAAGATTTACCCTGCCCTGCAACGCTGGGCTTTATTTTAATATGGGCTTAATAAAGCAACGCTCATTGCTTTATTTTTAATTATCTCATTCCTTTTGTGAGATTGAGCATCTTTCCATGAAAAGGTCCTTGTCGTTTTCTTTCATTCTCTTTGCTCATTTTTCTATTGGTTATTGGCCTTTTCCTTATTGGTTTGTAATAGTTTTGTAACCCTGTAAAAAAGATATTTTACATATAAGGAACATACAGTTCATAAAGTTTAGGGAACTTGTCTAAAACCACACAACTAGCAAGGAACAGTCAGGATTCAAACCTGGGTCCCTCTCAAACTCATTCTACTTTGCCACAATGTTTCCCTTTACTTAAAGGTCATCAGTGTGAACTATTAATTCCTAATTAGTGTTCTCTATTATGTGATTGCTGATCACATATAAATAATTCATAAGTTTCTTCATTTAGTTCTAATAATAAATTGCATGTCCTCTTGCTTGGGTTTCTTTTAAGTAGTTATGTGAATGAAGTTCAGATCAGGCCTCTGAAGTTCCCTGAAAAGTGATCCCCAGTCCAACTTGTTCTCCCCAGAGATGATACATCCAGGAATCATGCCAGTCAGTCTGGGTCCCCCAGCCACCTCCAGCATACACCTCAAAGATTTAGCCTGGTGAAAACTTACCTTCGGAATGCACGTGCCAAATCTGTACAAGTGCAAAAATCTCCTGGTGGGCCATCTTCTTGTGCCATCCTATGTGGAAGTTTTAGAAGCAGACATATGTCCTACCTCCATGGAAATTATTTTATCACCTAAATCCAGTGATTCAAAAAATTTTGGTTTTGAGCCAATTAAAATCTCTGGTTCCTGGGCAGTTTTCTGTCTTTTCTCTCATGTGCCTTTTCTCCTCTCTCCCAGAACCTAAGTTTGATTCCTACAAGGCCCAGCCGCCAGGAAAGACATTGCCTGGCTCCCATATCTCCTTGCTTTTTGTATAGAACAAAGGAGGAGAATCTGTACAAAAAGCATGGAGATAGGAGAGATTTGGAAGATGGAGTTTAGGAATAATAAAGACCCTGAAATCAACGGGGCAAATCAGAAAATTTCAAAAGCTAGTCTCACCTTCTTTATATTTCCAAGATGTCAAGCGTTTGTCCAACAATGCCCAGAGAAGGTTTTTACAGACATAATAATCCCATAATCATTTTTAGAGATGTCTCTTTCTCAAGTTTTCCTATGTGTCAGCAAAGTGCCCGTGTGAACATTGTTACCAAAATCCAAAAATTCTGGCTTAGAGAAAACCTGCTCTGTCCTGAACTCTCCAAGTTGTCTGCCACTGAAGCACCACGTCAAGAAATATACACAAAGTAGATAGCTCATCGGCCCTTTAATTGTCTTTCATTTTGCAGTGAAGATTTTTTTCTAATTTTTATTGGGGAATATTGGGGAACAGTGTGTTTCTCCAGAGCCCATCAGCTCCAAGTTGTTGTCCTTCAATCTAGTTGTGGAGGGCACAGCTCAGCTCCAAGTCCAGTCACCATTTTCAATCTTTAGTTGCAGCAGGCACAGCACACCATCCCTGCGGGAATTGAACCTGCAACCTTGTTGTTAAGAGCTCTCACTCTAAACAACTGAGCCATCCAGCCACACCCGCAGTGAAGTTTTTAGTTTACCAGAGAACTTAACATGTGAGAAGCATAGGTCAACTAAAATTAATTGTATAATTAAACAGAATTAGACAGAAAGAAACAAGACTTCAACATAAGATTTAAGACAAACAAAATAGGGGAGCTCCTATAATTTTAGTCAACATCCAACACACTGGTCCTGTTACCCCCTTACTGTTTTTCTGGTTATGGCAGATAGGCGCCTAGGACAAGAAGGATTTCAGCCACAGGAGAAAGCCAGGAGCTCCGGGCAAGACAGTGGTTCTTGGGCAGATGTGATTTAAATCTCTTAATAGTAGTCAGATGTAGGAGGATACTTTCTCACTGTAAAAAAGAAAGAAAGAAAACATAGCAGGCTGGAAGTTTGTATCAGAGACAAACCCTGCATTCAGCTACAGTATATTTCTGAAAACTACACAGGAAAGAAAAGTTGTGAAAAAATGAATTCGCTCTGCTCCTCCTAAGCGCAGCAGCCCTCGAATAACTCATTCACCTCTAGCAGTCCTCCAGTTGCCAGGCAAAATCCTGATTTACTCATTCATTAATTTAACAATACCGTTTGGGGAACAATTAGAGAAGCCAAAAGAGAAAAGTTATGTGAATGGGCTATTTCCTATCAAGTGTCAGAGAGAGAAGGAAACAGAAAGAAAACAGGCCCAGGGCCTTGGAATCTGTTAGGGGCTGAGACACAGGTAAGTGCAGCTGAAGTCATCAGTCAGCAATTCGCACCACTTTCCAGTACATTCTGGAAGGAACTCATCCCAGGCCAAGGGATGACTGCAGTCTCCTTAGTAGCTCAGGAACCCACCCACGGAGGAGAATGCAGGAGGGTGCTCCTGATGTACCCTGAGAAAAGGAATAAAGAGGTCCTGCGTTTCCATTTCAAGGTTCCAAGTTATTTTGCGTCTCTGAGGCCATGATGATAAGACTCAGGAATTAAGAGCTAACAACACCTATTCGAAGGTCCTAGTGTGTGTCAGGAGTCAGAAGAGAGAGAGAGGGGAGCATGGTTTATGCTTGTGAGGGATTCACAGTATTGTGACAAGATGAATAATAATGAATTTCAGCAATGCAATAAGTTTGCAAATACAGTGTGTTTGAGGTGCTATCCAGGGCAGTCACCCTGCACCCAGTCACATTAGTCTATGTATGTACAGATCCAAGAGCGCCCTGGGATTGTAATATGTGTAACCTGAGCTACCGCACGTGGCTGTCTTGCTTCTTTCTCCGCTTTCACACCATCACTGACAAGAATCTGAAGGGAGACCCAGAGTTCCTCGAGCTCCAGGTAAGGCAGCTCCACCCTGGCCTTCACACCTCCCTGGCAGAGTGAAGGGAGGACATCAGAACTCTGTGTGCTCCCGACACGCCCCTCCCCCTCTCTCCTCCCACAACATTTATGACTCTGCCATCAGGCGCTGCCTTGAGACCACATCTAATCTCATTACGCCTTTTTCCCTTCTCATGTTTTACCCCACAAGAAGCCTAAGACTTCCAGTGTATTCTTCATCCCATGGACTCGGAGCCCCACAGGCTCTGTACCTTCTTTTTTCTGACTGCATTTCCGACCCATTCCCAACTTTCTGAACTCTTCTACGGTTCCCTCTGAAACTTGCTATCATTCATCAGCAAACTCCTGCTAGTCTCAACTTCTCCTGTTAATACTTCCCTTAGCCTCTTGCTCAGACTGAAGTCTAGCTCTCCTCTGAGGGCACTTCCCCTCTGGCACTGTCACATGGTGCAGGTTTTCTTTCCAACATTCTTCCTACACTTGGGGTAGGTGACTTCTTTACTTTTCATTACAGCTTCCAGATCATTTTCCTTCCCTCCTCTCTACAAACCTCTAGCTTAAAATCTCACATCATTCAACTTTTCCATCCACTACCCTTCTATGTAACAGTCTTCTAGTCTCCCCGCCACCATTCTTTGATTTTTAGCTGGTGGCTCTGTGAAACTGTACATAACTTCTGTCATACTTCTTGGTGTCACTATGTCATACTCGTATTTAACCTCTTGGATTCCTCATATAGGCATGCGACAATAAGAACAATTACCTTGCAGCGTTGAGGCAAGGAATTAAAATGAAATACTTAGAATGCCAGGCGTGTGGTGAGAGGCTGATAAATGGCAACTATATCCATTGGGCCTGTTACATCATAAAGCTGATGTCCTTAACAAAGGAACAAAAGCCTCATCAATAGTAACAATCACATCAATCAGGGTGAAAGCTGTCAGTCTCTGACGTGTGTGGTCTCTTTTAAAACCCAAAGAGATTCCACCTCACTAACTTCTCTTGCCCCAGGCTACAAGCTTATGTTCCCCGATGTTTTTTTAAATCTCCAAAGTGCCTGATACATTTGGCATTCAATCAATATTAGTGAGTGATGACTTCTCTGCAGTGAAACACACCCTGCTTTCATTCACTCACTCCGGTATTTGTGGATGATTCTGAAGGGCCGGTAGTTCACGTCTGTCTCTGTTATATGGCAGACATATTTCTCATTCAACTTGACAGGGTATTTTCGGACAGAGAAGACCCTGTAGAAGCCATTCATCAGCTCGTGTAGGACCCCCACGGCACTGTGATTACTCAAGTCCCTCTCTGCCCGGTCCAGCCAGGTCACAATGGGCATGAGGTCCCAGCCCTTGGAGACACATGGGGCCATGTCTTCATCATCAATCTTACCAAACTGCACCTAGGGCATTTCAGAGTCTGGTTGAAAAAAAATAACAAAATAATTGGTTCCTTTTCTATTTCAGCCCCAGGAGGATCGGCCTATCAGACCTCTTGTCCTCCTGAATTTTTGCATTATCTCTTAAGTAGGCAACACGTCTTGAAGTTCACTATAGTTAAAATTTTGAACCAGGCACAGTGAGAGAAAATCAGGAGACATGTATGCTCCTGCCCTCCAGGTCTCACCTACCACTGCTGTGTTTACTTTTGGAATCTTCCCCTTTTGGCAGATTCATTTCAAACTCTCTGATGACCTCAGATACCCTGCTGAGAATCACGGAAGATAACAAATGATTCTCACCCTTATCTTCCAACCTCTTCTAATTCCTACTCTGGAGGAATTCTGCCGTGCCTCCCTCCACCCTCATGAGATCTCTGGTGGGAAGAAGTCCACTCTCCATGTAATTCTGAAAAAGGCGAGGATCCCTGGGGCACTGTGGAGATCCACTGGTCCAGTCCAATCCTGTATTTTAATAGTGAGAAAATGAAGCCTAGAAAAGCTAAATGAGTTGTCCAGAGTTATCCACAACTAGCACTGGGCCTCCTGAATCCCATTGCAGAGCTCTTGTCACTAAATTACGCATCATATCCCAGAGTTTTCATGTAGGGATATTGTTATTTAACATTTTGGTTTTTCACTGTTAATATTCACTTGGTGAATTTGGGATAAGTCCAGTGGGTTTTTGTTTTGTTTTGTTTTTTATGTGTTGTTTGCTTTTTGGAATGATAAGTACAAATATACCAACTTTGGTTCAGAGCAATATTTTTAGCTAAGATGAACAGACATTCCAAATACCTGACTCTCATTATGGAAATGAGAAGAGCCTATAATAATTTGAGTAGATTAGAAAAAGTAAGAATACCAGAAGAGAAAACTTACAAAGTATCCCTATGAATAGACACAGAGCTTTAAACCAAGTTCATCCAATAAATTTCCTTACCTTCTACTATTAGCTTAACTGTACTTTCGCCTCTTCCATGTGGTGTGATGGCTGAGCACTTGTAGATAGCTTCATCCATGAAATCCACGTTTCTTAGTAAAAGTTATAGAGCTCCCTCAGAAATTTCAGCCTGATCCATGGAGACTCTTCCCTCATACAAGGAGTTTTAGTCCTCAAGTTGGTCTGTGTTATTGCGAAACTAGTAAACCAACTTTGAGGAAACTTCAAAAAAATCATAGTGCCTAAAGAAGTGGTAATATTCTTTATCATTTTCCACCTCATATTCCTCTCGAATGTCTTCTCTTTCCCAAGAAAGTCAAGATTTCCTGTGCCCTCCACAAAGGAGAAATGGCAGGAGAGGGTAACATCAGTGAGAGGTTGGGCCCCTAACTCTTCTATCAACACTGAAAAGGTGAAAAAAGAAATGAAGTTAGTAAAGTACTTATAAAGATCAGTAAACACTGTATCAGGTAGGGTTTTAGTAACAGATAAAAAGAAACCACTGCAGCTGTTTTTAGCGGATAGGAATTGAGTACAGGGACTTCGGCATTACAAAATCACCGGGAGGCTGGAGGTGTGAGCCCAAAAATCACCCTCGCAGGTGAGACTTGCAATGTGTGTCTTCTATCCTTCCTGTATTATGCTAGGCTCAGAACAATGCTGTTTCCTAGTTCCTACTTCAATATAAAGATTAAATGAATGAATTCAGGAAAAGCTCTTAGAATATGTCTAGCACATTGAAAACACTTAATAAATGTTACCTGATACATTAGTCAGGGTTCTCCAGAGAAACAGAACAAACAAAATCTGTATAAAGAGATCATGTGATTATGAAGGGAGAAGGCCCAAGACCTGCAGTGGTCAAGCTGGAGACCCAGGAATGCCATGGTATCTTTCCAGCCTAGGTTTGAAGGCTCAAGACTAAGAAAAGACTGTTGCATTTCGAGTCTTGCTCAAATTGTTGCCATTTGTCTGGTTTAATGAAGAAGCAGTAGATTACAGTTATAAACAAATTTCAGTCTGAAGATGTGTAAATCCAAGTTTTAGTTCTAAGTCCCTCCCACTAGTTATTTGACATGAGGCATGTCACTTAATCTCTCTGAGTTACAGTTTCCTTATGTGTAATTAGGATAAGAACACCTGCTCCAGGGTTATGAAATACCTTGGGATCTTAGGGACTATTTTTATAATGACATGGTTCATTTTTCCAGAGGGAGAGAAGTAGTAGACCAGGTAAGTGGAGCCTTACTTAGTGAGCTGCCCCTCTTCCCAATTTCTCATAGTATGTAGCTTACTCAGATAAGTCCTTGATTCTAGCTTTTCGGGTTATAGTCAGGAGGTCTTGCTGCAGCTATACCCTTTCTGGCCCCAAAGGAAAGGGTCTCAGACTCAGGAATCCAAAGGCTTTAGCCAGCATATCATGAAATATGATCTACTGATGATGTAATTCGCAATGTAAGAGCCAACTTCTGACTGATGTATCTGTAGATGGTCCTACTTGAATCTGAATAACTCTTGTTTATCTCAATCTGTATTATTTCTAGACCATTTGCATCTTTAGCTTCCCAAAGCCTAGAAGCCAAGGCAAAAGTTCAGTAAAAGCTAATAATGTGGGAAAACACTTTGAAAACTGTAGAAAGATACTATCTCTAAAGCACCTAGTATAGTACCTAGCACATAGTATTAGGTTATCAATATTGCCATAAAATGTCAGATAATATTAGAACTAACACACCTTTCTCTTTCTCACCTATATAGACACTCATTCCTTTAATTTATTTGGTTGGGTTGTTCCTGACTATGAGTGAATTGCCGTCTTACTTTGCCCTACTGCTCCCCTCTACACACACACACACACACACACACACACACACACTAACCAAGCATCAAAAAAAGCCAGTAAATGTAATCTGGGTGGACCTTGCACTAACTCCTGAGTACATCTCCGCAGCCTGCGGTTGCCTTCAAGCTGCTGCTGCTACCTTTAAATGACTAGCAGAGCTGCCGGAGGTCCCTGAGAGCTGGCATATGCCTGGAAATTATAAATGCGTTTGATCACTTTGTAGAGTAGTTATATTGCAGATTTTGGATATATTTTTTAAAAGAAAATTTTGCATATACTTTGGGTTAGCTGAATTACATTAACATTTTCAACATCCATATACTGTTCATGCCAACATTTTTGAAGAATTGAGTACAGGGTTATAAAAACCCTGTGTTGACTGCCCATTCAGATTTTTCAGAACAGGCCTGATTTAAAATATTCTGTGCTATTATACTCTAAATCAGCATTTGTCAGAGTCACTTAAAGTTGGGGTGTGGGGGCATCTAGATTTTTTTTGTTGTTGTTGTTAGGAGAGTTCACATTATAGGTGTGAATAAGTGTATATCCAGATAGGGCCTCAAATGGAAAAACCAAATTGGTGGGGGGAGACTTTTCTCATTAAAAAAATAAAAATAGAGTCAACAATAGTAGTTTACAATTTGTATCTGTTATATATTCCCATCTCTTTTTCACCATTTCCTGAGAAACAAATACAGCATTGTTATTCCCATCAAACAAATGAAGAGACTGAGGTTCGGAGAGATTAAGTCACTTGATTTTTATTAAAATCTCCAATTCACTATTTTTCATCACTATTTCCAAAGCTGTTTCAGAAATACCCTGTTTCTTAGCTGGTTTTTTTGAAACGTGACTCACCTGCATCATGAACAAAAAGAAGTATGTTGACAGTCACCAAAAAGAAAGACATTCTGTAAGGAACAAAGAGAAAGGTAGAAAACTTGCCTTGGCCGAGAAAGAGTATGGGCCAGCATAACCCAGCCCCGACCCTGCTGGCTCTGAGAAGACCCCCCCAGATACCACCTCCAGACTCCACCTCTACCAGATGCACCCTCAGAAGACAGAGACTTCCAGCAGCTCAGCATTCCATGTGGGATGTCTACTGAGTCAGGTTCACTCAGGCTGATCCTCTGCAGGCGCATGTGACTTGCCATATGAACCTGGAACTCTGTTTCTCTAATATGTAAACCTGTCTCTCTAGGTGAGTCACGTTTGAATTAATTTGGCTCAGAGTCTGCCCTGAGATGATATTTGAGGGATCCGTGACAAGTTTTGAGGGGTTAGTGACAAGTTCACAAGCGACTGTCACTGGCCTTTCTGGATGTTGCTGGGGGAAAGTCAACAGTGGAGGAGGCATAACTAGTAGATACACAGGGTCTCAGGGAAGTTATGGAGTGGTGCTTCCCAAATGGATAACAATAACTACGGGGCAGGAAAAATCATTTTCCTTCTATGCTTCTAATTTCTTCTGGCTGGTCTAATAATCAAAGTGACATGAGACAGATTAACAAGGGAAAATAACCGAATTTATTATATATGTACATATGGGGGGTTCCATAAGAACAAGGACAAATCAGGCAGTTGACATTTATCTGCCATCTTGAGCTAAGGAGAAAGGAGAGGTTGGGGACTTCAAATGGGAGGAAGGCAATTCACATGAAGATGGAAAAGCAAATGTTTCATAAATAAATGTTTGCTGGGCCATCTTTAACAACGGGACACAGATCCTATGCAGAGGACTTTCATCAAAGGAGCCTGCTCGGTTCCTCTCTGTTTATTGAATACTAGTTCATATGAAAGAATAGTCATCTATGACGACAGCTCCTCTCCTGGAACAGGTCCCTCTATCTAAGTTTTTTTAGGTAGTTAGGGGGAAGGTCAAAGATTCTTCCTCTTTTGTTTCTTAAAAATAATCAGCTTAAAATAATCAATATCCTAAACAAGGCATATTTTAGGGTGGCAGTTCTGCTCCCCCTCCCAACTGAGAGGCAGTACTAAACAAGTCAGCCTAGCCAGGGCAGCACTTTAATGGGAATGAAATTAACAAGCCTGGAAGGGGTGGGAGAAAAGGCTCAGGGAACACTCAGTCCCTTTAAGAAGCTGTGATCCAAATGTCCATCTATACACAGGTAAAAGCAATCTTACTCGTGGGCTGGATCCACTCTCCCTGTCTGGTCTCATCTCTCACTACTCCTCCCACACTTCAGTTTCCAAGGTACCATCCCTAAGTCATGATGCTGTCCAAACCCTCCTTGACTGCCACGTCCCCCGTCACCACTACCCTCAATGCCCCCCACTACTCACTTATCATTCAAAACTCTGTCCAAGTAGCACTTCTTCTCAAAGCCTCCCCTGCTCCATGTCCAGTTCATCACTCCCCTTTCTATATCTTGAAGATAGTTTTGTCGTTGCATGAATCACATTGTATAGCAATTATTTCTTTACATGTTCTTTTGTCCCTTATTATTTTAAAGAAAGAAATGTAAGATTATCATATCTTCCAGCATATTTTCCTGCCTCCTCTTCTTCCTATAATCTATTACAGAGAAAAAAGAATTCGCCACAATCCTCCAGGCCTATTATACATCATAATAGTAACAACTATATGAGGTGTGATCACAAAATATGGTGAATGTTTAAATAAAAAAACGTATTACAGCAAAAGAAAAGACACATTGCCATTAATCCCCCTCAAAATACTCCCTTTGCTTTGAACACACATATCCCATCCTTCTTGCCATGTTCTGAAGCAGTTCTGGAAGTCCTCTTTTGTGAGTGTCTCTAGTTGTGCTGTCGTGGCTGCCTCAATGTCCTGAATTGATTCAAAACATTTACCTTTCGTGGTCTTTTTGACTTTGGGGAAGAGTCAGAACTCTCATGGTGCCAGATCCGGTGAATAAGGTGGATGAGGACATACCATAAAGCTTTTATTTGACAGAAATTGCCGTACTAGAGCGATATGTGACACGGAGCCTTTCTTCCACTGTGATCAGAAAATACGGTGAATGCTGCTGCCAAGTGCCACCCAACGGAAAGGCAGGAATCTTCAATATGGGAAGCAGCACGTTGAACCTTAGTAACAGTGTGAGACAAGTTTCAACTTGTTCAGTGCAGTCAGGTGTGAGCTATGGTTGAGAGAAGGTTTGTTTTAAAGTGTGCCATAAATCATCCTCAATCATGACAATGTTCCGTGTCACACATCGCTTCTGGCATATGGCAATTTCTGTCAAATAAAACATTATGGTGTGTCCTCATCCACCTTATTCACTGGATCTGGCACCATACGACTTCTGGCTCTTCCCAAGTCAAAATGATTCAGGACATCGAGGCAGCCACTACAGCACAGCTAAAGACACTTACAAAAGTGGACTTCCAGAACTGCTTCAGAAAGCGGTAAGAACGATAGGATAAGTGTATTCAAAGCGAGGAGGAATATTTTGAGGGGGATTGATGGCAATGTGTCTTTTACTGTACTAAATTTTATTTAAACATTCACCGTATTGTTTGATCACACCTCATATATCAAATGCTTATGAATGCCAAATTTAATCTTCAAAATAAGCCTATGAAGTAGGTACTATTATTATCTCCATTTTATAAGTGAGGAAACTGAGGCATAGAGAGGGTAACTGATTCATCCAATGTTACACAGAACCAAGACTCTCACCTTTCAGGTTAGCTGAAGCCTGTGCATGCCATCTAAAGTCTGTCCTAACAAACCTCTGCAACTTCACCACACAACATGGAAAATTTCATCACCCAGGGCAAACAGTAAGAGAACAGGAAGCACATGGGCTAATGAGGTAGATGGCTTGTGGAATGTTATCATAAGTCTCTTTCCTAGAGGCCTTTTGGACAATGGAGAACATGTGTTTGTGGGTTGAACATTAACCAATACAGAAGACTTCGGAAGAATATGAGGATAAAGAGCAGCCCTTGCCAGTCAATGATAAAATAAAGCATTTCTAGGGTCAGTGGGACAAGTGGAAAGATTCTTTGTCAAATCTATCTACTCGAACTAGGAAAATGACTAGTGATTGACAACAACTATTGATTTAGGAAATAGCTCTCAGTGGTATGTGTAGTAAAAGCGTGTCTAAAATAATATAAAATTTAAAAGGTAATATGCCAGCTAGCAGCTACTAGAGCTATAGTTGAGAGAGAGAGAGAGAGAATGAAAGACAGAGACACTCTGTAGTCCAATGTCATAGAGAAAAGAAGTTGTAGGAATATGCCTTTCAACTCAATAAAATTTCATCATCTACTTCCAAGATACAAAATTTTGCATCATTATGAAAGACAGAAATCTTAAAGCCGTCCCAATTCCCCACACGTCAGATATAATTTTTGCTCCTCTGTACTTCCACTACTGTACTTCCACTACAATTTGTATTTTTTATAGTACTCTCATTCATTTAATAAGGCTTATTTTTATTCTAACACAGACTGATCATTAAAATTTTTTTGAAAAAATAGAAAAGAATAAAGAAGAATATTACAGTCACTTTTCAGTCCATCACCCAGACAACCTCTGTTACCACTTTGGAGTATTCTCTTTCAGTTTTTACATGTGTACTTTTTAAGAGAACTCAACTTGTACATGTAGTTTAGTGTCCATTTTAATTTTCCTCATGGCACTGTTTTGTAAGCATTTTTCCATCATTAAAAAAATTCTTATAACCTGGTCTACTTAGTTTTATAGTCATTTGTATGCAAACCTTATCATCCCTACTAGACTGTAAGATCCTTAAGGGCAAGGCTAGGTCCTCTTTGTCTTCTCATATGTCCATCATGGTGTTCCATGTATCATAAACACCCAATAAGTGTTTATTGCATTAACTGAATTAAATTGAATCTAGTGGAATATTTTTACATTTCACTATATAACAGGAAAAATAAAACATAAAAAAGAAATTCCTATATTACTAAAGATGAGTATCAGCTATGCTAAAACAGAAAATTCCAGCAGTGCATCCTGGTGTTGCCTCCAGGGCTTGTACCCTTTCCACCCTGTTTTACAGAAAAACTATGAGAAGTTATGACCTAGCTCTATGTAGACATGTAAGTGTAAAGTGACCAGATAAAGTTTGGAGTAGATACCTAACCACTTCAGTCATTATCTGTCATTTGGATCTCCAATTCACAATTATGGCCAACAGTTTCTACCAAATAAATGGACTCTATTGAAAGAGTTTACCTGTTATCACAGCTGGTCCCTCTGATCAGCCAAGTGAAAAGCAAGTGAGGTGGAGTCAAGCATGTCTTGGAAGGGACTGTTGTGTGGCAGTCCCCAGGGAGAAGGCTCTGTGATACTGTTATTACCAATCTGTTGCAGCAAAAGCTCAGCAAGAAGCTCCAGGAGACTTAATATTCATAATGGCTATATTTGTTGGCTCCCTCCCCGCAAAAAAGTGTTTGCAAGGAAACCTAGACAAGGTGGCTGAAGGAGAAAGTACCCTTCATTTGGTCTCCCTTCTTTTTTTAATAACATTCGAGTCAGAAGTCTTATCCTAAAATACAGTCAATGTGAACCAAGAGTAGCTTAATGGTGAACTTTTGATAAACGGACAAATATGCCATGTACTTTCCCAGTTCCTTGAAATTCATCACTTCCTTTAGAAAATGCATTACATGGCTTGCTTTTCCCTTTGTACTCTCCAGGGCCCCCACTGCCTCTCTCGCACTTTCTTCTGCTAACCATAAGACAGACCTTATCACTGTGAAGGTCCACAACCCATCAAAGCTCCTTCACCTCCCAGGTTTTCAGAACTCTCCAGCCTGACTGGATAGTTTCAAGGCTCACTTTAGTGGTGGGGGATTCTGCTTAATTTAGCCCATGTGGCCACAAGGAAGAGAGATGTATCCATGGTAGCTGAAATAGAGAGGGTTTTATTATAATAAACAGTAAGGGGATTCTCCCATTAATCTAAACATTTCTTCAAAACGTTCTATGAGATAATTCATTTTCCACTATTAAGGCTATTTCCATCTTTCCCCATTAATTTCTATAATTTGTCATCTTAACTATATTTCTGAATCACATTTGAATTATTTCTTTTTCACATTTTACGTAACATTCCTGTCCCTTTCTTGTTATCACACATATACATTTTTTTAACCATAAAACTATTATTTTAAATATTTGTGATTTTCACATATTAGGGTTCCTGCCAGAATATGATCTTGATCCAAAACAAGGCCTAATTTTTAAAAGGACCCTTTCAAAATAGGTTTCAAAAGCAGGACACTCTATCAGTTTTAAAAATATTCTATCTCTGTTTTAAACTGACAAAGTATATCCTCCCACAACTATAACTCAACCTGAAATCAAAGTTTGGCAGCAGGTAAGAGGCATAAAGCTTCTCACACAAAAGACTGGCAAGAAAAACTTCATTCTCCTTTTTAGAAGGAAAGCAATTTAATATCATTGATTATACACAATCTCTTAACATTTTTATGCATAAGATCTTTTTAAAAAAGCTAAATATTTTTCTCATATTTATTCATGACTTCAAAATTATAAAAAAGTAATTTCAGAAAAGACTGAGTTTAGGGCAAAACAGAAAATATGTTAATTGAAAGTACTAAATTAAAACCAAAGCCAGGATTTTTCCAGTTAAATTGTAGTTTTAACCTGCAATAAAATCTCAATACTTTGTTTGAGTTCTTAAACTGATCGATTAGTTTGAGCTATCTCAAATTAACAAACCTCCTCTATGGCTCTCAAATTCATTTCTAGCCACTACAATTTAAACTGAAAAACACATTAGTGCTTCTATAGCTAAAATGGCGAAACGTCCTTACATAATATACGTTACTTTTATCATGCTTAAAACAAATCCGGGAGGGCAAGCGGGTCAAGTATTATCCGTATTTTATGCATAATAATCCCTTGTTTTTATGGATAAAAATTCCTTGTTCGAGGACATGAGTCTATTTAACAGCAGAATTCGAGGTAAGAGCCAGGGGGTTCTAATTTATAGTCCGGATATTTTCGCACTTCGAAGTCAGCTTCGCTCCTCTCCAGACTTTAAATTCCAGGGGCTCGCTGTAACGGGCTGAATCACCACCAAATTACAGTGTCCTCATTGATACTACAGACTAGAGGCCGCACTCCTAACCAGGGATTAAGTGGCCGTTGCACCGTGACGCGCGAAAACCCTAATGGCTGGAAAAACAAGCAATCCTCGGCTGTTTACCGAGGCGGCCAAGGACTCCGGCGACAGGTCACAAAACTCCAGGGGCTATAAAGCGCGGCAGCCCAAACCCCGGAGGGTTCAGAGAGCAACTCGACAACCGCTGTGTCTGTGGCCTAGCCCAGCGAGCGAACCCCACACTAAACGCCACGTGAGACAACGCCCGCCCCTGGAGCGGCGCGCGCACCCGCCGCAGCACGTCGCGTGCCTCGGCGGGGGCGCGCGACGTTAGCGTCAGCCCTCGCAACTTCCGACGCAGCCCTGGGTTCAGGTTCCGGGGCGCCGCGGATCTCTCGGCCTGTGAGTCGCAGGCGGCGCTCTCCGGGCTCCGGGGCCGCGGGCCCTGCGGCTGCCGGAATGGAGGAGGCCGGAGTGGCCGTGACCACGGCCGGGGAGGCTGAACTGAACTTGTCCCGCCTCAGCGTGTCCGCCGAGACGCTGGAGTCGGAGCTGGAGTCGCGGGGCGAGGAGCGGCGCGGCGCGCGGGAGGCGCTGCTGCGTCTGCTGCTGCCGCACAACCGTCTGGTGTCCCTGCCGCGGGCGCTGGGCAACGGCTTTCCGTACCTCCAGCTGTTGGACGTGAGCGGCAACGCGTTGACCGCGTTGGGGCCCGAGCTGCTCGCGCTGCGCGGCCTGCGCACGCTGCTGGCCAAGAACAACAGGCTCGGCGGGCCAGGCTCGCTGCCCAAGGGTCTGGCCCAGTCGCCTCTCTCTCGCAGCCTTCAGGTGCTCAACCTCAGCGGGAACTGCTTCCAAGAGGTGCCTGCCTCCGTGCTGGAGCTGCGCGCGCTGCAGACCCTCAGCCTGGGCGGCAACCAGCTGCAGACCATCCCGGCCGAGATCGAGAACTTGCGGAGGTGAGCGGGTCTCTGCCAAGGAGGAGGGGGGCCCGGGCGGGTGTCTGGGCGCCTCTGGGCGACAGGCCTGTTCTTGGCGCCCTTCAATTGTCACGTAGTTGTCTTCTTCCAGGCTCTTCCTTTAACTCTTTGGCAGTGAATACTACCCGGGCATTTCGGGGAATCTAGTATGATCTTGTGTGACGGCGTTTGGTATGTTGTGTTTGCCCTGTGCAGATTTTCGAGGCAATTTTTCTGTCTTTCTTGGGTCTGAGGGAGTGATCCCAACTGAATAGCTTCATAAACAAATGTAAATCTGAGTTGTCACTTTCTTGCTCCAAAGTCTTTAGTGGTTTTCCACTCCTGTAGGTCTAATCCTTGCTTTCCACTACATTTACTGCTCCCTATTCTCTGTAGCAATACCAGCAATGCCGTAGCCCCCCTTATGGGGGATGGAAGAGGCTACGTTTTCAGACCCCCAGTGGATACCTGAAATCTCAGGTAGTACTGAACTCTGTGTGTACTATGCATTTTTCTATGTATACGTACTGTGATAAAGTATAATTTATAAACTAGGCACAGTAAAAAATTAACAATAATTAAAATAGAACAGTTATCACAATATACTGTAATAGAAGCTATGTGAATGTGGGCTTTTTCTGTTCATGTCTTCCACCCACAGATTTAATGCTCTTTTTCCATCTTCACTAAGCACTTACCAAGCACTGTGGCCATACCTTATGCCGTTTGAGGTGAGACTGCAAAACTGGCATGAATTTGTTTTTCCTTCACAATTTCATAGATTGGAAGATTCATTCTTGCCTTAGATCTTAGCAGTCTGAGCATATGATTTTTACTTTTCTTTTTAAATAGAGAACTTTCACCTTTTCACTTAAAGGAAGGATTTTACGACTTCTCTTTGGCATATCTGAATTGCCAGCATCACCACTCTTGCACGTTGGGGCCATTATTAAGTAAAATAAAGATTTATTTGAACATAAGCCCTGTGATACCATGACAGTTGATCTGATAACTGAGCCGGCTACTAAGTGACTAACGGGTGGGTAGAGTATGTAGCATGTATGTGCTGGACAAGGGGATGATTCACAACCCAGGTGGGATGGAGCAGGATGGCTTGAGATTTCATCACATAGTTCAGAATGGCTTGCAATTTAAAACTTATGAATTGTTTATTTCTGGAATTTTCCATTTAATATTTTCGGACTGTGGTTGATCACAGGTAAGTGCAAATGTGAAAAACAAACCACAGAAGAAGCGGACTACTGTACTATTTGTAGAATTCAATGAGCCATGCAGTTTTTATCAGCACATGCGGATGTTCACTAAATATGTGTTGTACATGACCTGTTCCCTTTGCCTGGAGTGTTGCCTACACCTAGAAAACTCCTATTCATCCTTCAAAACCCATCTCGAGGGCCATCTCTTTGTTTTCTTTCCTTACTGCTTCTGGACAACTAATTTATTACCTATACTGTACTTCTTCTGTACTTAATTCATGCCAATATTGAATTTACCCTATTGATTATAATTCCTTGTTTACAGGTCTGCCTCACCTACTAGATTACTCAGTAAATGTGTGTTGATTTAAATGGAAGGAAGCAGAGACACAGGTAGCAAAAGTTCCCTAAAGGTGCTCTGCAGGGGAGTGAAATAAAGCACAAGAGAAAGTGTATTGTCCAAAGTGACAAAAAAAGTGTCTTCCATCTGTAAAATATTTTCACATCCTTTACTGAATTTTGTGGGATAACAGAATGTTAGAACTGGAAGGGACCTCAGAGTGGTGAAAAGAACATGGGACTGAGAATAAGAACTCTTGGTGTCCCAGCCTTAGGCAAGTCACTTGAACATACTCTGACAACAGCCTCCTAAGCTACAAAAAGGCATTTGGACAAGATGTCTTTTCATTTACTCATCAACAGATATTTATTTAGAACCTACCATGTGTCAGCTGATGAGGATACAGTGTGAACATGATCCTGCCCTCATGGAGCTAACGTAACTATAAGAGACATTAAACCTCCTTATTTAATTACAACTGTTGTAAGTCCTATTCAGATGTACAGAGTGCCTTGAAATGAAATAACAGAGGGACCTGACTTAGTTTGGTTCTTGCGTTTAGTTCTCTCACATTTGAATTGAGTTTTTAAAGGAAGAGTAATAATGAACTATGAAAGGGTGGGGTGAGCTCAGTCCAGGTAGAAGGAATAGGACATGTGAACCCAGAGGAAAGGAGGACATTGTACTAGAGTACAGTGAGAAAATGGGCAGGAGGGAAAGTGGCAAATAATTATTTGGACCAGACCCCAGGTCATGTCAGATCTTGAAAGCCCTGGGAAAGTTTTGATTTTATTCTAAGTACACTGAGTTTTAAGCACATCTCTCTAGTTGATGTGTAAGAATGAGTGGGGAGAGGGTGGAGAGATGAGATTTGAGGGTTGGTTAGAAGGAGGTCATTCTAGTAGAATGAGAGGTGATGGTGGCTTCTACTAGGGTGATGCTAGGAGAGATAGAAGGGTTTGAGAGAAATTTAGATGCAAAATTGACAGGCCTTGCTAACTTCTAATTTTGGTGTTACACAATTCCAACCTTCTCATTTGAATTTTCTCAATATACTAAGAAAAAATCCAGAGCCAGTATTATTTCCATCACATGGGGAAAGGTGTAGGCAAAAGTCCCATTTATTGAATACTTCCAGTGCAGGAGGCCCTGTTACAGTGTTTTGAATATGCTTTTTAATTCTCACAATGTCTCTGAGACGAGGAAGAAACTGAGGCTCTAAGAGGTTGTCATAAGATCACAAAGCCAGTGAGTGGTGGATCTGGATTTTACCTCTGGGATCTCTAAGTCCAAACTCGAATTTTCCACAGTGACAGAGCAGGGCTAGAATCTAATCTTTCTGACTTCTCTTCTGTTGCATATGTAATCAAGAGGGTTGGGCATAGCCATTGCCTGGTTGACCTGATTTTCTGGGCTAATAACAGTTTTTTGGTCATTGTGCCTTTGCCTGTAATCATGTATGGGATCTTTTATGTCATTTTTTGGTTGTATGCTACATTTCTCTTTACTGATAAGAATCAGTAAAGTTTTAGGCCATGCTCCAAATATAAACTGGTTGAATGTAGGCTAAGAGGGTCATGTCGAAATTTACTCTTAGAAGTAGAAACAGCCTAGGCAATGGCCTGATTTACCCTATTCTCTTTACAGATGAGGAAACTGAGATTTAGTATCAGTGACTTGCTTGAGGCCAAATAGTGACAGTGAGATTCGTGTGGTTCAGCCCTCAAAGGCTGCTTACTGCTCATTGCTAAAATAATGCATTAAAGATTCAAAAGCGTAGAGGTGGAGATTCAGTGACTTAAACCCTACGGCACTTGTCCAAGAAAACAGTCTTCTTTTAAAATATACATGAACTCCCTACACCTCGTAGGTAACTGTGATGTATATTGTATACTGTGCCATGTTGCTTTTAAAACCAGATCAGGTGTTTTTGGACATTAGGAAGATATCTACCCTCTTTAACAGCAATTTTTAAAATACTGCAGAGTATATTATCCATGTAAAGGTTTCCTTTCTCCCCAGCCTTCATTTCAGGACATCTTAACTTTTACTCTCAATTAGCTCAGACATTAACTGAGGAAGAACTTAATAACTGATCAGTCAATGGGTAACAGACTGTAAGAAAATGAAAGCTTTGGGGCTGTTTGATACCCAGGATGGTAGACACTGGAAGAGTAGGTTTGAGCACAAGTGAGTTTCTTTGATACCATTTCCCAGTCTTCTCAAGTAATGCCTTTTTCTGCTCATGATTCTCCTCTCACTGTTTGCTTGATGTGGTTTTAGAAATTAAAGACGATTGTGATAGAAACAAAGCTAAATATTAATGCCCTGGAATGTTTGGATGCTAGTGTGCAATAAGTTGATATCTTACAGGAGAGGTGACTGGACTAGATAATAAATAGGATGTGATAAAGTTTAAATAAAAACACTTTTCTAGAGTCACATACTGAGTTTTCCTCTGGCTCTCAGCTTCTTCCCTCTGACTTCTTTCTTTTATTGCCTTAGTTTGGGGCAAGTACCAAATGATGATTTCTCCATTTGTGCTTCTACTTTTGAACATAAGTACTTTAAAAGCCTGTGGTGAGTGATGTGGTATTTGAAAGTGATTCAATATGGGGATTCTGTCTCAAGAAATCTTTCTTTATCCACAAATGGTCTTTCTGTGTTTCTTTTTCTGTTTTCTGCCTCTTTGTATACAAACCTCTCTCACTTTAATTTCATCTCCCTTTAACCATTTATATTTTTGTTATATTTAATGTCATTTTTATTTGGGTAGAGAAGCAAAACATTTTGTTTATATCTGTGGTTAAAGTTGATTGGCACTAAGAGACCCTAGTGTATTTTTTCAGTGAGTCATTGGCCCTTGCTAGAGAAGAGACACCTACTTCAGTATTCCTAAATGTTGAAGAAGTGGAACTTTCCAAGAAACAAATTTAATAATTGTCAGTTAACACTAAACAGGAAGAAAAGGAAGAATTCTTTTCTAAATTTTGTGAATGATTTTCTTGCTTTCTATACAGAGGGTGCCAAAAAAATGTATACACATTTTTAAAAAGGAAAACTGTATTAAAATTGTAATACTCAATATATACCAATAACAAAAGATGAATACAAGTCATGTTTGACTTCTGTAATTACAAGAGGTGATCAAAGTGGTTACCATCAGCATCCAGATACTTCTGATTACAGCGAACTACTGCTTGAGCAATGCTGACCAAAGTGTTCCCTTGTATACATTTTTTTGGTACCATCGGTATTTGTCAAACATTGAAAGAATTGTTCCAAGCCTGATTAACAGAGCCGCAATGCTGACAAACATAAGAACTTATAAATATTACATATAGTTTTGCTTGAAATTGAACAATAGTTGAATGCATTTTTGGAAACAGTGAAGTGTGGTTTAGAAACTTAATTCTCACAAATCATTTAAAGGCTTTAAATCCCTAGAACTTTGGAAATTCTTTGTTTCAAAGGGAGAAATAAGCCTGACAGTGTAAATTTAATATGCTGATTGTGTAATCTGATTAATGATACCTATCAGTTGCAAAAGGGAATTTATGTAATTTCGAAATCATGGGCTTGGTTATATTTTAGAAGTCAGATCCTTCTTTGCCAAAGTCACAGTAACTACTAAGGTTTAGCATCCTTTCTGTCTATATACCTCCCAACCCACTCCAGAGCATTGAGAGAAAAAGATAGAGTAGTAACTGACCACCAGACACTAATTTCTCTTGGTTCCTGACTTAAATAGAAAGGACAACACTTAAATTTGCTCTCTGACTCACTCTTCCTTTCTTCACTGTTTTCTTTTCTCCCTCAGTAGACACTATTGCAAGTTGTTATTTAACTATTGAATCTTTTATAAAAGGACTTCTAAGGTTGCTGATATTTTCCCCCAGGTAGTTTTCTCATTAAAATAATTCTTTTTCCAGGGTAGTTTCTGTTTTTGGGGCTCCAAATATTCTATTCTATTCTATTCTATTCTATTCTATTCTATTCTATTCTATTCTATTCTAGTAGCTCTCATCGTTGAAAATTAGTCATTTCTGACTAACTGAGCATTAACTTACACCATTTTTGGTAGGACCAAAAAAGACCTGCCTAGGAAGTTTTTCCACCAGTGCTTAAACATTTACATGTAGCAGAATTCAGTCTTGTATCCAGACAGTTGATTTTTGCTACGAGGTAATATTTTAAAGAGAAAAATAACATTGAAATTAAAAGTTATCTGCTTTTACTAAGCATCATAAATCTAAAAGATTTACACAATCAGAAATAGAAAAAGAGTATCATTAATATATTTTTAAAATGACAAAACTTCGGATTTAAGTTGACTTTTTGAATCATCACACTTCAAGTAAGACAGATTATGAAATACAGATAAGAAATTCAACAAATGGAAGAAATTATATCAGAAAATACATGCAATAAGGCAATCTGTAAAGGACTTTAAAATAAGTATGTTTCCTAACTTCAGAGAGGTAAAGGAGGGACCTTCATCAATGAAACAAGAATAAGTTTAAAAATTGACAATTATAAAACCCCAATTAGAATTCCTAGAAATGAAAAAATGTAATTATGAATTCAGGGGGCCGAATGGTAGACTGAAGTCAGCTGATGAGTGAGTCAGTAAGCTGAAAGATCTTACAGGCATTCTCCTGAATGTAGTACAAAAAGATAAAGAAATGGAAAGTATGTAAGAAATATTAAGAGACGTGGATAATTGATTCTGAAGTTCAACAGCTTTTTGGTAGGAATTCTAGAAAGAATAACATGTAGGAAAGGCAGTGTTTGAAATAACAGTGTCTGAGACTTTCTCACAGAGAGAGCATTCTAAATTGATTATCTTGACATACCATAATAAAACTTCAGAACAATAGTGTAAATAAAGAAAAAATATCCTAAAAGCTAATAATAATTAAAAAAAAAAAAAACATTACCTACAAAGGCGCAATAGTAATACTGGCTGAAATAAGATAATGGAACAGTATCTCCCTAGTGCTAACGAAAAGAACTGTCAACTTAGACTTTTATGCCCAGCCAAGCTATTTATTATTCATGAGTGAGGGGGGAAAAATATCAGAGACAAAGGACTCTAAGATTAACAACCATGTTGTGTCCTTGCTGAAAGAACTTCTAAAGGATATACTTGAGTCATACTCTAGAAAGATCATTTTGGCTGTTGTGTGGAAAATAGCTGCTGAAGTGGGAGAAGAGGAGAGTGTGATGGAAAGAGTGGAAGCAGGAAGACCAGACTGGAGCCTAAAGTAGTAGTCCAGATGTGAAATCACAGAGATTTGCTTGGTACATCTTTTTCTGTCCCTTTACTTTTAATGTATTGGGTTATTTCTGTTTTAGGTGTAACTCTTGTAGACAGCACACAATTTGATAAAATACAGAATCCTTACTAAGGACCAAGGGCCCTCTGATCTGACCGTCCAGGCTACCTTTCTGACCTGTTTAACTATTGCTTGCCTGCCTCTGTCACCCTGATTTACCCACGCTGGCTGTGTTGCTTTTTCACAACACAAGCATTTTTCCACCTTGGATTTGTACTCAAATCATTTTATTCAGATCTCCATTGAAATGTCATTTATAAGAAAACTTTTATGACCACCCTATCTAGAATGTCACTTCCATCACCATCTAATTTCCTCCCCTTTTCTTTATAGCACTTACAGCTATCTGGTAAAATATACAAATTCATTGATTTATTTTTGTGTTTTTCTCACTAGAATGTAAGCTATTTCAGGTGAAAAACTTGGTCTTGGGGTGGCCGGTTAGCTCATTTGGTGAGAGCGTGGTGCTAATAACACCAAGGTTGCCGGTTCAATCCCCACATGAGCCACTGTGAGCTGCGCCCTGTTAAAAAAAAAAAAAAAAAAAAAAAGGAACTTGGTCTTCTCTCCACTATATTCCCTAGAATGGTACCTAGTACATGGTAGGTGTCTGTATGGTTCACATTTGTTGACTGGGCACTTTACATGATATATAATAATATTCCATTTTAAAGAAGAGGAAACTAGGGCATAGCGAGATTAGTTCTTACACTGGTAAGTGGTGGAGCTGGGATTAAATGAAATAAATACTAACAAAAATAAAACCAGTAGGCATTATTGATAATATTGTCCAATATTGGTGTGTCTTGCCTGCTTACCTACAAGCTCCCTGAGGATTGCATTATTTCTCTACTGACTGTACAGCACATAGCAAATCCCAAGTAAAACGTTCGCTGAATAGATGAAATATGTTCACTGTAATAAAGACAATGGGTTATCTTGTCCAGCTTTTGTTTACTCTTTTTTTGTTGTTCATTTATCTTTGCAGCTTAGAGTGTTTATATCTTGGAGGAAACTTCATCAAAGAAATCCCACCAGAATTAGCAAATCTGCCTTCTCTAAATTACTTGGTATTATGTGACAACAAAATCCAAAGTGTGCCTCCTCAGCTTTCACAGTGAGTAGTTTCAGGCAGTTAATGTATACAGTAGGCTTTATATGTAGTAAAGAACTTCATGTTTTCGAAGTAAATGATAACATGAGAATTACAGTTCTGAGGTTTGCTGTGAATTGGGTTATTTTTAATGTTACTTTTAAATACTCTGGTTTACTCCTCAAAATACTTGTTTAGCCTGTTTTCTGCAATCAAAAATAGAATATTGTTTTGGCATAGATTTCCCAAGTTTCATGGGATTTTGTGGATTTTATATTTGATATGAAGGATTCCTGTCCTAACGAGATAATGTGAAGGATCTTGATTCTAGTTGCATTTAAAGTCATTTTTTTTTTGGGTATCTGAATGATAAAACATTCCGAAAACAATCTTTAAAGCTAACATTTATATTTCATCTAGCATATCAGAATACTCTAAGTATTCTAAACTCGCTAAGATTCCATGGGCAAAAGTCCTTCCTGACATTTATAAATCTGCACTCTGATCTAGTTTCAGCACCTTTTTAGTTTACTTCCATTGACCTTAATCTTAATTGCTCATTCTTATGGGGAAACCAAGTACTTCACTTCACTTTCTTGGCAGTAATCTTGCTTACCGCCATTGGGTTTTGTGCTGCATTCATTCTAGGTTGCATTCGCTTCGTTCCCTCAGTCTTCACAATAACTTGCTGACATACCTGCCTCGAGAAATCCTCAACCTTATTCATTTGGAAGAATTGAGTTTGCGAGGAAATCCGTTGGTTGTTCGTTTTGTTAGAGATTTAACCTATGACCCTCCAACTCTCCTGGAATTAGCTGCACGGACCATTAAAATTCGAAATATTTCCTACACTCCTTGTGATCTTCCTGGGAATCTTCTTAGATACTTGAGTTTAGCCAGCAATTGCCCAAACCCAAAGTGTGGAGGTAAGTTATATTAGTTTCCTTGTTTCCCGTTTATTTAGCTATTTTTAAAATTGATGATTCAAGTTTTTTTTTCATTAGCTGTCTTATTTCAGAGAAAGGCAGTTAGTCTCTGGTTGCCTCATCCTTTCACCCTTTTACCAGAACGACATTTCACCCTGTCTGAATTTCTCTCTCTCTCTCTCTCTCTCTCTCTCTCCCCCCCCCTTCCTCCCTCCTCCCTCCTTATTTCCTTCCTTTTCTACTCTTTTCATAGTACTTTACGATTCATACACAAGGAAAAGACCTTGAAAGTCTCATCCTATCTTAGAACTGTCATAAGATGGTAAACACTTTCTTTGAGAAGAAACACAAAGGAAGCATAAATCGTCCTAATAGCTTAAAAAGAGTCTTTCTAAAATGTTTGGCCACCTTTCATATTTATTTGAAGGACATGTTCTTAGAGTCACCATTCTGAGTATCAGGTAGCTTTACAGAGTATGATTCAAGATACATGAGAATGGACTGAATGTGTGCCGATTTCAGAGTGTATCCTGGAATTTTGTATTCTTTTAAATCATGGTTTACAATTTCTTGTGTTAAGACATTTGGAGAGAATTAAACAACTGTTACAATGTAAGGCAGAGAAGTAGGAATTCAGTGTACTACTCATGGAAATCAAAAGAGGGAGAGAGTACATTTAATTACATCTGGAAAAGATGAGACGATTCTTGAAGTATGAGTTGGATTTTCATAGGGTAAGATTGAGGATAAGAAACTTTCCAGATGGAGAGTAAAATTGGAGATAAAACAGTATGGGGCAGAATGTTGGATGAGTAATAATTTTGCTTAAATGTACAGTTAGGGTAGTAATGAAAGGAAAGAGTAAAAAGATACTTGAAGCCAGGTTATCAAAGGGCTTGGAGTGCCAGAGGATGTGGGTGGGAGTTGATAATGGATGGCAGGTCATTCTACTTTGTCTCATGAAAGACTACTTCTAAAATAATCCAATCTGACGGGGGTGCAGAAATTTTTTACTGTTGTACGATAAATGTAGGTGCTGAGGAAATGCTACATAATGATGATCAGAGCCATGTGAGATTTTCCCTGGAAGTCCCATCATGTCTTGAAATTGTTATAAGGTTAAAAAGGAAAAAAAATGATTTAAGTTCCTGAAAGAATATTAGAAAAAAGACACGATTGGTTTAAAAAAAAGACAATACTCTGAGCCATTTCCAACCACTCACAGTTAAAAGTAGAGGTTGCTGTGCTGTGCCAGAGCTGCTCTCTGTGGTTTTCTTTCCTAAGTTGGCTTTAACAGTGGCAAGGGACAAGATTCACACCAGGCCTTCAGGCTTAATAGGCTGTATCTAATCTCTTCTTTAAGTCTGTCTTTGCCGGAAATGGCCCTCTATAAGAATTCTCTCTTTTCTCTTAAGTGGTTTTTTAATCTCTTCTTCAATATACTGATGTGTCATTTATCCTACGAACAAAAATAAATTTAAAATTAAAAATTTGAGATAATATATAAAATGAACCATTGACGTTTTCTCCTTCAGACTCATTACTGTTACTGAAGTCTACACAGAAGTAATTTTATATTTTGTAAGATACTTTCTTTGTATAGTCTGAGATGTTACAAATGACAGTATTGTACTATTTTAGCTCATGGTAATTCTGTAATGTTTTATTTTGTTACTTCATCTGTCTTCAAGAAGCTAGCACATTTTGGAGGGGGTTTATTATCAATATTGATTGACCAGTTTATTGAATTTATCTACTTTCCTAAATTGTTCAAAGTAACATACCATGAATTTCCCTTTTTAAAAGCTATGAGTTATACTTAACTTATAGGATTAGAAAATTAGAAAGTTAATGGGGAAGTGTTAGGGAAAAAAAATAGAAATCATTATTTCTCCTTTGCTTGGACCCCATCTTTTTATTTTGCCCCTTATGTGCTACACACAGAGTAGTTGGTGTCAGAGGAAACTTAGGTAAGGCATAGAGGTTGAGATTCCTCTCCAGAGAGATGATGGGACCCAGAGTTCTAGGTGTTCCGGTTATACTATAACTATTGTGAGAGCCTTCATGGGTTAGAGATGTGCAGTACCTTTAAGGAGCAGCTGGAACCCTGAGACACAGCAACCTCTGCTTTCCGCTTAGTTCTAGCCATATTTTTACTTACTTAGAGGGCCACAGTTCAGGAGCACTAAATTAGGAATCAGAAGAGCTGATTATTAGAGTCAGTCTACGTAATATTATATAACTGTGTGAAAATCAAGTGAGGCCATTAGTGAAACAGCTTTGAAGCCTATAGATTTAGAGCCTGTGGAAATGTAAGATAGCATTTTGTTTCTTTTAATTTTGCTTCCTAATACATAAGAATGGGTACCAAAAGTCGTCTCCTTTCTGCAAATTTTGTGTATAATAATGAATTCTTGAAGATTATTATTAAAGAAGCTTTGTGGGTTTTTTTAAGTTTCTTGACTATAGAGTAGTATCAAGGAGTGGCTTAGTTGACAGAGGAAGGGTACTTTAGGTGTCCTGTCATCTCTATCAGCCAGTGTCCACCAAGTCACCCAGAGAAAACAAAATAAGTAAACAGTGCCAGCTACATTTAAGATAAATCTCCTGGCCTTCTCCTAAAAGCCAAAATGCCACCCCTAAAACCTTCCAATATTTCTATAAACAGCTAGAGAAACATCTAGTTCTGCTGAAGATTCACAAAAGAGAAGACTGTGTATGACATTTCTTCAGAATGCAGGAAAAACGGTTGAAAAAGAAATTGGTTTTTGCTTTATAATGATTACTTTGTACTTATTCCTTCTTCTCTCCAGGAGTCTACTTTGACTGCTGTGTCAGACAAATAAAATTTGTGGACTTCTGTGGGAAGTACCGCCTGCCCCTGATGCACTACCTGTGTTCGCCGGAATGCTCTTCCCCTTGCAGTTCTGCCACTCACAGCTCCACATCCCAGAGCGAATCGGACTCGGAGGATGAAGCTAGCGTTGCTGCACACAGAATGCAGAAAGTCCTTCTGGGCTGAGAACAGTGCTGGGAAACACTAACAGACTGAGCAAAGGTGGTTAGGAAAGAAAACAGACTTTGAAGTTATCTAGAAACCGTATCTTCATCTTGAATGTCCATAAAAGAGTCGGGGGTGATGTAAAATATTTTGTTTTCATCCACCCGTTCAGCAGGAATGAATCCAGTTCTGTGTTTGGATTCCTTGAATGTAATTCACTCTGAATGGCAGTTTCAGATTTGGCTGATTGCTTGCAATTTTCACTCCAGTTTTGCATGACTCACATAGCAAACTAGAATATTTTAAAGAGCAGTGCTATAATAGACCATGAGTGGTATAACGTGACAGTTGAGACTAAGAAAGAAATGATAAAAGCTGTAATTATTGCCAGAGTTGTCGTTGGGTTTAGGTGGAACACTATACCATAATAGAAGTAGCCCTCCTTTGATGTATTGCCCATATGTTGAGATTACAGAGCTATTCAGATAAGCTCACAGATGGTTACATGGGACCCAAACCTTTCTGACCTACTAACTGGTAAAGTAGGGGATATAACCTTATGTGGGATTTTAAAACTCTTCAGTTCTGCTTCTTTATTCTATATGACTGTTGTTACCTTTAATCCAGCAATGACTGATAGTGCCTTCAGAAATATGCTTTAACAGAACTAGGGAAACAACTGTTTAACATCTGAGCTCATGGCCACCTAACTTCATTTTTTGTTTAAACATGAAGTAATCCCCTATAAATCACTTTTACACTTAATGGGAGGCCACTCTCTTGATCATTCTGTTACCATAACAGAATAATAGTTTTTGATTGAAAAATCCGATTTCTTTTGACAGAAAAGAGATGTAAACTAGTAAAGCTTCTTTATATACAAGTGGAAAACTGATTTAAAAATTTTTAACAATCAGGTATGACTCCATTGCCTGTGTGTATTGAACTGTAACTTTTTCTACATTTTAAAGAAACACTAGAAAAATATTACAAGCCAAATAAAATTTGGGCCAACAATCATTGTGTTTGTGCACAATAGAAGAATTTCCAAAACCAGTTTAGCCATGGAATATTTTTTGAAAATAATGTATTGATAATATATTTTAAAAATATTAACTACATTATATTCTTAAAGTATAGCAGAAAAATGACTTCACAGGTTAATTGCTATTATAAATGACCAAATTTTTAACTAATTTTAAATGCAATAAAAATTGAATAATAGTCCAATTATAGGTTGATATTATAAAATAAAATGCAAAACACATACTAGCAATCATTAGATCATTAACCCATAACATGATGGTTTGTTGGTAAATGTTACCTGTACAGTAATATGCATGTCAGAAATACATTGGAACACGAGACAATCTCCCCTCTGACTTGCTGGCATTCATGACTGGGCACACAATTTCTTAAAAGCAGATTGTTGTACAATAATGATATGTACTTACATAGATTAGGTTTTTGTCATATATATTTTATTTTAGAAGAAAATATATTGTAGGATAGTTCAGGGTTTGTTTGTTTATTATATGTTAATTCATGAAACAGTTTCATGACTGCAGGTGTGAAACGCTGCTATAGAGTGAATTCCTTCTTCCCTCTTGTTGTAACGTAAGATTCTTTTTTCCTTATGATTCAGAAATTTTCTATACTATGTAAGTAATCTAGTATGTTTCTGCTGCCTAGCAAAGTAGTATGTGGGTGATTATACCATACCATGGAAGTAATGAGAAGTCTTACTTCTCCGTTTAAGCCACAGCAAGCTGCATATTACAGAATTACGAATGGTAAAGATGACTTAGGCAGTGTCTAGTGGCAAGCCCCCAATGTCTTGTAAGTAAGTGACTTAGTTTAGATACATAAAATATTTTCATAGAAAATAGTGTATTCATAGTAAAATAGTCAAATTAATAGGACCAAAATTTTCTGGCTTATGCCTCAGTTTACTTCCTAATTCATTACCAACTTGACCTAAGAGCTTGGGTAATCTTCTAAAAGTTAGTCTTTGTAAAATAAATGGGTAGGTATGTAAATATGGTATTTAACCTTACATAACTCTTTCCAGCTTCCCAGAAAGAAGATACACTGATTGAGCTTTTACAGATGTAAATAGGTCTACCCAGGAATAGTTTCTAGCCTTTGCTGTATAATGTAGATGTACACTATAGTATACAACAAAATACCTTTCAACAAAATGTTATGTTTATCTGTATGTACATTTGAAAATCTAAGATAAGTGTCCACTGCCTTTGGTTACTTTTACTGAAATCTACATTATAGCTGTTAGTTTTATCTTTTTTTTTTTTTTAAGTCTTTGACCTAAATTTTTACAAGAGCTGCTCATAATTTCTAAGATTTTTCCTGTTTTTCCCCTACCTTCCCTTTTTTCATAACTGATGATAATAGAAATTAACCAGAGCTGAGATCAAGGGACTTGATATATTAGAAGCCAGATACTCAGCTCCTGAGTCATATAGCTATTTAAAATGATAAAATGATAATCTTTATTAAGTCACATGTTTGTGTTTAAACTATAGTTAGTAAACTTTGACTGTATTTTTTGAGATTTATAGAATGCACTAATTTTCATAGTGAAATAAGTTTTTATATTGTTACACTTGGACAATTTTAGTGACCAAAACTTAGGTGGATAAAACTACTTAACCAAAGCATTAATGTGTTCAGAATGAAATTCTTCAGTGCTAGTATTTGAAACTAAAATGGGTACAACGAACATTCTTAGTAGTCTTTATTCCTAAAACGCAGTTCTCATTGTCACCAAACTGAGTTGTGAAATAATCCTAGGTTTTAGGAAATAGTAAGATTAGCTGATATGCTACGAGCTTTTCATGTTTCCAGAAAATGGCTGACCTAAGGACAAGCTAGTCAGGGTTCTCAGTATTCCCTGTATTTGAGTGGAGGTAGATCTGAGGGTTACTGTTCATATTTAACTTCTAAATGTGTGCGAGAGGAGTCTTTTGTAAAATTCTTGATGTTTGAAACTTTTTAAATTACCAAATTTAAAAGTAAAGATTTGCATTATAAACTGTACCTCAAATTTGAGAAATTTCTGTTTTGATGTAAATAAAAATTAAAAGCATTTCACACTAGTGCATTGTAATACTGCAGACCAGTTCCACCAAACATTGTAAATATTAATTTTAAACAAAAGGAGAGAAGGCAAAGGCTCATTGCTGGAGTGTGAAATGAAAGGAGTCTTTTAAAGCAGCAAAGGAGAGGGAAAGAGAAATCACCAGGAATATCCCTGAGCCAAGAAAGTCCTTTAAAGTAGTAGTGAATTGTTTTAAAATTAAGTGGCCCACTAACTACCATCTGAAAGCCTTTATCACTAATTTCTTTAGTTTCTGCTATTGGGAAGATTGTCCACCTCCTTCCATAATGAAGGGCCAAGAAGTAATAGGATTTTCTTAGAGCCAGCCTTGCTCTTTCCAAGGGGGGAACATAGTATCTCATTAACCTGGAATTTGTGGTACAACTAGTGTTTACCTTTTCACTGTGTAAAAAAGAAAACACTAAACATAATTACTGCAAATAAAGTTTGATCTTTTAAAACATTTTATATAAAAAGTTATTCCTAAATAATAAGATCCTTTGTAGGCAAAACTATCAGTTATAGTATGTGTATGTAAAATTATAGTTAAGCTGCATTTATTTAGAAATACCTAGTTTTTACATAAATCACCCCTTCTTATCCCAAAATTAAGATTTTATTATGGCAATATAAATATTACTCCCATTTAGTCCAAAATAGTGAGCTTTTAATAGTAAGCTGGGCGTTGAACCACAGTGAAGGCTATTTGTATAGATTTTCAGGCAACATGATCTGTAATGCATAGTTCTGATTCCCTCTATAAAAAAGTACTTGACCTTCACTGTTTCTGCATTAAGCACTATACTCGGTAACATTAATGTGATGAATTTAATAGCATTCGATTTTGTATTATCTTTATAGTCATGATCTTTTTAAAGGTAGCAGTGTCTTCAATTGTACTCAGAAAGTATGTACCTTAAATCCTCCATTCTAGACCCAAACTTTGGGGAACTATGTCATTTAATAAGTTGTGACAGTGTTGTCATCCTTTGCATTTGACTTGAGGAGAAAAACTGGGATCCTTCAGGGAATTAATGTCTATGAGTCTTTGAGTCTAATGTCTATGAGTCTAGGGCTTCTGGAGAGGAAACCCCAGTCATGCATACTGTCAGCGGAGGCCAAAGCCATAAGGAAAGGACCCTGGCATAAAATCAGTGAATGGGTATGTTCTCTTTTACATTATTTCATAAAGAAAATTCATCTGCTACCACTAAAGGATGACAACAGTTCCTAATCATATTGTTAACAACTTTATACCTATAAAGACACTGCCATGAGGCCTAGCATGTTTTGTGAGTGGCTTCTTTGTAATCCTAGGTTGAAGGGGGGGGTATGTTTTAGTATCTCTGCATGTAAATATCTTCATTCTTTTTCTCTTTCCTTGGTCCATATTGCCAAGAATTGATGTAGAAAATAACAGCTCGTTAACAACACATACATTATTGAACACTCACAGGGTAATATTGACTGGGTGCTACTAGACTTTTACCTAGCATTGATTTGTCTCTGTTTATCATAAGAGACAGTATTCAATCCAGTAAATATTAAAATGTATTAGTTTAATGAAGGTTATTTATATACCGTCATGCCAGAAGGCCATGATTGGAAAAACCATCTGTATTCACCAGAACTTATTTTCTTCCTTTGGCTGTGAATAAATAGGATAAAATTCCAGTTGGGGAAGAAACTAGGATAAGATTGATATCACTATTGTTGGTAGTACAAAAACATTACTAAATTGGTTAATTCTTCTGTCTACAATCGATGTTTCAAGAAAATCCTTTCAGTAACACATGGATAACATTGATGCGTTACTGGGAAGGAATATTAAACTCAACAGTCACTTTACAGCAATCAAGGAGAGACCTGTGTACCTGCGACTGGTGTTTGTGGCATTTCTGACCCCACTTTGTATTCATGAGAAACAAAAACATAATAGGAAGAATATTTTAAATCAGTATTTTAACTTTTTTTTACAGTTTGGGACTTGAAAGTATCAACAAAGGGTATTGAAAATATATGTACTTTTACTTTAGTCAAACTGCTTTTTATCTGATTTTTAAATTTTCTGTATTTGAAGTCTTGTGGATTAGGAATATCTATATCTGTGGATATATAGATATTTAAATCTTAATGGTACCAATAAATGTAATTCAATTCGATTCAGTAATTTTTACATCAAATTTGTATATTACCTTGCAATGGTAAATGCTCTAAAAAGACTATTAAAGCCACTTGGATTCTGTATCTCCTTTATTCCCCCAGGACACACAAAAGAATATGATCTTATATTAACTAACCCTCTGTGTGAATTTTGCTGTATCAAACATTGTGCCATATAGTATTAAAAGTGTTTAGTTGAAATTGATTCTATTCTGTAAAAGTATTTTAGTTTTACTTGATAAACATTTATTTACAAAAACTAAAATTATGATGTTGGTATTTGCCTGATTACTTACTATACTGTTGCTCATCTGTTGATTGAATTTTTCAATACATGAATACACACATTAAACATATATTAGCATTTACTCTGTGCTAGATGCAAGGGATAAAAGATGAATTAGACCAGGTCCCTTTCTGCTAGAGTTCTTTCTGCTTCCACAGTCTTAACAGACTTATGAGTGCGTGTCTAGTAAGAAACTGGTGAGAACAATTTGCTAAGGCCAGTTACTTCTTGCATTTAGTCCAGAATCAATCTTATCACAAAGTAGTATAGTACCAACTGAGCAACATTAATATTACAGTACTTAGTATTCTTTAGTGCCATTATTTTGGTGACTCTAGAAACCTGACATTTTTCTAGATTCCAGAATGTGGAAGAATATTGTGGTTGGTTATAAACTGAGGTAAACAGAGTGGGTACGAAAGATACACTCTTTCCCACACAGCTAATATTTCAAATTTGCTGAGATTGAAAAAGCTCAGCACTTGGTTATTATATAGGAAGGCTTCTTGGTAAAGATAGGCTCAGAAATTTGAAGGCACGAGAAAAAACATTGGGTATAACTGATCTTTTTTTTTTTCTTCTGAGGATAAAGCTGTTCCCCTAACCTGCCCAGTTAGAGATGTTCTTCTCAGAACAGTGTCAGCAGAACATTTTCTTCTTGAACTGTGTCATGTGGGGTCTCAGCTCTTGCTCCCCACAGAAGAACGCAGGACGTGGTGAGGCCAAAAAGGAACACCCACAGAGCTCTAGATAGGGGAGTCAGACCACTATAGTCTCGGTGGTGGCTGGGTTGGAAACACAGGAGGCAGGAGCCACACCATCCACAAATCGTGGTCCGCTTTTCTGCCTGCCCACCAACCAACCAACCAACGCAGTCACGGCAGTTATATCAGTGGCCAATTTGCCAACCGGTTACAGCCGACGACCATCCAATCACAGTTGATGGTCATTTACTACCCGAGCCAGCACCTTTCCAGTGAGGCCGAGAGCCTGGAAACTGCACTCCTGGCACTGTCCCCACAACTGCTTGTCTAACTGTAGATACCAAATAGGCCACCAGAATGTTTCAGGGCATATGAGTGATTTGGATGTGTCTCCCCCACACATCCTCACGGCCAGCTTCATGAGCAAGTCCACCAGCCTTCCCTAGAATGTTAGAGCTAGAAGAAACTAAAGATCTGAAATTGACTCACTTAAGAGGTGGAAAAATTTAAGTAGGGAGACGTCCAAGACTTCACATGGCTGAATCTTGAATCCAAGCCTCTGGATTCTCACTGCAATGCTGTTTCACTATAGTATGCTGTTTTCTTTAATACTCTATTCTATGACAGGAAATCAGTAACAGTATTGGTACTGCACTGTAACAGGTCAGCTGGCGTCAAAGTGATGCTGTCTGCTCTGCATCTCTGAAGGAGATCTAGTGGGAAATCTTAGATAAGAGTACACATCTGGGTAGCTCATGACTATTTACAAAGCACATTCAAAAACCTGCCTTATTTAATCCTCATGACACTGAGGTAAGACCAGATTTGGCGAAGTTTGTGGGTGTGGTTTATCACACCCTTTCCCTCCTCTGATTGAAACGAAGAAATTGACAGACTTGAGAAAGGGATCTAAATATCAGCTTTATCAAGTGAGAATTGAGCTTATAGTCTCCTTCAGTTGAATGTAACTAACCAAATCACACACTGCCCTGCAGGGGCTGCCTAACCCTAGATAGCATTCTACAGGCTGACCAGAACATATCACAGATCCAAAGGACGTCATGTCAAATCTTAAACCCCGCAGTGCTGCCCAGTAGAGAATCTTGGAAAAAGTATCATTAGACTTTGGCCATCTAAGCAGACTTTGGCCATAGGAAGTGAAAAGGTGCTAGAAGGGTTTCTTCTGGGTAGCTGTTCTTAACCCTACTTGAGCATTAGAATCACCGTGGGAGTTTTCAAAATATTGAAATACCTGGGTCCCATCTCCAGACCAATTGAAAACCGATCTCTAGAAGTAGAGTCTCAGCATCAACTGTTGTAGAAACTCCCCTATGTGACTCAGTTGCCCAGCAAGGGAGATAATTCTTTAGTGAAAGTCCCCCCTTGGTAACTTGATGTCAGTGGACTAGGGTTTTAACAAATGAAGAAATGGGCCTGAAGTGATGAAGCAACTTGCCCAAGTTCTCTTAAAGAGTGACAGAGTTGGGTTTAGAATCCATTCATCTATTTAAAAAAGATTTTTTTTAATTGCATGCCTACTTAGGACCAGGCCCTGATGGCTAATCCAATGTTCTTCCCCAAGTCAGTCACTTTTTCTGAACTGAAAGTGTTTTGAGAATGTAAGATGGTCAAGTGGATTGGCAGTATTGAAACCAACTGCAGCTAAGTCAGAGTATCGGCTGAATCGTTGAACGCAACAGCAGCAAACAGATCAACTTGAGCAGACACATGCATGAAAGGATAGCTTGGTCAAATATTTCAGGTTGTAGCCACAAGGCAGGAGATAGCCTTTCCACGCGTGAGGAAGACTTTCTCAAGTCATTCACTGGTTCTTTTGACCACAGATAAATACATGGCTAACATTAGCAAGAAAGATAAGTGTGGGGACAGAGTCCTAGAGAGCAGTTTCCAGGCTCCCGACCTCATGTGGAAAGGTGCTGGCTCCGGTAGTAGATGGCCATCAGTTGTTACCGGTTAGCCCTTGGCCACTGATATGACTGCCGTGGCTGAGCTAGCAGACGCAGATTGCGGATTGCAGCTAGCACGGGTGGATTGCAGTTAGCAAGGGGTTGGTTGGTTGGCAGAGAAGCAGACGGCAGGTTGCGGGTCATGTGGCTCCTGCTTCCTGTGTCTCCAACCCAGCCACCAGCGAGAATATAGTGGTATGACTCCCCTGTCTAGGCTCCGTGGGTGTTCCTTTTTGGCCTCCTCATATCCTGCGTTCTTATGTGGGGAGCGGGATCAGAGTCCCTGCATGACAATAAGGAAATGTAGATAAAAAAATCTGCCTAGAAGAAAACACTATAATTAATCCATAAACAGATTCCCATGATAAGAAACAGTAAGAAAAGTTCAATGCAACTACACATTTTTATGAGCAATATGCATAACATCTACCCAAGTTTCTTTTAGATATAGCTCAGACTACATGATTATTTTTCTGCCTAAATCTGAATAATCACTTAAGACCTCTAAATATATGAAAGATTTAATGGAAAAATAAACTTGTTCATGATGCTGTGGAAATTCATGGGAAAGAAAGTATTCTTAAAATGTTACTGTGAATATTCCTACAAATAAAGACTGGATTTAAAATGTTGTTTTGGGAGTTTTAACAGCTGAACTAAATAAAGATATGTGAAGTAAGTTTAACTTCTTGGAAATTAAGCTTATGTTACAGCTAGAAAGCTACCATTTTAGAATTGTGTCCTTATTTCAGCCTTTATAACCTTGACAATGACCTCTGAGGCTCTTCTTAACTTTTAAGAGTCTACAATTATCTGTGCTCACAACTCCTTTCTATTTTTGTAGCTCTCAAATATCTGTAAGTTCTTACATCACTCACCACACCTTTTTAGTCATCGCTGAGTGGGTCTTTTAACTTGCCTCCTATGCCAATGCACGTGCAGCTAGGGGCAGAGTTAGTGGAGCAGTGAGAACTTTGCCCCCAAATCTGCAGTTAAAATTCTACTTTTCCTATCACTTCCCAGGGTTTGTTGTAGTGGATGACATGTGAACGGGAGCTTTGAAACAACCTGTGTTTTTATTTCTGCTGAAGACAGCATCTCATAAAAGAAAGGCATGTGTGTAATTGAGCAATGGATAAGAATGAATCAGATGATTACTAGCTGCCTATGAATTAAGCTGTGGTGTAGTTATAAGAACATTTTTAACCCTGGCCTGCTGTAGGAATTTTGCTCTAGTTCTAAGTGACCTCAGAATCAAAGAGTTTGAGAAGTCCCTGTGGGGACAGAGCCCCAAAAAGCAGTTTCCAGGCTCTCGGCCTCACATAGAAAGGTGCTGGCTCAGGTAGTAAATGGCCGTCGACTGTGATCAAATGGCCATCAGCTGTGGCTAGTTGGCCGTCAGCTGTAACCAGTGAGCAATTGGCCACTAATATAACTGCTGTGGCTACGCTAGCAAAAAGTGGGGGCTAGCAAGAAGATGGTGGCTGAGCCTGTAAGTGGAGCAGTAAGGGTTGAGAATTGTGTGGCTCCTGTTTCCTGTGTCTCCAACCCAGCCGCCAGTGAGAGTATAGTGGTATGACTCCCCTACCTATGGCTCCATGGGTGTTCCTTTTTGGCCTCACCATGTCCTGCGTTCTTATGTGGGGAGTGGGACCAGAGACCCCGCCTGACACCCTGCATGACACTTGGTGTAGTCGGCAGGATCCCCTGCACAACAAATGGCGCAGCGAGCAGAGTCCCCCGCACGACAGTCACCATCACATCACTTCATGCAAGAGGACAAGTCAACCATCAATGTGAGACTTACCCTATTATTTTTAAAATCCTCACAGATTTTATTTCAGCAATTCTGAAGTTTAACAATTGTCACTAGAGGAAGTATTTCTTAAAGTTCTTGTGATTTGTACAAGCCAGATTAGCTAAGGAGGCAACTTTAAATTATTTGTCAGCAGAGAGGCATAATGACACCAGTAAAACAAAGTATATTGTGTGTGAGTTTGTGTGTGCATGTACCCATACATATGTGCGGCTACTCATTATGTGGTTTTGGCACCTCTGTCTGGCTCCAAAGTTTGCTGCTCCCTTCCTCTCAGTACTTTCGCTGTCCTTTCTCCCAATCCAAAACTCCTCCCACTACTATAAAAACCAATGCACGCAGGAGTCACACTTCAACAGTTTCTACCTTGTGTTTGTGCAACACCTATTAGGAGGAGAAAAATGAGAGAACAGCAGGATCACAGCTTTATGCATGTGAGACATAAAACCAATAACGAACTAGACATCAAGCTGTGATAAGTTGAGAAAAGAGAATTCTTGACAGTGAAGCTTTCAACCTTGACACTGAGAAGCAGACAGGCAAGTGGAGATAAAGGAGGTGATGTATCCAGGAGGAGGAAAGAAGGACAAGGTGATTCCTTAGCCCTACCCTAGGCTGATTGTTTCATGGGTTCCCCAGTGAGGAAGGTTGGTGATTCAAACCTGAGTCACAGTGAAGTTAAATATGCATATTATTTGTAAATTTCCATATAAATGTATGTACATGTTAATTGTCGTAAACCAATCCCAAAGGGAAGATTCACTCTTTTACTTATTTTTGGTTATCCTTATGTACTCTCAGGTCATATGGCCTCTTCAAGGTACTGTTAAGGAGAGGAACTTGAATTGGGTCAAATCAGTATTTACATTCAGATAAGCCCAAATCCTTATGCAATCCTACATATTCATCCACACACCAATACCCATGCAAACATACACATATCCCCCCAAAGACTGAAGTTTGAGCATTGGGCACAGACAGCAGAATGTGCCTGTTACCTTCACTGGACCATGTGGCCCAAAGAGGAATAAATGAGCTTCTTGGTGACACTGCAGGAAGCGCAGAGCTCACTGTGGCAGCATAGATTTTTTTTTCTCCCTTGAGAGATGCAGAGCCAATGCCATCTTAGAGCATCTTATATTAGTTGTTCTGACATAAAGCAGATGACTCTTTTCTCAAATCAAGGTTTGGAGGGATCTGCTTATCATTAATAAGCCTATTAACCCTGATGAAGGTGATTTTCCTATATGTGCCCTTTAGCCCCAGGTATCCAGATCCAATCTCTTTTCTTTGTGCAACCGTAAGCACAAAAGGCAAAATTAGGCAATCATTGATGCACTAACAGAACCAGAAATACAGGCCCCATGGGTGCATACCCTCATAAAATTAGGCAGTTAGTAAGAAGGTGAGAAGTTCATGTTAGATGCAGATGCTGATTTAAGGAAATTCCTTGGTATTAAAAACCAAAAGACAGGTGCTTCACTGAAGACTTCTGGCACTGACGTCCTGCTTTCCTTCCCCCGCTCTCCTTTTCTTCCTCTTCTTTCTCTTTCTTCTTCTCCACCTTTATTATAATAATGATGTGTGTAGGTCACAGAATTAGACGTGGGGGATACAGAGACAGTCATGTCTTCCAAGGGCTTAGTAAGGTAGTTGAGAACTAGAACACTGAGAAGATGGCAATTTCAATACAATTGCTGTCTCACCAACTAGCAACTCCAATCTTCTCTCAAACGGCAGCTAAAGCCTATGGGTGTATGAACGAAAGTGAGGCTGTGGGCTCTGTATGAGTCCTGGAAGGAAGAAAGGGTGCCAGGACCCCCCTGCCAAGGACTACAAGAGACACCATCATTGGAAATGCCCAGGACAAGAGCAAACAAACAAACAAAAAAAAATCCAGGGAAAACTTGGCTCTCAGAGATCCTATGGATCCTAAGAGTAAAGGCTGATTTCCACCCTACATGAATGTGTGTCTTTTTTCTGGTCCCAAGAAGACAAGAAGGAACTGAATGGTGGGCCATGTCCTTCCTGCCTCTGAGGCTGAGGCAATCTACAAACACCAGGGAGCAGGATCTTCCTCCCTGCGCCAGTAGCAATCTTGTGGACAGCCTATCTCGTACAATGAGCTCAAAGAGGAGACCACTTGCCTTCCGCCATATCTGTGACTAGACAGCCTCTTAGGACACTCTACAGGGAGCCCTGAGCCTCTCTGAGTCAACAAAGAGATTACCCAAAGGGGCTCAGTAGCAGAGGGGAAGATCAATCAGAAAAGATAAAACATATGCCAAAAACACACAAGTGCAGGAAAAAAAGACCTCTGCAGCCAAGAAGAAAGAATGGAAGAAAGGTTGGGAAGGATGGAGGGAGGGAGCAAGAGAAGGAGGGAGAAAAAGGGAAGGAAAAAGATTCTCCAATTTAATTCTGTGCATGAATGAAAGGACAGAATGATTGTTGTTGAGACCTAAATTAGTGGGCTAGAAAATCAAATGGAGAAAATAAAGTACAGAGCAAAGATATTAAGCAATTGAAATCATGAAAGAAAAGACAAGAGCCGTGAGGCTACATCCAAGAGGCTTAGCATACAATATCAGGATCTCTGGATAAAGAAAAAGGCACGTAGGAAGGAGAGGCAATAATTAAGCATATAAAAAGAGGAATTTTTCTTGGATCAAGAAATACCTGAGTCTACAGATCAAATGGGCTCTCCAAGTTTCAAGCTGAATCAATGAACACACACACACACACACACACACACACACACACACACACTTAGGAATATCCTGGTAAGAGTCCTGAACTCTAAGGAAAAAAAGAAATTTTTCCAAGCTTCCACATAGAAAGAACAATTGCCTCATTATTAAATATATATATATACAGAATTAGACCTCTTATCTGTATCACCGGCAGCTAGAAGTTACTGGAATACTATTTGAAGACTTCTGATAAAAAAGGCCTTCTACTCAAGAATTCTGTAACTAGCCAAGGCATCATTTAGCTGTCAGAGGAAAGAAAGATACTTGCAGATATGTAAGAAGTCAGAGACTAATACCTATGTATTCCCATTAAAGAAAATACTTCAGAAGAGGCTCTAGCTAAACAACAGATTAACCATAACAGAGAGTGGGAGATGATAAAGAAAGAAAAATGGTGGTAGTAAATAGACTGATATAAAGATAGAGATATAGAGATAAAATATAGAGATAATTATAGACTGACAATGTGTATATGTATATACCAAACAACATAACAGCTAAATCTATAAGGTAAAAATTATACTAATAATTTGACAAAGTGTAATTATTATAGGGGAAGACTAATACTTCACAATTGGACAAATCTGGTATATAACAAATATTGGATGACAGAGGAATTGAATAATACAGTCAACAAACTTGATGTAATAGTTATGTATAGAATCTAATATCTGTCAAACAAACAACAACAAAACAGTTTTTTGGTACCCATAGAATATTAACAAAAATTAGTCAGATTTGACAAGAAAACCCTAACAGATTCTAAAAACCACATTCTCTGATCTGCCTCCAATAAAGTTAAAAATAATGTAAAGATGTCCAAAACACATGCACAGAAGACATCAAAACAAAATTATATCTATAAAGCAATGAAAAAAACACACTTTTTAGCAAAACCCAAATGTCACAGTGGAAACTGTACTCAGAAGGAAATATATACCTTAAATGTTTTCATTAGTAAAGAAAATAATATCAAAAATAAAGTTAGCTTTTAAGTAGAAAAAAGAGCAACAAAGTAAACTGAAATAAATTAGGAAAAGGAAATTAATCAAAATTAAAGGTAAAATGAATGTAATAGAAAAGAAGTAGAAAGTACAAATAAATACGAAAGCCCTCCTTTGAAAAAAAGTACTAAAATCTGGCTGGATTAACAAAAAAACAAGCAGAAGTGGATAAAATTATGAATTCTGTAGAAAACTACAGATAGAGGATAAATTAAAAGTATAAGAAGAACCTATGGCAACAAACTTGAATCCTAAAGAAAATGGGTGATTTCCTAGTAAAAATACAAATTACTCAAATGGATCCTGAAATAAGGAAAATACAAATAGACCAATTAGCATAAAAAATTTGAAATGGTACTTAAAAACCTTGCATTGGAAAAGCCCCCAAGATGACATGGGTTCACAGCTGAGCATTAGTTGATCTTTAGTTAATTGCGATGTTATTTTAAGTAACATCTCTAGCTCAAAGCCTAGAGAAAAAAAATGGGATCTCTTCATTTTAAGGTTTAATAAAGCTTGATATATAGTTGACATATTTCATCTAAGATACCAATCATTGTAAAATTCACATTATTTTATATACATTACAAAAATACTTCCTTAGCACTTAGAATTTTTATTTTAAATTTAGTGAAGGCACTGCTTTAGGCTTATTTTAAAAGATTACTTATCTTCTATCACCATTGTGCATTCATCAAAAAAAAAAGGAAACATCTTCATACTCATTCTCAAGTGCTTCTGAATCACTTTTCAAGTGAAAGCTGCTGATGTCTGTATTTTTCCATACAATATTGTCCTCTGTGATTTCACTTACATGTGGAATCTAAAAAGCAAAATAAATAAACACACAGAAAACAGACTCGTAGATACAGAGAACATTTTGATGGTTACCGGATAAGAGGGGATTGGAGAGATGCGTGAAAAGAGGGAAGGACAATAAGTACAAATTGCCAGTTATAAAAATAGTCACAGAGATGTGAAGTACAGCACAAGGAATATAGTCAATCATATAGTAATAACTATGTATGGTGTTAGGTGGAAACTAGACTTATCAGTGGGATGACTTTGTGAGGTATATAAATGTCTAAGCATTATGCTCTATACCTGAAACTAATATAATATTATATGTTAAGTGTAATTGAAAATTTTTTTAATTAATTTTTTTAAAAAGCATGGATAATACTGCCTTTCCCAGAAGGAGGGCCCATTATGGTCTCTGGGGTTTCTTTTTCCAAACTGCTGACATTCACTTGGCAAACTTTGGTGCCATAGCTTTCTTACTCTTGCTACATGTGTCCATGGACAGTTTCAGACAAGTTCATACAGGCAGCTATGTCGGGACTCAGGCCTGGCCGACAGCAATTGTCAGCTGCATCCTGACGTCAGAGCTACTAAAACATGAAAAAATATGTATCTACAAACGTGAAAAATAGTAACACAAAAACAAAACTATAATCTCACATATGGAATACAGTGCAAGCATTCTAGGTAAGGTATTAGCAACCAGAATCCTGCAATGGATCAAAGACATAATGACCAAACACCAATTCTCAGGAGCAGTTGGACAATTATCAGGAAGAGAAATTGAGTGAAGATAGTCAAATCACGACTAGAATAGTGTTGGTATCACTATTTTAGAAAAACAGTACTTGACCAGCGGCCCAGAGACCCGAGTTACAATCCTAGTTCAATCTTTTAGTACCTTGTGACTTGGACCAGTACATGTCACTCCTGGGTCTCAGTGTCCTTAAGGAAAAGGAGGGCATAGCCAACGTCCTTTACAGCTCTGATATCCTGGGGTCTAGTATGAGTCTATGGCAGTGGCTCATCCACTAAGAATCCAGCCCAGGTTTTGTACAGGATTTTGCACAAATCAAACCTTGGGTTACTCAGGTAGAAAACTGGTCACACTGCCTAATAAATCTGTCTGCTCTTTAATTTCACACAACAGTGTCGAGTCTAATCACAACTCGAATGGAAATTTTAAAATTACCAGGTTCCCCTCCCCAACTTACTCCAGACAAATATGCATGTCCTGGCTCCCTTCTGAACCCCCCCATAAAAGCCGCAGGAGGCCTCCTGTGCAGTAGCCTTCAGAGAGAGTCACAAGACAAGGCATTAAACTTGTTTTTACTGCCACCAAAGAGCTTTCTCACACACTCACTCCATATTCTGCAGCTCTGTATTCTTCTCTTGATACTTTTATTTAAAATGAAGTTACATACACAAGGTCTGACAATTAAGTTTGCGAACTTATTGCAACGATGTTGTTAACCTTTTTTCATATCAGAGGGATTATTCATTATGAATTTGTACCAACTGGGCAAACAGTTAACCAACTTTACTATTTGGAAGTGCTGAAAAGGCTGCATGAAAAAGTTAGATGACCTGAACTTTTCGTCAACAATTCATGGCTCTTGGATCACGACAATGTACCAGCTCACACACCACTGTCTGTGAGGGAATTTTTAGCCAGTAAACAAATAACTGTATTGGAACACCCTCCCTACTCACCTGATCTGACCCCCAGTGACTTCTTTCTTTACGGGAAGTGAAAGGAAGACTTTTTGATGACATTCAAGGGTAATACGATGACAGCTCTGTTGGCCATTCCAGAAAAAGAGTTCCAAAATTGCTTTGAAGGGTGGACTAGGCACTGGCATCAGTGCATAGCTTCCCAAGGGGAGTACTTCGAAGGTGACCATAGTGATATTCAGCCATGAGGTATGTAGCACTTTTTCTAGGATGATTTCGTTAACTTAATTGTCCGACTTCATATTTACTTGTTTATTGTGAAAACTATACATAGCATAAAAATTACCATTTTAACCATTTTTAAGTGTACAGTTGAGTAGCATTACATACTTTCACATTGTTGCACAAACTACTTTTTTACTTATTTAGATTTGTATCCTTTTGCTATAATAAAACTGTCATTGTAAGTATAGCACTTTCTTGAATCCTGTCATTCTAGAATATTATATTATCAAACCTGAGAGAACAGTGGGAACCCCTGAATTTGTAGTCAGCGGGTTAAACAGTGGCCTGGAAATCCCAGAACTTGCAGCTGGTGTCTGAGTGAGGGCAGTCTTGTGGAGAACTGTGCCCTTAACCTGTGAAGTGTGGCCTAACTCTGGATAGTTGGCATCAAAACTCATTATAGCGAGGGAGAATCTCTAGGCAGAAGTTGGAACTGTGAGGTGTAGTCACCCCTACCCTTAGGGAGAATCCATGACAAAAAGAGTTAAGAAAATTGATATCCATCTATGTTCATTACTAAATAATCAAACAGCCTTGCGGCTTAGCAAATAGGTGGCTTCCACCTAAAATGTCCTTTCCTATCTCTTCTCTAAAGACTTGACCCAATGGGCTACTTCTACAGGTCAAGGGAGAGAATAGTACGTTCATCAGAGACCATAAATTATTCAACCTTTTGTCCCACTCTGAAAACCTGCAACAGTGTTTCCCTATGATGATAGATACTCAAAATAGTAGTTAGTAGTAGTAGTAGTAGTAATTTAATGAAACTCAGCAAGATCCACATATGGTAGCCAAAGGGCTTGAGAATTATTTATCTTAAGGGTTAAAAAAGAAGAGCCCTGGCCAAAACAATGAAGGCTGAAAGGAGATGTGAGAAAAGTTTATGAAATCTTGAAAGGTGTGGAAGAGGTAACCAGAGAGTGCTTACTCTCCATTAAATTGTACAGTATTTAAATCGTAAAGCAGAAAAATTTAACACAGGCAGTATACACCGTCGGTAATGGACTGAGACAATTTATTATTCAATGAAATAGTGCAAGTTGAAAATCAAAAGGGTTTAGAGAAAACTCAAGAGGGACTAACCAAAATACATAATTTCTTAAGGAAAAATAAAAATTTAGGGGATTTATCATAACTTTCTGAGTTTACGAGGTAGCGCCATTCACGTAATACGTGCTTACGTTTCACTCCAAAAGGAGAGCCCTCAGCTGAGTGGATAATGGAGATGACTCAGTCTCACCTCCGAAAGAGAAGGGGAGACCCATTATATCCGATCTTGCTTAGGACTCTCGGGCTCATTCAGCTGTCCAGTCATGCAGCAACTCTTTCTCCTGCCCTCAGATGTCAGTTTATACATCTCAAAAGAAATCATTTCAGTCTTCCCTATTGAGTCCCTAACAAATTTCCATTTCTACTGGCACTCTCGCATACTCTGGTGGGAAGGGATACTGTACGAGTTTTGACAATTTGTCATTATTTATTGAGGAGTCCAGCTCCAGGCCAAAATCCTATGTGCAATATCTCAGACTCAATCATAAGAAATTACAAAGCTTTGCCTGGCAGAGGCATCATGGGGAAAAGCTACCCTTTCCATACCAGACTTGATGTACTGCCAACGCAGTGCAATTTCCTGGAGGGAGTTAGTCAAGAACTTAGCTCTCCTTCTCCCCACCCCAACCGGCCATGCTCACACACATACCTACCTTCTTAGGTATGAGATGCCTCCATTCAGGCCCCTCCTTACTGGAGGCGTTGGCTGAGGCACTGCTCTACTTTCACTCAGTACCTTTCCGCTACTAACCCTTTCCTCTCTCTCCCTCCCCCTGGCCCACAAGTCCATAAAGAGGCAAGATCGTTTTGTTCAGGGCTTCTTGACAGTGGAGATAATTTCCCCTGTATGTACTGCATTCACCTGAAAAGTTTTCAAAATGTGTACATTAACAACCTAAATGCCCAGCTAATAAGGATTGTGAAAATAAATTTTGGTGTAGCTAAGATATAATAATATGTAGATATTAAAAATGATAATGGAGATAAATGACAAGATGCTTATTCTAGGCGGTTCAAAGCAGTAAGGATTCTATATTTGCATTCATGTAAAAAAACGTATGTAGACAGAACTGTTACCAATGGTTACCTCCATAACATTACCAATGGTTATCTCTGGGTCGGGAGGTTAGGCATGTTTGATTTTCTTGCCTATCTGTATTTTCTGATCTAGGATGACCATGTATTATTTTTGTAATAAGAAAAAACCATGAAAGGTATTATTTTTAATGTGCATACTCCTTGAATGAGCAATTCTATATCTAGAAATTCATCTTAAAATTTTAAGCATGCATACAAAGATTTAGCTAAAATAATGTTTATTGAAAAGTTGTTTATAATAGTAAAATTATGGAAATAATTCAATTTCTAGTGTTAGGAGATTGAGAAAGTAAATTGTAATACTTTCATAGATTATAATTTTAGGTAGCTATTTTAAATATTTAACCTAAAAAGAGGTTATATATATTACCTAATATATTAATAGGTTTAACAATAAAAGGCAGGTTACAAAACAGTGTATTTCCAATATCCTTTGATCCAGAAGCTCAACTTCTAGGAAATACTAGCACAAAGAAACAAGTATAAATATCTCGATTGTGTCATTTCAGTGAAAAATTAGAAGCTACACTAATGTTATCAATGAAGAATGCTAAAAAAATCAATAATGGCACAATCATATAGGCTACTAAGCAACTGTTTAAAAATAAGAAATAAATTCCTATGAGCTAGCATGATAAATTCATGATATATTCTTAAGATATACCTGTATGAAGGGATTGTAAAATACATTCTAAATTTTACATTTCTATACTGTTTCAATAGCTTTACAATAAGCATCTATAACTTTTACAAACAGAAAAAAGATTTCAAGAAACATATTTAGTATGATATATGTGTATGTGACGATATAATATGCATAGCAAAAAGTCTGGAAAAATATTTATCAAAATGTTAACAGTGGTTATTTTTGGGTGGTGAGATTACAGCTGATTTTTATTGTTATTTTTGTTATTCAATATTCTTTGTGACTTTTATGGTAAATATATTATTTTATAATAAGAAAAATTAAAACTGCTTAAATTTTAAGACTTTTGTTTCATTCCTAATAATCCCAAATGCCATCCCCAGGGCCTGCCCAGAGCTCCTAGGTTCCTCCTAGGCAGTGGAGCTTAGTTAAAAGCACAAAAGCAAAGAAGCCCATTCACAAAAGACCACATGTTTTATGATTCTATTTCTGTGGAAGCCCAGAATAGGGAACTCTACATCTAGAGAATGCAAATTAGTGGTTGCTTAGGGCTGAAGGTGATGAGGACTAAGGGGTGACCGCTAAAGAGTATGGGGGTTCCTTTTTATTTTCACTTATATATTTTCTTTATGCCATTTTATGTTGGAGAATAGATGCAATAGTGGTTTAATAGAATTTTATTTATTTATATATGAATGTATGCATGTATTTATTTTATTAGTTTCAGGTGTACAAAGCAATGTAATAGACATTTACACCCCTCACAAAGTGATAACCAACCCCTCCCCCCCAGTCTTCTACCCCTCTGACATCACATATAGCTGTTACAAAAGATTTTTAGATTTCAAGAAAGCTCCACAACTATCAGAGCCATGCTATTTTATTATTCCCATTTTCGAGATGAGGAAACAAGTCAGAGAACAAGGAGGGAGTGTTGGTCACACAGCTCGCAAGTGGAGACAAGACTCCTGTCTGCCTCCGCAGTCCACACCCTTTCTGCACCTTTAGTTGTGTCGGAAACCGTCTAGAAAGGATCTTTCCTCCCAGGGGCCTCTTTATGATACTTCCTCTTCTAAAAAAAATTGTGGTAAAATATACATAACACAATTGACTAATTTAACCATTATTAAGTGTACAGTTCTGTAGCTTTAAGCACATTCACGTTTTTGTGCAACCATCACCACCATCCCTCTCCAGAATTTTTCATCATCATCCAAAGTGACAGTCATTAAAAAATAACTCCCCATTTTCCCCTCTCCTCCTCCCAACCCCTGGCCACCACCATTCTACTTCTATCACTATGAATTTGACTCCTCTGGGTATCTCATATAAGAGGAATCATACAGTTTTTGTCATTTTGTGACTGGCTTGTTTTACTTCGCATAATGTTTTCAAGGTTGATCCATGTTGTAGCATGCGTCAGACTTTCATTCCTTTTTAAGGCTGAGTAATTTTCCATTGTATGTATAAACCATATTTTGTTTATCCATTCATCCGGTGATGGACACTTTCGTTGCTTCCACCTTTTACCTGTTGTGAATAATGCTGATATCAACACAAGTATACAAATATCTGTCCGAGCTCCTGCTTTCAATACTTTAGGGTATATATATACAAGATTTAAATTGCTGGATTACATATAATTCTACATTTCATGCTCACCAGCTGGGGTTTCTTTTTGAGGAAATAAAAATTACTCTAAAATTGACTGTGGTGACGCTTGCAGATATCTGTGAATGCACTAAAAACTACTGAACTGTAAAGGTTAAATGGGTGAATCGTATATGCTACGTGAATAAAGAAGCCTTGTTTTTTAAAAAGAAAGACAGACATTTGCCTAAAAGCACTGCAGGCTGACCCTTTCTCAACTTTCATCCCCAAGGAGGTCTGGAGGACCAGCAAGCTTCCCGACCTCAAAGGACTGGCAGTTTGCGTCAACGGTGTTGGATTCTGGACATCCAGTTTCGAAGAGTCTGGTGCTCATTAAAACTCTCCCTCTGGCCACAGTGCATTAAACATTTGGTGACGAAAGTGGGTTGGAGAATGTCTATTTTATTAATTTAATTATTCTTAATATAATGTTTACTTCTGTTTCCCACAGGTGTTCCCCTCTGTGTCTTGTTCCTGCCTGTCCCATGGAACTCGCTGTCTGGCAAGTGAGGCCTAGGAGGCAGATTCCCTGCTGAGACTCATAATGGCAACACTTTCCAATGGCCTCCCATCGTCCCTGAAAGCACCAACAAAAGATGTCTCTTACCTTTTAAAGGCTGGCTGGGGGTTGGAAACGTAACCTTAGAGTCATTTAGGTGCATGACTGTAACATGAAAAAGAAAAAAATAACCTAACAATAATCTACTAATTAGTGTGACTCAGCCCCTCTGGTTCATGAAGACCACTGTCCACACATGTAAGGACCAGAAATCTTCCCACTCACTTTGTGAGAAAGTATTTAATTTGTGTTCCTGAAAGAGTTCTTCCCCATTGTGTTACTGGAATTCTGGAGGACATGCCACTTCTCATTCAAAGATGATGCTGTTGCTGCTTTTATTTCTTGGGATGGATTTCTCACATTGACAGCACCTTTAAGCTTCCAGCATGCTCCTAGTGTTCATCTGAATATTCACTTTCATCTCTAAGAGCTTCTTTCTTCATTTGGAAAAGGAGAACATTAAAGTAGATTTTCTCTAAGGTCTTTGACAGTTTTGATATTCTGTAATTATATACTGAGTAAATTAGAAAGGTATTTATTTGAGGGACATTTTCCTTCTCTTAAGGAGTTTAGCCTCTACAAGGACCCTTTTTTCCTACCCAGGGCCACTGACGTGGAACCATTAGGCTCTACTACCTCTGATTAGGCCAGACACCAAGAAACCACACAATCTAGTTCCACCTGTCGTGTTATCTCCCATTGCGCTCCTAAAAGATCCCTATAGTTCTATCAGCATGGACGGCTTGCCTTGATTCTTGCCTCCAAGCTTATGCCCAAACTATTTCCTCTTCCTGGAATATCTTTCCTGTCCCTGCCCTTTGAAATCCTCCCCTTCTTGGACTAGGTCAAGTTCCCCTTTCTCTGACGATTTCTCTATATGATCCTTAAGAGCAGAAACCATAACTTGTTTCCGTATCCTCAGCTTCTATCATAAAACCATAAGCCAGAAAATGATTTCAAAATAGTTGATAATATCCTCATTTGAATTATTGGAAATGTCCTCTCTCCACTACAAAACAAATTTCTTGAGGGCAGGGACCACTTACATAGTTCTTTAACTTCCTCACTGTTCCTAGCAATATATTGCACTCAATGAACACCAAAAAACTGTAGTTTGAGAATGAGAATCATATCCCTATTGCCTCTGAGTTCTGAACACAGAAACATCAATCCAGGTATCGGACAATAATCTAAATACCAGATTTTTACGGTAACGCTAGATTGAAGAACACAGCCTCACAGCCTGTATTAGAGGTCAAACCAAGGTTCATACTCCTTCTTCCCAAATTGAACATAACTGCGCAAGCCCAGGCAGAATATGTACAACCACAGGCCATCTATAGAAGCAGGGTCTGCTCCAGCTAGTCTACCATACAAAGATGGGAGGAATGCACATCTCCTGCGGGCAGCATCATTCCAAAAGAAAGCCCCGGAGGGACACGACCAAAGGCATGCAACGATCCTTTTTCTAAAACAATAATATAAACCATTCTACCTTCGACAAGAAACAAGTGGGAGGTAAAAGTAAAAAGGATTGTAGGGTATCCGATGGACACGTGTCCCATTTGGGAGACCACCTCAGGGATGATGTAGATGCCTGATCACTGCACTGTACACCTGAAGCTGAACAATAATGACTGCCAACTATAATTTTATATATATACATATATATATATATGTATATATATGTATGTATATACTTACAAGAAGCGGAGTACAGCATTAGGAATAGAGACAGTGGAAATGTAAAGGCTCTGTGCGATGTCAGAGGGGTAGTGGATGGGGGGAGGGGGGTTCACACAGTGAGGGATACAAATGATAAACGTCTAAGTATTACTTTGTCTTGTGCACTTGAAACTAATAAAAAAATTAAAAAATTAAAAAATAAAAAATAAAAAACAATAAAAAAGTAAAAAAATAAAATAAAAAGTAAAAAGGATTGCAGCTTTCTCCCTAACATTTCTGCGAAAGCAGAAAAACTACGCTTTGGACCAAGGTAAGAAAACAGGGAAGGGAGAGCTAGGTACCCCCTATACTTGATACATTTTTGTTGAATAATAATAACAAAAGAACGAATGCCATTCTGAGAACAGTCCGTTGTTAGAATGTACCAGTCACAAACTACCTGCAGCCTTCTAGGCACCAGGAGAAGTTGGAGCCAGTCTTTGGAGGTCAATTTGAGGCCACGCAGGCAGCATCTCAGTTATCTAAGGTGGGTGCTGAGGCTCAATGTCTGATGCTACTAGTTGGTTAAAGAGGGTGAGACCTTGGGATTGTAATGGCTTTCAGGGCAATTTCCAGGTAAAAATTCTAGAGTCTTATTTTAAATTCCAAGTAGAACAAAATGAACAAGATGAGGAGCCAAAAGGACTGTTCTATGTACTGTTTATAAAGAGCATACGAGTTCTGACAAGTAAATTCGCAAACTTGTTGCAATGATGTTGCTAACATTTTTTTATATCAAAGGGATTATTCATTATAAATTTGTACCTATTGGACAAACAGTTAACCAAGTTTACTACGTAGAAGTGCTGAAAAGGCTGCGTGAAAAGTTAGACGACCTGAACTTTTCACCAATTCATGGCTCTGGCATCATGACAATGCACCAGTTCACACAGCACTGTCTGTGAGGGAGTTTTTAGCCAGTAAACAAATAACTGTATTGGAACACCCTCCCTACTCACCTGATCTGGCCCCCAATGACTTCTTTCTTTATGGGAAGTGAAAGGAAATATTGAAAGGAAGACATTTTATGACATTCAGGACATCAAGGGTAATATGACGACAGCTCTGATGGCCATTCCAGAAAAAGAGTTTCAAAGTTGCTTTGAAGGGTGGACTAGGTGCTGGCATAGGTACATAGCTTCCCAAGGGGAGTACTTCGAAGGTGACGGTGGTGATATTCAGCAATGAGGTATGTGGCATTTTTTTCTAGGATGAGTTGATGAACTTAATTGTCCAACCTTCGTACACAGGTAAATATATGACAGTGTAAGTATATTTTTCATTTGTGACTCTTCTTTCAATGTGATTCAAAAGACTGCATATAGCAGTAATTAGTTATAAAACTGTTGATGGGCTTATTATGTATAAATAGTAGTATTTATGTGAAAACGATAGCACAAAAGAGGGAGGAGGAAATAGATCTATATTGAAGCAAAATTTTTGTATGCTATTGAAATTAAGTTGGTATTACTTAAAATTAGATTATTTTAAGTTCAAATGTTCATTACAATGGCCAGATCGACCACTGAGAAAATAATTAAATATGTGAATTAAAAGCAACAGGGTAGATCTGAAGTTTTCAGTGGCTGGGAGTAAAACAATCATTTACAACACTGCCAACCTAAAATTCAAGATTCAAATTCCTGGGACAGAAATTTGTCCTAGTGTGGGTCATGCCCCCTATTGTGTTTAAAAGAGTGAGGTTCCAAGACTGGCAGATCTCTAGAATTGTATGAGAGAGACAGCAGGTGGCATTTTCCCAAAGGAAGAGATACGGGGCAGAAAAAAAAAAATGATCACCACTAAATGTGTTAAAATTTTGTTAACTAGAATTTTGATTCCTCAAAATGATCTATTTAATGTGACTCTGCCAGATAATAATATATAGAAAATTTGTACTATATTATAAACACAAGTATGTTTGAGAATGGGGCAATGTAGATTAATAGGGAATAGGATGGTATGTCAAATTCTGGAACAAGTTGTGAAATACTGAAATAGAAGTTTTCCCAAGGAAATTTGAAACTGCAAAATCTATTTTAGTTTCCTAAGTGCTATGTTGACTCTCATTATAAGGCATGTGAAATTAACTTGATGTCAATCTGAGTAAAATTGTAATTGGTTTAAAAAACAAAGTTGAAAGATAAATGAGAGATTAGGGAAAGTACTTGCAACAGATACAGCATACTCAAGGGTGACTATCTATAACATAAAGAAATTTTTACACTTTCAAAAGGAAAAGACCAGTAATTCAAAAAGAAAAATGAACTAAGTATATGAATAAGCAATTTACAGAACAGAACATCCAAAGGAGAAAAAGAGAAAACATGAGCAGCCTCACTAGTAGTCAGTGAAATACAAGTTAAAGGAACAACAAACAACTATTCACTTATCAGAATGGTTAAAATTATGCAGAGCAAACTGTTACAGCCTTTTAGAAAGGTGTCTATTAACATTTTAAATAGACCAATCTCATATCTAGGAATCCATCTTTCAGGAATTAAAGGACCAGGGCATTTCAATACACATATAAGGACATTTACTGAAACATTAATGGCAGTGTTAATTTTTTTTAAAGAATCTGAATGCCATGAATAGGGGAAACATTGAATAAATTTTGGTACATCCAAAACATTAGGCAGCCTCTAAAATAAAAGAATGAATTAGAGCAGTATCAGTTAAATTGGAAGAATGTTTATGACTTATTACTTAATGAGAAATGCAAAAAGCAGAGAAGTGTGTTTACTGATTCCTCATTTTGTAAAATAAATAAGAACAAAAATATACATGTGTGTGTGTATATATATATACATATATATATACATATATATATGAAGTTATATCAGCATGCTTAACTTTTTAAATAGTTGAGAGTGAGGGAGAGTAGTGAGGGGGAGAGTCAGGTAAGAAAAGACTAAAAAGAGAGTTCTGAAGAAAATACAGCATACAAGAAACGATTGCGTGAGTGCATATATGGATGGATATGTGCATGAAGAGATACGTGAACATATCATCACCAAAACATTTACAGTGGTTACTTCAGAGCGTGCGGGGTTATTTCCTCCCTTATACTTTGATGTATTTGAATTTTTACAATAAGTACACAGTTTAAATACAACCAAAGAATGGTTACATATTTTAAAATGTGTGTGTGGCTAATAATTGCTGTGAGAGATGAAGATGAGTCAGAAACATAGCCTGCCTTGCAGGCCCCGACAGTTAGTGGGAAGACAAGAGGACACAGCCAGCTGTAACCTAAAGCCAAATTTAGTGAGTGTAGTAAGAAACACAGAGTGTTGGGAAAGAGACATTAATTGATCTCACAGATCTGACTAGAAGATGTGGAAGAAATTCGTTAAAGGAGAAGGTATTTGAGTTGGATCTTGAAGCCTTGGGAGATATTCAACTGGTAAAGATGGGGATAAAGAGAAATCCAGGCTAAGGGACCAGAGTGAGCAAAATAAACAGGGGCATTAGAAAACCAGGGGTGTATTCAAAGAATGGCAAGTGGCCTGGCTTAGTATAAATGGAACATAGGTGTTGAGTGGACAGAAGCTTGGAAAGAAAGGTAAGCTGCTTCCGAATTGTGTAAGTGGTCTAGAGGGTATTCCAATCGCAGAGGGAAGCTCTGCAGGTGTGTGTGTATAAGGGGTGGGGGCAATGTTTTGTTTGTTTTTCCAGGAGAGTGACATTCTTAGGTCTGTGTTGGGGTTGGGGAGACACAGGAGGCAAGAAAACCAGTTAGAAAACTATTATAATTAATCAGCCCAAGGTAATCAAAGTATAACAAGAGCAGCAACGTGGGAATGCAGAGGAGGGAGAAAACTCCAGAGTCGTTTCTGAGGTAAATAGGGCAGGCCTTGGCGGAAGATGAAAAACCTTCTGTGCCTGGCAACTGGGGGGACGGGGATACTCCAATCTGAGAGAGAACACTGGGATTAGAGGTGGGACCCACATGCAAAGAAAGAGCTTGCAGAATATAGAGGGGATAGTGAGAACAAAGAGCCCCTTGAGAAATGCGGAGGGATCAGACCATCACAGAGACCAGAAGAACAACTAACTTCTCAATCTAGAACGACAGAACAGAAGACTTGATTCTGGTCTCTGGAGTCAGCTGCCCACAAGCCTTCTTAACTAGAGTAACTCCGGCGGAGGATTAAATCCATCCCCCTCAGTTTGCGCACATACCAAATTAAAGGGTCTCGCTATACAGCATGAGAGCTCTGGAAAGAGTCTTGGGTAAAATCTCAGACACAACTCGTACTCTTGGGAAATCCAGCTTTCTGCTCACTGCCTTGAGGCCACCCTTGGCTATCCTTCTTACTTCTCATTTCTCTCCTCAGTAGAACCTCTCTGTGAAAAGAATTCTTTGGGGGTAACATCGTGCCTACGACATCTAAGAACGTCACTACCGTCCTGTTGGCAGTGGGAGCCGGCCCCACCTGTCTTTCCTCCCTTACCCCCTCGCCAGCCAAGGGTTTCCTCAAGGCTGTCGGGAAAATGTGGGGTTTTCCAACCAGCATATATACATCTGAGATTTTTAAATAAATGAAAATATGAAAAGTCTAAATAGATGCCCAAGATCCTTTCCAGATCTCTCACCCTGTAGCTTCTTCAGGGTGTCTTAAACAAAAAGCTCACACATATTTTTAATGGGTGGGCATCTTGTTTGTGGCTTCCTTTTCGCATTCCGGGGCAAAAGTAACGTTCTTGTCTTTCTGATTATAAATGAAGTACAAACTCAACGTAAAGAATTTGGAAAATCCAGAGAGTCTGAAATAAGAATACTAATTGGTAACTTCACCCCAGAAATAAAAAATGAATATTTGCACAGAAGCCTTCCAGTCTTGCCACTGGCCTGTTGGGGACCCGAACCTAAGGCTCCCTCCACGGCCCCGGGTCCAGCTCGCGGCGCAGCCGCTGGCCTGAAGCCCGGGAAAGGGCGCCGCAGGGAAGCACCCACCGAGGGAGGGTCGGAGCAGGGCGCCCGGAGGCGGGGCTGCCCCTGGGGACTCCGCGGCGGGGCGAGCAGACAGACGCGCGCGGTTGGACGGAGCACGGCGCGCCGGCCCGCGGGTCCCGGAGCGGTCTCCCAGCCGAGCGCCGGGTCCGGGCGCGCCACGCAAGGCTGCGCCAGGCCCCGGCCAGGGGCTGCCCACCCCACGGGGCACCGCACGCCCGCGCACACCGCAGCGGCCGGCGCCGGCCGCCCGCCGCTTCCACGCCCCGCTGCCGGCGCGGCGATGGGCGCGGCTCCCGGCCCTGGCCCTGCCCCCGCCCCTCCGCGTCCCATCCAGTCCCGCGCACCCGCGAGAGACCCAGGCGTCATGGGCGTCCCGCCTACAGCCGCGGGCTTGGCGATTCTCGGCGGTCGGGGACCTGGTGAGGTGAGCAGCGCGCCCTTGAACTGGTCCCCAATCTGCCTTTCAGGGGAAAGTTCACCCTACCGTGCAGGGTGGTGGGTAGGGTTGGCTCCTCACCGGAACAGTGAAGTCCTGAATGCAGAAAGTTTCATTGCGCTGCGGGCTGTCGAACTGCCTTGTTCTGGGCTGAGGAAAGTCGTCCCAGAGCTGCAGCATCCTTGAACCCTGGCAAGCACCCGTTTGCAACTTAGCTCTCAGAAGCGCGGGGCCACTTGTTAGAACTCGGTATTTGAATGGTGCATATGCAGATGTACTTGTGCTCCTGCAGAATACCAAGCTTGAGGTTTTTCTTTAGAATCGAGTTTTATTGTTAACATTTCAGAATAGAAATATGTGGGGAGAGAAGTCATGAAACGATGCTCTCACTCTTCCCTTTGTTGGTTTTCTAGGCAAATGCGTGCACGAGTAATAGGCAAATTATGTCCTCGCCTGTAATGAAATGTCTTTCCTGGTGTAGTCCTTTAAACTAGGATACGGAAGATAACATTAAATTATTGCACCCCTACGTGAACGTGAAAGATGTTCAGGTGGGAATTAAAAGCTGGAAAAAATGTTGATATAGTTGCATTAGGCAGCAAGGCCTGCAAAGGAAAACAAATGTTTCTTCACCAATGGTGAAGTGCAGCATAGAAGGTCCCCTTTCAGGGTGCATTGGCGGCCAGGCTTGCAAAACAGTAACTTCTTCCATGGCTGCAGTTGAAGCAAAGGAGTGTGGAGCTAAATGGCTGTGGAAGTGATTGTATAGAGTGTAAGGCAGTTTGAGTCTAAAGCATAAAATGCCTTGGAAGACTTTGCTTGAATTAGGGATCTCTTGGGAGGGGGTCGATGGACCTCTGGTCCCCATTCTGCCAGTCTAATTCCACTTCAGGGCCACTACTGTCTCTGGAGTGCTGCCTGTATTTCCCTTTTCTCTTCTGCCACCAGCCTTTAGCTTCTCTCTGTTCCTCAGGAAAGTCTAGAGTTGAGCCTGGTCAGAGGCAGAGTTATGGTAGCCTGGGGATAGAGAGCTTCAAGTCTAGTGAAAGCAGAATTGTGGTCTAGGAGAGACCTAGGGGGTAGGTGGGATGAAGCCACTGACTTCCAGCCTAGAAGGCTCTCTAAAGAGTGGGAGAATAATGATTGAGGGAAAGAAATTCTCTGGGAAGGACCATAGGTGCTTAACAGTTTGTTTCTTGCTGAGAGTTTTTATATTTTGTTGTTGTTTAACCACAAGGGCATTTCCAGATGGGGTTGGGGGAGGGAGTATGAGGTCTTCTCTGAAAAGTGTCCCCCTGACCCCCATTCACATTTTATTCCATTCCCTTAGAAGTTTCCAAAGAGTAATTGGGGTAGGGGGAGAGAGTAAAGAAGCACAGAGGCTCTGACATGCCGTAGAGACCATGGGAAGTGGACAGTCTTGGGCAGAGAAGTTGGATTTGAAAGTTGAAAGGAATGTTCTAACCTTCCTTTGAGAACCTAGAGGTTCTAAAACCTCTAAAGTTTTAACCTTTAGTTAAAAATCAGAGCCTTTATTTTGCAGAAAGCTGTTGAGAACCACAACATTAATATTTAATTGCTGATGACTTTTGCTTGATAAATATGTCAATCCCTACCTTTTTTTGCTCCAACATTTTATTATGAAAAATTTCAGACATACAGAAAAGTTACCTACCTCTCTTTTTATAAACTTATAACTATCTTGAGACATAAACTTGTTAATAAAATATCAGAGTTTGCAATCCAGGCATATGTGACCTGGACCCGGACAGAGCTTGAATCAGAAGGTAGTTACGAAATATTAGATGTGTGGAGGATATTAACCTTTTGAGGGGATAAAATAGGGATCTATTCTTCTGACTTTTCCCTAAGAATCTTAGGCAAAGCTCTTAATTGCCTCCTTTTTCCCATTCTTAAAACTTCAGTTGGATTATATCACTCCCCTCTTTAACACTCTCCACTGGTTTCCCTTCACACTTGGAATAAAATCCTACTCTCTTCCAGGGCTTATTCAAGCCCTATATGTTCTGGCCGGTGTGACCTCATATGCTATCACACTCCTCCCCTCCTTTGCTCTTCCCTCTGCCTAAACACTCTTCCCTCAGGTACTTGCACTGCTTCTTTCCTCAATTTATTTAGGTCTCTTTTCAAATGTGACCTCTTTGATCAGGTGTCCCCTGACTATCAGATCCAATACAGCCCTTTGTCACTCCCTGTTCTCTGACTCTGCTTTATTTCTTCATTACACTTATCATTACCTGGCATTGTATATAGTATATATGTTTATTTGTTAATTGTCCATATATATCCCCCACTCGAATGTAAGCTCCATAAGGACAAGAAATTTTTGTTGTATTCATGACTGTGTTTCCGTTTGGCATATTGTAAACAATTAATAAATAATGGTTGAATTAATTAGATAAATGACACAAACAAGGCATTGACTTCCATAAGGGTTGCAGAACCCTTGGCAAAATACTAGAAGTCCTTTTAGGTAATTCAAGTCAATCAATATTTTATAGGGAAACGATGCTCCTGGAAACCAGTGGCCTCTTTTGTCCTCACAGCGCTTCAAAGCTGAATCCTGTGTTCGAAGCTGGGCCAGTTTTGACCAATTCACATCCCAAACAAGATATTAAAAATGTCAATCTCAGAAATTTCCCTATGCCCCTTTCTGGTCAACCCCACTATCCAGAAGCATCTTTTGTCATGATTTCTGTTATCATAGATTAATTTTACTTTCCCGAGCATCATATCAATGAATTCACATGGTATGTACTTTTATGTCTGGCTTCTTTTTGCTCAGCATAATGTCTGTGAGATTCATCCATGTTGTTAAGTATAGCAGTTGTTCATTTCTTTTTATCCTAAGATAGTATTCCAGTGTGTGAATCTATACCATGTGTTTATCGATTCTCTTACTGATACTTGCATTGTTTCCAGTTTGGGGCTGTTTTCAATAAACCTTCCATGAACATTCTTATAGGGTCTGCCTCATTTTGAATCCTATGTACTTTATTTAAAAATCTTTTGTGTGTCCCAGTGCTGAGAGAGGTATGGCAAGTTTGGGAGGGTTGTGACTGGTGTGGCAGCCTGCCTGCAGCCCAGCGAGCACCTGCCCCAGACAGCTCCACTGGGCCCTGACTGCCTCCCACTGCAGAGAGACAGCACGTGGCAAATGAGTGTCCGTGCAAACTGGAAAGCCCTAAGGTACACTTTCCGTGTTTTTAGATCCTTAAAAGAGACTCTATAGAATGCCGGCTGCCTTTGCTGTCGTGTTCCCCTCCTCCTCTTAGAGGCCCACCCCTGTACAAGTTGACTCTTATCAGCCACTGAGCATTATGCTATCGAGGAGTTTAAATATTTATGAGCAAGAGTCTTGTTCATAGCCTGATAAAATATTTATGTGTTTCCACGGGCAGTGGTTTCCATCTAGACTTCTCAAGGTGTTTTTCTGAACACTTGTCATAATCATGAGTTCCCCAGACAGAGATCGATGATAGGGCCAGAGAACATCCCATATTATTGAACCCCACCTTGCAGAGCACCCTGCTTTCTAGGGCTGGGGGAAAATGAGCACACAGAAGCGTGGGCCTTAATAGTGTCTGGATCAGGAGAAATACTGCATGTGCTGATGAAAATGGATTGGAAAAAGAAGGGCCTGTTAATATAGTACCCCTAAAAGTGTGAATCCAGTAGGGATAGTGAGAAAGAACTTGTTGGAGTGATGAGAGATTGATTCAGATGGAATGTGCTCATTCCAAATAGAAGAATGAAGGAATCAGCCTTGTAAAAGACACACACAGTTCCTTTGACACTGAGTAGGCAAGGCCTATAGCAGACGACTATGTTGAGTGCTATAATTATCACACCTGCTGTGAAAATATGGGCGAAGCGGTGGAGGCTAGCCAGGGTGTCTAAGTGTGGGGTACAGAACTAGTTATTTCAAGAGGAATTGTTATTTTCCTTTAAGGAAGAAGTGCCTTTTGAGTGGAGTTCTGAAGGAGGTGTGGCTCTTTGATAGGCAGCTGTGGTGTGGTGGGCAGTTCCTGGAAGAGAAGAACTTGAGCCGATATTTGAGTCATGGCCAAAGTGCTGCTGTGGCTTGAGTAAGGGGGGAGGGCCAGGTCAGGACAGGTTTGCAATAAAATAAAACAGGAGACCTAAAGGCCAGCTTGTCAAGGACACCAGAGTGTTGACTTTGGTCTGTTTGTTGTGGGGAATCACGTAACTTTTGACCAGAGATTGGGTCAGATTTTGAGCAATTCTTGGGAGGTGCATCTAGCCCAGGCAAGGCCTTGAGGTCTGTTTATATCCGAGGCACTTCCAGAATATTCTCCTGTTACCAGTCCAGTCTAGAGACTTTGTACAGTCTAGTCTAATGTAGGTAAACAAGAGGGAATCAGATTCATTCAGGATACTCGTCGGACTGACCAGAAACAGGTCTTACCAACCACCTTCCTGCCCCCCATAACAATTAATGTGACTCAAAATGCTCTGAGTCAAATTGAACTCATAGGATATATGCTGCATCCTCTGATCTCCTTCATAGCCACTTTGTCTCAGTGGAGGGAGTTGAGGGGGTCTAAGTACCCCTCTATCACCTGAACCCAAATCTGGGTCAGTGTACTTCAGACTTGGGTTGCTAGGCAACGGGGGACTAAGAGATGAGGCTGGCAGACCATCCCTGCAGACTTGGGCCTGCTTCGACCAGGCTGCTGGGCAGTGACTAGAGAGGGTGGAGGTCATGCAGATTGATAACCCGTGGACAGGACTGCCCAGCCACCTTCCACATATGTGCTCCCTTCAGATTACAGGTTCCTATTCAAAAGTACCCCCAGGATATTCATTCATTCATTCATTCATTTATGTTTAACTCCTAATGAAAATAGGAAGGGAGGTTGGGAGGGCTATTAAGCCTATCGGTCATCTACACTTCATGATGTTTGTGCTAAGAGATAATTGTAGAAGTGATGGCTTTGGGGAAGTCCGTCTTCAATGAGGAGCATTACATGTACACAGATTAGCCAGAAAGCACTGGAGTTCTGATGGGGAGAAGGGATTTCTTGGTGTGAGGACAAGAAAGGGCATGGGAAGTCCTCTTAGAGAAACCATGATTCTGCCCAGGGCCTTGCTCTCTTGCAATTGCTCTCTTGCAGCCGAAGATACTTGGTCCAGAGTGATATTGGGAACACCCAGGAACGAATACTCTGGGCCTTCCTGTTGCCATCTGTCTATCCTGGGAAGTCAAACTATCAGTTGGCACTGCCAGCTCTCCATCCTGATTTCCCACGGGTAGCTGGGGAGACCTGGAGAGAGAAGGCAAAAGCAAATATCTTAACTAGGGAAATGGTAAGGGCTTAAAGGTTTGGTCTGGACGGAAGGGGTGGTGAGGCCGAAAGTGTCGGTCTGGCTAGACTCCAGACCAGTGCGGTCCTTCTTGGCTCTAATCTAAGATAGTCCTGATTTTCTGTGTGGAGTGGAGTCTCCCAGGGGCCACATTAGCCGTAGTTTTCTCTCCGAAGAGGTGAACAGAATGCATGCCTCAATGAGCACCTTTTCCAAGTGGACATTTCAATGATGATTGTGCCCAGGCTGATGATGGCCACCTGCTGTTAGGATCAACCCAAAAGATCAAGTAAAGAGGGAGTGGGAAACATAATAAATAGCAGGAGACAGGAAAGGGAAGAGAGAGTAGTGACCCGCTGGGATCCTAGGTACCCAATTACCTGCCAGTGAAAAACTGGAGGAAAGAAGATCAAATAACCACCCAGGGGAATCTAACTGCAGATATTGCTGCCTTCCAAGGCAGCTGTGAGGAGAAAGGACAGGCTGATGCTTGAAGGTTGCTGTCACCGTCAGCCTGAGGAATATTAATGCAGGCTTGACCCTCCAGAACACAGTCACACCACAGCAGTCATATGCTGTCTACACCCCCTTCCACACTTCCACACATTTTCTCATATCCTTTGTATTCTCATATCCATTGTATACTGTTGTATACAATATTCATAATACGTGAGACATTCATCCACACTTGCAAAGCTACACAGACGCAGACCTACTTAAAAAGGTAAGGATAAAGACAAGAAGAAACTATTCCAAATTATTGCCAGCAGTGGGATTATAAATGATTACTTTTTCTTTATTAAACTTACCCATATTTTCCATGATTGCTATAGCAAGCATTTCTGCAATAATCCAGAAAACAATAAGTAAAAAAATCTGTTAAAGAAGTAGGAAGATAGAAGAAGAGGCATTGATCGAGGAGAGTAGGATTGTACAAAAAGAGAAAAAAGATGTTGGAAGATGAATGAATGATCAAAACAGATGATTCTTCACAGGCCGCTAGCCTCTGTATATTCTCTTTATTACTGAATAGGATATACCTATTGCCCACCAGAAGATCCGGAAGCTTCTATTAGACTGAAACCAAATTGCAACTACTAAGCTAAGTGTCACACCCACCTCCAGGGCCTTAATGCCATCCTATGGGCAACAACTGGAAGGCCCACAGCTGGCTCCCGATGGTCCTCAAAGAATCTTCCAGCGAAGTAGTAACACAGAACACTTGAAACCTGGGCGGCAGCATCTTTCCCACAGAGTTTAGTATTTATTCCTGCAGCGGCTGGGCCAGCCTTGAGCATCTCATCTCTGAAATATGGAACAGGAGCCAACAGAGGCTGTCAATAGTTGGAGTAGTGGGATTCTCCCAGACAAAAGCCTGTTCCAGTCTCAGCCATGCCTCTGCCTGCTGCTCACTGGCTCAGGAGGCCCCTTGGGAAGTTGTGCAGCTGAGGCTTTGGAGAAGCAAATGCAGTTTTCATTTCACAACCACCGGCCTTTTCCAGAGGCTCTCTGAAGTCTTTGCTTTAATTGGCTTCTGTTGAGGGACCCAAGGTGAGGCCCCTCTGCCGGAGCAGAAGTTCCTATGTATTTACCTCTACCCACCAGGATCGATTCAGAGCAAATGCCAGAGAACTACACACCCGCTCAACTCGAGTCCAGCATTACTTGTAATATTATTAGTAATTATTAAAGTCTCAAATCCCTTCTATATTTTAAATTTATTACATTTTTAAATTATAAAAGCAATACACACTCATGATAACAAGTGTAGGAAGACAGCAGTATGTAAAGAAAATGTTGTTAACCTCTACCTCCTCTCCCTTCTGTCTTCCTGACAAAACCACCGTTAAAAGTGCAGTGTGAATGCCTTCACTCCTTTTCTATGTTCAAACAAACATATGTAGAGTTATTTTTTATTTCCTAAGTGGATGGTATTATATTTCATATAATAGGAGTTACTCTGTTATTTGTGTCATTTGATTTATTATGTACATTATTCTAGATACATACATTTAATGAATCATCCAATTTATTATTTTTAATAGCTACCAAATATTCCTTTGTGGGAAGTTTCATAATTTCCCCCACTATTTCTGTATTGGTAGATATTCCAGTTTTTCTTCTAGCTTTTTACAACAACAAATTATACCACAATAAACAGTCTACAATTATCCTTACACTTTGGTTTTTATTTCCGTAGGAAGATTCCCCACATTGGCATTTCTGTGTCAAAGGGAATACATACAATTTTAATGCTCCCTGTGGGTCTCCCCTACGACTCTTGTTTCTCTCTCTCCTTTTGTCCTTCTCTCCCCTCTCCCAGTGCCTTCCTCAAGGGGAGCCTGGTATTTAGGCAGCCGAGCCCTGCAGTGTGAGCTCATCCTTGCCAAGTGTGGATTAGATCAGCTCAGTGGGGAGCAGGGTCTGCATCTCTGGGCTGCATTGTGTCTCTGTTGCTTCTGGTTGGCCAGACTGTTTACAGTTCCCGCCTTGCTCATTTATTCCATGCTGTGGAATTATACACGGTCTTCATCTGTAGCAGGAGCAGTTTGGTCATTGGGGAGGGTGGGGAAGAGGAGGAGGGAAGTTTCAGAGAGAAAAGGCTGTTACAATGCTTTCTCACAATGCCAGATCTGCTATGGTTTTTGTTATGCCCTTTCTTTAATAGTTGGATTGAGAAAAGTTCTTTGATTCTATCCCCGTGTTCTCCCTCTATTTGGAGGGATTTGGGATTTGGGGACTTTTATGAGTATATAGTCAATCAACTACAACTGATTACTTGACATGAGGATAATTAGTTAAGAAGGTAGGGGTCTTGGAGCTTAAGGATCAGTGCCAAGCAACAGATGCGAACATTTTTAAACAAATGATTTCAGCAAACCAGGTTTAAGAGCAAGCTTCCCGGGAGTACATGGCTTTCATTTTTAGTGTTGCTCTTGTTTGGATTTAAACTTCTCTAGTCTGGTCCACCAGACTAGAGAGGAGTGGGACTCCCCACCACACCAGGGCTGGAGAAAATATCAGAGAAGCATTAAGGGAAGCTGGTGAGTACAGATAAGTTAACTATAAAAAGTGAGCTGACAAAATAACAAGAAGTAAACGAGATTTTAAAATTCTCAGCTGAAGGCTGCTGTGTGACCAGTGGGCCTATGAATATGAGTTGGTGGACAGTTTATAGAAATCTGTGATCTCTCATCCACATTAGAAATCCAATTGTGAGTCTGTGTTCAGAATATAAACATTAGCTAAGCAAAGGAAAAGAAATTACAATGTCCTGTGGCAGACATTTTGCTACTGTCTCCTATAACACATGCTGCAGTTTTTACTCAGTAGCTTTGAAATGCATTTCTGTGTCCTAGATTTAAAATTAAAGGAAGAGAAGAAAACCAGGATAGAAGTTATTGCAATTAATTCCTAAGGAGAAACTTTAATTTTAGTTTCAATATGTATATATCTCCAAAATAAGCATTAACTTTTGTGTTAATACATACTTTTACATAAACTTTTAATTTTCAAATATGCACTGACCAGTAATAATGATAGTAACCAGTCCCTACAATAGGTTTGTCTTTTATAACTTAGAGATTCTATAATGTATCTTAATTAGTGTCATAGTTAATAGTAAGGATAATTATATCCTATACTGTTTGCACTGTCATTTGTGTCTGTAGTGTAAAGATTACCTTTAAAGAGCTTGGTATTGTCAGTAAAAAAATTTTAAGGTTAAATATAGCACAAGATATTGGATTACCCAATAGCAGACCATTGCTCCCATAGAGGACATCTACAAAAGCTACTCGTAGGTTTAAAAAAACTGGGGGAAAAAAAGAAAAACTACTTGAAGGCATAAAAGACCTACGAAGAGAGCTAGGACTTACAAGCTAAGACCTTAAAAGAACAAAAACTCACTGGATATTCCACATTCTAGGTTGTTTCTTCCCTTAATACAATAACCATTTATTAAGTAGCACCTGAGGAGAAGCTAAGAACCCAAGCAAAAAGCAGCTGCTAAGATTCAGAAAAGCTGAGTAGAACGTTCTGCAGTCTGATAAGGCTGGGGCATGGGGGCGAGGGGGGAAGAAGGAATTCAAGGATACTAAATGAGGCAGGACATGAGAGGCCATGATCATGGAAAGAAAAGAGGAACAGAGAAATCATGCCGATGAGTTGAATAATTTTCCTTCCAAATTCTTCACTTATTTATTTATTTTTAAGATTTTATTGGGGAAGGGGAACAGGACTTTATTGGGGAACCAGTGCGTACTTCCAGGATTTTGTTCCAAGGCAAGTTGTTGTCCTTTCGATCTTAGTTGTGGAGGGTGCCGTTCAGCTTCAAGTTGTTGTCCTTTCAGTCTTAGTTGTGGAGGGCGCAGCTCAGCTCCAGGTCCAGTTGCTGTTGCTAGTTGCAGGGAGCGCAGCCCACCATCCCTTGAGGGACTCGAGGAATCGAACTGGCAACCTTGTGGTTGAGAGCCCAGTGGCCCATGTGGGAATCGAACCAGCAGCCTTCGGAGTTAGGAGCACGGAGCTCCAACCACCTGAGCCACCGGGCCGGCCCTTCTTCACTAACTTATAAGTAGCACAGACCAAGTGGTAAAAAAGCCAATCAGAAAGCAGGTGCTAAAAAGCCAAGAAGCTAATGAAAGCTGCTTACAGTCTTAAATGTTTACAGATAAAAAGAGTGTGGGGTCCACCAAAGTGAAAGGCCTGAAAAACACTGTGATGGTTAATTTTATGTGTCAACTTGAGTGAGCCACAGGATAGCCAGGTATCTGGTTAAAACATTGTTTTGGGGTGTATCTATGACGGTGTTTCTGGAAGAGATTAGTACTTGAATTCATGAGCTGAGTAAAGCAGTTGGCCCTCCCCAACGTGGGTGGGCATCCCAATCTGGCCTGAGAACAACAGGCAGAGGAAAGTTGAAATTTCTGTGCGTGACTGTTTGAGCTGGGACATTGATTTTTTTCCTGTCCTTGGTACTCTTGGTTCTCAGGCCTTCATACTCAGACTCTCTGGCTCTCAGGCCTTCAAAGGACACCATTGCTTTCCTGGGTCTGCAGTTTGCAGATGGCGGATCCTGGGTCTTAGCCTCCATAATTCCATGAGCCAAAACTTTATAACGAATCTCTTTTATGTATATATAAAATATTTGTCCTGTTTCTCTGGAGGACTCTGATTAATACAAACACCCTAAGCATTCAGTTGGGACTCCTGAAGGACTGTGCCTGAGGAGTTAGCCCAGAAATCGACCTCGTCTTATAAAACCATTGAAATCCAATCCCCAGAGACCAGTCATTAATTAGATTAAAGTGATCTGTTTTTACTTGAATACCCTAGTAGAAGCTAAAGAACACATTCACTAGAGAAGAAAAAATGATGCAGAGTCTTTGCATTTTTAATACATGGTTTCTGATATTCAGTGAAACAAAAGGAAACAAAAGCAGGCATACGAAGATACAGTTTCTAGAATATGGTACAAAAAGAGAGACTTCAGACTCCCTGAGTTGCCAAGACAGTTTCAAGTCCAAGGAGATCAAGGCAGCTGGAGTTTGTAAAACAGAGTACTGGAGAGGAGAGAGCTGCACTTGACATGAGAAAATATATAAGATTTTTATCATTATTTAAACCTCTTTTAAATGTAATTGGTAATTAAAAAAAAACACGTATTGTGGGGTTTATAACGTATGTAAAAAGAAATATATGACAATAACAGCACAAAGGCTTGGAGTGAAGATATGGAAGTATATTGTTATAAGGTTTTCTTACTACATGTGAAGTGATATGATATCACTTGGGGCTAGACTGTGATAAGTTAAAGATGTATCTATAAACATAAAAATAATCACAAACAAAATAAAACAGATAAGTATAGCCAATAAGCCAACACAATGGGTAAAATAAAAAGGATAAAATGGAATCACAAAAATTCACCTAATTTTTGTGTAATTAGAAGTAAATGATCTCAACACTTGAACTAAAAGGTGGAAATTGCCAGATAGAATAAAAAAGCAAAGCCAATTGTATACTAGGTACAAGAAACACACTTTACATATAAAGACGCAAATAGATTAAAAGAAAGGATGGAAAAGATTTACTATGCTAACACTAATCAAAATGTAGCTGAATAGCAATATTAGATAAAGTAGATTGCAAAGAAAATTACCATGGATAAAGAAGATCATGATGATAAAGTAGTCAATTCATCAGGAATACATAACAATATTAAACATTTATGCACCTAGTAACAGAACTTCAAAATGCATGAAGTAGCAATAATATAACTTCAAGGAGAAATAGACAAATCCATAATTTAGTGAAAAATTTCATTAGCTTTCTCTCAGTAATGGATGTAATAAGAAGACAAAATAATTTAGAATATAAAAGAAGGAATCAACACAATCAATCAGCTTGACCTCATTGATCTTTATATAGCTCTATAACCATCAGCAACAATATATGCATTCCTTTTCATGGCACATGGAACATTTATCAAGATAGACCGCATTCTGAATCATAGAACAATTCTTAATAGATTTAAAAGGATTCAAATCATACAAAATATGTTCTTGATCTTGTGGAATAAATTAAGAAGTCAATAATAGAAATCTTCAAATATTTGGAAACTAAACAGTGCACTTCAAAATAGCTTATGAGTCATAAAGAAAATCAAAAAGGAAATGAGAAATTATTTTGTACTAAATGAAAATTAAAAGTCAAGTATCAAAAGCAGTACTTAGGTGGAAATTTATAGTGCTAAGGGCTTATAAGAAGAAAAGTCTCAAATCAATATCCTCAGTTTCTATCCTAAGAAACTAAAACAAAAAAGAGAAAATGAGACCCAAAGTAAACAGAAGAAAAGCAATACTAAATATCAAAGCAGAAATCAATAAAATAGATACAAAAAAGCAGTAGAGAGAATCAATGAAAGCAAATGCTGATTGAGTGTGAATATCAATAAAATCAATGAACTTCTATCTAGACTGATCAGGGTAAAGAGTACAGATACAATTTACTAATTGCATGAGTTAAAGAAGTGACATCACTCAGCTTTATTCCAATAATTCCATCAAATTAGATGAAATGAAAAAATTCTTTGGAAGACACAAACTACCAAAGTCTTTCAAGAAATATTAGAGAATGTGAAAGCCCAGATATATTGAAGAACATCTCAGCAAAATAGGAATAAAAGAGAACTTCCTTAACCTGTTAATAGGAATCTATGGAAAACCTGCATCTAACATTATATTTAATGGTAAAAGACCAAATACTTTGCCCCTAAGATCAAGAACGAGACAAGGATGTTCACTCTCACTAATTCTATTCAACGTTGTCCTGGAGGTTCTAGCCAGTGCAATAAGGTAAGAAAAAGAAATGAAAGGCATCCAGTTTGGAAAGGAAGAAGTAAAACTGTCTTTATTTGCAAGTCACCTGATCAATCATCTATGTAGAATATTCAACAGAATCTGTAAAAGAGCTACTAGAACTAATGAATGAGTTTAACATGGTTGCAAAATACAATATCAATATACAAATGTCAATTGTGCATATTGATTGTTGAACAATCAAAATTGAAAGTAAAAAAAATTAAAATACCATCAAAAATATGAAATACTTAGGGATAAACTTGATAAAAAATTATGCAAGACCTATATATGTAAAACTACAAAACCTTTCTGAGAGAAATTAAAGAAGACCTAAAAAAATGGAGAGATGTACCTTGTTTGTGGATGCTATGAACTAAATGTTCGCATCCCCCCCAAATTCATATGTTAAAATCTAGTCTTCATTGTGATGGTATTTGGAAGTGGGGGTGGGGGTGGGGGGAGGCTTTGGGAGCTAATAAGTCATGAGGGTAGACTCCTCATGAATGGCATTTAGTGCCCTTATAAGAGGCCAGAGAGCTAGGGAGCATTCTTTCCATCATGTGAGGGTACAAGAAGTCAGCCATTTGCAGACTGGAGGAGGGCTTTCACCAGAACTTGAGCATGCTGGCACCATGATCTTTGACTTCCAATCTCCAGAACTGTGAGAAATAAATGTCTGCTGTTTATAAGCCACCCAGTCTATGGCATTTTGTTACAGCAGCTGAGCTCACAAAGACAATGGATTAGAAGACTCCATATTGTTCAGATGGCAATTCTCCCCTAAGTGATCTATAGATTCAGTACATCCTCAATCAAAATCCCAGGTGACCTTTTTGTAGAAATTGATAACCTTATTCTAAAATTCATGGGAAAATGTGCAGTATCTAAAATAGCCAAAACAACTTTTTTTTTCTTTAAGGGAACAAAGTTAGAGGACTATCAATACCTGCTCATTATTTCAAATGAAAGAATGGTTTTACAGGTGTATGTATAGTATGTTAAAAGTTACCAAATTGACACTTTAAATATGTGCAATTTATTGTATGTAATTTATAGCTCTATAGAGCTGTTTTTTAAAAAAGCTAATAGGAAACTGAGAGTAAAAGCTACAAGAAAAGGAACATAGGACAGGTTGGAAAAAATAAAACAAATAATAACATAATAGATTTTTAACTCATTTATGTCAATAATTATCTTAAGAATAAATATACTATTCCAATGAAAAGATAAACATTATTGGCCTAAAGAATAAACATTAAAAATGATTATTAAAATGTCTTAATTGATGACGGAGTTTGTCATAGCCTTTATCATCTTAGTGCACATGCTTTTTTGGTGAGTAGTCACAAAGAAGTATTTGATTTACGAGAACAATGTAAAGAAATTTAATTTAAAAACATTTGAATCCCTGGCTTAAGCTGATTTGTGGTTTGACATGAGCCTCCGCATTTGAGATGATTGGGGTTTAGAGGGAGGGGTTGATGTGTGGCCTGTGATCTCCCATCCTGATTTTGTATGTAAAATATTACGTATTTGTATGTTTTTCAGGAGAGTGTCTAGAGCAGGGGTGTCCAAACTGCGGCCCGCAGGCCAACTGCGGCCCACAATCCATTTTTAATTGGCCCGCAGCAAATTCCAAAAATATATTTAGTTTACTTAAATAAACCAGGTGAGGCAATACGTACTTCACCTCGAGTGAGTGGCCCGGCTGTTTGTGTATTTTACTGCATATGGCCCTTGGTGAAAAACGTTGAAAAAGTTTAGACACCACTGGTCTAAAGATTTCATCAGTATCTCATGTCCAAAAAAATTGAAGAATCATGGTTTGAAGAATGAAAAAATTGAGTGTGCTAGTCTGTGTCGAATTTCTGAACAGTACTTCTTTGAAATTAATTTAAAATAAATAATTCAAATGACTTGGTCTATAAATGTGTACGTGAGCCTCATCACAGCAGCTTGGAGTAACAAGTTAAAGGTTTTCCCAAGGGTTTATGTGGTTTAAACTCTGACGAAAACCCTTTATTTCCTTCAGCTGGACTGGGGTTCTCATGGTATGATTCCCAGGTCAGCAGCTGTAGCATCACCTGGGAACTTACTAGAAATGCAACTTCTCAGGCCCTACTACTGAGTCAGAAATGTGGAGGTGGGCAAGGAAGCCTCCAAATGATTCTGATGTGCACTAAAGTGTGATAACCACTGGGTTAAACAATGCTTAGAAAAGCTATTCTCTACCGCCTGCTTTCAGGCCAGGTTTAGGACAGTTTGTTAAGAAAGTGGCTGCAGAATGAACAGTCTAAAAATGTTGATAGCATGTATTTTTCATCTTTATCCTCAAAGAGCCTGAATTGCTCTCACCCAAGTGTCTTTTGTTGCACAGCAACAGTGAACAACAGTTTAGAGAAATCCTATGTCCAACTGAAATTGGAATTTAGAGACACAGCATGTAAGTTCACATATAAAAATTATGACTAGGAGGCCGTTCAGAAATGAGCCCCAGTAATTCCAAGGGCCTTGGATCTCTGCTTTCTTTGAGGAGTGGAATATTCAGTCTCCTGAACAGACTGACCCTCCGGAACCAAGTTTTATTTACCTTTTTCCAACTGTGTGGCACCCTCACAAATGTCCTTTAATGGAGTGCTCAGTACCACCTTGGTTCCGTTCGTAAGAAGCTAACAAAACCACTCAGCCTACATTCTGAGTCCCAAACAGGACAGAGGTCTCAGCAATTACAGTATAAAACTTGAGTTTTCCAAAACCAGCCTCTGAAACCTTCAAATGATCATTCTCTCTGGTCCTTCTGGTGCCTGAAGCTTGATTTGTCGAGACACCTTACTGTTTCGCTGATGAGTAATACGTAGCGTAGAGCTCTTCACAGCAGTTCTCATTAAAGGAGGGCAGCCAAGTGGAATTCATTCTTGGCTCTTCATAGTTTTCGAATGGGAATTTTATTGCATATTAATGAGCACTAATTGACATTTGTGACTGGTTTTTATGGAAATCAAGCACGTATAATTTGCATAATAGTACCTAAGTGCTTTTAGGTAACAATGCAGCTCGGGCAAGTTGGTGAGGGTTTTAGTATGTTGCCGTTTTTTGTTTTATTTTCATTCCCAACTTCAGTCCCTGGTTATACTGTGGAGTATTAACAGGTCTCTAGGATCCGTCTATGAGGCAGTAGTGACAGACAGACCCGTTTGTGTGGTTGAGTCAGCTTACACCTGAGAGTACAGAGCGAGTCAGCAAAACGTATTAGGTCAGGGCTCAGAAAGCAGGAGATATTTCTGCTGTATCAGCGAGGGATGTTCCAGCCCTCCTTCCGAATCAAACCTCCCGATTCTCCTGAGTTATAGGAGTCCCTAGATGGTCCTGAGGATTGTTCCTAGGAGTCTGGAACTCCTTTTCTGTATAATGTTTTGAAAATGTCTCTGAGTCCACTTTAGCAAATATTTATCGATCACCTACTTACATACCAGGTACTGTGCTTGGTACTAGAGCAAAACCATGTTGGCTGGTTCCATGCTGCATCCCTAGCTCTTAGCATAGTGACTAGGATGTAATAGTTGATCAATCAATATTCATTGAATTAATGAACATGTTCTCTACCATTAGGGATCTGTAATTCACTATTCTTACAAAATCTGATTTTAAGTACCATGTAAAGTTCATTGTTCTTCATGTTAGAAATACAGTAATCGTTCAGAACTTGGGATTCTGTCAAGAAATTTAGAGAAACAAGATGGATAACCTCAGTTATGTGCCCCAAGTCTTCTGTACCGATGACCCTTCTATTGCATGGAAATGAAAGAAGCTACTCCGTATTTATTGATGATCTAGTATGTATAGGTTACATACGTCTTATAGATCATCTGATTTAATCACTAATGAAACTTACAAGATATAGCTAGTTATTATCCTCATTTCCTTGAGGCAGCTAAGAAATAAACAAGTTAACTAACAAAAGCCACAGATAGAAAATGTTGGAGCTGAGACTTAAATTCCGCCTCAGCTCTGTCCACTGCAGTGGCACTCATTACACCCAGTGGTCCTGGATATGTGAAGTGAGGCCAACTCCAGGTGCTGGGCTGGAGAGCTGAATTGGCCCAGGGGCTCCGGGACGTGCCCTGTATTCAAGTGACCGACTGTTCATAGTAAACGTACGATTTACAGTATAGTTTCCCAGATCCTGTGGGCGACCAAAGTCAATAGCCAGTCTGATTCACTTTAATTGTACCAAGTAGCCAGGAAAGTTTAAACGCTGTATAACAAAGGGAGAAATCAGGTTTAGGCGTAGAAAAGTTACAAGTAATATGAAGCTAAAGGTTGTGTACAGCTTTCTATAATGTTGAGCAAAAATGTTCTCCGTATTGTGGGAAGATCACTAACTGCAGGCTGGGAAGCGCAGGAGGGGAGAGGCTTTGGAATACAGGGATTAGGAAAGAATGGTGGTATAGTTCAAGAGTTCATACAAAGCCCAAGGATCCCAAAGGGTTATTTTCTTTAAGTTCCGCACTAGACTAAGGGAATGAATCAAGTTCGCTCTTCTTACCCGACCCCACCCACCTCCCATTCCTGCCAAGGGACACCAGTGAGTCCACTCTGCTTTTAAAATCCCCTAAGACTGATGTGTTTGGAGCAGCCATCTCTACTGCCCCTGCTCTTCCCTCTGGTGAATCAAGAATCCCTGCTCCAGGGTTCCTGGGGGTGGTTATTCAGAAACCATAAAAGTATGGGGAAACCTTAATTGGAGGCACTTCAGACACTTTAAAAGGGAACTTTTATCATCTCTCCCTATTTTATAAGGCAAATCTGAGGTACTGAGAAACAGATTAATTCAGTCCACTTTATATTGTTGGGGAGAAAATGTACAAGATCCAAAACTTATACTTTCCCAGTAGAATAGTCTTTCTCCTTCTACTGTCATGTTTTCCCAAAAATAAGACCTAGCCAGACCGTCAGCTCTAATGCGTCTTTTGGAGCAAACATTAACATAAGACCCGGTATTATATTATATTATTCCCTGTCTTATAGTAAAATAAGGCCAGGTATTATATTATATTATATTAATATTATATTATATTATATTACATTACATTACATTATATTATATTTATATTATAGACCCAGTCTTATAGTAAAATAAGACCAGGTCTTATATTAATGTTTGCTTCAAAAGACGCATTAGAGCTGATGGTCCGGCTAGGTCTTATTTTCGGGGAAACACAGTGTGTTCCTCTTCTCTCTTGGACCTCCTCCACAAACTTCTAAGCTTTAGAGCTGTTACCTCTATGGCCCTGCCTGCTCCCCAAGTCCAGGCCTCTGCCCCAGCTGCCCCAAATGGGTGAAAGGCCAACCTTAACTTCCTCTAAAGGTCCTGTAAAGTAGTATAGAAAGAGCACTGAACTTGGGAGACCTAGATTCTGTTCCTACACTCCCTAGGGGACCCTGAGCCTCTCAACCTCTGTAGGACTGTTTCCTTGACCCTAAAATGAAGAGATTGGACTTTTTGCCCCACCATTCTGTGACTTCACCTTCTTTCCCTGACTGAACTATCTTGTCCTATATATGCAATACTTTCCCACCCTAATCTCATGCCCATGTTCTCCTAGAAAGTATGTACAAATGTGAGCCATCTTCTATGTTGAGGATCTACGAGTATGTGGCAGGAGGTCTTAGGGGAGGTTGAATCCCCTCTGCCCTGCTTGTACCTGCCTGCTGCCCCCACAAAAAGCAATGTATGTTCAGGGAATAGAAGTTAATTTTTCTGTTAGTACAAGTGATCCATATTCAGGATGTTTGTAAATCTGCTACCAGAACATAATACATGCGTTCAAAGGTAATTAGAAATGCATTTTACATTCCCTGCTGTTTATAATTCTCCATGTATCTGCTGCCTACATTAGCACAGTTAATGGAGAGCTAATACCTCTAACAACAGTGGTACCAGAAGGAACTTTAGTGAACATCTCGTCCAGTGCTGTTGGTGGTCGTGATTTGAAAAGATACATTTCTGATGCATTTGCATGTGGTTCTGTCGTATCTCTCTTAGTGGGTAGCCTGAGTCTGAGGTACTTCAATATTTGCTCATATTGGATAGAAACATCCCTATTACTCCAATTGTCCTTTTTCCTGCTTTTCTTAGGTTGGTGCAAAAGTAATTGCGGTTTAAAAGGTTAAAAATAATTGCAAAAACCACATGACTTTTGCACCAACCTAATAGTATAAAACATACAGTGGGATGAAAAGTAGAGAGGTAAGGAAATCAGGACAAAAGGAAAATAGACATAGCATGATAACATGAGGCAGAGATACCTAATACTGCACAGTTGCTGTAAGTGAGTCGTATTTGATTCTGAACTTCCCAGCAGCCAACAAAGAGAGAAACATACTATTCGTGAGATAAAAATGTTCCAGAAGAAGATACACTTATCTTGATATTTGAGAGGAAGAGAAATTATACCATGTGTTCTCATGGAGGAACCACTGAGTCAGTGTTATAGACCATACCCTCAACAATAGCCTATTAATATCTCTAAGGCTAAGTTCATTCATTCAGTAAGCATGAATTGAGTATCTATTATGTACCATATATGTTGCAGTGCATTACAATTATTCTTTTATGATGATGAAATTACTCTCTCATTGGCCAGCGGGAGAGCCATTTGATTCCTGTATCCTTTTGACATGATTGTGGCCTCTGATACTTTTTTATTTTCTGGTATGACAAGATGTCCCAGATTTATGTTGTATGTTTATTTCCAGCACCAAAAATTAAATTGTCCATTTTGCTAAAGAACATTGGTTCCGTTTAGTGGAAAGTGGTTTTAAAGATCCTAATCTGGGCAGTTGGAGTGTTTATTGTTACTGGGTGGTAATTACTTCCGAGCCAGTTAGCAGACTAGGAAATGTGAATGTTTTAGAAATAAATAAATTCTGAGTCCATACTGATATCTCCCATTTAAATTAAAGATTGAAAATTTTTTACTTATTTTATATGTGTATCTCTTCTCTCTCACTTTCAAAATCTTACTTCTCAATGACATGAATATAATTACTTATTTGCTTTATCTAATAGATACTTATATGTGTATATGTGTATGTGTGTGTATCCATATATATGAAATAGGAACAATGCCCACTTAAAGCAGTTTAAGATTTCTTTGTGGGTATTTTTTGTCCTTACGATGTATAATCAAGTTACTGTTACTTAAAATAATTCTTGTCTATGTGGTCATGCCATCAACTTGACATAGTTAGGTTCATTTATTTCAATTTTTTTTTAATTTTTAGAGGTCGATTTTCTTCTTTTTGATTAGTTTTGGTTTTAAGTACAATATTTACATGGTTTCAGAGTCAAAACTATAAACATTGAGAGGTCTGTTTCCTCCCTGCCCATTCCCCGTTGTTCTTTTCCTCCTCTTATAGGTAATGCTTTTATTCTTCCAATGTTTGGTTTTGAAAATAAGCCAATGACCTGTATGAATTTCATCTTTCTTACACAAAAGGCAGCATATATGTTTTTTTTGGGTGTTTTTTTTTTTGTATCTTGCTTTTTTTTTTAACAATATATCCTGGAAATCATAGCATATATAGATATTCCTTATTATATTTGTAAAATGGAAATACTCCTTATTTAAAATAACAAATATTATTTATACAGAAACAATAGAGTGAGTTCCCTCGGGAGAGCAGTTCTGATGGGTGGGAGCAGTGGCCTGGAATGAATATGCCAAGAATTAATGCTTAATTCTGGGTATTGTTATTTTCTTCCTTGTACTTTTCTGAGTTTTAAAGATACCTATGAATTAAAAAACAATTTTAAACACAACTGCACACCAGGGCAACAAAGGAAAACTCTCAGGAATCACTGAAGTATGAACATCTAATGGAATTCGATCACAGAGGGAAAGTGCAGGTAAGGATGGGAAGGGTCTGTAGATGGTGGAGCTGGTCCTAAACGGAGAGCTCTATCTCCTCTAAGAGTATTTAGTGTGAGTGTGAGAATTTCTCACCTGAAGTGTGAGAAATTGCTGAAGAAAAGGGAAGACGCAGATCGTCCCCAAATTTAGTTTGCAATAGAATCACTTTTTTTTTAATCATCAATACCTCTCATTTTCTGCAATAACAGGAGAAAGATTAATGTGGAAAGCTGTCATAATTTTCACTATAGAATCAGCCTTTAATTTTTTAGGCTTATGTGGCCAAACCTGGAAACCTAATTTAAAATTGCTTCACTGCCCCTCGGGCCTTCTCAGATGCTCTTGCCCTAACCTACCTTTTTCTCCATTGTCCTTAGCACCTTCAAAATATTAATTTATTTAGTTATTATGTCCACTGATTATTGTTTGACTCCCCTCAATGTAATACAAATTCTTTCAAGATAATGTATTCCAGGTGCCTAGAACAGTGCCTGTCCTTCTGTCGGAGCTCAAAGAAATATTTACTAAACGGAATGAGTATTGGCAGCCACGGTGTTTTGGGGGGAAAGGGAATGTGTGGCCAGGGAGTTCTGCATTCATGTGTATACATCCTCCCCTTACACATTCATCTTATCACATCATGGCTTTGGAAGCCTTGTTTGATTCATCTTTATTATTGGTAATGCAGACACCAACACAGCTAGCAGTGAGAATGTGAACCAAGGCAGCTGTGTGTGAAAAATGAAATGACACAGGTGAAGTGGGTTAAAGGAGCATTCAGTGTATGTGTATTTTTCCAGTACGTATATGCTTATGAGCATAGCTTTAAAAATAAAAATAAAAAAACATGATCTTTTTACATTTACCCACACATTAACATGTCCTGCACCCTTCATTCCTTTGTATAGATACAGATTGCATCTGGTATCCTTTTCCTTCTGCCTGAAGAACTTCCTCTAACATTTCTTACAGTGCATATTTCTCAGATTTTCTTTGTCTAAAAATTATTTTACCTTCATTTCTAAAAGACATTTTCACTGGGTATTGTATTTTTGGGTGACTTTTTTTTTTTCTTTCAGCACTTTAAAGGTGTCATTCCATTCTCCTCTGGCTTATAGAATTTCAAATGCAAAGTCTGTTTTAAGTCTTACTATTGTTCCTCTGTACACAATTTGGCTGCATCTAAGATTTTATCTTTATTACTAGTGTTCAGTAATTTCATTAGGATGTGCCTTGGTGTGTGTGTGTGTGTGCATTTTAATACTTAATCTTCTTGGGGTTGGTTGAGCTTTTTGGATCTACAGGTTTATACTTTTCATCAAATGTAAATTTTTTTGGTCATTATTTCTTTCAAATATTTTTTCTATTCCCCCCTTAATGCCCAGAACTCTAGTTACATATATGTTAGACCACATGCTATTTGTTCCATAAGTAACTGAGGCTATGTCCATTTTTATCAATCATTTTTCTCTCTATGCTTCATTATGGATAATTTCTATTGTTTTGTCTTTAAGTTAAACAATATTTTATTTTTGCAGTGTCGAATTTAGCACATTTTTAATTTCAGAATTATATTTTATCTCTAGAATTTTATTTGGGTCTTTTTTATATCATTCATTTTTCTCTTTTTGTTCATGTTGTGTTTTATATCTTTGAGCATGTTTATAATAGTTGTTTTAATGTCCTTGTATGTTTGTTGTATCATTTCTGTTATTTCTCTTTATTTTTTATTGATTTTAAAAATGTATGGTTATAGGTTATGTTTCTGTTTCTTTGCATGCCTGGTAATTTTTTATTAGATGATGGACATTTTTGAATTTTATGTTGTTGAGTGCTGGATCTTGTCGTAGTCCTTTAAAGAGCATTGGGTTGTGTTCTAGAATGCAGTTGAGTTTCTTTGTGGATCAACTTGATCCTTTTGAGGCTTTCTTTTAAGCATTATTAGGACAGGTCCAGAGTAGCTTCTAGTTTAGGGTTAAGTTAGTTCCCCTACTAAGATATGACTTTCCTGAGAATTCTGTCCAATGTCTTGTATATTATGAGGATTGGTATTGTTTACCTCACATGACACTGTTGTAGTGAGAAAATGAGGTTTTTACACACACACACACACACACACACACGTACGTGCGCGCACACACATGCGCGCGCGCGCGCACACACACACACACACACTGGTGTATACTTCAATGTGATTTAAGGATACAAAAACATGGACTTGATAATGACTCAAATATTCGAATAACTGTAGTCATTTGCCAGTACGATTAAAAGGGAAATAGAGGAAAAATATACCTTCCAATCCACTCTGTAGTATAGGCCTCCCTGTGTCTTACAATATGGCTCTGTTCTAGAAGGCACAATCGGGGGTGTCTAATTTTAAGTAATAAGGAAAGGAAAAAAAGGTATTTTCAGCAATTTCAACTAAATCAGGATGCAAATAGTCATGTTTTTATATTTACTTTTCTTAAAATGCTAAAATAAATGGTGTTTATTGTTATGACTTCATAATATATTTACTTCTTAATTTTGCATTTAGTAATCTGACTAGACTGCACAAGAATTTAAATGTCTTGACAAGAGATAGTATAGTGGCTCTTAGTTCTCTCGGGATTTCATTGTAATGAATCTAGTAAATAATTCAGGACCATATGAGAGGCCAATCAATGGGCAGCACCTGGTGCTATATTGTTCGTGCCTAAACACGCAGAATCCAAAGATGGCATACTACACCTGTCACTATTGTTCTGGCTTAAACACAAGTCCCATATTCTGTGGCTACTGAAATAATAATTGATATTTTTTTTCCTCTTCCAATTTTTCTCCACAGTAAAAGAAAGCTGTGCTAAGCTGTTTCGAAAACACGAAGCAGAAGTGGCAGCCTCTTTTAAATTCCCACCAGTAAAATTTCAAATCTGTTTTCTGTATTAAGGGATACATTGCTTTAAAGAGTTAGGGACATATCTACCTTGTCTGCCGGGGCTAATTGGAGCTTTTTTGCATTTCAACTTTTGTTCTGCAAGGTAGAGCTTCTTTTTACATCACGTTATTCATATTGCAAGCATCTCCTCAGAGAAATAATGCTATCATCAGGCCACTCACTCATTGCTAGAGTCCTCAGTTTCTCTCCCTATTACCTGAGTAGCCTATCCCACTTCTAAGAGTTTTAAAACAAGCAAACAAAAAACTCTTGCCAAAGGGCTTGCTTGTCTTTCTGTGCTCCCAGCTGACTGGACGTAGAGAGTTTCTCCGCTCTCTGAGAGAACAAGAACTGGAGAGACCGGTAGATATTACGTGCAGACGCATGCAGCACCAGAGCCCGCCACCACCAGGATCAGGCGAGCTTAAGCCATGAGTTGCAAGGAAAGGTCTTGGCAAGGCAGGGGATTTCCCAGTAGGCAAAAAAGGACAATGTACCTCACATGTCTAAACTCAAGTTTTTACAGTGCTGGGCCATAAAAAGGATCTGAAGAGACACTGTAGAGCTTTATATCTACATAAAGCGTCAGATGTGCTTTGTCTTTGTTTTTAAAGTACTGCTTATTAAAGAGGTTTAAAATATATTTATTTAAATATACTCGTATATTCTATTTTAAACCTTTGTTATATATAATAAAGTATATAACTATATATAATAAAAGTATAACTATATAATTAAAATATAGAAAATATTTTAAACCTCTCCTAAGCCAATTACACATATATGTGTATGTTTCTGTATATATATAATTTGTTTGTTAACAGGATTAATTGCTTTCCTTTCCTTCAGGACCTGTGTTGAGTCCTTGGAGCAGTGACTGCCATCTGGTGGCAAGCCAGAATCATCAGTTTGTGTAACCTGTTACTAAGATGCCTACTCCTGGCTCACATGGTATGGACTGACAACAGGGGAGCAGGACAGCCTGGAGGGTGGCTGATGAAGGAGCTCAGTGAAATAACCCTTCACTTCCATCTGCATGGGTTGTTCATCCCAGATTCTGAGCCAAGAGCCATGGTGCCTCTGAAGAAAAGATTTGAGTTGCTCTTGTGTTTCAGTCAAAGATCTGCTGGTTAACTACCAGCGGGTAACCGATACTGAAAAAGCACTCACCAAGAGGGGCATGTGATGACATGGAGTCTGAAATAAACTGCTCTGAATTATGTGACAGTTTTCCTGGCCAGGAGCTGGATCCGAGACCTATTCATGATCTCTGCAAGACAACAATTGTAAGTAAGCAGCCATGGGATGTCAGGGCTGCACAGACATACATGTCGTTGGTAGAGGAGGTGGGGGCAGGGGGAGGAGGAAATGCTTTGGTGATGATGGGGCAGTTCGTGTTTGATCTATAGAAGAGCCTTCATTCCTGACAGCTTCTCTTCATTCTGTTCTCAGACCTCTTCCCATCCCAGCGGTAAGACCATTTCTTCATTATCTCCTGTCCTCTTGGGTATTGTTTGGACTCTTCTCAGCTGTGGACTTCTTCTGATAGTCTTCTTTCTTGGCTTCACAATTCGCTGCAGGAAGAACAGGTAAGCAGCCCCATGCCGAGTTTCATCTCCCATAGCCTGGATCATGAAACCCTGAGTGTTAGTATCATGTTGGCACCGTGAGCTGCTAGCTTGTCTGCTACTGTGGCATTAAGCTATGTAAGAAGTTCCCCCCTGCCTCCGCCCAAATGGTCCTGGCCTTGCAGTATCCTTCCCTTTTGAGAAGGAGAAAGATGTAGCCTATTGTGCTAACTATTTAGTACTAAAAGGATCCCAAAAAAACAGAGAGTGAAGAATCTCTCCTCAAAAGGACAGTACGATCCTTCTAAGAAGATGAGGTACTTGTATTAAAAACAGAGAGCATGTAGGGAAATATTCCAAAGCAACACTGAAGATTACAGCCGCACAGTTGGAACCAGTCTGGGTGGGATAAAGTTTCTGCAAAAATAGTGAAGCCCTACTACCTGGCTATTCTGCAGGACAATCGTGCCTGGTTAGAAAGTCGCTGGCTCATTAGGGTAAGAATCTACAGCAGCCAGGGTTGGCAAAAGAAACAAAATGATAACTTTTTCCTGAAGGGACTTGCAGAATCTTGCCTTCACTGCTATTCGATCCTTCCCTCACGGACCACCCCATCTTTTCCACTCCAATACTCTGTACCCTCCCTCTGCTCCAGCAGTCCCAGGCTGCCCCCTGAGAAGCCCTGCTCCAGCCCTCTCTCCCTGGCCTACAGCTGTATTTCTGGATGGAGCCTACAGCAGATTTCAACAGCTCCAGAAGAGAGGCCAAACTCCTCTGGCCCCACTCCTGCCTTACACTTTGTGGTGGTCAAGTGTGCTTTACTCCATTACCTGAGTTTGTCACTCAGGATGAGGGTCAGTCAGTTGAATTTCTCTAGCAGGCATTTTTGGGTGCTATTGGCCATTTGAGTCACAGAGGATATGGAATTGGTAAGCAGCAGTGACTTGATCTGCTGGGTCAGCCGCAACGGGGCAGTGATATTGTGTGGCACTCAGCCCTGAGTATTCCCCTGAAGCTGCTTCAGCCACTTTTCATTCTGTTCCTCAAATACGCCAAGTCTACTCCTATCTTAAGACCTTTGACTTATTGTCTCCCTCTGTTCCTACTGCCTAATGGTCTTCTCCAGATCTTCCCATGCCTAGTTCCTTCTCATTGTATAGGTCTTGGATCAAAAGTCACCTCTTCAGAGAAGCCTTCCCTGGTCATCTTATCTAAAGTAGCCTCTCTACCCAATGGTCACCCAGCCCCTACATCTCATTCTATATCCCATCACTGTTTTATTTTCTTCATAGAAAGGATAACTTGCTGATATTACCGTATTTATTGATTTACCTTTTGATCGTCTGTATCCCCCACCAGAATATAAAGACTATGAACACAGGGACCTTGTCTGTCGTGCTCACCACTGTCTTCATTTAGAGCAGACTCAGGAACATAATAGTTGCTTAGTAAATATCTTTTCAGTGATCCTGGGAGGAAGGAGATTTTAATCCCAATGGTGGATGCTGCCAAGAAAATGACTAGGAAAACCACACGTATTAAAGTTAGAGAACTATGGAGTACAGTCTTTTCAGCTGCAACACATTTCTATAATGCAAACTAATAACTGATTGGCAAATAAGAAAATGATATCATTGATTCATATATAATGTTTTCCTAGAAAAATCAATGGTTTAAAGAATTCAAAGACAAGCTTTCTTACAGTTAAGGAAGCCTTAAGCTAAGAATACTGTGGCACTGCCTTCTCTTACAACAGGTAGTGGCTGGTTTAATGGCTTTCAAGAACTGGCATCCTTCCTACAACATGAAGCTATCTGGTGAAGTTGTAGGAATAAATGAAGAAGCAGAGAACATTTCTCTTGTGTTTAAAAACAATTGATTATTGAAAAAAGCACAGACCCAGAACAGATTTTGATGACAATGTTATTTATTGGAGGTGAATACCCTTGAGGACCTGCATCTTGCAGATTTAAGGCTACAACCATCATCTTCCCTGTTTCCCCGAAAATAAGACCCAGCCAGACAACCAGCTCTAATGCGTCTTTTGGAGCAAAAATTAATATAAGTCTCGGTATTATATTATATTATATTATACCCAGTCTTATAGTAAAATAAGACCAGTATTATATTATATTATGTTATATTATACTATATTATATTATATTATACCTGGTCTTATATTGTAGTAAAGTAAGACCCGGTTTATATAAGACCCGGTTTAAAATAAGACCCAATTATATTATATTATATTATATTATATTATATTATATTAATTATATTATATTATATTATATACCTGGTCTTATATTATAGTAAAATAAGACTGGGTCTTATATTAATTTTTGCTCCAAAAGACGTGTTAGAGCTGATTGTCCGGCTAGGTCTTATTTTTGGGGAAACATGGTATGATCCTGGGAACAAATAAATGATAATGGACATTTACTGAGTGCTAGTATTTTAATAGAGTTAATTATTATTTTTATTGGTATTCTGGTTACGAAGTTAAATATGTGTCAAATGTTATGGTATCATACTGTCTTTCCCATAATATATTATCTTTATACAGTTTTGTAGAATGCCAGATTTTGAAAGCATTTATATATCCTGTTAAAATAGAAACACTTGTATACAGTGTTATAGTAGGAACAACTGTATTTGCTGCCTGTCTTGCTTGCAGTGGGAGCATGACTAGGCATGAAGACTAAAATATTAAGAGGCACTGCGAAAAAACACATTTTGCAATTAAGTAGCTTACGAGGTCAAACAAGGAAAGATAAGATAACCCAGTTTCAAAAGTGCTTTCTTAAATAACAAAATTTGTCAAAGGTAAAGCATCACAATTAGATGCTTCGTTTCATTCCAGTTCTGTGGTCTCTAAACTTGTGGTTCTGTGTGTGTCTGCAAATGTGCACACGCATGTGTGTGCCATAGGAAAGAAAAATATTTTAATAAAAGAAAATATATAGTGATGTTCAAGTTCAGTTGCAGATATTGTATTTTTTATAAAATTTTACAATGTAGTCTACAAGAGAAAATCAGTAAAGATATAGAAGACTTGAATAAGACCATGAAACGACTTGACCTAATTGACATTTATATAATCCAACACCAGTAGAATGCACATTCTTTTCAAATATACATGGAACGTTTACCAAGATAGAACATATTCTGGGACATGGGAAAAGTATCATTAAATTTAAAAGGATTCAAGTCATACAGAGTATGTTCTCTGACCACAGTGGAATTAAATTAGAAATCCATAACTGAAAGATCTATGGAAAAACCTGAAAGATTTGGAAACTAAATAGAACATTTTAAAATAACTCATGGTCAAGGAAGAAATCAAAAGAAAAAGTACAAAGTATTTTCAACTGAATGAAAATGAAAACACAGTATATCAAAATATGTTGGCTGCTATTAAAGCAGTACTTTGGTGGTGGTGGGAGGGGGGCTATGATTATAGCACTGAACTCCATATTAGGAAAGAAGAAATATCTGCTTTACAAAACAGAAAAAAAAAAGGGCAAATGAGTCCCCAAAGTAAGCAGAAGAAAGGAAATAATAAAGATCCGAGTAGAAATTGATAAAATAGAAAACAGAAAAACAACAGGGTAAAACAGTGAAACCAAAGCTCTTTATGAAGAATGATAAAATTGACCAACCTCTAGCTCAAGTGATCATGAAAAAAGAGAGAAGATATAATTATCCAAGTAAGGAAAGGAGAGGTAGCATCACCTAAGATTCCTCAGATATTAGAAGGATAATAAGGTACTATTAAGAACAACCATGGTAGGCAGTCTCTAAGATGTTCTTCGATGATTCCAACCTCCTGATAGTTACACTTCTGTGAAATCCCCTGTCCTTGAGTATGTGCTGGACTTACTGACTTGCTTATAAGTGAGATGTCACTTTTGGGACAAGATCACAAAAAGACTAGGGCTTCCATCTTAGATCTGTCTCATTCTTTCACTCATTCACTCTGAGGGAAGCCACCTGCTATGTTGTGAGCTCCTCTTTGGAGAGGCCCATATGGCAAGGAAGTGATGTTTCCAGCAAGGATCTGAGGCTAACTAATGGCCATGTAATAAGACTGAAAAGAGATCTTCTGAGGTCTGCTAACAGCAATGTGAATGAGCTTGGAAGCAGATTTTCCCCCCAGTCAGGCCTTGGAGGACTGCTGACCCAATAACTGCATTCTTGTGAGAGACCCTCAGTCAGGGGTACCCAGCTAATCTGTGTCTATATTGCTGCACTTTTACTCAAACTCTCCTAAAACACTGAAAATAATGGAACATTTTCTAGCTCGTTCTATGTGGTCAGCAATACCCTGATATCAAAATCTAACTCCAAGAAAACAAACTAACAAAAAACCCTATAAGTTATGATCATGGTATCCCTCATGAGCATAGCTCCAAGATTCTAAACAAAATTTTAACAAATTGAGTCCAACCAAATATCAAAAAGATAATGCATCATGACAAAGTGAGGTATATTCCAGGAATGCAAGGTTGGTTTTAACATCCAAAGATTAATCAGTATAATTCAGCATATTTACCAACTTCACAAAAACGTGTGATCATCTTAATAGAGAAAAAGCATTTGACAAGATTCAACATCCATTTCTGACAAAGTCAACAAACTAGGAATAGAAGAGAACTACCTCAACCTAACATCTATGGAAAACCTATAGCTAACCATCATTTTTAATGGTAAAAGACTGATTCCTTTCCTATTAAGATTAGAAAGATAAGATGTCTGCTTTCACTACATTCATTCAACACTGGAGATTTTATCCAGTGCAATAAGATAAGAAAGAAGTAGAAGGCACCTAATTTAGAAAGGAAGAACTAAAATGGCTTTATCCACAGGTGACCTGATCATCTATGTAGAAAATGCAATAATCTATTTCTTTTAAAACTTCTAGAATTAATAAATGAGTTTAGCAAAGTTGCAGGATACAACATCAATGTTCAGAACTCAACTGCATTTCTACGAGTATATACTAAAAACAGACAACTGAAAAGTAAGATTAAAGACAATATCATTTACAATAGCATCAAAAATATGAAATATTTAAGGATAAATCTAACAATGTAAAATGCTTATACACTGAAAAGTACAAAACATTGCTAATCTAGCAAACTTTGAAATACTTATGTGCTGAAAGCTATAAAACATTACTGAGATAAACTAAATTCTAAATAAATGAGAGATACTGTGTTCATGGGTTGGAAGATTCAGTATTGTTAATTCTCCCCTAATTGATGTATAGACTAATAACAGTCATAATCCCAGCTGGCATTTTTTGAAATAAATTGACAAGCTGTTTCTAAAATTCATATGGAAATATGAAGGACCTAAATAGCTAAAACAACTTTAAAAAGAAATAAATTTGAAGGACTAAGACCACCTGATTTCAAGACTTATTACAAATCTATAGTAATGAAGATAGTTTGGTATTGGGTAGCGATAGACACATACATCAACAAAACGTAATAGAAGGCAGAAATAAACCTATGTATATATGGGAAACGACTTTTCAACAAAGACACAAAGGGCATTCAGTGGAGAAGGGACAGTACTCTTTTCAACAAGTGGTGTCGGCACAATTGGATATCCACATGAAAAAATGAACGTTGATCTACGTCTTGCACTATATTCTGAAATTAACTCAAAATGGATCATAGACCTAACTGTAAAACCTCAAACTAAAATTTCCCAAAGAAAACATAAGAGAAAAATTTTGTAACCTTGGAATAAGCAAAGATTTCTTAGGTACAACACTAAAAGCACAAACCATAAAAGAAAGCATTGATAAATTGAACTTAAAATTGAAAACATCTTCTCTTCCAAAGAGAATCTTAAGAAAATAAAAAAAAAACCACAGCCTGGAAGAAAATGTTTGCAAATCATCTAGCTGATAAAGAACTTATATCCAGAATACATGAAGAACACTAAAAGCTCAATAATAAGAAAACAAACAAAAAAGAAAATGAGTGCAAGATTTGAACACACACTTTACCAAAGAAGAAATGTGGATGGCAAACAAGCATGTGAAAAGAGGTTCAACACCATGAGTCACTAGGGAATGCAAATTAAAACCAATTAAATACACTACACAGCTATTAGAATGGCTGAAATTGTAAAAGACTGACAAAATTAAGTTTGCTGGTGGGAATATAATATGGTCCAACCACTTTGGAAAATAGTCTGGCCATTTCTTTAAAAATTCGGCAAATACCTACCATATGATCTAACCATTTTACTCTTGGGTTTTTATCCAAGGAAAATGAAACTGTATGTCTAAACAAAGGCTTGTACCCAGTGTTCATAACAGCTTTATTTGAATAGCCCTAAACTGGAAATAGCACAAATATCCATTAACAGGTGAATGGATAAACAAATTGTGGTATATCCATATACTAGAATACTACTCATCATTAAAAAGAATAAATTATTGATACTTGGAACAACATGGATGAATCTCAGAATAATTATGCTGAGTGCATAAAATAATTATGCTGAGCATGCAAAAAATATAACATACTATATCATGCCAATTATACAAAATTCTAGAAAATTAAGTCTATTGTTAACCAATCTGTGGTGATAGAAATCAGATCAGTGGTTGCCTGCAGATAGGAGGGGCTGGCACAGGAGAAGAAGGAGGGTTTACAAAGGATGTGAAAACTTTTGGGATGGTAGATATATTCATTACCTTGATTGTGGTATTTCACAAGTGTATACATTTATCAAAACTTATCAAATCATGACTTTAAATATGTACAGTTTATTTTATGTCAGTTATATTCAATAAAGCTATTTGGAAATGTAGTCTACAAACATTCTTGTTTTTCTGAAAAGGTTCTCATAAGGAAAAAATGTGTATCACATCTGTTATCCTTTTCCAAAGGGCCCTCCTAGCTGACCTAAAACCATCTGATAACTTTGCTAGATATTAATATCAGATTTGGGTGAATGTGTTCTTTTTTTCTAGATTCTTCATGCAGTTTAATAAAGACCATGATAACTTAACTCTTGGAGCAAAGCAGATATTTTAGGACCAAGAGGTATCTTTCCTGGTGCTTCCCCTAAAAGATATAAAATAAGAGCAGTGTCAAAAGGGCAGCTTCATGCTTCTGCATGAAGCCAAACTTGTTCAATTTAAGGACCAGCTTTTATTCTGAGAGCTTACTCACTATCACTTGTGATAATGATTGTAGATGGTAGTTGTTATTTACATATTGTTATTTCTCAGAATTGAAAGTGGCATTTCCACAGTAATTCCCAGGATCTGGGATTTTACTATCTGGGAAATCCAAAAATTTGAGTAATAAGAATTGTTATTCAAAAGAATGAGCTTTTGCCCTACTTGTAAGTTAACAGATTAACCTGTTACTGTTTTAGGGATGGCAGCAAGAGACAAGAGACTCTTGGGTTAGAGTCAGAGTACTTCATTACTCATGGCAAAAGCTGTAGTCAGAGCTTCATGTTGGCTTCATGCTGGCTCCCACGCCCCCAGGTCCTATTAGGATAGGTGCAGCCCATGATGGGTGATGCTTGCCCATACAGTGGGCTGCCATGAAAGGAGAGGAACTTGAGCCTGGGGAATTCACCACTTCTATAGTGACTTGTAACAAGCCTGTTCTTTGTTTGGGGGAAGATGTTATCTCATCCCTTAGGGTTGCTCACTGCAAACACAACCCTGAAAAATGGCCTGGATCAAGAGCAGGCAGGGCTTTGCCTCTTGGTATGCCAGCAAGAAGGTACAGAGCTGCTCGGGGTGCGTGGCAGATTGTCTCTCCCAACACGGGGAACTGTGCACGGAGGCACCTGCCACTCTGCCTGCATCTTGGGCTGGAGTGGCAGCTGGAGACCCAGATCCTGGTAAATAGCTGAAATGTGTGCATTCCTGTGGCCTCCTTTCTCCACCACAGCTTCCTTCCCGGACAGGTCCTTGTGTAGGCCTCCTGGCAGCATCCAGCAGAGCTGAGTCACTTACTTCATGTACCCTGCTCTATTTGTTCTCTCCTCCTTCTGAACATCCAACACACTGTAAGAGTCCTGGTTCTCAAGCATGTTCTTGTTGTACCTTCTGAGAGTCTCTCTGATTCCCCAGGCTTCACATTATTTTCCATTCTAAGGAAAGGCCTCAAGATCGCCACACTTTTGAGAAGGATTAGATGCATCCTCATCTTTTCTGTTTCCTTTCTGTTCCCGAAAGCCTTATATTACCACCTGTGTGAGGCTGATCAATATCAGCAGTCAGTACATACTCAGCTAAATACCTACTGTGTTCAGGAGACTGTAAGATGTGATTTAAGGGTCTCTGGGAGCTTCAAAGGCATCACCTGCGTGGAAAAACTTGAGCAAGTCCAAAAAATACATTCTGTTTTTTAAAAATAGCTTTTCAAAAAGTAATGCTTTGCTGCAGGGATGGGAGCTGTCCTCCTTTCATATTGATTGTTTCAGGTCTGTCCTCTTTGTGGTTTGAGTAATTGGAGCTGAAGGGAAGGTAACTGAGAAGAAAGGAAAGCAGGACTGGTCTTGTTGGCTACAGGAAAGTGTGCACTCATATTGTGCCCTACAAAGATTTCTGGGATCTTCTCTATGAATTCTGGTTTGATGGTGATTGCCAAGAAGGAAGAAAGAGAACTAGTCAGGACTAGGATAAATACCACCCATACAGCTCAATTTGGGGATAGTGTTGCAGGGCCCAGGATTAAATGAGGCAGAGTGGCCAGGAGCAGGTACTGTAAGGCCTTATCCAAAAAGAAAGCTAAGATTCACAGCTGGAAAACATTGTATCAATCATCATTTGAAAAAGATTGAGCATAAAGCCAAAAATAGGTGGTGTATCATGAGGTCAAAAGCCATTGGCACACAGGAATGGTGCCAGAAAAGAGGTGAAAAGCAGGACTGAGGTGAAAAGATCTAGGATTGTGAACAGAGATGAGGTCTTTCTTGGATACTGGCTGTGGGATGGAATATGAGTGAGTCAGTGAAAGGTAATGAGGCAGGATCAGGATTAATATATAGGAGTAGTTTCTACACAGCCCTCTGAGGCCGTTTGTCCATCCTACAGTCAGGCCTACATCAGTGTCACCCCTGGATGGAGTGGATGCACCCTTCTTTTTGCACCCATTGTTATAGACATGGCATTACCCCATCACAGCTTGCTGGATTGGGAGCAGGGGGAGCACTGTCTCCCTTATCAGATAATGAGCTCCTTGGGTTTAGGACCACATCTTATTTGCCTTTGTATCTCCATCGTTCCTGGACTATGTTTCCTGAATGAACAAATTAAATGGCCTAGAATATAGACTGATGATGATAAAGTTAAGTTCTTAGGAGATGGATATTTTAATTCTTTCTCTTTAATACAGTATCAATTCTGCATGAAATTGTGCCAAAGGTAAGCAATTGTTTCCTATTCTCTCTTTCCCCTGGTGGTTGCTCCCTCCAGGAGCCCCAGGAGTGACGTCCAGAGTCTCAGATTCTCAGTCCTCCTGGTGGCCCTTCGTTCTAAGCTGTCCTTTCAGTTTTTTCATTCCATTTAAATCTGTCTGTTCTTGATACCCTTTTGACCACAGAGTTCTGTACTTTTTAAAAGGCTTTCTCGTAATTACAAATTACGAGTTTGTTACAACTGTGCCTATCTCCTGTTTTAAAAAATATTTAGTCAGCAATGTATCAGATACTGTTCTGGGTGTTGGGATTACATCAAAGAACAAAGTAGGCCAAAAGATCCCTTCCCCTGTGGAGTTTGCTGTTCTGGAGGGGTGAGCAGACAATAACTAAAAGAAGTTGTCAAATACATGGAATGTTAGTGATAAGTGCAGAAAAGGAAAGTAAAACAGGGAAAGTGATAGCTGCTGTTTTAGAGTTTGGCCTGGGAAAGCCTCACTGACAAAGTAACATTTGAGTATAGACTTGAAAGCTATAAGAAACAAGTCATGAGGTGAAAACCATTCCAGGAAGAGGGAACAGAATGTGCAAAGGCTGTGAACATACCTACTGTTCAAAGAAAAGCAAGGTAGCTAGTGTGGCTGGAGCAGAGCCAATGAGGCAGAGAGTAAGAGAAGATGAAGTAGGTCAGTAATGGGGGCCAGATCATGTAAGGTCTTATAAGTCAGTGTAATGACTTTGGCATTTACTGCAAGTGTCATGAAGAATCATTATAGGGTTTGGAACTGAGGAATGACATGACCTGACTCATACTTAACAGGGAAACGGGCTGTTTTATAGAGAATAGACCTTTAACGTTTAAAAGAGGTACCTATTAGCACGCCCTTAAATAAAGTCATGCTCCTTGGGGTACCTTAGTTCAAGAACAGAAATGGCTAAAAGTAGAATTTAAGACTACTTAACCAGCCCCCAAAATTGCATAAGCCAATTGCCTGTGACAATCTATTTATCTCCTATTGGTTCTGTTTCTCTGATTGAACCCTGACTAATACACTAGGAAAAGATATGCCGTATCTCTACCTAGAAAATCATAAAACATTTTTGACAGAAGTTAAAGAAGTTCTAAATAAATAAATTATATATTTATATGTTAGAAGACTCAATATTGTAAAGATAATTTCTCCCCAGATCGATATATGGATTTAATGTAATTACAATAAACATTCCAACAAGTTTTTTTCTGGTGAACTGAACAAACTGATTCTCAAATTTATTGGGAAATTCAAAGGGCCAAAAACACCCTGGGAAAAATGGACAAGGTGAGAGGCTGTCCTCTTTTGGATATTAAGGCTCATTATAAAGCTAGTAATTATTACATGCTAAGTATGCTATAGGGGCAAGGATAGATAAGTAGACCAAAGGAACAGATATAGAGAATCCAGAAACAGTGCTAAGTATGTATGGGCACGTTTTAATACATGGTGTTGGGTCAGTTGGTTATCCACATGGGGAAAAAAATGCAACTTGAATCCTACCTAACAGAATCATTTGCATTTGTACTATAAATCTAAAAGCAAAAGACAAACAACAAAGCTTTAAGAAGAACATTTATCTTCATGAACTTGTGGCAGGAAAACATGTCTTAAATAGGACAGAAAGTACTACTGATACGGGACAAGATTGTTAAATTGTTCTATGTAAATACTGAGAACATCTTCCGTTCACTAAAAGAGACCACTAAGAAAGGAAAAAAGTAAGCCATAAAATGGGAGAATATATTCATAATACATATATTGATAATGTATTATCAAAAGATATTTACCCAGAATAAAGGGCTATGAATTGATAAGAATAACACAGAGAACACAGTTTTTTAATGGACGAAGATATGAACAGAAGGACATACCCAGGTAGTCAATAAATGAAAAAGTGCTCAACGTCATTAGTCACCAGGTAAATGCAAAGTAAAGCCACAATGAAATAACACTACATACGTACTTGAATGTCTGCAATTAAAAAAGACTGACAAAACCAAGTGTTGGAAAGGATGGGGAGTTTCTGGAGTTCTTATGCATTGTTGTGGGAGTACACATTGTCACAATCAGTTTGGAAAACTGACCAACAGGATCTACTAAATCTGAACATACTCATACTCGATGTCACAGAAATTCCAGCAAAAATTGCGTACATGTATTCACCAAAATAGATGTACTGGAATGTTCTTAACAGCACTATTCATAATAGACCCACACTGGAAACTCCTCAACGGTCCCTCAACAATTTAATCTCTTGATACATCCCAGTGCATTCAGTGATTGACTACTACACAACCATGAGACTAAACAGTCTACAAGCAACATTACGGATGAGTCTCACAAAAGTAATGATGAGCAAAAGAAACCAGGCACAAAGATTTACTCCAGATGATTGCATGTATATGAAGTACAAAACCAGGGACATCTAATCTATAATTTTAGAAGTCAGGATAATAGTTACTCCGGAGGTTGAGAGGGGAGGTAGGGGAGCTTAGAGACAGAGGGATCAAAAGGAAGGCTCTGGAATGGTGGTGATGTTCAGTCCTTGACCTGCTTGCTAGTTGCACAGGTGTGTCAGTTTTCAAAAATTCACTGAGTTGTGTGCTTATAATATACTTTATGCACATTTTTCTTCAATAAAAGTTTTAAAAATGACCTTGAGTTTCCAAAAAAAAACAAAAAAGAAACATTGAAAAGAGAATACATGTCAGTTTTTCAGTAGAGACCAAACTATTTTTAAATATTTTTTGAAAAAAATTCTCACTTAAGGTTTTATATTACCACGTTTCCCCCAAAATAAGACCTAGCCGGACAATCAGCTCTAATGCGTCTTTTGAAGCAAAAATTAATATGAGACTTGGTATTATATTATAACCAGTCTTATAGTAAAATAAGAGCCAGTATTAATATTATATTATACTATGTTATATTATATTATACCTAGTCTTATATTGGAGTAAAATAAGCCCTGGTATTATATTATATCATATCATATCATATATCATATCATATCATATCATATCATATCATATCATATTATATACCCGGTCTTATAGTACAATAAGACTGGGTCTTATATTAATTTTTGCTCCAAAAGACGCGTTAGAGCTGATTGTCCGGCTAGGCCTTATTTTCGGGGAAACACAGTACGGACATCGAAAGACAGGATGGATAGTTTTACTATTGATGCAAAGGTGAATTGCATAACACTTTTTATGACACCATTGATAATAGTAAAAAAAATTAAGAATTTCTGTTTATCAAGAGAACACCAGTAAATGACACCAAAAGTACAAGCAACGACAGATAAAAAACACTAAATACATTATTCAGTGTCATCAAAATTAAAAACTTTTGTGCTTCAAAGTACACCATCAATAAAGTTAAAAGAACCAGAGAATGGGAGAAAATATTTCCAAATCATATATCTGATAAGGGACTTGTATCTAAAATATAAAAAGAATGTTTACAATTCAATAACAAAAAGATGAACAACCCAATTTTAGAATGAGCGAAGTATCTGAATAGACATGTCTCCAAAGAAGATGCACAGATGGCCAATAAGCACATGAAAAGATGTTTGACGTCATTAGCCATGAGGGAAATACAAATCAAAAGCACAATGAGATACCACTTTATATCCCCTAGGCTGGCCAGAATAAAAAAGACAGAAAATCACAAGTGTTATTTTCTGATATGGAAAAATTGGAACTGCGTACACTGATGGTGGGAATGTAAAATAGTGCACCTGCTGTGGAAAACAATTTGGCAGTTCCTCCAAATGTTAAATGTAGAGTTGCCATATTACCCAGCAATTAAATGCCTAAGTATATACTCAAGAAAATGAAATCATGCCCACACAAAAATTTGTGCATGAATGTTCATAGCAGCATAGTTCATAATAGCCCCAAAGCAGAAACAACCCAAATGTGCTTCAACTGATGAATGGATAAATGAAATGCTTTATCCATATAATGAAACAGTATTCGGCAATAAAAAAGAGTGAAGTCCTGAATCATGCTACAATGTGGATGAACTTTCAAGACATTATTTTTTATTTATTTATTTCTTTTAAACAATAGAAGTTTACTTGTTCACAGTCCTGGAGGCTGGAAGTCCAAGATCAAGGTGCCAGCAGATTTGGTTTCTCCTGAGGTCTCTCTGCTTGTGGATGGTCACTTTCTCATTGTGCAAGACATTATTTTAAGTAAAAGAAGCCAGTCACAAAAGACCATGATTCCATTATATGAAATGTCCAGAATAGACAAGTCTATACAGACAGAATGTAGATTAGCAGTTGCCTGTGGACGGGAAAGGCAAATGAAACTATTGGATGTTAAATAAAAACCTTTGAGGCCGAAAAGTCCTGAAAGAAAGGGTTTATAGAGTCATATGGTAGCCAGAAAAAGGACCATGTCCTGGGGCATGCAGTCTAAACCACTGGCAGGGCTAGACGGAGAAGACAAACATGATCTCCTGCCCTACGGTTGATCGGGCTCTTTTATACAATAAGTTTGGAGAAGAAAGATGACTTGTTTTGAAATAATTTACATTGGCCAGAAGGTGAAGAGGGAAAAGTTATGTGCTAGGTGAATAGTCCATAAGGAAGAAGTACTTTTGGATTGGTTGTGGGCAACAGTCTCGAAAGTTCATGCATGAACAGATGTGGTAGCATCGGGTGGTCTGCTATTCTTTCTAGATGATCACTGAAATAGCTGCGTGGAAGTTTATTCAAAGTTTCAACATACATTCAGGAATGCCAGCAGTCTTGTTGGTTTCAGCACATGGCTAATTAACTGATTAACTTCCCTTGTCTCTTCCTCCCATCCTCTGGCCTGCTGTGATTTAATTTAGGGCATCTCAGACATTTTCTCTTGTTAGAGATATACACCAAATGGCTTAAATTTGCAAAGATAATTTTAAGATAAAGATGTAAAGCTATGAAATTCTCATCTACTCACAGTGAGAGAGCAAATTGGCACAACCACTTTGGAAAATAATTTGGCAAATCTTCTAAAATAACACCTATACCTTGTGAGCCAGCAAATCCATTTCTAAATTATACCCGGGAGAAATGTATGTGCATTTATTTATACCATGAGAAAAGAATATTCACAACAGCATTATTTGTAATCACCTCAAATGCCCTCCAGTAGTAGAAGGAATAAATAAGGCCTGGTGTAGTCTTACAAGGGAATACTATCAGCAATGAAAATGAAGAAGTTATAGTTACATCCAGCAACGTGGGAGAATCGCACAAAAGTCAAACTTAAAAAGCCAGCCACCAAAGAGCATGTACTATATGACCCCCTCTCCTATAAAATTCAAAACCAGACCTAACTAAAGTATTGTGTTGAAAGTCACGATAGTGGTTTACCTTTAGGGAGGAAGATAAGGATAATAATTATGAGTAGAGATTTTGAGGTTCTGTCATGTTCTCTTTTTTTCAATGTTCTTTCTTGATTCAGTTGACAGTTACATAGATATCTGCTTTGTGATAATTCACTGAGCTAAGTATTTATAATTTGTGTACTTTAAAATACCTTTCCTAGCCCAAGATTATTTAAAAAAAAAAAAACAGTCATCCTATCGGGGATCAACAATTACAGAAGTCATGAAACGGAAGTGGCAATGTCTCCAGGGGACTATTGAACATGAGGACAGCGTCAACTTTCAAATACCTTCTTTACATAATATCAAAAGTCCACATGTGCTTAACTGCTTCACCACGATAGGCTTTCTTTGATCAAACTACTGCATCAAGATTTATTCTTAAATTTTCTATTCCCTTTGTTTTTGTAAATGTAACTGAGCATCCAAATTTCACTTAATTTGGATGCTAACAAGATTAGACAATAATCTTACATTAATCGGTTTTTGATCCTACTCTATGCCTTCTTCCGTCTCCATCCCACTGAAGAGCTTGCTTTTTTGAGAGGTCGGTGTCAGATAATAAACAGTTCTCAGGCATTTTGAATTTTGCCATTATCAATGGTGAAAGATACTATCTGTGTGTGTGTGTGTGTGTGTGTGTGTGTGTCTGTGTGTGTGTGTTGGGAGGAGGTGGTGATCAGGATGCTAATCTATGCACAGTGACCTTTGTTTCTATCTGACTGAGCAGATGTAGGAATTAATCATTGTCACTCCTGGATGCTGTGGCTGCAGCTGTCTCCCACTGCCTTTCTGCCCGATAGATTTCTTCATGCATTTTGTTTGCTAGAAAACATGCCTCAGCACTGAAGAACGGGCAGATTAGAGAAGGCTATCTGTGAATATAATTTTCTAGAAACATGTCATTTTATTCTATACATCTGTACCTATTCACTCTGAGCTCTTTAAAAGAAGAAGAAAAAGAGAAGAGATACAAACTGGTAATAATTGTTTATGTAACATCTAAACAATTATTTCCCATCCTGGGAAATTTCACATTGGACCAGTGTCCTAGGATTGCAAAGAGCTGTCTTCTATCCTCTAGACCCTTCTTCTTTTTGCAACCAGTCCCCATTAACTCCCAACTTTCAGTTTAGTCCCCATCCCCAGAATCTGGGCATACTTTGGTTCTCGCCTCAAGAAAATAAGTGTCCTAAATTAGTACAAAATTCATTTTATAGTAGGCCCCACTACACCCTTCAGACGATAACTAACACTTTTTGGACCCCAAGCATCTGCTTACATAGATGTCCCTGCAGCCTCACCAAATCCAACCCCTGGAGATACTGATACCAGCCTGGGTAGAAATCAAAGTAGCCATACCCCTTTGGATGTGGGGAGTCAGCTCCAAAATCCAGTATAAATTTCTCAGGCTTGGTTTATCTGTTTTTATCCCCCTTCCCCACCACCACCCTCTCATCAAGTCAGCATGTCCTGGGGCAGAGGCTAAAGTGTATTCGGAATCTGTTCGTTCTTTTCCGGTGGCCCACTGCCTACCACAATCCTAGACCTCAGCATTAGAAACCTGTGCTAGCCTGGGGCCTTTCGGGCACCACCTCTCATTCACTGGGACCACGGCTAATTTCCTGCACTCCCTCACCCTGCTTGATTCTCACTCATAGTTTACTCCTTCATTGATTCTTTCTGTATTTCTCTCCCTCAGAATGATCTGGTTTTAAACACCCTTGCATGTTCAATCCCTAAGTTACCACTACTTGTCCTTATTTGAATGCTCCCAGCATCTGCTTTATGTGTCTTAATTTTTTGAGTCTGCCTAGACTCCTGAATTCAAACTCTTTTGATAGAACCTCTTCAGCCACCATTTGAGCCCCAATTCTGACAGTCTTTCTGTTTGTGATAGTTTTACCAAGCACCTTGTTAGGAGAATACAGGTTAATCCTTTGGATGTCACCTTAGTGGTTGGGCCCATCTCCCTAAAAAAGAGAAACAAGCAAACCAAGTGTCTTGACAAGAGAATGGATAAATGAAATGTGGTCCATACATACAATGGAATATTATTCTGCCTTAAAAAGAAAGGAAATTCTGACACATCCTACAACATAGATGAACCTTAAGGACATTATGTTAACTGAAATAAGCCAGTCACAAAAAGATAAATACTGTATGAATCCACTTGTATGAAGTATCTATCATGGTCAATCGTGGCAATAGAAACTAGGATGGTGGTTGCCAGGGACTGGGGGGAGGGAGAAATGGAGAATTGTTGTTTAATGAGTATAGAGTTTCAGTGAATCTTCATTTAATTATTGTTTAATGGGTATAGAGTTTCAGTTTTGCAAGATGAAAAAGTTCTGGAGATTGGTTGGAAAACAATGCGAATATAATTAACACCACTGACTTACTCGTAAGCTCATATACCTAAGAGTGGGTCATATGGTGGCTCTGTATTTACATAAGTGCTGAGCTGTTTTCCAAAGTGACTGTACCTTTTTATAATCTCAACAGCAATATATGAGGGTTTCAATTTCTCCAAATCATTGCTAACACTTGTTACTATCTTTCTTTTTTATTTTAGCCAACCTAGTAGGTGTAAAGTGGTTTTGTGGTTTTGATTTTACTGAAATCATTGTGATTTTGATTTGCATTTCCCTGGTAGCTAATAATGTTGAGCATCTTTTCATATACTTATTGGCCACTTGTATATCTTCTTTGGAGAAATGTCTATTCAAATCCTTTGACAATTTTTTAAAGTAGATTATTTGTCAGGAATATACTAAAAACCAGTGATTTCTCAGAATTGGTTCACGTAGAATTTCCTATGGAGCTTTTAAAAATCCTGATACCCTGGCTTCCCCCTACACCAGTTAAATCAGAATCTCTGGGGGTAGAACACCAGCAGCAATTAAAAAAGAAAACTCTCCAGGTAATTCCAATGTTTGAGGACCAGTGCTATAGACTAGATAACCAAGCTGATTATACCAATATAGAAATGTTAAAAATTTAGAAACTTAAAAATTATGCAGGTATTAAAAATTGAACTAAATATGAATTATAAAAAGCCTAATCAGGTCAAGAAGAAGAGGTGAGCATTTTAATAAGGATTTTTTGATAGGATGAACTTTCCTATAACAGGAAGTTTCCAACCACCTATTAGAGACAATGACTGGCGGTGGTTCTTGCCTAGTGCCTGGGAGTTGGTCTTAGGAGTTAACTATAGGTAAGCCAATAAATGTGAGTAATCATGACACAATTAAATCTAGGAGCCCAGAAAATTGATCTCAATTATTCCGTGTTCAAAAGGAAACTATGACAACATGTGAGTATTAACTAGGAGAAAATTGAAATGTAGGCTTTTGAAAGTCATAAGAAGATTGGAGACACAGGGGAGGGAAAAGAACATCTCTCAAAGAATGTAAAAAGCTCCCCAGAGGAGAGCAGGGGCCCCCCAGAGTTTGTCAGGTTAGGTACAAAATAGGAAAAAAAGACTTTGAGAAGCACCTTTGAAGAGAGTTCTAAACACATTAAGGGATTGTTTAAATCTATTCAAAGGAAGAAGCTAGAATAAGTGGGAACTTTTGCTGCCAAAAATGGGGCATAGGGAGTGTTCACAGACCAACAGACAAGACCAAAGGAATTGGGTGCCTCAGAATTTACGAAGATACCAGAATGGTTACCACACTCAAATTGCCCCCATCGATGGATCAGCAGTAGTCAATTAAATGGTATTTTTGTGCTTTGCATATTTCAAGTCAGGTAGACAAATAAATACTGATGAATCATTGGAACCTGTTGGCCTCTAAAAGAAATGTTTCTCTTGGTCTTGCCTCTCCCTATTGCCCCAGCCCTCTGCCTCCCATTGCCACCAACCCTCTTAAAAGAGTGGCCTTCACTAGTCACCTCCACTTCCTCATCTCCAATTCATTCTCCAACCCATGCCCTGATTCCACCGAAATGACCCTTGCCAGGGTCATTAAACCAACTGATCTTTTTAGATTCCCTTTGTTTAGTCTCAATCCATGTAACACTTAACCATTTCCTCTGTTCCTCTTTTCTTAAACCTTCTCTTTTCTTGACTTTCCCATACGTGAATGCCCCGGTTTACCTCTCTGCTTCTTGCCAGCTGCTTTCCCTGGCTGCTGAACTCCACCTACCTATTTAATGTTGATATCACCCTGGGTCGCAGTCTTGATTCACTTCTTACACTGTACCTCTCACAGGGAATCCCTCCTGCACCACATCCCCAAGCCTGCCTCTTTTCAAAGCCCATTTTCTAACGTCATCGTTGATATTGTCAGATGGATGTTCCTCAGTCAATACAGCTCCTGTGACCAAGCACAGACTCATAACTTACCCTAATCTTTCTCTACTTCATGTCTCTCCTATCTCAGTTAATAGCACTTCCATCCATCCATTCCTCATTTTGGATTCCTTGGTCTCCCTACACATCCAGTTAGCTCCAAGTCTTAGATATTAAACCTCTGAAATATCTTTCAAATCTGTCTCCTATTGTCCATCTCCATTGCCCAAGTTTACCCCTGATTTACTTTTTATCTGAATTATTGCAGTAGCCCCCTAACTGGTCTTTTCCATTTCCAATTTAGCTACTGTCCTCTTGCCAGCAGTTTTTTTCAAACGCAGACCTGGTTTTCAAACATAGACATCTACTGCTACACAAGATCTTTTGTAGTCTGGCCTTAATGAACAATTTCTGCTTATTCCCTTTAAGTTGTGCTCTTGTCTTACCATGCGCTGTCATCACCATGCCTTGGTTTACGCTCTCCCATGTTTAATGAGTTTTCTTGATTTTCACCCATTCATCCTATAAGACGAACTCTGATTCATCAAAAATATGGTCCCAAGACCAGCAGCGTCAGTGTAGTCTGGAAACTTGTTAGAAATACAAATCCTTGGAGCCCTACCCTAGACCCTACTAAATCCAAAACTTGGAAATCTGTAGCTGAACAAGCTCTTCAGGTGATTCTTAGCAATTCTGAAATTTAAGAACCACTGTTCTGAGGCCCAGTTCCTTTATCAATGCCCATAGCACTTTGCATATGCCTATATTACTTAGTACATATTTACCTATTCATTCTTTTGTAATCATATTTACCTATTCACTTATTATTCTCCTCTGCTATATATTGAATCCTCAAAGTCAAACGCAACATTTTTGTGTGTTTCCCAGCACCTGCTACCATGTCTGGCATATAGGAGAAGCTTGATAAGAATTCAGATCCTAAAACATACTCCACACCCCTCCAGGATTCAGTCCAGAGTGCATACAAACACACAGGGCTAGTAATCAAAAGGTTTCTACTCCTAGCGGCTGACATGTGCCACATAAGCCAAAAGCACACATACAACACCAAGAGTCGGCAAGGATGCAGAGAAACTGGATCTTTCATATATTGCTGGTAGGTCTGTAAAATGTTACTGCTGTCATGGAAAACAGTTTGGCAGATTGTACAAAATCAAAAATATACTCATTGTGTAATTCAGCAATTGCACTCCTGGGCATTTACCCTAGAGAAATGAACACTTACGTTCATTTAGGGGGAAAAAAAAATAAGCATACACAAATTTTACAGCAGCTTTATTTGTAGTAATCAAAAAATACTGGAAACAACCCAAGCATCCTTCAGCAGGTGAATGGATAACAAACTGTAGTACACCCATACAGGGGAACACTACTGAACAGTGAACAGAAACAAGATGTTAATACATGCAACAACGTGGATTAATCTCAAGGGCATTATGCTGAGTGGGAAAAAAAAGCCAATCTCAAGAGGTTACACACTGTATGATTCTATTTATATTGCATTCTCAAGAGACGAATCTATAGTGATGAAGAACAGATCCGAGGTTGCCAGGGTTTATGATTGGGGGAAGGGTGTGACTATACAGGGGTAGTTTGAAGGAGGTCTTGTTTGCATGATGGAACAATTCAGTATCCCTATTATGGTGATAGTTACATTAATCTATACATGTGATAAATTTCATAGAACGAGAGAGAGAGAGAGAGAGAGAGAGAGAGAGAGAGAGAGAGAGAGAGAGAAGAATGTAAAAATTGGTGAAATTTGAATAGAGTCTATAGTTTAGTTAATAGTTTTGTGCCAGTGTCAATTTCCTGTTTTTGATCATGTACTCTAGTTATGTAAGATGTTATCTTTAAAGGAAGCTGGGTGAAGGGTACCCAGAAACTCTCTGTTCTGTTTGCAACTTCTTGTGAGCCTTAATTAATTTCAAAATAAAAAAGGTTTTGAGAAAAAGAAAACACAAGGATTTCTGGTAAGAGCTATAATAAATTAGAAAGCACTACTTGCCATAATGCTAAAATAGGGCCCAGGAAGTGGTGGAGAGCTCACTGCCCAGTGGACGTGGGAAAGGAGGAAAGAGGGCTAGAGATTCCTGCCTTGGAGACCATCTGCTAGAACTTGGCCCAGGCCTGTTAGCCTCTCTCCAATTCGACTGTTCACTCCTGCTTGCATGGGGAGGAGTGAATACTGGAGTGAAAAGGGAGGTGAAAGCCTTTCCTCAATAGGTCCGGAATGGGGGAAAATGGAAAGAGAGGATAAGGCTCTCCTTAGCAATGTTCACAGGAAGGTTAAGTATGTGAGCAGTGAAAGATTAAATGGCATAAGCACTCAGGCTGTGGAATCAAGTCCACCTCAAATCCCAGCTCCATGGCACTTACTAGTCATGTGACTTCACCGCTATATTGAGCTTAACTGAATCCCATTTCCCTATTTAAAAATGGGGGTAATGATACTACTTGTCTCAGGATGCTGTGAAGACTGCATTAGATAGGCATTTAGCAACTGCCTAGCACATGTTACATATATAATCAATGTTAGCTACTGCTTTTCATATCATTCCATGTCATTACCGTATTCTAAGAAATACCCTGTTTCCCTGAAAATAAGACCTAGCCAGACAATTAGCTCTAATGCGTCTCTTGGAGCAAAAATTAATATAAGACCCGGTATTATATTATATTATATTATATTATATTATATTATATTATATTATATTATATTATATTATATAAGACCCACTCTTATAGTAAAATAAGAGTGGGTCTTATATTAATTTTTGCTCCAAAAGACGCATTAAAGCTGATTATCCGGCTTGGTCTTATTTTCGGGGAAACAGGGTAGAAAACACATATAGTCAGAATCTTCTGTAATACGTAATTTTTGATGATTCAGAAATACTTCAGGATCCTTCGGTACCTTGAACTCTTCATAAAATCAGCACTTAGTCCCTATATGTATGTGTAAATACAGACAATGTGACATAAAATTAATAGTTGTTACTTTCTATACCAGGCTTCTTATGTGCTTTTCACTTTAGACACATATCTCTAACCCTTATAACACTCAAGAGGATAAATATTATTTTCCACATTTTATGATGAGAAAAACCAGCTCAGTGTGGTTAAGCAAGTCATTTGCCATACACAGCCAGTATGTTTAGTCAATCTGATTTCAAAGCCCATGCTCTTCTCGCTACATTGTGTTACCTTAGTATTAACCTCAGTATAATCCATGAAAGCTGCTTAAACACGTGCATGGATTATCTAACAGTTGTTCCTTTCACATCAAATCACAGGACAGAATATACAACTCCTGTCACAGCCCAGGCCAGACAGTCCAGGCCATTGCTGGGGCCACGACTTGGAGACACTAGACAATGATGGAAACCAAGAGCCCAAAGCCGATTGTAGCAAGTGTTCAGTCTGGGGTTCTAGCCAGTAGGTATAGTCAGGAGTCATAAAGGGAATCCTGACAAGAGTTGAGGTCCAGGCCAGCAATGAAAATCAAGGGACAGTCAAAGCCCAGCAGAAGGCACTCCAGGGCACTCAAGACTGTCTCCTCTTGATGATAAATGCCAGCTAAATGGGGCCTTTGAGGAGCCTCAGTTGAAGAGGCTGGTGCAAACCCTTGGCCGGTGCTACTGCTGGATGTTAGCACCAGGCTGAAGAAGGCCCCTAGCAGAAGCGGGGTGATCAAGAAGGACACCGGGTCCCAGGTGGTTGGGGGAAATGAGGGAGGAAGTGAAAGAACACTGGAGGGAGCCAGGAGTCAGGACATCTGGATTAGCTGTCCCAATGTGGTCCCTATCTGGCTAGAAAACCGGATGCAGGTCCTTTCATCTTAAAATGAGAGGGTCAGGCCTGATTACTGGTTTAAGTGGTGTTCCTTAGAGCCCTAAGACTCAAATCCTGTTGTAGGCAATTCGTGGGAGCATAGTGCTGGGGAGCAAGCAGGTCATGCCTTTCTAGCACTCTCCCTTCTGTTCTAAGAACTGGACCTATAAGGGCCCTTCTGAGTCTCCTGATTTATCTAGGATAACAAACATGTAGTAAATTCCCACCAGGTTCAAGGCCCTGTAGAAGGTGCTGACAGGGACACAGCAGAGTACAACCCAGTCCCCACATCATGAATTCCCAGATTCTGGCTCAGTGGGGAATGATTCCAGTGGCGATAGTTGTTCAAGATTCTTCTCAGATTTACCAAGTCCCAAAGTTCTCCTGCCGCAAACATGAGGACAAAAAAGAAAAGAAGAGGAAAAGGAAACCTCCCCAATATGGCAGGCGAATCTTTCATGTCTCAAAGAGATAAATTTACGCGTAGCCTGGTAGACAATAACCCGCTTCACAGCAGATTCCCTGTGATTGGGTGTTTCATGCGGCCAATTGTGCTTGTGTTCTGTGCTCTACTTAAAATCAGGGCATCTGCTCTGCCCTTTGGGAAATGCTACAAATCTCCTGCTAGGAATTGCCCAAGGCCATCTCCCGTAGCTAAGGGAGAAAGGAAGATGAAATCACTGCTTTATAAATTACAACACATGCCTACACTCTAGGGTCGGAGTGTATATAAGGGAAGAGGATTTTCTGTGTTTCTAGTGTTTCCCCACTGGCATTTAAAAACACATTTAAAATATGTTACACTTGCATGAGACATGGCAAAAATACATTTGGAAACTAATTTTTTTTCATTGATGTCGAGTGTGGCCATAATATTCCTCGTTAAAGCCATACAAGCTCCTTTCTACTAAAGGTACTCTTTGGAGTTTTTCTCCCCTCTCATCTTCAGCTTATCTTGAATGTGTCAGTATGCTTTTTCACTACTGTCCTAAACTTGAGCTGGTGTAATGAAGTAATGGCATTTGGTGTTATAACTAGATTTCCACATTTTAGCTTTAAAAATATTTGCAAGGATGCATTTTTAAATAGATCGTTGGGCCTATTCATAATCCAGGAGAGCTATGCATTCTGAAATTTGTACACTGGGAATTTATATGCATAGTCACATATAAACATCTATAATAAACATACATTCATATACATAGATTTCATTACATGGCCCAGTGAGAAAACTGAAAAAACAACTGATGATATTAAATCAAAATTTTATTCTATTTTAAAACATGAAAACACAGAGTAAGACAGTTGTCTTTGCAGTGAAAAAGTTAGAAACCAGGAAAGTCGTATCCTAATGAGCTAAGGACAGAAATTATGTCTCATTTGCTTTTCTGTTTCCAGTTTTTCTTAATACCTTACTTAACAAGTAGGTGTTTAGGAATTGTTGAATTAATGTTTGACACAGGAAGATCATTAAAAAGATAATAACTTATAAAACATGGAAACACTGAGGTCATCTGCTAAAAGATTTTGATGGCAGGGTATTTAGCAAGTTGTCTTTTGCACTTAATAGCTAAATATTTTGATTGATTGATAACTGATTGGGACCTAAATCCTAATGCATCTTTGCTAACCAGGTCAGCCTGTTGTTCCTGCTCAAGGTAGAAAAGCAGAAATGCAGAGTATGACTGGTTTATTTTCCCAGTGGCAGGGCTAAAGAGTCTTGTCTCTGGAATAAATTAAAGGAAGAACTGGAAGGGACCTTAGATTTCATCAGGTCCAGCCACTGCTAACCATGTAGCTATTGTGCAGGCAGAATGTCTTTGTTCTTTCATTTCCTCTCCAGCTTCAGCAGTTGTAGGCCTGAACTGACAGAATAGTAGGTAGGGAGCTAGCTCTCTTCCAGTAAAACAAATCTATGCCAGTACTTACGACTGTGGGAAAGCAGGCAAATTTAGAGAGTGCAGGCCCAGCCAGGACAAGAGGCAGGGCTGAGTGTTTTAGTTCATGACAAAACAACATTTACTGGCTGCAAGGATATAAAGAGAAGGCATGCTTCCTAGCCTGGCTGAATGCAGCAAATCAGTCCACGATCAGCAGATTTTCTGAAGCCAGTGAATGGGATGCGTGTTGTTAACCTCTGAGCAGATGTAAGCTGAGAGTCTAATCTGTGTGGTTGGGAAGATGAGGTCTCATCCATCAACTGCTTGACAAGAGCTGTCCTCATATCACTGGGCCTGCATGGCCCTCGACACATGATGTAAGAGACATATTGGACAAAAGCATTGCCTGGGGGAATTCTCCAGGAAGAATTCAGCCAATAGAAAGGCATCTTTCAAGTGGCCTGATTTCACTGGAGACAAGTAAATACATATGTGCATGTGCATATGTGAATACACACCCCTCACCCCCCAAGAGGCTGCACTTTCCTAGAAACAAAGAGAATGGGAGAGCAGAAGCTTCACAAGCACAATGATCCTTTCTTGCATTTATTTTTAGACTCCCTTTAGCACCATGCTGACAGGGGAGGCAAAAGAGAGGCTCGCCCAGAAGAAGAGACTTTTCAGTGAGGGTTTAGGGTATGGGGACTTGCCAAGTGGTCAAAACCCAGTGTCTGTGGAAATCCATGGAACTCAGAGCCCCCAAATATATCTCTAGCCCTTTTGTGTTCAGTAATGCCAGGGAGTTCTCAGCCATTCCAGGAGGAACCAAACAGATTCCCCTGAAACTCCTACCAGTACCCCTCTTATCTTAATGTACAGGCATTGAACCAGCTCTTGACTCTCCCTCTGACTGTCACCGATCTCTGCTGCTTTACAGCCATTAGCCACCTAACAGAGAGTATTGCCAAGGAAAAATGAGATTAGGGAAGAGGACAAAGAAAGGAAGAAAAGATGGGTCTTCCATACCCGTTAACGAGTGTATTCATTCACTAACTTATGGTTATGGAACACTTGCCATCTTCCAAAAACTGCCAGGGGCTGAGATACAGATGAATAAGAAACAGCCGGGCTTTTTAGGAGTAGAAACTGTAGTGGGACAAACATAAAAATCTGGTAATATAACATGACAATTATATTGATGCTCATAGACCTTGGGGTTGTTATAAGGACATAGAAAACCTAAACCAAACCTAAAGAGAGGGCATCATCCAGACACATATGTGCTCTTATTTTTTTGAATTAAATGAGGTGAGTCACTCACAAAGAAAATGTTCATTACTCATAGAACAAATAAAAAGATTGACTGGTAACACAGTGAGCTTGGCTGATTGGTATTGGAGACCATCGATTTTGGTGGCAATAATCTCCAAGATTGTATAGTGTCTCCCCAAGCATTCAGCTGTCTGGATGTAAAAGCAGACAATGGATTGTAATTTTACGAGAGTTTTGTGGAGCAGATACAGCAAAGGGACTTATTTGGAACGGGTGTTGCTAAGAGAACAGTCCAGATGACCAACCAGAGGTTTGAAATTGGGTAAAGAAAGGGAGGCTGATAGACTATGAAGAAGCAAACAACCGAGGAACTGGAGGTGTGTAGGCTGTCAGTGAGCAAGTGTGTTATAGGGAAGTGTGTGCGGGGGCTGCAAGATGGGAGGTTCATTCATTCATTCAAGTATTTATTGAGTGCCTTCCATATGTGAGGTAGTGCTCTAGTGCTGGGAGTACATCATGAACAATTCTAATTGGAAGTAGAAAACAATAAACAACGATAATGCTAAATATGTAAATTCTGTAATACATTAGAAGGTAATAAGTACTATGGTGGGATGGGGATGGAGATAATAGGGCAAGACAAGAAGGATTTGGAATTCTGAGGGAGGGATGTGATTTAAATGGGTTGTGATCGTGGCCCTAGTTGAGAAGGTACCATTTGAACAAAGACAAGAAGGGAGAGAGGGAATAAATCAAGCAGACGTGTGAGTTAAATATTCCAGGCAGGGAGAATAGCCATTTCAAAACCTTGAAGTGTGTGAGTGCCTGGTATTTCCAGGAACAGCAAGGATGCCTGGGTGGAGTGGAGTGGGCAGGAGACAAATGAGGTAGAGAGATAATGGGGACCAAATGTGTAAGCCTTGTTGACGCTGGCAGACACAGGCTTTTCCTCTGAGTAAGATGGAGAACAATTGCAGGGTTTTGAACAGAGAAGTGATATGATCTGATTTACCTTTAATGGATCACTCTGACTGCTACGTTGAAAATAGATATAGGGAGGATCCGGTGTAGAAGCAGGGAGATCTGTTAGGAGGCTATTGCAATAATCCAAATCAGAAATGCAAAGTAAGACTTTGATCTCGGTGGTGGCAGCAGAGGTGATGAGAAGAAGTTGGATTCTGGATGTATTTCAAAGATAGAGCCAACAGGATTTCATGACAGATTGGAGGTGTGTGATGAGCAAGAGTAAAGGAAGACTCCAAGATTTCGGGTCCAAGGAAATAGAAAGATGGAGCTGCTATTACCTAAACTAGGGAAGAATTTGAGAGGAACAGGAGGGAGAAGATTAGGAATTAAATTTTGGATGGATTGTGATCAGAGAGTGAGTTATTAGTGTTTAAATCTTCCGAAGTGGTACCATTCTGAATGATTATAAGACCCAGGGTATGACCCTGGGGATGGGTATCTGAAAGTGGAATAAAGTGAAGATATCATGTTTAAAGAATTTAGAACTCTGGAGGTTGAAAGGTTAATGAAATCTCCTAGGATGGTCTACTAGCATGGTGGCCCAGTCAGGAGAGGAAGGAGCAGGGTCAGGCTGCTCTTGCCCTTATGATACAAAGTTTGAATATAAATGGTTGGAGGTCACAGAAATAGGAGTTTGAAGTATGTAGAATTTGAACTAGATTCAGATTTTGAACCCAATACATTAGAAATAAGCAAGATAGAAAAATGATCACATTAGCTGAAACAAACCAGACAACATTATAATAAAGCTGTTTGTAACATATCCAGATGAGAAAGATTTATAATCTTATTGTAGCATGAATCAAAAACAGTGGATTGAAAAAGAAATTCAGCAAATTCTCACAATTTAATCTTAATTGTTTTATTATAAAGCTTTTGAAAAGATATTTGTATTTGATTTTAGTTATCAGGTGTGATCAAAGAATACAGTGAAGGTTTAAATAAAAAAATGTATTACGGTAAGACACATTGCCATTAATCCCCCTCAAAATACTCTCCTTCAAACGCACTTATCCCATCGTTCTTGTCACTTTCTGAAGCAGTTCTGGGAGTCTTCTTTCGTGAGTGTCTTTAGTTGCACTGTTGTGGCTGCCTCCATGTCCTGAATCGATTCAAAACGTTTACTTTTCATGATCATTTTGACTTTAGGGGAAAGCCAGAAGTCGCTCAATTCCAGATCCAGTGAATAAGGTGGATGAGGACACACCATAATGTTTTTATTTGACAGAAATTGTCGTACCAGAAGCGATCTGTGACATGGAATGTTGTCATGATGGAAGATGAAATCATATGCCTGTTTCATGTTAATGCGTTGTTCATGATACATGATTTATGGCACACTTTAAAACACACCTCTCAACCGTAGCTCACACCCTACTGACTGCACCGAGCAGGTTGAAACTTCTCGCACACTATTACTAAGGTTCGAAGTGCTGCTTCCTGTATTGGAGATCATTGCCTTTCCATTGGATGGCACCCAGCAATAGCATTCACCATATTTATTGATCACATCTCATATGTTTAAAACTCAATGATACCATTTATATCAACTAATTAGCATTTTAGAAAGCATGGCCCTTTGACATCTTAGGAAAGTTTTCTAATAGTCATGGCAAGCCAAGAAGTACCCTCAGCCCCGTTTGCAGTCCATGTTTCCCAACTCAGTCCTTAACCATCATTAAAAAGAAACAATAACATAACCGGTCAGTCCTCCATAACTCCAAATATGATAAACATCCAAGATCAGAAACCAATATTTGATAAAGATTTTTAAAACATCATATTTTTGAACTGGTAGATGTCATGTACGCATCTGAATTCATTAAAAACTATTGAGGGGCCGGCCCCGTGGCTCAGGCGGTTAGAGTTCCATGCTCCTAACTCCAAAGGCTGCTGGTTCCATTCCCACGTGGGCCAGTGGACTCTCAACCACAAGGTTGCCAGTTCAATTCCTCGAGTCCCGCAAGGGATGGTGGGCAGCGCCCCCTGCAACTAAGATTGAATACGGCACCTTGAGCTGAGCTGCCACTGAGCTCCTGGATGGCTCAGTTGGTTGGAATGCATCCTCTCAACCACAAGGTTGCCAGTTCGCCTCCCACAAGGCATAGTGGTCTGCGCCCTCTGCAACTAAGACTGAAAGGACAACAACTTGACTTGGAAAAAAAGTCCTGGAAGTACACCCTGTTCCCCAATAAAGTCCTGTTCTCCTTCCAAAATAAAATAATAAAATAAAATAAAATAAAATAAAATAAAATAAAATAAAATAAACTGTTGAGATGAGAATCCAGGTTTATACAGGTTCTATAGATGTAGATGGATATATTTCTCTATATGTATTGAGACCTTACTTAAGAATAGAAAAATCAGGAAAGCGCTTGCTTTATATTGCCAACCAATAAATGCAGAAAAAATGATAATGAGATAGTCATGTGATCCTTTTTCCTTTTTAGATTTTTTTATTATTATTATTGGGGAAGGGAAACAGGACTTTACTGGGGAACAGTGTGTACTTCCAGGACTTTTTTCCAAGTCAAGTTGTTGTCCTTTCAGTCTTAGTTGTGGAGGGCGCAGCTCAGCTCCAGGTCCAGTTGCCGTTGCTAGTTGCAGGGGGCACAGCCCACCATCTGCAACCATCCCTTGCAGAAGTCAAACCAGTAACCTTGTGGTTGAGAGGACACGCTCCAACCAACTGAGCCATCCGGGAGGCAGCTCAGCTCAAGGTGCCGTGTTCAATCTTAGTTGCAGGGGGCAGAGCCCACCAACCCTTGAGGGACTTGAGGAATTGAACTGGCAACCTTGTGGTTGAGAGCCCACTGCCCCATGTGGAAATCGAACCGGCAGCCTTCGGAGTTAGGCGCACGGAGCTCCAACCGCCTGAGCCACAGGGCCGGCCCATGATCCTTTTTTTTTTTTTAAAATCCCTCCTTGTTTTTGACAGTCAATAACCTATTCCAAGCTTTTCTTTCTTCATAAATGCAGCACAAGTAATTTAGATATGACTGGCTCTTTATAATTAAGTATACAGTATTTAAATCTTCTTGCTTTGTGGAAATTATGTATTTGTGGTTGATTAAAACTCAGCATATGTAAGTTTCATCTTTTAGTTCAATAGAAAAATATAAATGACAGAGGTTGGATTCCTATCAAAGTAGCAGACATTCCCCAGACATGCATAATTCTCCGGGCTGAACTGGAAGTGATCCACTTTCAGTGACTTCACAGGTGTTCACTTGGCGTAACAAAATAGGTAAATCATTTTCCATTCATTTTTTTTTTCTGAGGCAAGTTGTCAGTAAAATTGCTTTTCTAGGAAATATACATATATGAGTCCATAACATGTCCGTTTGAAAAATGAATTTGCATCAACTTCTGAGATGTGAAGACTATGTAGTATATATTTTGTCAAGGATAACTAAATTGAGTTCCTCCTAACTAAATGAGAAGGGGGAGGAATTCTAAATCAGGATTTCCTGCCAGTACTGGATTATATGAAAGGAGACCTGATTGTCCAGTGGTGTTCCAATAAAATGGGTCCAGAGAAGAATGAAGAAAGAAACCTACTCATCAGTGATCTAGACAACACAAACGTGTGGCTGTGAAACATGGGCTGTTGCTTGGTGAGTAGGTCCCCATCAGATATTTATGGCTTATGCCCAGGAGCTTGTGAGTGGCCATGGGGGAAAATGGCCAGTTATTGGTCTTGCAGGAGCCCACCCATTGGTAGTACCTCTGCCCAAGCTTCTGACTGCACCAGTGGCCGGTCCCAGGTCAGCGGTGTGCTGCTTTCTGAATCAGTGGCAGCACTGGGCTCTCAAATGTATTACTCTTAACACCTGCTTTGTGAAGTTGCTGGTTAGCAATGCTCTCATTTCAGTAGTCAACAGTCACCACATATCCCCGTTCTTGTGGAAGGAGACAAAGAAACTAGGGAAGATTACTCTCCGGAAGTCCACAATTTGAAGACGTGGTGACTGAGGAGGATAAAGCTAGATCTTAAATTTGAATACAGGAGACTTAAGGTAAACAGTAGAAAAATGTTCTTTACACATGTAGCTCTCTTGCTAAGTGATGAAGGTGGTATTTTAAGAAAATAAGTCTGACAGTAATGTACAGGTTGTATTAGGACAGGGGAAAATGGGTAGCACACTAAAACTCCAAAAATTAATGTTTTAGCATCACCTTAGAGTTTTCAAAGAGTTTAGGCACACACCTCATTTGATCTTTGCAATAACCTCTGGGGTGGATATGAAAGTGACTATCTTCACTTCACACATGAGGAAACAGGAGTCTAGGATAGTTAAATGACTTGCCCAAAGTCACACAGCTGTGAGCGGCAGAGCCAGGATCCCCATTTTTCACACCTGACTCCAGTACCATTGCTCCTAATGTGACTGTGTCTTGGATAAATGTGGTAGCAGGAATGGAGAATGAGGGACAACTGAAGAGAGATTTTGAAAGAACAAATGAAAAAAGTTGGCAGTTGATTGGGTTTGGGTGATAAAGAAACAGGGGAAGGAAAGCTGATTCCTAGGTTTCAAAGTCTGGGAGATGGTGAGATTAACAATGTCATCAGCTGCTGTTGGCAAACATGCTTACTCTGTGGCAGGTCCTGTGCCACGCTTGGCTATACTGCCTCATTGAATCCTCATAGCTCTGAGAGTCAGGGGTATTAGTATCCCCATTTTATAAGGGGAATACATGAAAGTTGTTTTCACTTTTAGAGGGGAAAATAAAATCAAGTTTTTTTGCTCCAAGACAAGGGAAATCTCAACTGGACCCTTTGGCCTGTGTTGACCATGCTTGGAGCCTGAGTCCTGGGGCAGTGCTTTGGTGTTCTCATGTGTATGGATGCAGTTATGCTGCCAGACGTGAAGTAATCAAGCTGGGCCAATGGTAGTTATGATGTCTGCAAATCCAGCACTGGCAAACTTTTTAATGCCTCCTAGATGCTTTGCCTGCCATGAAAATAGGCTGCACCAAGCAGATGGTTTTTCCTTAGCTCTGGACTTTAAGGTGGTCTGCCAGGTAATCCAGGTACATAGCTAACAATGCTTTCCTCCTCTGATACTATTAAAAATAAATATATAACTAAGTATAATTATCATATGACTCAGTGTAAATACTGCGTTTATGTAAAATACCCTATTTGGATTAAAACTCTTAAATACGATTGCATTCCTTCTTAATTGTTACTAGTGACTTTTACTTCTTATTGTTATCCATAAGAACAACAACAAAGCTTAAGCCTGGTTTTACCCTAAATTTGACTAATTCACACATTTCTACCTTGTTCTGAGCCTCTGTTGGCGCCGCCTAGGGTTTGTCCGAGACCCTGACTGTCCATACCTCCCTCTAATCTTTGAATTGTTCTGTAACCTTATTTAAAACTCCTCAAGAAAAGACTTTTCCCAGATTTCCTGCTTTTAATACCTGCTTCCTCTTTCTCTCTTGGTCAGATAGAGACAGGAAAACAATTTATGTCTCAAATAAAGCAAGTAATGTATGAAAAAAAAAATCCCAAACCTTTTTCCAAACAGGTGTTTACTCTACAGCTCATTTCCAAGGGCTCCAAACTGTATCTCTTTAGGTATCTACCTGCTACTTATTTATTCACTAGGCTGCATACAGCAGTCTCTTAGCAACCATAAACTTCATGGAAAACTAACAATTCTTTGATACCATCTGTGTTTAGAAGCTGGCCTCATTTTAAAAGACTTAAGAGTTATACAAGCAAGCAATGCCAGAATTCAGTTCTTTTTGAAAATAAATTTAAATAAATCATAATATTCTATGGGGCGATAGGTGTTTTCTTCCCAGTGGCCGGTCGCTCTGAGGCTACACTGGAGAGGATACTCGTGGGGAAGCTCTGTCCACTCCCAAGGCAAGGGGTTGGGACTGTACGTGTGTTTCTTCCCGACTCCTCTAGGATTGTGAAGATGTCCAGTCCCAACCTGAACATTGTGACCTTACTAGGCAGTTGTCTGACTTATAGTAGCGCTTACCTCTTTGGGATTCAAGATCAAGATGCTTCAGCGGGAGGCTCAATGGAAACTCTCATTCAGGTAGGTGAAGTCTTACATTTTTGTTTTGAATGTAATGCCAACGTTTGAAAATTGTTTTAATTTGCGGCTCCTGTGGGTGGTGGTTACCTTTATCCTCGCTGTGGGTACTTTCAGAGGTGATCCCTGAAACTCTTAGTCCATGGGGTCCACTTTCTGCCCCACGCCCTCTGTGGACTGAGGCTTTGCAGGTCAGAATGTGTGGAGAATGACAAAGGTTCCTCTCATGCCTGTTGTTTCTGTCCCTTTCCACCTGTAGGTAAGACTGTCTATGCTGTGCATCGGGACCTCTCTCGTGTTTGGACCCATTCTGGGGAAGAGCTGGCGACTCTACAAGGTGTTTACGCAGAGGGTCCCGGACAAGAGAGTGGTGAGTAGGCAGCACATACACATTGCTTGACTGCAGACAGCAGCTTCACTCTTGATGAAAAACTGGAGAAGTTTGTGCCAGATTACTGGTCTGGCCCTTTTACGACAGAGGTTCCTGCTCCTCATTTCAAACCTTGGAGTCATGTGGCCTCATGAGTCCCCACGACTGGAAGGATGTGTGTCAGTGCTATTGGGAGATAGGTCTTTGACCATAGCTTCTGCTTCATATGTACCTCAGGTCCTGGTACTGCTCCGGGTACGTGAGCGGACCCATAGGTGGCACCAGCATAAGAAAGCCAGATGCCCAGAGAGACTGTTGCTTAGCACAGCTGTGAACTGAAAGTGGAGGGAGGGAGAGTGAGTACAAAGAAACTCTGGCAGATAAGTAGTTATTTTCCTCACTGGAGCCCAATTCTTTTCCATGTAGAAGGCCACTCTCGGCATTAGAAGGATGATGGGCCTGGAGCAGTGGGCAAGGAAGAGGACACCCATTCAGCATAGAGAATCAACCCTAGAAGCTATGTGGCAGCAGATCACCTACATGTCCCTGATATCAGCTGTCATCCTAACCACATTCCCCCATTTTATCACGTTCCCTGATAGAGCTGCCCAAACTTCAAAGCTTATCATCAAACTCTTTGTCTATAGGCCCTGCCCAGACCCAATATATCTCAGTGGGAGTTTACATCTCTGGAATGGTGTTTTTTGTTTTTTAAAGAATTTTGTTGAATCATGGTGAATACTCACACACATATGAAAAAGATTGCCTAAAGGACAAGAAGTTCATCCATTTATTTAGATCTTCTTTCACTTCTCTCAGCAATTTTTTTGTAGTTTTCAGTGGAAGTCCTTCACATCTTTTATTAGATTTATTCCTAAGTATTTTATATTTTTATGTTACTGCACATGTTATTGTTTTCTATTTCACTTTCCAATTTTTGTTGCTAGTACATAGAAACACGATTGATTTTTGTATGCTGATCTTGTTTGCTGCAACTTTGCTAACCTATTTATTAATTCTAGTAGCTTTTTTGTAGATTCCATCAGATTTTCTACATGAATTATCATAACATCTGTAAATAAAGACAGATCCTGTCCCATCTCTTGTATAATGGAAACAACAGTACACATGTTTGGTAGAAATGCTGAGAGCAGACATGCTCGAGTTGTTCTTGATCTTATGGAGAAAGCATTCCGTCTTTTAAACTAAGTATGATGTTACCCATAATTTAATTGTAGATTCCCTTTATTTTGTTAGGGAAGTTCCCTTCTATTCCTATTTTGCTGAGAGTTTGTATAAAGAATTGGTGTTGTGTTTTATAAAATACTTTTTCTGTGTCTATTGAATTGATCCTATGGTTTTTCTTTTTTAGTTTGTTCATATGTTGGATTACGTTAAGTGATTTTAGGATCTCAAACCAACCTTGAGTTCCTGAGACAGACTCCATTTGATCATGTTGTGTTATCCTCTTATATTGTTGGATTTATTTTGTTTATAATGTGTGTATTAATGCTCATAAGAAATATTGCTCTGTAATTCTCTTTTCTTGTAAAATCTTCTTCTGGCTTTGGTATCAGGGTAATTAATACCTGCCTTATAGAATGAATTGGGAAGTATCCCCTCCTCTTCAATTTCTGGAAGAGTTTGTTTATAATTGATATTCACGTAGTATAAGTACTTTAAAATAGTATCCTTCTTTTTCTTCCCTTCTCAATCTTTGTGTTATTCTTTTTACTTTTATATGATATAAGCCCCACACAATTATTTTTGTTTAAAAATTAGTTATCTTTTAAAGACATTTAAAAATATAAAAATAAATCACATATTTTCCTATAAAGTTAACACTTCCAGAGCTCTTAATCTCCTTGTATAGGTATTCATTTGATATTATTTTCCTTTTGCTTGAAAGATATCCAACATTCTCATGTGGGCGTGCTAGCCTTGAATTTCGCCGCTTTTGTTTCTCTGAAAAAGTGTATATTCCACCTTTGTTTTTGAAAAATATTTTTTGCTGGATGTAGAATCCTAGGTTGAGGTTTTCTTTTTTTCCTTTCAGTACTTTGAAGATTTTTCTCCACTGTATTTTCACCTGGCCCTGTATCTGATGAGAAATCTGATGTCTTCCTTATCTTTGTTTCTCTATACATAATGTATCCTTTTTGCTGATTGCTTTGAAGATTTACTTTTTATCACTGGGTTTGAGCAGTTTGATTAAGCAACAAATTTATCTTTATCTTACAAGCACCATGAATCATGTAACTGGTTGTGCTTCCTTCTTTTCACCGGTTGACAAAAACTCAGATCCACATTTCTATCCCAATTCATGAATATTATATACTCACCTCACCTGAACCATCATCATAATTCTCTTTATCTTCTCTTTTCCTTAATATTTTTTGTTTTTTATCCTGTTGCAGGATATACATTTTCTTAATTTTATTTTTGTAGTCACGAAAGTAAGACATCTTCTTTGTATTAGGTCAAGTGATTCATATCAGTATATATAGTAATGCTCGTCCACCACCCTCAGCTCTCAATCCCACCCTTCAGGTTAGTGGTTAATAGTTTTATGAGAAAGCTTCCATATCTGTCTATGTGCTCATATAAATGTATCTAGAAACAATAGAGTATTTATTTTATAAGACCTTTGAATCTTCTGTGGAAAAAGATAGGATATGGAAAAGATAAACAAATGGAAATATTTAATGGTGATAATGAGGATATGGACATAGAAATCCTTGTACCTTTTGGAGGGTGGTGCCAGGGTCTATGAAGCCACCTCAAGAGCTGGAGCTGTTCTATTTCCTTCTGTTTTACTTCTGGTTGCAATCAATAAAGGCAATTCGTACCGTAACAAAAAGAAAAACAAAAGAAAGAACTCCTTGTAAATATTTAGTATCTGTTTCACCTTTAGTGATTGGATTTGAAGCTTTGGGGGAGGGCTAACACTGGAGCCTGTAGTCAGAACACAAAGGACACTCTAGCCCCTTTGTCAAAGAGCCAGTGAGCTAAGGAAAATTATGACCTTGACTCTTTTGCAGATAATCAAAGACCTGCAACTCCTAGGGTTGGTGGCAGTCCTGGTTATAGCTGACGTGATCCTGCTCACGACGTGGGTGCTTACTGATCCCATCCAGTGCCTCCAGATTCTCAGTGTCAGTATGACGGTGAGGATTCCAAATTCCTGGAGAATTTAATTCCTGAGCTGGGGGGACTGGCTTTGAGGGTACATGGAGGTCATTCTCCTAGTTACATCTGCTGTGGGATCATCCTCCCAACAAGAAGATAGATGGTCCAAAGAGGAGGGCCATGACAGGAGGTCCATAGGAGCCCCATGACAGGAGCTGTGGCTGTCATGAATGCCTTGCCCCTTGTCTGCAAGGTATGCGACCACTCCCACTGTGCCTCTGGCCCCAGCTGTCTTCCAAAGGCTGCCACCGAGTTGACAACACGCTGGAATTGGCCTCTTTTATATTACCAATAATGAGAACTTGTAGATACAGGAAGTTGCCTTCCCTTAATTGTTGAGAGGTAAAGGTAGAATTTTGAGGTGGCCTTTGGAATCAGTCACCCCTGCTTCAAATCCCAGCTCTACCACGTTCTACCCATGTGACCTTAGGAAAGTCATTTAACCTCTCTAAGTCTCTATTTCCTCATAGGTAAAATGGAGATGATAATACTATCTTTTTCTTAGGGCTCTGGTGAAAAATAAGTGAAGCGATGCAGGTAAAGAACTCGACTGTGCCCGGTACATAGTGTTCAATGGATAGGAATTATATGTCTCCAGCCTCACACTGGGCTGGGGAAGACAGTGGAATCTTGACATTGCACAGTTAATATTTAAGGTTTCAACGGTTAACAAATAGCAAGAACATGATGTGAAATATTATAATTTGTCATTTTGCTGAGGCAGTAATTTGAATCATTGTGGTAGCAAAGCACCTCACAGGGGGTAAGCCCTGCTGCCACCAAGCGTCCACATGTCAGCCAACTTCATTGTCTATTCCTCCAATTAAGTCATTCATTTAGATTCCAATGAAGTCACCTAAATATTATAGCTTTTCTATTCTAAGGGGGGAATTACATACGCCAGGATGTTCACAGGGATCTGCTGTGTGTTCCTGGGAATTGTGGGCGCCCTCAGCCCTGACTCTCTGTCCCTCCTAGGTGACAGGGAGAGACGTGTCCTGCTCACTGACCAGCACACACTTCTGTGCTTCCCGGTACTCCGATATCTGGATTGCTCTTGTTGTGGGATGCAAGGTTGGTAACCACATCTCTTGGGGATACAGCCGGTCTGTCACCAACAAAACGGATATTGAGAGGGAATTAATGAGGTGATTTCTGCAAAGAATCATGAAAGCAGGGCCACTGTTGACACATCAATCTCAAAGTCATGACCCTTATTATTTCTCTACTTTTTTGGGGGGCGGGTCACTTTTTCAACTCTTTGAACTTCTTCATTTTGTCCTCCCCATATCATGTGGAATTCACCTACTGTTTCTCCCATTTCTTGATCTGGTTTTTAAAATTGATTTGGCAATACCAGTTTTCTCCCCAGCTCCCTACAAAGAAGATTTGGATCAAGGTATCCTTTTGTCATTCACCCACCTACCTTTCTCACTGTGGTTGGAAGCAGAGTTGGCCCTAAGACTGGTGACAATATCCATGGTGTCCTTTGAGTGATTCCAGCTGCCTCAAAGTGTGTCCCATACTGCCCTGAATGTCCCATCATTAGACTCATTTGTCTCTGTTAGAGACAAAAGTAAGATATTTCCAGAGGTACAGGATACCTATACAGTGCACTAAGGGAGGTCCTTAGAACCAACTACCTATTAGCTGGTTTTCAGCTTGGAAGGACAGAGAACCTGGCTCTGGGGAGCACAGGGCAGGCCTGTTTCAATGAACAGGGCATTAAGTTCAGGAGCCCCCAACCTGAACCTGTCAACTGCCCCCTACTCCATACTTATAAGCAGTGAAGGCGAATGACATCCAAGTATATATGATTCACTCAAACACAAGTCATGGATGGATAGAGGCTTTATTCATACCTCATTTCCTTTTGGCAAGAATTTTAATGGAATTAAAACATTTCAATAGAATCAGATTTGAACATTTCAAAATGATAAGCATTGCATTCACCTTTGATTAAATTACTAATCCAACTCTGCCAAATGCCACCTGCTTGCATCAGTTACCCAAAAGTCAGGCCCCACTGGCCTCCTGGTGTGTTTATCTTCTAGTCATTGACGATATCAGGGTGGCCACGTTTGGTCCTCAGGCCTTATTTGGGACAATGGGCATTGGGGGCACCATTTCTGCCATGCTGACTCCTTCACTGTAGGCACAGCCAGCCTTTCCCAAAATCATCTTTAGGGCCGTCCCTGCAGGTGGAGTTGGTCACATCGTGGGATTTCAGGATCACTGGCAGGTGCCCTGCTGATAACTGACCTTACTTTCATTACTAGTTCTCCCTCTGAATCCGCGTAGTCCCACCCCACCTCACCCCGCATGGCGTCTTCACATTCTGTGCTATAAAACACGAACATTTGTATGCTTGCCTTACATCTCCCTACCAGACTGAGCTCCTTGAAAGGCAGGACCATGACTTCTTTCTCTTTGTAGCATCGTTTCCTGCCCTCCACCTAGCATGACACTGCACGTAGTCAGGGGGATATGTGTTGAATCTCTATATTCTGTATTATTGATTAAAGTTTTGATTTCAGTTTAAACGCAGCTCTTTCCAAGAAAGACAGCACTTAAAGGTGCTGTGAGTCATTTTCTCCTTAGTACAAATGAGAAATCTGTGAGCAGGTTTATATTCATGGGAAAGAGGAAAGAATAGGGCCCTGGGTTCCCAGTGGTGGGGGCAGACAATATCATAAAGAAGGTGAGGGGTATAGGTGGAGCCTTTGCTGCCTGTGCCTGCCACACCGTCTAGTCTAGGTTCCAGCCTACCTTTGTTCTCCCCTGTTTCCACTTTCCATCTTCCATAAACACCCACTGGCACAGAGCCGCTGCTAGTTTATAGAGATCCTTTGTGTAAATTAGAAAAAGGCACCCCTTCGAGGCAGATGCAATCTTGCCGGTGCAAGGCTTGGCAAGCAGATGGTGCCTTTGGGAAAATTAGAAAAAAGAGCCCGTTCCTCAGGACACTGCCCCTCCTAAGGCACATGACTTGACAAGCAGACCACAGGGCTGTTTCAGCTTCCACATGGTCCTCAGCGCCATGCAGCGCAAAACCACACAGTGGACGTGGCAGCCCTCAGCCCCAGCAGTACGATGTACCCACTACCCTCCTAGTGCCTGCAGCCTTTTCTGTAGAGTTCCTACCCGCCTGCACCATCCTGCCCTGTGCCTTGTCCTGGCAGACTCCTGTCTGATGGCTGATTTGCTGGTCTCTGATAAACTGATTCTCAGTGTAGGAGAAAAAGGTAGCATTTATTAAGCACCTCCTCGGTGCTCATAGCAACCCTGTAAGGTAGATATTATTATCCTTTTTTTACAAACGAGGACATTGGTTCCAACCCTCTTGCTCTTCGACCCCGAGCCGGTTATTCCACATCCCTGAGCCTCTGGTTCTCCCCTCTGCCTCCAGGGCCTGCTGCTGCTCTATGGTGCCTACCTGGCTGGCCTGACCGACCATGTCAGCTCTCCTCCTGTGAATCAATCTTTAACCATCATGGTTGGGGTCAACCTCGTGGTGCTGGCTGCTGGGCTTCTTTTCGTGGTCACCAGATACTTGCACTCCTGGCCCAACCTGGTCTTTGGCCTCACATCTGGAGGAATCTTTGTTTGCACAACCACAATCAACTGCTTCATCTTCATTCCCCAGGTATGCTCTCAGGAGAATTTGGCAAGGCCAGCCCTCCTAGTCACTCCAGAGGCTTTGCTGGGCATGATAAACTGTGCTTTCTATTAAGACTTTTGGGTACTATTTATTGGACGGTCAGAAGGAAGATGGGGTCCTAGTGAGCTGGCTCCCTCTGTTATTCCCTCCTCACTTTTCTTAATGAAGATAACTCATCTCCCTGTCAGCAAGAGGACAGGCCAGAGCGGCTGAGCCAGAGCGGCAGCCTGTTTCCACTCCTAACAGCGCTGCCTTGCAAACAGGCTTTTCCACGCACCCTTCACTCTTCCCCAATCCCTTCTTCATCTTAATAATGTCATTCTTTCACTAGCCTGGGAGTGAGGAGCCTTTCTTTCTTTCCTATTTGTGATTGCAGATTTACAGGGAAAAACTCATTTGAACTTTATGCAATTACAAATGTTTTTCTTTTTTATTAGAGGGAAATCTAGACCATTCCTCCTCTTTTTACAATATGGAGAAATTAAAATGTGTTTCATATTATGGGGATTAAGGGGGAAAAGTCAAATGAGGGAGGCAGATAGAAGCAGAAGTGTCCAGACAGCAAAGAGGAAAAAAGAATTGGAGGGAAAGGTGAAGGAATTCATAGGCTCTGAAAGGAAAGTGATGTAAAATTATTCATGATATACCTGAGGGTACCACTGAGCCACATACATCTGAGTTAATGAACTTGGCATTAGGCACTTTTCCTGTTTCCCTTCTAGTCCTCTTTTTCTAACCCCAAGTTTCCCTCATCCCACTACCTCCTCAAGACTCCGTCCTGGTTCTCACTGCAGCTTCTAATTGACTGTGAACGACTTCTCCATGAGGACACTAACTAATAAAGCATTGGTTGATGAAGGCTTACAGTGTATTTATAAAAGTGAAGAGTGTACTTTGGGGTATGATGATGTGGCACAGGCATAGACCCTTTACTCTTTTTCCCTTTCTTAAATTCTCATTAAAATAATCAAAAGAATCAACAAATATGGAAAAATTTGTAACAGCAACACTAAAAACCAAGGATGGGTATTGCCTCTATGTGAGAAACGAGAGGAATTTTTGCTGAATCTTTTTAAAAATTTTAACAGATTTATTGAAATATATTTCACATACCACACAATTTACCCATTTAAAATGTACAATTCAGTGTTTTTTTAGTACGTTAACAGATATGTGCAACCTGAATCTTAATATTGTAAGAAGTGGATTGAAGGAAGCCATTGAGAGCTGAGTCTTATTTGTCTGGAATATAACAGAAAAAGACTATGAAAAGCAAGGGCTGTTCCTCTTTGGGAGACAGGGAATGCGGAGTGTGGAGGGGCCTTTTGGGAAGCCCACCCTTTAGGCCCTACGGCAACATTGTTGATTGGTAACCCATCCACCCATTGCCAAACTCTTTCTTCCTTGCTCACCTCCACTATGTAGGCTGAAAGAGCTAAACCACTTGCTTTCCCAGCCTCTCTCATAGCTAGGGGTGCCCAAGTGACACAGTTTTAAACACTAAAGGTTTTTTGGCAGGTTTCTGGGAAAGCTTTTGCTTTCTTGAAAGAGCTATGATCATGGCTGGCATCACTTCTACCATCTTTCTACCTTGAATATCTGTGATGCCTAGAGCTATGGCCGCCATCTTGTGATGATGAAGGAAAAGCCAAGAGAATGTATTTACTATAACAAGAAACTGTACCTCTTCCCATGTAAAACTATAAATTCAGGGGGAAAGGACCTATTAAGAGATTATGCAGTTCATAAGAAAAGGACCACAAATTTCTGAAGGTTTGGAGAAGTTGCCCTCCTCTGAAGTAAAATAAAAAGTTTTTAGAAGATGTCGGATTTCTCTTGTCAATAGGATTCAAAGGATATTGCCTCTCTTCAACTAAAGCAAACCATCTTGAGAACATAATCTTAGATCATGAAATATTAAATAAGGATGAAAATATTGTGTTAAATTTAAAACCCCAGTAAAAGCATTAAATAAGCAATTAGACATGGCAAAATATTGAATTAGTTAATTTATTTAAGGAAACAGAACACAAGGAGACAGATTAAAAAGTGAGAGACTAGATAAGAAAATACGAAATTTCCAGTCAAGATGGCAGAATAAGTAAACATTGTGCTTGCCTCCTATAACAACCACATCAAAATTACAACTAAACTACAGAACAACCATCATTGAGAATTGCCTGAAGTCCAGCTGAACAGAAGTCCTACAACTAATGATATACAGAAGAGGTCACATCAAGACTGGTAGGAGGGATGTAGATGCCGGATAGGCTGGTCCCACACTCGCATGTGGCAGTTATAAATCAGGAGGGATATCTCAGCTGTGGAGGTCCCTCCTGAGGAGTGAGGGGTCTCAGACTCACATCAGGCTCCCTAGCCAAGGGTTCCAGTGCCAGGAAGAGAAGTCCTCACAACTTCTAGCTGTGAAAACCAGCATAGATTGTAGCTGAGTGAGATAGAGGGCTGCTGGAGTCCCTGGAATTCCTCTTAAAGGGCCCATGCACTGACTTACTTGCTGACAGACTCACTCATTCTGAGCTCCAGCACTGGGGCAGTAGCTGGAAAGGCTCCAGGTATATATGGGGAGGAACTGAATTGTCTGGCTTCAGGGCAAGGGCTAAAAGGGCAGCTTTCTTCCAGACAGAAGTGGCATTGTTCCTTTGTTGAGCACGCCCTCTTCCCAACATGCAGATTTAGGTGGGCACAATATCTGAGTCTCCATCAACCTGGCTGACATCGTTGGTCCTGCATTGGTGATTACTTGAGCTCCTGCCCCACCCAACTTGTGGGCCCACCCAAGCCACTTTCAGTGGCTTTCCGGTACAAATGGCCTATCTTGGCTCATGCCAAGATAGACTTTCCTAAAATTTCTCTAAGGTTCACAAACCTCAAACAAGCAGCATCTGGCCTTGGCATGCCCCATACCTCTTGCTAAGCTTACCCAAACCTTTCACTAGTGGGAGCCAGGCTCGGTTCACAGCTTAGCTTATTCCAGTCACCTCCAAACCCAGCGTGGGTGGTGGCCAGGTTACTTTGTGGCTCATTCCAGGTGGCCCCAGGCAGGACACAAGCTATTGCTGAACTTGGCCTGCAGTTGGGCCCTTCCCAGGAGGCCCTGGAGCTGGCACACCCAGTGGCAGGCTTCAGACTGAGCCAGAATACCAGCCAGCTGCCTTGGATGACATTCCCAAAGGGCAGAGTGGGCAGGCATCAGAGCCCTGATAAAGCAAATCCTACTTTGTAGTGTCAGCCCCTGCACAACACTTCCTCCACTGTAATCACAGCCAGTCCTTACAAACAATCAGCCCAAGGGTCAATCCGTCCAAGTGATGTGCAAACAGCAACTTAGGCTCAACTACAACAGGAGGGCACACACAACCCACACAAGGGACACACATGGAAGACCTGGCTCAGGTGAGCAGGGGACACTAGGCCCCACCGGACACCTACTATATAAGACCACTCTACTAAGACTAGGAGACACAGCAGCCCTACCTAACACATAGAAACACAGGAAGGCACACAAAATGGGGAGACAAAGAAACATGTCCCAAATGAAAAAACAGAACAAAGCCAAGAAAAAGAACTAAACAAGTTGGAGGCAATGACCACTGAGATCATTTAGCATCCTTAGAACAAGTGTTTGAACTCTGCAAACCAGATGCAGAGTTCAAACACTTTGTTATAAGGATGCTAAATGATCTCAGTGAGAACTTCAACAAAGAGATAGGAAACAAAAATAGAGATAGAAAACATGAAAAAGAACCAGTCTTGGGCAGCTGGATGGCTCAGTTGGTTAGAGTGTGAGCTCTGAACAACAGGGTTGCTGGTTCAATTCCCACATGGGCCACTGAGCTGTGCCCTTCACAACTATATTGAAGACAACGAGCTGCCACTGAGCTTCCGGAGGGGTGGCCGGATGGTTCAGTAGGTTAGAGCACGAGCTCTCAACAGCAAGGTTGCCAGTTCAATTCCCACATGGGATGGTGAGCTGCAACTAAAGATTGAAAACATAAACTGGATTTGTAGCTGAGCTATGACCTCCACAACTAGATTGAAGGACAATGACTTGGAGCTAATGGGCCCTGGAGAAACACTGTTCCCCAATATTCCCCAATTAAAAAAAAAAAAAGAACCATTCAGAAATAAAGAATACAATAACTGAAATGAAGAATACCTTAAAGAGAATCAACAGTAGCTTAGATGAAGCAGAAGATTGAAGGAGCAGTTTAGAAGATAAGGTAGCAGAAAACACATAATCAAAACAGAAAAAAAGAATACAAAAAAATGAGCATAGTTTTAAGGGCTTCTGGGACAACATCAAGCATACCAACATTTGCGTCATACATTCGCATCATAAGGGTACCAGAAAGAGAAGAGAGAGAGAGCAAGAAATTACTCAAGAAATAATGATGGAAAACTTCCCTAACCTAGTGAAGGAAATAGACATACAAGCCCTGGAAGTGCAGAGTCCCAAACAATATGAACTTAAAGAGGCTCCACTAAGACACATCGTAATTAAAATGCCAAAGGTTAAAGAGAAGGAAAGATTCTTAAAAACAGCAAAAGAAAAGCGGTTAGTTACCTACAAGTGAACTCCCATAAGAGTATAAGCTGATTTCTCAACAGAAATTATGCAGGCCACAAGAGATTGGCATGAAATATTCAAAGTGATGAAAAGCCAGGACCTACAACCAAGATTACTCTACCCGGCAAAGCTATCATTTAAAATTGAACGACAGATAAAGAGCTTCCCAGAAAAGGAAAAGCTAAAGGAGTTCATCACCACCAAACCAGTATTACAAGAAATATTAGAGGGACTTCTTTAAAAAGGAAAAAGAAAAAGTATGAATAATAAAATGGCAATAACTACATATCTGTCAACAATTACTTTAAATGTAAATGGACTAAATGCTCCAATCAAAAGACATAGGAGGGCTGAATGGATAAGAAAATAAGACCCTTACATATGCTGCCTACAAGAGAGTCACTTCAGATTGAAAGACACACCGACTGAAAGTAAAGGGATGGAAAAAGATATTTCATGAAAATGGAAATGAAAAACAGAAAAAAAGCTGGGTTAACAATACTTATACCAGACAAAATAGATTTTAAAACAAAGGCTTTAACAAGGGACAAAGAAGGACCCAGTAATCCCACTTCTGAGTATTTATCTAAAGAAACACAAAACACCACTTCAAAGGAACATGGGTATCCATATGTTCATTACAGTGTTTTTTACAATAGCCAAGACATGGAGGCAATCTGGGTGTCCATCAACGGATGAACGGATAAAGAGTAAGTGGTACATATATACAGTGGGGTGTGACTCAGCCATAAAAAAGAATGAAATCTTGTCATCTGCAACAAGATGGATGGACCTAGAGGGTATTACGCTGAGTGAAGTAGGTCATGCAGAGAAAGACAAATGCCATATGATTTCACTTATATGTGGAATCTAAAGAACAAGATAAATGAACAAACAAAATAGAAACAAACTCATAGATACGGAGAGCAAACTGGTGGTTGCCAGAGAGGAGGGGTTTTGGGGGGTGAACGAAAAAGGTGAAGGGATTAAATAGTACAAATTGGTAGTTACAAAATAGTCATGGGGATGTAAAGTACAGCATTGGGAATATAGTCAATAATATTGTAATAACTATGTAGGGTGTCAGATCGGTATGAGACTTATCAGGGTGATCACCTTGTAAGTTATATAGATGTCTAATCACTATATTGTACACCTAAAACTAATATAATATTATATGTCAACTGTAATGGAAAAATTAAAAAATCATTTAAAAAATACAGAGAACTAATCTAGGGATACAATTTAGAGCTAATAGGAGTCTCTGAAAGATAACAAAATAATTTGGGGCAGAAGTAATCACCAACAAACTAATAGAGGATCTAAAACTAGATCTCCATCTGAAAACTGAGTGAATCCACAACCTCCATGAGATGGCCCTACTTCTGTCTCCTCTCTGAATACTTGCCTCTGCCCCTCTTGCATCCTAAGCCTCAGACACAAGACTTCCACTCTCCTTGGTGTTTGAATCCTCAGCACATAGGACAGTAGTGATATCTAGGTGATATCTATACACAGACATAAAAATGCAGGATGAATTTCATAACTTCCAGGTTTGAACTAAGCAACAAGCACCTGATTTGTTGAAGTGAGAGTGGAAGCGGAATTATTATGGGATACAGGAACTGGATGGATGGACAGTGCTGGCCTTTCTCTTTCCTTCTCCAACTCCCATTTTTCCTCTTAGCTAGCTGTCGAGTTTTCTTTTTCTTACTGTCTTTCCTCTTCTGTTTTCTCTTTCATGCTTTTTCTCCTCTTGAGCTGACCACGACCTACAACTTAAAAATATATATTTTATAGTTCATTGTATTTTAGGTTTAGGAAGTAATTTTTTTTCCCCAACATATAAAGTAACTAAGGTTTGTCTGTTTTTTTCTGTGCCCTTGAATTGATTTTCCCCTCTGGCCCAGTGGACTTTAGTAGAAGATTCTCCCTGTGAGATCTGCACTGTATATTCCCAGGAGAATCGGACAGCTGAGCAAATTTGGAAAAGTACTTGAGTATCATGGGTACGCGATGGAGCAGAGGGTGGTGAGGCTTCCTTCTTGCAGCTGAGTCTTCAGACTGGATTGTAGTGGGAGGGGTTTATGAAAACAAAAGCGCAGATACCTCAAGGGCAGCTAGGTGGCGCTAGAGAGCTGAGTGAAATAGATGAAGAAGCAAGTGGACCAAGTAGCATTCTATATAGAGGCCCTCCGGAAATGCCTGAGTGCTTATGCCAAACACTGAGGTCATCTTCTGCTCTTGTAACCTGAATGTGAGCCATCCCCATACACACCTCCCGCTTCCCTCCCTCCACGTCTGAGAGGCAGGTGGGTCCTGAGGTAGGACATTATTTTCTCCTCTAAACGCCCAAAGTGTTTCGTCTGCTTCTCCAGGTAAGTACTTAGGATTTTCTACTCTGCATTGGAGTTATCTGTATATGTCTCAGTGCCCCTACTAGATAGGTAAGCTTTTTAAAGTTCCTTCATTTTTTCATGTATTCATCCATCCACTTACTAAGTGCTAGGAACATGCAGTTCAACAGACGGCCCCATCTCTAGGTCTAGTTTGGGGCAGACATGAAAGGAATTATAATACGTGTGTTAAGTGTTTGAGGAAGTCATGTTACACGATGCTGAGGAAGGGGTGCCGCAGCCTGTCTCGGAACTCGGTGACACCTTCTCAGACAAGGGTGTGTTTGGGCCCGCTCTTAAAGGAGGAGTGAGAGTTTACTGAGCAGGTCGGGGAAGGGCAGTGAGTGGCATTTCACACGGGGGAACACCATGACCAGAGGCAGAGGTGTGAAAGAAAACAAGGTACGTTTGAAGCACCACAAGTCTTTGCACTTTTTGAAGCACAAATTGAAACAAGGGGAGAGTGACGAGATAAGAAAAGCATGTGGGATGAATTTGTCAAGGCCCTAGTATGTCCTGTTAAAGATTTGAGATTTAATCCCACTGTATTAGTTTCCTATTGCTGCTGTAACAAATTACCTCAAATTTCATGGCTTAAAACAATACCAGTGTATTATCTTATAGTTCTGGAGTTCAGAAATCTGAAATGGGTCTTATTTGACTAAAATCGAGGTGTCAGTAAGTCAGTGTTCTTTCTGGAGGCTGTAGGGGAGAATCCATTTCCACGCCTTTCTCAGCTTCTAGAGGCCACCGACATTCTTTGACTCATGGCTTCTCCCTCTACAGAGCCAGCCGTGTAGCATCTTCAAATCTCTCTTTTTCTGACCTCTGTTTCCATCATCACATCTCTTTTTCTAACTCTGACCCTCCTGCCTCCCTCTTATAAAGACTCATGATTACATTAGGCCCACTTGGATAATCTAGAATAATCTCCCCATCTCAAAATCCTTAACTTAAGTAAAATCCCTTTTGCTGTGTAAGGTAACATATTCGCAAGTTCCAGGAATTAAGAGGGGAACATTTTATTGGGGGGTCGAGGGGCATTATTTAGCCTATCACACCCACATAACCCAGAGGCTAAGAAAACGAGAATATGCCTGTCCTTCTAAAAGAAGAGTCATGGAGAGGTCCTGAAATTGTGACCTGAGGGAAATTTATTGCCATATTCTGAAACCCTGAAGGGCCAAGTCTTAAGGACCAGGATCTTAACAAATGGGGAATTAAGGCGGAGTAGGCTTTACTCAAGGAGCACCCTGGCTTCACCTGGCCAGCTTAGGGTGAGACAGACCGGAAGCCCTTACACAAATGTGGGGCAGTTCCTCCAGCAGCCCTGCAGAGAGGGCTCAGGCTGCAGGTGATGGGGAAGAGAGAGGAAAAGCTGTGCTGCTGAGCAAATGAGGAGACCCCGAGAGGGAGCAGAGATCCTGTGACACTGCTAGGGGCAGTGCCAGGAGAACAGCACTGGCGGTCTGCTCCATCCACTCCAGACCATAGCGTGCTCTTGCAGTGCCAGGCTCTAGTAACTAACTCCTCAGCAGGGTGGGAAGCTGACGGCACCCTAGGGATGGGGCCTTCGAGAAGGGCCTCTGAGGGGGAGGTTCCCGGCCTGACCCAGCAGGGGTCACACAGGCTCCCGATAGCATGAGGGTTCTCTTGCTATCGTACTAAGTCAACAGAGAACCCAAGACAACGTGGGTGAGAATGTGGTATTGAAACTGGTGGAGAGACTTAGAATCTTAGGTGACATGTCCCACGTTTGGGTGAGTACATGTTTAATGAGTGAGCCGAAAAGCCCCAGGACACCTGTGGGGCTGGCTCCTCACGGACCCCTCTGCATTGTTTCTGGAGCTAAGGAGCCAGAGCGCCCAGTGTACATCACTGGGACTCAGTGATTTAGTTATGAGGATCCCTAGGAAGAAAAGAGAAGCCTCCAGAGCTCTGGCCTCCCCTGGCATCCATGTCACGCATTCGCCAGGTAGACAGCGATGCAGGAGCAGGCCCCCATTTGTGAGTGCTCTATGTTCAATTCCATTCTGTTACCCTAGACCAGCTCCCACAGATGGTTTCTCATAACGGGTTTCTCCTGAAAAACTTTCCCCAGGACCCTCACCGTTAACAGTCTGTCTCGTCATCAGCTGTGGTGAGGTCATGCGGTGTGGCACGGTGCCCCAGGACAGCTGCCAACGAGCTGCGTGGGCCTAGACCAGTCCTATTCCTTCTGAGGCTTTCCTCATTTGTTAAGGGAAAAAGATGGTCAGATCGCAGACCTAATGTTCTACCATTTTTATTGATTTTTTAATTACCAGTTGTGGTTTTTCTATCTGAGCCTTGACTGTTGAGTTGGGTTAGAAGTCCTCCAGCAAGGAACTGGGTTTTCAGTCGCAGTAAGCACACCATTACTCAACAAATGAGGATAATTAAGAACAGCTACATATAACCAGAAACAGTTTCGTATGAAATAATACTGTGTTTAGATTGTTTAACCCTGTTATAGCTCCTAAATGCTGATTTTTGAAGGTGTCCCTAGAAGTATTCCTCAGCTCTGGTTTTCTTTGCCCAGTTCAGCAATGGGTGGTTCAGGCTAAGATTGTTTTATTGCATCTACCTGTCATTTTCCTTTTCCTTCGGCATCTTTAAAACTATATAACCTTAACATTCTCTACACCTTCTGTCACTACTACCTATGAGCTTTCCACAGTAAAGTACATTTTGAGGAGAGAATAGTTTGCGCATTTGTGTATCACTATCATTCCTTGGTGTTTTCTAGAAAGAATGAGAGAATGTGTTTCTGGGTGTGTAATTAAATAAATAACATGTGTTCTTTTATCTAACAGCTGAAGCAATGGAAGGCATTTGAAGAGGAAAACCAAACAATCAGATGCATGGCCAAATATTTCAGCACTCCCAGCAAAAGCTGCCATACCCAGTACGGTGAGGAACAGAATTGCCACGCTAGAGGAGAGAAAAACACCATGGAAAGGCTCCTCACGGAAGTAAGCTAGACCCCTGTCTAGTGGGTTCTCTGTAAAGAAGAACTTCCATCATGCACTGGTGGGCCCTAGATGCCACATTGCTAACATTTTCTTCTCCCATTCCTCTACTTCCTAGCCATTCCCACTCCCTTAATAGCAGGCAACACCTCGACATTTCCCAGTGACTCACTTCCTTCATTCATTGAACAGATGTGTGCCAGGCATTGTGCTAAGTGCTGATGAATAAAACAAATATAGTCCCTACCCTCATGGAGCTCAGTCTAATGGAGGAAATAGATATTGATCAAGAGAATTATGAAGGAAAAAAATCAAGGTGGTAAGACAGAATAATGGGAACCTAATTTAGAGCAGGCAGAAAAGACTCTCTGAGCTGAGAGCTGAAGGGTAAGTACAAACTGGCCTGGCAAAGAGTGCAAGGAAAAGCATTCCAAGCAGGGGAACAGCACTGTGAAGGCCCCAACTTGTAGTGAATGCTAACTTCTTCTGTATGACACATTCCTTTTTTACATAGAGTAGTGCCCTCATTTATAAGCTCATATGGGGCCCCTTACTGTCTTTTCCAGGATCTCAATCATCACACCAACCCAGAGAGTCAAGAAGTGGCTAAAGATGGGGAGGAGTGCTGAATCAAGCCTCTAAATATCATAGTAGCACCAAGGGAGGAACAAGGCAGCCCCCAACCTTCTTCGGTACTTGAGCCAGAGTTGGCACGTCTCCCAGAATTGGGCAATGTGGTGTGGGCTTGAAGAAAGCACATGGAAAAGCTTAAGGCTGCACTTCTCAGAAAGGAGGCATGGCGCCCAGAAGAATTAGTCAGTATTTTCACACGAACTAAATTATATTCCATGTTCTTTAAAGAACATACCTGAGTAGGTGCTGTTTAGGAAACTATGTTTTTCTGTAATTGGACTGACACCTGGATGTCAGCAGTCCCTGTGTGAGAGGATGATGTGATGGGGACCTAAGAAATACAACCAGTGGAGGTATTAACCTACCCAGACACCCACTGTTCACACTCTAGTCTCCCACACCATAGCCTCAGTTCTGGACCTTTTTCATCCATCGAGTACTACTTCTCCATTACTTTACTATTTATGAAGCATTCAGGACCTTATTTCAAAGCCAGATTTCTCCCCACCTGGCAAGGGAGTAGCTTGCCTTTGATACTCTGGGAAGTCTTCAAAGGAGCTTTTTTCCCCAGCTCAACAGAAGGCCAGAAAATTGGCAAGAACAGCCAGGATGATTTTCATTCACAATCAGCTAATGTTGGAACAGCCAAGTGGCCTGACTCTTTAGCCTTATGGTAATTTGTGACGTGCTTTTTGTACTTCTGCCATGCTGCCCTGTTTCCCACGCAGTGACTAGGTCTGCTCTATCCAAAAAGGTGCCTTGAGTTTGCAAAGGAAGGGCCCTAATATGAAGCAGATGCCTGTGGAGTACAAAGCTGGCCTCCCCCCAGCACCCTACACCTGGAGTGTCTTTCCCAGGAGAGGCCTGAGAACCAGCAGCCATCCTGGAGCGCCGCAGCAGGCCTCAGAGGTTGCAGTTCTAAACACCCAGCCCCGCACTGCCTGGTGGACAAAGTATCTCTCCGGCCTCCAGACTCCAGCTCCTTGGTTGCAGCTCCCTCCTATGCAGTCCCCTCTCCCACCAGGGTGTCCTCCTCTTACTTTTCCATGATCTGGACAGGCCATCTTCTCATTCTTGCCTCCTTTGCCCCAATGGCTAGGGGCCCCCAGAGGCTAGTAGGGGCAGCGCCCATCACTGACTTCCCAGGCCGTGTGAAGGCCAGCAGATAGAACCTCCCCAGAGGTAGAAGAACCTCCCTTCTACACTCTGCAGCAGAGCAAACCCACCTATGACTTTTCTTCCTTGAACCAGAGGAGCAAGAAGGTGATTCAATTTATCCTATGACCTGCACCTTATGAAACACACCTGTGCACGTTTGCTTTCCCAGATGTGCCAAAAGTAATAGTTAATAAGCTCATTTAAATGCAGCTGCCATGGTAGGTCAGATTTTGGTCTCACAATGGCAGTGGCTCACACCACGCCTCTAATTAGTGTTCAGTCACAGTGAAAACAGAACCCCACTTCTTTCTCTGAAAGAAGAGAAATTTACTGTTTAGGCTGACATTTCTAAATCCATCACCAGCCAACTTCAGATGTTTGTTCTGCTGGGAGAAGAGTATTCTTCCCAACAGAATGTTTATCCTATTTTCCTACACTCAAGGAAATTTGTGGATTAGGCACCAAAAGACAGCACTCAGGCTTGACTTGCTGAGGTAGTTCTCATCAGTGGTGGCTTCCTCCTAATGCTGAGGCAGAAACTTCTGGCCTCTTGAGTCCAGCCTGACAATGCACAGGGTGGGCTTCCTGAGGAGGGGCTGCGGAGGAGGAGGAGGGTGGGGGTCCCTCCTGAGCAAGCAGCACAGTCATGAGATCCTCACACAGATACCTGGCACCAGCCAGGTACCATGAGGAGCCTGAATGAATGGCTCCCAGTTACTCACCCACTCTGCTCCTGGTGAGTCCTTGAGTCATCGACACGTCCCCACCGACACCCAGACCTTACACTGCGTGTGAAGAAAAGGGAGAACGGAGGCAGGGGCTCCTCTGCTTATTCACCAGTTACTCACTGGCCTGGGACTCTCCTGATGATGAAAGAAGCAGACTACACCAGGATGTAGCTGGGAGTGCCAATGATCAGAGAACTCACCTTCCTGTTATAAATAGGAGCCATAGATCCACCTTGGCCTTGCTGCCAGAAGACTAGTTTACTTAAGGTACCGCTTTCCGAAAGGGTCTTTCGGGGCAACTCTCCCATATCAACTTGAGAAGACACCACTGGTTTGGTCCATAGGCAACTAGTATCAGGGATCCTAAAGAAGGGAAACATCCTTTCACGCGTGGGGCAGAATAAATGGATGTCCAAATGCCCATCCTCAGCTTCTAAAGAGGATGGCAACAAAGAGGCAGCATCGGGATATGCCGACAGCAGTTCCTAGATCACAGGGCCTGTTGTTACCTTCCCTAAACCCTCGACCCTGGTTGTCTGCCCCACGCCCAGCAGGTGCCCATGACGTCTCGTCCGTGCTCTACTGCCTTTGAGCAGCAGAATTTTCAGAAGGTGGACACAAGGTCAGAGTTACAGAATCTGCTGCTGTAACCCCTGGAGGACGCTCGGGACGTGCCCACCACCGGTACTCTTCCTCCTACTTCATGTCCATGATGTCAAAGTTAGAACGGGCACACCTCTGCAGCTTGTACCTGCCAGCCCTCCTGGGCACAGCCTGTTTAAAAACTAACAGCCATGCAGCAGATAAGACAGCTCAGTGGCAGAAGTGCCCCCGCCTCACTCACCCTCTGGTCTCCGTTCTAGACCTACTGAACCAAGCTATCAGAGACTAAGGCCCAACAATCTTATTTAAAAAAAAAAAAAAAAAAAAAAAATTAAAAAAACTTCTCCAATAATTCCAGTGCCTGCACTTGTTAGGAGATAATAACCGACAATGCCACATGGTAGCTTTCACACACACACCCCCACCCCTGAAGTCCAGCCAGGGGAGGTGATAACACCAACCTGAGATTCTCATTGGCCCCTCCTGGCTCTTTGGCCCAGGAATTACCACCTTTCTCTCTGTTTTTCCATTTTCTAGTCTGTTGAGCAAGAGGCAAAATACTTATTTCCCCTTTGATGGTCCCCTGGAGATGTGCTTCAGATTCATCTTTCTTGCAAAAGTGTGATAAACCCAGAGTTGGGCCATCCCAAATATTATTCCTGCAGAGCGACCTGACCCTTTCAGTTCTGAGGAGACTTGAGAGGGTGTGCAGCAGCCAGCCAGCTGCTATGCTGAGCCTCCTCCCGCATCGTGTCTCGCAGACATGCCACAGTGTGCGGGGAGGTGGGGGTTAAGGTCGTACAACAATAAATCATGCACTAACCTTTGTTGAGCTCCAAGTGTCAGTTATTGTACTAAGCACTTTGTGTCATCAACTTATTTCACCTGGTGGAGGTACCTCCTCAGAGCCTAAGATCAGCAGCTGATACACAGAGGAACTGGGACTTCAACCAATGTCTTCTGGCACCACACTTTCTCCACCGTGGGAAACTGTAAAAACCCTCGGTGGCATCTTTTGTTGATGGTTTTGCTTTTATCTTACAGAAAAATGCTGTGATTGAAAGCCTGCAGGAACAAGTAAACAACGCCAAAGAGAAGCTAGTGAGGCTGATGTCAGCTGAGTGCGCCTGTGACCCCCCAGAGTGGGCTGTCCTGCCTGTCTCTTCCCACAGCAAAGACGGCCAGGCCGCAGCCCCTGGGCATGGCCTGGCCGCTGAAAGGCATTCAGAATTCCTCTCTGACTCTCAGAATGATCCCAGTGCAGCTGCCCAGGACTCACAGAGTACCTCAGTGCCCTCCTCGAGTGCACAAAGCCTCGAGGGGTCTGGGAAGGGCACTGGCCCCTCCTCAGGGCAGGAGATGTCTGACTTGAAAGACTTTCACGAGCACTTAAATCTGGGCTGCAGCCAGAAGCCTCAGGCTGAGCAAAGCCACGGTGCAGAAAGAGGAGACCAGGTACCTACGACCCCCCACCAGAGTCTCATACCAGGCGAGGAAGGCTGTGTTCCCCAGAGACAGGGGCAGCTGGAGAACTCAGGGGAGCCTCCAAAGCAGCGATCAAGGGTCAACTCAGTGATCAGAGAGAAGCTTCAGGAAGTCCTACAAGACCTGGGCCTGGGCCCTGAGGCTCCCCGCCCCTCTTCCCCGGCTTGTCCCCAGCAGCCCTGGAAGAGCAGTGCTGCCCACAGCCCCCAGAGGACGCCCCTTTCCAAGGAGCTGGGCTTCAGCCCATACATGGTGAGGAGAAGGCGGGCAGCTCAGCGGACTCGCTCACACTTTCCAGGCTCTGTCTCCTCCTATGTGGGGCATCGGGCAAATAGGACTGTTTGGGATGCACAGAGTGGGCTCAATGTGCAGAACAGAGACAGCCTCTGCCTGGACCCCCAAACGGCTGACTCCAGGGTACCCTTTCCCAAGAAGCCTTCACTACTCCCAGATCCCCAAGGCAAGCCAGGCACCCTGGAGGACAGCAAACGATGGCAGACAGAGCCCCAGGGTGCCAGGAAGAGCCGTGCAGCTTTTCCTCACCAGCCTTCTGCTGCTGGGCAGACCCCGTGTCCCCCTGCCCCACGCCTCGCCACAGCCTCGCCAGATCTGCCTGAGCAGCCACAGTGGCAGTTCCCACGATCTGCAGGCTGTCCCTCCCTTTCTTCATGCAACTACCTTGACACTGAGTCCAGCAGCTCAGACGAGTTCTTCTGCCGCTGTCACCGGCCCTACTGTGAAATCTGCTTCCAGAGTTCCTCTGATTCCAGTGACAGTGGCTCATCGGACACTGACCCCGAGGAGGCTGGGGGGCTGGCTTCCTGGGAAAAGCTGTGGGCCCGTTCCAAGCCCATCGTGAACTTCAAAGATGACTTGAAACCCACGCTGGTGTGAAAAGCAGCAGAGGAAGTACGGCTGTAGCGGTCAGGCCAGGACCCGCCATGCCAGCGCCAAGAGGAAGAAGACCAGTTCTGGCTTTCGGGGAACACCCCTGGCCTGCGTTTGAGCAGCTCATGTGAGCACTGTGTTACCTTGAGCACTTCTTGATCTATAAAAAGAGGGGTGTTGCCTGTCTTGTTACTACCTCACAGCACTCCTGTAAAAGACTCCAGTTGAGTGATCATAAAAGATATTCCTTGGACAAAAGGTGCTCAATGAGCACGGAGGATTTTCTATCCTGGTCAGCTTGTATTCTGTAAAACTCTTACTACATACCTGATGGATGGCTGGTGGACAGACAGATGGAGAGATGGAAGGAAAATTTCTACAGAACCAGAGTTGAGGACTGTGACCCATCAAACTTGCCTTTTGGTGGCAGATCTGCTATAAAGACAAGTTTCCTATATCCTTGAGTGTCCCACTCTTGGCAGGGGGTGGTTTTGTTTCTGCTGAAGGCTGTAAACAGCACCAAACTTGGGTTCCAGCTTCCAGCCAGACTCAGCTCAGAGCCACCTTCTTCAGCAGTATTTGGGGTTCATGTTTTTCTACTATGATGGTATCTCACCATCATCCCTGACACAGCCAGGTCTCCACGTGGCCGCAGGCTACCCAGACCTCTCTCCTGGGCGTGAGTGGCACCTGAGGCCAGACTGTTTACTGATCCTGTAGTCCACCCTTGGACTCTGCCAGCGGTGCAGTTTGGCACTCAAGGGAAGTACACACTGGCCGTCTCTGTTGGCGTAGGGGTGGCCCTGTTGGTCAAGAGGTGCTTTTTGTGTCACTGTAGTTACATGACCACCAAAGGATACATAAACCTGGAAACAGAAAATGGGGAAGTAGAAAGGAAGAAATCGGGGAGAAGGTAGGAAAGAAAACAGGTTTTGAACCTGGTACTTGGCAGTATCAAATGTCAGTAATTCCTTATGGTAACCCTGTGAAGTAGACAGTGTCACTTCCACTTTTACAGATGAGAACATGAGGACTATGGGGACTATGAGCCTTTGAGAACTTGGGTAACTTCCCCAACATCACACTGCTGGAGAGTGGCTGATGGGGGCTTTGCCTGCCACTCATGGGACTCCCAGGTGGTAGATTTTCCTGCGGACACATGTCTTCACTCATTCTTCTGAGAGTGGCAAGCAGGGCTTCGCAGGGCAGACAATAAACCAAGGGCAATGTAAGAAAGCTGACACGTGCTCGCCCTGGAGTCCAGGACACCTTCCCCAGGATAACAAAACTGGGTTCCTTGCCCTGGGATGCAGCCCTCACTGCCTCAGGGGCCCACCTGCAGCTCCCAAGTGAGCCAGGGAGCTGGTGAAGGGTGAGTGCCAGGAACTCACCTGCTGCCAGAGCCACAGGGAAAGCACAGCTGCGTTCACTCTTGCTTATTGCTGAGCTGCTGGTTTGGAGGCCACCCCTGCCCCCACTCCTGTGTATGCACCTGTGTGGGTACATGTTCACGTGAAGGAGTTTGAGCCTCATTAGATATGCCTCGGGGGGTGGAATTGGCTCTAAATGTCTCACAGAAGATTTATCACGGACTCTTGGGGGCTGCCACCACCTTGTGAATCTCCAGACACTGGACCAGAAGGCCCTCCTGGTAGCACAGCTTCTTCCATCGTCTCCTTTTACTTACAAATGTCATAATTTATTCTGCGTGTGGGTTTGTAGTTTCTGCTTGTGCTGTTTGTTTGCTGTCCAAGCGACACCTTAATAAAAGAGAAATGGCTCCCAAGGCAAGTCTCTTCCGAAAGTGTGGTCTCAGGCTGGGGAGCAAGAGCGTAGAGAAGACTGAACCGCCCAAAGGAGTGGACACGCAGCAGCCATCAGTGTTGCCGCTGGGTTACCCTGGGTTCCAAGAATGTCTTCTACCAAACTGCCATTTGTAACAGACTCTGCTGTGGTCTCCTTGTGCAGCTTCCTTTCCCAGAAACATCTGTCCCAGTGGATACAGGAAACTCGGGGGACCCTGGTCTTTTCCCACTCACGCAGGGTCCTGTAACTGGGCTTCCTCCTTCAGCTCCTTTCCTTCCAGGATGTCACCACGAGCAGCCTGCTGTCCGTTAATGTGCAATGTGTAGGCTCTAACCCCGGCCATCTAGCCCTCTCACTCTATGCGCCTGTATCTTTGGTCTCGCCCTCCCAGCCCTGCTACATCTCCCTCCCTCTTCTATCTGGAATTCCTTTCCCTTCTCAGTGCACCTTCTGAATTTTTCATGCTTCAAGACTCGGGGAGCATGCATTCTCTCTTCAGCCTTTCCTGAACACCCCCAAATAAAATTGACTAGCCCACCCCCCCCCGACCCCCAGTTATACAAAGAAGGATGCTCGGAGGCCCATGTTTCAAACGCAGGTACATAGAGGCTTCTATTGTCCATTTGACCTACAATGACTTTGTAACCCTTGATAGATTTGGTTGAAAAGATGGAGAATATACCCCCAATTTTCCCTATCATTTGATTCAAAAACTATGTGCCGAGCACAACTACCTGCCCAAAAATACTGTTTCCAATCTCTTATTTACTCTTGCACCACCCCACCCCCACTCCTTGCCAGCCCCTTCCCTTTTACTCAAAACCAGCTAACCCAGTGATGAAATTCGTAAAGGAATGAGTGTGCCATGACTTTTGGCATGCTCTTGATTGCTATGCTCTTGAAGAAAGGGCAGTCACTTCTACAAAGGAATCCTGGAGAAGTAAACATTGTCTCTGTTGCTGTCATCTGGGCTATGCTTGTCTCTGTTGATCCAAAGGTCTGGCATGGAGCCAGGCGTGATTCTGACCCAAGCATATGTTGCCCTGCTGATTGAAATCTTGGAGGTGTAGATCCTGATTTCAAAGTCTATCACTATCTCCTGGCCTAGGCCCAAACTGTCTTTCCTTAAAGGATCAACTTGGCCTTCCTGGAGCTGGTAGAGGAGAAAAGAAGCATCAGCTGTAGGTGGCATGTTTTTTAAAGAAAGCCATATTCTAAAATGGTAAAAAGTAGAGTCAATGCAAGTTCCACAAAAATCTCTTCTGTGTCTGTATGTATTTTGTTATATTTAAATGTGTCTCCTCCACAGATTTCAAGTTCCTGAAAAGCATCAAGTATGTCTTCATTTTTGCATCCTCGGGAGTAGCCATCAGAGAACTTTGCAGAAAGAGTAAGCCCAATAAATTTCTGATGGATGGATTTCTGGGCAGATGAGTGGATGAAACAAAGGAAGGCAAAGAACCTGTGCGGGGCTAGCAAAGCAGCAGAAAGGGAGGCAGAGCCATCTGTTTTCACTACATTCCAATGAGTTAAGAACAAGAAACAACATCACCCAAAAGTTAACTGAATTCTGAAAATGACAGTCCGTTAAGGGAGAGACGGCGTAGGGTGACAGGGTTAATGGAAGAGAAATAAGAAAGTTATTGTGAGAAAGGTTTTCTCTTAAAGATACCTTCTCCACAGGCTTGTGACTAACAAGCATTAGCAGGAGGACAGTCCACTCTTCTTTATCACCATCCCCTTCCCGAGTCCCCTTTCTTAGAGCTACAAACAAAGCAGTGTCTCTGTTCCCTCCGGCTGCTGCACGGTTCCCAGTAACACCATCTAGGCTTTGTTATGGGAGGGCTAGTGCAAAGGTGGCGTTTATGGGGCTGAAAGAAGGAGAGAGGCTACTCTGGGTCCTCAGACTTTGCTCTTCCTCACCTGTGGTACCTACTTTGATCTCGCTCCCAAAATATTCTTGATCTTAGCATCCCCAGCCAAACTGCATTTGAATAAGGGAATATCTTGGGATGTGCAGTTCGCTACTGAGATCACACGAGACAGGAAATGCCAATGTCCCAGGACAAAATAACCCAATAAGAGCTGGACAAGCTGTGGGTCAGTGTCTCCCAACCACCTTCATTCTTTGACTTACTTTTGGATGTTCAAATACACTAGCAAGACCCATAGGCTCAGAGAATAAGTGCTTGGGAGAGGCACTTGGAAAGGTCTTCAGGTGACTAAGAGAAAAACCGAAGGACAGGAAAAAAAGAAAAGAAGGAGGACAAGAAGTGGGCGATGTGGTGAAGGAGGAAGGCAAAGGAAGAGCCTCCTGCTTGGCTTCGTCAGTGGAGAGACGGTGGCAATTGCCTCCCTTGTAAATGAACGTGCTGGCTCCCGTTCTGCGTTGGGAGAAAGGGAGGCTCACGTCTGCGAAGAACCGCCGAGCTACCCTTGCAGAGCCCTTTCTGCAGCTGCGTGTGACTGCTGGCTCATTGCTCGACTTCCCCCACTCGACTGTGAGCTTCTTGAGTCCACAACTTGTCATAATTATCTCGCCGCACGGTGTGTGGCATGTGGTTGATGCTCAGTAGACGTTTGTCAAAAGAAATAAAGCAAGAAGAGGGGCCTAGCCTGAAGTGAATTGGCTCAAGGGGGCGCCTCATAAGGCAACTCACAAGAGCGGAAGTCACGTAGGAAGCAGGGCTTAGGTATCTCCTCTCGGACAGCAGTGTTGCTGATCCACGTAAGTTGAAATCCTTTGTGATAATACCTGAACCCTTTGTCAAAAGAAGACATTTTCGATGGGCTCTCTTCTCCACTAATTTGTATACAATAATTTTCTACCCCCACTGCAGTGCCTGGGCTTAAAATCACCTATGTGTCTGGGTGACTTTCAGCAAGTTGCATAACCTCTTTGTGGCTCAGTTTTCCCAACTGTAAATTGGGACAATAACACCTACCCCATAAGGTTATTATGAGGGTTAAATGAATTAATATTTGTAAAGTGGTTTGAACTGTGCCTGGCACAGAGTAAATATTATGTGTTTGTCTTAGAAAGTTGTTTGGGAAACATAGGTTTATATTTAGAAATCCCTTCATGTTTTCGTGCTTTATACCCAAATCCTCCTTCTTTGTTTTCAATTTATTTCTGAGGGAAGGGTCTTCTAAACAGATCTGGCAAAATGCGAATTGGTTCAGCGCACTTCCTGGGCAAGAGAATTTTCTCCCTGAATCCCTTCTAAGGTCAGGTTCACTTACTGTAGGGAGCATAACCACCTACAAGACTCAAATATTAGGGCTGGCCTAGAAAGAAAGGTGCGGTTGGAAAGTCAGGAAATCTGACTTTTTTAGGGTGGAGCCAAAAGAAACAATTTCCATTGTAGAACCATTATACACTTTGTAATAGAAAAAAATACAAGTAACTACTATGTGTTACTTGATATTTGTCTCATTTAATACCTATAACCACCCCACAAAGTGGTAGTTGTTTCGGTTTTACAGATGAGGAAACTGTAACAGGGAAAGGTTAGGTAACTGGCCTAAGGTCACTCAACTGGTTAGGGGCAGACCAGAGTTTGAACTGAAATCTGACTTGATTCTAAAGCCCTTTTTGCACTCCCTGATGCTGGTTCCAGAGCATGTGCTACAGGCATGTTACCAGAAGACAGAAGGAATTTCAACCCGGCAGGGCAGGGGCCCAGTCTGAGGTTTTTTTAGGACACCAAGGCTTCCTTAGGAAAAGCAAGCTAGTCTGGTTCTGTAAGCCTATTGCAAAACCCTCCACTGCTGAGTCATTGAACAACTTCCTGGAGACTGGAAGGGAGCTTTCTAAAGTTACCTGGTCACTCCCATCCCCTTCAGGAAGTTCACTACCAAATGCACGGGATACAGAGAAAAAGCCAGTCCCTTGTTTAAAAAGACCATGGTCAGGCCCCTAAGCTGAAAGTTTTTTTCTCAAGTACTGTGTCCTTTAAATGGGACAAAAACATGACGCTGGGCAAGGGTCCCAGAAGATCCCATGACAACTAGAGACAGACCACAGATCTTCTGCTGAGACCAGGGGAGAGCCATAGAATCTCTTCAACTCAAGTTCTTACTTTGCTGAAAACCCTTCATTGCTCCTACTTCTGCAGAATGAAATGTCAGCTTGGGGATTGAGGCCCTCCAGTCATGGAGCTCTGCCCTCCTCCTCCGTTCTCAGCTTACCTAAAATGCTCCTCCTGGCTCCTGCCGAATGGGTTTACAGTTGCCAGAACATACCTGGGTCCACCTCAGGCTTATGAGGAGGAACAAACTTTCCTCTAGCCTCAAGGCTCTTCCGGACGGTCTAATAATGAAATAGACATGAGATAGATTAGCAAGAGAAAAAGAACCAAATTTTATACATACGTGTGTATGTATGGGGACCCCACATGCATAAGAGGTTCAGAGGTAGAAAGGATGATTGAGGTATATAAGACACCCTGAGCTAATAGGGATGAGGCGATGCACCTTGGAGGCTTCAAAAGGTGGATGTAGGATGATAAGAATAGACCTTTAGTGAACAGAAGTTTACCCTGCCCTATAGTTAGGTCAAAAGAAGTTGACTCTGATAATAGCTTATTTTGGAAAGGCCACTAAGGCAAGTTTCTCTAGGAAGTTAAAGGGAAGGGCAGAAATTTCTCTTTAACCTACATTAAAGTTGCCTTTAGCTCAAAGTAATCTGCATACCACTGAGGCATATCTTGGGGTGGCCCATTCTGAACCCCTACAGGCTCTATACTTTTGGTCGCACCAGCCCCTCTCTCTTTCATTCCAACTACCTCAGCCTAAAGGGATCTCTCTTCCTTCCGACTAGTTCCAACTGCCTTTTTATTAGGCAATAAATCATATACTCCTGAAATGCCCCCTGACAACAATTTTATTGTGGTCCTAGGTTGCTATATACATCCTTTATTGTTAACTTTTCACACTTCATTTCTTCCTTCTCCAGCTAGATGATGAGAGACTGGAGGGCAAGAGCCATGCTTATCATTGCATTTTTAATTTATCGTTGCTTTTCTTTCCATAATACCTTATACACAGTGCTGGATACCTTCTAGATCTCAATCAACCTGTCTAGGTTTATTTTGAAGACTGGCCAAATCTTTCTTTGATCCTACCTTTTTGTTTATACCAAGAATATCTTGAGCAAATAAAAAGGAATTTGGCAATATTTTTCTTTGAGATTGCACTTGAAGTTTAGCATTTAGACAGGCTCTCTGCTGTCTGATTTGTTGAGAGTACACGTATGCCAAGCATTATGATAGGGCCTTACAGATAATACTAGAAGAAATTAAGCTAACAGGACCCAAGTAGTAAGATCACTAAAACTCTGGACCCAATTTCTGTAAGAGTCTCAGAATAAGCAAACAAATAAAAACCAGCAGCAACAAGACCTGCTTTTCTGGATGGTCCCTGTCTATGAGCCCTTATAGGAAGCTGAAGGGTCCCGAAAAGAGGGAAAACAGGTTAGTTCTGCAGCTCTAGCTCCCATAAAATATAGTAGAGAATTGGAAACAGGATGCAGAGCTGTCAACACATTCTCCTGATGTCACAAGCAGTCACTTTTACAGTCAGGAAAAGGAGGCCATACCAGTGGAATGTGGCCAGATGTCTTATTTCCACCAGTTATCCCCATTGTGCCGGAACTGCAGGAGTCTCATGACTGGGCCAGAGTGGCCTGAGACTTGCAGCCAGAAGCCACTGCTGTCAGTCCACATCCTAAAAGGATTTCTTCCCTCTGAAGCCCTGCCTGCACTTTCTAGGACATCCCAATCAAGGTGGAGTCTTGGTATTAGCATTTTTTTGAAGTTTCCAAGGTGATTCTAATGTGCAGCCAGAGTTGAGAGCCCCTGGGCTTTGGCTCTGATCTCCTGGGATGCCAGAATGAAGCTTCTGGCTTTTGTTCCTCATCTCCATCCCCAAGCTTTGCCCAGCCTGGGCCTGGACCAATTCCACTCCTCCGTGAGCATAGACTCCGGGTGTTTGCACATTCTGTCCTCCCCTATCCTTCCTCCTGTTCCCTGCTTTCATCTCCAGTGCAGGTCCCTCCTCCTCCAGCCTTTTCCTCCACACCCTCAGCCCACTGCACCTTCCCTCTGCAGCAGTTACCATCTAACACCTATCCAGCGCACCTACTCGCGACCTGGACGTGGAATGCAGCCTCTCACGTGGGCATGGTTTGTCTCTCCTGAAATCACAAACTACTCAGAGACAAGAGCCATTCTTTGAACCTCCTTATGTTCTGACAGGGATGAACATGGAATGCCGTGTACACAATAGACATAAGATGTGCTTAAATATTGAATGAAAGGAGAGAGGGAAGGGGACAAAGAAGGATACATTCTTATTCAACAAGTCCTTATTGCACATCTAACATGAAGCTAGTGGAGAAATAGTGAACAAGTAAACAAAAAATAATCTCCTAGATTGTGGTAAATGTAATGAAGAATAAATACATCAGAGTTAAGGAGATAGGGAATGAATAAATAAATGAATGAATGACTTCAGCCAGTGTCCAGTAAATGCAAATCACGCGAACATTTAATTTACATCCACGCAAGGTTTTTCTCACCAGATTGTACAAGAGTGAAAGGAAGCCACTGTCTATTAGTTTGCTAGGGCTGTTATAACAAAGTACCACAGACTGGAAGGCTTAAACAATTACAATTTATTATCTCACAGTTCAGAACTATGTCTAAAAATCAAGGTGTCAGCAGGATTTATTCCTTCTGAGGGCTAGGAGGAAAGGATCTGTTCCAGACCTTTCCCTCTGATGTGTACCCTAATGACCTCACGTGAAATTAATTCCCTTTGTAAAGGTCCTATCTCCAAAGTAAGGTCCCATTTGAGGCACTGGGGAGTTAGGATTTCAACATATGGATTTTGGAGGAACAATTCAACCAATAACAGTGTCCAAACAATGTTTTCACCTTTCAGTGAGTATCCACATACCTTTCAGAATTAACCACTTACAGATTATTTTACTCAGTTGTAAATTCCTTGAGGGCAGGAATTCTGTTGTTTACACCTATCTCTGAAGTCATTAAGACATGGCCAGTGGAAGAGATTGAATTCACTTTTGTTCAAGAAAATTCAGGGCAAAGGGTAAAGCCATTTAACCCAGAAAATCAAGAAAGCTTGATAGCCTGCAGGAATTCCTGGAACTCTGAGTCAAAGGAAATTATGTTTCCGTGACACAGAATCTGTCTCTGGATTTCTTAATTAGGGGTATTTGCATGATGAGAGGAGACTTGTTTCTGAATAGTCATTGCTCTCCTCCTGTCAAATCAATGGCCTCTGCTCCTGACATTGGAATTTTCTCTACAGCTACTGCATGAGTCATAGAGAGAAGGTTTGACTCTCAGTAGGGGAATGAACAGCAGGAAAGAGGGAAATCATCTTAAGATAGACATCTCTTACCAGGATATACAGGAGAAAAGGAGAGCCCACAGCTCAGCCTCTCAGTTACCAAATGCAACATAAATAGCAAAATAGCTTTTAACCAAGTGTCTCCCTCACCTTCAGGATATGCCGGTATTTCCCTTCCACCTGCTCAGTAAAGGTCTTCAAAGCCCCATACCAACTGGGTACCCTGCTCTCTGCCCTTAGATCAACTGTGAGAAGCTTAACACCCAACAACCCAAAAAGAAGAGACCATGAGTGTGGAGGTGTGGGCTATTACCACCATCCTGCCTGACTACTGGCATTGTCCTCTAGAGATTTCAGATCTGGAATCCTAATCCACCACCATGGATTCTCTGAACGGGGGTATTCCATATGTGATGCTTCCCATGTCTTCTTCCATCACTAAAAGCGTTGGTAAAGGTCTTAGCAAGACTTTGTCACAGTGGGCAGCATTCTTAAGATTCGTTTGTTCAGATAACCAAGAACGAGAAGCCATGTTTAAGCAGGAACTTTTCCATTCTTTCTCTTCTGCCAACTGGCAGCCTGAGTCAGGGATCCAGGCCTCCAGGTTGGATACCAAGCAAAACCTTAAGAGAGACTTTTGGAAGATGATCCACAAAGCTAAGGCATGTCAACCAGAACTCCAGACAATAATAGAGAAAGAATGTTTTCCTTATACTGCTGTGAAGAAGCTGCGGAAGGACCACAATGCAGCTGAAAATGGTTAAAAGCAATTAGGGGCTGTTAGCAGTGTACCTGAGGGAAAGACGTAGAGATGGCCAAGACCAAATTCTTAAACTACTGTGTTTCCGCGAAAATAAGACCGGGTCTTATATTAATTTTTGCTCCCAAAGACGCATTAGGGCTTATGTTCAGCAGATGTCATCCTGAAAAATCATGCTAGGGCTTATTTTCCGGTTAGGTCCTATTTTCGGGGAAATACTGTATAGCTTCCCAAGGGAGCTCTGGGGAAAGGACTCTTGCAGCAAATGCACACAGCTTCTGATTACAGGACTTTTGACCTTCATTCACTCCAGGAAGTTAGACTGGGCCATGTAAGTGCTGGGAAGAATTTGTTTGCCCCTCTGGCCTAGGGCTTAGATTAGTGTTTCTCTAATGCAGAAGATATTTTCAGAAAACTGTAAGAGCTCTCTGAGATTTATTTTTTTTTTTTGAAATTTGGCTCTTTATTTTAATGACAATATAAAAATAATTCTAAGCTTGTTCTGAATTGTCTGGATGACTGTTTTAAAATGCTCCATGAAATTTCAGTACCTAGGGTTGTGTGTGTGAATGTTTTCACAACAAATGAAGCTCAAATGACATTAAGGCCTGCTGTATAAGTGAGGATTTGGAAATGGTGCGAATGTAAAAAAAGTAGTGGGAGAATTGAAACATCACATGACAGATGGCAAATGCGGAAGATTGTATTGTCCAAAAGTGGGCTCAGCAATATTCCTGGTCCTACATGCTCTCCCAGAACCTTGTCACTATCTCATCAAGAGGCAGAGACTCTCTGTACTCTCTTTCAACCACGTGGGCCTTTGTGACTGCTTCAGCAAATAAAATGTGGTATGACTTCTCAGGCTCGGTCATGAAAAAGATAGAGAGCTTCCTCCTGGCTCTTTCTCTCTGAACATTTGCCCTTGGAACATAGCTCTTTGTTGTGAGGAAGCTCAGGTCCCATGGAGAGGCCACACGTAGAAGACCCAGCTAAGTTCTCAGTCAGCAGCCATTGTCAACTGGCAGACATGTGAATGAGCAAGCGTTTAGATCAGAGGTGGGCAGATTTTGACCTGTGGGCCAAATCTGACTTACCGTCTGTTTTTATAAATAAAGTTTTATTAGACTATAACCATGCTCATTTATTTGTCTATGACTTCTTTTGCACTACATGGCAGAGTTTTAGTAGGTACAACAGCAATCATATGGTCTACAAAGGTGAAAATATTTTACCACCTGGCCTTTTACAGAATAACTTTACCAACCTCTGCATTAGATGATTTCAGCCCCCAGTCTCCGAGCCACCCCAGGTAAGTCGTAGTGGAGCAGGGAAAAGCTGTCCCCACTAACCCCTGCCCAAATCATAGATTTGTCAGCAAAATAAATATTAGTTTTTTAAGCCACTAATTTTGGGATGGCTTGCTTCATAGCAGTAGATAATTGAAATAGCATGCTGGATTCAAGAGGACCTGGCCACAGCAGGTGATTTCATATGCAGATTCTACTACTCAGAGCTTATCTTTGTATGTACCAACTTGTAACAGTTCATTAGCAGCAAGTATAGTAGGTAATTATAATAAAGGATTTTCCATTCCTAACACTAATAGGAATTAGATTAGATACCCCCTTTAATTCAGATTTCAATACCATCACAATACTAATCTTATCTTCAAGAAAAGATAATTTTGCATTATTTTCTAGTAACATCTCATTAAAATTCGTCTTCAAGACTCATTTGCTGGCATTGTTATGGTTAAGTGTGTGGTCTGATTATCCTACACTACAAACCAAGCTTTGATGTTCTAGTGACATTTTCTATAACTTACTAATGCAAACAGTTATTCTCTGCATTAAAATGATTCAAGTCAAAAACGGAGACAAAAATTAAATATAGAACTAGAAGCAAAACTCAATTATTAAACAACTTTGGGGATTTGTTTTAGCAAAACATCATCTCTCACATTAAATTTAATTACATAGGACTTTGTGGATTTTTAGGTTTAGTTTGATCATTTGTTTTTCTAATTATCTAAGCTATAAATAGAGCTGTAAGCATAAGATTCTATAACTACTTTTACACGTGTGTGTGTGTATGCAACATCAGAATAGTCAGTAGAGTAAATCTATAACACATTTTTTTCCTTTAAAAGAGGCCTGTACAAACACAAAAGGACAAATATTGTACGATTCCACTTATACGAGGTACTTAGAATAGTCAAATACATAGAGACAAAATGCAGAATAGTGTTAGCAGGGGTTGGAGGGAGAGAGGAATATGGAGTTATCATTTAATGGGTATAGAGTTTCAGTTTGGGATGATGAAAAAGTTCTGTAGATGGATGATGGTGATGGTTGATGATGGTGACAGCACTTTGAATGCACTTACTGCCACTGAATTTTATACTTAAAAATGGTCAAAATAGCAGATTTTATATCATTTATATTTTACCAAACAAAAAAAGAGAGAGGCCTGTACCTTACACAAATGTGAGAAATCCCAGCCCAAGCTAAAAGCAGCTGGGAGGCCTTCCCCTCAGGCCTAGATGCTTAACCTAGTCCTTTGAGACTAAGACTCAGAAGGTGAAAAGCGCCCCTTTGCAAAGGGGCACCAAAGACTCAGTGAGTGTCTCTCAGAAAGACGGAGCAGCACCAGCTGGAGCCACTCACCCCTGGACTTTTGGTAAGGGGCCCTTAGCACCTGAGCTGGGAGGAAGGAAGTAATTCCAAAGAGGAGCCTGAGCTTTCAGAAAGGAGAAGGCCCTCTGCCTGGAGGCACTCGGGAGTCTCTTCCTGAACAAATCCTCATTACAGATTTGTTTCCCACCAAATGGGAACTCCTCTTCCTAGAAGACAGGGATCTTTGAGTTACACAGGGGACTGAAGAATCCTTCCAACAGGAAGTGGGCAGGCTCAGTGGAGGAAATGGGGTAATTAAAAGGGAGATTTGAGGGTAGGCATCGAAAGGAAATGCCTGAGCACCTACTAGTATCAGACTCTGTGCTTTACATTATTTATAGACTTTGAATCGTCATAATAACACTGTTTTTCTCTCCACTTTACAGAAGAGGAAACTGAGGCCAGAAAAACCAGCTCACTTATCTAAGTTTCGCATATGAAGCCTCGAGAACTGGGTCTGTAAAATCCTTGATCCCTGCCCCTCTGCCTCCCTGTCGTAGCTACCCTGATCCCATCGAATCTTCTCTCTCCCCTGCTCTGTAATGGCTCTGCCTCCCTAGACGTCAGCCTTCTCATCCAAAAATACCTTTTTCACAGTCTTCATGGAGTCCTTGGGCTCTCTGAGTAATGTAATAATTTGGCAAATAGTTAGGGACCCTGGAGAAGTGGGGTGCATAGGAAAAACAGTGAAACAGTCCACCCCAGCTGGCACCGGAAGGCGAGGACCCCTGTAGTGCCCAAGGAGGCACTCCACACTATTCAGGGTGCACTCATATGGGATTTATTTCTCCAGAGTGTTTAATTTAACATGCTGGTGCACCTAGCAACAAAGCCCTCCGTAAGAAAGCTAGCCATGTTAAACCTTCTTCATCGCCAAACAGCACCACGGTCCTTTCCAGCCACACTGTTTGAAAACAGCTCTAAAAATAATATCATGAGCAGCTTCTATTTGCCCCTTCCCAGGAGAAGGTAAACAAGTAAAATCAAAGTCAGCTGCTGCTCCCGCCGCCTCTTCCTGTATTTGTTTCTCCTCTCAAGGACAACCCCCTCCCCACCCACCCCTGCTCTTCCTGCTCTCCATGGCTCCTCCATCAATTCCTCTCTTCTATCAAATTAGACACAAGGGCAGCATCAGTCACTGACATTTTTTGAGTAATTATTTGCACATTAGTGTGAATACATTTTTTGTGTCATGCTGCCCGTTTGACATTTTCATAGTTGGACCAATATTCTCCAGTAACCAAACTAAGGGGCTAGGACCTGGCAGGGACAAAGGAGGTTAATCTACTAAATGACTTGTATGGACCATGATGCTTCCATACCTGAAGAGACTATCGATGGCTGGAATGGAGCTCACACTTGTGGGTTTGGGCCACTAGATGGCAATTACACCCCTTTTGCTGTTGCAGCTGACCCTAGACAACAGGCCAGCAATCAGCTCCTTCCTATCTACCTTTAACTTTACTAGAAACACTTATAAAATCACTCAGAGAGACATTAAGAATGAAGAGAGAAAATCCTCATACGTCAGTGGGAGCTCCATCTGACCAAATATTTATCTAATATTAAGTAAGAGCTTTTGCTCCACTTTCAATCGCGTTCCTTATGTTGTGTGCCTTGGAAAACCGTGATTCTGGGACTCCTCTGTGGAGCTGCTCTCTCTTCCCAGCCTCTCCCTCAAGGAAGCCTGTCCGGACACTCTGGTTTAGACTACTTCTCGTGCCTCCGTTTCCATCTAGAAAAGTCCTGCTCCCATGCCACTCTGCTGGGAAGCCTTTACTAAGTCCTCCCCCAAACCTGAGGACTCTCACCAGGTATTTTCAAAGCAGATGTTTATCATAAGACTACTAAAGAGTAAACACCTCATTTCATGCTCATTTGCCCATGTGTGTCTTCCTCTCTAGACAGCAAGTGTCTAGGAACCGGGATAAGGTTTTCTTTATTTCTGATGCCCATAGCGTCCAGCCCCGCAAGATGCCAAATACAACCTGAGCAGCAGGTAGGGACTGAAGAGAAAAAAAACCCTGTTATGTGCTGTGACAATCCCAGCTGTCCAGAACGAACCATTATCCAGTCACTGAACAATTTTACGTCATCTCTTCCGCCCCATCCTAGGGCCTGAAAAGCTGAATCACACTATCACTAGGTGGGTGGGTGAGGAATGGGGTGTGTGTAGATGTGTATTTGAGGGGGGTATATGTAGAGTGGGGTGGAAATACCGACATATGTCTGGATTCCTCTGGACACTAATCAGTTCCCTTATCTCTGCTTGCTCACAAAGAAACGTCATCTGCCTGGGAGAAGATGACAAAAACCAGGTGATGAAGCCCATTTCCATTTGTCTTAAAGGTGACTTCCTTTCCAGCTGCAAGATAATTATGTCCATAGAAGGACATAATTTGGAATTATGTCCTGGAATATTTTCCATCTGCTCTGCTTCCTTCGGAGTCTTGCCACTCAAAGTGTGGTCCTCTGAGCAGCGGTATTTTTTTTTAAAGATTTTTTTATTAAAATAGAGCTAACGTACAATATTGTATTAGCTTCAGGTGTACATCACAGTTATTCAACAGCACCCACCTAGTACTGTACAGAATTATTACCACATTATTGATTATATTCCTTATGCTAAAGAAGTGACCACCATAAGTCCAGCACCCATCTGCCACTGTGCCATGCTGTCACAATGTTATTGATTATATTTCCTATGCTGTACATTACATCCCCATGACTTATTTTATATCTGAAACTCCGAACCTTTTATTCTTTATCTTTCCCCCCACTTTTAAAATTTTTCAATTACAGTTGACATTCAATATTATTTTATATTAGTTTCGGGTGTACAGCATATGCTTAGTCATTTGTAGAATTTAGGAACTCGTCCCCCTGACTAGTATCCTCCTGACACTATAAGTAGTTATTACCATATTTCTGATTATATTCCCTATACTATTTTGTAACTACCAATTTGTATTTCTTAATCCCTTCACCATTTTTACCCTGTCCCCAAGCCCCTTCCCATTTATCGTGCTGATAGATCTAGTACCCATCTGACACCATACATAGTTATTACAATATTATTGACATATTTCTTATGCTGTACTCTATATCCCCATGACTACCATATAACAACCAATTTGTACTTCTTAATCCCTTCCCCTTTTCACCCACCCCGAAACACCCTCCCGTCTGGCAACCATCAAAATGTTCTCCGTATCTGTGAGTACGTTATTGTTTCATTTGTTTGTTTTGTTCTTTAGATTCCACTTATAAGTAAATCATGTAACATTTGTCTTTCGCTGTCTGACTTACTACATTCAGCACAATACCCTCTAGGTCCATCCATGTTGTTACAGGTGGCAAGATTTCATTATTTTTTATGGCTGAGTAATATTCCCTTGTATATATGTAACACCTCTTCTTTATCCATTCACCCAATCAGGGATACCCAGGTTGCCTTCATGTCTTCGCTTACATAAACAGTGCTGCAATGAACATATGGATGAGCACATCCCCTCAAAGCAGTATTCTGGGTTTGTTCAGATAAATACCCAGAAGTGGGACTACTGGGTCCTTCTTTGTCTCTTGTTATAGTCTGTGTTTTAAAGTCCATTTGGTATAAGTATTGCTACCCCAGCTTTTGTTAGTTTGTTTCCATTTTCATTAAGTATGTTTTCCCATCCCTTTACTTTCAGTCCGTGTGTGTCTTTCAATCTGAAGTGAGTCTTGTAGGCAGCATATGGAAGGAAGGGTCTTACCCATTCTGAATGTTTTCTTACCCATTCAATCATGCTATCTTTTGATTGGAGCATTTAATCCATTTATATTGAAAGTAATTGTTCATAGGTATGTAGTTATTGCCATTTTATTATTCATATTTTTTTATTCTTTTTGTCTCTAAGAAGTCACTCTAACGTTCCTTGTAATAATGGTTTAGTGGTGATGAACTCCTTTAGTTTTTTCTTGTCTGGAAAGCTTTTTATTTGTCCTTCAAGTTTCAATGATAGCTTTACTAGGTAGAGTAATCTTGGTTATAGGTCCTCACTTTTCATTGCTTTGAATACTTCCTGCCAATCCCTTCCGGCCTGCAGAGTTTCTATTGAGAAATCAGCTGATGGTATTTTGGAGCTCCCTTGTAACTAACTGCTTTTTTCTTGATGCTTTTAAGATTCTCTCTTTGGGGCTGGCCCTGTGGCTCAGGTGGGCTCCTGTGTGCTGCTGCAGGCTACTGTGTGCCACCATGAGCAGCTGGTGGCCAGCGTGAGTGGCCGGCAGCCATTGTGAGTGGCTGGCAGCCATCATGAGCTGCTGTGAGTGGCCGACCAATGACCAGCGACTGTACCTCAACGAGGGGGGGGGTTGGGGGAGGCGTTAGCGCAAGGCTCATAATACCAGCATGGGCCAGGGAGCTGTGTCTTACACAACTAGACAGAAACAAAGGCTTGAACTAGAGTTGGGGGGGGGGGGTAGGAAGGCAGAAGAAAGGGGAAAAACAAAAGATTTTCTCTTTGTCTTTAACCTATGGCATTTTAATTGTGTGTCTTGGTGTGGGCCTCGTTCGGTTCATCTAGTTTGAGACTCTGCGCTTCCTGGGCTTGTATATCTATTTCCTTTGCCAGGTTAGGGAAGTTTTCTGTCATTATTTCTTCAAATAGGTTTTCAATTCCTTGCTGTCTGTATTCTTCTTCTGGTACCCCTATAATGCAAATGTTAGTCCCAGAGGCCCTTCAAACTCTACTCAATTTTTTGTATTCTTTTATCTTTTTGCTGTTCTGATTGGGTGTTTTCTCCTACCTTATCTTCTAAATCACGGATTTGATCCTCTGCTTCATCTAATCTACTGTTGATTTCCTGTAATGTATTCTTCATTTCAGTTATTGTATTCTTCATTTCTGACTGGTTCTTTTTTATGTTTTCTTTCTCCGTTTTTGTTTCCTATCTCTTTGTTGAAGTTCTCCCTGAGATCACGGAGCATCCTTATAACCAGTGTTTTGAACTCTGCATCTGGTAGATTACTTGTGTCCATTTTGTTTAGTCTTTTTCTGGAGCTTTGTTCTGTTCTTTTATTTGGGACATGTTTCTTTGTCTCCCCAGTTGGCTGCCTCCCTCTGTTTGTTTCTATGTATTAGGTAGGGCTGCTACGTCTCCCAGTGTGAGTAGAGTGGCCTTATGTAGTAGGTGTGCTGTGGGGCTCAGTGGCACAGTCTTCCTGGTCACCTGAGCCATGCACCGCAGGTGTGTCACTTGCGTGGGTTGTGTGTGCCCTCCTCTTGTAATTGAGCCTTGATTGCTGTATGCATGTTAATAGGAGGGATTGACCCTCAGGCTCATTGGTTGTGAGGACTGGCCGTGACTACAGTGGGGGAGTTGTGATGCAGGGGCTGATCCTACAGAGCAGGATCTGCTTCAGCAGGACTCTGGTGCCTGTCCAATCTGCCCCTTGGGTGTGTCGTCCTTGGCGGCAACTGGGTGATGTTCCAATTTGTTTTGAGCTGGCCACTGGGGGTGTCAGCCCCAGGGCCCCTTGGGACGGGACCCACTGCAGGTCAAGTTCAGCAGCACAGTGCCCCACCCGGGGCCACCCGCATTAGCCACAAAGAAATCCGCACATGGCCACCACCCATGCCATGGGTGGAAGTGCCTTGAGAGGCCAAGCCGAGAACCAAGGCTGGCTGTCATTAGTGCCAGGCTTAGGACTGCTCAGCCAGAGGTACAGGATACACTCAAGCCAGATGCTGCTTGTCTGGGTTCTGGGAACCTTTGAGAGACCCTAGGAAAGTCTGCAGCATGAGCCAAGGCAGGCGGTTTGTACAGAAAAGCCACTGGAAATGGAGTGGGTGTGGCTGAAAGTTGGGTGGGACAGGGTCTGTGGGGACAGAGCCCCAGAGAGCAGTTTCCAGGTTCTCGGCCTCACATAGAAAGGTGCTGGCTCAGGTAGTAAATGGCCATCAATTGTGATTGGATGGCCATCAGCTGTGGCTAGTTGGCCGTCAGCTGTAACCAGTGAGCCATTGGCCACTAATATAACTGCTGTGGCTATGCTAGCAGGAAATGGGGGCTAGCAAGAAGATGGTGGCTGAGCCTGCAAGCGGAGCAGTGAGGGTTGCGAATAGTGTGGCTCCTGCTTCCTGTGTCTCCAACCCAGCCGCCAGCGAGAATATAGTAGTATGACTCTCCTACCTATGGCTCCATGGGTGTTCCTGTTTGGCCTCATCATGTCCTGCGTTCTTATGTGGGGAGTGGGACTAGAGATCCCAGAAGAGGCCCTGCAGGCTGCCCGGCACGACAGGGTCTCAAATCACCAGGGCATGGCGAATGAATGGCATTAGCCATTGATGGAGACTCAGATATGGCGGCCGCCTGGGTATGCACGCTGGGAAGGGGGAGGGCTCAACAAAGAAACAATGGCCTCCACCCGCTCCTCTATCTGGGGGAAAGCTGGCCCTCCAGCCCCTGTCCTGAAGCCAGACAACTCAGTTCCACCCCCAAACCTGAATGTCCCTGCCACCTCTCCAGCTGCTGCCCCAGTCCTGGAGCTCAGAGCCAGTGATTCGATGGTAAGTACTTGCGTGGTCGGACCACTGTATTAACATCACCTGGGAACTCACTGGAAATGCAGACTCTCAGGGCCCACCAGTATCTGCTAAATCATAATCTACATTTTTACATAATCCCCAGGTGATTCACATGCACATTAAAGTGAGAAGATTGAGCTACAGCATACCTTGAGGTGACAGTGAGATTAGTCAAATTCTGCATGCTTTAGGTGTTTCACAGAAAGCCCATTATTTGGTATTGTGAGGCCACTTAACATCCCTGATGCATCTTCCAGATATTGGGAGTTAACCATAAAGGCCCAATTGGTGGAAACCTGTACTCCAGACCAGTGTCTCTGTCAGGCTCTCAAAAGATTCCTGGAGTTAAGCAGGCCGTGATACCTGTGGTCATCTGAGGTAGTGTATACACCAGGTTAAAAAAAATAGTTTGTAACAGGCTCTGTGGAACCACTGCAGTCTATGTGAGGTTTTCTTAGTAACTGCATCAGAGAAGATTGACAATTAGCAAGCCACTTGGGGTGGGAGAAAGGGAGTCATGTGACCTGTGGAGGGCTATAGCCTGAGCCTAGGTGAATGATATTTATGAAGACTGAGGAGGCCGATGACCAAACCAGGGTAAACCCCAGAAACCTCCACTGGGCAGTAGGCCCAGCAGGGATGCCTGGGCCTAACCTCAACCACAATCAGCTTCTGTAATTCGGGAAGGACACTGTTCCCAGGCCTTCCCGAGGTCAGGTGAATTAGAGGTCAGAGCAGAGCACATTCTCAGGGAAGACAGGAATTGAGTTCACTTGGGAAAGGCCATGCCACTCATGAAATTGTACAGATTTGCCAGGGTTTGTAATAAAGCTTATCCCTGGCAGATGACCATCCATAGGGCAAGACAGCAGTGGCAGCCAGGGGGTTCAGCAGTCAGTGTGTTCATGGCCAGCTAAATGTGGAGGAAACTCCTGAGGACCTGTAAGGTCTAGGAACCCTAGTCAGGGCCTGACAATAAAGCCAGAAGTGACATTCAGGAAACAGGCAGAGAATGAGCTCTTATACTAAGAAAGTTCCAAGAAACAGAAATAAGTGAGACAAAGAAATGAAACATAGTTTCATAATCTTTAATATAGCTATGAAGTAGAAATGAAAGAAAATGGGTCCAAGGAGATAGAACAGCATTGGAATTGGAACTGAAAATCTATTCCATTTATAACCCAATCTTACCCCAAGCTGACCTTGGTGTTTAGAGAGCGTGTATCATTTAGTTTATTATTTTATCTTTTCCTTGGTGTGCAGGAAGTGACTTGTTGCCTCTCTTCTCCCTACTCAAGTCCTAATGGAACCCTTTCTTTCCTCTGTCTTCAACCACATTGGCTTTTCCAAACAGAATCCTAACAGTCCCTAGTATGGAAATTCTCATTGACCAATGAAGTGGCCAGTCAGAAATTGTTCCCAGACTAATGTGAACAATGTGTGCATGTATATATATTATGGTAACAATTTTATATTTTCAATATTTCTTAATTTTGTGGTAACCATTTAATAGTAACTATATATATTTGTCATTAACTGTTACCACAAAAATTACCCATAACTCCTTCACTTAAATACAACTATTTTTATCTATCATTCCTGTGTGCCTTAAAATGACAAGTAAACACATATGAATATAACCCAGGTTTTCCCAGGTCACACCTGTCTGAAATAAAATAGAGTCACAGTCATGGTAAAAATTGCATTTCTCTGGCTCTGCTGTCACCTTCAATTTTGGGAAATCTGACCACTCTCAAATTCCACCCAACTATTTCTGGAGTCCCTAAGCAGGGGTGGAGACGCGGGGTGGTCTCTTGTGTTTTCCCAAACAAGGATTTTTCAGTACGAAGTTGTCTCTACCGTCCCTCTGTTCCCCCCTGTTAGGAAGCTTCGCTGTTATCTCCTGCATGTGTCTGTTCACCCAAACTGTAACTCCTTCCCCAACATCTGAACCCCATAGGTAGCTGCTGAAGCTACTAGGCCCATTATAGATTTAGAATCCTCTAGAAGGCACTCCCCTTCCCTTTATCGCTGAACAGGGGCTCTCGATGTCTTAGAAGCCTCTGGTTCTCCAACGTGAGTCCTGTGTGCAGGGCTAACAGACATGCTGGTAAATGACGAGGTGTTACAATCTTCAGTTTTAATGATTAGTGGTAACAAATGGTGACACACCTCACAACCTGACATCACCAGTAAGAACTGGAAAGCTGGATGTTCTCTTGCTATTGGAATTCAAAGGATTGACTCAGCTGGACTGAGAGAGAAGTCCTCATATAGGAACATGAGATATGAGCCCAGTTTTTAGAGATAAGTAAAACTGATATGGGTAGGAAGAGCTGGTGAAAAATGTTTAGGTAGAGAAAATGGTGTAGACATAGGCACTGAAGAAAAAAAGCACAAGGCTTGTTCAGTGACCTGTTGGCCTTAACTACAGGCTCACGTAGGGTTATCAGTGGAAGATGGAGCTAGACAGGTAGGTCTGGGGCTGCCACCCTGAAGAGAAACCTTAATGCCAGTTCAGAAGTCTGGATTTTTCAAAAAGGCACAGAGAGAGAGATTGAAAGATTTTGTGCCTGTGAATGACGTGAAATTGGCATTTTAGAGAAAATTGTTCTGGAACTTGTTTTCAGAAAATATAGGAAAGAAAAGGTGAAAGAGATAAAGACAAATTAATTATACCAGGTCTTTGGGTTTTTAAAAATCTTACTCTAAATTGCTTGTGTAAATGTGTAAATATAGTTACTGCTACTTCTAGTAAAAGTTGAGTACATGTTATTCTTGACAATTTTAAAAATTCTATTTTTGATGGTAAATAAATATAACTGAGTGGAGAAGTACTCTTTGTTACTCTATTAACCATGCTTGTGGATAGCTGCTTAAAACATCAGACTAGATCTAATTTACTCTAGCTATTTACCTGTTGCTATATTAGGAGAAATAGCTTCCAGTGACAATAAATTCATCAGAGAGATTGAAAAAATGGCAGGCATTCTGAATCGAACTTTTGGTTAGAAAACCAGAAAATGTGAGATCAGTATGTTTCAAATATGGAAGGTACATAAATTTAGATGACTTCATAATTGTTTTTCCCCCAGATGTGTCTAATATCTGTGCATCCATTTTTCCTATTTAAGAAAATAGTAATCTTTCTTAAAGTACTTACTTTCATGTTAGACTTTTTGTTTGGTTGTTTTGGAATGGTTTGGGTTTTTTGTTTTGTTTTGCCTTATTTTAAAAAATATTATAAACATAAAGGAAATACTAAATTTTTATTTTGACTTTTTATATTTGGAGAACTCCTCATCTGTGAGTCTTCATGAGAGCATATCTTGCATCCTATTACAGAAGCTTCAAGTTCAGATTCTTACTTTCCCAGCTTCTCTGTCCTTGGGCATGGGAAAATGTCCTAAGTTCAGTCAAACAGATGTGAACTCCCCAGACTCCGAAGCGTGGCTATTGTCACAAAGTGGCAAGTATTCATTTTGGTGATAGGTGAGGCCAGAAAAGCTTCCCACTCAGCAAAGGTGGTATCCAGCATTTAAGGGTGGGCATCACTGTAAACCATGGTGACTAGGAGTTAGTGGCAATGGGGGCCAGCTGTGAGTGGCAGCAATAGCACTGTCCTCACCAGACTGGTTCAGTTTGGGGCTCACTGATGACTGCCTTCCTTCCAACCTGGTTTAGCAGACTGCCAGATGTCTTTGTGAGTTCCTAATATCCTTTCCTTTTCCACTTAAATCAGCCTTGCTCATCTTCTATTGCTTGCAAATGCCTTAGCTGATATGAAAAATTCATTGTTTAAATTTAAAAATATATAGAGACAAGGGAAAAACATCACTCATAATCTCCTTTATGAGAACATCTTTTAACTTCTTGTTTATATAGCCTTTCAGAATTTGTCTTACACACCTATGTTCATCAGGTCCTCAAAGTTGTTTTGGTCAACATTGTTTTGTTATAATGTTGATGAGATGCCATAGGAATTTAATTCGTGTTTATATCAATTAGCCTATGGTAAAATTGGTTTCGTTATACGTTGCTTCTCGCAGTTCCAAGAACCTATCGACAACGTGAGGTGGGGACCTACTGTGCATTAAAATATAGCGCATGTGAGCACACATGCATTTGCGTGTGCACGAACCCCCCCCACACACACACACACATGGTTAGTTAGGATGCTTTTGGTTGCAAGTAACAGAAAACTCCATTCAAATTGTCTATAGCACATCTGCTGTTCTTGGCATCCTGCCCTTTAGCCTCACCAAGGCCTATAGATGAGCGTGCAGACTGACCTCCTAGCCGCCCTTCATGAGCCTGGATTCCTGGCTTGCCTGGTCCTATTTTGAGTCGCTATCATTTCATAGTTTCATAGATTCCACACAGTCTGACTTCGGGCTGAATGTGGCACCAGGAGCTGCCTACAAAGCTCCAGGCTTTGGGGACTGACAGCGGCCCACCCACGGGAAGGCCCTGGGGACCTCTAGAAGAGGTCTGCATAGCAAACACTTCCTGGACCACGTCACACGGGTCTATGACCTCTGTGATCTCGTTGCAACCCTGCTGAGATCTGAGGTTCCCTTGGATCTTGATTCCCATGCCTGTCCTTTTCAGTGTTCCACTGCCTTACCTCAGACAGCGCCTGATTTGTGAGTTGGTGTTTGGGGTCCCACTGCTGGATCCAGGTTCCTGAGCCTGGTGCCAAGAACTGGGTCAACATGTTATTTCTCCTTGTAGCAATGGGTACCCTGTAATTCTGGCAAGCCTGAAAAAGGAAAGTAGCAGAAAAATCATCAAAATCATCATCAAAATCTATATCAACAGAGGCAGTCTGGGAAAAAATAATGGGCCAATTTTTGTTTTCTTTTTACAGTTGTCTACACTAAAAATTTATATTTTTTAGCAATGGAATAACTGTGACAACATGTAATCCATTGACAGCTAAGTAGAGTTTACCCATATTAATAAACCCATATTAGTATAGTGATTTTTAAAGTGTGTTTTAAACCTTTTAAGGGTTGGCATGAATTATTCCAATTGATATAGGAAGGCCAGAAATAAATATTGAAAGGTCGAAATATCTACCAGTTATTGGGTACTACTAATTGCAGAAAGGACCCATTTATTTTAGCTTTGAGGGGCTTTAATAAGTCTAAATAAGCACTAACATCTCCCTTAAGCACCAATGACTCCCAGACTGAGAGTCATTGAGTTTGGGTTTGGGAGCGAAAGAGAGAGGAGGAAGGGATGCAGGATTCGAAACATCTATTGTCTATATACACCTCCATTTCACCCCAAGTCTGCAGTGAACTCTATTCTCTACTGCACACTCAAATGTCTCATGTAAATTTGGGGAGACGGGGACTAGAAGAAGGACGTCACCAAAAACAAACAAACAAAAAAATAGCTGAGGTTCATATTAGGTCAGACAGCACACAGGGAAGAAAGAGCTGCCAAGGGTGAGGTGCACATGAGACACCGGAAAGGAAAACTGGAGCCAAGTAACTATGTGACAATATGAGCTTCCTGCCCCTGCTCCCCCAGGATGGCAGAGGGCAGTGCTGCCGCCTTGGAGTGTAGGGGCAAAGTGGGTGAGGGGCCAGATATTTCTTCAGTCTTGAAGGACAAAATCACCTCTGCTGATATCTGCATTTAAGTATTCAATATTTTCACCTCCGACAATCCATTTTATTTTTTCAAGAGTGTGTCATTACCTCTATCTCTATTTCACTGCTCAATAGGGAGTCACCTACCAACAGAAAAACACAGTTAAATGAGCTTACTTCTCCTGTAGAACTGACCTCTGGAGCATTTTTAATCGGTCATCAGGGGCCCACTGCCACTAATGTCAAACAATGTTAGCTAAGAAATCTGTGTATTTAAGTTGCACCAGTTCCTTAAACATGCCCATCTGCCTTGTGACATCCAAAGAGACAGAGAAAATAGGGGAAAGGATGCATATCTGACAATGCAGGAGTGAATGAGAGCAGGCGTCCATTAGCAAGTGTGTCCTACACAATAAATGAATGAACGGGTGGGTGAGTGAGTGAATGAATAAATCCACCCTTCAGAAAATCCTTTCCAAGTATAGAACATGTTTCTTTTTAAAAGTGTTTCCTTCTTTTCCTAATTGAGGAAAATCTGCTGATCTGCTCTTCAAATCCTGGTCATATCAATTTGCATTTAAATTATTTACCCACTATAATCTCCTCAGTGGTCCTGAGTTAAATGTCAAAGAGGGGAGTTATGCTCTCGGCTGGATTTAATGTAGGAGTCCATGAACCTTTCTTCCTGATTATTTCCTAGGAGTCCCTGCCTGCCCTGGCACTCTCAGCTATAGGCCTGGATGCCCCTAAACTACAACTCTGTTCCTGAGCTGATCTTAACTAATGCAGAAGCCTCGCCCCACCTGCTGTTGGGGTCTAAACACAATCTTGTTATTTGTTGAGTCTCAGGTGGGTCTTAGCAACCCAAGTGTCACAATGCTACTTCATACCCCAACACATCATGTTTATCCATCTGTACTTGACCTCCTCCTGCTTATCCAGAGTTCTGCCCTGAATTATCATCCATTTGGCCAGAGCCCCAACTCTTTACCTGGATCCTAGCAGCACTTTTCCATTTTATTCTGCACCTCTAAACTCAGGCTGGGTGGAGATCTGAATAAAGAGAACTTGGAAACTTATGATCCTGTCCTAACGTTAAGTGCTAGCATCGCCTGGAGACAGTTTCCATCCTACAGAGTGACCTCCCTTAAGTATCAACATGGAAGTGAGCCAACAGTCTTAAAATGATATCCCTCTTTATTTAGGCAGATGGGGTGTGAGTGGGGCTAATATCAATCTGATGGGCAAGGCAAGGCACCAGACAGTAACATTTGAAGTCAGGTGGTTGCCATCTATAGCAGCAGCTTAGTTTGAGACCATATGTTCATTCTTGGCAGGTATGATGGCAGGGTCTCAACTCTTAGGACAAAAGTGGATAAGAGCTAGACCTTACTTAATTGGGCTGGGGTTCAAGGGAGGTCTCCTGTTCTAATGGGCTAAAAGCTTGCCAGACAGGGAAACTCAAATGGGCGCCTGCTTCTATACACTAGTTTAATACAAGGTAGGGGAAAAGAGGACAGAGCTTTTCAAACTGTGGGTCTCAATGAACTAGTGATTTTGAAATCAGTTTGGAAGATCTCTGCAAGGATTTTTTAATGAAATGAAATTAGTGGAATAATAAAAGACAGAAAGTATCACAGGACATTGACTGTAGCAAAGAGAAGTACATTTTATGAAACTTTTGCTTCAGTTACATAAGCTTATATAGGCACTAACTGTCTCTGAGATGGTACATGAGAAACAAAGGGAACTGGGGGATGAAGAGGGAGATTTATTTTCATATTCAGTTTGAAGTGTATACCACACACAGAAAATGAAAAGGTAAGCAATAGAAAAATATTTGCAATAAATATAATGGACAAAGCTCAACACTCAAAATAAATACATCTTACAAGGAAACCACAATTGCACAAAGATATATATGTTGTTTATTACAACATTGTTTGTGATAACAACAACTTGGGGAAAAATGTCTATTAATGAAAAACCAAAACGTTTCAGCCCACTTTGAACAATTACATAGCTATTAAAAAGAATGAGGAAGATCTATACGTATGTATCTACGTTAAAAGATATCTAAGATGTATCCTTCAATTAGAAAGTAAGTTCTAGAATGATAAGTTTGTTATGATATCAGTTTTGTATAAATGATTGTTTGTTCAATAAGTATTTATTGAGCTCCTACTAAGTGCTGGACACTATTTTAGCTGTTGGGGATCCAGCAAAGTATAAAACAGACAAAACTCATGACTCTGTGATTCTTATATTTTAATATAGAGACTGAAAATAAACAAGTTTCCTAGTATATGGGTGGAAAGTACAATAAAGAAAAATCAGGGAAGGACAGGAGAGAGTACAGGGTGATGAAGCTCACAATTTTAAAATCAGGTGCTAGGGAAGATCTCCCACAGAAAGTGACATTTGGGCAGACTTGAAAGAAGAGAGGAAACAAGATAATGGGATACTAGGAGAAGAGCTTTCCAGGCAGAGGGAACAACAAATCAGGAACATGTTTTGGTTGTTAAAAGAACAGCAGAGGCCAATGTGGCTAGAACAGAATGAGCATTGCTTTTAGAAATTGAAAAATATACATACACACATTTGTAATAAATGCTTAAATTCCACGGGCAAGTGGATAATGGCTGTGACTCAATAGTTCTCATAAGAATAAATATAACCTAAAACCAACATTTAGAACATTTATGTAGCTTCTCTAACGCAAAAAACAAATATTCAGGTCAGTTCTTCCCAACGTGTTCCCTTGCCACCCACCTTCCTGCCATAGGTATTGGAACTGCCTATATCCCCAACTAGTCTGTGAGTTTGGTGAGTGTAGAAACTGTTTCTGTGTCTGTTGTGTTTCCAGTTTTATCTCTGGAATTTAGCACTGTCCTGGCACTTATGGGCACTCATAATAGCCTGCTGTTATAGGGTGCTTACAAAACGTCAGGAACAGTCCTCAGCACTTGACTCATTTAATTTCCACAGTATCCCTTTGAGATTGCTACCATTATTGTTGCCTTTTTAAACATAGAGTGCTGAGGCACAAAGAAAGGAGGTATCTTACTGAAAGTCATATGTCAGTGCAAGAATTTGTGGTGTCTGGTGCCAGAGTCCTTGACTTAAACCATTACAATGGTTTTTAATAAATATGCTCAATAAATTCATCAGGTATGAGCTAAAAGTTAATGTTTATCAGATTAACCAAAATAAAAAGAATAGAATCCCTTGCTGGAGAGGCTATGGGAAAAGAGGCACAGTGGTCCATTCTTCAGAACACAGCGACTTAGGATCTTCCTGTAGAGTAGTCAGTCTGTACGGGCAAAATGATTAAATCTTGTTTGTCCTTTTGATGTACAACTTCTTCTTCTTCTTAGTAATGCATAAAGGAAATAATTGAAAACAAAAAGAAAATTGTTTCAGTAATGATATTTACGTCTGCACTGTTTGTAATAGGGAAAAATGAGGCACAACCCGAATGACCTGATTTGAGGACTGGGTTTGCAAGATATAAGGTAAAACAATGTAAGTATATAACTATGAAAATGATAACTTCGTGATTTATATTTGTGTATCCCAATGTGTATATGTAATAAAGTCATGGGACAAAAGAACCAAATTAATATGTACCCAGGCATTAATACATACATGTTTTACAATGATAAATAAGGATCAGAGAGCTTTATTTAAATAGTTAGCTGTGTTAATATAATACACTTTTTTTCATAAACATTTTTTTAAATGTGTAACAACATCCCATATATGGTGATAGAAAGAGAACTGAGTCTGGGTGGTGAACACACAATGTGATATATAGATGATGTATTACAGAATTGTACACCTGAAATCTATGTAACTTTATTAACAACTGTCACCCCAATAAACTTTAATGAAAATAAAATGTTAAAAAAAATGTGTAATAAAGGCATGTCATCCCTTAATAAGGTTGAACTCATAAGGCAAGTTCTATAAAGGCCGTGTCCTCTAAGGACTAACTTGGAAGCGTTAGTAGCTGCTGATATGTGCAAATCCAAGACTGGGGTTAGGATGGCAGAGTGGTGCTTTCAGTCCTGCTCCTAGGTAAAGAGAATTTAATTTCTAAATCAGAATCCCAAGCATCGGTATTTTGAAAAAAAAACTCTAAGGAAATTCTAATAAACAGTTATATTTGAGAAAAATTGCAATAACACTTAAACAAATTTAAATATACAGTATATTCTTAGAAGCATTCAGTGTGCCTGTTTTTCCATAAGTCCCATTAACAAAGGTTTTAAACCTTTTATTTTAGCTAACCTGATAGGTATGAAGTGTTATTTCCTAGCTGGTACATTTATTGAACATATTCATTAAAGGACATCATTAAGATGCACTTTTTAAAAAAAAGCAGCAGGAAAATGCTAGCAAAAAATTAAAAACAATCTAAATATCCACCATTTTCAGACTGGTCAAATAAATAATTGTACTTCCATACCATGAAAAGCTATGCTGCTGTTTAAGAAATGAAACAGAACTCAATGTACAAGTAGGAAATGTCTCAAACATTTATTGTTCAAAGATAATGGTGAAGCACACGAGTGTGTCCATTATGTTACAGTTATGACCCCATCCCCAGACTATCTCTAGAAGGAGACTCCAGAAACTGGTAACAGTGGTTGTCTCTGCACTGGGTTTATTGAAGTTACAGCAATTAGGCAAAAAGGTAGATTGACTTTTCATTATACACCCTTGCATGTATTCATTCTTAAATAATAAAACATGAGCAATTCAGTACAAGTGGAGCCCCAAATCTACCTCAAGTTCATCCCCTGTTAATTATTGTTAAATTATTTGGAATGTCAACCCAGATCTCAGTATGACACTCACTACAAACAGTTTTCAGGCCTCATTCACTTCACCACTTTGGTTTCCAGGGCTGTTAGTTAGGTTGGTCCTTCTTCCAGTATTCAGCTCTTAATTAGTTGTTTGTCCTATTTTCTCTCTCCGAAGGTATCTGTTCCTGTATCTTGAAGCATTTTCATTTCAGCTACCTGGGGCTTCCTGGTAGTGTAATCAGGAAGAAAAGGGCCTTTGTTCTCTTTCCACTGACCTAATGAGGTCAGAGAGACACCCACCAAAGCAAATAAACAAACTCACCCCGAGTTCAGTACCCTCAGAATAGTCAGCACCATCTTTTCTTAAACCAGAGATTTCTTTTAACAACCAGAATTTCTCCTAGCAGGCTTCATGAACCCTAACGAGCACAAACACTTCTGTGCAATGGAATTTCTTTATTGAGCAATGAAATGCTGAGGATTTTCAATAAGTCCTAAGTATTCTAAAGATTCCCTGAAGGAAATTTTAAGAGGGCATTTAAAACAGAATTTAACATAAAATAGTTCTGTAAAAACATAGCGGTGTATCCAAACCCGTTGAAGGTACAACATCAAGAGTGAACTCTAATGTGTTTTCACTTATCTTTGTTTCTCTATATACTGGTAGAACATGAGTGACTTCTTTTAAGTGTGTCTCTTTATCACTTGTTTTGAACAATTTATTATGTGTCTTCATGCAGTTTTCTTCATGTGTCTTGTGCTTAGGGTTTGGTGCGCTTTTTGGACCAGAGAGATTACAGTTTTCAATAAATTTGGAAAAGTTTTGGCCATTATTTCTTCAAGTATTTTTCTGTCCACTCCTACAGGAAATCCGGTTAGTGCTTAAGCTGTCCCACAGGTCACTTTTTAAAAAAAGATGGACTCTAGTTAATAAATTGAGAAACAAAACTTCAGAAAATTTTGGCTCTAATTATAGAAAAGCTTGAAAAAATAGTGATGTATCGAGTTGCCTGTAGGTAACACTGTACTTAAGCATTCAAATACATAGTTTGCTTATAACTTCCTTTCTTTGAAGCCATATCTCATGGGCTCATTCATACCAGGCAGAATTAGGTGAGAACTGATCTCAAAGAAAATTATTGAGCATCTAATAATTGGATACCTAAAAGAGCACCAGGGAAAAAAACAAAAGAAAATACACGTAGGCCTATTTAGGTTCAATGAAATTTATCCATAAAAATCTGTTTCCATTTTTCACTTTTATGTAGTGAGATCTGTTGACTACCTGGTACAGTCGTAAAGCCTATAAAATGCCTAATTCTAGAGTCAGTCAGAACTTATAGTGAAGTGGTAATTAACCTCATATTATATTTTAGAATATGTGGATCATGCGAATCTCACAAGGAATTGTTTCTTTTTACTTTACATGTGTTGTATAACAGCTTCGCCAACTAGCAGTCTGCATTTACTGCTTTGACTTCGTTGCTACAATTTATTCCTTGTTTCTTAACCATTTACAACCTGGCTCCAACTTCACTGGAATTATTTTCTTCAAGATTATCTGACTACTTCCTCACTGATAAATTCAGTAACCTCTGAAGAATGTTTGTTCTCCAGGAGCTTTCTGCTACATTTGATGTGATTGATGTTTTCTTCTCCTTTGTGCAATAATGTCCCGCTTTGGCAGACCCAACATTAAACGCACCAAGTTTTCCTTCTATCCTCTGAGCACTCCTGTCACTCTGTCTGGGACACTCCTCCTCCAAATACCTATTGTATGTGGCCTTTGTTAAAGGATTTGTTGTTAGTTAGGATTTCTTTTTTCCTGGTCTAGACTATCTTCAACATTCTCATTCTCTTCAAGCATCTCTGTTGGTGACTAACAAATCTTCATTTCATCTTTGTACTCCAAATCCAAAATACTAAAAAATGTCAAACTGTTTCTAGATAGTATCCTCAGGTCTTCAAATTCAACATATCTCAAAACCAAATGCTTCATTATCACGTTAAAGTCTGCCCTGAATTTCCTAACTCTGTTAACAGAACAGCTATTCTCTCAGTCATCCAGGCTAAAATCTTGCTACCTTTGATTTTTTTTCCAGTATGTTTCCAAACTGTAAATACATATATACATATATTTAGAAATACACATATTTCTAAATATATATGTATTTAGAAATATATATATTTAGAAATATATGTATATATACATATATACATACATATATAGTTTATATATATACACACATATATACATATGTGTGTGTGTGTGTGTGTGTGTGTATATATATATATGTATATATATAAAGAGTTGTATGCTTGTTCAGAAACAGTGAGGTAGGGAAAACCTGGGAATTAATGCCTAATTTATGAGTGGTCTGGAGGAAGAGGCACCACTGAGAAGGTGTGCTAGCCGTCACTGGAACTCAGATTGTAAGTTCCGTTGATAATGCCTTAGGTGTGCTCAGCGCCTTACATCTTTCCTGGATTATTGTAATAGCCTCCTCAATGCAAGGCCTTGGGCTAGGTTTTCAAAATCTACCTGTGCAAGTCAAGGCAGGAGAGATGTGAGCAAGCAGTAGAACATAGCAGGGGGCAGAAGGCATGGGAAGCAGGGCTGTTAGCTATAATTAGAGAAACATGAGCATTAGTGTGAAGTGGACCTCAACAAAGTGCCATATTGGGTCACCCTGTAAGGCCTAGAACGAGAGGTGATATAAGCTCTCTAGTTGGAGGGTGTCATGAAGCTGGGTGTACTGCCTTCTGTTCTTGCAACAATGCATTAAAGGAAACAGAGACGAAATGGAGTTTATATGAGCCAGTAGTCTGAATAGTGGAAGGGCCCCAAAATTAATTCTCATGAGGAATTGTTGACCAACTGGAGATATTTATCTTGGAGAAAATACAAAGGGGATAGCATAGTTGTCTTCATATATCTAAAAGACTATCTTATGGGAAATCACCAAAGAATTTTATAAATGTCACAGTTGTCCTGAGATGGCATGCATTCATTGCAACAAATACGTGTATGTCTACTCTGTGCTAGGCATTGAAGATGCTTGATAATAGGCAAGACGGTCCTTACCCTCAGGGAACTTGAGTTCCACTCTGACAGACAGATAATAAGCGAATAATAAATAAATAAATGAGTAATATAATTTTGGAAAGTGATAAGCTCCGTTGCTTAGGCGATGATGATAATGTATCTGTTGCTAGGAGCATGTGGACCTCGCTGTAATGACCACTTAGTTGGCAGGAAGGTTTGGGGAAGAAATGTAGGCATCGGATGGGTTATTTAATCGATAAGATGACCTCAGAGGACACTTCAACTCCAAGATTTTATGATTTTGACTTTCTACTACCATCTACCAAATTAGGACTTCCTCGCAGATACCCAAAGGCTTAGAAACCTCAAACTCCTTGCTATTCCAGGAACAAGCCCTGCACTGAGGTTAATGAGTCAACAGTGACTCAATGTGAGTATCTGCCCATGTGGTTCCTTTGCCTGGAATGTCTTTCTCTTATTTCTCTGCCTCTCAGGATCTCCCTAGTCCATCAAGTCGCAACTCAAAGGTGAACTTTTTAATCAAGGTTTCTGAATACCCTTGAAATGTGTTGTTCCCCTCTCTGGGCCCAGTGACATTTGCTTGTAGCACTTTTAAAGCACCTACTGTATTTTACTTGTATTGCAGTTCACTGTGTCTCTGTCTGTTTCCCTACTAGCTTCTGATTTTCTTGAGGACAGAGACCATCTCTTCCTTCTTTCATAATGTTCCATAGTGCAAATCTCCTAATCATTGCTTTGCCTCCAGAAGATATTCAACAAATAATTGAATGTGATAGCTGGCAATAAATGTACTCGTTATTATCTGGAGTGAATTAGACAGGACCAATGCTTGAAGTAGAAAAAGGAATAGCTATTGATTTAACTACCGTGTTTCCCCCAAATTAGACCTAACTGGAAAATAAGCTCCAGCATGATTTTTTAGGATGACATCCCCTGAACATAAGCCCTAATGTGTCTTTTGGAGCAAAAATTAATATAAGACCCAGTCTTATTTTCAGGGAAACACGGTAACAACTTTCTCTATCAATCTCTGCTGTATCCCTCTCTACTAACTAGCGATGTGGCCCTGCTCATGTTACCTAACATCTTCATGTCTCAGTTTTTTCAGCTGTACAATGGCAATAATAATCATAGCTACTTCATAAGATGGTTGCAAGGATTAAGTACAACAAATCCATGTCAAGTGCCCAGGTGAGTACCCACCACATAATTAACCTTCACAAAATAGTAGCTTTTGTTGTTGTTGTTGTTGTTGTTGTTGTTATTATTATTATTATTATTATTATTATTATTATTATTAGGCATTCCTCCCTTCCAGTAGCTTTATGGTTTAAGAATATGAAAAGTCAAGACTTTTTGAACGGAAATTGCAAAAGAATGCAGATGATGGATTTTCTCTTAGGTAAAGTTTCCATCATCCTATCAGGCAAAGATAATTTGAGATATAAAATTAAGAAGGAAGCCTCTATTTCCTTGAATTGGAAAACTGTGTAATAGAACACTAAATATAGTTACCAGCAAGAGTCCCTGTAGGAGATGGGCATAGAGACAAACTCCCTTTATGGATGAAGAAACAGATGGTTCAGAAAGATTCAGTGACTTGCCCAAGTTCACATAGCTAAGGGTCAGAACAGAGACACGCACCTTAACCTTCCAGATCTGCTTGGCTCCTTAGCCACTGCTCTTTCCACTGCACCTGCTGCCTCCCAGTTGAATGGCCGAGGCCAAGACAGATTGGAGATGCTGTTCCTCCAAAGCCACACAGGCCCTAATTCTTCATTGTAGCACTTTATGGGCAGCAAGTCTCAATTCAGTCTGTTGGGACTGAGGCTGCTGATATCCTGTGGTCTGAGGGAGAACTGGCTCACAGCCTCAGGCAGACAGGGGCCTGCAGGTGGAGGTGATATGGGGCTCCACCTGTGGCAAAGCTGGGGACATGACAAAGGCAGAGGATCTGAGGCCTGTCTCATGTGCACTTACCCTAGGAGAAGTAAGAAAGCGCTACATGGTTCTACATCCGGTGTGTCAGGAAGACCAACCCTGGAATGGATCAAGACTCACACAAAATGCCAAGCCAAGCAAAAAGGATTTTCAATCTATGTTTGGAACAAGAAGCTAAAATCAGGAAAGGATAGCCCTCACCCCCTTGCTCTTTGAGAAGCGGTGTAATGTCAATAAAGAATTGAAAGGAGGCAGAGTTACTCTGGTCTCAAGAAAGGGAATATGTTAGAACAAACAGAGAGAGGAAACGGAAGCCCAACTGAGAGGAGTTCATAAAAGTACATCTTGCTGCTCTTCTTGAGTCTTGGGCTTAAAAGAACTGTAAACCAAGGAGCTGATTGCCTGATATTGATCTTTATATTATTAGTACATTATACTTATATAAAACTCTTCAGTTACAGAGTTCTCATTTCAATAGTCAATGAACTCAAGTTAACCAACATTTATTGAGCTTTTGCTTATGCAAAGCGCAACCACTTTTCCCAATTCAAATTGAATGACAGGACTTCTAAAATCTTTCCTAAATGTATATTAAGCACATCCTGCTTCTCACCCTGGGTTATGGAGGGCTCATGGTGCATCTCTGCCATGTGCCAGGAGAAAGGGAAGCCATGGACAAAATGGCCATGGACAAAATGAAGCATCTTCCTGAAGTCAATTATTTGAGGATTTATGTACAAGAACGATGTGTGTACAAGCAACCATTTTGCATTTTGTGGAGTAGAGGACAAATCGTGCTCCTCTGAGCTTTGTTATGAGCAGCTCTTAGTACAATAGGGATACATTTTTTAGTGGTGAAGTCTGAAAAGTACTAAATCTGAACCTGGATACCTAAACCGATACACTTACTTGTAGACATATCAAAACTTCATTAATTCAGGCTCCATTTATTTGGACTTTTAATGTGAATAAGTGCTGTAGTCTATGTATATGTAAAAATGATAATGAAAGCTATTTTTTTAAGTTCCATTGTGATTATTTAAATACTGAAAAAACATAAAAACATCCTTAAACATTTTATAAGGAGTAATTTATCTTCAAATAATATACAAATTCTAAGTATTCTTACCTCCTCATCAAAGCAGATGTGGAAAGTTGATCAGTTTCATTTTGAATTAAATTATGTATTTGAATATTTACAAAACTTCCTTTAATGTTCTTTAACAGTATTCTTGTAATCAAGGCTTTTCCTTCACCTTTTTCCTCTTTCTGCCTTTCGTGATAATAAGGTTTAAATCACTAACCACCTCCCATTTTCTACCACATAAACCTTCTAAAGAAGGTGTGGTTTCCTAGCTTCTAGATGGGAAAGTTGTGACAGGGTCATTGTGCCTAGGTTCCTCAATACTGTTGCCCTTGGAATGACCTTGTTACCTTCAATTCAGAAGAAAACCTTGGCAAACAGTAATAATTCGATGGGCCATTCCCCAGGGAAACCCTGACATACTTTTTAATAATTTGTAGCCCTGAACCACTCATTCTATTTATATAGAAGACAATTGTCACAAAATTCCCTTCCCAAACCAGTAGAACAAAAGTTTTCAGATTAATTCCCAGCTTTAGAGAATTCCCTATTAAGAGGGTAGCAAATTCTACATAAAGGTCATTTGCAAACACAGTATGTTGCAAGCACACTGAGTTTTTAATTCTCAGTATTGCTTCATGCATCATTTATCCCATGCCACGCTGTTCCCTGGGTACCAGTTCTACTCACCCTTTCCTAGTGCTTAGGACCGGAGGAACAAGTTGTGTGGGGAATGGAAAGCATATTGTCTTGGCCACAGGGGAAGGACTGTGTGTGGCCTTGGGAATATCACCTCTCTTCTCTGGGCTTTAGTTTCCCCAACTATGAAATGCAAAGATTGTATAAGCACCATCTTCTTGATGATTGCCTGCTCCAACAGTACCTGTTTATTCAATGTGAAGCGGGCAGAGGTGAGATTGGAAAGGTGGTGGAGACTGGTGGGTGAGTGGCAGGGGTGGGTAGTTGAAGAAGAACTCTGAATGAAAGACTGAAGAGCTTAGATTTTTTACAGCAGACAGAGGAATAAATTTAGGTTCCTGAGCAGCTGGGTGACATGATGACAATGGTGTGAGAGTTAGATCAACCTGACAAGTGTGTGGGATGCACTGGAGTGGTTTTAGGGATGGCACACATACACAATAATAGCAAAGTCAAGGCAAACATCTCATTATTTTTGCCTCCCAGACAGGAAAAGATTTCACTCTGTCACATTGGAAAGACGTAATTTAATAAGAAATTGTAAGGTTAAGGAAAAATTCGGGGCTTAACTTTTTGTTATTGCCCAATAATCATCCTCATCCATATCCCCTACATGAGTGCAGGCCTTTAAATTGTCAAACAATTTTCACAGGTGCTACCTCATTTCATCCCCTCAAACACCAAATATTTTCTAATAACAGAAATAGACCTACACCAAGGCCAAACAGGAACTGAGCACAGACTCTTTTAGGGAACCTGGCCGCATTAGCATTTTGTATAGAAAGCTTCACTCAGCTGATGGCTACTCAGAGAAGGTACTCTTGGGCAGTGGGCCATGAGTAATGAAGCATGGAAGCCCACTTCCTGGGGTCAGCTGAATGGCAAGTGGTTCCCTGACCTTCTGGACATCCTAATGAGTGTACATTGACCCAGTTATGCTCCTCAACCTCTTGGGAATCGAAAGCCCTTCCCATAGCTTTTTAGGACCATTGTCCTCTCATCTGAAGGTAGACTAGGCATCGTCACAGGGGAGCAACACACAGGTAAGGAAATAGGTTTTAAAATGACCTGACAGTGGGTAGCCGGTTAGCTCAGTTAGTTAGAGCGTGGTGCTAATAACACCAAGGTCACTGTGAGCTGTGCCCTCCTTAAAAAAATAATAATGATAATAGATAAATAAAGTTAAATGACCTGACAATTACCACTGATAGGTAGTACCTACTTAAAGTTCTCTGTTGACTGAGAAGGACCTCAGAGACTGAGTTATCTATTATCCATGCCTGCCATGGGTATGGAAATGGACTAAATGGTGCCACAGGTCCTCATCTTTGTTATGCCTGCCCTAGGCCTTAATACTTGGAGCTTAAAATCCCCACTCAAAGATTTACCTTTACTAAGGTGGTTTCTGATTTGCCAGGTCATTAAGTTAGCCAATGCCTAGTTACTAGTATTTTGCCTCCAGCATAGCCTTCGGTAGGTCCCTAGAGCATCAACTGTCTGGAAGGCCATCTCTCCCTCTGGATTATATGAGGCTCCTTTGCTGTCCATGATGGAGTTTGATATGTTTGGCAAATTATCATTTGGCTGTCAGCATAGTATGTATCCTCTTCCTAAAGCAAGGTAATTCTAATTTTGGCAGGGAACAAGTTGTTCCTTTAGGGAGCACCATGAGGCATCTTTCATAAGTTGTCATTTGGATGCCAATAAGATATGACCTCAGCATTAAAGTTCAAGGCGAGGGACCAGTCTTCTAAATGGGCACTTGGCAAAAGCAGTGGAGTTTTTGTCCACATTCAATGGGTCCTGGGCCAATTTCCAAAGGGGAAAAATGTATATTATATTAGCTTGCTTGATGAAATTTCAGCCAGTCTCTAAAATTTGCAACTTTGGACTCATTCACCTCGGAGTTAAATGTTAGTGTGTCTTTGCCCAAATCCTATAGATTACCAAATGTCCCTGCAAATGTACAAAATATCAATATGGATTATCTCAGTTTAGTTTGTAGTTTTTCCATGAGGATATTTCAAACTGTGGCTTGATTTTCCATTGTATTAGAAAGTAATGCAAATCTTAACTTAGAAGAATACCTGTCTCTATGCCAACTGTTGGCTTCCAGAATGATCATCATACTGACCTCCAGTTATTCCTCCAAGACACTGTTAGGGTCAAGACAATTTCTATTTTGCCTGCCACAAAAAACATTAGCATCCCCATATCTTCTTAGTGTATTCTTCCCTACCTCTCACCCCTGATTTCCTTAGCTTAATTGTTCTTTTAGCTATTCAAAATTGCTCTGCAACCTGAATTCTGCAACCTTCATAATTCTAACTCTACATAGTTATAGAGGACTCTAATGACTTCCTAATGCTAAATATAATATCATTTGCAGTCTTTTTTTAAAAAAAATTGATATAATCATTTACTGTTGACCCTCTTGAACTGTTCTTTCTACTATTTCTACATCTTTGCAATCTGTAAAAGTGAGAGAGTTAACACCTCAGCTCTCTGTTCTGTAATTCCACTGTTTCTCAGATGTTTCATTCATCCTTACAGAGTTAGTGATCAATCTTACATGGATAATCCTTATTCTTTTGATACAGCTCTAGATTTCCTTCTAGGCACTGGCCTTATACCTCCTGCTGCTTTCTGAGTGTGGCAAATATCCCACTGAAATGTATTAATTTATTAATTAAATAGACCTATAGTTGCCTAGGGTAACTGTAGTTTTAGTCTTCCCAGTATGCTGTCCCAGTCCTTCACCATTTTTAATATTTGCAATGGAATTCCTTTCTTGTGGGGACATTATTCATAGGAGTGGATGTGCAAGATTGGTATGGCCAGTATAGTATTCCATGGTGAAGTTTAGCTATCCCCCGAATCAATCAGTCAATCACCTATCTATCTACCATACATATATACATACATATATACATATGTATGTATATATGTGTATATATATTATATATATAATCTACACATATATCCTCATATTCTTGGTATTTATCATGTGCTACTACTTTGGACCAATAATGATCATTTATAGTCATCCATCCATTCATTCATTCAACAAATGTTTGTTGAAGATCTTCAATATACCTAGTCTATATCTTATCCCTTCCTAGCCAGATGAAAAATTATTAAGGGTGGTGAGCATGTCATATATATATATATTGATTCACTCTCATTAAGAACAATACTTTTCACATAATAGGTATTCAGTGTTTGTTCACTAGTTAAATTCCAATTGCAACCATACTTTAAATCTGGTGGGACTCTACATGTACATCTTTCCTTTAAAAAAATCTGGTTCACATATCAGATGCCATTGACATTGTTCAGTACTCCAAGAGTATTGTTTTCCAAGATGTCCATTTATTTTTATACAATTATTAAACACCAATCATTACAACACATAAAGGAAGTAAATAGCTCAATGAGAAAAAGAAGACTCATGAAAATTTTTTTGAAAAAAGATGTCATATTGTAAACTACTCTCATTTTATGAGGCTTCGCTTACCTGCTCAGAGCATATCTTCATACGTTTTTTGAAATATTATTTCAAGAACAGGGTGGAATGCCATATACCTGTGGCTACTCAAAGAACATTTATTGATCAATGTGGTAAAGTTGGGCCAGAAAAGCTAATTATAAGTTTTTGTTTTTGTTTTGTTTTGTTTTGTTTTTTTGCCTCCATTTAAAAATAAAATGGGAGTAACCAGTTTTGTCTTACAGGTTTCAGTATACATCCAATACAATAATGTTCATTATAAGCTATTAAGCACTATATGAAAAGTAAAACCCTGGAGCTGCCTCTTTGACAAGGTTTAGGTTCTAAGCACAGCATTTAAGGTGCAAATTACATACATCAAAAATTACCCTTTAAAGAACCTTAAATATCAATAAATTCCGTTCAGCTAGTTTTTCTTCCAGTATTGGAACACATCACTGTTTCTTTGGTTGAACACCAGAAGAAGAATTGTATTTAACTTGCATTTATAGGTCATGTTATAAAAAAATATGCCCTGTATTTTAAAAAAAACTATCAGTACCCTCAGTTCTGTGAAATGCTCACACAAATAAGAAGGATGTGGAAATGGGGACCACTAGGTGAGGGAACAGCAGATTCACTTCTCACATTGTATTCTTTATGAACTAAAAATCATAATTATGAATTTATGGTTTGATAATTCATATTTCAGTGGCTCCTTCCTTTGCCTGCTGATGCAGGACCTCCAGCTCCTTGCAAAGTTCCCCGCCCATAATTTCTAGGAGCCCTTAGAGAGTGTTTTATGTAGGCTCTAGAACAAGTCTTATCTGCAGTCACATGGATTCTGTTGCTGAGGTTTCTGTTGTCTTTGAATATTTCTGGCACTCATCATTGAGCCAGCCCCATTAAGCCAGGTGATGACTACCTTCTACTGGAAATTTTTATGCTCTCCATTATGGCCCTGAAGGAATTAAAATACTTTTGTGCTTCTGGAGTCTCCAATACTGCAAAATTATATCGTATTTCCAGCAGAATTGGAAACAAACCCTAATTTTTGTATTATATTTTGTGATGTAATAAAGATTTTAGTGCACTCCTATTTCTGCTTATGGTACTTCCAAGAGGAACCTAAAGCTGCATTACAATATGAATCTTCAAGATAGTAAGGCAATGTCCCCTCAATCCAAGAGTGACATCCAAAATAGGTTACTAGCTGGCACGACATGGGCACTGACCAGTCGGAACACTGGCTGGGTCATTGTGGCAGTGCAAATGGACTGAAAAGTAGCCTGGCCAACCCCCCTCCTCAATGGTGCCCACACTTCTCGGCAGTCTTTCTGCCAAAACCCTTATGCAAATCACCTCTTGGCAGCCTAAATACTAGTCTGCCAGATATGCCAAGACATGTTTGAACCCCAGTGGTGGACAGAGCTTCGTCCCAAGCTGTGATTGTGTTATTCTTAAATGCATCTAATTTTAAAAATTTGGTACCCAAATTACTCGTATATTGTAGGAACATTAATGGAAAAAATTTAAATATAAGAAAAAACATTCAAAAAACGAACAAATGAATAAAACAACTGTTTTTATTTTTGGATATTTCTTCTGAATCCTGGTCCATATGCAAATATTTTATAAAATTGTAATTTTTATGGTCATAATTAGGTTTTCCTTTTTCTTTTTTTTAATTAAAGTTTATTGGGGTGACAATTGTTAGTAAAGTCACATAGGTTTCAAGTGAACAATTGTGTAATATATCATCTATAGATTACATTGTGTGTTCACCATCCAGAGTCAGTTCTCCTTCTATCACCACATATTTGAGGTTTCACTTTTTCAACTGTGATAATATTGCTTATTTTGCGAACATTTTATAAGTTCCTACTATGTGCCCTGCATCAACTGAGATCAAGAGAAACACGATACATCTCCATGTAATTCCATTTAAACAGGAAGAAAGTTACATATAAAGGCAAACTGTGTGTGTGTCCTCTTTTGGCAACTTCTGTTGATAATTTTCTTTTCACTCGATGGTTTCTCTGGTGCTTAGAAGTACTTCACTTTAATTCCTCTCATGTTAGATTAAAAGCTTAACTGCGTAGAATAGTTTACTTAAGGTTCCAGCTGACTTGGCTCTGTAAGAGATTTGTTTTTAATTCTAAAAGAGTATCCCCTTTGACCTTGAAAATATTTAGAAATGCAGTTGAACAGACTATAGTCAGGTTTTAAAACCTATACAGCAGTTTTCTCAATTTGCTATAAGCAAATATGTTTCCACTATGTCTGGCAGAGTTCTGGGCACACAGTAGATACACAATAAGCAAGCACTTCCTACTGCAATCAGGATATTCAATATTGTATCTTTTCATGTGTTTTCCAACACAGACCAGCAAAACTTATAAAATTTATAGACTCACAGCCAGAGCATTTAATGATTAAAAAAATAGAATTGGATCACCTTTGAAAAGAAAACTAAATGTGTAAACTGTATTCCAATTGTCAAGAAATGGTTAGAGAAAGTAGAAGAGTATATATGGATAGGGGCCGTGCTCAACTGTCTCAAGAAAAGAAAAATCTAAGTATTTTCCTGAGACTCTTAAATGCTCCTAAAATAGTAAATTATTTAGAGAAATAATGGTTTTTCTAAATTATTATTTTTATCTTCAAGTACTGCTCACTACTACTGCATATACAATATAAATTATAAAAATAATGAACAGATGTGGTGAAATATTTATTAATGGGTTTAAAAAACTGAGCTATAAGCCCTCTCCCACAAGAATCTTTCCTGGCACTTCCTACTACTGCTTGAGCTGGAAGTTATACAAGAAAACACATTCCACTGGGCTTTGTGCATTCTCTCTCCCATTCCCTTTCAGAATTCCATCCTACAAGGCATAGGAACGAAATCAGAGCAATGATGCATTTTGATGGCCACAATCCAAATGAAACTGTGGCCTGCCTAAGGGATACAGGCTCTCTCTGCATTCTGGAATTCCTTCTTGGATAATCCATGGGATATCTTAATTGTTTTTTGAGTTGTTTTCCTCTTCCAAGTCAAAATGTTCGATAGCCAAGAAACAGAATGCTAGTTTTCCTTTACACTCACATTCACCGTCAACATGATATAAATTAAAGACCTAAAGATTTTTTTGTTCTATTCTGAGATATGTGAGTCCTACTTCCATGTGAAGAAAAAAATATGACTATTTCAGATTTACTAATTGGGTAATGAGTTCTTAAAGTATTTGTTCCAACTGAGAATTTCTCAGGCCTATATTTATTACACTTTAATGCACATAAAACAAAGCTGAGTGACCTAGAATTTTTTGTAAAGAAGTATGCTTAAGTGAAAGTATTGTCAACACGTTCTTAACTGTTTTCAATTCAATTCATGTGAATTCATTTATGCAATTCAATGTGAAACTATTTACACTAGTCTAAAAAAAATTTTCAAAAAATATGAATAGAAACAGAATAACAGAAGTGAAATTGAAAGTCTGAAATAATCTAATCAATAAGAATATATTAACCTCATATTATACCCTAATAGGGGCAAAATAAATGTGATAAACATAAAAAATTAAAAGGATTCATCAAGGATTTGTTTTCCTTTTATCTTAGTAAGTTCCTTTAGATGTTAAAATTAAAGTAATTATATGATTTGTCGAAGGCTTGATATGAAACTTTTACTACAACCAGAGTCCACTTTATAGTGGCAATGTTTCAAACACTGTCCTTTTTGGGTAGTCATCCATTATTTTCTCATTTGCGCACATCTCAGTAGTTATAAGAAGCATGACCAAGAATTCTGTTTCTTGTTACCCTGGGCACACTTTCAGCACTAGGAAAAACCATGTGGTGTATGTTACCTCAGAGGCTTTTGGGGGGGTTCAAATCGAGCCACCCCAAGATGTCCTTCTGTAGTATGCTGATTGTTTTGAGCTAAAGGTAATTTTAGCTTCAGGCTCAAGAGAAACTTCTGCCCCTCCCTTTAACTACCTAGAAGAAACTGAATTAGGGGACTTGCCATAAAAAGAGATTATCAGTGATAACTTTTTTTTTTTTTTTTTTTTTTTATTTTTTTTTTTTTTATTTATTTTTTTTTTTAATATATTTTTTTATTTTTTTAATTTATTGGGGTGACAATTGTTAGTAGAATTACATAGATTTCAGTTGTGCAATTCTGAATCACATCATCCATAAATCACACTGTGTGTTCACCACCCAGAGACAGCTCCCCTTCCATCACCGTACATTTGATCCCCCTCACCCTCATCCCCCACCCCCCAACCCCCTTACGCTCTGGTAACCACCAAATTACGTTCCCCAGATTAATTTTCAAACCCCGTGGCCATCCTGTGGTCACCGACTGCCCTCCAATCCCCTCACCCTCCCCCCCACCCCCCACTCCCCCCGCCCATCTAGCAACCCTCAGTTTTTCCTCATTGTCTCCCAGTTTCTGATTAGTTCATTCACTTATTCTTTTCTTTAGAATCCGCAAATAAGTGAGATCATATGGAACTTATCTTTCTCTGTCTGACTTATTTCACTTAACATAATGTTCTCTAGATCCATCCATGTTGACCCACCTATATGGCAGGGTAAACTTTTAATAAACACCTCTTACCATCCTGCAATGACCCTTTGAAGTCCCCAAGGTTCATTATCTCATCCCTAGCTCAGAATGTGTTATATACCTCCATCCCTCTCTCTATCTCTGAATCTCTCCTGCATGTGGCCATCTCTGACTCATGTATGTGGGGTTCCCATACATACTCGTATGTATTAAATTTGGTTCTTTTCTCTTGCTGATCTGTCTCATGTCTATTTGATTATTAGACCAGCCAGAAGAACTGTGAAAATAAAGTTTGTTGCTCCCCTATACTTTTCTACAGTGACAATGTCTTACATCTCCTAAAATACTTCTCATAATTCTCTATAAGAATTTGTCTATAAGACAAAACCCAATTTCTTGGTGGAACATTCAAAGCTCTGTCAAATCTGGCCACACATTACTTTTTAAACCTTATCTTCCATTGGTCTCCTCTATCAGCTTTTTTTCTAGCCAAACTGGTTTTCCTGAAGTTATACAACAGACTCACATGGTTCTTAATTCCTTTGACAGCTCCACCCACTTAAGAGTTTAGAAGGGGGTGGGGGTGTGTATGATGGGTTAGAAATGAAGTGGTGGAAAATAATTTGCTTCCTCTCCTTTCTTCATCTATTTAAGATCCACTTTAAAATGTCCTCTACCCACCCATTGTAAATAGGACAGTATGAGCAATTCATTTGAGTATGAGTACAATCATATTAGCAAATTTGTTCTGCCTCACAACTTTTTTGTGGATTCAAAATGTGACTTTAAATAATTATTTAACTTTTCATATCGTTATTTCCCCAAAGGATGAGCTCCCCAAGGGCACAGAGCTGTTCGTGTACTACTTTATATCAGATAGATGTCTTGCATATAGTATGTACTCAATAAATATTGCTAGTTTTATTAATTTAACTCATATTGCAAAGGGTTATCAGTAAAAATGTTAGTTGGAAAGCACTGCTGAGAAATTTGGAGTTTTTAAAAATTCCATGTAATCAGAAGCTTTCTGAGGAGTGTGTGAACCACAGTGAAAAAATGAGTTATTTTGGGGGCAATGTCCTTTAAAACCAAACAAACAGAAATTTATTGCAGAAATATTAAAAACATTTAAGGTGAATATTTTCATCTATAATTAAATATGCCAATATATTAAGAAAACTATTCTAATTTCTGTATTCCTTTTCAATCTTGATCCAAATGTATATATATTTTACAGATTTGGAAATATATAATCTGAAGTTCTATATTATTCAGTTAGTATTGTTTCTGAGTTGCTATGAGTCTTTGTATTTATTATTTTTACTGGTTGCATAATATGGATTTAATATAACATAATTTACTTAACCACACCTCTGTTAGCCAATACTGTCTTCCTTTATTTTCTCTAGGTCCATATTTTATATGGTACATAATTTCAAACTACCTCTAGCTCACTGAGGTCGGACAATTAAGTTTGCGTACTCATCCTAGAAAAAGTTCTCCATACCTCATTGCTGAATATCACTATGGTCACCTTCAAAGCATTACCCTTGGGAAGCTATGCACTGACGCCAGTGTCTAGTCCACCCTTCAAAGCAATTCTGGAACTCTATTTCTGGAATGGCTGTCAATGTCATCATATTACTCTTGATGTCCTGAATGTCATCAAAATTTCTTCCTTTCAATATTTTATCTTCGGGTAAAGAAAGAAGTCAATGGAGGCCAGATTAGGTGAGTAGGAAGGATGTTCCAATACAGTTACTGTTTGTTTACTGACTAAAAACTCCCTCACAGACAGTGCCGTGTGAGCTGGTGCATTATCGTGTCATGGCAAGAGCCATGAATTGTTGGTGAAAAGTTCAAGTCGTTTTTGTCTTTTTTACACAGCCTTTTCAGCACTTCCAAATAGGAAACTTGGTTGTTTGTCCAGTTGGTACAAATTTATAATGAATAATCCCTCTGATATCAAAAAAGGTTAGCAACATCGTTGCAACAAGTTCATGAACTTGATTGTCAGACCTCATATATATATATAATTTTATATAAACAGGATAAACAATGGTACTTTTTGATGGAGGGCAGAGTGATCTAGTAGAAAGCTGAATTCAAATTGACTGAGGTATAAATCCCATACCAACTCTGCCATTTACTAATTTCATGACCTTGAGCAATATATTTATTGCTCATCCCCCTCATCTATTACAAAAAGAGCTAGTAATGTCTCTCTTGGGGTTTTGGGAAGGATTGAACAGGCACTCAATAAATGTAAATTTATTTTTCCTACCTCTTAATCTTCACTTTGACCTTGATTGGAGGGCTTTCCTAGGGTTCATTACTAAATACCTTTCCTAGGGTTCATTACTAAATAACTCTTTTCTATCTCATAGTATCTGACTACAAGTACCTGGAGCAGAGACCATATCATATAAATTTTGAAGAGCAGCATCCAACAACATTCAGGTGTTTAACATATATTGGCTATGTAAATGAGGTCCTAGGAGGGGTTTGCTCATTTACTTCTGTTTGAAATGGTTGACTCTGGGTTCACCTAAATAAACAGCATCTTATATTCTCTTTGCTATCTTCCTTATTAAATGTGCTTATATTTTCTTCTAGTTGCAACTAAAACTTGAGCTAAGTGATTTTGAACAAGTCACTTATTCAAGTGTGTAGTTTCCTCATTTGTAAAAACATTAATAATTTAATAATAGTACTTCCTAAACATATAGTATTTTCTAAGTGCAAAGTGCTATACAAATACAGGCATACCTCATTTTATTGCACTACGCTTTACTGTGCTTCACAGATGTTTTTTAACAAATTGAAGGCAAAACCCTACAACCAGCAAAAAGATTACGACTCACTTTATTGCCATGATCTGGAACTGAACCTGCTATATCGCCAAGGTATGCCTGTACTTCTTATTACTACATAAGCCTGTTCATTGTGCATTTTAATTTATAATTATTCTTTTGTGGGCACACTCACTAACCTTTCTTTTTTTTTTCTACTACACTACTTAACCTGTTGTGTCCCACCCAGCTTTCCTACCTTTATCTTTCCCTAGTCCTTTGGTTTGTTACTGTGGCTCAGAATCACTTATCTCTGCAAGGGAAATCTAATAAGCCCTGGAGGAAACCAAACTGTTATAAACCAAACTAGGGGATATGTTCACAACCAGGCACAAACAGTTCAAGACATAAGGCTTAGACTTTAAGATAAAGCAAGACATACCAGGAGAGGTGGGGACTGCTTGAGAGAGAGAAGTGTGTATTAGAACAGTGAATCTGAATCCTGGTTCTACTTTAGCTCTGTGGACCTAGCAAGTTAGTAAACCTTCCTGGCCCTCAGTTTCTTCATCTGAAAAGCAGAGGTGATAACACTACTTACGTCATAAGATTATTATAAATTTGAGATAGTATGTGTGAAGCACTTAAGACCAGTGTCTGGCATATTGTAAACACTCAGCAAATATTACCTATTAAAATTATTACAAACTAGTAAGTGGTTAACAGCAGGTTGGAAGGTAAAGTGTTTGAAAATTCAGAGAAACAAACACTGAATGTTAATTTCATCAGTTCTGTATTTTCTCATAAACTTCTTCAAGTCCTAATTCTGGATTGAAACACTTTTTTTCCTATAAAAATTCCCCATGACTTGGTCAAATTTATTTTTTTTAAACAGCATCAGTTCAAACTATTTGAAGGCACCAACAATAATCAGTCTTAGACTATTTTTGTACTTTATTATATACAAAAGAATAGCCATGTTTCCAATTTGTATAACCTAAACATGTTATTCCCTTTCCCGCTGGTAGAATTGGGAGTATGGATGGGGAGTCCAGAGGGAGGCAGGACGTAAAGCGCCTCACAGCATTTTTAGGGACTAGTGACAAAGGTCATTCATTAACAATAGTTTGCATGTAGAGGCAACATTCATTGGCAAAGTTGCCATGCACTGAGTTTGCTTTTAACATTCTTTACTCTCCTCCATGACATCCAGAGATCTCATATTCTCACTTAATTGCAAAGAACAAGAGCCTCTACTGCTCTGGGGCTACAAAACCCATGCTCAGGTTTGAAATTACAAATTGATTGCATGTTGGCCACATTTACCCCAGGATGTTTAGTTTGGCCTTCAGGGTTTTGAAATACTGGTTGCTAACATTTAAAAATAGAGATATTTTACACAAATTAGGGTTTCTCTTGGGAGAGGGAAAAAAACACAGAATCTCTCAGAACACTGGACCTACATTCCTGAGGCCAACAATCTGCTAGATCTGAACAGCTGCTCCCTTCAGTTACAGCATGGACACTCCAGTTTGCCACATTCCTTATCATTCCTCATTGTCTTCCACCAGGCCAGTCTTACTCATATGCTTTACTTTTCTGACCCCTGTAGACCTGTCTGCAAACCCTACCTAGACCTTTTTTGCCTACCATCAAAGCTTAGTTTGTTTTGCCCTAAGTCCCTCATCAGTATGTCAAAGCAATAGCTACATAATTTGATTAGCCATAGGTATTTTTACATGTGCTTTCTGGAGATAGTATTTTAACAGAAAGAGATGACTCTTCAGGTGGAAATTACAATCAGGATAGCAACTGTCCATTCTACTTTTTCTGCTATCCTGACGTAGTCATACCTCACTGTCCTCAAGCAAACCAAAGGAAGTGGTTTTCTGCAGAACAACACCCGGCTCTATGTGAAACCTACTTAAATAATACTTTCATAGATCACCCTAGTTCCAAAGGACCAAAAGCTACTAAGGGCTATTCTGACTCCCCATTTCCTCGGAGGCTTCAGGATATCCGGCCTGATGGCATTTCCCTTCACCTGATTTTTGGGCCCGTTTTGCGCTGGGCAGTCGCGCCCAAGGAGCGCGCGCGCATCCAGCATGAGCTCATTTCTCAGGGGGCGTTTCCAGAAGGCCGGCCTGGCCGCGCGCACCAGGCACAGTCTCCCTCTTTCTAATCAATGGCCCCCACGGCTGGGCGTGGCGCTGCCTCTCTGAAAGCTTTGTTCCCACTCTAGCGTCTGTGAGCTCGCACCCCGCCGGGGAGGCGCCTGGATCCATCTGGCCCTTGCGGGGAAGACGCTGGTACTCGGGACGCGCTAGCCTGGGCAGAAGGGAGTCTCGGAGGCGCAGAATTAGCCGCGCCCCGCCTAGAGCCTGTAGTCGGTGGGGAGAGCCCCTAAGCCCTCTGCTCGCCTGAGCGCTCCGAGCTCAGCCCAGCCGACCGCAGCAGTTTCGGACCCGCTGTGTAGAGGGCCCGCGCTCCCTATTTGCGGTTTCCACATGGTCTGAGAGCCGCCGCCACGACCCCAGTCGAGCTTCTTCTGGCTCCTGGGACCGCCGCCGGAGGTCGGAGGCCAATCACATTGCAGCTAGGTCTTGCGATTGGAAGGCAGTGAGTGCCGATTGGCTATCGCTAGGGTTTCGGCCTCCCTCCTTTTCCCTTTTGCCCCAACTCTAGCTCCAAAGCTTCAGGCCAATGAGAAGGCGCTTTATAGACGCCCTCCCTTTGCTTTCTTCTCCCCTCCTTGGCGAGGGAGGAGACGTTGTGACTGGCCAGACTGTCCTCGGAAGCCCCCTTCCTTTCACCAATCACCAAGGGAGGTGCACTCCCAGCGGAGTTTTTGGCCAATTACAAAGCAGCCACGGAGCCCAGCCGTGCTGTTTCACCCGCGACTCGGAGTTTCACTGCCCTTAACTCTTCAGGCGGTTTCGTGAGGGCCGGCGACTCTGATTGGCCACTATTGCCACTGTCGAATTTCTCTAGCCAGCCACAAAACAAGACGAACCCACCTTTTTCTGGTTCGGGTATCTTCGGCATTTTTCGGACTTTGGGCGTGGATTTCCAGCGGCACATTCTAATTGGGTCCTTAGGTCCATCGGCTTTTTCCGGGAGGAGCCGCAAACATACGACGTCTGTGATTGGCTACGCTCAGGCTTCGGTCCTTTAGCAGAAGCGGCGGGCGCAGGGCTCGTCCGGCGATTCCCAGACTCCTGTTACGCGGGCGGCGGGGCGCTGGGTGGTGTAAGGCTGGGTGGGGGAGGAAGGAGGCGGAGGACGAGTAGGAGGGGGGAGAGGGAGTGGGGAAGAGCTAGGCGGCTGCGCAGACGGTTCTCCTCACACAGAGCAGCCCCTGACCCGGGCGAATGCGGGTTTGTGCTGCCGTCGCCGCCGCCGCCGCCGTCGTCCGGCCCCAGTGACAAAGGAAGGAAGGAAGGAAGCAAGGAGGAGTCGGCCCCACAGCCGCTGACAGGGCTCCGGGCTGGGGGCAAAGCGCGGACACTTCTTGAGTAGGCACCGAGCAGAGGCGAGGGGCGGGAGGGCGACCGCGCTGGTGCCGTGGACGGGGGAGGGGGCCCCGAGGGACGGAAGCAGTTGCTGGGTTCCCATGTCCCCGGCGTATGGGGAGCAGTCAAGGAGCCGCTGCTTGGGGTCTGAAGGGAGCTGCCTCTGCCACCGCCGCCGCCATGGCCGCTGGATCCAGCCGCCGCCTGCAGCTGCTCCTGGCGCAATGAGGAGAGGAGCCGCCGCCACCGCCCGCCTCTGACTGACTCGCGACTCCGCCGCCCTCCAGTTTGCCGAGCCCCCGCCGTCAGCCCGCCGGATCCCGCCGCTGCCGGAGCCGCAGCGTTTTCCGTCGCATCTCCGAGCCACCCCCTCCCTCTCCCTCCCTCCTTCCCATCCCCCTTCTTTTCAAGCGTGAGACTCGTGATCCTTCCGCCGCTTCCCTTCTTCATTGACTCGGAAAAAAAATCCCCGAGGAAAATACAATATTCAAAGTACTTATTTTCAATCAAGTATTTACCCCTGTTTCGCGTGATATATATATATTTTTAGGATTTCTCCCCTCCTCTCTCCTCCCCTCCAAGGAAAGGGAGGAGAAAGAATTGTATTTTTTTCCCAGCCCCAAATCATCTATATGTTAAATATCCAGACTGATCTGTCTTGAAGGAGAAATACATCGCTCGTTGTTTTATAGCTATACAAAAGGAGTGAAAAGCCAAGAGGACAAAGTCTTTTTCTTTTTCTTGTGGGAGAACTTAATGCTGCATTTATCATTAACCTAACACCCCAACATAAAACAAAAGGAAGAAAACGAGGAAGGAGGGAAAAGAAGGTAATTCGGAAGGAAAAGGTGATTCAGAAAGAGAGCAATCATGTCAGGCCGGCCGAGAACCACCTCCTTTGCGGAGAGCTGCAAGCCAGTGCAGCAGCCTTCAGCTTTTGGCAGCATGAAAGTTAGCAGTGAGTATTGATTTTATTTTACACCCCTTCGCCACCTCACCCTTAGAATAACACACCTTGAAATACCAGGATCTTCAAATCTTAGACCTCCTGATACAGCAATCAGGGGGAATGGAAAAAGGCAAAAACCTGTCTTCAGTCAAGGATGAGGCAGCTCCCTCTTTTCTCCTCCCATACTCCCTCCCCCGGTCTCATTAACCTTGAATTGAGAGAATATGCTTTTTATTTGGATGATTTGGTTTGCGCCTAATTTTTTATACTTTCCTTGCTGTTGATAGTCAGCTTCATCCAGTGCTTAAGTATTTCCACGTTAAAATAGTGATGGAAGTGTTTACTTGCTCATCCTTTTGGATAAAGAGAAGGGCAAGGCTTGATTCATAAACCATTATGTACGTTCGCTCAGTGTATGTCTTTTGGAATGAGGGATATTTTAGTTAGCTCAGGTCTCAGAGGTTGTCATAGTTTTGTATACTTAACAGAGAGACTGAGTGTCACAGTCTCCTAACATTTCTTTCTTGCTTAACGATACAAAGTATTTGTTCTTAATCCGGAAATCAACTTGCTCAGTAACCAGCATTAGCGTTGGGAGGCGAGCATTGATCGTTCCGTTTACAAGGGGCGGGTGGGAACTGATACACAGTAGCAGTAGTGTGTCTACATGCATTGTTTTAAATTGGATAAGTGGTTTAACGTGTTCTCTTAATCTTCCCGTTTTGACATTACCAATCTACCACTATGTAATTATGTTTAATCAAAAGATAACTTGGTCCAAGTTTTGATTGAGGTTTGTATTGTCACGTTGCCAAATATGAAGTTCAATGTTGATGTTAATTGTTATTGACTCCATCATTTAAGTTCAATTTTGGGGTGGCCTTTGCATTCAGTACTTGTTACATGAAGAGTTCAGGGGTCCCTTCTTAGGACTATTTAAAATACTCTTGCATTGGTTTCCTGTCACATTTAGATAAAACTGTGGATTTAGTTATAAGATGTAGATCTTTCCATCATAGGTTTTGCAGAAGGCTGTGATCCTGGATAAAATAGGGAAATTTGGGCTGTGTTCAGGGATGTTGCTAGACTGTATTCTTATCCCAGATTTATACTGAAAAGTCTGTGTTCTTGAGGTGTTAGTATACTAAGTGTCCAATGTTCCAATGTATCTCTATTTGTGGTTATGTTTATGTGCTATTTAATGACAGTTTATTTAAACATATGTGCAGAATTTAACAAAAATATAGCTTTATGTTCTTATTCCTGAGGAAAGGGGCATGATTAGGGTAACGAAAAACTAGTTTGTTGCCTAGAAGAAGGAGAGAATGAAGAACTGAGATTTTTTTTTTTTTAAAGTATATGCTGGTACGTGAAATTGATTATATCTTTAAGCAACATAAAATGATTTTAATTGAACTCAGGCTTTCAAGTCATGTTGGCCTTTGGAACTTGCCAGAAATAGGGTAGTCTAAGGTAATAGCTGAATGGAAGATTATTTTTGAAAGTTAATTTTTTTTTTTTTTTGGTGACTGGCTTGTACAGAATGCAGGGTATGTGAAGAGGGAAGCTGATGATGCATCTTTCAGGGAAGGATCAGGCTTTCTAAGCACTGGGGTCATTTGAAAGGAATATTTTAAAATTCTGGGGTAATTTTCAGCTATGATGAAGCAAATTTTGTAATAGCTACTTAAGAGCCTCTTGTGGTAGTGGAGTGTTTGCTTTTCATCTTGGTAATATAGTTTAAAAACCACTCAAAATCAATTTTCGGTAATTAATTTATTAAATCTGTTTTAGAGAGCCAAGTAGAATAGCTTACGATGTTAAATTTTTGGACTTTTCATTTTGTTTCCAGGATTTTGTTTGAACAAGACTCTTTAATTCTCGATAGTGTGGATGTTGGCTAATAGGGGAACCCCTTATAAAGTGTGTAGGTTAAAATGTTTAATTATCTGTTACCATATAGGTCAACTTAACATTAAAAAAGCTGGAGTTCAGTGCTAATTGTTTTTGACAACATTGACTTTAAGGACATTTTAGAAGGGAATTGCTGAACATTGGTTAGAGTGCTAGTGTTCTAAGGGACCCCTGTTCAGAAGAGATACATGAGAAATTGTAGTCCGTGGCCTCAATAGCTTATGATTTAGTTGTAGAGGCAGGTTATAAAGACAAAAGATGAAAACAATATGGTGATGACTGTAAGTGTATAAATACAAATATAATGCTTTTTTCAGAGGGACAAACAATAAATGGGGTGAGGCAGATGGGTTGGAGAGGGAAGACTTCCTGCAGAGGTGTGTTTTAAGACAGGTGTTAAAGGAGGCGGTAACTTCAATTGACAGAGAAGTATAAAGGATTCTAGATGGAAGGAATGGACAGAGATACAGAAAATGGTGATTTTTGTATGACATGTAAATGATTTTTGTACTTACTAAGCAAGTAGGTAAATTTGAATTAAAGGGTCCTAAATTGGAAAATAAGAAGTGATGGAATTTGAGAAATGTGTTCATATTAGCTGGTGGGGGTAGAAGGGGTCTGTAAGAGTTTGGTTGAGATTCAAGAGAGATTGGAATTTACTGTAGATTGTTTAACAAGATTTTGTAGATGATTTGGGTAGCTGAGTTGATGGATTAGAGTAGAGACATTAGAGCCCTTTTAAGGAGATTGTAGGGTATGTTGTGAATCCTGAGGGAATATAAAGTAAAATGTGAAAATGGGATGAAAAGAACACATTTGAGAAAATAGTGTGAGTGAAGAAGTGGCAGGATTTTGGATTGGATTGAAGGGGAATATTTGGGAAGGAGTCAGGAGTTAAAAATAAATTCTGATGTTATTGGTCTGGAAGACTTGACCGCCAAGTTATATTGTTGATTGTAATGGGAAGGTTGAGAAAGTGCCGAGATGAGAGGGTAGATGAGTTCACTTTTTAAAAATTTAATATACAATAGATTCCCTTGAAATTCAGCAGACATCAGTTGGTTCCAGCCTATTAAAATTGCAGTTTCTAATTTTTCTGCACCTAAAAATGTTGGATTTATTTTTGGGAGTAGTAAACTAAGTTTTTATTTAAATGCTTTCCATTAAAGTCTTAAAGAAGAACATAATTTTTTATTTAGATTCACATAAAAGCCTCACACTTGAAATCTACTTGTAATAGTTCCATGGTTATGTATATGATAACAATGAAAATATTTTTTTGCTGTGACCTAAACTGTGACTTAGAAATTTCAGATATTTTACATAGCCTTGAAGCTTTGGTACAACTTAAAAAGTTTTTGCATAAATAATGATTATTCTCAGGTAAACCTTGCATTTAAAATAATGGTAGTAATAATAATAGCAGCCTTTTCTGGATTCATGAAAGCTTCAAGCAGAAACTAAAAGTTGATTTTGTAACAAGTAGTTTTTACCTTTTTTGTTGAGTTAAGCATTCACCCCAAGTTTAAATCAGTATATTTGAAATATTTCTTTTTATTTACTGTGGTGAAGCCAACATTTTTTATTTAATGAATGTTATTAAATAAATGTTAATAGCTAATAATTCACATGATATTATACTCAAAATAGAGAAAGTAGGACTGTCTATGGTGATTTTAGTTAAAATATTAGTAATAAATCCTTTGGTATAGGTGAAAATTTAGCTAATTGCCTCGGCTTACATATAGGATTTGGAAAGAAGAAAATAAGTCGAGTATCACTTAAGTTATTGCCTCATATTAAAGCTCTTTTAGAACTTTTTTTTTTAAGTGAGGAATGATTAATAGTAGTTACATATTATTGTGCAGTATTTAGTCCTGTGGTGATTAAAACCAAAGAGTAGGTGGCAACTTAGAGTTCCTCTGTTCCCAAGGGAGTTTAATCTCTTTCTGACTTCTAAAAATTAAGTTATTAGAATTTAGCCAATTTCTAGATTATCCATGTTGTTGGTGGAAGAGAGCTCATGTAAGAGGCTGAAAACCAGAACCTTATTTTCATTCCTTTCCCAACCAGACCCTTCCAGGGTTGGTAAGACACTAGGACCTTCATGTAAGAATTGCGTGCTTTCTTGTCGTATGTGCCTGGAGAAGGGAAACTTCAAGGGAACCCAGAGATGCACAAACCCATTTGTGGCTGATTGGGAATGGCATTTAGAAAAGGAAGTGGCATGTTCTCATATCGCTGGCCTAGCTCAACTGAAAATTAGTGCTTGTACCCTGTGCTGTCTGCTGCTTGTTTTGAACTTGAGTTGCAGGTGTGAGATACTGTTTTGGAGAACACAGCAAGGCTGGGACCGCCAGAGTTTTTATGTCAGCAGCAGATTCTGAGACTGAAGGAGCTGTGTGTGTGTGCACGCGCGTGTGCGTGTGCGCTCAATGTATAGATTTAGGTTGTGAAACACGCATGTGCTGACCCCGGTGCCCCAGTTCCATACTTTTTCATAAACATTTGTTAGAGTGCTAGTGTGCTCATTTTTAAAATAAGACTCACATGCATGTGAGACAGGGATGGGGAAGGGCAGACAGTGAGATTGTCTCTTGCGATGCTCCACCCTCCAATGGAGAATGGAGGGGCAGAGTCCGTGGGTGTGACAGGAGCACATGCTAGTAGTAACAGGACCAACCTGATTTCCTGGATGTGGTACTACTAAGAATATAATCACCATGAGTAAATGAATTTGTTGGCATGTTTAGTGTCGTTTTCTAGCATACTTTCAGGGGAGACAGCGTGGGTGAAAAGGGAATCTTGCATGATTTCAAGGATACAAGTATTTTTATGGTTCATTGGTTTTGAAGTAGAGGTTGCAATCTTTGTTCCTATCTTAGGTCTTACAAATCTTCCTTGATTAAGTAAATGTCTTTGAAATTGGTTGAATGTGAAATGACTTGTTTATAGAAATGTCTGTTTATATAAAGACCTGTGTAAATAGAATAGAAGGGAAAAAGTGACAATAACGGAGAATAACTCGTTTTCCCAAGAGTTTCCTACCATTAAATTGATAAAGTAAAGGGATATTCTATTTATTATTGAGTTTTTTAAAAAATGAGTTAATACTCAGCAAATAAATAATGGGCATTGAGTAAACTATTTCAATATGTTTTTGTGTCTGTATGTACTTGACCTGCTATAAGATAAAGATACAACTTTGTTGATTTGGAGTCTTTAGTTTACAATTCTCCTTCTCACTTAGTTGTGTTTTGAGGAGAAAGGTCTACATTCAAAGGGTGTACGCAAGTTAAAAATTCGTAAATGTTTGAATCTTACATTTTTGTATTGCATAGGTTTTTTAGAAGCACTTTGGTTTGATCAGATTAAGGCAATAATGTATTGTTTTTTTTGGAAACATTCTGCCAAACCAGCTTTTCCTTTTGTCTCGAGGGCAATGGCCAACAGTGGTGCAGATAGGAACCTTTAACATGTTCCCTCATTCACATAGTCTGGAGTTGGTAGTTTCTTGATTGTCCTTTCAGATCCATTTAATAATAGAAGTAAACATTTCTGGCAAGGGAGGAACTATTTTTCAAGAAACTTGTATTTTAGATGATGGTATAATTTAAATGAATTAACAGGTTTAGAATTGGATAGGCATGCCCTAAAGCCGGTGGCAGGTATGCAGGCAAAAATAGGAGTAACATTGGTACAAAGTAGTAACATTAGTCCTGCATTTTTTTCATTACCATTAATTGTATCATCTTGAAATCCTTGGTTTAGAAAGCTAAAAATAAATAGGTTGATTTAATAGAAAGTGGTCATGAATAATGTCATATACCTATTTAATGTTTACTGTGTACAAAGTATTCTGCCAAATTCTTTACTTGGAGTAATATCTCCTTTTAATTATAACAACTCTACAAAGTAGCTAATACTATTATCTATCTCCACTTTATAGATAGGGTAAATGAGATTCAGAAAGGCGAAGCAACTTGTCCGAGATTACCTGGCCAGAAAGTTGCTCTGCCAGAATTTCAACCCAGGCATTCTGATTCTGGAACCCTTGCATTGTGTATGTTATAGAGAATGGATCCCTATTACCTTAACACTTGGATTCCAGAGATAGACTGAAGTGCTTTTTGCTTTTGGGATAGTCTTTCATTGATAATTTAACAGTGACTGTGTAAGACTTTCATTATTAGTACTGCTTTTGAAATTAGTTTCAGGCATGCCTGTTAGCAAGTACAATCCTTAACTACTTACAGTTCTTTGGAAAAAATCCTTAATTCTTTCAAGATTTCAGGGAAAACTTCTTAAGACGAATACTGAAAATGAAAATATTAGGACTTATGCCAGCACAAGAAGAAAAATAAGTAATATATGGTATTTTTTTGTTTGTTTGTTTAATGTTCAGTCAGAGCTCTGGTTTTTATTGAAAAGTACTGATTGTTCATAAGTAAATCTGGTGTATTTGTATTTCCAGGTAATATGAGAATGTGATTTTCCAAATTAGCCATTATTAAGGATTATTGTATCTATCTCTTCTTGTAGGTTGTATAGTATTATAAGCGTTCTAGTCCTCCTTTTGATGTTTGACAGCAAACTTCATGAAAGGCTTTCTTAAAATTTTTTTTATTACATATGCACAACCAATTAGTCAGGTATCTGTTGGACATTTGTTATGCCAGGAACTGTGAGCCTTTAGGGTTGGTTTTTTAAATTTATTTTTATTTTTATTTTATTATTATTATTTTTTACAAATAACAGCTATACATCAATGTGGAATTGGAATTGGGTTATTTGAAATACCATCTTTTGGGAATAGGTTGATATTTGACAATCAGAAAGTAAACCAAAAAAGCTTCCAAACAGCTGAAATGCCCAGACAAATGGTGCATACATTTTGCTCATAGGTTGGTTTTTATTTAGACTTCTTTATTATTATTTAACACATAGTTCTAATTCATTCAGTTGTTTTGGTTTTCTAAAACTGCAAATTAGAAGGGGATGAATGAATGGATACTGACACAGAGCATCAGACCTACTAAAAAGAATAGACAGACAATTCAGGAAAACAAGCATATTGGGATTACTTAGAGCTTCGGGAAATCACTGCTCATTGTTCAAAATGTTAACCTAGAGAAAGTTAAATTATACTAACTTCACTCTCTTTTAAAAGAGCAGAAGTCATGGGGTGGCCAGTTGCTCAGTTGGTTAGAGTGTGGTGCTAATAACAGCAAGGTTGCCCGTTCAATCCTTGCATTGGCCACTGTGAGCTGCGCCCTCCTTAAAAAGAAAAAGCAGGCGTCAGGGAAGTCTGTTCTGGATAACTGGGGTTCTATAATAACTTCTCACTACTTCAGACGTTCTCTAATTTGTTGGTCATTAAAGTGATGAGGAAGAGATCCGGGTCATCTCCTCTCTGTCTGGTTGACCAACTCTAGTTGGATTTCAGTGATCTGGATAAAGGTACTAAAGTCTTCAGTGTGCTAGCTCAGAATATTGTTTCCAGCTCTTTCTTCCATTGTCCGTTTACATTTATTACACAGCTACAGCATTTTATTTGATTTAAGGTTTGTTTTATTTTTTTTCTTTGGTGGTACACATGGAGTTGCTGTTTGGATTCTGACCTGCCCATATCTTCTGTTTATTGGGATGCTTGAAGGCACTGCATGGAGTCCTTTATTTAAACTTTCTTTATGAATTATAATTAGCTATTAGAAAGTAACTTTTACCAAATACACATATGGCCTATGCAATGAGAGTTGAAAAGGTGGGTATCTTAATTGTTGATCTGCAGAAAAAGGACAGTTTATTGGGATGCTTGAAGGCACTGCATGGAGTCCTTTATTTAAACTTTCTTTATGAATTATAATTAGCTATTAGAAAGTAACTTTTACCAAATACACATATGGCCTATGCAATGAGAGTTGAAAAGGTGGGTATCTTAATTGTTGATCTGCAGAAAAAGGACAGTCATACAAAGTACTTTTTCCCTTTTTGGAGGTCTAAGAAATTTTTAGGGCATAATTGGCTAATATAACTAAAAAGATTGTGTGTTTTAGATTTTTTTCTAAGGAAAGCTAACCTGTCTTTTAAAAATGTGACTCCCTCTACTTCCCCTTATTACTTAAAATCAGTTAATTCTTTTAAAGTGATTAACCGCTTCATGACTTGTGTTGAAGTTACTGAGCTGAGTCAGATTACTGTTCCTAACTAGAATTTTGAGTTTGTAGAGGCAGCACCTGAGTAACTGCAGGTACTGGAGTTATGCCTGCCATCAGACTGATCATATTACTGGTGCATTTGCTGTCCTATTGGAATTACAGAGCTCTCACACTATACACATTATTATTTAAACTCTGAGGGGAAGAGAGATACTTCGAGCTGGTAAAGTTTCAGTATTAATATATAATTACATATGCATATATTTACATAACATTCAATCGCAGTATTATTAATTGGATGCTATATGATAGGCAATTACATGCTTATTTACATATTTTGCTTTAAGAAACGGAATTTACTCACATGATTCAAAATTTTAAAGGTATTTTGTGTGGTGTCTTTCTCCTGCTTCTGCTCTTTAATACCAGTTCCCTTTCCTGGAGAGAGCCAGCATTCCTATTTCTTTTTTTTTAAAAGATTTTATTGGGGAGGGGGAACAGAACTTTATTGGGGAACAGTGTGTACTTCCCGGACTTTTTTCCAAGTCAAGTTGTTGTCCTTTCAATCTTAGTTGTGGAGGGTGCCGTTCAGCTTCAAGCTGTTGTCCTTTTAGTTAGTTGTGGAGGATGCAGTTCAGCTCCAGGTCCAGTTGTCGTTGCTAGTTGCAGGGGGCGCAGCCCACCATCCCTTGTGGGAGTCGAACGGTCAACCTTGTGGTTGAGAGGATGCGCTCCAACCAACTGAGCCATCCGGGAGCTCAGCGGCAGCTCAGCTCAAGGTGCCGTGTTCAATCTTAGTTGCGGGGAGTTGAACTGGCAACCTGTGGTTGAGAGCCCACTGGCCCATGTGGGAATTGAACCGGCAGCCCTCACAGTTAGGAGCACAGAGCTCCAACCGCCTGAGCCACCAGGCCGGCTCCCCTATTTCTTATGTATTATCCTTTCATGGGTATTCCGAATCTTTACAAGTTATTTCTACCACAGAATTATATTTTGTGCATACATACCTAAATTAACACTGGCTTTAGCATAAGAGTATTAGAATTAAAACAGTTTAAATCAGTTAGTCTAGAAAATTGCTATTGTTTTTCATCACTAAATCTAAATGTTTTAAAACAACTTTTTTAAAAAAACATTTTAAACAAATGTTTTAAAAAAATCCTTATTTTTCTGAATGTGAGTTAGATGGGGAGTAAGGACGAAGAAGAGAGAATGCTTCTCTTGGCAGTAACAGGTAAAGTGCTAAGACATAACAAGTGAACACTTAACTTAGTAGCACATTTAAAACATTTCTCACAGTGTATTTGAAAAATGATTTGTAGTATCAAATAGATATTATCTGTGTTCTTGCTGCAAATAGTTGTTTATTTCATGGTAAAGAAAAAAACAAAGGGTGCTTTATGTTTTCCCCCAACTTTCCATTTTTCTAACATCTTAGATGAAGCAACCTGTTCTCTTGAGAGATCAGAGGCGCAGAGTGCGTCAGTGTCGGTGAAGCCTGTGCCTTTTACCTCTTTAAGAGCGCACGGTTTCATTCTGCTCGTACACCAAGCACTTCTTAGTTTAGTCATTTTTAAAAATATGTGTATTTTTTAATTTTTATAAAGCAATACAGTCATCATTTAAAGAAATCAAATAGTGCAGAAAGTCTTGTTAAGGAAGCCAGTTTTCTGTCCCCCATTTTTCTCAGAGGCAGCCTTAGCAGCGACTGCTGTTTCCTTTAGTAGTGTTTGTCATATTTTTAATTAGTGTACTCTTTGTCTATTTCTTAAAATTATTTTTAGATATTATTTATTGTCTTCTCATTATGGTAGATACCATTTATTGTCATCCTCATCTCCCTTTTGCTACCATGCTGATATAATTATTCCATTATTTTTAGTTAATTATTATTTATTTACTTTATAATTCAAATGATTAATACTGAGTATCTAGATAATAAACAGTATTCTTGGCTGAAGCAAGTAGTTTACAATGACCACATCTTTTAAAAATAGTTTTATTGAGATATAATTCACGTACCATAAAATTCATCCATTTAAAGTTGTGTAGTTCAGTGGTTTTTAGTATGTTCACAGTTATGCAACCGTTACCACAGTTTAATTTTAGAACATTTTTTTATCACCCCAAAAAGAAACCTGGTACCCATTAGCAATCATTCCCCATATTCCCGTTCCTCCTAGCTCTAAGCAACCACTAATTTACTCTGTGGATTTACCCATTCTCGACATTCCATGTAAATGGAATCATATAATATGTGGCCCTTTTATGACTGGCTTTTTTTACTTCCCGTAACGTCTTCTAGGTTTATCCATGGTATAGCGTTTATCAGTACTTCATTCCTTTTTATTGCTGAGTAACACTTCATGGTATGGAAATGTCACCATTTGTTTATCCATTCATCAGTTGATGGACATTTGGATTGCTATCTACTTTTTGGCTAGTGTGAATAATGCTGCTATGAACAATCGTGAACAAGTTTTTGTGTGTACATATTTTCAGATCTTTTGGATATATACCTAGGAGTGGAATTCCTAGGTTGTAAGGTAATTCTTTTTAATATTTGAAGGAACTTTCAAACCGTTTCCAAAGTGGCAATCACATTTTCTTTGCTTTTAATTTTTTAAAAAATACTTCATTGTTACCATTTTTTCCTTGCATTGTTTGCAATTACCATAATCTTGGTGTTTTCCCTTAAATTTTATCAGGCATTCTCTAGATTCTGCCCCACCCTCTTTTCTTTCCGTGGAGTGTCCTTTTTCCTAGAGTCCTCATCCTACTGCTGGGATCTGGCCTGGTTGTTCTCCAGATCTCGCTGTACAGCTGTCATCCTCTAACTTCTTTCATTGCTCTTTAGTGCCCACTCTCCTATTTCCTGGATCCCATGTCTTTGTATCACTGAGTAGTTCTTATCTAACATAATCTCGTGACATCAGCCAGCATTAACTGCTTGGTAAATGTTTCTGGAAAAGATGTAGTTGGTTGCTTTTTTCCACATTTGCTCCAAAAGGGTAGTTAAGCTGACACACTTTTTTGGCAGGTGTCCTACCTTTTCAGTATCTAGACACTGAGGCATAAATGTTTGAGAGGTTACTTTGTATCTTTATGATCAAGTGATTACCATGTCAATATGAAGCAACAATATGAAGCAAGTACAGAAATCTGAACAATGTTAATATTAAGCAACTGTTTAAACCGGAGCTATTGAATAGAAATACAATGTAAGCCGCAAATGTGAGATACATATACAATTATTAATTTTCCAGTAGCCACATTAAAAAGAATAAAAAGACACAGGTGAACTTAATAATATATTTTATTTAACACAGAGTATCCAAAATATTTCAACATGCAATCAAATATAAAATTTACTAATGAAGTATTTTACTTTTTTTTTTGGTTCAAATCTTCACAACCTAGAGGGTATTTTACATTTACAGCACATCCTAATTTGGAGTATCCACATTTTTAGGGCTCAGTAGCCACATGTTGCTAGTGGTTATTGTATTGGACACTGCAGGTTTAAAATACTGTCCAAGAATTATGTTATTGTGTAATATTGTTGTCTGTCTAATCATATAGGCGGTTTATTCTCAAGTGTATGTGGTTTAAAAACACTTCATTGATTTGTCTCATTGCTTTGTTTTGTTTTTAGTCATATCTTCAGTTTATTTTGAAATTTTATACCACATTAAAGGAGGTTGGGACATTTATGTTCTTTAGAAAGGTGCTTGCTAAAGGAAGTAATGATTTCTCTCCCATACTTCCGCACAACTGTTGACAATGTCTATTGAGATTCTGTTGGTGTGCTTGTCAGTAGTTGTCATTGTCTGATTGTCTTGGTCCCAGCGGAATTTTATTAGTCTAAATATTCTTCGTCATATATTCTCTCCTCTTGCTCTTTCAAAGACCGGCCCAGCGTTCAGGGTCCCACAGGCCACCTCAGCCACTTAAGTCTTCCACGCCTCACCCCAAGGCCTGGGATTCGCTTGCTTGTAACTCCTGTAGCACAGCACGCTCTATCCATCTCCCTCTGTTCTCTGCGTTCTAGTTAACTTGTCTTGTCTCACCTTAGGGGATAATAAATTCCAGTATGGCAAAAAGGTATTTTGCTCACCTTTGTATTTTTTGCAATGTGAAGCACATGCTTTCTGTATTGGGTTACTTACTACATATTTGAGTTGAAGGTAATTTTTTGTGGTAGTACATGAATACTAGACATGGTGGTTCCATGGTATAGAGTTTCCAGGTCACCAAACTATCACAGATGTTTCTAGGAACATTTCAGTTTTGAGATAAGAAATTATAAAGTTAAACCTGGGTTTTGTTTAAACATGAGGGAGCAACAGTAGGGAAAGGAAAGAGACGCAGCCATGTAGACACTTCTGTTGCACTGTGTGCTTAGCACCGAGTGGCTCCGAACTCTTTGGATGTGTAGGTGAATGAATGAAGACTTGGCTACTAGGTTGCCCTGGTGGGAAGCATAGTACCTTTGAAGCATTGAGCCTGTCCGGCTACTGCAATACCCCCAAGCCTTCCAGGATTTTATTTGGAGTAGGTGAGGATCAGGATAGAAGAGAGATTCAGAACAATAAAACCTGACAAATCAATTTCTTTATTTTCACCAAGTAGCTTATCCTGTAAGATATAAACAGACAATACTAAATATGAGCAGGCATGACCTGTTTATCATAGATGTACTTAGACTTGTAATTGTAGGGATTTATGAAAACTTTGATTTTTACAAGACTTCTTTTTGTGTCTCTAAGATAATATTGATTTGATGTACAAGTGCATATTATATCCATTTAAGAGCTTTCCCAGAGTGAGTGAGAAATATTAATAAACAATATAGGCTCTATTGCTAAATAAGCCAACCTCTTAAATAGCTTTAAAATTTTGCTGTCCATATTTGGTTTTGAGAAATCATGTTGTCAGGATAATAATTTGGTTTCTATTGATAAACATGATATCTGCCTCTGTGACTGATTGTTACATTGTGAGATGTTTGGCCGGTCTAGGGTATGATTCTTCGAAATAGAAGAGATTGATTTATTTTCTGTGTAAGTAGCAAATGCCTACTCTGCCCTTCTTGAAATGTAAGAGGAGTTCCTAAAGAGCAAAGCACAGTTCTAGTGAAAAGTTCAGTTGAACATCAGTGATAACCTTGTTTGAGAGACTTTTGAGACCTTAGCTATATATTAAGTTTCTAGAAACTTAACTGCCAGTTTCTAGAAAATTAAAGAATAGCTGTGTGCATTTTTTTTTTTTTATTGGGGAACAGTGTTTTTCCAGGACCCACCAGCTCCATGTCAAGTTGTTGTTTTTTTCCAGTCTTAGTTGTGGAGGGTACAGCTCACTGGCCCACGTGGGAATCGAACTGGCGATGTTTGTGTTGTAAGAGCTGCGCTCTAACAACTGAGCCAACTGGTCGCCCGCTCGCTGTGCATTTTTAAAGGATAGAGGAGATGTTCTAGTATTGTATTTAATTTCTGGGGTCCAGAGACAGAAGATTCTCTGACTCCACTACTTTGTACAGTTGACCCTTGAACAACACAGGTTTGAAATGTGTGGGGCTACTTAACTGTGTTTTTTCCCCAATAAATATACAGTCAACCCTTCATATCTCTGGGTTTCTCCTCCATGGATTCAACTAACCATGGATTGAAAACTGTTTTTGATCCGCTTCTGGGCATGTGTGACTGTGGAGGGCTGACTGTGTGCATTGTTCTGTGCCATTGTATATCATGAACTTGAGCATCCTTGGATTTTGGTATTTGGGGGGTTCTGGGGGGGTGGGTCCTGGAACCAATCCCCTGTGGATACTGAGGGATAGCTGTAATTGTTTTAGGGGAGTCAAAAGTTACAGGCAGATTTTCAACTGAGCAGGGCGTGGAGACCCTAACCCCTCCATTGTTCAAGGGTCAGCTGTATGTGGCATCAATAGAAAGTGGGTAGCTTGTCAGCGAGCAGTATGTACTTAGCAGTAAGATACTGTTTAAAAACGTGACTTTACTTTATTTAAAAAAATGAAACTAAAAATATCTATTTGTTTCTCACATATAATTGAGAAACCCTGTGAACTTGCTCAAGTTTAGGGGAAGAGTGAGAACTGCTGCTATGGGCTGTAGGAGTAAGGTTTGGGGAAGAAGTTAATTAGAAAAAAATCTGTGGTTTTGATGGGTATACCCAGGTAATTTAGTCTAGAGCTCTTAATCTTAACTCCTTTGTGTCCTAAGAGAATGTGAATGATTATGCAAAAATGGAGCCTTGCTACCATTTTGGTCACTTGACGGCACCAGTTTTGAGCCCAGGTAACATACCATAGCTTGACTCAAGGCAAATGTTAGACTTCTCAAGCTTCCATCCTTATTGTTTCCTGTGGTCACGTGTCTCAGTATTTTTTGTTGTTGATTTGTATTGTTCTTGAACGTGAAGATCCTCTTTATCTAGTTGGCACTTAACAAATGTTGAATATTGAAAAATAAGAAATTTGAAACATTGACTCTAAAGTATAGAGACCAAATTTTAATACATCAGTTCGTAAGCATGTTTTTCTTTTTAAGATGTTTTTGTAATTTTTGAGAGTAGTTGAATGTTAATTTAAAAAGTTGATTTATAGTTCTCATGATTTGCAAAAAATTTTTTGTGCCACTGAGGAACTTTCCTTAGTTGATGAGTGTTTTAAGTGTCAGATTACAATAATATTCTGGGATGATACAAAATTCAGATACAGTATAATTGGCTCCCACTCTGTACCCTAAGTCATTGTTTGAAGGTGAGGCCAGGTACACATTTGTTTGTAATAATTGCTTCATTTCATGCAATTCTGGTAAATGAACACTGAAACATGAACTTACTCTTCCCTATCTCCGCTACTCTGTAACTGGAAAAATACTGTTTTCTGTTAACTTGGCAATAACAAGCCCTGTTTTTCATGCAGTTGGATTTTTCAGACCACACTTATAAGAGGATGTCTGGGTTTTAACGCACAGTATTTTATAAATGGAGTGCTCGTATATTAGCACGCACCTTGGTTTGCCACTCAACTGTACAGAATGAAGGCAGGAACTAGGTAGTGGATAAAAATGAACACTGGAGAGCAAAAAGAGCTGACATAGAATCTGAAGCAAAGTGTTGTTTTGTTTTTTTAACCTATTGTGTTTCCTGGAAAATAAGACCTAGCTGGACCATCAGCTCTAATGTGTCTTTTGGAGCAAAAATTAATATAAGATCTGGTATTGTATTATATTATATTATATATTATTATCTCATATTATACCCTGTCTTATGTTAAAATAAGACTGGGTCTTATATTAATTTTTGCTCCAAAAGACACATTAGAGCTGATGGTCCGGCTAGGTCTTATTTTCCAGGAAACACAGTATATATGAAAGGCCTTTTGGTCAGTATTTCCTAAACAACGTTATGCTGTAATAAATATTCTGCGGTCAAAGAAGTTTTAGGAAATGCTGCTCGTGGGAACCCTTGAAGGACTGGTATTCCTTGGATCACGCTTCGGAAGCTCTGCCTTAGGTATCTTGGAGCTTGCTTTTAGAAGAGAAGGGAGGGGAGCCAACATTCAAAGAGCATTATTTCGCATGGCGTGGTGATCTGTTCATTTTACAGACAAGGAACCGGAGGTCCTTCTAGATGGTAAAAGATACAAAACTAGTAACAGGGCAGAACGGGGAATGGATCCCTCATCTCTCTGATTCTTAAATCTTTGCTCTTTTGACCTTACTGTGTTACTGTGTGCTTGTAATGAACTGCCAATTTAGGTTTTACTCACTAGAAACAGTAATTTAGCGGTCCCTCTAGGAAAGAGACTGCCCGAGATAATTGACTAGTTGACACATGTCCCCATCCTTTGCTTTGCATAGATGATGAACTCCATGTTCCAGAAGGGAGAGTTTCGGAGACTATACTGTAAATAAAAGTGCTTTTTGAGTGAGATTTGATATATCTTTAGATGTGTATAACTTTATTTTTTTCATCCCAAGGCACGAACCACAACCCTCTCTGAAGTGGTGGTGGTAATGCTTAACCTTTCTGAATGATTGTAAAGCTTACAAGAGGTAATTATGCATGTAAGGGGCTTGGCACAGTATCTGGCACGTAATTCTAGCTGCTGTTATTAGCAATAATAAAAATAATAAAGGCTTCGGTGTAGATTGTTACTTCTCTGTATCCTGTTTTTTGTGTGTGTTTTAAATGGGAGTGTGTGGGGTGGTCATATTAGTTTCAGGTACACAACATAATAATTTGATATTTGTATATGCTGTGAAGTTGTACATCTGCCACCATACAAAGTTAAATTGTTTTTTTGATGGGAACTTGTAAGATTTACTCTCTTGGCAGCTTTCAAATATGCAGTACAATATTACTGACGATCGTTGCCGTGCTCTGCGTTACATCCTCATGACTTACTTATTTTATATCTTGAAGTTTGTGCCTGTTGACCCCCTTCACCCATTTCACCCAACCCGCTTTCCCTTGGCAATTATCAAGCTATTCTCTGTATCTGAGTTCTGTTTTTCAGAGTCTCCATATAAGTGAAATCATATGGTGTATCTTTCTCTGAGTTTCTTCTCCACTTTGCATAATGCCCTCAGAGTCCATCCATGTTGTTGCCAATGGCAAGATTTCACTCTTTATTTTATGGTTGAATAATATTCCATTGTATACATATCCACAATTTCTATATTGTTTCCATTTCTTGGCTATTGTAAGTAATGCAGTGAATATAGAAATGCATATATCTTTTTGAATTACTGTTTTCATTTTCTTCAGATAAATACCCAGAGGTGGAATGGTTGGGTCATGTTTTTAATTTTTTTAGGAAACTTCATCTTGTTTTCTGTAGTAGCTGTACCAATTGATATTCCTACCAACAGTGCATGAGGATTTCCTTTTCTCCACAGCCTCTCCAACACTTGTTAATTTCTTGTCTTGTTGATAATAGCCATTCTAACAGGTGTGAGATGATATCTCATTGCGGTTTTCATTTGTATTTCCCTGTAGTTAGTGGTGTTGAGAACTTTTCATGTGTGTGTTGGCCATCTGTATGTCTTCTTTGGAAAAATGTCTATTTAGCTCCTCTGCCCATTTTTTAATTGGATTCTTTTTTAACTAATGAGTTGTTTGAATTCTTTATATATTTTGGAAATTAACCCTTTGTTGGCTATATGATGTACAAATATTTTCTCCCCTTTAGTAAGCTGCTTTTTCATTTTGTTGATGGTTTCCTTTGCTGGGCAGAAGCATTTTAGTTTGGTGTCACCCCACTTGTTTAGTTTTGCTTTTATTCCCTTTGTTTTTGGTGTCAGATCCAAAAATGTATTGCCAAGACCTATGTCAAGGAGCTTACTCCCTAGGTTTTCTTCTAGGAGGAGTTTTATAGTTTCAGGTCTTACATTCCCCAGATGCCTTTTAAAAATAATGGAAATTCCGTCTTGAATATATTTTATAGGGCGTTAAGAAAGTTCAAGTTCCTATTAGGGATCTGGCACTTCTTCAGTATGTACTAGTTGTAGTCAGCACATGTTGGCCTAGTACCATAAAGTTTTTGTTTGTTTGCTTGTTTTTAATGTGAGATGTGTATTTTAAGTAGATCTGTTGCCTGTGTGGTCAATCTTTTTAGACTGAATGTTTTTCTTCTGAAAACGATTTTCAGGCAAATCTGTTTGCAGTGGCAGTTTGGTTTGCATTGACCATTAGGTATGAAATGCTTCCCTGTGTGGGGCACAGCGGGTTGTTAACGGATACGACGATCTCCCCCAGCTCCGATCTCTGCAGTGGGGTTCAGCAGAGTAAAATGGCCTGAGGTGCCCTCTGAAAATTTGGAGAACTATTTAGAATCATTTAAAACCACTATGGCTGTTAACTGTGAATTGAGTTAAGCAAAATACAGTGTTTTTTCCCTGTTTAATTAGTCCTCAATTTTTAGGAAGTGGAGGAGAGAAGGTTTTTTCCTTCTCTGGCAATTTTCTTTTCCCTTCTTAGCGTTTAATTTCCTACTTTGAAATAGGCAAGATCCCGGGGCCTCTAAGAACATCAAACAGTTTTCACAGCTTGAAGCCGAGGGATTTTCATGCGAACCTTTTCTTATAAAAGTAAAATACTCTGTGTCCTTGCCAGGACATTTTTAAAAGAGTAGCACCTCACTGCTTTGTCACTAACTAGGGTGAGGGAAGGGAAGAGTGAGTCACAGGTTCCTTCTTTCTCTTTTTCCAGTTTGCTTCTCCCTTTCCCTTTCCCTTTGGCTCCTTGTGGGTACTGAACTTGACTTCTAGTAGAATGGGGGTGATTTTATTATTTATTTAATTTATTTTAGGGAACCTGGTATTCCCAAACAGGTGATGAATATTTTCTCCATTTTGAGGTGTTTATTTTTAAATTACTCATACATTATTAAGACATTTTCAATTATATAAAAGTACGTAAAATCGTGTAACGAACCACCATGTGTCTATCTCCAATTTCTATAAATATCTATATGCGGTCAATCTTGTTTCATCTATACCCTCACCACTGCTCCAAATATTTTTGAAGCAAACTTCAGACATGATTTTTTGGGAAATACTACATCTCCCTAAGGGTGTTTAAAACGAGCAAACAGACAAACAAACAAACATAATATAGTACCATGAGTCTACCTTTCGAATATTTAAAAATTTTCTTAACATCAGATATACAGTGTTCACATTTCCTGATTGTGTCTTTTTTTTCCCCTTAAAAAAATTAGTTTGTTTGGATTAGGAACCAAAACAAGGCCCATATGTTGCATTTGGTTGCTATTTTTAATTCTCCTTACAACTGCTGAAAAATTTTCGTTTCCCCTCTTTTCCTTATCATTTATTTATTGAAGAAATCATTTGTCCTTTGGAACTTCCCACATTCTGGGTTTTGCTGATTGTATCTCTGTGGTCATTTAATAATAGAGGGGATGTTCCTGTATCCCCAGAATTTCCTACAAACTGATAGACTTTAGTCAGATTGCTTTATTAGGTGGTATTGTTTCCTATTGCCTAATATCAGGTCACAAGTAATGTCTAGTAAGCTGTCTCTCTTTGTGATCATACAGTTAGTCACTGGATTTATTCTTATCAACCGTATTCACCACCCACTATGAAGTTCCCTCTCAGCCTTTCATATAATAGTTTTAATAGTCATTGATGATCATTGTGTATACAGATCAGGGTTTGGCAAACTACAGCCCACTGGCCAAATCTGATCCACTGCTTGCCTACTTTGTAAATAAAGTTTTATTGGAATGTAGCCACACTAGTTCCTTTACATCTTGTCTCTGGCTGTGCTTGTGCTGCAGTGACAAAGTTGGGTACCATGTTTCCCTGAAAATAAGACCTAGCTGGACCATTAGATCTAATACGTCTTTTGGAGCAAAAATTAATATAAAACCCAGTATTATATTATATTATATTATAAAGACAAGACCCGGTCTTATATAAGACTGGGTCTTACAGAAAAATAAGACTGGGTAATAAGACCGGGCATTACATTAATTTTTGCTCCAAAAGACACATTAGAGCTGATGGTCTGGCTAGGTCTTATTTTCAGGGAAACATGGTAAGTGCATTCACAGTGTTGTGTGTCCATCACCACTATCTAGTTCCAGAACTTTCCCATACCCCAAAAGGAAACCTTGTATCCATTAAGCAAGCAGTCATTCTGCATTCCTTTTTTTTCCCAGACCCTGGCACTAATCTGCTTTCTGACTCTATGGATTTGCTTGTTTTAGGCAGTTCATATAAATAGAATCATACAATATGTGGCCTTTTGTGTGGCTTCTGTCACCTAGCATAATGTTTTCAAGGTTCATCCATGTTGTAGAATGCATCAGTATTTCGTTCCTTTATGACTGAACAATATTCCATTGTGTGGATACATCACATTTTGTTTATTCACTTCATGGACATTTGGGTTGTTTCCAGCTTTTCTCTGTTTTGAATAGTGCTGCTGTGAATAGAAGTTTTTGCTTGAACACTTGTCATGTTTCTTGGGTATTTATCTAGGAATGGAATTGCTGGGTCATGGTAATTCTAGTTTAATTTCCTGAGGAACTGAAAAGCAGTTTTCTACAGTGGTTGCACCATTTTACACTCCCATCCGCCATGTTTGAGGGTTTTAGTTTTTCCACACCCTCTCCAACACTTGTTTTCCATTTTTTGACAATGGCCATCCTAGTTGGTGTGAACTGGTATCTCATTGTGATTTCGATTTATATTTTCCTAATGACTGATCTTTTTGTGGGCTTCTTGGCCATTTGTGTATCTTCTTTGAAGAAATGTCTATTCAAGTCCTTTGCTCCTTTTTATTTTTATTAAAAAAAATTTTTTTTTAAGGAGGGCGCCCTTCACAGTGGCCTATGTGGGGATCGAACCAGCAATCTTGGTGTTATTATAAGCAGCTCTAACCAAGCCACCCTCCTTTGCTCATTTTTAAATTGGGTTGTTTGTCTTTTTGTTGTTGACTTGTAAGGATTCTTTATTTTGGATACTAGACCCTTATCAGATACGTGGTTTGAAAATACACTTCTTCCATTCTGTGGGCTGTCTTTTTATTCTCTTGCTAGTGTTCTTTTATGCACAGAAGTTTTAAATTTTGATGAAGTCAAATGTACCTACGTCTTTTTTCTTCCTTGTGCTTTTAGTGTCATATCTGACAAAGCATTCCCAAACCCAAAGTCATGAAGATTTACCCATATCTTTTCATCTAAGAATTTTATAGTCTTCTTATATTTAGGTCCCTGATCCATTTTGAGTTAATTTTTGTGTATGGTGTAAGATAAGTGAGGGTTCATTTGTACAGGTTCCATTTGTTGAAGAGTGTGTTCTTTTCCCATTAAATAATCTTGGGACTTTTGATGACAATTAGTTGACCATGGATGCATAGGTTTATTTGTGGGCTCTCAGTTCTATTCCATTGAATATATTTTTGTCTTTATGCCAGTAGTACATTGTCTTGATTACTGTAACTTACTGTCAGTTCTGAATTGGGAAGTTTAAGTAGTCCAACTTAGTTCTTTTAAATGATATATTTATATTATTCAGAATCCTTTGCAATGCCATGCAAATTTTAGGTTCCTCTTTTCCATTTCTGCAAAACAAAACAAAACGAAAAAAAGGCCTTGGGTTTTGATAGGGATTGTATTGAATCTATACATTGCTTTTGGTAGTATTCACATCTTAACAATATTAAGTCTTCTGATCTATGAACATAGAATGTTTTTCCATTTTTTAAAATCTTCTTTAATTTTCCTCAGGAAAGTTTTGTAGTTTCAAGTCTTGAAACTCCTTGTTTAAATTTATTCCTAAGTGATATTTTATGCTACTGTAAATTGAAAATTTTTAATGCTGTTGTAAACTGAATTGTTTCTTAATATCCTTTTCAGATTGTTTATTACTAGTGTATAAGAATATACAACTGATTTTTGTGTTTTGACCTTATATTCTATGACTTTGCTGAATTTTGTTGTGTAATTATTTAAATGAAAAAATACACCATGAGTTCATATCAATATTTCCAAATCTGATTCTGTTTTAAAATTAAGTTAAACTTTTTAACCTTTACGTGTATATTTATAGCTGTTTTCTTTTATGCTGAAAATGTTGAGAGTAGTGAATTACTTGCTTTATTTTATATATACGTATACATATATATGCACATATATTAGTATTGTTATCTTGAGATTGTAGAAAATGGTTGCTGAAAACAATTATGAATTCTTACAATTAACATCAATTCTAGGGATTTACCGTCAAATTACTGTCTTCATATCATTTGAAATGATTTCTCCCTGTGGTTAAGCCACTCATCTGATACAGTTACATTTATGTGTTTATTGCTGTTTTTGGCAATAACTTATTTTCACTTCCATTTAATTTTGTTTTATAATTATGTAAAATATTTATGTGGTTCCAAAACCAAAACTAAAATATGAAGTGGTATAATCAAAAACTTTAGCTTTCATCCTCTCCCTCCCTCATAGATAACCATTTTTATTAGGTTTTAGTTATTTAAAAAAAAAATGTATGTATGTATACTTATTCATATGTCTCTTAGATATAGCTTATACTGTTTTTCTACTTCAAAAAAATCCTAGAAATCTCATCGTATATGAAGCTCTTTATTGCTTTTTATACTGCACAGCACTGCTTTTTTTTAATCCAAGCAATTCCATATGGATGGACATTAAGGTGTTACATAGGGAAATTTTGATGGGACCCAGTGCCTGGTTCTTCTTTTGGAACTGAAACTTTAAGTATTTTATTTCTCATTTTTATCATAATGATATTATTTTACTGCAAATATTCAAACAGTATAGAAGCATATACAATAAAAAGTGTCAAGTTTTCTCTGATTCCCTTTTTCCTACTTTCGTTTTGTACCTATCTCAAGAAATTACTAATGGTAAGGTAGTCCAAGATGTTTTTCTAGGTGTGTACAGCACTTATGTGTACTACAAATGGTTTTTAGACAAAATTGGGATCATATGAATAGTCTTTAACTTGATTTTTTAAATGAAATATTATCAATTGAGCTTTAGAGTGGATAATGAAAAAAGATCTTGAGTGTAAATAAGATTTAAAAAATGTTTTTGAGACATTTTTTCTTCTCTTTCATTAATGGTAGGTAATATATTTTGTGTGTGTGTATAACTTCCTAAATTTCCTGTATTGTAATTACTGCTCTAAAATCCAAAAAGTAGTACTCGTATGTGTAGCTATATTCTTCTTTACTTTCCTCTGGATTCCAACCTCTATTTGGAAAGAAATTGAAAAAATGTTTATTGTTGTAGTGTATTGTAGCTTAATAGTTAAAGTAAACCCACATAAAGTCAGGGTACCTATTAACAAACAGAGTTTAATGTAAGCTCCATAAACACAGGAAAAAAGCCTGCCTATCTTGTTCACTGCTGGGCCCCTAGCACCTAGGACAGCGACTGCTTCCTTATTCCCATGCTGTATTTGTTTTATATTTGCCATGTAATTTATAAATGCATCATGCTATACAACTGTTCTGTGTTCTCTTTTCACTTGTTAATACATCATGGACATTTTCTGTGTCAGTGCTTTATTCTTTTAAATGAATGTATTAATTGAGATAAAGTTTGTTAGATAATTAGGTAGTTTTAAAGACTTTAATTTGAACCCTTTTCTTCTCTCAGACTTTGGCACTAGTGTTTTGTTTTTAAAATATTAGTGGAAGGTACTAACTTGAGAGTTATGATGGAATGAATGCATATAAGTCTCTCTTTTTTAAAGTGGATTACATAAGCATACGTGTTTATGTAGAATGGCAGTGCATGTAATGTGCTTTAATCAAATCTAATATGTGACTGTTCTGACCATGGATACTGGAGTAATTCCCTTGAAAATATTTTGACAAGCAATTTACAATTTAAAGGAGGAAAAAAAATAGTATGTGAAAGTGTGCAATTTAGTATAAATGAGGAAACACAAAAATAAAATGAAACCAAAAACACCCTTGCTCTCCAATCATACTGGCAAAGATTAAAGTATAATACTTAGTTGGTGACAGGGTTTTGGGAGATGTGTTGCTGAAGGAAAATAAATTTGTATATTGTTTCTGAAGGGCAATTTGGCAAGAGTTTAAGTTCTACTTTCTTGCTCCCACCCTTTTCAGGAATTGAGAAAATTCGTTTACCTGATTGCTGCTTATAAATCTGATATATGTAGGACTAGAACTTACGTAGTTCTATATAGTTTTATGTCATTTCATTGTTAAGACCTTGTCAAAATGTTTTTCTTAGTGAGGCCTTCTTTGAACCCTTATTTTAAAATTTTCAGCTCTTCCGCCTGACCTTGCACTTTATAGTCCCCCTTTCTGTGTATTTTAAAACATTTATCCTAACCTTGTAGTATATATGATGTATTGATTTTGTTTGTTTCTGTTCTTTCTGCCTCTCACCCCCTGTATGATGTAACTCGGGTTGAGTGCAGGAATTTTTGTTTCTTTAGCCCATTGTGTATTCCTCAGAGCTCAGAACAATGTGTGGCACGTAGTGATATTTCAGTGAATATTTTTTGAATAATCAGTAGTGGGCACTCAGTATTTGTGGGATGATTTGCATGTTCAATTTGGTTGATGGAGGTGAAATTTAAGTGTTTACAGAAAATTAGGGTTCCTTAGTTTTGTAGTATGGCTGTTTCATTGTAGGTCTAATAATAAAATTAAATTTATAGACAAGTTGAAATTTCTGAATAATTGCAGAACAGGGACTAGTTTTTTATTTCATTTTTATGATATTGCTTATTGAATATTGCTCAATGAGCGCCAAAAAGACAAATACATAGGGGGAAAACCTTTTAGCTTGCTCTGAGTCTGGCCTTTTTGATCCTTGTGAGGGAGTTAAACTAAAGTTTAAGAGCTCACCTTTTCTCCCTCTTACTTTAAGACTCATCCCAGGGACTTTGTAATATTAGGTATACTTCTCTGGAAGTAAGAAGTTGTGAGGAAATGCGTTGGATGAACCTTGCTGCATGATTGATTGCTTTTTTGAAATCAAAACTGTTGTTGAATGTTAATTAGCACCACAGCTTTGTGTGAAAGCTTTCAGACTTGAGTGCTAATGGGACTCATTATTAGACAGTTAGGTGTTCCAGGGTCTCCACATTTATTCATACAATACTCATGGCCAGCTAACTAAGCGCTCAGCTTAGCATCCTGAGGGTCCAAAAGTCAAGTAGGACAGTATCAGAAACGAAGAGACAGGAACAACATTTGTTCATAGTACTTCTCCTAGGCTTGGGATTTCCAGAAAGACAGAATAATTTATTTTCTTGGGTGTTTTGGGGTTTGATTAAATTTAAAGTGAAAGTGAGCCATTAAATATTGCGAACACCTATAATTACAACATTATTTTGATGTCCATTTGCCATCGAGCTAGAGTTTGTGTGTATGTATGTATGTATGTATGTCTTTTTGAAGGAATTAGTTTTTGAGTGTTATATTTTATACTCTTTACATGCTTTATTCTTTTAACATAATCCTTATTCTTTTAACATAAACTTGATAAGAATCCTGAGAGAGAGGAATTATTATCAGTATTTTACAAATGAGAAGCTTGAGCTTTAGAGGTTAAATAATTTACTTAAGGTTCATAGCTTACTGTGGATTTTAAACCAGGTCTGTTGATGCTGAAGTCTATAAACTTTTTGTGAAACTTCCCAAAGAGAGCCGATATTTTTGTTTGTTTGTAGATAATGTTAAATAACAAGATGTACTGAATTTGAAAGTTCTGTTGCAAATTTTTCCCCCAAAATTGAATCTCTGGCTTTTGAGCCAGAGTATTTCAAAATACAAACATACAAAATACAAACAAATTTTTCTTATTAAAAAACTAAAATATGTTCATTATACAAAGAAATATAAGATTAGAGGGAAGAGAAAAGAAAGAGAGAAAGGTAGCTGGGGTGGGGAGAGAGAGCCCTGTTGACTCACTGTTACCCTTTTGGTGCACAAGTGGGATTGAACATAATAGAGTTTGAGTTCCAGAGTCCGAGACCTGGAGTCAAATCTGGGCTCCACTATATAATGGTTTTGTGAGTTGAGGTTTTCATGGTTTGGGGGCCAATTACTTATTTCAGTTTTACATATGAAAGAACTGAGATTTAAGAGAAAGCAGCCTATATCATAAGAGTTTTGAAGATTAAATGTGATAAGGCATATAAAATTCTCGGTACATACCTAAAATTCCCAGCACATAGTTCTTCGCATATGGATGTATTATCTTTTTTTGAATCATCAAAAATTGTAAGTGCCTTTTTTTTTTTAAAAGATTTTATTGGGGAAGGGGAAGAGGACTTTATTGGGGAACAGTGTACTTCCAGGCCTTTTTTTCCAAGTCAAGTTGTTGTCCTTTCAGTCTTAGTTGTGGAGGGCGCAGCTCAGCTCCAGGTCCAGTTGCTGTTGCTAGTTGCAGGGGTCGCAGCCCACCATCCCTTGCGATAGTTGAACCGGCAACCTTGTGAGAGGACGCGCTCCAACCAACTGAGCCATCCGGGAGCTCAGCGGCAGCTCAGCTCAAGGTGCCGTGTTCAATCTTAGTTGCAGGGGGCACTGCCCACCATCCCTTGCGGGACTCAAGGAATTGAGCTGGCAACCTTGTGGTTAAGAGTCCACTGGCCCATGTGGGAATCGAACCGGTAGCCTTCGGAGTTATGAGCATGGAGCTCCAACCGCCTGAACTACTGGGCCGGCCCCGTAACTGCCGTTTTAAAAACCTAATATATCAAAGATACCTTTCCATATACAATATTTTAAATCACCAGATAATAACTAATCCACACAATGGGATTCTATAATATATTCAGCCATCTGCTTCTTGGTAGACGTTTGTTTCTAGTTTTCTCTTTTGCAATTATAAGTAATGCTTCAATGAGTATTCTTGTAGCAGACTTTTGCATGTTTTTATCCTATTAGGATAGAGTTGGAGGCTGAGAAGTATGTATACTTTTACGATGTCTGATCCATGTTTCTGAACTGCCTTCTAGAAGATTGTAACTAGATATGTTCCTCACAGTAATTTATATGGACACCTGTTTCCCTGCATTCTTTTTTTGGGGGGGATGGGAGGGTCCTGTTTTTCAAGGACCCATCAGCTCCAAGTCGTTGCTTTCAGTCTTGTTGTGGAGGGCGCAGCTCACTGGCCCATGTGGGAATCGCACTGGCAACCTTGGTGTTATGAGCACTGGGCTCTAACCAACTGAGCCACAGGCCGCCCCTCCCTGCATTCTCACTGAATTCGATATTATAATTGTAAAATACCACTGCTGATTTAATCAGTTTTAAATTAGAATTGCTTTGATGACTAATAAGTTTGGGGGTTATTTTTCTACATGCATATCGGCCCCTTCTGTATTACACTGTTTTCCCATTAGTTATGTCCTTTTTCCTATATTGGGAGAGTATTTGTCTTTTCCTTAATGATATGAAAGATTCGTATGTGAATACTATGAACCCATTGTTGTACATTGCAAGTATTTTCTCTCAACTTGTCAGTTTTTCTCCTAATTTTGCTTATGTTTATTTTTGGGTGTATGGAAGTTTAAAACATTTATATTAACGTGTGTTGGTTGGTCTTCTTGCTTTGGGGTCATGCTTAGTTAGAGAAGCTTGCCCCTGTTTAAACTATGTAAATCGGCAGTTCTTGAAGTATTTGATCTCAGGATCCCTTTATACTCTTTAAAATGATTGAGGACTCAGAATAGCTCTTTTTCATGTTGGTTACATCTGTAGACATTTGCCACATTAGAAATTAAAACTGAGAAATTTATGAATATTTGCTAATTTGTTAAGAAACTGTAAATCCATTACATGTTAACAAAAATATTTTTATTAAAAGGTAATTATATTTCCCCTAATAAAAAATTACTGAGAAATTTTACATTTTTTGCAAATCTGGCTTAATAGAAAATAGCTGAATTCTTATATCTGCCTTTGTGTTTAAGCTCTTAATAATTGTCTATCACAGGACATGTTGCCTCTGGAAAACTCTATTGTATACTCCAGAGAATGAGAATGAAAAAGCAGATGTCATCTTACTATTATTATGAAAATAGTTTTAGCGTTGTGGGCCCCCTGAGAGGGTTCGGAAATCCAGACTGTACTTTGAGAACTGCTGATATAAATATTCACTTATATTTTCCTGTTGTATTTTTATGACTGAATTTAAGTCTGGAATGAATTTGAGTATAAAGTTTCAAATAGCCCCTCCCCCATCAGGAGCCAATGTCTTTTGTTGAAAGATCCATTTTTAAGTAAATCATTGATGGACTAGGACGAAACTGTACACCTTTCCACGTTTTCTCAGCTGTCACTGGATGATGAGCTTAACTAACTATTCATTGAAAGCAGCAGTTTTAGCAATGGTTGCTTAATGTTGTATCTCTCTTTTGGTATATTCTTTCGATTCCTGATGCCTGTTCCCAACCCCAACTTCTAACTTCACAACCATGTTGTCCTAAGAACAAAGATTTTTCATTCATGTTGATTTTGGCATTTTGCTCTAAAAATATTGTTTCCTCACCAATTATGAAAATGATGTACGATCATTGTAGGATATTTAGAATGTACATAGAAACATAAACAAGAAAGAATATTTTGTCTCTTTGACTATACAGAGCACTGATATGCTATTATTGCTGTATCGTCATGGAGCTTACTTTAGTATTGAAAAATGCTGGCATGTTGAACTACACATAAATTCCTATTCCACTGTTAATAAATTATACATCTTTTGAGGTGTTACTTAGCCCCTTGGAGTCCTTAACTCACCAGACTTATGTTTGTTACTCTTTATGTGTTCCTAGGTGCATTGGATAGAAAGAACGAGACACGGTTTCCTGCCATTAAGTTTGCAGGTTAATGAAGAAATACACGTTATGTGATAAGTATTATAGCCACAAGCAATTATGAATATTACAGTACAGCCTGAACAATCTATTGTTGAGAAAAGATGGGGGAAGAGGGAGATTTGAAGATATTAAGATTTTATAATCTTCTTTTAGTATTTGGTGATTTATTTGGCTGTCTGGGTCAAGAGAAAGACGGGGTGAAGAATTACTCCTAGCTATTTGGCTTGGAAGACTGGGTGGATAATGTTTACTAAGTAGGAAGTATACCTACTCCTAACAAAAGAAAAAGAGTACAGCTACTCTTTCCAGGGCTCAATTATTTGGCTTTCCAAGATCAGTTAGTTGTAGCTGTGGGGAGTTTGAGGGCCCTGGAAATCCTCAGATGGGGATGTGTGGGAGGCGTTGGAAAGCTGCCAGGGTGGTTGTGTGGGCTAGAGAGTTAGATGCACAGCATGAGTGGTTGAATGGAGCTTAAGACCATTATTTGAGAATTCTTAATAGAAGAAGAGAAGAAGGCCAGGGACCCTCCAACATTTGAAGGACAGGCCGAGGAAAATGAGACAGGCCGAGGAAAAAGTAGTAAGAAGAGGGAAAACAGAAGAGTGGTAGTGTAGGAGGCAGCTGAGCAGACTTTAAAAGAGGAGGAGGGTAGAGGAGAAAGGGATCTGAAATGTTAAATCCTGCTTTAAAGGACCAATAAGACCCGACAGTTGTTCATTCGATTTAGGAATAAGGAGGCATTGATGACGTTAGCAAAAACAGCTTAACTGGGGAAGCTAGGGACAGAAGCTACAGCAAAGAGGAAAGAGGTGAGCAAATGGAAATAATGAGTGGTGGCTACTCTTTGAGAAGCTCGACTGTTAAGCTGGGTGAGTGCAAGTTAAAAGTGGACAAAAACAGAGACTTGAGAATGTGTATGTGCTAAGGAAGAAGAGAAGAGAGGATAAAAGATTGAACTGAGAGATGGGGAAATACCATCATCTTGAACTTTCTAGAAAAATAATTTCAAACTTGGCACTTTTTGTAGAAATTATTCTAAAAAATATATTTTAGATAATGCTGAATATGGTTTTTTGATATCATTTTATGATACAGTAAGTCCTCACTTAACATTGTTGATAGGTTCTGAGGCTTAAAGTAAAATGCTGTGTAACAAAACCAATTTTACTGTAGGCTAATTGACATAAACAAGAGTTAAGTTCTTATAGCATCTCATCAGTGTTACAACGAAAGGATGCTGTTACTGGAGCACCTGCTGCACTTCACTTGTCATGAAGATCAGTTACTTTACTGTTCTACTGAAGGAGAAAGAAACAGCTGCATTTCATCTTTTCCTGTGTGTGCGACCCTGTCTTCCTCCCCGTACCCACAACTTACTATGTGGTTGGTTCTAGTGGTAGTACTACCACCTATTCCTACAAATCTGCTGCACCTAAGGAACTGCTGGGAAAGCCATCTGAGCCATTGTTAGACTTGTGCAATGAGTGACATTGCTAATTTTAATCAGTACTGTACATTGTAAGGCCAGTCTGGGGGTCGCGCTCGTAAAGCTTAGTCTGTGACCCACGAGGTCTGACAATTAAGTTTGCGAACTTGTTGAAATGATGTTGCTAACCTTTTTTGATATCAAAGGGATTATTCACTTATGACTTTGTACCAACTGGACAAAGAGTTAACCAAGTTTACTATTTGGAAGTGCTTAAAAGGTTGCATGAAAATGTTAGACGACCTGAACTGAACTTTCCGCTAACAATTCATGGCTCTTGCATCACGACAATGCATCGGCTCACATGGCACTGTGTGTGAGGGAGTTTGTAGCCAGTAAACAAATAACTGTATTGGAACACCCTCCGTACTCACCTGATCTGGCCCCCAATGACTTTATTCTTTACCTGAAGATAAAGGGAATATTGAAAGGAAGACATTTTGTTGACATTCAGGACATCAAGGGTAATACGACGACAGCTCTGATGGCCATTCCAGAAAAAGATTTCCAAAATTGCTTTAAAGGGTAGACTAGGCTCTGGCGTCAGTGCAGAGCTTCCCAAGGGGAGTACTTCGAAGGTGACCATAGTGATATTCAGCAGTGAGGTATGTGGCACTTTTTCTAGGATAAGTTTGCGAACTTAACTCTCCGACCATGCTTATTTGACTTAAAGAATGCAGAGCTCTACAGTTAGATTGCTTTAGAATCCCAACTCTAACACTTCCTAACTAAACTGGAACAAATGACTTATTTCTTATTTCAAAACTTGACTTCCTTCATCTTTAAAATGATGTTAATGGTACTTACCTCACAGGGCCGTCGTGGTGGTTAAATGACGTGATGCATGAAACACACAACCTGGCACAGAGTAGGTGGGTTCAGTACATGTTAGCTATTAATAATTATTTTCAGTCTCCAGGGCTTTGATTTTCTAAGCTTGGTATTTCTGGAAGTCTTCTCGGTTAGAGGAATGTTATTATATTTGAAAGGGAATAGATTAAAATAGTCATACTGTAGATTTTAGGTGTTTGGGAGGGCAGTGAGAATTTGCAGTGTATATAAACAAGGAGATTTATTTCCTGAGGTAGGTTGGTTGGCTGTTATAGCTATTTAGGGAAGGTTTTTTTAGAAATACTGTATTTCTTACAGTGGTTCTGTAGTCTATTTTTGGATGGAATACTAAAAAGTATTTAAAAATGAGAGGCGGGGTAAAAGACTACCTAGAATTATGGTATGGGATATTTTACTTGGAGTGTGTGTGTGTATAGGAGGGTAGGAGGTGTAGACTAGCTATTTTAGGGCAGGAAATTAATGTAACCCGGTGAGGCGCATGAATATTGCAGGCTTAGTATCAAAACTACTGGTAACCTGTAATTTAAGCCAGGGCAGTACTTGGAAGGCAGGAAGTTAGGGTTTGTGCCATGGTTTGAGAAAGCCTATATTCACCTTTTTAAATGAGACTTGTACTCTTAAAAGAGACACTGAATGAAATTATCTAGGATATTTGATAATCATCAATTTAGTCATTCTTTCCTTCTATCAAAGAAACTTTACTATTCTTTTAAAAATTTTAGAGTCCTGCTGAGAATTTGTACTTTTTTGATATAGTAAAACGTTAATGGATGGAAAATCCTTCTTTGTAACTTTTGTGAATGTACCGGTACATTTGTAAAGTAGTTCAGGCCACTGAATTTTTCTGACACCCACAGACCTCCCTTTTAAAGGAGAAGAGTATTTAATATGTTTAAAAATAGTAAAGTAAATTGTTTCCTTCTGAGAGTTTCTCTGGATGTGTTAATGGAGTTTAAAGTTTAATGCTGCTAAACCCACACAGGAATTTTCACTTGTTTTAAATGCCATGAAAATAGATTTTACTCTCATTGATAACTGATTTAGTAAAAAGACCATGTGAAATTCAGGAATGATTTAAAAAATTATTAAAGGATTCATTGCCTTTTAAAAAAAGTACAGTCGTACCTCAGTTTTTGAATGTCACTGTTGACGAATTCAAACGAATTCAAAAAAAGTCACTGTTTACGAACATTTCGGTTTATGAACACCATAAATTTTATGAATCTATTGTATCATTAGATAGTAAAATTCATGCTATATTTGCAGTTTTAGGGGTTGATTTTAAAGGTCTGGAATTGATTAATCCATTTTGCATTACTTTCTATGAAGAAACTGTGCCTCGGTTTTCGAACGTTTCAGAACTCGAACGGTCTTCTGGAACGGATTACATTAAAAAACCGAGGTACCACTGTACCTCCTCTTTGCAAGTCTCTCCATATCTGAAATCATACCAAATGACTCATGAGTGCCTTGGTTCTTGCCTTGCGTACAAAATTACTCTCTCAGCAATAGGTAGGACTTGTGGGCAGTGATGGGTCAGTGACTTGGCTATGAAAGCAGTGCTAGTTTTTCACTGAAGGGAAGATGAGATCTCTGTTGTCTGTTGAAATGTGTTAGATGCCTGTCAGTTGAGAAAACTATTGTACTATTTGTGGGAGGTATTGAATTAGTATGGTTTAGTATTTGTGACTTTTTGAAGTAAGGTTTGATTGCCTTGTATTAAAAAGTTGCTCTTATGGTAAAGTGCTTCTGAAAATTAAAAACCACAATAGTAACACCTGAAAAATTTAGAAACCCCTGAAGAATTTTCTTGCTTAAAAGGAAAATATCCTAAAAACTCTAGTTTCAGTTAGCCATAAAACTACCTCCCCTTTGGAGTACAGTCAGTTGCTACCAAGTGATAGTTGTTTTCCAAAGACAATGTCATGTTATCAAAAATTGTGTTTATGTTTTTAATGGTTTTAAATTGCTGTAATTTTAGGGAAAGGGGTTGGTGGTGGCTTAATACATGTGTCTTCAGAATTGTTAGTTTTTTTTCTCTTTAAGTTAATAGGTGTACCACACGGAGCAAATTAGTATTTGATGACATAACTCTAGCTTTCACGCCAGATTAATGGCCTTTTCCTGTCATCACTATCATTAGTGTATGTTAGCTGTTGATATATAACAAACCACTCCAACACTTCGTTTCTTACTGCTCTTGAGTCTTTGGATCAGCTGGGTAGTTCTGTCTGGGCCAGGCTTACGTGATCTTATATGGGCTTGCTCAGACTTCTAATGGCTTAGTTGGTTGATAGGCTAAACTAGTTTGTCTAAGGTGGTCTTACTCATATCTGGTGGTTGGCTGGGTGCCAGCTGGGCAAAGGGTGACTGGGCCATATGTCCCTAGATATGCAGTAGGTTGGCTTCAGCTTGTTCCATGGTGGCAGAGCATGTTTCCGAGAGTGGTGTGGAAGCACGTGGGAGTTCTTGAGGCGTAAGTTCAAAACTGGCAAACTCATTTTCAGTGCTTTTCTATTGGCCAGAGCATGTCATCAGTCCAGTTCAGGTTCAAGAGATGGGGAAAGAATACAAAGTGACATTGCCAAAGGTGTAAATATAGAGAGATGAGAAAAATTGAGGGAACTTTGCAGTCAGTCTCCCACATTTAGCATAGTGCTTTTTTCAATTACCCATTTATATACTTTTTTCCCCCAAAAAAAACCTTTTATTAGTAAAACACATATCCACTCCACTAAGTAGCTGTGCTTACACCTACAACAGGTTTTATCTTATTTTCTTCACAGTTACAGTTTTTCCACATAATGCAAATTGGGTTCCCTAGGTAAACAGTTGAGCTATGTCACATTCTAGTTAAGAAAACTGGAAAAGATGCCTAAAAGTGTCCTCTGTTATCTATTTTAATCTGATTAAAAATTTTCTGCCTTTCTTTGAAGGCTTTTAATAATCTGGTTTCTCGTAGTCTATAGAGGTTTATTTCCCACTGTTCTTTTCTCTGGCTTGCCCACTGATTTTCTCCCTGCCATTTTTTAAAAAAATTGACATGAAATTGATGTAACAAAAAATTGGCCACTTTCAAGCTTAAAGTTCAGTGGCATTTACATTCACAATGTACAGCCACCACCTTTTTATCACGTTCTAAAACATTTTCATCACCTCAAAAGAAAAATCTCTCCACATCAGCTGTCACACCCCTTCTCCCACCAGCCTCGGGCAACCACCACTCTGCTTTCCGTCCCTGTGGATTTACCTTTTCTGGGCTGTCATTTGTTTTTTAACCACTGTGCACCTGTGTATGTTCTTTCTGCCTGGAGTATCCTAAATCCTATTAGATTTCTTCACTGTTTGGTCCAGTAATTTCTTCTTCCTCATCAAGATTGTATCCTCTAGTTAATTTAGTTACAGTAACCCTTATCACTCCACTCCACTGAAACTGCTCTTCTGTCTCCTCAGATTGTTTCCTCTCGTTCTTCCTGCAGGATGTTCCCCCTTGCAGGAGTGTGGAGTGGTGTGTTGGGGGCGGGGAGAGGGCCCTCCCCGCAGTGTTTATACTTTGACCTCAGGCCTTTGTTTTTACTCTACCCACCTTCTCCCCCGGTGATCTTAACTACTTATGTGACCAAATCTAGATCTCTAGCCCAGATCTCTTCAATTTCCAGACCTGCTGGAATTATCTCCTGAATGTTTCAAAACTATTTTAAACTGAAAGTGTCAAAATTGAAATCATTTTCTCTCCTCACCCTCTGTCCTTCCTTAAACAGAAGGAAACCTCAATATTACTCTTCCTTCTTCTCTGTCTTGGTAAAGGGCGCCATCATTCCCAGAGATCCCTGGGTTTGTTCCCAGGAATCGGTGTTGTTTCCTCTTTATACTGTAGCACTCATTTTCGTTTAGGACCTCATCGCTCTTTGCCTATACAGGGATTCACAAATTTATAGCCCACAGGCCAAATACAGTCAGCTGCCAGTTTTTGTAGAATCAGGTTTTATGGGAATAGAGCCTTGCTCATTAGTTTAAGTATTCATTATCTATAGCTGTTTTTATGCTAGAGGCAGAATTGTGTAGTTGGAACAGAGACCATATGGCCTGTAAAACCTAAAATGTTTACTATCTGGCCCTTTACAGAAAAGGTTTGCCTACCCTTGGACTATTACTGATTTTATGTCTCTAGAATTGTTGAGCCTTCTCTCCCACCCCAGGTAAGTAGTATTCAGAATTCTGACCATATGTCCCCTTGCGTGAATCTTTTCTTTCCTTGCATTGTAGAATTTCAAACCCTTATCATGGTATAAAGCCCCTGCCTAACTCTCTTGGTTTATTTTCTCATTCAGAAGGCATCTCGATCTCTGCTGGGCCTTTGCCTCTGCCTGAAACGTTCTTCTCTCTCTTCTCTTTCTGGTAAATTTATCTCAAAATCTAGCACAGATGTTCCTTTCCTACGAAGTCTTCTCACATTGCAGATTATTACCCCTTCCTTGCTTCCTTCATATCTTTTACAGTTTTTGTTGTACTTAACAAACCCCCTGTGGTTTTGTCCATTTAACAGTATCCCCCTAATAGACTTCAAAACCAAGCTTGGACCAGGCCAGGAGCTGGGCACTAAATACTCCTTCAGAAATGTGTGTTGACTGAATTGATTGCTGTTGTGTTAAGAGTTTTCCTTACTAATCTGTCAGGACAGGAATTATGGCTCCAACAACTTTTACTACTCTGATTTATACATAGGGAAATAATAGGCCCAGATATTGGTTAAATTATTTGTTTGAATTATCTGGATAAAGTGAAGAGACAAAGAGATTCCTTTCGAGGAGAATGGACGTTCATCAAAGAGAGACTAGCTAAGTCCATTAAAAAGGAACTTGATTTACCTGAATTACTAACTTTCCCCCCTTGTCATATGTAGGCATTTTTCCTCCTCTTCTGTACTTGGTAATTTGACGGATTTTAATTGAATATTTTGTGCCATTAACTAAGCATTCTATGATCTGTTCTCCACAGTGCATGTAGAAGAACAGTTTAGATGGAATGTGCTAAGTTGATAAATTATTGCAGGACAGAGTCGTTCTCAAAGTACTGAGTTAGTCTGAGCTGTAAATGGGAATGGAAATGGAGTGTTCCTGTTGCCGTTAGCTGTTAGCTATGTGTCCTTTTTTACAGGATTCATTTGCCTGTGTGGTACCTAGATGCCCGCCCTCGTGGGATTCTTAGCAGTAGAAGTAGAAGTAGTAGCAGTTGTCGTCGCTGACACCTGTTGAGTGTTTTTATTTGCCCGCCACTGTTCTAAGCGCAGTACATGAATGAACTCGTTTATAACCTGTGAGCTAGATGCTGTTGTCCATATTTTACAGATGAGGAGCCTGAGGCATGGGAAGCGACATAAGCTTGGCTAAGATCATACAGCTGTAATAGTAAGTTGTGAGCCAGAATTTTACCCCAGCTGTCTGGCTCCCGGGGACCTGCTGGTGGGCAGGACGCCGGACTGTCTCTTCGTGGGTCATGGAATGGTTTGAGTGCACGGTTCTTGCATTCATTGCCTTTCTCTCTAAAACAGAAACTCGGACTGGGCTTTTGGGTCAGCGGGGAAAGGAGGAAAAAATGGTTAAAGATAGGTGTTTTTGGTTTTTTTTTCGGTTTTTTAAAGGCATATATATTCCACTTTATATTTATCATGTATGATTAGTTATAGAACTCCTTTTTAGCACCATTCTGTTTTTGTCTTTTACTGGCAGCTAGGGCAAGAGTTTGGTTTTCTTTTGCCTTAACTTGTGTATATACAGTAAGTGTTTATTAAATGATTGGCTTTAAGAGTAGAACTGTGGGACAATAGAGGTAAACATATTACAATTGGAAAGTTAAATATATATAATGAAAAAATCACGTATGTGGTTCTAGAAGGTGTAATTGTATGTAGTTATAGGGATTTATAGTCCCGAAACATGGAAGTATATTAATAATTGAATTGTGCTAATCTAGAGGAAATCGTCATTGGAGCTGGGTGGTGTTGGTCTTTTACAAGCTTAAAAAACACTTAAGAGTTATAACTTATATACAGGAGATTGCATGAAGCCCAGGAATACAATACAACTCAGGGAATACACTGCCACCTAGCTCAAGCTAAGCATAGAACATTTTCATCATCATTCCAGAAGCCCCTCTTGTGGCCCCTTCCAGTCAATGAACACCTTACCCCTTATCTTGCTTTATTGTTTTTTAATTGCATTTATCACTACTTGACATAGATTAGTTTGTCTTCCCTACTAGAGTGTAAACTTTTGCTCACTATTCTATTCCAGTGCTCAGCATAGTGCTCACATACAGGAAATGTTCAGCAACTATCTGATAACTGCAAATTGAAAAATACTTGATTGTCCACTATATACCATGTTATGTGGTACACAGGTGCTCTTTTATGTACCGGATGCTGAGGTTAGGTGATAAATGCTGGTTTTTTAGGATGAGACTTTTGACGTTCAGCACAATTCTTAGACCAATTGTAAGACATGGAAATGGAACTGTCCTGGTGTTGGGTTAAGTGTGTGCTGGTCTTTGCTCACGTGAATGTTAGGAAATAGGGGAAATTTGCTACCAGTAAGAGATAATGGCAGCCTATCTATTGGATTGCCTTCTTGAGAGTATCTGATTTCTTACAGTTATCTCAAATTCTTAACTTACACTCTTGATGATCTTTTTGAATACCTCAAACAAGTTGCAAAAGACTAAATGCTCTTGTTCTTTTGGGGAGAGAATTGTGATAGAAAAAGCATTGGTTTATTTGGTCAGGTAAGACAGTTTAACTGTCGTTTAACCTTAGTTAAAACAATGAAAATTCTGTTTGTCTATCTTGATTAGGTTTAAGATAAGGAGTCTGTGGTTTAGAAATTGTTTTAGTTCAAACTTATATTCATTTATATGGTGGAGAAAAATTTTGAGCTGAAAGTGACCCTAGTTTTCTGGTTTGTGCTCTTACCTGTCAAGTCTAACCCTCTCATTTTACATTTGAGGAAACGGGGGTACAAAGAAGTCATGTTGTATGTTAGTTTAGTACAAAGCGGCAACCAGACCAGTTTGTATAACCGAAAACTTCCTGGCTCTTCTGCATCATGTTGAATCACTTGGGAAGTTTTATAAACATATACATGTTAGGGTCCTACTCCCAAAGGTTTTTATTATTCTTAGATTTGGGATAGGGACCAGACATGTATAATAAGGTAACAAAAGCAAAGCAAAATAAAAACTCAAACCACTGTTTCTTCATGTTTAATAATGAATAAATTTTCTGAGTGATAACACACTCAAGTGGCTTAGAACCATTGTGCTGTGATGCCTTTTTTCTTTTTTAACTTAATGCATTTCTTAGAGCAGTTTGAGGTTTACAGAAAAGTTGAGCAGGAAGTAGAGAATTTTCATACATTCCCTCACCCCTACCCACAGTTTTCCCTATTATTAAAATCTTGCACTGTGTGGTACACTTGTTAAAATTGATGAACCAATATTGATACATTGTTATTGACTAAAATCCGTAGTTTACTATTCATAATGGGTATGAAGGCACACTATTTGTGTTGGATAGTTCTGTGGCTTTTGACGATTGCACTAACGTCATGTATGCATCATTATAATACCACACAGAAGAGTTTCACGGCCCGAAAAATTCTTTGCTCCGCCTGTTCATTCTTACTTCCCTCTTCTCCCTGGCAACCACTGATCCTTTTTCTATATATCTCTTTAGTTTTGTCTTTTCCAGACTGTTGTATAATTGGAATTACACAGTACGTATAGCCTTTTTTAGACTTCCCTCTTTGACTTACCAACATGCGTTTAAAGTTCTTCCATGTCTTTTTGTGTTTGACAGCTCATTCGTTTATATTGCTGAATATTATTCCATTGTATGAATACACCAAGGTTTGTTTTACCCTTTCTCCTATTGAAGGCTGTCTTGGTTGCTTCTACACTTTTGGCAAATACCAGTGAAGCTACCCTAAACATTTGTGTACAGGTGTTTAAGTAGACATGCTTTCAACTCATTTGGGTAAATACCCATGAGTGCAATGGCTGAGTTGTATAGTAAGCGTGTGTTTAGTTTTGTAGGAAACCGCCAAACTGTCTCTCCGAGTGGCTGTACCATTTTGCATCCCCACCAGCAATGAGTGCGAGTTTCTATTGCTCCACGTCCTCACCAGCATTTGGTGTCAGTGGTTTGGATTTTAGCCATTCTAATAGGTTTTTTTTTAGTGGTTTCTCATCGTTTTAATTGCAGTTCCTAATGACATACGCTGTTGAGCATCTTTTACCTGCTCATTTGCCCTCTGTATATCTTTGGTGAGTTGGCCAAGTCTTTTGCCTGTTTTTAATGTTGCTTGTTTCCTTATTGTTGAGTTGTAAGTGTTCTTTGTATGTTTTGGATAGAAGTCATTTATGAGATACATGTTTTGCAGATATTTTCTCCCAGTCTGTGGCTTGTCTTTTCATTCTCTTAACAGTGTCTTTTTGCAGAGCAGAAGTTTTAAATTTTAACAAAGTCCAACTTACCAATTTTTCTTTCATGGACTGTTGTATTTAAAAAGTTATCACCAAAATGCATTTTACCTTACCTAGATTTTCTCCTGTTATCTTTTAGAAGTTCTATAGTTTTTGCATTTTACTTTAGGTCTCTGATCCATTTTGTGTCAATTTTTGTGAAAGATACAAGCTCAGTTTCTATTCTTTTTTTTTTTTTTTTGCATGTAGATGTCCAATTGATGTAGCGCAATTTTTTGAAAAGACGGTCATGACTTTTGGATGTCCCCTTTCAGTGGAGCATGCTTAAGTGTGAATTACGGTTATTAAAACAAATAAACCTGAGATTATTATCATTATCCTATTTTTTTTAATACTGAGTCTTCAAAATCTGTTAAGAATTACAGCACATTTCAGTTCAGACAAACCATTTTCAGATGTTCAATAGCTCATGTAGTTAGCGACTATTGTTTTGGACCGAGAGGTTAAAGACAGTCAGTGTGACTTCAGAAGGAAGAATTATCATTGTAGTTTACAATGGTTAGGAAAGGTCACAGAGAAGAGGATACTTGAGTTTATTTTGCTCATTTACTCACTGATTGATTGATTCAGTCATTCATTCACCTAAGAAATCATGAGCTTTTACTCTATACAAAAACTGGGGTGAAAACTGCAGACATGTCTTATCTCTTTGTGGACAGTACATTTAATGGTACTTTTACAATTATTAGAGTAGGTTGCTTATGAAGTAGTAAGTGATAAGAATATAGGTTGAAAGTTAAATATTCCCTGTGAAACAAAGGCTGATGATAACTCCACTGTGAGATTGGTAGGAGTAAGTGAAATGTGATACACCTAGCACTGTTCTCGTTGTCAGCTGTTTAATAAATACTACTTGTCCTTCTCTCCTCCCGCTTCAGCCTCTGTCCCCTGTTGAATGCTTGGGTCTGGGCCTGGGGAGAAGAGGCTTAGGATGTGGCTGAGTCCAAAACAAACTGGCTCCCAGGGATGCAGATGAGCTCTTACCTTCCTTTTTGTATCCCCACCCTTTCACTACAGGGTCCTGCTTCCTGGACCCAGAACTAAAGTTTATACTATTCGTACTAAGGCCTATTTATTAACCACTGTTAAATAGATTTTTGTGGACTGGTTTAATATAAATTACTTCTTTTTCTGGAAAATTTTACCTATTTCATTCCAAACAGTTGTTTTATTAGTGAAAATGTGAAGCTCCTGTCTGCTAAATTACTTATTGGCTGTCTCTTGTTTGTAAGATAAAGGAAGTGTTTTAGAAATATTTTGAGCAATGTTGAAATAAAATTATTTTATAACTTTTTTGACGACGCAATCCTCTCATTACATTTCTAAGCACTCTGGTCCTTGTATGTAATTTTTACATTGTAAGAGATCTTGAAACTTGACCATGTCCTTTTACAATAAGGATTATTAAATCTAGTTAAATATTAAAGGTAGTTAAATTATGCTTGTGATGAGTTGTCGGGACATTATTATTGTGTATTGAATACTTGATTTAGAGTGAACAGCTCTTGGTTTTCTGTGTGTTAGCTGTATGTTTGTGGGTAAGTCCATTCATTTACTGATTTTTGATTCATTCAAAAGATCCTTTGAATATGGTCAGGACATTATTTGCATATTTACTTACTTAACAAATTGTGATAAGTGCTTTGAAGAAAATGAACTTGGGCCTGGAGAGGATAATAGGAAAATTACTTTAGATTGGGTAGTCATAGAGAAGGCATCTCTGAGAAAGTGACATTTAAGCTGAGACTTAAAGGATACAAAGTAATGGGTAAGTGGTCTAGAAAAAGAACATTCTATGGGGCGGCCAGATGGCTCAGTTGGTTAGAGTGCGAGCTCTGAACAACAGGGTTGCTGGTTCGATTCCCACATGGGCCAGTGAGCTGCGCCCTCCACAACTAGATTGAAGACAATGAGCTGCTGCTGAGCTGCCAGAGGGGTGGCCGGATGGCTCAGTTGGTTTGAGCTCTGAACAGCAGGGTTGCCGGTCAATTCCCGGTTCAATCCCCTCATGGGATGGTGGGTTGTGCCCCCTGCAACTAAAGACTGAAAACAGCAACTGGACTTGAAGCTGAGCTGCGTCCTCCACAACTAGACTGAAGGACAACGACTTGGAGCTGATGGGCCCTGGAAAAACACACTGTTCCCCAATAAAATTAAACAAACAAACAAACAAAAGAACATTCTGGGCAAAGGCAAAGGGAAGTATAAAAAAGAGTCCTGAGGAGTCAAAGAGCTTTGTGTATTCACTAAACTGAAAGGCACCTAGTGTGAGTGAATGAGAGAGAGCAGGGGGAAGAATGGCGTGATATGAGACAAGCCAGACCTTGGCAGAGTCTGGTAGAACATGTCGAAACCTTCCAACTATTCTAATCAGGGAAATGACATAGACCAGTATAACTTCGAAGTGGGAAGTAGAATGTAGGGGTCTCCGAAGGTTGAAAGAATGGTCTGGGCTACAGAAATAAATATGAGAAGCAGCAGCTCTCGAATGGTAATTTAAATACCACGTATTTAAAGTTCTGGGAATGCATACGATAATTTGGGGAGATGGAAGAGAAAAGGGGGTCTCAGACCAGGCCCAGAAGAATGCCAGTATTTAGAGGTTGGTAGAAGAGGAAGCAGCATAACAGGGCCTCAGGTAAGCAGGGGTTGTTTTTTTTGGGGGGGCGGGGTTTGGCTGACCAGAGGTCCTGAAATGGCGTGAGGGGCAAGGAGGACGTGTTTGGCGATGTGTGGAGGAATTGAATAATCTCAGACTCAGTGGGATTTGGGAGAGTAGTGTCTTTAGGGGAGTTATGTTTTTCTTAAGGCCGGAAGGTGGAGTTTGCTGATCACAAAAGGAGGAATTCCGATGGCATTCTAGAAGGGGTAGGGTTGAAGAGTTCACTACCATGAGCGAGATATATAGAGTAGATGGGGGATGAGAGTTAATAGCAAATGGGAGAGGCTTGCATTTCTGGTGAGGCCTTAGGTAAACAGCTTATGAGGTGTGATAAATTTAGTCCTTCCAGTCTCTTGTAAGCTGGAGGGATCTATGGTCTTAGTGGTGTGGTCTGGACAATTTCATTCGGTGTCTTGGGAGAGGAACAAAGTTTTGGCAAGGTAGCTTGGCTTAGCGGTTCCACGAGTTACGGCCTGGCGAGGCTCTGGCTGGCCTCTTCAGTTCTTTAATCTGTGACATAGTACTGATACCTCATTGGTTGTTTTATGGTTTAAAGGAACAGTCACAGAGTGGTTTGTAAAAGTTGAATCTGGATACAGATACAACCTTTTAGGAAATTTTTAAAACAAACATCGTAATAAGTTACGATTGATCTACCTTATTTTGTTGTCACTCTTTTCTGTATTGAATATAAGCACCAATGCTTAATTGAAGAGTAAACATTGACTGTGAACAAGGTATCAGGCCATCTCCGTAACGCTGATGATACTCAATTTTAGAAACAAGTATAAATCGTTCAAGAAGTAAACATTTGCTCATTTTTACTTTAAACAGTTCCTTAAGCATACTTGACTCTTTAAGAACCCAGTGAAGAAATGCTAGATTATAACAATAATACTTCTATGGAAAAAATATCTTTATTTATTATTGGGGAATATTGGGGAACAGTGTATTTCTTAGGGCCCATCAGCTCCAAGTCATTGTCCTTCAATCTAGTTGTGGAGGGCGCAGCTCAGCTCCAAGTCCAGTCGCTGTTTTCAATCTTTAGTTAAAAGGGGCGCAGCCTACCATCCCATGCGGGAATCGAACCAACAACCTTGTTGAGATCTTGCGCTCTAGCCAACTGAGCCAGCCGGCCGCCCCAGAAAGAATATCTTTTTAGAACTTTAAGCAAATACATCTTTAAAAAAATTTGCTTGCTCAGTTGTAGAGAATTTGGCAATTACAAAGGAGTACAAAAATGAAAATGAGAATTTACCTGTAGTCTCACTATCCAGAGAGAATTCCTGTTTGCTTTTTGGTATTTTTTGTGTAATATTTGTTTTCAGAATTGGGATCACACAGTTTGCAACCTGCTGTTCCACATATTCTTGTGTCATGAATATTTTCTTATAACCTTAAATATTCTTTGAAAATGTAATTTTAATGGCTGTTTAATATTCTGTGACACGTGAACATATCCTGTTTTCCTAATGATTCTCTTATTGGGCATTTAGGTTGGTTCCAATGTAGTGATATTATATATAGTGCTTCAATGAATGTCTACATAAATCAATCATTTTCTCCCAATTTGATTATTTTTTATCACTATATTCCTGGAAAGGGAAATACTGGGTCAAAGGGTAGGGCTTTGTTGTTGTTTGTTGTTGCTGCTGCTTTTAAGGAAAATTATACTTAATTAAAACAGGATCTCATATTTAAGAATAAATATATATGTATATATTTGTTGGTATGAAATTATTTACTGTTCTGTTCCAACAGTGAGTAATCTGTGTGTGGATTTGGAAACTTTGCAATAACAAATCCTTTACAGGCCTCTGGCTCATATGTTGAGAACTACTCCTGGTCTCCCCTCACCTTATCTTTCACTGTTCTTGTTCCAGAAGATACCTTAACAAATATTCCTTTTTTTATTCAGTGACTTTTTAAAATAACTTTCTTGCTTGATATTTGGGAACAATTTTAAGACTTTTGTAACAGTTTTAAGATAATCAGTCCTCAAACACTTGAGAGTAAAATTGTAAACTGATAAAACGTTTCTAGAATTCAGTTAGCAAGAGCTCCATCATGTTTGAATATGCTTAGTTTTATTGTATCCTTGTTAACCTTGAGTGTTTACTTTATATATTGTTAATTTGCTAGGTAAAATATGGTAGGTATATTTGGGGGTGGGAGGAATGACTGAAATAACAAGTTCTTTCTTTCCCAGCTTGTTACTGAATAAAAATTGAAAGGTGAGAACTAGGTTATAAAACCCAGTGTTTGAAATTTATCTTCTTCATCTGGCTGCCATGGAAATAACATTTTCAGTGCTGAAAGGTGTCTAAAAATTCAGTTCTTTCAGTTTACAGATAGGAAAACTGAGGTCTAGAAAGGAGCTTCTTTGACTTTCCCAAAGTCATAAGCCAAATAGTTGTATATAAAAGCTTGGCCTATTCTTTTCCTAACTAGTCTATTGATTTTTCCACAAATGCCTTCTGCCCCCCTCCTCCTCCCATAAGTGACTAGTTTCTTTTTCTGGTTGGATGACTGACAGAATTGTTTTATCCTTGCGTTTAACCAGGATAAGCTGACCATTCTGAGTCGGTTGTGTTTGGTGTGCACTGTACCTTTTTGCCCTGCAGATACAGTTGGCTCAGTATCAAGGAAATTTATGTCTTTGAATACGTCTTCTATGCATGTGTTGGATCCATTCTTTCAGTAATAATCCTTATGATGAATCACGTTTGTTCTCCACATTTATTATCTTCTCCAGAATTACTTTAATCTCTTCATTGATTCTCTCTGCGTTACTGTGATTTCCTTTCCTCTGTGCATTAATTTTTCACTAAGTCTTTTCTCTGCTGTTTCTTGTTTATTAGATCGATGGTTGTTTTGCTAAGCTAAGAAACAAATTGTGAACTGTGGTAGGCCAAAAAAATGGCCTCCCATAAGGTATCTAGGACTGAGAGAATAATTTCTGTTGTTTTAAAGCAACCCAGTTCATGGTAATTTATTACTGCAGCCGCAGGAAACTAATAAAAGGACCAAAACAATTTTCCTTTTTTACCTGTCTGTTGTTTTATGACTTTATCTCTGCACTCTTGTTTTATTTATTTCATGTTCTTATTAAGGTCTTCTGTAGCACTAAACTTGGGAAGTAATTTTTTCCTGCCCTTTAGATTGTTTTCTCCCAGATATAGTTCGTGGTTTGGCTTTTGCACGTTTTTCCTGTAGTGTGTTTGTGTCAGTTTTTTCAACTTTCTGATGGTTAAATTGGGCAGCTCATTCCAGATATTTGTTTTGATACGACATTCCCTCAGTAAATTCTTTCTCTTTCCCACCATATTTTGACATCTTTGTCTTCTAAGAATGTGGCTGTTGTTTTTAATCCAGTCTTCTGTAGCCTGAAGGGTTTGACACCGAGGTAAAACAGAGAAGTCCCCTGGCCAGTGCGGTTCTTTCTGAACAACTTGCCCACCACCTAGCCGGTTATGTATAACGCTTTTGTGGGCTTTTTCTTCCTTCAACTTCGTACGCTAATCTGGAACAGAGTGGCCTTTCTGCCTTTGCTGAGGTTCACAGGTGATGTCTAAGGGGCTTTTGCGGGTGAAAAACATTAGCTTTTCCTGGACACTCCTTGCCACCCCCCTCCATAGCTATGTACTACTGCATTTTCAGGTTCCACTTTTTACCATATGGAGGAGGAGTATTGCAGAGAATTCTCTCTATTTTGTCTGTTCACCATTTTCCTTCAGAATTGCTTCTAGACGTATGAGCAGTGTTAGGAACTGTGCCATACTGCTTGTGGCTTCAACATTTTCAAGTTTTTTCCTTGGTTCCCCTCTCTCATAGTTTATAGCAAAAGCTGGTTCTCCTATTCATTGTTTGGTTACTGATGGTGAGTTTTAATTCACCACCAATACTAAAAAGTTTTTTAATAAAACTTTGTCAGCTATTGGGGGAGAAATAGTGGTAATACTGATTCATTCCACTTTCACTACCTAGAAGATAAAATTTTTCATTAAAACAACACAGGTGTTTTATTTTCATTGATAGTCATTGTTTTTCTAAATATAGCAGGGCAAGATGTTTAATTTTATGATCTGCTTAATTAGACACCACTCACTTCTCAGCAATTTCAGTTTTATTTAAAATGTCTACCAGCTAAAGTAGTCAAATTATTTATCTGATGTTGATGTAAAGCCAGTGTGGGGAAGGTAGTGGATCTATTCTTCAAATAACTATTTTTGAGTTGCAATGAATATGTACTGAGGTATCAGACAAGAAGTCATTTAATTAAGCCTAGTGATACTGGAATGGCCTACAGAGCTGCATAATGATATAGCTTCTGGCCTCTTCTCCAATCCCCCTCCATTCTTTAACCACATTGTGCTTTAACCACATTGCCCCTCCCCCCTTTAAGGAGGATGGTTTTTTATTTTAACAACTTTATTGAAATATAATTTACACACCATAAGTTTCATTCATCTAAAATGTACAGTTCAGTTATTTCTAGACTATTTACAGGGTTGTACAGCCATCACCATAATCTACTTTTAGAACATTTTCATCATCCCCAAAATAAATCTCTTACCCGTTAGCAGTCCTCTCCGTCTCCCTCCCCAGCCCCAGGCAACTGCTAGTTTGCCTTTTATCTCCATAGATTTGCTTATTGTGAACGTCTCATAAACAGCATCATGGAATATTTGATCTTTTATTCACATGTTTTGTTAAATACCTTCACCTTTTTCTTTTTCTGTGCTGTTACTATCTTTTCTCACCCCACTGTTCCCTCCTCCCCTTCATACTTTTCCAAATTTCAACTGAAATGCCAATTTCTCAGGGGACCCAACCGTGATCAGATTTTAGATCCTTCATTGTGGGCTCCATTGTATCCTGTAATTCTCTTTTATGTACTCTTACCTCAGTTATTATGTAACTGGACAATTCGTATGAATAATATTTGCTTTTCTCACTATACTTTAGGCCCATAAAAGCTGGGAGTTTTTTATTTATTGTTGATTTTTCAGTCTAGTTTAGAAAGAAACACTTGGGTGTATACATCCAGGTGCTCAAGCCAGTGGTGGTGGGGGGAGTTTTCAGAGAATAGAGGGGGCTGTGTGTGTGTGTGTGTGTGTGTGTGTGTGTGTAACAGTGTTGTAACACTGCTTATAGTTGAAAATGTAAGCTTAAAAACTAGAAAATTAGTGGTTAATTAGGCTTTGTGTGTGTGTATTGGACAGATACTATAAGAATTGTCTATTATACTCTCCTAGAAACATGAATCTGGAAATTTTTTGCCACAGGAAAACCTAACATTGTCACTACCAGGTTAATTTCTGGAGACTATTTATGTTGTTGGCTAGGTTATCTGGAATATTTAACTTACCCAAGAAGTTGAATAACCCAACTAAAATCTTCTTTCTTTTATTTGGAATCCAACAGTTCAGTTTTCCAAGGACATTTGTAAATTACGGGTTCTACTGTCTACGTGGGACACAGTTTATTGCAGGAGGGTGTTGCTTCACTTGCTTTGATGGATGTGTTAATGAAATTGGCGAGGTTCAGCTGCTGTTATTGGCCTCTGGGATCCACCATTTCTTCTCTGTCTCTCATGGTGCCTGGATTGTTAGGTACATTTGTTCTTTTTTCCCTTAATGTTTACTTTGCTCCTTTTTGGACAGTGCAGGTACCTGGGACAAAGGTAAGCAACTCTGGGTTGTGTGTGTGTGGGGGGGTCTCAAGATAGGGGAAATAGTAGTTTTCTTCTCGATTAAATTTAAAGTAACACTTTAAAAGTAAATAGGTCAGATGGCTTTGTGTTGCTCTGCAAGGTTATGAGTAACACAGGACTGTTTACCATATCAAATCTTGAAGCCTTAAACTCTGTCTGCTGTGGAGCTCTTCTGTAGGTATGTCGTTACATTTTTGATCATGGAAATGGGTGAGAAAATAGGTTTGCTCTACAGATGTGCTTATTTGATAGCTAACTTTTATTCCAGTGTATCTCATTATCCACTTACGTGTTCACGTATCGCGGTATTTATGTATCTATGTATTTATGTGTAACAAATGGAAAACGGAAGCTGTCCTACTTTGGGCACATCAGGAGAAGGCAGGGTTCTTTGGAAAAGACAATAATAGTGGAAAAACGGGAGGCAACAGGAAAAGCGGAAGACCAAATATGAGATGATGGACTCCATAAAAGCAGCCATAGTGTGAGCCTACAGGAGCCGGGCAGGGCTGCAGAGGACAGGACACTGTGGACATCACTCATTCCCTGGGTTGCCAGGCCTTGGAGCTGACTTACTGGCATGTGACAACACTGTCATCTAGGAAGCGTGAAGGTGTATAAAATGGAGGGCTGTATTGGATGGAGTCTTGGCGGCACTCAACTCAGAAAACTCTTCAATGGAATCTTGGTCCTGTTTGCATATTTTCCTGCCAGAAACGTTTTTAAAGGTTTTGGGCATTTTTTTCTACACATGAATTAATTTCATAACCTGGGCATCTGGTAGTACCTTTTCCTGTTCGGCCTTTACTTAGAAGCAGATTGATATATTAGCAATGGAGTTGACACTTGGAGTAAGAATAGCTGTTTTTATTTGGCCCCTCTTATTAATTTGTGATCTCTAATAAGTCTCTTAACTTCCTCAGTTTTGTCATCTGTGAGATGGATATAATTTCATGCACTTCACAAGATTGTTAAGATTAAGTGAAGTATTATGTGAAAATAATTAGTAAGGTACCTGGCTCTATTAAGTTATGAGAGATGCTGAACCTAGATTTTGAATAAGTAATGAATCCAGATTTCATTAATAGATTCTCTTTGAACAGAAGCCCTATGAACGAAGGGGCTTTGTTAGTCTTATTCATCTTTTTGTGACCCCACTTTCTAGCATAGCACCTCCCTGGTACGCAGGTAGTGCTTATTAAGCATGTGATGAATTAATAATGACAGTGTATTCGAACCAAAAATTCTGTATCTTTTTTCCTTTTCTGTTCTCAAGATTTCTGTCACTGAGCCTACTGTGTGACAATATAAGAGAGTACTTACAAAATAGAAAGGATGTGCATAGCATAAACACATGTGAGAATTAATATTTTATAAAGCCATACAGATGATTTATTGAAGTTCAAATATCGAAGAACGGGATTGCTCCCCCCCACGTCCCTTTTAAATGGAACTCACTTTTCCCGATTTCTTTTAAAAAGGAGTATGTATTCTAGTGTTTCTGCAGACGGTGGAGGTATGGTATAAAAAGGAATTCAGCCAGCAGTCACTGTTAGCAGACTTAAGATGAAAGTTCTTTGTCAAGAGAAAGTGTTTTCTGCCTTTCAGTCCCTGGGCTTCTGACACTGAGTAATGCGTCAGCAGTGTGGGACGCGCTCTGTTCTGGCATTGGGTATCCCAGCATGCTCTTCTGTGACCCACTAGCAAGAGGGTCAGCCGTAGTTCTTAAGCAGTGGCAGTTGGAGCCAAGTCTTATTATAGTCCCACCGTGAGTGCAGGACTGTGTCATTCTAGTGGCCTTTTTCTAACAGAGCCCAGTTAGCATCTCTTCTAGCAGAGCTTTGTGGGGAGAAATACTAAGTGGACTCTGCTTTGTGAATTGACCCAGTTGGTCTGTTAGTCCTCTTCCTCTGTGGAGACATGGGCCTGGCTTTGCCCTATTTGAATGGCATTGCTAGGATCTCTAAAGTCTGTTTTTTGTGGGAAATGTGTTGGGGGCTGTTAAGCCCGTTTTCAGAGGGAAGAAGAGGGGCAAATACGAAAAACCAATACGGATTTGATTCCTAGTAATTAACATCTGTTGGGACAATTTCATTTTGTAGTTTTTTCTTAAGCATATTCCTTATTAACTATAAATATAGCATCATTACTTGCACAATTGTATATGTAAACTAAAAATTACTCACTATTTGAAAATGAGTGGTGTCCCTTGCAAAAATGGAATTAATGACAGAACTCTTACTTATTACCTATTTTAGTTTTCATAAAGAGACTCTTGTAAAGCTCTTAGGGGGTACCCTATCTTATTTCCACTTTAATAGTTTAGTTAATCTGTAATAGTTTAGGTGTATTTCCCCCCCAGATTATGCGAAAAATATGGCCCATAAATGGATTGTGTTATAAGAGTTCATCAGTTATTTTGGAACGTAGAACATATTTTTCTTACTTTTTTTTTTTTTTTTGTAATCATGTATATGTTTATTCAGAAAATGTTTCTTGGGCACATAGATTGTTTGGCTTGCTGAGATACCAAGACCTTGAGTAGTATAAGTTTGGGAAACAATTATCATGCAATGTCATAAGAGATATGAATAGAAAGTAACTTGAGGACATAAAGTTTAGTCTATCTTTACCTAATTGGCCCTGAAGAGGTAGCATATAAGCAGAGAATTAAAGAATAATTAGGCATTTTCCAGAGAGGAAAGACATTTAAATTATTGCATTACTTCCATATCCCTTGGTCAAAAATTTTACCATTCAGAACCCCCATGCAATGAGAGTCAACCTATTTGAATTAATTATTTCTGAATGTGCCTTATGCTTTCTGAATTTTGTTTCTAGTTGTGTCTGTTCAGTCTAAAACCTGCAGTGCTTTGCTCTTTTCTTTAAACTCCAAATACTATTTTTCTTTTAATGATCTTCTAAGAGTCCATTCATCTTTCTCCTGACTGGCAGTCATTTGGACTGAATATCTGTTTCCTCTCTAATAGGACTCAGAACAGTCGACCTCATATTCATAGCTTCTTTAATGCAAGTTACCTCTTACCTTCCTAATAGGACAGCAATGGCCATGTGTCATAGACTTAACATTAAGGGGAAAGATTTTATTACTAAATCCAATTAATACCTTTCCATTCTTATCTTATTTCCCTCTTAGTAACATTTGGCACTGTTGATTCTTCTTGAAATACACTCTCCCCTTAGCTTCTCATTTTTTCTCCTACTTCTCTGGCCACTTGTCAAGACACTTTTTGCAGGTTCTTTATACCTATCTGTCCCTTGAGTATCTGTGTTCTTCGTGAGGCTCTCCTAAGTTGCTTTGTTCTCTCACTTCACACATTCTTCCCGAGCCATGTTATTCAGGTTGGTGGCTGAAGTGATCATCCGTATGCTCATTACTCCTAAGTCTAAATCCTTAGTCCAAAGTACTTTCTCAGTTTAGAACCATAAATGTGACTTCTGCCGCTTGGAGGTTCTGCAGGCACTTCAGCTGAAATATGTTCAAAAGTGAACTTGTCCTTCCCCCTTTTCTCTTATAATTCTCACACCGGGGTGGTGGTGGGAATGATGACACTGAGTATTTAGATGCCAGTATTATTTACACGCTTCACGTGAATTAGTTCATTTAATTCTTCTCTATATAATTATCATCTCCGTCATAAACATGAAGAAACGGAGGTCTAGAGAAGTTAAATAATAGTCCCAGATGCCCCCCTTTTAAATAGCAGAGCTGGGAGTCTGGCTGTAGAGCTTTTGTCTTAACCGTTCTGCATCATTAACTCAGTTGCTCAAGCCACAAACCTGGGAGTCATTCTTACTTCACCCCTCTCAGCCTTTCTCATATACCCCAAAATCCCAACCAAGGCCTTTTGATTCTATCTCTTCAGTATCTCTCAAATTTATCTTTCTCTTTTTATTCTCATAGTCATCATGTCTCCCTTGAGTTATACAGCTGCTGAGACGGTCTTCCTAGTTCTGGTCTGTACTTAACCAGTTCTTTCTCTACATTGTAACTGGAACATCAAACCTTTTTCTAAATGAGGTTGATAGACTCTTAGGCTCTGGAGTCAAAAGACCTGGGTTAGAATTCTTGGTTTCCCAGGATTAGCAGTGTGACTGGTCAGATTCCTTTCCCTCGGTAAACCTCAGTTTCGTCATCTGTAAAATCGGAATAATTATAGTGCTTCCTTTATAGATTTCATAGGACCCTTATGAGGATTCATTGCAGTCCTGTACATAAAGCACTGAGCACAGTGCCGGAAAACAGCAAGCACTCAATAAAGGATACCGTGTAAATCTGATTGTGTTGGCTCCTGGCTGAACTCTTCCTGGGATTCATGGTGCTCTAGCTTAAACCTCCTTTCTTTACCATGATTTCCCAGGCCCTTTCTGACCTGGTCCTTGCTCACCTCTCTGGCCTTATCTCCCATCTCCTTAGCTGCACCGTTTGTCCTAGCCTCACTGAACTGCTGTCCTTTCCCAGAATGCACAGGAACTCGGAGCCTTCTCCATGGTAGCGCAGCTCCTCGTGTTCAGACTGTAGGTCACCGCTTAGATAAAACAACTCATTCGGGAAGCCTTTCCAACTATGTGTCTTAGACTTCTGTGTTCCCTGTCTGAACGCTTTTCCTACTATACTTGCCCTGTGTAAATGGTTTTCCTATGATATTATCACTTATTTTTTCATAATTGTCAGTTTTGTCCATTAACTCGCAGTTTCCTGACCATTAACATCAAGTCTGTGCCAGTGGCAGTTTCCCCCCAGCCTGCAGCACAGGCCCGGCGCGTATAGTAACAGACACCCATTAAATGTTTGAACCAATCAGCTACTTGGTGGATGTAATTTTATACTCTGCTATGTTCCAGTAAAGATTTAAACATAAATATATATGCTACAACAACAGAAGTACCACAACATAAGAGAAGAAATTAAGGTAAAGGGAAAATAAGGGTGTGTGGTTAGTATACAAAATATATGTTATAAGGTTGATATATAAAATACATGTTCTATATTCCTATATAATGTGAATTATATTCTGGCACTTTCTGTTGAGGGAAAATGAATAGTATCCTTGACAGGGTACATAAGAGACTCGGAAAAAGTGCACTCGTTTCTGCAGGACTCGAGAGGCAGCCCTGCTCTGCCCTCCTCGTGCGTCCTCACGGCTCTGCCGAGACCCCTTCGCCTCGTCCACGCTGCTTTGCATATAGGACAGCGGAGGACATGCTGTCATGGAACTCAGAAACTCTCTTTTGAAATTACAGCTTTTGAAATATTTCTTGAAAACTGAGCAGCTTCTTTTAGAAAGTGCTGATTGTGGCAGAACACTGTTCACACATCGCTCTTATTGGAAGAGTACTAAGTAGTGTCCAGAACATATTTTCCACTTAAAGTTTTGTAAATATGTAAAATAAAAATGGCTAGGTTCCCAGGCTATCCTACAAAAGTCTCACTACGCCAGATTAACTCAGATACCTGTCTACATATGTGCAGTGAAAAAATAATAGAAAATGATAATGTTGCAGGAATAGTATTAAACAAAACTAGAACCCCCCTAAAAATTAGTTTTCAAAAATTTTCTGAATGCTGGTACTTGGTTGATAAAGAATTTAATCTGAGGGAGATAAGGAGTAGATAGAGATTTATGGAATGCTGACAGATTCTGAACACTTCCATGAGCTTTATAGGTTAACGGTATTGGCTTTTCAACTCATGCTATATTCTTTTGCTTACCTGCTGTGGTTAAGGCTTTTTTTCTTTCTTTCTTTCTTTTTTTTTTTTTTTTTAATAAACTCTTCAGTGGAATGCAGAGAGTAGGGAAGAAAAAGGGAGGGAAAGTTTTCTCAGGTAACTAAGACCTAGGGGTGGAGGAGGAAGAAGGTGACTTAACCTAGAATGCTGCCTGAGGTGGATTTAATTGACATAAAAAGAATCGCCAGTTTAGGGAATAAAGGGAGAGGATAGCAATGTGGTGAATGCCTCCTGTTGGGGGAGAGGGCGACGAGGACAAGACAGGCCGCCGGGTTAAACAGCGCTGCGGGTCAGTAACTGGCACTGTGGTCAGTAACTGGCACTGGGTGTCGGGTCTGTTTAGAACGGGAATGAGGAACGGTGCTACCTTGGTATTTTTATACGTACACATTTCAGAGGTGGGTTTTGTGATGTGGGACAGCAACCACCGTCCACATATTATATACATTTGGGGTATTTTTGAAAAATAAATTTTATTATTATAAGCAAACATGCTCTGTTATCTTTAAACGTATGGAAAGTAAAATATTGTAGCTTAGCTAAATTAACAGAAGATACCTAAAACTATGTGATGTAGAAATTTACTTTTTATATTCCTTTATTGTTTATTGATTAGAAAAATCATGCTTCACTGCTGTTCTAGTCCCCAGTGTTTCTTATCTAGAATAAACCAGTGGAAAACAAAAAACAAAAACAGGCAATGGTCCTTCTATTCCTGCAAAAGTAGCAGCTGTGGTTAACCAGTGGCCTATTCCTTTGTATTCTGATAAATCTGTTGAAGTGCTTAAATTTAAATGTTTACTATCAGTTCACTGATTCCATTTTCCTCAGGGGAATTCCGACTCTCTGTTTACTCAAAATTTTAGATGCTTTTTCATTCTGGTAGCCTTCTAGCTCAGGCTAAATGAAGTACTTTGCTATCAAAAGGTATTTTTGCCTTTATATTAAAAGGTGTGAGGATGCTTACTAAAATGTGTGGTTATTTGGACTGAGTTATTTTTTATTATTTTTAAAGTTTTGTTTTTTTTTTTTAATTGGGGAAGGGGAACAGGACTTTATTGGGGAACAGTGTGTACTTCCAGGCCTTTTTTCCAAGTCAAGTTGGTGTCCTTTCAGTCTTAGTTGTGGAGGGCGCAGCTCAGCTCCCCGTCCAATTGCCGTTGCTAGTTGCAGGGGGCGCAGCCCACCATCCCTTGTGGGAGTCAAACCAGCAACCTTGTGGTTGAGAGGACGTGCCCCAACCAACTGAGCCATCCGGTAGCTCAGCAGCAGCTCAGCTCAAGGTGCCGTGTTCAGTCTTAGTTGCAGGGGGCGCTGCCCACCATCCCTTGCGGGACTCGAGGAATTGAACTGGCATCCTTGTGGTTGAGAGCCCACTGGCCCATGTGGGAATCGAACCGGTAGCCTTTGGAGTTAGGAGCATGGAGCTCCAACCGCCTGAGCCACCAGGCCGGCCCCTGGACTGAGTTATTTTTATGGATTTATTTTGGAATAGAAATAAATGGCTTGATTCACCTCCAATTTTTATAGGCATTGGAAAGGCTACTAAACTTGGGAATTGGATGACCTGGGTTGTAGTTTTCAATATTAATGACCTTGAGCAATTTTACTTACCTCTTGAGGTTCAGTTCTTCCCTTCTGGATTTAGCATTGGCTCTACCTCCCTCATAGGACTGCTGCCTGGATAAAGTGGTGTAATGGGTCTAAATATGTTTGTAAAATATCAGGTGCTCCACACATACGATGTTTGTAGTGATGACGGTGTATGGTGATCAGGGTTCGTCCCAGGGAAAATTGCCAGATCAGTGAATTTTGTCTTTGTATTTTCTTGTTAGTCCATTGGGTGACTCAGCCCTTTCAAGGGGTGATGACAGGGTCCTTTGTCATCTTCAAGGAAGCTTTAGAGGTACTTATGGGGATTTTTAGACCTTTAGCAGTTATCAAAGTATAGTGAAATCCTGTAGGAATTTGTCTACTCAGAAATGAACAAATATTTACAGCCTGTTATGTGCATAGGCATAAAGTGAGCCCACAGCATTAAGTGTGTGATAACATGATTGCTGCCCTCATGGATTAGATATTCATTGTGTCAAAGTAAAAAAAAGTCCAAACCTGTAAAGAATTTTTTTAAGTTTATTTGAGCCAAAACTGACAGCAGTTGCCGGGAAGCAAGATCTCAAATGCTCCCAAGAATAACTTTTTCAGTCTTTTATGTGTTTGAAATTAAGGAGGGGAAAAAGTAAGGAAGACGACATGAAGGTGGGAGAAAGCGAAGCAGGGATTACAGGCTAGTTAAGGTGATGTGCTCTCTTGAGGGTGATTACGCCTTCCAGGGGTGTTACTTCTGGCATCTCAAAGGTGTGTGAACCTAGATGCACAAGAACAATGGACAGGGCTCGCTTAAAACCTTTCACTAGAGAAGTTAGAGGCCTGGGGCCTGACTGCCCACCATGACCTGCCCAGTTAGGACTTGCTGATTTATTGCAGCATCCCCTTTCATCCACATTGTTAAATGGTAATTGGTAAAGCATATAGGACCAACCAAGAGGAAGCAAGTTTTCTGGAAGAAAACAAGTCCCATGCTGCTCTTTTCCCTCCATTTCCATCTGAAATTTAACAGAATACTTTAGGCTTATAACCAGATTTAAAAGGCATGTAAAAATGTATGTAAATTTGTGTGTCATGCTGTAGGAAAAGCTGTTTGGATTTAAGGTTGGGGATTACTTTTGTGCATCATCATTGTTCAGGGGAAAGACGGAGTGAGTTGTTACATTGCGGGGATTTGGGTTGTCAGAAAGCAATATTGAGGACCACGGGGGGATGTGTGGTGCGCCCAACACAGACCTAATCCATTAAAAATTTTTTGTAGAGCATTGATTTTAATATTACGCTCACTGAAGACTAGAATAAAATGTATCTGCTCTGTGAGTACTGTTATCTGGCTTTCTTCGTAGCTGCTCAAGACTGAAGTTGCCAGAAGTGTTACCACTGGATCAGTGAATCTTTTTTTTAATTAGAATCTATTGGGGTGACAATGGGCAACAAAACTACATGAGTTTCTAGTGTACAATTCTATAACACATCATCTATATATCACATTGTGTATTCACCACCCAGAGTCAGTTCTCTTTCTATCACCACATATTTGACATTGTGTTTTTTAAAGTAATTTGTTTCTTTAGTTGAAGTGTTTATCATTTATTCTTTCCATCCATGTGTAGTGTACTGTTTCTTTGGTAATATGAGGAAAAATTTAAGTGTACTATCTACTCCCCTCACCCCCAATTTGTAAATCAAACGGATAAGCATATCTAAGATTTAAAGATTGTAATGTAAATTCCTAAAAGCAGTAGTTCTTTACACACATGCTGCAAGTTTCTTAGACTTTCATGGGAAATAAACCTGTTTCTAAAATATATCTTGATATTATTTCAAGTGAGGGTTTAAGACCAAATGAAATATTTGTTCATTTTGGGCTTGGTTTGACTATTCCCATTCACTGGAGTTAGAAAAAAACGAAAATATGCTTGATTCCAGTTCTTATAAGGAAAGTAATATTTAAGTTCAGGCTGTTGAAAATTAGCATGGTTTATTCTGGTTTTTGGTTTGTTTGGTTTAAAGTAAAATTTGGGTTTTAAGAGAAGATAAAAAATTAAAGTTAGTTTGAAAGGAACATGGATTTTTCAAAGTAAAAATTTAGGTATCTAATAGATACTTTCATCAGAATCTTTTGTAAAATATTTGAAATTTTTAGTTTGGGGAAAATATAAAGTTGATTTTAGGACCGCAAGCCGTCTGTTATTTTTATGGAATGGTCTTAAGCAAAGTAATTATTAGGGTACAGGTTTTAGAGTTAATGGATGGGTCTGAATCCTGTAGGTACACTTTATTGAAGGGGTTTACCTTGCGCAAATTACCAAACTTTTTTGAACACTGTAGTTTCTCCTGTTTGTTAAATTAACATGAGTATGTCGCAAAGTTGTAGGGATTAAATGGTATTGTGGTTTTTCTCAAAGTATGGTAGCTGGAACTGCATTAAGAATCATTTAAGGGGGGTTTATTAAAAATAGTTTCCTGAGCCCCACTGCAGACCTACTGAGTCTCTAGGAGTAAAATTCTAGCTTGTTTGTTTTTAGTAAACGCTTTCAGGTGATTCTATCGTCTGCTGTGAATGTTACTCAAGGAATATACTTACATCTGTACTGATGTAAATGGAACATCAGACCTCAGAGACGTCCTTGCCGACTTCTTACCCATTGCTGCATAGTGGTGCTCCAAAGAAACCAGAATTATGTGAACGGACTGTTACTGAGCAGTAATTCTCCTACCTGGAAATAAATCCACATGTGGCCAGTTGGGTCATTTGTTTTGACTTCTTGTTGTTACCATATTTTCAGTAAGCCCTCTATTCTGCTTTAGTACTTGTAAGACCTTTATATGTACCGTATCCCTAGAGATTTGCATCTGATCAGTGCAAGCATAGGAGAAGCAAAAGCATTGCTTCCTGTTTGGCATGAAATAGTCAGTTCCCAAATCCTAACACTTCTTTGCTTGAGTGATTCTTACATAAATTCAGCAGTAAACCTTTGCTGAGCACCTGCTTCGTGCTGACCCCTGTACCAATAAGCACTAGGCAAATGTAAATGATTCAGATAATGTCTGGCTTCCCTAAGAGCTCTTAGTCAAGTGAGGGCTCATACCCTTGCTGATAAAACGTGTGATAAGCACTATATAGTAGGGCATGTGAAAAGTGCATAGCAGAGCAGAAAAATTTTTTTTGTTTCCACTGCCAATAATTCAAAGTTCAGAGAAACTATATAATTTATTGAGCACCCACTATGTGACATACACTGGAAAAAAAAAAACAACAACCCTGCATACTCTGTTATTTAATCATCACAACAACCCTATATAGTAGCAGCTATCTCCATTTTATAGATATTAAGTAGTAGAATATGTGATTCAAACCTTTGCATGACTTCGGAGTACATACTATACCGTCATGCCCCTCTCTAAGGAAAGAAATTTGACTGAATTTTTTTCTTAAGGGGAATTTTTTGGTTCCTCAGAATTGCTGCTTGTTAATTCCTTTGGCATGGTATCTTCCTGTGATTGAAAATGCGGTATTATTGTGCTGTCTGTGACTCTGGAATCTTTTCTGTCTCATCTTGGTCTTTTGCCAGCCCGTGTTTTCCTATTTCTAGAAGTGATATACAGGCAAACATCTCCTAAAGCCAGCCCATGGATGCCATCTGGCCATTTTGTTTTCCCTGCCTCTCCTTTTGTTTACTCTTCCTATCCCCAAAGAAAATTTAGTAATTCTTCTGTTTGTTTTGTTTTTTCCCAATCCTTTAGGTAGAATCATGTGGAGATGAGTGGTATCTAAGGGAAAAGGCCCTGTGAGAAAGATTTTTATCGTATCAAGGTTAATGGAAATTGCCCTAAAATATTTTTTGTTTTCATATGGTGCTGTTGATCATTAGGATTGATTTGACTGATTCAGCTGCTTGGTTGGCATTCCCCTTCTTTCCTCATAGTCTTGCTCCAGGAGACATGAGCAGTTGCACTCGGGCCAGAGCTTCCACTTAATAGGGTAGAGCCCTATTTCGTGACAAGACAATTTATTTTAGAATTCGTCTAACTCTGATTCTGTGGACCTTAGTTCCTTAGTTGTTATTTCTTTTGCTTATTAATTTTTATGTTGTTTTCATGTTTGCAGTCTGTTTTGTTTTTTTGGGGAGAACATCTTGTTTTAATGTACATTCCTTAGCAGTTACTTAGGGTAAAGAATTGTTTGAACTTTGATTTGAAAACCTGAAAATGTGACAGTGGTCAGTGTTTACCCTTCAGACAATCTTAATCATGCCTGAAAATAAGGTTCTTCTTGGTTCGTTTGAGTAATTTACATAATAATTCTTTTCAATAGAGTACCATATTGTCGTTAAACATCCGTAAAAACAGGTATCTGGAATTTCTCTTCCTGCTGGGGAAACAATAGGCAATGCTACTTTCCCTACTGTTAGGTAAAACTTCATAAGATACTTTGTTTCTCTGGGCTTTTGTTACAGACTTTAAACTTACCTTATTCTTGAGTTAAAAGAAGATTCATAGAGACAGTCCTTACTGACTTCTTTCGGTTTTTATGAGTAGAATGGCTTATCAGCATATCGCTAGAAGTTAAAAAGTGTCACAGCTGTTACCTTTTCTCTGCTCACGAATCTTAAGGAACATTAAATTAACTGACTAAAGTATGTTCAACTTTGAATTTATCATTCATATATAATGAGAATGCCCGTGTCAGATACCTCCTAAATATTTAAACATGTTTGAAGTGGCCTTTGGTTTTTGGACGCTCACTGCACACTTTGGATGTAGATGGACTGTTATGCTTTAACATTTATTTGTTCATCTCAGGGTGGATTGGTCTGAGGAGTGACTTCAGAAGACTTAAAAAATGTGATCACCAAGTATTGCTTACAGGTACAAACCTGTGTTTGAAAGATTGAGAACTAGGCTGCACTTACGGTTTTGGGCTATGCCAGAGATTTTTGTAGAAATCGTATTCTATATTTAACAGTTTCAATAGAAAGTGGTTTGTTGTTCTGTTGCATGCCATCTTTCCATTGCTTCTTGAGGAGTCTATTGTGATATTGTCTATTGTGATATTTAAGATTTCTCCATTGTGGTGAAGAGTAGGGGATTTAATTCTGTGCGCTGGTTATAATGGGAAATTAATACCACCTGAGTGAATTTTAATTGAACTAGAAGAGTTCAGGGGTCCCCTGGCTGGAGCGGACTGGAGCCCCCTGATCCTGCTGTTCTGCTGCTGTTGTCCCTGGGAGACAGTCGCCGTTTCTGGACACCACTTTTATTGTAACTGCTGAGACTCTGTACCGTGCATTCTGGAAAGTTTAGCATTGGGAGAAATGGAGACTTCTTATAAAAAACGAGGCACATTTGTTATTATTTCTAGCTTTTTAGGAGTATTTTGGTCTCTTAGTACGGTACTTAAAATGCTCAATTGCTAAAATTCAGAATTATCCAGTTTCTAGTAGCAAATGTTAAATTAATTTGAACATCACAGAATCAATTGTTTTACATTTTTGTTTTACATATGCTTTTGCTTTGGGGTAAGTTTCAAAATCTAATGTTGCCAAAGTATCTTTAGAAATCGCTTTTTAGCTATTAAGTGAATAATTAAGGTCTGAAAATTGTAAAAGATCATTCATTCTCTTGTTACTCTTTTTACATATTTTCAGAAACAACTGCTGCTTTAGGGGGCGGTAATAACAGTATATGACGTTAGTCTTTCAGCTGTAGTAGGAAGGTTGTAAAATACAACAGAGCAGCGTGAGGCAACTGAAGAGTTCTTTCTGCTCACGCTTCACGGTACTGGACACGCTAGTCTGTTAGTCTCACTTTCCTCATTTACATAGTAAAATAATAATAGATATCTACATTTGTTGTAAGTATTAGAGTAGATGAAACAATGAATTGGAAAGTTCTTTGTACAGTGAAATTTTGCACAGCTGTTATTTTCTTGCTAAGTCGACAAATTCCAATGCCAAATGGTGACATGCTTTTCCTTGGCACACTAGCTGCTGACTGTCCGTGCGCTGCTCATGTTCGTGCCAGGTCATCCCCAGTGCTATCTTGCCTTTCTTTACAGCTCTGCTAGTCCAGATCTCCGATGGAGCAGTGTCAGGTGATGATGGATGATCCCTGAATAAAAATTCCAGGATGCTTGAGGTAGAAAGCCCGAGAGCTGTTGTTCCTGGTATACCTAGGGATTGCATATTAGTAGAGTATATAGCCTGTAGGAGTTCTCAGCAATTTCTCTAACTGCTCGAAAGAAAATCGAATAAATCTTTTACTTTCTGCTAAGATAGTAAGTAGGTTTTTACTAGATACACAAGAAGGTGAAAGGATTGTTCCTTGTTCACATCCAATTGCAGTTTCAAATTAAGAGGCCTCAAGCGTCTCTTTCAAGTGATGGCATCTGTAAGACCTGTTTATCTTTCTACTTTGCTTTTAATATTTTTGCAGAACTACCTCATTTGCGCCTTTTCCCTTATGCAAATCCTGATGCTGGGCTGGATGTTCCCATGTATAGTAGTTGAGAATGAAGAGATGCTGAATCCCAGGGTTGTGATGGGGTGTATCTTTCACAGCTGGTTCTGAGGGCTCTGAAACCATTTTTCTGAAGTGTGATTTTTTTTTTTTTTTTTGGAAATGCAACCTTAGGGGAAGCAAGAGGGGAAAGTCATTACACATGATTATATTGCGTAAATTCTCTTACTGGAGCAAGCACTAAGCTGTAACTACTGTTTTCTTTATTAAATATGGCTATATAGTAGAAAAGCATAATTTTTGGTTATCTCCCAGACAGCCTTTGTTTTTTAGTTAAGATTGTGGAATACAACAGTCATCCTTAAAATCTATTAATTTATCTTAATTTAAAAATAATGATTCTTTGTTTTGTGAATTAGGCCTGTGAAATTTTGCAAGCAACTTGTTCAGTGGAATTATTAATTCACAGTTTTTGATTTTTTTTTTCCCCCGGTATAGTAGTTTTAACTAAGATGATCTAGGGAGGTGTCAGATGGTTTGAAATCACTGCTACTTTTTATTTCCTTTGGGACAATTAGATTGTAAGAAAATGTATTCAATACCTTGGATTTTAATCTTTTTGGATCTGACTTTCTAGATCTCTTTATTTAGAGTTTAAGTTCAAAAGACTGTGATTCTGTCTTTAGAAGTGCCATAATACAGGTAAAGGCAGGTTTATTTTACAAATGAAGAAGAAAATAACTTATAGTAAGGTTTATAGTCAATCTGAACAATTGTAGTTGAGATTAATATGGTCAGAAACAAAAGTAATATTGAATATTTTTGGGGATTGGAGCATGATGATTTAGAACTCAGATTAGATTAGACTAGATTTTTTTTAGCAAGTGTGTTAAGATTTATTTTACTAGGAAGTGAGATGTGAAGGGAGCATTGGAAAGCTTTGAAAACTGCTGAGTATGTGTCGGCTTGTGCTGGGTTTATATCCATGTAAAACATGTAAGACTGTTGTAGATACAAATGGTGGCATTAAGCAAATGCTTGTGTTGACAAGACTTGAGTTATCCTTTCTACAAGTAGTGTTGGATTTGTGCTAACTAAATCCTACCTGTCGGGGTGTTTCACCTTGGAGCTGAAGACTTATATGTTCAAGATAGCTGGTCATTATATGATATAGACTGCCTGTTACTGACTTTTGTCTGTATTAATACCCCTGTGAACTTAAATGGCAATAAATATTGGTTATAATATGCTACTAACATTTTAGATATTCATTTATCTGGCAATATTATATTTGGTGGGGAAAACACTCAAACCATTGAAAAATTAGGTTATATTTTTGATCCTTTTAGATGTAAGGTACAGATGAATATTTCACAATCTTGGCTTGGTATCTAGAGTTAAATATTACGTTGTTTTTTCTTGTATTAGGTTAGTACGAATTCAGTTAGCATCTTAAAAATAAAATTGATATAATGGAAGAGTAGCAGAGGACAAAAAGAAGTGCAGTTTAGTCAGTGAGCCTAAGGACTTACTGAGCCTAAGGATTGTACTGAGAAATGGTTTTAGGTTTGTCAGGGAAGGGAGAAGACGCACAAGTCATAATAGCGATTTCACAATGGTTGTTTGTAGTCAATAGAATCTGTGTATTTCGAAATCAGTAAAAGAACAATTTAAAGCTCTCTAAAATCAAGTGCTAGGTAGCCATAGAATGGTTTAGAATTGTTTAAGAATTGAGAAAAAAAGATGATTGTGAGCTATGCCTAGTCAAGTAGGAGGAGGTGGATTTTGAGCTTGAATTGAAGAGAGTCTTTGGCTTGTTACTGGGGGAGTGGGGAGGAAAGGCAAAAAAGGAAGGAGAGGGGCCATGAGTGGGCGGAGACCCCAGAGCCAGCGAGCTACTTATGAATGAGGCTCAGTTCAGAATATGTTTGATTTTCTTTTAAGTTTTACATCTCTTACCCCCCAGTTAACGTTCTTTCCCCGTTCTTTTCCCCCATCTGACCCTTCTCTGAGGGGAGTTGCTCTATTTCCTTACAAGAAATAAGATACGGAGAAGCAAAAACTCAAAGCCTTACTTTCCTAAAGGCAGAGTGGTCTGAATAGAGTTGGCATATTTAGATGTTTTCAGTTGTACATATTTTATTTTCAAGTAAAATAAGACAGCCTTGGGGAAATCTAGTGCCATTGGAATTGGACAGGTCAGGCAGATAAGGAGTCAAACCCTGGCTGGTCTACCTTTTTTTCCGTTATGGATAATACTGAAAAGTACTTTCAACTTCATGGTGCTGGGGTTTTCATTAAATGGAGTCACATGTATAAACCAAGCATGGTGCCCGGTCTATAGAATGAATAAATGGTGGTTAAAAAAATTACTTACAATTGAAACAAATAGTTGAAGTAATTCTATATGATAAGTTACAATGAGCACTTAAAAAAATAGTTTGTGGCAAAGAATATAGTTTCCTTTGTGTACTTTGGCAATTTTCTCTAATCCTTTACAGTACTCATTTTGTATCCTTTTTCTTTTAGGAGACAAGGATGGCAGTAAGGTGACCACAGTGGTAGCAACTCCTGGGCAGGGTCCAGACAGGCCACAGGAAGTCAGCTACACAGATACAAAAGTGATTGGAAATGGGTCGTTTGGTGTGGTGTACCAAGCCAAGCTTTGTGATTCAGGAGAACTGGTTGCCATCAAGAAAGTACTGCAGGACAAGAGATTTAAGGTAAGACCTTTGGTATTTCATGGACTTTGTTGCTATCAACACATGTAAATGATTATTTTTTTCAATTGTTTTGTTTGTTTTCCTTCCAGTTTCATGTATGGTACATGTTTTTGTTCAGTTTACCTACTATACTAAAGCAGCTTTATTTCCCATTGTGTACTTTGTAGAGATAAAATTTACTGAAAATTGCAGTAATTTTTGAACCACTGCTATGAGTCATTCGTGTTTAAAATGCTGTGAAAGGTAGATTAAAATTTCCTAATTTATACTTTCAAAAAGTGATCTCTCCCTACCTTGGATGTCACTGGTGTAGAAGACAGAGAAACTGTTTATGGCACATGATCATTTGATCGTTGACTGTGCCTCCTTTCTGGAAAAATTTTCTTTGAATCTGTGACTGCCATCCCCCCCCCCACACACACACACACAAACACCCAAACCTAGCAATCCCCACAGTTCATTTTATTTTCATTTCTTACACCATTTTTTAAAGGGGATCCTGTGCATGGATGTCCAGAGGTCATATCTGTGTTACGGTGTCGTGGAGAGTCAAGGATCTGGGCCGTGTCATGGCTCTGCCAGTAATAAGCCGCGCGGTTCTGTGCCCTTCTCTGCCTCTCCCACCTCTGCAGTATTTTCCTGCCAGTCTCCTGTGTGCTAGGAAGCAATTATGCTAAACATTAAGTGATAGAAAAATAAGAGGTGATCACGGCGCTGAAATAGCACACAGTCTGTTGTCTCTATGTTCTAGAATGTCTGAAACATTCTCAAAAGGTTTAAAAAAAAAATTGAAGTTTTTGTTTTCAGAGTTCTGTCTCCCAAGCACTAGGCCCATGCTGTCATGTGCCCAGTAGATCTTGATACTTGAATATTGCACTGTTACCTCAAATTGGCAAGGCTTCTTATACAAGCCTGACTTAACTTTTAAGACACAACGGAAATTGTTTCTGTTGGTTCCTGTTCGTTTTTCCTTCTTCCTTCTAATTGTTGTATTTACCTTGTCGTACCTGTTCTTCCATTCTCTCTTACCTCTCTTACCTCTTTACCTCAAACCATTGTCAAATTTGGTTGATTTATTTGTTTTTCCTCTCTGCCTTGTTGATGTAGCCCTTCTATCCTTTTCTCATCCCTCCTATTCTAGTCAGTCCCTTGTCACTGTTTGGCTTAACCACCAGTAAGACTCTCCCTCTGCTCTTCTCACTTCTAGTCCCCTCTGCATACCAACACTAGAATAATCCCATAGTTCACTTTGGTCATGTTGTTTCACAAATCTTCTGTGGCTCCTCATAGTCTAGAAAATAAAGCCTGCCCAGTTCAAATGTGTATTCAGGAGCTTCCATAGTGTTGTCTAATCTCCAGATGCTCCGTTTTCCAACCCTCTGTGTCACGATCCTTGAAATATATTGGTCTTTAATGGCCTCTCTGTTGTATTCAGCTTCCTATATCACTCCCATTCTTCTGCTAACGAAATCCTGTACGTATATAAAGACCCATGTCAGATTCTTCCCTTAGGAAATGTCCCAGATGATTCCAGCCAGCTATATGGATCTCGGTATTCTAAATTCATTGACTACTAGGAAATTCCAAATTTTTTATGACAAGGACTCCATTTTTATGATGTATGTCTCCTGGATACCCACATATTCAAAGGTTTTTTTTGTTTTTTTGTTTTTTTTGATTAGTAGTTGATGATAGCAAATACTTACCAAATACTTATATGCTTGGTAATCTAAGCTTTTTTACATGAGTAGTGTTTTATTTGAGATTTACTGTTAGCACCATGAGATTGATACTGTTACCATTCGGATTAGGAAACCTACACACAAAAAGGTGATGCTTTAACTTGTCCAGGGTCACACAGCACGTGGATAAATGGGCAAGTATTTGAATCCAAGCAGTCTTGACTCCAGAGTGCTTTATTACATTTTATTACATTTTATCATTACTGTATCAAACCCGTGTATTCTGTTGGGAGGTATTTGGGTTCTTCTTTTTCTTGCTTTTTTTCTTTTTAATTTAAAATTTCCTCTTTAGCATAGTTAGATTATTCATTTGCAATATAGTTTGATTTATCTATTTCTGTATGTATCCCTTCTTAGAACTTTGTGCCCATTTTCTGAATTTTTATCTAAAATTATATTTTAAATCCAAAATTTTATTTTCAGTCAGTGAATCACTAACATGGTTCTAAAAGTAAGAAATATATAAGTGTCATTCCCTCTGTCTTATCTACACTCACTCCCTGTAGATGGCCAGTCTCATTATGTTCTAGTTTATTTTTTCTGGGTTTCTTTTGTACAAATGAGCAGTTAAGTATAGTTTTCTTGGTTTCTTTCTTACACAACAGGTAATATGTTAGAGATACTCTCTTGTGCTTTGCTTTTTCTGTTAACTGTAGCTCCTTGGAATCATTGCCTATCAGCTCAGAGGTTTTTCTCGCTCTTTATACAGGTATACATAGTATTACAGCATTGATTCAACCATTCTTGTATGGATGGATATTTAATTTCTTTTCAGTATTTTTTAAATCTCCAAGAATGCTGTTGTGCAAACCTTGTCTATATGTATTTTTTTCTTAGATGTGTATCTTCAGGGTACATTAGAAGATGTAGGACTGCTGAGTCAAAACATAAATACATTTTGTTTCATGCTGCTAACTTCCCCCCTATGGGTTATACCAGTTTGCATTCTCTCCAGTGATACGAGAGTGCCTATTTCCCACAGCTTTGACAATATGCATTGCTTTCCTTTTCCAATTTTTGCCAGTCTGATAGGTGAGAAATGATATCTCATTGTAGTTTCGATTAATAGTCTTATTATTATGAATGTACTTTAACATCTTTTCATCTGTTCGGTGTCCATTTTATTTGTTATTGTGAGTGTGTGAATTGCCCTTTTTTTTGCCCATTTTTAAAGTGGATTTCTGGTCTTTTCCTTTCAACTCTAAAGAGTTAATTATGGTGGTAGTCTTATCTGTGTTATATATGGTATTTTTACTGTATGTGTTCTGATTTTTTGCCATGTGAAAATTCCCCCTACACCTGTAGACAAATGTATCGTTCTTTTATCATATCCAGATTTTGTTAGAAAGCCTTTTCCCTATAAAGCCTCTCTTTATAGATAGCCTTCTCCTTAGGTTAAAGAGAAATTCATCCTTATCTTCCTCCAGTAGTTGTAAGATTTCACTTTTTTACATTTAGATCCCTGATCCATTTGAAGTTTATTCCTAGGATTGATCTAATTTTATCCTTTCTAAATCATTAACCAGTTGTTCTAGTACAATTTATTAAAAGATCTATCTTTCTTGCACTGATTTGAGAGGCTATTGTTACTACATGCTAAATTTCCACATGTAGTTGGTCTATGCCTGGACTTCCCATTTTGTTCCATTGGGTTGCCTGCATTATCCTGTGTAAGTACCACACTCTTCTAATTGTAGAGTTTCGTGGTATGTTTTAATGTTTGGTAGGGCTAATCTGCCCTTGTAGCTTTTCTTTTTCATGTTTTTCTAGCTAGTCTTGGATGTTTATTTTTCCGTATGAAATTTGGTACCATTTTGGCTAACTCCGTAAAAACCTTGTTTATATTTTTAATTGGAATTTCATTATCTTTGTGAATTAGTGAGCACTAACCTATTTTTGATATTAGATTATCTTAACCAGGAATAAAAGATGTCTTTCCATTTGTTCAAGTTTGCCTTTGTCTCTTTCAGGAGTTTTAGTTATACAGGCTTTTGACATTTTTTGTTAAGTTTATTCCTAAGTATTTTATGGCTTTTGCTATTGTATAGTTTCGTTTTTTCCTCCTATATGCTAAAAGTCGCAGGCTGCCTTACACAAAGCTCAGTTCTTTCCACTATATTATCTTTCCTTTGTAGAACTTAAGTGTTCTTTGTTTTCCTTGCTGAATGTTAACTGTTTCCAAAAAAATAAAATTTGATATAGTGACCATTTCATTTCTCTTGATTATCATAAAATAGTAGGCATTTTTCTGACAACTTGAAATTCTGTAGTTTTACATCAGTGATTTACATAGCTGCTGGCTAGGATTACATAAAATAATTATGTATTTCCAGAAAAAAATTGAATAAGGTCTTCTCCTTGACCAATTAAGTAAACCAATGTGCTGAACATGCTAATGTGAGTGAGAGGCAGTTTGTTTTGGTGAAAAAACGAGATCAGAGAGGTCCGAGATAAAAAGAAAACCAAGAGTAATTATCCTTGCATCAGTAGTCACACAAACTATTATCTAAGACACTGAGAGGTTTTTTTGTGTGTTTTTTTGGTTTGTTTAGTTATTTCTGGTATAACAAGCTTCATTTCATGTTTCATTTAAAATTTGAATGGTTTTTTTTCCTCTGTGACCCATCATACTGTGGCAAATTACTTAAAGTAAAATTAAACTACGTCACTTGACCAGTTTGGAAGCGCTTGTGATAGAAAATGCTATTGTGGTGTCCGGGTAAAGTCCAGCTAGTGCCTTATGTAGGAGACCTTTGATATTAGAGCTGGAAGAAAATTAATCAATCCCCAAAGCTACTGATGGTTGTAGAGGCTGGCTTTTCCATTTGAAAATCAGTAAGTTGCATTTTTAATTAATTAGTGATCTTAGTTAGCTTCATTAACTATTAATTTCAGTTCTCCTTTGAACTAAGTCATAGGTTTCAGGTCTCCTGCTTGGTTGGTTTCACTTGTTCTGCGTTGGGATATGGGGGTGGCGATGTGAAGTGTTGCTGTTGTTCTGTGGTGAATGGAGAGAGAATCCACACCATTTTGGAGAGTGAGAAGAGATCATTAATGTCTGGTTTCCATCCTTAGGGAGAGGATTATTCTCTTCATGCTATTCTGGAGACAGCATAGGAGAAAGACCTATTGAGGGACATCTAGGTTGCTTCCATATTTTGGCAATTAAGAATAAAGCTGCTGTAAATATTCAGTGTATGTTTTTATGTAGATATGTGTCTTCAACTCATTGGGTAAATACCAGGTAGCACAATTGCTAGATAGTGGGGTAAGAATATGTTTAGTTTTGCAAGAAACTGCCAGACTAACTTCCAAAGTGGCTGTGCAAAAATAATTTGTATTTACCCCAGTGAGTGAGAATTTCTGTTGCTTCACATCCTCACCAGCCTTTCGTATGGTCAGTGTTTGGGATTTTAGCCTTTCTAATAGGAGTGTAGTGGTAACTCGTTGTTTTAATCTGCAGTTTTCTGGTGATACACGATGTTGAGCACTTTTGATACGCTTATTTGCCATTTGTATATCTTCTTTGGTGAGGTGTCTGTTTAAGTCTTTTCCCCATTTTTAATGGTTATTTTCTTACTGTTGAGTTTTAAGAGTTCTTTGTATATTTTGAACAACAATGCTTTATCAGATATGTATTTTACAGAGATTTTCTCCCAGTTTGTAACTTACCTTTCTTTTAATTAGTGTCTTAGAGAAGCAGCTTTAAATTTTAATGAAAAGTCCAACTTATCCATTTTTTCTTTTAGTATGAATTGTGCTTTTTGGTGTTGCATCTGAAAAGTCATTGCCAAACCTGAGAACACCTAGAATTTCTCCTATGTTTCCTTGTAGTTTTGTATTTTACATTTAGGTCTGTGACCCATTTTGGATTAACTTTTGTGAAAAATGTAAGATCTGTGTCTACATTCATTTCTGTGCATATGGCTATCCAATTGATCCAGCAGTGTTTGTTGAAAAAATTATCCTTTGTCCATTGAAATGCCTTTGTTTCTTTGTCAAATTTCAGTTGACTATATTTGATGGCTATTTCTGGGCTCTTTTTTCTATTCCAGTGATCTCTTTGTTCTTTCTCCAATATCATCACACGTCTTCTTTTATTGTAGCTTTATAGTAAGTCAGTTAGTATCAATCCTTTGAGTATTCTACAATATTGTGTCGACTATTTGAGTCCATAAAATAACTTGTTGGGATTTTAATTGTTTTGAATCTATAGATCAGGTTGGGAAGAACTGGCATCTTGACAATATGGATCTTCCTATCCATGTGCATGAAATATATTTCTATTTATTTAGATCTTTGATTTCTTTCCTCAGAGTGTTATAGTTTTCCTCGCGTAAATCTTGTACATACTGTGTTTGATTTATAATTATTTTACTTTTTTTAGGGGGGATGTTACTGCAAATTGTATTGTGTTTTTAATTTCAAATTCCAGTTGTATATTGCTGGCATATAAGAGTTTGACTTTTGTAACTTAATCTTGTATCCTGCAACCTTGCTATAATCATTTATTTACTCTAGAAGATTTTTTTGTTTGCTTGTTTGTTTTTGGTACTTGATTCCTTGAGATTTTTTTTTTGTTCTTGATTTCTTGAGATGTTTTTACATAGACAATCATGTCACCTGTGAACAAAGACAGTTTTATTTATTCTTTCCCAATCTGTATACCTTTTCTTCTTCTCCTTCTCCTTCTCCTTCTCCTTCTCCTTCTCCTTCTCCTTCTCCTTCTCCTTCTCCTTCTCCTTCTCCTTCTCCTTCTTTTTTTTGGTCTTAATTGCATCCAACACAATGTTGAATAGTAGTGGTACGAAGAGTACTTCTTGCCTTGTTTCTGATCTCAGCAGGAAAACATCTCCTGATTAAGTATAATGTTGGCTGTAGATTTTCTTTGTCAAGTTGAGGATGTATCCCTCTATTCTTAGTTTGCTAAGAGTTTTTTATATATATTATGAATGGATGTTAAATTTTGTCAAATACTTTGTCTACATCTATAGATATGATCAGATGATTTTTCCTCTTTAGCTAATTGATGTGATGGATTATATTCATTGATTTTGAATGTTGAACCAGCCCTGCATATCTGGAATAAATTTCACTTGGTCATGGTGTATAATTCTTTTTATACATTGTTAGATTCATTTTTTCAAAATAGTTTGTTTAGGATTTTTGTATCTATGGTTTCTGAGAGAAAATAGTCCGTAGTTTTTCTTTCTTGTAATGTCATTGTCTGGTTTTGGTATTAGGGTAATGCTGGCGTCATGGAATCAGTTAAGAGGTATTCCCTCTGCTTTTGTATTCTGGAAGAGACTAGGGAATTGGTATCATTTCTTCCTTAAATGTTTGGTGGAATTCACCAGTGAACCCAGTTGGGTGTGGTGCTTTCTGTTTTGGAAGACGATTATTAATGCTTTAATAGATGTAGACCTGTTCAGATAATCTATTTCTCCTTGTGTGTGTTCTGGTAGATTCTGTCTTTCAAGGAATTTGTCCATTTAATGTAGGTTATCAAATTGTGGGTACAGAGTTTATTGTAATTTTTTTTTATTCTTTTAATGTCCATAAGGACTGTGGTGACGGCCTCGCTTTGATTTTTTATTAGTAACTTATGTCTTCCCTCTTCTTTTCTTGGTTAACCTGGCTAGAGGTTTATCAGTTTTATTAATCTTTTCACTGATTTTGGATTTTCTTTTTATCTAATGTATGCAGTCATTGCTGTAAATTTCCCTATAATCACTGCTTTCACTGCATCTCACAAATTTTATTTAGCTCAAAATTTTGTCCTGAGACTTAGTTCTTTGACCCTTATGTTATTGAGAGGTATGTTGTGTAAGCTCTAAATATTTGGGGGTTTTTCTTGCCTTTAAAAAAAAATTTCTAGTTTAATTTCATTGTGGTATGAAAGCATACTTTTATGATGTTTATTTTAAATTTGTTAAAGGATGTTTTATTATCCAGAATTAGGTCTATCTTGGTAGATGTTCTATTTGAGCTTGAGAAGAAGGTGTATTCTATTATTGGACAAAGTTTTCTGTCATTGTTTATTAGATCTAGTTGATTAATAGAATCAGTTTAACTATGTCCTTATTTTCTGCTTGCTGGATGTATCAATAACTGATAAAGGGGTGCTAAATTCTCTAACTATATTGGTGGATTTGTCGATTTCTTTTTGTGAGTTTATTAGTTTTTGCCTGAAATATTTTAATGCTTTGTTGTTAGGCACATACACATTAAGAATTACTATGTTTCTTTGGAGAATTGATCCCTTTTTCATTATGTAATACACCCTCTTTATCCCTGATAATTATTCATCTGAAGTTTGCTTTGTCTGAAATTAATATAAGCAGTCCAGCTTTCCTTTGATGGTTCTTAGTATGATATATTGTTCTCCATCCCTTTAGGTTTTGTTCTATAAAAATATATAACATTAATTTTATCATCTTAACTAGTTTTGGGGTTTTCAAAATTTTTTTCTGGACTCTCCCTGTCCCCCCAATTTTATTGAGGTATAATTGACAAATAAAATTGCATATATTTAACATGTACCATGTGATGACCTCATACATGTATACATTGTGAAGTGATTGCGCCAAACAAGTCAATCAACATATCTGTCACCTCACATAGTTACCTTTTGTGTGTGTTTGTGTGGTGAGAACACTTAATATCTACTCTTAGCACATTTCAAATATATAATGTAGTATTGTTAGCTATGTACATTAGATCTCCAGAACTTCATTTTATAACTGAAGACTTAAACACACTTTGACGAACATCTCTCCATTTTCAACTAAGGGTAGATTTTTAGGTATTTTTTCCTCTGTTATGTTCTCTGAGCTTCCTGCGTCTGTGGTTTGGTGTCTGACTTTAATTTTGGGAAATTGTCAATTACTACTTCAAATGCTTTTTCTTGTTTTTTTCATTTTCCCCTTCTTCCGCCCACCCTCCCCACTCCCCCCATCCCCAGTTCAAGCCATTGTTTCTCCGTCTACCCCGCCGCCCGCCCCCTGGCCCCCCGGGTGAGGCAGTCGGTCGGTCTCTGGTAGTCAGTTGGCTGGCCGCTCACAGCAGCTCACGGCAGCTCTCGCCGGATGGCGGCCTGCGGCATCCCACGGTAGCTCACGGCAGGTCATGGTAGCCCACGGTAGCTCACGGCAGCCCACAGCAGCCCAGCTCCAGGGAGATCCGTTGTTCACAATCTTAGCTGTAGAAGGTGCAGCTCACTGGCCCATGTGGGAATCGAACCGGCTTCCTCAGCCCCAGGACCTGAGCCACAAGGCTGGCCCTGTTGTTTTTTCTTCTCTCCTTGTGGTATTCCCATTATGCATGTCACACGTTTTGTAATTGTCCCACAGTTTTTGGATGTTCTGTTCTGGTTTGTTTTTCCTCTTTGCATTTCAGTTTTGGAAGTTTCTGTTGACTTCCAATAGAAGCTCACTTGATTCTTTCTGTTGCCATATTCAGTGTATTGATGAGCCCATCAAAGGCATTGTTAATTTCTGTTACAGTGTTTTTGATTTCTAGCATTTCGTTTTTAATCTTTCTTAGAGTTTCCATCTCTCTCTGCCTACATTACCTATCTATTCTTGTGCGTTATCCACCTTTTCCATTAGTACCCTTAGCATATTAATCATAGTCGTTTTAAATTCCTGGTCTGGTAATTCCAGTGTCTCTGCTGTATTTGAGTGGATCTGGCCTGTTCTGTGCATTCATGGTCTCATTTTGTCTTTCTTTTAGTATTCCTTGTAATTTTTTGTCGAAAGCTGTGCATGATTTACAGAGTAAAAGTTACTTAGGTAAATGGGTCTTTAGTATGAGGTTTTATGTTTTTCTGGCAGGACATAGACTGTGTTTATTGTTTGCCTACAGAGATATCGGAAGCTAAAATTTCCTCTGGTGTCTTTTTGTCTCTTCTGTTTCTTTGGGTTTCCCAAGAGACTTCTTAAAGTCTGATACATGCGTTTCTTTCCATTGTACTTCTGTGTCATTATAGAGGAGGCCTATTTCTGTGGTGGTAAGGTGTTTGAGAGGGGAAATGCTCTGTAGTTGTAAAACTAGGTCTCAGTCTCTTAGGAAGCCTGAGCTGGACCTTTATAAGTGCTTCTCTGTTTTTCCTCCTCCCCCCAATAGGAGAGACAAGAGGGCTAGAGGGGCCTGGAGTTTTATATTTCCCTCCTTCCACATGGAAAGCTAAATGAGGTTAGAAGTGGGGTTTCCCTCCCCCAAGTTGGAAGTCTGGAGAAGGCTAGAGTTGGGTATCTCCTTTCCCCAAGTAAGTTAGCTCTGGTAAAATAGTTTTCCTTGAGGGCAGGTCCTATGAAGAACAGAATACTTGGGCCTCTTTTAAAATGGCTGCTCTTCCCCTCCTTCTTCCAGCAGATTTTTGTTGGATTTTCACTGTGAGAACCTTGTAGGGTTCCTGGAGGTAAAACTGAGAAAAGTGTGGGGTCCCCTCTGGAGTTTTTAACGCTTGAATTAGTTCACACTGGCCTCCTGTCAGTTGCAGTTTATGTTTTTCTGTGTTGGTTCTGGCTTCACAAGCTATTTCTGCTGCTGGGCTGCTGCTGCAGTGAGCTGTGACTCTGTTTCTCTGCCTCAGGTCTCTGCTGGATTTCAGAAGAGTTGTTGATTTTTCATTTTGTTCAGCTCTTCTCCTGTTGTGAAGATGGGAGGGAAGACTTCTAAACTCATTTCATGCTGGACTGGAGACCAGAAGTCCTTTTTTTGATCATTTTAAAATAGATTTGTCTTTTTATTGTTGAATATAGTTGTTTATTCTGGATACAGATACCTTATCAGATATATGATGTTTTCTCCTGTCTGTGGGTTGTCTTTCCACTTTGTTGATAGTGTTCTTGAAGCACAAATGTTTTTCATTTTGATGACGCCCAGTTAATCTATTTTTTCTTTCGTTGTTTGTGCTGTTGGATTTAGATCTAAGAATCTTTGGCTAACTAACCCAAGGTAACAAAGATTTACTCTTATGATTTCTTCTAAGAGTTTTATAGTTTAAACTCTTACATTTAGGTCTATGATCCATTTGAAGTTAATTTCTGTCTGATGTCAAGGGCCCAACTTCAGTCTTTTTGCAGGTGGATATCCAGATGCCCAAGCTCCATTTGTAGAAAAGATTATTCTTATTGAATTGTCTTGGCACCCTCATCAAAAATCTGTTGGCTATAAATGTAAGCATTTTGTGCTCTAAATTCTAGTCTATTGTTCTGCGAGTCTATCTTGATGCCAGTCAGTACCACACTGACTTGATTATTTTAGCTTTGTTGTAAGATATGAAATTTGCAAGTATGGATGAATCCTTTTGTTTCTTCTTTATCAAGATTATCTTGGCTATTCTCAGTCCCTTGCATTTCTATATGAATTTTAGGGTCATCTTCTCATTATCTTAAAAAAAAAAAAAAAGGCAGCTGGAATTTTGACAGGATTGTGTTGAATCCATTCTGCGAACATTGCTATTTTAGCATTATGTCTTCTAATCCATGATTATGGAATATCTTCCTCTTTATTTAGATCCTTCTTAATTTTTGTTTTGTAATTTTCAACATACGAGTTTTACACTCTTTGTTAAATATTCGTAAGTATTCTTTTTTGTGTTATAGTAAGTGGAATTTTTTTTCTTAAATTCATTTTCAAAATATTCTTTGCTAGTGCTTTATTATTTTGACATCTATTCAGTATTTAATTTTAACCTGTGTTCAGAGTTCATTTTTATATTAGGCTAGGTTAATTTTTATAAATGTCATCCTAAGATAAAAGATCCTTCAACAAGATAGAGTGGTGGTAGGATATAGCCACTCCTGAACTCTGGGGTACAATTTCTGTTTTACTTAAATTATTTGAAAAAGATTTCACTGTTAACCCCCAACTAGTCTCTTCTGGTTCTTTAATGTGCTTGGTGATTATATTATCTGAAGGTACTTATCTATGCCTCTTTGCCACCATTACTAGTTTGTGATTTTCCTAATGCTCTAAAAGTATTGAATAAAGCCCTTTATTAAGTTAGACATGTTTATTTCACCTCTCTGTATTTGTTCCTTGTTGGTAACATGTAGGAGGAAACATTTAATACTTATACATTTTTTACCCAGAATCATGTGAGAGAACTTATATAAAATAACTTTTTAACACTGTGAAGCAATATCTAAATATCAGGGACCTTCTCTCTTCAAATTAGATTTTATCATTGTTTAGCTTGGGATAATCTAGCCAGATTCATCTGAATAAGCGCCTTTCACTTACCCTTCTACTAAAAAAAATCTTTGTTGACATGGTGAGTTACAGGGTCAAGTGTAAACTAAGGCTAGCCAACTCAATCTGTGTACAGTATGCACCAAGGACTAAATTATATGTTGCATAGGTCACAAGAAAGGATATGATGCAATCTGTGCATTCAAGTCTACAGTCCACATAGGATGAGAAGACAAACCTTTGGAATGTGAAGTATTAGGCAGATCATGTATTTTATTATCAGATATGGGAGCTCATGATTTGTGTGATGGAATATCTTCTTGTAGATTCCATAAAGTCCTAGAGAATCTGCATGGTTTATATTCCTAGTCACTGTTTGGGCTAGATAACACCTAAACTGAACTTTAAGGCTTATTGAGGAGAATTTTTATCTTGTTATTGCCATGTAGTACCTCACTCTTGGTGATGCTTCCATATTGAGGAGGAAAATTTGGGGGTATTTTTTGGTGAGAGAGGAGGGAGTTAGGTATGGTGACTTTTCAGTTGGATTTGCTAAATTCTTTCACGTCAGTATGTTCTTGCAAAACTTTATTAAGGTAATCGTTGTATTTTCCTGAGTTCTTTCATGGACATACTTTGTTAAGAATATTCTTTCATTGACGTATAAGTGTAGTCTTTCATTGACATAAACTGTCAGTGAAAATTCAGAGACACTAAATAGCACATTAACCTATTATCTATCTAGGGATGCTCTCATTAAGATGTTGACTGAAAGACAAAGATTTGTGTTGTTTTAAGCATATTCAGCTTGGGTTTGGAGGAATTAGAGGGAGGTTTTAGTTTTCTCATCCCTTACAATGCCCCGACAGTGAGGAAGAGAGAAACACTTTTGTATACAGGCGTTCTTTTTGATGGGCTAGCGCCTGGCTGAAGTGGGGTGTTTTCAGGCCTGCATCTTTACATTGCCGTGAGTGTAGGGCCTTGGCCGGTTCTTCATCTGCACTGAGCAGTTGGAGAGTGACTTGAGAGAAAGTTACACATCACCACAGCTTTATTCTCCTGGATGGGAAGTAGTCTTTTTATGTGTGTTGGGAGGGAAAGGGGGGACTTCATATTTGGGGCTTATTTGTCTCTAGTTCCCCCTTTGTTTTTCTGACTGGTTGTATAACCTTTGTTACAATGAAATGCATCATTATAATGTATCTTTGTCAGTAGGATTAATATTTATGTCATCAATCCAAATATGCATTCAACGGTTTGATTATTGAGTACCTCCTATGGGTTGGGCCTTATTCTAGGTTTTAAGGGTACAACAATGGATGAAACAGACCAAAAAATCTATGCCATTTTTAAGCTTATATTTTAATGGGGAGAGATAGACAATAATTAATAAATATGGGAAATAGATACAATATGTTAAATGATTTGTTTTTGTAGGAAAAAATAAGCCAAGAAGGGGAAAAGGAATGCTGGGAGTGAGGGTTGAGGTGACAGTGTACCATTTGAGGAAACATTTTATGTAGGTATGGGGACTAGATATTCATGCGTTTAGGAGAAGATGGTTCCGGATGGAAGGCAGAGCAAATGCAGAGACCCTGAAAGCGGTGCTGAAGTAGAGGAACAACTGATGGTGAGGGTGGTACAGGAGTGAGGGAGCTGCAAGTAGTAAGGTTAGCTGAGCAAGGCGAGTGGGGCCGGGGGGTGTCTGCAGCAGTGGGTGGAAACCTTGTGAGCCGTGGAAGGATTTTGGCTTTAACTCTGCTCAAAGTGGGAGCCACTGGAAGTTTTAAGCAGAGCAATGTCATGATCTTACGTTTTAAAATCTAAGATCACTCCGCCTGCTTTGTTGAGCATAGATAGGAGGTGAGCAGGGGGAAGCTGAGAGACCAGACCATTTAGGAAGTCATTTTAATAATTTAGGCAAACAACTCCTAAAAGACTTGCTCTAAGGAGGGAATAAGAAATGATCAGATCCTGGAGATACATACACACACACATAGTTTTTTATATTGAGATACACATGCAATTGTAAGAACGAATACAGAGAGAGCCTATGTACCCAGTTTCCCTCATTGATAACATATTGCAAAACTAGTACAACATCGCAGCCAGGGTATTGACATGAGTCACCAGTCTTGCTCAGGTTTCCCCAGATGTACTTCTTTGTGTGTGTATTTAGTTCTCTCATGTTTATCACATACACAGGATAAACGCATGTATGTCTGTATTCATTAGCACAGTCGAGATACAGAACGGTTCCATCGTGAGGATCCTTTCATTGCCCTCTTCTAACCATACCCATTTCTTTTCATCCTCACCCCTCTGCTTTAACCCCCAGTTTAACCCTTCGCAGCCACCATTAATCTGTTCCCCATTTCTATAATTTTATTATTTCAAGGATGTTACTAAGTTGGGGGTTCTTAGACCCAGTTCTAAAGTGTGTGGGGGGGTGGTTCCTCACACACCAACAAACAGCAATTCTCAGACACCAGCAGCGTGTCCAAGAATTCAACTCAGTTCTGACACGGTACCGGGAGGGAGCATCAGATTCCACAGAAGGGTTCTGTCCTTCCTGCCAGGTCTCCCCGCCCCCACCCCCTACCCCCCACCCCCCACACACACTTCAGATGCCAGCCACAAGCCCAGGCTCTTACCTGTGCAAACCAACAGGCTGTAGATTGAACATTCCAGTGACCTTCTCCTTGGGCTCAATTAATTAGCTAGAACAACTCACATAACCCAGGACAACCTGTTTCTTCACTAGGTTACCAACTTCTTACAAAGGATGTTAAAGGGTACAAATCAACAGCTGGATACAGAGAGTGAGGTGCGGAACAAAGGAGCCTCTCTCCTCCTGGAGATTGGGGCCAGGCAGGGTGGCACAGGGAAGTGTTCTTGAAACCTGAGGCCAAGCGAGTCCGGGGCTCATGCTGCTTGCGCCACTCAACTAGTACCGATGCAGGAGTTGGGTCTTGTGATAATCGTTTATTATCAGAGCACCGATGGTCTGAGAAGGCAGTGGGTAAACACCTCCAAAAACTGCCTTAACATTCTCAGACTAGTCTAGGACATTTAAGGGAAAATCTGGGCCTTCCTCCGGAGGCTACATGATGGTTCTAGAGGTCTGCATGGAGCCTCCCCTCTGGCGATGTGGCTCTCCAACATGCTCACCAACCCAGGAGCAGTGATGACAGTAACCTGGAGAGAATGCTAGGCCATAGAGATGGTAACCAGCAACCCCGGGGGGGGGGGGGGGGGGGGGGGGGGGGGGGAAGGGGCATTGTGACTAGTAAGCAAGCGTAAGTTTCAGGATAATTATCTAAAGCAGGGAACTGGGACAGGGGACATCCTAAGCTCAGGAACTGGGACAGAGGACATCCTAAGCTCAGGAACTGGGACAGGGGACATTCCAAGCTCAAACCGCAGGGAGGGGGTTGATCAAATGTTAAGCTCTAGGGCAGGGAGAGGCCAGGCCTCTTTTGTGGGGGTCCCAACCGGGCCCTGTTTCATTTTGGTTCCCCAGTGTGGAAGCTCTGAAAAAAAGGACCAAGGAGCTGTTCCCCTGGGTGTTGATGGAGGCTTCATTACACAGTCATGACTAAGTAAGTCATTGGCTGTTGGCAGTTGAACTTAACCTCCAGCTCCTCTCCCTTCCCACTCCCAGGTCAAGGGATAGGACCGGAAGTTCCAAACCTATAACCACTCGGCTGTTCTCCTGGCAACCAGTCCCCACTCTGGAGCTGGGACCAAAAGTCACCTCATTACCATAACAAAAGACACTTTAAAAAATCACTTTGAACATGACTGGAAATTCCAAGGGTTTGGGGAACAGAGAGCCAGAATTATGTACGAAGACCACATATCTTACAGATCACAATATCACAGTTACATAAATGGAAGCATATACCGTATGTAACCTTTTGGGATTGGCTTTATTTGCTCAGCACAATTATCTGGGGATTCAGCAAAGTTGTTGCGTGTATCATTAATTCTTTTTATTGCTTAGTAGTATTCCATAGTATGGATATAAAGTAGTCCCCCCTTATCTGTAGTTTTGCTTTCGTTGGTTTCAATTACCTGCACTCAACCACAGTCTGAAAATACTAAATGGAAAATTCCAGAAATAAACAATTCCTAAGTTTTAAATTAAGTTTTGAGTATCGTGGTGAAATCTCACTCTCTCCTGCCCTGGACGTTACTCATTCCTTTGTCCATCATATTGATGCTGTATATGCTCCCCTCCCTGTAGTCACTTAGTCTGGATTATCAGATCAGTTCTTAGAGGGAGGGGCGAATGGGGGGGGCACACCACATTCACATCACTTTTATTATAGTATATTGTTATAATTGTTCTATTTTATTATTAGTTGTTAATCTCTCACGGTAACTAATTTATAAATTAAACCTTATCATTGGTATATATGTATAGGAAAAAACATAGTATATCATGTATGTATACAGGGTTCGGTACTATCCTGGGTTTCAGGCTTCCACTTGGGGGGTCTTGGAACCACTGCTCCACAGTTTATCCATTCATCCATTGAAAGACATCTGGTAGCTATTCTGAATAAAGCTGCTATGAACATTCATCTGCAGGTTTTTGTGTGAATATAAATTTACATTTTTATGGGATAAATGCCCAAGAGTGCAATTGCTAGGATCTTGGACATATTTTGAAGGTGGAGCCAACAAGATTTCTTGACAGATTGAATGTGAGGTCAGAGAGAAAGAGGAATCAAGACTTCAAAATGTTTGGCCTGTACACCTAGAAAAGTGGACTTGTCGACAAATGAGGCAGGGAAGGCTATGGGTGGAGCAGGTTTAAGAAAGATCAGGAATTTGGTTCATGACGTGTCAAGTTGAGATGTACGCATATATACCAGACACAGAAGAATTGTCAAGTAGACAGCTGGCTAAAAGATTCTGGAGTACATAGGAGACATCTGGCCTGAGAATATAAAATTGGGAGATATTAAGAAGAACTAGCAAAATAAACTGAATTTAGCAAGAGAGAAAGAAGGAAAACCAAGATAATTTATTGTCCTACAAGGCAGTTAGAGAAAACATTTCAAGGAGTGACCAACTGATACCGGTTTGTGTGGAAACCATAGTTCTAGCACATAGGCATTCTCTGTAGTAGCTGAGATTTTAGTTGAGTTGTATTCTAGTGATACTGGGTGGTGCCTGGGGGGATGGTGCCCCCTCCCCCCAACCCCCCAGTTTCTTCTTAGTAAGAAAAAAAAAGCAGTTTTAAGAGTTTTTGTTTAGGTATTCAGAAAGCTAATGGTCCCTGAGAGGAACTGAATCCTGCTAGTTAAGATCCAACTTAATTGTATGTGTATCCTTTCATGAAAAATCTTTTAAATCTCAGGCAAAAATGTTCTTTCTCTTTTCAAAACTCACGTTTTTTTTGATACCTCAAATGATACATCTGTCATGTGGTATTATTATTTGCACACTAGTAAACTTGTCTTGTTTTGAATTACAAATGGTTTCAATACTGAGGTCCTGCTTTATTGTAATTATGTTACCCAAGCATATAATAACAAATGAAAGTTGATGGAATTGAGTTACATTTCATTGTGTTAGTTAAGAGCATGGGTTTAGGAATCTGACACACCTGGGTGTAAATCTTGCCTCTGCTCTTTGCTGGCAAATTCCTTTAACCTCTGTACGCCTTCACCCTCTCTGTAAGAGGGGATAAAAACGTTGCCTATTTGGTAAGTTAGTGGAGAGGATTAAATGAGTTCATGAAGATGAAATTAACGCATGCTTGGCTCTGGATTCTCGATAATCTATAGTTTTTGGCACTATCAGTTATGCTAATTATAATATGCTATTATTATATTGTCTTTCAAAGATACAGGCTTAAAGGAGTGTTGCATTTAAATTAGTGTTGACTTACCTGCTGGGGCCTCTGAAAACTTAAGTGTTTAAGAACCTCGTTTATATTCTGTAGTCCATAGTAGCTGACAGGAAATAGAAGTCCTTCAAGCTCTCCAGGAATCCTTTCTGTTGTTTCCCTTTTCCTTCCCCTTTCAATGCTGGGCAAGTTGTTTATGTGGCTGTTTAGTAAAATCAGCTTGTATGAATCCTGTTTATTTTTTCTATAAAATTGGAGTTTCTTTGTAGAAAATTTTCAGCCTACCTGAGTAGTGTGTATTTTATAACTATACAATTTAGATTTTTTATTTACATACTGTCTAATTATAGTAATGTAAAAGAAAAATATCATAAATTCCCAGAACATTGGTTGATAAATTAATATTAGAAATTCCATTGTGTATATGATATATATGCATTAAGTGAGAAAGAGATCAAATATAAAAAACTTTCTTTCCTTGGCTTTTAGAGCAGGAAGTGGCAAACTGTGGGCCTGTTGCCTGTTTTTGTAAATAAAGTTTTACTGGAACATAGCCATATCCATTCCTTTACATATTTTCCTTGATGCTTTTCCACTATAACTGCAGAATTGAGTGGTTGCAACAGAGACATACTATGGCCTGCAAGCTCAAAGTATTTATTATCTGCTGTTTACAAAATGTTTGTGGACTCCTATTCTAGGGTTTTATTTTTATGTTTTGTTTATTCTCAGTCTCTTGTATGATTCCTTTTTTTCTGTCTGCCTAAACGTTGATGTTCTCCAGGATTCACTCCTGAATATCTTCCCTGCTTGACTTTTGTGACATCACTGTCTAGGTTATATTGCCTGACCATGTTCTTTTTAGTTTCTTTTACAGACTTCTCTGCTGCTGGAGACTCTGGCCACTCTTTTCTTATTTTCCAGGCAATTTTACTTATTCCTGTGGCTTCAAGAACCATCCATAGCTCTTGCTAGAGGATAAGATAAACATTATCAGGTTGCTTCCTGGACCTTTCCGCTTCAGTGTACCTCATTCGTTTCAAACTGCATGTGTTCCTACCTGCTTACCAGCAACTTGCTAGGCCAGTGAACTCCGCTGCCATTTTAATAGTCACGTGAGTCAAATAGTTGTCATCCCCTCCTGGCAGTTACCACACAATAGCAGTAGGTGATTAATAACTGTTGATCTGCCCCCCTTTCATTTTCACTGTTCTTTCATCGCAATCTGCCAGTCCTAGTGTATCTTTCTTCTCCTTTAGGAACTTTTTTTCATACCCAATTCATACCCAGTGATCTTCCCAAAACAAATCTCTTGCTTAGAATACATCAGTGGTTCTCTTTTTTAAATTTTAATATAAAAAGTTTACTTGACTTGGGCTTGCATTTTACCTTGAAATTCTTCATGTTCAGTTGCGTTTATTTTTTTAATAAAAAATAATGTTTAAAGATTTTTATTAAAATATTAGTTTCAGGGGTACACCGTAGTTATTCAGCATTTATAGACCTAAAGAAGTGCTCACCATAAGCCCAGCAACCATCTGCCACTGTCACGGTATTACTGACTATATTCCCCCTGCTGTACATTACACCCCCTACATCAGCGCTGCTTTATGGCTTGTACTAGGCAAACTTTTTAGCACTGTATTTAAGACTTTCTACCTGACCTCTTTCTAGAGGTTTTCAAAGTAATAAGTTTTTTAACTTGTGTTCCTATTTACTTACAGCACTTTCTGAGTTAGACTTTTCACATCGTATTGAAATTGTTGGATTTGCTTGTCCATTAGAATATGAAACCTTTAAGGACTGAATTTTTGTATACTCAGACCCCTGGCTCTGACACATAGTTGGCTTCAAAATTTTTGCTGTACACATGGAATTATTTTGAGGTGATAGTCTAGCCAACTGTAGGGTCTTTGGGGGCATCTGAATTCACTGTGGAATCAGAGAATCAGAGGTGGATTCAACAGTTTCAGTCCTAGTGTGATTACTAAGGATAGATGGTGGAATTTTGGATAATCCTCATTTTTCAAAGAAAATATATTTTGGGAAAATAGTTTTTGAAGCAAAATTTTTGAAGTGAATTCTAGCTTACGAAAATGGAGCTTTCTACCGTGGGGGAAAAGATCTCCTGGTAGGATGAAATTTGGTGAAGAACAAAAGATGATAGACAGCCTTGTGTGCCCACCCGTACGCCCACCGTGTGAATCTTGCTGGTTATTACTTCACCTAAAAGTTCACTTTTCCTTTATTGAACTTTTACATAAAGATGCATAAAGTACCCTTCTGGGAATCTCTTGACTCCATGCTTTTAGCTTCCAGAAGGATTCCCCCCCCCCCTTTTTTTCCTTTTTTAAGTGTGAGGTATGAAATGATGTAAAAATAAACAAAAGCCTCTATGTCTATTTTAGAGGTGGATATATGTTAATGGTTATTACTTAAAACAAAAGGATAAATTTTTTCTTTAAATGTGCCTTTCAGGTTTTCTTGTACTGGTGTGATATTTATCCCATCTTTACTAGTCATTTTGTTTTTCAGATCGGAGTAATGAGTTAGAATCCAGCTTATATGTACTTTATCTTTTTCTATACTGGGGGAAAAATGCCTTTATGGGTAGGTTGTTGACTACAGTGGATTTCAAATTTTTAACCATGATTCTGTAATAAGAAATACATTTTACATTGCAGCCCAGTGCATGGGAGAAAAACTAAACACGTTTAATGAAAAAGTCCTTGCTTTTACTATGTTTAAAGTTCTGTTATTTTATTCTATTCTCTTCTGTTTTCTTCTGTTTACCTTACCCACTCCCTTCTCAATGCTGATTGGCTGGGACCCACAATTTGGAAAATACTGGTCTGCAGCAAGTTTTAAGGTAGAAGCAATTACAGGGAATTTACTCTGTGAAAGACAAAGTAACCTGCTTTGAGCGAGGTCTGTGGGTGATATGGAAAAATACAAAATTCAGCTTTTGCTCTTAAGGCACTTATGGTAAGCTAGTTGGGCAAGTTGTGTGTGTCTCTTAAAAATGACTATAATGTAATATCTGATTTCTGTGAGCTGCTTTTTAAAAAGCATTCTTTTATATAATACCATTGAGCTGTAGTTGTAAAAATAAAACAAAACCAAGAAAGTATATAGTAAATTCTAAAATATTTGTGTGTGCTATAGGAATATAGAGGTCAGAAAAGATTAGTGGGAGTTGGAACAGCTGGGGATGGTCTGTGAAAGAGGTGGGAGTTAAATGGGAACTTAAGGGACGGGTAGAATGTGTGTAGGCGGGAGGGAGGGAGGGTAGAGACATTCCAGGGATGGTAAGTGTGATCAGTGGCTGAGAATTGGGATTGAAATAATACGTTCAGAAAGAGAGAAGTGGGATCTAGTTATGACCATATCAGTCATGAGTGGAAGATAAGATGAAATTGATAAGGAGGGACTAGATTATGAAGTGGTTAGACTTTATCCGGTAGGAAATGGAGATGTCTTTCTCTCTCTCTTAAAATTTACTTTGCTAATGACACTGCCACTCCAGATCTCTTTCGGTTGCTGTTGGCATGGTATATCTTTTCCTATCCTTTTACTTTCAAGCTGTTCGTGTCTTGGAATCTAAAGTATGTCTACTATACAGAGAATATACTTGGAGTTTACTTTCTTATCTGACATTCTCTGCTTAGTTAACCACATTTGGTGTAGTTTTTGACATGGTTGGAATTACCTGTACCATGTTCTTTGTTTTCTCTGTCATGTTTTTTTTTCCCTCTGTTCTCTCATTTGTTGCCGCCTATTTTGTTTAACAAATCTTTTTTACTGTACCATTTTAGGTCCAGTTTTGATTTTTTAACATTAAAAAATTGTTGTCTTAGTGGTTGCTTATGAGTTACAGTATGCATTTTAATTTGTCACAGTCTGCTTCAAGTTATACTGACTTAATTCCAGTAAAATACAGCATCTTTTCTCCAATATAGCTTTATTTTCTCCTTCTTCCTGCTATTATTGTCATATGTATTATACCTATTTATGTTATAAACCTAATAATATACTGTTATCGGAATTGCTTTATACAGTTTATGTCTTTGATGAAATTAAGAGAACAAAAGTAAAATATATGCAGTCTTTTATATTTTCCCATTTATATTTACCATTTCTGGTGCTTTCATTTCTCTTCATGGATTTGAATTACCTCCTCGTGTCATTTTCTTTTAGCCAGAGAGTAATACTTGCTTGAGTGTTTCTTAAAGACACGTCTTCTATAGAATATTCTCTTTTTAAAAAAAAAATCTGGAAATGTCTTCATATTTCTTTTAATGTTTAAAGAATAATTTTTTTGTATATAGCATATTAGTTGGCTTTTTTTTTCTTTTGGCATTTTGAATATTTTTTATTGCCTTTTTGCTTCCATTAGTCTGATAGTCAGTCAGCTGTTAACTGTATTGTTTCCCCCACGTATATGATGAATCATTTTTGTTATTGCTTTCATGATTTTTTCTTTGTGGCTTCATTTCTAAAGTGATGAGCCAAAAAAAAAAAAAGTAATAAATTTAAAAAAAATAAATAAAGTGATGTGCCAAGATGTGAATCTCTTTGTGTTAACTTTTTTTGGGGTTCATTAAGCTTGGGCTCCCTTAAGCTTTATAGTTCAGTAGATTAGTGTTTTTCTTCAAATTTGGAGAGTTTTTAGCAATTATTTCTTCAGATATTTTCTCTCCCTTGCCCCTTGTCTAATACTGCTTTTATATCTGTTGGTAGGTGTGATGTTATCCTACAGGAGGTCTCTGAGGCCCCATCCATTTTTCTGAAGTTTTTTTTTGCTTCAGTTGGATAATTTGTATTTCTCTATTTTCAAGTTCACAGATATTTTTTAAATGTCATCTGAAATCTTATTTCGAGCTCATAGTGAATCTTTCACTTCTATAACTATATTTTTCAACTCTAGTATTTCCAGGTTTTAAAGGTTAATATTTCTTTGTTGGAATTTCCTATTTGTTGTGTAATTGTCAACATATTTTTCTTTAATTTTTTTAATTAAAGTTTATTGGGGCGGCAGTTGTTAGTAAAGTTACATAGATTTCAGGTGTACAATTCTGTAATACATTATCTATATCTCACATTGTGTGTTCACCACGCGGAGTTAGTTCTCTTTCCATCAGCATATATTATAATTTTTAAAATAGGATTTCTGTTAATTCTTTGCACATTATTTATGTATTTATTTTATTTAAAAACTTTCCCCCAGGTTTATTGCGATACAATTGACATATAACATGTAAGCTTAAGGTATACAACGTGTTTGATGCACTTATATATTGCAAAATGATTATCACTATAGTGTTAGCTAACATGTCACATCTTGTAATTATCATCACTTTTTTGTGGTGAGAACATTTAAGACCTACTTACTCTCTTAGTAACTTTCAAATATACAGTACAGTGTGGTTAACTGTAGTCAGCACACTATATACGAGACCCTCAGAACTTATTTATGTCATAACTGGAAGTTTGTACTTTTTGAGCAACCTTCCCCCTCCCCTGGTAACCACACTTCTAGTTTGTATGATGAGTTCAGCCTTTTTAGATTCCTCATAGAAATGGTATCACACACTATTTGCCTTTCTCTGTCTGACTTATTTCACTTAGTATAATGCTTCATGGTCCATCCATGCTGTTGCAAATGGCAGGATATGCTTGTCATGGCTGAAAAATTCTCCCCCACCCACCACACACAGTCATGTGCCACATGATGACGTTTTAGTCAGTGAAGGACTGCATATACAACAGTGGTCCTGGAAAATGACAATGGGGCTGAAAATTTGTTAGCGATGTTGTAGCACAGTGCATTACTCACGTGTTTGTGGTGATGTTGGTGTAAACAAACCTCCTGCACTGCCAGTTGTATAAAAATACAGCACATAAAATTACAATAATAGACCATACCATATAGATTTGTGTAAGGACACTATGTGTTCGTGAAATGACACAATCACCTAATGCATTTCTCAGAATGTATTCCCATCGTTAAGCAACATGTGACACGCGCGCGCGCGCACACACACACACCATTTTCTTTATTCATCTGTTGATGGACACTTAGGTTTTTCCATGTCTTAGCTGTCGTGAATGATGCTGCAATGAACATGGGAGTACAGGTATCTCTTTGAGATAGTGATTTCCTTTCCTTTGGATATATATCCAGAAATGTCATTGCTAGATCAGATGCAATGACATGTTGAGGAACCTCCATACTGTTTTCCATAATAGTGGCAACAATTTACATTCCCATTAACAATGGACAAGGGTTCTCTCTTCCCCACGTCCTTGCCAACATGTTATCTCGTCTTTTTGATGATAGCCATTCTAATAGGTGTAACATGCTGTTTCATTGTAGCTTTAATTTGCAGTTCCCACATGATTAGTGATATTGAGCACTTTTTCATGTACCTGTTGGCCATTTGTATGCGTTCTTTGAGAAAATGTCTATTCCGGTCCTTTGCCCATTTTTTAATTGGCATGGTTGTGGGTTTTTCTCTTTTTTCTTTCTTTTTTTGCTATGGAGTTACATGAATTCATATTAATCCCTTACCAGACATGATTGCAAATATTTTCTCTCATTCAATAAGTTGCCTTTTGATTTTGTTGATGGTTTTCTTTGCTTTGCAAAAGGTTTTTGATGTAGTCCCAGTTTATTTTTGCTTTTGAGATCTTTCCTTTGGTGTCATATCTAAAAAATCATTGCTGAGACCATTATCAAGAAGTTGTAAATGGGATTGTTTTCTTAATTTCTCTCTCTGACAGTTTATTATTGGTATAAAAATGCAACCGATACCTGAATGTTAATTTTGTATCCTGTTACTTTACTAAATTCATCTATCAGTTCTAATAGGTTTTTCGTGGAATCTTTTGGGTTCTCTCTCTATATAGTGTCATGTCATCTGCAGATAATGACAGTTTTACTTCTGCCTTATCAATTTGGATGACTTTTTTTTTCTTGTCTGATTGCTGTGGCTAGGACTTCCAATACTGTGCTGAATAGAAGTGTAGAGAGTGGACCTCCTTCTCTTGTCCCTGATCTTAAGGAGAACACTGTTAGCTATTCCCTGTTGTGTATGATGTTTGCTGTAGGTTTGTTGTGTATGGCCTTTATTATGTTGAGGTATGTTCCCTGTATTCCCACTTTGTTGAGAGTTTTCATCATAAATGGATGCTGGATTTTGTCAAACTCTTTTTTTGCGTCTATTGATATAATCATACGATTTTTATCTTTCATTTTGTTTATGTGGTGTATCCTGCTAATTGATTTGCAGATATTGAATAAACCTTGCATCCCAGTAATAAATCCCACTGTGATCTTTTTAATGTATTGCTGAATTTGGCTACCTATACTTTATTGAGGATTTTTGAACCTATGTTCATCAGGGATATTGGCTGATAATGTTCTTTTTTGGTAATGTCTTTGGCTTTGGAGTCAGGGTAATTGTGGCCTCGTAAAATGAGGAGCCATCCATGCTCTTAAATTTTTCGGAATAGTTTGAGAAGGATAAGTGTTAATTCTTTGAATTTGGTAAAATTCACCTGTGAAGCCATCCGATCTAGGACTTTTGTTTGTTAGGAATTTTTTGATTCCTGATTTGATTTCATTTTGTAGTAATCGGTTGGTTCAGATTTTCTGTTTCTTCTTGGTTCAGTCTTGGAAGATTGTATGTTTCTAGGAATTTATCCATTTCTTCCAGATTGTCTGATTTGTTGTCATATAATTGTTCATAGTAGTATTTACTCTTCATCCTTTGTATTTCTGTGGTGTCAGTTGTCACTTCTTTTTTGTTTCTGATTTTATTTTGATCCTCTCTCTTTCTTTCTTGATGAGTCTCTCTAAAGTATTATCAATGTTGGTTATGTTTTCAAAGAACCTTAGAAAAGGTTGCATTGTTTTTTTAGACTATATTTTGTTTATTTGTGCTCTGATCTTTATTATTGCCTTCTTTCTACTCACTTAGGGCTTTGTTTGCTATTCTTTTTTTCTACTTCCTTTAAGTGTAAGGTTAGATTGTTTATTTCTGATGTTTCTTGTTTCTTGAGGTAGGCCTGTATTGCTATGAATTCCCCTCTTAGGACTGCTTTTGCTGTGTCCCATTGATTTTGGGTCGTTGTTTTATTTTCCTTTGTCTCAAGGTATCTTTTGATTTCTTCCTTTATCTCGTTGATCCATTTATTATTTAGTAGCATGTTATTGAGCTTCCTTGTGTTTGTGTGTTTTTCAGTTTTTTTCTTGTAATTGACTTCTAGTTTCATACCATTGTGGTCAGAGAAGCCAGTTGATATGATATGCATCTTCTTAAAATTATTGAGACTTGTTTTGTGGCCTACATGTGGTCTGTCTTGGAAAATGTTCCAAGTGCACTTGAAAAGAATGTATATTCTCCTGCTTTGGGGTGATGAAATGCTGTAAAAATACCAATTAAATCCATCTGGTGTAGTGTGTCACTCAAGGCCACTGTTGCCTTATTGATTTTCTGTCAATCTCTGTTTATGTTTTATTATTAAAAAATATAGTTGCTTTATATATTTAGGTGCTCCTATGTTGTGTGTATAGATGTTTACAAGGGTTATATTCTCTTGTTGGATTGATCCCTTTAACATTATGTAATGTTCCTCTTTGTCTCTTATAGCCTTTGTTTTAAAGTCTATTTTCTCTGATATAAGTATTGCTGTCCCATCTTTTTAAAAATTTCCATTCACATGAAATATATTTTTCTGTCCTCGTACTTTGAGTGTGTGTGTGTCTTTCAATTTGAAATGGCTCTCTTGTAGACAGCATATGTACGAGTCTTGTTTTCTTATCCATTCAGCTACCCTATGTCTTTTGATTGGAGCATTTAATCCATTTACTTTTACAGTGGTTATTGATAGATACATAGTTATTGCCATTTTATTATTCAACTTTATGTCTCCCCCTCCCTTCTTCTAAAGTCCCTTTAACATTTTCTCTTAATATTGGTTTGGGGTTCAGGACTCCTTTAGCTTTTTCTTGTCTGGGAAGCTCTTTACCTGTCCCTCAATTTTAAATGATAGCCTTGCTGTGTAGAATAGTCTTAGGTGTAGGTCCTTGCTTTTCATCACTTTAAGTATTTCATGTCAATCCCTTATTGCCTGCAGTTTCTGTTGAGAAATCAGCGGACAATCTATCAGCGCTCCCTTGTGACAAGTACCTAACTAGTTGCATTTCTCTTGCTGCTTTTAGGATTCTGTCTTTGTCTTTATCGTTTACCATTTGAATTATAAATGGTCTTGCTGTGGGCCTGTTTGGTTCATGTTGTTTGCGACTCTGTGCACTTCCTGGGCTTGTATGTCTATTTCCTTTGCCAGGTTAGGAAAGTTTTCAGTCATTATTTCTTCAAATAGGTTCTCAAGCCTTTGCTTTTTCTCTTTTCCTTCTGATACCCCTATGATACAAATGTTATTACGCTTGATGTTGTCCCAGAGGTCTCTTAAACTATTCTCATTTTTTAAAATTCTTTTTCCTTTTTGCTGTTTTGATTGCTTTCTGCTTCCTTCTAAATTGCTGATTCGATCCTCTGCTTCATCATGTCTGCTGATGATTCCTTCTAGGGCATTCTTCATTTCAGTTATTGTATTCCTCACTTCTCACTGATTCTTTTTTATGTTTTCGATGTCCTTTTTATGGTTGCTGTGTCCTTGTTAAAATACTCACTAAGTTCCATGAGCATCCTTATAACCATTGTTTTGAACTCTTTCTCATTTGTTGCTTGCTTCCATTTTGTTTAGTTATTTTTCTGGAATTATCTCCTGTTCTTTCATTTGGGACATATTTCTTTGTTTCCTCTTTTTGACTGCCTCTCTCTGTTTGTTTCTATATTAGGTAGTTCTACTACGTCTCCCAGTGTAGACCTGCTGACCTTGTGTAGTAGGCGTCCTGTGGGGCCCAGTGGCACAGTCTCCCTGATCACCTATGCTGGGTGTTCCATGAATGTTCCTTGTGTGGGTCGTGTTTACCTTCCTGTTATAGTTGAGCCTTGATTGTTATTGGCATATCAGTGGGTGGAATTGACCCTCTGGCTGACTGGCTGTGGGGTTTGGTCCCATCCACAACTTATGGGCTGTTGTGTGGGTGGCTTATCCTGTGGAGCAGGATTAGCCCAGGTGAGTTTGTGAGCCTGTTGAGACTACCTTTTGGGTGTGCTGCTTGTGGAGCTATTTTGGTGTGTTCTGCTGTGGTCTGAAGTAGACTTCCAAGTATGTTGGTTCTGGTGCCTTTTGGGAGGGGCTCCAGTACAGGCCCAGTTTAGCCTCTGCCTGTGATCAACTGGGGTCTACCTGGTAGGAGCTACAAAGCGATCTGCAGTTGTTTGCTGCCTGTGCTGGACCTGGAGGCATGTGGAAGAGGCCCCAGTGTGAACTGAGGATGTCAGCCACCAGTCCAGGCCTTGGGGTAGCTCCACAAAAGGCCTAGGGTATTCCAAGGCCACCTGCCAGCTCCCGTATGGTTCAGCTGCTGGTATAACCTTGGGTGGTCACAGAGTTGGGTGAGGTGGGGTCACAGGGAATCACCAGTATGGGACTATTGGTGTTCAATAGATTAATGTATATTCTGGTTTGGTACCAGTTCTGAGCCTGAGCTACTCAGCAAAAGTCTCAGAGCACACTGAGGCTAGCTGCCCACCTGGGGCCTGGAGAACCCCGCGAGTTGTCCAAGAAATAGTGCAGTGGGAGCGGGGCTGGCTGTTTGCCAAGAAAGTGCCTCAGGTGTTGCTCAATTTGGGTGGGGTGGGGTCCTAGGCAGTCAGCAGTGTGGAGCAAGCGGTGTTCACCAAACCAATGCAGATTCAGATTTGGCTGTGCAGTGGTACTTCGCTTTTCGAACATAATCCGTTCTGGAAGACTGTTCGAGTTCTGAAATGTCTGAAAACTGAGGTGCAGTTTCCCCCATAGAAAGTAATACAAAATGGATTAATATGTTCCAGACCTTTAAAATCAACCCCTAAAACTGAAAATTTAGCGTGAATTTTACTATTTAATGATACCATAGATCCATAAAATTTACGGCGTTCGTACACCGAAATGTTCATCAACGGAGACGTTCGAAAACCGAGGTACCACTGTGTTGGGGAGGGCTCAACACAGGAAAGGTGGTGCCCACCTGCTGACTGCATAGGAGGATTCTACACAGGGAAAACGGCTACTATCCCTCCAGTCCTCACCCTGCAGCCACACAACTCAGTCACTCCCTGTATGTCTCTGATGCCTCCCAAGTCACTGCCCGTCTGCCAGAGGCCAGGGCGAGCACCTGCAAGCAAGTGAATCTGTGCAGGGGCCCTTTAAGATGACATCTGAGTTTCCCTCTGCCTGTCATCCCACCCAGCTGGTTGGAATTCCCGCTGTTTTTCACAGCCCGATATTTGGGGGCTCGTCTTCCTGGCACCAGTACTCCGGGCTATGGATCCTGGTGTGGGGCTGGAGTCCATCGATCCTCCTACAGTGGCGGGAGGGGAATGGGGGTACCTCTGTAGCTGAGATATCCCTCCTGATTGTCAGCCTCTACACTCAGGTATCAGGCTGACCCATTCTACGTCTTCATCCATCTTCTCACTCCTCACGTGACTTCTTTAAATCCTTAGTTATACAACTTTTGTTCAGCTAGACTTCTGATGGTTCTCCAAGTTGATTGTTCTATAATTTAGTTGTAATTTTAATATGGTCTCGGGAGGAAGCAAGCACAGCATTTATCTGTTTTGCCGTCTTCTATCTCCCTCCCTAAAACAGTCAGTCTTGATATCTGTACGAGTATAACACAGGAGGCATGAATCTTAGCTTACTAGTAGTTCTCCTACAAAACTAGCTACCTAGATGCAAATTGGCAAACTATAGATATACTTACAGAAATAGATTTAGTTTGGAACGGAAATGGCCACAGTTTTGAAATTGATAAAGTTTTCTGCGTTCTCTTCAACAGTCAAAACTTAGTCTGACTTCAGACTCGAATTATCTTTGTTCAAGCAATATACTGTACTGCCTAAGTTTGTTTATTGCTTCAGCTATAAACATTTTATAACAAGTAATGGAATGTATGATTGATCCCTTATAAAAGAATTTTAAATATCACTGTATACATAAGCCCAGCTCTCATAGTCAAGTTAAAGGGACAGAAGGAAAGTCTTCTTGAGTTTCCTATTTCCCTGAGAGGATATGCTAGAACAATCAGAGGGTGTTTGGGAAGTTTCTAGAGGAGGAGAAACATTCACTTATTTCTGCTACCATCTTCTAATAACTGAAGCTTATTCTGCTCTAGAACAGTTCTGCTTCTTTGGCTTGTCGTCCCCAATCCATCCTCAACTCCTTTTTTGGGGGGCCATTATTCCCCTAACTATAGTAGCGTTTCCCTTCCAGATTCCCAGGTATATACTTTATGTTTTGTAGCTCTGCTAAATCATTATTTTAACTGAAAGTTTATATTTTTTGTACACATAGCTATTACTCTGGTGTTCTTTCTCTGTGTTGTGTAATTTAGCCATTACTAACTGATTTCTGACAGCCCAAGTATATTGTTGAATTTATCTTTGTTAATATACGAGTATACTCTTCAAATTTACTACTGCAAGATGTGTTGTGTTAAGAGGTCATTATATTATTTAATGAAGAATCAGCATAACTTTAAATCTCCTCCAAAGAGAAATTACTTGTGTGGTCTATAAATTTATCAGATTGTACAATTTCTAGTATATCATATTTTAACTCTCTAAAACTTAGCAACTGAACCCTTCTAATGGGGATGATTCTCATATTTTTCACTGTATCTTGGAAAACAGTAGGGCTTTTAAAGAGTTTTCTTTGCACCCAAATTTATTTGTTTGGGGAGAAGTTTGATTTTTATTATAGTTGTAAAAATTTCAGTAGTAATAGCTCAATTCAGACACCTCTTATATACTGTAGACCAGTGCTTCTCAAACTATTTGTGATAAAGTATCAATTTAAAAATTTTCCAATTTATTAAGGACTGATATTTTTGTAAAATAACAATTGAATTACTAGAAAAGTGGAATTTTAGGAAATACAAAATATAGGCCCCATTTCATTATAAGATTCATTGATACAAAATTATTCTGTCAAATTGCTATAAAAAATTCTTACACTTATTCTCAATTTGATTTGTGGAGCATTAGTAAATAGTTCATGGACTAGTAACAAATAGTTTACAGGTCAGCACTGGTCTGTAGACCATACTTTTTAGTAACGTATCTATAACCACTGTTCGTAGTGTTTAATATTAAGCATTAGTCAATGTGATGAATAGCAGTCATCCTTTAAAAAATATTTTCATGTGTTTCCTTTTCAGAACCGAGAGCTCCAAATCATGAGAAAGCTAGATCACTGTAACATAGTCCGATTGCGTTATTTCTTCTACTCAAGTGGTGAGAAGGTAGGTCTTGCAGAAAGTGTGTACTGAACATTGTGACAGACTTGTTATTCTTCTAGAAATATTCTTACCCCTCCCTGAAGTGAAATAGTTTTGTTAATTGAATGGAAGAATTGCAAAACCCAAGCCCTTGTGATTCTGAGCTCAATATATTATCATTAAGCATCATTAGTTATATCAGGAAAACGTTAATGAAATGACAAAGGGAATGAATTTTTCTAAAACTTTCTTTTTTTAAAACATCTGCCTGCAGTTCTGAAGCAAATTGTGTGTGTGTGTGTGTGTGTGTGTTTTAAACCTTCTATATTCCTTATGTGCTTTATTGGAGGGAGCAAAATTATGTCATTTTGTTAATTTGAAGTATGAGAGGGGAAGGGGAAGCAGGTGGACTGCAGTAGGACCAGAATGAGACTTACACATTGGGAGGCAAGTTTAACCTAGAGAAAAGCTAGAAAAGGTGTATTTCAGAGCTTGTTGTGAGTGGTCACTATTTATGATCACTTTTAAGTTTGTGAAAGCAGAGGATAATTAAAGAAGACTTTGTGCTATAATTAAAGAAGACTTTGTGCTGTGACACTTCTCCTCCCTCCGTGCCATTGGTTTTTCTCTCCAGAAGATGTAGGAATTAATGTCATTGTATTCTCTGGAGTCGGAAGCACAGAAAATCGGTTTCTTTTGTTTTACTGTGGTCTTTTTTTTTCCTGTCTGTTCACTGTCCCTTCTTCCCAGATTCAGTCTTTTCTTTGCATTTTTCCTTCACTAGTTTGGGATGAAGGGTCAGAGCAAGTAGCAAAGCACTTAACGTTTTCAACTAAATAAATAGGATTTTAGATAACATCATGAATATACTATCCAAAGTCCTTAAGATCCATGATGCCTCTTGATTTGTAGCCCAGTGTTCTTTTTACTTCACATAACTATTTCGCAATTAACCAGTGTTTAATTCTTTTCCATTACATTTTATTTAGATTATTTCCTTAGAAGTTCCTTTTTTTTAAATGACTGAGCCTGTTATATAGGAAGGTACCTACACAATGAGCCAGAATTGTGATATACATGCCTACAGATACATAATTGGTGTGTGTGTGTGTGTGTGTGTGTGAGAGAGAGAGAGAGAGACAGAGAGAGACAGAGACAGAGACAGAGAGACAGAGAACGCGCGCGCGCGCGCTAATGTTGTTTTGACAACTAAATTGGCCGTGTAGAGAATCTTATTTTTCAGGCGCACCCTCTCCCCCTCCGCACCCCTTGCCTTTTAAGTTTAAATGATGGCCTCTGCTTGTATTAGGGACTGTAAACCCTCCTAAGTATTCGAGCTCTTTTGTTTCTAAAGCCGATTACTTGGATAATGCTACTTTTCTTTTTTAATCTAGCAAACTGCTTATTATGTCTTTAATCTTATCTGTTTTGGCATGTCTTTACTTTTTCCTATCCCTTCCCAAATAAAATTATGGAGCATCTGTTACGTTCACAGCACTCTTATAATGGAATTTTGCATCTGTGTGGCTTTTTGTTATTAGATGCTAGACATTGAGACCCCAGAGAGGAAAGTAAAGGTCAGCATTATTTGTTCCATGAACGACTTTATTGCATGCAGATTCACTTGCAAAAGTCTCCTTACAAAGCCCCTAAACATTATCTCTTGACTACTTAATTTACATTGTTTTCCCTATATGCTGGGTACTGTTTCAGTGCTTTACAAATATTAACTCATTTAAGGCTTATGAAGATAAAAAGGAGAAAGGGAAGAATATCAAACCTTTTGAATGTAAGGCTCTATTTGTGGCGGCACCTGAAGGCTTACCTGTCTGATTTTGGTTTGGGGGGGGGGGGAGCCTTCCTTCCCACTGTCACCTAATCCTGCCTCACAATGACAATGGACTGACTGTTATCTGTGTATCCCCGAGGATGATTTTCCTCCCTGCTGCTGTTCAGAGCTGCTTATTTATCTTAAACAGTCTGTTACTGATAAAGAGCAATTGAGAAGTCATTAAGGGAGATTAACCAGAAGGACAGTGAAGGAACTTCTATTATAAAAAAGAAATATACTTTCTGATATTTTATTTATCTCAGAACTTTCCCTTAAACATTGTAAATTTTCCAAAGTGAAAAAAAGGCAACTTTTAATTTTGTTGGATAGCTTCATTAAAAGAACAGAAAGAAAAGTTGTGATATATTACTGAATATGATTATCCTGCTTTGTCAAAAAACGGAGCTTTTCTGAAGATATACAGAAATACACAGGGTCAGGATGTCCAACCACCACAAAGATAATTTCTTCTTAGCCTGCTCGCGATCTCCACTTCCTTTCATCTGAATTGTTCTGGCAGGACCAGTGTTACTCAAGAGACCAGTTAGTAAACTAATACATTTCATATGAGACGGGTTCTGCCCGAGGGTTGAGAGCTCAGGTTTGTTATTATCAGTTCTAACTCTCCAGGAGTCGATTACTGAGAGTGAACTGAGAACCACCGTTTAGAAAGGGATCTAAATGTCTTACGAAATTCTTACAAATTCTTGAAGGTGATTTCTCTCTGAATGCGGCAGTTCTATGTTAGGTAGGTGTTTTACTAACAAGCATTATGTATTGTCTGTGTGTATATTAGAAGAGCTTTGAAGGAGGAAATAATAAATTAATAGTTTGAGATGGCCTGTGAGATGTGCAAACAGCGATGCCCAGTAGGCAGGAATATGTATGATTTCATAGGTGGGGGTTGGGCGGTAAATGAAGAGATGACATTGAAAAGGTTGGGTAGATAAGCTGTGTAACCATGAGTTTGGGAGGAAGGGAGAGGCGATGTTTGAGGCCAGGACAGCAAAGAGCCATCCGTTTGCAAGCGTTGCCTTCTGGTCCTAGAGTATGGTGAAGGGTGAGAGCAGTCTTTAGTTGAGAGAACCGCAAGGAAAATGTACCTTCGGGTGGAATCCAGATTTTATCTAGGGAAAGGCAGTAAAAGGAACCCTCTCTGAAGAGATGGGGGTTTGAAACTCCATGGAGAGTTTTTTGGGGTGTTTCAGAGAGCTCAGGGGAAGCTGTGGGCAGGAGATCATCGGTGAGAACAGGAGCCTGAGAGCGGCTTGAGCAGGCAGTTGGGGGGGTAACCGAGGGCCTTGTGAGGGTGAGAGAGGGAAGGAGGAGTCAGTGCTGCAGGACTGTAGGGGTGAAAGACTTGGTTAGCTTCCCAGGATGGTTCCACATGTATATGGGAATACTTTGTAATCCTCTCATCGTCACCATCGTCGTCATCATCTCGGACTCGCTCTCCGTCTCTGTCATTTTCTACCTATTCTTCTAAGCCTTTCGTCTCTTTTCTCTATAGTCGCTGTCCTCTCTGGGTTTCTGTCCCTTTCACCCTGGGCTCTGGGTCTCTACCTTTGTGTCTCTGGGTTTCTGTCCCTCTCTCTTGGTCTGTGTCACATCTCAGATTTCTTTCCCTTGTTCACTCTGGTGTTTGGCTGGCTGGCTGTGTTTCTGTCGCTCTCCCCCCACACACACACACTCCCTGGTGGCTCCTGCATGGATCTCTCCACCTCTTTCTCTGGGTTTCTGTATCACTCTTACTCTTTCTGTAAATATCTGATTCTTTCTAAATTTTTGTATAGATTCTCATCTGTCCTGAGCCTTCCTCATTCTCTTTCTTGGTATCTTCTCTCTGAGCCTCTACTCTTCTCCCTTTTCTGATAATTTTAAAGAAGAAAAATTTTTAGTCACTATCCTGACTTTTGACTTCAGTTCTACATCTTATTTCATACAGTATACGTGTTTTACATAGTTGTAGGAATAATTCTTTATCACCTTATTAAATATTCAGGATCTTGTAAAATCTTTCTCTTGTTGCCTCGTAATATTTGTAGTTATTGGTTATGTAATGTTCCATTGAGTTGTACTGCATAACTATTCTCCCATTGTTATTTTTAATTTTAGAATTGTAGGTAAACTACTCCAGGACCTCATTATAACTTTTGTCCGTAAGTACTTTTTAGTTCTGGGTGAAGTTCAAGTAGGATTGCTGTAATATTTGGCAGATATTTTCACTGACAACAGTTGGACTGGCTATGTCTATTTTGGTGACCTTTTCTTTATTGTGCTCCAGCCTGCCATTTCAAGACTGTTTTTCTTTAGTGATTATAAATAATCGGCTTTTAGCCTATAGTTGGGGGAAGGAGTAGCCAGTGTAACTAGAAGAAGGAGGAATTGAGTCAGGATAGAGACTAAAGATGTGACCTAATTAGTATTAGTCTTTTGATTGGAATCATTAATGTTTGCTATTGTAACTGGAAAGTCATGTAGTTCATTAATTAGTATACTCTTGCTTACCCTAAGAGGTTTTAGTAAATCCGATTTAGTACACAGTAGTTTTTCTCCTTGATCAGAGGGGGAAAAATGGGATTTTTTAATGTTTTGAAAGACTGGGCTTATAATACTTTTGTGAATTCCACGTGTTGTATAGGATAGTTCTTTTTGTAAGTATTGATATTTGGCAGTGGAAATCCCTAAGTAAAATTTTATGAAGAACCCGTATTGTATAGAGAGCACAGATAAACACACCAAGTTGCTCTGGTTGAAACTGGGGTGTGGGACCAGGTGACCGCCTTCCCGGAGTCGCTCACTTCTGTAGAACCCCCGGCCTCTGAAGGCCATAGTCTGTAAACCACATCCCGCCTCTACAGGAGCCTTACATTTTATTTAGATCAATTAATAGTTTTCAGAAAAATTCCTGAGTGACCTTACATGTAATAATATTTTACCTGTGGTTCGTCAGAGATTGATTACTTGAATAATAGAGGTCGCTTTCATTAAATACAACTTTCCTCTTGCCGTATGAGAGATGTTGACATAGCAAGGATGGCACATTGATTTTATTCCTCAACTTTGTTCTGCTGATAGTAGATGTGCGGAAGGGGAGATTGTAGCACTGCTTCTGGGATCAGGGAGAAGCACGCAGTGCTCTGATCATGCCTGTCTGCCGCCAGCCCGCGAGAGGGCAGGGCAGAGGTGAATCTGTTCTGGAAAGTAAAGAGCACTGGCCTGTAGCGGGCGTGTTTGGGTTTGCTTCCCAGTTCTGCCGACTCGTAGTGACTCGGAAAGACGTTTTCCTCTTTAAGGCCTTTTCCCCTCCTCATCTGTGTAGTAGGGACTTTGTAGGGGGAAAATATAATAATGTTTATTAAGTGTTTACCATAGCACCTGGCATGTAATGAACACTTATTAAACATTAACTTACTATATATTTTACAAATTGTTGTTTAATAATAGCAAATTTATATTGCACTTGCTGTGTGTCACACATTACTCTAAGCCCTTTACATGTACTTGTATAACTCACTTAAACCTCACAGCAACCCAGTGAAGAATGGGTACTGCTATGATCCTCATTCTAGAGAGAGAAAAAACAACAGAGGCAATCCCAGTTAAATAAGTTACCTAAGAGTCGCACAGCTACTGAATAGCAGAGTTAGGAGTGGGCTTTAGGGACTCTGTCTCCAGAGTCCGGATAGTACACTATACGACTTAGCATAGAGTGCCAATTTCTAAGCTAAGCACTGTGTTAGAAATGGAACATTTAAAAACATCTTAGTAATGATTGTTGAACAAGGGGAGATGATGCAATTCTTTGGAGAACTTTAAGAGAATTAATAGCCCTTTGCTGTGTGATAATAATAGTAGGAGCAGTAATAATAATAGCCAAAATTATATGGTGCTTATTATATGCCAGGCCTTAATCTAAATACTTTACTTACACTCTCTTTTTTGAAGGAAGAGCTTGAAGAGGATTGTTGTTAATTCTTTAAGGGTGAGAGTTTACCATTGAAACCATCTCGTCCAGGATTTTACTTTTTGGGACATTTCTGATTACTGATTCAATCTTGTTATATAGGTTTTTTGAGATTTTGTATTTCATCAGTGTAGTAATTGGTGTGTGTCTAGGAATTGGTCGATTTTTTTCCTGTTACCTGATTTGTTGGCACACAGTTGTTTACAGTATTCTGTTACTGTCCTTTTTATTTCTGTAAGGCCACTGTTGTTTGTCCCCACTTTCATTTCTGATTTTAGTTATTTGTGTCTTCTCTCTTTTTTCTTTGCCAGACTAGCAAAGGTTTTGTCAATTTTGTTGATCTTTAAAAGAACCAACTTTTGATTTTCTTAAATCTGTTTTTTGTCTTTCTCTGTTTTATTTATCTCTGGTCTAATCTTCATTATTTCCTTCCTCTGCTAGCTTTAGGTTTAGTTTCCTCTTTTTTAGTTCTTCAGGGTGCAAAATTAGGATACTGATTTGAGATCTTTCTTCATGTAGGCATTTACAGAAGTAGATTTCCCCTTTGAGTGCTGCCTCCACTGCCTCTCATAAGTTTTGGTATGTTGTATTTTTGTTTTCATTTATCTCTTAAATTCTCCCTCCCTCCCTCCCTCCCTTTTTCCCTCCCTCCCTCCCTTCTTCCCTCCCTCCCTCTCTTCCTTCCTTCCATTCAAAGTGTGTTGTTTACTTTCCTCTTTGACCTGTTGGTTCAGAGTATGTTGTTCAATTTCCATGCATTTGTGATTTTTCCCCCTTTGTTACTGATTTCAAGTTCCATTCTATTGTGGTTGGAGAAGATACTTCTGGATTTCAGTCTTTTAAAATTTATTGGTATTTGTTTTGTGGCCTATCCTGGATAATATCCATGTGCACTTGAGACGAACGCATTCTGTTTTGGGGCGGAGTGCTCTATGTATATCTGTTAGGTCTAACCGGTTTATAGTGTTGTTCAGATCTTCTGTTTCTTTATTGCTCTTCTGTCTTAGGTGTTCTGCCCATTATTGGAAGTGGTGTATTCAAACAAGTCTCTATTTCTGTAGAATTGTCTATTTCTTCCTTCAATTCTATCAGTATTTACGACTCTGTTGTTTGGTACGTATATGTATATAATAGTTATATCTTGATGAATTGACCCTTTTATCAAGATACAATGTCTTGGATACCTTTTACTTCTTTTTCTTACCACTGCCCTGGTTAGAACCCTCAGTACAATGTTAAGAAATGAAAGCAGACATCTTCTTCTTGTTCCTGATTTTAGGAAGAAAAAGTATTTAGTCTTTCATTTTTAAGCTCTTTCATTTTTAAGCTATGGATATCATCTATCAATGTCATTTATCAATAAAAGGGGAGTTCCCTTATATTTCCAGTTTGTTGAGCATTTTTATCATAAAAGGTTGTTGGATTTTTGTGAAATGCTTTTTCTCCCATCTATTGAAATGATCCTGTAGTTTTTGTCCTTTATTCTATTAAGGTGTTTTACGTAAATTTTTTGAATGATAAACCTACACCTTGCATTTCTGGAATTAATCCCTTTTGGTCATGGTGTATAATCATTTTCATATGTTGCTGGACTGTATTATTATTTTAGAGGATTTTTGCTTCTGTATTCATAAGGGATATTGATTTGCTGTGTAGTCTCCCCCCTGGCGTCCCCTGCCCCCATGACTTTGTTTGATTTGTATCAGAGTAATACTGGTCTCATTGAATGAGTTGGGAAGTATTTTCCTCTTACATGTTTTTAAAGATTTTGTGAAGAATTTGTACTAATACTTTGAAAATTTGGTAGATTTCTCCAGTGACACCACCTATATCTGGGCACTTTTTGTGAGAGGTTTTTAAATTACTAATTCAATTTCTTTCCTTGTTATAGGTATATTTAGATGTTCTATTTCTTCTTTTGTCTAAGTTATCTTACTTATTGGCATCAAGTTATTCATATTTTTTCCCTTGTTTCATTCCTGGTTTCGATAATTTGAGTCTTCTCTTTTTTTTTCCTTAATCAGTTTGGCCAAAGTTTGTCAATTTTTTTGATATTTTTTCCCCAATAAACCAACTTTTTTCCAGTTGCTTTCCTATAATTCATTTATTTCTGTTCTAGTCTTTATTATTTTCTTTCTGCAGCTTGCTGTGGGTTTATTTTGCTCTTTCCCCCCCAAGTTTATTAAGGTAGAAGTAAAGGTTATTTATTTGAGATCTTTTTTTGTTTTAATGTCACTTACTGGTCAAAGGTTGTGCTTAAGGTTCCCATTGCCAGTTACGTTTTTATCCTTTACCACTGAATGTGTGAGTGGCATGGATGCTGCTGTCATAGGTCAGGGAGTTCATATTTATCTGTCACATGTTGAACCAGGGACTAGTGGCTTGGAAATTCCCCTCTGAATGCTCCTGTGAGGGGGCAGCTTTCTGACCGCCCAGGGATGAATGTGATTTTACTTCCTGGGAGCTGCTCAGGGGTCAGAGTAGTTTATTGTTCAGTCTGTGTTTGCTTAGCGGTTGCATGTCAGCCCTTTGTGCCAGGGATGTGTCTGCTGTGTGTTGATGTATCAACTTAGGGAATGTGTCCTGCGTGTCCCCCGTCCTGCTCAGCCCAGCACCTGTGCAGGTCCTTACTGACCCCCAGAGATCACTGTGACCCCCACCGAGTAGGTGCTTCTTGGCTGTCTCTTTCCTCGGTTCTGTATTAACTTCTGGTGCCTTGCCGTTTTCCCTTGTGTCCTGAACCTACCAGCTTCTCGAATTGCTCTCTGCAAAGATCTCCATTGTTCTTGGACAATGTCCATAGGCGTGGAGTTCTTCCTACTGTGTTGCAAGTGAAGTTAGTTCTCTTGGCAGAGCGCGGAGCCTGCCTTTCTGCCTGGACAGGACCTTTGTTCCCTGGCACTAGAAGTGAGAGTAAGAACTGACTTGTCCCAGAGTAACACCCCACTTTCTGACTGGGCACTGCAGGGGGTGCAGTGGCAGCCCTGGTCTTCACACCCCGCCCCTCCTGCATGGGAGCTCTGCCCTCTGCGCAGCTGCCGATGAGTCTCACAGAGCGCCCAGCCTGCTGCCCCTGGAGTACAGATTCTGGCCGACTGGTGGGGACCGAGTGGGGAAGGGACACAGAGTCCTCCTGGCTGGGCCCCGCTGGAACACATGGGGCACAGCTGTCCCTCCTGCGGTGAAACCAGACTGGGAGCTGAGGGGACAGGAGTTACCCCTCTTCTTGCCCATGTTTGTCTGGAGTAGAGTAGTGGGCAGAGCTTCCCAAACATGCAAGTAGGATGGCAAGTCTTTGCTGAAATGCCACAGTTCTTGCTGTTACTGAGATTTGTTTCTTCATTTGTTATGTGCCCTTAAAACAATTTCCAGTTACTTTTTACCAGTTAAATCATTTACCAGTTAAATTTTTGTTTTGCTGAGGAGATCTCCTGAGCTACTTACTCTGCCATTCCAAAAGTCCTGCTCCCCCACGGTTATTTTCTGTATTTTGTTAATGGACTGCTGATCAAAATTGTTAAGCTAGGTAGAAAAGATGAATAAAATAGTGGCTTCCAACTGTAGCGGGGGCACAAGGGAGTGTAAAGGGATAAAGTGAAAGTAATGACTGAGCAGATGCTGATTGTCTTCTGTCTTTTGATTATATACCTTATCACAAAAAAATGTTAAGCAAGCACAATAAATTAGTATTATTTTACTAATACACGTTAAAACATAAACCAAAATAAATATTTAAAAACATAAAAGGAGTATAATATACCTTGTGCATGATAATTTTTATCAGATTCAAATTCTTACAGATACTCTTTTGATTAGAGAGTGTTACATGTCTTGAATCATGCATACAAATACTTGATTTTCTTTTAAAGTCTTATGATTTATAAAGGGCTTCTTCTGTGTATTTTATGCATTTTCTGATTTAATCATCGGTGCTACAAGATAGATAATAGTATTATTTTGTGAGCTTTATCATTGAGAAAATTGGAGCCTAGTGTGATTAAAGAATTTGCTCGATGTTGCATAATTTGTAACCATGGGAGCCACTTTCAAACATAGATTCTTCAACTGTAAAGTCTGTGTCCTTTCCAACCACCTATTTCTTCTTAATTCCTATCGTTCGCTTCATTTCAGTTTACTAGCACTGTAAAGTGTTTTAGATACAAAGACAAAGTATGAGATCTGTCTACATGAGTTTGAGAAGGACAAGAAGAGAAACATACTACAGAACGATACATGGAGTAACAATCATTTTTTTTCTATGAACAGATATAGTGTAGAGGAAAGTAATAGATTAGCCAGAGGGTCAGCAAAGGAATTACATGGAGGTGGTGCTTATCCAGGGTTTTGAAGGCTAAATAGGGGCTATGTAGATAAATACCGTGTTTCCCCGAAAATAAGACCTACCCGGACAATCAGCTCTAATGCGACTTTTGGAGCAAAAATTAATATAAGACCCGGTCTTATTTTACTATAAAACCCGGTCTTACAGCATAGCATAGCATAACATAGAATAGAAATAATATAATATGATATGATATAATATATAATATAATATATAATATAATATATAATATACCAGGTCTTATATGTATTTTTGCTCCAAAAGCCACATTAGAGCTGATTGTCTGACTAGGTCTTATTTTCGGAGAAGCACGGTTGCACAGAGAGCGTGTGTATCAAGTTCAAAGTAGAGGGTGTTCGAAAGGCCTGGTACAGTTAAACAGCATGGTCTGTATAGAGGAGTCAAAAGTATTTTGAAATTTCTGGTATATAAAGTATGGGAGTGTGGGGATAGTAGTGGGAGGTGAGGTTAGGAAAGTAAAAGTGGGTTCGTAAGTGATTGTTTGGGTCAAGGTCAGCCTCCTTATATGAAAAGGACTTTATGTTGTAATTTTTAATTAAATGAAACCCCAAGTTATAGAAATGGTGTGTGTGTGTGTAAGTACTATGCAAAGTTATAGCTCAGTTTATACACTAGTCCCCCCGTTTCTGTGGGGATATGTTCCAACACCCCCAGTGGATGCCTGAAACTGCAGATACTACCGAACCCTCTACTGTGTGTTTTCCTCTCCAGAGGGAAAAGTGCTTCGTTTCCGCTTCAAGGAAGCACTTTACTACTTTTCTTTGGCATGTCCAAATTGCCAGCATCACTGCTCTTGTGCTTTGGGGCCATTAGTAACTAAAACAAGGGTGACTTACACAAAAGCACCAAGACACTGCAGCAGTTGATCAAATAACTGACACAGCGACGGGTCGCTAGCCTGCGAGTATACAGTGTGGACATGCTGGAAATAGGGCTGATTCACATTCTGGGTGGGACAGAGAGAGATGGCAGGAGATTTCATCATATTACTCAGAATGGCATGCAATTTAAAACTTAGGAATTATTTCTGGAATTTTCCATTTAATATTTTCGGACCACAATTGCCCCTGGGTAACTGAAACTGCAGAAAATGAAACCACAGATAAGAGGAGACTGCTGTACATGGTCAAGTTTACGAAATACAACTTTCACACCCCCCTTCCTTTTCCTTTTCTCTCACTCTTCTTACTGTGTGAAAATCAAATAAAGAGGTTGCTAAGTGAGCTGAATTTTGTGTCTTCCATAAAATTTTATGTTGACTTCTGTTAAAGTGGTATGTTCGTTATCTGGATGAAACTTTTACTGATGAAATGCTGACATTTTCAGAGGAGTGTGACCTAGGGAGTGATTATATAGGTAATGTAAAACTGTTAAGGTGGATGAATTATCAAGACCTCCTCATAAATTATAACTGTTACAGCAAATAAGATAATTATCATCTGCTTAAAATGTGAATCTACAAGTATATTATGAATATCAGTTTCCAACTTTGTGTCTATATTATTTTAATATTTTGTGAAACTAAATACTGTTATTACATGCATATTGTAAAAATATTGAAATAACACAGAAAGCAATAGATAACAAGTCCCCCAAATCCCTTTCCATAGAGGTAACTATCCTGTATTTTGGAACATGTTAATCCTCTTCCCCAACAATATAACAAAATGGCTTTTTAGGTTTCTATGCATAGCCATTGCACCCAGGTTCCCCTATTGTTAACATTTTATGTTAGTATGTTAGTTACATTTGTTATAATTTACGAACCAATACAGTGATACATTATTATTAACTGAAGACCATAGTTTATTCAGATTTTCTTAATGTTTACCTGATGTCTCTTCCATGATCCCATTTAAGCTGTCACATTATTGTGTTATTATGTCGCTTAGGTTCATCTTGGCTCTGGCAATTTCTCAGACTTTCCTTGTTTTTGATGACATTGACAGTCTTGAGGAGTGCTAAGTAGATATTTTGTAGGATGCCTCACTATTGGAATTTATCTGATGCTTATCTATAATAAACTGGGGCTGTGAGTTATTTGGAAAAAAGACTACAGCGTGCCATTTTCATCACGTTATATCAGGGGTACATACTATCAACACGATTTGTGACTGTTGTTATTAATCTTGATTACCTGGCTGACCTAGTATGTTTCAGTTTTCACCTGTGTAAAGTTACCCTTCTTTCCCCTCTCTCCATGCTGTACTGTGTCCTTTGGAAGAAAATCATTAGGCAGAGCCCACACCTAAAAAGGAGGGAATTATGCTTCTTCTTAAGGGCAGAGTGGCTACATAAATTATTTGGATTTTTTTTTGCGTGAGAGATTGTCTCTTCTCCCTCATTTATTAATCACTGTAATCATTTATGTCAGTGTGCATTCGTGTATATTTGTTTTATACTTTGGGTTATAATCTAATACTATTTGATTCATCAATTTGTTCCATTTTTGGCCATTGGGAGTTCTTTTCAATTAGCTTCAGCGCCCCTTTCACATTCCCCCATTAGTTTTATTATTGAGTATGTCTTTACTTTTTGGCATGTAGATTATTCAGCCGGCTTTGTGCATGTACACACACACACACACACACACACACACACACAAAATTGTTTTCATAGACCTAATTCCTAGAAATGACATTGTTGAGTCAAGTTGAGGGTCTATGTCTTCACTTTGGGATAAATGTATTAGCCCATTGACTTTCCAAAAGACTAAGTGTTTGGGCTTTCACCAAAAGCGTGTTGGACTATGACCCTCTTCTAGCACTTAGTTTTGTCAGATTGAATTTTCTTTTCCGATTTGATAGATGAAAAATTGTAGCTCATTGTTATTTATTACATTCATTATAAATTAAGTTAAGCATCTTGCTACACTTATGTTGGCCATTTGTATACCCATCTGTTCATGCCCCTAGCCATTTTTTTTCTGTTGGACTGTTAGGCTTTTTTTTTATTGACTTCCAAGAGCTATTTGTATTTTAAACAAAAACAAATTAGCCCCTTGTCATGTGTAAGCAAAATTTTCTTTTGCCAAATTGTCTATTTTTTGATTTGGTTTGTTCTGCGTGTGTGTGGTTTTTAAGTAGTATGAAGGTTTCACATTTTTATGTAATCATATTGGCATTATTTTCCTTAATAGCTTACAGATATTTTGTCTTCCAGCATTTGCAAACGCACTTATGTTTTCTTCTGGTACATTTATAGTTTGTTTTTTAACTTTGATAATTTTGGAATTTATTTTGTTTGAAGATGTGAGATAAGGATGGAGCTTGCTATCATCGTATATCAGGTGCTCATCTTACTTTCCCCAATCCCTCCTCTCATCTCAAACCAAAAGGATGTTTCTCTTTTCCTAATTCACATCTACTTTACTATTAGTATTATTCTTATGTCTAGCTGTCAGAGAAAAATAATTTATTTTGAAGTTTTTTTGCTCGTCCAAGTTCCCTAACCCAATTCTCAGGGGAATCCTGGGCTACCATGTTGAGTGTCTTATTAGGGGTTTCTCTGATACGCTGCTTTGCATCCCATCAAATTTTTAGAATTATAGTATGATTCTATTTAAAACTGCAGCCTCAAGCAACTTTGTTTCCTTGACTTCAGAAATCACCAGGGGATAAGGGTATCAGAGTAGGATCTGTGTTTCAAACGTAGGGTGCAGTTATCCCAGTTCTTGTTGAGTTGTTGTGAGGTGTGATCAAAATTTTGTCGTTTAAGTATCTTACTCAGGGAATGGTTTTAGAGTAGAGTTCATGGAAGAGTGGTTATTAGCAGTTAGAGAGTAGTTTATTCATAAAAGCGATAACTAGAAAAATTGAACCATTGAGATAAATACTCTGTAAATTGTACATCATGTCATTTTCTTGAAGATTTCTGAACAAGATACACGTTTGTATACTATAGATTCCTTTTAAAGGATTTATAGCTGTGACTCCTTAGCAAATTTATGGGAAGCCTGGTAACTATTCTTTGAAATTAGTACTTTCTCATTATGTTAGTAGACTGTTGTCAGTATGTCTATTTAAATTTTACTTTTATATGTTGTATTTTTGTATTAGGCTCTTAAAATCTACAGCTAATCTGTATTTAGGCATTCTGTTGATAACCCAAAAGAGAGATTACATTAAGAAAACTGGACCTGAGGTATTTCAGAAAAGTACAAGTGGTAGAAATGCTGAATCCTTGTCCTTCTTTCATCTCAAAATATTAGCATCTCAGTCTCATGAATTATCTTTTGCACAAATCTCCAAACAAAACTACTTTAGGAACGTGAAAATGTTTGTATTTTTTCTACTGTGATCATCTTTTCCTAGGGATGAGCACTCTCCACTCAGGGTTATTCCTGTGGCTGTTTAATCTACAGCAGAACATCTGTAAATTTAACAAGAGCATTTAAAATTTAAAAAGTATGATGTTGAGCCCATTTATTTCAAATCGGGATTGGTGGTAGTATTATTGGTTGATTGTTTTAGTTTTTCAGTCTTAGGACCCAATTAGATTTTTTTTTTAAAGTGGATTTGATCTGAATACAAGCACAGAGCCATGAAGTAAAAGGTAGTTCACAGAGTCTTTAAGTATAATGAGACACGTCCAGTGTATCAGAAAATGAAGACAGTCAAAAGAACAGCTTTTAAATGTCAAAGGGATATTTACATCATACCTACAAAATGGACAGACCTCTTCTGTGATTCTAAAGGAAATTGCAAGTTTTTGATCATTAATGGAATGAATAAACAAAATTTATTTGAGCAAAAAGATAAGCTTATGTCAATCCACAAAGTACTAGTGCAAATACAATTTGAACCCCCATATTTCTCACAGTGTAGTAAATTACAATTTCAACCTATAGCAGACATGGTTTCATTAACCCTTCTTTGATAAGTTCTGCTTTGTTAATATTATGAATAAAATACACTACCTAAAAGTGGAGATGATCAGTACATTAAATGAAACCTGAACTGTACAAAGTAGAGTGGGATTATCTTTATTGATCTGAACACAATACTTCTGTAACCTAATATTGCATTGTTTTTCATTAACTGTACCTCAGTGTTGATTCCTCTTGTTCTGTTCAGTTACACCTATCATTTTTTTCCAGATGAATTACTATCAAGTCTTATCTGTCATTCTACATAATAAATTGATACTTTGATTTTAATCATAGGGCTTTATGTTTATCTTTGTTAAATTGTATACTGTGGGTTTGGCTTAGCGTACCAAACCATTAGAGTTCTTTACATTTCTTATTTGGTCTTCCATTTAAGCCACTCTTCCTAGGTTTGTGTGTCAATCTTCAAAGTTTTATTGAAGTCTGAAATTGTAAACTGACTGCCAAATCCATCCTCTGATGTGTTTTATTTGTTAATATTTTTTGAATTAGAATGCTTTTAGTTAAATCCTATACTATCTGATTTACCGACCACTACCCCTTACTGCATTACACTTTTACCTTTGTTGCTTAGCCATTGAAAGCATTTACATTTGCAACCCCTAGTAAATGAAATCATTTAGGAAAATAGTGACTGGGACGAGTGAAGGACAGAGGTTTTAGCCCTAACTAGAAACTTTCCTTGACCTTGGCATTAATTTTTCATTTTTTATTATTTTTTAATTTTAATTTTAATTTTTTTAAGTGTGTTCTTCCAGGACCCATCAGCTCCAAGTCAAGTAGTTGTTTCAATCTAGTTGTGGAGGAAGCAGCTCACATTGGGCCCATGTGGGGATCAAACCAGCAACCTTGTTGCTAAGAGCACCGTGCTCTAACCAACTAAGCTAATGGGCCGCCCCTTGGCTTTGATTTTTCAAATCTTTTTATTCTTCACTTTTGTTATGATTGTTTAGCAAATGAACTAAATTGTAATACAGTTGCATGTACATCTGCAGGTCATTCATAAATATATCAGGATTTAACCTTGTCATATGATTTATTAAAATCAGCTAACCTTGTAATCAAATAATAGTTAAAAAAGGATAGCTTTGACGTCTGTGTTAGTGACCTTTCGAAAACCCGAGACTCACAATTCCTTGAATTCTACTTAACACAGCAATCCCTTTAACAGCAATTTAGCATTCTGTTTATTTGCTTTATTGGACCTCACTTTCACTTGGAACTGATCCTTGTCTAAATCTCAGTCTCCGAAATGTTAAGAGAAGTCTTTGGCATTACTCTTGCTACCCTTGGTTTTCCATATGACCTCATCTCTTTACCAAAATTAGGCTCATCAGACATACACACATTTCACTTATAATCTTCCCTAACACTTAATCACTTATTTTAGGTGTACAGAAAGAAAAAAAAAGTGGTATCATTCCTTTTTAAAGATGATAATAGTTAAAATTTGAGTCTTTATTATGTGCCAGGTAATGTGCTTAAAGAACTTTATATGGATTATTTCTTATAATCTTATGACAGTCTTTTAAAGTAGATACCAGCATTAGTACCATTTTACAGGAAACTGAGGCTGAAAGGTTAAGTAACTTGCTTGTGGTCACATAACTTGTAGTAGCAGAGTTGGGACTTCTGTGCAGTTTTGTGTGACTCACGCTAATTACTATACTGTATAGCTTCTTTGTGTTCTTGTTCCCCTTTTCTTATGATGTTCTAGAACCTTGCTTTATCACTTATCCCTTTTTTATAACTTTATTCTGTTCATTCAGCCTACAAATAAATTGGGGTCTCTTAGCCATTAAAAAATACAAACGCAAACATATCAACAATTTTTGTTGACTGCTTCTCCTCAAGATACCAGCTCCCAGCTGTCTCCTTACTTTCAACATGGGGATTTTGTAAGAACAAACTAAATTAACTGCCTCCTGTTTCTCACGTGCCATTTGATGAAGTATGATATACCAGATCCAACAACCTTTTCAGTCCTGTCCTTCTTGCCCCTGAAATTAATTGTGATAGATAGATAGGAAGGAAGGAAGGGAGGGGGGGAGGGAGGGAGGGAGGGGGGGGGGGGGGGGGGGGGGGGGGGGGGGGGAGGGGGGGAGGGGGGGGGGGAGGGGGGGGGGGAAGGAAGGAAGGAAGGAAAGTCTGTATATGTGTGCGAAAAAGAGGGGAGTGGGGAATTAATGATGATGCTGAGGTTTTTAGCCAGAGCATTATCTCCTAGACAGTTGAATATACTAGTCTGGAGTTAAAGGCAGAGACCCGGGATATACATGAATTGGGGAGTCATCAATGTATAATAGTATCGAGCCATCACACTGAATGAGCTCGTCAAGGCAGTGAGCAAATGTAAAGAACAAAGATCTGATAACTGAGCCCTGGGATCCTCCCTTTACTTCAGAGATAAAGGAGAACAGAAGGAACCAGAATAGGAGAGCAAGAAGAGTTGTCCTTAAGGTAGGATGAAAACCAGAAGAGTATAGTGTTCTAGAACCCAAGTGAAGCAGGTGTTTCAAAGAAGGGAACATGATCAACTGTGTCAAATGGGAATCTAAGCCAAGTAGAAGGGCGAAATAAGATGACTAAAAATTGGCATTGGATTCAGCAACAAGGGAGACTATGGATCTGGATGAACTATTCTGGTGGAGTAGTGGTGCTCAAATTCTACGGGAATAAGTTTTAGAAAGAATTAAGACGAGACCGGTATTGGAGAATGTCAGTGTGGACACCTCTCTTCAGGAATTTTGTTCATAAAGGGGACCAAAAAATATGATGGTAATTGGTGCAGTTAGAGGGTTTTTTTTTAAAAACAATGGGAAAAATAACAGCAAGTTTGTATGCTGATTGTAATGCTCCCACAGAGAGAGAACAATTGATGGAGAAAGACAGGAAAATCACTGAAGCTATGACTGTGAATAGGAAAAACAGTATCTTTTTTTTTTTTCCCCCATGTAGCAGGGTTTGTGTATATGTGTGCGAAAAAGAGGGGAGTGGGGAATTAGAAAGGAACTGGCTTATCTCTAGAAAACTGAAGGCAGAGGGCGCATGGGGATAGATGATGGTAGGAGGTACGTGGGATGGTGCCAGCAAAGTCACCAGCGGAGGGTGAGAATGGGCAAAGAGGTATTGGAGAGTGAAGAGGAGAGAAGAAATCACGTAGCTTGGCAAAGTGAATAGCAAATGTAGTATGATTGCTGGCTGATTGGATTTCTTGAAGATGAATTTAATATGAGACCAGTCAACACGATTTTAGGTTTGCAGCCATGTGCATCTCTTGGGTACAGGCCTGGAATGGGTGGAAGGCTGGACTTAACCAGACTTGTGGTTTATCAAACAAGTATGATGTAAGAGAAGGGCGCGCACGCGCGCGCGCGCACACACACACACTCACACACTCTCAGCAAACTTTTTCATAAAGGGTCATATAGTAAGTATTTTTGGTTCTGCAGGCTAATGGTCTCTGTCACAACTACTCGGTTCTTGCCATTGTAGCCCAAGAGTAATCACAGACAATACTTAAGTGAGTGACCATCACTGTGTTCCTATAAAATTTTATAAAAACAGGCAGCACGTCTTTGCTGGTCTTTACTGACCCCCATAGAGAGTGAAGGTAATGATAGATCATGGAATTTAAGCTGGATGTGGAGGGAAGAGAGGAGAACGTGAATGAGTGAGAGACAGTGAAAAGGTAGTAGGGTCAGTGGCGTGCTGTCTCACTCAACTCTTCTGAACTGGGCTGTATTCTTTGAGCCCACATCTTGAGTATGGTTTTCTCTTTGCATGAAATGCTCCTTTCATACTCAGTTTAGGTGTCATCTCTTTTATACCTGTACCCTTACTTCCTCTGTCGTGGCTACTGACACATAGAAAATGTTCAGTAAATGGTGAGAATTGAAATTCTTCACCTAAGTTTGATAGGTAAGGTGATATCAAATTGAGAAGATTGTGGAAGTTTGTTCACCTACAGATTTTCTCACTCAGTAGCCAGTTCTAGACTTCAACACAGTGATTGTTCAACTCTGTTTTCTCCTTCAGTTTACTTATCTGATATTCACACGTTCAGGGTAAGGGTAGTGCTCTGTTTCTCTTTCCTACTTAGTACTTAGTTGGAATTCCCTTCTTTTCCTCCATTGATCTTGAATTGGTGTTTTTATGCTGCTGAGAATGGATGTTTAAATATGTGACCTGCAATAAACTTGTGAGTATGGTAACTTGCTGCTTTATAAGTTATTCTTTTTCTTTCAATTAATTGTAGAAGACAAATGGTGGTTCTAGTACGTATAGACTATCAGATAACCATAGAATCTTTTTGTATAGGTGAGAGAAATTTTGAAGACTATCTAGTCCAACTTTTCATATTATAGTTGAAGAAACTGAAGCCTAGAGAGATTTACACATCAGTTAGCAGCAGAACTAGGGCTAGAAATGTACATTTTTTAGCTCTCAATTCAACACTCACTTTATTACTGTGACACCTTTTCTGATAGGATATGAGGGCATTCATTTTCAAACTATAAAATACGAAATTTGTGACAGGTGATATTTTTGAATACCATATAACCTAGATAATAGTTTAAATATGATTAAGAATCTTAACAGTATCGAAGTGGCTATGTTTTTTCCATGAAATTATTAATAAAAAGGTGTGGTAGGTTGTTATTACTGTTGTGGTTATATTCTGAATTAATTTTGTATAATTAAAATTGAACACATGAATCTTTTTTTAAATCTAAGTAAGTGGATTTATAGAACATTTACTCTAATTTGTATATTTAAAGACTGGTTTCTAATCTTGTTTTTTTTTTCATTTGTTTTTAATGAACTTTTTCAGAAAGATGAGGTCTACCTTAATCTGGTGCTGGATTATGTTCCGGAAACAGTATACAGAGTTGCCAGACACTATAGTCGAGCCAAACAGACGCTCCCTGTGATCTATGTCAAGGTATGGAAAAATGGAACAATTTCCCATTTTACAAAGTATTTAACATGAGCTAGGGAGAAGGTTCGGTGTGTTTTGACTATATTATCACATCTGAGACTGAGGGAGAAAAGCTGCAAAGTAAGTATTGCTAGAGCTTCGTTAAATGCTTGTGCAGTTTTAAAGTGTGAAGCCTTCACCTTTTACAGTTTCATGACTCAGGTATTAAGGATACTTGTTATCTTTCTGACAAGTGAATTTTTTCAGACAATTACGGACTTTAATTTTACTAGCCATAGTACCTTTTTATTTAATGTCTGATACCCTCGTTGTGCCACAGACTGAAATAAGAGCAAGCATGTCATATAAAATTATAAAATAAAATATAGTTATAAGTATGATCAAATTCAATGTTTTATTGCCATTTGTAGATACTTTGTGTCTGCAGCTGAACTTTAAACTTTTGATAATTTTAAATACTGTGTTTCCCCAAAAATAAGACGGGGTCTTATATTAATTTTTGCTCCAAAAGACACATTAGGGCTTATGTTCAGGAGATGTCATTCTGAAAAATCAGGCTAGGACTTATTTTCCAGTTAGGTCTTATTTTCGGGGAAACAGAGTATGCATAGACTATCAAGATGTTATTTAATTTTTTTGGTACCTAATATCAGTGCCATCTTGTTTATTTGATAGAGCTCATGACAAAATGGCTAGAAATTTATCCAGCTTAATTCTGATTATATATCCAGTTACTGTTTATATTTCTAATATGTCTTATACATATTTTTAAAATTTCTTTGTTAGAATTAGGATCCAAGTAAGGTCCATATGTTACAATTGTCTGATGTACCTTTAATGTTTCTTTTAATTTCTAACCCCGCCACCCCCTGCCACCTCACATTCACACTCACGCTCTCTTTCTTGTTAAAGAAACTGGGTCATTGACCTACAGTTTCTTAATCTGGATTTTACTGATTGGATTACTGTAATATAGTGTATTGCTGTCCTCTGTATTTACTGTACATTGGTGATTAGATAAATTTTTGTAGGAATCAAGACTACTTCATACACAGTTTTGAGTGCTTTCCTAAGGAAGCAGATAATATCTTTCTTTTTGTGATGCTTGTAGCCATTGATAATTGCCGATACATCCATTAATTCATCAAAGGTTACAAAATGGTGATATTTTAATGTTATTCCTTCTTTAATTTGTAAGCTAGAATAGTTCCATAAATAGAAACTTGCCTATGTCAACTATTTGATTATTCTGAGGTACAGTTTATATAAGAAAGACGGGATATATATTTGATTATTTCTCTATATTTACCAACTTTTATAATAGTTGGTTTCATATCATTCTCCAAAGGTGACCAATGACATACTTTTTGTTGTTTTGTGTTTGTTTTAAAGCTTCTTGTATTCTTCTTAATAGTCTTTGATAGCTTCCTTGCTTTCTAGCATGCATGACAGTGTTCTAGGTTCGTCTTATACCTTTCTTTCCCAGACTTGGAATGAGCCTTTTCTTCAAGGAAAGCTTATTCTTTTATTGGGAAATGATATTTAGAGACCACAGTCTTCTGGAGGTTAAGGGTGCTGATTGCCACAGGGTTGGTTATTGTTTTTAGGTCTTTTTAGTGGGCAAAGCTAGAAAATATGTGGATAATTTTTTCAAAGGTAAAATGCATCTTTTTGTTATCCCAAAGATAAATACATTATGAGATCATACTGATATTTCTAATTAAATACTGGAGGGCTTAACAGTCTTCCATCTGTATTTCCTATCTCTCAACACTAAAAAATTCCATTTTTCAATGACTGTGTAATTACTTACTTTTTCTATCCCACACACTACATACAATAGTCTTAGGATAACAATACCAATGCTACCAACACCAGCTGAAAATAATTTAAGAGATTTTTGCAGCTCTTTGTATTCCCATGAAGTATGAATAGTTAAATTTCTCTACTTTAAAGAAACATTGAATAATTCCTATCTGTGTGATTATGCCTCGTTAACTTTTGTTTGTTTCATTTTGCCTTTTTATAGATGGTGTTTTAAAATTTTTTGAAAGTTAGTTTTGCTTTAAATTTTACATCAAAGAAAATATTTACAGTTCCAAAGTAAAGTCTACCAAATAAGGTATATACAGTTAAATAAGTTTAGCTTTTATCCCTATTTCCTCTACCCTATTCCTTCCCTCCCCCAGAGTTAAATATTTAAATGTCTTAATAGTTTATCCTACCATTTTATAAATAAGCAAATGTGTATAATTATTTTATCCCCCATCTCTTTTTAATGTAAATGGTTACATAATGTATACATTTCCTCTACCTCACTTTCTTATTTAAAAATATGTTCTGGAGATCACTCTTATTATAGTTAGGTAGGTAGGTAGGTAGATACAGCTATTTTGCCTTTCTTTTTACAGCTGCATATTAATCTGTTGCATGACTATATCCTAATTTATTCAGCTGGTCACCTTTTAATGGACATTGTTTTTCCATTCAGTTTTGTTTTGGTTTTTGCTATTACAAATAATGTAGTGAAGAACCTTGCGTGTATCTCTGTATTTTTGACAGTATATATTTGGATTAGATGCTCTGGCATCTATATTTAAGAAAAAAATAAGATTATTATGCATATTGAAGTTGGCATACAAAGAAAGATCTATCATTCCCTTTTCCTACTTTTGGAAAAAAGAATGGTTCTTTTATACCGTGTTTCCCCAAAAATAAGACCTTAGCCAGATAATCAGTCATCATGCGTCTTTTGGAGCAAAGATTAATACAAGAGCCGGTCTTATATAACATAAGACCGGGTCTTATAGTAAAATAAGACCGGGTCTTATATTAATTTTTGGTCCAAAAGACGCATGAGAGCTGATTATCTGGCTAGGTCTTATTTTGGGGGGGAAACAGGGTATAACCACAGTCCTTAAAGAGTCAAATGTATTGGCTGTGGACATTATTCTTTGAGGACACAAGTCTATTCTTATCTTTAAGGGTCTGGAAAGATAAAAACATTGTCTGGAATTGATAAGGTGACGCCGTTCACTTACTCATTCTACATAGTTTTATGAAAAATTTTTTTTGTGTGAAAAATCCTGGATTGGGAGATGGAAATAAAAGTGACAAACACATATAACTTTTGCCTTCACAGACTTCACCACGTACTAAGAACCTGTTTGGCACACGTTACCATAATGGGAGCTGTAGTTCTTTGTGATGTTTTGTTTTTTGACTTGCACTTTTTCTGGGGGAGTTGAGTATTTGTATGACCTTACTGCTTCAAACCTCGTTCTTCACTGCTTTTATAGTACTAATCACTTTGTAGTTGATGATGGTTATATGTTTGTTAAGTGTTTGAGCACCTTTTCTTTTCTGACGAGCTTTTTAAAAATAAGTGAGCTTTAAAACACAACTCTAAAACAGATGGCTGGCAATCATTGTTGTAAACTTGAATATTTTTTTTTATTGAAATGTTATGTTTAAGGACAGGCTCTGGGTACACAAGGGAGCTGGATGCATTTTTGTGAATCATGAACAAAATTATTATTCCACTATTTGTTTTAAACAGGTTTAGTAGCACAGAGGAGAGGACATTGGACTTAGTTAGATTTGATAACTTCGTAATGGGGTTCACATTGTGTTCAACTGTTAATTAGGCCTCAGTGACCTCTCCTGTAAAAATTAGGATGGGTGTATCTCACAGAGTGATTGCAAGAATCAAATAAACAAATGGAGGAAACACATTTGGTTTGACAATACATGTTAAATAAATCTCGAATTTAAATATGTGTTAAACATCTCTGAGTTTCTAAGTGTTTATCATTCTAGTCTTTTACTTAGTGATCAAGCTATTTAACAATTACAGTTTTGCACATTTCGTTAATGGAATAAGAATATGGCAAAATAAAGAAATGATAATTAAAAGAGCAGTACTTATCCAAGCCTCTACAGAATATTAAGTGTGTGATATTGGACAAATTGCTTAACCTCTGTGCCTCAGTTACTTTATATGTAAAACAGAAATAATAGTAGAGCCTATTACATAAGGGTTAAATGAAGTACTACATGCAAAATACTTAGAATAGAGCCTGACACACAATCAGTTGTTTTTCTCATTATTGCTATCTTTCTAGTGTAGTAAGCCTCCGTTATCCTAGAAATACTCTTTTACAGAGTCCAACAACAACAATAAAAGATACAAAATTGCATATTTCATTCTTTATCTTGACTTTTCAAAAGATAAAATGAAGAGAATGGAGATAGAGTAGATCTTGCAGATGACTGAATAGAGTAAAAAAACACCTTAAGCTTATTTAAACTCTTAAACATTTTTGACAAAGAAAGTGTTTTTTTCCCACTAATTTTTGCTGACCTAGACATTAGTACTTGATACAGAGTTAATAAACTCTCTCCTTTAGTAAATTAATGTCTATGAGTGCAGTTTCTTATGGAAACATATTTTCTTAGCTGTAGTGAACTTAAACTCTTAGAACTCTGAGAATAAGCTTTAAGACTTGGAGATTGATCCTGTGAAGAATGATACAATAACAGTTACAAGACTTTTAAAATTTACGTAAATTCCTTAATTTTAACTATGGTGGCAAAATGCTGACCTAATTGAAGATCTTATCTGTACATTTTACATCATATTTCATTTTAAAAAGAGCTTAGATTTTTCCATCTTTAGTTCAGTATAGCAAGCACGTACTGAAATTCAACTGTCGGCAGTTTTTGTCATGCCCGTTTGAAGGAAAGTAGGTCCCATGTTAACTGTGATTAACTAAGTCTTAACAGTAACCTCTAAATATGGTGCCTTATGTCAATGCTTTATCTGACCTTTAATTGTCTTTTTTGTTGTTTTTTCACCAAGACACTGGTATCTTTGGTTTCAATCATTTCAAAAATTCTTCACATGGTATATAACTTTGGGGTAGAGGTGAGAAGGTGAGTAGTCAGAAAAATTTAAAAGTGAACCAGAACACTGACCTTGGGAAAAACAGAAAGTTGACCCTTTAACACAGTGGGTTAAGGGCACTGACCCCCACCATGTGCACTCAAGGTCAGAAATTCTATAACTTTTGACTTCCCTAAAACTTAACTACAGGTAGCCTACCATTGACTGGAAGCCTTAATGATAACATAAACAGGCAATTAACACGTTTTGTATGTTGCATGTATTTATATACTGTATTCTTAAAATAAAGTAAGCTAGAGAAAAGAATATTAAGAAAATCATAAGGAAAGTACATTTACAATACTATACTATGTTTATTGATACTGTAAGTTTGTTATCTGTTTACAAAATAAGTCGTCTGTCTTTCAGTACCTACAGCAATATTGTCTTATATGATACAAAACACGGTAGATAGTGTACCATGTTTCCCCAAATATAAAACCTAGCCGGACAATCAGCTCTAATGCGTCTTTTGAAGCAAAAATTAATATAAGACCCAGTCTTATATTGTATTATACCTGGTCTTACGGTAAAATAAGACCGGGTCTTACATTAATTTTTGATTCAAAAGATGCATTAGAGCTGATTGTCTGGCTAGGTCTTATTTTCGGGGAAACACGATATGTATTACTAACAGTAGACATAAAAAATGAAAATATAATGTGAAAAAGAAATTCACTTATTTACAGGTATAACAATTCATGCATTGGTAACAGAAGCAGCAGTATGATAGCTTTATGGTAGCCTGGTGTAATTGATACGTGATTGTTTCACGGTAGTAAGGAACTCGCTAAAAATTTTTCCAATATACATAGTTGTTGAAAAAATATCCACATATAAATGGATCCATGCAGTTCAAATCCATGTTGTTCAAGGGTCAACTATACTTATTTTCTTCATAAAGGCCCTCTTTTTCCCAATCAAGAGTCTGATTCTTCCCTGCAGACCCAGTTTCTCAGTACTTTTTCCCTAATAAAATTGAAATAAATATTCTTTTAAGTTGATGTCAGTAGTCAGCTAGGATCTGTTTTTAAATAGCATTTTAAAGTCTACTTATTTCTGGAGGATATTAATAGGAAGTCTAGTGATGCTCTTTACAAGGTTACTGATGTTGTAATAAATCATTAATTATAGATTTTTCTCAATTCACATGTGAATTTTTCCAGGCCACTGTATCAGTAACCTCTGGGGTTGACATCTCAGAGAATTATTGTTCTAAAGATGAAACTGCAAATACTTTTAAAGAATGATGAACTTAAAAAAACAGAAGATTTGGCATTTGGTCTAAACTTTGCTACTTATTAGTCACATGCTTTTGGAATACCTTTCTGAGCTTTTTATCTATTTGAAAAAGAACACCCCATCTTAGGCTTGTTGTGAGATGTAAGTAAAATAAAAAGTTACAAGGCACATTGTAAAATCTCCCTTTTTAAGTTACTAAAGGATGGTACAAATAGAACATGTAGTTAATGAAACTAATTAGTTGATTGGTATAGAAATGACAGGAAACTTGTTACAGGAAGATTGAGTGCTAATAATCCCTGGCATTTCACCTGTTTTGTTCTGAAAATCTGTTACCTCATTTACCGCTTAAGTTTTCTGATTTGTTTGGGATAGGAGGTATTCAATTAATTTTCACTATTTATTCCAGTTGTATATGTATCAGCTGTTCCGAAGTTTAGCCTATATTCATTCCTTTGGAATCTGCCATCGGGATATTAAACCACAGAACCTCTTGTTGGACCCTGATACAGCTGTCTTAAAACTCTGTGACTTTGGAAGGTAAGCTAGCTCTCTTCTCTCTTTCTTCTCCCCTCTCTTACCTCACACTTCCACCCCATATGTTCTTTTTAAATATATATATTTTATAATGTCAGTCTAAAAAAAACTATAGTCCTCATTCAAGGAATATAAACTAGAGCAGTTTCTTGCGAGGGTAGTTTTGGTAAATTCTGTCAGAATTATAAATGCATGTAATCTTTACCCAGCAATTTGACTTCTAAGGAATTATTCCCTTAGAAATACTCACACATTGACAAAATAGTGTGTATACGGGGATTTTTATCATAGCATTGTTTATAAATGTCTGTCAGTAGGAAAATGACGAGATAGATCATGGTACCTATACATATAATGTAGTACATGTAGCTGTGAAGAAGCATGAGGTGGCTCTCTATGAATGGAAAAGGAATGATCTCTAAGAAATCCTAAATTAAAACAAGATCAAGACTGTATATATAGTATGCTACCTTTGGTGTTTTAAAGACACAGAATGTAGTTATATGTATACAGGTACATGTGTGGCTTATTTCTGGAATGATATATAATAAATCCATAATACTGTTTGCCCCTAGGAAGGGAAACTGGGAGTGTAGTGTAGTATAGTTAGGAAACTTTTTCATTGATTGTACTTTTGTGTTGTTTGAATTTTTATTATGTATATATATTACTTTTTCAGTAAGAACTAATTTTTTAGAAATACTTATTATATGTTACTGTGTATCTTCAGAGTTAATCGCAATTTAGAGATGCAGTAAGAGGTCTAATAGCAGTATTTTCTTCTTTTCTCACTATAATTTAATCTCTTATCCTCCCTTTTCTGCAAATTCCAGTGCACTTTCTGTTTTCTTGAACTCATTCCTTGGTAACAGTGTGTGTAATAAGATTTCATCCTTTCCATCTCCATAGTATTCAGCATCTTGTACCTCTCTGATCTAACATTTCAACATGAAGCCAAGCCTATATCCCCATGTAACTCAGTCAATTACCTTCTACCTTCTCTCTAGTGTAATCACCTAGAGTAATCGCTCTCCTCTCAGTCCCTAAGACATGTCTGAGTAACTTGGATTCTCTCCAATTTTTTTCATTCTCTCAAATTTTTATTTTTCAACTCAGCTCTTTATAGATATTGACCCAGTGCTAATATCTATATTTCTACCTCTTTGTAATACTTATATGTCAACCCAAATTTAAAGTCTAGGTTTAATATAGGATGTATTTTCCACAGGCTGTCTCTTGAGGGAGAGTCTTAAACCCATCTGCTCTGTCGTGAGTTAATTCTTCTTAGTATCACAAGGGTGTCCTCTTTCAGACCATTCCCTTTTAATAGTTTTCTAATTTCAGACACCTATTACAAGATGCAACTCATTTTGCAGGCTATAACTCTGTCCTTTCAACTATAAGATACGGTGAAGGATATTAAATCAAAACTCTTTATTTGATGCCTGAAACAAAGCACTACTATTATTATCTGTAGGACAAACTGCCCAAATCAGATGAGTTTTGTTTTTATGAAGTGTCTTCCCCACTGAGAGTATCTGATTGATACGGACTGGAAAAGACTGAGACGACAAGTTCAGTAGGGTTTCTGCTTCCACCATAGTGTCTGCACTGTTGCAATGGGTCATTCTGTTGGGATATGGAAATCGCTTTGTTCTAATGTATTTGGGACAGGGACTTCACTTGTATGGTAATACCTCATTTTTAATAGCTCTGATAACAAAGCCCTTTTTGGTTTTTAACAGTTTGTTTGGGCAAGTAGAGTTTGGGATATACTTTAGATCCTTAGTGCTAGGTTGGTGGTGACTTAAAGAAAACAGTATTACTGTCTTGGCAGTAATTCTTTACTGGATGAAACAGGGCCTGGAGATAGGTGAAGGGCTAGTTGGGCTTTCTTAGGACTATATGCGATTACGGTATTAGACGCTCTCAACCCTCAAAGCCTCAAAGCTCAGGAAGTTACAGCCAGACTCACTTGAAACGAAAGAACGTAACTCCATCAAGCGGTGAAGAAATCTACAGACTGCAGAGTTTCCAGTAATATCTTCTTTATCTTATAGTGAATTTCTGAGTATATAATTGGAGTTTGTTAATGAAAAAAATCCTTCATAAGGTTTTATCAGTTATGCTAAAAAAAATCTCAACTTTCATATAGCTTAAAAACAGGGAGACAGGGAGTAATATTTTTTAATTTATGAAATGGTTGCTGTGTATCAGTACTTGTGGAGAATGTTAAAAAATAAACTGTTTCCCACCTTCAAATCTTGTGATGAAAGAAAAATGGGTTATGGTCAGAGTTATCATGGACCAGAACTAAATGGCAGAAAAGAAAGCCTAAACTTTGAAACCCTTGTGACCACTTTCATCCATCTCTACTCTGATTTTCCCGTACGTTTACCCCCCGAAATTTTTTACCTTCTCTTGTTACTTACATTTTTATTTTTATTTTATTGTTTGTATTCATTTCCTTTATTTATTTTTGCTGCTATTATATGTCAAAATAGTTAGCGTCTACGGCTGTTTTTTATTTCAGTTTGTCTTCAAGTTATCTTGAGAGACATCTTAAAAGAAACTGATTTTAATGTACTTTAATATTTAAAATACATGCCACAAAGTTTCGGAAGGAAAATTGGATTAAGAGAACATGTAATTGAATTTAGGACAACAGAGTTAGATTCGTCTCTGAATCATCTCTGCCCTGAAGGAGTGAGCCTGTCTTTTTTATTGGGTAATGGATGTTTAGACAGTTAATAAATTGACAAAGATGGTGGGGAAATGAATTAGATTGGGTCTGTAAGCCTTAGGATGTTGATATTCATTCTGAGTCAGAAGTCAAATTATAAAAGAGTAGCCAATTTCTTACCGTTAAAAAAAAAAAGGGTAAAAAGTATTCATTCTTATGTTATAATCTATTACTGTGCCTTTTGATGAGGAGAGGTGCCTCTTACTTTTCTGCCCTTTTCTTCTTTGTATTTCGTTTTGGAGATGGGATTTAGGGAACAGGATCAGAAGAAATCCAGCATTTATCCTTTTGTAACTTTTTATCTCTTTTCCTTAGGTGACAGTTACGAAATGAAGTCTTTAAAAATTACTATTATTTTTTAAATTAGTGCTATGTTAAAATTATATTTCATTTGTCAGATAGATATGGTTCATATTTTCTTTTTCATATGCTACATGATTGGAATTATATGACTTAGATAAACATTCAGTGTTGTGAATGATAGAAGTTTTGGATTTCTTAAGGTTTAGATTTAGTTAAAAGAATTTCTGCTTTTTATTTTTATTTTTATTTTTTATTAGTGCAAAGCAGCTGGTCCGAGGAGAACCCAATGTTTCGTATATCTGTTCTCGGTACTATAGGGCCCCAGAGTTGATCTTTGGAGCCACTGATTATACCTCTAGTATAGGTAAGTACTGAATCTGAGTAATGGCTTGTCATTAATCACTTAATCTTGTTTTTAGTCATTTAGTATTACTAATCTATACTTTAACTTAAATGTAAAGATAGACATGCCCTAAAATCTTTCTTCTTAAAGATTGACATGCAAAAAATGTGTAGAATGTTTTCAATTTTACCTTTTAGAACTTAAACTGTATTTATGATTCTACTTTTAGATTTCTTGGATTATTAGAATAATAAATCTATTCCTTTATGAGTGCATGATTTCTTTATGATTAAATTTGTTTTTAACATAAACTTTCAAATAAATCCTAAGTATACTTTTCTTTCCTTTTTCTAAATTTTAATTCCCCTGAAATACTTCTGAGCTTGATCATCAGTTAGAGAATTTGCATTCATGAAGTTTACGGTGAAAGTAATGGGATGACCATATTGTTGATATTCCTACTGTGCTGTCTCAATTGGCTGATTTTAATTCAGGTTAAAAAAAACCACTTCTGACTTGTTCATTAGTAGTTTGGCTAAACCCATGATTCTGTAGAAGTTTTCATGAAAGATCTTTAATGATAGAAGGCATTGAATACAGACAATTTGCTTCAATCGTCATTGACCTCTTCTGCCCCCTTTTGCCCACGAGTGAGAGTAAACACAGAGTGTATGATCCGGTGGACATGAATAGGAAGCTAAGAAAGGCGGTGCAACCTTAGGCCAGGTGTGAGTGGAGATCAGAATTATTTTATTGTTATATATCGTTTCTGAAGAGAATTCCTTAGTCCAAACAGAAACAAACGCATACAAATACCAAGCAAACAAACACCACTACCACCTCAGTAACAGAAAACTAAGAATAACCAGAACTTGTACAGTTTTTGTTTTTTGATACAAGTAGAAATTCTCTGATGAACAAAGACCTCTAAACAGAAACACCTTTCCATTTTTATTGTGCCAAGGGGCCAGAAGTTTTATCCACCATTTCTTTTGTACCACTAGTGCAGTTGTGAACACAGTGAAAAAGGCAGATAACCTCTTAGTATTTTATAAAAATAGCTTTGCCTTTCAGGAGCTCTGAAAAGGTCCAGGGGCTCGCGGCTCTGCACACCATACTTGAGACCTGTAGCACTGGAGGATAGAGAGTGTAATTGTGTGTGTGTGTGTGTGTGTGTGTGTGTTGCTCCAAGTTTCATCATGGCTGCATTATTTGGCAGTGTTAAGGGATAAATGAGAAGTGAGTTTCAGGTTTATTACTACTTAACTAAACTGTCAAGTGGACATTACTAATAGTTCTGCCTACCTTTCTGAGTGGCTGTGAGGATTAAATAAAATGTTAGTGAAAAGTACTATAGAAATGTAAGGTAGTATTCTTTTTGTGGTACGTGTTAACTTGACTCTATCCAAGAGAACATTTCAGCCCTTTATCTTTAGAGATGGATTTTCCAGCTGCTTTATATTTTATTCAAATACATGCTACTGATCATCTGCATACCAGATACTGGGCTGAGTTGTGCCTGTGTAAATGCAGTTTGCTTCTTTTAAAAAAGTTATGACCACATCATCTGACATATTAAAGCATGTTTATGTAAACCTTTGACCTTCTTAAGAGTGCATTACTTCAGTAAACATCCATGTGCGTGGCAGTTCTTTGGAATCTTCTCACAAAAGAAGGACAATGTAGTCTGTTTTATCAGTTAGGAACCAGTTCTCTGGGTGTTAGGAGCACCTGCTTTACAGTAGCCTCCTTTGCATGGCTAAGGCCAGATTCTGACTTCTGCCTTTCTTGGCTTAGGACTGACTCACCATGTGCCACTGATCTAATTCTGGGGCTTTTTGAACCCAAGGAGCCTAAATTTGGCCTCCCTTTTTAGATTTAGGATGCTTGCCTCTGAAGACTCTGGAAGATTTAAAAGATTTAAAAGTGTACTAATACAGGTACATTTTAGAAATTTTTAACAGTGATTTTTGAAGTGAAAGAGTAGTTGGTTCTGGCTATATTATTATCATATTTGGATATAACCAGAGGTAAGCCTGATGGTCCTGTTGTATTGTCTTACTGAGAAATGGCAGCGTGAGAAACAACTGCTTGGATAAGGAATTGAACTTACAGACCCTTGAAGAAACAGTTATTCTGTGATAGTGAGGCAGTTATTTAAGACAGTGGTATCTTGACTGGGAATTGAAATGCAGCTCCAGGCCTATCTCTGCTATTCAGTAGTGTCACTTTGGACAAGTCATTGAACTTTATTATGCCTTAATTTCCTTATCTGTGAAGTAAACGTGTTAAGCTATTAATAGATGGTCTTGAAAGATTGCTTTTACCATGAATTAGAGTTAAGTAGGTAATAGTATACCATTTTCACTCAAATCCCAAATAACCAGAAAATTCAGTGTGCCAAAGCACTTATTTTTTTGTTCTTTCTGTTGTTTTATTCTTTTTGGAGAATATCATCCATTTTTCCATTGTGAGGTAAGAACAGATTTTGGTATTTCTCAAAAAAATGAATGATAAATATCTTGGTTTTAGTAATTTGCCTGAGTTAACATATACTGAAGATCACTAGTATAGTTGCCATTTGAATCTTTTGATTATTAATCTCCGGTGGCAACCACTAAGCACTAGTATTCCTTAATGTTTTACTCCCTGTCTCCCATGTTTGTAGCTTGAATTCTGCCTAAGAAAGTGTTTTCCGTGCTTTTTTAATGAAAGTGTAGTTATTCCCCTACAATTTTTCCAACCTTCTGAGATGAATTATTCTGTATTATAGAGGAAAGAAGTGAGTGCATATTACCTTTAACCTAATTAGCTAGGTAAAGGGATATTTTTAAACCTTGATCAAAATAAAGCATTTACATTAATAAGGAGATAGATGTTTTCCACTTGATTTGATTTTAAGAGTTAATGTTACTATTAGCTTTGAGTAAGATTTCCTAGCAGATTTTCATATTTGTTTCATTTAGCAATTTCCTAATATTATCAAGGAGGGCTTTTTTGACCTATGTTTGCAAAATAGGTGTCTTGGTTGTCATTATATGAAAGTGGACAAAACTGACTTAAATTTCTTAAATGAATTTTGTGTCATTATTTTTCTAGGTTACTAAATAGCAATCACTAGAGCAGCAATTTCTAGTTCCTCTTGAGGGTACATGTCACCATACCTGACCTTTTAAATTATTTGTTGTCGTCCCCATGCCATTCCACTGTTCTCCTTCCCTACTGTTAGATAGGAATGCCCAGCAGTGATTTATGTTTATCTCCCTAAAGCACTTGATTGTTGGTTCATACAAAACCCAGCAATCTCATGCATCCAGAAACTGAAAATTAGCTTTTCTTTGCGGGAAGTCTTAATGATGGGCTATAGATAGAGTGACCATATAACTTATCTTCCCGCTTGGTAATACTATTAAAGGAGAAAGGGGGAGCGATTAGTAATTATCCTAGGACAGTAGATCTAAACCAGGATGATTTTGGAAAGGCAGGATGTATGCTTTAAATTATTTTTTAAATTTATTAATTAAATTTATTTATATATTATTAAAATTTATTAATTAAATACTTTACAAAAATTTTCTTCAGGGATTGAAGTTTCCACTTTGACTTAAAAGTGAATTTTCTAATTTGTGAAATACAGTATATTGTATCTTTGCATTTAAAAATTATATCATATATTTAAGCACATTTTCCTGTCCATATTATCACATAAAAGTGAACCATTTAAGGTCTAAAAACTTTTCTCAGATTTTGCATTGGCTTAAAACTCTGTGTACAGGAGATTGAACCCTTGGTTGTTGCTCCTCTGTTAACACCTGCTAATGCATCACTTTAAGTACGATAAGTAGATAATCATGCCTTAAGTTTTGGTACTATATTCTCGTCTTGGTTGTTGAAGACTTGAACCTGATATTTGATAATTAAATAGACTTTACCCTTTTTTTGAATGTTATTATTAGCCTTGTTTCCTCTTTCGTTAAATTTAACACAATTTTTAAATGCATTAGGAATAGTTCGATGACTTTTTTCCTCTGTTCTGAATTGTACAATCTTTTGCTTTTGATATTTAGTCCGTGATCAAAGTGAAACTAGAAAATGTATACAAATATTTTTCAATTCAACTTAAGCTACACAATATTAATGAGCCTTTGTTTCTTTTCTCTTCAGACGTATGGTCTGCAGGCTGTGTGCTGGCTGAGCTGTTGCTAGGACAACCAATATTTCCAGGGGACAGTGGTGTGGATCAATTGGTGGAAATAATCAAGGTGAGATTTGAATTGGAATTTTTGAACTGGAAGGCATTTTGTTACTATTCTAAGAATGCGTATCACACACACATCCATGAAAAACTTAAAAATGGAGACAGTGATCCAGGATCACAAAGCAAGTTTAGCTATAGAGGAAGTGTAAGAACACAGCCTTTTGGTTTCTAATTGAGTTATTCTGCTGTATGATTTTGGAAAAGCCATTTTGCGTATCTGATGCAAAAAAGGATACATCTGTAAAGTACACAACTGTAAGATCACTAAATTGTATATAAACTGAATAAAAGCACAAACTATGTCTGATTTTGCTCACCATGTACTTTGCTCCTCATGCTTTGCTGAGCACATAGGAAATGCTTGCATTTATTTAATATATTGATATTTGTAAAATGGAAGAATGAGTATCTATATATACAAGTACGTCACTTATAGAAACAGAAATTTGACTCATCAGTTTAATATAATTTTATTAGGTCTGTCAACACTTTTAATAACAATACCAGATTCGAAATATTATTATCTTGGAATTAATATTGTCCCTTAAGGACAGTGGGGGTGAGATTTGAATCGAGTTTTTAAATGTAATTTTTAAAAGTTTTTGATATTTCAGATCTTAAAGAAGTTCCCACCTCTTTTTAAAAAAAATCTAATTTCTGTACATTTAGAACATTAAATTGGTTCACTCTAAGGTTACAGTTTGGCCAAAGCAACAATATCGACTATTTTGGGGGTTTTATTCTTGATTTTCCAAATGTTTCGTAGAAGTGTGAAATTGAAAATCTCCTTAAAGGTCATGTAGTTCAATCCTCTGTCCAATGTAAGAACCTTGTTAGTTACATTCCAGTGTTGTCCAGTGTTTTCTTGAATGACAGATGGTTTTCCAGTGTTTTCTTGAAAACTTCCAGCCACCAGATCACTACTTGAATGCAACCTGTTCTGTATCTGGACAGCTTGAATTTAGTTTTTGTTGTACTGAGCCATACATAACTCCTCAGTAGCTTTTACCAGTTGTACACAGGACCATGATTAAGTTATTTTAAAATCCTTGTACTTCATTCTATGAAAATGTTAGTTTTGATAAGGTGCTTTTGTTAGGTATCAGTTTGTACAAGTTGGTTGAAAAGATCAGTGTGTGATCGAGAATCCCCTTTCCTATCCATGTAATTTTTTATGGTGTGCACCTGAGACCACCAAGGTGTTTGTAGTGGTTTTTGTTTTTTGTTGTTGTTTGTTTTTTTGTGTGGTTTTTGGGGTTTTTTTTTGGTAACCATCTTTTAGTTTCAAATTGAACCTTTAAACTTTGTTCAACAGATGTACTTCTTTCCTGATTTCCACACTACGCTCAGATCTAAATTCAAAATTTTGATCTTTTTGTTTCCCAAAAGCCTATGTATTCCCCATTATTCAAATTAATATTCTGATACAGGGATTGGCAAACTTTTTCTGTAAAGGGCTAGATAAAATATTTGGGCTCTGTGGACTAAATGCAAATCAAAAATATCCTAGAGATATATAGCAAAAGAGAAAACAAATTTCCACAGATTTTTCTTTAATGAAATTCAAAATATAGTAACTGCGTATAATTTTTTTGTAATACAGTCTAATTACTAGAATGGAGTTTTTTGGCGGGGGGGGGCTCTCAACATTTAATTGAGTTCAAAGTTAGTATTCCCTATCATAAAATTGATTGCAAATTGATTATCTGTGAAGTCAATTCTTAGTTCATGGGCTTTACAAAAACAGGTTGGGCCATAGTGTGCTCTATAGCACACTGTAGCACCTCTGCTCTATAGCAGCCATTTAGCCTTTCTTCTGTCCCCAGGCATTCACTTGATGAGCTTAAGCTCACCATACAATTCTCTGGGTATGCTGCCATTCTATTTGTCATATGTGTTTAGCTTATTAGAATTGTTTCATTTCTCTACTGAATATAGTTTAGAATTGTCATTAATTTTAATCAATTCATACATGATACAAATGAAATTGCCCAGGAAACTTAAGTGTATATCTGTGATGAGTCCATATCTCATACTTACCACGGTATCTTATAAACCTTTACAAGGAGAGCTTCTTTGCACTTTTTGTCCAGTTCTTATAATTCCCTTTTCTGCTAATATTGGTTTGTGCTTATTTAATAGATTTCAGTAGAAACTGTCAGTTTGTTGTTGATGGTTTAAGACTTTGTTTTCATTTAGGGCTTATTTGTTGCAAGTTGGTCCAAGATCAATTTGTAGCAGTAGGCCACCTCTAAAACAACACTCTTTTTCATTTTTGTGTGTTCTTGTCATCTTGCATTTACATGCAAGGAACATAGTCATCGCCCTACTATAGTTCCACGTCACTGTCTATAGGTGTTTTGAAGATAACATGAGATCATGGAATTAGCACCCCAGAGCACTTTGGAATATCCGGCTTCTTGGTCCCTTTTAGTCCTAAGCATGACTGCCCAGGATAAATGAAATATCAGTACAGTAGTACTTCGGTTTTCGAACGACTCCATTGACGAACATTTCAGTTTAAAAACGCCATAAACCCAGAAGTAAATGCTTCGGTTTTCGAACATGCCTCGGAAGTCGAACATGTCACGCGGCTTCTGCTGAGTGCAAGATCCTGAGGTCTAGCTGTCGGCTCTTTTCAAATGTTTCAGAACTCGAACGGTCTTCTGGAACGGATTAAATTCAAAAAACCGAGGTACCAGTGTACTAGTTTACCATCCATTTGGTGACATGAAGTTATACATTATATTGAGGTTAACAGACATTGTGTTGTTGTGTGTGTGAGTCTGTGTGTGTAGGATAGCATTAAATCTCATTGCATGGAGGTTAGTAAACATTGTAGGGGTTCTGTGTGTTTAATATAGCTCTAAATCTTGTTAATTCTATATATGTTTCTTAAATATTGAATATCTATGATGTTTCATTAAAATGAATTTCATAACTAATTCTGATTTAACTGTTCCAGTTTTCCTGATTTAAGTCAGAAATCAGAAAAGAGAAGTTGTGTAGGTTAGCTTTCAAAGTTAAATATTATTAAGACATTTTTATTTTTTAAACAGGTAGTATCATTACTGCTAATCAGGGCTTTAAGAATTAATTTGAATTTTCCATGAAAAATGGTCTTAGGTCCCCAATTCATTTCCTTTTTTTTTTTTTTTTTTTGAGATAATAGTCATGAGCCATTAATCCTTATGGTAACTACAGAATCCTTATTAATCTGTTCTTTTCTGATCTCTTTCCATTTCTCCTTTGAAAACCTCATGGAGATTCCTCTGAAGTATCTGTAGGTAGCTGATCCCCCACAGTGAAATGGATACTCTTCTCTTTGATTTGAGTGTGTACAGAAAAAATGAACAACCGTATAGCAAACTTAATGAATTTTATATGTGGTATACTGCCTCATTATTTTATGAACTTTCTGAGCAGGCACTTTGTTTTATTGTATTTTAATATCCAAGGGCACCAAAATAGTTTTCAATAAACATTTAAATTGAATTAAGCTACTAGACCATTGTTCACTCATGAATTTGGAATTACCTGGAAATTAATAAGAGAAGTTAGTATGATTGTTGTATATGTTGTTCATTAAGTTTTATTGGCTCAGATGTCCATGCCAATATTTATAGCATGAGTAACATAGTTTTATAAACTGAGCTAACTTTGTCACATTCTAGCAAACCTTTTAAATCTTTTCTCTTCCTGCCCTCTAATAAGAAGGCTTTTGCAAAATATTTAGAATAAGTAAAAAGTATGAAGCAGAACAGAATTGAATGTCATGAAAAAGTTTGAAGAACACTTAATTTTCTGAGGTTGATTTCATGCATAGGATTATCAGATCAGTATTTTATTATGCCAGGCAACCTGTGAATATATACATATAAAAAAAAGCTTTGGATTTTTAAAGCATTTGTAAAAAGAGAAATTCTATTAGGGACTTCTCAGGTAATAAGTTATTTTTCTTAAAATTTCCCTTTACATATTAGTTAAAATAATCTCAAGATTTGTCTGACGTGGTTTCAGATACTTGGTAAAAAATAAAACATTCTGGGAGAAACTCTACCAGGAATTTCACAAACATAGGTTTAGTGCCATAGCATTATTCTTTGACACCTCTGCCATCAGTCACACCAATGGGGTTATTTAATAGAAAAGAGAGTCTTCTGAATGGTTGGAGAAGATAGTATTTTTAATGATGATTACTTTTTTAATAATTATATATGTTATAATTTTATATGCTCAATGCAGAAGACTGAAAATACACAGACACACAGAACAAAAGCAATTCCTTACTGTTGTGGCATGTCATGAAAAATAACTTTTATAAATATTTTTATATACTTTCATACGCATATATATGTTTAAATGAAAATGTCATCTGTTTTGTAGACTTTTTTTTACTAAATAATTATATTTCTCACATGAAGAACTATATTTTGAGAAGTGATTTTAATGATTGCATAGATTTTATTGTATGATTGTATTGAATTACATAATTGATTCTGAAAAGAATATCATAAGGTAAAGGGATATATTGCCTTTGAAAAGAAATTATGTACAATATTTAGCTTCTCAAAGATTTGATCATTAACTTTCTTATGTAAATGACAAATGCCCCCCAAATTCCCCAGATGGATTGAAGTTGAAACAATAAAGGAATTTCTGGACCTGGGAATACTGGAGGTTTTACTAGTAGTTTTTTTTTAACCCCTTCAAATTTTAAAACAAAAATTTCAAGTAAGGAAAAGTAAGCTTCAGTCCAGAGTTCAATTTCTAGATTAAAATATCACAAAATCAAAAGTTTCAAAGAAACCAATCAATTTGGAGAATTTCAAGTTTAAAATGTATTAATGTTCCTAGAGATATGCTTTCATTTATTCCATAACATCTACTTACACTTAGTAATAATTTGACCAGTGCTTTCTGATGGAAGTTTTAGGGCAGAATTAGAGTCTTAACCTTTTGATGATAGAATTTCAGTAGTTTCCATGGTTTTAGTAACAAGCTTTTTAAATTTGGATGTATCTCTTAGAAAAACGTGACAGTTAAACATATAGATACTTAAGTTATTTACAATAATAAAATTTTTATATGGCAAGTAAAGTTACTTAATTTCTCTTAAAAAAATCTTTACTATTGTATCATTTTCTCAGCACTGATCTCAATTTAGGCAGCTATGTGGTAGCTCTTAACATAGCTGAGAGCTAGTAAAATCTTAATTCTCTAGCAGAAATTTGAAAGTAAAAACAGTAAGGTCCAAATAATCTTTTGCTTATGTTATTACAGCTACGTAGATGGACTTCATTTCTATGATGGCTATCAGTAGAAAAAGATTTAGAAGGGAAAAGATTTAGAAGTGGAGAGTGGAATTAAAAGGACAGAAAGGAGAAGATTTTCATTTTTTTCCTGTTCTGTGATACTGATTTTCTTAAACCATCTCTCTTTTTTTTTTTTTGGTAATTACAGAAACTATGAAAAAAATAGATGCTTTTAATTGTTTCATGCCAGAATCTTTTGTTAGTAAGCAAATAAAACAGTTATGTAAAGTTGAGAGAGCCACATTTTGTTCCAAAAGCTTTTCTAAATAATTGTTTTCCTGGTCTTCCAATTTGACTGATGGCTATTTGCAGTATAATTTAGACCAAGAAATCAGTGATTTCCTGGCTCCTCAGAAGTCTACATTTTCAAAATATTGGGAAACTACTGTTGATCATAGAGCTGTCAGTGAGATCTTACTTTGTACCAGGCACTGGGCTAAGCGCTTTACATACATTACCACATTTAATCCTTATATTAATCCTAGGAAGATGATGATGGTGATGATTACCACCACCACCACCAGATTTGGGAGAGTTTGGGTGGTAGGAAAAGCCTTTCTGATTAATCTTTAGCTAAATTGATCTTCTCTATTGATGGAATTTTATAGATCTAGGGAAAACAATATGATACTTAATATCAGCTTGATACCCAGAACCCATTAAGTCATGTTTATTGCATATTAGTATTTTAAAAAAGTGACCACAAACTAAAGGAAACAGCCCTTAAATTTTATTGTAATGAATATACCAATCAGCTTAACGTGTCTTTGGACTGGGTTTAATTGTGCTTCGTCTAAAGCAATCACAGTTATAGTGATGATTTTCTTTGCTTTCAAATAGAACTCAACCTTATTTTCACCATCTTTGTTTAGCAAATGTTTTAGATTTTCTCCATATTACCGTTTGTTCAGCACTGGTGTGCTTGGACTCTCCTGGTTTAACATTTTCACCATTAAATAGAGACAGAGGTCTAAGCTATTAATTAAATCAGTTTAATAAGTGTAAAATACTTTTTTTCTTAATTTTTTTGATAGAAAGATAATATATCTTTTAACATGCATTTGAAGTTTAATCAGGTTACCTGGTGACATTTCTTGTGTTGTCATATCATAGAGCTCTTGTATTACTAAGAGACTGCAAGAGCAACATGTTAAACTTCTGTCTTTTCCTGCTCCCCAAACATGTACATACACCCCATTACACATTGTGTTATAGATTTTTACTTGTGAGATACATTGTATGTAATATACAAAATAAATATTTGATTGCTTAATTCATTCTTACATTATTTAAATTTTTCCATGTTTATTACTGACTAGATAAGCAACTTTTAATAGCTTTTGGATCATGAACCACTTTGAAAATCTATTCATAGCAATGGATTCTCCTCCAGAAAAATGATGCATACCAGAATTTTGCATGTGTCAGGTGGTCCCTGGGCTTTCTGCAGCTCACCCAGGAATCCTAGGTTAAGGGTTAATCTTTAAAGGTTGCATGCAGCTGAATTACTGAAGTTTGGCGACCTCTCGTGTTGAGCTATTAAAAAGCAAGGCTGTGAAAGAAATACTAATATTTATTTCATAGCTTTTGTCAGATTCTTGGCTTTGTTTCATTTCTTGAAAAAATAAATCAAAATTTCTGGTTTTATATTTATCGATGTCTTGGTAAATTTTTTAACTAAATGAATGAAAAAAATGTTAAAACAAATGTGGATGGGACTGGCTGCAAATGAGACGATTGATTTAATCTAAGAAATTAACAGCATCCCCAAAGGTATGTGCAGGCTGATCTCTGATTCTTTGGATTTTTCCATCCCTCAACCCCCATGATCTAGGATGGTGGACAAAAGAATAGGTGCTTTTTAAAAAAATTTTTGCACTAAATATTAGAAAGGTCTTATTCTAATAATAAATGACTGAAAATACGTAGTCTTCCAGTGGTGTGATGATTTTTAACATCTCCCCCTCCTTTTTTTTTAATTGTGTGAGATATCATACTTACAGAAAAGTACATAAAACATTTGTGCAGTTTCATTTCCTTCAAGTCATGGAGGAACTCAGTTTTTAGGAAATCCAGAAATAAGTTTTTTGGTTATTTTTTTTAAGACTTTTTCAAGTCTAAAAGTCATGAAAAAATATTCCTTTTCCATCTCTTAAAATTAAAGGGAACCTTAAAACTTGTTTTGTGACTGGAATAATATGGTCCATGTCAAACATTTTTTTATCTACAAAATGAAAACGTTTAATTATACTATTTCAGAGTTTTCAAATACAGTATATAATTCAGCAGAAGTAGATTGGGTGGGAATATACTCTGAACCTAATAAAAACTTAATGTAAAACCTAAAGATATACTCAAAAGTAGAAATAGGATAGTCTGTTCATTAAAATGTTTGTGGTATTGATGCATTTATAATCTCTGCTCTTCATAAATCTGTCACTTGTTTACCTTTCAGCCTTTAAGTTTGCCGTCCATCGTCCAATCTTGAGTCTATTACTGCTCAGCTATTACAGTTATCCAAATCACTCTGTTTTCCACTTCATACCTAACATGCGAAATGTACTTCTGACTCTTTTGCTTCCTAGATTCCTTAAATAATACCAAGTTTTGTCTCTCCTTACAGAACCCTTTCCTGAATCCCTTCCTCACTCCAGTGCAGTTTAGCACTTTCACCTCAAACATAATCGATGCTTATTTTGTTGGTACTGGTTTTGGCTGATTGTAGTTATGTACAAGTCTCTCTTCCCTAGAGTTCCTTGAGCATAGGAACTCAATAAATGTTTTGAATGAGTGAATGACTTAAGAGGCTGACAAAAATCTTTTAAATGCCTCTTGATTATGCCTTACCTTTTCGTTCTTAACATTCCGTTGCATCTTAAATCATACCTTTGCTTTCTTAAAGACTATATATTGTATATAAAATCACTCTGATTTTAGGGTTTGACAGACTCTGATACTTTTAATACTAGCCTTAAAATAGCAACATAAAAAGGATAAACATCTGGCTATATTTAGTGTAGTAAAGACATCACGAATTACATAATGGTCTATTGTTTTACTTTTTAAATTAACTTTATAGAGATGTAATTTACATAGAGTAAAATGTAGCCATTTTAAGTGTACAATTGAATGAGTTTTGACAAACACATACAATCACTGTCCTGGTTAAGACTGAGAAAATTTCCATCACCCCAAAAATGTTTCTGTGTGCAGCCTGGGGTGATCAAACATCCCGGTGTGCCCAGGACTGAGGGGTTTGCTGGGAGAGCCCCAGCAAACTGGGGTAGTTGATCACCCTTGTCATTCCCCTTTAGAGTCAGTCTGTCGTTTCCTGTTTCAGGTGACCATTGGTCTGCTTTCTGTCACTACAAATTTAGTTTTTTCTGTTCTAGAATTTCATGTGAATGGAACCATATGATATTTTTCTATTGTATCTGGCCTCTTTTGTTCAGTGTCATGTTTTTGAGATTCATCCATGTTGTTGATTTGATCATCTGTTTACTCCATTTAATCTGAATACACAACAGTTTGTTTATCCATTCACCTGTGGTTGGACATTTGACTTGTTTTTGGTTTTTGTCTGTTTTGAGTATAGTTGCTATGAATGTTTATTTACATGTATTTTTGCAGGCATGTGTTTATATTTCTCTTCAGTAAAGAACTAGGACTGAAATTTGGTCCTGTGATCAGTGCATGTTAACTTTATAAGAAATTACCAAACTGTTCTCCAAAGCAGTTTTACTATTGACACTCCCACTAACGGCATATGAGAGTTCCCGTGCCCTGCGTTTTCATCAACACATGGTATTCACAATAATGTTAAATTTAAGTTTAGTATTAAAATTATTTTTATCATTAAGAAATGTCCCTCTTTATTTGTGTTTAATTTCCTTGTCCTGAAGTCTACATTTTTGATACTAATGTAGGCAGTCCATCTTATGATTAATGTTTGTATGATACACATTTTTGTATCCTTACCTGTGAGTCTTTAAAGTTTCTTATAGACAATATATACTTAGGTCTTATTTTTTTATTGAGTCTAACAATTTCTGCCTTTTGATTGGAGCATTTAGACCATTTACATTCACTGTAATTATCAATATAGTTGGGTGTAAGTATTCCACCTTGACATTTGCTTTCTTTATTTTTTCCCCTCTTTTACTGCCACCTTATGGATATAATGAGTATTTTTTTATTTTCCTACTTGGCCTTTTTAAGCTATACCTCCTTCTTGGCATTTTTTATATGTTGTTGTATGATTGAAAATTTACTTTATCACAGTCTACAAATAATAATATACCACTTTACATATAGAGTAAGAACCTTACAACATTAGATTTCCCCTTCCTGTCCTTTGTACTATTGTTGTAATATTTTACTTCTACCATACTGTTACTTTGCTTTAAACCAGTGGTGTCCAAACTGCCACCCGCGGGCCAACTGCGGCCCGCAATCTGTTTTTAATTGGCCCGCAGCAAATTCCAAACATATATTTAGTTTACTTAAGTAAACCAGGTGAGGCAATACGTACTTCACCTCGAGTGAGTGGCCCGGCTGTTTGTGTATTTTACCGCATATGGCCCTTGGTGAAAAACGTTGAAAAAAGTTTGGACACCCCTGCTTTAAACAGTTTCTTCTAAGAAATTTAAAATCAAGGGGGGAATCTCATATTTAGCCACATGTTTACTATTTTTGATGGTCTTTATTCCTTTGTGTAATAGGAATGGCCATTTGGAGTCCTTTTCTTTCATCCTGAAGTACTTTCATATAGTGAAAATATCCTGGTGATGAACTCTCATAGCTTTTGTTTGCCTAGTATCTTTTGAAGGTCATTTTCACTGGGTGTAGGATTTCTTGGTTTCCAGCTTTTTTTTACTTTCTTTATAGAAAGGTCTCTGTCTTCTTCTGGTTTGCATTGTTTCTAACAAGAAATCTGCTGTCATTCTTATTGTTATAAGATACCTGTATATAATGTGTCTCTATTTTGGCAAAGATTTCCCCTTTTTCTGTGGCTTTTATTGTTTGATTGTGACTTGGTATGGTTTTTTGTTTTTTTGATACTGCTTGGGGTTTATTGAGCTTTTCATTGCATTTTCCTCAAATGGTTTTTCTGCATCTCTTCCCCAAACCCCCTTTTCAGACTTCAATCACATGTAAATATGTTTTTTTTAGCCTTTTGTACCTCCACGCTTCAGCTTTGATCATTTTTCTTAGTTTTTTAAGTTCATTGATTGTTTTTCTTCTGTGATCTCTGATCTGCTTGTTAGACTTCCAGTGAAGTTTCCATTTCACATATCATAGTTTTCAACTGTACAATTACTATTGAGTTCTTTTTAAAAATCTTTTATTACTCAATATCACTGTGTTAAAGTTGTTATTTTCTAATTCTGTCTCCTCTGTCATTTCTATCTGTGTTGACTGATTTTTTTTCCCTCTTGCTTCTGGCTCATATTTTCCTTCTTTAAAGAATATTTTCTTGTCAGTTTTCTAGTTGTTTACACCTGGAAGGCAATTCTAGTATCAGTTACTTCATAATGACTGGAAGCAGAAGTCCATAATAGTTTGTTTTTGTTTGTTTGTTTGTTTGTTTAGTAATGCAAGCCTTTACATGTCATTCCAGATTTATTGAACTACTAATGTAAAGTTATATAAAGTTATGCTACTTTATATAAGGCTTTTAGTTTATATTTGACCACCAGAAGGCAGTTATGGCCCCCTGTTAGATGTGTACAATGTTAATACCCAAAGCAATTCAGTAACAGCAGTAGTTTCTGCAATTTAAGCCTTGCTATTAAAAATTTTTGCAATAACATTACTTATAATATGCACATTCATAGTACTTGCTTACCATTTATATTCTAAGCAAAATTCTGGCATGTGAAACAGTTACTAACAGACAAAAATACTAAACTTGAATGTTGGCCTTTTTAAGCTATACCTATTTACTTCTACCATACTGTTACTTTGCTTGGTATTGCAAACATACTTAATCATGAATAAGCATGGGATTTAAGCATGAGAATCTATAGCTAAGGGAACCTGAAAGTGATTTATCAAAACTGCTAAATCATTAAAAGAATTTTTATAAAAAATTTGAAAACTTATAAAAAGTTTGACATTTGTTATAGTTTTTTATTTTGTTTAGCTAATTAGATGCCTATATTCATGTTATTCTGTTGCCTAAAATCTGTAATATTAACGGTTCAAGATAATCTGTTTATTAAATTGAATTACCATGTTATGGGTAGATTTTATTTAAATCAAGTTTTTTTAAGTTGTCAAGAAAAATCTACTTTTTAAAAAACTTTCAATTATAGCCTCGTGATCTCATGTATATATAGTATATCCAGCACGACTTACAAGAATTCAGGTTTCATTTTATGGTATAATCAATGGAGTTTAAGAAAGTGATATTTTTTAAAACTATTTTTTAAATCTTTTTTGTTTTTGCCCTTAATGTTGGGTAGACCTTTTAAGGGGTCATCTACACATGCATTTAAATCCCGTATTTACCACTGATGTACTGTAACTTTGAGAAGTCAATTTTCCTCAATCATCCTTAGGTTTCTTTTAGGTATAAAATGGGGTAATAGAGTATGTAAAAAGTTTAAATGAGAAAAGAAAATTGATATTGTACATTGTACAGAGCTTCCACATACTGGGTGCTCAATAAGTATTTCTTCTCATTGTCCTCTCCTTTCCCTCACTGCTGTACCTTTTGAAAAGAGAACTTACAGATGCTTACAGAACTTACAGCATCTGTCTTCACTTACTCATTTCAGATGATTATGGTCTGCTTGCCCTTTTCATGACTGATCTCACCAAGATCAGAAAGGAAGTCTCAATGGTCACCTGCAACGAACACCTTTTGGGCTTATGTGTCATAAGACGCCCGACCTGTCTGTCTTTCATGTTCACTTTCCTTGTCTTCCACGGTATCACTGTGGGACCTCGTCCAATTTCTGGACTTCTGTCTCAGCCTTCCCCCTGTCCCCCCCCAGGTCCCCATCTTTAGCACTCTTCTCCTTCAGTCTTCTTTGCCTGTTACACACTGTCACAGACACATAACTAACACCAGTACGTCAGGAACTACGACCAAAGCTGGTTTTTCTAGCCTCAAGCTGGATGACATACCTAATTCCACCACTAGGTGGAGAACTCCTCTAGGTTCTTCTTGAATGTCTCAAATACATTTTTTCTTCCAGCTCTATTCCTTCATGCTTAATAGCATCAACATTTTTCACAGTTACCCAAATTAGAAATTGTTTGTCCTCCCACCAAGTCCAATAAGCAGATTCTTTGATACCATCTCCTAAAATTGGTTTGCCACTAACGAGATTTAAGTTTTGTCTTAGCTCTGCCTCTAATTAGTTCTGACCTCTGAAAAGTGGATCCTTCTGGGCCTCAGTTTTTGTCATCTCTGAAAAACGTTAGGACTAGATCAGAGGTGGGCAACTAGGACGGGGGCCTAATACAGTCTGCTGCCTAGTTCTGTAAATAAATTTTTGTTCATAGCTGCTTTATGCTACAGTGGCAGAGTTGAGTAGTGGCAGAGGCTCTTTGGCCCACAAAGCCTGAAGAGTTTACTTTCTGGCCCTTTACAGAAAAAGTTTGCCCACCTTTGGACTAGAGGATCTCCCGTCTGGTTTCTATCTCTACTAACTAGCCTGGGAGGACTTGGTTTTAATATTAAAAAACAATAATAAGAGAAAGAGTAGAAAAAATGATTATAGTAGTTGAATATTTGGCAAGAGAAATTAAACGTAGAACAAACCATAACGTTAGAATCTCTTTTTTCTATCTAATAGCCTTAGTAATTCAAGAACAAAGTTAATAAGAAAATCTCCATTGCCACTTTGTGGTGACAGACTAATTTATTTGGTTAAATTGCTTTTAAATAATTGATAGAGAATAGATCAATGATTCCATTTACTAGTTAGTAATTAAGCTTAAGTCACAAATATTCATATTTTGAAAGAAAAGAATTCTGACCACTAATTAACAGTATAAATAAGAATCTTTTATATCACTACTATTCAATAAAAGCAGAATTATTTCCCATTGTGATAAAATATTTTTCCACATGCACGTACCGTTCTGTATTGAAGGAGGATTCTAGGTATGTAAAACTGATTAGGTAAAAAGACATAAATATACAACCTTAGTGATGCCTGCTCCTGACTTTGAACTGAATCAAAAAATAAAGTGGATTAAAAAATAAAGTGGATTGATGTATGGACCGAGGAATGGAAATGTGATGAATCGAACATAGTAAAGTGTTAATCATAGAATCTAGGTCGTTGGTATAAGGGGAGGTGGTTTTCACTGTAAAAAAAATGTACAACTTTTCTATATATATGAAATTTTTCATTATAAAATATTGGGGAAATGGTTAGATCCAAGTGGCTATGAGACTAAATTTAGGAGAAAGGATATGAGAGTGAATATACGCACATATACAGTATACTTTCTTGCTGTCACATTAAATAAATTATTAAAAGTTTGTATGTTAAGCAGACCTTGTGTATATGGCATATGTTTCTCATCTGTTTGTGGTATATTTCACAAATTCCATTGGGAATATTCTTAGGTTATAAAATGTAAGAATTGTAACATTCGCTCCAAGTAGCATCCTGCCTTTTCATTATACAGTTTGTAATTCTTCCGTTCTCTCACACAGCCCCTATAGGAAAGTTAGCCCAATGGCGGATAAGTCCATGTAATCTGTCTACGCAGTAAAAGGATGCATTTACTAATGGACATCATACAATTCTCATTCCTTTTCGCATTCTTCCCAGCTCGTAGGGACTTAGGAGTGTGTCTTGTGTTAACAAACTCCTGAATAAATAGTGGGGAATTATACAACAAATACTCACTGAGTCAAGAATGGGCATTTCTTAAGTGTCATTTATTGTGAAATATATCATAGTGCAAAAATAAATAAAATTGTGTTCAGTTTAAAGCACAATAATAAAGTGAATATCCATGTAACTAACATATTAAAAATTAGAGGAACTAGTTATACGCTGTTCCAATTACAATCCCTCTTTCTGCATCCTCTCTATTAAGCTTAATAATCTGTAGTTGATTTTTCTAATGAGTATTCGCATGCTTTTGGTTTATTTTTGCAGTTTTACTATGTAAACGAAACTGTAGTTTACTGTTGCCTGTTTTTAAACTTCAGTTAAGACAATCATACTACATGTATAAATTGTTAAGTGAAAACTCACCACTGTGAGATTCATCCATAAGGTATGTGTAGTCTGGTTCATTCATTTTCATTGCTAGTTAGTATAGCATTGTATGACTAAGCCATAATTTATTAATTCTATTGTTGGATTTTTGCTTTTGCCTGCAATATTTTATTATTATGAATAATGTTGCTAGGATGTATAAGGAATTTTTCTAGGTTAGAGTATATACCTTAAAATGGAATTAGTAGGTTGTAGGGTTATTGAAGGTATGCACTTTTAAGTGCTATTTATTCATGTCACTGCTGTTGTTTTCCTTCAGCACTTAAAATAATCCAGTGGAGTAGCGTTTCGGGGGACAAAACTATTAGTTCACTCCTTCTTTTTCACTCCTTTCCTTCTTTCCAAGAACATGTACATACACACATTCACAGACAAGGGTCTAATACAGAATATAAGTGCTTGCTTTATTAAAAATAAAAACGAAGTTAAAGTTTTCATTGTAGGCTTTATGTTTTAAGTATGGATAGTTTCTGACTATTAAATGTATATCTACAAATACAAAGACCAGATAGTTTTCTTCCCAATACTAGATACATTTTGCTTCCCTCTATAAAGCTGGAATTCTACAAAAAGGAAGGGAAATTGTATAACTGAAGATGTGTTTCCTGTGCCCTAAGAGTGAACCTTCTCCCAGAAAAATGTTAGAAATAGGAGATAGAATGATGTGTTATAATTTAGATTATTTTTACACCTTTTTATTTTTTCCCCAATAACATTAAGAGTTCGCTCAGAAATTATCTTATTGGCAATTAAATATCAATTTATAGTTAGCTAAATTCCTTTTTTTCTTATGTTGACTTATAGTTCTTTGGCCCAGAATGTCCTTTCCAATCCCTTAAACTTTATATATTCTAATATGTAAATCATTTCTGACAGTTTGCATTATAGGTATAATTGACATACAGTAAAGTGCACATATTTATACAATTTGGTAAGTTTTGACCAGTGAAACTATCTATCACCATGAAATCAAGATAATGAACATATTCATCATCCCCAGTAATTTCCTAGTACCTCTTTGTAATACTCCCTCCAGCACCTCATAACCATGGGTCTTATTTCTGTCACTAGAGACAACATTTTCTAAATTTCCCCAAGAATGAAATTATACAGTAGGTATTCTTTTTGTCTGGTTTCTTTTACTCAGTATAATTATTTTTAGATTCATCCCTTTTTTTTGTTTATGATTACTGAGTAGTATTCATTGTATAAATATGCCACCATTTGTTTGTTCATTCACTTGTGGATATTTGAGTTGTTTCCACTCTTTGGCAGTTGTGGAAAAGATACTGTGTACGTTTGTATAAACATCTTTATATGGACGTATGCTTTTATTTCTCTTGGGTAAATACCTAGGAGTGGGGATGATGGGTATATGGTAAGTATATATTTAACTTTTTTTTTTTAAATAATTATTGCAAGTTATTTTTTGTTTTTTTAAAAATTTTATTGGGGAATATTGGGGAACAGTGTGTTTCTCCAGCGCCCATCAGCTTCAAGTCGTTGTTCTTTCAAGCTAGTTGTGGAGGGCGCAGCTCAGCTCCAAGTCCAGTCACATTTTCAATATTAGTTGCAAGGGGCACCGCCCACCATCCCATGCGGGCATTGAACTGGCAAACTTGTTGTTGAGAGCTCGCGTTCTAACCAACTGAGCCATCCGGCCGCCCCTCCAGAAGCTCAGAAACAGCTTGTCTTCAGTCTAGTTGTGGAGGGCACAGCTCACTGGCCCATGTGGGAATCGAACCCGCAACCTGTTGTTCAGAGCTCGCGCTCTAACCAACTGAGCCAGACTTCTTTAGTAAAGTGTCTGGTCACCTTTTGCCCATTTTTATTGGGTTGTTGTATTGTTTTTGAATTGTAAGAGTCCTTTGTATATTTTACATACAAGTCCTTTGCAGAATATATGCTTTGCAAATGTTTCCTCTCAGTTTGTAGCTTGGCTTTTGTTAAGAGTGTCTTTTGGAGAACAACCCTTCGAAGATTTTTATTATTAAGGCCTGAGAGTTTTAAAGAAGTCGAGAAAATTAGTAACAATGAAAAAAATACTGAATTTCTTACTTTGCCCTGTTTATTCACTGGTTGCCACCATAAATCCAGTATGTATTATTACATTCTACTCCTCCTGTACAACTGTCCTTGAATTGTAAATGCCTTAATATTTTATTTCAACAAACTTGTTTTATACCAGGCTCTAGAGTTATAAAGATGAATAATATATGTCATTTTCTTCAGAGTGCTTATTTTTAGTATTTGGTGTCCTTCTCGTCATCTGTCTTGTGTAGCAGGACCACATACTTTCTTTTGTTCAGTGCCTACTACAGCTCTAGACGCAATAAAGTGCTCAATATTTTTTATTTGTATTGTAGTTATGCTTTTTCCATACACAAGTAGTTAAGTTCATCATACAGGAAATCTCTTCAGGTTTGGTTTTTTTTTTTTGTATCCTCCATATAACATAACATATTTCCTTATACACGGGACAATCACTAAATATTCAATGATTGAGTGAACTTACTGATGACTTTGAGTAGGGTTCTCCTAATTAATTTATTGATAATAAAACCTTTGGCTATGCTTTACTAAATGAATAAAAGGTATTCTGATTTTGATGCCATCATTGCAGTAGATTACATTCTAGATAGAATGAAGGTGCCTGGTTTTTACTTGAATGTTTTTGAGTGATCTATTTTACAACCCTGATTTAACAGGATTGTTGTAAAAGTCTGTGTAGGGTAGTATAGCGTGGGTCTGTAGTCAGTTAAAAATCTTTTGCAAAGTCTTCTCTTGTTTATGTATTTCATAACTTTGGAATTACTTTTCCAGTGAAACCAATACATTGAAACATAAAGACTATATAAATGTATAGAAAAAAATATGTCAATAACTTGTTTTCTTTATTTAGGTCCTCGGGACACCTACAAGGGAGCAAATTAGAGAAATGAACCCAAACTACACAGAATTCAAATTCCCTCAAATTAAGGCACATCCTTGGACTAAGGTGAGTCAAATAAAGTTTTTATAAAAGCACATTAACCAGTAGTTCACTATAACTTGGGTTTCTCGTTGTTCTTAAACTAAACTGTTTTGAAACTAGTTACCTATCTGAGTAAAAAGTACCCAGCAGTTCTGTATGTAAAGATAGTTGGATAGTTGTACTTCAGTGTTTCATTGACTATATAATTTCGTCCCCATTGATTTCCTGTAGTCAGTTTCCAGCTTGGGTTTTTATTTGTAGGTAACGATAGTGTACTTGTATCATTAAAATACAGAATTTCATTAAGAGCAAAATTCATATGTAAATTTTGACTACTTAAAATTCAGAAGTTAATTTCTTTACATCAAGGTGCTTATTATTAGTTCAATATCATACAGTATTGAAAAACACATTTCATGTGTTTATTCTTTTTTTAAACTACTAACACATAGACCTTGTTATAGATGAGATAGTGTGTTTTTCTTATTCACTTTCCTATTGTTCTGGGAGCGGAATAAAAAGCAGATTTGATCTTGCTAGGAGTATACATTGAAAGTGATTGATACGTTAACAGGATGTCACTAGCCATCGGAAATTCTAACGTCAGCATTAGATGGAGCCATTTCTAAGAGTATAAGTACTAATTTACCATGTAACTTTTTTTTTCTTTGACACTTAATTGAAATGATTTTAAGAGAGATTTTCTTTAGGAGGTTTTTTTTTTAAATCTCAGTTTGATTTGTGAGATTAAGTGCGCAAAGAAAAGAAATTCAAAAACTCAATAGGGATTTTAGTTAGAGTGGATTTCTAGCTTCCTCATTTTACAGATTGAGAAATTCTGGTCAAAAATACTAAGTATCCAAGATTAAATAGGTAGCTGTGATGAAGCCAGTAAACTTCTATTCATGCACTTATGTGCATGCGCGCGCGCGTGTGTTTAATGCCAGATCTTTTAAACTTCTAGTTATGTGCCATATACCCTCCTCTCCCATTTATTTATATTTTTGTGGGTTAGAAATGTTCAACTTTTTGATATGTATTTCAAGCAGAGATTTTCTGTATTTAAAGTGTACTTATTTATAACAGTTTATTTTGAATATTAGTAAGTTCATTTAATTAGTTATAGATCTTTTATAATGAGGTGAAATAATTTAGTTGAAAAAATTTGCATTTCCAGATTTATGTCTTTCTCTCTCTAAATTGTAATGATTAAAATTACTTTCCTTCAAATCTTTATAATCTCATTACCTCTGTTCACTTCAGAAAATCCTCATTACTATTTATATATTATTTAGAATCAAAGAGTTCAGTAGTATTTTAGTGCTAGAATTATAGACTGTAGCTTTCACCAAGATGTTGCCCTCTCCCCGCCCTTATTAAATTTATAATAAACAGTAAATATTTTGAGACAAACCATTCTTTGATCTTTGTATTGAAAGTTTATTGTAAGTCTGGGTCAGAAGATATTTAGGGTGTCTAACCTGGCTCTAAACGCCGAGAATCCCAGGGGGCCTATTTGGATTTAGAGGCTGAGTTGCAGTTTCAATCCAGTAAGGTTATTCCAAGTTAAAGTGCTTATGAGTGGTTTGTAGTGTGTACTATGATTTCAACCATGTTAAAGAAAACAAAAACCAAAGAGAATTCTGTCTGTTGAATAAATACAGGGAAATATTTCAAAATGCTAACGGTAGTTTTGGTGAGAAGAGTAGTATAGGTGATTTTATTTTCTTTGTTCTGCATTTCCATGTTTCCATATTTCCTTTAATAACAAGCATGTTATTTTTATGAAGAAAGAAAAGTAAAGCTCTTTTTGGTGTAATCTGATCTAAGTATTCATCACGTTACTCTTTATAGTATAGAGTTTCTGACAAGTAGTATAATGCTGAAATTCAGGTCATAAAATCTTATTTAACAGTCCCCAACCTTATTTTTTTTTAAATCAAGACTGCTACCAATATTAGTATGTGTCATGTACTGCATTTTTTTCTTCTGGATTATATCTCTTCAAGTATTAGCCAGGGTGGAATGCGAAGGATGATTGATTATAATTAAAATGCAGCCAAGAGAAGGTCTGTGGTAAATTTGTATGCTTTACACCTTCCTTTGCCCATGTGGATTCCTGATGTTTCTGTATCTTACACTAATGTTTTTCAAACTGAGTAATCTATATAAAGCCCTTTTATTTGTTTTATTTAGGTTTTCATTCTTACCACGTATAGAATAATCACGCAATTCTCCCACCTATTTTGTGTGTTCAAACTACTGTGAGCTCTTCATTCATATAGTGTGCCTGGATGTAATTTGGTTTCCACTTGGTACATATGCATTTATTATGTAATGAACACTTATGTTAATTTCTCATTAGTGCACACTCAGTGCACACAACTAGGTTGGTGTGATTGTGGTTGTAAACACAAAACCAAATTCAGAGAGAACTTTCATGACACTACTCCGTCATCTAGAAGAATCTAGATGACCTAGGGTATGCTTATATTGATTTTTAAAAATAGGTTATTATCAATATGAAAATATAAAATTTTAAATTTCTGGAGGGAACTCAGTCCCCTCTGCCCTCCATTGTGATGGTAGACATCAACTTGAGAAGTGCTCTCTTAGGCCAGGCGGCCAGCAGAGTTATTTTTTAAAAATATATAATGTTGTTTTCTAAAGAGCCTGGAGGAGAGATAAACAGAGTTTGGAAATGCAAGCTGCTTTGCCTTTATTGCAGTTTGTTAGAATGCACTTTAGCCCCATTTCCTGAAGTCGTGGGCATGTGAACCCTGGTTTCCTGTGCTGAGGTGTAGTACAGCTGTGTAGTACCAGGATTGAGAGCTAGTATTCTCAAAAAAGTAGGTAGGCAAAGATCAAGAGAGAGAATGTCTTCCATGGAAACACTGAGGTGAGGAAAACAGAAGATGATCCCTGTGTGGTATGTGGCAGGAATCTTGAGAATTTAGAAATCAAATAGGTTGCCCTTGACTATTACTTAATAGCCACAGCAACCTAACTCATTGATAAGGCACTTGTGGTTTAAGTAGGAAATGAAATAGGTGCTAATGTTTTGAAACAGGTACCATTCTCGGGAATGGGGTTGAGGAGGATAAAGACCTGTGCATTGGTATGCTCTATACTTCAAACAATAAAAGCCAGATGGAAAGTAAAAAGAAGTGATGCAAAAGCAGATTGAGAATTCAGTAGAGATGGAAATTGGTTGGAAAAAGAGAGGAAGCTTTAAAGTTTGCATTTGGAACGTGGAGGTATGGTTAAATGACAGTTTGCTAAGTATGAAGTGAGGATCTAGTTGAAGCACTGTTCCTTCTCTTTGTGCCTCAAGTTTTCTCTTTCATAAGATAGCAATTAGCTCTTGTGTCTTTTCTCTGGATTCTTTTGAAAATATTAAAGTATGCATATAAAGGATTATTTCATTTAAGTTCTGAATAAATGTGAAGATTCTACCTCCAATCTAGTTCTGTGATTTGTCCTCTCTGTCTCCACTGCCCTGGCTTCAGTTTAAGCCATCCTCACAGCACATAGAATTGTTACAACAACCTCCTACCTCCGAACCAATTTCCCTCCTTCAGTTTCACCTCCTTCACATTCTCATTGCTGTCAAAGTTAGCTTTCTTAAAAGCACACATGATACTATCACTCATATTTAAAATTCTTCTCTGATTCCTCATTGCGTTTGGAAAAATTGGACGTAATATACATACGAGTATAAGGCATAAGGCCGAGGGTGATCACATGTCCCAATTTATGCTTGTCCAGCATGATTGTTAATTGCATGCCCTTTCACTCTCACATGTCCCAGGTTGGGTGACAGATTATACGTTCACTCTGTTCCTAATTGTTTCTACCTTTCCTTTCCAGAAAAACAAGTTATTTAGTGCTTATCCTGTTCCTAACCTTCCCTGAAGCATCTAGTTGATAGAACCCAGTCCCTTTGCCAAGTTCTCCAGCTCCTCCACCCTTATACGCATATAGTTAGGCCATGGATTTTTAAAAGTTAATGTTTCATTAGAGTAGGTTAGAGATTTCTAATAAGGTTATATGGTAATAGATAAGACTTCCTCCATTGTGAGTACCTGATTTTGTTTAAAGCTCTTAAGACAAGTATTCTCTGTTTGTCTCAGTAGTAAATAATCCTGTGAAGTCAGGTGACACAGGTGTGTCTGTACATTCTTTCAGATTAATGAAATTCATAAGTGATGTAACTGGTTAGTGGAAGGAAGTAGATTAGACTCCCAAGGGCCCTGATCTCTTTCAGTTGGATTAGGGCTGTTTAATATATTAGCTACGTGTGTGAGTGTTGTCCTGCTTGCAGCTCACTTGGAAGGGCTGATGTAGTCATGCTGAGTTCTTTGGTCTAGTCAAACTGTTCTCCTTAGTGGTCCCCAGAGAAGCCACATTCATTTCTGCCTCTTGCTAGTATCATTTCTTCACACTTAGAATGTTCTTCTTCTCTACTTACCAAGTCTTAGCCTTTTCTCAAGACCTCAAATCTCACTTCTCCCATGAAATATTTTCTTAATTATCTGAGTTCTCTGTGATTATGTCTACCACATAACTCCTGTAAGTACCTACCAAGTTATAGCAGTTCTTAATTTCTCTTTCATAATGGTAGTAACAAAATGGATACCACCTCCCTTAAAATGTTTGTTGCTAAGTTTTTGGCATACATGACAGTTTACTTAATAGTTAAGTGTCTGTAGGATATGAGAGACCATAGATCATTGGTTAAGTATCCCAGAAAGCATTGTCTACAAAACTCAATCCTTACCTACTTAATTTCTTAGAACATTGTCCACATACTTCAAAATGAATGAATACTAGTATTTCCAACTAGCTAACAGAGGAAGCAGAAAATTGAGTTCAGCCATTGTTCAGGAATTAGACTACTGAACAATCAGACTTGTATTTATTTTTCTCTATGCTTAAAGCTTAACAGTTATACTTATTTTTGTAAGATTTCAGAATCTTACCATTTTTTTGCAAGATTTTTCACTTAGTAAGCTTACTTTTTGTAACTATAATTTAACACATTATCAGAAATGCCTTCAGAGGGGCATAGAGAGCACAAAATAAAAATTGCAGTCAGATACTTGCTTGCAGTTCCACTTTATCTACCTCTTCTGGTCTCTGCCTTACTCATTTTGCTCACACGTATTCCAGAAAGCATAAAACTGTGTTGGGGATTTCTATTGGTTCCTGAGATTGCCATTTGTCTGTTTTGTTCTATGGCTTAGGTGAATCAGTTTCTATATTATTACCCCTCTGCCCTGAACCTTTTACTAATCCATTATCATTTGTCCCATGGATACACTATGTTCTCTATCGAATTTTCTACCTACAGTTTTATTAGTGCTAGAATAATCACTTCTCCTTCCTAGGTGAGTAGACTTCCTCACTTTTCTATTTACACAGGCTATACTACCCTTTCTTTGCTGGAAACTAGGCAACTAGGGGGCTAATCCATATGTGAGAGGAATAATATAAAAAAGAAAGAATGTGAAGATCTAGTTGCAAGATTACTTGGCACAAAGGGTAGGATTGGGGTGGTTTGAAAAAGAAGGCAAAAAATCTATTTGTAATTTATCATTTGTTCTTTAAAACCCCTGTTTCCTATGTAACCAGTGCTGTGCTGGATACCATAAAGGATGCGAAAGAAGTAAAATACACGTATACGCTTATCCTTGAAAAGCTTACTTACTGACTCAGTTGAAGCAAGTATTGAATAGTATGATAATATATAACCACATGCTTGATTGTGTGCTGTAGGTATTCAAAGGTATTTCACATGCTGTAGGTATTATAAGACAGGGCTCCAGGAGAGTGGTGAAGGGAAAAAAGAAACCTAAAAGTGATTAGAAGGATGGGGTGGGGGGGTCGGGGAGGACACTGTTGAAGAAAGATTTGGATATGCTTAGGTGTGGATAAGGTCGGGAATCGTAGACTATCCCTTAGGATGAGGAGGAAGTGTGGATGAAAAGGAGATATTCCTATATTATTAGAAAGGTCAACCTGACTGCAATAACTATTTCATGAACAATGAGAGATTAAATTGGGTAAGTGGACAATGGTAAATCACACTTCTGTGTCAGCCTGTAGTACTTTTTTATCAGTGAATGATGTTAGAGGGAGAAATACATAGCATAGTTGAATGCTGATATCAAAACATGTAATATTTGTTATATGTAATAGAACTCAGGAAAGCTCAGTAAGCCTTTTAATTAATCAGTGCAGATGAAATTCATTGAATGCTAGCTCTGTCAGGGCTAAGGAAAGGATGTTTGTGTTTCTTAAGATTTATGTACTATATAAGCACTTCAAGTAGACTTAAGTTTTTTTCTTCATTAACTTGGTTAATCATCATAATTAAAATTTTAAAAATCCATGGCATTCTCTCATTTTTAGTCTTATATTTAGGTTTACAAATTGCAAATAATTTAAATGATCAGTAGATTACTTGAGAGGCAATATTGGGGTTACTGTTTAGGAGTGTTCAGTTTTTAACATTGGGTGCTTGTGTATTTTCTGTATAACCAGAGAACAGTGTCTATGTTGCACATTTATCACAATGAAAACTAGGGAGGAGTGGTTGTTTGGAATAGGCACAGCACTTGTTCTGTGTTCTACTTAGATTAATTATCGTTGCCCACAGCCATTTTCACATTGCTCTGGTTGGCTATTTAATACAGTAGAATTGTCGAGAGCTGATAACTATGAGAATCAACCGTAGGCCTGCTTATAAATGTTAAAGGATTTAAGATTCAGTCATAACAATTAGTTCCAGGTTGAAATTTGATATTTGATGGCAAAAGTCTATTCTAGGACATGTAAGGGGGAAATTGCCTCTGTCATTTTTGAGTTATCCAAATGCAAATTTGTTTTGAATAATTCTTTATTTAAGGACTCATTTGCATTTGTTTGATACCACAGAGACTTTCTTTTTGAAAAAACTTAATTTTTTCTGTTAGTTTCTTCTATGGACTAGTATTTGTGATGAGAGTTTGTTTCAATTTAAGAAAAAATGAGTTGCTGCACAGGTGAGGTAGTATTTGAACCACTTAAAAGTTCATGTCAGTGTTTTAGTTCTTTTCAATTTTTCCTTTCTCTTCTTTTTTTTCTGATTATTTATTTTTTTGCTTTGTTCCGTTTTGTTTTATTTATTTACTTCTGTTTTTAGTTTTTACAGGGGGTGTTTTGGGCTCTTCATGGCCTTGCTAACATACTTGGCTGGCCATATTTAGTCTGCGCACTAATTGTTAGTTGGCCCAGTTGAGTCTTACTTTGTGCTCTCAGTTTTTTTAGTCTGGTTTTCTACTTTTGTCCACCTGGTTGTATTTTAGTTCATGAAAGATTTTTATTCTGACGGGCCGGATTTTAATCCGTGTACTAAATTTTAGTCTGCAGACTAAAAGTAATCCGCGGATTATTTATTTTTTGCAAAATATTTAATTCCCCCACTGGAAACTATCCTAAAAGAATGTTAAATTCTCTTAGAATAGCCAAGGGAATTCACAGCTACTGGTGAGCTCTGCCATTGTTTGTTCTCAGTGCCTAGATGTGATAGACCCGACTGCCTGGCTGTGCCTAGGTGTTGGTGTGCATTATTGTGCGTGTCACCTCTAACTGTGACTGTCCCTTAGTTGTATTGTTCATTGTATACATTTTTGTGTAGCTTTTGGTGGGTGAATTGGGCATATTTGCAGTTGGAACTGTGTTGAATTTGTAGTGCTCAGAGATGTAGGATTTTTTATTTTCTTTTCCAGTGAGTTTTTCCAAAAAGGAAAGAATGTTCTATATTTATTTTTCCTAAGTAATGGGTGCAAGGGTATGAGGAGGCAAAGCCCACAATAGAAAATGTAAGTTTATACCCGCACTCCTGAGGTCATATGTATTTCCTGAAGAGTCCTAAGATAATGAGAATGTCAGCAAATATCTTTTAGCAGGGAAGTCAATCCAAAATGGAGAATAATCCGCGGTGGCCTGATCCTTCTTAGCTCACACAAATTGAAAATATCTGGCTTGAAATCTATAATAATACAAATTAAATCTATTTATAACTTTCCTCTCATCACTAATAATATAGCAAAAAATGTTTATACTGTGTATCTGGAATACGTTAATAGAGAAAAATTAGCATATTGGGAACTCGTATCTTTAAAAGCAGTCTTACTATGCCCACTCCCAGCCTTGTCAATGGACCATGAATCCAGGTCATAGAAGACCAAACACTTTACTTTGGGAACTTTACTTCTAGATTTGATTTTGATTTTAACTTTTTTTGGTTTTGTATTTTTTTAATAAATGCACTGGCATTGGAACATAATAAACTAAAATTAAAATGTTTCTTTACTGTGCCTCACCATTGCGCAATCAAAAATTTTTTTCCATACACTGTGGTGAAATAATTTTTAAAACTTGGACTTGCTACTGTGGAGACTGATGTTTAAAGTTTATAACTGTATAAACATTTTCTATGTCCCCCCCACACCATGGATTTCTTATAACATTGGATATATTTTTCCTTGCTGGACTATTCTCTTTTGGATTGACTTCCCCTGTTTGGATTATTTCACTGCATTATCATCTTTAGGATTCGTCAGGAACAGGACATTTCACCTCAGGAGTGCGGGTATGTATTTAATTTTTTTTCCCAAAATTTCAGGGACGGTCTATAAAACTAGGGGGAAGACTTTTTTAAAAGACTAAGCAGTTATTCATTCTTGAAATGTAATAGTAAAAACAATATAGGTAGCTTTGATACCTGTTTTCATTCACTGTATGATAAAGATTTTGCTTATGGTATATTTAGATTGTCAGTCTCCTGAGTGATTTATTGACATCTAGACTGAAGTTTAGGATCTGTGGGGTTTGAAAATTAGTATTTTTGTAAGAATAAATATTGACAAGGATCCACAGAACCAAAGGTTCTGAATGTTAAGCAGTTTAAATGAATAAGGAATGACTTATTTATTAAATGAGTTGAATTTTCAGTAGTAATTAGTTTCCTTTTCTTTAGACACAAAGATAATTCAGAAGAGCTATTTTCTGGTTTGGGCTGTAATTTTCAGAAGTTGCATGCTACCGCACCCTGTATTATGGTCAGAAATCTGAACTAGGAGACACTGGGTTTTGACCCCACTAGTTTTCCATTTAACTTTATCCATAAAGTACTGAACCAAAGCTTTTCTCATCCAGAATCTCTCAAAGGGCTTAAAGTAATAGTGGATGCTTTTTTAAAAGGCAGGGTAAGTCTTCATTTTAATATAGGCTCTTGAAATGAATTTTTATTGTTTATAACTTTGATAACATGAGTTAGGATTCCCTGGCAAAATAGGCTAATATGTGTTTTAGTACCAACATTGATGGTCACTTGTAGCCTGTAAGATACCAAAAAGATGTGGATGCCTTTTTTTAAAAAATAATCAGAGATAAGCTTACCGTACTGGTTTATTAATAGCTTTAACACAAAATCTTCATTAATATAACATTAAATTTTTTAACTTAAAATGCACTCACTGTCCAGCTACCCTACATTTAAATATTAGCAGGAGATACTTATTTCCACTTTCAATTCTACTTATGTGCTCCCATATTGTTGCAGAAACATTTTTTATTAGACTAGCTAGCAAAATAAATCCATATGCTGTCAAATAAATGCAGACTGCCCTCAGGGATAAAATATGTCAGTTTTCGCATTGATTATTTTCTTTTTCACATGAATTTGATTATGGACCTGGCTAAGAAGCGAGAGAGGGAAAAAGGACCAAGAACAGTGGAAGGTCTAAATATTTCAAATAATACGGTAATGTTAAGGCTCTCTTGACTGAGGCAGGTCCGATCACTCAAGAGTAACGATAAAGCAGTTTTTGACCTTGCAGAGGGTTTTCTAACATAGCCAAACAAATTGACAAGGCCTTCAGTATTCTGAAATAAATTCCTGAAACCCTACTCAAACCAGTTTCTCAATTTTCACGGAAAATATCTTTGTTAATAACAAAGTTTGTGTAAAAACAACATTTAAAACAAAAGGTTTTCACTGTAGAAAATACTCTTGTAGTCTCTTGAAATCTAATGAGCTCTGTAGTAGTAACTAGTTCTCCTACCTTCAGCCTAAGTGAATACCCAGACGTTCCATGAGCCTTTCTCGTTAGGAAACCTTAGCCTCCTCCAGACCTATTCACAGCTTACATGTCCTCTCCTCACTGGGAGTCTGTTTCCCTCTGTTTGTATACTTCTGCTCCTTTTCATGTGTCTGTTTATCTCCACCACCACCACTTCCACACCTTCTATTTGATTCTGTGTTCTTCCTGTCAAGAGATCTGTGTTTCATTTTTCTTTTCGTTTCAAAGGATTTCTATCCATCTGCTATGTTTATTTCTATTTTTCCCTTTTTGCTTTTATTCTTTAACTGTCCATAATTTAAAACAAAGTATATTTTCATAGTTTTAGGTATTGATTAGGAGTTTTAAAACATAAATAAATGGAAAGCTTTCTATTCCTTCAGGCAAATTAATTTATTTGCAGTTTGCTTCAATATAGCCTCCAGTTGACTTTTTCTGTGAGTTAATGGCACTTAATGAAAAATACATTTTTCTCTCCCAGATTAAAACCCTAGAACATTCATTCAAGTGAGGGTAATCTGGCCATGTTCATGATAAACAGCTACTTGAGAAAATAGTTTTGGACATTTTGTCAAATTCTGTGTATTCAAGAATTTCTTCAAATAATGTGAGGTTCTATTTGTTGAAGATATAATACCAAATCATTAACATTTATAGACCTAGAGTAAATAGCTTTTCTTTTTTAAAAGGTATTGATTGCCAAATTTGAACAATGCCATCCATTATCAAAAATTGTTTTGCTGAAAATTACACAAAAGAGGCAACCTTTTATCTACTGCCACAGCAGTCAAAACTTAATTTTTTAAATATTCTTCTTGTGCTTGCCTCCAGAACCTACCTTTTCTCTTGTGCCTGTCATTTTGTGTGCGTGTTTGATTACACTGCTTTATGACTAGGATATATAGACTTTTTCCCCCATATCCCCTAGCTTTTTTCTCTCAGCTTTTCTCATATAGCCTTTAATTAGCATTTTGTTTACCCCAGTGTGGTAAATTGTATGCAGTTAACTCTTTTCATTCTAGAAGGTTCCTTTCACAAATACAACTATGTTTTTGTTCGTGGTGGGAATTAACTCAGTACTCAGAGGATAAATTGCTAAGATACTTAAAAGAAACATTAATTGCTCTTACCCTCTTTTTGTACTTCAGGTCTTCCGACCCCGAACTCCACCAGAGGCAATTGCACTGTGTAGCCGTCTGCTGGAGTATACACCAACTGCCCGACTGACGCCACTGGAGGCTTGTGCACATTCATTTTTTGATGAATTACGGGACCCAAATGTCAAACTACCAAATGGGCGAGACACACCTGCACTCTTCAACTTCACCACTCAAGGTAATTCCAAACCTTTAGCTGTTTTACCATTTCTGGGAAAGCTACACATGGCTGTGAAGCTACACTCTGTTAATCAAAAATCCAGATGACAAAAGTGGATATATTTAGTACTTATGCAGGTAGGAAAGATCCTTTCTAACCATCTATTAGGCCACTACTTACATGATTTTGAAGAAAACAATGGCAGCTAAAATTTTTCGAACAGGCATAACTTCTCTCATTTTTAGCAGATTGTAATAAATCTTGGCATATGAGAAGTTGTAGAGATTTCACTGATGACTGCTGTACAATTTAACCTGCAGGTTTGTGTTTGAAACTTAGAACACGTAGCATTTGCTTCCCAAGGATTTATGTCAAGTTTTTTAAACCTAGAAATAAATTGGTGGCTGTATTTGTGTAAATTCAGATATCTTACAAACAGGGAGCACTAGAATGCTGTAACTCTTTCTTACTTGGTACCGACGGCCCGAAAGGGCAAACAGCTTGAAACAATTGAAACTCGTAGGGCTAAAAGGACTTAGGGCGAGCCATGAGCAGAGGGGGAAGTGGTCTCCCTTATTGTGTACATAAGTATTTGTGTTAGAGTGAGATGCAGTGAACCAGCAATAAAGACCATGCAGATCAAAAAAAAAAAAAAACACACAAAAAAAAACCATGTAAGGGATGGAATGATATAAATAGAGAAATTCCCATCCCCTCTGGGGCTTGGCACCATTGCTGCTGCTAAGAAAACATTGAAAGGAAAATTGAGTTTGAGTATCGCAGGTTTCTAAAAGATGCAGGGATAGTCGTTATTTCTTCATCACTTCTGTGTTCACTTTTCTTTTCTCTCTCATTGAGACCTTAAGTGATTCATTTAACCAACCACACTGCCTCTAATGATGTGATTTTCTTCTTAAATTGAACATACAATTCCGTGTGGATAAAGTAAGCAATAAATAGTGGATTGATTGATTAGTTTAGCTTAGTCAAGCTAAAAATATAGAAGGAAGACAGAGCTTTCTATGACCAGGAAATAGATATATTTTCTTTATTCTAAGGTGAATTTCCCCCCCCATATTTAAACTTTTTAAAAATTGAATGTGGACAAATGTGTTGCTTATATCTGTAGATTTGGAAGACCTGAGTTGCTGGTAAAATAGACTTGGATGATTCTGTTGACTGTAGTAATCTTAAGCTTTCAATATTATGTAACTACTAACAATATTGACATTGTTTTAAACTACATTCATAAAAGAAAAATCTTCATATATCCTGGGATTATTCTGACTGTTTAGGGATGATTAGAAGTCATTTGGAATGTTGTTTTAGGTCCTGGCTATGCCATTAAAAAAAAAAAACAATGAATGGCAGGTAGGGTGTACAAAGGAGCAGAAATGAATATAAAACCTCGAAAAATGAAGATTTTAAGGAACTCCTGAAAGCTGTCTAAAAATACCTCAAAGACTGTGTTCTGTATAAAGGGGGAGACATATATTCTTCAGATTGCAAAATTGAAAGTAGTAGCAAAAAATTAGCAGTACACATTTGGGCTTACTGTAAAGACCTCAGACCCTGGCACAAATAGAGACTGAATAAAGTTATTAAAGAATCAATGAAGTTTTCAACTGTTTAACAGTAGAACAAGTTGTTTTCAAAATATTGATCTCTGTGTCAGGAAAAAGCTGGATGATGTCAAATATTGTAGAGAAGACTACTCCTATTTGGTGAAGGTTAGACTGGGAGGCTCTTCTTGATCTCTTCTAGAGCAAACATTCTGTGATTCCATGTCGTAAGTTTTATAACTACTAAGAAAATAAATTTTATTTTTAATTCTTACTGCTTCTGTTTTAATCGAGTAATACATGTAGATTGAAGAAAATGTTGAAAATACAAAGGAAGTGTAGAGAAAATTAAAATCATAATCCCAAAATACCACTTAATATTTAAAATAATCACTTTGTAGCATATCATGGTGGAGCTTTTTTCTATCTTCCTAATGCATATATTGATAATCCATGAATATAAAGTGGTCCGCTATTTTCTCATTAAGAAGATCCCAAAAGGCTTTTTGTTATTGTTGTTCACTCACATGGATTTAAAATTATGTATTATATAAAGTTAATATTAGTTTAGGAACTTTACTTTTTTACATCTCATTGTCATGAAACAATTTATTCAAACTCTTTATGTGCATCTTTTACATATGTGTCTTTATAATCAGTAGAGCTACTTTTTGAACCATCTATCACAGATTTTAGGTTACATCACCTAAATTTTTTATATGAAACACCTTTTGAATCTCTGTGAGGCTACTACTGGAAATTCAACAAGTACCCATTTATATATATAACAAGTTTTTTTTTTTCTTTTGTACTTTAGGTATTAATAATACCTTTGTACTTTATACTTATACTTTAGTACTGTATAATACTTTAATACTGTATAATATACTTTAATACTGTAATAATACTTTTGTACTTTAGGTATTAATAATACCTAATTATTAATAATAATAAATTAGGTATATATTTATTATCTGCACAATGTAACTATTGACTAGATTGCTTTTAAAGTGGTCTCTAAAAGGCTTTTGTATACAGTGACAATCAACATTTGAAACTGTGGAGTATTGGCATCAGAAACTAAGTTAGTGTTAAATTTCTTTGCTTCCATTTTTACCCCTTCTGTCAGGTGACCTTAAAGTTTCTCAAACCAGCAATGACTGAGGTTTTTTTTCACACTGAGTGTCTCCTCCAATGAGGACTTTGTTTCTCACAATATATGACTCAAGAAAGCCCCTTGTCAAATAAGCAACTTGGTAGAAACCCAAATACAACATGATATTTATGATGAATATTCTCTAAATGTATGATGGATACATTTAGAGAATGACTCTCCTTATATTCAGACACATATGGTACATACTCTTCAGTGTGTGTGCACCTGTATGTGTCGATCAAAACTGAGATATTTCTTAAAACTTTTGATCAGATTTTAAAATCCAGGATTCATTTTTATTGTTTACATGCGCCATTTTTGAAGTACAGTGGTCTCCCTTTTCCTTGGTTTCGGTTTCCACGGTTTCACTCACCCCTGGTCAGCCGCCGTGTGACAATATCTACATCATTCACCTCACTTCTCTCATCACATAGGCGTTGTATCATCTCACATCACCGCAGGAAGAAGGGTACAGTACGATAAAATATTTAGGAATTTTACTTTTTTACATCTCAAACCTCATGAAACAATTTTATTCAAACTCTTTACCTATGTGTCTTTGTAATCAATAGAGCTACTTTTTGAACTATCTATAATTTTAGGTTACATCACCTAAATTTTTTATATGAAACACTTTTGGAATCTATATGAGGCCATTTTTTTTAAGGTATTTGTATTACTGTATTTCAAAAGCACATCATTGTAATAAAATTAAGAAAATTGTATTCCTCCTTTCTGCTGATCAGTTTATAAACTCCCCCCTTCCCCAACAATACTGTGCCTAAACAGTATCAGTAAATCCTCGTTGCATTAGTACAGCATTGTTGAAAACTCATGCAGCCAGAAAAACCAAAGGAGAATGAAATCTCGAGGAGATAACACCAATATTTAAGGTCAGATTATCTCGGTGTTATGGGATAGGATCTACCAGAAGCCAGTAAAATGGAAGAGAAGGGTAAGCTTCTGTGAAGCTGGGTGTGGAAGTGCAGACTTGTGGGAGAAGGCACAAAGGCACAGCTCGCTGTCTTGTACAGTGTTCAGTAGACTTGGCTTTCAGATGTAGCTCTACCACTGGTTAACCATGGCGCTTGGACAGACAAGTAAACTATCCAGTGCATAGTAAACTATCCAGTGCATCACGCAGCCAGTTCACATGATTATAATGGAGCTCGAAATAGGTCATTTATGGTAATGCCTCCTTGTTACCTATATAACATGATAACAAATTTTTCAGTTCAGTAGCTACCCTTGGCTCCCCCTCGTTAAGGGATGACTGAGCTGGCTTAGACAGGATTGAGAGTGGGGGTCATGGAAGTGGCAGAGCCATGCCATGCTGTTTTGTGGGATCAGCACTAGGGGAGACGGGGTGAGTAAACATGACTGGAGGAATAAGCAAAGCAAAAAACCGTGAGCTTGCTGAAGTTCAAAGGGCCAGAAGGAACAGATGAGGGTTATATGAGCCCACATTCACATAATTTTCATTACAGTATATTATTATAGTTCTATTTTATTACTGTTCTTAATATCTTACCTAATTTATAAATTAAACAATATCATAGATATGTATGTATAGGAAAAAACAGTATATACAGGGTTCGGCACTAACGTGTTTCCCCGAAAATAAGACCTACCCGGAAAATAAGCCCTAGCATGATTTTTCAAGATGACATCCACTGAACATAAGCCCTACTGTGTTTTTTGGAGCAAAAATTAATATAATACCCGGTCTTATTTTCGGGGAAACACAGTATCTGCATTTCAGGCATGCACTGGGATCTTAGAATGTGTCCCCTGAAGATAAAGGGGGGACTACTGCAATTACATTTGATTCTTTAGTCACTGGCTAATAATTTTCCATTGTTACTATAAAAAATAAAATTCAAAAACAACTAAATTTATTCTATGAGTTTCTAAGCTTTTTTTTAAAAACAGATAAAATTCACATAACATAGGACAAACCATTTTAAAGTAAAAATTCATTGGCATTTAGTATATTCGCAGTGTCCAACTACCATCTCTGTCAGGTTCAAAAACAATTTTCATTGCTGCAGAAGAAAACTGCATGCCCATTAAGTAATCAGTCCTCATCAACACCTCCCTCCTCCTTCTGTCTCTGGATTTACCTCTTCTGGATATTTCATATAAATGGGATCATGTAATATGTGACGTTTTGTGTCTGGTTTCTTTCAATTAGCATAATGTTTTCAGGGTTCATCCATGTTGTAGCATGTATCAGTACTTCATTTCTTTTCATGGCTGAGTAACATTTCACTGTATCATATGTTAATCAGTGCAGGCTGCGATAAGACAATACCTGCCATAGACTGGGTGGCTTAAACAACAAACAGCTTTGGAGGCTGGGAAGTCCAGGATCAAAGTGCCGGTAGATGGGCAGTGTGGTGAGGGCCTGCTTCCACCTTTGCAGATGGCCACCTTCTCAGTGTATCCTCGTATGCTGAAGAGAAATCTCATAGGGCCACTAATCCTATTCATGTGGGCTCTACCCTCCTGACCTAGTTGCTTACCTCCCAAAGGCCCCACCTGCCTATACATCACGTTGGGGACAAGGGTTTCAGCATAGGAGTTTTAGGGAGACACACACAATCAGTCCATAGTATGTGTACATGCCACATTTTACTTACCCATTCATGTATTGGTGGACATTTGGTTTGTTTTTACCTTTTGGCTATTGTGAACAGTGCTGCTAAGACCATTTGTGTACAAGTATTTGTTTGAATACTTGTTTTCAGTTCTTTTGGATACTGCTGAGTCACATGGTAATTCTACGTTTAACTTTTTGAGTAACTGCCAAACTATTTTCCACTGTAGCTTGCACATTTTACACTCCTACCAGCAATGTACAAGGATTACAATTTCTCCACATCCTCACCGATACTATTCCCCACCCTCTGCCCTTTTTTTTTTATAAACAGACATTCTAGTGGGTGTGAAGTGACCCTAAACTAAGCTTATTGCAATAAAATGAATCAGGACCTGGTAAATGCTATTTACCTATTCTTTAATAAATTACATTTATAAAACGGATTAACATAAAAATAAATTGGCTTAGATTTTAGAATATGGTCTTGAAAATATTGGAAGGACTTTTGTGAATGAGTTATCATACTGTTGATAAAATTAACTAATGTTAATGTCCTTTGAAGCTTCCAAAGTTTTTATGGTAACTTCAGCATTGACACATACATGCTTTTTTAAAGTAAAGGTTCAATTTAAAGAAAAATAATTAAGTTCAAACTTTATTCATAAATATCTAATGTTTATTAGTTTTAAAAAAGGAATGAAGATTGTTTTATTTTGATGTTTCAAATTGTTATATTTGCCAACAATATCAAACATAACTATGTCTCTGCATGTCTGAATATTCATATGTCTTTGAGAATTTGAAGGCTGCATATATTTGGATGTGGTATGTATAGACATAGTATGCAGTCTCTGTGGCTGTCAGAGTGCTTGTGATTCTTTTAATATCAGAGGAAAGGATGTACGTGGGTCTTTGTATTTATTCAAGTGGACCCTGTATATATATCCTTGAAATCGTTTTTCATAAAACTAAGTGTAAAAATTGAAAGTGCCATCATTTTGAGATATGGTCCTCCTTTTTTTATGTATTAAAATGCCCTATCAGCATCCATTCTGAAACTGGACTATGATTACCTAGTGATACTTTCTCCCTGTCTTTTAGATCATGTTTATATTTAAACAGTGTTTCTATATAAAGGAGGGCACAGCTTTCCAGGGAAGAGGAGTTATTTGATACCATTGTATTTGGTCCTCTATGTTCTGGTTTTGGAGTAATGTTTCCAAATGGTGATCTTGTTTACTAAGCAAAGATGTAATTGTTGTGCAGATGCAACTTTGAAGCATTTGTTAGTTAACAGCAGTTAATGGCTGATCAGAATAAAACTGGCTAATACAAAAGGTTGAAAAAGAAGAACAAATCCCCCAATTGGTTATATAGCTGAAAAGAGTCCAGAGATAGGAAAAATTTAGTGGTCGTCAGTTAGTGAGGTTCTGCTGTAGGCAGAATAAAATGCTCCTCTGCCCTCACAACAAATTTTCAATGAAGTCTGTACGAATTCCCCCAAATGAAATAAAGATAATTCTTGATCTTCATAGAGTAGTGCTCAGTGAATATTTGAATGAGTGACACATGCCACTTTAAATAAACACAGTATTTATTAATTCATGCAGCCAGTATTTATTGGGCATTTCGAATGCTCCCTTTAGGTGTTATTATTGTTGTTTTAATTAGTAAGGTAAACCTACCATATGAACAGAACTATGAAGATTAAACACTTGAGTAAAATACAGTATATGAAAGTAAAGCTTAACAATAATGCTAACTGCAATTTGGAGTTTGTTGCTATGCCATGAGTAATTAGCTATAAGCGGTAATTAGTATTACTTTCATATACTCAAAACAAGTATTTCTGTGATCAGCTAGAGGAAGAAGAGAAATGAACAGATATGGGTCAGAAAACTTTGAGAGCCTTCTGACATTCTGGATCCACAACTCAGAAGACTGTCACACCTCTCATTCTTCTGGTACTAGGGCTTCAGTGTTCTAGGAAGCCTTGACTAACAGCATTATCTGCATCCAGACATTGGAAACCAGGACAAACTTTTGGCACATCCCTTTTCCTCTGATCATTGGATTTCAAGGGTGGACATAACTGAATCATGCCTTAGGAAGCAGTGGAATCAGGAAATTCCAACAGGAATTTATATCTATATACAATATCTGTGTACCGCGTTTCCCCGAAAATAAGACCTAGTCGGACAGTCACCTCTCATGCATCTTTTGGAGCAAACATTGATATAGGACTCGGTCTTATTTTACTATAGTATAAGACTGGGTCTTAAAAATATATAATATAATATAACATAACATATAATAATATAATACCGGGTCTTATTTTAATTTTTGCTCCAAAATACGCATTAGAGCTGATTATCTGGCTAGGTCTTATTTTTGGAGAAATGGTATCTATATCTATATAGCGGGGGTACCAAAAAAATGTATACATTTTGAGAGATGTTATCTATGTTATCTATCTATTACTTTTCAAAGTTCAATTGAATTACAATAGCAATGTCTAGTATGACATTCGCTCAAAAGATGGCGTCAATCAAATGAATGCTACCATCATTCATGGTATGACAATTTTAATACAGTTTTTTCCTTTCTTAAAATGTGTGTACAGTTTTTTGGCTGTGTGTGTGTGCGCATACACTTTTTTTTTTTTTTTTTTTTTTTTTAAGGAGGGCGCAGCTCGTAGTGGCCCATGTGAGGATCAAACCGGCAACCTTGGTGTTAATCAGCACCACGCTCTAACCAACTAAGCTAACCGGCCACCCAGCACACGTGCATTTTATTCACCAATTCCTTGCCTACTCCAAAACTGGAATATATTGGGAAATAGGTTGTTTTGTATGTTCAAAGATGAGTCTCCAACTAACCCCACCACACACATCCCTGATCCTAATTTTTTACTCAATTTGTATGAGATTTTACCAAGTGAAATTATGTTAGCAAGCATCACCCACTGAAAGCATAGGACAGGATGAAGGTTGGGCAGGGGTGAGTAAAGGTTATCAACCATTTACATTAGTATGATCTAGTTTGAAAAGTTTACTGCTCTACCAACTTAGCTGGGTTATCGGAGAGAAAAGTAGGTTGGTGGCAAGATGAGGAGTGGTGGCTTATTGGTTAGGCCAGAAGAAGGGAGAACTGCTTAGAAGAGTTAAAATAGGATATTTGGGGCAGCCGGAGAGCAACATGCAAGCTTAAGCAGACTGTAGATGTCTTGTAGGCCAGGGGCAAGAGTGTCTGGACGTGAGAGAAGCAGATGGTGAAATAGAAAAGGGGGTCCAGAAAGTAAGTGAAAAAAGGGACAGTAAAAGGAAGAGTAAGAGAACACAGAAAGAAATGAGAAAAAGATCAGAGAAAGATTTTTAAGAGGGTTGGAATGTATCAGAATAGAAAGTGATACAAACAGGATTGAGAATAAGTTGAGGATAGGCAACAAAAATACCTTGTTTCCCCAAAAATAAGACCTAGCCAGACCATCAGCTCTAATGCATTTTTTGGAGCAAAAATTAATATAAGACCCGGTATTATATTATATTATATTATATTATATTATATTATATTATATTACATTACATTACACTATACTATACTATACTATACTATACTATACTATACTATACTATACTATATTATTTTAGACCTGGCCTTATATTATAGTAAAATAAGACCGGGTCTTATATTAATTTTTACTCCAAAAGACGCGTTAGAGCTGGTGGTCCAGCTAGGTTTTATTTTCGGGGAAACACAGTAAGTGTTCTAGAAGCCCAGCTCATCAAAGTGTTATACTTATTTGAAAGCAGTGGACTACTTATTTATAAAACTTATGTAACTCATTATTTATGATAATTAGCAGAGTCTATGATCGTTGTAACAATGAATTGTAAACCAAGTTTCCTGTTAATAGTTATTCACATAAATATGGTCAGCTCACCTGTTTATCTGCCCTTCTGTGTCCTGGGCATTTTCTTCTAGCCTGCTTTATCCCAGCTACATCTACAGCAGGCACAGTATTTCAACCATCTGAAGTAATGAAGTGTCTTCTGATGATATTCTCAAATTACTATAAACCTTGATTTGAAGCTTTTTGGTTTTTAGACTATCTTTTTATAATTTACATTGGCAAGGATAAATTTATGTAAGATAGGAAAAGAACTCTTGATTTATATGTAGGATATGAATCAGATCATAAAGTGAAACTCATTAACTGCTCTAGTTTGTAGTACCCCTCCACTTAAAAAAAAACAAACAACTAAACTGTAAACCTTTTCCATGGCTATCCCTGTTTTCTGTTGTATTCTTTTTAGTGAAATGGCTATAAAAGGTGTTTATTAGACAGTGAACTTGAGGAAATTTGAGTATAAATAAATACCTTATTCTGTTAAATAAATGAGAGGTAAAGCTGCTCGTACTTATCAAAGGAATTGATGTAAGAATTATTTAATGTTTTATAAATAATCTAGAAAAGGAAATTTTCTAGGTAAGCAAGCAGTACTCTTCTAGGTATTGAAATACTAAACTAATGGAAATGCACTGCAGTGAGAGCTTGAGAAAATTCATGCATTAGAAGGGGGCTGGTAAGTTTTAGTTCAGGCAACAAGAGTACTAATGCCAAATAATGTTGACTGTTTTCAAGATTTTAAGATCTAAATGATCAGTTGTTTATGAGAATTATTGTTTTCTGTGAGATTATTTGGTCGTCTCTGCTGCTTTGGCCATGCTACTGGGAAGATGTGGAATGATACAGGAATGAAAAATCAAAAACTAATATCTTGACTTAAACTTGTGCGTGCAGTTTGGACAGATACATTGCTAGGAAGACCAGAACACTGGTGGTATATGATAAATAACCAAAGCAATAAAAATATGTAGTATTTGTTGGGTTGCAACGTCTTCTAGAGCTTCCCACGTATAATCTGAAATGGGCCCCCATTTTTAGAGAGCAGAGAGAGACCAAAGAAAAAGTAGACCACTCCAGATTGGTAGGTAGCAGATTTAAAAAGCAAGGGAACGAACTTACCAGGCTTATCTTGGGTGGCTGGCCTCAAGATGAGTAGATCTCAGCACCTGCCTGCCAAATCGTAAAAGTTTTTATAGAGGCCCTAACTGGATCAGTCACGTACCCAGCCCAGATAGTTTCAACACCATATTTCTGTCTCAAGGCTGTTCCCTTTGAGCAGCTTTTGGGAGCAGGGAAAACAAGCAGAGCACACATTTTGAAGCGCAAGGTAGGGGCTGAGGCGTTCCAATTGCCCAAGTCCATCCAGCTTGAGGGTCTAACCTGCAGCCACATCTTCGTGTGGCCTTCCCCAGCAAGTACTGCTATGAAAAGTAAGTCAGACCTAAAGTCTAGTTACCAATCTTTAGGTGCAGACCTTGGCCAAAGCACTATCTCTGAGTTTCCTCATTTAAAATATAAGGTAGTAGGACACTTCCAGCTCCAAAATGCTGATTTTAAAAATGAATCGACTCCAGAATGACAAAGGAAAATAAGAAATAAAGCTAAAAACATAGACTGTGCTAGGGTGTGATATGTAAAATCATAGTATAAATGGATACAGAGAAACACAGATTGATTTCCCCCAGAATTTAAAATATTAGCAGTTTTATTTTTAAATGCTCAAAAAGGTCATTGGTTGGATAAAAAAAAAAAAAATCAAAATAATGCTACATTTATTAAACTTCATCAAGAATGGAATTCTGAGTATAAGATCTTTAGGTTATTAAAGCTTATTCTTTTTCATCACCAGAGCTTTTAAAATATTAACATTTTGCTAGATAACTTCTAAAATATATCGCTACTATAAATGTGCACTAAATGCATCCAGACTTTTGGGGCTGACTGGTATCAATTGTGATGCTCCCTCTGGGGCCATTCAAGGCAAAGTAGTCATGGGTTTTGCAGAGATCACGTAGTCCTCACGTGAAGCGTCACCAGAGTCACCACGCAGCAGGAGGAAGCCTTGTAATTATTTGTTTACTATTTGTCTGATCTTCTAATTAGTTTAGTATTTAATTTTCTGAGTGAATATGGAATATGTAGTCAACATTAGGAACTTGGTTGACTTGGTTTCTTAGGCACTTTGAAATTGTTGGGAGAAGACAGAAGCAGTTATGAGGGGGTTACTTGTTTATCTAAAAAAATACATGTCCAAATAAGCAACATTAGAATTCAGTAATATGAAAGACCAAGGTGCACCATCCCAGCATTTGAATTACTACTCCTCCAAAAAGTACACAAATGAAATGGGCATACCATTGTTAAATCATTCAAAGATTTTTGTGAATGGAGAAAAATAACAGTTTAACTATGTAGACAACCACTGGCAATTTTCATATACATTAGAGGCCTGATACACAAAAAGAAAGGCTGCCTCTTTTAGTGTCTGCTTTCTGGGGATCTGCATGTTGAGCTCCCTCAAAGCTAACAAAGGAAGAATATTCCCTTCTATCTGATGACTGGTATTTTATTACATGACTGTAAGAGTGGATCTAGTCAACAAAGGGGTTATTTCTTCCCTCTGTTTAACACATTGATTGTTGCTCTCAAACTTATCCTTAGTTTTAACACTACACAGTTTGAACAAACATATATACCCTACCCTTCCTCCCCCCCACAAAAAAAAATTAGGAAAGTTTTTTACCTGCTCCTTATCACTAATTTTGGGAATCTCATATTTGGAAGAATAGAGATTTTAGATTAAGAGAAATTTCAGGTTTTGACAGGTGATTAGATATGGTTAAATTTATCCAGTTGTCTTTTCATGGAATTTTTTTTTTTACAGTTTGCAGTAGAAACAACCATAAAGCAAAATTCAGTTAACTAAATTTGAGTAACTTTTTAGTTGATTGATTGAGCTCTATTCCAAACTTTATTTTGCTTTTTTTTAAATTGTGCATCTATTAAAATGCTTGGTTATGGAGCATGCAATAATTGACACACCATCAAAGCATTCTTAATATTTCCTGATAAACTGTTATGTGGTTTTTGATGACTAGTTTCATAGCATCTGCAATTGAGTGAAAAAATCCCTATCATGCATTAACTTTTCTACAACCTTCTGGAATGTGTTGCCATGTTGTTTTGAACCATGGCTTCTCTCTTATCCTTCCTGCCTCTTACTTCTCCAAAGCTAGCCCCACTTCAGCATTATGAACCTCCTTGTTCCCTTAATTATTTTCTTTCAAGCCTAGCACTCATATTTAATAAATTCTAGCTTATCTTTCATTTTCAGTCTATTCTACACTCCTTATTCTCCGTATTCAAGAACACATGCATACTCCTGATCCTGAAAAGTTTTATTACTTTGCTGTTTCTGTCCTCCTAACTGCCATCCTTTTTTGCATTCTTTCACTACAGTTTGTATCCACACTCATTGCCTCGATGTCCTTACCACTCATTGCCATAGATAGACAGGGAGATTGGCAATAGGTGGCTATTATTGTGAGCAAAAAACAATTACAGCCTTTTTGGACTAGTTGTGACAGCCCTGTAGAAGTGCCCATAGTCTGTCCCCCACAAAAGGAACAGACTTGTAGAGAACAGAAATATAACAAGAGGAGAAGGAGGCTTCCTAATTCACATAGCAAAAGCTGACAGTTAACAGGCTGTCTGAAGTAGAGCTTCATACACAAAGATGGAAAGCACTGGACCTTAAGGAATGCCTATCACTAAAGAAGAGAAAGACAATGGGATATACAAGTTGGAGGGATATGGAACTATAAGTGATTGTCCAGTTTAGAATTTCTTACTTTTAGGATGTTTGACTCAAAAAAGTTCACAGAAGTGTCTCTCCCCATCCACCCAAAAGGCTGGCGACTCTAGGTAAAGAACCTAGTCTTTTTAGTTGTTTTGTGGACTTACACTCTCTTCTGTGTCTTTGAATGTGGCTAAGCCTCCAGGATCCCATAGCTTCTCCTTTTCTTGCCTCCTATTTTCTTCACTTTCCCTCTTCTTTCCCTTCATGAGTTACCACTCTCTCCCTACCTAAGGCCAAAATGACTGTCTACCTACAGAAAAAGAGGATTGCTTTTTTCAAACTGTGTGTGCGCATGTGTGTGTGTACACGTACCCTTACCCAAAATAAGACACAAAACCACCATGGCCCCTCAACTGGACATACAGACACACAGAAAGATAGGTGACCTGGTGAGAAAGTGTAAATAAATGGGAGGAAATGAGCAGCCTGGGCTATAAGTAAAGTGCCCACAGACCTTGAAACTCAGTTTATTTTAAAGATTATCTTAAAAGGAGCTTTGTCAGAAAGTCTTACATTAAAATCTCTGGTCATCTTTTCCTGTTTTAGATTTTCTTTTAGACATTGGGCACTTGGTCATAAGGATCTTTTCATTTAGAAGTGTCCGTATCCTGAATAGGTTGAATGCCTTTCTTGCCTGCTTGTTTGTCTGGTTGTCTTTCCATTTTCTATTTCTGTTGATCAGACAAAGACAATTATCTTTTTCTCTGTACTGGGACCTAACACCATGTTTCATGTTCAGTATTGTTCAATGGATAGGAGTGTGGGTGGGTAGGTAGATTGATGGATATGAAAGAAGCCTTTCTAGTTTAGCAGATTTTAATCCTAATTGGGATGGTAGATCTGACTTTCTTTTAAGTTACTGAGAGTAACTACCACATCCTACATTCATTTTTATTCCTAGAACCACAAAGTTATCAGCCATGGCAACTGAGATTCTCTTGCTTTCCAAGGAATAAGACTGTAGATTATAATTGAACTGACTTGATTTTCCCGTTCCTTAGTCAGAACCAAAACAGCTACTAAAGCTGATTATGAGAAAACAGCATCTCTTTGAACCTGATCATTAAGGTGATGGTTTTCCAGCTGTCTCCCAGGGAAGACTGTTATGAGCTGACCTAAGTCATCTCATTTAAAGACAAAGAATAACGAATAATTTCTCTCAGTTTTAAACTTTGCTGCTCATTCATTTTTTCATAAATCTTGACATCAGCCTGTTTCTTTTTACCAGAATTAGGTATCACTTAGTATCTTAATTTAGTACAACATTTAGACATTTAGTATAAAGTTGAATAACGCAATATTAACAGGGACTTTGCACCAGAAAGCTTTTTCAAACTACTGCATTCATACATTTCCCATGCTAAGGGCTGGAAGGAGGGACCAACGGGAAGAGACTGCTGGGAGGTTTCCCTTAGGGGCGATGAAAATGTTCTGAAGCTCGATAGAGGTGATGGTTGTACAAGATTGTGAAAGTACAAAGTGCCTCTAAATTACACACTTTAAAATGATTAATTTTATGTATGTGAAATATATTTTAATTAAAAAAGAAAAAACTTATTTCTTAAGTTTTAAAATTCCATGCCATGTCTGTGAATTGTCAAAATGTATACTGTAGTTCAGAGGATAACATCTTTCTGTAGCTAGTAGTATAGTTGTGTAATTATTCCTCCAAACTGACATTTATTAAGGTGAAAAGAGAACACTCGCTGGTTGAAAGCTGGAATGAATAACAGGAATAAACTAGGGTTATCCGGACGGACTGGGAGAACAGTCACAACAGTCACATTACTGGAAGCTGACATGAGATGCTTATATACATAAGCTTACCAACATTACTTGTTATCTGTCTACATCGTTAGATCCAATATCATCTTAAATTATCTCTTAAGGCTCATTTACAGAACTTGATTCTTTAAAGAAAGCCAGTCTGTATACAACTGACAGAAACTTTCCACATGCAGGTAAAAAGCCTATTTCAAACTATTAAAAAGTAACAATCTTATTGGTTAACAAAGCAAAATAGAAATGAATAAAGATATTTTTGATAAAAACAAAGAGACTTCAAACAGATGTTTGTTAAATCCTGTTTCCACAAGTGTTTGGATAGATCTTATCTGCCACTGGCTCGTAAACAATTGGGTAGATTGTTCTGTTCGTGCGGTTGTGTGTGCATACACATACAGACCCGCAGACTACAGTCATACTCTTTTTTCTCTGACACCATCACCCTCAGTTTTTTAGTTAAATATTGTCAGAATGGTTTGGGAAAATCTAGTAAATTTAAGTTAATGAAAGATGGAAATAGATCCTGTTAATACGCTTATTCTCAAACTTTGGCCAATGCCTTTCTCCCAGATATCTTTAGTTCTCAGACATATTCTAATTCTAGCAGACAGTTTATTTGTTGTGTATTACAACATTTCTGTGGGCTTTCTCTGTAGCTCATTGATTTAGTTTCAGATGTAGGTTTATCACGTCTTTTTGTTGTTGTTAAGCCAGTGCTTTACAACACTGGTAGTATATTTATTGTCACCAATGAAGTAGTTTACATACAAAGTTAAGAGTGAGTTCTAACATGTGTGTCTTCCGTTTCTCTAGAACTGTCAAGTAATCCACCTCTTGCTACCATCCTTATTCCTCCTCATGCTCGGATTCAAGCAGCTGCTTCAACCCCTACAAATGCCACAGCAGCCTCAGGTGAGAACACATTAAGTCTCTTCTATGAAAATACATTGTTTTTTTAAAAAAAGACGTGATTACCTCCATTATATTTCATTTGATACGTGTGAACATTTAATACCTCCCAAGTATCAAAAACATAGCACAGCCAGATGAATAAATGTGACTAAAATATTTTTTTTATTTTCGAAAAGTGCAAAAGGACTCTGTAAATACTTTTCATATAAGGTGTAAATATCTTATTATAATGTTAAATTCTGTCACCTTATTTGTTAATTTGAAAGTCATGCTTTCCATATAATTTCTTGATTATATATATCAAATGAGATGTTGCTAGCAGAACGCAATCTGTATAAATGTAATGTTATTGAACGTAATACACTTCAGTTTCGTCACCCTGAACGTAAATTATATTAGTATACTAGAAGGCAAATTTTTAAGAAGTATAAAATATAGATTGGAGAATTGAATCATTTAACAGGGCTAAAACTGCAATGCAAATACATTTAACTAAGATTTGGATCAGAATGTGACTAGATCTTGTATTTCAAAAACAAAAAGCCCACATGATTCCCAGGGTTGATTTCCGTATAGTGCTGGTCCCTAGCCAGCTAACGAGGTGCCTGATTAAGTGAAGCATCATGAATATCTGTCATTACAGATATTCTGAAAATACACAACCTTTGAGTGAATTGAAGGTCCTCCAAAGAATGGCTGGATACTGTTTAAAAGGAAATTGGAAATATAATAGGAGCACAATCAGGCTCAGAATTTGGTGCGTGTCCCCCCCCCCCTTTTTTTTTTAACAAAAATCAGATGTCGGGAGCTGACTTTATTTTCATTAAATCATCTATTACATTGAACTAAGTTGGATCAGACCCCTTTTTGCCTAAGGGCATTTATGCTGCAGGAGATAAAATCTTTCATTATTAGTTCCTAGCATTCAGCAGTAGGTCAAAATCCATCTGTTGTCTGACACAGAGTTGTTTGTTCCTGTCCAATCTTAATCTTTTAGAATGTTGCTAATGAAGATTTAAAACATTTTGTGCTAGGCCTTGTCCTACCTTTGTTCCAGAAAGAAAGGTCTTTTTTCTAGTTCTACTTCGGTCACCACATGCTACCCTGAGAAAGTCATTTGAACTTGATTAGTTTAGTATTGTCTTATTAGTTTTCTCGTTTCTGTAAAATGAGTGACAGCTCTCCTAGAGTAATTTTGTAAAAACCAAATACGTAATGAAATGTGCTTTAAATTTTTTTAATGTAAAATACAAGGTTTAAAAAAACTGATCTATTTATTTAGAAGAAAGACAGAATTGCTCAGATGAGTTATTAATAAACTTAATAAATCACTGGTCCAGGTTAGATTACATTGATTTTCAAAACTTGAAATAGGACCTAACCCTGAACTAAATGTGTGTAGTTGTTGAGCTCGTTTCCAGGAGTTTTTATAGAATTTCTTTAGACTATGGAGAAAAATGAGAATTATGATTGTAAGTTTTGAATAATTTTAAATTTTCTTAATGTGAGATACTAAACTAATTAAAGTAAACTAAGGTTTTGGGGCAGTTTGCCTAGTAGGAGCCTAGTGTGACTTTATTTTTGTGTTACTTTGATTCAGGTTATAGTAGTTACTAAAATTTATTTTATCGCTATATACATACATATTGAAATCAAATTTCAACATAAATATGGAAACTGGCATTGGACTGTGATCCTGACAGTTTACTTCAAAGTTGAAGTAAATCAGGATATGAGGAATTTAATAGAAGACTAGTAGGCTGAGAACAGAGCTAAAATTAGTTTAGAGAAATGCATGCCTTGAATATCTTAATAGTAACCAAAGAGGATTTCAGATATTGCTCTGAGCTTCCTACTGGCTAAAGTAAATAAAGTAATGTTATCTTAAAATTTCCCATTATTCATTAGATAAAAAGCACACTGGTGACTTAAGAGAAGCAAAGCGTTTCTGGAGCTGCTCTTTGAGAAGAATTTCTCCCTTAGAGCCTTAGATTTGGTACTGTAGGAGATACAATAAATGAATTTCTCATTACCATTCCAACAATAAACATAATAGAGTTTCATATAGATACTTTTTAGGTGCCCATCAGTGTCAGCCTGAGTAGTAAGAGCCCAAGTATGTCACCAAATGTTCCTCAAGAAATGCTGATCTGAATGAATGGATTGACTGTATGACATTAGCAGCTGCCTATATTTAAATAAATGCATGCGTGTGTGTGTATATATGTGTGTGTGTGTGTGTTGTTGTTGTTTTTTAATAAGAAATTGGCAGTGTGGACCATATTTAATAAGACCTTAAAATACAAGTTGTGATCAACAAATATGGTGAATGTTAAAATAAAAAAATTTGATTACAGTGAAAGTCACATTGCCATTAATCCCCCTCAAAATACTCCCCATTGTTCCCAACACACTAATCCCATTGTACTTGCCACTCTCTGAAGCAGTTCTGGAAGTCCTCTTTCGTGAGTGTCTTTAGTTGTGCTTTCATAGCTGCCTCGATGTCCTGAATAGAGTCAAAACGTTTGCCTTTCGTGGTCATTTTGACTTTGGGGAAGAGCCAGAAGTCACACGGTACCATATCTGGTGAATAAGGTGGATGAGGACACACTGTAATGTTTTTATTTGACAGAAATTGCGATACCAGAAGCCAGGTGTGACATGGAGCCTTTCCACTGTGATCACAAAATACGATGAATACTGCTGCCGAGTGCCATCCAACAGAAAGGCAGGGATCTTCAATACGGAAAGTGGCACGTAAAACCTTAATAACTGTGTGTGACAAGTTTCAACTTGTTCAGTGCAGTTGGATGTGAGCTATGGTTAAGAGAAGGTGTGTTTTAAAGTGTGCCGTAAATCATCCTCCATCATGACAACACTCCAAGACACACATTGCTTCTGTCAAATAAAAACATTACAGTGTGTCCTCATCCACCTTATTCACTGGATCTGGCACCGTGTGACTTCTGGCTCGTCCCCAAAGTCAAAATGATTCAGGACATTGAGGCAGCCACGACAGTGCAACTAAAGATACTCACAAAAGAGGACTTCCAGAACTGCTTCAGAAAGGGGCAAGAACAACGGGATAAGTGTGTTCGAAGCAAAGGGGAATATTTTGAGGGGGGTTATTGGCAATGTGTCATTTACTGTAATAAATTTTTTTTTATTTAAACATTCACTGTATTGTTTGATCACACCTCGTATACATGCTCTCTCAGCTTCAGTCTCCTTATCCATAAAAAAGGAACAGTAAATACTTCATAGAGTTGTGAGAAGTAAGCTATACTGTGTTCAGAGTGCTTAGCTGGTGTGTTCAAGGTTCAGGTAGTGACTGCAGGTGAATTGATTCAGACTCATTAGAAAGCATTACTGTGTATAATGAACCATCAGAGTTCATACTTTTTAGGTCACTAATCCCGCTTTAGGAATCTTAACTTCAGGATAAATCTAACAGAAGAAAAAAAGCTACCATGTACAAAGATATAAATAGGAATAAGTCTATAATAACAAAAAGAGCCAATCTGATTTGAATGGTCAACAGTAGGTAATTATTTCAGTACATAATGAGTCTCCATTTTTATGTAACCAAAAAAATTATTATGAAGATTATAGATATCCGTGTAAATACTCTTCTCAACTTACGTGGAGAAAATCTAAAAATCCTATGTACCATGTTGGTAACTGCCAAAATGTGAGTTTGCATGTGGATAGGAACTATATAGAAACACAAAAATTAAAACAGTTGTGTTAAATTAGTTGTGTTAAATTGTAAACAATTAGTTGTGTTAAATTGTGGGTGCTGACTTCTTTTTTCTCTCAAAAGCTTTCACATCTTTTAAAATTGTTAAAATTCCTCAGTGTCAGGGAGCATTTTAGTTGATCATGGCTCTGATTGACATGAGAAATTCTTGAAAATTACCCATACTACTACTCTCAATCCATAAAGCATAATTTCTTATTTTGATATATATGTTTATAAAATTCTGATTTTTCTCCACACCCCCAACAGATCCTCTCATTTACTCCATTTGGGAGACCATTCATCTAGACCATCTTGAGACCTTCTAAAGAACCTTGAGAAGTTGTAGTTTTACTAATCAAAAACGAACCCCTTTGTAGATTATCTGATGCCAGAGGAGTTAAGTGTGAGGAATGGTGGGAAATTTCAACTAGAGCAGTTTTCTCTCTTTATTTGTTTTGTATGTTAGTCTTCTGGGTAAGGTTTCTTTCAGTGCAGTGGTTCTTTTATTAAAACAAATTTGAAAACCACTGATTTGAGTTCACCTCTCTTATTATCTACTGAGAACTAGTCATCTTTCCTATGCATATATATATTCACTAACTGGAAGCTCATAACCACAAGAATGAGCACATTCCATCTTTGTATCACTCTGTTAGAAAGTTTATCCTTTATTCACCCTGAAATTTGTCCCCCAGTACCTTCTTCCACTGAGTGATTCTACTCTGGGATTATATAGAACTAACCCAATCTGTGCACACACTGATCCTTCAAATTTTAATAATGACTAACATGCCCTCCACACTAATGAGAATTTTAAATCCTAACCCTGATATGTTCTCAAGTGTCAGGGTGTTAAGTTTTCTGTACAATTGTATGTCATTTGCACATTTCCTAACCATCAATTTTTACCTCTATCCAAGCAACTAATAAAATCTGTCAAATAGGACAAGGCAGGGCCTGCTACAGATTTTTGTGCCTTTTTTGAGATTACTGATAAAGTAAGTTAAATGGGACCAGGTAAGGTTTACTAGAGATAATTCTTCTAGTGGCCTTTAAGTGATTGGTTACCCTTCTTGTTTGCTTAGCTATAGACCAACCTTACAATACATATAATAATGTTACGAAAAACTTTGTGAAATGCTTTGTTGTCAAGAAAACTTTCAGATTCTTTTCTATCAAAAAGGTGTTAACTATCACAGATGAAAATAAAACATTTTTTTAAGACTCAGGGAAATTTCTAGTGCTTAAATATTTCTAAATTGAATTTCTGTAATCCATGTTAGAATTTGTTTCTTGGACTATATATATATAGATTCTGGGTTTAAAGACATTTCAATATGTAGATTGCCCTCACCTTCTTTGGGCTGCATTTTGTTTATTAGGATTTTTGTTATATCCTTTCCAGGTTGAAAACCCTTCTAACAGAAAAGGGAATCATGATAGGAGTTGGACAAGGTCTGTCTTCTCTGTCTTTTTACCTGATCAGGGGGCTTACGTTTTCTTGATCTTGCTTTGAAAACTTTTCGCTGTTACTTATTTAAATGAAACCTAGTCTCTTCTTACAGCTTCACATTGTTATTTTCTGTTCCTTGGATATGTGCCCTTCTCAAAGTTATATATTTTTAATATGAGCTCATCAGAGAAAACTCTTTTAGTTGCTTTCTTTGGTTCTTCTCCCTTTACTTTGCATTGAGATTATTTTCAATTGCTTGGTCAGGATTTTGTTTTTTATAAATTTCTGTTTCTTGTTAGTTATTAGCCCCTTTTGAAGCCTCTAGCCACAAAATCAAACCTATTTGTTCTCTGAACTTTTTGAAATTCATTTTGCTGAAAGTCACGGTTCAGATTTAGCCAGAGCCAGTGATCTTCTTTCCTTAACTACTACAGTTATTTTTACCCAGAATTACTATTACCTTCTATATCACCATCCAGTTCTTTCTAAATGGACAGAACTAAACCCAGAATAATTTCTCCCATTGTTTGTTTCCACTGATTTTTTAAGAGATGAAATGTTAAGTTAGTGTATCAAATTCCCACTTTTCTAAAACGACAGCTCCCATCCCTCTTCCCCTGCCCAAGTACTCTCTTGCTTTGCCTCTGTGCCACTTTCACAGTGCGCATTGGGAAAGCTGTGTCCATGTCCTGTTTAGTTGTAGAATCTGCAGGGTATGTCCTCAGGTGTTCCTCCTCCTAACCCTGTCCTTTCTGTTTGCTCTATCTTAATCCACATGTATGTGGAATTGCATAAAAGTACACAGCTTAAAAAAACAACAACAAAAAACAGGGATTTTTCTCTATTAACAACATAATATATATAGTTATTTTAGAAAAAAAACATCTCCCATATTCTCACTTCCATAGATAATCAAAGGTAACATTATTTTATATTTTAGTCTATATATGAATGGACAGAGAGACATGCTTTTCAAATGGGCTTATGCTAGTTGGGGGATGGGAGTAAATGACTACATAGTATTTAGCTGGTATTCTAAGCCTGTACCATAATTTATTTAACTAATTCCTTATTCTTAGATACTTGGGTTTTGTCCCAGTTTTTAGAAATAGAATTGCCAGCCAAAAGGTATGAAGAATTTTTAAATTTTTGATACATGTTGTCAAACTGCTTTCCAGAAATCGTATCCCAGTTTACACTGCCCACTGGTAGTGTGCATTTTTCCACTTCTCCATTCCCTTCACACTAGCCAGCCCAGAGTGGGGGGTGGCGGAGGCGCACTGTGTGCTCATTCTTATTTTTAGGCGTTACCAACGTGGTAGCCAAAGAACGGCGGTGTCTCTTTTAGGTACGGTGCTATACCCCTTTCCTCCTATTGGCTCTGTGTTTGAAATAGACGTCCATCCACATATGCCAGTTTGACAAATTCACTGACACTAAGGAGGTTGTATCTACCCCATGTCAGGGTTTTGGGTTCACTTCGCGAGTTAATGTAGAGATAACTGAAGTCATTAGCTTAGTCATTATTTCACCAGCACAGTGCTAAGTGTCACTTCTAGGAAATTCTTTCTTTTTCATGCAAACTGTGTTCTCTCCTATTAAGTTAAAATTTTTACCAGGATTTTTTCCCCCACCAGCAAAAGTAATGTAAAATCTTAAGTTGGTGGGTGTCCTATGGACCTTTCAGGTGTTCTATGTTCCTCAGTTCTTGCCTGAGGTCACCTGCTTAGATTTATACGCCTTTTCTTACTCTTTATTTCTAAATTATTAGATTTTTTAACTTAAAAGATGGAAAATGTTTTCTGTGTCCTCCGTAGCCTTCGGTTTCCTACTCTGAACAGCCAGGCCCTTAAATACAATGTGCTCTGCACCCGAGCTCCGAGCTAGGTCCTCTCCACTGCTGGCTGAGCAAATACAAACAGGCTTGTTGACAAGCTCTCCAGTCTGCTGCAGGATTAGTTAGCTCACTGGCGTCTGAATTTCAGTTCTGTTTTTGAAATGACTGAAGCCACCTTGGTGTCTCGCGCCACACCTTTTCCCTCAGAATAATATGAAAAGAGAGGTGATGAGGTTTTGCTGAGGAAGAGACCCTCCCTCTCCCTCATGCAATATTGTCAGAATCATAGTAGACATTATAAAAAGAAAAATGAAAATCGAGTTCTTCCCCTTACAGATGATACTTTGATTTCATTAGTGTAGATTATGATTTCAATTTAAATATGAACTTAGGGTATACCCTTGATTCTCTGTAATGATCGTGTTTGTTCCACGCATCAGTTACAACACTAATGTCCGAGACCTCGTTTTACAGTGAGTGGCATTGCCACTTAGAACAGCTTGAATAGGGACATATCCTAAGTTAGCTACACGCTGTAAATGGCATCCCAGGCTGCCAAAATCTTCCCTTTTAGAAGAGTTGACCTGTCATGAGCCATTTCTGACTATTATAGAAAGAGGATAGCTGGTGAATAGAAACACACAAAATGAGCCTGGAAGAGCACAATAAAGGAAATAAGAAATTAAAAGTTTACTTTATAAGTTCCCAGATATACTTATAAAGTCCATGTAAAACACAAAAGCGATTTGATATATCTGAAATACACTTTGATTGATATGCCAATAAGAAAAATATTAAACATTGAATGATTTTACAACTTTTGAGGACTTGAACGTGCTTAGGATAAATAAGGAACTAAATTTTTATTTAATCTCACACTTAATCCTGTCTAGTGCACGGCCACCCTCTCAGCGAGTGCAGATGGAACATTCCCACCTCTGCTGCTGGGCCAGACAGTGAACACCTATGTCATTTAGAACCCGTAGTTGTTGGCAGAGCCTTGGGAACCCAGCCCCTGTGTTTATTCTCTGTCCTTTCCTCCCAACCTGTTTCCTTGTTTTCTCTTTTTTGTATTCAAACCCTTTAGCTACAGTTGATAAATGTGGGCCCTTCCGTTTACTCTCCTCCCCCTCCCCATGTGCACATTCGGTCAGACACTTTTTGGTTTCTGACCTGGGCAGCCAGGTGGAGTAGTTTCCTCAGTATTGAGACAGATGCCCATCAAATCCATGATTCAGTTATCTAGCAACTCTAACAGATCTCTGAGAATCGGGGGGTGGGGGGAGCGAATCCTCCCCTAGAAAAATGTATATGTATCATACAGGGAATTTTGCATGTAAAAATTTATTCTAGAACAAAATTGCAGCCTCCTAGACTCTGTGGTGACCTATTACCTTAGGGCTTCACCCTCGGCTTCACTGTGGGACTGCCCGACTTGTCGTTTTTACCTCTAAAGTCACACAGACTAAAACTGGTTTCAGTGAATACATGCACAGATGCCTTTTGCCACATCCAGTACAAAAGCCATAGCACCATAGACTTGTCTTAGGATTAGGGAAAAAACAGTTGGTCATAGGATGCCATCTTCCTATTAGGAGCTTACCTAATTTTGTAGAGACTTGTCTTGGTGCTGTCCTGGGCTTATAAACCCTAACTGGTATTTAAGTTCTTTGACTATGTATGTATGTATGTGTGTATGTATGTATTGGTTTTATATTGCTACATATCAAGAGATGCTAAAACTTAGCAGCTTTAAACATAGTTAACATTTATTATCTCACACAGTTCATGTGGGTCAGGAATTCAGGAGCGGCCTAGCTGGATGGTTCTAGGTTCTCTCATGAGGTTGTAGTCAGAATGTCATCCGGGCTGCAGACATCTGAAGGCTTGCCTGGGGCTGGAGGATAAGCTTGCGGGACGCCCGTTCACTTCATGTGGTTGGAGAATCCCTGCTGGCTGCATGCAGCAGACCTCGTCCCTCAGTGTCTCTCTCCGTAGTGCTACTTGAGTGTTTCACATTGTGGCAGCTGCTTCCCCTAGACCAAGTGGTCCAAGAGGAAGCCATGGTGGAAGCCACACTGTCCTTTATGTCCCAGCCTTGGAAGTCACACATCATATTTCTGTAGTATCCTATTGGTTACATGGGAGAGGGGACTACATTAGGGCATAGACACGAAGAGTCATGACGCATTGCGGCCATTTAGAAAGGTGGCTACCACAATATGTAAGAATGATGTTATACCTTCCTCTCCCAAAGCTGATTATTCTCTCCATTCCCCCTCAAGTCTGTGGTTGGTTGGTTGGTTAGTTGGTCGGTTGGTTGGTTGGTTGGTTGGTTGGTATTATAGGAGCAACAGAAGGGTGGTAATGGGCTTTGGTTTCTAGGAAGCTAGGGAGTCAGTAAACTATCAGCTCTCTAGTTCTTTCCCAAACACTTGTAACTATATACTTCATACAGACTGTTTGAAAATTAGAAAATAAAATAGCTCTACCTTTAATTCTTATCATAAATTCACTGATGTGTTCTAATGTAGTAACCCTTTTAGATAATAGAAATAGGCTTCTAGAAATCACAGTGGATTGTGTAGGGGTTAGGTCTGAATGAAAGTCCCCTTAAGCTCTTTTCTCCCTTTGCTAGGAAATCTTTTCTGCTGTTGCCTATTGCCTGTAACGGTCACCGTTCTGTCCTCTGCTCCCTCTGGTGCTTAGCAATCCCACTTGTTAGCCCTGCGGCCTTACGTACATCACGTCATCTCTGTGGGTCTCCATTTTGCCATTTGCGAAGTGAGGGCAATCATTGTACCTATTTCTTGAGATTGCTGTGTAGGCTAAATGACATGCCTGCACTGCGTACTTAGTATGATGTCTGGGGCATTGGTAAGTACTCAGATACTAACAACTGCTGCCCCTGGTACTTGCTATGCTGGTGATGGTGCTTATTGAAGTCATACGAAACTCTAAATTTATGTATTTTTAGATGTCTCTTTTACCTTTCCATTTATTGAACAATTACTATAAGCCAGGTACTATGCTAAGCACTTCATGGGCCTTACTTCATAAAAATAGGTGGTATTGCCACCATTTTACAGATGAGGAAATTGAAGGATAGAGAGGTTAAGTAACTTGTTCCAAAATCACACAGCTATTAAGTTGTACAACTAGGTCTCATATGCGATAAATGTTTGCGGAATTGAATTAAAGAAAGATTGTCAGTGTCAGTATCAGAAGAGCATCTCAAGACTACAAACAAGACTGTAGAGCCAGTCTTTGGTGCTTCATAGTTGGATTGGATGCTTTGTGAACAGAAGACCTTAGCCCAGCCTATGAACCAGGACGCCAAGTAACATCGCTCTTACCAGTGCGAGTGTAAAGGAGGGAGTGCAAGAGAAACAGAGGGAGCTTTGCCGCTGCTAACAAGTTACTGTTTAAATGACGGAGAAGAAAAGTTACAGAAATTAACAATAAACATTCAAATCAAGTGACAGTTTTTCAGAATTTTAATGAACATTTTTATTACAGAATGCCCATATTAATTCAATTATGGTAAAATAAGTATAGAATTGACAGTGGGAACAAAACAAGCATATACCAAGAATAACTTAAGAAATGTAGCTATGTTCAGTGAATAAGCAAAGGAGTCTGTTGGGGCGACTATTGAGTTTGTAAAACTTCACATTTTGTTTCGCTTTGCTTTTCTCCCTGTACTTTCTCTCCCTCTGAAAAACAGAGAAGTCTGTTCTTTTTTTCAGTAAGGACATGTGTAATTAGATTTTAAGTAAAATTCATTGCATTAGGCAAAGGGTTTTTGTTTTGTTTTTTATGCATGAGTAGTACAGTGCTTTGATTTTAGGTATCAACAGTATTTGTAATCAACATAATTAGCTGTTAAAATTTTTCTCATCACGTGATTTGGAAATAATTGAGAGAAAAATATAGATCATTAAATTACAGACCTGAGAAGCCTGAGTGTCTTTTCAAATGTTATTGTTCAGAAGATGAACAATGGTTATGTGCCCACTTAAAAGGCTTGTGCTTCTTATGACCATAGAAGCAGCCTTGAATTTATCCAAGGAGGGGGAGACTAGTTTGGGGAATGTCATAAGCTCACAGGTAGTAGCCAGTGAAAGGACATCTGCGGGTTAGTAGCTAAATAGGATTTTGTCAAAGAGCTGAAGAGCGTCACGGGCTGGGTGGCCATGTAAATGGGACTTGCTGGGTGGTGGCCGATGTAGCCAATGGGTGCTGTGGCCTGAGCTGCTAACAGTGCTGGTATATGTGCCGATGTCATGGTCACGCAGATATATTCTTGATGACGAGGGAATCTCTTAAGTCCTGGGGAAAATCAGAATGTGACAGTTTGACCCGTCATCTTCACGTATCTGAAAATGAGAGAGCAGTGCTGTTTGATGATGGTCACGCACAGGTTCTTAGTACCATCCAAAGCACAGGAAATGCTGCGGTACGCTGGTGTGGGAGGAACGTTACAAGTATGAAATAGCTCTGTGGCCTTACAGGCTTTCTCTAGGCTGCTGTGCCGAAATTATGAAAATGAATGTTTTTCCCAAGAAAGACTTACAGAAACATGTAGCCTGGACAGGAATTGATGTTAGGTTATTTGATGCCCAGAATTTGGGAGATCATTGAGAATAAAACTCCTGCTAAGCAAGGCATATCCAAGAAAGATCAGGAGTCATGAGTGAAGCATTAGACATAGTTAACTGATTACTGGAAAAGACTCTTTACCTGCCTTTGGAGAATAGGTTCTATGTCATATACCCTCTCCTGCCACCGGTTCACATGTCATACCAGTGAGTTAATATGACTCCATGCCATGGGCAGTAAGAAGCTAATGCATGGACCCTGGTGCCATAATGTCTGCACTTACTTGCATGAAAACAGGATTAAAAGCAGCTATTTTGAAGCAAATTAAATTAATTAAACATTACCATTCAAATTAAGCGAGGTAAACATTTCTTCCCCAAAGGTTTAGTTAAATGTTTATAAGGGCACATTGTTTTGAGATCAGGAATTCAGAAAAGAAGTATAGTTTTTATAGAGTGGCCAATGAAATTATAAACTGACCAGCCAATCCTTAAGAGTTCCTGTGTGTTCTCGGGGTCTTTCGTTTCTCACTCTAATTAAAAAATTCAAAGACCGTACGTTGCATTCAACCATGATGTTGTTTACTCCTCACAGGATAGAGGAGAGCCACAGGTTCTAGAGAGACACAACTTCTGGGTCTGTTTTTGGTATCACCAGCCTTGATGGCCACAGGTGGTATGACTTCTAGGGAGATGGCTCTTGGATGTTGCCCACCCCCACCAAGCCACCTTTCTTCCTGCCCATGGCTAAGCATGATGTGTTTGGGAGAAAACTGGCCCAACAGTATATTCCCAGTCATGCATGAGGTGACAGGGAGGCAATAGACCAGCCACTGAAATAATAGCCTATTGCATGCCCAAGATGGAGAGCCAGTCTGGACACGATTAAATACCCACTTAAATGTTAATGGATACTGTGAAATAATATTGGACCTTTGAAGGGGAGAGAGGGTGAAAGTTAAAGTTATATGTATTTCCAAAGGATTAGGCAAATTAAGCTCAGTGCCAAGATATTTGACTACAGGATGCTTTGTTGAATAAGTGAATTGGTACTACAGAGGCTGTTTTCTTTTTTTGCTGATTGTCTTCCATTTCTATGAATAACGAAGAGGGGCTGTACTTAGAAAGCAAGCAGCTGAGTTTGATTTACGTATAGCACTTCTGCCTGTCAACACTGACCCATATTACTTTCATTGCCTCCACCCGTTTTACCCACTTAGGCAGATGGCATATTGTAACATGGTTCAGAACTTTTAGCAAGTTTTTCCAGCTGTGCATTTTCAAGTGAGCTAGACTCCAGCTGAGTATTCATACACTGCTAATCCCGGCTGTAACGAGCTGTGACGGAAGTGGTGTCTGGCTACCTGTCTATAACTTACTCAGAGACGGTATCATCCTGCACCAGCACCAGGCCAATGCATGGATTTAGCTCTAAGCAGAAAGAAATCAGATTTCAGAGCATTGGCCACACTTAAAACAACATTCCAGACACAGCTTGGAAGACCACACAGCTCACAGTCTGCAGTGGAGGCAATGTGCTTTCCTCTTTGGGGTGTTCTAGAATTGCTCATACCCTCTCGGAACTTTTGATTTGCAGATGCTAATGCTGGAGACCGTGGGCAGACCAATAACGCCGCTTCTGCATCAGCTTCCAACTCCACCTGAACAGGCCCGAGCAGCCAGCTGCACAGGAAAAACCACCAGTTACTTGAGTGTCACTCAGCAACGCTGGTCACATTTGGAAAGAAAATTAAAAAGCGAAAAAAAACCTGTTCATTTTAGTGTTCAATTTTTTTATTATTGTTGTTGTTCTTATTTAACCTTGTAAAATATCTATAAATACAAACCAATTTCATTGTATTCTCACTTTGAGGGCAACCCGGGGTGGGATGGGTTGGGGGGAAGCGGAGCTCTAGAACACACAATCTCTCTCCCACGACAATCTTTTTATCAAAAGCCTGCTGTTGTATACTTACCAAACAGGACTCCTGCCTCATGCCCCTGCCACAAAAGACGAAAACTTGGTTCTGTGCTGACGTTTTTGTGAACTTTGTTTTCTTTTAAAGTCAAGTGTAAGACCTTGGTATAGTGCACAGCTTGAAATTGGCTGGGAGCTTAGCAGGCATAACTCCATGGGGACTCAGTGTCACTTGTAAAATTAATCCATATCCTCGGGTGTTTGAAGACTTGCCTTTGGCATGTTGGTGGCAGGTGTGGCAGACAAAAAAGGAAATGTGTATGTTTGTAACCCAGGGATGTCAGTCATTTTTGAAACTATAAAAGGGGAAGATTTTTAATTGGTTAAGGTTTTGTTTTGCTCTTCATCAGTGCTAGTGGTGGAGAAACTTACGTAGGAGGCTGTCAGAGGAGGAGCACATGTGCTCCACGGTGAGTCTTTCTTTGCCAGACCAAAGGTTCTCTGCAGATCGCAGTACAGTTTTAAACTGGTGACCTAGGAGAAGACTGAAAAGGGCCACTCTGGCTGCAGAGGTCAAGAGCCGATGGGCCTGGAGAAAGGCGACGGGCCAGGGGCAGAGCTCACCACTGTGAATGAATTAGTCCAGATATTTTCCTAAAGTTGCTTCCCTCGGAAAGATACACTTGAGAGGACATTATAGTTAAATAATGTGAACTGTAACAGTCTACTGGTTTATTTTTCATATTTTTTTCATTGTAGATCGAGCTTGCAGAAATTGCCACATTCTGCACATAGTTCTAATTTTAAATCCAAATCTAGAATCTGTATTTAATTTCAGCTTTTTTTAACCTCATGCTTTTTAAATTTTATTTATTGATGCATGTCAGATAGCCATTATGATTTTAGATGGTAGTAGGAATATTAAAAACTACACATCAAAATGATATAAACAGTCACTTGTACCTGCTGACTTTATAGAAAAGTTGATTATATAAATGTGTGTATATATGTTATATATACATAGATTCAATACTGCTTTTTGTTTCTGGTTTGTTTTTATTTTGTCCACAGTATCAAAAATTGGTTGGAGCGTGAGAAGAAGGATGTTGCCCCCCCCAACACCCAGTTAAGAGTTTTTGTTTCTGTTTTCTTTGTGTATCAGTGAACAGTGTAAGACAGTCTGTTTTTGAAGAAAAAGCAATATTCCTTGGAAAGCAAGGACTGAAGGATTATGTTTGCAGTGAGGAAATAGATTTTCACAACTAGTTTGTTTTGTACTTTGAAGGTTGACATCTTTGGGGGCCTTATATACTCTAAAACGAACTTAGTCACCTTGGTGCTTACGGGCCATTACTTGACCTATGAATCTTTAAGGCACAATCAGTTGTACTTTACATTTAAAGATCACTTAAGTGATGGCCCCCTTTCCCTCCGACCCGCCCCTTCCCCACACCTGCCAGGATTAGCTGAGCCCTAGAGTGTGTGTAACCTCCCTTCACCCTCCTCGTTGCCATCGTAGGTCATGTTAGGGGTCTCGCCCTCCAGGTGATTTGGAAGTGGAGTCGCATGGCAGCCCTCATGCAGGTCACAGTACCCTGTTCTGCTGCTTCACCATGTGTGTGTGACTCTCCAAGAGAGCCCTGCTGCCTGCTGAAGTGAACCAGTACCCAGGAAGGAGACTGTGAGCCATCTTAATTTTCACTCACTGTTCAGCTAAGGTCTTCGGCCATGAAAGGGGGGTTCCCAAACCTCTGGTTATATCAGAGTTCAGGAGAAAGGAAACACACTCAGTCAAGCCAAATCAAACAAATTGAGTTTTATTTTTTATAATGAGCTTCTGAGAGCTAATTAAGATTTGAAAGATGTCTGAATCAAAGTATTTGGCAGCAAAATTGCTACAGGGAATGGCTTTGATAAACCATTTTCAGAAAGTATTTATAAAGAAGCTGAACAGCAGGTCTGTGACAGAAATGGACCTGCTTTCAGACCAAACTGCCCAGCCAAACATCTGGACACAGACACTACTCCGGACGTGGTATACTTGCTGGAGTCCATGAAAATCTGTCTGTTTTACAAAACACTTTCCTCCCCAATCAATGGGGTAAGACAAGAAGAGAGAAAAGTCAGCTGCGTTTCTCTCATTTTAGTGTGTGTGTGTGTGTGAGGGCTGAGATGCGTGATTTTTCTTTCTCGAGGATCATGGCGGGATCACAGAACTCTTTTATACAAGTGAGATCCAGGTCTCTGAATATCTTTTTGTAAATAATAATAATAAATAATAATAATAATAAAAAGCTCCTCACCAAATTCAAGCTTGTACATTATATTTTCTTTCAATGTTTTTAAATTTAAGTTTTATTGTTTTGTATGTAAATATGTGGACCCAGGAACTGTTATTAATGAGCAAAAAGTTACTGTTCAGGGCAGTGATTCTGTTTAATAATCAGACAAAATGTAGACGAGCTTTTTAAAGCCATATAGTTTTAACTCTGTACAGTAGGTACCGGCCTGTATTATTGTAACAATAACTCTAGCAATGTATAGTGTATCTATATAGTTTGGAGTGCCTTCGCTGCCATGTGTTTGTTCTTTTTGTTGTTGTTTTTCATTTTTAAAATTTTAATTGGTTTCTCTATCCATGTCTCCCGGTCCCACCCTTTTCCCTTTGAAATAATAGCTCACTCATCACGCGGTGTCTGTGCCCCTTCATAGTGAATTTCAATAATACCGTGCTCAGGATTGGAAAGAGGGAACCGTGTTCATAATCTCATTTCATTCAAGCCTTTGTTTTGGTTCTGAGCATCTGTTTCCTCCTCAGAAGCAGTGACCGGTTTCATTTCGGACGTAGGCCACCCAGGGACTTAGCTGGTGCCAGGGAGGCCTAGAGCTGGGGGATATCAACAGGTTCGATTTTGCTCGTCTCTTCCCCAAACCCTAACCGTGGGTCTTACACACAGCAGATTCCATGCTTGCTTTCTCTCCTCATTGCCTTCCTTCACAAATGAGAGAGAAAAAGAGAGAGAATTGGCTTTTATAAATGAAAGTTTCTGACTAGTTCCAGGTTTTGGTAATCAGGGAGCTAACCTGCTGTAGTGCATCCCTGGCAGTGACTGCGGGTCGTGCTGCCGCGCCGACGGCTGCTGTTCCCACAGGGGAGCTCTTAGCCCATCCCCTCCCTCCTGCCTCCTCTACCCGTGTTCAAGGAAACAGCATTTTCATTTCTTTTTCAAAATCAGTTTAATTCTCACTATGTGCCCATCATGAAGGCCTTTTTTGAAAGAAGAAAAATCAAAATCATTTGTTTTGCCTCCAAGTACTCCATGTAAGATGTCTTTGAGTAGAAGAAAACAAACTTTACCAAACCAAAGGTTGCTATTTTTGAAACATCATGTGTTCATTCCAGCAAGGCAGAAGACTGCACCTTCTTTCCAGTGACATGTGTCATCTTTTTTAAGTCCTCTTAATTTTTAGATAACATATTTTTGGTTTGTGTTTTAACAAAGCCTACCTAACCAGTCATCTTGTCTGCACCAATGCAAAGGTTTCTGAGAGGACTATTGTATTTCTCTATCCCTGTGGATATAAAGACACTGGCATTTCATTTCTTTTTCCCTTCCTTTTTAAGGGATTTAACTTTGGAGTCTTCCAAAGGAAGTTTGGCCAATGCCAGATCCCCAGGAGTCTGGGGTTTTTCTCTTTGTTTTAAACCAAAATTGTATCTGATTCCTGTTGTCATGTTAGAGATCATGTAATCACAGAGCCGAACACTTTCTCCCCTATATAGAAAAATAAACTAAGCATGCTTTACAAGAGAATCTGTCTTTTCTGGTAGAAACCTGAGCCACTGAAAATAAGAGAGACAACTAGAAGCAGAGTAGAGTCCCAGACAGGTCTACGTTTGAGAGGCTTTGAAAGTAATCCCTAGGGTTTGGGTTATTTTCACAAGGGTGATAACGTATTCAAGTTTGTTGCTCCATTTTGCACCTCTGCAATAAACGCAAAAGGACAACCAGTGCATAAGGAGTTAGCTTGACAAAGTAGACTTCCTTGTGTTCATTTTTTAAGTTTTTTTTTCTTACTATATCTGTCTACAGGCAGATACAGATAGATGTATGAAAATGTGCTTGCCTGTAAAATTTGCATTTATAAATGTGTTGCCGATGGATCACTTGGGCCTGTACACATACCAATTAGCGTGACCACTTCCATCTTAAAAACAAATCTAAAAATTTATTATATATATATATATATAAAGGACTGTGGGTTGTAAACAAACTTGCAAACACTTGTGCAAATCTGTCTTGATATAAAGGAAAAGCAAAATCTGTATAACATTATTACTACTTGAATGCCTCTGTGACTGATTTTTTTTTTCATTTTAAATATAAACTTTTTTGTGAAAAGTATGCTCAATGTTTTTTTTTCCCTTTCCCCATTCCCTTGTAAATACATTTCGTTCTATGTGACTTGGTTTGGAAATAGTTAACTGGTACTGTAATTTGCATTAAATAAAAAGTAGGTTAGCCTGGAAATGAAATAAAAATTCACAAGTGTGTGGTCTTTATTTCAGTACCCCACCCTCTTTTTTCTTCACCCTACCTACTTTGTCACTGCAATATGTAGTCACGTCACCATCACCGTTCCTCCAATTAAAGAAACTTGGATCTTTGTTATGAAAATCAAAATATGAACATTAGTTCTCGTTCTTTCAAATGATCTTTTTACATTGTGTAGCCCCAAGAGGTGCAGCTTCCATCTCGGAAACCTTTGGATTTGATGTAGAGGAAGCTTTGCAGGCACTGCTTTGAAAAGAAAGCAAGCATCCCTGGATGGGACAAGTTTTTTAAAAGTGTATAAGCTGCTGTCTTTGATTACTGTGTTCATGGTTTGGTGTAGCTGTATTTTCTTTTATCTTTCAACCCATTAGTAATGGTCTTTGGGAGTATCTGTAAAATATATGAACACCACCAACAGTGGGGCTGTACCTCCCAGGTAACCAACACATGTATTTGAGTCTGCTCACTTCCAATACTGGATGATGTATGTAAACATGTAATGTCTCTTAGTGCAAAAAGAAACATTTTTTTTTAGGGCTGGCTGACTGTCAGGCCTAATCTAAAGACTAGATATAAAGTCATGTGACTGCTGCTTCAATAAAAACAAATTTATATTGGATAACATCTGGTCCTCTTTTTTTTATTTCTTTGTGGTGGGGTGTTGGCTAATACTTGTAAAATAGAGACATTTGCCAATGGCAGAGAGGAATAAGCACAAACACAAGGTGTCACTTGTGGGATGGGCCTCTTGATGGCATTGAAGTGCATTTGTTTGGGATTTACTAATATCTTATTTCCTGCCCTGTTTGAATTGGGTTTGAGCAAGATACCCTTTTAACGTAAAATCCTGGAAGACAGCATTTTACATTTCTGAGGTCTTCCAAAAAGCACTGACCAACCAGTGCTTTGGGATCTGTACCTGTATGAGCACTTTGGTACATCTATCCTTGAATATTAACTTGGACTACAAGTTAATACATATTATATACATATTATAATACTTGTAATACGTAAGTCATGTTCATATCAACTCAATGTTTGGGGAACTGCCCCGGTATTTTTAAATCAACACTGGGAGATGGGAGTTTACAGCCCATCTTAATCTCAACTTGCCCTCACCTTACTCTAGCCCACACTTAACCATTTCAGGCTTTTGAATGAATTTCAGGAGAGGGGTGACAGTGGATGCCATTTTAGATGTTCTAAAAGGGTAGTTAGTGATGAAAGGGAGAGATCAGGTTGCAGGTCCCATTCACAGAGAAGTTTGTGAAAGGAAGAGGACAAAAGTGATGGGGTGGTCGCCCATTTCTCAGGTGTAGGAATATTTCACTTACTACCACCTTCAGATGTAGGAGAGGGTGGGTATGTTAAGGGAACGTGTCCAGGGCAAAACAAGGTGTGGAGGAAGATGGCATGATGAGGCCGACAGGTTGTCAGAAGCTGGGAAGGGATGGTCGATCAAATGTATGTTTCTCTTCACATCCTGTTTTCTCCAGAAAGGAGAAGCCACCCTGGGCCTCCCCACAAGAAGACAATGTCAAGGCTTAATTGGATCCTTAAAGTCTGGGCCTGCTACGGATTGGCTGCTGAGTGGCTCCAACTAATGGGTGAGCCAGAGGGTAAACACTCACTTACTTAGAAGATCTTTTCTCCTGAGCTTGGAGACTGACTCCATCCTTGAATGACAGAGGCAAGACCTAGAAAAAGAACGGTGGCCACAGGGATGCCTAGAAACTAATGCTTAGTTCTACATGCTCCAAAGCTCTGGGAAGGGGGCAATAGGGAAACCCAACTGCTTGAGAGTAGAAGAGTGGAATCTAGCTCATAGTCCTATAAACTGGAGGTCCACAAAGCTGCTGAAAGGAGGTAGTATCCTGTATGAGCACTTGGGTGTGTCTAACCTTGAATCTTAACTACACTTGGACTACACTTAGTTTTTAATAATACATAAATCATACAAGGCAGATAATTAAGTTTGAAAACTCATCTTAGAAAAAGTGCTACATACCTCACTGCTGAATATCATACAGTCACTTCCCCACTTGGGAAGCTATTCACCGACGCCAGCCCTTATTCCACCCTTCAAAGCAATTTTGGGACTCTTTTTCTGGAATGGCCATCAGAGCTGTTGTATTACCCTTGATGTCATCAAAATGTCATCAAAATGTCTCCTTTCAATATTTCCTTTATTTTCAGGTAAAGAAGTCATTGGGGGCCAAATCAGGTGAGTAGGGAGGGTGTTCCAATACAGATACTTGTTTACTGGCTAAAAACTCCCTCACAGACGGTGCTGCTTGAGCTGGTGCATTGTCATGATGCAAGAGCCATGAATTGGTGGTGAAATGTTTTGCTCGTTTTTATCTAACTTTCACGCTGCCTTTTCAGCACTTCCAAATAGTAAACTTGGTTAAATGTTTGTCCCCTTGGTACAAATTAATAAGGAATAATCCCTCTGATATCAAAAAAGGTTAGCAACATTGTTGCAATGAGTTCGCGAACTTAATTGTCAGACCTCATCTGTAAGTATTAATTCAGTGTTTGGGGACCTGCTGGGTATTTTTTTAAATGAACACTAGGAGATGAGAGTTTACATCCCATCTTAATCTCATCTTGCCCTCACCTTACTCAAGCCTACACTTAACCATTTCAGGCTCTTGAATGAATAGCACTCATAAAGTCATTCCAATGGGGAAGAAAGAGATACATATGATTTATGAATACAGTTGAATGAAATTTATATTTCCAAATGAGACAAATTCCTGGGGGCAAAATCTGTATTCATTGTATTTGCAGAGAGGAGCGTTTATTCCACCTCAGTTTCTTTTCTAAAAATAAGTTTGTTCTATATCTCCTTGATGCAGAAGAGGCTGTTAAATCTGGAGGGAAAGCAGGAAATAGGTTTGCTTGCTTTGCTATATGGTATTGATGATTTCTTATGTTCTCCAAGTTTGGCCTGCTTCCTGTAAAATGGTAAAAGCTAAGCGAGTATCTGTTTCTTAAAAGTCAGTTAACTTGTAGCTTCATTTGCATCAAAATATTAGACTTTTAAAAGTAATTCAATTACTGCATTTTAAATTATGGTATAAATATATAAGTGAATTGTTTCAGAAATATATAAATGAAACAATCGTTTTATGGGAAAACCAAGTGAATGCATTTTTATGTCCTTGCACCAACAGTCTTCAGATGTATAACGGGCAATAGTAAAGTAAGTAGTAAAAAAAAAATTATGTATATGACATTTCTATTTTCCCACCCCCATGTCTTCTTCCCCTGAGAAGAAGGCAAAAAAAGGTTTAAATCTCTAGTGGAAAGTTACGTAAGTCCTCCTGCCTTGATGGGACATTAAATCCAGGAACAGATTTGCTAAGCTTAGTTCTTACCTGGGGAATGCCTTGTGTAAAATTAGTTAAAATGTAATTGGCAGAAAAAGCAAAAACATTTTTACTCAAAATAGTACAAACAGAGCAGACACTTCCATGCTCTTTAGCTTTGAAAATAGACGTGTAAACAGGAACATATGTACATGCCGATGGAGCACGTTTATTAACATAACAGCCTGTCCAGTGTAGCCTCGTCACAACGCACCAGTGTTCCAGCCTCGGGAGCAAACCTGAGCCCCAGTGCAGACGTCGAGTAGACCTACACCAAGTCACACATGTGCACACAGCCAGTCAGTGCCTTCCTCCCGCAAACACACGTCCCAAGGACCCCTCACTTGGGTCCCCGGGTGCATGCAGAACCGCATAGCTTAGCGTCCACACAAAGAAATTTCTTCATAAGATTTCTTCACCTGTTGTTTCTCCTTTTGATTGAAGTTGTTTGTGTTTCAGCTTTGTTTTCTCTCCTGGACTATAAATTTCCCAAGGTCAGGATCCATGTGTGAGTTCGCGTATAGACCACACAGCAGGTCGCATATTGTTGGTACTTAATAATGTGTTTGGGTGGATGCAGACACACGGAATGAGGTGGCCAGAAGGAGGGAAGAATGGACACACGGAGTGGTCATGACAAGCTCCTAACGTGGTGCAGGCTTTCTGGCTTCTTTCTAGAAAACGCCGAGACACTAATGCCCCTGCTGATTGACACAGGCCTGGAACTCACCAAGCAGCTCAGGAACGAAGACTGCGAGTGAAGAGTGAGGGGAAGCAGGAGATGGGAGCACCGGAGGTAACAGCTAAAAGACTCAAGAAGCTATACAGACTGTCCGATGGCACAGCCCTGGTCACCCTTTCCCCTCTCCCACCACGACATGAAATCCCCAGACCGCAGGGCCTTTTCTAAGGGAACAGTGGCCTTGCCTCTTAATGGACCTGACCCATTGGCCAGTGCACTCTCCATATGAGGATTTCAGTTTGCTCTCCGCAGACTGAGCTGGGGGCTGGGGGGCCCATGTCTCCTCCCTGCGGCACACAAGCTAGTGTCGTCAGCGTGGTTGTGAATTCCCTGAGAAGGCAGGACCCACAGGACGCGGTCGGCTCTGAGCGATGTCCTCTGTGTAGGCCCAGCAGCAGTGGCCCCACGGCCCTGGCTGTGGCTGCCCCAGGGAGGCGCCCCGGGCCAGGGGCTCAGCCATCCGAGATGCTGAACAACTCCCGCATGAGCGGCGTGGCGAAGGGGTGGATGTCCTGGATGCGCAGCAGCCGCCTGGTGTGCTGGGCGTTGATGCTGCGGAGCTCCGTGAGCATCGCCATGATCTTCAGGAACAGGAACCTGCAGGCCGGCACCAGGAAAGGTTGGGGGCGGCCCCTGGCCCCCACCCACCAACCCGGGGCCCCGCGCTGAAGCTGCACGAGTTTAGGGGGTGTTAATCAGGACATCTCTGGTCAGCCAAGAGACAAGGCTCCATTGAATTCCTTAAGCTTCTCGTTCAGCCTGCGCCCAGGAGGGCAGAACAGACGGGGACAGGAGGGATGGACCGGCACTGCCATCGCACCTCGTCCTCTGGGCTCCAGTCCTCGTACACAGAGACTTCCATGGGAGCACCCAGGCACTGCAGACGCCAAGTGCATAGCTCAATTTTGGTGGTGGGGGCCGCTGCCTTGGCTAATGGCTGGGGCTCAGGACTGCGTGGAGTGGTTGGGGAGGCAAGGGCTGCCAGCAGCAATCCCTTCCTGACTCTATCCCGGGATCTAGTGGCGGAGACACACCTCGTGCCTCAGTATCCGCCTGATGCCGCCTGGCTCCATACCTGGGAGGACTGAGCAAATAAAGACACGGCCACCACAGCATCCCAGGATGCTGAGCTCAGAAGAAAGCTGCGGCAGGCCAAGTAGGGACTCGAGGCTTTAAGTTCACGCTAGGTGCCCAGTGCTGGCCTTCACCTCACGGCCCAGGCCTGTGCACTGCTGAGGCCCAGCGAAGGACGGAAGCCCCTGTCTAACCAAACCCTGAGCGGCCTTCCTCCTTTGGGGGTTGACCAGAACAAACGAATGAACAAGCTCATTCCTGCCCCGTTTTCTTGTCTTTGTTCTGGGAGATGGTTAGGTAGTGCTTGGGAGTGAGGGCTGTGGGCTTGGTCAGCCTGGATTCACCTCCAGATCCCACCTGCCTGGCTGTGGGACAGTCAGGGGCAGTCGCCCTGAGCCCCAGTCCCCGGCGGAATGGTGGTGGCACCCACTTGGTGGGGCTGTTTTCAAGACTAGTGGTGACAATACATATAAAGTACTGGGCACCAGGGCTGCCACTTCTCGATACGTGGTAGCTATTACAGTCTTATTTTTACCATCATTATTGCTATCTTTTTTATCATTATGATTATTGCTGACTATTGCTAGAAGACCCTGTAGGAACCTCAGGAGAATACCTGGCTGCTCTCACCCCTTGATGACAGGTGCTCTGAAAGCCCTGGGCAGATGAGAGCCGTGCCTCAAGGAGCAAAGTCCTATGAGCTGGGCATGGCCTCAGGCCCTTTTTAGATTTCTCCATTGTTGGGCTGGAACTCAGGCTGACTGGGCAAGAGGCCTCAGTGCAGGTCATAGAAAAGGGCGCCAAAGTCCTGCTAATAATCAGAGGCTGCCCCTGGCGTGGTTCCATTCTGCTCTCCCACAAAGGCCCAGAGCAGGTGGGAGCTGGGAGGGCAGGGCTGCCAGGGGACCCCTCCCGTGCCTGCTGCCTGCTGCTCACCGGTGGGCGGGTTGGGGCCGATTGCACTCGATGTAGTCCTTCAGGGCGATGGCAAATCGTTCCTGCAGCTGGTCCACCATGCCACGCTGCACCACACCTGGCCGGTCTGGTGGGAAGAGGGAGGCAGGGTGGTGCCAGCAAGGCCATGGGGGCAAAGACACACTCAGTCCAGCCCAGAGAGGGCACAGTGCCAGGCAACTACCTCCCAGAGCCACAGACACCCAGGCAGGGAAATGAGGGGAGCACTGGGAAGGCCATGCATCACCCCACCGACCCAAGGAGAAAGCAGCGGGAGTCCCCATCCCAGCTCTGCAGTGACTGTGGGTCGAGGCCATTGGTTGGGACCTTCCCTGGGGCGGGCAGAGGAGGGGCTGATAGGAGCTGCAGCTAAAGCTGAGGGGCTGTGAGCAGGTGTGGGAGGGGAGGCCAGGCAGGACAGGTGGGTCCTCACCTGGGGAGAAAAGGGAGATGGCCTGCATCAGCACATACTCCTCCTTGTGCAGCTGCAGCTTCTTCAGCATGTAGTGGAATTTCAGCACAGGCTCCAGGAGAAGCTGCTGGAAGCCACCTGGGGAAGGAGGGAGGAGGGGGGTGAGGGAGGGAGGAGAGGGGACGGGCAAACTTGTCAGGAAGTGAGCCCCAGACCCAGACTCCCCTTATCAAGCTCTTTCTTCTCATCACCCAGGCTTCTGCCCCGCAATCCCAGGACAGGCACATCCCAGTGGCTCTTCTCCTCCCTCCCCAGTTGTCTTTCCCTCCCTCTGCCAGGGCAGGAGGGCAGTTCTCGGGCACCTGCAGGGTCTTCCAAGCAGTAGGACAGCCGGCCGCACTCCCAGGTCCCAGTCTCTGCATTGAACACCGTGTTGAACCTTAACTGGCACAGCTCAAAGGTGGCCCCCTTCAGCAGAGAGATCTGGTCCTCGATGGGCAAGTCCCTGGCAGCAAGGATGGGAGGGGATGCCAGCTTCCTGGGAAGGCTCACAGGCCAGCACCCACTCCCATAATCCAGAAATTGGGGGAGGGTGCGGGGGAGGGAAGAGCAGGATGTGCTCCTACTCCGGGGATTATGGCAGCTGCCATCCTCTCCCCCTCACAATCCAGCCAAGCACAGGACCCCCTGCCACCTTCCTCTAGTCTCCTGCTACCTTCAGGGATGCCCCTGCCAATGGAGCTTGGCGTCCAGGTCCCTCACAGCCTGGCCCCATTTCCTCCAACTCCCTGTACAGCCACTGACCCACAGCCGATGCCTTGGCTCCTGGTCCCTGGCCTCAGAGTTGCTGCCTCAGTTTCCCCACTTGGAATGATTGCCCTGTTAGCTTCACTTAGGTAAATCCTGCTAGTCCTTCGGCCAAGTTGTCTTTGCGCCTCCTACAAGTCTTTCCAGAGTACAGAGTCTTTCTACTGCTGCCCCTCGTGTATGAGCTAGGTGGTCTTCAGATATTTTCTTATTTCATATGACAGCCCTAAAAGATCGGACTTCTTAGCTCCCTTCTAGCAGTTGAGGAGACTGAGACACAGAGAGGTTCAATGGCAGGCCCACAGGCCCAAAGCTAAGGAGCCATGCAGCCAGGGCGCCATTCCCTAGAGGTGCCAGGTGGCCTGGGAGGCAGAGATAAAGGAGGGTCTTTGATTACCAACATCCTCCAACTTCACAGGGATCTACCCCAGACCCTTTGAACCTGTTGGCCGTTTCCTGCTCCTTTCCATACCCATCCACCCAGCCTGATGTCCTACCTGAAATGGGAGATGACTTTGGCAAAGTTGATGATGCCTTTGAACATGTAGGTTGACATGTCAGCCATGTGGGGCAGCAGGGAGAAGATCTCTTTCCCGCTGCTGGCGGCTGGGGGTTTGTAGTTCCAGACGCTGCCATCTTCCCCCCGCAGCTGCAGAGAGACCTTCAGTGAGCACAGATCTTCCCTGATCTTGTTCCACTCGGCAGCTTCTTCCCCCAGTGGAGTCTGCAGAGACTCTGGGATCTCACGGCCACTGGTGAGCACCTCTGGCAGCTGGGGTAGAACGGGAGGTAGGACAGCATGTATTCTCCCAAACAGGTTCCCACACAGGCCCCAGATGGGTACACACAGCCACAGCTGCAGCCTGAGAGGATACACAATTACAGACACACACACACACACACACACACACACACACACACACACAAACACTTGCATCTGCTCTCTGCTCTCATATCAGGTGGTACACTTTCTAGATTTGTGAATTAATGGTCTTTCACATCCTCTCTGGGTTTGCTCCCTGCCCAGGGGATGGTGAGGGAGCTCCTCCGATGGGTGTGTCCCAAGCATCTCAACCTTGTGCTCAGGAGACTCAGAGAGAAGGGTCTGGGAGCTGCAGATGGAAAGAAAAGGCTTCTGGTGCCATCGGCTACCAGTTCTATGAGCAGGGCAGGGCACCAGAGACACTGTGAGCACAAGGTGGGAGGAGGGTGCAGGGATCTAACATGGCCGACAGTGCTGAGATCACAAACGTTTCTTGGATCAGTAACAGCAGATCGCAAACATCACACCCGCAATAGGCCCTGACCCTGTGTGTCCTCATAAAGCCTTAGGCAACTCAGCTTCCCAAATGCCACTTACGGCTCAGACCCAATTCCTACCCGTTGTGGAAGGGGAGAGCAGAGATTCTCAAACCTGAGCATGCATCAGAATCACCTGGGGGGTCTTGTCAAAACACCAACTGCTGGGCCCACCCTCAGAGTTTCTAATTTTGAAGCTCTTTTGCATTTTTAACAAGTTCTAACAAGTTCCCAGGTGCTACGGCTGCTGGAGGGCCAGGGACCACTCTTTGAAGACCCCTGGAAGTGAGATTGGGGTTTTGAGGAGCTAGCATGGTTGCTGAGCCAACTCTAAAGCCTCATACCCGGAAGTTCTTGAAATGGGAGAAGGTAGTGTCAAAGGTTTTCATCTGAGCGTCCATCAGCTCCTTGATCATCGTCCGCTGCTCTTCAGTCAGACCCTTGGCTCCCGCGGACTGCGTTCCGATCCGGTCTCGCTTCTTCTTCCTGATCAAGGCCCGCCTCTGCTCCACGGCTGCGTCTGACATGATCACTGCAGAGACAGCCAGGAGCAGGCTCAGGAGCTAGGCCACCCTCCTGTAACCCCCTGGCAGCAGTAGGGGGCGTGTCGGTGACAAGAAACCCGTCCTTCTCTAGACTCCTCTGAAGGAACACTTGGGTAAAGACCGAGGGGTGTGCTGCCTCCAGCGGTGGGGTTTGTGATCATTTTGTGTGAGTGGAAAGAGCTCGAGCTTCACAATCAAAAGGTGCTGGGTTTGAATGACAGCCTTGCCGCCACCTAGCGGTAACCTTGAACAAACTCCTTAACCTCTTCTGCCTTCAGTTTCCTTCTTTATAATGAGTGACAGTGCTCACTTCCTACTGCCGTGACAATGAGGCATTGCATGGAAGTGAGTAATATAGTTCCTGGCTATATCGTAACAAGACTTCTCAGAGTCCCCCAAGGTCTCTCGGTCTCTGAGCCCCTGGAAACGTAGGGCTACTGCTTAGCAAGAAATATCGATTCAGCCAATTCCTGTGTAGCCTACAGCTTTAGGGCCTTCCATGCATTTCTGGAGCCTACTTGTAAATGCAGAGCGAAGCTGTGGGATCCTTGGAGGGGAAAAACAAGGATAACAGGTGAGGACCTGGCCCTCTGCTCATCAGCAGGAAAGGATCTCTGCCCACATGCCAAGGGAACTTGTCACTGGAAAAAGGCTGCCCACTCTGACTGATGGAGACAAATATGCACTTAAAACTTGCAGCCTTTTCCCAATGAACTTTGATCTCAGAGTGACCTGGGAGCACCGTTATACCAAAGCTCGACAGGTAGAATGAGAGCACCCTACATCACCTGTCTGCAAACAGGTCCTCTGTAGCATACCCAGTCTGAAGCAGCTGAGGGGCCCTAGCCACTGGAAGATTGGGGGTCATATCACACCATGCGTCTCTGGCTTCCCTCTCCCAAATTCACCTCCCCCAATATGGCTGAAACACCATAAGAACATTATGAGACAAAAAGAATCATGTAAGGGCAACTAAGGGGTGAGAGGGGCTCGGCCCTGGCCAGAGACGCCCACCACACCCAGAGCAGAAGATAAGATGCCCTCCGTCTGTCAGGTCCCCCAGGACAGGCTGTGGTAGTGCGGGCAGATGGGCTGCAAGCTCTGCTCCATGTTCCTGCTCGGTTGCACACAGGCCACAAGCTGCCACAGGCACCTCTGCACATGCACACACGCGCTGCACACATGAGAATCCACATGCTCACGGCCCATTCTTACTTGGCCCCGGGCACACCTGAATCAGGCTCCCAGTGCCTGTGCACCCCAGCCCCCTGCCTGCCCAGGGCACATCACGATGCTCACTCTCCTTCTTCATGCCGCTCTCCAGGCACTTGCGCAAGCGGCAGGCCTGGCATTGCCGCCGGGTCTTCCGTGTGATCTCACAGGTGCCCTTCCGGAAGGGGCACCTCAGCCGGGCATTTCGTTTCATGGCCCTCCTGTGAGAGAACAAAGAGCAAATGGTAGGCCGTGGGGAACAGGCCAGGGAGCTCTGGGACACCCCTCTCTGTCTGCCTGTCCCTGCCCAATTCAAGGTGAGGGGACACTAGCCACACCCGCTGTGGGCTCTGCCTTTGCCTCTGAGTTGAGACCAGTTCATAAGAAAGGTCGTGGCAAGGGCTCGTCAAGCTTCCGGTCTGGGGTCTGGGTTGGGCTTCCGGGAGGCCCAGGAGGAGGTTGGGGGGTGACGGGGGGGACGACGAAAGCTTTCCTGCCACATTCACCCTGTGCGGTGCTTTCAACAGCCCCCTCGCCCACCCCTGCAGCCAGAGCTGCTTTCTGGGATGCTTCAGCTCCAGGCTCAGGCCCAGCTCCCTCACCACACCCTATCCCCTCATCCTTGTTACCAAGGACCTGTGGGATGTTTCCGTGTAGGTGGCGTCTTCCAGGATTGTGCTGAGATCTCTAAAAGGCATCGACCCCACTGCCCCAGACACAGCCGTGCAAGGGCCCATAACTGCAGTGCCCATACAACCCACTATTACAGGGTGCTGAACTGCTTTGCTCCACTAGGCCAATCAGGAGAAGCCACTTCCAGTGGGAAAGCCATTGTCCAGTGAGGTAGAAAGCCTCCCCAGAGTTACCTGTCCCTCTAGCGACCCCAGGTCCCCCAGTCTAGAGTAAGGGCTGGGGAAGGGAGGGGGCTTTCTGCCTCCAGGCTGAACACTGTGCTTCCTGCCTGTGGCCCCAGCACTATGCTGCCCCAAGCGGAGCAGGCTGAGGTCAGAGCTCTCATGTAGGTTGGCAGGAGAGAAAAGTGGGAAAAGCTGAGCTGCTGAACTCATCAACCTCGAAACCTTCAGACTGCTAATCACGAGAGGTTAGGTGTGCTCCTTATTGATAAACCCTTTTGAGTGGAGTGTTCTGTCACTTGTAACTAAATGCAGGCTGGTACTATCTCTGTGTCTGGCCTCTGTTATAATCCACAAATGCAGATATTCATTTCCTGCCGGAACGCTGGTGTCTTCGGACCTGTCCTAGGCCCACCTGACCTCGTGGGACCTGAGAACGGCTCAGGCTTGACCACGTCAGACTGAAGCTGGGGTTTCTTCACTGGGCTGGAGGGCGTTGGGCTATGGGACAGTGAACTGCTGTGGTGCCTCCCTGAGCTGATTCCGGCCTGGAAGCCCTCCTGTGAGTTCTGGCCCCTGCTCCCCACACCCCACAACACGCTGACTCGCAGCCCATCTTTGGGACTATAGGGTTGGCCCTGCCTCTAGGGTTCATTTCCATCTGCTTATCCAGCCACCAGGAAGAACTCTGCAGAGGGCCCAGTCAGGCTGGCTGTCCTGAGAATGCATGCGAGTCCCAAGTGTGTCCCTGAGGTGGGAACTGCTCTGTCATACCTGGTCCTCCCTGAGAGCTGCCAGAGACCTTTCCTCACACAGTCCTTCCTCCTTTTCTGGCTGGCTTCTCTTTCTTTTGGTCTGAGCCCTGCATTGAGCTTTGTTCTTCTCTTTCTTCAGCTGGAAAACGTGAGCCTTTATGTCCGGGCCTGTCTTGCTGTGAGCTGGAACTTTCTAGTCCTTCATTTTTTTGGACCTCCCTGTCTGCCTGTTTCTAGGTGAGCTTGTTTTGTCACAGTCTTCATTTATGTTATGCCATTCTTTATTTAACAACCACTCCCTGAGACAGACTTGAACACTTGCATTCTGAACTTTCAAATTCTTTCCTCTTTTATGAACTGATTTTTCTGTTTTATTAAAGAATATGGAGAGAAACAAAGAGGTATCTTAATGGAAGGAGACCTTTCTTGGGTAGGAAGACAGAAGATAAAGGAATTCTCTGAGATATAAATGGCTGTCCTGAGACTAATGAAGGGGACTTTGAATGGGTCACTGGCCCACAATTTGAACCTTGGAGAAAGGTCGAGCTGAGGCCCTGAGATGGTGCCCCGTAGACTCATGGTAGAACCCTAGTTAGGTGTGACCCAGTGTGTCAGGGGTGGCTAACGGGTGAAGGTTGACAGGTTACTCTACCTGAAAAAGCCCTTGCATCCTTCACATGTCATGACATTGAAGTGATAACCAGTGGCCTTATCCCCACATACACGGCAGATTTGGGGACCCCCATCTCCCTCCTTTGCATTGACCGTGGGCTTTCCAGGAGCGGAGTCTGCATCTCTGCAGTGCACAAGGTCAGTATGGTTCCAGCTTTCTTCATGTCTCACCTCCAGGTTTGCTTCTGGGCCTCGGGGACTAGAAGTAAAACAACCACAGGGAATTAAAAGGGTGGACAGGGATGTACGAAGGCACTCCTCCCTGTGCGTCACTCACATTTGGTTCTGTGGACACAAGAGATGACCTATCATGGAAGAAGTGGGGGTAGGGCTGGAGTTGTTATAAAGAGAGATGAAACAATGTCATTGTATATACAATAATAGGGCCTTGGAGTAAAACCTGTGAACAAGAACATAGGAGAGAGAAACATAAGAGGAAGAAATGAGAAGGAAAAAGAAAAGGATATCTGAGTTGGATCATAGAAGTAATTCTTGAATGGACTGAGATTAGGAGACCATGAGCTGGTCAAAGGCCTGAATAGGGAGCAGCCCATGAGACAAGCTTCTTGTTCAAAATTGTTTCTGTGACTGGGGAGAACCAGGAGGGGTGGCCCCTCAGGTGTGCTGTGGCCCCGTCTTCCAGAAAGAACTAGAAAGGATGGGCAGAAAGATGACTTTCCATTGAGTTACTAACGAGATGGGGAGAAACATAGAGAGGAGCCAGGTACAAGATGCGGGAAGAGAATGGTCCGGGTGCCAGTCAAGCTGGGGTACAAGTGTGTTGTCACATAGCAGCCTGGTCGTCTGTCTCCTTTAGCCTTTCCTTAGGAAAGAGGGTCGCAGGGTTGTATGCCCTAGGGGTTGAGTTAATAAGTCTCTTATCTAGGTCCCAGTATGCAGGGTCTGCGGTCGAAGACGAGTAAGATTCCTCTAGGGAGGGACGACTTAAGCCAGACGGGACCCCGGGGACCCCCATGAATATTGCTAAGGCTTAGAGGAAGCTCTCCTCTTAAAGTTCCATCACAGGTTGCTGACTCATGGCTCATGCGGCAGAGACCTTGATGTGCAAGGAACAATAGTGGAGCGGAACCTCCTGGCTCCTCGTTTATCTCATGGGAAAGCAATACAGAGACCCGCTCCTCCCTAGGTTTAGCATACTGCACCAGCGACCACCTGGGGACAGTTTGCTTAGGTTGCTTTGGGACACAATGAATGGGTATTGGCGATAAGGTGATTGTCTTAAGCGGTGTTTGAGATGTAACAGACCCTGCCCAGAGTCACGTAGTGCCTTTTGAAAAAATCAATAAATACTCAGGAGAGACCCGATTCGGGGCTCCAGTCTCTTGTGGCTGCGAGTCCCTTGGTCCTCTGTGATTTCTTGCTATATAAGTGTTTGTGTCTTTATTTCTTAACCTAGCCCTTGCCGCCTCCCTCGTTTCTTCCCACTGCTTGTGTTGTGCAGGTCGCAACACAAGTGAATAATCAAAGAATTTTTTTTTTAACAGGACTTTATTGGGAACAGTGTGTACTTCCAGGACTTTTTTCCAAGTCAAGTTGTTGTCCTTTCAATCTTAGTTGTGGAATTTGTACCTATTGATAGAGCTATGCTTAAGATGTTCACCAGGCAAATTTCACGTTGAGAAAGTGACTTAAATTCTACTTGGGATGGGCACTGAGAATGATGAGTAGAAATTGTGAACTTTCCTATTCACTCCTCTTCCCAAAAGTCTCTCGGGGCACTGATTGCAAAGGGCCGCCATGCCACAAATGATGTAGCTTTTTCTAAAACCAAAATAAAACTTTTAGTAACATTGCAACACACAAATTTCTGTGTCTAATAGCATGACAGATGAAAAGTGACAGTTTCACCTGTAAGGATGAATGAGAAATTACTCTGTCCCCTGACGCTGACCCTCCAGAAAACTGCAAATAAAATAGGCTGACTGGGAACTTGAACTGAAGAGGTGTTGGGTGGGGGGAATCTCCTCCAATTTTTCAAGTCAGAATCCTGACCTCATATCGGTTTGCAGACAAAATGTATATTTCAGGTGTTCAGAAAAACTCAAGCCAAGAATTTGACTTAAAGTGTCCTTGGGGTGTAGTGCTCCCAGCTCCCCACAGAAGCAGATGCATTCCTCCTTTCTACGTAACCTCACTTTCCACTTAGGCACAAAGAATCACACAAGTAATTTTCAAGAAATATGAGCAAAAACTCATAAATCGTGAATCAAAGATAACACAGTACCATGAGCAAGAGCCAGCAAGCAAAAGCAACTTACCGAAGAATTAGACATGCAAAGACTCCTGAACTACTCAATACAGAATCTGTCTAAATAAATGGTAGAAGAGGTTGAAGATATAAGAAAAGAGCCAGACTATAAAGCTGACCAAGCAGATTTGAAAAATGAATAAAAATTGACCATAAAATCTGAACAAACTATCAATTTCTTGGGAGTTAGAAAGAGCAAAACACAACTAAAATTGCAATAACATGTAAGTCCGATGACAGATGATCACAGTCAACGTTTTCTAGGGTTAAAGGAGGAAAAAAATAATAAATAATCCAGATTTTGATTAATAAAATATGCTTGTTAAAATTTCTCAGTAACCCCTAAACGTCTAGAAATAGAATGTATAACTTGGAAGTTAATAGAAAGGAAAGAAATGGAAGGAGAAAAAAATATCCAACTAGAGATAAAAAGAAACTGAAAGAGTGAGACAAATAGGAAGCACAAGACAAGATGTGGACGTAGCAAATATATTGATAATTAACTGTAAGTATATTAAATGCCCTGTGGTGGCTGGGGTAATCTAAGGTTTGGGATTAGTATTTTGGGTGCAGACTTTGTGTCAAAAAGTAAGCGATGGTGATGGATGTTAACCAGACTTATTGTGGTGACTGTTTTGCAATATATGTATACAAATATTGAATCATTACATTGTATACTGAAAACTAATATAATGTTATATATCAATTAATACCTCAATAAAAAAATAAGGGGGTGCTGGTTATCTCAGTTGGTTAGAGCAGGGTGCTGGTAGCCTGTTTCCCCCAAAATAAGACCTAGCTGGACAATCAGCTCTAATGCGTCTCTTGGAGCAAAAATTAATATAAGACTGGGTCTTATATACCATTATATAAGACCCGGTATTATATGATATGATGTGATATAATATGATATGATATGACACGATATGATATTATATAAGACCCGGTCTTGTATTATATAAAACTGGGTCTTATATTAATTTTTGCTCCAAAAGATGCATTAGAGCTGATTGTCCACCTAGGTCTTATTTTCAGGGAAACATGGTAGCACCAAAGTTGCCGGTCCGATACCCGCATGGGCCACTGTGAGCTGCGCCCTCCTTAAAAAATAAAAAATAAAAATAAAATAAAATAAAAGGAACAAAGTAGTCTTTAAAAAAAAAAAAATTCCCTGGAAGTCATGTGCTGACCTCAGCACATTAGAAAAATATATTTGGGGCAGCCGGTTAGCTCAGTTGGTTAGAGCACGGTGCTATTAACAAGGTTGCCAGTTCGATTCCCCACATGGGCCACTGTGAGCTGCACCCTCCACAACTAGATTGAAACAACTATTTGACTTGGAGCTGATGGGTCCTGGAAAAACACACTTAAATAAAAGTTTTTTTAAAAATAAAATAAATAATTTTTTAAAGGATGGGGTATATACTAAAGTGGTAATTAACAATTATCGAAATTCACAGTGTTATAGGTCCTTTGCAAAAAGTTAATTCACTTATTCACCATCACAATTATTAGAACATTTATCATTTCATTCAACAAACGTGTGTTGAGCATCTATCACACACCACATCCTCTGTTATATTGGGTTCTTTTTCAGGTTCTCCAAAAGCTGGAAGTGACTGTTTTGGCAGAAATCCAAGGCCAGCCATAATACCTTCTAACTGCTAACAGTCACAAAGAGTGTTCCAAAATCCAAGGATACTGTGTTTCCCCCAAAATAAGACCTAACTGGAAAATAAGCTGTGGGGACAGAGCCCCAAAAAGCAGTTTCCAGGCTCTCGGTCTCACATAGAAAGGTGCTGGCTCAGGTAGTAAATGGCCATCAACTGTGATCAAATGGCCAGCAGCTGTGGCTAGTTGGCCGTCAGCTGTAACCAGTGAGCCATTGGCCACTAATATAACTGCTGTGGCTACGCTAGCAAAAAGTGGGGGCTAGGAAGAAGATGGTGGCTGAGTCGGCAAGCGGCACAGTGAGGGTTGAGAATTGTGCTGCTCCTGGTTCCTGTGTCTCCAACCCAGCCGCCAGTGAGAGTATAGTGGTATGACTCCCCTACCTGTGGCTCCGTGGGTGTTCCTTTTTGGCCTAGCCATGTCCTGCGTTCTTGTGTGGGGAGCGGGACCAGAGACCCTGCCTGACACCCCGCATGACATAAGCCCTAGTATGATTTTTCAGGGTGATATCCCCTGAACCATAAGCCCTAATTGTGTCTTTTGGAGCAAACCTTAATATAAGACCCGGTCTTATTTTTGGAGAAACATGGTATCACAGGAAGGGAAATTTTTATATGAAGGCATTGTTTCAGAGTGCACATTAGAAGAGAACAAGCTTCCTTAAGTTCACAGCTTCATTCTAGAGCCATTGGGAATAGAAGGAACTGGGACTACGGAGATGGATGGCAGAAATTCTGCACATAAATGATCAACTTTTGGCAAAGGAAGACAGTGGGGTGGCACTCCCTCAGCCATCAGTATAAATGCTGCTCCCTAGTAGGGAAGCAAGACGTAATTACAACATGACGCACGAATTACCTGAGAAGCTCAATAGATGACACACACCAAGATGAAAGAAATGTCTCCAAAGGGACAGAGGAGAGGCCTTTACTTAAACTGTGTCTGATTAATACACTCCCCAATTCTGTAATGAGGAGGTATTAGAATTAATGCCAGAATCCCACTCCCTAGCACTGGTACAACTTACTTTATTTTGCCAAGTTTTCTGTTACATAAACAGACGCTGGTACAATCCGTAGTCCATTCTTTCATATTCTTATGAAACCCCAGGTAGAGAACCATGGCAGCTATTCTCCAGAGATGATCCCAGGATTCCCACCCTCGTGAAGTCAACTCTCGTGATGAATCTGGGATTGTCTGTGACTTGCTTTAAGCAATAGAATGTAGGGAAGCGACACTGTGCCTGTTCTGGGCCTGAACCAGAAGAAGTCCTGGTAACTTCTGCGTTTGTGATTTGGGGAGCCCTAAACCACCATGTGAGAAATTCTGCTGGCAAGGACAACACAAAAAAAGAGTTACAGATCAATATCTTTGATGAATACAGAGGCAAAAATCCTAAACAAAATTCTAGTAAATTGAATGCAACAATGCATTAAAAAGATTATTCATCACGACCAAGTGAAGTTCATCCCAGGGGCACAAGGATGGTTCAACATACATAAATCCATCAATGTGATACATCACATAAACAAAACAAAGGACAAAAATCATATGATTATATCAATTGATGCAGAAAAAGCATTTGACAAGATACAACATCCATTTATTATTAAAACACTTAATAAAATAGGTATAGAAGGAAAATACTTTAACATAATAAAGGCCATATATGATAAACCCTCAGCTAATCTCATAATTAACAGTGAAAAACTGAAGCCCTTTGCTCTACGTTCAGGAACACGACAGGGCTGTTCCCTATCACCTCTGCTTTTCAACATAGTGTTGGAAGTCCTCGCCAGAGCAATCAGGCAAGAGAAAGAAGTAAAAGACATCCAAATTGGGAATGAAGAAGTTAAATTGTCACTCTTTGCAGATGACATGATTTTGTATATAGAAAACCCTAAAGACTCCACCAAAAAACTATTAGAAACAATCAACGAATACAGTAATGTGGCCAGCTACAAAATCAACGTACAAAAGTCCATTGCATTCCTATATACTAACAATGAAATCTCAGAAAAAGAAATAAAAAAAACCAATTCCTTTTGCAATTGCAGCAAAAAGAATAAAATACCTAGGAATAAACTTAACCAAGGATGTGAAAGACCTATATGCTGAAAACTACAAGACATTTTTAAAGGAAATTGAAGAAGACACAAAGAAATGGAAAAACATTCGTGTTCATGGATTGGAAGAATCAACATAGTTAAAATGGCCATATTACCCAAAGCAATATACGGATTTAATGCAATCCCCATCAAAATCCCAATGGCATTTTTAAAAGAAATGGAACAAAAAAATCATCAGATTTGTATGGAACCACAAAAGACCCCAAATAGACAAAGCAATCTTAAGAAAAAAGAACATTGCTGGAGGTATCACACTCCCTGAATTTAGCTTGTACTACAGGGCAACAGTAATCAAAACAGCATTGTATTGGCAGAAAAACAGACACGTAGACCAATGGAATAGAATTGAGAACTCAGAAATAAAACCACATAAATATGAACAGATAATTTTTGACAAAGAAGCCAAAAACATACAATGGAGAAAAGACAGCCTCTTCAATAAATGGTGCTGGGAGAATTGGATAGCCACGTGCAAAAGAATGAAACTGGACTGCTATCTGTCGCCATGTACCAAAATTAATTCAAAATGGATCAAAGACTTAAGCATAAGACGTGAAACAATAAACTGCATAGAAGAAAACATAGGTACTAAACTTATGGACCGTGGGTTCAAAGAGCATTTTATGAATTTGACTCCAAAGGCAATGGAAGTAAAAGCTAAAATAAATCAATGGGACTATATCAAACTTAAAAGCTTCTGCACAGCAAAAGAAACCATCGACAAAATAAAGAGGCAACCAACTGAATGGGAGAAGATTTTTGCAAACAGTGCCTCGGATAAGGGGCTAATATCCGAAATATACAAGGAACTCATGCAACTCAACAACAACAAAACAAACAACCCAATTGAACAATGGGCAGAATACCTGAAGAGACATTTCTCCAAAGAGGACATACAAATGGCAAATAGACATATGAAAAACTGCTCAACATCACTAATAATCAGAGAAATGCAAATCAAAATCACAATGAGGGCCGGCCCCGTGGCTCAGGCGGTTAGAGCTCCATGCTCCTAACTCCGAAGGCTGCCGGTTCGAGTCCCACATGGGCCAGTGGGCTCTCAACCACAAGGTTACCAGTTTGATTCCTCGACTCCCTCAAGGGATGGTGGGCTCTGCCCCCTGCAACTAAGATTGAACACGGCACCTTGAGCTGAGCTGCCGCTGAGCTCCCAGATGGCTCAGTTGGTTAGAGTGCATCCTCTCAACCACAAGGTTGCCAGTTCAACTCCCGCAAGGGATGCTGGGCTGTGCCCCCTGCAACTAGCAACGGCAACTGGACCTGGAGCTGAGCTGTGCTCTCCACAACTAAGACTGAAAGAACAACAACTTGAAGCTGAACGGCACCCACCACAACTAAGATTGAAAGGACAACAACTTGACTTGGAAAACAGGCCTGGAAGTACATAGTTCCCCAATAAAAAAAGTCCTGTTCCCCTTCCCCAATAAAAAAAAATCTAAAAAAAAAAAAAAAAACCACAATGAGATATCACCTCACCCCAGTCAGAATGGCTATCATCAACAAGACAAATAGTAACAAGTGTTGGAGAGGCTGTGGAGAAAAAGGAACACTCATACACTGTTGGTGGGAATGCAGATTGGTGCAGCCGTTATGGAAGGCAGTATGGGAGTTCCTCAAAAAATTAAAAATAGAATTACCGTATGACCCAGCATTCCCTCTCTTATTTGGGTATCTACCCAAAAAATCTGAAAGCATTTATCCATAAAGACATGTGTGCTCCAATGTTCATTTCGGCTTTATTTACGGTGCCCAAGACATGGAAACAACCAAAATGTCCTTCAATAGATGAATGGATAAAGAAGTTGTGGTATATATACACAATGGAATACTATTCGGCAGTAACAAAAGATGAAATAGGACTATTTGCGACAACATGGATGGATCTTGAGATTATAATGCTAAGCGAAATAAGTCAGACAGAAAAAGCAGAGAGCTATATGATTTCACTGATATGTGGTATATGAACCAAAAACAACAAAAGAACAAGACAAACAAATGAGAAACAAAAACTCATAGACACAGAAAATAGTTTAGTGGTTACCAGAGGGTAAGGGGGGAGGGGGTGGGAGATGAGGGTAAAGGGGATCAAATATGTGGTGACGGAAGGAGAACTGACTCTGGGTGGTGAACACACAATGGGATTTATAGATGATGTAATACAGAATTGTACACCTGAAATCTATGTAACTTTACTAACAATTGTCATCCCAATAAACTTTAATTAAAAAAAAAAAAATGAAATTCTGGCTACCCTGCTGGAGTGACCATGCAGTGAGGCCATGTGAAGAGGGAGAACCCTGAGATGACATTGATGAGAGGGACCCAGCTGCCCCAGGCTTCCAGCCATCCCCACCAAGCTCCAGACATGTGAGCGAGCCCTCTTGCACATCCCAGCCCAGGCAAGCATCCAGCTGATACCATGGGGAGCAGAACTCCCACCTGAGCCCTGTCAACATACAGAAAACCAAATAGTGGTTGGTTTAACACAGTCAGTTTGGGAGAGGCTTGATAACATGGCAAGAGGTAATGGAAATGGAACGCTTGGAGCTTTATTAGAAATAGATCTGGACTAAGATGGGTTGGGCGTGCCAGCCAGCACCTGGAGTCCTGACCCTATTCCACTCTCACATCAGCCTTCATTGCAGAACTGGTGCCCCGTGGGCAGGGAAATGACAGTGACAGGAGACTGGTATGTACCAGCCATCTCTCTCTTTCATGTGAATTTAATAAGACCGATTAGACCTGCAGATTCAGAGGAATCCAGCTGCGTTTACCCAAGGCTTGGGGATGTGAGCAAGCCAGCCCGCCAGCAGAGGGCCGACATGATTGCCACCCGTATTCCACGAAAGTGAAATCCTTCAGTAAGGATTTGCAAAAATAATTAATTGTAAAATCCAGTACATAGGCTGAATACCGAAGATAGGATATATTCTCAGCAAGGAGGAGCCACCAATAAAAGAATTATAAATTAGTGAATGTAGTGTTTCTACAGGACAGAGTCTTGCTGCGCGGAGCACACACATCCCACCCCCTCTCTGGGTGGGTGATCACCTCCTTACCTAGTAGGAGGTGGAACCAGAATTTGCATCCAAGTCAGTCTGACTCCTAAACCTGTGTTCTTAATTCAACATTATGCCCATCTTTCACAGGATTTGTTTCTGAATGAGTGAGGCATTTATTAAACTTCCTTCGTTTCTATGCAACTTTTTCCTAGGCAGTGCATTGCAAACAGTCCTCCATGGCATGTGATTCCTTTGATGTAGCTCTCTGTTCTTGGGCAGAAAGTGATTTGCTAAGATCCTTAGTTCTCGCCATCTCAATGCTGCTGATAGCAGAAGGGACCAAGGAACCTGGCTGCCACTCCTGCCACACCCAGAGGCGTCTTGTCCCATGCCCTCTGAAGGGCTGAGGGTCCTCTCTTTCATGTCACAGAAATATTCAAGGTCGTGATGCCCATCCACTGGATCTTGACCAGGTGCCGAGAGGCTCCATCTGTATTCCACATTCTTGACTTTCTGAGGAGAGCCTCATGTAAGCAGCTGACCATGTGTCTAAAAGGACCTGCAGTTTTCTGGGGCTGAGGGTGGCCTGTTTTCTGCAGATTCAGTGGCTCTCAGCCTTCGGATTTTAGTCATCATTTATGTTGGAGGCTTTTTCTTTTGTTTCCCACTAGTCAGGCCTTTTACTATGCTCTTAAAAATACCAGCTTGCCTTACTAACAAGAGACCTCTGCAGAGTTATGGGATGGGCCACACATGCAGGTGGTCTCACAGGGTGCTGCCTAGCAAATCGCTAAAATTGCTGAAGGCTCAGTCGGGTGTGGGGGCAGCAGTGGCCTTTCCAGGTATGCAGTGATTTCCCAAATTCCCTATTAAATTAGGGAGGAGGGGGGCCTCCATGAATGAGACACATATACCTGGGGAAATACTAATTGTGACCAAACAGGACACAGCTGTCCCACAGTCTCCTGGAGGTCAGAGGACTTTGTTGTTTGCTCCCTGGGGCTGGAGATGCAATGAGCACTGTCCTACTCTTATTGTTAAGAAGGCCCAGCCCCTGTCACTGACCTTGGACTAACTCGCTCTACTCACCAACTTCTCTGGTGCTTAGGATTCTCAGAAAGAAAATGGAAGCTGCTGAAGAGGCCAACATGGCGCTGGGCGTGAAGAGGACGAGCAGAGTGCCCTCGGGGGGGGGGGGGGGGATGTTGCCAGAAGGGCAGATCTGACAGGGCAAGAAGTGAGGGGAGAGGAGGCAGTGCGGAGGCAGGTGCACGCAGAAGCCAGCCCGGGGGACCCCCCAGTGGTGGAGAGCATGCACTTCAGGGGAGACACGTTTGGACTTAGGGAGAAAGAAAGGAAGGAGAGTGGTGCGGAGGGAAATTCTAAAGAAAACATAAATCACATTTCTGCTCTAGAAGGAGCAAGGATCCCTGGGAAGAAGAAAAGAGGAAAGGAATGGGCTGGGAGCGGGATGGGAGACAGAAGAGTAGCACAGGTGTTGAAAGAGGACAAAGGGCTGAAAAGGGGAGAAAGGAAAGAACTACAGACACAGTGTTGACAGATGAGAACTAGATGGAACCCCATGGTGGGCTGGGACCAGCAGAGGACAATGGGTTACAGGAGGCTCCCACAGGGACGCTTGCAAAATGCTGCTGCTGTGGTGTTGGGAGAGGACTCGAAGCAATTTCAGGTTCCGAAATAAGGATGAATGAGACCTGCTTCAGGTCCACAGACTTGAGGTTTTCTGATCAATGGGGATCAAGCTGTGAGACGCAGCACACTCAGCCTGAATGTGTAAATGATCTGAGATGACTCAATGACACAGGCTAGATGGCTGGTCATGACTACAAACTAGAAAAAAAATCAGAAAAATGAGTGAATATGTACACTCCTCCCCATGCACGAGGAACATGTGAAAGGGAAGGACTGAAAGGGAAGGTGTGGGAAGCAATCAACTGGTAACCTTTGGAGTCAAATATTTAGAGACTGTGTATGAGAACATGGGTGAGTGGTGCTGGGGGTAACCCAGGCCAACAGGGCAGAAATCAGGCATAGACGTGGGAAGTGGTTGTCTTCACGTGCAAGAAAGGAGAAAATGCCCTGTAAGAGGTTCAAAATGATGCCTGTTAGGTTGCAAAGTTTAGCAGAGAGGTACAGAGAAGAGGAAAATACTCACTAAAGCAGGAAAAGCAAAATGTTAAAAGAGGAATGATGAGCAGGAGAGATGTCTTTGTCAAGGTGTTGGGATATAGTAGAGAAACAGAGAGAGAGAAAACTAAGGAGGGGAGAATAGGGGATTATCGCTTAGAAATTGGTGAGAGCCCAGTGAAAGAAGTTCAAGCAAAAGTGAGGGACCAGCTTTGGCCAGCAGCACAGATGGTGGGAGGGGAGGCAGCATTAAGTGATAAAGATTGAGGACACAGAGAAACCACTGGTGATGGGTGTTTTCTTTACGGAGAAAAGCAGAGGGGCTGCTGGGTAATGCTGAGGCCAGAAAAGAATACTGGAGAGCAAGGCAGACAAGCTGCCATCTCGTAGCCATAAGCAAGGGCGAAAGAGTTGACTGTGTGAACAGAAGAGAATTGTGGCACTTGCCAAGGCAGATTTGTTAAGTTCCCAGTGTAACGGTTCAGGGGGTCACCCCTCTTCCTCACCACCCTCCCATGCTTGTGAGCACACAAAGCTCATCTGTTATTCAGGGCTTCGTGCTGCCCTTTGCTCGCTAAGTGAAGCTCTAAGGTCACAGACAGAAGGAGGGTCCCTGGTGAGACACCAGTAGTCCCCACTTCCACACTAGTTTGGCTCCATTGCTGACCCAGGAGCCCACCCACCAGCCAACAGCAGACTCTTCCCTGCTAGGGTGGGAGAAATTTCATCAAGTTCTCAGTTTAGTCAATGGGGGAGCAGTGATGCCGTGCTGTTGGTCACCATTATATCGTGGTACATATAATGAAATACTTTCAGCCTTGCAAAGAAGGGTAATTCTGACACCTGCTACACCATGGATGAACCTCCAGGACACTATGCTAAATGAAATCAGCCAGTCACAAAAAGATAAATATTATGTGATTTCACTCACGTGAGCTATCTAAAATAGCTAAACTCAAACAGAACATAGAATACTGGCAAAGCACAGCAAGATACCTATAGTGCATAATACAGTGTTAGATACTTGAAAGTTGCTAAAAGTAAATCTTCAGCATTCTCAACGCACACGCACACGCACACGCACACGCACGCACACGAGTTATTTAACTATGTTCACCATGTGAAGTGAAGGATGTGTTAATTATCATGATCCTGGTTAGCATTCTACAATGTGTATGTACATCCATCCTGACGTGTACCCTTTACATATATACAATCATAGTTGCAATTATTCCTCAATAAAGTAAAAAGAAAAAAAGTACAAGGTGCTTGCCAGGGTCTGTGGGAGGGAGGAATAGGGAGTTGTTTAATGGGTATAGAGTTTCAGTTTTACAAGATGTGAAAGGTCTGGACATCAGCTGCACAACAATATAAATACAAGTAACATTACTAAATTGAAAATGGTTAAGACGGCGAATTTTATGTTATGTATATTTTACCACAATTTAAAAAAATAACATCACTTGTCACTAAATAAATGTTGGTCTACTATTTAAAGAATGTTCCAAGGAGAACCAAAATATGACTTCTGTGAGTGTCCACGTGACTCAGTCCGGCCTTGTACAGGTGGTCCTTATACCAACAGAGAGAAGGCAGGACATGGAACCAGGAGAGCTATGAGGAAACAGAAGCTATGAGACAGAGAAGAAGCAACAGTAATTAAAAGCACTACAGTGCGGAGTAAAAAGATGACCAGGTCAGTTAAGCTGCATTTGATGCTTAATGACCCTAGGTGTTTTTGTTTTGTTTCGTTTTGTTTTTAGTTTCAGGTGTACAAAGCAATGTAATAGTTCGATATTTATACCCCTCACAAAAGGATAACCCTTCTCCCCCAATCTACTAGCCCTCTGACATCGTATGTAGCGGTTACAATGACCTTAGTTTTTGAACCATATCTAAATCTCGGCCAGGCGAGACACAGGAAGTAGGATCAACACGATCTGCAATCCACCAATGGCTTCTCTGCCAACCAACCAAACCCCTACCGTAGCTACGGCAGTTATATCTGTGGCTAATAGCTAACTGGTAACAGCTGATGGCTACTAGTCACAGCAGATGGCAATTTATTACCCAAGCCAGCACCTTTCCACGCGAGGCTGAGAACCTGGAAACTGCTCTCTGGGACTCTGATCCCACACTGATCAAACAAGCTTGTGAAAAGACTGGCATCATAAGTTGTTATTTATTCAATATACATTTAGGGGTGAGAGAAACAGCCCCTTCCCAGGAAAAGGGTGTGTGGAAGAGATACAATAACATTTCATCTTCAAATGAATCAAAGCAAAGGTTTTGGGACCAGGTCACAGAGATTATGGGAAGGAAAGAGCAGGCAATAAGGAAAGAGTGGGCAAAGTTTAAGTGAAAGGGGGAAATTGGTAAAAAAGAAAAAAATGATCTTAGGGATAGAAATTATTGGAAAAAACAGGATTATTATATATATGTGTATATATATATATTCATATATGTATATTTTATATATGTAAAATAATCCTGCTTTTTTATGTCTGTATGTCTTATGAGTGTATATATGTGTATATCTATATACACATACGTGTGTGTGTGGTGTGTGTGTAGCAGAACTGGGCAGAAGATGAAGGGGAAAAAGCAGGTAAAAGGAAATTATATAAGAATCGAAATTCTAACAAATCAACAGTGAAGCTTATAAAACTGTTGGCTTTGTTCAATGAAGGGAGAAGTTTGGTTAATTTATTAAACTCACATTACACAGGCTTTGATGTTTACAAAATGATTTCAAAATCATCATCTCCTGTCAATGTGCCTGTGAGGTGAGCAGAGCAGGTCTACCCCCAGTTGAGCACGGCAGGGCAGGTCTTGTTATCCCTTTCACAAATGAGGAAATTGGGGCTTTGACATGTGTCAGGAAGGCAATAAGTGATAGAACTTCTTTTCCCTTTATTCTGATTCTTCCTGTAGCGCAAGTAGATACACTATGTAAATTAATTTTTGTCACAAAGATCACGGGAATAAAATGAGATCATATATTTAATTGTTTTTAATGGATCTAATATTGTGAACAAAAATCTACCCTCCCCTTCTTGGCCCTGGCATGGGCCGGCCACCCAGAGGGAACTCAGGTAGCAACAATCACATTGTATGAATTCACATATGAGAGGGAGGTCAGCTGCTATCTTCAGGTGGCCATACATGAAAGTTGGCCTTTGTGTTTCCCAGGACGCAGTCATCAGATCCAAGAGGTCAGAAGGTTCATTCCTAGACATGGATCATGAGTGAGAGCTGGCATCAGCCCAAGTCAAAAGTACACTGCGTACCCTCTTCCAATATTTAACAGGGTGCAAAGACCTCTGATTTAACTGCCTGTCTCTTACATGCATGTGTCGATTCTTCTTATTGCCTATATGGTTTTATAGTTTGACTCTTTGTTTTGAATTCACAGAAACCCAGGAGAATTGTTCATATATATCTCTTTATCTTAATTGTCAGTTGGATATTCAGTTTGTTATTTCAATGTTTCACAGAAGTTCAAGAGGTATGGCAGATGGATGAGCAGTATCGGGTGGCAGGGAACACTTCTCAGTCCCCTTCATATCACACCACCTAGAACGAACGCCCTTGTATGCAAGAACAGCCCCACACATATTTCTATGTCCTGCCCAGGGTGTAACCAGGGCACAATCCCAAGCCTCAAAGAATCCTCAGAGGGGTCTTCAAGAAATATGAGCTTACAGCATATAATAAAAATGGATTAAAATCAGGAACATGAGAAGATTACCTACAACGTCTAAGTGTGAATGGTACCCCTAAGAACTGTGCAGTGTACAACCCACACAACTATACATCAGCCCTGAGACTTTCCTCTCTCATGGCTATTACTCAGCATTGCGTTGGAAGGCCAAGAAAAGGAAATAAGAGCAAATATATATATTAGGCTGTGTAAAGATTAGACAAGAAGGAACAAAACTCTTGTTGTACATATATAGCATTGTTTACCAAAAAATTCCAAAGGAATCAACTGATAAACTTCTACAACTATTAAGAAAATTCAGTAAGGTGATCAAAATATCAAAACATAAAATAGACTTTCTACATATCAATAAAAATCAATTAGAAACAGTAAAGCTACAATGGAAATTGGCTCAGGAATAGAAAATGGATACAAAGAATAGAGTATCCAGCAATAGACATGTAAAAATGAGAATTTAGTACATGATAGACGTGACATTTCAAATGAAAAGGGAAAGAACAAACTTTTCAATAAATACTATTGGAATAATTCATAGAAATAAATTCCAGGTGGACTAAATACCTATTTTTAAAATAAGAAAAGAATTAGAAGAAAATATCATCATAAACTTGGACGTTGAGAAGGCTTTTTAAAATAAGACCCAAAGAGCAAAATACGTAAAGGATAAAATTAGAAATTTCAACTACATCAAAATAATGATAGCATGACAATAATAGTAAATACTTCTCTTGACTAAAAACATCATGCAAACAAAGTTAAAAAACGAAATTACAGATTTAGAATATTTATTATACGTATATCAAAGAATTAGCTTCAAGAATAAATATTAAACTCCTACTAGTAGAAAAAAATATCCCGATATAAAAGGAGCTAACAATATAAATAAGCAATTAAGAAGAATTATATTAAAAGATGGCCAAGAATTGAATAAAAAGATGGTTCACCTCACTAGTTGTTATGGGTTGACTTGTGTCCCACAGTACCTCAGAATGTGACTATATTCGGAGATAGGGCCTTTAAAGAGGTAATTAACATCCAATGGGGTCGTTTGGTTGGGCCCTAATCCAATATGACTAGTGTCCTTGTAAGATGAGGAAATTGGAGCACAGAGACATCAGGAATGAACTCACACAGGATAAAGGCCATGTGAGGACACAGGGTGAAGACAGCCACCTGTAAGCCAAGGAGAGAGCCCTCAGAAGAAACTAAACCTGCTGACACTTTGATCTTGGACTTTTAGCCTCCAGAATTGTAAGAAAATAAATGTCTATCGTTGAATACCAGTCTCTGGTATTTTGTTATGGCTGCTATGGAAATCGAATACATTAGTAATCAGGGAAATTTAAATAATTTTTAAAATGGGTTACTGTTTTCACTTAACCAATGGGAAAAGTAATAAAATGTTTAATGAATAGCAAGCATCAGGGTATGAAGGAGCACTAACGATCGTTCCCTGCCGGTGGGAGTATACATTGGTACAGACATTGTGCAGGGCGATGTGAAGTATCAAAAATTAAAATGCACATATTCTATGACGTGGCAATTCAACTTCTCAGTATGTCCTCTGGTAAAATACCTGCACATGGGCACAAGGAGACATATACAGTGAAGGTCATTGTAGAATTTTGGTAAGAGTGGAAATTTAGAAGCAGCGTACATAGCTATCAAAAAAGAAATGGCTATAAATACAAGAACTGTACTCTGTGGAATACTATGTAGTAGTTAAAATTAATGAGGTGGAGACATATAGAGATCTGGAAAGTCTCCATATGGAATACACATATGGAAAGTTTATTTAGTGGAAGAACAGAACAACAACAAATAGTTTATTAGTACATATATGTATGTATAAATGCCAAGGAGACCATCTGGCAATAAATACAGCAAACTGGTTAGCGTGGTTACTTCTGGGGGAAGAGGTTATTAACATTGGCAGGATGGCTCAAGGAGAATTTAGCTTTATCTATACTCCTTTTTCATTTTATAAGGAGCAAGTAATCATTTATAATTTTAAAAAGCTATTACCTGCTAACAATAGTTTAGTTTTATGATTGTCCATTATGTTTATTCCATAATAATTGAGGAACAAGCTGATAGCTTGAGACTAGGAGTTGGCAAACTTTTTCTGTAAAGGGCCAGACAGGTAATATTCTAGGCTTTGGGAGCTACACTGCCTCTTTTGCAACTACTCAATTCCACTGTTATAGAGCAAAAGCAGCTATAGATAATACATAATGAATGAGCATTATGTATTCCAACAAAACTTTAAAGAAAACTGTGTTCCAATAAAACTTTATTTACAAAAACAGCTGCGGGCTCAGAACTGGCCTGTGAGCCATAGTTTGTAACCCCTGGTTTAGACTGTTTGCATATAACTAAAGTTTTTAAAAGTTATTTATTTACTATATATTTAATGTTATTTTACTTATTTTATTTTTATTTTACATTATTATATTTATTTGTATTATTTAGTTATTATATAACTAAAGTATTTTAAGTAAGTATTTTTGGTAGATGGAAAAATTCTCTTTCCTATTAACCAAATAATTAAATAAGTAGTAGCTTCTGGGGCCTTGCTTAGAATGTTTTAGACTCTGGTCATATCATTAGAGACCAAACACCCATCCCAGTGGAGATAATCCAGTCACCATGGCCATCTCGTTGGTGACCATTGACTTTCTCAGCAGCAGTGTTGCACAACCATGCATGTGGCGGGGGATGACACCTGCCACGGCTGATTCACTGAGTCAAGGTTTGGTGACCTCAGAGGTGACTCCTGACCATCCGATGCAATGCGAGTTGCCTGACAGCAAAGCCTCTGGCCACAGCCTCAGCCAAGCTGGGCTCTGCGGTGGGGAGAGGGCGGACTTGCTGACGCTGAGCACAAGAACAGAGCTCGGTTCTGGGGGATGAGGTGCCTCCCCTCGCAACTAGGGGTAGAAAACTCACTCGTCCAAAGCCAACTCAGCCCCAGGGGTGGCAGGGCCTCTGAGGGTCCCCTCCCTGCGGTGGTGGGGGGCTGTGACTATCACGCTGCTGTCTCTTAGCCCTGGTTCCGGGGGCTGCCAGCGCAAACCCAGCAGGCAGAGAGGAGTCAGGGCTGAGTCGTTCCCAGCTCGCACAGTCAGGAGACTCCAACTCTGCAACAGAGAGGGGCTGATTGTATGTACAACTCATGGTGGCTCCTATGGGACTGAGGTTTCCCCTGTGACTCTTTCTCGAGGAGGTGGGTACAGGATCAGAGAGCATCATTACTGGGACTCAATATGAAGTGACTGTCTTCATGGTTTCTTCCAGCCTGAAAGTGTGGAGAGCAACAGGCCAACCTGATACACAACCCCTGTGATGCTGACCTCAAACATAAGAGACTGTGTTCCCTCACTTCTTTTGTATGGAGCTGGCAGGGGCAGTCTGCCCCCAGCAAAAGAGAAAGAAAGAAAATCCATACCTGCTGGGTGATAAATTCTTTGCTGTGACTTCTCCTTTGGGGTCCACTTTGAACAATCAGGAACAAAGGATCAATCAGAACATCAAGCCCCCCATTAGCTTGGTCACTGGCCTTTGAAGGTGAACACTTCCCTTGTAGGCAGAGCCTGAGGCAATGCTTCCTCTTCCTCGTGGTAGAATAGGTTATTATTCCCCAGGATATGAGCCAATCTTGTCTCTCACCTACATTTCAGGCCAGGTCAGATGTCTTCTCTAAGTGGCCCCATCTGGCACTCCTAAGTCCCAAGTCCAGCACTCCAGTGAGCAAATGAACAGATTACCGTATTTACTCTCATTATGTGCCCCCACTTTTTTCTCTCAGACGTCTTCACTGAAAAACACGGAAGGGGAGGAATGTTGCTAGTATCTGCTTTGTCTCATTAGTTCTGAGCAAATTTCATGCTTTTGATTGTCTCTGCATTTTAGCCACTGAGGCAAATTTAATTTAAATTTAGATCTTTCAGCATTGTTTCCTTTGTCTAAGCCACCTGCCTGGATAGTGTTACTTGATGTGAAAGCCAGCCAAGTATTGGATTCTGTGAGGCCCACATGTTTATGTAACAGAAAGACAGGCACAGAGGAGTTGGGAGAGTGTGAGATGAGGGGACTGAGCACGGTTCACAGGAGTGTGACCTGTGGCTCCACGTCAGGGCAGCTGGCTGACCAGGAGCAAGGAGAATGGACCTCGGGGAAAGGTTCTAAGGGTTCTTTCTTCTTCCAGGCCCTGCCAGGAGCCAGCAGCTCCTCACTCCTTAGCCTGATCCTTCGTGTTCCCCAGCAGTAGCTGCTGATGGCTGTTCTAGATCCTAAGGAAAAAAGACAGAAGGACAAAAGCAGTAGGTTTCGCAGGATATATTTCTTCTACTTGCTTTGTTGTAAAGGATGCTTTACGACAGATGGGGGCAGTGGACTAGCCATACTTCAGACAACAGTAAAGCAGGGTCATCAGCCACATGGGGAAATGGGAGGGGAGACTCATCAATTAGACAGGAAGGGAAGAAAACCAGGGATTTCCAAAAATCACAGCAATCTTCATGTGAAAATTTGGACTTCCTTGCACTTATTTCCTGATTTAAACTGTTTTTATTTTGAATCACATATTTGAATCCAGCCCTCCTGAGGAAAAAAGCAAGTCTGATTTTTTTGTTTTTCAATTAAATTGGCTTCTTCTCTTCCACTTAATTTGCCTCTACCAGGAGGTGAGGAACATTTAAGTCTGGAATTTCCTAGGGTCAACATTTCCCAAGTGGCTGCTTGCTTGCTCTTCCCAGCCAAATGCAGAAAATAAGACAGCTCACACAGCTCACTGCCAACAGTGGTGAGCAGGACCCGAGGTCCTGGGCCTTCTGTCTTTCAGTCAAGTTTCTGAGAGTCCACAAGGGATTCTGCTAGGGCTGGGAGGCACTGGATTATAAACCATACTGGTTGGGAGGTTGGCTTGGGCCTTGAGCAGGGAAGACCTAGAATAAATGAAATACTGGATTCAGGTCCCAGCGGACGCAGACTGTCCAGTGTTCCCTGGGGACTATCTGAGGGGCCTGGTGGCACCTCTAGGACCCTGGAAGCTATGACCAGAAGGCAATGACCACAGTCACAGGAGGTGGAAAGACTGAAAAGGGTTAGGAACTCACCCCAGGAAACTTTTGTTTCTAAGATTAAAAATGGGCCTTTTGGGGAGCATAGAAAATTTTTAGGACAGTGAAACTATTCTTGCAGGATGTTATAATGGTAGATACAAGTCATTATACATTTTTCCAAGCCCATAAACTATATAACACCAAGAGTGAACTGTAACATAAACTACGAACTCTTGGGTGATTACAATGTGTCAATTATAACAAAGGTACCACTTTGGAGGGAGATGCTGAAAATGAGGGAGCTATGCCTGGGGCGGGGCGGGGGAGGGAGCATATGGAATCTCTATACCTTCCTCTCAATTTTGCTGTGAACCTAAAATTGTTCTAAAAAAACAAAAAAAAGTCTTAAAAAAGAAAAAGGTAGGCGTTTTTGTAAAGACAGGCATTCTATGTCCAGGAAAAAAAGGCAAGCTCAGGGAGGGCAGCTTGCCAGAAGTCCTTGGGTCACGGGTAAAATACACAGCTTTCGTCATCTCTCAAATCTTCCTGGCGTACAAGGGCCTGGCCTTATCTCTCTTATAAAAATGGTGAATTATTTACAGCAGAAACACGGAACTAAGAACAGGTTAAAAAGTCACTAAGACAAAGAAAATATTCTCAGGTTTTTGCAGGAATCTTCTGGATTCCCTGTCCTCTGCTCTGCGGTGTCATGGACCAGAAGGCTTTAGGATTGTCAGGCACCTGGAGTCTGTAAGGGCAGTTTTAACGTCAGGCATGGCTCTGAGGTAAGAAAACACCTGGAAAATACACTGTAGTTATTACGGACAGCATACTGATGCCCCCGGATGAGGATCTGGGTCAACCTCAAGCACAGCTGGGAAACGGGAGAAACTTGAGTCCTTTCATGATTTGTCTATTGCAGCAACCAGAAATGTGGAGCTCCCAAGGCACTCATAAGAGAAAAGCAGTTCTGATAAGCATAGAGTTTCCTTAGTGGGAATTCATTTCATGTGTTACCTCCCTCCAAGGAGTATTTCCATTTAAAAAGAACTGAGTCGACAAAAGGAGTGATGCACTAACAACAGAATAAATTCAGACAGACCCTGAGGAAAACAGATGTTTCTCGACCGGTCAGGTGGTCTTTCTCAAAATCTCTTAGGGATCCTCTAGGTTCCGGTAGGCCTGGAAAAGGGGTCAGGGCAGCACATGAAGGTGAAGCCCCGGTCCCATGAGGTGATCTTGAAGGAAGCCTTTCCTTTTTGTTCTTGGGTGGAGTAAGTAGAAAGCTGTCCAAGAAGACGAGGAATAGAAACCTTGCCTTTGAAAGTGGTCCTGTTTTATCACAAATGGAAGCAGTGACAAGAATTTTCCCATCCTAGAAATGGCAGGTTCCAACAATTGGGGGAGCCACTACAATTGAGCTTCCGCTGTCCCAGATCCTATAATTGCTTCAGGACCCCATCAATCCTACCTGTGGTATTTGGAGCCCCAATCTGTCTCTCCTCAGACTCGTGAAACACTTTCTTTTCACCTCATTTATGAATTATACTGCGGAATGTGATACCTGTGTCTTACTCCCCAGTAGGTTACGTCTCCCTTAGGGCAGAGGTCCTTACCTGTCTTTTATATACCGCCTTGTACCAAATTCATTGGGTGGGTGCTCAGGTTGGTTCAATCATTCTTTTAAAGATGGTCTTTCCTAACACTGCTTTAATTAGTGTCCTGCTTTTATTGAAAAGGAGAAAAAAAAAATCAGCTCACAACCACCTTGAGAGAAACTTCCCTGCTGCTTATGCTACCATTAAATGAAACCCATGCTTACTATTAATTTATTGTTAAATGAATTAACTCTTAAATGAGTAAAACCTCTTAAATTTTAATTTGTAAAATTTAAACACATGATGATGGCAGACGTCATGATGAGATAAATTATATTTTGATAGCAAAGAGATAACTGGGTTTTAATAAATTGGAATTATCTAAAAACTAAGAATTTGGAATTTTATATTTTTGATAAAACACTATAATGTATAGATAATAATATGATCATTACCTTCTCTCAACAGCTGTAGCTGTTAAATTCCTTTGCTCCACAATATTGCATGAGACTCTTGAATGAAATGTAAATTTAGGGGTCAGATGGAGAACACCTCTGACCCATGAGTTGGCTCATCTCCTGGAAAAACTGTGCCTATTCCATGGATAGATAACCAAATACTGATCATGTTTACAATTGAGGTTGCTTAGCCAGTCAACCTCAGCCAGTCAGTTGCTTAGACCTGTTTTGTCTCTATAAAATGAGCTGTAACACTATTCCCTAAAGTAGGAATTGAAGAAATTCATTCTAGTGTTTAAGTGTCTTAAAAGTGCCAGGTACTATTATTTTTCATTTATTAATTTTATTTTTACATTTTTATGAAGTATAATTTATGTCTTTAAAATTTTTTTATTATGGTGATATAGATATAGATCTATAGATAATAAAATTAGTGAGGTTAAGTAACTCGTGGGAGGATACAATGTCATTGGCCTGGGATTTCAATCCAGACCATCATGCTCCAGAGCCTGCTCTCATAGCCTCTGTGCTGCTGCACTTCTAGGTTGCTAGCTTGGCTTTGTTCCACAGTTGGAGGCCATTTGCTGTCACTCATGTGCTCACTGGCGTTCTCCATTCTGCTGGTAACTGGGTCTATGGGCCTCCATGCATCTTGTTGCATAAAAATACTCCAAGTCTTCTGAGTAGATGCAACTCTACTTTTCATATACATACTCATGCATTTTTATTGGGTATGTATCTAGGAAATGAAATGCTGGGTCATGGATATGCATATTTTCAACCTTAGTAGATAGATAATGTCAATGTGCTATGAATAGCAAACCAAAACTACTCAAGAAATATCCAGTAACATTGCTTTTTATTTGATTCCACAGCTAGCATAGCCTCGTAGTCAGTAAATGTGGAAATGGGACATGACAAAACTTTCTCTTGAAGTAGAGCACTTAGGAAACACCAAAGAGAATAAAGCTCCTTCATTTGATTATTATTATTACTGAAAATCATTTTAAAGTATTGGGAGTTTAAGAAACAGAAATCTCTTTCCTCATGAATCACACATTGACAAGCCCATAAGAGGTACACATTGTGGGAGAAGCAGAGACTACTGGAATTCTTTATGATGATTTGTACAGCTTCTTAAAAAAAAAAGATCATAATCTGTAAAAAAAACAACACAAATGGTTATGACTATGTCATCTTTTTAGAAACAATCATTATCAGATCAATACATCCAAAAAATTACTGTGATACAATTACACAGAGTGTGGTTTTGAAATCAGACAGCCCCAGAGAGCCCAGCTCTGCCACTTAATGAGCCCTATGAGTCAAACTATTCTTAATTCACAAGGTCTCCAAATTCTAGCACTTAAAAAAACAACCTTTACAGTAACTAGGTCATAATTGAAAACTTAGTCTGTGTACACCATAAAAATATTCAAATTACAAAAGGATACAAACATGAGGAAAGTCTCTTTTCCCTCAGTCTGACCTCCAGTTTCCAGTTTCCATGTCTAGTGACAACTACTTATCAATTTCTTGCCGATCTTTCCAGGAATAATCTATGTATATTGCAGGCATAATGCATGTATATACATGTTTGTGAATATACATACATATTTCCAACTTTTAATTATGGACTATGACACATATAGGAAAATATAGAAAATCAATGTGCAGCTTAATGAATTCATGTATTCATCTGTGTAAATACCACCCAGATCAAGAAATCCTAGAAGCTCCCACTTACTCCTTCCCAATCACAATCCTCTCCCTGCCTTCTAAAAATAATCTATTCTTATTTTTATTTGATTTTTTCCAGTAATCACTTCCTTGCTTTTCTTTATACCTTTACTTCCTGATTATACATTCCTAAACACCATAGTTGAATGTTAGTTTTGAACTTTATATAGACTTATGCTGTAGATTTTTTTTTTTGTATTTGGCTTCTTTTGATCCTTATTTTATCTGTGAGATTCATCCATGTTGTATTTACTTCTACTTCATTCGTTTTCAACTGCTATCGAGCAGGGAATGACATACTTTTTCCTGCAGAGGGTCTGATAATAAATATTTCGGCTTTGTGGACCAAAAGACAAAATCAAGGATATTATGTCAGTACTCAAATAAAAAGAGAGAAAACAAATTGTCACAATTTTTTATTGATAAGATTCAAAAGATAGCAACAATGACTGACTACAGTTCTTTTGTAATACAGATCTACTAATGAGAAGAATGGAACTTTTATTTAAGGGATACCGTTTTGTTTAATTGAGGTTCAAATCATCAAAATTGACTGCAGATGTTCAATTGTTAATGGTGATGTGGAATGAGACATCACCTACTTCAGCTTTGAAGATGTCTCTCACACAGATATGTGCTGCCAATACGAATCTTAATCCATAAGCTTATGCTTTTAATTGTGCATATTTATTACTTAGAAGCTTTTTCAAATTCCAGTAGATTCTTCTCAATATTTGCCTTTTAGCATGTCATTGCAATGTAGACTAATCACTTCTGATTGAAGGTTAGGCAGACATGCCCCCATCGCACAGTTAAACAGATTTTGAAGTATGGACATTTCTTTTGCACTTGTTTCAAGGTCCATAAAACATTCCTGGAAGTGTAGTTTTAAATTCAGAAAATGTATTCACTGCAAATAGGTGTGGGAATGCAATCTTGCTTCTTGTTTTAACTTTTGGCAGCACAGGAAGTATATAAAGCAGCTTATATTCCCCTTGTAATGTCCCTGTGCCTTTGGTAAGCCTGAATCTTAGCTTGTGCCCAGAGTTGGCCAGTGCCCCAAGGGAAGAAAATGGTCAGTGATCTCAGATCACTTAGGAAGGACTCTTTCCCCTCTACCATTATAGTTCATATAGTCCCCTTTGTTTCCACAACTTTCCAATGTCTTTAAAAATACGACATTTACAGTACAACCATTATTTTCTCTAATTGTTGCAGCTACCTACTACAGCCTACCTAGAATCAGAAGACATATCTATTTTCCCTTTTATTAATTTCTTTTATTTTTATTTTATTATTTCCTTCCTTTTACTTTTTTGCATCTAATTTGCCATTATTTTTCTAATTTATTGAAAAGGATGCTTAATCCTATTTTCACCTATTCTAATAAATGCCTTTAAGACTACAATTTTCCATCTAGTGCCACATTAGCAGCAGTCCACAAGTTTGATAAATATATAACATTTTTGTTATTTTTCAGTTCAAAATATTTTCTACGTTCTATTCTGATACTTTCTTTGATGAACATTTATTTACAACTGTATTTCTTAATTTCCAAACATACTAGAATTATCTTGTCATTGATTTCTAGTTTCATTACATATTTATCAGAGAACACACTACACGATTTAAACTCTGAAATGGCTGACACTTGCTTTATGACACATTTTGTAGATGGCTGCCTTCTAGCTATGTCCTCACATGTGAGGGAAAGACAGAGAGAGCAAGCTCTCTGGTACCTCTGATGATAAGGATACTATTCCCGTCATGAGGGACCCACCCTCATGATCTCATCTAATTTTAATTATCTCCCACAGTCCTCATCTCCAAGTGCCAACATACTGGAAGTTAGGGCTTCAGTATACGAATTTTAGGGTGACACGATTCAGTCCAGAGCTTTCCACACCAACCCCAACTTCCAGATTCATGTCCTTCTCACATGAAAAACACATTCATTCCATCCCAACAGCTCCAAAAGTCTTAACTCATTTGAACATCAACTCTAAAGTTTAAAGTCCAAAATCTGATCTAAATATCATCTAAATCAGATACAGGTGAGACCCAAGGTATGACTCATTCTGAGGCAACATTCCTCTCCAGCTGTGAACCAGACAAGTTATGTGCTTCCAAAATACAATGGCAGGACAAGCGCAGAATAGGTATTTCTATTCCAAACGGGAGAAATCAGAAGGAAGAAAGGAGTAATGGATCCCAAGCAAGTCCAAAGCCTAGCCAAATTCTGTTGGATCTTAAAGCTTGAGATTAATCCTCTTTGGCTCAATGTCCCGCCTTCCAGGTCACTGGGATGGCAGCATTATTCCCATGGCCCTGCGGGGTGGCCCCCCTCTCAGGTCTGCTGTGCCCCATCCCCATGGCTCTCGGTGGGGCTCCCAACACTGAAGCCAGGGTAGGGTCCTATGTGTGGTCCCACCCTTAAGGCTCTAGGCAGAGGCCATCTGAAGCAGTGACCCTGGTAATCTGAATCGCCTTCAGAGTTATTTTTCCCTCTTCTTGGAAGAATTGTGCACATTAGCAGCATAATAGCTCTATCTTCTCATCCTGTCAAATCCAAGAAGTCTGACAGGCTTCCTTCATTTCATCTCATCTCCATCCCTTTCAGTTCAAATTGGCAGTGCTGCTACTCTTATAATCCCCATAAATTCTTTATCAAATAGCTGCTCAGCCACATTCTTAGTGTTTTTTCTAGAACACATTTTCCTATTCTTTGAAATATGGATAGGCTAAGAATCTTCAAGTTCTTGTTCCTTTTTGCTTAACAATTATTTCTTCAATTCATCTCTCTGCTTTCACGTTTTACTATAAGCAGTCAGAAGGAACCAAGTCACTCGTTCAACACTTTACTTAGAAATCCTCTCAGCTAAATATCCAATTTCATTGCTTGCAAGTTCTACCTTCCATAAAACAGTAGAACAAAATTCAGCCAAGTTCTTTGCCGCTTTATAACATGGATTGCCTTTGTTCCAGTTTCCAATAACACATTCCACATTTCTGTCTGAGACCTCACCAGAATTGCCCGTAACATCCGTATGTATTTCTAACATGCAGCCCCAAGATCTTCTCACCTATACTTATTATCTAGTTCCAAAGCTGCTTCCACATGTTTAGGTTTTTGTTAGAGCAACTCCACTCCTGGTACCAAAATCTGTCTTAGTCAGATCGGGTTGCCGTCACAAAAAACCACAGAGTGGGTGGTTTAAACAATAGAAATTTATTTTCTCACTATTCTGGAGGCTAGCTGTTCAAAGCAGTAAATATAGTCATTTTAAAATTTATGTTTAATAATTCCTATATTTTATATCCTTTTAGTCTGTTTTCATTATCTGTAACTTCTGCTGCTGCTTTTTAAGTTGTTGTGCCTCCTCATAAGCTTGGATATCCTTGATTGTATTATGGAAACTATACTTGAAAAATTGTTTGTGAAAATAAACTGAGGTCTAAGATGATGTCAAGTTTCTCCAAAGAGAATTTATGTTTTCTGACAAGTTCCTTCAGGCAATAGGAATTAAGCATCTACAATTCAATTTCTGGGATTCAGATTTTTAAATTTTTTTTTAATCATTCAGGTGATTAGATGCTAAACTGCAGTCTATGCGAGGGACTGTTTACTTCCAATTAACCCTTACAACTAGGGCATAGCCTTTTGGAGTCCCAACCCAAATGGAAGAGGTTTGCCAGGGCCTCAACCTTGACTCCAGTTTTTGTCCCCCTGGTTTTACAAAGCTGGTAAAAGCATTGCTCCGCCTTTCTGCCACATTTTCTAGAATTTGCATATTTGCTCAGGGGAAAAAAAAAGTGGCTCCAAATGCCAGACCCAACGCTCTGAATTTGTCTTTTCCTAGATTTTTGCCCAGAAATTCCTCACTATTTTATTAGCTTTCCTTGTCTTAAAGCTGATTAAAAAGTTCTGTTTTTAAATCAATATCCATGCCTACTGCCCCTTTCCCTAAGCATTATTAAATAATCTCACATCTGTCCTTCCCTGTGAGAGAAGGAAGAGGGAGTAATGTATATGTGGGGGCCACTAAACATCATGTTCCAGTCATTTAATAAAGTATAAAAAAGATACTTTATGAATTTATTGGTTGCTCTTCCTTGCTGGGTGTCTGTAGTTAGCCTGCCAAACAGAATTTTTAAAAACTATATTTTAGGACTACAGTATGCTTTGCAGTTTTAATGAAATGTATTTTATTTCACTAAGTACAAAAGAGAAAATCATTTTAATACTCTTCTGACTTGATTTCACAGCTCACCATGGATGTCATAGAACAGGTGCTAAACTCAGAAGGAAATGCAGATGTATTTAGTTCAAACTATGTAAATTATTACTCTTATTAAATTCGCTAAGAAAAATGACTACCCCAACATCAAAGCTGATTTTTATCACAGTAACAAGACAGGCAAAATGCTTTGGTCTTTGAATTTCTGTTATACAGATAGTATATAACGTTATGTGTAAATACATGGTTTATATCTTCAATGATTTCAGAGGTTATTTCATTGTTAATTAAAAACAAAAGACTTTCTGCTGTGATTTATAGCCACAGCTTCATATTTAAGAGTCCTACATCAGTTTTCTCTCTGCTCTCTTTCTTAATTTCCCCCTCCTTTCAACCGTCCTTCCATGATCCTCTTTTATTGAGAATTAAGGTCCTCATAGATTCCCCTGCAGAGGGTCTCTTGGTCACATGTGCATGGACAAGCCTCTAGGGAAATTATTCGTATAAAATTATACAGTTAGTGGCAGAGCTGGCCAATACCCAGACCTCCTAACTGCCAGGCTCAAATTTCCCCCGACGTCGTGGTGCCTTTCCTTACCTGGTAGCACACCCTCAGGCCAAAACAGCGCATGATGTTCCTCTACCATGGGACGGCTGAGGGAAAAGGTACAGGCAAAGGGTTCACTCCTTTCCCCGTCTCATGAGATTTTTACTTTCAATTGACTCTCTAGCTCTGTTCTTCTAGTAATCTGAGAGGTGGTATATGTCAACTACGTTACTAAGAAATACCACTGAAGGTAAAAATGACCCATGATTAGGATTTAGCATGTGACTGGGAGGCGCTTTAAATGAACTATTAATACCAAATAGGAAACCGTAGCTTTGAGCTTTCCTGAGTGTGCTGACTTTGGTCACTGGGAAAATCAATTAGGGAGACATTGGAAACTTCGCCTATGGAACTATTACAAGAGATACTGGTCCAGGGTCATGAAAAGCAAGCCAGCTCCCACACCCACCCAATGTGAATCTCTTCCCTGCACCTGAGCTTTGTCACCTGCGGGCAAGAGAAAATAGCTATGGGTCCTCTGTGTGGATATGGCAAGAGCTCCCACAGGAGGAAAAACACATGATTCTTCCCTGCTGGATGGACACTGTGGTGCCTGTCTTATCATATCTTTCTGAGTAGAATGATACTCAAATCCCATTAAATGTGGTCTCTGTTAGTCTCGTGAGTATGAGTTGAGGCTGAAACCAACCCCTCGTGGGCATTGCAGAAGGTGTCCGGGCTAGAACCAGGCAGGCTGTGCCTCATGCTATGTGTAAAACTAGCACAATGTGATAGGGTACCTTGTGCACCTCCATAAGAACAAGCTTTTTTATATATATATATAATAACACTGACATATTTTGTAGCTTTATTTGCAATGGAATACTGTCACGTGCTAAAAGAAACCATAAAAATAATCTGGAGTCCCGTTTTCTGGTCACGAGAGTCCAATTGCTATGATATCAACTCTATTCTCTAATAATTTCAATAGTACATTCCATAACCTAGATGAAATGTGCCAATTTAAATGGGAGTGCTTCATTTTCTTAAACAACAATCTCTTCCCATTATGATCGTGAGAGTGCAGTACAAAGCTGAATGAGGCTACTTTTCGTCCTCTCTCTACTTCCTTTCAGATGAAAAATCAAACTCACCTTAGCTGTCTTTCTCCTTTTGAGTTTCTTTCTTAAGTAACTTGTCAGTGTTTGAGACCTCATCTTGCTGTTGCTGAGCAAAATTCCTTAGGAGCATGGATTCCGTGTGCCTGTGGACGAGCTGATGGGCTGCTAGAATATGCTTCCTCTGTGCGTTCCTCACTGTGCCAAAGTGACAGAAGAATTTTTACTCTGAAAGTCTGAATGAAATTATTCCCAAAGCTTTTCAAGAAAGCAGTGATAGAAATGATAATTTTGCATTGTAACGCAAATTTCATGATGCAAAGATCATATATGACTTAAAGGTAAGGTGTCTCATATTTCTCTTTGAGCATTAGTTCCTAATATGGAGGGTACTGGTTGATTGGGAATGAGTTTCTGAGCTCATGGCTTTAGAAAGTGGTCCTAGCTCCGTACCCTAAGAATGTTTATTATCAAGGCTTAGTATGTGAAGCATCCCATATCCCTTGGAAAGGAGTGATCATGATGATGATATCTTAGCAGTCAGCATCTGTCCTTACTTTGGGCCAGCTATTGTTTTAAGCAGTTGGCATATAATTATTCATTTAAACCACCCCACAACCCTTAAAGAGAGTATTATTAATATCCCCATTTTCAGATGAGGAAACTGAAACACAGAGATTAGGTAATTTGTCCAAAGTCATCCAGCTAGTAAAGGACAGTAGGAAGTCCTGTGGATTAGATTTTGTGCTACGTAGGTATCAGCTGGTTTATATAGGGTACATCACACTGGAACCGATAGCACTTCACAATTGCATGGTCGACTTTGGAACCTCACAGGCCATGTTTCAAATCTGCAAGTCGTATAATGTCTCTAAGCACTAATCTCCTTCAATGAAAAATGAGAACACACCCACCGCTGTTGTAAGAAATTGAGATAAAGTACTTTTCTTAAATGTTTAGTACCTGGTCTGGAACTTAGTATGGATTTAAAATTTGGCAGTTACTGTTATTTTTGTATGTATATAAAGGTCTCTTCAAGGTCTTTCCAATGTATGAGCTTTTTTACAAAAAAGATATCTGGAAACGGTCTGTATATAATATTATCTTCATTGGGGATAAAGAGTATATGTAGTACATATGGTTCTCCTATTTGAAAAGAGAAACAAAAGGTCCCTATCCATATGGTATGTGTGTAAAGGGAAGAGGTAAGGACCTGCCAAACTTGCCCACCGACCAGTTCCACTGGATTTCTTCAGCTCAAGTCCCCCCTCCGGCTCTTTCCCTCAGAGCCAGGGTCACAGACTAGTAACTATTCAACACACTATTTCCCCCTGTCCTTCAATTCCCTCAGGTGGAATTGATCTGAAGCTGACCTCACTTGGGACCTAGGAGAAGTAGAAAGGAGTTGCATACATTCTTAAGGATCCAGATAACACAAGATCCCTCTTACAGTGTAAGATGACACAGAAATATTTATTATTTGATCTGGAAATTAAATTTTGTTGCTGTAGGCACTATCACACACTGTTGATGGGAGTATGAATTAGAACAATATTTTTGTGGTGGCAATTGGGTAGTACCTACCAAAATGTATAATGCACATACCCTACTTTTTAGCATTACACTGCTAGGAATTTACTCTCAAAAGCATGACCAGGATATGTGTAAAATACACTAATTGCAGCACCAGTAGTTATAGGAAAACACACTGGAAACAAACTAAACACTTATTGCTAGAGGGTACTGTTTTAAAAATTACAGTTCAATCATACAATGAGAAAATAAGATATTTCTTTGTTCTCTTGAAATGCATGTGAACTCCATCATTCCTTTATCCCTGGTTACGTGACTGGAAATCACTTTTACACTTCTCTTAAACCTCTCCAGAATCCCCCTGCATAACTCTGAAGCCTTCTGAGATATTATTTCATTTAAATATTGCACCCCTCCCTCTGGCATCAGGTCTGAAAGCTCCAGAAGAATATTCTTTTTTTTAAGACATGTTTGTTTGTTTGTTTCTCCTTCTCTATTGACTGAAAGCAGCAATCTTTAAAAACATGCCACTTCTGACGAGTGACATATGAGGATATTTATACTTAGACACAGTCCTGGAAGAAACTCAAGATATTTGTGACACAGAGAGAGCACAGAGTCGATTTAAGCCCTTGATGGCATCCCAGCTTTTCAACACCTGCCTTGCATGTGCCCTGCCTAACAAAACGATGCTATAGTTTGAAAATCTTACACATTCTCAACATTTGCTTTAAGTTTAAAAAAAAAAATCAAGTCCCAAAATAGACCTCTTCTGGGAACTTGGGAACTTCCTGTTAAAGAAGGTTTGGATTTTGATACTCTGTCAAACTTATTAGAACTATACTCCATTTGTACTAGAGGTGACTATACTCTGGAATCCGATGGTGTGAAGAGAACTTGACATAACTCTGAAATAAAAAAACTCAGTGGTTCTCCTTCAGAAATTTCTGCAAATCTCTGGGATAGTGAAAATCATTCACATCTTTAAAAACTCATAAAGTGCAGCATTTACATTGGCTTACCTTTTTCTTTGACAAAGTCCCTTTGCACCTCTGGGATCAGGAAACTATAAACCAACTCAGCAACAATTTCCTCTGACTGAAGCTGAGTTCGACTGAAAAAAAAAAATTAAACTATTTTCTTTGTTGCTTTACTTGAGCTGCCTATTTATACTGAGATCCTCCTCACTTGTGTAAGGAACTCCACTGCTCAAATCCCGCCATAGCCTTTTCCTGGATTAAGTGATCTGAAACATTATATTCCTGCTGAGCTTGGTTAACTCCATGAAAAATTCCTATTTGACCCTGTCCTTCGTTTGTCCTGTCTGCCTGGAAGGGAATGTTAGAGATACAACTTATACCTGGAAGCCAAACACCTTGGGGTGAAGTCCAGGTAGTGTTGCATGTACTTACTCACACTGCTTTCATGCTTGTAGTATTCTAAAAGCAAGTAATATGAAAGTGATCCAGACTGCACAGGATAACTGAAAATTCTATTCCCAATGCTCCTACCATACAAAGGTATAGGCGTGTTAGCTTCCAAAGAGTTATGCAAACCAAGCAATGGACAGTGAAGCATGGTGTCCTTGGTGGTAAAAGCTTCAGCTCTTAACACTGCATATAAGTCACGGTACCACTCTCTTGGTACATACCGGCTCTCCATTTCGTAAGCAATGTCATTGATTTTCTTAGCCATCTTCTCAATTTCGGCCCTGGCTTGTTCTTCTGCAGTATTCTCTTCAGTGTTCAGTATTATGTCTTCCAGATAGGAAGTTATAGTACTTTGGTGAACTTTAACCACCTGCAAAAACCCAAAATAACCCCAGTTACTGAGAACAGGAATCCTACTATTAACAAGACAAGAAAAATGCACAAACATTGGTTGACTTTTTTTTTTTTTTAGCACATCTATTTCCTTCATTAATTTGATAGTCACCTCACTGACCATTCCTTTTCTTTACTATCTAGTCAGTCTGTTTCCAATCCACTTGCCTGCCCATTCTGGGGTAGGCAGCCTCCTCCCATCTAGCCCATTTGAGAATCATGGGTCTTACTTGCAGGTGGGTAATATAACAATTCAGAAAGGTTATAGGCTTCACAGTGAATAACGCTGTTTTGGATCCTGGCTTTGTTCTTACCAGCAAGGTGACTTGGCCAAACTACCTAACTATGGCAGAGACTTAGAGGTATTTCCCAATGTCCTTTCTCTCCTTCCTCTTAAATAATAAAGCCCCTGGATTTTAGCTGAGCAAAATGTCCCTAGAACAAAGACTATATTTCCTAGCTTCCATAGTTCTGGCCAAGGGAATATATACAGAAGTGATCTGAGCACCTTCCAGAAAGGATTCTTAAAGGAGAAGATCTAACTTACTTTTTTTCCTTTCTCATTTCATAGGGACCCAATGCTGGAGCATTAGAAGTCATCTTAAACTGCTATGCGGTCCATGCATTAGGGACAGAAATGCAGAAAGCTGGAGGGACCCTGGGTCTCTAATGAATTTTTTTTTCGACTATCACATCAGCTCAGCCCTGCACTGCTTCTTTTTTAAGCTTCCTTGAAACTGTGAAATATGATACATGATTAGAGAAGTACAGAGTGTGTAAATGTAGAGTGTAATGAATCAGAGTAAAGCCAGCACCCACGCAGCCACTGCTAGTAACCTAGAAGACCGCGCTGGGCGCTTCCTGACCACAGCCCTTTTCCAAACTCATGATTTTATAGTGAACACTTCCTTTTGTTTATAGTTTTGCTCCCCAAGTATACAACCATAAATAAGACAGTTAAGTTTTGCCCATTTCACAGGTAGACACACAGGAAGGATCAAACACGGCACACTTAATTTTGTATGGATTCTGTCCCCTCATCATATTTTGAGCTTCTTGGGTGAGGGCACTTTTCTATTTCGTATCTGAATATTTCTTTGTGTCTGAGATAATGCATGGGACTCAGTAACAACTCAGTACCTGTTTCCTGACTGGCACTGCAGCAGGACTCTGAGTATGTAATGTCTACTGGGTCTCTACCTGGAAACACCAAGTCCATAACCTTGAATCCCTATGCCATTCCTATGGGAGAGACCAAATGACCAGTTTAATACAGCATCAACCAAGCAAGCAGGCAACCAAAATACATTTGCTCAATATCTGTTCTATGCAGGCATCTAGGCCGGTGCTATAGAAGCCACCAAGGCCTATACAACACGCCTGCTCCAGGAGCCCCGTCTCACTCAGGAAGCAAGTCACACTTATATGGGGCGGTTAGACAACTGAGTCTTGTAATAGTTCAGAGGTGGGAAGTTTCAGAGGGTTCACTGCAGCAACATACATATTTGTGTGTTTCTGTATATCTTTACACATGTGTGAGTTTCCGGGTACATTTGTGCTTGTATGTGCATGACTGACTAAGTGAACATACAGGTAGCTATATGTGTGTCTCCACATGTCCCTCCATGTCTGTGATAATGAGCACACTGGATTATATTTGTGCGTATGTATTTGTGCGTGTGCCTGCAAAAGTGTGTATGTTTAAATATGAGTCTATATTCCTCAGTATTTATGTTATTTTTCTGAAAATTTACTTAATGTAAACATTCTGTGTTTTGGTATATTTATGTGCCAGTATATTTGTCTTTAACAGGGCTGTATGAAGGGAGGTTGAGAATTTAAATGACAAATGGTATTTGAATGGGGGTCAACAGATGGATACATTCTTTACATAAATGATCCTTAAATCAGGTGCAAGGGTCATCTTAACTCTTTCTTGCCTTCCTAGACATGGCTGACATGTCCTGGGGTCATTCCTACTTAGGAGATACCTTCTCAGAAGCCTTTTACCAGCTTCTTCTTTTCTGTGTTTTTGAGCATAGTGGTTCCTCTGTTCCTTTCCTTTTTATTCTCACTCCCAGTTGGATCTTCCCATTCTAGCTGGTTTTTTCTTAGTGATATAAGGTAGGGGATAGTAAGTTCTGATTTGTTAATTTCTAAATATCAGTAACTCTTTTTGAAGCTAAATGTGTTAGGATGGTAGGCAGCTAGAATACGAATTATTGTATAGTTAAAAAGCTGGACTTACCACAAGATGGCCACGGGGTTTCGAAAATTAATCTGGGGAACGTAATTTAGTGGTTACCAGAGGGTAAGGGGGTTGGGGGGTGGTAGATGAGGGTAAGGGGGATCAAATATATGGTGATGGAAGGAGAACTGACTCTGGGTGGTGAACACACAGTGTAATTTATAGATGATGTTATACAGAATTGTACACCTGAAATCTATGTAATTTTACTAACAATTGTCACCCCAATAAAAAAAAAAGCTGAACTTGACAATATAGAACCCCAAACTTAAGCTGTATAAAGGAAGGACAATCTGTTTTGTTTCAATCAATTTTGTAATTAAGAAAAACATACACCAAATACTATTCATGGATCAATCCTAATTCCATGGGAATTGGGTAAATCCTTAAAAAATCTCAAATCAAATATGAAGACTCCAAATTGATGTAGCAGTTTTTTCTTTCTGTTTTTAACTGAGACGCTCAAAAGTATCCACATATATAATTCAGACAGCCATCTTGGACAAGAATTTTTTTAAGTTCCAGGTTGGCTCTTTCCTTCCCATGTGGCCCACATCTGGTCCAAGGGAAACTCTCACACAGTCTCACACAGGTCCTTGCCTTGACATATTCTGAGTGTTGCCGGCCACCCATACAGCCTCTTCTGTGCCCACCTCCAAAGCAGCCAGCTTGCCCAGCTCCCCTCCTCTCCATTCCTAGGGGGTTTGACACCCTAACTGAAAGAATACATATCAAGTTCTCTAGGGAGCACAGGAAAGGGAAGTATCACCCCCATACTCTGGTGTTTTTTGAGGGGAGTATTAGTCACAGCATTAGTCACCCCTTTAAAGAAATCTTCCTCACCAATCCCTCCAATTTCAACACTTGACCTTTTATATTCTCAAGAATGCTTTGATATATTACTGGTTCCTCGAATTTCCTCTGAATTTGCATCTTGGTCACTTTGGAATTTCACATCCATTGTGTCTTGGTCAGAATTCTAATTTACCAGCCTGGTACCCTAACTCTCAAGTTTGTACTTTAGCCAAAACCTCTCTGCTAATTCTATCTTGGATATCTATCTGCTGAAATGACAACTCTAGTTAAGATGTCTTAAACTTAATATAAATCAAATTCCTACTAACCCATGTCCCTAAACCTATTCCACTATCAGCTTTCCTTCCTCAGAAAATAGTACAATCATCTTCCCAGTTGCTTAAGCTGGAAACTGGACATTATATGTGACTTCTCCAGTTTCTCTGGCCTAAACTACTTCCACAGCTTCCTTTCTGGACTCCTCGTTTCCACTCTGTCCTTCCACCAACCTGTTCTCCATAGAGAAAGCATAATAATGTGTCACTGGGCCCCATTTGTTTCCTTCATGAAACCTTACTACATTTTCTAGTTCTACACTTACTTGCATGTTATATAGTAAGCTCCAAAGTATCCACAATGCCTTTGCACATAGGAACTCAATACATATTTGTTGAATACAATGAAAAATAAAAAACAAATGCCATTTCCTATTATGAGTTTCCTTTGGTTTGACTCGGCTCCTTACAGACAGTTTCCAGACATCGCGCTGCCCCCACTTGCCTCCTTAAATATCTGGTCCTCTTCCCGCAGACGCCTTTGCTCCACCTGGCGCCGACCACTCTCTTCGGCTTCCCGCATCCTCCGCTGTCGTTCAGCCAACATGGCAAAGGCATGGATTCTCCTCTCTTCCTGTAATCTCACCAGCTCTTTGGAGAGGAAGTCAAACATGTCTGCCAGCGCCCTTCCTTCCAGTCCAGCCAAATGGTTTTCAACTACTGACACCTTAAAAATAACATAATTTTAAGGATGCAAATTCCGCTAAGAATGGTGATTTATAAAGAAGGTTGCTGGATTACCCAACACTCTGACAGTCACTACATGTTCAGAATGCACTTTGTTTTTATTAGTTATATTACCTCTTGACTGGCCCCATCCAAGGGTTTTTACTAGGAAAACTTAAGACACAAACTTAGACATGAGAAAGTGGATTGCTCAGTCACTGGTGGATTGTAGTCCTCAAATTATAAGGACGATTTAGCAAAACATTTGTTAATGTCCACACAGACTGTATTTTTTTAATTTCAAATTTATATAGAAGGTAGGGTGCTATGTCTTTCCAATATTGAAGTGAAATGTCAAGGGTTTTATTAAAATATAATATTAGAATTTAATAAAATAGGATCTCCTAGAATTTCACTCATGATACCTTTTAATTTTGTAATGCTTGATCCTTTAACACAAGTTTGGGGAATTTTAAGATCTTGAATAACATGAAAGTAGAAAATCCATGGAACGTTTTACTCCTTTTTTCTTTTAACTTTTATTTATTTTAAGTGTGTTTTTCCAGGACCCATCAGCTCCAAGTCAAATAGTTGTTTCAATCTAGTTGTGGAGGGCGCAGCCCACAGTGGCCCATGTAGGGATCGAACCGGCAACCTTGTTGTTAAGAGCACTGCGTTCTAACCAACTGAGCTAACTGCCCATCCCTTTTTATTCTTTTAAATAACTGCAAAGTCATTAACAACTATCTTTGAAACAGAGCAGGAAAAATACACGTCTATGTGATCACTGAGGTAAAACAGAGGTCCGGAGCCACAATGAGCCAGGAATGAGCCACAATATCTATTTATGGATCCCTGTGTCCCGGCTTTGACACCTGGAGAATAAATGTGTCTAAGAAGATTGTATCCCTTGAAACTTCAACCTGTTCCCTCTCTCATCCTCAACTATAAAGAACAGCTCTCCTCCCAGTCACATGGACTTTAACATTGACAGTTCTGCCACTGTGCTCAGTTCCCGTCTCGTTTGTATCTGAAAGGGAGGAAATCCACACAGGTCTCAAAGGTGATATGGCTACTGGGTGAGACTGTCATTCGGGTGTTACTCACCCTCCTCCTTACCCACCGCCTAGCCCAACATACCTTCTAACCACAAAGTCCAGCTTTACCTACAGGGAGAGGTGGAAAGAAAGGGAGAGACTAAGAACGTCTCACTACGCCTTACACTTATACACCATGTTCATTCAGCCCAGAGATCACCGGTTTTCTCATGCCCAGGGATCACAGCCCCTCACTTGGGCACAGACACAACCTTTAAAATCCCGAGATGGCTACCTGTTCCTGTTTAGCTTCCTCCCTCAGCAAGAACTGGGGGTATGCTCAAATAGTGCAATTTACTTTGAAAATTAAGTAAAATATTCAGCGAGGTGATTCGGCTGCAGTCACATCAGGTAATGCATTACGTAATTGGGAACTGTGCATTTTCTGGATTGTTTTCCACAGAAAATATAGGACAAGGAGAAAGGAGAGGATCAGCATTTGCCGCAAGCACCTGTGAGGGGCCTGTTCCCTCGGCCCCTGCTCATCACGGGTGTATGTAAGCACAGGGGCAAGTCAGCAGGGGGAGTCCTTGGCTGCTATTGCTCTTCCCATTAACTCCTCCCTTAGCTCTTAGCTGACATGATACCAGTCAGGTATTTGTCCACTACATGGCATAGGTGAGTGGAAAAGCCTTGATTGGCTTAGCTATACCTGCCAGGGTCTATAATCTGAAACCTCACAGGGCCCAGGAGGGCATTTGCCTATCCAGGTCCTGGGACCTGGTGCTTCCAGGGCATTCTGTTCCCCATCTGAACGGAAGTGCAGCCCTGCCTCCATCATTTCCAGGACTCTCAGACTCTAGATTCAGAGACTCCAGTGTCCACATTTTCTTCTTCTTTCTATGGTCCTTCTGTTGGGTCTCACAGCCCCAACCTATCTTCCTGCCTCCCCCAGACTCAGGGACCATCCAGTCCTGCTGTCATGTAAAAGGAAAAACGCTGTGCTCATTTCCAAGCTGCTTATCATTTGTGCCCAATTCTACGCAGCACAAGAGTTATGGTACTAAAGGTGGGTCATATTAACTCTACTGTAAGTTTACTTTCTTAGAACACTAAAGTCTGTGCCAATTGATTCTTTGTCACATTGATTTACAGATAAGCGGGAGAGGTAGTAAAAGTGCATCTGCAATGCAGTCAACAACATTACAAACTGTGTATATAGAGACGAACACCAGAAGAGAACAGGAAAACATTTACAGTTGTTGGGTTAGAGCTGCTATTACCAGCTGTTGTCAGGTGAGCAAGGCAAGGCACAGGTTGTGATGAAAGTCACAAAATAGCATGAGATAGCAACATACTTAATATGCAGTATAACCAGCATGAGCTATGTAGAGCTCCAAAGCTCATACATAAGTGCTGATATTTAAAAATAAATCTCATTTCTCACTTTTTTCTTATTGCTTTTTTTACTTATTCATTCTGCTAAGTTCCCACTAACTGAGATATACACGTAGTAGAGATGCCAAATATTTAAGAAAAATTGGAAGGGAAAATCCTTTTAAAATGTAGTTTATTTTTTCTTTTATCTTTTTCCTTTTTTGTGTGTGTGCAAATAATGAAAATAAGACCATCTTCAATTCACTGAGGGCAATTTGAATGGGGATACAAATTATGGGCTACAGCAGCATTGTTTAAAAATGCTGACTGTGACAGAGCGATGGGATTGTGGGGGAATGTTTCTGTCTCAACATTTTATCATCATGATAATGTTGCTCATGCAATAATAAAAAGCAGGGAAGAAAACGTAACAAGAAAGTTAACAAGAAAGAAAAAGTAAGAACCTTGTGTTGGTACAAGTGCCTCTGCCGCTGTAAGGCCAAGGTGACTTGCTTCTCGGCTTTCTTCACCAGCCTGTCATCTTCTTGCAGTGCATGGGTGGTGCGCAGCTCTTGGATCAACTCCAGTCGCTTTTCTTTCCCTTCGAACATCTATATCAAATGAAATAAAAAAGAGTCTTGCAAATTAGCATCCCTTGCAGCAGGTACAAGGACTCACACGCAATGACTTGTGACAGTGGGTTCTCTTCTGCCTTTGGGGAGGACAGAGCAGGTGTGTTCCGCAGAGCAAGTTCAGCCCTCTTTTCTACACCTGCAGCTGCTCAGGCAGAGAAGGAGCTTAGTTAAGAAGGAGTTGTTTACTCAATTTCTTAAAATGCCTTGCAAAGACAAGGTGATAACTTAGGGTCATATTAAGAAACTTGAACCTCCCCTCATTTCCTGTGCTCCTTCCCTAAGAAACCTGGGGATGGTATAGTTCATGGCCATATGTTTTTTTTCCCAATAGATCTGCCCCTGGTTTGTAAGATACAAAGTGCTATCTGAACTGTGGCATTTCTCCTGGGGAAATACTGAAAGGAGAGGAAAGAAAAATGCGGAACCCAAGATGCTCGCCCAGCTTCCCTGGACTTATTCTTCAAAACTGAGTCTCTTAAAAGTTATAACTGTCTAGGGACAAGAAAAGGTTTGTAGCTGGGGCTTTATATCAGTCCATTTTTAAATTGAGTGCCTGCTCTGGCAGCACAAATAATCTGGCTGAGGCGTTACAGTTAGGGAGACCAGAGGTGAATTTGCTGGCAATTAACATCATCGCTCTCAGACTCACATTACTTGCCTGTAAAAGGGGGGAATGGATAGAAAAAAAGAGATGATATAGAGAGAGCAAAGAATATATAATGTGAGCATATAGTAGGGGTTCAAAACTGTAGTTATTATGCAGCTATTTCATTTATTATTCAGGTATTGTTATCTATATGCAAACTCAAATAATTGTACTATGACTTTGTCAAAAATTAGGAAATCCACTTGGTTTGTGATGCTTTAATGGTCAAAATTCAGGTAAGAAAATTGCTGTATTTAGCAGTCCCAAAGAAGGCAGACCTTAGTTTTACACTGTCTTGGTTACAACTGTGACAAACAGCAGGCGGGTTCTTGCTGTCCTTGACACAGTGTCCTTGACAGTGGACAATCCATAGCAGTAGAGGGAATGGTAATTCAAGGGTATAGTTCCACAGAACAGCAGGGTGCAAGAGGGAATTCACCCTGAGAAACCAAGCACATACGCATTCTCTAAATCTATTTTCAAAGCAGAAGCATAGGGCCAGCGGTGGGACCCTACACACCATGTTCTGAACGACTCTGCCCCGGAGTAACCTTTGAAGGTAGATAACAGCCATTTCTTTATCTTCTTCTTCCTAAAAGAACAAAGGGAGAACCAAGCAGTTTGAGAAGAGCAGTCAGCATCAAATAATTTTTGAAGAATCGTATCAAGCAAAAAAGACTGTGCTCAATGACAGAAGGATGTAAAGAAAAAAAACGTGGTTCCTACCCTCATTGAACATATAGTATTTTAAATGTTATTGTATTTAAAAAATCCATTATTATTTTTCATTATAAATATCATTAATGAATCATATTCAAAAGCAAAAAGTTCACCCACTGTCATGCAATCACTACAAATTAAGCCATTTTGATTTTTCTATACTCCTTTCCAGCAAAATCTTTCTTGAAGTAACAAGTATTGATAACATCTATTTTGCAATAGTTTTTTCATGTTTGACCACGAGTAGACAAAGAATACAGCGAGTCTATATCTGGGGTGCTTCTCACAAGAATTTATTACAGCTACACTGGTGAAATCAGAATATAATGTACAAGGTTAGAGATCTACAAAATTCACCTTAAATAACTATGTGTCAAAGCAGGAAGAGCAGAGTCTACAAATCTAATTAAGGCACCTCTGACTGCAGAAGAAAGCAACAGCAAAAACAATGTCATTTAACACACGTGAAAGTCCACGTGTTAACCACAGGCAGTGGCTAGCACAAAGTCAAGAAAATGGGGTGCTGTCCAGAAGCACCTCCTGGTCAGTCAGTGGGAGCACTCCAGTCCCGCCACAGAGCTGACCCATCAGGGGTGCTAGCGGCTCTCCTGTCCACTCCCCACCCTCTGAAGCACAGCAACCTGAATACAACCTGGCTTCTTGTGAGAATTGCCCTACACTGGGAGAGAGGGGGTTGACCTGCCAGGAGGGACATCTGAGTCACCAGGCAGTTGTATTTCTCTCTGTGAAATTCTAAACTTACATTGTGACATTGCTAGCAGTTTCTTATGGATTTGTTTAGTCTGAGTCGGTTCTTTAAATCCTAACCAATTCTGTACCTTGCTCAAATTAAGTAGAGTGATGTACAAAGCTGAGATACCGTTCTGATCAGAGTGAACTCTGCGTCAGTCCTGTCCCAGAAGCCAGCCTGTCGGGATGGCTTCCTGGCAAGTCATTCCTCTCCGCTTCCACCTGTCATCAGCCACCTCCCCACGTGGGAAAATAGTTACAGTAACTGACCGTCCCTTTAACGTTTTTTATTTGACATACATGAGGATTTCCCTTCTGATGCCTATTTGTCTTGGGGAATCTTTTTATTCTTTGTGTTTTCACTCTTAGATTTCATTTTCATTTTATTTTGCTTGCTTTTATGTATGTTTGATGTTTGAAAGAAACATAAGGAAAAAAGGCAACATAGGTCAGTTCTTGGGAAATCAACACTCTTAAATTATTTGTTTTTAATCCAGGCTATCCTAAGAATACGTGGGCAGCAGTGCTGAATCTAGCATTTCAAATTAAAAAGTTTCAAACTTACAGTGGAAGTCATTTCCAAGGTTGGAGTTGGAAGCCGAGGTTGAGGTACTGGCTTTCTTTGGAGAAAAAGCAGAGGTTTCTTTGGTTCAAGAACTTTATTCTTCTTATCTAGTAGTGCCTGAAATAACATAAACCACTGTCATTTCTTACCTTTGTATTTTCTTCCAACACCAGATCTAGGTCAAAGATCTGAATATCAATCAGAAATAATCTTCTCTATGGCTATGCTAGGACAGTTGGAGAAAGTCCAAAGCAGGGTGCTGTATCTCCCAAGGGATGCTATGCTATTCCTAAGGAAAAATTAACCACTGAAAAAACATGGCACATATTCTAGGTGTATCCTTTTTAATTAAAGATTTCAGGGACTTATATATATATATATTTTTGAGTTTTTAAAAGGTTCTATCATGTGTGTATGCAAGCAAAACCCCTAATGCCTATTCTTCCACATAAGCTAGTTTGCTGTTTTAAATGACTGCCTGGACAATACAAAATTTTCCTGTGCAGTAAGTGACTGAAATGTTTGGCATATTTTGCTGTTATGGGGGAGCTGAGGAGCATTATCATATGCAATTGTCTCAAAGAGAGAGAGAGAGATTTACTTTAGCCTTAAAAGCCTGCATGCCAAGATTTTTGAAAATGAACTTGTTTCCTTATAAAAGAGTGTGTCTGTTTCTGTTTCAATATACATATTTTTTTTATTTTTGATCACCAAAAATCCTGCCAAAATTATACATAAGGTTTTATTCATTCATTGGTTCCATTTTCAGCCATAGGAGGATTCTTTAACTTAAAAATATCAAAAGTTCTGATCGCTATGATTTTAAGATCATACTTTAGTGACTTTTTCATCAAATGATAATTTTTATATTATTTTTTCCCACCAAAAAATAGATAAGTGGTAAAACAACAGACACTAAGCCAAAAGTTAAAATTAATAAAAATATGCAAATTATGAGTAAAATCTGGAACCATATGAAATTACTGTGGTTGTAACAGAGCCTCTGAGTTTCTTCTAAATAAAACTGACAGCAAATATATAACAGCTCCATGATAATCACAACTAATTAATCAATAGAAAGCAGCAGCTATCTAAAAGTAACTAATAATTCTAAATTCTGACATGTCCTGAGTGAAATGCCCTGAGCAATATCACATAAAACTATTTTAAAAACAATCATTCTCAAATATTTTTGTTGGTTTTATTATGCTTTTCATTGTATTTCTTGACCTACTATTTTTCTTTTTTTTTTTAATTAAAGTTTATTGGGATGACAATTGTTAGTAAAGTTACATAGATTTCAGGTGTACAATTCTGTATCACCTCATCTATAAATCCCATTGTGTGTTCACCACCCAGAGTCAGTTCTCCTTCCATCACCATATATTTGATCCCCTTTACCCTCATCTACCACACCCCGCCCCCTTACCCTCTGGTAACCACTAAACTATTTTCTGTGTCTATGAGTTTTTGTTTCTCATTTGTTTGTCTTGTTCTTTTGTTGTTTTTGGTTTATATACCACATATCAGTGAAATCATATGGTTCTCTGCTTTTTCTGTCTGACTTATTTCGCTTAGCATTATAATCTCAAGATCCATCCATGTTGTCACAAATGGTCCTATTTCATCTTTTCTTACTGCCGAATAGTATTCCATTGTGTATATATACCACAACTTCTTTATCCATTCATCTATTGAAGGACATTTTGTTTCCATGTCTTGGCAACCATAAATAAAGCTGCAATGAACATTGTAGCACACGTGTCTGTATGTATAAATGCTTTCAGATTTTTTGGGTAGATACCCAGGAGAGGGATTGCTGGGTCATATGGTAATTCTTTCTTTTTTCCTTTTCTTTTCTTTTTTTTTTTTTTTTTAACAATTTTTAAGAGTTTATTTGAGCAAAAATCTATTTGAATTGGGCAGTATCCAATCACTAGAAAGGAACTCCAAGAAGCTGTACTAAATGAAAGACTATTATAGGGAGCAGAAATAAGGAAGTTATACTGGGGAAAAAAGCAGGTTGGTTATTGCAAAGTTCCTTTCCTTCAGGGAATGGCTAGGATCAGGCAGACTCTCTAGTCTGATCAGGTGAGTTCTGATTGACAAATTTAAGATTCCATTTCTGGAAGAACCGAAACTGTAATTAAGTTTCAGTTTGGTGAGGTGGGCCTTAGTATAAGCAACTCCATTTAGGGCCTGTTGTCTTGTTTTTAACACTCTCCATTCCTGCCTTCCCCCAGCCCTGGCAACCATCATTCTACTTTCTATTTCTATGAATCTGACTACTCTAAGCATCTTATTAAGTGGAATCATGCAATTTTTGTCTTTTTGTGACTGGTTTATTTCACTTAGCATGTCCTCAAGGTTTACTGATGTGAATGTTAGAATTTCCTTCCATGTTAAGACTGAATAATATTCCATTACATATCTCCCATATAAGGGCTTATCAATTCACCTATCAATGGATACTTGGGTTGCTTCCGAATTTTAGCTACTACGATTAATGTTGCTCTGAGCATGGGTGTACAAATATCTCTATGAGACCCTGCTTTCAATTCTTTGGTGTGTCATACGGTAATCCTATTCGTAATTTTTTGAGGAACCTCCACACTGCCTTCCATAGCGGCTGCACCAGTCTGCATTCCCACCAACAGTGTATGAGGGTTCCTTTTTCTCCACAGCCTCTCCAACACTTGTTACTATTTGTCTTGTTGATGATACCCATTCTGACTGGGGTGAGGTGATATCTCATTGTGGTTTTTATTTGCATTTCTCTGATGATTAGTGATGTTGAGCATTTTCTCATATGTCTATTTGCCATTTGTATGTCCTCTTGGAGAAATATCTCTTCAGGTCCTCTGCCCATTTTTCAATTGGGTTGTTTTTTTTGTTATTGAGTTTCATGAGTTCCTTGTATATTTTGGATATTAGCCCCTTATCAGAGGCACTGTTTGCAAAAATCTTCTCCCATTCAGTTGGTTGCCTCTTTATTTTGTCGATGGTTTCTTTTGCTGTGCAGAAGCTTTTAAGTTTGATATAGTCCCATTGATTTATTTTAGCTTTTACTTCCCTTGCCTTTGGAGTCAAATTCATAAAATGCTCTTTGAACCCAAGGTCCATAAGTTTAGTACCTATGTTTTCTTCTATGCAGTTTATTGTTTCAGGTCTTATGCTTAAGTCTTTGATCCATTTTGAATTAATTTTGGTACATGGTGACAGATAGCAGTCCAGTTTCATTCTTTTGCACGTGGCTTTCCAATTCTCCCAGCACCATTTATTGAAGAGGCTGTCTTTTCTCCATTGTATGTTTTTGGCTTCTTTGTCAAAAATTATCTGTTCATATTTATGTGGTTTTATTTCTGAGTTCTCAATTCTATTCCATTGGTCTCCGTGTCTGTTTTTCTGCCAATACAATGCTGTTTTGATTACTGTTGCCCTATAGTACAAGCTAAAGTCAGGGAGTGTGATACCTCCAGCATTGTTCTTTTTTCTAAAAGATTGCTTTGTCTATTTGGGGTCTTTTGTGGTTCCAAACAAATCTGATGATTTTTTTGTTCTATTTCTTTAAAAAATGCCATTGGGATTTTGCTGGGGATTGCATTAAATCTGTATATTGCTTTGGGTAATACGGCCATTTTAACTATGTTGATTCTTCCAATTCATGAGCACGAAATGTCTTTCCATTTCTTTGTGTCTTCTTCAATTTCTTTTAAAAATGTCTTACAGTTTTCAGCATATAGGTCTTTCACATCTTTGGTTAAGTTTATTCCTAGGTATTTTATTCTTTTTGCTGCAATTGCAAAAAGAATTGGTTGTTTTTATTTCTTTTTCTGAGATTTCATTGTTAGTATATAGGAATGCAATGGACTTTTGTATGTTGATTTTATGGCCGGCAACTTTACTGTATTCTCTGATTGTTTCTAATAGTTTTTTGGTGGAGTCTTTAGGGTTTTCTATATACAACATCATGTCATCTGCAAAGAGTGACAATTTAACTTCTTCATTCCCAATTTGGATGCCTTTTGTTTCTTTCTCGATTGCTCTGGCAAGGACTTCCAACACTATATTGAAAAGCAGAGGTGATGGGGACAGCCCTGTCATGTTCCTGAACGTAGAGCAAAGGGCTTCAATTTTTCACTGTTAATTATGAAATTAGCTGAGGGTTTATTATATATGGCCTTTATTATGTTAAGGTATTTTCCTTCTATACCTATTTTATTAAGTGTTTTAATCATAAATGGATGTCGTATCTTGTCAAATGCTTTTTCTGCATCAATTGATATAATCATATGATTTTTGTCCTTTATTTTGTTTATGTGATGTATCACATTGATGGATTTGCATGTGTTGAACCATCCTTGTGCCCCTGGGATGAACGCCCACTTGGTCATGATAAACTATTTTTCTTTTAATTGTGAAAATCTAATGATTTTTCTTCAAAGTTTGAGTTACTTTTTTCAGATTGTTTGGTAAGTGTGTTGGAAAACAGGTACTCTCACACATTACAGAAATTAGTACATCATTGCTATAAGAAAATTTAGCAATATCCACCAAAATAATAGATGCATGTATATTGTGGGCCAGTAATTCCATGTCTAGAAATTTAATTCTAGATTGTTCACATGTGTATCAAATTATATGCAAACAAGTTTATTCATTGCAGCATTGTTTTTAATACTAAAAAGTTGAGAACATTATAATTATCCATCAAAAGGGGACTAGTTAAATATATTATGATACATTTATACAATGATATATCATGCAAAAAATAATAAGAAAGTTTTTCTGGTAACATTGATATGGAATGATCTCCAAGATATATTAAGCAAAAAGGGCAGAGGCAGAACAGTGTGTATGATATATTAATATTTGTGTAAAAAATAATTTAAAAATATAGAATATATTTATACGTATTTGCTTATATATTTATAAATACACACATGCATGTATGTATTTACACATACACATATATTTGCTTATATAAAATATCTCTGGAAGGATAGATATGAAACTAAAGACACGAGTTGCTGCCAAAAAGGAACTGCATAGCTGAGAGATAGGAATAGAAGGGAAACATTTCATTAATACTCTCATATAAGTCATGAATTTTGAACTATGTGGACATATTTTCCAGTCGAAAAACAAATTACAAATACAAGAAACAAGAAAGAAAAAAACCCCTCAAACTTCGAAGGAAAAAATCATTAGATTTTCTTAAAAGAAAAATGTTAGGTCAAGAAGTCCAATGAAAAGCATTATAAAACCAACGGAAATATTTGAGAATTTCCTCAATCTCAGTCTCACCGTTGCCTTGAAAGGTAAAGCTTGTGGGGTGTGGGGGGCAGAAAAGGGGGAGGATATGAAGGACTATGAGAATATTAGGGAAATGCTCTTATCAAACAATACATTTTAATATGTTCAAAAGGCAAACTTAAACAACAGGTTAGGCAATTAAGTTTAATCCATGGTTTTCATAATAGAAGAAAGGACTGATTGGTCAACTCTTTTAGCCTACTTTATGACATATGCAATTTGAGAAGGCATCAAAAATATATTTCAACCTAAATTTTTACCAAGAACAGCCTGAAAATATTGTACTGTGGAAATTCTTTTATGCCATTCTAGACATTTCTCCTTCATGATAACTATGACATAGTTCATAAAGTATTTTCTTAAAATCTTATACCACCTGTACCTTCATATTTCTATGACTCTGAATTCTCAAAATAACATAACCATGAGACTAAGAAGATACATTGCCTTGACATAAAACTGGTATTTACTGAATCCCTTCAATTCAAACTAATATTTCAAACTGATAGACTTCATTTAATGGCATCTCATCCCAAAGCCAGGAGAGGTGATAAAAAAAAGGGCAATAAAAGAAATGTGAATCCTCTGGTACCATTAGCTACAACAAACATGAAACACGCCCAACTCCTAGCCAGATTAATATAAACCCTACACCACAGCCTAATTACCTCACTTCCTATTACCTGATAACAGATGTTAGGCTATCAACAAAAAATCAAAAGGCATTACAAAAGGGAAGAAAAAAACAGCGTCTGAAGAGATAAGCAATCATCAGAACCAGATTCAGATATGACACAGAATTATTTGGAATTATCAGAGAGAAATCTAAAATAACTATAATTAACGTGTTAAGGGCACTAGTGGAAAAGGTAGACAATATGCAAGAATAATGAGTAATGTAAACAGAGAAAGAAACTCTAAGAAAGAATCAAAAGGAAAAGCTATAAATCAAAACATTAAGTGACAGAAATGAAGAATGCCTTCAATGGAGTGGCTCATCAGTAGACTTGATACAGCCAAGGAAAGAATCGAAGAACTTCAAAACAGGCTGATATAAACTTCCCAAACTGAAATGCAAAGAAGAAAAAAGAAAAAAAAAAAAACAGAACAAAACATCTAAGAACTGAGACAATATCAAAAGGTATAATATCTGCAACTGGAATACCAGAGAAGAAAGAGAAAATGCAGGACACGAAATATTTGAAGTGATAATGGCTGGAAACGTTCCAAAATTAGTAACAAACACCAAACCAGAGATCCAGAAAGCTTAGAGAAAACCAAGCAAGATAAAAATCTAAAAACAAAACAAAAACCTACCTCAGGCATACAATATTTAAATTGAAGAAAACCAAAGACAAAGAAAAAATTTTGAAAGTAGCATGAGGAAAACCATACCTTAGCTACTAGAAACAAAGATAAGCATTATAGCAAAGTTCTAGTGAGAAACCACGCATGCAAGCAGAGAATGGAGTGAAACCTTTGAAGTAGTGAAAGAAAAAAACCACCAACTAGAATTCTACACCTAGTAAAATCATTGTTCAAGAGTGAAAAGATCAAAGTTAAAAACTTTTGTTCTTCAAAAGATACTATCAAGAAAGTAAAAAGACATCCCACAGAATGGGAGAAAAACTTGCAAATCATGTATCTGATCAAGGTATAGTCTCCAGAATATACATAGAACTCTTACAAATGAACAATAAATAGGCATTAAAAATAATGACTATAATAAACAATAAAAAGACAACTTAATTAAAAAATGAGCAAAGGATCTGAATAGGCATTTCTCCAAAAAAGACATACAAATAACCAATAAGCACATACAAAAATGCCAAAACTCATTAATCATTAGACAAATGCCTGTCAAAACCACAATGATATACCACCTCACACACAGTAGGATGCCAATAAAAAAAAAAAGGATGATAACAAGTGATGGCAAAGATATGGAGAAATTGGAACCCTCAAACATTGCTGGTGGGAATGTAAAGTAGTGTAGCCACTTTGAAACAATCTGGCAGGTCCACAGAAAGTAAAACATAGAGTTACCATGTGACCCAGCAATTCCACTCCTACATATAGACTCAAGAGAACCGAAAAACACACGTTCACACAAAAATCTGTACATGAATGTGTATAGCAGCGTTATTTATAACAGACAAAAAGTAGGAACAACTCAAATAGATACACAAAATGTGGTATATACATGAAAGAGAGTATTATGCAGCCACAAAAAAGTAATGAAGTACTGAGACATGCTAGAACATGGATGAACTTTGAAAACATCACACAGTATGAAAAAAAACAGACACAAAAGGCCATACATTGTATGATACCATGTATATATAATGTCCAGAATAGTCAGATCCAAAAAAAGAAAGTAGATTAGTGCATTCCATGGGCTAGAGGGAAGGGTAATTGGGAATGACTGCTAATGGGTACGGGGTTTCTTTTGGGAATGATGAGAATGTTCTGGAGTTACATAGTGGTGATAGTTGAACAATCTTATGAGCATAGTAAAACAACTGAATTGTATCCTTTAGAAGAGTGAATTTTATGGTATGTGAATTATATCTAAAAAACAAAAAAAGGAAAGGAAAAATAAAGACTTCCTGAGACAAACAAAAACTAAAGAAGTCCCCTGCCATCAGAACTGCCCTACAATAAATGGTAAAACAAGTTCTTCAGGCAGGAGAAAAATGACATAGGTCATAAATTTGGATTATTATACACAGAAAGAGTGGTGAAGAAAGAATAAGTGAGGTAAAATAAAATCTTTTTTCTTATTTTTAATTGATCTGAAAGATAACTGTCAAAGCAATACTAGCAGAAATGTACTGGGTGATTATAGCATATGGGTCAGAGAGATGAATGACAGCAATGTCGCAGGGACAGTATGGAGGAACTGGGAATAATCTGCTAGAAGGTACCTGCACTACATGTGAAGTTACAGTATTATTTGAAGATGGACTTCGATTATATTATATGTAACATATATACTAGTTCACAAAGTAAGCCTCACTAAATTAAAAAAAAATAGTACCATACAGATTAGGATCTCTGAACATACAGCAATTGAGTTAGAAGTTAATTAGAAAACGAGTTAAAATTCCTGCATATTTGGAAATTTAAAAACAGTTAAACACTCACAGGTTCAAAAACCGTAATGGATGTTTTCAAAAATTATACCTTAACAACAATGATAAATACTATACATCAAAACTAATGGAATGTATCGAAATTAGTGTTTTAAAGGAAATATTTAGCTTTAAATACTTACATAAAACTGATGAGTACCTGAAAGTTAATGAGCTATGTGTCCACTTTAAGTTAGGAAAAAAACTACAAAACAACCGCCCCCAAAAGTAAAAAGAAAGATATAGTAAATATGAGTGGGAATTAATGCAATTGAAAAATAAGTATATAATAGAGAAAATATGTGTATAATAGAGAACAAAGTCAAAAGTTCATTGTTTGGAAAAACAATAACAAGAAAATAAACAAGCATCCAGTAAAACTAATTAAGGGAAAAGAATTAAAGCACACATCAATATTATGTGCTATCGTACACTTAATCTACAGTATTGTATAAAAATATTATGAATGAAATGAATATGCATGATTATAGATAAAATAAATACTAAAAAGATCATAAAATAATACTGTCAACAACCATATGCCAAACATTTGAAAACTTAGGTGAAATTGTATATGCGAAGAAATTATAATTTACCAAAACAGTGCAGAAAGTTCTGAAGGTTGTAAGGAAACTGCAGGAGTGGTTGGTTAAAATTTTTCCCATGAAGAAAACATCAGTCTCAGATAATTTTATGTGAATATTCTACCAAGCTGAAAAAACAGATCATCTCAAACTTATTTAAACTCTTTTCAAAAGTAGAAAAGAAGGAATACTCCCAGTACATTTCAAAAGACCTGCATAACTCTGACCCCAATGTCATATATAGTCAAAATGAGAAAGAAAAATAAGAAGGCCAGTTCACTCATGAATATAGAATCAAACTTCTGAGCAACATATTAGTAAATCAAATAGAACAATGTATTAAAAATAAGATAATATACCTTGACAAAGTTAGGTTCATCCCAGGTATGCAAGGATAGATTAATATTTGTTTTTTAAAAACCAAAAACCTATAAATGTTCCTTAATACAATCATTTTTAAAAGAAAAATGTATAATTACCTCAATAGATACAGACAAAACATTCAATAAAATTCAACACAAACACATGATTAAAAGCTTCAGGAAAATCAGAATAGAAGAGAACTTCCATACCCTAATAAAGAATATCTACAAAAAACTCTTACAGAATGTGAGAGAATGATGAACAGAGTTCAGAATGGGTAAATGGAGACAGGGGAACGAGATAGGAAAGAACCACATAGAGGGATATAAATGATTGTCAAGGTACCGATTTTTATCATGAGTAGGGGCTCCCACGGATTCTTATTCTATTATTAAAACCAACTGAACAAAAATGCATGGATCAGTGATGAGAGTATGTCACAAATCAGTGAGTCAAAGTGTTGTTCCTACAGCATCAGCATCACCTGGAGACTTGTAAAAAATGCGAGTACTCCAGCACCAGCCCAGACCTGCTGAAGCAGGAACTTTGTGGGGTGGGACCCAGCAACACGTGTTTTAACAAGCCCTCCAGGTGATTCTGATGCATGCTAAAGATTGGGTACCACTATCACAAACCACGAAGTCTATACACCTATTGTCCAATGAACAAAAGAGAAAGCCCAGCTGATGGAGGCAGCGTAGGTGGTTCACGTTCACGGGGATGACCATCAGACTTTCTCATTTAGTTGAGTTTTAAAGTAGATGATAGAGTTTTAAAGTAGATGACTCCCTTTCTTGATGATGCCCTGGCAACAAATCTACAAGGGAGAAAAAGAGGCCTATTACACTATTAAAACCAACAGTAATTCCTAACACTAGACACTTGCTACACCTTCATGGAGCGTCAAATTTTATTATGTAGATCCAAAGTTAGAACCACTTTTAGAAAGTAGCATTCTTCCCATTTGCAGAAGAATAACCTCCAAGAGGTTTTCCTACAGTTTCATATGAGGGGGGACAAAACACATTGGTTCAGCACAGCACAAGCAACCTTCAGAAGAGAAAAATCTAGAGAGGATAGAGAATGAAGGGTGGTGTGTTGAAAACTACTGGGCACTGCTGCCCAAGACAAAGTGCCATTTTTGGAGTGCAGTATTTCTCTGCAGAAGTCCTACCAGAAGCATCTTGTCTTCCAGATAAGGGTTATACCTTATGAATCTCCTCCAACTCATTGTCCATCCTTGCTGCCTTCTTTAGAAAACCAGCTTTGGTGGTAATGACTTTAGGTTTTGGAGGTCGTATTCGGGGCTGTGTCACAAAATCTGGGAGACATGACTCAAGTTCGACTAAACCTAGGGGAAGGAAGTACATGTTTTTAGTATCCGGTGCTTAAATTTAGCATTTTGAAAGCCTATTGCTAATTTTAGTAGCTGTTTGCCAAGTAGTCTTTTTTAGAATTATTGATAAGGAGTATCTCATATAATTGAATTGTCCCCCAAGTGTAAAGCAACTTTCTATATAATTAACTCATATTCTTTGTGACTTAGATTGTAAAATGAGAAATGAATGCTAAGATGAAAACACTGCCTTACAAAAAATAAATTCCACAATAAGAATCCACAGAAAATTAATGATCATATGATACATGTCATCACCAGTAAAAAGCGGATGTACATCAAGTCATAATACTCTGCCCTGGAGACGGTCAGCCAGGGCTACATGTTCAACAGTGAAAGAATCAACTCTTGGTCTAGGCCATGTGATGCTTCAACTTGTCAACTAAAATTTAAATAATTTCAATAAGCCTCACTTGAAATTTACAACAGGGATAGCCCTCTTCATGAATTATCCCCTTGCCCACTAGTTTTCTGCCATTTCTTCTGAAAGGACTGATTTCATTATATGTTTCTTGTTTGCTTCATAACCCATTATAGAAGCTTTTTCTATTTCATTTTTTATATAACTTTGATTATTAGTGACCTTAAACATATTTAACTGTGTATTATCTATTTGACTTTACTCCTTGATAAACTGTTGTATAGTGCATCCATTTCTTTATTTGGCTCTTAATAGTTTTTATTTGTTTGTATCAACTCATATAAATAAAATTAAATCTGTTAATTGCTATTTCTTGCAAATATTTTTATTTGGTGTTTAGCTTTTAATCTAAATTACTGTATTTTATATATTTAATTTACATTTCTTTTGTTTTCACCACTGTTGAGTTATGTACTCTTGTATTTGTTTAGCTAATCTTACTGAGGTATATTTTGTTACCAATTGCTAATTCTCAATACGTAATCTTAATCACTAGTATAAAAGATGTAAAGTACTGCTCATATCAAGGCTCACATAGGAAGGCTCTCCTCCCCAGGATATATATAAAGTATATATTTAGTTTGTATTTCTAAGATAACCCTCTTATACTAGACTTGTAATGATGTAAATTACTTACCTTCATAGGTGTTGAGATAGTGGTTTTTTACTACAAAGTCCTCTGAGTTGTTGTCTGGGAAACGACCAAGGCGAGATAGAGGTCCATAGACCTGTGATGCATAATCAGAATAATCCTTGATGATATTTCTTCTCTCCAACTTCCCTTCTACATTCTTTCTCTTTTCCACAAGTTTTCTGATTGCTAAAATACAACATACCTCGATGACTATCTCCAAAATATTGTTCTGAATGATTCAAATGCAGAATAGCGGACCAGTCCTAATTTTATTCCCAGGGAAGCTACTGAACTGAATGAATTTCATGAAGACCACTCAATGCAGCCCTAATGTAACACTAAAAACAAAGTCTATCATGGGTGTAACCCAGATGGCCATGAGACAGATGGGAGTGACAGAAGCTGGATCAACTAGTGTCCTCAACGGGTACTCATCAAAAATCCTATATAAAAGCATTTCAGGTTCTGGGCCAAGAAGAGATATTCAATAAAAGTTTGTTAAATGAATGAAAGAAACTCAAAGTAACTGAAGAAATACATGTTCAATGGAGTCTAAGGGACTTACTCTCTCCTAGGAGAATAATTAAAAGAAAGGGAAGACTACAGGTTCTTGAACAATCTCTGTCCATCTTGGCTAATCCCAGAATAAATTAGAATATGTCAAGCATTGAAAAGAAAAAAAAATGCTGACAATATCTAAATGCCTACCTATCAGCTATTAAAAGTTATTTTCTCACATCAAAAAAGAAAAGAAAAAGAAAAAGTTAAAAGTTCAGTTCAGTAAAAATAATTTTTAAGAAATTAATTTTTTGTAATTGACTTTTGCTAGAAAAAATGACAATGTTGAATGATTTTTAAATGTGATTACATTGCTATTATTATGTCTATAGATTTCTAATTTACATACATAATTGATACATTACAATTTTATAAGTAAATAAATTACATTAAAAGTTACTCAACACACTTGTCTCATTAGGGAGACCACCTCAGGGATGATGAAGATGCCTGATCACTGCACTGTACACCTGAAGCTGAAGCTGAACAATAATGAATGTCAACTACAAGTTTATATATATATAAACATATATATAAACATATATATATATATGTATATACTTACAAGAAGCGGAGCACAGCATTAGGAATAGAGACAGTGGAAATGTAAAGGCTCTGTGCGATGTCAGAGGGGTAGTGGATGGGGGAGGGGTGTTGACACAGTGTGAGGGATATAAATGATAAATGTCTACGTATTACTTTGTTTTGTGCACATGAAACTAATAAAAATAAAAAAAAGTTACTCAACAAATTAACTGTAAAATTAAGTGACATGGTAATAAGTTAAAACTTTTTATTTTAAATTTTAATTTAAAATTTTTATTGACATTTTTAATCTTCCACTGACTCCTCTTTTAATGTATAAAGTACAGATACACGTGCAGTAAATAAACAGATATACAGTATATCTGGTATTAAAACTTCATGGGAAAGGGAGAGTAGGAAAAACAATGTCTCACTGTCTCTTCTGGGGGCAATAATGAAAAAAAGGTTGAGAAATAGGACTCTCTATCCAGGGCATCAGTCCATGAAAATGGGAGCCAAACACCTACCCACACGCACACATACCCCATAATGTCAATAACTTGACTACCTGTTAGAACATCATTACTTGACTTTCTTAGTGAGGAATTTTCCTCCACTCTCCTACTATTAAGAAATAATTCATCTCCTGTCCCTTGCCTTTTTAATAACATTAGGACCAAAAAAGAATTATATCATAGTTAAATCAGGTTTGGTGAAAGAACCAAAGCAAAGCCAACTTTTCCATTCTCTTCCTTGTTCATGCTACACTATTACCTGATACATGTGCACGTCGAATTTGTGCCAATTTTGCCTCCTTTGCTTCCTGCAATTTAGACCATTGGGCATTCAAGTGCTTCATGTTCACTTCATTTTGATTCTCGTTACGTTTCTTCAGCAGCTCTTTTAGAACTTCCAGGCGAATTTCCTGCAGTCTTCAAATAAATGACAAAATATAAGTGTGTGGTATCTCAAACAGGGTGTTCTACTAGAAAGGGAACAACTGCCATAAACAGGATCTTCTTTTTAGGTTGGTATCATATTCATGTATTCTAAAAAGACCACCCTGGCAAAAGTACGACAAATGGGGGCCGGCGGGGAACAACTCAATAGTGAGTCTCTAAATGATAGGAATAAGTATGGGTGTAGTTCTGATGGACAAAGAAGAGCTTGCCAGGTGATGGGCAAAATAAGGGCTCTCTAGGCAGATGGGCCTAAATGAACAACAAGATGTCCGTGCACAGTTCCAGGTTGAGTGGTTGCTGGAAAGCTAAGTATAATAATAGGAGGAGTGAAGAGAAAGGAGGTTGTGGCATGTCATCTTAAGTAGTAAAAGGTGCAAACGCTAGTGTCTGGCACATATAGGTATTCAGTCAACTTTTGTTTCCCTTCCCCTTACCTTTATTTTGTTCTCCCAGAGTTACCTTGCTCATGTGTATACAACTATACACTAATGACTTTGAAATCTTTACCTCCAGCCCAGATATTTCTGAACCAGAATTTCTGTCTATTTGAATCTCCAGGGATGCCCTGGAAACCTCAAAAACCCCCACTCACTTTGTTTCCCCATAAATCCACGTGTCCTGTTACATCTTCTTCCCTCCTCTAAGGATTCCTCTTCTAAAACCCTTCTTGCATCCACTCCCTAGCTTATGTTTTTGTCATCTCTCTCCTAACTTGGAATATAGTTGCTAGTCCAGTTTCTCCTTCTAATCTTTGTTCCACATAGCTGTCAAAATTTTCCCTCCTAAAATAGATATTTGATCATTTCACAACTACTTCAAAATTCATACAGTAATTTAGTCAGTCATTCATTTGCCAAATATTTATTAAGTGCTCACCATATGCCACACAGGGAACAAACAATGATGAACAAGATAAAATGCCTTCTTTCCAGAAGCACTGTTCCAGTGGAGAAGGCATATAAACCAACATTTACAACACAAGGAGATAAATAATAGACCAGAAGAATGAAAAGACTTCTGTGGGAAAAAGAAACGACAGAGCATCTATGTGTAGTGCTAGTCCCAGTTGGTCAGGGGAGAGGAAGGGGTAGGTGGGGAAGGCTTTCTTAGAGAAGCCATTAACTCAGCCGTCTGGAGGATAAACAAGGATTGAGATTTGTCACGATGCCAACAGAGAAGTGAGGCCTCAGCAGAGGGACACGAATGTTCGACTCAAAAGGACTAGAGACAGAGCTTGTGCTCCTGGGGCTTCTCAAACTGAATATGCATGGAGGGTGGGGAAGTAGTGACAAGTGAATACGGCAAGGCGAGCACTTGTGAAAAATAAGCCACACAGCTACAGTCACCTTTCTCTCTAGAGTTAGAAATCTTAGGTTCAGTTCTCAGCTTCATCACTTACCTCAATTTCATGTCATGAAATGGACATAATAATAGTATCCATCCCGCTAGGTTGTTGTAAACATTAAACAATTTAATGTATACAACGTGTGAGAACAGTAGTTCTTGAACTTGCGCATGTATCAGATAATCGGAGGGCTTGTTAGACAGATGGCTGCGCCCCGACGCCTGATTCAGCAGGTCTGGGATGGAGCCTGAGAATTCGCATTTCTAACAAGTTCCCAGATAATGCTGCCGCTGCTGGTCCTTGGACCACACTTTGAGAATTACTGATACTTGGTTCCAGCACATGGTAAGCACTCTATATGTGTTACATGCTATATGAATATCATCATCATCATCACTGATATTATCACATTATCTGTGAAACCTGATGGTTCCTTACTTACTCTGCAACACCCAGCTCAGAAGCTACCTTCTCTCAGTAGTTTTCTCAAATCTCCGAGCACCTTAAACAGAACTGATTGTTCCCTCTCCTGGGTTCCCCTAGCGCTTTGTGGATAGAGCTAGGGGACAGAGCACACCACCTGACAGACCCTTCCTGAGAGTTGTTGGTGTGAAGGTCTTTTGCATCATGCCCACCCAACCTCCCTTCCCCCACCCCAGTGGACCATAAGGAGCCAAGTCAGGGAATACATAGCAAGCAGTTCCCTATTCATCCCAGGTTCCCCAACTAAAAGCACAGAGCCTGGCACAGAGGAGGGCCTCAAAACACATTTATTAAAATTACCCTCAGTTGAACAAAAGTACTCACTTTCTCATATAATGTCTTCATTCTGGCCAGATTTATTTTTGATATTTTTGATGTCCTTGTGACAAGAATATACTTCTCTAAATTGCAGCAATAAGTTTAAATTTCTGCAGACAGGATTGAATATCTGATACCTACTTTGCTCCAAACACTATTTTCTATAAAATTGCAAGCTTTTTTTTTTTTTTTTTTTTTTTTTTTTTTGATAAAAACCATACATCCTTTTTATTGTTAAGTCATAAAGAGGTATCAAAATTAAAAGCAAAAATTACAGGATAAGACTTAACATAACTACTGGGAGCATCAAAGGAAGTGAGAATGGGACTAGGCGCAGGGCAGTATGAATGAATGAACGTGGGAAGGGCAAGGATGGGGTAACAGTGAGCATGTGCTGAAGATACTAGGGGAGAGGATCTGGTGAAAATTTTGATCTTAGACAAGCGCCTAGGTAAAGAAATAATGGGACAAGATTTCTAAACCCCACTATGTGCTTAAGAGTCATCCTCGCCATTGGCGCTGTCTCTGTCATCCTCTCCTTCCTCAGCCTCTTTTTCATCATCCTTGATCAACTCCAGCTCCTTGTTTGCTCTGTTCCTTTTCAATTTTTTCCAGGCTTTCCAGTAGAGAATCCACTTTTTGTTTTATCTGGGTCAATTCCTTCTTAATGGTCTGAAGGTCATCTCCTTTCAACTTTCCAGACTTGGAAGAAGATCCTCGCTGTCCACTCTTAGAATTGAAGCCACTTTTGCCCCTCCGTGAGGTGTTTCCTGAGACACGCTGGCGTTTGGAGGGCACTACAGCCCGAGCAATAGGAGGAGGAGGAGGAACACGTGCTGGGTAACTGTACATCCTGTCATAATAATCCCGTTGAAAGTCATAGTCCAAGTCAAAAGAGGAGCTGAGTAGAGGGGACGGAGAAGGGTGTTCTGGTACTGACCCGTACATCTCCGCTGCAGATCGTTTCACACCTGCTTTTCCTCGGTTCACTTTTGGCTCTGCAGCCAGATTAATATCTAAAACCTGGCCAGCAATCATTCTGCCATCCTCTCCTGCCACAGCAGCCCGGGCATTTCTCTCATTAACATACTGAACAAAGGCAAAGCCCTTATGAACAGAGCAACCCACAATTTTGCCATATTTTGAGAAGATTGCCTCCACATCAGATTTCTTGACCACAAGAGTATTGAGATTTCCAATGAATACACGGGAGTTCATGGAGCGAGGATCTGTCTTGTTGGTAACATTGCTGGCCATTGTCTTTGAAGATAAGGTTCCTCACAAAGCCAAAAAAACTCAAGCAAAGTTCCACTAACTTATATATTTCAAGTGATTTGTAACCCGAAGGGGGAAGGAGAAGAGATTCGATTCTGAATCTCCTACTCCCGGGTTGTACGTGAAGAAGCCGACTGCTCCCCGAGGTCGGCAACGCGGTCGCAACCACTCAACCTTCGTCTCTTCACAAAAATCAAAATTGCAAGCTTTTACTGAAACATCACACAGTCCCGATTCAGGGCTCATCAAAAGGTGTTGCAAAAATATAAACATATTTTGAATTCAGAATGACACTGAGTCCCTGACCCTCTTTGTCCCTAACATTCTTGTATGTAAGCAACACCTTTAGCAACCTCGGCAGCTTTGCTCCCAGCAGCAAAGTGCCTCTGCCCGGTTTGGAACAAAGGACAACCTCCACGAGACCTCTTCCCTTCTCTCCTGCTAGGAAGTTGTCATTTTTTGGTTCTCATCATTTCTCCATATTCCAGAGACGACCTCAATTACTGAAAATACATCAGTGAACGTGACTGAAAACTCAACCAGAAATACCTAAGCATACGGTTATTTATGCGCCGTGAGCTCATCTCTTAATTGAAAAACTCCACAATTTGGCTTTTAAATAGAAAACGCCTCAATAGCTGTAGCGAGAACTCCAGGTGTCCTTACAGTGAATCTGGTACCGGGGGAATAAGAGGATCAGCTAGGAGACTGTTTGATGCCTATAAAGAAGGCCAAGGCCCAGGGATCGTGGCACTGGGAAGGAACAGAAAGGGACAGTTTGAAAGACAGTTTGCAAAACTCAGTGGGATTCTGTGACAGTCTAGACCAGATACTAAAAAAAAAAAAAGGGAAAAGAAGAATCAGAGGTGCATTGAGGAATTGCTCAGATCTGGATTCCACGCTGAATTTCACACACAAAGAGGGCACTATACATTTTTATATTAATGGAGAGAAAATTACAGTGTCATTATTCCTGAAAGAACCAGAAACCCAATTACCTATCTCTATAGGCGGAGGATTATTTTTAAACCTATACATTTGGGAAAATGCTTTACAGATACAAAGTATTAACATTACTTCCATTGTGCAGGAGCAGTTGTCTGGGTGATGGAGAACCTACTTTTCAATCTCCTGCTCTCTGAAGGCCCACTCCTTCCTCTCCATTGCATTTATCATCCTCCTCCTCTTCTCAGCCTGAGAGGCGTCACTCAGAAAGGGAAGAGTGGCTTCCCAAGCTCTCTTCTCCCGGGCACGTTCTATCATCTCTACCTCAGCTTGTCCTGCTGGGAGACCTCGACCTGGAGGATGAAGCAAAATACTTTAGAAAAACATGGACAAACTCATTTATTCCCTCTCCGTTCCTGTCCTCTTTAAATTCAAGGTTATGACAAGATGGAATGGTACTAGGAAATATCCTCCAGATGTGCCTCACAGCTGTAACCCTGCACTGCTTCTTGTTAATTTAGCTAGAAGACATTCTAGTTGCGTGTAAGATGCTAGAAAGTATTTGAAGAATATTATGGGACTACTGAATAATCACAGCTGGAAATGCCCTATCTTGGACAAATCTAAATTTTGAAATACAGAGAAATATCAAAGTAACTTGCAGAAGGTCACCATTTATATCTTTTTCCATAAATACCTCGCACATGTTTTCATTAAGTGGTTACCCAGGTATTTTGCTACTTGTTGGCATTAAAAATGATTTTTTTCAATAATATTTCTAATTAGATATTGCTAGTCTACAGGAAATCTACTGAACGTTATATGCTGATTTCATAATCAGCTACCTTGTTGAACTCAAGTTCTTCTGATCATTTATTTCATTTGAGTTTCTAAATGAGCACATTGTCTGTAACTAAAGATAGTTTTCCTTCTTGCTAATCCTCAAACCTCATTTTTTTCTCTTATCTTACTTCACTGACTCAGTATTTCTAACCGGAGTGCTATTATTGCCATATTGGACAGTTATTTGGTTTATGGGCTGCCCCCTGGAGGACAGGATGTTTAACATCCATGCCTGCCTATTCCCTAAACCCCACCCATGTACTAAACGCCAGGAGCACTTCCTAATCATTACCACAAACAAAAATGTCCCTAAGGGAGAGGGGTCATAGCCTAACTTAATACGCTCTGGGCTGGGATCTTCTCTGCATTGCTAAATAATAGTGGTGATGAAGGGATCATTGTCGTTTCCTTTACGGATAAAAGCTTCTCAAGTTTCACCTTTCAGTATTATGTTTATTGAAGGCTGTGGTAGATACCTTTTATTAAGTTACTCAAATTTCCTTCAGATCCCAGAGTTTACATCATGAATGAGTCCTGAATGTTATCAAACACTTTTTCCACATCTATTGAAGCATTTTTTCTGTATTTTCTGTTAAAATGGTGAATTACATTGGTTTGTTTTCTGATATCGTATTAAACTTGAATTTATGTGACTAAACCACTTGTTATGACAAGTTATCCTTTTTAAGTACTGAAAGATTTGATTGCCGGTATTTTACTTAGAATTTTTGCATTTTCTTCATATGTGAGATGGCCCTGTAATTTTCCTTTCTAGTATTATCTTTCTTCAGTTTTCAAATCAAGGTTATACTAGCTTCATAAAATGAATAAATTAACTTTTATTCTCTCTTTCTTTTTTCTGGAACAATTTGTATAAAACAGCTTAGGTATTCCTTAAAGGAGTGGTAAACTTACCTTTAAAACTGTTAAGGCCTGGTGCTCTTAAAAGGATTTTTTTTTTTTTTTACCAACTCAATTTCTATATTCTATTCAGGTTTGCTATATCTTCTTGAAACCAACTTATATTAATTTATATTATCTTTAAAATTTTTATAATTTATCTAAGTTTTAAAATATAGGGCAAAATATGTATAGTATTCTCTTATAGTTCCTAAATAATTTACTCTGTAGTTATGTCCCTCTTCCAATCCTAATACTCTTTATTAGCATCTTCCATCTTTTGTCTTAATGTTTCCTATAAGAGGTTTAGCTATATTATTAATCTTTATCCAAAAAGTTCCTTTGTGGTCCTAATGACCATTTCTTTTGCGTTTTCAAAGCTCTATAGTATTAATTTCTGATTTAAATTTCATTATTCACTTAAGAAGATTAACTAAGTTAATCTTCATTAAAAATGTACAGCACTTGGAACAGTTCTTGGCACATAGTAAGCACTTAATACTTTTTTTTCTTAGTGCTTATAGTGTCAACCTTTTCCACTGTCATTATTTTTCACTTATTTTCATCTACACATTTTATTAATGTATAACATACATGCAAAAAGGTACACAAATAAACATTCCACATAACCAGATCAAGGAACAGAATATTACTAGAACCTTAGATTGCCATCATACTACCTCCCATCTCTTCCTGCCTCAAGCATGTCGCATCCCGCGCGATGAGGGTTGTGGGGAGCAAGGAGGGCGGCGCAGGGTTAAGAAAAGACAGTAGTCATGAATAGAGTTTAAGCTAAAGCGGGGCTCAGGGGCCGTGCAGCCTCAAGGACTGGACGTGCCTAATGGGGCCAGCGCAGTAGCTTTTATTAGTTAGGTGGGGAAGTAAAGGAGATAAAGCTTGTGAATCTCAAGATCTGTGAATCCCATACATCATAATAGGAAACTGATTTAAGCCAATCACCCTTGCCTGCAGGCAGCTGAACCGTAAGTCTCAGGATGTTTGTACTTCCCCAAGGCACAAAACTATATGCATATGAATAGATGGAGAGCACACCATTGAATCTCTTCCCTTGCAGGTTTTGGGAAGAAATGCAGCCACAGAGGCAGAGGCTTTCCTTAGCCAGGGGTAGGTGGGGGGCTGTGCCCACCTCTATGAACCCCATGAGTTCTCCAGTGGGTCCCCACTCGATTGCGCCTGTTTTAGGTTGCTTTCCACGTGGAAAGTCGTACCCGTCTTTGACTGTCCAGTCATGTTTGGGGCCAAACAGGGAGACATAAGGTGCAAGCACAAAGGTGAAGCAAAGTCCCTGAAAGGATCCGTCTCACAGACTCTCCTTTCTTTTAAGGGCAGGTACATGGAGACAGACAGGTAGGCTGCTGCGTGGCCACACAAGAATAACCACCATCCTGATTCCTAACATATTAATTTAATTCTGATAGGTTTTGAGCTCTATATAAATAGAGTCAAAGTGTACATACTCTTTTTTATCTTACTTCTTTTGCTCAGCATTACATATGTGAGATTCACCCATCTGGTTACATGTAGTTGTACTTTCATTATCATTGCTATTATATATAGCATTCCATTACGTGAATATGCTATATTTTATTCATCCATTCTATGGTTGATGGACATCTGGGTTGTTTTTAGTTTGGAGTTATTATGAATAGTGCTGCTATGAATACTATGAATATTCTCGCACTTGGGTTTTGGTGAATATTCACATGCATTTCTGTTAGTAGAACTAAGTACTCACTTCTCTTTGGTATATAGCTAGGAATGAAATTCCTGGGTCAGAGGTATGAGTGTTCAGCTTTAGAAGATAACTACCAATTTTCAAAAACATGGTTGTAATATATACATGCAGTATATGAAATTGTCTTTGCTACAAATCCTTATCACCACTTGGTAATGTCAATCTTTTCAATATTAGCTTTTCTGGTATGTGTGTGGTAGTATCACATCAGGGTTTTAATTTGCATTTCCCTGATGCAACTAATCAAGTCGAACATTGTTTCATGTTAACTGGCAATTTGAAAATCCTTTTGAATTAAGTGCCTGCTCACATCATTTGCTCATTTTTCTATTGGGTTGTCTTTTTCTTATTGATTTTTAGGATTTCTTTATGTGTTCTAGTTATGAGTCTTCTGTCATATACAGCTATTGCAAATATCTTCTCCCAATCTGTGGCTTGCCTTTTCACTATCTTAATGTGTGTTTTGTTGACTAGAAGTTCTTAATTTTAATGTGATCTAATTTCTCATTTTTCCCGTTATGTTAGCATTTTTCGTTCTATGTAATAAAATCATTGTCTACCCAAGGTCATGAAAATATTCTCTTATGTTTCCTTCTAAAAGTGTATCATCTTTCACATTTAACATCTGGGATTGATTTTGGTTTGTGGTGTGAAGTAGGAATCGAGTCACTTTTTTCAAGATGATCTAATTGACTCAGTATCATGCATTGAAAAGATCATTTTTTTCCCCAACTGCACTGCAGTGTCCTCTTTGTCTTAAGTCAGATGTTATATATCTGCGAGTTAATTTCTGGACTCTATTCTGTAACAATGATCTATTCATCTATCTTTGAGAATATGCCATACTCTTTAATTATTACAGCTTTACAGTAGTTTACATCTGGAAGTATATATTGCTCTGTTTCTTTACATTTGCCATGGCTAATTCTGACACTTTCACATTTCCATATTAATTTTAGAATCAGGTTATCAATTTACACACACACACACACACACACACACACACACACACACACACACACCCTATTGGGTTCTTTACAGGAACTGCATTGAAGTAGGAATCAGAATTAAAGTTTGGTTTTTTTGCACATGGATATCTAATTGTTTCATCACCATTTATTGAAAAGACCTCCTTTGCCCCACTGAATTACAGTGGCGTCTTTCTCATAAGTCAAATGACTATAAATGTAGAGTGAGGAATCTGCCAGGTCAAAGGAGCCCAGAACCATTATTATTTCCTTGCAATGCTACAGTCAAGTATTTCTACATTCAATTTCTTAATGCATTGTCAGATCTACAGCAGGTCTGGCCATGGCCTACCACACACAAATTCTTTTATGTGACGCACTTTAATCATCTTGTTCAAATAGCTTAAACTTTACTGACTTTTGACAGCTTCATCTGAAAACATATGAATAGGGATTTGTCCAGTTCTCCTTGTGATTCAGTCAATTTTTGCTTTACATATTTGAGTCTATGTAGGGTACGTACAAGTTCATGACGAATACATCTTCTAGTAGATTACTCCTTTTATAACTATTTCATGTCCTTCATTTTCCCTTTTAGTGTTTTTCTGATTAACTTTGGTCTAATATTAAAACTGTTACATCAGCTTTCCTTGGGTGAGCTATCAGTATATTTTTCCACCTATTTATTTTCAGTTTCAGCGCTATTTTATAAATAGCAAGTTGTTTTTGCTGGGTTTTTAATAATCCAACCCAAGAATGTTTTTTAATAGGCAAGTTTAAGTCACTTTTGTGTATTTTGATTACTAAAATATTCCCCCCTTTTTTTTAGAGGTTACCCATAAATTTTTTAACTTAGAAATTTCCACTCATAGTTCTCTAATAAAGTTTAAAGTTAATTGCTGTTCTTTCCAATGATTTCAATTGGTTCATTTTCACAGCTCCCATTCTTGTTTTCATTGTTGCTATTTCCCCCTTTTTCTCTTTAAGGACAGAAAAAGTACTTCCTAAGCCCTTTTCAGATTGTTCCATTTGCTTTGTTTGCTCAAGAGTTCAGTCTTCCACTTTATTTTTTGTGGGTGACTCCTGGTGTCTGTGTTCCTTAGATGTTTTGTGATTCTTGGCTTGAGATCATCTGCAGATTTCTCTCCTGAGCACCCCGGGCAGTAGCACTCTTTGACCTGGCCAAAGGGACAGCTCCCCAACCTCATTCTTTAGAGCCCTGCCCATCATCATAATGTGAGGAGCTCAAGGGGCTATGCCCACCTGGATTTACTCCTACCCCTAGAGACCCTGGAATTCCTTCCACAAATGGCCCCAAGCCCACTTTCCAAATCAACATGGGCCTCTTCCCAGGATTAGACTCCTGAGGGGACAGGAGTCTGCTATTTGTTCACCCATAAGCCCATGCAGTGGCCAAGTAGCAGCTGTTTGCAGGGGTGTGTAAAAAGACTGGAAAAGCAAGGTGAGGTGATCGCATGCACGCCAGGCCCCTCATGATATGGAACAGAGTAGGAGAAAAGGCCAGGCCACAGGCACTCTCACGCCTTGCTGCTACCTTCCAACATGGAATTTCGAGGAGTCTGCGAATTTGAAATTTAAGCTTGTCCTTTCAGCTTGTTAATAAAAATATATTTGTGGGTGAGGGATGGGAGATGAGGGTAAGGGGGAATCCAACATATGGTGATGGAAGGAGAACTGACTCCGGGTGGTGAGCACACAATGGGATTTACAGATGATGTAATACAGAATTGTACACCTGAAATCTATGTAATTTTACTAACAATTGTCACCCCGATAAATTAAAAAAATAAATAATAAAAATAAAAATAAATAAAAATATATTTGTGAAAAATACAGAAGGTATCTTACTTAACAGATATTAGCTTTATTTATAACTTTTAAACATCTATACATATAGTATGTGGGCCTCCATTTGAACCCCTACCCAAAGTCTCACAAATGAGGGGGTAGGCCTGATTCGTAGAGGTTTTTATTGATATTTCAATCTCAGTGCTGCCAAGGGCAGGGCTCCAGATTAGACTTTGGCTAGGGAAGCATTTATGAGCCCCTTGCTTTGAGGACCCGGCTCTTGACCCACTGCATCAATGCTAAGCCCACAGAACATTGAGAGGTAAAGCCCAAGGGCCGAGGCAGGAGGGCCTGCCTCAGCTCTGGATATAATCACAGATGGGCAGGCTCTGGGCTTGAGACCCACCTGCGGGCGGGAGAGAGTTTCTGCCTCCTCTAGTTCAGGCAGGTAAGTGAGATCTGGCTCCCAGCATGCACAGTGCCTGTTCATCATCACAGGTTCCCAGCTATTTCTTTCAGAAAGATGTCACCACGTCTAGACCGTGGACATTTTCTTTCTTGTTTTTAAATGTGGCTATGTGTTTATTAATTTTTATAATATATTTTTATGTGTTCAATGAAGAAGGGAAAGGTTTCAGCATATTTTTAATCTGTCATCAAGGCCTGGAAGTAGAGCCTCTATTTTAAAGCATGGGTGTCAAGAATGCGCACTCAGCCAGGAAACAAGAATCAAAACTGGAGCTTCGATGTGAACATCTTTATTGCCTGTCATGCAGACTTGATCACAGTAATCCATTACAATGGGGAAACAAAAGTAATCTCATTTTAATAAAAATCTTTATGGAGTACCAAGTATCTCCATGACCTTGGAGGAGTCAGCTTTTCTGGTTCTCAGTTTCCTAGCTACAATCAAGTGAGTTTGATAAGCTAATGTCTAACAATTTCTAAAGGTCCCTCTTATTAATTTTTATTGTTTCACATAATATAGGTTTAGGCCAGATTTTATTACATTATAAAAGTGACTTTCTAAGAGCTGAGAGATATCAGCATTTCAGAGATAATATCAAAGATATCATCCAAATCATCCAATAAGGTATGCAATGATAAATTCCAAGTTAATCTGGCAAAGTAAGATAATATTATACATATGTTGAAAAATGCATTCTGTAATACACTCAAAAAAGGTTTATGTATAAAGAAGGAGTATGGATTGCTTAATGAAAAGGAGTTGATTCAGTGGGAGAAATGGTGAGAGTAGGAAAGTGAGTAGTCAGCAAAGCAACCACAAAATTAAACTGACTGACCAATTTCACTTAACATAATACTCTCAAGATCCACCCAGGTTGTCACAAATGACAATATTCCCTCTTTTTTATGGCTAAGTAGTATTCCATTGTGTGTGTATGTGTGTGCGTGTATGTGTGTGTGTGTTACATCTTTTTTATCCAATCATCCATCAATGGACACTTTGGTTGTTTCCATGTCTTGGTTATTGTAAATAATGTTGCAATGAACATAGGAGTACATGAATAAGTGTTTATGAATAAGTGTTTTCATATATATATATACATATATGAAACAATGAACATAGGAGTACATATATCTTTATGAATAAGTGTTTTCATATATATATATGAAACAATGTAAATATATATATATATATATATATATATATATATATATATATATATATGTAAAAGCAAGAAGATGAATTGCTGGATTATATAGCATTTCTGTTCTTAATTTTTTTTAGGAAACTCCATACTGTTTTCCATAGTGGCTTTACTATTCCCACTAACAGTCTACAAGGGTTCCTTTTTCATATGTGGAATATAAAACAAAAAGTAACAAACAAACAAAAACAAACTCATATATACAGACAACACAAAGGTGGTTACCAGAGGAAAAAAGGGGTAGGAGGAGGGAGAAGTGGGTAAAGAAGATCGAATATATGGCAATGAAGGAAACTAGACTTTTATAATTAGACACAGATGTCGGATTATAATTTTGTATACCTGAAAATTATATAATGTATTAACCAATGTTACCCCAATACATTTAATTAAAAATAAAGTGTATGGATTGGGAAAAAAGCTAAGCCAAAATATAACTTCAGCTTCAGGGATCACAGCGATAAGTCTCCTTACAATGAAAAGGGTGTAGCTCTCTTTGAACAAAAGTAGTAGAAAAAGCATGAGTCTATGAACTAGCTCTACTGAGCAAGATACTTTAAACAGCAAAATTTTAAACCATAGTTGTCTCTATGTGCTCTCGATTTCCTGGAACTCAATAGCCAGCATGGTTATCAGGATTGTCATCTGCAAATATTCAAGAGAATTACCAACTCACCCCAAGTCAGAGTAGCCAGGGTCAAGAGCTCAGGGATTGAATCCTGACACACTACATATTCTGGAGAATACGGATCTGTTTGAACTTCGGCATCACGATAATCAGTCTGAGTGCCCACGGTGTACTTTGAAAAGGTGGGTGAGTACTTAGTAGAAGCAGGAGGAAATATATATGGCTCCATCCTAAAAGGGAAAATTACTTCAAAAATTAAAACCTCATACAATCACTTAGAATACTATATAATCAAATAAAATTAAATTATTGAACTTCACTAAGTCCTTTCTCCCTTTAAACATTGACAGGCACAATGTTATGAATCTAGTAGTGTAACCAGGATTATACCCAGTAATCTTGAGAGAATCACCTTGTTATTCTCGCTTCTGCCAAGAAACGGAAGGGGTATAAAAACCTAGGTCTACACACAAAAGTGCCTATTTATCTGCGCATCCTTGAGCAGGGCTGTAGTATAGACTATAGGAAAGGTAGATTCTAGGATGTCCTGAGTTACTTCTGAGTCTATTCAGAATTGCTACTTCTCTGTTTTCTTTCTTCTCTGCTTTTAGTTACACAGACAATTTTAGCTGTTTCCCTTCAGAAATACAAATACAGGAGCAGGAAAAAGAGAAGAAAACTTCATTCCTTGCACAAAAATTAATTCCAGATAATTTAAAGCATTTAATGTAAAAACGAGACTATAAAAGTACTAATAAGAAGCATAAGTAAATAAATCATCTTTGAGTGAAAAGTCTTTTTAAGCATGACTCAAAAGCCAGAAACTATAAAAGGAAATGATAGCTAGAATTAAGTTTCAGTTGAAACTTCTATACCTCAAATTACATAAACAAATTTAAAATGTGAATGGTACACTTGGAAATAGATTTTACAATACACATGATAAAAAATTAAACAGCCTCTCTCTATAAAAAAGCCCTTGGTAAAGAACAAGACAGTTAAATATCCACAGAAAAACAGGTAAAGGACAATTCACAAAATAGAAAGTAAAACTTCTAAAAAAACATATGAAAAGATAATGACATAACTAGTAATCAAAGAAAAGTAAATTAAAACAGCAAGATGCTATTTTATTATATCACATAAGCAAAGATTTAAAAGATTGAAAATACCTAGTGTTGATGAAGTTTTAAAGAAACAGGCATCCTCATAAACTGTTCATGGAAATACAAACAGGTACAACCCAACTAACAGGGAAATGAGAAATATATATCAAACCCTTAAATTACCCTTTTCCCCCAGCAATTGTACTCCTAGGAATTTGTTCGAGGAAATAATTGGACAAGTGTACAAAGACATATGAAAATATGTTCATAAAGTCTCATAAGAGTAAAAATTGCAAATGTAAATGATCAGCATCAATAGAACTGTTTAAAATAACAATTGTTAAAAAGTAACACAGTAATCTATACTTATGAACATACAAAAATGTCCATGATTCCATGTAAAGTAGAAAAAAAGGGACACTCTATATAGCAGTATGTATAGAAGTACATTTTTATGTTTTTAAAAACTGTGTTTTTGTGCATAGAAAAATGCCTAGATGGTATACAATAAAATAATCACAGCAATTATTTCTGGATACTAGGATAACAGAGAGAATGTTTTTTCATATTTCTAATTTTCTGAATTTTACTTTTTTTTTTTAACCTGGACATGAACTACTTTTAAAATAAGAGGTATATTTCCATTTAAAAGAAAATATTTTTTCTAGTTGGTAGAAGAATTGGTTAAATTACATGAACAATAAACAACTAAATATAATGGCAAAAAAAGAGATTTCCATTTTGAAAACTAGTCAAAGATAATGGGAGATGCTTATATATAAGCTTAGCATCATAGTTTAGCTCTAAGAAAAATGCACCCCAAGCCAACTAGAAAGAAGCACCTATTTGGAGGTTCTACCTGTGATGGAACAGTACTTTAAATTCTTTTTAATGCTGAATTCTAATGGCTATTGAAGTAATTTTCCAGCAGTTGCTATGAATTTCTAACATATGTAGACAACATCGTATTTATAGTTTCTTACGTTTTCAGCAGAAATTATTCTATTACAAAAGTTCTACTTAAGGAAATAACTTCAAATCAGCTTTATATCATTCCAGACCATAGGAATATTATTACAACACCATTAGCTTGAGTCAAGAGAATAAATTCTTGTTTTCCAAATTAAATAATTATACATTTGAACCATCAGATCAAATGTGCTTAGATTATGATAAAGTCTAATGACTCCTTCTGACTAAGCTTTTTAATGACTTAGGATCCTTCCAGGTCAGTCGGAAGAGAGGATGTGAAGGAGAAATGCTAATTTCACAGAAGTCCTATGGTAACTTAATACAGTTTCTTTCCTACCTAATTTGTTATTTTTCCCCAACCTATTCTTTTTCCTCCGTTCCAGTTGGATGAGGGAAGAGTAAAATGTGAAGAAGAAAGAGCAGTGAATGATTTCTTTCCCACCTCTCCCCAACCTCAATCAAGACCCAAAACCTTCTGACCCCACATCTGCTCCCTTTTGGGTGTGAGCCCTGCTTCGTCCTGGATCCCGTCCAGAGGCTCACTCACTCTGGCTCTGGTGTCCTTACAGGTGCCACGGCTTCTCCATTCCCTCAATCCAGGCCCCTCCTCCTCCACTACCACCCCAGGCACCAGGACCATGCACTATAAGCCACAGCCATAGTCTTCTAAATTTCCCCTTCCAACCCCAACAATGCTACACACAAAGAGGGGCTGGCTACACAAAGCTGGCAAATACTGTTTTGTTAGTATGCACTCCACTGAACGTTTGTATTTTTTTAAAGACAATTTAAATTTTTACTTCTCTCTCTTCTTGCTTGCATGATTTCTGAAAAGATGTAATTCTTACTTTTGTTCCTTTATAGATAAGCTATTCTTGTTCTCTGGTTTCTGTTGGAACTTTATCTTTGATTTTCATTAGTTTGAATATAGCATGCCTTGGCGCAGCTTTTTTTTTGGCATTTATCCTGCTTGGTGTTCTCTGAGCTTACTGACTCTGTAGTTTGGTGTCTGACATTCATTTGGGGAAATTCTCAGTCATTGTTTCAAATATTTCTTCTGTTCCTTTCTTTCTTTCTTTTCCTGGTATTCCCATTACACATGTTACACCTTTGTAGTTGTTCACAGTTCTTGGATATTCTGTCCTTTTTTTTTCAGTCTTTGTTTATCTTTGTTCCCTTTGCTTTTCAGTTTTAGAGGTTTCTATGAATATACCCTCTATCTCAGAGATTTTTTTCCTCAGCCATGTCCAGTCTATAATGAGCCCATCAAAGGCATTCTTCATTTCTGTTGCAGTGTTTTTTATCTCTAGCTTTTTTTTTTTTTAGTTCTTTCTTAGGATTTTCATCTCTCTGTTTACATTGCCTATCTGATCTTGCATGCTGTATACTTTATCCATTTGAGGAGCCCTTAGCATGTGAATCATAGTTGTTTCAAATCCCTGTTTGATAATTCTAACATCCCTGCCATGTGTGGTTCTTATGCTTATGCTAATTCTTCAAATTATGTTTTTTGCTTTTCAGTATGCCTTGTAATTACTTGACAGCTAGACACGATGTGTTGGGCAACAAGAACTACTGTAAATAGGCCTTTAGTAATATGGTGGTAAGGTGTGGGGGAGGGGAAGCATTATATTGTCCTATAATTAGGTCTCAGTCTTTTAGTGAGCCTCTGCCTCTGGACTGTGAACTTCATAACTGTTTCTCAGTGTTTTTTCTTCCCCATTAGGTAGGCAGAGGGCTAGAGGGAGCTGGAGTTGGTTGCTTCCCTTCCTCCAGGTCAGTTAGGCTCTGATAATACCACAGGTGGTTAGGCTCAGGTTAACTAATTTCTACTGAGGGCTAACCTTGTTAAGAAGAACAGAATACTCTGGCATATTTCAAAATGGTTTCTTTTCCTTTCCCCCTGCCAGAAGCATGAGAGGATTTTTCTCTAATATTCATTATAAGAATGTGGTTGAACTCCTGGAAGTAAATCTCACAAAGTTGTGGGAACTCCCTATGACTGGGTCTCCCTTGAGTTTTTGATTCTCAGAATTGTCCACACTGAGCCTTCAGCAATTTGTCAATTATAGTTCCAGTTTTCCTACCTGGGACTGGTTCCCAGGACAGTTCCCATTCATGAATCTCTGTTCTGAGAAGCCATTACTCCCTGTATTTGCCTGTCTGTCTCTCTAATCCTGGGGCAGCTGTTTGCCCTTCATCCTACCTTCTCTTATGGATCCAAGAAAAATTACTAATTTTTCCATTTTTTCAGCGTTTTTACTTGTTGTTAGGACAGAGTGGCAACTTCTAAGCTCCTTACATGTGGAACTGGAAACCACCATTGAACTTTAAAAAAAATATTAGCTTTTTATCCTCTTCTCCAAGATGTTTACAAAGAATCCAAAGTTATGACTCCATGAAAAGGGTGTAGCTAGAGAAGTGGTCCCCAGCTGGCCCCCAGACAAGTGCATCTCTGCTTAACATAAGGTGAAATTATCCTCACTTCTCAGACACTCAACCCTGCCAGAATTCCAGAGTTAACTTCACTCAGGGATACTGATTCATTCTTTAGACATGTTTAAGAAAGATAGAGACTATCCAGAGTAGCAACTGGTTTAACTCTCAGAGTTCCGGAATCTATATCCCTTATGTCACAGTTATTTATGAAGGAGTGGGAGGGTCCAGAGTTCATCACTGTAGACCTCAGAACTCCCACAAGTAACTGAACAACTTTTAGACCTGATGTAATTATGACCTCCAAAGCAGGTGATTCAGTGAGCCTGCTTTTAAAGAATTACCCCAAGTATCTATAGGGATCCAATTATCTCATAGCTCCCACTTTGCTCATACAAAGCATTTTATGGGAAACAAGTCTGCAGCTATTCTCAGGTAAACTGACACCACACAAAGATGCTCTGTCTAGGGCGAGAGCAGGCAATCTATTCTCCATCTATGGAAGCGCCAAAGGTGTCCATACAGTTTTTAAAAATCCAAGGAGAATTGGGATCATAATTGGCAGTTATCTTGAGCATCACAGACATCTTATAACATATACCCGATTCAGAAGATGATACATCGTTAGGAGTAACCATATCCTTCAAATGCTTGTTTGAAAGCCAAGTCCTGTCTAAATTTCTATTCAGAAATTTGAGATCTTAGAAAAGGTTTCTTTTCTTGATCATTTCATGAATAACTACGTTTGTTTTTTTCTCTTACAGAAATATTAAGTTTTGACACAGGAAAGAGTACAACAAAACTTAGATTTTTAATGGGACATTCTACCTAACCTTCTGCATTACCCGAAAACAAAAGACTGGGGAACTGCAGATTAATCCCAGGTTCAGCCGTTACTGCCTTCTCACCCTGGTTTACTTCCTTGTGGGACAGAAACCATGTTTTATTTATCTTTGTATACCACATTGACTTGTACAGTTTAGGTAATTGATTATTCAATTATAAAATTCTACTATTCAAAAAATATTTCATGACTGATTAGTTTTATTGATAAAATGTTTTAAAAAACGTGTTATGTTAAATGTGAAAAAAATAAGTGTGTTTCAGGGAAGCAAAAGAGAACATTAAAGCATTTTTCACCTTTTATTTTTATCATAACTCATAATAAGAAATACATTGTACATCATAACCATTATATACATATGTATATATCTATCCAAAACAAATATAAATACAAAACAACTTATCTTCAATATGTCTGATGCTTTTGCTTATTTTCAATTCTATTTCATTTTTCAGAATGCTGCTCATGACCCACTAGCAGATTTCATGACATTCTAATGGTTTGTGATTCACAGTTTGAAAAATGTTGATTTAGAAAGCTATCTTCTGGAAACAAATATGGAAACAAACAATAAAAAAATGAACTAGAAAAAAACAGTTTTAAAATAATGGTTACTTACTTGGTTGCTCCAAAAACAACATTGAGTGGCATCTGTTGGTAGAATGGAAGGAAAGGCCTGGGGGAGAAAGGAAAACACAAACATGTAGGACTTTTGAATTATGTGTACTCTGAGCTTTCTTCCAATTTTAATACTTTGTCCCTTAAAATCAGTGAGTTTGAATAGCCTGTATATCAGTAACCCTTAAACTTTTGACACATACAAAATCATTGAGAAACAGGAACATTCTTGTTTAAAATGCAAATTCCCAAGTCTAGCCCATGAGAATCAGTGGCTACAAGAGCCAGTGAAATCTGAACTTTTAATAAACAGTCCAGTGTTTTCTCTGCAGATAGTAAACAAGATACACTTTGAGAAGCAGTGCCCTATAGTTAGTTGGGCCTCAGCTGGTCATTAGCTACCTCCCAGCAACTTCTCAAGTTCCCTAAGGCATTCTGAAATTCCCAATGATTTAGTTTTTAAAAAATTCCTCTAAAACGTCTAGGAATTGAGTTTACTATGTAAAGAATTTAACATTTCTCTGAAAAAGTCAGCATCATAAAATTTCCATAAGGAGTTTGTTCATAAATAATAATGTGGATTACAAATTTACTTTCTCAAGGAAGCTTGTATAGATCAAGAGTTTTCTTCTAACTCAGATAAGACCTACAGCGAAATCCTCATCTTATTTTAATTTGATCTGAGAATATGATAATCTCATGAGTATTAATCACGAAATGCAACAAAGTGAATGTTTTGACCGTGTTGGTTTTGACAACATTCACAGAAAAAGCAATGTCATCTATTTGCTCACATTTAACAATTTTCCCTGCATTATGACTCTCATGGTGTCTCAACTGTATCACTTCATAAGATGCCTTCATTTTGTTCTCAAATATATATTCTTATTTGCAATTTAGTACCTTTGAAGTCAGACAGTTGGAATTCCAGCTCTGCTACTTGCTAACTCATATGAGCTTGAACAATTTATTGCTCCTGTCTTGGTTTCAGCTTCCTTACTGCTAAATGAGGATAATATATCTCATACTACATTTCTGTTGTGAAAATTAATAATAAAATTAATAATATGGTGCCTGGCACAATGCACGCACTTAAAATGCTAGCTGCTATCAATATCATAAAGAGGGTCTCTAATAATATCAGGGCTCACATTCAGTAGTAATTACTTTTTACCTTTCAAAATACTTATAGCGATTCTTTCCAGTAACATCAGGATCTTCATAAACTTCTTTAGTAATCTTAAAAGAAGTGTCAGTTCTAAAACGAAGCAGGAAAACATTCAAGTCTAACATATAACTGCCAAATATAATTTCTATTTAATATTTCCATCTCTATAAATTAGGAGATACAAGGGTATCTCAGATTGAGAGCAAACTCTTCTATAACACGTATCTGACTGATCTATATCTCAGACGAGATATAATTACTTTCCCTGAGCCAGGAAACCAGGAGCTAACAAGAAGTGAAGAAAAAACCCAGTTTATGAAATCCCCCATTAAAAAAAGAAATGCCCACTTTTAATTAATAGCACATGAGAATAACAAAGTTTTAAAAGGCAACTTTTTATGTCCAGGCTGAAGGGTAGAATTTTTGTTTAATTTACTAAGTATAACTTGTAAATATAATTAAAAGAATAAGGAATTCAAGAGACTTGTCTCTGAAGGTGCTTTGGCTACAAGTCTCCAAAAAACACATTTAGATACTAGCAGAAAAGTACACTTGGAATTTCTAAGATGGATCAAAGGAATAACAAATTCAGTCACCTCAATCTTTGGTGGCAAGATGTCATTTAATATATGTATATATTAAATCACACCAACCTTCTGAGAACATCTACTAACCAATAAACCTATAACCATTGCTCCTGAACCAGGCTTGTTTCGGTCAAAGAGGTTAAGAGAGACAATTTGGGGTCAATTGGCCTAGGTATAACATCACAATTGTACATTTTTAAATAATGCAGAATAAATAAATATTTTAATAAGAAAAATGCATTCATCAAGAACATAAAGCAGCAGTTGAAGCTACTTGACACTTACACAAGTTGCCGGAGGACTTCTCTGTGTTTCTCCTCATGTCCCTTCCATTCCCGACTGATGAATGGTGGCACGGGATCTGCCTTGCTCCAATATACAGAATATCGTGGATAATGGATCAGATTACTGAACATGGTTCTAAATCTGGGAACTTTTCTCTAATGTTAGGATGGAGAGGCAGGGAGAAAAAGGACAAAATGATACCATCAGATTTTCTAAAATATTTCACTTATATTGTAAACATTTTTAAAAGGTACAAAAGAGTGTATATGGTATAGAAAGGAGGGTTATTGGTATATGCATAGAATATCTCTAGAAGGATACCCCCAAAACTGATGACAATGGATGATTTTATGAAGGGGGCAGGGGGTTAAAATTTACTTTATACTGTATACGCTTTTGTACTTCTTGAATTCTTTTAATACAGACATATATTACTTTTCCTATTGAAATAAATTAGGCTAAAATGAGTCTTTTATTCACTACCAATTAATTAATTCTCAGTTTGGCCACAAGTATCAAGATACCTGATCTCCTAGTAATCATGGCAAAGTAATTTCTGCAGAATATAAAATCCAGTGGAGATTTGTTGATAAGTCAATCTCACAAGTGCAGTTAGCCAAACTAGATGGTTCCGATTCATTAGGCTGCCTTAGTGGAGGAATTAGACCTACCAGTCTGCTGCGACTCAAGATGGCTTGCATATTTGCCTGTGCCTGGTCTTTCTCACTTGACACAATAAATAATGGATCTGCGAAATAAACAATAAGGTGGTATAAAGAATAGAACATATCTACTCATAGGCTGAGAATAATGGCAAAGCAAGGTAATTTGTTAATTGGGAAACAAATTTAAAAATTTAGATATTGGCTAACTCTGTAACAGCTCTACTACCAGTGAGAGTCTCTTAGATGCATTTCTTTTCTATGTATCCCAAAGTCGGTTTACAGAACTGGAATGCAAAAAAGGCCTAACATAGTCTCAAATACCATAGCCTAAACATGCTTTCTTCTATTTTATGAACAAACCACCTTCTGGGTGTGGGTCTGGGTCTGGGTCGCCCAGAAAATAGTCCAAGAGGAAAGCACTATACCCATTTGCAAGTAAAGAAACAATAAATTTGGACAGTACCTCCCATATTCAGTACACAGAGAAGATACAAACTCTTAACAGCATGTCATCTCCGAACTGGTAGACATGGTAAGAAAATATTATTCTCTAATAAGAGATAAAATAAAATCAGCTATCTTCAGAATTCACCCCTTAAGTTTATAAGCATGTTAATGATGGGACAAAGTTATTTCTCCAAAGAAACAAAAGACTGTCCTGCTGTAATAATTATCTGCTTATTAGGTATATCTTTAAAGTAATGAAGCATATTCATGATTTTCTACCATCCGTTAAAATCAGATAATTTGACATTAAATTCACAAGCAACCTTCAGATGTAAACTTGATTTCCCAAGTCGACATCTATTAAGAAACAAATACCCTGACCAACTAGTCTAGATGACTTGGTAACATATATTTCTCCACAGAAATTAATAAATTAGTATTGTGAATTAGAAATAACTCTTTGGAATTTCGATAATGTGAGTCAATTCTTAGGGCCTAATAACTCCTTGGTTACTCAACAGAAAAGATTTATTGGATGCAGAAAATTTGATATTCCCACCAAGGCTGAAAAGCTACAAGAGGCTCAGGTTCTCTTTACTCTTTCATTCAAGAAATATTTATTGACTGGCTACTATGTTCTAGGTGCTTGGAACACATCAATGACAAGGTAAAGATCCCTGCCTTCATGGGAGAAAGGCAATAAACAACAACACAAGAAATTAGCAAATTATATAACAGAGTTAGAGGGTAACAGGGGCTACTGCAAAAAAAGAGGAGGGCAGTGTGAGGGAGACTGAGTTGCATTTTTGCATCGGGTGGTGAGAGTGGGCCTCATTGAGAAGGTAACATTCAAGGAGACTTGAAAGTGAGGTTAGATTTGTAGTTATCTGGAGGAAGAGCATTCTAGAGGAAAAAACTAGAACAAAAGCCCTGGGATGGTGGCATGCCTGACACGTTTGAAGAACAGCAAACAGACCAATAGGATTGAAACAGTGAGAGAGAGAGAAAAAAAATAATGTATCAAAAGGTCAGAGAAGTTACAAGGGGCCTAGATCATAGGGCTTTGTAGGCCACCAAAACGACTTTGGCGTTTAATCTGAGTAACAAGGGGAACCATTGCAAGATTTGGATGCAAGGACTGACAAAATCTGACATATGTTTAAATATTCATTGTGGCTGCCCAGTTAAGAACAGACTGTAGAGAAGCAATGGAATAGGTAGGGAGAAAACTATTAGGAAGCTCATGCAGTAATCTAGAAGAAACGATGGTGGTTTGCACCACGGCGGTAGCAAGAGAAGTGATGAAAGTGGCAGGATTCTAGATACATTTTTAAGTTAGAGCAGAAAGGACATGTTAATGGGTTGGAATGGTGTGAGAGAGACAGAGGAGGCAATGATGGCTTCAAGATTTTTGGACTCAGCAACTAAAGGATGGGGCTGGCATCCATTGATATAGGAAAGCCTGTGGAGGAGCAGGTTTGTGGGGAGAACATCAGGAAAGCATGTCTAGTATATGCTCAAGAGGAGATAGAAAGTCAGCAATTCGATATACAAGTCTAGAGTTTGGGAGGTAAGTCCAAACTGGTGAAATAAATTAGGGTATCATCAATCTTTAGATATATTCTTCTTTAGCTGCATCACCCAAATCCATATCTACCATTCAGGTTGGGAAGTGATGGAAAGTGGGCTGATTAGCAGTGAAGAGTCCAGATTTTATGGCCTCAAATGATAGGCTAGTGAATTTGAAGGCAGAATGAATGCACCTGTTTGAAGAGAAAGACGAATATAGCTGCAACATCTCTGCTATACTGGGAATAGTATGGAATAAAGGGAAATTTCTATTCATACTCTTGTTTTAAGTGTTTTAAAAGATATGGGCCTATGTTTGCAATTGTGTTACACATCTGACATTAGTGTGCATTTCCCCTGCGTCTGAATAATAAATAATAAACCATTTTACTCTTAAACATTCTTGCCCTCTATAGATGATAATGACACAATACTGTATGATTTGTGACTACACATTCTGCAACAGATCCTACAACTGTGATCATAATCAGTGCTGAAAAGGCAGTAGAAAGGTCTGTGAGATGCCCAAGTAAAGCAGTCACCAGGTATTGCCTGCTTACTTTTAGATAGGTAGTAAGTGCTTTATATGCAATATTCCATTTAATCCTCACAAAAACACAATTAGGTAGATACTAGGCCTCCATTTTATAGGTGAGAAAACTGAGGCTTCAAGAAGTTAGCAACTCACTGATTGGCAGGATTTGAACTCCAATCCTTCTGTCCCCCAGACCTAATGTTACTGAAAGCCCATGAATTTTATGGGGGAAACTTTCCCATGGAAATCATGAGAGAACCCCTCAGCCAATCTATGGGTATTGTAGAAACAGTTCTAACAAGCCCAGGAAGTTGTCACAACCAAGTAATGGTGAGAGAAAGTGTTTCAAACCCCAAGACACAATGATTACTTTCAGGGGAAAGTATAATAAATTGCAGATTCTAGTGGCAAAGAAAGAAGAAAGGAGCTCATGATAAACCCAAAAAGTATTTTAAAATATTTTTAGAAGCTAGGAAAAATATATCACATTTTTAAAAGACTTGAATTATCAGGGCAGTAGTGTAGCTACTAATCCATCAACAAATGTTCAGATTCAGGGAAGTGACAAAGCACGGTGAGCACTTCAAGAGAGATATTTGATATACAGCATTCACACAAAAATGGAGTGAAATGCAAAATGGTACATAAATGAGGTAATATTGACAAAAGAATGATCTTAACTACTATGTTAAAGTACTATGTAAATGTAAGTACTATCTGCATCTAAATTGCTACAGTGATCAGAAGAGTAAAACATTTAGTGAAGATATCCAAGCAAAGTTTCCTAGAGGAGCAAAAGCTTTGCATAGACAATTAACTACACTGAAAGGCCACTGGGTTTGAGGGGTGAGGTCAGGGGAAGGGTGACAGAGCTTGGAAAGGTGTTTATATTTGTACCAGTGACTCCCACATCCACCCCATCACAGTTCTTTCTGCCACGATGGAAATATGACCCAAACCAGTCAACTCATAGGCTGGTCAACAATCTATCCTATTTATCTCTTCAATTTTCAGCTAAGACACATAAGAACTCTGTACAATTGGTGGTGAGCTTAAGGCTAAGAAGTTATGTAGAGTGCCACCCCAGTGCCTGTCATAGTAAAAGAAAGCATACACAAGGCTTTCTGTCAGATGGATGAAGGAAGCATATACACAGAAGGAAGCAGGATAAAATATAGGATGCCCAGTTCAATTTGAATTTCAGATAAACAATGAATAACTTTTTATATAAATATGTCCCAAATATTGCATGGGACTGAAAATTTGTACTAAAATAGTGTTCGTTATTTATCTCAAGTTCACATTTAACTGTGTATCCTGTACTTTTATGTGCTAAATCTGCCAACCCTAACAGGGTGAAAGACCATAAGGTCCAAGAAATCAAGCAGGAGGGCACGGCACCTTAGTTCTGATCTTCCCTGTCCTGGCTATATTATGCTTCCTGTCCATGAACAGTTGTAAAACTGCCTGTTTTATTGGAACAATCCAAACTTTCATTTGGCCTATTCCGAGTGGATTTCTGTTCTTTACAAGGGACATGGAAACATTTAGCAATCCCTCTGCAAAAACAAAAAAAAGATACTTTTAGGGATAAAAAAAACAGGGAACTTAAATTCTTTGCCTGTCTTTACTGAAAATGTCTATCCTCATTCCCAAATTACCTTTGAACGTACATGTTTAGAGGAGTTTACTAGATTTATTTTATAAGATGAAACGAAGAATGAACAAAGAAACCCACTGGCCAGAATATAAACAATCATTACATAGCTCCTATACCAGGAAATGGGTACTCTATAGGATTCCCATCCAAAGGAAACCCTGGGAATCCCAGAGGAGATAGACATGATTAAAGGCAAGGTAAGGTTCAGGTGAAGAGCCTGGAACTACTGAGTCAAAATTGGGGGAAAAAATCATGCTTAACTGCTTAAGTTTTGTAAATTCAATAATTCAATAAACATTTAGGAAGCACCCAGCATATGTACCAGCACTGGAATAGGTGCTGAGAAGGCTACAAAAATGTATAGAACAAGACTTAAAAAACTCAAGAGACTTAAGGTCCAGTAGAAGAGGCAGAAGATAAATGGACAATCAGGGCATTAAAATAAACTGGGGCTTTATTGGCCCAAAAGGACCCAATGGACCTAGTTTATAAGCAGTGCTTTGATGGATAAGAATAAGTTTAAAGAAAAAGAGAAAACGAAAAACAAAGGTGAGATAAACTGGCACTTCTTCACCGAGAATGCCAAATTTGGAGATGCCAGAGAATGGGAGCCGGAAGGTTATTCTTGTTGGGCATTTTATGCAGTTTGAACGTGGGGAGTGTTAAGTGACTCTCCAAATCTGAAAATCATTGCATACTTTTCTGGACACTAAAACTCCCGTAATAGGTTTCAGTAAAATCGCTTACGGATGTGCAAATTATCAGAAAAAGAGAGTGGCAAAGAGTAAGGCGGCGCCAAGCCGTGCTCAGAGACGCAGAGCCGCAGAGCCGCAGAGCCGCTTCCGCGGCGCCCGGGAGAGCGCCGCCACGCGGACGGCTCGGAGCTGCCCCCAACCAATGAAAGGACAACTGCGGGCCAGGGATCGGTCCTGAAGCCTTCCTTTGGTTGGAGTTTTCCTGGCCAGGTCCCACCGTCTCGAAGCCCATCAGTCCCAGGAGTAGACAACTCAGGAAGAAGGTCTGGAGCCGCCCTTACCGTACAGGAAATCATATGTTCGACTGGAGGAGACTTTGCCCCAGTCCCCCGATCTCTCCCCGCACCGGGTTTGAGACACCTGCGGCTTGGCCTGGGGCTCCTCGATGGTCACTACGTGGCTCATGGTGCCTCCTAGTCCCTCCGGCCAGCGGGGTAACAACTAGGTAGGCCTAGCTGCGGCGTTCATCGTAGCTATGGTAACCTCCGCTGGAACTCTAGGGTGAGGGGCGGGGCGAGGATGAGGGGCGGGGTTGGCGTGTGGGAGAAGTAGGGTGAGGATACGTAAGCGGCGGGGCGAGGCACCGGAGAGGAAGGATGGGGGAAAGGGCTTTGGGGAGGCTAGGGGCAGGGAGCGGAGGGAAAGAAAGGACGGAAGAAGGGCAGACTTGGGGAGAGGAGAGAACGGGTGGGGAAGAGGAAGAGTCAGCCTCACTTCCCACTACATTCCCGAGACAGATCCTCGAGCTTTCATGTGCCCATTCAGGGTTAACGCCGCAGGGCCCGAGGCTGAGGAAAAGGCTGCTACTCAAATCTAGCGATTTGCCAGTTAAACGCTGTATCCTCCTTCGGAAATCTCTGCAAAATCTCAGAACGTTGTGGAATATGTGGGAGCTTTCATTTCGGACATCCCCTTTCCGCGGGGCTTCTGCGAGGTGAGGTATCCCAGCTCCTGAACACTGGGCCTTGGCTCACTGAACTCGGGCTCCACCGGCATCAGCGAAGGTGGGCTCGGTAATTAGTAACTGTTGATCGGCAGGCTGCTATCGCTTACTGAGCCCTGGGCATCAAATCAACTGAAGATTACTTGGTGTAGGCACTAGCTCTGCCTTTTAAAACTTTTATTATGGAAATTTTTAAACATAGGGAAAAATGAATCCACTTTCAGTAATGAACCCTTATGTACCCATCACCAAGAGTCAACAATTATCAACATTTTGCCAATATCTTTTTATATATCCTCTCCCCTCTTTTTGCTTGAATATTTTAAAACAAATCCCAGATATTACTTTACCCTTGAATTAATATGCATCTCAAACTGATACGGATTTTTTAAAAAAAGTTTAACCACCAATGTCACATCTAACAAAATTAATAATTCCTTCATATCATCTAATACCCAATACATATTCAGATTCCCCTGGTTGAGTCCAAGATGCCATTTAATAGTTGGTTTGTTCTGATTGAAAGATACAGAAAAAGTCACATTGCATTTTGGTATGCCTCAAGTTTTTTATCCTAGAAAAATGATTTTAATACTTTCAATAATTTTCTTTATACCTGGGATTCTTCTATTTAAAAGAAATACTTTCTCTCATCAACAACTCATTGGTTACCCTGAAATACAGGGATCTTAGAGGTAAGATTGGAAAAATACTGGATTCTTTCATTTTATTATCAGATTTCAGAGAAATAAGTTGGTGCCCTAGCAACCACCAATGTTAACCAATAAGGGTTTGTCTGTTTAGTATCATTAGGAATGTGCATTTTTACATATGTGATGTATAATCCATTATGAGCATTCTTTATGATGCTCAAATTATCTATCCCATTAGGCTAGTGGCACACCATAGAGTTGGCCTCTTCATCCTTTTGATGTGGTCCACAGACACACTTCTTAAATTAGCCTCCCAACCTGCTGCTCCTCTTTCCACACGTACTCCTGGTTTTATTTTCTCTACTCCTACACGTCTGGGGTTTTTTGCAAACCAGCCATATACCTTGTCACCTCCAAGCATTTATTTGCTCAAGCTGATTCCTTTGCCTAAAATGGCTTTTCCTATTTATTCCCCCAACTAATTTAGGTATCCTTCAAGACTCAGCGCTAATTCTGCACCTTTATGCGGTTTCCCCAAATTCCCCCGCCTGAGGCTTCATTGTTTCTTCCAATGCTGTCTAGCACCAAAAGCATTGACCCCCTTGTATTAGTAACAGTTTTCAACTCTGCTCTCCACAATTGGGAGATCACTGAGAGCATAGGTCTTCATCCTTCTGTATGTCTGAAGTAACTGCTACATGAAAGAAATATTAATAAAATGGTTCCTAAATGAAGAAACCCATCTGTTTGTTAAATAAATTTACTGTCTACTATGAAATAGGTATTAAAGATTTTGAGATAATTTGTACAACTCATTGGATGATGGGGAAAACACACAAACAAAATACAGTGTTATAATGGTATAATATTTTTCTGTCTCTGGGTATAGCTGCATTTCTCACTTTCTGTTCCTTCTCCCCAGAAAGCTCCTCACCCTGCCTCTCCCATTTTCTCACTGCTGACTCCTCATCATTTGAGGTCTCAGCTAAAATGTCTCCTTCTCAGAAAGACTTTTCTTCATTCTATCAGACAAAATCTGAAGTAGCCAATAGCCAGCCCTCTACATAAACACATCAGAAGACACTAACCAATAGAATATGTCAACTGTGATAGGATATATGTGACTATGTAATTATCTTTCATAGACGGAACAAGGGGGGGAAAAGAAAAAGAAAAAAAAAAGATGTACAGAGGTGCATTACCACTAGTTTGGGGTAATATTGTTACCCAGCAAGAAATGACTAACATGCAATCTTTATGAAATTAGGTTCTGTCTTTTAGTTTACCAGTATAGCAGAAAACTTTGATATTGGAGAGGGGTACTAATTAATAATAAAATTTCATTAAAATGAACGTTATACTTTGCCATATTGGGAGATAGTTCTTCATGGGTCTCTCTTGTATCCGTTTGTCTTAAATAAGCAAAGAAAAAAAAAGGGAGGGGAGAACTATTTGCCTTTTTTCCTTTGTTTGTGTAGGAGACATCTTGAACAATAGAAACAGTGTCTGCCTCCAGAACAAAGGGTAAATTTGTTTACAGCCTTAGAAGTCAAGGATAGTGTCTTCCTTTGAGCAAAGGGCAGGCGCTCTAACTGACCATTATTAAAGACTTGGGTTTCCTAACGCTCTAACTGACCATTATTAAAGACTTGGGTTTCCTAAGCTCACTGTTCCTTTCTTGTGATGCAACCCAGTGTGTAAGCAGATGTCATCTAGCCTGCTTCACATCACCCCGTGGGAACTGGGGCTCAGGAAACTAGCATGAAAATGCTGATGCTTTGCTGCTAGTGCTTTGAGTAATAAATTATCCTTCATCTCTGACCCAGCAGTTTTCTGGCTTCCACCACCATTCATGGAACTGTGGCAGGCAAATTGGGCAAAACGTCTCGAAAAACTATAGAGAATTATGTATAGCACGTACTTACCTGTGGATATTGGAAAGCATTTTTTTGTAGACACAGAAATGTAAATACTATGTAAAATTACCTCTGAACCTAGTAACCAGGCAAGTGAGAATTCAAGTCTTCTAATTCTTCTCTCTCAGCATATGGTGTTACTCCTTCTCTACCAGCCTTCGCTACCCACCCTTACTTGATAAAGTCTCCACACCTGGGATTAATTAGGCATGAAAAATAGCTCAGAATACCTTTATCATGGAGGAATTTTAGAAAGTATTTCCTTAGTTGTTGCTTGTTACAGTACCAGGGCTGTCATCCCATCCACAGACTGACTACCTGGTGCCATTCATAGCTAATGTCCACCTTCAGTACCATACAATAACATATTGTACAAAGAAAAAGTCCATTATACTCACCATTTCATTTCTTGCTGCCTACTGTATTAGCAATGATAGCAATAATAAAGAGCTCCCATGGCTTAAAATAGTAGAATATTGCTGGTTAAAATCAGAATTAGGGAGTGAGAACTTAATAAAAAAAGGTACTAATCAAACTAAACTCAGGGTTGCCTCTGTAAAATAGATGGTTAAATCCGATCTTTTATTATTTAGTCTCTACATGCCACCTACTCTCAATTTAATCTATAATTGCAGCTCTAAAAATTGTGTTTTGAGGGGGGAGTAGGTTATTGAAATTTTTCATAAGGTAGAATGGGAAATACTGAATTTCATTGTGTTATACTCCTACTTTTCCTTTAATACTAAGACCATCCCACAAGTCTAAAGACATTTAGGCTGGGTAATAAAAGTAAAGCATGATTGTTAATGTAAAAATCAATAATTGACCTTAAAGCTTACTTATTCATAAATTAAAAGGCAAAAGAAAAAGTAACCCACATGTATGGGTTAGCTGTACCATTCTGAAACGAGGAGAGTAAAGTATCTGGATATAAGTGACTAAATATTTTACTTTGGAGAACATCCTTTGGTCTTTTCTTTCAAAGTCAGAAGAGTATTCCATCCCTAAGAAGCAGTTGTTTAAAGAGTTTAAGAGACACAGTGCTCAGGGAGGAAACCAAGAGGTCTTGAATAATATGTTGAACACAATAGGTTAAAAGAAGTAGGTGGGGTGGGAGGGAACTGCAGGCAAGGAGCTGTTACCCAACTTCTCTGCCTGAGGCCTGCCAATACTAGCTGACCCTGAGGAAGTCAGGAGAGTGTTGTCACTACAAGTACCCTCTCTTTACTGAAGCAGGGAAGGAGAGTGGGCCATTTTTTCAATTGCAGAAAATCTGTTTCAGTCTTTTGGTCTATGATCTGTGTCTACAGTTCATCTCAAGTTTCTTAACTCCCTAAACTTAGCTATTTCTTTCTCTTACTTGTTCATTTTCTAGATACAAAAATTAGAAGTGCAATTCAGTACAAATTAATGATTAATTTTAAAATAGGTTAATATTCACCTTGCATTTAGACAAATTAAGTGGGATAGTAGATAGAACACAGACCTTAGAGGGCATGGGGTTATAAAGCATAGAGCATACAGTCAATATGGTAATAACTGTGTATAGTGCCAGGTGGGTAATAGAGTAGTTAGGGGGATCATTTCTTAAATTATATAAATGTCTAACCACTATGCTGTACACCTGAAATATAAAATAATATTGAATGTCAACTGTAATTGAAAAATTTTAAAGGGGCGGGGAAGGTGAAGGGAAATAAGAGGTTCAAATTTCCAGGTATAAAACAAATAAGTCATGGGGATGTAATGTACAGCATAGGGAATATAGCCCATAATACTGTGATAGCGTGGTACAGTGTCAGATGGTTGCTGGACTTGTCATGGTGATCACTTCTTTAGGTATACAAATGTTAAATAACTATGGTGTACACCTGAAACGAATATAATATATATTAGCTATATTTTAATAAAAATCTTTAAAAATAAAAATAAACTATACCCTTTCAGCCCGCCTCCCCGTTCCTGCGCAGAAGAGGTGCCCTCCTATTGTCTCATTTAGCCTCCTCTGCGCAGGCGCTCTTTTTCTCCTCGCTCACGCCCATCCGTCTGAGAGGCGGAACTTCCTGTCCTTTCCCAAGCGACTCCCGGAAGTGATTGGGGGCATATTGGCTTTTGCGGTGGCTGGGAGAGTTGAGGGTGTCTGTGCTAATTGCTGCTTTGGGCTTGAAAGATGCCGGGTGTGGTGGCTGCAAGCCCTCTCCCTTCTGAGACGCAAGAGAAGAAGCCACTGAAGCCCTGCTGCGCCTGCCCCGAGACCAAGAAGGCGCGCGATGCGTGGTCAGTGCGCAGCCTGGGAGGGGTGCGCCGCTGGGCTCCTCGCCTCTTTTCGGTGCTTCCGCTCTCAGCCGGTCCTTGGGCTCGTTGTGGCCATCGCTTTGCTGCGGGGGCGCTCTTTGGGGTTATATGGGCCCAGTAGGCTTCTTGTCGGCTTTCTTACTGATGGTGCGAGCTCGGCCCGGAAACGGATGAAGGGCTAGGACAGAGGTCAGATTGACCCGGCCCGCTTCACACACTCATTCCTTACTAGGAAGGGGTTTTGAGCATGTGTTATGTGTCAAGCACGGCCTTTGGTCGGAAGATGTAGAAATGGATAAACTTGCTCCTTGATTTAAAAGAGCTTAAAGTTAATGGAGACCTATACCTGTGATTGCTGTACCACGTGGTATGGACTCTGATAGAAGATTTGGCAAGGCCAAAGAGTAAAATTTTTCTGGTAATTTCTCCCCAAATTTAGACATAGTAGGGCACAAGGCACATTCATGAAAACACTAGAGTTCCACTTATTTATCCTATCCCTCCCACTGTCCGTCTCCATTTTAGGTAGATGATTTAAAAAATCAGTCCCTGAGAGTAGGGGACATAGTGTTCAGAATTAGTAATCTAGATTACCATCAGTCTACGAAAGCTTTTGTTTGTTTTCATTTTATGTAGCCTCTATTGTGGAACAAATATCAGCAGGAATTCTCAGATAATGTACACTTCTCCAGCCCCTTTTTTGTCCTCACATAAAGAAGTCATAACTGGCATAGTGGGGGTAGTAAGAGTTGTAGGAGCTCAGTGCTTTTTATTACTACTTAGTGCTTTGCAAATAATACTGTGGAGAGAGAATTGAAAGATTACCATCTGATAACAAATTGTTTACACGGTAGTATTTGAATTCTGGTCCACCAACTTTGACCTTGAGCAAATTATTTAACATATCTGTCTACTGTATCTGTGAAATGGGCTTAATGAAAGTATCTGCCTCCAAGATTAAGGGTTAATGATATAAGCCACATCAAGCATCTAGCACAGTATTTACAGCATGCAATAAATGATCAGGGAATGCTAGCTACTATCTTCATAAGGAGCTCACCATTTGCAGGCAGCCCTTGAGCTTTTGAAGAATGTGTAGGATTTAGATGGAAGGAGAACCTACCCTTCCTTAAATTCCTTTGGCATCAATTGCCTCAGACCACTATGGCTTCTCTCCAAATAAGAGTCAATTTTTTCTCATAATTGAATTTGGCGTAACTTGATTCTTGGCTAAAATTACATTTTCAGGCCCTAGGAAATAAGCTGTGTGATCCTGTTCTTTACTTTGTGAATTTTACAAGTAAAAAGTTCTTTGATCGTTATGAGGGGGTCACATCAGACTGTTCTCAGTTGCCAGATCTTGCTTGCTATTTATGTTGTTGGGTGGCTTGTGATTAGAAGTAGATTTATTTGGGTATACTTGCATATAGCGCAGAATCAAAAATTTAACGCCTCTGTGATAGCAGGTAAAAAAATTAAGCTCTCCTTTAAACATTTTATTCAGGCAGTTTATTTCATTATAGAGCAGTATTCCTTGGATATGGATGAGAAGCAGTATTTGATATGCATACGTATTTCTTCTAATCAAATTCCCCCATGCATACTTATTTCTTCTAATCAAATTCCCCCCAAATACTAGTTAGGTATGGAACATCTTCATGGGCATGGAAATAACCACAAGAGCCAATAAAAACAAAACCATTTGGTGTAATAGTATTTTTTAAAAACTTCAGGTACATGCCGTCAGATCCATGTTCTGCCTCACTTCCCATCACTGTTATGCATGCTTATTTACTACTATGTGCTTAATGCTTACTTTGTTAGATAACTAGTATATTTCGTTTTGTAGCATCATTGAGAAAGGAGAAGAGCACTGCGGACACCTAATTGAGGCCCACAAGGAGTGCATGAGAGCCCTGGGATTTAAGATATGAAATGGTGAGCATTGTACTTCTAATTAGGAAGGTGATAATACCGAGGCTTATTACTTCACATATCAGTATTGCTTTACAGACTTAGCAGTCATTGGGCAGCATTCTTTCTGAAAGGTGGTTCACCTGGTTAATCTAATATGCTGAAGTATCACTGAAACATAACTTTCCAGTTTCTAATGTAGGGAGTAAATGATTCTAATAAATTAAGAGGCATTCAGTGGATTTGGGAAGGGGAGAATTAATTTTCAAGAAAGGGCTCTACAAAAGCCTTTCGTTATGTCAGAGTCAGAAGGAATCATGGTTTAGGAAGTTCAAAATGCTCAGTTATCTAACTTAAAGGAACTAAAAGGAAAATGTTCTCTATTCCTTGCTTCTAATGTTGTGAGTCTTTAGTAAGTGCTTTTAAATAGGGAGTAGGCAATAAATTGTTGCTATTTCTTTTGTACTGTTCTTTATTCTAATAAAACTAAAACCTCAGGCCGTTCGTTGAAGAACTTGAAATCAAATTTTAATGCTGAAATGGACCTTCAGTGATGTGTATGCAACAAAACCCCAAATAGATGATTTTCTCTCATTTGGAAGCTCTTCCTTGAACTCACCCCCACACTTCATTCAGGTCTGTTCAAAACTCTCCTGATTAGAGAGGCTTTCCCTCAACATTTCATCTAAGATAGCATCCCGCTCCCATCACTATCCCAGCTCTGTTCCATAGAACTTTCTGTGATAATGAAAATGTTCTGTATCTGCACTCTCCAATATTGTAGCCACTAGTCATAGGTAGCTGTTGAGCCATTGAAATGTGGCTGTTAAAACTGAGGGACTTTTTATTTATCGTTTGCGTGGCTTTAGTCCAAATAGAATGGTAGTTCTGAGAGAGTAGGATTTTCTGTTTCATTCACTGTCATATCCCCAGGACCTCAAACAGTACTGGGCACATAGTAGATGCTCAATAGAAGATTGTTAATTAAATGAATCAATAAATGAGGAAGCTAAGTCCTATAGGAGTGAAATGAGTCTTGAGGTGGACCAGCAGGATCAGAACTGCAACCTCTGTCTCCGGGCAGACCCCCTCTGCTTTGTGCCAGCCCTCGCATCCACACCACACATCTACTTTTAACTTAATAATAGCTGAGAGATAATGCCAAAGCCACATTCCAATATCACAGTAATAGAGAGCCTGGGCTTCTTTTCCTTTCACCTCTTTCCTGCCCCTTTGGAATTTCATATGTGGCCAGTGTTCCTCATTGAGCTGGGAAAAAGGAGGGGTAAGGAACCTGTCCCAAGCTGATAAGAAGTATCACGTTGTAATGGAAAATAGTCTAGGCTGAAAGCCCTGAGATCTCCTGATGTCTAGCTTAGCATGTGTTTTACTTCAGCTACATTTAATGTTCGTTAAGACATTAATCCTCTCTGGGTTTTACTGTTTTCATTTATAAAAAGCGAATCACAGTAAATTTTGTGATTTTTTTTTAATATATATAGTATGTATATCTGTGTACACATGATATACTTAAGTGACTTTTAGAATAGATGGTCATTTAAAGAAACCCCATGAATCATTTTGTAAAATACATAAATTTGGATAGGTGGGTGTTCTTACAAAGCATAAATATACCTATTGATTGTTTTTTAAAAAATGCAATCTCAACATTTGTGCATGATTTTCATGTTCTTAGTACACAGCCCCAGGGGAAAGCCCTGAGACTGAAAATCTGCCTCGCTAAATGGAGAGCAGGGAAAGACCAAAGAAAGAGGCTGGCCACCCCAGTGTGGTAATGGAGTAAATTTATTATGGTTCTCTTTTTATAAATGAAAACAGTAAAATCCCGAGAGGGTGAATGTCCTGAAGAACATTAATGGAGTTTATGAAGGGACACTTCCATACGAGGCCTGTTTTGGGTGGCTATAAGACGAAATGGATCCCTGCACCGCTTGACAGAGAATTATAGACAGAGGCGCCAGAGAATTAGAGAGGGTAAAGGGGGCGGAATAGTCATGGGTGCTAGTTCGTGAAGGCTACCAGATACAGGAAGTGACTTTACATGCTTGACCAGGTCGAGCCGACGGCCTGTTCCAGGAACCAGCACATTGCAGGAGGCAAGGGAAGGGTGCTGATTGATGTCAGAGTGCACAGCAGTTATAATTAGACAATCTGTAAGGCGGGTTTTCAGAAAGCAACCTCTGTTCTGGCCTGGGTCCAGCTTGTGGGACAGATGGGTCCTGTCATGGAACTGTCTCCTCCACACTTGTTCATAATCTAACTGTCTTCCTAGTCAGTTGTGTAAGCTGTTGGTTAGTGCTGAGCCTGCCTTGATAAAAAGGGTGATTTTAAAAATGCTAATTTTAGGAACATCAGAAGAAGCTTCTCTTGGACTTAATGTGGACCACAACGGTAGTATAATTGTTATAAGTAGCACGTATGCATAAGGACCAGAAGATAATAGTTTTCTTATGTTATTAGGACAGAGAGAGAAATTCCTATGTATTTCATTTGTGTATGAAAGAAAACACAAGAGCTTTGGATGTAGAAGACCTGATGTGTAATTGTGTGGTCTTGGGCAAATCCTTAACTTTCTGAATCTTAGTTTCTTCATCTGTAAAGGAGAGATGATACATGACCAAACTACTTCATAGAGTCATTGATGACATATGTATGAATAGGCTATGTATGAATAGACTTTGTAAACTGTCAGTAGAAACCAGAAAGGAATATACCATATCTTGGGACTTGTGGATAGCAGACATTCAGTTGAGGTCTGTTTGAATATATGACCTAATAATGTCTTTTTGAATTCTGGTTAAAGAACAACAGTCTGAATCAATATAGGGCCTTTCTAAGAATTCAAAATGTCATGTTTTCATTTTCAGTGAAATAATACTTTTGGACGAGGAATAGGTGTTTGGATCCCTATTGGTCCCAGGTGTCCTATTTCCCTAACCCCCATGGGGAAATGGAGGAACAGTGAAGTCAAAAAAGACTTGCTCAAGTTAAGAGGAGATAGGTGGTGGAATTAAAACTGTAGTCTAGGTCTTTTATGTTCCCCAAATCACAGGCACTTTACACTTCACTTCTTGCACTTAATGGGGTTTTATTGCCAACATATTCATTTTTAGGATTGCACATAGTCTTGATCATCAATCCTAAAACTTTACTACGAATACCAATTAGAAAGCCCTGTTGTTGAAATGCATCAGTGTATATAACTCAGTAATTAGGTCATTGGCTATAGGGTAAATCCAACACTACTGTCTGCACTATTATAAGATAAACTTAACTAAATTGATGTATCTTAGACTATTAGATCACATTTTTCTGAGAATAGCTTCAAAGGAAAAATAGTTTCTAAACTTAGGTCTTCCCAGTAATGATTATGAAAGTTCCGTAGTTCAAAAACCTTTGTAGATGTTAATGTTATTTCCTAAATAAGTCTTGGTTGTACCTTGAAATCAGTAGGTTGGGACTTAATATAAAAGTAGGCTACATTTAGCCAGAGATGTACGTACAATCACCTGAGGAGTATTTTCCAAAATTCTCAAGGCTAGGCCCCCATCTGCACCTGTTGACTCAGAAACCCCTGGATAATTTTCAAGTGTTCTCCTCTTTAAGAACCACTGGCTTAAGCTGAAGAAGTAGAAGGGATAATGCTAAATATAAACTGTCTAAAGATTCATTAGTAGCAAAGGCAGAGACTTGAAAACTCTGAAGGAAAAATAGGTGTGTGATGTGATGATTCCAAACACTTTCTTCTGTCTTATGACTGCTGCTTTCACTGAAAAAGAAAGAGGAACTTAGAACCTTCTTAGAAATGTAAGAGGAAATGACAGCTAAGTATCTTTCGGCCTATAGGATTCAGAAGGAACTTGGAGAACTCAGTTTGGGGGCTAAAATCTTGAAAGAAATGAGAGAACTAGCCCTGAGTGGTGGTTTAACTGAACTTCATTTTTATTTATCCTTCCTGCTAAAACCTTTCCTTAACTGTATTCTTCCTTTGAGCCTTTTAGAAAAGACAGTTTAGATGTTTCATTGTTGATGAGGCTGATCTTTTCTAAACCAAAGTAAATAGCTAGATGAGGGAAGCACTTGCATTACTTAGACTTGAATACCTGGCTAGCTCAAATTGCTTAACCTTGTTCTCCGTCATCTGGGCTAAGGACTGGGGGTGGCGGTGGAGGTGGGTAGGAGCTGTCTGGAGAGAAGCCTGGTACTCACTGACGAGATCAGCAACCCTGTCCTTTGCTACTCTCCCTTTTTGATCTTTCAAAGTGGATTTCAAAAGGGTTACCCTTATGTTGCCCTTGGGATTAAGTGAGTAACTTTCCACAGGAAGTGGCTTGTACACAGAGCTGACCTTCTGCCTTCCACTTCATCCATCTTTGCCACACATATTTGAATCAGCAAGGAGTTTGCAAATCTCTTCTTTTGAGTATCTGTAAAAATAAACTGCCTTAGCCTTTTTGGGAAGATGTTTTTTAGAAAATAAATACATAACTTTTTACTTCAACAAAGACTTCTAAAGACTAACCAATGTAATAAACAGTTTCAATGATGTTTTTAGTTAGGCAAAACTAGACTTAAAATGTGAATCTTTTATTCCCTGCCTGGTTTAGAATAATTGTGGCAGTTACTTAATATATAGTACTTGGCTGAGGAACTCATTTATAGCCGTGTTAATTCTTTAACTCCATAGGTCTGGCATGATGTTTGAAATCTGACTTTCTGAAATATTTTTCTGTAGGTGATCTGCTCTGTGAATAAGTAATTCTTGAAGAATGAAGATGACTGAATAATTGGAAGTTTTTTGATGAACGTTGAATGGAAAAAGAATTTATAATTTATTAAAAAAAATAAGAAAAAAAATATCCCTGGTGAAATAATCTTCAGGTGTGTTTCTTTCTGTGTTCCTCACATCCTCACATGGCATTTATTTATTTTTCTTAAAAGATATAGAATAAACAAATCTTGTAATATAAATTTCTTATGTTGTTGTGTCATTCAGGGAACTCTAGGTATTTGTTGTAAGGAGAAAACAGATACTGATCTCATCCAATGACATCTCCCAAATCAGGCTCATAGAAGTGAGAATATAACCCTTTACCAATTTGGAATGAATGTGGTCGCCATGTCCTCTCATTCCAGGTTTTATTTTTTATTTAATTTGAAGTCAAGAACTGGACAAGCCTTCAGTCTTAATATTTTAAATCTTTATTGTTGTTCTTTACTATTACTCTCTTTTGGGGAAGCAATTAGTTTAGATTTTGAACCACATTAGAGTGCCTTGGCTTGGAAGATCTCAACTGTTTGACACAATCTAAGCTGGCTAGTTATATTGTAGGATAGACTAAGATCATAAGTTTAATGACCTGGGGCCAGAGAGAGTTGTCTCTTATTAGTTAGAAGTTGGCCCAAGCCAGAGGCTGAATTGGTACAAATAAGTCACTAATAAAATAGCTCTATGCTACGCGGTGGTGATACCTGGAGTAGAACATACAGTGTAGTTCGCTTGCTATAGCAACCCTGTGGTCCTGTTAGTTGCTTAAGGGCTAATGAAGCAATTGGTCATATTCTATCTTTTAAGTAAATTGAGTTTCAAATCTCAACAGAAGATACTGAGGAACATAGGAATATGTAGGGTTCAATGTCATTGTGTGATGAGAAAATTGCCCCTTATATAAAATAAAGCAGCGGAATTAAATTCCTTAGGATTCCTTCCTAGTTAATTAAGAGCATGGCTTTGAAGTGTGATAGCCTTAGTTTCAACAGCTGGCTATGTGACCTCAAGCAAGTCATCACCTCTTTGGGTCTGTTTTCCCATCTGAAAGAAAAAAAGAAAGAAGCAGGCATAGTAGTAATACCTAATTTACAAGATTGCAAGTATTAATTAAAATAGTGTATATAAAGCATTTGGCACAGTATCTAGCATTTAGTGTTACTAACATTCTCTGATACTATATTCATATTTTCACTTGAATATTTGGATATAATTTAATACTTATAGTTTGGGGAGCATTCTTCTAGGTCAAGAATAGAATCTTGGGGCTGGCCCGGTGGGCTCAGGCAGTTAGAGCTCCATGCTCCTAACGCTGAAGGCTGCCGGTTCGATTCCCACATGGGCCAGTGGGCTCTCAACCACAAGGTTGCCAGTTCAATTCCTCGAGTCCCACAAGGGATGGTGGGCAGCTCCCCCTGCAACTAAGATTGAACATGGCACCTTGAGCTGAGCTGCTGCTGAGCTCCCAAATGGCTCAGTTGGTTGGAGCGCGTCCTCTCAACCACGAGGTTGCCAGTTCGATTCCTCGACTTCCTCAAGGGTTGGTGGGCTGTGCCCCCTGCAACTAGCAACGGCAACTGGACCTGGAGGTGAGCTGTGCTCTCCACAACTAAGACTGAAAGGACAACTTGAAGCTGAACAGCACCCTCCACAACTAAGATTGAAAGGACAACAACAACTTGACTTGGAAAAAAGTCCTGGAAGTACACACTGTTCCCCAATAAAGTCCTGTTCCTCTTCCCCAATAAAATCTTTAAAAAAAAAAGAAGAAGAAGAAGAATAGAATCTTGGACTGCTAAGATAGCTATGAACCAACTTTTCATCTAATACAGATCCCTGGCAGATAGTTATCCAAACTCTGCTTGAATATGTCCTGGGACTACAAAAAGGAAAAAAAATCTCATAACCTTATCGTCCAACGTTAATTTTTGATGTATGCTATTCCAGATTTTTCATATGCATTTATACATTTTTAAAACAAAAAGATCATTTTTCTATGCTACATATTTTTAATGAGTTCGTAATATTGCCTTTTTTCCTTAATATGTTTTACCATCAATGAGTATAGTTCTACAATGTGATTTGTGTTGGCTATGTATAAATCTACTCTGTGGCTTACTATAACCAATTCCCTATTATTTGTACATTTATTCATTAAAGAAGTGGTTTATAGTATGCCTGCTGTATGTCATATACCATTCTAGGAATTGGACCTTATTCTTGTAGAGAGTACAGACCAGTTACCTAATTCTGATTTTTGGGGGGGAGGCAGGGGATATTTTGTTGGTTGGTTTTATGGAAACGTAAGGAAGAAATCTGCAATCCCACCAGTCTACAATAGAGCCACTACCTGTGACCTTCCTGGCATTCATCTCTTTCTGCATGTATGCACTCTTTGTACTTTTTTTTTACTCCATAATACTGCAGTGGAAGTTTCATAAGAAAGTCTTTACAAGCATCCTTTACTAATCACTAGCTAAGGATAGGCCAGAGGCTAAGTTGCTTTCAAGGCTTTGGATAAGTACTGCCTGACTGATCTCCAGAAAGGGGGTACCCTTTGTGTGTCAGTGTCTGAGGGTGCCTATTTCCCTAAACTCCTAGCAAGGTTAATTTTTTTCAACCTTTGCCAATTGGATATGTTCACCTGATTTGTAAAGGAACTAACGCCCCCTTCTTTACATCTGCCATAGTTAATGATACATCTCATAAGACCGGCCCATCCTTCCCTAGTGCTTACGTCTTCCCAAAGATCATGTGCATCATTTTGGTACTGATGATAAGAAATGTCACCACCATAAATAGGAAAATGAAAACCTTAGCTTCCCAGCAGGTGACCACCACATTCTGACATACTTCTGTGCTAAGCCTCTGCTATTCACAATAATTCCCCAACTCTTAAAGATACATTTACACTATTCTCTCTAATTGGTTCCCTTTGTCTAAACTTGAACTGTTTGATGAAGGTTGATGAGAACAGGATCGTGTCCCTAGGCAAGGCCTACCTTAGGATAACTACCTTCCGTAGGTCTGATATGAGGCTGATGGAAAAACTATAACCCCCATTTTATAGACATTCAGGTAAGTACAGACATTCAGAGAGTTTAGAAAGTTGCTCTGGTCAAATAGCTTGTGATCTGGGATGTGAGCTCTGGTCATTAGAATTCAGGCCCAATGTTCTTTCCTGTACCAGGTGTCTAATATAAACATCATGTGTCATAAGTTCATTTCTTCAGTACATAATTATTAAAGGAGCTGCCCTAGGTGTTGAGTATTCATGTGTGAATCAGACATCTTGTCCTCAACGAGGTGGGAAGCTATTTGACTCAACATTTACTGAGGACATACATTATGCCTATTATGTGCTAAGTAATGAACAAAGCTTAGTAACACATGGACCCTGCTCTCAAAGAGCTTATAGTCTGGTGGGTATATGTATATAAGCTATAAAAATATAAAGTTGAATTCTCAGGGCTATGAATGTGTGACTATATCCAGTGTTTATTGAACTATTAAAAACTGCTAGATGATAGTTCTATCTGTGTTGATGATGGAGCTTTTGACAGCAAGTAATAGGAAATCCTCAGCAAGGAAAACATAACTGGAACTCCCGCATTAGGCCAGGCTCCGTGTGCAATAATAGGCTCAGTGATGCTGTGACTCAAGTTCTTTTCGTCTCAGAGCTCTTACTTGCAGGACTGATGAAGCCAATCACATGCTATTGTTCAAGTCTTGCAGAAGAAAAACCATTCCCAAGGTATGAGTTCTCTTTTTTTAGTCTGATTGAGCCAAATTAGGGTATATGTATTTTTATGGACCAATAATAGTTGTCAGCAGAATGTCATCTAACTGGCTTAAGCAGGACCCCACTCCCGCCCCCCCGGGATCCAAGTGTAAGTTAGATAAAGCAAAACTAGTTCTGTTACAAGGAGAAAGAGAAAAAAATGGATGTTGAGTAGTAGGTGACCAGTTGACCACTAACCCATCTTGTTCACTTAACAACCAAGTCATCCTGAGTTTAGAGGAGCAATTCTTCTCATAGTTCACTCAACCTTTTGAGAGAAAATTATTGGTAAAACATGTTAAGTAGTCTGATGTTCAGTTTTCATAAACTAAGACAACTGTTCTGTTCAGAGAACTATTCTATGAAAAGTAGTCCTTAGGGAGATCAGCAAAATCTGAATCGGGATGCATTCAACCGCAAGTACCAAATACCAGCTGCAGTGGCTTAAGAAATAAATATATTTCCTGTCTTGAAGTCTGGAGGTTGAAAGGTCAAGGTTTGAGACAGTGGCTCAGTGATGCTCTGAAGAACTCAGGCTGGTTCTGTTTTTCTGCTCTTGACCCTTCTCGTCCTTAGGCACATCGTATCATGGCTGCGGTAGCTTCTCACGTCACACTATCGCACAAGTGTATTCAAGCCAGGACGAAAAATAGCACCTCCCGACTGTGTGAGGAAGTATGTATACTTTTTCCCAGAAGCTCCCACGCACACTTCCTCATTTCTGGTTGGTGACGTGCCCACCCTTAAACTTTTTGCCATCAATGGGAGTGGGGTCTCATGCGTGTCTTTGACCAATCTTATTTCTAAACTGAGGAAACGAAGGTTGCTACAGGATAGGCAACCTGCAGTGGCTGCCTAAGGCCAACTTGGCAGTATGTGTCTGGAGCCCCTGTTCTAATGTCTATATAGGAAAGCATTCATCTCAAGCCCAGTGTTTAAATTATATGTAGTGAAGAACCAGCTTCATTTTTTTCCAATTCACAGACGGATACTAGGAAAAATTTTCACACACTCACACACACACACACACACACATATAATTTTTTTAAAAACACGATAAAAGCTCAAAGTTTTCATTAAATTCAGAGACACTTTTCTCTGTCAAGATGCTATAAAAATGTCTAACTACTCTTAATTTCCACCCTTATCTCATCATAGACCAGTGACAGTTCACAGACCACTATGGTTCATGACCACACTTGGCAAGGCACTGTTGAGCTAGATGACTTCGTAATCAGGCCCCAGCCTGCTTCTCCTGCCTCATGTCCGGCTGCTCCCTTTGATTCACCTACAGCAAGCTGTTCTCTTACCGGAATATGCCATATATTTTTGTTTTACTTCTGGACTTGACTTCACATTCTGTTCTCCCTTTCTGGAATGCCCTTCCCTAGCTGGGAAACACCTACTCATCTTTTTAGACCAGCTTAAATGTTACCTTCCCTGCAGTGGTTTCCAGAATTCTTTGCTCCCCCATCAGTGCTTCCTTTGAGTCCCAAGTATACTTATTTTACTGGATAATAGTTATTTCTGGGTCAGCTTCCCTCACTAGGTCAAAAGTTCCTTGAAGGTGATAATCGTCTTGCTCATCTTTATATCCCCTATTCTTGGAGCTCACACTTTGCCCTAAATAAATGCTTATTGAATTGAGTAGACTCAACAAATGAGACCTCTGTTTGTTTCCTTTTATTCTCCCCCAGATACTGTGCTTCTGCCTGCATGTTTGTGGATTTCCTTATAAGAACATACCATTGTGACACAAATTTTTCTTTCCTCTTCTATCAAGTCTGGATTTAAAAACAAGATACAACTTTCCTCTGTTGTGTTCCCATCATAGGTTCTATCCTACAAGCATCCGTGTCACCATCACTGCAGGCAGCAGGTGAGGTTTATGAACCCATGATGCCACCCCAGCAACATATTCAAATCCCCTGTAACAATAAATATCTATGGATACATATAAATTCCCAAAAGTACCTAGCAAGGTGGTACAGCACAAAGAATTTAGAATCACAGTGGCCTAGGCTTTAGTCCTTAGCTCTGTGACTTTGGACAAGTTCCTTACCTTCTCTGAGCCTGTTTCTTCCATTAAAAAAACGGTACCATGGGATGACATGAGGAAACAATAATTGCTTGATAAATGTTAGTATTCTACTCAGATGAGCGCATGTGTGGATTGACAAGGAAAGCAGGCTGATAACAGAAGTCAATGGGTCTGCCTGTCTCTTTAAAGGGTCAGTGCCAGCCCATTCTTTAGGCTTCCTGAGAAAGACGACCTGCTTTGAAATCCTATCTTGGGTAAGCCTTGGTTGCTTCTCTGTTCCTGTGCTTCTGATTTCCTTGCTCGCAGCTGGCAGGGACAGCGGCATTGGCAGCACAAGGGGTGTATGACTAAGGTGGAGGGATGAGCAGCTGCTGCTTGTTAAAGTGGGTGGTTTGTCTGGGAGGCAGGCAGGTGACATAAAAGCAGCATATGGAAATCCCCAAACTGCACTGCTGAAAGGACATCACAGATCCAAACCGTTGCTGTGAAGGAGGCTCCAGGGGAGGCCTTTCCTTCTCCAGGCACTCTAGCTTTTCTCCTTTACCACTGAATTTCCCTCCCTCTTAACTTTAGAAAGGAGGGAATAAGATGCACATTTATTGATTTTAATTAAATAAGGAAAAATCTGGCTTCCTTCAACATGCCGTGCATTTTCACACCTCTGTGCCTCATTTCTACTACTCTCACCACTAGAAATGATCTTCTTGCTCTACCTACCTGATTAATTCGACCTCTACACCTTGAATCAAATGTTAGCTCTGAAATCTTCCTTTCTTTATGCCACCCTTTCTTCCTGGCTGCCTCCTGTCTTTAAACGTAACCCAGTTGTCATGCGTGCACACTGAATTGCCCTTGGTTTTTGACATATTTCTCCCTTGATAGAGTGAAAACTCTTGGGAATCTTTGATTCTCTAAGTGCTCGGCTTATAATAAGAACTCAATAAATATTTGTTGAGTTGAAAGCCTCTACTCGGCATATTTGACAATTTCTAATTGGTCACTAATTACATTTAGGTTATTAGCAGTATAATAAAAGTCCCTATGGATTGAGCACTTGAATAGTTTTGGAATATAATTGGGTGCCCCCCACTTCCCGTACCTCAGGGGCAATAGGAGTAATGGTGGTAAGGCCTAAACAGTAGCAAGGGAAAAAATACCAAGAAATCGTTTGGAAGTCAGAAGGACATTTCTTAGTTTAATGTTTGCGTATTTCAGGTTTATTTCTTCATGACTCAAAGTAGACCCGAGGTTCATCCAGAAGTTCCTTGGACGTCATCATACTTCTGCGGGGGGGGGGGGGGGGGGGGGGCGGCAGGGGGAGGAGAGATGGATTGGGATTCATGGATCTAGTCCTGTATTTCCACTTACTGTGCAAACTACTTGGGACACAGCAAGTCTTGGGTTCAAATCCTGACTCTGCTCTTTACACTACCTGTGGGAACTTGTTAACCTCTCTACGCCTCAGTTTCTTTCATATCTAGAAGGAAGACAATATTTATTTGGAAGGGTTGTTGTGATGACTAAATAATATGTGTAGGAAGTACCTAATCTCGGTCTGGCACTCCGTAAGTGCTTAATAGGTGGTAGTTATTATACTTTGCAAATACTGGCGTGGGTAGGGTGAGGCTATTACCATTGCATTACCTGTTACTAGATCCAGATATATGCAAGGGAAAGTCAGCTTAGAATGCAAAAAGCTGCTTTGCGTAGCTATTTTTTTAATGCCTAGTCAAGTAAATGCCTAGTGATGTTTACACTGAGATTTAATAAAGGCCTCCGAGAGGTTTTCTAGTTCTCATTATCAGGGTTTTTTCTGACAAGAGTCCCATACTTTCCTACTTCGACGTGTCCTCCCTGAGGAGATCCCCAGCCCTCCGCATAGGGAGCCCTGCACAGCGTCTTGTCCTGAGGTGTAAATTCTGTGCTCACTTTTCCGTTGCCCCCTCCGCCTATCTCTCTTGCCCTGAGGCCTTATCTTGTCCTCTGGGGAGCTATGTTAAGTGCTCTGCCAGCCTGTCTGTGTGCCTGGCCTGTTTTTTCTCACTGCCAGTACCTCTTGGATTCCAATTCCAAACATGGTATCCATCTGGGGTCACCCTTTCTTCCGGTGCCAAGAGAAACGCATTCCAAATAGAACACAAGTGTGCCTCCCGTGCTGAGCTCTCCTCATTCTGTTTGAGGACAACAGAGAGCAGGATGTGGCCCCTTTATTATCCTTCACTGCTGACATTTTCAGGCGCCTAGTCCTAGCCTTTCTTCGGGACAACTTTGGTTTTCTGCTAAGGGCCAAATGTGAAGACTGGCTTAAGTATCCTGGATCCAAGAAAGCTCGCCAGACCTCTGCCGGGAGTGCCAGAGCCTTGCTGAGGGAGAGAGGAAAAAATAGTTTTTAAATTCTCCATGAAGTGTATACCATGTTCTGCCATTCATTACCAAAGCCGCTGGAAGCATTGCTCTCAGGAAAGGTGGAGCGGGTGGTGAGAAGCCGGAGGTGAGAAGACACCTGGGAGGACAGACTAATCCACTTCCTGCATTTCCTATGTAAGGACAGTGTTAGAGCCGGCAGGGCTTTGAGACGCCCTGAAGATGAGCACCAACAGCAGTACGGTGGGCCAGCTCCTCTGGCAGGGGCCCGTGTGCACTGGCTGGAAGCAGGATCTGGAAGGAGCTGTCTACCATCTGGCGAACTGCTTCTTGCTCCTGGGCTTCATGGGGGGGAGTGGGGTATATGGATGTTTCTACCTCTTTGGCTTTCTGGGCACAGGCTACCTGTGCTGTGTGCTATGGGGCTGGTTTGATGCCTGTGGCCTGGACATTGTCCTCTGGAGTTTACTGCTGACAACAGCCTGCCTGCTCCAGCTGGCACATCTGGTATTCCGCCTGCACGAGGACACCCTCCCTGAGGAGTTCGATCTCCTCTACAGGACACTGTACCTGCCCCTGCAGGTGCCCTTGCAGGCGTACAAAGAGATTGTTCACTGCTGCGAGGAGCAGGTCTTGACTCTGGCCACTGAGCAGACCTATGCCGTGGAGGGCGAGACGCCCATCAATCGCCTGTCCCTGCTGCTCTCTGGCCGGTAAGCTCCTCTTCACTGCTCAGAACTTCTTCCTCTGCCCACGCTTCTCAGTGAGTGCCTTTCCATTGAGTGTCCCCTCCTACTGAGGGAAGGATGTGGCAAATTAAACAAACCAAATGGATTTTTCTAAGCATGGCTTTGCTTCCTCTTTCTTAGTATTTTCCCACAGGAACTAGATCATGACGCATTTTCTTCGTTGGCCGAGAGGACTGTATGTGCCCCTGCAGCTGGGAGGTATACAGTGAGTACTTTTTGAGCCTGGGTCTGAAATGAACACAACACAACACACACACACACACAGACACACACACACACACACACACACACACACAGAGACGCATGTCATGCCTAAGCTGCAGCAATAGCTTTGTAAGCTTTGGAAAACTGAACATTTCAATAAGATTAATTTGTTCCCTCCATATGCATTCGACATTTGCTAAGTGCCAACTACATGCAGGGACCAGTGCCAAAACAGAGGGGGTTTCCTGTAATCCCTGTTCCCTGCCAGGGCATCAGGGATGTCGGGGAGACCCTGTACAGACTCTGTGGTAAAGCCGTTCTGTATACACCCAGGTAGAGAGAGGGAATTCCCCTTGTCTACTTTTCCATTCCCAGTTGCTCTATTGAGTTTCTTACTGGCCAAGAAGTCAGATACTGTAAATCTGAGGGCCAGGCAGTGAGGGAAGAGTAGGGATGCCCACACGTGTCTCTCTGAGGATTTGTTGGAGACACCTGGCTGACTCCTTTTAAGAAGGCTGACAGTCAGACATGAGCAGAAATGGTCTTAGTCAGGATCAGTGTATCCTCAGTCAGCCTGCGTGGAGTGCTAGCCATCGGCCTGTGTCTCCTGAATAAACACCGCGGGGCTCTGTGCTGCATATTCGGCAGGCAACTGTGGATGCTTTGAAATAGTGCCTTAGGGACTCTATGTTGGGGCTGAGCAACAAACAGTAAACATCTTAGCCTTGTGCACTTGGGCTGACTCTGAGGAAGGCTGGCAAAGTATTTCAAAAGCTTTGTCTTCAATTTCCTGCCCTGCTTTCTCGAGAGCAAAAGAAAGAATGCGGTAGAAAAAAATAAAATCATAATCAGAATGCTCTGTTCCAAAGTGGGGAAGAATGAAACCAGGTAAGACTGCCAAATACACAGTGGGGGAAAAAATGACTTTGACGATCATGATGGTACTGCATTTATGTATTAATGTATAGAATTGAAAGTGCTATGTATACATATTTTTATTTTGTTTGGACTCAGAGGTCCTGGGTTGCAAAAACTACGTTTTTGTGGGGAGAAATTTTATTTTATTATGAGTGAATTGAAGTGTAAACAAATGCAATTATTTGTAAACAAAAACACATATAAATACAAATACATTATGACTATTGCCAACATGTTTGCCACTTACACTTCCGTGCTTAAAATAAAGACAATTTAGGAAACGAACTCATTCATGAGACCCATGGTATTATTTGCTTGCTCCTTGTAGCTCCTCTGTTCAAAGGAGGGGATTGAGACTGGTGGGAGAAATGTCCACTCCACTTGTATGGTGCTCATGTATGGAAATACGTTATGATTCAGGTATCTTTTATATGACAGATTTACCATGAACTTGTATAAGACCACTTCCCTGTGAAAGGGAGAGGGCAGCTGGCTCCCTCAGCATGGCTTTTCCGAGTATACCTAGCATCAAAAATCCAAGTCAGAAATTAGACTTTTGATTTTTTTTTTCTTGCTTTTCAAGGTTTGGAGTAAGTTTTTGTTTTGTTATCTTTCAATGTCATCCTGTTTCAACTTTGCTAAGTTATAGCTTCTGGTCCATGACCAGGCTCCAGTTTTAAAGGAGAATCAGTGTACATTTGGCTGGTTATAGTGAGGTACCGAACACCTCGAAGCAGCAGACAAAAACCCCTTGCCGGGAAGTGGGGGCTTCTTGTGCAGCTCTCCTCCCTCATGTGCAGACTCTCATCTGGAGCCCTTTGCTGAAACTTCAGATATCCTTTTTGTTTTATTCTAATAAAGAACTCAGGAGTGACTTCCTCAAAGTTTATCAAAGGGTGCCTGTTAAGCTGTGCTTACTATTAGACATCATACACTGCCTCCTGAGCAGGCAACTAACTGTCTAAGCTATTCACATAGGAGGAAATTGCTTGTCCATCCAGGAGATCAAGAAGGAAGAAGAGACTCACATAGTATACCAATTTAAATAGCTTCCAGGAGCCATGCCAGCTCATCAGATGTTACTCATGCTCTGAAATGGCACTCCTTGGTGGCTTACTCGAGTGGCGAGATTCCTTGCTTCAGGAGATGATGTGAGGATCTAATGTATGCTGCAGCAGCCTCAGTCTCTCCAGTTGTCTTTCTTCCTTTATTCGAAAAGCTTTTTCTTGAAATTTTGGTCCTCTTTTATGGTGGCATAAGTGAGTCAATTTGTTCAATCTTTCATTCCTTCTTTCCTCCATCCTTCTGACCCTCTCTTCCCTCCCTCCCTTCCTTTCTTCCTTCCCCTCTTCCAAAAATATTTATTAAGAGTGCTAGGGACTAGGGATTCAGTGTTAAAATATAGAGGGTGCCAAAGAAATGTATACACATTTTCAAAAAGGAAAGAGCTGTATTAAAATTACACTGATGGTAACCACTTTGAGTACCTCTTGTAACTGCAGAAGTCAACCGTGACTTGTATTCATCTTTTTTTATTGGTATATATTGAGCATTACAATTTTAATACAGTTTTTCCCTTTCTTAAAATGTGTGTACATTTTTTGGCACCCTCTGTATGTAAAATATTGTCATTATACTCATGGATCTTACAGTCTATCAAGAAAGTCAACAATTAATGTTTGACATAGTGGTGAATAATAGACACAATATTTCCAAGGAGAGTTGCAAAGGGCAATGAGAATGCGTAACCAGTAGAATCTAACTTTTCTGGGGACGTCCGACAAGACTTCCTGGAAGAGGGAGTGTTTAAGCTGAGACCTGAGGAGAAGGTGGGGCTTGGGAAGAAGTCCATCTAGAAGGAACAGAATATGTGAAGACATGCTATTCCACAATAACACACACTAACTTGCAGCTGATTATTTATGTGCCTGTGACTTCCACTAAATTGTGAAATCCTTAGAGGCAAGGATCACATCATACCCGTCTCTGCATTTCCAAACTTACAGGAACAAACGAGGTGCTCCATGAGGCAGGAGACCATGGCACTTCATTTTCTCTTGTATCCTTTTATTACTCAGAGAAGTTCTGCCTGGCTATCTAAATATATATATTACCTGGTCTTGTAGGAGCAAGTATGTTCCTGCCATCAGAGATTATGGGCTGACACCATATCCTTGGCTTGAGATCTACATTCCTTTCTGTCTTCCATCTTTAGGTTGTCAGATAATAGGCAATAGCTTATTAATTGATGATGATCTTTAGGAATTTGTATGCACACATATATAACTAGGCATTCATTAGGAGCCGGAGTTGGAGTACTAATATCCTATTGGCCAGAACTTAATCACATAGCTGTACCTAGCTGCAAGGGAGGTAGGGAAATGTAGTCCAGCTGGGCAGCCATGAACCCGGCTAAAACTAGTTGTATGTTGGAAGGGAAAAAGTAGATATTGGAAAACAGACTGCACACTGGATTTCCCAGTTGTCCATCCATCTCCATTCTGATTTGCTTTTCAGTTTCCTATTGATCTTTCAAAACAGCTGAAACATCATCTTTGAGAACTCTGCTGCTTGAAGAGAACTAATTGCTGTCCCTCCTCTATTCTGTTCCACAATAGCACACATTGACTTGCAGCCAATTATTTATGGGCCTGTGACTTCCACTAAATAGTGAAATCCTCAAAAGCTAGGATCACATCTCTGGATTTCCAGACCTCCAGGAACACAGGAGGTACTGTATGTAGTACAATAAAGCTCCCAAAAAGATGGAACAATAGCTCCTTCCAAACAGACAGGATGAATCTTGGAGATCTTTGTATCTGAGACCTTGGCCAGATAGAGATCCCTTCTTCCCTGGTATAACTCACTTTAGAAGAGAGGTTGAAGCTAAAACTTTGAGTTTTCTGGGGAAAAGAGGGAAAAGTCCATACTGGATGCTAATCATTTTCCATTTTTTAATATGTCATTTGGACTTTGAAGAGGACTTGGGTAGCCATCCCCCTTTTCCCACACGGTCTCTTCTCTCCCTTTCCCAGGGTTCGTGTGAGCCAGGATGGGCAGTTTCTGCACTACATCTTTCCTTACCAGTTCATGGACTCTCCTGAGTGGGAATCGCTGCAGCCCTCTGAGGAGGGGGTGTTCCAGGTAACAGGGAGCACCATGGCGGTAACCCCCAGCCCATCCCACTGTAACTGAGCAATATCCCCCCACCTCCATCTTTCCTCTCTGAGATTCTGTCCTTGGAACCACTACCGATGTGATGCTATGGGGGGAGCACTCTCCTTCTGTGGAAAGAATGCCTGGGCTCCTGGAACAGGTGGGGTGGAGTAGGGAGGTACTAACCCCTGATTAGTGGGCCATGACTCTTCTATGCCCAAAACTCTTCCAGAAGACTTCAGTGACTACAAGGTAAAAACTCATACACTCCTTAGAGAGTAACTTAAGACCTTTAGTGATATCCAGCCATATCTCCAGCCCCTCCCCCCCACACCTTTTGCTCATATCAGCCATACTGAACCAGTACTATTTCTCTAAACACAACACATTGTTTTGCAATAGCCATGCCGTGGCCCTGCTGTCCCTTCCATCAGAAATATATTTCCCTGTTCTAGATGAAGCTATGGCATCTCACTTCCTCTGAAGCCTGCCCAGATTGGTCTTTCCAGCTTCCTCACAGCTTATTATTCCTGCCTGTGTGCCTTTTCTGTTCCTTCTACTTATGCTGACTGGTGCACATATTGGTCTCTGCTCTGATGATCTGGTTTTCTTTCTGTCTTCCACACAATGAACTCTTTGAGATAGAAATCTGGGCTTCTCTTTCTCTCTATCTCCAGGCTCCAAAGGACAGTACCTTGAATATAGTAGATGTATAATAAAGGTTGGCTGAACTGGCTAGGCAATGGGCAGTTGGTGTCTCAGAGGACTCCACTGGGCATTCACATACACACTCCAAGGTGGGAGCCTGGCTGCTCGACCCCAGTTGTCTCCCCTGCCAATCCTTCAGGCTTCAGCTACCTTCTTTGTAGTTCTCACTTACTGAATGGCTAACATGTGGCAAGAACTACATATTATATTGTCTTATTGATTCTCATAATGATCCTCTCGGTTGGACATTATTACTACCCCATTTTGCAGATGAGAAAACCGTGGCTCAAAAACATCAAGTAATTTGCCCAAGGTCTTGATCTAGAAAATGGCAAAGCCAACTTGCCTGGCTCTACTATTTTTGTTCTTTTTTAAAATGGGAGGATCCCCAGGAGAGTAGAGTTTACACACACACACAGACACTGTTACAGGGGCTCTCCTGTCCAGATAGTTCATCAGTACTGGGTTCCATCTGTCTCCTACCTCTCTCTTCTATCAGGAAGGGAGTTCCTCAGGCTAGCATATGAGCCAACCCCAGAATAGACACATGCCACGCAGTGCCATCTGGCTGGGCCTGCTTCTGTTCCACCCTGACTTTTGGCTCTGTGAGGACATAGGCTGAGAGGCAATTCTGATCCCACTGCCAGGACCACCAGCCATAGACTCCCTCTGATCAAGTTCCTATCTTAACACACACACACACACACACACACACACACACACACACACCCCTCTCCAACCAATCTACCAGTCCCAGGGCCATAAGAACCTCCAGGAGCTCTGATTCAGATCCTGAGACAGCAGGCCCAGGCTCTGTTTCTGACAGTGACATTGAGGAACAGGTGGTGGGTAAGCTGGGTGTCCTCCCCTAAGTTATGCTCGAAAGGAAGGGCTATAACCTGAGATGGCCTCTCAGCCTGGAATGTAGGTACTGTCATATTCCCACCATTTATATTTTTAGTGTGCACTTCATTTGGGAGCAATGAGATCCACACTTTTGCTATTGGCTGTGAAAAGTCCCATTTCCTCTTTGCAAATGTCAAGTGTCATGAGTTATAGTTCATCTTGTCCTTGCCTTTTGCAATTACGTAGTCTTTGTTGACTAAGGGCAATCTGCAGTGACTGCTTGAATCATAATTCTTATTGTGTTTACCACAAATGACTCAACATTCCATTACACTTCTCAATTTTACTGTACCTAAGTCTGCTTTACATATGTAATCTCATTTAATCCATTCAATCAAACTGAGGCGAGAATTAAAGAAAAAGCTTGTCAAACATACAGACATGTACATACTATGTATGTGGGAACCAGTCAATAAACAGGTTTACTAAAGACATTTGGGGAAGGATTTTATATACAGGACATGAGAAAGTGACACTAGGTTGTTTAACAACATACAGAATGGATGGTCTTCACTTGATTCAGTCATTCACTTCAGTAATATTTATTTGCCAGGTACTGTTAAAGGTGCTTGGAATATATCAGTGAACAGAACTGATGAAGATCCCTGCCTTCAGGCAATTTACATTTTAGTAGGAGAGACAAAAAATAAGCCATAGACATAATGAATAAGTAAATAATGTAATATGTTAAAATATCATAACTGCTATTTTAAAAAATAGAATAGTGTAAAGGAGATAAAGTTGCAGTTTTAAATTGGGTCATGGATGTCTTTGGAGAGCAGGTGACATTTGAGGAATTGTCAGTGTGAGCTCTGTGAATATCTGGGGAAGAGCATATCAGAGAGAGGGAAGAGCCAGTGCAAAGTCCCGGTGGTGGGAGGGGCTAGCATGTTTGAGGCACAGAAAGGAGGCCAGTGTGGCTGGGACAGAGAGAGGGTGGGGACAGAATAGCAGTTGAGGAAACCAGAGAGATGACAAGAAGCCACATCATGTAGAACCAGTGCATATATTTTCTAGATAGAGCCAAAGTGATTTCCCAATACATTGGATGGAGTGTGTGACAGAAAGAGGATCAAGGAAAACTCTCAGGCTTTTGCCCTGAGCAACTGGAAGGATGAAGCTGCCATCAGCTGAGATGAGAAAGGCTGTCGGTAGAGTCGGTTTGGGGGGAAGAGAGGAAGTTCAATTTGGGATATATTAGATTTGCTTCATCTATGGACATTCAAATGGAGGTGCTACACAAGCAGTTAAGGTATTTGCGTGTCTGGAAGTAAGGAGTGAGGCCTAAGCTTGAGACATAAATTTGGGAGTTGTTGGCAGACAGATAATATTTAAAGTCATTGGGTTGGATGAGATCAGCACGTGAGTGAGTTTAGACAGAGGAGGGACTTCAAGAACCAAGCCCTGGGATATTCTAGTGTCTAGAAGTTGGAGAGAAAAAGAGGAAGCAGCAAAGGAAGCTGAAAAGGAGTAATTAGGAGATTGTACCAGGAGAGTATTGTATCCTGGGAACCAAGTAAAGAAAATGTATTAAAGAGGAGGGAGTGGTCACAGGATTAAACACCATGAAAACTGACGCTGTTCCTTAGAGGTCACTGGTGACCTTACCAGGGACAGCGTTTGTGGACTGCTAGGGGCAACCCCTTCCCGGTTTAACAGAGGGAGAGAGGAAAGGAGTTGGAGGTAGCAAGTAGACACAACGTTTTCATGGCGTTTTGCTGAAAAGGAGAGCAAACTGATGGAGTGATAGCTAGCCAAGGAAGTGAGGTGAAGAAAAGGATTCTCACTTTTTATTTTGATTTGTTTTGAGATGGAAGAATGCCTGTGGTCTTTCTGCTCAGCTCTAAGGATGTTTTTTATGTCCAGATTAGCTCTTACACACACCCGCCTCATGTTCGGGACTCTGATGTGTTGTTTGGGAAATGTTAGTACGCGCCTCTGAAGTACCAGGTATGGCAGAGAGTGACCACCACTTGCTAAACTGTTAGTAACGGACAGATTGTGTGTCCTTACTACTTTCATAATTCTTTCTCATGATGCAACATACTCAGACAGATAAAGTAATTTGTCTGATGTCATGCAGCTGGTAAAGGGGTAAGATGGAGCTTTAAACTAGCTTCTGGCCTTGATGAGGTGATTTAAAGCCTTGTCTTCAGTGCTGCTGATTAGGCAGGGAGATGTGGAGAGGAGGACATGAGTGAAGAAAATGGATGAGGGTTATGGCAGAGGGGAAGGGAAGGGAGAGGAGAATCGTGGGAGATCTGGTCGGTAACACAGGAACTAAAAGGATTATATAAAATCTCTAACAAAGAATGTTTGTAAAGTCCACTCTACCTTTAATTAGATAATCCACATAAAGAACACATGCCTGGCAATTGAGTCACCTCTCAGTAAGTATTAGCTGCTTTCATCATCATCATCATTTCCACTGTCTCCATTCTCAAATCTTCATCATGAACTCTGCTGCCCATCTCACTTCACAAGTATTTTGGCCAATTAGATGATCAAAAATTGTGTGATTCTATACCCTTTTCCTTTACTATCTTAAGCATGTTTCCATTTTAACTCTAGCTTTACCACTCATCATTGTTTTAACAAGGACTTATCAAGCGTCCACTGGGTGCTGGGCACACATTATTTACCCTGCCGGTATAACTGAGCTTTGCATCATGGGCACATAGAGTGCTCAGAAATTCCTAGATGACTAAATCAATGGGGTGTGGGGTGCCCTTCGACTTTGTGCTCTGAAGAGTTCCTCTTCCTGAATGGCTTTTTTCTGACGTTAATCAGATCTGTCTGGTTACTTGTGGCCAGGTCAAGAGCAACTTCATGGACCTGAATGCTAGGCCAGTGCTCTGTCCACTTGCTGGAGTTTGACGTATCGGATCAGAAGCTCTTCTCTAACTGGAATGCTTTCCTACTCTTTTTGCATCCCTACTTATCCGTCTTTATTCTTAAAACAAGCTGTCCTCACGATTCTGACCAGAGCACTAGGAGGCACCTTCTTTCTCTTGAAATCACAGCAGAGTCAGACCCTTCTGCACGCATTAGTGTTATCAGCCATTGGACCATAGATTATGAAATGAGGAGACCAGATGTGGAAACTGAGGCTCCAAAGTATGAGGGCTCAGTGAGTGAATGGCTGATCCCAGGGCTCCTGACAAGGACCCCCCCACACACACACACACACACATCAGTGCACACAAGTTAGTCATTGCTGGACCTCCTCCAGGCAAGGCTATGGGGGTGCAGGGGGAACTCCCACAGCTTCTTCAATATAAGTGCAGCCTTTTGTCAAGTAACTGTATGTTTCTCTCTGCTAAACATGGACACATTTTTTAAGTTTAAACCTTCACTCTCCGCTCGTGACCCCTCTCAGGTCACTCTGACTGCCGAGACCGCATGCAGCTACATTTCCTGGCCCCGAAAAAGTCTCCACCTTCTTCTGGCCAAAGAGCGATACATCTCCCGCCTCTTCTCGGCCCTGCTGGGCTATGACATCTCGGAGAAACTCTACGGCCTCAATGACAAGCTCTTCGCTAAGTTTGGGCTGCGCTTTGACATCCGTCTACCCAGCCTCTACCACGTCCTGGGTCCAGCTGCCCCAGATCCAGGGCCGGAGTCCACCGAAGAGGATGAGGACGTCCAGGAGGCAGCTGGGGCCCCACCTCGCGCCACGCCCACAAGTGTCCGGCCAGCGCCCCCTTCCTCTCCCACTCCAGCTGCCGCTGACCCTCCTGCACCTCCTTCCCGGGCCAGAATGTCCCGGCCCGACAGCGGCATCCTGGGTGAGGACTCCAGCAGTCTGGTGCTGGAGGATTTTGAGGAGGTGTCAGGATCAGAATCGCTCATGGATTATAGGAGTGATGGGGAATACATGAGGTGAGGGGAGAACTAATATGGGCGCGGCCACGCTCAGGATCCCGTGTAAGTACTCAGAGGGCCTCGGCCACACCTTCCTGCCCACAGGTGGCCTTAACTCAGCTTGTAAGGACAGAAAAAATTTTCATGGAGCCTGTCCTCTCAGAGGACGCCCAGAAAGTGGCACTAATCAAACCTTGATAGCAACTCACTGCAGGTGCATGCGAGGCATGAGGGGGTTTTCAAACGCATTCCTTCTTAAGTGTGATTGCATTTTGGAAAGTGGGCTGGTTGACATTTTGAGCAAGCAGACAGGTTGCTAAATGTTTTGCAAGACTGAACTAATAGCTAAGGCCACAGTTTGTGCTAAAGGGGATTTTATTTGTGGCATGCGTTTTAAAGGGGAAAACAAAGCTGGCATGATTCTACTTCCAATTGGTTCTTCCTGACATAAAGTCAGCTCTGGAAAACAGTTGTTATTTAGCCTGAATTGTGCAATTACTTGTTAAAAGTGCGTATTTCAGAGAGGCTTGTGACACAGGCTAATAACCCTGGGAGGAAAAGGTCCCCACCTTGCTCTCCTCACACCCAGTGGAGAGTACTGATGGTTCAGGCAGAGAACTGAATGCTGCTCTGACTGAATGTTACTGTCATTGGATGGGTATACAGTGGTCTGGTTTTCCCGGCAAAGCACACCTGTGTGAGGTGGAGTGGGCACGAATCTGGGTGGGCCTAGTGGTACATGCAGGATTTCCCCCATAGATCAGATGAGTTTACAAGAAAGGCTGTACTGAGGAGTTCTGGGAAATTGCTTTCATGTTCCCCCTACTGCTGTCACATGCTGTGACATTTTCCTCTGGGACTCCACACAGCCACGGTGGAGGCCTGGTTTATCCTGAGGAACATCCCACAGTTTTCAATTTGGAAGGCATTTCCAAGTGTTTGTGGAGGCAGGAGAGGAAAGGGGGAAGGGCAGGCCCTAAGAGACCCATTGTTCTTCGGGGAGCACTGACAAATTTCCTGAGGAACTAGCATGGTGAGGAAGGTTTCCAGGCTACACGAGGTGAATGACTGAATGTATATTTTGAAACACAAGTAATATAAATGATAAAACAGGCAAGAGAGGTGAGCGACAAGAGGTTAGATGTTTGTTTTCATAGATGTGGAATGTATTGTGTCCTGTGGTGCCAGTGCCCCTAGAACCATAGGTGAGCTAATTCTGGGGTCATTCCAAGGATCTATCTAGCGCCCAACATCACGTTGTTGACCTCCTCCATTTGCATTGTCCACTCTTATCATCCCTTTCCCATTGTGGGGACCTTCACCTCCCTATTCATCCAGCACCCTTCCAGATGGGAGGATTATCCCTCTCTTTCTCCAATTCACCTACTCTTAACTCATAGCAGCTCTCAGTGTTCTCATGTCCTTCCTGGTTTCCTTCTCTTTTCCTGATTCTATCTGTTGTTTTCTTTCTTCCTTCTTTCTGCCTTCTGCTCAGTCCCTGGTTGCCTCAGCTGCTGCTCTTAAAAAGAAAAATGTCTTTTGCGTCCTCTTCTCAGTTAATTTCCCCTCTTTATATTTGTCCTCTGTATCTTCTCCATTTTATTGTTCGTGTATTTAACAGTTACCTTCTTTTCCTTTTTTCCCACTTTCCTGCCATGCTGTATCTATTCTTCCTCCTAAACCATCCTGTACCCCCAATGTAGTTTTTAATCCTGTCTCTTCTAAGAGCAGTACCTCTCACTCTGCCTATTAACAAAACTATTCAAAGGGAAGGTATGAAAATTCCCAACTGTGGGTGGCTACACATGTCAGGCATGAGTTTCCCCAAATATTAGGAGGCAGGCAGCATGGTAAATGAGAAAGAGACCCAGACAGGGAGCCCAAAGTCCTGGCTTTTGTGTCTGTTTTCTGCTACTGTTTGCAAACCACACAACCTCACTGAACCTCACGTTCTTCATTTGCGTGTGTTGGACCGATTGGCCCCCAAAGGCCCTCTTGGGTTTCTGAGAGAAGGCCAAGGATGGATTGTTCAGGGGAGGAAGGGGAAGCAGTCAGTCGGCGGTGTAATGGGACTGGGATGCAGGAGTGTCTTTCAGCAAGAACTTTCTGCTACATTTCCCTATGATTTCTCATGTGACTTCACACTGTCTTCCTCCCTGCTGGGTGATGGGCTCTGCTTGACTCAAAGTTCCCTCCATTCTGTACCTGTGAACAGAGTTTGTCACCTACCATGTGATGACAGTGCAGATGTTGCTCTATGTGACAGGAGGTCACAGCTCAGTCTCCAAGGTCCTCCACCATTAACATTGTCATATGAAATGCTCCTTTCCAAACTCAGTCATTTCTGACGCTCAAGGTGAGAAAACTGCTAATATAATTCACTTGTGAAAGTACTGGTTTGTGCAATAGAAACACAGTAGGTTTTTAAATGTTTGTTTGTTTAAGCAATAGAAAAGAAAAAATATATTATTTACTTCCAAACCGCAGAGTTTTCAGAACAACTTGAAAACATGATCACATTTGCCAAATTTCAGGTGCTTTTCAATTTGGTCTGTGATAATGGGATAATTTAAGCCAGCGATCCCTTCCTGGAATGGTGTTTTTGGGTGTTTGGTTTGACTTATTTGCCATCAAACTCCTTCTAGGGTTATTACTATGATAATAAGCATAGTCCCTTGCGATTGGTAGCAATTCACTGTTGTTTCCTTTATGAAGTAAAGCACGATTCACCACCATCTATTCCTTGGCTCTTTGGTTACCCAACTTGTAAGCTCATTGCTATTCATCCCGGCATAGCACTTAGATAAGAGGCAGGAAGCTGGCTGAATTCTGCATCATTGAAAATGACACAGCTTCATTATACTGACACCAGTGCTTGTCCCTCATGCCAATCCAATTTAACACCCACTAAAAATAGAGCTTCCACTGCAGCTCTTTTTTGAAGAGAGTACACTGTTTAGTCTTGAGGTGCCCAGAACTGAACTACAAATGAGGGCTACTTCTTTTAACAAATAAAGCAGTACTGATGGGTAATGTATTCATGCAGGTCGTACAGCTAGACCCCACATTAACCCTGCCGTCATGAGAAGTTTCCCATTTTATTCTATGGACACTCTCCACAGTGTTCCTTTTTGTGTCTTCCTTATAGGAGCTGCTCAATGAATGCACCTCTGAAGTGGTCAGTCAAGTCAGATAATGAGTCCACTACCACAAAGTAATTGAAAGCTGTCTGAAATTTGGCCAATTTTGATTATGCGTTTAATTTGTTCTGAAAACTGTGGTTGAAAGTAAAAACTCTATATTGTTTCTCTCTATTTTTTAAATAAACAAATAAATAAAAGATTACAACATGGAAGCTAATAGTGGTTAGGGAAAGAAGTCAGAAACAGGACATACCGTGTTTTCCCGAAAATAAGACCTAACCGGAAAATAAGCCCTAGCATGATTTTTCAGGATGCTCGTAATATAAAATAAGCCCTACCGTATTTCCCTGAAAATAAGACTGGGTCTTATATTAATTTTTGCTCCAAAAGACTCATTAGGGCTTATTTTATATTACGAGCATCCTGCAAATCATGCTAGTGCTTATTTTCTAGTTAGGTCTTATTTTCGGGGAAACACGGTAGTACCAAGGGCCAGAGAACTAATTCAACAAACATTTACTGAGTATCTACTATATATTTCAGGCATTGTGCCAGGTAATCACATCATGAATAATCATGAGTAAAAGTTGAAAGAATTGAAGATGCTTAATCTGCAAGAGATGGGCAAGAGTAATACCGTGTTTTCCTGAAAATAAGACCTAGCCTGACCATCAGCTCTAATGCATCTTTTGGAGCAAAAATTAATATAAGACCCGGTCTTATTTTAATATAATATAAGACTGGGTATAATATAATATAATGTAATGTAAGACTGGGTCTATAATATAATATAATATAATATAATATAATACCGGGTATAATATAATATAATATAATATCGGGTCTTTTATTAATTTTTGCTCCAAAAGACGCATTAGAGCTGATGGTCCGGCTAGGTCTTATTTTCGGGAAAACACGGTATCTTCAAAAAATTTTTTTTTATAAATTTTATTGGGGAATATTAGGGAACAGTGTGTTTTTCCAGGGCCTATCAGCTCCAAGTCGTTGTCCTTCAGTCTAGTTGTGGAGGGCGCAGCTCAGCTCCAAGTCCAGTTGCCATTTTCCATCTTTAGTTGCAGGGGGTGCAGCCCACCATCCCATGAGGGAATTGAACTGGCAACCTTGTTGAGAGCTTGCGCTCTCACCGACTGAGCCCTCCAGCTGCCCCTCCGGAAGCTCAGCTGCAGCTCTCTGTCTTCAGTGTAGTTGTGGAGGGCACAGCTCACTGGCCTATGTGGGAATCGAACTGGCAACCCTGTTCAGAGCTAGCCCATTGTTCAGAGCTCGTGCTCTAACAAATTGAGCCACCCAGCCACCCCACAGTATCTTCAAATTTTAAAAAGATGGAAGTTAGAATTAGCCTTAATGTGGTATAGTTCTTTAGAACAGAAGTGCATTAAAGGCTGAAAGCTATAAGAAGAATTTCAGCTCAGTCGTTATAATGGATTGCCTTACAGAGTGGTGAGTTACTTGTCATTAGAAGAGTTCAGGCAGGGACCAGAAGAAGTCATCTTAGAGATTTTTAAAAGTGATTCAGGCTTGAGAGAAGGATGCCTTAGGCCTTTGCAATTAAGGTGCTTCCTAACTCTGTGATGCTGATTCTATGATTCTGAGATCTGACTGTAGTCCTGCCCCTCAACCACCATCAAGAACAGCTCCTCACCTGCAGAACAGGCCTAATACTCTAATAAGGAATGAATACCTACTAATAGGTAAACACGCCGCCTCTGTCTACCTTACCAGGTTTCTGTGTGGGGAGTAATTGAGATAAAATATATAAAGGCAGTTTGTAAGTTGCAAAGCACTAGTTTAATGTATAAGGTATTTATTTTATATGTGTGTAGAATTATTTAGCAATCTCTCTCTCTCTGTCTCTCTGTCTCTCTGTCTCTCTCTCTCTCTCTCTCTCTCTCTCTCTCTCTCCTTGTCAGAGGTACATGTTTCCCCTTTTATTTTCCTCAGTCTAGCTTTCCAGGGAAGGTGGCAATTGGCAGGATCCCCTGACAACAAAAGGAACAGCAAAAATGTGTAGGCCCAAAGAAAACCCACACTAGCTCCTCACCCCCGAATAAGTAAGCCATGGCCAGACCTTCATCTGTTTTCCTTTATTTGCTCAAGAGGAGACAGATCACCACACTAGATTCAGTCTCTTTCCCTCTCAAGTGGCTGTAAGGTCCTTTGGAAGCTGTCAGTGTTGTTAAACAGCATTTTTCTCACAGAACCTATTAAGATTCTTGGGGCAGAAAACTTGCCCTTGAAGGTGGCATGGCAGGAGATGCCCTGGGATCTCAGGTTCTGGGTCCCTAGAGGGTGGTAACACCTTCGACCTGCCAAACCTCCACATTCAGTCAGGTAATTAGAGACAGCAGCTCGCCCCTGCCCTGTGGCTCCCAGCAGCCTGTAACCGTTCTCACTCCCACGTTATTCTTAAGTATTACAGGCCTCGTTTACCTACCCCTAGCTTTGTAAACATAAAAAACAGGGGTCTTATAAAGCTCACCACTTTTCTATACAGTGTTTTGAAAAACTCATTCAGTAATGTTAAATAAGAAGTAGAGTTCTATAGATTCTTCATAGGAAGCAACAGAAGTTGATCTCCTGGTCTCTTTGCCTATAAAATGCAAGGATTGAACTATATAACTTCAGAGGTGACTTATCCTAAAACTCTAGAATGAAATGATTCAAAGATACACTGCCCCAAATGGTGTTAGGCACTGGATACAGTGAAAACATTGGGAATTGGTAGAGGTAAAAAATAATAATAATAAATAAGAGAACTCTGTGAAGTTAGGCAAGCTATCGGGAGCCATAGTGCTGAAATCCTCCCTTGTTTTCTTTCCACAGCTTCTAGAACTCCTCCCCAGAGCGGTTCTCAAGTTACGTCGATGGGACAGGCCCCCTTGGCTCCAGTCCACACTCCTGAACTTTGAGGATCAGTGGACCATCCATACTGTGGAATATTAAACATCCAGTGAATAAATTCAATGTATGTATAGCACCAGGAAGGCTATTCATGATATATTGTTAAATGACAAATGAAAATTGTAGAGTTATATGTGTGCTATGATTTCACTTTTGTCAAAAACCCATTTCATGTATATATATATTTGTATTAACTTGGAGAAATGTGTGGAAGGACATACACCAAGCTGTTAACATGGATTACCTCAGGGCTATGGCAACTATAAGTCTATAGTTTGACTTGTTACAATGAACATGTATTACTTTTGTAATTTTTAAAATATACATAGTAAGGTGGGGTGGATTTGGTGGGAGGAATTAATATGAAGGCCAAGATTGAGAAGAAATCACCAATCTGCTTTAAATGAATCCTGATACCCAGACCCTGAATCACAGTCACGCTTTAGAAAGACCTTGTGGGATGACGGGGGTCTTTGTTCAATAATTACGAAATAATCCCAAAGAGAAGAGAGTTAGGAGCTGGTGAGTACATTTGCTCCACCAACCAAAAAGAGAAAGCAGAGATTCCTGAAATTAGAGATCAGGAAGTCTGATGCTGATTCCCAGCAAAGTCCAGGAACAAATTATTAAAACTGTGGCTTGTATATACTTAGGAAATAAAGTAGCAATTCCTAGGAGCCTGCATGGGTTCCTGGGAATCAAGTCATGCTAAAGTTAAATTAATCATATTCTGTCTTAAATCAGGGGGTCATTATAAATATAAAGTATTGAAACTTTTCTCATAATATGTAAGTAGTCAAGATTAACATGCGTTAGGAATGTATATGAAGGTTCATCCGCAGAGCACTGATTAATCTTAAGGATGTTTCTGAAGGTAGGACTCCACCCTTGACCTTCTTCTCCGTTCAAGTTCTTGGCTATAGATGTAGAAAAGGAGTCTATAAAAGTGTCATATATAAATATACATATATATTATATATGTAATAAAATGTAAATAATATAAAAATTACATAAAGCTTGGAGGGAGAGATCAATATTCTTGAGGATAAAATCAGGATATGGAAAATTCCTGACAACTTGGAGAGACTACAACAATAATATGTAATAAAATCGGGTTACATGGAAAGTTAAATCACGTTCAAACAAAAATCAACTCCCCAAGAAAGATTTCAAGCTGGATTAAGAAGAATATAGCTTTTTAAAAGAGTTGTAGTTAATCTCAACTGACTCTTGGGCTGGATTAGTGGAGAATGACAATGAAGAACAAGTGAAAATGTCCTCCTGCTATGTGCTCTGTGGGGCTACGGCTGTCTGTCACCTGGGACACTGAGCCCAGTCCTGGGCTGTGGTACGAACTGAACATCTTCGGATTAGAGAGAACCGAGGGAAGAAGGCTCTGGAAATCCTACTGGTCCTGCCACTTGAGGGCAGGAGCTGAGTCTCTTGTTCATTATTTTTCCTTCTTTCCTGGAATACTTAGCACAATGTCTTACGCATGGTGGTGAATCTATTGAATTACTTCTGTAATAGTCTCTGCTCATAAAAAGATCTCAGCAGAGGTCGCGAGTGACGTGGATGTGACACCCAAACTCTGCCTTTGCTCTGCCATCGAGCAGAGTTTCTTGTTAGCATCTCCCTTTTTCCTATCCCTACACGTATCCCACCGACCTAAAGCCAGGTTTCCCAAAGTGTGGGCGGTGTACCCCACATTGAGCAAGGTGGTTTTAAGGCATTACATGGGGAGATTGGTATTCATGTTTTGTCTTTCAACCCACTGCTTACATAGAGAAGAAAGTCTCTGGTATTGATAAGTTTCTGACATCTCTCTCATACTTGCTAATCTTCCCTTCTTAATAAGAACAAGACAGGCCTAGGGCATTGAGCCTTCAGCGAGCCACAACATCCAGTTGAAAGTTTAAACAGTGTTCTCATGGTACTTATTTTTAGGATTAACATATGAAAAGGGAAACTGGTTTTCCATTTATGGTAATATCTAAATTTTCTGATGGAAACCGAAATAAAATGTAAGAGTCTGAAAGCTCTTTCAAGTGTGCATATATTGACCAAAGCAACACAAGGTCATGCCTGAAAGCAAAACTGAAAGTATGAAGATGGGGAAAACAGCAGGTCACCTCCGTGCAACGCCAACTTGCATGAAAGAACATCATCTTGACCACAGAAGCATAATATAATTTACATGCCCTTTGAAACAACAAGCAGCAGGGAAAGCTAAGGAAGAACGGTGTGCTGAGCAATGTCTCACAGGCTGACAAACATGAAGCCTAAGGAATGGGACATGCAGGCTGATATAGCTCAGGGTAAGACTGCCTTGCTGGGAACCCAGGTGGAGTAAAGGGAGGGGGTAAAGAAAAGAGGGGTTTGGGTTTTGAAAAAATAAAAAAGAGCTCCACGCCTGCCTATTGGGGAACATCTTGGTTCTTCAGGCATGTCATTCTCCTACTGACTATGGTGGCCAGTGCAGAACATAAAGCATGTATGTGAGTATTGTGCAAAAGAATATAAATGGAGCCACTTTAAAATGGAGTCAGAGCTGCCATCCCAAGGAACTGAACTGAACTCTGCACACCTGACTCTTCAAGACTTTGGAATGTTAGGACTGGGCAAAATGACATTTGGACTGGGTCTAAAACAACATCGGATCCCAAACAACTGTTTGGAAACACAGTAAGAAAGCAGACATTATGACTACCAAACTCGTGCTCGCTTCGGCAGCACATATACTAAAATTGGAATGACTACGAAACTAAAAATTAAAGACACTCTTTAGAATTAGCATCACTATTTGAGCTTATCTGCATTTACAGAAATTCTTTGCTTCCATTCATGTAATTTTCCCCCTTCCTTTTATCATAAATACTTCTTGCCTTCATTTCCTCATTGAAACACTATTTGGGTTTCTGCCTGAATCACTGCTTCCCGAATAGCTATTCTTTTGGATCTCAAATAAATGCTTGTTGCCTGTCACTTTGGCTTTTATTTTTAGGTTAACAGTATTCACATTGTATCACCTGTCCCTTTGGTTGCATTTCCACACCCTGGACAAAGGCCAAAGCTCTCTTTGCCGGTCACCTGGGTGACTTGGGCCAAACGGAGAAATTGCCTTTACAGTGGAGAGTGAATCAGCAAGTCAGCAGTTCTTTTCAAAGCACATTTATCTAGGTTTTTAAAAAAAGTCTTTAACAGATATTTGCACACCTGTATTCACAGAAGCATTATTCACTATAGCTAAAAGGTGGAAGCTACCCAAGTGGCCATTGGTGGATGAGTCGATAAACAAAATGTAGCTTATGGAACATTATTGCCCCTTAAAAAGGAAGGAAATTCCGATACATGCTACAACATGGATGAACCTTGAAAACATTATGCTAAGTGAAATAAGCCAGTCACAAAGGGACAAATATTGTATGAGTGCATGAGGTACCTAGAATAATAGAATGCGTAGAGACAGAAAGTAGAATAGTGGTTATTGGGGGCTGGATGGAGGGCAAGTGGGGGGTTATCATTTAATGGGTACAGAGTTTCAGTTTGGGATGATGAAAAAAGTTCTGGAGGTGGATGGTGGCGATGGCTGCACAACAATGTGAATGTACTTAACCATGTTTCCCAGAAAATAAGACTTAGCTGGACCATCAGCTTTAATGCGTCTTTTGGAGCAAAAATTAACATAAGACCTGATCTTATATTATATAAGACCCAGTATTTTATATTATGTTATATTATATTAAGACCCAGTCTTATATTATACAAGACCGGATATATATTATATTATATTGTAGTATATTATATACCTGGTCTTATATTAAAATAAGACTGGGTCTTATATTAATTTTTGCTCCAAAAGACACATTAGAGCTGATGGTCCGGCTAGGTCTTATTTTCGGGCAAACACAGTAATACTACTGAACTGTATACTTAATAATGATTTAAATGACTTTTAAAAGTTAATTGAAAGAAGACCATTAAGCATAGAAGAATCCAGGGGGTACCTGGCTGTGCAGAAAGTGGTGAAGCTATGGGCCATACCTCTCTGTTCCCCACCCCCATCCCATGCCTTGTCCACCCTTCTGTGCCCTGCTTTATGCCCCAGGCCACATCAGTGTACCTCTTGCCTCCCAGTTTCTGGCTGGAATCAGTGGGAAGCAGTAGCGGGAGAATGAGGGAGAACAGAAGAGTGAGGCTGGAGAATCTCCCTGGCTCCCTCCCTGCAATACAGCCGCCTGGCTACTGTGTCCCGTGACTGAGGTTCCCACAGCCCGCTCTGGCTCCAGGTACTGGGGCTCCTTCCTCTTGCCTCCTCAGAGCCAGGGCAGTGGAAGCTCCCACTGCCACTAGCCCTATGGAATTACACCACCCCGTGTAGTTTCCCCTCTCTCCACTAAGACCTTGTAACAGTCCTTTTATAAAGTCCCCTCAAATTCCCCAATTTGAGTGTACCACCTGTCTCTGGTTGGACTGTGGCTAATACAAGGTTATTTACAAGATCAAAGTTTGGGAAACACTGACCCAAAGAAAATCTACCTATGTTCCCAAGAGATCTGTCTGATACCCCAGAGAGCAGTGGTAAGAGATGGTGAATGGTGCCATCTTCCGTCCCGCCCTCCATCCCTTCTCGTTCCAAGCACTTCTTTCCAATTTTCATACAGAGAATACAGCATCTACTGTTTTCTCCAATCCCACAGACTGTAAGTCACATTTTTTTTGCACGTAACAATTCCATTCCAATAAAACAATAAATGATTCAGATATTCCATGGAGTTTTATTTTTTAAAAAGCATTTTCCCTGTATGTATTTCTATTGAATCCTAGGTACAGATGCCCAAGGGTGAGGGGGTAATTGCTCTGAAGTATGACTAGGAAAGCTGAAAGGGTATCCCTGGAAGGCTCTTCCAATTGGCAATGGAGATAAAGCTCTGTAAAATGAACTGTCTCTCCCCTCTCAGGTGTTGACTTATGGGGAAAATAAACAAGAGCTTTGCCTTCCTTCTTAGTAATAATGGCCGAGAATAAGTTGCCCCCCCATTCCCCCCCACCCCCCCGAAGTCCAGAGAAATGCATCCTGCCCAGGTTTATACTACACACATGTTATTTTCAGGTCACGAGAAACAGTCACATCCGCTTGTAAGTTCACTGGCTCAGGTAAGCAGACCATCTTTTTACTGAAAGAAAAGAGCAACAAGAGGGTATGTCCTCAGGGCGGGTTCCTTTTGGTCCCGCCTAGGAGAGAGGCCTAGGAGTTGTATGCTCGTGTATTTCCAGGATGTTGGGTGAAAGAAGTCTCCAGTCGTCTGCTATAGGCGCCTACTTCTGTCCTCCAAGGGCCCGGTAAGACTCATACTACAAATGCCTGCTAGAAACAGGGTAAAGGGGAAGGGCAATGTGACCAGTGGAAGCTAAGGAGGAGGGAAAATGCAATTAGGAATCTTTATTCCAGTGAAATCTTATATAGAAACCAAATGAATATATTAAAATGGAGTTCCTTATATTGAAAAAGGGAGGAGGATTTAAAGTCCACCCTCTTTGGCTTCCTAACGTCCCCAACCTAAGATGGCCCTGCTGGAGTTTCCGGAAAACCTTGAGTCTTTGTCATCTCTGCATCGAAGAAGCTAATCACTGTGATGAAATGACAGCTCAACAGGCATCACATCTAAGGTCAGGATTGGTCGTCCGTCGTGGGTGTGCCTGGGGCGGGATGGGTGCTGGGCTTACTTGTCATGGACAGGCAAAGGAGCAGTGCAGAGCTTCCCAGCAATGGTCGTCCGGTCTTTTCTCCAAACCCGATGGGAAGCCTGCAACTTGAGGTTCACTTGGTGTATCTGGCACTGAGGGTCGGGGTGAGCGAGGACTCCTTTCCCCTGCAGTTGCTGCTTAGGTCTGCAAGGAAAAAGGGGAGTCAGTCGCATAGCATTTTTGGTCTTTGCTTCCCCTGGGCTCCGATGGGGCCTTGCTGTTAGCTGGAAGAGTTAGCTCCTGGAAGGTGGGGACCACAGTCCTTTGTATCTTCCCCCACCAGCCCCTTTGCCCACACACCCACAGCTTTGAACATTACTCAGAAGGTATCTGTTGACTTTTGAAAGGAAACAAATGGACACTGCAGCAAAATAGTAGCTCTGGGGTTTTCACGTCTAGGAAAAGGTCCCTCATTCTTAGATTCCTAGTTGGAAAAGATCCTCCCTTTCAAGTCCCCCAGCCTGGAAATGGAGCCCTCTTTTAGGACATTCAGAGAATTTTGTGTGAGGGCTACTCTAGTTTAGATTGAGCATGAATGTGTGGATGGGGAAAAAACAAACAACAGGTCTTGAATCCAGACAGAGCTCGGGGTGGAGTCCAGGTTTCTTCCCAGCTGTGTGACTTTGACTCTCACAGCCCTAAGTCTAAACCCCAGCCTTCCCCGTGCTAGCGAAGGTCTTGAACCACCAGATTTGGTCACGTTGACTAAGCCTGGGGGCCCGGAGTGGAAACAGAATCCGGGTCTCTCTTAACCCATCACCTTGACCTTGCCCCTCCGAATCCCCACTCGTTTGCAAGATTTAGGTGCCGCTTTGGACTCATGCCCTCTGGAGATAAAGATGGAGGGAGGAGTATGAAGTGATCAACCTAGAGACTGCGGATCCCTAGACAAAGGCAAGACTCAGTGTAGAGGAAAGAGGCCTGCCAGGGGTGTCGCCAAGCTTGGTACAGACCAGGCCCACCTCACAAGCCTTGAGGGCGTCCTGTGGGGGAGCAGGGAAGGGATTTGCCTCCAGTGCCCTGGTCTGTCTGCCAACCCTTTCCAGTCCTCTCTGGGCTCAGAAACAGCAGGGATTGAGCGAAAGAGGGAGAGGGGGCGTGGCATGGTGTCCTTTTCCGTTTTGGCCTCCGCAGTGATGAAATGTCTTCTCTACGTATTTTTTAACCCAGGGTTAATCATATAGTTTGTTTTTCTCTTTTGAGGAAGGTCCTGCGTATCACTTTGTTTAAATCTCTTTTGAGGAAGAGCCTATAAAACTTTGTTTAAAAAGCTGTTCCTTTTATTATACATTTCAGAAGTGTTTTGAAATATTTCAGAGGAAAATAATAAGAAAATTGCTCACTCTGAGAAGTTGCTTGGATTGGAGGAGCTTGCAAACTAGGAGTATGAGGGATGTTGTGGGTGCCCAGGTAAGTTTTCTAATTAGAAGGAAATCTTGGGGTTTCACGAAGCTGTAGAAAGTAGGGGAAAGACTACACACAAACACCCTCTCCCCTTTTTTTTTTTCCAATTTCTGTTCTGCAAGAGATAAAAACCCCAAGGAATTGAAGATAACCATGTCCTGAGAGCCTTCTTCAAAAGAGAAATACAAATCTCTTGGGAGAGAGAAGAAGGAATCTGAGGCTGTCCATTCATGTCACTCAGGGAGCCTTTACAAGTATAGCTGTTCCCATCTAGCAACCCTCAGTTTTTCCTCTAAGCTGAAGCTGAACAACAATGAATGTCAACTACAATTTTATATACATATATAGTTACAAGAAGCGGAGCACAGCATTAGGAATAGAGACGGTGGAAATGTAATGGCTCTGTGCGATGTCAGAGGGGTAGTGGATGGGGGGTGGGGGTTGGGGGGTTGACACAGTGTGAGGGATATAAATGATAAATGTCGAACCATTACATTGTTTTGTGCACCTGAAACTTATTTAAAAAATGGTAAAAAAAAAAAAAAAAAAAAAAGTCTAGCTGTTGAAGCAATGCCCAGAAACTCGTCTGTGATTGGTCTGGGTGGGGTTTGGTGGCAGTTTTCAAATCTCTCCAGGTGATACGAATGAGCATCCAGAGTAGTGTGTCACTGTCATGACTCCTGCCAGTCTTGGCTTATCTACCAATGAGCTGGAGAGGTGATGAAAACACCTTTCTAGGAGTAGTACGACCTTGAAGTGATCTAAGCAAAATGATTTAGCTAGAATCTGCAGGGCTCATGCAGACATCTGAAGATCTGTGTTGGGGTCCCACGTGCCTGCGAGCCTCGCTGTGTGGTCTTGGTGCGGGAGCCCTTGTTGGAGGCAAGGTGTCTGGGAGCCAAGGTTAGTGCTCCTCCCCGCAGGATCCTGTCTTCCCTGATAGCACCGTTAGTGTGTGCAGCCTGAGAAATGTTTCCAAACCCAAATCCGACCGGGTCACTGTCCAGTGTCTCCACTAACTGCTCTCAGGATAAAACCCAAAACCCCTAACCTGCCCTTCAAGGCCCGGCTTGGTCTGGTCCCAACGTGCCCCTCCAGCCTCCTCTCACCAGGCCTCACTCCCCGGCTGCCTGCTCCTAGTGTCCTGTTCTCACTAACCCCTGGCTTGGGTCACTCCTGCGTATCCTTAAATCTCTACTCAAGCATTATTTCCTTGTACTCGGTCAGGCTCCCTCATCCATGTTCTCAGAGCACCTGCCACTGTTGACAATTATGCATTTGTCTCTGAGCACACTGGTTATTTTCCTGTTTATGCTCCATGTATTCTCCTGCAAATCACATTTTTCAGGCTCCCCGCCAGCAATTTCCAGAGAGGTGTGCACAGAGGCACGCACAGGTGGAAGACGCATTGGGCAGTGATTCCGGAGGGGCTGCATTTCGTCCCCGCCCCCAACTCCTGCCAGCTCTGTTCTGTGCTCTGTCAACACTCCACCACCCCAACCCCCTTCTGTCCATCTAGACCTGGGTTGGGAGTGGCTCCTCCTGTGGCTGATTTCTACATTGTCTCCCCCATCCTCCTTTTGGGTGTTCAGCTCTCCCAACATATTTGTAATTAATTCCCTGAGTTAAATTCCTTCTATTGGTCCACCTGGCTTGGGCTCCGGTATCCAGTCTGGACTCTGACTGAGACAATGACTTACCTAATTAGTCTGTTCATTAGTAACTAACCAATTGCTTTTTAAAGAAACATGTACTGCTCAGTTCCTCTCCCTTGCCATGCCAGTCTTGTGATGCCCTAGAGTTGAAGTTCTCTGCCCTCCCACCTCGAGCCTGGTCCCAACCAGCTACTAGACCAGTGTGACCCTACAAGGCTCAGACCCAGTTCCAGAAACTGGCACCACCCAGCCTCAAGCCTGCTGGCCCTCACCTTGCACTCATTTGCTGACTCACACTGTGCCTGTTCTTCTATCTGGTGACTCACCTAGTACTGCCCCTCTGCCCAGGTGTGGGTGCTTCCCAGGCCTGGGCCAGCCCTCCCTGGGCTGGTGGCTGAGGCTCTCCCACATGCTGGCATGCCTGATGCCCCCTGCCTGGATTCCTGAGCACTGCTTCCTATCACAGACCCAATTCATGTGTTCTCACCACCTGTTGAGACACCCCATCACTGCTGCCTGCCTGCCTCATCTGCTTTTGTCTGAATACACTGTGCTTGGACGCTGAACCTGGGACAGTTCTCCAGCGTGTGTGTGTAGGTGCATCTGTGGTAGGGTCTGCCTCACCCCCACCCCCAGCCCAGTGGGCTAGGCTCACCCAACAGTGGTGACACAGTTCCTGTTCTGGTGCGCGCGTGTGTCTGCGTGTGCATGTGTGCGTGTGTGCCCGTGTGTGTATGTGTGTGTGAATGTGTGTGTGCATGTGTATGTGCTCGTATGTGTATGTGTGCGCGTGAGTGTGCGCGTGTGCGAGTGTGTGCACGTGCGTGTGTGCTCACGTGTGTGCGCATGTGTGCACGTGTGCGTATGTGTGCATGTGCATGTGTGTGCTCGTGTGTGTGCGTGTGTGTGCATGTGTGCGAGTGTGCGCATGTGCGTGTGCATGTGTGTGATGAAAAGGCAACTATGTCCTAAGGAGAGGCCAGTCATGAGGGACCCCTACTTACATGGTGATCTTGACCGAAGAGGTGACATTGCTGCTAAGGAAGGTGACCACGATCCTGGTGTCCTTGTTTCTTGGCTCCTGCAAGTGAAACTCCACGAGCCTGTGATGCACTAGGAAACCAAAGCAGAGCGGGCGACTAGGCCAGAAGTCGGTGAGTGCAGTCCCCAAGAAGCCCCAAAGAGCAGCAGTGTAATTAGGAATCTTGGCTCTACCTCTTAGTAGCTGTGTGACCTAGAACAGATTACCTGTCATGGCAGATCCTCAACTTCCTCAAGTGTAAACTGGGGAAAATGAAAACCAATACTCCACAGGTCGCAATGAAAATGAAATGAGTTACTACACAGAAAGTCCTTAGTGCCTGTGCCGAGGAAGCATTCAATGCGTGTTAGTTTTTATTAGTATTTGTAATGCTAGCTGTCCCGCTCCTCCTTGTTTGGTGACATTATCTTGGTGGTGTGATTCTGAAAAAACCCAAACAGATCTATGTTATACTAAATAATTGACTCACAAAACATAGCAACCACACCATCATAGACAGTGTCAGGGAACCCACTAGTGTGCAGGACATGACTGGTCCCCTGCCTATGGCAGCTGGGTACCTTATGGCCTCTCCTCCCTCCTGGGCAGCAGCGTGGACACTGGGGCTGTCAGAGGCGCTGTCATCAGCGTGGACTGGGTGAGCAGCCTAGATCACAGTAATACCCCTGGGAACTGCTGCCCCTCTGGCAAGAGAGGTTAAGGAGCACAGCCTCCCTAATGCCCCATCTTTTCCTTATGAAGGAAACATATCCCTTCTGTCTCTCTTTCTAAGTGGTTCACTATGGGATATAGATGGTTATGGTGATGGGCAAGGCTGAACCGAATGGGTAACTGCAGTGTGGGGAGAAAAGGCTAACTTACATAAGCTTTAGGAATTTCATTCTCTGGGCTGACTTTGATATATTATATCGCTTCTTCATTGATCAAGAAAGTTTCCTAAGGTTCTGCTTCCTTCTCTACATTATCTGGAAGCCCCAGGAGGGCCAAGTCTGCCAACATTGGGTCGGTGGGAACTGGGAGTGAAATCCAATTTGTGCAGCAGTATGACATGGGAAGCAGCACACAGAGCCCTGGACGTTTGAACACGAGACCTGGATCCAAGGCCCAACCCTGCTGCTGACCTGCTGTGTTGCCTTGCCTAAATCACTGAACCTCTCTGTGCCTCAGTTCCTTCATTTGTAAACAATAACCCTGGCATCACCACATAGAACATGGCAAGGATTAAATGAGGTACTAGAGAAAAAAACACTTTGTGTGAAACATTGTTCTACAAGGGAAAAGTAATATTGTTAGAAAAATTATTCTTTGGAGAAGGTTCTCTGCTCTGCTGGTGCATGCCTGGCAGAGGTCAACGGCAGCCATTGTCTTGGTAAGCACAGCTGCGGCCCAGCCCAGAGCCATGACGGCCTGGGAGTCGGTGAGAGCAGGGAGCTGCCCGCTGCTGGCACCACCTGAACTACCAGGGGAAGGTCATACCGCCGGAGCAGCTTGGATGTTCAGAACAGAAAGCTCAAAGCATACAAGTAAACACGTATTCGCACTGGCTTGTTTCTTTCTGTGCCCCTCCGAGGGTTTTGAACAGAAAGGACCATGCTTCTGGGGGCAAGGGAGGGGGATCTCCCAACAAATACAAAACAGTGGGAAAAATTTTGGCTGCATGAATCTATCTCAGCAGAGACCTTAAAATGCCTGTAACTTTCAAATGCTCCCCAGGCTCCCTGCAGCATGTATTTCTAGCTGTGCAAACAGGAAGGAGCCAGTTCAGGTTGCCGCGAAGAATCAAATCCAGGTCTGTGTGACCATAGAGTCTGAGCTTTGGGCTCCTTATCACACTGCACCAGGCCTTCTAGTATTAGAAAGGTATGGCCACAAAGATCCCTTCACCAACCAGACACATGTGGATCAGAAAATCAGTTAGAATTAGCGTGGTCATATCATTTATCATCCTAACCAGCATACTTTTGTCCTGTACACACAATAACAAGCATAATTGCAGGATAACAAGCATAATCCAGGAAGTAGAGTCACTCTAGTTAAGGAACAAATATTAGGTTGGTGTAAAAGTAATTGTGGTTTTTGCAATTATGTTTAGCCTTTTAAACTGCAATAACTTTTGTACCAACCTAATAGCATAGGGAAAGATGATGGTTCAGCCAGTACTGCACTTCACAGATTCTAAGACATACTTTTCTCTCACTTTTAACATTTTTCACAATCACTGGCACCTTAGCTTCAATGAAATGCAGTGGTTAGAAGCAACGGTGAACAGATGGAATATATATGTGAAGGCAGAGAGTATTCCTCAGGGACCCTGACCTACGAGGGCTACCAAGGTGGGAGACACATGGATGGGCAGCAAGGAGGGGAGAAAAAAGTATGCAGGAAGGAGGAAGCCAGGGGTACTCCCAAATAGCACTCTAGAGAGAACCCACAGTGGAGGGCAGATTTCCACGGTGGGTGGGGAGGAACGAGGATCAGTATATAGACAGGAAGACGCTCCCATGTCCTCATCCATAGGAGAGTCATGGGTTGAACTAGCTTTGAAGGTTCTGGTTTTATCTGAGACCAGCAGCAGCTCTGCCCCACCCATCCCATGACATCTATGCCCCAGTCCTTCACCTCCCACCTTGGCTACCATGCTGGGCTGCACACAGCCCAGGCTGGAACCTGGACTCTGCTGGACTCAGCAGAGATGCGCCATTCACTTTTCCCCAGACTCACCACAGTATGGAGCCCTCGAAGTGGTCAGCAGGTAAACTCTCACTTCCTTGGGAAGTGGCTCTATCTTGACACCACCTTGTTCCACCAGGCCTAGAAGTCAGAAGGCAAAGACAGTCGAGCGCTGAGGAGGCCGTTTCAGGGTCCCATGGCACCCAGCCATGTATTGATTAATTAATGCACCCATTCATTCTACAAACAACTGCACTGCGTGCTCATTATGTGCCATGTCCTATGGTGAGTCCCAGGGTACATGCAGCTCAGTCTGGTAGGGATAAACCACAAGTAAACAGGAAGTACATTGTTCAGATCATCTGGCCTAGTCTTAGGAGGTATTACTAAGAAATTTGAAATTATACCTCCAACTTGCAAAACAATCGACATGACAGTTGCTTAAATGGCATTTGTGTCCTGTGTAGTAGGAGCACAGGGAAGTGTTTGACCTGAAGAACAGTGGCTGACAAGTTGGGGAAGGGCATTCTGGGCAGAGAGTACAGTTCGGCAAAGGCACACCAGGGGAGGAAACATGAAATACGCTTGGGAGTACAAGGAATTAGCATCCCTGGGGTGTTCAGTGCCAGGGAAAGGGCAGTGAGAGACGAGGCTGGGCACTGTGTGAAATGGATGTTATACCAGGCGTTCCCATCTGGGGGAAACCGTGATGTACGCCCAATGAGTAGGAAGTAATGTTGGTTTGCTTTCTTTTGGGAAGCTAGCCCTACCATTTAGTCAAGCTGGTTTCCATTTCATTCATAGAAAGTAATGACAAGTGGCTGCTGCTCTGAGTGGCAGTCTGGGGTGGGAAGGTGGAGGGGAAGGGCTGCAGAGGTTTTTCTGGAGCGCTTCATCCTGGATAACCCCAGGATGCTCCTAGCAATGATCTGCCAGGTGAGTGGAGGCCAGATCCTTCAGCCTTCCCAGAGCCCTTCTCCCCAGACTGGCTTGGATCATCCAGGAATGTGCCCAAGCCGACCAGCAATTGGGCACCTCTCCAGCTGGCACCTGGGCACCGCAGCCTCACACCTCTAAAGTGGGCCATGTGTGCCATTCTTGGGGACTCCCCCACCACACCTTGATTTAGGGTCTCTCAGGAGTCTGAGGATGGCTGCCCAAGCTAGAAAGACCTATATCAAGCATCCAGTCTGCAAGGTGGAGCAGGGGCTCTCGACTATCCCAATGTTTCTGAAGCTGGGGAGGGACTTTGTGTGCAAAGAGTGTGTGTGCAGAGCAAGTATGGCAGCAGGTAGCAGTATAAAGAGTGAAGGGTGGGACATAGAGGGCCCAATGCCATCTTCCAGGTGAGAAGAGGCTGAACAACTCAGCGGTTAAATTTTCTTTACCCTAGTTAGGTACATTTCTTGACCATAAGAGATCAGGAATTAAAGAGGTGACCACTAGCAAGACTTGAACTTTCGGCAAATTGTCAAAGAAAGCCAAAGGGGTAGAATTTACCGATCTGTGGACAGGAAAGCAGAAAAGGATTAAAACAATCCAGACAGTGTCCAGCAAGGAAGGCCTTGTAGCTGGTACAGGGAAAGGCCATCAACGGACAGGAAGTCTCCAGGGCGCTGATATAAAGGTACACAGCCCTCATGTGATCACAGATCAGATAACTGTAGCCTGAGAAAGAAACAAACACAACCAAGGTTTCGTTTCAAGCCAAATGGAAACTCCCTCATGCTACTTACTGTAAATCTATTGAATTTTATATTCCAGCAAGCTGTAAGTACATGGGACGTCCCCTGAGCCACATTTAAAGAACATTAATGGAAGGAAGACCCTCTGTGGCCCACACTGGCTGGGTCAACCTGAAGGCTGATGGTGAATTCTGACCTGCGTGAAGAAAGCTGGGACAGCCAGGTTGGTCTTGGCCTCCGTTGACGTAGTAGTCCACGTGTCCCACAGGAATCCGAATACCCAAATCTGAAAGGAGGCAGAACCCCGTCACCTTCTTACTCCGGGGGCATGTTTTCCAGGTTCCACAGCACAGTCCACTGGCAGCACAGCCTGAGGTGTGCCCTTGGGAACCTACCCACTCTCTGTGCTGAATGGGTGCCCACCTCACTCCTAAGTGCTGTGAGACTGCAGAACTAGCCTTTGGTTTTCTAAAGGGGGTTTCCCACGCTGAAAGGAAGCAAAGAAGAAGAAATTCATAAGAGGACGCCATATTTACCTGATAAAATCAAGAAAAATATCCCTTAACATAAGTTTCAGTAAATCAATAAATGTTATAAGCTTGGTAAATTTCTTTGTGGAACAGTTTCTCTTTTGCTTCAAGTAATAGTTCAGATATATATGTTTGGAGCCACATTTTCACATTCTCCCACATATTTTTGTGCTGTCCTGACTGAGCAAAATGTGACCTGGCTACATTCTGAAAAGATGAGTTTGAGAGACTATATATTTCATTTTATTATTGTGACTATATCTGATGCCACAGACTGGGTCAGATTCAGCTGCCAAAGATGCTGATTTTCTCCATGTCATCTATCATTACTGCAAGCAATTTATTGTGTATTATTTGTTTAAAGTCCTCTATCCAGGGGTTAAGCAATGACCTGGAAGTTATCCTTGACCCATCACCTGTCAGGTCAGCTCGACTTCCAAAATATATTTTGAATCTTTTTTCTTGTGTCTCTACTGCCACCACCCTTGCCCAAGCCACCACCATCTCTCACCCAGACTGTTACTGCAAACACCTCCTAATGTACCTCCAGGATTGCCTTAGTGCCCTCCTGCAGTCCATTCTCTGCATAGCAACAACAGTAATCTTTTAAGGAAATCCAGATCACTACCCTGTTGTCATTGACTCACAATAAAATTTAAAGCCCTATGAGTTTCTGTTTCTTTCTTTATTTGTTTTGTTCCTTTGTTACTTTCAGTTTTATATCCCACATATCAGTGAAGTTATATGGTTCTCGACAGACAATAGTTTAGTGGTTACCAGAGGATAAGGGGGGGGGGTGCTGGAAGCAGGTAAGCGAGGTCAAATGTATGGTGATGAAAGGAGAACTGACTCTGGGTGGTGAACACACAATGTAATATATAGATGAGGTAATACAGAATTGTGCACTTGAAACCTATGTAGTTTTACTAACCATTGTCACCCCAATAAATTTTAATTAAAAAAAAATATTTAAACACCTTGCCATGGCCAGTCTAGTCCTGCTCCCTCTTCTTCAACCGCACTCAGTGCCTCACTCACTGCACTCTGTCCTGTCCCCACCCATGTCTGGGCTTTCATTTTGACTGTCTTCTCCACCGAGGCCCCACCACTTCCGACTTTCTTTTGGGCTGTCCTCTCCACCTAGAACGTTGTTCTGTCAGCTCTTCTCACAGTTGACTCATTCACATCTGCAAAGTCTCATTTCAAATATCATGTCTTTGGACAGACTTTCCTCAATAATCCCATGGGCAGTCGACACCCTCCATCTCATATCCTTCAGATACATCATCACAATGTAAAATTATCTTGTCTGTTTACTTGCACATAAGGTCCACAACAGCAAGGCCTTTACCTGTGTTTTTTCTGCTGTATTGCCAATAGCAGCACAGTATCTGGCACATGTGAGTGCCTAATAAATATTTATTAAAGGAATAAATGAATGAACGCTTGCCCAACTAGCCTGTAAGGTCCAAGTGGGCGAGGACCTTATTTGATGCCTTGTTTACCGCGGTATTCTCAGAGCCTACTAGCTCAATAAAGATTAATTGCATAAATAGAATGATTCATTTTGCCTTTGGCCACATTAAGAAGAGGCTCCAACTTTGAAGGGCACTGAGAGGCCTACTTCAGCTAAATGGGGACCAAATTAGCTACCTATTTGCCAAATTTAGGGATGAAGGAGTTAATCTTATTAATTAACATGGTTAATTAACCCAGCACCTAAGCAGAGGCCTGTGGGCTTTGTTTTCCTATCTGTGAGATTAAGGTAGGAAAGGGGGTTATACAATATGACGGCTTGAGTTTCTTCCAGAATCATGAATCTGTGAGTGTTGGATGCTGAAAGAAGATTTCTGACCAAAGGGAATGAGACATGGACATCTCTCACTTGAACTTCTGATAGGGACAGATGTTATTTCTTCTCACATCCACCACGCTGAACATGGGCCTGGCACAGACTCATGGGCATTTGATATGCAGTCAAAATGAGGAGGAATGACCACTCCCTTTCCCTGCTGGTCAGAAGACCTTAATTTGATCATAATGGATTCAGAGTTGGGGGTCTTTCCTGTGCCTGTCACTACTGGAGAGAGGAATTCTCATTCTTCGCTGGACTGAAGGGCTGGGCTCATTCCCCTGGAGGCCTAAGAATCTTCCCCAGAAGTAGAATGCCCCATTCCCCTGGGGCCAGGCACATTCACCCTGAAAAAGCAGTATGACTTTCCCATATGTCAGCCAGCAGCAGTGCCCATCCTGGCATTACCTAAGCATAAGGTTTAGTGTTGAATCAGAGAATGAGACTTTGGTCCACAAATGAGAAATCTCCTGCCTGCTGCTGGCTAAAAATTGAACCGCTCATCTCAATGATCAGAAAATGACAGAGCTGGAGGAGACCAGCAAGATGCTGGGAAATTCCTCATTATGCAACAGAAGCTCAGAGGGAGAGGGAATCTGCAGAGTCACATGGCTATATGCCAGCTCCCTATCCCCTGCCCTGTGTGTATTCCCCCAGGAAGGTCCCCCCAGCTCACTGTCAGTGTCTGTGTGGATGGCTTCCACAAAGAGGGCGTCTCCAGGGTCTAGGCGCTCCTCCAGGCTGGCTCTGGTATACTCCGGTCCAGCGGGGTCCAGGCCTGCAAGGACAAACTGATGTGAAGGCAACCTGTCTTCTCAGCCACAGGAACCTTCACAGATCCATTGCACACCTACTCTGGAAGCCCTTCCAGTTCAGAACTCCCCTAAAAGGGCCCAACGGTGGCGAATTAGCTCAAGACCCCCATACCTAGGAACTCCCATTTTGTTGTCTCTAACTTCCCAATGACCCAGGTTCGCTGGCTCTAAAATGAGCTTGATAACACCAACCATTTGGTAAGGGCTAATGTGAGTAATACCTGTATTAATCCTCATGTAGTACTAACAATAGCTATAATTTTTTGAGCAGTGACTATGTGCCAGGCCTTATCCTGGGCAGTTTTACACACTCTAGCACTCACAAGAACACACTGCAGTAAATATTACTATCCCCATGTCTTTGTTGGATCCCTTCCCTTCCTCCCAAAAAGCTGACCCAAAGACAAGGATTTAAAATGCAAGGGGCTTATTTGGAAGATCACAGGAAGTATGCTGCGGGAGTGGGAAAATGAGTCATAGAATGAAGGAAAACTTTGATGAAGGGATTTCATCACTTTGGGCACTCCTTCCCACTGGAGCCCCTCGGAGAGACTCTGTAGAACATGACTCAGAATTGTCATATTGGAGGCTATTTGCCACACAAATCTAGCCCATTGTTGACTGAGGGTAGCTCCTGAAACATAAAGCATACTGTGCTTTTGCAAGTATTTAGCACACTGTTTAAAAGTGATTTCCACAGAGGGCCAAGGAGATATACGCTATTAGAACCCATTTTACTGTTAATCTAAAAATAAAAGGCCTTTCAAAGTGAAAGACAACAAGCATTTGTTTGAGATCAAAAAGAATAGCTAACCAGGATTTTCTGGTCAAGAGGACAGAGGACGTGAGTGAGGTGCTTGCATCCTCTCACGACCACATCAAAATTACACTAACCTACAGAACAACCATTATGGAGAATCGCCTGAAGTCCAGCTGAACAGAAGTCCTACAACTGAGGACATCAGTCTGGTAGTTATAATATCTGCAAATTTCTTGTTATCTTGGCAGACAGTTCTTGGGGACACAATGTTGCTTTAGGCCCAGTCCAAAGGTTATTTTGCCCCGTTTTAACATTCCAAGGTTTGAAGCATAAAATGTGCAAGGCAGTTCTTCTGGGATGGCAGCTCAGACTCCATTTTAAAGTGACACCATCTATTATTTTTTTACATTATAGATGTAGAAACTGAGGCATAGAAAGAACTTCATGGCCTCTTACACTGACATTAGAGATCATACAGTAATAACACAATACCATTTTATGCAAAAGGGCCCCAGTAGCTAAATTTTAGTGGTCACAGATGATTCGATCATAACACCAAAGGCTCCACAATCCCCTCTGCTTGCCTCAGCAAAGGCATTCCAGGGTGTTCTCTCTCTATCTCTAAACCTAGGAGGATAGACAGGGAAGAAAGAGTGTTACCTGTAATCCATCCCAACTGGCCTTTGTAGAAATGTCCCACCATGCCCCCAACGTGGGCCCCCAGGCTAACACCAATGATGTGGACCGCGGACTCCGACACACCCAGCGCCTACAAAGGGCATTGACAGTGAATTGCATTTGGGCTTCACAGGGTCACACTTTCCCCTGAGGCTTTAGCAGCAAAGGGCCCTGGCTATGACATACCCACCATACATGCTTGGCAGGGAGAGTAGATTTTTCATCTCGATAATCCCTTGCCTTCTTCCTGGGCTCCCCACCTTGAAAATCCCCTCACTTTCCTTTTTAGTGCCCAGGGTGTGAGTCATGCCCACAGCCATTCCTTCGGAGGGAAGCCTGAAGCCGACCACTGGCACACCCGCTCTGACACACAGAGCACAAGTTACAGAGGAGGCGCGGGACATTAAGAGCGGTTCCGTGATCTGCCCAAAGTCAGCACTGGAAGTGGCAGAGCTGAGATCTGAACCAAAGGCCGGCAAGCCACTGGGGTGGCTCTGCTTCCACCTTAACGCTTCCCCTCATGTGTCGCTTTTTTCCTTTTGACCCCTCTCCCCTCCATAAGCAGCCAAAAATCACCCTGGGCTTTTCTGCGCCTACCAGGAGTTTACTGAGGAAACGGGAGATCTCAATTCCCAGCTTAACCACGTTTTCCACGGCTGAGTAGTAGACACCGGAGGCCCCATACACCCAGTCCACCGCAATCACGTTCGCGTCTGCTGACCGCAGAAGGGCGCGGACGAATTTCCCAATCCAGGCAGGCTTTGTTCCTAAAGCCCTAGACACCGGGACAAGAAAGTATAGGAAAATGATCTGCCAAATCCATTGCCATTGCCATGGAAACCTCTGTTAACAGACTCAACTCAAAAAAAAAAAAAAAGTCAAAACTAGGGAAAGGAAATGGATCTATGGGCAGTAAACCACGCAGCACTCTGAGTATGGGGAGGACATAACCCCAAAGTGAGGCCGGCTCCTGCCTGCACACATGGAGCCTCTGTGTAAATTATAATGGGGTGCTTTTTGTCCAGGTGGATGCATCCTTGTGCCAGGGCTGAGAACTCAGGCTGACGTCAGCCCCACCAGCCCTCAGGCAGGCACCTCTGTGTGGTGCACAGCTGTACACATAGGCACCAACCCTGCTTCTGTTACTTGCGGGAAAGAAAAGATAGCTTTGTATGACAGAGGTAAGATTTGCCATCTTAATTCTCATTCTAGAATATAGGCACTGTCCTTGGGCATGTTTTAATTTATTTGTGCATTTGTTCACTGCTTCATCCATTCAACAACATGGGCAAGGCAGTATGCTAGGTGGTTTGCGAGAAATAGAGAAAAGTAAGATATAGTCCCTATCCTTTTGGAACTTACAGTATAATAGCACTTTTCTAGGAAAACGAGAATGTTAAAAAAAATGTTTTAGAAAATTTTCTTCCCTAGCGATTGGGATCAGGAAAGAAGTTTTCTCAATGGCACATAGTACAGGAACAATGACAGCATGCTTATAGGGACAGAGGAGCACAGACTGGGCATGTGCCATGAAATGTGTCTGGGGGGGATCTAGGAGCACACAGAGTGATGAGCTCCCAGCTCTCTTAGCTATCACTGGGTTGGAGGTACACACTCAGCCTTGGATAGAGGCTAAATGTAAGACTTGCTAGGGGAGAGACTTTGGTACAAGAGTGGGGAGGGGGCCTAAGGAAAGAGTGGTTGGGTCCCCAGAGTCTAGGGATTTGAGAAACAGAGAACCCAGAGATGAGGGAATGGCGATCCTCTGGGCAGAGCCTCTGTGCCCACTTCTTCATCGAGTGCCCCAACTCTAGTTGTCTACAGAGCTATTTCACCGCATTCTCTCCCTCTTTCCTCCAGGCAACCTTTCTGTTTCTGGCCTTGTCAGTGGGCTTTGGAGAGACGATACTGGAAGGAAGGATGGGGATTAAATTGAGACTCAGTGACTATACCTCACAACAAAATTTGGACTATAGGACATCAAAGAAATTGAAGAAGGGAAGTGCCTAGCTCCTGAGAAACATTAGCCTCTGTGTATGATGGAAGTAGCACCCATAAGCAGAAGTTTCTTAGATCATAAAATCAGGGGGAAAAAGGAAAGAAAAGGAAATAAAATCCTAGTTAAAAACGCCATGTTATTACTCCTGAGTGATGGTGCAAAGCCTGTGACTTCATTGGCTGAGATGACTCATACCCCATGCTTCACGAAAGAAAGGATCACTGAGACCATCTCTACCACCTCCCTTGTATTCCAGTACGGAAACCACGTCTCTGTGTGCTGGAGTGATTTTTCCAGATCACATATATTTACGTTGGAGAGTTTGTAGACGAGGACTGAGAGGAAGAGATATATGATCAGCAAGAATGAACAACATAATGTGTGTTCATGTTGATATGAGACACCTTCGATGACAGTAGGAAGTGAGGGATGGGACATGGGACAGTCGGTAGATCCATTTCTCCTCTTACTGCCCCACTAACTTCCTGTGGTTACTTTCTAGTTCTCAGTGGAGGCGATTCTATTGATTGGTTAGCTCCCACCTGAATCCGTGGATAATTAGTTTGGTTCCCAGAGTGGCATTGAACCCGGAGCGTTGGATGTCACTACTTTCTTCAACTAGCTTCCCACAGCTAGGATCCGAATGGGTGAAGAGGAGAAACTGGACTTTGAGATTGGTGCCTTGGAGGAGATTGGCATTCTGGAAGTCAGTGCACTTTGGCTGCTGGGTAGGAGATGTATCTCCTGCAGGAAAAACAAAACAAAACGAAACAAGAAAGATCCAAGGTGAAGTCATCTTTTCTTAGAAGGAAGAAAGCTGCTCTTGCAAAGAAGAAAGAAACAGGGGCTTACAGGCATTATAAATCAGCCTAGTGCAATAATCAGACTCATTTATTAAAAGCTGCATCATTCCTAAAACAAAAATCTGTGAATAGTTTTCATACCTAAAGATAAAATACAGAGATAAATATAAATATTGCTCAACTAGAGAAGTTTAAAGGCCACGGTGAAATGGATATTGTGATGGGCTAAACTGAGTCCTCCCCATAAATGCATGTGTTGAAGTCCTAACCCCCCAGTACTTCAGAATGTTGCTGTATTTGAACATAGGGTCTTCACAGAGGTAATTATATTAAAATGAGGCCATTAAAATGGACCTTAATCCAATACAACCGGTGTATTTATAAGAAGTAGAAATTTGAACACAGACACAGAAGAAAGATGATGTGAAGGCACATGAAGTTGATGGTCATGTAGAAGCCAAGGACAAAGGCCTGGAACAGATCCTCCCTCACAGCCCTCAGACGGCATCCGCCCTACTGCCACCTGGATCTCAGAGTTCTAGCCTCCAGAACGGTGCGTGGATAAGCTTCTGTTGTTTAATCCACCCAGTCTGTGGCAGTTTGTTATGGTAGCTCTAGTAAAAAAACACATATTTCTAAAAAGAACCCTGGGCAACAAAATGAGCAGTTGCCCTGGGACTAGGCTCACTCTGGTCTGAATACTCCAGTCCAGCCTCATCACTTCTTGTCCTTACAAGCAATCCAGAGCCACTCCAGGGCCTCCCATGCCCAGTCCATGGCTGCCTAGCCAGATGTCAGAGAAGAAGCTTAGCAAGCTATACCTTCTCTACAGCACCCCACAATAGATACCTTTAAACAGAATGTTTTATGGTCAAGGTCATTGAAGGTCCTTTTAAAATAATGAACCGAAAAAGGCGGCGTGAAACGCCTCTTTTCCAGAGAGCTGAAAACCTGGCCCATCTTCAATACCCAGCATCCCACCCCCATGTCCGCATCTTGGTAAACAGGTATGGCACCTGATTCCCAGCACAGCTCACAAGGAGGGACCAACATGAGCAACAGACACACACTAACGCATGACACACGGCCCCAGCCATGGTGCTATTAGCTGCTACCTCACATTACTGCCATGGGACAAAGCCACTTACAGAATCGGAGGAGAGGTCCAGAATGCAGACTTTGGTCTGCATGAAGAAGACAGCAATTTTAGTTTTCTGGAATGGTAACCTGCCTTCAGAGTTACCTGGAGAGCACACACACAAAAGGCACATGGGTCAGGGGTACACTGGGATGTGATACCATGAGTAGATTGTGAGAACCCCACCCTTGGAGAGTACTGAGGTACACCAGCGGTGAGCCCCAGACATGGTCCCCAAGCCCCTTTGCATGTCCCTTCTGAACAGCTAGGTCATGAAGCCAGTCTGAGAGTACAGCCCGCACGCTCCTCATCCTACAACTTGAGCTCCCACAGTACACAAGAGAGACAGATGTCTGACTCTCCTACCTCATCTGCCTTCCCCAGCTGCTGGCTTTTTAAAGAAAAGATAAAAGGACTCTGCCCAAGAATGAGACTTGAACCACAGAAATGAATAAATTTGCTATATCGGTCATATAGGGAAGCCTGCATCCATCAGACAGAGAATTAAGACTCCTTTTAAATGAGCGTTGTACGTCAGAATGCAAGGCCTAACAAATATCAAAGAATCAATATCATCCAGACATTATCTAAATAAAATGTAATCGAATTATTTTAAAATGCATTTGGAGATTTTCAAAACCCCTCTTGGGTTAAACAACAATCACAATGGAGACTAGAGAATACAAAAAAACCAAATGACAATAAAACCAATTCATATAAAAACTTGAGTAAAGTAGCTAAAACAGCGCTGGGGGTAGATGCATCACCTTAATGCAAATATCAGGAGAATAAAGGGAAAGATATAGAGTAGGTAAATTAGTCTTATAATTCAGAAAGTTGAAAAAGCACAATACAACAACTCCAAATAAAATGTACGGGAAAAACTATAAAGGAAATAGTTGAAATTAAAGAAAATGAAGAAAACGACATTGTTAGCAACACAATCAGGGTAGTTACTCAGGCCCATCTTCTTGGAGACCTCTCTGACTCTTCCCTGTCTCCTACCCCATATGCAAACGGTGAGTGAATCCTACTGGCTCTCTCCTCAGAACAAGATATTCAAAATTAAACCATTCTTACTACCTATACCAGTTTCCCCCCTTCTACAAGGGATATGTTCCAAGACCCCCAGTGGATGCCTGAAACCATGGATAGTACCGAACCCTATATATACTATGTTTTCTCCTATACGTACATTACTATGATAAAGTTTAACTTATAAATTAGGCACAGTAAGAGACTAACAAACCATAACTGACAATAAAATAGGACAATTATGACTATAGGACAATGTACTATAATAAAAGTTATGTGAATGTGCTCTTTCTCTCCTTTCTCTCTCTCTCAAAATATCCTAATGTACTTTACTCACCCTTCTTGTGATGATGTGAAATGATACAATGTCTATGTGATGAGATAAAGTGAGGGACTCAGAACAAGATGCAATTTAAAACCTATGAATTGTTTATTTGTGGAGTTTTCCATTTAATATTTTCTGATCGTAGTTGACCATGGGTTACTGAAACCATGGATAAGGGAAACTACTGTACACTGTTACCGCCTGGTCCACGCCACCATCATCTTTCAAAATTATTGCCATGGTCTATAGTAACTACTTTTCCTGCCATCACTCTTGGCTCCCTTCAGTCTATTTGCGACACAGTAGCCAAAAAAGTAAGTCCAATCATATCACGCCTCTGTGCTAAGGCCTCCAAGGCATTCCATTTAGAATCAAATCCAAAGTCCTAACAACGGACTAACCTCCAATAGCCCTTTGTCAGTCTGACTGCTGCCTCCTCTGTGTCCTCTTAGCTCTTCCTCACTCTAGAAAGGCTCCTACCTTAGGTGTTTGCGCTGGGTGCTCCTTCTGCCTGGAGTGTCTCCCCCCAGACATCTACATGGCTAATTCTTTCCCCTCTTCCAAGCCATTGCTCATCAAATGTCATCTTCTCTCTTCTAATCACCCTATTTAAATTGCAACCTGCCTGTCGTCCTCACCCCAGTTCTCTCAGTCTTCCTTACCTTGATCTATTTATTTTTATCTCAGTCATCACACTCTAATCTACTATGAAATTTATTAGCTTCTTGTAAAACTTCTTGTATATTGACTTCCTTACATTAGAATATTCTTTCAGAGGGGGCAGAAATTTTTATCCATTTTCTTCACTCTACTGCCTAGAATAGTACCTGCCACACACAATAAAAACCAAAAGCTAGTTCTTAGGACAGAATAATAAAAACTAGATGTACTTTTGATAAGACACGGTAAGAAAAAAAGAGGAAAATCACAAGTAAACAATATAGAGTACAAAAAGGGGATATATTTACAGTAGATTTTTTTAAACCATAAAAAGCATGTTTATACCCACCCAAAAGTTAAATATGCAGCTATTTTTCTGAAAATGGATGAGGCCCTAGAAAAATATAGCTTACTGAAACTTAGTTAAGACAGAAAAAACGAAAATCAAATTTGAAACTGCAGCGTAAAGGAATTAAAACAGTACTTTTAAATCTATTCATCAAAGAACTCCATCAGGCCAGACAGTCTTAGAGATGTTCTCCAATTCTTCAATTATCTTACACATACTGTTTCAGAAAATAGAAAGGGGAAGAGAGAATGCAAACTCATTCTATAAAAATAACCAAAATATCAAAATTGAAAAAAGATAGAAGGAGAAAGGAAAACTAAAGGCCAACTTTACTATTAAACATAGACATGCAAACCCTAGATAAGATATCAGAAAATCTAAATCCATCAGAGATAACAAGAAAAAAAATCATGGCCAAGAGGAGTTTAATCCAAGGAATGAAAAGATGGTTTAACATTAGAAAAAGTACTAATGTAATTCACATGTAAGCAAATGAAAGAAAAAATAAAACTATATGCTCATCTCAATTGATGCAGGACAAAAAAAAAGACTATGATAAAATTCAGTACCCAACACTGCTTAACATAAGAAAGGGTATCTAGCAAAAGCCTACAGCAATGATTATATTTATTGGTGAAACATTAGATACATTCCATTTAGAACTGGAAACAAATGAGAATGACTGCTATCACTACTTCTATTAAATATTGTACTGGAAGTCCTAGTCCTAGCCAGTGAAACAAAACAATAAAATGAGATAAAGTTTAAAAAGAAAAAATTAAATTTATAAAGAAAAGGGGGAGAAAAAGTTGCCAATATTTGCAGATGATAAAACTGTCAGTCATTTAGGAGTATGGAACATGGCACAGGGAATTCTGCTCACATACCCACTGCCCTCAACCACCACTCTAACCAAACAGTAATGACAGATGAATATCAAAAGAGAAAAAAAATCTTAGACAATTTCAAATCGAAAAATAACATCTCCACGAATAAGAACAGAAATTCAAAACGGTGCTGGGTTCCAGGTTTGGGAGAAGGCAGTGATAAGAATTCACCTCTGTGAAGTAAGTGGGATGCAAAGGTGCTCCCTGTCCAGTGTAGAAGACCAGCACCAGGCCCACCGGTGGTAGCCAGTGGTGGAGAGGGACTCCCCAACTCAGGAAAGGAAGCTAAAAACCAAAACAATACTAACAAAAAATAGCTATCGACTTTTTACCTGGGGCTATAGCTTTGTTTAGGGAGGCAGGATGGAAAGACAAGACCTCACTAACAGTAGCTGAGACACTCATCTAACTGGAGGAGAGAGCCTGAAGATTGGGGGCTTAGGGGGAGATAGACAGAGACAGAGAGAGGCCAAAAACAGACTTTTCATTAAAAATTAAAATAAAACTAATTTATGTTGTTAGAAGTCAGATAATAGTGATCTTTGGGGAGGTAGCGACTAAGAGGGGATACAGAGAATGGGTTTTATGATCCTGGTAATTTTTAATTTGTTGGTCTGGATGATGGTTACACAGGTGAATTCACTCTGAAAATTAATTAATCTGTGTATGAATAATCTATGTATTTTCCTGTGTTGTACTTAACCTGTGTTGTGCTTTAATAAAAAGTTTACTTTCTAAAAGCCTGCAGATAAAATGCTTAAATATATAAAGAAATCAAATGTTTACAAAGATAGTCAACATAACCAATAAGGGAATCATAATTCATTGCAGGTGAAATAATATTTTTTTAAATCCTTTGATATAGACTTTAAAATAAGTATGCTGAGAATATGCAAAGATAAAAATAAAGACAGAGCATAAAGAAATTATGAAATAAAAACAGGCATAAATTATACAATAAGATATATAGGAAACAGTTAATTAGAAAATTGGAAATAAAAAAGAAAGTCATTAAAAAAGAAACCAATACTATAATGTCTAGTATAGACATAAAAAACAACTTTTTAAATATAAAAGTGCAGTTAAAAAGTACAGACAATAGATGGAGAGGCTCCAACATTTATCTAGCAGTTGTTCTTTAAAGGAAGAAAATGGAAAAATGTTCCATAACAAAGAAAAAGATATGAGGTCTCTAATCAAAAATTATACTCAAGGTAATAAACAAGATAAAAAAATGAATCTATACTACGCAGATTATAGGATAATTGCAGCATATCAAGGATAAAAAGATATACTTAAAAATTCCCAGACAAGAACTGACTCTGGATGGTAAGCACACAATATGATAAATAGATGATGTAATACAGAATTGTATACTTAAAACCCATGTAACTTTATTAACCATTGTCACCCCAATAAACTTTAATTTAAAAAAAATTCCCAGACAAACGCATTGGAAAACTTAAAAGAAATGGATAATTTTCTAGAAAAATATAATTTACTAAAATTGACTCAAGAAGAAATGGAAAACTCAAATAAATCAACTAGCATTCAAAAACTGAATTGGTAATCAAGAGTCTTCTCTGGCCCTAAAATACACTAGAGCCACATGGTTTTATTTGAAAGCTCCACCAAACCTTTAAAATACAGATAGTCCTTATCTTATATAAACTGTTTCATAGAAGAAACTTATTCTATAAGATTATAATAATCTTAGTATCAAAACCAGACAAGGGCAACACAAGAAAGAAAATAATAGATAAATTTCCTTTAGGCACATATATGCAAAATAATAAATATAAAAAGAAATGTTGGCAAATCATATCCAACATTGTATTAAAAAAAAAAAAACTACCATGACCAAAGGATTTTAGTCCCTGATGATTTTAGTCTGATTGGGCTAGTTTGCAGGGTTTAGAAAAAAATATGAGAAATTATCTTTACAGGACAATTGCTTAAACAAGACACCAGAAGCAGAAATGATAATAAGAAATAAGAATTAAGACAACAACATAATGTTATACTATTTTTCCTATTGATTGAATATGAAAAACATTTGATATTACAGTGTTGGCAGTGAGGTAGAGAAATGGCTATGCTTACAATGGTTATAACTTCTTTGCAGGGTAATTTTTCTCACATCTATCAAAAATGTAGAAGATATAAATCCTTTCAGATCTAGTAGATAATATATAAACAGCCATTAAAAAAAAACTGCTCTGGGGCCGGCCCGGTGGCTCAGGTGGTTGGAGCTCCATGCTCCTAATGCCGAAGGCTGCCGGTTCGAGTCCCACATGGGCCAGTGGGCTCTCAACTACAAGGTTGCCGAGTTGGACTTCTTCACTCCGGCAAGGGATGGTGGGCTCCGCCCCCTGCAACTAACAATGGCAACTGGACCTGGAGCTGAGCTGCGCCCTCCACAACTAAGACTGAAAGAACAACGTGACTTGGAAAAAGTCCTAGAAGTACACATTGTTCCTCAATAAAGCCCTGTTCCCCTTCCCCAATTAAAACAAAAAAAAAAATCTTTATAAAAAAACCCCAAAAAACAAACTGCTCTGTATGTTGATATGGAAGGATATCTCTCTCCCCCCCCCCCCACATACACACACACCAAACACACACAAATATACTGGGGGTGCCAAAACAATGTATAGACATTTTAAGAGATGTTATCTATGCTCAAGCAGTAGTTCGCCGTAATCAGAAGTGTCTGGACGCTGATGGTAACCACTTTGAGCACCACTTGTAATTGCAGAAGTCAAACGTGACTTGCATTCATCTTTTGTTATCGGTATATACTGAGTATTACAGTTAATACAGTTTTTTCCTTTCTTAAAATGTGTGTACATTTTTTTGGCACCGTGTGCGTGTGCGTGTGTGTGTGTGTGTATGTGTGTGTTTATATTTATATATTTATATGGAGGTCATGTTATACATACACACAAATAAATGACACATGAATCTAGGCAGCACCTTTTAAAAGCAACCCATTAATTAATGCAGATCGTGAACACATACATGCAAACTTAACTGGAGCAGGGAAGGGGTGCTGAGTAAAGGAATGAAGTGTTGTAAGGAAGGTCTGAATCATGGAAGCCCTCTTGAAAGATGTGAAGAGCTAACGAAAAGGTAGTATGAGCTACCCCAGGCACAAGGAATGACACGGTCTAACGCTGGGGAACGAGATTAAATATCTTGTGGAGATGATAGAAGAGCAGTCTGCTGTTGGGACCAGGGGGAAGGGAACTTTCCAAGGGTGGGGCCACTGCGGTGGGGGGCAGGGCAGTGGGTATCTTCACTAGTCAGAGAATCTCAGTTCCACAGGAGGGTTTAGATTTGCTATATTAAGCAAGCGGAAGTGGTGGGTGGGGGTTTTAATGGGAAAGGTAGAATTCAAATAGCATCTGAGGGAGGTTGTTTTAACCATCATCAGCGATTAGCAGGGACTAGGTTGTCAGTGTCCTGCCAGGAGGGATGACAAACCTGAACTTGAGTTGGGTCAGCAACAGCAGAAAGGGCATCTAACAATCTCGAAGACAAAATCATTGTTAGTTTGGAAAATTTAAATTTAAAAAATTTTTAAATGAAAAATATATCTTGGAACCGTGCCTATTTACAGGATGAAAACGAATCACATTTTGGAGTTAATCAAATCTTATTTTCTCATAGTCATGCTGGCTTGTGCAAAGTGAAAAGGAATAATGAGGATTTCAGAAAAATCAGTAAAACAACTAGAGAAAGTTCAGTTTTTCTGACGTAAGAAAGTGCCCTGAGTACCATCATTCCCATTATGATTGTAGGGCTCTTTTTCCCTCTTATAAATTCATCTCAGAAGAGAGAGGGTTTTTAGGGGACCTTCCAATGGTTACTGCATAAGTAACGGTTTGAGAGAGAATCATTCCACCCAAGGCAGAAGCCCTCATCTTACCTCCACTCCCAACACTGAGCCACAAAAGGAGCCCCCACAACCAGAAGCATCGCTCCCAGAGGTCTGAGTCCATCGCTGAGCTGAATGTCTCCGAGCTGAGGTGAAGCCGACCCCAGTGCCAAAAAGATCACATAATCCAGCCTTTCAGAGTTTTGAACATCAAACACCCACTTGGTTTTCACTCCTACTAATCATTAACTGGCTTCATGACCTGTAAAAGAAAAAATAAACTCTCCCTATTTGCTTAACCTCCACAGTTGTTCAGTTTCTTCTTTTCAATTGAAAATACTTTTCTTTCTCCTTATTTTTTTTTAAAGCAGGGGACATTGAAACACATTGTCCTTCCTCTCTGAGGCAAGCATCAACAGGAAACTATTTCCTGTACCTCTCCCACTTCCCATTATAAACTTAGTAAAAAACCAAAGCAGAAGTCTTTCATCTCTGTGTGATCACAAAACACTTATTGTACTGGAATTATCTGTGGACATGTTTGTCTCCCTAGGAAGACTGAGTGATTTGCGGGCAAAGACCTTCTCTTTTCATTTTTGAATCCCCAGTGCCTAGCAAAGTGCTGTGCCAATAGTAATAATACATGTTTAGTGTACATTTAATAGGCAGAATGGAAGAAGATGAAGTTTGTCCCTGGAGAGCTCCAGCCTGTCATATTATCGTGGGGCTAGATGTGAAGTCAACCTCTAAAAAGAGATGTTCAGCTTCTTAAATTCACAAAGAAACAGAACGGTACAGAAAGAAAATGACCTATAGAGACGCTGTTCCTAGAAGTGGCAGAGCTAGCTTGGAACCAGGGCGTTTCCAATGTACCTTGTGGCCTCTTCACCGAAAAGAGTGGCAGAAACCACAGAGAGCTAATTCTAGGAAGGTGGCGGGGCGGGCAGAGGATAGGATACTTGCTGCCCAGCTCCTTAAATTGTGACACATGGCTATGAGGAAGAAAACTTTCCAGCAGGGCCAGTAGCAACCTTTCTGGGTAATAGCGCTATGAAGTGAGTACTGCCTACAAATGTGTTTTACATGGCTTTAGGGCATAGAAAGGTTAAGTAACTTGTACAAGTTCATGCAGAGTTGAGATGTGAAGCTGGAAAAGCTAGCCCCAGAGGCCATGCTCTGAACCACTGAAGCCGACAGCAACAACCCCTGAAGAGAAATCGGTACCGTGCCAATGTGGTTGTGTAGACCTGTCGAAGATGAGAATAAAATGATTTTGGAGGGACCAGCTCTTCCCCTCATGCATATGATCCCACTGATAAAGCATTGCTGCCATCAGGAAGGAACATGGCAACAAATAGGGCACTACTGGAGACTATTCTGGTATCAGAGACCAAGCGAGGCGCATTAATTAGTTCAGGTCCTCAGAGAAGAAGGTGCCAGGATGGCATGAGAGAATTATTAGGGATAGCACTTGTGAATAAGGGAAGCTAAAGATGGAAAGGAGAACATTTAGACTGTGATGCAGACCTGACACCTGTGAAGGAGAGGGGAAAGGAAAGAAAATCACAGAGGAAGAGACTACCCCAGCCCCACTCTGCTTAGTCATTAGCTGGGGTCAGTCTCAATACAAAGACCGAGGGAAGAGACAGAAGGGCAGCAACTGGGACCGTGAAACAGGTTCCCCACAGCAGGAGACTGAGAGCTGCATTTTCATGGCCATGCACACCAAGGCCAGAGCTGGTCCACCAAGCCAGTTATTCCAGTATTCTTTGCACGTGGCTTTAATGCACTTTCCCTTTCACATTCATCATCTAGTCAATGCTCTCCAGCTCGAGTTGAAGTGGTCCGATCCAGCACCATCTGCCTCAGAAGCATCCAAGGAACTTAGGACGGATTCTTGGGCCCAAACTAGACACACTGAATGAGAATCTTTGGGCTGGGCCCAGGACTCGGCAGTTCCAGCAGGTTACACGAGGGTTGTATGCATGCCAGAACCACTAGCCTACTCTTAATTCTCACTATAGCCATCTCCATTTTACCAGTGAGGAAACTGAAGCTTAGACAGGCCAGTGGCCTGGAAAGCACTGCTTCAGGGGTGACATATTTTAGGTGAGAATAGAGAGCTTTCTACCAGAAGACACTGCGGGAATTCCAATTTATATTCAGTGTACGTGGTATATCTCCCCCAAGGAGAATGTCACCCTCAGGGGGGCAAAATTCTGATCCGGTTGGCTCACCCCCAGCGCCTAGCACAGTGCCTGTCACATAGCTGTTGCTCAATAAATATTTGCTAGTCTCCTGGATTCAGGGCTGGTGTGGAGTAAGAGACACTGGGAAGTCTGCCTCCATGAGAACGGCCTCCAGTGGAAATCATCCTGCTGGAGATTCATGTTTGCTCAAGGTCATGTTTCCCAGTTTCATTCATTCAGTTCTACCTTCCCTACTCCTGCCATATTCACTTACCACCTGCACTAACACTTATTTCAAGTTTTCATTTATTTAACTTCCATGTGCTGGCATTGACAATGGGAGATGGCTGTCCCTATACCACTCAAAATGACAGGAAACACTGGTTTGAAGCATGGCCCTCTATTTAAAGTACAAACCTCTATTCACAGCTCTATAGATCAGGAGAAACCAAAGGTTTCTTTGGTTGATTCTGTCCCTGTCTCCGGACAACTTCATTTTAGACTCATGCTCTTTAGATGTTATAGTTGAAGGTCCATGGACTCCAAGCCAAGAGACCCGGGGCAGGGGTTGGGGGGCAGTTGCCTGAGACCCCTACGCTGGTACAGGTGATGATCCCAGGGCCCAAAAGGGTGAAGTAGGAACCTTAAGTGGGGCAGGTATAACTAAGCAGGGTAGACATAAGTCCACATTGTGACCCAGGCGTTGAGTGGGGTCTCCTTGGTGGCAGAGGAGGAGGCTCTTTGAGGAGAGAAGAGAGTGCAGATACTCTGTCCATTTCAGTTTTATTAGCTGGGCTCAGCTCTGCTCCCCCCTTCCTTTGCCCCACAGAGGGTAAGCTGGCCCGCAACTAGTGTGCCTCTTGACTCTACCTCGTACTTGTGGGAAGGTGAAGATAGGCTGCTGCCATCTCACTCCTGGGTTTCATTTTGGCTTTATCTAAGGAAAAGAAATTCTAATTATAGCTAACAATTAGAAGGTGTGCAAAGACAAAAGGTTTTGAAGACAAAGTCCTGGGTTTAAACCCCAGCTCCATCTCATCCTAGCTGCTGACTTTAGACAAATGGTGACTTCTCTAAGCCTGATTTCTTCCTCTTTTAATGGGTTATGGTGAACTGCCTGACACACAGCAACTCTTTCTTCCTTTTTCCTTCCCCAAATGGAGTCTCACTTATTCTTTAGATGTCACTTTCCCAACCCCCAAGCCCCAAAGATAAAAGAATGATGGCAAAGCTCTCCCCCATGCCCTGTCTCGATGATCTCTGAATCCTTAATCAGACCCCAGCAGCCATTCCTTGAGGAGCTAACCCAGTAGGCTGGTTGACTGTGAAATCATCAGTCTCCGTTCTTTACCCCACACTCCCAGTAGTTCTGTTTAAAAAAGAAAAAAATGTCTATGTGCCCTGGAAAGATAAAGAATAATAAATGGAGAACGTGGTGTTTGAGGAAGCCAATGCTAATTTTGCAGATCTTAAAAATATATATATTGACAAGACTTCTAGACGACAACATCTAGCAACCTTAGGCAACAACGCAAATAAAGCTGACCTGTTTTTCGGTTTACGTAAATTAACTTGATAAGCAAGACAAATTCATACTGAGTGTCAGATCATTTTTATTGAGATCTATAACATAGTGCATATAATTATCTTTCCCTGTTCATGCTCAACCTCCCTTTCTCTCTCCTACCCTCCCCCCCACCCACACACACACACACACAACACAGACACATAAACAGACACACTAGCACTCATAGTCGGGAGAGAAGTCGGAGACCGTGAGCCCAGAGGCAGGTGGATGGGCAGAGGTAGTGATGGGAACGTGCAATTATTCTCTTCTGACTGCTTCTCTTTTCCCAGAGAAATGGAAAGCAAAGTCGCCAGCTGAGTTTGGGAAGGAAGTTTAGAGGTTTGAAAAATGGAGTCTGAAAGTCTAAACTCTTTTTTGAAGTGTACCTGTGATGAAGAGTGAGAATCTGCCAAGCAACTATAATAGAATCTCTAGAGTCTTTCTCTGTTGTCTCCAATTGTGGCTGAAGTCCTACACCATCAAACAACAAATGCAAAGGCCCCACACTCCTGCCCCCCGCGCCGCCCCCACCCTCCCTGTTCTAATAAAGACTGGAAGGACTTGGAAATACAAATCCATGGAGGACTTACTAGGAGGGAGCAGAACTGCTGTGACTAGACCTCCCTTCCTCACCTCCACCAGCTGAAAACCAGGGACTGAAAGGAAAAATCCTGAGTCATAGTTCTGTGGAGTTTTCCCTTCCCTTACTGAATGGGGAGGGAAGGTGGTGCTCTTCCTTACCCCTCACAAGCCAAACGAGGGAGGGCCTCCAGCTGATAAAGACAGCGGCAGGTGGGGAAGCCTGCATTGCCACTGGAGAATGTGAGCAGGAAGGATGGGTATCCCTTAGGCCGAGTGGACCCCTCAGAAGGTGGCTGGCTTGAGCATATCCTGCAAGGGCTCCACCCGTGAGGCTGGTCTCAGGGCCAACACTGGAGAGGAGACAGGAGCCCCAGAAGAGGGAGGGGAGGAAAAGAAGAGGTGTCCATGTCCCCATTTCTCCTCTAAGTCTCTTGGGCCCAGGACCGACTGTGAAGGGGAGGAAGGAGGGCCTGACACTAAAGTTTTAGAACTGATTAAACTGGCCTGACATTCCCACTTCTGGGTATTTATCCAAAGGAAATGAAAAGAGGCTCTTGAAGAGATATTCGCACCCTGATGTTCATGGCAGCATTTTCACAATAGCCAAGATATGGAAACAACCCAAGTGTCTGTCAACAGATGAATGGATAAAATAGAAGAATATATATACATTCTCCTATTTTACTTATCCATTCATCTATATATAATGACATATTATTCAACCTTGAGAAAGAAGGAAATCCCACCATTTTCAACAACATGGACGGATTTTGAGGTTATTATGACAAGTAAGATATGCCAGACAAGAAAGACAAACACTGCATGGTATCATTTATAGGTGGAATTTTTTAAAGTCAAACTCATAGAAAAAGAGTAAAGTGGTTGCCAGTAGCTGGGGGAAATAGGGAGAGGTTGGCAAAAGTATACAAACTTTCAGCTATAAGATAAGTAAGTCTAAGGATCTGACATAAAATGTGACTATAACTGATTAACACTATATTGTATAACTGCAATTTGCTGAGAGTAGAACTAAAATGTTCTACCGCACACATAAATAAGATAAATATGTGAGGTGATGGATGTGTTAATTAACTAGATGGAGGAAATCCTTTCACAATGTACACATTTATCAAATCACCACAATGTAGACTTTAAATTTTTGTCTATGTCAATTATACCTCAACAAAGCTGAAATTTTAAAAACTAGACTGAGATAGACTGGGTTAGTAATACTGCCTCCCTCCGCCAAAGACCAAAAAAACTATGTGATCTTCCTATGATGATTCTAAAGGACAGGAAAAGAATATGTATGAAGGTAGTAAATAAAAATAAAATCATTTCATGTTTGCTTCTCACTAAATTGAGACCATTCACCAAACCAGTTACACAGCGGTCATGCCTCAGATTCCACTTGTTAAAATACTCTTCTGCCCTTTTCCATATTGTAAGATCCAAGCGTCTCAGGTCTGCTGTTTAGTCAGTATTAGTAGAATTCTAGTGCTCTGCCTTGAAAATGCAGGCATTCCTAACTACTGGTAAAAGAAACCTCAGCAAGACGAGAAAATGTTTTCTCTTCTTCTATAGCTACAGAAAAGCACATACTATTCTGCATTATGAACTCAGTTCTTATCAAGTGGGAAATTGAAAACAGTCCTGCCCAATATTCTCCATCTTAATCTTCTGCTTAGGAATCTTGTGTTAAAATGTATATACTGTTTTCTATTATTCCAAAACTGTCCTCAAAATATTTATGCAAAGGAGTCTTTCAAGACATCTGAATTTAAGAGATTACTATGTTCTGTGAATTGTAACCCACCACCCCTAAAAGTCTACAGTTTTGATTGGTTGTCCCACTGAAGCATCTGTTGTCCTACATAGTTGTAATATATAAAATGACATGTCTGTTTTCTGAAGTAAATAAATACACATGAGACTTTTTTGAGCCAGAAAAACAGACATGTTTTTACATACGAAAGAATTGGAAATCCCATGCCTTTGCTGGAGTCCTACTTCAAATACAGAGTTAAGAGCCTTGGCTCATTTCAGTCAGCACATAGGCACGGTTAAGGCATCAAACTCTTCATTTCTTACAGTGCATCTTGGCCAGGTTGCTCCTGGCAACCATAAAAAAGAGGACATAGGGAAGAGGTAGAACTGCATGTTGACAGCATTCACATCAATACAACTTGAACTTCCAGAGTAAACATTTGCTGAATGTCTCTCAGGCGCCAGGCAGAGAAGCCACAAAGAGAATAAGGCACAATTCTCCACTACAAGGAGCCTGAGGGTGCCACAGAAGACACACAATCACCATACAACAGGATAGTGTAGTGACAGCTAGGCACAGAGGGCTGTGAGCACAGTGAAGAGAAAGCAGACACATGCCTGAGCAACCAGAGCAGGTTTCATCTAGGAGGTTCTACCTGAGCTGGGGCTTGCAGGATAAGTACGAACTTACCAGGAGAAAAAGGAGAGGGAAGGGCATCAAGAAATAAAGAAAGGGGGTGATGTGTTCATTGAATACGATTAGAAGTTCAGCATGATCAATTTTTTATTTGTAAAGATAACTCTGGAGGGCAACGAAGAAGGCAAGACTGGAGTTAGAAGCACCAGCTAGGAGGCTAATCAACAACATTCATTTAATATATACTGATTAGGTATCTCCTGTGCACTAGGTTCTGCCTAGAGGAGAATAAAGACAAGCAAATAGGCAACAACAACCTAATGATATGTTAAGTGCCATGTCCAGTAAGTAGAGCGCCGCTAGGAGAAGCATCTCCCCAGACCTGAGTATCCTGGATTGCAGAAATCCAGATGAAAAATACATGGTGCAAGAAGGCAAAAGGGTGATTGATTTAAAGGATGTTTAGGAGGTAGAACCATGTAGCGGATGCTGTTGGGACCCTACATATACTGCTCGCTGTTCCCATGCTCCCTACGGCTTGCTACTGCAAGCATCTCTGAGTCTTTACTTGAAGACATTCATGTTTGGCTTACACAAGAGACAAGCTTAGGAGCGCCAGGGACTTGGCACTGAGGACCACCGATGTCAGATGGACGGCAGTGGATATAAATAACCAGGTTCACGTGTCCCTCAGGTGGGACAGCCATGAGGAGTGCCTTACAAAGAGGACCCAGTTGCCGACAGTGGTAACCTGCTCATGAACGCACCTTGTACTGGCTCCACTTCCTTCCCTGTCTCACTTCCCCATGCTCCTCCCAGTACTCCCTGGAATCGCCTCCCAAATAAACTACTTGTGCTCAAATCACTGTTGAGTCTACATTTGAAACAACAGAAAAAACTTCCTGAAAGATTAGCTGATGAAAACGAAAACTCAAACAGGAGGCCATGAGATTTCTAGCTTGGGAGACGCTGACCCCATCCACTGAGATAAGGACTCCTCAGGATAAGAAGATGGAGAGATTCAGGGAGAACAGGATGAGCCTGGAAAGACGGAGTTTCAGTTGCCCAAGGGATTTATTATCTCAAAAGTCCCTGAATATGAAGTTAAGACTCTTGCCTTTGGAAGAAAAAGAAACTGAGCAGAAAAGGCACTACACAAGAGGAGAAACCACCAGAAATGAACATCACATCTTCCTAAAGGTCAATTACAGTATCTTCCTTTGACCCAAGAGAATATAAAGCCCTAGCTGTCTCTTCCAGCCGGTATCTGTATTCTAGTTTCTCGTAGTTGGAGGGATTCACGCCTTTAAAACCATACATAACTCCCCACCAGCAGCCAGCAATGGCAGCTGTAGAATCACTGTCTCCACCATGGAAAAACGCTCGGTGGGCAAGCTCCTTCCAGGAGTCTCCTGCAGCCAAGATGGCATCGTAGGCAATCATGGGGGCATCGTGTCCACTACTGCCACCCCAGCCTTGGTAGCTCACGGAGGTGTAGAACTGATCCCTCTCCTTCACTCCATAGGGCTTGGGGAAGGTAGGGGCTGATTTGCCATCCAAAATCCCCCTAAGTTTTAGGTACTTTTCCCATTGGTCTTGGAAGTAGAACCTGGAGGAAGGAAAAAATCTACAATTAAAAAAATAAAGTCAATAACCATAAGGAAAGGTATCAGATGGATGTGTGAACAGGGAAAATTCCAAGCTGCTTCAAGTTCTTGTATTAATATCATAAATGATATAAAAAAATCAAAATGAGCTCTAACATTCATTCAATAAATTTTTGCTAAGAATTGATATAAACAAGGTACTGATACCTGTTGCTAAATAAACAAGATACATAGCAAGTCAAAGGTGAGAAGTAAAAGTCTGTTCTTCCTGAGTTCAGAATAATGTGTCACTTTTCAAGGGGGGACTTTATTTAGTCTGTCATTACGTATTTTATTTTATAATTTATTTTATTTATTAGTAAAAATTGTATATATTTAAGGTATACAACATGACGATTTGATATACACATACATGGTGAAATGATTACTACGGGTAAACTAACACATCATCTCCTTATAGAGTCACTTTTTCTTTTCAAAAGGGAACTTTGAAAATCATGACCACAGGTGATTTCTGGACCTTCTGTTTCCAAAAAAGGCAATGTGAAGTGAACTCAGAAAAAGGGGAAGATATAACGAATATTGGTGAGGATGTGGAGAAAAGGGAACCCTTGTGCACTGTTGGTGGGATTATAAATTGGCACAGCCACTCTGGAAAACAGTTTGGAAGTTCTTAAAAAAATTAAAAATAAAACTACCATACAATTCATCAATTCCAATTCTGGGTATTTATCCTAAAAAAAATAAAACAAAACAAAACAAAAAAACTAATTCAAAAAGATATCTGCACCCCTGTGTTCACTGCAGCATTATTTACCATAGCAACAAACTAGGTGCCCATTGATAGATGAATGGATAAAGAGGATGCGGTACATATACACAATGGAATATTACTCAGCCATAAAAAAAGAATGAAATCTTGCCATTTGTGACAATATAGATGGACCTAGAGACCATTATGCTAAGTGAAATAAGTCAGAGGAAGACAAATACTGTATCATTTCACGTATATGTGGAATCCAAAAAAAACTATATGAATGAAACAAAACAGACTCATAGATACAGAGAACAAACTGATGGTTGCCAAAGGGTTGGGGGTGGGGGATGGGCAAAAAAGGTGAAGGGGATTAAGAGGTACAAACTTATAACACAAGTTAAGTCACGGGATGTAATGTAGAGCATAGGGAATACAGTCTATATAGCGATAGCTTTATAAGATGATAGATGGTTGCTAGACTTCTTGTGTTGATCACTTCATAACATACATGGGTATCAAATCACTACGTTGTACACCTGAAACTAATATAATATTGTATGTCAATTACATTTTAAATTAAAAAGTGCTTTATTCATATATTCCAGAAAAAAAGGAGATGATGTGGTTTACCATTTAGTAATCAGCTAGTAAAAACCTATCTCTGGGGCATTCTAAGAAAAGATTTTAAAATATTGTGTGTCAAGACAACAGCGAAAAACAAGTTCCAGGAGAGAAACAGGCAAGTTCCTCTCAGTACAGGATAGCCACAAAAACTACAGAAAGGTGGGATGCAGAACAGCACCCCGGTAAGAGGGAAGCCCTGCAGCTGCACTGCTCACTGAGGTCTTCACTTGGCTACTTGGTGGCAACCACTGCTGGAACTGCACCTGAAATCCTTAGCAGGGAGGCAGGGAGGGGGCTGGATGCAGTGATGACAAAACTGGATGATGAGAACAGTTGCTATGATCTAGGAGTTCTGGGCATACACACACATGCATGTGTGCACACAGACTCAACCATTTTCTAGCAGGAGCCTGCACCTACCAACTTACCAGTGTTGCAGGTTCTTCTCCACGAAGTAGCCTGATTGCTCAATGTACTTTTTAGCTTCTGGTAGCACCTCCATCAGTCCTTTTCCCCACTGCAAAGGAGGCTTGCCATTCACAGCATAGGCTGTAAAAAGAGCAGACACAAGGGCTCCCAGGTAGCCTGTGGGGTGGTGGTGGGTCATCCGGCCGCTCTCAATGCTGACCTGGATCAGTGTATTCAGCTGACTGTGATGAGGGAACCGGAGACCGATGCACATGGCCCGCATAGCAGCCCCGCAGCCGCCCTCATGGCTGTTAAAGGGAACCCTCCAGCCCTCGGCTTGGTCTGGCTTCAGCAGCATGGCGTTATGCATGCAGGTGTCACCTGTGGAAAAGGTGGGTAGGGGACAGGGTCAGTGTAACCAAAGCAAAGGCTCCGGAGGGAGGAAAGAAGCAAACTCTGCCTCCAAGTGTCTTTGATGGGAAGGGTAAGCCAACACTGCCTCACTTAATACATACCCCTTCGCATGATAAGATTTAAGAAGCAGATTCATATACAGAGCCTTGGAATTTTTGCCAGTTATTACTGATACATTACAATAACTCAAAAAGGTAGGTACAACATATTCTTTTTTAAATAAATAAGCTAAGGCTCAGAGCTGAAGAACCTTTTTCAAAATCACATAACCAGCTGGTGAGCAGCTCATCTTGCTTCATAACCATCGTGCTCCAAGCCCAAGCCCTTAAAGAACCCAATGAGAACCTGACAACTGAAATTCCCCAATGTCAGGAAGGGGTCACAGTTCTAGAGTAAAGAGCGCTGGGCTCAGAGATGGAACAATGGGTTCAGAGCAACAATGTGCCCGTGGGTGCCCTTGGTTTTCTCCTAGGTGAGAGCAGCATAATCCAGTCTTGTCCCATCACACTATCCTGGGAACTCTGAATGCACGCATAACCCAAGCAGTGGAAGTAACATACTGTGGGGTGTGGTATTACTATTCCCTTATACTCAGTTTATTCACAACCATGCCACAGAAGGCACAGATGGACAAAGAACACTTTGCACTTGTTAAACTGATGAGATATCAGACGTTGAGAAAGGATGAACAGAGGCTGGCTTCTAAGACCAATCTTTGGGGTCACCAGAGACCCTGGTGCGTGTGTGGGATGGGAGCTTTTCAACAGGAGGTGCTTTTCATCAGCTAAGCTGAATTGCGTGCCCCAAAATCTGTGTGTTGAAGCCCTAACTGCTAGCACCTCAGAATGTGATTGTATTTAGAGATAGGGCCTTTAAAGAGGTGATGACGTTAAAACAAGACCGTTACGATGGGCCCTCGTGTAATCTAACTGGTGTCCTAATAAGAGGAAATTTGGACACACAATACACCAGGTGTGTGCACTGTGAGAGAACACAGGTATAAGGAAGTCATCTGGAAGATAAAGGCTTCAGAGAAAAACAAACCTTCTGACACCTTGATCTCAAACTTTTAGCCTCCGAAACAGTAAGAAAATAAATGTCTGTTCTTTAAGACAGCAGTCTGTGGCATTTTGTTATGGCAGCTCAAGCTGACAATACAGGAGAAGAGGCAGGTCAGATGGGCTAGGGAAAAGGTGATTCAAATCACCTGGTGGCCCAAGTGACTGTAACAATTTCCCAAAGTGGGCAAGAACCATTTGTGAGCAGACCTGGAAACAAAAGGAATCTCTTCAAGACCCTGTCCATTCTCCTTTAAAAAGAAATATATGTTTTCCTTATACTTGTTCATTACAGAAAACTTAGAAAATACCAATAAACAAGAAAATAAGAAATTATAAATACTTCATTAACAAGATACAATTATGAACATCTGTATATATTCTTCCAGGCTTCTCCCAACAAGTATACATTATACTTTTAATGACTGTGGCTTTATAAGATACATCCTGTTGTGTGACCTACTTACCTTTCACTTAATATATAACTAGTAAGACATTATATATTAAGTGAAAGGTAAGTAGGTTACACAATGTCTTACTAGATCAGTAAATATTTATCTGTATAATTTTAAATGGCTGCAAATGTATCACCATAATTAAATAAATTTGGAACATTTAGGTTGTTTCTATTTTTATCACAACTATAAAAACTACTGTCTCCTTGATATTTAAATCTTGATCAATATTTTTGATGACTTCCTTGGGCCTGTTTTATTCTCCCCCTGCCCAGGACCTCTACTGGCTAGTCACCTGGTGCCCGGCCGTCCATGTCTCCCATGCAGTCTTGGTAATGCTTAGCAAGGAGGGCATACAGTCGAGCCAAGTCCAAGACTTTCCCAGCTTCCACGAGAGCTTCTGCAGTGGCCAGGTGCATCACTGTGTCATCGCTGACGCTCCACCTCTCCACATCTATGGCGTCCAAGCCACCAAGCTGGCCCAGCTGCTGGTGAATCATCTCTCCATGCCTGAGGAACTCCCACTTCCCGTTGAAGTACCCCAAGGCATCTCCAGCTGCACTCAGCACCATGGCAGCCACATACCTCTCGATCAATCCGCCACACATGGTGAGGCTGTCTTTGGGGGGAAACTAAGACACACAGGGGATCAGGAGAAAGAAAAATTAGAAAAAACAAGAGCCTTATCTGCATTTTAATTGAGTACTCACTACTTGTAGGTGTTGCATTCAGTGCATCTCATTTAATCTTCATAACTACTCTACGAGGGATGTGTTATTGGGCCCATTTTACAGGTAAGTAAAATGAGGATTAGAGAGATAACAGTTTCAGAAATGTTAAGTGACTTGTCTTAGGTCACAGCTAATTGGCATGGCTAGGATTCCATCTGACTCCAAGGCCCACAATTGTAACTACAACTCTGCAAATGGCAAGCCCATTACATTCTGCAAGTCAAACCAAGCTTACCATTTTCTCTTTTTAGTTGACATTTGGCTTTGGAAGTGCATCCCTCCTTTACTTAAACAACAGTACTTTCTATTACAACGCCCGGTTCACAAGGCACCTGCACATTCTCTGTGTCATCAGTAAGCAGGGATTATAGTATGCATTTCACAGATAAGAAACTGGGGCTCAGAGAGGGTAATTTCACACAGTCAGTGAGTAGAGGCACTGGGACCCGAATCTTCTGATTCCAGGCCACTCGCCTCAGTGCAAACCTACTTCCCTTAGGCAACCTCTTGTGCCACAGCCTCTACATCTCTAAAATGGTGACAAAAATAGTAACAATCTCTTGGGTTTGTTGTGAGGAGTAAATGAATCATTCTCCCCTCGGCTCAAGCTCTTTTCACACTCAGTATCCCGGTCCTCCCTTCCACTGACCTAAACCCAATGACTCAGGGTTTAGTGTAAGTCCTAGGGCTTCCAGGAGTCCTTCCCTAGTTGCACTGCTGTTGGCTGGGGAATGCGGGCTGGCAAGAACCAGAACAGTAAATGAAGATGGGCTGAGCGTCCCAATACTGATCATGCTTAATTTCTTAGCTCACAAGATACTTGTAAAGCGTTATGTACGCGTTTCCTTATTTATAAATGATGCCTAGGAAGTGGAGTTCTGGGCTACTACACCTGACTGCCAAAAATCAGTTGTGTGATTGCGGACAAGCCACCCGGAACCCTGGATCTGGATTTTCGCTTTTAATTGGAGTGGGGGAGGAGGCGGTCTATAGGTGCTCCCGGGGTCCTGTCCTGTGCAGAGAGCTTCAGGGGACCAACTTTTAGTCCTCCGGTACCTGCTCTCCAAATGCCATAAGCTTCCTTTCTGTATTCCTTCTGGCTCCACCGAATATATGATTTGCGAGTTGCAATCACAGAGCCGGGGGTAGGGGATGATGGCCATCTCTTTCCGTTGGAAATTCTTTTTAACTTTCATAATATTGCTCTAGCCTCCGCTTTCAGAACGCTGCTATTCCTTAAACTCCTTTGAACTTTCTCGCTCCCGAACAACAAATTCAAAACTAAAGTTGGACAGCTGCTTCCAGACAGACCTCCGCTCCTTTTCTGAGGGGGTGGAGGGAGGGCGCCGAGACCGGGATGGGGCACCAGGTCACTGCTGGGGAAGGAGGGCGAGGTGGGAGGCAGGGGGTGTATGGGGGGAGGGAGGTCGGGAGATCGCACACCCCAGACAGGGCCTAGGAAAGAAGGGAGAGGGGGGAAGAGCGGGCGCGGCCTGGTTACCGCCAGGAGAGGAGCGCCCGCGGGGGTGGGGGAGGACAGCAGGGTGGGGTACCTGGTGGCCGTGACGAGTGGTGGACTTGGGCGAGGCCGGGCGCGGGGTCTTCCGGGGCGGGGGGGAGAGGCCTGGCTGCACACGGCGTGCAGGAGGTACGTTGCGGACCCGCCGGGGCCCAGCTTTGCGCAAGACAGGGCTGAAGTCCTGTCGCCTCGCTTGGGGACAGCGCCCAGATTCAACCGCCGCGGGAAGAGTGCCTCGGCGCCTTCCGCTTGGCCAACTCCGTGCGACTTCTGTGGTCTCGCGAGCGGCTTCCCGGCACTGCGGCGGCCTCCTGGGCCGGCATGAGCGGGCCCCGGGCTCAGAAGGGCCCCGAGAAGCTCCTCGCCTCTCAGAAAGTCCGGACTCCGGAACCCGGAAGTTCTCGTTGGTGACTCGCGTGTCTCTTCTGTGTTGTTGTAAACCTGTAAGGATACAAACACCGGGAAAAGGGTACTACTAAGTGCGAGACCTTTGTCACCTTCCTGAGCCCCTCACCCATAATAGGGACCCATACAAGTACTTCTTAGGGTGGCTGTTAGAATTAATTTTAACTCGTCACTTACTTGGCAGCAGAATAAATTTTCATCCTGACATTAAATAAAAGCAAAGAAAAACTAAGTATTGTTTTCTGAATAATACTGTCACTTTTTAAAAGAATTAAATCAATAACTAAAGAAGAGCTTCAGGCTATAATAAAGAACAAAAAAGCATTTATGAGCAAAAGGAGAGAGACACAGATCCAAGGAGGAAGGCAAACTGCATTCCATAGTGAACAAAGAAAGGAGGGTTTTTAAAGGCAAAAAACACAAAGTGTAATTCTTTCATGCAAATAAAGGATTGTTGGCTAGGTTAACAGGAATTGGTTAGTCTCAATGTAAAGGGAAAGTGGGCCCTTCTCTGTGAGAAGTCCTGGCTTGGCTCCCACACCCTGGAGTCAGTTCCTGGCCTCAGGGAGGAACACTGGGAAGCTTAGCCTCTCTGTTACCAGAGGATGGGCCCATCTTGACGCAGTGTCCAGGTTCTTCGTGTCTTAAGCAAAGAATTGAACAAGATACCGAGGTAAAGTAGTGAAAAAGCAGTTTATTAGAAGAAAAAGTACACTTCAAAGAAATAGAAGCAGGCCCAAGCAGAAAGCAGTGGCTCAAAGGCCATTATTAAGGGACAGTACACTCCCAAGGAAAGGCAATGCAAAAAGGGAGCAAAATCCCAAAGGTGACATTATTAGGAGAAAAAATACACTCCAAAAGGTTTGGAGCAGGACCCCGAACAAAAGCAAGGCTCAAAAAGGCAAAGGGCCAAAGGAGCTTGGGGGTTTTATCTGGGATGGGGTGTTCCTCTCCAGGTTTGGGACCTCTTGATTGACACCTGTGATTAACATGTCCGTCTCTTCAGACTGCACATGTTCTCTACAGTTTGAAATTGTTAACTGCAAGCTGATTGGCCCTTCCTTGTCCCTGGGCAGTTGATCTTGGTGGGCTCTGCCACTTGAATGGCTTTGTTACAAACTCAGCAGCAACTAGATTACACCTTAATATTTGGATCTCACTTATGTGTGGAATCAAAAGAATCTAGGGGCAGCCGGATGGCTCAGTTGGTTAGAGTGTGAGCTCTGAAAAACATGGTTGCCAGTTTGATTCCCATATGGGTCAGTGAGCTGCGCCCTCCACAAATAGATTGAAGACAAGGAGCTGTGCCTGAGCTGCCAGAGGGGCGGCCAAAGGCTCAGTTGGTTAGAGCGCAAGCTCTCACCAACAAAGTGGCTGGTTCAATTCCCACATAGGATGGTGGGCTGTGCCCCCTGCAACTAAAGATTGAAAACAGCGACTGGACTTGGAGCTGAGCTGTACCCTCCACAACTAGATTGAAACACACTGTTCCCCAATATTCCCCAGTAAAAAATTAAAAAAACAAAAAGAATGTAATAAACGAGCAAACAAAACAGAAATAGACACATAGCTACAGAACAACCGGATGGTTGCTAGACCTGATGGTTGCTAGATGGGAGGGGGTTGGGGGATGGGAGAGAAAGGTGAAGGGATTAGGAAGCACAAATTGCAGGTCACAAAATAGTCACAGGGATGTAAAATACAGGATGGGGAATATAATCAATAATGTTGTAAAGATCATGTAGGGTGTCAGAAGAGTACTGGACTTACTGGGGTGATCACTCCATAGATTATATAAATGCCTAACCACTGTGTTGCACACTGAAACTAATATAAAATGGTATTGAATGTCAACTATAATTAAATATATATAATATATATATGATATATATGGTCACGGGATGTAAAGTCAATGGTATTAGAATAATTATGTCGTAGGCTTGGTGGGGTCATCAATTTGTGAGGGGTATAAATGTCTAATCATTATGTTGGTTTGTACACCTGAAACTAATAAAAAAAAGAGTTCAGAAAACAATAATCAATACAAAAGCAAATATAAGATCATGTGACTGATTTAATAAGCTATACCTGAAATCCTGCCTTTGACCAAACACCACTCACTAGGACATAGATGACATGAAGGAGCATCAAGTGGTACAAAGTAATGGCGTATAGATGGGCACAGTCGTCTCCAGATTCATCTAAGATTGCTTTATTTGTCCTTCACTTAAAGAATGAGCGTACAATTCAGACTCAGCAGCAACTAGATTACACCCTGATGTTTGGAGTTTTTTGTCTGAACTGTTAGCATTTGAATTTTGTATTCATTCATTCACTCATTCATTCATTCTTTCAGAAAATATTTCTCAAGTGATTATACTGTGCCAGGAACTGTAGAGGCAATGAGGATACTGAGAGCTTATATTCCTCTTTGCCTTTACCACTTGATCGGCCACATACATAGAACTACTGGATTTTAAATGCAGTTTTGGAGACCTAATGTTTAAAATGCAAGGCACAACAAAAAATTTATTACACAGCCTTAGCTAAGAAAGTTTTTCTAATTGTTGGAAAATGACAGAGAGAAATACTTTCTGCAATTTGGAGTCAATAGCTTTAGTTCAGTCATCTTCCCAAGACGGAGGTAATAAAAGACCATCTTTCCTCAATTTTCTCATGTATATAAATGTTCCATTAATTATAATTTTTATCCACATGGAATTTTATTTTTAAATATTTCACTTATGCAACGTTCAAATATTCCTTGCTTGTCTTGCTTTTCACTTTTTCCAGTTTCATTGTATGTGTACTTCAACATCTTTTTTTTAATCTAGTCTTAATCTGATTCTTATTTTAAATTGGATAGAAACCATAAAGATGAACCAGTCAGAAGTGAAGAATATAATAACTGAAATGAAGAATGCACTACAAGGAATCACCAGCAGAGAGATGAAGCAGAAGATTGAATCAGTGATTTGGAAGACAAGCTGGCACAAAACACCCAATCGGGAGACTGAAAAGAAAAAATAATTTTTAAAAATGAGGATATTTTAAGAGATCTCTGGGACAACATCAAGCATGATATTTGCATCATAGGGGTACCAGAAGGAGAAGAGAGAAATCAAGGAATTGAGAACCTATTTGAAAATAATGACAGAAAACTTTTTTAACCTGGTAAAGGAAATAGTAGGCATACAAGCCTAGAAAGCGCAGAGGGTACCAAACAAGATGAACCCAAACAGGCCCACACCAAGACACATTATAATTAAAATGGCAAATGTTAAAGACGGAGTCCTAAAAGCAGCAAGAAAAAGGCAGGTACCTACAAGAGAGTTCCCATATGATTGGTAGCTGATTTCTCAACAGAAACTTTGCGGGCAAGAAAGAATTGGCATGAAATATTCAAAGTGATGAAGAGTTAGGACCTGCAACCAAGGTTACTGTACCAAGCAAAGCTATCCTTTAGAATTGAGGGACAAATAAAGAGCTTCCCAGACAAGAAAAGCTAAAGGAGTTCATTACCCCAAAACCAGTATTTCAAGAAATTCTCCCCCCGCCACTTCTTCTGAAAGGGACTTCTTTAAGAAGAAGTGTTTGTGGGGGGGGCGGTTGGCGGGGAAGAACATAAATATGAAAAACAAAAAGGCAATAATACCTATCAATAATCACTTTAAATATAAATGGATTAAATGCTCCAATCAAAAGACATAGGGTGGCAGAATGGATAAGAAAACATGACCCATACATATGCTGTCTACAAGAGACCCACTTCAGGTCAAAAAACACACACAGACTGAAAGTAAAGGGACAGAAAAAGATATTTCATGTGAATAGAAATTTTTTAAAAAGACTGGGATAGCAATGCTTATATCAGAGAAAACAGACTTTAAAACAAAGGGTATAATAAGAGACAAAGAGAAACATTACATAATGATAAAGGGATCAATCTATCACGAGGATATAATCCTTATAAACACTTATGCACCCAACGTAGGAATACATAAATATATAAAGCAAATATTGACTGACTAAAAAGGAGAGATTGACAATAATACAATCATAGTAGGGGACTTTAACACCCCCTTGACACCAATGGACAGATATTCCAGACAGAAAATTAACAAGGAAACAGTGGCCTTAAATAACACAGTAACACAGACGAATTTATTTGATATTTTTAGAGCATTTCATCCAAAAGTAGCAGAATATACATTCTTTATAAGTGCTCATGGAACATCTTCCAAGATAGACCACATATTATGCCACAAAACAAGTCTCAATAAATTTAAGAAGACTGAAATCATATCAAGTATCTTCTCTGACCATAATGGTATGAAACTAGAAATAAATTACAAGAAAAAAACTGAAAAACACACAAACACATGGAGGCTGAATAACATGCTACTAAACAGTGAATGGATTAACAATGAGATCAAAAACAAAATGACCCAAAATCTATGGGACACAGCAAAAGCAGTACTAAGAGTGAAATAGCAATGCAGGCCTACCTAAAGAAACAAGAAAAATCTCAAATAAAAAATATAACCTTACACTTAAAGGAACTAGAAAAAGTTCAGCAAACAAAGCCCAAAGTGAGTAGAAGGAAGGGAATAATAAAAATCAGCGTAGAACTAAACTGAATAGAGTCTAAAAAAAAAATACAAAAGATCAACAAAACTAAATGCTGGTTCTTTGAAAAGATAAAACAAAATTGATAAACCTTTAGCCAGACTAATCAAGAAAAAAGAGAGAGGACCCAAATAAAGAAAATCAGAAATGAAGAAGGAGAAGTGACAACTGACACTACATAAATACAAAGGAGCATAAGAAAATATTACGAACAATTATATGCCAACAAATAGACAATCTGGAAGAAATGGATAAATTCCCAGAAACATACAAATTTCCAAGACCAAATCAAGAAAAAACAGAAAATCTGAACCAACTGATTACTACTAATGATATCGATACAGTAATCAAAAAACTCAATAAACAAAAGTCCTGGGCCAGGTGGCTTCACAGGTGAATTTTACCAAACATTCAAAGATGAATTAACACCTATCCTTCTCAAACTATTCCAAAAAATTCAAGACAAGGGAAGAAGTTGAAGAAGATACAAATAAATAGAAGCATAGACTGTGCTCATCGATAGGAAGAATTAACATTGTTAAAATGTCCTCACTACCCAAAGCAATCTGTAGATTAATGCAATCCCTAGCAAAATACCAATGGCATATTCCACAGAACTAGAACAAATAATCTTAAATTTTGTATGGAACCACAAAAGACCACTAATAGCCAAAGCAATCTTGAGAAAGAAGAACAAAATTGGAGTTATTTCTCAGCCTGATATTAAACTATACTTCGAGGCTATAGTAAACAAAACAGCATGGTACTGGTATAAAAACAGACACATATGAGTAAATCAATCTAACAGAATAGAGAACCCAGGAATAAACCCACGCCTATATGGTCATTTAATCTATGACAAAGGAGGCAGGAATATACAATGGGGTAGACATTCTCTTCAATAAATGGTGTTGGGAAAACTGGACAGATACATGCAGAAAAGTGAAACTGGACTATCTTCTTACACCATATACAAGAATAAACTCAAAATGGATTAAATACTTAAATGTAAGACCTGAAACCATAAAACTCCTAAAAGAAAATATAGGCAGTAAACTCTCTGATATTGTCCCTAGTGATATTTTTGTATCTCCTTGGGCAAGAAGAATAAAAGAAAAAAATGAATAAATGGGACTACATCTAACTAAAATGTTTTTGCCCAGCAAGGGAAACTATCAACAAAACAAAAAGACAACCTCCTGAATGGGAGAAGGTATTTGCCAATGATGCATCTGATAAGGGACTAATATCCAAAATTTATAAAAACCTCATACAACTTAACACCAAAAAAACAAACAATCCAGTTAAAAAATTGGCAGTGGATCTGAATAGACATTTCTCCAAAGAAGACATACACATGCCCAATAGACACATGAAAAGATACTCAACATCACTAATCACCAGAGAAATGCCAATTAACACAACAGTGAGGTATCACCTCACACCTGTCAGGTTGGCTACCATCAATAAATCAACAAGTGTTGGTGAGGATGTACAGAAAAAGAAACCCTCATGAACTGTTGGTGAAATTGCAAATTGGTGCAGCCACTGTGGAAAATGGCTTAGAGGTTCCTCAAAAGATTAAAAATTAAAAATTATGACACAGCAATTCCACTTCTGAGTATTTATCTGAAGAAATCGAAAACACTAATTCGAAAAGATATATGCACCCCTATGTTTATTGCAGCACTATTTATAATAGCGAAGATATGGAAGCAACCTAAGTGCCCATCGATAGACGATTGGATAAAGAGGAGGTGGTACATATATACCATGCAATATTACTCAAACCTAAAAAAAATTGAAATCTTACCATTTACAACACTATGCTAAGTGAAATAAGTCACACTGAGAAAGACAAATACCAAATGATCTCACTTATATGTGGATAAACAACAAAATAAATAAACAAACAAAATGGAAACAGACTCATAGATACAGAGAACAAACTGATGGTTGCCAGAGGGATGAGGGGTTGGGGAGGTGGATGAAAAAGATGAAGGGATTAAGAAATACAAATTGATAGTTACAAAATGGTCACGGGGCTCTAAAGTATAGCATAGAGAATATAGTCATTAATGTTGCAACAACTATGTATAGTGCCATGGGACTACTAGACTAATCGGGGGAATCACTGCATAAATTATATAAATGTCTAACCACTATGCTGTACAACTGAAACTAATATAAAATGATATTGAATGATAACTGTAACTGAAAAAAATTCAACTACAAGAAAGAGGAAGTTGAAAGGGGAATGCCACCTCTGTGATATATTACGCGAGCAATTTGCCATTATTTTGGAGGAAGCCAGAAAAGAACATCTTAGAAGTGTGGCCTCCGACTTTGATTTTTAACACAAGAGAAGAAAGAGTAATTATTCTTCAGCAAGTAAGTACATTTACTATTATCTTAATATGGGATATCTTGGTAGAACTAGTTACCAACAACTTGACTGCTTTTTAAACAAACCTATAATCAAGCCTACCTCCAAGACCTATACTAGCCCTCCAAGGAGCCCTCTCAGGGATTTTATTCCCATAGGAGGCTATGGCTTCTCAAGACAATTGGACAATCATCATCAGAGTGATTATTTTCTTTATTTTTCAGGTTATTAAAGTAAATCCAGTATCTTTCATATTCAGGAGTTTGTAGACTTAAGCACACCATCAGCTTCTCCTCGGTGTGTTTTGCAAACGTAACGGGAAAACCCTCTGTGTGGGGCAACTGAACTGTCTTCTGCCCCAGCCTGGTGCATGCTGGAAGGCGCGCAGGTCTCACGTGGTGTGAAATTGTTTCTTTCATTTTCCATCGTAAGCAGCAGCAGCCATGGATCAAACACTAAAACCATGCCAGGGCTCATACCTCAAGCTCTTTCAGCTATTGGTGCTGGTTGGTCTTCTTCACTACTGTTCAGGTAAGCAAGATCCAGGAATTTGACTGAGTCCATTGTTTCAGGGCTTAGAGCAAGGAGATGTGCTCTCAGTTGCTGCTCCCTTTTGTCATCCTGCCGGCGGGAAGTGACCTTAGGAATATTTCCATCCATTTTAGGAAGGAGAAAGCAGGTCCAAGAGATTAAAGAACCTGCCCTGGATAGCACAGCTAGTCAAGTTAGCTCCAGAATCCAGACCTTAATGGGAAGGTGGGACAGTTTTCTTTTAGAAATCCAGCTTAGAACTGTGGTCTCTTCCATGAACACTAGATGCTCGTTTACATTTTGTAATGTGCGAAGGGCGTTGGCCTAAGGCTCTGATTCCCAGGCTAGATCTCTATGAGACATCACAGCTAAAGTGCTCTGCTTCTAAAATTAAGTATTGACGATCTTTCAGATTTGACAGGGGAAAAGAAAAATGGGTGAGACATATAATCTTCTTAATGTTAGGTTTTTCTCTTAATAGTTATCTTTATGCTTTAGGCACTGGTGCCTTTGGCCAACACTGGCATCTGACATTTAGTGGAATCAGATTTAACACAAAATTATATTTTCAGTTATTTTTAACTTACTAAAACATAGGTATTTCATATGTGTTCTGACTTCCGGAGGCTTTTATTTCAGCTCAGGGGCTGGACTTAAGGGGTTATGCGGAAGGGTGGGGTTCATCCTGCCAATAGAATGGTTCTGACTTTATTTTTAAAGCCAAAACAAAAGATTTGCTTTCTGCTGAGCGATATAGTATCGGTTTCTTTACAACAAAGAGAAGGCTTTGGCTTTAGCACAGTTTGCCAGTTTACAAAGAGCCAAATATTAAAGGCCCTTGTCTTAAGAGCTGCTTATTTAAAAATGTCTGCACTGCAGGCATTGCCCAAAATGTCTAAGGTGTAGGGAAGGAGGTAGAGAGAATGGAAGAGGAGTTGGGGCGCACAGATTACTTGACTATTTTGTATGTCTTTGACAGTTATATTACATTTCTAACAGTTATAATTTTCTTCTGGGAAGTTGGGGGCGCACTCCCAAACTTCTTCTGGAGAGTCTAAATGAGTTTAACAATATTTAGAAGGAAATTAATACAGGCTTCCTGGAAGTGTGTGTGTGTGTGTGTGTGTGTGTGTGTGTGTGTTTGTGTGTGTGTTAGAGAGAGTGAGAAAGAGAGAGACAGAGAGAGACAGAGAGAGAGAGATAAAGAACCAAGGCTTTATGCCAGAAAATTAGTCATAAGCAAATGGAAGATGACTTTTTGAGCTAAAGATATTTGGGAAAGCACCTTGTTCTATAGCTACATCTAGATTTTATTGTTGCTGTACTGAATCACAAATGAACCCATGAGCTTATGTCTGAATTGTGCACTGGGTGGGCCTTAAAAACTGAGCCTGGGATTCCTGCCCTCAAAAAGATTTGAATATGTTAGTTGGAGAAGGCAAAACTAATTCACAAGCAAGTGAAGAGCAGTGAAATACCTGTAAGAGTCCAAGACCTGGGAAAGGTGGACCAGGGTTGGCTGGGGCAGCTGGATAGGCTTTATGGTAGAGGATGGGTGATGGCAAGAGAATCCTGGGTGGGACAACAGTATGGACAAAAGCACAAAGGTAAGGATGAATCTGGTGCAAGTGTTCATTCTTTTGTTTAATCATTTATTAATTCAACAAACATTGAGCATTTCCTATGTACAAGACACTTTTTTTGGTCCTGGGGACAAGTTGTGAGCAAAATTGACATGGCTTTGCCTTCATGGAAATTATGGTTGTTAGGAAGAAGATAAAAATTAATCAAATAATCACACAATTGAATGTATGACCAACAAACATTGTCTTTTCCTGCCAGAGGGGAAAGTGGTGAGAGTGAACTGGGAAAAGGTGAAAGGAACAGCATGTGAGAGAAACCAAGGAGCAAGGAAGTGAAGAAGGGGTAGGAGGCAAGGACCAGACTCCATAAAGGCTTAAACACCACAGGCAGGAATCTGCATATTATTTGGAGGGAACTGAGAAGCCATGGAAGGGTTTTAAGCAGGGGAATGACGACCTATACCAGTGCTGGTCACACTTTAATTTTACATACAAGTTACCTGGGGCCTCATTAAAATCCAGTTTCTAGCACAGGGGCCCAAGTATGGAAGCCAGTCCCAGTGGGAATTTCCAAATTGCCCAGAAGATTTTTGGTTCCTCTTTTCAGTCTCATTCTTCCTCAGCATGAAGGGGACCTCACAAAGTGTGTCACTGATATTCAGAGACACCTACGCTTCTCCTCTGAGAGCTGGACAAAAATTCCTTCAGAATCATCACTGAAATGAACTCACTCTGGTGACATCAGTGTCATGGTTGAGTGAGAAGATCCCTTCATTTCTCACCTTAAATGTACAAGTCAGACAATTAAAACTCAACAAAGGATCCCCTGCTCAACACAAAGTCTCTTGAGAGATCCACGAATCTGACAGTGGGTGTATTGGAATGAATAGGAAAGGTGGGGTGGGGAAAAGACAGGAACAGTGGCTGAAGACACAGTTCAGCATCCTTCTCCCCTTCCCCCCCGCCACAGCTCCAGCGAGCCTGGTAATGGTGGAAAAGTCGGTCTGCAGCCCTCATACTGCAGCCTGCTAATATGAGGGGCAGAGGCAGTGTTCCTTCCTGTGAGGGCAGCTCTGTTCCCCCCATCCCCATCACAGTAGAGTCCAGTAGAGGTGGATGGGATGCTTAAACAGCACAGTAGTGCGAGCAGCCATTGACAGGAAGGCAGAGCTGCAAATCATCATGAACTTGTCTCCCTTGCCTCACCCATAACCACCGAGCCTCACCCATAACCACAGAGTAGAGGTAGTGGAGATTTATCCAACAACACAGTAGAGCCAGGCCATTAGTAATAAGGAGGCAGCACTGGGTACTTGAAAAACTGGTTCTCTGCTACCCACCATAATCCCCCACCTGGTGGTGGTACCCTGTAACTGAGATGAGCTGGTCACAGAGGGGGACACCAGCACTCCAGTGGGCAAGTGGCATTTTCCTCAACCTAAGTGATGCCAAAGCTAAGAGAACAAAAACTTACATTATAACACCATCTACTGGAAAAGAAAAGAAAGTAACCTGCCTATCAACCTACTAAACTGTTAAGAGTAAAACTGTTACGCATCTAAACAAGAAAAGCATTCACTTTCTCAGAAGCACAGATAGAGAAACAATCCACCAAGTACCATGAACAACCAAGATAACATGGGCGCACAGAAAGAAAATGAAAGTCTCCAGAAACCAAACTCAAAGTCATAGAAGACTCAATTTAAATGACAGAGAATTTAAGATTGCAGTTATGAAGAAATTCAATGAAATACAAGAAATCTCAGAAAGGTTGTTCAGTGAACTCAGTGATAAAATTAATGAACAAAAGGAGCACTTTACCAAAGTTTGAAATTGAAACTATAAAAAAGAACCAAACAGAAAAATTGAGCTGAAGAACTCAATAAATGAGACGAGGAAAGCATCACAGAGCATCAGAAATAGAGCATATAGATGAAAGAGAGACTTACTGAGCTCGAAGACAGAAATGTAGAAATGTTCCAGAAGGAGAAGAGAGAAAACAAAGAGCTACCATATGATCCAGCAATCTCTCTTCTGGGTATCTACCCTAAAAATCTGAAAACACTTATTCGTAAAGACATATGTACCTCTATGTTCATTGCAGCATTATTTACAATAGCTAAGACATGGAAACAACCTAAGTGCTCATCAATAGATGACTGGATATATACAATGGAATATTACTCAGCCATAAAAAGATGAAATATTGCCATGTGCAACAACATGAATGAATTTTGAGATTATTATTCTAAGTGAAATAAGTCAGATGGAAAAGGACAAGAATCCTATTTCACTCATATGTGGGATATAAAAACAAAAAAAAAAAACACCCACAAATGAACAAACAACAGAAATACAGACAACAGAATGGCAGTTACCAGAGGGGAAGGGAGATTGGGGGAAGATGAAGAGGGTAAAGGGGGTCAAATATATGGTGACAGAAGGAGACTAGACTTTGGGTGGTGAGTACACAATAGAGTGTACAGCTGTGGTATTATAAAGTTGTCCACCTGAAATTTACATAATGTTATTAACCAATGTTACCTCAATTAATTTAATTTTAAAAAGTTAACTCACTTTCAGTTAAGATTTCTCTTTTGCCACATCAAAATCAGTTAGAAATCTTGGGTTCTTTTTGGGTTGGAACAAACAGATCATAGGGAAAGACCCTATTATCCAGAATGAGTGAGCTGCTTTCTGTCATAATGTCTGTCTGGCGCATAACAAGACCAGAGTCCTCTGCATCTAACATAACACCTGAGTGAGATGAAAGGGACCAGAAGGTATGAGCTGGAGGGAGAGAAGTGAGAGAGAAAAAAAAAAGGAAACTCTTACAGAAGCTCTGCTAGGTACTAGGGACTGTTCCATTTATATCATTTAATTGAGTTTAATTTTACAATGGCATCATACTCTTTCTACAGATAAGGAAACAGATTAATCAGCAAATGGCTGAGCTGGGTCTAAAACTCAAGGCAGTTGGAATCCATAATATGCTCTCCTTCTAAAAGAGAGTTCTGGTTATTCAGTTATTATATGTTCCCCTCAAGTATATCTTTTCATTTCTTTCCCCTTTTCAGTTATAGCCCCTAAATCTGGGATTGGCAATATTCCGCACAATTGCCTAAAAAGGTGCCTTAGATCATTCTGAATTACCTCACACTGCTACAAAAATACCCACCATCACAAAACTCTCTTCCTAAATGCTGTGGTGGGGCCATAGGCAGTCTGATGGAAGCCTGAAGAAGGAAGGGATGGTGGGATGGATGGTGCTAGGGTCCCATGATCCTGCTCTCCAAGAAGAGAGAGGGCTTGGAAATGAAACCCCTAGACATAGGCCTCCCCCAGGGACTCTGTGTGGGTCCAGGGGATATTGGGTGGGGAAGGCACAGCATGGTAGAATTGAAATGGGGAGCCGTTGTGAAAGAGCTTAGGGCTCTTTTAAAATTTTTTTTTAATTAAGTTTCTTTTTTTTAAATTCAGATTTATTGGGGTGTCAATGGTTAGTAAAATTACATAGATTTCAGGTGTACAATTCTGTATTAAATCATCTAAATATCACACTGTGTGTTCACCACCCAGAGGGATTCTGCTTTTAGGTCAAGCACAGCATAGGAAAAGTGACCATGACTTCTGAATGAAAAATCAGAAAATATAGTCTGACAAGGGATTTTGGTGCAACTGATGAGTGCTCAGGAGATAACAAAAAGATGCAATTTAGATGCTGAAATGTTGGTATTTCTAGTATATGCTGATGGAAAAATGTGCAGAATGTTTTAAATGGGTGCCCTTCAGCAAAACTAAGTTTTAGGGCAACTGTTGCGTGGATTGCAGGCGACTAAGAGGGATAAAGAGAGGACACAGATCTGTTCAGGGTAGCTGAAAAGGGAAGAAATGGTCCAGAAGCGTAACAGAGGCCTTATCTGATGGGGATGAGGGGGGTCGTTTCAGTCTAAAGTCGGGGGGTCAGTCCAGCCTGGAAGGAAAAGGGCTGTTTCTCAAAGCAAAAGAGCTCAGTGATGGGGCTTGGCTGGGGTGCGGGCAGTGTTCCCTTACTTACCCTAGAACTGGGGCCTAACATTGAGGAAATCAGTAAATAAGAAGAGTGGCCTGTAAAGCTTGGGCTAGAAAGTATAAAACTGGGGCAGTTTCCTTTCCACAGCCTGGTTTCCTCATCTGTAGAATAAGACAATATGTAAAAATGAATGATCATGAAAATCCCTTCAAGATCTCACATTTCTTAACTGTGACTTCCATACTCCCGTGGCGCTGAGTACATGTCTAACCCACAGCTGGAGCGCATATGCTAGGTCTCCTAAAGTCCTTCTTATAGGACTAGTGGACCTTTCCCATCATTGTCTGTAAAGAGATGAATGGATAAAGAAAATATCACACACACACACACACACACACACACACACACACACACACGGTGCCAAAAAAAATGTATACACATTTTAAGGAAGGAAAACTGTATTAAAATTGTAATACTTGATATATACCGATAACAAAAGAAGAATACAAGTCACGTTTGACTTCTGCAATTACAGGAGGTGTTCAAAGTAGTTATCATCAGTGTCCAGACACTTCTGATTTGGGTAAACTACTGCTTGAGCAACGTTGACCAAAGTGTCCACTTGTATATACTTTTTTGACATCCCCGGTATATAGGTGTGTGTGTGTGTGTGTGTGTGTGTGTGTGTGTGTATAAATATATATATACACACACACACATATATACACACATATATATATACATACACATATATGTATATACATACATATATACGTATATATACACACGCACAAAATAGACTATTATTCATTATCATCACCATTCCTTAAATAGGAAGGAAATTCTAAGACATGCTAAAACATAGATGAAACTTGGGGATGATATGCTAAGTGAAATAAGCCAGTCACCAAAAAACAAATACTGCATGATTCCACTTATATGCAATATCAAAAGTAGTCAAATGCCTAGAAACAGAACATTGAGTGGTGGTTACCAGGGTAGAACAAGGGGAGTTGTTTAATATGCACAGAGTTCCAGATTTGCAAGATGAAAAAGTTCTGGAGATCTGTTTCACAACAATGTGAATATACTTAACATGTCTGAACTGTACACTTAAAAATAGTTAAGGTGGTAAATTTTATGTTATTTTTTTTTAACCACAATTTTCTTCCCCGCTTTTTCCACCCCACTCCCCCACCCCCAATCCGGTTCATTCAAACCGCCCTTGTTTCTAGTCAGCTGCCATCGTTGTTCACAATCTTAGCTGTAGAGGGCACAGCTCACTGGCCCATGTGGGAATCAAACCGGCGACCTTGGCATTAGGAGCACGGCGCTCCAACCACCTGAGCCACCTGGCTGGCCCAACCACATTTTTTAAATGAAGGCAAAAGAAAGCATTGGCGATCAAAAACATCAAAACCAAACTGAATTTTCTGATTATGCTTAGTCACTAGATACAGTGCTCTGAGTTCTGTCAGCTCCCAATTCCTACTTGTGCAGGAATCTGCATTTAATAAACATAAAATCTTGTTCTGTCTGACTCTCCTTAGGCACTACCCAGGTGACCAAGTCAGTGAAAGATGTAGCGGTACTGTCCTGTGGTTACAACATTTCAACGGATGAACTGATGATCGCTCGCATCTACTGGCAAAAACATACTGAAATGGTGCTGTCTGTCATATCTGGAAAGGTGAAAGTGTACTCCAAGTATGAGAACCGCACCTTCACTGACATCTCTAATAACCTTTCCATTGTGATCCTGGCTCTGCGCCTGTCGGACAATGGCGAATACACCTGTGTCGTTCAGAAGAATAAAACAGGGTCTTACAAACTGAAGCACCTGAGTTCCGTGACGTTATCAGTTAGAGGTGGGTGGAATTTTCTGACTTATCATAAGCCTGCAGACTCTGATGCCCTTAAAAATATACTCCTGTTGATTTAAGTGAAAATTTTCCTGAGGAGGGATGTAGCTCATTTTATTTCTTAGGGTTAAGTGAATCTCTAATTTTACAATAAGCCCTAATTGATTTCTCACGATGTCCTGGCTCTGTCTAGTAGTGTGCATTTCTTGCACTTTGACAATCTAAGTTTATGACAATCATCCTGGGGCACTACAATGACCTGAAGTGTCTTCTGAATCATTAGGGAACATCTTTGATTTGATGTAGCTATACTAGTAACTGCCCTTGATCCAGTAATAGTATATTCTTGTGAAAATAAGTTGAAAGGTATGAGAACAATGCAGGCATAAATATTTTTCAAATACTGGGGGTGCCAAAAAAATGTATACAAGTGGACACTTTGGTCAACGTTGCTCAAGCAGTAGTTCGCTGTAATCAGAAGTGTCTGAACGCTGATGGTAACCACTTGGAGCACCTCTTGTAATTGCAGAAGTTAAGCATGACTTGTATTCATCTTTTGTTATTGGTATATATTGAATATTACAATTTTAATATAGTTTTCCTTTCTTAAAATGTGTATTCGTTTTTTTGGCACCCTCTGTAGTATTTGAATGTCTATTATTATGGCTATTGTACTGTTATATGTATTACATACTTGAAGTTTCATCCAACAAGCATTCCTATAAAGTTAGATGTTAGAGAGCTAAATGCGTAATTTATGTCTGCCACAGGAAAAAAAAATTAGTTCATGAATCAAAGCCCAATTTATACATCTATTGTGAAGGGCAAGCATTTCTTGTGTAGAAAGGAACTTTGACTTACTCACAGGTGATAGTACTAGAAGATACTGATGTAGCCTGAGCCCTTATTGAGAAATTACAGCACCGGGCCATTCCCTCACACTTGAAGTTCAAAAACATTTCTTTTCCCCCCTGGGTACTTCAGCCTTTAATGGAAACCAAACCTCTTAATAAAAGATAATACTGTAATAACTATGTATGGTGCCAAATGAGTACTAGACTCATTGAGGGGATCACTTCATATGAAGGAAGAAATTAAACAATCTCTCAGTTGGCTAGGCTGACCAACTGCCCCATGTTTCCCAGGACTGAAGGGTTTCCTTAGACACAATGTTTTCAGTGCTAAAACTGGGAAGATCTCAGGCTAAATGGGGCAAATTGGTTTCTCTACATTTGCCCAATATTGCAAAATGATATATCATATCAGCATAGCAATATATGAAAGCCTCCATTAACAAGTACATTTGAGGAACTAGTGATACTAGTTAACAGATTAACTAGGTTAATTGACATTTTCCTTTTGTGTACGTCTTCCTTTCCTAATAAAATACTCCCCCGCCCCTGTTCATTAAGAGTGGTGAAAATTTGGGTTAGTTGATTAAAATGAGATACAAAGGAGTAATTCTTTGATGGTTCACAGTCTTGTAAGGCCTTAGGAGCTGTTACTTTAAACAGATCACATTAGAGAAGGGATAGAAGACAGAGCTGAAGCTGTTTAAGCCAAGTCAGACTTTGAAAAGATGATTTTTTAATGCAATCCCTGGTATTAGTGGCATTCTTGTGGTTTAGCTATTTCTCAGAAAAACGAAGTGCAGAAATGGACAAGAATCATAATGTAGGATATGAGTTACTTGAATAAGTTATTCTAGGTTATAATAAATGACATACTGATATTACAAGAAACAAAGGAAATATTCTTAATGTTTGCTACCAGTATAATGATTTAATGTTACAGGATAAATTGCAAGAATAGGAAATAATAATATCAACTGAAAATGGCTGTAATGCAGGGTCTCTGGTCCCAGTCCCCGCACCAGAACGCAAGGTATGGTGAGGCCAAAAAGGAACACCAACGGAGCCATAGATAGGGGAGTCATATCACTGTATTCTCGCTGGCGGCTGGGTTGGAGACACAGGAAGTGGGAGCCGCAATCTGTGCCAACCAATCAACTAACCAACCCCACTTACTAGCTGCAATCTGTGTTTGCTAGCTTAGCCATGGTAGTTATATTAGTGGCTAATGACTCACTGGTGACAACTGATGGCCAACTAGTCACAGCTGATGGCCATCTACTACCAGAGCCAGCACCTTTCCATGTGAGGCCGAGAGCCTGGAAACTGCTCTCTGGGACTCTGTCCCCACAGTGGCTCAGGAAAAATGTCAGAATTTAGGAAAAGGGTTAATCCAAAAAAGAAAGGTGACTTACTTCCAACCAAATCCAAGTTTTTCCTTTTCTTGGCAATTATAATCACTTGTCAGAACTTCCCCTTTCCTTTATTATTCACCGTACCACCAGGCAGTCCTGGCACTTTCACCTGCCAACATGATTTAAATAAGGGAACTCATCTAAGTGAGGTCAAATTTAAGACCCACATAAATCAGTCTATTAACTAACTTCCTTTGTGTCAGCCTCTGTGCTCCATAATTTATATTAATGATGTCATTTAATTCTTACAACCTTGGAAGGTAGGTATTATTATCCCCATCTCACAGTTGAGCAACCTAAGACTGCAAGTGATTAAGTAATTGGCCCAGGGTGAAAAGGCAAACCTGGTTTTAAAACCTACTCTTGACAAACACTTTGCTATATTACATCTCTCTTTGGAACTCAGAATTCTAAAAAAAAAATCTAACTATATGGAATGAAGTATAGGGGGGTTGACTCCCACATTCATGCTGAGAAGTATAAACTCTTCAAGTCTAAGAACAAGTGAGGAAGAGGTAAGGAGAACTTTCTCCTGTGTTCTCTGCAGTCATTTCACTATGCTTTGTTTGGTGTTTAGGTTGGTGCAAAAGTAATTGTGGTTTAAAAGGTTAAAAAAAAAAAATTGCAAAAACCGCAATTACTTTTGCACCAACTTCATATTTTTGAGCCCTATCTTGTTAGGGCTCAAACATACAAAAGAAAAGGTGCCTGAAGTGTGTAGGAGGAGTGCCAGAAGGCCTCTGTCCTCTGAAGGCATATCAGAATAGCAAGGAGAGCAGTAAAGGATAGTGATTGAGATTACAGGCTCAAAAATGTACAATTTGGACAGACGTTTACCTGATAGAAAGACTACTTTTGAAAAAGCAAAGGAGTGCTAAGCAAAAGTCAGGGGTGTGGTTACCTCAGGTATGGGAAGTAGGAGACAAGTTGGTGAGACCATACAAGGAAATTTCCAGAAGTTACTGTCAATGTTCTGGTTCTCAAATTGGATGGAGGGTTCATAGATGCTCATTATAATATGAATTAATAAATAGATAAGTAAAAGAAAGCTACTTTGTGTACTTTAAGTATCAGGAAGAAAGGAAAGAAAACAAAATAAAAGAAAGGAAGGCAAGGGAAGGGAAGCCTCTAGTATCTGAAACACTTGAATTCAAATGCCAGTTCTGTCACTTATTGGTTGTGATCCAACCTCAACGTGAATATTGGTAAAATGGAAATTGTATTAGATTAAATCATATGACATTACTGATATTTGATCTTTTTTTAGTCTACAACCTACCTCCTAGGGTTGTTGTAAAGACAAAATGAGGCAATGTACAGACGTAACAAACATTAAGAGCTCAATAAATATTGTATATTATTTTTCTCTTCACCTCTTACAAATGCAAGTACTATGTTAATATTTATTCACATGAAACTACTTCTTTTCTCTAATAATTGCCCTCCTACCTCTATCAAAAGTGATGAAAAATTGCTATAACCAATTCAAATCAAAGTTAGTCTTTGGATTATACACAACTACTAATGACATGGGAAGTTATAAATTATATCTCATTTTCGCATTCTTATTAAAACTAGAAACTTTGTTAAAAATACACCCCCTCCACACACATAGATGTATAATTATATGTACTTATATCCTTGTTCTTTCTTCAGCTGACTTCCCTGTCCCTAGTATAACTGACCTTGGATATCCATCTCCTAATATCAAAAGGATAATTTGCTCAACCTCTGGAGGTTTTCCAAAGCCTCACCTCTCCTGGCTGGAAAATGGAAAAGAATTAAATGTCAACAACACATTACTCTCCCAAGATCCTGAAACTGAGCTCTACACTATTAGTAGTGAACTGGATTTTAATGTGAAAAACAACCACAGCTTCATGTGTCTTGTCAAGTATGGAGACTTAACAGTGTCACAGATCTTCAACTGGAATGAATGTAAGTGACATTGTTCTGGGGAGTTTCTACTGTGGAGAATCTAAAAAGAAAATAACTGCTAGATACATTTTAGAATTATGCATATCGACTTTGTATTTTTGTAGTATTTTTTAGACACATAAATAAAATTATGATAAAATGTTATTGTGACTTATTAAGGTCATTGTACAAGGTGTGACTATAATGTCACTAGACTTTTCTTTAAAAACATTCTAAAATTTAGAGTTCAAATAAGTGTTATCCATCAAAAAGTCATCTTAGGAAGTTATTTTTAGAATATTGTTCTTATTGAAAACACTAATATTTGACCTTCTTTGAAAGTGCTCTCAGGGCTTTGGCAGTTTCTTTTGGGCATCCCCTCTCTATGGTCCCATGGTATTAAATCATTGTCTTTTGTGGGTGACATTGCCTTTAAAGAATTACTGGTTCATTCAGAGCTACGTCTGATGAAGAAGGTGAATAACAAGCTACTTATGGACAATGCCTGAAAAAAGAGGTCAATTTTGAGCAAATACTATGACCAAATACTTTACCCTGCAGGCAGTAAAATGATAGGATTCTCTTTCCCCAAGAAGTGAAATCATCTGAAAATATAAAATGGAAAAGTTTGAGTTTATGTAAATTTATGTATGTCATAATAGATTATTATAGGAGAACTCAGAAACTTGAAGTACATGTCTAACTTCTATGGTTGAGGATATGGAGAACCAAGGCCTCTTCCCCACCCGCCAGTCCCACTCCTGACAATATATTTTGTGACTACATAGTAAGAAACAATATACTGAGTTTGATATACAGTGGTATGTAAGTGCAGAGTATAACATACGCACATAACGTATAGCATGTTTCATGTCTTCCTCTTGTCTTTACCTGTAGCAGAGGAGACAATTTAGATACTCTGGCAGTTCATTCTAGTGAATGATTTACTCTAGATCTTTCTGTTTTGATGTGGGTTCTTTATTTCCCTCAATAGGTAATGAGATAAAAATTTCCTGGGAAAATTAATTCAAATATAAACCAAATTTTGATGATTTTATCAATAGTCCAAAAGTCCAAACTCCTATCATCTTTATGTATTCTCAAAATTTTATAAAAATGAGTCTTGACTCATATGATAAAGACAGTGCATTAATTCAGCATTACTTTTCACTTAATGTATCATTATTGAACCAATGCTAGGTGATCATGATGAAGTTGGGGGAGCAGTCCACAGTAATAGCAGCTTCAATCGTATTTTATTTTGGATATTATTTATATTTGGGATATGGGTATATATGATGTCGTAGGATAGAGGTTGGCAAAACCTTTCGGAAGAGGGCCAGAAAATAAATACTTTAGTCTTGTTGGTCATTTGGTCTCGCGCAACAACTCAGTTCTGCTGTGATAGCATGAAAGCAGCCACAGACAAGACATAAAATGAAGGACATGGCTGTGTTCCAAGAAAATTTTATTTTAAAAAATAGGTACAACCCCTGTACTGTAGTTTGCTAACTTATAGGAAATACAACGTAGCCCTTTAAATAAAAAGATGGAGCTATTATTTAAAGAGGACTTATCATTAGACTGCCCAGCTTTATCAACTTTTCCCTAATATGCCTTCTCTCAAGTCTTCATTATGCTAAGGGTGAGCAGAATCCCTTTTCAGTCTAATTCAAACGACTAGCTCTTTGACGTATTTGGTCTACATTCACAGTGATTGAAAAGGAGATGATTAAGTGTATGTGTTTATTCGTTCCTTCATTCAGTCTTTAATTAAGTAGTTAGCACATGGTATACGTCCTGCGAGGTGCTCGTGTTGTCTCTATGGTTGGAGAGCTTTAGTGTATAAATACTTCAAATCTCATTGATTGGACTGCAGGCATGATCGAGAGTCAAAGCAAGTAAGGCAGCTGTGGGAGGTCAAGGGCTGGCTGCTTAAGCAAACATAAATTAGGTGTACAGTTTATAGAAAAGTTCCAAGTCAGTGTAAGTAAAGCTTTACTGTATAAATACCCACTCTAAAATGAACCCCACATTTATTAATAGATTGATCTATGATTCTTTTAGTGTCGGCCTGCCAAATTTGTTAACCCTTGATGTACTGGAAGGCATATGTGTGTGCGGAAGGCTGTAACTCAGGGAGAACCACTCATGGTGTCTAAGAAGCTGTATGTGCTGACGTCCTCATATAACTATGCACTTGGATTCTGGGTCTTCCCTGTGGCGCATTACCAGGCTCATAATAGGTATTATGACAGAGCCAGTTTGCTGTTCCTGGTTCCTTCTTCTTTCCCTTAAATATACATCCTCTCTCTAGGCTGAGTGAGGCTTGAGGATGGATGGGAGTGGCCCCTCAGAGCAAGCCAGGTGTGGGTCGGAACCTGTGAAACTTCTAGACTCCCAGGATGATAGCAAGAGCTTTTTTGTTATGTGGGATGTCATTCTGGTCTACAGAGGTCAACCCTGGTAATCACTTGATGTCTCCATGTAATCTGGTGTTTTAGAGAAAAAGAGAAAAACAACTTTCCCTAGTGTCTAAGTGATAGGTGCACTGTGACTGTGCATTTTAGAATGGATACTATAGCAAACCGTGTAGAAATTATTAGAGCCTAGGAAACCTGAGGCAAAGAGACCACTACGGTGGCTACTAGATAGGAGATGAAAAAAACCTGAACTAAGGCAGTTGCTGATTTGGGGGAAAGGAATCAATTGCAGAGATATTCTGAATATGGAATAGAAAGTCCATGGGAGCCTAATGGGCACAAACACAAGCCTTCACTCTTATTTAGATAACTACTGGTATTGCCATTCACTGAAATGTGAGAATGTAAGTGGTAGATATGCTTTGGAAGGAATATAGTGAATTCAGTGTTAAGCAAGTGGAGATGCTGGCATCCAACCTTCTAGTTGGCAGCTGGAAATGCAAATCTGGAGCTCAGAAATGAGAAGAAATATGATATACAGATTTAGAAATCAGATAGTGTTTCAAACCTTGGGTGTGGATGAGATCACCCAGGAGGACTGGGGCTAGTGAGAAAAGAAGGGAATCGCTAATGGAACCATGGGGGACAACAATATTTAAAGGACAAGAAGAGGAAGAAGAGCCTACAAAGAAAACTGAGTCACAACAAACAGAAACAGAAGAATGTGGTATCATAGAAGTCCAAGAAGAAGAAGGTTTCAGCTTTCAAAATTTATCCACAAGCCTTGGTAATCAGTAAAATGAAAAACAGTAAGTTCGTGAACGTTCAATATTTATTGTAAGGTAGTCCAGAGAAATCAGAATAGGATGAGCTACTAATATTCCTTTTAGTTTTTGTTCCTGGCCTTTCTCCAGATGTTGTTGCTAACTATTCCTCAAACTGGCGGAAGAATAAATGCTGTTCCTGAGCAGGAGAGACAGAGAGCAGTTCCCCATACACCTGTCTCCTCCCCACCTGCACCCTTCCTAGTGTCCCCGAGTTCTCTCTGTCCCCTGTGTTGTACAGCCGATAGCCAGTTTGCAGAGCTCTCCTCCAGGATGATCCCGCCTAAATACCAAGCCACATCCACTCTTAGCCTTTGCTGGGCCTCTTCTACCCTCCCAGAAACTCTAGGCAGGGTGGTAAAAAATGTGTACCTGAAAATGAATGCAAAACATCTCCTGTAGCTTTCAGGAGCTACTGGGAGAGGGGTGTGTGTGTGTGTGAGGGAACATGCTTAGTGAAAGGAAGAAGGCATGACAGAGCTGGCTAAGAAAAAATAAGGCATTTCTAGAGCGTGACATCAATTAATTATTAGTAGTAATACATAGTAATATCAACTATAAAATGAGAATATGAAGACACAATGGCTTTTAAAATATCTCCTTAAAGTCCTTTTTACACCAACTTAGTAAAAGCCAAAGTCCAAAACTTGTTTTTCACATTCAGTATCTGATATCTGGATATGAGTTGCCCATAAGTATGTGTCTGATTGAAGAGTTACGCAAGAAAATGCTATCAGCTGCATATTGGAGATCTGACCAGGAAAAGAAGTGAGAAATACTGTTCACAGTTGTGTCAATATAAGAAGCATACAATCGGTATCAGGCCATCAGAGACACATTAGAGCTGACACTATTCTTTTTCCTCCACAGTTGAGCCACGCTCTCCTTTTCTTAATCCGTACTGGTCCTGGATTTTTATCTTAATAGCTGTGATTATGGCCATTGCAGGAATCTTCAGATGCCTATACAGTAAGTGCTATCGTACTATCACCCTGGAAGCCCAAATTCTATTAGTATGGTTTAGCATCTCTCCAAGATTTTTGGAAGTCTATGAAAATTTTAGGGTCTCCTTTACTTGCCTCAGCAAGTTCTGTTCATTCACTGGACAGACATTTCTTGGATACTTATTATGTGCCTGACATTCTACTAGGCACTGGAGTTACAAAGATAAGAAATCACTCCCCTGAAGACACATTCTAATTTAGTCCTTTTATTTTCCCCCTAACTTTATAATATTTTCTTGGAGACACTGAGGCTTGCTAACTAATATGAAAACATTTCTGATGCAAAGTGATATTCTAATCTTTAATTTGGAATTGGGGGAAAGTCATAAATGATGAGATGGAGGGCAAGAATCACTTTCTTGGAGGAGGATAAGATGTACTAATGACGTTGAGAAACTACATGGCCACAGATGATTTTACCAACTCTCAGTTCTGCAGAATACATATTTGGATGAAAGATCAGGAGTGGTTGAGGAAAAAAGAGATATCTAGGATATTTTTCCCTATGAGTTTAAAATTTTGGCCTTACACAAATGCTACCCTCAATCTCCACATGAAATGAAGAGAAACTGATAGGCCAAAGCTAAGGCCATAGTCACCATGCAGGAACCAACCTTTCTTGCAGTAGAAATTATGTACACTGAGCAGAGAAAACTGGAACACCAACATCTGCTGATTTTCCCAACCTTAAGCATAAAAATTGTCAAAACTCAGGGAAATCACTAGAGACTCTTTGCTATGAACAACTCACCCCATGGGTAGGATAAAAATGTCTGTAGGGCTCAAGGATGTTCCTGATGCAGAGTGCCCAGCCATACATACTCCTCTGGGTTCAGGTTTCTCATCCTTAATACTAGGAACATTTGGGGCTGAATAGTTATTTGTTTTAGGGTGTCATTCGGTGCATTGCAGGACGTTTAGCGGCATCTCTCGCTCTACGCACTTTATGCCAATAGCACCCTTGCCCCAGTAGTGACAACCAAAACTGTCTTCCAGCATTGAAAATGTGCCCTGTTGGGAAGTGGGGGGTTGAATATCACTCCCAGTTTAAGAACCACTGCTCTTATTCTAAGCTAATCTGAAGGCTTGCTGAAATACATGGGCACAATTTAAGGGAAACTCACCTATCTAAATTTGTATTGTTTGTCTTCAAGGTTGTGCTGCAAGGAGGAGAGAAAAAAGGAGGAATGGGGAGAGCCTGGAAATGGAAGAGATCCCCCCAACTACATAGGTTCTGCAGAAGCATCGGGCTAAACAGGACACCTGAAGGTAGCCTCTTTTAGCTCTTGTCTACCAACGTGGGACAGATGAGGGCATGTGCATCAGGAGGCACAGGGTTTTCTTCCCCTTGGTACCAAATTTAAGATCTTCTACTACTCCTCCTTCTCAAAAACCTCATTCAGGTTTCTCTAAACAGATGACTGACATCTCTCTCCTCTACCCACATACCGTTTGCTTACTAACCTCTCCTTTGCTGTGCCATTCTGCCAATTCAGTGTCTCTCACTGTCTACAAAACACTACTTTAAGTTCAATTTGAACTAATATTCCCGGCCTAACTCCTTATTCTAATCATTCCTTTTCCCCTGTATGCCTGAGGACTGATGGACACAGATCCACTCTGTACTAACTCAGTCACGTCCGCATTGTTCTCTCGGCTTCTGAGTAACAGAATCATCCTACTGACCCAATCACAGAGCCAAATTTCACAAAGAATTACTTCTCTATGTCACTTTCCCACTCAGAAACTCAGAAAAGCCCCCAATGCCTACGAGAAAATCTTAAAAACTTTTAAGTTTCCCCATTCCAGTTGATCTCTTCAGTTTAAACATTCTCAGTTCTTTCCATTGTTCTTCAAATGGCAGTTTCCAGAAGCTACAGGTAAAAATACTACATATCAATGGAGTCCAAGACTTTAATGTGCTCTGACTGATTCTACATACAATGGGATAATTACTATTTGGGGTCTGGAATGTTTTTTTTGTTAAGGGAGCCTAACACAGCATCAGCTTTTGTGAGTCACACTGTTAACATCTCAATTTTGTGTTATCCTAAAATCCTCAGGTCTTTTCATATAGGAGAAACATTGGAACACTGGAATCCAAGAGACTGATATCAGGTACAGGGTGGTTTATAGCCTCCACGAACAGTTCAATTTTGACTTGCAGAGGTATCTTGAAAAACACAAGATGAAATATAACACCTGAGAATTATGTAACAGCTTGTGTTTTGCAAAAGCATTAATTCATTTAAGTCTCATAAAAATGTCTATGAACAAGATCTATCTATCTTGATTTTGTGGGAGAGGAACCCATGGCTCCCAGAGGTTAAGTGATTTGTTAAGGTCAGACAGAGGAGGAACAAAACCAGGACTTAAACAGGACATCAAGCTCAGGTCTCTTTGACGACACTTTGGCAGCCTTAACATATTTTCCCCACAGCAATCTCTCAGTTTCCTATCCTGTTTTCTTTTCACTTCAAATACTTGCTCACTGTACTAAATGATGAAGCCCTGAATCCAATCTTTTACACAGAGCTTTCCGTGGCTGTCTCGTACAGTTAAAGCAGTTCTCCCTCGGAACTGCTGTGGCAATGGTGTCTCCAGCATATCACATTCCAACTTGGGTTTACATTCATGTGCCATGTCTTATATTCTTTACTGACTTGAAGGCTTATTGAGAAGAACAGCCATACCTGATACATCTTTGTTTGCCCCACACATAGAAGAGTGCCTTGATCAATAACGTTTGATTGTTTGGTGATAGCTGGTGCTTAATATTTGCTTGATATTTCATGTACGAAAAATGGTCAGACTTGCCCTAAATTCTCTCTTAATTTGGACTTTCTTTTATATTTTTTAGCCATCAAGATTAATATCAACAATGTGACCTCAAGTTGGGAACATCTGTTTGATAAATTACATAAAATTAAAAAAAATACTTTCCACTTTTGGGAATTTAGGGTTTGAAGTACTCACCTGTATCTCAGATCCAACGCTTCTTGGAACTTCCTCAGATGGCCAGGATTATCCCACCTTGTCCTTCATATACGAAGACCCAACAATTAAGTTCGTGAACTCATCCTAGAAAAAGTGCTACATACCTCATTACTGAATATCACTATGGTCACCTTTGAAGTACTCCCCTTGGGAAGCTATGCACTGATGCCAGCACCTAGTCCACCCTTGAAAACAACTTTGGAACTCTATTTCTGGAATGGCCATCAGAGCTGTCATCATATTACCCTTGATGTCCTGAGTGTCACCCAAATGTCTTCCTTTCAATATTTCCTTTATCTTCAGGTAAAGAAGTCATTGGAGGCCAGATCAGGTGAGTAGAGAGGGTGTTCCAATACAGTTATTTGTTTACTGGCTAAAAACTCCCTCACAGACAATGCCGTGTGAGCTGGTGCATTGTCGTGGTGCAAGAGCTCCTTCGGGACCATTTTTGCACATACCTTTATCATGCCAAGATTTTCAGTTAAGATTTTCCTGTTTCTCTATCGATGTTTACTTGCTCTGCTATGCTTCTCACAATAAGCCAATGATTGTGACACACAATTTGGCAAATGTTAGCAATGTTTTTGTCAGTTCTGCTTGTTACTGGCCGCCCTGACCTCTCTCCCTCAATGACGCATTCTCTCCCCTTAGAAAAGCATTTAATCCATTTGTACACTGCAATTTTCTTCATGGCATTATCCCCATTAACTTGGACTAACATGTCCCTGATTTCACTTCCACACTTGCTAAGTTTAACAAGAAATTTAATGTTTGTTCGTTGCTCTAATTCAAGCTCAGACATTCTTGCGATGGCAAACCTAAACACTCAACAACAACAATGAATGTCACTCAGCAAGATACCACTACATGTCGACATGAACACAGCTGTGAGACACTGATATACTAAGATTATGAAACCTTACCGAGCTGCTTGTACAGTGCTGCCAATGTAAGCGCATGGTGGCAAGTTCACTAACATAGTTGTCAGGCCTTGTACCTATTCTCTAGGAGCCTCTTTTTTTTTTTTTTTTTATTAGTTTCAAGTGTACAAAGCAACGTAATCGTTAGACATTTAAACCCCTCATAAGCTGATAACCCACCCCCTAAGCTACTTCCCTTCTGACAACTTACATAGCTGCTACAATACCATTGACTATCTTTCCTATGTTGTTTTCCACGTCCTGTGACTATCTATACCTATATATTTAATTATAGTTGACATTCAGTATTATTCTACTTTAGCATCAGGTGTACAGACCATTTGACAGTCTATGAAGTGATCCCCTTGGTAGTTCCAGTGCCCATCTGGCACCTTATATGATCTTTACAACATTGTTGATTATAATCCCCATACTGTATTAACTACCACTTTGTATTTCTTAATACCTTCACCTTTTTCACCCTGCCCCCAACCCCATCCCGTTCTGTCACCCTGATACATCTAGTACCTATCTGGCACCATACCTAGTTATTACAATATTATTGACTATAATCCTTATGTTGTACCCTACATCCCCATGACTACTGTGTAACAACCAATTTGTACTTCTTAATCCTTTCCCTTTTCACCCATCTTTAACCCCACTCCCATCTTAAAGAAGTCCCTCTAAGATTGTGTACTACTGGTTTGGTGGTGATGAACTCCTTCAACTTTTTCTTGTCTGAGAAACTCCTTACCTGTCCTTCAATTCTAGATGATAGCTTTGCTGCATAGAGTAATCTTGGTTGTATGTCATCACTTGGTTGCTTTTCATCACTTGGAATATTTCCTGCCACTCCCTTCTTGCCTGCAAAGTTTCTGTTGAGAAATCAGCTGCCATTCTTATGGGGGCTCCCTTGTAAGTAACTAACTGCTTTTCTCTTGCTGCTTTTAAAAAAAAATTTTTTTGTATTGGGGAACAGTGTTTTTTCCGGACCCATCAGCTCCAAGTCAAGTCGTTGTTGTTTTTTCAATCTAGTTATGGAAGGCACAGCTCAGCTCCAAGTCAAGTCGTTGCTTTCAATCTAGGTGTGGAGTTGTTGTTTTCAATCTAGTTGTGAAGGGCGCAGCTCACTGGCCCATGTGGGGATCGAACTGGCAACCTGGGTGTTATGAGCACTGCAGTACTGCGCTTTAACTTTCTTGCTGCTATTAAGATTCTCTCTTTGTCTTTAACATTTAGCATTTCAATTATGGTATGTCTTGGTGTTGGCCTCTTTGGGTTTATCTTGTTTGGGACTCTCTGTGCTACCTGGGCTTGTATGTCTATTTCCTTCACCAGGTTAAGGAAGTTTTCTGTCATTATTTCTTGCTCGCTCTGTTCTCCTTCTGGTACCCCTATAAATGAGAATGTTGGTACGCTTGATATTGTCCGTGAGGCCCCTTAAACCCTTATCAACTTTTTGGATTCTTTTTTCTTTTTGCTGTTCTAGTGGGTGTTTTCTGCTACCTTATCTTCTACATTGCTGGTTGGATCCTCTGCCTCATCTAATCTACTGTTGATTCCCTGTAATATATTCATTTCCATTATTGTATCCTTTGTTTCTGACTGGTTCTTTTTCATGGTTTCCATCTCCATTTTTATGCTTCCTATCTCTCTGTTGAAGTTCTCCCTGAGATCAGTGCACATCCTTATAAACAGTGTTTGGAACTCTATGTCTGTGAGGTTGCTTATCTCCATTTCACTTAGTTCTTTTTCTGAAGCTTTGTTCTGTTCTTTAATTTGGGACATGTTTCTTTGTCTCCCCATTTTGGCTGCCTCCCTCTAGGAGCCTCTTCATTTCAGTAGCTTTGCAGAAAGTGACTAGAGGAATATGGTGGGGACAGAAGTAGCTCTGGTGAGCTTGATCAAGGAATTCAGAAACACACAATTCTTTAGGGCTGGAGAAGACATTAGAGAAACCAATTTCCATTAATGACAAGACCACCGAGGCCCAGAGAGGTGACCTGAATTATAAAGGCCAGAGCCCATATTTCCTCCTATCTCTGATGCTCTTTTCCATTATTAATCTAGCTCTGTGCTATTAATGCATGCACACACACTCCTTACTTAATGTTGTCAATAGGTTCTGCAACTTTAAGTGAAATGATTTATGATGAAACCAATTTTACATAGACTAACTGACATAAACAACAGTTAACTTCCCACTGTTAACTTGTAAAATGTTCAAAAAATATTTATGAGAAAGTTGTAATTTAAAATACAATAGGTTTTCTTATGTATACAGGCATACCTCATTTTATTGCACTTTGCTTTATTGTACTTCAGAGATGTTGCATTTTTAAAATTTTTCAATTAGAGTTGACATTCAATATTATTTTATATTAGTTTCACCTGTACAGCATAGTGGTTAAACATGTATATAATTTATGAAATGATTCCCCCAGATTAGTTTAATACCCACCTGGTACTACTGTATATATAGCTCAGTATCTTTTCATGTCTATTGGGCATGTGCATGTCCTCTTTGGAGAAATGTCTATTCAGGTCCTCTGCCAATTTTTTGATTGGATTGTTTGGGTTTTTTGGTGTTGACTTGTATGAGTTCTTCATAAATTTTGGATATTAACCCCTTATCAGATGCATCATTGGCAAATATATTCTCCCATTCAGGAAGTTGTCTTTTCATTTTGTTGTTCGTTTTCATTGCTCTGCAAAAAGTTTTTAGTTCAATGTAGACCCATTTGCTTATTTTTTCTTTTCTTTCCCTTGCCTGAGGAGATATATCAGAGAAAATATCACTAAGAATAACAGAGAGTTTACTGCCTATATTTTCTTCTAGGAGTTTTACAGTTTCAGGTTTTATATTTAAGTCTAATCCATTTTGAGTTTATTCTTGTATATGTTGTAAGAAGGTGGTCCAGTTTCATTTTTTTTGCATGTATCTGTCCAGTTTTCCCAATACTGTTTATTGAAGATGATATTTTTACCTTATAGTCTTGCCTCCTTTGTCATAGATTAAATGACCATACAGGCGTGGGTTTATTCCTGGGTTCTCTATTCTGTTCTATTGATTTACGTATCTGTTTTTAAGCCAGTACCATGCTGTTTGATTGCTATAACCTTGTAGTATAGTTTCATATCAGGAACGAGATACTTGCAATTTTGTTCTTTCTCAAGATTGTTTTGACTATTAGTGGTCTTTTGTGGTTCCATTCAAATTTTAAGATGATTTGTTCTAGTTCTGTGAAAAATGCCATTGGTATTTTGCTAGGGATTGCACTGAACTTATAGATTGTTTTGGACATTTTAACAAAGTTAATTCTTTCTATCCATGAGCACGATATATGCTTCTATTTGTTTGTATCTTCTTCAACTTCTTTCTTCAGTGTCTTATAGTTTTCCAAGCACAGGTCTTTTACCTCCTTGGTTAAATTTATTTATTTTTTTAAATGCAATTGTAAATGGGACTGTTTTCTTAATTTCTCTTTCTGACAGTTCGTTATTGGTGTATAGAAATGCAACCAATTACTGAATATTAATTTTGTATCCTGCTACTTTGTTCACTTATCAGTTCTAACAGGTTCTTGGTGGAATCTTTGTGGTTCTCTACATATAGTGTCATGTCATCCAAAAATAATAAGAGTTTTACTTCTTCCTTTCCAATTTGGATGCCTTTTATTTCTTTTACTTGTCTGATTGCTGTGGCTAGGACTTCCAATACTATTTTGAATAAAAGTGCAGAAGTCGGCATCCTTGTCTTGTTCCTGATCTTAAGGAGAATGCTTTTAACTTTTCCCCATTGAGTATAATGTTAGCTGTGGGTTTCTCGTATATGGCCTTTATTATGTTGACGTATGTTCCCTCTATTCCCACTTTGTTGAGTTTTTTTTTTTAAATCATAAATGGATGCTGGATTTTGTCAAATGCTTTTCTGCATCTATTGATATGGTCATATGATTTTTATCTTTCAATTTTTTCACGTGATGCATCACATTGATTTTCAGATACTGAACCAATCTTGCATCCTAAGAACAAATCCCACTTGATCATAGTGTATGATCTTTCTTTTTTTTTTTAACTGTTGAGGTAGATTTTTTTTTTATTGGGGATTATTGGGTAACAGTGTGTTTTTCCAGGACCCATCGGCTCCAGGTCAAGTCATTATTTTCAATGTAGTTGTGGAGGGCGCAGCTTACTTGCCCATGTGGGAATTGAACCAGCGACCTTGGAGTTATGAACACTGTGCTCTAACCAACTGAGCCAACCGGCCACACCATTGTATGATCTTTTTAATGTACTGCTAAATTTTATTTGGTAATGTTTTGTTGAGGATTTTTGCATCTATGTTCATTAGGAATATTGGTCTACAGTTTTTTTTTTGGTAATGTTTTCTTAGTATAGCCTTTGTTTTAAAGTCTATTTTGTCTCATATAACTATTGCTACCTCAGCTTTTTAAAATTTCTATTTGTATGAAACATCTTTTTCCATCCCTTTACTTTTAGTCTGTGTGTGTGTATCTTGTAGACAGCATATGTATGGGTCATGTTTTCTTATTCATTCAGCTACCCTGTCTTTTGATTGGAGCATTTAATCTATTTACACTGAAAGTGATTATTGATATTTTATTATTCATATTTGTGGTTTTTTCCCTTTCATCTTAAAGAAGTCTAATACTGGCTTGGTGGTGATGAATTCCTTTAGCTTTTTCTTGTCTGGGAAGCCCTTTATCTTACGTTCAATTTTAATTGATAGCCTTGCTATGTAGTATTGGTTGTAGGTCCTTGCTTTTCATCACTTTGAATATTTCCTGCCAATCCCTTCTGGGCTGCAAAGTTTCTGTTGAGAAATCAGCTGACAGTCTTATGGGATCTCCCTTGTAAGTTACTAGTCGCCTTCTCTTGCTGCTTTTAGGTTTCTCTCTTTATCTTTAATATTTGCCATTTTCATTATAATGTGTCTTGGTGAGGGCCTCATCTTGTTTGGGACTCTGTACTTCCTGGACTTGTATGTCTATTCCCTTTGCCAGGTTAGAATAGTTTTCAGTCATTATTTCTTCAAATATGTTCTCCATCCCTTGCTTTCCCTCTTATCCTTCTGGTGCCCCTATGATGTAATGTTGTTATGCTTGATGTTGTCCCAGAGGTTCGTTACACTATCCCCATTTTTTCTTTTTTAATGCTTCTATCTTTTTTCTGTTCCAATGGGTGTTTTATGCTTCCTTGTCTTCCAAATCGCAGATATGATCCTCTGCTTCATCTAGTCTGCTGGTGATTCCTTCCAGTGCATTCTTCATTTCAGTTACTGTATTCTTCACTTCTAGCTGATTCTTCTTTATAGTTTCTATGTCCTTTTTTATGCTTGCTATCTCTTTGTTGAAGTTCTCACTAAGTTCTTTAAGCATTCTTATAACCATCATTTTGAATTCTGTGTCTGGTAGGTTGCTTGTCTCCATTTTGTTTAGTTCTTTTTCTAGAGTTTTCTCCTGTTCTTTCATTTGAAACATATTTGTTTACTCATATTGGCTGCCTCTTTGTGTTCGTTTCTACGTATTAAGCAGACCTGCTATGCCTCCCAGCCTTAGGTAGGTGGCCTTATGTAGCAGATGCCCTGTGTGGCCCAGTGGCACAGTCTCCCTGCTCACCTGTGCTGGGTGTTCCAGGACTGTCCTTTGTGTGGGTTGTGTGGACCTTCCTGTTGTAATTGAGCCTTAATTGCCATTGGCATATCAGTGAGTGAGAATGACTCTCAGGCTGACCATGAGGATTGTCCATAACTAGCGTATGAACTGCTATGTGGGGGCTGACCCCATGAAGTGGGCTTTGCCCCAGAATGCTGATGTGCCTAAGACCACTCTTTGGGTGTGCCAATTGTGGGACAATCAGGTAGTTTTCTGCTGTGGTTGGAAGGCGACCTCCAGGTATGTTGGTTCTGGGGCCTCTTGGGAGGGGCTCCAGTGCAGGCCCAGGTCAGCTTCTGCCTGTGACGGGCTCAGGGCTACCTAGTAAGAGCTACACAATGATTCGTTGTTGGTTGCTGCTTGTGCTGGACCAGAATGTGCATGGGAAAGGCCACATTGTGAATGAAGGCTGGCTGTCACCAGTACTGGGCCTGGGGCAGCTCAGCAAAAGACCCAGGGTACCCCAAGGCCTGAGGCTACCTTCTGGCTCCTCATAAGGCTCAGCTGCTGAAGGAGACTTGGACTATACACTACTTGGGTCAGGCAGGGTCCCAAGGAGTCACCAGGGTGAGGTGAGCCGGAGTCACCAGGCCAATGCAGATTCAGATTGGCCTTTTGCGGGGAAGAGCTCAACACAAGAAAGAACAACACTTGCCTGTAGGCTACACGGATAGGAGGGTTTAACACAGGGATAATGGAGGCTCTCCCTCCAGCCCTTGCCCTGAAGCCACAGAACTCAGTCTTTCCCTGTATGTCTCTGGTGCCTCCCAAGTTGCTGTTCCTGTGCCAGAGCCCAGGGCGAGTGCCTGTAAGTGAGTCTGTGTACAGGACCTTGAAGAGGACATCTGGATTTTCAGCCTTCATCCATCTTACCTAGATGATCAGAATCCCTGCTGATTTTCACAGCTAGATGCTGTGGGGGCTCCTATTCCTGGAGGACTCCGGGCTAGAGAGCTTGGTGTGGGGTTGGGGATCCTCGCGCCTAGGGGGAAACTTCCACAGCTGAGATATTTCTCCCAATTCTCAACCACCATACACCGGTGTGTGGCCAGCCCGTTTTGTATCTCCACCCCTCCTACCAGTCTCAACATGGCTTATTTATATTCTTAGTTATAGGAGTTCTGTTCAGCTAGTTTTCAGAGGGCTCTCCAGGTTGATTTTTCTATACTTTAGTTGTAATTTTAACGTGCTTATGGGAGGAGGCAAACACAGTGTTTATCTACTCCACCATCTTGACTAGAAACTCAGATGTTGCACTTTTTACAAATTGAAGGGGTAAGATTCTCCATCAGCAAAAAGATTATGACTCACTTTATTGCCATACTTGTTTTATCATGATTGGCTAGAACCAAACCTGCAACATCTCTGAGGTACGCCTGTATAGTAAACAGTAAGCTTTCTTTAGTAGTTGATTGATGTAATGAAAATAGCACTCCATGGGGCTTCCTTAGATCCCTAAAGTGGCTTTTCCTTGGTATTTCTGGGGTCTTCTAATATCAGCAGATAATTGAAAAAGAAAGAAGCAGTTAACTGCTGTCCCTATATTATTTACTCATGACTCTACTTTCTCTGAAATTGCCTTCCACAGCTCATTGGACCAGGAGTAGACTGACTTAGCTGGGGAAATCAGACATTCCTATCTGAAATTTTGTGGCTGGACAGCAAGAATTGACCAAGTTTCTCAAATATGGCTGGATTTAAAATGTTTAATTCTGGTAGCTATAAAGGGACTAGATTATGCTACATAGTCAAAGGAACAGAACTACTTTTAAATAATTGCTCTGAGAACAAAATCACTGAAGAAAATAAAAGTGGTGGACTGATAAGAACTTAAAGAAACAAACGAAAAAATAGGAGTTGCTGCATTTAGTTAAGACTCATAATCCTTAGACTCATAATCCTTATGATCAAAAGTTCTCAAGAAATAATTAGTCATAAAACAGAAAAATCTAAGAGACAGCTTATTTATATTCAAATAAATTATATTAAATTATTGCTTATTACATTTCATAAATGTATTAGTACTATTTTTTCAGAGCTGTATTTTTATTCTATTATTCTGATATTTTTGTGATATGAATAAAATTAGTTTTAAAAGCAATCATCTAATTTTATATTTTCTAGTTCAAAAGTTTAATCTAAATGTGGGTGTGAATGAAACTGAGCAGACTGACTGCCAAATTGTCAGGAACTGGGATAATTGAAATGGGATAATTGAAAAAACATGCTTTACAGAGTGTGGTAATAACATGTAAATCATGGTGAAAACATACTGGTGCAGACATTCTCATATCCTCATAACTATTTGTTGTTATAGAATGCCCTGTGTGCCAGCGCATTGTGCTATGCTTTACATGGATCATTTCATTTAATACCCATTCTGAGGTAGAAAGGATTTCATCTGACAGATGAGAATACTGAGACTTAAATTTAAAGGACTTTGCTACATTGCAAGTCTACGAAGCTACATAGCTGGGATTCCAAGCCTACAGAGCCAGGGGTTTTAGCCACCATACTAGCTGCTTCATAAACCTTGCTCCTGTGAACAACAGTATTTTCATAGTAGCAATTAAGAGGTGTAACATCAAAACAAAGCATTAGCAGTTTTTTCCCTCCAGTACACTTAATTCAGTCATCCCCCCAATTAGTAAAAGTTACAATCTACAGCTGTAAATTCCAAGGCAGCAAGCTCCTGGAATGTACAGACTGTATATAGTCCAAGTAACTCTTTCATAATACAGTGTAGATACTTTGTCAGCAATACTGAGAGAAGAAACAAAGTCCTCCTGTTTCTTTAATGCTTATCTAATTCCTTTTTGTTAAATTTATATTTTTTCAAATAGTATAGAGATCATCATTCACTTTTATTAAAACGAAACACAAAACATGACTACACATTTAGGCCCATACTGATTCTAGGACCCAAGACCATTTGCCTTACCTTGTTCTTTTCTCTCCTCCTCCTCCTAGTGATTCCTAGAGTACCCCTTTAAAGAATATATACAACCTGTAGAATTCAACTCTAATCTTCTGTGAAATTTTTTTCACAAAATTTTAATGTACTGTTGTAAAATCCAAAAAAATATACGAGGTTGGACAATTAAGTTCGCGAACTCATCCTAAAAAAAGTGCTACATACCTCATTGCTGAATATCACTATGGTTACCTTCAAAGTACTCCCATTGGGAAGCTAGTGCTTAGTCTACCCTTCAAAGCAATTTTGGAACTCTTTTTCTGGAATAGCCATCAGAGCTGTCGTCATATTACCCTTGATGTCCTGAATGTCATCAAATGTCTTCCTTTCAATATTTCCTTTATCTTTGGGTAAAGAAAGAAGTCATTAGGGGCCAGATCAGGTGAGCAGGGAGGGTGTTCCAATACAGTTATTTTTTGACTGGCTAAAAACTCCCTCACAGAGAGTGCCACATGAGCTGGTGCATTGTCGTGATGCAAGAGCCATGAATTGTTGGTGAAAAGTTCAGGTCATCTAACTTTTTCACGTAGCCTTTACAGCACTTCCAAAAGTAAACTTGGTTAACCTTTTGTCCAGTTGGTACAAATTCATAATGAATAGTCCAATCCCTCTGATATCAAAAAAGGATAATAACATCGTTGGAGGAAGTTCGTGAATTTAATTTTCTGACCTTGGGTGTGTGTGTTTATCAATCAATCTAGATATAATGTCAAATGTACAGATTGATCAATATAGATATAAGTATGTATTTAAATTTAAGGATAAGTAAAGTGAGAGTACAATAGCCCAATTCTTGGTTTAAAAAATTGGTAAAAAAATTAAGAGCAAGTCACTGCCACTGCAGGTGCCAGTGCTTACAAGTGTCAGCAGGTTAACCAAGGAGTAGCCTGACAACTGGCATTCAATGGACATGGCAACATAGACCCCTTCAATTCTCCAGTGAGTTTCAAGTCCAGAACATTTTCAGTTCTTGTTTTGCTTATCTGTTGATAAAGGGTTTCTAGGAAGATTTAGCAGAGCTTCAATTTTCTTAGCATCATCCGTGGATTGATTTTTCTGTAGGTTACTTTCAATTTCTTCAGGAATGAGCTCAGTCAATTGTAGTCTAGCTTTCCTGTAATCAGAGAAAGAAAAGGATACATCAAGTACTGCTCCGTTTCTTTAATTTTTAGATTTTTTTTTTAAATAGCACTTGTCTCTTTCTCCCTGCAACTTATAAGCAAACACTGCTCCTTGCACTTCAAATACAATGACTTTCTTCTCTCTCCTAACCTGTCCCACTCACAAGCCAACTAGAATTCTCATATTACCAAAAAGAACATTGCCTTGGCAGCAGCTCTGATCCGTAACATATTCCAGAGCCCTTGCAGGGGTGACGAGCAGGAGTTGAAGCACCCTGAGCTAAGGTGTGAGCCTTGTAACCTGGCTGTCCTCTTGCCCTCAGGGTCCAGAGGATGTGAGCCCCCTGCCACTCTGTTAAACTCTGTTGCCAGACCTTGTAGGAACCACACAGAGGCTGTAACAATGGTAATCTTGGTACCAAAAAATCAAATGGGACAACACTATAGATGTATATTTAGAAGGATTTAAAATCTAATTTCCAAATAACAGATCAGTTCTTTTTCCTAAATCAAGTGTTACTGTCTTCCTTTAAGTGATTATCAACATCACCTATGACTTTCTTCTCAACTCTTCACAACCAGATTTGACCGTTTCTTCTTCCATATCTCTGTAGCCAGTTTTCTACATTTTCTGCTCACTGAGACAATTTTTTAGACTCTCATTTTGATTTCCCTATAGTTAGTTATTTTCAAGCAAAGAAGCAGACAGATAAAAGGTTCTTAACTATTAATTCTCCTTAAAATATCACATATATATATATTTATATTCTATACATTGTTGGTACTAGTTCCTTCTTCCAAAGTATTTTCATTACTATAATTTTTATTTTTATTTTTACCCATTCTTGAGGTTTTTCCATCTCCAAATAACTGATTGACTTCTGTCGTTTTCTTTTTCTGGTTTCTTTTTTTTACTGGAATAAAATTATTTGTTCATATTTTCCAAATGTTAATTCTCCATAACTTCCTATATCAGATTCAAACAGCCAATATACTTTCCTTACCTTTCTAACTCCTTTCTCAAAGTTTCCTTTTTAAAAAAGAAGTCTTTTATATCTAAGAACTAGAAATAAGCTAATGCTTTCATGCTTTTAATTCTCTATAATATTAAAATTTATGCTGGCGTTCAGAATTTTAAGTACTTTTTCCTAGAATGTACATAAATAACTTCATACCCCATCCACCCTCTTAGAATGGAGAAGAGAAAGGAATGAAACAAACATATATTGAGCAGGATGGGTGTGATTTCTGCCTTTAGGATGGCCGAGAAACTGAGGGCTTAAAGTTAAGAAAAATATCTACGGTCATAGAACTCATTAATAGTTTAGCTAGTATTTAAGCCTTGTTTTCAAGGTTTCATGGGCTCCAAAATCAATGCTTTTTCTTCTATAGCACCTAAGTCTTTGGACAACAGATTTATAGATACTAAGAATTTGCGTGTGTGTATGTGTGTGTGTGTGTGTGTACCACAAATCGATGTTTCAAATAAAAACCTAGAATAAAATGACTGCTTACCTATTCAACTACCAATGCAGCAGCTGCAGCAGATGTCATTTTAGGTAGCCAGGAAACTGAACCATGACAATCACTTGTACCAGGAGTGATAGTTGGCAGCCTGTTATGTTGATCTTACAAAGAATCAGCATGAAGTCTGGTATCAGTCTGACTACTGTACCCAAGGGGAGGACTAGGTGGAACAGGTGAAAGTTCTTATCCCCCTCAGTGGCTTCCAGTCCATGCACAGCCACTATAGCTACCTAATTCCTCTGCATCCACAGCAAGAAGTAGAATCTTTGAATGTGGAGTCGGAACATGTCCCATATTGTTGATAGATGTACGTGTAAACCGGGACATCACCTTCCAAAGAAAGCCAGTAAATCTCACTCATTGCTGTGCATTTTCTTTCTGTAATTTCCATATGCAGTAAAACAAAACAACAACAACAAAAATATATGCAACCAAATGTAATTTACACTTTCAGTTTTCAAAAAAAAAAAATGTATCTAAAAAAAGATCCTGGGGCCAGCCCAGTGGCTCAGGTGGTTGGAGCGCCCTGTTCCTAAAGCCGAGGTTGCCAGTTCGATTCCCACATGGGCCAGTGAGCTGCGCCCTCTACAGCTAAGATTGTGAACAACAACTCTTCTGGAGCTGGACTGCCTGGAGGTTGGCATGAGCGGCTGTGTGCTGTCGTGGGCTACCGTGTGCTGTCATGGGCTACCGTGTGCTGCCATGAGCGGCAGGTGGCCAGCATGAGTGGCTGGCAGCCAGCGTGAGCGTCCAGCAGCCTTCACGTGCGGCCAGCAATAGCTGCCGTGAGCTGCTGTGAGCGGCCCACCGGGCCGACTGAAGACTGGAGGCCGACTGCCTCAGCCCAGGGGAGCGCAAGGCTCATAATACCAGCATGAGCCAGGGAGCTGTGTCCTACACTAGACAGAGAAACAACAGCTTGAACCGGAGTGGTGGGGGAGGAGGGGAGAGAAGGGGAGAAAAAAGATCCTCCTCAGATTAAAAATAAAATTAGTCTTTCATTTCCCATTCTACTTAATTAAAAAGATGAAAGACCAGGTAGGGTAGAAGTTGAAGGACTCAGTAAAAATGAACTCTTCTTTGAATTGAGTGGCAGTTTAGAGTACTTGGGTTAAGAGAGCACCACTATCTAAGGCCTGCTGCTAGGAGAGTCGAATGCCCTAGTCTTAACCTGTTTCTTACCATTCTTCCAGTTTCAGCTCCTGGAGTGCTTTTCGGTCCTTCTGTTTTCTCTCCTGAACGGTCTCACCATAGTACTTCTGAAGTGCCATCAACAGGCTTCCTATAGGAGTGCTGAGGGGGAAGCAGAGGGAAAGCTTGGGAAAACGGAACCATCAGACCACACATTGTGTGACCGTCTCTGCTAGGACATGAGCAACACCAACTGAACCACCTGGTAACTGACAGGTACAGGAACATGACAATTAATGCATCATTGTGGAATAAAGAAAAAAAAATGCAATTTCCTTCCTGCTCTCAATAATAGAGAAAAACAATCGTTGAAACTTCCTAAAATTAACTGATATAAAAACCAATAGGTCTATAAATTGGCTCTGTTTTTAACCAAAAAATTAACCAGGAAAATATATATTTACGACAAGTTCTAGTAAGTAGCTTTATATTGGAGGTTTCTCAGAAATAAAATTAACTACAGGAATGGTACCAGACGCCCTAGGAGGCAGGATCTATGGAAGGCATTTTTGGTTGGGTGAAGAATGCTACTGGCTTTTGGGGGTGGAGCCACCAAAACATCCTAAAATTCAAAAGTCTGGCACAACAGTCTCACCCACATGCCAACGGTTACCCGTTAAGAAACTGATTTAGATAATTATAGTAATGAAGAGGGTTTCATTCTTATGTCCTCAAAGAAAAGGAGTTTTTGACTCTGATATAATTTAAATTTCCTCTGACTACAACTTCAGTAATTTCATTTAAAAATTGTTTCTGCTAAGTGGAAATGTCCATCAACAGATGAATGAATGATAAAGAAAACATGATATATACACTGGAGTATTATGCAGCTTTAAAAAAAGAGATGCTGACACATGCTACAACATGGATGAACCTTGAGAGTATGATACTAAGAAAAATAAGCCAGTTACAAGTGGACAAATGTTATTTATGATTCCACTTACATGAAGTATCTAAAGTGGTCAAAATCAGAGAAACAGAAAATAGAAAGGTGGTTGCTAAGGGCTGAAGGGCAAGGAGAGAGAGAATTAGGGTTCAATGGGTACAGAGTTTCAGTTTTGCAAAATGAAAAAGTTCTAGAGATCCATTGCACAACAATGTGAATATACTTAACACCTCTGAACTGTACACTTAAAAATGGTTAAGATAGTAATTTTTATGTTGCATGATGGTGTGGAGAGCCAGCCACAAGGTAACACTGAAGACACATATCTTGCAAATGTTGTTTGTGTGTTTTTGTTTGAATATAATTGGTGAAAAGTGTTGATTTTTTCAAAGCAGCAGTGATTGGATTTTGTTTGTTTTTGTTGTTTTGTTGTTTTGGTTTTTGCTATTTCATTCCATTCTTGACCAAAGCTTCTCTTTCAGTAGTTTATTATGGAAAACTGTCACACTAACTTAAAAGAAAGGTTGGGAAGATATGTAAATTGCTAAAAACAAATTAAATAAAAATACTGAAATGAGGGGGGAAAAAGGTTAAGATAGTAATTTTTATAGGTTTTTTCACCACAATGAAAAAAATTATTTTTGGTAACTTCAATACTTTTTCCCTTCAAACCAAGCTGGTATATTAACAATACAACAAAAATAATGTCAGAAATGGATTAGGACATGCTGAATTAAGAAAAATGGGGAAGGGAGAACTCTTCTATTCAGATGAATGTCAACTAGTAAGAACAGAAGAAATGACACGAAGTAGCAAATCAGTGTTTTGCAATCACCTTTGTAATAACTGATTATAGCACGGATCATTAAAATCACTAGAAGATAGCTGGAAAGCAGGCTATTCACATAGTCACACACCACAGATTACTTATTAATCACAATAGGAAAAGATGACTCTGCAGTGGAGAAATTTATGCAGAATTCTCAAATGGCCCCCCAAATTGTCCTGCCCTAATATCTTAACTGTGAATATGATATTATGCCCATGATTATATTATATTATGTGGCAAATTGATTTTACAGGTGTAATTAAGGTTACTAATCAGTTCAATCAAAAAGATTATCTGGGTGAACCCTTTACAAGCAGAGAATTTTCTCTTGCTGGTGCTAGAGTGGAAGTCAGAGAGATTTGAAGTATGAGAAGGATTCAAATGCTAGTTGCTGGTTGCTGCTTTGAACATGGAGGGATATTGTGAGGTGGAATGTGGATGCCTCTAGGAACAGTGATGCCTGGCTGACAGCCACCCAGGAAACGGAGACCTATAGCCACAAGGCTTTTGTCAACAACCTGAATGGTTTGAAAAGAGATTCTTCCCCAGAGCCTCCAGATAAAAGCATGCCTGGCCAACACCTCAATTTTGGCCTTGTGAAACCTTGAGCAGAGAATTCATTTGAGACCACCCAAGACTCTGACCTACAGAACTGTGATATAATAAATGGGTGGTATTTCAAGTTGCTAAGTTTGTGGTAATTTGTTACATAGCAATATAAAACTAATACGCCAAGTAATTAAAGTTAACATCACTTATAATGCGTGACATAAAATGATACACTGAGAACAAAACTTCACCCACGTTGTATTCCTGATAAAAACATTAAACCTAAATCTAATCATGAAGGGATAACCAAAAAATTGAGAAATATTCTGGGGGAAAAAAAGGCAGTGGAAGTGTTCTAGATTAAAGGACTCTAAAGATACATGACAACTAAATGTAACATACAATTGGACCCTGGGTTTTAAAAAAAATTTACACACACACATTTTTGTAATAATGGAAGATTTTGGAATATAGACCTATCTTAGATAGCTGTATTGAATCAATGCCAAATTATTTATTGTGATAATTGTATTGTGATACCATTGGGCAATGTTCTTTATCCTGGGAGATACACACTCCCATGTATTTAGGGGTACAGAATTATAAGGTCTCAGACGGTTTACCAAAATGAAAAAAGAGGAAAGAAATATACACACATCCCATATACAGAGAGAGAGATAGAAAACAAATATGGCAAAATGTTAACAATTGGTGAATCTAAGTGAAAGGTATATGGATATTCAATGTACTAATTCATTCTACTTTTCTGTAGGTTCAGAATTTCTCAAAGTAAAAAGTTAGAGAAGAAAAAAGTTAGAAAAGAAAAATTTTTTAATTTATGAAATTAAACAAAATTGAAACAAATTTTTTTTTAATAGAATGTACTTCTTAACTGCTTTTTGTTCCTTTTCCCTGCTACTTATAAGTACTTTTGTTTAAGTTACAAATAGTTTCAGGTGTTAGTGATATTTAAACAGTTTTTACCCAGTGAAAACTGGAAGTATTAGGTTGGTGCAAAAGTAATTGCGGTTTAAAAGGTTAAAAATAATTGCAAGAACCGCAATTACTTTTGCACCAATCTAATAAATCAGCAGCAGTTGGGCTAGAATTAGACTTGGATAGTCAAAGCTACTACCAATACAAGACTAGAGATCTTTTATAGGCTCTAAGTATTAAATTTGTTCTTTAGAAATGAATGAGATATTTAAAAGACAAGGCATGAATGAAAGTTGGTTAATTTAGAATCTGACCATGTTAACACTTACCCTAGCAAGGCTCCAATTATGCCACCAGCCATCAGGCCATGCAGGCCTAAGTTTATCCTAAAAAGACTTCCTGTGACAGCTATTTAAAAACGAACACAGAAAAAAGGCAGTATTAAATCATCTTTAAGTACCAGAATTCCATTTAAAAAATTTCCTTCTATAAAAAGGACATAAATACCTAAAGTAAGCTTTCTGAACCCAACATTAATATATCCACATAACCTAGATGTCCTGGATCTAAAATGCCAACACAGCTAGCTTCTCTTCCATTCTGCAGGTTCAAAGGAAGAAATGTCCCTTTTACGAACCTTATTCCTCCATCTGGTTCTATGGATCCAACGTCTTCCCATTCTGCTTCAATTTTGCCCACCTCCCCTTAAAAATCTGTAATTTCTTCACTTCCACCCCTTTCATTCCTTCCTTCTTCAAGGAAAGCCTCCTCCAAATAAACAACAAAACCCCGTTTATGCCTTCCCCCAGCCCTGCCCTTTCAGTACGGCTATACTACATCTCAGGCAGGCCAGAAAGCGGACACCATTTGGCTTACAGTGCCACCTAGTGGCGGGTGCATGGGTCCTCTTTCCCTCCCACTGGGACTCTACACATCCATGATGGTCATTCATTTTCTTATTTTACTACAGTATGCACAACACAACAAATACCATCTCAGGTAGTAATATTTAAAAGAAAAAAAATAACATCTGAAGTTTATATTTCTAATTTAAGTACCATATATTCATTTTTTTACATTTTCTAAAATGTTTAACAAGAACAAAAATCACCTTTAATTTCATTACTCAGAGACAGTAATAAATTTGGTCTTTTTTTTTTCTGAGTCTCTTCTTCCAAATAAAACATTTTTTAAAAAAACCTATTACAATAGCGAAAATCTGGAACACTGACACCACAGAAACTCTCATTCAGTCCTGGTAGAAATGCAAAACGGTACAGCCACACTGAAAGACAGTTTGGAAGGTTTCTTATAAAACTAAACATACTCTTACCATACGGTCCAGCAATCACACTCCGTAGTATTTACCCAAAAGAGTTAAAAACTTATGTCCACACAAAAACCTACACACAGATGTTTACAGAAGCTTTGTTCATAATTGTCAAAGTTTGGAATCAACCAAGATGTCCTTCAGTAGGTATGGAGACATAAACTGTGGAACGTTCAAGACAATGGAGTATGATTCAGTGCTAAAAAGAAATGAACTATCAACTCATGAAAAGACATGAGGAACCTTAAATGTGATTAAGTGAAAGACAATTTGAAAAAGCTACATACTGTATGATTCGTACTATATAACATTCTGAGAAAGGCATAATTATGGAGACAGTAAAAAGATTAGTGGTTGCAGGGGCAGGGTGGAGTGGGGGGATAAACAGGCAGAGCACAGCTTCTTAGGCCAGTGAAAATACTCTCTGATACCATGATGATGGATATTATCATCATACATTTGTCCAAAACCATAGAATGTACAACACCAAGAGTGAACCCTAAGATAAACTATGAACTTTGGATGATAATGATGTGTTAATGTAGGTTCTTCAATTGTCACAAATGTACCATTCTGCTGAGGGATGTTGATAGTGGAAGAGGCTATGTATATGTGGGAGGGGAGAAAGTATATGGAAAATCTTTGTATCTTTTGCCCAATTTTGCTATGAACTTAAAACTGTTCTAAAAACTAAAGGCTATTTTTAAAAAAGGGGAAAGGGAGGGAAGGAGGATTGGTGGGATTTAGAAGCTGTTGGCAGCCAAACATCAAAAATAGTCAGACTCTATTACACCAGATCATGTTTTCCATGAATAAAGACAGTTGACTTCTTTTTCAATTTGGATGCTTTTTCTTTTTGTTGCCTGAATGCACTAGCTAAAGCTTCCGGTATAATGCCAAATACAAGTGTATTCATATCAAGCATATGCTTGAATACAGTGTATACACTTTTGCCTCCTTCTTAGTATTAGGAGAAAATCATTTCAGTCTTTCACCATTTTAAATATGACATTAGCTGTAGATTTTTCGTAGATGATCTTTTTCACGTTAAAGAAGTTCCCTTTCATTCCTAGTTGAGAGTTTTCATCATGAATCTTAGATTTTCGTCAAGTGCTTTTTCATTTACACTAACCTGGAATTCCTTGGATAAATTCCACTTGGTCATGGTGTGTAATCCTTATTTGTTGTTGGATTTTGTTCATTACTATTTTGTTAAGGTTTTTTGTGTATATACTCTTGAGGGACAGTGTTCTATTGTTTCATTTGTTATCTTCATCTGGCTTTGGTAACAGGATAATACTGGCCTAATAGAATACGTTGGGAAGTCTTCCTCTATATTCTGGAAGTTTGTGAAAGAGACTTCTCAAATGGCCAGGGAAGCCATTTGGTCCTGAGCTTTTCTTTGTGAAAAGATTTTAAAATTAACTATTTAGTTTATTAATTTGTTATAGGGCTATTTAGATTTTTCTATTTCTTCTTGAGTGAATTTTGGTAATTTGTGCCCTTTTTTTCTCGTTTGGTCTTGCCAAAGAATTGTCTACTTTGTTGATCTTTTCGAAGAACCAACTTTTAGTTTCATTGATTCTCTATTGTTTTCTTTCAATTTCATTGCGTTTTCTCTAATTCTATTATTTTCTTCTGTCTGCTTACTTTAGATTTTGCTCTTCATTTTCTAGTTTCTAACGGTGGAAGCTAGATTATTCATTTGGTATCTTTCTTCTTTTTAAAATACAGGTAATTGAGGAGTGGCCTTGTTCTCTATCTTTTTTCCTTTCTGTGTGTGCTGCCGCCACCCTGCTCTCGTCAGCTTACGGACCACTGTCTCCTTGAGACCGAGCTTCATGCCTTCAATTAACTTGCAGAGTTCTGATGGAGAGATATCTGAAGTTGATGTTGAAATTGCCAAACACTCTGTGACTATCAAGACCATGTTGAAAGATTTTGGAATGGATGATGACCCAGTTCCTCTATTGAATGTTAATGCAGCAATATTTAAAAAGGTCATTCAGTGGTGCACCACCAAGGATAACACTCCACCTCCTGAGGATGATGAGAACCAAGAAAAGCACAGATGATATCCCTGTTTGGGACCAAAAATTCCCAAAAGTTGACTAAGTGTTGCCTTACAGCTGCCAAACCGTTTGTTCCCCTGAGCTCTTCCCAGGATTTCACAAGGGAGTGCTTCAGCAAACTGAGGCCTGATGGAGAGATATCAGAAAAGCTCCTTTGAGGGGAAGTCTCAGCAAACTGAGACCCGATGGAATTATATCGGTCCTTCCCCTTCAATGGATTCCTTGGAGATGTGTGTGTGTGTGAACGCAAAGTACAAGCTGGAACACAATGGGAACTTTCGGAAAGATAGCCAGCAGGCTGCTAACACACAGTTTTTGAGGTCAACAATCGTTGACCTCAAAAACAATCGTTTTTATTAGAAATTTATCAATAAAAACTAGGCGTTGGCCGGATTCGGAGGCCAGTCCCTGAGGCTGAGCCCCCTGGCCCTGCGCTTGCACTCTATTCCTGGCTACTGTCTTTTCTTAGCCCTGTGCTGCCCTTCTCCCTCCGCACAACCCTCCTTGTGCTGGACGCAACATCTGGCGCCCAACATGGGGCCCCCGATTCTGGGGCTTCCGATTTTGGGACTCACTTGTGGGGCTCAAGAAGGAAGGTCGACTTTGAGTCGAAATTCAGAGGTTTCACGGAGTAGGGACCCGGGAGAGGGCGCGACAACTACTGGAAGAAAGTAGGGTAACTCTCAGAGAATTTAACCAAGGTAAACGGGGAATTTTTCTCTTTCTTTATGCAAGAGAGTGACTGTGTGAGTGTATATTTATAATTCCACGGCTATAGCTACGGAGCTTTTGTGGGCCCTAATCTGCGGTTCCGTGGTCTAGGTCGTAAGGCAAAACGGTGACAGTGCCTGACGGCGTTTACCACGCCCAGGGTTTATACGGGTTCACCTTAGCCAAAGACCGATCTTAAAGTCCCGCGAGGGACACGGCCAGACTGGCATCTGAATCCATTTGGAGTGAAAGTCTTTCTTTCTATCCTTTTCTCTATACATAATAGGGAATGTTAATAGCCAATATAGGTCTTATATTTGTTTGCTTAAACACCTTCTTAAGGCTAGAGGAGCTCAATGTCAGATCAGAAATTAGAGGAGCTTCTCAAAGTAATTGAAACTTATTGTCCTTGGTTCCCAAACTTAGGGACGTTAGATTTAAAAACATGGGAAAAAGTTGGTATGGAACTCCGTGGATTATATGATAAAGGAGTTTCTTTCCCAGTAACCATCTGGGATACGTGGAAATTAATCCGGTCAGTTTTAGAACCTTTACAAACTGATGAGGAAGATAAAAGAGAAAAAGGAAAGGTACAGGAATCTGAGGAAAAGGGGGAAGAGTCTCTAGAAGCTCCCACCGTAATTCCCAAGTCACTATATCCACCTTTGGAGGACTGTCCTCCTCCCTCAGCCCCTTTGCTTGACTTGCTAACATCGCTTGTTTTAACAGCAGATAAATTAGATTCACCCTTGCAGCTTGGGGAAAATACTAATCCTTTTCTCTCCACCACCCACGCACCTCCCCCTCCTTCAGGAGGCTCGCACGCGCCTCTGTCTGCAGTAGAAAAAGGTATGAGACAGGCTAGAATGGAAAGAGATTTAGAGGCATTTACCATTCCTGTTGTCATTCGTGAACGTATAACACCTGACGAGGATCTAGATCACCCCAGTATTGTTCAAGAATTTTTACATGAGCCATTTTCATTTAAACTTCTAAAAGAGCTCAAAGAGGCTATGACTCAATACGGCCCTACTTCTCCTTACACTATGGGTCTTACACCATGAGTGCAGCTGATGGCAGTCAATTAATTCCCACAGATTAGAACACCCTGGCCAAGACTTGTCTTTCCTCATCCCAGTTTTTACAATTTAAAACTTGGTGGATTGATGGTACTGAAACCCAAGCTAGACTTAATCAGGCTCATAATATAGCTCTTGTCAAAGATCAATTGCTAGGGAGTGCCCATTGGGAAAACACCCAAGATCAATTAGGGTGGGCCAAGCCTCAGGTTTATGCCAAAGTGTCTACATTCTTCCCTGCCTTGGGCCAGAGGGACAAAAAGAATTTTTACAGCCCTATATTGCAGACATTCCAGTTAATTTGTGGGGTCGAGATCTACTTACACAATGGAAGTCAGAAATTTGGATACCACCTGGACAATACAGTCCTGAGTCAACAAATTATGAGTCGAATGGGATATCAAACAAAAAGGTTTAGGAAAATTTAATCAGGGAATTACTCAGCCAATTCAACCCCCAAAGACGAACAGGATTGGGATATTTGACAAAAACACAAAAACCTTTTTTATAGGGGCCACTGTTGAATAGCTACGGACTCTGGTAGCCCTTAAATGGATGAACAATAAGCCTCTATGGATAGAACAGTGGCCCCTCTCTAAGGAAAAATTAGAGGCATTAACAGAGGTAGTACAGATTCAGTTAGAACAAGATCATATAGAGCCTTCTACTAGTCCGTAGAATTCCCCTGTATTTGTTATTAAGAAAAAATCAGGAAAATGGCGAATGCTCACAGATCTGTGAGCTATCAATGCTATAATTGAGCCCACGGGTACTTTACAGCCTGGGCTCCCACAACCCTCTATGATTCAAAAAAATTGTCCTTTAATAGTTATTGATTTATAAGATTGTTTCTATACAATCCCTTTACATCCTCAAGATTGTCCTCGATTTGCTTTTTCTGTTCCTTCAATTAACAATAAGGAACTTATAAAGAGATTTCAATGGAAAGTCCTCCCATAAGGAATGCTTAATAGCCCCTACAATTTGTCAGCTTTTTGTAGCCAGAGCATTACAACCTGTAAGAACTAATTTCCAAGATTATTCATTATATGGATGATATTCTGTGTGCTGCATCTTCTATAGAGCTTTTAGCAGCATGCTTTGAATTACTTAAAAAACAACTTGATTTGGCTGGACTCTACACTGCTCCAAATAAAATTCAAACTACAACACCGGTCCAATATTTAGGAACAATTGTGGACCGTCAGTCTATCAAACCCCAGAAAGTTCAAATTAGAAGAGATCAAATTTCTACTTTGATTTACAAAAATTGTTAGGAGATATTAATTGGATAAGTCCCACTCTGGGTATACCCACCTATGCTCTCAGTAATTTATTTGGTCTTTTGTGGCCCCCCCCAACTAGACAGTCCCTGTACCCTAACTCCTCAGGCCAACAAAGACTTAGAAATGGTTGAAAAGATAATTCAAGACGCTCAAGTTCAACGCATTGATCCTTCCATGCCTTTACAAATGTTAATTTTCCCTACTCCACATTCACCTACAGCGGTAATTGTTCAACAAAATGACTTGGTAGAGTGGCTTTTTCTGTCTAACAACTTTGTTAGGTCACTTCAGAGTTATGTAGAGTTAATCTCAGAACTCATATCACGAACTCGCACTAGGATACTTCATTTAAATGGACAAGAACCCAGTAAAATAGTGGTTCCCTTTAAAAAACAACAAACAATACATTTAAACGTTTATTCTGAATCTTGGCAAATTGCTATTAGTAACTTTTTTGGAATAATTGACAATCATTACCCAAAAAATAAGTTATTTCAGTTTCTCCTAAAAACTAATTGGATTTTCCCTAAAAAACTCAGACTCCTATTCCTCAAGGCTTTACAGTTTTTACAGATGGATCTAATAATGGTAAAGCAGTAATTGTCAGCAAAAAAGGTCATCAACTTATTCACACCAACTGTACTTCAGCACAAAAGGCTGAGTTGGTAGCAGTTTTAATCGCTTTACAAACTTTCTCAGATCCTTTAAATATTGTTTTTGACTCTGCTTATGTTGTTCATACAGTACAAAGTATTGAGACGGCGTCTCTTTCTAATAATTCCAATCAATCTCTTCAAATTTTATTTACCCAACTCCAACAGATTGTGAGAAATCATCAACACCCTTTCTTTATCACCCACATCCGAGCTCACACTACATTACCTGGTCCTATGACTCAAGGTAATGCTAGTACAGACTCATTAATAGGGAGTGCCCATGTTACCGAGGCAACACATTTCCATTCTTTGACCCACACCAATGCTGGTGGTCTTTGCTCTCAGTTTCCTATCACTAATAAACAAGTGCGACAGATTGTTCAAACATGTCAGACTTGTCAGATTCTCAACGCTCCACAGGAATGCCCTGAAGGAGTAAATCCTGGAGGTCTTGTACCTAATGCCCTTTGGTAGATGGATGTAACTCATATTCCCTCTTTTGGACGTTTGTCCTTTGTACATGTCACCATCGATACAGCTTCTGGCTTCCTTGTAGCTACGGTTCAAAGTGGCAAGACTACTGCCCACACAATACGCCACTTGTTTGTCTATTTTTCAATTATGGGGCTTCCTCTAGCAATCAAAACAGACAACGGCCCTGCATACACCAGTGCCAAGTTTACAAAATTCTGTACTGAACGGCACATTACTCACACCACTGGTATTCCTTACAACCCACACGGTCAAGCCATTGTTGAATATGCTAATGCCACACTGAAAAAACAATCACAAAAACAAAAAAGGGGAGAAATATGGGACCCCCGCATATACAATTAGCAAGAGCTATGTTTACTTCAAAATTTTTGAATTAATCTGGCTCAGACACCAAGGCTCACCTTGGATGCACTGCAGCTGAGAGACATTTTAATAGTCTCCGGAGTCCAAAACCTTTAGAAAATGTGCCTATCCGGTGGAAGGACATTCACACTAATCACTGGCAACTAGGAACTTTATTGACATGGGGACGAGGCTTTGCTTGTATTTCTCCAGGTACTGAAAAACAACCTTTGTGGATACCTGGTCGGTGTGTTCAACTATACCATGAGCAGCAACCAGCGAAAGAGAAACCGCACTTGGCTGAAACCCTTCACAGGGTACACGGAGACGGTGGAACCTCCAACAATGGAGAAGTCCAACCTCTCCTTCCAACCTGCTCACCCAATCACTCGTCCAGAGCCCTCAACCCCCGTTCGAACCGTGATGCAACAGATGAGAGCACAGACGACCAGTGTCCAACCTCCCACTTGGGGGCAACTGAAAAAGTTGGCTCACATGGCTGAAAACAGGTTGATTAAAAAGAGAGTTCCCAAAACCGACGTCAATATGTTTTTGTCCATGTTGGCGGTCATCTCTGTAGTAAGTTGCCTCCCACTTGGCGTTGCAGCCAAGAATTTTACTTATTTGGGCTTATTTACTCAATCCTCCATTATTGACACGTGTAACTTGAAATGATGTTCCTCCTCTTATTTATATTAATGATAGTTCTTGGTTTCCTGGACCAGAAGATCAAAGAGGTCCGGAGTTTCCTGAGGAAGAAGGCCAAAATTTTACTCTTTCTGGCCATACAGCTCTAGGCTATTTATATACACCCATTTGCATTGGTCCCATCCCTCTGTGTCTTCCTCTCTTTGATCAAGCTTGGGTAATTCCCAAGGGAGAAGGAAATGACACTTATAAGGAATTGTTTATGATCTCTGGTAAAGGATTTCAGACACAGGAGTTAAACACTCATAGTTTTCCTCCTTCCCTTCATCCATGTCCTCAAAATAATTGGATTGATACACATTCCTGCATTCATAGGGAAGAATGTAGGGGAAGCCTAAATCGGGTGTTATTTAATAATTCCCAATTCACTGTAGTCGACTGGGGCCCTTATGGGATCACATTCCGTGTATGTTCTCGCTTAAAATGCTCTGACCCTCAGTCACTAAGAGAACAGTTGCTCAGTCAAGGCTTTCCAAAAATAATTAAATCCCCATTTAATATTTCTATCTTTTGGAAGGATAAGGTTCTTGCGCCACCTCAATTAAGAATGATCAAACCCATCCGAGGCCTATTACAAAAAACTTTATGGAAAGTGGCTTCAAGCCTAGGAAAAAATAAGATCTGGAAAGGAAATTATACTGAAGATAAAAACAAAAAAGATACCTTTAGATTTGAAAAAACACAAATGTTTGATTTACAAGTTTGTCTTAAAATTCCTTTTGCCTTTTTATTAGGAAAGCGTACAATTAATCCAACTTTAAAAGTAGCTGAAAGCCCTCAATGTTGTTTATTTACATGCCTTAATTCTTCAATTTATAATCCCTTCCAAAACCAAATTATGATCTTAAAAAGAAGACGGGGTTTATGGATACCAATCCAAGTTCCTAGGGTGTGGGAAGGCTCCCCAACTGTTCATGTTGTTCTACAACTTCTTCGTAAGATTTTACATAGAAAAGATTTATTGGAATTTTGATTGCAGCAATTATGGGAATTACAGCAATAGCCACAGTGGCTGCAGTCTCTGGAGTAGCACTACATCAGACTGTACAAACAACCCAATTCGTACAAGAATGGCATGAAAATGCTAGTGAGACTTGGAATCAACAAATTAGAGTTGATCAAGAAATTAGTGTTAGAGTAGCTGATTTGGAGACAACTGAAGTTTCTCTTGGAGATCAATTAGAAAGTCTCCATACCATGATTACTTTAAAATGTGATTGGAATGTTTCCACTTACTGTGTGACTCCTTTCTCTTACAACCAAACTAGGACCCCGTGGTGGGAGGTACGAGCTCATCTCGGGGGACATGCTCCCAACCTTACTGTAGATATTCTACAGCTACAACAAGAAGTAGATCAAATATCTCATGCCACGCTCCCACTCCTCCCAGGAGAGGAGACGCTTTCCACGGCTGCGGAAGAACTATCTCATTTAAATCCACTCACTTGGGTGAAAACCCTAGGTGGAGGATTTGCGGGTGCAATTGCACTTGTTAATTATTCTTATTCTATTTTGTTTAGTCCTCAGGTGTGGACAAGCCCTCCGATGGGCGGTAAATGAGGAAACTGCCAAGTCTGTGTTTCTACTAGTACGAAAACAAAAAGGGGGAGATGTTGCCTTACAGCTGCCTAAGCGTTTGTTCCCCAGCGCTCTTCCCAGGATTTCACAAGGGAGTGCCTCAGCAAACTGAGGCCGATGGGGATATCGGAAAAGCTCCTTTGAGGGGAAGTCTCAGCAAACTGAGACCCGAAGGAATTATATCGGTCCCTCCCCTTCAATGGATTCCCTGGAGATGGGCGTGTGTGTGAAGGCAAAGTACAAGCTGGAACACAATGGGAACTTTCGGAAAGACGGCCTGCAGGCTGCTAACACACAGATCTTGAGATTAACAATCTTTTACCTCTTTAGAAATTTACTAATAAAAACTACGCGCGTTGGTTAGGGGCCAGTCCTTGAGGCTGCAGCCCCTTGGCCCAGCTTGCACTCTATTCATGGCTACTGTCTTTTCCTAGCCCTGTACCATCTTTCTCCCTCCCCACAACCCTCCTCGTGCTGGACGCTACAACCAAGGAACACTTTTTGAGCTTATTCTGATTGCAAACTACTTAGACATCAAAGGTTTGCTTGATGTTACATGCAAGACTGTTGCCAATATGATCAAGGGGAAAACTGAGGAGATTCGCAAGACCTTCAACATCAAAAATGACTTTACTTCAGACAGAAAAAGCAGAGAACCATATGATTTCACTGATATGTGGTATGTAAACCAAAAACAATAAAAGAACGAGACAACCAAATGAGAAACAAAAACTCATAGACACAGACAATAGTTTAGTGGTTACCGGAGGGTAGGGGAGGCGGGGGGTGGTAGATGAGGGTAAAGAGGATCAAATATATGGTGACGGAAGGAGAACTGACTCTGGGTGGTGAACACACAATGGGATTTATAGATGATGTGATACAGAATTGTACACCTGAAATCTATGTAACTTTACTAACAATTGTCACCCCAATAAACTTTTAATTAAAAAAAAAAAAACGACTTTACTGAAGAAGAGGAAGCCCAGGTACGCAAAGAGAGCCAGTGGTGTGAAGAGAAGTGAAATGTTGTGCCTGACACTGTAACACTGTAAGGATTGCTCCAAATACTAGTTGCACTGCTCTGTTTATAATTGTTAATATTAAATAAACAGTAGACAAATGCAGCAGCAAATCAATTGTATTAGCAGAATGTTGTCCTGATTACATGTATTGGGTACAGATTCCAAAGCGATGGCTGGCTGAGTTTCTTCCAGTATGATCAAAGTATTCTTTTTTTCTTTGCTCTGAATAAAACTGAACTGTGGGTTCTCTATAGGAAGTGGCATTTTGGGCTTTCCCTCTTTCTGTAAAGCAATTTATTGTCTAGTTAACTGACCTTTTAAAAGTTGGCATTGTAAATAAAACTACTTGCAAAAGTTTTCTGAAATAGAATTAACAACATATTATCTTTATTCATGAGTTTGGAAGCTGGGAAAAACCTTCTTGAGATAAATGTTCTGAGTGGGGGTTATTAGGATGTCATCCAGCTTCCTGGAGTCAAGGAGCACCACTGGTATTGGTTAGCCCGTATGTAGTAGGACTCCCTTAATTGGATCTGAGGACTTGTTTTTGCATTTTTAATTCTCTCAGCTTTGAATATGTTGGCTAGAGTCTCAGTTACTACTCAGTTTGTGGTTTAGGGGGAAATATAACTAGACAGTTAGCTTTTCAATTAAAAAAAGACAACTCTTGTGGTACGTCATCTTTTTATAATTGGTGACCCATGTGGGGAGAACCATTTACACCACTTGCATGTAAAGAAAATTTAACGTTTAACATTAAAATGTAAAACCCAGAAAGCATACATCATGAATGCAAGATACTTTCAATAAAAAGTAAGTTACATAGTAGGTAGTAAATGGAAAAAAATAAACAAAAATTAAAAAAATTTTTTTTAAATAAAATAAGGTATTGGGGCAGCCAGATGACTCAGTTGGTTAGAGCACGAGCTCTCAACAACAAAGCTGCCGGTTCAATTCCTGCATGGGATGGTGGGCTGCGCCCCCCGCAACTAAAGATTGAAAACGGCGACTGGACTTGGAGCTGAGCTGCGTACTCCACAACTAGACTGAAGTACAACGACTTGCAGCTGATGGGCCCTGGAGAAACATACTGTTCCCCAATAAAAATTTATTTCAAAAAAGGTCTTCTTTTGTCTCTAACATTCTGTCTTAAAGTATATTTTGTCATATTAGTATAGTCACTCAAGCTCTTTTTCTGTTTCCATTGTTTATCTTTTCCCATGTTTTTACTTTCAACTTCTTTATTTCTTTGAACCTAAAGTATGTCTCTTATAGATAGCATATAGCTGAATGTTTTAAAATATAGTTGGACAATCTCTGATTATTGATGGAGATATTTAATCCATTTATATTTAATGTTATTATTGGTATTGTTGGATTTAGGTCTGCCATTGCTATTTGTTTTCTATATATCGTATTTAGTTCCTTTTTGACCTTGTCGCTACTTTTAAAAGTTACTTCCTTATCACTTGCTTTAGGGATTACACTATACATCTTAATTTATCACAATCTACTTCAGATCAGTACTAATTTAATTCCAGTAAAATGCAGAAACATTGTTTCAATATAGCTCCACTCTTCGCTCATCTTTGTGCTATATTTTCATTTGTTACGTATATGTTTCAAAACAACGATACAATGTTATTATTATTTTACACAACTATATGTATTTTTTAAAGTTAAAGGGAAAACAGTTAAGAAAGGAGAAACAATAGATTTACAAATTATTTTATATATATTAACCTACATATTTACAATTTCTAGTACTTTTCATTTCTTCCTGTGGAATCAAGTTATTATTTCCTTGCTCCAATATGTCTCCATTTCTTCCTTCTCTTTTGTGCTATTAATGTCATATATAGCTTTAAATGTTATATGCCCAACACTTCAATTTTATTATTTTACATAACTGTTTTTTAGATAAGAAAATACGTTTATGCTGCCTTTAATAATTATTTATATAATTATATTTATCAATGATCTTTAATTCTTCATGTAGATCCCAATTACCATCTGGTATCTTCCTTTCAGCCTGAAGAAATTCCTTTAGTATGTCTGTAAGGCAGGTCTGCTATCAACATATTCTCTTTATTTATCTGACAACGTCTTTATTTTTGCCTTCAATTTTGTAGGATGGTTTGCTACATATAGAGTTCTTGATTGAAGCTTATTCTTTTCAGCACTTTGTCAATCTACTGCTTCTGGCTTCCACTATTCTCATGAGAAGTCAGCTGTTAATCTTATTGGATATTCCTTGTATGAGTTCTTTTTTCTTGCTGCTTTCAAGATTTTCTCTTTATCCTTCAACAGTGTATTATGTGTCCAGATGTGAATCTCTGCATGCTTATTCTTCTTGGAGTTTGTTGGATATGTGAATTAATGTTTTTCATCAAATTTGGGAAGTTTATGGCCAAAATTTCTTAAAATACTTTTTCTGCCCCTTTCTATCAAGTACTCCCATCACACATATGTTGGCATTCTTGATGGTGTCCCATAGATCTCTTAGGTTTTATCCATTTCTCTTCATTTTTTAAATGCTGCCCTTCACAAGACACAATCCATATTGATCTATCTTCAAGTTCACTGATTCTCTTATGCTATCTCAAATCTGATGTTGAGTTCCTCTTCTCCAGTGAATTTATCATTTCCAGTATTGTATTTATCAACTCTAGAATTTTCATTTTACTCTTTTTTATAATATCTATCTTTATTGGTATTCTCTATTTGACAAGTCATTGTCATCATACTTTAATTCTTTAAAAATGGCTTGAAGTCTTTTGTCTGCTATGTCTAACAGATAGGCCCTGTCAGACACAGACAATGATTGCTTTTTTTATGCTGTTTTTGCATGCCTTGTGACTTTGTTGTTGTTGTTGAAAACTGGACATTTTAGGTAATAAATTATAGCAACTATGGATTTGAAACATCCCCATACCCAGGGCATGGCTATGATTCTTTGTTTATGTAATGACTTGCCTGGACCAATTCTATAGAATATCTTTTTCTATCAAGTGCAGCTACTGATGTCTCTACTCAGATTTATTTTTATGTCTGGCTTCCTAGGAATCACACCAGCTTAGCATCAGCCAATGATTTGTCAGAGGTTATCCTTAAACATCTTAAGCCAGTAAGGCTTCCACCTTTTATCAATGGATCTGTCTGTGGCTTGAAGAATGCATTCAAAGTTTAAGCAATTTATAAATCTTTTCTGGCTTTTACTTTCTGTATTCACAAGATCTCACAATTAACCAAAGATAAGTAGCCTGCCAGGGCTCTCATCAAACTCTCCTGAGTGTGCATGGATAGTTACACGTGTGCACAACTTTCCAGTGTTCTAGGGGTTAGTAGAATCTTATTAAAGTTCTCTTGGCTGTCTTGTTCCCTGGATATCCCTGTTAAAATTCTGCCTCATCTGCCAGTCTATTGCTTGCCCCAAACAGTATCAAAAATCTCAGATTAGCTGTGTGGTAGTGTCCTTCCCTGACTGTTTGTAATTGTTTTCAGCAACACCTGTACGCATGGTGCTCTGCTCCAAATAAGGACAGCCACCGCAAGCAGCAGGACTATTGGTCCTCTCAGCCTGCTCTGCCCTGGTGGAACTTCTACATAATGGAGCTGGGAGGTGGGAGCAGCCCCAGGCCGAAACACTGCTGACTGCCATTGTTCTTACTGAGATTCAATAGAAATTCTTGAATAAATGCTTCTCAATTTGTTGTGACTGTGGTCAACTTAAAGCATCTTTAAATGGTTGTTTTTGATAATTTTGTCCAGTTTTATTGTTGCTTTTGGGGGAGAGAATTTGCCAAGCTCCTTATTCAAACATTCGAGATGTCAAATATACTTTTATGAATGCCCAGACCAATGCCAAATAATAATGGTAAGGGGAGACATCCTTGACCTGATTCTGACTTCAGAGCTATAACTTTAGTATTACACCATTAAGTTCAATGTTGGTTGCTGGTTTGAAATAAAATTATATATTGTATCAGGTACATTTTTCTATTATCATTTTACTAATATTTATATTTAATCAAGAGACATTTATTCTACTCCACTGTATGTTAAACAATTATGATATAAAAGGCAAACACTTTCTCTGAATTCAAGTAAATCATCTAATAGGGAATCAAAACAGGTAAACAGCTACAACAGAGTGCTTTGATAAAACTGTTTATAGTGAATTATGGGAACAAAGGGTAAAGACACCTAAACAGACCTCCAGATAGGAAAAATGGGAGCTAGGGAGGACTCTCTAGAGAAGCTGAAACTGACAGATAAGGTGAACCTTGAAAGACAGGTTAAGTAGGAGTTGAACAAAATTAGTTATGGGAGTGGGAAGATGGGTTCAAGAAGAGGGACCAATACATATAAAGCAAGAGATATGTTGGGTTTGAGAAATCCAAGTAGATTCCAGAGGCTGGAGCAAGAATGCAGGGGCCATATCAAGAACCAACATTAGAGTGATAGGAAACCATAGAAGAATCTCAAGCTGAAAAGCACTACAATCATATTCATATTTCAAAAAAGTAACTAAGAAAACAGTGGAGGTGGAAAGAACCAAGATTAGAAACAGGGAAGACCTGATAGTAGCAGTAGGAACAAAGAGGAGGTGAGACAGCCCATATACATTTCAAGAATATAACTGATAGGACTAGAAGGTTGGACAGAGGGAAATAAAGGGAAGAACTACATCATTATTTGGTTTCTAGTTTTGGAATTTAACAGGGTAGACGATAGAGAATCTAACAGCATGGACAAGTATGGAACTAGGGGGAGGAAGAGTTTGGTTTGGATACAGGCACTTGAACCTACAGAATACCCATATAAAAATGTTCTCAGGTTTCAAAAGGGCAAGTTCTAGCTGCTTCAGTGCTATTAATGTCTATTTCTAGTTTTATATTTAAAATTTTTTTGTTAAAATGTTAAGTTCAAATCATGTATATTTATGTTTGTCTGTGCATGTGTACATATACATAGAGTGTACCCCAAATACAGCACAGGTGATGGAGCAAATGGGCTAAAATATTAAGAGCTGAATCTCTGTATTAAATGGTGCTCCTTGTATCACTTTTATTTTTGCAACTTTCTTTAACCTTGAAATTATTTCTAAATAAAAAGTTTAGGGCTGGCCCGGTGGCTCAGGTGGTTGGAGCACTGTGCTCCTAACACCGAGGTCGCAGGTTCGATTCCCACATGGGCCAGTGAGCTGCACCGTCTACAGCTAAGATTGTGAACAACAGCTGGCCGACCAACGACTGGCGACTGACTGCCTCAACCAGGGGGAGCACAAGGCTCATAATACCAGCATGGGCCAGGGAGCTGTGTCCTACACAACTAGACTGAGAAACAACAGCTTGAACTGGAGTGGGGTGGGGTGAGGGGTGAGAGGCGGAAGAAGGGGGGATAAAAAAAAATTATAAAAATAAAAAGTTTAAAAATTTTATGTGCAGTATATGTGTTTTTATGTGTGAGAGAATGTACATGAGTCAGTGAGTGTTTGAGTGTATATGGTAGTTAACTTCAACTACATTTCTGAAAATAATACTTTAATACAGCAAGCCCTCCATCTGTGGACTCAACCAACTATGGATCGAAAATATTTGGGGGAAAAAAATCCCAAAAAGTTCCCAAAAGCAAAACTTGAATTTGCCATGCGCTGAGCCCTATGCTGAATCCATGCAACTGAAGTGATGTATGTGTGGGCACACCTTGCTGTAGCCTATATGCAAACCCTACGTCATTTTATGTAAGGGACTTGAGCATTTGTGGATTTTGGCATCCGATGGGGGTGGGGAGCTTAAGGAGGGTGGTGTCCTGGAACAAACCCCCCACGGATACTGAGGGACAGCTATACTTTTTTTTCATGTTCACTTTAAATATCTACCATAGGCATAGGGTTTTAAAATAAAATCCAAACTCTTACCATGAAATATCTGGCCCCTTTCTACTTCACCTCACCAATCTCATCTTAAGCCACTCTCCCTCATTCACTATGCTCCAGCTATATTATCCTGCTTTTGAAAAAACGTCTTCCCTAAGAGTCTTCGCCCTTGACGTTTCCTCTGCCTAGGTTACTCATCTTTGCAAGGCTTGCTCTCTTACATTCTTCATGTATCAACTTAAATGTCACTTGGTCAGAAAGGCCTTCCTTCTCTGATCACCCTGTCCACACTAAATCCCATTGTCCCACCTATTTGGTTCTTTCAGCCATAGCAACCTGTTTTTTCCCCATCCACATTATATTGTAAAACTCCATGAATTCAAAGACCTTTTCTGTTTTGTTCCCCAAGTATACCAAGGCCCAAATACAATGCTCTCCATACATTTTGCATGAATGTTGAATAAGATGTGGTATCAGTAGCTATGACCTATAGATTCTTACATATTTCCTAAACCATATTTGAGACTGAAAAACAAAAACAAGAACAAAAATGTCTTACCTCCTGCAATGACAAAATGGCTTAGGGCATTTTTATTTCGGTATACATTTAGACCAGTGTGCACTGTGCTGGGAAGAAGGGAGGAGGAGGAAAACATAAAATTTAAAGCATATCCCATTTACTTTCTTGATTTCAACTTTCACTAAAGAGATACATTAGTATAGAAAAGGCTACTTTGTCATCCCTGGTCCTAGTCTAGGGTGCTTCAATGTGTTTCCGATTGCTAATATGCCTATGGGCTTCTAGGTGGATCTTGTTCTAATAAATGAACCAAAACCCAATCACATTTCTGGAATAAATATTCACTTAAAAATAGAAACATAAAGAAGAGTTTTATAGAATTACTCTTATTTAGAAACCTTGTATTGATTTTGACACTAGTTGGTAGACCTCCACTCATGAATGCAAAACTTCAACTGGACCGATCTTTTACACAGATAGGTAACAGTTCTTAAGAAAAACATATTATGAATCACTTTCACGTGGGTGTTCAGTTTTCACAATCCCACTTGCTCAAAAGATGTGCTCATAAAAGAATACCAAGACCCTTTGTCACCATTCAGAGAGAACTTACTTGAATATAGTCACAAACACTGTAGTTCTCCAGCTCCAGCGCCAGCCATACCGGATGAAGCCTCGCATGGCAGCACGATGTGCAGATTGCTAAAGTTAATAAAAAGGCTGTGAGGTTCCAAGACAGCTTAACCCTCTCATTATTCTAAAACTGTGGTGGGGGGATGTCAACTATGGATTAGGCAGGGACACTTAAACAGATAGAAACAACTAAAAATCTCTAGAAATATCATTCCTGAAGTATTGAAGCTTAAGCAAAAGTCCCATGTGCATTCTATTCTATCAAGGAGATGGAAAAGGAACTAAAAATTGCCAGTGTCAACCAAGTAATAAATCAATTAAGTATCAACTGAGAATCTATATGGCAAATACTATGACAGATATAAAATCAGTATTAGACATGATTTTTTTCTTTTTTTCCAAGAAATCTTGGGAAAAAGAAAAACTGAGTAAATGATAAAGGGTAAGGATTTTTCCTCCTCTGCTCCTTTCCTAGGATGTGTAGGAAAGAAGCAGAGAAAGAAAAAAACTAATCTATACAGACCACCTTTTTTGTAAAACTTGAGTTAATATATTACCTCATTTAATCTTTACAATAGTTTCTTCAGACAGGTGTTTTAGTTTTAACTAAAGCATAGAGAGGAAGTTTCTAACCAAGATCATTCAGCCAATATGGAATAAAGTCAGAATTGGAAGGTAGGTTGTCTGTCTCCACAGCCCATTTTCACTAGGCCACCATGAAAGCAAGTCTGGTATAATATTGTGAGGGTAAAGTGTGGATTTTGAAAGACTGAAAGAATCCCAAACTGGATCCTTAACTATTATATGGTGTTGGGCAAGTCAAAACCCTGAAAGGTATCAGTATAAACTCATGGCTTTTAATAAATAGGTAGACAAATATAGAAATAGATACAGATGTGTGTAGGAATGTGTATACGAATATAAATCACACACACACACACACACACACACACACACACACACACACTTTTCCTAACTGACTCCCTAACTGGGCCTCAAAGCTATGATCCCCCAGCAGCAATGCGCATACATAGCACCAGATCTTGGTTTTTAAATACCATTTTCCACTAAAAGAAACTAGAACTCCTTGCTGAAATGGCTCATTCCCCTTGAAAAGTAAAAGATAAGCCAGGAATACCGTGCTGTGCTAAAAAGTAAAGGTGCTGAAAGAATGATTGGGACATATCAAAAGGACACAGTGAGCTAAAAGGGGCTCCAACTGTCCACATCTAGGCCAATTTGAGTATCAAAATTAATGATGATAATAATGTATTATAAATCTACAGACTAAGAATCCATGAGTCCTTACTGAATAAATTATAAATAGATAGATAAATAAATAGAGATGAAGTGAAAGCTCTTCCTTATAGCAGAATATTAACTAATAAATATAAATGGAATGACAGAATTAGAAAATGGCCATTTGGCAACCACCAGAGTAAAAACTGTTTCAGGCAAAAATCATAGTTGAACGCTAAAACTAGAGGGTAGAAATCTGATGAAAAATAGGATATTTGCATAGTCCCAAAGTATCAAATAAGTATCCATAAGATAACATGGGGAAAAAATAGTAACTTTACAGTGGATAAACCTTAAAGAGACCACCTTAACCAAGTGAATAAAGTAAACATTACTAGTTAAGGGACAAATAGGTATCATGGGCTTCCATGATACCGATATAATTCCATTACATCTGATATAATGTAATGAGAAGGATCCAACATCAATTCTAGGGTATCCCTGCTAAAACACGTAACTAAAATCTAATCATAAATATACATCAAACGAATCCAAATTGAGGGATATTCTACAAAATAAATAGCCACAGTGCTCAAAAATGTGAAGGTCAAGAAAGTCAAAGAAAGACACAGACTAGAGGGGCATGACAGTCGAATTTGACATCTGATCCCTTATGAGATCCAGGACCAGAAATAAAAATTTTTTAATTTATTTATTTTTACCACAGATTATACTGGTGGGACGACTAAAAAAATTTACATAAGGTCTGTAAATAACAGTACTCTATCTGTTAATTTCCTGATCTATATAATTATATTGTGGTCATACGAGAATGTCCTTGTTTTTAGGAAATATACGCCGAAGTATGCATCATGTCTATAACTCTCTCAAGCAGTTCACAAAAAAATAATATTATCTATTATACAGAGAAAGAATGATAAAGCAAATGTGGTAAAATGTTAACATTTGGAGAATCTGGGTAAAAGGTATATAGGAATTCTTTGTACTACTTTTGCAACTTCTTTAAGTCTGACAAAATTTTTAAATAAAAAACAAAAACGCTCTGAGCTATAACTCCCTCACTAATACAACAGCACTGATGAACAGATCTAAGATATAACAAATGAGTTAGTACTCTATAACTCTATAAACTGTACAGTTATAAATGTTAATTATTGTTTTAGTATTAGCTAGTATACTCCATGGAGGCTTTGTGAATAGGGTAAATATGCCACAGCAGAACCTTGATGATTTAGCAGATTTGAAATATTTTTCAGGAAATAGAGCTATAATGGAGATCCCTTCTGAAGATAAGTGGTCTGACAAGCCATGCGTATACACCTTAACATTATTACTTTCATTGTTACTAAGTATAGACTTGGTTTCTTTACATCCTAAACCCTCCCAACCCACCACTTCACTAAATGATTAAGTGTAAAGTGAATTGCTAAATTGGTTGTGCCCTCAAATACTTTAAGAACACCAGTACGTACCACAGCATCAAACCGGTTATGATAAATTTCTGCTTGGCTCTGCTCAATGTAGCGCTGTTTAGCATGAATAAAAGCTGGTATTCCCCCATATGCCCAGCCAATGATGCCAGCTGAAATAGCCGCCCTATAAATATTCTGAAGTTCCTCTGAAGTTCTCTGCTGTTCACTAAAACATCAAAAAGACAATATTGTTTGGGATTAGTATACGTATATTGTTCTCCAAAAGACAGTATGATCAAAATTATCCCAAATGCTAACATGACTACATTTTTCATTATGGGGGAAAACCAATGAAATCTTCTGATAAATTAAATAGTGCAGTTATATTACAAGTAACTCAAATTTCAGCCAAAACTAATCTATGCTGTTAGAAATTAGTCTAGTGTTTGGTTATTCTTGGGAAGGCAGTGCCTGGAAGGGGCAGAGGGGAGCTTCAGGGATGTGGGTAACTCTCTTGGTGTTGGTTACAGTTATGTTTAGTTTATGGAAATCCATTGATCAGTATACTTATGTACATTTTTCTAGATGCATATTATACCCCAATAAAAAGGCTTTTCTTAAAGGTGCTTTTATTTGATGATCATCATAACTACACTGTATCCTTGGAAACAGGAAGAATTTGTGAGTTGGACGTAGAGATCGATATATCCTTTTTTGAATTTTAAGGTAACTTTTGAAAATTACACACACTTACAGGATTTAAGGGCAATGTACGCAAGAATGAAATCTTAGATGTAAAAAAAAGAAATCAAAACCCTATCTTTTTTAATACTTTTAACTTTTATGTCATGCTTAGATGGGCCTGTACTATAAAAAGTATTGAATGAGAAATCTCATGATGCACTGGGCAGTACAGACCAACCTAAATAACATGGAAAAACTACTGTTTAATTCAATTTATTACTCTCAAAAGCATAAGAAACTACAACCACTAATGTAGCTTCCAAGATGTCCTTCAGAAATTGCTCTAACAAATAGCTACATTTGTAAGTATTAAGTAACCATAAATAATGACCCTACTAGATAAGTAATTTACTAAATGTTAATTATTTACATTATTAACTTGCTTTCTTCACAAACTGTATTAAGTGTTTATCTAATTCTGATTGCCAATAACCACATTTCTGAAATCAGAATCAGTGAGTCTTTACAGTTTCTGCCTCTACCAAAGAGAAATCTCAATAAAATCTCTTAGAAAACTGTAATTCTTCAAATATATGGTGATGGAAGAACTGACTCTGGGTGGTGAACATACAACGTGACATACAGATGATGTATTACAGAATTGTACACCTGAAATCTATGTAACTTTACTAACAATTGTCACCCCAATAAACTTTAATTAAAAACAAACAAACAAAAAAACTGTAATTCTTATACTTATTTCAACAGGAAAAAACATAATTTGAACTTTATATTTTATCTTTTATAGTGAGTAAGATCAAAAACATTTACAGAAAATACAGGTCTATGATAGAACTCGGGAAAGAAAAAAATTTAAAAACAGCTTAAGATTTAACAAACAGGAGATGTATATGCTTGGTCTCCTTTTCATCTGAAAAATTCTATGACATAAGTGATATTTATCTCCATTTTAACGATATGGAAATAGGAGCTCTAAGAAATTATATGGTTGGCCCAAACAGGTAATAAATGATGGAAAAGAAACAAGGCACAGTGGTGGAAAGGTCCTCAACTCTGAATAACAACACTGGGGTTGTGATTCTGGTTCTGTCACCCACTGCTAAGTGACCTGCAGCCAGATCACAATCTCTAGGAACCTTGGCCTCATCCACAATGGAGAGAAGAATGAAAGTTACACTAGATTACCTTTCAAATTTCTTTCAGCTCCAACATTCTGTGGTTTATAAAGCTGATCAAAATAACTCTCTTCTGTTATATATTGCATAGGCTTTCACAAGCACCTCAAGTAAATATTGGAAGAACCAATGAGAAATCTAATTTGTTATCTTTAACATAAAGATGAAATCTAAATAAAGTAATTAAATACAATTCTGCAAACTCCCTTGCCCCAACTATTTCAGCAACATCATAAAGTTTCAAAATTAATTTCACCACTTGTTAACACAATGTAGTATGATAAAGTACTTCATGAAACGGCAAACTTTGCCCCAATAATTAATGAATAGATGAAATGAATCAATGAATGAATGAAATATCTTGAGTTTTTCATTAAAGTTAGTTCAATTCGAAAGATTATCCTTTATTCTGAAATATCCTTATTTGTTAATCCAGCTAATATCTTCTTTTATAACATGAGACAAAAGGTGCTGTTTTTTATATAGTATTCCTTATTTGGCAGAATAAAAATTTTACAACTCTCTCTGCCATCTCTCCAATTTCCATTTTTTTGGAGGGGAGTGGGGCTAACAGTCATGAATTATCAAAGTTTGGGATCAAGTGAAATACGAAAAAGAATACCAGAGTGGGATCCTGCACATGTGGGTTCCAGGTCAATTCTGACAATTAGCTCTGTCCAATTCTTCTATCTAAAATCAAGGTATTACACTAAAACTATCTTCCCTAAATAGCTCTAAAAGCTCTGACTTAATGAGTCTCACCCTTACCATTTAAAAGCCGTCCCGTCAACACAACTACCAAATGGTACTGTTAGGATGCAAGCTTGGGGTACAAATATAAGAACCCCAAACTCCATTTAAAAATAAACCACACCACCCTGGGGTCCTTCACCCCAGGATGACCCAGGGTGCAGGGCACTTCCCTCGCAGCCCCTCCCCACAGACCCTAGGCATTTTTACTCTTTGACAAACAGCATCCGGAGGCGGTCCCATCCGGATTCCAGGTATTGGGGCTCTGGGACGTAGGAAGGCATCTTCTGGTCCTCCACAAGGACCTTCGCTTCGGCGGCCGCAGAATCGGCGGCCACAACTTCGGCAGCAAAGACCCGAGGGAAAGGACCCAGCGCCCTGCAGAGGAAGCGCCGCGGCGCCGGCGGCCGCACCTCCATGGCCCTCACGGAACCTGCAGACAGACACACGTTGGGTTCTCGGGGCACCAAGGCCTCCCGGAGACGCCGTGGGAGGACAGTAAGGGTAACTGCAAGAACGAGTAGGTGAACACCGGGGCACTAGGTCCGAACTAATCCGTGGCCACAGGTCTTGACACCTCTGCCCTCAGTACCCGGCCTCACTTTGGAGGTCCTTGAATACACGAGACAGGAAGTCCCACCCCAACCAGGGCAAAGACAAAAAGGCGGGGCAAACGGCGGAGCCTGAGTTCAAAGAACTTCCGGTTGGAGGCGGGACGCATGACCGCGGTCCGGAAGTGAGTTAACAGCGAGTAGCCAAACTCAGTTCCGTCTGGCCCCGCCTCCGGCCCGCCTCCTGGACCACGTAAATCGGGTCTTGGGCAGCTTCCAGGCGGCTCGATGTGGTCACAGGCTGAAGTAGTTTAGTGTATTTAAAACGTCAGAAACCTCACACAGAAGAATAAGAAAGTGCAGTCTTCAATACCAGTGGAGTACGGAGAGGAAGGCAATTTGTGCAAATACAAACCCAACCCACCGTATCACGGCAGGAGGAGCCTCCTGGGCTGGCCAGGATCCACCAGTACTCGTTCAGTTCTGGCTTCCGGAAAGAACCGAGGCGTAAGGATGGATCTTGGTGCCAGATACGCTGAGATTTCCAGAACACTGTTTTGAAGAGTCAGCTTTGGGCAGTTCTTCGCAAGGTGGATTTTACCTACTGTTTCTCAAAAGACAAAAGAGTTTTTGGAATTTCTAGCAAGTGTCTGATAGTCCAGCAATAATTTCCCGTCAGTGCAGCCTCTGCTAACATAGGCTTTGAGGTATAGTTTTTATTAAAATGAATGAATTTCAAATACTCTCAAACTGGTTTGTGTAATTTCATCAAATCTTTGCTACCAAACATAACCCCTTGTATGTGCCAGTTCCTACCCCTCTAGATGTAATTAAAAGCTTTTTAGTAAATAGTAAATAGAGTTCTGAATTTGATAGCTGGAATTTTATAGATAAGGCAAGCGAAGTGACTGCCTTCGTGACTTAGCTGAGTTTAGTGGCAGTGCTAGGAAGATTTCTGGTGACTGGGAGACAGGATTAGATTCAGCTCCCATCATAACACTCACTACATTGCATGACAACTTCCTATTTGCTGCTGTCTCACTAGGCCAGTTTTGATAGCAGAAACGATGTATATGTCCAGGACCTAGCAGTGTCTGGCATGAAGGTTGTGGGAGAATTCAGACACTCTGACTCTTGACTCTGCCTCCAACTTGCCACTTATCCAATATAGGCACAGGTGGGCAGCTGGACCAAGTCCTAAGACCTGAAAGTCCAAGAAAATGGCTGTGGAGTCTGTCTAGTCTACAGGTAGAAAATGCTAAATGCTTGAGATTACCCCAGAATCATTCTGGGATGAGGGAGGATCTGAAATTGTAGGGCGGGAGTGTTGGGCAGATAGTAATGAAGTATAATTTATACACAGCTCAAATGTGACCAGGACTCACTACCCTGTGGATACAAAGGTCATATTAACAGGCAAATTATACTAACTCCATAGCTGCCTTCTCCTTTAGGTAACTGGAGCTTCATTTATGAGGTTCCCTTTGCCCTTTAGTACCTCAAGAAGTCCCCGGACCCTTGGCTACTGCTCACTGTCGGTCTATTCCATCCTAACTCCTCAGCCTCTACCTGTCACCCTCCCACACTCCTGCTTCTGCAAGCCCCTGGGTCTTTACCTTCTTTTACCATGAGCGAAATACTCTTCCTCCTCTGTGGTCTGCCTTTTGAAGTCTCAGAGCAATGGTAAACCAAAAGATGTTATGAGGTTTACTTAGGCCACTGTGTTTCACACACAGCTCTTTCCTCCCCAGGATGTGCATTTGCTACCAGAGTAAAGGTATCAGGGAAGGATTTCCGTAGTCACACCATGCTTCAAACGACCATTGTCCTACTCTCAGCCCTTGTTGCTGAGTTCAGCTCATAGAACTCAACAGAATCTTCACCATCGTGAATTTTCTCCCAGGGGTCAAAAGTTTTCCTTTCCCAGCCAGGTACACCAGGTATTGCCCTTGTCACATATATTTCAGTTTATTATATATGACTGTTTATTATAAAAAAACTGGTTCCATTCCACAGGTAGAATGAATTCTGAGAATTACCATGGATCACTTCATTTACCCATCCCTCAAAGCGTAACTCAATTTTTACCTTCATTAATGTTCCCATCTACACCAGATGAAAATTCTTCTAGACTCCAAATCCACTGTCTTTATGAATAACTGGCTTTATAAATAACTGGCCTCATGTCACTTTAATCATCTTCTACCTATGATGCCTCTTATATTGTTACCTACAGAGCTCCTTCATGCTAAGGAGCCTGTTGTAAACATTTTCTTAGCTCCCACTATTGGTGCACAGCAGTTGCTCAAAAAGCATTTAATATTAAATGAGTAATTGTAATTGTACTCCTCTGCCTCACTTACACCTTGCCTCGGGATACAGTATCTTAAGTGAAAGCATGTTTAGATGCCGGCGAAGATGGGTTTTTGTGTATCTTGCATGTTCCTGTTCCTAGTCACTCTAGGGGTAAACGGTAGGGAACCATCCTCTTCGGAGCTGACCCAAAGGAGCCTATTAATTTTTTTTATCTTGGGAATATTGGCAATCTCTGGAAATGAACACAGCAGCACTCTAGAGACAATCTAAAACTCTCGCTGAGATTCCTGGAGTTGCCCTGCTTCCTACTCTTCCAAATGTTATGCAACTTGTTTAAATTCCTTGAGATGTCTTCATATACTTCTAATAAGTTATTTTCCTTAATCTAACAAGAAGCAGTTTCTGTTCTTAGCAACTAGGGGAACCTGACCTGACACAGTCAAATAAGGTGGGACACTGACATCACACAGCTGATACTTGCCAAATAAAGAAAAGCATTCCTTGTGTTACTTAAGTATCCCACTTCATTCAAATAAACTAAATTGTTCTCTTTCCTTGAAGAAAAGCGTGGCCTTTAGCTCTCTGAGGATGAAAAGTAAGTTTGGGACCCAGTTAGTATTAACAACAAACAACTTTCAAAAGTTATGGAGATAAAAATTATTTTCAAAAACATAACATTTTACATATTGTCATACACCATCCTCATACCATCTACACTGAGGTAAAAGGTAAATATAAAATCTGAATAACATCGGCTATATTTAAATACAAAGATGCCCTTATTGACTGTAAAGGAAAGATGAGAATTTGCATTGTTCCAATTGTTAGTCTTGTCCAGTCCCCCTTGGAGCCAAGGGTTAGGCGATCTGTAAATAGGATCTAGTTAGGCCAACTGTCTCCATCCACTTATCCATCTAACCATCCATCCTTCCAACAACACTTTAGTATCTACTCTGTGAGGCATTGTACTAGATAATGGAGATATCGAGATAAGTAAGACATTATTCCCACCCATCAAAAAGCTCACAGAACTGTAGAAGAGATAGTCAAAGAACTGCAGTGCAATGGGATGTCATATAATACAGGCATGAGCGAAGTGTTACGATTGCCCCTAACTGCCCAATGGAATGAAGAAAGGCTTCAGAGAGAAGGTGATGCTTGAGCTGGAATGTGAAGCAAAATGGGAAACACTCCCAGGGAAACGTAGTTTCAACTCTTAATCCAAATGACAGAACATTTTGTTCCTAGTTTAGTGAGAAGGAAATTAAAATATAGAGAGAATGCTAACATCTACTAGGACCTCATATTGACAAGGCAAAACCACAGTATAACTCAGAAATCTGGATTGCTTATCGCTACACTTATAGCACCTTGACACCATCCCCATGAATTTTTAATACTCAAAAACAAAAATCTAACTTTAAATGTCTGCCTTATTCCATGCAACGATCTTACCAGGGATATTCAACTCCTCTAAAAAGGTCCTTAGGCTTAGTTTTGTGGGAGTTTAAAAGGCCAAATACATTTCTCACAAATGGAATAAAATCCTAATTTTATGTGACTGATTCTCACATTTATGAATTTTGAAACCAATTAATACCAAACAGTTCTTAGGTGTCAAAGGGAAAGAACTGATTCCTCTGTGAAAAGGTTGGGCTTAAGGAACAAGGATGGTTCTGAGTCATCAGACTACATAAGTTTTAATCTAACAATTTTTCTTCATTTTTAACTATGTCAGCAAGAGCATCCTGAGCGATTAAACTATGCTATCCAAATGTATTTTTTAAAAAAGGAAAAGGAGGTCCCTTTCTTCCTTCTCAAAATCCACACATTGAGAGTATGGATTGCTGCCAATTTCAGGAGGAAAAATAATTAAGGTAGTGCAAACAGTGAAGTGTTGCTGTTCTACGCATAGCATAGTTCCTTTAAAGAGTGAGGACTACTTCCTAAATTTATTAAGAGGTTTTGTCCTTTTTTTGAAGAGACCATAAAAAGGGTGTGAAGGCACAAAAAGGGAACTTGAGATCCAATTGCAATAATTACTCATGCAACTGGCCCCTTTGTATGTGGCATTATAGAAACTTCCTGAGTACCAAAGAGTTTATGTTTTTACAAAAGAGAACTACGTCATTGCATGGCACAACTACTGCTTCCTTAGACCTTTCAGGAAATGACCCCCAAGTATTTTTCACAAATCCTATAGGAATTCCTACATTAAAATATAGTAACAAAAATCAAGCCTAAAGTAAATGCAGAATTGCGGTGGTGAGTTGTACTAGTTCCAAATAATTGATTTTCTGCTCCAAGCACTGGGACAAGACATCATCCCATGGACACAGTCAATTTCACAGTGATGGACATATATATGTGGATGATCTGAGGCACAAGCTGTGATTGGTCCGAAGAAAACGAAAGGTAGAATCGGATTCAATATCCACATCTCATGATTTCTGGTCCTTATTCAGCCAAGCGTTGAGCTGCTTCATCTGTATTATACACAGTTTGGATCTTTCTTGAGAGTTGCTCTGGGTGTAGCATGATAAGGAAAACCAGATATTTGGCTTGATAACAGTATTCAAGGTATAGGTGCCACACTCATGGTAAGCTTCTCACCACAGAATTTCTGAGATCTGCTGCCATAGAGAGGACTATGGTCCAATGATGACTATTAGAGTTCAGTTTTCAAAATTTTGGGAACAATCTGATCATAGCCTTTCCTTCTTGTTACATTATAGGACAGAAATTTAGAGTATTCAGTCAATAGGTTCTCCCAGTAACAGGTGATGTCATCCATCTGCAAGTGGTTCATAATAAATTGGCTTCCCCTAGAGACAATATTAACAAGAACATTTAAAGCACAGCATTTAATAATATTAATAGCTTAAAATGAGTGATTACCTTGTGCCAAGCACTGTTCAGAATACTTTATATGAATTAACTCTTTTGATCCTCAGAACTAACCCTCTAGCCATCATATCTACACACGTGTGCTTAGCAATAGAACTTAATTTTTTTCTTAAAAACAAACATGTAAACAGCCGATGTTCAGAAATGTACTTGTTTAGTTACTTCAAAGATTTCAGACTACTTCTATAAAGGATGGGCTTGGGGCATGTGTCAATGTGTGTTTTTCCCCCAGGAGAGGTTTAATTCTGATTAACTCTGTATAATAAAGATGAAATCCAGATATCACCATGGTAACAATATTCATATTCTTTTAGCTAAGGCAAAATAGGGATGATAAAGTAGAAAATGAAAAATGAACAGAACTTACCTTTCAGCAATTCCTTGAGCTATGTCATCATTTGCTTTTACAAATTGCAACAGCTCCCTAAATTGGAAAGAATTATTAGACTCTGAAATATAGATCAAGCTCATTAGTCCTAAGTCAAAAAGATCATAGATGGAGGTCTATGATAAATCTCTAAGTATGTGGATGGTGGATAATTTCCTTTTTAAAGGAAAGATATCAGAGTCTTCACAGGAACAAAATAAAAACAACAAAAAAGTCCCCACACAAGCTAAAGGCAACCTGTTGTAGTTTGGGGACATATTTAAGAAAAATAGAGAAAGGTTCAATGATATACATCAAAATTTAATAGTGAAGAAAAAATCTCCCTCCTGTCTCCTGCTCTGGCCTCTCTCCCTACCTACCTCTTCCTAGCTTCCATCATGAGAGGAAACGTGCTTCAGCTTCACTGGGGTCGATTCTCACAATGTATTTCAAAGTTCCTTTGACAATATAATAAGATCCAATATAGCTATCTTTAGTGTTTAAGAGATTAGATCTTTTTCACTGCCTACTGCCTGAATGTTACATTTGGAACTAGCACTAGAGCACTGTTTCAAATTAAATCCCACTTATAGCCCAGTTGGATAATAATGCAATTAATATCTATGTGAACAAAAAATTTTTAAAAAGCTTTCCATGGAAAAAGTCATCAGGAGGAAAAGCCTGCAATGGCTGGGGACTTAGAGGTAGATTGTGGGACTCAGCAGAAACTCTGCTTGAGAGGGAGCGGCTTACTGGACGTTGGAGAGATCTGTTTTGACTGGGATATAGTGAATCCACGGCTTCAGTTGTGGATAGAAGAATTCCAGCCACTCGTCACCGACATGGAAAACAAGTGAACCACACAGGAAGAGGTGTTTGAACCGGAAACTTGCAGCTACACCTCGAAAATTAAACAGATACCTGGGAAAGAGCAAAATACACTTGATATTATATGCCTACTACCACAAATATGACCTTTTTTTCCTTAATCCCTTCTCTTCTCTCCTTGTATGACTCTTCTCCCTTCTCTTTCCATTTTCATTTTTTAAGGACACATCAGCATGGCCCTGTGATTTCAATAAACTCCTTCCTTTTAGCAGGGGCTATAGCTTATTCCTGTGAATGACAGGATGAAGTAAGGGGGATACTTTCTGCAGGCAGAGCTAAATAGGGGCAGGAGCTGGGTGCTGGGTAGAGAGGACAAAAGGCTCGGATGGAAATGATACCTCACCCTTTCCTACAAGCTATTCTAAGCCTAATGTCTCTAACTCATCATGCCCCACCCCCAGCCTTGTTTTTCCCGTAGGGTACCCCATCTGGTCAAAGTCATCCTGTGTTCCCTCTTTTTCTGAAGTCTGGAGAGGTCAATCAGACATACCTAATCAACCTTCAAAGAAATACCGCCTAGAAAAAAGCTATCTTAGAAAGAACATTTTCTTTTCAACATTTCTCATGCATGTACCCCGGTCTCCAACCAGAGTTGCTTCTATCCTGTAGTTCCCATTGTGTAGCGTAAACAGCATTCATCTCTCTGAACCTCCCCACTACGCCCTCCTGACCTGTTCATCTAATTCTTAGTTCTGGAATTTAAATATGATATTTCAGTTACAGATGCTTTATTCATGTTGAACCTTCAACTGTTTTATCAACCTGATAAATACTTCATCTGACTTCAGCTATTGGCTGGGTGGGGTGTGGAGAGAGGGAATCCCATCACTTTGATTACTAGCACACAAACTCTATAGAAACAGGGACCATATTTCTTTGTCTCTGCAGTTCCCACTGAACTCAGGCCAGAGCCTCATGCACAGCAGGCTGTCAGTAAATGACAGCTAAAGGAATTATTGTGACTTTCATAAATGCCAGCTGGGTGAGGGTATGAAAGTTCTCACCCTGGTATTAAAGTTCCCTATTGCTATTCCAAAAGCAATAGGGAAACCAAGAGTCAGGAGTCCGGGAAGTCTTACTTATATTTGCAGTGATCCACAAGATGGACATCCTTAGCAGCTGGCTTTCCCAAGGTATCCTTTAAGTGGAAAGAAAGTTATTAATATTAGCAGTAGTAGCATTTATGGAAGACCATTTTGCAGCAAGCATTGTAAACATTTCATCAATATGACCTCATTTAAGTCTCATAATAAACGTAGTCAGGAAGCATTATTACCCCATTTTATAGATGAAGAAGCCAAGGCTTCAAGATGATAGGAGACTTGCTCAGGGTCACGTGGCCCTAAGTTGTAGAAGAACTAGGGTTTTAACCTGGCTCTGTCTGATTTTAGAGTTTAAGCTCCTCTTAAGCCATATGAACTCAGAGGTCAATGCCTGCAGCACATTTCACTTTATGCAGCTGGTGGGTTTAGAGGTGTAGCCCACACACAAATTTTGTTGGCCATGCAAAGTATTTGAAATAAATATTCGAACCACTGCCAACACCTATAGCTGGCAGGATATTTCTAACAAAAATCCAGATTTCCAACTTTTCTTATAAAAAGAAAGAGGAAGGTCTGGTAAACCAGGCTCCTGTCTCCCTTGGCAGCAATGAGTGGACCTCTAGCACTCTCTCCTGTTCATGCCTGTAGCCTCGGGGGTACTTCAGTTTGAGACCCCCATCTAAGCATACTCCAGCCACATCAGCAGATGGTAAACTCCAATGAAGGGAACAAATCTTGTTTGCTTTTCAATCTCCCACAGTAGCTGTTCTGCTAAACGGATACATTTTTTCATATTTTAACTTTTTAACAAAGTTTCTTAAACTTTATTTGCTCCTATTTGATTAAAACTATCCAATAATAAATACATACATTTCAAATATACACTTAGTTTTTCCCACAAGGAGTTTAAAATAGTTTTTTATATTATCCTATATGGAATATGGAAATTTCAAATGAGTACGTTTCAGGCTTAACGTTCTTTGAGTAAGGCGAGAAGTCAGAGTTAAAAGGACAGAGATGCATTCCAAACCAAAGAAGCCAATCATTGTTGGCTTCACCTTACAATCACTTGGGGCGGGATTAAACAAATGAAGATGCCTGGACCTCTTCCCCCGAGAGTCTGATTCTTTTGATTCATTTTTAAATACTCTAGTTGGATTGCATAGTCAGGATTGAGAACCCCAGGGGCTGGCAAACTACAGCCCATAGACCAAATCCAGCCCCCTGCTTGTATTTGTATACAACCCATAAGGTAACAATATTTTTACCTTTCAAATGGTTACAAAAAATCCAAAGAAGAATATTTTATGATACATGAAAATTATATGAAATTCAAATTTCAGTGCCATGAATAGTTTTGTTAGAACAGTTATGCTCATACGTTTACATATTGTCTATGGCTGCTTTCACGCTGTGGTGGCAGAGTTGAGTAACTATAACAGAGACTTCACGGTCCACAAAGCCTAAAATATTTACCATCTGGTCCTTTATATAAAAAGTTGGTAATCTCTGGTTTAAATCTTCAAAGTAGTATAAAACACTACTGAGAATGTGGGCCAGAAAAGCAATGAGTTTGAAAAAGAATAATTTACATAAATGCTAATACTAGTTTATGGAACCTTCGCTACATTTATCCCACCACTGACAGGTGGGATAAATCTGAAATTCTACCCAGGTGGCAATGCTCTCTGAGTGAAAATTTTCACTGCCGTAGTTTCTATTCAGATGATTGGTGATTACTTTCATAGATTTCCAGGCCTGGTTTTTGGTGTATTCTGCATCAACAAGTTTTGGGTTTTTCCGAGATAGAAGAATGAGAGGATCTCGTTCTGGACTTGTCCTATAAAAGAAATACATGACATAAAATTATGTGCCCTACATCATGCTTCCCAATCTTTGGAAGGTAAGCAGTAATCAGACCCAATGCAGTGACAGTACACACAGATGGACAACTCATTGGTTACTTTAATAGTTGAAGAGGGGGATACTGGATACTGCAGCATCTAGGTGGTCCTGGGCTGTCCCCACTTTACCCTTCAGGGATGGGGAGTATTCGGCCCTTCTTTGCTTGCATCTAGTCTTTAAAATTGTTCTGGTCACTACAGCCATATCCTAGGAAATGATTTCCCTTTTAGGAGGGTTCGTGTCGCCTCTATAATTACTAATACCCATAGCTGTGTGACTAGGTAATCACCACTCACCGAAATAGCTACAAGACTTTGTTGTGTATGCTCTGTAAAGTCCAGTATAATGTTTAAATTAAAAAGAAAACTAAAAGACTCTGTGGAGAACAAGTCCTAGCTATGGTCCAAGTAGCAGATGGTCTTGACATATGGAAGGGTCACGGACCCCCTGAGAATCTGAAGAGAACTATGGACCCCTCCCCTAGAAAAATGCACATCCCTCTATAACTTCAAGGAAGTCCTAAAACCCTTGAAGTCTACACAAGGATCCCAAGTGAAGAATCTATGATCTCAAGGTTTGAGCATCAGAGAAGTTGGTAAGTTATAATAAGCACTGGCTGATTGGCCCATCTGTACTTTAAAGTCCACTGCCCATGTAAATAGAGGATGATATCTCTGAAAAGGACTCATCAAGAAAACTACAGAACCCTTCTCTCTCTACAGTCTCTTTTATATTCATCCGTTCAATACACAGTCATTCTGTATTGATGTGGCCGATACTGTCCTTGCCACTGGGGATACGGAGCTGAACAACACAGAAAGGGGCCTTCCTCAACCATTTCCCTTTCCTTCTTCCTCTCTTGTTTCCCTGCTTCCCTCTCCATGTTTAGCAGTCTCAGTCTATGCTCTCTACCACTATTGGGCAGCCACATGGTCTGGTGAAACAGGTGATCTGTTGATGGTTCCTGCTCTACCATTAACAAGCAGAGTGACTGGGCAAGATCACAAGCTATTCCTAGGAAACTGTAAACTCCTAGGCAAGAAGGCACCTCATCTGTTCTGTTCAGTGTTACATACTCAATGCCCGTCACACTCATGGCACTCTGTAAATATCTGCTGAATTTACTGGATGAACTTTACTTTTTTGAATTTTAGTTAAGAGTGATTTGGGCAAATAATTTGCATTCTTCTCTAGTGTAAAATTCTGTGATTCCATTTTTTCTTCTTAGTTATCTTGGCTTTCTTTTTGAACTAGAGTTTGTTACATCCTCAAAATTACTTATATTTTACACATTAACTGGAAGAATATATTTGTAAAATGTCAGAAAGTATAATCACCTTGATCCTCGGAAATACGCTGTGGAATTTTTCTTTTTCCATGGCCACTGTGCTGCTGACCTAAAAATAGATTTTGATTAGTTTCTATGTTTTTTCCTTAACTTATATAAGGATGTGTTTTAACCATTTCTGAGGATTAGTTCAGAGCTTTACATATTTAAATAAGTCTGAGCAAGGCTATTCAAAAGAAAAAGGCCTGGAATACATTTCGTTCCCTTTTGTTATTATTTCATTCCTCTGGTGATGCTAGCCAGTGACATATACAAATTCTTAAAAGAAATATTCCCAAACACTACATGACATGTTTAGGCTATTTAATTCTGTGAGTATTTAATACAATGAGTATTTCTTCTCTATTTCAAGTAGAGTGCTATTGATAATATGCGAAGAGATCCACAGAAAATATTAGAAATTGAATTGAGGGCAAGAAAACAAATCACTCCCTGACTTCATGTTTTGGATACGTAGGAGGATTAATGTGATTTTGCAAAGCACCCTGGTTTTCTCGAAACTGTACTAATGAAGCAGGGCCTGGATGGCACCCCCACAGTACAGCCCTCTCTGGCTTGAGCTCGGAATGTCCCGTCCCACCCACTTCCCTGTTTTAAAAAATTACCCTGAAACTTATGATTAATACCCTTGGGTTTATTGATCACAATCTCTATGGCCTAGCATTCTTTCCAGGCTAACCCCATCATTGTTCCTTGGTTGCTGACTCCACCATAAAATCACATGGCCAGAGGGAAGACTCCAATGTATGTAGCCTCTGGAGGAACGCCCAGATTTTCCCTTAAAAACCCCAAGCTGGTCTGAGAATGTTAAGGCAGTTTTTGGAGGTGTTAACCTGCTTCCAATTAAGTGCCAATGTTCTTTAAATCATTCATGTAAAATGTAACTAGGTTAAGAAACATCTGCAGCTTGGATGACCTGAACAATCTAAATTCTGAAATGACGGAAGGATAGAGTCAACAGGCCAAGGCATGTCTCAGTTATGTATCAGAGAGGATCTGGAGCAAGCTTGTCCTTGAAACACATATGGGACATTTATGCCCACCCCACCCCCACCTAAAGGACTTAGCTCTAAATTATAAAGTATACTTATGGTCCTCCAAGTAATGTTCTATCCTCCCCTACAACGTGGTCATTCTTTTTGTTTTCTAGTTATGAAAGTAATTCACTCTTATTTAGAGAATCTTAAAAGCACAGAAAAAGTTGAAGAAGAAAAGAAAGGCTCCTATAATCCCTCCCACAGAAGCACTGCTGATACTTTAGTGTAAGTTCTTCTGTTCTTTTCCTATGGATATGTAAGTATTTTTATACACATAAAAAATTGTTTGTGCTATGTACAGTTTGTCTTTTATTTTTAACTTAAAGTTAGTCATTTTAAAGGAAGTAATTGTTTATACTCTACCGTTTGTTTCAAGAAGACCCACAAAAAGGGACAAATAGAACCTCTCTAAAGAACCTACCTTAATAGATCTTCTCTGAAGAGGTCCCACCGTCCAAGACCCGTAGGATAAATTGGCCAAACAGCAGGTCCCCCTTCCCAAAATGTCCAAGCAGGATACATGATATCATGGTACTCTGATGTCTTCGACAGAAACAAAAGGTTGCTCCAAATCAGTCTCAGAAGAGAGGGAGAAGCAGCACTAAGACCCGGTCTTAGTTTATTATAATATAGGACCGGGTCTTATATAATATAATAATAATATAATATGATATAATATGATATAATACCGGGTCTTATGTTAATTTTTGCTCCAAAAGACGCATTAGAGCTGATTGTTGGGCTAGGTCTTATTTTCAGGGAAACACGGTGTTTCTTCCATTGGAATTATACATGCAATATACTATCTGCCTTCTCTCAAATACTTAAAAAATGGTGTGTGATTTATCAAGAAGCTCAGACATAACAGCTGCTCGTAGAAGCTGCACAATTACTATAAAATCCCTCTTTTGGAAACTAAGAGGTACTGGTTAAAAAAGAAAGGAAAAAAAAACGAGAGGGAAGTAAAGATAAAAAGAAAGTTAGTATACTGACTGATGGTCATACTTTATTATCCACAGAAACAACAGATAAATAACGAACAAAGTCCTTACTGACTTACATGGGAGCCTCTATCTGTTCTTCTGGAAGGGTTTCATGACAATGGGACCAAGCGTTTTTGAGAAATGAGGCAAACCCATGGTAAACGCAACACAAATGTAGCCTCAGCCCACTTGCAATACAGGAAATAGACAAGTCCAGAGAGACTGTCCAGTAAACTGTGATAAAGAAAAAGTGGGGATAAAATGTCCCTCTGGTTTGGAAAAACCAAATCAGAGATGATGTTCCTGTTCTCAAAGTCCATAGGGTTTTCCCAAACCCATTCTTCCCCCATAGGACCTTTGTCCACTCTCTTCTAGCCTCCCCCGCCCCCGCCCCCAAATGTGTTCATAACTAGTCTCTAGGGAACCAAGGCCCATCCCTGCCAATACGCCATCCACAAGAACCTGGGCACTGGCAAGATATTAATTGTCCTAAGTACTCCAAGACCACAGACGTGTCCTAGTACTCCTATCCCTGCATAACTGGGTCCAAAGATCACCCCCTCACAAATCCCTCTTGGATATCCCAGGCCTAGTCCCTCAATGTGCTGCTTGGGCACAAACTGTGCGGAGTTACCTAACACCTTTGATTTCACTGTGAGCCATGCTGGGCCCCTGAGATACAGTGACAGATAGGCCAGATGATACTCATTACTGTGGCTGATGTATATATTGTAGGAGCTCAGCAAATATTTTTGAAGGCATTCCCCAATTCCAAGCCCATAAGCTTTCTTGAGTCTCTCTCTCCCAAGGATCTCAGAATCCCACCTCCAATGTCCTACAGGTTCCTCAGGCCTCTGTCATTCTGTGCCCTCCATCCTTAGCCCTGTAAACACTTAAGCAATCTCACATTACTTACAGGTCCTCAACCCCATCTCCTCAGTCTTACTACTCAAGTCTGTGAAGCTCACAGGAACACAGGCTCATTCCTGGATCTCAGGCCTCATCCTCACCATCACCCACTAGACTCTATCACAGGACAAGCATCTCCTGCTCGTACCCCAGAGGACCACCCTGCATCCCCTCATATGGCTCGCCCTATACTTACCTTACTGAAGGAGAAGACTGGAATAGCAGGCTCCATCCACTTAGGAACCTGAGGATAATCTCGTACATTGATCACCATCTCCATGTCAGGGAGGCGTCCAATAACTTCCAAAATAAAGTGTTCAACACCACTACACCTGACAACCAGAAATACCACAGATTCACCAGAGCACTCACCTAGGGCCTGCTCTAGGACAAGGCAGGGTCCCATGGACACTTTTAAAGTAAGACAATCCCATTGTAATAGCTATGTATGAACAATGTCAGATGGGTAGTGGACTTGGTGGGGTTATCACTTTGTGAGGGGTGTAAATGTCTAATAATCACATTGTTTTGTACACCTAAAACTAAATAATAATAATAATAATAATAATAATAATAAAGACAAGCCAGTGATCAGATCATCGGCCTACTGCAAAGTCTCCTGAAAGCAATGCTCCACTCTTTCATATTGTACAAGCTATCTTTCCTAGCTACACTGCTCCAGCTTCCAATACTAAATAAAACTTCCAACTGAATCACCAGAAGTTTGAAGGGAGTATTATTGCAACTGCTACCACCAATTTTCTATTCATTCCCAGTGTTCTTTATTTCCCCTATAAAGAATACTTTAATTAGTAAGCCAGAGACAAATTCTGATGGGAACTGGAAAGGCTAATTTTCTAATTGTATCCCTTAGGCTTGCTTATCACAAGACATTATTTTAATTTCCACTATAATTAAGTCTCACAGTTTATGTGGAAAGATAGGAAAGCTTTCATTATCTTCAACCTGAAATACAGAACACTATCAAAATCAGTTTTGCAAACCAGAAAGAGTGTTATGTACACAATCACGAAAACTGTAATATAGCATTCTGACTGGGCAATCCTCAGAGGATTTCTGGGAAGAAAGAGAGGATACACGAACAGCTTAGCTTCTGCCCCATCCTTTGAGGTCCTGACCAGCACTATACTGGGGGCTATATTCCAAGGCTTGACCAAAATTTTCTGGCAGCATGGAAACAAATGATTTAAAACAAATGATTATCTCCCTGATTTACATATAGGGAGATAACTGCAAAAAATATCAATGGTCCATAAACATAAGAAGAGATGCTAAACAGTATTAATAATAAAGAAACACTCAAAAGCCAAACTTGTACAAATAGAGAATAAAATGGTGGTTGCCAGGAGATCAGGGATGGGGAACAGGACAGATGTTGTCTAAGGGTCCAAACTTACACTGAGTAGTAAATAAGCCCTAGAGGTCTAATGCACAGTACAGTAAGTCCTCACTTATCACCGACAGGTTCTGCAACATTAAGCAGAATGATGTGTAATGAAACCAATTTTACCATGGGCTAATTTTAATTGATATAACTTAACTCCGACCTACATCAGTGTTATAGTGAAATGACATTGAATGAAATGACGATATTCATAGACCTGCTGTGTAGTGAATGTAGACAACAGTATTATATTATAATCATCAAACTTGCTAAGAGACTAGAACTTAATTATCCCAACTACTAAAAAGAAAGGATAATTACATAACATGACAGAGGTGCTAATTATCCTACGATGGCAATCAGATTACAATATCTATCAATATGTATCAAAGCAACATGTACACCTTAAATTTACACAATGTTGGATGTCAAACATTTTTCAACCAAAATAATAAGTAAACACAGTATTACCATGACAAAAAGGAAAGGAAAAAAATCTAGTGAAGCTAGATGCCAGTTTTCATCAATCACATTGGCAAAGATCAAAGAATCAGATACAGTGCTGGTGAGGGTGTCAGGTGTATTCTGAGCCTGTGATCCAGGATGGTGAAAGTGTAAATAGGTATAACCTCTTTGGAGGACCATTTGCTTCTATTTATGAAGATTTAAAAAACACATTAATTGATTAATTCTACTTGTACGCATTAACCTGCAGATATATTTGCATGAGGCTCAAAGGTGGACACACAAGGATGTTAGTGCTGCGCTGTTGGCATTAGTCAGAAATCAAAGGGAAGTGCTAAGGAATAATTTCAATGTCTGCTGATAGAAGACTAGAGAAATCCATACAATGGATTATTATGCAGCTATGAAATAGGTGCTCTCCACCTACTCTTATGGAACAATTTCAAAATCTATTGTTACATGAAAAAGAAAAGTAAGTTGCAGAACATAAGACATAACATGTTCTAATTTGTTGATGAGTCTAGATAATTGTATATGCATATTTCTGGCAGGATATACAAGAAACCTGTAATTGTGGTTGTCTTTTGAGAGGAGGACTAGCAGTCTGGGGTCTAAGTGAATAGAGAAACTTCCTTTTCATTGTATACCTTTCTGAGTTATCGAAATACTTTGCCACATGCATGTAACACTACTTTGATACTAAAAAAATAAAACTAGTTTAAAAGTTTAAAAAATATACTATTGCAGTACATTTATATGTAACAGCTAAAACATTTATTTTCTTTCACATTTGGCTTTGAAAACAGCGTTCTTTCACGTATTGTATGATTCCATTTATGCAAAACTCTTGGAAATAGTCTATAATGAGAGGAAACAGACCCATGGATGCCTGAGGATGGCGTTAGGGGGTTAGGGGGTGGGGGCTGAGGAAGGGAGGGGTGTGAGAGAGCCAGAGGCACAGGACACTTTCGACAGGGATAGATACCATTATTTTGATATATATTTACATCAAAACATCAAATTATACACTTTAAATGTACACAATTTATGTCAACCATATCTCACTAAAGGAATAATTTTATAAATGCCATTATTTTCCGTTTCTGAAGGGATGCACCTCGTGTTAATAAGATAGGGCTCTGTTTCCTCAGCAAAATCTCTCAGCTCATCTGGAAAATTGAGTTTATATTTTGTTTTGCCCATAACTGAATTTTTAAAATGCCATACAGGTTTCTGAAACTGGGTGAATTAAAAGTTTCTAGACCTAGAAAGATATTATTGTTGGCTAGATGGAAATCTGAGATATAACACAACCGTGTCCATTTCATTTAAGAGCACTGGTCTGAATATTTCATTCTATTTCAGTTCTGTCCAACGACGTTTTCCTTAGTTGTGTGTGTAGTTGGGATAAGGAACTTTCCATGCATTTGAAATGTAAACTATTTCATTGTCAATAAAAGGTCCTGTACTCTCTTAAGAACAATTCTAAGAGCTCCTGATCCTGAACGAAATGCTCTGAGGTCTGGAATAAGAGGTATGAGCCTTTCAGAAACTTTGAAAGTATTTAATTTCATCTGTAAATAGTTCACCAACTGTTAAACATTGGATAAGCTTTCAAAGTCCAATAATATCTATAGTCATATTTTCTTTCTCATTTGTAGAAAGTCCTCTATGCTCATAATTTTTACTTAAAGTCTCTATTATTGTCCCATGTAATGAAACAAATGTCTGTTTAAAATACCTCAATGATTTTCCCCACTACTACTTTATTTTCCTGTGACATTCAATAACTACAAGGTAACTGTGACTACCTACCTCAGTGTAGTGGGATATGAAGTAATCTTTATTTTCCTTTTTGTTGCTGTTTTTATATACTTTTGTGGAAAAATGTATTAATTTGTAATAAAGTTGTCATTAAGAACAAATATATAAATCCTTATGTCAAAATGGATGTTTTTTATAATACTGTTCATTTATTTTACTTTTAATGACAGCATAGATATTGTTTAGAAAGAGGATCTTAGCTAAAAGAAGGTCATGCACTCTGAATTTTGTACTTTATAATTTTATAAAGATCTGAGTTTCCTAAAAAAAAAAAAAAAAAGACTCCTAAAAGGGAGATTTATCATGTTTATCATGTGTTGTATATAATGCTGCCTAAACCCAACTCCCAAGCTCAGTGTTGGACCCTCCCTGCTCCCGCCCCCAGGCCTCAGCCCACTGATTTGTTACCTTAAGTCATGGCTAGTGTAGCCTGAGTAATCCGCAGCCCAAGTCCCTCTTGACTTCCCCCCCACTATTTGGTATCTAGAACGATACTTAGCCCTTGACAGACACTCAATCAGTGCTCCTCCTCCTCTTTCCGCCCAGCTCACTCCTGCTAGGTCTCATCAGCCTGTGTTCTGCAGCTACTACGTATATCCCGGGAGGGATGAGAAGGGGCAGAGCCACAGCCAGTACAACCAATGATACGTCCAAGCCCCAGGAAGAGAGGAGACAGGCTTTAATATAGGAGAAAGGAAGGTAGGAGTAGGCAAGAAAAATTCCCAGGAATAAAGAGCTTGTCGTTATTTTGCAATCTTCTGAAATGTGAGGAGGAATTTGCCTATGGGTCCCTTTAATTGACTTCTCTATAAGAACAGTACCAAGTAAGCCCAGGTATAATAAGGTCAGAAGATATATTTATGTCATAATTCTTACCTTGAGGGAAACATGCAGTCATTTTCTCGGTATAATCTGTTCTTAATGATCTGGTAGTGAGTTCCTAGCTTCCGTCTGACTACCTCCGCCATCATCTTCCTTGAGATACCTCCTCGGAAAGGAGTCAGATCCTCTTCTATGACCCTGGGGGAGAATGGATATCATCAAGGAAAGCAGGTCGAGAGAGTGGTACCATTCTACCTACTTCCTTTCTGTTGGTTTAGGTTTAGTATTAGAGAAGACAGGAAGTTGAGGGAAAGAATAGAGAGCATGAATGAGTACCCTTTCCGCCAGAAGCACCATGGGTAATCTAAAACATCATCAACAACAAAGCCACAAAAAGGAAAAAGCAAGTCAATTTCTCTTCTTCCTTCCTCTATCTGGATTGCTCCTCCCTTGCCTGATACATATTCCACCTTTCCTACTGATGCCAGTCACGGCAATCCCACTCACCTTTCCTTCACTGAATCCCACAGAAGGTATGATTTACGCTTTGCAGTCTGACACTGCCTGATTCCCTTGTTCTGGTCTGTCTGGCCCTCACCCACCCCATACTCTAGCAGCCTAACAGCAATAACCAAAAATGTATCCCTTTTAAAGTTCAGTACATAGCAAGTTTTCAATAAGTTTCATAAGCATCAGGTGAACTTTTTGAGGAGTCATGGAATAACATGATGAGGCGCTTAAAGGACCCTGATATTTAGCTGATGGGTAATCTGAGACCCAGGGAAGTTAAGTGGCTTGCCATGGGGATGATTAGTAGATGTGGGACTAGAACCTGATTATTGTTTTTTTTTTTTTTTTTTTTGATTATTGTTTTTGAAGTAATCTTTCTTCCATGCCCCACTCCAGTCCTGATTTGCATACTTTAAAAATAACCAACAGGAAAAGTATGATTAGATTCACTTAAAAATATGTTCATTCCTTCAACAGTATTTATTAGTACTTGCTGATAGCTAGCACCAGGGATACAACAGTGAATAAGACACAGACCTGGATCTCAAGAAGCTTTCAGGCTGGCGAGGAAAACAAACAAGTACATTTGCTAGTTCCCGCAGAGTTAGTGGTGGCGATGCGGGGAGACCACCTGTGCCTCTCCTACTCCAGGGCATTTTTATCCCCCAGAAATAGGAAATCCATTTCGAGAAACCTATCGGCTTTCAAAATATGCTTGGCTCTTTGACAACTGCAACCAAGGTCTCTTGGGGATCTTAGGGGACTTCATTGTGATGAGAACTAAATTCTCAAAGACAAATCAAAGAACTCACCCATAATAGCAGCTGCAGTTTTGACTTGAACATGGTTCATAATTCTCCAAAGACCTGTTAATTTGGTCAATAAATACTTTCCATTTTGAACCTTCAAAAAGTGAAGTAAATGAAGGTTAACAAAATACCCCTGAGCATTCTTATTTGCTAGAAGCAGGCAGGCAGAACCAACAGAAGGCCGAAAGATTTAGACACCCCCTTCCCATCCCACTGGTGGAAAAGAATGCCAGGAAGAATTCATTCTGTAACTCTCCAGCACTTATGTGAAGTCTGCTCCTCTACTTGGGCTGTCAAGAAACTGGAAATTTCTTAATGCCTGACACTTCCAAGGCTACGGATAAACTGGTGAATGGCATGGTTCTCTACCTTGTACTAATCAAATTGAGTCCAATAAACAGAATCAATTGAAAGTCACAGACATTCACCTTCCCTTCATCTCTTCCGACAATGGCCTAAGAACACACACATTCTCTCTCTCTCTCATGCAGGGCCACCACGAATTATCCCACAATGTGTCTTAGGGAGGTGCAGAGTTGCCAAGCGCGGGAGATGCCCGCTATGGGTGAGCTGAGGAATTCCCTCTCCTCCCCAGCATCACTCCGGATTCCGGAGGACAGGTTACTCTCCAGGGTCCTGGGCAGAAGCCGCAGCGCCAGACACCCAGACACTCACTCTCCGCTCCAAGGCGCCCCTCCCCCGTGCCCTCTGCCCAGCTCTGCGTTACAGCGGCCACAACATCAACCGGGTGCGGGTCGCCCGGGGGAGCGAGGGGGGCGGGAGCGCGCCTCTGGACGGAGCCCGAGACCCAGCGACAGGCTCGGCCCCGCCCACAGCCCACCTGACTCCTTCTGGCGGCCCGGCACTGGGGACAGGAGTAGCAACAGCAACCACAGCCCAAGCTGGGAGCGCGCCCACTGCTCCATGGCGGGCCGAGCCCCTGCGGAGTGCCCCACTGCAGCGCTGGCGGAAGCACCGCCCCGCACAAACATGGCCGTGGGAGCCGCACCACGTGGGCGGACGGCCGCCCACACAGAGATGGCGGGTGGCTGCTCCGCCTCCCGCGCCCCCAAGTCCCAACCTGTGGTGCAGTTTCCCTGGGAATGCTCGCCGGGAAGGAGGGCTTCCCATTCCGCCGTTGTTAAGGCGGTGTTCCGGGAGGGCGCGTTTGTTTAGAGCCAAGCTATTTGGTTAGCTATTGAAGGGGACCAGAAGTTTTGCCTTTTGAGAGATTTTTATTAAGCTGTTTATTAAGAAAAAAAGACTCGGAAAGAACCTTTGATTCGCCCCCTTGCTGCCTGAGAGATTCAGATGGAAAGGCCTACTCCAGGAAGGGGATTTTAGGATGTTTGCCTTAGCCTAATTTGAATCAAGTATGGTAAATAGGAGGGCATCAGGCAGGAGCCTGTTACCTAGCTAGATATGCGGCGGGTCCCATTGTTTCCGAATTGCCTAGCAAGAATTTGCAGGCCTTGTGTGTTCCCCTCTTCCTCAACTACCTGTAAATCGCCCGTTCTCACTTCTAAAATCAAAGACCCCACTCCCCTCTTTTTCTCCTTTGTCCAAATGTCCAACATATACCCAACGTTGTCTGCCTTTGGAATTTTCATGCTTGTGTAAATTAAAATTTGAAATTCCCCATTTGACTTTCTCCTGTTAATCTGTTAATTTAATTATTAGCCCAGCTAGAAGAACTTAGAAGGTGAGAGGAAAAGTAGTATTTTTTTAGACCCCACACTGTAGTGTACAGCACTGTTAGACCTCAAGGGCTTGCAAATAGCATAGCACAGGTCTCTTTGTAATAGGAATTTACAACAATTGGGGTGACTTAGACATGGAAAAATATCAGTGGACAACGTTCTACTGGACAATATAGATATATAGGTATGTATAATGATCATACAACTACAATCACCTATCCATTGAATAATATGTGCATAATGACATCTGTGGAAATACATGGACAACAAGATGAGATCTGTGTCCTTGAGGAGTTTAGAACTAGTGGGAAGAAAAATATGCTTCCCCAAAGATAATTTACAATTTAAGGCAATATGTAAACGCTTCTGGTTTCACTGGAGGCAAAGATCAATATTAACTGGAAATCTGGAGAAAGGGGTAAGAAGGGTATATTCCAGGCTGAAAAAGGAAATGTTGCAATGAAGGAATATTGTGCTGGAGTCACTAAAAAAGGGGAAGCCATAATTTGCAGAAGGTGGGGGGTAAAACTTGAGGCGATGGTAGTGGAGGGTAGAATTTAGGATGCATGTTGAGAAATGGTGTAAGATAAAATAATGTTGGTTAATTTAGGAATGGGCCATATCACTCACTCTAGGAGAGTAGGCAGGGCAAGAGGAGAAAATGGATCTCCAACACTATACCATACAAGACTTCTTCAGGATTCCAAATTGTGGACAGAAAAGGGGCCACAGGTTAAACCCGACAAGCTCAGGGGACTGAAAATAACCACATAGGACGGCATGTACCTAAAAATCCCTATGGTAGGCCATGGCGGGAAGTCACATCTTTAATCTGTAGCTTCCTTGACAAAAGCCAATCTTTACCTTAAATTAGCCTATCGTTTTTTTGCATCTAGGATAACACGGCCTTGGAATGTCAGTAATCCCTTTTTCCGGACCAAAGCAGGAAACGAGGGAGTCCCTCATTCTTATTCTTGTCCCCTGATTACCATCTCTTTGTGCTGTAAAAAGTGAACAATTAACTATCCCGTACCCACCTATGTAAAATAAGTGCCTGTCTCTCCAATTTACTTTAATCCAATTCCAGAGATTTCCCCACTTTGCTTTCTCCCACCTCTTAACCTAGCACCAATGGATTTCTTGTAACCCTCCTGCTTTGATTCTACATATAAAATAAACTGCAAACCGCCATTTTGCTGAGCATTTTCTCAATCTGTTGAGATTTTGCTTCCTGCAGTTGTCGCTAATTTGGCTTAAGTAAACTCTTTTAGGCTTTCTTTCAGGCTGGATGTCTTTTCGTCGACAAAATGAAAACTTTAGTCAAAGTTTCTTTTATTTCCAGAAAGGTGTGCAGTACTTCAAAATGAATGTTCAAAAGTACAGAACAAAGCAGTGTACTACATAGATGAACAGCACAATAACCCTCGTTTTCAAAGTTAGTCTAAAATAAATATAGTGGCGAATAATTTTTAAGACTTTAATAATAAAAGTGTTTTCTACATTTCATTTACTGTGATCAGAAGAAAACGAAAATCATCTTGCATTATAATGTCTTTGAAAAGAAAACAGATAAGTATTTTCTGCAATTTTGCAATGTTTACTGTGTGGAAGAAGAGCAGTGAGATTGGGAGTTAAGTGGATCCTATACACGGGAGGAATACAGAACATGTGAATCCAAATAAGTTTCATTTCCTCAACAGGTGAGGTGTTTTATTCCAGTAATTCCTATGTGTGAATAGTGCCAGAATCCTCCTGGAGCTTATGAAAACTACAGATTTCTAAGTCCTATGCCAACCACTATCTTAAAATGCAAACACTGGTTTAAAAGATGCTCCATGTTCAAGCTCCTGGTTGTGTTTTCAAATTCACTTCATGCCACTGATAAGAAAAACCATTCTGAGATGTTCTAAATTAAAATTACAGTGGTGGGAGAGTGTGAGACAGAACAGTTACCCTGTTCATAGCTGTGGATCAGCTCTGACAAAAGAATGCTCACATCCCAGTATATCTGTTGGAATTTAGGATTAATTTCCAGGTGGCTATTTTCACAATTATCCATTTCTTATTAGTGCTTAAAATTTCCTGTCTGCTGCTGGAACAGGGCCCGGTTGGGACCCCTCAAAAAAGAGGCCTGGCCTCTCCCTGCCCTAGAGCTTAACATTTGATCAACCCCCTCCCTGCAGTTTGAGCTTGGAATGTCCCCTGTCCCAGTTCCTGAGCTTAGGATGTCCTCTGTCCCAGTTTCTGAGCTTAGGATGTCCCCTGTCCCAGTTCCCTGCTTTAGATAATTATCCTGAAACTTATGCTTGCTTACTAGTCACAATGTCCCCTCCCCCGTCCCTCTCCCCCGGGGTTGCTTGTTACCATCTCTATGGCCTAGCATTCTCTCCAGGTTACTGTCATCACTGTTCCTGGGTTGGTGAGCATGTTGGAGGGCCACATCGCCAGAGGGGAGGCTCCATGCAGACCTCTAGAACCATCATGTAGCCTCCGGAGGAAGGCCCAGATTTTCCCTTAAATTTCCTAGACTAGTCTGAGAATGTTAAGGCAGTTTTTGGAGGTGTTAATCCACTGCCTTCTCAGACCATCGGTGCTCTGATAATAAATGATTATTAAATGACCCAACTCCTGTGTCGGTCTACTGGTTGAACGGTGCAAGCAGCACAAGCCCCGGACTCATTTGGCCTCCAGTTTAACTGCCCACAGCTAATCCACAGGAGCAGACACTTCTTCCTGGTGGACTCTGCTAAGCCTATCCCAGAACTAACCCCCTTCACCTTCTCCCATCCCCTTTACCTATAGTTAATGCAAACCCTTTCAGAACGGCTTACATCTTTCTCCCCCCCTTGACGTATAACTTGCAAAACTCTAGTATGATGGATGTGTATGTCTTTTCCACCTAGCCAAGCTGCTGGTGGTTTTTGACTTCATGCCCCAATCCCAGTCTTCTTTTTGGCTAGCATTTTTGGCTCCATAAAACCTTTCTTTAAAAAAGACTTTCAGCCATGGAAGTTGGAATTTTTCTTAACACCATATTCCTCTTTGCTCATCACGATCTAGCTATACAGCTTTATATTAAGTTTCTTAAACATGCCAAGCTCTTACCCACCTTAGAACCTCTGCATAAGTTTTATTTTCTATCTGGACTGCTTTTCTTTCCCATCTTTGCATCTCTGGTTCTTTCCCAACATTCAGCTTTCTGCTAAAATGTCAATACCTCAGACATATATCCCTCCCCCCCAAAAGAGCACTCTCCTTATCATTTACCTTATCCCCTTATTTGTCTTCTTCATAATACTTACAATCTGCAATTATTTTATTTATTAAATGAATGTTTCCCTCATTAGAATATAAGCTCCGGGAGGCCAAAGACATATCTGTCTTGTTTACTAATACTGTGCCTGGTACACAGTAGTCACTAAATAAATAACTGCTGAATGAAAGATGGATGCTGAAGAGCCAACAGAAAAGTGGTAAAGGAGCTTCAATGTAGCAAGCTAGGAAACAGTTAACAGAGCAAATATGACAATAAATGTGCAAAATTCCTCACGCCTACGGGTGAAAACAATGAAAATATGCAATGATCTGTGTTCAATTTTATATATTCATGAATGAAAGTGTTGCATTGTATCTATTCATGAATGAAAGTTCTGTGTGGTACATTAGGACAGTAAGAATATTTGGGAATATTACTAACTTTTGTGGTTTTGATACTGGTCATTCCAGCTCTAAATTCTGTGTTATTTTCAACAAGTTATTGAACGTCTCTTAATTAATTTCACTTTCCTCTGTAAAATCGGAACGATGGTAATATAAAAACATTATGAGATTTAAATGAAATATATAAAGCTACTTAGTCTAGTATCTGGTACCACAAAAAACTCTCAATAACAGTTAACTAATACTGTTAACTAACTAACTACACTTGATACAAAGGGCTTTCTCTTAAGGTGCTTAAAATCTCTGGAATGAGAAATATCATACTCCTTTTGACACTTTTACTTTTCTTCTAACACCAAACTATTGGCAGTTTCTGAATTCATCATGATGTTGTCCACCTCCTTACCTTCTTATCTGCTACTTCCTTTACTAGAAATCCATTCTCCCGTGAACACCTATTCATTCTTGGAGTCCTGGCTTTAAAGTCCCAAGCTCTCTGTGAAGCTTTTCTTGATATTGACACCACTATCATTGCACAGAATTTATTACGCTGTCTTGCATGCTATCTCCGGACCTTGGACAGAATTTTAATGTTGCATTTATTGTAATAAATTGTAATTACTGTTTTCCTGGTATCTTGTCTCTCCCATTAGACTGTGAGCTCTTCGTGGCAGTCATTTTTGTAACTCCCGCATCTATCTAGCCTTTCACGTTACAGTAAGTGCACCATTGGATGCTAAACTGAAGCAAGACTGCGCGACTTGGCTCCTTAGCAGTGACGTGACCTTAGATGACGTCTCCCAACCTCCCCCATCTGTAAAATGGAAGTCATAACTTGCACACCGTTGTTACTTGGAGTCCATGAAATAACAAGAACCCTTCTTACAGGCTGGCTGACCCAGGCCCGAGGAGGAAATACGTTAGCCAGAGCTGGCCGGGAAGACAGAGCCACGAGCCCCGCAGAGAAGGCGCATCCCACTGCGCAGGTGCACGCAGGAGGGGTTACGGTGCTCGCTCCGGGAGCTGCATGTGTAGTTCCGGGGGCCACCTCGTCGCTGGGGCTCTGGACCGTCGCGGAGATGACGTCATCGCCGTGCGCTGCCACGTCTGCTGTGCTCCGCGGTAATGGAGGCTAAGGATGAGTGCTGACGGGGTCGGGATCTGCTTCTAGCTTCAGCTCTGGCTCTGACTGGCACTGACTCAGGGTCTGGGTCTAGGTCTGGGTCTGACAGCTCGAAGCTTGGACACCGATTTTCGACTCTCTGGGCGGGAACAGCCTGCGGACAAGCAGCTGGTTTGGAAGCGCCTCAACGCGGGGAGGGAGTTCACTTGCCTGGGGTCCAGCCTGTAAAGCTGCCGCTTCCTCCCAGCGATCCAGCCCCACCGGCGGGGTCTCCTCCATGCGTGAGTATTACTGAGCTGCCGCGGTGTCCGTCTGTCCTGGGCCTGCTTCGGCCCTCCGGGTTGCACAGCGGGGACTGCTTTGTCTTCCCCCTTAGGGGCCAGTCTATTCAAGTTTGTAGTCTCTAGCCAGCCACCTACCCCCACCTCATCCTCTCGCTTCTTTCATCCCAATGCTTTTGCTCCATTTTCTTTCCTTTTGCTCGTCAGCTCCTACCTACATCCAACGGTTTGAATGCTTTGTCTCACCTGGTGTTTGTTAAAATCCACAACCGAAAGCTGTAGGAATAGGGAAGGAACATCGGAACAGTCTACAGTAACGTTTTGAAAGCCAGGGTTTTTATTTTGTTTTGTTTTAAACAGTATGTCATTCTTTAGTTTTTAAGTTGTATTGTTTAGGAAACATTTTGGTATCCATATTGGGGGAAACGTGGTTTTCTTATAGATGGAGGAAAACACAGTTTACTCTTTTCAGTGAGGGTCTTTATCTGTTTCTTCTCTTTTAATCCTGCAGTTTCAGTAATTTCTAAATGACTTTACAGCAGTTTTTCTGGAGTGGGCATCCACTTGAGCTCCTTTCAATGTTTTCACTCTAACATATGGAGATACCACTTGAACAGTTTTAAAGAGTTAAAAGTCCTGCTAGTGTACTTCTGTCCATCATTGTCATTCCTGACAACAACCTCTGTAGGACAGGGAACACTTTGTTTTTGCTGATAAAGAAAGAAACTCAGATAGTCAGATAATATGTGACACATCTGATGTCAGAACCAGGTCCCCTAACAAAACCTAACAATTGGACAGTGCTGATTCTCCTGTATTTCAGGTGGCTTGCTGTGAAATATTACATTTGAATTGGAAATGCTTATATCACGTGTTTCTTGTAAACGTCTACCTGATTGTAATATCTTTCATATGCTATAAGTCAACTGACAAAATACACAAATTGTGGCTTCCCTAATGCTGACCAGAGCTTACATCAGAACTTAGGCTTCTGACCTGACCCAATAGAGTCTGAATAGTCCTTTCATTAGTATAAAGTAATAGACACTGAGAGCATTTGCTTGAAAATCTGGTTTTACAAGCCCTGCTGTCTCAGTTTTTCTGGTTGTTTTGTTACATTGCCTAGTTTTAAAATAGTAAACTGATATGTAATTTTTTTGTTTTTTGTTTTTTTTTTGTTATTGTTCAGAGTTGAAACAGGTTGACCACCATTAACCTGGGTTGCAACTACAGGTGGCACTGGAAGCAGACTGGTTCCCGGACATGCCCGGTGGAAGGAGGGGCCCTAGTCGGCAGCAGCTAAGCCGTTCAGCTTTACCTTCTTTACAGACTTTGGTTGGTGGGGGCTGTGGCAATGGAACAGGCCTTAGAAACAGGTAAAGAAGAAATAAGACTATCCATAATTTTTTATATCCTGTGATCAGTAAGACTAACATAGAAGTCATTATGCTGTTCAGGTATTTGTTTATGAAGATGACTTCTTGACACTGAAGTAGAAATCCTGCCCTTGAAGACTGAAAGCTCAGTATTTCAGAATACTTGGGAGGTAGAAGTTGTGGTATAGGACCTACAAAATGAAAGCAGTCCAATTCTTACTTGTGGCTGATAACCCAAATTCTAGTCATCACCTTTTTATTAATAGCTATTAAAAGAAGGGAGGAATGAATTAAAGTATAAGGCAAATGTAATCGTTTAATCACCAGGATTCTTTTTCGTTGTTCAAAAAATTGTTTGAAATTAATAAACTGTCAGCTGTAACCTAAACATCTTAAGATTTTTTATGTCATGTTGTATGAGAATAAAGAATTTTATTTTTTTAATGGAAATTTATCTCCGTTCCTAATTTTTAAAAGTTAGGGTGAATTATTTCTAATCCAGGATAACTAACTTCATCAGGAGATTCAATCATGTAGAGATGGAAAGAGTTGGCTTTTGATTAGGATAATTTTTGCCAGCTAACTTCTGCTTCCTCCGTGAACAGTTTTCTCTTGCTTTGATGCTAATTTTCAAATCTAGCAATCCCTACTGCTGCTGTCTTTTCAGGCCCTACTTATATTATTTGTGCACTTCTCTCTTCCTGGCCTGCTCTCCCTCTTTCTGACTTTCCAACCCAAGTTCTCCTGTGTCTTCAAAATCAGTTTTGAATTTGTCATTTCATTGGGGGTTGTCCCTGAAATTCCAATTTGGAGGGATTTTTCCAGTTTCTGATTCTCATTATACTAATTTTTCTATCCAAATTTTATGTTTATATATGTGTACAGATTACAGAGTATTATTTTTCACTCTGCTCTTTGGATTTTCTCCCTTTCAAAATGATGATACTATCTGCTTCATAGCAGGATATGAAAATAAAAGAAATAGCTTTGAAGTAACTTTTTAAAACTTTACCCTGAATTTTCCAAAATTTCTACAACATGTATTATTTTATATTTTTAAAAAGAAAGAAAAATAAAAAGAATGAGAATATGTGAAAATGCTTTTGAAGAAAGGTACTGTCTAATATACCGGGGGTGCCAAAAAAAATGTATACACATGACTTGTATTCATCTTTTGTTATTGGTATATATTGAGTATTATTTTAATACTCAATATATACCAATAACAAAACAATTCTAATATAGTTTTTTCCTTTCTTAAAATGTGTATATATATTTTTTGCACCCTTTGTAGATATTGAAGTGAAGGATGTTTTCTATTTGAAGCATATGTATGCCTTAATTTTACTAATATATACTGTCAACTTAGTGATTCAGTACTTTAAAATTGCAATAGAAAATCGTAGCTGTGCCTAGCTAGGATTCTATGTAGCTAAACAATTCTAGATCTGCCTCTGTATTAACTCCAGCAGGTCTTTGTTCACTTTTTTCTACTTGGGCTTTGAGGATTCCCCTAGATAATAAGGTTTTCAGACTGAACCACAGAATCCCTCCTCAGTGTCCCGGGGGCTACTATAGTGTCCCGAGCGCGTAGAAGGAAGAAAGAGGCAGGCAGGCAGGTCCAGGCTTCGCCTAGTCCTCTCTCTCTTTTTTTACCTAGTCCTCGCTCTCTCTCTCTCTCTCTTTTTTTTTTAATTTTATTGGGGAACAGTGTGTACTTCCAGGACTTTTTTTTTTTTCCAAGTCAAGTTGTTGTCCTTTCAGTCTTAGTTGTGGAGGGCGCAGCTCAGCTCCAGGTCCAGTTGCGGTTGCAAGTTGCAGGGGGTCGCAGCCCACCATCCCTTGCGGGAGTCGAACCGGCAACCTTGTGGTTGAGAGGAAGCACTCCAACCAACTGAGCCATCCGGGAGCTCAGCGGCAGCTCAGCTCAAGGTGCTGTGTTCAATCTTAGTTGCAGGGGGCACTGCCCACCATCCCTTGCGGGACTCAAGGAATTGAGCTGGCAACCTTGTGGTTAAGAAGAGTCCACTGGCCCATGTGGGAATCGAACCAGCATCCTTCGGAGTTAGGAGCATGGATCTCTAACTGCCTGAGCCACCAGGCCGGCCCTCCTAGTCCTCTCTTAATCAGACTAATGCTTATGTGTTTCAAATATTGGAATACCATGTAAAATATCTTTTGGGGGAGGAAAAATGAAGTGTTCTGCTATTAAAAAAAGAGCTGAACACTACATTCCTAGATGATCCTGCTTGCACTTGAACTCTGCAAATAGAGTACTGGGAAGAACTAGGAACATTTGGAAATTATCTCTGCTCTTAGGTGGGTTTAGATCATGTATTCTTTTCTCTGCCTTCTTTGTAGCTCTTCTGTCTTCTGTCTTCTGGCTTTCAATGGTTCCAATCATGGTTGTCTTAATCGACTGTTCTCTACCTACTTTTCTCCTTGAATATATATTTCTTTAGCATTTAATTGGGTGGTGGGGAGAAAAACATATTTTTCAACAGATTAGAATAAAGATGGAAGGTCATATCGTTTGAAAAGTCACTGTTATTAAGTGACTATCTTGTGATATTTTTACCTAAAGGGGTTATTTTGGGAGATGTTTCTATATTTGTTTCTTGATGGGAAAGAAGCAGTCTAGAATAGGGTATTATATAAAACCTGGGATGGGGTATAAAAAAATATGGAAAAAACCCAGTGATAAACAGCCTAAAATATAGTTTTAGGAAGGATGTGTATGTGTACAAAAAAAGTGTCCAGACAAGGAGAACTCACTTCTGGAGTGTCTGTAAAGAGAGAAACAGATAATTGTTTAAGTGTGATATTATTTTGGATGATATATTTGATTCCGCAAGACAGGTCAGCTGGAGAAGAGAGCATTTATGCCTGTTTGATAGGTGTTTGTGGCCCGATTGGTGAAGTTAAACTTGAGAATGTCAAAGAGCTGGTTTGGTAACACAGTCAAGATTGAAATCCATAGTTCTCTGTCCCATTTTCTACCTGTGGGGAGCAGGGATTTGTTCTTGGGACAATGTGCTTAGGTGATTGCCTTCTAAAGGAGGGGGATATACTGTGTGTTTTTGAGTTTTCTAGAGAGCTTTTAGTTGAGAATCTTATTTGAGAAGGACTAAGTGGGAGTGTTTCTTTGTTTTGTCCTTGCAGGTACTTTATTAATAATATCACCTGAGCATATCCAAATGATCACTGCTTTATTCCTTCTTATTCTTCTTTATTCCTTTGAAGCTTTCTTACTTTATCCATTTGCTTAAATTGTGCTGCTTGCTGGCTCCATAAAAGCCAATCTTAGGCCTGCTATGCTCAGTCTTTCCTGCACGCAAATTTTACGTGCAAGGACAAAGCAGATGTTCAGCAGAAACCACATTGTTTGTGCAAATGTAGGCACAATGAGCCACTCTTATTATTCAGGGAAACTTTTCTATCAGTTTCCAGTCAAGTTCCCAGATGCGAGCCTTGCAAGCAGCCTTTTCTTAGGTTAGCTATGCTGAACACCTGCTTTCCTTTTCGGAGTCTGGAATTTCGGTACTGCTAGGCAGAGAGTGTTTCCATGGCCAGCCCCCAGTAAAAACCTTGGGCACTGACTAATTAGCCTTCCTGGTAGACAGTACTTCACACGTGTTGTCAAGAGTCGTTGCTGAAAGAGTTAAGTGCGTCCTATGTGACTCGACTGAGAAAGGCCTCTTAGTTTGCACCTGGTTTTCTCCAGACTTTGCCCCATCTACTCGTAGTTTTCCTCTGCTGACTGATTTGTATCCTGTTGCTATGATAAATCTGAGTTGTGAACATGACTGTATGCTGAGTCCTATGAGTGCTCCTAGCAAATCATCAAGTCTGGGCTTGGTCTTGGGGATCTGCAGCGCAGTTTGAAAGAGAATATTCAGTGTTAACATCGAGACGCGTTCTTTGAAGAGAATCTATTCCAACCCTTGTATTATAGATGAAGAAACTGAGGCTCAGAGATATAAAGTTACTTTCTCAAAGACCACAGCAGGTTAGTGGAAAATCTGGGAGTAGAACTTGCCCACATTGTATTTCAAACATTTGTGTCACTTTGCTTTTCTTGAATCTAATTTTATATCCTGTTAGAGGAATAATACTTTTGTTTTCTCTAAATAACACCACTGTAACTAATATTCTATGATTCTGTGGTCAACTAATTATTGACCACGTCTGTTTATTTAAGCTTTTTTTTATGTGGGGTGTGTTAAGAACTTTGATCATATCTCTTCTTGAGCTTTCAACTTAACAGGAATACTAGCTCTTTCCCATTGATGCTCTTAATCACTTTATTTGACCTTTGTCTCTGTTTTCTCTTGAAGTATAATAGCCCCCATATGTAGACTACCACAAGTGTAGATTTTTTGTCCTTCGTTTTGAATATCTTTCTTGAGGCCCAGCATGTTATTGACTTTGTTAACTGCAGAGGCACCTTAGTCTTCACTTGGGAAAAAATTCTGTAAGAACCTTTTTAACCTTTAAATCATAACAAATAATTTAGCATGCTTTCCCCCTTGGTGTATTTTTGACTGGAGAGGGATTAGAATTTCGATTTTGTTGTAGAATAGAGGGCTCCTAACCTTGTAACTTCTCATCAGAGTTTTTTATTTCGTATCTTATGATTAACTGGAGTGAGGGAATAGATCAGCTGCTGGCATTAATCCCCTCCATTCAAGTTCACCAAATTGTACAACTGCAGAGGGCACTTCTCATGTTGCACTCTGTGTGAATGTTGTCTCCTGGGATTGTGCAGCGCTGTGGTCCATCTCCTGCGTGGATCAGAGAGAGGGCTGTGGTGTGGTAATGATTGGTTTATGATTGAGCAGGTAAGGTTGGGAGACCTGATAGATCACAACCTACTCCTTGGTAAGCTTGTTCTATTGAAGAATGAGAGGAAGAAACTTCTATAATTTTTTCTGACACCCCACCCCACCCCCACCCCTATCCCTGTTCTTCCCTTCTAGCTCCTCTAAGTTTTCTGCCATGGTATTTTTTTTTTTCAATTTTTTTCTTAAGATTTTTTTTTTTTTTTTAAATTGAGGAACAGTATGTTTTTCCAGGGGCCATCAGCTCCAAGTCGTCCTTCAATCTAGTTGTGGAGGGCGCAGCTCAGCTCCAAGTCCAGTCGCCGTTTTCAATCTTAGTTGCAGGGGCCTAGCCCACCATCCCATGTGGGAATTGAACCGGCAACCTTGTTGTTGAGAACTCGCTCTCTAACCAATTGAGCCATCTGGCAACCCTGCCATGGTATTCCTAACTGTGCAGAATGAGCACAGTTCACGTTCCTGTGTGTTATAGAAGTGTTGTGAATGTCACATACTAATGCTAGAATTCTATATTTGAAAATTTTAGAGTTGAATGGTAATGTTAATATTGTTCCTTCCCTGGAATCTTCTTTGGAAGTATCTAAACCAAGCCTCTTTTCCTTGTTCTGTAAGCCATAGTACTCTCTTAGATCTCTATGACTATTTCCAGGTATATAAATACTGGGAAGTTATATTCCCTTCCTCCATCTTATCGTTTTAGATAGCCCAGCTATTTCTGACCTATAAAATAGCTTGGAAGAAAAAACAACAAGAAGGTAGGGATTAAAACCTGTATATTTTAATTTGTGTTTTAAGAGATCGCGCTCTCTTTTATGACTGTATTGGTCTGCTATCTTCTCAACCTAAAAGTATATATTTGCAGTGAACTAGGAAAAGTACAGTCTCTTTCCTTAAGATTGTGGTCTGATAGACGTAGATGTAGGCAAAAACATTATATAATAGTATGAAGAGTGCATATAGTAAAGGCATATGTTATATGCCATTGAGTCAGCTCCTACTCCTGGCAAGACTATGAATGAGTGATGTCCACAGTGTCCTATACTTAACAGGACAGCTCCTGCAGACTCACGCCTATGCTGCTTTTATGGAGTCCATCCATCTCACATATGGTCTTCCTCTTTTCCTGCTGTCTTCTGTTTTTCCCTGCATAGAGGCATAGCTTAGGTGTAATGGTAGTACAGAGGAGATATGAACGAGTTTTGATGGAGTGAGTCAGAGTAAGCTTCTTGTAGGATATGCTTGACCATTTTAAGTCTTGAAGGATTTTGTCAGTAAGTGTATGTGAGGAGTTAAGGAAGGTGGTTTTGGAGGGTATTGCCGGTAAAAGGAATGGTGTGTACAAAAGAATAGTATGCATCTTCACAGATAGCAAATAGTGTGGATATTGTGTAGGGTGCATGTGGAATTGTGATAAGAGATGGAGCTGGTCTGGTAAGCAGAGGGATTCATGGGACATACTAAAAATTTCTGGGTATTAATTATCCTATCAGCAGTGCAAAGTCATTAAAGGGTTTAGGCAAGAGAGTAACACTATCAGAGTTTCACTTTAGAAAGATCTCTGAAGGCAGATTGGAGGATTTGGTGAAAGTGGAGTTGAATTTAGGGAGATTACTGCAGTACTTTAGATGAAAAAGAGTAACTGCTTGAACTAAGGCAGTGGGGTTTAGAGAAGAGGGTACAGTTTGGAAAAAGTTTTATAAAGTGGAATATATAAGATTTAGAGAGTGATTGGATGTGGTGAGTTAGAAGCGAAGTTCTCATATGACCCCCAGGTTTCTGGTGTGGGCAGCTAACTGGGTGGGACATGAACTAGGGTCAGGACTGCAGGAGGAGAACACAGAGATGTCCAGTACACAGCTTGATAACATGGTCCAGAACTCAGCAGCAATCTCTATGGAAAGAAATTTTAGTTTTCAGCATGTAGAAGGTAATGGAAGTCATGGCCGCATAGGAGGTCACTGAGAAAGAGTGTGTAGAGGGAGAAGACACGAGCCAAAGATCCTAGGACAGAGTTGTGGGGAAAGCTAACAGTGAAAGGGTAGGTGGAGAAGGAAGCAGGGGCCCCGTGCCCTGTGACACTGCAGGGCGTCACTACTGGCGTTAACCCTCGTTTTCTCTTTCAGGAATGGTAGTGCTATTGGCCTTCCGGTCCCACCTATCACAGCCTTAATCACCCCAGGTCCTGTTCGTCATTGCCAAATTCCTGATTTGCCTGTGGATGGGAGCCTGCTCTTTGAATTTCTCTTTTTCATCTACCTGCTGGTGGCTCTGTTCATTCAGTACATAAACATCTATAAAACAGTGTGGTGGTATCCTTACAATCATCCTGCTTCTTGTACTTCTTTGGTAAGTCTTAATAAGCCTTTAAGTTCTTCATGTTACTTAGCCAAGAAACTGGTTGGAAAACTATGTGCAGAAATTATTTTTCTTACTAATTTTTTTTCTCATAAAATGTTTTTCTGTTAAACCACAGATTACTTTCAGAAATATAATGTCGTAAGATTCAAATAATAAATGTCTGGCTTCGGTCTGTGACTGGAGGAAAGAAAAACATAAATAAAAATGCAGAAAACATTTAAATGATGTATTATAATATCACAGAAGGTTTTGATATTTAGCTTTCTCTACACCATGTAATTGTCGGAAGTTTAAGGGGCCAACATGATTAAATTCCAGGAACTGTACCCTTTTATGTCTGTATTAGGATAATGGTAGCTTCTGTAGCATAAATAAACCCAAAATTGTATAATGCTTCAAACATACAACAGTTTGAGGCAGTGGCCCTGGTTGGCAGGACCTTTGGTCGATTAGGGGACCCAGGCTGATGGAGGCAGCTGTCTTCCAACGTGTGGCCTTCAAGTTGGCTGTGGTCCATCCCTGTCAGCAAGAAAGGGGAAAGAGCAAAGGGAATTAGAAAGGAGAGTTGCTACTGGCCCGACGCACATCATTTTATCTGTGTCCACTCCTAGGTGCAAGGGAGGCTGGAAAATATAGTTCTTTTACTGGGTTAATTGTTACCCTGAGTAAAATTGGACTGTTACAAAAATAAAATTGAGACCAAAACTAGCTGTCTTTGCTAAAGTACATCACAATATATTGTAGGTTTCTTCTACCTTCTTTCCAGTTATTTCGGAGGGCTGTGATCATCTTGATGCAGAGAAGGTTCTCCATAGGTGGGTGTGTAAAATAACGGGTAAGGCTAGTCAGGTCACTTGACAGATAAGTGGTTGGTGGTGGCAGATTTGGATGGGTAATGGAGATATGCTCTAGGAGAAACATTATTGTCCTGGGTAGTTTATGTGTCCGTGACTTACAAATGATTAGAAAACTTCCCTGGCCTGGTGAACATAGAAAGGAAATGTGGACCAAAATTTTCAAGATAGTATGGAAAGGGAATAAACATTTTTATTTTAAATATTTGTATCACTTGGTTGTTCCAGGAATTAACTATTAAGAATTTTCTTTCCACATTGACCACCTATCGATTCAATATCAGGTGAAAAGAATTTCACTTTTTTCATTTAAGAATTATAGTGATTTAGTGCCAAATTGTATGCTTTATTTTTAATAGTCTTTCTTCCCCACCTGGATTATGAATTTATTGAGTGTAGGAACTGTACTTCATCCTTCTTTGGACACAGTGTTATAAAATGAAGAGTTTGGATCAGCTGATCTTTAAGTCTTCTTCCAGCTATGTCACGCTATAAATACCTCACTATCTTAACAGTGACATTGGCAAACACTTATTAAGATACTTGCTGGTTATTTGCAGTGATTATCTCATTTACTCTTTGTAAAAATAGGTCGGTACTACTGTATGACTCCCATTTTATAAGTGAGAAATACGAGACCTAGAAATTATGCAACTAGCTCAAAATCACATAGTGACACAGTGAGCACTCAAATCTAGACCTATCTGCTATGCTTTACTTTCTGTATTTAATCTATGGTTACTCCATAATTACTTGTTGCGTAGGTCATTATGCAATTTCCACTTTGACATCCTATGAAAACTTCTCACTTAATGAATTTTCAGGCTAATCAAAAAGCTCTTTTCCCAGTCAGCCATTTCTTATGAAAGTTCTTTTAAAAGTCCCCTACAGAAGATGTAGATGCCTGATCACTGCACTGTACACCTGAAGCTGAACAATAATGAATGTCAACTGCAAGTTTATATATGTATATAGTTACAAGAAGCGGAGTACAGCATTAGGAATAGAGACGGTGGAAATGTAATGGCTGTGTGCGATGTCAGAGGGATAGTGGATGGGGGGAGGGGAGTTGTCACTGTGTGAGGGATATAAATGATAAATGTCTAACTATTACTGTGTTTTGTGCACCTGAAACTAATTAAAAATAAATAAATAAATAAGTCCCCTACAAATGTTTCCTTGAAACGAAGGGAGCCAGTGCTCCTGTCAGTCAGGAGCTGCTGCTACACTGCTGACTCCAGAATGATGCTTTGGCGCTGATGCACCACCATAAATGGCTGCCTTTCACTTGCCACTCTCCTCATTTCACTCAGTTCTCAGTTCAAGTTTTACGAGATACCTGTTTGGCAGAAACTAAATCAAATATAGAACGTTCATAGTTTTTAGCTTTCTATTCTGTAGTAGAGGAAGGCACACTTAAAGGAGGTCATCGTGTGGACTTTCTCACTTATCTGCCACCTATGACCCTTGCTCACACAAAGCTCACAGTTTAATTGTGGAGCTAAAAGTAACACACATGGAATAGCAAATAAGGTAAGATTTTAGCCCATGAGTCTGAAAGGGGCCTGAATCAGTGAGCTGCTCAAAGATAAATGGGCTGTGAGAGACCTAGTTACTTCGTATCACTGCCGGTGTTCATGCATAGCAGGTGGCAGCCTCACTGGGATGTCTAGAAGGGACTCAGACCTCACCTGGTGGGCTGTCTCTTTTAAGTTGTCATGCACATCTGACTCAGAAATGTGTCACATTTACATATTAGGTTTTTCTTTTTCCATTTTAAGATCTTAATAATTATCAAAAAGTATATCTGAATATGTACAGTATCGTTCTAGCTGTCAAGCAGTTGGCTGAATGAGTCTTAACCCTAAGAAACATAAAAGCTAGAAGTAGTATGGTAAATTATTCAGAATAATCAGGAGTGGAGTTCTCTGATTAATCAAATATTCCGGTTTATAGAGTTAATCATAAGTAGATAACCAATTTTCAGTGATTTAGAATGTGACAAAATTTGCTTAATAACAAGATACTTTAGGCACTTAAATCTTTTTTTTTTTTTTAGATTTTATTGGGGAAGGGGAACAGGACTTTATTGGGGAAAAGTGTGTACTTCCAGGACTTTTTTCCAAGTCAAGTTTTTAGCTTTCTATTGTCCTTTCAATCTTAGTTGTAGAGGGTACCGTTCAGCTTCAAGTTGTTGTCCTTTCAGTCTTAGTTGTGGAGGGCGCAGCTCAGCTCCAGGTCCAGTTGCTGTTGCTAGTTGCAGGGGTCGCAGCCCACCATCCCTTGCGGGAGTCGAACCGGCAACCTTGTGGTTGAGAGGACGCACTCCAACCAACTGAGCCATCCGGGAGCTCAGTGGCAGCTCAGCTCAAGGTGCTGTGTTCAATCTTAGTTGCAGGGGTGGAGCCCACCATCCCTTGCGGGACTCGAGGAATCGAACTGGCAACCCTGTGGCTGAGACCCACTGGCCCATGTAGGAATCGAACCGGCATCCTTCGGAGTTAAGAACATGGAGCTCCAACTGCCTGAGCCACCCGGCTGGCCCGGCACTTAAATCCTTTGCTATTAAAAAAACGTCTTAGATGGACTGTTGATGCCTAAATAAGACCCTTAGACATTAGCTAGGGAGTTGAGGGAACTTGCTTGCTTTACTTTGGAGGAGTGGGGTGAGCAAGGAGGACTCAAAACCAAGAAGGGCTAAGTATTGTTAGAATCCAAAACAGATAGTCAGGGGGGAAAGGAAATGACCTGAGGAGCGTATGGTCAGCCACTCTCATGACATTCTGGCTGTTCCACCTTTAAAATGTATCCCAAATCTGGCCACACCATCTCCTTTCCTACTCACCCTGTTCAATCCATAATCATTTCTCACTTGAGTCAAAAGCAATAGCTTCTTAATTGATCTTGCTCCACTATAATATTAATATATTCTCCATATAGCAATTAGTGTGAGCATTTAAAAATACAAATACAATCGTGGCACCCTTTGCCTGAAACACTTTTATGACTTCCCATTACAGAAAAACATATATAAACTCGATCTTTTGTTGCTCATTACCTCATTTCAGCCTTCTTGCTGATTTTCAAATGTACGTCTATTTTCCTGCCTTTGGGGCTTTGTGATTTCTTCTTCCTCTGCCTTAGGCACTGTCGCCCCAGATATTGCTGGTGTTTTTTTATCATTTAGTTCTCAGCCCAAATACTGTCTTCTCTAACAACCAATTTAAATTGGCTCTGCACCCCCTTTCCCAGTCGTTATTTATCACTTTTACTTCTTGCCAGCAGTTACAACTATTTGAAATGCTTTTACTTCTTAGCTTGTTTATTGTCATTAGCCTTCTCCCTTAAACAAATTTATTAAAGATAAGGGTTTAGCTACTGTAACAGGGTGGCTAAAAGAGAAAAGAAGCTTATTTCCCTACTAAATAAAAATTAGGTAGGTGATATAAGGCCATTGTGGCAACTCTTTGTGTCTATTGTTCTGCCACCCCCAACATGCTTCTCAACCATGGTCCAAAGTAAGCTACTCCAAGTCCTGTCATCATAATCTGGCTGACAGGAAGGAGGAAAGGAGAAAGAGACAACTCCTTCCTTTAAGAGCATGCATGGCTTGGAAGTTGTACACATTACTTCCTCTCACCTCCTTTATTTACAAGTAGTTTTTGCAAGGGAGGCTGGGAAATAATTCTGTAGTTAGCTGGGAGTCAGTGCCCAGTTAAATTCTGCTGTGATGGCAGAAGAGAGAGAACTAGTAAGCTCTGCCACCCCCTTGCCCTCTCACACTGCAGTAAAAAGTAAGATCCAGGATGGCAAGATCCCTGTCTCATTCTTCAGCACTGCACCCTCAGTGTCAAGAATACTTGGCACGTCATGGGTGCCTACTATATATTTACTGAATGAATTGAGAAATTCAACTTTTTATTCTGGAAGCAGAACTGTGGAAACCTACAGGCCTTTTGACCATCAAAATGAAAATACATCCCGATTTTGTTGGTTGCTAATGACTTCATTTGTTTAGTATCACAGTTATAGTTATACAGACTTAGAACTAGAAGGAACTGTGTTTAGCACGTAGGTAATGCTATCATTTTATAGGAAGAAGAGATCAAATATAAGACATGTTTTTAAATCAAAGTAAGGAGAAAGACTGAATGTAATTGATGTTTCAGCGAGTAGGGAATTTAGGTTAGTAGATTACCAATGGATTGCATTAAGAGACACCAACAATAGTAATTCCTATAGACTGGCAATTCCAACTGATCCATTAAATTTGACACTCACAAATATGGCATTTTAGATAAATTATTCTTGCCATAATCCTGCAGGTTATCACTTGTTAACCCCAAACTGTAATCTTTTCCCTTTAATATAGTAAGCTTTACAAAAAGGAGAGGAATACATTTCCAGGTAGTTTAAAATAGTGTTTGAGAAGTTAAAGCAACTTGTCACGAAAGGAGAAGTAGAAGATAGGTGGTCTCTTCAAGATCTCTCAGATTCCCGTGGTCTGTAACTGTCAGGTACATCACCTAAGGAAGATCTTTTGAGGGGGCAAACCTCTTCCTGTAATAGTTAAAACTGGTTACACGTTTATTTATTTCTGATGAAATTATTTGTTTCTCTTACAGAATTTTCATCTCATTGATTACCACCTGGCAGCATTCATCACAGTGATGCTTGCAAGGAGGCTTGTGTGGGCCCTCATCTCAGAGGTAACAGCTCATTCACTATATTCTATCACTTGTAGCTGGAGTTAGATAGTAGAATAGGTTCAGATTGAAAACATGAAGTGTCCAAATATAATTTGAATACAATTATAAATTAGTTTCTTTATTTCTACATGAATCGTGCTAGTTCTTTTTAAAAGGCTTTCCTACAGTATATTTAATGACTCAAGAGAATTGTTAGAAATCTCATTTGGGAAGAGGTTATTTCTAGCTTCCAAGTTCTTAAGTACAATATTTTCTAATTTTAATAGTTAACAGTAAAAGTAAGATGAATTTTAGGTAACTTGATATGAAGAGTTTTATGTAAATAAACAGTTGCATCTAAAACAATATTATTGTTTCAAGTAATATTCACTTGAAATTATTTGTGTATCATTTGTGGAGTTGCTAGCAAGAGACATTTGTTTCAGTTCATTAAAACTTGAAATTTTAAAATGGCAACATACAAATTGGCATAGAACTAGTCTTAAAGATTAAAATCTATGTTTAGTGCTCAGTGGAGGAAAGAGTTGGGACATTATTAATATCTTTTTAAAAATTAAGTTGTTTATAGAATTGGCTGATGGTATAATGTATCCCAAATCTGGCCGCTTCATCTCCATTGCTATTCACCGTGTTCAATCATTTCTCACCTGAGTCAAAAGCAATAGCTTCTTAATTGATCTTGCTCCACTATAATATTAATATATTCTCCATATAGCAGTCAGTGTGAGCATTTAAAAATACAAATACAATCGTGGCACCCTTTGCCCTGAAACACTATATTTGTAAACTCCAGTGAGGGAGGAAGGTAAATGTATTTTGTTAAGATTTTGTTATCTTGTGCATTATAAATGATTCTTATAACAACAAAAAAATGTTAGCTAAAGTGGCTAATAATTTTAATCTTGGACTTTATAATTCACTGTGAAATTTTAAATGAATAGTTACTATAATCACAGATAACTGAGGGCCAACTTTTTTCTTCCAAAACATATATGGAAAGTCTTTGGGTCTGTTAGCTCTAATTTTCAGGAATCTTCTTTCTACAAACACAGAGTGATTACAGATATTAAGTCATAATATGAAAACCATTTGAAGTTAACTAAAAAACATTGGTAGATCATGTTTTTCACAGTGGGAAAGGCTGTCTATAACCTTTTCTCCCAGGTTCTTTATTTAGGTCATGAAAGTAGAAGCTTACTTTTGGATATATTGAGAACCTATGTTCTTTCTTTAGAGGAACTCAATGGAGTTTTATGTTTACATCTGTTAAAACAGCAGGGAATGATTTTGTTTCATCTCTTCAGTTGCTTAGAAATGGTACTGTGTGTGTCATATTAGTATATCCAGTTAGTGTGTAAATCCTTCATAACTGGGGTTTCTACCTTGGCCCTACAAGGACTCTAACTAACTTGAAGTACTCTGCTGTTTTTTTTACTAATGGTGTCACAATAGTTTAACAGCTTTTGCATAAGCTTAGTTGGAGAGTATATTAGCTGGGTTTTCTAAAGAAACCTACAATTGTTATAGTACAAAATACTGAGGTTAATTGTAAACAGATTTCTAATCAAAGACTTGAATCTGTACCTTAATGTCCATCAGAAAGGGAATGTTTAAATAATTATGGTATATCAACATAATGGAATAGCATGCAGCTGTTAAAAAGATGAAAATGTCTTCACATACTGACCTGAGATATTAAGTGAAAAAAGCAAAGTACAGAACAGTGTTTAAGGCAGGTGGAAGGAACAAAATATATTTGCTTATATATGAATAAATTATCTCTAGAAGGACATACAAACTAATAATGGGCTGCCTAGTTGGTGTCTAGGAGATAGGACTAGTAGGAGGGAAACTTGGCTACAAACACTGTTACACGTTTTGTATTTTAAGCAATGTGAATATATTACCCATTCAGAAATTTAAAATGAAAGCTGTATAGTGATTCTCTTTCTAAAATATTTAAATTTGATGGATAATACCCATCATAAATCATCTTTCCTTCGTTCTATTAAAATGTTTGCCTTTTTTTTTTTTTTTTTTTTTTGGTTATATCACAGAAAGGATCCCTACTCTGAGAAAGACCAATCATTTTTAAGGAGAGGCTGGAGGTAATTAATTCAGAAAGCTAAATACTACTCCAAGAGGAATACCTCTCCAACTAGATAGGCTGTTTATTCACCTCCAGGCCAACTCTACTTCTCTATTTGTTGCACAAGACCAAAAAGTTATTCAGCTATTGTTTCACCAACCTGAGGCAACTCTTTAAAAAATTGTTTTTCTAAATAGAAAAATAGTACATTTTATTGAAGAAAACTTGGAAAACACTAAAATATAAGACATTTAAAAACATTATTTAGTACCCTGTTATTGAGAAAATCACATTTTGGTAAATTTCCTTCTACTCTTCATATGCATATAGAAAATACATATATTTGGGGGGAGCATTATCTGTATACAGTTTTATATCCTGTATCTCTCACTCAACATAGTGTTAGGAATATTTTTCTACTTCTTACCTGGCTAATTCTTGCTTATCTTTTAGATCTCAGCTGAAATATCACTCCCTCAGGAAGCCTTCCCTAGGTTAGAGCTTCTTCTTATTTGTTCTCCATAGCAGCTTACTCTTTTCTTGTAGCACATCATCAATTGTAAAAATAATTATTTGTGTAAATATCTAAGTTTAATTTGTGTCTTTTTTGGTTGGGCAGCCTCTTAAAGACAGAGGTCCTGTTCATCTTGCTTACCACTGGGTTCCTAGGACCTAGTATAGTATGTGTCACACAAGGCACAGTGGTTAAGAGCTTGGACTCTGGAATAAAGCAAAATTGATAAGTATACCCAAGCTGCTCTGGTGATATTGGGCAGAAGCAGCCTTTTTATTTCTAACTCTAAACTTTTGACAGTGGAGGCAGTGGACTAATTCCAGTGGCTGAAATATCTTCCCTAGATTTTGAAACATGAGGTACATTGGCAAGAGGTATATTTCAGGGGAGTGATATGCAACTGTCTGCCCTGCTCTAGCTAAGAACAGCTTGAGCCTTTTTTACAATTTAAGGCGTAAGCAGTTCTTGATGTTAATACAATTGTTTGCATTCATAAGTAACTATAAATACGTAGTATATATTGCATATATATATATATTACATATGCTATGTAGTATGTTGAGTAAACTAAGAAATGGATATATAGGAGGGACCTGGAAAGCTCCTTATCCCCTCCCATATGTTATTGACTCCAGAAAAAATTTTTTCCCCTTTCTGGGTTCTGATACTGCTGTTTTAGAGGTTATACTGTGTTTCCCCAAAAATAAGACCTAGTCAGACAATCAGCTCTAATGAGTCTTTTGGAGCAAAGATTAATGTAAGACCTGGTCTTATTTGAGTATAAGACCCAGTCTTATATAATATAATATAGTATAAGTATAGTATAATATAGTATATAGTACAGTATAATTTTCGCTCCAAAAGACGCATTAGAGCTGATTGTCCAGCTAGGTCTTATTTTTGGGAAAACAAGGTAGGAGTCTATCATTTTCTCCTGTATTTTGCTTATTCTCTCCTTTCTAGTCCATTTTGAAAGAAAATGACATTGCAGAGCTTCATGTTCAGACAAGTATGTTGTCTTCCTATATTTAATCAGTTTTAAAGATTTGGAATTAAAGAAGAATATTTGGACAGCTGTGATGTAAAGAATTGGAAGTGATTATATGTTATTTCCATGTTTGCAGAAGTCAAAAAGGAAACTTTTATTTATATAGGGATTTGTCCAAGAAGATCTGATTATTTTTTGAAGCTTCAGTAGGTTACTAAACATTAATTCAGCAAACGAATTTGAGGGAAGGATTCAAAGAAAAATAGAAACTGTTGCTACTGTTGATGCCATTATAACTAGTCTGGAGTCAGATAAATCAGTGGCTAGCTGTCTTTATGTACATAGAAATCATTTGGTGGGTTGTTAAAATACAGGTTATTTGACTCGGGATTTTGTTCCCCGTATCTGGCGAGGGAAGACAGCAGGAATTTGCATGTTCAATAAGCAGCCCACTAATTCTGATGAATGTGGTTCATGGAGAAGCCTTTGAGAAGCCTTAATGTAAGAATAAAAATTAGGTAATATCATAAGAACTTAAAAGAGTTCTGTATGAGGCACTGTGGGAATACAAGGAAGAAACAACTAACTGACTGGAGATGTCTGAATCTTTAAGAATGAGGAAGATAGGGTGGGGTGGGGCAGTTTTCCGTCCTTACTTGAGTCACATTGCTTTGAATAAGGTCATTTATAAAAGGTTCCTATTGGTGCTTCCAAACTTGCAGGCCACTAAAGCGGGTGCCGCATCTATGATTCACTACATGGTTCTGATATCAGCTCGCTTGGTGCTACTCACTTTGTGCGGATGGGTCCTTTGTTGGACACTCGTCAATCTCTTCCGAAGTCATTCAGTCCTCAATCTCCTTTTCCTTGGCTACCCGTGAGTACTCCAGTTTTACCATTTTCTTGTAAGTCTTTAAAGAAATGATTTGGGTCATGCAAACAATAGTATAAAAGAGAGGAAAGTGAAATTCTTCAAATATAAACCAAGAGTTCAGAAAATTGGAAAAAAATCAGTGGGTAGGGTGACCCTATAATTTAGTTTCTAAACTGGGATACAGTTGGACAATAGCATAAATCCGGACTGTCCTGGGAAATCTGAGAGTACAGCTCTATTACCAATGGAGAATATATTTTAATTAGCTCTGTTCATCAAATAAAGGCCCCGTATACTGGCTGTATTGGCATAAATGGTGGTTAATGTTAGTTGAATGAACTGGATCAACCGTTCTTACCCTTTTGGTCAAATTACTTTGCTCTTTGTGTTCATGTATGCCATATTTAAAGCCCTATAATTTTATATACTTTTTTTGACCAACGTTTTATTTTGGAAGCTTAAACACAAGGTTGAAAATTTTTTAGCAAACACCTGTGCAATCCCTACCTACAGTCTGCCCATTAGTATTTTACTATAATTATATAATACATATCTGTTCATTTATTCCTCTTTCCTTCCATCAAGCTATCTCATTTTTGGTGCATTTCTAAGTTGAATCACAGACTTCAGTTTACTTCCCCCCAAATATGTCAGCATAGACATATCAATAACTAGAATTTGATGTTTGTTTACAGTTTTCTCTTTTAAAGTAGAATTCATATACAATAAAATTCACAAATCTTGTGTACATCTGTAAGCTTTGATAAATGCATATACCTGTGTAACTTAAACCACTATCCCAATATAGAACATCACCATTACTCCATAAAGTTCCTTTGTGCCCCCTTTTATCAACCCCCCCCGCCACCCAGAGGCAACCACTGTTTTGATTTTTTTCCACCATAGATTAGTTTGCTTGTTGTAGACTTTCCTATAAATGGAATTATACATTATGTACACTTTTGTGTAAGATATCTTTCACTCAGACTATTGTTTTTGAGATTCATCCATGTAGTTGCATATGTCAGTAATATTCATTCTGTGAATATACCACAATTTGTTTATTTTCTTATTTTTGAATGCCTGGGTGGTTTCCAGTTTGGGCTAGTATTAAAAATAGAACTGTAATGCACATTCTTAGATGAGCCTTTGTTTTTTTTGTAAAGATGTTTTCATTCTCTTGGGAGAAATATGTAGGAGTGGCCTTGCTAGGCCATAAGGTAGGAATATGTTTTATTTTATAAGAATGTACCAGACCTTTTCCCAAAGAAGTTGTATATATTTATCCTCCCACCAATTCTATAAGAGTTCCGGTTGCTCCACATTTTTGTCAGCATCTGATGTCTTCCATTTTTTAAATGTTCACGTATTTGATGAGTGTATAGTGGTATCTTATTATACATATTGGCTTATTAAACTAACTACTACTTTTGCATAGTTTAACTTGTACACATTTGGCCCATACTTTCTTCATTGAATGGTTACAGATAGCAAACATTTATTGAGCTTTCTTTATGTGTCAAGTGCTGGGCTACATGCTTATGAACATCACCTAATGAAATTATCACAGGAACCCAGGATGCAGTGCATTTAGTCTGCTATAACAGATCCAAGATAATAGTGGCTAAAAGGGTTCGAAGTTGATTCCTCTTTCCTATATAGTATGTGTGTAAGTCATCTTGAGTAGCTGTGGTAGCTCCATGGTATCTGGACCCAGGATCCTGCTATCTTTTTGCTCCTAAGAAGGATAGATTGTAAGGGAGGCTGGAAAATTAAGTCTTTAATAGAGCAGCTGTATCTCAACTAAAAATTCTGTTGCTGTGGAAGAGCGGAAGAACAGTGGCTATTGGCAGACAATCAGCAGCCTTTGCCACAGATAAAGACAGTTGAAGAGATTTAAAAACTTTCCCGTGGTCGCTTAAGTGAGAAGATGTGTTGGATTCCAGAGCCCTTGTGTGAACCATTCCGTACTCTAATTGGTAGGCCTCAATGTGTGGTTCCCAGAACTGCAGCGTCAGCCTCTCCTGGAAATTTATTAGAAATAGAAATTCTCAGAGTCTACCCCAAACCTGTTGAAACAGAAACTCTGGAAAGTAGGGCCAAGCAATTTGTCTTTTAACAAGCCCTCCAGATGATTCTAATGCTTATTCAAGTTTGAGAATCATTGCTTTATACCATTTATGATGCTGAAGTGTAAGCGTGAATTTATATGGGTGGTCACATAGTATAAAATCAAAGCAAGGATGGCAGGAAGAGGCTTTGTATTGATCGTCCTATGGGTAGGTCTAATTATATTGTTTAAACAATTATTTAAGGTACTCATCAGCTCAGTTGTGGAGCAACTGTCTCACTTAACTTTCTCCTACAAAGTGAATTTTCTGTGTTATAAACATAAATTTTTACGATTCAGATTTCTTATAAAGTATATTACATTCTGTATCAGTTGTTTCAGTATTTCTTGATTAATATTTCAGCTCCTTGAGTTGAAAACAAGTGATTGTGGGCCAGCCTGGTGGTTCAGGTGGTTGGAGCGCCGTGCTCCTAACGCCTAGGTCGCCAGTTCGATTCCCACACGGGCCAGTGAGCTGCGCCCTCTACAGCTAACATTGTGAACAACGGCTCTCCCTGGAGCTGGGCTGCCGTGAGCAGCCGGAGGTTGGTGTGAGCTGCCGTGAGCTGCTGTGTGCCGTCATGAGTGGCCAGCAGCCGGCGAGAGCTGCCGTGAGCTGCTGTGAGCAGCCCACCGACTACCGACTGGCTCATAATACCAGCCTGGGCCAGGGAGCTGTGTCCTAAACAACTAGACTGAGACACAATGGCTTGAACCGGAGCACGGGGTGGGGGCGGAAAAAAGGGGGGGAAAAGAAAACAAGTGATTGTTATTCTATTTACCAATAATAGCTGGTCGAATCATTTGGAAGGTTAACCATATCAGATTCAAAAGGCTAATTATGTATATGTCAAGGAATATTTTGGTCAGGTTTAAGAGGATTACCATCATCAAAAGGGCCAGCAAACTTGCATTTCAATTTAGGTATATAAAGAAGCTTCCTTATTCTTGGAGGCTTTCCACACCCCTGTAAAACAATGAAATAAGCAAGTAATTTAAACAAATTTTAGGTTGGAATATATTTATCTTTACTTTTTAAAAGTTGTATAATCTAACTTTTATCTAACTTCAATTTAAAAATTAGGTATGAGGAACTTAAAATACTAGGTAATGGCAATAACTACATCTTTATTTTCTTATTTATCCATAGGTTAAAAAAGAAAGGGACTCTTCTGTCTCTCTTTTTTTTTCTCCTTTTTTAAAAATTTTATCTAAAATAGCTTCTCAATTTAGGATAAATTAGTCCAAAGACTAACAGTTTTAGCTCGTGTGTTTATCTTATATCTAGTCCACTGCTTTCCATAATCTCTGCTACTACATTCTAAAGCTCCATCTGGTCTTCTGGTAATCCATTCTTGCACTCCATTCCATTTTTCATTGTAGCTAGAATGGTTTTCAAAATCGAAGTTGAATCATTTTACAAACCCTCTTTAAAATTCTTGAATGAATTATTTCCTCTATCTTACAAAGCACTCCATGGTCTAAGCCTTCGATGCTACCTTTCCAGTTTCTCTCATTCTATGCTGTATCAGTTATCTACTGCCACAAAATTCTGTAACAAACAACCACTAAATCATGGTAGCATACTGCAATATGTATTTATTATGCATGTGTTGGGGTCAGCTGGAAGTCAGGAGACTTTCCTGATCTTAGCTGTGTTCAGTCACATATGTAGGATTGATTGGCTGTCAGTTTAGATAACTAGGACAACTCAGCTCTGCTCCACAGGTCTTTCATGCTCTGGCAGACTACCCTGGATGTGACCACATGAAATTGACAGTGGCAAGGAGCAAGCTCAGTATGCAAGTCCATTTCATGCTTCTGATTACAGTATGTCTTTTGCTATCCCATTGGCCGGAATAAGTCACATTGTTGAGCCAAGTTATAGCGACAGGGCAGGGTCACCTCACCCACAGAATGAGGGCTGTGTATTTACGTGGCGACAGGTGAAACTACAAGGAAGGGTAAAGAAATGGGACCATTATTGCAATCTACCACACACCCCAGCCATATACCCCTACCCCTCCATGTGCAGTCTGTGTTTCAGCAATGTTCAGCTTACAGCCTTCTCTGGTCTTCACAGTTTTGTACATGTGTGAATTCTTCTGCCCGATACTTCTACATTTCCCCCCTCCCACCCTACTATCTCAGGGCACATTCGCGGTAGACGTCGGAGCTGCTGCTAACCATTCTCTTACTAATAAGCTCATCCTTTCTCCCTCTATAGAAAATATGAACAAGTGACATTTGTTAATTTTTTAAAATAAAATGTATAACTAAATATATCTTTATTTGCTCTTTTTCATATCAGAATTTATGTCAGTGAAAGGACCATTTTATTTACAATACCTCAGTTACAATGTGGAAGTTACTTAATGAGGACCTAGGGAAGTATTTAAAAAAATTTTTTAGGAACCAAAGGTTGGAGTAACTACAAGAAGTTATGAAAAGTCTTGAAAATATTCAGTCCTTTAACCAAGTAGTTCTAATTGTAGAAATTTGTTGTACTTCTGGAATTTTTTCCATTAGTCCATCAAATATTTATTGAGTGCCTAGTATATTTCAGCCACTACTCTCTAGGCATCAAAGATACAGCAGTGAATTAAGCAGACTAAAATCTCTGGTTCATGGAGTTTACATTGTAGTGAGGGGAGGACAGGCCAAGGGGAATAAAAACCCCAAATAAAAACCTAGTAAACATGGAAAATATATGGAGTGGTGAGATCTGTAGAGAAACTAGGGGAACTAGGAGAGCTTGTGGGAGTCAGGTGGGTGACATAGTAGAGAGACAGGGTAGCCCCTCACCAAACTGGATGTGAAGGGCATACCATTCGAAAATTATCAGATGTCCACAAAGATCTGTGTAGGAAAGTGTTTATCCCATTGATATTTATGGTAGTGGAAAGTAAGAAACAGCCTAAGTTTCCAAAAAGAGAGAAATGGGTAAAATTATGGTACATCGGTATGAAAATACTGTATCTTTAAAAATTGTTAAACAGAAAAATATTTAATGACAATAGAAAATGCCCAACACACCCAGTTAAAACAGCAGGTTACAAAACAGTTTATACTGTATGAGGCTAAACATATAAAAGGAAAAAGTATAGAGTCTATATACCCAATTATAAAAATAATTATTTCTAGATGATTTATATCTTGTCATTTTGATTTTCTGTAGTTTTCCTTTATTCTACAATGAATGCATATGGCCTTTGTGGGAAGAAACTAGTTAAAGAGCTTCCCAAATAGTGAACTTACCATCAGCAAAGTCCCCCTTATGTTTCTGTTTACTCGAGTGAATCGTGACTGTTTGACTCACACAGTTACTAGATCGGATCTTAGGGGGCACCTGTGGTCTCATTCTCACATTTACCTTTTCTACAGGTTTGGTGTTTATGTTCCTCTGTGCTGTTTCCACCAAGACAGCAGAGCTCATCTTCTCCTCACAGACTATAACTACGTGGTGCAGCACCAGGCCGTAGAGGAAAGTGCCTCGGCTGTGGGTGGCTTGGCTAAATCCAAAGACTTCCTGTCCTTACTGCTGGAGTCTCTAAAAGAGCAGTTCAATAACGCCACGCCCATCCCCACCCACAGCTGCCCCCTGTCTCCAGACCTCATCCGCAATGAAGTAGAATGTCTGAAAGCAGATTTCAACCACAGAATCAAGGAAGTTCTCTTCAACTCCCTCTTCAGTGCCTACTATGTTGCCTTTCTCCCCCTGTGTTTTGTGAAGGTAAGTGCTTATGTGCTTTCATGTGCTTCCTGGATTTGTGTGTGAATGGCATAAACTGGGCATTTCTTATTTAATCCCCCTTTTCTCTGTCTCCCCTTTGGCAGCCTGGATGGTGGAGTTCGGCTGCATCTGGAGTGCACTAATACCGCTCCTGGTTGGCGGATAGGTATTTCCATACATGTGATGCACCCGTGGTGGCCCCTCTGTTTTTCTTTTCCTTTTTTTTTTTTTAAGTTTTCTTTTTCTAGTTTCCAGGGAGAAAAAAACGTACTTACAATAGAATCAGTGTGGAGTAGTTTAAGAGGACCGAGGTTTCAGTCAAATGTAGCCTACTGTGATCGATCTTAACATGGTTATCAGGAGTTGCCTTGATTTTCATCTAACCTTTATCTAAACTTTGGTTTACTTCAGTAGAAAAGACAAATGGTCCGGATGTCACTTGCGCCCAAAATCTTTTGAGACATTTAGTGCCCTTCACCCACTGAGAAGCACATCTGCAGCCGGAGTGGTCGTTCACAGGGAGCACTCACTTCTTCTAGAAAGGAAGCACTTAAAACATAATTGCCTCTCCCTCCCAGCCCTAACTCACACAGCCAGGAAGTCAGGTTGAAGGATTTGGAGGACTCTGCTCTTGAACTTTCTGCACGGACAGCAGGACAACCAGTGCATGTGTGACTCAGTATGGCATTTGTCTGCGGGGCATATGTACACCCATCTCTCCCTTCTCGCTCACCAGTGCATGGATCATTTCTCTCTCTTCTGATCTCTTCCAGAGTACCCAGTACTACGACATGCGCTGGTCGTGTGAGCACCTCATTATGGTGTGGATCAATGCTTTTGTCATGCTCACCACACAACTGCTGCCATCCAAATACTGTGATTTGCTGCATAAATCAGCTGCTCATCTGGGCAAGTGGCAGAAGCTCGAACATGGGTCCTACAGCAATGCTCCCCAGCACATGTGAGTAGGCTGGAGGTTAAAACCACACGACACCTTTCTCCATGCTGCTGGTCATGTTTATTTGCTTTGTATGCCATTCTTGTTCTTGGCTTTGAACATTTCAGTTGTAGTTTTTGTCTACATGGATTCTTATCACTAAACCGAACACAGGGGACATTAATTTCATTTCCACCACCATCCCCAGTTTCTCCTAAATGCCTCCTACCTTTCAACTGCCCAGTCACTCTAGAGTGTCTGACTTGTTTCCCAAGCTATAATCTTGGAGTTTTCTTTCAGTCTTAACCCTTTGCCCAAATTCAAAGAATCATGATGTATTTTTAATTCTCTTTAGAAGACTGTAAAATTCATCTTCTCACTTCATTGCCACAACTAAATAGTTGCTAGCTAATCATCTCACAGCTGGAATTTGCTTCTCTCATCTTTTATTTCTAATACATGGTCATGTGTTTTAGTAATTTTTCTTGCCTGCATTTTTAATTAATTTTTTCTTTTTAAACTCACTAATGGATATTTCCTTGCTTTTCCCTTACTTAAATAAAAACTGTCCCTCATGGTTTCTCTCTGAGTATTCTTCTCATTGTGTCTGTCCCCTTAACAGTCATTTCTCTGCATGATCCCAAGATCCAACATGGCTCACTTTAGAATCCTTTTGTTCTCTCACTGCTGAACCCTTCATCATACCTTGTTCTCAGATCTGGACCTGTTCATCTTCCTCCCTTTTATAATTTGAACATTTCACAAATTTCATCACCTAGAAATTCTCTCCTAATTAAGTGGGACAGATTGAGGTGACCTTCCCTTCCCCTCTCCCTCTCAGAGTCCTCCCTTCAATTATCTGCCTTGATGTCTGATACAGATTAGCACAGGCCTTCAAGCCCAGGAACTGAAAGAGATTGGGCCAGGCTGAAAAGAAACCCGACTGTGGGCAAAGGACAAATTTCACTAAAAATTGAAAATACAATCCACAGTCCTAGTACTGTACATCTTCAGGCTCCTGATGGCACATGGCCATGAGGTGTATCGTCACTTTAATGCTGGTAAGTGTGAGCAGGGCCGATGGAACATTTTCTGAACTGGGAAAGCTTCAGGGTGCTAGAAGTTTTTTGTTTTTTTTTTTAACATATCTAAAATGCTGTCCCAGTTCTTCCCTTAGGAAACTAACTTCCAAAATCAGGAAGAGATGAATTAACTTAGGTTAAAAAAAAAAAAATTAACCTGAAAATTCCCACCCCCACCCCAACTCCATTACATTGGTGCTGGAAAGAATGAAGCTTCTTCCGTAGCTTCTTTTTCCTAGAAAAACCTCTATAAAAATTAAACCAAGAAATCGGTAAAAAAGAAGTCTGTGTCAGTACCTTGTGTGTCTCTGTGTTCTTCTGTGTAGCTTCTTACATATATGAAGCATTTGAAGTACGTAATAAATAAACTCATTTTCTGCATAGCTTTTGGGGATCTGATTTTACAGTAACCTGTTACTATCTCCACTCCTCTTAGAGCCATCCACTTTCTCTTGTTTGCTCCCTCTAGCATTTCCACCGATAGACTCTGCTCACTTGGGATTGAGATGACAGTCCACCTGCTTACACTTGATTTTCTGGCTCCTAGATGCCTTACTTACACATTTATTTTTGCTCGTTCTCCTAAGCCTCTTAGGTCCTTTGCCACTGAGTTAACTATCACGTTGCGTCCTCTCTTTACTGTATGCCAATGAAGTTATAATAACAAATCCTTTTTAACTCCTTCCAGTTTGACCATGGAATAACTATTTTCAGAATTCAGGCACATGAAGCCTTGAATATTTAATCCCTTCCATAGAAATATAGCTGGCCTTGCCAGACACTGTCTTATCTGTAATTACCAATTTGCTAACATTGCATTTCTTTCTCCCTTAGTTGGTCAGAAAATACAATATGGCCTCAAGGGGTACTGGTGCGACACAGCAGATGCTTATATAGAGCCATGGGGCCTTACAACGTCGCGGTGCCTTCAGACGTATCCCATGCCCGCTTTTATGCAAGTACCGCTTATTTCTTTTCAAACATAAGCGTAGGGGTGTGAGGAGGCTATTGTATGTGTAAGCATCTAGCATTGTGTAACACATACTAGGGAATTAGTACGTGGTAATTACTGCTGCTACTCTAACAATGGCTCTTGTCCTTTGAAAATGTCTTCTGAAAGGCAGTTGGAAGGTCAGATACCATTATCCCAACTTCATCAGCTTAGTTGGTTCCTCTAACTGCATTGGAATTTGTTGAATCTAATATTACTTGAAACAAGCACACAATTATTGAAGACTTTCCCTTTTCATCTTGCAGTTTTCTTGTAATAGTTTGGTTTAATGGTATTCTTATATTTGTGTATCCTTAAGCCGTATTTAATATAGTAATACAATGGGGTATATTTTTTTTGGTATTGTCATATGTATCATCTCCTTAAAATACCTTGACTTCTCTGAAAGTCAGACAGATGCCATAATCTACAGCCTAACTTTTACCTTTTCCTAAATTAAAAGGAAAAAGATTTAAAAGTTTAAAAGGAAAAAGCAATAGACACCCATTAACCCAGCTTCTGTCCTATTTGAGATTACACCTCAGATTATGTTCTATTTGATCTTTCAGTTTTCCAGAAATTCTGGCTCTAGGGGACAGAAGTATTTCCTTGTAACAGAAAGATCAGCTGATTAATGGGAACGGGAATAAGAAGGTGCATGCAGGGATCGTTCTTTTTTTTTTTTCTTTTTCTTTTTTTAAATTTATTGGGGTGACAATTGTTAGTAAAATTACATAGATTTCAGGTGTACAATTCTGTATTACATCATCTATAAATCCCATTGTGTGTTCACCACTCAGAGTCAGTTCTCCTTCCATCACCATATATTTGATCAGGGATCGTTCTTAGTAAAAACGCCCATAGTGCAGTGCATTGCCTTTGAATGGAGGTCCTATTCTTAAAAAGATTTGGAGATCTTTATTTGAAATAACCTGAATCCCTTTCTCTCATACATCCCTCCATCATAGACTTACTTTTCTGCAGGTGTTTGCTACTAAGGGCCTTTCAATTAAATACTGGGAACGTACATCAGGGCAGGATGCTTGTAAATACCATGGAGGTTGGAGCAGGGTGAGGGTTGGGAAGAACATGGGAAAGATGAAAGACCCTGGAATGAGGAAACTGTAAGCATCTCCTAGATGCCTGTGAGATTGCCTTAAGATGGAGGAGTGGACTTAAGTTACAACTACTTAAGCATTTGGTTTCTATACAGAATATTTCATTCAGCCTGCTGAATTCCAGAGGCCATTAATTACTTCTGTTGGCCCTTGCTGTCCTCTGAAACCTACAATAATCAGATACTAGAATTTTCTGCTTGAAAAACAAGTATTTTCCTTGCTAGCACTGGTCAGCTGAAGAATCGGGTGGAATCCAAAGAAGAAGGATTAGGGAAGTTAACTTATTACTGATTGTGCATGGCCAAACAGGTAAATCATTGCTTCTCACAGTGGTCCTTGGGCCACTTGGATATAAGTCACCTGGTTCACTCTTTATTAAAAACAGTGATTCAGGATCCCTGCCCCAGACTTCTGATTCAGAATCTCTGAAGCATCCTAGGGATTTGCAGCATTTACATGTTTGGAAATGATTCTTAGGCACACTGAAGTTTGAGAACACTCATTTAAAAGGTGCCTGTGACCTATAGCTGTCAGAATTTACAGCCTGTCCTTTCTACTCATTCAAGTTTATAGCTTACTAGCACATTTAATTACAATTCTTATAATTGCCACAGAATCTGAAATTGCCCGAGTCCTTTCAGAATATTAATTCTGATATTATTGATGTCATTGGATATCATGTAATAAAACCCAGGTTAGGTATTTTCTTCCTTCTGATGAAGGACCCTGAGAACCTGGGTATCTTTCAGAGCCGTCTTGATAATTTGGCTTTATTCTCAGATTTGAGCCTTTAGGTCTAAATTAGTTATTTTATTTATTTATTTATTTATTTATTTATTTATTTATTTATTTATTTATTTTTAACGAGCATGGCTGTATTCCAATAGAGCTTTATTTATGAACACTGACCTTTTTTGGGGGGGGATATTGGGAAACAGTGTGTTTCTCCAGCGCCCATCAACTTCAAGTCATTGTCCTTCAATCTAGTTGTGGAGGGCACAGCTCAGCTCCAAGTCCAGTTGCTGTTTTCAATCTTTAGTTGCAGGGGGTGCAGCTCACTGGCCATGTGGGAATCGAACCGGCAATCCTGTTGTTCAGAGCTCTCACTGTAACCAACTGAGCCATCTGGCCGCCCCTAAATTAGTTATTTTAGGTGTGCCATACTACTGTTATCGCAGTTTATAACGTATGACCTCTGTCTTTCTATGCATAATACATTTTTATTAGTAAACCACGATTTAGCCTCTTAGAGTGAAGAATTTTGTTAGAGTGAAAACGGTGAGCCCTGTTTTTAGCCAAACTCTAATTCTGACTGATTTTTCCATCCTTCCTCATCCTGTCTCTGTACACCTACTACTCAATATCCAGGAAAGAAAAGAAAGAAAACACCAGAAATATATGGTGTAGAGAGAGGATTTGAGTTAGTGACCATGGTGGGTAAACAGTTTAAAGAAAAATTGAGAAATGATTGTATTGATATTTCAATTTGTAATACCTCTCCTTCCCCAAGACTTGTCTAGTATAGGTGTTTATGTCTTAGACAAGCCCACAAACTAACAATAAGTTTTAAATGGTTATATCTTAAGTACCCACAAAATAATAGTCTCACTTTTTGCCTCTTGAGTTGCAAAGACTAAAATATTTCCCTTTTGATCTTTATCCAGCCTGTCTTAAATAAATTTACTTTTGGCTATCTTAAATACGTACCTAAGATATAATCTAAGAAAAAACCTTTAGAGGCAGAGTTCTTTTGGATATAATCCCTTTTCATATCTCACGGGCATTGAGATAAAATGTATTTCCTTATTCCTTGAGCAAAAAAGGAAAGGGTTTGGGTCTCTACAGCAAGAAATAGCCTGACTGATATTAAATAAGCAGATCTATTTGTTATTGCATATAGGAACCTATAAATATGAAATTATTTTAGAAAAAATACAAGAATAACTACAGACTTTTGTATGAAATAACGTCTTGCTTTTTAACTTCCTTCCAGTTCCTATTTCATCGTCCATTAAGGCTGTTAAATCTGCTCATCCTCATTGAGGGCAGCGTCGTCTTGTACCAGCTGTATTCCTTGCTGCGGTCGGAGAAGTGGAACCACACCCTCTCCATGGCTCTCATCCTCTTCTGCAACTACTATGTTTTATTTAAGCTCCTCCGGGACAGAATAGTATTAGGCAGAGCGTACTCCTACCCACTCAGCAGTTACGAACTCAAGGCCAACTAAGTGCCTCTCAACAATGAGGGAGAACTCAGATAAAAAATATTTTCATACGTTCTATTTTTTTCTTGCGATTTTTATAAATATTTAAGATATTTTATATTTTGTATACTATTATGTTTTGAAAGGTGGGAAGGGTAAGGGATATTAAATGTATCCGTAAACAAGGTGATGTGATCTTTCATGCGTTAGTCTATTTGAATAATATACAGATGAGAGGTGTGCCTCTCCAGTAAAGAAATCGATTTGTTTGTATGGCTCCAGAAGAACTCATTCTTTATGAACACATCTCATACATCACTTGACACAGAACCGTTGGTTTGCCCTTTCAATCCCAGTTCTCATTAGGCCTCCGTGGGCTGTAGTGCTGCAGAGGGCAGATCAGAGGACTTGTCTGATAGCGCCCGTTCTCTTTGTATTTGGCTGGCTAATAGTGTTAGTATACATGGGAGAGACGGGTTATAGTCCTGAGTGGGATTCCCTTTGTTGCCTACTGGGAGGAAGTACTTCTGAGACAAAAACTCAGCTTTCTCTCCTGCTATGTGACATTTAAATGTCCTTTTGAATAAGCTGCTATCCGGAAACTCAGGGTATTGCTGTCATTTTCCTGGTTTTATTTCTTTTGCCTCTAAAGATTTTCCTTTTAGCTGTGTTTAGTATTTGAAGTAATACTTTTTAAGACAGTCTTTAGAATGCGCACACTCGTGAAGGAGATGGTGTGTGCCCGATCAGTGGGCAGTGATGAGTGCAAATGCCATGTGGGCTGAGCATGAGCAGAGTGAAGATTCCGAATCACCGGAAGAATGGACGCTGTTTAGCAGCAGCCCACCTACAGTAGCATGTTTGGAGTTATGAGTGGCAGTAAATCACAAGAAGTTACCCCTTTCATACTGTAGAACCTTCATGTCTGTGAGCATTACACTTTCTCAGTCCATGTTCTTGAGAGGCGATCTACTCAGTCAATTGATGTCACTAGTCATCTGAACTCCTGAGGCCTTCTCTTGCGAGCCTGAGGTATACTAAGTTTTCTGTGCTCGGTTTGGCATTTTTACACTGAAGCTTTTGGTGAAACACAATATGACTTACGAAGTAAAACGACCAATCATGTAATTCATAAACTGGCTCTGAAAACAAGTTTTGCAGAAGAGTTCCCAGCAGGTTTTTAGCAAAGGCAGCATTGGGAAGAGTAGATGTGTATACAGCTACCCAAGGTGAATGCTGAAATGAACCGGTTTTTCCTTAACTATTTTGATGCATGTACTTATTATTTTTTTAAGTTACACTATTTGGCATTCAGTCTATTCGGTCATTCAACAAATATATATTGACCACCAGGCACTGTTAGTTTTTGGGGATACAGCAGTGAATAAGAAATGCAAAGGCTCTACCCTCATAGAATTTACAGTGTTTGGGGGCGAGGGTGTGAATTGTGCCGTAAATAAATTTATATATAATATAATGTCTCCTGATGGTAGTAGTTAGTGGTGAAGAGAAAACAAGTCAGGTCAAGGACATAGAAAGTGCTAGTAATGGCATTGCTAAAACACATCTTTGAGATTATTTTTGAGCAAAGACCAGGTAAAGCAATACTGAGCCATGTAAATTGCTTTTGGGGAGAATTCCGTGTTATACTAAGAGCAAGGGCAGTGCCCTGAGGTGGGAACAGTTTTGGTATATTGGGGAAATAGTAAGATACCCAGTGTTTTGATTGTTTTGTAAAGTGGTTCAGCCTAAATATAGTGGTTCCTAGGGTGGGGGAGGGCAGTAAAGATGCCATCTTTAATCTTTCCTTAGGACCTTGAAGATACGCTTCTTTTGACTATATATTTTGATGAGATTACTTGACAATTGAAAGCAAAATGGGTGGCCTGGGCACAAAGAGTTCTCATCAAAGTCGCTCCAAATTGGTTCTATTATTGAAAAGTAGCCCAGGTAACTTATTAGGTATAATAGACTAGTCTTGTAAGCTGTCACGATTCCCCTTTCTGGTTTAACCTGTCTTGGCCATATCCTAAAGGAGTGGCGCAGGAGCACCAGATGCCAGGCTAGCTAAATAAATGAGTGACTACAAGAAAGAAAGTTAATTTTGGCTAATGGAATGCACGATGCCCCCCTCTCCTTCCAGATATGATAGCCGCAGGAAGATAAAATCCTTCAGTTCAACATGCTCCTACTTATTTCATCTGCCATTTGTAGGTGCCACATTTAGATGGGGGAAAGAAAAATTACTAATTACCTGTATGTCCTATCCATCTTTGCTTAGTGATAGTTGGAGATACATACCCATTAAAGAATGGCCTTTTTTGTCATTGTTTGTATGTTGGGAAATTAAATGGTATGTGGGAAAAAATGGTGTAGCAAAATACCTGGAAAGAAAAGATGCTTCATCAGTTGTCTGGGTGGCTTAAGGTAGGTACATGTGTCAGAGTAGAGAAGGGGACTTCACAGGCATGAGCAAGATGAAAATGTTCCTCAGTATCATTCACTGATTCCATGTTCAATTCCCTGAGCTGCTTTCCCTCCCTTCCCTATCAGTCACCACCACCACCCCCTACCCCATTTCTATTACCAAGCAATTATGTGCCAGACCTGCTGGGTGCCAGAAATAGTGATGTTCAGAGTTCATTAATAAAAGGCAGACGAGTCAATAAGTGGAATACAAAAGTGTTCAGTAAAGAATATACAGATACAGAGGGAATGCAGAAAAGGGTGATCAACTTCACTCGGAAGCTGCAGTGTCAGGGAAGGCTTCACGGCAGCAGTAATGATGCATTTTGGAGACAGGCTAGGAGTTTGCCATGTTTATAGGCGATTCATGCAGTGGGAACAGGATATCCACAAAGTTGCATGGGTTTGCACTGGGTTTTTAAATAACTAGTTCAATAATGCTAGAGAGCTAGGCAAGGAAGAGATTACGGAGGGACTTGACTTCCTCTTTATGGGGTTTGGATTTTTATCTTGTAGGTAACAAGTTCCCAAAGGGGTGATCCTTGGATACTGCATCAGACCTACTAAGTCAAAATCTTGAGGGTGAAGCCCAGTAATATGCCCCTTTCACAAGTAATTCCTAACCAGACAAGTCTGGGAACTTTTGTAGACAAGACAGCTCGTGAAAGATTTTAAGCTGAAGACTTAAGACTCAAAGGTGTCTCAGGTCCAGGGTTCTCCAAGTGTAATCTCTGGACCAGCAGCATCAGCATCACCTCATCAGGAACTTGTTAGAAACGGAAATTTTCAAGCACTATCCCAAACCTGAGTCAACTGGATGGAGCCCAAAAGTCTGTTTAATGTGCTCTCCAGATGATTTTGATGAGAACCACTATCCTATCTTAGACAACTTTGGCAGCAATATATAGGATAGGTTTGGAGAATGGGGGGATGTCCATGAGGCATTAGGGAGACCCGTTAATCAACTATTTAAAAAGTCCATGTGTGTGGGGGCGGGGGAGGGTCACCACTGTGTGAGTAATAGAAAAAGCCATGAGCATGAATAAGAAAATGTAGGGGAAGTGTGTGGAGTGAAAAGAGAAGGAAGGACAGAATTCTGGTGAATAACAACATTTAAAGGTGAGGATGAGGAAGCTTTCAAATGAACAAGACTAAGAAAATGGAAGTCCAAGACGTGCACTAGTGTTTCAAGAAAAGGAATGATCAACAGCATCATATATAAGGGAGGTCAAGAGACAGAATTGACTGTTGGATTTGGTGATTAGATCATTGGTGACTTTAGCAAGAGAAATTTCAATTGAGCAGTGGTGGTGGTGGTCAGGTTGCAGTTCCATAGTGAGTTGTAATGAAGTAATGAATTGGAGAAAAGGGTTCTTGGACAGAGGAATAGCACGTCCTCCGAGCCAGAAGGGAGGTTAGGGACACACATGGATAAGGGGAAGTGGAGGTGGAAGGTAGAAGAAACATCTGATAGTGTAAACTTCTGGTAAAGTAAGCAGTTATCAGTTTGGTGTGGGGGCGGTCCGGTAGGAGGAGCTTGGAATAGAATAGCCTTTGTGAGTTTTGGGAATGAAGCTAATGCTGAGGTGGTAAACCAAAAATTTCAGGGTTTTATGATTTTCTCTGGTCTAACTCAAAAGACAGTAAGAGTAGAGAAGAGGGGTGGTAAGGGTCCTGGTCCTAGTTTGGGGGTGTGCCTAGTTTGGAGGCTAAAGACTTGTGGTCAAGGGAATGAATGGTGCTGGTGAGAATAGTTGAGATGATGCACCTTGGGGTCTGGAAAGATTAGAGAAGGAAGAATGAAGTCTGGTGGGGGTATTATCTGTCAGAAAGAGTTGGGGTGGGCCAGGCATTAGTAATCTTGAGAAAGTAGAAGGAATAAAGGAGCAAGGAGAGAAGTTCTGAGAATGGAATGGGAGTTTAGGATCACAGAGTTCTTTCTAGGTTGTGGAACAGCCTACTGGGTAACTGTGGAAGAAATAGCTCAGATTGAGTAGAAGTAAAAGCTGTAAGCAATCGTGACAAGGGTGTTGGGTGGGTTTTCCTCAGGAACACTGAAGTCATCCAGAATGATGGTGGGACATGAGGTAGAGAGGAACCCGGGAGCCTGGTGCCAAAGACTGGGAAATCTGGGACAAGCACTGCATCGTGGCCTTAAAGAATGAATGGTAAAGGTGAAAACAGCTGGATGCCACACTTTGGTAGTAAGAAATTTTTTTCTGAGATGGGAAGATGCATTAGTGCATAAGTGGGAAACTGGAGAACTTCTCAAGTTCTTTGCTGTGTAACCTGGGAGCAATTTGCAGCCTTTTTGTGCAGGGAAAGAAGTGTCCTCAGGGGGGTGTCAAGTTTTGTTGAAATCCAGGAAGCAGAGACAACACTCAGGGATGAGAGACTGTAAGGAGAGAATGATTCCAGAACAACTGTGGGAATGATTAGGAGTGAGGGCAACTGTGTGTTGCCAGTTTCGGGGCAGGAAACATTCAGGAGAGAGAAACAGAGAAGAGCAGGGATCTGGGAGTACATAGGAGAAAAAGCATCTAGAGCAGTGGTGAATGACAACAGCAGGCCTGAGTAGTGTAAAGTTCTAAATAGAATATTGTTGCCAAAATGTTAGTATTTTTATCCCCTTGATGATGATATTTTTACCACAAATATCACTAGCTTAGGTTGCACGATTGTTTTTTCTAAAGGCCTGTCATTTGGACCCATTCAGCACCCCCCCCCCTTTTTGTGATAATATATGCCAAGACAACAAACTTTTGCTTTCCTCCCGCCCAGTGCATCATTAAACACTCAAATAAGTCCCCCTTGATTGAGTCAAGTAATAGAAAAATTGAGTTCACTTCTGTGTAGGTGGACCCACATCACTTCTTAAGCTGCAGAGTTTTGAGAAGCAATAGCTTTTCTTCTAATTTTTCATTACAATATCCATTAATCTATCCTGGGGATCTTGGGTGACGTGTGATTGCAACTGTAAGAAAGTGAAGTTGTAAATGTTTGACAGTTAAGAGGTAAAATAAAAACAAGAAAAAATTACTGAAGCAAATCATCAGGACTTTTGCTGTGAAATCAAACCTTGAAGTAATGAAAGATGACATCAAACAGAACAAACTAGAATGATGAGCCTGATGCATATACTTTTCCTATTATTGATTTTGATGACCCCATGTCCTCCTCTAGTTCATAGTGCCATCATAAGCATTACATTTTATATCATTTATTAGAGTACATTTTAAAAGCATAACAATCTTTTAATTACACTTAAATGTCTCTATGGATAGGTTTAATATTTATACTTTTTAATCAATAAACATTTTGATTATATCTTTGGAAACATTTGTCGAGCTCAACAGATGAAATCATGTGGCTTTCTAATAGACTCCTTTGAAAAAGTGCTTTACCTTGCAGAATTACAAGCCAGGAAGTACTATGGCACTAAGTTATTGCAAAGCATTGTACTCATCCAGTAAAATGGCATGGCTAATGTACTTCGTGGGTTTCTTATATTTAGTTATATCCTCCTTCATCCTCATAGAGAAGTGGTCCCTGCCTTGCTCACAAACCTCAAGGCTACTAAAGGATCGGCTGTGTGCCAACCAATCTGGTGTTTCCCAATTTTATTCAATCTGGACTGACACTGGTCTCAGGCAGTCACCCTTCTACCATCTCCCATTCCTCTTCGTGCTTGGAAAGCTGCTGGCTCCCTCTTCTGGCCTGACTTTGCTAGAAAAGGTGTTGACAAGTCATGTTCTTTGTCCATGAGCTGCCCTTCCTGCCGCACGTGCCTAAAATCATACTCCTGGCAACACCCCAGATTCATGTTGTCATCAGATAGCACGGGCCATGCCAGGATGAGCCCCTAACCAATCCCGGTGGGAACTGGCTCTATCCTGAACTTCTCCCATTCCAATCCCAGACAAATGACTCATGTTCCCCAGTACCTCTTCAGACAGCACCCCAAGGTCTGTGTGGACAAATGACTCCCACCCACTTTTAGTTAAATGTGATTATCATGTGCTAAACATTAGACGTGAAAGTTACAGTTTATCTTGGACCTATGACTTCATTATCAACAGGCATTAACCCATTGTGTGATGATGTTCGTCTCTAAAACCCTCTCTTGAGAATGGAACACTGACATCACCTCACTCATTTGCAGAAATTCAACAGGACTTCACAACCAAACCAGTGAAGATGACGCAAAACCTCAGGACTATTTATTCTGTTACTACTCTCTGATTTTCTTTTTTAATGATCAAAGCAAAAATCTTAATGCCTGAGTGTCTCCCTAGTACTTTCTATTGGATTTGCCACTGTGTTTAATTTGATTAGTCAGTAGGTAACTTGAACAGGATTAACAATCCTATTAAAAGATGCTAGTTGTTACATGCTTTCCCCTTCCCCTTTCATTTGGTTGCTTAATGGTTCTAAGTCTAGCTTCTGGTTGTTTATAGGCTGTTTCATTTGCTACCATCCCTTTCCCTTTTTTCATTAGACTCTTCAAGGATTTAAGAGTTCTAAACTACCCAGCGGCATAATTCTACTCTCTTGGTAAATAGTATCTGTTGAGGAGGATGTTTACATTTTTAATTTCCCCAGAATCCAGAATTTTGACTTGGCCAATGTTTTCAATGTTAGGGCTTAGATTAAGCTAACAGTGTCTTAACGGGTTCTTGGTCCGGTCTCTTCATATTCCATATGAAGCAGAGAATAAAGACCAATTCCCTCTAGTTGGTCTATTTTGGGGGGAAAAAAAAAAAAGTTGGCCTGAGAAGGTCATTTTGCCAATAAATATAGGTTATTATCTTAAGCTAGCATTAATACCGAAAGAAAACACTTCAAATTCAACATTTAAAACCAGCCACCTCCATTTTGAGGATTGATGGTTGATTTGAAGTAGCCCTTTGAGAATTTGATTCTGCAGCCTTTTCGAAGGCACCATGTAGATCCTCCTAGAAACAGCTGGGCCTTGTTCCGTCCCTCCCCTGGATGGGAGCGGCCATCTGATCCCCATCCAGCCATTCTCAGGGGGTTCATTTCTCAGTCCCAAGTGAGTGACCAGATAGGTAATATCAGAGCATTTGGGGAACAACTTTAGGGGAAAATATAATGAGTTTGTCATGGAACGGAATTTCCTCAGTGCCAGGCTAGCCCCACCCACAGGAAGTTTAGGAATATGCTTGTGGCTTGGTGACAGCCAAAGGGGAAGTCCATACTTCAGCAGCAGGACAATGCCTGAGAAGGGAGTCCGCTTCCAAGGCCTCCTGGATTGAGTGGCTAGAAAAGGTCGCAGTAGGGAATATCTCCAGAGAGCTGTCATTGTGTCTCCTGATGACGTCCACGTACCCACTAGGCTCCTGAAGATGATGCTACAATTGCAAGATGTCAGTCTAAGGAACACGGCAGCCATTTAATAAATCAAATGGGTGCCTCAAATTGAACTCACTTGTTAATAGGTAAATAGTGGCTTCTCAGCCTATTCCCAAATATAGTCTCTACGTGATACAAACAAGAATTTTAAATAATCACAAAATAGTTTAAATATTTCACTACTCAGCTCAGAGTTCTGATGGTGGAGCAAAGTGCAGTTCCTTCTCTCTCTCACATTCTACCTGGAACATGGTCTTTATCAAAGAGTAGATGTCACAATGCGCTGAAGTGAATGGATACACAGCCTATCTGCCCACGTTTCTGATAAGGCAGGAATGTGCTTTCCAAATCTCCTGAACATGGCCTTTCTCATCTGGCACCACTATATTTCTTCACCTTGTTTCCCTAGAAGAGGGGAAATGCTACACCCTAGGTCTTGTCTTATGGGTTGACATCTCATTGGCTGTTGGTCCAACGTCTTATTCACCTAATGAGAATGCAAAAGCACTCACCAAACGCCAGTTAGCCGCTCCCCTTGCTCACTCATCTCAGTGCCTCTGAAAGCAGAACTCATCAGCGGGCCTGCCAATGACCCCTGCCATTGACACTGGCTTAAAAGGTATAGGATGAGATTTCAGAACTGCTTGTAAGGCTTTATCAGGGAAGGGAGGGGAGTCTGCATTCTGCTGTAGGGCATCAGCTTCCAGTTTCTCACTGGAGGAGGTGAGATCATCCCCTCCCCAGCCCAGTACCAGTCTTGGTTGTGAGACCGGCCCAGAGGTACTGCTGGCCCTTAGAGAAATTTCTGCAATGACTGAGCTTCTGGACAGAGTTCAGCCAGACTTGAACCTGAGAAGAGGTGCACAGGGCTAAAAATCGGTCTCTTTTTCTGTTTCTCAAACAAGATAGTTGTCTTGGAATGTTTGAGAGTGTTGATACTTTGATGAGTTTTGCCTTGAGAAGGGCTCCTGTGAAGCCCTTTTCAGAGGAACACCAAAAATCTGCCACCAGGTTATATTAGTTCTTCTTCCTCTCTCCAGCTGAAAAGGAAAGAACCATTTGAAGTTCTAAATAACTGACATAAAATCAGATTGGTTTATTGCTTCTGCTTTTATATAGACAGGAGAAAGGCCAGTGTGAGTGCCTGGAATGGAGGGGATTACAGAAGGGTGCCTCAGATCTGTTCTTGAGCAGTGGAGAGACGGAGAAAGGAAGGCATCCACTGGCTGAAATGAAATATTTTCAGAAGGGCAGCTAGCACCAAGCGGTGGTGATGGCCGTGGTGATGGCCGCCCTGCCAGGGCTGTCCCCGCCCCCCCCCAAAGCTCCGCCTCACCTCTTGTCCTCCCGTCCCAGCTTAGTCTATAACTAGGGAAGCTGAGCTAGAGGCATTTTCTGCAAATGCCCCACCACTTTATACACATTCACTTTGGAGTGTAGTTCTGCCTACATGTGAGGCTTTTTTCTCTATGCTGACATCCTGTTCTTGAACTCTGATATTGGAATGAAAGCAGATCACTTCACTACTACCTATCTAAATGAAGATTCAGCACATTTCACTGAGGTAACCCTCGGCTTAGCACCCACCCTGCCCAGCTACTGGATTTATAAATCAGAGGTCAAGATAGCGGCAGTTGGAGTCTCAAATTAATAAAAGCCAGAGCCAGAAAGTCTTCTTAGATTGTGCCAGTCTCCGAGTTTGCTCCCGAGTATGGATTCTGGTTTTCTGTGCTGGTATATGGAGCCATCCTGGGCAGGTCTGCAGGAATTCGCGGGAAAGAGCAAGGGTAAATACACCCACTTGGATATCTAAGTGTACGTTAGTTTGCTTTTCCAAATTTGCTCCTATTCTGGATAGTACACTTGAATAAAGCTCATCAGAAAACTGGTCTAAAAGAACACACGCTTTAAAGAACATTAAAATGTATGAAGTCAAGAAGAGGCCTTCAAACCTCAGTAGCAACATTTTCCAACAGACAAAGGATTTCTTTCTTTCAAAAGTCATTATCACATCCCGCTCTCAACAGTAATAGATAATGGCAACAGGGGAGTGATGCAACTCACAAGCAAGCCCTAAATCTCACTGGAGGCAAGTGTTTCATCCTCTCCCACACCTGACATTTCCTGCCTGCTCATGTAGACTTATCTAAATTTCATCTCTTGGTCCTTCCCTTGACCTCTCTTCTGACAAATGGACTAGTTAATAATGGCCAAAAGGCTAAGGAAGAGAAGAAGAGCCCAAAACAAGCACAAACTTGGATAACCTGTGTCTGCAATAATGACAAGTTGGCCCTGTAATAACTTCCAGATGAATCATGACATTTTTTCAGACACCAGCAGGTGAACTGATGTCATTCTATTTGCCTCCCACTTCTTCCATCCAGAATCACTGATCTGCGCTGGGGCTGGTAAAAACAGCTGGTTGAGGTCTCTAGTCTCTGGCCATTCTTAGGAATGGTCATTTTATTCCTAAGTGTAACCCCTTCTGGTGTGACCCACGTGTTTTCTGCCAACTCCCCGCAAAGAAGGCCAGGGGACACCGTCTGGGTGGGACTTCTGATAGGGGACAGCAGGACCTTGGAATCTGTCACTGTGGATGAAGGAGGTGGATGGTCCATAATGGGGAAAGGAGGACTGAATAAGATTAGGCTCTGAGGTCGTCCTGGCCTTGACCTGTGGAAAGGCTTAGAACCCCCTGATTGTCGCTCTATTTTTGAAGAAAGAAGGTTGTCCCCAGATGGTTCAGTCTCTGATGTGCGCTTTCTGCATTGCACTACTGCATCCTGGGTGGACAGCAGGTTAGCTAAACCTGGTTCTGGAGAAAGGGTGGGTCCTTCGCACATGTGGGACGCAGTGGCATCCATGGCTCCTGTGTCGTTCTTTGGTTTCTCTTCCTTTGGGCTTTCCAAGGAGGAGAGAGAATCATCTTTGACAGGTTTCTGAGCAGTCCCACCCGTTGAGATGGGTTCCTCTTGGCTCCTCTCCAGAGGCTGAGCCCCACTCTCCCCGGGGCTCTGAGAGGGCAGGGGCTGTGGGATCTGTGTGTACTGAATCTTGGGGGGGATCACTGGCACTGCCCTGGCCTGACACATTTTGACCATGAAAGAGGTTCTCACAGCTGACACACTCACGGGAGCTGAATTACGGCGGCCTGTCAGGGCATGAGCAACAATGTCCAGGTCCTGAGGGTCATGGGAGTAAACCCTCCAGGGGTCTACCTGACAGTGAGCTGAGGTCATCCATGTGACCTTTGGGTCTTCTGGCTCAGAGAGCTGCATTCCAGGTGAACCCAATGAGGCCACATTCTCAAACCGGAAGAGGTCAGTGATAGGAATGGCAGAGTCCAAGTTGAGGGAAGAAGGCCTATTTTTCCCTTTTGAGGGCCCACACTCAGTGCTCTTCAGCTGTAACTTTGGGGGATGCTCTCCAGACAAGGTGCTGTCCTGTGTACTAGGTGAACTCTCCTTGCTGCTCTCTGGCCCAGGAACACTACCTTGCTCAATCTGAGGGTTGCAGTGTCCCAGGTGTGTCCCCAGTTCCTTTCCCTCAGCTAGGCTTACAGAGTTGCTTTCTGCTGGTTTAGGCTGCAAAGCACCTGGTCCTTTCTCGCTGGGAAGAGGCTCTGTGCCTTTCAGGCCCGAGAACTCTCTGAAGGATCTCAGGGTTTTCTCATCCCATCCAGTAACCTGTCTCCTGGGTGCCAGGGGCTGCAGAGGATCAGAATTCCTCTCTGCTTCAAGATTAGCACAGCTACTGGAAGAGGAACCCTCAAGAGTCCACTGGCTCTTAGCCGTGGTTTTGCTATCTAGAGAATGGCTCTGGCGAAGGCTAGGCCTGTGGGAAAGTCTCTTTTCCAATCGGTGGGCCTGAAGGCCCTGAACCTGGGCCTCTTGAACATTTTTCAGGGTGGGGGAATGAAGGGGACTTGTCACCCACTGGGGCTCCTCCCAGGGCTCCACCATCTCCAGGCCATGCTGGGCAACATCTGTCACAGTGTCATCTTCATCACAGTCTGAGGGCTCCTGTACTGAATGGGCGACATCCCCCTCTCCTTGTGGGGAGATCTCAACCTCCCTTGTTGGGCTTGGAAAACCAGAGCCTTTTCCTTCGGGAACAGCACTCTTTGACTTTTGCTTCTCACTTTGTCCTGGAGAGGCTTCATCTCCCTGACAAAGACTGGGGATCCCAGGACTGCCTTTGGACTTCAGATGGTCTATATATGGATTTGTCCTCAAATTCCTGGATGAGTCTTCTCTCTCAGGGCCACCCTTTGATAGCTGGACTCGAGGGGCCTCCTCGAGAGGAGTTGGAGGAGGTGGAGCAGGTGGGAGCAGAGGAGACAGATTCCCTGGGCCTCCCACCTCCACCTTTGCTTGTGGAGAAGCTGTCTCAAATGGAACAACTTCCAGAGGAGCCAAGCTGGTGGGGTCTGTGTGCGGGCCCTTTTCAGGCTCAGATCTATGGAGGTTGCTGGTTGTCTCCTGCTTTTCTCTATTGGCTGCCGTGGAAGCCCCCTGTGTGCTCTGATTGGCTGGATTTCTAGTCCACTCTTCCAGAGGGGAGATTGGAGCTGGGGTGGAGCCACAAGACAAGCTCCCAGGAGGCTCCAGGGAAGCAAAAGGCCTTGGACTTGACTCAAGAATGGGCTGAGTTGGGCTGATCTTTACCGCAGGTGGCGGTAATGTGGAGAGCTCTTCCTCAGATTCAATGATTTTCAGCTCCTGTTGAATTTCAGGCCAGATCAGGGCACTGGCCAGATCATCTTCATCCTGAAAAACAACAAGAAACTGATTATTTTAGAACCAAGGACTCTTGGTACTGACATCCGCACTGTCTGCCAGGACCGTGAAGGGATTGCAGCAGTGCCAAGCTGAGCTACCTCAGCAAATAAAGGATATAGCACTGATAACAACTGGGTATTTATTTAGTGCTTACCATGTGTCGTAACATACAATGGGCCCTCCGTGTAGGGGTTCCTCACTCTCCCGTTCAACCAAGCCCAGATCAAACATACGGAGGGGAAAAATGTGACCTTGTTGCTGATGGGTACTACGTAGCTAGGCCTACGATATCTGTAGTGAACATGTACAGACTCTTTTTCCTGTCATTATTGCCTAAGCAATATACATATAACAACTGCTTACATAGCATTTACATTATATTATGTATTATAAGTAATCTAGAAATGATTGAAAGTGTACAAGAGAATGTGCGTAGGTTAGCTATATGCAAATACTACACCATTTATAAAAGACTTAAGCATGCTGAAGTTTGGTAGGTATGGGTTCCCCTCTCCCACCCCCCACAATGAGGGACGACTGTATTTTAATTGCATTTTCTTGTTTAATTTTCCCAATAACCCTAAGAAATACCCACTACTATAATTACTTCTACTTTAGAGATGAGGGGACTTATGTTCAAATAGATTAAACAATGTACCTAAATCACACAGCAGACCAGGATTGAAATCCAGCTGTGTCTACATCAGAACATAAGCATTTAATCCCTGTGTACTGTTGCCTTATAAAACAAACAAAATCCCTGGTCTTATTTAACCTTAGGTTTACCAGATGGCACACAAAACAAAATTCTCCCAGTGGGATGAAAATGTTAACTCTTGCCCTGAAAACTGCTGGGCAAATAAATAAATATAGCTTTTTAAAATTATTAACAAAGAAATACATATTTCACATGGAAAAAATTAACACATTAAAAGAAAGAAGAATACAAAGACAGCAAAGTCTTTTATTTCTACTGCCCACAGATAACCACTGGTAATGTGATGGGATGCTTTCTCCTCCATCTTGGTTACTGTCCTTTTCTCCCTTCAAGTCCAGCTTCTCTTTGTCTGACTCCTCCCTTTCCCTACACAAAGCCCAGGCTGCAGACATGAAAAGGATGAAGGGAGGCCTCGTTTGAAGTTCCGTTCCTTTCATTTCTTGTCTCAAAGCCTAATTCCGTCCCAAGGAGAAGCAGGCTAGGGAGGCATCTCCATGTTGTGGGATATGGGCCTTTCTGAGAAGTCTGTCCTACTGCCAATCTGACATCACTGCTCACTTAGGTCTGATCACGGGCCGTTTCATATTACAGTTAATTTGATGCTTGTCTCATCTTTCCTAATGGGCTGTAAGCTCCTAGAGGTCAGCGATTGTGTTCATCTGTCTTTGATTCCTCAAGGCCAAATGGTGCCTGGTATACTTGTGAGCAGCTGCTAGGGCCTGTTGAAATGAAATGCAATCAATTGTGTTCTTTTGAGTTATATCTTTCAAATAACTCTCCAGGATTGGATTACTTGGTCAAAAGATAGGAATATTTTTAAGATCTGATTTTACTGTATTGCATTTATTTGCGTACATTTTTATTTTACCTACTAGATTGTGCTCTCCTTCAGGGCAGGGGCAGCCATTTCCTCATCTCTTTACTCTCCTCAGTACCTACATTAATTGATCTCTTGATAAGAAATCAATAAACTTAGATGAATAAATGAACTTCTACGAAACTCTCCTCCACTCCACTCTCTGCCACCTCAGTAACCGAAGCATAGTGCATCTTTTTGCTCCCATCAGAAACCCAGGAGGTATCCTTGATTCTTTCTTCTTCATCACTCCTTATGCAATCCTTCACCAAGTCCTGTTCACTCTACCTTCGAAACAGCTCTTAAAGCCTTCCACTTCTAGCCTCAATGCCCGCCCCTACTCCAAGCCACCATCTTTTCTAACCTGGTCTGCACACCTGAGCCTCCTAGCTGACATCCCTGCCTCTTCTCTTGCTCTTCTCCAAGCCATTCTCCTCACAGAATAAAGTGACCTTTAGGAGATCACATTCTAAACAAATCAGCAAAGTCTCCACTGCCCTTAGGTTAATCTCCAAATTCCTTTCAAGCTGCCCTGCCTGCCACGGCCTTTGCTTTCCCCAGAGCCTTACTTTCTCTGGCCCACACTCCCACTCTCCAGCCTTCTTCCCATTGCTTAAATCTTTGGTGCTCTTTCCCACTTCAGACTCACGACACATCTTACTCTTTCTGCCTGGAAGTCTCCCTTTCTGTTCTTCCCCCTACCCTTTTCTTCTAGCTAAATTCTCAATGTAAATATCTATTCTTCAGAGAAGACTTCCCTGACTCTTTCATACCCCCTTCTCCCTCTGACTAGGTTGGGTCCTCCTGTGACACGCTCCAACAAAACCCCATACTTCTATATAACTCTGAAAGGTACGTGTTTGGTGATCTTTCCCCTACTAAGCTGTCAGCTCCAAGATGACAGGGATGGCGGTGAGCTTCTTATACACTGCAGTGATCCCAGTGCTCAGCAGAGTGCCTGGCACAAAGCAGGTGTTTAACACATGTTTTTAAATGAATGAGTGAATTGATAACTTCATGTTCCCATGAACCCAACCTAGTTCTTCTTGCAGCGCTATCTATTTCTCCCCCCCCCCCCCATTTTTCTTTTATTAGTTTCAGGTGTACAAAACAATGTAATAGTTAGACACTTCACCCCTCACAAAGTGATAACCTCCCTCCCCCAATCTATTGCCCCTCTGACATCGTATATGTCTATTACAATTCCATTGACTCTATTCCTTATGCTGTACTCCATATAGGTATCTGTTTCTTAAAGCAATGCTACTCATGCTTGATCCCTCCTAGAATTAAATCCCTATAATAATCTCTGCATCCTTCTTCTACAAATGCACGTACGTATTACAGGAACCCTTCGTCAGCCTCCTAAGGCCATATGGTGCCCCTGCACGGCCCTAACTCCCAGCACATGGGTCTTTCATGCATGTCCTGGAAACCCAGTCCCTGGAAATAAGTGAAAAGGAAAGAGTTTCCTTTCCTCTTCCGGCACACTCCTCCGGGTCACAGAGCTGCCTCCCAAATGCAGGACTCCTCCATGGATGTCTCTGGAAAACCTCCCACACCTTCACCTTATGCAAGGACATCCTGAAAAACTTTGGAAAATTCCATCTCTAAGAAGTGGGAGAGGTAAACTCTGGCATCATATTTTAACTTCTCTAGAAGCCACAAGAGGCAGGAATGGATTCTGGAAACCTTACAGAAGATTTTACAAACAAACACAGACAACTATCCATCTAGGATGTCTGTAAAAAGAGAGCTGGCTCTTTGAATGGTCATCATATTTGGGACCAGGATATAATAAGCAGATTTTGTCCTACTTCCAGGGTTGAATGTCATCATATTCTAAGGACATGTTTAAGGTGACTTCAGGTCAGAAATATTTAGAATTGAGTCTGTCCTAGGGAATCTGAGCTGGATGGTTACTTCCCATCATTATAGGACCTCTGGGGGGAAAAAAATCTCAGACCTGATTAGAAAGTTGTCTCCTAAAATCATGTTGGCAGAAACTGGGTCTTAAAAAAAAAAAATATTGATTTAAGCTATACCAAGAGCCCTTGGGAAAGAGAGGACCCTACTGGCTGGACCGGACAGTGGATGCACCTTACCATCTCAGGGAGAAGCACTGCTTCAGCTCTGGCCCTGGGACTCTCCTGCAGACCACTGGACTCCATCTGGCCAGCCTCTCGACCCTCCTCCACCACCTTCTCTGCATCCGGCCTCTTCTCCAATTCACTTGAATGTTGATTGCTCAGGGAAATTTCCGAGGTTTGCTTTTCCTCCAGTTGGGCTCCTGGCTCCAGGGAAAGGCCTTTGTTGCATTCCACTGTCCTCACTGCTTCCGGTCCTGGCTTGGCATCCTCGAGAGACATCTTCTTAGGTGCAGAAGCTGCAATGAGAATGAGAGGTATGACTGAAGGAGACGTCATTTTAAGCGAGGCCATTCCCAGCACAGTCACTGTCCTGGACTAGTCCTGCTTCACCTGGACGGAGGGAATTCTCCCAGCTCACTGCTCCCTCGCATTCTTTACCTTTTCCTCCCCGTAATGTCCTGTCCTCAGATCCCAGAGTAACTGACTACCAGAGTGGGAGGGACCCTGAAGATCTTCTAGTCCAGTGGTTCTCAACTGGAGACCATTTTGCTCCTTCCTTCCCCAGGGGACATTTGGCAATGTCTGGAGACGTTTTCGGTTGTCACAAGTGCGTGAGTAGAGTGGTGCCTGGCATCTAGTGGGCAGAAGCCAGGAATGTTGCTAAATATCCTACAAAGTATAGGAAAGTCCCCCACCCTAAAGAATTGCCCCACCCCAAATGTCAATAGCGCCGAGTTGGGAAACCCTGCTTACCCCCATCCTTCACTTCAGACATAAGTAAATTCAGACCCCGAGAAGTCAAGCCTGTTGCCTAAGGTCACAGAAATCTGTCATTTACACCAGGCTACAAAGACGGATTATGATTATGATTGACAGCTTCTTGACCGGCAGTCTGGCTCAGAGCCCACAATCTTCACCACTTCACTACATGGTCTTGCAATGTTTCAGCAAGTTCAGGTCTGGTTTTCAATCTCTTGCAATGGCAAGACAGCGGCCTCTCCTGTCTGCTTTACCTGTAGAAGTCTCAGCTCCCGGTGGCTTCTCTTCTTCAGGCCACCCTCCACTGTCTGAGCCCTGGAAAGAAAACTCTTCCAGGCTGGAGAGAGACTGCAGCTCCTTTGGGGGTGTTCTGCACGGGGTGCTGTTGGCGCTGATGACAGCGGACACGCGGAGCGGTACGGACACGGCAAACGGCTCGGAGATGTTCAGGGCCTTGCGCTGGTGTCGCGGCGAGGGCTCCACCTGGAAGAGGCCGCTGGTGAACACAGATTTGCTGGCGCTGTCGTTCGAGGTGTAGAACATGCCGAGCATGTTCGGGGCTGTTTGCTCGCTCTCAGGATCTTCCATGGGCCGGAACACCTTCAGCTGCTCGGGAGGGGGCCGGGCCCGAGCGCCCTGCAGCTGGCTGCGGTCACTGCTCATGGGGAAGCCCCCCTCAGCTCCTGCCAGCATCCCCTCCTGGCCCCACTCGCCCTCCTGCTTGCTGAGGTCACAGGAGCTGCCAGTGCTGGTCGCCTGCATTTTCGCTGCTGGAATGAAAAAGCCACCGGTGGTGACTGTTCGGTTGAAATTTCCTTTGGTTTCTTTCCCTAACGAAAAAGCAAACAAGCACAGAGTCAGCAGCCTGGGCACATACACAACTGCACAGCCTTCCAGTAAGGGAAGGCACGCAACATTTGAATCCTGGAAAGGCATAGCATTCTAATAAGGGCACAGCTGCCCTAATGACAGGTAGGTAACATTTAGGTGACAGGAGGAAGCATCTTCTCATGTGCACAGAATTTTGTCACGATGTCCCCGGATAGGACTTTTTGCTGTTGGGTCATATGTACCTGTTTTAAACTTTCCAGGTAGAGCAATTTCCAAAAGAAGGCCACTGCTAAGATTGAAAACAGCAGTCATCCACCAAGCATTAAATGTAGATCATGAAAAAATAAAGACAGATGGGAGATGATGTTTGCTCAAAGTGAAGAAGACAAAAAGGGCAAAATAACAGAATCTTATTTTACTTTAAAACTTATTGTGTTAAGCCTCCTCTGGCAGATAGACTCAAACACGGGTTTGATTTCCAGGCAAGCAAACAAATTCTGTTCTGGCTAGACCTTTTTCCCTTTTCCCAGGCTTCTTCCTGCTGATTCAGAGGATAAAGCTAGAAATGGAAATTAACTCTCTTAGAAAGCCCAGTTGTGAGGAGCGAGTTCCTCTTGACTGACTTAGAAGTGAAGGCACAGAAGAGAAAAATCTGTATGGGACATTAATAAACTGGGAGATGACAAGTGAGTTGTCCGGGATCTGGAAAATCATTCCCAACTAGATACTAAGTGCTCTGCGAGACATCTTATGTAACATTAGGCTTAAAATTCCCATGACCACTCTGTAAGGAAAGTATAATTATCTCCTTTAACACATGAGGAAACTTGAGACTCCAGAGGTTAGATAACCTGCCCAACACCCATGGAAGTGGTAACCCAGATTTTGAAATATTAAATTCTGTAAAACTGGGCAAGACCTGCCTCAAGAGGTTTCAAAACTAAAGCAAATAGATGACTATAAAGGCGAGAAACTGCTAAAAGTATTGAGTCAGCTTAAAAAGAGTTCATGGAGTATTTTACAAGTTTAGAATTATCTTTAAAAGTTGTTCTAAAGATTTTCTGTATTATTTCAGTTGCTTCATTTATCAAAGAGCAAAATGTTTTGTATTAAAGGGGTTGGAAAGGTGGGCTAAATATGGGGAGTTTAGTCTGCTGCTGTCCCTTGTAACTTGTAGCAGTGCTGTGGGCTGCTTAGCAGAAAGTGAGTTATAGGCCAGTCAGCCCTGAAGGCTACAGCTATTAAGAACCAACGCGGTGAGGTGTTGCTTCAGTGATAGGTGGTACCTTGCATGCAACTGTACGCACAGCTACTACAAGGGATAACCAGCTACATGCCAGGCTGGTGCCTATCAATGTTTATTGATGAATGAATGAATGAATGAATGAATGAATGAATGAATAAATGAATGAATCTACCAACTCAAAATTGTGACTTGACAAGTATGATGAAGCTAATACCTATAGAAACATGCAAATTCAAGACACATAAGCATCTAGGCACAAAATCTGAGCTATAAACCAGGGCTTAACTCTTCTTTATGCCTCTTCTGCCTTGGTTTTCAGGTGTTGCCCTTTTACCTGGTTCAGGTGTGAACGTAAAATAGTTGTTGTCTCCATGTGTGGTTAGAGGAAGGCTGGAGAAAGAGGATGTCCCTCTAAGCCTCGCCCCGGAGTAGTGGAGGCTAATGCAAGGGCTATGTGAACCCCTTGAGTTCAGGAAGGGTGAGAGAGGGATTTGGGACTGGGGGATTGTACATGATTATGACAGGGGATGAGCAGGCTTATGAAGGCAAGTCTGGTGTGGGACCTCCAGTCTCCCAGCTGTAATCCCCAGTTCCAAATACAACTGTAAAATCTCACCTTCCACAGGCACTGAGCACAGCGAGTCCATGCTTTTAGCTGGTCGGATAGTAGCTTTTTCCACTAAAGACAAAAGAAAAAAATATCCCTGTTGAACATGCATAGTAAGAGGAAGCATTCAAAACAATAGGTCATGCTGTCAGTACACAAGAAAATTTTCTTTAGGAAAGTTTTTCAAGTATTTATAGTTTTCCCCTTTGGGAAACATTCCTCCACCCCACCCTAGATATTCCTACTTTCTTAATGGACTGACCTGATAAAAACAGGGCATCTGTAGATCAAAGTTTTATTAACATTTTGTAGGTAAATTACAATTTTGTCAAATACTAGCTGTTGGCAAATGAGGAGTCCTGAAACCAACTTTATTATACAAAAAAGATTCAAAGAATTCATCCATAGGGTAGAATCCATGAGACTCCAGGCAATCCTACTATTTGGCAGGCTGGAGAGCAGGATTCTTGGCTGCAGCCATTCTCTCTCAGCACCCAGGAATTTGAGAGGGACCAGGGGAAATGGAGTCACCTCTCTCCCATGTGTAGCTCTGCTCCTGGAGGTCTGCAGACTGGCCATTTCCCCAAGGATCTCACCCACCAACCTCACTCTGGAGCAGATATCAAACAAACAAACCTTTTTTGAGCATACACTATGTGCCGGATGGACTCTATGCATCTCTATAAGCCACCTAAGCAGGTTTTTTGGAAGAGTATGGCTTAAATAAGTAAAAAATTATCCCGGACACAGGATTAGGCACTTTCATAAATACCATCTCTTTCCACAGAGCTGAATTAGCTGGAAGGTAGTTCCTTCTGGGTCAAGTTTGCTGGGAGGGGCAAGAGGGCAGTTTGGAAGCTAAGTGGGAGCCCCAGCACTTGTGGCTTTAAGGTAACTAGATTCAGACAGATCTGGCTTTGAATCTGAACTCTACCACATTTGGGCCGTGTGATCTTGGATAGGCAGCTAACTTTTCCTAAACTTTAGTTTTCTCACATGTATAAAATGAGTAAAACATGAGCTGTTGTGCGGATTAAATTAAGTAATGCATATAAAATAAGTAAGTTGTACTAACCTAGGATAGGGTAAACACTCAATAAAAAGCTAACTATGAGTATTATTATAGTTGTTATTCAGGATAGACCAGGGCTCAGCAACAAAGGGAAACGCAGGAGATGATTCCAGAAGCAGTCCGAGTTGGCCTTAACCCACATGGGGCTATTTTGTCCCTCTTTTAAAGTTCCCCCCTATTCCTCCTGCTCCTTCTGAGAGGCTCTGAATTGGTCCCTTGGCCTCCCTGGCTTCGGGCTTCTCTCTGCCTGGGGCCCACTGTGCTGTGGGAGGACGCAGCCATCTTTACTCAAACCCTTGGGGATGGCAAGATTGCCTTCAACCTCCTTCCATGCAATAGTTAAGCCCGAATTCTTATTCTATGAAGATCTGCTATTTCTACAAGTTTATAAACTGATTTATTCTCCTAACTGCCTGGCCAGCATCCTTTCCATTCATGTATTCTAAAACAAGCTCTTCCCTTCGTTTTCTAGGACTGCTGGAATTCCTCTGGGTTTCCAATGTCAGCTTTCTGGGGCAGCGACCACGTGACGCTGAGTGTCATGGAGGGTGAGCGACAGTTCTACAGCGCCATCGGTGTTCACCTTCCGTTGTTGGACTCTTTTTCATGGTGCAGCTCCACGTGGCCTTGGTGATCACAGCAGCTGCTTTTGGGAACAGTCCCCAAGGATTCCCTGGCCCCTTTTCTGGATAGTAACTAACCACTCGGGGCTCCTTGGCCCATGACTATATTTAGATTATATTTTTCTGTCTGAGACCTTGGTCTCAGGGAGATGCATCCGCCAGTTTTCTGGCAGTCTTTGGGTCCTTGAGTCCCCTCTCTTAGACTATCCCTATGGTTTTGGGATTTTCCCGCTCAAAGGAGTTCACTTTGGAGGGTTTCTTGGAATCTGTTTGATAATATACAAATTTCAATGCACCAGTGTCTGGGAGACCCCAGAATTCATGCATCTTCATTTAGTGTGTTTTGTCCTTCAGTTCTTATTTTAGTTCTATTTTCTAAATATGGATAAACACCCCTTCACCTGCAGCTCCCCCCTCCCCCGAAAATCCCCAATGCTACAGTGGTGAGTCAATTTTTTACAATTTCCTTAGTTATGAAATTTTTTTAAAAGATTTAAAAATTAGTCAAATACATCAATCCACTGATTCACTTTTTCTCACATGCATATTCCAACAAATAGTGAGTCCCTGTGCCACTTACAGAGACCACGCTGGTGGATTAGGACCATAAGCTCCCCCCGCCACACCCCAGTCTTTCGTTTCTAAGGTTCCAGCAACATTCTTCTGGTGAAAAGCGGCCACTCGGGCAATAGTCAAGGTCACAGACAGCCATTTCTATTGACACTGAAGGTTCTTTAATTTCACCCCTGCATCCCATCAAAATTCAACCAGTTTGCTGATCTATCTCTGATTAATTTGCTCATGAGATATTAGACCAGCAGTTTTCAACCCTGGCTGCATATCAGAATAACCTGCGGAGCTTTATAAAAAGACCAGTACTTTGACTTCAGCATAGACCTCCTGAAGCAAAGCTGCTGTGGGTGTGACCCACTCTGGGCGAGCCAGGCTGAGAAGCAGCCCTGGCCGGAGACAGGCTGTGTACTCTGGGAGTTTACCACCATTTGATCCAGGACCTTGGACTTCTTCCTTCTGAAAACCACACAGGGGGTGGATATCTTCCTAAGTCAAGATCAAGGCCAAATCATTTGTTTTCTTTTTGCTTGATTGTCTTGTTCTGTCGTTTTTGACTTTTTGTTACTTCTTTCTCATCGTTATCACTGATTCCGTAACTGAAATTCTCTTTGATGTGCTTAAGCAAATCTCTTATTAGATCAGGAGTTTCTTGCCAGGTACTCCTCCCCTCAGATTCTCCTCTGAGAATCCTAATTTCTGATTTGTATCTGATCTACCTGTGGCAACTTGCCCTTTTCACCTGGGCTATCTTTCCATTTTGTGCAAGACACATTTTCCTATATAATGCATATAGTGGACACCTACCCAGGATCCATTTCCTTCCCCCCTTCTCACAGAGGCCTTGTACTTCTTGGGTGCATCTGACTGTAAGCCCCTTCCTCATGCTAGTGATTGGTTCAGGAATACAGGCCACACCATTCAGCACAGGGCACTCCCTTGGCCATCGGGATTGATCCATGTGACTCAGGGAAGACAACTGAGATGTGGGAGAGGGAGGGGTGTAATAGGGGCTTCTGGGAAAAAGGGTGCCTGCTCTTAGGAACAAGGTACCATAAATGATGTTCTTTCTCCTTCTGCACATAGTGATAGTCCAAGGTGAAGCCTAGAACTACTACTACAGCAAAGGAAGCCAGTGTGGGAATGAAGCCGATGCGCAGGGGGAGGCCCGGCTGAGGAAAACATGGAGAAGGAGACGGAGCCACCCCAAAGCCCTCCCTACATCTGCATGTCCCTACACAGTCCCTCATTGTGTAAGCCAATTGAGTTGGATCTGCTATTATTTACAATCTAAATCACTGTAATTGCTATGCCCTGTGTCATCCCTCATTACTCCAATAGGCAAATGTGAAGCTTTCTAACATCTCTACTTTATGATCCTTGGCATACAATGATCACTGGGATTGAGGAAAGTCCTTAAAAATATTCTCTCTTTTTTCCTACAGGCATTGATTTCCCCCCCACCCCAAAATCTTTATTATTAAAAACTTCAAATATTCAGAAAAGTTGAAGACCTGGTCGGTACCAAATACTGACATTTTGCCATATGTTTGCATTATCTACCTACTTATCTATATTTTGCAGGATCATTTGAAAGTGAGTTTCAATATTGTGACAATTCATCCTTAAATACTTCAACTTCAGCATATATCTCTGAAGGACCATTAGCACACTCCGAAAATTTATAATTCTAGTACACAATGTATTCATCCCCCAAATTATCTTTTGCAGTCTTTTTTTTAAAACAACAAAATTAGGATCCCATCAAGCTTTGCTCATTGCATTCGTACATTTACCTTTTATAACTTGTTTTTATAACCACTATCCTCATTTTAAAAAATCATACCTTTAATCTATAATACTAAAGGTCATTGTGGCAAATTTATTTGGTCTTCCCTTTCTGACTCAATATTCAGCAGGATTGGTTATATTCCCCATTGTAAGGTGGGTCCCTCAGTTCCTTCCTGCTTTAATTCTTATTCACTACTAAGATATAATTCCCACAGGGCAGCGTCTCTTTAAAAATCATGACCTTGACTCTAGGGGAGAAGGAACAGATCTTCCTCATAGTAGAGTTCAATTCATGAATGTAGAAGGAATAATGGAAACCGAAAAAGACCCTTTGGCAAACACCACAGTAGTAACTGTTGCAGGCAGGAACCATTGATGGATGCTAAAATTCATGGATAGAAGTATGATGAGAAACAGGATATTTGTATAGTCTCAAACTATCTCCCACCAGATACTTATTAATTGCAAAGAAAAAAAATAGTAACTTAACAGGAACAAAACCTTGTAGAACCCCCACTTTAACCAAGTGATCAGAGTTAACCTCACCAGCCATAAGATACTGACATCATCTGCCCCCTAATACGATGCCCTGAGACAGACACAACGTTCATAACCTGAATCTAATCATGAGAAAACATCAGCAAAACCCAAACTGAGGTATCTACAAAATAAATGGTCAGAAAGACTGACAAACTGTCCTAGATTGGAGAAGATGAAGGAGGCATGACCATGAAATGCAATGTGGGTTCCTGGACTGGATCCCGGACCAAAAAAAGGACATGAGTGGGACAATTGGCCAAATATGAATAAAGCCTGTAATTTATTTAATAGTATTATATTGACATGAATTTTCTGGCTTTGATTATTGTATGACGGTTATACAGTATGTTAAAATTTGGGGAGGCTGTGTGAAGAGTATACGAGTTCTCTGTGTAATACTCGTAGTTTTGCAATTTTTTTTGTAAGTCTAAAATTATCTGAAAACACCAGAAAGACTCACTAGTTAATTTATCAGTTTCTCTTTCAGGGCTAGTAAGTTGAATGTGATTGAACCAAAGACTTAAGAAGCAGAATTAGGGGGGAAAAAAATCTTGTAAACATAACTGTTGTTGATTCTTACCTGAGAGCCTCTGTCCTCTCACAAACACACTCCCATTTCTACTCAGCTTTGATTTGGAGTCTGATCCAGAACGTCCCAGATTAAATATTGATTTCCACTTCTTTGATTTACTGGAGAGCTTTCTTCTAAAAGAGCCAAGCCATACGGGGTTAGTTTGGTAACTAGTCATCTCAATAGGACTTTTAAATTGAGAAGGAATATCCCAATCATGTTCTAGTTATGTATGGCTCTGGCACGTCAGGAAATTCCTCTCTAAAATCCAAGTTGAGCCTGACTCTCACCCTATCTAGTGATGCCCTAGAGCAGGGGTGTCCAAACTGCGGCCTGCGGGCCAACTGCGGCCCACAATCTATTTTTTTTATTTTTTTTTGCAATCCATTTTTAATTGGCCCGCAGCAGATTCCAAAAATATATTTAGTTTACTTAAATAAACCAGGTGAGGCAATACGTACTTCACTTCGAGTGAGTGGCCCGGCTGTTTGTGTATTTTATCGCATATGGCCCTTGGTAAAAAACGTTGAAAAAAGTTTGGACACCCCTGCCCTAGAGGATCAAGCTCCACTTTCATGAGTCAGAACAAAGGACCACATTCCCAGAACAAAGGCAGGGGTGGGGCAAACAGAAGCAGGGATCAGTGGGAGACTCAGAGATCACAAGCAACCACACAGTTCTGGGAATTCTGGTAAGCACTTTAGCCCTTGGTTTTCAGAGGTACCTAGTGTTTACAGGAGTAAACACTAGACCTCAGTCCTGTTATGCTCCCTGCACTGTGGGCCACGCTGCTGTCACATCCGCAAGTGAGGAAAGGGCTAGAGAAGACTTTCGTGGACTGCAAAGGGGGTGTATGAGAAAGCAACTTGAAAAAGAGTCTGGCCTGGGAGAACTGAAGGCTGCTGGGTGAGGTCAGTGGTCACTGCAAAGAAATGCCCAGGGTAGGCAGTGGGTCTCTCATTTCCCTGATACCTGGCATCAGGCTGCTTCAGTAGGAGGCCGGGAAAAGAGTGCTGGACTGATCTGGGGAGCCTGGTGCCACCAGGGGTCACCACCAGGGGTCACCACAGAGGCCCAGCCCTCAGACTTCATCAAGATGCAGGATGAAAGCCTGTAACTTAGGGTTTCCATGAAGAACTTTTTCTCCACAGAGGTCTCATATAGCACCCAGATCTCAAGCCCAAGATGTTTTTACCATTAATCAGAGACAGATCTGTAGTGCTGGGTGGTTTTGGATCTGGCCTGTTTTTTTCAAGCACTTGGCCATGGGGTGGATTTGACAGGATGGCATAAACTGGGGTATGGTGCAGCCCAGGTGTGGTTGAAGGCACAGGGAAAATGCACTTGATGGTCCTACTGAGGTACTCTTCTCCCTAATCCCTGGGTGGAAGTCTTCTTCTCCAGGAATTTGGTGGGAGGAGCGGAGGGGCTCAGTCTCTAGAGAGCACTGTTCATGCACGCCAGGAAATGGAGGCTTTCTTTCCAGTTGAGTTCCAGGTTTGCCATTCCCATAACATGCAGTATGACAGATACCCTCCCTGCCCCCACCCACACACACACAGTTGTGCAATGTGGCAGTGCTCTTTCTCCAAAGGGAAACATCTGGGGAAGGACACTGACGAGGTATGAGATGTCTGTTTTCATACCTCTTTGCACTGACTAAATAGCGAGGATGACAGAAGTGGCAATGCAGATTGCCTTCCAGCCCCGCCACTTACTGTCTGCCTAGAACTTAGGACTCCTGCTTCAATTGCTGCCTCCTTTTTATAGTGGGTTGTGAAGGAGATGGGCAGAGGGAAATGTGGAGAGCAGGACTGCAACGGAGGAAGTGAGAGGGAGAAATGAGGACAGCAAAGATCCTATGAATAAAAATGATGTTTTTGATCCTAGGAATAAAAATGATGTATTTTTGGAGGGGAGGGACAGCTCTGACAGGTACGAGAGGAAGAAGAGAAGCCAGAGATGGCATCTCCAAGTGCTGCACACCCAGAGTTCCCAATCTAGAGTGGCACTATTTGTCAACTTGTCCTCCTTTCATCTCTATGCCTTTTGTAATGTTCCATGGAAGTGAAGGATGGGAGGAGGGAGTCAAGTTTTTCTTTTTAGCAAAGTGCTTTTAGAAAATGTCAAGCCTGTGTTGTCTAAACTAAGGAGTAAGAGATTTTAGTCGTGACTCTTCATATTAGGTTGGGGCAAAAGTAGTTGCGGTTTAAAAGTAATTGCAAAAACTGCAATTACTTTTGCACCAGCTAATACCTATGAGATCCACTCCCATCCTGGTTCTAGGGAATGTCTGGTGGGAGATTGGGGACTTGATAATTACGGGGCAGTGAGTGAAGGCAACAACCACTGGTGAGTGAGAGTTGTGGCGATAGATCCTTTCTCTTCTGGAATGTTTCCTTTCATCCCAACCCAGACTGCATCCCCAACCCATGCTGCCATCATGGCCCTGAGACCATGTTGCTGACTCTTCTGTCCCCCTCCATCCCAACATCTCCCAGAATTTCAAAGAATGCCACTTACTTGTTGTCTGGTAACTCCAGGACAGTGTGGAAGAGGGTGCCCATGGGAGGGACAATCTCAGGCAGGCTATTCTCCCTCCTTTCCTTCCGAGCAGGATGGTTAGTGGCCAGGCTCCGGGCCTGAGCTTCCTCCAGGCTCACCAGCTTCATGGGCAGGGAGAGGGCTGGCAAGGTCAGGCTCTTCATGATGGGCCGGTTTTCTGTAGAGAGGAGAGAAGAGCTCATGGACTCCTGGGAGGCCTTGGTCCAGCCAGATTCCCTAGCCACAGCCCCTCCCTTCCTGACCTGACAAGGAGATCCTCTTGGGCATGGTAGGGACTGGGGTAGAGTCTGCACACCCGACACTGACAGCCCTCCTGGCCAGAATAGCCAGAGGGCACACAGGTTTCAGGCGGTAAACTGCACTTACTGTACTTTCACAGAGGAACCATTCATTCATTCATTCATTCATATGGCAAATATTTATCGAGCACTTACTGTGGCCCATAGTAACCATTAGTGGGTCTTTAATCCTGGAAACTTCCTAGTGCTTTGGCCAGGTGGGAATGTCTGTCCAGCCACAGAGGTACCTCCCTCAGCGAGAGTAAGGCAGGAGACTGCCCCTTCTCTCTGCAGCTGGAGAACAGAGGCTCCAAGACAATTTAAGGTTGGAGCCTGTACTTTCCCTAGATTACCCAGGCTTATATCTCTACAGTAAAAAGACATTTTACAGCACATACTATTCTCTAAGAGATAAGAGGCTATTCACGTACTACCCAATCACGTTCTAGTTTATGCAAGCTAATCCTTTCCTTCTATAGTTTTTTATAGAAATAGAAGTGATGGTGAGAGATCACTGGTGTCCAGGGTTATCTCTTTCCTCCAAGTCAGTGGTTCTCAGCTTGGGGCAATTTTGCACACCCTCCCTCCAGCCAGGGACATTTGGCAACGTCTGAAGACATTTTTCATTGTCACAAGTATATGCGGGAATGCTACTGGCGCTAGTGGGTAGAGGCCACAATGCATAAGACACTGCCCCACAACAAGAACTAACCAGCACTAAATGCCAATAGTGCCCAGGCTGAGAAACCCTGATCTAAGTGAAAAAAGAAGAGGTCTAAGTTTGCCTCAATTTAGTCTTTTGGCAACCTTGCCAGTTTTCTGTAACTTTGGAAGGTGTGAAAAGACTCAGTGGTCACTTGGGCCCACTGAGGCTAGGAAATCATTTTGGTATAGGATTCACCTCGTTTTCAGGAAGGACCTTGATAGCACTATTTCTCTTTGCAGAGCATGACCCTCTCTGGGTAGAGGGAAATAAAATCACTGGAAAAGGGCCTTGTAGAAAGAGGAGGCAGGCTGTGACCCTGGAGTGTTTTCAGGGAGGGTAGCGTGGCAGTCATTCAGCAGGATGGCAGTGAAGTGAATCTCGGATCCTAAAAACGTTTCAGTCAAGTTGGTGACTTTAACTCGGTTTTCCTACTTAATCCAAAGGAGGTTAAAATATTTCAATTTAACTTGCTTTCAATATCTGTTCATAGATTGTAGATTATTTATTATTTTGTTTCTTAAAAAATTAAATCACTGTGGGAGCAACTGGGACGATGGAATAACGTACACTGCAGGGTCGGGAGGCCTCGGTTCAGTGCCCACCTCTCCCCGTAGTTCTAGGCTCCAGTATCCTAAGGCCTACTCATCGTCTCTGCATAGATGTTTAATAGGCATCTCTAACTGTGCATTTCCTAACAGAGCTTGTGATTTCTGCTCTTCACCTCTCAACCAGTATCTTCTCCTATCTTCTCCAAGTTGGTAAGTGGCACCATGGATCACCCACTCGCGTAACCCAAAACCTGGAGAAGTTATTTTTCACCCATTCCTTTCTTTGATGCACCCCCCTCCTCCCACATCCAGCCTATAATCAAGTCTTATAATTCTACCTCCAAAATACCAGGGTGCCAAAAAAATGCATACAAGTTGACACTTTGGTCAACGTTGCTCAAACAGTAGTTCGTCGTAATCAGAAGTGTCTGGACGCTGATGGTAACCACTTTGAGCACCTCTTGTAACTGCAGAAGTCAAACATGACTCATATTCATCTTTTGTTCTCGGTATATATTGAGTATTACAATTTTAATACAGTTTTTTCCTTTCTTAAAATGTGTATACAGTTTTTTGGCACCCTCTCTGTATCCTAAAGCCAGTCACTTTCTTCCTTTCCACAGCTAACATGCTAGTCCAGGCCACCATGATTTTCTACCTGATTTCTGTCATAGCTACTTAACTTGTCTCCTTAAAAAGCTTATTGCCTTTGAGTCTGTCCTTCAGATCTGGGCCAGAATGCTCAGATCCTGCACTCCCTGCTCTAAGTCCTCCAATGCTTTCACTGAGTACAAACCAAACACTTAGCAACACCTACAAGGACCTTCCGTCTGCTTTCGCTCTCCTCTTTGCCCACTGACATAGATATACAGTAAAATTTTTGAATGTATACTACCATTGTATATATGTATATATTTGTAAATTATACATATTTACCACTGTATTAGTGTTATGTATAATAGGAAACATACAAAATCATAGAAATTATAAAGTTACAATAAAAATACATGAAAAAATTATAATCGTTTCTTTTAATACCCACACTTCAGTACTTTGGTCTCTGGTGCTCCCGAGGGTGGAACAGCCCACTTTGGAGATCACAATGGCTTTGGCCACACTGGCCTACTTTCCCGCTCCACTGTGAGCCCCTGTCCACCTCAGAGCTTTGACACTCCCTGTTCTTTGTGTTCGGAACATTGCTCATGTGACTGGTTCCTTTAATTATTCAGGTCTCAGTTCAAAGATCACTTCTTCAGAGACCATGGTCACTGTATTCAACTAACACCCCCAAGTCACTGACCATCCCATTACCCTGATGTCTTTTTTACCCTGATGTCATGGCATTTATGGCCTTTGAAGTGATAATGTACTTATTTGTAAACTTATTTATTGCCTGTCCTCCCAACCAGACCATAGCTCTAGGCAGGGCAGCATCTTTGCTGTCTGTGTGATTACACCGTCCTCTGTGTCTAGAACAGTGCCTGGCACATAGGAAGTGCTTAATGCATACTTTGAGTATATCCATAATGAATCTTGGGTATATCACAATCTCTCTGGCCTCAATTGTTTTCATTTATCTATTAAAGGTATTGGATTCTATGACTTTTATAATCTTCCCAGTTTGCAGTAGAACTCTAGTTCCAAATCTTAAATTCCAGAGGGAAGACTTATTCCATTTTGTGTAAACATTAAGTATGATACCTTACCAAACTCAATGCAAATTCATAACAAGGACATTTAAATGAAATGCATTAAATAATAAGTATTGGAGGCAATCAAGTGTTAAAGGCTTAAGACTAAATTGGTAGGGGTGGCCGGATGGCTCAGTTGGTTAGAGCATGAGCTCTGAACAACAAGGCTGTACGTTCGAGTCTCACATGGGCTAGTGAGCTGCGCCTTCCACAACTAGATTGAAGACAACGAGCTGTTGCTGAACTTCCAGAAGGGAGGCTGGATGGCTCAGTTGGTTGAAGCACAAGCTCTCAACAACAAGGTCACTGGTTCAATTCCCCCATGGGATGGTGGGCTGTGCCCCTTGCAACTAGGACTGAAAACGGCGACTGGACGTGGAGCTGAGCTGCGCCCTCCAAACTAGCTTGAAAGAACAATGACTTGGAGCCGAAGGACCCAGGAGAAACAAACTGTTCCCCAATATTCCCCAATTAAAAAACAATTTTTTAAAGAGTAAATTGGATTTCGATATGCAAGACAAAAGATGATTAAGGCAATGGTCATAAAAAAGCAGGTATTTCCAGGTTAGAATTAGGAACAACCTTAACACTAACAATCATGTCTGAGATTTGCTATCTAGAAGAATATTTCCCCAAAGTCATTAATAACAAATAAAACACAATTGTTTATTTACCTATTTTCCTGTTTTTTCCTCACAGAGGCAGTACAGAGTTAAGAGCACAGAGTAGACGACCTTAGGTTCAATATTAGGCAGTTACTAAGCTTTTCTGGTTCTCTGGTTCTTCACGTATAAAATAAGGTTGATACCAACTTTATGACGGTTGTGGTGATAAGTCAATGAGATGATGTATGTGGAGTGCTTGCAATAGTTCTTGGCATAGAATAAGTTCCCAATAAATTATTGGTTGACTCAAAAGGACAAATGAATGAATGTACATTACTTCTTATTTACTTTCAAAAAAGATTTATATAGCTTACAATAAATAATACATCTATAATGGGGAGTTAAAATAAAGATAAAATAAATGTCAACCACTCCTAGGTATATAACCAAGAGAACTGAAAACATATGCTCACAAAAATTTTTACATGAATGTTCATAGCCACATTACTCATAATAACCCAAAAATAGAAACAACCCAAATGTTCATCAACGGATGAATGATCGATAAACAAAATGTGGTGTATTCATACAACAGAATATTACTCAGTCATAAAAAGAGATGAAATACTAATACATGTGAAATATAGATGAACCTTGAGAACATACCATAAGTGGAAAAAGTCAGTCACAAAAGGCCATGTATTGTATGATTTCATTTACATGAAATGTCCAAAAGAGGTAAATCCATAAAAACAGAAAGTAGATTAGTGGTTGCCAGGCCCTAGGGGGAGGGGAACATGTGGTATCACTGCTTCATGGGCATGGGGTTTCTTTTTGGAGTGATGAAAATGTTCTGGAATCAGATAGTGGTGATGACTGCACAATTCTCTGAATACATGCAGTAAAAAGCACCAAACTATATACTTTAAAATGATAAAATAGTGAAATTTATGGTATGTGAATTTTATCTCAAAAAAAAAAATTTTAGAGGAAGGTCATAAACCACAGAGACGACAGAATGGGGTGGGAACAATTATACCAGGAATTAAATTTGATGGTAATTGCAATTGATTATTCTGATGATTATACTTTCTGTTTGTTTGTTTGTTTTGTTTTTTTAAATATACTAGCTAAACTGGAACAGAATGCTTTGATCAGCTGACACCACTCTCATATACTACGGGTTCTCCAAATGCGGACTTGATGCAGCAGCAGCATCACCTGGAAACTTGTTAGAAATGCAAATTCTCAGCAGCACGCCAGACATGCTGAATCAGAAACTCTAGGGTTGAGGCCGAGTAGTCTGTGTTTTAACAAGCCCTCTGGGTGGTATGATGTGAGCTAATGTTTGAAAACCACTCTGACATTAATGGTAGTTGCCAGGCTTCTTGACCAACTGGATTCTGGTTTTTACAAATTAGGCTCACATGAGTTCAAACAGCATCACACAATTGACTCCTAGGATTATGCCGTTATAAGAGCGATAGGACTGAAATATAGTATCTCGCATCCCATTAACATCCAGCCTGAAATAGTTCTGTCTTTGTCGCTAATGCATGCCCACAAACACAGAAACACACACTCATTTTTGTGTGCATCGTGCCTGGTACACACGGCAGAGCAAAGTAAGCACTCAAGAAATGCTTGGGAAGAAAATGCATTCTGAATATACATATGAATATGAACTCATTCACTTACGACTTCCAGATAAAGACATAAGGATCTTCTGAAATATATTATACTGCAAGTAAAGATGAAATCTAATAGTTAAAGAGAAGAAGATTGCCAGTGCTTCTAGATAATAACTCAAAGAGTTTAAGGACGCACGAAAACCAACAGAACAGGATTCCAGGTCACCATGCCGCATTCACGGGACAGGCCAGGAATGCGACTGATCCGAAGCAATCCACAGACACCCACAAACGCCTCACACTTTCGCTGTACACATACAGAGGTATATATGCCCAATCCCTAGACACTGACCCACATACAGCACACACACACAGCCGATACTCAGAGCTAGAACCAAGGCCAGCCTAACTTATTCTTGGGCCCCATAACTAAGGCAAGAAACAAGGATGGGCTAGTGGGGTGTATGCCAGGAGGAGCTTTTACCATCGTTCTCCAGAGACCCGGGTGCGCCATTGTTAAAGATTTGATCCACATGATTCAGTATGAACTCAATCACCACCTGCTGGACTCGGACAGCGAGGAAGGCTGCATCTCCATTGCAACCAGTGGCTTCGATTTCTTTGGACCTAAATCGTGGAAAGAAGACATTCGGTTGAGTGAGTCAGCCCTACAATCTGAAGCAGTAAAGGGAAGCCAGTGGGCCTTTTGGACAAGCCCCACCTCCTCAATGTATATGGTTTGTTAATCTGTAGAATATTTTAACTATTTAAGACCAATTAAAGGGACTCTCCAAAGGCTATGAATCCCAACACACTGAACAAATTTAAAACAATTACCAGGAATTGTGCACTGCAAGACTATAAACACTGTACTAGTGAATATATAGGAATTTATTTTTTTCTTCATAGGATCTCCTTCCACCCCCACCCAATTGTTCTGTGGGGCAGGTCATCATTTATGAAGTCATATGAAGCAGTTGATTCAGGTTATAAGCAGCTGTGAAACCAACAAAAACAACAAAAGCCAATAAGCCCCAGAGACAAGAAAGGCCTTTTCAAGAAATGATAACACACAGACCCACCACTTTAGCCACATCCTGGTATAGCCAGAAAATGCCTTTGCAACCCAGAGTTTCCAGGTTAGCAGGCAAAGAACTTAGGCTATTAAAATCACGTTTAATTCACATGTGGTACAAAAGACGACTTAGCTACAGGTTTGTCTTCAAGGGGCTTTAATTTTGAAGATTCCAGTCTTCAGAGGAATCAGTGGGCTGCTTGGAGCCCACGGGGGTGGTGAGAAAGTGAGGTTATGGTGGTTACCTGAGGAGGTTTGGCGCCCACACCAGGGCCAGGTTCCTGGCGTGCATGTTGGTTTTGCTACTGAAGGAGGCGATGTGGGCCAGGTGTCGAATCAGGTATTCCAAGGTCCTATAATGGTTCATTTAAAACAACAACAACAACAACAACAACAACAACAACAAAGTTAGAAACTTCAGTGCCTGTGTGAAGCCTGACATCTGGAGATAATTTCTATATTTGGATTTGACAGACTCTAAATATTTCTATGTCATAAATTCTGGAGGGATATCAGGAAGTTATGAAGATTGATGGAAGTAATTTTCTTGGCCCTCAGCATACTGGCCTGGGGGGGTAAGGGGGATGGTCTTGTCAGAAGACAGCTGAGGCCCTTGGAGTGCCAGCCAGAGAGAGAACTGGGAGATCCAGCACCCAGAGCCTGAGAGTTCTTAGTGGCTCCCTGTTTCCGCTGATGCTCAGGGCAGTGTCGCTCCACACAGTTCTAAAACCAGCTCTTATCTCTTTTTGTAATTCTTCCAGCTACAGGTAACTTCATCCTTGTTAGGAGGTTCCTTCGTGGATGAATAACACCTATTATTGCTAGAAGTTCTTTCTTACATCAAAATCTGCCCCTTTGTAAAAGATGGGCAGGCTTAGGGAACCCTGGGAAAGGTGGTAAGATTAGGGGCTACATTCTGAGAAGGAAATGAAAGGAAGGGATGATACTGACGAGTGAACAGAGAGAACATTCAGCCGAATGCTCAACGGCTACCGTCAAACCCTGTTTATAAATCATCTTTTGTTCCATAGATTTGGTTATGCTATGAATCTGGGTAAGAACCTAGGATATCACTGTGAGGATATCACTGTATGATCAGAATCAGGGTGGACTCTGAGGGGTACCCTGGGACACGGGCTGCCCCTTCCCTCCAATGTCCCTGTTCAGACACCAACTCACTCTGATAAAAGTGACCTGTTTAGCCACCTCAAAATGCCTCAAGAAAGCCACTGTCCACTGAATTTGTCCCCTTATATGATGTCAGCCTGCATCTGTGGTATTACACCACACTAAGAGGCTACAAATTTGTTTCACCAAGGATTCTTACCTATAATGGGACGGGGGAAGTTCGTGGATAACATTTTGGATTCGGGCCAATTGGCCTTCTTCTGGGCAATGCGACACGGCTTCCTGAAGAGAAGAACATAAGGAACCCAGTGAGAGCCCGAGAGGGTGGACACCCACCTGCGTCTAAGTAAAACCCACCTGTTTTACTTAGGCTTCTGGTACGTCAGGCTCCCAACCATGCCTAGAGATCATCCTTCTAAGAGGTATACTTTTCTAGTAAAAACAAACAACTAAAATCGTGTGGGTTGCTTGTGTCTACGTGGGGCCTCAGATGGGTATTAGGTATCTGGTAAAGAGGGTGTAGAAACTTGGGTGTGTCTTGTGTGGCAGAGTCATAGAGACACTGGGAGAGATTAAAGAGACAGAGACAGAGGGAGACGGGGTGAGATGGGGAGATGACAGAGTGGCTCCATGTTTACTCAGCCAGCTGTCTTCTTGGGTGCAAACAGCCACTCCCCACCTAGCCAGAGACTATTCTTTGACCTCGTTACTCAGCGCTGCCTGTCAGAGATGCTGGGAAGCAGGGAAGATGTGCCTTCTTAGCAGGATAAGAGCTTTGTCCCTGAGACCCAGCGGCTTTGCCGCTGGTTGTTCTCTGTGTTGCTCTCTGGTTGTTTCCTGTGTGGGGTATTTTGTTCCCCCCTCAACCCAGTGCCCTTAGGAGAGGCAGGGACATCAGTAAAGGCAGTGATCACAGGCTTGTCCGGGGCTTTCACACCATGCAGGCGTCACTGTGCAGACTCCCCTGCACCCCTGCAATCCTGAGACTCTCTCCTGCCGTTGCCCAGGCTCCAGGGCCCCTTCCCAGTGCAGTGGCTGAGTGCTAGAGAACTGTCATCATGGGAGCAGTACCTAAGTTCAAGATCAGTAGTAATCATATCTTTGTTTACAGAAGTATAATTTACAAATATTTAAAAAATGTACAACTCTTAAGCTACAGCGCCATGAGTTCTTTCATATGCATGTAACCACATAACGCTACCCAGATCGAGGTACAATTTAAAAGCAGCTCGTGGGCTCACTCCAATCCTCATGGTCCTGAATCCATAGGCCTATGTGACTTATAGTCTTCTATTTCCTCCTGGTGCTGGAAACTTGCGTGGCATTTTTATATAATGAAAAACATAATCATAAAATATATTCTTTAATTTGGTAAATACTGCCCCCTGCATACTACCAAAATAGATCCTAATTGTGGGGTGTGGTTTTCTTGTATTGTTCACCTCTGTTCAGTCTTTAGCTGTCATCTGCTCGCTTGTGTACAAAGGGTGAAACCCATACTCTGTTATGAGAATTTTTAGGCACAGAAAAGTGGAAGGATACCTTCTGGAAGGATAACTTCACTGGATACCTTCTGTTTGCCAGGCCCTATGCCAGACCACACTTGCTGTGTGTTCTCTGCTCTAACTGACAACTCTAAGGCACTGTCCTAGCCCGGACCTCCCAACCACCCTCGCTCGCCTCCATTTTCTTTCCCACAGCACTCACCACCATTCTGTAGTCTATATAATGTACTTATTTATTAGGCTTACTGTTTACTGTCTGTCCCCTCGCTAGACGTAAGTTTGTTAACTGCAGGGACATGATGAGTCTCTGTGCCTGGCACACAGATTTGTTGAATGACTAGACTCCATGTCCCTACCTGCCAGGGCTTTGCCTACTAAGATTTTTTTCTGTTGTTTTGTTTTTTACTTTTTTTATTAATTGAAGTAAAATATATACACAGAAGCTTACCATTTTTAAAGGCAATCAAAACTCTCTACATGGGAAAACTTTAGAGTTTATTTCCAAAGCAGAACTGGGGAGGAGGGTGGGACTGGGAGGGTCACGGTCACAAGTGTCCCCGTCTTCTGGTGGGTTTGCAAGCTGGAGAACAGAGCCAACATAAGCACGATCTCTGCTGCAATCCTTATTTTTTGAGATATGGTGAGGGTGAGGACATGAATGGGGCCAGAGTAAGCGCACTGACACCTCTGCTCTCTTCCCGGGAGTGGTCATTTAGAAAACAAGATTTGTGAAGAGGACTCTGGCTGCAAGAGCAGGGAAAGCCTCACAAAGGGAGAAAGGGGAAAGAAGCTACAGGGGAAGGAGGGGCAGCGGAATGCAGTGTGGACCATCCCACATTCTGTCCTGCAAAGGGGGAGGGGTGGGATCTCCGTGCAAAGCTAGGAAGAGCTCGGCCAAGCTTGCACATACACCCCACCCCACCCCATTCTAAAAATGTGTCTGGGGAATAAAGGTGTAGATGAATTTAACAGCCCACATGGAAAGTTCCTTTAATATTTTAGGAAGTTGTTAGTCATCTTTGGTCTCTGAGAGGCAGGGCAGGCTCATCCCCTGATGCCTGTAGGTCCCATTTGGGGTTGGTGTTTATCTCATGATTCACAGCCTCTCCGCATCGCACCCAATCCTATTCAGAAGCTCTCTAGGTCCTTGTTTCTCTCCTGGAACAGTAAGTACAGTTATTTTTAGCCTGGGCAGCCCTGTCCACAGGGTGGACAAACAACCTGAGGCTCTCCCTTCCAACTGCACCCCAGCTACAACTCAGCCCTCGCCCTTTATTTTGTATTACTTGTGTAAAAATTATTTTTTTATTTTAAGTTATTTTGAGCAATTAGATAAAAAAGTAATTCATGCACATAATTTTTAAAATGCAAAGGACCCCAGGGACTACACAGAATAAAGTTAGTCTTCCTTCCAACTGCAGACTCTCAGTCTCCAGAGGCAACCCACGGTCTTTATACCTATTCGTCTTTGTCTCCTGTGGAAGCAAGCCCATCTGCAAATGCATCATTTTCCTCCTTGCTTGTTCCGTGCCAGTCATGCGGGCCTCTACATATCCCCTCCATCAAGCTCAGGCAAGTCCTCCACTGGGGCCTTTGCACCTGTTATTTTTTCGTAACACCTTCTTCCCCCAAATATTTGCACAACGTGTTCCCTCTCTTCATCCTTGTCTCTGTTCAAATATCACCTCACAGAGACTTTGGATTATCCTACCCAAAATAGCAGGCCCCATCGTTCTCTTCCCCCATACCTGCATTAATTTTCCTCATGATACTTATCAACAGTTCTCCTTCTAGAGCTATGCTTTAAATTTGTCTGTCATCTATCTCCTTCATTAAAACGTGAGTTTCACGAGAGCAAGGATTTTATCTGTCTTGCTTACCATGAAATCCCCAGTACCTAGAACTGTGCCTGCCATACACAGTATACATAGTAGGTGCCCAACAGACATTTGCTGAATGAAATGAGTAAGTGAATGAGTCCATGTTTTGCTTTGCATTTGAAAATGCCAAACAGCCATATTTGGGCCACACTTCCAGGCCATTACCATCTGAGGACCATACCTCCATTGTGGGAACACCAGCGTGGCTGAATTTAACTAAATGCAGTCATAGGTCTCCTTAAAAAGAGGAAGATTTGACAGAGACAGAAGAGAAGGCAACGGGACCACAGCTGTAGAGATAGGAGTGATGCGGCCACAAGCCAAGGAATGCTGACAGCCACTAGAAGTTGGAAGAAGCAAGAAATGGGTTTTTCCCCAGAGCCTCTGGAAAAAGCACAGCCCTACTGACACCTGATTTCAGACCAGTGAAACTGGTTTCAGGCTTCTGGACTCTAGAACTGAGAGACTAAATTTCTGTTGTTTAAGGCACCAAGTTTATGGTAATTTGTTACAGCAGCCACATGAAACTAATAAACATGTACTCCAAATTTAAAAAAGAAATCTGAAGGAAAAAAAAAATCACCTGTTATCCCACCATCC